>NC_134166.1:5022500-10022500 GCF_033958435.1 Carettochelys insculpta
TAGAGTTTGGGGGACCAGTAGCCCAGACAACTGGGCTGTTTTGGTCGTTCTTCCTTTGACTCTCTGCGTGACTTTGAGCAGGTCGAGTCCGGACTCTGTGCCTCAGTTTCCTTATTTGTAAAATGGAGCTAATGATCCCTGCCTTGAAAACTGCCGCACTTAGCAACGGGTGTTGTCTTCTCAGGAGAGGCCAAAGGGCAGCAGCGAACCCCTGGTGCAGCTCTCCACAGGCCCAGCACGCTCCCGGCGGAAGCGTTGGGTGAAAAATGAGTTAAACTACAAATGTGCTTAGACAAACAGCTTGTGACTAACGGTGTCCTTGACGTGCTGGTGGAGACTGGGTAGTTAGTGTCAGGATAATGGTCATAATTAGCCATAAATACTTACAGGCAGTAAATGCCTCTCCCAAGATGAGGGATTTGGGGTTGGCCAATAACGTTTTCCGTCATCGCAGTGTCTAAGGTCACCTCTGTTCTCACGGCTCTTGCTCTTTCAGTGCAGGACGGGGAGAAATGAGATCCCTGACTGTCACAGCCAGGCTGGCAGGAGTCGATAGAGGAGGTGCAGTTCTACTGGTCCAACTGCACTGTGGACTGGGATAGCTTGTTTTTCCCAGGGTGGGATGGATAGAATAAGCTATGCCAGAAAAAATCAGCTCAGCTGGTATAGCTGCATCTGTTCCAGTTGTGTTTTGCCTGTGCAGCGTATGGGTATAGCTGGACCTGCAAAGGGCACCTAATGTGGACCTGGCTGGGACAGGAGAGATTTGGTGTCCGGCTTGGTCAACGTTTGTCGGGTAGAGTGTGCCAAGCTTCAAAGTGCTAGGGGACCAGGGGGCAGCCATTGAACTTCCTCTGGCAAACCCCACCAGTGTTGCAAAAAAATCAGGCATTGTTCTGGGGTTCAGTAACAGGGGACTCGTGCGCAAGACAGGAGAAGTCATTCTTCTGCTGTACTCGGCGCTGATTAGGCCTCAGCTGGAGTAGTGTGTCCAGTTCTGGGCACCGCGGTTCAGGAAAGAGGTGGAGAAATTAGAGAAGGTCCTGAGAAGAGCAACGAGAATGATTAAAGGTGTAGAGAACACGAGCTCTGAGGCAAGACTGAGAGAACTGGGCTTATTTTCTCTGGAAAAGAGACAGCTGAGAGGGGACATGATCACAGCTTTCAAGTATCTAAAAGGGTGTTACAAGGAGGAGGGAGTTAAATTTTTCTCTTAGCCTCTGAGGACAGGTCAAGAAGCAATGGGCTTAAATTGCAGCAACAGAGGTTTAGGTTGGACATTAGGAAAAACTTCGTAACTGTCTGGGTGGTTAAACACAGGAATAAATTGCCTGGAGAGGTCGTAGAATCTCCATCACTGGGGATATTGAAGAGCACAAGCAGAACGGATAAGGGACTCTGGAACTGCCTAGTTTCACGCTAACCACTAGCTAATACTCCTCTCCCAACGGGCAGAATAGAACGCAGGTGTCCTGGCTCCCTCTCCCCCTGCTCTAAGCACTGGACCCTCTTTCTTCGGGGCTGGGCTAGAACCCCCAAACCCTGGCCCTCCTTTCTGTTCCCTCCATTGGGAACAGCAGCTTTAAAAAGTTTTAAAAGCTCCATTTCCTACCCGGGCAATCACTCAAGGCAGCAGCTGCCTGCCTGGCAGCAGGCAGCCGGGGCAGGTCCCAGGAGTGGTCAGGACCTGCCTCCAGAGGCTGGACTTTCTGGTTCCCTGACTCATGGTGTGTGACACAGAGCGCATGGTACTCTTCCCCTCCCCAGCCCAGGCCGCTGTCAGTGTGAGCCCGGGACTGGAAGCAGCCTCAGCTCGCTGGGGCTGGCCACGAGCCCAGGAGGGGAAGGAACTGAGGGAGTGTCTGGGAGCAGGGTGGGCGCAGGAACCAGCCCCTCCAGCAGGAGTTCAGCTGGACATTCCAGGCCGGTGGGCCCAGGACATCTCCGAAGGGCACCATGCATCAGCCAGGGAGTCTGTCCCCCCAGCGCTGGGGGGATCTGCCAGGGGCTTAGTTCTGAGCTGCTTCTGCCCCTGCCTTCTGACCTCCGCCCAGGAGAGGTAATGCTGGAGAATGAGCAGTTGGATCCTGCTCGGTGGGGATCTGCTGGCAGGGCTGGGGGGAAAGCAGGGGCTGGACCTGGATGGGGAGAGTGGCTCTGTGCAGGTGCTAAGATCAGCATCTCTTATACAGCGGGCAGGATAAAGCGCCAGGTGAGGGGATCCGAGGTCTGCGGGGAGGATGGAGGGGAATTGGAGGGGCTCCTGAGTGCTGCTCTGTGGGGGGCACTTTCAGAGCAGGTACTCAAAGGGAGGAGGTTTTCTTTCCCCATATTACAATCCCTCACTGCTCCCCCAATCCCTGCAGTATCCAACACTGGGTCCTGTCCAGGGTTCCCAGTATGCTGAGCACTGGGGCAGCTGCCCAGGAGAGATTCTGGGTGCCCAGCTGATTAGCAGAGCCCCCACAGCCGGCAGCGTGTGTTTCTGTGGGTGGTGCACACCCACACATGTCTTGTGCATATAACAAAATGTATTCCGCCCATGGGTGGATAAAAAAGAGTAGGTGCGCTGGCCCTGTCCCTCGCTAGCCCATGGCCCGGGTGTACCACTTGGGGCGTGGGCCGCACCCTTCTGGTCTGCAGGACAGTCCCCGCGGGCGTAAGCAGAGCAGCAGGAGGGTGAGGCCGTGGCCTGGCGGAGTAACAAGCCCCTCGGGCCAGCGATGATCTCTCTTGCCCAGAGCAGAGGCAGTGGGGCTGAGCTGAGCACTGGTGGTCAGCACCGAGGCAGCTTCCAGGGGCCCCGGCACCTGCACTACAGCTGGGGCAGTGCTAGGTTGGGCGGGAGCGGCTGGGAGCCCTGCCAGGCTCAGGGCAAGGGGCCATCGTTTCCCTGACAGGCACCCAGGAGCGCCCCACGTTTCACAACCTCTCCCTTCCCCGCCGTTTCCAGCAACAAGCGCAACAGCTGAGCGGCCGCGGTTGCTGCAATCTGGCTGGGGCTAGGAGGAGGAGGGAGGGCCGGGGAGCCAGCCGGGCGGGGGCCGGATCAGCCTGTCTCTCAGCTGGCAGCAGCTGCTCTCCGCTCCCTGGGAGTTCCCGATGGAAAGGCCCCCCAGCCCCAGCTGCACCGGACAGAGCCATTGTGCCCCTGAAGTGCTGGGGCCACAGGGCTCACGTGAGGAGCTAGGGCTGGCCCCTGGGGCCCGATCCGTAGCCCACTGCTTGAGCCAGCGTTGGATCCAGACTTGGATCCGGCCCTCAAGATGCAGCCTCTGACTCCCAGCTCACCGAGGCCAGCAATGCCTGGTTCCCAGCCCTCTGGGGACCGCAGGCCCGGGGCCGCTTGGCCGGACGGGCTCCATCGAGGGCCCCCCGCCCCCGAAAAGAGCGTGAGAAACGAGCGGCGGTGGGGGCGGGGGGCTCAGGCTTCCGGAACGAGGGGAGGGACGGTGGAGAGGGGCCTGGGACATGAGGAGGATGAGGCCACTCTCTAAGCATCAGTGTGGGGCTGGGGAAAGAGACGCTCCCTGAGAACTGCTGAAGAGAGAGTTAATCTGGGCCCGAAGACTCCACCCCTCGGCACCAACCTGAGCTAAAAGAGTTGCCCCCTCAACTGGCAGCAGCAGTAGGCTTTTATCTTGCATATGGGCCAGCAGGGACCCATGTGACATGCCCACCCGGCATAGGGGCTGTAGGCGGAGTCCTGGGAGCTCTTTTCTGAGTCCCACGGCCCATGCAAGGGGGCAGAGTGTAAATCAGAGCAGCCTTGAGGCTGCTCTAATTGATACAGGGGGTAGCTGGGCAGACCCTGGACAGTCCCAGAACAGGAGGCAGGCAAAAGCTTAAAGGTGCCTCCCACACACCTGAGAGCAGAGCCGCTGGGAATCGAGCCCTGAGACGCTTCTCTGTAGCTCCAGCTGTGGGGAAAGCCCTGCATGGGCGCTGTGGCCCCATTCCAGCCCTGCTCTCAGCTCCTTTCCTCCCCAGTGGTGCAGCTGCCTGCCAGGCTCCTGCGATGGGGCGAAAGGTGGAAAGCTCTGCTCCGGGTGCAGCATGACTGCGCATGGCCTGCTCTTCAGCCTAGCACTTCCTGTGCAGGTGGGGTGTTGGGGCCGGGACTCTTTCTTGTGGTTGTCTTGTTTATTTCCACCCACTCCCCATCTCTGCTCTCTCAACAGCCCAAGAACCCGGGCCAGGCCCCTGCAGATTTCACTGAGGGCTTCACCCTTGCTGCTAACCAGCCATGCATGGCTGGGTGCTCTGGCTCCTGGGCAGTTTGCTGATGCCTGCTGCCTTCTTGTGTACCGAGCTGCTCCCCAGAATCACCTTCCCCAGAGGTAAGCAAAGCAGGGGCCGGTGGGGGCAGAAAAAATGGTGGCCGTGGGAAGAAAGGGAAGAGAGGTGCAAAGACAAACAGGTGTAGATGAACAGAAGACAGAAGGGATAAAAGAACCACAGCAAACAAAGCAAGTTAGGGCTCCAACGATGCAGAGGATTATCCTATGCTATTTCTAGGGCAGTGCTGTAAATGCATATGCTGAGGTTGTGAGTTCAAACCTCACGTGGAGCCCTGCTTTATAGGGGGCTGTGGAGCACATGACCTGCGAGGAGAAGCTGAGGGATTGGGGTTTATTTAGTTTGCAGAAGAGGAGAGTGAAGGGAAGTTTGACAGCAGCGTTCAACTACCTGAAGGGGGGCTCTAAAGAGGATGGAGAGAGGCTGTTCTCAGTGGTGCCAGATGACAGAACAAGGAGCAATGGTCTCAAGTTACAGTGTGGGAGGTGTAGGTTGGAGATTAGGAAAAACTATTTCCCCAGGAGGGAGGTGAAGCACTGGAATGTGTTACCTAGAGAGGTGGTGGAACCTCCATCCCTAACAACAACGAAGGGTCCTGTGGCACCTTATAGACTAACAGAAAAGTTCTGAGCGTGAGCTTTTGTGAGCAAAGACTCACTTCAGCATCTGATGAAGTGAGTCTGTGCTCACGAAAGCTCATGCTCAAAACTTTTCTGTTAGTCTATAAGGTGCCACAGGACCCTTCGTTGCTGTTACAGATCCAGACTAACACGGCTACCCCTCTGATACTTGTCTCCATCCCTAGAGGTTTTTAAGTCCCAGCTTGCAAATCCTGGCTGGGATGATGTAGGTGGGGTTGATCCTGCTTTGGGCAGGGGGCTGGACTGAGGTCCCTTCCAGCCGGAGGCTTCTGTGATTCTAAAGCGTGAGAGACAGTTAGAAGGAGGAAATGAAGTAGGGGTGAGAGGAAGAGAAGGAGAGAGCTGGGTCCCTCCTTGTCGCTCACTGTTACCCTCCCAGGCCCTGGGAGAGGCCCAGGACAGAAGTAGAGAGAGAGGCTCTTTGCAGCCAGGACTGGAGGTGCATCACCCATCTCTCTGTCCATGCAGCCTGTGAAGAACTGGGCAGAAGCTGCTTTTTCCTCTGCCCTCAGGTGCCTGTGTGGGGAGCAGGGCTAGAGGCAGGTCCTTTGGAGCAGGTTGGAGGAGTCAGATCCGGAGCTCTACTCTCCGGTCCCAGCATGGGGTGTCAGGGGCTTGAGGCTGGTGCTGCTCTGTTGATCTAGGGCCCAGTGGGTTCAGTGCAAAGGCTCCTGCTGGGCTTTGCATCAGGCCCTGTTGGTGGCATGTGCATCGGTCCCCCAGGGCCGTGCCGAGCCAGCTGCAGTCACATGCAGGATGCAGCATTGTGGCCTCCAAAGGGAGGATGGGGCAGGGAGTGGGAGGGTGTTTTGGGGGCGGGGTAGTGCACCAGGAACGCTCCGTGTGAGCCAAGTTCATGGAGTGCTAGGGCAGTGGAGCCCTGGCTTGCGGGGCAGAGCGAATACACGGGGAGCTTGTCATGTCTCGGCCCTTGCGGCTCCTCCTCAGCTCATACACAGAATGTCCATGGCCTGCCAGGACTGGTGGGCTAGTCTCTATCCCAGGCAACCCAGGACTGGCTGCTTGGACACCTGAGTTCTGCTCACAGAGCTGCTGCAAAGGTGCTGCGTGTGTGACCAGCTGTCTGCTACTCAGGGCTCCCATCGGGGCTGACAGCAATGATACTCACAGGCAGGGGAGTGGCAGATGTTACAGACCAAGGAGCAGCTGGGAGCACACTCAGGATCTGATCCCAAGCCCACAGAGGTCACCAAAGGCTTGAGTTCAAATCTCAGAGAGGCCCTGCATGGTGTTCGCTGTAAGCTGAGCGTTTGGGCAGCTGCCCAGGAGAGATTCGGGTGCTGCACGGCTGATTGTCAGATCACCCCCAGCCAGCAGTGTGTTTTTCTACCGGTGGTGCACATCTGCACATTTCCATGTACATAACAAAATTCATTCTGCTCAGGGATGGAAGAAGTTAGAGGGAATGCAGGCCCTGTAGGAACCGGTCCAGAAATCTGACACTCACCGTGCAAGCTGTCAGACTAGATCACAATGGCTCCTTATGGCTGGGGCCTCTGGGGTGCCAGGAGTGTTTCCACTGACTTTGGATCAGGCCCCGACTATACAAAGCCAATGCATTTTTCATTCTCCAGACCTCCAGGCAGCAAATGCCAGCACTCCCAGGCAGGCTGCTAATGACGCTGACATCTGCTGGCACTCCCTGAAAACACCTCCCAGCTGCAGCCTCTCTGGCAAGCAGCTGTCTCTTAAACCCCATGGCCTTCCAGCTGCTTCTGAAAAGCAAAGAAATCACAAGCACATTTCCGCTGTGCTGGGAAGGGACTCGCAGGGTGAGGGAGATGGATGTGGTTTAGGAGATGAGAAGAGCTAAATATGACTGAGTTAACTCAAGAGGAAAAGCCTCTAACAAGCACTTGAATGGCCAGGAGATAGGATGGGGCGAGAGAGTTTAGTAGAGCACCTCGAGGATCCAGTCTTCATGCTGCACAGACACAGCAAGAGACAGTCTCTGCCCTGGATGTCTTATAAGCTAATCACCAAGACCAGCTAAGGGTGGGACAAAAGGAAGAATAGTTCTCCCAGCTTTACAGATGGGAAACTGAGGCACAGAGACATTAAAGCCTATTAAAGTGGGGAAGTCTAAGTTGTATATTAGGAAAAGCTGTTTCCCCAGGAGGCTGGTGAACCACTGGAATGTGTTACCGAGAGAGGTGGTAGAATCTCCATCCCTAGAGGCTTTTAAGTCCTGGCTTGACAAAGTCCTGGCTGGGATGATTTAGGGAGGGTTGATCCTGCTTTAGGTAGGGGACTGGATTTGATGACCTCCTGTGGTCTCTTCCAGCCTTTGAATTCTATGATTCTATAATCCCCAAAGGTATTTAGGCACCTAACCTGTGGGATTTAGGTGCCAAAATACCTTGGAGGATCAGCAGGGCCATTTGCCCAGCCCTGGTACCCATCTCCGGCAGGAAGCTGAAGCTGAAACTGCAACGGAAAGAGGTTGCCAACTCTCCTAGACTTGGTGGACTGGATGCAGTTTACTGCAGTGTCATGCGCTTGGTCCAGTCCAGGAGAGTTGGCCACCAGGAGTGGGGCTGGGAGGGAGGCGTGGGAGGCCAGAGGAGCAACAGGCGGCCATACAGCTGGCTGGAGAGAAGTGATGTTTTTAAGGGGACCAGCTTCCACTGGCCACTCGCCTCCACTTAGTGAGCAGGGTCTGAATGCTGAGCCCGTGGGGGACAGCTGGGGCAGGGGGCTGCTGGACTGGTGTTGAGCCAGGTGGAGCAGCCATGGATGTGGATGGGGTCAACCAGAGCCCATCAGCAGCAGGTGGCTGCACAGGACACCATGAAATTTGGAGCAATTTGGTGCCCCGGGCTTCGTGGTGCTCTCCACGGTTGCCTGTTTCACCGACTGGATGGACGGCCCTGAGGATCTGGACTGAGGCAAGTTGCTGAAACCCAGGAATAGAACCACTGTGCCCACATCTAACACCTGCGCTCCAGAACGCCACAGAACAGAGCGCATGAAGTACAGGCAAGCTGACTCTCAGGCAGTACTTCCTAACAGGAGGAGACAGGCTGGTCGTGAGAGGAGCTGGAATTTGTCCAGATAAAATTATGTGCCTGAGCCACACTCTGGCTCCTTTATGTCCTTCTAGCAGAGGAAAAGACGCCTCTAAGTGGTGGGTAAATAACACTGACTCTTATGTTATGCTACCAGAACAGTGAGAATCAGGCCTCCCATCTCCCCCATAGTCTAATAAAAACAATTTCCCTTTCCTGTGGTGGGTTATTCAATCAGTACAAGATTTGCAAGATCTAATCTTCTTATTCCATCCTTTGTTTTTTTCCAGCTCTAGAAATAAACTAGTCACATCAGGTTTGGGACCTAGTCAATTTCTGTTCAGAGGAGGGAGGGGATGATCTTGAGAAGTCCCCTCCTGGCCATACAGCTGTGTGAATCTGTGGAGCTCCCACACACATGCACACAAATCCTAGGATGTGGCTGCAGTTTGGGATGCAAATGCTGGGAGGGACTTTTTTTTTTCTTTTTTTTATCTGTTTGCTTTGGGTGGATATAAATAAACCATAAAGGCCTGTGAAGCGTTTCCGGTGCTCTACAACCTCCTGGAAATGGCTTTGTAAAGCTCTGGGCTGCATCTGGCCAGGCAGCAGCTCTCACGCTTGCAAAAGCCCTGCAGGATCTTCAGCATCCACAAAGGATCGGGACCTGTTCTGGCTCATGCTCCTGCCAGCACAATGTCCCTTAACACTAGGTTGAGGTGGGCACAGAAGGGAGACAGCCTCCTGCTAAGCCCCCACCCCAGTCTCTGCAGCACCCTGGTGGGGCACTGGGGTCAGCCCTGACTCTGAAGGACAAGGGCCCCCTTCTGAGAGACGAGCAGCCTCCGCCTTCTTCTTTCCTGCTCATCTTTAACCTCCTGCTGCTGAGAAAGGGGGCGCATTTCCCCTCCAGACTCTTTGTAGATCCAGGGACATTCCCGCTGCATATGCTGGCTGCTGCTTCTGCCCATGTTCACACGGCATATGGACCCTGATCCAAAACCCCATGGGAGTCCCTTGCTTCATTTCAGTGGGCTTCAGGTCAGGTGCTTAGAGCACCAAAAGCCTATGAGATACAATGAGCTGCATGGCATTGTATAGGCACTGAGTCGCAGTCTATCTATGTTATGTTATAGCATGTAAGTGTCACGTTGTGGTTCAGGTTGAACTTCTCTAGTCCAGCATCCTCGGGACCTGACCAGTGTCGGAGGAGAGAATTTCCCAGGCAGCATTACCAACATGCCCACTGGGTTCTTAAACATTGAGGGGTAAATTACAGCTAAAAAACAGCACAGAACACTGAGAGCCAGGACTGGTGGCTGGAAACAAACTTTGTGGGACTGCAGGAAACTTGGCCACACCCGTGAAAAGTTGTCATCTGGCTAACTAAAATCATGCCAGATTATGGGTGTTTCCTGACAGGAGAGTTCCAGATTAGAGAGGTTCAACCTGTATATACCAACTATATTACAGTGTATGGGCCCTAAGTAATTCAGTGCGTGTATATTTATATACGTTGTGTTTCAGTGTGTAGGTGATCTGTTACAGTACAGTCATTTATTATTTAGCTGCATTACCCTCCCAGAGGCCTGGGCTGAGCTCTGAGACCTGATGTGCTAGGAGCTGTACATACAGCCAGTGACAGCCAGGCCATGCCCTGTAGAGCATCCATATACAAGGCAAACCAACTATGGGAGGGGAAGTGATTTGCTCCAGGTCACCCTGTAGGTCTGCACCAGAACCTGGGCTAGAACCTCGCTGTCCTGAGTCATAATTCAGAACAGTGTTTCCTTTAAGCTGGGCGCTTGTGTGGCTGTTCAGAAGAAATTCAGATGCCGCTTAGCTAGTTATCAGAGCACCCACAGACAGGTTTTGCGTTTCTACTGGTGCAGCACATTCACATGCCTTGGTGCCCATAAAAATTGATTCTGCACAGGGATGGAAAAGCTTAGAGGGTACGTTGGCCCAGAGGTCTAACCACTGAAGCCCACACATGCTCTCTTATGGTACATGTGTAAGTTTTATGTTCTGGCATACAGATGCTAAATTATCATGTATAAATGTAAGTAGCTGCATATAAACGCTATGTTACAGTATGTACATGGTAAATTGTGATAGATACCTGCTCAAAAGCTGCACGTAGACCCTAGGTTACAAACTACGCTAGGTTAAGTTGTGATGAATCATCTCTTATGTTACAGCAGATACGTGTTATGTAGAGTTTTGTAGGAAGTTAAGTTTTTGGGTTTTTCAGGAAGTTTCACCATTTCAGAACTGGTTTTAGTTGTGAATTGGAACGAAACGTCGAATTTCAACGTTTCCTCCCAAATGAATTCTTGTAAAAAATTTGTCTCGAGTCAACCGATTTTGGTGTTTTGAAAAAAAAATGGTATAAAACGTCATATCAAATGAAGGGCAAAATGAGCAATCCGAACATTCCGGCCCATGATGAAAATGCTTTGTGTTGGTGGTTTTCACCTCAAACCAAAATTCTGTTGAAATCAACGTGTTTCCGGCAGCATGTCATTCCGTGGGGAAATTTTCAGCCAACTTGAATGCAAAGTTACAGTGTGTAGGTGTCTCTTTATTGATAAGGTGCTGAGTTAGGGACTATAAGTACTAAGTTATGGGATGCAGTCGCCACTTTACAATATACAGGTGCTACTCTATCTATGCGGATGTTACACTATGGGGGATATTGATGCCTCTCTATGATGATACCACTCACTGTTTGATCCCACCAGGAGACCCCCAGAGGACTCTGACAAGGTTCAGCCAGGATGGAGTCCTCAACTACGATACTTTCCTCTTGAGTGAAGATGAGGGCACACTGTACGTGGGCGCTCGAGACACCATCCTCTCCATCCAGGTGGATAGCACCAGGACCATGGAGCTGATGGACTTGGTGAGTAGACCTTGGGTTTCCCTGGAATAGGAAGCATTTTGGGTGCAGGAAGGGGGCAAGCTAGCCGGGAGTGGTGGTGGAAGTCAGACCCGGGTTCTGTTCCCCTTCCCCATACCTGAGTTTCCCCACCTGTAAAGTGGGGATAAGGATACTCAGGGATGAGGGATTGTGAGAAGTAATTCATGAACCTGAAGGGGAATCCCCTAGAGAGAATAGAAATGAGTCCTGACTCCCTAACCCCTTTGCACTCACCACTAGACCACATTACTTCTCAGGACCTGGAGTAGACCCCAGGAGTCCTGATTCTGCCTCCTCCTTGCTCTGACCACTAAACCATACTTGACTTCCTCAGAATTTTGCTCTCAGCAGCTTCTTTTCCCTCCAGTGCACTCTACAGCCAGGCCATTGACCTTTTCTCCAGCCGCATCTTCCTCTCATCACTTCAGAAATCTCTCTCTTCCCCAATCCTTTACAGATAAGCTGGCCGCCCAGCCCTGAGAAAAAGCAGGAGTGTGTCTTTAAGAAGAAAAGTAACCTGGTAAGGAGAGGTGGAGATGCTGTGGGGTTGTTGTATTGTGCCTCTAGGGAGCACTGTTATTCTTGGCACATATATAGTGCAGTTTGGAGCACTGGTGACAATAGGGGGTGATAGCACTGGGGTTGGTGGCTTTGTGGTGCTGGGAGAAGTGGTCCCACCTAGGGGCAATTCCTGGAGCTGGTTTCTCACATGCACAAGCTAACCAGGAAGTAATTGCGTTTGCTGGTATACTAGGCAGCATTTTTCTCATGGTCTCAGCCTGGGGCCCAGCCACGTTGAGTTGTGCTTGGGGGTCTTTTAAACTATCCCATGCATAGGGGTGTTAACCCGGGTGGGCAGCCCAACCCTTCATATGCCTCCCTCACTTCCCCTTGCAGCTCAGCTCACTTGTGTTCTTCTTCTTCTAAAGTGTTAAGCATCTATCACGCTCCACCCCAGAGGTGGCTGCTTCTTAGGGCTGGCAGAGTGATCCCTCTGCAGTGTTGCTATGAGCTGTTCAACAGCTTCTGGCGTTCCATATCAGAGGTGGATGCTGTCTGAGGCTGACTTGTGATCTCTGTAGAGCATTGCTCCAGGTTACTGAATTGTTGTCAAGTCCGACCCCAGAGGTAGCCGCATTTGAATGCTGGGTAAATAATTGCTGTGCAGTGTTGCTGTGCTGCTCTCCACCCCAGAGGTGGCTGCTCTTTAGTGTTGAGCAGGATCCCCGTGTAGTGTTGCTATGTGATATTGAACTAGCCAAGTTCCACCCCAGAGGTGGCTGTATTTTAATGCTGGTTGACCAATCCTTGTGCAGTGTTGTCATGTACTTTTGAAACTGCTGCCATACTCCACCTTGGAGGCAGCTGCATTTTAATTATAAGTAATTGATGCCAGTGAGGTGTTGCTGTGAGCTGTTAACTCACCATTGGATTCCACCCCAGAGGTCAGGACTGGTCATATTGATCCTGTTATATGCAGCCTGGGAAGCAATCTGAAATTTAAGCTGTTCTTTCAAGTGGCGTGTTCTTATCTCCCACAGACCGAATGCTTCAACTTCATCCGTGTCCTGGTGCCAGTGAACCAGACTCACCTCTACACCTGTGGGACCTATGCCTTCAGCCCCACCTGCTCTTACATAGTGAGTGTCTGGTTTGGGCTGGGGGAAGCTCTAAGACCAGCACTGTCTGTCTGCATTTCACAGAGCTTCAGAGACTATATGGGTCCAGAAATGGCTCCAGGCTCAGAGGAGAGGCTGATTTGTGACTGACCCTGCAGCCTGTCTGTGTCCAGCAGCCCCGAGGTTCTTTCTGGCCCTGCAGTTCCCCAGACAGTATATAGGGTTGTCCCACTGGGTCTCTGTAAATCCTGGTCTGGATGGAGAGGGGCCACAGAAGGGATGTAAGGCCAAATTGACATAGGGGCTTAGGTGTCTATCAGGATTTAAAATAGCAGCTAAGTGCGTTAGGTAGCTAAGTCCTGTTGGTTTTCAAAGGGAATTAGGTACCAAGGTGCTTTTGAAGATCTCAATGTATGCCTCCCTGTGGCCTCTATTAGGGACAATGCATGTCTGTGTGAGCAAGACAGAGAAAGAGAGCAAAGGGGGTGAAGTCAGAACGCCTGGGTTCTATTGCTGGGTCTGAGAGGTAGTACTTCCTAGTGGTCAGAGCAAAGGGAGGTGGATCAGGACTCCTGGGTTCTATTTCCAGGTCTGAGAGGTAGTGTGGTCTTGTGGTCAGAGTAAGGGGGGAGGAGTCAAGACTCAAGTTCTAGTCTCTGTAGAAGAAACTTCCCTGCCCCCTTTTGGCTCCCTCTGCGCCTGCATTGAGCAGTCTTATATTTTCTGTGCCTGGTCTTGGCTAGTTCTGTTTCCAGATGAAGGGCCCATTTTGTGGGAGAAATGGTGAGTTTAGGATCTCGGGTCAACATTTTCAGCTGTGGCCTCCGATGCTCTGGCCTAGGCTCTGAACTGCTCCAGCATTCCAGGTGTCCCAATTTGACCCCGTCTCATGATGATTCGGGTTCCATTAACGTTATTGTTTGCCTTGACTGGGGTTATATGCGTGTGGTGTAGTGGATACACCTGGAGGCTGAGACTCAGAAGCCTGGTGTCCATGCCCAGCACTGCCTGCTGGCCATCATCCATGGTAACGCACCATGACAAGTCTCACAGAGGAGCCGTGTTAGTCTGCAGCTTCGAGAACAACAAGAAGTCTTGTGGCACCTTGTAGACTAACAGATATTTTGGACCAACGCTGCTCACATATCTACACCCGTGACATCATCATAGGACCTAACACCAACTATACCATCAGGGGCTCCTTTACCTGCACATCTACTCATATAATAGATGCCATCATGTGCCAGCAATGCCCCACTGCAATTTACATTGGCCAAACTGGACACTCTCTCCATAAAAGAAGAAATGGACGTAAATCAGACATCAGGACCGGTAATGTACAGAAGCCTGTGGGGGAACACTTCAATCTCCCTGCACATTCAGTGGCAGATTTAAGGGTGACAGTCCTGAAACAAAAAAATTTCAAAAATCAAATGGAGAGAGAAATCTCTGAGCTGCAATTTATTTGCAAATTTGACTCCATTAACCACGGATTAAACAAAGACTGAGAGTGGCTCACAGCTTACAAAGGCCGTTTCTCTGCTCTGGGTGCTAATATCTCTCCATTAGACTCTGACAAAGGCTCATATCCCCCTGTCTGATCTGACTTGTTTTTTCCTCTTTTGATAAGTACTGTTGATACTGGGCCATTTCCACCTTGCTGAATAGACCTTGTCAGCTCTGGCCCTCCCTCTTACTGGGACCCCACTCTTTAAATACCCCTCTGAAACCACTCCCCCACTCATGCATCTGACGAAGTGGGTCTTTGCCCACGAGAGCTTATGCTCCAAAATATCTGTTAGTCTATAAGGTGCCACAAGATTTCTTGTTGTTCGTGGTAAAGCACGTTGATTATAATATGGAGAATTATCTTAATGATGAACACTGGATTTCCCCTTCTCCCCAACCCCAGTCCCAGGGGTGTTCAACCTAGTGCGCAGGCTAGTCAGTTGGTTCTGCTCCTGAGATTGATTGTTTTTTGTTTAATTCCTCGTAGGAGCTGGAGAATTTCAGCCAGGTTCCTGTCCTGCAGGACGGGAAGGGACAGTGCCCCTTCGATCCCCGCCACAAGTATACAGCCATCCTGGTGGGTGAGTACAGAGCTCTGTGGAACCCTGGGCTGTGCAGCAACCTCTCCCTGGGGAGGACGGCGGAACCCGCTGCCCCACATGGCTCAGCCCCCTGGACAGTCCTGGGTCTCCTGGTGCCTCAAAGCAGAGGATCGGGCTTGAGCTGAATCAGTTGTGCCTCTCGTATTTGTGGCTGCAGGTCCAGGGTGCAAAGGCCTCGGGCTGGCCTGAACGAGGCCTTTAAGGTCCTGCTGTCCTCCTTTGATGTGCTGCCAAGTCAGAGACGTAGGTTTATCCCCCTGTGCCTGGGAAACCCACTCTGCCCCATCAGGATAACAAGTCCCAGGTCTCACCTGGTCTGTTTCCTATAGTGATCTCCAAGCACTTTACCTCTCTCCGACATATAACCCCTCCCAAATGGCACAGCTGCCGCTCCAGGTTTCCCTCACCGCCTCTTTCCACCTGCAGACGGTGAACTCTACACGGGGACCATGAACAACTTCCATGGCAGCGAGCCCATCATCTCCCGCACCCTGGGCAGGAGGACCTTGCTGAAGACAGATGCCTTCCTCAGGTGGCTGAATGGTGAGGATGGGGGAGAAGGGCCTTCTCCTGGGAATAGGGGGTCCAAGGGCAGGGGCTGAGGTGGCATCTGAAATCCACAGCTTCCCATTTATGGGCCTGACTCTGTTACCTGGCAGAGCTGGAGTGAGGGGCTACCTCACCCTTTGTACACTTCCAGTGCTAAGGCTGTGCTGGGCCTGGCTCTGGGACCTAGTTAGAGCAGCCTTGGGGCTGCTCTAATATCTACTGGGCTCACCATGGCCCCCACAGTCCCTTGGGAAGCAGAGAATAACCAAAGCACCATACACTCTAACCCCACCCACAGTCTGTGCCTCAGCCAGGGCAAATACAGCTCCATGATGGCTGGAGAGGACCCTTCTTCGGGAGGCCATTTCCTCCCACTTTAAGGCCATTAGTAACTTAACTGGGCCTCACATCACTGAGAATCAGACCCACAACTCTTTAATCAGGTTGCCGTCACCCATCAGCCAACAGGCAAAGAGCCGATGCCCACTGGCCCTCAGGGGTGTGTCTCCTAGGCAACAAGCCTCCCATGGAGATTTACACAGCCCCCTTGGGAAGCTGCATGTGGGGATCAGGTATCTAAGGTCTCTTGCGCTCCTCCCCACAGCCGACGCAGGCTTTGTGGCCTCTGCCAACGTCCCCGGTGACGAGAAGGTCTATTTCTTCTTTGAGGAGACGGCCGAGGAGTTTGATTTCTTCGAGAAGCTCACAGTCTCCCGGGTGGCTCGCGTGTGCAAGGTACGAGGCAGGTCCAAGCTGGCCATGGGTGCACACATACTCGAGTGGCTTGTACCCTGGCATCGTGGCCTCTCCCCCTTGTGGCCTGCCCCAGGGAGGACATCTGACTCACTAGCCTGATTGCCTCCAAATCTGTGCCCAGGGCATTGCACTAATGGAGCAGGTGGGGCCATTAGAGACAGTGGCACTGATGAGAGAAATTCAGCTGCCCCCTCCCAGAGCTAGGCTGGTGGGGAGTCCAGCGTTGCCTCTCTAACAACAGCTGGGATTGGTTGCTGGTGTCACCGGCTTATTTACAGACATGGACTCATGCTGATGTCCTGTTTCCCTGCTCAGCACCAGCCAGGGCCCAAGAACCAACTAGCTGGCTGGCCTCCACTGCCTCCCAGCTCCCTGCAGCCATTCTCTGCATTGAGCACCCATAGCTCCATAGGCGCTATGGAGTGGCTGGAGCACAGTCCATAAGGAAATGTAATGGTGGGCTTGTCCGTCTGTCAGGGAAAGGTCTATGCCAGGGCTCGGCAACCAAAATAGCAGGAGGAGCCATTTTTCCAATTCGGTAAAAACCGCAGGCATTCCAGAGCCACAGTGCATGTGGCTTAATAAATAAGAAATAAATAAGAAATAAATAAATAACAATAAATAATAATAATAAATATTATAAAAGTGCCTGAATAAATAATGGCAAACCCTACTTTTTGGAACCCCCTTTTTAAGCACAGCGCACACACAGTGATTTGCCGTGTGTTACACGGTCACTGCAGGACGTTCACAAGCTAGTTAGATAGTCTGTTTCCTCACACTTTACATGTGTATTTGTACCACTGTCTTCTGACTTTCGCTCCTGAAGCCTCTCTCTCTCTGGAGGATGCTAGTGGGGGTTAGCCAACGATTCGAGGCCACACGCCGGGTGCTATTTAGCCGGGAGATGTTTGGTATGAGGCTTTTAAATGTTCACTGTTTATCAAAAATAATCAGGAGGGATTTTTGCACTTTGCAATGATGGGGTTGGGAGCCACAAAGTCGTCCTTAAAGAGCTGCATGTGGTTCCGGAGCCACGTGCTGCAGAGCCTGGTCTAAGCCATTAGCTCCTAAGAGCTCGTTAACCACTGTCTGGGTGGTTTCCTTCCTGTTTCCACCCTGTTAGTTCCCCACTGGCTATAGGGAGACCTCCTACAATAACTCTTGTCTGAGACATCAGCTGATCAAAGCCTAGTGCTTGGTTTCCTCACCACAGTGGTGGCACTAAAATTCCCCCTTTTTACTTTGAGACCAGGTCTCCTTCTCTCAGACCCTCCCTTTATTCGGAGTAGCTCTTGCTTGGAGTAGCTCACTCCTCCCTCTGCCCACCTCAGCACAGTGGCCACAGGGCTGCATGCTGAGCCCATGTGCAAGGCGTGCTCTCAGCCAGCCGAGGCCCTGCTGCAGTCAGTGAGACCGGGCGTTCCTCTCTCCGGCAGAGTGACGTGGGAGGGGAGAAGGTGTTACAGAAGAAATGGACCACCTTTCTGAAAGCCCCGCTGACATGCTCTCAGCCCGGCCACTTCCCTTTCAACGTGATCCATCACGCCTTTGTCCTACCTCAGCCAGAAGGGGGCGCTGTCTTCTATGGAGTCTTCACCTCGCAATGGTAAGACAAGGAACTTTCCCCGCCCACCCCAGGGGCTCAGAAATCCCCCAAGGACCATTTCTGGGGGAGCGTCTATCCAGCTTGCCCAGTCAGATGCACGTGCTGTACCCAGAAAGTAGGATTCCTTCTGCCTTATGATTCAGTCTGGATATTTTGTTATTACAGAACATGTAATTAACCTGTGGAACTCCTTGCCACATGGTTTTGCTGAAGCAAGTTGCTTAGTAAATTTCCAAATGAACTGATATGAGACTGATGTCTAGTGGTTAGAGCGGGTGGCTAGGGGGTCAGGATTCTTGGGTCCTGGGTGTGTGTGTGTGATCAAACAGTTAGAGCGCTGGGAATAGGTGCTTGTGGGTTCTATGCCTTGCTCTAGAAAGCAGCATGTGTCACTCACACACTTAGGTGAGGTTTGCTGTCCCATGTAATGGCACCTAGCCCACTTACACACAGAGGCAAAGAACGAGTCTCCTCCACAGCCTTAGCTGAGAGCCAGCCGGCTTTTCGCTCCAACTGTAGAGGCTCTGGCATTAAGCTCCACGGGTCCCAGTTCAAGTCTATCTGCGAGCGATTACGCATGGCTGCAGGAGGCAGGAGTTGGGTTAGGCCAGTGCCTGGCAGACTGGGGTGGTGAGGGCTGAAGCCCTGGATGGAGGCTGCTGTTTAGAAGCACCTGGAGTTATTATTTCAGAAGGATGAGACGTTTATATGGGCGAGGAACTGCACTTACACGGGGCCTCAAATGAGGTGCACGTCCCAAGCTCAGGGACCCACAGCAGACAGGTGGCTGGGTTCCGCCTCTGACCTGCCCCCTTGAGGGGCTCCCCGTAGTGCAGGCGTATACTGATAACAGGGTCGCTCATCCCTCGGCAGGCAGGTGGGGGACGCGAGCAGCACAGCGGTGTGCGCCTTCAGCTTGGCGGACATCGAAAAAGTCTTCAACGGCAAGTACAAGGAACGGAAAAAGGAGAGCTCCCATTGGGTGACGTACAGCGAGCAGGTCATGCAGCCCCAGCCGGGCAGTGTGAGTATCAGCTGCTGAGCACATCTAACTCCATGGGAGGTGCACATAGGGGGGTGGCGGATGGGTCTGCCCCAAAGGATGGCTTTGCAGGACCGGTTCAGGGTAAACCAGGAGGCTGGGACTTGGAACATCTGGGTCCACTTTGGGCAAGAAGCAGAATGGCTCTGTGCCTCAGTTTCCCTGGACAGTACAGTAGTCCATCTGCTTTGCTCTTTATAGGACCCTGGCATAATCAGCTGGCCTTTACCCTTTGCCAAGGTGCCTAGTAAATCAAAAAGACCCCTGAGCCGGCCACTAGTGCTGATAGCCCTTCTGACCTCCTCCCGCTGCAGTGCTCGGTGGTCCCCTCGATGGACAAAACCCTGACCTTCATGAAGGACCATTTCCTGATGGATGAGGAGGTGAAGCCCATGAACCAGCTGCCGCTGCTGGTGAAGCAGAACGTGAAGTACACGCGGATTGCCATCGATCGGACTCAGGGCGTCTTGGGCACCTCTTACGAGGTGATGTTCCTGGGAACAGGTACATCTCCCAGAAGCAAGGTGCAGCTCCTTGTGACAGCACCTTGTCTGTGCGCAGGGTGGATTCTGCACCCAGTTGATGTTACCCAATGTAAAGTTCCCACTGACCTCAGGGGGGACAGAGGCAGGAAGGCAGGGAGGGAATAGCTCAGTGGTTAGAGCATTGGCCTCCTCAGCTGAGGGCTGAGAGTTCATTCTCTCAGGGGGCCTTTCAAGGGTCTGAGGCAGGTTAGATTTAAAATAAAAAATCTGTCAGGGATGGTGATAGGTCCTGATGTGAGGGCAGGAAACTGGACTCAATAACCTCCCAAGGTCCCTTCCAGCTCTATGATATGAGCAAACCGGAACACATGCTGGCTGAGTAATTCTCTTTCTGGTTCGGTGACTTAACCTGAAAAATTAAGCAAAAGTTCATTTCTGTTTACCCAAATGAAACTATTTTGGCTTTGGGATGAAACAAAAAAGGTGTAAAAAAATTTCATTTAAGTTCAGAGCTTTTTTTACTTGTTTAAAAAAAAAAGAAATGGGAAATATGACACATTTTGACTATTTTTGGCCCGTTTTGGGATTCTGAATTCTGTTAGTCTGTATGTTCCCAGTTGTTAGGCCATATTTTGGAATGTGTTTGTTATGGAAGCTGTTAGCAGAGCAGTGGGGGTGTTTTCCCCCTTCTACCAGCCAATCCCAGTTCAGTTCATTTCATCCTGCCTCCATTGTCCTTTCAGTTAGGCGTGGCTCTCCTCCACTTCCTGTCCTGCTCACTGTTAAACACACCCCAGAAGTGGTTGCATTTTACTGGTGGACAATGTGGTTTGTACAAGCCTGATCAAGATTGGTGGCAGCTAATTAGCCAAGTGTTTTGGAGGCATATGGGGGCAAAAGACCACATATAAACAAAGGCCCATTTTCCTTTAATTAAGCAAATTAAGAAGGAGAGAATTGCATAGATTAGCCATTTAGAGCTGCATACTCACTTCCACTGAAATTAGGAACTTGGGAAGCTGTGCTACACGCAGCCAGCTTAGAGAAGGGACTGGCTCCTCCAAGACAAGTTGTATGGTCTCAGCCCCTGGGAAACATGCTTGTGGTTCCTTCCACAGACCAAGGGTTCCTGCACAAAGCCGTGGTTCTGGCCAGCGGTGCTCATATCATTGAGGCAATCCAGCTGTTTGAGGCTCCGGAACCCGTGCAGAACCTTCTCTTCTCCCCTCGAAAGGTAGGAGGTCTGCAGATACTCACGCGGGAACGGTGCTGGCGGGAGACACTGCCTGGTGTGCAGCGGGGTGGTGCTAAGTAGGTGACATAGATGTAACGGTGATGTTTTCCATATGTCCCCCACCCCCATCCTACAGGGGCTCTTGTATGTGGGGTACTCCACAGGGGTCGTGCAGGTGCCACTGGCCAACTGCAGCATATACCGGAGCTGTGCCGACTGCATCCTCGCCCGAGACCCCTACTGCGCCTGGGATGGGCACAGCCAGTCATGCCAGGAGATCCGAGCCACAAATAAAAACACGTGAGCAGCTCAGGGTGTGGAACAGCTCAGGGGAACCCCAGAGAGGGAGGCAGCCATGACTAGTGGTTAGAGCAGAGGGTGGTGTGGCAGGACACCTGGGCCGTGTCTACACATGCCCCAAACTTCGAAATGGCCACGCAAATGGCCATTTCGAAGTTTACTAATGACGCGTGGAAATGCATATTCAGCGCTTCATTAGCATGCGGGCGGCAGCGGCGCTTCGAAATTGACGCTCCTCGCCGCCGCGCGTCGCGTCCAGACGGGGCTCCTTTTCGAAAGGACCCCGCCTACTTCGAAGTCCCCTTATTCCCATGAGCTGATGGGAGAACAGACCCCAGGGGTCTGATGGGAATAAGGGGACTTCGAAGTAGGCGGGGTCCTTTCGAAAAGGAGCCCCGTCTGGACGCGACGCGCGGCGGCGAGGAGCGTCAATTTCGAAGCGCCGCTGCCGCCCGCATGCTAATGAAGCGCTGAATATGCATTTCCACGCGTCATTAGTAAACTTCGAAATGGCCATTTGCGTGGCCATTTCGAAGTTTGGGGCACGTGTAGACGTAGCCCTGGGTTCTGTTCTCTGCTCTGGGGGTCAGAGGAAGGGAGCTGGACTCTTGGCTCTGTTCCCAACTCAAAAGCGGGTAGGGTGGAGTGGTTAGAGCAGGGGATGGGGAATCAGGACCCCTGTGGTCTGTTCTCCCTTATCACACCGTATGAATTGAAGGAAGTGACTTGCGACACTCCCCCCCATTCCCCGGTAGTTCAGAGCTTGCCAAATGCTTGGAGATCCTGCCAGGTGAGCTGCACTGGAAGGGCCAATGGGCCATTCCTGGGTCTCTGTGAGTGGTAGGGGAAAAGCCTCTTGTGTTCCCTGTACACAAGCCAGGGGAACACAGCCCTGGGGGTGTCGCGACTGCCCTGTGCCAGCACTGACAGGCGTCCATGGACACCGTGTGCTTAGGGCACGTGCCATGGCCCATTCCCCTGCGGGCGTCAGGCAGGATCCCAGCCACAGCCATGTGCCCCCCTAGCTACACTGCTCTGAGCAGCTGGAGGACCTTCCTCCTTATGCTGCAATAGGCTCCCACCAGACTGGTGCCATCCCAGCTCTCGTCCTCCCTTCCACGGAGGCTCCCTGGATACGCCCGCGCTGCTGTTTTTAACCCACTCCCTGTAGCCTCACTAGCAGCCGACCACTGGCCAGACATACCCTCCGAGGCGGCCTCGTCTCCTTGCCCTGGCTGAGGCACTGGTGGGTCAGGCCCGAGACCATCCCGCCGTCCAGGGAGGCTTTAAAAGCAAATGAACTGACACAATTTGCTGGTGCCATTGGGCAAGTGGAAGAGAAAGGCGCACAGGCTGCCGTAGCATCTTCTCACAGCCCATATGCCTCCTGGCCAACCCCCAGGATCCCATCCCATCCTGCTGGCCCAGCCCTGAGCCCCCACCCACCCAGCTTGGCCAGTGCCTGGGCTTTGGCAGAACACCCTGTGTGAGCAGGGCTGGGCAGGCGCTGCTGGGTCGCCCCATGACACCCAGAACTGAACGGCTCTGTCCTGAAACTTGAAACCAGCTGCCCGGAGCGAGCACAGCAACCAGCTTGCCGGCCATCCCCAGGTCCCTGCAGCTCGCGAGCAACTTCATTGCTGGGAGTTCTCAAGGGTTCGCTTCTCCGTCTCTAGGAGCGACTGGCTGCAGGATGTCGAAACGGGGAGGCCGGGGACTACGTGCCAGCGGATGAGCGGGAAAGGCAGGGCCACGCCCAGGGCTCAGGATGACTTGCGCAACAGCCTGGGGAAAAGTTGAGTATCGGGCATCCAGGTTTGCTGCGCTTGGGACACGTGTGGGCCAGCATGTGGGACTCTGATGGCAGCGATGGTCCAGGGCTGGGGGGCCCCGTGGTGAGCCAAGTCCAGTGATCAGCTACAGAGAGAAGCTGGAGCCTGGAAGTCATGGAGGGCGTGGAGCTCAGTGCTTCTGCGGCGTTGCGTTGCCAGCGGGCTTCGGCCCAGAGTCCATGGCTGCTCTCGCAAACAGCGTGGAGCAAATCCCAGGACAAAATCTTTATTCAAAAATGTCACCAAGGCAGCACTTGGCCCAATAATAAGTAACACGCCGGGGTGCCAGCCCCCCGGACAACCCTACAACACTGCGTGAGGTTGTCAGGTCCCTGGGCAACCTTACAACACAGCACCAAGGTGCCAGGCCCTCAAGACAACCATACAACACCATACCAGGGTGTTAGGCTTCCCAGACAACCACACAACACCGCACCAGGGTGTCAGGCCTCCCAGACAACCACACAACACCGCACCAGGGTGTCAGACCTCCCAGACAACCTTATGACCCAGGCAACACTCAGTAGCCTGCCTGTGGCCAGCTGGATACCCAGTGGGACGGGATCTGCTCCGGGCAAAATGCCACTGATAACCAAAAGTCAGTGTGTTGGACTGGCAGCAAACTGGCTCGTGCTGCACTCAGATACCCATTGAAGTGCAGATCTTTGCTCCCTGTTTCTACCTCATTTGGTGCAAGGGTGCCCTAAATAATCATGATTGCCCAAGGTCGGGGGCAATGGGGAAATCAGGGCCCTGGACTCCCAGTTTGGCCTGGATTTTGCTATCGATGACATTGGCATGAATCCAGTGACTCCAGTTGCTTCTGTGCAGTTTATACTGCGCTCAGAATCTAGCTCTTCCTGGCCTGACTTTCCAAAGTGCTTTGCTCTTGTAGCAGCGCCAGCCTCCACGTCCCTCTGGTCCAGACCAGGTCTAGGGGTAGGGGGTTGGAGGTTGCCCAATAGCAGTTTTCCTTGCTAATTGAGCGCTTGGGCAACCACCCAGGATACAGGTGCAGTCCAGCTGATTAGCAGAGCACCCACAGCCAGCAGCATGTAGCTATATGGGTGGTGCACATCTTCTTATGATTTGGTGCGCTTAACAAAATTTATTCTGCCCTTGGATGGAAATCATTAGTGGGGAACTCTGCTCAGTAGCTTTGAAAATCAATTTGCTCACCAGGTGCTGTGGTTAAATCACCCAGCTTTGGACATGGAGCTGGATTAAATGTTTTGCAAAAACCTATTTTAATGGAAAACAATGATTCAGTGACACTAGAAGTTTGTGCATCCTCCTGTCAGTTTTGCCCAGTTGCTTCAGTCCATAAAAACCCTAAAAACGTCCAAAAGTATTGAAACATTTCCCTTTTTCAGTTCAACGCTTCCTTTAATCTGAACACTTATTAGACATCAGAAATGCTGGAAATCAAAACCTGTGATTGGACCCAAAAGACTTTTTTTTTTAAACTTTTTAATTGGACATGAAAATGATCAGGTTTGGTCCAATTTGAAAGGAATTTTGTTCCCTGGGTTTTTGGGAATTCCCAGTGAGCTGCACTCTACATCCCCCCTTGAGTCTAGTTGCAAAGGGCAGAGGCCAGCTCTTAAAACAGTAGCATCAAGTGGTTTGAGTGGGCAGCTATGGATTGAACCTCTCTAATCCAGCACCTTCAAGACCTGACCGATGCTGAACTAGAGAATTTGCTGGACCACGGGAGGTCAATATTGCCTAGCAGCATTACCAACACTTCCACTGTTTACTGGGCTCTTAGAAGACATTGAGGGGTAAATTACTGCTAAATTACAGCACAGAACACTGAGAGCCAGGCCTGGTGGCTGGAAACAAATTTTATGGGATGGATGGGAAATTGGCCGCACCCACCATAAGAGGTTGATCACCTAACTAAAATCATGCTGGATTATGGATGCTGCCTGACAAGAGAGTGCCGGACCAGAGGGGTTCAGCCTATAGTGATTCACCATCCCCCTCCCCTCCTTGTGTCTTTCCAGCTCTGAGCCCGGAGCTGAGCTCCATAGTGCGGCTGATGTGCCCACAGTTCTCTGCCCTGGCTAGTTACTCCTGGAGTTACTCGGGGAATGAGCCTGCAGCGGAGCTGACAGTGTTGGACGACAAGACGCTGGTGATCATCATGCAGCGCCAGACGGCGGGCGAATACCAGTGCTGGGCCAACGAGAACGGGCACCGCCAAGTCGTGGCCCACTATGTGGTGCAGGACCCCACAGGTGGCGAGGGCTGGAACCAGGATGAAGTGGCTGGGGGGGTGCTGGAGCAGGGAGCGGGGCAACAGGGCAGGCCCCGCTCCTATTGGGCGCAGTTTGTGACGGTGACGGTGTTGCTCGCGGTGACACTGATCATGGTCCTGGCCATGGCCGCATTCTCCTACCATGACAGGCTCAATGCCAAGAGCAAGGTGCAGGGCTGCAACACCCCCGAGGCCACCAAGGTGTCCAGTCAGGAGAAGGTGCCACTGAATGGGAGCCAGAGCCCACAGTATGTGGGGGAACCGCAGCTACAAGGGTCCTTCCAGGAGGGGGCCAAAGCCTGCTGCATCCAGATGGAAGGGCTGTACCAGAACATAGACGCGGACAACAACCAGCTGGAGGCCAGCCTGGGGCCTGGGGAGGATTCCCATGGGGCGCCTGCAGAGAAAGCTTAGGCTGATGGCATCTGCCTCAAAATCAGAGGCGTTGTGGTAACGAGGAGCCCCACAATAACAAACCAGTGTGCGTGGCACAACCCTACCATAACAAACCCGTGTGGGTGGCTCAGCGCATGGGAGCAACCCTCCAATAACAGTGTGTGTCCAGTCCTCAAATGCATAAGACATTGGAGCAGCTGGTTAGACCTTCTGGTTCTGTCTGAATGCAGCATGCCCAGAAACTGCACCTGCTCCTCCTCAGTCCGCCAGCTGCTGCCGCTGCCCACATTGGGGCACTCCTCTGCTGAAGCAATGGGCCCAGAATGTCTCATTGCCCTACCGGGGGCATCACCAGCGGCTGAGCCATAGGCAGAGCACTGAAAAATACAGCCAGCCCTTCGCTGTTCTGTTTCTGCACCAAGAGCCAGCAGAGGTCAACCGCTGTCCAGATGTGAGCACAGCTGGGGCTCTGGGTGACCAAGTGCAAAGACGGTGGCGAAGTGCTGGAGAGAACATGAGCCCTTCCTGGCAGTGCCCAGCAGGGATCCCCTCCGGGGAGCCGACTGTACTGCTTTGCTGTGTCTATACCTCGAGGGGTGTGTGTGTGTAGCATCCGCCTCTCCAGCTGTTGCCCCAGCAGTAGGTTGTTGGTGACATCTCTGCGCTGGCTTGGACTAGCTGGGAGCTGCCACGTCCCTCCCCAAGGGCTGTGAATGAAGGACAAGTATTAGAACATGGGATGCTGCTGCAGCACATAACATGCTTAGTGTGGGATGTGGGAGGTGCCCGTCCAGGGCTGGGTGTAGCGCTGATGAGATAGTTACAGCTCTGGTTAGAGGATCTGAGGCTCTGTCTTCAAGTGCAGGATCAGCACCTTGAATCCAGCCCTGGCTGCTAGCGATCCTGATCCTCCTTGGCCTGTGGGCATCGAGTAGCTGGGATCCCCGTCCAGCTCCAGTTTGGCCTGAGGTCTGGATCACAACAGCCACTGCTAGCTGGCCCCTTGATGGGGGAAACTGCAATGCACTCTGCTCTGGAAAGCATCCTTCTACCGGAGGGCATTGCACTGTGACTCCCTACTCTGTGTGCACACCAAGGGCTTTGGGGCCTGATTCTTATTTACACTTAGGTCTCTTTCTACCAGTAAAGAGGGCATTGAGTACAGCTACGCCCCCTCCACACTGCCAGGGCAGTATAAAGAGGCCTCTTTGTGTAAGAGAGAACCAGGCTGAGTCCTAAGGGTAATGGAGTCAACAGCCTGAAAAATCAGCTTGGGAGGAGGAGCTGCAAGCAGCTCTGGGGGCTGGGGAGGAGACAGAGGCTGTGACCAAATGTGAAGTTGTTGGGTTGTTTTTAAGTGATTTAATGTTTTTAGAGTCAAACGAACCTTTTTCTGGTAGCAGCAACGAGCCAACGAACTACCCTTTGTTTCACCCCATCTGCCCACCAGGGAGCCACGCAGCCATTGAAAGCGGCTCCCAGCTTGTGCTGGCCAGTAGCCGCACTGAGAATGCCTGGTAGCTAGCTCTGCAGCCTCGCAGGCGGGAGCGCAAATTTTGCACAAACCCACTTAGTTGCACTTGGGTTAAATGCAGCCAGGTGAGTGGATGTCCCCAGGAAAAGCCTCGGCTTTCTCCCTCTCAAATGGGACGGGTTCGCTCGGTTCTAAAACCTTTCTTCAACCGCGTCAGTATTACTGTGGGAGGGATAAACTCACTCCTGCATTGTGGGTCTGCTGCAGCCCTGATGTTGCTGTTATACTGCCATGAAGTGACTGCGAGACAGGATAGGTTCACTTGTTACATTTTCCAGCAAACTGGCGATGTCAGTGGTGGGCAGCCTATGGCCTGCCGGTCACACGTGGCCCACTGGGACTCAACCTGCCGCCCATGGACCCCCCTTGCTGCCCCTTCCCCATGTGCCTCTTGTGCATCCGGAACACTGGAGCCACGCACTTCCTTGTTCCCTGGCAGCACTTTTGGCGTGTGCAAATTGCCTGATTCACACTCTTAGAAGAGGAATACCTCAAATCAGCTGTTTGCAGCAGTCCATCTCTGGCACGGAGGGGGAGGAGCACGAATCAGGTGATCCGAGTGGGTGGAAAGTGCTGGGAGGGAGGGGAAGGAGCAGGTAAGTGCAGAGCTCAGGGGCCCCTGTGAATGAGAGGCATATGGAGGAGATGGATAGACAAGGGGGCTGCAGGTGGAACCCCATAGGGCCACAAGCAGCTGCAGCCTACTGAGGTAAAGGAAGGCGACTCCTGCACCCTGCACACCCTTCACAGTTGCCCATCGCTGGGCTAGGTTCTACCAGGACATCCCTGGAAAATCCAGGATTCTTTCCGATTAACCCTGCTCTGTGCAAAGCTGGCTTCTAAGGCACTGAGAGCCTGATTTTCATTTACACCTTTTACCCCACTTTTACCCCACTCTTGCAGGACACATACGAACTAGGCCTGAGAGATTTCAACCATGGAGGAAAGTTGCTGGGTTGCAAATTGTCACTTCAAGCGGCAATGCCTGTTGGCATGAGGGGTTGCAACCGTGCAACGTCACTGATGCTTGTAACTGGGGCAGATCCCCACCCAGCCTATTGTACGATAGCCACCTGAGCTGATGCAAGAGTATTGTTTGAGCTCTGGGACAGAATGGGTGCCCTGATGAAGCACCCAAGTGAACCTCTTCCCTGGAACCTTCCCCTCTTTGAGTCTGGTCTCTGGGGGGGGAAAACTGGGTGTATCTCCTTAGAGAGGGCGATGCGACTGTGACATCCTGCTGGAGACAAGGCCAGGTAGTTCTTACTTTGATGGTGCTAATCGGGGGAAATCCAGGAGGGGAAGGATTCACTCGGACAAGCCACGTTGAGGGAAAAGCTACCTGAGCCTCATCAGCGTGTGGATTTTGCGCTGAGGTAGACACGTTTGTGCAACGTCCTGCACTGCCTTCTGCTCCGTAGCAGTGTCCGGATTCTTCACTCCAGTGCCTGAGCTTTTAGTCGGAACGAAGCTCCTTCTGTCTGCCCTTGTCGCTGATCGTCAGGGTCTCGCCAGGCTGCGTGTACTGCAGTGCTAAGCGCACCTCTTGGGCCTGACCCTCAGCTGGTGTCCATCAGCATAACTCCTTGGACTTCAGAGGAGCTATGCTGATCTACAGCGACGGAGCTGATCCTATTCACTTCAGTGGAGCTGGGCCAGTTTGCACCTGCTGGGGATCTGGCCCTTCGTTACTTGTTTTATTATGTTTAACCTTATTTTTTTTTTTTTAAAAAAAGATGTACATCTTCCTTGTCTTCAAACATTTTATTTTTATTAAAAAGAGAATGACACACTCACGTGCTGCTTTTTTATTAAGTACCATACGGTACAGAGTGCATTGCTAATAGGTGAGAAAGGGGACTTATTCTGCATGGCCCAGCATCGTTCGTGACAGTTACACTGGAACAAATGGGTATAAAACACCACCCTTCTGAACTGATGGCCCTTTGCGCCAGTGTAAAATTAGCTGTTTAATAACTATCAGGTGTGAGCATAACTGGTTGGGGAGCTCTAAAAAGGAGGGTGAGAAACTGTTCTCAGTGGTGTCAGATGGCAGAACAAGGAGCAATGGTCTGAAGTTGAAGAGGAAGACGTGTAGGTTGGATATTAGGAAAACCTACTTCAGCAGGCAGGTGGTGAAGCATTGGAATGCATTGCCTAGAGAGGTGGTGGATTCTCCATCCCTTGAGGTTTTTAAGTCTCAGCTGGACAAGGTCCTGGCTGGGATGACTTAGTAGGGATTGATCCTGCTTGAAGCAGGGGGCTGGACTAGATGACCTCCTGAGGTCCCTTCCAGCCCTGTGATTCTGGCTAACCAGAGAATGGTTATTAATAATTCCCAGTCATGCTGGAAGGGCATAACAAATGTGGTTCTTCAGGGGTCTGTTTTGGGATCAGGTCTATTCTGTATCTTCATCAGCTATTTGGATATTGGCATAGAAAGTCCGCTGATTAAGTTTGCAGATGATACCAAGCTGGGAGGGGTAGCAATAGCTTTTTTTAAAATTAAAAATGATCTGCACAGACTGGAGAAATGGTCTGAGGTAAGTAAGATGAAGTTTAATAAGAAGAAATGAAAGTACTCCACTTAGGAGGCAACAATCAGCTTCACGCAGAGTGCAAAGTGACTGTCTAGAAAGGAGTACTGCAGAAAGGGATCTAGTGGTCAGAGTGGACCACAAACTAAATGTGAGTCAACGGTGTGATGCTGTTGCAAAAAAAAGCAAACAGGATTCTGGGATGTATTAACAGTGTTGTGAGCAAGACAGGAGCAGTCATTCTTCTGCTCTACACTGTGCTGAGTAGGCCTCATTTGGAGTACTGTGTCCAGTTCTGGGCACCACATTTCAAGAAAGACGCAGAGAAAATGGAGAAGTTCCAGAGAAGAGCAATAAAAATGATTCAAGGTCTAGAGAACATGAGCTCTGAGGGAAGACTGAAAACTGGGCTTGTTTAGTTTAGAAAAAACTTAGAAGGGACATGATAGCGGTTTTCAAGTACCTAAAAGAGGGTTGCAAGGAGGAGGGAAAAATTGTTCTCCTTGGCCTCTGAGGATAGGAGGAGAAGCAATGGGCTTAAACTGCAGCAAGGGAGGTTTAGGCCGGACATTAGGGAAAAACTTCCTAATTGTCAGGGTGGTTAAGCTCTGGAATAAATTGCCTGGGGAGGTTGTGGAATCTCCATCACTGGAGATATTTAAGAACAGGTTACATAGACATCTATCAGGGATGGTCTAGATGGTGCTGGGTCCTGCCATGAGGGGAGGGGACTAGACTTGATGACCTCTCCAGGTCCCTTCCACTTCTAGTGTTCTATGATTCTATGAATTGGTTTAAGAGCCAAGAACTGGCTTTTATTTACTTTGACTGTTGGTCTTAAAGGAACTGCATTTACAAATCATTTTATATTGTAGGAATTACCTTAAATGCCACTGAAAGGCATCCGGCTCTGGGGTGAAGGTCTTTTCACAGCTCTCAGCAATGCTATAGGATGGGAAGCAGTGGAGGAGCCATTTGTTGAATCAGAAGGACCAGTATGTTAATACATCTCTGGTGGCTTGCAGCGCTCAAGTGATAAAATGAGTCTCCTTGTCGCCATTTGACACAGGGGAAATAAGGCACAGAGCAGCAGAACGGACTCTCCCAAGGTGGTTGGCATTACCAGTTGCCTACTCTGAGCATTAGATAGGCTCCTAAGTTCCCCTGAGGAGCCACGAGATTCCAAAGAGCCACAATTTTGTGCCCTTCAGCTCATCACTCTGTGCTGTAGCACTGATTCAGCGTCTGAGATCCTCCACAGGGACAAGCACTACCCTATGGCGTCACCAGCCCACCGGTTAGGGCTCAGCCATCATGCTTGCCCAGCCAAGCACTAATCTGCCCCATCTTAGTCTCTTAGATGGGACAAGAGCACAGTATTACAGGTGCCACTCAATCTCTGCTTCCCATCACTGCAGCATCTCAGCACTCAACAGTTGATCGTCATGTACCGTACACCACGCGAGGGAGGGAAGTGCTTGTATCCTCCTTTGACAGATGGGAAATGGAGGCACAGAGTGACTAACACCCAGATCCTCAACGTGTTTAGGCACCAACATACTTCTCAGGAGCTCGGCCAAAGCAATTTGCCCAAGGCCACCCAGCAAGTCTGCAGCAGAGAGGAAACTGAGGCCGGGTTTGCTAAATCCCAGGCTCTTGCCCTAACCACTAAGCCATCCTTTCTTTGAGAAAATCAAAACCAAACCCAATTGTTTTCACCCACACAGTTATCAGGGCAGCCAGCTGCCCTGGGTGAGGTACACCCCATGTTGTGAGAGGCAGGGAGGTGCAGGACGCCCAGATCATGAAAGATTTGGGGTGGGGATGGTAGGTCTCTGTAGCCAGGGCAATATAGCTGCATGCTTTGCAGGTTGCTACAGCAGGGTCTGATACTGCTTCAAGGGGTTTGGTGTTAGTCTAGGGGGAGCTCACTTCTGAGGCTGAGCAGGGAGAGGTTGCAGAGAGTTAACATCACAAATCCAATAACCACCCCAAAGAATCAGAATACGCAGCAAGGAGGGATTCCAGCATACACACCCTCACATACTGACCACTACCTTCACCAAACAAAGCCACTCCACCAGAGCAGATTACATCATACACCTGTCCGACAGTCCTGCTTTTCAACCGTTTGTCCCCCATCCGGTACTCAGGCAAAACCAGACATGTTTTGACCAAGTATTGGCTGGGGAAGGGGTTCTCAACCTCTTCCGAGACCTTCCCAAAAGTGCTATAACAATCTCCTATCACAATTAGTTTTTGCCAGGCTGCCATTAGGAGGTCGTGAGCAGTGCAGCTGCTTGGGACCCATGATACCGCCGTTGTCTCAAAGCTAAGTGGTTCAGGCTTTGCCTGCAGCCCCAAGTGACAAGGCTCAAGATCCTGGGCTGCAGCCCCATGCAGGGGGGATTCAGCTTTCTGCCCCAGGCCTCAGCGGGTCTATCGCAGGCCCTGCTTGGCAGATCCACAGAAATCTGACCTAAGGGCCCCAAACTATTTGGTGAAGACCGCTGGCCTGAGGGATGCCGCTTGGAAGAGCACGCCTCTCTGACCTTGGCAGCATGAACTTGTGCACAGTGCAAGGCTGGCAGGAGTGGAGCAGCACGCTCTTAAAAATGTGCACTGTTCTCTTGCGTGCACCATGTGTCCAAGGCTGCACCCGCAGAGGTGGGGTGCTCTTAAAAATGCCTCTCAACCCCCCTTCTATGTCACGCTTGCAGTCAGGGTGGAGCACAGGTCATCTATAAGCCTCCTTGTAGATGACCTACAAACCGCGCCCCCCCTTCAGCGAGCTCTCGGAAAGGAAACCCTCTGTGCAGCAAAACCTTGCAGGCACCATGTGTTCCAGCCACGCCAGCAGGAACAGGCCCATGCCATTCCGAGAACGTCCTGCCCAACAGGCCAAGGATGTGCGACCCCCAGCCCCAAACACCTGGAGATAACTTGCTCCAACACAGAAAAAGAAACCTGTTGTCTACATATCATTTCCCGCCCCCTCCCACCTCTGCTGCGCCCATCACACAGTCGCACCCTGCAAGAAATATTACTGACCCCCTTAGCCCAGCCTCCAAACACTCCTGCCTAAGCCCCTTCCCGCAACCACGTGCAACGCGCCTGTAGGCTGCAAGGCACATGCAGCAGTCAAGAAAGGAGACTGGGGGGGGCAGAGGGGAAGAAGCTGTGGGCGCGCATGCTCATTGCACGCTTTAGGCTTGAGGGCGGCCATGTTGGACTAGGGCAGGGGGGAGAGGACGCCATCTTTGTTCAGGCCAGGAATCACGCAAGGGGCACCGGCTTCTGCCCGCACCGAAGATGGCGGCGAGACCAGCCTAGTGATTGGCTAAGCGGGCGGCTGCGTGAGCCGCGCCTCCTTACGTTGTTTCCGTCCGGGGGGTGGGGCGGGTGCTGGCTGCGGATGGCCCGGGTCTCGGGGGCGCCATGGGGGCGGAGCGGGGCCCTGGGGGCGTCCGCCCGAGGTGAGTGAGACGCGACTGCGCGGTGGGGTGGGGCAGGGCTAGGGGGCACCACGGTAGGGCTCGGAGCGGGGGGCAGGGTCAGTGGGGCCTGGGAGGGGCCGGGGGGCATTCGGGACAGGGCCGCCCTTTGAGGGGCAGGGTGGGGAGGGGAGGAACAGTGGGGGCCAAGGTGTGATGGGGAAGGGGGCGGTTGGGGGGGTGGGATAGGAAGGGATAGGTTGTGATGGGGAGCAGCAGTTGTGGGGAAGGGTGGGATGGGATGGAGTAGGCTGGGATGGGGAGGGGCAGTTGGGGGGCAGGGTAGGACGGGGGCAGGATGGGATGGGATGGAGTAGGCTGGGATGGGGAGGGGCAGTTGGGGGGCACGGTAGGACGGGGGCAGGGTGGGATGGGATGGAGTAGGCTGGGATGGGGAGGGGCAGTTGGGGGGCACGGTAGGACGGGGGCAGGGTGGGATGGGATGGAGTAGGCTGGGATGGGGAGGGGCAGTTGGGGGGCACGGTAGGACGGGGGCAGGGTGGGATGGGATGGAGTAGGCTGGGATGGGGAGCGGCAGCTGGGGGGCAGGGTGGGATGGGATGGAGTAGGCTGGGATGGGGAGCGGCAGCTGGGGGGCAGGGTGGGATGGGATGGAGTAGGCTGGGATGGGGAGGGGCAGTTGGGGGGCACGGTAGGACGGGGGCAGGGTGGGATGGGATGGAGTAGGCTGGGATGGGGAGGGGCAGTTGGGGGGCACGGTAGGACGGGGGCAGGGTGGGATGGGATGGAGTAGGCTGGGATGGGGAGCGGCAGTTGGGGGGCAGGGTGGGATGGGATGGAGTAGGCTGGGATGGGGAGCGGCAGTTGGGGGCTCTCTGACAAGGCCTACCTTAGGGGGCAGGGTGAGACTGGGGTGGGCCAGTGGGGGAAGTTGAGCTGGGGGCGGGGCTAGTGAGACTGGCAGTTGAGGAGAGGCATCCAGGCGAGATGCATTTTGAAGGGAGGATGGGGGCAGTTGAGGAAAACACTGGAGGGGGGTTGGCCAGGAGGCAGCTTGAAGGGTGGATGGGGCAGGACCCAAGCTGGGGGATGTCACGGGGAAAGGGGTAGTTGGGGTGACAAGGCTGGGATGGGTGGATCTGGGGTGCAGCGCTCAGCCTGGGGTGCTGGGGAGGCGCAGTTGGGTGTAAGGGTTGCAGGTGAAGCTATAATGTTGGAGTCAAAAATGGGTGGTGTTTGAGAAGCTGGGGCATGTGAGTTCTGTTCTCCGTTCGAGTCTTTTCTGCCAAAACTTTTAGATGTTCACTAACTCCTGGAGGCATCAGTTTTTGGGTTCCCCTAATTAAAGACCTATAGTTGGTGCTGGAAACAGGAATTATATAGCACCTGCCCTTGCATGCCAAGAAGAAGCTATCACCAATGACTGCTTGAACTGATCTGCACATTTCACAAATCAAAGGGAAATTCACAATTTGTACCTAGATCAGAAGAGCAGCTTTGGAGGTTTCCACACAGCCAGCAGGTCACCCCAGTCAGCGCTCAACTTCAAATGGTATCGTAGGTGGTTGCCTCTTCTGATAACCAGCCATGGGATGTTCACATTTGGGTGCTTCATAATTGAAACAACTGGAAACAGTGGATGTGATTGAAATTATGGGCCTTAACCTTTCTGTGACTCACTTTCAGACTATGTAAAAAGAGGGTGATACTTAGAGGCACTGTAAGGCCTTATGTGTGTAAAAGAAGTATAGTTTTTGAGGCTTGGATGAAAATGGTATAAAATGGTGTCGTATGTGTTAAAAATTAGTAACACCAAGCTGCTTACCCAGTGCAGGGTCCCTCTGGCTTAACGCAGAGATAAGAATTAAGATGAGGAGACACTCTGTGGCCTTGCTTTCTGGACCGTTTGACCTTCTGGCTTTAGAGGGAGTCCAGAAGCAGCACTGATCTTGTGGAGGCAGTTGCCCAGCCCACCTCTGGATGATTCCCATGATGTCAGACTCAGGCATTAGTATGCGGGCTAGACATCTCTCCTGGTTTTGAGCAAACAAAGGGCCTGTCTTCATTTGCCAAAGAATCATGTTTAAACTCAGTGGCAGCAAAAAAATTTATGACACAGATTGGCTGGCCTGTGTTAAAGGAGTCCAAATTTTGCTGATCAGTTGTTTGAGACTAGGTTGGGTTCTAGTTGCAGTCATTGGTTGGCCGCCTTTGACACATACTACCAAAGCCTTGTAATGCACAAATTTTGCTACAACTATACCCAAGTCTACAGGATGCAGTGATTTTTCCAAAGGACTGGGATGATCAGATTCTGTATTATTTTGCATTTCTACTTAATTTTGAGCTGAGGATTTCATAGTACTTTAATTCTTCAGACATGCTATTGATAGGTAAGTAATGCCCACAGTTTAGAGCTGTGGGAAGCTGAGGCATGGAAAGGTGGGGAGGAGAAATAGCCTAACATCACACACCCAGGCAATGGCAGAGCCTGTAACTGGAACCTGAGAGTCCTGCTTCCTAATCATTTGCCTTAACAGGCAAAACTTCAAGAAATTAGTTCCTTCTGTTCTCACTGGTGATTCACTCAGATTGGTCTAAAGGTATAGACTTTAAGCGGGTCTTTGCCCACGAAAGCTCACACTCCAAAATATGTTAGTCTATAAGGTGCCACAAGACTTCTTGTTGTTCTCAAAGCTACAGACTAACACGGCTACATCTCTGAGACTTATTCATAGGTATTTTTGGATTTCTGGCTTCCCAAATTCCATGGACTTTGGGGAGAGATGAGAGAGCAAGTTAAGTCTCCAAATCTTTACTCCCAGGTGGGGAGCCATTAATCATGGTAGTGTCTGGGGGCAACCTGAGAATGAGACCCCTCTTTAAAATACATGTAGTAGACAGTCCCTGCCCCTAAGAGCTTGCTATCTAAATAGACAAGGCAAAAGATAGAAGAAAGGTACAGAAGGTACAAGCAGAGTTAAGAGAGTGATCTGGAAATTTCATATTGAAGTGTGAGTTGTTGAGTTTTTTAATGCGTGGCTTTTTAGGCAGCACTTGGCTATTTTGGAATTTGGCAAGTTTTTAAATCTGTTTTCTGTTGCTGGTGCTGATGTTAAAAAGGTGGGAAGGGAATGAATGCCTGAGGCACAAATAAGTCTAATGAGATGGTTGCTTTCATGTCAGCCTTAGGTTTAAATTCTGGAAGCATAAGAAGTGAAATCCTGGCCCCAGTGAAGTCAGAGGTAAAACTGCCACTGATTTCAGTGAGCCAAGGAATTTGCCTGCTATGATGCCAGGCAGTCCTCTCACACACACCCCCTCCAGTTTAATCCACTGCCACAGCTCTGGTTCCATCACCTGCAAACTGTGATTAAAGCAACATTGTGTCTGTTAGATTTAGATTCCAAAGGAAGCTGGTTATTAACGAGACACAAAGGAAAATGTGGTCTCTTGGCAAGGAGCAGATGGCCTCAGTAATAAAATCAACACAGTCTAGAACCTAAAACCAATGCAAACATTTCCTTGAACTTTTAAAACTCCAGGGAGAGCAGTTCCCTGCAGAACAAAACAGCAGAAATGTAGCTCTTTAAAGACTAATAAAATGATTTATTCGGTGATGAGCTTTTGTGGGACAGACCCACTTCATCAGATCAATCTCGTTTCCAATACAGACTGACATTTATAAGTACAAAGGACCGAAAAAAAAACAAAAAAAATAAACAACCTAATAAAAACTGACACAGGGAGATGGAGGAAGGGGGGATGTTAATTGTCCTGCCTGAGATCATTTCGAGCATCAAAGGAAGGGCAGTAGTCCTTGTAATGCATGAAGTAATTGATGTCTCTGTTCATACCACATGTTAATGTGTCAAATTTAAATATGAATTCCAACTCACAAAAATCTCGGTCTAATCTGTTTCTGAATTCTTTTTGCTCCAGGACACACGTTCTTAGATCTTTAACAGAATGGCCTAGTCCATTGATGTGTTCACTGACCGGCTTATGTGTATGGAGTTTCTTGAAGTCTGCTCTGTGTCCATTTATTCTTTGGTGAAGGTTTTCCCCCAGTATGTCCAATGTACTTAGTGGCAGAGCATTGTTGGCACATAATGGCGTATATAATGTTGCTGGAAGTGCACGAGAATGTGCCTTTGATCTTGTAACTAACATGGTTAAGTCCAGTGATGGTATCCCCAGAATAAATATGTGGACAAAGTTGGCAGCGGCGTCTGTTGCAAGGAAGAGTTTCGTGATTAGTATTACTGTGGTGTAGCCTGTGATTGCTGGTGAGAATCTTTCTTAGGTTAGGAGGTTGTGTTTAGGAAAGGACAGGCTTATCACCTAGGGCCTTCTGGAGCATAGCATCATGATCCAGAATAGGTTGTAGGCTTTTAATGATGCACTGCAGGGGTTTGAGCTAGGGGCTATAGGTGATGACAAGTGGTGTTCTGTTATTGATCTTCTGGAGCCTATCTTGAAGTAGCTGGTTTCTGGGTATTTGCCTGGCCCTGTCAATTTTTTTTCCTTCTTTTTCTTGGTGGGTAATTTGTTTTATGAATGCTTGGCAGAGGTCTGGTAGTTTTCAGTCTCTGTCTGACTATAAATGATGTATCATGTGTTGTGTGCTGGATGGAAGCTGGGGGCACGTAGGTAAGTATAGCAGTCCATACGTTTTTGGTAGAGAGTGGTGTCGATGTGGTCATTAATGATTTGTACTGTGGTATCCAGGAAATGTATTTCTCATGTGTAATAGTCAAGGCTGAAATTGGTGGTAGGATGCAGGTTGTTGAAATCTCTGTGGAGGTGAAGGTAAGGCATTACAAATTGAAGACAGGAGTCCCTGCCAGGCTTGTGAGCCAAACAAATGAAACTAACTAAATCCAAAAGTGAAAGTGACCAGTGTATCATCTCCACAGTGAGCATGTTCTGGAAAGTAAACTAGATCTCCCCTACCCTCATGGATTTAATGATCAATGGTGGTACTAACAACACAGGTAAAGTCAATATGATTTGTGACGTAGCTGTATTACTTCTAACTCTCTGGCCTTGAAAGTTACAGACTGGGTTGAAGGCCTGGACCGCACTTGAAAGTTCCCTGGTTACACTGGTATAAGCTCAAGTGTGGACACAGTATTCTGGTAAGAAGGTGCTCCTTACACCAGTGTAGTTGAAGTGGTATTACTTTTATTACTAGACAAGCCCTTAGCTTTTTTATACATTCCCTTTATCTCTTTCAGTTGGTGGTAGAAGTGAATTAGGGTTTTATTTTTGTATTAGGTAAAATAGGATGTATTTTTTTGTCCATTCAGATTGTTGGTTTGCTAGTCCTCGGGGAATTCTGCAGGTTTATTGTGGCTCCAAATGCAACACATAAACAATCCCTCCTGAACTAGTTTGCAAATACCTCTGCAGTCTGAGCCTTAGTAGAAGTTTTTATCAGCCTATAACAATGTGAGCTGATGTCCTGTAAATATTTTGTTGTCTGATAATAACCAAACATTTTAAAAAAATTGAAGGACTTTTGAAGGTATTTCATCACATCAAAATCCTCAAGTTCCTTCCAAGGGAATAAGCAATTATGTAAATAGCGTTATCAAGGGAATTTCTGTCATAATCATGGTTACTTGATCTTTCTTGATGCAGCTTGAAATTTGGGGCCTTGTTTTTAGTTGCACTCAGACCTCTTTTTATCATTCTGATACTATAAAATGGCTTTAAAATAGGCATGAATTACAGTTGTGCCCACTTTGACAGTTTCGTTTCCAGAGTTATGTGAAGAGGCCTTAGTGTACCTGAGAATCAGGCCTTTTATACTAAATACTGACAATTATGTCAATGTCCACCTGGCTGCCTTTGGGTTTCCTGGTAGGTTGCAAACATAAGGTCTTGGCAGTCACTGGCATTATCACATCTATTTTGATGAGTATAGTTAGAGGCTGTCTACAGAGGGAAATTAACCAGAATAGCTATTGTTTTTAAAAAAGAAATTCAACAAAAGTGCAGAAAGGCACTTTTATATAAGTATGTCCACACAGGGCACTCTGGCTCTTTAAATTCCTAACCTGCTTTCATATGAAATAACTTTCATGTGTAGACAAGCCTTATGAAGCAGGTTATACAAACTGTGTGTGATGCTGAATGGCTCTACCCTTTATATTTTATAATCAGGACGTTCTCTAACAGGTGTATTCTTTTGTACTTGTCCATATCTGGGTGCGTGAAGAGTCCTGTCTGAGATCCTGTGGTGATAGATGCTATAGAAACCAAGTTATTGCATGCTTGGATTGTTTTATTCCCTGTAGAATTTAGGAATGTGTCTAAACACACTTTTCATGGGTCAGGCCCACTGCCAGTCACCTCTTCAAAGCGAAAGGCACATCCTAAACTCCTGAGAGTTCCCTTGCAAGCCATGGCTATGTGGCCAACCTTAGCATGAGGCTTTAGAGCCTACAAAGAACAAGGCATGGAGGATACCATAGCAGAAATGATGTCACATAAGAGGGATGTAATCACGGGCACTGCCATGGCTCTCTGTCACATCTTTCATTTGTATGCTTTTTAGGAGCACTCCAGCTGCTGCCTGGGTGTTGTATCTTCCCACCTTTTCAGCTCTGATTTGGAAAGGGGTTCTTCTCGCTTTACAGGAATTGTGTGAATTCAAATAACAGCTGATTCTGCTGATAGATTGAAACTGAATAAGGGAACCAGCAGGAAAAGCCGCTTGCTGCCTTCCGGGGCTTTGCTTGAGAAAGGAAACAGGTTTCCAAGTGATAAATCTGGGAGGCCTGTTCTTCGCCACTATGCCGATCTCTTGTGCGGATTCTGAGCTTTCCTTTGGCTTCTAGAACACCCAGGTGGGTGCCATCCCTGCTCCTAGAACCTGCACAGGAAATGGAATCCACTGGCTGGTGGTTTTGAATGATCTCAAGTGCATCAAGGCTAGAATCCTTTCCTGTAATGTGTTCCCCACCTGCGCTTGCTCCCAGCTGTGGGAGAGCAGAGTCTGGCTTTGTCATCTGGGGACGCTGATGACAGTGGAGAGGTCTCTCAACCACTAAGACTTGTGCTCTAGCATTCCCTTTTAGCTCAGCAAAGTGCCTCTGGGATGCCCCTGCTGCCTTTATTCTCTTCCTTCCTTGGTGCCTGGACCCTTCAAGGAGCTAGGCCTGCATCAAACCATCAGCTCAAGCTTCAGGGCTGGCGAGAGCTCAACAATTCAATGGGAGGTGGGACCAACAGCTCAGAATATTCTCCCAGAAAAATACATCCCCTCAAAGGTTGGAACTTATTGTCTTATGGCATGGTAGGCAATTCAACAGAGATCAGGTGAATTGCCTACCAGGAACTGTGGTCAATGGGAGCAGCAGGGGCGCAGTGCCCGTAGGTTATCACCAGACAGTGCAGGGCCACTAGCCCCGCCTCCCCCACGATCAAATAGGAGCTTCCTCAGATGAGCACCCTGCAGCCCGCCCCAGTCCTGAGCCCCTTCTTGCATGCTAACTCCCTCACAGACCCTGCACTCCCACCCCAACCTCCTGTCCTGAACCACTTCTGCACGCTAAACCCCTTGGCCCCAGCCTGGACCACTCTCCTGTGCCCCAAGTGCCTCACGCCAGTCTTACCACAGAGATCACACCCCCCAATCAGACCCTCCCCATTCCTGCACCCATCCTCCTGCCTCAACCTGCAGTCTGCTCCTGCTTGCTGGTCACTTCATTTTTGGCCCCATCCTGGAGCCTAGGGACCCCACAAAAATCTAGTACCCTTCATCCCCAGAAGACTTAATCTGGCCCTGGAGGTTAGGTGAGGAGATCTGGGTTAAATCGGATTGTCCAGCTTGACAGGGAACATTGAAGTGTGAGTGGCCTCTTCCTGTGTTCTCCTGCTGTGATCTGCAGCATGAATGTCCATTGTATTGTACCAAAAGTCAGTAGAGCCTCTTGCCTCCCTGATCCTGCAAGTGTTGCCACAGCTGGAGGCATAACAGGTATTTCAGGATAATTGCACAAGAGAAGATTATCTAGGAATGAAAGTGATTGATGAACTTGCTCATCTTAGTCTTAAGTACAACCTGGAAGTCCTTGGCCGGGGGCTCCTGGAACCATGACCTTTGCTAACTTTCTTTTCAGGCTCTCTATCTTCTCTTTCATTCTGTACTTGTTTACATCTCCTCCTTTTAATCCTTAGTCTCAACTTTACCCTTTGACTTGCATTTCCAGTCGACACCATCAGGAGAGGTGCATGGAAAAACACAGCTGTGACTCATGCAGTGAATCTAGGATCTAATTTAGAGATTTCAGATCGTATCTCCCTTTATGTTGTAAACAGCTTAGGACCTGAAGGTTTGGATTGTGAAGGCCAGCCGCACAAGTGAACTCAGAATGACAAGGGAGAAACTGCTCCGGTTGCGAAAGAATTTTCCTGCTCTGCATGCTCAATAAGAGGTAATATTTAACACTTAGTGTTTTTCAGCCACAGCTCCCAACACCTCTCACAAGTATTATTTTACAGGGGGAAACTGAGGCACTGGATGCAGTGACACACCTAAGATTTCAATATGATGTAGCAGAGCTGAAGTAGAATCTGGGCTTCCTCTCTGTTACTGTTCCTAACAGCGGGTGCGCTGTCAGCTGCATCATAGAATCCAAAGGCTGAAAGAAACCTCAGGAGGTCATCGAGTCCAACCCCCTGCCCAAAGCAGGATCAACCTGAACTAAATCATCCCAGCCAGGACTTCGTCAGGCTGGGACTCAAAAACCTCTAGGGATGGAGATTCCACCACCTCTCTCGGTAACACATTCCAGTGCTTCACCTCTCTCCTGGGGAAAAAGTTTTTCCTGATATCCAACCTAGACCTCCCCTACTGTAACCTGAGGTCATTGCTCCTTGTTCTGCCATCTGTCACTACTGAGAACAGCCTCTCTCCATCCTCTTTAGAGCTCCCCTCAGGACGTTGAAGGCTGTTATCAAATCGCCCCTCACTCTTCTCTTCTGCAAACTAAATATGCCCAAATCCCTCAGCTTTTCCTCATAGGTCATGTGCTCCAACCCCCTAATAATTTTCATTGCCTTCAGCTGGACCCTCTCCAGTGCATCCACATGGGGGCCCTGAACCCAATGCAATACTCCAAAAGTGGCCTCACCAGTGCTGAATAAAGGGGAACAATCACTTCTCTAGATCTGCTGGAAATTCTCCTCCTAATGCTGCCCAATATGCCATTTGCCTTCTTGGCTACAAGAGCACACAGTTGACTCTCATCCAGCTTCTCATCTGCTGTAATCCCCAGGTCCTTTTCTGCTGCACTGCCACTTAGCCAGTCGGTCCCCTGCCTGTAACAATGGATTGTAGCTATGCCACTCCAGATACCTTGAAGTGATGGGTTCTCCTTCCTTCTAGAGAGCAGGATGGATTTTAATCATGATTTAAGTCACGTTTTCCATTTGTACTTTAGTTATTTTCCTAAATTTTGATTTTCATTGGTCAGTGATCATTATGACATTGATTTGCAGCTTAATATGTCCTTTGCACTTCTCTTCCAATCTATGAGTTAAAAATTTGGTTCAAGTGGACAAAATCTACTGGTACACCCTGACTTCTACTGGATGCACAGAAAACCAGTTGGTGTAGCACAAGTGGGCTATGTTACACCCCACTTGATGTGAGCAGCTGATACGCTTTCTGCTTGTGGTATGTTGGAGTGGCAAATCCCAGAAGATGGCAGCTGGGGGGAAATCAATTCCTGTTAGTTGGGGCAAGGGGTAACTACTCAGCAACACCGCTACAAGGTCTGTGGCAAAACCTCTTGCATGACCATCTCAGCATAAACTTGTCTAAGCTCAAGAAGCCTGAATAAGCCAGGTGTGTCCTCATGTGCAGAGTTCCCCCAGCCGTCTTCTGATTATGTGTGTTCATCTGTAATTGCGAAAGCTTCCTCTTTCATTGATGGGTAACAGACTGTGGAATCCTCAGATTCCCCCGTCACTGTCCCACAAGCAAAGTTTAGGTTTTGGCTGCCAGGAGGCTAATTTACTCATTTCCATTCATGTCCCACTGAGATCATTCTTTATAATAATGACTGGTTCTTAAGCAGGCTTAGTCCAGTCTTTGGCTAGCAGGAAGTTTACTGAGCCCACAGTTATTGATGTTGATGATGATGAGCCCGATGCAGAAGGGAGGCTTAATCTCAAAAGTGTCTTACACCTGCTCCAACTTTCAAACGAGCAGACTATCTAGCGGACACTGTTTTCTTCCTCTGCTTTCCAGGGCATTATGGAGGACAAACGCAACATCCCGATCATCGAGTGGGAGCATCTGGACAAGAAGAAGTTCTACGTGTTCGGCGTCTGCATGACCATGATGATCCGGGTGAGCGTTTACCCCTTCACGCTCATCCGAACGCGGCTGCAGGTCCAGAAGGGCAAGAGTCTTTACAACGGGACCTTTGATGCCTTTGTGAAGATACTGCGGTCAGAAGGGGCTATTGGGCTGTACCGGGGCTTTTTGGTCAACACCTTCACCTTGATTTCAGGCCAGTGTTATGTGACCACCTACGAGCTCACCCGCAAGTACGTGTCCAAGTACAACAACAACAATGTCATCAAGTCACTGGTGGCTGGGGGCTCAGCCTCCCTGGTGGCGCAGAGCATCACAGTGCCAATAGATGTTGTCTCCCAGCACCTCATGATGCAGCGTGATGGGGAGAGCATGGGCAGGTTCAAAGTGAGGTACCAAGACTGCAAACGTAACATGGTCTTCGGCCAGACCAAGGACATCCTTGTGCAGATCTTCAAGGCTGATGGCCTGAAAGGCTTCTACAGGGGCTATGTGGCTTCGCTGCTCACCTATATTCCCAACAGTGCTGTGTGGTGGCCTTTCTACCACTTCTATGCAGGTAGGTGAAACATGGAGACTTCCACGATAACTTGGGCAAATGTGAAATTATTAATTCAGGATTCATGATATGGGTTGAACCTTTCTAATCCAGCACACTCTCATCTGGCACCAGCCGTAATCTGGCATGATTTTAGCCACCCAGGCAACCGCTAATCATAGGTGTGGCCAAGTTTCCCACAGTACCATAAAATTTGTTTAAAGCCACCGGCCCTGGCTCTCAGTGTTCTGTGCTGTTATGTAGCTGTAATTTACCCCTAAATGTCTTCTAAGAGCCCAGTAAGCAGTGGTAGTGTTGGTCATGTGCTAGACAACCCAGTAGTTCTCAACTAGGGGACCACACCCCCCAGTGAGGCTGTGAGTGAATTTCAGGAGGGTTCTCTAAAATCAACCAGAGAGCAGGCCCTATGTTAGACTTGCTGAGGCCCAGGACAGAAAGATGAAACCTGAGCCCCACCCCTGTTACTGACAAATTGCTTGTGTTCTCATTTTTACTATGTAATTGTAAGGTAAATCAATTGCAATATAAATATTGTATTTGTTTCAGCATATAGTGGATACAGCAGAATAAGCAAATCAGCATATGAAATTTTAGTTTGTACTGACTTGGTTAGTGCTTGTTATGTAGCCTATTGTAAAATTCGGCAAATATCTAGATGAGTTAATGTACCCACTGGAAGACCTCTACATACCAAGCCATTCTTCCTCTCTACTCTGCACCGACTTGGCCTCAATTGGAGTTGTGTGTCCCGTTTGGGGGCACGTTTCAAGAAATACGGTCCAGAGAAGAGCAACAAGAATGATTGAAGGTCTACAGAACACGAACTCTGAGGGAAGACTGAAAGAACTGGGCTTGTTTAGAAAAGAGAAGGCTGAGAGAGGACATGAATGTGGCGTACAAGTATCTAAAAGAATGTTATAAGGAGGAGGGAGAAAAACAGTTCTCCTTGACCTCTAAGGATAAGATAAGGAACAATGGGCTTAAATTGCAGCAAGGGAGGTTTAGATTGGACATTAGGAAAAACTTCCTGTCATGATGGTTAAACACTGGAATAAATTGCCTAGGGAGGTTGTGGAATCTCCATCACTGGAGGTATTCAAGAGCAGGTTGGATAAATACCTAACAGGGCTGATCTAGAGTACATGGTGCGCGGCGGCAAGTCTCGTCAATTTCGGAGTGCCGGGCCGCCCGCATGCTAATGAAGCGCTGAATATGCATTTCAGCGCTTCATTAGTAAACTTTGAAATGGCCATTTGCGTGGCCATTTTGAAGTTTGGGGCTCGTGTAGACACGGCCTCTGTGATTCATTCTCTGGTTGAGAAACACTGTGTAACAGCAAAGCTGCACCTTTCAGGAGATTGTTGATTCAGTACAGAATGACCCCAGATGCAGTTAATTTGTACAATACAGGCATCAAACAGTAAACTTGCTGGCCCAGTTGGTGTCTGTCTCGCACTAGCTGCTTGGTGGGTGGATGTCATTCTACAAGGGTTAGTGTGAGGGGGATTTGTTGGCAGGGATTACTGGAGTAAGTTGGCTGTAACAAGTTTGGGTGTTAGTACAATGCATGTCAGTGATTTTCAGGTTTTGCCACTATTAAAAATACAGACATCTCAAGCATCCAGTCACTCCTTGGGGTTGGCAGATCCTGTTAGCAATGCACAGTATCACCTTAGTACGTGGGTCCTGGACCACTCACTGGCACCATTGCCTTCAATGTCCCAGCTCTTATTTCTCCAGCTCTTGGCACGCCGTTCTGGTTTGAGCTTCCCAGTAGCTGCTATCCTTGCCTTTGAAATGTGCTATGCCTTGTTCCATCCAGCTGCTGCTTAGACATATAGCCCAACTGTGGTTTATATAATCCCCCTAGTATATAGGTGCTGAAACAGTATTTTGAGTGTTAAAAATGGGTGTGGGCATAGGCTAAACACAGTTCAGAAAAGCTCCAGTCTCTCTTTCCAAAGCCTAGTTACTTTTACTTGGGTTTTTATTTTTAAAGAATCAGCTTTCCCATAAAGGCGGATCGATCTTCAGGGGACAGACTCAACCTGCCTTTCCTCCAGCTCCCGGTGCTCTAGTTTGTATCTGTGCACAGCACGCTGGTCTTGATCTGTCAACACCATTATCATGTGACCTGCCCTTAAGGCACAAACTGCAGCAGTAGAAATGATCCATGGCATTGGGTTGGCAGCCAAAACAGTCTCTAGAGCTCTCTCCTTCTTCTCTAAGCAGACATCAGTACGTCTTAAAAGATGAACCCATACAGCCAGCAGGGAATGGGGAATACTGGGCTAGACAGCAGTACTGCTGCTGCTAACCTGGAGGTTAGAGTGGCTCACGGGCTGATTTGTGGTGCATTTGCAGAAAAAGCTAATGTCGTTCTGAGGTGCGAGAGTAGGAGTGCCATGTGTCAGAGACAGGAGGTAATTCTCCCGCTCTATTCAGCACTGGTGAGGCTCAGCTGGAGTACCGTGTCCAGTGCTGGGCACCGAATTTTAGGAAAGATATGGAAAAATTGGAGGGAGTCCAAAGGAGACCAATTAAAGCAGTAAAAAGGTTTAGAAAACCTGATCTATGAGGATATTTTTAGTTCTGAGAAGAGAAAGCCAGTGTCAGGGAGTGTTATGACGGGGTCTGATTGTGGAAGACCCCTGGGGATGTTCCTCATTGTGCTGACCAGGACTCTGACACCTGTCACCTTGCTCTCTGGGACTCCCCAGGTAGATAAACCTGTCCTTTGGGTTGCTCCAGGAGCACCAGTAATGTCTGTCATTAGCACCTTTGTAACTATAAACAGACCCGCGCTCCATATTTCTGACTTCATGGAGAAGAATGTAACGCATGCACCAAATTATGATATACAGATTCAGCAGAAAATTATTCATTGATATATGGATTCATTGAAAACAATAGGGTAAGAGAGGCATTTTGTCCAAAGCATCTCTTGAGTTATTCATATTTATATTCATAACCTGTTTTCCATAAAGCGTGGGGGGGGGCGTCTGTCACACACCTTCAGCTTCAAAGATGTCAACAGCTGCTTTTAGGAGGATGGTGATCAATTGTTGCCCTTGTCCACTGATGGTAGGAAAAGAACTAACGAGTTAGATAGTAGGAAGCACTTTCAAAGTATAAGGACAGTTAAGCTCATGGAACAGACTTCCAAGGAAGGTTGTGGAATCTCCATCACTAGAGGGAGTTAAGAAGAAATTGGACAAATGCCTGTCAGCGATGGGATAGTTTACGTGGTCCTGTCTCAGTGCTGTGGACTGGATTTAATGGCCTCTCAAGGTCCCTTCCAGCCCTACATGTCTATGAGCCTATGAAAAACAACCTCTTTTTCTAGAAATGTCTCTTAAATTTCTGTGTGTGTTTAAAACCTACTCATGATGCTACTTAATGTACTAGAAAGTGGAAAAAAAGAATGAAGAAAGCTGTCGCGCCCACAGCGTGGCAAGCTTTTCTTTAGAGAATGTGTCACTGTCTGCTTGGAGGGATGTTGCAAGAAGCAGTGTTACAATTCACTGGGTACTACCTTCTAGAGGCTTAAATCACCTATGATGGAGTCAGTTTAATATGAATCTTTGCAGACAACATGCAAACGAACTAGTCCTAGACTCATCATGAGGCACGTGAGCAGTGTACATGTATGTAACAAGTTTTCCCAACTGTAAAACCGATCTGTAAAATATGGATCTTAACCTGTGAAGTTGGTATGGATGACTGCTGGGAGTTCTGGCTGGAAGGAAGGACAGAATATGTATATATGCACACACGTATCTGTAACTTTACTGTGCCTCCTGTTCCCAGAACAGCTCTCACGCTTGACACCTAAAGATTGTCCACACCTCCTCCTCCAAGCTATATCGGGGCCACTAGCAGCTGCAACGGCCTCCACCCTCACCAACCCCATGGATGTCATCAGAACTCGCGTCCAGGTAAGAGCTCGGCCTAAGGTAGGGTGATCTAGCATCTGCAGGACAGGATCATGAGTCACAGGGCATGAGTACTGTACCAGTTCTGCCTCTGATCTGTGCAGCTGTGGGCAAGTCACTGTATCTTTCTTCTCAATGGCATATAGCATTTATTTCTAGATGCTCAGGTGGATTGTTGCATATTGGGTTTTACAAACTCCTGTGTCTCACTCTCCGTGTCGGTTAAATGAAGTGAATATCTCTTTTGATTTTCTCCCAATTTAGTGCCATTAATGACTTATCCAGAGCAGAGTCGGAACCTTGCTAGCTACAGCCATATTGGGAGATAGGTGTGGGGCATGGTTTTCCTGGATTGTTTCACTAGACGAGTAGTATTATGTAAATTTCTTGTTACCTTGTTATGAACTGACTTCTAGGGGAAACTGTAGCAGGGTTCTAGGAGAGAAAGATCCCTGTCCTCAATGGTTGTGGAGTCCATGCTAGAACCCTACTAAAATTTAAATTCAGTTATACCAGCCTGCTTCTCCAGTGTGTTGTATTTGGTTTATTTCCTCACTTGATGGGCACAAAAGCACCCATCCAATTTCGGTCCCATAAGGCGCCTGTGAAACTGTTTGTCAAAGCTCATTTTGTTTTTCCTCTTCATTTCTCCTGATCTCATGTCTTGCTCTACAGACTGTAACAGCATCTGTGTACAAAGAGCTTCTGCAAGGCAGGGAGCAGAGAGAGTCAGCCAGAATAACCTACAGCTTAAATCTACAGTGTACGTTTTCACCCCCCAAATTATATACATGTAGCAATGCTGAAGGGCAGCGAGCTTTGGGAACCTGGACAGCACCCTGCAGGAAGTGGAATTGTGTCACAAGTTTTCAGAGAGGTAGCCGTGTTAGTTTGTTTCAGCAAAAACAACAAGGAGTCTGGTGGCACCTTAACGTTTAACTGAGGCTATGTCTATACTTACTGGAAAATTAACCCAGTCTGGGTCAATCTTCTGGGGTTCAGTTTCATGCACCTTGTGGGGATGTGCGAAATCAAACTATCAGGGTTCATCTGTTGACCGTGGTACTCCTCATTATTGCGAGTAAGGGAGGTCAACAAGAAAGTTTCTCCCATTGACCTCCCTCCCTGAGGATGGCCTGATAAGTTGATCATAGATACATTGATTCCAGCTATGCAATTGTTGTAGCTAGAATTGCATATCTAGGATCAACTTTCAGGTCTAGTATAGACCTGGCCAGATTTATTGGGGCATAAGCTTTCATGAGCTACATCTCACTTTCTCGGGTGCTTGAAGAGGAACAAAAGGCAGGAATACAGAGATGGGAGTGTAACATCAGCGCTAATTAAATCAGGGTGGATGTGCCTCACCTCCAAGAGTGAGGAGAAGGTGAAATACTTGAAAGGGAACTTACTTATTGTAATGAGAGAGCCATTCTGTGTCTCTGTTCAGACCCATTTTGACTGTCAAATTTGCATATGAATTCCAGCCCAGCCTAAATTTCAACAACAGACTGCACTGCGAAATTGCCAAGTTGGTGTTCATATGCAAATTTGACAGTGTCAAAATGGGTCTGAACAGACTGACTGGCTCTTTCATTATGTAAGCTTATGCCCTAATAAATTCATTGCTCTTCAAGGTGCCACTGGATTCCTTGTTGTGTTGCAAGATAAACTCCAGACTTGGTGGGGTCTCTAATGTAAATACGTAGGGTGATGAAGCAAACATAAAGTAACCCAAGTGCTTAAATTGCACGGTGTCCTCTCTGTTTGCTCCATCATTGCCTTGTCACAGGACGGGCTAGCTGGCCCTTTCAGAGAAGTGGGGTTAGTTGCACCTGTGACTATTCAGTTGCACTGCAGGTGGTGAGATGAAAATCCAGGCAGCAGAGTTGGTTGGAAGAGCTGCAGAAAGTCGTTTTTGGGAAAGGGCCTGGACTGCATCTTGCCAGACTAGGTAGGTGCAAGACGTGACTCATGGCCCTACTGTATAGGCAGCCGTGGCAGCAGCAGGGAAGCCCGTTGAGGTATAGGGCTTAGGGGTTCCTATGGCAACACCAGACTTACCTTTGTGAGGATGAACTGTGTTTGAGTTTGAATAAGTGGATTATTTGGAAAGGGAATGAAATAGTGACCCAGGGGTGTGGGGAGGGGGGGCGGCGCACAGGCTTGTTGGCTGAGGAGCTGGTCTCTAGCTACATGGGAGTGCGGAAACTGAGGCAGGGTCTGACTGAAGCTTTGCCCATTTACAGCCTCCTTTTGGGGTATCTTGTGTCTTCCTGTAAAGCAGCTGGTTCTGGCCACTGTCAGAGGAAGGACACTGGACTGGGGGGACTTCAAGTCTGATTGGGTGCTCTGGTTTCTCTGGTTCCTCCTCAAATGAAAACAACAAGGCAGTTGACTGGTTTGCCTTTGGAAAGACCTTAGCAGGGTGTAATACCTTACAGTCTCATTGCAGAACAGCCCGTGTGTAGCTCAAGACATAGTTGTTTTATCTGCCGTTGCCCAAGCTGTGGTGCTGCCCTGCTGAGCACATGCCTCTCCTGTTTCATTCTTGGCTTTGCAGGTGGAAGGCAAAAGCTCCATCATTCTCACTTTCAAGCAACTAATGGCAGAGGAAGGTCCCTGGGGCCTCACAAAAGGCCTTTCGGCCCGCATCATATCGGCCACCCCTTCCACCATCGTCATAGTGGTGGGATATGAAACTCTGAAGAAGTTAAGCCTCCGCCCGGAGCTTGTGGACTCAAGACATTGGTAGCAAAGAGTGAATGAGAACTTATAACTTGATTACAGGATTATGTGGTTTCACAGCAGAGGACAGAGTCAAGCTGCTGCAATCACTTTGTCAGATCCGACTGCAACACAGCTTTCTACTGCTATCTGTTTGGGAAAAATGAAAAAAAAAATGGTAAAGTTTTCGACCGACTAGCCATTCAAGACTGCCCGGGTGTGTGAGTGAAACCCAACAATTTCCTGATCTCTTTTAAATTAAAGACTACCCATTTAAGCAAAAGAAAAGAAAAAGATTATTCTTGCAATGCATTCTTAATCTTTTAATTTTGCCAAATTTCCATATGGCGGGGACTGTACAAACTCTATAGGGCCTCCTGGTGGAATGTCTATTAATTGCAGGGGTATTGTGGGAGGAGAAAAATATATATATAATATATATGTATATAGTAAAAACTTTTCTCAAGCATCATTTTTGATGCTCATAAAATGAGGGAAGAGAGTAACAAATACCTGGATCAGTTTTAAGGCCTTGTCTGCCGCTGTCTGATGAGATCTGTACATAATTTTTCTATATTCTTGGAAGCTATTTCACTTATTCACACGCCTTCCCAGTGTCAGAGCTGGTGTTCTGATGCACATGTGTTTAAATAACATTTGAGGTGTTTATTTCTTATAGCTAATAGCAATTGTGACTTCTAATCCAGGTTTTAATCATCTTTTTTGTGGTTTGTTTTTTTCACAGTGGGTTAGGGAGTGGAGGATGGTTTGCTGGGGGACTGGTTATTCTGTGGCCTTGGCAAATGTGAGTGTAAATGTTCTGCATCCTATGGAAATGTCTGTTGATCCCCACCCTTAATTTTGTTAAGATCAAACAGATCCACAGACCGCTGGAAATCCCCAGTTGCCCGTCTTCAGGAGCACACTGAGCTGGATGAGACTGAAAAGCAGGAGTTGAATTTTCTGTAATTGACAAAAGGATGCAAGAAGGAAAATGGCTTCTGCCTTTCTGTCCCATGCATACCTGATAGGTGTGTGTGTCTCAGCTACTGAGTAACGGTCCAGTACCACCAAACAAATCAAAATCCTGTCTCTGGGGAAGACCATTTTTGCTGTATTCCAAACTACGGCTTGTCTGTTACCAAACAAAGTCTCTGAATCAAGTTGTGCAACAAGCGCCTGTATTCAGTGAGTGTCTCTGGCTCCCAAGCCTTGCTTTTCCTAGCTAGTTAGAGAGGTTGGGAGTTTAGTAAGATGACGTAGGTAACCCACTACTTCCAAACAGCTCATATTTACGCTTCAGTGCCTGTTTTCTTCCCTCTCACTGCCTCAATGATGAGTTCCTGATGCTGACCTTGGTGTACTGCAGCTGCCCATGTCTTGTTCAGCTGTCCACCTGTCTTCCAGTCCTCAGTAGAGCACAGGCTTCCCCAGGCAAACAGACCTAAGGAGCTCCTTGTTTCCACTGTGCATGGAGTTAGGACAGCCAGCCCTGAAACACAGCACAGAAGCTCATCATTAAAGCATGCACTTCCTGTGTGACACTGGGGAAATTGCACAGTCATTGTGCTCCTTCCTGTTGTATAACGTGGAAGAAATAATACTCTTCCTGGGGCTGGGGGGGGTGTTGAGAGGATAACCACCATAGACACGAGGTGCTAACGCAGTGGCGGTGGGTCCTGTATCAGGGACTAGACAGAGGTGAGAAATGGCAGCACACAACCAGCTGGTATGTCCATCATCTTACCCCTGCTCTGCTCTCCTCCAAGCTGCATGCACAAGCACAACGTGTGCAAAACTCTCATCTGCAGCAAGCTGGGGGTCCATCTTCTGGTATAAAATCCAGTTCCCGTGAAAGGAAGGATGGTGGAACAGACAACTATTAAGATTTGAACCACACAAACTTGCAGGAAAAAATGTGGATCCAAAACCAGCAGGGCTGACAGCCACTGTGGACCCTGGGGCTAGATGGGGATGGGGGCCCAACTCCATGCACCAGAAGAGGTGAGGTCAAGAATGGAAAGGGTGAGGCCTAGGCCGGTCAGCACTTAGCACCACCCAAACAGCAGCACTGGGGTATGCTCCCTCCACCACACACACACACACTGCAGCACGACAGAGCAGCATTGCCACAGCACTTCTGGGGGCCCAGAGCTGATTGCTGAAGTAGTAGCAGTGGCAGCTGGAGCTCTGGGCCCCTTTTGTGCCCACCTCCCACCCAATGTCTGCCTAAAACAGTAAATGTGGAGAAAAGTTTGAACAAACTCCTTGGGATCATGAGCTCATCTGCACATGGGGGATGCTGCAGGAGGAACACGCTGCTTTGTGTCTCATCAGTACTGTACAGATGAAAAATCATAAATGGTTATGGGGGCGAGGTGCGAAATACAACAAAGGGCTGTAGTCCTATTATACTAGTGTGGGCTTCATCAGTTTAAGTAATCTGAAATTGTACCCTATCAATTAGTCCTCTTTCATTTGGAAACAGGAGCTTTTCTTAACTCAGGCAAGTAACTTACAATTTCTTGTGAGGTAACAGTTTCAAATACTCTGGAGTCATGTAACACAATACAATTTTTAAAAAATAAAATAGTTGTCTTCAAACAGCGCACAGAGGCTGGTAATGCCGCTGAGTTGCATCCGCAATTGAAAAGAGCTGGCTCTTCAAATGAGCCATTTCACATTTGAGCCAGTGACAAACCCCCTCAAAGCATCATATTTAACGAACAACTCTCTGGCCGTACTTTTTGTTCTTGTGTTTGAAATCCCACTCCTTAGTAGGGGGCTCTGCAGTGAGGGTTATGTCCTGTCTTTCAAGGCTTGACATGGTTCGATTCGGGGTGTTTGCATAGTATCCATATTGTGATCTGTGGAAGGTAATGAGACATTGTTCATCTGCAGCTCCTTTTTCGAAAAACATGAGTATCTGACCATTTCTAACAGGTGAGACGACAGCTTTTGCTAGGGGAGAGGGACATTGTCTTAATGACAAGTCAGTAAGGGACACTGACAAATTTAAGAGACCTTAGAGACTCCATCTTGAAATCTAGTCAGCTTAAAAAGAATTGAAAATAAGCTCAAATTCTGCATTTGCCTGTGAGTCATCCTGCCAGTCTTTGTGGTTTCACAACTAGGGATGTTAAAACAGCTAACTGGTTAAACACTACTACTAAAACAGTTAACCTAGGTCCTGCTGGACAGTAGGGTCCTGCTGCCAGCCCCACCACCGCTGAGATCCCATTGGCCCTACTGTGGTCGGGGCTACTCTGGTATGCCACTAGGGCCAGTTAACCAGTGAACATAACAGTAAGCCTCAAACCAGGTAACATCCCTATATACGTAATATTTTTTTAGAACAATTTGCCTTCACAGAGCAATAGGAGAGATTATCACTGACGGAGAAAGCGATTTTAGCTGAGCAGTGAAAAATGATGCTATGCAGAGTCTTAAATTTAAGCCCAGTGCAAGGTTAAACCTTGCAGAAAAACATGGACTGAGGCATGTGCAGTATTTGAAACTGACTAGATAGCAAGTGAAGTGCCCCTTCCCATTTGTGTGCAGTTCAGCTAGCAGGGTTTAACTTTTACAAGCCATGTGGCTTTTTCCCTGCAGAAAAATGTAGGCAATTGGTTTTCCTTCTATTTTTCTGCAGGAACCTGGCATCTCCACCAGGCTGTTTTTTGTCCAGTTTGGATCAGTCCACGGAGGTCAGATTTAAGTGATCACTTCATTAAACCATCAAGCCTTAAATAGAGCCAATCAGCCCTTCAAGTCTGAATGCAGCAGAGTTTTTCTCTGGGGAATGTCACAACAGAAGGGTAGTATACGGTACTAATCAGCCTGTAGTGGCTATAACTCTTATCTTTTCTGTCAGATAAAGCATTACAAACCCTTTGTGGTTCTATTCATTTGGGTTAGTTTTTTTCTGCTCAAGGGCATTTATCACCTGTGGAGTGACTCTGTTAATCTCTGCTGTGACAATTTGTGGTAGTACAGTATTTTCTTTGAATTTTGCTTGGCTCTTACAATATTGTCAGTTTCTTCTTGACACCACCTCAACCCCAGCCTTTCAGATGTGCTGCTGGTTTTTATGTACAATAGTGATCATCCTGTCAGTAAACTGACTGGGTACAATTGCTTTCCGATGAAATCCATGCATGTCTTTATCCTAAGTGCAAACCCCTCTAGATAACAGAGTATTTTGAAGTGTTGCCCCTCTGTCAGGCCCAATCTTTTTTTTTTTTAATTGAATGTGGTGGTGTGAGCTGAACTTTTCCATCCCCATATACCAGTCTGCGAAAAGAAATCTGGAAATGGAACGTTGTAGGGCTTCCATTGTATCAGAGGAATTGTTGGGGGTGGAATAAAGTGGTGTCCCAGCACATTACAATTTTTGAATGTTTGGGGCATTTGAAAGCCATAATGTCAGAATTTGACTGCCTACACCTGTAGCAATGGGAGTGCAGAATGATAGGACCGGTGCCTATTCTAAAATCAGGTGCTGGGTGACTATTGTGTACGTTTAACAGGTTTCACTGTTGCACTGTAATATGTCTTTGTGTAATTAAAGTTTTTATTATTTATTTGATCTTGTTATTATGCATCTGTCTGGGTTTGGTAAGTTACATATTGCAGTATTGTTTTGTGTAACATTTCACTGACTCCAGCCTCAATCTTTCACAGTTACATTTCCCATTAAAACTTGTAAGGTGAGAGAAGTTAAAGGGAAACTTAGCAGATGCAGCCCTATTTTCAATTTACACCAGTGTGAATTTCTTAATTCGCTCAACAACCTGTCTAATGTAATACAAACCAATGAAAATTTAGGTTGTATTCTTATGGGGGGAAGAATGCCTTTGGGCACATGTAAGAAAATAAATCTGTATGAGGTAAAAATGTTGTTATTCATAGAACACTAGAATTGGAAGGGACCTCGAGGTCATCGAGTCCAGTCCCCTGACCTCACAACAGGACCAAGCACCATCTAGGCCATCCCTGATAGATGTCTGTCTAACCTGCTCTTAAATATCTCCAGTGATGGAGATTCCACATCCTCTCTGGTTAGTTTATTCAGTGTACTGGCAGTACTTTAAATGGGTCTTACTGAAGGCACAGGAACAAACCATCCGCCTACAAAGTAAGAAATGCAAACAGGGTAGGCAACCAGCTTGGCTTAACAGGGAAATCCTTAGTCAGCTTAAACTCAAAAAGGATGCATATAAGAAATGGAAATGTGGACAGTTTACTAAGGAGGAGTATAAACATATGGCTGGAGAATGCCGGGCAGTAATCAGGAAAGTGAAAGCACAATTGGAACTGCAGCTGGCAAGGGATGTGAAGAGTAACAAGAGGGGTTTCTACAGGCATGTTAACAATAAACAGGTTATCAGAGAAGGTGTGGGGCCGTTACTGGATGAGGGAGGTAACCTAGTGACAGATGATGTAGGAAAAGCTGAAGTACTCGGTGCTTTTTTTGCCTCAGTCTTCACAAAGTCAACTCCCACATGATGGTCGCAGACAATGTAGTATGGGAAGGTGGAGGGCAGCCATCTGTAGGGAAGGAACAAGTTCTGAGCTATCTAGAAAAACTAGATTTACACAAATCCATGGGTCTGGATTTAATGCACCCCAGGGTACTGAGGGAACTGGCAGAGGTCATTGCTGAACCTTTGGCCATTATCTTTGAAGACTCTTGGAAATTGGGGGAGATACCGGATGACTGGGAAGAGGCAAACATAGTATCTGTCTTTAAAAAAGGAAAGAAGGACAATTCAGGGAACTATAGACCAATCAGCCTTACCTCAATTCCTGGGAAAATAATAGAGGGGATCCTCAAGGAATCCATTTTGGAACACTTGGAAGAGAGAAAAGTGATCAAAACTAGCCAACGTGGATTCACCAAGGGCAAGTCCTGCCTGACCAATCTGATTAGCTTCTATGACGAGGTAACAGGCTCTGTAGACATGGGGAAGTCAGTGGATGTGATATACCTTGACTTCAGCAAAGCTTTTCATATGGTCTCCCACAAAATTCTAGTCCATAAGTTAAGGAAATATGGTTTGGATCCTTGGCCTATAAGATGGATAGAAAGCTGGGTTGAAGGTCGGACCCAATGGGTAGTGGTCAATGGCTCAATGTCTGGATGGCGGTCGGTTTCAAGCGGAGTGCTGCAAGGCTTGGTTCTGGGGCCAGTGTTGTACAACATCTTTATTAATGACCTGGATGAGGGACTGGATTGCAGCCTCAGCAAGTTTGTGGATGACACAAATCTAAGGGGAGAGGTAGATACTTTGGAGGGTAGAAAGAGACTCCAGAGTGACCTGGATAAATTGGAGGACTGGGCCAAAAGAAATCTGATGCTGTTCAGGAAGAAGAAGTGTATAGTCCTGCACCTGGGGCGGAAGAATCCCAAGCATTGTTATCGGCTAGGGACTGACTGACTGGCTCAGCAGCAGTACGATGGAAAGGGATCTAGGGGTTATGGTGAATGAAAGGCTGGATATGAGTAAACAGTGTGCCCTTGTAGCCAAGAAGGCTAATGGCATCCTAGGGTGCATTAGGAGGAGCATTTCAAGCAGATCTAGAGAAGTAGTTATTCCCCTCTATTCTGCACTGGTGAGGCCACATCTGGAATATTGTGTCCAGTTTTGGGCCCCCCACTATAAAAAGGATGTGGATGTGCTGGAGCAGGTTCAGCAAAGGACAACCAAAATGATTAAGGGTCTGGAGCACAAGACCTATGAGGAGAGGCTGAGGGATTTGGGCTTGTTTAGTTTACAGAAGAGAAGACTTAGGGGTGATTTAGTAGTAGCCTTCAATTTCCTGAAGGGGAGCTCTAAAGAGGAGGGTGAGAAACTATTGTCAGTGGTGTCAGATGACAGAACAATGAGCAATGGTCTGAAGTTGGAGAAGGAGAGGTGGAGGTTAGATATGAGGAAAAACCACTTCACCCGAAAGCTGGTGAAGCACTGGAATGCATTCCCTAGAGAGGTGGTGGATTCTCCATCTCTAGAGGTTTTTAAGTTCAGGCTTGACAAGGTCCTGGCTGGGATGACTTAGTGGGGGTTGATCCTCCTTGAAGCAGGGGGCTGGACTAGATGACCTCCTGAGGTCCCTTCCAGCCCTGTGATTCTGTGTTTAACCACCCTGACAGTTAGGAAGTTCTTCCTAATGTCCAACCTAAACCTCTCTTAGTAGCTGGTATATAAATGTGAATACATGTACATTAAAGGAGTCGATATTATTAATGAGATGGATGAGCCTGAGAGGCAGCAGCTCATCATGCTGCGCCTTCCCTTATGGAATCCGCCATTTCCCCCACACCCCTGAGGGGGCCCACCACCCACTTTGTGCTCCCCTGCTCGGAGGCACCAGCTGATGGCTTGTGATCTGTGAAGCTACAGCCCAACAGCGCGACCGCTCTGAGGCTTGGCTTGAAAAACAATGGAATGGTAGGAGCCTGGGCTAAAAAAATAAATGGCAAGAGGGCGCACCAGGGCAGAGCCTGGTGCGTGGGACTCCTGCCCCCTCTTCCCATGCTGGAGTGGAGGGCGGTGCCTCAGCTCCACGGCTTTGCGGGCTGCACGGCGCGGAGTCGAGCAGCCTGCGGAGCGTGGCGGCCGCTGGAAAAGGACAAAAGCCGCCTACCCACGTGTTGTCCATTATGGGGCGTGGCCTGCTCACTTGATTGACGCAAGACTGCACCAATAAGATAAAGGCTGCGGCTCCAGCCAATCGGCAGGAGCGGGGCGGAGTTATCTGAGCGCTTCACGGTTTTTTGGCGGTTTAAGATGGCGGCGGCTAGCGGCGAAGGGCCGGCGCTAGCGGAGGGTGAGGGAGACGCCGGCGGCGCCGCTGCTTCTCTCCCGGCCCAGCAGGAGGAGCCGGGCCGCGGGCAGCTCTTCAACACCGTGGTGGAGACTTTCCTGGAGAAGCTGATAGCCGCCGGCAGGTGAGGGGACGATATCTCGCGAGAATGGTAGGATCTCGAGAGAGGTGATGAAGAGTATGGGGGTCTCGCGATGTTTCGGAGGAAAACACGCGAGACTTGTGAAACGGTCTGTAGTTAGCCGGACCCTTGTTCTTTCCCCATGTGCTGTCAGTGCCCCGTGGCTGACCCAGGTCAGCCTAGCGATGGGCACTTCTCAGGTTTGCTGTCCTGCCTTGTGGGAGGTGGGGGGGAGCTTGCCTCCAGTCTAGCTCCCCATCTCCCGCTTGGCAATAGTGTCTGTACGTTGCCTAGCCCCTCATCTAGCACCCAGTGACTCACCCACCCCTGCCCACCATCCATTGGGGAGCATTAGAGCAGAATTTTTTTTAAAGCAATTCAAACATCAATCACGGATTGTATGGGGGGGCCCAGGTATTGTGATGCAGGTTGCACCTCCCTGGTTCAGCAGGGTTGGGACCTGACAGGTTCAGTACAAGAGAATTTGCTGAACCAGAGGAGGTCTCCTGTCACTAGCCCCTAACCCCGGCTCACCGCTGCTGGGGAGCTCTGGACTGCCCCGTGCCCCTCTTGGGAGGCTCTAGTCCCAGACCTACACTGGCAGGGCTGCCTCGGGGTTTGGGCTCTGGCCCTGTGGGGCTGCCAAGGAATCTGGTTCTTTCCCCAGTGCTGTTGCAGGGCTCTAGCTTTGGTCCATGCTGCCCCCTTCCAGGTTGCTGAGGCAGTTGCCCCCAGTCCAGCTGGCTCTCCTGCCCATAAGCTCTCTGGTCCAGGAACATCCTTGCTCTGGCTGGACCATGGATGTTTCTGGACTAGAAAGTGCCAGTTTTAGGTGCTGCAACCTGTACATGCTGCTAAACTGATGCTGTGAATGTGATTTTTTGGGGGAAAGCACACGAGCAGGGTCTGGGAGCATTCATACTGGGCCACCATAGGTCTTAAGATCTACCAGAGTGAATATTGCACCACTCTGTTTCTGCCACCTCCTGAACAACTCATGGGCCAGGTGCAGGGAAAGCTCACCAGTTAGCCAGAGTAGCAGGTTTGCAGAAATTTTGGTGGTGCCCAGAATGCTAAGAACATGCACGTGTGCGCGTGCGTGCGCGCACACACACAGAGCCTGCCTCAGATCCCAGGAGAGGGAGAGAGACACACACACACAACCTGCCTAAGACCCCAGGAAAGAGTTTGGGTACAAGCTCTGGGCTGTATCACAGAACTGGGGTGCTGGAGGCTGGAGAGGTACAGGCTCTAGGAAGGAGTTTAAATGTAGGCAGGGGTGTGGGAGTCTTGGGTGGAAGGGAAGGTGCAGAGGAGAGAGTAGGCTCAAGGAAGGAGTGGATATGTGGGGGGTCAGGTGGTGCTGCACTTACATGAGGCACCCTCCTGTGGGAGCAGGTGGTCTCCATATATGGCTGCCCAGGAGAGACCTGGCCCCAAACTTGGCTGGAGCAGAGCTGCTGGGCTAGGTATATACCAGGTGCCTGGGTGCCTCTGGCCCATATAACTTGCTGTCTATGCACTTATCCACCCCTCCCAACACAAGGTTGGCAGTAAGTGTCAATCAACACCTGTGGTTCCATCATGTTTCATCTCCCACAGGATTCTGTCATGGATTCAGCTGCTTATAAAGTAGTTCCACCTGTAGAAGAGACAACACAGACTGCTAGTCTAGATCTCTCCAACACCCTTATGGGCTGCAGGTTCAGTAATAAGTGCAGGTGACAGAAAGCACCCTGGCCTCCCTTGGGGGGTGGGGGGCAGTCTTATTCACTGCTTAGCCATTCACAGAACTGCCCATTCTGTCCAGTCTGTGGCTTACTGTAGGAAAAAACTAGTTTTACTGTGTCTCTTTATATCTCAAAGGAGTACAAAGTACTTTGCTGATTGCAGTTGTTGTTTATCTTCGGAGCAGCTTGAGAAAGGGAAATGAAGGAAAACCTGTGCGATTTAGCCATATTCTGCCTTTATTTTATACTACCGCATTTCTGTGATTTCAGAAGGGCTGTGTAGATGTCACTAAGTACAGAATATGGCCATTTACAGTTGACTTGGTCCTCTTTTGTTAGATCAACCAGTATACATCTTAATTATGGCCAGCTTTACAGAATATTGTACTTCCATTTTGTTCTGTTTTGACCTAAACATGAATCTTGTAACTCTGTAATTTCCAGTGTATGATATTTTAAACCACTTGTCCAGTTTGCATTTTTTTCTTCTTTTGCATAGTTATCAGAGGTTTGCAAACTGCTACCATCGTTTCTATAAACTCCATCCTGAAATGACCAGAAGTATTTATGATCAGTTTATATCCCAACTGCAAACTTCCATTCGGGTAAGAACAAGCAAGCCATATCTTTGCTTTCTATCTATACTACTTGTTCTTTCTTTTGGTGATCTAGCCTGCTTTAAACAAAATGTGCATTTGTACCAAACAGAAATTAAAGCAAGCTTATTTATACTTGAACAGCAAATGTTTACCTGAGAATTAAAAACTTGTTTGTAACATCCCAAAAGGTGTGTGGGGAATAATAATGCTTTGAATATTGCAGCACTTTTTGTCCAAAGGTCTGCAAACATTTTCCAAATATTATTGAATCAAGTTTCATATCAACCCTGTGAGACAGGTGTATTTTACAGATTGGTAAACTTTTATAGACGAGGCACAGAGCAGCTGAGTGATACAGATCAGCTCTGACTCCCAGTTACAAGCTGGGTGGTGCTCCTAATATTGCAAAGCTCTGTGCTTCAGCACAGTGTTCTATGATCCCTTGTCTCCTGAGATGCTAAGCAGATTTTCAGCTAATGTGCTCTTCTGTGTCCTCCTTTTTATGTGTCTTCCCCCTGTGAATAACTCCAGTGCCTGTCTGTACTGGTGGATGACATTGTCCTAGTCCTTGTCTGTATGCAGCAGGCATACTTGCGTAAAACCCTGAAAGAAGAGGAAGAAGAGTACGGATTGTCTGTCTGCAGAGTTCGGAATAGCTACCCTGAAAACTCACAAGACTGGGACAATTTTGATTTTTTTCTGCTACTCGGAAAAGCTATGAGCTGCAGCAAATGAACTTGTTCTGATTACTAACTGAGGAGGCACTGCAAAAGTTGCACTTGTTTGCTGTTTTGAAGAACAGCTCCGCATCCATAAGGGCTAGAATTTAAAGAAAAATGAAACTTAGTCCTCTGCAGAAGCTGATGCTATTGATCCTTCCATTGGCCCAAAAGAGCTTGCTGCTTTCCAGGGGTGAATGGAATTGAATTCAAGCCTTAGAATACTGAAAGAATTAATTAACACATTCACAATTTCATTTACAGAGGGGGAGATGAGTAAAGGCGGGAGAATGGGGTGGAAAGAGATTTCCAGGTGAGATCTGAGAGAAAATGGAGAGTCAGTGAGTCAGACTATTACAGGATGGTTGTTACAGACAACAGGAGCTCCTGAGGAGCTGGTCCTTGCGCCCATAGTACAAGCCCAAGCAGAAAGATGTACGCCCATTTTGTTATTGTTCTTGAATCCCTGCTGGTTTTCCTCCATAGGAGGAGATTCGTGAGATAAAGGAAGAAGGGAATCTGGAGGAACTGTTTGCCTCGTTGGACAAAATTGTGGAAGAGGCAAAGAAGCGGGAGGAGCCCGCGTGGTAAGCAGCACTTTTCTCTGCGTGTTGGAAGTAGGGTTGTGCTGTGTTTCCTGAAGGGAGACCTCTTCTTTTCTTTTTAAAAGAGAGAAAATTAAGCAGTGAGCAGCACTGAACCCCCAAAGATGCAAAGAGGTGCATAGTTCTTGTGATAGTAACAGAGAGGAAGCCGTGCTAGTCTATACACTATCAAAACAAAAAGCAGTCACGTAGCACTTTAAAGACTAGCAAAATGGTTTATTAGGTGAGCTTTCGTGGGACAGACCCACTTCTTCAGACCATAGCCAGACCAGAACAGACTCAATGTTTAATTGATATTTAATATTTAATTTAGTTCTTGTGATGGCTTTCTAGACAAGGCTGAACTTCATCCAAACGTAAATGACAAAGGGATTTTTTTTTTTTTTTTTTTTAATTATACGGCTGTATCCCGACAGGAGTGAGATTTCCAAGGGGCAACTTGTTCAGTGATAGAGATTCCACAGCCTCCCTAGACAATCTATTCCAGTGTTTAACTACCGTGACAGTTAGGAAGTTTTTCCTAATGTCCAACCTAAACCTCCCGTGCTGCACTTTAAATTGCATTGTGTTGCCTTTATTCAGTCTGCCTTCGGATCTTTCCACCAATAATGTTTGTAGATATGCATGTTCAAGAGGGTGGGGATGTTACTCAAATCTCATGCTTTAGGGCATCATCTTATTGCATCAGTGTTTGGGAGAGATTCCTCCCCTGTATCCATCCGCATCATGGCACAGTGAGCCAGATTAATAGAATCCGAGGATTGGAAGAGATCTTGGGAGGCCATTGAGTCCAACCTCCTCCTGAAAGCAGAACCAATCCCAACTAAATCATCCCAATGATGGCTTTGTCAAGGTGGGACTTAAAGACCTCTAGGGAAGGAAATGCTATTACCTCTCTTGGTAACTCATTCCTGAGCTTCACCATGCTCCTAATGAAATAGTTTTTCCTAACTTCCACCCTAGACCACTCCCACTGCAACCTGAGGCCATTGCTCCTTGTTCTGTCATCTGCCCACCACTGAGAACGACCTCTCTCCATCCTTCAGGTAGTTGAAGGCTGCTGTCAAATGCCCCCCTCACTCTTCACTCCTGTAGACTAAATAAGCCCAAATCCCTCAGCCTCTACTCCTAAGTCATGTGCTTCCTCACCCTAATCATTTTCATTGCCCTCCGCTGGACTCTCCAGTGCATCCACATCCTTTCTGTAATGGAGGGGCCCAGAACTGGAAGCAGTAACCAGATGTGGTCTCACCAGTGCTGAATAGAAGGTAATAATCACTTCCCTAGATCTGCTGGAAGCGCTCATACTGATGTACCGCAATATGCGGTTAGTCTTCTTGGGTACAAGGGCACATTATTAGCTCATATCCAGCTTCTCCTCCACTGTCATCCCTGGGTCCTTTTCTGCAGAACTGCTGCTTAGCCCATCAGTTCCCAGCCTGTAGCAGACTTGGGATTCTTCCATCATAAGTGCAGGACCCTGCACTTGTTTTTGTTGAACCTCATCAGATTTCTTTTGGCCCAATCTTCCAATTTGTCACGGTCTCCCTGGACACTATTCTTACCCTTCAGCTCTCACCCTAGCTTAGTGTCATCCATGAACTTGTTGAGGGTGCAATCCATCCCCTCGTCCAGGTTACTTAGTAAAGGCGTTGAACAAAACAGGCCCCAGAACACTTTCAGAATGGGTTGGGTTTGTCTGGCTCTGAAGCATGTGCTGTTGGGTACTGCCAAAGATAGAGTGCTGGACTTAAGGGCCTGATCAATTATCATGTTGTTACCTGTGCTAATTAAAGCCCTTAAGTGTGGCATTGTGGAAAGTCAGCACTTCCTAGTCCTCACAAAATCCATGTTCTTTCCAGGCGTCCCAGTGGGATCCCAGAGGAAGATGTTCATAGCGCCATGGTGCCGTACCTCTTAAAGCATCAGGCATACTTGCGTAAAGCCCTGAAAGAAAAGGAAGAGGAGAACAGGAAGCTGGCAGACTCTGTATTGGCTGGACGGGAGAGAATCTCCGAGCTGCAGCAGCAGATACAAAATCGGAAACAAGCATGGCAGGTAAACTCTTGGTTCCAGCCAGCCCCATAAACCAAGGCAACTGAGTGAGAGGGTCCTGGTATTGCCAGTTTGAATAGACAGTGGCTGCATGTGGAAAGTGTCAAGAATGCTAGCTGCTACCATGTCAAATTCTGAGGCCCCAGCTTTGCTATGCTGCATCTGGTGCTACTCAGATTAATTGCACAATTCTGTTGATTGCCTACATCCCACAGGGAGGCTCCAATGGCTAATCCAGCCTCTTCCTTGGAGAGCTGGAAAACACATGAGATTTTGCTTATTGGTTGAACTTCTTTTGTAACAGCTGTTAGGACATGCAGAAAGAGAAGAAGCCGAGAGGTGCCAGGTCATAGACTGTCCTTGTAATGGCAAGAAGATGATGGAAGAACATCAACTAATGTCACAGCCATTCAGACCCCCTAAGGCCAGATTTTTCACTAGGGCTGTCTCTGCATCTGTTCTTAGAATGAGATTTTCCTTGGAAACCTGGCCCTTGGTGGCTTAGGGAAAGCTGAGCATTGCAAACAAATCTTGCCCTAATTAGGTACCTAAATGGGAGCTGAGCACTCCAGAAAAGTCAGCCCTAACAGCATGACTTTGCTTGTGTGCATTTAAAATGGTGTGTGCATGCATCTGCATTCATAAGCAGTGTGCTTTGCCTAGGGCAATGCTTGTACACCGTGCGGTTCCTTATGGGACCTTGTTTTACATGAAGCTCCTGGATCAATGCATATGAACAATGAATAAGTTGTATTCTGCATATGCAAAGACAACATTTTTACATTGTCCTGTCTCCAAGTGTGAAAACTATGTTCATTTTGTATCGGGGCTGCATTTGTTTCTTGACTAGTGAAGGTGAAAGACTTCACCATTCCTTTCTTCTCTCCAGGCAATTGGTAAAGAGCAGAGAGAACTGATCGCGACATTCCAGGAGCCTGAATGAAGAAGCTGGGAAAGATTTTTTTTGCACAAATTTCACAACAGGGTTTTATGTTCCTCCATGAAGCTGCAGATCTTTTTAGAAGTTGGATTCTTGGGGCATTGCATAAATACCCACTCAAACCAAGCTGACGTCTCGACTTGTAGAGAGCCCGTGCATTCATTTGTCAGGTAGAAAAGAGTGAGCTGTTTACGTCGTCATGGGAAGATTGGATGTTCTGAAGCAGTCCCTGGAAGTAATTGATCAAAATACATTCAAATGCACAAGTGCACCAGGATTTTAGGAAAATCAGCAATAACCCGACTTTCCCAAACTCAGCAAGAAGGAGGATCTCACACAGCTCTTGAAAGTAGTAGAACACAGCATGGATGCACACATCTGCTATTAAGAATTTCCCCAAACAGAGGGAGCTCCCACTGTTCAAATTTAAATGAATGTTCAGTTTTAAATACTGAGCACTCCTTGTGACCACCCATGAGATTTCAGGAGTATAATGCAGCCCATCGTAGGTACCCTATGGAGTAAGTAAAACAAATAACATTTGAAGGCAACAAATCTGTAAAGTTCAGTTCATGTAATTTCTGTAGGCTGTTCTGCTGACATGTCGAGGCAAGCGACCACCTAAAGCATTGACGAGAGGTGCTGTATAGGTACTTAAATAAGTTTTAATGTGTTAAAATACCATTTTATGTCTTAGCATCTTTTATTCTTGTTACAAGCACCTTCCAATAAGCAGAATAGACAGGTATGTAGTAGCACTCGCTCTTTATCATCTGGTTAATTTCCATCTGTCATCTTTGTAGAAGCTTAGTTGGAACATTTTGCCAAAACACACGCAAGGTATGCTGGGAGTATTTGTCTGCCAGGAGCCTAGATGCAGAGGTCTGATTCTCTGTTACGCTGTAGTCGTTTATTCCTGTGCATGTGAAATTACCATTTTGACTTAGTGCAGGGTGGGCATACAACCCGAAGTTGATGAAGCCAATTAACAGGTATATACTGTCAGTTTCTGAATCTACAGGAGCTTTAGTTTAAAATTTGCTTTAAAAATATTAGTGTGTTGCTAAATTGTTGCTCCCCTTGGGTCACAGGGACATCAGTATAAGAGTACTGTGAGGGCCCGATAAATCCTAAGGACAACCCTGCCTGTGACCTTGGTCAAGTCACTAAGACCCATTTGAAAATGTTACCCTGTCCCTATGCGACCCAGAGCCTAACTCCTATTGATTTCAGTGAGAGGATCCTAAATACCTTTCAGGGCCTGGACCCTTGACAGTTTCCTCTCAGTTTTCTGTCTTGTCCCATTAAAAGGGGGCTCCTCTGTGTGACTGTAGAGCCAGTTTTCTTGTACGGCAGGCTTCAGATGCTGGTAGGGACCTCTACATCCCAGAATCTGCAAAGAATGGACTCCCGCCTGATGTCCTAGGCAAGTTCCAGCAGCTCTTGTGGCATCTGTCGGTTATGTGCCAGCCAAGCAAAGCCTTTCCCTGCCTGATGTCTCTGGGGACTTCAGAGTTTACACTTGGAACTAAAATCCAATATTAAAATGATCAGCAAAGCAGCTCTCAGTCTGGTATCAAAATATTAATGCTGAAAATGGGCAGTCGCTTGTCCACATCTGAATATCAGAAGCAAGTTGCAGCATGAGCGACTGACCAAATTAGGCATGTGTTTCTTTTTCTGTAAGCAGAGCTGGCTTCCCTGCATTATAATCAAAACAGACAGTGCCTGCAACCCCCTTGTTGTTGGCTTGGACTTTGTGCACTTGGCCTAAGTCAGCTATAGTTTAGGGCTTTGTTTGACAGCCTCTGGCTGCCTTAAACTTTCCACAGCAGCTCTCTCCCACCCTAAAGTCCAGGGTCTTCCTCCAGACACAGGTTTGGAAGTGGTTGGGATCTGGAAGTGAAGTGTTGGCCTGAGGAACTCTGATTCAAAACAAACCACTTTCTATTCCAAGCCAGCTGTGAACTCTTTGCTCTCTTCCTGCTGTTGTGCACGGGCTGAGGAGGTGGGTAGCTGGGTTTGAACATCCCTGCACGTTAGTTCAAGAGGGGGTAAATTATGAGGTTGAAGGACAAAGAGTTCCTGGTTTACTGCAGAACATTACCCTATGTCTAAAATGTGCCTAGCTGTCTTGTTCCAGGCCTGGCCCATCAACAAACTTGACCATGTCAGCCAGACATAGCCCCAGCCCTCCTAGCTCCTGCTGCTTCCACAATCTTTTGTGCCTGCTTCTACCCCACACTTCACCTTCCTTGTCCACATGCCCCAGGCCATTCCGCAAGCCTTCCAGGATGCTCCTTAAGAGTTGACAATGTTTAATTGAAGGTGGGATTTTTCAAAAGCACTTAACAGGTTTTAGGCATGGTCTGCACTTAAAAACTAGCTCAACTGAGCTGTGCACACAGGGTTGTGGAAAATGTTATGCCTTATGCAGTGTTGCCTGCAAGCTGAGTGCTTGAGTGGCTGCCCTGGAGAGACTCAGCTTCCCCCCAGCTGATTAGCAGAGCATCCAAAGCCACCCACAACTGACAGCATGTGTTTCTACTGGTGGTGCACATTGGCATATGACTTGGTGTACATAACAAAATTTATTCTGCCCATGAATGGAAAAAAATAGGGGGAACATTGGCCCTTCGTGATGTGGTAATATCAGCCTGACTCCCAGTACAGGCCTGATTAGGTGACTGGAAGAAGGTAGTGAGCTTGCTGCTGCCTCTCCCGCGGGGGGGTTGACTGTGGTGATAGCCCAGCCCCCTTCCCTGGCTGTAGGAGGTATATCTGTTATGGCTCCAGTGCCATAGCTGTTTCACTACAGTGTGGATATACCTGTTCCAGTGAAAGGCAGCCCATTGCACAGGGAATGTTCAGCCCTTGTGCGCGCGCTGAGCAGAGAACGGCCTGGAGCTTTGCTGTTGAACTCTCGGTGGTGCTATGCAATGCCATCAGGCAACAATACCACGTCAGCAGGAGGGGGCCAAGCATGTTGCCGCAATGGATTTTACAGCTAGGAAAACAGCCGTAGAGCGGGGGCGTGATTTGGCCAGGCTGGTGGCAGACCTGCAACTAGACACTAGGTCTGCAGCGTCCCCTGTAAGCTGGGCGCTTGTGCAGCCCCTCAGGAGAAATTCTGAGGCCGTCCAGCTGGTTAGCAGAGCACCCACTGCCAGGTTTTTATTTCTGCTGGTGGTGCACCTGTGCGCATGCCTCAGTGCACATAAAAAATCTATTCTTCCCATGGCTGGAAAACAACACGGGGCTGGAAAAAAAATCCACGTGTGGATGAGGAAGATTAGAGAGAACATTGGTCTCCTGAGACCCCTTACAGAAGCTGCTGCTGCTCTGTGTTCCCCTGAAGGAGGTGAAATCCACCTGGAACAGCAACAGCCTCCCTGCCAGGAGGACAGCTAAATGACTTACAAGAGCACAGAGGTGAGGGAGGGCAAAAGATCGAGGAGAGAGAGTCAGAAGTGGCCACAGCTCAGGGACCTTTCCACCTGAGACAACATCAAGGGAGCTGGGGGGTGCTGGTGCCCTGGGCCTCTGCCCGTGAACAGTTAGTGAAGGTGAGCAGTGCAGCCCTGTAGTCACTGAGCCGCGCTTGTTTTTTCTTGGGTCTCGCATTGGCTCTGTTGGCCAACAGCTGCAAGTGGGCACAGCAAAAGGTGCTGGATTAGCAGCCCCGAGAACAGGAGTGCTGACTGCAGGAACAGAGTCCTGGGGCAAGTGCTTTGCCACCCCATGTGCTCCAGCCCTGCATACACAGGTGAGCAAACAATGCTGTCTGCCTGGGTCCTCCATCGTGGGCCCGGCTATTGAGACCCAGCTGTGCCACCCACCTTCCAGGCGCACGTGGCAGAGAGCAGCTTCCCCCTTTCATGTTGCTTCCTTGCGAGGCCTTAGCTCGCATGTGGGGGTGAGCGAGGACTGATCAGCCCTATGCTGGGTTTCCTTTCCGGGCTTTGGAGGCTATCCCGGGGCTGGAGCTCAGGAAATCGGCTTAAATGACAGGATGCACGGGGAAGGAATGTGCACAAATTGCAAGGCAAAAAAATTACATCTTAAGAGGCCTCGACGCACACAGAGAGGAAACCCCCGCTGGGCCGTGGCAGCAAACTTCCGCAGCTCAGCAGCAATTACAGGCCGCAAGCACGTCACCTAGTGGGCCGCAGTCCGAGCCTGCCCCGAGTGCTTCAGGCTGCTCCGCTGGGCGTTCAGGAACGCTGCTTCCACCTTGCACCTGTGTGCAGCCCAGTCTCAGGTGTTTGCCTAATGGCAGCACTAAAAGCCCCCCATGCTGAATGGAAAGGGAGCCGGTAACTGTGGGCTGCGTGTCTGTCTTGACGCAGTCCCGCGCTGTGTGCATGAGCAGCCGCCGCTGCCTGCAAACCCGTCTGTTTAGAGAAGAAGCTGCGACTCACTTCCAGCTTCCCTTTGAGCCAGGCCCTGCGTTCGCAGCAGCTGGAGATGTGGAGGTAGCACATATGCAGCACGGCGGCCCGGCACTGGCATCACTCTGCCACAAGAGCACTGGGGGTATGAGGTCGGGGGGGGGGAATTGGGAGGCCCTGTGACAGTGTTAGGTGCAGCCAGGGGCGCTAAGAGGGATAGTGTTGGGTACAGCCTGCAATACGAAGAGGGACGGTGTTAGCGCCCAGGGTTCAAAGAGTGATGGAGCTAGGTACAGCCATGCTGACTCCACAGCAGGCCGTGCACTTTGAAGGCTGGGCCTAGCCTGTCCTGCCACTGCCCCTCATCTCTCCACTGCCCCTGAGGCTGCCCTCCCTGTTCCAGAGCATCTGCCAGCCACCCCAAAAGGGGAACCGTGGGCAGGGCAGCCAGGCGGTGCCCCGCTCAGCAAATGCAGGGTGAAGGGTGCTACGCAGGCATGCCACAGGCTGTGTTCTCGGGCATGGGCCGTTCACCTGCTGCCTGGCATGCGCCGCAGCGAGGGTCTCTCATTTTTCCCATCCGTGGGCAGAATAAATGATGTGATGTGCACTGAGGTACGTGCAGACACACAGGCTGCCGGCTGGGGGTGCTCTGCTGATCAGCTGGGAGGCACCTGACTCTCTCCTGGGCAGCTGCCCAAGTGCTCAGCTGACAGGGCACACGGTTCCTCATCCCTGCCGAGGGGCCGTATCCTTAGTGGACCAGGCAGGAGACACCAAGGGAGCAGCTGATGGGCTCGCAGCACTAGGCTCCTGGAATTAGGCTCCTAAGCCAGGTGAACGTGTAAGGTAGCCCATCCCCATCCCCGCCACGCACAGACTCAGCACCTCTTGCCCTGCGGTCCCCTGTGCCACCCCGCACCTGGCTTTGTGCCTATGCGGCACTGCCCCAACTGCAGGCCTCCCGCTGTAGGGTCTGTCGTAGCATGGCTGCAGTATCGGGCCCCACTGACCAGCTGTCTTCCCCTGCCAGCTGGCGCATCCCCTTGTGACCGTGTGGGTTAGCTGCCTGGCTCAGACTTGTGGCTGCTGATCAGAAGCCCTTTAGGGGATTTAGGGACCTGTGGGGGACACACTGTTGTTGAACGGTAGTGCTGAATACAGCAGGTGTGCCAGAACGGTGGTGTAGGTGCCTAAATCCCTTAGAGCAGCAGAGTCGGAGTCAGACCGTCAGGTGAGCACAACAGGGAACATCAGCCCTGTTTCCAAGCAGGTGTGTGGGGGCGGGGAGGCTAATGGTCATGTACATCACAGAGCCGGCTGAGGGAGCTGAACAGTTTGCACTGTATGTGGGGGCAGGGGGAGGGTTGGGTCAAAGGATCTATGGCCACAGCAGGACAGTGCGTGAGGGGCTATGACGGGAATCAGCCTGAAGCCCTGTTGTCTTTGCTGTACGTTCTCATGCACAGGACACAGTGTAAATGACCCACAAATCTGCCTCTGCCTTTGGGCAGCTAGTCCCCAGCCTATGCCAGCCAGCTACCTTCTCAGGGGTGTCTGCGTCACTCAGCCATTGCATATGTGTGTGGCCACAGGGGGGCAGGGATGGTGCTGCAAACCTACGATGAACGTGGAATTAAAGAAGACACTAACCACACCTTCCCGTTTAGTGGTAGTGCACAAAATGCTTTGCAAAGGAGGTCAGATTCAGCAATGCCATTTTACAAGTGGGGAAACTGAGGCAATGCACAAGGTCAATTGATGAAGCCAGACCCCACCCCCAGTTTGCTGACGTGCCAGCCCAATGCTCTAGCCACTAGGTCACACTGCCTATACCAGCATGAGGGGGAAAAAAACCATAGACCCCAGGCTTTAAGTCCCTCACCGTAGCACCATCCCCTACCCCACACTTCCCCACCCCCCACAACAATGTCACAAAAATCCCAAGACTGCTTTAAAAGCTAATAGATTTTTTTAAGCTCTTTTCTTTTTGTGCCATCAGCTTTTTGAAGGCAGAAGGCTGGGCCACAGGGAGTGTTATGCAGCTTGAGGGTTTTTTTTTTTTTCTTTTTCGAAAGGCAGGTTGTGCTTAGCACTTAATCTGGTGACTCCAGACGCTGGCCATTTAAGACCAACACTAACTATTGCCACTGTGGTAATTTAAAAGAAAAATTCAGCCAGGTGTTCCCAGCTGCTTGGCTTCTTTGCAGCCGTCTGGCTTGGTGCTGGGTTAGCAGCGACAAAGCATTACAATGGGGCATCTTCACAAAAAACACGTTTCTCCGAGCTGTTGGTTGGGCCTCTGTGTTAAGTATGTGTTAGCAGAAGACACAGGCTCATGTGGCCCCTGCAGTGAGCAGGGCGTGCAGAGTGGGAAGAGGGTCAGCAAACCTACACTTGGGCTGGCCTGGAGCTGAACCAGTCCCCCATTGTCATTTAGAGCACCCTTGGGGCTGCTCTAAACCATTGGCTCAGTGGGGTGGCAGCTCCCGAACAGATCGCAGCAAGGCCTGGGGCATGGTCCCCTGGCTGGATGAGGGTGAGGGAAAGGTGGACACCAGCTGTGAGTTGGGGCAGTCTCCCATCACGTCTCCCACCTGGCCCTGATGCTGTGCCTATGCTGGGGTGACAGTGTGTGGTGGGAAGCAGAAACTCCTCATCACAACAGGCTCGTAACACACCCCCCGCACCCTCAGCTCCAAGTGCCAGCAGGGGCCACTTGGTAGCTAGCACCATGCATCACAGCTCTGCATTTAACAATGCTCCTAAGCCCCTCCTGGTCCTTCCCTGAGAAGGCTGGGCTGTTTTCCACCCCTGGGCCCAGATTCGCCTGAAACCACAATTGCCTGCTGGGTTTGGCAGCCACAGGGTCCAGCGGATGGGCTCCAAATAGATCTGGCAGCAGTGCTGGACCCCTCCCTGCCGGTGGTGGGAGCCAAGGGGCAGGGTGAGGAGGGATGTGGCCCGGATCAGGGCTAGCAGTGGGGTATAAATAGTTGCCATTGAGCCAGGGGGCTGCACCAGGCAGCAGCAGAGCATCCTACAAGAGAGCCCCAAGCAAGCAGCTGCCACCATGAAGACACTCACCCTGGTGACCTTGCTGGGGCTGGTGACCCTGTGCCTTTGCCGTGGAGGTGAGAGGGGTCAGGTGCGGGGAGATGCAGCCACTGGTGATGTTGGAGCCTGTGTCCTTCCAGGGGCTTTGAAAAGCTGAGCCCAGCGAGTCCCTGGTGCAGGAGCAATTGGAGGTTATTGGGCAAGGGGCTTCTTGCCAGGGGTAAGTTCTGCTCCCAGGACCACGGCCTCCAGGAAGAGGGAATTGAGTAGGGGCTCCAGCAGCCCTCAGCTCTTTGGTGACTAGGAGCACGAGGGACAGGGGAGTGGCCCAGAGACTGGAGCAGAGAACGGGGTTCAGAACTGCAGGTTGGCTGCCTGGCTCTGAGGAAGGAGTGTGTGTAGAGCTGGGCACTGGGCGACAGGATGCCTGGGTTCTTTGTTTGGTCCAGGGAGGGAGCCCAGGTAAGTGGGAGAAGGCGGCAGGACTCCTGGGTCCTCGGCCCAGTTCTGTCCCTCACCAGCTGCGTGACTGGAAGCAAGTCCTCGGGTATCTCCCAGCACCTGGAACCAGGGCAGCAAAGTCCTTCAAGTCCAGGGTCATCTGAAACCCTCAGCCCAAGCGCTTCATTCACCCTTTGGGTGTCAGCTGCCCTCACAGCCGAACTTGAAGCAACTCCCTGGCCCTCTCCATGCATAGCCGCCATGCTGCTAGGGCTCTTGGCTCAGCCGAGAGCAAAGTGCTGCTTCCAAGCACTGCGGTGGAGGTGAGAGAGTGTTGGCCAGTGGTTAGAGCACGGCGCTGCGATTGTAACGACAGAGCAAATCTGCCTCAGTTTCCCCATGTGTGCCAATGGGAATAACTACGCAGCTGTAGCCCGCCCTGGTGGGGGTGGCAGGATTCCTGTCCAGGGACTGTGAGATCTTTGCCTCCTGGTGCAAGGGATTTGCACAGTGCCACATGCTGTGCGGAGCTCTGTCCCCTTTAGAACAGCTTGGGCTCCCAGCCGGGCCCCGGCAGGAGAGGAGCCTGCAGCCTCAGCGGCTCACCAGTGACAGGGGCTGTATTGTAACCGCCTTGCTCTCCCTGCCTTGCAGACTCGGCTCATTCCAACAGTGCCAACGACTCGCCCAGCTCTGAAGGTGAGGCCCAGCTGGGGGCAAGCCAGCTTTGCAGCCTGCCATTTGGGGGGACCGTCCCACAGGGCTCACAGAAGCCCTGGCCCCTGTTCCAGAGCCAAGATCCCAGCTCTACTCAGAGGGAACGTGGGTCTAGCACTGCGGGGGGGGGGGCAGGAGTCGGGACTGATGGGGGGTCTAGTCCCAGCTCAGGGCAGTGGTTAGAGCAGGTGGGATAGGGACTCAGGACTCTTCAGTTGTCAGGGAGGGGAGTGGGATCTAGTGGTTAGAGTGGGGTTGAGGAGTGGGACTCGGGAGTCCCGAGTTCTGTTTCTGGCCATATGATAACAAGGGTGGACAATTTGCCCTGTCCTATGTGGCTGCTCTGTGCCGGGGATCCCCACCTCAGTCATGCAGGCCACTCCCGTTCTCAACTGATTGCCTCATGCCTCCTTTCTCCTCTGTGCAGCATTCGTCTCCAAGCAGGACAGCGCCGAGGTGGTGAAGAGACACAAACGGAACTACGTCTACAGCAGGTAAAGCCCCGAGTGTGTCCCACAGGTGTGTCGTCCACCAGCAACGGGCACTGGGGTCCCCTTGCCAAAGGAGAAGGGAGCTAGACAGGCTCAGCCCAGCTGAGGGTCTCGCCAGGCCCCCTGTTCCCTTAGCCACCCCAGAATCAGTTACTGATTCAGCCTCCTTGCTGCACCTGCCCCTCCTGTTCTCAGGGTCAGCTCCCGAGGGCGGAGATACTTCTCTCTCATTTGGCAGGGCTGTGAGAGCACAGCTGGCTGGTCTGCTCCCTTCCAGCCTCAGACCCTGCAGTCCCAACAGCCCTGGATCCATCTCCAGCCTCAAGGCATCTGACTCCCTACTGCAGCGGACACCTCCCCTAAATTCCTTTCCGGAGCCTGGGCTAAGTGATATGCCCAAGGTCACGCAGTGAGTCCACAGCAGAGCAGGGACCCTACCCCTTTTTTCCTACCATCCAAGCTAGTGCACTAACTACTGGGCACCCATTCCTGGACCCAGGGATTGTCTTTTATCAGTTAAGGCCCCGCTGAAGCACACCCAGTAATTTTGGGCCCAGCTCTAGTGTGAATAGTGTGAATAGGATCTCCTGGCCTATAGCTCATACAGTATGTGAGGTTGCGGCTTTGGCTGCTTTTTGTCAGGGGACCTACCCACATCCTGGGAACACAGAGGCACCTGAATTAGAGCCAGAAAAGTGAATTGCTGACTTCCTGCTCTAAACTGTGGCATGCTGCTTTCACCCCAGAGCTAGCTGCATTCAGCCCTGGAGTACTCATCCCTGTGTACCATTCCTGAGGGCTGTTTGGGGGTGGAAAGCAGCAGCTGTTTAACAGTTACCAGGATTAATTTGCCCTGGACCGATATGCAGCCACCTCTGGGGTGGAACTGGGTGGTTCTTTACGCCCATAGCGCACAGGCGTAAAAGCGGCTGGGTTCCAACCCAGAGGGGTGCGTGTTCCCGCTACATTGGTCCCTTAAGCACGGGGAGACCTCGCTACCAATCATCCACCCGCAGGTTCTACGATGTCATCCAGGACCCCCTGGAGGGCAAGCGCGAGGTCTGCGAGCTCAACCCCGACTGCGACGAGTTGGCTGACCACATCGGCTTCCAGGAGGCCTACAGGCGATTCTATGGGCCCGTCTAGACCTTTCCGACCCTGAGACCACCCAAGTCACCCACAGCCTGCGGGGAAGCGAGACAGAGGACTTGACCCCAAAGCACCTTGGGGACCAGAGCCAGCTTTGGCCCCAGGCTGTTCGTACCTGTGTTAAACATTCGAGTTTTTCGGCCTGAAGCTGCTGGGCCACCTCTGCTCCTTGTCCTGAGCCCGGCGCACTTGTGCGTGTGTCTATAATGCCTTCCTGGCTGTTTCCTTTGCAGGCCAGCCACGCGGTGCTGGTTTATCCTATGGAATGTTTCCTTAGCAATGTGGGAGAAAATAAACTGGTGGAACAGTGCTGTGGTCTCGGTCACTGGGCCGAACAAAGAGAGGCGGGGCAGTAGACGGGGGTGGTAAAAGGGGACTTAGGAGCCCAGGGTTCAACCGGTAGCTCAGAGTCACCCTGGAGGAAAGGCCAAGTGCCTCCCTGCCTCGGTTTCCTCCAGCTTTAAACTGAGGCCTGTGATACCACTCTGCCTCCCAGGGCTAAACCTGGGCTAGTGAAGGACTCATGCTATTAAATTTATTCGGGCAGAAGCTGGCAAGGGCTGGAGGTGTGATGCAGCTGTCACACAGTGGAGGGGGATTACAGAGCCCCTTACCCCCCTCTGCAGGCAGCTGTGACTTTCAGCCAGCAGGTGGAACAGAAGGTTTAGTTAACTGCGTGGCACAGATTTGTCGGCTCGGAAGCCAGGAGCAGTCAGTACAGTCCAGCTTGGGGAGAGGGGGCCCAGAGGGGAATCAGAGCCCTGGCCCTGCCCCTGCCTCCCCAGACTGCAGCATTCCCAGGAACCTGATTCAAATCCAAACAGCAGGCCCCTCCTCCAGGCTTCGTCCTGCTTCCTGAGCAAAAGGTGTCATCTGGTCACCCCCGACTCCAGGACATAGGTGACAAAGAGTATGCCATTGTGGCGTTCTGTGGCCAGGGCTGGGGGGCCACAAACTGGGGAAGATGTGGGCAAATTAGAGAAGATCCAGAAAATACCCACAAAACCGATTCTGGGTCTAGGAAACATGACCACTGAGGGAAACTTGAAAGCGCTGGGTTTGTTTAGTTGAAAAGAGACGGCTGAGCGGGGACATGAGAAGAGCGTTCAAGTACCTAAAAGGTTGTTACAAAGAGGTGGGTGGGAAAACTATTCGCCTTAGCTGCTGAGGCTAGGCCGAGACGCAATGGCAGCAAGGGCGGTTTAGGTTAGACCTTGGGAAAAATGTCGAAACTGTCAGCGGGTTACACACGGGAATAAATTGCCTAGGGAGGGTGAGGGATCTCCAGCACTGGAAACGTTTAAGAGCTGGTTAGCCATATCTGTCAGGGATGAGCTCTTCTAGGACGTACTCGGCCCTGCCGGCTGGGCAGGGGTCTGGACTTGATGCCCTCTCATGGGCCCTTCCAGTTCTCGTGATCTCTGATTCACTGAAGCCTTTAGGAGGCTACAGGCCAATTCTAAAGCACAACGCAGGAGCGGCATCTGGGCTAGAGCTGGAGGAGGAGAAAAGAGCAGCTGAGCAGATGGGAAACCAGCCCTTACAACCAGGGCTGTCCGGGGACCTATGCAGCATTATGATACGGCTGCCCCATGCCCGGGTATTGAGGGCTGTGGGCGGAGAAGGCAGGAGGGGCGGGGGGGGGGGGATACAAAGGGCCCGCTGCGCAGCAGAACCCCTTGGCCCATTGCTGACAGGCAGCAAGCTGTGGCTTTGCAGCCTCGTGGGGACGGATGAGGCAGCAAAGGCTACCAAGGTGCACAGTGGCGGAGGGCAGAGTGCCTCCTGGACCTCCCCCAGCAAGCACTGCACCAGCACATATGGCTCCTGCCTCAGGTGAGGGCAGCACCCAGCTCGTCGTCCCTGCTGTCCCAGCAGTGCCCCGCATTTTCAGGTGCCCTACACAGCTGCCTGTCCCTGAGCACAGCTCAGCTCCCGCAGGCAGTGGCTGACACGCCACAGGCAAGATGCTGCCGTTTAGCTTCCTGCAGCCCTGACTAACCCTCCTGCCTTGCTCTGTGTGCACCTCAGAGATTCGCTGGCTCAGGTCCCTGCCTGCTCCTCCCTCTGCCCCACCCCGGGAGCTTTTGTTTGGGCACAGAACCGGGTCTAACCCCACCCTCACCCCAGCTCCCTGGAGACCAGGTTCTAGGCTCCAGCCCTACCCCCACACCGGCTTCTTCCCGGGGTGGTGCTCAGAGTAGCTCCACTGAGGTTATTTCAAAGTTTGTCCCCCCTCCCCCGGCCCCAACCCCATCATAAACCCAGAAAGCAGCCTGGTTCCCAGCCCCTCCTGTGACAGGCAGTAAACTGCACTCCCCGCTGGAGCCAGGCATCACACCCAGGCGTGGTGTCTCTCAGCCCCTCTTCAGCAACCCGCCAAAGGACACAGGGGCCCGAGATGGCACCACAGCATTCGGGTCCTCGCCGGCTGGGAAAGGCGGGACCCCTCAGTGTTAACCTAACCCACACACCGGGGTGGGTCGCTGTCCCATGGCAGGGCACCTAGCCCACCCACAGAGAACAAATGTCTCCTCGGCAGCCTTAGAGGGAAGGCAGCTGGTTTTTAGCTTAAACTAGAACAGCTCCTGCACTAAGCTCCAGAGGACCCAGGTTCTAGGCAGAAGCTGAGGTGGGGGTACGTGACCAGAGGGCCTGGCCCCCTACGGCTCCTCTCCTCAACACTCTGGGGAAAAAAATAACACAATCGGTTTGGGTTGGATGTTTCTTCCAGTTCCGATTTAACGCTGCTCCTGCCGCACACGCAGCCACGTGGTTATAAACCGAGCCCTCCCCAGGCGGCCTGGTGCAGCCGATCACGTTCAAGCCAAGGGGCCGTCCCGGAGGGATGGACAGACACAGGGACAGGCATGTTTGGTACCTGCCCCAACGCAGCAGCTCCGATCTGATGCTGATGAGCTGATAAGCAGCAGCCAAACTCCAGCTGCCAGCGTGTCCCTCTCAGTTGCACTTCAGGCCATCTCCCCGCTGGGGAAGGGCAGCCAAACCTCATTGAACGGTAGCAGTGGAGAAGCCAGAGATCCATTCAGCCCCTGGAATGGCTGCAGGTGGCTCCCGACGCTATGTCCTCCCGGGATTTCCTTGGGAGACTGTTCCTTTGCAGCAAGGAACCAGGTTGGATCCCTTTAAATACCGTGGGAGCCGTCTAGTGTGGAAGCTGCCCACACTGAGCAGTGCTACTAGCCTGGCAGGTCTGCAAAGAGGAGGTGCTCATGGCTACGCGGCGAAGGGGATTAGCCATAACATAACGCAGAGCTCAGAGGCAGCAGACCAGCCTCCTAGGAAGGGCCTCCAGAGGGCTCCAAAAACAGCTAAAGGGGCATCTGTCCATTCCGAGTCCCCACGCCCGGCAGTCCCTGAGATTTACATATCTGGGTCCAACCACATCACCCGGCTTCTGTCGTCTGCTCTGGGCCCACGTTTCGCCCAGGAAGCACATGGCATGAAAGGCTAAGTTAAGCCAACGGGAGCAGGTAAGTTCTTGACACTGGCTCGAATATTTCCCGTCCAAAGAGGGGTTTCGAGTCTGGGTTCCTTCCCCAGAGCAACAGGCCAGGCTGGACTCCTCCCAGCGCCGCCTGCAATACAATCTAGGTGACAACTACGGCAGGCCTGGGGCTCTAGTGTGTTTGCCCTTTCGGTGCATGAGAACACAGCAAGGAAGCTGCTTTAGGAAACAGCCTCACCCTGCAGGACACAGGAAGACAACAGCTCATCTAGCCCACACTCCAGCCATTGAGCCAAAAGCCTCTATAAAGTCAGCCAACAGCTATTACCACCATTTTACCAACGGGGAAACTGAGGCACAAGAGTGACTGCCGGCTGCTGGCTCACAAGCTGAGCCCCGTAAAGAGCCCGGACCTTTTGCCTCCCTGTCCAGAGCTTTATCTCCTAGGCCACACTGCCACGCCCGTCTCCTGCCCAGCGTTTGGTGCCATCACATCAAACCCCGCGCAACCTGAGTGAGGAGCAGTTTGTTCTATGTCAGCGAGAACATCATCCCACCAGCCCAGAGCCGGGGCAGGGCCGAATATTCCTCAGCTATGGTGGCTTCAGAGAGGCCAAGGATCAGGGCCTTTACACAGGCCTAGCTACGCCTGGGAGTCTGAGCTGTGCATCTCGCCATTTGACCCCCTCCACCTGGGCCTTGCACACTGCCGATGCAACACAGCCCAAAGTCCAACACCCACAGCACCAGCAGGGAACCGGAAGACGCCTGATCCCTCCCCGGTCGCCGGCTCTAACCACTCGACCACGTTCTCGTGCAGAGCTGGAAGTGGACCTGCCTGGCGGGCGGCCAGAGCAACCGGCCCACACACACACAGTCTCCAGCTCTAACTGCCAGGCCCCACAGCCACGCAGGTGGTTTGTCCACCATGAAGGCTGCCTTGTGGTTCTGCCCCTGCAGGGCTCTGAAATTCAAGCCCCTTGGGTGAGAAATAACCGAGGAGCCGCAGCTGTTGCGGGGCGGGTGCGCCAGCTGCTGTTGTCTGGCTTCGACCGCTGGAGAAAGGGGCGACAATGAATGTCGACAAGCACCTGTGTTTCTTCCACCCAGGGGTGATAGTAAATCCCAGGAGCACAGCAGCATCCCAGGCAGCCCCTCGCAACACACAGGGCCTCTAACGCTGTACCTCCACCCCACCGCCAACCCAGTTAAGTGTCTCTGCATGAGCAGAGGTGGACCTGGGGTCTGCAAGCAGCAGCAGTGACTTGCTACAGCCGTAGCCAGCCATGGCTCCAAGCTACAGGACTTACCCCAGTCCCCGCAGGCCTCCATCAGTGATGCTCCATCCATTTCAATGAAGCAACGCTAGTTTACACCTGCCGCTGGGTAACTGGAGGCTGATCCAGCACAGAACACATCGGGGTGTCTCAAAACACTTGGACTCAGCCTGGGCTGGGGTGCGGGGTGGGCTGTCACTGGAACTGACTTACCCGTTGCTGCTGGAATATTGGCCTAGGTGCACCATGGAGGGGGCTGGATCTACTGTAGCATGAGGAGAGCGCCGGGTGGCAATGGCTCAGTAACTGCAGGGGCACAGGACTCGGGTGACTGCCCAGGAGAGCTTCACCCAGCTGATTAGCAGAGCACCCACAGCCTGTCGCTCTACTGGTGGTGCACATCCACATATGCCTTGGTGCAGGCAACAAAATTTATTCTGCCCACGGCTGGAAGAAGTTAGAGGGAGCCCTGCAGAAGGAGCCTTGCAAAAATTACTACCACTACCACTTGGGGGGGGGGGGGGCAAGGTCATCCATACACTCTGCCAGTAGATGGCCACCTAAGAGGGAGTCTGTGGCCATCTCTAACCTTTAGGCGTCACTGCTAAGCCATGTGGGCAGCTGGCAGCAGCCTAGATCACAAGTGCTCAGTGCACACCCTGCTCAGGGAGGAGAGGACCCGATGCTGGGTGTGGGGGCGGGGGGGCCTTGCCAGCCCCGTGAAGCATGAAGCTGTATCAGAGCCACTTTATTTTGCTTGGCAGTGGAGGCACTGGTGGGTGGAGTCCAGCGAAGGCCAGTAGCTGCCATCAGCCAATATTCTGCTTTGCAGCATTCACTGTAAGTTGAGTGCTCAAGCAGCTGCCCAGGAGCACTTCAGGTGCTGCCCAGCTGATTGGTGGCGCACCCACAGCCAGCAGCGTGTGTGTCTACAGGAGGTGCACATCCACACATACCTCGGTGCACAGAACAAAATTTATTCCACACATGGATAACAAAAAAATCTCGGGGAACCCTGCTGCTCTGACCCCGTCGGGGGCTGGCACAGTCCTGCCTCAGGGCCTGAGAAATACAGACTATGCAGCAGTTTAGACGGACGTGGCTACACATACCCCTGCCTACTTTTTGTTGCTTTAGCTCCCGCACAGGCTGGAGTCAAGGGTAAAGCAAGTGGTGCCGGATCAGGCCCTTCAACAGAGACTGGTGTGCGGCCTGGGCAGTGCCGGCTCGGTTGCAGTCCGTGGGCGCTGGGCCACCCGTTTCCCAGGTGGACAGGTTCTCACCCGCTCACTGCAGAACTTTCATCAATGACTGGGTACGTGCGAGGCGGCCAGTCAGGGTGCCCTCTAAGCCGAGCACTTGGGCAGCCACCCAAGAGAGCTTCAGGTGCCGCCCAGGTGATTAGCAGAGCGCTCACAGCCAGCAGCATGTGTTTCCATGGGTGGTGCACAGCTACACATGCCTCGGTGCACATAAAATTGATTCCGCCCATGAGCAGCAACACTGATTCAGACCCATTTGAGTCTCCAGCGATTTCAGCACAGTGGCTTGTGCCAAGTCCCCAATCTAGTGCAGAGACTGGCGGTGCTGGATGCATGAAGAGTAGGGGAACCAAGTCTGGGAGAGTCCTCCAAGCAGCCCAGCCCTGGCAGGGGGCGGTTTGTTCACTTTGCCTTACCGAGGTCCTCCCACCTGCCTTGTAAATCAACCTTTGCCTTTAGCGCCTGGAAAAAAGCACCTAAGCACCACGCAAGGGTGTTAAAGCATCTTAGATCTGACTCTACAATACGCCTCCCACTGCTCCCACAGCCCCCTGGCACTGGTGGAAAACACCACCACTCCCATCCGGGAGCATCGCATGCCTGGCGAGCCGTGGAAATTAATCAGGCCTCTAACATTTGCCTATTGCACTCACTGCCTCTACCAGCTCCTCCTCTGCACTTTCAGGAACCACTTAAATCTACTCCCTGTCCTACCCTGGCTCCGCTGGCTCCCCAGCAGACCCCACGTTCCTGTCACACACTAACCGGCCCCTCCAGCCAAGGCTGGGGCATTTGCTTTCCACCACCTCAAATTTCAACCTCTTCCTCGCCCCCTTTACCTCTCCACAATTCAGCCTTGTGGCTACGGCGCTGTCCCACACCATCACCCCTCTGGATTCTCTCAGCTACGCCCCCGGCCTGGTGGCTGAGGAGGACTCTCGGGGCAGGTTTCCCCCAGGTGCTGAGCCCTGGAGAGGTGGGGATCTCAGGTGAGGCAGCACTCGTCGATTCCAAGACTCCTGCTGCAACGCTGAGCACTCAGCGCGCCCTGGCTTCCCCACAGGCTGGAGGCAGAGCGGCATGAGACCCTGCAGGGCCAGGCGGAGGTGTGAGTCCCAGGGCAAGGGAGACAGATCAGCGGGTGTTCTGTGGAACTCCTCGCCGGAGGAAGTTGTGAAGACCAGGACTTGAACAGGGTTCAAAACAGAGCTAGAGAAATTCCTGGAGGCCAGGCCCATCTGTGGCTGTTAGCCAGGAGGGGTAGGAATGGGGTCCCAGCCTCTGTTTGTCATCAGCAGGAAATGGGCGACAGGGGAGGGACCACTGGATGACTCCTGCCCTGTTCACTCCCCCAGGGGCACCTGCCTTTGACCTCTGTTGGAAGACAGGACACTGGGCTAGCTGGACCTGTGAGCTATCAGTGCCTGTGTTCTTACATAGCTCAGCTCCTGCTCCCCTCCAGCCACCGGGGCTTGTCATGGGGGTGGACATCCCCAGCAGGGGATGGGAGGCAAATTTTGGCCGGCACTGAAAGCTCAGGGAAGAGCCTATGCAGCAGGAGAGCCTGACACGCAAACCGTCCACCAGCGTCGCCCGGGTGGGGATACAGAACGTCTCCTGGGACGGGCCACTGAGGAGCAGGCAGAGGGAGACCGTGCGCTGTGAGCCAGAAGGAGGTGGTCAAATACACGGTGAGCATTTAGCAATGGAGGACCCGTCCTGCCAGCTGACAGGCTCTGCCCCACACAGCCACGCGCTCAGCCCCAGATTGACTGCGACCCAGCTGCTCCCCACAGTGCCCTTTGCTGCCAAAGACAAACGCTGCCCCTTGCCCCAGCTCTTCTGGCTTCTTCATGCCAGTGCCACTGCCATGGGGTCAGGGCTGTCTTTACAGCATAGGGTACCCTATTTGGAGGTCTGAGAGTGGGTGGCCACTGCGGGGGGAGCGGGGGTGCTGTGGGAGCAGGAGCAGGGCAAGAAGACAGGCGTGGGACTTGGGGGGGTGCTCCAGCTGCCACCAGCCCCACACCCGAGGGAGAGATCGAGGCTGGAGATTAGAAAAACTGCATCCCCAGGAGGGAGGTGAAGCACTGGAATGTGTTACCGAGAGAGGTGGTGGGATCTCCATCCCTAGAGGATTCTAAGTCCTGGCTTGACAAATCCCTGACTGGGATGATTTCGTTGGGGTTGATCCTGCTTTGGGCAGGGGGCTGGACTCAATGACCTCCTGAGGTCCCTTCCAGCCCTGGGATTCTACATTTCTATGCTGTCCCAGATGGCAACTGGGGCTCTATCACCAGCCTGTGCCCAGGGTTCCGGCTGCCACCCAGCCTCTGCTGCTGGCCCCACACCTGGGGTTCTGGCCAATCTGCCCTCTAATTTTTCCCCCCTCCATGTGCAGAATAAATTTTGTTATTTGCACTAAGGTGTGTGTGGATGTGCACCACCCATAGAAACACAGGCTGCCGGCTGTGGGTGCTCTGTCAATAAGCCGGGCAGCCCCATAATCTTTTCTGGGCAGTTGCCCAAGTGTTCAGCTCTCACGGAGCACAGGTCGTGGCTGCTGCCCAGGGCTCTGCACTGGCCCCACGCCTGGGATATTTGGCTGCTTTCTGAGCCTCTGCTGCTGGCCTAACCCCTCACCACTAAATTCAGGGTGCCCCAAATTTTGAGGCCGCTGTGCAGCCTGCGTACATCTAGGGCCAGCCCTGCCTGGGGTGGTGAAACAGGCCTGTATGAGTGGAGGTCTGGATTCACCTGGGTCCACAGCCCATCCAAGCCCCTTGCTCTCGGAGGAGAGGACAGTGCATGCGACACTGGGCCCTCCCCATGCCCGAGCTACAGCTGCAGCCCCCAGCTGCAGAGGCTCAAGCCTGTGGCCCAGGTCCCAGTGCATCAGCTGGCAGGTTGGCCTCACACCCCCTCCCCTTGGGGATGCAGGATTACGCAGGTGAGCGGGTGGCAGGCCGGTGGGGTGGCTGCAGCTCTGCCATCCCCAGGCGGCGCGCTGGGCGGTGATGACAGGCGGTTAGTGACAGAGGAGTTCCAGCCAGGCCAGCTGCTAACTCCATAAACTCAGTGGAGCTGGAGGCCCAGGCCCAGGCCCAGGCCCAGGCCCAGCTCTGAAATTCACAACCTGCCACCCTGGCAAAGGGGGGAGCCTGATCAGCCTTAGGGGATGGCACAGCCCCGCCTGGCCTGCCCCAGCCACTGGCATGAGCCTATTATGCAAACAGCCAGGACCTTTCGTTAAGGAACAGTGCCGGGGGAGCTAGCAGGGGCTCCCGCTTTGCCTCTCACCCAAGCATCTCCCAGGACTTTGGGCCAGGTGGGTGAGCAGTATTAGCCCTGTTTACAGATGGAAAAACTGAGGCACAGAGCAACTTGTGAGGGAGTCAGTGCAAGGGGTGGGAACTGAACCCAGACTGGCTGCTAGTCCTCTGCTCAATCCAGCACAACCTGGCTCCCTTCTGGAACTGGCAATTGAACCCAGGAGTCCTGGCTCCTCAGCTCTTTGCTCTAGCCATAAAATCACCACCCCCAGAATTAGGACTAGGACCCAGGAGTCCTGCTAAGGCCACCGGCCAACCTGTGCCTCTCCTCTTGTCTTGGGCCAGCAATGAACCAAGCTGCCCCATTCCAGTTTGGATTTCAAGCCATGCGGGGCTGGGAGGTGTTGGGGGCTATAGGGACCAGTGAAAACCCTGGATCGCACCCAGCTCCCAGAGCCAAGCCCAGAGCCCTCTTTGCACTGCTGGTGACACAGGGGTGGCCCATGTCAGTGTCATCACAGGAGGACACCTGGGGACCACTTCGCTCTGCAGTTAACAGGGGCTCAGGAGAAAAGGTCAGCAGTCGGGACACCTTGGTTCTGCTCCCAGCTCTATGGGAGTGTGGGCTGATGGTGAGAGCTGGAGCAAGGGCTGGAGGCTCAGCCCTAGGTTAGAGTTACCCCCCTGTAGGACCTGCTCACCAGGGAACCTTGGGACCCCAGCACAGCCCCTCCCACCCGGTGCTGTCCTCAGCTATGGCCAGGCACTGAGCGCACCACAGGAGAGGCCTTTCTCCTCCCTCCCTCGTTAAGCCCAGAAGCCAGGCCACCCTGACCCACTGTCTCCAGGGATGGGCGGATGTCACTGCTCCTTGGCCTGGCCCATCTCAGGCACAGTGCTCTGCAGGATGGAGGAGCTGCCCGGCCAATGCAGCAGAGCCATGGTGAAGCCCCCAATGATGAGCAGGTTCCCCAGCAGGGCCAGGCTCATGGTGCCGAAAGTGGCGGAGAAGGCGGGTGCCGGGGCTTGGGTGCTCAGCCAGGCCTGGCGTGAGCGCACGTCCGACAGGATGGCCTCCAGCTGGAAGTGGGTGCCCACCACCGCACAGATGTGGAACAGCTGGTGGCTGTGCCCTGCCAAGAGAGGAGGGGAGGGTGGGTAACACTGGGGCAGGGGGATGGACCTGGCTGTGGGGGCGTGGGGAGGGTGCAGGAAGGGGCTGAGCAGCTGGTGGGAGGAGAAAGGTTAGAAAAGGGGGCGGGCAGGGGGCTTGGACCGGGGTTGGTGGGATGGGAAGAGGAGGATGCCAAGAGACTATCCCTCCTGCATCCCCAGCTGGCCCCAGGCTTTAAAGAGCCTTCCTGCTTCCGTCCTGCCCCAGCTCCCTGGGCTTCGCCCCGGCAGTCGCTAAAGGACAGGGAAACCGCTGGCAGAGTCCCTCCAGATGTAGACCACGGGGGTCTGGCACTGGTCTTCCCAGCGCGGCTGGGCCTGCAGGGGCCAGGAGTCGCTGAGGGTGGGCGTGAGAGCACCATGGGGAGCAGGTCACAGGCCTCCTGGGATCCCCAAGGAGCAGCCACCCCCCCAACAGGCCACAGGAGGGTCAAGCCATCACAGAGCGACACGCCCTGCTGGCCCTGGTCTGCAACAGGGCGTCTAAGCCAGCCAGGGTCCGGGGGCTGGGCTCCCTGGCCCCAGTTACCAATGTAGTCGAAGCGCCCGGGTGCCAGGCGTTCCGGCAGGTGGGAGGCAAAGAGGAAGCCGGTGAGCAAGGCAAAGAAGAGGTGGTAGACGTAGCCGGCGATGGCGTCGTTCCAGGTGCAGTCGTCCCCAAAGCAGAACAGGAGCTGCAGGGCAGGAGGAGAAGTGATTGCACAGGAGAGACGTGATCCAGGACACCGGGATCCTAACCAGGCCGGGGGTGGGGGGCTCCAGTAGTTACACAGGTGAGTGGGAGGATTCCTGGGTTTTAGTCCTGACTCTAACCATGTGCCCAGTGGTTAGAGCCCAGGCCCTAGCAAGCAGGACTCCAGGGGATCTCCTGACCATTGTTTCCTCCCTTTTCCAGCCATGGGCAGAATACATCTTGTGAAGTGCACCAAGGCATGTGCGCAGGTGCACCACCAACAGACACACACAGGCTGCCAGCTGGGGGCGCTCTGCTAATCTGCTGGGCAGCACCTGAATCTCTCCTGGGGGGGTGCCCAAGCACTGAGCTTACAGGGAACGCTGCTCCTGCTCCCAAACCTCTCTGCGCTAGACCACCCTGCCTCCTCCAGCCAACCATTTCCCCAGAGCAGGGCCGAGCTCTCTCGCGCCCACTTCTGCAGCTGCATCCCCCGAGCCCCCAGAAGATGGCACAGGTCTGCCAGGGAAATGCAACTCTCCTGGGTAGATCATCAGCCGTTCAGACACACCAAACCTGCAGCTGGGCAGGGGGGTTACACCACACGGCCCTTAGGGCCCCTTCTAGCCCTACGGTTCGAGCATCGGCAGCAAGGATCGCACCTGGTCCACAGGAGCCCAAACCAACAGAGCTAAGAGACCCGACTGCGCTAGAACCTGCTGCAGCAGCCTCACTCGCCCTGTGAGCGGGGACAACGCCCCATTAGCTACATCTTCCCTACAAGCGCTACAGCTGCGCCTTTCTACCATCGGCATGAGTAACCGCAGCCCAGGGAGGGGGTTTTCCCCTCGCTGTAGTTAATCCTGTCTCTGGAGTGGCAGTAGCGGTGGGTGGTGAAATCTTCCAAGAGACTAGCTACCCCAGGCTGAATGATGTCTCTGCAGGGTGACCGCCGTAGCTAGGTCAACCTCCGTTTTAGGTGCAGATGAGGCCCAGGTGCAGGGGAAAGCTGTAGATAGAGACGCAGGAGGGTCTCTGAGCCCCACCCCTGTATCCCACAGCACCAAGAGCCACCTCCCTTTGAGGTTCTGTTCAGGGCCCTCTGGCGCCCAACCACCACCTGCTAGTGCCAGTGTAACCACCCACAGGCAGACTCAAACCTGGGACCTCTGGAGCTTAGCGCAGGAGCCGCTACAGCAGGCGGTCAGCAAACCCAGCACGGGCGCCAAGACCGCTACGTGAGCCAATTTTCATCAGCACGCAAGGCAGGGGCTCAGCCCCGCCCCTCCTCCTCCCTGCCGCCGGAAGCTTGCTCAAAGCCAGGCCGCCTGGGGATTAACAAAAGACCAGCTAATGCTGCCAACCACCACCTAACCAGTAAAGCTCTGCAGCTTCATTTCTTTATTAGTGAAGTTGTTGTAAGTGGGATGATTAGTGACTTTAAAAGTGTCACCGGCAGTCGGACCATACGTAAAAGTCACGTCAGCACTCCGCCTCCGAAAGGTTGCTGACCCCGACTGTACAAGTGGCGCTAAAAGCCAGCTGGCTGTCAGCTGAGGTTGTAGAGGAGAGTCGCTCTTTTCTCTCTGTAAGTGGGCTAGGTGCCGCCCCACGGGACGGAGACCCACACCCAGTAGGAGTGTGGGTTACACCAGCAGCAAATTAAAAGCATGAGTCGTTCCTTTCTGGTAAGGCTGAATCACCTCCTGCAGGAGCCAGGGAAGCCGTTCTCATTAGCTGCACTGTAACTGTTTGCATTGTGAGCCCTAACACAGCAGGAGGCATGAAAGAGACATTCGCTTTTTAAAAAAATGGTAACATCTTCAGTGAAAATCCCCTCTCCTGGGTTCCTGGCATCCTGAGCTGGTTAGAATCACTCTCCTGGGTCTCGTGCCTGGCTTTTCCACAGCATCTCAGGTGGGCCTCGGATCTCATTTTCAACAACAATTAAGGCACCTCAAAGGGGCTGATTTGCGGACCGTGCTGAGCCCTCTGTCTGAGGAACTCAGAACCAGCATTCCCTGTATGCTGTGCCCTTGTGTGGCTGCTTGAGAGAGATTCCAGTGCCGCCAGTTGATTAGCACAGCACTCACAGCTGCAGCATTTCTCCTGGTGGTGCACATCACCACATGCCTTGGTGCACATAAAATTATTCCATACATGGATGGAAAAAATCTGCACATCGCTGGAAAAGAGAGGACACATTGCTCCAGACCCTTCCAGGTGTCTTGGGGTGCACGTCCAGAGGGCCCCAGTTCTGGACCATGACCCTGTGGGGCTAGATGCTGTGTAGAGGCAGAACAAAAAGATACCCTGCCCAAAAAGCAAACAAAGCAAATTGAGTCCTTTTAGGGAAAAATTTGGCCTTACTGGCTCTGTATCTCAACTTGCCCATCTGTACTATGGGGAGAAGGTGGTTTCCTTTCTCCCACTCTTCAGCTGTTTAGTGTCAGCTCTATGTGCTGTTGGCTTGGCAGCAACTGCAAGACCCAATCTCAGCTGTGGTCTCTAGGTACCTTTGTTATACAGTGATACTGGACTAGGTTTTTGGCATCTAGAACTGGCTCTTTGTAAGTGTCTCTACAGAGCCTAGGGCAAGGGAGCACCATGCCAAATTGCTCCTGAAATTGACTTACCCTATAAAACAATGGGATATTGTCATAGACAAAGGGATACACAAAGGCCGTTGTCCGTAAAATCTTGCTGAGCCGGGGACACTCCAATTCTGGGAAACTGGAAATCGCACAGAGAGAGGTGGAGATTAAGAACCACACAGTCCCTCAGGGCTGCCCGTGATCCTCATTAAATTCAGTTCTGGAAGGGATGCTGAAACCAAAGCAAATCGTCCCTGTTTTACCAGCGCTGCCGTTTATTGGCACGGGTTATTACCGCCGCGCTCACAAGGGGGTTACGACAAATGAACCTTCACGCACTGAAGCTGGGACTGGGTTTTCAAAGGAGACTAAGGTCTTGGCTGCACAGAGAAAGTGGCAATTGCAGAAGAAGGAACTCTGCAATGGCTGCAGCGTGGACGCTCTAGTGCAGCAGTAAAGGGACGTTACTCTGGAGTAATTCCCCGGGTTTGAACGCGCACTGATTATACGTAACAAACGGGTCTTTTATTCCACACTACTGTGTGGACACTTTAAACAGGAGGGGTCTCAAACTCATGGCTAGCAGGACATCTGCGGCCGGAACGGTTCCCCACCCGGCCTGCGCGTGGGTCCCTGTGGCCCTGCGGGAGGTGTCTGTACCCTTCCTCCAAGTCCAGCACCTGCTCTGCTCCCACCCCTGCCTCTTCCAGCCTCTGCGCTGCCCCCTCCCCACCCCGCACCACACTCCTTCCCTCAGGACCCCTCCCCTGACGGAGACGTCCTTAGCAGGAGGCCTGGAGTGGAGTGGCCGCTGGAGTCGGGCCCCCCTGCGTTCACCACAACAGCGGGACCAGCGGTGAGGCGGAGTGACCAGGCTGCCCTGGGAGATGGCGGCATTGAGGAACAGGCTGCTGAGCCACCAGGCCTGCCAATGGGGGGAGCCCACACAGGGCAATTCCACCCCCCCGCCCCGGGGCCCGGCATTTCAAAGAGGCCTGGCGCTCCAGCCACTGATGCTGGCCAAGAGGCAGTGGTGGCGGCTGGAGCGCTGGGTCCCTTTTAAGTGCTGAGCACCAAGGTCTGGGCAGCACTCAGGACCAACTGCCCTAGGCCCCACTCCTTCCTGGGCACAGAGCCAGGCTCCCCTCCCACCTTGCCCCAGGGCCCACAGCATCTCTTGGCGCTGTTGTGCATCGCTCTGGGAGGGGAGAAGGCGGGGCAGACCCCCTGCTGCTGGCCCCAACCCGCTCAGGTCCCAAGGGGCTAACCTGAGTATGGGGGACCGTCCCATCCATAGGATGGTTGGGGTGAGCACCCGCCTGCTGCCTCAAACTGCCCTATGGATGGGACAGCTCTGCACACACCTCCCCAGGCCCCAGGGACATGCTGGCAGTGGTGCGGAGCCAGCAGCGGGAAGCCGCTGTAGCCCCATTGCGCTGCTGGTGGTGGGCGGGCTGTAAATCACCCACAGGGCCGGGAGATGCACTGGGGGGTGGGAATGTGCAAAGGCACCCCCCCCACACCAGATCTCTGTCAGAGGGCACTGGCACTGCTCCCACAGTATGCTGAGTTTGAGACCCCTGCTTTAAGCTGTACCAAATTGGCCACTGCCTACTAGTTTATTCTGCCACAGCTATTCTGATCCAGGTCCCTAAAGACCTCAGACACCAACACTCTTTTAACTGAGGGCCTAAATCCCTTAGTCCCCTTTGGAAATCCACACCTGAAGGATTAGGAGCAGTGAACAGGATGAAATTCATGTTAGGCTGAAATGTTAATTTATTCTTTGCAATTCACTCGGTTTGGAAAACGCACAGACTGGTCAGTGTCGTCTTTTTATTCCCAGGGAATTTCACACCAGGATGCATTTGCAATCCTGGAGAGAGGCAATTTTCTTTCTAGTCAATTTCCCTTGCAAGATCTCACCCACAAGACAACCACCAGGGGGGTTTGACTGCGGCTATAAGGGAACAGTTATCCTCACTTTTAAGGTTGATGGGTTTTTGTTTTTTAAACACACACACACACACACACAATCCCATCCATTGTGATTAGCATAATCCCTTCACACACACACACACACCATCCATTGTGATTAGCATAATCCCTTCAGCTAATCAAACGCAGAAGGCTGCTTGATTTTCTCACCCTGGGGAGTTTGATTACAATTTGAAGTTTGCACTGAGCACCATTGAGAAAATAAATCATGAATGTTGCCAAGTCCAGCTGCATCCTTGCGGAACAGGGTTTAGGCACCATTCCTGGGCACTTCTGTTCCAAGTTAGGGTGGAAAGTATGTTGTAAAAAGAGAGAAATTCTGTGCTGGAAAGGTATAGCCTCAAAACTCCTTTCTCAGCAGGTCTGTGCGCCTGCTGCCTTCTCGCTGCCGACTTTCAGTGGCAAAAATAAGTTTATGTTGTTGGTTTCTCCTCCTATAACCCTGTACAGCACCATTAGTCCTGCAGAGCCGTCTGGATTCAATGCCTTTTTGTGCGGAGGCAGAATTGCTGGCTAGTTCCAATCCCCTGCATAAACCCTTTGAAGGCACAGGAGGTCCTGAAGGCACAATATGGCCCTTTACAATCAGTGACAATGCATGAAACAGAGACCTCTCCTCAGATCCAGGCTGAGTTTTGCAAGGAATCTGGAACAACTTTCTTTTCACCTGGAATAACACCTGATTTGATCTGGAGTAAATGGAGAGGCAAGACAGCCCAGCTCCACATGGCCCATTGATGCCAGGTCACTTTTCAGACTAGAACCTGCCTTTGACATTAAAAATGTTTCACTGCTCAGCTTCAGGACTGAGGCCCAGTGACCCAGAGGGAGCAGTGGCTGCTACTTTTCAACAGCAGACCAACCTTAAAGGACGATGAAGAGGAGCACTTAAAGTGGGTGCACCTGTGAAAGTCAATGAATTTAGCTCTACACTAATTTGCCTCCAATTATTCTTCCCTGAGAGATATTTACAGCACAACAAGCCTGATGGTCCAACTGGAGCAGATTTTACTAGGGAGCTTGTCCTTTAGCAGAAATGTAACCCAGCCCTGTTTATTTCCACAGCCACTGGGCTGCTGGGTTCATGGCAGGTAGGATGTCTGGGGCAGAACTAAATAAGAATATTTTGCATCTGCGGATTTCAATGTCCTTTACTCATCTGTCTGGTCAACGTTTTCTGACCTTTCCACTCATCTCTGGAAGCCTTGGGCCGTATTCTGAGACTGCTCCAGTTGATGTCAGCTGGGTTTGGTGTGCCCAGGGATTTTGGGAATCAAGCCAATTTGGCAACAACAAGAAGTCTTGTGGCACCTTATAAACTAACAGATATTTTGGAGCATAAGCTCTCATGGGCAAAGACCCGCTTCATCAGATGCATGAGTTGGGGACGGGGTGTCAGAGGGTATTTAAAGAGCGGGGTCCCAGAAAAAGGGAGGGCCAGAGCTGACAAGGTCCATTCAGCAAGGTGGAAATGGCCCATTATCAGTAGTACTTATCAAAAGAGGGAAAAACAAAGTCAGATCAGGCAGGGGGATGTGAGCCTTTGTCAGAGTCTAATGGGGAAACAACTGTTTAAAAATCACAGCCTTTAGCTTCTTACCTCCACCCCCTGGGGTATGTGGTGTTATCCGTCTGGGGCGAATCTACACTGCCTTGTGAACCCACACGGGTGGGACACGGCTCTGTGGACACTGTTTCCAAGTCCACGCTCAAGCCTCCATGGCAGAAACCTGGGTTTACAACGGCTGGGCTTTGTTTTTACAGCTGTGCTAATGTGTCCACCCAGTGCTACGTGACCTTCAGACTTGGGTCTGAGGTTTGGGCAGAGTCCACTCTGCACAGTGACAGGGCTTGGACGCAAGTCAGGGGTATTCTGGTTCTGCCCCAGAGCGGGATCTGTCCAATAGATTTGTGTGTGGACTGAAGGAGGGCTTGAGCCTGGACTTAGCATGCAGTATAGACAGGCCCATGACAGGGAGACGAGGGAGGCTGAGATATAAGGAATAGAAGTGATCACAAGATCAGGCAGTAGGAGAGTAGCTTGGTGGTTATGACTCTACAAAGGGATTTGTCTGATCACTAGTTAAAACAAGGCAGCTGCTTTCAACAAAACAAATCATACGATGGGCTAGAATTCTACCCTCTGCCTGAAGCAACCCCAAGGAAATCAGCTAAGGCAGGAGACCTATTGGCCAGTCTCTGAGCCAACAAAGAGCTCTGTTTAAGGCTGAAAGAGCCTCTCTCTCACCAACATCCAGTGACCGATCTTATCTCACTCACCCTGTTTGGCAGCGGACAGAACCAGGCATCTCAGACAGATGCAAGCAACACTCAATGGATCATTACCGACTAACACAGGGGAAGCTTCTCCCCAGCCCTTTGTCAGCTAGAGACTAGCTATTGCCCTGAAAGGCTGAAATGCTTGTTCACGCTTTTTATTCCAAGTAACAGAACCATGGATTGTTCTCTTGGCTTCGGGGGCATCTTGTGGCAATGAGTTCCACGGGTTAACTCTGCACTGCATTCCAACCACGTTGTGAAATTACACAGGAGTCCCACCTAGGCTATGTCTGCGCTGCAGGGTTTCTCAGAAAGCACTTATTTCAATGTTGTAATGTTGAAATAAGCTATTTCTGAAAAGAGCGTTCACCCCGCAAGAGCGTTTCAAAATGGAGCGTTCACACGAGACAGCCCAATTTCATAATAAGAGCAGTGATGGGATGCCTCCCTGGAGGCCAGCTCAGTCATAATTGCCTCTGCTTAGGACACATTGAGTCAATTTTGAAATTGAAGGTGGGGGAGGAGGGTTGGAGAAAGTAATTCGTTTTGATGGAGTTACTATTTCAAGTTAAAGGCCCTGTTATTCCAGAATAAAAACCTTTGCAGTTTGGACGCAAGGGTTTTTTTTTTTCCAGAAAAAAAAAAAAGGGTTTTTTTCTGCCCAAAAAAACAACAACAAATAATAATGCAGCCCCTGCTGAAATCAACAAGCTCTGCATGGATGTTAAGCACTGGAATAATTTGCCTCACAAACTAATAGGACAGATCTGCAGACTGGCTGGGGAGTTAGTGGATTATGTCTAAAGAAAGAGATGCAAGGAGGGTTTGCAGAGCAGAGCAATGGGTAACGCCCTGTTATTTTGCATAATATGTTCTTGGTACTGCATTGATCCTTACATACCGGGAGTAACAAGACAGACTGGTGCAGACAAATGAGTTAAAAGCAGCCATTGGTACAAAGTAATGGTGTAAAGTGCCGTTAACCCAACGGTCTGGCATCGCATAGGCTCCATATGTGAAAGCACACCCTACAACACAAACACACTACATTACGGGACGGCATTGATAAAGCTTCCTGGTCACATTTAGTCACTTCGCAAAACTCCATTTGGGAGCATGATAGGGCAGGTTGGAGTTTTGACTCTGGGACATTATTTTGGGGGAAAAAATACGGATTTAGTGACATCAAGAGAATCCAGCAAATTCATGCGGGTTTTGTTGAACTGTTTAGATTGGGAAAAGAGTCCAACAAAGTTTCATTTCCGTGTTTTCTGAAATAAAACATTTCAATTTGTAATGGGTTATTTCAACATCTTTCTTCCATTTCTAGGTTGTGTTTAAAAGAATTAAAATTTTCAAAAATGCTCAAACCCAGAATAAAATGCACCTCTGAATTAAATGCTTCATTCACCCCAAAATGGAATGCTTTGGATTTTCTCAGAGGTAGAAAAAGTATCCCCAAAAGTTACTTGAGTAAAGGTGCAGCTGCTTTGGGGACATGTAATTAAGTAAAAGTCTTGAGTTACTTAAGTAAAAGTTAAAATCTGCTGTGGCTTAATTGTACTTAAGTCTCCAGAAGCATCCATGGTTTTCCATAACGAGGCTGCTTTTCACTTCTGGAGACTTGAGTACAATTAAGATGTGATACAATCATACTTTTACTGGAGTAGTTCTCCAGATGATTGCTTTGACTTTCACTTACTTACATTTTCCCCAAAGCAGCTGTACTTTTACTCAAGTAACTTTGGCGGGGTACTTTCCCCATCTCTGGATTTTCTGATTCACAGACAGTTCTATTTTTCGTTTATTTTTTTCAGAATTGCCAATGAACCAAAAACTATTTTTTTGTTATTGTTGTTATGTGTCTTGCTTTAGATTTCAGGGGGTTGGCAAAACCTAATCTAGAGAGAATTCACTCCCCAAACTGAAACTGATCAGGAGGGGAAGCAAAGGGGCTTTAGGGGACCAGACAGACTAGTCAGACTGGCTCTGGCTGCTGGAGCAGGGGAGCAGATTCCAGAGCCCAGGGGGCTGTGTTTGAGCACAAAGAGGCCTAGAAGGGGAGACAGCTGGAGGTACATTTCAGAGCTCTCAGGTGAAGAGAGGAGAGTCCGCATTTCTCACTGAGGTGAGATTTAATAATCAGAGGCAGAGCTCCTGTGGGTGTAAGTTGGGGGTCAACTGAAATCACTGGGGCTAATGCCAATTTACGGCAGCCGATGGGGAGCTGCCTGGCTGACCCAGAAGGAGACGGGTGTGCCCAAAGGCTGGGCTGTTAGAGCTGCACCTGACCCAGGACCGTGAATCCAACTGACAATAGCATCCAGATTCCAGAGCTGAATTCTTTGGCTTGTGTCCCTCTCTAGACACATGCCCAGGCACCCTCTAATTTGCTGCCCCAGCCTCTTGCTCCATGGGAGCCTTGGCCTTACCCAGGCTGTAGAGACTCAGGGCTCCGTAGTCAAAGAAGTAGCAGATGTGGCGGGCATGGGTGGACATGGTGCTGAAGGTGTGGGCGCAGCTGGAGGTGAAGGGGTACAGGCAGACCAGCAATAGGTAGACCAGGAAAGGCCAGTTGTAGGCGTCTCTGCAGAAATCCAGGGAGGAGGAGAGCACCAGGAACCGCCAGAGGAAATACCTGGAGGGGCACAAGTGGGGATGGTACGTCCCAGGGCCTGTGGCGCCATCCCCCGACCTAAGCCAGGAGCTCGTGGCACTTCAGTGAGAGCTCACCAACTCCCCACATCCTCTGCGGTTAGGGAGCTGGGAACCAAAGCTCTGGGGTTCTCCGCCCAGCTCCACCGCATTGTCATTTCACTCAGGGACGGACAGACCGGAGCTCAGATTCCTGACCCCTCCTGCCCCTGCCCCACACACCGATCCCTGATCCCCAGCCCCGGGTTCAAGTCACAAGACCCTCTTCCTTCGGAGAGCTGGGGACATAACTCAGGAGCCCTGACTCCAGCTGACCCTGCTCCACTCACTAGACAGCAACACATAAGAACGGCCATACTGGGTGTCATGTAAAGGGTTAAACCCAGAGAGAAGGGACCCTCTGCTGGCAAGCAGCCAGGTGAGCCGATGGGAAGAGAGAGGGGTCATTTGAATGGAAGTAGTTGCCTGCTGAGGCGGGGCTGGCCAGAGCAGACAGGCCAAGTTGGCGGATTTAATGAACCCGGTAAATAATTGGGCCACAACCCTACGTGGGTTGGTTGGTTTTGGTTTGGTTTGTTTTCAAGCTCCCTCCTAAGGGAGGGTTACATATTTGGTGGTACCCCACAGGGGGACATCCCACGTGCGTCTTTCTGGGTTTTAAAGAGAGGGTTTCTCACTTGGCTGGTGGCAGCAACCCCACCTCCCCATAGGGTCAGGGAACCTGTGACCATGGGAAGCTTATGTAATGCTGACAGAGCTGGGTTGCTGGCGCTAGCGATCAAACCTGCAATTATAGGGACTAAAGCCCTGTGCTCTACTGCATGAGCTAAAGGCCAACTGGCTCTCAGGCAAGGTTGCAGAGCAGAGACTTCACTCACCCTAGTATGCAGGCTCAGTGCCTCTGGGTAGAACACTTGCTAAGCAGAAGCCTAGAGAGGTGAGGTGTTTTTAAGATCTTTTCAGAGCCCCCACCTTCTACACTCGGAGTACCAGAGTGCAGCTCAGCCCTGATGCTGGGTCAGGTCAAAGGTCTGTCTAGCCCCTATCCTGTCTTCTGACAGTGGCCAATGCCAGCTGACTGGGACGCCCAGGGCTCAGGCTGCAGGATTGTTTCACTCTCATTTATGCTTCCAAGCTCAGGCTGAAGGATCGGCTTTAGGTCCCTGAGGGGAGGAAAGCGGGGGATCCCAGATGCCAGGTTCCAGCCCAAACCAGGACGTACACACTACAATGAAACAGCCCCAAAGGCCACCAGTCTGAGTCAGCCAGCATGGGCCAGCCACGGGTTTTTCTTCGTGGTGTAGAATGGAACCCAGAGCAGTGACTCCCTGCTCCCTGGTCTAGCCACTAGACCACCCTGCTTCCATCAGGAAGTTAACACCTACTTAAAGACTTGGAGGGTAGAGAGAGGATCCAGAGTGACCTGGATAAATTGGAGGATTGGGCCGAAAGAAATCTGTTGTGGTTCAACAAGGAGGAGTGTAGAGTCCTGCACCTGGGGCGGAAGAATCCCAAGCATTGTTACAGGCTGGGGACCGACTGGCTCAGCAGCAGTACAGCCAAAAGGGACCTAGGGGTTATGGTGGATGAAAGGCTGGAAATGAGTAAACACTGTGCCCTTGTAGCCAAAAAGGCTAATGACATACTGGGGTGCATCAGGAGGAGCATTTCCAGCAGATCTAGAGAAGTGGTTGTTCCCCTCTATTTGGCACTGGTGAGGCCACATCTGGAATATTGTGTCCAGTTTTGGGCCCCCCAGTATAAAAAGGATGTGGATGTGCTGGAGCAGGTTCAGCGGAGGGCAACAAAAATGATTAAGGAGCTGGAGTACCTGACGTATGAGGAGAGGCTGAGGGATTTGGGCCTATTTAGTTTACAGAAGAGAAGACTGAGGGGTGATTTAATAGCAGCCTTCAACTTCCTGAAGGGGAGCTCTAAGGAGGATGGAGAGAGGCTGTTCTCAGTGGTGTCAGACGGCAGAACAAGGAGCAATGGTCTGAAGTTACCTAAGGAAAGGAGCAGGTTGGATATTAGGAAAAACTACTTCCCCAGGCGGGTGGTGAAGCACTGGAATGTGTTGCCTAGAGAGGTGGTAGATTCTCCATCCCTTGAGGTTTTTAAGTCCCGGCTGGACAAGGTCCTGGCTGGGATGACTTAGTGGGGGTTGATTCTGTTTGTAGCAGGGGGCTGGACTAGATGACCCCCTGAGGTCCCTTCCAGCCCAAGGATTCTATAATTCTATATGACGACCCTGCTGGGGTTTCTTGGGTAAGAGCAGTGGGCACAAAGGAAGAGTCGGCGCAAAGAGCCAGCTTATTTGAAGATTGAGCTTAATTGGTTTCTTAATGGGATGACATGACAGGGCCTTGAGAGCCTGGACCGGGCTCTCCTGACCTGGGAGGTCTCCTGGGAAATGACACAAAAGGCCAGGCAAACTTTGGGTTGGTATCTAGGCAACAATTTGGCACCCCTCCACCAAGAGTCATGCTGCTGCAGTGAGAAGCATGTACAGGTTGGACTTCCCTGCTCCAGCACCCTCAGGACCTGAGCCTTCCCAGACAAGGGAGTTTGCCAGACCAGCGGAGGTCAGGCCACTCTGGGACACCCACTCCAGCCAGCAGGGCTCCTTGCCTCCAGCAGCTCCCCGCCTGGGATGGCAGAGGCTCCATGCTCCTGGCTGCTGGGGCTCCTCACCTTGCACCAGCAGTGCTCTGTGCCCCCAGCCACCAGGGCTTCCTGCCCAGGTTCCCTGCCCAGGGCCAGTGGCAACTTTGCTGCCAACCACTGAGGCTGCCTGCCAGACCAGCTGAGCCCCTGGTCCTAAGCAACCTCTGTGGCTGGGGCTCCCTGGTCCAGCAACATCCGTGGTCCTGCTGGCCCAGAGATTTCCAGCTAAGAGAAGTTCAACCCATAATAGAGGTGGATGGTATAATAGTTTTCCCGCCCACGGGCAAGCTCAGGCTACCCAAGAATTTTCCCATTCAGCAATGGCACAGGAAGTAAAAAGAAAGTTTCAAGGGGATTTGGAAACTTTGATGCCTTTGATGCCTCTGAGGTGTGTTGTTTTGATGGGGAGGGTTTTCATTATTATAATTGACTTCACATTTCTAAATAAAGAACCACAGAAAGCCCCAGATTTTTCGTGTGGGAGATCCTGAAACCAAACCTTCCAGAAGTCCTTCAAAAAATAAGTGGGGACCATTTGGCTAAAAAAGCCCACCAACTGAAACCCTCCTCTCCTCCCTGACAAGTTTTGACCCAGGGGCATTTTTCAAGAGATGTGTTTTGCTGAAAGCTTCCCACCTCCACCAGCTCTCATGGGCACCTCCACTGGGCATGCCCAGCCTCCAGGCAGATGGGCACTGGCCCCCCAGCTCAACAGCCACTTTTCAAGCCGTGCAGCCCAACCCGTCACTTACCAGGTCGGGAGGAAGTGGGTCCAGATATTGACCGTCTCGTTGGTCATTTGGAAGGAGCTCAGGATGCAGTCGAAGGCAGAGCTCCGGGGGTGGCGGTAGCCCGATATGATACCATCCTCCCAGAAGATCTGCCGGGGAGAAAAGCCACCCAAGGTCAGAGCGAAGCATAAGGAGGCTGTCAGTTCATCCCTTAACAAGTGAAGTCAGTGTTGGAACAACCCTATATGGTATTTGCCACAGGAGGTCCGTGTCATCTCTCCATCCATTGGTACAGATGTGGAAACTGAGGCACAGAATGGGGCAGTGGATCAGGGGCAGAGCTGGGAGAGAACTCAGCTCTGCCCCTGCCTCGTGTAGAGTCCTGCCTCCTTGTTCCACTCCTAGGAAAGCCACCCCGTCCTGTTTGCCTCTGGACTTGCCCAGAAGTGGTACAAAGGCCCTTCTCTTTCCATGGGGGATTCTCCATGTGGGTCCTGTGCTGGGAGGAGCGGGGAGCCCCCGTTGGAAGAGAGAAGCGAGATCACTCACAGCGCACTGGCATCGCTGCTGTGTGTGAGGGGCAGGGCAGGGTTTCCAGGAACAGAGCCTGGCTTATGGTCACTGCTCAGAAAGTTCAGCCGGGGGGTGTGGGGGGGCTGCCCTGCCACCCTCCCAGCCCGTCTCATTCGGGGCCGTTTCCCTCCCTGCATTTTTCATGGGCGAGAGCTGCTGGGCAGTGTGGCCTCCAGAGACCTCATCCCAAAGAATGGTGGGTCAGACCCTCACTGGGTGTAAATCCAGCTGTCCTTTGGACACTGGCTGGGGCTCTGGCCCCATGACTCCAATGAAGTGACACCCGTTTACACCAGAGGGGGATACGGCTCCCACTGGGGATAAGGTCCGAATACAGAGGAGACAATAAATCTGAACAAACAGACTAATAGGAGAAACCCACATGGTTCAAATCAGCAATTTATGAAGTGTGGGGGGGGATGCCAGATAGGAATGGGGGGTAAATACTGTCCCCTCCGAAAGATGTTTCATTATTTGTATCCCTGTAGCACCCCAGAGCCCTAGGACCCCCATGGTGCTAGGTGCTGTACAAACCAAACAACAAGATGCCCGTCGCCATGGGACACCCTCAGAAAACAGCCTCCTCCTTCCAAAACAATAAGACTTAGGGAGCTGGGCTTTTTAAAGCCATTACCACAGATTGCAGGGCCCTCCCTGTGGGATGGGTCCCAGGGCAAACCCTCCCCAAGTGCCCCAAGTGAGGGGCCCTGGGCAATTCTCTATCCCATAAGCCACTTCCCTCCCCCACTGTGCCCCTCACCTTCTACCCAGGCAATGGGGCCTGAGGATTACCTGGGGCAGGGTGCAGCGGGAGGCAGCAGTACCGGGGGTGTCCTCCTCCCCCAGTCTCAGTAGGACTTTGTAGACTTCCAGGGCATTACTCCTCTGCTGCTCCAGCTCTCTAGCGCCACTGGGGTCACTCGCCATTGACCCCCCAAGTCGGTCAGAGAACGAGGCCCTGTGTGCCCTGGCCTGTTTTCCATCCTGGATAAATCAAGTGCCTCTTTCATGAGGTGAATCTTGTTGTATTTGCTGCTTCCTTTCAGGGGTCCCACTAATATTTTCCACCCATGTGCAGAATAATTTTTGTTTTGTGCACCAAAACACATGTGAATGTGCACCACCATTAGAACACGGGTGGCCCGCTTGTGGGTGCTCTGCTAATAAGCTGAGCAGAGTTTGCACCTCTCCTGGGCCAAAGTAGTCAGCTTAGAAAGACCCCTGCTCCTATTGCTGAGTCTTGTGCCGCATGTGTGTGTCCTCAGTGGTATTTGCACCTGATCCCTGTTTAGCAGCATCTGAATTTCATGTAATCTGCCTTCCCCCATACCACATATAAAGATACCAAACAAACAAAAGAACTAACCCAGTCCCTGCAATTTAATGCCCACTCACTTGGTCTCACCGCATCCTAATTCAATAGATTACTTGATATCAGCTCACTCTGTATTTTAGCCACCAGTTACGTGGAGCCTCCCAAAGTACTGTGTTGTATGATTTAGCCACTACATGGCTCCAAGTGCTGTAGAAAACTTGGCGGGGGGGTAGAAGGAAGGGGGCAGATGCGGTGCCTGGTCAACAAAGGAGACAAAGCTGAGACACAGTCTGTGTGGAAGATTGCCTGTTAGGATGTAGTTCTCGCTTAAGGACATACTAGGATTGCACAAGATGTGTTTGGGGTGAAGTGGGGGGCAATACTCACCCGAGGTACTTGGTGAACTCTGAATATCTGAGGCAACTTTATTGTCAGCATTTTCGGTCAGAGCAAAGGAGAACAATAAATATGAAAGGTGTAAGTGGTGCCACGTTCAGGAGAGCAGCTCAAAATCTCCTAGCTGTCTTCGCTCCTCTCTAGCCCCTTGCTAGAGATGCCTTTGCGATGGCTGAACGTGTGCATCCTGGAAAGACCTTGCAAAGGGGAGAGAAAGCAAAATAATTATCATTGCCCAGCGACACTGAAGGAATACAGAATCAGCCTGTACCTGGAATTGTGAGCTAGGGCTCAGCATGTCCCCAGCAGTCTCCTAATACAAGGGAAGCAGCAGCTTCTGCTCTGACGAGCCTGTGGACCAACAGTTCTCACAAGCAGGAAAAAAGCTCTAGAAGCCCGGAAGTTATTACTTGTATTTCACAGGATTGCCAAGCGCGTGAGTGCCAAAGGCAGGGACCCGGATTTGTTAGTTTGGCTTAGAAAAGTCAAGCATCAGAGGGGTCACCCTGTGAGTTCGCATCTGCAGAAACAACGAGAAGTCCTGTGGCACCTTCTAGACTAACAGATAATTTGGAGCATAAGCTGGGCAAATACCCACTTCATCACATGCGAGTCACTTCTCTCTCTCTGCTGCGCGGACAAATCTGTCTCTGTCCCTGCCTCCTGCAGCCCTTAGCAAGAGCCCATCCTGAGGTCAGGAAGACACCAGCTGCTTGTGGAGTCCCGAGATCCCTGTGGCCCATCCAGGCAGGAGCAGGACAGCTGCCCGGGGAAGTGCATCGGTGTTTCCCCGATGAGAGCCGCTCTGGTCTGGCACCATGTACACAGGCTCCGGGTGTCTCCAGAGATGCTGCCCAGAGCCCGGAGGAAGCAGCCCCAGTGCAGGATGCTGAATGGCCAATCCCTGCCAGCAGCGCCAGTGCAAACACCAAGAAGGCAACAGCTAATCAGAAGCAGTGTATCCTAATGGTTAGAGCAGCAGACAGGGTGTAAGGTCGCCAGCGGGTCTGTTCTCAGCACTCGCTTGTGAACTCACTGCTCAGCCTTGGGGTGCAGATTCTCATGTAGGTGTTACCTCAGTTCATGTTGCAAGGCCTAGCTGAGTTAGGAACTGACCTCTCAGGAGCCTAAGTCCCATTGGCTTTCAATGAGACTTCAATTCCTCCCCTGGTGAGGCCTTGCGGTGTGAGCAGAACAATGCCCAAATACCTTTAAAAAACACAGCTGGGCCTTAGCCCCCTCCGTGCTTCCGCCTCTCCTATAGAACAGGGATGATTCTTATTGGTCTTGCAGTAAGGAGCCTTAGTCTTGGTCCAGGCAACTGAGCTGGCTGTGCTCTGTGTCTGTACCATGCCTAGGACAGAGGTGGGCGAGATCTCTCCCATGCCAGATATATCCCTGTGCCGGGTAGTGGTGGGGGCTGGGAGCCCTTTAAAGATTGCAGCTCCCTGTCCCTCCCTTACGGCACTGCCCAGCTGCCACCTGGGGTTCCTGTGGCTATTTAAAAAGCCCATGGTCCCGGCCGCTAGCCCAACCTCGGGATATAAATAGCACTTGAGGCAGATGTGGCCCCATCCCCTGGGCCCTATCTTACCCACCCCCTGCAATAGACAGGGATGTAATTTCATTCGTAAGACATGGGCAGCCCCCACCAGCTTTCCAAACTTCCTGGAGCCACCAGCCAGAAAAAATGACTGCTCATCCCTGGCCTAGGACCTAGGAGCTGGACAGACACCAAACATGGTCAGCCTCAAAGGCTGTACAATCAAAGGACCAAATGAGGACCAAGTGGGGGTGCAGAGAGTGTTAGTGCTGTCTGTCCCATCTTTCGCCTGCCTTTCTATTGAGGCGACCTGCTTTTTGGGGCCAGGACTGTCTTGTTTTGTGCCTCTGTGCAGCACCTGGAACGATGGGGACCTGATCTCAGCGCGGCCACCAGGTGCTACTGGAACAAGAAGTCTTGTGGCACCTTATAGATTAACAGATATTTTGGAGCACAAGGCCCCACGGGCAAAGACCCGCTTCATCAGATGCACGAGTGGCGGGGTGGCCCCAGAGGGGCACCTAAAGAGTGGGGTCCCAGCAAGAGGGAGGGCCAGAGCCAACAAGATCCTCTCAGCAAGGTGGAAATGGCCCAGCATCAACAGCACTCATCAAAAGAGGAAAAAACAAGTCTCCCTGGATGCTCGGTGGCAGATTGGGGGTGACAGTCCTGAAACCAAAAAATATCGAGGATTGGGTGGGGGGAGAGGTCTCTGAGCTGCAATTTGTTTGCAGATTTGACTCTACTGGACATGGATTGAACAGGACTGGGGGGTGGCTCGCAGCTTGCAGGGGTGGTCTCTCTGCTCTGGGTGCTAGTGTCTCCCCATTGGACTCTGGCGGGGGCTCGCGTCCCCCTGTCTGAGCTGACTTGTTTTTGTCTCTTTTGATGAGTGCTGTTGATGCTGGGCCTTTTCTACCTTGCTGAGTGGGCCTTGTCAGCTCTGGCCCTCCCTCTTGCTGGGACCCCACTCTTTCGGTGCCACTCTGGGGCCACCCCCCCATTCGTGCATCTGATGGGGCAGGTCTTTGCCCACGGGGGCTCGTGCTCCAAAATATCTGTTAGTCTATAAGGTGCCTCAAGACTTCTTGTTGTTCTAGAAGCTACAGACTAACACAGCTACCTCACTGATACAGGTGCTACTGGTTATCCCAAGTCACGAATGGTGCATGGAAAGACATTGCATAATTTTCCCTCTGGTTTCACTGTTCATCAGAGATGTAAGGCTAAAGGGAGAGCAAAAAGCAGCCAGAGCTGACAGAGGTTAGAAATCAGCGTTGCCTTGTTTGGTCCCTTGACTCCCCCAGGGGGAGCTCAGCCGTATCCTGCCAAAAGAACAACAGCAAAAATCAACTCCTCCCTACAGCTTGCTAAAAATCAAGCCCCCTTTGTCAGTTTCACACAAGGCTTCCATTGAACCCCAGCGATCTGCACCCCACGAGGTGCAAGTCAGTTGCATAAGGGTTCAACTGAGGGAGAAAACTGGAAAGATCCCATGGGCCAGAGCAGCTGCATTGAACAAGATGGTCCACAGCAGGTTTCCCCTCTCCTGGTTTTCCCCTGCAAGAGGGGAACCAAATCTCAACATCCACCAAATGAAGCAGGGTCCATATTGGCTCTAAATCAGCCTGGTGCTGTTTGCTCAGCTGCCGGGGCTTTAGCTGTGCAAAGTTGCTTCAGTGATGATCCAAGGTGACAGGCGCATTATTCCCTTCTCCCTGACTCTGAGGACGCCAGCCTGTATCTACTGTGGCTGCTGCTGGTCCCTTCGCAATCATTCCTGGGCAAGGTTGCCATCCATGGGTGGAATAAATTTTGTTGTATGCATCCAGCCATGTCTGGATGTGCACCACCAGTAGAAAGACACAATGCTGGCTGTGGGTGCTTTGGTAACCAGTGGGCAGCACATGAATCTCTCCTGGGCAGCCGCCCAAGCACTCAACTTACAGAAAACCCTGGGTAAGACCCTTTGATGACCACGATGTGCACAGATGCTGGGGTGATGAAGGCCAGAGAAGACCCTGTGACAGACCCAGATGCCTGGGAAAAAATACTTCATGTAAACTCTCTCAACTTTTATGTTACACTCAGCTGGAGCTGTGTATTCTTTCTGGTGCGTGTATCATTCTAGTATGGGATGTTAAAACTCGAAACTGTAAGTCTGTTTATAGTTTTAAATGGGCTAACAACAGCCATTAGTCCTATCCCAACCCTAATGAGTGGGTGATCAACTTTACGACTTGTAAATAGCGTTGTTTGTCCTGCAAGTGGAAAAGAAGATGGTTGCTAGAAAGACCTGTGACCGTACCACCGGGTACTGAAAGCCATTTTGATCCCGTGTTTTTCCATGGTGGTGGAGAAGCAGGAGAAAGAATGAAGATTTTCTGCCCTATTGGAGAGTTCATTTAAGACCACAGTGTCCGATAACGTCCCCCGCGAACGGCAGAGCAGAGTGTGGCGAATAGTGGATCAGTGGCTCAGGAGAGCTGCACAGGTGGGGCACGCATCCAGCCGCTCTGCACACGCCCCACCACATGGTGAGACAAGCATGGTGTGGCAATGGCAGAGGTGACCCCTGCAGTAGTTTCTGTGGTGCCTGCTGGGAGCCGCATGACTCCTTCGGCCCTAGTGTCTGCGGTGCAACCTCAGGGCCCAGTGCAACGCTTACAGTCCCAGAGGCCCTGGATCCAGCAGCAGAGACTCCAGTGAAATATACAGGGATGGGGTGACGGTGCCTGGCTCTGGAGGAAGCGGGGACCTGTGGCGAATGTGTAAGGATGACAACCACAAGCGTCACAATCCTTGCTTTACTATTCGACTCCACTGATTTAAGAAATGGGAAGCTACCAGGTTTTTTTGTCTTCAGCCCGCTCTGTTTCTTCTTTTAGGGTGTGTCGGGCAGATTCCAAAGACCTATGAAAGTCTGTTGTCCTAAATCAGAGAAAAAGAACAGCTCTTATTTGAAGATTTTTACCGGACATGAGAACAGTCCTTTAGGGTAAGAATCTGTATGTCATAAATCTGTATGTCGTAAGTCTCTTAAAGAGATTAGACTTAGCTACGTATTTTCTTTTCATTTCATTTCACTAACTTATTTTATCTGTCTGTTTTCACTTATAACCACTTAAATCCTACTGTTTTTGCTTAATAAATCCCTTTTGTTTCTAATCAAGCCCTGTGTAAGTAATAATTACCTGGGGAGGGCTAGTATTAGAGCGGTGGCTGTGTTAGTCTGTATCTTTGAGAACAACAAGAAGTCCTGTGGCACCTTATAGACTAACAGATATTTTGGAGCATAAGCTTTCGTGGGCAAAGACCCGCTCCATCAGATGCATGAGTGTGGGGGCGTGTTCCAGAGGGGTATTTAAAGAGTGGGGTCCCAATAAAAGGGAGGGCCAGAGCTGACAAGATCTAGTCAGCAAGGTGGAAATCAGACATCAGGAACAGTGATGTACAGAAACCTGTGGGAGAGCACTTCAATCTCCCCAGACACTCAGTAACAGATTTAAAAGTAGCTATCCTAAAACAAAGACATTTCAAAAATCAAATGGAGAGAGAGAGAGAGAGAGAGAAATCTCTGAACTGCAATTTCTCTGCAAATTTGACTCCATCAACCAAGGATTAAACAGAGACTGGGTGTGGCTGGCCCCTTACAAAAGCAGCTTCTCTGCCCTGGGTGTTAATATCTCCCCGATAGACTCTGACAATGGTCCCACATCCCCGTCCGATCTGACTTGTTTTTTCCTCTTTGATATACACTACTAACAATGGGCCATTTCCACCTTGCTGAATAGACCTTGTCAGCTCTGGCCCTCCCTTTTACTGGGACCCCACTCTTTAAATAGCCCTCTGGAAATCCCGTGCCCCCAACTCATGCATCTGATGGAGTGGGTCTTTGCCCACGAAAGCTTATGCTCCAAAATATCTGTTAGTCTATAAGGTGCCACAGGACTTCTGGGGAGGGCTGCCCCTGTGCATATCTCTCTTTCATTGAGAGGGGGGCTTACCTGATGAGCCCTCTCTGTGCAATTTTTGCACAGAGATGGATTTACTTGTGGGGGTTTGATCCCTTCTGGGGGTTGGTTGCTTGGGTGGCTGCACCCTAGAACTGCATCCACCCAGAGCTGAAGTAAGTCGGGGTCTGCATTGCTCTGCAGTGGGGCAGTAACCCCACCTCTGTGCCTTGACTAGGGGAGGCCAGCAGATCTGGCCCCATAGGACCAGGTGGTGGGGAGCCCCAGAGAGGAAGAAGGTGGGGGAGAGGCTTGATTAGCACACGGGAGAACATCCCAATGAGTCTTCTGTGCCCGCAGCCTGTTACAGACCCACAAGAGAGCGCAGCACGGGCAGGACACTGGGGCTGGGATGGAGGAGATCTCCTGCTCAGTTGAGGACACAGCGTTGGAAAAGTCCTTTCCCTTTGGCCACACTCCTGTTAAACACCCTCCACCTCCCACAAGACAAGACAACATAGTGATATTTACTCATGTCCAAAGACAGCAGGGGGATTCTTGGCCAGAAGGTTTCACAGGTAGAAATGCACAAGAACAGCCAGACTGGGTCAGACCAAAGGTCCATCTAGCCCAGGATCCTGTCTTCCGAGAGCGGCCAGTGCCGGGTGCCCCAGAGGGAATGACCAGAACAGGGAATCATCCAGTGATCCCTCCCTGTTACTCATATCCACCTTCTGACAAACAGAGGCCAGGGACCCTCCCTGCCCACCCTGGCTATAGCCATTGGTCGCCCTGCAAATGCAAATTATAACACACATCAGACATACTCTGCAAAGCAGAGTATGTGCAGTAAGACACCTGAGAGAAGTGCGATATGCTGCCAGTGGAGGTAGTTATGACTCCCACCGCTGTAGGAACTAACAGCACCTCATGCGCTTAATAAGCGTATCGTCACACAAGGCTGTATCAGCCCCTTTTTACAGCTGGGGGAACCGGAGACAGAGACAGATCAAGACTCAGAAGTTGACGGGGGAACTGGAACACCCTTGGGGATCTGGGCCTGACTTGCCTGAAATCACACGAGGAGCTGGGAATCAAACCAAGATCCGCTTATCTATGTGTCCGAAGGTTTTATATGGCTGCCCATCACCGTAGCCTTCCGCCTAAAATCAATACCAATAGCCAAGACTCAAGCAGAATTCATGGAGCCTCTGCTCCTTCCTCCCTCCCTCTGAAGCCCTGAGCCCCAGTCCAGCACGGCACCCCAAGACCAATCTTCCTACAATCAGCTCCTGAACGAGGGACACGCTCCTGGTGAGGGGCAGAGGGAGAAATGGAAGCACAGGGAGCCAGGAGGCCCTCACTTACCTCTAGCACCCCAGCCCTGCCTGTCCACCCACTGTTGTAGCAGGAAAGAAGCCCTGGGATAGATCCTAAGAGGCATGGAGAAATGAAGCCTTATCATGCAGCCTCTCTGCAGTGGAGGCCACTAAGCACTGAGTGACTTTCTGTATTCAAAGCACATTCCACTCATTAGTGAATTAAGTCTCACCTCTGCCTGCGCAGTGTTCTCTGTAAGCTGAGTGCTTGGGTGGGCACCCAGGAGAGTATTTTCCCCAGCCTGGGGATGAGCGGGGCTGGACAGTGAGCTAGTGACAGTATCAACACGCTGAGCCAGTTAGGCACCTTCTGCAAGGTTGTGAAGTCCCAGCAGCCCTGTCATTAACCACCCTGGGTCAGGCCCCCTGCAGAGAAGTGTGGGTGCTGTAAAGGACAGCCCCAGGAACAGGGTGCTAGCCTGGGACCAAGGATGCTGGGTTCAATTTCCTGATCTGTCACAGACTCCTTATGTGACCTTGGGCAAGTCACTTAGTCCCTATGCCTCAGCATCTGTCACAGTGCACCCTTGCCACTGGGCATCACCTTTTGCCTGGGCAGCCAGTGTTCCCTGTAAGCTGAACCCTTGGGCACCCACCCAGGAGAGATTCAGGCACCACCCTGTTGATTAGCAGTGTGCCGACAGCCTGTGTTTCTGTTGGTGGTGCACACAATAAAATTTATTCCACTCATGGATGGAAAAAGTTAGAGGGAACCATGGACACAGCAGTGTAGGGATTTGCTTCTAGTCCTCCCCACTTTCCTGGTGACCTGTCTTTGATCCCATGGCAGTCTGGGTCTCCCACAGTCCAGCTCTCCAGCCAACTCATTTAAATGTTCAAGCCCCAGCTGAGGTAAGAGCTCCTCTAAGCTAAGAGCACCTGCCCGCCACTCCTGAGCTATCTAGAAGTTCTGCTTCTAAGCCCTATGGCCCAGGACTTGCCGTGGTTCTCCTACATGGCTTCTGCCCAGCCAGTTTCCCCTCCGTGCCCTCCCTCCTGGGGGCAACTAGCAGCTCCGCCCAGGGATTTCCTGGTTCCTTTCAACGGGAGTCCAGCTGGACTCTATTGCTGGCTGGCTTCTCCAGATCCTTCTCTCCTGGGTCCTCCTCCTTGACCAAGTTCCAGCTGTGCATACAGCAAGTTTATGGAGCCCTTGCTGATTCTGTGCCCCTCCTTGCGCTCAGGTGGGGTTAGTCATTATATCTGCGTCTCCTCCACATCCTGCTAGATTCACCCAGGCAGGTGAGGGACAACTGCCAGCTTCCCTGCCTGGCTGAGCCCAGCTTGCCTTACTGTCCAGCCAGACTGTGCAACGGGGATCACCAAGCCACCCCACCTCCCAAGAGGGCAGTTAACAATAAATCAGTTAACAAGTGGTTGTTCCCCTCTATTCGGCAGTGGTGAGGCCACATCAGGTCTTGTATGTCCAGTTCTGGGCCCCCCCAGTATAGAAAGGATGTGGATGCGTTGGAGTGGGTCAAGCAGAGGGCAACAAAAATGATTAGGGGGCAGGAGCACATGACCTATGAGGAGAGGCTGAGCGATTTGGGTGTATTCAGTTTGCAGAAGGCCGATGAGTGATTTAATATCAGCCTTCAACTTCCTGAAGGGGAGCTCTAAAGAGAGCGGAGAGAGGCTCTTCTCAGCAGTGATGGACGGCAGAACAAGGAGCAATGGTCTGAAGTTACGGAGGGAAGGTCTAGGCTGGATATTAGAACAAACTATTTCCCCAGGAGGGAGGTGAAGCACTGGAATGCGTTACCTGGAGAGATGGTGAAATCTCCATCCCTAGCAGTTTTTATGTCCCAGCTTGATGAAATCCTGGCCGGGATGACTGAGTTGCGGTTGATCCTGCTTTGGGCAGGGGCCTGGAGTTGATGATCTCCTGAGGTCCCTTCCAGCCCTAGGATTTTATGATTCTATAAAGTCTGAGGCTGTCAGCTACTACAGCAGCAGGAGCCAGATAAGTATTGTAGCTAGACTTCAACATAATTATGCCCGTTTACACCCACATGGCTCTGGTTGCTTCCTACAGGTGGAGAAACTGAGGCACAGTTGGCAGGGGGAGGAAGAGACATACAGCAAATCAGAAACAGAAGCCAGGCACCTTGCCTGCCTAGCCTCCAATGTCTCACCTGGAGATGATCCCCAGGCGACAGGCTGACGGCTCCCTTTGCCATGTATTGAAGCAAAAGCAATGCAGAAAGTGACTTAAAATTTCTCCCAGGTCCCGTCCTATGGCAGCCCAGGTCCCAGCCAGCTCTTTCAATAGCTCCTGGCTGGCTTTTGCCGCAGCTCAGCCAGCTCTTGCCAGAGCTGTGCACCAGGACACACCCGCCTGCTCCTCTATGCAGAAAGAATAAAAACAAGCAAGCAGCCAGTGACAACCCTACAGGTAATGGGAGGGACCCGCAAGCAGAGAGCAGAAGAAATACCAAACCTGGTCCGGAGATGGCAGACCGGGGACCCCCCCAGCAGTTGCTACCGCTTCACGGTCTGAGCTTGGAGCTAGCTGCAACGTATGGGGCCTTCCGCCTAGTCCGCTGTTGTGTTTTTTCCCTTTGATTTTTTTTTTTCTTTTTCAGCCACATTCCTTGGCAGAGCCGCTGGAAAGCAGCCCAGGGCTCCCTCCCCTGACAGCTCCAGCCTATTGGTGGAGGGGAAGAAAGGGCCTCTTTACTGACGCTGGGATCAGGAGACAGCGGAGTCAATAAAAAGGCGCTTTTATGCTGGAAATATCCCATTATCCTCCCCACCACCCCTTTATGTTTTAAACACCCAGGCCAGGGACTCCTGAGTCCCTTCCTGAGATCCTTCTTCCAGCTAAGAGTTTTAACCTCAACCCTATCAACTCACAATCCTTAGGGTCTTCCCAAGGTATTGCATACTCTACTCTGCACATACTACCTCCCACCCCATGTGCTGGGGCAGTGCCAGGCACCACTCACCCACAGGGCATTAAAGACTTTCACTGCAGCTGTGCACACCCAGCCCAGAACCTCGCCGCAAGATAGTCCAGTTGTGGAAACAAATCAGAAGAGAGAACGTGTCCAAGTCGCACAGAATCCAGTGTTCTGTGGTGTTACCCTTGTGCCCAAATCAGAGGTGGGAAAAGCACCCAGAAAGTTACTTGAGTAAAAGTGCAGCTGCTTTGGGAGGAATGTACTCAAGTACAAGTTCTGCGGGGAGGTCTCTCTGGAAAACTGCTTCAGTATAAGTACATGCATACAGCACGTCTAGATTGTACTCCAGTATGCAGAAGTGAAAGCAGCTGCACCGTTACTCAAGTAACTTTTGGGGTACCTTTTCCCTTTTCTGGTCCAGATTTTCCATAACACTTAAGGGTTCGGAAGTGCGCTGAAGCCAGGGCTGTGACTTTGATCGTAACGCTGTGAATGGTCCCTGTGCACCTCCCCAACTTCCCCCTCCCAGTATAAAGGGTTAAGGGACAGTTAAAAGACCTTGCCTGAATACTTCAGCCAGCAGCAGTAAGGCCCAGGCCTGTGCAAGAGCTGGCTTGAAACGGGTCCATCAAAGGTGTCCAAACAACTTGATGGCTTAAGCCTTTATTAATTCTCTACAAACTCTGCTGAAAGCTACTGTCAGGATAGAGCAGCGGCTGGAAACCAAAATAGCAAGAAAAGCCATTGTTTTGAATTCAGTAAAAAACCTCAATAATTCAAGAGCTGGAATGCCTCTGAATACGAGGCAGCCCTTAATAAATAATGTCAAACCACATCTTTTGTAACCCCTGTTTTAAGCACAGCCCACACCCAATGCTTTGCACTGCAATACATGGGTACTGCAGGGTGGTCCCAAACTTTTTACATATTCTACTTCCTCACGCTTTACGTGTGTGTTTTTGTACCACCGTCTCCCTGACTTTCACTCCAGAATCCACTTCAGTTATGCTAGTTTTAGTTCACATTTAATTTTTCTTTCTTAAAAATACGTGCAGCCCTTCACAACAGGACTGCCGCAAGCTTCCTGTCCCTTTTCACAATCAAGGCTTTATTAGCAACACAATCAAAACCCAGCTACAGGATCATATCCCACAATGCACTGCACATATTAAAGGGGGAGTTATCCAATGTTTCGAGATCACATACCGTTCACTATTCAGATATGAGCTGTTCAGTGTTGGGCTTTTAGATGTTTGCTGTTTATTGAAAATAATCAGGAGGGCTTTTTTTCCTTTGCAGGTATAGTGCTGGGAGCCACAAAAGTCCTTAAAGAGCTGGACCTGGCTTCAGAGCCGCAGGTGGCAAAGGGTCTCCCATAAGCCAGGCTGGCATGGACACAAGGCTGAGCTCAGTTGAGGAAGGGTGGAGATGGAGTTCAAGTGGAGAAGATGATGCAGGGATCTGGGTTAAGGCCCAGCTGCAGCTCACTTTTCATAATTAGCTGGCAGAAAGTCACCAGCAGAGAGATTCAAGTTCAGTGATGGCTGCAAAGAGGGAGGAGTCTTGTGCCCAAAGGAAGCCAAAGAACCTCATGCAGAGAGCCCCCTGGGGTACAATTACTGGTGACCCACACTTGATGAACCCTGGTTCATCTGCAAAGTGATTTACTGCATTACAAGCTGGGATGCAAATCCAGAGGGCCCCAGGTTGCCATGTAGTAACAGCGCCAGTCCCTGAGTGCAGCTCGCCATCTATGCTGTGCTCTGGGACTCTGCTGGGGTCCGCAGCGTCTAACCGGGACATTACTGTGAGCCAGAGCTGGGGCGCTAAAGATTCACATGCAGGGCTTGCCAGGCATTAACCCACCACAGAGATAAACCCACCTCCGCTGCTGAAAACAAGACACGCCGTTTGCGAAAATCCTTTGGGCGAGAATGAATCTCTGCAAAGCCAACCCTGAGCTGTTCCACCAGGCACTGGAAAGAGGCCTTGGGTAATTGTTTAAGCGTTGTTAGCAGGAGGCTGCAGTTCTTCTGTTTACCCACATGAAAGGTACAGTATGAGGAGAGCTAAGAGTCATGTTAAATGTACTCATAAAGGACCCCCGATTGCTTATATTCACGCAGAGCCCATTGCCACACTGTGCTAGGTGCTGTACAGACATAGCCTTTGTCTCGAAGAACTTACACTGTAAATAGCCAAGCCAAATGAAGGCTGGGAAGGGAAACTGAGGCACTGTGGAACAGCAATTTGTCCAAAAACACCCAATGGGCCACAAGCAGGAAGCAGATTCCGGGTTTCCTGACTCACAGGCACTAGCGGCTCTATCCACTGGACCACACTGCTATCCTCTGCCAAACTCTCCCTTCACACCTTGCTACCTACACTCAACAACAGCTTGGTACCTGGGGCATCTCTCAGTGCCGTGCATACCCCTGTCTACACACGGTTGTCTCTTGCCAGGCAAGCTCTTTGGGTCCCGGGCTGATCTGTGGCGGTCGTGAAGTGCTAGCAGAGAACCCGACCCCTGCGTTTGGAAGTATAATCCCTATACAGACAATAAATAGCCCTGGGGCTTTCAGGAGAGAGCAGTGAGGGAGTGGCAGAACCAAGAACTGAAACCTAGGAGGTCCAGGGTCCCTGGGAGCACAACAATCAGATCACAAAATGTTTCAGGCAATCAATCTAGAACTGTAGCAACATGGACTTTCTGCGAGAGCAGGGAAATCCTAAATCCACCAATCTCAATGGTCCCAGCTCAAGGCAGCCCCATTGAAATATGGCTTCTCTTCCCCACCTTTCCATGAGCACAGCAGATACTATGGTTGCGAGGGTCACAGGAGACCCGCTAGAATTCTGCCCTGGGTCAGAACTAGTGTAATAAGCCCCTGGCACAGAGGGCACTCCTGACCTGTGTCTCCAGCCAAGTTACTCCAGGGAGGTGGCTGTGAAGCCATCCAGGGTACAGCAAACAAACCCCCTACTGCTGCTTTGTAGCAGGATCTGGGTCAGTCGATCAGGGGCTTGCTGTCTGTATGGAGCCAAAACCCCTGGTGCTGAGTGGGGGCGGGAACTTTCCCAGGTAGCTGGGTATTAACAGGGCAGTTAGTGCATCTGGAGAGCCAGCCTTGGGCCTGGTTAATGCCAGTCATTGTCTCAGCGTCTTCCTGCCCAGGGCAACAAACAGATCTTTTAAAACTCAGAGGATGCAGGCGCCATCCCCGGCCACCCCCTTTTTGCGCAGCTCTTGGCACAGTCATTTAGAAACAGGGCACGTTTCATTCCTCTTTAAAAAGAAGCTGCCTGACCTATTGTTCTGGAAGTTAATAGAGGGCCTGGTTCTCCCTTACACTAAAGCCCCTTTACGTCAGCGGCAGCACACAGAAGCCTTAAAAGAAGTGTAATTTACATCTATACCTACTTTAAGCAGCCCCAGCCAGAGCACCGTAAAGGTGTCTTATGGTAAAGGCCCTAAGGCAGCCATGCCAACTTTAAAAAAAAAATAGCCCAAGATTCCCCTCCACTCCCTACCGATGTGCGACTTGGGGAGCCAAGCTTGACACACACCTTACAGAATTTGGATTAGAAGAAGCTGGACACTCCCAGACACGTCAAGCTCTCAGCTCCATGCAGAACATCAGTTGATAGTACGTCCTTGAGAACAAATGGCCCAGGGAAAGTGGATTTTTTGTTATTATTATGGCTGTACACAGTCACCCCTCCACACACGCTGAGCAGGGCCGCCTTGTGTCAGACACTGCCCGGGCATGGCATGAGAGTGCCTGATGTGATTAACCAGACTCAACCAATGCAGCATCATTACCCCATTTCACAGATGGGGAGATCGAGGCAGAGAGATGCGCATAGGGGCTTATTGGAAGAAAAAGGTCCCAGCAAGTTTGTAGCAGAGCCCACCCTTCCAACTCCCAGCCATGTGCTTTACCCACAAATGCAAGTCACACTCCTAAGAGAAAAAAGGCAGGTCAGCTCTGACTCTCATGGCTTGGTATAAAGGTGGCCATCTGTGGTGGAAAGCGGGTGAGCAACCTGCACCACTGGGGCTCTAGGTAAGGCCCCATAAAGACATTTTGTTCACCATTGCCCATGCGCAGGGTCGCCAGACCGATCGTTTTCATCCATGTAGTTCTTTTCCTATCAGTCACAAGGAAAGTGACACCCACATAAAGCAAGAGCAGGTGAAGTGAGGTGCGTGAAGTTTGCACACAACATTGACTGTCAGAGCCATGTGCTCCCTTGGCAGCCAATGACAAGGCTGCTCCAGTTCAATCAGCACATCCTGCAAATTGTAGGTGCACCAGTGCTGTTAGCAAAACTACCCTTTCCAGGGACAGCCTTTCGGTTAGGACAGTCTGGGGGCCCAGTGAGATGAGAGAGGCTACATGTGCAGGGATAGCTCAGTGGTTTGAACATAGGCCTGTTAAACCCAGGGTTGTGAGCTCAATCCTTGAGTGGATCAGTAGGGACTGAGGGCAAAGAGATTCTAATTTAGAAAAAAAAAAAGATGGTGCTCGGCTCTGTCAAGAGGACAGGGATTGGACTCAATGACCTCCCAAGGTCCTTTCCAGCTCTATGAGATGTGTATCACTCATCAGCCGAGGCTGCCCATCACTGTCCCAGCTGTGCTGTAACAGGGGCCAAGAGCAGTACATGGGCAAATTTTCATCAGTACATGAGGTGGTAGCTCAACCCCACCCCTCCTCCCCCACACAGCTGAGAGCTTGCTCAAAGCCAGGCCACCTGGGGATTAACAAAAGACCGGCTAATGCTGCCAACCACCCCTGAACTGGTAAAGCTCTGCATCTTTATTTATTTATTAATGAAGCTCGTGTCAGTTGGACTATTAGTGACTTTAAAAAGTATCGCTGGCCCATGTGCTGTAAATAGAGGTTAAAAGGTCAAATTTCAACACACCGCCTGAGACAGGCTGCTGACCCCTGTACTATAATATGTAGGCTCCGTGCAAAGAAACATGAGCAGAGATCCAGTTTCCCAAGGCAGAATTGATCCCCCTCCTCTCCAGCCATCAAGTCACTAGCCCAGAGCATCTTTTAAAAAAAAAAAACCCAAACCCAAAAGATGGAGTTGTAACCACCTGCCTGGCTGGGGCGACTGGTGACTATCTGATGAAGCGGAAACTGAGGAATGACCTCCCACAGGAATGCAGAGCACCTAGGCAAACATTTGATGCTACCTGACGCAGTGATCCCTACCAATATGCTGTACCCCAGGGAAGCCATTCGAGGTAAATGGCACTGCCAGGGCTTGGTGGAGGTTTTGGAGCAACCAGCCATGACGACAGCAATCTCCAGTTCACGTAAACGTCTGTCACAACTGCTGGCCATTTGCTGTCAAAGTCATGAATGAATTGACGACAAGCCGGGGCATGAGGGGACCGGGGGGAGAGAATACTTGACTTTGGCTACGTCTACACTTGCACGCTACATCGAAATAGCTTATGAATAGTGTCTACACGTCCTCCAGGGCTGGCAACGTCGACGTTCAACGTCGACATTGGGCAGCACCACATCGAAATAGGTGCTGCGAGGGAACGCCTACACGCCAAAGTAGCACACATCAAAATAAGGGTGCCAGGAACAGCTGCAGACAGGGTCACAGGGCGGATTCAACAGCAAGCCGCACCCTTAAAGGGCCCCTCCCAGACACACTTGCACTAAACAGCACAAGATACACAGAGCCGACAACTAGTTGCAGACCCTGTGCATGCAGCATGGATTCCCAGCTGCAGCAGCCAGAAGCCCTGGGCTAAGGGCTGCTGCACACGGTGACCATAGAGCCCCGCAGGGGCTGGAGAGAGAGCGTCTCTCAACCCCTCAGCTGATGGCCACCATGGAGGACCCCGCTATTTTGATGTTGCGGGACACGGATTGTCTACATGTTCCCTACTTCGACATTGAACGTCAAAGTAGGGTGCTATTCCCATCCCCTCATGGGGTTAGCGACTTCGACGTCTCGCCGCCTAACGTCAGTTAACTTCGAAATAGCGCCCGACGCGTGTAGCCGTGACGGGCGCTATTTCGAAGTTGGCGCCACTACTTCGAAGTAGCGTGCACGTGTAGATGCGGCTCTTGAGGGGTTAGACCAGGCAGGGAGTGGGAACAGCAAGATGCGGCCCACTGGAGCTCTGCTTGGGGCATGCGGACAGTCTGGCAGCTCCTCTCCCATGCACCAGGGAAACAGAGCCCTGCACTTTTTACGCCTCCCCCTCCTTCCCAGCACTTTCAGAGCCACAAACTGCCTCATTCATAACCCCCCAAAAATCAGCTGTTCTCACCATTCCAGCTCTGGGAAGGAGGGGGAGGAGCAGAGACAGAGCACAAATCAGATGATTCGTGGCACTACAAAAGTGCTAGGAGGGATGAGGGAGGAGCAGGTAAGTGTGGGGTTCCAGTGCCTCAGCGTGTGAGAGGCATGCGAGGGCAGGACGCAGTCTGGGGGAGACAAGGGGCTGCAGGTGGAAACTCAGTGTTCCAGAGTCTGCTTTGACCTACCGAGGTGAAGGTGGCCCGAATATGTGGCCCACTCAATATCCACGGTTGCCATCATTACCCTAGGGTTATATACTGGGTTGCAGAAATACTGGTTTAACACCTCACTTGCAGGGCAACTTTCCCTACTATCTGACCCTAGACCCTGTGTTTTATTTTAGTCCCTTTACTCCTCACTTGAGGTGCATAAAATTGCTTTTTTCCTCCTTCTCTGCAAGCAAATGAAAAACATTCATTATACTTCTAAACTAAATGTTCACTGCAAAACAAGCCGTTTTGTCAACTTTTAAGAAGTGTGTCTGAGTTGGGTCATTTTTAACTTTTCCAAAGTGGCAACTTTTCCCAAAGTCAGAACTTTTTTGAAAGCAGAGGAGGGGGAAAAAAAGTGACACACCCACAAACCTGTACATTACTCTTTTTGCTGCATTTAGTATTTAAAAAAAAAGGAGGGGGACAAAATTTGAGAATTCTTCAATTTTCCAAAAGTGGAGATGAAAAATTTGAAATTAAATTTTCCCTTCAAAAAATTCAGGCAAAGTACCCCAACAAAAATATTTGCCAAAACCCCATTCTCTCTCTAAAATTTTCTAATAGATTCCCTCCTAGCACATTCAGGCGCTACTTACAATAAAGCTCACGTCTGGTGTATATAGGAGACGAAAGTGCTCCCACAGCTGAAATGTTCCACTATTATAATTATAGATTGGTGCCCCATTATGCTAGGCCCTGTGCATAACACACAGTTCCTTGTTTCCCAAAGACCCTACTTACAGTAAAATTAATTCAGCCTTCCAATTCTATGTTGCTGCTTTGGCTGACTAAGGTCTCAAAAAGCTTTCGCCATCCATGCTTTTGCTTCATATCCCATATGAAATTAATCGAGCAGGTCTCAGTGTAGCAGTCAGGGGACAAGCATCCACATCACACAAACAGCCCTCTTCCTGGAAGCCACAGCACACAGGGAAAGGACTTAGTGGACTGTGGAGATGTTTTCCTCATGCTCTAGAAAGAAATATCGGCAAGGAAGGCAGAACCAATTTGTCATGCTGTTGCCTCTGGTCTGTGGCTCAAAGATTTGAGCCCGGGCTTGTGTGTTTAGTAACTTTCACAAGCATCAAATTCACCCGCTAACACAAAGACAGTGGATGTGGGAGAGAGAGGGGTACCCGGGCAGTCCCACCAGAGACAGCAAAATGCTCATGACATGTAAGGAGCCATGTATTGAAAGGCAACGTCCTGCACAGGCACAACCATCAGCATCTCTGAAGTGAGCATGAAAATGACATTTAAAAGTAGTTAGGAGAAAAGTCCAATGTAGACTGGCATGCACAGCCGCACAAGAAATGTACTGTCTGGCCTGCCAGATAAAGACTCAGTGGGTCATAGACCGTAAGGGGGGAGAAATAACAAACAGAGTGATCAGGAGGTACAAACATCTTGTACTTTATTAAGCCAGTCGATGTGTTCCAACCACGGTCAGACGCATGCCATGAAATCAGAGATCAGAAGGCCCTGCATGCCCCATGCCCATCCTCTCTTACATTATCAGACAACTGACTAACGTGTGGTGCTGCTCCCCGACGAGACGCATCGCCTGGACTGTAAATCCACAATGGTGTCTACTCCTCCCTGGTTAATATGCACTGAACTGCAACTCCACAGGCCGGGGGTCATTTGTGCTACTAAATGTCTGGAGGGGGAGCGGCTTTGCTCTCAACCTTGGTTTTAATGTTCGCAGAAGCAGCAGAAGGACTGGGTTACAGGAAAGCTGTCCCCCTGGTATTTCCCCTTCTCATCCTGATAGACCTCAATTTCATCCTCACCCTACTGTATCCCCCCCCACACGCACACACCTCCTTTAAGCTGGTACCCTCTAGATGGCAAGAGCACAAAGCTGAGTGGTTTCAAATGGCTTTCAAACAATCATGTGACCAACATGGGGGGACAGAGTTGCTTGGCACAGCCTTCCCATACAGTACCCTGCCCAACACACACCGAACAGTGTTTTGCGCCCACAGCTACACGTAAAGATGGCTGCTGGCAAAACAAAACCTGCCACTGCATGAGAAATCAAGGATGTCACTAGCCCCCAGAAACTGACAGTCTCAGGGCATGAGGCTGTCGTGCTGAGGCTTCTGGGAACCCAGCTCAGTGGAGAAAAACAAAAGAAAAACAAAGCCCAGCAACACGCAAAATGATTAAATTAAAAATAATGTTTTAACCCCATAAAGCACTTTTTTCTTCACCAGCACACTGGGCGTCAAGACTCTTGAGCAAACATCTCTCCCCAGGGGATAGAATGGACCTGGTCTAAGAAAGGCTTGGTAGCTACCGAATTAGCACCATTTGCAATAGCAGATGATGAGCTGGCTTTCAAGGCTTGAATGATGCAGTAGGAAAGCTTGGAAGGTCAGTTTGCAGCTACATCTCAGGGTGGCTGTTTCAAACTCTGGGGGAGGCTTCCGTAAGACCCAAACCACAGGGTTAAGAACCTCCACATGCTAGCTCTGAGGGCCACAATAAATCCAGTCTCATTCCCTCACTGGCCTTTCAGTGATCTACCCTCAGAACTGGTTGGGATCTGGAACCTCCACTGCAGATCAATAGAAGTGGTCACCTCTGTTGTTTTGAGCAGTAGACTGGGATTTGAGATTCCTGGATCAAGTCCCCTGCTGGTTGGTCAGCACAACTCCAGTTATGTATTTCATCCTGGCTGTGTATTGTTAAGAGACCCATGCCAGCAAATGCTAGTTGAGAATTTTGATCCATCACGAGTTGGAGAATCAGATCAAATGCATCCTCCCCTGCACATCCCTTGAAAATAATCAAGTGCTGCCTCCAGCTATAGGCTGTCAGATAATGTTTTATAAGAGGAAACAATGTGCCATCTTCCTTGATGCCTTGTGCTATGGCTGAGCTTTTTCAGACTCAAGACACTGTTTTTTGTCCCTTTTCCAGTTTAGATTCAATCCAGCAAGGGCACAGAACATGTGTTGCTTGCATTGAATCATAGCTGCATGTTTTGGAGGACAAAAGCATACGTGGAGCTCTGCAACAGACGTCTCTGAAAAGTGATCATCCTACCTGAAGCTTCCTATCTCATTAGAAAGAAAGTGGAAGCTGTGTATGGAGACAGCAAAAGGGTAGCACGCGGGTCCACTCCACCAAGAGGCAACTACCACTCCTTATGACAGGATAGCCACGAGTCTTTCCCATCCTCCTTGATGACCACAGCACTTGCAACAAGACCAAAAGACCCTTTGCAAAGGCAATGCAACAAGATGAGGATGTTTATAAAATACAGACACGCTCTTCCCCCTTTAAAAAAAAAAAAAAAATCATGCCTTGATTTCTCTTTCCAGACACACAGAGGGATCTCTTTTTAGCTCTGCAACACCTACTGTCACCAAATCAACTGGAAGTTAAAAACACCTTCCAAAAAGGAAATTTTAAGTGTCTTGCCTGCTGGAATGCAACTGTCAGAACAACCCCAATCAACTGCCTGCACAAGTGGTTGCGGATTTCAAAAGACGGGAAACAGCAGCATCCACTTGGATGTCTCTTCAGTGCCAAGGCTCATCCCCTAGCATGAGCCTCACTTCATGGTCACCTTTGTGCAGTGCAGGACAGCTGCTCCCTACCTCCAGTCTGTACGTGATCCCTGAGTCTCACAGTTTGGCTCAAGGGTTCTTTTCCCAATTTTCAGTTGCACTGTTCATTTGGAAATTGGTTTCTGGGAGACTGAGTTTCAGTTTCTGCTTATCTGCCCTGCTCTCCCCCTCGCATCTTATCCATGGCCACTGGAATACACCCCAGCTGCAGGGCTCCCCGCCAAGGTTTCCAACATCAGTTACAGTAGAATTATTCCAGTTTCTTTACAAAGCCAAGACAGCATGTCTCAGACAACATCCCAAGACAGTAGAAAAAAATAAATATATTTCCTAGGACAAGAGGTGATCAACTATGTGACAACGCTTCACATAGTGCAGATCTTGCTTCTGCTACAACTCTCTCATTGCCACGGGTTCCAGTTGGCATCCTACTGAGAGGAGCTGAGCAGAACTCTCTAGAGAGAAGACTGATCCACCCTCTAGAATTCAAGTTGACCTAAACTTGTGGGTCCCGTAGGGAGTGTAATCTAGTGCCCTGGCTAGTACCACGTCAAAATAGGGACAGAAACAGAGGGCAAATCTGTTCGCATTCTAAGCTACACCGCTCTGCTCGTTCAGCTCGAGTGGGAGGGGTCTCACAAATGCATCGTTCCCAGGGAGGGTTGGTTGGTTTGTTTTACTTTTTGCATCTCCATTAAATAAAAACAAGAACTAAACGGAAAAAGACCCATTAAAAGCAAATAGTGGATTGTGTGGGAAAGGACAAGTGCCATGCACCGAACTCCACCCGGGGATGTGCCACAGCTGAAATGTGTAAACACAGCAAGACACTGGAACGGGATGAAAGTCCTCATACAGCAGTTTGGTGAGCAGTCTTCTTGGCATGGCCTTGTACAGCACCACACCTTTCAGGTGAAATCTGTTAGCAACACTGACTTCATACATCCTCTTCTGCTTTTCAAAGGAGTAAACATCACCTGGAACCAAGCAACCAGGCTGCACAATAATCTAATCTAACCTGCATGGCCGCTGAATCCTGTAGGATTCATTCTCGTCTGAACCACAAAAAGGGACATTTAGCAATACTAGTCTGATTTGCTATGCTGGCCTGCAAGGATTGGAGACGGTTATTTTTTAAATGATCCATTCAGTCTGCTATTAATAACCAGCAATAACAGCTTGTGATCAGGCCACATTAGAACAGCCTTGCAGTGAGCCAAATTCATTATTTGCATAGTTGCTGCTGGTCCAAGTAGACGGCAGCATCGAAAGTTCAATGACACAGACCAATGGCAAAGAGATGCTTTGACATCTACCCGCTGTTTTACAGAGATGTGCTTTTCATTTCCAGGCATCAATGCTACCAAAAGTCAGATGGAGGATGCACAGAGATGGTGCAGGAGGGGAGGTTTGTGAATTTACCTTGCAGGAAGCAAAGGGAACTCATTCCAGTGTCTGCACAACTATTTTCTTCCCTGCCTTTATGGATGTTGCTGTACTGACAGAAAGGCACAGAAGTCCATGGGCCAGTTCTGACTGACATTGACTTGCAGTGGTCACTGCTTTTCCTCACTCCTGCTCCTAGTGACTAAGCAAGCTCTGCAAACCTCTCCTGATTGACACAGAAGGATTGGCCACCGAGAAGAACAGAAGAGAGTGTTGATAACTTATGAAAATCCACTGTTCCTGACCCCAACAGCCCACTGCAAAGTAAGGAAGGGAAATTACAGGCCCTTTGGAGGTGTTTTCAGGGCTGATTTGTCTCATGAGTCTTAGCAGACTCAAGCCAAATCAACAACCCTTGCCACTGTCTAAGCAGTCAATGCAGTTCCATTATGACTACCAGCAACTAGTCTGGATTGCATTTCACCATTATCCTCCCCTGCTGAAAGACCTACACTGGGAGCGGATGTCCTTTAGGAGGAGGAAGAAATCCTTTCCCCCATTCTCTCAATCAGCCCAAGCCAGACCGACCATGGCTCACAACACACGCAACAACTACAAAAGCAGGAAATGCACACCAAAGCCCTAACAGAATAGGGAAGGTTTCCGGCTGGTGCTTCTCTCTACAGGCAAAAATCGCTTTGCACTGCCCCCAGTATGGAAGGGGGAGACGGAGGAATAAATAAATTTGTTCCTAAAACTTTACAGAAAGTTTTGGGAGATTTTTGCTTTTTTAAAAATAGCATCATCATTTCTGTTTTCTCTTTAAATCTTTAACATCTGAAGAGGATCCAGAAGCCCCAAAGGAACTCCACTTTTTTAAATCTATATGCTAAGAATTAAAAGAAAGAAGATGGAAAAATTAATTTAAAAAGGTGTTCATTTTCCTGTCACCAGATTCTCAACAAAGAGCACTCTTTGGATCTTTGTCCCCAGTCCCGGAAGCCAGCCTCTTCTGTTACTCCACTTCCGCTGCGTCCGTTTCAGCTCGTTTAAATAAAGTACATAAGAGGAGCGGCCAGCCGATCGGGGGTGACCGAGCTGGCTCTGTAGGGATGAACGACTGCCCATCTCTCGCCCATCCCTGCCGACCGGGAGAAGGGCAGATCTCTTCTTGGTCTCGCTGAGGTGTCTCTCTCCTCAGAGCTGCTGACACTGCTGGAGCTGTTCAATCATCTGTTCAGGGAGTGAGTGGTGGGTGTTTTTTGCGTGCGTGCCGGAACTGGATTTGTTTTTGTCATGGTTGCTGCTGCTGCTGCTTCGTGTCCGAAGTCTCGCCTGTGTTTTGTTTCCGTCGTTCAGACCCTGCGCGTTCTGAGAGGGGGAGAGAAAGGTACACCAACCCGATGCCCTTCTAACCGTCAGCCCATCTCCTTCCACTGCTTGTAGAACTCCAGCACGTTTTTTACTTCTACACTGGCACTGGCTGCTGCCTGGAGAGCAGACTGGGGACAAAAACAAGACAATCACAAGCAAAGGTTATTTTAACTGCATTGCCAAGAATGGAGGATGCAATTTATCTAAGCCCTTGTATGACCACCTGTCACCACCAGATGGGCCTGACACATTAACCATGGAAGCAAATCAGAGTTCTTCCACTGACTGGAATGGCAACTGACTCAGACCTGGACAACAGCACCACACACTTCCACAGACCAGCGTTGGCATGTACGTGACCTGAATCCGGACGGCCACTGGCTACATGTCCCGCTTCCACCCCCTTCAGGCCCAGAGAAGGGCAGGGACAACCCCCGCTCTGCTCCAGGCCCTGCCTCTTCCTGTCCCACTCCACCCCATCTCTTCCCCATCCTTGTCCTGCCCCCCCCGACTTCTTCCACCCAAGTGAGGCAGGCCTGGGAGACTAGTAGAGCTGGTGCCGGTATCAGAGTGTCGCCCCCCCACCACTGCACTCACAGTCAGTGGAGGATAAGCAGGGCAAGGTGGCTCCAGCTGCTGTGCTACCCTGGCTGCATCGTTCCACTTCCCCATGTGGAGCACACGGACACCGACACCCCCACCCCCACCGCTGGTGTGGGGCAGCTGAGGGGGCAACGCATTTGGGGCCATCTTGCTCCGTTTCCCCTGCCACTGCTGGTGAGTGCAGGGGGACCGGACCTCTCCTTCAGTGCCAGGCTGCGCTTCCTCGCTGGTCTTCCCACCAGCTGCTGGCTGGCCTCTCCCACTCCCATCACTGGGGAGGGGGCACATAGGCCCTTAGCTCTACTGATAGTGGTGTCCACACCATGATGAGTCAGACATCTTAAAGGGGTTTAAAAAGGTATAAGTAACAGTTATGCCCATTCCAAAGACTCTGAGCTACCACCGTAGCCCTAACACAAACAAGTATTAGGTTTACCACCCAGCCTTCTGAAACAAAGTACACATACAAGCCCAGGGAGAGAATTACACTTGTGGCCAGGATGCTGATGCTGAATTAAGTCTTCTTCCTTACCTGAGGTCAGGAAAGATTTTGTCAGCCGCTGTAATCCAGTTACCCTCTCCCCAGACACTGACCTGCATGGGTGCAGAGAATTTGCTTGGATCATCCAGCTGAAAGCCAGTTATGATGGTAACCATCCCTGTGGTGTCATCCTCTCCGTTCCCTTGGGACACAGTCAGCTGTTTGCAGCTGTCCAATATTTTATAGAGGTTCCTGTCACATTATTGTTTAAAAAAAAAATCAGGTCAACCTTTGTGTCTGTGCAGACAGATAGTGATTACCACTTATTTACAGCAGCATAAATATCTCCAGCTGCAGGGCAGGCATCATCCTCACAAGAGTGCAGGATCTCCATTCCATTATTTGTATTCCAGTAACATTGAGGTCCTCCAAGTAAGATCATGACCCCATCACGCACACCCAGAGTGAGAGATTTGCACCCTCAACTGGCTTACAATCGAAACAGAAAGGCAGACAAAGGGCAGGAGGGGAAACTGAGGCAGAGATAAGGAAAGTGACTTGCTGGCCATGACACGGATAGGAATAAATCCTGAAATCATGAGTAGTGTTCCCTCCTATTTTTCCCACCCATGTGTGGAATGAATTTTATTATGCCCAACAACATGGTACATCACCCATCTCCTCCATAGGCAACAAAATTCATGTGACGGGAGTAGGATCAAGGAGTTTAGAGTGTGGGAGGGCCTGGGGCAGAGGGTTAGGTCCAGCTGGGGGTGTGGGCCTTGGGGTGGGGGTGGAGATAAGGGGCTCAGGGCTGCCAGAAGGTTGGGGTGCAAGCGTGAGGGCTATGGGGGTGGGTCCAGGGTGAAGGCTACCCTGGGGCTGCGATGGGGAGAGATGACTTGCCCCAGCTGTGTGAGACAAGAGCAACACCTGGGCTGGAGACATGGAACAGATGTTTCTCCCCTGGCCACAGAAGGTGTGGTCCAGGGCACCTCTCCCACGCCAGGTCTGGCCCAGGCTCAGCTGGAACCAGAGGAGAGGAATCTCTTCCCATCACAGCCCTGAGTGCCTGCACAGAACTGAATAGGCCTCTGCACGGCCATGTGGCCTTGCAGCAAAAAAGGGAATTTAGATCCTGAGTACCACTGGGACTGGCTGCCTGAATATAAACTGTGACATTGGAATCTATTCTTCAGACTGCTATAAAAACTCCATAACAATCTCCAGTGGAAAAGACACTGAACCTCACAGCCCCTTTGTCTTGCACATTTTCTAACAATCTGAACAGGATCAAATCTAGCACCCCAAATTTACACAATCAGTCCCAGTGGCGGGGCATCTAATCCCTAGAGCCACCTTGCACGTGTGCAACAAGAGAGTACGACAACTCCAGAGTAAAGCTCCCTCTATTTTTTATCAGTAGATTTTGTTCTGTGCACCAAGGCATGTGCAGACGTGCACCACCAATGAAACCAGGTGTTGCCAGTTACAGGCACTCTGCTAATCAGCTGGGCAGCATCTCAATCTCTATACAGGTATCTAAAAGGGAGTCATAAGGAGGAAGGAGAAAACTTGTTCTTCTTGGCCTCTGAGGATAGAACAAGAAGTGACGGGCTTAAACTGCAGCAAGGGAGGTTTAGGTTGGACATTAGGAAAAAGTTCCTAACTGTCAGGGCGGTCAAACAGTGGAATAAATTGCCAAGGGAGGTTGTGGAATCTCCATCGCTGGAGATATTTAAGAACAGGTTAGATAGATGTCTACCAGGGATGGTTTAGATAGTACTTGGTCCTGCCATTGGGGCAGGGGGCTGGACTGGATGGCCTCTCGAGGTCCCTTCCAGTCCTAGTGTTCTATGATTCTACTGAGTGGCTTCCCAAGCGCCCAGTTTACAGGGAATGCTGCTCCAGAGGTTGAGCTAAAATGTAACCTTACCAGGCATCTAAATCTTGTCTCTTCAGTTTATGCCTCTCAAAGCTTTTTCCAACATCTTTCTGGCAGCGAATGTACCTGAGGAAAGAGCAGATTTGCTGAGTCTATGTGGAGGTTACTGAAAGGGCAAACATCAGTATTTTAAAGGAAATGACATTGTGGGATTCTAAGTATGCTGGTTTCCTCAGTAATGTTAGATGTTTACCAAAGGCAGGTGGCTGCCCAGTTTTCCAATTCCTCATGTCTTTCTCTAGTCTCAACTAACCTAAATAACTCCATGTTCTCACCTCATGATTCCCTAGTTTCCTTAGTAATCTCTTGTGAGAAACTTTGTCAAAGACTTTCTGAAGAGCAATTAGATTATCATATGCAGATTTCCTTTATTCACTATCTTGATTCAATCGATACTGGTAGACCAGAGAGGAACAATTTCCTATATCACCCCAGTGCCTTTTTTAAAGATAGAAATGGATGGTGGCACATCCTGGACCTCTGATATAAAACCTGATTTTAACTCAAGTTTGCAGACTCTGTTAGCAGCTCAGTGACTTCACTCTCAAGGGAATTTCATTACATTCTACATGCTTAACAGCCTTTTGAAATTCTGTTGGAAAAATCATTCATCAGTTCCGGTCCTAAAATGCTGTGTGGCAATAAGCACCTGCAACACCACACACCAGAAGTGGCTGCACTTCATTTTGAAATAAAGTGGTCCCTCCACGTATGCAGAAATCGTCAAACAGAGTAGTTTTGGATCTCCCATGAACTGCATTAAATCATCATACTCTCTGTAAGCAGTGCCTTCTTTGTATTGCCCTGGCGTATATTTAACTGTTCCCATTTTGTTTTTATTCTGTGTTTAATTGGTATAAGCACCATTCATACATTAAAAAAACAAGTTTATTTTAAAGCAACAGGTAAAGGTTATTACCTGTTTCCTTTCTTAAATTCTGCCTCTAAATATCGGATGCTGTCACGTGCACCTGCATTCTCCTTTTTCAGGAAGTCTAAACCATCAATCACTGATAAAAAACAGAAGTGAGAAAGTTAGCTTTATGGGTTAAGTCTTGTGGTGTGAACTCTGGGAGCTCTGGAATTACCTCTGACACATGGCCACAACTTCTGCTGCTGCTAAACACAAACTAATCTGCTGCTGATATGGACCTTACTCTAATTAGCTGACAAACTACATTAGACTTCAGCCTGAACTGCAAATCAAAATGGCCAAACAAGGACATATGCAAACTGAAATTCAGCTGCTGAAGCAAGGAGTCTTGTGCTGGGAGTAAGCACTGAATCTACAGCCTCCAGGAACAGGACCCTCTATCCACAAAACAAGGCTGGGCAAGCTCTCCTGCAATGTCCTGGCATTGCTCTACCTTAACCTGAAGCAGTCACCTGAAGCAGGAAGAGAAGTTTAAATGAAACACTCAGTCCTTGACTGCTGCTGGCTATGTAAACAAGATTGTCAATGGATACCAGCTGTAGCCAGTAGTCTGAGATGTTGACACTCTTCAAGTGCTGTGCATATACACAGAGCTATGCAAAACAGAGTGTCCCTGCCCCTCTGAGTTTGCAATCCACAGGAAAACCAACTTAGGACAGATGTTCAGCCACATGGGAAGAAGCCAACAGAAGGTGGATTTACGGAAAAAACAGCGTTTCAGGAGAGGGTCTGAAGGAGAGATGGTGTATGGAAGACAAGAACGGGTTGCTCTAAGTGCACAGGGTATTACAAAGTGATACACAAATCAGGGGATGGGAGAAGGTAGGCAGCATTTATAGTAATTCTCACCTTCAAAGCCCCTCACAAAAGGTTATGGGAATGGGAATGGCCCCACTAAAATATGGACCGAGAACTCCATTTCATCTCTCACAAGTCACTAAAACAGCCACCAGAATTCAGGCAAGGCTCACAGCAATGACGGCTGAACCCAAGGTAACCTGGCTGTCATAAGACTGAATGGATTCCCGGGGCATGTCAGCTAAGCCAACCACTGGCCAAAGCTCTGCGGCCCAGGAACCCGCTTCGCATATGCTTTCAAAGAGCCACTAGCCTCCCTTGTATTTATATGGGAACGCTGGACAAGTTTCACAGGGGAAATCTACACCATGGTTCCCTCTTCCTCTGACCTACTGGAGGCTGCTGAGCTGGGCCTGTTTGTCAGCAGAGCTCAGCACCTGACAACACCTCCAGTTCTCAGCTGTGGGATAGGGAGGGCTGCCCAACGTTCTTCCAGGGCATGCAGTGCTCTTGAAAGCCTTTGGGCTCAAACCTCTTCCAACACACACAAGCAAAGGGGGCAAAAAGGAGTCTCACTGTACCTGTGCGAGGGATGATGAAGATGAACCTCCCACTGGTAGCTAACTGCCTGATGATGCCAAGGTGCTGGCAGAGAGCTTGGGTGTCTGGGACAAGATAAGGAGACATGGCAGACTGAGCTTTGGGCTGTTGGAGACTCCCCTCCAGCTGAGACACCTCCAGCTGAAACAGGATAGCAGCAATACCAGGTTAGGAATTGATGCAGAAATAGAAAGAGTGAAATCCTCTTGCTGTGCGCAGCCCAGCCCCTCCACTTCCCCACTCGCACCGCACAAGCCCACATGATCCTGACAGGTATGTTCCTCAACGCAGCGGCAGGTGAAAACTCCCTTGAAGCAGGGGATAAATTTCCCCACAGCCTCAAATAAGGCTGCCAGTTTAACCCGCTACATTTCAGCAAGAAGCACCTTGGTGAAGGGTTTGATCCTGCCTGTGCTGAGCCAGCTTTGGTGCCTGAGTAGATTGACCATTTTTACTTATAACTCCATTAATGAGGAGCGTATGCAAATTCCGTACACAGAAAGATATTTCCTGTTATTGCCTTCTTGACAACAATTCACCATTCAATGGATTTTCCCTACCCTTTACAGAGAGATTATACAATACATACAATCCACCTCAGTATACCCTTATGGACTTCTCCAAATCTGTACCAACAGGAGCACATAACAGAAATAACACTGTGTTTATAGAGAGTGCCTCATACCTAAATATCTCCAACTTACTAATGTTTTAACTAGGGCCCCTGAAAGGTTTATACTACTTTCAAAGGACTAAACCATGATGGAATCGGAGATCTTGGCTACACTTAAAAAGCAATTCAGTAGCAGGCCTGGAAATAGGACCCAGAAGTCTTGACCGTTAGTGCCCTCCCTCTGACCACAATAGCTCAATTAGGCAGCATTGTTTTAAGAGGCAGATCTCTACAGTTACGATAATATTAAGTCAAAATAGAAGATCTGAGCTGTTTGTTGTTGTTGTTGTTTTTGTCTCTTTAAAGAATGAGAACAGTAATTGTGGCCCAGAAAATTATTTTTCTTTGAGGGGTTGTCTACACTTCTAGGGTTTTTTTTTTTTCCCTTCCAGAAAAAAAAATGTGAAGCGTTCATATTGCCATGCACACAAAGTCGAAATACGTGGGGGCTTTTTCCCCTCAAAATAACTCCAGTTCTGTGAACGACTTTCATCAATCCTCCTGCCAACTTTCAAGGCTGAAAACGAATGCATGTGAACAAAGCACAGCTACCATCAGCCTATGTTAACGGCGCCTTTTGCAATACTCTGGCTTTAAGTAGTGTCTGTAAATGTGAACCCTCCATTTCGCAATGCTGTGGCTGCACAAATGCAATTTTTCAACTTTACTTATTTTGAGCTTGGGAAGGGGGAAAAGTATCGCTGAAAAAAAAACAAAACCATGCAGTGTGGACACAGCCTGACAGTGTACTGCATAGAAAATTTGGAGGCCCAGGTTCATTAGGAATCTGGACAATTAAACACTAAGCTAACAGACTCTGGGTTTCTAGTTCAGAGCTGGGATCTCATACCTGCAATCGGAGCTGAGCCATGTCTCTCATTAACCTGTTCCGACGAGCTTCTTCTGCAGCCTAGTTATAAAAATAAGAGTTAAAAATAAATGAGCAGGAAAAATGTAGGCTAATGATTAGCATGTGCTTCCAGAAAGGTACTGAGAAAGGGGGAACTAAATAGCTCGAGGGTCTGGTAAAGACAAGCAAACAGGTCACCAGATTAAAGCCAATCCAAGTCAACAACCGTAGGTGCTACCATCTGATGGTGGCTTACATGAAATGAGCACATGGATCTCCACACAGCACCGAAGTCACCCTTGTGGTTGGGTCACCTTGTCAGCTGTCTCACAGATGGGAGCTGAAGAATGGATTCCTATCACTTTCCAGGGGATCACAGAGGCAAATTCTGGGGGAGCACTATGGAAAATAGCTTGGTCCTGCCAATTCTTGGGCTGTGCCTGTTCTGTCCAGCAAACTTTTGATCCTCCATGGCTGCAAATCTGGGATAGAGCTTTTCCCATGCACCAAGACTACCAAGTAATGATCTGCCAGGAGGTGGAGTGGCTCTCTAGAGCCAATTCCTGGCAGTAAGCTGGGTGATAATGCATGTGCCACTTTCATTAGCACACCAGATTATTTGTGACTTTTCATTCAGAACTCAGTGGGGCAGATTATCCTCTTACAAAACAGCAAGACTCAGCAGTAACAGACTTTTATCCCTAGCTGCACTTTGCTCCTTGCAAGCAGCTGCCCCAAGGGGATCGTAGCCAACCTCTCCTCTCACTGGGCACCAAAAGCGTGTCCATTATGAGCCATTACCTAGCTTGTTAAGGAATAAAATGCCAGGCAGAGGAGCCAAGGGCAACAGTAACTGGATGAAATGTTTTGCTGAAAGCATCATGACAAAGGAAATCAGTAGCACAGAGTGCTAGCCACTATGCTGTGTGGTTTCAGCCTCTACGATGACTGAGGTTAGGAAGGTTGGTTCCTAGGCCGGAAATTACACTTGAAATGCCTGCACGTCCCAGGTCAGAGCCCCTGTAAGACTCTTCCAACTCACCATGCGGAACTGGGCTTGGGCCTGATGCAACAAGTTGTCCTGCTCAGCTTGAGCGATGCTGATGAAGATCCCAACCTCGGAATTAAACTGCAGGATGCTGCCTTGCAAGTGGGTGATGAAGTGGCCAAAGCTACGGATGCAGCAAATACGAATCACGGACTGCAAGGAACGAGACGGTTTGACATGAGATGTATCACACCCCACTGGTTGCAGCCTGTGCTAGCTGAGAAGCTGGAATCTAAACTTTTAGAAAAAGGTGGAAATGACTAAACATATTTACACACCCACACACCACAAAGAGTGAAAACAATTGTGAATGTTCCTGAAGATGCGCGCGCTCTCTCTTTCTCTCTCTCTCAAGGTTCCTGCAGATGAAGGACATGAGGGGTGCAGGAAAGTCAGCCACAGTGCTTTGAAATTTTTGCAGTCTGGGTTTTCAAACGCCAGAACACAGACGAGAACAATGACACCCAGCTTTTCAGAGCAACTTGTGCTGACTAGTTCTCTCTTTGCTGGCCCCAGGTTTGGAACCTGAAGAGGAGTACAGTCTAATTCTAGGTGACACAGCCAGCAGCACAGCTAAGTGGGCTTTGGTAAAAGGAGGAACAGTACTTGAATTTGGACAGTTTTATCTTGGTTTTGGTGCTCTCTGGAGAAACTCCGAAACACAAGGAGACTTCCAAGAATTCTGCCCAGGCTTCATCAACCTGGAACATCAGATTTCATAAATGCAGCTTCCAGATTTAAAAAAAAATCACTTAGCAAAGGTGGACAAACATTAATGTGTTCCAAGTCCTTACCTAGTTCAGCGACTGCTGAAACAAAATTAGACTGACCACTACTCTACTGTTTCTCTTCTAAATGTCTCATCTTCCCCTTCACAGGAACAATCCCAGCCTTTTTACTCTGCAGCTGCACTAATTAGAGCCGTTCTGTGCATAAATATGGCACAAAGCCCATTCTTGTGTAACTGCCAGTTGTCCTCACTGACACTGGGCTCTTGGAAGTAGCCTGCAGATTTTGCAAGGTTCATCCCAGATGGGGCATTGATGACACTGATTTATTCAGTCAAGGAGAATGAAGGGTTAAGCATAGCAAAGAAGCCAAGAGGTTGCAGCTCTGTGTTGCTTTAAGGGGGAAGGAAAGTTACCAGACAGTGCCCGACAGTGGGGTGGAGCCAGAAGCAACATGAATCATCCTGAGGTTCACAAATGTATTTCAGTTTGGGGCACGCTTTCCCACTCATTCTGCGTTTTCAAGGTATGAGAAATCTTTTTTATCAAGCAAACCCAGCCAGGACCAAGAATCCAGAGCTCGCCTATCCTCACCTCCTCCACTGCTGAGAGCACGGGTCTGTCCTGCTCAAAGTTAAACCTCTTGTGTGCATTTTTCAGAGGAGGCAGGTTACGGAGTGCCACATCTTCTGGAAGCAGCAAGTTGGTGCTCAGGTCTGGGAGCTCACAGCCAATCAGTAAGTCCTTGATCTCGTTACCCAGAGACAGCCCTAGATTATATTGGTGGAGAAGGAGAAACAGTAAGATGTGATTGGTCATCACTCATGCCAGGACGGCAACAATCAGAAAATTTTTTGCAGTGCTTTATGTTCTTCAGAGCTCGAGCATGTTGATCACATGAGAATGTCTAATGCATGCTTCCTGTTTTAAGGTTTTAGTCAGTATGTGTTATAATCAAGCACACTGCTTCTGTACACTGACTCTCCCCACGGGGTGTAACTAACTTGAACCAAGATTAAACACACCAGAGGTTAATGCAGACAAAGCCTGATTCCCCTTTCAGTCATCTCTGTAAACAGAGGAGTTGCTCTCACCCTGCAGGATAATGAGCTACAGACACCACGAACTAGGTTTGAAAAACTAAGTTGCATCTGTGCAGGGAGCATTATAGTTCAGTGTTTCTCAGCCAGTGGTATGAGCACCCTTAGGGTTACACCGAGGTCTTCCAGGGGGTACCTCAACTCACCTCGGTATTTGCCTAGTTTTACAACAGGCTACATAAAAAACACAAGTAAAATCAGCACAGTCTAAAAGATCATTCAGACAATGACTTGTTTTTACAGTCTCAATAAGTACAACATTTCTATTCCAATTCATTTAGTTGATAATAGGACAGTAGAAAGTCAGCAAGTTTTCAGTAGTCATCTGCTGTGATATTTTTGCATGATCTTGTAAGGAAATAGCTTTGACGTGAGGTGTAACTTGGTGGTATGCAAAACAAATCTGACCCCTGAAAAGGGTACAGTCATCTGGGAAAGGTTGAACGGTGCTTGTTTCAAGACCTCAGATCATCTTAGGACCATGTTTCTCAACCAGTGGTACATGTGTCTTTAGGGGCACACAAGAAAAGTCTGGAGGTACTTATATATTATACATTTTTGAAAGGCGTGTACATTATTTTAAAAAAAAGGTTGAGGAACACTTATCGTTAATTTGGAGGACTAGGGAGGAGGATAAAGAATGGGCTCCTGAAGTACCTGGCTCCTGCAGTTCTCCAGCTGAAGGCAGAAGGTTCAAAAGCACAGAGAGTCTGTTCCATAGACTCTGAGAGCTCTGCAAAAAAAAACATAAGAAGGCCACACAATAAATCGCCATTCAAATCTCCAAGTCAAGACAGAGGCAAATAATTATGAGGATGCCTTGGGCTTTTATAGAACCTTATGGATATTTCAAAGCACTCTGCATATAATTAAGCCTAAACATCCTATGAGAGAGAGTTTAATTTAATTTGATGGAGGTGGAAACCACAGTAGAGAGGCAAGATCAACTTGTTCAAAGAAGACACTATCACAGAGTCAAGAACAGAATCCCTGGGCTGTGGCTGCCCAGTCACCTGCCCTTGCCAGCAGTTGCCCCTACCCTCCACCCTCTCTCTTTTTGGTGAGCTGTTGAAACAGACAGAAGACTCAACAGCAATCATAACAGATAATTCTTGTCCTGACATGAGGTTGTTTTTAGCTCAGAGCTATTTAATAACCCTGAATTCTCTGTTCCTTCATCACCAAAATTCATTTGTAAGGCAGAAGCTAACATAAATGAGTGGAAGTAACCCACTTATGAGATTATGAATAACACATTTCATCCCAAAAGATCCCAAAGCGCTTAGCAAATTTAACATTTGCAAGGCCATATTACATGTGAGGTGCAACATGGATCTGTTTAATAATACACAATAGGTCAAAAAAACAATTTGTCAGGAAGTGAAACGACGTATCTGCCAGAAACTACAGGGAGGCTTGTCACAACACAGCCACCCAAATGGTCACTTACGAGATGCTGACATTTAAACAAAACCCCACACCTGGGCACACATGATGATGAGGTCAGTGTTGGTTCTCAACCAGTCCAGAAACACCTTGACAGTTGGAAGCAGGCCCTCATTGGTTATGATCTCTAGTTTCTCTTGCAGGGATCTCTCGTTCCTGCAGGATTTGTTACTGGAGATGCTCTCTTCAGAGTCAGACAAGTCATCTGAAACAACAAAGAAAAAAGCAAGGTTTGCATGGGTTTTATATCAAGTGGTGATCTGGTAAGAAACCATATTTATAGGGAGAACCTAAGGGAGTCACCATTGGAATGGTAAGGAAAAGATGATTCAAAATTCCCTGCATCATCCACACATACCTACAACAGCAGTTTTCTGACTGGCATTACACTCTCCCTTGGAAGGCTGCATCCTAATCACGCTGACCAGTATAGCCTCACTATATCCTCGTACTCACCTGTCCGTACATTTATTCATCTGTTCTCTCTTCTCTAATACTGAGAATAAAAAACAGTCCCTGCCTAAAAGGTATATACTGTCTGGATGGCTCCCACCACCCAGGGGCCCTGGACCATGGGTAGATGTCCTAGGTCAGCGGCTCTCAACCTTTCCAAATAAGGTATTCTTTCAGGAGCCAGATTTGTCATGAAGGCCCATAAGCTTCACCTCACTTAACTATTTTCTTACAAAATCAGACATAAAAATACAAAAGCTTCACAGCATGTCATTACTGACAAACTGATTATTTTCTCATTTTCACCATAGAATTAAAATAATAATTTTCAAAATAAATAGACTGGAATATAAATATTGCTCTTAGATTTCCACATACAGAGCATTGTGAACAAGTCATTGTATAAAATTTTACTTTGAACTGACTTTGCTGGTGTTTTTATCTAGCCTGTTGTAAAACTAGACAACTATGTAGAAGAGTTGAATTAACCCCAGAAGACCTCTGCGCACACCTGAGCGAGAACCACTACCCTATGTACTCCAATAATACCAATAATAATAAATTTAGTGGCTTGAAGAGCAGCTCCCTTCTCACACACGTAATTCCCTACCTGCCCGTGCTTGCTGTGTTATCCTGTAAGCAAGCTGGTTACCATTTTACTCTCACTGCCTACAAATTGAGGGGCTCTGCACATTAGTAATCACCAGGGCAGTGGGCGGAGAGGTACTCAAGGAGATTTAGGACGCAGCTTCTGCCTTTCCCCGCTGGCAGTGCAGGAGCCTGCCCTGGTGTCCCCTTGCATTCTGCCCAGCAGGGAAGAGTCCTGTGCAGGTATCCGCTCCACTATCCCGGGAAGCAGATACACAGGGCAGATATGCAGGGCCCCACAAACTACATTTGGAAAGATCATTAAGCAGTCCACTGAGCTATTCAGCAACTTTCAAGTGGTCTGCTGGGGATGGTGGGAGGGAAAATGAATGAGAACTGAACCACTGCACTAGACAAACATGACTCCTCATTAATACAGCAATAGTCTTTCATCTACCCATCAATACCAGCAACTAGTGACCCATTTCCTAGGCAGCCAACCCTGACATAGTCAGAAGCCACTTAGCGTTCTGCAGCATTGTTTGAAAGGCAGTCAGTCAGTCAGGAGGGGTTTGACCTTACATATTTGCCCAGCCGAGCCAGAGAAGTTCAAAGCAAGACACACAGGTTTATTCAACCTTGCAGTAAGCAATGGAAAAGTACAAAACATCATGAAATTCATTCAACGCTCACATTTCCACAGCAACACCACCACTTGCATGGCCCCGCTGCACACAGAAAGCAAAACTTCAACAGAATAATTATTCTTCCCTTTTCCTAGCTGCACTGCACTTCTTTTCCTTTCAAACGGAGAAAGTATTGCAGTGCTGTTAAATGGCTACCTTGTTTCACACCACTAGTGGACGCACTCCCTCTCCACATATATTACCTGTGAAGTACTTTGGGATCTCTAGTATGAGCAGGACTATAAGGGTGTGTCTACACACCAAAGCAATTTCAGAATAACAGGTGCTACTCCGAAATAACTTTGCGAGAGTCTACGCAACCCAACTGCTATTTTGAAATAAATTTCAAAACAATGGATGGCTCATTCCAAAGTTGGGAAACCTCATTCTACGAGGAACACCACCTATTCTGAAACTGATACTTTGGAACAGGGGCTGTGTAGACAGGGCATAGGGACTATTTCTAAATAAGCTATAACGCGCCCAGCTGCTCTAATCCAAAATAGTCCTATTGTGCGTGTAGACTCTATTATGAAATCGCTGAGTGCTATTTCAACAGGCATTTTGTGTGTAGCAGTGTTATTCTGAAATAAGCTATTGCAGAATAGCTCTTCTGGAATAGTTTACTGAAAAACAACACTGCCGTGTAGACCTAGCCTAAAAATGCAATATAAAATACTAAAGAAACATGCGGAGGGAGAAGACAGGATTACAATCGCTAACAGAAACCAAAAGTTTGGAATTTCCTGACCTATGGGAAGTTGAATGTTGCATCAAACCCACTCCCCCATCATTCCCTGTACTGACTGTGAACACAAAGAGGAATTGGTGGGGGGTGGGGGACAAACAAAAAAAATACCCTTTGCTTTGAAATAGGCTACAGATTATAAAATTCTATTCAACCAAAATCTCTTGTGTCTTAAATCACTGTTATAACCAAAAGGCTTTGCTTGCTGAGCAAGAAGAAATGTCTAATAAGGGCCTGTTAACTCCCACCTTAACTAGCCCTACTTCAGAAATTTCTCCTCTCCCCACCCGCCTATTTTCAATCAAGAAGAACTAAAGGCAGTTCCCTCTGAGGTGGGTTAATGCCAGTGTGATTTAATACTGTGGCATTAGATTGTTAGCTAGCTTGATCCAGCACCTTCCAAATCTCCAGATTTAGCAGGCTAAAGTACAGCCTGCCTTGTCTTGGCTAGAGTTTACGATGAACTGATTAGCTCAAGCTAGCTAACGTGATCTAATATTATACCTTTAAAATCTAGCCCAGGCAAAGACAGAGTTGCACAGCTGTGGAAAGTGGGTTTGATGCAAAAGAGGGAAGGAATGATTAACAAACAAGACCAGACTGACCCAAGTGGTTTATGTGAGATACAGAAAATGCACTTACGGTCTCTTTTTTCCAAGCTGTTCCTTCCCAGGTTATTTTAGCTGACTAACACATGCCACTGTCTTGCTTTACTAAATCTGCAGTGCCATCTACAGTGCATCTGAAGTTAGAATCTGGCCCTATAAGCCTAGAGAGTGATGTGATGCTATGGCTGCATGAAGAGAATAGAAATTGCCCTTCTCTCTCCACATCTCTGCTCCTTGAATGTAATTCAGTCAAATCTGCTGACTTTCACTGACATAAACAAGCTTTCACTTCTGTGAACTCTACAGAGCTCACCCAGCTAGTATGGGTAGGGGAGAGTCACCTGGATTCTATCTGCCTCAATCCTCCAACTTGCCAGTTAAGTTCCAATCACAGACTGGTCACGATTTAATCAGCAGTAAAAACAGCCAACATTTCAAATTCAGCTAGACTCTGCGGCACTGGAAACTGAAGAGACCTTTAGCTTTGTGAGTGCAATGAATTTAATCGGGAAGCACTGAAAAGAAATACGGATCCTAAGATTAATTTTATAGACAGGCGGATGACTTTATATCTGCATTAAACATTAATAGCAGGTTTCTACATTAGCCTTCACTTTCTGCAGACTTTTACTCTACTGCAAATCAAGTATGGAACACTGCAAAACAAAACGGCAGCATTTTATACATTCTTTGTACTGGTCACAGTGATTCCACAGTGCAGGGTAACAGAAGAATAGTGGTAAATCTGCTTTTCACAGCACCATAAAAGTCAGAGATGAGTGTCAAGCAGAATGGTTCTTTCTGAACAGTTTGTAAGAATATTTCCAAACTTTGAAATTTGAGCCCTCCTTTTCAGTAAAGGGAACAGACCACAATTCTTTTGCTGTGTGTAGTTATTGTCAGAACACTTATGCCATCGAACAGTGTGAGAAAATCCACAGTCCCTAGCCAACGCAGCTGTGCCACCAAAACCGCCGCGCAGACTCAACTCTACCAACAGAAGAGTGCTTACGCTGGCTTAGCCAAAATTGTGCAGAGCAGGGGCAAAGCTATCCCAGCAAAAACTCCTACTAGTTTCTGCTGAGTCCATACAAGAGAACCAAGTTAGCATAGGCTCCATGTCTATAGCATAAATATACTCTTAATTTATATAGCATCTCCACCCTACTACCTAATTCTGTGCATCACTTCACACTATGGGGTCACGATTGACAATGGGGACTCCTAAGTAGTGCACAATGTGTCACAGAAGGATGAGTTTCACTCCTGGAAAAGACGGCTACATAATGATTGAGTAATAGCTATGTGTGTATTTTCACATGCCAGTAAATATATTTTTAAACCAGTACCGAGCCTGACCTTGTTCATGGAAGTTGGGCTTCTCCACATCCCCATTGATACAAGGCTTGCTGTCCACTACCTCCTTCAAGGCAGCTGGCTCAGGAGCTGGTTTCAAGAGGACGTTGCTGAAGGTGGGAGCCAACCGAAAGCAGCGTTTGGTCTGGAACAGCTGGGTGGACATGGCCTGGAGGTTGCTGGCTATGCTAGCTTCATTAGTGCCCATGGACCCGGGCCCATTAACTGCAGCATCTGAATTCTCAGTCTTGGAGACATTCAGGCATTTTGAGTCCACCAGCCCGCTCCCCTCCATGCCATTTAATGCTTCCTTGGCCCCGTTTTTCATGCTTTTGGTTCGTCCACTTCCCTCCTCCCCTGGCTCGTCCTCCATATCCTCCAGGTCAGAACGGGATTCCTGGCTGTTCATGTCTGAGTCCGTCTCCACATCAAAGGCCGTCTCCACCTCCTCGTCACTCTTCTCTGAGCCACTCTCCGAGCCATCGCTGCCCTTTGTGAAGTCCTGGCTGGAGTCAGAGTCAAAGCCCTCACTCAGGTCGCTCTCATCCACCTTCTGGGGATGGCGCCGGCGGCGCAAGCACGAGAGGCGAGAGTATTTCTTGCTCTTCTTGCTGTCCTCCTTCCTCTGCTCATCACTGGGCCGGTGGTTGGCTAAGTCAGCATCTGCTTCCTTCTCAATGGAGTTCACAGGCTCCCGGGTCTCTTGGTCATCTGCAGGGGACACCCGAAACAAAACCCCTTAGAACTCTTTGAACCCAACCAGGTGACCAACCCCAAGCCTGGAGAAAGGGCTGCGCCTCACTTCTACAGCACCTTTCATCAGAGGATGTTTCGTGGCAGCCCTGGGAGACAGTCCCACTTTACAAATGGGTCAGTCTAAGCACCAATAAGGGAAGGGAGATGACCCTCACACCCTGACCAAACTTCAGTTACATAGAAACATATAAGCTCAGTTACAGACGCCTCCTTTACCTCCTAGTTATATTTACTAACTAGGGAAGTAAAATCCTATTTAACTGGTAGGTTTAACTGTTTAGCCAATTAAATGGGCAGGGGGGTGGCTCAGAAGGCCACTCCAGCCACTGCAAGCCCCACCCCGCAGCACACAGGAGACCAGAGTGAATCTAGCCAGGGTGGAGCATCCCCACCTGCAGCGCACCAGGGTCCCAGGGCTGCTCTGGCACTGCCACAGGTAGTGGGGGGGCGCACTCCAGCACAGCCAGAGCAGCCCCAGTCCCTGGCATTCAATGAGCAGGGACGTTCCTGATGGCCATTTCGAAGTTTTGCACTAGTGTAGACGTAGCCGGAGTCTGTCAAGGCCAAACTATGAAGGCTTAGATCTAAATAAGCTTAAATTCATGTTGTCCAAGCTGTACCTGATAGGTCATTACATAGCTTCAACTGCTATCCCAATACAAAATTCATTTATATACAAAACCACTTTCTTCCCAGCCCAGCCTTCCAATGAAAGAGCTCACACTGTTAGTACAGTGAGAACTTTACCTCTTAACAGTCCTTCGCAAGAGAGGAATACATGCTTCATTAGCAACACCAAAAAATTCACTGACTGATCAAAATGCACTCTTCTGCCAAGAATTCAGTTCTCTGACCACAGGCTAATTCTTCTTAGTTGAAACCCAGCTAAAATCTTGGTTTAAAAACAAGCCTGTATTATACTTTCTAGTTAAAATAATGTTGTGTGCATTTATATTCAGATTGCTGACAATACAGCAAAAGGGAAAGACAACTGCATGCATGCCAGAAAGTTTGAAATTAAGACCTAACTGCTACTCTCAATCTTGGAGTGAGCTGGTCTAATCCACCTTCCTTATTAGATCGACAGTGCTTAATATGCTTAACTCACCTTGTTTTATTTCTAAACAAGGGCAGGAAATAATCTGCACAGGTTTTATAAATACAATAGCTTAATAAACAATACTGCCAAACAACAGTATGTGGAAATTTTCTTAAAGGGATAGGCAAGGTACAGGTTGAAACATTCCACTGAGCATGGAAAAAAAGGAGGGAACAAAAGAAGGAAATATGAAGTTAAATTTTTCTGCAGAAACAAAAGAGTATGTAAGCATGCAGTCAGTCGAAAGAGAAACAACTGCTACTGTTCAAGCTAGTTGAGACATTATTCTGGATGTGTTTAGTGGAACTGTTTAAGGCAAGTGATTAAGTTCTCAGCACAGTAACTTTTCACAGAATTAACCTCAAGTGAATGAGTTAAGTTATTCCTATCTTTAATTAGGGGTCAGTACATCATCCCAATTATCCCTGATCATAAACTGGAGACTCCTGTTTGAGGTCAATCTCCAAGAATATCACTCGGGTCAAGAAAAATCTGCTGTTAGAAGAACGGAAATTCAGAATTTACAACTTCAGCTTTCACCAAAGCTAAACTGACTTGAAAAACAATAAAAAGCCTGATCAATAGGCAATGCTGGTGGCTAAAGACCTCTTATTTATCCTACAAGGATAGAAATTCAGGGCTGAAAGGGACTTCAGGAAGCCATCATGTTTAGCCCCATGCACTTATCGAGACTCAAGCAAACCTAGAATTGTCCCTGACTGGTGTTTGTCCCGCCTATTCCTGAAAACCTCCAATGGGGAGGATTCCACAAATGCCTTGGAAAGTCTATTCCAAATCTTTACTATCTCTACAGTTAGAAAGGTTTTTCTAATATCTAACCTAGATCTTTCTTGCTTCAGATTAAGCTCATTGCCATATGTTCAGTGGACATGCAGAAGAATGAGCTGGAAAGAGATACAGAATGGCTGTTTTAGACAACAGGAAGGCATCTCTTGCAAGAGTTGTAAGATAATGAAATGGGAAATAGTAGACGCATGCGAGAAGAACAGAAGAGTCCAGTCCCCTTCCTTATCAGGCAACCTTGTCACATAAACCATTCACGTGCTCAGAGGAGGTAGCAAGAGCTGCACAGATGAGGACCAAGACTTCAGCTCCAGCAAAGCCAATGGAGAGTTTTAAAAGCTGTTCAAAAGAGTCCTGTGCTATACCACTGAAATGAACGAGGATCAAAGGGAAGTGTTACAAGAGAGGATGTGCACTTCGCTCACATCTGGGAAAACCAAAGTTGCTGCTCAACATTTCAGCAATGCCTCTAGTTAGTATGAGTGCCCCCCTCAGACCACCGCTTCTCTGTGGGCCACATTGGAACCCAGAGCAGGCATTACTCTGGCAGCTTCTTATGGGAGCAGTTATTCCAGAACAGGGTACTCCAGAGCAAGAGAAGGGACTTCCTTCCCCTTGAGGGCGAGCAAGCTACTTGTGCCTGGTACTTCCAGCCTGGTATTAAAAGATCAAAGCGTTTCAAACTCAGCTCTGTGAATCCATAGCTGTGCACTGCACTACTAATCTCATACTGAACACACTGAGGAAAGCGACATGGTAGCCACATATAGAGAAACAGCCTGAGCCAACACCATACTCACCACCCTGCTCCTCTTACCTGTGCCGTCGCTCTGAAAGGCTGGAACTGGATTCTCCCCTTCTTCCAGTTCTGCCTGCAGGCGAATATTGACGTGGTTTATCAGATGAGAAAAGAGGGCCAATGTGAAAGCAATGGCTGCGCTGTACTGTTTGGAACCTGCAACGAGACAGCACAGTGAGGTGAACTGAACAGAAAAACCAAGTTCCGCAGCAAAATGGATGTCAATTTAAAGCTTTGTCCACGCTTCCCCAGGCCACTGACATAAGTTATGAAACTTCAGCTGCACAACTAGCGTAGCTGAAGTTGACGTACTTAGAGGTCTTTTTACCATGGTGACTTCACCGAGGTAAGTCAACAGCTGATGCTCTTCTGTCAACTCCACTTACTCTTCTTGTTTTTGTAGAGTACCAGAGTCAACGGGAGAGCACTCGAGGATCAATTTATTGCGTCTGTATTACATGTGATAAATTGATTGCTGCTGGATTGCTGCCCATGGATCCAGTGAAAACATGCCCTAAACTACATTTCAAGATTCACTGTCAAACTGCATGGGACACAGCAGTGACAAGTGGGATCAGTATTCAGGCGGTTACCACTTCCTGAAAAAAACTTCAATCCATGAATTCAAGGTGGCATTATTCCACTGGAATAAAAGAGGACCCCTAGGAGTTACCCAGTTCTAAAACTAATCTGCATAAAGTAGGTCCTCTTATTCCAGTGGATCCCAAACTACTTCTACACTGGCCCCACTTATCCATAATGGAATTTGATCACACCCGCCCAGGGGCTGGGAGCCAGGGGTCTTGGACCGTCAGCAGGAGCCACAGTGAAGCTGGGGGTACAGCAGAGCTGGATGGGACTCTCTCCCTGCCACCTACATTTTGGGGACCATTCCTTGTTCTATGGAAGGTCATTAATCAGAACGGACGGGTCAACTTTTTCAGCATGTATGTGCTACGAGGCTGTCCTCCTCTCACCTCACAAATCAATGAGCTGTATCACTACCAGTGTCTGTGGTTAATGCACTGATTACCTGCCCTTTTGAGGCTGTGGACACTCATTAGGCAGATGATCACCATGCGGAAGATGAGGAGGTCAGGAAGGAAGGAGTATCCATTCTCATATTCCTCTTCATCTTCACTAGCTGAGCTCAGGTTAGGAGGAGAAGGCAAGTAGAACAAGCAAAGGTTGAAATCCTCCAGCACCGACTGGCAAAGAGCTGTTAGCTCAGAGTCCACAGAGCTTAACATGGGAGGAAAAACAGATTTACTCTTCAAATGCCCTGTAGCAAGTTAAGTCTCAAGCTCCTACCAAGTGGAATTTTCAAGTGGATACTGGGGCTTCTGACGGGGCTCCACGCCTCAGTCAGCTTCCAGCCATGGGGCTGCTGAGTTCCCTCTACCCACAGCAGGAGTTCCCATGGCTGTGGCTGCCAGCGGGGCTCTGAACCTCAGCTGGATGCCAGCCATGGGGCTGGCGGGGCATCCTGGCCAGGTCCCCATGGCTGCAGGGATGAGAGAGTGACAGATAAGGGAGTTTTAACAGGTATATTCCCCAGTGCCTTGTCCTATCTTGTAAGTGACTGGAGTGATGACTGAGCTACCACCAGTGTGGCTATACCCCACCAAAAAAGAAACAAAAAACCCAGATGTAAGCGCTCTGCTAATCAGCTGGGCGGCATTCGAAATTCTCCCAAGCAGCTGCCCAAGCACATGGCTTACAGGGAATGTTGGGTTCAATCTTTTTTCCTTCTGTGAATCTCACACACACCCCAGAATCATCTGCAGCTCTTTGCTGCTTTGGAGGAAACACTATGGGAATCAATACAGTGGATTACAAGATGTTCCCAGCTCCTACAGAGAAACCAACTGCCAGAGGTCTTGCAAATCCTCTTCAACAGAATAGCAGATACAAGCAATTAATGGAGCTCTATTTCTTCTCCCATCCTGAAACACAGACACCTCCCTCTGAATGTGCCTCAGGGTAACAGTGAACTGTAAGTTCATGGTCAACAAATCAGTCCCTTAAAATGGGCAAAAAACTAAGCCGTGTGTGTATTACCCCCCTTCCTCCCTGACAGAAATTAGTCTGGATCAAGCAGTATTTACAATGTTAATTTAGTGGTACCTGAAGACAACTGAAGAGACAGAAAATCTAAGAGAACAATTCAACTTTACAAAGCTTTCCACTTATTCCAACAAGTTACATCATTATTTCCTCTTTGCAAGGTTAGAGTACAGGTGTTTGAACTTAATGAACAGTTCCATGGTTCTGCATATGGGAACTCTGCATCAATGTCTTTCTGCCAATGCCCCCATAGGAACACAGATCTGGGACTGGGCAAAGCATCTGAACACACTGACGGTACGTCTTCGCTACCCAGAAGATCGACCTGGTCAGGGCCAATCTTCTGGGGTTTGATTTCACACGCTTAGTGGGGACACACAGAATTGAACTATCAGGGCTCGACAGTTGATCCCTGTACTCCTCAATCTTGCGAGCAGTGAGGGAAGTCAACAGAAGAGTTTCTCCCAGCGACCTCCCTCACTGAGGGTGGCCAGATAAGTCTACTGTAGATGCGTCAATTTCAGCTCCGCAATAGCTGTAGCTCAAATTGCATATCTACAATCAACTTTAAGGTCTACTGTACACCTGGCCTCCGAGGGGCACTACAAACACCAAGGTGAGACTGAGGAGCTGGGGAGTCAAGACCTCCCAAGGTCTACATATTCTCAAACATTACATTTGCAACACTCCTAAATAATTTATTCACAGAAACACAGAACACTACACCTGGAAGGGACCTCAAGAGGTCATCAAGTCCAGTCCCCTGCCCTCACAGCAGAACGAAGCATGATCTAGACCATCCCCTACAGATGCCTGTCTAACCTGCTCTTAAATATCTCAGTGATGGAGATTCTACAACCTCCGTAGGCAATTTATTCTAGTGTTTAAACACCCTGACAGTTACGAAGTTTTTCCTAATGTCCAACCTAAACCTCCCTTGCTGCAGCTTAAGCTCACTGCTCCTTTTCCTATACTCAGAGGCCAAGGAGAACAATTTTTCTCCCTCCTCCTCGTAACCCTCTTTCAAGTATTTGCAAAAAAGATATTTAGGTCTTTAATTCCACTGTGCAGAGTTTCTCTGTAGAGACGGCAATACTCTCCTCCCCTCACAGAGGGGTTGTAAGACTTGACAGACATTTGTGATTATTGACTGAAAGCCTCAACACAGACATAACTAATATATGCTGTTTTGCTTTTGTGACAAGGATACAAAGAAAATCATTTCACTTCTAACGTTTGTTGCACGTCACCTACAGAAGAGATAGACTGTATAGTACCCATACCTGCTTTTTGGCTGCAAAAGGCTCTGTAGGTACATGAAGCTCACCAGCAACCTTTTAATGTCTTTGGATCTAAAGATTAAACAGAAACAGAGAAATGAGTATCCTGTCTCTTGGCTTCAAGAGAGTAGCAATGTTCTTGTTCACGTATAAGCAGTCCTGTAGCAGCATAAAGACTAACAATTTTATTTAACAGGTAATGAGCTTTCATGGGTAAGGCCCACTTAATCTGATAGCGTTATTCACACCATTGATTTCCTACTAAATGCACCATGAATATTGGTGTACTAGATGGGTGATGACTACATGAACTTCTCCTGCAAAGACAGCAGTAAACACAACTAGCAATGATATATTTAAAACAAAAGAAACAGCTGCATTGCTAACACGAAGCATTAGTGAACAACTGTGGATTATGGTAAAGTGTTGAGCTAATTCGAAGGTCTCTCAATACCTACTTGATGCTAGAGACCCTACACTCCTACTGCTTTTTGTTTCGTAAGGTGAAAGTTAGTGCTTGTGACAGAACAGCAGCCCTGGAGACTGAAGTCCACAGGCTGGACATACATAGGCAGCAGCAGCGCAAGCTTCCTACTTGTTCCACTCCACCACTATGTCTGAACTCTGATATGCGGCAATCAGCTCTAGAGATGAGAGGGGGACTCAACCTTTGCACCTAGTCAGTCCTTAGCCTCTTTTCCTGTGATGATCATTAGAGAGGCCAAAAGCGGGATCCAATCTGAGAGCATAAAAAAAAATATCAAACAGCAACAAGCTGACTGGCTACTGACTTGATCTGGATGTGTGCGCCAGACACTCACTGCCTCTTCAGATTCCCAGGAATCATACCCAGTGCCCTGTTCCTAAAAGAAGCTACTGATTATCTCATTCCAAGTCTTGTCCCAATACCACCCTCTTCAGTTCCTGTTCTTACCGTTTTTTGCTTGGAGACAGTTTCCTGGTTTCACATTTCTTCAGCTGGTGATACATTTTGGCTGCCTTGTCATATAGCCGCTTCAGGTTTCCATAGGCACCTTCAAAGGACACTTCAGACTGGATACTAAGATACCAACATTTTACAAACAGGTTAGTGTTTTTGTAGGGATCCTTACCTCTTACTTTCCGTGACTCTGACTGGGCTGCAAATTTTAAAGGTATCTTGGCACCTTAACACAGAAGTAGGTCCCAAGTGAGATTTTCATAAGTGCTGGGGCGATTGATTTATAAGGACTTCAGCAGCCATCAGACACTGTGAAATCATGTACTTCCCCTTTAAGGGGTAGGCGGGAGCCAAAAGCAGAGACAGCCTGGGTGTAATCAAGGAGACTGTCCCACACTAAGAGCTATTTAAACAGGAAGCTGAGTAAGACGGAAGGGAACAGAAGCCATGCAGGCTGCAGTGAGTAGGTGGTGGCAGTTTTCTTTCAGGCTCTTGGAAGCTGGCTTACCTGGCAGCTTCGTTCTGTGCTCCTGAAGTTCAGGAACTAAAGCACAGTCCTTATGAACTGTTTAATTACTCAGGTCCTGAAGCCTTATTAAAAGGAGACATGCTATTTGATTAGTGTGCACTAGTCTCTCCTTGCCCTGGGTAAATTAAAGTGAGGCACACAGGCGGCAGTAGCCCATCACGCTGCAGGACTTGCCCACCCATTTAGAAAAACCTAGGTGTGTTTGAAAATCCCACTCCACTCCTGTCTTTGTCTCTAGGTCTGAACATCATTTAAAATGTGGCCCTTCATGTTTTTTATTAAACCACTGGCACAGTGGCCCCGGGACCCAGTATATGTTGTCTGGGAGGGAACCTTCACAACCTCTCTCCTTCAGCATTCCCACTAACAGCAGCTGCGCAAACAAACGGAGCAACATGTGAGGAATAAGGATGTAAACTGGCACAATGACTAGAAGGGAAATGAGGATGAATCAGCTCCCTCCAGCCTCCGTACGCTCTGCAGCAGACACTCACCAGCGTAAATAGCAGTAGGTAGCTTCCACGTTGTAATATTTACTCCCTGCCAGTGTCCCCAGCTGGTTAAAGGGCATCCCTGTCATGAAAATTAAAAGGAAAGTGACCTAGCCCATGTTATTCCAAACATCTCCCAAGTAAGAAGACCCTTTACATCTCACTACATTTCTGTTCATGGCAGAAGGTGCAAAGAGTCAGCAGATACAAAGGACATTAACAAAGCCAAGAGGAAGCAGCTTTGGCTACTTGCTTCCTTCATCTTTTACCAGTCTGCTTCATGCTACCCTAACATCTTCCTGTCCCTCCTCCACTTGCTCCCCTTTCTCCTTTAAGCAAGCCCTCCTCATCATCAACAACTCCCATGTCCCCTTCTCTCCTAAACCACGGTGCTGTCCAATTTGGATTGCTACATCATCTTATCAACATTTGTCAAAGTGCTATGTAGATTTACCATGCAACATAAATTTTCATCAATATCAATTATTCATATGGGCAGGGGGTGACATGACCCAAAGCAACAACTCAAGAAGGAAAAAGCTTTACACTGTGTTTTTGAAACTGTATCCTTTGCAAACATACCTGTAAGGACCACTCAAAAGCTTTAGCTTCCACTGAACGCAGCTGTTCACTTAACAATAGCTCTCAAAGGAGGCTCATTACACAACGTGCTCCATGATCTGCAGTGACTGTTTCTGAGTGCAGGTCAAAGGTTTAATTTTATTCTGTCAGCATCTCCTTAGCTCAGGTTCTTTAGCCACATTTGAAGCCCACAACTGAGATCAGCTGAGGCTTTTAATTAAAGCTTCTTATATTTCCATATCTATGCAGTACTCAAAAGGCATATTCAGGCCTAGTCTCCACTACTACAAGGTGACAGTCTAAGTTACACAGCTTCAGCTATGCGAATAACGTGGCAGAAGTCAACGTACATAGATCTACTTACTGCGATATCTTCACCGCAATAAGCTGAGCTGATACATTCTCCCATTAACTCCCCTTACTCTTTCCATTCCAGTGAAGTACCAGAGTTGATGGGAGAGTGCTCGATTTATCATGTCTAGTACTGTGCCTATATAAATCAACCCCCATTAGACTGCTCGCTGTTCATTCACCCAGCAGGTAGTGAAGACACACCCTTAGAGGCCCTCATTTTTAATTCTCAAACTCAGGGTGTCAGACCTGGTATACCTGTCAGGGTATTCTGCCAGACCACGCTCTTCAGAGCAGCTAACACAGTCTGAATGTTCAAGAGAGTTGGAATCACTGACTGACCTTGTATCAATTTTGTTCTCTATTAATGAATGGAGAGTATGACAAGAGCATTACAGAAACTAAAACTAAATTTTAACCGCAACTATTTAAAAGGCATTAGAGAATAAATCTATTAAATAAGTTCCTGTACTTCTATCGTACCTTTTATCTGAGAAGCTCAGAGTGCTTTATGTGCATTAACCTTACAAAGTAGCAAAACTTCCCCCATTTTATAGGTATGAAAACTGAGGCACAGAATGTTCGGAGACTTGCCCATAGGTGTCAGTGGTACACCTGCAACAGAACACAGGAGTCTGACCCCCAGTCTCCCAACTATGTTACATTTACATAAAGTAACTGCTTGTAAATCAAAAAAGGAGCATGTGGGATAATATCAGAAGAAAAAGTAGTATTAGCAACAGTGCTCTGCAAAAGCAGCAACACACAGCTGGATTTTAGTTGAGCTAGGTAAGTATGACGCCATCTCTTCATATAAATTTGAACCTTTATGCACGATGTGGCTAGAGAAAGGAAGTTACCTGATAAATCAAAGTCACCCTGGAAGTGAAAGCAGAGATGCTCTCTTTTCCTTGCTTTGCCAGCAAGTCTCATAAGGGAGGATTATTGTAACAAGGTCACAAAACAAATCTCTCAAAAGCAATTGCTATAGTGCTTTCTTCCAGTCATTGTCACGAGAGGCTTAAGGCCTTATTGTTTTTGTCATGTTACTGTTCAAAAAGGCCTCAGAATTCATGGCAATTTACTTACCAATTTGTGGTGCAACAGAAAGGGCTTGATAGTAAAACCTTTCAGCCAACAGTTCTGTGTCCACACCTGCTAACTCATTCTGATAGCGAGCTGAAAAGAAACACATCATGAGCAATAGAAAGCACAGGCTGTGCCCTGGTGTTGCCCAGTGCAAAAAGGGAACAATGTCGTATTTAGCTGCGATGCCTGGAGTACCTTTCCCAGACCTAAAGAAGTGCTCTGTGTTGCTTAAAAGCCTCCCTCACCAACAGAAGTTGGTCCAATAAAAGATACTACCTCTCCCACTCTGTCTCTAAGTTATTCATGCACATTCACTTATGTTTATTCCTTCACATGTGCACAGAGATATTCAAGCAAGACATCAAATCATGTCATACTCACTGCTTGTGGTCATGACTGTGAGATACAGACACAAGTCCATTACAGAAAGGACTAATATGTGAACATGTTTCATACTAGCTATTAAAAGCCACCACTTTGTCTTTATTACCCTGCACTGAATTCAGTTTAGAATTCTGCCTGTTGTGCTGAATTCTCATTTACATGCACTATTCAAGCTCTGTAACATGGGCACAACAGTGGACACAACTCACCATGTACACTCTAATAACTCTGAAGTGCCAGGGCATATATGTTTTTGTACAGCAAAGGATTGCCACCCAAAATACCCTACGACATAACCACCACATTCTAAAACTGATCTGTTATTGGAAAGGGTTTCACTTTTAATCTGTTAGTGACAAAAGTATGTAAGGTTTGTCTATACTATTCACAGTGCCATAGCTATACCAGACAATCCCCTGCTTCACTGGTGGAATGGGTTTTTTCATCACGAAAGAAAAGCCACCTCTGTGAGAAAAAGGAGCTAGGCTGGTGGAAGAATTCTTCCACCCACTGGGGTTAGGTCAGCACAGGTATGGGACTCACAAAAATGCGAATGTTCCTGCTCCCCGGGCCTCAGAGCAACACAACTATGTTCATCTAAATTCTAAGTGTGCAACAGACCTGAGACAAACCCATATCTGCAAGGAATTATCAGTGATGACTGCATGCAACAGCCTTTATACTTCAAAGGTCCCGCTGCAAGAAAACTTTGCTCTTACCTAAATCTCCCAGATAAACCAGACATCTATGACATGCCATCTGTGCCCACTCCATTTCTTTCCCCGATGCAGACACAGGTTTCTTGCAGCCTACATGAGAAATACCAAATCGTAACATACCCGTGGGTGAAGCCTGCTGGAAAGAGATAGCAGGAGCCTATGCTTCTTCATGAGACACATGACAATTAAGTGCATGTAAATAAAAGATCACACACTGAGCCCAGATTGCTAGCTTTTGTCCATGATGTATTATAGGTTAGCGCAGTGCAGGTTTGTATCAGGCTATCAGATTGTGGTCTGTCTGAGTCTTGCACAATCACTTTCTTAAGCCACCCCAATGCCCCCCAGGGCAATATGTGGCACTGTTGCATAGAAATTATTAACAGTGCTAGTTCACTCATCTGATGTCAGGGCCTAAACTTTTACTTCCAAGCCACTAGAAATATGGTGGGCATTCAATACTAGGCAAGCTGAGAGAGACTGTCAAAAGGAGAGAGAGAGAGAAAAGAGAGAAGAGATGATCGACAATGAGGGAAGGGTGGGATAAGATGGATGAAAGGGATAGAGAACAAAATATATTTCTGTATCTACAGCCCCTTCAGTTTTACATGGAGAAAGGTCTCCAGGAAAAAAAAAAACAAAAAAAACTCAGTCATTGGAAAGTGGCAGAAACAACAAAAGAGGGTCCAATCAATCGATCTAAACCTAACTAAAACAATCAAGCATGAAGTCATCTTAACTCCTGGAGGTGATGGTCACAGGTGGGACATGTCTCATCAGGACAGATTTTTTGAAAAAAAATCTTCCATCAGTACCTTTCTCAGCAGTAGTGACCAGTGAGCAATGCTCTCTCATTATTTACTGCTATTGCGTGATATTTTTCTTCTTGGCTGTCATTCAATAAAACAAGGAGGACATCTTCATGTCACCCTCCTATTTCTGAGTCCATGGACGGCTGACCAGCCCAGTTCCGGAGCCACAGGTCTTATCACAAAAGGGGCAGGTGCTGGTAGCTAATGGAAGGGTGCAGGGCAGTTTTTGATGCTTTTTTCTTCTCCACATCTCCTCATTTGCACCGTGGCAGGACCTCTCAAATTGCACCACCCGCTCACGTATTACCACTCTCCACTGGAGATAGTCTTGGGCCAGGTCCTCTCAAGTGTCGACATCAGTGCTGCACTTTTTCATATGTGCTTTCAGCCTGTGCTTATATCACTTCTGGTGGCCCCCTCAATGCTCTTCTGTCCTCCCTCCAACTCGGGGAACAGAATCTGTTTTGGAAGGCGCTGATCAGACATCTAAACTATGTGACCAGTTCAATGAAGCTGTTGAATGATAATGGCTTCAATGCTGGTCATATTTGACTCTTCCATAATTCTAGTATCTCGTGTGCCTATCCTCCCAAGAGACATTTAGGATTCTCATGAGGGAGCATTGATTATATTGTTCAAGTTCCTTCAGATGATGCTCGTATGCTGTCCAGGTTTCACATGCATACACTAGCATTGGAACAACCACTGCATGGTACACAAGGAGCTTTGTGTTGATGTCCCGGTTTTCAAAGACCCTTTGTCAGAGGTGGGTGAAAGCAGAGCTGTCATGGCTCAAGCAATGCTGGATTTCCACATCAATATGCTGGCTTTAATCTTGTGCCTATAACTGACAGTGAATCTACAAAATGCTTTTGCCACGTAGCTCTATAATCCTCATGTATGCCACCCTGCCATTAGCCTCCTCCCACTTCCCCCATTTTTAGTTGTCTGCCCTCCTCTATAACAAGAGAACTAGGGGTCACCAAATGAAATTAATAGGTAGCAGGTTTAAAACGAACAAAAGGAAGAACTTCACACAATATGCAGTCATCCTGCTTGATAGAGGATGTTGTGAAGGCCCACTCCGTAACAGAGGTCAAAAAGAGCTAGACACATTCACTGAGGATAGATCCACCAACGGTCATCAGCCAGGATGAACAGGGATGGTGTCCCAAGCCTGTTTTGTTGGAAGCTGGGAACGGGTGACAAAAGATGAACCACACTTTCTTGATCATTCCCTCTGTAACCTCTGGCACTGGCCACTGTTACACAACCAGGCCCTGAGCTAGATGGACTTTTCATCTGACCCTGTGTGGCTGTTCTTACATTCTGCATGACTCTTCCCCATCTACTATTTTTAATGATATAAGTGTGTTTAATTTTCACTGTCTGTTTCTAACGTCTACGTGCTATATTGTTTCAATTGCAAGCATTTGCTGCACCATGAAAAATTTAGAGGGCAGAACCCCAGCATATGTAGTCACTTATCAAGAACTACAAATTCTGCTAGAGTTTAAAATAGGATTTATTAGCTCTGCAGTGCCATGAAAATGTTTCTCACAGCAACAGTTGCTAAGGATATCTGCCTTTAAACTCATGTTTCAAAGCCAACTCCAATACAATCATCTTTCACCAGCTAAGAAATGAACACAAGTAAAATATTCCATTGCTAGACACATGCAAATATTTCTAACTCAATTATTTTACTCCCCTTAAAAAGCCTCTATTAATGTTTCATTATTTCCTCCTTCCCATAATACAATTATTCAAATATCAGCCTAAGCTTCAGCTCCACGTTGGCAACTGGAACTATGTGGATGGACTCTGAAGTCAGTGGAGTGAAGAGGTTTGCCAGATTCAATTACAGCACCAAGGGTCTCAGTATGTACATGAGGGAGATAACACACAAATGCAACTTAAAGTCAGAAAGCAATACCAAGAATACAAAAGTGATGCCTCCAGTCAATGGGATTCTCTGACAAAGCCTCTTATTTTCTATAGTTTGCTCTCCATGATTTTCCTCACTCTATCGCCAGAGGTAAGTGCTTTTTCAAAATTGTGCTGTAAGATCTGCCCTTGAATATTAACAATTAGAGGATTTTCTAAGAGCAATTTGACTGCAGTAAAGAATATTGTCCATCCCTTCTTTCATTATCAAAAGTTCTAACTTGAAAACAAAAGCTGAGCAGACAGCCTATTTTGGACCTTTTCTGACTATTTCATGTTCTGCGTTTTGAAACAGAGATAAGTAATTTCAAGGGGGAGCCATCTGTTTATGACTGTTGATCAATCATGAGCCAATATACATCAGGCACTGACCTATCAGTGGGTCTGTTACATGAGTCCAGTCAATACAGCACTGCAGCTCCAGCTGATAGTGAGACTGAATGTAGAGAAGAAGGTGTTGATAAAATCCTATGCCAGCAATTAGGTGAGTCCTGTATGCACACTCCAAGGTGCTGCGGCTGTGAATGTGCTGTAGAAAACAAAACAAGCATACAGGTGAGAGGCTGTTAATGCAGCGTAGATAAGATTCTGGATGTTAAGAGTTAGCTTGTAACTATCACAAAACCAAAAATCAGTCCTGTAGCACTAACAATACTAGGTGACGAGTTTTCATGGGACAGACACACTTCCTACACTGCTAATCTTTAAATTGCTACAGGATTGCTTTTTTGGTTTTGAGAAGATACAGACTAACATGGCTACCTCTCTGTGACATGTATCTATCGTTTGCCATCTTCCCACAGGTCAGTTCACCTCCCTGCCCAACAATTTAACCTGTACTATTAATACCTAATATTTGACAGGTATAAATGTCAAGAAAGGAGAAATTACATAGGCACCGTACAGAAGTACAACTAGGAATAACTGAATATTAAGAAATTAAAACACAAGCTGAGAATCAAGACAAGTTTTATTTTCATACTATTCTCCCAAGGACAGTCAGTGGTAAAAGATCCATTTGCTTGGGAAGATAGCAAACAAAATGCCCATATAAAAAATATTTCATTGGCTGAGTGAAATGGACTAAATCTAATACAGGTTGAACTTCTCTCATCCAGTACTCTTGGTACCTGACCAGTGCCGAACAAGAGAATTTGATGGATCACAGGAAGTCAATATTGTCTAGCACATCACCAATACTTCCACTGCTTACTGGGCTCTTAGAAGACATTTAGGGTAAATTATAGCTAAACAACAGCACAGAACACTGAGAGAGAGGACCGGTGGCTGTAAACACACGTTATAGGACCACACAAAACGTGGCCACACCTCTGCTAAGTGGTTGTCCAGATAACTAAAATCATGCCAGATTACGCATGTTGCTGGACAAGAGTGTTCTAGATTAGAAAAGTTCATCCTGTAGATCTAACTTTACAAATTACTTCACTGCACTGATTATATCATCATTATGCATTTAGCCACTAACACCCTCACAGGTATTTAACAATTACCAAAGACAGATTTCTGGTAAAGCAAAATAACTGTTTCCAGAAGTAGTAAAATCAAACCTTCCCTGATCAGCCACATTCAACAGAACAACTGGATTCTGTCTGCAAAAGACAATCTATCCTGCAAGAAGTGGTGTGTCCTTAGCTTGGGTTAAAATAGCAGTGAAGATAGCAAACCAGCTTGTAATTCAAGTGAGCAGCCTGAGTTAAATACAGCTCCTGGAGTTGAACTCAACTGCTAAAGCAGGATTGCAGCTTCTTCACTGCTATTTTAACCTGAGCTATGAACACTCCATCCACCCCCCGGGAGCAGATGGGGGGGCAGCATAGACACAATCCCAAATAACCCAGCCTACAACTCAGCAGCTTCAATCTTTCTTTACTCTTTGATTCATCTGATTTACTCATGTGGGACAGCAGAATGGAAGAGCTAAAAGACTTGTGCTTCTAAAAGATCACACATGTAGTTCTTGCTCTCTAAATCTGATCATATATTCACACTTGCAACTCAAAGTTAATTCATTTTTCAGGATATTTACATTAATTGCTATCTGTACATAGAGAGGCACTAAAATCAAACTAAAACTTTCAGTCGATGGCACTATCAGTGCTGTTTCACTAGACAGCAAAGACCTTGAAGCCAACACACACACACACACACACACACACACACACACGAAATCTAGATGATTTTATAGCCCAAAACCACCATAATCTGGGTAAATCACAATACTCCCATACCTCACTTTCCTAACCTTTATTAAAAAACATAAGCATATTCCTTGTGATCTGAACAATGGTATCTGAGCACCTCTTCGCTATACTTTCCTCCACCTCGGAGGTCCTACAGCCATATTCATTAACACAAAGCTGGTAAAAAAAAATGTAAATCCTCACTCCTTAACAGACCTCAGTTCACTACAGAGCAAAATCTGATAAAACCAGTATGGTATTCCACTTAGAATGAAATCCCTTTTAAACTCATCTGATAAGATCACCAGCATAATGCACATAGTACTATACAATATGGATTATAATACAAATTATTTCTAGATTTTCTGTAGCATGAAACTAATCTGCATTTCTCTGGATCGATACACATATTAATTCTGACACCTGCTTCACATGGAGATAAGGAAAGGGAAAGCAACCTGATTCAGAGAAGCTCTCTGCACCTGCACCGCCAGGGCCATAATGATTTGCCCTAACTTAGAAAAAAAAAAATCTTTGACAGAGCTAAGATTAGGATGCAGGAGCTTCTGGCTCCAGGTCTTGTACTCAGACCACATTTCCAAACAAATGAAGCCATTAACACATCACAGAGCACAAACATTTCTGTGTCAGAGGCACAGATACCTGCCTTTTTATTTGTTTTAATGAGCTGGATGACTTCATAGTAAACTTTTCTCCACAGTAGTTCCTCTGCTTTTCTCCCATAATCCACTGGATGCAAGAACATCAGCTTCACACACAGCTCCCGCAACCTGAGACAAAGGGCACAAAGTTGAGCATTTCATTTAGTGGCAGTACTCACTAACCTAACCACAGATGCATAAGCAGGAACAAAGGAACGACTGGATGTTAATACCTTCACACACCTCCACATGAGCTGCTCGTCAACTCTGGCCTTCGTCTTGACTGGGACTCCCTCCTGTTTCATGAGCCTGTATTACACCTCTGGAATCTCCACTACATTGCGTCTGATGAAGCGGGTCTTTGCCCATGAAAGCTTATGCTCCAAAATATCTGTTAGTCTATAAGGTGCCACAGGATTTCTTCATGTTTTTATGTCAATACAGAAAGAGCATGGCCACCTAGTGGCCATGCACTCTGAGGCACTCAGACTTCAGACTGGGCAACATGCTCAGGCCCATCAGAAAGGTGTGGACAGCTGCTCCCTTTGCTCATGGCCAGTCTGGCTGAAGCACAGAGCAGGATGGTCAGTCTCTGGAGGGAACTGTGTGTACCCCTCATGGGTAAGCAGGGAGCCATTCTTCTGTACAATTAATAAGGGTGTTTGTGGCCTGCCGATTCATGGGACAAACTAACTCTCCCTCCCTCCCCAATGTACACACGCCTCATGAAGACGAGAGAAGCAAGACTTTCCCAAGCTCTGACACTCCAGCTACTATCCAAACCCTGCATGTTGTAGCAGACTCTCCTGCCTTGCAAATCTTTTGAGAGTGGAGAAAGGACATAAACATACTTTATTTATTAAGCAGTGATGCATTCAGAGCTGCACAAGAAGCTTACAGGCTAAAATTAGATATAATAATTATGCAAACGGGGGAGCAAATCAACACTTACAATTAGCCTAACACTTTTACCAGCTATTTATCAGCATCCAACTTGCAAGACACTTTTACAGAGCAGTAAACACTACAGTAAGCCACATAATAAAATATCCACAGCAGGGGAATTAGAAGTGCTGTCAGAATAGAATTTATATAATATGAAACCAGCACTAAGCACCACCCCAACAAGCAATCACTTCTAACTATCCCTGTATGCTTACATAATTTTTTTTTTCAATCATGATAAAGACTTCTCTCTACTAGGCAAGATTTTTTTTCCTGGAAGCTTAAGACAGGTTTCACCATTTATGTATGAAATTCCTTCAATACACAGGTAGCTTAAGGTACTGTAATTATAAAAACAGATCATTAACCACAGTGGAGCAGACTTATCTGTTCTGTAGTAGCATATCAGAGCCCCAGTCATGAACCAGGACAACTGTGCATTAAGCAATGTATAACGTGAACATGCAAAGAGCAAATGGGTACTTTGCTTGACAGGGACACTACAAATCCAGTTCCTTGTGAAACAGCTTGAAACACAGCCATGTGTAATTCAGCACATTAGTAGATTTCTCCTAGCAAAAGTTAAAATACAGCATCTGCCCAACTTACTTGTTCCTCAAGCTGATGTTCTCCGGCTTGAACACTTCCTGATAAGCTGCCTTGTTACCGAGAATGAGATCCAGTCTATGAACTGCCTCCACCACCGCTCTGCCAAATGATACAGAAAAAGGAGCTTCAGGATAGCAATTCACATGCAAGGGCCTTACATGAGATCTGGGATCTACACATGCTGGCTTCATGGAGGGAAGAACCATGGCCTATTTCATACTGTCATTAACCAACTACCATACCACATCACACCAACTGATGTGCTATATTTGAACAGTTCTATTATCCTTAATAGCTTATGGAAAAAAAGAAAGGTCTTATGGAACCATAAAGTCTATGCTAGAATTCATCTGCTGAGCTACTGGGTGTCTCTGACAGTCAAATATATTTTTGCATCCGGGGACCTAAATCATACGGACTTCTGTTGAGACAATATTTCCAACTTTTACTCTCTGCAGTGAAGAAAAATAGCATTGTCAAAACGGGATTCGTTTTCAGAGATTACAGGAGGGGGCAAAGGACCAACTATCCTGTATTTCCTGTTCTTTTGTTGACCCGGTGCATGACCTCAGACAAGTCACTTCTTCACCTTCATTGTGCCTCACTTTCCCCATTATTGTTGTAGTGATTCATTAATTAATACACGCAAAGAACTTTGAAATCCTTGGAAGAAATGCGTTCCCTAAGAGCCAGGTATTCTGATGCTTCTGGCAAAACCGTTTTAAACACCTGAATTAAAAACATGTTTTTTTCCAGCACTAGTTCCAACATTGACTAGGCAACATCAAGTGCACCATCAATGGAAAAACTGTATTCATGAGTCACTGTCTGAAACACCAGGGTCCTCGGGAAAGAAGCCAAATGTGTAACATACCAAGGGTGTGAGGATTTGAAGATCTGAACTAAGCTGACCAGGCAATCCAATTCTCCCCAGCTGCCCCATACTCAAGACAGAGAATTTGTGAGTATCAGCAGCAAACTCTAGTACAGGCAGAAAGCTCACTGATTGATTCCTAAAAGAAGAGTTCAAGAAAGCACAATTTAGCAATGACCAAATCAAATCCTCTCTGCTACTTAGGGTCATCTTCTTAACCTCTGCCTCTATCAACCCCATAACTTTGCTGCCACTGCACCAGCTAAACAGCCTACCTACCTCTCTGCATTTCAATCATTCCTCACATCCTCTTTTTAAAAATACAGCTCCTGGCTCCCCCTTTTCTCTATTCTGCCGACAACACTGAGACTATTAACTGTACTCGGTGCTTATTCCTTGCCTCCCATAAACCTCCTTACTTGTGATTGCTCATCCATTCTGAACACACTAACATTTCTGTTGCTGTAGCTGCCATGCACTGAGAGATACTTATTCAAGCAAGAAGTTGTAGATAAACAAACCATCCTGTTAACAAGGGACCAGACGTATCAAATATGGGCTATGCAAAGCAGAACTTCAGCCACTTCTGCCACCATCCCTCGCAAAACAAATCTCCATTGCTAGCATGAAGCAAATCTCCCCATTGAAACTTCCTTGAGCTTTTCTGCAGATATAAGTAGAGATGGACACCTGGCAGTCTGTGTAGGGGATTTGCACATTAGCATCTGCAAGCAAGAACATGCAAAAATCGATTCTGATGGGCAGGCTGAAACTAACAACTGTTTCACTGAAAACTTCAGAAGTCAGTACAAGGCAACAGTTAGTTTCACATACGGATCCTTCCTAGCAAAGCAAGTCTTTATAAATCCACAGGCCCAAAAGTCATCCTGCAAAAACCTTTTCAGGATCCCAGAAAAACAAAAAATATCCATCTCACATGACACCCTCTAAGAAAAATTTGCCTAAAAAAGACTAAGGATCTTTAACTTAACTGTCTCTACACTGCTTTCAACTTGGGGGTGAAAGAAAGGGGCAGAGACTGAAATTATTCTGTCCCTATATGAGACTATAATGTCTAAAGTTGTGGATTGGGAGAAGACGACATAACTACTGTATGAAGAAACAGTTCCATTAAGGCAACAATTTCTTCCTAATATTCTACCTGGTCTTGATTTCATCATGGCTGAGAATTGCACACAAAAAAGTATGTTAGAAATGCCATGGCATCTTCCACACAAGAATGTCACAGTACCATACAAGCATCAATCCAACCTCATAACATCCCTGTGAAGTAGATAATTAACATACACATCTGTAGGGAGAAAGAGGCGAAGAAGCTAAACAATTTACCAAAAATCAAGCAAGTCGATGGCAGAAATAGAAGCTAGGAGTTCTAGTTCTTGGTCCCCTTCTTTTAACACAGGCAGTAAGGTAGAAAATAAAAATTAATAAGCTTTAACTGTCATCCTAGAATTTCTGTCCTACCATTTACACCTCACTGTAGGCTGTACTACCAAAGCTCTACAGGAAAATCAAGGATTAATTTGATCAAATCAGAGCATGTGTTTTTGTTACATACACAACTCTTACCAGAACTCAGAACTGCTGATTCATTTTCCCCAGCAATTATAATGAAGAGGGAAGGCCTTGAAAGATGTCTTTCCTTCCAAGAGAGGACCACATTACATATTACTTCTGTCAATGCTATTGTTTAAAAAGCCACGTTTTCACGGTGCACCTGTCATACGAAAAACTTATATTGCCTTCAGTCCAGCCTTGCTCAGTCACAACACCACTTCTCAAAAGGGAAAAATATGTCACTCAGTCTAAAGAGTCAGAAACTGAGGAGCAGTGAACACCTGTTTACAAGCAGCTCATCAGACCTTGAAAATGGAATGTTAAGCTTATGTATAATGTGATGCAAGCACATATTTTCTTTTAAAATAAATGTAAATGAACTGAATTTGATAATCAACCACGGACTCATTTGTCCAGCCATTTATTAAACTCAAACAGCTTTATGGATCTCTCATATGAGCATGCAACTCTGATCGTTTCATTGTTGGGAGCTCAGTGAAACTCACAGGACAGGACAGAATTGTATTCTTATATATGTACCTGCAAGTGAATCACAAAGTCTTGTGTAAGGAGCTACTTAACTAACCAACAACATGGATATGCATGGATACTGCTTAATGATATACACATGAAGTTAGGTTAAATATACTGAGGGAGGCAATTTGTCAGAACACCAGGCAGTATTGCCCTTACTGGGAGTAAAGAAAACCAAGCAGATTGTTATTTGGATATCAAAAGTATGTTGGATAAAAATGGGATCAAATGGTTAAATAACTGTTCTTCTTCACACGCACCAGGCTTGAACTGACTGCCAAATTTGAAGTCAGGAAAGGTTTTCCTCTGTGGAGTTCTTAGCTGGGGACTTCTGGGTATTTGTGCCTTACTCTAGAGCATGGGTGTCCAACCTTTTGGCTTGCCTGGGCCGCACTGAGTGAAGAGGAATTGTCTTGGGCCGCATATAAAATATATAATATAGTTAATGTATATAAATCATATAATAATGTTAAAAGTTTACGATCTTGTGGGGCCGCATTACTAGCTGTCCAGGGCTGCATGCGGCCCATGGGCCGCGGGTTGGACACGTCTGCTCTAGAGCATAAGGGTGTATCCCAAATGATTGACTTCTGGAAACTGCAGTGAATGGGCACTAGTAGACACTGGCTCTTCCTGTTGATTTCTAGGTTTCTATAGAAAAACATTGTATCTGCAACCTGAGAGCCAAAAAAGGTAAAAAGGGAGTAAAGATTTGTTTTCTACAAGATATAAACAACACACTGATCAGAATGTAAATCAATCAAATACTAATCTGACTGACACCATGGGGTGAGTTACATTTTGGGGTTACCAAACTGATGTCATACCTCACCATGTATATGAATACCTGCAGGGTTTGATCCCTGCTTTCAGCTAGCAGAACAGAACCCCAGAGGAAACAGACCAGATTCCAGTCTGTCAAAAGACCCAAATTCAGCATCTCTTGCCAAGCAGCATGGCAGCAACGTACGGATGAATTCTTTTTGTTTAGATGGGGGAACCTTTTCTTTCCTCGTCATCAACATTTGGGAATTGGGCAGAACAGCAGAGTGGCTTGTTCACGTTTTATTTATTTAATAAATAAATGTATTTTTTATTTAAAATGCTAGCACTTTTACCCAGCATTGCTTGGGTCCTTAATTTTGTGCACTTTCCCTTTGCTCCCCTAGCAGTGATGAAGGGGAACAGCCAGCAACACCCCTGTACAAGTTGGTGGGGGGGGAGGGGAAGCTTCAGCTCTCTCCCCACTCCCTAAAGGGCACCTGGGAGATGGGAGGCTTGGGACTGGGGCAGTTCCAGATGGAGAGGGGGGCATGCCCCCAGCCAGCTCCTTTCACGTGCCTGGTGATTCTGTCTCTTTTCTGTAGGGTTTTAGGAAAAGCAATCCCATTCCAGGCACAGTCCATTTTCCTGGCATAACCAAACCCTGACCTGGCTTTAAGTTATGGTAAGAGGAAGCTGTATACTGAATTTGGTGGTCCTGGCTCTTAAGGTTTAGGGGGAATTCTTGAATAGACAGACACCCTCACAGACTAACTCAAATATATAATAGATTAGACGATGGGATAACCCATGAAAATGAGATGTGTCTGCAATCATTCAGTCCTATTCCAGCTTGTATCAGTACCAAATAATATAATGTAACAATCTAAAATTGTAAATTACACAAAGCTAATGCACAGCTGAATGGCTAGTGATTATTTTTAATTTAATTCTGACACAGGATCCAGGCCAAACAAGTTTGGTGGTCTCAAATTAAACCATATTTTGTAAACTAATTCTTAATTTAACCCGATGGACAGATTTTCAGGAGGCCCAGAATGGTACTAGCTTGGGAATGATACATATTGGAAGAGCCAAATGGGAAAGCTTGCCTTCCCCTGACTACAGCATATTCCTCAATCTCACGATGAAGTCTCTACGCTGAAGGAAGGACAGTCTCATGGTTGCAGGACTAGCCTGGGACTAAATGGTTCTGAGTTCAGAGACCCACTCTGTCACAAATTGGCTGTGTTACACTGAGCATGACGCTTCAACAACAATTACAGCCACAAAGGCGAGCCATTTTATGCATATTTAAGTCAGTATTAGGGACCTCCATGAGTCAAAGATACAAATCATTACTGGAGTCAGACATTTCCAGAGACGCTCATTATAGCCCATGCCCTCAGCTTGCATATGGAATATGATTAGCACAGCACACCTTCCTGGAAATCAACTTATGTATATATTTCACAAAATCCTACATTTGAACAGTGAAGCGAGAGGCGACACTAGGCTTTGTTTAGTGTGCAAGCCACATTAGTAGCCTTATAAGCAATGTGGTAAGAGATTTCCTGGCCAGTGCAGACATACTTAAACAAATAACAAGCAGTCTTGTGGCACCTCAGAGACTAACAAATGTATTAGGTCAAGAGCTTTCATGGGTAAAACCCACCTTCTCACATTTTTCTCATGACCTGATAAATCTGTTAATCTCTAAGATGCAGAACTGTTCATCATTTGTAAAAATACAGACTAACACAGCTAACCCTCTGAGATTCTTTAACAAAATTATGCTATAGGCTTCTGCCTAATATAATTTGTTCTCTTGTAATACGCAGACCTTTTCAAAGGCCAAGCACATAGTTATTTCAGCTGTAAAAATACAACAAGCACTTACATATGTATTCAAATTCTGCCCTGAAAGTTTTATACTAAAACTTATTTCCTTTTGCCCTGAATGCCAGGTTAGTATGGAATTGGGTATTTTAGACAGTATGCTTATACCAATATATTAATAAATTTGAGCACTGTAGAGGCATTTCCTGTGCGACAGAGCAACCTACAACACAGGCTACTAAAACCTCTGCTTTCCACCAGACTGTGTGTAACAAAAATATGTAATTTAACTTGCAGATAAAAGACACACAGTTGTACAAGAATCATCACAGCCACAAACAGGGAAATGCATTCTAATAACCAAGCAGTCAAAAGTTTGGACTTTTATACAATGATCTCAACATGCTTTACAATGGCAGGCAAGGTTATCTGAGTTTTACAGGGGAAGGCAGAAAAATTACCTATATGGGTAAAGAAGAGAGGGGTAATAACTTGGCCCTACAGATGCAGCAAGCAGAACACAGAAATCCTGACTCACAGGCTTGGTCCACACTTCAGATTTAGGTTGATGTAGCCATGGTCCTTGCGTGTGTGGGAAATCCACACTCCTGAGTCACACAGCTATGCCACTCTAAAACCCTAGCATACACACAACTATGTTAACAGAAGAATACTTCCTACCATCACTTAGGCTCCTACACGAAAGGAAAAAAAATAACCTTCTGCCAGCACAGGCTGCATCTGCACTATGGGGTTATTCCAGCGTAGCTAAAGCACAGCAGCTATGCTAATACAGTCCCCATAGTGTAGACATACCCCCACACCCTAGATAAGACGCCTCTGTAGACGCTGATACTGGAACACTATGGTTGTCCTTCCCTTCAGGTGATAAGTAGAGCATCATCCCTGCTGTGCTACCTGGTAGCAGTGTGTTTCCATGGACGATACAGAGATTTAAATGATAATGGAATGTCAAGAACTATTTTCCTGTGAAGTACTGAGATCAGCACAAGTAGTCTCATAACTCCTACTGCAGTAGCACCCAGAGGTCTTGAATCAGGCAGTGGTTCTCTAAAAAACCTCAGGACAGGATGCCTTAACAGAGACCAGCAAGGCCCAGCCCCTCCCAAGCCTGCCAGCCCCTCTGGACTCCCAGAACCTGGAGCCTAACAAGGCAACTGCTTTGGAGACAGAGGAAATCACTAGGGCCTTGGTACCCAGCTCTTCAACACACCCTTCCCCATCTCATATAAACAATAGCAGAAATGGTGGGGGTAGGACAACCTCTCTGCTCCCCATGCACTGGTCCCTCTGCCTCAATATCCTACATGTTATGTTGTGTCCAGTTGCTGTCTATGCCAAGTTCTCCCCTGGACCCTCCCTTCCTCTCATCTCCCCTCCATTTGTCCTCCACTCCAACACCCCAGCTTCCTTCCATCCCTCACCCTATCTCCAGCTCCTCTTCCATGTTTCTCCCCAGCCCGTCACTCCACATCTCCCACCCCCCACTTCTCCCTCTTTCCCCCTCCACCTAACCCCCCTAGCTTCAAATCATCCCCCCTCCATCGTCAGGTCTCCCCCAGCCGCTCCGCTCCCCTCCCCATACTTCCTTTCATCCCAGCCCCCTATATAGTCCCCGTACTCATTTTACTCCTCTCCCACGCTCTCCACACCCCCAATTCTCCCCCCACAATCTCCCCTCCTGGCATCGCCCTCTCCCCAGCCCACCTGCAGCCCTTCTCCCCACATCTCCCAGCCCCTCCTCTCCCCAGTCCTTCCGCCCCCACCCATCCCCAATTCTCCCCCAGGTCCTGTGTTCCCCGAATTTCCACCTACCCCCTTACCCCTCCCCAGAGATCGCCCCATCCCCAGCTCTCTCCCCCCACGTCCTCCGCTCCCTGCATCGCCCCCTCCCCACGTCCCCCAACCCCTCCTCTCCCCACCTCCCCCACTCTCCGGCCCCTCCTCTGCCCGTATTCCTCCTCCCCCAGCCCCCCACCCGCCTCCAGCCCCGCCTCACCGGTACAGCCGCTTGGTGTGCAGCACCTTGGCCTCGGGCTCGCCGCTCTCGCCGGGGGCCCCGCTGCCCTGGCTCATGGCGCCCGTCGCGGCTGGCTCCCTCCCGCCTCAGCAGCGCCCGCTCCCCACCTGCTCCGCCCCCCAATGCGGCCGCCGCAGCCATCGCCGGCCCCACTCGGCCGCCATCGCGCCGCGGCCGCCCGCCCCCCCACCACCGCCGCCTGAAGTCACGCGAGACTTCGGCCGCCACTCGCCTACCCTCGAGAGCGGGATTGCCGCCCACGCCTCTGAGCCGGCGGGCAACATGGCGTCCGTTCCGGCTTCCCCTCGCGAGATTTGGCGGCTCACGCCTCTCTGCCGCGAGAGCTGTCTCAATTTACCCCTCAACCCGCTGCCAGGACTTAGTGATGGCAACATGGCCGTCTCCTGGCTTCACCTGCCTTCACCTGCCATTCAAATAAACTTTATTGACAACACCTGGGTTCACCAGACTAAGAGAGAGGGCTCAACTGCACAGTGGGGATGGGGACATCTCAGACCACCACAAAAGGAGGAGGGGATCGAAGGCAGAAGCAGACTGGGGGCCCAATTCTCCTGTCTCTTAAACCAGTTTATGTCAAGTAACACCTGTGGTGTCACTCCTGATTTACGCTGGTGAAAGTGGAGCCAAAACTGGCCTGGAGAAGCCAGGAGTGAGAAATTGACACAGGTGAAACTCAGGCCAGCGATGTCTTCTAGCACAGGGGTCAGCAACCTTTCCAAGGTGGAGCACACAAATATGACCTTTTGACTTCTACATATGGTCTGTGCGCCACTAATACTTTTTAAGGTCACTAATAGTCCTACATACAACAGCTTCACTAATAAATAAATGAAGATGCAGAGCTTTACCCTTTAGGTGGTGGCTGGCAGCATTAGCTGGTCTTTTGTTAACCCATGGCAGCCTGGCTTTGAGCAAGCTCCCAGCTGCATGGGAGAGGAGGGGCAGGGCTGAGCTCCCTCCTACCTTGCGTGTGGATCAAAATCACCTCGCATGCCAGTGCTGAGGGTTGCTGACCCCTGTTCTAGTGGATCAAACACTGGGCTGGGAGTCAGCCGACCTTGGTTCTCTTTCATTTGGCCCCACTTTTACATTGTACCCCCATTTCATTTCACTAAATTGCCCAACATGAAAACAAATCTTTAAGAACATAAGAACATAAGAATGGCCATACTGGGTCAGACCAAAGGTCCATCCAGCCCAGTATCCCATCTGCCAACAGTGGCCAATGTCAGGTGCCCCAGAGAAAGAAAACAGAAGACAATGATCAAGTGATTTATCTCCTGCCATCCATCTCCTGCCCTTGTACTGAAGGCTAGGGCACCATACTTTACCCCTGGCTAATAGCCATTTATGGACCTAACCTGCAAAAATTTATCAAGCTCTTTTTTAAACCCTAATAGAGTCCTGGCCTTCACAGCCTCCTCCGGCAAGGAGTTCCACAGGTTGACTGTGCGCTGTGTGAAGAAAAATTTCCTTTTATTAGTTTTGAACCTACTACCCATCAATTTCATTTGGTCTCCCTTAGTTCTTGTATTATGGGAAAAGGTAAATATTTTTTCTATATTCACTTTCTCCACACCATTCATGATTTTATATACCTCTATCATATCACCCCTCAATCACCTCTTTTCCAGACTGAAAAGTCCCAGTCTCTCTAGCCTCTCCCCATATGGGACCCTTTCCAAACCCCTAATCACCTTAGTTGCCCTTTTCTGAACCTTTTGTAATGCCAATATATCTTTTTTGAGGTGAGGAGACCACATCTGCACGCAGTACCCAAGATGTGGGCGTACCATAGTTTTATAAAGGGGAAGTATGATATCTTTTGTCTTACTATCTATCCCTTTTTAATAATTCCTAACATCCTATTTGCTTTACTAACTGCCACTGCACACTGTGTGGATGTCTTCAGAGAACTATCCACTATAACTCCAAGATCCCTTTCCTGATCTGTCGTAGCTAAATTTGACCCCATCATGTTGTACGTGTAATTTGGGTTATTTTTTCCAATGTGCATTACCTTACACTTACCCACATTAAATTTCATTTGCCATTTTGCTGCCCAATCACTCAGTTTGCTGAGATCTTTTTGTAGTTCTTCACAGTCCGTTTTGGTTTTGACTGTCTTGAACAACTTGGTGTCATCTGCAAACTTTGCCACCTCACTGCTTACCTCATTTTCTAGATCATTGATGAACAAGTTGAACAGGATCAGCCCCAGGACTGACCCGGGGGAACACCACTAGTTACCCCCCTCCATTGTGAAAATTTACCATATATTCCAACCCTTTGTTTTCTGTCTTTTAACCAATTCCCGATCCATGAAAGGATCTTTCCTCCTATCCCATGACCGCCTAATTTACATAAAAGCCTTTGGTGTGGGACCGTGTCACAGGCTTTCTGGAAATCTAGGTATATTATGTCCACTGGGTGTCCCTTGTCCGCATGTTTATTAACCCCTTCAAAGAATTCTAATAGATTAGTTAGACACGACTTCCCTCTGCAGAAACCATGCTGACTTTTGCCCAACAATTCGTGCTCTTCTACATGCCTTGCAATTTTATTCTTTACTATTGTTTCTACTAATTTGCCTGGTACTGATGTTATACTTGTTGGTCTATAATTGCCAGGGTCTCCTCTAGAGCCTTTTTTAAATATTGGCATTATATTGGCCGTCTTCCAGTCATTGGGTACCGAAGCGGATTTAAAGGATAGGTTACAAACCACTGTTAATAACTCCGCAATTTCACATTTGAGTTCTTTCAGAACTTTGGAGCGTCCACTTGGTGAAGTGGCTGTGGATAGGTATTAGCCACTTTTCTCTGCCTCCAGGATCCCTTTGAGTCATCCCACAGAAACAGAAATAATGAGAGGAGCTTGCTGGTTTCTTACCTCATGCCAGTTAAGCACCCAAACCAGGGGTCTGCAACTTGCCCACATGTGGCTCTTTAAGGACTTCTTTGTGGCTCCCAATGCTGTAATTTCAAAGCAAAAAAGAAACTCCTCCTGATTATTTTAGATAAATGGTGAACCTCTAAAAGCCCAACAATGAACGACTCAGATCTAATAGCAAATGATATATGATCTCAAAACATTGGCTAATCCCCCTTTTAATATGTGCACTGCATTGTGGGATACAATACTGTATCTGGGTTTTGATCATGTTGCTAATAAAGTCTTGCTTGTAAAAAGGAACAGGAAGCTTGTGGCATGTCTGTTGAGAAGGGCAACACACATTTTAAGAAAGAAAACTGAGATTAAATGTGAAATCAAATTGGTATAATTTAAGTGGGTTTGGGAGTGAAAGTCAGGGAGATAATGGAACAAACACACATGTAAAGCATGAGGAAACAGAATATGTAAAAGATTTGTGCATTTCCCTTAGTAAACGTGTATCACATCACAAATCATTGTGTGTGCATGGTTCTTAAAACAGGGGTTACAAACATATGGTTTAACATTATTTATTAAGGACCATCTTGTATTCACAGGCATTGTAGCTCTTGAATTATTGAGCTTTATATCGAATTCTAAGAAAGTGGCTCTTCTTGCTATATTAGTTGCTGTCCCCGACCCAAACCATTGCCCACTCCAGGGGTTTGTACACACTGCAAACTAAATATTGAGCCAAGATTTTGACTCTGGGGTCAGCTTTGATCTTGATGTCACTTACATCTGCCTATGTGCATATGGTGTTTATACTACACAACACACACCACAGCACTAACCACTAATACACATAGACGTCACATGCATACATTGAGCTTTCCACCCACATGGGTGCATACAACATACAACATGCCTGCCTGCATATGGACAACCGACTCACACCACACATTTGCACACGGCCCTCCTTAATTACAGACACAACAAGTACACTTGGGTGCACCCCTTACTTAACTGTACACACACCAATAGACAGCACACGGCATGCACGCACGCTGCAAATGCACTAAATAAATAACACACACGCAAGGCACGAACATGAATACACACATCAATGACACCCGCACAAACAACACAGTCACATGAACAGGAAAACACAACATTCAAAGCTGAATAGTAACAGAGAGGAAGCCTTGCTCTTTATTAGGTGAGCTTCTTCAGACCAAGAAGTGGGTCTGTCCCACGAAAGCTCACCTAATAAACTATTTTGCTAGTCTTTAAAGTGCTACTTGACTGCTTTTTGTTTTGACAGTGTATAGAAGAGCACGGCTTCCTCTCTGTTACTATTCTACTTGCTTTCACAACAGGTGTCCACAAGCACACTTATAATAATAAATATATTAATGAAATAATAATGCACCACTGCATGACACAGATGCATATTACACAAATATGCATACACAACATATGTATGCACCAATCATGCACACACCACACATGCATAACACACGCACGCAACCTGTGGGAACTGCCTTTTCTGCCGGCAGATTCAGCACTTTGGGGGAAGCAAATCTTGACTCTTCCCCTTTAATTCCAGCCACACCTTTGCTGGCTAAACAGGTTTGAAGTCCAGGGAGAGGAAAGAAGCCTCAGAAACGTTCAAAACCCGGGACAGCCGTCGGCAGAACGGATCCGTTTCTCGGTGGCCTGAGCCCAGCCTGGCCTCCAAGTAAGCAGCCCAACAGGGAAACCAGATCTGTGCTTTGCTGTGCTCATTTTCTCCTGCAGTCTGGTGGTGTGGAGGGTTGTTCTGTAGAAAGGTGCAGGGAGTTATACAGGTTTTGTGTGTGTGTGTGTGTGTGTGTGTGTGTGTGTGTGAGAGAGAGACAGAGAGAGAGAGAGAGAGAGAGAGACTACAGCTCTGTGCCTCAGTTTCCCCATCTTTTGTAAGGAGTTTCAAGATCTTTGGGTGAAATCTGCTATGTAAGGGCGAGGGACTATCACTGGCTGTACAAGATACACGTCAATACCTTTATTTGTACCTTCCTTGATCCTCCCCCCAGTTTCTACCACATACATGTTGGCAACCCTTTAAGGAGGACCTCACAAGCGGCTCTTAATCCTGCTTCCTGTACTGAGGAATACACATTCCTTCAGCTCTTGAAAATCAACAGGGCCAGATCCGCAGTGTAGTGGAGAGAAACAGACAAAGCACCTGCTGGGAATCTGGCCCTCCTGGGGATCCCACATGGGTGTGGAGTGAGTCAGTTGGTGCGGAGTTCAATGTGGAGGTGAAAAAATTAACTATCCTGGCTGACAGATCTCAGCCAGTCTAGAAGGGATTGTCAACATTTCCTCTGTCTTTGCCACCATCTTTCTAGAGTGATCAACATGGCCAGGGCCTGGGAGCTGATGCATCTCAAGCCCTATTCTCTGTGGCACATCATAGTCGAGTCACCGAAAGGCTGTCGTTCGTCAGTCTCATTTCAGTTGTTGGGTTTAGCGTGAAAGTGGTGCGGGTGGCTTCCGAGATACAGGTCAGACTAGAAGATCTGGTGGTGGTCTCTTCTGGCCTTCAACTCTGATGCAGTAGTATTTTAATTGCTGGTCTGCCTGCATTTGAGAGATGCCTGCCTTCCAGATCAGTGTTCAAGCCACTCCTTCTAAGGCTGTAGAGATCTGCAAGGTGTGCACAGCCCAACTAGGCACTAAAAAAATTTCGCTCATGCTCAGTCAACGTCCCTCCAGGTAAACGGGCGGCTCTCTACAAGAATTTACCTGTCTGATTAAGCAACAGATGGTCTCTGACAGAACTTCTCCTGAAAATCAAACCCTCTTCTTTTAATTGCCCTGAGCCCCAACATTTGCACCTCTGTTCCCAACATTCAGAGATCTTTTGGCTCAGCCAATGAGAGGCCAGATCCAGACTTTTAATGCAGATCCCAGCTTTTTGGAGCCAAGGTTTAGGTTCAATCTAGTGTAGGCAAGGCACAGAATTCTGATCCAAAATCTGTGAAGTGTTTGGGCTGGGTGATTCGGAATATTCATCCCTTTAGCTCCCTAGGATAGTGATTATGGGTTTGTGCACACATGGAGGTATTCTGCAATAGCTATTGGGTCTCATGTTCAAACCCTATCTTAATCTGAATTAACTTTCAAGTGTAGACAAGCTGTCAGTTCTGCTCTAGATTGAGGCATGCCCAGAATTTATAGGAGTCTTTGACTGTGAGATTTTGCTCAGGATATATCTAGAATTTAGTCCTTTCCTCGGGCCCCAGAAACACTGGATCTGTTTTTTTTTTTTTTTTTCCCAGCAGCTGTTTCATCCCCTGGGTTTAATCATTTTAAGAAAAAATATAATAGGGTTTAATAAGGATCCCAGTGTAATTCCAGAACAAGTCCCCTGATTTCAGATGGAAGCTAGGAGAGCACACACCTGGGAGCCAGGACTCATGGACTCTCTGTTAGCTTCCAAGGAAACGTAATTGGGCGGTTGCTGCAGGAGCAGGCTGGAGGGTGACTGGGACTCAGGACTTTGGGTTCTGTGCCCACCAGTTTGCCATGTAACCTTGTCTGAATTGCCTTGCTTCTCTTGGTGTTCCCAGATTATAAAGGCAGGATAATCAATATATTGGACAGGTTAACGATCATGCTTGTGGGGTGTTGGCTGCCTGTGAAGGGTGATTTACATGTGGTTCTTATTGATATCTCATTATATATGTTCTTTGTCCCACCATAGGTAGAGAACATCTGCAGCCATGACAGAGGTCAGCCCTGAGATGCTGCACCCTTAAATAGGCGGTAAATTCCACTGCAGGTACCACTGTAAAGCCAGCCTTACTCAGGAAGAGTTTGCCCCTAGCTAGAACGTCCCCAAAGGCCGACGATGGCAGCTGCAGATCCCACGGCTCACAAGGAGAACATGGCTCTGGTGGAGCTGAGAAAAGAGGCTCCAGAGTCCCCAGAGCAGAAGGTGACTTGTGGTGATGGCCAAGACAAGAAGCCAGGAGACCCCGATGCTACTCTGCCATGGGACCAGTCCCGGCACTCTTCCACAAGTGAGGTGTCCACAGAGCTCTTGGTTCCACCTCATGAGGCATCTGAGACAGAGAAGAGGCCAAGCCCTGAGGGGAGCCATGTGGGCCCTGAGCTGGGGCCTATTGGAGAGGAGAAGCTTTTCCACAGCTCTTCCCCTCCAGGGAAGGAGGAAGGCAACAAACTGCCTGAGGTGGCCGCTCATGTTTTCATCCCCATCAATCCCCACTGTATCGAGAAGGTCAGCGGGTGCCGGAGCTCGGCAGGGGGCGGTACCTGGAAGAAGAAGCAGCTGGAGGAGGAGGAGGAGGCCATTGTGTGCTGTGAGAAGGAAAATGGCCACCCCGAGAAGCTGGCCTTGCTCTCCCAGGGTCACCTGAGCTACCCCGCGCACTACGATGAGCCAGTAGGCTATGATGGCACCCAGGCCAAGCCGTTTACCAAGAGGCTGGAGTGCCTCTGTTGCCGGGACTGCAGCTCCACCAACCTCAAGGCCGTGTCCTCCATGATCGGGGCCATGATCATCTTCCCTTGCTTCGTGTACGGGGCCTACGTCTTCCTGCCCTTCGATGCCCCCATGATGCCAACCATGAGTGCCCGGCTGGTCTACACCCTTCGCTGCGGGGTTTTTGGCACCTTCCCCATCATCTTAGGTGAGCGGAGCTGGGCGAGATGTTCCTCTCTCCACTTGGCTTCACAGTGCCTCTGGGTGGGAGGATTCTGCTTTGGAGAGGCAGAACATTTGGCTCAGGGGAGCTGATGGCTCACCGTTCCTTCTGGAGTCAGTGGGAAACTGCAGGGCCGTCAGAACCCCTGGAGAACTGGCTCATGGCTCAGCCCGGTCAGGAGTGACCCACAGCCAAGGGCTACCTGGTGGTTGACGTGAAACAAGTTCGGTGGGTCTCAAGCCAGTGTCCAGTGAGCACATCCCCCAAACCACAAATACGACATCACTAACTGATCCGCTGCCTGGCAGGCTCAGCTGAGAGGCCAGGAACTACCTGGGCCATGGAGGATCAGTGCCACAGCACCACATTCTCTCTAAATTTTTCCATCCATGAGCAGAATAAATTTTGTCAGGTGCACTGAGGCATGTGCAGATGCGCACCACCACTAGAAACACACACTGCCAGCTGCTAATCAGCTGGGCAGCACCTGAATCTCTCCTGTGTGGCCTCCCACGTGCTCACCTTACCAGGAACACAGCCCAGCCTCCTTCCTTGCAGGTCATCAGGCTGAGCAGGGAGAGAGGAAGGATGATGGGGAAGGATCACCTGACCTGTTTACTCCTGCTGAAGCAGCTGGCATTGGCCACAGTTAGAAGACAGGCTCTTGAGCTAGATGGACCTTGGGCTTGACTCAGTTTAGCCATTCTTACAATCTGGTGGTTAGCTGCCAACCCAGGTTTAATTTCCTGCCCTGTGTAACTTGGGCAAGTCTTCCTGCCTCAGTTTCCCATCTACACGGTGGAGCTATGTCTACACGAGAGAGTTTTGTCGACAAAACTCGTGGAGCATCCACACTAAAAATGTGTTCTGTCGATCGAAGTCGGCGCTTTTGTCGACAGCCTTCTGCCTCTGCCCCATGAGGCAGAACGCTTTTCTCGACAGAATCTGGTGACAAAAAGGCTATGTGGCTGCTCGGGAGGGCCCTCTGTCAACGGACAAGGCTTCTGAGTCACCAGGCAGCCCTGTCCGCTGTGCTTCCGGTTGGCCGTTCTGTCGAGAGAGCGATCCGCTGTTGTGTGTAGCCATGATCGGCTGACAGAAGTTTTGTGGGAAGATGTCTTCCAACAGTAACTTCTGTCGATAGGTAACAGAGAGAAAGCCGTGCTAGTCTATATACTATCAAAACAAAAAGTAGTCAAGTAGTACTTTAAAGCTACTTGGCTGCTTTTTTGTTCTGTCAGTAGATCGCTCTAGTTTAGACGTAGCCTGCAGGAAACAGCACTACTGAAGGCTGCAAAAATAAATACATCAAAGATGGCCTGGCACCCTTTGCTAGCGTGACATTAAGGCCAGGTTGACACTTAAATTTTAGGTCTAGATATATCAACCACGTGTGAGTTTTTTTCACACCCCAAAGCAACATAATTATGCCGACCTAACGCCCAGAGTTCTGCTGTAAACCTAGATCCTGCCTCTCAGAGAGGTGTATTAAGTCCAGGAATGGAGAAACCCTTTCCATCAACATCTGCATTATGAAGAAAAAATAACAAGGAGTCCAGCTGCACCTTAAAGACTAACCATTCTATGAGGGCATAATAACTCTCAAAAGTTTAGGCCATAATAAATTGCTAGTCTTTCCGGGTACATCTACACAGCAGCATTATTTCAGAATAAGCTGTTCTGGAAGAGATTTTCCAGAATACCTTATTTTGAAATAGCATCTCTGCACACAAAATGCATATTGAAATAGTGCTCAGCTATTTGAAAACAGAGTGTCCACACACAGTAGAGCCTATTTCAGATTAGAGGCCTTGGAAGCACTGTAGTGTGTTTCGAAATAGTCCCTATTCCCTGTCTATATGGAGCTATTCCTCGTAGAATGAGTTTTACACATTTCGAAACAAGCTGGCTGCTATTTGGCAATGATTGCAACATAGCGGTTTTGCTGTGTAGACGCTCGTAAGGTTATTTCAGAACAGCGGCCGTTACTCTGAAATAAGTTTGCTGTGTGGACACATGCTCAGGTGCCACCACTGGAATCTGTCTTGGTTTTGCTGAAACAGACTTAACCCGGCTACCTCTGAAACCTACATTATGGAGCTACAGGGGCATGACTGTATCACCATCGTGCCTAGGAAGTCCACATAGCTGAGCACTCTCCAGCCCCCAGTCCTGGTCTGCCCCCATTGCTCCTGGTATTCCACTGGCGAGCTCTGCCCTGCACTCAGCTCCCTCTCTCCAATCCTCCCAGGTCTCATTGTGTACGGGATCTCCCGCCTCTGCTTCTCCTCACTGCAGCCCTTCGGGGAGCTGCGCAGGGAGGTGGAGATCCACCGGCGCTATGTCTCCCAGTCCGTCTACCTCTTCATCCTCTACTTCTTCAACATCGCCGTGCTGGCCACCTACCTGCCCCAGGAAGCCCTGAAGCTCATCCCCTTGCTCACGGGGCTGTTTGCCATCTCCCGGTAAGCTCTCTGCCCTGCCCTGGGGTGCACGACCCCTCTCCAGGCCACGTTTCAATGGATCCCGCACCAAGAGCTGAGCGCCACAGGCCTAGGATCACGATGGGGGGAGCGGGGTCCTTGGTTCTTCCGCTAGTTCTGTGCTGGTGGAACACACTGGCACGTCTGCAGAGGGGACAGGAGCGTGCGGGTCCAGACAACATTTAGCCAGGACTTTGAGATTAATGCCTCCGCTCCCCCACTCATTTGGAAAGCACCAGGGTTCTTTAAAGACCCCTGGACGTGCAGCAGAGCGGTTTTACTTCCCAGCCAGAGATGGTGCCTTCAGCAGCACAGTGTCCTCTCGTGCCGGGGGACTGGAACCCTGGCTGTCTTAGGGGGATGTGCCCCTGGTGGGTCTGGCCCCATATTCCCTGCAGGATTGTGCCATGCCAGGGAATGGGGCTCAGCACAGCACCCCCTAGTGCCGGGGGGATTGGAGCCCAGGCTGACTCACAGGGGAGTGCACCCCTGGCTGGGTCTCCACCCTGCTCTCTGCAGGGTACTGCCAGGTTAAGGACTAGGGGTTCAGCACAGCGCCCTCTACCTTTATGCTGGGGCACTGCAGTCCTCGTAGGAAGAGTGCCACCGATTCGATCACGCCCCCGACCCCTTAGCCCCACGCTGCAGCAGTGGGATCAGAACCAGTTTTCCTAATTTGTGCCAGGCCTTGCCAGAGCTGAGCCCTGCCACCTCTTTGCTTACATATTGAGCACGGCCCCAAAGGCGAGTTTCCCTCCTTTGTAGCCGTGTGCAGCACAGCGCCCCCCACTGCCAGGCTGGTGCCGGTAGTGACGCAAAGGGAAGGGTACCCACTAGGGACCAGGCAACAAACACCCCTGCAGCACCCTGGGTGTCGCCTGGAGGAGCTTGGACAAAGCCGAGTTTCAGAGCCTTAAATGAGGAATGTGACTGCAAAGGGCACCTGATTCCTAGGGCATCAACCAGCCCTTCTGTCTTGGGAGTGCTCCGGCCCTCAGGAAACCAGGCAGTTTCCTGGCCCCTCCTTCTCATGCCTCTTCTCTTCCCCAGGTTGCTGTACTGGCTGGCCTACGCCATGGGGCGCTCTTTCCGGGGCTTTGGCTTCGGCCTGACCTTCCTGCCTCTGCTGACCATGCTCCTGTGGAACCTCTACAGCATGTTCATTGTGGCGCCCGAGAACATGTTCGCCACCGCCAACGGCCAGCTGGACGCCCCGTCAGAGAAGCAGAGCCAGCCCACACAGCCCAAGCTCAGATTCTGGGGGTAAAGAGAGGCACGAGCAGCTCTGGCTCTCGGCAGCAAGGAGGTGGGTTTGAGGGCCGATGAACAGAGCCCGGTGGGGAGCTTGGCTCCCACATTTCAGTGCCCAGATGCCTATTGCCGAGGGGCTCGTGGGCTGGTTTGCAAAAGCACTGGGCGACCCCAGTTCCAGCTGTGCCAGGTGTAGACTCTGAAAGTGCTGAAGTGTGTGGCCAAGTACACACCTGGGCATGGGCCCCCATCCATACCCAAAAACTACCAGCCAAAGGGCACCTTCTGCTGGAATCAGACAATTGCATCCCACGAGCTAACCCACTCAGCTGGCTTCTGAGGGTTCATTCCCTCTCCCCTTTAACTTGATCCAGACCTCAGCTAGTTATTTGTATTCAAGTGTCCTTTCTTCTGATGGCAATAAGGCAAGTGCTCATGGATAATTAGATCACAGAGCAACAGCTTCCCCAAAGGAGCCTGAGAATTTCAGCCAAAAGAAAGTTCCTTGCTAATAAAAGACCACTTAACATTTTCCCAGATAAGCCTCAGTGACGGCACTAATTAAGGCTGCGAGATCAGGTATGTAGCTCAGTCTGAGCCAGGATAATAGACACGGGGTGTGCGTATGTCTGTACAATACAGCTGCACCTGCACCATTGCATACGTCTGGTGTGAGAGCTCTCAGCTGGGGTAAAAGCTGCAGAACCTTTGTCCACAGGAGATGCTTTGAAATCTGATGAGGGTCAGCAAGGACAAGTGCAGAGTCCTGCACTTGGGATGGAAGACTCCCAAGCGTTGTTACAGGCTGGGGTCCAACTGGCTAAGTAACAGTGCAGCAGAAAAGGACCTGGGGATTAGAGTGTAGGAGAAGCTGGCTAAGAGTCAACCATGTGACCTTGTAGCCAAAAAGAGCTGCATTAGTAGGAGCATTTCCAGCACATCTCGATAACATTATTCCCCTTTATTTGACACTGGTCAGGCCATATCTGGGGTATTGCATCCAGTTTTGGAACCCCCAGTGTAGAAAGGATGTGGGTGCATTGGAGAGGGTCCAGGCGAAGGCAACCAAAATGATTACGGGGCTGAGCTCATGACCTCTGAGGAGAGGCTGAGGGATTAGAGCCGATTTAGTTTACAGAAAAGAAGACTGAGGGGCAATTTTATGGCAGCCTTTGACTTCCTGAAGGGGGCTCTAAAGAGAATGGAGAGAAGCTGTTCTCAGTGGTGATGGATGGCAGAACAAGGAGTTGTGGACTCATGTTACAGTGGGAAAGGTCTAGATTGGAGATTAGGGAAAACTCTTTCCCCTGGAGGGTGGCAAAGCACTGGAATGCGTTACCGAGAGAGGTGATGGAATCTCCGATCCCTGGAGGTTGTTAAGTCCCAGCTTGACAAAGCCCTGGCTGGGATGATTTCACTGGGGTTGATCCTGCTTTGGGCAGGGAGCTGGACTTGATGACCTCCTGAGGTCCCTTCCAGCCCTTGGCCTCTATGATTCTATGCCACAGCTCTGTCTGTGGGAGGTTAGGTCAGGATGGAGACAACTAGTGTGGGGATTCTGGGGGGGCACCAGCTGCGTACCTCTGCCCGGGCCCCTCCCAACTCCTGCGTTGCCCATGCTCCATTCCCTTCCATCCCCAGCTCCTGTCTCCTCTGCCCCTGCTCTGTCTGTTCCCCACCCTCTCCCTGCCCCTGCTCCACCCTAGCAAACCCACACTGCTCTGGAGAGAGGTGGGCCCACTTCCATGGTCACCAGAAGTGGTGCGGTGCTGATGGTGAATGCAGGGGGCACCCGAAGCTGGAGGGGGGCATGTGACCCTCTGCACATGCCCACGTGTTGCATCTGGGGCAGAAAAACTATGGGGGCGTCTACACTGCACAGTGTTTAGTGGTAGGGCTGCTTGAGACAGCCACGTCGCTAGTAGTCGGCACATGTGGATGCTTCTTGTCTGCACTTTTGCAGACAAAATACTTCCACCACCACCACCACCACCCCCACTGGCGAGCCAGTTTGGCTTTGTCTGCAGGAGCAATTACCAGGGCAAAACCTGCTGCAGGGGGAGGGAGGTGAATGGCGGCTTTAAGCACCAGTGAACGACAAAAGTTGTGTCAAGCGAGCCCAAGTGTAAACACAGCTGAAGTTGTCCTGGGGTGTGATTTTTTTTTTCACACCCCTGAGCAATGTAGTGGTGCCAATATAGTTTTGTCCTGTAGATCTGCCCATCAGACTAAATACAAGGGGGGACAGTAACTAGCTGAGATTTCAAGGGGCCATTGGAGGTGAAGTGCTTGCTCAAACCTCTCCAGTCCCGGGCAGGAAAGGGCTGAGGGAGTGAAGGAACGATTAGTGGCTTCCTGATTGTTGTAACAAGCCACAAATCCAACGGCTCTATTCAGTCCACAAGTTTTATTGCCCAGCAAAGTGAACACGCCACTTCCCCTTGAATGGTCCCTTGAAATATACATTAACGCCTGCTGTGCTGTTCCACCTTGTCCATAGCTGTGACACAGGAGGTTCCTTTCCCTCTGTGCAGCTGGGACTCTGGTGTCTCTCGCCTCGGGAAGTTGGTCAAACCCAAGGCATCGTCTTGGCCACCTTGTCACTCCAGACTGGAATGAGCAGCCAGAGCTGTGGCACTGTGATTTCACTCACTTTCCGCTGGGGGATCCGGTTTGACTCGTCCTTGTTAACAGGGCCGTCCTAAGGGCTCTCTGCCATCCATAGACAGGTGGGGTGGCCGCCACGGGGACCTAGGGCAGGCGCCCTTCATCGCCCTAGGGACAGGACAGCTGCGCTTGTAAATAGGACTGTGAACAGCAGCAGGGGCTCTTTGGCCTCCCTACTAATTCTGGTCTTCTGGATATTGTCTTTATTCTGGCTGGGTGCAGCCACCTCTGTGGCTAACAGCTGCCACTGGGGGGCATTTTCCTTTCGGCTGTGAAACAGTCCAGTGATGGAGGGCACAGGAAACATGTGGAATCAGCAAACGGCTGCAGTGGACTTTACTTAATAGTCTTTTTTGCAATCCTCATGCTAGTCCTGTTCCCCCCTGCTAGACTCCTCCTGACCTCTGGGAAAAGGATGAGCTGTTATGGGCCGTCGCCTTCCCAGAACATCCCCAGTGGAGTGTGAAAATTCAAATCCACCCATAGTTTGTTTGTATATAAGTTCTTTCTTTTAATCTTTATTGCAATAGGGCCAAATTAGCCACTGGGACAGCTAACTTGGGGATGTGATGAAGTCTCCACCCCTTGAAGTCTTCAAGGCTACACCTACACTTCCGTGGAAGTTCAACCTGCTCAGGGTCGATCTTCCAGGATTTGATTTTGTGTGTTTCACGTCTGGTAGGGACACACAAAATCAACCTCTGCGGGGAGAGCATCCACCCCTGTACTCCTTGCGAGCTGCAAGGGAGGTTGATGGGAGAAGCTCTCCCATGGACCTTCTTTGATGAGGATGGCAAGGTAAGTTAACTGCAGATACATCAATTCTAACTATGCAATTGCCATAGCTAGAATTGGGTACCTGCAATCAGCTTACTTCCCCTAGAGCAGACATAGCCACTGGGCGAGATGCAGGAGGAACGTGGTTGGAGTCTGGACTTTTTTGCTGAGAACTGGGGAATGAGAGCTCTGTAGCTGAAGCAGATTCTAGTGCAACTGGAAGCTATGGGTTTGATGCAGGAATCACTTGATGACATTTTCAGCTCTATCAAAACAAAAAGCAGGCAAGTATATTCTCTATATTGAGTCTGTTCTGGTCTGGCTATGGTCTGAAGAAGTGGGTCTGTCCCACGAAAGCTCACCTAATAAACTATTTTGCTAGTCTTTAAAGTGCTACTTGACTGCTTTTTGTTTTGATAGTATATAGACTAGCATGGCTCCCTCTGTTACTTTTCAGCTCTATGTTACATGAAGTCAGGGAGGTAGTGTGACCTAGTGGTCTGCACTAGGGCTCAGGAGACCTGGGTCCTATTCCTGCTTCTGTCAACGGTCTGGTCAGGCAGTGTTGAGCCAGTCCCTTTCCACTCTCTGCCACTGTTTCCTCATCTGTAAAAGGAGGCGCATGGTCCTGACCTAGTTCACAGAGCCACAGAAGAGCTGGAGATTAGTATTCATACAATTCTGGCATTAAATGTCAACGACACTGAAATTCTGGCACTTCCCAGGCAGTCAGGTCTTCATAACCATCCTCCTCCTCCTCCTCCCCAAACAACTGTTTGCAGAGAGCAGCCCACTGGTAGGGGCACAAAGAAAAGGAGGCCAAGATTACTTTGCATCACAGCATGTGCCCCCAACTCAGGAAAGCACAGTCCCTTGTGCCAATTCCATTTGCTTCTGTTTGGAGGCCTGTACACTGGCAGACAAGGGATTTGGAGGGTTCAATTCTGTTTTTCAACTTCCCCTTTTACTCTTCGCATCATGTAACATTTAGTGTTTCTAGATAGTTTTTTAAGCTGGTGGTTGTGCTGTTTTGGGGAGAGGGTTGTGTGGGTTTTTGCTGGCTTTTTTTTCCTCTTTCTTCTCAGTTTTGGTAACCACTTTTGCTAAATACAGTGCAAGATGTAATTCAGCTTCATGCTTGAGTACGTGGTGTTCAGTACAAATGATGTATTTTTGTGTGCAAAGTACGTGAATAAAACCTTTTCCATAGGTTTCCCATCCCTCATTGTTTTCCCATTTAGCCAAGTTGTGACTTAGCAAAGAATTTTACCCTAAGATTTAAAAAACCACCACCACTCCCACCCCCCAAACAGTCCTGTAGCACCTTAAATACTAATAAAATTATTAGGTAGTGCACTTTCCCTAGGAAAACCCCACTTTTTCCAAGAATACGGAGTGATTTTAATTGTCTACTTTTAAAAACCAGAAAGGATTTAGTCTTTTTCCAAGAATACGGAGTGGTTTTTATTGTCTACTTTTAAAAACCAGAAAGGATTTAGTCTTAAAGTACATAAAGAGGCTAGAGAGACTGGGACTTTTCAGTTTGGAAAAGAGGTGATTGAGGGGCGATATGATAGAGGTATATAAAATCATGAATGGTGTGGAGAAAGTGAATATAGAAAAATTATTTACCTTTTCCCATAATACAAGAACTAGGGGACACCAAATGAAATTGATGGGTAGTAGGTTCAAAACTAATAAAAGGAAATTTTTCTTCACACAGCGCACAGTCAACCTGTGGAACTCCTTGCCCGAGGAGGCTGTGAAGGCCAGGACTCTATTAGGGTTTAAAAAAGAGCTTGATAAATTTTTGCAGGTTAGGTCCATAAATGGCTATTAGCCAGGGATAAAGTATGGTGCCCCTAGCCTTCAGAACAAGGGCAAGAGATGGATGGCAGGAGATAAATCACATGATCATTGTCTTCTGTTCTCCTTCTCTGGGGCACCTGGCATTGGCCACCGTCGGCAGATGGGATGCTGGGCTGGATGGACCTTTGGTCTGACCCAGTATGGCCATTCTTATGTTCTTACATAAAGTAGTCGAGTGAAGGTTGCAACATAATACTATTTTTGTGTGTCTTGGAATTCAGACCAACAAATCACGAGAACCCCAAAACAGAGAGAGAGAGAAAGCAGGCTGCTCCTTCAGGCAAAGAAAAACAACCCACACCCCTGTGCTTTAAACGGGCTCTTTACTAGCTCATGTTTCACACAGGATCCTCTTAGCTTGAAGACCCAAGAAAACCCTAGTTTGTAATTTCAGCAGTTTACCAATACATCACAAAAAGAGCCTAATTCTCAGAGTGTACATGCTCAGCACTGGTGTTAAAAACAGAATGCTTTGGTGAGTTTTGGTAAGAGATGGGGTTGGGTCAAAAATTCTTATCTGAACAGATGGTGGAAGCCTGGCATAAGTGCCCAGGTGGATAGTTCTTGGAAGAGTGAACAGCTGGAGAGAAATCAGAGAAGCAGAGGGGGAGATTGTATTCAGGGCCAGAGAAAGGAGTGGTCCACAGTGCTTCTTGAAGGCCAGGAAGGCTCAATTTTAACCAGCAACAAGAGCAGAACAGGAAACCTGAGGAGCTCAATCAAGGATAGTGATGAATCAGCCCAACCTCCTGCCATAAGGGCACATGCCAGTCACGCCATGAGGAAGCAGTGACTGACATCTATTAGAGATGAGACTGCAATGGGTGAGACAAGAAGTGATTGTGCCATGACTGAGGCTTTCAGCAGAGGCTGGGTTCTGGCACCATTCCCCAGTCAACTGGTTGTAGAGGGGGCAGGGGAAGAGCCCAGAAGGCAAATTCCAAGTATGTCTGGAGCTAGGAGGAGATAAGGAAGATGATGGTGGAGTCAGAGATCTAGGACAAAGTGGAGTCATATCCATGGAGAATGCGAAGGACGGGGCCTGGCCTTAGATGCTACTTGTACATGGAGTCTTGCTCTGTGCTGAGTCCTGACTCCGTGGTCCCAGTAAGCCAAGCGTTTGGGCAGCTACCCCAGAAAGATTCAAATGCCGCTCAGTTGATTAGCAAAGTGCCCATAGCCAGCAGCATGTGCCTCTGTGGGTGGTCCAGTCCACACAAGCCTTGGTGCACATAAAATGTGCTCTGTACCTGGAATTAAAAAAAAATTAGAGGGAATATCAAGGTGCTGCTGCAATGCCAGCAGTAAGAGCACAAGGAGCGGTGCAGGTGGAGAATATTCCCAGGAGGGAACTCTGCATTTGCCAAATACGAACAACAGCCCCGGGCTGGAGTACATCTGTTTGTACCCAGCAAACCCAACCCAGTGTAGTAGATCCACCAGGCCTGGGCAGTGTTCCCTGTAAGCTGAGCACTTGGGCAGCTGCCTGGGAGAGATTTGGGTGCTGCCCAGCTGATTAGCCGAGAGCCTGCAGTCATCCCGTGGGCAGCGTGTGTTTCTACAGGTGGTGCACATCCCCACATACCTGGGTGCACATAACAAAATGGATTCTGCCCATAGATGGAAAAAATTAGAGGGAATGCTGGTCCTGAGTGTCCCAAGCAGCATCCCCCCGCCCGCCCATTGCCCTTTGGAGGCCATTCCATGCCCTAATAGGCCTCGCCCCAGAAACATTTTTCCTCACCAGCGGTTGAGTCAGAGGAGGACAACTCAGGAGACATGGGTTCAACTCCTGGCTCTGTTGTCTTCCAGTGTGACGTGGAGTGCGTTGGTTATCCACTCGACCTCCGCTTCCCCTCCCTTTGTCTTTTTAGGCCATGAGCTTTCCACAAAGGGATCCTCTCACTTACACGTGCACAAATTCCCACCACAGTGCAGCCACGCTCTCACTTGTGAGCCTTTGGCACGATTGTGACAAACAATCGTGACAGTCTGTTCCTTTTCTAAAACACCCCTTGCTCCTGTTTACACCGGAGTCCCTCTAACCACCACCCTCCCTGTTTACCCCCTTCACATTCTTGCCCTCATTTCTCCCCTCCCCCAGGGTTAAAAGCTTAGACAGTATTTCTGAACAAGCCCAAACAAGTGCAAAATTCCAGCTGAACTGGCCAGGCCTGTTTTTGACCCAGTGACACCCAAGCTGTGCTGCAGCTCAGCTGTTGTGCCCAGGTAACTGGTAAACATTGGGCGAGGCAGCCCTTAACCAAGCCACAGGGAAGAAACTGCTTGTGCAGCACACGGGCCCTGGGGGTGGAGCTTGGTCTCTTGGCTGGTGGGAAAGCAGAGGATGGAAAGTCCCATGTTCACACCCATGGCCGACTGCATGAGGGCTGCACAGAAAAAAAAAAACAACACTCAGTCTTCCTCCTCCCTTCTTTCCTAGATCCAGTTTGCCCCCATTCTGGGTTGTGACCGATCACTTGTCCTCAACTGGGGAAACCAAGACCTTAGCAATTAAGTGACTCACACAGAGTCACAGAGCAGAAGTCAGTGGCAGAGTGAGCTTAGCCACAAACCCATCCTTCCTCAGCACAGCCTCTGCCCCCGCCCCGCCCCAAGGGCTGCCTTGATCCCTTTGTGTCTCTTCCTGACTCATCCAGGCCTAATGCCAGCGTAGGCCAGACCTAGGAAATAAGGAAAGAGCTGGGAGAGCAAGTGAAACCGCCCTTCTGAGTCCTTTGGCTTCCTTAAAGGTACCATCACCGCTTAATGCTGTGCAGTGGGTTATCTATTATTTATGCTCTAAAGTGCTGGGAGGGAGACAAACGGAGCAGGTAACCGTGGGACTCCAGTGCCCCACTGGGTCTGGCAGACGAGGGGGCTGCATATAGAGCCCCAGCAGGCTGCTGCAGCCCCTTGCAGTGAAGTAGGGCCACACATGCAGGCCGCTCCCCCTTTTCCATCACGGATCTGGACTCTCTCCAGCAAGAGGCTTTGCGCTGCAGGCAGGGGAAGCCGCAAGACAGAAGCGAGGGCTGGTTACTTTAACCACACCGGCTTGCAATTCTTTCCGACGCCAAATTGGCACTGGATCCCGAAACTGCTGAGTGGGCACTGACCCCTTACCACCCCACCCCTCGCTTCCAGGGGCCAGCTGCACCTCAGCCCCACCTCTCTCCTTTCCCCTGCTATGTTCTTCCCAGCTGGAGCAGGGATTCTGGGTTCAGCATTCCAATGCTATGCCTTCCTGCACTAGAGGACGGGGGCTGCTTTACCCTTCACAGGCTCTAGGGAGAATAAACCCAGCACCACAGGAAATCCAGTGCCTGGGCACAACTTGAGCCAACAGACCCAGAACGCTCTGGGGGACACCTAGCTGCACATATCCGAAGCTCAGGCCAATACTGTGTTTTAAGAGGAAGAGAGCAGTGGTCTGAAAACCTGTGGATTTATGCCTCAGCAGTTTACTAGTGGCCCATCCCCTCTTCTAGGAAAATCAATGGCAGCTATAGCCAAGAGCAGGTTCTGGTGCCATGCTGAGCACCCCTGAAATGCAGCCACCTCTGGGCTGGAACATAGCACCACTGCAGAACCTATTATGGTCTTTACATAAGAATGACCATAGGGTCAGCCCAAGGGTTCTTCTAGCCCCTTATCCCCTTTTCTGACAGTGGCCACTGCCAGGTGTCCCACAGGGAGTGACCTGACCAGGGAATCATTGAGTGATCCCTCTGTCATCCATTTCCTGCCTCTGGCTAATGGAGACTAGGGACACCAGTCCTACCTGGCTCATAGCCACCGACAGACCTAACCTCCATGAATTCATCTAGCTCTTCTCTGAGCCTCAATAGAGTCATCCAGCTGAGGTTCCGAAACAAAGAAAGGTCCACGGGTCAGACACTCCATTTCTATAGCCCACTGCAAGCCCACCCAGGCACCCTTAGTGAAGGCAGCATTGCCCCGAGGCATGGTTTCCTCAGTAGAACACAGCTGCAGCTCGCTGTCGCAGCAATGCCAGAGGCTGGGCAACCCCAAGAAAGTCCTGGCCTTGCTCTGTGCCTCAGTTTGCCCATCAGTTAAGGGGAGATTTTGATACTATCCAAAGATCAGTAAAAACATCTAGTGCCGTTATTCATTGACAGAGCAGGCAGGCCTCTCATGAAAGAGCTTAATTAGCTGTTGTAGGAGGGGGAAGAGATGCATGCGACCTCCATGCTAAAGCCATCTCTGCTCCTGACTCTCATGTACTGGGCACAGGTGCTCCAAGCCCACGGGGGGCAGGGAACCAAAACTGATACCCTGCCAAAAAAGGGGGCAGGAACAGTTCAGATTAGAAGTCGGACCGGAGCAGAAACTCTCATTCAATCCAAGAGCAGTAAAGAGTTGGGATTCACACCCTGGGGACCCCCTTCTACTTTAGGGCCTTACCCAGGATGACTTGCCCGTTGATGTTTATGCCCAAGTAGCCTTTAAGGTGCCACCGGACAACTCGTTTTTGCTAGCTCAGCTGTCTCTCAGAGGCAGCCTCTAGGCCAGACTGTGGTGGATTCTCTGCTCTCCAGCACCCTGCTGTCACCTGGGGAAGCAGGCTCAGATATTGCTGTTAGTAACACCTGTGTTATTGGACCACAACGGACCTAGCCTGGGTTGATGATGCTACTCTGCACCTTAAAATGAGAGCGCTATTTGGCGACCATTGATCACTAACCCCTTGGCAGGACGCAGAGACATCATTTCTTCCACTGGGGACATGCAGCCTGCTCTGGGGGTGAACACTGTGGCACAGAACAGTAAAGCATCATTGAAAAGGAAGAGTGACATCTGGCACCTAGTGAGACTGAGGAGACAGGTAAGTTCCCGGAGATTTGGCTGGGACACTAACAGCCGGCTTTGTAGACAGTCATCTTCAGGTGACCTTGGGTAATTCATTTCACCTCACCTCAGCAGCTGCCCCTCTAGTAACACACTACCACCTAACCTCCCCTTGGGAGAAGCGCATCACACCAAACAACCACAGCAGTTCTCTGAAATCCGACACATAGGCACCAAGCTTTTAAAAAAAGCAGTCAAGTAGCACTTCAAAGACTAACAAAATAATGTATTAGGTGAGCTTTCGTGGGTCTGTCCCATGAAAACTCACCTAATACATTATTTTGTTAGTCTTTGAAGTGCTACTTGACTGCTTTTTTGTTTTTAATAGTATATCGACTAACACAGCTCCTTCTCTGTTACTATGCACCACGCTTAGTTTGCCTGGGTGATCTTACAGGATTGGCTTTTTACTGTGACCCAGAAAACGCTCACTGGTTAAACTCACTGAAAAATTAAAACCAACCACCCAGTTGGAGCCCAGTTCAACAGTGGGGGAAAATAAACCTAGGATTTCATTTCCCAACCAGCGAAACTAGCAAAGACTGATACAATCTTCTCCATTATCCCAGGTGGATGTTCCTGCAATGAAGGGGGACCACTGCCTGCAATGGTCTGTTCTAGCTGAGCAGGACACTAACATTTTTCAATCTGTGAGGTAGGCATGGTCTATTGGCCAACCCAGGCCCACTCAAATCTACATGTTTACTGCCAGCCTGGCCCTCTCTATGTACAAAGCCACCAAAGAGTTAGATATTCTTTAATTGGTCCAAAAGACAGATCAGAGACAGAAGCAACGGAAGGGAACATGTGAGGGCCTCACAAACACCAAGTGAGTTACATACCGCACAGCGGAGGGCACAGAGTGAGATTTCAAGTAACATCTTCAGAGCAGGCTCCTCTGAACACACTCAGTAGAGCGTGTGCAGCGGGGCAGCAGCAATGGGGCCTGGAACTTGCAAGCTGGGGGAAGCACTTTGTCAAAATTAGACCTTTAAAGCCAAGACTTTCACAAGAACCGATAATATTTTGAGTGCCCAACTTAAGGGATCTTAAATGAGGCCCCATTTTGCAGGCACGCCAACCACTGGCCTGCTGACTAAAAACCATCTGGCCCCTTTTAAGGAAAGTCACTTTGGACATCTAACACTGATGCACCCCAACAGCATTTGCTCCTTAAAAGCCGCCGCCCTACTGGCACCAGAAATTTGAGTCATTCCGGGGAACCTCATAATTCACAGGGGTCCGACTGCCTCCCTGGTGAGCAGGCAGCCTTGTGTTACAGCCGCACGACACACAACCGGTGACTGAACACAAGTGAACAGTGCCTGTGGGCTGTAACTGATCAGCTCGCGGCCTGGTGATTTACATTACACAGGTACATGGCCTTTGGTGACCCAGCCACTGGCACTTTTGGGAGCAGAGGGTTTTTTTCTTCGCCACCAACCCTCTTTTCTGCCACAATCCTTCACTGGCTGGTTCAAAAGCCAAAGAAAAGGTGATTAAACCGAATGCTGGGGAGCACCTTGCAAAGCCCCTATGGGAAGGCCCTGTATCTGTGAATAGGCTGATGCGGGGGTATGAGGGGACAGATGGATACTGGTGTACTGCTTTTTGCTTCCCCTAAGTGACCCATTTTATTGGCAGGCCCTGCTGGGTCCCTGCCCTGCCTAGGATGTACTCTAGAGCACCTGTGGGGAAGCTCAGGGCCAAAGACTGCTTCTAAAAGGCTTTGAGGGGGTGAGGAGGTGATCAGTCCCTGCTCACGGCACCAAACAGCTGAGCGGTTGTGAACACAGGGCAAGTCTCCTTCCCATGCTGCCATGTAAGTTCCAAAGAGCCAGAATCGAGGGTGCAGAGGTACCACTGCAGATCAGTGCGCTATTCCCCTCTGAGTCCAGAGGCAGGCAGGGTCAGGACCTCCCAGAAGAAAAGAGGTGGGGCTGTTAGTAAGTTCCCAGGAGCCCCGGCAGAGGGAGTCTAACAGGAGACCTTTGGCCGGTGTTAGGTGTGTCCCAGTCCTGCCCACGTCGGTCAGTTGATGGGCTCATACTCTGAGTAACGCTTCCTCCGGGCAAGCAGCACCACCAGGCCCCCCACCAGCAGCAGCACCACCGGGGTGCCCAGGGCCACGGCCATGATGGTGATCACCAGGGGAGAGAAAGAGTCTTCCGGGGGCGTGCCAAAGCCGAGCAAGGCAGACCTGGGGGAGGAAGGGAACAAAGGAAGAGGCTAGCCACTCAAAGGCCATCAGCTGAGTCCCACAGCCTCCTTCCTCCCCACAACAGGGATAGAGGACGGCTTTGGGGGCTGAGGCATCAGATTCAGGAGACCTGAGTTCAAGTCCTGCTTCTGCCCCACAAGCTGGTCCCTTCCCCTCTGTACAGAGGTTGGGGAAGGAGGTGGTATTTGACGCAGCCCGTAGCAGAAGACACAGGTAGTACATGTCGGGCAGGGAGAGATGGGGCTCAGTGGCTGACCTGTCCAAGCCATGGGCCTGTCAGGAGGGAGTGGGACAGCAAGAGCCAGTCCTGGAGAGCAGCTGGAGGTAAACAGAGGCCTTCAGCCAGGAGCTCTCCAGAGCAGGGGCTGCACCTGTCTCTGTACATGGACAGCCCCTAGCGCACTCTGGGGCAGCAGGTAGAAGATGGTACTGAGGGGGGAAGATACCACTCAGGCAAGTAGGGCAGGGGGAGGAGAGTAGATGGAAGATACCACTCACCAGCTCAGGTAGTTCTTCTCAGCATAGAACTTGCCGTCCTCGCCCCCGAAGGTGATGTTGATGGCGGCAAGGCTCTCCCCGTGGCCCAGGCCCGCCCCGAAGTAGGCATGCGCAATGCTGGGCCCCAGGAGCCTCCAGCTGGCCATCTGCAGGGAGTGGTAGTGGCAGTGGATGGCATTCTCCCGGCTGGCCACCTTATCGCCGTACGCCGCCGTCTTCCACTGGAAGAAGCTGGAGCTGGTGGTGTCATTGCGGGGCTCAGATACCAGCTGGGCCATCTGCCCCCATCCAGGCAGGGGTGCGGGGGGAGAGAGAGTAACAGTAAGCGGGGAGACAAAGCCAGGGCATGACAACCAGTTGCTCTCACACTCTAGGGCAGCTGGGAGCCAGGAGGTCACAAGGGCGTGACGGAGGAAGAAGGGGTAAAAGAATTGTTCTCCCCAACTTCTGATGGCAGGGCAAGGAGCAATGGGCAACCCAGGCAGCAGTTTAGAGGGGACAGGAGGAAAAACTTCCCAACTGCCAGGGGGGGTCAAGCCCTGGAATAAACTGCCTGGAAGGCTCTGGAATCCTGATTAGAGATTGTGTCAGGATGGGATACAGGAACATTTGTCAGGGATGGTCTAGAAGGTGCTTGGTCCCACAGTTAAGGCAGGAGACTGGACTCGATCACCTCTCAAGGTCCCTTCTAGTCCTATGACTCTAGGACTCCTGGAGTGTTTCCCTGCCCTGGGAGGGAGCTGGCTCTAGTGGTCAGAGCAGTGATTTTCACCCGCTGCGCTGCCGCTCGCTAGTGTGATGTGAACTGTCCAAATGTGCTGTGAAATTTTGTCAATTTCCCCTTCCCCTGACTTCTTGCAAAGCTACCTCCAACCCCTGCCATCTCGAGCTCAAGGAGTGAGGCTGCCCGAGTCCCAGCTGGGGCAGGGCCCGTCCACTTCCCGCAAAGAGCCATGGCACGTGGAAATGGATGACCCCGGGCCAGCCGGGGCTCAGGCAACAGACTTCTTTGCACTGCTGCTGTGAGGGGAAATGCTGACCCCCAAAGGAGCCCGTTCATGCCAGGAGGCAGCTGAAATGCTGCTTCCTGGTCCAAACGGGCTGGCGAGGAGGGAAGCCTGCTCTGGAGCCGCCTCTTCCCCCTCCCTACGGTGAATAACCAAGTAGCCGCTGATTTTACTTGATCATTCAACATCACTAGCATGGAGCCTGCTCACTTGCTCATCATTTTCGACCAGTCGAAGAGGGTGTCTTCTGTGGCGGATTTAAAACATGAACGTACTTGATCCTGGTTTAGCTTGTTGTGCTTATTACTGTGTTGCAAACCTCTAAGAGCACAACTGCAGTAAATGTGACCTCTCCAGCTGAATCGAATGCTCGCAGAGAGCGGGCGCACCATGAATCCATTGGTCTCACTGAAGTGTGCTGTGGTACGGCCAAAGTGGGCAACACCCGCTCTGTTAGAGCTTGGGGCGAAAAGCCCAAATCCCATCTAGTGCCAGGGACAGGACACAGGAGAGCACCTTCAGCTAGGCAAAGCTCAGGGCTGGAAGCCAGGACGCCTGGGCTCTTTCCCCAGCTCTGGCACCGACTGAGGCAAGCAACTTGACTTGCAGTTGGCTGGATTTCCTCCATGCCAGCAGGTGCTTAAGGGGTGTGTTGGAATAGCACATTTGGGTTGTAGAAGCCATCAGCAAACTCCATGGGAGCACACGCTAGGGGAAGGGCCCTTTGTTCTAATTTGTAAGTGTTAAATATTAGGGCTTGGAGTCTGGAGAGTTTCCATAAAAGACATTCTTAGCAGACTATTATCCTCTGTACGTGCACCACCCATTCCCACTGGTCCTAGTCACTCCTGCTCTAACCTGCTTCCCCCATTCTGCTCTTCATCGGCTTACACGTGGTACTTGTTACCACGGCATGAGAGCTCCTGATCAGTTTCTAGATGGCTCCTGGAACCCTAGTGACCCACAGCCCTCACCTCGAAGATGGCGGGTGTGTACTCATCATCAATGGATCGCACGCTCTGCAGCCTCTTGCGCCCGCCTGTCTCCTCCACCGTGACCACCTCCAGCATGAAGCGAGAGCTGTTGCTGCGTGGGGCCACCTTCTCCATGATGAACTCCACCTTGGAGCTGTTGGCAGTGTGCAGGAGGCGAGGGAGGGAACTGTCCCGGCCACTCTGTTCATAGGCAGTCACCTGGAGGAACAGGACAGTCCAGGACTCCTGGGGTCTAATCCCAGCACTGCCACAGACCTGTTAGGTGACCTTGGGCAAGTTGCTGCTGAGCCTCAGTTTCCCCTCCTTTGTCCATTTAGGTCGTTAACTCTTTCAGGCTGGGACTTCATGTCTGTGTAGGACACTACCCTAGAGGGGTCCAATTTCAGTGCTACCATAATACAAGTGTTACAGCAAGGAGATGGGCAAACACATCAAAACAGGCCACACAACTACACACGTCCTGCAGCTACCAGAGAGCCAATTGCGAGGGAAGTGTGCCAGATGACCCAGCCCAGTAGCACACCAGGGGGATGACTATGCACCTAAGGCCCTGGAAGACTCACTGTCTCTTGCAGACGTTTAAGTGAAAGCAGGAGGTCTTTCCTAGGAAGATGCTCTAAATGTGCCAGAAGAAATGGGCTGGATGCAGGAACTGCTGGGCAAGGTTCTCCAGCCTTTGTTCTATAGGAGAATCCACTGGAGGACCAGAATGGTCCCTTCTCTCTTCAAACTATGAGCTCTGTTAACTTCCTGCAAAAACAGTCCATGGGCTGGGAGAAGGTTAAGAGAAACCTCTGGGTCTTTATTGGGTCACTGGGGAACCAGTGAAGAATGTGGCCCATCCATCAGGGAACTCTCACACCACAGCAGGGCAGGGAACCTTTCTGGGGTCAGGAATCATATTAAAGCAAGAAAAAACCCCCACAAAACCTGCATTGATGTGCGCCCCCCGACTGAGGCACCTCAGTCCCCTTATGCTCCAGCATCACAGGCAGGAGGAGGGAGAAGGGAGGGTGGGGGCTCAGGGGCCCCCCCAGGCCAGATGACCTCTTCAGGGGCTTGGGGTGGAACGTTTCAGGGTCTGGACGGGAGGGAGGGGGCAGGAGTGGGGGGGTTCAGGATTGGGTTGGAGGTGAGGGACTCACCTCCGCACGCTGCCTCTGCCACCCCCTCCCCCCCCAGCTGGAGAAGTAGCAGCACCACCACCACCACCTCTCCAGGGAGCTTTTTCCTCCCACCACTGCCAGGCACCCCCCACCCCGGCTGCGCTGAGTGGTCAGAATTCAGGCCAATGAGAGCAGCGGGAGACGCCCCTCCCAACAGTACCCTGCTACTGTTCCCCCAGCTGAGGGAGGGACACAAAAAAGCAGAGCCTGGAGCCACTGTCTGCCACTCCACAGCACCCCAGCACAGCCCATGGGCTGGATCCCGTCCGACTTGCCAGATCCAGCCCGTGAGACCCCAGGCTCCCCAGCTCTCGCCCCACCACAGGCCAGATGCTGGGGAGGGGAGCCAAGTCTCTGGGACCGGATTCAGGCAAGCCGTGGTCTGGATGTGGACCGCAGGGCTGGGGAACTGCTCCCAGGAGGGTGGCTGGGGGTGGATTTGGCCAGCTGGGAAGCAGGTCCCAAGACAGCCTCCCCTAACCACGGCCTCCTCCTTGGGCGCACAGCAAAGTCCCCTACCCCTGCCCCACCAGGAAGGGGCGACGGTGCCCGCATGTGGAGTGGGAGCAGAATGCAAGCAGGGCTGGGGAAGGGCTGGGAGACCTAGCAGAGGCCAGGGAGAGGGTTCTATAGCAGTTCGGGTGAGGCAGCTGAGAGCCAGCAAGTGGATGTGGGGGCTGAAGACGTGGTGGCAGCACATGGAGAGTAGAGGGCAGGGGAATGTGGCACAGGTCGAGGGCACAGGGGTCATGGGAAGTAAAACCTAAATCCCACCAGGGAAGTGACAAGATGCTGGTCCCAGCCCAGAGGCCAGCAGCAACAGACCCTCCCGCAGGAAGGGCACACAGGGAGGGAAGGGATGCCTCACCTGGAAGGAGATGGTGCCATTGGGGAAGGCGCCGACCCCCTGGAACTTGGCTGTGAGGGCTGTGTGGTTCAGGGTGCCATTCAGGCTCCGCCAGGACAAGGCAGCCAGGTCATAGGTGGGGTAGAACTGCTCCTCCTGCGCTGAGGCATTGGCCCTGCTGTACTCAAACACCTGGAAGGAGGGAAAGGGACCTTGATACACAAGGGAAGACACTTTTGGGACCCACACACACACACAATTCAGCCCAGCCCTTGGCATTGCTAGGTGCCACGCACCTTCCACCTATTTCACCAGAGCCATTGCAAGCCCCTACCTCTCCTTCCAGCCCACCTGCACGTTCACTGGGGCTTGATTATCCCCACTCCCACCCCAGAAGGGGCTGCTGCCTGCCAGAAATTTAAAAGCACAGCACACAGGAAAAGAGCATTTCCCAGCTTGCAGCCCCAGGAGGGTCCCAGCCACAGAAGCAGAGCAAGTCCTTGCAGGAAGCAGGCTGAGGAGAGCACACCAGAAAAGGCGGTGGAGGGACAGCCCTGCTCTGAGCAGCAAGTGGGCACAAAGAGGGGGCAGCCGGATGCCACCTCCTAGGCCCTGCAGTGCTGAGAGCAAAGCAGGTGGCTCCTTTATCCCCGGGCTGGGACACCCCCTACGGCCCCTGCCTCCCCTTGCCTTGGTGAAGATGACCGCAGTGGAGTAGACAACGCTGCCAGCCGGCTCGATCCAGATGGCCCCGGCGGGGGCGGCCGAGAGGAGTTTGGTCCAGTTGACGTGCAGGGTGCTGCTCTCGCTCCGGGTGTAGAGCAGCAGCACAGTGGGCGCCCCGATGCTGCTCCACACGTAGTGCAGGGTGTCGTTCTGCCCCACGGCTCGCACGTGCAGCAGGTTGACGGAGGAGCTGTTCGAGCCGGGGTTGTAGTGCAGGGTCACCTGGGCGGCGGGAGGCAGAGAACGGGCATGGCGTTAACGCACGCCGACCGCCGTGGGGCGCGTTGGACTCCCCGCAGCACTGGGCCAGCCAGTTGGTAACTAAACAAGACAAGCGTGTGCGTGCTCAGCACATCGCACGCGCATGACACAGCATTGACACAGACGTAGATCACCACTACTTGTGTTTTGCCTTAGTCCACCCCGCCCCCAAAAGTGATCCTGCATAATGCTTTGAAGTGCAACAGGTACAGAGGGAGGGAAGGCGCCTCAAGGAGTGCTCCACTGCATGCTCACCAGGCAGGCAGGAGTAAATAAAGCAGATTCCCTCCTTCCAAGCTTTCCTGCACCAAAAAGGAAAGTGCTGAGAAGCCCCTCAGCTGTGCACTTGCAGCCGCAGGCTGAGAAAGGCACTAGCTCAACACTTCCACTTCCTGCTTTGAAAGGACGTGTCAGCGAAAGAGCGACACTTTCTATAAGGAAGCCTCATTCCCCCATGAGTCACCCAGCGAGAGGCCAGCTCTGGAGAGCAGCCTGCTGTTGATAACCAGCAAGGCCCTCGGAAGCAAGTCACACCCCAGAACTGTTCATGGGCCCCCATCAAAGCCAATTCTAACGGCTGTGTACACGTCACTGAGTGACAACGAAACCTCAGCATAGATTTTCAGAGTCCTTAATAATTGCAAGATATTTAAATTTAAAAGTGATAGATTGTAACTTTGCAATTTAAAACGTATTTTCTATTATTTTTATTTCTCTCCCCCCCACCCCATGCAATACCTTCATGGACCCCCAGACCCCAGCTAGGGAATCACTGGACTAGACTAAATCCCACCAACCTGAAGCAGGGCTGTCAGCACAACCATCAAACATTACTGAACAGGTCCCTACACAGCACCATAAAGCTGGGTTCTGAGCCATTCAATTGCTCATGTAAGCGATTAGCATTTCCTCTAATTTTTAGCATCCATGGGCAGAATAAACTTTATTACATGCACCAGCCATAGGAACCCATGCTACCAGCTGGGGGCGTTCTGCTAATCAGGTAGGCAATGTCTGAATCTCTCCTGAGAAGGTGTCCAAGCACAGACCTTATAGAGACCAGTGCCTGCCACCAGTTCACACAAAGGGCCCTGAGGATATGGGAACCAGCAGAAGCTGAGAGGGGGTGTTTGACCCCACGTTTCAAACAGATTCTGGCCCCAGCCCATCCCTCCTCTCCCAGCTTATTTGGAGCTTCCATGCTACAGGCCATTGGCTTAGCTCACTCACTAGCACTGCCCTGGCTCAGCTGTGCAGACGGTTCACTGGAGGCAACAAGGCCAGGGTAAGAACCCTGCTCCCCTAGGGAGCCAGTCTCCGCTCACCACCCCCTCCATGCCCAGACATGACCCACCTGTTCCTCTTACACCGGGCGGAGGCTATCGCTAACCTTAATGCCGAGCTGCACACAGAACGCAGGGCTTGGGGAGAAACAGCTCAGCCAAGGACAGCTGGGGAAGGAGGTGGGAATAGGGGCACAGCGAACTGAATGAATCCAAGGCACCCACCCCCCCAAAAAAAACCAACCAACCAACCACTGCATAAGCTTAGCCATTGCCTGCCCCTCTGGGCACGCCGCAGCCTCCCCACAGGCCACCACCTGCACCCCCAGCTCTCTCTGCCCCACTGGGCATCCCCCATCCCCTGTCCCATTGGGCACACCTGGGCTCCCTCCTCTCTGCCCACTGCCCCGCTGGGTACCCCCCGGCCTCCCTCCTCCCTGCCCACAGCCCTCTACCCCGCTGGGTACCCCCGGGCCCACACAGCCCCCTGCAGGGGGCCCCACGAGCTGGACCAGGCAGTGACAGCCAGGTCCGGACACCGCTGCCCCCGCTCACCCTCCTGCCGGAGCCCCCGGGCGCGGCCCGCGCGCTGCACAAGCTCCCCAGCAGCCAGAGGCCGGCGAGCAGGAGCCGCCTGCTCGGCGGCATCTTGGCTACTATGTTGCAACTCCGGCCTCACGTGCGCCTTCCCGGCTCAGCGCCCCCTTAAAGGGGCAGGGCCGGGGGCTGTTAAAGGGGAGGAGGACTCTTAAAGGAGCCGCCGCCCGTTAAAAGCGGGGGTGGGGGTGTGAGGGATTAAGAGGAGGAAGCGGGAGGCAGCCCGGTGAAGCTGGGTTGGGTGCACAGCTCGCTCACGATCGGGTGTTCGTTCGCCAGGCCCAAGCACCAGGGCCCTGATCCTGTGCTCAGTTCACCCACCGGGAGCCGTGGGGTCAGGGTTCCCTGCAAAGTGAGCACTTGGGCAGCCACCCAGGAGAGATTCAGGGGCCACGCAAGTGATTAGCAGAGCGCCCCCAGGCAGCAGCCTGTGTTTCAATGGGTGGTGCACATCCACACATGCCTCAGAGCACAGAACAAAATGTATTCCACCCACAAATGGGAAAAATTAGGGGGAACGCTGCCTGTGGGTCTCCACATGGGTGCAGCCGCTCAAGGTCTAGGCCTACGTGGGTGTATCTACACCACATTGTAAATCTGAGTCTGAGGCCCCAGGCTTGTGGGGTCAGTGTTGACAAGACCACTTGTGAGCATCCACAGAGCATTGAAACCTGTGTTCGCAGGGGTTGGATTTAGGGGGTCACAGCTGTGCTACTGCATTCATCTGGCATTACACAGACCTCCTGACTCCGGCCCCTGCTGCAAAAGGACAGGGTTCGAACCTAAGCCACAGCAGGATGTGGGCTCTAATACACCAAACCAGCAGGAGCTCTGTGTGCTTGCTGGCTGGAGTCAGACTTATTGGTGTGCAGAGGGAAGGGGGACTTTGGACTCAAACCTGAGCCAAAGTCTGGGCTCAGTGGTGCAGCATAAACACACTCTATGCAGGAATCACTGCCCACCTCCAGCTGAAATACAGCCACCTCTGGCATGGAACACAAAGAGAGAGTGAGCGTGAGGCACTTCGTATCACCTTTATTGGAGGGAGGGGAGATCTATTTTCTCTAATAGTCCACTGTTCCCTCTTCCATAGGCTTGCATTATCATGACCTATTATGATGTATTATTGGCATTGCAGCAGTATTAAGAGCCTCTGCCATGAATCGGATCCCCATGGCAGTTGGTGCTGTACAAACTCAGAACGAAAAGACAATCCCTGACCCACAGTTTCCAGTCTAAGTAAACTGGAAGAGACCCTAGGTAAATGCAGCCAGAGAGGGGAGCACAAGGAAACAATGAGACCAGGTCACAGTGGTCACAGCTCACCAGCCAACGGCAAATGGTTCTCTGTAGTCCAGTTTCCCTCTGGGTGAGCGAGGACTATTCTATCAGCTTCATGCACTGACAACACCATTTTGTTTACACACAGAAGTGGGCCCAATTAAACCAAAACAGATGCAAGCAAAACTGCTATTGGTGGGCTGTAAACTGATCTAGGTGTGTCCACATGGGAGTTTGCATTGCCTTAACTAAATTGTTTTTTAAAATTATAGCCAAGCGGGGGCAAGTTATTTACACCTGCTCCATTATACAGAGGTTTTCATATTGCACTCCTCAGCCCCATAGTATCCGAGCACTTCCCTTAGCGCGCTAAGCAGCATGTGTTGGCAAGGCCCACGTTCTGCTTGCAGCAACTTTGGCCCCAGTCCTCAAAGACAGCTGAAAAGATTCAGATGACATTGAGAACTGGAGTACTAGAAATGGAATGAAATTTAATAGTGCAAAGTCATGCACTAGAAACTAACCAGAATTTTCGGTGTAAGCTGGGGGTTTATGGGCCATAGCAAAGGAGAAGGAGAACTATGTAGACGTATTGCTTGATCACACAGTGACTGTGAGGTGGCTGCGAAAAAGGCTGATGAAGTCATAGGTTGCATTCAAGCGAGGTATTTCCAGTACAGAGAGGAAAGCGTTAGTGCTGTTATACAAGACCTCATCTGGACTAACGTGATCACTTCTGGTCTCCCATGCTTAAAAAAGATCACTTCAAACTGGAACAGGTGCAGAGAAGGGCTGCAAGGATGGTCAGAGGCAGGGCTGTCCTGATGGAGGAGTGAGAGGCCTGGAACAACCCCCCAGCCCCCAGTGCCCCAGGCACAGGATCCTGGCACCAGTCCCACACTGCAGGCTCCACCCCTTTACCTCCTCCCCAACCAACTGGGCTGGGGATTACCTGGGGCAAGGTGCAGTGGGTGGCAGCAGGGGGTCACCTCCACTCATCCCTCCCCCTGCACTTATCATGTGGTGTCTGTGGGAGCCTGCTCGGCTGTGTCACTCCCTCCTGGCCCCTCTGAGCCCCACTTCTTCATGGGCAGGGGAGAGCAGAAGTCTTTTCCCACTGCGCTGGACAAGCAGGGCTTAGGCAGGTGGCGTGGAGCAGGCTGCTGCTGGCACCATGTGGTGAGAGGGCTGAGGGAGGTGACCCCCTGCTGCTGTCACCACCCACCATGTAATCCTCCCCTGTCCCATCCATAGGTCAGCTGGGGCTGCCACTGCAGCGTCTCCAAAGCGCAGGGCCTGGACAGGATGGCTCTGGTCAAAGGAATGGAAAAGCTGCCTTATGATAAGAGACTCAAAGAGTTTGGCTTGTTTAGCCTAACGAAATCAAGTCTCAGGGCGGATGTGTTTGCTCTCTAGAGCTACATCAGAGAGATAAACGCCCAGGACAGAGAACAGGAATTCACAAGACGAATAACGTTGATGCGCAAACAAATGGATATAAATTAGCCATCAGCTGCGTCTACACGTGCACGCTACTTCGAAGTAGCGGCACCAACTTCGAAATAGCACCCGTCGAGTCTACACGCGTCGGGCGCTATTTCGAAGTTAACTTCGACGTTAGGCGGCGAGACGTCGAAGTCGCTAACCTCATGAGGAGATAGGAATAGCGCCCTACTTCGACGTTCAACGTCGAAGTAGGGACCGTGTAGACGATCCGCGTCCCGCAACGTCGAAATTGCTGGGTCCTCCATGGCGGCCATCAGCTGGGGGGTTGAGAGATGCTCTCTCTCCAGCCCCTGGGGGGCTCTATGGTCACCGTGGGCAGCAGCCCTTAGCCCAGGGCTTCTGGCTGCTTCTGCGGCAGCTGGGGATCTATGCTGCAGGCACAGGGTCTGCAACCAGTTGTCAGCTCTGTGTATCTTGTGTTGTTTAGTGCAACTGTGTCTGGGAGGGGCCCTTTAAGGGAGCGGCTGGCTGTTGAGTCCGCCCTGTGACCCTGTCTGCAGCTGTGCCTGGCATCCCTATTTCGATGTGTGCTACTTTGACGTGTAGACGTTCCCTCGCTGCGCCTATTTCAATGTTGGGCTGAGCAACGTCGAAGTTGAACATCGACGTTGCCGACCCTGGAGGACGTGTAGACGTTATTCATCGAAATAGACTATTTCGATGTCGCAACATCGAAATAAGCTATTTCGATGTTGGCTGCATGTGTAGACGTAGCCATCAAGTTTAGGCTTGAAATTGGACAATAGCGTCTAACTAGAACAGCCTCCCAAGGGGAGCAGCAATGGTGAAAATACCTACATTGGCTTCATGACTGAGCTCGATGAGTTTACAGAGCGGACGGGATGAGGAGGCAGCCTGCAATTCCAAGTAGCCCATCTTCTGACTGCTAACACCAAGTACCTCCAACAGGAGAGGGAGGGAATATTAAGCCCCGTTGAGATCTGAGTAGTGGGCAGGTGCAAGCCGGCTGCCAGGTGAAAGATTCCTCCCGATGGGGCATCCACTGGGTTCTGGAACCCAAATAATTACAGGGAACAACGGAAAACAGGGACAGGTGTGGAGGTGATAGGGCTGAAATGGGGGAGGTGGAATCGGACCCAGACAGTGCCCACTGCTCCCCACTGCTCCGAGGAACTCTGCCCCAGCTTTGTGAACCGACAGAGGAGCAAACGTAGGCCCCACAGTTGAAGTCTCACCCCCGTTGCCCCTCAAACTTCCTCTCCCTGGGCTTATAAATATTTATCTTGGCCATAGCCAGGAGGTGGACAAGGAGATCACACAACTTTGTGGGGCCACGGGTGGGATGTGCAAAGATCAGCAGGTGGGGGGGAGAAGTGCAACTGGAACCTCAAGCAGAGATCTCGGAGGGGCCAGCAGAGGGATGTAGCCCGGCACATTCAGGATGGATATGCACCAAGGTCTCCCTCCCATCACAGCAGGAACAAGTCTCAGGGACAGGAGTGACCTGAGCCAAGTACGTACCCTTGTTCACAGCACCAGGGAGGATCCTCCAGCCCATGTCCCCGGCAGGTCATGGGGTCTGATGAGATTCTAAGTGGAGAGGGCTCTGGATTACTAGAGAGAATTCTTTCCAGGTGTGTGGCTTGTGGGTCTTGCACAGTTGGGGTGGAGAAAGAATTTTCCCAGAGGCAGGGCTGGCAAAGAGCCTGGGGGTTTTCACTTTCTTCCAGGTGCTGCACCAGTTACATGCAGGTTTAAATCAGCGTGAATAGCAGATGCTGCACAGCAAAGTTTTTGCATCATGATTTCAGGCCTCAGCCAGAGGGTAGGGGCCTATTACAGGAGTAGGTAAAGGAGATTTTGTGGCCTGCAAGTCCAGGGAAGATGATTCATTTAGCCCTCTGCCCTGGCTGCCTTTCACTTTGATCGTGTGTACCCAACCCAAAGAAAAGAGGAAGAACATATTAACAGTTCAGATAATGCAATTCCTCTTCTCATGACATGTTTCAAGCAGGCTGTCATAAATGCCGCTCAGACTTTGCATGCAAGTAAAGGAGTAAGGGAGGTTAAAGTGAAATTTAAAGGGAAGGGGGTATCAGAAAGGAGGGAAGTTTAAGGTTGACAGGTGAACACAAAGCACCCCAAGGCTGAACAAAGAGGAGCAGAGGTGCAGGAAGATGGCTTTGAGATCAAGGGGAGAGAGAAAAGTCAAAGAGGGCAGAGGGGAGCAAGCCCACAGGGAGCTGTGGAGGGGACAGGATAGCTCAGTGGCTTGAGCATTAGCCTGCTAAACCCAGGCTTGTGAACTCAATCCTTAAGGGTGCCATTTAGGGACCTACTGCCTTGTGGGTTACCCTGGGAAGGAGCAAGGCTAAGGGAGTAAACCCTGACAGAAAATCCAGAGGGGAGTCCTAAGGCAGGTCTGTGCCAACTTCTGGCATTGACCCGGCTGCTCCTGCAGCTGAGCTGGTACCAGACGTAGAGGTGATCCTCTCCTTTGGACTATATCAGTAAAGCTGAGAGGGGGACACTGGTGTCTGGGCAGCCTAGAGTCCCAAAAAGTATTGCCCAGGCTCACACCTGGAGAGGTACTCCAGCATTGCTTAACAGCATTGAACCAACACGGGAGGTAACAGATGCTGGTTATAAGCTCTTGCTTGACTGGCATAGAGAACGAGCGCCAGGGGTTGCCTTCAACAGTGGGAGAGATCATCACATCTCACTGGACAGTCTCCGCCCACCTCAAGCTGGGCAGCCCCCAGCCAGTAGGGTGCTGTCCCGCCACAGCTCACCTGCCTCACTCGATGCATGAGGCTTAAGGTTCCCAAACCTGACAAGTGACTGAAATTTGAGCACCCGGCAAACCAATAAGAAAATCAACAAGAAAAGGAAACCATCAAAGTTTTACAAATGAGCTAAACAGGAGGATCAGAAAAGCAGCCACAACTGTCCAGACTCAGCGAGAGTGTGGAATAACATCAAGTTGTACACCCACACCAAAAGACAAGTGTACAGAGCCTGCATCCTCAGCACCCTCCCTTACGGCAGCAAGTCTTGGACCCTGTACAACCACCAGGAAAAGAGACGTCTTCCACTTGCGCTGCCTCAGGCGCATCCTTGGAATATCATGGAAGGACAGAGTGCCCAACACCGCTGTCCTCGAGCAAGCTGGAATCCCAACCATGCACACCCTCCTCAGGCACTGGCGGCTCTGCTGCTTTGGCCACATCCACAGGATGAATGATGAAAGGATCCCAAAAGACATCCTGTATGATGAGCTAGCCTCTGGCAAAAGACCTCCCGGATGCCTCCAAATGCGCTACAAAGATGTTTGCAAGAGGGACCTCAGGGAGGTAGACATCGAGCCGGACAGCTGGGAGGAGCTGGCAGACGATCGCAGCAGATGGAGGCAGGAACTACACAAGGGCCTTCAGAAGTGCGAGATGAGGATCAGACAGCTAGCAGAGAAGCGAGCCCACAGAAACCACAGTAAGGACCTGCCAGACATCCACTACACATGCAACAGATGCAGCAAGGACTGTCACTGTTGTGTGGGCCTTCACTGTCACAGTCGACGCTGCAAATGATGATCCCAAATGGAACTACAAAGGGTGCGATCCATAGTCTATGTAGACTGAAGGATGCCTACTACTAGGTTTAAAATTTGAAAAAAAGGCGGCAGGGAATAGTGCTCATCCTGCCAAGAGGGCAGGGGATGGGACTAGTTGACCTGCCAAGGTACCTTCCAGCTCTATGAGATGTCTCTCGCTATACATAAATTACATTCACAAGTGGACAAGAGGCAAACAACTCTTGGGACTGAGGCTCAGGTTCTTGAACCTGGTAAATCCTCTTGAAATATTCCACACCCTTCTGCAGGTTAGGGAGGTAGTGTCAAATCCCTGAAGACTACAGCAGTTCAACTTCAGGCCCTGGCTGCTTTAAATACATTTATATTGGCAAAGTAAGAGCCAGCAACAGGTTGACATGTGAAACATGTTAGCTAAGGAAACAGACCCCAGCAGGGTTGCCAACCATCAGTAAATTTGCAGACAGTCTATAAAAAAAGTTAGCCAAAATTGGACATGTCCATAAAAATCCTAAAAAATTAAGGTGTCTGTACATTTTATAAAAGCGCAATAAAATTAAAAAAAACAGCAATTATTCTACAGCAAATTTATTCTGTGCTGCTTCATCTATTTTACTGCAGAGCCGCAAAAATTGGACATTTATTTATTTAGCTCAATGACTGAGGTGTCATAACATGAATCATGTTACCTACATTATCCCACCAAATTAGCCTCAGCACATTGGCAACATGACACTAAATGAAAGTGAGTTAAACAGCATATTGTTCTTGAGATGTATGAATGACAATGATTACTTTTCACTTTTGGCCATTTATGTCATCTTAATATAGTATAAAAATTATGTTCGTAAAAAAATTTTGTCCGTACCTTTTTCCCATTTTGTCCAGAAATGAAACTTCTGTGGGCTAGCAACCCTGGACCCCAGTAACATTGCCTAAAAGGGAGTAAACCACCCACCAGACGTGCTTAAACATACCAACTAGCTACAGCTCTATTTCAGTAGCCAAACTATAGTGCTCTTGCGAAAGGTAAATTGTCAGAGTGATCTCTCAGTTGTAAGTCATGCAGGTCAGGACACCACTAGCACTCAAAGTTTTAGAGAAAGAAAGAATAGGCATATGGAAGCCATTGAGGCAAAATTCTTCCTTATATGCTTTAGGATCTGCACCATGGAGTTGCTTAGGGCCACACAAAATCAAAGAACAAATTGAAATATGTTAAAGGCACCCAAATGATTATAATACTCCCCTAGACACAAAGGCACCCTTGATTTGTTCTTAAAGATGATCTGGGAGCTGCTGCAGAAGAGCAGTGAAGGGCAGAGTTAAGGTGATCCGCGCATCTTTAACATAGAATCATAGAAGAGTAGGACTGGAAGGGACCTCGAGAGACCATCGAGTCCAGCCCCCTGCCCTCATGGCAAGACCAAGCACTTTCTAGACCATCCCTGAAAGCCATCTATCTAACCTCTTCTTAAACATCTCCAGTGATGGAGATTCTACCACCTCCCCTGGCAATTCGTTCCAGTGTTTGATCACCCTGACAGTTAGGAACGTTTTCCTAATGTCCAACCTGAACCTCCCCTGCTGCAATCTAAGTCCATTGCCTCTTGTTCTATCCTCACAGACAAGGAAGAACAAGTTCCCTCCCTCTGCCTTATGACACCCTTTTAGATACCTGAAAACTGCTATCACGTCCCCCCTCAATCTTCTCTTTTCCAAACTAAACAAGCTCAATTCCTTCAGCCTTTCTTCATAGGTCATGTTCTCTAGACCTTTGATCATTCTCGTTGCTCTCCTCTGGACCCTCTCCAATTTCTCCACATCCTTCCTGAACTGCGGTGCCCAGAACTGGACACAATACTCCAGCTGAGGCCTAACCAGCGCAGAGTAGAGCGGGAGAATGACTTCTCGTGTTTTGTTCACAACACACCTGTTAATGCATCCTAGAATCATGTTTGCTTTTTTTGCAACAGCATCACACTGTTGACTCATATTTAACTTGTGGTCCACTATAACCCCTAGATCCCTTTCTGCTGGACTCATTCCTAGGCAGTCCTTTCCCATTCTGTATGTGTGACACTGATTGTTCCTTCCTAACATAAAATCTTCAAGATTAAATCTAAACTTCACCTTCCATTTCCTAGGTTTGTAATACTTGGCTTTGGACTAATTGTGACATTGCTGTGAGGTCCTTTACCCTGATACTTAATCTCAATCCTAATTCCATTTTAACATGCTTTTTTGTGAAGGTGAAGGGAGGAGCATTTCCAGAGGGGCCATGGGGAATTAGAAACCTAATTCCCATTGAACTGAAAGACCCTGGGCAACAAAATTGTCAAGATTTTAAGAAAATCAGGGAAAGATGCCAGCCTGCTCTGACCCGTGGCAAGGGCCTACCAAGTTACAGGTATATCCCTGAAGAGAGGTAGGGACACAGGACTATGATGGAACTGACAGAACCAACTGAGAATGGGCAACAGGACCTCTAATTTCCTACCCTCCCTGATTAACTTCAACCTTGGAGAGCACATTGTCTGCATAACCTCTGAACTGCACACACTGGAGCCATGATTACTGGTGATTTTGAAAGAGGCCATGCTCTCAGTGCTGCTTGTTAACACCATATACAATACTGGCTCTTTCAGACCCAGTTTGGGGTGGCAGCAGGGAACATAACAGGCGTTAAAGCCCCCAAAACTCTTTTCCCCCCCTACCATTAGGGGACTTATCCCTTTAACAGGTCAGTACTGGCACGGTTTCAGTCCTGGCTGCTAGTAATGGACGCAGTAGAAAAAACAGCACAGAGGGATGTTCTGGTAGACCAGCACACAAGGAAGCATTTCATGATGAGGGATGAGACATTAGATTTCTGGAAGATGCCTGCTGGAATCACTTTCCTCCATTCTAGACATAGCTAACAGAACCCCTCGCCTTGTAGCACTAGGCTAGAGGAGCCACAGTAGACAGACACCAGGGACGGAACAGGAATGGCATGTTTTATTGTTGAAGCAAACAAATTATGGTATATGCTTAAATTAAGTGTCAGTGTCTCCAAACGAGGGACGTGCACACATGCCGGGGGTGCATTCCTTACAGTCATGTCCCTTCCCTCCCACCCACTGACTTCAGACTAACTAGTACTCAATACTGGACCGCGTCCAGACCCAGTCTCAGGCAGAGGAGATGCAGCAGTCACTCTGCTAGGCTGTTCTCGTACTGCAGTTCAAGGATCATGGTTCTTCAACCTCCTCTTACTCCTGGGCTGCATCTGGTGCTCCAGTCGATCTGCTTTGATCATCACCCTTTTTCTTATGCCCCGAAACAATGTCATCAATACGGAGGAGGAGGATTGCAGTCTGGGGAGAAAAATCCAGGGACAGATCAGGGACAGAAACGCTGCAGGTTGGGCCACTTGCTGAGTGAGCCAGCTTTCGCTCAGAGCCTGCATAACCCACTTTCCCCATCAGTTTAATTAATTTGGTTCTTCAATCAATTTGAAGTGGCATAAAAACTCTGTGCTTAGACCAAACCTCTATCTACGAGGGTACCCCACCGAGCACTGCTCTGAATGATTGCACTGCCTCCTTTTAAATCTCAGCAGCAGCCTTTGCTTTCAGCTGTTGGTAGTTTGTACCACAGAAGAACAAAAGCCAACCTGAGCACACATATTTCATCCTGTTGAGTGCCAACATATTGCACACATCTTAATTCCATGCAGCCACCTCTGCAGTGGAACACGGTAGCTGCTTTACTAGCACACAGCAACATGGCATGGGGGGCAGTACTGGAAATACTGAATCTTGGTGTAACTAGGTGGCAGACATTTAGATACAGTGGAACTTGGCAATGGGACCAAGCCGATAGTGAAAAGATTTAAGGTTTTCTGATGATGTGCAGGAAGTAGAGGGCATTTGGCTTACTCTACCACATGCCACCAGCTGACTACACTGCTATGCAATCCCCACAGTGCCACAAAACAGATTCCAGAGGTACCTAAACTCTTCTTTAACCTGGATTTCTGGCACTGTGTCTACTGCTAGCAGATATGCAGCCAAAGATAGTATGGGCTACAATATCCATGTACCTTACAGGTCTGGCGACACCCTGGCATTTTCTTCCCTTCCTGCACATGCTTTCCTGCTCTAGCCACCCACACGCAGAAGGTCAGCTACACAGAGTCACTCATCGGTTGCTTCCTTACCTCCACAGCTGTCTTGTAGGTCTGTAATTTGACAGCTAAAGGCTCCCAGATCCCCAGGTCTTTCATGTCCACTAAGGCTCCAGTCTCGCCATTTACTCCCCAAGTCTGACTGCCCTCCTGAGTGTGTTTTGCCTGTAAAAATTAGTAACAAGGTCTCAAATCAAACCATCGTTCTGAAGGAAGTCTGGAACACTGAGTCAGTCAGTCTTCTATGAAAATAGCAAGGAATCATTAAAAGCGTAAGCTTGTGTAGGTATTAAAGGGATATCAGACCCAAGTGTATTAGACAATAACTAGATTTAGAAAACCAATCAAAGACAAATTTACTCACTAATTTTGAAGATGAGACCAAGTAAATATTCTTGGTATAGTCAGTCGATTTAGACAGTGAACCAACTAGTCTAGCCTTACAGGGTCTCACGCATGGGTATAAACATTGCACAGAAATGCAAAATAATCTTCCATTGATTTAGTGAAGATAACTTGAAGAGTGCATCTGCATGTATTAGGTTTCCTAAAAATGTGTTTCACAGTCTAAACCTAAATCTCCAACAATCTGACACACAACCACTATCAAATGATGTGTCATGCTATTGCCACTCACACAGTTAGCTAGGATTTCTGATCTGAATTCCTCCCCCCCCAGATATAAAATAAGTTGAAAGTAACATGCTTTCTGTTAGCTACGGCCTCATGGACTATATCCTTACTCTTAGTGAGGTCAGCACACGGATGGTACTGGCTCCGCAGTTCTGAATCAATGTTCTGGGAATGACTTCCAGAGCCTGTGCCACTGTACGGTAGGGCCACTGCTCCACTCCTGTCATGACTTTAGACTTCTCTGTCAAGGCATGAGAAACTGCCATCTCTGCAGCGCCCCCTCCTGGCACCAGCTGAGGATCCACCAGGACATTACGACACACCTGCATGGCATCCTGGAGGTTGCGTTCCACCTCCTATAGAAATGGAAAAAAGCAAAGAAGTAGTGATAGATTGGAAGGTTCGCTTATTTAAAGCATAATAGGCTCCAAAAGCAGAGGACAGAAGCTATAGAGTACAGACACGGCCATAGAACAAGGCCAATGTTAAAATCTGCACCAATACAACATGGGTACTGGTTACGGAAAGATTTAATATTGCTTTAACCCCCAGATTTGGGAGTAGAAAACAAATCTTGGGGTTACTAAGGTAGTTGTGTTTCTCAGATAAATCAGGAGATTATTATGTGCTCCTTTCTACTTCTCTCTTTGCCAGATTTGGGGTCAGGAAGCAATTTTCACCCAGATCAGACTCATGTGAACCTTAGGAAAGGTGCGGGGTGGTGGTAGGTGGTTTCCTTCCATTGCAGCATGCGGTTGGAATTATCCGGGCATATTTCACCTATGTAATTCACTGCCATTGCAGTGGTGCTGGTGGCAATTTGTTCCCTTTTGGTGCACTAAAATGCCTTAAATTTTTTAGCTCAATATAGGGTGGAAAAAAAAAAAAAAAAAAAAAAAAAAAAAAAAAAAAATCAATGCTCTGTGATATATATGGAGTGAGACAAATTCCGTGGAATTAATTTTACATAAGGATACATATGAAAGGTGTTATGTGGATACAGCTAACATAGGGTAAGTCCTATTAAAACCCACACAAATGTCCTGCGGTAAACAGGGAATGCAGACTTTGCTCTCTCTTTGCAATACTTAAGGCTGGAATGCGTTAGACAATTAACGCTGTTTTTCCAAACCATTTCAAAACATAGCAATAAATCTTGTCACACAAAGCGTCTCTGCACGGTAGAGCAATGCTGTTGGGAATTTGAAAGATGCCATAACGATGGAATTCGCAAGCCTTTCTGGTAGTGTTTATGCTGCCTCCTATTGCCCAGAGAGTGCAATCTGCCCAGGGAACTTTGTCTCCTGGATTAAGTGAGGTACATCCTGCCATAACCTACCGCTAGGATTTCTTTGCTGGCTCCACGCAGAATGATAGTGCAGGCCTTGGGGTCTTTGCAGTCTGTGATGAAGGTGAAATACTCATCTCCTATTTTCTTAACTTCAAAAAGCCTTGCTCCAGTCCCCACATCCTCGTCACGCAGCTCGTCTGTGCGACTCACAATGCGAGCTCCGCAGGCCCTGCCACAGGAACAAAACAGAAATCGTTGCTGTGGTTTGGCCTGCAGGAGAGCAGAGGTCTTGTATGATTAGGGCTCCACTTGCTCGGGTGCCATACAAATGTATAGCATAGAGACAATCCAGACACCTAAATGTCCAAACTAGTGTGTACGGTGAAGTGCAACAAGTGACAGTGCAGGAGAGAACGAACTACCAATAGGAGTCACATTGAAATTAACTGTGCTATGTATGTGTGTAAATACTACTCAATGCAAGTAAGGACTATGCAACCTAGTTCTCAGCAATTAAGGTCTGTTCACCTGGCGATTCTGTTGTTGTCTGTCTTCCTCACCCTGCGGATAGCTGTAACGTTGGCTCTCATCAGGTAGTGCTGGGCCAAGTCTGAAACCAAGTTAGCACAGAAGTTATTTTACTCAGAGTCACCACAAAGATTGAACCTGCAGCCACACCACCACACAAAATTGACCCACTCAGGGCCAAATCTTCCAGGATTTTGTTTCCTGCATGTGCAAAATGGTACCTTCCAGGGTCCAAGTCAACGCCAGAACTTCTCATGAGTGACAAGGAACAAAGAAGATTGATGGCAGAAACACTCCCATCAGCCTTCTTCTGCGTAGACAGACACTGAAGTCAACCACTAAGTTAATTTTAGCTATTTAATTGGCATAGCTAAAATTGTGTATTGGTGGTCAACTTCTATGCCTACTACAGACTTAGCCTGAGTTTCTACAGCTGATGTTACGCAGGTTTGGTTTAAGATTTATCATCACTCAGAAATCCTCACCAGGAAGGAAAGGAACCAGGTGCTCAACACATCTCCTAACTCAGCAAACAAGATATTCAAGAGCAACATAAAGTTATATTAGACATTCCAGAACCAACTCCTCTATATTCCTCTGGGTTCTTGTTTTCAGTGATGTTAAACACATTACCAACCCCTGGCTCAAACCCTGGAAAAAGCTGAGCGTCCACAGAAGTTCTCTGGAATCAAATAGGTCAGCCCTCACTTAAAACGAATCATACAGACTCAGCACCCTACTGTTTAAGAGTAGTAATATCTGACTGTAATCAATGAATTGCAAGCTTCCCAATAAGCAGAGAGCGCGGTCGGGCAATAATTTCCTTAAGGAAACTACATGTCCAGAAAAGTTAACAAGTTGAGGATTTATCCTTTAGCCACATCGCCTGGCATTGTACAGAGTGGGGGAATCTTTAGCACTGTATAACTCTAAGTGCCTGCTTTAATATTTGCTATTTGAAAGGGAAGGTTCAGAACTTGATACCACTCTCTCACTTGTTGACACTAAAGGATCATGTTGAAATACAACTACACTCACATTTGCCTGGGACTACACTCAGCCATACAGATATCTTTATTACCTGAGATTCCTTTCTCTGTGATGACAAGATCTGGTTTGATCCTGATCAAGTCCTCACAGATCTGCTGAATGTACTGTTCCTCCATCTGCAGGATGCGTGCAAAGTCTTCCTCACGGGTAATTTCAATATCAGTCTATGCAGAAAGAGGTTCAAAAGGTTTAGTCCTTATCCCAGGTTTTAAGATAAATCCATGTCCCTTAGTTAAAACAATCATACTCCCATTTTTCTTGTTCATTCAACTGGCACTCAGACAGACAGAACAGAAATGATGTGACAGGAATCACCAGCACACAATGAAAAGTCACTGACTGGACGAGTAAGCCTTGGTATAACGTTCTTCCATTATTACAGCACCACAGTGTTTAACCATTAATTAGAACAAAGAAGTGTTTGTACATTCATTTTACTTGTACTTGACTGCATATAAGTCTCTAGCTGCAACAAGCCATCAAAAAGCAGAAGAAAACATTCAAAATCCTTTGCCCATTATGGCATTAACTCTTTTCACTAGCATCACACAAACGGACTGCAGACATCTTTACCTGGCTCTCTCCTTTCTTGTACTCCAGCGAACAGTCCAGCAGTACAATGCGTGGGTTCTTGATACAGCGACGCATCCTTGGGTGAGTTACATCTTTGTTTACCATGATACCACGCAAGACACAAGAGTCTTCGATTATGCCACCTGGAATCTGACAGACACATGCAGGGCATGGGTGAGAGTTACTGAAGCAAATGAGAAAACAGGTAGTTCTCTAGAGGACAGGGAAAGTAACACACGTTTAGCAGATTTTAATCCCTAGCATGAATTTATTTAAAGTTATAGGAGAAAAAAAACCCAACCAACCAACCAACCAAAAAAAATCAGTTTATGCTTAAAAAGACTGTCTCAAACAAACCGAAAGGTCCTTAAATAGGGTAGGAAAAGATTCCCAAAAGCAGTTAAATACTTAACAGATGCCTACAACTTACAAAAGCACCTACATCCCACTGATTCTCTAAGATAAGCACCTGTATAGACATTTTCACTAATCCCAAAAGAAGTCTAAATATCAGTATAAATCTGGCCTCAGATGCTCTGAAATTTTAGCTTTTTCTTCACTGCATCTTTTGAACATATGATGTATGGCAATAGTTTATTACCCGTTTTACAGTTCCAAAGCATTCTTAGCATGTAATTTGTAGTTTTGAATGCTGTCCTTTTTTCTAATGAACAGTATGACAGGCTACGTTTTCACACTTGGATACCTAATTTTAGCCATCGTCTTTTTTTGAAAAATGAATTCCAAAATACAACAACTTCCCTTTCCAACGCATTCGCTAACTGTTTTGCTAGGAAGTAGTTATCCCGTCGTACAGATTAGTAAACTGAAGCACAGAGTAGTGATGTGACCTGCACAAGGCTACAGAACTTACTGGCACAGCCAGGAATACAATATGGGATTTCCAACACTCTACCCACTGGAGATCAATTCGCCTTTCTGTAAGAATGATACTGGTTCCAATGCTTTATTTATTTATTTATTTATTTTTATAGTTTGTAAGAGCAGAACTCTATAAGCTTACAAACAGAGTAGAGAGCTCTCAGAAGCATATTCCACTAAAATGCGTGTCTGTGCTTTTAAAAAAGTCAAATGAACGGGCTTAAAACTCCACCTAGTTTAAGTACTGAAAACCAAATGCATATTCGGTCTTAACTGCTTTATGACTTATCCAGATCATGCTAAACCATGCTAGAGGAACCATATTGCAAGCTGGCTTAAACTACTGGTACTTGAGAAGACACTGAAGGGACTATTTATGTATATGCCATTGCTTGTGATACTGCCTTGGAAGTCTGAAAATTAGATATTCCCCTCTCATATCAATATTACTTTTAACTTGGCAAACATGGCACGTAAGACCCTTAAATTAATTGCTTCCCAGTCTCCCCCTTCATTTTATTTAATATTTACATTATGGTAATGCCTACTACCACAATAATGAATAGGACCCCATTATGCTAACTGCTGTACAGACAAACCATACATTGTAGCTTCAGGAAGTTGCTCTGCCATTAGAAAGAGGGATACAGAAACAAATGAGCATCCAAAGCATAGCTACCTTTTCTATTTTTGCATAATTCTTGATGTCAATTTCCTTTCTGCCATTTTCCTCAAACTCCACAGTTTTGACAGCATCAAGAGCAATGCTGCAAGCCAAGTCAGACCAGTGGCTTATCGCCTTGGTATTTATAGCGCTCTTTATTATCTTCAGCATCATCTCTCTGTTGTTCACATCAACTGGAGTGCTAGGGCAAAAAAAACACACAGCACAGAGGGAAGAGATTTATTACATAATCCAGTCCAGCTCTCTGATATTGCAGGACTATTCCCGAGAGGGAGGGATCTTTTCCCACCTTGTAAGATGGCTAAAGGTCATACTTAGGAATGATATGATTACTGTGTGTCTGCTCAAAGACAATAGCTCAGAAGTACTTCAATTCAAGTATCTCTCCAATGAATTATGATGATCAGCCAAGTGCAGCACAGAAATATAATTCTACAACATCCTCCCCCCTAAATACAGCCATGAGAACTAGAATTACCTGATCAACATTGACACTTACGGAGCTCACGGTGACTTGTATGGCTATACAAATTGGTTCTAGACATCTCTGTTACATTTTGCTGGGCTGAATAACCAGAGTTTTATCTTTAACCAGAGAAACAACCCCAAATCCAGGGAAGAATGCTCACCTGATTTTGTTCAGACTGCTGATCATATCATCCAGAGCTTTACGATAAGCACCAATGATCACAGTTGGATGCATCTGCTGTTCTAGGAAGTGTTCGGCAACAGCCAACATCTCTCCAGCTAAAGAAAAAACAAAGACAAGTGATTATTTATTCAAACCAGAACATAAGCTCTTGAGGGCAGAGAGCTGTTTGCAGCTAAAGACCAGTGGCAGTGAGTCTCAGAGTCCAGGTCAAATAACTCAGGCTTGTGGGACTTGCGCAGTGGGATAAAAAATAAAGTAGATATTTAAGTTCAGGTTGGAGCTCGGCCTCTGAAATCTGGTGGAAAGGAAGGGTCTCAGCCTGCGGTTCCAGCCTGAGTAATTAAATTGCTATTTTTCATGCTGCAGTGTGAGCCCAACTCAGTTAACCCAGGATCAGATTCATTGTGTCATCTCTCTCCCGTCACTCGTGCAGACATATTTTTATTTGCATGTTAAAGGCTCGCTCTCTCTCTCAGCGATAAAAATAAACCCAACATATTTAAGCTTCCCCTAACATTAAACAGTTAAGGGATGCTCTGAGCATGCTCCCTCCATTCTAATGGACAAATGTGGGCTCCCTAACGGGAGACTCTCAGAAATTCAACCTACAAAGCAGGGAACGAAATTTTAAGAGGCTGCAATTCTTAAGGGGCACCTCTTTCCCCAAAATGTGCCTTTAGGTAGCAACCCTCCAGTGACAAATAACAGAGAACCGCACAGAAGCAAAATGCTTAGTCCTTAACCATTTATCCATCCACAGGACAAGTTGCTCAAAATTTCCACTTTGCTTGCCAAAGACAGAAGTTACCAGGCCTCGAAAAAGTGGGTCATTAATTGAAGTCAGCCTTTGTTAGTATCTCATGAACAGAAGAGAAGTGTGTGAATGTTAAAATGAATATTACTGTACCATAGATGCTATTAACCCAATCGCAACAAACGTTAGCCGCAACCACTGCTTGTTTTAAAGCATATCCTCACCAAGGATAATTACAGATGTGGTACCGTCCCCAACTTCTTCATCCTGAGTACGGCTGATCTCTATCATGGATTTTGCAGCCGGGTGCTGGACCTGAATCTGCAGGGAAGAAAACGAAATGAGAACCCCTGGTGCGGAATGCACGATACATGGGGGCATTTAGAGGGAATGGAAAACTTGAAGTCAGATGTGAGCACGGAAAAGGGTTTCAATCAATCTTGGCAAAGAATTTTCTCTTCATTATTTAGGTAACAGATAAAATGTTATTTATTATGTTACATCTCCAGCAAACTTTTAGTCATTATGGATATCCTTGACATTTAAAAAATGTTTGCGTGGAAAAATAGCAATAGTCAGTGTCTCTCTCTCTCTCTCTGAACATCTCAGCTAGTGCAAGCCAGCAGCCACTGATGCATGCAACACACATTTATAACAATAATTAATGGGGAAGTTAAAATAGCAAAACCATCATGAAAATGTTTAGCCCAAGAGCAAAATATCCTGGTGTTAACTAAGCATAATGCAAATCAACTAGGGATATTTTATTCACCCCAAGCAAGCTGTTGATTTACGCTACAATACACATTTTCCTTTTTAATTAAAACAAGTGTCATTTGCAAAAAATATCAGGATTTAATAGGAATTATACAAACTGTAAACGTTCCAGGCCAGGGATCTTACCTCTAACACATCAGTGAAACACTTATCACTGTCAGCACTACATAAATTAAGCCGTGTCTACACTAGCCCCAAACTTCGAAATGGCCATGTAAATGGCCATTTTGAAGTTTACTAATGAAGTGCTGAAATACATATTCAGCGCCTCATTAGCATGCGGGCGGCCGCGGCACTTCGAAATTGACGCGCCTCGCGGCTCGTCCCAACGGGGCTCCTTTTCGAAAGGACCCTGCCTACTTCGAAGTCCCCTTATTCCCATCTGCTCACAGGAATAAGGGGACTTCGAAGTAGGTGGGGTCCTTTCAAAAAGGAGTCCCGTCGGGGCAAGGCGCGTCAATTTCGAAGTGCCGCGGCCGCCCATATGCTAATGAGGCACTGAATATGTATTTCAGCACTTCATTAGTAAACTTCAGAATGGCCATTTACATGGCCATTTCGAAGTTTGGGGCTAGTGTAGACATAGCCTTAGTGTCATAACGACAAAGACAAAATGCAGACAATACAGCAAATTCTGCCCTCTGTGGCATGTGCGCACTTAAGGGAATTTTTACCCCAAACAAGCAACCGCAAGTCCTGTCACACAAGACTGTTCATGCCAAGGGAAGGAAGCAAATTAAATATGAACCGTATTAGCCTCAATTCCTACCAAATTCATGAAGCATAACTGATCTCAAAGCTACATTTGCAACAATCCTCCATGTTCTGTTTTACTTCAAGTTTTTAATTCCATGGGCTGAGTGAGCGTTACAGCAGATTTCACTTTAGCAACCTCTCAGTGCATGGCTAAAAGTTGCTATAAAGCAGCCACTAGTAAGGAATGACCAATGAGGCCCCCCCTTCACTGGCAGTAACACCACAAACCTGTCTGCCTCCAATGCTTATCACATCCCTGCGCTTTCTTCCAAGACTGCAACCCTGCAAAGCTGTTTTTAGGGCTGCAGCCATGGAATGAACCACTGGGGCACAGTACCTAATGTGAAAGCAGGATGTAGCCTGCAGAGAGGTACCAGGCAGCCTCATAGGGCCCCAGTGCCCTCACTCCCTGTGGAAAGCTCAGACATCTGGATAGGAGGCTCCTCTCCTCCGCTGAGCTGTGCGCAGCCTATCCTGGGGCTCAGGCTTTCGACATGGAGTAGGGATGCCAACAGCCTGCATGGCCAAGAAAAGATGCCAATATCTAGACCAATTAACACTGTAGTCATTTAGATAGTATTGGTTTTAGGGTAAATGCTTCCATTGCAGGAAATTTGTTATGAACAAGCTTGCTACGTTAAGCAGAAGCTGCTATATAAGGATTGTACTGGGCTGCAGGCTTGGTATGGGATTTGTTTTTTTGCCATTACCATGTTTTTGTATAGATACTTCCTACTCATAAGCTCTAGTGAAACATAATCCCTCAGCCAATCACAATAAAAAGATAAAATATAATGGAATCTGAATTTCAAATATTAACATTTATTGTATTTTTAATTTAAGACAATCATATCTTTTTCAGTTGCAAGGTAAACTCCACAGCCAAATCTGTCAGCTCCATGTGTGAACTGTATTTTGTGCATATCCCCTGAAACATTTCTGTGTCAAGAATGAGGCTTTAAGAGAAAACTAGTAGCCACAGGGACTCAACAAGTTCATTGTTCATCCTCCTTCTGGGGTGGGAAAGCACTGTTTACAAATACTATGTAAGGGCTAGATATTATTTTCAGTTATTTGAATAACTCTAGAACACATACATTAGCAATTTAATGTGAAAATCATTGAGTATCTACTTGATAAAAGCATGAAAACTGAAGACTCACTTCTCTAAGAATAGCATTGCCATCATTGGTCATCACAATTCCACCCATTGGGTCCAAAAGCATCTACAAGAGAGAAGAGAACCAGCGTTTATATTGCTCTTTTGATACACAACCCTTCTAAGCACAGAACTGTGCAAAGACAACAACAAAATTGCTTACCTTCATCATGGCTCTTGGTCCCAAACATGTTCGGATAATGTCAGCAATGGTCTAAAATGAAAAATAAACGATGCATTAAACAGTTCCTGTACGTTCCCCCTGCCCTCCTGGTTTTTTGGAGGGGGGGAAGTATCAAATGATAAGCTACTAAGCTGAATTTCACAGATTTTATACCAAAAAGTAATCTATGTTAGAGTGTGGATAAGAGAAAAATTCAGTTCTAGTTTGCACTACCTCAGTTCATTGACCACTTACTACTAGACTTCTTTGCCACTACACATGAACTTCATGTGTTACCTCAGTGACAATAGATTCTAACTAACAGCATCAAGAATTAAACATGAGTATGTAAGATCTGAAACTCCTACTTATAACAACAACAATAAAAGCACTAGCTGGGCAACAAATGAGGTACAGTGAGTAAAGAAAACATATAGGCTATGTCTACACTAGCCAAAACTTCAAAAATGGCCATTTCGAAATTTACTAATGAAGCGCCAAAATACATATTCAGCGCTTCATTAGCATGCGGGCGGTCACGACACTTCGAAATTGATGTGGCTCGCTGCTGCGCGGCTTGTCCAGACGGGGCTCCTTTTCGAAAGGACCCCGCCTACTTCGAAGTCCCCTTATTCCTATCAGCAGATGGGAATAAGGGAACTTCGAAGTAGGTGGGGTCCTCTCGAAAAGGAGCCCGTCTGGACAAGCCACACGGCGGCGAACTGCGTCAATTTCAAAGTGCCGCAGCTGCCGGCATGCTAATGAGGCGCTAAATATGTATTTCAGCGCTTCATTAGTAAACTTTGAAATGGCCTTTTTTTGGCTAGTGTAGACACAGCCATACAGAGATAGCACACACTTTAATTTCAAGCCAGCTAGAATGCTGGACAAAAGTGCTGCTCTGGTCATGTAAGATTTAATATTATGATATTAATAGCTGAAAACTACAAGGAACCCTGAGGCTGGGTCTACACGTGCCCCTTCCTTTCAAAAGATGCTAATGAGGCGCTGCAATGAGATGGGACCTATCTGGTGATTGGAAGAAGGGCTTTCGAAAACTGGGGGGGTCCTTTTGTAAGGTCCTGTCTCCATGGGCGGCGCAGAACTCGAAAAGCCGCACTTTCAAATAGCCACAGCCACCATTATGCTAATGAGGCATTGCATATTCACTGCAGTGCCTCATTAGCATCTTTCGAACCTGCTCATTAACATGCCCCTTTCGAAAGGAAGGGGCACGTGTAGACACAGGGTGAGGGTAGAAAGGCACTATACGTAGTTTTGTTAATATACAACTGTCCATTGTGAAAAGCATCCCTTCCCCTGAAGCATCCAGAATTAGCCACTGTCAGGAACAAGAATATGTCTATATTTTCAGGGACTGCATGGGGAAAGGAAGTCTGTGCGCTGTAATTGATCTTCTGGGGATCAATTTTGCCCCATGAGTGAAGATGCAGAAAAATCGCTCTCTCTGGCCTCAGCTGTAAACAGTGATACTGCATGCTGATGTGTGGAGTAAGGGATGTTGACGTAACCCCAAACATCCCTATCTACACCAGGGAAGAAAGTCAATCCTGATAGGTTGATTCTGGGTATGCAAATGGCATAGCTAGAATTGTGTATCTGGGATTGACTTTGATCCCTAATGTAGACCAGGCCTCAGATACTAAACTAAGTGAACCTTTGAGCCAATCTCATATAGCAATAGCTATGAAGGTTACTGCTTTGTCTCATGAAATTCTAGAATACATACATACATACATACAATTAGTCACTACTGAGGTCGCTACATAGCAATATGTAAGAGTTTGATTGTCCAGAGTGCTTTTTCTATACCACTTAAAGACACAAAGCACTTTACAAAGAAATAGACAGGACAAACAGCCATGTATTGCTTACATATCATTTAAGATATTATAAGTTCCTGAGCACACTGTGCCTGCTGAAGTAGGTGTATGGTTTCTTCTTTGGAACTGGATGAAAATAACACTGGAGAACTGAACTGATTTAGACTTTGGCTAATATTTCAAACACTGCTCTGCACTCTCAAATGCGAGGCTCCCCAGTCCAACTCTATGGCCAGCTCTACACTAATGGAAAAAGATTGAATTAAGGTATGCAATTCCAGCTACGTTAATTATGTAGCTGGAGTTGATGTACCTGAATCTGTGCTTCCATGTGGTCTCCCTTGTGAGAGGTTGATGGGAGCAAATGCTCCTGTCCACTTCCCTTACTCCTTGTAAAAGACTAGTCCTGGCGTTGACGGGGGTGCCCACTAAGTTCGACTTAGCATGTTCCTATGAGACGTGCTAAATCAAACTCTGGAAGATCAACCGCAGCAACACTACTCTTCTACTTTGTGAAGACATACCCTAAGCTGTCTGCCTTTACTAGGTTGGGTCCAGCAATCAAGGTTTCATTTATATCACATTTGTGCTTCAAAATTCTAAATAGACTTAAATAATCCTTTCAAACTATATAGAAAATGCAGACTTTGCAACTAACATAACTGACCCAAAAATTTTACAGTTCCTTGGACACAGCAAGAGTAAGATTTAATCAAGAATGACAATATAGCACCAAGATTAAGTGAACAACTGCTTCTATTCAGACATCAGGCATAAAATTTGGACATTATCATATGCTCAGATATCACCCCAACCTACTTGTTAAACAAGATATCAAAGGGTCAGACTTAGTTTACCTTTCTTCTTTTTTTTTTAAAAGAGACTTTTTTATAATTACTTGAAGATAAAGTCGTTATAGTCAGTTATAGCTGTTATTTTATCACAGTGATAGAGTGATTGGCATTTCTTCATTTGGAATTTGTAAAGAAATACCAACAAGTGAACAATACTTGAGTCATATACTGTTGAATCTGACAAAGCAGATCTTTGCCCAGCAAAGGTTATGCACCAATAAATCTGTCAGTCTATAAGGTGCCACAGGACTTCTCTTTGTTTTTGCAGATACAGACTAACATGGCTATCCCTCTGACACCGAAGCCAAGGGACCCACAGAAAACGTTCCAACTTCATTATGCTGCTTTTGCCATCTTTTCAATTGTAGTTTTCTAACATACTTGATAGCATAAAACAGTACCTTAGCAGCATTGATGTTTCCAATCTGGACCTTCCTTCCCGACTCACGTTTTGTATTCTGACCTATGGTATGCAGGGAAAAAAAAAACAGCAGCATGAAAACAACTGAAACCTGATCTTGTGAGCTCTTAATTGGAAACCCATGTTGAGGAAGTAACACTGACAGCATAACGGAAAAAAATCCTACTCTTGGGGACCTGAATTATGGCCAACTCTAGATGGATCAAGTACCAAAATGAAAGTATGTCAACTTCCCTTCCTTCTTTTACCCAGAGTGCCAATAAGACGGAAAGTTCAAATGCATCAGTATTTCTGAAAATGTGCTACAAAACTGCTGCACAGTAACTTTATGATATTCTTAAAGACTGCTTTTTCACGGAACTTTTTTCAGCACCTTAGCATTTACGTAATTGTCCTTATTAAGTTCCTACCCTCTTCCGTAATGACACACAACCTGCTGTATATACAGCAGTGAGTACTGGTAATACGTATAACTGAGACTAACATCCATATTAGGTAACAGCAAGAAGTCTGTGGCACCTTACAGACTAACAGATATTTTGGAGTATAAGCTTTCGTGGGCAAAGACCCACTTCATCAGATCCACAAAGCGGGTCTTATTTTGGAGCATAAGCTTTCGTGGACTAATACCCGCTTCGTGCATATGATGAAGTGGGTCTTTGCCCACGAAAGCTTATGCTCCAAAATATCTGTTAGTCTGTAAGGTGCCACAGGACTTCTTGTTGTTCTCAAAGATAGAGACAAACGGCTACCTCTCTGATACTTGTCATCCATATTGGGTGATGTCCTTTCACAAGTGTCTGGCTCAAAGAATCTCCATCCATATTAATGTTACCTATTTTATTAGAAGCCCAGGTTGTATTAACAAGACACTTTTTCATAGGGAGCAGGCAGAAATGAAAGTGAACCGAAATGACAAGAAGGGAGCAGTGAAAGCTCCCAACACTGGGAGGAATGCAAAAGCAGAAATAAACTCTATACAAGAGGGCTACACAGAAGATCCCACAAGTGGGAGGAGGGATTTAGTAAAGTGAAAGGGGGAACCAAAATAGGAAGAAATGTCAATGAAGACAACCAAAAAAGGTGTGATCCTGAGCTGGGAGGGGAATATAGAAGAACAGGGTCTGACCAAAGTTCCATCTAGCCCAGTAATGACAGTGGCCAGCACCCAGTGCTCTAGAGGGAATGAACAAAACGAGTAACTGTTAAGTGGTCCATCCCATGTCACCCATTCCCAGAATCTGACAAACAGAGGCTATGGACACCATCCCTGCCCGTCCTGGCTAACAGACACTAAGGAGCCTATCCACCATCAATTTATCTAGCTCTTTTTTGAACCCTGTTATGATCCTGGCCTTCACAACATCCTCTGGCAGGGAGTTCCACAGGCTGATTGTGTACTGTGTTAAGAAATACTTCCTTTCGTTAGTTTTAAACCTACTACCTATTAATTTCATTTGGTGACCCCTTCCTCCCCTCCACCAGTACAAACAGCATATCTAATACAGTAAATACTTTCATATCCAGCCTTCTATCATCCAGAACTCTCAAATAACCAGACTTTTAACCATAAGTAAATTTTAGTTATGTTTTCCATAAGTACAGAATGGTGAAAGTAAATACAAATAAATACAGCAAATATTTATGTCTAATACTACTGTTGTTGGTAAAGTGCTCTGCATACATTTTTGTTTGTTTTTCTTTAGTGTTATACATTGTTAGGTGTTTCTCTATTACCCTCCAGGTCCCAGGGCTGCGAGATATGAGTTTACTGTGTAGGAAGGACCACAATAGGATTGCACACCACTCTGGTGATACACATGAAAAGAGAGAGACTGTAAAAAAAAGAAGGGAAATCGGAACGAAAAACACATAGGGAATGACTCCAAGATTGAACGAGAAATATGAAAGTTTACACAATATACTGGAGAAACAAAGGAGACCCAAACGGGATGGAGTCACAGCAGAAGTGAACCCAATGAGAGCAGAACTGGTGGGGAGCAGACTGAATGCATGTCGGGGACACCAATAATAGGAAGGGAACAGAGGAAACCTGAAAAATGGCACAAGTGCCACAGAACTCGCCTACCAGGTGCTACTGGGGGAGCGGGGAGGGAAGCAGCAGGGAGCTGTGGAGAGAGGATGACTCAGGAAACAAGATGTGCGGTGGGGGAGTGGGTGCAAGGGGGGTAGATCAAGAGAGCCGGGATGGGGGAGGCTGGGGGGACGAGCAGAAGGGGGTGATGGGTGACCCAAAGGGGGACCACAGGGACTATAACAGGGATGGGGCAAACCAATGGGGAAGGATGGAGATAACGGTGAGACCTATAGCGAGGGGAGGAGTAAGGAGGTTGGGGGGTAAGAACCGGAGTGGGGGAGGGGAAGTTTCCGAGAGGGGCGGGGAAGTTGGGGGGGGGGAGCTGGAGGTGGGGGAAGGGCGGGAGTTTTCCGGGGACGATACAATGGGGTCCCCCAGGCCGGCGGGCCGCCGCGACGCTCCCCGATCCCCTCTCCACACTCACTGAGCACGAGCACGGGGCGTTGGGCCATCATCCTGGCGGCGGCTGGAAGCGGCGGACCCGGCACGGAACCTTCTGGAGACAGACACGCTCCGACCAGCAGCGCCGCTTCAGCGCGCCGTGCCACCTATCCCGCTCTCTGCCGTGGTGCACCAATCGCCGACCGGGCCCAACGCCCGGCACCCAATAGAGAGGCGACATTCCATCGATAAGTCCCGCCCCTCACTTAAGCACAAGCTCGGTTGAGAAATGACTGCTCAGCGCGTGGGGCCTCAACTAGAGCTATCGCCGTTGGGAGGAGACAAGGGATACAGCGCATGTGCCTTCAAACTGCGCCTGCGCAGTGCTCCGACAGCCTTAGACTCCACGCATGCGCTAAACGGCGGGGCTCGTGGCGAGGAGAGCGAGGCGCATGCGTACAAGCAAAGAGCAGTTGGCTGGACAGAGGAGTGCGTCTTGCGGCGCTTCACGCAGTGTCCATCTGGCTCGGGTTTCGGCTCCGAAGGCGAGAGGGGGGTAGAAGAGCCGTTTAGGGAGCTGGCTGTCACCATCGTGGAGGTCCCGCCAGTCGTCCTTTCCGCCGAGGCATGCTGGGAAAAGTAGTCCTACGGAGGGGGCTCCCCCCCGTCCTCACACGGGAGCATTGTGGGAGTTGTAGTCTTGCTCCTAGACGTGCTGGGAATTGTAGTCTTACGTTGGCTTGCTCCTGAGGCATGATGGGTACTGTAGCGTTAACCTCGCCGTGTAGCTAGTAACAGAGCGGGAGCTGTGTTAGTCTGTATTGTAACAAAACAAACTAGCGGCCCTCTAGCACTTGAAAGACTAACAAAATGATTTATTAGGCGATGAACTTTCCTGGGACAGGCCCACTTCTTCCCATCTATGGTGTTGCCAGTCCAGACTCTGTTATATAGCGCAGAGTTCCAAAGCATTTGCAATAAAAACTGACAAATCAAAGACGTGGACCTGAGGGAGTTGGGGTGCGGGGTGGGGGAGTTCAGTGTCTTGCCTGAGGTAATTACAAGCATCAAATCACAGGCAAGACCCTTAACTTCCTCCACCCCTCACCCGACTCCTTCAGTTCTGTGTATTTGATTTGTCAGTTTGTACTGCAACTTTCTTTTGGACCTCTGTGCTATATAACAGAGTCTGGACTGGAAATACTGTAGGTCTGATGAAGTGGGTCTGTCCCGTGAAAACTCGTCACCTAATAAACCATTTTGTTAGTCTTTAAAGCGCTACATGAGTGCTGTTTTGTTTTGCTAGCCGTGCAACTGCTGCTTTCCTCCCACTGGCGTTTCATGGGAGTTGTCGTTTCAGAATAAGTCACATGGGACAGTGCCATGTACAACATGGGGCATAGATGTATATAATCTCTGGGGGTTGTGCTGGGTGCCATTAGCTGACAATCCCACCTCAATTCCTTTCCGTACACCGTGTAGCTGGGACTTATGGCAAAAACCACCCCTGGCCCTCTGAGAGCAAGTTCCTCACTTGTAAATGTGCTTTCCTCTGTCTTTATGTGTTATCCCCTCTTAACGTGACACTGATACACATGCATTGGCACAGATTACTGTAGTCCACCATGGATGGAAAAACAATGAGCAGTCCAGTGACACTTTAAATACTAACAGATTTATTTGGACATAACTTGAAAGCTTATGCCCAAATAAATCTTGGAGGGTTAGCCTTGCTAGTCTATAACTTTAACAACAAGGAGCCCTGTGGCACCTTGGAGATTAAACCCACTTTATCTGATGAGTTGTAGCCAATCTGTTAGTCTTTAAGAGCCACCGATCTGGTTGTTTCTGCAAATCCAGACTAACACAGGACCCTGATACTTGTGGATGGAAGGAGAACCATCTAGTTGTGTCTCAGAGGCCCTGCATTGCTACAATACAATGGAGATTCTTCTTTAGCCTCAGAGCAAAGGATCTGTGAATTTGGAGCAGGGAGACTGACCTCTAGCCACCTGAAGTATGCTATAAAATCATCCAGATATCTGCTTCTGTAAAGTTCCAAGTGGTCTCGACTTTGTTACAACATAAAATCTCTTTGCCTGTTCCAATTTTTCATTCTTTTTAACTCCCATTGTCTAAAAATAAGGGGTGTGTATGTGTATATCTAGCACACACAGCAGAGAAGAAAGTTGCATTTTAGTTCGTATGTTTTCAACCTCCTTCCCTTATATTCCCCTAGAATGATAATACCACTCTTTCCTTTCCATAGGAGCATAGGCTCCTCAGATGGAGCCAGAAACAGATGCTCGGGAAGAAAAACAACACTGGAAAAGTAAGTTGAATGTATTTCTGCTTCACTCGCAAGCCAACGTTTAAAGGCCAAATTGGAATTTTTGTAGTGAAATTGACATACATGTTCCAAGTGCCAAAACATAAGCAGTCTGTGGGGGGCAGGATATGACTTTGTCCAGTGTTACAAGTTCTTAGCTCAGTCGAGTCCTGGTCCCTAAGGCTCCTAGAGTCTATTGCAGTATAAATAAGTAATATATACATTGATCGTACAAGTTGAGCCTCTGTCATCTGGCATCCTCGAGACCTGACCAGTGCAGGACGAGAGAATTTGCAGGACAACTGGAGGTCAGTATTTTCCAGCACATGACCAACACTTCCACTTCTTACTGGGCTCGTAGAAGACATTTAGGGATAAATTACAGTTAAATGACGGCATCAGACTGTTCTAGAAATGTAACTCACTGTTGTAGTGTAGATATAGGTTAGACCACCAGTTCTCAAACCTCACTGCACTGCATTCGTGATCCACTTCTGACGACAAAAATTACTGCAGGACCCCAAGTGCCGAAACTGAAGTCTAAGCCCACTCAGGTGGAGGGTCCAAAGCCTGAGCCCCACTGGGCTGGGTGAGCAAGCCAAATAAATTTGAAAACCAAGAGCTTCAGTCCTGGGCAGGATGCCTGTAACCCAGGGATGGGCAATAAAAAAGCAGTGGCCTGCTAGGGTTAGTCCCTGGTGGGCCGCTGCTGCTATATTTACCTGCACCTCCACAGGTATCAGCCAGTCGCAGCCCTTGTTGGCTGGAGATCTCTGTTTGTAGCCAACAGGAGCAGTGGGAAACAGTTCAGACTGGGATACCGCTTCTCACTGCTCTCATTGGCTATGAATGGAGATCCACGGCAAATGAGATTTGTGAACACTCAATACCTGTGGAGGCACAGGTAAATATAGAGGTGGAGGCCCACCAGGGAGTCACATTGGTGGACCGGATCTGGCCTACAGCAGTATTTGCCTAACTCTGCTATAACCTGAGCCAAGATGCCCAAGACTGATCTCGGGCTGCAGCTTTGGCCCTGAGCAGTGGAGCTTGGGCTTCAGCCCCAGGCCCCAGCAAGTCTAACACCAGCCCAGATTACCTCATTAAAATTGGTTTGTGACCTACTTTGGGGTCCCAACCCACAGTTTCTGGACTGCTGCCTTTGGCTGCCTCTGTGGTCCACAAACTCCCTGAAATTTAGTTTGTGGCATTCTTACCCTAATATTCCCATTTCCATGCAGTCTATACTTGCTATCCAAGTTTGTTGGACATTTGTACCTAAACTTGCAGTTTTTAATATATTTCAGGACAGAGGTTGCTGGGAAAAACAACTGACTCTAACATAGGTGTGGATTCTGTTAAAAATACAGAATCTGGGCCGTCTAACTTTGGTAACATGTCCATGCAGGGACAGCACTCTGAGAATGGGTGATTGCTATTAGTTATCCCAGTTTGCCTTTAAACAGAAAACAACACAAAAATGGTTATCTGTCAAAGTGTATTTTATCTATCGTATGTGCTAAACGTGACCTGAGAGGAAGTATGATGTCGTGGCTAGAACTCATGACTGGCTAGTGATAACTTCTGGGTGCTGATCAAAGCTCTGCTACCAACTTGCTCTCGGGCCTTGGAGAATCATGTTATCCCTCTATGCCTCAGTTTATCCTTCTAGCTAATTATTAGGATTTCTCTCTCCTGGAGTGGTGTGGGGATTAATTACTTACTTGGTTGGTGTTTATAAGGCAGCTTTAATAAATGAGGTCTGATTTTTCATCACTCTGCATTTTTGTTAGCATTTTCACCAGTGTGAACCTGCTGTATAATGCCACTGGATCAGAATGCTGCTGTTTTGCACTAGTATAAATTACTCTACAAGAAATAAGCCTTTATTATGCTGTCTGTTAGCTTAGTGACTGAGCAGCAGACTGGGCCTCAGAGGAGCTGGGTTATATTCCTTGTTCTGCCACCAACTTGCTGAGTGACTGAGGGCAAGTCTCTAAGTCTCAGTTTGCACATCTGTGAAAAGTGGAAAATGATACTGACCTCCTTTGTAAAGTGCTTGGAGAGCTACTGTTGTAAAATTCTATACAAGATTATAATTCAACTGTGGAAAAACATCCTTGTGATATAAAGGTTGTTTTTTTAAATAGGAGACGACAACTTTGAAGGCCCTTCCTCTTCTTTGAAGAAGCTATGTCCTGCCAAACCCTCTCCAAGCTTTCTTGAGCTTCCGTCTTCCCAACGGAGGCGCAGCCCAGGTTTCCCCTGTGCCCAGGCTGCAAGGCTATGGAAAGGACAGAAACAATTTGGTAAGTGTCAGAATCACCCCAGCTTTGGGATGGGAGAGAAATAGGGGGCTAGGAGTCAGGACTTTTGGAGTCTATCCCAGCTGCGGGTGGGAGCATGGGTGACTGGTTGGAACTAGAAGTCTAGTACTCTGAGGATTTATTCCTGGATCTGCATGAACATGGGTGCATCGTGTCCCTACTTGTGCCTTAGTTTTCCCACTTGTGAAATGGGGATAATACTTGTGCTACAGGCTGTTGCAAAGTGCAGTGAGGTACTGGCATGCGAGTCTCTGTAAAAAGGCGCCATTTGAACAGAATTAAAACTCATGTAAGATTTGAGGCAGGGGAAAACAAACTGGTGCTCTGCCTCTTCCTCTTCCAGCCCCTGACCATCAGCCGCAGGAATGTTACGGACTCCTGGAGTGCATGCATAACAACATCCAGATCCAAACCCAGATTGCTCAGGCGCAACTGAGCATCCTGGAAGGCTTGCAGGAATCCATGAGCTTGCTTCTGGCTAGCGACGAGGAGAAGGGGAAGGAGCTGAGAGACCAGGAGCTCCTGCAAAACTCAGCCTCCTCCCCCACCTAACGCATCCATACATGGGTGGCTGGCTCAGTTTCCCATAGTCTCATCTCCTTCACATTTGCTCTGATGCTAGCTGGCACGTGTGCAGCTAAAGGACTGGTGTTTGTGGTATCGTGCGAATGAATAGAATGATCGCTGCTTGGAAGTAAAACCATTGTAAATACTTCCCATGTGAGTTTTCCTTCAAAAGCTGCTTGGCCCTTGTGAGAGCGGTTTGGGAAGGGCCAGCACTGCACTTACGGAGAGACGCAGCATCGGGTCTGATCTGTGGTTATTCTGAACATGCTCTTAGGGCTGGGGTTAAGGTGGCTTGAATCCCCTTTATGCTCCCCTTGTTTTAGGGTCTTGCCTCATCTCTGCTGTAAGTCAGAGCAACCTCGGGGCTGCTCTGTCTTTTGCTCTGCTTGTCACAGCTGACGCAGCGTGTTCCAGCCAGGCCGCCACACTGGAGATGGGGAGTCAGTGGATACAGAACTTTTATGCAAGCTCCACGTCAGCTTGGGAGGTGCCTGTGCAGAGAGGATGCTCAGGGACCTGGTTCTGCTAATTTTAAGTTCCCTCTGAGCTGCCAGAGCAGCACAAAGGGACCTGAGCATGACTGACAGACAGGCTTGCAGTCTTTCCCCAGCTGAGGCATCCCCATTAGAAGCCAGTTGTGATGCTGTGCTCTGTTACAGTAAAGTCTGCTTTGGCCTGCTGCACGGATGACAAAAGGGCTGGTTGTTTGGTGCTCTGCTTCCTGTGTAGTCCTTTATACCAGTGCAGTGGAGGTGTAAAAACACCAAGGCAGGATTTCACACCTGCTTGGCACTAGTGTGAATGAATATATGCAGTGCAGCAGTATCAAACCAGGCCCCACACACATGCAAACGTAGCCACCACATGGCAGTCAGAAAGCTCCTTTCCTCAGGGGATCCCAATGTTAAAGGGAAGATTCCTCTTGTCTTACCTCCCTGGGGACATAAGTAAGACACGCCTGCAGGGCCTGTTCTTTGAGGCACTCAGTGAGCACCCTCAGCTTTCAGCACAGTGGAAATAAGTTGCCTGTTGCCCCAGTGACTGGGCAAAATCACTTCACCTTTTCAAGACAGATCAACACCTGTTTGTAAGGCTGGCAGGTTCCCACCCTATCCATCAAGATCAGGTACAAATTAAAGACAGACACCATGCACTTAGCACCTGACAGATTCTTTTCTGATTCAATATAAAAATATAAAGTTTGTAGAAAAATGACACACACAAAATTAGCAGTTTTCCTCCCTTAAGGCAGCAGCATCCTCAACAGGAATTTAAACAGGAGGAGAATTGGGTTTCTACATTCCCCCATTTAAAACTCTATTGTGCTCTAAGTTAGAAGGCTGGTGCGCAGAGCCCTGTATACACAGGCCTGCTCTGCCTTGGGCTTTGAACCCCATATGAACTCTGATTAAGAATGATTGCAGCTGACTTGGCTTCAAACATGATCAGGAGTCATGTGGCCCAGGGAAGACAGGTTTGAGATCTATCCTAGGTCTGCTGAATGATCTTGAGTTAGTCACTGCCCTGCTCTGTGCCTCACTTTCCCATGTATGCGCAATGGGGATAATAGTGCTTGGCCTTGATAATGGAGTAAATAATTAACGAATGCAGAGGAGTTAGCATAGTCATGGCAAAACACCATTCCTAGCTCTTGTGGTTTTATCACCAACCTCATATATGTAGTTGATTATTTTAAGATGTCGGAATCATTCGAATTCAGCAGGACATGAGCTTTCATTTTTGAAGACTGTATATTCTTAGCCCTCGTGGTTGGAGAGATAAATGAAGTAGACAACATAAGCCATAAAGGTTCTAAAAGCCAGAAGGCAGATAAAAAGAATGCCAACAGTGTTAATTTTTTTAAAATGTTCTTTTTAAGCCATTCTCATGAAGTTTCTGGGTGCCTGCCTCATGCCTGTTGACCACTTAGTGCTGACAATTGAGCTTTTGCAGTTTGTGACAGATTAATGTAATTAATTGGAGGAACTGTTTACCTGATGCATTTCCAAATCAAAGTGGCTTTTCTGCCTTCTGTGCTAGTCACTGGATGATATGGTTTGAAGAAAAAGGTGGTGCACAACAAAAAATACTTATTTCTTCTCTAGCACTTTCCTGCTACAGATCTTCATGTTCATTGCAAAGGCAGTAAGTATTATATATTCCCCCATACAACTAATATTAAATATCCATCTCCCCCCTGCCACCAAAAAAAATCTTAGTGGTAAACTTAGGTGGACAGCACAGATCCTGTTGTCTGACAGTGTTTCAAACATTCTGAGGATTTCATTATAATGTACCATCAGTTATTTTTGCAGAAAGGAAAAGTGTTTGTTTATATATATAGAGACTGCTAGGAAAACTGCCTTGCCACCCTGTCCCTAGATTCCCAAGTATGTACTTCTCACTTGGCCAGCTCTTTCCCCCACATGCTTAATTGGGTGTACTGTCGTAGTCCCAAAAGGTAAAGTTATGCACCTGTGTCTTTGCAGGAGTGGGGCCAGGAAGTTCAATGATACAAGGGTTAGGTTTTAAAACCTTTTTGCCCGAGGGGTGCTTATGTACCCAAATTTTACACTTTTATCCTAGAGTTTCTGCAGATTAGACAGCAGCTATGTCTCCTTTGTGCCTGCCCCATCAATTTTGCAGAAAGAGCCCTAATCCAAAAGTGGACAGCATGTCCCGTATCAGTTACAGCAGCTGGGGTGTGAAATACTGATAGCAGAATTTATGGTGGGTAAATGCAACAAATTCTATTTCAGTGTCTGGCTTGGAGGCGGTTTTGTTTTCTCTCACTCATGAGAGAAAATTATTTAAAATTCAAATAAATGAAAGGAAAAGTGATTATAAAATGTTTATGGGAAAATGCATCATGACCTGAAACAACAGGCTTAAATTGCAACAAGGGAGGTTTAGGCTGGACATTAGGAAAGCTTCCTAACTACCATGGTGGATAAATATTGAAGGGACATGGTGGAATCCCCATCATTGGAGATATTTAAAAGCAGGTTAGATAAACATTTATCAAGGATTATCTAGATGGTGTTGGTCCTGCTGTGAGGATAGGGGACTCGACTTGATGACCTCTGGATCTAATATTCCATGATTCTAAACGCTTTGGAAACAGCAGAAAAATGCTGTGAAGATCAGAATCAGAGAGAACCTCCAAACAGAAGCAGCACTCGATGTGCAGGAGACAGAACTTTTTCAAGCGTTGGACCCACACTATGGAACTCACTACTACGAGATCAAGCACATGCCTTATACTGTGATAAGAGGTCAAAGCAAAACTCATCTCTTCAGTGGAGCTTCCCCACAATCGGCTCTTGACAGACAGTTAGATTGAACTGTCTTAGACAATGTCTTATTCCTCCAGATCAGTGAGGGGGAGAGAGAACGTAAGTATTATTTTGTTTTTCAAATATGTGAGAGGCATTTAAACATGATGGAGACGGGTGTTAGCGGGCTAGAGGGATGTGTGTGGAAAGAGGTAGAGATGGGTGGATGGATGCAGGCCCTCTCAGTGAATGACAGAGGTCCAGGCTGCATTCAGTTTAGAGGCCCCAGCACCAGGCCCCTAAGGTATCTAGTTTCTAATCCACAGCATTATACTTAAACCAAAACAATACAGGTTGAACCTTTCTAATTCGGAACTCTCTTGTCTGTCAAGCTCTGTAATCCAGCATAATTTTAGTGAGCTGGACGAGTACTTATTACAGGTGTGGCCAAGTTTCCAGTGGTCCCATGCAGTTTGTTTGCAGCCATCAGTCCTGGCTCTCAGTGTTCTGTGCTGTTATTTAGCTGTAATTTACCCCTAAATGTCTTCTAAGAGCCCAGTAAGCCGTGGAAGTGTTGGTAACGTGCTAGAACATATTGACCTCCGGTCATTTGGCAAATTTTCCCGTCCACAACCAGTCAGGTTCAGACGGTGCTGGGCGTGAGAGGTTCAACCTGTATATGAAAATGAATGCTAGAGACATTTATATATTAACAATTAAATCATTATACAAATAGCATTTATATTAACAATTTAATTTAATTGTGAGTTTCTACTGCAAGCAAAACTTCATTTTAGGAATGCTTTTTGGGCTTTGTTGTGTGCAAACTCATTCATAATTGAAGAAAAATCTAATTTATGTGCAACATCCCTGTTAATGTTAAGCGTTGCGAGCCCACTCAAATACTCTTGTCCTGTTGTAGAAAGATGATCATTATTTGTTTTAACACGTTGAATGTGCATTCACCTGAAACCACTGATGCAGGAAGACTGACAAAAATACATAATGCAATTGTGATATTAGGAAATACAGTGGACAAGCTGAGAGAGAATATTTCTTGAAAGAGTTCTTTTGGCTTGTAGTCGGATTTTAAAGGTGGCGGAATGTATACATTTCAGGAAGATGATCTTGTCACAGAAATCTCTTGAAATTTTGTTGTACCTTTGTTGAAACTGTTTGGCTACTGAATATAGATCTTCATCACTTAGTTCTCCGAACTCCCAAAGGAATCCAAAAAGGGTACAAATTTGTCACAGAGACTCAAATCAATGTGTAAGTTATTTCCCTCTTTTGTGCCCCCTTTCCCCCCCTTTAACTCTTTTGTCTGGTTTGACTGTAAGCCCTTTTGGGGCAGGGCTGCTGCCTCATGATGTGTATGTACAGCACCTAGCACGGCAGAGCTGTGAGCTCAGTTGACATTTCTAGGTGCAGAGTAATACAAGAGTAAGAATGATGAAATGGGAGCTTAAATGCCTCCTGCGAGATGCTGATGGCTGTGGACTCACAGAGGGTTGGTACTTTGGTTTGGTCCCAAAAGATGTAAAAGGCCATTTGATCAATTAAACCAGTCCATGCAGGATTCTTCCCTCATGATAATATGGAGATTTTTTTTTCTGGCCTAGAGCGGCTGGGACAGGGGTAGTGGAACATTGGAGCTCACGGTTCCAGGGCTGTTAAGAAGGGCAGTTGGCAGGAGAAGTTGCCTCTTCCTTTGATAGCCTGAGGGATGCAGTAGGAGATAGGACAAAAGGAGATTTTGGTGGGTCAGTGGATGACTCCCTTATAGCCCCTGAAGCTACAGTGAGCCTGAGGGAAGATTGCCAGTGTACAAGGTATGAGCATCTATGGGCTCGTGTTGCCATCTGAAACCATCTGTTTCTCCAGGGCTGCACGAAAGGCCTTAGAAGCAGCAGAGTCAATGAGTACTTGGAATTGCAATGAGTGTAAATCAGGGCAGACTCTGGCTCTTGTGGGCTGGGAGGGGATGAGGCTGAATATCTGCTGAAGCTCTAAGAAAAATTCTGCATGGGGGATTAATGTGTCATGGGTTTCCAAATATGTTGGTGACAGAAGACAGCTGAATGAATATGTGGAATCTGTCAGTCCTTGGCTATGTCTTGTCACTTGGATGTAATGTTCATCATCCAAAGAGATGTAGCCTTGTAGATCAAGTGCCCCAATGTCCAGGTACATCCTGAAGACAGTCTGACTCAATGTGCATTCTGGGTGCATCACTGGCACCCTTACCTCACCACCAGAGCTTTTGGTGACCCTGTGACCTAGCACCATTGCTGGTAAACGCTTTGTAATTCCTTGGCCTTCCATTCTAATCACACATCTGTACCGAGCAAGATGCTGAAATGGAAGCAGGGCTGACAGCATTTCTTGGCTTTGGGCTGCTATTAAAAAGTGTCTCATGACGAGGCCTCACTTGGCACTGATCTACATTTGAGGTATCCCAGAATCTTGGCAGCATTTTAGGGTTCATGCTGTGAGGAAAGGGAAGAAATGTCCCACATAACCTTATTCTGTTTGTTTATGGAAGTTAATCTTGACCTGGTGCTCTCGTCTCCCCCACCCCAACATCAGTTTCCAGAGAGTCTCTGAGATGCAGCTGACCGTCTGTCTCCTGACGTTGATGACTTTGGCAGCCCTGCTGGAAAGCCTAATTTTTGGCATGCTACTGCTTCTCATCCAGGAGCTTCTCAGAGTCACCATGGTCATCGGCTTCCTCCTCTACGTGATCATCACTAACTGAGATCAGCCAAGACCCCCAATTCCCTCTGCTCCCATTAGATCTTGAAAGCAGAAATATATCAAGGTGAGACAGAAATGGTAGAAGCAGATGTCAATGGAGATGACCAGAGAGCAGAGATTTCTGGAGAAAGACAGGTATGAACTTTGCCCGGCTTCCCATGCAATGCCTTCATAGCAACTTTTTTAAATCTCTTGAATTAGAATATCTTTAGTGACTTTTATCGGAGGGTCTAAGGGCTCCAGCAAACGTTAGTTGTTGCATTATCCCAGTTATTACTAGTGAACCTGCTACAGGTACAATAAACATGTTTCAGAGGGGTAGCTGTGTAAGCCCGTATCTGTAAAAACAAGGAGTCCTGTGGCACTTTAAGGTCTAACAGATTTATTTGGGCAGGAGTTTCTATGGATAAAAAACACTATATCGGATGCATTTATTTTTTACCTATGAAAGTTTATGCCCAAATAAATCTGTTAGTCTTGAAGGCACTACAGGACTCCTGGTTGTTTTTACAATAACGATGTGTGGGGTCCAGGCAGTCCTCCTGATGGCAGGAGATGAGCTGATGTTCAGTAGGCGTGCAGTGTCTTCACCGACAGTGCAGCCACCCAGAGGACATGCCGTTGCTCAGACCCCCGCCGTAGTCATTTGCTGCATAAGTCACCACCTCACCTCTGAAAGGGTTGAACCTTGTACCAGAGATAATCTTGCAGCTTGAGGTCAAGGAGGAGTTTCCTGCAGATGGAGCGGACTATTCCCCTTCTGCTCACCACCATCTGCTGTAGAGAAGGTTGGTGGTCCGGATTAGTTTTCTGCTGATGTGTTGGTGGGGAGGCACTTCCCATATGTATATTTGAAAAGTGGCATCTTCTGGATTTAGTCCAGGAGGTTCTTTGTGGAAATATAACACCCTAATCTAGGTGACAGGGTATTACAGAGGAGTGGTAGCTACTTTAGGTGCGTTGGCCTGATATTTTCATTATTTGATTCAGTTGTTTATGAACTAACTTTGTGTGGGGAAAAGTTTAACCACACTGGAGCACAGCATTTACTGAACTGCAAGTCCAGTAGCTTTCCAAGCTGAGCCTGCAAGCTGATTTCAGAGGCCAATGCTGTTGTGTCTCCTGTGAGTATCTTCTGGGAAAATTAAAATAGCAGGCTGAATCTATGCAATTTAGATCCCCGTTACATTGGCAGTGGAACTGTAGCCTCTCAACACAGTGTGCTGAAGTGACTTGTCCCAGGATTGCACAGAGATGGGACTAGAAGCCAAGAGTCCTGATTTGCAGCTAGGCACAGCAGCCTACAGGGAGAGTCTATATTTTGAGAGGTGCAGGCTACCAATAACTCCCATGCTTCAGTCAGCGTGTAGACCACGATGCCCCAATACAGTCCCTGGGGATATCCTGTCACTGCACAATTGCTTGCATATTCCAACAGAGGCTGGCCACTCTTGGAGATTGGATGCAGGGCAAGACGAATCCCACGTCTGATGCAGACTGAGAATTCCTCTGTTCCTAATAATTAGTGCAGACAGTCAGCGAGGAGGAGGTTGTGGAGCATAGACTCCTGGGGCTGGAAGGGACCTCAGGAGGTCATCAAGTCCAGCCCCCCGCCCAAAGCAGGATCAACCGCAACTAAATCATCCCAGCCAGGGCTTTGTCAAGCCAGGACTTAAAAACCTCCTCCATCCCTCTCCGTAATGCATTCCAGTGCTTCACCACCCTCTTGGAGAAATGGTTTTTTCCTAATATCCAACCTAGACCTTCCCCTCTGTAACATGTGTCCATAGCTCCTTGTTCTGCCATCCATCACTACTAAGAACAACCTCTCTCCATGCTCTTTAGAGCTCCCATTCAGGAAGTTAAAAGCTGCTATTAAATCCCCCCTCCCTCTTCACCATTTTAATATTTTCCAACAAAAAGTTAAACTCCCCATGAAACACACTCTGTCATGTTAATCTAATTGAAAACTCAATTTTAAATGAAAAACCAGTTTCAGGGGAAATTGTCAACCAGCCCCCATAGCTAAGCACTGATCCTGCAAACGATGGGCCTTGCGTGGATGTGAAGTTAAGCATATGCGTAAATCTACAAGGTGCCACCGGCCTTATTGTTATCATATGCATAAGTGTTTGCAAATAAGCAAGGAAGAAAAGAAAGATTGGGGTGGATAGAGGAGGAGGAAGAAAAGCGAGCAGGGTGGAAGAGTGGGAGGTGGCTAAAAACGGTAGGGGAGAGAGAAGACAGGAACAGCCCCAGAGCCCCACGCACAAGCTGGCAGCAGCCACAGGCAAGGAACACGCTGCAGACTCCTGTTCCCTATGCGCAGGCGCGCGAGGCTCCTTCCCCGGCGTGGTGCGAAGCGGACTCCAGTTCCCAGCGTGCCCCGGGGCGGAGGCTGGTTTCCGGGCTCGACGCACAGGGCGAGGACTACGCTTCCCGGCGTGCCCCGGGCGCTCATCGCTGACTCTTTCTTCCGTGGGGCGCTGAGACAGGCGAGGTGAGGGGCCCCGCGGGCAGGGGGTGAGGGACTGAGACTGCGGCGTCCTGGGGGTTATACGGGAGGCTGGGGGGGAGATGTTGGGGGGCCCGAGGGAGGTGGGGGGAGCCTGGGGAGGGAGGCTTGTGGTGTCTGGTTGGGGGGAGCCTGGGGGTGGAATTTGGGGGGGCTGGGGGACCCCAGAGGAAAGGGGTTTGGGGAGCAGCACAGGGCCTGGGGGGTACCGGGGGTAAGGGGGGCTGGGGGGCCTGGAGGGGGAGAGGTTTAGGGAGGAGCCCAGAGGGAGGGAATTGGGGGGGACCGGGAGGCCTGTGGGGGGATCGTGGTGGGGAGAAGGTGGGGGCCTGAGGGAGTTTGAGGGGCCCGTGGGGAGGACTCGGGGGTGTGTCTCTGACACGTCCGCGCTGCGTGGATGAAAGGCAGCTGGGGAGGTCCTGCTCCCGGCAGCCTGTAGGCAGGCGGTGCGCGGTCGGCGGGTCTGGCTCTAGCCGTGCCAGGCTCGGGGAATGCAGACACGTGGCTCTGCGGAGCAGCCAGGCCCCGATGCTGGCGCGTAGGATGAAGGAGCACTTCAGTGAACTTTGTCTGCCCTAAAGCGTAGTGGGTTTGTTGCTCACAGTGATATGAGGGAATGGGTGACTTAAACCGGAGCCAGAAAACTCTACGTCCGGCCCCAGTTCTTGTCCCTGCAGCTACAGGGGCGGGGGGGAACCAAACCGATAGAATTTTTGGTTATGTTCATAGGAGGGGGGAAAAATCTCTTGGCGTGTGTTTAAAAAAAAAAAAAAAAGTATGTTAGAGTGTAAAAGCTTTATGAGTGGGTATATAAAAGTGAATACATGGACACAAAAACAGCAACGTATTTTAACTTGTTTAATCCAGTGGATGAGCCTGAGACCCAGCCGCTTTAAGTCATCTGTCTTCCTCTCATCTCACTACAGGATTGTCATTTTCATGGTTATTTTTAGTACATGTGCTTCCTGAGGTATTAGCACAATGCTGCAGTGTTTGTTGTTGAGCTGTGCTTTGACACTGGTCATAAAAGGAGAAATGGCAGAAACAGTTTTTTTGGTCTTAGATGTTTGTATAAGTGTATTCTCTTTATAAAATGACTATCCTGATGCCTTTAATAATACTGATGAAGTGAGTCTGTGCTCATGAAAGCTCATGCTCAAAACTTTTCTGTTAGTCTATAAGGTGCCACAGGACCCTTCATTGCTGTTTAATAATACTGGCATTGTTTGGAGAGTTGTTGCAGCCTTGTTGACCCCAGGGTATCAGAGAGGCAACACAGTATGGTTGAGGTAATATTGTTTATTGGACTAGCCCTAGTTGGTGAAAGACGCAAGCTTTCGGGTCTCTTTGGAATAGCTTGTCTCTTTTACCAACAGATGCTGGTCCAGTAAAGCTATTACCCTGCTCACCCTGTCTCTTGAATAAATGTACCGCACATTCACAGAGCAGCCAGGAAAAAACCCAGTATCAGGTCATTGCTCTGCAGTTGTCTCATTCTGGTAGAGAAGTGTCCAGATATTCCAGGTGCAGTTGCATTGTCATTGTATTGAGTGGTCGGATCCCTCCCTCTTCCATGGCATGATGCCTTCATGTACAATGTCCTAAACCACACTGGTATTTGTGTTTCTTGGCTAGGGTGACCATATTTCCCCTGGCCAAAATGGGACTGATGATCACCCTATCCGGGGTGCAGGGAACAGGGCTGCTGCCCCGCTAGCATAGCTCCTGGCTTCCCGGGGCTGTGGGCGGCAGCTGGGCCCACCACACAGGTGCAGCTCCTGGCTGTCCCAGCTGGAGAAGTCTGGGTGGCTGTGGCTCCAGCCCCACTGCAGCCACAGTTCAGGCCCCTGCAGCCCCGGCTCCAGGGGCCCATTTCCAACCTCTGTGGCCGGGCTCCACCCCCTGCAGCTTCAGCTCCGGCAGCCCTGCTCCAAACCTCACCCCAAAACCCAGCTCCTTCTCCAACCTCTGCCTCCCAGGCCTTGGATCCAGCCCCGGATCACTCCCCTCCCCCCACCCCACGGTTCTGACCCCAATTCCTGTGGCCCTGGCTCAGCTCCAGCCCCTGCTGCGGGAAGCTGGGCAGCAGATGAGCCGCCACGCGGTCTGGCTGCCAGCGTAAAATACAGGGCAATTAGCCCCTTTTGCAAAATAAATTGGAATGCCTCAATGGCACCTGAAATACAGGGCTGTCCTGCTGAAAACGGGACAGATGGTCACCTTTTGCGTGACACATTGGGCGTGTATCTATTCTGTGCTGCCCATTACTGCCTCTTCCAAAAGGCCACCCCTTGTGATGTGTCCTGTTTGTGAACTCAGGGATTAATAGTGAGTGTTTTCCCCCCTTCCAGATGAAGCTGGTAGCTCTTGCTGTGTTTGCCCTACTGTCTGTCGCTCGCAGCGAGGAGGGGGCCAGGCTACTCGCCTCTAAATCTCTACTAAACAGATATGCAGTGGAAGGCAAGGACCTGACTTTGCAGTACAATATCTACAACGTTGGATCCAGGTAAGGGTTGCTTGTGTGCTTGGCCCCCCAGAGGCGTCCCATCTGTTGGATAGTTTTGGGGCATCTGGGGATGGCTGAGAGGTGGGGGTGGCATGGTGCCAGAAGCAGGGGCTGGGCCTGTCCCTGCACATACCAGCAGCAGGATCTGCAGTGACCCAGCAGCCTGTTCTGCTCCCCAGAGTGATATGGCTGGGGATCAGAGTGGGCTGGGCGAGATCGCTCTGCTTCCTGCTGGTGTGGTGAGTGCATGGCAGTGGGAAGAGGGACAACCCCTGCTGCTGGCCCCAGGCCCCCCAGTAATCCCCATGGTTGTGTCCCTTGGAGGGGGCGGAGGCTTGGGGAAGTGGTGTAATGGACGTAAGAGGGGGTGGGAGGAGATGGAGTGGACCAGGGCAGAACTTGTGGGGGAAGGAGAGGAGTGGGAGTGGGTAGCTCAAGGGCAGAAAGGTGGGGGACAGGCAGAGTGGGCTACCCTGCCCACCCAGGACAGCTGTGTTGATACCCTTCAGGTGTCTGTCCCTGAGAAGGGCAGGGACAGGTATTGGGAGTGTGTCTCTGCAATGTGTGTGTGTCAGGAGATCGGGGGCGGGGACAGGCGTAGTGAGGGCATCCAGAGCGTAAACCTTTCTCAGGTTCCTCTCTTATGCCTCCCAAATTCCCTGTGGAGCCGGGAGGGGAACTCTGGGGACTGGATGGGAAGAATTTTGTCGTATTCCTAGATTGGAAGGCCAGAAGGGTCCATGGCTGTCACCCCTGATTTTGTTACCATTGTTAAAACGAAGGGCTGTTTTCGCTGGAGTCCAGAGGAGTGTTGACTTCAGTTGGAGTAAGGGTGCACCATCAGGCCCACTCAGGAAAGGGTGTGTTACGCAGCTTCAAGGGCTGGGTGTTTCGGGGTGGGAGGGAGCAGAGTGATTCTGAAGGGGTCTCAGTGGATTCCTTTGTGTATGGGAAGCAAGTCCACATTCGTTGGCATGTGTTTCTTGACTCCTTGTCCCAAAGCTCACGCCTAAGCTCTTACCAAGCTCTGGCTTTCCCCTCTCTAATTCCTCCAGTTACTCCTTCCTCTGTTCCAGCCCTGGTCCCTGCCTTCACCACATCTGGCTTTGCATCATAAATCACTGGTGTCCAAATCGCTGCAGTTACAACCTGCTTCCTTTCCTGCTGCTTGTATGCCCAATGAAGTGCTCCCTTCCTCACATGCACAGACTTTTTTCGTTGGCTTCCTGGCTCTTATCAGTTCTTCCCACCGGTGCTGTCTTCTGTGCCTGAGATCTAACCCTTCCCGTTGGCGCACTTGTCCTGTGCTCATCTTTGTGCCTTTTTTACTCCAGATCAGTCCTGCTGGCAATTAAGCATCTGGAACTGCACTTTCTTCTGCTTGTGAAGTAGTTGGTAGCACCAATGGGCTAGCAGGGACCCCTTCCTTTAGTCTAACCCCACGTTGGGACTCCAGCGAGCACCTACCCCGCCACCCTCCTCCGGCTCCATTCCTGACCCCTCTCTCTCTCTCGCTGTTGCATTTAGTGCGGCTTTGGACGTGGAGCTGTCAGATGATTCTTTTCCCCCAGAAGATTTTGGCATTGTCTCTGGAATGCTTAATGTCAAGTGGGACAGGATTGCACCGTATCCTTTTGCAGTCTGAAACAGTCTCCTCCCACCATGTCTTGGGCCTGTTGTTGAACTGCCCCGGTTCCCTCTGAGGCCCAAGGACATCTTGATGCTTCCAGCTCTGTACGTTTTTCTTGAAATGCAGGTTCACCTGACTTCTGGCTAAGCCACCCAGGGCAAACCCCAGGGAAGTGCTCTGGGATCTCCAATGTGCATGCAAACAAGATCCAGGTCTTAGGTCAGGTAACACCCCCCCCGCATATTAAATTGCATGGAACTCCATTTGCCATCAGGGAAGGAGGAGTAGATGAGTTGTCCCTGTAAGGGTCTGAATCAGTAGTTGCAGGTGGTTTAAGATTTCAAGCTGTTGATTAGACCCAGCTGCTTGCTGTTTCTGACCTTCCTGGGACAAAATGCAATTAGTTTCCGTAACCATCTGTTATGCAGAGCCAGCAACGTGTCTCACACTGTGGTCCTGAGGCCCCTCAAAGCTGGCTACTTCAATTTCACCTCGGCTACCATTACCTACCTGGCACAGGAAGGAGGGCAGGTTGTGGTGAGTGGCTACTCCCTTTCTGCTGAACTTGATCATGTGCGGGATCGTAACAGCAAGTTTCGCAGCAGAGATGCCCAGCGAGTGCTATTAGATGCACTCCTAGGGGGTGATGGATGGTCTCTCTCACTTTCCTCAAGTGTTCGCTGCAATGCACCTGCAATGCCAGGCACAGAGGAGTTGGTATAGCAAGGTCCTGAGAACAGGTTGGATGCAGGAGGACACCAGTGAGGAATTCTACAGGAAGATACAGCTGAAAGAGAACCTAGTGCAGAAGGTTATGCAGTGCAAGTTACAGCTATTCGGGCACATCCGTAGAATGAACAGCAAATGAAAAATCAAGACCCTGGTATTTGGCATAATGGACGGTTTGAGTATGAGAGGCCGACCCCACAGAGAATGGGTAGATGATGTAGTAGATTGGTGTGGAGCTTGTCTACAGAAACTAAACCCCTCCTCACTGGACAGGGAAAGATGGAAGGAAATGGTGGGAGAGGTATCAGACACCAACAGGCGCTGAGCCCACGGTTATTGACGGTGATGACAATATTTCTCTCTCCCCTCACCCACATTTCAGGTTGGCTACACCAGTGCCCCTGGGCAAGGAGGAATCCTGGCTCAGAGAGAATTTGACAGGAGGTTTTCCCCACACTTTGTAAGTATCATTAGACCAATAATTGATTCCTTTTCTCACAGTGATGGTGTCGTTCAAATTATTGTTGACCTATTGCATGTGGGCTGGATCATGGTGTGAAAGCAGGAGACCAGACACTAAATGAAAAGCCACCTGGGAAATTCCCAAGGTGGTGCCTAAGCTTTTGGGGGCAACATCTGCAAAATCTTGCAGAAAAAATGAAAAATAATTAATTGTGGCCTGTTAGACTTGCTTCTAGGAATGAATCTGTGTTGTAATAATATATATACATACACACACGGAGATACACGTCTTGTAGACCTGGAAGGGACCTTGAGAGTCATTGAGTCCACTTCCTTGCCCTCTTGGCAGGACCATATATATATATATATTTTTTTTTTAATCTATTTGCCCCAGATCCCTAAAGGGCCCCCTCAAGGACTGAGCTCACAAACCTGAGTTTAGTAGGTCAGTGTGCAGGCCACTGAGCTATCCCTCCCCACTAAAGGTCAAATCAAAATGCTTGGGTGGGGTGCTCAGGTGTGAGGAGCTGGGGGCTGGCCTAAACACGACCTATTTTAACTACTACTAATTGGTTTCCCCTTCTGCTAGCTCGACTGGGCAGCTTTCGGAGTGATGACCCTTCCCTCCATTGGAATCCCCCTGCTGCTGTGGTATTCAAGCAAAAGAAAATACGATACACCCAAGACCAAGAAGAACTGAATGAAGCTGAGCGCAGCCAGCGCCCCAGAGCTCAGGAACCCCACTTAAAATTACAGTGTATTCAGAGCAGCAGCAATCAGTGACTGGGCTGGCGGGGTGGGGGGATTTGTATAATTCTTGTGGCCAGTGACCTGTCACTTTGTTGGGGTTTTTTAACCCTTTCTCAGCAGATCTGGAGCAGGCACGTCTCAGGTTCTGTTGTAATTAAATTACAGACGCAGCTGCAGTACCAGCATGCTAATACCACCCAAGAAGTATGTGTGTGGGAGCCTTTCTGTAGCACTTGTGGGATCACCACTGCCTACTGAATGCCTGGCACACGTGGCCAGATCTCCTTATGCCACGATCTTGGCCCACTTCCCCAGCGTGTTGTGCTTAGAAGGGTCCCAGAGGATTGATTGAGTGATGGTAACTCAGACCTCCTTTCTCTGCAGGTTTAATAGCACCTCTGTGTCTCAGCCAAGTGGTAGTACATAAACCTCCATAGAAAGATGCCTGCCCCATAAGGAATGTTGGCTACAGTGCTGTAGTTCAGTGAGCAATTGACCAGTGTTTGTTTTTCTGATTACTCTGTTGAGGAGGGTGGGACTGGACGCACCAAGGGTTTTATAATAAAATGACCAACACAAAGTGAGCCTGTCTCTTCTACCAGTATGTGCCAGATGGGTGAGTTTTCAGAGCCCTAACTGTAACTGCAGTAAATCCAGGGGTTGTAGAGGCTGTGTCTGTGTGAACCATCTGCTGTCAGGGACAGAGAGGAAGATCCAGCTGAAAGAATATACCAAGACCTTGGCCTCGCTCGCTTTCATAGAATCATAGAACGCTGGAACTGGAAGGGATCTTGAGAGGTCATACAGTCCAGTCTCCTGCCCTCATGGCAGGACCAAGCACCATCTAGATCACCCCCCATATCTGTCTGTCTAACCTGCTCTTAAATATCTCCAGTGCTGGAGATTCCACAACCTCCCCAGGCAATTTAAATGCATACAACTAACACTGGAATAACGTGTTAAAACCCTACTCTTGGTCAGCTGCCACATATTAGAGCCACGCTGTGGCATCCAACCAGTTCTGAAGTAGTAGCCCCTATAGTGAACTAGCTACATTATTCTGAAAATATATTTATTCAAGCCAATTAGCCACACTGAGCCAGCCAAATAGCCACACACGGCTAGCATGCTGGACACCATGGGCCTAAGGTGTGTTTAGAAAATCTACTTTTTTTTAGTCCAAAAAGCTGAGACACAGCAGAGGGAAGCACCTTTACCAAGAGTCAGTGACTTGTCTGAGATCAGTGAGTAGGTCACTGGCAGAGCAAGGACTAGAACCTATGTCCTTCTGGTTCCGAGCTCAGCACCATGGTGGTTGTAATGAAGCTTTAAAACACAGGGCTGTCCAAAGCTCTGCAGGGTGTGGGGTGCAGAATGCTGTGTTAGCCCCCTGGGGAGTGGATTACCTGGGGTGAGACTTGAGTAAAACATCTTTCATCTGTTCGCAGCTTTAATGCCCAGCCTAACGAGGGCAGGAGGTTCCTGCATGCCCCCCACATATTTATTTTGTTCCTTCATTCTAGAAGATTAAGAGGAGTCGTCTCAGGAGTGGGACTTGTTTTTGCAAATGAAAAAGATTTTCATATGCCAAAAGCCCACACGAGTTGATATGTTACCCTCACGTGTTGTAGGTCCATAATGCAGTTTACCTGTGCTGTCCTGCAACAAGATGGCTTCATACAAACCACCTCTCCATATTGCCTCATCCGCCCTGACTGGCCTTGGGCAGTGAGACTAAGTTAATGAGAGCCAGGCAAACCCCCTGTAAGGTCTCCATTAGAAAGGAGTTGGGTGTGCATGCCATTGGGTTGTGGGGAAATAAAAGCAGGTGTTTCTAGCAATCTTAGAAGAGTGTAGGGCAGGGGTCAGCAACCCCACAGCACAGGTGCCAAGAGTGGCATGCAAGCTGATTTTCATTGGCACCCGAGGCAGCAGCTCAGCCCCCACCCCTCGTCCCCCATAGAGCCAGAAGCTTGCTCAAAGCCAGGCCGCCTGTGGATTAACAAAAGACCAGCTCATGTTGCCAACCACCCGCTACACGATAAAGCTCTGCAGCTTCATTTATTTAGTAGAGAAGCTGTTGTAAGTAGGACTATTAGTGCCTTTAAAAAGTATCACTGGCACTTGGACTGTACATAGAGGTCAAAAGGTCAAATTTCAGCACTCTGCCTCTAAAAGGTTGCTGACCCCAGTGTAGGGGTTGGCCAGATCTGAGGCCCAGTCCCAAGGACAGCATGGAGCAGGACATCTGCTCTGTTTCTACCGCACAGCCTGTCCTGGGCAAAGAAACCTTTGGTCTATAGTGTTGTCCAACCAGCTCTAACGTCACATACACAATTCAATTTAATCTCTGCCAATTTCTTGCTTTGCTCTAGAACAAACACCTTCCAGCCCCTTCAAAGGAGGGTCACAGAGGATCTTGGCCATTGTTACCTGTAAGCTGAGCCCTTGGGTGGCCACCCAGGACAGATGCAGGTGCCACTCAGCTGGTTAGCAGAGCGCCCACAGCCAGTAACGCATGCCTTTTGGTGGTGCACATCTGCATTGCCTTGGTGCTCATAAAATATATCCCACACATGAATGGAAAAATTTAGAGGGAACCCTGGTCTTGGCTAATGCTGAATGAAGCCTCTCAGTCCCGATCTGGAATTACCCCCCCTCATGTCACAGATGGGGAAACTGAGGCACATGGCTTGCCTCAAGCATTTACACAGATGAGCACACTTTTGTCTCCTGCTTTCCCTCCCTCCCCGCCCCTCCTGCTCCATCATCCTTTCTCTTTAGACCAGGCTTTTGCTAGCAGCTCCCTGACGAGTGCTGACGAAGTAAGGGCAGGATTTTTATTTATTTATTTATTTTTTTTTTGCCGCTCAGAGCAGAGCGGTCTTGTTATCCAAGAATTCCGTGTCGGTGGCCCAAACTCCCAGGCTCTGCTAAAAGCAAACACTGCTGCTTTGTCACAAGAACAATGTTTCTGAGTCAGGATTTCTCTCCCCCTCATCCCAACTGCTTGCTGCTGCTGCCAGTTTCCTCCTTTGTTTGGCCTGAGGCGCTCTGCAATTGGTAAGATCATGGAAACAATTGATGCTAATGTTGAACAAACCAGCTTTATCCGGGGTGTGCAAGTGGGGTCTCAGCAGTTGAACTAACGGGCGCATTCCACTTCCCAGCCTAGAATTGCCCCTCTGGCATTAATGCTTTGTCCTGTCGAATGTCCCAAATGAGCTTTCTTCATAAATCTGCTGCCCGGTCTAATCTCCAGATTGGGAAGAAAGGCTATTGCAGGAATCATCCCTTGCAGCAGCCTCTCCTGGTTCTTGGTGGTCTCTAGGAGGATGGATTGCTGGCAAACAGGTGAGAACCAACAGGGTGATCTGCCTGGCACGTGCGTTGGTTTGTTTCCCACCCTTCGTGTTCTGTTGGGGATTGTGTGGCGGAGGGCGAGGAGGCTGGCCCTCTCTGATCTGTCTCACTTTTGGGCTGCAGGGCTGTCAGGCTGGGACATGACAAGGGTGGTGGTATTTAATGATGGTGTGGTAGTATCTAGAAGCTCCTGTCATGGACTGAGACTGCATCATGCAAGGTGCTGTACGGCACAGAACAAAGGATGATCCCAGCTTCCAAGCACAGAAAAGGACAAGGTGGGTGAGGACCTTTTATTGGACCAACTGGTGTTGGTGAACAGAAGGGGCAGACAGGGCTGCAACACCACTGCACAGATCTCAGATATGTGACTTTCCTCTCTCCCTCCACCTGGGGTAGTCCTACCAGTGCTTCCCAGCACAGGAGATTAATGCTGTATGCCCCCTAGTGCCCCTGGGAGATGGGCATTATCCTCCTTGTGTAGCTGGGGCAGCTGAATGCAATTGCCCCGTGTTCAGACTGTTACCTTGTGGGCATCCAAGTGCGTCTGCGTACAACGAGCTGATTCTAGGAAGAGAGGCACTGTGAACCAGGAGGACGGGCTGTAGGCCCTGCCTGATCTCGGGGGAGCAGGAGGTGCACCCTGCATAGCCACTCTGAGGTTGCAGTAAGAAAGCACCTCTGGAACTAGAATTGGATTTTGTGGAGATGGGTCCCAGATGCTTCAGGGATGAAGGTGCTTTTGTCCACTAGGGGTCGCTGGATTGAAAGTGGATCCTGAGAGTCGACATCCTCACTCCACAGAGTATGAGAGAGGGAGCCGTGTTAGTCTGTATCTTCCAGAATAATGAGAAGTCCTGTGGCACCTGATAGACTCACAGATATTTTGGAGCATGAGCTTTCATGGGCAGAGACCCGCTTCATCAGATGCACGACTCGTGCATCTGACGAAGTGGGCCTTTGCCCACAAAAGCTTTTGCTCCAAAAATCTGTTTAGTCCGTAAGGTGCCACTGGACTTCTGGTTGTTCTTCACAGACAGGTGCGCTCTGCGGAGAGGATCCTAGCCCAGTCCTTAGCATTTTGGGGGCCCAACATGAGCCACCATAAAAGGGTCTGGTTTTTAGTGGTGCCGAGTGTCCTGAGTACAGGTCCCTCTAATTTTTTTCCATCCATGTGCAGAATAAATTTTATGTGCACAAAGATATGGGCAGATGTGCACCATCAATAGAAATACATTCTGCCGGTTGTGGGTTCTGTACTAATCAGCTGGGCAGCGCCTAAGTATCTTCTGGGTGGCAGCCCAGGCGTTCAGCATCCAGGGAATGCTGGTCCTGAGCACTGGCTGTATTTGAACCCTGTTAATCATGCACCAAAATACCACCCGTCACTTAGAAAATCTTGACCCCTCTCTCCTGGCTCTCCAGACAATGCCTGGCCCTGATTCTTACCAGAGCATGAAGCAGCTGTTGGTAACAGTTCCTCTTTGGAAACCTGCACAAAGGTCCTGGGTGTCACCTGTTTGCCTAACAGGCCGTGCGCATGTTTGTTGAACTAGCCAGAATATGGATTAAAGGGCAAAGGCACAGACAGAGCCAAGGGGCAAACTCCGGCAGCTCTCATGCAAAGTAGGAGCTGGCTGAGGCTGGATCCCTGCTGGAGTTTCTGAAGATGAGCCAGGTGCTGTGGTGTGGGTGGGGTCAGTAGGGGGAGCTCTTCTTTCTCAACTGCTATCTCTGCACCGCCAGGGCTGTGATGCGGGGTCAGGGCTGCTTAAAATAAAGTCCTTAATAATACATAGAGCCTCATATGGGACTATTTTTTAATCAAGCCTCTGCTATTATGGTAGCAGGCCCTGCAAGATTCATTGGCTCCTAGTCCCACTTCAGGGCTTTACTTGAAGATTGTGGAGGTTTAGCAGCCAGGGGAGGTGCCACATTTCCTCTGCTCTGCTCCCCTGGAGAGACCTGGTCCATGTGACAGCCAACACTCCCTTTAATTTTTTCCAACCACATGCAGAATAAATTTTGTTAGGCACACGGATGCGCACCACCCATAGGAACACATGCTGCTGGCTGTGGGCGCTCCACTAATCAGCTGGTATCTCTCCTACGCAGCTGTCCAGCGCTCAGCTTGCAGGGACCACTGCTGACAGCCCACCCATCCTGAAGGACCTAATGAATCTTCCACCAGGATGCACGTGGCCTGGATGGGGGTCCACCTGTAGAGTTAGGGTGGGGTTAGGGTCTGCCAGGCAGCAGTCAGAAGGTTAAATGCTGGATGCTGCAAAGACCGGCCCGGAGCTGGGAGCTGATTCAGAGGCAGGCGGTGGCTGGGCCCACAGTGGGGGAAGGCAGCCTCGTGTGGGCAGGTGATGTCATAGAGCCCTGAGTCACTGCTGCAAACAGGTCACAAAACAATCGCCCTGCCCAAGGCTGCCTTTATTGCTGCTCCGAAGGCGGGCAGGGCCCTGGCTTTGTCACCTCATGTGGCTTGTGTGCACCTGCTGCAGACAGGGATCTTCCTGCCCCTGGGAATCTAACCACAGCAGCTGGCAGTGATCATTCCCTCTGGTCTCCACTCTGCCGGAGCCAGGAATTTACTGCAGGGCTGCTGGCTCCGTCCCCTCCAGTTTAACCAAGAGGCTGTGCTCTTCCTGTCCTTCAAGCTTCGGTCCCTGTGTACAATAATCTCTGGGTGCATTGGGCTCTCTGACTTCCCAAGGGAAGCCAAACTGCTTTGCAGCCGCTGGATCCTGGCCACTAGCCTTCCAGGGAAACCAATTCCCCACCTTTGGGAGCTCTGTCAGCTCCAGGGGACACTAAGCAAGACTCACCTGCCCCCTGCGAGATGTTACACCTCCTTAGCTGGGCTCTGTACCTTTCACTCTGCAGTGCTCCCTGGTCTCTGCAAGCCTCCCCTGGCACCTGGCTTCACAGGCCAGGACTGGCCGAATGGGGGACCTTCTACCCAACAACCAGACCCCACAGCTGACTGGTGCCAGCCCACAGGGCTGTATCACTGCTGTGCAGACCTCAGGGCTGGGGCTGGGAGACCAGTTTCTCTGCCGGGCTCCTCTGCTCGGTGTGGGAGAAGGAGCCACCACACCCCAGCCAGGAAGGGGACGGCTTCCCTTGGCTTACAGACGGGGAAACTGAGGCACACAGCCAGGCAAAGGGAGCTGGGAGACCAATTTCTCTGCAGGACTCCTGCCTGGTGCAAGAGGGAGTGGCTGGGTCCCTCGCACCTGGAAGCCCGAGGCGCGACACCCCTGCCGGCCGCCCCCTTGGCGCAGAAGGGGAAACTGAGGCAGGATTAGCTCCCGGGACTGCCCCTTTCCCAGCCTGCTGCTCGCCCCCCGGAAGGCGCTTTGTTGACGCCGGGGCGCGGCGGGAGCCCGCGTACGGTGCAGCCCCCGACAGGGACCTTCCTGGCCCCGGGGACCGGCGCGCTGCTGACTGCAGGGCCCGCGCGGCGCAGGAGCGGCCGAGCCCCGGGGAAGGCGCAGGGGCGGGGCGGGGCCGCCACGGGAGAAAGCGCCGGGCGCGCCCGAGGCGCGGGGCGGGAACTTGCCAGCGGCGGAGCAGCCGGATCGGGGTCGCCGGGGGCCTGCGGGGCGGAGCGGACCAGCGACCCCTGCAGCGGCGCCCGGCCCGAGCCCTCCCCGGGGAGCGGCGCCCGCCCCAGGTACGGTCCCGCGGCTGCATTCGCCCCCCACCGCCCGCAGGTGGGGCCAGCCCGGCCGGGCCGGGGGCGTCTGCACCTGGGGGGGGGCCCGGTCCTGCTGGGTCTCCGGGGTCCTGGTCCCCTCGCCGGGGAGGGAGTGGGGTGTAATGTCCAGCTCAGAGGGGCCGGGGACTGGTGTCCTGGCATCTGGGGCTCCAGACGGAGACCAAGGGGGTATGTTACCTAACGGCCAAAGCCATCCCACCGCTGGACTGCTGCTGGCCGCGGTCAAGTCACTTGGCAGCTCCCCGTGCCTCAGTTTCCCTGTCTGTGAAAGGGAGGTAATGGGTCAGGAGCCTCTTGAGCTTGTCCCTAGGTGGGAGTTCGTGCTGAGTTAACGTGGGACTGTCTTCCTCACTGGGCAGAGAGCTCTTTCCGGAAAGAGCTCAGCAGGTGACATGGACCAAACTCTTTGAGCCCCCTGGGTTTGAATCTTGCCCTCTGCAGGGTCACTTGGTACATCGCTGTGCCGTCTCACGCCTGTCCTTCTCTGAGCTCTGCCTAAGGTCAAGCAAAGCAACTAGGTCCAACAGCAAAGCACCATCTCACCCAGAGATGGGCTTTTTGCCCTTTTCTCTACACAAACCTTCTCCTGGGATAATTAAATCAGTGAGTACAACCAGTGTTCCTGCTGGTTTTTTTCCTCCATCCAGGGGAAGAATAAATTTTATTGTGTGCACCATGGCATGTGACAATGTGCACCACCCATAGAAACACATGTGGCTGGCTCTGGGCGCTCTGCTCATCACATGGGCAGCATTTGAATCTTTCCTGGGTGGCCGCCCCAGCGCTGCATGTACTGGGAACACTGGGTACCACTGTGCCAGCATAAAGAGCTAACCCCGGTCCATCTGCTCCCATGCAGTACAGCGAAAGAGCTATAGCAGGGTTCCTTCACCCACACTAGGGCTTGTATGGATGTGCTAATAGCAGTCAAATAATTACACCCCTAACTGAAATAGTTATGTCGGGACCAAATTGTGTGTAGACAAAAACCTCTGAGTTTTTCCCAACATTAAATTCTGCCACCCGAAGGCCTGGCTAACACTCCCAATTACAGTACTGTGGGTTCACTTAGGAGTGTAATTTTATTTTTATTAATGATTTTATTGCGCCAACAAAGCTGTTAATAGCCCTCTCCTCCACCCAGGTGTAGCAGCATGCTGGTATAAATGCAGCTATAGTTTATGATGGTGGGGGAACCACCATAAGCTATTCACGGGCAAACACCAGTGAAACTCTCCACACTAGAATTTTGTTTGTACTGGTGTAACTACGTCAACAAAACCCTCTTGTGTAAGGAAGTCCTACCCAGGTGGCAGATTTTTCTCCTGTGGAAGCAGCAGCAAATCCCATCTGGAGGGCTGGAACGTGTGGGTGTGTTTGTTTATATTAGAAGTTTGGGTCAGCTCAGAAAAGCAGCCATGGGAATAAAGCAGGCAACAGTCTCTCTAATCTTTTCCCTCCATGTGTGGAATAAATTTTGTTCTGTGCATCAAGGTAGGTGTGACTATGCACCACCAGGAGAAACAAAAACAACCGAGCTGCAGGCTCTCTGCTAATCAGCTGGGCAGCATCTGAATTTTTCCTGAGCGGCCACCCAAGCGTTCAGCTTACAGGGAGCACTGAGGCAAAAGTTCAGGAAATGACATGCTGGTCTAAGGTGTATCCCTGCCACTTTCCCACAGGTACTTCTCTTGGAAGACCTCTTGCCCGAAACGACCTTTCCTTTCCCTGGCCCTCTCTGTCTTGCTTGTACAGATTGTAAACTCTTTGGCTACATCTATACCCCAGTGATCTTTCAAAAGACGTCCTTCCCGAAGAGCTCTTCCGAAAGAGCGAGTCCAGAGACAAAAAAGTGGATCAAAAGCGTGGTCTGCTCTTTGGAAAGAGTGGGCCACGGACTGAAAAACCAGGCACCACGAGGGCTGCTTTTTTTCCCCCTTTTTAGAAAAAAAAGCGGGGGGGCGAGGCATCTCCTCACCCTTTTTTTTTCCCCCTAAAGAAGCTTTCAAAAGAACAACAAGAAGCCTTGTGGCACCTTATGGACAAACAGATATTTTGGAGCATGAGCTTTTGTGGGCAAAGACCCGCTTCATCAGATGCACGAAAGCTTATGCTCCAAAATACCTTTTAGTCTATGAGGTGCCACAAGGCTTCTTGTTCTTGACGCTACAGACTAACACGGCGACCTCTCTGATACTTTTGAAAGAAGATGCTCTTCCTGATGCAGGAGTGGTAGAGGGCTTCTGGAAGAAGAGCTGCGTTCTTTCAATTTCTGCTCAAAAGAGCACATTCTGTGTGTAGATGCCCTACCTGTTCTTTGGAAAAAGGGCCAGATTTGCCAAAAAAACTTGCTAGTGTAGACGCAGCCTTCAGGACAGAGAATAATTCATTTTGTACAGCAGGATGAAACCTCAGCTCAGCTGTGGCCTTTAGGTGTCACTGAAATCTAAATGGGAATTGGATTAAGCTGTGTCATTGTTATTGTCACAAGATAAAAAGTTGGTTGCTTTTGAATCCTGTAGTATCATTACAGGCAGAGGCTTTAGTGAGAAACACCAGCATGGTCCCATGCAGGCCAGCTCTGGCAATGGGAGCTGCAAGCCTTGCAAACTGAGCATTTGGGCAGCCATCCAGGTGAGATTCAGGTGCTGCCCAGCTGATTAGCAGAATGTCCACAGCCAGCAGCATGTGTTTCTATGGGCAGTGCACATCTGCATGTGCACATAACAAAACTTATTCTGCCCACAGGTGGAAAAAATTAGAGGGAGCTCTGCTGCAAGTTATTCTACTTTATGCACGACCAATAGAATTGCTTACTCTGTTCCCCTAGAATTGCATGTGGCCAGTTCCACCTCATGTTAGTACAGGACAGTAGGGGGCACATGCAACCTAACCAGGGGAATAAAATCCTCAAACCACCCCCTGCCCAGACGCCCACGCCGTGACATCTCTCCCCACCCTTTGAGACCCAACTGAGCGGGGCCACTTAGATGGGGACCAGAGGAGGTTCTGCCCTCACCCTGCATGACAGGACATTGGCTGGCCCCAGTTGAAGGCTGGAGTGTTGGTGAGGGCAGAACTTGGGTGCTGTCATGCTGGGGTGCAAGGTGGAAAGCATCCAGTCCTCAGCTCCATTTGCAGGGCTGGGAGTTTAAGGGAGGAGGGCGACAACAGGCAAAGGGAAACCTCTTTGCTACAGAACGCTGGGAAAGCAATAAATATTATGGAGCCATTTTTAAGAACCATCCCTCAGAAGAAAACCCGGCTCTGAACTCGCCCCAGGGGAAGCTGCCCCATCCCTTTTGCAGGTGATTCTCCTTTGGAACTTCATTTGCTTCTAATGGGTGCAAAGTGGTGGCTGAAAGCCCCCATACAAGTGCAAATCTGCAGCTTCTGCTGCACCAAATTCATCCCTGCCTCCCCTCCATTGACCTGGCTTCCCTGGAGCAACGGGTGGGATGAAGTTTGGCAGAGGAGGTGGGAGGTACGTTTCCCCCTACCCTTGCAATGCAAAGTATTGATCTTCGCTCATTGCCTCAGGGTGGTTGGCAGTCAGTGTGTGAGGTGTGTTATTCAGTCCTGGTGGAGGGGGCTCAGCCAGGTAGCATTCTATCGCAGAGTGCCCCACTCTCACCCCCTGCTTGTTACAGGGCACGTGTGGACAGGAGGTGATTGTTCTGCATGAGATGACTCTAGGTGGTCACTCGATAATGAATCATAGAACACTAGGACTGGAAGGGACCTTGAGAGGTCATCGAGTCTATCCCCCTGCCCTCATGGCAGGACCAAGTACTATGTAGACCATCCCTGATAGACACTTATCTAAGCTGTTCTTAAATATCTCGAGAGATGGAGATTGAACAACCTCTCTAGGCAATTTATTCCAGTATTTGACCACCCTGACAGGAACTTTTTCCTAATGTCTAACCTAAACCTCCCTTGCTGCAGTTTAAGCCCATTGCTTCTTGTTCTACCCTCACAGGCCAAGAAGAACAAGTTTTCTCCCTCCTCCTTTTGACACCCTTTTAGATACCTGAAAACTGCTATCATGTCCCCCCAATCTACTTTTTTCCAAACTAAACAAGCCCAATTCTTTCAGCCTTCCGTCATAGCTCATGTTCTCTAGACCTTTGGTCTTTCTTACTGCTCATTTCTGGACCCTTTCCAATTTCCCCACATCTTTCTTGAAATGCGGTGCCCAGAACTGGACACAATACTCCAACTGAGGCCTAACCAGAGCAGAGTAGAGCGGAAGAATGACTTCTGGTGTCTTCAAAACAAAAAGCAGTCAAGTAGCACTTTAAAGACTAGCAAAATAGTTTATTAGGTGAGCTTTTGTGGGACAGACCCATTTCTTCAGACCATAGCCAGGCCCTGTTAATGCATCCCAGAATCATGTTTGCTTTTTTTGCAACAGCATCACATTGTTGACTCATATTTAGCTTGTGGTCCACTATAACCTTTAGATCCCTTTGTGCCATACTCCTGTGTAGGCAGTCGCTTCCCATTCTGTATGTGTGAAACTGATGGTTCCTTACTAAGTGGAGCACTTTGCATTTGTCTTCATTAAGCTTCATTCTGTTTACCTCAGACCATTTCTCGAATTTGTCCAGATCATTTTGAATTATGACCCTATCCTCCAAAGCAGTTGCAACCCCGCCTAGCTTGGCGGTATCTGCAAACTTAAGAAGTGTACGCTCTATGCCAATATCTCAATCATTGATGAAGATATTGAACAGAACTGGTCCCAATACAGACCCCTGAGGAACCTCACTTGTTATACCTTTCCAGCAGGATTGAGAACCATTAATAACTACTCTCTGGGTACAGTTATCCAGCCAGTTTTGCACCCACTTTATAGTAGCCCCATCAAAGTTGTATTTGCCTAGTTTGTTGATAAGAATATCACGTGAGACCATATCAAATGCCTTACTAAAGTCTAGCTATACCACATCCACCACTTCTCCCTTATCCACAAGGCTCGTTATCCTGTCAAATAAAGTTATCAGATTGGTTTGACATGATTTGTTCTTTACAAATCCATGCTGGCTGTTCCCTGTCAGCTTACCACCTTCCAAATGTTTGCAGATGATTTCCTTAATTACTTGTTCCGTTATCCCCATCCCCACACAGAAGTTAAATGGACAGGTCTGTAGTCCTGTCTCCCATGATTTTCCAAAGATGATAGCTAAACGCTCAGATACCGCCTCTACCAGTTTCTTGAGTATTCTAGGATGCATTTCTTCAGGCCTTGGTGACTTGCAGTCATCTAACTTTTCTAAGTGATTTTTTAACTTGTTCTTTTTTTTTATTTTATCTTCTAAACCTACCCCTTTCCCACTAGCATTCACTATGTCGGGCATTCCTTCTTCAGACTACCCAGTGAAGACCGAAACAAAGAAGTCATTAAGCATCTCTGCCATTTCCAAGTTTCCTGTTACTGTTTCTCGTGCCTCGCTGAGCAATGGGCCTACCCTGTCCTTGGTCTTCCTCTTGCTTCCAATGTATTTATAAAAAGTCTTCTTGTTTCCTTTTATGCCTGTAGCTAGTTTGAGCTCATTTTGTGCCTTTGCCTTTCTAATCTTGGCCCTGAATTCTTGTGTTGTTTGCCTATATTCATCCTTTGTAGTTTGTCATAGTTTCCATTTCTGTATATGATTCCTTTTTTATTTTGAGATCACGCGAGATCTCCTGGTTAAGGCAAGGCGGTCTTTTGCCATATTTTCTGTCTTTCCTACGCAGCGGAATAGCTTGCTTTTGGGCCTTTAATAATGTCACTTTGAAAAACTGCCAGTTCTCCTCGGTTGTTTTTTCCCCTCAGTCTTGCTTCCCATGGGACCTTACCGACCAGCTCTCTGAGTTTACCAAACTCGGCCTTCCTGAAATCCATTGTCTCTATTTTGCTAGAGCAAGGAGCTTTTATAAAAACTGGTATTTCAGATGGAAGAGAAGCTTTCAGGATGTCCACACACAGGGTTGTGTGTTCAGATAGGGGTATGCTGGGGTCCGCGGGTATGACTGGGCATGGAAGTGACCTGCATCACCAAACTGTGTTACAAGCCCTTGATCTGCTCTGCAGGAGAGGATAAGGGTCTACTGCCGCTGCTCTTGAAGCTCTGATGGTAAAGTCTCATGATTTTAGTGACAAAGATCTGGATATTCAAACTGTACTGCTGAGCGCAGTGCTGGGGGAAGAGGGTGTGTGCTTGTGTGTATTTGCATCTTTTGTGTCCTCTGGCATGTTTACATCGGGCCTGCACGCACACCTGTCTGAGGAGTTTTGAGTGGCTGGAAAGAATATTGTCTATGCTAGAAAAGGAGTGAAGGGTCCTGTGGCACCTTATAGACTAACAGAAAAGTTTTGAGCATGAGCTTTCATGAGCAAAGACTCACTTCATCAGATGCTGGTCATGGAAATTTCTGATGAAGCATCTGATGAAGTGAGTCTTTGCTCAGGAAAACTCATTCTCAAAACTTTTCTGTTGGTCTATAAGGTGCCACAGGACCCTTCGTTGCTGTTACAGATCCAGACTAACATGGCTACCCTTCTGGTACCATGCTAGAAAAGTGCTAAGCCGCAAGCAGCGAGTGTCACACAGCTGCGACAGAATGGTGGGTAGGATGGTGCAACGGTTAGGGCTTAGCTGACATGGATACAAGTCTCATCAATGCTATAGGCTCCCTGGGCGTCCCTAGGGCAGCATTTGGGCCTCTGTTTCCTGTCTGTGCTATGGAGGTACCAGCGTCTGCCCTGTATCATGAGCTAACCATCACGAGGTTCTGAGCCGCGGTGGTAACAGGGCCAAGCACTGCAGTTGTCAAGCGTGTCTGTCCTGGATGTGGGATGGGCCCTGGTTTCTTTCGTTGGGATCTGGCCAGAGCTGCCCTGTTTTCACACTGTTTCTTGCACACTGGCACGGCTCCCACCTGTGTATGTTTTGCTTCTCTTCTGCCAGGCACTCTCCCCATCCCCCGCCCCGGTGCAGGGAAGGGACGGAGCTGGCAGGGAGGCCAATTGTGCCAGGGAACCTTTCCATCAGTAACTCTCAAAATGCTCTACCAAGCAGGCCAATGTGGCTAACCCCATTTTACAGCTGGGGAAACTGAGGTGCAGAGGGAGCAGTAACTTGCAGGCCAGCGGCAAGGCTGGGGATAGAGTGCCCCTCTGCTGAGTTCTGAGCTTGGGCTCTAGCAACTTGGCCATGCTGCCTCCTTTTCCTTGAGCCTGTTTGAATTCCCAGCTTGACTCGTTAGAGTGGTGGTGCTTTCTGTGCAGGGATTGCTGCCTTTGTGAGGAGCAGCTTTGGCTGCAGGAATCCACATTAGCGGTATTTTTGTTTCTGGAGTGGGAGTGTTCCAAGGCATAGCTTTGGTATGCAGGGTCCCAGGCACAGCTTTGGTATGGAGGACCACAAACAAGCTTAGTGGAGTCCAATGTACCCTCTAACTTTTTCCAGCCACGTGTGAATGTTTCTCCATCCACGTGCAGAATAATTTTTATGCGCACTGAGGCTGGTGTGAATGTGCATCACCACAAAAACAGCATGCCTGGCTCTGGGCGCTGGGCAGCATTGAAGCTCTCTTGTGCGACTGCACAAGCACACAGCTCACAGGGTACACTGGGTGATACTGTTACACACCCATGTTCTGCTAAACCCATGGATGAATGCATCTGGGTGTCAGCTTTCTGCACCTGGAGAGTGGCAGCTCTTAGTGTCCTTAGCCGGAGTTCCGGCTAAGGACACTAAGAGCTGCCACTCTCCAGGTGCAGAAAGCTGACACCCAGATGCATTCATCCATGGGTTTAGCAGAAGCCTCTGGACCCAGCTCTAAGGCTTCCACTGCAGCTCCACGGGCTAGGCTAACTCCCTCAATCTTCATGATTCAAGGCTCCGAGGTCAGCAAACAGGCTGCCACAAACAACCCACGCCTTAACAGCCTATTTCCTGGGCAAGTCGCCCTTGTACCCGGCAGATCCAGTGCCCAGCAGTGTTCCCCAGAGAGGGTGCGCACAGCTGCTCAGGGAATAAAGGGAGCAAGTTTCCCTCTCTTCTTTCCCCGCCCCCCACCCCCGTGTTTGTGCGTGGAATAAATTTTGTTATACGCACCAAGGCATGCATAGATGTGCACCACCAATGGAAACACATACTGGCCCCTGTGGATGGCTGTGGGTGCTCTGCTAATCAGTGGGGTGGCACCTGAATCGCTCCTGGGCAGCCACCCAAGTGCTCAGATCACAGGGAACAAGGAGACGAATGTTTCTCAAGGTGGGCAGGGAGGAAGTGTGACAAAGAAGGGATGTGAGCCGTGCAGAAGGGGAGTGGTTAGCATCGTGATCAGAGCCAGCAGGAAGAGAATCAAGTGCCAGCAGGTGCCACCTGCTGTTGTTTGGACTCTTGGGTTTCCATTCATCATGCCAGTGGATTCTTCGTCCACGATGCAGTGACGTGAATAGGAAAGAATTCCATGCGGGCACGTGCGCCAGGCGGTCGCCGGCACGTCAGCGCTGGGAGGGCTCCTGGGCAGCACGCTCAGGTTTCTTTAAGCCCCACCTGCTTGGGCGGAAGAGAGCGGTTGTTTAATGGCTTCTCCTGCTCTAGCACCAGGGAGCCCTGGTCGTAGCCCAGCCCCCCGTAGCGCCAGGTGCTGTACAGCTACCAAACAAATCCGCAGTTCCTGCCCCAGATTGCTCACCATCTGACTTTACAGGACGTGGGATTTCTCTAGGGCCCGGGCTCTCAGCGTGAAGTTTGCAGAGAGGAATCAGGGTGTCCTGGCTGCTCTGCTCCTGTTAGTGAAAGGAGGTGAGGTCCTGACGGGTGAAGGGAGAGTCCTGGGGCTGTGCACTTGCTATGGGATAGATTGAGAGCTGGCACTGTGTGGACAACGATTCCTCTTCTCAGGCCCTGGTGAGGAGGGACTGGGTTGTTCCCTCCATTTTACAGGAGGGTAAACTGAGGCACGGGGGCAGCGATTTGCCTGATTCAGGGACAAAATCTGCCAGGGGGCCTCCTAGCCTGGTGCTCTAAGTGTTGGCCCACAGCCAAATCCCATGGGTGTCAGTGAGTGTTGCATAGCATCTCTTCTTGGGGTCACTCGTGGAGCATGTATTTCTAGAGGGTGACCCTTGCAAACAGCAGAGTCTCCTGGGCCTGGCTTCGATTGGACCTGGCTGGCTTTCCGCTTGCCAGAAAGGGCTTTACTGCTGGGATCACCAGTGGAACAGACCCGCATGTTTTTCTGTGCCTCAGTTTCCCCATCTGTGAAACAGGACAACCCTACCGCCCAGCCCGTGGAGAGGACAGGCGCAGGCTCATGGGGGGCTCAGATAAACAGCTGGTGGGCACCAGGTCTAGACACATTGTTCATCTGTCCCCACATGTGCTCTCGGAGGAGAGAGCTTGTCCTCTGTAACTGTACATGGCGTTAAGAGTAACATATCCCTGGAATTTCAGTGGGGTGTCCTGATGACAGACAAGCTGTTAGCTCCTAGCCTGATGGAGCCATTTTGATGCGAGCACATTATTTAGCTGGAGAGTGTTAAATATAGAGCCATCTGCTCACCTCCCTTGCCCTCCTCCACACCCCGGTTGCTGTCTTGCATGGGTCCTGAGCAGGGTTCCTCTAATTTTAACCCTCTATGTGCAGAATAAATTTTGTTATCTGCACTGAGGCATGTGCAGATGTGCACCACCAATAAACACATGGTGCAGGTTGTGGACACTGTGGGTGTTCTGCTAATGAGCTGGGCAGCACCTGAATCTCTCTTGGGAGGCCACCCAAGGGCTCAGCTTACAGGAAACCCTGGCCCGAGCAGGATTTACAAAGAGCTGGAGAAAGGCAATCTGATCTCTTCAAGGCATGAGCGAGCCCAGGCTGCTGGAAATTCCACCTGCACTGCTGATCTGCGCCAACCACACAAGCATAAGTCAAATCGATCTAACCCAGCTGTTGCCCAGTGCGAAGGGCTTTGCACCGGTTCAGTCACTTCGCTTTAAGGCCCGATCCCAATTGCATTCGTGCAACTTCTGCATGGAGGCAAAAATCTGGGTATCAGGCCTTCAGATCTGACTCTCCAATCGCTCTGCCTTGAGCCGCCGCGCTGCTGTGCCACAGTGAGCGTAAGATCCAGCCAGGACAGGGCATTTCACACTCACTTTGCATTGGGGTGAATGTGGTGCCCTTTTGCACAATTTTATCCCAGCTGTTGTGATAGTTAGTTTTTTTCTGCATGCTCCAACTCCTGGAGTCATGTGGGTTTTTTTGGGCGAGTGTGAGGGATTTGTTTAATTTTCTAGCTGTTGTGATTGCTGAGGGGTGATGGAAAACATGACCCCAACATGCACCTAAAGCACACACTATCCCCAGCCTTTTGCAATCCGCCCTGGGGTTCCCAGCGACCTGGGGGTGGTCATCCCTGTTCCGCAAGCTCCGCCGCTTCCCACGACTGCCCAGCCTTCACTCTCCTATTAGACCCCTCCCTCCATCACCCCCCCACCAGGATGTGGCCTCAGGAATTAGCTAGCTAGCAAGCAAGCGAGTGGGCAGTGGGGGTGGTGCAGGGCAGCAACAGTGCTTGGACCTCCCAGCGTTCACCATGGTGGTGAGTTTGACCCCCTGCCCTAAAGGCTCGGAGAGCAGAAGACAAAGGAGAAGAGGTCAAATGATATTATTGGGGGTGGAAATCTCAGGATGTATCAGCTGGTCCCAGGATTGCCTGGAACCTGACTCATGATTTGGCAAGGGGTTGATACTGGTAAGAGGTTGAATCATATGGAAGATTCCTTTAAGGGTGAAATCAGACTTGAGGGTCTGTTCATTCTCCACCCATGTCATGGGGAATTTTGCCATTGACTTTACACTGGGTTAGAATTTCAGCACTAGTCCATTGACTTAAAGAGCTCCCAGTACCTGGGGCATTAAAGCTCTCCAGACAATAGTACTTCCCAGGTTCAAAGTCTTGGCATTCCAAAAGTTGCCCAGAGGGTTAGATTTGCCTCGGTGAATGTCAGCAGGCGTTGATTTCACCAAACCCAGGGAGAACAAATATTTCCAGGGACGCTGTTTGAAACTGACAGGTAGGACAATTTAACTTAACGACATTTACTAGGTGTATTTTTGTTCCTGATGTTGACAGTTGGTGGCTTTAATGGCTATAAACTTTATCTTTTTTATGTCTCACCACCTGCTGTCATTCAGTAATTGTCTGACCTCCTCCCCCTATTAATTTCCTGCAATTGTGAAAATGTCAATAGATTGAAATGGAAAAAAATGCTTCAGACCCATATTTTTGCACAACTCTGCAAATTTGCATTGATAAAAATACACATTGATATTTTATGTTGACATAACAATGGAATTCTGCCAGGTCTACCAGTCAAATGCTTATTATGTGGAGTTTTATTTTAGCAAAGTTTCTCATCACTTTCTCATTATAAAACTAAGGACTAGAGAACAATGAGGAAGTCCAGGAAAGTCCCACAAGTTATATGAGGCTATAACTCCATCATGAGTGACTGGTGAGCTCATAAATTGCTAGCACAATGCTGGAATGGGGGCTCGATGTGGGAGGTTCTGAGTGAGAAACGTGATCAGGTAAAGGACTTGATGTGGTGTCAGGACACACCTGTGTTTTGTGGCTGGCCCTGGAAGGCAGGGTTCCCTCTCTCTTTATTTTTTCCTGTCCATGAGCGGAATAAATTTTCTTATGTGTGGGTGTGTACCACCACAAGACACAGAGGCTGCCAGCTGCGGGCACTCTGCTAATGAGCTGGATGGCACCTGAATCTCTGCTGGGTGGATGCCCAAGCGCTCAGCAGGGGTGTATGGCCCCTAGTGCCGCGGTCTCTAATACCTTTCCCGTGTGCCACGTGGGGAACAGGACACCGTGGTGTGGCGAATACAGCTCCTGCTTGCTGGGAGAGGTGCCTGGCAGCAGTGGCAGCTGCTCCTGCGGCAATGGATCCAGGTGTGGCTTTGATGAGTTGCTGGCATTAAATTAGAACGGGGCCTGGGGGAGCTTGGCTCTGGGGGAGGGGGCCATTTATTTAGAGCGGGGGGCTGGGAGGCGTTTTCTGCTCCTTGTATTAAGCTCACAGGATCCTAAGTCATAAGTCCCCAACCCCCAGAAATAGGCCTTTGCCATTTGACTTGAACAAAAATCACACAACCCTTAATGTTGGGGCCTTTATTCTTTTTCTAGTCCTCCGAAGGCAAAATAAACCACCCGCATTGTGGGAGAGCAAGTAGGGACGCTCACATCCATGAGAGCCAATACACCGCCTTCCGCTGTCTAGTTGTCCCGGCAATTCTGCTCTTGTTATGACATTGCTTGGCCCAGGCATGGCTACTGGAGCACTGAGCTACGGCAGTGCTCAGCGTGGCCCCGGGAGAGCAGGCTGGTTCTGTGCGCGAGGGAAGCGCTTCTGGAAATGTCTTCCATGCTCTTCTGGACCCTTGGCAAATTGACCATCAATAGAAGCGAGCGACTCTTCTCAGCTGGCCAATGCAGCAGACTGCTGTATGGTGCATGTAAGCAGAGTTGTGGTTCCCCAGGGGCCTCACACCAGTTAGTAGTGAGACTTAAAACATTCTTCTGTCCTTCACTAGCGACGCTTGTGCCATGTTACGCACAAGGAACACATCCAAGGCGGTAACTCGGCATGTTAGGCGTTCCAGCAGAACACCAGCTGGGCAGGTTTGTGCAACTGTAGCACAGCCAAAGTGCTCTGCATGCTGGGACACGTTGACGCTAAAAGATGAAGTCCCATTGGTTTTCATGCAATTGTGGCTTTCAGGCAGCGTCTACATTGTGTGTCTGTGTGGTGGGGTTGGATTATCCGGGGAGACTCAGCATGAAATGGCCCCTGCTGGGGAGACGAGATTAAGCAAAACTCCTGACTCACTTTCGGATTTGATTTCTTTGATTTTGACAAGCGCTGGCTTTTGAGGGGCCGCCCCTTCTTCGTCTTCACTACAGGGAGGAGGGTCGCTATTTCCACACCTCTGAGCTAATTCTTGTTTGGCGTTCCGAGACCCTCGAAAGCCCAGGGTTACGTTGTCAAAGGGCCAAATTCCAAGTGAACTGCATTCCAGGGAGACCCCTATTGGCTATATGGGACTTTTAGTCACCCCCTTACGGCAGATAATATTATGAATATAATTAGAAAGTGATTAATTTCATGGCTGATAAACATCCTAATACCTGTCTTCACTGAGCTCTCTCTCCATCTTTAAAAGAGAGGTCATTTTCACATCCTGCACGATGTGTATTCTGTCGGAACAATATCTGGCTCTGGTAAGAACTTTGCAGACCTGTTGCTAGCTGAGCGCGGGCACTTTAACAAATATCAAAAAAAGTCATTCCTTAAAAGTGCAGGGGTTAAGGACAATTATGAATCCTTCTTTAACACAGCAACATTTGCCTGTTGGTGCTGGATGTCACCGGGCTACAGTCTGCAGAGGGCACTGGGGCAGGCAGGCAGGGCTGTACACACACATACCAGCCAGCATGTGCATTGCTCTTTCATGGAGATCAAATCCCATTTAAGCACCTTCAGACCTCTGTCTGCCTTGCTGGATTAGAGTGTTTCTCACTTGGCTAAGTATTAACTGTTGTTGGTACAGAAGGGCTCCTAAAGTGTGAGGTGCAACTGTGTACGTTGGGGTTCCCAGCCAGCGTTCCCTGGGTGCTGAGAACGTGGGCGGCCACCCAAGAGATCCAAATTCCACCCAGCTGCTTAGCAGAGCGCCCACTGTGCCCACAGCCAGCAGATCATGTTTCTACTGGTGGTGCTCATCACACATGCCTTGGTGCACAGAATAAAATTTATTCTGTGCATGAAACATTCTACCCATAGAAAATTAGAGGAAATACTGGTTGTAATTAACTAGTAGTGTGAATACTCCTGGGCTGGATGTTGGGACAAGCACCTGTCAAACCTCAAAGAGAAAACTGCAAATATTGACATCATCTCCATAATGAAAATGAGTTGTCAATCAGGCTACAGCCCTCCCTGCTTCTTCTAATGGATCAAAATCAATTTAACTCTGCACTCAATGCACCTCCATAGCACACATTAATTATCTGGCTCCTCTCCAGTGATGCGTTATGGGGGTGAAATCCGCTGAGCTTTACCTTAAAAGCTGAGAGCTGCTGCTTATCATCTTTTCCCCCACGCTATTGCTGGAACAGCACTGGTCAGAGACATTGGCATCCCACTGAAAACCCGGAGCACAATTACAATGAGGTCCCAGCTGTCCTGATCCTGAACCTCCCCTTGCCGGCTGCTCTCGAGCTACACGTTATTTCAGATGTCATGACTTACTCTGACCGCATCTGCAGCTGAATGCAGGTCGGCACAACAGAAGGCCAGTCTTTGCTGCAGCTTCTCCTAACCTCTCAGGGTCGTAAGTCCCCCTTCCCCAAAACAGGCCCCTGCCACTCGAGCTAACGAAAAATCGCAGTCAGGTCTCCCTAATGTTGGGCCTTTTACTCTTTTTCTGGGCTGCAGAAGTCCCAAACCCTTAGGCAGACCCAGCCAGACACACACACTCAGGAGAGCCAAGACGTTGCCATTTTAGGAAATAGCACCTGGGTGCCCTGGCAATTGTGCAGTTATTATGACATCACCGGCCCAGGTGTACATGTGGGGCCCTGAGCTCACGGCAGCGCTCGTTTTGGCCGCCAGGAGAGCTGTTGCGTCAGCCCTGGCAGCAGCCCCTGTCGTGATGGCCCCAGTGGTAGTCTGGCAGCTGCAGCAGCCCCAGTGGTGGCCCTGGCTGCAGCTGCAGCCCCAGCGGCAGCAGACCCAGCAGTGGCCCTGGTGAGTCGCTGGCATTAAATCAGTCTGAGGGGTTGGGGCTCCTAGGTTCTAATGAGAAGTCCTGTGGCACCTTATAGACTATCAGATATTTTGGAGCAGAAGCTGTCATGGGCCAAGACCCGCTTCCCAAGAGCTCGTGCTCCAAAATATCTGTTAGTCTATAAGGTGCTACAGGACTTCTTGTTGTCCTCAAAGATACAGACTCACGTGGCCGCCTCTCTGATATAGGTTCTAATGGGTCAGTGTTAAAGCGGAGTACTTGGGCGGCCACCCAGCAGAGTTTCAGGGGCCACCCAGCTGGCTAGCAGAGTACCCAGGGTTGGCCACAGCCCGCAGCGTGTGTTTCTGCTGGTGGTGCGCATCTGTACATGCCTCGGTGTACGTGAAATTTATTCTGCCCATGGGTGTAAAAACATTAGGGGGCCTTGGGTTCTCGTCTTGGGATGGGAAGTGCTGCCTACTGGGAAGAGCGAGTTTTGGCCATGTCAGATTGAAACGGCTCATTTGGACATTTCTGAAACTTGTTTTTTGCAGGCTGGAGTCACGGATTTGGGGGCGGGGGGGCAGTTTCATGTCACTTCCCTCCTTCTAGCTTTCAGACTGTGGTTAGGACGCCCAGCGAGCACCACGGATGGTGAGCACTGCTGCGTTGCTGATATGCATTTGTTACCACCCCTTGCTAGGATGACTCAGATGTCTAGCTCCTGATTTCAGCTCTAGCTGTCCTAGTTCAGTCCCTGGGGTGAATGGGTGGCCAGCATGTGGGCCCAAATGCTTCACCTCTGAGCTTGTCCAGTCTGTGGCATTTGCCTCCTTTTCACTCTGGGTTTTCCCACTCCTGCTCCTGCTAATGGGAGTCTGGCCCCATCGTGGATGAGGTCTGCAGGGACCAGAAAACATGGCAATCCCCAGATCGGATCAGATCCAGCTCATCTGTGCCACCAGCTGCTGCAGAGGGAGGTGCAGGATCCATGTAGTAGCAGCTGTGGGGGGATCTGTCCCACCATAATCGCTCCTTTCCTGATTTCAGAGACCCAGGAGCATGAGATTTGTGAGCCGTTGAGTATCTAACACTGGGATGGAAGAGTCCTGCACATGGGGACCAACTGGCTAAGTTGCAGTGCAGCAGAAAAGGACCTGGGGATTACAGCGGATGAGAGGCTGGATATGAGTCAACACTGTGCTCTTGTAGCCAAGAAGGCTAATGGCATATTGGGGTGCATTAGGAGAAGCATTTCCAGCAGATCTAGAGAAGTTATTATTCCCCTCTACTCGGCACTGGTGACACCTTGTTTGGAGTGTTGCATCTGGTTCTGGGCTCCCCAGTATAGAAAGGATGTGGATGCATTGGAGTGGGCCCAGTGGAGGGCAATGAAAATGATTTGGGGGATGGAGCACATGACCTATGAGGAGAGGCTGAGAGATTTAGGCTTATTAGTTTGCAGAAGAGAAGACTGAGGGGTGATTTGATAGCAGCCTTCAGCTTCCTGAAGGGGGGCTCTAAAAAGGATGGAGAGAGGCTGTTCTCAGTGGTGACAGATGGCAGAACAAGGAGCAATGGTCTCAAGTTACAGTGTGGGAGGTGTAGGTTGGATATTAGGAAAAACTATTTCCCCAGGAGGGTGGTGAAGCACTGGAATGTGTTACCTAGAGAGGTGGTGGAATCTCCCTCCCTAGAGGTTTTTAAGTCACAGCTTGACAAAAGCCCTGGCTGGGATGATTTAGTTGGGGTTGATCCTGCTTTGGGCAGGGGGCTGGACTTGATGACCTCCTGAGGTCCCTTCCAGCCCTTGGTCTCTATGATTCCATAGTTCCTCCATGTCTCTCTCTGCTCTCCCAGGAATCGGTTCCAGCCTCCTGAATTCCCCTTTCTGCCCCTCCCCCAGCCCCAGCGTGTGTGTCTGTGTGTGTGTGTGTGCGCCTGTTCCTCCCCCTCTCCCCGGCTTTGCTCTCAAGACTGTTTACGTTCCCCAGCCGCACACGCAGTGCGGTGCCATGCGCTGAGCATCCTACTCCCAGGGCCAGGGTGAGTCCTGCTCTGGATGAGAGCTGGTAAGGTGTGTCGGGTTGATGCTCTGGGTTCCGTAGGGCCAGGCAGGGCAGTGCCCTTGTCAGTTACTTGTGGGATCAGTTCAGAAGGCGGAGGGAGCGTGTGGGATCCGGGGTGGGGCCCTGGGTAGGGAATCAGAATTGGTGGACTGTGTCCCTGTGTGGGGGCTGCTGGTCAGACTGGAGGGTTCGGCCGGCCCTGGGAAGGAGTGTGTCTGTATCGGTATCTACCTGCTCCCGTTGTGTGAATGTACAACACCCCAAAAGCACGAATCTTCCTGTGTTGTGTGCCCCCTCCTCCCCCCAGTTCCCGTGGCAGTGCTTCCCTCCCTGGACCGGATCAGCTGCCTTCCTCCTACATCAGCTACCCCTGTACACCCTTAGCTCCTTGGTGACATCGGCCTTTCCCCAGGCCTCCTGGAGCATCCCCCTCCTGCCTCGTTAGACCTTCTCCCTCCTCATGGGAGTCAGGTCTCCTTCATGCTCTCCCTCCCACTGGCAGATCAATGCTCCTGGCTGTGCCTTAGCCCGCAGATCTGCCCGCCGGGACACACTGAATTAGTGTCAGAGCTGGGGACAGAACTCCTCATTCCGTGTCCCAGCCACTAGACCAGTGGTTCCCCCACCTCTTCACTAAAGCAGCCCCCATTCACCCCCCCGTATTGTTCACAGACCCCCCGCCAAACTATTCACAGACTCACATCAAAGCCAATGCCAGGCGCTCTGTACATCTCATTAAATGAAAAAGGAAACCCCAGCAGAGATTTTGGGACAGTGATTAATAACATGATTGGAAGAGATTTAATGTTAAAATAATTGACTGTAACTTTTCAATTTATTTAAAACTTATTTTCTATTATCATTTTTATTTAGCTTTTCCAGGGACCCCCCAATACCCTCACAGATCTCCAGGGGTGTTCTCAGACCCCAGGTGGGAACCACTGCAGCAGACAACACACTGTTTCCCCAGCTGAGGATAGACCCTTGTAAGTTCCCCGTGCTAACTGCTGAACAGCACACCCTTCCCAGGGTTGGGGGTAGAACCCCAGAAGTCCTAGTTCCCTGGCCCTGTTCTAACCACTGGACAGCACAGCCTTCTCAGAGTTGAGGGATAACCACAGGAGTCTCCCTCCTTGATTCTGAAAAGATGTCTACGTTTACCAGGAATCCTGAGTCCCAGCCTCCCCTTGTTCCTACCCCAGGCTACATTCCCCCTTCCAGCATTGGGATGGAATCCAGGAGTCCTGGATTCCACCCCCTCTCACCCAGCTTTAATTGCTAGACACCTCTCCCTTTCCAGAGCTGAGAATGGAACCCAGGCGCCCTGAACCTCTCTAACCACTAGTCCATACTCCCCTCCTGGTATTTGGTCCATCACTATGTATGGACAACTGGTAACTGACCCGAGGACAATTCAGTCAAGATCTGCCAGCGGATCAGGGCCCGAAGGGGAGGAAAGTTCTTATCAGCTGACTGTGCCTGGAAACTCGAAAACAGGAAAGTGGCTGAGCTCATCCTGTTGGGCCGGGGTGGTGGCTAGGAAGTTTGTGTGGGAGAGGGGAGAACAGGCCAGCTGTGAGCGGGGACAGCATCAGTGCCAGCAGAGACGGGATCAGATCTTTGCAGAAGCAGGTGAAGACAGTGGTCTGCAGCAGCTTGAATGGGGTGGGGCTGAGCTCACATGGAGGAGAATGCACAGAGGGGGTTGGGGCTGGGGGGTGGGGTACATGGGATGTCTTTGGTACATTTGTTCTTCAGTCTGTGCCTGAGCAGGGATGGTAGGTGGGGCACTGATGATGGTTGTAGGATGGGGAGCATGATATAGTGGAGAGGGCCTTGGGCTGAGCCTCAGGACTCCTGGATTCTATTCCTGTCTCTCCCACTGACCTGCTGAGTGACCTTGGGCAAGTCACTTTCCTCTCCCTGTGCCTCAGTTTCCCTCCTTTCCTTAGTCTGGTTTAGATTGTAAGCTCTTCTAGCCAGGGCCAATGTTCCCCTTAATCTTTTCCATCTGCATCTGGAATAATTTTTTATGTGCACCAAGGCATGTGTGAGTGTGCACCCCAATAGAAACACAAACCTAGTGGTGGGCGCTCCGCTAATCTGCAGGGCAGCATTTGAATTTCCCTTCAGCAGGCGCACAAGCACAAGGCTTACAGGGAATGCTAGTCAGGGCCTGTCTCACTGTGTACAGCTGTAGCATGCTGGGGCCGTTAGGGATTATTGTGATTATGTTGTAGGATTCTGGGATGTGTCTACACTAGGGCTCCCAACATTGCAGTTAATCACCCACCTTGCGTCGATCAGCAGCAGGGGGTGAACCAGAGATCTGTCTGCTATTTTAGCCAAAGGAATAGCTCTGTTAGTTGGCGGTGGTAGTAGGCTATGTTCTATACACAGGGAGGATCGTGACCCATGCTGAGGGTAATGCCTTCACTGCAGAGTTGGCCTGGACTCTTACTTGGGCATCCCACCTAAGCTCCAACCTGCCCCGCACACAACCCTTCTGACTGCCGCTTGGGGCTCCTTTCAGCTGAGGCTCACTGGCCTGGCCGAAGAGGGGGATAGATCTCTCCAGCGTGGGTGCAGGCTGAATGCCTGGAGTGCGGGTAGAATGCCAGTGCCTTTCCAAAATCCCTGAGTGCCCAGAATGATGGACAGATTTCCCCACCGCTCTCTGGGAAGAAATCCTGGAGCATCTCAGCTGTCTGCTGTGCAAAGCGCAGTGGGACATGTGCAGGTACCATCTGTTTTTTTTTTTTTCTTCACCCACGGTTGGAATAAATTTTATTATGTGCACCAAGGCAGGTCAGATGTGCACCATCAATAGAAATGCACGCTGCTGACTAGGGGTGCTCTGCTAACCAGCTGGGTGGCATCTGAATCTCTCCTTACAGGGAACACCAGCCATGTGCCTAAAAGTCCTTGTGACACAGACCAGGGAGTGCAGAACCAGTGAGGACATAGTAACTCAGCCAGAGCTTTGTAACACAGGGACTCAAATCTCATGACCCCAATCGCTACTTGTACTCATTGTATCCCAGGAGGCATGTGGATGCTCAAACTCTCCTATTGCCCCTGAATCAGAACTGTTGACAAAAAAGCCGCGTAGATGCTCTGGGGGGGCCCTTTTGTCGACAGATGGGGTCAAAGAGCGATCCGCTTTCCTGTGTAGACGTGATCTGTAGACAGAAGTTTTGTTGGAACATCTCTTCTGACAGTAACTTCTGTGGACAGATGCCTCTAGTGTAGACATAACCGATGTGTTTGAAGATTGTGCATACTGGATGTGTGTGTGTGTGTGTGTGTATATATATATGTATGTGTAAATTAAAAGGAAAACTTTCTAAGAAAAGGTTGAGACACACTGTAAGGTGCCGCTCCATGGGACAGTAAACCACACCCTGTAGGCACCTGGGTAAAACTGTCATGCTAATAGTGACAATGAAGTTCTTGTGGAGCTGGTAGGAAATTTTTCCCTCTCAGGGCATCTGGGAGCCAGCCAAGGTTGCCAACTATGTGTCTGTGCAAACTCTGACTCTTGCCATGCCCCCTGGACTTCTCAATGTACCAGGGGAGCTTTTCAAGAAAGCTGGGGGTGTGGTGCTCTTTTTCCCTCTCTGACTCACCCCCACTGCATCAAAGGCAGGTCATTGTCTTGCAAGGTTTTTCTTTTAGCACCGTAACCCCACCTTGACCTGTGAGTCAACAGTCTCTGTTAAGAGCACTTAAATCAAAGCTAAAGGAATGTTTGAACCGACAAATTTCATTCAGGGGCTCAGGTTTGTTAAAGCCACTTCTTGGTGGGAGCCTTCCGGGGTGTAAAATTATTCAAGATAATCAAGGCCTGCAGAAATGCCAACAGTCGTGGTTTAGTCCAGTTTCTATACTTAACACAGGTTGAACCTCTGTAGTCTGGCACTCTGGTCTAGCGACATCTCTAACCTGGCATGATTTTAGTTAGCCGGACAAAAACCACTTATCATGGGTGTGGCCAAGTTCCCACGGTCCCTTAAAGTTTGTTTCCAGCCACCAGACTTGGCTCTCACTCTTCTGTGCTGTTATTTAACTGTAATTTATCCTTAAACGTCCTTTATGAGCCCGGTAAGCAGTGGAAGTGTTGGTCATGTGCTAGACAATATTGACCTGCTGTCATCTGGCAAATTGTGTGGCTTGACACTGCTCAGGTCCTGTGAGTGCTGGACTAAAGAGGTTCAACCTGTACTCTGATGCCTTATTAGCTATCAGCGAAGAAGCAATCACCATAGCATCTAGGAGCCTTCACCATGGAGAAGGCCTCATGGGGCCAGGTGCTGTACAAACACAGAACAAAACAGCTGATGCCCTGGCCGATGTTATCAGCTGGTATAAATGGGCCTGACTCTTTAATTTCTACAAGGCTCTGCTGATTTCAAGCAGCTGAAGATTGTGAAAGTAAATTGGACTGAGAGGTGGAGGCCAGCTAGCCATCAGTCTTGGGTCACTTAGTCACATCAAATCCCGTGTCTCGGCAAGGAGCTAGGTTAGATGGCCCCTGCAGTCCCTTCTAACCAGCATTCCCTGTAATCTGAGCACTTGCTCAGCCATTCAGGAGAGAGTCAAATGTGGCCCCGCTGATTAGCAGAGCACCCACTGCTAGGTTTAGTTTCTACTGGTGGTGCACATCTGCATGCGCCTTTGTGTGTCTAAAATAAATTATTCTGCCCTATGGATGGAAAAAAATCCACATATGGATAGAAAGTATGAGTGGGAACATTGCGTCTGACCCCATGGTTCTCTGACTTTGGGGAGTGAATTTCCATGGTTGATCTTTGCATTTCTTTCAGGTGAAAAAAGAGTTTGATAAATTCACAGGGGGTAGGTCCATTGATAGCTATTAGCCAGGCGGGGCAGGGATGGTGTCCCTAGTCTTTGGGGAGGGATCACTGGATGATTCCCTGTTCTATTTGTTCCCTCTGGGGCACTGGCCACTGTCAGAAGACAGGACATTGGGCTAGATGGACCTTTGGTCTGACCCAGCCTGGCTGCTCTTATATTCTTATGTAGTCACTTAAGTGAATTTCTCTTCAGTTCATGGTCTTTTTTTACTTTTTCATCCTGCCTGTGCTGTAGAGTTTGGGTTGCAGACCAGGGAAGAGGTGCGGTAAAGGCTGGTGGTGCATATGCTGCATGGTGGGAAGGTTCCCAGACTGTGCACCTCGTTGTCGGGTCAGGCTAAAAGGCATGAGCCCTGCATTATCTTTCCCCCCTCAAAAATGGTTCTGGGTAGGTTAGCAAAAGCCCCAGCTGTTGCTGTCTGTCTTGCAGGAGCACCCAGGAGCGCTCATCCTGAACCAGGAGCAGTGTTCCCTCTAATTTTTCCCACTTTGGGCAGAATAAATTTTGTTAGGTAAATCAAGGCATGTGCAGATGTGCACCATCTGTAGAAATAAATGCTGCCCAGTGTGGGAAGCTGTTGGTGCTCTGCTGATCAGCTGGGCAGCACCTGAATCTCTCATGGGTGGCCATGCAAACACCCACCTCACAGGGAACACTGCCCAGGAGTCACCCTACGGGGCTGGACACTGCCCAAACCCAGAATAAAACAATACACTGCAAGCTCCTTGGGGCAGGGCCTGAGTCTAAGACACAAGACAACATCTGGAGAAAAAGAGACAAGAGGCCAAACTCCAGGAACCTATCAGCTTGTTCAGGGGACATCTCTGAACACCTGAGCGATGTTGTCTTTGCAAGGAGGGGCTGTTGGGGACGCAGCTGTACAGCGACCCTTTGTTCTAAACTTGTCCATTTCACTTGGAGCCTGTGCACATGCTGGGGGGCGGGGGGGGCGGGGGGACGGATGTAGCTCTTCTTTTCCCTGCACAAATTCTTTGCTGTTTAATGAGTAACTCGGATGGCGAGACAAGAGGGCACTTAGTTTGCTGAGATATTTCTGCTTTCCGGGGCTGATAATTCCACCCGCTCTTGTTCCTCTTGGCTTACCTCCAGTTGCGCCATCCTCTTGGCAATTTTGCAAAAGGCCCGGCATGTGAACGGGCTCCCCTGTTTCCGGTGTCTGCCCCAAAAGCATGCTAGGCGTGGAAGGGGTGCGTGGCTCCCCAGTTAGGGGCATGAGCTCTTGTGTGCACCCCGAGCTTCAGCGAAAGGGCTTGAAAGAGGGACCATTAGGATGAGAGATCTATAGGCAACAACCAGCCCTCTAATTTTTTCCATCCGTGAGTGGAATAAATTTTGTTCTGTGCACTGAGGCTGTGCAGATGTGCACCACCCATAGAAACACACACTGCTAGCTGTGAGTGCTCTGCTAATCAGCTGGGCAGCACCTGAATCTCTCCTGGGTGGCCCCCAAGAGCTCAGCTTACAGGGAACACTGGTGACCGCTCCCTCCCTTCTCCCATGGCTCTTACAGCCGCGGCAGCAGCACACAGGTTGGGCGTAGGGGGAGGGAGCTAGCTGTCCAGAGGAAGCTGGAGCAATTCAGCCTCTTGAGCTCTTCAGTGTCTTGAAGGGCCTGGTCCAAAGCTGGAGTCAGTGGAAAGACTCCCAGTGACTGCAGGGGGCTTTGGCTCAGGCTGCCTGTTTGAACTCTGGCTGGAGGGCTGCACTGTGATGAGCAGCTCAGGTGGATGAGTCAGCGCTGTCCTATGCCCTATACTGCTGGCCCACCAGTTCTGCAGGCAGCAGCGGACCCTGCGCTCTCCACTCAAGAGGAGGGATAGTTCTCTCCTGCCATGTCCGTGAAGTGCTGGGTGGCAAAGCATCAGCCAGGAAGTCCCCAGGGTGGCTGCAGACTCCTTAAACCATCAATCAGAGAGAGAAGGGATGGAGGGACTGCACAAAGCAGAGACAGGGAAGCGTGTGTATCACCAGGATAGTATCTCTGACCACAATATAATAACTTTTAATATTCCTGTGTTGGGAAGAACACCGCAGCGGTCAAACACTCTGGCATTTAATTTCAAAAAGGGGAATTACACTAAAATGAGGAAGCTAGTTAAACAGAAACTAAAAGGTAGAGTAATTAAACTAAAATCCCTGGAAGCTGCATGGAAACTGTTTAAAGACACCATACTAGAGGCCCAACTTAAATGTATACCCCAAATAAAAAAACACAGTAAGAGACCTAACAAAGAACCACCATGGCTAAACAGCCATGTTAAAAAGGCAGTGAGAGAGAAAAGGGCAGCTTTTAAAAAGTGGAAGTCAAATCCTAGTGAGGAAAATAGAAAGGAACATAAATACTCCCAAATTAAGTGTCATAATGTAGTAAGAAAAGCCAAAAAAGATTTTGAGGAACAGCTAGCCAAAAATTCAAAAAACGATAGTAAAATGTTTTTTAAATACATTAGAAGCAGGAAGCCCGCTAAAAAAGCAGTGGGGCCCTTGGACAATAAAGATATAAAAGGAGCGATCAAGGAAGACAGTGCCATTGCGGAGCGATTAAATGATTTCTTTGCTTCAGTCTTCACGGCTGAGGATGTTACAGAGGTTCCTAAATCTGAGCCAGCCTTTTTAGGTGACGAATCTGAGGAACTCACTCAGATTGAAGTGACATTAGAGGAGGTTTTGGAGTTAATTGATAAGCTGAATAGTAACAAGTCTCCAGGACCAGACGGTATTCACCCAAGGGTTCTGAAAGAACTCAAATGTGAAATCGCGGAGTTATTAACAGTGGTTTGTAACTTATCCTTTAAATCCACTTTGGTACCAAATGACTGGAAGACGGCCAATATAACGCCAATATTTAAAAAAGGCTGTAGAGGAGACCCTGGCAATTATAGACCGATAAGTTTAACATCAGTACCAGGCAAATTAGTAGAAACACTACTAAAGAATAAAATTGCAAGGCACGTAGAAGAGCACGAATTGTTGGGCAAAAGTCAGCATGGTTTCTGCAGAGGGAAGTCGTGTCTAACTAATCTATTAGAATTCTTTGAAGGGGTTAATAAACATGCGGACAAGGGGCACCCAGTGGACATAATATACCTAGATTTCCAGAAAGCCTTTGACACGGTCCCACACCAAAGGCTTTTATGTAAATTAGGTGGTCATGGGATAGGAGGAGAGATCCTTTCATGGATCGGGAATTGGTTAAAAGACAGAAAACAAAGGGTGGGAATAAATGGTAAATTTTCACAATGGAGAAGGGTAACTAGTGTTCCCCAGGGGTCAGTCCTGGGACCGATCCTGTTCAACTTGTTCATCAATGATCTAGAAAATGAGGTAAGTAGTGAGGTGGCGAAGTTTGCAGATGACACCAAGTTGTTCAGGACAGTCAAAACCAAAACAGATTGTGAAGAACTACAAAAAGATCTCAGCAAACTGAGTGATTGGGCAGCAACATGGCAAATGAAATTTAATGTGGGTAAGTGTAAGGTAATGCATGTTGGAAAAAATAACCCAAATTACACGTACTACATGATGGGGTCAAATTTAGCTATGACAGATCAGGAAAGGGATCTTGGAGTTATAGTGGATAGTTCTCTGAAGACATCCACGCAGTGTGCAGCGGCAGTTAGTAAAGCAAATAGGATGTTAGGAATTATTAAAAAAGGGATCGATAATAAGACAAAAGATATCATACTTCCCCTATATAAAATTATGGTACGCCCACATCTTGAGTACTGCATGCAGATGTGGTCTCCTCACCTCAAAAAAGATATATTGGCCTTAGAAAAGGTTCAGAAAAGGGCGACTAAGATGATTAGGGGCTTGGAACGGGTCCCATATGGGGAGAGGCTAGAGAGACTGGGACTTTTCAGTTTGGAAAAGAGGCGATTGAGGGGCGATATGATAGAGGTATATAAAATCATGAATGGTGTGGAGAAAGTGAATATAGAAAAATTATTTACCTTTTCCCATAATACAAGAACTAGGGGACACCAAATGAAATTGATGGGTAGTAGGTTCAAAACTAATAAAAGGAAATTTTTCTTCACACAGCGCACAGTCAACCTGTGGAACTCCTTGCCCGAGGAGGCTGTGAAGGCCAGGACTCTATTAGGGTTTAAAAAAGAGCTTGATAAATTTTTGCAGGTTAGGTCCATAAATGGCTATTAGCCAGGGATAAAGTATGGTGCCCTAGCCTTCAGAACAAGGGCAGGAGATGGATGGCAGGAGATAAATCACTTGATCGTTGTCTTCTGTTCCCCTTCTCTGGGGCACCTGGCATTGGCCACCGTCGGCAGATGGGATGCTGGGCTGGATGGACCTTTGGTCTGACCCAGTATGGCCATTCTTATGTTCTTATGTTCTTATGTTCCCAGCTCAGCTGTGAGCCCTTCGGCCTCACCCACTCAGGAGCTGATGGCTGGACTAGGAGTTTAATTCCTGCTCTGCTGCAGCTCCTCATGGGGCCTTGGGTGGGTTCCTTAGTCACAACGTGCCTCAGTTTCCCCACCTCTGCAGTGGGGATCCCAGCCATGCTCTGCTTCTCAGAAGGACTGTGAGGCTAAATGGGTTACAGATGATGGGGGGTGAGTATGACAGAGAGACGCTCTAAAAGCAGGAGCTTTGCTCATGCTTTTGTCATTTGGGGCTGGGCAGATTTGCTTTAGTGCTTGGCAAGGCGTCATGGGGGATCGAGGTCTCTTCGCCTTGCTGGGCCCCGCTGCTGTGATTTGGGACACCCAGCCAAGAGCGACTGCTGCAGCTCCACATCCTTGGCCGAATCGTCCCTTTCCAGCATCACCCTCCGCATCCCAGGTTCAGCCCCTCGGGCCCGGCTCTGGCGTGCTTTCCGCCGTGCTTGCTGAATGGGCCTTTTGCTGGCAGTGCGGGGAGATGGCCCACAAAGCCAGCTCCTCTTTAGGGCGGTAATAAGCTTTAACGTGCACTTGCAATGGTGGCTGCTTCTCTGGGGGAGAGCAGAAACAGAGCAGGATGGAGGGTGGATCAACGTGGCAGAGGATCAGCTGGAGCCTCCGTGTTCCCTCAGCACCCCCAGGTGCTGCAGGATAATGTTTGACCGCTGGGTTGTAAGTGGGCGCTGTGAGCCGGCATAGAGCTGCAGCCCTGAGCTGGCTGACTCCCGTTGGCATCAGCTCAGGTGGGGCTTATTTGCTTGAACATAGAAGCCCAGAGGGCCTCTGTGAGGGGTGGAGCTAGGGGCTGGGATACAGGGGAGGTGCTCACCGGGAAGCGGGGCATGCCCAGATCCAGGGGGTCTGGCGGTTGGAGGGAGGAGAAGAGGCATGGCAGTGTCTAGCAGCAGTGACACCAACACCCCTGAGCTCCACCCAGCAGCTCTGGCACCGGTAGCGTCCAGGCTGGCGGGGTGGGACTTGGCCACCACTGCTGAGGGTGATGGGCCCAGCTGGGGAAGCGACCCAGGATCCTTTGGTATCTGGGTCGCTGTCACCTCCAGGATCTGCCCTGAATAGGAGCCAGAGGGCAGCTCGGTCGCTGGGAGCCTGTCCAGTCCTGGGCCAATGAGGGGGTCAGTCAGTGCTGGTTATGGTGGCCCCTTTGGGGGTCTGATGCTTGCAGAGCTGAGAACCCACCAACTCGGCTCCTGTCAGAGCTGCAAGTTGCGGTGGTGTGGGTGGCCCACCTCATGGCTGGGGCAGGACCAAGGTTCCCTCTAATTTCTTAGGCCCATGTGCGGAACGAATTTTGTGGTGTGCACCGGTCTGGTGGTGACATGCAACGTCACCTCCATATTGGTGCATGTGACAAAATTGGTGGGGCAGGGATGGGGTTGAGGGGTTCAGAGTATGGGCTCAGGGTTGAAGGGGGGGATGAGGGTTCTGGCTGAGGATGAGACATTTGGGGGCAGGAGGGGGCTCCTGGCTGGGCCGAGGGGTTTGGAGTGAGGGAGCGGGCTGAGGCAGGAGGCTGGGGTGGGGATGCCAGATCTGGAAGTAGGGTATGGGGGGGACTCAGGGTTGGGGGTGGGGTCTAGGAGGGAGCAGGGACGGTGGAGCTGGCTCAGGGCTGGGGCAGTGGGTTGGGGAGCAGTCTGGGATGGACCGTCTGTGTGGGAGGGGCCCAGAGCTGGGGCAGGGGGCTTAACTGGGGCAGCTCCCACTTGGGGCTGATGGGGAGCAGGTGGCTCTGGCCAATGGGAGCTGCCGGGCGGAGCCCGCAGGTGAGGGCAGCGCAGGGAGCAGGAGCCGTGTGGAGGGGTCTCTCCAGGCCCAGCTGAGCTCATGGTTGCCTAGCGACCGACCCCAATGGGCAACCATCAGGGCAGCCAGTGCCAGGCCCCAGGTCCCATCCAGGACCTCCTCCGCCTCCATCCCCACCCCCAGCCTGCAGGCTGTGATGTTGCCTCCTGACTTAGCCCGCTGACCTCTCTGCCCTGTCTGTCCTCCCCCCACAGCGGCTGTCTGTCCCTGGGACCTGAGGATGACCAGCCCGGAGCAATCCCCGGGAGCCTGCGACAGTGCCCCCTGCAGGACCCGGGGGCAGAAACGCCGGTGCCTGTCGGCCGTGGAGCAGGGCTCCGGCCCCAGCGGTGACCCGGAGGCTGAGTGGGAGCTGGAGGAGGAGGACGACCACTTCCTGGGTGTGCCACTGCGGAGGTCGTGCAGGTTGAGATCCTCCATTATTCTACGGGATTCCTTCCGGCGCCACAGCTGGGAGCCGGGCCAGGGGCTGCAGAGTGAGTCGGACTACGACCAACTGAGGTACCAAATCTGGGTCCCAGCAGCCCTTCTCCCTTCTCTAGCCTGGAAGCTGAGATCCCCCCTACCCCACGCCTACCAGCCTGGCTCCAAATTCACAGCCTAAGAAACGTGCAACCCCCTTGACATGAATGGTGGTAGGGGGTGAGGTGTTAATCCCCGGAACTGGCTGCTGCCGGGTGGTGGGTGGGGCGGATTACTGGTGGAGATGGGGTGTAACCATGATGTGGGCAGGGATATGGCATGTGGATCTTGTTTCTGAAAAGCATTTGTGGGACAGCTGGTTTACTTATTGCCATAGCGCAGTGTGATGTTAATCCCTGGAACTGGCTGCTGCAGCATGCTGGGGCTGTCTGCCATGCTGTCTTGCTTAGGGCGTGTGTTAGCCTATGGAACTGATTGCCACAGGGCTACACAAAGTTTGGCAAGATCATTGGAAAGCTTAAATCACGTGGCTCATGCTCAGTGATGCCACCTGGGATAAAAATCTCCTAGGGCTTCCAATCCCTCGGCTGCAGGACAAACCACAGCAGGGTTCCCTGTAAGCTGAGCACTTGGACAGCCACCCAGGAGAGAGTCAGATGCTGACTAGCTGCTTAGCAAAGCGCCCACAGCCAGCAGCGTGTCTTTCTTTGGCAGTGCACAACTGCACATGCCTTGGCGCACACAACAAAATTTATTCTGCCCAGGGTGGAAAAAATAGAGGGAACGCTGAACCACTGCAATATGCCCTGCCTCAGTTTCCCCAGCTGTGGCGTGATACTGGCCTTTGTAAAATGATTTGAGATCCTAGGAAGGAAAGGGCTTATAAGAGCTGGGTATGAGTGTTCTGTGTCTGTGCAGCACCTTGCCCAGTCAGCCCTGGTCCATGGCTGGGGCTCCAATACAAACAACAGTACATCAGCATTCTCTCCTGCTGTGGCCATTCCCATTTCTTGCTGTTGTAGCTTCAGCCCCTTCTTACTTGGTGCATGCAGCTCTGTTGCACTGGCTTCCTCAGGGACTGGCTGCCTTGGACGGGTCCCAGATGGGGCTGGGATTGTGGGCTCTGATCCAAGGGGAGCAGGCTGCAGCTCTGTTGTTTCTGATCTCCACTGTCTTTGTTCAGAGGCTTTGATTCCTTCTTATCACCCCTCAGCAGAGATGAGCTCCCACATGCTGGGGTTGAAAATCAACCTTCTTTATCCTGGGAGCTTGTTGGCTCTTGTAAGCTATGCAGAGCCAGGCTGGGCCAGGGTTTGGACGGGAGATTGATGTGCCCCAGGAGATGTGGGGGTTAGAATTTGAACGGGTCGTAATCCAGTTTTGGGCCTTTCCCTTAAAAGAGGCAAATATTCTAGGCTGCTCAGGTGAGGCCTGACCAGTAGGGAGAGGGAAGTGTGAATACTGAGGCACCACCCTTGGCCGTCCTGTGTGTGATTGTGTCAGCCAGGTTTGAGAGAGATGAGTTTGGGCGGTGAGAAGGGATGGGAGAGCAGATCCTGCACAAGGAAAGTCTCTAGGTTTGTTTGGTGTGGCAGAACCAGTGCAGTGAGGAGGGGATCTGCAGGCTCTCTGGGAAGACAGTGGGGGACAGATAGTGGCATGAGAACAACGGGGGCTGGAGCAGCTGTGAGTAAATTTTGATGGGTATTACAAGCTTTTCCAGCCCTGGCAGGAGGGAGGGTCCAGGGTGGCCTCCCAGTGGCAGAGGGAACAACCTAAACTGGCTTTAGGAGGCACTTGTTCTGTTTCAATGGGCCCTCTGATTTTAACCATCCATGTGCAGAATAAATTTTATGTGCACCAAGGCCTGTGTGGATGTGCACCACCCATAGAAACACACGCTGCTGACTGTGGGTGCTTGGCTAGTCAGCTGGGCAGCACCCGAATCTCTCCTGGGCTGCCACCCAAGGGCTCAGCTTACAGGCAACCTGGCTCTGTTTCCTGAGGGGCTGCCGGTGACGGCCGGTGGGTCGGACCCAGTGGTCCCCTCTGTGGCTGTGTTCCGGTCGGCCACAAATTAGGCACTGGGCTCCCCCTGTCGGTAGCTTGAGGCAACTGCTCTGTCTTCGAGCCACCAGCACAGGGTGAAAGGGTTTTAGCTGAGAATCAAATCCCTTGTCCCACAGTATTTCAGCTCCTCCATAAAACCATGCATGGCGAGAACTGAGCACCGGTGTCTATAACAGATGCAGTGCCCCGCTGTTTGTGGCAAGGGGGTGCTGGCCCCCCCAGGTCTCACTCTGCTGCTCCCCCCTCCTCCCCCGGCCCCATGGCCTTTGCGTGTGTCCAGCTGAAGCAAACTCTGCGGGGAGCATTGGGTTTTAATCTCCCTCTCTCTCCAGCCGGCTCCGGCTGACGATTGGCTTTTTTGCACTCTGTAAAGAGCAGCTCTGAAAAATAACCAACCCCAAACCACCAGCCACTTCTGCAAACAGCGTGGAGCTTCGGAGCAGGAAGTCGGGTGCTGAGAGCCAGAGGCCGAATCTAGAGACACGCTGGCCTTTGGGGAGTCAGGGGCAGGGGGAGATTGCGCCGGGGGCTAGAGAGGGGCTCGCCCAGGCCAGGCGCCATGTTCAGCAGGCTGTGGTGAGTAGGTTGTACCCAGGAATAATTTCTGTGTTGGTTTCACTGCTGGTTTCTGAGCTAAGAGGGGCTGGTGGGAGGGCCCCAGGGTCAAGCCAGTGACTTGGGTGTCAGAGACCTGGCAGTGGGGGTCCTGGCCTGTGCTTCCCTGGGCTGCAGTGAGGATCTCAGGCTGTTTGGAACACCTGCAGGAGGGTTCAGCTGTCCCGCGCTGGGGTGAGGGAAAGGCAGAGCCATTCTGTCCATAGGGCAAGGTGAGGCGGCTGCCCCAGGCCCTGTGCTTTTGGGGGCCCCACGGCAGGTGTCCTATGAGCAGGAGTGGGGAGAACTGTCTGGGATCAGGGACTGCACAGATGGTGGCTGCACCATGTGGGAGACAGGAGCAGCTGCCGGCTCCACTCCCTATGTGGTGAATGGGGCAGAGGAGGTGACCCCCTGCTGCTGCTACCACTGCTGTGTGCAACCCCCAGCCCCGGGTAACCCCTGGGCCTGTTGCAGGGGTAAGAGGGCTGGGTGGGCGTGGAGCAGGGGTGAGACCTGGGGCACAGGGAGTGGGGTTACCACCCTCCCTGCCCCCCTTGGGACAGTTCTGGGGAGAGGGTTGGAATGTTGGACCCCTTTGGGAGTGGGGAGTGCTCCACCTTGCCCCCCAGCACAGCAACCAGGAAAGACCAGTGCGATCCAAGGTTCAGCAGGCTGTGACCGCTCTGAAAAAGAGTGTGTGTTTATTTTGGCAAGAGTCAACCCTTCCCCTGTGCTGGTGTAAAGCATGGACCCCATCTAGTTCGTAAATCCCCCTGGGGCCTGGATCGATCCCCATCGGGGAGAGGTTAACCCTCACCACTGCTGCAGGGGCGGCACATCGTAATCTGCCTTGTGCAAAGCAAGAAAACTGAGGCACAGGGCAGGGGTATGCCCTGCCCTGGAGCCGAGGGCTCTGCGTGCAGGGCCTGCCCTGGGTAGTGGCCGGGAGTCGCTGTTAGATCGTGGGCGTTCTGGCTCCTGGGGCTGAGCTCAGAGCAGGGTGCATAAGAGACACCCTTGGCTGCAGTGGAGGGGGTGGAGCAGTCCCAGCACATGGGGGTTCAGGGCAGCAGCTAGTGGGGTTCTGGTCCCCAGCTTTGGGGTTCTCAGCCTGGCTCTCCCTTGGCTGTTTCAGCGTGAGTTTGAAGGGCCTGGCTCCTGAGGATCTGGATTCCGCCACGGTGCAACTGGACGGCCTTTCCCGACACCGCCGGGACCCCCGCCGGGCCCCCATCATCCGCAGCACCGATGAGCTGGAGTCGCTGCTCTCACAGGACAAGGAAGCGAACCGAGAGCAGGCTCAGGTAGCGGGGGCGCATCTTCCTCTCCTCCCTGCGGCCATAGGGGATTTGCCCCATGGGGCTGGAGGGCCAGATCCTAGAAGGTGCTGAGCATCATCTGCCAGTGACAGAGTGTCCTCAGCGCCCAGTGGTTGCGGGAAGAGAGCTTTGCCCCTCGCAGGATCAGCACCCAGCACCCCAGTTTTGCCTGCTTGCTCCTGTGTGTTCACAGCGATCAGCCTTAGGCCAGAAAGGCGCCTCCAGGGGTCATCTAGGGCAGCCCCTGCCCTTGTGCCAGGGCCAAGCACTGTCCCCACCCGGGGTGGGGAACCGTTTGTGGACTGGGGCCCACAGACCTACAGACAAATCGTCGGGGGCCACAGGCAAGTGAGAAACAAAAAACCCCCAAAACCTCAGACCCCCTCACCCCCAGACAGGGCCTCAGCTGGGAGGCAGAAAAGACTCCACCCCAGGGGATGTGGGGGCTGAGGCTAGTAGATTTGTGGGGCACCCCTAGGCTTTGAGGGGGGGCGAAGGGAGAGGTTCAGTGGATGGAAGGGGGCTGCTGGAGAGTGGGCTGGAGTGTGCTTGTTGGGTCTGGGCAGGAGGCAGGATGCAGGAGTGGGCTGGGGGTAGGGGTGTGTGTGGGGGGGAAAGGGGTGCAGGAGCAAGGTGGGGGTGTGGGGACTGGGCAGGAGTTAGGGTGCAGGGATGGACTGGGGGCGGGGTGGAGGGGCTGGAGGGAGGGTGCAGGAGTGTGGTGGGTGCAGAGTCTGGAAGGGAGGGGGCTGGAGACAGGAGTGGGGTCACCTGCCTGGCACAGCTCCAGGGGAGTGGGAGGACACACATCACTCCATGTAGCTGTGCATGCTGCAGGGAAAGAAGCTGCTGGCACCGCCCCAACCTCTCCCATTGGCAGACATTCAGCCAATGGGAGTGATGGGGGTGGTGCCTGCGCAGAGCACTTCCCTATAATACCCACAGCCAGGTTCACTGGCAGGCAGAACTTGTGGGCCAGCTCTGCCGCGGCTTGTGTGGATCCGGGCTGTGAGGCTCAGGGCTCACCCCTGGTGCTGGTCCTCCGGCTGTGGCACCCTTCGTGGGGCTGGAGTGCCAGCAAGGGCTTGTGCCCTGAGAGGGGGAGCATGAGCGTCACCTCGTGGGCCTGATCCAGATGACCCATGGGCCGGATCCAGCCTGTGGGCTGTAGGTTCCTCACCCCTCGTCTAGACTGTCCCTGACAGGAGTTTGTCTGATCTGCCCTTAAAGATCTCCAGTGATGGAGATTCTGCAGCCTCCCCGGGCAATTTATTTCAGTGCTTAACCACCCTGACTTGAAGTGCTTCCGAACATCCAACCTAAATCTCCCCAGATGCAGCTGAAGCCCATTGCTTCTTGTCCTGTCCTCAGAGGTAAAGGGGGAACAATTCCTCCTCCTTCTAACCATGTCTTAGGTACTTGAAAACTCTTCCCACAACCCCGCTCAGTCCTCCATTCCTCACACTAAAAAACGGTTCTTTCCAGCTCATCGCACAGCTCATGTTTCCTAGACATTTAATCGTTCTCGTTGCTCTTCTCTGGCCCCTCTCCAATTTCTCTCTGTCCTGAAATGTGGCACCCAGAATGGGACACAGCACATCCCAGAATGATGTTTGGCTTTTTTGCAACATTGTTACACTGTTGACTCATATTTAGCGTGTGGGCCTCTCTGACCTCACCCCCACATCCCTTTCTGCAGTTTATTGCAATCAGCTCTCATGCTTCTGGGCCTTGTCCCCAACCTGACATAGGTCAGGAAGAAATTACCACCATGTGCACCACTGCATGCCTGGCCGCAGTTGTATCACTGGAGCAGCTGCCTTTCTTTGAAGCATCCGAAACTGGCCGTACAAGGCCGGGACACTGGCTTAGATGGGCCGGAGCGCTGATACGAGGCTAGGGGAAACTGAACAGGAATTTGGTGCGCAATGGAGGGATGATGGGTATTGGCTGGATGGACAAATCGTGGTCCAGTAGGGAGGCAACCCGAACACAGGCTGTCCCAGCATGTGGTCAGGGAGGGCAGGAGGAATTTGGAGTGTGGCAGACGTCTCCATGGGCTAAGCCAGCCATGCCCAGCTCTCTGCTCCACTCCCCGTCTGTTTTCACCCTGACTCTGCGGCCCACAGGGGAGGGAGGGAGGCAGGGCACTTCCTGTTCAGGGGCACGTTCTCCTCAGTGAGCAATTTTTTTTCTTCTTCTCTTTTGGGGAAGAGAAATGGCTGGTGACAGCAAAGGCCGGGGAGTAAAAGTAACATGTGGAGCGTCGCATGAGGTGTGCCGTGACGGCCCGGTCGCTCGTCTCTCTGTTCCTAGATCATAGAGCCAGACGGGACATGTGATTGTCTTGTCTGGCTTGGGGTGGGGGGAACTGCCGTGGTGAGGGGGAGGGGCTAATGCGCCACAGTGGAATATTCAGAGGCAAAGGGCTGGGCAGATTTATATGGTCGCCCGCCAATGCTTTCTGGTTCGCGAGTGCGCGATGTGGTTATGTGCCCCCTTTTCCTCCCCATGTGCCAAGGAGGGCAGAAGTGGTTGCTGCAGTGCGTGGGAGCAGATAGGCCACAGGACAGCTGGTAGAATGCATGTGGACAACCTCCTTCCTGGCCTGGGGGACAGGTTTGGGCTCGGGCTGAAGGGCGCTTCAGCTTAAAGACCCCAGCCACTGAGGGGGTGGAGGGAGCACAGGGCACTCCCTCGCCATGTTCCCTCCAATCTCTGCCATCCAGGTTTGGATTTGTGCCACCTAAGCGTGGAATAAATTTTGTTCCCTGCACTGAGGCAGGTGGAAATGTGCACCACCCATAGGAACAAGCCTTGCTGGGGGTGCTCTGCTAATCAGCTGAGCAGCACTGGAATCACTCCTGATTGGCAGCACAAGTGCACCGCTGACAGGGAATACTGCCACCATCTCAGGAGCTCCCCTCATTATCCCTCTGTCCTCCCCATTCCCAGAGAGCACTTCCCTCTTTCCCCCAGCCTCTCCCCAGGGCCAGCTGGCTGTGTTCCACAGGACATCCCCAGGTAGCTCCTCTTTGATTTCAGTGCAAAACAGCCAGTCTCGATTGGAGTCTCCAGACATGGGAACCTACTGCGGCGCTTGGTAAATAGTTTGGATGATTAATTCCCCTTCCTGTGAAAAACATGCACCTTGTTTCCCATGTGGATTTATCCAGTTTCATCTCCCAGCGGCTGCCTCAAGTTCATCTTCCTTGCAGACCGGTGAGCCCGTTAATGCCCTGTGCAGGGACTCACAGACCGGGAGCCAGGGACCCCTTTAACTTCCCTTTATGAAGCTAAACACATTGAACTGCTCCATGATGTGTATCCTCCAAGGCTTCCATCCTTCCTGTGCCTCTTCCCTGATCACCGTCCTCGCTGCCCCAGCCACTTGCTGGAACTGTGGACACCAGAACAGGGCCAAGGATTCCAGCTTGGCCCAGAGGCAGGTTCCCGGGTGCTTTAGCAAACTGTGCAGTATTAACCCTAGGTTTCCTGGCTTAATTCCAGTCTGGGCCAGTTCCACCAACTGGCGACTATTCTCTGCATGTTGGTAGGGCTGAGGTCAGGTCCCTGTCATGGCCAGTGCAGCAGAGACACTAGTGAAAGACAGTCCAATGAGCTGACAGGTGGGAAGGGAAACTGAGGCACAGAGCAGGGCAGCAATGTGCCCAGGGTGGGCCAGCAGCGGAGCTGGGAATGGAAGCCAGGTATTCTTGGGGCCAGTGCCAGATAAAGGTTTCCATGCTGAGATGGTGGCTGGTCTCATGGGACAGGAGTGTCTTTCCTTATCGCCAGCAGATCAGAACAGGGGAGGGGGAGGTGCTCGAATGACAAAGCCTCAGTATCGGAGGGGTAGCCGTGTTAGTCTGGATCTGTAACAGCAACGAAGGGTCCTGTGGCACCTTATAGACTAACAGAAAAGTTTTGAGCATGAGCTTTCGTGAGCACAGACTCACTTCATCGGGTGCCTCAGTGTAGCAGCCTGCTTTTCAGGTGCAGCCCGCCCTGGGGACAGCATGTGAATGGGAGTGGTGGGGTGGGACTATGGAGAATGCTTGGGAGGCTCTGGACATGGAGAACCTTCTGGGAGATGCAGGCTGCTTCTTCAGTCCACTCTCACTCACGTTCTTGCTGCTGCTGTGGGGTTCTGCACCAGAGGTGGCTGCATTTTAGTGGTGGTGAAGCGATGTGCTGAGCTGCCCAAGCATGATCAGCTGAAGAAGGGGAATTCTTCACTTTTTCACTACAGCAACCTACCCAGATGCCCCTGGAGCTGTAGGGGGGTCCCAGCCAGGGCTGCATGGACTCACACTCTTGTGGTGAGGGACCACGTTGTGCACCCCCGGGACAGGTGCTGCTGGAGGCAGTGGGAGTCTCGCTGTGGTTTGGAGCAGCTGCCCCATGCCAGGCCTCTCCCCTGGTGCAGTGGGGGCAGCCGAACTCCTGGGGTGCACAGCACTGATTCCCTCTGCTTGTCCCTAGGAAGACGCCAGGAGGCTGCAGGCATATCGGACCGGGCAGAGCCCTGCCTCCAGTGCCCTCTCCAAGTCCATTTCTCTGAGTGGCATCGACAGCTTCCCAGATGCGGATGGTGAGTAGCGATGGCGCCTTGGCCCCTCCACCTTGCTGAGACAGCCCCGGGGACTGGCGGGTGGGAGTGGCCAGGGTGCCCCTGTACTGCTGTGCCGTGCCCATGGGACCACATCTCTCCCCCCTGCGCTCCAAGTTCCCTGCCAAGCAATGCCGGTGACTGGCCAGCAGGGAGAGAACTGAGACCAGAGGAAATGGCCAGGAACAGCGGCTGCCAGGCATTAACTTCTTGGATTTAGGGGAGCTGTAAAGAGGAGGGGGAGAGGCTGTTCTCAGTGGTGTCAGATGGCAGAACAAGGAGCGATGGTCTCAAGTTACAGTGCAGGAGGTGTAGGTTGGAGATTAGGAAAAACTATTTCCCCAGGAGGGAGGTGAAGCACTGGAATGTGTTACTGAGAGAGATGGTGGGATCTCCATCCCTAGAGGTTTTTAAGTCCTGGCTTCACAAGGTCCTGGCTGGGATGACTTAGTTGGGGTTGATCCTGCTTTGGGCAGGGGGCTGGACTCGATGACCTCCTGAGGTCCCTTCCAGTCCTAGGAGTCTATGGTTCTGTGATTTCCTCCTGATAGTCTCCGTGCTGGGGATGGGGTGGGACGCAGGGTGTGTGGGGCCAGCAGGGAGGGGCTCCTCTCCCCACTGCAGCCCTGAGCCCCTGTGTGGGGCTGAAGAGAGGGAACCTGGGCTGAGAGGGCCAGTGACAGGGCAGCCCTGGTCAATGGCTGCTGGATGGGGCAGGTGCTGAAGAGCTCATTGTCAGCCAGCCCCAGAGGTACTGCACGCCTGTGTTCTTCCCCCAGGGTGCTTGAGCCCTCAACTGCAGTGCCAGGTGTTTCTGCTGGGGCAGAGGGCCAGCACAAACCAGGCCCACATGGGCTGTGAGGGGGCAGATCAGCTGTTATTTGGTGCCGCTCCCCACGCAGGGGTGCACAGCACCGGTGGGGAGAGCGACTTCTCCTTGAAACGACAGCGGGTCTGCTGCCTTCCCCCGCTGGGGCTCGGCGTTCTCTCCAGCAATGCCGACTGGCTGGGGGAATGAGCAGCCGTGGTGTGAGGAAACCGCCGCTGCCTTGTAACCCCCGCCTTGTGGCCTCCCTTCCTGCGCCCCCCTCACGTCTCTGGTGCAGCCTTGCCTCGAAGCGGGGAGCTTTCCGGCAACTTGCAGCATGACAACATCCGTTGGCTTTCCCCCTCGCTGACCAGCCAGGCGCTCCATGCAGCGGGCGGCTCTTCCTCATGATCCATTTGGCTGAGCTGCCACTTGCCCCCGAATCGTTGAAACCCCCCAGAATATCCGCACAGAGGCGAGGTTATCCAGTGATGCCCGTTGCCGTTTCAGCCTGTGGAGAGAGGGGCAGCGTAAACCTCTCCTTGGTGCCCTCAGTGTCCACAAAAAACATTATCAGAGCCAGGCGACAATGTTCCCCCTAATATTGTCCATCCATGTGCGGAATAAATTTGCATGCACTGAGATGGGTGGATGCGCACCACCCATAGGAATAAAACCTAGCTGGGGGCACCGTGCTAATCAGCAGGGTGGCATTTGAATCTCTACCGAGTGGCCGCGCACAGCTTACGGGGAATGTTGGCCGGTGGTGGTGTAAAATACCAGAGGGCTGTTTCTCAGGGACCCCTGGCTCAAATATCCTGATCTGGACGACTAACCGTGTGCCGATGTCCAAGAGGGTACATTACATGTCAAGGCAGTCAGATTAGGTGTGCCGATTCCAGAGCACTTGAAGTCGTTAGCGGGCCTGGAGACAGAATGCAACGCTCAACCTTAACTGGATCTGCTGTAATGCTCCTATATTTTTTGGTGCTGAGCCTCTAAGAAGGCTGCAGGGAGCTGGATGGCTCCTGGAGTGGTTTGTTTAGTGCTGGGGTGCTGATTTGGCTGTGAATCTCTTTGTCGGCTTCTTGGCTACAGCTTCTGACTATCTTTTTGTTTTCATCTTTGCAGAAATTTCCCTCTTTGGTTCTGGATCGGACCTCGCCAATGGGTAAGCAGACATTTGCTCCTGATAAAGCTGCGGCTGTGGGCAAGGGTTTGCGGGGAGTGCAGGGGGCGTACTTGAAGAAGGAGGGTGGGCCAGTGGGTAAGATGCAGGCCTTTGCCTTGGGCAGTCTGAGGTCTGTCTGTGGCTCTGGCATAGGCTCCTTGTGTGACCTTGGCTAAGTCCACGCCTTGCTCTGTGCTTCAGTTTCCTCACTGGTGGGGCCAATGATCCTGACCTCCTTTGTGAACGCACTTTGAGACCTGCTCATGAGAGCAGCTTCACCACAGCTGGGGCTGTTATTCCAGCTGTCTGACCTATTCACTTTGCAAGTTTTACCAGGGCAGGGCTGTCTCTCAGTAGGTCTGTGAACCCTTCCTAGCAAAGTGGGGTGCTGATCTCTGCAGCAGCCTCTAGGTGCTACTATAATGCAAATAATAATAAGCAATTCCCTAAGCGCTGAAGAGGTAGCACTTAGTCCCATGTTAGTTTGATACCACCTCGTGCAGGTTTCATTGACACCACAAAAAGGGCTGAAAAGTTGGACCCCCAGTGCATAACTTGCTGTTGTCAAAGTGGTGCAGACAAGAGCAGTGAGGCTTAAGACCCATGAGTCAGCCCCCTCCCCTCGGTCATGAGATTGTCTTAAAAATCTTGAGATTTAAAAAAAAAACAAAAAAAAAACTAGTAAAGTTGGGGGTCTTTTTCTTTGCCTTCTGGAGCTGCTGGGATTCACATATTGAAGCTTCTGTTTGCAGCTGTTGGATCTAGAAACTTGCTTAAAAACAAAGCTGTGTCCCTCCTAATCCTGTGACTCCAGAAGCAGGAGCTTCTGGAAAAGACCCTTACACCAGAAGACCCCTGTAATGTTCCTTCTAATCCTTTCCATCCCTGCTTGGATTTTTTTTCCCCCCAACCCTGCGTGGAATAATTTTTCCCTGTGCACAGAGGCCTGCACAAATGTGCACCATTAACACAGAAACACAAAACTAGTAGTGGGCGCTCTGCTAATTAGCTGGGCAGCATTTGAATCTCTCGTGAGTGACCACACCAGCGTGCACCTTACAGGGAACACTGGATTGCTGATACAAATCACACTGCCATGGTGGAGAAGTCATCTTCTTGTGGACAGGCTCATGGAAGCAGATGATGAGCTGGTAAAAGTGGTTTAAAGCCTGAAGGTTTGCTTGAATAAAGGATCTAGCTGGATGTTTGACCAGGAAGCAGTTCCACAGAGGCGTTTAGTCTCCTCAGTTCAGTGGGAACAAGGAACCTAAATACCTTTGTGGATCTGGATCCTTCGGACGCCAGTAGCAAACGCCAGTGAGGAGGAGTTCTGGATGGCAGATGGTCCTTTCCCAGGCGTGTCCGATGGCTGTACTACAGCCCCTGGACATTGTGATCCCAGTCGGTCAGCAACTGATGCAAACCCTGAGCAACTCCTCTGAGTCAGGCAGCTGGAATTTCCCCACTTCAGGGCCCCAGCTCTGGCGGCTGTTTTAGTCCAGCCAGCTTGCTGGGGTTTGCTAGGTAGCCTGGGGCCTCAGCCAAGGCGGCAGAGGGATGGGAAGGAGTTGTTGGTTGGAGTCGTTGGTTCAGTTCCCTGCTCAGCCGCAGCCTTCCTGGCTAAGTCTCTGTCTACACAGCAATTCGACACCCGCAGCTGGCCCATGCCAGCTGCCTCAGCCAGAGCTCCAAGTGGCAATTTAACTGCGGTGTAGACATGCAGGCTACAGTCCAACCTCTGGGACCTTCCCACCTCGCTGGGTCCTAGAGCCCTGTCTCCTGCCTGAGCCACAACCTCAGAGCACAGTCCAAACAACTGTTTCTCGAGGAGCAGTGTGAGCCTTGCCACCTGCGGGTCCGAGCTAGCAGGTCCCCTCCAAAACACGGTGCAGATGTACCCAAGGGGGCCCAGCTTGATCTGCCACTGAGCACCTGTCTTCCAGCTGGGCTTGGGCAAGTGGTTCTAAAAGCCAGTGCACGCGGGAAGTGGGTGGGCTTTTGTATGGAGGCGGAGAGGTGGCTGTGCCGAGTCAGTGATCAAAAGAAGCAGGATCTCGAGAGGGAGGGATCTGGAGCAGAACAGTGCCCTGCAGCAAGGGGCTGAGCAGAGGCTGGCCATGTGGGCTCCCTGCTGTGCCACAGGTGCCTTGGGCAACCCTGGGCAAATCTCTTAAGCCTCAAAAGTAGTTGGCTGTCTTAAGTTCATCAGAAATGAGCGGGTGGGGCCACTGGATGCTGGAGAGCCAGCATTGCCTGCCTCGGAGAGCTGCTGGGCTGATAAACACAGAGCCACTCTCTCTTTGTGTGTGTGTGTGTGTGTGTGTGTGTGTGTGTGTGTGTCCATCCATCCCCTGGCATCTGCAGCTATTGCTGGTCTCTGCTGCCAGGGATTCAGGGGTTTTAGTCACAGACAGGGGTCCCTCAAATTTTCTGCAGTCATATGCGGAATGAATTTTGTTACATGCACCAAGGCATGTGCAGCTGTGCACCACCATAGAAACACACACTGCTGTCTGTGGTGCTCTGCTAACCAGTGAGGAAGCAGCTGAATCTGTTCTGGGTGGCCATCCAAGCACTCAGCTTAGAGAGAACCCTGGTCATAGATCGTCCTTGATGCAGATAGGCACCTCCTGAAAATACCACTAGCTTCAAAATTCTAGTTTAAGCCTTGTTGCTTCTTGTCCTATCCTCAGAGGTTAAGGAGAACATCCTAGATCTTGAATCATTTTTCTTGCTCTTCTCTGGACATTTTTGCACTTTGTCCACATCATGCTTGAAATGCAGTGCCCAGAACTGGACACAGTCCTCGAGGTCTAATCCGTACGGAGTAGAGTGGAAGAATTACTTCTTGTTTCTTGGTTAAATCAGTCCTGCAAATACATCAGAAAATTATGTTTATTTGGGTTTTGTTTTGTAACAGTGTCACACTGTTGACTCATATTTCGCTTGTGGTCTGCTCGGAACCCCAGATCCTTTTCTGCAGTACTCCCTCCTGGGCCGTCGTTTCCCATTTTGCATACGTGCAACTGATTGTTCCTCCCTGAGTGGAGTTTAGGCATTTGTCCTGAGTGAATTTCATCCTATTTGCCTCAGACCATTTCTCCAGATCGTTCTGAATTATAACCCTATCCTCCAAAGTGCTTGCAGCTTGGTATCGCCCACAAACTTTATAAATGTACCCCCAATGCTGTTATCTAAATTGTTGATGAAGACCTTGAACAGAACTGGCCTGAGAACAGAACTGATCTCTGTGGGACCCTACTTGTTATGCCCTTTCAGCATGACTGTGAACCAGTGATGACCACTCTCTGTGAACAGTTATTCACCCACCTTATATTAGCTCCATCTAGCTTGTATTTCCGTAGTTTGTTAATGAGAAGGTCACATCAGACTCTATCAGAAGCCCTACTAAAGTCTAGATATACCACATCTACTGCTTCCCCCAGCCACAAGTCTTATTACCATGTCACCATGTCAAAGAAAGCTGTCTGGTTGGCTTGACGTAATTTGTTCCTGACAAATCCAATGCTGATTGTTACTTGTCAGTTGATTATCTTATAGATGTTTGCAAATGGATTCCTTAGTGATTTTTCCCCATTATCTTAGCTGGTTCAGAAGTTAAACTGACTGGTCTGTAATTCACTGGGCTGGATTCCTGAAGTCCTATTTCCCTGGCTGTCTTTGGAGCTGCCTGTCACACACTGCCCTCCATTGTTTGTGTCTGTGTCAGGCGTGGCAGCCAGAGACAAGGGATCTGTCGTGGGGGAGGGTGGATGAATGAATGAGAATGGAGCCATGTGCTAGCAGCGATTAGTCGCACAGAAGTGCAGAACAGCTTCTTGATCAGAGGATCCTGAAAAGAAAAATATTGGCTTATTTTGGCCTGTCCTTGTGAAAAGTCATGAGTGAAAACCAGCTGGCGTGGGGCAGAACTCCCAGGGATCCAGCAAAAATTGTGAGTTAAATTGATACATGTCCTTGTGCTACAAAGAGCATCTCTGGTTATTAGAGCTGCTGAATATAGGACAGGAAGTGAAGATGTTGCCTCTGTCCAGCTGAAACTGCAGCGGGAGATGCCTGGAATGAAGTTGACCAATCTGATTAGCTTCTACGATGAGGTAACTGGCTCTGTGGACATGGGGAAGTCAATGGATGTGGTGTACCTTGACTTTAGCAAAGCTTTTGATACAGTCTGCCACAGTATCCTTGCCTGCAAGTTAAGGAGGTATGGATTGGATACATGGACTGTAAGGTGGATAGAAGGCTGGCTAGATGGTTGTGGCCCAACGGATAGTGATCGATGGTTCTGTCTGGTTGGTGCTTGGTTTCAAGTAGAGTGCCCCCAAGGATCAGTTCTGGGGCTGGTTTTGTTCAACCTCTTTATTAATGACCTCGATGAAGGGATGGATCGCACCCGCAGCAAATTTGTGGCTGACACTAAGTTGGGGGAGAGGTAGATACGTTTGGAGGGTAGGGTTAGGCTCCAGAGTGAGCCAGACAAATTGGAGGATTGGGCTGAAAGAAATCTCTCATGAGGTTCTACAAGGACAAGCGCAGAGTCCGTGAGGAGAGACTGAGGGATTTGGGCTTATTCAGTTTGCAGAAGAGAAGAGTGAGGGGCAATTTGATAGCAGCCTTCAACTTCCTGAAGGGGATTCTAGAGAGGAGGGAGAGAGCCTCTTCTCAGTGGTGATGGATGGCAGAACAAGGAGCAATGGTCTCAGGTTACAGTGGGGGAGGTGTAGATTGGCTGTTAGGAAAAATTACTTCACCAGGAGAGTGGTGAAGCTCTGGAATGCGTTACCCAAAGAGGTGGTGGAATTTCTGTCCCTAGAGGTTTTTAAGTCCCGGCTTGACAAAGCCCTGGCTGGCATTATTTAGTCTCAGTTGATCCTGCTTTGAGCAGGGGGCTGGATTTGATGACCTCCTGAGGTCTCTTCCAGCCCTAGGATTCTGTGATTCTAAGCTATCCACACTGGACTGAATTCTTCCCTTTTGTCTCCTGTTTGTTTACATCTGCTGGACTTCAGAGGGACCAGTCAGTTTCACTGGTACTGAGGTCGATTTTGCATCTAGGCTGTCACATGCTAGCACCTGCCTGCAATGTCTGGGTTGCAAACACCCATGTGGGAGGAGGGTATGATGGAGAAGAAAAATGATCTTTGGATGTATGAAGCAGGAGGGGCACTCAGGACATCTGGTCGGGTCTCCTTCTCTGACCTTGGCAAAGTCACTTAAGCTCAGATCCTCAAAGCTATCTAGGGGTCCCAAAACCAGCCCCAGAACTGATTTCCCTAGGAGTTAGGAATCTCCCTACCTCTGAGGATCTGTGCCTCGGTTTCCCCATCTGTTACAAGGTGGGGAATAATTACTCTTATGTCTAATTAGCATGAAAAAGTATGTGGTCTCTTGAACCTTTTCTACACACACAATTTTGTGCCAGTTCCACCATACTGGTATTTGTTTAAGCCCAGGGTGAGCAAACTTTTTATGTCGAGTCCCATGGTTTGTCTCTCCAGTTACCCTCCCCCCCACAACCTGTCGAATGCAACCCAAACTGATGGACATTTTTCCTATGAGAAAAAAACCCTTTTGGCGCATGTAAGAGAATAAGTCTGTCGAACGTAAACGGTTTATTAATTGGTCTAGCCATGTGGATACACGCACATAAAAACAGGAACGTGGTTCGACATTTTAAATAAGATAGATGAGCCAGAGACCAAGCAGCCGATCGTGCTGCACACCCCCCTTGTGAAATTTCATGCCCTCTGAGGGGCCCGCTCCCTGCTTTGCTCGCTCCTGGTTTGAGCCATACTGTCCCTCCAGTGTGTATGGCTGTATACCAGCAGAGCAGTGCTTTCTGCTGAGGCATTGCTCTGCTTGGATTACTGCAGTTTGGGGCAAGTGTGATTTTTAGCTATTGAAATAGTTAGCTAGTTTCTAAAGCTCTATGTGGACACAAGCGTATAATGTATATGTGAGTAAACATGATATATCTTGAGTTTTAGTAAGGATTTTGGCAGTCACCCAGGAAAATTAAGAAAAGAACGGAGAGTTTGTACAGGTTGAACCTCTCTACTCCAGCACCCTTGGGACCTGCCCAGTGCCGAATAAGAGAATTTGCTGGCCCCCAGGAGGTCAATATTTTCTAGCACATTACCAACACTTCTGCTGCTTACTGGGCTCTTAGAAGGCATTTAGGGGTAAATTACAGCTAAATAACAGCCCCGAACACTGAGAGCCAGGACTGGTGGCTGGAAACAAAGTTTATGGGACTGCAGGAAACTTGTCCACAACCATGATAAGTGGGCGTCTGGCAAACAAAACTCATGCCGGATTACGGGAGTTGCTGGCTGAGAGTGCCAGACTAGAGAGGTTCCACTTGTATAAATACAGCCAGGCCAGGAGAGTTCTGCTAGCGACACTGTACTGGCAGCTTGTCAATGCAGACAAGGCTGAAATTAGCTGGGATGCATGTGAGCTGTGATGTGCCCTGGGGAAGCAGGTTGGAATCCTGACCCCTGGCTCTCCGCCCAGGAAAGGGTTAGGGAAAAACCTTGAACTGGGATCCTTGGACCATGGGGATATAAAATGAAGACTCCTTAATCCCCTGGCTCCTGGAGCTGGAGCTTACAGAAACCCCCACCTGGTACAGCGAGGACTGCAGCTCTGAACTGCCCTTGATAGACAATCCATGCCCCTCCCAATCCCTTTCTCTCTGTCAATCCCTGCCTAGCGACAGAAGCTGGGGGTGGGGGTGACCTCCCCCGCCTGTCTGATGCCCTGCTTTTGGCTGCGGTCACTCCCGGGGGTTGCTGTTAGGACTTGGCCCCCCTTCCCGCCAAGGGCGGCAGCACTCGCCTCAGAGCGGGGAGAGATAAAAGCTCTTTGCAGCCACACGGATGTGTTAATTGACCTCTCCTTAATGGGGCAGCCTGGCTCATAATTCGCCGCTGTTCATTATCGCTAATGGTCGTCTCCCCACCCTGCTGTGCAAACAGAGAGGCCCTTGTGTGCAGTGCTGGCCCCCCGGGGAGCCTGGCCTTTGTTTGCTCAGGGCCCCAGCACTGGTACTCTCCTTGGGCGACATGGCTGGGAGAGGTGCCGGCTTGCAGCCCTGGATTGGGCCCTGAATGGGGCAGCAGTAGGGCAAGCCCCACCCCTGCCACCTACAGTACAAGTACATCTGCCCCTGTATCTACAGCTCAGTGACGCCCAGTGCGGACACTTAGCTCCCCTGCTAAGAGCACAGGGGAGCTCTCCCTCTCCCCGAGGCTTGGGGTGAACAGCTCCCCATCATGTAAGTGGCCCCAGCTCTGACCCCCTCCCTTCTCTTGGCTGGTGCTATAATTGGTCCCCTGGTGCAATCTTCTTTACCCCTGGGGAAAGCCCAAGACCTCAAGCAAGAACGCAGGGGCCCTGTCGTGTGCGATGCCAGCAGTACCTGCGGGGAAATGCTGCCTGCCCGGAAGGTGCCTGTTGATGTGGGTCCTGGTCCTGTAGGGGCTAGGCTGAGACCTTCCAACTCGTGTCACGTGTGCCTGAGAACGGGGATGACCTGTGTTCCCGGGGTGGGAGAGCTGGCTCGGTGCACTGCTGGCGTGGAGAGGTAGGGACTGGAACCTGATGCCACTCTCTCACCTTTGCGCCCTTGGGCTTGGTGGGTGCCTTGACAGTGACCCTCCACCTGGCTCCAGCCTCCTACAGTCGTGCTGCAGAGGTCCAGCCCTCTTCCCCACATCCGGCCCTGCCCTGACGAGCGGATTACCGGCGCCGGATTGCGTAGCACTGATCTCCGTCCAGCCCCTGTCACAGCCCATTCCCATCTTCGTTAGCAGGAAGCTTTGTTATTTCAGGCCTGGGATTACCCAGCAGCGCCTCTCCCCTGGCTCTGTGAAAGGCTGGTCTCTCACTGGTGCACAGAGGATAGCTGGAAGGGGCTGGACTCCTAGCTAGGTCCATGCTCACCTGGCCTAGATCTGCGGCATCTGCGTCACTCCGTGGATAAGACCCTTTCCTCCCTTCCCCTTGGTCAGCCCTGGCACGAGCCTGTCCCAGGAGAGGAGGGGAGCTGCTTTATCGCTCTGCGGCTCTTGGCTTTGCAATCAGGTCTGTGCCTGGGATGTACGAGCAGGTATCTGTCCTCGCTGGGGGTAATATCCCCGTAGGGCGGCCCCCAGTCCATCTGTGGGGCTGGCTGCTGGAGCACCCCTCACCCTGCCTAGGCGCCAGAGAGGGGCTCGGCGTGTGACACCCAGAATGAGGGGGTTCCCTCCTGCTAATGCAGGAAGCATCCTACGCTGGAGCAGTGTCGATTCCTTTCCCACCAACGGCCCTTTCTGTACCCTGCCTCTATGATGCTGCCTTCGTGATGGCTGTGAGAACAAGGGGGGAACCAGAGACAACCTTGGGTCATAGCCTCAGTGACAGAGCAGCCCCCTCCCCCGCACTCTAGGTGCTGCATGCACCCTCTGAGAGACACTCACAACCCAACAGAGCTGGTGATCGAAATAGACTCATGTCCCCTTTGATTTTTAGTGTCCCTGCATGGAATAAATTTTGTTATGTGCGCCAAGGCCTGTGTGGATGTGCACTGCCAATAGAAACGCAGGGTGTGGGCCCTCTGCTGATCTGCAGGGCAGTAACTGAATCTCTCCTGGGTGGTTAGTTTACAGGGAACACCAGTCCCCTCTGTAGCTAGCAAATTCCTAGGCAGAGGCAGGCAGGGACTTGGGTCCTCAGGCAGCCTCTGAACCAGACGTCCAGCCTGCTTCTCATGCTGTGGCTTGTGGGTTTCTACCCTGATTCCTGCCTGGAGCCCTGTAACCCACGGCTGACCTAAAGCAGGTCTCTTCAAAGGGCGCCCAAGGACCATGTGGTCAGCTGCAGGGGAGGATGGGAGGCGTTTACCTGCGCTTCTCCCCGGTTGCAGACTCGTTCAAGTCCCATCCCTCTGGATTGGGCCCTGTCTGTATCATAAGCCGCTGGCCCCACCCCAGTGCCTGCACTCTGGGGCGTCTGAATTTCCCCCGCTGCCTCCTGTGCACCGCGGATGAGGTTACACACTACATTGCCCAGCCCATGTGCAAGCGCTGCCTGAGCAAACAGAGGGCTCTGTGTGCGCTTCCCCCAGCTGGGAGCTGCAGCAGCCACCCTGTGTGCAGTCACTGGGGCTGCTCCGGGCACTGGCCCCTCCCTATTTCCTGGTCTTTAAACAACAACCAGAAAACAGGGGGATTGTTTGTCGTTAGTGCCTGTGAGGGTTTTTTCTCCTCCTTGCCTGCAGCTTTGATGCCGGGAGCTGTGGACAGCTGGACGCCGACGGCGATCAGGAGAGCCAGAGCCAGGAGGGCAGCCCTCTAGGACGAACTCTGAGCTTCCTCAGGAAGATGACCGGCAAGTCAAAGGTAGGAGGGACCGTTCGGGTTGTGACCCAACCAGCGACTGGCAGCGAGTGAGCATGGGTCCTGGTTGGCGCCTGTGATCAGGGACTCTTGGGTTCTTGTCCCAGCTCTGGATGGGTAGTGTTGTCTCGTGGTTGGAGCGTGTGACTGGCTGTCAGGAGTCCTGGGTTCTCTTCCCAGCTGTGGGAAGGACGTGTTGTCAAGGAGTGATAGCATGTGAGCACTGAGCAGGTGACAGGACTCCTGGGTTCTCGTCCCAGCTCTGGACGGGTAGTGTTGTCTGATGGGTGGAGCATGTAACTGGATGTCCTGACTCCTGAGTTTTCTTCCCAGTTCTAAATGGGGTTTGAGGTCTCTTGGTTGGGGTGGATGTCAGGACTTCTGAGTTCTCATCCCAGCTCTGGATGGGTAATGTTGTCTAATGGTTGGAGCATCTGACTGGATGTCAGGACTCCTGGGTTCTCGTCCCAGCTGTGGGAAGGAAGTTTGTCCAGGGGTGAGGGCACGTGAGCACTGAGCAGGTGACAGGACTCCCGGGTTTTCGTCCCAGCTCTGGGTGGGTAGTGTTGGTTGGAGCACGAGTGGCTGTCAGGACTCCTGGGTTCTCTTCCCAGCTGTGGATGGGGTTTGAGGTCTGTTGGTTAGAGTGAATATCAGGACTCCTGTGTTCTCTTCCCAGCTGAGAGAAGGAAGTGCTGTCTAAGGGTTAGCACATGGGGGCTAGTCGGTGGTGCTGGGACTCCATCAGCTAACGCAGAGGGTGGTACCCATGGGAGACTGCCTCCCGGGGCGCCTGGCAACAGAGTGAAAGACATTTTCTGTGAGACACTGGCTCATCACTCCAGTGTATTCGAGCCAGGCTGGATCTGAATCCATGACTTAGTGGGAGCTGGTTCTCTGTGAGCTCTAGAAGGCAGCTCCATTGCGGTGTAACCCTCCCATGTTCCCTTACGCTGGGCTGTCTGTTCAGCCTCTTGCTTTCCTGGAGTCTGCTTTCTCAGCAAAGCAGTGGCCGTGTGATGGCGGAAGTGAAAGCCTTTTCCTGCCTGGAGGGCGGGTGGTGCAGCTGGAAGGGCTGGTTTCGTGTGCATGCCGTGGCACCCCTCTGCCTTTGCCCCAGTTTTCTTTAATCCGATCTAGGTCCTGGAGCGTGTGTTTGAGAGTCTCCCGCCACTGTTTTTCAGTAGATGGACACAGCCACCTGTGTCTCCCAGGAGGGCCAGGCTCCCCCTGCCATTATCAACTGCATTGAGCTCAGGACTCCTGGCTCCTATCCCACATTCCTCATGTGACCTTGGCCTAATGGTGTTTCTGTGCCTCAGTGTCCCAGGGGGCTAGCATTATTTAGCCACCTTTGCAAACGGCTTTTAAGAGCCGCATGTGGCTAGCTCTGGGTGAGTGCTGAGAGCTGTTATTTAGGATTTCTGACCAGCCCCAGGAGGCAGCTAGTCGGCCCCTTCTGACGGGGAATCGTCATCAGCAATACAGGGCTCGTGACACATAGCTGGGCAGTGTCGATTGCCTCCACTGGAGGGCAGTGATGCTACACATGCAGACTTGCCAGTTACACACACAGGCTGGCTCCTTCAGTGTGCTGCAAGCTGGTAGCAGATTTTCAAGCTGCCTTGTCTCGCCCTTCCTCTCCAGGGCTGTGCAAACAACAGGAAACGTTGCTTTTCTCTCGATAGCATCTGCAGGGTGCAGCCTCACTCCTGCTGATTAGTGTGGATTAGGCAGCTGGGTTAAACCCCTCTTAGGCTGTTTTGCAGAGCTCTGGCTCTGTAGCCCCAGGGCTCAGCCCTTGCTGAATAGCCTATCATGGCGTAGGACAGGTGCAGCTTCCTAAGATGCACATTATGTGTTCCCTTCCCCCCAACTTCCTCCAAAGCGTCCTTTCTGATGTTCTGCAGATTGCGTGTGAAAGAGACACACTCCCTGTCCCAATCCCATTCACAGCACAGATACGGGGCTGACAGAACCCAGGAGAAGGGCCTTGAATCAATCAGAATCCTGAGGCTAGTTGGAGCAGATCTGAGCCACAGTTCTTCCTGCTCTTGGGCTATCTAGGGAACCTCAGCCTGCCCTGTGCTGAAGTTACCTTCAGCAGAGGGTACACAGCAGCATTTCCTCTATTTTTTTCTATCCATGGGCAGAATAAATTTTGTTATGTGCACCGAGGTATGTGAAGATGTGCTGCACATGCTCCCCACTTTGGGTGGCTGTGGGCTCTCTGCTAATCAGCTGGATGGCACCTGAATTTCTCCTGGGCAACCGACCAAGTACTCAGGTCACAGGGAACACTGGTACACTGAGCTGGAGTGGCTGGTTCTGTTGTACCCCAGCTGCTGCCCTGCTGGTGGCTGGGAGACTATAGGATTGAATCCCACTACACCCACCAAGAGGGGAAGAGGCGCTGTGGATCCTCTGTTCCCGGGGCTGCAGAAACCATTAATCCTACCCAGCCTCCCTAATGTAATCCGCCCTCCTTCCTCTCCATTGGGGCAAGGGGGATTAGTAGCCAGCTGTTCCGAGCCTTCCCAGCCAGCCGATGAGCACAGATTTGCTCATCCCTCCCTTTCACATGGTTAGGAAACCTCTGGCAACTTTCACCTCTTGCTTCCCCGAGTGTGGATGAAGGAGAATGTTAGTGGGAGGGAGAGGAGGAGGGACGGCTCCGCTTTCCTTCAGAGGCTCGCTGGAGCCTGTTTTTTTCCCTTCAACAGCTGCTTCCAGGTCTGTTCCTCCCCCTGCCTCCTGCCACCACCGTCCTCGGCCCGAGATGATCCGAGCCGAGCTTGAGTCATGGGGCGCCAGGAGGTTGTAGCAACTCACACTGTCTCCTCGGCATTTCGCGGTGGCTTATTCATCATGGGAGGGAGGGAGGTGGGAAATGGGATGAAAAACTCTGTACCCTGGGAGCTGTCTCTGAGAGCCGGGGGGCCCTCATGCCCAGGGCTGTGTGGACACATGGGGAGAGGGAGTCCCAGCCCCAAACAAAGCAAACCAATGGTGGGAGAGGAAATGGGAAAATGAGATGCCAGAGGTCACCCAGCAGGCCAGGGAAAGACTATTTTATCGGAGGATCTCAAATCATCTGACCGAGACATATGAGCTAAATCTCACCGCCCCGCGGGTGTGCTTTCCAGAGCCCAGGCCAAGGGCAAGGGGGGAGCTGCTAGCAGTCACTCTGCCAGCTGCCAGCGGAGACTGAAGGCAGATCCCAGGCATTCTGCATGCACATCTCTGCTAACGTCTGGTAGTACCTGCTGCTGGGCTGCTGCTTGTGTGTGTGGCTAAAAGGAGGCCGCGGTGCAGAGGACGCATCTGAGATGATCCCGAGAGAGAAGTGAGGCTGGTAAGAAAACCCTGGAAGCCCTTCTCAGCCCGTTTGGGTGCAAAGTGCCCTGCGGGTGGGTGCCAGTCCGTTCCCTTAGGAGGGTTCAGAGGCTAAATCAGACTCAGGAGGTGGGTCCCCTGAAAGTGGCTCTCATAAATTTCCTGTGGAGTGCTGACCTGCATGAGCCTGCGGCTCACTTCAGGGAAGAAGGTTTAATGCCTTCGCCTCCCCGCCCCTCCCCCTGGAGCAGGGCTCCTTGCCGGAAGTCTGGGATAGTCATTGCGGGGCTGTTGTCAGGACCCGGCAGCCTCTTGACTTTCATGTGCTCTCCAGCCGGATGGGGGGAAATCATCTGTTTAGATGTTCTCTGCCAAACCGGCAGGCCAGGCTGGGTTTGCAACAATTGCATCAGGCGTCTCGTCTGCCTTTGGATGCATCTATTTTGCTGGCCTGAGCTGGGAGCCAAACTTTCCCCTTCTCCCCCAGGTTCTAAGGCACAGGCAGAGCCGTCCCAGCTGTGGGATGGGTGAGGCGGATGCCCAGGCCCCACACTTTGGGAGGGGGTCCCACAGCAGCCGCCCCAACCATCCTATGGATGGGATGGTCCCCCATAGGGATCTTAGCAGAGCTGAGCAGACTGGGAGCTAGCAGCATGGAGCAGGCTGCTGGGTTGCCCTGCTTCCCATGGCTCCGTCTGCTGTGGTGAGTTGGAAGGGGCGGGGGGGGTGACCATTGCTTCCTCTGAGCCCTGCCCCTACTCCACCCCCATGCCTTCTTGCCCTATTGAGCTCCTTCCCTGAAGCTTTCTCTCACCCTCCCCTGAGCAATGCGATCTAGGGGATTAGAGAGGGGCCTGGCCCCCTGCTACTGCCCCATGGCAGGCCCCCCTGTGATCTCCTAGGCCCGGGGCTGGAGCAGAGTGGGGCTTGGGGGAAGGAATGGAGTGGGGGGCATGGCACAGCAGGGAAGGAAGGAGGCGGGGCTGAGGCCCTGCACCCCTTAGGGATGGCCCTGACCACTGGCCTTTAAAACCTGAATCATCAACCCTGGGGAATCTTCGTGAAAAACCTCAGGAATCCTTCTCACCTGGAGGCGTTCATCCGTGGATCTCAAAGCACGGTCCAAAGCAAGATGGAGAGGGGGAAACTGAGGCACCGAGTGGTGATATGACTTTCCAGCAGGCCAGGACCAGAGCCTGGACTAAAACTCACCTCTCTTAATTGCTGGCTCTGCTCTCCCACCACGGGACGATGCAGCCTCATGTTTTGGATAATTTTATGGCCTGTCACCTTGTGCCTCTGTTAGGGGTTGAACATCAACCTTAGATGCTCACATGGGGGATGCATGGAAGTCCCAGTCCAAAGTGCCCCAAAGACTGGAGCATTCGACTGTGACTCGCTACGAGGAAAGAGTCAAGCTGTGACTTCGGACCCACGCCCAAGCTGGGGTCTGAGGTCCCCAGGTGAGGTCACTGATTTTCTTGTTAGCTCTGCTCGCTCTGTCCTCTGCCTGTGATCTGCCTTCTGGGAAATCCTGACCCTATACAAGAGCTAAAAGAGAGGAGACGACAAAAGCTGCTCTCAGATGGCTGGGAACAGGCCGGGGGCGGGGGAACCCTCAAATTCCCCCAGCGGAATTAATCCCGGGCCATGAATTGCAGAACAGCAGGGAGCTGGTGCTAGATTCTAGTTGTGCAGCTAGTGGGATTGTCGGCAAGTGACACACAAATGCGTGGAGTAATTTACCCTAATGGCCTGAGTACAGCACAGGGGCCTGAAGACGGCAGAGATGAGACCCTGGCTTTGACACGTACCCCTCATGTCATCTGATCTTCTGGCCTGGAAATCCATCTGTAGAACAGGGCAGCAGGTGGACCAAACTGCCCCAGCTCCCAAGAAGCAAAGCCCTGAACAGCTGCCCAATACCCTGCTGTGCCAGGCAGAAAGGGGCCTGGGCCACAGCAAAATTGATGCAGCCGGTTTACACTTTCCCAGGGTCTGCCCTGTGTCTCCCTCTTTGCAGTTGGAGTCCAACACCTATCTGAACACCCATGGAGGCGATTGCTGGGTGTATGGGGAGCTCTCAGCTGTTGCCAAGCCAAAGCAGAAGATGGGAGGCAGGGAGCTGGAAAGCATTTTGCCCTCACCGTCTCTAGCTATTGCATTCTCCCGCTGACGCCTCCTAGCACCCGCCTGCCCATTACCTCCTGGGCCGTGGGGTGCTGCTGGCTTCCCAGGTGGTGAACTGAAGTGGCCTGACGGTTGCAGGCCCAGATCTCATCTCCCATGGAGTATTTATGTCTCTTCCTGCATCACGCACCTGCAATAAGTTTAAACGCGGTCACCCTCCCGCCTGCCTGTGGGTTGGAATCGCCTTCAAAGTGGCAGGGAGTGGACGTTGCTCCACTCCCCAAGTCAGCTGCTAATTGAGCCCAGATGCTCGGCGGTTCTGGGATGGGAGAAGGGCCCTGGCTGAGGTCTCACGTTGGGCTTCTGCCCTGGGACAGCAGGGCACATTGCCTAATACCGTCAGCCATTCTAGGAACGAGGCCCATGTCACTCACGGACCCAGCTTTCTTTACCATTTCCTAGCTGTGGCCAGGAGTTAGCATTGGCTCCGGTAAGTGCTGAAAAAGGCCTTTTCTAATTGCTATTATCTCCTTAAATCAAGGCGCTGGGACCTGATAGACAGTCAGTATCTCTGAGCGCCGTTGTGCACCTCTGTGCTTCGCAGCCAGACATGCACACGTGCTTTCCCCAAGTCCTGTGAAATCGGTGCAAAGTTCATGAGCTAAACTGGGGATGCCATGGCTGGGAGTGGCAATGCTGATTCTTTAGGGAGGGTTGTATCTCCATGAGCTCAGCGTCGAGTATTGCTTTGGGGGTGTTGCAGCCAGAGCCAGTGTTGTGCAGAGAGGTGGAAGAAACAGACCCTGTTCTGGTGCCTTAGTCAGGGCTCACTCTAACTGTCTCCTTCCATAGGTGGAATAATTTGTTATGTGTACCAAGATATATGTGGATGTGCACCACCCATAGAAACTCATGTTGCCAGCTGTGGGTGGCTCTGGGAGCTCTGCTGATCATTTGGGTGGCTGCCCAAGTGCCCAGCTGAAAGGGAACGCTGGTTACAGTCCTTTGGTACTTTTTGCAAGAATATTAACCCGGGAGTCCTTGTCACCGTCCCTTGTGGATGTTCACCTTCTTCCTTCAATTCCTTATGTGGACTATTGAATATGGGACTCTTCCCCTTACCTTGCCCCTTAAATGTTTCTGCCAACTTGCCAGGTAACTGTTCAGTAGCAGCAGTGCTCTGACCCAGAGATAGCTGCATTTCCAGGCCAAGTTAGTGAGCCTTGCCCAGTGATCCCGTGAACTGTTAAACAGCTGCACCATTCCACTGCAGAGGTGGTGGCATTTCTGTGATGAGTGAGCAATACCACTGCAGCATTACTGCGAACTTTTAAAGAGCTGCTGTGTTTAACCCATAGACGGCTGTATTTCTGTGGTGGGTGACTGATGGCTGTACAGTGTTGCTAGTAAATAACTACTTTGTTCCACCTCAAAGGTGGTTGTCATTTGCATATTGAATGATCCTCATGCACTGTTGCTGTGAGCTACTTAAGCACGTCTCATGTTCCACCCCAGAAGCAACCGCACTTTAGCAGTGGGCAAAGGACACCCAGCAGGCAGTTTGTGTGTCAGTCTGCAGAATTTCGGAGAGTTCTGCTCCACCCACACGCTGCTCTAGGGTCACCTTTTCTTCAACCTCAGCTATTTTTAGACGTGACTCATGTTCTAAAATCAGACAAGTGTGTAGACACTTAAAAAAAAATCCACAAAGCTGTTCGTGAGCATTATATAGAATTCAGAACTGGGCTGGTTTGAATGTTGCACTGGCTAATGAAAACGAAGCAAAACATGGCTTACCAGTGGTTATGCCGCTATGCTAATGACCAGGGACTGGCCTGGCAGAGCTTCCTGGGAAGTGATTTAAAAGGGCCCTCTCCCTTATTCCATGCTGGGACCGCGCCCACAGCAGTTCAGAGATCCTCTTTTATGCCCTGATCTGATGCCCCCCAAGTCCTTCCAGTGACTGCAGGCGGCTTTGGATCTGGCTGTTAAGCGGCCAGTGAAACTGCCCACTCCTTAAAAAGACAGGATCCCAGCCCTACGGAGGCAAGGAAGCTGCTCCTCAGCCTGTTTTAGAATATGATCCTGCAAGGCGCTGAGGCCTGGCTCAGTTGAGAAGCCATGGGGAGGGGTCTTCTCAAAGCCTGGTTTGGCTGTATGAGTTAAGTTTATAGGCATGGCGCTGTGATGCCAGTTGTGGTTGGTGCATTTCTGGAGGTTTCATCACATGCCATAATCTTTTAATTGAAGAATAAGCTTTCGTTCCTGGCCACTGTGGGACACTCCTGGAGGGTTGGCAACTAAGGAACCTTAACCTCTCCCCCATCTGAACAGGCCCCATAAAGACACAGATTTATTTGGGCATAAACTTTCCTGGGTAAAAACCTCTTTGTCAGATGCATGGAGGCCCCTGTTTTTGCAAATGCAGACTAACACAGTTGCATCCACACCGGGGAAGTCAGCCTGGGATAAAGACCAACAAGGGGGGGCACACATGGGGGTTAAATCCCAGATCCAAACGCTTCCACATTTGGGATGCAGGAGTGAATCCCAGCCTGGATCCAGAGTAGAATTTCTTAATGGCCTCTTGTCTGGCTAATGGGTCAAACCAAGATTCCGGCTAGGAAGAGCTAAACCAAGTCCAAACTTAGGAATGGGAGTTTATCGCAAGAGAAAAATGCAATAACTAGGACTAAAAGCTGTGAACACCAGGATTTATATATAAATCGTGATTTTTATAGCTACCGTTATACATGCATGTAATGTGCGTGGCTATACACAGAGTATGTAGATATTTCTTTACACCATTGATCCTTCTGTTTTTTCCCCCATCTATGGCTGGAATAAATTTTGTTACATGCGCTGAGGCATGTGCAGATGTGCACCACAAAGACAGAAACATGCTGCCCACTCTGGGTGGCTGTGGGTGCTCTGCTAGTCAGCTGGGAGGCGCCTGAATCTTGCCACGTGCTCAGCTTACAGGGAACACTGCTGCACACCCAGTTTTGCCCTGATGAGCAGAAGGTTGAAAGCAAGAACCCCATGCTAATGATGATCCTTAATGCCCTACAGGAATGGGCTTGGGTAGCAGGGCTAGGATAGAACGTTTTGGTCTGTGATAACAATGCATGCTGCTCTGCATTTCTGACCCAGGGAGCTGCGGATGGTACCAAGGGATGGGGCTGGAACTTCCCCAGGGTCTGGTTGGGGGTGTGTGTGATGCAATATTTTGAGTTCAGCCCCACTCTGTAATTTAAACCACTGAGCCTGGCCCATCCTCAGGTGGGTGTGTAGCTGAGAGCAAATGAAGGTCTGTCAGGAGAGGTCACAGAGCAAGAAAGTCCCTGCTGGAGTGGGGCAGGGGTGATGTAATGGGGGTAGGGGTGGAATGTTTTGAACAGCTGGGTGGGAGTGCTGCCTGCACATAGAAGTTCTTAGGGGCTGAGAGATTCCCACAGATGAAGGGAGCTCACTGGGCCAGACAGCATGTGGCACAGCTGGAAGGCAGAAGCCTCAGACGCAGTTTGGATTAGCTGGTACAGGGGTGTTTGCGTGTTAGAGGAGCTGGATTATTTGCCTAGGTGCTGGAACGCAAGAGGATGCTGCACCCTTGATTGAACTGGTTTGCTAGTTTGGTTCAGTGGCTCTCAGCACCCCGCACTCTACAGATTGTTCCAGTGCCCCGTGATTATTCAGTGTTGGTGGAAAGTACATAGCAAGTCTCCCACGGCAGGTGTAAGATCTGCGTAATTTCAATATGAAACAGTTGAGAGGAGGAGGAAGATCTGAGGGGGTGTGTCTGGAGGAGGTTTAGCAAGGAAGCACTGAGAAAGCAGGGTGTTACCTTCTTCAAGCAAACACAAATGCACACATGCACCACCCTGTGGGAGGGAGGAGGGGCTGGTATTGTCCCCATTCTACAGATGGAAAAACTAAGGCACGGTGGGGAAGACTCCTCTCAGCCACCATGGGCCATGGTGAGAGGAGATGCCATTGCAATACATAGAATGAACAGTGATTAGTATTGGAGCCAGGGGTCCATATTTTTAGGCCTTGCCCCACTCACAGCTGTACCCACTAGATAATAGTCCCTTGTCCTCTGGGGGGCTGCACAGAATCTGTGTGTGACGCCATTTAAAAGCCTGATCTGACAAGATGCTGATCACTGCTTCATTGGGAATTTGAATCCTCTCAAGAGCTGAGCTTGTGGGGAACAGACACCTCAAAGGCTGGCGCAGTCAGAGCTGGGGTTAAAACCCAGTAGTCCTGGATCCCCATTGTCTGTGTTAACCACTAGACCACACTTCTTCCCAGAGCTGGGGTTAGAACTGGAGAGTCCTGACCATTGCCCACCAGCTGTAAGTACTGGCCTTCCAGACATCTCCATCACAAACTTACTGTGCAGCCGTAAGCACGTCACCTCATATATTTCTGTGTTTGTTTCCCCATCTATACAATGGGCATATTGAAGGCAAAGGGAATGGAGAAGCTAGCGAGGGTGAAGGCAGTATCTCTTACGGTTAAGACTTCGACTTCTCTGTACCTCACCTTCCAACTAGCTAGAGAGCTGCTGTCTGTGCTGTCTGAGGGGTCTGAAGGCACAACTCCTGTTGTGAGTGTCAGAGTTGCTGTAGCATGTTACAGAGGAGCTAGACCCACTTTGCTCTTCTCCACGGAGACTTTACTTGTGTTCTTTTTTGTTCCCATTTTTCCCTAACCTGAAACAAATCATTCCAAGTGTTGTATGGGGTTTGTTTGCATATCAAAACCGGCAGAGCTGTGGTGGTTGGAGTGATTACCTAGGCACTGAGCCTGGATAGATGAGCAAAACTCAGCTCAGTTTTCCCTTCTGTAACATGGGAGCAACAATTGATCTCTTCCTCTGTGAGCTGTTCCCATGTAGCCACTGCTGGGTTCCTCTCCTTGTTCAAGGGTCAGAGGAGGGGAGGGGGGAGATGAAGCGGAGAACAAAGGAAGCAGGGTGACTAAACTGAAACTGCCTCCTCCCATTTGAAGCGTCTGTCAGCAGTGACTGTAGGGGCTGTGGTGCGGTGGGAAGAGGGGAGGAGGTGTGGGCTCACTGAAGGGGAATTGCCAGGAGATGAGGTGTAAGCTGCTCTGTGGAAATAGATTGAGATCCCCTGCTCAAGAGCTGCACCTGCTCAAAGCAACTGGGGCCATCCTGGAGGGAGGGGGGGAACAGGGCCTGGGCAACACCCCCAGTGCCTTGAACCGAGCCCTGAGCCCCCTCCTGCATCCCAACCCTTTGGCCTGACCCCCCACCACACATGGACTCTGTGTGGAATAATTTTTGTCATGTGCACCAATATCTCCATATTAAATATTAGGAGTGGTCTGGGAGGCAGTGCAGGTGAGTGGTTAGTGCAAAGGAAATGGAAGACCTGCACACAGGCCTAGAAGGCGGGGTGCTCATACCCCTGAGATCGCCAGCAGGCTCACGGGCTTCCTTGGAAAAGGCGCTTCAGAATTTGTCGCTCTTCCACGCTAAGAATACGTCCACACCCAGAGGGCTGCTGCCACCAACCTAGGGCTGATGGAGGCCACTTGTGGGTTTGTGTCAATGATCCTCCTGGCTGATTTTTGTCCTACCGCTTCATCCAGAGTGGCTGCTAATGGGTTGAAGGTCTCAGCCTTCCTCAGCACTCACGTTCTACTGCCGTCCAAGGACGTCAGTATTACGCAGCTCTGAGTTTGTGTCCACAGTTCTCTCGTCTCCTTTGCACTAACCACTCACCCGCACTGCCTCCCGGGCCACTCCTAATATTTAAACAATCCCCTCCGTTACCATGGGAACCAGGTTGATAATGTTCCACGCACTGCGCCTTTTGTTTAAATACAACAGGAGAGAAACACCCTCCCACGCACACACCCCAGCCCCCACAAATTATGGTGGAAAGCACCACCCCACGCCTCCCTCCATGGCGGTGTTACATTCATTCTACACCTACAACCTCAGCAACAGACAGAGAGCCAGCCTGGGACTTTTTATGCCACATCTGAGTTACAATTGCTGGGGTTTTCTTTAACCTGAGGTTTTCAGATGTATTTTTAGAGGGGACCATGTGTGGGGGACATGCTAGCACCGAGTGGAGCTGAAGCGCATGCAGCTACTGCTAAGCAAATAGAAGAGGCTAGAATAAAATCGCTCATTCATGGATCAGGGTTCCCTCTAATTTTTTCTAGCCATGCACAGAATAAATTTTGTTACATGCATCCAGGCCTGTGTGGATGCGCACCACCATGGCATCCAGCGAGATGCTTTGTGTTAGGAAGGAGGGGTCAGCAGTTACACCAAGTGTACGAAATGGGTTAATAATCCTTCTGTTGGCCGGTTAGGTTAGACTGGCAGCCTTTGGGGCTAGCACTTGGATAGTGTCCGTACAGCTCCTAGCACAGCTCGGCTAGGGGGTCTCTTTAGCTGCTGTCTTCCCAAGTGCCTGGTCGGTGGATAGACCAAACACTGCAACCCTTTGACGGCTGATCTTGTTTTTAAGAGAGCCTGGCCTTTCATAGCTGGAGGGGATGAACGATTCCAAGGAGGACTAATAAGAGCAAGAGCAGCCTGGCCCCGCTGCATGGCTTATACGGATGCAGACATCTGATCCATAGGCAGCCCTGCCCATGTATGGCCAGCCTTGGAGGAGGTGGGTGAGTCAGTGGAATGTCTCTGTGGGCCCTTCAGACCCCCACTCTGTTTCAAGCCAACTACGAAGAGATGGCGGATGACAGGTTTCCTAGTGAGTCAGCTGATTGCAGCACAGACAAGCCTCAGCTTGGTTGGATGAGAGCAGCCAACGGGGTGTGGGTTTATTACAGCAGCACAGAGGGAGGCGCTGAGAACGGAGCCATGTTGTGCTAGGGGCTGTACAAATCTGAGGCAGGAGACAGCTCCTGCCCTGAAGCGTACAGACTGCTGGACAAGGCCAGCCCCAGGCTGAGCATCGCACATACAAATAGAGGGACCCATCAGTGACTCAGGAACATTTTTAAGAGAGGGGGTGCTGAAATCCAGCACCCCGACCATCCCCTGGCCCTGCTGAAGCCAGGAGCAAAGCCCTGGTGTGCAGGGCCAGCAGCTGGGATCAGCGTTCTCTCTAATTTTTAACATCCATATGCAGAATAAATTTGGTTCTGTGCACGGAAGCAGTGTGAATGTGCACCACCCCTAGAAACACACACTGCCGGCTGTGGGCGCTCTTCTTATCAGCTGGGTGGCACTGGGTGCAGCCGCCCAAGTGCTCAGCTTACAGGGAACGCTGGTGCTCCCCCAGTGCCTTCCAGCAGCTTCCCATTGACAGATGAGTCCTCCTGTGGTTAATGGGGATGGTCCACATCCACACGGCTATGCTGAGCTGGGTGATTTCTATCCCAGCTCCCACGTCACACTCTCACCAGCCCACTTTGAGCTAATGAGCCAAGAGCCCCTGAGCTATGGGGGCGGGATGGCTGCTGTTCCTTCTTGCCGGAGTGTGTGGGGGTGAGAAATTTGCTCTGATGGATCGACAGCACCAGGCTACGTTGCCTCTGCTCCTGATCCAGTGTGCAGGGAAGACAAGAGGGTTAAGTCAATATCTGGGAATCCTAGAAATAACTCCTGTGCTTAGGTTTACCAAGCAGTGCCTCAGGACTCCACCTTGCTCGGCTGCCCTTCCACAAGCGAGAACCCTGAGATGGAAAAAGACCCGTTCAGATTTCTCTGTGGTGTGCAGAGCTGGGTAATTGCTACTTCTTTGCTCTGAGCCTTTAAATATTTAAGGCTGCCTCTGCAGGAGCGGATGATGTCCTGCAAGGAAGGATCTTAGGGAGTTGCCCACCCTGTGCTCTCAATCAAAGAGACTTGATATTGGTTCTTTCTTGTTTGGGTCATTTCCCTAATCTTGATAAGCCCATTCAAACCGAAAGTAGTACTGCATTTTTATTATCAGAAGTCCATGTCATGGACAAATACAGAACAAATGCAGAACAAAAAGATTGTCCCTGTCCCACAATATTACAATCACATAGCCATAACTAAAGCCTATTTCCTAGTGCCATTGCCATGGGCGTAGCTCTGAAGTTAGAGGATCCTCCCAGTGTTTGGTTTGTTTGGGGAATGTGGCCTTCAGGTTAGAGCTGGGAGGATGGTTTCTGTAGGAGCACCTAGCAACCTGGTGACTGTTGTGTCTTTGTCACCTCCACAGATGCTCCCAGCTGGTTCAGCTAATGAGGGAAGGCAGTGTGAGCTAGTGGCCAGAGCAGCCAACTGTGATGCAGGAGACAGGGAGTCTGCTCCTGGCTTTGTCCTGGAGTAAGCTGCTGCCCCTTTCTGTGCCTCAGTTTTCCCCTACTCTTTGTCCATCTGCTCTATATAGACTTCTTGGGACAGGGCTCTTCTACATGTACATCTAGCTCCTAGCATGACAGGGCTTCGATCTCAGTCCAGAGCGTCATGTGCTGTTCTTCTATGCCTAATAATAGTGCAGGGAGAATCAGTAGCGCCCGACTCCTTCAGAGGAAACCCTGGTGCGTCAGACTAACATGCGAAGGTGATGCCTGTTGCACCAGCCGGCCTGGGTGAGACTGGTGCCTGGCAAGAGCAGCGGTCAGTGGAAAGCCCCTGCAGCAGAGCTGATGGGATGTCACGTGCCAGGAAGTGGCCCCTTCTGGAGAGAAAGGGAAGTGGCTCCGGGGGGGTCCAGCAAGCTCAGTTTCCTTTTCAGAAGCTGTAGGGCTAGGAACAGCAGTTCCCTGGGGAAGCCAGTGGAGCAGAGGGCTCAGCCTCTTTACAAGTACTAACTGGGCCTGGTGGGGAAGCCCCAGCCGCACTCCATGGCACAGACGAGAGCCCCTTGGCATTGCCTGGTACCAATACCCAGCCGAACTCGCATCCATGTTCTCACTCAGAAAAAAACTGGCTCCACATGTAAGGTGCTGAGGGGCTGGGATATGATTGAAGCCTTGTGGGTTGGAGGGGTTCCCCAGGGTCTGGCGAAGCTAGAAATCCCCCACCCCCCAACCAGGTAATGCTGCAGCTCTGCAGGGAGCAAGGCTGTAAGCCCCCAGCTAAGCAGCTTCCAGGCTGGTTGCTGCTTGAAGGAGGGGGGCCACTGGGACTGGGGTGCCCTTTCCTTCAGTCCAGTCCAGCCCAGCCCAGCTGTTCCCTGCAGGAGGGTAACTCAGCTGCTGACATGGCCCATGATGAGAAAAATCTGCTCCAGGCCCAGAAGGGCATAAAATTCTAGAACTGGAAGGGATCTCGTGAGGTTGTTGAGTTCAGTCCCCTGCCCTCCCAGCAGGACCAAGCACCATCGAGATCGGGGTGAGCAAACTTTTACATGGGGCCCCACTTTTCATCCCTGCAATTAGCAGGGGCCCCCATCCTGTCTCATGTAATGCAAACGGATGGAAATTTCACATAAAAAACCCCTCTTTTTGGCATGTGAAGGAAAATAAGCCTGTAGAATGTAAAACCTTTATTAATCAGTGTACACATGTGAATGTGCCTACATAAAAAGAGCAACATAAAGCAATATTTTTAATGAGATGGGTGACCCTGTGACCCACCAGCCAATCATGCACAAAATTTCATGCCCCTCGAGGGGGCCCACCTCCCCTTTGTGCACCCCTACTCCAGCTCAGTGTTTCTTAAACTTTTGGTGACCACGGAACACCAAACAGTATTTTTATCCAGGACACCTATGAAAATGTTCTTAAAGAAAAATTGTTGTCAGACCCCAAAAACCCAAACAGCAACATATGCAGCAAAACCAAAATGAAGTCATTTAATCAAGTATCCTTGCAAGGAAGAAGTAACATTATATCTGGTTTTAAGAACAGAAAATATAGACCATCAGTGTATGATATTAAAAAAGTGCCAGATGCTGGCGGCACACCTGCGAGTTGTTCATGAAGCACCAGGGTTCTACAGAACATAGTTTAAGAAACACTGATCTAGATTATCCCCAACAGATGTCTGCCTAACCTGCTCTTAAATATCTCCAGTGATGGAGATTCCACAACGTCCCTTGGCAATTTATTCCAGGGTTCTGGCCGGACTGGTGTTTTCCCCTTCGGCTCCAGTGGTAGAGTGCCTGATCTCAGCACAGCAGCCGGATGTTGTAATCCCACTGCGAGAGAGGGGTTAGCGTTGTTTCTCGGCCAGTGGGTTTCATTCAAACCCCTTTGGCAACAAGCCAGCGCTCCCCCTCCTCCCCAGGGGCTCCTTCTGGGCTAGTTGTTGGCAGCTGCTGGTAACAAAGCAGGGGGTTGTCTAAAGATGAAGTGGCTCATTAACTGCGAGGGAGGGTGGCCCCCAGTCCCATGAGCACGTGGGTTTGGCGTTGGAGGTGTAGTCTCCATGAAAATTCAGAAGAAGCCTCTCCCTGGGAAAGCCAAAGTGGCTGCTTGCTAATTTCTTCCATTGCTTATTTTCACTCTCTTTCTTTATTCACCTCTCTATGGGCCTCACTCCTATTTGCCTTAGCTCTCTCTGCTCCGACACGCAACCTCCTTCAGGTCGGCACAAGAGCCTTCTCCTTTGCAACTCTTCCCACCTCTTATTTCCCATCTGCAGCTCAGAAACCCTCCCCTCGCTTGCTTTTTGCTGTTTGACTTCTCTCTTCCCTTCTGCTGCTTGTGTTTAATTCTTTATACCATCTGCGGTGTTTATTTGGCTGTCCTAACAAAGGACATTGCAAATTAAACTGTTTGATTCCCTGGGAGTGTATTATAAATAAAATAGCAACCTCAAGGGAGATAGTGTGTCCTAGTGGATAGAGAACTGGAGTGACTCGCAGGAGACTGGGCTGTTTTGATGGTCTTTTACTCTGTGACCTTGGGCAAGACACGTCCCCCGTTCTGTGCCTCAGTTTCCCTATCTGTAAAATGAGGATGATGAAAACACCACCTTTGTAAAACGTTGAGATAATTGATTTACTGGTGAGGAATTATTTAGCAATATACTATGCTAGGGGCCAGCAACCTCCATCCGGATGCCAAGAGTGGCATGCAAGGTGATTTTCATTGGCATGTGAGAGAGGAGCTCAGCCCCACCCCTCCTCCCCAATGCAGCCAGGAGTTTGCTCAAAGCCAGGCCACCTGTGGACTAACAAAAGACCAGCTAATGCTGCCCACCACCATCTAATTGGTAAAGCTCTGCATCTGAATTTGTTTGTTAGTGAAGCTGTTGTAAGTAGGACTATTAGTGACTTTCAAAAGTATCACTGGCACTCGCACCGTACAGAATGGTCAAATTTCAGCACTCCACCTTGGAAAGTTTGCCATCCCCTGTACTATGCCATAAAAATGACACAGGCCATGTCTATGGGCCATTTATCTGTTTTTGAATAAAATGTTACTGCTACTCAAAATAAAAAAGCAGTCAAGTAGCACTTTAAAGACTAACAAAATAATTTATTAGGTGAGCTTTCGTGGGACAGATCCACTTCTTCAGACCATAGCCAGACCAGAAAAGACTCAACATTAAAGGCACAGAGAACCAAAAATAGTAATCAAGGTGGACAAATCAGAAAAAAAATTATCAAGGTGAGCAAATCAGAGAGTAGAGGGGCAGAAGAGGGGTGGGAAACCAAGAATTAGATGAAGCCAAGTATGCAAACAAGCCCCTATAATGACCCAGGAAATTCCCATCCCTGTTCAAACCACGTGTTAATGTGTAGAATTTGAATATAAAAGAGAGTTCAGCAGCTTCTCTTTGAAGACTGTTGTGAAAATTCCTCTTCAGTAAGACTCAAACTTTTAAGTCGTTAACAGAATGGCCCACTCCATTAAAATGCTGGCTGACCAGTTTGTGGATCAGGAGTGTTTTTATGTCTGTTTTGTACCCATTAACTCTTTGTCTAAGAGTTTGAAGTCTGTCCAATATACAAAGCATCTGGGCATTGTTGACACATGATGGCATGTATGATGTTAGTTGAGGAACATAAGAACGCGCTCATAATTCTGTGAATAACCTGGTTAGGTCCAGTGGTGGTATCTCCAGAATAGATATGTGGACAAAGCTGGCAGCAGACTTTGTTGCAAGAAAAAGTTCCAGGACTGGTGTTCCTGTGGTATAGACTGTGGTTGTGGGTGAGAATCCTCATAAGGTTGGGAGGTTGTCTGAAGGAGAGAACAGGCCTGTCACATAGGGCCTTCTGGAGTGTGGCATCCTGATTAAGGATAGGTTGTAGGTCTTTAATAATGTGTTGCAGTGGGGGGCTGTAGGTGATGACCAGTGGTGTTCTGTTCTTGGCTTTTTGGGGCCTATCTTGGAGCAGCTGGTCTCTGGGTATTCATCTGGCCCTGTTGATTAGCTGTTTTATTTCTCCTGGTGGGTAATTCAGGTTTATGAATATTTGGTAAGGATCTTATAGTTTTTGTTCTCTGTCTGTAGACATTATAATCAAAACTGCTGACAAAGTGGGTGCTGTTGTCATCATGAATAAGTCAGACTATGAACAGGAGGCAGCCAGACAACTCTCCAACACCACATTTTACAGACCTCTCTCCTCTGATCCCACTTTGGAACTCCAAAATAAATTACAACAACTACTTAAGGAACTCCTTGCTGCTACTCAGGACCTTATTCTCTCAGACACACCCTCTGAGACCTGACCTGGATTATTCTATTTACTTCCCAAAATCCACAAACATGGGAACCCCGGACGCCCTATTATTTCAGGTATTGGCACCATGGGAACCACCGGACTATCCAATTATGTGGACACCCTCCTCAACCCCTCTGCCACCAACACTCCCAGTTATCTCCAAGACACCCCTGACTTCCTGAGGAAATTACAAAACATCGGAAAAGTTCCTGACAACACCATCCTTGCCACAATGAATGTAGGGGCTCTGTACACTACTATTCCACACAAAGATGGATTACAAGCGATCAGAAATACCATCCCTGATGTCACCTCAGCCATTCTGGTGTCTGACCTCTGTAACTTTGTTCTCACCCACAATTATTTCTGATTTGGGGACAATTTATACCTCCAGATTAGTGGAACTGCAATGGGCATCTGCATGGCCCCACAATATGCTAATATATTCATGGCTGACCTGGAACAACAATTCCTCAGCTCTCGTCCCCTATTACCCCTCCTCTACTTAAGATACATTGATGACATCTTTATGGTTTGGACCCATGGTATACAGACTCTGGAAGAATTCCACAGAGACTTTAATAATCTGCACCCCACCATCAATTTATGCCTCGATTACTCCATGCTTGAGATATATTTCTTGGACACTACAGTACAAATCAAGGATGGCCTGATCAGTACCACACTGTACCGGAAACCCACTGATCGCTATACTTACCTACATGCTTCTCGCTTCCATCGGGCACACATAACTAGATCCATTGTTTATAGTCAAGTGCTTAGGTACAATTGCATTTGCTCTGATCCTACTGACAGAGACCAAAAACTACAAGGTCTTTACCAAATATTCATAAACCTGAATTACTCACAAGGAGAAATAAAAAAACAAATTGACAGGGCCAGAAGAATACCCAGAGACCAGCTACTCCAAGATAGGCCCAAAAAAGCCAAGAACAGAACACCACTGGTCATTACCTGCAGCCCCCAACTCAAACCACTGCAATGCATTATTAAAGACTTACAACCTATCCTTAATCAGGATACCACAGTCCAGAAGGCCCTGGGTGACAGGCCTGTTCTCTCCTACAGACAACCTCCCAACCTTATGAGGATTCTCACCTACAACTGCAGGAACACCAGTCCTGGAACTTTTCCTTGCAACAAAGCCCGCTGCCACCTTTGTCCGTATATCTATTCTGGAGATGTCATCTCTGGACCTAACCAGGTTATTCACAGAATTATGGGCACATTCTCATGTTCCTCAGCTAGCATCATATATGCCATCATGTGCCAACAATGCCCAGATGCTTTGTGTCAAATATCGGAGGGGTAGTCGTGTTAGTCTGGATCTGTAACAGCAACGAAGGGTCCTGTGGCACCTTATAGACTAACAGAAAAGTTTTGAGCATGAGCTTTCGTGAGCACAGACTCACTTCATCTGATGCATCTGATGAAGTGAGTCTGTGCTCATGAAAGCTCATGCTCAAAACTTTTCTGTTAGTCTGTAAGGTGCCACAGGACCCTTCGTTGCTGTTACAGATGCTTTGTATATTCGACAGACTTCAAACTCTCTTAGACAAAGAGTTAATGGGCACAAAACAGACATCAAAACACTCCTGATCCCCAAACTGGTCAGCCAGCATTTTAATGGAGTGGGCCATTCTGTTAACGACTTAAAAGTTTGCGTCTTACTGAAGAGGAATTTTCACAACAGTCTTGAAAGAGAAGCTGCTGAACTCTCTTTTATGTTCAAATTCAACACATTAACACGTGGTTTGAACCGGGATGGGAATTTTCTGGGTCATTATAGGGGCTTGTTTGCATACTTGGCTTAATCTAATTCTTTGCTCCCCTGCTTCTGCCCCTCTACTCTCTGATTTGCTCACCTTGATAACTTTTTTCTGATTTGTCCACCTTCATTACTATTTTTGGTTCGCTGTGCCTTAAATATTGAGTCTGTTCTGGTATGGCTATGGCCTGAAGAAGTGGACCTGTCCCATGAAAGCTCATCACCCAATAAATTATTTTGTTAGTCTTTAAAGCGCTACTGGACTGCTTTTTTGTTTTGATAGTATGTAGACTAGCATGGCTTTCTTTCTGTTACTGCTAATGAAAATGTGTCACTGTTTTGTAACAGGGGTTTCCATAGAGGGATTTTAATTTGGTTTATCTTGCTTCACTCAATGAAGCCAAATGCAAACAGAGTTAATTATGCACAGAAGAGGATTTTTGCCTTTTAATTAACTGCAGTCTACATGGGAGATTTAAGGTTTCTGATCTCACAGCTGCTTGTGGAAGGGTCACTCATTGGGACCCACAACCTGGTGTGAAGTTACTCGTCTGTCTGCAGGAGCCAGACTTTTTTCACCTGGTTGGATGACCCCAACGCTGCCCGAAGAAAGGCCCAGGCAGTCGGATAGCTTGTTTCCACCTCTTGCTTCTCAGCTGCAAAGGTTGTGTTAAAGCTCAGTTTACATGGAATGGACTTTCTGTTGCTGGCATTTGGTAAAGCAGTTGCCCGCAGCTGGGGGTGGCGGTGGGCGGAGGAGAGGGGAGCTATGCTGGTTCCCATGGTGAAAAGGAGAGGGGACGCTGAGTCTCGTTGACTTTCATTTAGAGCGCCTGCTGCTCAGACATCCTTCGCCTGGAGCTGCTCTTCTGGTTCGGCAGGTTCTGAGCTGGAAGATGCAGTTTCCAGTGGAGGTGCGGGAAGTTCTCATTCCAACCCCTGGGAGAGGTGGCCCATCTCCAGTGCTTGTACTTCAGACTCCACCTTCTTCACTCCACGGGCCTCCAAGCAGCTTGCTTGCGTTGAAAAATGTGCTAGGACGTCTCTTCTCTCCACGCTAGAGAGAGGTGAACTGAGGCGGGGCAGTGTGGTGACACGCCTAAGCTCCCAGAGTGAGTTAGTGTGGTGGGGTGCACTGAGCCCCCACGCCCCTTCCAGGGGGCCAGAGGCCTTTCTACGTCCCATCCCAGTGAGAGAAGCAGGAAAGAGGCCCTCCAGGCAGGGTAGAGTGGCTTCTGCAGCTGCCAGTCAGGATCCAGCAGCCTGGTATAACAGAAGCTGCTGGTGGGGGCCTAGCAGCTGTTCGCAGGAGCTTGACTTAGGCAAGGTCATGCGCTGACTGGGAGACCGGCAGCACTACGGACAGTTCTGAGTGCTAGCTGAACGTAGACCTGGGTGAGGCCCAGGCCCAGTGGCTGAAGACCGGCCACAAGCCTAATACAAAGAACTGACAGCACGGTGGATGGGGCTGGTCAGAGACTAGCCCCAGAACCTGCCAGATGACCAGCCAAAGACCTTACGGGGCATCCCCTTTGCCACAGAGGGGTGCTCGCAAGCGGGTGGCCCCTGTTAGAGTTGTGATAGGGCTGGGTGTGGGGGCCAGGAGCCCTGAGTCCTCTCCTCCTCATCCAACTACTAGTTCTGCCGCATGTCTAGGGCCTTGGTTAGAGAGAAGGTGGGTAAAGCCCAAGCCAAAGGGGGAGCAGCTGGGTAGAGGAGAACTGAGTTGGTCAAAATCCGTGGTAAGTGTTAATGGCAAGTCTCCTGCTCTAACTGCTAAACTCCACTGCCTCCTGTTTAATTGTGCAGGCTGCTGCTTTCCCAGGACTCCCTTGCACAGCCCCGGCAGCTAGGGGAAGTGGGCTAATTATCCACCAGCAAGGGCAGGGTTGAGCCCATGGCTAATGAACTGGGTGGGGGAAAAGAAGTGTATTTGTGCGTGTGTGTCACAGCTCACAGTGGGGTCTTGCTGCTCCCTTAAACAGGGGAGAATAAATCTCAGTCCTCCCAACACAGATGGCACAGAGCTGGTCGATCAATTGCCATTTGCTTGTAAAAGTCTCCTCCTGAATTGTGTGTGTGCGTGCATGTGTGTCTGAATCACGTGTGTGTGTGTGTGTATGTATGTGCGCATGTCTGTGTGTAGCATGGCCTACCTGATGGCACACCAGGCTGCAGTCCAGGAGATCTGGGGTCTATTCCCAGCTCTGGCCTACTGGGTGACCTTGGACAAGCCATGTCATCCCGACCTCCATTTGTAGAGGGCGGATAATGGTACTGGAGAGCCCCATGAGGACTGTGGCTGGGAGGTGTTAGGCCATTTGTATTGCTCTAGCAGCTAGAGTTCCCCCTGAGATCAGTTTGCCAACACGCTGGGTGCTGCCCAGAGATGTGTACAGAGACAGACCCAGACCCTGAGAGTTTACACTCTGCATAGAGACAAGACAAAGTGTGTGGAAGGGAAAAGGAGTTTGTATTTATTTCTCCTTTTCACAGAGCGGCATCATGACTTGCCTAAGGTCTCCCCCAGAGTCGATAGCCGATCCAGGAACAGAATCGAGCTTTCCTGGGTCCCAACCCAGTGACCTACCCACTGTGCTAGGGTGGGAGGGGAAATAGACACCAGGAGGAACTTGCTGAAGGTGAGACAGCCAGGATTGGGAGCTGGGGTCTCCCATTGGGCCATACAGCCCCTTTGAACGTCAGGCCCTGTTCCAGCAGCTCCACCGGATCTGTGAAATAATCCATCTCTGTTAACTCACTGGAGGAAATGCCTATTTGCGTGGCCTTGCCATGGGGGAAGGTAAATCTTTTATTAGCTGCCCTGCTGGGAAAGTCCCCCCCTCCGCCCCCATCCTAACAGAGGCCGGAGCGAGCACATTGCTGTTCTCGTCTAAACATTAATCATGTTATTCTTCTGCGTCCAGGCTGGTACATTTTCCGGCCCCTCTTATGGGGCAGCATGAGTTTATTTTATGTTGGAGTTTTGTTTGCACAAGGAGGCATGGCCCTGAGGGGCTCTGTTTCCAGCTACATGCTGCTCAGTAGCTCTACAGAGTTCCTGGCTTAGTACAGTGCAGCTTTCTTTAGCAGCGGCAGGTTTTAGCAGTTACTCATTAAGCCATGGGCTGCTGGCTTTTCCCTTTCTGTGCAGGAGGCCTTGCCTTGGGATCACTTAGATGCTGGGTAGCATTGACTGTTATTGTGCCTTTTTATTTAAAAGTACTTTCTTGGCTTGAGGGCTAACCTGTCCAATTGCTTTGCCCTGGTTCTGCCTCCCCCCGCGTCCCCTGCTTCATTCAGACTTCTGACCTGGTTGATTTAGAGGCAAGCCCAGCAGTGCTGGAACAACTTCTAGAGCTGGGGTGCTGAGCTGTGCTCCCCCACTTTACTCCAGCCATGCCTCTCGCTGCGACCGTACTTCAGGGTGACTGGGTGTGGGCCTGGTGGCCAGGATCCAGACTTCAGTGGAGCCTGGAGCCCATGGGGCTGGCAGGTGACATGGCTAACAGTCAGGGCCACTGGGCCAGGTGGCTAGGACCAATGTTCCTTCTAATTTATTTCAGCCATGTGTGGAATAAATTTGATGTCCACCAAGGGATGTGCACCACTAGTAGAAACACCTGCTGCCAGCTGTGGGTGCTCTGCTAATCACCTGGGTGGCACCTGTTTCTCTGTATGGCTAACCCCAAGCATTTTTTAAAAAAAAAAAATCATCATTTTGGCCTAAAAGGCATGAGGTGTTTTTTTTGTTTTGTTTTTAATGGAGATTCTTTTCATTTGTCTTGGGTTTAGGATGTGGGGGAGTTTGTTTTGTCTTTTCCCAAGCAGCCATGAGGACTGGAAATTTATTTTCTTTCCAATTAGAGTTAAAATTCTCACAGAATCACATGAATCCAGCAGCTGGGGCTTTAAGAAGAAACATTTATTCCACCACCTGGCTTCTGATTAAAAGCATGAGTGTTGGCAACCTGAAATTCTAATAGGCTTTTGGAGCAGGCTCTGAATCTCTCAAAATATGCCTAGTTTTCTTTTTTTTCTCCCCTTTTTGCATGTCGTATAGAGCATGATTTGTAAGGCTACATCTACACTACAGCGATCTGTCAACAGACGGTGCCCCCCCTGCCCCGCTGCAACATCCACACTTGCTTTCTGTTGACAGATTCTGTCTAGAAAGGCGTTCTGCATGCTGGGGGAACAGCAGAACGCTCTCAGCGGAAGTGCCACGTTCTGTTGATCTGCTACGGACAGAACACAGCGGTAGGTGTGGACACTCCGCGGGGTTTTGGAGACAAAACTCTCTAGTATGTCGCCCCAGACACAAACCTACTGGGGCTGTTTCTCAGAGGGTTCTCAACTACGGGTAGGTTGGATAAGCAGAGCTGTGTGTCCTGTTTTGTTGATGTCGGACCAGTGGAGTTATTCTGGAGTTACACAGTGATGTAAATCAGCATCATCTACCCTGTGCACCAATTAACTGTGCAGGCAAGTAGTTATCTTGGATTTCTGTTGGGGTTGGATCCTTAGGTGATGTTTACCCTGGCTCCTCTCTTCCCTGAGGCATGCTGTCAAGAGTTTAGCCCCCTGCCTTTGATTAGTTAATGCTCATTTGGATGGAGGCTAGAGTCTAATCTCTCTGAAAACCTCAACTGACCCTTCTCTGCACCTTTGATCTTTTTCCCAAAACTCTTTCATCAGTTGTTCTGGTCTGGCTGTGGTCTGAAGAAGTGGGTCTGTCCCACGAAAGTTCACCTAATCAACTATTTTGCTAGTCTTTAAAGTGCTACTTGACTGCTTTTTGTTTTGATAGTGTATAGACTAGCATGGCTTCCTCTCTGTTACTCTTTCATCTAGTTTAGTAATCTGGATTCTCCCTACCCCTCCTGCAAATAAAGCAATCCCAGCTCCCTGGTATTCTGTTTTAGGGGCTATGTCTACACTGGTGAGAATCTTCGAAATAGCCATGCTATTGAATTGAATTGAATATTCAGTGCCTCATTAGTAATCTTCAAAATGGCCATTAGCATGGCTATTGCGAAGATTCTTGCCCGTGTAGACACAGCCAGGTTGCAGGCTTAAAAGTAAAATTGCTGTTGAAGTAGGTTTAAGGGAAACACCAATCTAATTTCTAAATTAGAGGAGCTCTGTGAAGTTGGAAAGCTGGTGGGATAAAAACATCCATTCACTCACCTTATCCCTCTGTAATCTTGAAATGTCCAGCTACGTTTGTACTAATCACGCCCAGTAGTTACCTGCCTTTCAAATGGAGCATATTCTGGTGACTAGAGTGTCAGATTTGCCATTAGGACACCTGAGTTCTATTCTGTCTCTGTGGCTGGCACTGTGCATGAATTATGTCAGAATATTTAACTGCTCCATACCGAGGTTTTCCCACGCGTGAAATGGAGTTGTTAAAAGTTACTCAACTTCGTAGTCCTTGGCTGAAAGGGAAACATAGTCTCGTGTGGCTCTCAAAACAGTTTATAAATTTTAGAAGGGTAGCTGTGTTAGTCTGTAGCTTCACAAAAAGCAAGCAGTCCTGTAACACGTTAGTCTTTATGGTGCTTTTTTAATAACATTTATTTAATCCTCAGGACAGCCCTGATTTGGCAGGTAATGTATCATTCCACTCTTAAAGAATGGGGAAACTGAGGCAGGGTGAAGTGATTCGCTAAGATCCTGTGGTAAATCAGTGGCAGAGGCAGAACTAGAATGTAGGAGCTCCAGTGCCCAGATATTTACCTGCCGTGACAGCTGGGAAGAGAACCCAGGAGACCTGGCTCCCCACCCATCTTCTGTTGTCACTCTTTGCACATTCCCAGTGGTAGAACTTATGCCGCTGTGTGCTGATTTCTGCCCTTTAAAAAGATAACCCCCCAGAGAGCTGTAGGGAAACAAGTGAGATTCTCTTGAGAGGTTGCCCAAATTCTGGCACCTCACAGTCAACTGTGCTGAGTCACTCTCTTTTGCTGCTCCTTAAAGAGAAGTGAACAGCCTTCCAATGGGATTATTAATGTGAGTATCAGACTACTCCTAAGAGTCACTTTGCTCCAGACTGGCTCTGCAGATTTTACACATGAATGATGCAAAACTGGAACGAGTCCAGTACCTTTATCCTTCCTGCAAAAGCTCAGCTCTGGTGCTCCAGCCATGCCAGAGAGCTGCTTTGCTGATTCCTAAATTGCTCTCTTATTTTTCCCCTCGTTTAGCTTGCGAGCAACGAGCCGCTGTTCTTAGCAAAACTTCTGCCTCTGGTTTCTGTCATGCTTTTTAATCATCTTTTAGCTTCCTCCTTATGCAGAATCTACTGAGCAGGCAGTTAATCCCAATGAAGCTGTAGTAACTAGTGCTCGCCATCCTTGAATGTAACCAGCCTTTGTTTGGTTGACTTGCTGCAGTTTTTCCCCTTTAGGCTGCCATACCCTTAGGTGCTGTTTCCTAAGGGTTAGAGCTCGAGGGACCTGGGAATCAGGGTTCTATCCTTAGTTGTGCCCATTAACTGAGTTGCAGCCTAGGGTATGTCTGGTATCCACTGAGCCTTGGCTTCCCTAGAAATGAGATTGTGTTAGAACATGATTGTGAGGAGCTGGGCTGGCTTAACCTGACTCTGGCTGTACTAATTGCAGGAACAAGCAGTGTCTTACCTCACCAGTTGGTTTGGTCAGGGTAACCACAAGCAGCTGATCTGATGCTAAGCACGATTCCCAGTATATTGCAGACTGCAGAGTCATGTTGCCTAGCACAAGTCCTCCAGGGCCACATTCTCGGAGTTAATTTTGTAGCAGGGCGGGAGATAACCCTCTTCCTGCAGCAAGCCTGACAGTGTTTGCTAGCATGAGTTGTAAGGCTCTTGCAAGTGGCACATAATGTGCTTTGAGCTGCTGATCTCAAGCATTCCAAAATTGTAAGTCAAGGACCTAAATATCTCATCATTTTGACAAAAAATGGGATCTTGAACAGTTTATTTTCACCCTACTGGATCACATTCTACAAGCTTTTTCTGAGGACCTTTATTTACTGCTTTATGTTTTAAATGAAAGCCAAGATTCTCTTTTGAATCCAGGACCCGGGGCTTTAAGAAAAAAATCTACCTATATCACAAAACTCATGGTAAAATTATGCAAGCTGCCAACCCTTTAACATAGCCCCCGTTCACTTCCCAGGATAGGCAGAACTCTCTCCCTAATTCTGAGAAAACAATTTTAGGACTCTTAGCTCTGCAACACAAGACGCTTCTATAGGTCCAACGTAAACTCATTTTTCCCTCAGATCTGCCTCTTCATCAGAGATGCAGCTCAAGAAATAATCCATGTTTTATTTTCCATGAAGCCCCTCTGGGCTGTAACAGTTCCAAGAAAACTTCTGTTTTGGAGCTAAATTGTGAGCATCCACTTAATTTTCATTCACTGTCTTTGCTCAATGCATGATGTGGATTCTAGGTGACTGAGGGGGAGCACGGTGTGATTTTTTTTTCTGTCCTTCTCTAAAATATCAGGTAGTGATCACTGTCTGAGACAAGCTAATGGAAGTGCTGAACTGTCGGATCCATTCTGGTAGTTCCTAAGAGCTGGGCTTCATATGGGGAAAGGAAGCCAGCTCCTGCAGTGGGTTTTATTGATCCATGACAATTTAGGATAGAAACCTACAAGCTTACCTGCATTTGATTTGATGGGATCTCTCTTGGAGCACCACATCTAATAATCTGCCTAGTCTGGAAGGTTGTGTAACAGAATCATAAACACTAAAACTGGAAGGGACCTTGAGAGGTGATCAAGTGCAGTCCCCTGCCCCCACGGCAGGACCAAGCACTGTCAAGAGTCTCTAGATCAGTGTTTCCCCAACTTTTCGGCACCACGCTCCCCCTTTGATTTTTGAGAAACCCTCAGGCCCTCCCACGTCTTCTTTACCATCATCCAACCCCCTTTAACAAAATTCAATTCATAATTTAAAATAAACACACCGACTTGATGTAAAAATGTTATTTGAAATTAAAAATAAGCATATTGTTTTTGTTGGCCCCTTGCATGTCTGATGCAGCCCCAGCTGGCCAGCTAGCTGCCTGAGCCCCATGCCAGCTGCCAGAGCTGCCTATGCCAGCTACCTGCCCACCTGAGCCCTGTGCTTCCAGAGCCGCCCGTCCAAGCTGACAGAGCCCTGCACTGCTGGGGCCAGCTGCCAGCCCAAGCCACCCAAGCCCTGCAATGCCGGGGCCAGCTGCCTGAGCCTTGCAAGTCCCCCTGCCCAAGCCCCTCTCTTCCCCCAAAACCAGGCACCTCCAGTCCCCCAATCACCCATCCCCTTCCCCCCAAGCCAGGCACTCCCAGGCCCCATCTAACCCCATCCTTCTCCTTCCCCTCCCCTCTCCAACCCACACTCACTCCCCTTTGCAGGAGGCAGCTAGCTCCATGTGGGTCTTTACTGACTGCCTGCTTTTTATTCATGGCTGCGCTGAGTTGCCCATGTAAAATGGCAGGGGCTGAGAGCCGAAAGCGAAGGCTGGCTCTTTCTTTGGGCGCCACAAGACTTATTGTTGTTCTCGAAGCTACAGACTAACACGGCTCCCTCTCTGATAGAGGACTTCTTGTTGTGTCTGCCCTTTGTGATTTTGGTGGCAGCTACGCTGTTGCTTATTTTGCAACATGACCGCTTTCCCCCTGTGTCAGGATAAAGCAGGGTCTTAGCAGAGATTCCAGTTCTAGCACTTTGCTCCCAGGAATATCACAGGCACATCTTGAAAATACTCACACCTGGGATTCTGTTAGCAAACTGATTTGGGGGTGGTTGGGGGAACTTGCACATAACAAAGGTATCGGTTGGCAACTGAGCCGCTGGAGAAGAGAATGCAGAGCTATAGGCCATATATAACCCCTCACTTTCAATCCTGGGTGTGGTCAGAGGGGGGGTTTCTTAATGGGAACTGCAGGGTGCTGTGCCCCTTTGAAAATCTGGCCTCAGTTGCAAGTGCTGTGAGGTGGGGGATGCTTCACTCTTCAGTGCTCTCTGCCTGCTCCATCTCTGTCCAAGCTGCTCTCTGTCTCGCAGATCTTGATCAATGCGTTGTGTTCTTTCTGCCAAAGTGGAGGTCTGGCAGGCTGCGTGTGCCTTCTCTCTGTTCATGATCCAAGTATAATTATGGTAGGCTCTGGAAGGCCAGTTTAGCATCTCTGTAATTGGGGTGGTGGCTACACTAGTGCTTATTTTGCAAGAGGCATGCCAAATCCCCTGGGGGCTGGAAAGGTCATCTCTTGTTCTTAAGCCAGGCAGGTCAAACCTTCTTCTATGGCTCTAGACTCTTTTTAAGGTAACGTTGTTTGGAGACCTGGTTCGTCCAAAGTCATTAGGGTGACTAGTCCCATGTTTGACTTTTATCAGAATTTCCAGATCTGAAGAAATGGGTCTGTCCCACGAATGCTAATCACTTACTAAATTAACCCGTGAAAATGTAGCACTTTAAAGACTAACAAAATTATTTATTCAGTGATGAGCTTTCCTGGGACAGACCTGCTTCTTCAGATCAATTTTGTTTCCAATCCAGACTGACTTATGTAGGTACAGAGGGCCAAAAAGAAAAAAATTGCAATAAAAACTTTTTGGCCCCTCTGTACTTAGGTAAGTCAGTCTGGATTGGAAACGGAATTGATCTGAAGAAGTGGGCGTGTCCCACAAAAGCTCATCACCGAATAAATCATTTTGTGAGTCTTTAAAGTGCTACACGTCTGCTGGTTTGTTTTGTTGAAGTACAAACTAACATGGCTACCTCTCTGTTACTATTCAACTTACCTACTAAATTACTTTGTTAGACTTTAAAGTGCTACAGGACAGCTTTTTTGTTTTGTAAAAATACAGACTAACCCAGATACCTCTCTGTGACTAGTCGCTTGGCTTGGCTTGGCTTGGCTGAGCTGGCAGGCTGTCTTTGATAAAAGAGGTATTTTCTAGGGCTGTGCATGTGTGCAGTTAAATAAACTCTGAAAGTCACCCTCTTAAATCTTCCCAGTTGCTGCCGTTGCTTACAATTGGTTTTTCTCGAGCCTTTGTGGGATCACATGATGTAAACATTCCACAGCAGGACCACCAGGGTCTAATGCTCTTGCAGAATATTTACTCTTTAGTGTGATATTTAGAAGCAGAAGTGGAGGATTTTGGTCTCCTAAAGGGGTGGTGATGTGTGGCTTTAACACAACATCTTTCTGGGGAAGGAAGGGTATAGTTTACTCTGTTTTAAAATAACTACAGAAGATCATCTCCAGATGAGTGCGAAAGGGACTTAGGGAAAAGTCTAACAGACAAACAATGGAAAACAGAGCATAATTTGTTCAACATTTAATATTTTCTGAGCCACAGATTCTCATAGCCAGGGGCTGTTCATTTGCACAGGTGTCAGCTTAGAGAAATTAATTGGTATTGATTCTTCTGTTGTTTAACAAAAATTCCAGCCCTCTCACAGATAAAAGAAACTGCTGCACATCAGCTTTGCGGAGATCATGTGTCCCATAAGAGGTTGTTGCTCCTTGAATGCTAGAATACAGGCCTGTATTGCTTGAGGTTTGCAACCTTGCTAGCAAAAATCACATTGACCTACCCAGAAATAATAAGACTGGTTTAAAAAAATCAGGTGATTAAAAGAAAATTAGATAATGGTGAGGTCCGTTTTATCTTCTTTCTGCTTTTCTTCCCAGCTGTGAAGGCTAGAAATTAGGATAATTGACTTTCTTTGTTAAAGTGCTTTTAGATCTGCTGTGATCTCTAACTCTAGGTACTTGTTCTTTAAATGAAAGTGGAGATTCTGCAAGTTATGCAGGTTATGGAGCTTTGGGAATGGAGGTTGTTTGTACTTTTGAATTGTTTGTGATTCTGAACAAAGCGCTATAGTCCTTCTTTCAAAAGTTTATAACTGAACATGGGCTTTGAAACTTTATGAGGCTGAAGAAACTTCACATCTCTTTATTTTTCAGTAGTGTATGTTTAACGTGGGACTGTATTGCATTTGTTTTTCTTTTCTTATCTCGCTGCTGCCTCACTGCATATTTCTGGTTCCATGCGAGGTGTGTGGATGACTGGTCAGTTCATAGCACTGCTTGTAACTTAAATTCTACTGTAATGACATGACTGCAGAAGATGGGGTACTTTTTGTTTTAAACAAACAAAAAAAAATCTAATAGTCATGAGACTTGTGATAAAGCCATGATAACTGGCAGCACTGGGGTGCTAAGATTCCTGAGGTCTTGCCTGTAGCTCTGCGACTGACCTCACACAAGTTTCTGTACCTCAGTTCACCCCACCTGTAACAATACAGAGGGGCACCACAGGGTGACCTTCAAAAAGTTTTACTTGGTTCTTTTCGATGAACAGAATTTTAGATAGGCAAAGAGTTAATGTGTCTATGCAACCTATTGGGCGAATGTCCAACAATCTAATGTATACAGTGGAAATTACTTCTCCAGGAACACAGCTCTGACCTTCCACTTCTAATAATCTGGGACGGATTCTCTCAATGAGTCAACTGTACAATGGCATTGTCTAACTTTTTAAGATTTTATCAGAAACAATGATGTGGCTTCCAGTTTCTTTTCCAGAATCCACAAGACCTGAGATTTCCTTTGGTAAGAGATTCTGGAGCTTGATTCTCAAAATGTAGTAATAATATTTATACCTCCAAGTGCTTCCCAAAGGGAGTTGGGGGCATCACTCCCATTTTTTACAGATGGGGAAACTGAAGCACAGAGAGGCCATCAGCTAGCCAAGCCTTGTGCCACTTGAGTTTTATGAAGGCATCCTAGGTGGCTGAAGTTTAAAGGAGATACTTTGGTTATGTCGACGCTAGCCCCAGAACTTTGAAAGGGGCATGATAATGAACCTAATTGAAAGATGCTAATGAGGTTCTACCATGAATATGCAACACCTCATTAGCGTAATGGCGGCCGTGGCACTTTGAAAGTGCCGCTTTTGATCGCGTGTGGCTCATCTACATGGGGTCCTTTTCGGAAGGACCCCACACAATTCAGAATTCCCTTTTTCCTGTAACCAAATAGAAATAGGGGGATTTCGAAGTGTGCAGGGTCCTTTCGAAAAGGACTCTGTCTAAGCGAGCCACACGCGATCAAAAGCAGCACTCTTGAAGTGCAGCGGCCACCATTATGCTAATAAGGTGTTGCATATTCATGACAGAACCTCATTAGCATATTTTGATTAGGTTCATTATCATGCCCCTTTCGAAGTTCTGGGGCTGGTGTAGTCATAACCTTTATGTGAATTGGAACTGGGATCTCTGATTTGTCAAGAGAAATAGGCAGGGCTTACTCAGGGATACTGAAGAGAATGCTAGGTGAGGACATCTGGCAGCTAATGAAGTTGTTAATCAGCCAAAGGAGAATCCAGGTGAGCCCTGCAGCCAGAGGCTGTATGGATTGTCTGGAAGGAGTGGCAATGCTGATAAAAGATTAGGACAGGTGACCAGAGACAGGTGCTTTCTCTCTCATTCTCTTTTTGTCAACTTTCTTCTTGAATTAATTTATTTCTAGTGAATAGTGTGCTAGACTGGAATGCAGGTCTGAATTTTATGCCTGGCTATGACACTGGTCTGCTGTTTGGTCTTGGGTGAGTCACTTGCCTGCTGTGTGCCTCAGTTTCCCCAGTAAACTGGGGCTGTGTGTACCCCTGGAGGTTAGGTGGCACAGGATGTCTGTACATACATATCAGAGGGGTAGCCGAGTTAGTCTGTCTCTTCAAAAACAACAAGAAGTCCTGGAGTACCTTATAGACTGACAGATATTTTGCAGCATAAGCTTTTGTGGGCAAAGACCCGCTTAGTCAGATGCAACATCCAAATATCTGTTAGTCTATAAGGTGCCCCAGGACTTCTTGTTGTTTTTGTACATATGTAGTGAATTAATATATCATGTGCCAGTAGAGGGCGATCAGTAACATCCTGGGTTTTTGTAGGACCCAGAAAGCTTTCTGGTGCATGTTTGTAAATAGCTTCTGGTTGGCAGCTTTTGACTAGTGCTCACTGGAGCAGTTGTCAATCTCTGTCGCTTAACTCATAAAAATCACCGGTTTTGTGAGGTGCCTGCTCCCCTCTGATCCTGCTGGTGGAATGCATGTTAGCGCTGGCACAGCACCCTGCAAACAAGCCTTGCCTGCCTTCCGTGAGCTAGGTCTCATTGGGTGGAAGACCCTTTCCAGGCAGGGACTGGCATTTTGTTGCTTTTGTACAGCCCCTTGTGCAGTGCCTGCTCTCTGATTTAGGTGTTACTGTGATATGAGTATTTTATACCCCCTTTCACAGCTGCGGAAGCAGCTTGCTCTGAGCTCACACAGGGAATGGCAAAGCTGCAAGGAGGACCCAGAACGTGCTACTGGATTGCACTGGTGCTCCTACCCCTGTGGCTGCAACCCAGCCCCTCCATGTAGATAAAGCCTATGTGTGTATCCTCCCTTCCTGCCGCTGCCGCCGCCTCCTCCTCCTCCTCTGAGCACCAGCTGCTGCTGCAGCTTCCTAGGCTATTGTCCTGAGTAACTGTTGTCCCGGCAGCCAGGCAGGAAGCCCCTGCTGAGCAATGAATCTCCCCTGTTGGGTTTGTATTGCAGGCTGGCCTTTGAATCCCATCACCTGCTGATCTGCCCTCTGGTCCTAGGTTGAATCTTTTCCTCTGCCTCCTCCCCCACCCCTTCCCTGTTAAAACCATCTCTCTGGGGTGGGGCCCTTCCAGGAAATATCTTAAGCAGAGTCTTCTGCCTGCACAGAAAAGTCCTATCGCTTTGTTTGAGGCGTTTGCCCTGGTTGAGTTCCTGGTTTGTGTAAGTTTGTGGTGAGACAAAATATTTTTTCCTCTTTCTCTCTCCATGTCGGCTGGTGAGAGCCTGCTCATATATTCCACCCCAGAAGGAGCTGCACTTCCGCCAGAAATGAAAGCTGACCAATTCACTCCTTATCTGTCCCTCAGAGCTTTGCGAACTCTATCTGCCAGGGAGATTTGCAATTGCCTGGGGAGGTGTGCACCACCTGAGCTGCTCTTCTAGGCCTACCCCTCTCTGCTCTAGACCCTGGTTCCAGAAAGGTAACCTGGTAAACGAGTGACCTGCTGGGGAGGGGCAGCAGATACCCGCCAGCCTCCCTTCTGTTTGCAACACTACACCTGCAGCAAACTCCTGCCAAGCAGGAGAGCGGTTCTGAGCCCGAGGCTGCAGAGTGGACCGGGCGCAGAGCCTGGAAGCTGCTGTTTCAGGCTGGATCTGGGGTGCGCGGCTGACCTGAGCGTGGTGGTGGGGGTTGGGCTGCGTGGGTGTCTTAAAAGTGCGCTTGGGACAGTGTTTGTGCCCTGCTACAGCCTGGCCCGGCAGTGCAGCGCCCCTGGCCCCCCTCTGACTGCCCGGTATGCCCTGAAGGGGGGAACACGGGGAGGACCCTGCGCCAGACACAACAACAGACAAACCCGGCGGCGGGGCCCGGGGTTCTTGGAAGTTTAACCTGAACTCTGATCTTTCGGGAGCCCCTGACGCTGCCCCCCCCCCCCCGCCCCCGGAGCGCCAGGGAGCCCCCAGCCGAGCCCAGCTCGGTGTGTTTACCGGGGCGGAGTTCAGGCACCCCCCGCCCGGGCAGTTTCGGTGCCTCCCATGGCCCCTGAAGGGGGATTCCCTCCTCCAGCCTCCCTCGGCCCGGCCCCGCCCGGGAGGAGGTGGGGGGTGCTGCCCCCGCTGGGCTGGTGGAGGAGGAGACTGATTTGAATAGCCGGGCTGCGCCGCCACTCTGGGATTTCCTGCGCCCGAGTCGCCGCTGCTGCTGGGGTGCCCGGCGCTGCTGGGGTCGGCGCAGCCCGTGGGAAGGCGCCGGCGGGGCGGGGGGCGCAGCCCGTGGGAGCCCAGCGGACCCGCGTGGCCGCGGCGCTCCGGACTATGTCGCGGATCGAATCGCTGGCGAGGACCAGGATTGACCGTACAAAGGACATCGCGTGGAAGGTCGGCGGTGATGGTTGGGGGGAAGGGGGCTGGGTGGGGGGGTTGGGGGGAAGGGGTTGGAGGGTGTGGGGGGAAGGGCGCTGGCTAGGGGGGTGTCGGGGAAGGGGACTGGGTTGGGGGGAAGGGGCAGGGGGGTGTCGGGGAAGGGGACTGGGTGGGGGGATTGGGGGGAAGGGGGTGTCGGGGAAGGGGACTGGGTGGGGGGATTGGGGGGAAGGGGTTGGGGGGTGTCGGGGGAAGGGGACTGGTTGGGGGGAAGGGCACTGGCTAGGGGGGTGTGGGGGAAGGGGACTGGTTGGGGGGAAGGGCACTGGCTAGGGGGGTGTCGGGGAAGGGGACTGGGTTGGGGGGAAGGGGCAGGGGGGTGTCGGGGAAGGGGACTGGGTGGGGGGATTGGGGGGAAGGGGTTGGGGGGTGTCGGGGGAAGGGGACTGGGTGGGGGGAAGGGGCTGGGGGGTGTCGGGGGAAGGGGACTGGCTGGGGGGGTTGGGAGGGAAGGGGGGCAGCTGTTTCCCTTTCGAACCTTCTTGAGCCCCACCTGAAAGTTGAATCCTTTATTTTACCCCGTCTTCCGAGGATCAGAGGTTGGGGGAGGAGAAATACCCCCCCACTATATCCTGCCACCGGCCTTCAGCTCTGGAGGGTTGGGGGCAGGGGGTGGAGGGTCTCTCTAGCTGGGGTCTCTCGGCCTTTGTGTCACTAGGGAATGGGGGAATCCGGCGCCCTGGGCAGGGGGAGAGTTTCACGGCGGGTGCAGAGGGGCTGTGTCTGTCTCTGCTCTTTGTGGCTCAGCTGCTGTCTGGTTTGAGCTTTCCCTGCCCTCGTGGAGAGGGGGGGTGTCTGTATGGGAAAGGCCCCTCGAGCTGGTTCCCATTAAGTGGGCATCTGCAGAACCACTTAGGCTGGGGAGGTGATGCCTGCAAAGGCTCTGGGCTGGGGGACCCCAAAGACTGAGCAGTTTTAAAGACAGGAAAGGTACAAGGTGGCGGGGGTGGGGGGCAGATCCATCAGCTGGGAGCTGGGTGTGTGTGTGGCTGTGCCCCTGTCCCCCACTGCCTCGGTTAACTTTGGTCTCCGTGTGTGTGGGGGGGGGCTGGTTCCAAATCAGAAGGAGGCCTTTTAAAAATACCATATTCATGGTAAGGGGCTGTTGTGTGTATTTGACACCCCCCCCCCCGCATTCTGCAGTGTTCTTCCAGCTCCTTTTATCCAGAGAAGCTAGTGATCAGACTCCCTCTGCCCCCCCGTATCGGGTAGAGCCCCAGGAAGCAGTGTCACCGCCTGGTGCGGTCCGGAAGGGAATTTTTATCCCCTTCTTTTCACCCTCCTTCCCGCACTGCTGCTGTTTATACCCCAGGGGACCACTGGAGCAGCTGCCACGTGGGGCTATTTATCAGCTCTGGCCAGGCACAATGAAGCGGTTTCCTGTAGCCATGTGATGCTCCCAGCATGGTGGTTAAAATAGCGCTGAGCTTAAACGGAGGCAGTTGCTCAGCTCTCTAAGTTCCCCTTTGCTGGCAGGCCTAGCGGGATGGCACAGGCTGGAAACCCAACAGTTTGGGAGCTCTTGCGCTGCCAGTAAAATGGCAGGGATCCTTGCAGAGGCTGGGGAAAGGAAACTTCACAGCTGCGTAGTGTCATGATGAGCTTTATCCTTCTACGGCGTCGCCAAACTAGAGAGGGTTCAAATCTTAATCCACCTTCCTCATGTTTTGGGCCTGATCCTCCTTTATCCAGTACCTCTTTACACAGATCTGCTGGGTAGAGACCTCACCGGGGGTGTAATTTACCAGCATCTTTTGCTGGACGTGTAAAAGGGAACTTGGTGTAAATGAAGAGCATAGGGCAGATTTATTACAGTGGCACCTCTGGGATCCAGAGGGGGCCCCATCCTGCTGGGAGTTGTAGATATACTTAATAAGACACCCGTTCTTGCCAGATAGGCACTAGATAGGGGAAAGGAAGGGTGTATACATATCCTGTAAAGCTGGAAGGGACCTCAAGAGGTCGTCAAGTCCAGGCCCCTGCCCTCTCGGCAGGACCAAATGTTATCCCTGACGTTTTTTAAAAAAATTGGTTTGCCCCAGGTCCCAAAATGGCCTCCTGAAGGACCGAGCTCACAACCCTGGTTAAAAGGGTCCATGCTCAAACCACGGAGCTATCCTGAGATTTTCTTTTGCAGCTGGGGAAACTGAGGCACAAAGCTGAAGCAACTTCAGCATAGCGTAGTGGCAGATCAGCCGGGGGGCTGTGGGTGGATGGGGCTGCCTGCGAACTGCCACTGAGATGAGGTCTCCCCGTTAATCTCCGGCTGCTGCGGAGCTGAGGAGACGGGGAAGAGAACTGCGGCTCAGTTTGGGGGTGGGGGGGGTGTCTCTTGCCAGCTCGTGAGGCAAGAGCTGGCCTGATGAAACAAGGCCTTGGTATCTTGAAACCCAGACCAGCCGTGTTTGTGTTGGCCGCTCGCTGGTGGGAGCCATCAAGTCCCCAGCTGCTGCAATGAGAACAGGGACTGGGGGAAGAGCCACACCCAGCCAGCTGGCAGAACGCTCCCGTCTCTCGGAGGGGCAGATTGGTGCCTGAAGTTGGCACGAGCAGCTGAATGCTCTGCCAGCAGATTTGATTGGCAGGCCCTGGTGCGTGATGGGTGCTGTGCAGAAGGAGGGTGGAGTTGTAGTTATGACATCAGCCTCTGGACTCCTGGGTTCTGTTCCTTGCTCTGGGGAGAGCTTATCTTAGTTGGGAGAACAGGGGACTGCATCAGGATACCTGGGTTCTCACCTTGGTTCCAGCATGGCTGGAATGGAGGAGTGGGAGTCAGGATGCCGGGGTTCTTTGCCCAGCTCAGCCACTCCCTCACTGTTTTGTCTAGGTGTCCAACCTCCTCTGTGCCTCAGTTTCTCTGTCCAGACTGTAAACAGTAACAGAGAGATAGCTGTGTTAGTCCATATATGATCAAAATAAAAAAGCAGTCCAGGAGCGCTTTAAAGACTAACAAAGGAAGTGGGTCTGTCCCACGAAAGCTCACCACCTAAGAAATTTTTGTTAGTCTTTAAAGTGCTACTGGACTGCTTTTTTTTCCAGACTGTGAACACAGTCGCTACGTGTACACTAGCCCAAAACTTTGAAAGGGCCATGCAAATGGCCATTTCGAAGTTTACTAATGAAGCGCTGAAATACATGTTGTCCACCTCATTAGAATGCCAGCAGCCACAGCACTTCAAAATTGATGCGACTCGCCGCCGTGCGGCTCGTCCAGACGGGGCTCCTTTTTGAAAGGACCCCAGCAACTTCGAAATCCCCTTCTCTGCTGTTAGGAATAGCATGGCCATTTCAAAGGTTTGGGCTAGTGTAGACACAGCCGGCATGTTCCAGGGAGACATGCGTAGCTCTACACTGGTATTGCTTCTGGCAGGTCAAGGAGAAAATCAATCTAAGATTTGTGACTCCAGCTAGGAGACAACCATATTCTTAGGTTCAATTTCTCCCCCCATCTCCACTGACTCTTCCATTGACTTCCCTTACTCCTTGCAGCTGTGAGGAGTACCAGGGCCTGTGGGAGTTCCTTCAGCATTAGATTGAGCAGATCTATTCTAGACCTGCTAAATTGAACCCCAAAAGTTCGACCTCTGCTGTGTCGACTAGACAGGCCCTCTGTATCTCCCTCTGGTGGCTGGCAGTCTGGGAGATAAGAGCGTACTGCTGCTGCCCTCAAAGGGTGTTGCTACTAGAGGGTTTGATCCTGCCTTGTGGTCAGCTCAGAGGAGTCGTGGTGTTGGCCAGTTTCTAAATGGATGTTCAAACTTAGTATGTTGGGACCGGAATGCTGCAGAGGAGCTTTCTCAGGGACTGGGGGGGACGGGCTGTTCAGGAGCGGCTGTGTACTGGGATGTCGGGGGAAGTGGTGGTTTGCATGTCGGATGGTTTCATCAGCACCTGCTTGCCACACACCAGCTAGGCCCAGCGGCTGCTGGCCAGGGGGAGCGGGGTTTGAGTGGGCTCTGAGTGCATCTCCTCTCCCAGAAGGCCTGCTTGGAGGCAGAGTGGCAGTGGGAGTGAAGGATCCCAGGCAGTCTGGAGAGCTGCCACCTTCCCCTCCTGATGCTCGCTCCGCAGCTTGCAGGCTGCTGCTGCCAGCTGTCACGGCCTTTGTAAACAGTTGCCCCCATTCGAAGTTGCGGGGAGCTAGCTTCAAAGGGTGGCGGTGCCTGGGGTGGGGCAGAGGGAGAAAACTTGGGGTTTGCAAAGTACTTCCATCTGCTTAACCTGACTGGAACAGTGGTGGTGCCCCAAGTGGCTGCAAAGGCCCAGCCGTGCGGAGCTGACTTCTTTGGAACAGCTCTGCTACTGCAAGCCTCTGCTAAGCAGCTGGACTCTTCTTCACACAGCTGTACCCTTGCTCCACAATCCCACCTGCTCTGTTCCAGTCCTGGGATCTCCCCATGCATCTCTGGCTGCCCCTCTCCTTCTGTCCTGCCAGGCGCACCCACCCAGTAAAGGGAAGTATTTCTTCACAAAGCACCCAGTCAGCCTGTGGAACTCCTCGCCGGAGGAGGTTGTGAAGACCGGGACTTTAACAGGGTTCAAAAAAGAGCTAGAGAAATTCCTGGAGGACAGGTGGGATGGGTAGGAAGAGTGTCTGCAGCCTCTGCTTCTCAGAAGCTGGGAGTTGGTGACAAGGGATGGATCGCTTGATGATTCCCAGTTTTGTTCATTTCCCTCTGCAGTGCCTGGCACTGACCACTGTCGGGGACAGAATGCTGGGCTGGATGGGTCCCACCCCGTGTGGTCGTTTGCGTAATAGAAAGGCAGGGCTATAAACCGCTTTGACTCCATGAGGAGTGAGGGAGGAGGCCCCATGTTACCAACTCCCCCAGGTCACTCAGTATTGGTGTGTTTCTTTAAATCCCAACTCCTGGGGTGCTGTGAAAGATGCCCGACTTGAAATACCCCCCAGAGTTTCTCTTTTTCATGGTTGCAGAGAAAATCTTGAAAACTGGATGCTCCCTTTCCACCCCAAGAATTCTCAAAAGGCCACTGGGCACACAATAACATCCATGCCTTTTACTCTCTTTAAATCTCCTGATTTTCAAACCCAGTTCCCTTACATTGGGGTAAGGAGGGGACCATTCCAATCTGTGAGTGTTGAACGCAAAGGGCGGGTGATGCTGGCTCGGCCTGGCTTACTCCATTCTGGGTCTACTGGCGCCATCCTGCATCTGGCATAAAGGGGTCATTGTGAGTCAGGCTCTAGCTGGAAAGGTGAAGTCAGGGGGACTGAATAGGAAACCTGTGACTCTCAGCCTCGCTTCTCTGCTTTCATCTCCTGCCTGAAAGGAGCCAGTTGTGCTGCTGGTCAGACTGCGCCTTAGCCAGGTCTCCCACCCCTGGCTGGCGTCTCGCTGCATGCTCGGGTATGAGGGCATTTTTTGTTGCAAAGTTAAAGGGAGGAAGGAACTGGCCATTTCAAAGATTGCTTTGTTCCCGACCTGCAGGGAATGGAACTGTAGAGCAGCTGTGCTGGTATGTCACAGGCCTGTCTGCGGAAGGTGATAAAGAACGACATTGGGGGATGGATTTATTTGTGTCCGATGGATACCAGAGCCCTGGTGTGCCAGGCGCAGGAAGCATGCCTAGCATTGCATTCCAGGCCCCACCAACATGGTGAGGTTGGGCTTAAAAATCCTAAAGTCTTTAAAAATAAAAAGTGTGGTGGGGGTGTCTTCTGATTTGCCCTCAGGTTTGCGGGATTGTGTTTTCTGGTTTTCTTTGCAGTCTGGCAACTTCTTGTAAAGGGAAGCTGAGATTTGTGCACCATCACCTGACTCCAGGAGCTGGGGCTTTAAGAAAAAACCATCCTCTGTTGCAAGACTCTGTATCGAGTCTTGAGTCTTGGCAGCCCTGTTAATTGGTTTTAGCTTCAGCTTACAAATAGAAGTTTGGTCCCATTGCTTTAAAACCCATTTGCCTGCAGTAATCCCTGGGGCGGGTTCTCTGGCTTGTGCTTGGCACAGGATCTGGCTAGACCTAATTTTTAGGGCGAGGGTGGGGGGGCTTCATCTCAGGAGCCCCTTGTTTGAGATACCCCAGATTTGGCCCACTAACCTCCACCAGTTTTCCACGAGAGACAGCAATTTGCAAGACAGTCCAAGGCAGCATGTGGCTTTCAGGGCATGTTGTGGGGGAAGAACCCTGTTTGCTCACCAGTATATAACTCTCCATCTTAACTCCAGCAGAGCTGCTGCTCTGCTGTAGTGGTCCCGCCTGGCCCTAAAATCCATGAATTAACAACCCCGAAATGGTGAGAAGCATCCAGCTCCGTCAGCCGTGCCTCGTGTTCCGTCTGTTCTTGTCGGGCTCCTTTTGGCTTACTGGCCTGTCAAGTTGTGCAGAGACCACCTGTCTCTCCCTCTGGAACAATGGGCCCTTTTGAAACTGCTGCGGCCAGTTCTTGTAAAGGCTGAAGGATCTGCTGCCTCTTGGGGGTGGGGGGGGGTGGAAGGAGCCAAGCAGACCTCCCCCCCACCACTTTGGGATTTGCTTGTTTGTTTTGGTTTGTAGGGAGCCAGAGGTGGAGGGGTCCTTTTTCCCAGCTTTTTCAACCTCTGATCTACTCCTTAGAAGCTGTAAGTTAAAATTTTTAAGGCAGTGGCTCCCTGCCAGTTGCTATTTTAGGGAGATGCCTGTAGGAAGTGAGGGGAGCTTGGCTTTGACTCTGGGTTACAAAGTGACACATGGCAAAGATTTGTCCAAACGGAAATTTGACATTTTTGAAGAGGGAGAGAGGAGGGGGCTAGTTTGAGACACATCACAGCCATCGTCTATATACTGGTTGCACTATTACAACTCTGCTGGTTCACCTCACACTAGGGTTTGTACCAGCTACAGACCGAACCTCCAGTCCAACGTCATCCATAACACAGCATGATTTGAGTTAGCCGGCTGACCACTTATCATGGGTACGGCCAAGTTTCTCATGGTCCCATAAAGCTTGTTTCCAGCCACCAGTCCTGGGTCTCTGTGTTTTGTGCTGTTGTTTAGCTGTAATTTACCCCTTAATGCCTTCTAAGAGCCCAGTAAGCAGTGGGAGTGTTGGTAATGTTGCTAGACAATATTCACCTCCCGTGGTCTGGCAAATTCTTCTCTTCAGTGCCAGACGAGAGAGGTTCAACCTGTACTAAACTGTTTTTAAAAATAACAAATCACACCCCTAACCGCTGTTGCTAGTGGCCCAGCTTAAATCAGGTCTGATCTCATGTGTTTTACATGCAGCCTCTGGAAAATCAGGACTAGAGCGTGTCAAAGTTTCCATGAAACTTTTTTCAACAGGTTTTTTGGTCAAAGTAGAAATGTCAGTTGCCCGCCTCTTCCCCCACCCTGTGAAAACCTGAAGCTACTGGAAGGACAATCAGATTTGAGACACTGACAACCTGGATGATATTCTTGAGCCACCAGCTGCATGCTTGTTGGATGAGCTGTGTGTAAGCCGCAGACTTGGCCATTAGGGCTACTTGGTATAGGCAAACCAGCTGAAAGGTTTGCTGCTGCTTATGGTTTATGCTGTAGCAGCCCCAAGATGCCCCAGCTGAAATCTCGGCCCATTGTGTTGGGTGCTGTACGTGTACGTGGTGAGAGACAGCCTGTGCCCAGCAGAACTGACCATTTAAAAAAGCGAAGTTGGGGAGGAAAACCAGAGGCCCTGTGACTTGTCCACAGTGACCCAGTATACCAGTGGCAGAGCTGGGAGTGGATGTCCTGAGACCCAGATGATGCTGGCTTCTTCAGCTGGGCTGAGTAGATAGGATCTCATTCAGCCAATAACCAGATGGAGGAAGGAGACAAGGCATATACATTGTCCCTTGTGAGCTGAGTGCTTGAGCAGCCCCCCAGGTGAGATTCAAATGCTGCCCAGCTGATTAGCAGAGTGCCCACAGCCGAGAACGTGTTTCTGCTGGTGGTGCCCATCCGCGCATGCCATATAACAAAAAACATTCCACACATGGATGGAAAAAATAGCAGAAACACAGCATGTATGCCCCTTACACTGCTCTGTACTTCCTTCAGAGGACCGTGCCCCAGAACAGCTTCCTCAGGGCAGGATGACACAAGAGTGAGCTGTGGAAATGTACCGGCGCGCTCAGGGTCGCCCGCATCCTGATAAATACTAGGCAAGAGGATACCTGACCGGTCCCCCGCCAGGTGTTGCCAGACAGGGTCGAGTGGGTTGAATGTCTCACTACCTCCTCCTACCTGTCTTAAACTTTTTTCTCCTGTTGTCTTGCGCCTCTCTCTCCTCCCACGCTGTGCTGAACAGGATTAGTCAGGTAGCTCTGTTCATGCTCAGTTAACAGCTGCCTATTGATGTCTGATGGCTGGGAACTGACTATGCTGATGCCTAATCCCTTGCTTTAGCCACTAGGCTGCAGTTCCTTAAGAGTGAGGAATGGAACCCAGGTGTCCTGGCTGGCAGTCTTCTGTTGTAGCCAATATGTGGAAGGAATGGCCATATATCCGTGCTGCTCCTGCATTGCAGAGGCCTCTGTACTTCCCCTGGGTGCGTCTCCTCTCCCTCTGCCTCCAGCATTGAATCAGGTTAGCTGGAACCTGTGGAATTTGTTTCTGCATCCAATGATGCCAAGCCCATCCCATGGGGTTTGGTCTCTCAGCCAAGCCTGCAGTTGCTCATCTGCTACCCCGAGTGATGATACTTACCCTGGAGAACCTTTCACTAAGCCAATTTCAGCCCTAGCAACTCTGCTTTATGCTGGAGGAGAAACTGAGGCACCACGGTCTGGACGTTTTGGAGATGGCTGCTAATCTGGGGTCTTCTGGGTTTGTGTATCAGAGGGGTAGACGAGTTAGCTTCTGTCCACAAAAACAGCAAGAAGTCCTGAGACACTTTGCAGACTAACAGATTTCCTGGAGCATGAACTTTTATGGGCAAAAATCTGAAGAAGTGGGTCTGTCTCGTGAAACCACATCACCTAATAAAATCGGTTTTAGTTTTTAAAGTGCTAAAGGAATGCTTTTTTGTTTTGTGAAGGTACAGACTAACACAGCTGCCTCCTCTGTGACTAGTCATTAGCTGGAGTAGAAGCCTAAGAATCATGATCCTTGGGTTCCCTTCCCAGCACGAGGAGGGGAGTGTGGTACAGTGGCTGGAGGAGGGACCTGGGAGTCAATATCCTTGGATATATTTCCAGCTCTCCCTCCCTTGTGCACCCTTCCACTTGTAATTCATGCTACCATGAATAATCCTGCAAAACAGAACCCAGGAGTCCTGACTCCTGGTCCTCCTGCTTGAACTGCCAGACCTCAAATGCAGCCCGAGCATCCCGTGTACATGGTTCCTTACAAACCTGAGCCTTCCAGGCTGAATCATTTGACTCTTCTGGGTATAAACTTCATGGTTTTCACCCCAGACCAGAGCAAAAATCCCCTCTGACTGGGGAAGGCGTTTCTCTAGTTAGCTGTGTGACCAATGCTGTGATTAGCAAGCAGGTAATCTGGTGAGATGTAACCTGGTTCTCTGATATCGCCTGGCTCTGGTTCTAGTGGCTCTGGCCAAACCCAGCAGCATGAAGGAGCTGTAAACTGTTCACCTCCCAGCTGTGTGTGAGGGGAGGTGGGCAGAGGGCTGTTGAAGGGTGCTTGGCAGCTGGTGGCCTGTGGATTGCATATGGTACGGGAGGCTCTGTCCAGTCTAGGGGTTGGAGGCTTTGCAGGCAGCTGCTGACTTTGATTCAGTAGAGGATGGCGAAGGCAGAATTCCTACATGGTTTCCTTACGGGGCCTGGGCGGAGGGCACGTGGCATGAGGGAGTGGGGGGTTTGGGGGTTGGGATGGAGGGAACAGGTCCATGGGGGACGAGGATGGAACAGCAGCCAGAGTGGGGGAGTCTGGCCACAACTGGCGAGCGTGGGCGGCACGGGGTTACTGTTGGGGGGACCCACTGGCCATGTGGCCCTGCCCTGGCAACATTCCATTCTGCCCCAGGCCAGGCCTCTCCCACCTTTGCCCCTCTCCTTCCCCCCCCCTTGCCCTGTCCCACCTCTTCCCCCAGCCCCTCCTCTGAGCAGTGCAGCTTGGGGTGTGAGGGGTTCCAGAGGCCAGCCTCCTGCAGTCACTGGCAGCAGCCAGGGAAGCGGAGCACCATGGCCCTGGCTTGCTCTGCTCCTCTGTCTGCATCTCTGGTGAGTGTGGGGATGGTCCCTCCTATCCCTGAGCGATGCATCCAGAGAGCTGAACTGCCTGGGGCTGCACTGCTCCTCTTTCCCCTGCAGGTGCATTGTGGGGGACTCCTGCTGTGGGTCCCAGGAACTTGTGTAATTCCCCTGATACTTGGGGTTCTGGCTGGAGCTTTCCCCTCCAACCCAGGGTGTATGGTGGGCACATGTCCCCTTGTGTACCCTCACCCCTGCTGCCTGGGGATTCAGCTCACACCCATCAGGTGCTGCATATCCTGCTATCCTCCCGCTAGGTGGAAGATGCAGAAGGTTCTCTTCCCAGCCCTGCTCCAGACATGAGCAATTTGCCTCCCCCACTGACTCCCATTTCCCAGTCTACAAACCTGCAATGACGCTGGCTTCGGGGGGAGAGAGGGGGCTATGCATATAAAGCAGTTATTGAGCGAGCTGCTGGGAGCAGGGATTGTCATCTGAGCACGTCACACGGAGGCAACCCACCTGGCTGGATGGCGGTTGCTCCTCTAATAGAAATACTTAATACGTTCCCTTGAGAGGAGTACAATCTTTATTTGCCTTGTAGGGATTTCACCCACTCCTGGTGCCTCTTCCTCGCCTAACATTCCAGCCGCCCCCACATGGCCATGCTGCTGGCACAGCCAGCCTGAGCCATCAAGAAGTGGGAGTAAGCAGGATTCTGGCTGGGTAGACAGGCTCTGTCCACTGCTGCAACGCGTCTGCCTCTGGGGAGGAGCAGTGGTTTGAGATCTGTACAGCAGTGTGCTACAGGGATTGCATCCCAGCTGCTGAAGTACAACCCCTTCTAGGATGGGACGGGGCAGTGGCACAGCGGGAAGTGAAGCGTTGCTCATGTGACCCTGTTTTGTGGGGTCTGAAATGACCCCTTAGGTTCAATCCCTTGAAGTTTGTGCCTCATGCGTGGGTAGAAGGTTTGAGGTTTTGAGGAGGCAGCATGGCCTAGTGGATGGAGCACTGGGAACACTGAAGATTAGGGTTTTGTTCCCTGCCTTGCTACTAGCCTACTGGATAGTCTTAGGCAAGTCACTCTGGGCCTCAGTCTCCCTCCCCCCCCATGTAAAATGGCAGTGATGACCTTGATCTCCTTTATGCACATGCCTCTGAGACGCACAAGAGCGAGGGATTATTATTTTAGAGAACTGGGCCTCTCTCAAATAGGCAACAGAAGGATTCATTTTTTGGGGGTGAAACAAAAGCCCCTGGCTGCTGGGAAAGGGCTCCAGGCCGCTTACTCACTGCCTCCACTCTAAACAGTGACTGTACCTCCCCGATGACTGGAGCATGGAGAAGTGATTCTGCCTGCATGCATGTGCCTGTTCTGGTTGTTTCAATGATCCGTGTTTCCAAACCTGACTGAGGCTGAGGCAGTCTCGTTTCTGTTGAGCAGCCAAAGGAGGTTCTCTCTCTCGCTGTCCTCCAAGTGTATTTCACTACAATACAGTAAACTCTTTCCTCTCCGGCATTCTGTTATCTGGGATGCTCAAGTAACTGGCATTGTGCTGAACTTCTTGAAAACTTGTGTATTCAGCAGCGTGTTGTGCAGGTGTGGACAAGGGTGATAACGAATGGGTCGAAGAGAAGGATATTGGTGTTCGAGAGGAGTTGTTATGGCGAGATCCTGAGAATAGGATGGATGCAGGAGGACACCAGTGAGGAATTCTATAGGAAGATATCACTGAAATAGAACCTACTGCAGAAAGTTATGCAGTGCAAGTTACAGCTATTCAGGCATATCTGCAGAACAAACGACGAGCAAAAAGTCAAGATCCCGGTATTCGACATAATGGGTAGTTTGCATAGGAGAGGCCGACCCCACAGAGAGTGGGTGGCTTGGCGTGGAGCTGGTCTACAGAAACTAAGCCACTCCACGGTGGACAGGGAAAAATGGAAGGAAATACTGAGGGAGGCATTGGACACCAATGGGTGCTGAGCCCGTGGTGATGATTATGATGAACCATAAGTAAATTTTAGTTGCGTTTTCCATAAGTGCAGTCTGCTGAAAGTAAATACAAGCAAATACAGTATAAGTTTCAGAGAGGTAGCTGTGTTAGTCTGTAGGTTTGAGAACAAGAAGGTGCCACAGGACTTCTTGTTGTTCTCACAGTATAAGTTGACAATGTGCGATACTACGGTGGTTGGTAAATCAAGTACTCTGCATACATTGTTTCTTAATATCTAATCTTGTTTTTCTTTAGTGTTATGCATGGCTAGGTATACCTCTCTCTTATCTGGAATATTTGAATATGTGATAACCTCCCAGTCCTGGGGCTGCCGGATATGAAAGAGTTTACTGTGCTCTTTGAAAGAAAAAAAGCCTTTTCCCTCCACATGTATCTTTTTTTTAACACAACTTTCTCAGTGTGGGGAGACCACTCTGTTAACAATCAAGGGAAACTCAAGTCACTTTTCCACCCCCAATCTAAACAAAAAGGTGGGTTTTTAATTGCACCCCCCACCCCCAACAGATACATTTCAAAGCAATTGATGTTTTTGGAAACATTTCATTTTAATTCCATACCTCATTTGTGTTCAACTTCTGTTTTGGTGAGGAAAGGGGAAAATCCTCTTAATTTAGACCTGCTCTAAACTCTGGGTTTGAACCATTTCACAGCTTCCAATAGGGTCTGATTCATGGGTCTGACCAGTGCCGAACAAGAGAATTTGCCGGCCCATGGGAGGTCAATATTGTCTAGCATGTTACCAATACTTCCTCTGCTTATTAGGCTCTGAGAAGACATTTAGGGGTAAATTACAGCTGAATCTCAGCACAGAATGCTGAGAGTCAGGACTGGTGGCCGGAAACAAACTTTATGGGGCGGAGAGAAACTTGTCCACACTCATAAATGGTCGTCTGCTAACTAAAATCATGCCGGAGTACAGATGTTGCCGGACGAGAGAGTTCTGGATTAGAGAGGTTCAGGCAGTACCAGCATCCCCGCTAGGGGTTGTATTAGTATAAAGGTGCACATCCCTTGCCTGGATTCTTATAGGCATGGAAACCAATGAAGGCGAGTCATTTGCCTGGATTCCTCTGAGCATGCCTCTCTGTGCATCTGAAGTATTGGTGGTCTCAGTCACTATTGTGTCAGACTTCTCACAGTCTTTAATGCCTTTTATCCTCTTCACACACCTTTAATATAGGGAAGTGCTGCTAGCAAAGTCTGCCAGAGGTCAGTATCAGTGTCCCCATCTCCTGAGGTATGCACAGGTTTGTGTGACATGCTTACGGATCCCTTTGATGGAAGGGGTTAGAGAACCACAAAGTATTATCTTCACAAGATAATATCCTGGTGTTACTCTGGTGGGATTTAAGGGGCTGCAGCTGAGACCTCTGGGGTTTCTGAGGTTTGTATCTCCACAGGAAGGAGGATTTTAGCCTTTGGAACCTGAGCACCCTGAAGCTGAGTGGAGCTTCAGGTCTCTCAATGGCTGTGGGATTTCTCTTATTGGTGGCTGTAAGTGGTTGGATTGAGTTTGCTGCGAATCCCTGCTCTCTGGGGGGCAGTTCAGATGAGTTGGGGTTTTGTACAGAGCGTGTATCTGGCGTCTCAGGACAGAGTCCAAGCCCTGTCTCTATTCCCAAGGGTGACAGCTGCCTTTCTAGCCATGTGGGCTTCCATGGGGGCTGGGGTAGGGAGGGCGCCAGATTCTGATCCCTGTTACACTGTTGTGGATTTGCAGTAAATCCATGGGTCCTGATGCTTGGTCACAGGCCAGGCCACGCTGGCGGCAGGAAGGGGCCTTTAAGTTGATTGAAGCGGTGCTTTGAGACTCCGTCCTACCCAGCCTGAAGCTGTTTGGCGGGACCTTGCCCCAGTGGATGATGGAGGTGGGGTTGCTGTTTAAGCCAGGGCTGGGGACTATGGATGATGCTGTCTTAATGCTGCTGCTGACCCATGCGCAGGGACAGAACATTTGAGAACTGGGCCCAGTGATCACTGGAGGGCGGGAGCTGAGCAGGGAAAGTGGCTCTGTGAGGATAAATTGCCTCTTTTCTGTGTCGTGGGGTGGGGCATTCCATGGGAGGGGGGGGTTGTCACACAGACCTGCCAGCCCTGACCCCCAAAGTGGGTCCCTTTCCCTTTAAGTCTAGCCTGCATGTGTGTGGTGGGGGTCCCTTTAAAATAAAAAAACAACAGCAGTGCCAGGAACGAATAACTCCCAGGACAATGGCTTGATGGTGTGCCCGGAGCCCTTGCTGCCCTCCCTGGTCCTAGTCTGGCTGGGAGCCCCAGTTGCCAGTAAGCGGGGAGGATGCTTTGTTTGTTGGGGCTCGCTGGGCCAGGATGTGCTGCTGTTTCTGCTTCACGTTCGGGGATGGCTGCGGGACAGAGAGGTTCCTCTGTGGCGAGTGGGTGAGTTTTTCCTTTCCTCCAGGCTCTGCCTCCCATGCGCTGGGGGCCGGTTGATTCCCAGGCAGGGAGCACAGTTTATTTCTTAGGGGCACATGCTCCTTTCTTGTCCCCTGGGGGGTCTCTCCATCTGGAGGCTCTCAGTGATGTGAAGGCAGCATGCCTACCGGGGGTGCTGGGCTGCTGCCTGCTACACCCCACCGCCTCCCGCATCAGCTGCTCTGTGCGAGGAGGAAGAGGAAAGGGTCCCGAATCAGGGCTCCCGCTAATGTTTTTATCCATCCGTAGGCAGAATAACTGTTGTTGTGTGCACCACCCATAGACACACACCGACTACCAGCTGTGGGTGCTCTGCTAATCAGCTGGGCAGCACCTGAATCTCTCCTGGGCAGCTGCCCAAGCGCTCAGCGTAGCGGGAACACTTCCTTGAATCCTATTAGAGATTTGGCATTTAAGGCCAGAGTGGATCAGCTCCTCTGATCTCGCAGGCTGCTGCCGGTGCCCACCCACCAAACCCAGCCTTTGGGTCGAGCTTTGCACGCTGATCCCTGGGTGCGAGATGCGGCGTTGCAGTGCTGGGCCCCTCGGGGGGCACATCCCGCAGTGCCTGGCTGTGATGGCTATGGCACGCTTGGCTCTTCGCAAAGCAAATGGGAGGGGCTTCCCCAGCACCCCATTGTCTGCCTGTTTGCGCCTCTCCCATGCAGGCTGGGAGCATTGCAGGAAAACAGCCGACACTCCCCCTATGCAGAGATAGCTGAGTGATCCCTGCCTGGTACCATCCACCCCCACCACTCCAGGAATTATCTCCATGGCATCTCTGCCCCGCCGCCTTTCAGCTAAATCTCTGCTGTGTTCTCTCCCCTCCCAGCTTGGTGGTGTATGACTTTAAACAGATGTTGCATTGCTATGCAGGACTGCGTCGGGAGGGGCAGGAGACCCTTCTCTTCCCTGCAGAGCTGTTGGAATATCCCACCCATTCCAGTAGCATTTCTCCCTTCTTAGAGCGGCTGTCTGCCTTGGCCCCAGGGCTGGGGGGTCTGGACCTGCTCGTTTGAGTCCATTGGAAATCTCTGCAGGGGCCTGGTGTGTGCTGGAGGGACGTCTGTGCAAGAGATGTTGAATATGAATAGATGGTGGGTGGAGAACCAGATGGACTGAGTCCGACCCCTGCAGAGACAAGATCTAATCTGCTCTCCCCTCTCTGACCCAGCCGAAGCTCCTGAACCACCTGACCTGTGCCCAACACCCCCATTATCAGCTCTGTTGCACCGGAGCAAGGTCGGGGCAATAGACATGATTGGTCTGTGTTGTCTTAGCTGCTTCTCACGCCACTTTTGAGTTGGACAGTTGGTCACTGCATCTGCATGGTTGGAGGGAGAGAGAGAGAAGGAGCAGGAGGCTTTGACCCCCATCCAATGTTCCCTCCTATGCTTTCCATGAATGAGTGGAATAAATTTTATGGGCACCAAGGCATGTGTGGATGTGCATCACCAATAGAAACATGCTGAGGGCTGTGGGCGCTCTGCTAATCAGCTGGGCAGTGTCTGAATCTCTCCTGGGCAGCCACCCAAGTGCTCAAGCTTACGGGGAACACTGCCCCTGTGTGATCCTCTAAGCTGCTCTCTTCATTTCCCATCCCTATGTGGGACTCAGCTGGCCAGGAGCAGGAAACGGAGGAGAGCTAAGAGGCAGGCGCATGCCCAGTTCCCTATGAGGGTGACCTCCTCCAGGGCTGGGCTTGTCCAGTCCATGTGCTTTGGGGAACATAAAGCAGAACTGAAAGCAGCAACCAGGGAGGGGACGAGTGGCGCTGTCTGTGGCTTGTATTACAGAATAGGAGCGGCACACGGGTGGGTGTCTCGGTGTTAGAGTGAAAATGGGGTTTCTAGGCTGCCAGGCACGCATGCCTCTTTGTCCCCCTCCTTTCCACGCCCTGTTCTGGCTTTATAATACCCTTTAAATGGGAAGCCTGTTGTGATTATCCCTGCGGGGTTAGACAGCACTACTCTGCATATGAGTGTTCTTCCTTTGCTCTGGGATGGTTGGTACCTGGTGAGCCCACTTGTCTGTCCATTCCAGTACCCGGTGCCTTGGAGGAAGGCAGCGCATCCTTACCGTAGTCTTTATTCAGCATGGGACTTGGGGAAGGAATTCTTCCTGACTCTCAGTGCCCTGAAGCGTGAAAGCTTGATGCCCCTGTTCTCAGCTGCAGAGATGATCAGAAAATGATGTGCTAATGGGGGTGGGGAATGGCCCAAGCCAAACTCCTGAATTCTCAGGAAGCCTGAGCAACAGAGAGGAATGAGGTTTTTAGAGCAAGAGCCAAGTCACCCACCAACCTTCTGTTCTCGCCAGTGGGCTGTGGGGGATGGAAAGCAAGCAGGCGCCTGCTCCTTGATCTTGTCAGTTTCACTCTGAAGTTGTCAGTTTTCAGCCCTTTTCTTTGCTGTTGCTGTCTTACCAGGACAGAGCCAAGGAAGGGTGCAGCTTGCATGAGCTGGCCAAGCAACCTGGTTGAGTTGGCTCCCAGTGTGCCTAGGGCCATGAGCCAGATCCTTGGCTGGTGTAAATTGGTGTCACTCCAGTTTACATCACCTGAGGATCTGTCCTGCTGTTCGTAAGACACTTACATCCCGTGGTGGGGTTTGGGGGTCTGGGGACCCTGCAGGGCTAGAGGCCATTGTTAGGAGACAGAGACCCTGTCCAAGCAAGCCGCAGTCCTACTGGAAGGCGAGTTTTTGGTGAACTATCCCCATTCTGATGCCGTCCCTTCTCTGTATTGAGTAGCAGTCACCAGGCTCCGCTGGGTGTTGCTTGTTTGGTGCAAAATGCCGAGTTACAGCTTGGGGGGTGGGGGTGGGTCAGCGTTCCCTGAAAGCTGAGTGCTTGAGTGGCTGCCTAGGAGAGATTCAGGTGCCACAGAGTGCCCACAGCTGGCCGCATGCATTTCTGTTGGTGGTGCACAGCTGCACGTACCTTAGCGGTCATTGCAAATTTATTCCAGCCATGGATGGAAAAATTAGAGGGACCACTGATGTGGGTGGGTGAAAGGGAGGGGCGCAAAGCTTTTCTGTGCGGTCCAACAGCATTGTGCGTCAGGCCAGAGGTTGCTCCATGCACAGTAGACTCTGGAGTGACACTGTTGAGCCCGGTCATTGCATCAGTGGTGTAAACGCCTGTCCTTTTTCAGCCCCCTAAACTGAAATTGAGATTTTTCTGGGCAACACTAGGCAGAAGGTCAGATTAGATGGTCCCTTCAGGCGTTCCTGCATGTTGACAAACTCTCTTTGGGTTGCCCCTGAGCCATCCTGAGGGGTCTCAGTTCAGGAAGTTCTCACCCAAGCTGGGACTTAGAACAGCCCCACTGCTTGGATCAGAGATCCTGCTTTTGCCTCTGACGGGTCCAAGCCGAGGAAAAGGAGAAGTCGCTGGTCTGGATAAAGCGGCTGCTTGGGGTTCTGTCCCTCTAAGGCCGTGGCTCTCAAAGTGAGGACGACTACTTTGCAGGTGGGCTGCAGGCTCACCCCCATGCTGCAGGGGTTCTGCATCCCTGCCATAAACAGCGACAATGCTGCAACCTTTTGTTATGGGCGTAAATTGCTTTATTTATTAGGAAGATTTAAAATATACGCCCCCTTATGTTATAAAATATTAAAGTAAGAGCTAAATGTACACACACACCCTTATGTTACAGCTGCGTATCTACAGTTTTGTGATCCAGTAGCCTGATGTGAGTAATTTAGCATGTAAGGTATTTAGAAATAAGAAAATGCATTTCGTCATCATGGGTGGTTGGCCGGTGGTCTGTGGAAAAGATTGTGTTGTATGAGGTGGAACTCAGACAGTACATTTGAGAACCACTTTTCTAAGGGTTCTGTGCAGGGTCAGATCTGTCGCTCAGCTGTCTGATAACCATCTGAGTGTTTTGAGATCCTTGAGTGAAAGCTGCTCTTAATCAGGCAGAAGCTCCCTCCAGTACTGTAGAGCTCTGTAGTAGTGAAGGGCGTCTTAGAAGTTCCTTGCCCAGATAGGAATCTAAATGAGAGAGAGCGCGACTAGTGGCAGAAGAGACCCGCATTGACTGGAATACTAAGACAAAGAAGGCAGCATGGTTTAGAGGTTAGCACTCTGGGTTCCAAGTGAGAAGATCTGGGTTGTGTTCCTAACTCTGCCACCGACCCGAGGGATAGGCTTAGGCAAGTCGCTTCTCTTTCTTCACCTCCGTTTCCCATTTCTGCCTCCCCTTTAAACCTCAGCCCCTTGGCTTGTCTTTTGTCATGAGTCTTGTACAGCACGTAGGGCCTGGCTCTTGGCGCTTCTGCTCTACAAATAATTTGCAGCTCCTGAGAAGCAAACCGTCTGGTTTCTCTCACTCAGACCCGTGATGCGAAGCTGACTCGAAGTCAGAAATAGCCAGGGCGAGGATTACTCAGAACTTTGCAACAGGAAGTGACCGGCTCACTTCCCCATTCTGACAGGAGGCTGCCATGGCAACCAGCTGTCTGTACCCTGTCTAATGACAGGAGCAAGATCATTACCCCTGTAACGGCTTCCAGTCTTCATACAGTTTGTGGCCTTCAGATCTCCAGGCCACACATGCAAACGCTGGAGTGGTGGGAGAAGGGCGGAAAGGGCGAAGACCACCGAGTCAGTTAAAATAAACTAAAACGTCACCCAGATGAGGGCAAAATATGAGAATGTGGTCTAGTGGGTAGCGCAGGGGACCAGGCGTCTGGACCAGGGCTCCTCCTTTTTCCCCTGTCCATGTGCCAAATAAATTTTGTAACATGCACCCAGGCATGTGCAGATGAGCACCACCAACAGAAACACACGCCACGGGCTGGGGATGCTCTGCCATACAGCTGGCGGCACCTGAATCTCTCCTAGGTAGAGGCACAAGTACTCGGCTTACAGAGATCACTGGTCAGGACTCAGGGGTTCTGTGCCCAGCTTGACCACTGGCTATCTCGGGGACCGTGCATCCCGCCCCCAGCGTGGTAGAGAGGAACCAGGGCTCTGCTATAATTAGCATAAAGAAGGATTGATTGCTCTTTAGTTGGGACCCCAGTGGACCCTGTGGTTCTCCTGCTGCCAACCCAGCGCTGCCCAGTGTTGTCCCATGCAGTCTTTGAGATCCATCCTGAATGCTGCCGTAACAGCAGGTTTTACCAGTCAGCTTGGAGCATCGGGTCTCCGTGGGGTTAGGTAGATAAAATGTGACCTGTTCTAGTGCTGGTCTGCGGTCTCCTGGCAGTGTCCGAAAGCTTTTTCACAGCCTCAAGGGGTTAGCCTGCCCTGAGAGATCCTTTTGCCCTTCGTAATGATTGGCTTCTGTCCTCCACCCCAGAGGTGGCTGCGTTTCAGGACCTGGGGTTATGAAAGGCACCAGAGACATTTCTGAATTGTTACCAGGAGGCTCGGTGGTTATTTGCATGGCCTTTCTTGCTGAGTTTCTGAATCCATTTCCCCCTCTCCCGTTGTACCTGGGGTGGCTTGGCCCGTCCATATTGCAGGAATAAGGGATGAATCTCTTCCCTTTGGCTGTTCTGTTGCAAGTGGTTCTATGCAGCTCTATGGAGTAAGCATCACTCCTGGGGGCCCGGGGTGCTGCGTAAGTAGACAAACGGTTGTCATGGTTATGAGAGCCGGGGAAGTACAGGAGATTTGAAAGACCTCGGTGTCTTATCCCATTCTCCTCTGTGCATGGATTCACTGTAGATCTAGTTGGTGGTTTGTTTTTTTTTTGGTTTTTTTTTTAAGCTCCTCTCCCCACCCCAGGATGGGGTGACTGTTGGTGATGGTGTGTCTGTCCTGCTAGCTGTGACACTGGCTGAGCACCCAGTAATGCCCCTTCCCTGGGAGGGCTACACAAGTGTCAACTTTGCTTGCAAGAGACCGATCTGTTTGCAGTATCAGCTGGTGTGGCTGGTGCATAGGCTGGGTTTAATACGTGGATCCCCTTGGGCAAAGCCATGAGAGGGACGGTGGGGAAGGCATGTGCTGTAGAGCGGGTCTGCCAGGTGAGATGCTTTTCGGGTGGTCGGGGAGGGGCAGACCGGGATCCCCTGCATGGAGCTGTGTCTCTAACCTCTTCCCTCTATCGGTGAACAGAACAAGGAGAAGATGAAGGAGCGCGAGAAGGACGGGAAGGAGAGGGACGCCCGCTACACCAACGGGCACCTCTTCACCACCATCACCGTCTCTGGCATGACCATGTGCTTCGCCTGCAATAAGAGCATCACGGCCAAGGAGGCGCTCATCTGCCCCAGTGAGTAGCTGCGGCTCTGTGAGCAACGGGTCCCCCTCTTGGCCTCCACCTGTGTGCACTCCCCTCTGAGACCCACCTACCCTTCTCGCCTCCTCCACGGGGCCGGCCTTCGGATTTACGGAGCCCTACGTGTAATGTTAAACAAGTGCCTCTGTGCCGTGGTAGTGCGGAGGGATGATGACTTTTGGAGGTGTTTTTTTAAACAGTCAGCAACACGCTAATTACGTATTTTAAAGTCAGGTCCTGTCGACTAACACAGGCAAAGCAGAACCCAACAGTCTATACGTGGGGGTGGCAAATGCCCGTTCGATGACTCCGTTGCCCCTTGACTGGCTCTTTCCCACGTTCAACATCTGCTAAGAGCTCTGGCAGAGTTTTTCTCTTTTACGTTGAGTCGATCCTCTCCGGAGGAAGCAGAGCTGTGGAACGGGGATAGGAAGAGGTGGGTGGGTGGCTGTTAACACCCAGGGGTGCCCCAAATTTTTGGGAGCCCTGCGCAGCTGCGTGTTCTGTCTTTGGGAAAGGAGGGCTCTGCTCCCACCTCCACTTGCTCCTCTCACCGTTCTAGTTCTCCTATTCCTGTGTGTCTGGTTCATACGTCCCCTTCTGCTTCCAAGCACTGGCTCTTCTGTGTCTTTTCTGCCTCCCTAAATCAAGCCTCACCATCTTTTCTAGCTCTGCTTCCTCCCCGCCTTTCTCCCTCTCCTTCAGTCCCTTTGCTCCTCCCTCCTTTTCCAATCCCCTCCCAGTTTCTCCGTCCCTCTGCCTCCACTGTGATCCCCTCTCCATCCCACCATGTCACAAGCTGCTTCTGGTCCAGGGAAGCCAGGTTCCCCTCCCATTAAAACCCTCCTTCCCAGGGCACAGTGCTGTTGGAGACTTTTCAGAGCAGGTTAGCCAAACCCCTGTCAGGGATGATCACGGTGCTTTGTCCTGCCATGAGGGCAGGGGACTGGACTTGGTGATCTCTTGAGGTCCGTACCCATTGATGCTATGTTGTGTGGCTGTGTCCATGCTAAGAATGCTTTGCCAGTGGAGTGCTTCAGTAAAGCTCTGCTTGTGTAGACATGGCAGAGCTGGAGTCACTGGGATAAAACTGATCTACGGCAGCTGGAGGATCTGACCCATTGAACCCCACGGATCCACCCTGATGTACTTTGGCTGGGGATCCGACCAAGGATCGTGCAATTGATTTGCTCTCCAAATCCTCAAGTACAGACCTCTGTGGGTGGTTGGAGCAGAACGCCACGGATGAGTGGGGAGCCCTGAGGCTGGGGGTGGGCTTTGCCCTTACTGCATTCTGGCTGGGTTGAGCTGCTTTGGACAGGATCAGTCACCCAGCTTATAAATAAAGCTTGTGGATCTGTGCATGCAGGCCCTGCCCGGACTCTAGCCAGCAGGCAAATCTCCACTGGGGCCGGGAGCCAGAATGAAATTCCATCACCTCACTGTGTCCCGTTAGCACGATGCCTTTCCATGTTGGCGTATGGGATGCTGGTGGTGTGTAGGAGCAGAGAGTTCATTCAGGAGCTGAAATTTCTCCCTCACAGAGTTTAAAGGTGCTGCTTTCTCTTGGCAAACCCTGCAGGGCTGCACTGCTTCCCGCTTCCAACTGGAGAATCACATGTTCTGTTGGTCAAGGGAGTGTGGCCTTTCGTTTGACTGTGAGCCTGGAACTTGTGAGACCTTGGTTCAATTCCCTGCTCTGCTACAGATGCTCTTTGTGACCTGGGTCAAGGCCTATCTGTGCATCAGTTTTCCTATATGAACAATGGGGACAAAGCTCAGCCTTTCCCTAAAGAGGGAGGATCAAGATATTAAAGATGCTCAGGTGCTCAAATATGCTGATGGTGGGAGGCATATAAATATGCATGTGTCCAGGCTGGTTGTAACAGCCCTGGCCAATGGAGCTGTTGCTGTTCCCCATAGGGGACCATTCCACAGTTGGATGGTCTCCCTTTTAGGCGGTGCTCTCAGGAAAACTGCCCCTGTTCTTCCCTTAACTTCATCTCTCATCCTAGTTCCAGCCGTCCTTGGCATTTTTGCCATCCGGATCTCCGTAGTTTTCCAAAGCAGCTGGGTGACTTCGGCGTAGGCATCCCATTTTGGAACGCAGCTCAGGACTTGCCTGGCAGGGGAGATTTCAGCCTCAGTTCAGATACCAGTACCTGGACTGGAGGAGCTGGTTAGCAGCTGCCCAGCTCTGTGCAGTACATGGTGGGAAGTCCCCACCCGCTGCCTGGCAGACGCTCTGGAAGGGGGATGTTTGCCCGCTAGCTCCTGTTGCTGCTGCAGCTCTCGGAAATGAATGAGGGCTTTGAGGGAGGAGAGCCGCCGTCCCTTGGAGATGCAGGGCTGTTCCCAGGGCCTTGATTTCCAGTGAGGCTGTTGCCTCTGGCTGTTTAATGCCCCTTGTAAAACGCGGCCTCTGGGCTTGAGGGCTAGACTCTGCTTTCCCTCTTTGCCCTGTTTTGCAGCCCTTTGATCAGAAATGCAAAGCCCTAGGTAGCCAGGCGGCAGTGTTCCCCCGACTTTTCCCATCAATGTGCAGAATACATTTTATGGGCACTGCAGCAGGTGCAGATGTGCACCCCCTGTAGAAAGACACGCTGGGGGCACTCTGCTCATCAGTTGGGCAGCTGCCCGTGCGCGTGGCTTGCAGGGAACACCGCCGGGCAGCCTTTCTCAGGGCTGGGGGAGACGGTCGGGCATGTCCCCCCATGGAGCAGTCGGGGAGAAAGGGTTTGGCACGGTGGGTGTGCTGGTGACTTAGGAGTCCCACTGCCTAACCTATGGTCTGGTTCTCTCTTGCCCCTCTCAGGGGCGGGGCTGCCCGGGGCAGATCTGAGGGCAGAGTTCTGCCCTGCTGTTGATTTCTTTTGCAGCATAGGGTACGGACTAACACCTGCAGAGCTTTGCTTCTCCCTCTGTCCAGCCAAAAGGCACTCCCATGAGAGGGCCTGCTCCGCGTCCACAGCTGGGTTCTCTGCTCTTCCTTTCCTAGGAGGCTTCTGATGCCTGGGGGCAGCTAGCCCTTGCATCACCCCAGCGTGCTTCCTTCCTGCTGCTCCGGGCAAGGCCGAGGGTAGGGCTTGGAAGCAGATGACCGTAAGTCGGGAAAACCCACATGTGGTGACGTGCGGCTCTTTGCAGCCTGCTGGGATCCCAGGAGCTGTGTTATTCCCTCTGTTTTAGAGTTCAGTGCGGCTGCCCATCACTGTGGGGTCGGGGCACCTGTTGTAGGCAGCCCGGCTGCCAGCTTATGTTTGCAGCTTGCTCCTCTTTTAATGAGATGTTAAAACTTGGGTGGAGCTGCTGTGACCTTTAAAGCTCTCTCTGCCCTCGAGATGCTCGCCCCAGGGACCTGGCTGAATTCCAGCGCCGCTCATTCCCTTGATCTCACGCCGACAGTCCCTCCTCTGCCAGGGGTTTCAATGGGGCGCTTCTTTCGTCCCCTCGGAAAGCATCCCAGCAGGCTACAGTGCAGCTGCTAAATAGTTGCTGCCGTGCATGACTGCCCAACAGGCAAACTCAAACCTGGGATCTCAGGAGCTTAGGGCAGGAGCTCGGAGCCAGCTGCCTCTCAGCAAGGCTGTAGAAGATTGTCTTTCTCTGCGTAAGGGTCTTGGTGCCGCTCCATGGCACAGTGTCCCACACCCCTCGGTGTGTGGGTTTCACTTGCGCCCCAGAAGTGTAGCCCTCCCGCGGTGAGCTGAGCTGTTAACCGAGTGGCAAAGGGCCATGAATACAACCCTCTGTTCACTACTGCGGCTAGGTCCGGAAAGAGCTCCTTGTGGTTTGCAGGGTCTATGGAGCAAGGACCACCTCTTAGTTCGGCTTATGCAGTGCCTAGAACTGTGGGGCTCTGGCTCATGACTGGCACTGGTTCAGCACAAATAACGACCTACCAGGTGCTCTGGAAGATGAAGCCATCGGAAACTTGGGCCTGTTAAAGATCTGGTAAACACGAGGGAAGACTGGAAGAACTGGGTTTGTTAAGGATGGCAAAGAGATGGCTGGGAGGGGATGTGAGGGCAGCTTTCAAGTACCTAAAAGGGTGTTGCAAAGAGGAGGGAGGAAAATTGTTTTCCTTGGCCTCTGAGGACAGGACAAGACGCAATGGGCCTAAATTGCAGCAAGGGAGGTGTAGGTGGTACATTAGGAAAAACTTCCTGTCGGGTGGTTAAGCTCTGGAGTAAATTGCCTGGGGAGGCTGTGGAATCTCCAACCCTGGAGAGATTTAATGGCAGGTCAGGGATGGTCTAGATGGTGCTGGGTGCTGCTGGGAGGGCAGGGGACTGGACTCGGTGGTCTCTCCAGCTCCCTTCCAGTCCTAGTGTTCTGCAGTTCTGTGTCTCGAATCCATGCGCTGATCCACCTCCATGCCGTCCATCCTGCCTTGACCCCGGCCTCAGGAGTCTGTCCGGTGCCAACCCCCAATGCTCTCAGTCCCTGTCTCCCCTGCAGTCTCAGTTCTCTCGATAGCTACCTGGCCGTGCGCGGCGTTTGCCTGTCCTGTGGGCGCAGGGGGCGTAGCACGGAGGAGACCCGCGTGCTGCTGGGATTCCCTCTCGGCTGCCTGCAGAACAGTCCAGATATACGGAACGTGGTTCATTTCCTGGCGGGATCGCCGGCGTGCGGGGGAGGAGATGGAGCAGCTTCCCTGAGGATAATGCGCTGACTCACCCCGAGGGAGGATTCCCTCCCTGCTCTGCTCACAGGTGGAACTTCCACCTGGCTCCTTGCGTCTGGTTTCTGTTTCAGCCCCTGAAGCAGAGTCAGGGCTGGTGAAAGACTGACGCTCTCAGTCTGTCTGTCCCCCGCCTTGAGCAGCGGCATAGCACGCTGCCTGCCCTCATCTGAATGGGTTAATGTGGAGCCAAGTGGGGGTGTCTGCCCTGTCTGCTGCCCCGGGAGCTGCACTGCAGGTGGAGCTGGGCGCTGAGAGCTCTGGTTCTCCTTTGGAAAATCCTGTCCCTTGGTGGTCCTGGAAGCACCTGAGCTGAGATCAAGCTGCTGCCTTTCAGGGTGCTCAGAGACCATCCCCGACTCCCCAGAGCGCATGGGGTAACTAGCCAAGACGCACAAAGAGGGGAAGCAGCAAAGTGAAAAAGTGACACTGCCAAGGTCACAGAGCAGGGCTGTGGCAGAGCCAAGAATCCACATGCCCAGCTACCCTGCCATGCTGCTCCCTGATCTTTCCCGCCGTGGGCCGGAGTTGCAAGCAGCTTGGTGGCAGCAAAATGCACCGGGTGCTGCATCCAACCCCTCAGCCGCGCCAAGTTACTGCATAACCGGCTAGTGCTGGTCTAGAGCCCGTGTGCCAAGGAGTGGCCAGGGGCCACAGTGTGCAGCCAGGCAGGGACGTTTGCAGACACCCTGCGGCGGTTCACCGACCGAACAACCCTTTTGTTATCCCTCCCTCCTTCCCGTCCATGGCCAGAGTCCCCCCAGCTCCTAGGCAGCGTGTATGTTTGTGTCCCTACCTCCCCTGGGGTGTGTGGAGCCAGGGCTGCGGCTCCGCCTGATCTGCCTGGTGCCCCCCTCCCCAAGGCTGCAGGTAGGGCCCCCGTCAGATAGCCAGGGGGTGAGTAAGTGTGGCCGGGTGGCAGCCGCCCCTGTCCAGGCTGCTGGCTGCAGCCGCTTCCCCTGCGAGCTCCCCGATGCATCAGTTGCACTGGTGCAGCTGCTGCCCAGAGACCAGGCCTAATGCAGCAACACTCGCCGTGTGGGGGTGGGAAGGGAAGAGGTGGCTGGGATGTTGGGGGAGGTTTGAACCTAGGCTGGGATTGGCCACGGGGCTCAGCTCCCATTGGCTCCTGGATGAGATCCTGTGGCACAGAAAGGGTCTGTATGCGGGACTGCCTGGGGGCGGGGCCCAGGACATCCCTCTCCCCCCACCTTTGGCCTGGCCCTCCTGCCATTCCTTGCCCCCCAGCCTGTTCCACTCCTCCCCCAAGCGCCTGCTCCCTCCTTTCTTGACCAGGGCTGGATGCTCTGCTGCTCACCCCAGTGCTGTGCAGGCCACCCCACCCCCAGCAAGGGCCCCTGTGCAACTGCCCTGCACTGTCCTAGGGAGGGGACAGCTCTGTGCGCCCCGCCTGGGGCTGAGATGGGGGCATGTCGTAACGCAGGAGCTGAGCTAGCCCCACGGAGGAGGAAGCACTTGGGGCTTCAGTTTCAGCTGGGTGGGGGCCGTGGCCCCAGTCCCACGGTCACAGCTGTTTCCCCATCCCCCCCCATGCCATGCTGCTTCTCAACAGCTGCCCTGGCCGTGGGCTCAATCAGGGGCCTTGTGTCTGCAACATCTGTCTGCAAAGCAGCTGCAGCGCTGGGTAAACAGCTTTCGACGCCTTTGGGGGCGGGCCTCACCTGTAGGAAGAGGATTGGAGCAGTGGTGCCCTGCGCTGCCCCAGGTCCCAGCCCCACAGCACGGGGGAGGAAAGGTCTACTCCCGGTTGACCTCTCAGCCCCTGCCTGTGGCCCTCGGTGTGCAAAGCTGTTGGCAGCCAAGGCGAATACAGTCAGGAAAGCGACTTGTTTGGAAGCTGATTGTGGAGTCTGAGGGGGTCTCCAGCAGTCCCTCGTCACACGACAAGCTGTCGGCCCTGCCCTGGGTCTGCCAAGCTGGTTGGTTCTCTGCCCCGGCGGCAGCAGTGGAGCCACGCATGGCATTCCTTTAATTCCGCTGCTGCCAGCAGGACAGATGGCTGCTTGCTCGCCCCTCGCTGGGCTGGCCCTTGTCTACGGAAGGGGAGGAGCCAGCTGAGAGCTCGATGGATGAGTGGCTGTAAGGAAACAGGCCTATCAACCCTCATGCTTCAGGGCACAAAAATAACCTCAGATAGGGTCAGGAAGGAATGTTCCCCTGAGGCAGCTTATCGCAGAGCTGCAGGATTCTTGGCTTTTCCTGATACTGGTCAGGCCTGGGAAACTGGGCTGCCTGGCATGCAGTTTGATGGGGGTTATTTGTGTTTAGAGTAGGGTTTAGAGGCCGTAGGTGAGATCAGTGCCTCCTGGTGCCAGGCGCTGTTCATGTACAGCGAGCACAGACCCTGTCTCGAAGAGCTGAGAGTCTAAATAGGCGAGACAGAAAGGGGATTAATTTCCCCATTTCAGAGTTGGGGAACTGAGGCCCAGAGCAGGGCGAGTGACTCCCCCACAGTGGCACCATGGCACAGCCAGGAATTGCACACGTATCTCCTGAGTTCCAACCTGATGCCTTTGCCATAAGCTTAGTAGCTGGTGTGTGAGTCCAAGGGCAGACACTGAAGGGTCTCCAAGTGCAGTTTCGTAGGCAAACCGTGCCAGCCTGGCCTGTGTGTTTTTTAGTCACACAGAGAGGAGGCTTGTCCTACTCGGGGGCAGCACAATCTGCATCACTGCTGGAGGCTGTTCCTGATCAATATTGCCAATTCCATGGGAGGGCTGAAGGCCAGCAGCAGCTCTGGCTACAGGAGCTGGGATGAGAGGGGCTGATGTGGTGTTTTCTGCTATCCTGTCTCCTCTCCGGCCGCAGGAGGGGCGAAGGAACAGGCTTTGCATTGGATTGGGTGGTGTGGCTTGGAGCGTTGCAATTGTTCATCTTGTCTTCTCCCCTGTGTTGTGGGAGGTGAAGATACATCACTGCCCCTCCCTGCTGCTTTTCAGCAGTAGAGCCAGTGCACTTTACAGCAGAGGGCAGTGCTTTACACTAGGGGAAACTGAGGCACAGGGAGGAAAGTGCCTTGGCTGCAGTCAGCTGGTGGGGGTGCTAAAACGAGAACGTAGGTCTTTGGCTTCCATGGCCAGTGCTCTAGCCACTAGGCCACACGTACAGGGAAGGGGTGTGCCCCCAAGATCTTATAATCTGAACTCCCAGAACACAAGGCCTGGTTGTCATCGCCACTAGAGCCACCATCGCTCCGGCCATGTAAATGGCAGAATTATACTGGCACCTGCTGGATGACCCTCTGCCTTGCCAGGGTGGTCAGGAATCCTTGGAGGGGGACTCTGACCCTGGGAGGGTTGGCGTTGCATTGCAGCTCCAGGCCAGCGTTTTCAAAAGGGACTGGTGATTTTGGGAAGGTCCAATTTGAGTTCCCAGAAGGTCCTGAGCTCCAGTTCTCCAGAAATCTAGCCCGTTTGGGGACTCTGAGGTGGGCACCCACCATCTCAACCAACACCCCACTCCCTCCCCCAAAGGTCTTGGGTGACGGTTTCCTGCCCCTCTGTCTCTGTTCCAGACACCTCCTCCCAGTGGCAGCCCAGTGTTGTTTGCTAGCTGGGCTGCAGTGGGTCAGTTTTAGGCCGTTTCCCCTGCTTTGATCTTTGGGCATGGCTGTATTTGTGGAAGTGAGCTGTCCCCTGGGAGGCCAGCCTGGGCATTGTTTAGCATAAGGGCTTGATTGTGTTCTCCAGGCTCCGCCTTTTCCTGTGTATGCAGAAAGTTTGGTTTCAGATCCTCAGCTGGTGCCAGGCTGGTGGAGGTCCCTAGACTTCATGGATCTTACGTGAGCGTAAGATGGGCCCACAGAGCCTAGGGCAGCGTCATCTTCCCTGACATCCAGGCCGGGTGGTGTCTCGGCTGCGCCCCCCCAATTGTGGCTTCATGAGATCTTGCCACATAGGATCAGACTTGACTGGAATGGGACACCATAGGGAGCAGCAGGGTTCCCTCTGATTCTTTCCATCCATGTGCAGAATAAATGTTATGTGCACCAAGGCATGAGCGGATGCGTACCACCCATAGAAACACAGGCTGCCGGCTGCTGGCACTCTCCTAATTACCTGGGTGGCACCTGGATCTCTCCTGGGCTGCCTCCAGAGTACTTGGCTTACAGGGAACTCTGGTAAGCAGTGATGTCAGCGTGTCAGGTGCTGACCTGGTCCCCATGCCCAGCTGGCCTCCTAACTGGAAGAGCAGCATCAGCCTCTGCAATGAGATGTAGCTTCATAGAGCCCAAGGCCGAAAGGAGCCACTGTGGTCCTCTAGGCTGAGCTGTTGTAAGACAAAGGCCAGAGAACTTCCCAAAACAATTCCTAGAGGAGCTCCTTTGGGAGAACATCCAGCGTTTTAAAAGAGCCAGATAAATCCGTGGAGGGGAGCCACAGCTGGATCTGTTAGCCAGGATGGACAGGAAGGGTGTCCCTAGCCGCTGTTTGTCAGAAGCTGGGAATGGGCGACGGGGAGGGATCACTGGATGATTCCTTGTTCTGTTCGTTCCCTCCAGGGCACCTGGCATCAGCCACTGTCGGAAGACAGGATCCTGGGCTAGATGGACCTTTGCTCTGACCCAGCATGGCCCTTCTTATGTTCTTAACCTTGATTTTAAAATGGACGGTGATGGAGGCTCTGCCTGGATCCTTGGTAAATTGTTCCGGTGCTCAACAGTGTTCCCTGTCAGCTTAGCACTTGGATGGCAACCCAGGAGAGAGTTAGGTGCCACCCAGCTGGTTAGCAGAGCACCCACGGCAGTGTGTGTTTCCCTTGGTGGTGCCCATCCGCGCATGTCACTGTGTGCATAAGAAAATTATTCTGCACATGGATGGAAAAAATTAGAAGGAACCCTGGTGCTCAGATGTTCTCCCTGCCATAGATTGATCAAGTCACGCCTTTGCCTTCTCTTTGCTGAGCGTACGTAGACAGGCATTGTCACGACTGAGCTGCTTGGGTCTGTTTATCTAACTTATTAGTTATTCTTTGTGGCCACTTTCTGCCTTGAAACCTCGACACCAGCATGGCTGTCGAAACGCAGGTCTGGCTGCTGGAGGTGGTTGTGTATCATGGTGCTTTTTGCAGTCAAAGGGACGTTGGGTCTCGTGGCAAGGTCAGATTCCATTTTTAAAATCCCCGCCAGAATGGTTCCAGGGATCTAAGGAGAGAAGGCTCCCAGATCTTACTGAAAACAAGTGGAAATGAGCAGTCTCCACCACTGTCCAGTTCACAGAACTCTGCCTCCCATCCTGCACAATTGTGTTTTTGTGCATTTTCTAGTGGTGGGGGGGTGTGTGCACCTCCAGGAGGCAGCACACCAATTTAACCCAAGCGGTGATAGAAGCACACCGCGGGGTAGGTGCTCTGACTTCAGTTTGAACCACTCTTATTTCAGTCGGTCAAGAACTAGTATCAGAGGGGTAGATCACAGAATCCTAGGGCTGGGAGGTATGTCACATCCACTGACTTCCCTATGTCCACAGAGCCTGTTACCCCGTCATAGAAGTTAATCACTTTGGTCAGGCAGAACTTGCCCTTGGTGAAAGCATGTTGACTACTCTTGATCACTTTCCCCTCTTCCAAGTGCTCTAAAATGGATTCCTTGAGGATTCCCTCCATTACTTTCCCAGAGATTGAGGTACGGCTGACTGGTGTATAGCTCACTGGAGAGCTCTAGATGTGTTTAGTCTCTATCCACAAAAACAAGAAGTGGTGTGGCACCTTATAGGGTAACAGATAGGTTGGAGCAGGCATCTGATGCAGTGGGTCTTCACTCACAAAAGCTTATGCTCCAGTATATCTGTTGGTCAAGAACTAGTGTAAACTAGAGCAGTGATGTTTTCAACCAGTGTGCCATGAGAGCTGTCTAAGTGTGCCATGACATTTCATCAATTTCCCCTCCCCCAGGTCTTTGCAGAGCCCAGGGGAAGGAATTGATGAAATTTCAGGGCACGCTTAGATGACCCAATGCCAGCTGGGGGCTCGAGCAGCTCAGCTGCCTGATTCCCAGCTAGTGTGGGGCTGGTCGGTTTCCCCTGGCAGAGGCTTTGCAAAGAGGCTGTGGGAGGGAAACTGACAATCTTGCTGCTTGAGCCCCTGGTCAATTCCCTGCCCCCCACAAACACTCTGCTAAGGGCAGGCGGGGGTAGGGGGAGATGGCAAACCTTCTCAGTAGGACTGTAGCCAGAGTACACAAGTCAGTGTGACATTTTATGAGCAATTGATTCAGCCGTAAAAAGTGTGTGCGCCGTGGAATTTTGTCATTGAAGTGCGCCCTATTCCTGAAAAGGTGGGGACCCACTGACTTAGAGTGTGTCCTGCCATCCAGTTTGGGCGAAACCAGCATGGAGTCCACTTTCACATAGGGCCTTGGCTGCCTGTTAAAGCTGGGGGTGAAGTAAGCGTTCGTGATTGTGTTGTAATAGACCCTAGCACTTCCCATCCACAGATCTTAGATTGCTTTACACAGGGAGTTGGTAGCGGTAACTAATTTTTTTTGCAGATGGGGAAACTGAGGCAAAGAGCAGGAACTGATTTACCTGTCCTCAGCCATTGGGAGAGGGGGGACCAGACCCTGGGTGTCCTAAGCCTGATGCTCTAACCATTAGGCTCCTCCCATCTGCATGTGGCAGTGGCTGTTTGACATGGCATCACGCTGTCATCTGTGATTTCAATCACAGATAATATGTGACTTCCCTGATGTTGCTGAAATGGATCCTTTTCATAGGGAGTGGGAATGGAGATTCCTGGAGCTGAGCAGGCCTGGAAGAGGGTCCTTCCCAGAAGAGGCAGCCTAGAAAGCACCACACACATGGCCAGGGCCTGCTGTCTAGCCTAGTGTAGAGAGGAGAGGCTGAGGCATTTGGACTTAAATTTGCAGAAGAGAAGAGTGAGGGGTGATTTGATAGCAGCCTTCAACTTCCTGAAGGTGGGCTCTAAAGAGGAGGGGGAGGGGCTGTTCTCAGTGGTGACAGATGGCAGAACAAGGAGCAATGGTCTGAAGTTACAGAGGAAGAGGTCGAGTTTGGCCATTAGGAAGAACTGTTTCCCCGGGAGGGAGGTGAAGCACTGGAATGTGTTACCGAGAGAGGTGGTGGAATGTCCATCCCTAGAGTTTTTAAATTCTGCCTTGACAAAGCCCTGGCTGGGATGATTTTGTTGAGGTTCATCCTGCTTTGGGCAGGGGGCTGGTAACTAATTCAGTGTCTGTGGAGCAGGGCTGTTTGACTGATTACCCAGGCTGCTAATCGGGCAGGTCCCTCTTTCCAGCCGTCCTCCCCCTGCTAACAGGAGGTCCCTGGGAGTCCTCCCTCCATTCTGGCTCTGCGGAGGAGGATGCTGTGGTTTTTAGCCAGGTTCTGCAGCGTCACAGCCCCACGCCTCTGCCGAGCAAGTCAGCATCTCACCAAGAGGTTTAATTTTAGTTTTGCAAAAGGTTGCAACAGCCTCGTTCCTCAGGAAACCACTGAGATCCTTGGGTTCGATGCAGCAAGGGGCGGAGAATGCGCATATGTGTGAGAGATGGGGATGGAAGATCCGCCACTCAGCACCAGTTCCTTTTTCTGACCGCTGTTGAAGTAGTTACATCTCTGCTAGCAGAAGCCGGGGTGGGAGGAGAGGGGTCTGTACAAGGAGGCGTGGAGAGGTACTGCCATTGTGAACTACTGGGCTGATCAACTCATTCATCCCTAATTTATGGTCATGAGTAGGTGGGACTTAAATGGTGGGTGTGGTTTAGGTATCGGGTGGGTGGGGCTTAGGTTGCAGGTGAGTTTTGCGTGTCTCGAGTGGGTAGAGCTTAGCTTGTGGGGAGGGTTTGGGTGTCATGAGTGGGTGGGGCCTAGGTTGTGGACAGGGTTTGGAAGATTACCGCCCTTATTTCCCTCTCTCTTGTCTGACTCCTCTGGTGGCGAACATCAGCAATTGACTGATTGGCATTTTAGGAGCTCATCTGTGCCTCAGCTGAGGACCGAGACACATGGGTGCTCCGGCTGTACGAACACTAAAAAGCTGGGCCTTGTTTGTGCCTGGCTTGGCTTTCCAGCCCGCGTGCTGCCCCCACTCTCTCTTCTGCCTGTCGAATACGCTGCTTCCTTTTCTGCTGTAAGCGAGCCATGAGTTTGCGCCCTCATCTCTGCAAGTTCCCCTCCGGAAGAGCGGCTTGTTCCTGGGCTCTGCTTATCATCTCTGCCATATGATGTTTTTCCCTGAGCTGCTGGGAGCTAATGCAGGATGCTTCACTGTTGCTTTTCCCCAAGCATCCCTGTGGGCACAAGAACATGGCAAGCTCTGTTTGTTTTGGCTCAATCAAATGCAATTTAACGTTTTAAGCTAGAAAGTGGCTTTGCAGGGAAAGGCCGTTGCAGGCACTTAGCTTGTGGATTTCCGGAGCAAAATAATTTTTGCTGCAGGTGCCATTGTCTTATAACTCCTTGTGCTGGGATAGGAAAACCCTGTTCGCTTCCTTCTGCCTCTTGTGTAATCCTTAGCAATAAAGATTCTCCAGCAGATTGTGGCTCAGCATAGACGCACACCCCCACAACCACACACACACCCTTTCATGGGAATGAGACGTGGTCATCTGAGACGTGACTGTGTTGGAAATGTGGAGGAAGATGAAGCCATGTGTGGCCTATGATTTGTATTAAAGTAGCAGGCAGAGGCCCTTTATTAACATCAGGAATCAGTTGTGCTTGGCACTGTACGTGTAGTTAGTGAATGACAGTCATGTCCCTGGCCTGGTTAATCTCCCAGTGCCTCTCTCTGCATAGGGTATTAGCCTGGGCTTCCTGCCCTCAGGCCATTGATGTTCAAATCATCTGCAGGATTTTTCACTCTCCATTCTGAACTGCATATCGACCTTGTGTTTTGTGAAGCAACTGCTGTGTTCCACCCCAGAGGGGGCTGCAGTCATTAGGGGCCCACGGGATGCCCAGGCGCTGCTTAAAGGTGGTGTCTAAGGGCAGGAGATTCTAGGGGGTGCTAGGGTCCCATGCCCCACAAAGGAGTTTTGATGCTGCCTGCTGCACCTTCCCTGCAAGGCAGTGTAACCTTTCGGGATGTCTACAATGCAGTTGAAAGCCTGCAGCTGGCCCATGCCAGCTGGTTCGGTCTCAGGGGCCGTGTCTACACTAGCCCCAAACTTCGAAATTGCCATGCAAATGGCCATTTTGAAGTTTACTAATGAAGCGCTGAAATGCATATTCAGCGCTTCATTAGCACGTGGGCGGCCGCGTCGCTTCGAAATTGACGCGGCTCGCTGCCGCATGGCTTGTCCCGACGGGGCTCCTTTTCGAAAGGACCCCGCCTACTTCGAAGTCCCCTTATTCCCATCTGCTCATGGGAATAAGGGGACTTCGAGGTAGGCGGGGTCCTTTCGAAAAGAGCCCCGTCAGGGTGAGCCAAGTCAATTTCGAAGCGCCGCGGCCGCCCGCATGCTAATGAAGCGCTGAATATGCATTTCAGCGCTTCATCAGTAAACTTCGAAATGGCCATTTGCATGGCCATTTTGAAGTTTGGGGCTAGTGTAGGCGTAGCCAGGGGCTGTTAATGGTGGTGTAGATGCTAGGGCTGGAAGACACTGTGAGGTGGGAGGGCCCCAGAGTTTGAGCTGATGCCTACACTGCAATTAGTTGGCTGGCTCTAGGTATCTAATTGCAGTGCAGACCCGCCTTTTGTTCCAGAGGGGCAGCAGACCTTGGAGCCGGTCCTGCCGCCCCCTCCCCCCAACCTGGTTGTGCCCAGATGACCTCGGTACACTGGGTTGCAACAGCAGAGCTGAGCCTGCTTCCTGAAACAGCTGCCAAATCGGTGTAAGGAGCAGCCCCGGCTCCTCCCTTCACTGCAGTAACATCTCTCTCGGGCAGCTGCTTCCCCACCATCTCGTTACCTGCCTCTCTTGGCCACTTTGCACCACTCTCAGCTTGAAACAAGAGGGCTGGGCAGCTTTTCCATTCTTGCCAAAGTCAGCCCAGCAAAACTACCTGGCAAAGCCATGTGCCCAGTCCCAGCCTGTGCCAAAGCGAATCCACAGTGTTCTTTCTGTTGTGGTTGGGTGGAGAACATCCGTGGGGCCTGGATTTACCATGTATCACTAGCACAGTCCCACAGCCTGGGCTAGAAGCCTGGTGTTCGGACAGCCAGGCCGCCAGCGGTTCAGATAAACAGGAGCTCCCTTAGCTGGTTGCAGAAGTAGGTCCTTTGTCCTTTTTGTGGACCTGCCACCAGGCGCAGCGTGAATGGATCAGCCTGGTAGGTTACCGGTAGAGACGGGGGTGGTAAAACCATTGCCGTGTGATCGTGGCTGGTTGGACGGGTTCAGTGTTAAAAAGGGGGTAGGTAATTGGTGGAGGGGGAAATTGCTGCTGATAAAAGCATTGAGCACTGGGGCAGCTTCCCAGCTGATTGGCAGAGCGCCTGCAGCATGTTTGTACCGGTGGTGCACATCACACCAGCCCTCGTGCACAGAACAAAATTGGTTCTGCATGTGGATGGAGAAGGTTAGAGGGAGCCCTGCAGAGTGGCCCAGGCGGCTGAGCTCTGCCGAGCTGGGGCCTGTCCTCTCTCAAGCTGCAGGAAGGAGAGAGAAGCTGGTTTTGTGGTTACAGGGCAGGGTTCAATAGGCCATTTTGCCACAGCTCCTTTGGGCGAACCCCTTCATTGCTCCTTGTCTGAGTTTTTTCTCTCAGCTGGTGCTCCTGTGTGTTTTCCAAACGTTACAGGGCCAGGCCCTGATCCCTTGACCCAGTGAACCACCACATGGCCCTGGTAGCTCCTCTGCCGTCAACCTATTTTGAGTCTGTCTCGCCCTATCAGCCTGCCCTGACCTTGTCACTTGTGTTCAATAGCCCAGGGCCTCGGCGGCTCTTCAGAGAGACGCGAGGCTGAGCTCCACTCAGCGCCGTGAGCTGTGGGAAATCAATCTGGCGAGTGGGAACGCCTGAACATTGACTTTCTCGCTTGTTTTGTCCTTCTCACCTCCCCCTTGGAGTTGCACAAGAGCTGGTTCGAAGCTCTCCAAAACAATCCTTTCCCTCTGAAAAGCCGAGAGCATGGCCTCATTTCCTCCCCTGGTCACCAGACAGCAGCGCCTGGTCGGGCTGGCACTGGAAGCCAGCATGTTTGTCATCTGGCCGCCTGCGTGCGTAGCTCGCGCTTGGTGTTCGTTTATGTAGTGCCTGGCCTGTGTAGCTAGAGCCTGCAGTGCTGGAGGAGTGCAGCCTTGAGGGAGTTGCCCTGTTCTGGCACTTGGGGCTCAAGGCAGCTGAACACCCCCTTTGCATTGTCGTTATGTTGGGGCACGGCAGAGACCTGCTCAGGCCGGGTGTAAGTTAGAGCAGCCTTTGGACTGTTGTCACTCAGGCGCTATGTGCGGTGATCAGGGTGAGCTGCAGCACGGTGTACTCCTGTCACCTGCAATCCACACTGATGCTGGGGGTCGGGCAGCTGCAGAGCCTGACGCCCGTTGTGTTCTGGCTCAGAAGACCCATGGGTGAAGTGGTGGAGAGTGTCAGGGGGCCAGTCCTGTGCCTTTTGTGCCTCCTGAATGGCCTGAAAAAGACCCTTGGTGTAATACAGACTCTTGGGGGTCTGCCCTTTTCTAGGAGTCTGGTGCAGGCAGCAGCTGTTGTGTGCTCGATGGAGATGGCGCATGACAGAGAAGAGACGCACCCCCTGCCCTCTCTCCCCGGATTCTTGTGGTTGGTCTTTCCCACGTTCTGAAACAGGGAGTGATGCCTTCTGGAGGTCTGGGGAAAATCCCAAAGGGAACCCAGCCAAAGCCGTACAAGCAGGAAGGGAACCAAAGATCCTCATCAGGCCCTGCTCAGCGTAGTTCCTGAGCACATCACAACCCTCCTGTAAGCCGGGGCAGCTGGGGAAACCAAGGCAGGAGATTAAACCTGGCCCTCTCAAGACTGATGTCCTCACCACCAAGCAAGCTTTCCCCTCTGACCCATGGTGGTCACTGGTTGCATTGCGATGGGCCAGTCTCTTGGGCGCCTAATAGGGTTTTGTCATTAGCAGAGCAGTGGAGGAGGTTAGTTTGGTGTGTGAGCTCCTGGGTGTACCCCTTTGGCTTCTCCAGGACTCTCTCTTCCCTGCTATGCTCTGGGGCACTCAGTAAGGGCCTCTTGTTCTCCCATGCAGGCTTGTGTCCGCAGCTTACTCCCTGCCCGAGCATGCGATCACTTGCTGCCCGCTGTCCCACCACGGGTTTGTGGCACAGCAGGGGGAATCGCTTGCTGAGACCTCAGCGGCTGGATGCGCGTGCCCCTTAAATGGGGCTGGGCAAAGCTCTGCAAACAGCTTCCCATCCCCACCGGGGGACAGGTAGTGGAGTCAAGGGCTCCGTGGCACCTTGCACCCCGCACCCCCCGTGAGGGAGATACTGCCCCCTGGAGTGAGCAGGGTGTTGCTTGTCTTGGTGGAGTTTGGGGGAGCTCAAGAGAGCCTGAAAGGAGGGCTGCTGATTGGATGGGAGGAGCTGCCCCAGGCCCTGGAGATTTAAAAGAGCTCAGGAGTCCTGGTGGCTGCCCTGAAGAGCTGGCTGGGCCTCATGGCCCCACTTTCAGGGTCCCCCAGCTCCAGCCCCACCTCTCCTTACCCAGAGTCACTGCAGTTCTGCCCTGCCGGAGGCGCCAATGATGGGCGGGGGCCCCCTTTGCAAAATCTGTGCCTAAATTTGCAAGAAGAATGAGACCTCCTGGGGCACCTTATAGACTAACAGAGACTTTGGAGCATAAGCTTTCGTGGGCAAAGACCCTCTTCGTCAGATGTGTGGGTGGGGGTCCCAGTCCAGAGGAGGGCCAGAGATGACGAGGTCAGTTCAGTCACAGAGACGTGGCCCATTATCAGCAGCTGATGTGGAGTTGTGACCCTCGAGAAAGGAGAAACCAGGTCAATTCAGCATGGAGGTTGTGGCCCATAATTAGTATGATAATGGGCCACATCCTCCGTGAATGAACTGAGCTTGGTCAACTCTGGTCTGTCTCTCAGCTGGTACTCCCTCCTTTTCATGAGCCTCTATATTTAGACCCTTCTCCGGACCCCCCACTCATGCATCTGATGAAGCGGGGGTTTCCCCATGAAAGCTTATGCTCCAAAATATGTTTTTCTATACGGTGCCCCAGGACTTCTTGTTTTTGAAGATACAGACCAACTCAGCTATCCCTCTAAATCTGCAGGGTTGGATTAGGGTTTGTATTGGCACTGCCTTGTCGCCCTGCCCTGAGGTGCTAGGTGCTGTACAAAGCTTGGACTCCGAGGTCTACAAGTTGGGCTCTTTCTTCTGTGTCTGCAGGTGGGTCAGTGGGGCCTGTTTCCACTTGCTGGCCAGGCCCCTTCCTATGAACGTGAGCTTTAAACCCGCTTTCCAGGTGGTTCCTTAACTTGGCTTGTGCCTGCATTAGGAAGGTGGGTTAACTAGAGCCAGTCAGATCCCCGATGTAGGTGAGATGTGATTGTAATGTGTGCCAGTATGGGGGGAGGTGTCAGCCCTTGGATCCCTCCCCACTGGTTGACCCCAGCCGGCTGGTGTGTTAAAATCTGTGTGTGTGCATGCAGTACACAAGGCAAAATACACCCTATCATCAAGCCCCCTGCCTGGGGATGGGTGGGTGTGGAGCTAGCGAGGAGCCCTCTGAGAGCAACCAGGCTGCAGTTTTCTCTGGGTTCTCTGTTCCCCGTTGTATTGCCTGTTAACGCCACGTGGCTGCAGTGTCCACATGGCACTGGATGCACCGAAGGCCCTGTGGGCCCAGCTCAGGCCGCGACAGAGATCTTAACAGAGAGCAGGAGCGAAAGGTGCACCTGCTTTAATGCCCTCGCATTCCCGAGCTGGGCGGCTAAGACTCAGCTGCTCGGAGAGCTGGTGGGGTGAAGAGCGTGACTCAACTCTGGCTCACAGCAGTGGGGAGGCAGCTTGCAGCTATTCCATTTCACTGAACCCAAACAAACAGCCTGCATGCAGCGGTGCAGATGTAAAGGTGCGTTATTCCAGGGCAGCTTACTCCTCCTGCCTGGGCATAACCAAACCCCTATAAACCCCTGCAAACCTATAGGGCTCTCTCCCCACTAAGGGGCTGCAGTGCTTTAATGGTGCCTGTGTCATTAAAGGAGAGAGCAGGGAGATATGGCCTCAGTCTGTCTTAGCCGTCATCTTTCCCCCAGTAAGGAGATCTCTCTCTCTCTGTTTTGTCATTAACTTAAATATTTAACTTCCTACGTCTTAGTAACAGAGAGGAAGCCGTGCTAGTCTATATACTATCAAAGCAAAAAGCAGTCAAGTAGCACTTTAAAGACTAGCAAAATAGTTTAGTAGGTGAGCTTTCGTGGGACAGACCCACTTCTTCAGACCATAGCCAGACCAGAACAGACTCAATATTTAAAGCACAGAGAACCAAAACCAGTAATCAAGGAGGTTCTCTGTGCCTTAAATATTGAGTCTGTTCTGGTCTGGCTATGGTCTGAAGAAGTGGGTCTGTCCCACGAAAGCTCACCTAATAAATTATTTTGCTAGTCTTTAAAGTGCTACTTGACTGCTTTTTGTTTTCCTACTTCTTGTTATCCCTCTTCCCCCTACCTCACCAATGTTCCCTCTAATTTTTTCCATCCAAGTGTAGAATGAACTTTATTATGTGCAGTGGGGCATGTCTGGATGTGCATCACCAATAGAAACACAGGCTGCCAGCTGTGGGCTCTCTGCCAGTCAGCTGGACGGCACCTGAATCTCTCCTGGGCACCTGCCCAAGTGCTCAGCTTATGGGGAACGCCTCCCTCCCCACCACTCTGTTATCCTGACGCTGCAGCTCTGGAGGAGCTGGGTTTGCTTTAAAGCCTCTTTTCCCTGATCTGTAGAGGGGAAGGTGTTTAAAGTTTTCTTTTTCTGTTTTGCAGTCTCAGTTGCTTTCACATCAAAGGCCGGGTGCTATTTGCCATCTGCCTCTTTGCAAACTATCTGGCTGCAGCCGCGGGAGTGAGGGAGGCAGTCTTAGTCCCGCATGGTTTGAAAACATGGAGCGTGGAGTCGGGGAACGGGAATCTGTTCCTGAGCTGGCCTCTGGCTCAGTGTGTGCCTGTGGACCAGTGACTTAGGCTTCTGCCTGCGAAAGGCTGAGGGCACAGCCGCCCCCCAGGAGGTGTAAGACCATATGTACAGAGTTTGAGCCCCTCAGATCAGAGCTGGCAAACAGAGTTGATTGGCAAGTGGGGACACCAGCCATGTGACACCCCCCCAGCCCAGGCCCCTCCCTCTCCTTCTCTTCCCCTCACCCTCCCCATGCAGCCCAGGGGACTAGCAGGGCCAGCTCTGCAGCAGGGGTCCCCCCACACTCCCTGGCTGCAGTGGCGGATGCATAGCCGGCTCTCTTTGCTCCCTGGCAGTGTCGCTCCGCTTCCCGTGGGTGAGTGCGGGGTGATCCCACACGCTCACCAGCCTCGCCGCTGGAGGAGGGCAGCGAGCTGTTGCAGTTGTCCGTGATGGCAGTGGGACCAGACCCCTGCTGCGGGTGCCAGGTCCTGTCCTCCCCAGCTAGTCCTCCTTCCAGCAGCTGGCTGGCCCCTCCTGCCCAGGGCGTTTGGGGGTGAACAAATTGGTGGCAAAGCGGGCTGGTATTTAACCAATAGCGGCTAGTTCTGGTACTCCGGTAGAGTGAGCCAGCAACATGCACCAGGGTAGGCGTGGCCATGAATCTGTGCCTTGAACTTCCCAGTGACTTCAGCTGGCCCATGATCTCAGCAGTCACATGCCGGACTCTCAGTTAGGTCTTCATTTAGAAGAGAGTGCTGGCCCATGGCGTTTGAACGGCTCCCAGCCCTTCTGACGGCTGGTTCACCACAAGGAGCTATGTCATTTTCACAGTCTTTCTGTCAGGGTGGTTACAAAGTTAGAGCAGGTCACATTCAGGGCCTTGAGCACCTATTACTTCTCTCCAGTGGTGCCAGAGCTCTTTAGGCCACGTGCAGGGGGAATCTTTCTTCCCATCACTGGCACGCAGCCACCTCTGCGGTGGAATATGACAGGTGTTAACAGTATGCAATAACCTAACAGATTAGAACAGGACATTTAAAACAAAAATCTGTTAGAAGCTACCAGGGGAATTTACGGAGGCATAAACTAATTAGCAGATTTGGAATGTTAGCCCTGGCCCTGGGTTATAAAGTAGTTTGGCAGGCAGTTTGCTTCCAACTGAATCAGTGCAAAGAGCATGAATGTTTATATTTTTTGAAATTGAGAGCAGTCCCCTTTTTCTCCCCCCCTTTTTCATTGAAGCGGTGTTAGGGTGCCACTTTTTCTCATCATCTCCTGCCCAGGACAGTTGAACAGTTGGAGCTGGATTAGTTCATTGGTTGGATACTTTTACCATTCATGCAGCAGGGGAAAAAAAACCGCACAGGCAGGGCAAAGTGGAAAGAATCTAACTTGTTTGGAGTTCTGTTACACTGCTAATTCTTGGAGAACTGCCTGGGAATTCTCCCAGTCAAACAACTTCAACACCAAGGGGAAATGTTTGCAATTCACTTCTCTTTCCTGGTGTTGGCAGTTCATTGTATTTGGCGTTTTTGCTTAAAGCCCCAGCTGCTGGAGTCACGTGAATCTCCCACTTTTTGCTATTAAAACAGAAGTAAATTTCTAGCCTTTGAGGGGGCAGAGAAAAGTAAGAAAGGTGCGTCCAAAAGGTTCAGAAAGGCAGAGACCAGCTGAAAGAAACCAACCCTTAACAATTTTTCTTTTACAAAATTTCATTGGGGGCGGGGGGAGCCGGGGCTGACTCTGGGTTTGAACGCTTGGGGTTGGTGATGCTGCAACATCTCATCTCCTTAAATCCCCCACCTGGCTGTTTCTGTGTCAAGAAGAACCCTGTTGGGGTGTTGCGTAGGGTGACTCTGCACTGCTGTGCCCTACCCCAGAAGTAGCCGCTTCTCACTGGCAAAGGGTGTAAGAACAAAACTGTTTTTCTCTTGCCTTTTTCAGCTCCCAGTAGCTCAGTGTGCAGACTACCTGGCTGTGGTAGCAGGATAATGACCTCTCTAAATTCTTCTTCCCTTGCTCAGTAAGGACCCAGAGGGGGTTTGATATTTGCCCTCGTGTGTTCTAATTCACACAAGTGAGTGCTTGATAAACACAAGGGTCAGTTTCACTCCAGTGCATTAGTTCTACAGGCTGAACCAGTGTTGTCTGGCACCCTGGGGACCTGACCAGCACCAAATGAGAGAATTTGCCCATCTGCAGGATGTCAATATTATCTAGCACATTACCAACACTTCCACTGCTCACTGGGCTCTTACAAGATATTTAGGGTAAATTACAGCTAAATAACGGCACAGAACACTGAGAGCCAGGGCTGTGGCTGGAAACAAACTTTATGGGACCACAGGAAACTTGGCCGCACCTCGATAAGTGGTCGTCCAGCTAACTAAAATCATGCTTGATTACAGATGTGGCCAGAGGAGGGTGTTCCAGATTAGAGAAGTTCAGCCTGTAGTATCTAAACATGCCCTAAATCAACCACAGGTTAGGAGAGCTTATGCCAACCTCCTGCTCTGGATTAAATCTTATCTCCTGACTCACCCAGCCCCCTGCGATGTGGCTCAGCACTGGGGTCTCTGTTTCACAGCAGGCGCAGGGAGGGGGAATTGACTGGCTCAGAAGGCAGAGAACCCGCGTGCTGGCTCCCAGTCAACCACCCGCCTCCCCGAAAGGTCCTTACTTGCCTCATTTCACAGTGCAGGCTATAGGCCAGTTATATACCTGTGAAAGGCGGCAGACTTGGCAGGAGATCAGAGCTGGGCAGGGGTTAAGGGGGCTCCGTTTGCTTAGGGGTGAGTGAGTCTCTCGGCCCCTCCCCGTACAGCTCCTGCATCACTGGCCACTTTGGCGAGTGAGTGAGCGCTAACTCACTGCCTGTCGCTCACCATCTGGTGCCTGGACCCGGCAGCAGAGGGGGCGTGTGGTGGGGGGTTGCTACAGGAGTCTTGTTCCTTGGCAGCGGGACTGGGAGCCTCTCCAAACCAGGTGGCACTTGCTGCGTCCAAAGCGTTGGCACAGCGAGATACAGATTGCAGCCAACTCTGCCCCCGTTTCAAGCATACCAAGGGGGTTGAACAGCCCCCACTGCGGAGTGCAGGTGGTAGTGATGCCCTCCCCTTGCCAGTTGCACATGGGGGTCTGTAAACAGTTGGCAAAGGCTTCCTGGGAGATTCACCGAGGCCCCAGCTGCACTGGCTGTGCTGCCGCCTGCCCAGCTGGCACGGTGCCCCTCTTGGGAACTGTGCTTACCAGCTGCAGTGCCTGCTGCTGGAGGTTAAAGGATTTGCAGCTCCCAGGAGCAGCATCACACAGTCTCTGCGTCCGGAGGTGAGAAGCTCCTTCTGTTCAAGGCTGGAGGAAGGTGCTGCACAGCGGGAAGGGTAGGGATCTGCAGCCATGTTCCCTGTAAGCTGAGCACATGGGCAGCTGCCTGGGAGAGATTCGGATGCTGCCCAGCCACTCAGCAGAGCGCTCACAGCACGTTTTTATGGGTGGTGCACATCTGCTCATGCCTCGGTGCACAGAACAAAAATTTTTCTGCCCATGCATGGAAAACATTAGAGGGCATGTTGGTCAGCAGAGTGCCAGGCCTTGTCCGATCTACCCCTCTAACCAGAGGGTGCGGCGCATCATGGGAGCCTGAAACCTTGGTAGCCTCAGACAGGAGGTGAGAACTAGCTCTGATGAGGGTCTGGTGGTGTCACAGGGAGGAAAACACAGTGTGGTGATGGGGAACTGCCCTGTGCTCATGCTTGGCAAAGCAGGGAGCGTTAGGGCCAAGCTCAACCTTTCTGGGGGAGCTTACAGAATAGCATCCTGCCCTGCTAGTGAGCCCTAGCTCTGGGGTCCTGAATGAGGGAAGGTTGTTAGAGTAACCTGGGCCCTTCCTGCCCTAGGGAGGATGCATGGCCTTTTGGTTAAGGTACCAGACTGGGATTCAGGAGATCTGACTTCGATAGCATTGGCTCTGTCCTTGGGCAAGTCACTTTGCTGCTCGGTGCCCGAGTTTCCCCTCTCGCCTCTGTTTGGCCTGCTTAGACTGTGAGCTCGGCAGGGGCTAGGACTGTGCCTGTACAGCACCTGCTGCGGTGGAGGCCTGGGATCTGCCTAGGCCTCTTGGCGCTGCTGTTACGTAAATAAGACTGTTAACCCTTCACATCCCAGATAAATTCCGCTTCTACTCACAACATGCTGTCTCCCGGCTGTTCCAGTTGGACATGGTTTTTCTTTGGCCCTAGCCCTGAAGCAGTGTTGTCCTGTGTTTCTTTGCACTGGGAAAGCTGCTGCGTCTCACCCCAGAGGTGGCTGCATTTCAATGGTGGTCAAAGTGTGTAACAAAAACAAACTTTGTCCCTTGTGGGTACACAGGAGCCTTGGAGCCCTGGGTAAACAGTTGTCCCATTTTACTAAGTGGGGTGAAGGGGGATGAAGCATCTTACCCAGTCCCTCCTGCTGAGAACTGGGGGCAAAACAAGGACTAGAAACCCCCAATCTGACCACCAGGCAGAGCTTCCTCCCAGCAAGAGAGCCCAGGAGTCCTGACTCCCCGAATTATGTTCTGCGCCTTCTAGGCAGCACATCAGGCTGAGACTAGAACCTAGGAATCCTGCTCTAACCACTAGGACACAATGCCAAGCTCATTCCAACCTCCTGAGGCCCTTGAAGAGCACTGAGAGCCCAGACTGGGGCAGCGCTGGTAGACCATAAGAACGTCCATAATGGATCAGACTAAAGGCCCATCTAGCCCACTGGTCCTGTCTTTGGACAGCGGCCAATGCCAGGTGCCCCAGAGGGAATCAAAACAGGCAATCATCCAATGATCCCTCCTCTGTTACCATTTTCAGCTTCTGACAAATGGAGGCCAGGGACTCCATCCCTACCTGTCCATAGCCGTTGGTGGATCTGGCCTCCAGGAATTTCTCTAGCTTTTTTTGAACCCTGTTAAAGTCCTGGCCTTCACAACCTCCTCCGGCGAGGAGTTCCATGGGTCGACTGTGTACTGCATGAAGAAAAACTTCCTTCTGTGTGTTTTTTAAAATCTACGACCCATTAATTTCATTTAGTGAGCCCTAGTTCTTGTGTTATGGGAACCAGTAGATAACTTTTCTTCATTCCCTTTCTCCAGACCTGTCGGGATTTTATAGACCTCTCTCATGTCCCCTTAGTCTTTAATCTCTCTTCACAGGGCTCCCCTTCCCAACCCATCCTCATTTTTATTGCCCTTTTCTGAACCTCTTCCAATGCCAAGATCTCTTTTGTGAGCTGAGGCGACCACAGCTGCTTGCAGGATTCAGATGTGGGCGTCCCAGGGATTTCCTTGTCGGTGCTCCTGGCCTGTCCTCACCTCTGCTTCTCTTCCAGCCTGCAACGTCACCATTCACAACCGCTGCAAGGATACCCTGCCCAACTGCACCAAGGTCAAGCAAAAGGTGAGCAGCCCAGGGAGGGGAAGGGAGGGGCCCCATCATCTGTCTTGAAAAGCTCCCTCCTCGCCCAGCGCTCGCTTGCTCCCAGTTGCCAGCTCCAGTTGGCCATGGTGGTTCCTTTTCGCTGGCTGATGTGCAAGGAGCTGGCTGGCTGAGTTAGCTGGGAAGCCAAGATGGGACAGGTGGAAGCTTATAGGTAGGGGGTGCTCTGGGGGGTTGGGGGCGGTACAGGGATCTCGATCCATTGTGTCATGTGTACACCCCTTTGTGCCCACTGTGAAATCAGTGGGCCCTGGGCAAAGAAATCCCTTTAAACATATGAGAGCAGCTCATTGCAGCAGCCAGGGGAGGGGTGTGCGTGTGTGTGCGTGTGCGTGCGCGTGCGTGCGTGTGTGCGTGTGTGTACGTACATATGTACGTACTTCCTGGTCTATCAGCCAAACCTTGGTGCGATAACCCAGCTCACTCCCTTTCTCCCTTTGCCCCCAGCAACAGAAAGCCGCCCTGCTGAAGAACAACTCGGCACTGCAGAGCGTGTCACTGCGGAACAAGAGTAAGTGATCCAGAAACCCTGAGCTGGGAAGGAAGAGACCCTGCCCTGCCCCACCCCCTGAGAGGGATGGCTGGGAGGGGGGGATTCAGGGGCAGTGAGTGAAGTCTAGTGGTTACAGCAAGGGGGGCTGTGATGGTGCATGGCTTAGAGCAGGTGAATGGGAATCAGGGCCAGTGTTCCCTCTAATCTTTTCCTTCCGTGTGTGGAATAATTTTATGTGCACCAAAGCATGTGCGGATGTGCACTTCCCATAGAAACACATGCTGCCAGCGGTGGGTGCTCTGCTCATCAGCTGGGTGGCGTTTGAATCTCTCCTGAGCAGCCACACAAGTGCTTATCTGGCAGGGAACGCTGGCCAGGACTCCTGGGTTCTGTTCCCGGCCTTTGGAAGGATTGTGAGTGTCCAGACAAGGGGACTTGAGATAGGACCTGGGGGTTCTGTTCCTGTCTCTGGGAGAGGATGTGGGGTTTCATGGCTAGAGCAGGAGGCTGGGGGATGAGATTCCTGGGTTCTGCTCCCAGCTGTGCTGCTGAAGCCTAGGTCAATGGCCCATGATAGGCTGTCAGCCGGGGAGGTGCTGAATTATCAAAGCTGCCTGTGATTCTCTATTCCCTGCATGAGCTATCCATCACAAAGGCTGTGTCTACACGTGCCCCAAACTTCGAAATGGCCACGCAACTGGCCATTTATAAGTTTACTAATGAAGTGCTGAAATGCATATTCAGCGCTTCATTAGAATGCGGGCTGCCGTGGCGCTTCGAAATTGACGCGGCTCGCCCCGACGGGGCTCCTTTTCGAAAGGACTCCGGCTACTTCGAAGTCCCCTTATTCCTATGAGCTCATGGGAATAAGGGGACTTCGAAGTAGGCGGGGTCCTTTCGAAAAGGAGCCCCGTCTGGATGAGACGCGCAGCGGCGAGCTGTGTCAATTTTGAAGCGCCGCGGCTGCCCACATGCTAATGAAGCGCTGAATATGCATTTCAGAGCTTCATTAGTAAACTTCAAAATGGCCATTTGCGTGACCATTTCGAAGTTTGGGGCACGTGTAGACGTAGCCAAAGTGTCAGGAGTGGGACAGGCAGCTACTCCAAGTGGGTCTCCCATCAGGGTCCTTAAACCAAGATGGACATGAAAGCTCCTGTGACCCTAGAGACGGCATTTGCCTTAGTCCCTGTGACGCCAGGCACTGCCCCCACCATCGTTTCCCTCCCTCTGTTCCATTGGGCAGCTGCCCGCCCCAGAGGTGGTCGCATTCCAGCAGCACTGTGGGTGTAATCTGCAAAGTGCCCTGGGAGGAAGCTGCCACCGCTGCTGTTGATAAGAATCAGAGCCGGGGGAGTTGATAAATCCTCTGTTGTCTGGTGAACAGATCCAGGAGAGGGAAAGTCGGAGGCCGCCCGTCTTTCAGTAGCTGCCTGTGCCCCAGCGTCGGGGGCCATTTTTTGCCCAGCAGAGGGCGGTTTGCACAGGGAGGGGCAGCGGCAGACGGTGCCTCAATGAATCATCTCCTGTCCCAGCCTTGGGGCTGGCTCAGCTGTCTAGCATATTTAGGAGCCTCCTGGCCCCAGTGCTCTCTGGAGCCCTCTTTGGGCTCGCTGCAGGGATACCTGCTGGGGGTCCCCATGGCTCAGGTGTCCTGGGGAAAGGGAGGGGTCTCTGCTGAGTGGGGGCAGGGAGAGAGCTGGAGGGAGAGGGCTCTGCATGGGTCTCCCCATCACCCCTGTGCTTCCGCCTCCCTGATTGGCTACCGAGCGCTGCCCCCGCTCTGCCGAGATGGAGCTGTGCTGCCCCCTTCTGGCGTGACGCAGGTACTGCACCCGTGTGCCGGCGGCGATGGCTCTCTCCCCAGGAAATGGTTTTGCCCTAGCGCCCAGGCAGCAGACTGCTTTGTGTGGCCCTCAGGCTCCCACTGGGGAGCGGGGTCAGACGCTGCCCCTCCCGAGAAAGGTTCGGCCGCCCCCAGGCTGCGCTCTGTGCTGGTGGAGCAGGCCCTGGAGTTGCACCCTTGCAGCACTGCGCGCGCAGCGTGAAACCCTGGCCTGCCCCCATTGACTTCACTGGGGCCAGACTGCCCCACACCTCCGACCCGGCCCTGTGCGCGCTGCATGGCCTTCAGATCCAGCTGTGTACCCCAGCCCTGGCTGAGCTGCCTGCCCCGGCTGCTGTGTGCCACGCCAGGGACTGCTAGAGAAGGTGGCCTAGTGCTTAGAGACCAGCCTGGGAGTGGGTGGGAGCCTCAGATGCGAAACTGCAGCAAGTCCTGGGAGGCTGAATGTGGAGAGTATTGAGGGGCCTAATACAGACTGGAGTTACCTTTAAAAACCTGGACCTGATTCTCTGCCCCCCAGCTGCTCATCAGGGGCCCTCGCCCAAGATAAATGCTTTGAGAGATGCCCAGGCCCTTTGGTGATGGCAGTGGAGACAGGACGAACAGAGGCCTTGAGCCACGCCCCAAATGTTCTCCCAGTCTGGTGTTCTCCCCTCTCCCATAGCCACCTGCTCTAACTAGTAGTCCCCACTCCCTTCCCTGGGGCAGGGCAGAGCAGGCCTGCTGAGCGTGGGGAGCAGAACCACAGCACCCTGCCCTGGACTGGGCCCGGTCCCTTGTCCCCATGCGTGTATCGGTGGGCCGGCCAGGACCCGTACAGCAGGGACCCCTGTGCTGTGATTGGCTGTCAACACCTCGGTGTGGACGTTTATCGAATGGTCAGACAGTGCGGGATGGGCTCACCAGTGGGACCTGACCTCCCCTGGTGCTCTGGTGCATGGCGCCGGCGTGCACCCCCTGTGCTCACCCCCCCATTGTGCTCCTCTCTCTTTGCAGCAGCCACCAGGGAGCGCCCCAACTCTGCCATCTACCCCTCAGAGAGCTTCCGCCAGACCCTGCTGGGCTCCCGCAGGGGGCGGCCCACGCTGTCCCTCTCCAAAAGCGTCTCCACCACCAACATCGCAGGGTAAGTGCTGGGGTGGGGGTGGGGAGCGGGGTCGAGTGGTTAGAGCACGGCACCAGTATCACCTGCTAGCTGAGCATTTGGGCAGCTGCCCAGGAGAGATTCAGGGGCTGCCCAACTGGGTAGGCAGAGTGCCCACAGCCGGCAGCATGTGTTTCTGTTGGTGGTGCACATCCTCACATGCCTCGGTGCACAGAACAAAATGTATTCCACCCCAGATAGAAAAGATTAGAGGGAACCCTGCACAGCACCAGGACTCCTGGGCTCTCCTCTCTGCTCTGAGCAGGGATTTGAGTCTAGTGGTTAGAGCGAGGGGAATGAGGACTCCCGGATCCCATTCTCAGCTTTGTCGCTGGCTCGTCCTGTCTGACCGTTCCCTCCCAGCGCTGTGGGAGATTGGCTGGCAGGGCACACGGGGCTTTCGTTGGTGGGATTCTGACCCTGGCTTCTCCCTGTCTCCCCCCAGGAACTTCAATGACGAGTCGCCCCTGGGGCTCCGGCGCATCCTGTCCCAGTCCACCGACTCGCTGAATATGCGCAACCGAACGCTGTCAGTGGAGTCGCTCATTGACGAAGGTGCGAGCGCTCTGCTGGGCAGGGGCTTCTGGGTGCCTCTCGAATCCACAGCAGGACGCGGGGTGCACAGAGATCGGGGGAGGCCTGAGGCAGCAGCCCATGGGTCTGGGCTGTGCAACGGGGGAGGAATCACTAGCTGTGGGGCACGGGGGGCAGGTGTCCCCAGGCTTCCCATAGGCCAGTATGCGCTGCTTGCTCTCTGCTGGCGTAACTGGTCCCCTGCCTCCAGTTCTGCAACATGGCCCCCGTGTGCGGGCCTGGCTGGGGAGGGACCAGCACCGAGTGAGATCCTTACCCTGCCCCAGCTCTGTGCTGTGCACACCCCGCCCCCGGGGCTCCCCAGCCAGCCCCTCCCCCAGCATGCACCATACTTCAGAGATCTGAAGCCTGAGGCAGTGACACCCCCACCCTGCCTTCCTCCCCGTCGGCTGAGTCCAATCTTCCCTGCAAGCTGAGGGGGAGCTGTCAGGGCGTGGGGGTTGTGAGCCAGGGGTGGGCAGCGCTGGGCACAAGCTCAAGGCTGCCCCCGGGCAGCAGGTTAAAGCTGATGGATGTTGGAAGTGGTGAGGGGGCCCTGTGGGCATCACCCTTCGGCTCCGTTCTCTGTGAGTGAGCACTTGGGCGGCCACAGAGGAGAGCTTCTGGTACTGCTCAGCTGATTGCCAGAGTGCCCACAGCCAGCAGCATGTGTTTCTGTGGGTGGTGCACATCCGCACATGCCTCGGTGCACATAATAAAATTTATTCCGCCCTTGGATGGGAAAAGTCAGAGGAAACACTGCCCCTCCGGGTGGACTCCCCCCAACTGGCCATTCCCCCTCCCGCCAGGGGCCGAAGTCGTCTACAACCAGCTGATGAGCGACTTTGAGACGGATGAAAAGGACTTTGAGGCCGACTCCTGGAGCCTGGCAGTCGACAACAACTACCTGCAACAGCACAAGAAGGAGGTGATGAAGCGGCAGGATGTCATCTACGGTGAGTCCTGTGCCCCTCCGCTCCCGCACGCTGCTGGGCGGAGGTGGGACATTCCCGTCCTGGGAGCGTGTGGCTCCTGCTGCTTATCCGGCTGGGCAGCCCTGGTGGGACAGAGCATCAGGTCAGAGTGTGGCCCCGGGACTCCTTATTCCTACCCCCGCACTCGGGGAGAAGCTGTGCACAGGCCAGGACGCCTGGGTTCTATTATCACAACCCCCCACTCAGCGCCTCGAGGCAAGCAGCCTGCAGCGGTCTGATTCCCGCTTGCTCCCAATGGGGATTTTAATCCCCTGCCCTTGGGCTTGGCGAGGATGGATTCAGCCCTCTGGATTGTTATGAGGCAGCTGATCCCCTAGGGCTTCCCAGCACTAGCTTGACAGCCGGGAGATGGGCTGAGAGGGCCAGTGCCCAGGGCAGAGGGTGAAAAGCCAGGCTTCCAGCTGGGCTTGGAGTCTGGTCCTCTACCGGCAGGTGACACTGCCTTGGGGCACTTGGCCCTGCCCCGGGTGGTTGCCTGGGGGGTTCTGGCTCTGACTTTCATCTCCCTCCCGGTGCGCCTCCCCAGAGCTGATCCAGACCGAGCTGCATCACGTCCGCACCCTGAAGATCATGACCAACATGTTCCGCAAGGGGATGCTGGAGGACTTGCAGATGGACCTGGCCCTGGTGCAGAGCATGTTCCCCTGCGTGGACGAGCTGAGCGAGATCCACGACCGCTTCCTCATGCAGCTGCTGGAGCGGCGCAAGGAGTCGCTGGCCACTGACAGCAACAAGAACTTCGTCATCAACCGCCTGGGGGATGTCCTAATCCAGCAGGTGGGTGGGGGCAGGGAGCCAGAGGCTGTGGGGAGACCCTGGGGCACTGCTGCAGAGCAGGGAGGGGGACTCAGCAAGCGGCGCTGTCCTCCCATTACCTTCACAAGGTGTTAGGGGCGCTATGCTGCCCTGGTTAGGGAGGGGGGCCAGCAGGGGGTGCTGTGCTGAGAGCCCAGCAGGAGCCATTGTGCTGTCTGGCCTCCGGGGGACCAGCAGGGGGTGCTGTGCTGCCTGGCCTGGGGTGGGGGGCTCAGCTGGCTCCCTGCCCCCAGAGGTAGATGCAGCAGGGGGCCAGGGGAGAGGGTGTATGCGGGTGTCACTCCCAGCCTGTCTCTCTCCTGCCCGCAGTTCTCCAGCCCCAGCGCCGAGCAGATGAAGAAGGCCTACGCCGAGTTCTGCAGCCGGCACAACAAGGCTGTGAAGCTCTACAAGGAGCTGTTTGCCCGGGACAAAAGGTTCCAGCAGTTCATACGGGTGAGTCTGGAGCTGGGCTGGGCTGGCTGGGCTGGGGGAGGGCACAGCCACCCAGTGCAGGCGGAAGGTACTTGAGGGCATCTGGCTTTCCCTGTCGACCTTCATGCCGCAGGGAAGCTCAGGGTCATGCAGCTCATCTTGCCTGCAGGGCAGCATGCTATCGACTGCGCAGTGAGCTGATCCCCTGGGCCTGGCGCTGAGCTGAATTCTGACCCCTGGCCCCATCTTCACCTCTTCTTCCCTCCCAACAGAGGCTGACTCGCAGCTCGGTGCTGCGCCGGCATGGGGTGCAGGAGTGCATCCTGCTGGTCACCCAGCGGATCACCAAGTACCCCGTCCTCATCGACCGCATCCTGCAGAACTCCAGAGGTGCCTGGTGGGCTGGAGAGGCAGCGGTAGAGCTGGGGGCAGCCTAGGCCTGGGGCAGCAGGGGCTGGACGGCCAAGGCACAGAAGGGGGGCTGCGAGTTGGGATTGAGGGGCACAAACAGAGCAGGGGCCTTGGGGAACCCAGGGTGGGCACAGACGGGGCTGCAGGTCAGGATCAGTGTTCCCTGTAAGCTGAGTGCTTGGGCGGCTGCCCAGTGCCGCCCAGCTGGTTAGCAGAGTGCCCACAGCTGGATGGTGCACGTCCGCACATGCCTTGGTGCACATAACAGAATTTATTCTGCCCGTGGATGGAGAATTTAAAGAGAACATTGGTTGGGATTGAGGGACATGGGCGGAGCTGGGGGGCATGGGGAACCCAGGGCGGGCACGGAAGGGGGTTGAAGGGCACAGGGACCCAGGGCAGGCACGGAATGGGCTGCAGCTCAGGATGCGGGGGCCAGGCACACCTGGGGGTTTGGGAAATGCCCTGCCCAGCTCAGCTGCAGACGCCGGCCCCTGCCTGACTCCTGCCGCCACCCCCTGCCCTCCCCAGGGAACGAGGTGGAGCATCGGGACCTGGGCACGGCCCTGACGCTGGTCAAGGACCTGATCTCGGCCATCGACCAGGAGGTGCACGAGTACGAGAAGAACGCGCGGCTGCAGGAGATCTACGGGCGCGTGGACGGGCGGGCCAAGGCCCAGCTGAAGTGGGAGGGCCACAGCGGCGCCTTTGGCAGGGACGAGCTGCTGCGCCGCAAGCTCGTGCACGACGGCTGCATGCTGTGGAAGACCGCGACTGGGCGCTTCAAAGGTGCGGGGGTGGGAGGGAACGACTCTGGGGGGTGGGGGCAGCCCAGGCGCCACCCACTGCTCCCCAGGCCCGGCCCGCTGCTGCTGCTGCTCCCTGGGCCCAGCTCATCTGCTGCCTTGACTGTAGCCTCTGCCTCTGCCCAGGCTTGGCAGCTCTGGGGGGTTTCCCTGCCCAGCTGCCCCAGCCTCGTGCTCCCTGGGCTGCTGGAGGAGGCCTTGCACCCTCCCTTTGCAGCCTGGCCAATGCTGAAGGGTCCCACCCTGCCCTGCCTGACCTCCCCTGTATGTCTTGTGTCCTTCCTCTCCCCTGCAGACATCCTGGTGCTGCTGATGACTGACGTCCTCATCTTCCTGCAGGAGAAGGATCAGAAATTCACTTTTCCTGCCCTGGTGAGCGGCTGCTGGTCCAAGCGGGTCTGTCTGTCTGTCTCTCCAGCTTCTCTGTGCAGCAGAGCTGGCCAGAAACAGCTGGGCCTCCTGGCAAAAGGGACAGCTTAACCAAGCTTGGGGGCTTGGATTCAGGACTCCTGGGTCTCACGGCAGGAGAGTCCCTTGCCCAAGCTCCCTGCCTCGGTTTCCCCCGCTGTAAATAAGCCTGATGAGATCCTGACCCGTTCCTGCCGGGGCCATTGGGACGGTGAATTTGTTGGCGTTGGGAGCATCTTTGGTGGTAGGCGCTGTGTGAGTGGCACCAGATTACTCTGCCTGGCTCTTAACACATCCATGCCTGGTGGCCCCTGCGTGTGCTCTGTTGCTCCCTGTCATTGTTTGCTGCCGTCGGTTTTAGTTACGTGGCAGTGGAGAGAGGCCTGTTATGCCAGGCACTGCCCAGACGTGTTGAGGACAGTCCCTACCCCGGGTCTCCATGGAACAGGCCAAAAGCGAGAGGGGAAACTGAGGCACGGGTGGGGGCGTGACTTGTCACCCAGCGAGTCAGCAATGGGGCTGGGAACAGTCAATGTCCAGAGTCCCAGCCAGTGGCAAAACCAATAAACATGCTGCTGCGGTAGCGCCGCTGGGCTCCAGCTTCGTTATCCCAGCTCCGGGCTGCGATTGCCGCGTGGGTGGACAGACCTGTCCCAGCTTTACCCATGCTGCTGCTGCTCCAGCCACATGGGCGGGGACAGCACCCCCCGGCATCTGCTTGCACTGCCCCAGCGCCTGCGAAATCGTAGTGCCTGCTTGCACGCTTTGGACCGGGATAGCCCAGGCGTTACAGTAGCATCTGGGAGCCCCGTGCTCAGAGCAGGCCCCCGTTGGGCCCAGCACTGTACGGACAGAATGACAGCCCCTGCCCACCCGGCTCCCGACCAGAGTGCGACAAGAGAGAGAGCCAGTGGAACCGGCCAGGCGATAACGAACATCCCAGTCCACCTTCCCTCTAATTTTTCCATCCACGTGTGGAATAAATTGTACACGCGGGTGGGGATGCGCACCACCAAGAGAAACACGCTGCCGGCTGTGGGTGCCCTGCTAATCAGCTGGGCGGCCCCCGAGTCTCTCCTCAGCAGCCGCCCAAGCGCTTGGCTTATGGGGAATACTGGTGCCCACCCTCTCACCCTCCCCTGGCTCCCCCCACCCCCTCACTCTCCCTAATGGGCTGCACTCCCCCCCCCCACCCCCGCAGGACAAGCCAGCGGTGATCTCCCTGCAGAACCTGATCGTCCGGGACATTGCCAACCAGGAGAAAGGCATGTTCCTGATCAGCGCCGCCCCGCCGGAGATGTACGAGGTGCACGCTGCCTCCCGCGATGACCGCAACGCCTGGATGAAGGTCATCCAGCAAACCGTCAGCCTGTGAGTGCCCCGCCCCTCTGCTTCCTGCCCGTCACCGGTGGGATAAGAGCTTTGCTACAGCTGCCAGCCAAGGGAGTCGCTCCTCTAGCTCAAGCGTCGGAGGCTGGGGCTTTTAGCAAGGAAAGTCCCAGGTCTTGCTTTTGGCCCAAGTGGGGATGCCCTGGGTGGGGCTTGTGTTCCGGGGGTCCCCTGCGGTGGGGGGCAGGGAAGTACCCCCTATATGGGGCTGCAGGGTACCTGCAATCCTGGGACAGCCGAGTGCCTGGGGAAAGGGAGAGGGAGGATGGGGCAAGTTTTGATGTTGGCGCTGGTGCCCTGCGGGTTTCAGCCAGGGAATGAGCAGGGAGAGCCTGAGCCGGGGGAGGGGTATCAGCGGGAAGGGGGTGCCTGTGGGAAAAGGGGGGCAGCCATCCTGGCGTGCTGGGGAGGGGCAATTCCCTCTCAGATTGCCTGGCACTGGGCAGGGCAGGAGGCGGGAGTGACAGCGACCTCCCCTGGGAGCTTAGGTCGTGGGTGTGGGGGGCGGTGCTTTGGGATCCACAGAGGCAGGACACTGGAGGGGGCTCGCTGGGGTCTGCAGCCTGACGCGGCCCATCTGCTTTAGGTGCCCCAGTCGCAAGGACTTCCCCCTGATCGAGACCGAGACTGAGGCCTCCCTGCGCAAGCTGAAAGGTAGGGGGTCACCCCCCGTCTGCGGGTCTTCAGCGGTCGTGGGCCCTTGTGTCTCCCCCCAGCACCCTGCCCATGCAGCTGTAACTTGACCTCCACCTCCATCCTGCCCCATCCCTTGGCCCTCATTCATCTCCTCCCGTCCCGTCTCCCCCAGACCAGATGGCGCAGCGGGACCGGGAGATCACGGAGCTGCTGGAGGAGAAGGTGGGGCTCTTTGCAGAGATGCTCAGCCTGCAGAGTGGCGCCGAAGACCCCCCAGCCTGTCCCAACCCCCGCACCTTCTTCCGGTCTGAGTCGCTAGAGGGGCCCCGGGGAGAGAAGCTGCTCCACGAAGCCATCCGCGAAGGTATCCGGTGCCGAGGGATTAACCCGCTCCCTCCCCACCTGCCCTCCTCCTGCAGGATCGCCTGCTGTAGCAGATCCCAGCCTGGGCCCATCTACCCCGGTGTCTGGTCTCACATGTGAACAGCACCAGCTCCCTCTAGTGGAAAGTCTTGGGATAACCTCCCCCAATGGGTCTCCTGAACTGCTGAGACAGATGAGTCCCAAAGTAGATTTTCCCCATCCTAGTGCTCACCACCTGCTAGGGAGTGGAATAGCCAGTGCCAATACGGGCAGCCCCAGCATGTCCCGAGGCACACACCATCTGCAGAGACCAGGCAGGCGCAGAGTGGGAAAGAAACAGAACGAATTCTCCATTTTACAGTTGGGGAAACTGAGGCACGGGGCAGGGCGGTGACATGCCCACGGTCACACAGGGAGTCAGTGACGGGGCTGAGAATAGAACCCAGGCGCCCTGGGTCTCCATTTAGCGCACACCCGTTGGTGGTGCTGCTAATCTTTTCCATCCGTGCATGGAATAAATTTTATGGACCCCGAGGCATGTGCAGATGTGCACCACCCATAGAAACACACACACACCAGGCAGTGGGCACGCTGCTCTTCAGCTGGGCGGCCCCTAAAACCTCTCCTGGGTGACTGCCCGAGCACTCAGCTTCCAGGGAGCACGGCTACATCCCCACCCTGGCGCTAACGGACCCCCCCAGGCGCTCATGGGACCAAAGGACAGAGAGTGGCGGAGTCTGGCCCTCATTCATGTGTGTTTCTCCCCCCTCCCACAGTGGAGTGTCTGAAGGATCTCGTCATGGGGTCTGGGCGGGACCGGGACCAGACCCACTCTGCTGATCCTGACGGCAGCACTGGCTCCGACAACACCACGAGTACGAGCTGAGCCCTCCCTTTCCCCTTCCTCCCTTGGCTGCGGCGCAGTCTGGCTGCAGGGCCCGGCGCTGGAGCGGGTCACTGGCAGGACTGGCCCAGCTCCGTTTTTGCCGCATGGGAGATGGGAGAGCCACATGGCACAGGTGGGGTGGGGGGAGCAGGTGCCCATCCCCCAAACTCCACGGGTGGGAGGGGCCAGGGGCCGGCCAGCAGCCGGCACAGGGACTAGCAGATGGGGGTCTGGCCCCAGGAGGGGGAAGAGGTGGGGAAAGTGGGGGGGGGGGTGGAGCCTAAAGCTGAGGGGGGTTGTCCCAGCCCTTCCCTGGACTGGTGGGGTGGGGTCGTGTGGTCGGCAGCTCTCGCACTCACCCTCACCAGGGAGACGTTGCAGGAGCTCAGCCTGCGCTGTGCTGGGGCGATAGGGTTGTACCAAGAAGGCTAATGGCATGTTGGGGTGCACTGGGAGGAGCATTTCAAGCAGTTCTAGAGAAGTGGTTGTTCCCCTCTATTCGGCACTGGTGAGGCCACATCTGGAATAATGTGTCCAGTTTTGGGCCCCCCAGTGTAGAAAGGATGTGGATGTGCTGGAGCAGGTTCAGCGGAGGGCAACAAAAATGATTAAGGAGCTGGAGTACCTGACGTATGAGGAGAGGCTGAGGGATTTGGGCCTATTTAGTTTGCAGAAGAGAAGACTGAGGGGTGATTTAATAGCAGCCTTCAACTTCCTGAAGGGGAGCTCTAAGGAGAATGGAGAGAGGCTGTTCTCAGTGGTGTCAAATGACAGAACAAGGAGCAATGGTCTGAAGTTACAGAGGGAGAAGTGTAGGTTGGATATTAGGAAAAACTACTTCACCAGGAGGGTGGAGAAGCATTGGAATGCGTTGCCTAGACAGGTGGTGGATTCTCCATCCCTAGAGGTTTTTAAGTCACGGCTTGACAAGGTCCTGGCTGGGATGACTTAGTTGGAGTTGATCCTGCTTGAAGCAGGGGGCTGAAGTCGATGACCTTCTGAGATCCCTTCCAGCCCTAGGATTCTATGATTCTGTGTGCCCAAGGAGCCCCCCGGGGGGAGATTTTGGTGATGGGAGAAGGGCATTAATCCAGTGGCCAAAGACTAAATGAGATCTGACGGGTGGGAGTGCGGAGTGAGATGCGGAGTCGCTCTGGGAGAGTCTCCGAGGGGGTCACCGCCTTAGTCTGTAGCTCCACCAAAAGGCCAGGCAGCTCTGGAGCACCTAGAAGAGAGCCTGTGTTATTTATTAGGTCATGAGCTTTTGCTGGCTAAGACCCACTGCTTCCACAGGGACGTCTTAGCCGTGACAGTCAATAAATAAAAGGGCGAGTCTTTCCAGGGGCTTCGGGGCTGCTGGGCTTTGCCAGGGAGAGTTGTTACCCTGCGGAACACCATGCCTAGGGACGGGGGCACCACTCCTGGGGCCGTGGCGCCATGGGTGGAGCTGTGCTGCTGAGCGCCACCCTCCCGTTCCCCTAGGGGGGTGCAGAGCGTGCACCAGTTCTCCGAACTGCCGGCGAAGGGGCCGTGTCTTCCTCCGGCTCTGCTCCGGGTCAGGGATCCCGCCTGGGTCTGACACATGGCCAGTGATCTGGGCTGGGGACCAGGCCTTAGTCTTTACTTGAAGAGCAGGGCTTTTTCCCTCCCCGGTCCAGCCAGGCTGTGTTCTGGGGGCCCTGTGCCGGTGGGGCAGAGAAGTGTCACCGGGCTGAGATTCCCTGGGATCCTGGGGCTCAGACTGGCTGCTCACCGCGGTCCTTTCTGTCTTGGGAGTTGTTGACTCCTCTGGGGGTGGGACCGGGCACAACCCACTGCAGTTGGATGTTGCAGGGACCTGTGTCAGTGACAGGCATGATCTGTCTGGCTCATCTGCTTGCTCTTCCCTCCACAGACGGCGAGACCAGCAGCCTCGATGGTGCCCCAGAGTTCTGCCGAGCCGACTCGGACTCTGGCCAGCGGGTAAGGTCCTGTCAGCCCCTCTTGGGGGCCCATCTGGGCAGGATCTGACGTCCAGCGTTGGGGGGGGAGCCAGGTTCCATTCCTGGGGCTGCATGAGCCACGGGGGTTCTGTTGCGCCTCAGTTTCCCCAGCTGTAAAACAGGCTGGTGCGCTTCCTCCCAGGAAATGTGTAGGGGGGTTATAATGCTCAACTTAAGTCTGCTTGTGCAGTGGGGGTGAGTGATCATTTCTGGTGGGGGACCACTCCAAGATCTTGGCAAGCGGTCAAGGGCTGCACTTTTCTGTAGAGGAGGTGTGGAGCCTGGGGTGGAGGCTGGATGCAGAAGGGAGCTCCGAGTAGGGGACGGAGGTGTAGGGCAGGGTGTGGGGTCTAGGAGGGAGTTTTGACCTGGGGCAGGGAGGAGAAGAGTGCAGAATGTTGGGGTGGTGATCTGGGGCAGGGGATTGCAGTGCAGGGTCTGGGAGGGGGTCTGGGTGCAGGAGAGGATTCTGGCCTGGTGGAGGGGTGCAGGAGGAGGTGCAGAATCTAGGAGGGAGTAAAGGTGAGGTGGGGGTGTGTTCTTACCTAAGCAGCACCTGACTAGCAGCATTCTCAGGCAGGGTTCCCTGCCTGCCGGCAGCCCCAGACCGCTCAAGGATGCTGGTGGCTCCATGTGGCTCTGCACCTCAGGGGGAGGGCTTTCGCACTGTCCCCGCCCCCATCAACAGCTCTCCGCTCCTATTGGTGCACACATTCGCTGGGGCTGTGTCAGGGGGCTGATCGCTGCCTTCTCTCCCCGTAGGACGGGAATGGTAACCAGCTGCAGCAGAAGGTCCCCCATGAGGTAGGAAGGGCTGGCAGCCTCTGCGCTGGGTTGGGATTTAAACAGCTGAGGGGGGCAGTTCTGGCTCTCTTCCTCCTGTGCCCTATAAGTCCGTGTATATTTTCAAATGGTTATGCTGAGTACGGGGTTTTGTGGGGAGTCAGTGTGGCCTAGTGGCCACAGTGCTGGGCTGGGAGCCCTTGGTTCTATTCCCAACTCCACCACTCCCAGCCTGCTAGACCAGTCACTGGCCTGCTCTGTGCCTCAGTTTTTCCATCTGTAAAATGGGGATAACAATCCCAAGCTCCTTCTGTAAACTCCTTGAATGCCATGGGTAGAAAGGGCTGTTGATTTTATTGTTCAAATGGATTAATGGCTCTGCTCCCTCCCAGGAGGTGATTCACCGGCTGGCGGCGCTCTACGGCCTCCTTCACGGATTGCAGGTCTGTGCCATTAAACCTCCCCACTTCCCATATACCCTCTGGCCAGGGAAGCCCCAAGCTGGGCTCCCCACCAACTGTAGTGCAAGCTTGTAGTTCCCCTTGGTGGGTGCGGTTGGATCAGGCCCGGCTTGGGGCTCACTCACGTCCCCCTGTTCCAGCCTAGGTTTGTCACTGGGGAGGAGTAAGGGGCAGGGGTGAGGGGACCCCTGGAACAGGGGGTGAGGTGGGAGACGGCTCTGAGCACCGAGTGCCAGAGATGAGGGTGAGTGGGGAGGATCCCTGTGGTGAAGTCACAAAGCTGATGGGGGAGAGTGGAGCCCAATGCATAGAGGGAGGAGTTTCTGGGCATGGGGCGCAGCACTGGGCACAGAGGGTTGGGGAGGAGGCCCAGAGCCCAGGTGGAGGGGGATGGAGGAAGGGGCACAGGGCCCGGGGCGGAGTACCGGGCTCCTACCTCTACGAAGTGAGTCCAGTGTCTGGAGGAAGAGGTGGCTGGGAAACTGCTGGAGCTGGGACCCCACCTGGGAGTCAGCTCTGCAGGGTGGGTCTGGATCAGGGAAGGTGGCCCTGAGTGTGGGACTTGGCTCCCATGGGACCCAGTAACCTTGTTTCTGCCCCGTTCCAGGCGGCGGTGGTTCAGCAGGACAGCCTCCTGGAGCTGCACCTCTATGATGGGGGCGGCCGGTGGGAGAAGCTGCCACGTGCCAACTCCCGCAAGGGGCCACCGGGGGAGGGGGCCCCCAAGGCCCCAGAGAAACAGGCCACAGAGCTGGCGCTGCTGCAGAGGCAGCACACCCTGCTGCAGGAGGAGCTGAGCCGCTGCCGCCAGCTGTGCCAGGAGAAGGCGCAGGAAGTCGGGACGCTGGAGGCGCGGCTGCGGGAGAGCGAGCAGGAGAGGGCCCGGCTGGAGCGCGAGGCGGAGGAGAGCCGCCGGCCGGTGGCTGTGCTGCGGCCGGAAGGGGGCATTGCTGAGGGGGTGTGGCTCCGGAAGGCGGCAGAGCCTCGGAGGCGGAGCCTGCCCGCGGGGGATGCCCTGTATCTCAGCTTCACCCCACCCCAGGTACAGTTACCCACAATGCACAGCGGTGCTACGTGGCGGGGAGCATTGGGTGCCCTGTTCTCAAGGCCTGGCACTGGGCATGAAAAACCTTTGTTGGGTCTCAGCCCCATGGGCAGCAAACGGGTGGCATCACCTGGGCCCGGCAGGGTGGGTCAGTGGCAGGAGGGTGTCCTGTTGTGTGGACTAGTGGCGCCTGCTGTCCCCAGTCTCCCACAACCCCATCCTCAGAAATCACGCGACTCCCTTCCCAAGTAGCTGGGCATGGGGCACTGCACAAGGGTCCCGTCCTTTGGTGCAAAGCCAATAGAGTGTTGGTCCTCCCGTTCCTAGAGTGGCCCTGCTCTCCCTCTCTAGGTGCAAAGCCCACTGAGTACTTGGTCCTCCCCGTTCCTAGAGCAGCCCGCGTCCTGCCTGGCTTTCCTGACTTCCTGTGAAGGGGGTGGAGCCAGAAGCCACACCCACTCTGCATGGCGCTCTATCGTCCGTGCAGTGGTGCCGCGGCCACGCGTACAGGATAATGGAGGCTTCCCTCGCCTTGGCTCTCCTTCCTTGCTCAGGCGCTCGGGGCTGGCGTGTTAAGAGCCGGGGTTCGATCCCCACCGCCCACAACTTCCCGGGGGCTGCAGCGTTGCATTCACCTGAGCCCTCTTCCCCGCTTGCAGCAGAGCCGAGGGAGCAACCATTGCCCGCGGGAGGAGCCAGGTTACTGCGACGGCCCCCACCAGCTGCAGGAGGGCAACCAGGACTTGGAGGCCTTGTCTGAGGAGGACGATGTGGCCAGCCACCAGTCCCCGCCTCCCAGCCCTCGAGGTGAGCATGATGCATGCAGCAGTGTCGCCCCCTGGTGGCTGCCCCCCCCACCCCGCAGCTGAGGCCACAGCTGTGTTTGATCCTGTGGAGTCCTGCACTGGGCAGCAGCCTCTGGTGTTCCTGAGCATTACAGTGCAACACCCAATTCACCTGCCCTTCTCCAGAGCAGACCTCCTGGCTCCTCTTTCCAGCCCTGAGCTAATGGCTCAGGCAGGAGGTGCTGGGAGTCAGAAGTCCTGGAATCTGCCCATCGAGTTTCTGGGTGACCTTGGCCAAGCCCCACCCTCCCCCCCATCCGCTTCATACCTCAGTTTCCCTGTCTGTACCTTGGGGGTGAATGGTGCTGGGCCTTGCAGCGCAGCCGGGGTGTCCCGGGGAGGGGGTGTTAATCCCAGAGTTCCTGACGTCTCAGTGCACGAATGAACTCGTCGTTCTGGGTGTTTGGTGCCTTGCAGATTTTTCCAGGATGCAGGACATTCCCGAGGAGGTGGAGAACAGCCACGAGATCAAAGACGGGGAGGGCGGCTCCTTGGACAGTTAGAGATGGGCACCAGCCCCCCTTCCCCTTCGCCACTGACTTCCCTGGAGCTGCAGGGGGAAGACCAGAGACTCGGGGAAAAACTGCACCAAATACAAACCAAATCATGGAGGTGGAACTGGACCATGGCAGAACATTGGGCTTATGGGCTGTTTTTTAACCCTTTGATTCCCAGCTCCTTTTTTATTCCTTCTGGGGGGAAGGGGTTTCTCGCAGCTTCCCCTTCTCGAGCCGATTTAATTTATTTATTTTTTTTTTTGTTGGGGTGGGAGGGAGCAGACCCTGCCGAGGGTTCCTGTGATTTGCCATCCCTTGGCTGGGAGATGATCAAACCTTGGGAGGAAGCCACGTGTCTCTGATGTCCAGGGCAAACGTTAATTTCCCCCGGCTGGTTCGGTCAGACGCCAGCCAAAAGAACCCTCCCGTTTCTGTGATGTTCTCCGTGACATTGTGCGAAGCTCACACTAGACGTGCCTAATTGAAATCACACAAGCCAACACTATAGAAGCATCCTGGCAGGTGCCAGCGAAGGATTTAACCTTCGGGCTGAATTATCCAACAGCAATTCCTGCGAGATCCAGCAGTCAAGAAGGACGTTCTGCTGGGAAGTCCGGCATTTAAGTGGCTAATAATGCAAGATGTTGCTCACCCTGGTTGGCTGGGAATCGCCATTGACGCAGAACAAATGTATGCTACTCTGGGGAGGAGCCCATGCTGTGTGTAACTTAGGAGAAGGAACAGATCTCTGCTGTAGCCTAGTCTGTTTTTGGTGCTCTTCAACAGCTGCCGGATTGTATCTCTTTAAGCGAATGGCCCTGAGTAGAGGCTCTGGGTATTTATAAGTGGTGGTTCTACTGGTCATTTTAAACCAAGATGAGGCTCAGAAATGTGATGTTTGAAAGGCGGGGCTGGAAACAAGGCAGATCTCTGCCAGATTTTGTGGGGCAGCAAAATAGTCCTGGGACTTCCCTTCCTGCCCCAAGAAAAACAGAACCAGGGCCTCCCAGATGCTGGCCCCTGCCAGATGATGTGTGAATCACAGTTGTATAAAAGGCCCCACCCCACCCCCACCTTGTGTTGGGGGCTGCCAGTACAGGGGGCGTGGAAGAGGAAAAGTACACTTAGTCAGAGCTGTGTGTCTTGTTCCACAGCATATGAGCCAACTTCTAGGAAGGGATCTCGGATGTGTTGGACACCAGCAGGAAAGTGGGTGGTGGGTTGTTTGCACCAAAGCTGGAGTTCTTTGCAATTCAACAAAACAAAAACAAATGGATGGGGGGAACCAGTTTAGGGCTCTGAATTTTTCACCCAGCGGGTGATTGACTTTGGGGACCTGCCATTTTTCAGGGTCCTCAGCAGAGCCCCCCTTCAAAGAGGCTGACGCTCACAGAGTAGACCAGGTCAGCCTGCTGAAAATGCAGCCACACGGGGGACTGCAAAATAGGTTTGCAGAGACATGGGGACTACCACAAAACCTTGGCCCACATGTGGAAAATATTCAGCTGATCTGCTGGCCGAGTTTTAGGGTGGGAACAGGGATCGGGGCATGCTGGAGCACTCCCGAACGGGTTAGGTTTTTAAGAAGTCTGACCACAGAAAATACTATTTTTTAAAACGCTTGCTGGCCACTCAGCCCTGTTCCTCGACACCAGTAGCCTGAGATGGTGCTGCAGGGAGGGAGTTTAGTAATTAATGCCAAAAGAAGAAAAAATCCCTGAAATTTGAATTGGTTTATTGTTTCCTGATGATTTAACTGTGTAAAACAATTAAAAATTCGACACCCCACCCCGCCACGTGTGTGTGTTGGATTTGCTCAAATCACAATGATCTGGTCCAGAGAAATCTCTCCTGAGCATTTCACTGGTGTCTTAGTTGCTTCCAGGGTTCAGGAGTCTGATCAGATTGCCACCTACAGTCCTGCAAAGAGGAGGGAAAGTGGCCCAGCAAGCTGTGCGAGGTGGTGTCCCCGGCTTAATAGAGTCTGTGCTGCAGTCAGTGATGAGCCCAATGCAGTGTTAGAAAGTGAGCTACGGGGGAGGGGCTCGGTAGAGGATGACCTGCACTCAGTGAGTGGTGACCCCAGAGCCTTGATCCAGGGCTGTGCTGCAGGGAGCAAGTCAGTGCTGACCGTGGGGTGGCACTAGGGGGGCTGTGCTGCAGGGGAGGGGTCGGTGCTGACCGTGGGGAGGCACTAGGGGGGCTGTGCTGCAGGGAGCAAGTCAGTGCTGACCGTGGGGTGGCACTAGGGGGGCTGTGCTGCAGGGGAGGGGTCGGTGCTGACCGTGGGGTGGCACTAGGGGGGCTGTGCTGCAGGGGAGGGGTCGGTGCTGACCGTGGGGTGGCACTAGGGGGGCTGTGCTGCAGGGGAGGGGTCGGTGCTGACCGTGGGGTGGCACTAGGGGGGCTGTGCTGCAGGGAGCAAGTCAGTGCTGACCGTGGGGTGGCACTAGGGGGGCTGTGCTGCAGGGGAGGGGTCGGTGCTGACCGTGGGGTGGCACTAGGGGGGCTGTGCTGCAGGGGAGGGGTCGGTGCTGACCGTGGGGTGGCACTAGGGGGGCTGTGCTGCAGGGGAGGGGTCGGTGCTGACCGTGGGGTGGCACTAGGGGGGCTGTGCTGCAGGGGAGGGGTCGGTGCTGACCGTGGGGTGGCACTAGGGGGGCTGTGCTGCAGGGGAGGGGTCGGTGCTGACCGTGGGGTGGCACTAGGGGGGCTGTGCTGCAGGGGAGGGGTCGGTGCTGACCGTGGGGAGGCACTAGGGGGGCTGTGCTGCAGGGGAGGGGTCGGTGTTGACCGTGGGGTGGCACTAGGGGGGCTGTGCTGCAGGGGAGGGGTCGGTGTTGACCGTGGGGTGGCACTAGGGGGGCTGTGCTGCAGGGGAGGGGTCGGTGCTGACCGTGGGGTGGCACTAGGGGGGCTGTGCTGCAGGGGAGGGGTCGGTGCTGACCGTGGGGAGGCACTAGGGGGGCTGTGCTGCAGGGGAGGGGTCGGTGCTGACCGTGGGGTGGCACTAGGGGGGCTGTGCTGCAGGGGAGGGGTCGGTGCTGACCGTGGGGAGGCACTAGGGGGGCTGTGCTGCAGGGGAGGGGTCGGTGTTGACCGTGGGGTGGCACTAGGGGGGCTGTGCTGCAGGGGAGGGGTCGGTGCTGACCGTGGGGAGGCACTAGGGGGGCTGTGCTGCAGGGGAGGGGTCGGTGTTGACCGTGGGGTGGCACTAGGGGGGCTGTGCTGCAGGGGAGGGGTCGGTGCTGACCGTGGGGAGGCACTAGGGGGGCTGTGCTGCGAGGAGCATGGGGTGTTGCACAGGGGGCGCTCTCGTAGGCAGCGTTGTCCCCAGGGCAGACCGAGTGCTCACAGCCACACTTGGCCGTTAAGCCGTGTTTTCAGGGATGAGACACCGAGGCTGGAGACGCCGACCCTGAGCCTTCCCCTCTCTGCCGAGGTGTCTGCAAAGCCGCTGTGAGCTAGTTAACAGTGTCCAGCTCAGGGCTTGCCAGTGCGTGGGTGCCCACCCCCTGCTCCCCCGGCCACCTTAGGGTGAGTGGCAGTCGCCCCACCGGAGCCCTGCAAAGAGGTCTTGGTGACTGGCAGGGGAGCGGCTGTGGTCTGTACAGTCTGGCTGACAAGGCTGGGACATAATGGGGGGCTGCGGGTGACACTTCCCTCTGTAGGGGGGCTGCACTGAACCAAGTGGGGTTTCAGGTTGTATTCCTGAGGGAGGGGGTTGCCACCCCTAGGATTTTCCATAGACTTGTAAAGCCGGAAGTGCCCACAGCGACCCCTTCGTCCGGCCTGTGCTCTGTGGATGCTCAGCCCCTGGCCTGTAACCTCCGGGCTTCCTTCTGCAGACGGGAAGCACAGGGCATCCTGCAGGGGTACCACTCTGCAGCACTGCTCAGGACATCGCCCAGGCAAAAGCTGGCCTCATCTCCTGGCTGATTAGTTGGCTGGGTGCAGGGAGGCTGCTGAAGCCAGAGCAGCCCTGTGATTCACCAGTGCCTGGTGTCAGGCTCTGCCCAGTGCAATGCAGGAAGTACGGCTCACCCACGAGTGCAGTGATTTGCTTTGGTGACCCGGGCGACCCCGGCGTGGCTCCTGGTTTCACAAATGGTACGTTACAGGCTGAGGCAGGCGCTGTCCCGCTCCAGACACCAGGATTTGTGGGGGTGGCTCACCCACGAGTGCCGTGATTTGCTTTGGTGACCCGGGCGACCCCGGCGTGGCTCCTGGTTTCACAAATGGTACGTTACAGGCTGAGGCAGGCGCTGTCCCGCTCCAGACACCAGGATTTGTGGGGGTGGGTCCTGCAGCTTGTCCGGCCGCGGGACAGCCGTGTGCTTTCCAGGGGTTTCAGTCCAGTTTAGTCCACATCCTCCTCAGCCCCAGCAGTAGCTGACTTCATGCCTGGGCCTCTGTTTATGGGTCTGATCTCCGCTCCAAGAACAAATTCCTTGTGGGTTTGCAAGGATGGGGGAGAGATTCTGTGGCGTAAAACTGTCCACCGGCCCGAGAGCCTCAGCCGTCGGGCAGCACAGGAGCCGGGCTCTTTGAAGCAGAGTTCCTAGTGCTCAGGCTGCTCCCCCCGACCCCACCCAGCTCGAGTGGAGGTTGGTTTGTACCAGGGGAAGGGGGATATGAGCACGGAAAAGGCTTATGGAGCGAGGGGGAGGGAACTTGGGAAAAGACCCAGATGTTGCTGGGTTATAACCCATGAGCAGCGTGGTCTGGCTCCCAGGCTATTTGCCTCCCTTGCAGTTTGTTGGGCTGCAAGCGTCCCTAGCCTTGACGAACACGCCACTGCGCCAGGCGCTGTACGACCCAGAGGCCCTAGAGATGTTCCCTTGCCCTGCAGAGCTTGCCAGTGAAGCGAAGACAACAGTTGGCGGAGAGGCTGATTATTCTCCCTGCTTTACAGACTGGGAGGCCCAGAGAAATTAAGGGCCGATGGCTGCCTGTTTTAATCTCTAGCAACCCAGACCAGAAGAGGATAGGGGAAGGAGCCTGGCCAAAGGAAGGAACATACCGCAACAGGCACCATCAGAGGCGAATGAGGAAGCAGGTTGGCTCTCTCTGACTGTTCAGGGGGGCTGGTGACGGCACCGGCTGGAACCAGTTCATCTTTGGAGCCCTCCAAGCCTCTTCCCATGGCTTTGGTGTTGCAAAGTGAGCACCGATTCTCTTTAAACTCCCAGTAAGTTCCCTTGCCATGGCCAGAGCTGCAGAACGAGGCCTTCGGGTAACTGAGACCCAGCCCATTTTTAAATGAATGAAATTGTATAGGGACTCTGCCTCCCTTTAACCAAGGGCCTGTGTCATATGACCACTTCCTGGTGTTAAAGCCATGACATGGGGTCGGCCCTGGGAGTCTGCCCTCTCCACCATGCCCTGTTCAGTACCCGCTGCTCACGGGGCTTCTTTTAGGCCACCTCCTCCTCTGCCACTGCTTCATGGGGCGGCCTCTGTCTTCTCCCATCAGCCAGGGCTGCTGGACTCTCACCTGCCTCATTTTCCAGCCTGGTGTTAAACCCCCGAGCCAGCAATGCTGGCCCCCCCTCTTCCTTCTGGGGCTTAATCTGAGCACCTTGTTAACAAACACATTTTGCCCAGAGTCTGTCTGGTCTCACATGACTGCTGATGTCACAATGCCCCATTGTCCCCACTAGACAGGCTCCCTGGAGGGTGGCCTGGTAGCAGCTTCCTGTGCTGGGTTACAGGGGCCAACAGGTGCCCAGGGCCATCTGGAAGGAAGGATGAGCTGCCCCACGTGCCAGAAATACACGTGGAGCTGCAGTTACGATAGGCTGCGCCCCATTAGGCCCATCCGGGTATAGTGCAGCAATGCAGAGAAAGGGGGAGGCAGGCCCCATAGAAGAGTCTGTTACAAACCCCATAGGAACCCATAAGTGAGCCAAGGAGGAGGCTTGGCTGCCAGTGGGACCCATGGGTCAGTGTGTGTTGCCTGTCCGTGATCTGCAGAGGCAGTGACTGTTCCAGAGCCTCCTTTGGAGTATCAGCTCAAGCTACAGTAACTCGTGCTCTGCAGGTCACTGGTTCGCTCCCAGGTGTTGGGCAGGGGAGTGCCTGGGCACCATGGTCCCCTGCAAGCTATGGACATTGCAGTGAACCAGCAGGGATTGCTGCTGCTCCAAATTCAACAGGGATGGACACTTAGTTCCTGTGCATGCATGAGTTCTTGCAGGTCTCAGCCCTCTTCTAAATGAGCAAGCACCCCTGTCTCACAGGGACCTCCTGGCTTTGACACGGCCCAGTGCCCAGGCTGGGGAGGTGGGTGCTGCAGGGTAGGATTGAGGCATTGTGGCAGGGGCAATGCCTGGTGGGGGTGGAGTGGTTTGCCTAACAGTTTTGCCCCAGTCTGTAATCCCAAGGGCTGCCCGCGCCCCCAGCCTCTCCACTGAGCTCTTAAAAAGCTGGGCCCTGCTAGTGCCTGACCCTAGTGTCTCTCCTCTCTCTGCCAAGCTGCCCCCTCCAGTGCCGCTGGTGCCAGCAGCCCAGAGGCCCCTTGGCCAGCAGGACTGGTACCACGGCTCGCTCCCCAGGCAGGAGGCGGCGGCCTTGCTAACCCGCGAGGGGGATTTCTTGGTGCGCGAGAGCCAGGGGAGACCGGGAGCGTATGTGCTGTCCGCATTGCTTGGAGGGCAGTGCAGGCATTTCCTCATCCAGCGCTCGCAGGTAAGGAGCGCTGTGGGCAGGGAAAGTGAGGCTGGGCCCACCGAGGGGTTAATCTCCTCGGCACCCTGTGCCCAGTTGTGCAGACCGGGCAGGGAGGCTGAGCAGGCAGCCGTGGAAAGTGGCGTCTCGGTAGCCTGGTGCAAGGGGCTGTTCGCACGCTCGCTTGTGGACTGATCTCCCTGGTTCATGCTGCTTAGTTCTCTGGCTGCCCCCTCCCTCTCCCGCATCAGCCGTCACTGGGTGGCTTTGCAGTATCAGGGAGGGCCCCGATCTGGCTTCTATTTCCAGTTAAGACCATGGCCAAGTCGCTAGCCCGCTTTGTGCCTCAGTTTTCCCATCTGGCAAATGGCCATGCTGATTCGCCAGCCCTCTGCAGATGGGCCTTTAAGAGACACTCAGGTGCCAAATCTTTAGCAGGTAGCACAAAGGATGCTGTACCAGTGTAGGGTTTGGTAAGAAATCGGTGGCCACCTGGGACTTCTTCGCAGCTGTTGCTGTGCTGAATAGCAGAGTTACTCCAAAGTGCCCAGCAGCCAGCATTCAAAGTGCCCTGGGCTGGAAATGCTGCCCCCTGCTATGGGAGAATCTCCAATGGTTGGGAGCAGTATAGGGCTTCTAACCCACACAGTCAGGTTCTGATTCCATCCAGCTGACAGCCGTGTGCTCTCTCACAGCAGCAGGTGCTCATGGCTGTTAAAATCTGGGGGCTCCTGAGGGTGCCCCATCCAGCATGACCACTACACACCTTATCTATGGGCAGCAGTGGGCAATCAGTTGATTTCTCCCCCCCGCCCCCGACACACCATACACTGAATTGAGCTGGGTTTTTCTGCAGGGCAGGTATCAGTTTGAACCTGGTGGGGTAGATGCGCCTACTATCCCCTCGCTCATCCACCAGCATCTGCAGTCACGCCAGGGGCTCACCACAAAGTGCCCGTTCCTCTTGAGGAACCCAGTCCCCAAGGTAAGCCCGTTGCTGTGTGCCTGGGCTCGCCGGAGGGGGGACGGTGTGGATATAGAGCGAGCCAGCAGATGGGGCTGGGGCTGACAATGGGAGAAGGGCCTGGGATGGGGCAGTAAGAAGCAATTAACCTCTGCTCTGGCCCCCCCTAGGGAGGTTATAAGAGTGGGTGTGAAAAGTGGCTTGGATGGAAAATTTTGGGCAGCTTCAGAATCTGGCCCCAGTGTCTCTGTGTGCTCCAAACCCCTTCAGCCCCGCTGGCATCTGATTCCCCCCACTACACAGGATCAGCCCCACCATGAAGGGTCCCTCTAATTTTTTTCCATCCATGTGTGAAATAAATGTTATGTGCACCAAGGCGCACACAGGTGTGCACCACCCATAGAAACACAGGCTGCTGGCTGTGGGCACTCTGCTAATCAATGGGGCAGCACCTGAATCTCTCCTGGGTGGCTGCCCAAGCACTCAACTTACAGGGAACCCTGCTCACCAGGCAAGCTGTCAGTGCTACTGTCCCCAGCTCTTACCATCTGGCGCCTTGTTCTGTTGCAGGCAAAATGGGACCTGAGCCATGAGGATGTGGTGCTGGGAGAGCTGCTGGGTAGCGTAAGTGACCCCGGTCTTGGCCATTTACAATGTACTGGGGTGAACAGGCTCCACACCGGAAGCCTGATGATAACGGTGGGCAGGTTGAACAGGTCAACAATCTGACACCCAAGGCGCTGGGCCTACCTATGCCCTTCCCTTCCCCCCCCCTCTGTCCCCCTGCCCCAAGTAACCCGAACCCTCTGCAGTGCTGCTCCCTCACCCTTATCCCCTCCCAGACCTTGCACCCCAATCCCCTACCCCCCGCCCCTGCACCCCCCACTGCACTCCTGCCACAGGTCACACCCACTCCCGGGCTGGTGTGCTGTGTAAGCGGAACATCTGGACAGCCGCCCAGCAGAGATTCAGATGCTGCCCCGTTGATGAGCCGAGCACCCACAGTCAGCTGTGTCTTCCTATCGGTGGTGCACATCTGCACATGCCTTGGTGCACATAAAATTTACTCTGCCTCTGGGTGGAAAAAATCAGAGGGACCCGTCCCAGACCCTGTACCCCTCCTCCACCCCAGTCCCCTGTCCCAGGACACAACCCCCCTCCTTCACCCGAACGCCCTCCCAGCTCCCACACCCCCCATCCTTTACCCCCCAGCTTCCTTCCGTTCCCACTCAGACCCCGCGCCTCCTCCATTAATAGCATGGAAGAGTGCAGCCCTTGAGCACTTCCCACGCCCACGTTAGATAAACGCCCATCTGGATGGTCCGGCTAACGTTTAGTCCTGCCTCCGCGCTGGGAGCTGGACTAGATGATCTAGTGAGACCTGCATTTCTGTGAGGTTGTAGGAACTGTGCCGTGTCTGGCAGCGTATGGGTCGAATCCCTTGCAGAGTCTCTTGAGCTTGTATCTGCCTGGGGCATTGGCTCCCGAGCCCCTTTTATTCACTAGGAGACTCACTGAAGGGCAGTGTGAATATTTCATACAGCAGCTGCCGGCCCTTCTTTGTCCCATGTTATGAAACAGGGAGCTGATTGTTTCCTGCCGTGGGGTTAGCCTGTGCTGGGAAAGGCTCTGGGACCACGATGTGGGTGGGGAGTGGAGACTCACACACCTTATGCTCTCTGTGGGGACGCTGGGCCTGGTTGCTGCCTGGTTGCATTCAGTGCACGGCCGGTCTTCTCCTGCTGCCGGATTCTCTCCGTCTTCTGCCCCCCACATCCCATTTCTCCACCTGCAGGGTAACTTCGGGGATGTGTACAGCGGCCGACTGTTGTACGACAACACCCCGGTGGCAGTGAAAACCTGTAGGGAGCACCTGGCCCCGGAGACCAAGCACAAGTTCCTCTTGGAAGCCAGGTCAGCCAGCAATGGGGCTGACGGCTCACCGGGCGACGGTGCCACCCTGTCGGCTCAGCAGCTCACCCCTCTGCCCCATCCTCTTCCTAAGGCTCGTGAGGCATTACAGCCACCCAAACATCGTCCGGATTATCGGCGTCTGTGTCCGGAAGCAGCCGGTCTTCATTGTCATGGAGCTGGTGTCTGGTGAGCAGAAGAGGGCTCTGCACCCCTGCCCTGGGACCCCAATGAGGGACTCAGCATCCTGCCCGCTATAGCTGGGCTGGAAATGTCGCCACCTCCTGGCTGCAGCCAGAAGTGCAGCCGTGCCCTACTTAACGTGCAAGACCAAGTGCAGATTTAAATGCAGTCTTAGCTGGTTAGTTGGAACAAGGGGCAGGGACCACCAGGGGCAGGGGGACACACAGGATGCAGCTCCACCCCCCAAGTGTGACCTGTCTGGGGAAGGCAGGACCACCCAGACAGGGCCAGGCCCATGCAGCTGTGGAAGTATCGGTACTTTTCTCGTGCAGGATTGCACTGCTGGGGTTGTTCTTTCGTTCTCTCTTTTCCCCCATCTAGGTGGTGATTTCTTATCATTCCTCCGTGCCGAGGGGAGCCGCCTCTGGGTTCAAGACCTCCTCCACTTTGCGGTTCAGGCAGCAGCAGGGATGGCCTATCTGGAGAGCCAGGGCTGCATCCACAGGTACGCCTGAGACCCAGCCATGCGGCACAGAGAATCGGGACTGCTGGGAGGCTAAGGTGACATTTCACAGCATGACTGGCCCCCAGAGGGTTAACACAGCCCAGCTGCCCTGAAACAGCACCTCGGTTCTGTGCCTAGCTCCCGTGCTGGCCAGTCCCACCCGCTGCATCCAGGGAGCACCCAGCTGACACTGGGGGTACTTCTAACCCTCGACCCTTTCCCCGCAGGGACCTGGCAGCCAGGAACTGCCTGGTGGGGGAAGGCAACGTGCTGAAGATCAGCGACTTCGGCATGTCCCGGCAGGCGGCTGACGGTGTCTATGCCTCCCAGGGAGGGACGAAGCACATTCCCATCAAGTGGACGGCGCCGGAGGCTCTGAGAAATGGTTAGGGGCATGGGACCAGCTCACTGAGATTTCACATGGGCAGGGGAGGGGCTCAGCAGGGAGGCTGGGCCGGGTTTGGGGTCTGAGGGGACAGGAGCAGTTTTTCTCCCAGTATCACCTGGACACACAGAGGATGCTGTGGGCAGAGCTGGTGATCTGCCCTCCCTGGCATGACCTCACTGGGGAAGGCAGGATCCCCCAGGTGGGGACAGGCCCATCTGGTTCTGGAAGCACCGGGGAGAGGTGCGTTCTGGGGATTTGTCGGCGGCCCCTCTAGTCTCACGAGTGCTCCTGCTGGTTAGGAGATTAACAGTCACACGGGCTCAGGCCCTCTCTGCTAACACGCCCCGTGTGGGTTGGTGACAGGCTGCTACTCGACAGAGAGTGATGTCTGGAGCTACGGGGTCCTGCTGTGGGAGATCTTCAGTCTGGGGGCCGCCCCCTACCCCGGCATGTCCAACCAGCAAGTGGTGAGCCAGGTGGAGCGAGGCAAGTAGTGAGCACTGGGGTTTATCATGGCAAGTGGCCCGGTCTGGGGGCACAAAGGGGTGGGTGGCCATGTGGTTAAGGCTCAGGAGACCAGGGTCAGTTCCTGGCTCTGCCACAGACTTCTTGCGTGTCCCTGGCCAAGTCATTTAGTCTCTTGGTGTCTCAGCTGCCTGCCTGTACAATGCAGAGGAGAGAGCTGCTAGTCCATTTCAATGGTAAGGTCCTTCCAGCTGTCCCTCTCTGCGCGTTGTACAGCACCTAGTGCCCTGGGCCGCTCCTCTGCTGCAATACAGACAAGCAGAATGTGTCTCAGGCCTGTTTCCATAGGGCCAGCTCTAGCCCTGGTCCCCAGCCCCATGCAGCACTACTGGCCCCTGTGCTGCTTGTCTCCAGCCTCTTGCCTCGGCAGGTTTCCGCATGCGAGCACCCAAGCGCTGCCCAGTGGAAGTTTACGACGTGATGCTGAGGTGCTGGGAGGCCAGTCCCAGCCTGCGCCCCAAGTTCAATGCCATCCACCAGGAGATGACGCAGCTCCACTGGAATATTGAGTGACACTGGCCTCTGGGTCCCCATTGTAATATGTATTCCCCCAGCAATCTACATAAAGCCTCCAATCACCTTTGCTCTTTACCCCTGTACTTGGAATGGTGACATCGTCTGGGCACCCTTAACCAATGAGAGCACCTCTGTCAAATGCCTGGCTGCAGAGAAGGGCATAGAAGAGGAATTGACTCTGCTTCCTGACGGGTTCAGCGGTGATGAACATTGCAGTTCATCTTGCCCTGAACCTCGAATGCTGTGTCCATTTCGGAGTGAGCACTTAAAACAGGAATGGTGTGTTCCTGGCTCTGCCACAGCTTCCCTGTGTGACCTTGGTCAAGTCACTTAGCCTCTCTGGGACCCAGTTCACTGTCCCATGCAGTTCAGGCCTGCGGCACAGAGAGTCCTCAATGCAGGTGATGCTGACATTTCAAATACATGTAAAAAGGTGACAGTTCTTGGGCCAGGGTCAGACCTGGGCGCTGCTTCATTGGCTTCCCTGGAGCCCTCACTGGGCCCTCACTCCGCCTCCTTCTGTCCCAGCTCTAGCCCCACTTGCAAGGTCCCTGACTGCTGCTTCTCACTCTCCCGCCTCCCACAAGCATCTTCCCCCTCCGTCAAACAGCTGATCAGCTGTGACTGGTGATTGCTGACCACTTGGGCAGCCGTCCAGGACAGCGTCAGATGCTGCCCAGCTGATTAGCAAAGCACCCACCACCAGCAGCACTATAGTGGTGTACATCCGCACATGCCCTGGTGCATGTAATAAAATGTATTCCCCACATAGGTGGAAAATATAAGGGGGAACATTGCTGAGCAACCCCTATCTCTTCTCTGTGCGTGTTTGAGTCTGGCACAGCCAGAAAGATGCTGCCTATGGACCAAAGCGCCATTGAGCCACAGTCCAGCCTCCGGCATTTGCCAGCCCCAGCTACGTCACGGAAAAGTGCAAGAAGAGTGCAGAAAGAACCTTCCTCCGCAGACAGCTCACCCGTTTCCCCCAATAGTTAGCAGCCAGTGTAGGCGCTGACACAGAAAGGTTTATAGCCCTTCCAATCACTTGATGGTGCGCATGAGTTATAATACCTCTGTACGGCCTTGTTCCCATATAAATCATCAAGCTTTAGGGCTGGGAGGAATCTTGAGAGGTCAGCGAGTCCACGCCCCCCTCCCACTTCCTCTTTGGAAGCCTGCAAACGGCTTGACTGTGATGATCCGTTGCAGCAATGAGTTCTGCAGACAGACAAAACGTGCACAGCGTTGTGGGTGGGGGGTTGAAGCTGGTCAGAAACACCTGATCCAAAGCCTTCCCTCTGTGCCATCCTCGCAGTATTGGGGCAGATTGAGAGAAGTGGTTGTTCCTCTCTATTCGGCACTGGTGAGGCCACAGCTGGAATACTGTGGCCAGTTTCGGCCCCCCCCCCCACTATAAAAAGGATGTGGATGTGCTGGAGCAGGTTCAGCTGAAGGCAACAAAAATGATAAAGGGGCTGCAGCACAAGACCTATGAGGAGAGGCTGAGGGATTTGGGCTCGTTTAGTTTACAGGTGAGAAGACTGAGGGGTGATTTAACAGCAGCCTTCAACTTCCTGAAGGGGAACTCTAAAGAGGAGGGTGAGAAACTTTTCTCAGTGGTGTCAGATGGCAGAACAAGGAGCAATGGTCTGAAGCTGAAGCGGGAGAAGAGTAGGTTGGATACTAGGAAAAACTACTTCCCCAGGCGGGTGGTGAAGCATTGGAATGTGTTGCCTAGAGGGGTGGTGGATTCTCCATCTCGAGAGGTTTTTAAGTCCTGGCTTGACAAGGTCCTGCTGGGATGACACAGTTGGGGTTGATCCTGCTTGAAGCAGGGGGCTGGACCTGATGACCTCCTGAGGTCCCTTTCAGCCCAAGGATTCTATGGTTCAGTGATTCTAAAGTTTGGATCTGAAGGAGCTAATCTCTTGTCTAAATGCTCCTTCTGATCTGGCAGAAATAAGACGCCGGATGATGACAAAATCATAGAGCTGTAGGGCTGGAGGAAACTTCGTGAGAGCCTCTAGTCCTGCCCGCTGCACTGAGGCAGGGCTAAACAAGCCTGTGGATGGGGTGGGGGAGGGAGGCCTGGACCGAAGTCTGGAGATTTAGAGGTGTCCAGAATCCCTGGTCACTGTGACTGCAACAGCAGCAATGTCTGGAGCTCTGGGGGTAGTGGGGTGCAGTTCACCTCTGTTTGGTGCTGAATGCCTGAGGCCCCACCCCTTTTGCACAAGGCCCCACTACTTCCATGAGCACAGAGGCAGGCACCCCACCACCCTGTCACACCTTGACCTGGGGCCCCTGATTGTTAGCCCCCCACTGGGACCAAATAAGCCTTGATCGTCCCTGACTGGTGTTCATCCCACCTCCAAGGAAGAGGCTTTCACCATCTCCCTAGCTAGCTCGGGGCTAGCTACTGCTCATTAGAGGTTGTTTGTAGGGCACAAACAGGAGGATTAAACCAAGTGCGCAATGCAGGCAGCAAGGGTGTAAACTGGAGACCGGGCTTCCAAGCTCCAGATGTGTGATCATTAAACAGCAAGAGGAAATTAAAAATCCTTGTGCGCATCCGAGCAATTAGGAAAACCTGCACAGGCCAAATGACTCTCATTCCAGGCCGTGATGGGCAGCCAGCTGTGTTTGGTCAGGAGGGATTGAAACACGGACTCGGCTGTTGTTTTTTCAGCCCATTTAGCAATTGTGGTGATTTATTACCTGCCAGAAGCACAGCCTGCCCTTTTCCCACCCATGTGCGGCAGCCACAGAGCCAAGGGAGAAATTGTAGCTGCAGCCAGGCACAAAGGTTGATGTAAGTGCTAGTGTAAACCCTGCTCCAAGGTGTGGTCCATTGTCCATGTAGTGGGACCTGGACCACTTATGGAGAAAGAATGAGTCTTCTCCTCAAACTGTAGTGATGCCGGCACTGAGCTCCAGAGCTCCCAGGTCCGAGTCTACCTGCAGGTAGTTACGCTGGCAGCTCAGGGTGCTGGCTTGCCAGAGTTTCTCTTGCAGAGCAGCAGCCCTGGGCAGGGAAAGCAGGTCTCTCTGTGCCCGTGTTAGCCTGAGTCCAGTTTAATGAGCTCTGTGGAAGCAGAACCCCAGCTGGGAAGGCAGCTGCTGTGCGGTGTGGCCAGCATCTCTCTCTGCATCTGCCCTGGCTTTAAGCATGTGGCATGCTGGCCCTGCGATGCCCAGGAGCTAAGCCTGAGAGGGGCACATGGCTGACAATTCCCTGGGTGCACCGTCCTTCATCTAAAACCAGCAACGGGCAACCAAGGCTAACACATGGGCTGCATGAGTGGCCTCCTTTGTCTCAACGGGCTGCGGGGTTGTCGTAATGAAGACAGTGTCCTGGGATGGGTTGGTTTTGCTAATAGCGCTGGTGTACCTAGAATTTGCAGGCTATGGACTGAGCCAGAGCAGCGCTGTGATTGGCTGCAGAGGGAGCGCACGACGCTCAGGGGCAGTGCTGTGTCCAATCAGCACGTACCTCACTTCACAGGCGCTGGTATTAAGTGTGTCACTTTAGAGCTATCGTTAGGGGAAAAAAAGGGCGTGGACAGAAACCAGCAGAGTCTGGCAGCCCTGGCTGTGGGCAACCGTGAGCAGAAGGTCTTGTGGGCCCCATGTGGAACCTTGCTGGGCTGCACATTGTCCACCACGCTCGAAGCTGTTATAACAACGAGGTGAAAGCAGCTGGATCTGCTCAGAGCCTCGTGCTCTGTCGGGCTGACACCTGGGCAGCACAGGGACGCTCTCAACCAGCTTTTTTACAAATCAGTTTAATGAGCTGTCCTCAGTGTCCCCTCTGATTTTTTTTCCCAGCTACGTGTGGGATGAATTTTCCTGTGCGCACCAAGGCAGGTGTGGAAGTGCCCTGCAAAAGGCTCCATTCCCTTACTGGTGACACAGATGCTATTAATTGCCTCATTCTAGGCCAGTGTTTCTCAGCCGGGGGATGTGTACCCTTGGGGTACGCTGCTTTTCCCAGGGGAACATCAACTCCTCTAGCTATTTGCCTAGTTTTACAACAGGCTACCCAAAAAATCTCTAGGGCTGTGGCCACACTAGCCCCCCTGATTTCAAAAGCCGCCTCTTCCCCTCTGGTTTTGGGAACAAGGGCCTTTCGAAATCAGGGGTCTGTTTCGAAAGGCCCCGGCTACATGGGTGGCTGCATTTGGAAACCAGCAGTTTCAAAGTGTGCGCAGCCGCCATTATGCATATTCACAACAGCGCCTCATTAGCATATCCCAAAGTGCCACGTTGCCCTAGGGGCTTGTGTGGCCACAGACTACTGAACTCAGAACAATCTAAACGTTTGTTCGGACAATGGCTTGGTTCTCTGGCTTCATGTGCCTTACGCTGAAATGTAAGTGCAATAGTTCTGTTCTGACGCATGTAGCTGGTAATAAGCTGGTTGGGAGTCAGCAAGTTTTCAGCCACTGTCTGCTGGGATGTTTTTGCCCGTTTTTGTAAGTAAGTAGTTTTAAAGTGAGGTGTAACTTGGTGGTATGTAAAACAAATCGGATTCCTGAAAAGGGGGCTGTCATTGGGAGAGGCTGAATGGTGCTTGTTTCAAGAGCTCAGCTCACCTTAAGACCATGTTTCTTAACTTTTAGTGGTATGTGAGAGCCGTCTGGGGGCGCTCAGTTTTTTTTAAAGGGCTACTTTATAAAAAGGTCAAGAAACACTGATTTAGGTTGTCTCTTTTCTCATTTCCCAACAAAACAGTGACCCTTGGTTGACTCCAATAAAAATTTCCTGTCTGTAAACAGGACTGGGCTCTGCTTGGCCCCTGCTGGGCCGGGGTTGGGGGGGGTTGTGTTTGCTCACTGGTTGGGAGCTGATTACTTTTTTGATTTGTCCCTTCTTAATGGTCCTTTATCTTAATCTCTTTCTCTCACACACACACACACACAGACACAGACACACACACACACACACACACACAGAGCCTACGTTAATTGCAGCATAGCAGTTCACAAATCAGTGGCTGGGAATGAATTATAACTCTAGGAACAAGTGAATCATATTTTCTCCCTAAAAGCCACTGGATGCACAAGCTTTAATTACACTGGTATAGTTAAAGTTTACGACATCCTTAGTTTTTATTGGCATACAGGTGCTTAATTGCAGCTGTACTAGAGGGGCACAGCCTCTCTTTTCCTGGAGGCTGGTCCCTGTCACCCACAGGGAAAGGGCTCTGCACTTATAATCCCTAGAGCTTTACAGCCCGCAGAGCTCAAAGTGCTTCCCAAAGGAGAATCGGGGTCATTACCCCATTTTACAGCAGCGGAAACTGAGGCACCAAATAGGGTCTTGTCTTGGGTCACCCACAAGGCCAGTTGTGGAGTGGGTATTAGAACACAGCTCTCCTGAGTCCTGGTGTGCTAGCTGCTAGGCCACACTGTACCTTTATTACAGCCACTGCTGCAGTGTACTGATTGAACCCCTTCGGATGGCAGTTCATGCCCATATCGTCCCCAAAACAGTGTGGCAAACCAGTTTGTTCTCTCCCCACCCACCCCCCGCCGTCCTGTCCTAATTCAACAAGAGCTGAGGCTCTCAGCGCTGCTCCAGATCAAGCCCTTAGGATGGAGTTCGCCCATTTCACCCTTTGCATGGTGGATAGCAAAGAGGAATGTTCCCTCATTAAGGAATCCAGCTGCTCCAGCGGTTCAGGTGGGGGAAGCAGCCTGGATAACCCATGTGCTTCCATGCAGCTGGCTGCATAAAAGAAGCTGTTTTCAGGTCTGGTGAAGTTCCTTATTAACTTCTGCCCTGCAGCTCTGGCCATGGCGTAAGAGCCATGTTAAGTCAGGCTTTGCCACTGGCAGGAGGCTCTAACGCCCCTAAATCTGGAAGCCAGAACATTTGCTGCTTTTTTAACCCCCTTAGACATTCTTTCTGAAGCCAGCCTGGGACTGGCACCACCTTCCGGCTGTCCAGGGCTCGAGGCTGGGGTTTGCTCGGTAGAACAGGAATAGGCACTCAGAAAACACTTATGTCTGGGGTGTAAGATGAGCAGGGAACAATTCCCTCCTGCCCCCATGTGCTGGACGTGTCATGTAGGAATCACAGAAAAATATTCCAAGATGAAGTTGCCTGGTGGATCCAACTGTTCCCTGTAAGCTGAGCGCTTGTGTGGCCACCTGGGAGGCATCCAGGGGCTGCTCAGTTGATGAGCAGAGTGCTCACAGCCAGCAGCCTGTGTTTCTATGGGTGGTGCACAGCCACACATGCCTTGGTGCACATAACAAAATTTATTCTGCCTGTAGAGGGAAAAAATTAGCGGGAACCCTTCTCCACCTCCCCCCACCCTAGCCCCTTTGCGCAGGGAAGGTGAAGGCACTGTTTACTATGACCCCCTGGAGTAACCAGCACCATTGGCTTTACTGGCAGTCAAGCACAGCTGCAGATGACTGTGGCCCCTTTGCTTTGTTGGCCAATGGGTCAGGGCCACTGTCCTGCAGGGACTTCCTCACCTTCCATATTGTTTAAGCTGGACGAACCACCCTGCTGGAGGCAGGGATTTGTGCTGGCTGCTGTAAATGCCCTTCCCACCCCAAAGCTGCTCACACAGCAGAACCGATAGCCTCTGAAGGAGAAACCCGCCTGGCCCTCTTCGGTGAGGGCACCATGCTGGGACCATGGGAGGGTTGCTCCATAGAAAGCTCTTGCAGCAGGGCCTGGCCGTTGCTCTACAGACTGGGTAGGAGCCCACTGCCCCATCCTTAGAGTGACCAAGAAGTGCACCTGCGTCACAGGTACCACATGCGTTAGTCCCTACCTGCAAAAACAGTGAGAAGTCCTGCAGCACCTTTTAGACGAGCCAATTTTTTTGGAGCATAAGCTTCCGTGAGCAAAGACCCGCTTCGTCAGATGCAGGCAAATGAAGCTGACGAATGCATCTGATGAAGTGGGTCTTTGCCCAAGGAAGCTCATGCACCAATAAATCTTGTGTCACAAGCCACCTTGTGTGGAAGCAGGGATGGTCTCGGAATGTTCCAGGGTTTCAATCCTTGTAGGGCCATGTGGGGATGGGATTGTCTGTGACTTCTGTTCTGTCTGTGCCCACCAGCAGCCAACGAAGCCAATGGAAAGGTTAAGCGCAGAAACTCCAGTGCAAGCTCTGTCTGGCTCATTGGAACCGTCATCAGCAGGGAAGAGGCTGAATTCCTTCCATGTGTCACTTGGCTGAAGGGCTTTTGTGGGACGGGCCACCAAGTCCGTCTCAGCTCCAGGGCTTTTGCAGGATGCGCTGTGGAAATAAGGGCCCCCAAGTCCGGCTTGGCTCCCACCAAATCTCAGGTGGGTTAGGACGAGGGGAAAGAGCCCTGGCTGGAGCTCCACCGCCAGTCAGGTCCCATCCTCACAGGAATGTATCATAATCACTGTTCCCCCAGGGTGGCCTTGAGAACGTAGCCAATGGCCTCAAGTGAGGGTGGGTGCCAAGGACCACAGCCCACCCCCCAGTCGGTGCTAGTGGGTTCCCTGTGCCCTGCTAGCTCAGGTGGCTCTGCTGAGAGCCCAGCAGCCATCCATGTGTCTTAGAGGCCATGATTCACCAGTGATCGCTTCTGCAGCTCCTCATTGACAGTGGGACCATCCCTACCTTGCCCTGCTCGCTGGCGTCCTCTGCTTTCAGGTCAGCCACGACGGTGACGGTGGTGGACAGCAGGGCATATTCCTTCTCTGCCACCTGTATGCTGCCGGGCCTGCTCCTCCGGCCCAAGGGCAGTGCCTCCGGAGGGGGGCTCTCCTGCCTTGCTTTGCAGGGGAAAGAAGTCAGGTAGGAGGAAGCCTGAGCTGAGAGGCTCAAGAACGCGTCCTTCAGGGCCCTGCGGAACTCCCTGCGCATCAGGCAGTAGATGACAGGGTTGAGGCAGCTGTTGCTGTGGGCCAGGCAAGTGGTGAGGGGGAAGATGTAGGTTTGGAGGAAGTAGAAAGTCTGGTCCCAAGGGAGGGCCTTGAACTTCACCAGGACTCCCCAGAAGGTTACCATGTGGTTGGGGAACCAGCAGACGAAGAAGGAGGTGACCACCAGGCAGATGGAGGAGGCAATCTGGCTCTGCCTCCTGGGGTTGTTGGCATTGACCCGGTACTTCTGGAGGAAGCCCAGGAGCAGCAGGTAAGAGGCCAAGATGACAGCCAAGGGCACCACGAAGGCCACCAACACCTTCTGGAGGTGATACACCCCCAGCCACTGGTTGGTGGGGAACTTGAGAAGGCACAACTCTACCCCGGCCACCTCCGTCACCGTGGCAAACATGGCGGTGGGGACGGTGGCTCCCAAGGCTATGACCCAAAGCACCACGGTGATGAGCTTGGCCAGGCTGGTGGTCAGCTTGAGGCCGGGTCTGACGGCAGAGGCCACGGAACAGTAGCGGGCGACGCTCATGGCCGTGAGCAGGAAGACGTTGGCGTAGACACTGAGGATGGTCAGGGTGAGGACCAACTTGCACAGGGCGTTGCCAAAGGGCCAGGTGAAATCCAGGGCCATCTCCACCGCCCAGAACGGCAGCGTCAGGGCGAAGTGGAAGTCAGCCAGCGCTAGGCCAAAGACGAGGATGTCGATGGCGGAAGCCAGCCTGCCCTTCCGGCCTCGCACCAGGTGCATCACCATGAAGTTGCCAAGCAACCCCACGGCGCACACCACCAAGTACATGCTGGAGATGAGGATCCGCAGGCCGAAGACGCCATCAGCCGGGACAGAGGCAGCATCATCCCCACTCAGCCAAATGTCCAGCAGGGATTTGTTCCCCAGGTCCCACTGTGTGGAGCCATTGAACTGCCCAGCTCCCCCTGCTTGCATGTTCGACACAACCTCCTGCCCACCAGGGAGCTAAATGTCCCTCCTGGGGTGGTACAGCACCTGGCGCAGGAAGGATTCGAGCCACCCCTCTGCTCACCGCACGGCCAGCACAGCCAGCCTTGCCCAAAGCAAGCCAAGTCCCTGGCAGGACTGTTCCATGCAGCTCTTCTTATCCTGATGCCAGATCCACCACATGGAAACTGAGGCAGTGCCAGGCAGTAAGCCGGTGGCAGCTTGCACAGCCTGGAGAGGGCCTCCTGCAGGCACCGCTTGCCCCAGGATCGTCCCTTCGTCTCCCAGATCTGCTGCGATCCGCCCCTTATGACTGATCCTTGCTGTCTGCTCTCCTGGCTCCTGCAAACCTGAGTCCAGCTGGGCAGAGGGCGTGGACTGAGCTGGGCAAGGCAGGCGAGCTGCCTTGGGTGTGTGCGTGACACTAGCGACTCAAGGCCGGCCCTCCTGGGGGGCAGGGCAGGACTCCTCCGTCATTCCCGGGGCAGGTGGAACAAAGGTGCCTACCCCACCCCTGGATCTCACTGGCCTCTCTGCTCAGCTGTTTACCCGCAGCAAATGCAATTGCAGCAGCCACTGCTGGAGGCTGTTGTGTACAGGCCCTGGGGCGAGTCAGGAACTGTGTTCCCTGTAAGCGGTGCCCTGGGGAGGCCGCCCAGGAGAGAGTCAGGTGCCGCCCAGCTGATTAGCAGAGCGCCCACAGCCGACAGCCTGTGTGTCTATGGATGGTGCACATCTGCACACTCCTGCGTGCATGGAAAAAACTTATTCTGCACATGGATGGAAAAAATTAGAGGTACTCCTGGTCTGGAACGAGCCAGAGATTCTCCATTAGCCCTGCACCCCCCTTAAGTCACTGCACAAGGTGCCTAGGGCCCAATCTGGTTACCGTGGAGGAGGGGAGCTCAGAATCAGGCCCAACGTGTGCGTGCGGTTGTGCGGAGTGGGGAGACTGGCCCATTAAAACGCACAGTGTCGGGGCAGCTCCAACGTTCAGGTTTTTTATTAAAATGAAATGCCGATGTGGATCTATATGTGAATTCCAGCGGCAACAAATCAGCTTCCCTGAACCGGGGCCAGGGGGGTTGGGGGGGGACTTGCCACCTAACCATTGCACTGCTGGGCAGAGCCGGAGGAGGGCTGAGCACTTTGGTTTAGTCTGCTGCAGCCAGGGTATGGGGAGGATGAAGGGCTTTGACTTGTTCAGGGTCACTGGCAAGTAGGTGCCCAGTCACTTGGGGCACCCTGCTCCATTCGCTAGACACAGCTACCTCGAGGCCTTGTGGGGGGGAGGGTCCCTTTCCGTGCCTCAGTTTCCCCAGCTGTAAAATGCTTTAAGATCTCTGAATAAAAAAGTGCTAGAAGTGGAGAGAGGTGACGGACTAGACTGAAATGGACCCACCTGGTGGCTCTACCCCGACGCACACCGTGCTGGTGACCGGCAAATGCAGGCTGATTTCCGTCCGGTTAGGAGCCCCTGCAGGTCTCCCATGGGGTTGTAACCAGGCACCGTCCCTTTAACGGAGTTTGTGTCTCTCTGGCTGTGCTCCAGGCAGATGATCAAAGCTTGGGCCTGGGAGAGCCCCAGGTGGCTTCCTGTCCCTGACCCTGGGAAGCCCTGGATTTAAGGGTGCAGAGGGGCAAAGCCTTTGGAGGAGCCATGGAGAGGATGTCATCGAGCTACAGGGCCAGGGTGTGTGCTCCATGCAGAGCCCTGGAATCCAGCAGAGCCTGACTCTCTGGGGGCCAGGTGTGAAAAGGATCAGACCCTCTCTCATGCCTGGCTCAGGGGTGGGAGCAGGTTGGAAAACAACTTGACTCTCCTGGGTTGGGTGAGGCCCAAGGAGGCCTTGAATTTCCTCAGCGGGCTCCCATGGCTGAGCCAGCTTCAGGGTGTGGCTGGCACTGCAGCAGCTGAGTGCCTCACTGTCTGTTATTCTCAGTGTCCCAATGGAAAACTGAGGCACAGAGTGACCAAGTCCGCAGGGCATCAGTGGCAGAGGTAGGCCTTGAACCTGAGTCGCAGGTTAATGCCCAAACCCTTGGCCAGAGTTCCTTCTACTTGTTTGCCATCCATGGGTGGAATAAATTTTGTTACCTGCACCAAAGTATGTGAAGATGTGCACCACCCATAGAAACATGCTGCGGCTGTGGGCGCTCTGCTACTCAGCTGGGTGACACCTCACTCTCTCTCGGGCAGCCGCTCAAGCGCTCAGCTTACAGGGGAATGCTGGTCTTGGGCCCGTCAACTTGCAGTGAGCCGGGGATCTCTGCCGAGGCTGTAAACAAGGGGGCAGGTTTTGTGACCTTGACAGCTGAGACCTGCCCTTTCATCCTACCAAACAGGTGCCATCTTGAGAGCTTTGGGATCCCAGCCCCACTGGGAGCCTGAAGCTGAGACTGGCCCCCACAGGTTCTCCTGTCCATCCGCTGCAACTCCCAATCTCTGCCAGTTTCTTCCCTTCTTGCCAGTGATTTACCCTGCTGCTGTGATTGCCTGGTTTGTTTGGGTTGCCAGCCACAGGTAGCAATAAAGCACCTGGTGAGCCCAGGTGATGAAGGAGGCCTGTAATCATCTCCAGCACACACAGCTTCAAGTTTATGAAGGTTAAGGCCAAGCACCGATCTTCAGACCTGCTCCTGTGAGCATCTCCGCTCCCTGCCCACTTGTGGGAGCTGAAGGAACCTATTTCCCAGAACTTGGCAGGGTGTTGTAATCCTGGTGGCTGCAGGGTACAGAGGCACAAGGTGGGTGGGGGGAGGCACCTTTGACTGGCCCAACTTCTGGACCTGGAGGGGAGCAGCTCCCTGGAACTTTTTATTAGGTGTGGGGCTAGTGACCCAGGTCTCCGAGCTAAATACTGAGAGGCAGCCGTAGGTAAGCCCAGGAGCGATTCAGGTGCCACCGAGTAGATTAGCAGAGCGCCCACAGCTGGCAGAATGGTTCTACCGCTGGTGCCATCTGCCCATGCCTTGGTGCACAGAACAAAATCTGTTCCACAGGTGGGTGTTTACAAGTTAGCTGGACCACAGTTAGCAGGCTATAGGGTGTGTTATAAATGTAACAGGTCATAAAACCAGTGTCTTGGGTGGGGTGGGGGTTCTGAGCAGCCACCATGGTTCTGAACTGAAATCCCCAGGGCTGTTGGTTGAAGGTGTTGCTGTTGGGATGCCTGTGTTGAGACCCACGAGCCAGCATGGGCCCAGTGGTTAGGGGCTAGGATGGGACTTAGGACTTGGGCCTGTCGGTGGTACAGGTGTCGCTTCTCTCAGCTACCCCATGTGAAGATAACAAACTGTCCTGCAGCCCCTTGAGACTGACAGACTTATGAGGTCATGAGCTTCCGTGGGGAAAGCCAACTTCAACCAGTCAGAAACCTACAGTCACTGAAGTGGGTCTCACCCACAAGAGCTCAGGACCTAATAGATTTGTTAGTCTCTAATGTGCCACAGGACTGCTTGTCAGCTGTGAAGTTACAGACTTCAGTTCAGAAAAGGGCGACTAAGATGATTAGGGGCTTGGAAAGGGTCCCATATGGGGAGAGGCTAGAGAGACTGGGACTTTTCAGTTTGGAAAAAAGGCGATTGAGGGGCGATATGATAGAGGTATATAAAATCATGAATGGTGTGGAGAAAGTGAATATAGAAAAATTATTTACCTTTTCCCATAATACAAGAACTAGGGGACACCAAATGAAATTGATGGGTAGTAGGTTCAAAACTAATAAAAGGAAATTTTTCTTCACACAGCGCACAGTCAACCTGTGGAACTCCTTGCCCGAGGAGGCTGTGAAGGCCAGGACTCTATTAGGGTTTAAAAAAGAGCTTGATAAATTTTTGCAGGTTAGGTCCATAAATGGCTATTAGCCAGGGATAAAGTATGGTGCCCTAGCCTTCATAACAAGGGCAGGAGATGGATGGCAGGAGATAAATCACTTGATCATTGTCTTCTGTTCTCCTTCTCTGGGGCACCTGGCATTGGCCACCGTCGGCAGATGGGATGCTGGGCTCGGTGGACCTTTGGTCTGACCCAGTATGGCCATTCTTATGTTCTTATGACTGACCTGGTTATGCCGTGAGGCGTTTGACTTGTGTAAAGAACGACTGACCGTGGCGGCTGGACTGTCCCCCGATGAGAGTTCTCCTCCCTGTGTCTCTCACACCCCTCCCAGCCAGTGCTGGTCAGGGCACATGGATGATCTGCGTCTGATCTCTACAGACCCCGTGAGCCTTCTCTGTGGGGTCCCACAGATCAAACAGGAGAAGGGGAATTAATTGGCAGGGAGGTTTTAGCTGTGCTGCCTCCTTTACTAACCCCTGTTCTCTCATTTCAGCCTGTTCCCCAGATCCTGTGCTACACAGACCAAGGGGCGCGTCTCAGGTCAGCTGTCCCCAGGTCATGGTGTTGTCCTGGGATCATCTGAAAAATGGCCTCCGTGTAGGCAAGTCCATGTGTTCCCGGCTTCCCGGAGGCCTTGGTATCTCCCCACTCCCTGGAGAGCAGGAAGAATGTTGCTGTGAGTGAGGGGACCAAGTGCCCTAGAGTCCTGGCATGGCTCTGCCACTTACTCAATCTGTGAACTTGGGTGCGTCACTTTGCTGTCATGGACAATATAGGCGTTCTGGTTCCTGCTTCATAGGGGTGCAAACAGGTGAAAGCGGGGGTGGTTCGCAGATGCTAGGGGCATTGAGAAGTACAGAACTGGATGGAAAATATGTTCCCAAGCTGGCTGGCTGTCTTGCGTATGGGTGCTGCCCTCTGCTGGTGAAGTATTTCAGGAGAGGGGCTCCTGGCCCAGCCTGCAGCACTGGGGATTTTCTTGGGGCATTTTGGAGATCTGACCAGGTGCAAGGTTCCCCTCCCAGCTTGACTGCTGATCAGGAAGGCAGGCTGGCACTGCAGCAGCCTGCCCCTTATGTGTCCTCGGGGTCATTCAAACCTGGAGGACCTGCCCTTTAAAGCCAGCCTTACTCCCAGAGGAGTGTGCCTGCTTCCGGATGCAGCTTCCCCAGGGAGCCGGCTGGGTGCTGCGTGACACTGTTTCATTTACAGGTGATGGCGTGTCCAGGGACAGATCTTCGGTCTCTGCCAGTGACCTCCTGCTGGAAAAGTCTGGGCAGGACACATCGGCCTCCAGGCAGTCCAGAAGCAGCAGATTGGCCTGCCTTTGGAGCTGTTCCCAGTTAGGACAATAAAGTAAAAATCTGGGAAAATTATGTGACCAAAAGTTGGGGGAGCAAATGCCCCCCCCCATCAATATGGGTCAAATCAGAATGTTTTGATCATTCTGAGCGGTTCTGATTTCAACTGCTTAAAAACCCAAATTCTCTGCAAATTTCAAAAGTTGTTTTGACTCCAAAAAGCCACCGCTCACTTCCTGGGTTCAAATATAGAAATGGGGCTTTCTGACAGCTGGGGAAATTTTGTTTTGCTTTGTCCAAAATTGTTTTGCAAGTGAGGGGGCGGGGAGGGTGATTGGCTAAAATTAACCCTGTTTCTCAATGAGGGGTACATGTACCCTTGTGGGTACACTGAGGTCTTCCAGGGGGTGCATCAACTCATCTAGATATTTGTCTAGTTTTACAACAGGCTAGATAAAAACACTAGTAAAGTCAGCACAATCTGAAAGTTCATGCAGACAATCACTTATTTCTACTGCCTCATCTGCCTTACACGGAAATGGAAGTACAATAGTTAGATTCCAATTGATTTAGTTGATAATAAGGCAGTAGAAAGTCAGCAAGTTTTCAATAGTCGTCTTAGAACCATCTTGACACCCGCCTGCAGCTAGCTGAGACCTCTCTGCCTTCTTAGGGGCACACGGAGAGCAGTGGGGCTCTGAGCCCAACTGGGAGCTGTAGTGGTGACATTGCGAAATAGGGATCAGAATGTCTATATGGTGCCACAGCAGCTAAGTGACACACCCAAGTCTACACAGTGAGTCTGTGGCGGAGCCATGCCATGACTCCAGGGCACCTAGCCCCCTGTGCAGTACAGTATTGCACATAACTGTTGGCATGGAGGGCAGGAGGCACAGGGCTGTTTCCACGGGGTACGGGTTTGCATGTTTTTGTAAGTAGTTTTTTAACTGGGTGAGATGCAGAACAAATCTGACTCCTGCAAAGGGTACAGTCATCTGGAAAGGTTGAATAGGTTGAATGGCACTTGTCTCAAGACCTCGGGTTACTTCAGGACCCTGTTTCTCAACTGGTGGTACATGTACCCTTAGGGGTATGCCAGAGAAGTCTGGGGGTACTTGTTTTTGTTTACAGAATCACAGGGCTGGAAGGGACCTCAGGGGGTCATTTAGTCCAGCCCCCTGCTTCAAGCAGGATCAACCCCGCCCCCCAAGTCATCCCAGCCAGGCCCTTGTCCAGCCGGGACTTAAAAACCTCAGGGGATGGAGAATCCACCACCTCCGTAGGCAACACATTCCAATGCTTCACCACCCGCCTGGTGAAGTAGTTTTTCCTAGTGTCCAACCTACACCTCTCCCTCTTCAACTTCAGACCATTGCTCCTTGTTCTGCCATCTGACACCTCTAAGAACAGTTTCTCACCTTCCTTTTTAGAACTCCCCTTCAGGAAGTTGAAGGCTGCTATTAAATCACCCCTCAGTCTTCTCTTCTGTAAACTAAACAAGCCCAAATCCCTCAGCCTATCCTCATAGGTCTTGTACTCCAGATCCTTAATCATTTTTTGTTGCCCTTCGCTGAACCTGCTCTAGCAAATCCACATCCTTTTTGTACTGGGGGGCCCAAAACTGGACACAATATTCCAGATGTGGTCTCACCAGTGCAGAATATAGAGGAATAACTACTTCTCTAGATTTGCTCGAAATGCTCCTCCTAATGCACCCTAGTATGCCGTTAGCCTTCTTGGCTACAAGGGCACACTGCTTACTCATATCCAGCCTTTCATCCAACATAACCCCTAGGTCCCTTTCCATTGTACTGCTGCTGAGCCAGTCGGTCCCCAGCCTGTAATCTTGGGATTCTTCCACCCCAGGTGCAGGACTCTACACTTCTCCTTATTGAACCACATCAGATTTCTTTTGGCCCAGTCCTCCAATTTATCCAGGTCCCTCTGGATTCTCTGTCTATCCTCCAACGAATCTACCTCTCCTCCTAGGTTTGTGTCATCCGTAAACTTGCTGCGGGTGCAATCCAGTCCCTCATCCAGGTCATTAATAAAGATGTTGAATAACACCGGCCCCAGAACCGAGCCTTGCGGCACTCTGCTTGACACAGACCGCCATCCAGCTATTGAGCCATTGACCACTACCCATTGGGCCCAACCATCAAGCCAGCTTTCTATCCATCTTATAGTCCAAGGACTCAATCCATATTTCCTTAACTTATGGACAAGAATGTTGTGGGAGACTGTATCAAAAGCCTTGCTGAAGTCAAGGTATATCACACCCACTGGCTTCCCCATGTCCACAGAGCTTCTTACCTCGTCATAGAAGCTAAACAGATTGGTCAGGCAGGACTTGCCCCTGGTGAATCCATGTTGGCTACTTTTGATCACTTTCCCTTCTTCCAAATGCTCCAAAAAGGATTCCTTGAGGATTCCCTCCATTATTTTCCCAGGGATTGAGGTAAGGCTGACGGGTCTATAGTTCCCTGGATTGTCCTTCTTTCCTTTTTTAAAGATGGGCACTACGTCTGCCTTCTTCCAGTCATCTGGTATCTCCCCTGATCTCTAAGAGTCTTCAAGGATAATGGCCAAAGGTTCAGCAATGACCTCTGCCAGTTCCCTCAGTACCCTGGGGTGCATTAAATCCAGACCCATGGACTTGTGCACATCTAGTTTTTCCAGATAGCTCAGAACTTGTTCCTTCTCCACAGATGGCTGCCCTCCACCTTCCCATACTGCAGCATCTAGGACCGTCATGGGGAAGTTGACTTTGTCCATGAGGCAAAAAAAGCACCAAGTACTTCAGCTTTTCCTACATCATCTGTCACTAGGTTACCTCCCTCATCCAGTAACGGCCCCACACCTTCTCTGATAACCTGTTTATTGTTCACATGCCTGTAGAAACCCTTCTTGTTACTCTTCACATCCCTTGCCAGCTGCAGTTCCAATTGTGCTTTCGCTTTCCTGAGTACTGCCCGGCATTCTCCAGCCATATGTTTATACTCCTTAGTCAACTGTCCACATTTCCATTTCTTGTGTGCATCCTTTTTGAGTTTAAGCTGACTAAGGACTTCCTTGTTAAGCCAGCCTGGTTGCCTACCATGTTTGCATTTCTTACGACGCAGCAGGATGGTTTGTTCCTGTGCCTTCAATAAGACTTCTTTAAAATACTGCCAGTTCTCTTGATCGCTTTTCCCCTTCATCTTTGTTTCCCAAGGGATCTTGCGCATCCGGTCTCTCAGGGAGTCAAAGTCTGCTCTTCTGAAATCAAGGGTCTGTATATTACTGCTCACCTTTCTTTCTTTCGTCCGGATCCTGAAATCCTGGTCACTGTAGCCCAGGTTCCCTCCCACTTCTATTTCTTCTACTAGTTCTTACCTGTTTGTGAGCAGCAGGTCAAGTTGCACACGGCCCCTGGGCCGTTCCTTCAGCACTTGTAGCAAGAAGTTATCCCCAACTTTCTCCAAAAACTTCCTGGATTGTCTGTGTGCTGATCTATTGGTCTCCCAACAAATGTCCGGATGATTAAAGTCTCCCATGAGAGCCAGGGCCTGTGATTTGGAAGCTTCACTTAACTGCCTGAAGAAAGTCTCATCTCCCTGATCTGGCAGTCGATAACAGACACCAACTACAAGAACATCACCTCTAAGCTTAACCCAAAGACGCTCAACTGGATTTTCTCCTTCCTCATACTGGAGCTCTGAGCAATTGTGCTGCTCCCTCACACAGAACACAACTCCTCCTCCTCTTCTCCCATCTGTCCTTCCTAAACCGTTTATAATCTTCCATGACCGTGCTCCAGTTATGCAAATCGTCCCCCCAAGTCTTCGTTATTCCAATCACCTCATACTTGTCTGACTGTGCCAGGGCCTCTAATTCTTCCTGTTTGTTCCCCAGGCTTCTGGCATTAGTGTACAAGCATCTTAGAGAAGGGGCCAATTGCCCCACTTTCTCCTCTTCACCCAGGAAACCCACTTGATTGTTCCCTCCTCCTTCCCCACTTACCTCTGGGCTTGTGTCACCTTCCCCCGGCAAACCTAGTTTCAAGCCCTCCTCACTAGGTTTGCAAGCCTGCCCGCAAAGATGCTCTTTCCTCTTTTAGTGAGGTGGATCCCGTCTCTTCTCACCAATCTCTGTTCACGAAACAGAATCCCGTGGTCAAAGAAACCAAATCCTTCCCTGCCACATCACCTACGCAACCAGGCATTTACCTCTGTGATTTGACGATCCCTACGCAGACCCTTTCCTTCCACAGGGAAGATAGATGGGAAGACCACCTGTTTAATAAAGTGGTACTTTATAAAGAAAGGTTGAGAAACCCAGATCTAGGGGGCACAGGCTGTGGGGAACCCATGTATGCGTCGGGTGTCTAAAAGCTCCATCTGCTCTGTACAGAGCCTCCTCTGTGATGTCCCAGCAGATCCAACTGGAGAAGGGGAGTTGATTAGCTGGGAGGTTTGGTCTATATGCCCTCCTGTGTTATTCCCCTGCTGGTGGATTGTGCCCTGCTGGGCTCTGCTTAATGTCCAGTGCAAACTCTGACCTGTGCTGCTGGTGCCTCTGTTGGACCCTGACGCTAAGCAGTGACTCCAGTGCAGCTGATGCTGCAGTTGCTCGTGGTGGCCTGCGAGGAAACACCTCTCCTTTCAACCCCAGGAACAAACGCTCTCGGAGATCAGATCGTGGGCAAGCCCAGGCTGGGCCTGAGCTGTCAGCAGGTGTGCGGGAGGCAGCGAGGGGAGGGCACAGGGCCGGCCCTCCAGGCAGAAGGATTGTCTTCAAGCCCTCCCCAGATGCACCACGCCTCTTCCTTTGAAAGCAGTTACCTGCTCAGGAGCCGGCGCCGAGTCCCGCTGTGGCGCTGGTCCATGGCTGTCCGTGCTGGGCCCATCTCAATGTCAGACCCTCCTGCCGGCTCTCAGGGGCCCCCCTCCTGACACGTGAGCCATACAGGCTGGGGATGGTGTGAGCCCAGCACTCGCTCCGGCTGGTTTTCCGTGGTGAGGCTGCAGCGCGGGACAGTGGGCACCATGAAGAAGATGTTCTCCTGCTCCACCTTGCAGGTGGCGGTGAGTGATGGCTGCTGAGGTCTCCCCTTGCCCTGAGCTGGTTGGCAATGTGGGGGGTCTGAGCCTGGGGGAGGGGATATAGCCCTAAGAAAGGGACATGACTGTGTGCATCGGAAGAGTGCTGTGCTGCTGTAGTGTATGGGAGCAGTGCCTACTGTACCTCATGGGAAGAGCCCTGTGCCTCCTGCCCTCCATGCCAACAGCTACGCGCAATACTGCACAGGGGGCCAGGTGCCCTGGAGTCATGGCATGGCTCCGCCACAGACTCACTGTGTGGACTTGGGTGTGTCACTTAGCAGCTGCAGCACCATACAGACATGCTGGTCCCTATTTCGCAATGTCACCACTGCAGCTCCCAGTCAGGCTCAGAGCCCCAAAGCTCTCTGTGTGTCCCAAGAAGGCAGAGGGGTCTCCGCTAGCTGGAGGGGGGGGTGTCGAGATGGCTCTAAAAGAGAGAACCCCACAGCTGGCCTCTGATTTAGCCTGATCTGCTGTCTGGTGTGAGAGCAGCTCTGGGCTCTAGCTAATAGTACTCACCCTGGCCGGCAGTATCTTAAGGACCTAGGATTTCGCAGCCCTGGTCTTCTGCCCCTGTCTGTGTGCTGGGGCTGATTCTGTGGTGCATGTTGGACAGGAGGGGTGATGAAAGAGGGAGAGTTGTCCACTGGTTAGAGTGCTAGCGAAGGACCTTGAGGTCCCAGTTCAATTCCCTGCTCTGCTGTGCATCCCCTGGGTGAGCTTGCCTGGCATCTGAAGTTTCAGAGCAGCTGGCAGGGCCAGTGCCCCTGCAATCCAGGGCTCAGAGCCCCTAAGAGGCTGTCAGATCCTGTAGCCTCCCTTTGTTAAGGGGCCACTGGGAGGCAAATCATGCCAGCAATCTCGCTGCGTGGAAACACTCGTTCCTTGTTCGCAGTCAGCTGGAGCCACGGCCCCTCCTGCCACGGGGTTAAGGCTGTGCAGTTCTCAGCCTGCCTTTGCTCTGCATCACACGCAGGGATCTGGATTGGGCAATGGGAGCCCGGGGAGCCAGCGTCAGGGCCTGACAAACCGGAATGGCGGAGTGGGTTAATTACCCAGTCAACTGGGGCTGTTGCATCTCCAGGGTGTTCCCAGGCTTGGTGCAGAGGCCAGGGGCCAGCCCCCAAGGGAGTGGAGGCTCCAGTCATATGTCTGTTAATAGGAACTGGGTGCTGTGTATCTGAATCAAGATCAGACGTGTTGGCCTTACAGTCCCCCCTCTTTAAATACCCTCCATATAAGTGAATAACTCATTAATAAGCATTCCCTTTCAAATCACCGGGTCGGATCCCAAACTTCTTCATAGGCAAGTATATTGTAACAGAGGCTATGCTCACGTATGCCCTCTATTGCTTGGAATTGGAACTATGTGTCATGGGTCCTTTACTGCCAGAAAGCTAAGGGAGATTCTCATTCACCTAAAGTGGCAGAGGGAAGCTCCTGGGAGTCAGAGGAGCTGAGTTCTAGACCTGCTGTTGCTGTGAAGATCCAAATGGCCAAGATACTTCTAGAGTTAATTAGTGTAGGCCCAATTTACTGATTGCCACATTGATAGAAGCTTGGTAATAATAATTTGCATGTCTATGAAGCTTTAATCAGAGCACCTCAAATCTTTCTGCAACCGCTCATTAAGAGGTGACTGTATGGGGAGGGAAGCATTACTGTCTTCATTCCCCAGAAAGGGAAACCGAGGAACAAAGACAAAAAGTGATGTGTAAGTGGCTGCCCAATGCTACATGCTGTACACAACCCAACCAGCTCTAACCACTAGCCATGCTTCTTCCAAGAGCTGGGAGTGGAACCCAGCTGGCCCCACTCCAACCAGTGGATCACACTCCAGCCTAGGAACAGAGCCGTGTGCTCAGACAAACAAACAACTACTTGGCTTCTCTTGATAATATCTTTTACCTTATCTCTTTAATACCCTGGGGCCCATACGCTACAACTATACTACATGCAAGGAACAGAGGCAAGACCCCACTCCCTGCTCAAACTCTGATCCGGCACCTGCCACGTGGTTATTTTCCCACTCTGGGATAGAGGGTGATTAGGATTTGAGCAATCATTGGGTGTGTAGCCCTTGTGTAACAACACACACATGCTGAGGGAGTACAGGTGGGTGTGGAATATTAATCACCAGTTCTTCAATGTGGGTCCATTGTCATACTCCACAGCTGTGCACCAAAGATTCAGGGTGCAGCCCCTGCTCTGTCGCAGGTGCCTGGTGTGACTTGGGCAAGTCACTCAGTCTTTTCGGGCCTCAGTTGCCCTCTACACAATGGGCTGGATAGCCCTCCCTGCCTCGTCGAAGGCAAGCATGAGGCTAAATGCATTACATATGCTGTATTTTGATTTAAGGTGTGCACCAGATAGATTCTGATACTTTAAAAAGACCCAATCTTGGAGTCAAATTGAAGCCCTGGTGTAAACAGATGCAACTCAGATGGATTTGCTCCCATCAGCTCTTTCCATGGCTTGATTTAGCCCCTTGTTTTCATCCCCAGGCCAAAGTTGTCTGTAAGGAGTTAAGTAGATGGGGAAACTGAGTCAGAGAGCAAGGGCATGACTTACACGAGACAACAGATGATGGTCAAACAAAAATCTAGCTCATCTAGTGCAACTTTTCATTAGCCATCTCAAAGCACTTTACAAAGGAAAGTAAATATCGCTGTCACATTTCATCCAGTGGGGAAACGGAGGCATGGGATCTCTGGTTCTTGCATCTGAGCTCTGCCCCCTAGACCTTGCTTGTTTCTCTAGCTTGTGTCCCGAGTGATATAACATTCTGGGCTGATAAAGAACCCTCACTGCATTGCACTGTTTAAAAATCTTCTCTTGGTGCTTTTAACACTGTTTGAACAATTCCTGTATTAAAGAACACATGACAGCTCCTTGTGTTGTGTCTCATTAGAGGCGGGTTAGACACCCACTTCCTCACTCAGCACTTGCCTAAACCTTGTGTAATCTTCTCTCCCTTATACAGCTGTCATCGCCATTCCCTGTCATTGGATTGCCCAGGGGCTTTCCTGGTTAACCCTGCCTCGAGTAAGAAACATGACACTTAGCCATGGAGGTCAGTTGTTGTAGCTCAAGGGGGAGCAAAGTTTTTTACGTCGGGCCTCACTTTTTGTCCCTCCAGTGAGCAGCTCCCCCGACCCAACCTGTCTATTGTAATCCAAATGGACGGAATATCGGTTATGTTCATATGAAAAAAAAAATCCCTTTTGGCACCTGTGAGACAGGAAGTCTGTAGAGTGTTAAAAATTTTATTAACCGGTCTATAAATGTGACTACCCAGCTGTAAAAACAGGAACACATTTTAATATCGTTAATGTGATGGATGAGCCGGAGACCCAGCAGCCAGTCATGCTGTCCCTGCTTGAGGAATTTCATGCCCCTCACAAAGGGGCCTGTAATAAACTCTTACAGCAAGGTCCTCAGGATGATGAGGATGTGGTTATAGACAACTGAAGATTCTTAGCTAAGAGGTGCTGAGTGGCGGTCCTGTGTTTTCTTTGATGCGCAAAGGAACGGGCACAGGAGCAATAGCTAGTGTCTTGAAAGCTAATTGCATAACACTCTCCTCTGTGTTATCTCCTTTTGGGAGAGAAGGAAACTGAGGCACAGAGGATGTGGTAAGTCGTCCCAGGTCACAGAGGGCTCGGCTCTCATAAAACCCAGCCTGGCCACATTTCACATATTTGTGGTTTGTTTTGATTAATCCCTGAAGAAAGCCACACATTTGTGGGGGGCGTCGGGACTAGCCTTCCCTCACTGCGGGACACCCTCAAGTTAATGTGCCATTGTCTAAGTGGCAGTAACAACTCCAGTGTAGACGTACTCAGGGAGTAGGGGAGACGCGTGGGCTTAGAGCTCCGGCCACCTCGCTCCCAACTCTGTCTCATCCATAACTACCTCTGCTTAGCTCTGCTGGACACACAGGGGGTGTGGGCCTCCCCAGCTCAGAATGAATCAGGGGCCTCTGTGTGCGTGCATGCGTGCGTGTGTGTGTGTGTGTAGACATAACAAAGGAAGTTTCATTGGGTAACACACCCCTAGACTTGCTGTCATCAGTGATATTTGTACTGATATCTTGAGAATGAGCTATTTAGAGGAATGCTCTTGTCCAGGGATCAGCAACCCCTGACACGGGTGCCAAAGCCAGGCCACCGGGGGATTAACAAAACACGAGCTAATGCTGCCAACCAGCCCCGACATAGATCTGCATCCTACTGCAGTCATTAGTGAAGCTGTCTTAAGCAGAACTATTAGTGACTTTAAAAAATATCACTGGCCCTTGGATTGTATACAGCAGTGAAGAGGTCAAATTTCACCACTCTGCCTCAGCAAGACTGGTCCTGAGTGATTGCAAATAGCTCAGTGGCTAGAGGACCGGCCTTGTAAATGAGGGGTTGTGAGGTCTGACCCTTACTGGGACCTCAGATGCACGTCTTGGGGCTGGTGAGATAAACATCTGCCATAGATGGGGGTGGGTCCTGCGGAGAGTGCAGGGGGCTGGATTCAATGACTGTTGAGCTCCCTTCCAGGTCTCTTCAGGCCTGTGTGTAGCTTTTGGGAGCCCTGGCTGGGCTTGGCCATGCTGCCCCCCAGCTCTTTCACTTTCCCCGTGCTGCTGTCTTCGATACAGGTCGAGAGCTGGAACAAACAGGACCAGAAGCTTTTGGAAGCTGTTGAGAAAGGGGACGTGGGCAGAGTTTCCATCCTGGCCTCCAGAAAGACAGCCAGACCCACCAAGCTCAACGCCCTGGGCCAATCTGCGTACGTAAGTTTTCTTGGCTGCTTCCCCCCGCACTAACCCAGCTGGTCTTCTGTTTCTAAATTGACCCCTCTGACCGGTGCTGAGGCACAGCCGCTGTGCGGACAGTTCCTACCGGGCCAGGACAAAGCCCAGAACCTTTCCAGTCATACCTCCTTGCCCACTGAATGTCACATTAAGATAGGGTGTCGATTGCCCTGATGCACATAAGCTCCACCCCTTTCTCCTTGTTCTGGCTTAACCCATTGGCCAGTCCAGTCTAGCATCCCCGCCTCCTGGCAGCGCACACCTATCTTGACAGGTGGGGTGGTTTTGTGGCCAAGGCATTGGGATGGGACTCAGGAGAAAAGACTCTGCCACTGACCTTGGACAAACTACTTTGGCGGCCTGTGCCTCAGTTTCCTCATCTGTGAAACAAGAAGCGTGACCCTTCCTTTCTCCCACCCTGTGTGTGTCTGGTCTATTTAGCCACTGAGGTCTTCAGGACAAGACCTTTCATACTATGTCTGTACAGCACCTTGCGCGATGGGGCCTGATCTCGGCTGAGGCCTCAAGTTGCTAGCGGATTTTAAAGAGGAAGAATAACTAGAGCATGAGATCTGGTTCCCCTCCCTCCTATACCAGAGCAAAGCTTTGATCTCAGCTAGCTCCAGCCTAGATCATTGGTCCAGCAGTGCCTGCATCCTGCCTCTAACAGCGATCCCGCCCTGATGCTTCGAAGGCTCTGTGCGTGTATATTCTGAGCCCCGTCCTGTATCCGGCTGTGTGTGCAATGCCGCACATGGTAGCGGAGAATTCCTTCCTGACTCACTGGTGCCCCAAAGCACAGGGCTTGACTCTCCCTATCTTACGCCACATAATCACAGATGTTGTCTTCCCATTCATCTGAGCAAGGTGCTGTCGTACCAGCTGGCACTGCCAGTTGTCCAGCTGGCTCTGGCTGACAGCAGCCCACTGGAGGAGCAGCGCTGTTGTGAGCAACCCTTTCAGCCAACAATGGCTGCAGAGACACGGCTGCTGCTGGTAATGTAGGTACTGACTAGACTGAAGAGTAGAACCCAGAGTCCTGGCTCCTCACCTCTGAGCTAATCAACTCGTTCACACTCCCTGGCCAGGGATAAAACCCAGGAGTCCGAGTCCCTGCGCTAACCAACTGGATTCCATCCCCTTCCCAGCACTGGGACTAGAACCCAGGAATCCTGGCTCCTTACCCCGCCCGCCTCTCAACCATTAGACAGATCAGGGATTCTCTAGGAAGCAAGCGGGGGTGGTCTCCCACCAGCTCCTTTGGGGTGACACGTTCCCTGCACCATGATCCTGGGTCCCTTGGTGAGTTGCTTGCCACGCTTGTAGTTACTCTTGGCTCTCTGCCGCTTGGCAGGTTCCACCTGGCGGCTTCCAAAGGGCTCACCGAATGCCTGACCCTCCTGCTGTCCCACGGGGCTGAAGTCAACGAGAAGAATGATGACGGTACGTGTGGGTGTCTTGGGAGAGGAAGCGAGAGGGCAGGACCGGCCTGGTCTTGGGGGGTCTGTCTGAGCTAATAGCCATCTCGCCCTTTGCCAGATCCCTGGTCCCTGCAGGCCAGCATCATGCCACCTGCCCAGCCCAATGGTCTGTGGTCCAGGAAGGCTAGAGGGCAGCTCCTGCCTGGGGACAACTGCTGCAGAGTGGGGTTTGGGCTGGGCTCCTGCGGCTGGTGGCCCAACTGGCTAAAGGGCCACCTAACATATAGCCAGACATGGGTGTGGCTGTGTGTAGCACACATTGTGCTTAGCTTGCCAGCTCTTCGGGGACGATTATTTGTTCTGTGGTTGCGTGGCCTCTAGTGCTGTGGTGTCCTGGTCCAGGACGAGGGATCGTAATTCCTACTGCCGTGCAGATAACGAGAGTATATTAACTGTTGCCATCAGGGTTCCTGCTAATGTTTTCCACACGTGTGGAATGATTTTTGTTCTGTGCACTGAGGCATGTGGAAATGAGCAACACCAACAGAAACACACACTGCCAGCTGTGGGTGATCTGCTAATCAGCTGAGTGGCACCCGAATCCCTGCTGGGTGGCCCAAGCTCTCAACTAACAGGGAACACCACTTGCTGGGCTGGAAGAGACCAAGGGTTGGTCTTATCACATTTCCCACCTCCTGTCAGACCAGGTTTGCCGAACTCTTACCATCCCTGCCAGGACTGGATGGGCCCCAGGCCCCAGGCCATGGAATGGCCAGCGGAAGGCCTCAAATCCCGGCTGTGCACCTCCTTGTTCTCCCGCCAGGATGGCAGGACAGCACCTGGCCTCCTGAAGTGTGAGGATTCGTAGCCTTTGTCCTGGCTCTGGCTTGTGTCACTGCAGTGGCTGCGCCTGTCCATGCTTGTTTGCTCTCTGAAGGATGTTTCCATTGCTGAGATGCCCACTCATCCTGCTGGCATGCAGGTGCCTTCGCATGGCCCAGGAAAGTCTGTTTGTCCATGGCCTCCCATGCACTGTTCCTTGTAAGCTGAGCACTTGAACAGCCACCCAGGAGAGATGCGGGGGCTGCCCAGTGATTAGCCAAGCACCCACAGCCAGCAGCCTGTGTGTCTATTGATGGTGCACATCTACACATGCCTTGGTGCACAGAACAAAATTTATTCCACCTAGGAATGATAAAAATTAGAGGGAAAGCTGTTCCCATGGCCTAGGGGTCTGCACCTTGCACAGGAACCATAGAGTTTAAGGCTAGAGGGACCATTCATTCCTCATTTGTCCTCCTACATACACAGTCCACCAGCACTCATGAGCCAGCAACAGAGACCAAAGTGAACGAGCCCCACAGGAGTCTGCATGGTCCTGTGTCAGAGAACAGGAGGGCCCATGGCCCCTGCAGTGGCAGTGAGGTACACCCAGGTAATCCTGGCACCCCATGCTGCAGGGGAGGCAAGCCCCGCTCCACAACACACATGATCCCTGCTCATATGTCTGGCAGGGGGGCAAGGGGTTAATTCCCTTTGCATCCCACCTATGATCATCAGCTTCTTCTGTGTGCAGTGCGCTTGTGCAGCTGCTCAAGAGAAAGTCACAGGCTGCCCAGCTGGTTAGCAGAGTGCTTACCAGTAGGTTTTGTTTCTCCTGGTACTGCACATTTGCATATGCCTCAGTGCACACAGACAAATTTATTTTGCACATGGATGAAAATAATTAGCGGGAACGGTGATGATCAGTGACACCCTGAGCAGGTGAGGAAGACCCAGCCAGCCATACCCCGGAGGGGGAGAAAGCCTAGTGCCCCAACAGACCCTGGCACTGCCCACAGGCTTGTCCTGGACCTGCCCCCTCCCCAGCAGATCTATTTGTGGGCACCAGGCCTGCAGAGCCCAGATCTGTGTCCAGCAGCAGATTAGTCTCCCAGGGAGAAATGAAGCTGCTTTCGCCCCTGCTCTGCACACCCTCCAGGGACTCACAGAGTCACACCCACCATGGGAAGGGCTCAGATCTCTGTTCTCAAGACCTGATGGTGTCCCTTTGCTTTGCTCCCTAGGTAGCACAGCGTTGCACCTGGCCACCATTGCCTGCCAGCCCCAGTGCGTGAAGGTGCTGCTGCAGGTAGAGATGGCGACTACCCCTCCCTGCCCCTGTGCTCTGGGCTGGGCACAGGGGAGTGGGAGAGTTCCTGCCTGGGGTCTCAAGCCACCAGCAGGACTTCCAATTGTACAGACTCACTTCTCCTTCGTAGACAGGGTCTGAAGGGGGCAGCAGCCTGGCCCACTGGTTGGATGGGGGGGTCAGGCCTTCCCAGGCTCTCTGTTGAGAAGAGATGGTTTAGCTGGTCTATAGGTCTGGTGGTGGGAGCAGGGAAAGTCCAGGAGGTAGGAGTACTGGGTTCTTTTCCCAGTTTTGTGAAGGGGGTGGTTCTTGCCCTGGGTTCTATTCCCAGATCTAGGAGTGGAGGGGATGCCTAGTGAGTAGAGCTGGTCAGAAGACCAAGCTCCTGGGTTCTATTCTTAGTCTTGCTGCTGACGGACTTGTGGAGAGGCCTTTCCCCCACACCCAAACTGCTCCATGCCTCAGTTTTCACACTGAAATGAGACCGATAGGCTCTCCTGCCATTGACGAAAGGAAATGGGTGGGCGGGGTGAAGCTGTGATTTGCGAGCGGATGCAGCTGTGCACTGGGACACCAGTGATCCAAAGTGGGTCAGCTGAGAACACGCAGTCCTGGGCTGCCTTGTGTATTTCTGGGACGAAATGAGACCTGAAGCCGGAACGTACAGGTGGCGGGGGGGAGTGGAGGGGGTTCCCTGTAGAATAACTGGGTCCTGAACTTGGATTGCTTGGAGACCTGATAGAGGTACAAATTGCAGACATTCCCCCAGATCTAATCACATTTTCTAGCAGGGGTTGAAATGAGGGGCGGCCGTGCACCTGCCTTTCATTACCACACTGTTGATCCAGGGTAACTCCAAATGAAGAGGGGCTGTTCTGCCTTTCCCCCTGCAAAACCGGAGATCAGAAGCTAGCCCCTGGACCCCGCCTGGCTCTGCCCACGGAAGGCATCCCACTAGAGCACTGAGGCCTGGCCTGGCCCAGCAGTGGCTGCGCTCTGTGTTGGCTGTGTTTGTGCATTAGACCATCTCAAGGGCTAATCCGGTTGCAAGGCGTGGCTGGGGAGTGTCAGACTAGAGGTGACAGGCTAGCAATAGGTCAGACAGCAATGAAACCAGGAGAACAGGCGTGTCTCCTAGCTCAGGGCGGGGAGCGCATTCCTGCCTGACAACTTACTACATGGGCTGTTTGGTCACACAGAAGCCTTGGAAGTGAACGACATCTTGCAAAGCACGTTGGGATCCTCTGGCATGGGGACATGCAAGCACTTGTTCCTGAACTGAGCTCGTGGTTGCAGGGATAATTAGTCCCACTTTACTGCTGGGGAAGTAAAGGCACAGACAGGTGATGGTGGCTCATTTGAGGCTGTGCAGTGAGTCAGTGCTGGAGCTGGGAGACCAGATCTCCTGCCTTCCCAGAGCAGTGCTGGGCAGCCTGGTGTGGCCTCCATTGTGCTTGATGCTGTACAAAGCATGGAAAATCTAAAGAGAGCCAAAGAAATGTTCATTATCCCCATTTTACAGATGGGAAAACTGAGGCCTGGGAGTTTTTTTAAAAAAAAATGTGATTTGCCTCAAGGTAACATAATGGGTCCATGTTGTTCTTGGGCTAGAACCTAAATGTCCAAAGTCCCATGCCAGTGTCTTAGCCAGCTAATTAATGGGCATCATTGGTCCTGGGTATCTGGAAGCCCTGTCTGGCTAGCCCCAAAGGAAGGGTTCCCACTGTGCATGTCTCGCTCTGAAGCAGAAGGAGGGCCCACAGTTCTGTGCTCTAGCTGCCCCCAGCCTGTTGTCAGTGGGGAGATGGCTGGGCTGAAGTGCTGCCCTCACAGCTACATTTGTTCTTTGCAGCACGGTGCCAGCGAGGACTGTGTGGATGGCGAGAACCGCACCCCCCTGCACTGGGCCGGTGAGTCTCAGAAGGCTGCGGGAGGCTGAGCCCTGAGTGGCACCCTGTCTGATGTGTGCATCAGGGCAGATCTTCTCATGGGGCTGAGGTGAAGGACTCCAGGCTGGGGAACGCTGAAGCTGGGTTTCTGGAGACAGCTGGAGCAGGCTGAAATCTGGCTGGGGCTCCGTCTCCCAGCAGGGAGCTCTATCAAGTTCCTTCCTCTCACAGTCTTTTCACTGCCATGCCAAAGAGACAGACATAGGGCAGGTCTCCCATGGACATCTCTTGAATCTTTGCGTTAGACCATGCCATCCCCATCTGTGGCTTTCTGTCCCCAGGCAAACCTGCCTGCCTGTCCTACCTACCTGCCTGTCTGTTCTTCTGTCCTCCTATGGATCACAGTCCCTCCTTCCTCTGTCCCCAGACATGTATATTGATCCCACTTCGAGCTGTCTGTCTAGCCATATCTGTCCCCTTCAGTCCCTGTCTGTGCATCAGTCCATCCAGCTCCTTCCTGAGCTACATCCCTGTGTCAAGCCCAGGTTCTCCCACAGGCCAAAGGAGGGATGTGCTGGTGCTGGCTGTCTGGACTGGAAGCTCCTGGGAGCAGGGACCTTTTTGCATGCCCTTGACTTGTGGTCCTCTCAACACGCAGTACCCGCGCACATCCACTGAGTGTCACCCTTGATTAAGTAACAGCCCACTAGGGGACATAGGGACCACAAACAGGCTGATTTAAGGGAGGTCAAACTCTACCAGGCTGGACACACAGGTATTGGGCAGTGCAGGGACAGTAGTGGGGAAAGGAGGGGAATGACCCAGACTGCAGGGGCTGGCTCAAGGCAGTTTCAAGCAGAGGACCCCAGTGATCAGAGAGACCGACCCAGCGTGTAATGCCTGGGCCCAGTGGCTCTCAACCGGGAGGCCAGGCACTCCCTGGAGGGCCATAAGCAGGTCTCAGGCTGCTTCGAGCAAAGCCAACATTAGACTGACTGGGCTAGGTGACCACATTGCCCTATGGCAAATACGGGACACCAGCCTCCAGGGTCAGGGCTCCTCGGGGATGGGGACAGCTGCCCTGTGGTGACGCACTGGGGATAGGGGCTCTGAGGTGTCCCAATGAGGGGGGAGCGGAGGATGGGGGCTCCACAAGCTCCTGGGGGGATGCTGAGAAGGTGGGGTTTGCAGCCTCCTGGTGGTGGGGTTGAGGGGCAGGAAATGTGGCTGCTGCCCTGCGCAGGGGTCCTGGGCAGCAGGGGCTGCCAGGCCAGGGAATGGGACAGCTGCCCCATGGAGGAGCATCCCAGCAGAAGGAGCTGTCTCCCCGAGGTGCAGGATGCTGAGGAATGGGGCTGCTGCCCCTGGGGGCCTCCCCTGGGTGTGGGACACCAAGGAACAAGGCAACCGCCCTATGGCAGAGCTCACCGGCAGCCACCGTGGGGTGCCAGGGAATGGGGCAGCTGCCCCATTCAGCAGCTCCCCTGCAGCAGGAGCTGCTGTCCCAAAGTGCAGGTGCAGAAACAGGGAGGAGCACCTGGAGCTGCCATCCTGACCCAGTGGGTGCCGGTGAAGAGGATCCCTGCAAAATTCAGGACAATTTGCCCATTTTCTTTAAATTGGGACCCCCGGGAGACAGGTTAAATAAGGGACTGCCCCTGGTAAAAATGGGATGGATGGTCAACCTGTGTTGCGCCTGGGGCAGAATAGTGAAGTCCCAGCGCATGGGGCTCAAACCTGGGGCCCCGAGCCCAGACCCCAGCCGCACAGAGCTGAAGCCACAGCCTGAGGAGTTTAGCTTCACAGGGACCCGGGTGGTACGAGACACTGGGCCATTGCCCTGGTTGCTGTCCCCGGCCCCGGCTTTTATGTGCAGAAACCCAGTTGTTGTGGCCTAGGAGGGCCATGGCGTGTCTGTAGTATGCTGAGGGGGACAGAAGCCCTGCGCTGGTCAACCCTTTGGGCCAACGCTGACTTGCCCAGACTAGCTGTGAATATTTCCCTGCCCCCCTGCCTGCCACCCCCGACAAGGCTTCCCATGGGAAATGCCCTAACAGATGTCTCACCCTCCTGATGCTGGGGGTTTAAACCCTGCTTGGGCCCCCTTTGTCTGAGGAACTGCCCTGAGCAGAGAACAAGGCCCTGCTCCAGAAGGTTGAATGGGGAAGGTCAGACTGAAGGCTGCTCCCTCACTGGCCGTTGAGAGAGGGCAGACCTGCCAGGCCCGACAGGTGTATAGTCCCTCTGATGCGTGGCAGCAGCCGGGTGTGTCCCTCGAATGCTGACTCCCCCTTTCCTCCTGCCCCGCAGCCTCTTCTGGGTGTGCCTCCAGCGTCTTGCTCCTGTGTGATCATGAGGCCTTCCTGGATGTCACCGATGACGTGAGTATAACACCCCTGGGGACGGAGCCCGGTGGAAGGACGCTCCTAAGGGGTGAAAGTTGCCCTCCAGTGCAGAGGGCACAGGCCACGTAACCTTGGGCAGGGCTCAGAGAGCCAGCTCCTGGCTGCTGAATGCTGGAAAGCCACGCCGGCCTTGGGCAGGGCTCCACGCCGCCAGCCCCCCAAACTGCCTCTGCCGTTCCTTGCAGAACAGACGCACGCCCCTGATGATCGCAGCCATGGGGAACCACCCCGCCATCTGCTCCCAGTTGCTCCAGAGAGGGGCCAGCGGTGACCTCACCGACAAGGACCAGAAGTGAGTCTTGCCTGGGACCTACAGATAAAAATAGGCCCAGCACCAGGGAGCTCTGAGTGCGGGGGAGATTGCAGCAGTTGCCCAGGGGTATCGTGGGCATGGACCTCCCACGGTCCCTTCCAGTTCTATGAGATGTGTATCTCTCCATATCACATGATTCTCCTCTCATCGTGGGATCGTATCCCAGGCACCCGCCCCTCCACGTTCCATGAGGTGGCCCCAAAAACCTCCTGGAATTTCCCAGAAGCCTCTGCTGCGGGGAGCTGCTGTGGGTCTTGAGCACATGCCTCAGGGGGACTTGCCTGTTGTAACAGGAGTCCCCTAATGTTGCTCTGACTGGGGGCTGGGCCCACCCAAGGGGGTGGACCATGACGGGGAGTCAGGGGCTTATAGCCAGCTCCTCTTCCTGTATCAGCACCTGGGGAGGGGGCCAGGCTGGGTGACCATGCCCTGCATGGGACTTCCCCCCGTGTGCAGTGGGCTGGAGAGGAGCGTGACAGCGGAGGGGGAGCCGCACACGGGGTTAACCAGGTGGCCTGACAGCAAGGGGCACCCATGGGCTCCCCAGAACTGATCCCGCCTCGTCTCTGGTCCCCCTCCAGGACTGCTCTGATCCTGGCCTGTGAGAGCGCCAGCGTGGAGTCGGCCGAGGTGCTGGTAAGCCACGGGGTGGACCTCAGTGTGGTGGACAGGATGGGCCATGACGCCCTCCATTACGCCCTGCAGTCTCAGAGCTGCCCACTGCAGAGGCTGCTGCGCTGCACCCTGAGGAAGAGGAAGAGGAGAGGTGAGAGGATTCTGCATTCAGGCCGTAGAAGTCTGGGCCTAACCCCACCTGTTGGCGTGGGAGCAGAGACTCCCCTGGACCTCCGGCCAGTGCTTATCCAGATTGGGGGTCAGGATGAGAATTGGCAGGGGAGCTTCACCTTCCTCTGCAGCATGGGGCACGGGTCCCTGGCTGGTTTGATCTACAGCTGCTGGAGGATCCTCTATCACTTCAAGTATTTAAGCCAAGATTGGAAGCTGTCAGTCATTCAGCAGAGGTCATGGGCCTCTCGCAGAAGCAGGTGGAGAGGTTCTCTGGCCAGTGATGGGCAGGTCAGACTGGGTGATTGTCATGGATGGTCCTGTCCAGCTGAAAGTCCAGGAGCAGCTGAGCTTTCCAAAATGCAAGGATGGCCCCATGAGCAAAGATCAATGCAAGAGCCACACTTATTGCGGGGCCTGTTTCCCACTCTGGGGGCTGCTTCTAAAGGGCTTGGAGGGGACCGTCTGTCTGTGACCAGCATTCCCCGTTAGCTATGCACTTGGGTGGCCACTCAGGAGGGATTCAGATGCTGCCCATCTGATTAGCAGAGTGCCCACCTCCGACCATAGGTGTTTTTATAGGTGGTGCATGTCTGCACATGCTGTGGTGAACTTAAAAATTTATTCTGCGCATGGATGGAAGAAACTAAAGTCTACATTGCTGGTGACACGGCAATTTTATTCAGTTAGAAGCATTCGACTTCATTCCAAGATGCAAAAATGCCTCACAAAGCAGCAAAAACCGTTTGCTTGGGTTTTTTTTTTTTTTTGGCTTCCAACTCCAAATTTCTTTCTCTTTGTGTCTCTAATTTGCTTGTTTGGTTGGCCTACACCCAGCCTGTCTCGGGCAGGATATTGGTTGCCTGGAGGGTTTTTTTTTTATGCCTGTTTGTTTAGTTCATTCTCAAGGAGGTGTCCAGCCTCCAGCGGTTTCTGCAGATGGTTTTGATTGCTAAAAGCAATAATCAGGCTTGGCGGGACTTGGCGAAATGTAATATCCAGGGGATCTAGTCCTGCATGCTAGGCTGTGGTTTCCATGGTGACTGCCTTGTGGATGAGGGACAGGGCCAGAGCCAAAAAACAAAGGGACGGAATGTTTCCAAAAGAATCTCAGAAAGTTTGGTCGATAACGACACAGCTTTGCATTTAGGAAGGACGTTCGGCCTCGTGGCTAACGTGCAGGACTGGAAATAGGGAAATCTGGGTTCCTGGCTCAGCTGCTGGGTGACTTTGGACAAGTCATGTCCCCAGTTCACCCAGTAGCATACAGGGTTTAAAGCAGCAGGGGTCTGGAAAATGGAACCTCCTGGTTCTGGTTCCACCTCTGGAGAGGAGCACCGACTGCTAGCGAGGGCCGTCAGGACTCCTGGGTTACGCAGCTAGTTCTAGGAAGGGTGTGTGCTCCCATGGCTGGAGCTGGGAGACGGGACTCCTGGGTTACGTAGCTCGTTCTAGGAAGGGTGTGTGCTCCCACGGCTGGAGCTGGGAGACAGGACTCCTGGGTTTGATTTTTGGTTCAGTTGCAAATTCACTATGAGACCTTGGCCAACTCACTGCTATTGTCCTTGGTCAGAAGGGGTGATCTGTTACTCACCTCACAAGCTGAATTCCTGCTTGTGCAGAGCTGGCCAATCCAGAAGGAAGGGGCTGGACTGAGGTTCTACCAAGAGTTTTCAAATTCCATTCTGAGTGGTTTTATTTTTCCCTTGGCAGAGCACGGAGCCAGCCGTCAAAGAGACAGTGCAGCCCAGGTGAGGAGAGAACCCTTTCGAGCTGAGCCAGAGAAAGAATGGATGAGCGTCAGAGCTTCTTGTGTGTGTTACACAGCCATAAACTCTGCAGTCCCCTTGGAGAGGGCTCGTGTGGGAAACAGATGAATCAGGGCAGGCGAGAAGCATCAGCCCTGATTGTGCTGCTGTTACATGGCCTGAAACCACAAGGCTCAACTTCCCAGCACCATCTGACACCGTCAGCGGCCCCAGTGCAATACGGGTGCACCAAGCTGCTCTTTTCATTTGCCGGTGTTTTCTGCACTGGTTCAAATGATGGCCCAAGGGGCAGACCTAGGCCTTTTTCCTTTGTGAGGAACGGGAGAGATAATACTCTCTTCCAGTCCAGCCATTCAGTTAACTAAACTTTTCATAGCGGTTAGCTCTTGAAACCTAACCCTAACTGTCTTGCCTGTAAGGGTTAAAGCTATGAACAGTGGCTCCTAGAGGGTATGGGTATGTCTACACAGCAAGGTTATTCCGGAATATCTTATTCTGGAGTTGTTATTCCAAAATGAGCTGTTCCAGAATAATGCATCTACACTACATGGGAGCCCTGGAACAAGCAATGCTTATTCCAAAATAGGGTGTCTACGCACAATACAGCCTGTTTCGGCTTAGAGCTCCTGGATCCAAAATACCATATCTACACAGCAGAATTACTTTGGAATAAGCTATTCTGGAAAAGTTTATTTCAAAAGAGACTCTATTCTCTGTCAACACAGCCCTATTTTGAAATATCCTATTCCTCATACAATGAGGTTTACCAAATTTGAAATAAGCTGTCCCCTATTTTTTAAATTGTTCCGTGTAGATGCTCATGAAGGTATTTCAAAATGGCCATGTCTACACTAGCCCTCCCCTTTCGAAAGGCAGGATGCCAATGAGACACTTTGGGATATGCTAATGAGGTGCTGCAATGAATAACGGCACTTCGAAGATGCTGCTTTTGCTCGCGCGTGGCTTGTCTACCCGGGGTCCTTTTCGAAAGGACCCCGCACACTTCAAAATCCCCTTATTCCTACAACCAAATAGGAATAAGGGGATTTCGAAGTGTGCGGGGGCCTTTGGAAAAGGACCCCACAGAGACGCTTTCAAAGTGCCACGGCTGCCCTTATGCTAATGAGGCACTGCATATTCATTGCAGAGCCTCATTAGCGTATCCCGAAGTGTCTCATTAGCCTCCCCCTTTCGAATGCGGGGGGGCTAGCGTCGACATGGCCGATAACTTCGCTGTGTAAACATATCCCTCATAGGAATGCTAGAGAAGCAGGAAGTGAGTTGGCAGGGGGCCAGTGGAGACAATGGACACAGAGTGTGGGCTTTTGAGTTGGAAGCAGTGACCTTCCGGTTCCAGTCTTTGTGTGAGCAGAGCAGAGCCTGGGAGACCCGAGTTAAGCCAGGGAAACAGGCCTGGAGGATCCAGTGACACCCATGCGGAGGGAAGGAGTAAATCTTGGAACCACAGGGAGCAGCACAGGGGGTGTTTAGTCAGACGCCATCAGGTTCTTCGCTTTACTTCAGGGTTTGTTGGACTTCTCTGTGCTGAGCACATGGAACAGTAGCACCCAAAGGCCCTCAATGTTCCGGCTGCTGCACGTACCCAGAGGGTGGGGGGGCGGGTTCCACAGTTTTGCTGGCATGATTCCATTCATTTTCCCACCGGGATCGTGGGCAATACAGAAGACGCCATACTGAAGAGTAAGATGGCACTCTCCTCCGTGCGGCTTGGCTTTGCACCCGCCCTACGTGGGAGGTCCTGCTGTTCGGAGGAGGCCATCTTGCGGAGCTTCTCTAACAAACTCACCTGTCCTCTTGGTTTCCATGGTGGCTCCAGGTGACAGCTGAGCCTCTGGCGCGCAGCAGGAGCAGCACCACCTTGCAGAGCGAAGGAGGTGGCGAGAGGGGCGAAGAGGAGGATTTTGACGCAGAAGAGTGGAGGTGTCGCTACGAGGATGAGCAGATGAAGGTCCAGCAGCTGGAGGAGCAGCTGGTGACGAAGACAAAGGAGTGTGAGGCCCTCACAGAGGGGTGCAAGGTGATGAAGGAGAGGATCTGGGACCAGGTGCAGGAGATAAGCCAGCTGCTGCTGGAGAGGGCCGATGAAAACAGGCGGGAGCTGAGCCGCAGGTACAGCCGGGATGCCACAGAAGAGGACTATTACCTGAACCTTTTGGCTGAACAAGTGCAAGAGCTGAAGAAGAGAAAGCAAGAGGCCGAGAAAGAAGGAGGCCAGAGTGCAGCTGTGACGGAAGAGAGGGTACAATGGCCGGGGGAGCAGGAAGAGGAGGAGAAAAGACTCCAGCAGGAGGAGCTGAAACAGCTCAAGGCCGAAGTGGCCACAGCCCTGGAGGAGAAGGAGAATGCGATCAAGAGGGTGGCTGAGATCGAAGGCCACATGGAGAACATGAGGGCGGTGATCGCTGTCTACGAGGCCAAGAAGCGGGCCCAGGGGGAGGCACTGGAGCAGCTGCAGGCTCGCGTCACCGAGCTCGAGGGCGACAACCAGCGGCTACGTGGGCTGCTGGGAAAGCAGCAGGAAGAAGGCCAAAAGGCAGGAAGGCAGGAGACGGATCAGAGAGAGCCCAGAGCTGCGCTCTGCATTGAGCTAGGCCAGTTCCTGTCATGGATGAGGGAGGCGTGTGTCAGAGCACAGGAGGAGAAGGCTGCGGTCCTCACTGAAAACAAGGCGCTGAAGAGGGAGGCAGAGGAGGCCCTCAGGGGCAAATTTCGCCTTGAGGCGGTGCCATCAGAAGCTGTCAGGCAGAGTGTATCCTCTTGGGAGAAGGTGGTGATGGGCTTAGAACGTGCTCTGGCCAAGATGGAGGAGGCCAGCTCCAGCCTCCTGGAGAAAGCCAGGCCTCTTCAGGAAGCCATCTCAGCCCCTCACAGCAAGCAGGAGTCTGGAGTTTTGGTAAATGGCATGGTGGCTGCCCAGCACCCGGAGCTGAGAAATGGCCTGGCACAGCCCAAGGAGGAAAGCAGCATCTTCAGTGAAGAGGCGGAGTCACTGCTGAGTCAATCTCAGTCCCCGGAGGAGCCAGAAAAGGGCAGGGTGGAAAAGAACCCGCCCCAAGATGGCCCCCAGGAGCAACTCAAACCGAAGCTGAGGCACAATTCTGTGGAAATCAAGGGCCCGGCCAGCAGGAGAAGCTGCGACCTAGAGAAAGAGGTGTCGGACCTCCGACAGAACAACTGCAGCCTTTTGAACGAGCTGGCCCAGCTGGGCAGGGAGAGGGAGAAGCTGCAGGAGGAGCTGCAGCACCTCTGGCAACACCGCCAAAAGGAGGAGCCCCCCCGGGCAGAGGTGCAGGACTTGATGGAGGAGCTGAGGCAAAGGGCGGCCGCCTTGTCTCGGGAGCTGTCAGCCGAGAAGGAAGAGAGCCAGAAGCTGAGGCTAAGGCTGGAGACCCAGAAGAGGGAGATGGTGGTGCTGAGGGACACCTTCCTCAAGCAACTGAAGGGCGAGGCCAACCGTGGGGACAGCCAGAGCCTCAGCACCTGCATCTTGGAGGAGCTGCACTGGAAACTAGATAACCTGGTGAAGCAGCACAATGAGGCCCTGCAGCTGGTGTCAGAGATGGAAGAGGAGAGCCCCGTGCTGGGAAGTGACCCGGCTCCCACCGGGCAGCGCGAGGGCACGGACGCCTCCGCGGTGGGCGAGAAAGGCCCTCCAAGCAACAGTGCCCAGGCCCACAGTCAAGAAACAGCCGAGACCTTGGAGATTGTTGGCGGGGAGCTGGTGCTCGAGCCCTGGCAATGGGTGAATGAGCTGGAGAGAGATCTGTGGGAGCTGAAGGAGGAGCTACAGGCAACTCAGGCCAGCCTGGGTGGTGAAGGCCACGACATCACCAGGCTGAAGCAGATGATCGACCGGCTGCCCGTGAAGGTGGCAGAGCTGTGCTCGGAAGAGGAGGAAGCCTTGCGGATGCACGAGAAAGCCTGGAGCTCCTTGGCGCTCCAGACTCAGGCTCTGGAAGAGGAGCTGAGAGCCCTTCAGGAGAAGCACGAGGAGGTGAGGGAGAAGTCTGCCCAGCGGGAGGAGGCCCTGGCCTCAGAGAGGCAAAAGAACAAAGACCTGCTGGCAAAGGTGGCGGAGCAGGAGAAGGAAGGTGGAGAGCTGAGGGGGAAGGCAGAGCAGCTGGAGCGAACCATCGAGAAGCTGAACAAGAAGGTGGAGGAGCTCTCCAGGACCTGCCAGGACAAAGAGGGAAAGGTAAGGCTAACGAGCTGGCCAGAGGCCTATTCACATAGAGCCTGACTCATCCCCCATTGAACCAACAGGGATTCCCATTGACTTTGATGCTGGCTGAAATCGTCAACTGGTGTAAATCAGGGTAGTCTTCAGTGGAGCTATGCTGACTTACACCAGGCAGCAGTTTGGCCTGTGGATTTAAGAAGAAAGGGTCAGAGGAGGGGTCCACGTACTCTCAGCAGGATCACCTGCTTCCCTGGCACCACATCCAGCTTCCATGGGCCTTGCTAGAGCAAAAAGTGAGCCTTGGGGTCTGCTGGTTGAGATTTTCAGAGGGGGATTTAGATGCCCAACCTGCCCGAAGCCTCTTGCTGGCTTTGTGGGTCTCACAAGCTGATCGTTTAAACGTTCACCTGCTCCAGACTTGTTGCTCTGGGTTCAATAGTAAATTCACACCAGAACATTGTCCTGTGACAGGGAGTTTCGCCCTGACTGAAAATACCGAGAATCTGATTCTCAGTCACCCTGTGGACTAAAGAATAGCACAATGGTGAATCAGGCCCCTCTGTGTTTGGCAGCCTGGATCCAAAGCACTGACACTGGAGGGCCACAGCAAGATGGTATGTAGAGATGCCCAGAACAAGCCATTTGCAGCAAGCTAAATTTTCATGGACCCTACCAGTGCCAGGAAAAATCCTGCGTTTCCTGAGTGCCACGTCCTGGCGCCGTAGCTAATAAACCTGCATGTAGACCTACATCCTCCTTATCACAAGCCTTAACAATTTGGGTCATCACTCTAATGGTTACGGCATGTGAAACAGAATTCCCAATCCCATTTCGCCCAGGAGCACCTGACTAGCCAACCCAGTTCTGATGCAATAGTCTACTGCTATAGCAAACCAGCCACGTTATTTTGAAAACATATTTACTGTTCAAGCCAACTAGCCACACTCAAACGGCCACATAGCCACATGTGGCTAGTGTGTTGGACACCATGGCTATAGCAAGATCTGTCAGTTGTTCCCGAACCACGCAGAATGCAGAGCCCATGACTGGTACCTGTCCCATCAGTAATTCCCTTACTAGCCCGCTAAAAAGCAAACAGGGCCAGGAGCTAGAGGCAAAAGGGATGAGGGGAAGGGAGTAAGAAATTGTCATCTCCCATGGAGAGGGAAATCGCGCAAAACATTTGGTTTGGAAGCATCAGATCGTGGCATTTCAGTAATGACAAAACAGTTGACAAAAGAGATTTTTGCTTTGGCTGTCATTTCAGTTCACTTTGGCTTGACTTTCAGAGCAGATGAAAATGCCAAAGGATGTGGTCACCTTGGAGAGAGTCCAATGGAGGGCAACAAAAATTATCTGGGGGCTGGAGCATATGATTTACAAGCAGAGGCTGAGAGATCTGGGCTTATTTAGTCTACAGAAGAGAAGAGTGAGAGGGGATTTGACTGCAGCCTTCAACTTATCAAAAAACTAGGCAAATACAATTTAGATGAGGCTACTATAAGGTGGGCGCATAACTGGCTGGATAAGTGTACCCAGAGAGTAGTTCTTAATGGTTCTCAATCCTGCTGGAAAAGTATAACAAGTGGGGTTCCACAGGGGTCTGTGTTAGCACCGGTTCTGTTCAATATCTTCATCAGTGATTTAGATATTGGCATAGAAAGTACACTTATTAAGTTTGCAGGTGATACCAAGCTGGGAGGGGTTGCAACTGCTTTGGAGGATAGGGTCATAATTCAAAATTACCTGGATAAATTGGAGAAATGGTCTGAGGTAAACAGGATGAAGTTTAATAAGGAGAAATGTAAAGTGCTCCACTTGGGAAGGAACAATCAGTTTCACACATACAGAATGGGGAAAGACTGTCGAGGAATGACTACAGCAGAAAGGGATCTAGGGGTTATAGTGGACCACAAGCTAAATATGAGTCAACAGTGTGATGCTGTTGCAAAAAAAGCAAACATGATTCTGGGATGCATTAACAGGTGTGTTGTGAACAAGACAGAAGAAGTCATTCTTCCGCTCTACTCTGCGCTGGTTAGGCCTCAACTGGAGTATTGTGTCCAGTTCTGGGCACCGCAGTTCAATAAAGATGTGGAGAAATTAGAGAGGGTCCAGAAAAGAGCTACAAGAATGATTAAAGGTCTAGAGAATGTGACCTATGAAGAAAGGCTGAAAGAACTGGGCTTGTTTAGTTTGGAAAAGAGAAGATTGAGGGGGGCACATGATAGCGGTTGTCAGGTATCTCAAAGGGTGTCATAAGGAGGAGGGAGAAAACTTGTTCTTCTTGGTCTCTGAGGATAGAACAAGAGGCAATGGGCTTAAACTGCAGCAAGGGAGGTTTAGGTTGGACATTAGGAAAAAGTTCCTAACTGTCAGGGTGGTTGAACAGTGGAATAAATTGCCAAGGGAGGTTGTGAAATCTCCATCACTGGAGATATTTAAGAACAGGTTAGATAGATGTGTATCAGGGATGGTTTAGACAGTACTTGATCCTGCTATTGGGGCAGGGGGCTGGACTTGATGGCCTCTCAAGGTCCCTTCCAGTCCTAGTGTTCTATGATTCTATGATAACTCCCTGAAGCAGGGTTTCAAAGTGGATGGAGAGAGGCTGTTCTCAGTGGTGGCAGAACAAGGAGCAATGGTCTCAAGTTGCAGTGGGAGAGGTCTGGAACAGTGATTCCCAGTCGGTGGTCCATGGACCCCTGTGGGTCACGAGACTATTGCAGGGGGTCTGTGAAAAAAAAGATAAATGAAAATGATCATAGAAAATAAATGTTACATAAATTACAATCAATTATTATTTTTAAATTAAATCTCTTCCAATAATGTTATTAATTGCTCTGAAAATCTATGGTGTGGTTTTCTTTTTCATTGAATGAAGTGTACATAGCGGCTGGAATTGGCTTGGATTGGGGTCAGTGAAGAGGTTGTGGGGTGATTGGGGATCCACGAATGGGTGGGGCAAGTGATTCAGAGTCCACTCTAGTGAATAGGCTGGGATCCACTGATCTAGTTTGGGTATTAGGAAAAACTTTTTCACTAGACGGTGGTGAAGCACAAGAATGTGTTACCTAGAATAGAGGCGGCATCTCCATCCCTAGAGGTTTATAAGTCGTGGCTCAGCAAAGCCCCAGCTGAGATAGCTCAGAGGTTTGCACGTTGGCCTACTAAACCCCAGGTTGTGTGCTCAATCCTTGAGGGGGCCAGGGGGTTTGGGGCAAATAAATGATGGGGGGAAAAATGTCAGGGATGGTGTCTGGCCCTGCCAAAAGGGCAGGGGACTAGACTCAATGATCTCCTGAATTCCTTCCAGCTCTATGAGAGGTATGTAAGTGGTGAGTGAAATGGGGTTGGTCCTGCTTTGGGCAGGGGGTTGGACTTGGTGATTTCCTGAGGTCTCTTTCAACCCTGTGATTCTGTGAAAGTAGGGTCACATCCCATTGACTGCATATCATGCCTAAATACAGGGTATTCATTTTCATCTAATGCGAAAGTCTACACAAAATGAATTGACGGACAAATCGAAATGAAATGCCTTAACAGAAACTCAACATTGTTTGGTTTTGCAAAGGTCAGAGGTGACTTTCCCTGTAGAACAAAGGGGTAGAAAGTGACGCATTCCTGACACAACGGCATTTTCCGAATATATTGCTGAAGTAGTTTTGAGCAGGTCTACTTGGGGGAGGTTTGTTGCAACATCCTAGCAGCCAAATCCTTATGGGGTGTAAATTGACCACGCAGCGGGAAGAACATTGACGTACGCCAGCAAAGAAGCAGGCTACGCAGGACCCAGTCTGAGACATGACATTATTCTTGGTCATTGAACGGTAGATTAAAAAGCTGCTGAAGGAGACAGAGAAGCTGTCGGCTGAGATCCTGGCCCTCCGCAGCGAGAGTGCTCGTCTTCAGCTGCAGTTAGAGGTGAGTCACGGGCTGCTCGGTAGGAATGCTTTGTGTGCACAGTGATTGCTTGCTACGCCAGGTGAGGGTGGGAGTTTTTACTGTGGGGGGTGCTGGTTCCCCTGCGCTGAGCAGCATATTAATAGCCAGCACGAAAGCCAGGCAGATTGCAGGACATGTCCCTCTGCATTGCATTCTGGGTGCTATTTACAAGCCTGAAAGACAGTGTGACCTTGTGGGTAGATACTTTGGACTGGTATTGGGTGGCCTGACTCTGTCACTGATCTTCTAAGGGAACGTCGACAGTCCAGGGGTATTCCAGAATAGATAATTCCGGAGTTGTTCCAAAATAAGCTATTCTGGAATAATGCGTCTACACTACATGAAAGCCCCAAAGTAAGGAAAACTTGTTCTGAACTAGTGTGTCCACACACAATAGAGCCTATTTCAGATTACAGCCCCCTGGAAGCACTGCTTCCAGGAGCTCTAATCCACAACACATGTCTATGCACCACATGGAATCTCCATCTCAGGAGATATTTAAGAACAGGTTAGATAAATGTCTATCAGGGATGGTCTAGACAGTACTTGGTCCTGCCATGAGGGCAGGGGTTTGGACACGAAGTCCTCGCAAGGTCCCTTCCAGTCCTAGCGTTCTATGATTCTACACAGCAGCTTTATTTTGAAAAAAGCTATTCCTGAATAGTTTGTTTGAAAATAGCCCCTATTCTGAAACAGCTGTTTTGAACGAGGTCCTATTCCTTGTGGAATGAGGTTTATCAAATTTGAAATAAGGTGTCTGCTACTTGAAGTTATTTCAAATCATGGTTGCATTGTGTAGATGCTCACAAAGTTATTTCGGAATAGTAGCCATTATTTTAAAATAACTTTGCTGTGTAGACACACGCTAAGTGACCCAGAGCAAGTCCCGCTTTATGCCTCAGTTTCCCCTCCTATCTTTTGCCTATTTCATTTGTAATGTCTTCGCGCCCAAGACTTTTTACCATGTGCACATGTAGCTCCTGACACAATAGGTCATGGATTGCTTCGGGGGCCTCCAGGTAATAGAAACATGAATACTTGCTGGCAGATTAAAACACGTGAGCACTGACTATTTTTGTTTTCTCAGGTGAAGGAAAAAAATCACCAGGAGGTTGTTACTATCTACCGAACCCATCTGCTCAATGCAGCCCAGGTACGAACCTCAGAAGGTTGGTGTGAAGGCAAATGTGGTTTCTGGTAGATTTCAATAACCCCCCGCTCCTACCGGATCCCGTTAGGTGATTCTCCGCAGGAGCTTAAAAGATCATCAGTGAGCTCTGCTGTAACTGGCTTGAGTGCTCCAGACTATGGCACTGAGAGTGGGGACTGGGAGACCAGATGCTTGAGTTTTAGTTCCAGCTCTGGGAGGGGAGTGGTGTCTGGTGGTTAGAACAGTGGGAGCTGGAAGTCAGGCCTCCTGGGTTGTGGTCCCAGCTCTGGAAGAGAGAGTGTTGCAATTCCCCTGCTCTAACAACTACTAGAGCAGTCTGTCTCTCTTCTCAGTCTTCACTGCTTTAACCCATTAGGACTCACCAGTGTCCCCTGTAAGCTGAGCACTTGGGCAGCCAACCAGGAGAGATTGAGATCCCACCCCACTGATTAGCAGAGCACCTGCAGCCTGTATTCCTACTGGTGGTGCACATTCACCCACACACTGGTGCACACAACAAAATTCATTCTGCACACGGATGGAAAAAAATTACAGGGACCATTGGTCAGAACTCCTGAAATCTCAGCTCAGCTCTGGGAAGCCGTGTGGTCAAGTAGGATGAGGAGAAGTTCTGAGACCCAGTGTGACTGTGCCCTAAATCCTAATTCTAGGAGGAGAGTGATTAGAGAACAGGAATGGAATCAGGGATCCCTCTAATTTTTATCCCTCTATGGGCAGAAAAAATTTGTTATGTGCACAAAGGTATGTGCGGATGTGCACCACCCACAGAAACACAGGCTGCCGGCTGTGAGCACTCTGCTAGTCAGCTGGGCGCCACCTGACTCTCTCCTGGGTGGCTGCCCAAGCGCTCAGCTTACAGGGAACACAGAGTGGGATGCTGGACTCCTGAGTCCTACTCCTGGTTCTTTTAGAGCAAATCAACCCATGTGGCTGCGGCAGGGCTGACTAGGAAGTGCCTTGCACAGCCAAGGAGCTAAGCTTATGCCCAAGTGCCACGTGCCCAGCCCTGCACGGGGAGGTTGTTGCACTGCCAGGTGCAGATGTCTCTCTGCTGGGGGACAAGGGCTGCCTGAAAGCAGGCAGCACTGGGCATGGATGGGGCAGGGCCAGGGGACACTGGCCCCTATGGATGTTGGAGCAGAAACTGCTTTCTCCCACGGGGGCTTGTCAAGCAGTGGTGAAACACACACTGGGGGTGTTCTATGGCAGAATGGCAAGCCCAGGGCTGGTGGGGGGAAAGGCTGCTGGCAAGTCTCGAAACAGGCTGTGGACACCTCCTGCCCCCTGTGTTTGGGGCTGGTAATACAGCAAGGGCATGACACACTGATCCGGGCTGGGATTTCTTCTGGCTCAGGGGTTCATGGACGAGGATGTTCACTCCACGCTGCTCCGAATCCTGCGGGCAAAGGAGGAATGAGCTTCGCCCTCTGCTGCCCAGGAACTAGGACTTCTCTTCTTTGCAAGTGAGTGCGTCCATCTGTCTCCCTTCTTAGCTTCAGCAAAGGTGCAGCTTTGCCTGGCCTCCTCGAATAGCCCCTTAAAGGTCCCCATCTCTGTAGCATCTCAGCTTCAGTTCTGGGGGGTAGGGAGCCTGCTTTCCTGCACTCCAGCTGGCCAAAAGACTTTAACAGCTGGGCCGTCCAGCCATCACTCAGCAGGTCAGGTGCTGGCAGCAGATCATCTGGCTGGGAAGCCCCAGCCCTTAAAGGCACCGTCCCCCCTGCAGAAGCAGCAGTCACTTCAAGCATAGAGTAGACCCCTGATGAATGCAACCCCTGCATAATTCAAATTTCACGCAAGTCAGGGGAGATCCCGGATCCCCTGGGCTTGCAGGAGTTTCCTGGCTCCCAGAGTGCTGGGGAGCAGCAACCAGGTGGCAGGCTGGTTCCTGTCTCCCCCACTACTAGCAGGACCCAGGAAACTGACCAGCCATGTGCTGCTCAGTTTCCCAGGTCCCACAAGTGGAGGGGAGCTGAGAACCAAGTGGCAGCCTGGCTCTCAGCTCCCTGCTACTGGCAGGAGCCAAGTGTGGCTTCTTCCCGGCTCCCCCAGGCTTGGGGGGAGCTGGGGAGAAGATGCACCACCACTGGGGTAGCCCAGTGGGCAGACAGCTACTGCAGCTCTCCCCTGTTTTCCACCAGCTGGGGAGCTGGAGCACTTTCAATTTGCACTTAACTCCTATTAATGCGAGTTAAGTGCAAATTGGAATCATACATACTGGGGGATTACTGTATCTCCCGACCCGCCCCAGCCTCAGAGCTGGCAACATGTGTGCAGCTCCATGCCCTCCCCCTGCTTGGGGGAGCCGGTGGTGATTACAAGATACAAATCATATCTGCAAATTGGCTCATTAATCATCTGCCTTCACACATGGTACTGTGCAATACTTGGCAGCTGTGTGTCTGTGAATTCATGATGAGGTGGTTCCAGAAGGCTGCCCCTCTCCCCAGCATGACCCTGTGTGGGTGGCTGGGAGGGAGGGTGTGTTTTGTGTGTGAGAGAGAGAGAGAACCCTGGCCTGCGAGTCAATGAACCTAGGTTGAGCGGTAGATGTAGTGCTGATAAGAGGCCACTAGGGGGCAGGGTGGGGCTGTGCAGCTCAATGGGGCCGCATGCTCAATGGCACAAGGTCTTTGAAGCCCCCTGCTATTTCTCAGGGTCCAGGCCACATTGGCTGCTTTCCTGAGTGCAGACCAGTGTTCCCTGTAAGCTGAGCACTTGGGCAGCTGCCCAGGAGAGATTCAGGTGCTGCCCAGCTGATTAGCAGGGTGCCCACAGCCACCCTCAGCTCGCAGCATGTGTTTCTACTGGTGGTGCACATCACCATGTGCTTTGGTGCACATAACAAAATTTATTCTGCCCAGGGATGGAGAAAATTACAGGCAACCCAGCTGGAGACCCAGCTTCGAATCACAGCGTGAGGGTAGCTGAGCAAGAGCAGATAGAGCAAGATAAACAGGTCTGGAGAAACGAAAGGGGTGGGGTGAAGCAAGAAGTAGTTGCTGGCACTGAACTGACCCCTTGGTAAGTGAGATGTAAATATATTTATGCTATTGCTGCCTCCTTCTGGATGGGCTCAGAACTGCTCACCTGTGTGTCATATAGTCTCTGCTGCTAATCGCGTGTGGAGATTCTCCTTTAGTTTAAGGACAGAGACAGAAGGACACATGCAAGTTGTGATTTCTTCTAGAGCAGGTGCAGTCACACAGGAAAGAGCCTGAGAGCTGCCTGAAGCATGAAGTCTACGTGATGCCTCCATTTGGTACAAACCACTCCATAAGACAAGGCTGCTCTTGGATGAAAGCTTCATGATTTGTTTCTCTCTACTTACCTCAGCTCATTGCAAAAGCATCTCAGGGCTGGCCTCATCCTACGTCCGGCCCAGGGAGTGGGAAGGGAAGCACTGTGCTTCCCTTATCATTGAGTTACTTCACACATTCCTGAGATCAAGGTTCTCTCTAATCTTTCCCATCCATGTGCAGAATAAATGTTATGACATACACCTGGTTATGTGTGACTGTGCGCCACCAAGAGAAACACAAAATCTACGTGTGGGTGCCCTGCTAATCAGCTGGCTGGCATCTGAATTTCTCCTGAGTGGACGCACAAGCGCTCAGCTTCCAGGGAACACTGCCTGAGATCTGGTTTAACTTGTGTTCAGATGCAGTAGCATTGCGCTTCCCCAGAAGAGTGACCAAGACGTGCTTTCTCCTAGCCTCGCTGTACCCCAGGTTCCTGTAGCAACCCTGGATAGTAATGTAACTTTTAGTGGAAACTGTGTATTACTACGTCTCTTTGTATCACCTTGTGTTACCAGGTATCACCTTGTATTACTCTGTATCTTTTTAATAGGCCACAGACTTTTGTATTACTCTTTAGATTTGTTATTTTATACTACGTTGCACCTTCTTGCCCGCATTCTCCACCAAAACTGTTATGCTTACAAGAAGCACACGGGATCTTTTTATAGGGATAAGGCAAGAACACTGTGTTTATTGAGAATACAGCACCATTCTATTATATGCGTATAATATACATAGTTTATTCAGAGGCACACACATACCATCTTGTGGTTGCTTATAGTTACCAAAGGTTGCTTGCTCTAATCCCTTGGCCAGATGGTTTAGATGAGCGTGGAGTCAGCTTCTGTTGATCCGGATCAATGCTCCATTGTTGACCAGACGAGAAGAGGAACCCAATTCTGTAGCTGTGCACACGTTTTATAGCTTTTAGTCCATAGTCCTGGTTCTGTCCCACTGCCCCAAGGCACCATGAGTCACCAGTCAATGGCAGATGGGTTTGATCCTTTCCCAGTGCCCCAGGGTTCTGTGACTCATCACCTACAGATGGGACTTAATCTTCCTCTCCGGGTGGGTCACTGCTCAGAGTCCAGTTCTCATTGTTCTTCAGCCTCCATGTCTTTGTTGTCCAGACAGGCTGGCTCCTGAGGGTAGCTCTCTAAGCACCCACATTCACACTGCCAGGTGGATCTCACACACACCCATTCTCACACAGACAGCACACAGTTTGCAGGCTAATACATCAGTAAACTGGAGTTTTAGATACAATAAGGAATCTGGTACAAAGTGTCTGATGAATATAAAGTAACCCGTGTAAAAGATAATACAAAGGTACAAAGTAGTATAAAATAACAAGTCTAAAGAGTAATACAAAAGTCTGTGGCCTATTAAAAAGATACAGAGTAATACAGGTTGGTGCAAAGACACATAGTAATACACTAGCAAAACAAAAAGCAGTCAAGTAGCACTTTAAAGACTAGCAAAATGGTTTATTAGGTGAGCTTTCGTGGGACAGACCCACTTCTTCAGACCAACCATTTTGCTAGTCTTTAAAGTGCTACTTGACTGCTTTTTGTTTTGCTAGTGTATAGACTAGCACGGCTTCCTCTTTGTTACCATAGTAATACACAGTTTCCACTAAAAGATTCATTACTATCCAGGGTTGCTACACTCCTACAGAGCTGGCCAACACGGCCCCTTATGTTGGGGGATATTCCCCAGGGGCTTACTGCCCCATTGCACTGGAGTAGCCAGCACTGAGGGCACACATATACAGATGTCTCCTGTCCTTAGTGGTTCCCACAACTGGTTGTAGTTACCCCATCAGTGTCTGAGGGAGAAGGCATGGGAACAGGTTTTCCCACACTTCCATATATGGACCCTGGCTCCCCACAGTGCCCTGATCAAGGGACAGCTCTCACCTGGGTGGCTGAGTTCGCAGCCAGAAAGCAGAGCAGACACAGGGATACGAGGTGAGCCCTTGCGGGGGTGGGGGCAGGTACTTGGGTACAACTCGAAAGAGAGCTGGAGTGGCACAGCTGGAGGCAAAGATCTGGGTCCCAGTCACTCTCTTGCTGGAACAGGGATGGAAGGGGTGAAGGGGGCTGTAAGTCCTCTTTTCACTGCCTGTATTTTGGGGCCAAGGAGGATGCTGCACCCTACGCCCCCAGTGTATATTAGAGCAACCTTGAGGCTGCTCTATATTACAGTCTGCTTTCCATGGTCCCTGGGAGACAGAGAATAGCTATACCACAATGTTTTCTAGCCTGACTCCTGATCTGCCATCTATGCCCAAGATCCACCATCTGCACTGAACCTTTATGCCAGCTTTACAGTGGCGGGGAGGCTCCTGCAGAGGTGGATGCTTAGGACTGGTTTTGCACCCTCTAAGGCTGCTTTGAGGTGTCCAGAGCAGCACAAAATGTATACAAGAGGCGCAGCTCCTTCCTGGGGAAGGGTGGTGGCTGCAGGGAACTTTGCCTGGCATGAATTAATGCTGAGTGCTTTCCCCCCACCAGCTGTCCAGTAACCTCCCCCCCACCACCCGTAAATGTGAGGTAGATTGGACGGGACTCGGGGTCGGGGTGGGGGGAGAGCAGGGGCTTGCTGCAGCTGGACCAGAAGCTGTGGCTGGCCGTGCGTGCTCTGTATGCAGCTTGGCACAGCCGATCTCGGTTGAGCTGTAAGCACTTCCATATGAGAAATGTGCTTTTCCCAGGGGAAGGGAGGGGCCACATCCACCAGGAGCTGTGAGGCTATTGCTCGTCCTCCAGGCAGTGGGAGGTGCAGTGGGAGCTGCAGCTGGAGCTGCTTTGGATGGGAAGCCGGTGGATGGCGAGGGATACGTTATTTTTTTAAAGTGACAGGACAGCTTGTACGCAGGTGTCGTCTGTGGTTGTTTAACCCCATCGGTACGCTCAGGCTCAGAAAGGGCCCATCACTGCTTCCCTAGGAAAACCCAGGATGTCCCAGTGAATAGCTGGGGTGGCTCAGTAGGGGGCACTGTCCATCTCAGGCCATACTAACCCCCATGCCCAGTGACGTCCAAGGGGACAACTTTTTTAAACCGAGGCAAATCTCCATGGGTAGGTCTACGCAGCAAAGTTATTTCAAAATAACTTTTGTGAGCGCCTACACAACGCACCCGCTATTTCGAAATAATGGTGAAATAGTGGACAGCTCTTTTGCATGCGGAATAGCGCCTCTTGCGACCTATTTCTAAATAGCTATTTCAAATAGCGGGAACCCTCGATTTAACAGACCCTGATGTAACGTCCGCCAGCACCCCCCCAATAAATGTGCGTTGCCAGAGGAGTGGCTGGGCCTGCCAGGGCTGGAAGAGCCACAGTGCTGTGTGCGCTGAGAGCCATGGGAAGTGGAAGGAGCCAGGCCAGTGCGCAGCTCCTCTCCTGGTAATTGGGAGAGGGAGATGGTGGTGTGGGGGGAAGAATGGGGCAGGAGAGGGGAAGAGAAGAGGGAGGGCAGAGGCCAGGAGTGAGAGACGGGCCGGGAAGGTCAGTGCATCATTGTACAATAGAACCATCTGGATTTAGCCGACTTTCAGCATTAACAGATGCCCTGATTAATCCGTGAAATCGAGGGTTTGCAGCAGAGGCTCTGTCGACAGGGAATAGCGCCTATTTTGAAATGAGCCATCGTGCGTCCTATGGCTTTATTTTGAAATAGGCTCTATTGTGTGTAGATGCTGGATTTTGAAATAGCTGAGGGGTATTTTGAAATGTATTTTGTGTGTAGCAGCCTTATGTTGAAATACGGCTGCTGTGTGGACGTGCCCTTTGATACCTGTGGTTAAACTGGTGTATGGGGCGGGGGGGGGGCATGCTAGGGGTTTGCCTTGGTTCATAGATTTCATGTAATTCCTCACACCTTTTCTGGCATAAATAGGGCTTTAGTTTCTCCCAACCTGGAGACAGCTCCATGTGGTTCTGGCAGTAAATGACCGGGATCCAGGCAGAATGCAGGTGAGTCATTAAGTGTAAATGTCCATTTATTGCAACATTTTTTTCAGGCCAGCTTCCCTCCATTTACAAACCACCCCCAGGTAACACGAAGAGAAAACAAGAGAGCCGAGTCCACCACTTTCCGGCAGCAAGGAGAGCACATCACTGGGACCACGACTCTGCCCCTTGAGCCAAAGACCCATCCACCAAGGATGGCAATGCAAGATGATCACCTCTGGAATTGCTCTGGTCTTTGTGACCCTCCCACCTCCACATGTGTCTGTCTGAAACTCTGAGTCATTATTTCAAATAGCCCCAGAGAACTGAAATAGTTTTCCCTTGAAAGATGGGGTCCAGGCAGCATTCCCTGTTATTTTTCCCTCCGTGTGTAGAATAAATTTTGTTATGCACCACAGCATGTGTGGATGTGCACCATCAATAGAAACACAGGCTGCTGGCACTCTGCTAATCAGCTGGGTGGCACCTGAATCTCACCTGAGCGGCTGTGCAAGAGCTCAGCTTCCAGGGAACACTAGGTGCAATGCAAGAGTAGCTTGTTATAGGAAACCAGATGATTAGACACAAGTGTAGATCAGTCTCTCACACTTGGATACAAGACTAGAATCCTGGGCTGTTTTGCTCCACAGACAGATGCCTCTCAAACGTGAGATAAGGGACAGCTCCCTTGCCTGCTCACAGAGGGAATCTCTCTAATGGCCCAGCTAGCTGACAGCAACAGGGGCAGCATGCAGCATATATTCGCTGTCAGCCTGCCCTCATTGTAAGTTCGGGGTGATGAGCCAGCTAAATATTACCAAGTGTTTGTACTGCTGTACCGCCAGGAAGCTCCAGTCACAGACCAGGACTTAAAGTGCTAGGGGATGTACAAACAAAATGAACTTCATTCCTAAATCAACCAGGGCTCCTTTCACTCCCTTGCCATTCCACCAAGCAGCTGTTCCCATGCATGGGGTGTGGAGCATATCAATGGGAGCAGCAGATGGACAGGGGGTGGGGTTGCCTTTCAGCCTGTCTCACCACAGGACTGAATCAGGCTGTGCTGGCTGGCAGATAGCATTGCCACTGCACTGAACTCTCCAGCTGGGTGCCAGGTGCTGCAACTTCCATCCTAGTTCTTTACTTCCTGCTGGGGCCAGACAGTCTCATCTGGCTCCCACTGAAGTTGGTGACCAAAAGCCATTGGATTTCCAAAGCATTGGATCAGGTCTCTCAAAGGCAGACGGCTCCTGGGCGCGCCTGCCTTCCATCAGCGGCCCTGGCTGATTAGCTTTCCTCTCGCCTCGGCCCTGAGGCTGTCAGGCTGTGGAAAGAAAAGGACCCCTTCCAGATGTTTGTGCTGGAAACAGCCTTCGGTGCAGTCACAGACCTGTTTGGCTATCTGGGTGGAGCAGAGCACTGGGGTGAATGAAACCGGTGAGATCATCACACAGAAGGGGTTTGCACAGAGCTGTGAGCCTCTGGTGGGCCTAGAACATTGGCCCTGCCTTGAAAATTACATATGACAGAGACACTGGCACTGGGTAGCCTAGAGCAGTGTTTCTGAAACTGTGTTCCCTGGAACGGTGGAGCTCTGTGAGCCCTTTGCAGGCCTGCGGCAAGTGTTTGGAAAAATACACCGATGGGCTTTTCTTCTGTTTTTAAAACCAGATACAACATTACCTGTCATTGCTAGGACACCTGATTAAACGGCTTCATTCTGTTTTTGCTGTGTATATTGTTTGATTTCATTCTCGGGGGGCGGGGGGAGGGTCTGACAAGAATTTTAAAGATGATTTTCATGGGTGTGCTGCTTAAAAATATTAGTTTGGTGTTCTGTGGTCTTAAAAAGTTTAAGAAACACTGATCTAGTGGGAAGACCCGCGGTGGCCAACCTGCGGCTCTCAAGCCACGTGGGGCTCCATTTAAATGCAGCTCCCCCTCAGACCTGTGCGCTGGGGGTGCCATGCGCTGTGCCGTGCGTACACTCCGGTGCTCAGCCGGAGAAGTGGGTGACAGCAGCAGCCATGGGTCTGGCTCTGGTAAGCCACTGGCATCGCATTGGGGTAGGTGGCTGGGGTGCCTGGCTCTGGGGGAGGATGCTGAGTTAGAGCAGGAGTCAGGAGGGCTGGGGGTGCCTAGTTCTGGAGGAGGGGGAGGGCACTGAGCCACTCATTATACATCTATTTTTATCTATCTATGGGTCTATATTATATCTATATAGATAGATAAAAATAAGCACCCAATAAGCGGCTCTTCACACCCTATTGTGGCTCTTTGTCCGTGACTGGGCACCCCTGGGGTGGAGGACTCATCTGGGTGACTCAGTCCCTGGGTTCTAGTCCTGACCCTGCTGCGTGGCCTCGGGCAGGTCCTGCTGGCGCTCTGTGCTTCTCTGGAGTTGGACTGGAATTTCTTCTGGCTGGGATTGTCTCTTGCATGTGTGTTCAGAGAGTGCCCAGCTGGGGCCCCTCACTGCTGCTATAATAGAAATAACAAATGATCTGTAGCGCGAGAGCCTCACCTGGCACAAACCCCACTAACTCCACTGAAGCGGCCCAGTGTCCTTGCCTTTGTCACTTGGAAACCCATTACATTGGAACTGTGGGAAGTCTTATTTTTCTCCTGTGGCTGTTCGTTTAGTCATTTCCCCTGTGCCACTGAATTTCCCTGGCAGGTGTTGGGGAGATGAGGAAGGATCCGGGGCGTGGAGAGAGCAAACAGATCAGTGCAGACAGCAGAGGGGCAGCCCCCCTCCTCGGCCTGGCTTGGGACGCCCCATGTCCATCCAGACTCCGCACCATAGGTGTGGGAACTAGGGATGTCGGGGCGCGCCATGTTTTAAGGAGGGTTCCGGCTGCCATCCCCCAGCCCTGGGGTTCCGATCCCAGGCTGGCACCCAACCCCTGCTGCAGCCCCAGCCTTGGTCTCCTTACCCCATTCGGGCCCCCCACTCCTGGAGATGCAGCCCTGCTCACAGGCCCAGCTCTGGGAGGGAGGGAGGGGACAGGGGTAAAAGGGCTGGCCTTAGCACCCTCACCATCAAAAACATTCCAGTGCCAGCACTCCCCACAAATACCCCTCCCCTCCCTGACTTCCAGGAGCTGCACTGCTCCCCCAGATCGGCCTCCCCTCCTTGGCTTGGGAGGGCAGCAGTGTCCCCCCTCTCCCTGTCTCTTTCCCTGGCTTGACAAGGACCCGCATTGCCTCTCTGTTGCACTGCTGTGATCAGATCGATTTCAATTACGCCAGGGCCGTGTCTCGTGTCGACCAGTCCTGTGAGGAATTGTGATTGGAATTGCTGCGAGAAGGCCCCCAGCATATTCCTGGACTGTTCATTGTCTCCCCAGCTCTTGTGCGGTCATTTCCATCACCACGTTTGGCTGGCATCTTAAATCAGAAAGGGGAATGCAGGCAGCTGGCTGACATGGTCAGAGCTATTAGATCAGCTCCCAGTCTGTTGACTGCCTGACTTTTGCATTGCAAGGGCGTTCCTGCAGCGGTCCCTCTTTTCCATCCTGGGAGGGCGAGGGGATAAATTTTCTTTGTGCACTGAGGCGTGTGGACCATTAGCAGAAATAAAACCTAGCTGTGGGCGCTCTGCTAATCAGCTGGGCAGCATTTGAATCTCTCCTGAGCAGCTGCACAAGCTTGCGGCTTACGGGGAACACTGCTTCTCTCAGCCCCCTCCTTTCTCTGCTTTCACCTCCTGAAACTACCACATCAGCAGGAAATGCCCAGAGAGAGGAAGATGACGTGCAATAGCTTTCAGGCATTAAGCATGCCCCATGGCCTTGCCTAAGCCGTCCAGCCTGCTGCTGCTCATCTTCCTCTAGTGCAAGACCTGGCTTTAATGCTCAGTGCTGGATCTACTCCTGTATCAGAAGAGAGGCAACAAGCTGCTGTTTTTCCTGTCCAGGAGCTGAGCTGGCTTTCCTCAGCTGATTACTGGTGTCTTTTTATCCTCATGCCACTGCTATGGGGAATCTTTACCCCCATTTTTATTATAGGAAGGGGCACTGAGTAGATTAAGCAATTTACCCAGGGTTACACAAGGAGTCTGTGGCGAAGCCAGGAACTCAGCTCAGGTCTCCCAAATCTTTCTGTGCCACATCCTCCAGACTGTCCTTCCTACCTGAGCACAATCAACTGCATATATGTATAAATTCCATCCATGGGGTCATAGACAATGTTCCCTCTAATCCAGGGGTGGGTAATAATTTTTAATGTGGGACACTCCAAGATTTTGGTAAGTGGTCAAGGACTGCACTTTTTTATAGAGAACAACAAGAAGTCCTGTGGCACCTTATAGACTAACAGATATTTTGGAGCATAAACTTTTGCGGACAAAGACCCGCTTCATCAGATGCATGAGAGCTTGCCCACGAACCCTTATGCTCCAAAATACCTGTTAGTCTATAAGGTGCCACAGGACTTCTTGTTGTTCTTGAAGATACAGACTAACATGGCTACCTTGCTGAGACTTTTTTATAGAGAGGATGCAGGGTTTGGGAGAGAGGTTGAGTGTGGAAGGGAGTTTGGGGTAGGGGACTGAGGTGCAGGAGACACTGGGAGGTTTGAGAGGGAGTCTGGGTGAAGGAGGGTTGTGACATGGGGCACAGTATTAGGGTATGCCCACAGCTAGGGGTTTTTTTTTGTTTCTAACAGTGGTGCAGATTCACATGTGCCATGGTGCACATAAAAATTTATTCCACATGTGGATGGATAAGCTTAGGGGGAGCATTGTCGGGCAGTGTAGGACCAGATGGGCAAATGGGCTGGTCTGGCTTTAGAATCTGGGATTCCAGGAAAGGCTTGAAAAACAAGGTCATCCTGCCAGGGTGAGGCTGGGGTGGTGGCAATGTCTGTTCACAGTGGGGGTATGGAGAAAGGTTGGGGTGAAGGGACAGTCCAGGGCTGGGCATGGGTGCTGGAATTTAGGGTGCTGCTGCACCCCCAAAATGATTTCCATCAAACCCAGGGTTCACAGTTTGGTTCAGTGGGTCTCAGCACCCCAACTTTACACATTGTTTCAACACCCCTGAGGGACTGTGGGGAACTGAATTTGCCCAGGTGAACCCCACGGGCTGAGCATCCTGGGGTTCACCCCTCCCTGACATGAAGCATGGCAGAGACAGGGCCCGATTCCCCACTGCCCTGGACCTTGCTGCAGTTGTTTGCATAGGGCTGAGTGAGGGTGAAAGGCTAGCGGCTGTTCTTGCAGCTGCTTTTCAGGAGCTGAGCTCCAGGGGGCAGCAAGGGAGGGCTGGTTATTTATTTAATCATCTGTTTTACCCTGAGTTCCTGGAGTTTGCAGCTAAAGAAAGAGGCAGGCCAGAGTCTGGGAGGAAAGGGTTAGTTGTCGGCTTTCCCTGTCTCACTCCCTTTTCTGCCCCGGCGCCCCCGCTTCCCTTTGACCAAATCTGCTCCCCACCCCAAAACCAAAACAAGCAATAGGAACTGCACAGTACGGAGCCTGCTGCCAGCTGGGCCTGGGCTCACTCGCCCTGACCTGGCCCAAAGGAAGGCCTTGCTCATCCACAGGGAGCTTGGTAAGTAAGGAGACCTGGGGGAGGGGGGTGTCCCCTTCCTCTTCCTCTTCCTCTTCCTCTGCCCACTTGCCAGGAGCCCAGCTGGGGTTTCCTGGAACAAGTTAAACTTTGTGGCTTCCAGCCTCTAGATCCCATTGTACTCACACAAGCTTCCTTGCTGTGTCCTCCCCACCCACCCCGGGCCCAGCTCTGCCCCATGAACTCCCTGCTGCCCCCCCAGCCACCCTTCCCCTGATTAACACTCCTGCCCCGCCAAACCACCCCTTCATTCAAATTTACCCCCCCCCCAGGGCCCGGCCCAACCCACCCCACCCCTCCTTGCACTCTGTCCCTCCCCCCATTACCCCCGTCCTTTAGATTCACCCCCATCTCCCAAACTGTGCTCCCTGCATTCTGCAAAACCCAGGCCTCCAAGTCCTCTCCAGTGAATCCCCTTTGCTCTCTCTCTCCACCTGCATACTCTACTTGATTGGTGTGGGGAGGGGCTACTTTGCCCCGCCCCATAGCCCGGGCACCCTGGAGGTGTGGGATTGAGCGAGGTGGAGTCGGGCCCTTTAAAAGAAGTGGGGCTCTGCAGAAGCCGCATGTGTCTATGCCAACAATACAGTACGGTACAATATAGCAGACCCACAACTTGCGTGGAGGTTGCGTTCTTGCGCAACCCCGCGTAAGTCAAATGTCGCGTTACTCGGGGGAGCCAGGAAGCTGACCATCACAGCGGTGCTGGGCGATTTCCTGTCTCCTGTGGGTGGTGCAGAGCTGGGAGCCAGGCTCCATCTCCCTGCCACTCACAGGAGCAAGGAAACTGATCAGTGCTGGGAGGCCAGGCTCCCAGCTTCCCCCCACTCAGAGGAGCTGGGAAAGCCACTAGCACATGCTGGTCAGTTTCCTGGAGCTTCTGAGTGGTGGGCAGCCCGGACCCAGGTGCCAGTTCCCCACCACTCGGTCATGTCAACCCGAGATTCATGCAACTTGAGTGCGCCTATCTTGGGGTTCTACTGTACAGTACTGTTCATGGAAGGGCAGGGTTGTCTAGTGGGCACAGTAATGGACGGGACTCTTGGGGTCTGTTTCCAGCTCTGGCTGTGACTTTCCTGGTGAGTTTGGATGAGTCATGCCCCTGCTTTGTGCCTCAGTTTCCCCTCAAACTCTTTGTGTAAACAGAACTTTTTGTGGCACAGCTGTATGTTCAGTGCCCAGCCCAATGTGGTCTCGAAGTTAGTGGGGCCACTTGTATTACACTGTCATGCTGGTTTTAGTGCAGCTACCACTCTTTTTGCTAGGGACAGGAAGCAATACTGCTACAGTGCAAGTGACTTTTAATTAATACTAGTGATTTATAATGCTATTATTAAATAATATCAAGTAACTGACATGACCTCACTTAATATTAAGATGAGTTATTGCTAAGAAGGAATATGAAATACTAAATGATGCTACAAAAGAGTAATGCCAATGAGACTAAAGGGCTATTAATATAATATAATGCGAACATAAATATTGCTGATTGGGGTGTATCGAAAGCTGTTAAATTATAGGCTGTCCCTTTAAATTTAATGGGGTTTTTCTAGTCCTGCTTGCAGGCTACAGCACTCGGTAGGGAAGCATGTGATCTGACTCTAGAAGTGGAAGTCAGTAGCTTCTAGATCAGCCAAGGTGCATGGCTCAGAGGTGTGAAAAATCCACACCCCTGAAGCTGACCTAAGTCTCCATATGGACAGCATCAGATCAATGGAAGAATCCTTCTGTCAACCTAGCTACTACCTCATGGGGAGGTGGAGCAACTACAGCATCAGGGGAACTGCTTCTATTGCTGTAGTAAGTGTCTACACCGAAATGCGACAGTGTCATGCTTGAACTGTATAGACATAGCCTCACTCTTCTAGGGAGCAGCCTGTTTTGTCTCTCCCTGGTTTTAGCTTTGTTTGTGTCACCATTCTGAATTCTACACAGCAGAGTTATTTCCAAATAACTATCCCAGGGTCTGCACAACACAAGTGCTCTTTTGAAATAGTGGTTGGCTTATTCTGAAATTCGTAAACCTCCTTCTGCAAGGAATAATGCCTATTTGGAAATAGCTATTTCAAAATAGGTGCTGTTAAGACAGGCAATAGAGCCTATTGTGAAATAAGCCATAGTGTGTCCAATGGTTTTATTCTGAAATAAGATCTGTGTGTGTAGACATGTTTTTTTTTGAAATAGCTAAGTGCTATTTTAAAATGCATTTTTGTGTGTAGTAGCATTATTTCAAAATAAACTATTCTGGAACAGCTTTTCTCAAGTAGCTTATTTCAAAATGAGGCCGCTGTGTAGACACACCCTCTGCAATAAAGTGGGTGTTATGCGGCAGCCTTTCCACAAGAGTAATAAGATTTTTACCCAATTGCTCTGTGTGTATGCTGTGAACATAAGACTAACACCAATGGTTGGTGATGCTAGTAGTAAAATACAAACAAATCTCATAATTAGTGGTCTGATCCTTGCTGATTCACATGCTTAACTTTAAGTGCATGAAAAGTCCCAGTGAAGCAGAAGGATTGCTCACGTGCCACAAGCTCAGAGAGGTCACCATGTTAGCCTGTAGCTTCACATAAAACAAGCAGTCCTGCATCACCTGAAAGACTAACAATTGTATTAATTAGGCAATGAGCTTTCGTGGGTAAGACCCATGTCATCAGATTGGGAGCAAAAATGATAATAACACGGCATATAAATGGCAAGAGGAAGGGAAAAAAAGCCAGGCTGTGGGGAAGAGTCACCTATCATTAATAGGACCTGTGGAACGAGTAAATAAAGCTAAGTGGGATGGGTGCTATTCTGCGAATATCAAAGGTGGGGAAATTGTCCTTGTACTGCATAAGCTAACTGAGCTCTCTGTTGAGTCCCCAGTTAAAGGTGTCAAACCTGCAAATGAATTCCAATTCAGATATGTCCACATGTAATCTGGTGTTAAAATCTCTTTGTAATAAAACACTTACCCTTGGGTCCATTATAGTGTGTCCTGCGAGATCAAAGTGCTCACCCACAGGTTTTTGTGTACAGTAATCCCTCACTTTAGTACGTGTAACTTGCTTTAACCCGAAGTGTGGCTGTCAGCCTGTCTAACTTCCTGCAGCTGGGAAGGTACAGGGAAGGCTTTCAGCTTTCCTAGCTGCCTGCTGCTGTGGGCAGCCAGGCAGGCTAAAACTTCCTTCCCAGAGCAATGCTGCTGTCAAACTGACAGCAGCCCTGCTCTGGGAAGGTAGGGAGAAGGGTTTTAGTCCCCCTAGCTGCCCAAGGCTGCAGGCAGCTAGTGGGGCTAAAACCCCCTTGCATCTCCCAGGATCAGCCCCGTGCTGGGGGCTCCCAGCCTCCAGCGCACTACAGCCCTGCATGGGGCTGGGGCTCCAGCCCCCTGCCCACCACCCCTGCCAGCTCAGCTCCAACCCGTATGTCCTGGCTCAACTCCACCCGCCCACCCCCCGGCATGCCTAACTCACCCCAGGCTTAACCTCTCGGCCCGAACCCACTGCCCAAGCCTCCCCGACTTACCTGAAATTCTAGATAGGGACTACTGTATTCTAATTCCTGATGTCTGATTTGTGTCCATTCATCTTTTGGCATAGGGGCTGTCCAGTTTGTCCAGTGTACATGGCAGAGGGGCATTGCTGGCACATGATGGCAGCTATCACATTAGTGGATGTGCAGATGTGTGAGCCCCTGATGATGTGGCTGATTGTGGTTATGTCCAGTGATGGTGTCATTAATATAGCTATTGGAGAGGTAACCGTGTTAGTCTGTAGCTTTGAGAACAAGAAGAAATCTTGTGGCACCTTATAGACGAACAGATATTTTGGAGCATAAGCTTTCGTGGGCAAAGACCCGCTTCATCAGATGCATGAGTGTGGGGGGGGGTGGTTTCAAAGGGGTATGTGAAGAATGGGGTCCCAGAAAAAGGGAAGGCCAGAGCTGACAAGGTCTATTTAGCAAGGTGGAAATGGCCCATTATCAACAGTAGGTATCAAAAGAGATAAAAACAAGTCAGATCAGACAGGGGGTTATGAGCCTTTGTCAGAGTCTAATGGGGAGATCTTAACACCCAGGGCAGAGAAGCTGCCTTTGTAAGATGTGTGCCACTCCCAGTTTCTGTTAATCCTTGGTTAATGGAGTAAAATATAAATTTATTATTATTATAGATATATTATTATTATAATATAGATACCTATTAATATAGATATGTGGAGAGAGCTGGCAATAGGGTGTGTTGCCAGTTTAGGTGTGAGGATTAGTGTCTCTGTGGTGTGGTGAGGGGGGCTGGCTGTGAGTATTTTCTTGAGGGTGGGTGGCTGTCTGTAAGAGAGGACAGACCTGTGGCCTGTGAGAGCGAAGCCTCGCGTTCCAGTATAGGCTGTAGAGTGTCAATGTTGTGCGGGAGGGGTTTAAGTGGAGGGCTGTAGCTGATGACAAGTGGCGTTCTGTTGTTTACCCTCTGGGGCCTGTCTAGAAGTAACTGTCTTCTGGCTATTCCCCGGCCCTGTCAGTCTGTTTCTTTACTTCTCCCCGTGGCTAATTCAGTTCTACAAATACATGGCAGAGAGCGTGAGGAGTACCAGGGTCAAGGAGAGAGCCCTGATGGACCCCTGAATGAGTCCCTCTCCCCGGGGAGCCCAGCCTACCCCGAGAAGGGCAGCGGGCTTGCTCCATCACTCAGCAGTTTGCGCACCGGCCTGCTAAGCCCAGAGTTGCGAGTTCAATCCTCAGGGCAGCCACTTAGGGGTTGAGGTACATAGACGTCAGGGATGGTGCTTGGCCCGGCCAAGAGGGCAGGGGACTGGACTAGATGACCTCCCCAGGTCCCTCCCAGCTCTGGGAGGCGCATCTCCACTATTTAATTTAATTTAATTTAATTTAATTTGCAAGCTGCCCTGTGGCCACCGCCCTCTCCCTTATCTTCTCGTCCGAAGAGGTGGGTTTTACCGCCCCCCTCCCCGACTCATGGCGTAATACGCGTGTTCCTCTGCGAGGTGCCGGCGAGCTGCGCGCGGACGTCGCGGCCGGAGCCCGGCGATGGGGCCGGTGGGGCGCTGCGCGTGCCCGCCCTGCCGGCCGGGGGCGAGCTCCCGGGGGCGGGGGTCGTGCGGCTGAGAGCCGGGGGTGGAGTTTCGCGCCGCTCCCTGGGCGGCGCTGCGGCTCTGGGCCGGCTGCGGAGTTGTCCCCGCTCCCTTGGCCGCTCGCCCCGCTCGGCTCGGCTACGATGTCTCAAGATGGCGGAGGCGGCCGAGCTGAAGGTAACAGACCCCCCCCCCACCCCCGGGCGGGGGGAGTGGAGTGGGGCGGTGGGGCAGGGGGGGGGTCGCCGTGGGGGTCTGGGGGCGGGGCGGGGCGGGGCCGGGCCGCTGGGGCTGTGGGGGGCGGGGCGGGGTGGGGGGCTGGCAGCGTGGCGGGGTTCGGGGTGGGAAGGCGGCTGTGGGGGCGGGGGCGGGGGCAGAGGCGGCGGAGTTAGGGGCTGTGGGGCTGGTAACGGGGTTGGGGGGGTCTTGGCTGCAGAGGGAAGGGCTGGGAGAGCTGGCGGCGTTGGGGGGTGGGGGGTCTCTGAGGTCGCAGGTGGACGCAGGCTGTGGGGTTGGGGAAATGGGGGGGCTGGCAGATGGGGGGTTGGGGCACAGGGATGGGAGTGGGGGGCAGCAGCGGGCGCTGCGGCTGTGGGGTAAATGGGGGGCTGGCTGCATTGGGGGTGCCGGGCACGGGTTTGGGGAGAAGGGGAGGGGGCTGCGGGGTAGCGGGGGTGCATGGGGGGGCTGGCAGCATTGGGCTTGGGGAGATGGGGCACCCAGAGATGGGGAGCGGGCTGGGGGGGAAGGTGGGGGCGGACTGGCTGTAAGGGCGATGCGGGAAGATGGGGAGCGGGGCTGTGGGCACTGGCTGAGTTGGGGGAGTAGGAGGAGGGTGAGAGGAGTTTGAGGCTGCGGAGGGGGCAGGGAGCTTCGTGGGGGAGTTCGGGCTGGGAGGGGCTGGTGGCACTGGGCACTGCGGAGGGACCCTGAGATGTGGAGATGGGGGATCTGTGGGGTTGGGTGAGCAGAGGTAGGTGAGAAGGGGCTGGGGGTGCAGGGAAGCTGGGGGGGGTTGTGATGGGGAGCCATGGTGGGAGAAGTGGCTGGGAGTAGGAAGAAATGGGAGAGGGGCAGAATGAGGCTCTCTCTACACAGCAGCGTTATTTCCAATGTAGCTGTTCCAGAAGAGCTTATTTCGAAATAACACTGCTGCACACAAACAAACTTTGAAATCGGGCATCCAGACACTGTAGAGTCTGTTTCGAAGTAGACAAAGTGTGGCTTATTTCGAGATAGGCTCTGTGCCTTGTGTGCACAGCCCCTGTTTCAAGGTAGGCGAGGTTTTCTTATTTCAAAATAAGCTGTCCGTGCAGATGCTAGAAGGCTCAGGAACATGATGGGGATGTGAAAGCTTGGGGAAGGTGCACAGGGCGTGGGAGCTTGCATGTGGAAAAACGGGGATGTGGCTATTGAAGAAAGCAGCAGGGTTTGGGTATTGGGGGGCGGGGGCGGGCAGAGCACACTGGAGATTCAGTTCTGGCGTGGGGCCATGGAGGGAGAAAGACTGAAAAGAGGTGTGGTGGGGAAGTGTGAGTAGGAGGCAAACAGCTAAGAAGCAGGGGGATTCGGCCCTGAAAGGGCACAGAGAAGGGTTTGGTGTCTGAGAGCCAAGGGAATAATAGGAACAAAGGAGACCTGCTGGGTCAGGAGGGGATGTAGAGCAATGCAGAACGGAGGGGCAGGAGAGTAGCATAATTGCCATGGGGGTGAAGTGTGCCTGGTTCCAGAACATCTCTTGGGCAGAGCCACAGAGGTGTGGGAAGAGGGGGGCACAGATCTGGAGGTGGCTGCATTTGTAGACCACTAGTTCTGCACCAGTGCTCACAGCTGGAGGGGGTTTCATCTCCCTCCACTTTCTTTTCTCTTTCTTGTTTTTAGGAGTCAGAGTGTAACCACCTTTGCCCACCAGACTGTGGAATATGCAGTTGCCCCTGGTAACTAATTCCAAAGCTGATTTGTGTCCTCCTTGGTGTGTAATATTTTTTCCCCACAGGCTAGAGTGTAGCTGTTAGGTGGCTAACGTGGCCTCAGGGTCTGTCTATCTTCCCCGCCCTGCAGGCTGGGAATAGCGAGAAGTTAGGAGCTGGCACCTTTTTGGCAACCACAGCAGGGATAAAATTCTCTGGAGCTCATGTTCCTCTGTAATCTTTCCAGTAGTGACCATCCTTTTCCAGTATTCCTGTAGGGCCTAATCCTGCTGCTGGTAACACAACTCCCTATGATTTCAATATGGGCAGGACTGGATTCCTATCTTAAAAAGCATCATGGAAAAACTGGACCCAAGTATTGTAGTCAGATGGAGCTGAAATTTTGCACAATTCCTATTGTGAAGAAGCAGTGAGTTTTATTTGTGACTTTCCCCAACGTTCCCGGGGAGGGCAAGGGAAGGAATAAGTTCATGATAAGTTAGACAAAAGTCCCACATGTGGACTTGGAGAAGCAGCATGTTTTCATATAAGTCTTGGTCCTGCCTCAATTTATAGACGTGTAACTTTGTGTGTGTGTGCAGCGCCACTGGGAATCAACGGGCCAGTTCATGTGTGAAGTTAAGCATGTGCATAATCATGCAAGATTGGGACCATAGTGAGCAAACTAATGCATATACAGAGGGTGAGGTAGTATAGATACAGAGAGGGTGAAATTTCTCTGGAATCTTCTACAATGCAGAGAAATTGTATTACAGGATAGATGTAGTTTAGCACATGGGTTCGTATTCTCTGGGGCTTGGCCCACCTCTGAGATACTCTTATGGTCTCCTAGACTTCAGACTTTCCTATCCCAGACATTATTCATGGCTCTCTTCAGTTTATTAAAATCTGTGCTCTCTTCTGGCACCTGAATTCTCTTGCCTATCTCCCCTTCCCCCCTCTCTGGATTCCTAGCTAGAGGTTAGGCTGAGACTTTTACCATCTGTGTTTCATTGTAAAGAAAGAGGAGCCAACTGAAAGCGAAATGTTTGCTCCCTATGTCTGGAGTGGGCTTGGTCACTTTGCTTTTATTTAAATGACCTGCAAGACTCCTCTGGAAAGAGAAATGTTGTACACTGTTCAGTGCTTGTTAGTTCAGGCTGTTCAGCATGGATTCAAGTGTGATGTGGCTCATTTGCTAAATAAGCTTCTGGGATGTCCTCTGGGAGCTCTTGACTGTGATCACTTGTGGCAATGAGAGTCTTTCTGCTGCCATGCTACATTGTGTGAACAGTAATTGGAGATGCTTCTGGTGTAGCTAAGAATCCCCAATAGCGGTGATGCAGCCATCTATGAGTACAGATGTGTGTGAAAAATAAATGGGGTGCTGATGAAGCAAGCTCTACTAATTTCCCAGAAGATTAATGGGCTCTGTTCTCAAGACTTGGAAGGGGAGACGCTCTTAGGGTTGGTGGGTGTTGTGCAGTCTCCATGAACTACTCAGACTTCGCTGATCTCTGAGACTGTCATGAAGGATGGCTGTCTTTGCAAGATGGGATTATAATGCATCTACACCCATAACATAAGCTTTTTTTTGTGTCAAAAGGTATTTAAAAGGGACACTGTCAAAGTTTACAGTCTCCGTATTAAAATCTTCCAGTTCAGTATATATTGGGCAGTTTTCCTATTTCTGAAAAAACTTTCTCAGCACCCAAAAAAACTGATTGTTACAGTACCATGTGTATCCATTGATGAGGCAATTTTTTTTGGTAAAACAGTGAAGCATCAAAGAGCAGGGCTAAGCTTATCAGTGGGTCTAGACCAAAGGTTGACTATTTTAAGCTCCATTGAATTAAATATCTAATACATTGTCATTGGAAATCAGGATAAAAAAACTTTGGCCACTAGCTCACTGGGATGTTTTGTTTGCCTTGAGCACTCACAGGAGTGGAGTCCCTCAGCTTCCAGTAGCTGTAATTTACTATTTTCAGCCAATGAGAGCTGTGGGAAGTGGCGTGGGCCGAGGGATGGTGCTGGCTGCTACTTCCTGCAGCTCTTGTTGGCTGGGAACAGGAAGTTGCAGATGCTCCAGGTAGACAAAATGTCCCAGCGTGCCAGTGGCTTACCCTCATGGGCCGGGAGCTGAAGTTTGCAAACCTCTGAAATACAGGTTGGCTTACGAAAATGCCATGTGAGATTTGCCGTTTTTACCTATCCAGAGTCAGCTTATACATGAACAGGCTAATGAATAGTAACAGAGAGGAAGCCGTGCTAGTCTATACACTATCAAAACAAAAAGCAGTCAAGTAGCACTTTAATGACTAGCAAAATAGTTTATTAGGTGAGCTTTCATGGGACAGACCCACTTCTTCAGACCATATCCAGACCAGAACAGACTCAATATTTAAGGCACAGAGAACCAAAAACAGTAAGCAAGGAGGACAAATCAGAAAAAGATGATCAAGGTGAGCAAACCAGAGAGTGGAGGGGTGAGGGGGGGAAGGTCAAGAATTAGATTGAGCCAAGTATGCAGAGGAGCCCCTATAGTGACTCAAAGTTCCCATCCTGGTTTAAACCACGTGTTAATGTGCCGAATTTGAATATAAAAGCCAGCTCAGCTGTTTCTCTTTGAAGAATGGTGCAAAACTTTTTTTTCAGTAACACACATACCTTTGGGTCTGTCCCACGAAAGCTCGCCTAATAAACTATTTTGCTAATCTTTAAAGTGCTACTTGACTGCTTTTTTTTTTTGATAGGCTAATGAATGTGTCTATATGGGGGAGAGCAGGGTTAATATTAAAAATTATTTTTCTGTTGAGTAATCAGCCAAGAAAAGTGATTGGATAAATTGCAGGCAATTTTTAAATTCCTTGGATTTTTTTGCACTTGAGACTCTAAACTGAGGTCCTGTCTATTTTGCATCAAAGATCACATCGCACTTTTCATAGTGGTAGAGTTCGCCCTCTCTGTCCATCCTGCGCTAAGAAGTGAAGCAGGTGGCAAGCTGGTCTCTAGACATGATGGCATTTTTGGTGGTGGATAAAGTGATCCTATCATATATATAGCTTGTAAATTGCTTTGGTATCTTTTGGCATGTAAGATGCAGTATCGCTTAATAAACTCTACTCTGCATGCTTGCTTTCTTGTCAGTGTCTGGCTGCTGCAACACTAACTATCCCTTCCCATGTGCTATGGTAATGAGGCACTAACATGCATATTCAGTGCCTCATTAGCATAATGGCAGCTACGCAAATTTGGAAGTGCAGACTTCAAATTGCAGATTGACAGTGAAAATGGGGGCAGCTTTGAAATAAGCACCCCACTTTGACATTCCCTCACTCCGATCTAGTTCTGTGGGAGTTTGGGAATGTTGAAGTGGGGCATTTTTTTCGAAGCTGCCCCCATCTTCACTGTCAATCTGCAATTCGAAGTCTGGTTGTACATGATGCAACCACTATTTCAAAGTAATTTTGAAATAGTGGACAGCTTATTTCAAAATTGGTAAACTTCATTTTATGAGGAATAATACCAATTTTGAAATAGGGGATGTGTAGACAGGGAATAGTGTCTATTTCGAAATAAGCCATAATGTGGCCAGTGCCTCTGTTTTGAAATAGACCAAGTGCCTCTGGTTTGAAGTATTTTGTCTATTTCAAAATGCATTTTGTGTGTAGCAGTGTTATTTCAAAGTAAGCTATTTCCCAAAATCGCTTCTGGAATAGTTTATTTAGAAAAATACTGCTGTGTAGGCGTACCCTGAGAGATTGAAATAGACAAGAAGTCTGGTCTGGGAATACCTGGGAAAAAGCAATGTGGGGTAAGTCCAAATTTTAGTTACATAGGGGTGTGGAGAGCAGTAAAAACGTTGCCATATACGTAAGGATTTCATTATTACCTTTAAATTTTTGATGCTTGAAATGTAGGGAGCAAGGAAATTTAGAAAATTTCGGCCCTTAGAAGTGAAGTGTATTGCGTGCAGCATTGGGTATGTTCAAATAATATACTGGATTGAGCTCTGTTTGCATTGCAAATCATCTCAACTCCACAATATTCTTGCTGTGTGCAGAGAGAGAGAGAGACATACCCACACATCCACGTTTGTTTTTTATTGAGCAGAATGTAAGGTTTCTTCTAGAGTAAAAGAATGCTAACCTTTTCCTTCTCCCCCTAGTGTCCAGGGCAGTCAGATGATAAAGCACAGGGGAAAAGGTGTGTCTATGAAATTGAAGGGCTATGCAGACTTAAACCCTTCAATAAAATGTAACTAATTTGAGAACAATCCTACTATTGTTGAATCCATTTTGTTTGATTGCCTGAAGGGAACTGGATACTTGGAGAGGGTGAAACTATGTATTTTGTTTCTCATTTAAAAGGGAGAATGTTTCAAGTGATTAGGTTTCAGATTTAACCCCCTGGACCAGATAAATGTCCAATACCAAACATTCTGCCAGCATTTTAACAGTAAATACACCTTTAGTTTAATCACTGGCATGTCTTCTGGGACTCTGCTAACAAAGTAGTAATGTTTTTTTTTATCATGTAGTCATGCATCAGCTATGGCTGGGACCAAGATCCGCTAACTTATTTTTATTGGCCGGCCATCAGATGGCAAGCTTTGGTGATCTACTGATTTGGAGATTCTGAAAGGTTGTTTGTTCTTCATCCCTTTATTATAACAGTATGTGTGTTGAATGAAAAAAGCATTATAATTAAATATAAATGGGTTTGATTTTCGATGGGTCCTGGCTTTGAATTTTTTACTTGTGTGACTGGAGGGATTGTTTTGTATAACCACCACCCTCCCGCAGCATCCGTTTCCATCCTATCAGTGTTTCCTTTTGAGTAACAACAGTAATCTGAAAGTTCTCTTTTGCCACAGAGAGAAGCTGTTGTAGAATCAGTGGACCGAGACTTGGGTTCACTTTTGGCTCCCCCTCTGGCTTTTGTTGTGACCTTGAGGAGGTTGCTGTGCCTCCATTCCCTGTCTGTAAAATGGGAATAATACTTATTTTCTCCTAGTCGCGTGTCATATCTATTTAGGCTGCAAGTCTGTATGGCACAGACCGTCTCTTATGTATTTGTTTAGTGTCAGCACAAAGGGGCCTGCTCTGGGATGGTTTCTTTCGGTACTAGTGTAGTATACATAAGTGATATACATGTCCCTGGCATATTTATAATAAGTGTGCATATGGACTTTGAGCATGGATGTGTGATGAGTGCAGCAAGAGGTAGCTAAGCCGTAAGAGAATTCAAAAACAGAATGTTTTAATGTGTTTTTTAAAAAGTGCAGGAAATAGTCTAGGTAAACCACATAACCCTTAGCACAAGCGTCCATTGTAGGTTTCAGACTGCTTTACACAGGGGGATGAAGAAAGCTCTGACAAGTGGAGGAACTGAGGCTGCTGCTACACTACCATTCTCCTGTTGGAGATGCCATGCTAATGAGACGATTCGAAGCAGTCTAATGAGGCCCTAATGTGCATATTCAGCTCCTTATTAGCATAATGGCAGCCGCGTGAACAGACTTGGAATTGCAGATTGACAGTGAAGATGGGGGCAGCTTCAAAATAAGCACCCCACTTCAACATTTCCTTATTCCCACAGAGCTAGATCGGAGTAAGGGAATATCAAAGTGAGGTGTCTATTTCGAAGCTGCCCCCATCCTCACTGTCAGTCTGCAGTTCGAAGTCTGTTTGGTGACTGTCATTATGCTAATGAAGCACTGAGGATATATGTTAACGTCTCATTACCTCGCTTCGAATTGTCTCATTACCATGCCACCTCCCACAGGAGAATGGTAGTGTATCAGCAGCCTGAGAGTTTCACTACCGTGCGAATGAAAGTGTGGTTGTGGCATGGGTAGGCAAACCCACACTAGCTGGCACGGCAAGCAGTGTAGTGTAGCAGTGGTGGAATGGGCTAGCAACTGGAGGACAGACCTACTGGAGAGCCTGGATACGTGTTCTGATTGCTAACTATACTGAAGCCTGTGCCACTTCCTCCAGGGTATATCTACAGACAAATCATACCTTCACGTGCAGTGTTGGCACATCTGGAGGCACAGAGTAGCCCAAGGCCACAGCAAGTGAATAGCAGAGCTAAGGCTAGTCCTGCCAGACCCAAGCTGGTATACCCTGTCTTGTAGACCAGACTCCTCCATGGAAACAGTAGGACCAGTAACTTCCTGTGGTGAAATATCTTGGCACAGCTGAACAAAGGAAGATGGGGATGGGGAAGAGGAGGAGGAAGTCCAGCCTATTAAATGTGTGATGTCCTGAGAGTGGATGCAGGTAGAATAGTGCAGGGCCCTAAAACCCACAGTAAACTGGGAGCCATTGTGTTTAGGGAACAAATAGGGGCAGTTTTCTTATATTGCGTTCTGCATTTTTCCCTCCTGGGAAATAGCAAATATTTGTTGTCAAATCTCTCGAGCCTTTAGATACCATAGAACCCACTCATTAGGGTGAAATAGCAAGTGTGAGCTCTTCAAGAAGAAGTGAGGACACAGCAGTGAGTAGGTACGTGCACTGTTTTGGCATTCAGTTTCATTTAGAGCAATATCGCCAATGTATGTATTTGGTGCCATTTGTCTTGGTGGTGAAAAAAAGTGCCTCATAATGAGGCTACTCTAAAGCTCTTTCTGAGATCTGGGCTGAATCGACACTTCCCATTTCTGAGAATCAGTGGTGCTGTATGATGCAGTGGAGAGACTTAGCAAGGTTCTTTTGGATTTCCTTTAATAATTGTCTAATTCCAACGTTGGTGTGGTGTTGGTACTGCATGCATGCTTCTCCTTAGACTCTTTCTTAGCTCCAAACTCGTTTGCCTAATCAGTCATCACTTAAATCAGTTCCAGGTTTGGTACCCCATATACAAACCTAAAGGAATACTGGTCACTATAATGTAGGCCTCTAGTTTATGTATTGGAGGTAAAGGAAGGAGTTGCAGAACTTAAACAATTAGTAAAACCCTAGCTATTCATTTTACAGGCCAGAATCTCACTTATCCCACAGCTCTTTTATATCACTGTAGTAAAGAGTCTTGAAGTGGGAGACTTTAAGACCCCTTTTTGTTACCAGAGTGGTGTAAAAGGGCTAAGGTGTACATGAGAATCTGATCTGGTCCAAAGTGTTCTTATTAACTAACCTTTGGCATGACAGAAACCCCCAAAACAACACAATGTGTTAGTAAAAAAGTGAACTTGCCTAGAAATAAGAAATGGAACTGACTGTTTTATTTCCAAGGTTCAAGCTGAGAAAAATGCAAAGAAGTAAAAGTAAATTAAATGTTCAGCTCATTCACCTGTAGTAGTAGTTAATTGCATGGGGAAGGGGATTTGTAATTTGACAGTGTCTCTTTTAAGATCTCTGCCACTCTCTCATCTAGCAAACTTGTAGCTTGTTGTTGGCTAGTGCATTTGGAATTAGCAATGTTAACCTTGTTTTCTGTTTCCTTGCAGCACATGGTTATGAGCTTTAGGGTATCAGAGCTGCAGGTTCTCTTGGGCTTTGCTGGCAGGAACAAGAGTGGAAGGAAGCACGAGTTGCTCACAAAGGCATTACAGCTGCTCAAATCTGGCTGCAGCCCGGCTGTTCAGATGAAAATTAAGGAGCTGTACCGACGAAGGTTCCCAAGGAAGATATTATCACCTTCAGACTTATCCATGCTCCATATTCAGGCAGGGCAACTGCCCTCCGCCACTGCACTGACACAGGGCAGCACAGTGTGTCACTTGCCCTATGACAACAGTTCTGCAGCTTCTACAGTGCCAACAGCTATGTTGCCTCCGGTGCCTATGCTGGGACCCAAACATGAGACAGATGTTCAGCACTTATCACCCCCCATTCATCCGGTCCATCCAGATGTCAAGATGAAGAGGTTGCCCTTCTACGATGTTTATGATGAGCTGATTAAACCCACCACATTAGGTATGTTAATACATTTGTTTGTTTCTCTTTTCTACAACATGTTTATTGGTACTTAAAGGTTACTGGCTTGACAGCTCATGAAACTGAAAGCGTCTGGTTATCCACAGACTGCATGTAGGATGGACAGTGATGGCTGGTTTTCCAGACTGTTTTGCCAAGTGCATATCAGCTTTTGATTTGGAAGGGCTACATCTGTGGGTGAGGATGAGAGTCCAGCCTCCAGGATTGATTGGGCTATGGGCTTTTCTGCTTAGATGGGCTATTGTGTTTTTGATGGTAGACACACCTGTGAACGAATAACCTTAAATTGTGACTTTTTGGGAGGCAGAAGCTGCCTTTGCATTTCTGTTTGTACAATGCACAATACAGTGCAGCCTTGATCCCTGACTCAGTCCTTAGGCAATACTATGACTGAAACAACCTGAGGACTGAGAGCTGCCAGCTTGTTTTGCGTAGGCTACTGAAGAGTTGTCAGAGGTAGAAATGTTTAATTGCGTTCATGGTTTTCTGAATTCAAACTAATGATTTAGTGAAAAGTCTGATATCTTCTTAGTAATCCCTTCAGCCAGCCAATCTCCTGCACCTCTTTAAGTGGATAATTACTAGTATGTACTGTTTTTGGCCATCTGTATGAGATACAGCTAGTTTGGATCTGAAGAAGTGGGTCTGTCTGACAAAAGCTCATCACCCAATAAATTATTTTGTTAGTCTTTAAAGTGCTACTGAACTGCTTTTTCATTTTGCTAGTTTGGGAACTTCGCGAAGGACAGACTGAGTTTTTCCGTTACAGCCTAAATCACCCTCTTCTAGAATTACTATACAGCCTGTGACCTATTGTTTCAGCATTTGAACAATGAAGTGGAGAGATGAAATACCTGGTTAGTATGGGACAGAGTCTCAGAACAGCATCTTGAGAGCCAGGAGTGTCGACAGTGACATAAAAACAGAAGTGTCTCTTGCAGAGTCTTTAGAATTCCATGGCATTCCATCTGCATCACTTGACTGCGAACTCATTGGCTTGTTTGTAATTTTTTTCCGTTATCAGGACCACAGTTTACGCAATGAAGGTCAAAAGAAATCCGTTGAAAATCATCAATAAAACCCCAATAAGTGAAAATGCACGAATGTTATTTTGATTGATTAGTGCTTAGAAGTCCTGACAGGGATCCAGGCCCAGTTGTGTTACAAGAGTGAACAAATGTGAAGTAAGAGACAGTTCTTCCAGGTAGGACCTCAGTCTTTAAATAGACAAGACAAAGGACAGGAGGGAAAGTGGAGGCACAGAGATTCTAAACATGAGTGGAAATGGAGGACTAGGGAAGAGAGTCCTTTAGGTCCATTCTATTTATTCTGTGCTGTTGGTTGGCATGTAGCTGTAACCTTTTGATAGGTGCTGCATATGGGACATGGGGCCACCTGAGAGTCATGTGATTTGGTGCCTCACAGTGAGGCTGTATGCATGAGCAAAGCTGTGCAAATGAGCTAAGTCAGTCTCTTCCTCTTCTCCAGTGTTGGGGTGACAAATGGGGTAAGTCTGTGGCAGCCTGTTTGGTCTGTACTAGACCTTACAGGGCAACTGCATTGTTAGAATCGATGTATCTGCAGTTGACTGTAAGGTCTATCCTCCCTTGGGGAGCATTTGTCTCGTCAACCTCCCTTACTCCCCATGAGAGGTGGAGTACAGGGGTTCGACTGATGACACCAGAGAGATCGATTTTGTATGTCTTTATCAGATGTGCGAAATTGCGCTCCAGGAGATTGACCCCTTCAGGGTTGATCTGGTAAGTACAGACATACCCTAACTTTAAGACCTTATGGACCCTGCTCCAAGTGTCAGGGTGCAAAGAAAACCCCATCTTTTTGCTATAAACCCCTTTGATCCTGGAAAGTCTCTTCCTGGCCGTGCCATTGACCACCTGGGAAAAACATAAGGTCAGTTACATGTTTGTTTCCCATGTTGTCCCCAATGTACTGGGTGTTTTCTGTACTTAGAAGAAATGTTATGTATCAGAAACAACTCACATTCCCCTTCTCTTTGCCTCACTTTCCCCATCTGTAGACTAGGGGTGTGGTGAAGGTGGCTGTGTGTCTTTGCTGATATCTGTAGAGTGGTTTGAGATGCTTCAGCTGTTGCTCGCTGAAGTCTATGGAGAAATCCCTGTTGACTTCATGGAGTGTGGATCAGGCCTGAGAAGAGCACAGTCTTACTGTCTTTTTGAAGCTGAAAGTTTTGTGAATGAACTGTTAACGAAGGTCATGTCTTGGTGGCCCAGGTTTGCTTCAGACCGGCCTGACCCAGCTTAGGCCATGGGAATGATCTTAGTTTGGAATCAGGTGTGATCCCCTCCAGTCCTGCCCCCCGCCCCATCCATAAATGTGATAGTTGTTTATAGCAAGGGAGACTGGTGTGCAGCAACAATGAAGCCAGACACTTAGCACAGCAAGAACCCCTCAGCTTGATGCTTGGTTTTTTTTTAAAGTATGTTTTCTTGACTTTGGCTCTATTATCCCTCCCAGGCAACCTGTGGTTTCCTTAAATGGGATGCTCAAGTTGCAAAAGAACTCATTGTTGCTCTGTGCCAGAGTAATCCGCTCCCCCTCCCGGCTAAGACTTCCTACTCAAATATTGACACTTGAACTCAGTAAACTTTCTTTGTGACTGAGGGAGGGTCTTGCTCCCATTACATACACCAGGAGCATCTTGCTTCCTTCGCCGCTCCTCCTCTCTCTCTCTCCCCCTCTCCCCCCCCCCGCCCCCTAGGGACTCTCTGCAGCCCCATCCTCTAACAAAAATAACTTCGAAGTTGCTCACTTTGACGTACGACTTAGAAGTAACAGACTTCAAAGCTGAGCATCTACACACACCCTACTTCAAAGTTAAACTTCAAAGTAGGACTCCTGGGAATGGAGTAAGGACTTCAAAGTTGGGCTCCCTTACTTCAAAGTTAACTTGTATGTGTAGATTCTCTAATGGCTGCTTCGAAGTTAGTTCCTAGTGTAGAAGCACCCATCGCGTCCTACATTTTAATGACGTTACAAATGCAGGCAAGTTCTCTGATTCACTGAGTTGATGCAGCGTATTTCTATGGTATCATGAAACTTCTCGATGCTTTAAACAAATTAAGGATGACGACTGTGCTCCAGGAATCTTATAGAAAAAAAAATCAGGTTTCTGAATTCTGATATCTAGCAAATCAGACTCCGACTCAGAAAATTAGTTGCTGCTTTCTTCTCAATTAAAAATGTTTGCAAAGTTGTGTGTACTTTATTAGTAGGGGGACTTACTTCCTGCTTTAAGTGGAAACCACAGAGCAACTTCAGCATGTAGCTTATTGAGCACTTTTGTAATAAGGCCAGCAAGGAAGAGTTGTAGAGGCTATTGATGGTAAGAGAAGAGGAACTGTGTGAAGAAGTAGGCTTTCCGGAGAGTCCCTGAGAACATCTTGGATGTAGGGGACAGCATGACTGAAGGCACAAAACAGGAGAAATAAGGCAAGAGGAGTGAAACTGTGTAGGAAGGGATGGTTTTGTGATTAAGGCATAAGACTGAAGAGCTGTGTTTTGCTGTAGGGAGGGGGTGAGCAAACTTTTTATGTCAGGTCCCATTTTTTGTCCCTGCAATTAACAGCCCTGCGTGCCATCCTGTGAAACGTAATCCAAACCGACAGAAATTATGTTTATAGTCAGATGGAAAAAAAAAACCCAAAACCTTTTGGCATGTGTGAGAGAATAAATATGGCTAATGTGGAAACTTTATTAACCAGTTTATAAACGTGAGTACGCATAGATAAAAACAGTCAAAATGTTGAAATATTTTAATGAGGTGAATGAACCTGAGACCCAGCAGCTGATTGTGCTGTGATCCCCTTATGAAATTTCACCCCCCCCCCATGGGGGTGTGTCCCCTACTTTGCTCACCTGTGCTCTAGGGAACGTCACTCTGCCTCTCTTTGCATGCTGGAGTCAATATTGACCCTGGTTTACACTGAGTGGGAGCTGTGCGGAGTGGTCAGGTAAATCTTTGCATCTCCCTTGGGGTTTTTGTAGCATGTTGGGCACTCTGGGAATACTCTTAAGAATTTAATTCCTAATTTTGACCTGCCCTTCAGGGGTATTGTGAAGATTAAGACATGAACAGTTGTGCTCAGATACTAAGGTGATGAATAGTAACAGAGAGTAAGCCGTGCTAGTCTATACACTATCAAAACAAAAAGCAGTCAAGTAGCACTTTAAAGACTAGCAAAATAGTTGATTAGGTGAGCTTTCGTGGGACAGACCCACTTCTTCAGACCATATCCAGACCAGAACAGACTCAATATTTAAGACACAGAGAACCAAAAACAGTAAGCAAGGATTTGTCCTCCTTGCTTACTGTTTTTGGTTCTCTCTGTCTTAAATATTGAGTCTGTTCTGGTCTGGATATGGTCTGAAGAAGTGGGTCTGTCCCACGAAAGCTCACCTAATCAACTATTTTGCTAGTCTTTAAAGTGCTACTTGACTGCTTTTTGTTTTAAGGTGATGAATGTTTTGTAAACACCTATGAACAATGAAGAGATGAGAGCTGTGAGATAGGTGGGATGCAACTAATAAGAAAGTTGGTGGGAAGAGCTTTAGCAGAGGTGGCGAGGAAGAAGTGGCTTTTGGTGAGAGACTGGAGACAGGCCTTAAAGATGACACTGGGATTGTCAGAAGGGCTAGTGAGGTTCTGAATGGGCATGGGGGGAAATACGATTTGCATCTCTTGACAGGATAAAAGATGTTCAGGCAGTCGGCAGTCCTGCCTTGAAGACCAGTGTGTGCGCTCTGTGGCACGGCGGTAAAGGTGTGCAGCTTTTGTTGATGAGATCAGGATAGAAGCCACGAAGTCATGTAGAAAGACTCCTTCATTCTTCTTTCTGTGTGCAAAAGTAGCCACTCAGGGTGCCAGTTGTAACTCTCTTGTGATGGCGAATGCCTGCAATTGTGTGGCCTGGTAGATGTGAAAAACTACTGTTGCATAACAGAGTTTGACCAACATTGTGTTTTTGACGACTGTGAGCTAAGCGAGTTGTACTGGGTAGAAAAGGAGTGATAGTGGGGTGTCGGTGGTGAAATTTGTGGACCTTTTCCTGGTATACCATGTTCAGTGGTTTTCCCATTGACTTTAGCTGGAGCAGGGCTGCAGTCTTATTTGAAGAACTGAGGGAGCGGATGTCTGGGCTAGGAAATACTAAGACAAGGTTGGAAACCTCTCTGCAGAGCTTGAGTTTGTGCTGCTGGGGCGCTTGGTCTGGTTGTGGAGGCTGGCACAAGTTCTCGTGGGGCATCTGCTGAGGAAAGTTTCTGTACGCCATACTTCACGTTCTTTGCATTCTTTACCTTGGGGTTGAAGTGAGCCCCTCGCCCTGCTGTGGAATCCATGCTGCAGAGTACAGTCAACCCTCGAGTTACTCAGGGGTTGTATTCCTGCAACCCCTGTGTAACTCAAATTTTTGTGCAAGTCAGCAGGGAGATGGGAACCAGGCCTCAGCCTGATTCCTGGCTCCCCTGGGCTTGTAGGAGGCAGAAAACTGACAGTTTCCTGGCTCCCAGAGTGGCTTTTCCCGACAGAGCAGGGAATTGACTCCAGTGGGAATTGTGGTTGCCCAATATTTCTTGGGATAGGGACAGGACATCGGGCAATTTCGTCAAAGTGCTTTGTGTTTGAAATAACTCTTAAGATCTGCTGTCTTGTGAATTATCTTTAGCTTGCTTTCTGCTGGTTTATTTTAGAAGCGCAGAGTTTGCATTACTGGTGGTCTGTTACATTGAACGCAACTTTTTTTTTAAAGGCAAACACATCACTAGGGTAGATTTAAATATCTTGACTATCTTAGAAGTGATCTCTTCCATTAAAGACAGTAGAATTTAATTCTGAGTAGGACTATACTTCCCTAAAATTTGCCTCCATGTCAGTAACTGCAGCTTAAAGTGCTGGATTCAGCTCCTAACTATGTTTCTTCTTGTGCTCTGTTTCTTAAGTGCAGGGCTGATTTTGTATGTTGGGTTTATGTAGGACCTTGGCTGTGCTTTTCTGCTTGGGGAAGATAAGGGCAAGGCCTATTTCTTATTAGGCAAGTTTGCACTGTCTGTAATTACAATAATAACTGTAATGTCCAAGGTAGTTACGGACCTCTGGGATTGCCTGGCTGTATCTTGGCCCACAGAACTCCTCTAGCCTGATTAATAACTCTTAGCAAGTGCCATGCATCTTGGCCATTACTGCGTAGTCAGGAACTTAGGTTGTGAAAGTATTAGCTCAGGGGACTGGGAGGTCAGGACGCTTGCATTTTACTTTCAGCTGTGTAAGCTGATTTGGCCTCCGTGCCTCAGTTTCTTCATTTGTAAAATGCTGGTGACAGTACTGTGCTACCTTGCATAGGTGCAGGCTTGCCTGGTGTTTGTGATGTTCTTTAAGAGATCCTTTCTGGAAGGCATGGTAGAAGAGCTAGGAATTATGAATAATTTGTTAGGTCAGGACTACAGTCCTTGCTTGTGCAAAACTATTGTTGAAGTCCATGGAAATTATGGTTAGGAATCAGTGTTCCCTCTTATTTTTTCCATCCATGTGTGGAATAAGTGTTATGTGCACTGAGGCATGTGGGGATGTGCACCATGAGCAGAAACACATTGTCACCTGTCGGTGGTTGTGGAGGCTCTGCTAATCAGTTGGGAAGCACCTGAATCTCTCCTGGGTGGCCTGCCAAGCACACAGCTTACCGGGAGCACTGCTAGGGAGTGTTCTGTATTTGTATCCCTGGCTGTGTGCGCTTGTATAACCGTAGGTCAGTTTAAGAATGGAGAAGGGGGCAGATTGTGACTGACCATCCTTCCAGGAGCAGAGAGCTCAGCTTTGTATTCTTGGTAATGTTCACCTCCTCCTCATCCTTGTGTCTTAATGACTCTTCTGTAGCCTCAACTAACAGCCAGCGGTTTGAAGAAGCACATTTCACCTTTGCGCTAACACCTCAGCAAGTTCAGCAGATTCTCACCTCTAGGTAAGTGAATGGCTGGATATTCACCATCTGTCTGGCTGATGTGCATTGTCTGTGGCTTTTATGCAGACTTTTAACTGGGCCATCAGGAGTACTAGCAGGATGGAGGGGAGGAGAAGTTTGGCATAGGTTGCGTGGCTGAGACTAAGGCTTGGTCTACACTAAGGTGTTATGCAGTTCTACCCATAGCAGTGGTGTAGTTAGAATCGACTTATCTGCAGTTGACTTACCTGGCAGTCCTCTCAGAGGGAGGTCAATGGGAGAAAGGGGAGGTCAATGGGAGACTGTCTCCATGCGATATCAAGGAGCATAGGGGTCAACTGCTGACCCCAGATAGTTTGATTTTGCATGTCTTTGCCAGAAATGGGTAATCAGACTCTGCAAAATCAATCCTGGCTGGGTTGATCTTCCTGGCAGTGTAGACATACCCTAAGAAAGAGAAGGAGGTCAGCTGACATGGGGAAGGCAGGTTTATATACCTGAACACTGCCGCTGCTGTAACTGGGAATAAAATCCCTGGTCAGATACTCAGTGTAAATTCTGTTGCTGCCTTGACCTTGGTGGCACTAATCCCATTTACAGAAGCTGAGGAGCTGACTCCAAAGCCAGGTCTACATTAGGGCAAATAAATAAAAATAAATTTAAGATATGCAGCTCAGCTATGAAAATTGCATAGCTGAAGTCAGTGTATCTTAAATCTATTTTTACCACTGTCCGCACAGCAGGTGGTTGACAAGAGACTTTACACCTTACGACTGCAAGGAGTCCTAGGTTCAACTGTGGCGCCTTGGTCATGTGGTTTAGCATAGCTCCACTATGTGCGCTAAATCAAACCCTGGAAGATCAACTGCCAGCACATAGATCTTCTGGGAAGTATAGACGTGCACCAACTCTGTATAATGGAACTGACTTCTGTACATACCAGAAATAATGTACCAACTGGATAAAAACATGCAAAACTGATTTTAGGATTTTCAGATTATATTTGTACTGGCAGTGCTCTAGCTTGCTGGCTTTTTCCCTTTTAGTATATGAAACAGCCCTGCACCAGCAGGGGAATGTTTGGATGATCTAATAAGTCTCTCCTGATTTATTTACCTCTTCCTCCCCACCTCACCTCTCTTGCCTCTCTTCCATTCAGCAATATTTTACTTTGAGGGATTTTGGCTGCTTAGGGAGAACAGAATGAGCAAATCAGAAGGCAGCTTTTCTAATTCATAGGCTCTGTTTTAGTAGTACTAAAAGATACATTATTATATGTGGTTAAATTAGATGTTTATAATGATGTGACTATTGTGCCTAGTAAGCAATGCCAGCTATATAAGATCTTTTTCTGTTGCAGAGATATCTTACCAGGTGCCAAATGTGACTACACTGTACAGGTACAATTAAGGTAAGAGAACACCTTGATCTGAAAAGTGAATGATGAAAAACACTTTGGTTTGAGCTGCTGTTTTGGCTATGACATCATAACTTTGGTGAATCGGATCTTCACATTCAGTAGGGTGGGTTTGCAAATCTAAGACTTCATAGAATTCTGAAAATTTAGTCACTGCATGGAGATGAAAATCTTTGGGCTGAAACACTAATCCAAGCAGAATCATTGTGAGAATCCAGGAGACTGAATGCATGGCATCTCTACTTTTCCAAATTAATGTTCCAGGGTGCAGTCAGCTTGCAAAATTGTCATGGACTGCCATGGGAGCTTTGCCTGGCGTAGATCAAATCCTTCTGGTTTTAACCGCTTTTATAAACTGGATCCACTCACGTTTCTATGCCAAAAACAAAGCTTACCTTAAAATGGTCTGTTCGCAACACCTATGTACTATTTCTAAACTATCCTGCATTTTTGCCATGTGCCTAGTATTTTAAAGGATAAATACCCCAAAATGAGTCACAAACTGTACTTTGCGAATTGCCACACCTAGCTCGGCAGTTTTGATCCTGCAATAAGAAGCTTGTGAGCAATGTCTCTAATGAGACTCTCCAGCCTCCTTTTCCTGCTCTGTTTGCTCCATTCTCATGGCTAAATAGTATGGTGAAATATACCAACATCTCCCTCTCTAAAATGAGAGGGAGAAAGACTCCTGTAAATTTCTCCTGCATAACCAAGACAACCATTGTATATTGGTGGGTGGAAACCTCACATGCACTTAACGCATCAGAGCTGGATTACAGTGTGGTTTTGCCTACTAGCTTCAGCCAGCACCCCTCTTCGTGTTTTCTAGGGGTTCATTATCATTCATTAATGTTGAGAAAGAAGGCTTTGTACGTACATCAGTGACGTTTGAATGCTTCCCTTTTGCCACCGAGAGAACTATTGCCTCATGCCGTCCAACTTAAATGTGGGTGTTAGAAATGAGGATTATGTCATAGCAGTCCCACCTGCGTCCAACTTTCTCAGATGTGCCTCAGCATGAGAACGCCCATCTCAGTATAAGAGAGAGAAGGCGAGCCCCTGTTTTATCCTTCTCTTCGTCTGGCTTGCAGAGTCTGCAGTGTGATAGAAAACAATAGGCATGGAGTGACGTGCCAGGACTTGTCCTAACCAAATGCAGAACAATGTCATATTTGACTCAAGGCTGTGTGACAAGTCTGTGGTTTGAGTGTGGGGTGTGGTCTCTCTTCGGCAGGGCAGTTTAATTTGAAGTGAAATAAAATGCCTGATCACCCAATTAAATGGGATTATCATTCTGGTGAGACCCCATTGTGGGTTTCTGGTGCTGACATCTTTTTGCCTGTTGAAGGCAATTGTACAATATTAAATGGTGGCAGAGGAGCACTGAAAGAATGTAAGGGCTGGTCTACACTGAGAATTTACATCAGCATTGTGTGTCTCTTGGGGGTGTGAAAAATGCACACCCCCGAGAGTTATACCTTTGCTCACCTAGCTGTCGATGAGGCTTGGTCAATGGAAGACTTCTTTGTGAAGCTAGCAACCTCTTTTCTGGAAGGTGGATTACCCATACTGACAGGAGAACCCCTCTCTTGGCGTAGGTAGTGTCTACACAGAGCCAGTACAGTGCCCCTAGTTAACGGTGGCTTAAATGTCGATACACCCTAAGAAGTAATTAATCTCTCTTCCTTCTGCGAGATTCACAGTCGGATCAATGTCAATCTGTTTTAGTTCCTCAGATGGTTGTAAATTACATTGAAAGGACTTTAAATTTCAGTAGCTCCGTTCACCCGGAAGGGCCATATGATTTACAGGTGCTGCACCACTGAAGTGCACTTCTCTCTGGTAGAGGTGGCTGGTGACGTGGGATGGAAGGGGCCACCAGCCACGTCTTTCCCCCCCCATCCCCAACAATCGGGGAAGCACTGGGACAACCCCCAAGTCTGCCCCTTCCATGCCTCTTCCCTGCCCTTGCTTCACCCCCTCTCCCGAGCAACAGTGGCCAGAGCAGTGCAGCGGGCGGGAGGCTATTGCTCCACTTGCCCTGCTGCTGCCGTTGACTGTGGCTAAAGGAGCTGGTGTCGGGGAGGTTTGGAATCCCTCTGTGGGCACCAGACCCCCCCCGCTAGTCCCTTCGCCCTTGCCCCTCCTGCCCACAGTTTTGGAGGAGGTGGGAGGGGGCGTATGTCCCTCTGCATTGCCTATGCTGTCTGTGATGGAGGGCAGCAGCCACATGCTACCAAGCCTGCTTCATATCAGCTAGTTGTGTGGGAATTTTAACTGGCAGAATAAGGCAAATTCAACCTTCACTCGTATTAAAGTAGCAGACAGGGCAGCTGTGTAGGACCTCATTCAAAGTGTCCCCCTATGGGCAACTCAGTAGAGTTCTGTTTATCTGCGGGGGAAGGCTGACAAGCTTGAGAGAACCCAGCTGGTGTTGGGGAGTTTCAGGTTTTCATCTCAGGTCCCTGTTCACCCTTGCCTTGGATGTGCCTGGTGCACACCGGTAATTGATTTTAGCTGTTATCATCCATGGAACTTGTATTTGGTACCAATGGGTTGTCTGTGCGGAGTGTGTAGGATGTATTTGTTGTATATGTGACTTTTGTGCCTTCACATATATTCCAGGGTTGATGTGTTTGGCTTGAAAAACATTCTATCTAAAGAAAAGTTTTAGTTGTCATTTTGTGTGACTGTCCCCAACACTCATCTGCCACTTTCTCTCTCCTGCTTCTTAGGTTTTGCTTGTGTGAAACCAGCTGTCCCCAAGAAGATTATTTCCCTCCTAACTTATTTGTCAAGGTCAATGGAAAACTCTGCCCTCTGCCTGTGAGTAAACCTCATTTTTTGCTAACGTGTAGTGGACCAAATTCTGCCATTAAGTAAGCAACCACAGCTCCAATTAAGCTTTGTGGGAATTATGCATCTCACTCAGAGTTGGCTCTAAGATCTGAATGGTGCTGTTAAAATGTCATGCTCATCTTACGTTTACATGCTGGCGAACTGGTTTGGAAGGAATAATTTACCCAAACCTTTACCTGTTCTTCTGACTGAACACTATATGTCAGTCTGTACTGGAAATGAAATTGATCTGAAGAAGTGTGTCTGTCCCACGAAAGCTCATCACTGAATGAATCATTTTGTTAGTCTTTAAAGTGCTACCTTTCTGCTGCCTTGTTTTGTTGGAGTACAGACTAACATGGCTACCTCTTTGTTACTATTCACTAAGCTACTTGGTTATCACAGAATCATAGGGCTGGAAGGGACCTCATGAGGTCGTCTAGTCCAGCCTCCTGCTTCAAGCAGGATCAACCCCCACTAAGTCATACCAGTTATAACTTTTATTGTGAAGGCTGAAGTGCCAGAATAGCATTACAGAAGCTGATCCTGTGATATTTTGACTGGACCCCAACAGAGAATCAACAGAAATCTCACTTGAGAACCCGTACTGCTTGTGAGATTTCTGTCCTGTTTCAGTAGCTCCAAGCAGTTACAGTAAACCCCTGGGGCCAGAATTTTCAAAGGAGGGTTGTTGCCAAGGTTTCTTCTAACCTTTTCCATTCATGTGCAGAATAAATTTATGCGCACCAATGCACATGTGAATGTGCACTATAAGTAGAAACAAAAAACCTAGCTGTGGGCACTCTGCTAATCAGTTGGGTGGCATGTGAATCTCTTCTGAGCATCTGCACAAGTGCGCAGCTTACAGGGAACGTTGATGGACTTCCATCTTTAGATGTCTGAAATGGGTCTGATTTTTTGGAAAGCACTGAACGACTCACCTTCTGAAAACCAGGCTGCTTAAAGCAGTATCAGGTTTGTTCTGTAAAACCTTGGATATTTTCCTGAACTGAACCTTTCTGAGGTTAGTCTGTGATCACCTTAGTATCCCAGTTCTTTGACCTCCATTAAAATTATGGTTTGGAAGTGAGCCTCCATAATTAAGACTGGGTCCTTGTAAAGCTGTATTTTAGTTCCTTTATTATTATGGGCTTGGAAAGCTTTTGGCCTGGATGTTGCCAGATTCTGCCTCATGCAGTGCTGAATGTTCAGGGTTCAAATCCCCTTTGCAAGATGCAGAATTGGGGGCGGGGGAACAGTCACAGGTGATGGAATTTGTTTTTATCTTTTCCTCCTTAAAAAAGGAACTGAAAGTTAGGGAACATAAGTACAATAAGCGCAGTTAAAAGAGACGTGATTTTGGTTTCAAAATAAAGCATTTGAAAGGAGTGAAATGCTGCCATTTGCAGTCACCTCTGCAACCTCAGTTACATCCCTTGTATGAATTGATACTGTGCTGGCGGTTTTACTTGTGTCTCATGTGCTGAGCTCCCACACCTGCGAATGTCCTGGTGAGCGAGAGAGACATGGAAAGAGCAACTCTTTGCCCCACACTGAGGCTTTTTATACTTAAATTGATACTGGGACACGTAATCCAGAGCTCTTCCTGAGGCAGATGTTGACAGGGAAACATTGCTTTAGTCTTTTGAAGCGGCTGCCTTTGTGATTCCTGTTTCATTGTGTTCTGGCTGCTGCTTAAATCTCAGAGCCCAGCGTCATCTGAATTGCACCTTCAGCTTCCTTGCCGGAACAAGAAAGCCTTCTCTTTTTTATAAAGTAAATAACCTTGAATAAAGCCTGCAAGAAAGCTGCAACCAGAACTGTTTGCTTTAAAAGCAGGCACATTGTGCTTATCAGTCTTGGAGGACGGCTTGGAGTTGGTTGTGAAATTAAAACGGATCACAGAATACGAAACTGGCTCCAATTCCATGTTGTACTAGCTGTGGTTAAAATTCCATTATGCTCCTTTCTGGGCTCAGATTGTTCAGATGTGGTGCTGGAGGCGGGGGGCGAGGAGGGAGGGAATTTCAGGATAAAGACAGCTGTAGGAGAATAGGGCTTGCAGTGTGTCATTCATGGTGTTGCCCCATAAGGACAGTTGGTTGAGCTCAACTAGCTTCCTTGCCTTTGCAGGGTTATCTGCCTCCCACTAAAAACGGAGTGGAGCCGAAACGACCGAGCCGCCCTATCAACATCACTCCTTTGGTGCGGCTTTCAGCAACTGTGCCCAATACGATCATTGTGAACTGGTCCTCCGAGTTTGGCAGGGTGAGTGACACGCAGCACAGTGGGTGCTGAGCATTTGCAAGCCAAGGCGTTTCTCCAGGGCAGTCGATTATTGTAATGAACCTGTAGCCTGCCAGGTCTTCATAATTGTTCTGGTGCTGCACACCATAGCAACTCAGAACTGCATGGTGGTTGCAGGGAGAGAACCCTGGTCCTGCTCTGAAAGCACAGACTCCTACTCCTTGAGCTAAGAGGGACTCTTTGTTAGCTATTAACAGCAGAAGACTTACATGACCACTTCTGTTTACATCCAGTGGTGTGGCGCTGACAAGTGTGGGAATTTTGGTATTGTTTGTATTATTCCTGTGGGTGTGTGAGTTTCCCTAAGGACTTTGCATTGCCACACACTGATTGTAAAGGGAAGGGATGAGCAGCCAGGTTGGAGACTAGTGCCACTGATAAACAGAGTAAAGCCCACACCTGTGGACAGAGGCTCCAGAAAGACAGTGAAAACCCCAATGGCCAGGACAATCCTATCCCATGGAGAAGATCTGCCTCCTCCTCTCCACAAGGAAGTAGAGCAAAGGCCCTCAGCTGGGGAACAAAGTAGAAAGGTGTCAGGTATGTGGAGTAAGAGCTGAGATGGGCCTTTGACCTGGGACTTCACTAAAAGGTGCAGCTAGGCCGATCTAATAGTTAAGTGTCAACCCAGACCTAAGAAAGTGAGTCAGGCTGGACTCTCCAGGAGCTTGGCTGTGAAGTCCTGCCATTGGCCAGTCTGAAATCTTGTTTCTGTGCTCACCTCAGGACTTTGTTTCTCTAAGCTACGTATTTTGAAAAGGCTTCCTGGCATCCCTGCAATAACTCACCGAGTGCGTGACATCCTGAAGGGGTAGCAGCAGGCTGGACCGGCTGCAGGGTGCCCCAGAGAGATGCAGGGAACACTGGCATCCAAAGACCCAGTTTTGGAGTCATGGAAGTCACAGGCCTGACCTTGCGGAACTGAGTATCCTGGGGACCTGGCCTGCTTAAGGGTCCCTCTCCAGAGACTGTTTACAGGCTGAGGCATAGACCAGACACTGGATCTATGGCAGCTGGTGGCAGAACGGCAGATTTGAAGTGCAACAGGAGTGGATGTACATATCTCATAGAGCTGGAAGGGACCACAAGAAGGTTGTCATGTCCAGCCCCCTGCCTCTTGGCAGGACCAAACACCATCTCCACACCCCCCGCCCTTTTTTTAAATAAATCTATTTGCCCCAGATCCCAAAATGGCTCCTTCAAGGATTGAACTCACCACCTTGGGTTTAGCAGGCCAGTGCTCAAACCACTGAGCTATTTCATCCCTGCTTTGCAATAAGTGACTTGCAGCAGTAAAAACACAGTTAGTCAAAGAAGACAGCAAGATAACAGCACAGAGCTGTGCAGAGAGGGAGAGGGAAGCATTGGGAAGTTAAGGGTACCACAGCTGATTGTGTGGGTAGGGCAGGATGAGAAGGCCAGGGACAGAGGTCCAGACCCCGGCAGGATTCTGAAAGAGTCTGAGGATGGCAGAGGTGGTAGCCGCAGCATCTGCAGCAGCATCTGGTCATCTGCAGGGCACAGAGCTGATAGAGAAAAGAAGGAATAGAGGCTGGAGATTGAGGTTCAGTTATAAGATTGTGAAACGAGAGGTAGAAAAGCAGTTGAATGAAAAAACAAAAGGGCTGGGGGCATAGATATTAGATTACTGGTCTCATTTTGTGAGGGGGAAATGGATGTCCACCTTGTGACCTTTTGAAAAGTTTGTGACTTGAACTAAATTCCTCCTGCAGACTGGTGCTGGGTCCCCAAACCACTAAGGCGCATAGCTCAGGAAAACGGACTGATGCTGGGAATTGGGAGCTCTTTGGGAGAGCTGTTTAGAGTGTGTTTGAGTGAACCCCTGAGGCCTGTGAGAAAAGATGACCTACATAGCCTCTGGCACCTTGATAGATGAATGCTCCCACAGTGGGAAAAGGGAGCCAATGACCCCATTCTGGAATCTTTGTATGACCTGATAAGTTTAGAGCAATTGTGTGGTGTGTCACCTGTGGAGCTTTAAGTGCGGTTAATGGTTTGAGCACCTAGAAACCACGTAGCCTGGGCTGGTTGGAAGATGAACTTGTAGACAGTAAATGCAGCTACCACTGGGGGAGACTGATGCATGCGTGCCCATGTCGAGGCCTCCCTAAAATTGGGTTTGGATAACCCCAAATGTGGGAGAGGGACAGCTGATCCCAGGAGACCCTTGCCAGGAGCCCCCAAGGACTGAGGTGCCGCTCCTGAGAAGGAGTTAAGCCCCCCCCCCCCCACCCGGGCAGATGTGGTGGCACACAAGAGTTTTTCAGTGAAATGACCAGTATTTGTGTGGGTATGTAAGGTGTTACACGGGTACAGAGTGCAGTTACACCTGCTGCTAGAAACAGGGATGGACCCTCTCCCCCAGCGATCAGCTTTGTGGGCTAGAAGACCTAATATCCGCCTTTCTGTCAACAGAACTACTCTCTGTCTGTTTACCTGGTGAAACAGCTGACTTCAGTCACGCTGCTACAGAAGCTGAGAGCCAAGGGCATTCGGAACCCAGACCATTCCCGGGCCCTGAGTGAGTTACTCCTGCTTTTTGGCTTTTAACCACTTTGTACGTGATTTGTAGCTGAATAGGTCTGAATCCTGCCACAGCAAACGAGGCAAGCATGGATTCCTATAAACCCCCTTGCAAACACGTACATGCATAATGTTTCCTTGTGCAAGCAGTCCCAGCAAAGCATGGTGTGCAGTCTGAAAGGAAGATGCATGCGCTGTGAATGGAAGGGAAGGTGTTACGCTGGCTGCCTGCTAGGAGTAGAGTTGGAGGAGTTCCCTCCTTCTTTCGATCTCCCCTTAAAACCCATATGTGCTGAGACATTTACCCAATGCTTGACAACGATCAGGCAGCTGGTGTGCTGTGATTGCTGCTTACTACACTAATCGTATGCTGGCTTGCTGGCAGTATGTTTTCCCTTTGTTTGTCCTTTCCTCTAAAAGGTAAGGTGTAAGCTCTTTCTTGTTATATGCCCAACAGAGCCCTGCCTGGGGTCTAATATAGTAGTAATAGTGTGTTTGCTACCATAAACATGTTGTAGAGAGAAACCTTCATGGTATCGGTTGTGAGACTCTTCAAAATATCGCTACCACTTTTGATAGACCCTTTTTTTCCCCCCCTTTCAGTCAAAGAAAAACTAACAGCTGATCCCGACAGCGAGATAGCTACGACAAGCTTGCGTGTTTCTCTCATGTGTCCGGTAGGTTCTGTACAAGTTCTCTGTGCTTCAGCATCTACCTTGTGATGGCCTTAAAACATCATGTGGTAGCACCACAGGTAATGCTGCTCCGCTGGTTTTATAAAAGGCTCTCCTTCTAGGAGTCTTTTCTTATTAAACTGGCTCCTTTTCCCATAGGTTAACATGGGCTGGAAATGTATTGTCTGGGATAGCCTAAAATGTGTGGTGCTGGTGAGGCCTGTGTAAAGTTTTCCACTTTTACCAGTTCCGGTGTATGTGTGGGATGGGAGGTTTATCTTCCTGCCCGTGGTGAAGCCTCAGTTGATGCTGCAATTCATACCCCTGCCGGCATAAGTTTGGCTGTCTGGACACGTTCCATGAAAGGGCCAGAAAAGGAACTTGTTGGTTTCTTATGGTTCCCCATGGATGCGCTTTGTAACAAACAGATGTTAATTTCTCCTTTCTCCAGCTGGGGAAGATGAGACTAATAGTGCCCTGTCGAGCCATTACCTGCACCCACCTCCAGTGCTTTGATGCGGCGCTCTATCTTCAGATGAATGAGAAGAAACCTACGTGGACCTGCCCTGTGTGTGATAAGAAAGCCCCCTATGACAGCCTCATCATAGACGGGTAAGCCAAGTAGGTTTCTGGGGCTAAATCCCAGCCTGTTAGTACCTTGGCCTTTTTTTTAAGCCAGTCCCTTAATGTTGGTGTGCACAGGCAGTTCCTGCTTTGAACTACTTTGTCTAATATGCCCACTCATTCTACACAGACCATTGTAACTGTTGGTCAGTACAGCCCTGAGCTGGATTTGAAGTTGGACTTAGAAGCATAATTCTCTGTATTTCATTTACCAGTCCCTTGAGCCCCATTCAATCCTCTTATGTCTGTACCATCAACAACCAAGTGTTCAGGGCCACCCAGGCTCCTGCAGAGCTGTGGGTCTTTTCACTGATGGCTCTCCTCAGCTTATTCCCTTCCTCATTTCCCTGACAGGTTGTTCATGGAAATCCTCAACTCATGCACAGACTGTGACGAGATCCAGTTTATGGAAGATGGCTCCTGGTGTCCCATGAAGCCCAAGAAAGAAAACCAGGAGGTGTGCCCGACGTCTACATACAATGGGATTGAGGGTACGGGAGTCACAGGCACCATCTCTTTAAAAATATCTTGCTTTTCTGTGCAGGTTGACCCTCTCTAGGCTGGCACACACTCGTCTGGCAACATAGGTCATCCAGCATGATTTTAGTTGGGTGGATGACCACTTATCAAGGGTGTGGTCTAGTTTCCCGCTGTCCCATAAAGTTTTGTTTCCAGCCACTGGTCCTGGCTCTCAGTGTTCTGTGCTGCTGTTTAGCTGTAATTTACCTCTAAATGTCTCAGAGCCCAGTAAGCAGTGAATGTGTTGGTAATACTGGAGGACAATACTGACCTCCTGTGGTTTGGCAAATTCTCTTGTTGGTGCCAGTCAGGCCCTGAAGGTGTCAGACTAGAGAGGGTCAGTGTGTAGTCTGGAAGGGACCAAAACCATTTAAGACATTTAAAATGCAATCAGGATAGTGAAATTGCTGAAGTGCGGGTGTTTAACAGTGCATGGCAGTGCGATGCAGCAGCTTACAACAGGAGAGGAAGAAGAATCCTATCTCTAGTTGGAACTGCAAAGAGTAATTCTAGGTAGGCCGAGTGCAAGTACTGGAGCTGAAGTGTAATTAGGACTCCGGCGACTCTGGCTGTTATAAAGGGGGATAATGCTTTTATTATGAAACTTAATTAATAATTGCAAAATGAGAGCCTTGGCTGGATGAAGCCATCAAAGTGCAGCTTCTTCCAGGACAGTGCTTTGCTTTGAGCTACCGTGGCCAAGTGAAGCTTCTTGCTTCTCTCTCTCTGCAGCCAGCTCCCTTTATGCAGTGGGTGCGGATGGAAAACACTCATCAGAGAGCAAAAAGAAGGTGGAGGTCATTGACCTCACGCTGGACAGCTCGTCAGATGAAGAGGAGCCTCCTATGAAGAAACAATGCCCCATCTCCACCGTGGCTATCCCGTTAGCACCGGGGCCGAAGGGGTAGGATGCATCTTAAACCCTTTCTGTTTTTTTTTCTTTGCCATCTTTCCTGTGTGCTGCAGATGCCACAGTCATGGGAAAAGGCTGCTTGTGCTATTGACAGGAAATGTATTGGACCAGGCCAGGGGTCTGGGTAGTTCCGTGTCCTGACCCTGGACATCTCTGCTGGATGCTTGTGGCAGGTAGACTTGGCCTCACAGTTGTACTTGCCAGTTGTGTGATACCATAGTACGAAGTGCTGGGAAGCACATCTTGGCTTGACCCTGGGCCATGATGCTCATTCCCTGAAGCCTGGGGATTGGTAGCCTGGGTCACTTCCTTAGATGCTCGTTTCATTCCCGTGTGTAATTCTTTAATTCTTGAAGTGTGGTGTTTTGCTCCCTTGTGATAGCCCTGAGTTCTGCTTCTGAGATGGGCTCCTTGTATCTGGGAGCAGCGAAGGGTTGGAACTACATTGTTAGGCACCTAGCCCAGACGCCAGGCTTTGCCCTGAGAGCGGACAGTCTGAACAATCAGACAGCTAACAAGAAAACAATTTGCCAGAAAACAAACTTGGAAAACCTTTCAGGCAATTTATTCTTGATAAACAAATTCTCAGCCCTCACTTCATATTTGAGTTTCGTATCGCTTGGGGTTGAACTAGTGACTATTCAGTCCAATTCTACAATCACACTGCTATTATTCGATGTAAGAAACCTGGACTATGTAGTATGCACATGACAACTTTGTTGATTCCTTTGCATTTGTCTAATGAACAGAAAGGCAGAAGTCTGTTATCAACTTGCGCATGTAATTAGCACATAGCGCAAGACAGACCAGGCTTTTCCCTTGTCTGTCTGGTTTCTGAATGCCAGACACCAGTTAAGAAAACATTAATTTGGGCATTGTCCTCTCTATGTGGCAGTGGTGAATACATTCCGTTTCCGCTAGCCTATCTTCTGGCAGGGAGCTTGCAATTTCTAACTTACGGCTCCTTGGAAAGGGAAGTACTTCCCAACTCCCAAAAGCCGAGACTCCTGTGACAACCTCACCTCATGTTAGTTGCAACCTACCCAGGTTGAATTACTCACATCGTGTCCCCTCCTTGGTCAGGCCTTTGTGTCCCTTGGAGGGAGACTGTCGATGGTTGTGTGGCTTATATTACTTCTTCAGGGGCTGATCCCACTGCTGTCGCATGATGTCAGAGTCCTTGGGCAAGTCACTCAGGTTATGTAGACAGGCATCTCTACGGAAACGGTGCTCGGACATCCACTTTGCTCCCTTTGATGTTAATCGCTTTGGCCGCGTGCGTGTGCTCTCTGTGGACAACAGTGCAGACCCTGCAGGGAGCTGACACTGCAGACCTCCGAGAGCCCCCAAGAACCACAAATCAAGTGAGGTACGAAGGCCCTGGAGCCAGGTTTATTGTCATTGATGTATGGCCTCCAGCACCCTCATGAGTCTCCAATACAACTCAACAGTTTACATCGGTACGTGCATATGCCGTGACAATGGACGAGACTCAGTTGACGGCATGGGGGTCCGTCATCCCCTAGGTCACTCAACACAGCCCCTGTTACACACACTTTTATACACAGGTATAAACAAGTTATGTATCCAGGTACAACCCCCTCATTGTAATACATGGACACCCCTTAATGTAACTAGATCTACCTATTAACTTGGAGGATAATGGTGGTACCATCAAAACAGCACTATCCATCATGCTGTCGTTACGACCTGTTCCTGAACGTGGGTTGCAATGTACCTGGTGCTGAGCTGTTATCTTTGGGGAGGGGATGGGGAGTGCATGGTGCTAAGCAGGATGTGTTTATGTCTATCACTAAGTGCCTGGCTCTGTGTGCTTTTAGGCCCTGTGACTTATCAGCTCTGTCTCTTGCTGCATTCCTGTGGGCAGAATCTACTTAGCACAGTTTTTGCTTTAACCTACTGTTGTTCAGGCTTGAGGCCTTTAGCTTTGCTGTATGTTAACAAAGCAGTGACTGTTGTTCTAGGCCTTTAGCCTTACACCAAGCCTCTCATTACTACAGGTTACACGGTATAAAGAAATATAATTCCTTATGGCAGTGATTCTTGGAGCTCAGGTAAACTGACTGTGGCTGTTGCTGTGGGACTACAAGTAGGAGTGTAGCTGCTTCTGCTTGGATTGCAGCTGGGAGTCAGAGGGCAGATCTACACAAGGGGGGAAAATCGATCTGAGCTACGCAATTTGAGTTAAGTGGCGTAACACAAGTCAATGTCATTTCAATCTACTTACCTCTGAGAGTTGATGGGTGAGTGATTTGGTGGTTGATTTAGTATATTTTCACTAGACCTGCTAAATAAACCCCCTGATGGACCAATTGCCACAGTGTGTATCCACCTGGGTAGTGGAGACAAGCCATTAGACCTCCCCTGCCCATGCTGGATGTCAGCGCATAGGGCCCACCAGAGTAGACACATCTATCCTGCTATCCACAAACCCCACAAGTCCAAGTCAGTTGACCCAGGCTCCAAGACTTGCTGCTATGGTGGTGGTGAATTTGGCAGTGTAGATGCATGCTTCGTCTTGCTGGCTCAGGCCTACAAAGCTGTTGAAATCAGTGGAAGTTAGGAGTTTAAATACCTTTGTGGATCTGGGCCTTGGTTTCTCCATCATTCAGACCAGGAGAATGATCCTGACCTTCTCTGAGCTTTGCTGCTAACAAGTATTGGCTAAGAGCAGGGAGGTGGCATCCTCCTCTGTGTAATGCAGATAAATAGCATTTCTCTACCTCATAGGGTGTTGGGGGAGTGAACAGTAAAGATGGCGAAGTGCTCAGGACCTGCCATAAAGTTTTATGCTTGAGGCCAGTAGCACCCTCCCCATTTTATAGATGGGGAAACTGATGCACAGATTGGGGAATGTGATTGGTCCAAAGCAGGCTAGAGGCAGAACCCATAATAGAACCCAGGTCCCAGTCCAGTGCTCTGCCCACTGTGTGGTGCTGCCTCTCCTATGTGCACCAGCTGATGGCCTGGGTAGGACAGCCAATGACTCTGGAAATCTATTGTGGGCAGGTTGGAGGCACTGCACTAGCATGCAGCTAGTCACTCACCCCTCAAGTGGCGGAGCCGTCAGGACAGACGCTGACGTAAAGGGCAGGCTGCTGGTATGTTTCTCCCATGGAGTTATGGTCACTTTGCTCTGCCTTACAAGCTTTTTGGTCCATTTCAGGGCATTAACTGTTGATCACCAGCCATCCTCTGTGCTTCGAAGTCCTCCCATGGCAGCTATCGGCAGTGACTATCTCTCCAGCCTCCCAATCCCTGAGTACCACCCTTCCTACCAGGTGCCATCGGAGATTCAAGGTAAGCAGAGCAGCAGTTTCCAAATCACCTATTCGGGCAGCTGTACCAGTTTACCAGACCAAGACTTCAGCTGTAGCAGCCAGTGCCCAGGGCCTCCTGGTCCACTACATATGATCTAACCCACAAAGACATCTGGGCTGCTCTTTTGCCGAGCCTTTCCAGGCTTGGAGCAGCCTCCTGACCATTGCAGTGCAGATATGCTCATAAGGCAGGGCTCTCTCTGACAGCAAGGAGGAGCTGAACCTCCAGCCCTAGCACATAGTTTCTTACAGGTGTGCGCCTTAGTGAGGCGGGATAAATGTAAAACTGATCATCGGTAACAGGATGGATAAGGCCTAGCCATTAGCTGGCCTGGCGACTGGTGCTGTTCCTGACCACAGACAGGCATTTCTGGGCTTGCTCCCGTGGCTGGCGTAACGGGAAATGGAAGCAGCTAGCTCCAGGCTGGAGGAGTAGAGAGATTCGTGTTGTTCAGGTGCAGCCGCCTCAGGCCTGATCTGAGATCGCAAGGCAATAGTTCACTGAGCCTGTCATCCGAATAATCCGCAAAAATGCCTCGCCACGCCCCATGGAGGGAGACACGAAAATTTCAGCTTTCACTGGGGCACAGAGAGGGAAAGTGACTTGCCCTGGGTCACACAGCAAGTCAGTGACCGAGACAGTCCCATGCATAGACTGCAGAACGTACTCCCTCCTCGCTGGCTTGTTGAACACTAGCGCCCTAACAGGCTGATGGAATCAGACGTGCTTTGGCCTGCTCAGAGGTGGGTTCCTAGCTGTATGGTATCACCACTCTGGGCCTGGGTGTTCATTTTGGCTGGTAGCAAATGTTTGATTTCATTCTACCTGATTCAGGGGAGGGATTTGAACCCAGGTCTCTCCCTCCCGACCCAGAGTGACGTGTAGCCTAGCGGGTTGGTTGCTCACCCAGGAGGAGCTCGTGAGCTCAAATCCCTGCTCCGGTGTTGTGGCGCATCCTCCCACATCCCAGGCAAAAACTCTTCACCCAGCTTTAGGCCTGAGCTTTGTGGTACAAACAGCTTCTGGTGCATTTCGTTACCACCGGCTCTGGGCCATTCTGCTTTGGGACGCTGCCCCCTAAATTCCACCCAGCTCCCTTTTTAAACATTCTCCGCACTCCTCCAGTCTGAAGTCTTAGTGTTGCTGAGCGCTGTTAAACAGCTGCTGCGTTCTGCTCCTGAGGTGGCTGCACTTCAGCAGTGCACAGTGTTGAGGATTCTTATTCAATGTGAACCCTACAGATGGTTGGTGAATAGGCTAGTAAGTGTTGCCTAGCGATAATGTGACTCGCATCCCCTTTTTTTGGTTCCCTTACACTATAGGTGAGAATCTGGCCCCTGGTCAATTTCAGCAGAGTTACATCAGTTAGAGAGGGCCTTGTAGTCCACTGGAGTGGGTGCACCAGAGATCCCCCCTGCCAGTTGAGAGAGGGTACGAGCTGGGGCTCTCTCAGCTCTGAAAGTCCCCACTTCTCTCTCCAGTGTGGGCCAGAAGGGCAGCCATCGTGGTTACACTCCCCGTTGTAGTACACGCCTTCAGCCCTACACATCCAGATCCACCTCAGTGGTGTAGGTAACAGGCTTCCATGAAGGAATCAGATCACATCCCATTTGTTGACTTAAAATCTAGCACCACCTGGCTCCCTCCCCCTCCCCCATACATTTATTTTCCATTAAGGTATTTTTCCCCTTTTATTTTTCTAGGTCTGGATTTGTTTAGCTTCCTTCAAAGTGAAAATCAGGTAAGGTTCATTTTTGGGGCCCTTTTCTCTCTCACTTGGTCTGTTTTGTTATTTTTGACTCCCTGTCCAGTCTGCACCCCCGTAGCCTCGTCCTTTTCCTCTCGGCCAATCCTCTGCCGTAGCAGCCTGGGCCTGACGTGGCCATGCACAGCCCATGCCTTTGGGTCCCACTGCTATTGTCTGCAACAGCCCATGTGCTTGGGAGGTCGGATTCTTGCTTTCAGTACATGGCTCTTCTTTCCCTTATTAGCCCCTGTCTCCCCACTCAGAGTTCTGGACCCGGGGGAGGGTGCTGAGTTGCAAACATATCACTTGCCTTCTAGTGAATCTAAAGCACCTTGCAGGGCGGTTTAGAAAGCGGGTGTGTGTTTGGTTAAGCAGGGACTGCTCTTTCCCTGCCTGGCACATGATCCTTTCAGGGTGAAGCTCGCGAGAAATGCCTTCACCAGTTGGCTTCTGACTTGAGGACACATGGAGGGCAGTTCCTGTCAGGACTGGTACATTTAAGCTCCTTTCTCTTCCTGAGCCTTATCTTACCACCGCTGCCTCTCTGCTGTTCAGCTGTGCCCTTTAATCCTGGCAGGGAGTGGGAGCCCAAGCTTTTGGCAGGTCATAGCAAATGGGAGGCAGCAGGCACTAGCTGGCTCAGATGACGTTTCGCTAAACTGGTCCAGCTCCCCCCAAGCCTCAGGAGCTGTGAATCAAGTTGCTCTGCGACTCTGTACGCTCCTCGTGCCTGCTGTTCCCTTCCCCCTCTCGTGGTAGCCAAAGCAGTGGCATCTTGCTTTGCAGGCTGTCTGACCGGGCAGCTTGGGCAGGGACGGAAGGGCTTTGGGAGGGTGGAGGGGTTTGAATGGCCATGCAGCGTGATCGTGCCCTGTTCCTTGCCTGGCAGCATTATAGCCCTTCGGTAATCACCTCCCTGGATGAGCAGGACGCCCTGAGCCATTTCTTCCAGTACCGCGGCACCTCTACTCATTTCATGAACCCCCTGGCGCCCGTCATGGCCGGATCCCACAACAGCGTCAGCCCGGCCAGCAGCCGCATCAGTAGCATCGTCTCCACAACTGCGCTGCGGGAGAGCCACGGACACACCGGGGCCATGAGTAACAGCGCGGCTCTCCCAGGCTGCAGGCCGGATATTATTTCCTTAGACTAACCCCAGCCCAGTGCACATGGGCAGCTCGTTTTCCCCTGAGGAGGGGAGACACAAGCAGCCATGAGCTGGGCTTTTGTGGGGGACGGAAGGGACCCAGACAGCAGCAGGTCTCTCGATCAGGGCAACCCCTGTGAAACTGACACCTTGGAGCCTTCCACATCCGCAGGTGCCCTCCTGAGCACACCGGTACCAGAGGCCAGCGGTGTTGGTGGTCGGTGGGTAACTAGTAACCTCTGTTCTTCAAAAGGGTGTTTTTAACTTGATTCTTTTGTAGGTCTCTGCACGTAAGCAGGAAATGTCCTACCCCGATCGGCCCCACCTTGTGCTGCCCTGCTAGAACAGGGGCAGCCATGTCCCTCCCCAGGGGCTACCCAGGGGCCATCACCTGCATTGTTTTGCATCACACCTTTGCTAACTCCTGGGAATGGGGCAAAGAGAGAAACTTGCCCGAGTCCAGCAACGCTATAGGCGTGCATGGAAGGTGGGTGGGTGGGCAGGTGACTTTCAGGGAGCTGCCTCCTGCTTTTTGAGCCCTGACCCGAGCACATGGGCAGTAGGAAACGGGCTGGATCTGGAGCCCCCTGGCATTCCTCACTCTTCGTTACCCTTATTTGCTCCCTTCCCTCCCTGGGGAGCCTCCCCCCCACTTCTTGAGTTTGTGTATAAAGCTGGGGAGTCAGAAACAGGCCAGTGAACTCCAGGTTCTGGCTCATATGCAGGAAAACTGATGCTGTAACAGAGGCCTGATTCCAAGCTCCATCCAGCCAATGCAGACGTTCCCCAGCAGAGACCTAGTCCCCAAGGGGAGGGTGAATCAGCAGCCAAGGGGACTTGCCAATGTCCTTGTTAAGCAGTTGGGGGCTCCTCTGCTGTATGAGCTGAAGCAACTCTGTCAGGCCCGAACTCTGCTCTCCCGAACGAGCTGGTTCTCCAAAGGGGTTTGGGGGTGAGAACCAGAAGAGACGCTGATCGATGTGTTTCCAAGAAGAGGTTTAAAATGTGGATTTTTAAGTGGAACTTGTGGGCGTGGTACAGAGGCGGAAACCCAAACGTTTTAGTGATGAATGTTAATCTCCCGCTGTCCCTTTCAAATCAGCTGTTTTCCTGCCTGCTGTGTTCTAGTTTTATGTCTCATCGTGACTTGCCCTTTGTTGGTGAGAATCAAGGCAAAAAGAGGCCATTTGAATGTCCCATCGATGGCATTTACATGTGGTTTGATACAGGTTTATTGAGATGCTGGAGGCGGCAAGCTGGGTAAGGGTTCTTGCTTGTGACACCTCCTGGAGAGATGGCCGGAGAGAGCAGAGGTTTAGCAGTGTGACTGCCAGGCCTTTGTGTCTCCCATCTGTCCCGTCCTGGAGGGGCTGGGTAGCTTGGCCCACCCTGTCTCGGTTGGAATTAGTGTACTTAAAATGTAGAATCATTTTCCTTCTCTTAAGTATTCCCAGTACAGCTCTGTACAGAGAACAAAGCTAGAGCTCTATTTTCCGTTGCAGCTTTTATACATACAAAACTCCAAAGACCTCCCTGTGTGTGTCTCTTGCAAGGACTCAATGAAGGTTGTGCTGTCCCCGCTACAGCGCCTTTGGTGGGCCCGCACGTCGCCCATTGCACAACTTATTTATGTATTTATCGTAGTTTGTAACCTTTAGTGTCACAGCTGCTGCTTCCAGTGTCCTGTCTAACCAAAGTCTTGCTGGACTACTCCAAGCCACCTACTGCCCAGCTTTTTCTTTTTTTTTATTCCTGTAGCAAGACAGGCATGCGAGGAGTTCCAGGCACCAAGAGATGCTCACAGCTGGCATTCACAAAGGTATACTATGTAGCAATTTTTTTGCACCTTCCCCCCCTCAAGTGTCCCCATCGAGAACGTTAAAACAAACCCGTTTCCCTGTGCTTGTGAGGAAGGTTGGGATTCAAGTAGCAGAGCCCAGGATCCTGCTGTGACTTTAACCATTCTTGTATCCTAGTTGTAGTGAGCATCTGAATGCAATACAAGTGTATCCTGGTGAGAAACAGTTGAAGTGCAGCTTTCCCTTGCATCCTGCAGGCAGGCTTAGTTGTGCTAATCAGTTTCCCCATTTTGGAGAGGGACAACTCCAGCTGTTCAAAGAGCAAGATAGGCAGGTGTGGAAGATGCTGGCTCAGCTACTACAAAATGTCAGCCCTCAGAGCTAGCGCCCCCAAAGATCTTCACGAGAGGCTTTGTTCTCTGTAGAACAAGAGACTAATCCTCTCCTGCTTGTGTGACCAGCTTTGAACCTCTTGGTGGAAGGGTGCTAGGGAGAGTGTTTGCTCTTTGGAAAAGGTGCTTTGAGAGACAACTGGGCTCTCTGCAAACCTCTTTCTTTCTGTTCATCTTCCCAGCACCAGGCTGAAAAGGGACTTAGGAGCAGAACAGATGTACTGTGTACATTTCAGTTGGAATATAATTACTTGTGGGCTTTTAAAGTGCTCATCATGGGAGGGAGGGAAGTCAGACAGACCAGCTCCCTGTAAAGAGAGATGTCTACACAAAAGTGTAACCCTACCCATCTGCCCTTTGTGCTGTCTCCTGCCAGGACCCCCCAGTGCCAGTCACAGGGCTGATCCGCTCACATGGCTGCACTGTACCCTTTGAGAGAGGCAGGTACTTTCAGTGTTACGTACAGGTGGCGGATGATGTGGAGACAGACGTTAAGGTATTAAGTCCTGGAGGGAGCACCCCTTGTTTCTGAGTTTTGTACATATACGTTGTTTGCGTAGTGGGTGGGGTGTGGGGGCAGGTAAGGGAATGGGTAGGGTATTGGTGCTGTTTGAAGTCCCTTAGTGTTTTTGTACTCTCACATGCGGTATCTAGACGCCTTTTAAAAAGCAGCTAGTCACTTCCTCTGGTTTATTTATTCTGTCTGTTTGATATCCAGCAATTTATTTTATTTGAAACACTTCTGTATATGCAAACTACCTTTTAGACAATAAAGCTCAAAACATCCCCCGCTGCGCCAGTGTTGGTTACTGGTGGAGCAGAACCCGCTGTTCCAGCTGGATTTCAGCACTTGGGGCTGGGGGAGAAGGGCGAGTTTGCCCCATTTTACACCTGGGGAAACTGAGGTAGAGCCCTGATGGAGTAAGTAAAAGAGGGAATTGGGAGTTCTGAGCTTGCAGTCCTGAACTCAGACCGCTGGTTCACGCTGTCTCTTCCACGCACCCCTTGGCTACGCATGGCATGTGGACAGCGAGGGGAGGGGGAGTTATATTGACGTTGCTGGTGTGTTTCACCACACGTAGGCTTCTCTGGTTAACATGACAGTGAACGTTTCCTCCCTGTCCTAGGAACATGACAGTAGCCAGGCTGGGTCACACCAAAGGGCCATCTAGCCCAGGGTCCTGGCTTCTGACCATGGCTAATACCCCAGTGGGAACGGACAGGACAGGGAACCATCATGACCTGTCTGCTGTGGTCTATTCCCAGCTTTTGACAAACAGAGGCCAGGGCCGTCCCTCCCCCTCCTGGCCCATCTGTCCGAGGCAGCTGTGGTTTGGACTCAGGACTTGCCTCCCCTTTGCAAGGGTGTAACCCCTGTCCAGCACGTCCTTCACAGGGCAGCAGGCCCGGAGTGACCCTGGTCCCCACCACACTTGGACGGTGGAACTTCCTTCTGGGCAGGCCCAAGCAGCTTGGCAAAGGGTCTGCGCCCTGCTTGGTGCAAGCGGAGCTGACGCTGCGCCAGCTGTCTGCTCTGTAGGGATTTGGGGCCAGGGCTTTGGCTGCTCACTTGCCTGGCTGGGCGAAGGTGTTGAGCCAGAGGCAGAGGGCAAACCGAGTCCCGGTGCTGACCCGTTCCACATCTTCCCCGGCTGCAGGCGCCGTGTTCAGGAACGTGGCGATCGGGAGCTCCACAGGGTGGGCCGAGTGCCCCCTCAGCTCCATGGCTCTGGGTTGATCACAATGGGAAGCTCAGCAATGCTGTGGTGCGGGGCTGTGAGGCCCAGGCACCGAGCACCACTCCCCCACGGGGAGCAGGGAAGAGAGATGGCGGCAGCCCAGCTGCAGCAGCTCGACTCCCTCTGCTTTTGGAAAGCCTCGAGTTTCACCCCAAATTCACCAGCCCTGTGCGTCCCCTGGGGGCAGGAGGAGCGTCCAGGCACCCCAGGGTCACACTGGGGCTCAGCCGCATGCTCCTGCTGCGTAGCTCTCCTCCCCCTCCCCAGAGAGGTCTCGGCTGGGAGCAGAGGTGGTGGAGGGGGAGTTGGCGCAGCACAGGGAAAGGCTGCGCTCGCACTAGGTGCTCCTTTCTCTGCCCTAGCAACAGCCGGCAGGAGAGGAGACAGCAAACAAGCCCCTGGCTCCAGCCCCGTCTTGCTCTGAGTGGGACGGGCAGCTGAGGGGCTGGCAGGGCCCCAGCCTGGAACGAAGCACAACCCGGCTTTTGTCCTTGGCCCATGACCGCTGCTGGGCGAAATGGGCGCTGAGGCTGAATCCTCCCTGAAGCTGCTCCATGGGGCCTCTGCTCCCTTGGCTTTTAACAGAAGGCCAAGCTCTGGTGTGTGTCCTGCAGGGCAACTCCCATCCACGACTGCACGGGAGCCACTTGGCAGGGTAGGGGGTGCTGGGGATGGGCAGAGCCCACACTTTCCTTGCCCCAAAACTTGGGGGAGAAGAGACAGGGCGACAGGGGGCAGGTAGTGCCAGCAGGAGGACCTGTGGCTCCCTGACCTGTGGAATCATCTAGCACTGGGTGAACAGACCTGAGCAGCTGTGGGTAGTTTGGGGGTGTGGGACACTCTCCCCCCACCCCCAGTCCTGGCACCAGCTTAGGGCAGAAGAGCTTCCAGGGCTCTTAAAGAACATTTGGGCCCAGGTGGATGAACCCCAACCCAGCCACTTCCTGAGCCCTGCCTATGGCCACGCGGCCCATGTCTGCCAGGGAAGGCCATCATTTCCCTGCCTCCCCCAGCTCCTTATTAGAGGAAAGCAGGCCCGGCTGGGTTGGCAGGTCACACCCTTACTTGACAGTTGCGGGGAGGTTGCTGGGTATGGGCCTCGTGTTCTCAGCGCCATCCTCCACAGCCGCAATGGCCTCCAGCACATGGGGTTCCAGCCACGCGTAGGCGCTCACCTCACACTCGTCCGCCTTGATCCTCGTCTGAAATCGAACACATGGCCCTGAGCGCCGGGAGCAGGGGCCCTGAGCTCGCCGCGGTCGAATCACTGCAGCTGATGGCTGTACCGGCTACGGCAGGACTGGGCATGGGGCTGGGAATCCATCTCAGTCCTACAGGACTGGCACTGGTCATCTCAGGCTGGTGCCTGCCCAGCTCGGCAGAGAAGCCAAGATCTACCCAGGTGCTGGAGGCTGAATTTCTCAAAGGGTCCTGCCCACCCCCCCCAGGGCTGAGCAGCACTTTTGGGTCTGGGTGTAGGAAACGTACTATCAGCTGCCCCCAAGATGCTGCAGTCCGGGGCCATCAAGCCCAGGCAATGGGCATAAATCAAAGCACAAAAGAGCAATTTTATAGCTTGTTCTTTCTCAAACTGGGGTCTGTGGCTGAGGGAACTCCAGGGGGTCTGTGGAGCCCCCAGCCCACTTCTCTTCCTCCTGGGCCTAAGGAAAGCTCTTTACCTGCCCTAGTTCCGCGCAGCGCCCAAGTCGCTGTGACCCAGAGGCAGGGTCTCCATGTGCAGCCCCTGCGTAAGCACCACCTCTGCAGCCCCCATTGGCTGGGAACTCTGACCAATGGGAGTAGTGGGAGAGAGAGCAGCACGTGGGGCCTCCCTGGCTACCTGTGCAACAAGGGGCTGCAAGGACCTGCCAACCGCTTCCTGGGACCCACAGTAAGTGCCACTGGGCCCCCAAACCCTCTCCTGCATCTCTGCTCCACTCTGGGGAAACTGAGTGAGGAAGGGCAAGAGGGTTGGGGGGATGGAGTGGGGGTGGAGCTTTGGGAAAGGGGTGGGGCCTTGATGAAGGGGCAGATCTTTGGGTTCCTGAAAAAAATGTAAATTAAAGGGGATCTGTGGGTTGGTAAACTCTGAGAGCTGCCGCTACAGATCATCTCTCCTGGCCACCTCCTGCAGGGCCAAGCAGTCCCCTCACTCCAGGGACACTCACTAATTGCCCCCCAGCAATCCTCCCTGGCAGCCGTCTTCGATTTTCCCATCCAGGCTAGTCTGCAAAACCCCCCTAGGGATCCCCGCTAGCTCTCGGAGATGCTCACCTGCAGCTGCTGGTGGTTCTCGGTGGAAAGCAGCAGTAGGTACATAACGATGTGGTGACGCCACGGCAGCCCTCGGCTCAGCATTGGAGGGTAAACGGACTGTGGGAATGGAGAACGGAGCTAGGGACAGATGCTGCCACAGGCCCAGCCCACCCCCAGGCAGAAAACGAAGGTTAGAAAGGTGAGCTCTAGTGCACTGTGCAAAGCAATGGAAACCGCTGCTCACTCTATTGGTGAAATGCAGCTGCCTCTGGGGTAGGGCGCAGCAGCGGGTTAAACAGCAGTGCCACTGCAGCAATCGGGTATGGACAGCACATCTGCCGCCCCGACTTCTGGCAGGAGGGAGGAGAGAATAAGGGTTTGTACTGGCCAAGAAGACGTGTGCGCTCAGCTCCCCTCTCCAGCACGAGCCACACAGTGGCCACGCAAGGTCAGACCAAAGGTCTGTCTCACCCAGGGACCTGACTGAGGGGGTCAGAGGCCTTGGAGGGAAGGCACAGAACAGGGCAAACAGGGCGTGACCCTCCTCTGACCCAGCCAGAGCTGGCACATCCATAGGATGGTTCAGGAGGGCTGCCTCAACTGTCCTATGGATGGGGAACTCCAGGGGGCCTGCTGCAGGAGGGGTCGCTTCCCTCCCACACTCACCCAGCGCTCTGCTTCCTGCTGGAAGAGCTGCCAGGGCGCTCCGGCTCCCACTGCAGTGGTGAGGGCAGGAGGAGGGGCTGACAGCTGCTGCCCCGGGAATCACCTGGCTCATTTTGCTTTGGCGAGGGGATTGCCTGGTCCTGGTCCTGCCCCCGCCCCCACCTGGGATGACCCTCTCCCCAGCTTCCGGCCAGCTGAGATTTAGGGGCAACTACAGCATGGGGCTGTGCCTCTGCCCAGCCATCGCTGGGGGACTTCTCTCGCTCTTCTGAACCCGGCAATCCTGGGGTGCGGGAGGGTCAGCAGACACTGCTGCTGGGAATACTGGGGAATCTGCAGGGGTGCTCTTCCCTTTCGTTATGGCTGCCCACCACACCGGCACTCAGAGAGGGTGGGAACCCAGCGTCCCCTAGTGGCTAGTCTGCAGAAGAGGCTGGGTGAGCTGCTGGTGCTGGTTATCGGACACAGTCCCTTAGCTCTCCTACTGGAGGGCCATGCTTCAGGCTGGGACAAACTCAGGGCTGTGCCTCTTTGGTAGCCGGTTCCAAAGACTGAACCGGGTGTGTATTGGCTCAGGCCAGGAAAGCAGGAAGTTACCTCCCACAGGCCCAGCATCCTCCAGGAGAACTCGCCCGGCACCAGCTGCAGCCCCGTCTCCTCCTGCAGCTCCCGCAGGCCCGCCTCCAGCAACTAGTAGAGGGACAGCATGGTCAGAGCAGGCCCGGCACAGCTGGAGTCCCATGCTCTGCAGTGCTGGCGTCCAGCCTGGGACCACACTGTGTTGCAACAGCGCTCCCTAGCCATGCAACTCAAACCTCAGGGGAAACTGGCATCACCCCACTTTACAGATAGAGTAACTGAGGCACAGAGCGAGACAGTCACTCATCTAAGCAGCTATGTGGCTGAATCGGACTGAGAACCCAGAAATCCCAGGGCTGTCACTAAATGGCGCCCACCCCCATCTGAAAATCCCAGGGAAAATTACACTGAGCTCAGATATATCCCCCCACCCCTGCCTTCCCCAAATAGGCACTGAGACCTCCCCTGGCTCCTTATTTATCTCCCCTCTCGCCCAGCAGCACTCGCCCATCCAAACTGACTGTGATGGGATCCACAGGGTGGGTCGAGGCCATACCTCTTCCTCCGGCTCCAGGTGCCCACCTGCAAAGGGAAAGAGGTGGGAGAGGTGAGTGGCTCTCTTGGAGCAGATGGGCCCAGTGTCCCCTGGAGGCAAGAGATGCTGACAGTGGCAAATGCTGCTGGACCATGGTGGCTGCACAGCAGAGAAATGGCCCATGGTAGGTTGGAAGGAGCAAGGCAGAGACTCGTTGCAGGTCTGTACAGCACCTAGCACCATGGGAACCTGGCCCATGACCAGGCCTCCTGGTCGGCACAGGTAATATCCTCGCTGGCGAAATGCTCCAGCTATGGCCAGGTCCCCAGCAGCACTGATCTCCTGGCAGCAGTGGTGGCCAAGGAATCAAGCATCTGCCCTGCCCAGGCTGGTTTAACACAGGGCTTTGCAGTTTCATTTCCCTCCAGCTCCCATCTCAACGCGGCAAGCGAGTTACATTCCTGAAAACTGGGTAAGGTCATCATGGGACGGGGGTGTGGAGAGGACTGAGCCCAAGGGAAGGAAACTGATGTGGCAAAGGTCACATGACAAAGTCAGTGGCAGAGCTGGGAATTGCTGTCTTTACTCACTAACCCACACTGCTTTCCCAGAGCTGGCAATACAACTGAAGAGGCCCAGCTCCCAGTCTCGGGCTCGTCCCTCTAAACATCCGCTCCCCCTTCTACTGACCATGGAACCCCTCCCCTGGGCCAGGCTGGCCACTGCCAGGAACCTCCTTGTCTGCATCCTCTCACCTGGCGGCACCCAGATGTTGGGGAAGATGCTGAGATTCTTGGCCCTTCGTGTCAGTAAGACTCTCCCATCAATGGCCTGGAGGATGACCGCCACCCCCACATCCACCCCGCGGCCTCGCAATGCCTCCGGCAGCGCAGCAGCCTGCCTCTCCTCCAGGTGCTTGATGGGACAAAAGGAGGGTCTCTGGAAAGGAAAGGGAGAGAATTTGGTTATAGTCACATCAGGCCTTGACCAGAGACCACATCTTCCAGGATCAGGCCTGTCAGACCTTTCATCCCAAAGAGCTTCACCAAGTTCCTTGGGACAGCAGCTGTGAAATGCAACCGCCTCTGGGGTGCAGCACAGCAGCCAACCAACCTAATGGAGAGGTCATTTTAGGTCTACCCATCCTGCCATGTCAAGGATCCATGGCCAAAGGAGGATCTCACGAGCCAATATCACATACCCAGTGATGCCTTGGAGCTCAGAACTGAATGAGGACCTGGGCTCAGCCCTCTCCCCCACCCCAAAAATGCCACAGGCTCTTGGATGTAAGTTACCCAGCACTGACCGGCCGAGGAGCATGGAGGACTTCACAGCTATTAACAGACTGTTCCAAGCCTACAGGTGGAGAAGCTGAGGCACAACTGGGCCCATGGAGCATGTCAGTAACAGAGCCAGAAAGAGAACCCAGGAATCCTGCCAGCCCACGTTCAGCTCTGACTACTCCCAAGGAGGAGCAGAGAACCCAGTGTCCAGCCTCCCAATCCCCTGCTCCAGCCCTGTGAGTTTGCTCCACTCTAGTGTATCCGTTTGGGAACAGGGGATGGGCCCTGCACTGCTGCAGATGCCCCCAAGTCCTGACCTTTAGCACGAGCCGGGTGGAGCCAGGGAACGCACTGTCGGAAATGACAAACTGGCTTTGGGCCAAGCCGCAGTTGACTGTCGCCTCGTCCTCGTGGGCCGCACAGAAGTGCCCAGTGACACTCTGAGAGAGAGAACGCGGTGAGATCACAGGCATCAGCTTGTCGCACTCCAGCTGGGGCTCTCGGCCCTTTATACTCAGCATCTGCGGGTGACGCAGCTCCGGGCAGTGCTCCCTAAAAGCTGAACGCTCGTGCGCTCACGTAGGAGAAGTTCCGGTGCTGCCCAGCTGATTAGCACAGTGCTCACAGCCAGCAACATGTGTTTCTAGTGGTGGTGCACATTGGCACATGCCTCAGTGCCCAGAACAAAATGTATTCTGCTCATAGGTGGAAAAAAATTAGCAGGAACTTTGATGCTGGGAGAGGAGATGGGACTCAGGCAACTCCAGGAGCAGGGTGGAGACCCAAAGGCCAGGAGACCTGGCAGCAGCAGGCACCCCAGCCATAGGTTGGGCCTGTCTGGTCAGAGCCTCAGTGCCCATGGCCTCTGCAGGGACAAGAATGGGGCTTGGGTGCACAAAGCAGCTGCTGGAGAAGGCCACAGGCTGCAGTACCTCCTGGAGGAGAGAGTGCAAAGGGGTCACTGGGATGGGGTTGGTGGTTAGAGCTGGAGACTGGAAGCCAGGACTCCTGGGTTCCTTTTCTAGCTCTGTCATGGACCCAAATCTTCTCCACCCCCTGCACACCCACTCCATGTCCCGCTCCTTGTGTATCTAGCCCTCACCCCGACCCCTTGCAAACTATGACCCCCACACCTCCCCTGCACCCCACACACCTCCCCCCCAGCCCCAGCCCTTTCCCCCAAACTCCACCTGGGCTCTTGCACACCCAGCCCCCCTCGCACACTTTGCCCACGTCCCACTCTTCCATACCTAGTCCTCACCCCAACACCGTCCCCTTGCAAACTGTGACCCCCACCCGTCGCCCCTGCACCCCCCAGCCCCTTCCCCACCCGTCTCCCATGCACCCCAGCCTGCTCCCCTTACATCCCAAACCTGCATGCTACCCCCAGCCCCTCTCCCCCCCTGCACCCCAGCCCAACTCCACTGTACCCCAACCCTCTACCCCGCCTCCCGCGCGCGGGTCGTTGCCCGCCCCGCACCCCTCTGCCTGCGCACCCAGCCCTATGTCCCTCCCCCCGCTCAGCTTTGCGGGCCCCGCTCCCCACCTGCAGGAAGCCGGCGCGCTCGGACCGTGCTCCGCCCTTGGCCAGCCGCACCAGCCGCCGCGCCAGGCTCTCCATGGGCCCCGCAGCGGGGCGCCCGGGCGGCGGGAGAGAAACCCAGCCGCCGCGAGCGCAGGAAACCCGCCCCAGGAGGCAGCCGCAGGGCGGAGCCAGCGGGCTGGGACCGGCGAGGGGCGCCCCTGCTGGCGAACCGCCGTACAGATGGCTCGGAAGGAAGGCAAGTGATTTCCCCCCCCACAATTTGCGCCCCAATCCAGGAGGTGGGGCGCAGACCCCCGGGAGCTGGCGGAAGGTGGCCGCTGGAGGTGCTCAAGCCCAACCTTCCCTCTAAGTTCTTCCACAAATGAAAAAAGGTCGCGAGGCCACAACCTCAGCCAGTGAAACAGCTGCCCCAGTGGGGGGGCCTGCTAACGTGTTCAGCCAGCCAAGTGCTCAGCCTCCTGAACTGTTCCACCAGTGGCTCAGGTCTGTCTGCGAGGGGTTTGTCTGTGCGTTCCCTGGAATGGAGACAGTGAGCTTTGCAGGGAAACTGGTGCAGCCAAAGCCTGGGTTATAGGCCCCAGGTTGGGCTCATGCAGTGCCACTAAAGCCTTCACCAGGATCCCGGACAGAGAATTGAAGCTACAACGAGAAGTCCTGTGGCACCCTGCAGACTAACAGATTTTGGAAGCTGGAGCTTTCGTGGGCAGAGACCTGCTTCATCAGCTGCCTGGAGTGGAGATTCCAACTGCAGCCAGCACTCTGAATGGAGAAGCCATTAGCAGAAGTGCTGGGCGGGCCATCTCAGGCCCAGTACTCCTGTCACAATAAGGCCTCCTTGCTGGGAGGCTCAGCAGAGAGGTTTCGCAAAGAGCCCGGCCATTCAGACTCAGCGAGCAGCAATGGGGTGGCATTCTGGGCAGAGTGGTCATGGACTCAACGGGCTAGGAGACCACATAGTGGCAGAGGGGCCAGTGTGGACTCTGTCACTCATGAGGGACCAACTCCATCTCCCAGATGCAGGCAGGTTCCCTCCCAGGTAGGTGTGTTTGGGGAGCTGACCCTGCCTGGGCTGTATGGCAGAGCGAGGGAACTGTCGCCTTCTAAGGTGTCCAGCTGGTCTTGTCCCACCCGCACTGATTGCTGGCTGAGCATTCAAGACTGAGCCACCAGGGCCTTTGTACCAGCCCCACCTCCAACAGCCCCTGCGAGGCTAACGAGCGAGGCCCGCATTTTATTTCCCTCCAGTCAAAGTTAAACATACAGTAAAAATAAATAAAAAATCAGACCAGCTGTCTGAAAACACCCCCCACCCAAGAAGCGGATGGTTCCACCCTGCACCTCCAGGGCCACTGTGGGGGAGAGGGTCACAGTCTGCCAGCAGGGGGCGCCTTCAGAGCTTCTTCATTGTGCTTTCGATGTACGACTCCAACACGAAGATGGTTTCGTCGACTTGGTTCTCGCTGGCGTCGATCCTGTGCGTTTAAGGGCGAGGGGAGGCAGAGCGTCAGAGGCTGAGCAGAGCAGGCTCCCAGGGGAGCGGTGCAGAACTATTTACTGGGGGTGGGAAAAGTACCCAAAAAGTTACCTGAGTAAAAGCGAGGCTGCTTGCAGTGCTGGATACTTGAGTACGATCTAGATGTGACGTGCACCCACGCACACGTTTACTCAAGTAGCTTTCCAGCAGGACACCGGTGACTTGTACTTAAGCACATCCCCCTCCTGCCCCGTACTTTTACCTAAGTAACTTTCTGGGTATTTTTCCCACCTCTGCGTTACTTACTAACCACCACGTTTTAACTCCCACCCCAGGAGGTGGGGAAGTCGCAGGGTCCCACTTGTTAATTTGGGGAATCTGGTGCAGTGAGAGAATGTGCCTTGCCCAGAAAGAGAATTGGAGGGTCCTTAGTCCCAGCTCCTCCCCCTCCCCAATCCCTGCTCCAGCCAGTTCTGCTCACTTGTTGACATTGCGTTTCAGGGTCTCCAGCTGCTGGCGCTCCGGGGCTGTGATCATCTCCTCGATCTCTTGCAGCTGCACCTCCTCAGCCCCAGTGGCCTGCATGGATGCGAGGATGGCCTCCACCCGCTGCGACTTCTCCAGCAAGCGCCTGGGGACGAGGCAGACGGAGTGCACTGAGTGGCTGGGGAGAAGCTGAAGCCTGTTCCCATCACTCAGGTTTGGGTTGACTGTGCCACTCACCAGGGATCAGATCCAACGCCCAGACGCAGGCAGGCTCCCCCCGCCTCCCAACCACCCACCTCCCGCAAGTCCTCATGTATAATGTCTCTTCCTTAACCCTCCCTTTGCCCCTTACCTCTTCCCCTCTCTTGTGTTTGCAAAGCATCACAGCAATGCTCATGGCTGTGCCAGGTGCATGGGTGTCTGTCTCCCTGGGGGCTGTTTGTACTGCTGCAGCTCCCCATAGGGGGCTCCCACTGCAGAGCCTTTCCCCAAGGGCACTTACTCTTGTTACGAAAGCGGAGTGACAGACTCCCTGGCTGCACTGGGTTAGCACAGCATGCGTGTCAGTCTGTATCAGCAGGGACATCTCAGCATGGCTAGTTCTCCTTAACCATCCCACTCCTCATTGCTATCTGCAACGATTCTGGGGCACCGAGGTACAGCTGCTCCAAGTTATTTATGTTCCTAACTCCCAATGGGAGCTAGGCACCTAACTCCCTTTGAAGATCTGGGCCAACTGCCCTAGTACCTGGGTACCAGCTATGCCCCAGCCCATGCAGATCTCCCATTGGTAAACCCTCCAGTTACGAAGTTCATGCTGGAGGGCTAAGCTAATGGACCCCTGCAGAATGTCTCGGTCCAGGAGCTTTCAGCCTGATTAGTAAGACTCACTTGTTCTCCTTCGTTTCGTACTGTCGCCTTTCTATCAGGTTGGCGACGCTCTGGGGAAAGGAGAGAGAAACAAGAAGTGGGGTTTCAGGGATGGGTACAAGGAAATGGCATTGTCTGCACATGTGCTTTTATCTCACCCAAAAGGGGGAGCCTGGCTGAGAATACTGGGCCCCAAAACTGCCTCCCCCAAAGCCAGCAGGCGCGGCCTCCACCCCTGGAGCTGCAAAGATGGGCTGAATCAGAGTGCAGGTGGGATGAATTTGATGCATAAGCTCCCTGCTCCAGCACTGGTCTCTGCAGATCAGGCACTGCCAGTGGTGCAGCAATTGTGTGGAACCCTCCCTCACTCCTTGCTACTTTCACACGCTGTTGCTGGGGATGGAACTTTAATTCATGCTCATTGTAGTCAACAGATGCTTTGAGAGGGTTTATCACCCACCCCAAGCAGGAGCCTTGACCATTGTGGTCAGAGGGTGGCAGAAATGCAGCCTTATGCTCTGAGCCCCCTCGCAAGTGAAGCAGAGCCAGGTGAGGTCTGTGCTCGTATAACAGTCCTTTCAAGGCAAACAGAGGGTATATCTGCACTATCCAGAAGATCGACCAGATTGGGGTCGATCTTCCAGGGTTCAATTTTGTGTGCCTAGTGGGGATGCGTGAAATCAAACTATCTGGGGTTGGCAGTTAACCCCGTACTCCTCAATCTCATGAGGAGTAAGGGAGGTTGATGGGAGAATTTCTCCTGTTGATCCCCCTCACAAGATTGGCCAGTTAAGTCCGTTGCAGATAAGTTGATTCCAGCTAGGTAACTACTGTAGCTGGAATTGCGTATCTATAATCGACTTTAAGGTCTAGCGTAGACCTGGCCAGAGACAGAGCAGGGAGCAGTGACAGTACATCTCCCTCTGACCTGTCCAGGAGTGCCACACCCCAGAACAGCAGCAGGGGTTACTGTGCTGTGAGCATTCACCTCTGTGATCCAGTGCCAGATGCTTTTTCCTGTCACTCGGGCCTCATCACCAGCTTCCTGGCCAGATGTGAACAAGTGAAATGAGATTGTCTCCCCCTACAGGTCTCTCAGCAGGGTTCACTGAAATGCTGGACTTCATAATTTCCTTGCCTCAGTGGTTGGCTGTACACAGTTAACCGGGCTGCATTTCAGGGGCTGAGTGATCCTCCCTCCTCACTTTTCCCAGGTTGGTAAATCACTATGGGGCAAAAGTGGTGCTGGGATGGTTGTCCCAGTGATTCTCTGAACCTGGGAGTATTTCTCTGCTGGATCTCCAACAGCCCAGCTTAGCCTCACTGTGTCCAGCTGCTGTTGTGGCGACGTGGAATCAGTGTACAGGAAGGGAGTTGGAATAAATTGCAGGAGTACAAGGGTGTGAAGGACGCTGGGATAGCACCAGTGTCAGTTGGCTGGCAGGAAACCCTGGGGTACCTTGTAACACTTGTGCAGCAGCATCCGTGCAGAGGACAGAGTGTTCACTGTGTACAGATAGAACGTCCTGGATGGGGCGTGGTCTGGAGTCTTCGGAATTTCCTGGTTGGGTGCAGGAAGGAAGAGAGAAGCAGCACGAGGTGTGTGTTACAACCGGCTGGGGAGAAGGTGTCTGTCTGTCCTCTCCACCTGCTCCCTTCCAGCTTCCAGCGCGGCTCTGACAATCATTAACGCGCTGCGTGATTCTGGGAAAGTCACTGCACCTTTGCAGGCCACGACTGCCCTTGCTGCAAAATGCAGGGAAGGGCACTTGCCCAGATTGCTGGTGGTAGCATTGAAGACTTGTGCTTGGAAGTCATCCAGTGACTCATACTGCATATTATCAGTGTGTTTTTTTGTGCCGGTACCAAGTACCACCACCTTGGCAGTGTCCCAGCCATGGGATTAGCTGGGGGACTGGCTAAGTATTGGCTCCTCTTTATTTTTTTTAAAGGCACTGCATATTACTATTACTGTCAGTAAACCTGAGCCTGGCTGGGAGATTCAGTGGTTATGGGAGGGCACCCGAGATCCTAAAACACTTTAGATATTAATGAAATCAGCTTCCTGCTCCCCTGGGAGACAAGGTAACTCTGCATCCATTGTGCAAGTCGATGAAAACTGAGGCAGACAGAGAAAGAGGAATGACCCAGTTCATATTTCTTTGTTCTAATGGAAACTAAGAACCCACCTCATTGTTCTAACCTCTAGACCATGATCCCACCATCCTAGGGATCAGAATGGAGGGCAAGATTTCTGTTTCCTTGCCCTCTGCTCTGAAGGGGCTGGAACCCCAAATTCCCAGTCCTCTGTGATAACCACAAAGCTACCTTTCTTCATCTGCATTCACCTCTATGTCCTGTTTGTGACACGCTTTGCTCACCTCTGAATGACAGGAGTTCTCACCTGTAGGGACACAAAGTTCTCTGACAGCATTTTGTACAGCATGTCCTTAGCCTCCTTGGCAGGAATCATGGCAAAATCTTCCACTTGTTTCTGTTCCAAATGTTTCTTCTGCAGAAGCAGTCGGAATATCCTGGCACAGCGGGAACCAAATCTAGATGGGGCAGGGACCAAACAATTAGCACACAGCTGGGGGAGGAGTTGCCACACTGAAACCTGGGGGCATCAGAGAATTAAGGTTCTTACATGGACGCTTCCAAGGAGAAAAAAAACCAAACGTCTTGTGTGTGTTGGAGATGGAAGGAAATCCTGACTTTGGAGCCACAGGCCCAGACCAGATCAGACCACTGGTCCCTGGTGTCCAGTACCCGTCTCTGGACCAGTAACGGATGCTTTAGAAATGTTTGCGGGGACATGAAAAGTGTCTGAAGGTAAATGTCCCGGTCACTGAATCTTCAATCAGCAGCATGACACTTGATCCTGCCATAATCAGTCACCAAAAGTGCTGGGAGTTGGAATGGGGCTCAGCACCTCTGAGGATCGGAACCTTCCCCTTCGATGAAAGGATAGAAGTTATGGGTGACAAAGCTGCTATCGGTGAGATGCTGTACAGGTTGAACCTCTCTAATCTGGAACTCTCTTGTCCAGCAAATGCCATAATCCAGCATGATTTTAGTTAGCTGGATAACCACTTATCACGGGTGTAGCCAAATTTCCCGTGGTCCCATAAAGTTTGTTTCCAGCCACCAGTCCTGGCTCTCAGTGTTTGTGCTGTCATTTAGCTGTAATTTACCCCTCAATGTCTTCTAAGAGCCCAGTAAGCAGTGGGAGTGTTGGCAATGTGCTAGATACTATTGAACTTCCATGGTCCGGGGAATTCTCTTGTATGGCACCAGTCAGGTCTGGAGAGTGTTGGATGAGAGATATTCAACCTGTAGCTGTATGGGATATGGCCAGGCCTGCTGGGTGAGTTAATCACTTTTATTGGACCTGAAAATACTGTTTTTATATCACCCTCGTCTCTCTCGTATCAATGCCGCGGGCAAACTAACAAATAACATTCCCTCTGATCTTTTCCGTGCCCATGCAGAATAATTTTTGTGTATATCAAAGCATGTGCAAATGTGCACCACCAGTAGAAACAAAACCTAGCAGTGGGCGCTCTGCTGATCTGCTGGACAGCATCTGAATTTCTCCTGGGCAGCTGCCCCGGCGCTCAGCTGCTAACAAGCTGTGAATGCAGTTTCCTTACCTCTCCTGGACAATGGATTCCAGTGTAGCTGTTGCCAAAGAGGCCAGGGCCTTATGGAGATCTGAGTAGTGTGTGTCAAGGTACCACATGTGAAAGACACAACGCCAGGTAAGCCATAAACTGCCCATACAGGGGGTCCTCGCTATAAGTCGTTTCACAGATATGTCCTTCATTAATTAATGAAGCCAGATTCATTGTACGTTGAACTGATCTGCACTTATAATGTTTGGGGGCCAAGGGACCAAAAGCCAGGAATGGGTGGCAGGCGCTGTAGTGCAGAGGCCCTGGAAGTGAGCCCTGAAATGAAGAGGGGGAAACCAGCAGAGGCCACAGTGGAGGGCAGGGGGTATGGAAAAGATTAGGGCAGGAGTACTGTACCGGAGTGTGGGCAGGTAGCGGAGGGGGAGGAAGAGGCAGCTCCATTGCCCAGCAAAGGCAGCTGGAGGCAGGGGGCCAGGCTGCGTACTGGGTCGAAGGGAGGCAGCAGTGTGTACGTGCGCTCCCGGCCAACAGAGGAAGTGGCTCATTGCAAGGGAGAATGTCTGGGGCATGTGTCTCGCCTGCACTCCCTCCTGCAGAGCCAGCTTCCCACCCCCCCTTAGAGATACTGCAGCTACTGGGAGCAGGACTTTGCTGTGCCCCTCAGACATTTTTCACACACCCCAAAGGGGCCATACCCCCACTTTGCACATCCCACCTGTAGTGTGCCATGACATCACACCACAGTCCTTTTCGCCATGCTCCCTGGCTAAGTGTTGAAGGGAACGCACTGCGAACGCACGTACTTTGTATACTCTATACTGGACAGTACTGTGTTTGTATAATCTACTTCTATATATTGTGTTTTGTGGGTTCCTCGTACATTATAGGTACCACACATTTGTGAACTCTAGGTGTTGGGACCGTATCTCAAGTTAATTACATTATTCTTTATGGATATTATTTCCCCTCTGAATTGTTTCACTGTAAGTTGGAATGGAACCTGGACTTCTAACAAGCACCCCCGGGAGTAGATTTCTCTGTAAAGGATACTGATGACATACATGCCCCCGCCACTGTCTCCAGATTTACCAACAAACTCCAGCTACAAGGAAATAAAAGGGTTAAATGTACACAAGGACTATTACAATTATGCTAAAAATTGAATACAATTTGGGGCAGAATGTAAGAAAAACCAACCCCAACCTTAACGGTTAGAGGATGGTCTTGTTAATAGTAATGTGCTATTTTAGTGTTAACGGGAAACTGTTTTTCTTCTGAATGTAAAGGTTCCTCCACCCAGAGGCAGGCATCATGACCTAGGGCAGGAGAACTACAAGATGAAACTGACTACAAAGAGAAGGTGGAACTGACAAGGGCCTGTTTCACTCTCCCGAGTGAGGTGAAGAAACCAAAGCTCTGATTCTACAAACACTGCAGTTGAGTAGCCCTGATTAGGCTGAAAATGCCTCTCACTCTAATGGGGTGCACTCCCATGGAGAGCAGGGCCAGATTAACTCCTCCCAGGGCCTGGGGCAGTTAAGTTTTGTAGGGCCTCCTAAGTCTATGTTGAGACCACAAATGAGTGTATTGGTGTGGGAGAGGTCTGTAGGTTGAGACAGGGGGTTGGGTCCATGAGGGGACTCAGGGCAGGAAGCAGGGTATGAATGTAGGGCCTGGGAGGGAGTTAGGTGCAGGAAGTTGGGGTGGGGTCCAGGGTCGGGGTGGGAGTTAGGGCTGGGGCAGGCAGTGGACTGTGGGGTCTGGGTGAGAGCTGGGGAGGGGGATAGGACTCAGGGCTGGGATAGAGGACTGGAGTGAAAGGTTCCCCGTTGGCAGCACAGGCTCTGGGGAGTGAAGGAGGCAGGTGGCGCTGCATGCTGGCCTGCGCTTGCCTGTAAGCGGTGTACTACCCCCACAGCTCACATTAGCAGTGATTCTTGGCCCATGGGAGTTGCAGGAGCAGAAGCTGCAGATGAGGGAAACACATGGGTGGAGCTTCTGGTGCTTGCAACTCCAGACCAGCAGAGGTGTGGCGGGGAGGAATGGGTGTGTAGGGAGCCACATTCTGCCTGCCCCAGGCAGGGCCAGAACACAGAAGCTTTAGCAGCTGCAACACAGGGCCCAGGAATGAGGGTGTCTTGTAAAGAGAGCTGCACTTTTGGCGGCCTGGCGATCTTTTTGCAAACATACCCCCTTTGCCTGTGGCCCTGGACTGCAGCCCCTAAAGCTCCTTTCTTAATCCAGCCCTGATGGAGAGGACAGCAAGACTGGGGCCCTAACTCAGAACTGGGTCAAAGGTGAAAATCCTGCCCAAAAACCAATTTAACCAGATCACACCTAAGGCATTTCTTACTGGGTCATCGGCGAGCAGAGTGAGATACTGATCCAGAATCTGTTTCACAATGTTGTATCCTGCTGGAAGAGATCTGAAAATCTGCAGAATAGAAGAACACCCAGAACATACGCGCTGTTAGCATTTAAGATGATAGGAATACACAGTACTTTATTCATTGGGATCGCAGAGCGCTTTACAAGCGTGCTTACGAATCCTCAGCACCCTGCTGCAAGGTAAGTAGTTTTATCTCTGCTTTACTAATGGAGAGGCTGCAGCACAGAGAGGTGCTCTCCCTACCCTGCAACGGGACCCTTGGGCAGGCTCCTTGGCTACTGCAGCACCACACGCTGCTTAGACCAGCCAAGGGGAACTGCTGGGGCCCCTATATCCCTTGAGGGGAGAGGGGCAGCAGGTCTCTGTTTAGTTTATCACTATGAAGTATCTTTCCCACCCATGACATTCTCGTGACTCTCCTCTGAATACTCACCGGATTTAGAAACACCCTTCTTGAATGAGGAACAGCAGAACTGGCCGCAGTATTCCAATCATGAGCTCATTAGCGCATAAGGGCGGCTCTCAGCTATAGACACAGGTTGAGCTGAGCTATGCAATTTGAATTGCATGAGTAGCAGAACTCAAATGAACATAGTTTAGATCTACTCACTGCAGGGTGCACGTGGTTGGGGGCAACAGAAGACTCCCTCTCTTGTCAACTCCCCTTATTCATTTTGTTCTTTGGGGAGACAGGCAAGGGATTAGCGGTCGATTCAGTGGATCTTTCCTAGACTTGCTAAATAGACTGTCAGTGGGTCAGTCACTGCAGCATTGATCCACCCTGTACTGGAGACAAGCCCCAATACAGGGAGAACAACCTTTCTACTCCTCCCTGAAGTTTCCCTGTGTATACAGCCAACGCTCACATGAGACCTTTTGTCCATAGCATTGCAATGGAAGTTCATGTTCATTTAGCCACCGAAGACTCCAAATCTTTTTCAGAGTCTCTGCTTCCCAGGAGAGCACCCTCCCCACGTAAGCATGGCCTACTTCCTTGTTCCTAAATGTATACCTTTACAGCTAGAACCCAGGAATCCTCCTCTAGCCACTAGACCAGGGTCAGCAACCTTTCCAAGGTGGCATGCTGAAATTTGACGTGTATGTATGGTCCGAGTGCCAACGATACTTTTTAAAGTCATTAATAATCCTATTTACAACAGCTTTGTTAATAAAGAAAGATACAGAGCTTTACCGCTTAGGTGGTGGTTGGCAGCATTAGCTGCTCCTTTGTTAATCCACAGGCAGCCTGGCTTTGAGCAAGCTCCCACCTGCATGGGGGAGGAGGGGTGGGACTGAGCTCTTGCCTCACATGCTGATGAAAAATCAGCTTGTGTGCCACTCTGGGCACCCATGCCAGGGGTTGCTGACCCCTGCACTAGACAACCTGTCTAGAGCATGGACTTGAGACTGTCTGCAAACAAGGGTATTGCCTCCTCTCTCCTCTAACACTCATGACTGAACCTTGAAGTCTAAAATGAACATTCAGCTGGGTTCCTGTGTCGTTCAACGATAGGATGGCCTACAACTTATTCCGTTTCTGGACAGCACCCAGTGTCGAGGGGTCCTGGTGCAAAACAAGGCTGCTGACCGCGGTCACAATACGGACACGTAACAGTAGAGTGAGTCTTGTTCAAGTTCTATGGAGTGTCCCAAATGCTGCCGAAACCCACCTCGTTGGAAGACAGTGGCTGCGTATAAGGTGCATTGGAGGATGTGGTAATTTCACTCATTCTCAGCATGGTCCGCACTATTTCACTGCTGGTCTATTTGAAAAAGGAAGGAAATGGCCTTTAGCCCTTGACAGAGCCTCTGTTCATACAATGGAGGAATACTACTAATTCCTTTCCCTGCTCTAGTACCAGGGTGCTCCAAATTCAGAAATCAGGCTCCAGTAAGAGGTAGGCTGTATCAGCCTCCTTATCCTCAGCTGTAGTGTGGCTATGTGCCCCAACGCACTACCAGCAAGACCACCCCACTGCAGAAGTGAAAGACAGTCTGGGAGAGCAACATATGGCTTAGCAACATGGATAACAGGCATGTAGGTTTAATACACTGGAGCAGACAGGTGGTTATTTAGGGCAAAATTCCAACTGATTTAAACAGGAAGAAGCCTTCAGTCCAATTCCTGCATGCAGCAGCAACTGATGCTTCATATTTCAGAAGGTGAAACTTGCAGCCTTCTTGCCCCTTGCAGCCATTAGCTAGTACCTTGAAGCATGAGATTTGAAGCTTTTACCATGCGACTGCCAAGGCTGCGATCGTCAAATTCCCCACTCCTGCTACCTGGAGTAACCCTGCTGAGGAAGTTCCCGCTTGCTTCTGGGTACCTGGTCCATCCTGTTGGCCACTGCGCTGACGATGGCTTGGTCTCGGAAATGCTGGTGGAACCGATCAATGTTGGCTTGCCAATAAATGCCATCGTCGGGCGGGGGCTGAGGAGAAATTGAGAGAGAGAAAGAATCATTGATGCTGGTTTACTGGCTGCAGAGTCAGATACTCATCTGAGTGATTGGCACCATGAGCAGGGCACATTCTGAAGGATGCTGAGCACCGGCTGTGTACTCTGAAGCTTGCTAGGAGCTGCAGGTGTCTAGAAAAGTTCAATCAAGGTGCAGTTCAACTGAAAAGGGGAGGTTGGATACCTGCTGACAGGCAGACTGTGCCCGACAGCCTCTCGAATGAAGGCTGTGCAGCAGCACTACCTCTAGAGTAGGCACTGTGCACAGCGGACCCAATGGTCCCTGCTGGCCTTCAGTGGCTAAGCAGTATAAGGACCCAAAAGTCAGATGCTCTAATGAAGGACCACTAAGTCCTCCAGTACTGCCACAACCATTGCTGGCCTGAATGCAAGCCAAGGAGCAGCATCTTGTCAGTGGTACCTCTTTGCTGTCTGTATCTTGTTTCTGCCTTTTTGCCTTGTGCTCACCGTTATCTTCATCATCAAATGATCTTCTCCTTTTCCCTTTCCCTGTGGGCCAAAGACAGGGTTTTCCTCTGAACACCAGCTCTGCAGGCTTGTTTTCAGGTCAGAAAGCTTCCAAAGTCCTTACACAGAGATCACTCCTCCCCAAGCATCTGGTGACCACCCGCCGTCTCCCACCACACACACATTCTCAGTTCAACCTACCCAAATGATGAAGGAGATTCTGACAGCTCCTCACCTATGAGATTCAGGTTAGGGACCAGGTACATGTCCTTCTCATTTACTGTCAAAGTGGGCGCTGGAGGGGGTGGAGCATCTGAAGTCTCAGGAGTTTCCGGGGCCAGTGGGCATCTCTGAATGAAGTGTGTGTCCGCTAGGCGCACAAACATGTTGGAGACTTCAGCATAGTCCATGGTTTTCCCATCTGGGAGAAAGGATCCCAAGGAGAACGTAATGGGTCATCATGAGCCCACACACCAGTTGTTGCTGTCTTCAAGATACCTATAACCAGGGCTTTGCAAGAAAGGGCTTGGATCTGATCTGCATTTATTACCCTCCAGCCAACTTCATACCTTGGGCCAGATCTATAGAGCTGACCAGTGATTTCGGCAGACTCAGTTTCTAGGTGGTAACCGAGATGGGCCAAGCCGGTCTTTTTAATGTGTCACAACTTGGGCATCCAAAATCGCTAATACAGATTGAACCCTTCTTGTCTGGCAACATCCATAATTCAGCATGATTTTAGTTAGCCGGACGACCACTGATCATGGGTGTGACCAAGTTTCCCGGGGTCCCATAAAGTTTGTTTCCAGCCACTAGTCCTGGCTCTCAGTGCTTTGTGCTGCTATTTAGCTGTAATTTACCCTTAAATGTCTTCTAAGAGCCTACTAAGCAGCGGAAATGTTGGTAATTCTGTTAGACAATATTGATCTCATGTGGTCTGGCAAATTCTCTCATTTGGCACCGGTCAGGTCCTGAGGGTGCCAGACTAGAGAGGTTCAACCTGTAGCCTTGAAAAATCTTAACCTGTCTTTCTTTCCTACCTATTCTGTCGCCTTCTCTCTATCCCTTTGCAGATCTCAGAACTGCTGGTGCAAGAACCTTCTCCTATGCTGCTTCTACAGCTTAAATGTTTTCTGAGTATTTCTGCTCCACTCCCCACATCCAGCAGGGACCACTCTCAATAGGAATAGCTAAATAAGCAGAGCAAACTTAGGTCTGTTGGAGGGACAGACACACAGGTAAGGGAAAAACAGATTTAACTGACTAAAATACACATGTATTAATCACGTCTGTAAAACTGAGCCTTGCAATGAGAAATATACAGGTAACTAGTGCTTACACTCTTTGGAACCTATAAAGTTCTTGGCCTTTGATTAAATGTTATTACAACCATTGTAGAGATGGGGAAGATGAGGCACAAGGAGAAGAAGCGACTCCCTCCAGGTCAAAGTGAGCTAGTGGCAGAGCAGAGAATGGATTCCTAGATCTCCTTACCAGGCTGTTTCTACACTTGTCTACTGATAGAAAGACACGGTAAAACAAACACCAAAATAAATCAGTGTCAAATGGTCTAATCCAGTGGTTCCCAAACCTTTTCACTAGTACAGACCACCATCAAAGACAATTCTATTTTCTATGATCATTTTTATTTATATTTTTCCCATGGATGCTCTGCAATACCATGGGACCCAGGTTGGAAACCATTAGTCTGACCACTTGCCAGCTCTGACAGTGATTCACCGTTTGATGTTGGGAAGTCCCTTTGTCTCCTTGTGCCTCAGTTTCCCCATCTATACACTATGGATCATGCTACTGACCTCTCTCCTGGGCTTGGGAGCATCAGTGTTGTGTCCAGCCTCTTGAGGATGCTCCATACAGACCTGACCTAACGCCCACTGAAGTCAGTGAAAAGACTGCCATTTATTTCAATGGACTTCAGATTGGGCACGACATCCAGCTCTCTCTGTACAGATCCCTGGGTGCTTTCCAATCCCCTTTCATTGCATACAGAACCCAATGGTAGTGTGAAGTATCAGCCCACAGCCCCCAAACCTGGCCAGACAGGTAAGGCACCACAGCAAAAGGTTTGTGCCCCATTTCTTAGTGGTCTCCACATTCCTCTGGCTCACCCTCCATAGTTTCTGTCAGCCTGTCTGCCACCTTCTGCACCACAGCACTCATGGTCATTTTGCCATTCAGCAGTAGTTCCTCCACGATTAGTTCGCCCACGTCACTGTAGAGAGTCTTGGCAGTGTAAATGTAACGTGGGTACCGGAGGATCCTCAGCACCCGACAGCACAGAGCCTCGTACTCCACTATACCTCGCTTCTGCAACTGGTAAGTCACCAGGTTGTGTTGAATGAGGACACAGAGAGCTTTCTTAACCTGCACATGCCAGAGGAAGGAATGAGCCATGTGCTTGGAAGGTTATCACAGTTTATATGGGTGAATCAACCCTCATGCATCAAGGCTGATCACCTCAGGGATCTGGAAGGGCATGCCCTGCCCTGCCCCTCCCCTCCCCTCTGGTGTTAAAGTGCTTAATCTCTATCCATAGTCTCAGGAATGGTCATACAGTCCCCAATCAGCACTGATCATTAACAACTTAAGATAAAACTATACAGAATAACATGGTGATCTCTCTGAGACTAAGATAAAACTACTGAGCATTCACCAGATCCTCTTTATTTTGGGAAAGGATGATGTTTGAATTTTCCCAGGGGCTTCAGGCTAACCCAGAACTAAGAGATGGAGAAACCTGTGAAACCTCCTCCTACCTGAGACAGGGCCTGGGAACGTTGAGCATAGTACTTACTCACTGTGTGACTTTGGGCAAGTAAGTCTTATTCTCCAGATGTTGCACTAACTTCATCTCTTGTCTCCTTCACACTCTATAAAACTAAATTAGACTACCAGCCTTTCCTTCTGTGGAGGGGAAAGAGCTGAGAACTTTGTTCTGTTAAAGCCAATGGCTTGCTATCTGTACTATTAAAGAAACTGATTTGTTTTTAAAGAGTGTGTTCAAATTCTGATTTGCCTTTTGCAAATACATTTGGAATAACATCATTCTTCAAGAGCACCAGATATAGCACCAGGTAAGTTTTAATGAGTGAACAATAGTTCAGTCAGCTTTGCTATGTAGCACTGATCTAACAGACAGTATCAAAGAGATAGCCCTGTTAGTCTGTATTCTAGCTAAATAAAAAAGCAGCCATGTAGCACTTTGAAGACTAACAAAATAATTTATTAGGTGATGAGCTTTCGTGGGACAGACCCTCTTTTTGAGATCTACAGCCTTAGCAGAACAGACTCTATATATAAACCACAAAGATCCAAAAATCAGAAAAAAACCTGATCTGCCAACCTTGATAACAATTCTTCTGAATTGTCAACCTTGGTAACAATTTTTGACCTCTGTGCTTTATATATAGAGTCTGTTCTGCTAAGGCTACAGACCTGAAGAAGTGGGTCTGTCCCACGAAAGCTCATCACCTAATAAATTATTTTGTTAGTCTTTAGACTGGTACATGACTGCTTTTTTGTTTTGATTGAACAGATATCTGTCTAACCTGCTCTTAAACATCTGCATTCACGTACCTGATCTAATGACATCTCTGTGTCCTTCGCAATCATTCTCAGCGGCTGGTTGCCTGTTTTGATAAGGTGAGTCCCTATCTTTTCCACGATCTCACCAAAATGTTCTTGCAGCAGGAGGGAACAGAGTTTAATTTCTGCCTGAGTCATCTTGCCAGCAAATAAAATACTAGAAGGATATGGGAAAAAACATGTTATTAATGTTCTTATCAGGAGAGAACAGGAGATATGCTGATTGGATGCAAAGATTTTTCACCTCCAGTTACTTGTTTGAATTGGTCTATCAGTGCAAACCAAGAGCTGTGATCAATTCATGCTTGAAAGGAACGCAGTGAGTTTGAGGCTAAGCCTAAATCAAAACTACCTTCACGGACAGTACCCCCTTGCTGGTAATCTGGGAAGGCAGGCACTCCCACCAAGGACTGAATGAGTCATGGAGACTAAACACAGAGTATCTGCCTGAGGTGAGCCCTCCAGGGCAGGGTAGGCAGTGGAGGAAGCTTGTCTGTCCTTTCTTATGGTTGTACCAGTTCTGCAAATAATCAGCTTGTAAGGAGGCTGAGTCAGCCAATATGTCAATTTTAAAACTGAGAGCCCTCTCACATGGGCAGTGCTACAGGAACCAAAGAATCCTTAGGAGATGCTTCAGGGGAGACGTGTAATGGGGGAATGAATGGAATGAAATGTTGATAAGGGATTTCCTATGGAAACAAAGGACTGAAAGGCAGGAGGAGATCGCTCAGTAAACAGTCTTTTGTAGCTCACAGGAGGGCTCCTGCCTTTCACGTACGTGCCGGGGCTCCACCATCTAACTGACTGTGACTGGAGGGACAGCCAAGGGCAGCAGCGGCGCATAGCTGACATCAAGGTGCAGGATCAGCCAAAGGAAAGCACAGCGTGAGAGGGTCTGTGCTGGACGGCAACGATCTACCTGAGGGAGGGTTGTGTGACCAAAGGGTTACGACAGGGGCCCACTCAGAGTCAGGATGCCTGAGTTCAACTTCTAGCTCTTGGATGGTGGCATAGATGACATCCCAGTGTGGGACAGGCCAGGACGGTGGGGTCTGTTCCCTGCTGAGGGGAGGGGGAGCAGGGGCGGGATCCCAGCACGGGACTGGGGCCAGGACTCCTGGGGTCTGTTCCAGGTCAGCTGCTTTCGCTGCCCCAGGCCAAGGAGACGCCCCCCCCCCCACACAGCTGGTTGCCCCGGTGCTCCCCACTCACCTAGAGCCCCCAGCTGAACCATTCAGCAGACAGGATGTCCTAGGCCCATGCGGCAACCATAGCAACCCCTTCCCCTTCCGGCTCACCGCTAATCACTTCCCGTCACTACCAAGGGAGGCCAGCCACCCCCGGAGGCCCGGCCGTCCGGGCTACAGAGCCGCGTTCCTCTAGCAGGGCCGCTAAGTGGCCGCTCTATCCCCGCACCCCGCTAGTCTCTTTGGTAGCACGTACGCATCGGCGGAATTTACGGGGCGACGCTCTGTGCTCCTCCTCGCCTGGACTCGCTGGCCAGGCGGAGGATTCGCGACAGGGGAGCAACACTGAGGCCGCTCTGCCCTGCAGTTCGCTCTTCTCTGGCCCGGCGGAGGACTGAGTCTCCCGCCAGCGACGGAGTACCAGAGAGTAGGCGGAAGTGGGCGGCTAGAGGGGACCTCCTACCGCTCTATCCTTGTGGGCCCTAGTTTCGGCTTTCCCCCGCGGAGGACTGACGGCAGGCAGGGAGCCGGGGGAGGGGGAGAGAGAAGATGGCGGAGGCCTCAGCAGCGGCTGCCGTGTCCCAGCATCGCTTCTTCTGCCACAGCTGCAAGGGGGAGGTCAGCCCCAAGCTGCCGGTAAGGGGCGGGGCGCGACCCCCAGGTCCCGCGAGGGAGGGGCCGGGGGGGGACACAACGACCCCCCGGAAGGGGTTGAACCCCGATCCCCTCCCCCATGGGGGACTGGCGGGGAGGGGCCCACTAGCCCCCTCAGAAGAGATTAATCCCCGATCCCTTCCCCCATGGGGTGCTAGCGGGGGGGGGAACCCCAGTAACCCCCCGGAAGGAAGGGGTTAATCCCCAGTCTCCTTCCCCACCGGAGCTGCCCGGGGTAACCTGTAAGCCCCCCCCCCGCCCCCGAAGGGGTTAAACCCTGTCCCGTCCCACATGGGGAGCTGGCGGGGGAGGAACCAAGTAATCCCGCCCCCAGGTTATTAAATCCTGATCCCCTCTTCATGTTCAGCAGTCTCCCCCGGCGGAGGTCAAACCCCGGTTATCTCCATGGGGGGGGCGGGGGGCTGACTATGGGGTTGTTGAGCCCCAGTAGCTTCCCCAGTGGGGGAAGAAACATCAGACCCCTGTTCTCAGGGGTAGTGGGGTCAGGTGGGAGGGGTTTAAACCCTAGGCCACACATGGGAAAGGAGGCAAGGAGGATTAAGCGCCATTATTTCATGCAGGAACGAAGATGACCCAGGCAGTATTGGGGTTTAAACCTCTAGATCTGTCTTTTCTTGAGAAAGAGCAAGTACCCTGATGTACTGTGGGTTTCAGCCCCAATGCATTCTCTGAAAAGGGTGGCAGATCTGAATGCTAAGCCAGCTTTCCCTGCTCCTTCCTGAGATTGGGGAGCTACTGGAAGGGAAGTGTTAAGCCTCCAGTTGTCCTTCAAAGACATGAAGGTGTAAGGAGGCTCACTCTCAATTGGTGTGGGAGAGGTAAGATGTTAAATCTCAAGCTGCCCTGATGGGAAGGGCCATTAATATAGGAGTTTGTGGAGGGGATGTAACCTTAACCGTTCCCCTGGAGAGAGGGGGCAGAGACATTTGGGCAAATCAGGCACTTACACCTAGAAAGCAGAAGGCATCTCTCCCCTGCATCCCCCTCCAGGAGCCTCTTTAGGAATATGGGGAAGGTTAAACCTACTGAGAGTAGAGGTAGATCCTAGTTCAACCTTCATGGTGGCCCCAGGCCTTCTGGAAAGCAAAGGCACCCCATCTCCCTGCCCTTGTGAGAGAGACCCCCCCAGGGACAGAAGCAAGTACCCAGTGGCATACAATTGTAGGAATGGAAGGTATCTCAAGAGGTAATCTAGTCCAATTCCCTACACACAGGGACTCCCAGTTATCATAGTAAGAAGGGCAAATTTCAGCTCCCCAGGCAGAGGATCAGTAGGGCCTAAAGCGAGAGAGTGCTCCCTCATGTCCTAAGAAAATGGGTCTCCTTTTGAGTACCCTCTCCTGCTATGCATATCCTAGTAAAATAATCCCACAGCTCTCTGGAGGTGGTGGAGTGTGGTATCGTAGATGGGCTATGTCACAGCCAACCCCAGCAGTTTTGCAGTTGGGTGAAGGAGCTGGGTAGGCGAGTCCAGTCCATGGTCTTCATTTAGAACCAAAAAGGGGAGAGTCAAAGGATGTCCTTGTTGTGCTGTTGATGTTCTAGTTACATTACAGACTGTTTCTTGGTGGCTTCATCTTTGGAGATGTCATCAGGGTGCCTGAGGCTGTTTGGGGAGAGGAACTGGCACTATAACTTGACTTGATCAGACCAGGCACTTCATATCCTTTTTTTTTCCCCCTAATTACATGGGAATGTCTGGAGAGTTGCTGCTCAACTGGTAGGGTCCCCTGTGCCTCAGTTTTCTCACTTGTAAAATTGAGGCTGCTACTTACCTCTCTCCTGAGAGCAGGTGTAGAAAGATTGTGTTGTGTTTTTTTTTTTTTTTTAATGTTCGTGATGCTCTTTAAGTATCTCAGAAGAACAACACTAATGAAGAGCAGGGTGCTGCAGGACAACCTCAACAGTCTGAACATTGAAACAGGTTAATGTCCTCCAGTTCATGGGAATTTTGGGTGGGAGGAAGGCACCCTTTAGTTATCCTGACCGATCCAGTGTCCTCCTGGCAATTTGGTGAATGAAGTGGGGCTTCGCTATCACTCTTCCCCTTTGCTCCAGCTTACATGACACACAGTCCTTCTAATCTTTTCCAGCCATGTACAGATCTTTCCATCTATATGTGGAAAACATTTTTATGTCCACCAAGGTGTGTGCAAATGTGTACCACCAGTGGAAACAAAAGACCCCATAAGTGGGCACTCTGCTAATCATCTGGGCCGCATCTGAATTTCTCCCAAGTGTCTGCACAAATGCACAGCTTACAGGAACACTGGTCATAGGTAGCTCATACTTCTGCAGCTGTTTTGGTCCTGTTGAGACTTACTCTGGCCAATCAGAAATGCAAAATGATCATGTCTCTCTAGCCGTGTCTACATGTGCACGCTACTTCGAAGTAGTGGCACTAACTTCGAAATAGCGCCTGTCACGGCTACACGCGTCGGGCGCTATTTCGAAGTTAACTTCGACGTTAGGCAGCGAGACGTCGAAGTCGCTATCCTCATCAGGAGATGGGGATAGCACCCTACTTCGACGTTCAACGTCGAAGTAGGGACCGTGTAGTCATTGCGCGTCCCGCAACTTCGAAATAGCGGGGTCCGCCATGGCGGCCATCAGCTGAGGGGTTGAGAGACGCTCTCTCTCCAGCCCCTGTGGGGCTCTATGGTCACCGTGGGCAGCAGCCCTTAGCCCAGGGCTTCTGGCTGCTGCTGCGGCAGCTGGGGATCCATGCTGCAGGCACAGGGTCTGCAACCAGTTGTTGGCTCTGTGGATCTTGTGTTGTTTAGTGCGACTGTGTCTGGGAGGGGCCCTTTAAGGGACCGGCTTGCTGTTGAGTCCGCCCTGTGATCTTGTCTGCAGCTGTGCCTGGCACCCTTATTTCGATGTGTGCTACTTTGGCATGTAGACGTTCCCTCGCAGCGCCTATTTCGATGTGGTGCTGCGCAACGTCGAAGTTGAACGTTGACGTTGCCAGCCCTGGAGGACGTGTAGACGTTATTCATCGAAATAGCCTATTTCGATGTTGCTACATCGAAATAAGCTACTTCGATGTAGGCTTCACGTGTAGACGTAGCCCCGGTGTGCAAACCCACCTGCATCACCCCAAGTGTAGCTAGTAGCCCTGCCTTCTGGTATTTTCTTTTCCCTCTCCCTCTCCCAAATCACATTCAACTCCCTGCTTATACTTCTTGCCTCTGTTGCTGACTTCGGCTGCTTTCCCTACCAGGTTTCAACTATCCTTTGTAGTAAAGAAATGCTGCCCGAAATTGCTTGCAACCAATTCTCTTCCATAATTGGGATTCAGGATTTCCTGATGCCATTATTGAGTTTTCTGGAATTGGAACTAAAACTCCAGGCCTGGTATTATCATGTTTTACAGGATGTTCTTGTTCAACAGTTCACAGTGTAAATCTGTTAGCATTGGCTCTTTTTTTTTTGTCTTTTGCCTAATGGTGTAGCTGTGTATAAGTATTCGTGTCCATGCCTCCTTATTTCTAAATCACAGCCTTCAGTTTTGCTCTGCCGGGGCATGAGACCTCCTGGACTCATTATAATGCAAATTGTTTGACTTGGCTTTTATTGTTATAATTGGTAGCACCCAGAACCCTAATAGGGATCAGAGCTGCATTTTGCTAGGGAAGTATCTATCCTGCTCTGTTGTTGGGCTCTTGAACATCTGCTGTCTCCCACCCTGTGGGTGGCTGCGTTTCACAGCATCCAGTTATTCCTGAGGATGATACAGACTCTGAAATATATAATATATTATTACCCAGACTTTATAAATAATACGTTCCGGACTCGTACCTGCCAAATCAAGAAAATATTGCCTTTTCAACCTCTCTGGTACCAAGATGACAACCTCTTTATGTCCCCTGTTCCTGTCCCATATAAGCTCATGGGACTCAAGTTGACTTAGAGGTCACTCTTCTCTTTCAGTCAGCTCTTCACATTCTGGGGGAGCAAAGGATCCCCCGTCATGCTCCCAGGTAGCCCCTATGGCCTTGACCTGCCTTATTGTGTCTTGTTTCTGAAGTAAGGCTCTCCTACAGCCTTTGGTCATCAATCAGCATGTGCTTGGCAAGCTCTGGCTGAGGTGAACTTTTCTTAGGGTGCATGAAACTGAGAGAATAGCTGCTTAATTCTAAAGACGGCTCTGATGTTGACTCCCTTTTCAGCACTGAACAAGTCGCTTCCTTGCTTGGTGCCTTAGTTTCCCCATTTGTAAAGTGCAACAAACATTGATTTTCTGAGGTGATGTGGTAAGGTTTGTAAAAGGCCACCTTAGAACTTGATTTCAGATCTCTTAATTGTGCAGAAGTCCATGGATCTGTTTACGTGTGAGGTGAGACGACTCAAACAGTAACTTGGGACAGATCTACACTCAAAATTGAGGTTGCTCTAGCTACTTTGCTCCAGGCTGTAAAAAGTTTCCTGCCCTGAGCACTCTGGTTAGGTTTGCTTCAACCCTAATATAGTTGCAGTTGATGGGCAGATTCTCCCATCAACTTACCTGCTGCCTTTATAGAGGTAGGTTACCTACATTGCCAAAAGCCCATTTCCGTGGCTGAAGCCTGTGCTTCATCAACCCAGCTTCAGCTTCCCAGGTTTGCTGCTGTAGTGTAGACCTATCATAGGACTGAGGCTGTGTCTACGCTGTGTCCGCCGCCCCCCAATACTTTTTTCACTGTCCCAAGGTCGAAATAAGTAAAGTTGAAAACCCGCAGTCACACAGCCACAGCATGGCAAACTGGGGCATGGGCATTTCCAGCTACAGCTCACAGCCACGACCTTGCAAAAGAGCCTTCAGGTGAGCTGATAATATTGGTGCTTTGTTCGCACACATTCCTTTTTGACTTTGACAGGGTGGGGGTCAGCAAAATCATTCACAGAGTTGGAGTAATTATATCAAGGGAAAAGCTGTTGTCTTTCAAATTATCCTGCTTGGCTGTGTGAATGCTTTGGGGTTCTTTTAGGGGAAAAATGGGTTTTTCTGGAAACAAACCCCCAATGCAGACAAACCCGGAGGGTCAAGACTTCTGTTCCCAGCTCTGTCAATGACTTTTTCCATGAGACCTCCAGCAAGTAACTTTCCCTCTCTCTTTGCCAGTTTCCCTTCAGTCCAATGAGAGAGGGTTTTTTAGATTGTTTGGGTCATGATTCTTAGATTAGGATAACATCAACCTAAAATAAAAACGACACCTCGTGAGCCCAAGTCTACACTAGGAAAATGTCTACTTCAGATACACAATTCTAGCTATGGCAATTGTGTTGCTAGACTTGATTATCTGCAATCGACTTACATGGCTGTCCTCATTGAGGAAGGTCAGTGGGAGAAACTCTTCCGTCAACCTCCTTTACTCGTCTCAATAGCAAGGAGTACGGGGGTTGACTGCTGACACCTGATAGGTCGATTTTGTGCATCCCTACCAGACACACGAAATCGAACTTCAGAAGATAGACTCAGAGCAGGTTGATCTTCTGGATAATGTAGACCTGGCCTGAGAGAGGTTCTGAGATGGCTTACATGGTGGGGAGGGAGTTCTTTATACCAGTATACAAGTTCCGTTGGTGCTTATTGCATGGACAAACCTACCCAAATGTCAGTGGGACAACAGATCTAGATACCATGCTGATCCTCGGATTTGCTCTCAGGTGTCCTCTTTTTAACAGCAGCTTTGTGGTGGGTGCATTTTAAATATTTTTATGTACTGTCATTCTCAGCTCTGCCTTCTACCCCCAGAAAAGAGAGAGAGAGGCACGCAATCCTTGAAACGAAGCACGTTTTTGTGTGGATCTGTGCTCCTCCTAGGGTGTCATGTGAAAGCTGGCTGTTCCAGAAAGTGTTAATGGGATTCTGGATCAACTGTAATGTTTCCAGAGCTGCTTTAGCGTAACTGCTGTGCTAGTCACTGTTGGCTGAATATGGCCTGGTTTCATTTGGAGGGTGGCAGTGTGGAGGAGGAGGGAAATAAACCATTTTCCTTGCCTGCCATTTCAAATCACGCTCTCTACTGTATGCTGCAGGTGCAAATTGTGTTGCAGCTGCAGCCAGCGGATATGTTTTTATTTTAAAGCAAAGGGATAACTTGCCTTGATTAAATGCAGCACAAGATTAAAATCAGACAGGCTTTTCAGCATTCCAAGTTAAGTATCGGCAGTAACATAAACTGCTGTTGTATGCTTTTTGGAAAAACATTCTTCCCCCAATGGACCGTGTGACGATGAATATTCCCCTTGCCCCTCTATTGGATCTTCTGTGATGCTGATCAGTTAACGTAGTCAGAAATCTCGTGGTTCCTTTTGTCTAGATGGCTGACCCTGGCATCTTGATCTTCCCCCAGTTGTAGTCTGAAGATATCAAGTCCCTACGGTTTCATTTAGGTTGGCTGGGGACAGGAGGGATGAGTAGGGGGGATGCTTTTCTTCACTGAACGTTTCTCCCATCTTATAAAGCACTTTGAACTCATCCAGAGTTTGCAAGGCATTATTGCTAACTTCCCATCCTGCACCGTTGTTGCTGTGCGCTGTTAAACCGCTACCACATGTCATTGCACTGCGTTTAAATGATGGATCAAATTATCCTGGTGTCTTAGGTTTTTTTAAGAGTGTGATCAGTACTGTGCAATTTAGAAGTCTGTATAAAACGTTGGACTCATTGATACAGCCCTGCAAATCTCTGGATATGCATGGGTATCCGCAGCTTGCTTTTGCAGCTATGCCTGAGGATGTGGACACAAATTTTGTACCTAGATTCTTGCAAACTTGCAGGTATCTGCAGGTATCCACAGACATCAAGGTGGATATGTGTGACTCACTTTTTGCAGATTTTGTATCTGCACAGGGCTCTACTCTTTCATTCTTCCTCTTTAACCAAGTCCAGGGCACAATATGTTTGCCCCTTGCATTGGCGACATCACTGAGCTGTGTAGCGAGGTGCAAATCTGCAACCATCTTCAGTCAGTGGCGGGCAACCTGTGGCCCACATGCCATGTTCAGTCACTCCCCCTGCAGCTTGTGAACCCCTGGCCTGTTTTCTTTTTCCCAGGTGCATCTGGGTACTGGCGTCCTGCATGTCTTACTCCTCAGCCCCCTTACCAGCCCTTCTGGAATGGCACAGATGGTCTGATTCGTGCTCCATCTCCACTCCTCCCCTTCCCTCCCAGAACTGGAACAGCTGATGCCTGGCGTTCCACCTCTAGGAGGGACGGGGAAGACAGAGCCTGAATCAGGTGATTTGCGGTGCACTGAAAGTGTTGGGATGGAGGGGAGGAGCAAGTAAATATGGGACTCCGATGCCCAAGTGTGCGGGAGCCACGTGAGGGCAAGCGGGGGGGGGCCACAGAATTGCTGATGGGACCCCAATGGGGTGCAGGCTGTTGTGGTCCACTGAGATGAAGCAGGGCCACTTATATGGCCCACTGAGGATTTGTGGTTGCCCACCACTGTTCTAGGTCGTCATATTTGTGAAGAGAAAGGCACGCTCTTAACTAACAGGAGGTAAAATCCCTATGAAGATGAGGCCCTCTGTAATTTTCACACAAATTATCAAATTGAGTAAAAGATTTGTGGGGGAGCCTGGGATTTACCTGGACTTGCTAACCTCTTGTCTTCACTAGGATTTTACCTTGTTCGCTAACATGAGTTACAATCAGACCCTTTTTCCTAGTGAAGACTCACCTCAGCTGGGCTAAAGCACTGGCGTGTGCAGGGGTTTAGGAGGAATAGAGTCAGGTCTTGTCTCTCCTGATTCGGTTGTATTTGTGGGGCGGTAAACTCTTGTGAGTCCTTTGGGATGAAAGATGTTGAAGAAATATAGGATCCTTACCCCTCTTCACCTTAGAACGGTGAAGTAGTTAAATGCGCCTTGTTTAGCAGAGTTTTTCAGACTTCCCTAACCTGGCTTTGAATGGCATTGTTTCAAGCAGATTTTAATCCTGCACCTTGGAATCTCAGTGAGCAACGAAAAGAAACCTCTGAAATGTTTTCCATGTGGTGTCAGTGTTCCCTGTAAGCTGAGCGCTTTGGTGGCTGCCCAGGAAAAGATTCAGATGCTGCTCAGCTGATTAGCAGAGCACTCACAGCCATCCACAGCTGGCAGCCTCTGTTTCTGTTGGTGGTGCACATCTCTACATGCTCCTAGGTGCACATAACAAAATTTAATATGCCCATGGATGGAAAAAATTAGAAGGGATAATGTCTGTTACCCTGTGAAGGAATGCAACTTCACAGGGGTGAGCAGACTTTTTAATATCGGGCCTCACTTTTCATCCCTGCTGGCAGCTGTCCAAACTAATGGAAAGTTTGGTTATGTCCATATGAAAGTAAACAAACCCCTTTCAGCACATGTAAGAAAATGAATCTGTAGAATGTAAAACCTGTATTAATTGACATATAAATGTGAATACACAGACAAAAGCAGTGACATATTTCAACATTTTAATGAAATGGATGAGCCTGAGCCTGTGCCCCGCTTAGGAAATTTCACACCCTCTCGAGAGGCCCTGCCCCCTACTTTGCGCTCTCCTGATTCTTAGTACATTTATCTCATAACCATAATGTACTCTGCAAGAGATGGGAAGGTCCTATCTAATGTCATATGCATTGTATAGAGGAATAAGTAGGTTGAGTCTTTTTAAAAATGCTCTGACGCATATACCTTAACTGAATGCCGGATGTCCTGCATTGGTGGAGGATAGTTTAGTGTGGTAAAACCTTTCCTTTCAGCAGGTCTTATTTCTGGATTATTTTTGCTCCAGAGGGTGTGCTGTAGTTAAAGCCACATCGAATGAGAGGCATCTTGGCCATTTCTGCTGGGCTCAATCCATATAGCAATGTAGGTTTGCAAAAGTAATGCTTGGGTCAGACCCTTTTAATTAAGATTCCATCTCAGAACATCGAATGCTTCTCCTTTCTGAGAGTGCAGTGCAGGCGAAAATTTCTGCCAAATCGTCCTGCTCTGAAATATTGATTGGTGTCAGGGCACCCTTTTAATAGAAATGATTCCAGGGCACCTTGTAAATGTAGTCCCTGATCTTGCATATGCTGAAAGTAAAGTCCCGTTGATGTGAGCACATAAGTAGTGCTATTAAAATGAATCAGCCAGCTTGTGCTTACATTTAGTTAACCATGTGTGTGTTTGCAGAGCTGGAGCTGGGTCTCGTTGCTCTTATGCATGCAAAGTTCCCACTGATCACAGGATCAGTCCTTTTAACCATGCAAGGTGCAAACTATTTGAGATGCAAGCTGTATCTGGGAGTTGTTTAACTCCTCTCCCCTCTCTTTCCCCGTCTCCAATGCAGCCTCCTCTTAGAAGAACACGGCCTCAGTTTTAGCAACACAAAGTGATGTGCAGCAGTTTAAAACAGGAAGTGAATACTATCGTAAGCAACTAAAACTAGAGGGGAACATTAAGTAGGCAAAAATACTTGTTACAGTTTGGCCAGGATGCTGGGTTATTACATCCTTTGCTCTTCCGCCTGTAAAATAGTTGGCTCCAATTAAAGGACAAAACATGCTTCTGAGATGTGTACTCTGTGTTTACACGGAGAAAGACACAAGTATGTCACGGGTTGGAAAACAATTGCAGCACTAAACGTATGGAAATAGGCTAGCGTATAAAATAATAATAGTTAGCCAATACTGCAGCTCTAGGGAAAGGTGGTAGAATCCAGCAGGATCCTATATTACTGCACGTGAGTTGCATATGAGTATAAATCTGCAGAGCACTTGATGCTCTATGAGGGATTGAAAAATACTGAGTTGTCGAATAGCCGTTGTTAGAAAGTCCAGGTAAATGCAGTCCCTCCTTTCTTGCAGTGTAGCTAAAGAGACAGTACAATTTTATATAGTCAGTAAAGCTATCCCAACACCCTCTGCAAAATTAAATATGGTTACAAAGCTAAATCATACAGAGAAAGAAGAGACAAGTATAGAAACAGCCCAAAAAGCAGCATTCAGGATATATGCATGGAGCATAGTTCAGATCAGTAGCAGGCATCCCGCGGCGCACGGGCCACCTGCAGCCCCTTGGGGTTTTATGTGTAATCCGTGAGACATCTTGTTTGCAGTTGACCATTCCTCTGGTTTCTGTCCGCATAGTTTTTTCCCCACCAGTATTACTGAAGTGACACACAGGTAAAGTGAGGTGCATGCTGACTACACACAACATTGATTGAGAGTCAGGCACTCCCTCTGCATCCAGTCAAAGCACTGCTATGGTTCAATTAACACACCTGCAAATTCCAGGCGTGAAGGGGCGGTTAGCAAAACTACCCCATCCCAGGAGATTGTCATAACCAAGACTATCTCACAGCCCACTGAAATGGAGGGTCACTCATGCAGTCCACTCACTAGCCTGCATTGCCCACTGTTGGTTCAGCTAGGAGCTGCAGAAGGAAAGATACAAAATGTTGGGGTTTTTTTACTTCCCAGGGTTGGGAAATCATTTTTTGTTAAGGCCAGAAGGAAATATTAGCACCATCTATTCTGCCTACTTGCATATCACAGCAGTTGTATAAGGTTATGTATATGTAATAGATTAAAAGATTCTCTTCAACTTGTTCCATTCTAAGGCCTTGTCTCTGCTTATGTTTAGTGTTTGTCATAATTATGACAGAATCTTCCACGGGATAAGGTTGATGGGGGATGCTCTCCCATCGACGTCAGCTACTCCTCTTGTTTTGCTGGAGTACCAGCATTGATGGGAGTGCATTCGGGGATTGATTTATTGCATCTTCAATGACACGATAAATCAATGCCCAGTGGATTGATTCCTGGCAAAATGAAGACAATACCCTAAGTTGTTAAGTTCTTGACCTACCATGAGCAAACAGCTCAAACTGTTAACAGCTGGTGTGTCTTCTTTAGCTGCTGTCAGGAAACTTTCTTATGCCATGCCTGTTGTTCTGGTGTGTGGGTGCCATATTACTTCTAAAGTGCGTAAACTGCCTGTTTAGTGGCGCTCAAAAATTGATTTTGAGGGCTCAACTGAATTTCCAATGGAAAGTTGTATGTATTACTAGAACTACTGTAATTGAGGACAGTTCCAGTAGACTGGCCAAAGACTGAATAGGCCACAGAGACGAGGCTACTAGAGCACACTGCTGCATGTCAGGATTGAGATCCACTGCTGGTGGGGGGGAAAAAATTGGGTGCCTGGATGCTTTTGTGTTATGGATAAGGAGTTCAAATATTGATCCAGCATATACCAAAGGAAAATATAGTCTGAGATTCCTGCCTACGACTGTAGCTTGCTGCTTGTCCTTGAAGGATAAGGAGAGGGAAAGACACTAGACCATTGGTGACTTCAGTGAAGAGGTATGAAGGTTGCATCTCTGAGTTTTATCCTTCTGATTGGTGATAACATGCCTATGTCATTCCAAGCCTCTCTCTTGATTTGCCTCGTTCAGATTAAGAATCAAGGCAAAAATGAAGGCTTCAGATAAAACACATATTTGCCTGCCAGTTCCAGTGGCATAAATATAATCGGGGTTGGACACTTCTGTGCAGTTGATGATCAGCTGGAGGGACAGAGGGGTCTTAGTGTGCCTGGCCATGCTGGGAAATGCATAAATCTGATCGACTGGTGGTCAGGGAAAGATGGCTGGGCGCTCTGAGCAGTGTGGTTGTGAAACCTCTCCTCCTCAGCGCAGCTTTGTTCTCCCTGTCCCTTCCTTGGTGGGCTCAATCCTGCCATGAACATGATCCATTCAGCCACTGTTGGAGGTGAAACTAAGGGGTTCTGTTTCCAGGGTCCATTCGATCCTCTGCTTTTCAGCCAAAACTAGCACCAGGGGCTAATGGTGACCATGGTTTTTATGTTGCTAGGATGGGACTGTGATCAATCCTTATGGGCTGTTGAGCAGTTATCAGTTGGCAGATCTTCACAACCTCTGAGCTTGATGTGGAGCAGTAACTTAACGATGAAAGCTTCCATATCCCTGAGCCATCCAACGTTTTCTTATTCTTCCAGCTTTCTGGGAGACTTTTACAAACAATGGGTAGTACTGAAACCAAAAGTTTTGATTAGTGTAAGCAATAGTTCTGAAAGACCATGCATAGCTCATTTGTTTGCTTCCCCTCGCTGATTCCCCATAACTTAATTATTTAACCCAAATGCTGTATTTATCTTTGTTTGTACCCTGCATGTAATAGTAGATTTGCGTTTGGGCAAAATGCCTGTATTGAAGTCTTTCCAGCTGACTGGGTATAGGGAAGTGCTTTCAAAAATGAATGGGGCCACAGACCTTCAATCTGTAAATCCTTTTCTTTCTGCATGATCATGATGTCCTCGGAATCTCTGGTTGATGGACTTTTGCTTTGTTGCAAAAAGAAATAAGCCACCTCATTTTAAAGATGTTCACTCACACTCAGCCCAGCATCTCTCAACAGAGCGTGTGTCAGCATCATTCTTGAGCAGAGCTTCCTCTTGAAGTCTGTCCTCAGGAAAAGCACCTCTCTGTGTGCATGTCCTTCTCTTGGACAGAAATGAACAGCACAACTTGCTGAAAGCATCAACACTGCAGGCCTTGGGAAATGGCAGTGTAGGTGATGACAGGGTATGTGGCTAGTTTAGTAGATCTTTGTAATATTGGGTCTTTAACAGCAAAAATCAAGCAGAGGATTTTCAGCAGAGCTGAATGCCATGCTGGTTGCTCTGATCTGTAGTTTGGCCTTTGTTTAACCTGTCACCGTGTGTTTTTTGGGTCCCTCAGCTGTTGAGTGCCCAGCATATGTGCAATGGGCCTGATTTTTGTGGTGGTGGTGGCGTTGTGTGTGTGTCTTTTTTTTTTTTTTGAGAGCCAAGTAGTGTTCTCTCTAAGCTGAGTACTTCTATGGCCAGCCAGGAGAGATTCAAATGCTGCTCAGCTGATTAGCAGAGCATCCACAGCTGGCAATGTGTATTTCTGTTGGTGGTGCACATCGGCACATGCCTTGGTGCACGAAATTTATTCTGCACATGGGTGGAAAAATTAGAAGGAGTATTGTTGCTGAGCACCCACAGCTCCCAGCATCTATTGAAAATCAAACATCTCAGGTCGAATGCCTGAAATTTGAGTGGTCTTTAAAAATGTTGTACTTAGTCACCTTTTGATTTTGTTTGGAAATATGTCTCTCTCGTTCCAGTCATGCTTTTAGTAAATTGGTACTGTGAACTCATCTGTTAGGCTTACAAAAACTCTCCTCTTTACTCAAGTTGGCAGTGAGATAAGGTGGCTTGTTCCTGCAGGATAACAGAGCTGTGTGTCAGACCACAACAAGGGCCAAGTTCCAGAGTCCCAGAGCTCCTTGGTGCAAACCCCCTGCTGGCAACAACTTCCTTGCTCAAATTAAGGGCTTTGACACTCAGGTGCACCTGGAAAGTGGGGATGGGGTCTCTTCAGACTCATATCAGCAAGATATTTAAGCAGATGCTTAACTTCAGGGGCACGTTAGACCCATTAAAGTCAATAGCATCACTTGCTAAAATAGGGCTTTATGTAACTTAACCAGGGCTATCATGGAATCTCAGAACTTGAATCTCTTCCCTTTAGATCTTCTAGTCCCTTTATCTGTTTCCTGTGGCTTGGTTGGTCGCATCAAAAACCATATTCACATACCTGGAACTCCATATTCTTTAGAGCACCCTCGTAACACTCCTGTGTCAACCCCTCTAGTTCTGAACACCAGGAAATTTAGTTAGAATACACACCCCACAACTGTGACTCTGCCTTCTTTGAGTGATGCCTCAGCTTGCATCTGTGGGCATTGTGAACTTGGCTGAAGCCCAGAATAACCTCTAAAATATTGTTTCTGCCAAGGGCCAGCCTACTGCAGATGCTAGCTGAGGTCAGTCCTGAGAAGTTGATGTCAGTTTGGAAAGGGTCAGATCCATAGTTTGATCCTGGCTTGTCTGCGAGAGAAGTCATAGGAACCCCCCAGAATTGTGCTATGTTACAGCACCCCTAAAAAGTATCTTAGAGAAGCCCCTTACTCAAATGACTTCAAATGTGGATGCTACAGCAGGGACTCAGGAGGCATAGCAGTTTTTCTACTAAAGCATGTGAATTTTAGAGCATCTACAAAAACTGACAGATAAATGGTAAGGTAGTCTCAGCCTTAACAGTTGTATTGGTACCACCCTCCTTAAATATTTAGAATGATGTGCGGGGTATTAATTTCCATACTAGTTGATGGCTTCCAATACTCACAGATGGTAACCAGTGTTTCCTGTAAGCTGAGCGCTTGGGCGGCCACCCAGGAGAGATTCAGGTGCCACCCAGCTGGCGAGCGGAATGCCCGCACCCACCCACAATGAGCAGTATGTGCTTCTATTGGTGGTGCACATCCACACATGCCTTGGTGTGTAACAAAATTTATCTCCCCCGTGGATGGAAAAAATTAGAAGAGAAACTTATGATACTAGGGTCTTATTTGCTTCCACCCACAGCAGTTACTTAGTCCAGCTGTATATGTTAGTATTTAACTCCAGTAAGTGCTCCTACGCAGAACTGAACAATGCAATTCTTCTTTCCGATTCACTTCTGTTCTCTTTAGCTTCCCCATGTTATTGTCTTTAAAACTGATTGCCAGGCTTTCACAGATGCTGAGCTGTGATAATTTTCAATGCTGGGCTCCTTTGAAAGTCCTGCCACTAAGACTATAGAAGTCAGCCACCAATACGCAATTTTAGCCACACGAGTTGCTTAGCTAAAATTGATTTATTCGTGGTTGACTTCTGTATTTGTACACATGGCAGAAGGTCGACGGGAGCACTTCTTCTGTCAACCTTCCTTATTCCTTGCCTCTCATGAGAGCATCATTTCATGCATGTGCAAAATGAAACCCGGGAAGATCAACCCTCAGCTGGTCAATCTTCTGTAGCGTGTCTCTAGCCTTAGCTATCTAGCTGAGACCTGAGCTCTCCATAAAAGCTTGTGTCTTTATGTCCAAGCAGAAAGGATAAGTTGTAAATGTTCACCATTAGTGTATCAGTGTAGAAAACAACAAAACAGGGTTAAGCTGGGGGAGGGTAGCATGGTGTATGGGCCTTAGTGTGCTTCGGTGCTATGGCAATACAAATTATTAATAAAATATATGGGAACTAATTAGATTCAATCAGGAGAAATATGGGGAAAGCAGTTACATTGACTCAGACACGAAGAGCTGTGAAGTGGAGTTTGTACCATAACCACAAAGACACCAGATTTTGAGGCTGCACCCATTACCGTCTGCACTGTTGTTCTGATAACATCGCTTGTGGAATTTTGATCATGTATTGGACACCAAAAGCTATTGGGAATTCAGAGGACAGCTGGTGATCCATTGGTAGGAAGCAGTCCTTCATTGGCTGGACTAGGCAAAGCAAGAGGTCTCTTCCCTCTGTTGGGTTTATGTATCTTGCCTTTCATTTCTGCTTCTTGTAATGCTCCTGTCTGCTCAGCAGAACTCTCGATATGCACAATTGTCTCTTGGTTTGCATTTTGTTAGATGTTTCTGTAGGGTTGCCAAAGGTCTCCCTGTGAGGTGGATTGGAGATCGCCTGTAGCATTTGTACTCCTAACTTCTCTAATCACTGTAGACATACCAAGCAGTGTTCCGCCCTCAAGCCTGAATACACAAAAATATCCTTAACATTTAATTTTCTCTAGTATGTGTTCCACTGATAAACAGCTCAGGTGTTTTTAGAAGAATCAGAACCAAGGGGGGAAATTAATAGCGATTCTTGTATTAGATTTTAGCTGTTGCTATGGCTAAACTAGTTCCACCAAGCCACTAGTGAGATGTAAAGTAATTTGATCATTTCCCCCCCCCCCTGCCCCCCAACATGTTTGTATCCACCTGGATACACATGGAGCTCAAGAACGTACATGACAACATGCTGCCAAATTAATCCTTGTGATTCTATTCCAAAATCTTAGGACCATTCCTTGTTAAATCACTTGTCAGAGTGGTGGGGACAGAGGGAAAAGAATCTTCAGGGACTGTGTGGTTTTTTCCCCCCAGTGATGTCAGCCATAAATTGAAACAGATTTATGAAGCCGGAGCAGAACTAGGGCACTTTCTGAATAAGCTTTTTAAGAGCAGATGAATTGGGAATGAGAATCTCTTAAGTGCTTTCTGTTTTCTCATCAGTATTCTGAAAGGGTTGGCAAAGAGGAATTCCCCACAACTCGTGTGAGAACAGATCTGGAGTGTTCTAAGTTGCAGCCAAATTTTTGCCCTGTCATTTAAGGACATTTATGTAGCTTAAGCTGTTTCATTAGGTCTTTGCCTGTTTTTACTGTGGGTAACCAGCTGATGAGCTTTCTCTCACAGACCCAGGTTTTATCACACATTTAAAATGCTTCCTGTTGGTTAAAGTGGATTTTAAAACTTAAGAAACATTCAAAGATCGTTCCTTAGCCCATCTGTGTTTAAACTGGAAACTAGATTCCTGGACTATGATCATCAAATGTCTAAGGGTATGTCTATACTTATGGAAAGATCGCCACACCAGGGTTCAATTTTGCTGTAAGTATGACAATATGGTAAAATTGGTCTCTCTGGGCTCAGCCATTGACCCTGGTACTTCACGCTACTGCATGGAGTAAGAGATGTCAGTGTGAACCCAAAAAGCCCTGACCTACACAAGGGCAGGAAGTATATTCTGATACGTTGATTCTAGCTATGCCATTAGCATAGCTAGAACTACGGATCTGGGATCGACTTTCTGCCCTTGTGTAGACCAAGCCTTAGATGCTTAACTTTCCACTGACCATCAACAGGAGCTGAGCACCTGATTCCATCAAGCCTTGAAAATCTCATCCCTAACTGGCAGTTTCCCCAGAGAGGCTAAGAACTGGAAACCTGATCTTGTCTCTGTAGGAGGCTCCTACCGGGTCAAATGTGAGATGTGGGTCAGCCTAGGGGAAGCTGCTGTCTGCGCTGGAATCTGTCCATCTCTGGGGCTGTCAGTCCAGCACCTGTCACGAGTGCTGGGTCCGCTTGACAAAACAGTGCTTAAATACATATTGGAAAGAATGAGAATGGAATGGACTGATTTGTAAAGCGACATTGATGGAGCGAGCTTATTTTCTTCACAGAACGGAGGCTTCCCCCTGCAGGAGAGCCCCATCAAGCCAGTATCCTTTCATACATAGATATACCTGCCTGGGACAGCTTTCAGGTTCAGGGCCAAAATGGCAGTCCTGGTTCATGTGTAGTGGCATGCTGCAGCCAAGAGGCCAGATTGCGATATAGGGCCACATCTTCACCCATCAAATCAGACTGATTTTATATAGAGACAAATTGCAGTGAGATCTGTGCTTAGACTTGGGTGAGGAGTATATCTAATTTATCATATTAAACGGTTACAGAACTTCCTGGCCCAGCACGTTTCCTCTGTCCTTGGTATCTGAAATCAGTCTGATTATGTTTCCAAGAGGGTATCAGACTGGAGACGAATACCAAAATACAACGGCGTGCAAAAAGTTTTCAGACCATGCGTATAGTGGGCCTTCACGTGTACGCTTAGGTGAAGGAGTCAGCATTTCAGAGGCTGTGTATGTGAGAGGGCATTACTGCATTTTGTGTCACTGAGATATTTGACAGATTGCATTATGTTTGAGCAATCTGGCAAAGCTATTAGCCTGACCTGTGCTCACTTCTGTATTTTCTGAAGTGTTGGACTTTGGGGGGCTAGATCTTTGGCTGTCGTCACTCAATGCTGATTGACATCAGTTGCAGATCTGGCCCAAGAGATGCCATTGTGTTTGCTGTCTCTTCACAAATGCCAGGATAGCTGTGTCTGTTGGTACAGAGCAGGGGTCAGCAACGCCCAGTATGCATGCTAAGTGTGACATGCAAGCTGATTTTGATCGGCACATAGTGGCAGGAGCTCAGCCCCTCCCCTCCTTCCCTGTGCAGTCAGGATCTTGCTCACAGCCAGGCTGCCTGTGGATTAAGAAAAGACCAGCTAATGCTACCAACCACCATCCAAATGGCAAGGCTCTGCATCTTAGTTTATTAATGAAGCTGTTGTAAGTAGAGCAATTAGTTACTTTAAAAAGTATCACCGGCACTCAAAAGTACTTAGAGGTCAAAAGATCAGATGTTGGCACTCCGCCTCAGAAAGGTTGCTGACCCCTAGTATAGAGTGTGGTCATTTGGCCGGTCGCAGACGATACCAGCTGTCCTCACCTTTCCAGAGGAGAGGTCCTGAATGGAGGAAGGGTTGTTTATAGAGGAGGCAGGTTCTTTGAACCACTTTCCTCTCTGTGCCAGCATCATTGGTGTCTTGCGTAGGTTCCCCCCTGAAAGTTCCTTATTGCTGATCTGTTGGGTGTGGAGAGAGCTGGCAAAGGGCTCTTTACACCTGCTGTAAAGGGTTGCAGAGTTGGTTAGGTGCATGCTGCTGCAGCCCACTGTGTTTCCACACACTCTTGACAGCTTTGCATTGTGATTGGATGAGATGGGGGAGAGTAAAGAGCTCAACAAATCAGGACTGTGGAAGTCAAGAAAGACTTTCCTGTAAGGAGCTGGTGGGTTTGGGCTGAGAACCATTTAGGTCTCTGTTGACCCCTACAGGCAGCATGGCAGTATTTGGTGATCAGGCGTGCCAGGTGCTTCAGGGAAGTCGAGCAGGATGAGCCTGGGTTGATAGCTTGCAGGAAGATATCCAGCTTGTGATATGTCACTACCATACTCTTGTCTGAAGCCTGATGGTGAGAGGTCCTGATACCAGCAACTGGCCTTGCAGAAATTTGTTGGTTGTGCTTGCTGAGGGGATGGCAGGTGGACCCCATGTAGTGCTTAGTGGAACCTTGTGTCAATCAAAGGGAGAGTTTGCAGGGTTGGACCGTGGTCAAGCAGAACCCGAGACAGTAAATTGTGAAAAATCATTGTGGCCTTGTGATTTTTATTCAAATAGAATGAGAATTTTCAAGTGGACCTCAGGTAGCAAGTCAATACTAATTGGGCTCCTGACTCCTCTGACCTCTACATTTTTTAGGCCAGACTTCCTTTCTGAAGCACCTTCCTTGCCAGGATCTCCACAGGGCTTTACAAACATTCATAAACTAAACCAGAGAAATAGGGGTGATAGTGTACCAATTTTACAGATGGGGAAACTGATGCTCAGGGAATGCAAATGTTTTCTCAGTGTTTCAAGTCCCTGGCACAGCGGGGAGTATAGATTTGCCTCTTTTGCATGCGTTTATCGCAAGAGCATCTGTCCTTTCAGGTGATGCCCTCTCTTGGGGCCCTCCAAACAGGGAGCACAAATGTCCAGCCATTTAAAGAACACCGGTGACCTGCATAAATGAAATAAGTTGTGCTCCTGCTTCTCTCAGTACTAAGACTGAAGCTGGTTTTTAAAAATCTCTTCTCTGTGGAATCCATTAACATGGCACTGATGTCCTCAGTATTGTGCTTGCATAAATTCATATGACTGGGAGACCTCTGTGTTCCCAAATTCTGGAAAGTTTTGCAGCTGCCTCTAGGCCTGCCCCCACCCCTTGCATTGATTGTGACCACCCGGAGCTGTGTGCCTCTGGTCTTGGGGCTTCCCGCCTTGCTGACAGAGTACTGGGAAGGCAATATGGTTGAGCTTGCAATAGGAAAGGTGAATGCATGAGCCCCATGGAGTTCTAAAGGGGCGTAGCTCTGAGTGGCCACCTAGGTAAGGGGACAGGGTAACATGCAGCGGGAGACAGACTTGAGGCAGCGCATTGAATACGTTTCCAGCCTGTATAATTCCAGCTTGCAAAGCGACAGTGTAGGCACTGAGACACCAAGAATACCAGGCAGAGCTGGTATCTGGTTGCCACACTGAGTGAATTCAGCTAATTTCTCTTATCTTCTTCTCCAAAAGAGGCCTTAAAAAGAGATGGCAAAGCTGACTTTGATAATTACAGAGAGACTAGCCTGTAAATTCCGAGCCAGGGCTGGCTCTCCTGAAGTGCTCGCTACAGGAGGGCCAGTGCTGCATCAGAGCTGCCTTTGAAACAGCTGCTTTCCGGCACCTCTTTAATTGAAGTGCCTTTCTTTCTGTCACCATTGTTGTCAGTTGAGGCAGCCCTCATCCAAGGGCTGTTATCAAAGCTCCCAGTGCTCCTCTGCAGGCTTTCAAACAGCACTCTTCTTAAATAGTTGTCCACGTGGGTTTGCTGCTGATTGATAAAGACCATGTTCCTGCAAGCTGTTGAAGAGTGGCTAGGCCCCCTGAGATACTGATGCTGAGCTGTGGAATTGCTCTGTAAGAAGTAGGAAATTTGCTTCCCCATTAAGCTACAGCATTGTACATCTCTAGCTGGAGGCTTATTATAATTTACTTTGTCCTTCCCTAATATGTCAGTTCATGTGCAACTGTTTAAGGCTTGTACACTCAATCATAGCAACTTTGTGACTTACATCTTACAATCACGTAATGGATGAATAAGATGCATCGTATGAGTGACGCAACCAGAGGACCTAAACAAATTAGGACAATCAATCCAGCTCCTTCTGGTTCTTCCTGTTCTAATAGCATAGAGTGTGAAGTGATTTGAGTGTAGGATCTCTAACTAATGGGTTTTTTCCCTCTCAACCTCAGCTGGAAGCTGCTGTCACAAATATGAAACATAATTTATAAAAGACTTCCAGAAGGTCAAGCCTAAACAGAAAGGAGGTAGCATTAGCTACTGGTTAGACAAAGGGGTTTGGGAGGCAGGAGATAGAGGGTTCGTTTTTGTTTTTTTTTTTTCCCCTAATTGGCTACTGACCTTGTGTGACCTTAGAAAGTATCTCTTGGACTCTCAGGTGAAATGAGAATAACACCTTCCCTTTCTAAAATGCTTTCAGATCTTCTGATTAAAAGCCATCATGGAAGTGCAAAGTCTGTATTTTATTGCAGGGGAAATAAAAACTCAGAATCCATATCAGAATCACAGGCTTGGTGTTTGAGCTTCATCTTGGACACTGCATGTCTTGCCTGTGCCTGCAAACTGAGCATAATGTGGCTAAAGACTTCCCTTTCCTATCTCTTTGCAGGAGTATATTTGCCCCAGATGTGAGTCTGGCTTTGTTGAAGAAGTGACAGATGATTCCAGGTATTGTACATACTCATGAATGCGTGAGGTCAATTGCTCAGATCTATTTCCAGTCAGTTTGTATGCTGTGTATTGCAAGATATTGAAATGCTGTACATGAAGTTAGGGAAATGGATGCAAAATTAACGTGGTACCTATCTGTATAAACTAATAGCAGTGACATTTATAGCACGTATATTCACACTCATCTTTCCGGAGTAAAGAAGACTCTTATTGTTACACTGGAGTGATATTGACAAGGAGACTTCAAGGAAGCCCATAACAAAATGGAGGAAGTTGTGAAGTGAATCTGTGCTTGCATCTGGTAGTTCAGTGGTTCTAAGACCTTTCTCATTTGTGGACCCCTAAAATTTTTCATATGGAGTTGTGGGCCCTTTAGAAATCTTAGACAAAGCCTTCACGGGTCCCCAGACCACAGGTTGTGGTGGTCCATGTTCTTACAGATTGTGAGATACCAATTCATGGTAATCAGGCAAGTTCTCCAAGAGGAGATTTAAATCTTGGTGGTTGCAGATAAGGTTAAAAATACCTTTTCTCCCAAGCTAAGGTATTTTAATGACCCCGTTACTGTACTGTCTGAGCACCTCTTATTCTTTAAAAGTATTTATCCTTCTGACGCCCCTGTGAGGCAGTGCAGTTATTCCCCCCATTCTAGAAAAGGAGCTGGGACACAGGCAATAGGATCTATGCTACATCATCACAGCTATGCTACAGCCTTGCCCCTGTATCACTGTTGTGTAGACACTTCCTACATCAATGGAAGGGTTGTTGATTTCCCTCCCCCCCCCACCCCCAATCAGTGTAGTTAACCCATATCTCTGAGAGGACAGTCAGCAGAAGATTGTCAGTCAAGAATTCTGTCTGCCTGGGAGTGTCTACACCCCGGGTTAGGTTGTGAAATTTTTCACAGCTGTGAACAACATAACCTGGTTAACCTCATTAAGTGTAGACTAGGACTAAGTGACTTGACCAAGGCCACAAACAAGGAGTCTGTGCCAGAAGAGGTGCTTGAACCCCTGGTCTCCCTGTTAGATCTGTAACCACCAAGCTATACTTCCTTGGTATTGGCTGAACTCAGCAGAAGTCTCTCATATGTGGCTGGTTGATTATGTTGTGACAAGTAGGTATTTCCTTTCATTTGTTTTAAATCAGCTAACTGTAAATTTAACTTTTCCTGCACAGCTGCTTCTTTCTTATGGGCTGCTACAATTAATAGTAAAATATCATTAAGCGTGGAACTTGGAATCAGGATTAGTACTCAAGGGTCTTGCTCTGACACTGACTCTGTGTCCTTAAGAAAGTCTCTTCATGCGTCTGCTTCAATTTCTCAAACTTTAAATTGGGGATATTTCATGGGATTGTTGGGAATACACAGAACGCTGTAGAACTGTTGCTATTTTACTAATGGAAGCTGTGCTGTGGAAGTATCACTATGGACTAATTTAGCACTCTTGCAGCAAAAAGGTAGGTGAGGTGGCATGTTGATTTGAAACATAACTCCTGACCAAATTTTATGTGGAGCAAAAATTTGGTATACTACCGTATAATACAGCTTGATTTAATATTCCACTTAGTACTGGTTGAACCTCTCTAATCCAGTACTCTCTCGTCTGGCAACATCCATAATCTGGCATGATTTTAGTTAGCTGGACGACCATATATCATGCATGTGGCCAAGTTTCCCTTGGTTCTATAAAGTTTGTTTATAGCCACCAGTCCTAGCTCTGTTCTTTGCTGCTGTTTAGCTGCAGTTTACCCCAAATGTCTTCTAAGAACACAATGAGCAGTGGAAGTGTGGGTAATGTGCTTAAAAAAAAAAAAAGTACTGACCACCTCCTGTCGTCCAGAAGATTCTCTCATCCGGCACCAGTCAGGTTCCAAGGATGCTGGATGAGAGAGGTTCAACCTATACTAAGGATGGCTTAGCTAATTTGTGATACCTCTTTCAAAGATATTTTGTATCGGTGAGATCTTGGGAGCCCCACAGAGCTTTGAGTTAGCTGACCAAACGCAGTTGATTAATCATATTTGAGCATCACTCTGCCTTTCCGCTGATTGCATAAAGCAGACTGGGTAACTCCTTCTAATGTGCAAGTTGTCAGGATTTAAATGATGATTAAAGGTTTTTGTTCATTGATCTCAGTGTTTTACAAAAGAGATCAGAGACAAAAAAGGAGCATTGACTGTACCCAGTGTGTCAGAGCGATTTGATAGCAAACCCAGGAATAGAAGCAGCTCTCTTGATTCACAATTCAGTTCTTTATCCAGTAGGACACATTGCCTACAAACAGCTAGGGATTGAAAAATATGCTAGTCTGGCACGTACTATATTCAGTCCTGAGCCACTGCTTAGAAAGTTGTGCTATTTGGAGTGGGAGTGGTCAGAGTGTTCAGATCTAATCTCAGGACTCCCAAATCAGGAAAGCTGTGCAACCTGTTTTGCTGGAAAGACATGAGTCACTGTCCTGCTGTCCGTTTGGAACACAGGTATTTCCAGCAGTTAACAAATGCACATGGAAATCTAATTACACCAAACCTAATCTTTTTCTGCTGGGGCTCTGTGGTTAGGAATGTTTGCCGTGGGGCAGAGTAGCCCTTTAAGGCTTGCGAGCACCTTTTCCTGAGCAAACTCTGCAACATGACCTGGGTTGATGCCTTTCAGAGCTGAGCCCGGGAAGCTTTCAGTTTCATTTAGTTGGAGGACTTTTGTGGGACGGGACAAAGTGCCAAATATCCAAGACAAACCAGTGCGCTGCTCCCAACTGCAGGAAGGAAATAAACAGCTACAGTGCAGCACAAGTACTAATCAAGCAGCCCAAGGGATGTGTATTTATATCACCGTTCAGTGGCTCTCTTGTTTACTGGCTGCTGCTACGTTTCCTGCAAATTGAAGCCTCTTTAAACATCTCACATGGTTTTTCCCATACAGGGGAAGTGTAAATTGATGTGCTGTGTAGTCACTTTATACTTTCAGCAGCCTCATCTTCTGGGCTGACCCTGTACTTTATATATATATATATATATATATATATATATATACAAAGTCCTTCCACCAAGTAACTTCTGCACCACATTTGATCACCTTTTTGCTCACTCCCCATGAGGCCTTGTCTTGTTCCATATTGAGAGTCTGGCTCACACTGGCTTCTGTCTATATTTAGCTCCCCGAAGGGGGAGCTTATTTTTGGAAACAACAACCTTCTCTGACTAGTCTGTTTTCTCCTCAGTTTTCTAGACGGTAGTGGCAGTGGAATAGACGACAGTCCATCCACACAGTTTGCAGAGGTGAGTTGGCTTTTAATACTGACTTTTTTTAACTAGGTGACTTTTTTTTTTTTTAAAACCCTTAGTGGAGCATAAAATTTTCTTGAGATTTTAACCTTTTAAAAAAAAATTACATTCAGAGCCTGGCAGTCGTGAAAGCGCGACTGAGCTAGGAACATGCAGATAGGAGGTGGATATGTGACTGACTTCGGCTTGGTTTACACTAAGCAGGTAATCAGCTGCAGATACGCAATTCTAGCTACTGCAGTTAGGTAGCTAGAATTGATTTATCTGCAGTCAACTTCCCCAGCCGTCTACACAGAGGGAGGTTGACGGGAGAAACTCCCCTTGACCTCCCTTACTCCTTGCAATATCCAGTACAGGTGTTGACTGCCTACCCCAGAGAGTTTGATTTCGTGTATCTCTACCAGGCAGGAGAAATAGAGCTCCAGAAGATCCCCGTAGCATAAACGTGCCCTCGGACTGCTGTCTGCTAGAAAGCAAATCAAACCTTAAATATATCACTGTTAGCTTTCCTGGATGAGAGCTTTTCTGGAGGTGGTGGTGATGTGGTAGAGGTCCAGTTATTTACAGAACAGATGGACTCCCTGCCCAAAGAGATTCTCCTTCTGGATACACAGCAAGAAGATCCAGTGTGACCTGGAGTGAAATCTTGGTCCCGTTACAGACAATGGGAGTTTTGCCATTGGCTACAGCTGGGACAGGATTTCACCTGTAATCTTTCAGGAGGTCTGTGTAGGAGGCTTCATGAACCTGATGGTGCTGAGGACGGCTTTGAAGTTAATGGCTTGGTGCATTAAAGCAGAACAGCTCCAAGCACACAGCATGTCACGACCATGAACTCAAAGCAAATGATAATGTGGGGCGATGGGAGCAGCAGCTGCCGAAAGAGCGAAGGAGGCATGATCCAGGTCCCCAAAGTTCTCAAACAGTTGTACTGGTGACCCTTTTCACATAGCGCACCTCAGAGTGCGACCCACCCCGGATAGATTGAAAATACCTGTATTATGTATTTAACACTATTATATTTGCTGGAGGTGAGGTGGGGTTTAGAGGTGGAGGCTGACTGCTCATCACCCTCCTCCCCAAGTAATACACTTGCAATCCCCAGAGGGGTCCTGACCTAGGAAAACCCCTGGCCTAGGGGGTGTCTGCAGCAATTCCCTTCTTTCCCCCTCACGTATCAAAGAACGACACTGATGGGACCCAAAAGTGGCTTCTCCAGTCGTCTCCTGCTGGAGGGGGCACTGGGAGGCAGAAGGAGATAAAAATGTGAGAGCGATCACTCTGGGTCAGACCAAAGGTCCATCGAGCCCAGTACCATGTCTTCTGACAGTGGCCAGTGTCAGGTGCCCCATAGGGAATGAACAAAACAGCAGTCAGCAAGTGCTCGATCCCTCTCCTGCTGTCCTGTCTGAGCATCTAGTAGTCAGAAATGTGGGGACACCCAGTGCGTAGGCCTGACCACTTGGCTAATAGCCTTTGATGGGTCTGTCTTTCATCAGCCTATCTCACTCAGTTATAGTTTTAGCCTTCACCACTGCAAGGAGTTGCACAGGTTGGTTGTACATTGTGTCAAGAAGTACTTCCTCTTGTTTGCTTTACACCTACTGACTTTACAGGGTGACCTGGGTTTTGTGTTATGTGAAGGTGTAAATGACACTTCCTTATTTGTTTCTCCACCCCATCTGTGATTCATCCACCCCTTCCTGCCTCCCTGTTCATCTCTCTCTCTCTCTAAGGTGGATGGTCCCAGGCTTTTTTGTTTCTCCTCATGTTAAAAGTGCATCAACAGGAGAAAGGCTGGCTGGAGCTGGGGCTTTTGATGTTGCCAGTCACCGTAAATGGTAAAGGTTCCCATGCCTGTACTAGGTGTGGGAGGGCCCATTCCTCCTGTTCTGGCCCTTCTGTAGGATTAGAGGCTGCTTACCTTCCACCTCATGGCTCTTGGCCTCAGTGCTAGACACCTGGGGGCAGGGAGGCAAGGCCCCAGCCCGGGTGGATCCAAGCCATCATGATGCAACACCCAAGTCCCTGTGCAGTGCAGCCTTAGCATGCCCAGGCTCCAACCCCGGGCACCTGAGCAGTGTGGTCCCCAGCCTGGCCCTGGGGATCCAGCAATCAGGCAGCTCAGTCCCCTCGCCCTAGCTAGCCTTGAGCTTCCCTACCCCAATATCCTGCCCTAATGCCATCTCCCTGCCACATGTCTGCCCTGAACCCGCCTCCACACCCTTACATCTAGCCCTGACACATGCACTCCACCCCTCCTGCTCTGAGCATCCTCACACCTCCCAACCCCCACCCTTATTCCTGAGCCCCCCCATATTCCTATCCCATCTTGAGCGCCCCCCACACGCCACACTTAAATTTCTTATATGTACTGTCATGTTGCAGACCATGCAAAGACGAAGTGCTATACGACCCTACCTATAAGAAAAATACATTACTTTCCCAGTGGCGCATATGGAGACTGTTCTGTGCCCTTGATCATTTTTGTTGACGCGCTCTAACTTTTCTGAGATGGAGTGACCAGAATGGCATGCGGTGCCCCAGCTGTGGGGGTACCAGGGATTTTGTGTAGTGGCGTTTTGGTGGCAAAATGACCTGTTCATGTTGGAAGACTAACAGCGTTGGAATAGAGGATTACTTAACACTTCCTGTTGTAGTTGATAATCATTACTTTACAGGTCCACCTATGTTGCAATAAAAGATCTGCAGCAGTGGGTCTCAAAACCCAGGTCACTGACTCAGGCTCACGGGCTTAGGCTGGGGGTTAAACAAAGCAATGTAACTGTTTGGGCTTTGACTAGAGTCTGGGTTCCAAAATCAGGTGACAAGAGAGAGTCTGAGTTCTGGAGCTCCAGCCCAAGCCCAAAGTGGAAGGTCTATATCAGTGTCTCTGGTAAGCTGTGCGCTTCAGCGGCCACCCAGGAGAGATTCAAATGCCCCAGCTGATTAACAGAGTGCTCACAGCCGGTTACTCCTGGCAGCATGTGTTTCTGCAGGTGGTGCACTTCTGCAGATGTATGGATATGCATGGCAAAATTTATCCCACATGTGAATGGAAAAATTTAAAGGAAACATTGGTCTACCCTGTTATTTTTTTGCCTCGCAAGCTGAGCCAATTGATCCAAGTCCTGAAACTTGGTGCTGTGGGTTTTTCTTTTCAGTGTAAACACACCCTAAGTACAAGTGCATACCAAAGTAAACTGGCTAAAATAATTAAAACTTGTAGTAGATAAGACTTTTCTTTAAAAAAAAAAAAAAGCTTTATTCCTTGGATGGTTCTCAGCTGTCTGTATAATGGAGCATTTGCTTTAGAAGAGCCCTTTGTAGCCATGCTGATAAATAAAGCCACAAAACGTGGGCAGGTTCTGCCTTCTGAATACACGGAAGCTTAGCTAAGTCTGTAATTCTCTTCTTCAGTCACCGCTGTATCAGTGCTTAGAATGTCAAATCACCCTTAGAGCCTGGCAGTGGCAGGTTGAGTTAAGGCTGTTGTTAGCTTTGGACGCCCTTGTTTTAAAGTGCTATTGCAGTCATAAAAGGGACTTGATTATACAAAAAGGAAATCACTGAGAGCTGCATGTTTTCCCTCTAATTCTCAGTGTAATAAGCTTATTCATCAAAAGACAAATTTTCCAAACAGCAGCATCTCAGACTACCCTATCCAGCTGTGTTCTTTCTGCATCTGATGCCATCCTGAGTCATAAAGATGTTGGCTGCAGATGGACTGCTGGGTTCTACCCCAGAAGAAACTTATTCATCAAAAGATGAGTTTTATAACTAGCATCATCTCAGCCTCCCCTAACCAGCTGTGTTCCTTCTGCATCTGACACCATCCTAAGTAATAAAGATTCTGCAACCAGAACTTGTGTGGCAACACTGCTTCATGAGGCATAATGGAAAGTAACTGAAATGATTTCATTTCATTGTGGACGAGCCTAGCTGCATTTTCTTCAACAAAGTTCCAGCTCAGTTCTAATTCTAGACCAGGTGTTTCATAAAATCATAGAACACTAGAATTGAAGGGACCTCAAAAGGTCATCAAGTCTAGTCCCCTGTATTCACAGCAGGAACAAGCACTATCTAGACCATCCCTGATGGGTGTCTGTCTTAATCTGCTCTTAAATATCTCAAGTGATGGAGATTCCACAACTTCTCCAGGCACTTTATTCCAGTGTTTAACCACCCTGGCAGTTAGGATGTTTTTCTAAGTGTCCAACTTAAACCTCCCTTGCTGCAGTTTAAGCCCATTGCTGCTTGTCCTACCCTTAGAGGTGAATCACAAAGCAGATCCTTATCTTGGTTTTATTTTTTTACTTCCCCTCTCTCTGGCCCCATCTTCCTGAAGCTGGGTTGAACCTCACTAGTCTGGCACCTTCAGGACCTGACCGGTGTTGGACTAGAGGATTTGCTGGACTATGGGGGGCAGTATTGTCTAGCAGCATTACCAACACTCCCACTGCTTATTGGGCTCTGAGAAGACATTTGGGGTTAAATAACAGATGACACTGAAATCAAGAGAAGAAAGTGGAGACGGCTGGGCCACGCTCTCAGAAAACCATCATCCAGCAGAGTCTGTCAGGCTCTCACATGGAACCCACAAGGAAAATGCAAAAGAGGAAGACCTCGGATAACATGGAAAAGGCCTACTGAGACTGAAGGACAAAAATGGGGGAACTTCTGGCGTCAACTAGACAGAGTGAAGAGGAGGAGACTTGTAGCTGTTATGCTTCACTTGGAGTACAAGAGTTTAAGTCAAGTCGCAGCTAAATAACAGCACAGAACACTCAAAACCAGGACTGGCAGCTGGAAACAAACTTTATGGGACCCCAGGAAGGTTGGCTGCATTCATGATAAGTGTCTGTCTGGCTAATTAAAATCATACCAGATTACAGATGCTGCTAAACAAGAGAGTTCAGGATTAAAGAGGGTCAGCCTGCCGTAGTAAAGGTTTTATAAACTGAGCAATTTAAATAGACAAACGATGGAAATTAACACAAAAAGAAGCTGCAGTTTCCCACTTGGACCCTATGATGACAAGGTGTTGGTGAAACATGGATGGTAAATATGCTGAAATTTTGATTTCCTCCTTAATATGCGTTCTGTAGTATATGTGTCTTGTTCTGCATCTCAACATGCAGCTATTTCTGATGTCCTTTTCTAGTGATGTGTCTAGATCTTCAGTGATGCATCCAGTGTAAAAGCTACCTGCTTCTGCTTCACACAGGTAGCTCTGCATCTGATAGTACTTGCTTGGTTACACATTCTGAAGTCTTTCATAAAAATCTTGTTTTTAAAACCTTCTGTGCCTTTATAGTAACAGAGTCTCCATTGCTAGTGTCTGAGCTATTTTGAACCACAGGCTTGTTGAGCTGCAAAGAGGCTTCCTCAAAATGCAATAGAAACAAAACTGATTTTGCGGCCTAAGATTGGAAGATAACCCTGTGGGGTTTGAGTGCTGCTTTCAGAGGTCTAGGCAAGGAGAACGGAGAGATGCCCTGGCTTCATGAATGTCTGCATACACCCCACTTCTTTCCTGCAAGCTGGCAGCAGGGAAGTGGAGTCAGATGTGCTGCATAATTTCATTGGCTACCTCTGTGCAAAAGACGCACCTGAGCCGTGCATTTCAGCTTACTGAAGCAGATAGTCACAGAACCAACAGCTGCTCAGTTTAGTAAAGCAACAGGTGGATTTCGGCAGCAAAAGCAACAGGTGCAAGAACAAATGGAGCATGCAATGGCGGTGGTATAAACAAGTGCCCATCTCCTAAGCTCCCTCTGGTGGCTTCGGAGCACCCCCGCAAGTGGACCCTTTGCCTTAGTTTCCCTTGGGTACCTCAGGGAGTACACTTCAAGCTCTTCCTTAAATGGCCCCCAACATGAGCGGTGGTTTGTTACAAAATGCTTGTGCAAACAATCTCTAACAAATGCCCCAGAACTAGAGTCCCCACCACCCCCACTGCATCTGGTCCTTGTTCTCCTCACCGCCCCAGAATCTTCCATCACAGCCAGATTCCTTTTCTTTCCCATTCGTTCCCTGTGGTACCCTGCCCATTCTGTAGAGGTGCAACCCAGCATTTCCCAGCAGGAACTCCCACACCTCTCTGCTGGGAGCATCCTTCACTGTTCAGCTCTCTCTGCCTTCCTCATGGCCATGCTGTCCAGCAAGGAGATGTTTACTGGTGAGCCCCTCTCCCACTCCTCCTGTCTTCACCCTTCTCTGGCCCTTGGTTCTGTAACCTCCAGGCACCTCCCTTTGCTGCTCCTTTGCCTTCAACTTTCTGGCTCGGGGACACCAGCCAACAAATCCTGGGCGGTGCCCCAGTCCCAGAAACCACCATCTCCATCTGGCAGCTCACATCCCCAGCATGAGTCCCGTACTCTCACTTGCCTCTCCAGATGCTTCTCCACCCTCTCACTGGGCTCTGGAGCCAGATCAGGAGAGCTGAGCCCAGCTTTGCTGCATGAGCCAGCTAGCCCATTGCAGAAGGACCAGGGTCCTGTTGGTTGTTAGCCAGAAAGCTGGGCTGAAGCACATCAGTGGGTCCTTCAAAATACATCACATCCTCTGACCTGGAATATTGCTTGTTGGCCATTAGCGCCACGGCTGTTTTCTGTTGCCAAGACAGTGGCTGAGTTGTCATCCAAGCGAAGAGCAAAACGTACCCTTCTGTTTCTAGGAAACCTGTCAGAGGAGGACTTGAGAGCTCATGCTAATTAGTCATGCTGATTTTGTAGCCCTCTGCGAGGGTGGTATAATCCCCATTTTACAGCTGGAGGAACAGAGGCATGGGGAGGGCAGCGTGGCTTTCCAAACACAGTGATGGGTGTCTTAACTCTTGGGCCTCTGCCCTGCCCACTAGAAGACTCTTCCATGTTGTTTAATAGGGTGTTTTTCATCAGCGTTACTCAGAGCAAACCTCAGTGCAGCAAAGGTAGTTGCAGTGTTGCTGCTCTCCCCTTGCCATTAGCCGAAGAGCTAATAAATCATCTGCTGCAAGGTCAGGAAGGTAAAAGAACAGCTGATCCTCCCTGGCCCTTCCGCCAGCTGACTGGGAAGCACACACAAGTGACTGTCTCCCTCCAAAGCGGTCGTGTTCGCTCGCTCTCTTTGGTAGACTGAGGTTCCGTCTCGAACTGCCTGAACATGCGACTTTCATGGCATGGTATTGTCTCCCAGTGTGCATCTGCCAGCCTCCCTCTGCAGCCAGTTTGAAGGTTAGCTGCAAGGCTTTTCTGCTTGGATTGATTCTCCCCTAGTCTTTCTCCTCCATTTATCTTTCTCAGCTGCCCCCTCTCCGTTTTGCCAGCTGCATCAATAACGCTGTTACCTATTTTCCCCCAGAGCTTTTAAAGTACTTCAGAGATGGGGGCAAAGTACAGATGGGGAAACCAAGGCACAGAGCAGTTAGTGACTCCCCAAGATCACACAGTAAGCCAGTGGCAGAGCCAGGATCAGAACCCTTGTCTCTAAGGTCCCGGTGGAGTGCTCTGTCTGCTAGTTTACACTGCCTGCGAGCCTAGCACTTTGAACGCTGCTCTGAATGCCGGTTAAGTATGAGGGATACTGTTTGAGTTTCAAAAACAAACGTATTCTGCTTTGATAGCTGCACACAAAACTGCCAGGAAAGAATCAACAAATTAGTCTAATCGTGGGGTGATGCACCTGATTAGTGTGGGCTAAATTAAGCCGGTTGCCATGGTTCCCAGAAAATGTCTGGCAAGCTGTCTAAATTTGCTCAGTTGCTTTCCTCAGGATGACTTTGTTTCCTCCTCCTGCACGCTGTCTGCTTGATGCTTTAAAAAGTTTTGCTGAAAGGTGGCTCTTAATCAAACAATTTTTTGACAGTTATGGGGCCCTGCCGCTTCCTTCTGTCTAGTTCCCCAGGCCTGGCACAACCTTGCAGCCCCATTTTGCAGTATGCGAAGATTTTTCTGTAGCAGCGATTGCAGCTTCTAAAGCAGGAAGCCAGAGGTGATAGTAGTAGCCTGCCCAGCTGGAGTCCTGTCATGTGTCTCTGGGGTTGGGTTTTTTTCAGCCTGTGATTTGTAGAATATTACCTATGGGGTAGCAGTGGCTTCTGGTGACCTTTGCTGGCTGGTATTTTCTGTGTAGTGAGTCTCTGATTACTTATCTGCTGGGCAGTATTGCCTAGTGGATAGAGTGTTGGACTAAGTCTCAGCAAACCTGCTATATAATCTTGGACAATTCGCTTCCTTTTGCTGAGCCTGTTTTCCCGCCAGCCTTTTGCTGTCTGTTGGGACAGTAATGCCATGAAGACCTTGCAGCGTGTGTCTGTGTAGCACTTAGAACCCCCACAGAAGATCAGCTGCAATGAGCATACAAACAAGTACGTTCATGACTTGCACCATCTCAGCTGGCCCCATTTGCTGCAAGGTCAGGAACTGCTAAGAGGAAGCTGAGCTGTTCTCCTCTCCCTCCAGCTGAGGCAGGGAGCTTGGCGTACGTGTGTGTGTGGGATCGTGCTCTGCCTGCACAGTATCTGCTCTTAGAATAAATAGAGATGGACAGTCTCCAGGGATGTCAGTCTAGTACTTGTCACTGCTATAGTGCTCATTTTTAAAGCGCTGTTGTAAACCCACCGGCTTGAAAATCCCAGTGCTGCTGTCTTTCAGCCCTGCAATTACGAGTGTCTGGTATTTCCCCCTTGTGTCCTGTCTCCCTTGGAACAGCACAAGCCTTGTCTTTTGCTACAGAAAGAATCTGAAAACCCCTTGCAGCTTTCCAACCTCAGAGATGATCGTCCTCTGTTTAACCCTTCAAGAGAAACAGTGGTGATAGGGTCCTTACGCTGCTGTCACCTTAAGCCACCATTCTGCCCGGGGGGTTTTTGTTCCGTGATGTGTTTTAACAGCCTCAGCAGAGAAGCCAACAAGGGGTGAGGTGGAGATGGGCTGCTTGTTTCATTTGCTACTAAACATCAGCCACCATCCAGGGATAGCAGCTTCAGGCTCTATCAGCCTAGGTTAGAGTCAAGCCGATGATTAAGTGGAGAGAGGTCCCGTTTCTGCTTCTGCTCCTTGAGCCCTCCAGCCCCTCCTGAAATGTATTTAAAGCAGGTCTTCCTAACACCCTCTGCATGTGTGTGTTTGTGTCTTGGCTTCTTAACAGTTCTGGGACCACTTGGACCACACAATGCTATTCCCAGACTTCAGACCATTTCTGAGCAGCAGCTCACTGGATCAAGACAGCAGAGACAACGAAAGGGGCCATCAGGCACATGCGGATCTCTGGGGACCAAGCAGACCCCCGCGGCTGCCCATGACACGGAGGTACAGGTCCCGGGGCAGCTCCCGTCCTGATAGGTCTCCGGCTATTGAAGGGTAAGTGGTGAGACTTTCAGCCTACTTATCCCAGCTTGTTTTGGTCTCCCTCCTGCTCAAGCTGCCAGACTTCCCAGAGTTTTCTATCCCTCTGCAAACTAAGGCTGCATGACCTTGGAGACCCAGCTGGAGCCACTCCTGAGTTGGGTGCTAAAGAGATGCCCCTTGGGATGCCCCAAGAGTGCTGCCAGCATGAGACCAAGAATGAATACCAGTCATGACTAGCGTTCGCTGTAAGCTGAGCACTTCTACAGACGCTCAGGAGAGAGTCACATGCTGCCCAGCTGATCAGCAGAGCTTCCACAGTGAGGTTTTGTTCCTATTGCTGGTGCACATTCACACAAGCCTCAGTGCACAGAAAAAAAATTATGCTGCACATGAATGGAAAAGATTAGAGGGAACATCAGTTGTGACCTCCGAATCCCTGAACAGCAGCATGATGCTCTCCTGTTAGATTGCAGAATTCCCTTCTCCTCCACACACACCTCCCCTATCATCTTCATTCTTAACACTATGGGCCTGTGGTGGGTTTAGAGGACAGCAGTAGTACTGGGTCAGAGTTCTTACCTTGATAAAGTCCCAAATTGGTGCCCCTTCATCAGAAGGGAATCCCAGTGCGTATTTCCATCTTAGCCTGCTCTAATTGTCCCCAGCTGCTGCCATTCCGGAGCACAAGCTTAAAGCAGGAATTGTGAAAGTGCTGAACCAGGAGTTGTGAAGTGCTAAGGGAAGGTGCTTGGGCAGTTGTGGGGCATGCTGAGAGGGAGGTACAAGAGCTCTTGTTTGGAAAGGGGAAGGCAGGCAGATAGTTGCCTGGAAGGAGTGAAAGAAGTGGAATGGTCTTTTTGGCTTTCTAACCAGCATTCCCTCTCTTTTTCCCATCCCATCAGCAGAATAAATTTTATTTGCATTGAGGCATGTGTGGATGTGCACCACCCATATAAACACATGTTGCTGGCTGTGGGTAGCTGTGGGCACTCTGCTAATCCAGCTGAGCAGCACCTGAATCTCTCCTAGGTGGCTATTGAAGTGCTCAACTTCTATGGGAGCACTGCTCCTAATTCCCCTGGGTGGGCATGTACTTGGCCCAGAGGATACAGAGAGCTAACACAGTAACAGGGCAAGGACATCATGTGGTCACAAGTCTCCATGCTGCATCTGGTGCTGCTACAGTTGCGGGAGGATAGACTTTGAGTCACTGAATATCCCAAGAAACTAGGGCCCAGATTTTTAAAGGGGTTTCAGCATCGCAGGGCTCGGCACTTCAGTGCCTTCCTGATCTAAGGAACCTAAATCTCCTTTTCAAAAAATGGATTTAGACACTTAGAAGCCCTTTTGAAAATGAGATGTAGGCTCCATAAACCAGTTAGGCATTGCAGCCCCTCTAATCCTTAAAAACCTCGACTGGCTTAGCTCTGGTTCTTTTGCCTTACCAGCAATTTCCATTACTCAGAGGATGAGATAGTGAGACATGAGGTCTCCTCCGATCCAGGACATGTAATTTAAAACTCCAGATTCCTCCAAGAATCAGTGCACACTATTGCCTGAATTGAACATTTTCTCTTCCTTTAATCTCCTTCCCCACAGCAATGAGAACTATTGGTGCAGGGACATGAGTTGGTGCCCTAGAAATCTCAACACTTTGCTTTCCCTTCCCGACCCCGTACACCGGAGAAGTTTGCATTGCTTTAACATGCTTCCTTCCTCCTATCTGTTGTGCTCGCTCTCGGAGGAAAGATTTACAACCACCACTTCCCAGAAGCCTGGCTTTCAGAGGGAGGGACCAGCTGCTAATTTTGGGAGGAGCTGGTGCTTTGCTATCCTCCCCTTACTACAATGTTGTTACTTGCCTGTGTGGTTTTTTCTCCTAATGGATTTGCTCAATTTTTTTAACCCTTTCTTCTTAACAGAATAATACAGCAGATCTTTGCAGGGTTTTTTGCAAACTCCGCAATTCCAGGCTCTCAGCACCCTTTTTCCTGGTGAGTAGCGAGCAGCTTTTAACACTCCCATCTCGGATCAGATTGTTGCAATAGACAAATGTTGTGCTGCAATCTGTTATGCCTATACAATAAATGGCACTGCACCATGGGATGGCTTTTGTGCTGTCAGATCTGTACTCAGATGAATGGCTTCATCTCTGGGATCCCACAAGGTAATGGGCTATATAAGTACAAGATCACTGCTGCTATTGGATTGAATTTCAGTGCAAGAAAATGTCAGCTTTGTATTGAGCTTGATGGAATTTCTCTTACTCTGTCCCTCTCCACAGGAGCGGAATGCTGCACTCAAATCCAGGTGATTATGCATGGGGACAGAGTGGCCTTGATGCTATTGTGACCCAGGTAAGACTTGCACATGTGGAGAGCCACCCCCAGTTCAGCTGCCCAAGTCTTATAGTCTGTGCCAGTAGGATTTTTGTATCTTTCACACTCCTCCCCTATCAATATCACTTCCTTCTATTGATAATCACTTCTTCGTGGATTTTAAAACCAGCAGGATCTGTTGAGTAGAGTGTATGCTTAAAATGTTTGCAGATGACACCAAGCTGGGAGGAACTGCCATCACTTTGGGCAGCAGGATTACAGTTCAGGGTGATGCTGACAAATTGGAGAATTTGGTCCAACAAAGACAAGTGCAAAGTGCTTCACTTAAGAAGGAGAAATCACATGTGTAACTACAAAATTGGGGGTAACTGGCAAGGGGGTCAGGCAGCTGAAAAGGATCTGGGGGTTATAACGAATCATACATTGAATATGAGTCACTAGTGTGATGCAAAAACAGCAAGAAGTTCTGTGGCACCTTATAGACTTAACAGATTTTTGGAGCATAAGCTTTCGTGGGCAAAGACTGTTAGTCTACAAGGTGCCACAAGACTTCTTGTGTTTTTGCAGATGCAGACTAACACGGCTGCCCCTCTGATAATTGGTGATGCTGTTGGTTAAAAGGTTAATATCACTCTTGGGTTTATTAACAAAAATATTGTCTGTAAGACACTGGAGGTAATTACAGAATCACAGGGCTGGAAGGGACCTCAGGAGGTCATCTAGTCCAGCCCCCTGCTTCAAGCAGGATCAACCCCTACTAAGTCATCCCAGCCAGGACCTTGTCCAGCCAGGACTTAAAAACCTCAAGGGATGGAGAATCCACCACCTCTCTAGGCAACGCATTCCAATGCTTCACCACCCGCCTGGTGAAGTAGTTTTTCCTAGTATCTAACCTACAGCTCTCCCTCTTCAACTTCTGACCATTACTCCTTTGTTCTGCCATCTGACACCACTGAGAACAGTTTCTCACCCTCCTTTTTAGAGCTCCCCTTCAGGAAGTTGAAGGCTGCTATTAAATCACCTCTAAGTCTTCTCTTCTGTAAACTAAACCCTGCTCTACTCTGTATTGGTGAGGGATCATCTGTATTACTCTGTCCAATTGTGGGTGCCACGCGTCTGGAAAGATGTGGACAAATTAGAGAGAGTCTGGAGGAAAGGGACAAAAATGATCAAAGGTTTAGAAAAGAAAAAGGGCATATTTAGGATTGAGAGAAGAGGACTGCAGGGAGGACTGGGTAAGTCTCTTCAAATACTCTACAGGCTGTTTTATAACAAGGACTCTGACTAATTGTTCTCCACGTCTGCTGAAGACAGAAGCTGCAGCAATGTTTTTAATGTACAGCAAGGGAGATTTAGGTTAGACATTAGGAAGAGTTTTCTGCCTCTAAAGGGAGCTAGGCTCTGGAACAGGCTTGCCAGGGAGGTTGCAGAATCCCCATTGTTGGAGGTTTTGAAGAACAGGTTGGACAAACTCCTGTCAGAATGGTTCTGCATCATCAAGGGAGGCTGGACTTGATGACTCCTTGATATTCCTTCAACACTACACATCTATGATTTCATGATTAGATCATCTCGTTTTGACTTTCTGTGTAGCATATGGTGTATAAAATTTCTTTGTTACCCCTGCATGGAGCCCAGTTACGTGTCTGAGTAAAACATCTCTTTCAGAAAGGCATCTGGTTATCATTTGAAGATGTCAAAAGATGGAAAATCCGCCACTTTCCTTGATGGTTTATGCCATTGGTTCATTACACTCACTGTTAAAAATTTAGGTCTTATTGCTAACGTGAATTTGTCTGGCACTGGATCTTGTTACACCTGTCCCCACTAGAGTCCTTTAGCATCTTGTGCCCATGTAGGTCCTTAAACTCCATCAGTAAGTGCTCTCTTGATCGTTGATAAATTAAACAGTTTCTTTAAGTGACTCACTGCCAGGCATTAATTCCAGCCCTCGGATCATTTTTGAGACTAATGATTTTTGGGAGCAGCTGATCCACAACCATCAGCTCACCTCAGTACCTGCTTTGAGAACATGTCTTGTTAGAGTTGCATCTGGTAATTTAGTGCAACTCTTGTGGTTTTGCTGTGACTCATCTCTGTTATTACCCCAAATGTCGTGGCACGAGGGGTTCCTGATTACGAATCAATGAGGCTGCTAATCCCTTTAAGCTATTTTTAGTGATAGTTGAGAACGCTCAGAGGGTGGAGTAGAGCTGGTTATGATAGTTTTTGCTTCATCTCTACTCAAAAAGGTGGATGGGTAGATGTCAGGGCCATGGGCCTCTCACCCCCATCTGCAGGCAGATGTGATTCTGAGCCAGCAGGGAGAACAGAAGGTTTATTAGTTGACAGGGACACAGTGTAGAACACACATCCCAGCGCAGAAACCAGAAGCCATCGATATAATCCATCTTGGGGAGAGGGCTAGAGCCAAGACCCTGGACCTCCCCCTGCCTCCCAAGCCAGCAGAGGCTCCCTCACTCCAGCAGCCTGGTCCAAAACCAAACCAGCCAGCAGAAGTGGGAAAACATACCCAAAAAGTTACTTGAATAAAAGTGCAGCAGCTTTCACTTCTGGATACTTGAATACAATCTTGATGTGGTGTGCGCGCACGCGCGCGCACACACACGTGTACTTTTACTCAAGTAGTTTTCTGGGGAGGCCCCAAAGCAGCCGCACCTTTACTCAAGTAACTTTTCCCACCTCTACTAGCCAGGCCCATGCCCTTGTCTTGCTTCCCCAGGCAAAAGGTGTCACTTTGCTGCACCCCCTCCCACGCTCAGGTTACAAATGGTATGGCTATTGTGTACCTGAGCAAAGCTGTTGCATGGAAATGCCCATCACTGGCTAGGAATTTGGTGCAGTGCCAAAGGAAACTGAGGCACGTCCACGCGGTTACTACAGGACACATGCAATATAACAAGGGGATTAAACTCCCCACAATCCCCACCTTGTCACAGCTCTTAGCACTGAGGGTGGAGCGGCTGCATCAGGATACTGGCTTCACAGGTCTGCTGCTGACTGGCTGATGCACCTTGGATGAATCTTCTTTCTATGCCTTGCTTTCCCCGGTATAGAACTGGGATCTATACCTCCCTGTGGGAATGAGGCTTAATTACTTCACTGCTAATTATTGGAGGCTCTTTGAGGGCTACCTGTGAAAGCAAACTTGGTAGTATTTCATCTCCTTGCTTTTCACAAGAGCTAATTTCTTGCTGTGTTGCTACCCGCAGGAACATTGTAAGTTCCCCACACACACCAACAAAAGGCAAACTATCTTCTTACCATTTGTTTGTACAACTGTAACGCTCCGATCCCGGTCACGTTAGGTTCCGTATAACAAAAAAAGCGGTCTGGCTTCAAGATTTCAGCTGTCTGCCGGAGTCCCTGATACCTTTTCTGCAGGTTCGGCTTTTATGTTCATAGTGCTACAAAAGCCTTGGAAGCTATGAATTATCAATTGCTTTCTGCTGTCCAGAACCTCTGCCTCTTAGCTTGAGGAGCCCAGAGTCGGTTCCTTTCCCGATTACCATCTTGCAAACTCTTATTTTGCTAAGAAGGGAACAGACGGGGCTTGCCAGGGAGCAGAGCCAGACCTCGGGAGGGTGCTGGCTTCCCTGTCTTGGGAAGGATGAGCAACCAGAACATTTTGCAACAGCCAATCTTGCTGCTGTTACCACACAGGCAACTCACGAGCATGGCTTGCAGGCCATCTGTCATCATTCGCAACTAGCCACGGCTCTGCAAACTGTATCTCACACACATCTCGCTCTCCTTCCCCAGAGCTTTCTCCAGTCAGCCCCCATCCCACCCGTCCGGGGGAGAGGGCATGGTGAGGGTCTCCTTATGGTCATCAGGGCCTATTTGCTGATGTCCCCAGCCCTCTATCTCACAAGCAGCAGTCTGGTTTCTGTTTGGACATGTAGCACCTCCTGGCTATGCCTGCATCTCATGTCTTGGGGCGGGGGGCAGGGGGGGGCGTGCAGAGGGGGGCAGGTATGTTCCCTGTAATTGTTGCGCTTGGGAGGCCATCCAGGAGAGAGTCAAATGCCACCCAGCTGATTAGCAGAGTGCCCACATCTGGCACCATGTGTTTCTGTTGGTGGGGCGCATCTGCACAGGCCTCAGTGCACATAAAATTTATTCTGCATGTGGGTGGAAAAAAGATTAGAGGGGACTTTGGGGAGGGGAGGGTAATCACACCAGTCATTTTATTGTTGTGTCATTACTGGGCTAGAATGGGACCTCTTGTGATCTCTCTTTGTGGCCTGCCCAAGACCTAGCACGTACAGAACTCTGCTGCGTAGCCTTTTATACCCGCCAACCAGCACAGTGACTTTCTCCAGCCCTGAGACATCACCTTTTCTCCCATTCAGTTCTATGTATGCCTCCATTTGTTCCAGCCTGCCCCTTGGGTTTTCTTTTCCTCCCCTCCCTGCTCATCCAGCTGTGGTGAGAGAGCCTTCTCCTCTGCAGTTTGTGCTGGGGGCAGCTACTTGCTTCCATTAAATTGGAGAAGCCACCTGAAAGCCTCCCTCTCCTGTAGCTGAGGAATAGCCTTAAGTCTGGTGCAGCTCCTGGTTAACCTGGCGGAGCAGTGTTGGGGCACAGCTCCAACAGAGGTGGTCTGCAAGCCCAGGCTGTGTTGTGTTGCTAAACTATGATGTATTTTCACCCCCTTACAGCTCTTAGGCCAGTTGGAAAACACAGGCCCGCCCCCAGCGGACAAAGAGAAGATCACCTCTCTTCCAACAGTGACAGTAACTCAGGAGCAAGTTGGTGGGTTAAATCCAATATCTGCTCTTTCCTCCTCTCTCTGATAATGGTTGTCATCCTGCTGCATGTCTCCTACCACTAGTGTCGTCCAGAGGCTCCAAAGGCTTCTCCCTTAAGCTTCCCTGCTCTCTCTGCTAATGATTAGTCTCTTGGCCTCCCCCAAGTGCCTGCTACCACCCTTTCAGCAGTGTTGTGTACCCTGCAACACCTGCTCCACCGTCTAGCTCAGTGGTTCCCAACCTGGGGTCCGCGGATCCCTGGGGGTCTGCGAGAGTATTGTAGGGGGTCTGTGGGGAAAAAAATATGATAAAAAAAAAAAAAGAAAGTTTTAAATAAATTGCAGCGTTACCATAATTTGTAAATAAATCTCTTCCAATCATGTCGTGAATGGCTGTCAAGCTCTGTGTTGTGGTTTCCTTTTTCATGCAATGAAGTGTACAGAGCGGCTAGAATGGGCCGTAGGGGCCCGTGACCGGTTTGTAGGGGCGGCTGCGGGTCTGCGAATGGCTGGGGGTGGAACTGGGATCTGCACGAGTGAAAAGGTTGGGATCCACTGATCTAGATGAACTGCTCCACTGCAGCGGAGGAGGTGTGTGTGATTTTTTTTAGCCCTGGAGGTTTTGCTGCCCAGTGTTGCTCACCACTTGGGCTCCCCTGATTCTGGAGGCCGGCCTGCTTTGATCCTTGGTCCCAGTTGCCTTGCAAAAGTTACAATGGGCTGAGCTGAATAAGTAGCAGACACTGGCTGGTGAAATCAAGGCTTTGGACTGACAACGTGGCATTCACAGTGCACATGATACGATGCATTTTTCCAGTCGCCAGAAACACGCCTTTTGCTGATTGGCGCGTTTGCTGCTTTGCTTTTAACTCCCCGTTTGTGTGTGTTCTGTGGGTCGCTGTCCAATGCGAGGGGGCTGGGGGTTGCAAGTCCCTTCTCTGTTCTCAGCTCTGGCTGGTAAATACAGCTCTGAACAAATTCCTGCTGAACTGTTCTAAATCATCTTTAATATGTGGATGTGAAGATCACATGGTCCTTTGGCAGACCTGATAGCAAAGGATTCTGGTTGTTTCATGGGTGCTTCTGGTTTCACAGTTAGCTCAGCAAGAGGGTTTGCTTGTGAGCCACACACTTCTGCAAACACACTAAGGCTAGACAGATCTACATTAGGCAACAAAGTCAATCCCAGATACACAGTTCCAGCTATGCCATTAGCATAGCTAGAATCGACATATCAGAAACACCTTTCTGCCCTAGTGTAGATCAGGGCTCTTCAGACTTGCGCCAGCATCCCTTACTCCACGCAATAGAGTGCCAGGGTGGATGGCCAAGCCCAGAGAGATGGATTTTTGCCATGTCTTAACACACGTGTCCAGAAGGTTGTCTGTGGCATGGCGATCTTCTCTTATAGACATGTCCTACGATGCAGTCAGGATACTTCCCTCCCACGAGGCCAGCCCCCTCCTCTCCCCCCGCAAGCTACTGTGTTTCCCCAAAACTAAAACTGTTCAAAACCACGCTGCTTAATTTAAAAAGTCTGTTTCCATGGTATCTGTTTTTTTTTCTGGATCTTTTTATATGCACGCGTTTGCTTCTCCTTTGTGGAGAGTGAGGAGGTGTGTGTGTGTGTGTATATGTCTGTCTCCTATATTGTATTGTCTCATGCAAAGCAGCTGCGGAGTTGGCCCTGTGTCTGTGAGCTAGCTGAACTTCTGTTGTGCTGCCAGGCAGCTGAGGTAGGAAATTACTGGTGTGGGTTCGGTGTCTCTGCTGGCAGAGGACAGGAGCTAGGAAATGCGCATTGGTGCTGGAGTTGCCGTGTCAGTGCAGCACGAGTGGTGTGATGGGAGAGCAGGTCTATGTCCAAATTGGGAGTGCTGCGCAGCCAGTGTGCTCTTTCCTGCGGAGGAAGAGTCACTAATCCTAACTATGGCAGCATTGAAGAATGAAAATAAGAATGGCTGGATGGGTGAGGTCAATGGTCCCCCTAGCCCAGGAGCAGGTCTTTCAACAGCGACCAGTGCCAGGTGTCCCACAGGGAATGAACAGAACAGGCAGTTGTAGAGTGATACATCCCCCATCATCCGCATCCAGGTTCTGGCAAACAGATGCCAGGGGCACTCAGAGCAGTATGGCATTGCATCCCTCCCATCCTGGCTAATAGCCATCAATGGACCTATCCTCCAGCAACATATCTTCCCTCCCCCACCCCGCCACTCCCACCCTCCCACTTTTTTTTTGAACCCTGTTATAGTTTCAGCTTTCACAACGTCCCCTGGTGGCGAATTCCACAGGTTGATTTGTGTTGGGTGAAGAACTACTTCCGTGTGTGTGTTTCATTGGGTGACCCCAAGTTCTTGTCTTTGCCGCCTTCTACACTAGGCAGGTAAGTCAATTGCAGATACACAATTCTAGCTGTGTAGCTAGAATTGACTTATCTGCAATTGACTTACCTGGCCGTTCACACAGAGGGAGGTTGACCCGATTTCTCCTGATGACCTTCCTTGCTCCTCCCCATAGTGAGGAGTAGAAGGGTCAACTGCTGACCCCAGACAGTTGGATTTCGCGCATCTCTACCAGGCGTGCAAAATCAAACTCCGAAAGATCAGCCCTGACTTTGTCAGTCTTCCCACAAGGGTGGAGTTAGCCACGGTGTGTTTCTCTCTGTTCCATACAAAAAAGTTTAGTAGACACGTAAAATGCCCTTTAATTTGATTTTCATTATCATTTGTCTTTTTGTGTCCAGCCTGGGAAACATTAGCTCTTGCTATAGGCAGTTTAGTCCCCAAGGGCCTACATTGGAAGGTCTTTAATAGTGCTTTCCAGGGCATTAACTATGTTTATAAAAAAAAAAAAAAAAAAAAAAGTCCGTTGCGGCTCTAACATCAAATCTAAGCTGGTCTGTAAGCTATTAAAATAACTGGGTTTTCTCCCTTCCCGTGTATGTGTTGAAGTCCAGCCTTCCAGAAACTTAGTAACTATAAAAGAAATTATACTAACAAAAAAAAAATTGAGAATTGACTACCCAAAGTCATAAAACCATCACTAAGATAACGGCAAAGGCATTTTAGAATGAGATCTCTACCAGCCCACGGCTTGGATCACCAAACACTGACACACGTGTGTAACTTCACACAGAAATCATGATCCAGCTCAGACCTGCTTCCCTAGTCCCCTCCTCCCTCTGCGTAGAATCTTTCTTCTCCCCGTTCCTGTGCTGAATCACCCCAGCTGCATTTAATCTCTGTTAGTGGAGGATATCCGGGTTGAGTGATGAATTCTCGTCGGGTACCTTTCAGCTGGGTAGGGCACTCTGTGCATAAAATTGTGCTAAGCACAAGAGACCTAACCAAATCCATACGCCTTCATTTCCTCGCCTCTGCTAACTCAGCCTTGCACCTCTTGAACTCCTGATAACTGTTCCCCACCTCAGCTCCTTGTGTCTGCATCCCTCTGGGAGAAAGGGTTTTGGGATCAGTGGGTGACAGTGGCTCTTGAGCCCCCAGTTTTGTTAAGGCTTTGCGTGTTTGTAACTAGATCTAGTGTGGATCAAGGTCTCTGCTGTGTCCACCATACTAACCCATCCCTTGTGTGCTGTCCTGCAGATATGGGTTTGGAGTGCCCGGTGTGTAAAGAAGACTATACAGTAGCAGAGCAGGTTCGACAGTTACCGTGCAATCACTTCTTCCACAGCAGCTGCATCGTGCCATGGTTAGAACTGGTAAGTGCGCATGTGCGAGAACCGCTGTGTTAATGTTGACTGCTCCTGGCTGTCTCCTGCCTCAGTCTTGAGAAACTGGTGTGCGTAGTGCAGTGAACACACTACCCATGCATTCATTTCAGGGCACAATCCTATTCCGCGTGCAGCCTTTGAAACGTGTCCATTTTGAAGCTGTGCTTCCAGCTGAAGAACAGAGGAGGCTTGGAGATACCACCAATGCGTTTGGGATGCTTTTATCTCAAATAAGTCCCCAGCTCAGATCCTGCTGATGCGAGTGGCAGATCGACTTGTGTCATCTTATGGCTGATGGTTACATGTTAAACAAGCTGGAGTCTCTGTCCTAGTAGAAAGTGTCCACTTGAAAACTTCCCCACACTTGCTATCATCCTGAGCTGAAGTCAGGGAAGAAATAAGTTTCTTTCCCCACTCTTGGGCATCCAGAGGCAGAGAGTGGGGGGAGTCTGCATGGCAGCCCAGTGTCTGCCTACTGCAGAGAGTATCTCTGCCTCCCCCACCTCTAATCCAACCCTGAGAAGTTACTGCATAAAGAAGCCTGGCTTGGGCCTGAGTTTCTTTGTGAGCAGAGTTTTGTCCCTGCACCTCTGTGCCTCAGTTTCACCACCAGCCCAATGGAGAGACTTGACCTCGGAGACTTGAAGGTCTAAAGGGACCGTTATGATCATCCTATATGACTTTCTGCACATCACCCACCTGCTCCTGTAACAAACCCTGTTCCGCTGGTTGAGTTACTGAAGTAACTCAGAGTTCTCCCTGTCTTGTGTCCCAGCACCAGCTGATGGAGATATTTGCTCTTAGCAGTCGCAGATCCCCTCTACATGCCGTTGTAGGTGGCCAGCTCATCCCCCCTCACTCCATAAATGCATCAAGCTCAGGCTTGAAGGCAGTTGGGTAGTTTGCATCTTCTGGAAGTCTGTCTCAAAACTTCACTCCTCAGATGGTTAGAAACCTTTGTCTGAACTTACCCATGCCTGGTTTTGTATCTACATATTCTTGTGCCAACAAGGGCCTTTGATGTCAATAACTCCTCTCCTTCTGGGTGTTTAGTCTGCTGATGGATTCATAGAGAGCAAAGCTCTTCCCTCAGCCTTTGTTTGGTCAGATTGTGCAGATGAAGCTCTTTGAGTCTTCCCTCATGAGGTAGCTTTTCCACTTTCAGATCATCCCAGTAGTCCATCTCTGCACATGTTCGTTGGTGGCGAGGGGGACTGGAATTACACACAGCATCTCAGATGACAGCTCATCAATGTCTTCTTTAACGATACTAACACTTCCCGGTCTCTACTGGCGATAGTTCTGATGCATCCTAGGACCTGTTTTACAGCCGTGTCATGCTGGTGGCTCAGAGTCATTCTGTGATCAACCATTACACTTAGGTCTTTCTCTTCCTCTACCTTCTTCCAACTGATCTGTCCTCAGCCTATAGCAAACAATCTCGTAGCTAGTCCCTAAGTGCATGACTTTGCCCATTACATTTCACCCACTTTCTGTTGACTCCAGTTTACAAAGTTGTCCAGATCATCTTGCGTGGTCCTCCTCCTCCTCCTCCTCTGCAGGTTTTATTAGCCCATCCTGACTCTTTGAGCTGAGGTCAGTAATAAAACTTTTAAATCCGATAGGCCTCCAAGCTGATCTGTGAGGACTTGGACTTACTTTGACTTACACCCTTGTACTCTGGGTGGAGCATAGGTCATCTACAAGCCGCCTGCACTTCATTATGTCTTGGGACAAAACTCCTAGCTGACCCCAGGAGTACCCCAGTTGTTGTCCTTCAATCTCAGCAGATCTTTGCATTTTCCTTGCAAACTCCATTGGAGAGCTTGGTGGACTATGCTGGTTGATGGTTTTCTGTGTGTGGCCTAACCATCCACACTTTCTTCTCTTGATTTGAACGTCCAGTGGTTCGTGTTCTGCTCTGTTCCAAAGCTCCTCATTCTTCTTCGAGTGTCCCCATGGGTGCTCCACATTAGGTGTCGGGCTCGCCCGGCGCCGCAGATCGGATCTTCCAAGCAGTTTCTGCCGGACCGCGCATGCGCCGGTGCGCGCCGCTCCCCCGTGCGCTCCCGGCCATGTGCGCGATCCGGTCCCCGCCAGTTCCTCTTAACCGCCGTCGGCTGCAGACAGAATCCAACTAGGCTAAGGCCAAGTAGTGTATTCAACGACTTTATCTGTTTTTTCTTAAAGTTTTTTTCAGGCACTTAGGAGCCGGTTGTTATTTTGTAAAAAAAAAAAAAAAAAAACAACGACGAACAAGCTAGGAGAGGGACAGCTCAGCCAGTCCCAGTAACAAGCGCCTGAGGCCAGGAGCTAGGGCTATCAGCCCTCCTGCTAAGGCAGGCCATCGGACGGGGAAAACGGCACAAAGAAGGTGCTAAGTACCCACTTAAAAACTCAAAGACTCACCAACAATGTCCTCTTCAGGCTTTAAAAAAAAAAAGAAAAAAAAAAATGCTGCTTCTTGATAAGGCCCTCCAGCCAGAAGCGCCGGAGCGGCCGCAGCAGGAGGGACCCTCCGGGGCCCTTAAAAGGAAAGCTGCCTCCCTCACTCCATCAGCGCAGAAACGGAGGAAAGTATCTCCAGCCCGATCCCTGCCGGCAGCAACAGCGAGCGGGACGGGAGGAGCAAGCAGCCCCCAGCCGCAGCAACAGCTGATCGGCGGCGGCACGGAGAGCCACGTGGAAACGGCTCAGCCTCCAATACTCAGCCAGCCGCCCCGCACCGCAGGCAGCGGCACCGACCCCCGGGGAACCGGCGGTACAGAGCGCGCAGGCACGCAGCCTGCCGGCACCGGAGGACACCGCACATGCGGCATCGCCCTCGAGCGTGCCGAGCTCGGTGTGGACGGGGCCGGAATCCCCTGTATGCTCCCCAGCCCGATCCCTGCCGGCAGCAACAGCGAGCGGGACGGGAGGAGCGAGCAGCCGCCAGCCGCAGCAACAGCTGATCGGCGGCGGCACGGAGAGCCACGTGGAAGCAGCTCAGCCTCCGATAATCAGCCAGCCGCCCCGCACCGCAGACAGGGCGGCGGCTAAACAAGCGCTGGTACCAGTGGCACCGCGGGCAGCGGCACCGACCCCTGGGGAACCGGCGGTGCAGAGCGCGCAGGCACGTAGCCTGCCGGCACTGGAGGACACCGCACGTGCGGCACCGCCCTTGAGCGTGCCGAGCTTGGTGCGGACGCCGGAATGCCCTGTATGCCCCCCAGCCCGATCCCTGCCGGCAGCAACAACGAGCGGGACGGGAGGAGCGAGCAGCCCCCAGCTGCAGCAACAGCTGATCGGCGGCGGCACGGAGAGCCACGTGCAAGCGGCTCACCCTTCGATAATCAGCCAGCCGCCCCGCACCGCAGGCAGGGCGGCGGCTAAACAAGCGCCGGTACCACCGACCCCCGGAAAACCGGCGGTGCAGAGCGCGCAGGCACGCAGCCTGCCGGCACCGAAGGACACCGCACATGCGGCACCGACTTCGAGTGTGCCGAGCTCGGTGCGGACGGGGCCGGGATCCCCTGTATGTCAGGGGCGGAGTTACCTCCTCAAGGGAGGGGGAAGACTGCACACAAGAGGAGGCATTGCAGCCCCTCTCCGCACAGGGCTGTGTAGTTGCTTTCTCACAGCCCTCCGCTATGTTGCAGACTCCAACTAGAAGGCAGGGGTCCCCCCCCCCCTTGGCCTACCCGGAGCCCCCTTCTCCATTTCTGCAACCAGCCTCACCCTGGCTGGGACCACCTCCACCCTTCCTGGGATTTGAACCGCTGGACTATTAGGCAAAGTCGCTCTCTCCAGGGTCTCGACGGTCTCCCTCCCCCAGACGCAAAGGGTATGCACCAAGGGAGTGGTCTAGGTCACCTTCCCAAGACCAGTGCTTATACTGCCGTGGTCGCCCCTACCACGCAGGGCATAGACACCATCGGCAATCTACTAGGGAAAGATCCCTACGAACGATCTCGTACCCCCGAGGGCAATTGTGACCGGGGACAGAGACTTAAGCATCTCAGGGGGGACTGGTTATGGAACCCCGAGATTTTTCCTCGCACACCTCTAGTGAGAGGGTGTACCATCATCAGCAGGAACCGGAAGGGTCCAGAAAGACGTACCCCAGCGGTTCCTCGCTTTCCTCCCCGGATGAGGCTATGGCCCCGGGGGGCGTCCATCCTCTGGACGATCTCAAACAGTTCCAAGAGCTGTTTTACGAGGGTGGCCTTCACGCAAGGCTTCCAGACAGCAAAGGTGCAAGAGCAACACCATAAGCTCCTCAAAAATCTGAGACCTCCGGCCTCCTCCAAAATAGCAATACCGCTGATGACGCAATCTTGGAGTCTGCCACTATGATATGGCAGACTCCTGCGACTATTCCGCCTGTCCACAAAAGAGCGAAAAAAAAAAAAAAAAAAATACTTCGTGCCCACGAAGGGCATGGAGTTCCTGTTCAGCCACCCACAACCAAATTCTTTGGTGGTGGAGTCGTCGCAACGTGGGGGAATAAACAAACATGCCAAAAAGCTAGAGCTGTTGGGCAGAAAGGTCTACTCCTCCTCCACGCTACTGTTGCCAATGGCAAATTACGCAGCGCATCTAGCGAACCATAATTTCAACAACCACATTAGGTTGACCTCCCTCATGGACTCGCTTCCAGAGGGCACGAAACCAGTGCTCAAGGCCATCATCCGACCATTTTATAACCAGTGGCAAAGGATCACCACAGACACATGGGTGCTGGAGATCATAGCCACGGGGTACGCCATCCCCTCCCAGTTGCTCCCACCGCCATGACCTCCACCCGGGGCCCCACCTCCAGGAGACCTCCCATGTAGCGAGGCTCAAGCAGGAGGTAGACCATCTCATGCTCGTAGGGGCAGTGGAAAGAGTGCCGGAGCAACTGCAAGGGAGAGGGTTCTACTCGAGGTACTTCCTCACGGGGAGGTCCATCTTAGATTTTCGAGGCCTCACCGGTACCTGCGCAAGCAACGTTTTCGGATGATCACAAACGCCTCCATCCTTACGGCACTAGACGATGGAGATTGGTTCGCAGCCCTCTACTTACAAGGTCCTACCGTTTGGGCTCTCCTCAGCCCCCAGAGTCTTCACCAAGACCTTGGCAGTGGTGTCAGCCTACCTGCACAGACAGGGGGTATTTATATTCCAGTATCTGAATGACTGCCTACTCAAAAGGGCCTCAAAGGAGGAGGTACTACGCATAATATGTGTCACAGCAGGCACGTTCTCTTCGCTCGGCCTGCTTATCAATCTGACAAAATCAAAGACAGACCCCACACAGGACATAGAGTTCGTAGGGGCACGCATAAATTCTATTACAGCGAGGGCGTATCTACCAGAGACTCGCTTTCGGGCCATCGGCTCCCTCGCGCAAGGCTTCACCTTCAGCCCTATGGTGCCGGTTCTGACGTGCTTACAGCCGCTGGGCCACATGGCAGCAGCAACGTTTCGTAGAACAGAACGCCAGGTTACACATGCGCAGCATGCAGCATTGGCTGGCGAGCGTATACAAACCGGCAGCACACACTGTTCACAGGATGGCGTCGCCCACAACGGAGGTGCGCAAATCCCTGCAATGGTGGGTAAACCCCGAGAACCTGCTAACAAGGGTACCCTTCCACCAACCACACGTATTGGTTTTTCTTACTACAGATGCCCCCCTCATAGGGTGGGGAGCACACATGGGCGAAGAGGTGACGCAAGGGCTGTGGTCCTCTATGGAGCAGTCACTGCACACAAATATACTGGAGCTCAAAGCAGTGTTCAAAGCCTGCAGACACTTTCGAGACCAACTGAAAGGCAAGGTAGTCGGGATCAGTACAGACGATACCTCCACCATGTTTTATATAAATCGGCAAGGAGGAGCTCGGTCCCGTGCCTTATGTGTAGAAGCAGTCCGGTTGTGGAACTGCTGCATCGCCAACAATGTAACCTTGAAAGCCTCGTACTTACCAGGCGCTCGCAATGTGAAGGCAGACCAGCTGAGCAGGCGTTTCGCACTCACGCACGAGTGGCAGATCCGTCCCGATCTGCTGCAACCGATTTTTCCACGCATGGGGTTTTTCCCCAGATAGACCCTGTTTGCTACTCAGCACAACAAGAAGTGCCCACGATTCTGCTCCAGGGCAGGACTGGGACGGGGGTCCCTGAGGGATGCCTTCGCGATCTCATGGAGGGGCCCCCTGCTTTACGCTTTCCCTCCCACAGTGCTCATCCACAAAGTGTTGCAGAAAGCCAGGAGGGAAGGAACCTGAATGATCCCGATAGTCCCAACGTGGGATCGACAGCAATGGTTCCCCCTATTCCTGCGCATGTCGGACCGGCCACCGATGTCCCCTCCGGTGGCGCGGGATCTGCTCACGCAAGCCCAGGGGTCCATAGTGCATCCGCACCCCCAAAGCCTGCGACTACAAACGTGGTTAATCCATGGCTCAGCTCCCTAGAGAGCACATGTACGGAGGAAGTGCAGCAAGTCCTAGAAAGTAGCAGGAGGACTTCCACCAGGAAGACCTTCAAGCAGAAATGGACTCGCTTTACGGCATGGTGTTCTACCAAACAGCTAGCCCCCTTTCGGTGCCTATGGCTGTGATATTAGAGTATTTACTGGACCTCAAGAGAGGAGGACTCTCGCTATCCTCGTTTCAGGTCCACCTGGCCGCCATTTTGGTGTTCAGACACGAAGAGGAAGGGCACACGGTGTTCGCCCATCCCATGGTTACCAGGTTCTTCAAAGGGCTGGTAAGCCTATACCCCCCTCAGAAACCGCTTCCACCTCTGTGGAACTCGGACCTGGTGCTTAATGCGAAAAGGGGACCACCGTTTGAGCCTTTGGCCACGGTTTCCCTCCGCCTCCTTATGATGAAGACGACCTTTCTTCTCGCAATCACGTCAGCTCGCAGGGTGAGCGAGCTTGAGGCAGTTATGGCAACGCCGCCCTGCGCTGTTTTTCCAAGGAGGCGGTAACCATACGGCTGCATCCAGCCTTTGTTCCTAAAGTTTCTTTCTGAGTTTCATACTAACGAACCTATTGTTTACCCTTGTTTATCCAAAGCCTCATAACTCTAACAAAGAGGTGCGCCTACACCTCCTGGACGTGAGCAGGCGCTAGCTTTCTATATGGACAGGACCAAGTCCTTCCGGAGAACGGATAGGCTCCTAGTCTCTATCGCTCCCAAATCAAAAGGAGAATGTCTCTCTTCGCAGAGAATCTCTAAGCACATCGTATCTTGCATAAAAATGTGCTACAAACTCAAAAAGACTCCTTTACTGGCCACGCCCAGGGCTCATTCCACTAGGGCGGTGGCAGCATCAACAGCCTTTTTTCAAGGGCGTTGCGCTAAAAGACATTTGCAGAGTGGCGACCTGGTCATCCTGTGACACCTTCGCCAAACATTACGCCCTTCACAGGGTATTCCAAGAGGATACCCGTCTCTTGGCAGCGGTCCTCTCGGGGACAAGCTGCACATAATCCGATTACCCACCTCCTATCTTGGGTTACTGCTGGGTAGTCACCTAATGTGGAGCACCCACGGGGACACTCGAAGAAGAAAGAAAGGTTACTCACCGTAGTAACGGTGGTTCTTCGAGATGTGTCCCCGTGGGTGCTCCACTACCCGCCCATCCTCCCCGCTCCGGATCTCTGTTTAGTGTTTTGCAGGAGCATCCGAGGCGGTTGGTCAAGGAACTGGCGGGGACCGGATCGCGCACATGGCCGGGAGCGCGCGGGGGAGCAGCGCGCACCGGCGCATGTGCGGTCCGGCAGAAACTGCTTGGAAGATCCGATCTGCGGCGCCGGGCGAGCCCGACACCTAATGTGGAGCACCCACGGGGACACATCTCGAAGAACCACCGTTACTACGGTGAGTAACCTTTCTTTCTGTGGGGAGCTCCAGTAATAACCTCTCTCCAGCTTGACTGGCAGTTTGCCTCTCAGAAAGACGCATTGTAGCCTGTCCTTTAACTGGTTCCTTCTCCAATTTTCTTATCACTCCCCACACTGAGCTCTGAAGCCGTTTAAGTTATGTGTTAGGGATGCAAAGTGTCACCACCATTTGGCCGTAGAGTGATCTGTGAAATACTCAACTCTTCTTTGTATGATCAGTGTCTCTGTTGTGCTCGGGGCCTGCCTGCTGTAACATCCGAGCATCTCAGTCTGGAATGGATTTAACTTTACAACACCCTAATGCACTCGCCTAAAGTCACACCACGAATGGAGAACTGAACCTGCTGAGTCCAAGGCTAGTGCCTTTAACCTTCCTTGCTAATGTGGCTGTGTCACAGACTGGCATCAGGCTCAGTTTTTCCATTTAAGGGCTTAAAGCCCCAGTCAAAGAGCACCTCAAATGCTGTGTTGGTAGCTAACATTTTCCCATGAAATATCAACATTCCATTGTTGCTCTTGTCGTCTTCCTTACGGAGCTCAGTGGTAAAAGCACCTGATTACAGTAGCATTACGCACTGTCTGCCTTGAAAAAAGGTGCCGTGACCTTAAAACCACATTTCTGCCAAGTCACTGATTAATTTCAGCTGCATCAATCAGTCCCTTTGTAATGGATTATCAAAATAGCAAACAAAGATGACGCTCTCTAATGGTTAACCATTAACATTTCATTTGCCAAGCCACTGGCAGCACTGCTGTGGTGGGTTGTGATCGCAGCAGAGCTGAGCTAGGCAGGGTTGGAAGACACTCAGCTGAAATGAGCTGCTTTGCTTAACAGGGGAGGATTTTCCCTCTGAATCAGTGTTGAAACCTTGCCCCAGCATATTGGTCAGGGCACCTTTGCTCTTTGCAGTGCCTTTCGGATAAGACCCTGATTGCTCCTGTTCATGCAGGCTCAACTGCAGTGCTCACAAGACAGCGCCTGTGATCTCCCCACTCTGCTCTGCTTTGGGTCACTACCAGTCTTCCCTCCAATTCTTTCCATCGTTTTATGTGCACCAAGGCAAGTGAAGAGGTGCGCTACCATGGAAACCCACGGTGCTGTGGTGCTCTGCTAATCAGCTGAGCAGCACCTTACTTTCCCCTGGGCAGCTGCCCAAGCATTCAGCTTACAGGGAGCGCTGGTCACCCCGTTCCATGTGTGTATCAGTTGGAGCCCTGAGCTCTTACACAGCGCTTTTCCTCCCTTGCACTGCACACAAGTCATCAGTGTAAATTCCCTCCACTCCACCCACCCATCAACTGGCTGCTAAGGTCTTTTCCCCGTTTTTTAAACTCGTGAGTAATTAAAGTTGGAAGAATTTGATTAATTTTTTTTTCTAATTTGCCCGCTTTTTTCTTGTTTTCCTTTAAGCTTTTTATTGCGATCACTTTGGGAATGGGATCAGGGTATCAGAGCTCTAGGGCAGCAGTGATGGTGGGGCCAAGGGACTCAAGATCCAGGGTACAAGGTGCTGGGGAGGCTGCAGACTTCCTGACCTGGCAGAGCCGATATCCCCGACCGTCTCAGGGACTGTAGAGAAAATGATGACTTCCCCCTCCTCCCTGCCCATGGGGGAGGCCACCCTGCTGCCGAACAGACCCCGCCCTGTGTCGGCTCCCACTTTCCCAGCTGGTGAGCGAGGTGAGCGGGGCTGTAACAATGGAGTTGCAGAGAGCTCCCCATACACCTACAGGCTGGTGACATTGGAACCCTGAGGCCTAAGATGCTGGGATACCCTGGTAGGATAGAGCAGAGATCCACCGTCTGGCTGGTAAGTGAGAACTGGGGGACCTGACAGCGCAGCTGCAGAGGGGCCCTGCATGTCCACAGGAGCCAGGCAGCTGTAGGGCTGCCTCCTGCTTGCATCTGGATGTGTATTGTCCTGCATGCAGACCTGGCCTGGGGTTTCTGCTCTGCCCTCACCAGCCCTTAGGCAGCTTGGGGAGAGCGCTGCCCTTCTGATGTCACCAAGCTGCTTGTTCACACCCATGGCAGTGCTGTAGAGAGCTCCTTGCAGGGCTGGTGGCAAGGGACCCTGGCAGGTGTGCTAACTGGGTATTTTTTCACGTACGTGAATGAGTCACTTGAAATTAACATTGATCAGCCGTTATCCATTTTAAATCAAATCCTGCCAACCTCATTGTAACATCGCGCGGCACTGCTGTCTCAGCTGCCGTGCGCTAGCCCAGAAGTGGCAGCATTTTGGTGGAAGGCAAAGGGAATTCCTCCCAGGGACTCCCTGTAAAATGCTGGTGGGATGGCAAATTGCTGTATAATCTGTTGCTAACTGGTTACCAAGGTGCTGGGGATAGGCTTTCACTGGCCCCTCCTGTTTCCATTTCAGCACGACACGTGTCCGGTCTGCAGGAAGAGCTTAAACGGCGAGGATTCCACTCGGCAAACACAGAACCCGGAGGCCTCAGCGAGTAACAGCTTTAGCAGTGAAAGCCAGTTACACGACCGGTGGACTTTCTGAAGCTTGAGAGCTTCCCAGGGGCTTTGGCCGTAGTATTCTTACTACCGTTGTAAATTGTATTATAATTAAAACCAACAAAAAGAAGAGTAGCAGGAAATACAGGGCCGGGGAGGGATCCCCCTGTGATATTACTGCAGTGAGTACTGTCCCTTTCCAAAACTTAAACTAGCATCTCTGAGCGAATTGCCTCTCCATCAGAATTGCCTCTTTAGTCCTGAATTCAGAGTCTTTGAGTGATTGAGTTGATTTTTATACTTGTGAAACCTTAAGCAATGTGGTTCTTTCAAAGTGGGTGAGGAAGGGGAAGTGTTCCCATCTCTACAGGTGCCCTGGGGTCCTGTGCTCTGTCGTGCAACTTTCACCATTCAGGTGGACTCCCCACTTATCTCTCCTGCCTCCTGTGTTCCTAGATAAATGCCAGGGAGAGGTTTGGGGTTGGGGGCAGGAATTCTCCCTCTTGGTAATGTGTTTGATCAGATCTCTTAAATGCCAGTGAAATATACACTGTTGTAGGTTACTCAAGGGGGGTGGGAATGAGACTTCCTAAAACGGGATGAAGAGTCTTTTCAGATCAAAATGTCTTGCCCATGTCTTTTTTTTGTGGGGAGTGATTTTGGAGCTAGGAGCTGGGGAGTCCCCCAGAATACTGGGGTGCAGGCCTGCACAGAACAGTTTTCTTGTCTTACGACCTGGTTTTTCTAGCCCTTATCCATGTGCCGATAGTCCCAAGTTTGTCCAAAGTGGGTTGTTAGGAATTTTTTTTTAATCCCACCGAGACAGGATTCTTAACTGGCTTGTATCCTTGGACCACTTTAAGGCATCCTTCAGGTAAACAGCCTTAACTGTGCACAACCATTTTAATGGCTGATTCTTCAGTGTTTAACAAGAAATCTTAACTCTCCTAGACCGACATCATTACTTTTATTTGTCACTTCTGTAATATTTCATCCATGTTTAGCTCTTGTTTTTAGCATCCAAATCATGTTTGAGCATAGAATGCCCACTAACCCGCCAGTGGCAGTGTTCAGTCAGTGGATCGGCCCAGAGGAAGGAGGAAAGGAGAGGGTAGGTCGCGTCTCAAATTGTTGCCACTTCATTGCTGTAATGGTGTACCAGGTACACTCGATTTAAACTAGTGTTTCGTTTGCTATAACGTCAAATAAAGGCCTTTCTAAAGAAGATTCGACGTTGAGAGGATTGTTGGGGCTGCTTTCACGGTCGGGGAGGGATTTTGAACGGCACTAAAAGAATAAGACAAAATAGGTAGGAGTGTTGGGACCAGTGTTCCCTGTAAGAAGTGTGCTCGGGCGGTCACCCAGGAGAGTTTCAGGTGCTACCTTGCAGGTTAGCAGAGTGCTCATAGCCAGCAGCCTGTGTTTCTGTAGTGGTGCACATTTTTCACCCCTCAGTGCACATAACAAAATTTATTCTGCCCATGGATGATAAAAATTAGCAGGACCATTGGTTGGGACTTATTAAAGAACATGGGGCTAATCCAAAGGGGTCCTATGCTAAGGGCTGTTAGAAGTCTGTGGAAAGATTCCTGTGGTCTTTAGAAAATGACCCATAGTCTGAATTGCCAATACCAGCCTTAAGGTAAAATCATAAAAGCACCTAAGTCTTGTTTTCCAAAGTGACCTGTGAGCTTGTGGCTGAGGTTTTCCACGGTCACTAGCAGCTTTGAGTGGCAACTTGAAGGCACTTTATAGGAGCTGGATTGTTCAGGAAATGGATCCTTAGCACTTTCTGAAAACTGGGCCACCTCCAGGCATCTCAAATTCTGCTCCCCATGATTGAAGCAAGTCCCTGTGGAAAATCTTGACCCATCCTATTGAAAGTCATTGACATGTCAGCACTGACGCACCTAGGCTCTGAGTAAGAGAGGTGCTTGGCCACTTGGCTACATTGGATAATGTTCCCTGTTGATTGTGTTGGTTAGAAAGCTGTGTCCCTGGCACGGGGCCCAACGGAGCCATCCCAGCGGACAATGTTGTCCAGCCTGGCTCAGGAATACCCTTGTGAACTGCATTTCCTCAGAGATTTGAGGCACTGAAGCTTTCATCCCGTAGTTTGAGCAGGATGGAGGTGAGGGTGGAATTTGTGGCAGGGACTCTGCCACGGTGCTTGTATTCTGTTCAGGGCTTAATTTGTAATGAAAGAGGTGGCGGGCTGCAAGGAATTGTTTTACTTTGGTAGTTAGGCCCCTCCCAAATTCAGGGTCTGTTTTGGTCAATTTCATGATCGTAGGATTTTAAAAATGGTAAATTTCATTGTTTTAGATATTTAAACCTGAAATGTCATGGTGGTGTAATGGGAGAGCTCCTGACCCAAAATGTTGTGTACAGGTTGCAAGATTATAGTACGCAGTTCTCGATATTGCTACCATTAAATCTGAGCTGCCGGTGCTGCCCTCAGCGCTGGGCAGCTGGGGAATGGTGGCTGCTGGCCGGAAGCCCAGCTTTGAAAGCAGCATTTCTGCCAGCAGCAGTACAGAAGGAAGGATGAGATGGAGGGTATTACCACCTTAATGTCTGCGCTGCTGCCTGCAGAGCTGGGCCTTTAGTCAGCAGCTGCCCCTCTGGCCAACCAGCTCTGAAAACAGCAGTTCAATAGGAAGAGAGACATGTGTATGGTATTATGACCCTTACTTTTACACTGCTGCTGACGGGTGCTGCCTTTAGAGCTGGACTGCCACCCAACCGCTCTCCAGTTGCCCAGCTCTTGAGGCAATACTGTGACCTTCCTAAAATAGTCTTAAGATCCCCCTGCAATTCCCCTTTGGGTCAGAACCTCCCAATTTGACAAACATGGGTCTCTCCTGTTACATCTCTGTAGACTATTAGAACTGGAAGGGATCTTGAGAGGGCATCAGGTCGAGTCCCTGTCCTTACAGCAGGACCAAGCATCATCTAGATATCCCTGACAGGCATTTGTCTAACCTGCTCTTAAATATCTCCAGTGAGGGAGATTCCACAGCCTCCCTTGGCAATTTATTCCAGTGCTTTACCTCTCAGTTCAGCCGGGGTAGCACACTGTCCGTAACATACGTTAAAAGGTTCTGTACTGTCCACAAAAGCAATCTCATGCTGGGCAAGGAGGGTTTTTCTTCCTGGCAATATAAATAGGGCTGATCCAAAGCATGCAGAAGTCAGTGGGACCTTCCCCTTGACATCAGCGGGATCTGAGATGGTGAAATGGGAACTGTCATGGCCACTTAGAGAATCCTCTTGTGCAAAGAGAGGGAGGGATACGATCGTGGTCTATAAAGTCACAGCAGATGTTGGGAAAAGTAAATAAAGAAAATTTGTCTACTTGTTCCCATAGCACAAGAATTGGGGTAGGGGGAGGTGGTCACCCGATGAAACTAATAGGTAGCAGGGTTAAAACAAGCCAAAGGAAGTATTTCTTCACGAAACTCAAGAGTCAACCTTTGGAGCTCCTTGCTGAAGGATGGGAGGGATAGCTCAGTGGTTTGAGCATTAGCCTGCTGCACCTAGGGTTATGAGCTCAATCTTTGAGGGGGCCATTTAGGGGTCTAGGGCAAAAAGAAAAAAAGAATGGTGTTGGCTCCTGGCAGGAGGGTAGGGGAGAGGACTTGATGACCTGCCAAGGTCCCTCCTAGCTCTAGGGGGTGTGTCTTTCAATATATTTACTTATTTGTGTTGTGAACTTTAACAGGGTTCAAAAAAGAGGTAGATAAGTTCATGGAGGATGGATTCATCAGTGGCTGTTAGCCAGGATGGACAGGGAGGGTGTCCCCGGCCTCTGTTTGTCAGAAGCTGGGGATAGATGACAGAGCAGGGATCACTGGATGATTCCCTGTTCTGTTCATTCCTCTGGGCCACCTGGCATTGGCCACTGTCAGCAGACAAGATACTAGGCTGGATGGACCTTTAGTCAGACCCTGTATGGCCATTATGCACTGCAGCAGCAGTGCTAGTCAATGTGCTGGGGCAGGCCCGTGCCTGTCCAGTTGTTAGAAGGATGAGAATAGCAGCCATGGTGATGTATGTGAGCTCGAGAGCTGTCTTGCACCCTTTGTGCTCTGGACTCCAGAAGGGGCACCTGGGAGGTGCAGGTCTCAGGCACATGGCCCCTGTGTCACTGCTCGGAGAACTGCAGTTGGTACTGGTACTCTTACTCTAGGGTGACTGGGGCTTAAATTGTTGGGGAGAGAATGGTTGGATACAGGAGGGTTTCTGTGGAGATTGTTATTGCCTTTAATGAATAAACTTCCATTCTGGGAGGTAACAGAAAAGAGGAACATTTGGTTTATTATTAAACTGGTTGATTGTGCTAACACACAAGGAGCCAGCCAGGTTGGGGCCCAGATGTTCTGGGCGTTGCATAAACCTCCAGCTTGCACCTTTCAGTCTAAAAGTATATTGGTGGTGGGAAGAAGCAGCAGGAAATTGATGCTGTGGATTGTGTTCCGTTCTGTTCTGTTCTCTGTGTTCTTACACCGCCCCCGACTCTGTAACGTCCGAGTGCCTTCCAGAAATGCATCAAGTGATGTGACTAATATCTGCCACAGGAAGCTGCAGTTGGTTTTGCACCAAATCTCCTGTTGCCTTGTGGGCCCTCACCTCTCACTTGAGGGGGCTGTATCCTGAAGCATAAACACCTGCAGATGCATGTCAGTGCCAGTAATATATCCTCTAGACATGATCGTCAGCCTCTGTCATTGCTGAAACCCTTAATCATTCAGAGAAATTAATCCCCATCCATACAGGTGGATGTCGTTTAACCTCCTGCAAGCTAACGAGATGGTATCTGAAGGTTTTCTTATGTCTTTCACCTCTCCTGCCAGACATTGTTTACTGCTTCTCATTCACCTAGAAATAAAACCCTGCCTTTGCACATCAGCTCTATTTCCACACCTTAATCCTGGTGGACATTAAATCAGACAGGTGGATTTCCGATGACCACACAACCTAATATTGTGGAGTATTCTTTTCACGTGTATGTTTCCCTGGCTTTCAAAGACAAGTTGCCCATGTGTTTTTCCCAATCTGCTGCCACACACTTGTGTCACAGCTAACACAAGCAATATGCTAAGTGCCTTCAGTTAAGGCTTGACTCTCCTGGACTGGGATCAGACTAGGAGGCCACATTTTTAAAATGTTTAGCCCCCAACACATGAAGTCCCACTGAAAATCTTGCTACTTGCTTGGATGCTTACATGGGAAGGGAGCTCTTCTGTAAATCTGCCTGGTTAGTTCCCACAATTAACCTGTGTCAGTTGTGTCGCAGCAGAAATCTACAAGGGGCGGTAGCGCTGCTCTTCATATGACTGTTTGTTTGCTTAGGTTTCTGCGGCAAGAGCGCCTGTAGGTTTTGAGTGGTCGCATTTGCTGAAAGAGAAACGATTGCCTCTCTGCTTGAGTGTTATCTGAGAGAGAGCGCGGCCCCTTCACAATGTTTTGCTTCCTATTTCACCTGACTGCAGATCCACCTGTCGACTTTTTTTTGTATTTACAGAAACCTGCTTTGATTGTTCCACCCTTTCCTGCATTTCAGTGATTTTATTTTAAGTGCTGTGCTCTGTCTCCACCCTCCCATTGGTGACACAAAAGGCTGAAGGGATTAAATTCTCTGTCTTGTGAGTGAGCTGAGGTAGAACTGGTGCGTCTTGCAGCTACAAAAGACCAAACTGTATCCTTGGATACAGGGTTGAAAGCGGGTCTTACTCTGCTGACGTTGATTGAATTATTGTAGCTTTGCATTGCTATGAGAGCAGACTGGTGTCTTGGCTCACTTAGTTCTGTAGCAGTATTACCAGGGTCAAGCTGTTGGGCAATCCTGACAGACAGGCTTCCCTCAATTTTTTTTCCATCCATGGGCAAAATAAATGTTATGTGCATCAAGGCATGTGCGGATGTGCACCACCAATTGAAACACATTCTCCCAGCTGTGGGAGCCCTTCTAGTCAGTTGGGTGGCATGTGAGTCTTCTCTGAGTGGCTGCCCAAGCACAGCTTACAGGGAACACTGATTGACTGCTCATTTCTCTCTCCTCTCCCCTCCACTCCAGCTGGTTTATGAATTTCACAGGCTTCCAGAAGCAGTTGTTAAAAGACAGACATTTGCTTGCGTGAAGTGTTGCCATTGCATAATTAAACAGGGAAAGGAGAAGGCCAAGCTTATCTACAAGCTCTTTAGATAATGCTGATTCTAATACACTGAATGGGGGGGCGGGGCTGGAAGAGGCAGGTTAATGAAAGGATGATTAATTTATCCAACTTGCAGTTAAGCCAGAGGGTGAAGTTACTGGACGTAGAGTCAGTGTTCTAATGAGGCTGTGTTTTAATGACTCCTGGCAGGGAAGCTGGCTCCATCATAAATATGAGTTTATGACCAAGGTGATGTCAAAGCACCATCAAAGCTGTGCCACTGTAGCCTCTGTAGTATAGACACAACCTCAAGCCATGGCAGGGGTTTTCCTGTCTGTGTAGGAGTGCTACTTCCCTGAGCTAGGTTGATGGAACCCACCCAGCTTCTTGCATCTACACGTAAAACCTACATCAGTCAACTGAACTGTTGTGTGTGTCCAGGCCCCAGATTGAAATCCTGCTGCAAAAGCAGCACAGTCTTCATTTAGTGTTGCATGACAATTGTCATGCAGAAATCAAACGTGATTAGGGATTTGGGGACCCTCACCTTACAGACCTTAAAAAGCACCCTCCCCTTGTTAACAGTGCCCCCGTAAGCTGAGCACTTGAGCGCCAGCCATCCAGGAGAGATTCAGGTGCCACCCAGCTGGTTACCAGAAAGTCCACAGCTACCAGCACGCGTTTTTACTGGTGGTGAACATCTGCACATGCCTCAGTGCACATACCAAAATGTATTCCGCCCATAGGGAAAAACTACTTGTCACTGCGAATCAGGGCTGCTTTCGGGTGATGCAAATGGAGAACCCAGGAATAAAAGTGCCCCAAATTGCTACTCACTGTAGACAATCTTGCTGTCAATTTTTAAGGCTAGAAGGGACCAGAACCACACCTCTGGAAGAACAAATAGCTGAGATGATTTAGAAAACCTCACAGAAGAGAAAAGACTAAAACACCTGCTCATGTTTAGTGATGAGAAAGGAAAAGGGGGGAGGGAGAGAATCTTGTAAGTCATCAAATAGGTTAAGGGCTGGTATCAAGAGGACAGGGCAGCTAGCTGTTCTCCTCATCGAAGGTACAACTAAATGTAATGGGCTTAATTTGCAGCCAGGCGAGATGCAGGGGAAAGCGTTCTAAGTGTAACTAAGGCTTCCCAGAGAAGCGGCATCCCTGTTGTTGGAGGTTTTTAAGAACCAGTTGGATGAATTATGTCAGGGATGATCTAGATTTATCGAACACAGCCTCAGTGCAAGAGGCGGGACTTGAACTCTTCAGGTCCCTTCTAACCTGACATGTCTGAATCTATAACCCAGGCTGTAGAATTTCACTCAGTGTTTCCTGTAGTGAGCCCACTGACTTGTAGTTACACACATGCTCTCGTTTATCAGTGCCAGTAACTCAGACTGGAGTGTCCGCCATGTCACTTGAGACACTATTCCAAGGTCAGTTGCTGTCACTCTTAATAACACACATCTTGTTTTCTCTTTGACTTTTGCTGATTTCAGCCTTCAGTTTGGAACCGACATATGGAATCATCAGACTGCTGCATTGGATTCTATTCCCCACTGGGGTTTCACGGTATAAATTGATGGCAATGCCTGGAGTAGCCAACGCTGGAAGTATAGCCGCAAAACCAACGAGAAGTCCTGTAGCACCTTAGAGACTAACCGTTTTTTTTTTGTTTTTTTTTTTTTGGAGCATAAGCTTTCATGGGCAAAGACGCACTTCGTCAGATGCAGCGTCCGTACGACAGCGGGTCTTTGCCCGTGAAAGCTCATGTGCCAAAAAATCGGTTAGTCTCTAAGGTGCCACAGGACTGCTCATTGGTTTGACATCAGAAATACCTATGAAACAGGAAACTCTGGTTTAGTAACTCTGACTTTATAAGGAACCCAAAGGAGTTAAGAAAAGAATCCTGAGAAATGCCACTGATAATGGGCTTGGCCTTATCTTTAATGATTTTAAATGTGTAATCCTAGGGATCAGCTAGTTGTGTAACAGTGTTTACACTCTGCAGAAGCGCTCATTAATTCTTACTGCCTCTCCCCTATTGAAACACAGGAATTGCAAAAAGCTGGTGGGAAGCCGGAGTGGGAGATACTATGAAAATGTGTTTAGGAGCCAATTTCACCTGGTTCTCTTGTTCTCTGTGCTTTTATTAATAAGCAGCCGTCTTGTGTGTTCACCTCTTCTGGACTTTGTGTTGCCATGGCTACTTTTTGCAGGGGTGTGCTTTCAAAAAATCACAAGGCTGGCTTAGAAATCCATAGAAATGAACAGCCCAAAATGTGTGGTTCTTTGTGATTTGGGAGCCTTCTTGGTCCCCATTTTCCAGCTCTCTTCTAGACCTTCCTTTTTAAGGGCAGATGAGATTCTCAAGTCATCCCATGAATCCAGGAGCTGGTGCTTTAAGGAAAAAAGCACTACATATCATGAGAATTGTGTTTGAATCTGTGGGAGTTGGCAGCACTGCATTGCAAGGGGTCTGCAGGGGTTGCTGGCCCTTAGGAGAATAAGACGGTGGTCGGGGTAGGGAATATTATCCCCCAGAACAAATAATTTGCCTTTACTAGGGAAGTTGTGGCTTCTGCATAGCAAACATAGACCCATTGTTACTGAAGTCGAAGGTCATGCTGAGTTTGATTCCTATTGCTATGTCAGGGTGACCATCTGGATTTAGGGGGGGTCAAGAGTCCTAGTCTTAGCAGTGACATTGACTTGTATGGTCTGGGGCAAGTCACTTCCTTCCTCTGTGCCCCTCTTCCCAGGTCTAATATTGGAGGTAATGATACTGATCTGCCTTGTTAATTGCTTTGACATCTAGACATGAGAAGGGTAGCTGCAAGAGAAAAGTCCTAAGGCATATTTTCTACTTGGAAAACGACTTGTTCCTCATGGCAAGAACCTTGGAAGAGGATCATTAACAAGACCAGAGACAAAAGCCCCTCTGGGTCTGCTTCTCATTTATACAGAAGTGTGTTTACACCATTCTGGCAGCACCAAGGGGACTTAGTCGAATTGATTGCATTAGTAACTCACTTGTCTTAGGCTACGTCTACACGTGAAGCCAACATCGAAATAGCTTATTTCGATGTAGCAACATCGAAATAGGCTATTTTGATGAATAACGTCTACACGTCCTCCAGGGCTGGCAACGTCGATGTTCAACTTCGACGTTGCGCGGCACCACATCGAAATAGGCGCTGCGAGGGTACGTCTACACGCCAAAGTAGCACACATCGAAATAAGGGTGCCAGGCACAGCTGCAGACAGGGTCACAGGGCGGACTCAACAGCAAGCCGCTCCCTTAAAGGGCCCCTCCCAGACACAGTTGCACTAAACAACACAAGATACACAGAGCTGACAACTGGTTGCAGACCCTGTGCATGCAGCATGGATCCCCAGCTGCCGCAGAAGCAGCCAGAAGCTCTGGGCTAAGGGCTGCTGCCCACGGTGACCATAGAGCCCTGCAGGGGCTGGAGAGAGAGCATCTCTCAACCCCCCAGCTGATGGCCGCCATGGAGGACCCAGCAATTTCGACGTTGCGGGACACGGATCGTCTACACGGTCCCTACTTCGACGTTGAACGTCTAAGTAGGGCGCTATTCCGATCCCCTCATGAGGTTAGCGACTTCGACGTCTCGCCGCCTAACGTCGAAGTTAACTTCGAAATAGCGCCCGACGCGTGTAGCCGCAACGGGCGCTATTTCGAAGTTAGTGCCGCTACTTCGAAGTAGCGTGCACGTGTAGACACAGCTTTAGTGTAAATGAAAATGTGGTCAATGGTTAAATGACTGATTACCTTGTGCAGTCAACAACGCAAAATGTTACCAGTTTCTCTCTTCTCTTTGGTTAGTTTGTTTTGTCTGTTGTGGGGAGATCTCTATCCCTGCTAGATGTTGCATGAAATGTTTTTTAAAATAGGAAAAATTAATGCTGCAATCTAGCAGTGGGGCTCCACCCAGATGCAGGGATATGCCTCTGCAGGTTTGGAATCTGTGGCTGTAAGACTGCAAAATGGGCAGAAGGCTGCAGAGCCGGTTACGGGACTTGCAACAACTTTAATGCCTTTGGTTTAATTTCTGATTTCCAAGTTGATGGGGAAGCTTTGGTTTTAAAACTGCTGTTAATCCAGAGGTCTCAAAGCACTGTACAAAGTTGATTAGTGTCATTAGCCCTGTCTTAAAGAGAAACTGAGGCACAGACAAAGTCACTTGACCACGGCAAATCATCGTGGCAGAGTGCAGACTAGAAGCCAGGTCTGAGTCCAAGCCTATGCACTGTCCACCACACTACACTCCCTGCCCATTGAGCGTTGGACTCATTCTCCCGCTCCCCAAGCTTCTGCTAATGATTGCTGTCTTAAACCTGCTGATCAAATTGCACAAGCCAAAACAAAAGTAACATTTTGCGAGGCAAGAGACCAGTGCGGTTTGATTTCGTAGTAGCTGGGAGGATGGATTTGCTCTCAGGGCAGGCAGCAGATTGCTGGCTTCAGGTTGGTGAAACATTTTTGACCAGGTTTAGGGAGAGACTCTCTGGAGTGGCTTTTCCAAGGGAAGCTGTGAGAATACATTATCTTTTCATGAATAAATTTTATTTGCCCCAGCAGCAGAGTCACAGATATGCTTGGCCTTTTATTCAGTGCAGGTAGAAGGGATCAGATTTTCAGTTGAGTCGGCAAAGGCATAAACAGGGTGACAGGAGGTGGGCTCCTAAGCAACAGAACGTCTCCTAGGGCAGGCGACTGAAAATTGTGAGTTGTCTTTTTGTGGATTCTGTGCATGTACAGCACCTGGCGAAACACTGGGTGGAGGGGGAGGTCTCACAAGTGAGCAGTCGGAAATCAAGGCCGTGACTTCCCCCAAATGTCCCTCCTTTGGATGGGTGGAGCTGGCGTTGTTTGTGAAGTGCTTTACATGTCCCATATTACTAGTTGAATCTACAATTAGTATGAATACTTCCCACTCCGATTAGCAAAGTCCTGAGAAATATAAATTGGAAACGTAATGGATACTTAGCCATAGGCACTCTTACTGGAGGGCTGAGTCGGTTTTGAAGTCTTTGGATGCATGGATTATGCTGAAAGCTCCTTTTTGGGATGTGTGGGTTTGCAAATTAGTAAAAATGAACAATTGCGATACAAAGGCTCTTCTCCATAATCTCTAGGTCAGCAGCAAAGTTATTCTGATGACCCTCAATTGTCCCATTCCCATAAAGGTGGGAGAATGTTAACTACACCACAAAAGGATCCTGCTGCCTTCCTGTTGTTACCATCCTGCTTGGGTAACTGCTTAGTGCTCTTTCTAGCAAAACACCGAAAAGTCCTCTGGCACCTTACAGACTAACAGATTTTTGGAGAAAAAGCTTTTGTGGGCAAAGACCCCTGTCTTACATGCATCTGACGAAGCAGGTCTTTTCCCACAAAAGTTTATGCTCCAAAAAACCTCTAAATCTGTAAGGTGCCCCAGGACTTCCCGTTGTTTTAGAGACGACTGACTAACACAGCTTTTTCTAGCGACACTCGCCCTCTCCCGTGTCTACCTGCAGCTCTTACCTTCAAAAAATCCACCTCGAAATCATGTCCCCACTAAGTGCAGCACCCAACCCCATTAAGGTTTAACATAGTCAGGACTAACCTTGCCACCACCATCTGCATAGCTGCACTGAAATAGGGACAAGGACATGAAGGAGTTTTGCTTTTGGTTCAGCTGGTGCAAACAATCACATGATTTAATTTACATGTGGGGGACGAGGTCACAGTGGTTAAAGTGCTGCAGCCCGGCTGTTCCTGCGGGTAGAAGGCCTTGGAGATTTTCTTAGTTATGCAGACAGCACCTGCCATCCCTGGGCTAGAGAGTGACTCTGTTAAGCACTGCTTTGTAGCAGCGCTCTAATTACTGAAACCAAAACACAGTCCCTTAGACCAGTGTGGGGCTTGATAGCTTTGCATCTTGTCCCACTTGGCTACTGGTCAGTTTCAGTCTGTGGCATCAGCTGCAAGCTGCTCTTCAGCTTTCCTAGAAATATCAGGCAAGCAGAGATCTTAAGAGGTCATGTTTAGTCCTGCCCCCTGCATGGAGGCAGGGCCAGAATACCTAGACCATGCCAAACAGGTGTGTGTCTCACCTGTTCTTATCCTCCCCCTCCCCAGCGATGGCACAGTTTTTAGCTACATGATACAACCATGTCTTTGAATGCTGGTCAGGGGACCGTTTACCCTCTGGCTGGATGACCACACTGCTCATCCAGCTCTAAAACTCTGGCTGGGCCTGGATGAAGTGCTTCAGCACCTGCTTAGCGCAGCAGCGGATTGCGCTTTGCCATCACCACCTCCTGTTTATCCAGGCAGGAGTCAAGAAAAGTCAGCATCTTCCAGTGCTGGTGCAGGCACTACAGCGCTGCCCTAAGAACATTCCATCCTTCAGGCTTTAAGGGGGCGTTGAGTGTCGCTAACCAGAGGCTGTGGCTCCAGGAAACTTTGCTCTTTGGCTTTTGTAGCTGAGGTTGGCAAAGAAAAATGCAGCAGGTACAAAGCAATGCAACCTGCAAGCTGGCTGCAGGGAAAAGAGGTAATTAACATCCTACTCTCCAGAGGCCAGTACAGAGGCAGCGAAGTTACGGACCAGAGGCTGGAGATGTGATCCTTTCTCTCTTTGCCCTTCCAGCCAGGCTATTTTCTAGCCCATGGGCTCTCTCTGATCCTATGTGCTTTCCCCCTCACTCCCTCCCCTCTCCTTCATACCCACTGGACTGGCAGCTGATTGCTTTGTCACTCCTGCCAGTCATCCTTAAAACGGGGAGGTGCAGTGGCAGGAGATGCTTCCCTGAGCTGTCAGGGATGTCCAGCACACAGTTCCTGTCACTCCCTGCCTCTGGTGCTGGGTCCTTGCTCTGCCCTCTCCAAGCCTGTCTCAAGTTGAGTGACTCACAAGCCCCGCTCTGAGAAGGAGCCAGGGAGAATGCAGAGTTGTTCTGGCTGTTCAATCCTAAGTGAGGGGGAGCCCCAAGTACCTTACAGTGAAGGGAGTGGACATGGCTTGAGTGACTGGACTTATGCCCCCTTAAAACAGCCTCTGCCCTAGGATGGAGCAGGGCACAGACACCTCTGGGGTCAGTTACCTTTTAGAGGGGGAATGCTGCAATGTGAGCTTTTGACCTCTCTGGAGAGTCTGAGTGCTGCTAATAGTCACTTAATTGTCCTCCTTACAATGACTTCCTTAACACAAGCAGAGGCTCAGAGCTTTACTGCTTAGCGCAGAGGTTGGCCAGGATGCAGCACTGATTTTTGCAAGCCTTCAGCTTTCCAAAAAGGCGCCTCAGGCTCTGCTCACCTTCCAAACGCCTTAGCTTAAACCTGCGCAGGGCTATTAAACTGGTGCCGCTCTGCACGGCTTGCTCTTAGCAGCACAAACATGCGTTTACACTAGTGGAAAACTTGCCACATTAAATAGCCCTGCTCAGAGAATAGTGATCTATGGCTGACAACCTATTCATGTTAAAACCTGACCAATGGCAACACAGGAAATTGCTTTCATGCTTGGCTCAGCCCTGGCCTGCTGGGTGGGTTAGTTGGCTGGTTGCTCTGGGGCAGGGCACTGAGCTCAGTGCTGGGAGTCTGGTGCTGGCCCTGTGCTTCAGCAGGGGCCCTGCAGCTGGGGCTTTGGCCCTGGACTGCACCACAGTCTGGCGGGGGCCCTGCAGCTGGGTTTCCGGTGGGGGTTCTGGCCCCCTCCATTGCTGTCTGCATGGGGGGGGAGGTGGGATGGGGCTGAGCTCCTACCATGTGCTGGAGTAAATAGGCTCACGTGCCAGGGCTTGCCAACCCCTGCTCTTGACAGTCCAGCATAAGAGGGGAAAAGGACTTCGTCAACGATGCCGCAAACTTCATGGCCGAGCCCTCAGCTGGCTGCGGAGAGTTGCAATGACGACATTGTGCCAAGCACCGTGGGAAGGCCATGACCACCTGCGGCTGCAGCTGGAGAAAGTTGCTGTGAGTCTCCGAGACTGTCACATGATGGCACCGTTATCTTTCCAAGTTTAGCTGGCCTGGGCTGGGTTGGAGAACCCTCTGACCTGTGTGGGTTTTTGTGCCTGCTTTGCTCACTGGTACAGTTCCTTCTGAGTTCAACATCCTGGTCTCCTTTGCTGCAGAAGGTAGCCTAGCTGCACTTGTAAGGCAACCTACTGTAGTAGCCCTAGCAGGGGGACCAGAACCGTGTCCCCCCTCCTCCAGCAGCCCAAGCAGGAGGGGGAGCATCTTCCACTCGTTCTACCAGCCAGAGACAGAGTCCTCTGAGCCCAGGGGGGCCAAAGGAAAGGTTCATGGGCTAACCAAGGAAGGGCATCTTCTGCCCCTCAGCCCAGCCCCTGCTGCTCTACCTCTAAGGCAGGTGGGATTGATTGGCTGGAGCGCGGTGTAGGTTGAGAGAGGGTAAGTTCGTAGTTGCCAGGAACCAAGCAGGACAGCCCCCTGCACCATCTCTACTCATCCTTCTCTTCCTGGACTTTCTTGTGAGTAAAGAATCCAAGCTGTTGCGGGGACAGAGGAAGTTGACAGGTCAGTATGAATTTTCCCCATGAGGTACCCATCAGGCCGAGCAGATTTGTAATAGACCAGCCCTGGAGCTAGGAGCCAAACGGGTCAAATAATGACCCTGTGCTACTGCCTGAGGGGAGTTTAACCCCGACCAGCCTCCTTCCAGGAAACCACGCCCCTGTCGTCTGCAGCCAGAGGAAAGGAGGGACAGTCCCCAGGCCAGATAGCTGGTCAGAGGCAGCCCAAACATGGGGCAAGTTATATTTGTCCACCCAGCAGTGTGGTGTCGCTACAGGCATGTTGCAGTGTGGGAAGGTATCCCAGAATCCTCCGCAGCACCTGCAGGTTCACTGCATTCAGTGCGCATTGTATCCACCCTTAAACAGCCTCAACTACCTGTCGATCTCCCAGCTCGAGCCTGGGACTGGGCCTTTGTGTCCATGAGGACTCAGCCACACATGGCCACTGGGAAACAGTAACAGGAATTAACGACGTGTGAGGTTCTTAAAGTGCACGAGTGAAACGCCAGGAAATCCCTGCATAGGGGCTGTCATTCAGAACTGATGGCCTGAATTCAGTTGACCTTCATTCACTTTGGAAATGCAGTTGTTTTAAGACTAACCCAATTACAGCCATGAATCCGGAGAGATAGCGCATCTACAGCGGGATTTAATGTGGATTAATTAATTTAGTTTGACTTTCCTGGGTAGCCCTGAGCATATGAGGCCAGAAGGCCCCTTCAACGAGCACCTTTTTACCTTGTGCTGCTTGGATAAAAGGCCTGGAAAGCAGCTGTGGTGGAAGTGAAAAACAAAACCTCTGCCTTTAAATCAGAGTTGGAATGCAACCTCTGCAATGGGGGTGAGGGGGCCCTAGGGAAATATTTCCCCCCCCCCCCAACATTTAAAGAGCTGTCAGTTCCTAGTGGGAGCGGCCTTGAGGTACCAATGTTTGTGCTGCTTTTCTACCCAGCCACCTACCTTCCACAGGCAGAATATGATCAGTGCCAGTAGAAGGAGCCCTCCGAGGATGCTGCCGATCAGGATCCATAAGGAGATGGGAATCTGCTTCGGCTGGATGATCTCCAGGACTGTCTGCAAAGAGCAGATGTTGGTAGAAGCAAAGCAAAAACTTCCCTGCCCCTTTCTGGGGTGGGTATTGAAGTTTGGATGCCAGGGTGCTGGGTTGTATGCTCTGTAAGCCAAGCGCTTGGAGGGCCACCCAGGAGAGAATCAAATGCTGCCCCGCTGATGAGCAGAGCGCCCCCAGCTGGCAGCTTGTGTTACTGCAGGTGGTGCACAGCCCCACATGCCTCTGTGCACATGGATGTTAAAAATTACAGGGAACCCTGGTGTTGGCTGAGGTATAAGACCCAGAATACACACTAAGGATGGGTCACCTAATGGGCCGTGCAGCCACCTCTGGGGTGGAGCACATTTGCTTGCTCACTGCTGCCCAGGACAAGTGAGGTGGAGCTGGGCCAGCTCATTCCAGCCCCTGATTCTCATGTTCACACAGTGTATCCCCCAGCCCAAGCTGAGGCATTTGCCACGTGGCTTTGGCTAATTCACAGGGGCAGTGCTGCATGCGACTTGTCTACATGGAGCAGCGAACCTCAGCAGAAATGAGCCTGAATTTAACCCTTTTCACTCCCCGCAAACCTACCTCCAAACAACCTAGCTCATGAATGGACATGTTGGGTCAACCCAGCTGGCTCCTGGCTACCACCGTTAATGCGTCTGGACCCCAGAAACATCACCACAGAGTTGGGAAAACCCCACCGGGATTCTCCCCTGCCAGTCACTGGGCCCAAACGCTCCCCCCCTCCCTGTATTCCACCAGGCCTGGTCTTGATCACATCTTGGCTGGTGAGAACATCTGATGCAGCAGCTGCCACCTGTCACACAACTGCTCTGCTCTGCCTGGAGTGGGGCAGGGGAGTTGACTGGCTGTGCTCAGCTTTGTATAGGTTTCTTTGATGTGAGATGGAGGGTGGTTATCTCCCACGCAAAGCTCTGTTGATGCCCCTGGCCGTTCCTCAGTCCTATAAACAGAGCCACAACCCCAGCAGAAATCAGCCTATTGCTTTTGCTATCTTAACTTGGGCTGCATCTGAGCCACAGCATCAAAACGAAGACTCAGGCTCCACTTGTCCCAGGTATTTAGGCACTTTGCGCCCCAGCCCCTTGAGGATCCTGCTCTGAAGGGTGGGAATGGAATCCAAAGCCAGAGCTCTGGAGAACGTTTGCCGCTCTAGCCCATCATGGGCTGCAAAGCCCCTTCCTTCCCCCACCCCTACCTCCCGCCGGTGCACGGACTCCTCGAGGAAGAGGAAGCTGTTCTCTTCAGCCACAAGCGCGAACGTGCTGATCACTTTCACCGTCTTGAATTTAGCCTGTTGGGAAGAGGGTTAAGGGCTGGCTGTCAGAGTGGCAGCCCAAGCCCTGGGGGATACCCTGAAATGCAGGTTGCCAGAGCTACAAGCCCCAGGTGTGGGGCAGATGCACACCGAGACTGGCCTAACTCCCCTGTGTAGACACTGTTTGGACGTTATGACAGCACACCTGCAGCTCTAGCTCCGTAATGGAGAAAAGCCGTAGAATACGAGGGAGCAGGGGCGTCCCACAGTCGGGGCTTCTCTAGGGCTGCCCAGAATTAATGAGTGCATGCCACTGCCCGCAAGCTTCGCCCGGCGAGGCAGCTCTGTGCAGCATGGTCAGCTCCAGGCCACAGGAACCACAGGGTCAGCGTTTGTAACTGTGGCACCAGCAGGGCCAGCTCTGCTGCCTCATTGTGGCCCCAGAGGGTTAAATGCTGCAGCCACTGTCCTTGCCCCCGCCTAGAACATCCCGTGTAGACAAGCTAAAGGGTGGGAGGAGAGATGGGAGGAGACTGTGCCCAGAATTATTGGCAGCACCGAGACCAGAACTCAACTCTCCCCTGCCCACTAGGCCAGGCTGCCGCTCCCAAAACGACTCTTGGGGAGGGGTCTAGCTACTCCTGCTTGTGCCACTGCTGCTAGCGTTGGGGTGAGGGGGCTGCGCCTCTGTGTGTTACAGACAGAGACATGGACGATGATGCTGGCTGTCCCCCTCCCACCCCCCCCCAAGCAACACAGGGCATCTGGCCGCACTCACCCTCCTGAAGAATTCGTTGTGGATCACCCTCAGCAGGTGGATGGTCACCTCCATGTTCTTCTCCAGCTGCCCTAGCTCGCACGTGACCACTTGGCACCAGGAGTTGCTGCAGTTCTGTGAGGGGAGCAGAGGCAGGGCTGTATCACACACCAGCCAACCCTACCATCCCGTTAGCTTCCCCCACCATCTGCCCCTTGCTTATGGTGCAGGCTGGAGCATGCATGTCAGGATGTAGCTGGTGGGATGGCAAGCTGCTTGCTGGGAGGGTGGGGCACTCCACCCCAACACCCCTTTCTGAAGCCAGCGTCCCGCGGCTGCCTGATGAATTGGTGAACGTCAGCTCAGACTTTCCTTGTTGTGTCTTTCAAATAAGTCAGTGTTAGATGGTTTTGCACAGGAGTTCTTCCTCCTTTTCACGTCACCCGCCCTCTCCCACATCAGCCACTGGAGGAATGAGCCAGGAGGAGGGGGAACTGCAGGGAGAGGACATGAAAATTGAACTCAGTGGAAAATCGGGGGAGAGGAAACTACTTGCGTAAAAGTACAAATGTCTCATATCTTGATTGTGTTCAACTCTCCAGACGTGTCCATCGAGTTCCATAGGATGGCAGCTTATTACTTCTGGAGACGTGAGCACAATTGAGCTGTGCTAGGTTTGTACTTTTGCTCAAGTAGTTTTCCAGGGGGACACTTTGACTTTTACTTAATTACATTCCCCCCTAAAGCAGCCTCACTTTTGGGAACTTTCCCCACCTCTGCCTTTCAGAGCATTTAAGCTAGTTGCTGCGGCATCGCTGCAGTTACACTGCTCTGGAAGAGCTTTCAATGGTCCGAGCGTTTCCCAGGCAGGGAGGGGACTACCCTCTGCTGCTGTCCGGGACCTTTATACCAGCAACGCCACAACTATGCTACAGCTCGGCTTGGTAGAACAGTATCACTCAGGCCACAGCTAGGCCTACGGTGCTGCACGGCACAGCTGGGCTGGGGAAGATGCTCTACGCTGATGGGAGAGAGAGAGAGAGAGAAGAGCGAGACAGAGAGCTGTCCCAGCCCCATAAAAACCCCACCACCTTGAGCAGCACATTGGCCTGACTTATGTCGCCCTGGGAGAGGCGGGGTGGGGGGTGCTAGTCACAACGCTGTGTGATACACAATTTGCCACCATAAGCTGTGGTGTAGATGTAGCCTAAGCGTCACACAGCTGACAATGAACACCATTATCAACATTAGGAACAGATCAGGCACGGCGGGGGGTGGGGGGGTGGGACAGACAGGATGGCTGTGTCCCTGGGCAATGTATATAGGGATGCTTGGTACTTCTAGAAGGGGTGGAGCCCCAGGTGACAGCCAGCACCCCAGCACTGCCCAGACCACACCATGGTCCCGCCCCAAGACTTCCGAGCTGCCAGGAGCACGTGGTGCAGGGAACTGAGCAGGTGGTATGGTGATCCCATAGTGATTTAAAGGGGCCTGAGGCACTGGCTGCCACCATTGTCACCATACCAACAGCAGCGGCAGCTGGGAGCCCTGGGCCTTTTCGAATCACTGGGCGCCCCCTTTGCTCCCCCACGTCAGCAGGCCTGATCACACCCTTTGTAAAATGGGACTTAGATGTGTTCGAACAATGTCACCCCCAGCCATGATCTTTGGGGGGCAGGGGGGCAGCAGCATGCAACAATGGCAGGTGGAATTTAAGGAGGCCCAAAGAACTGCCCTGACCTGGAATTCAGGCAGCACACCGGCGCTCAGTAACTCTTTGCAAAGATACTGGTGTTGGAAGTGGGATCCACAAGCTCTTTAGATGAGCACCAGCTGTCAGTTTGGCTTTGCTGAGTTGGACGGCACCTCCCAGGTGCTGCAGCAACCAGCTTCAGCTCTGCTGACCTTCCAGGGGAGCAACCTCCCCCCCACAAACCAAATGGACCATTCCAATTTTGGCACAGCCAAGCTGCAGTGGTGGGGGCAGGGAGGGCTCTACTCCATTTGAGATCACTGTGAAGGCGGCCAGGCTGCTGGCGCTGCCCGATCGTGCCACTCACCAGTTTGTCTGTGTGCAAGAGCTCTTGAGGGTGAACAGGAATCACTCCAGGCTGGCTCCAGAGTGTTGCCTCCGTCAGGTTGTGCAAGACACAGGTAACCTTGAACGACAGCAGGTGGCAGTGCTTGGCATGAGTATGGATTAGAGAGGTGATGCTGCTGGACAGACAGACAGACCTTTGCAGGGCAAGGTATCCTACCAGATTTGCCCCCATCTTGATTTACAACCATGTGAGGGGCACAGGCACCTACAATGGGCAGCAGCAACCACACCCTGCCTTGCACGCCTGTCCCTGAGCCATGAGCCCATTCAGCTGCTGCCCCCCAGGGGCCAGAGGTGAACTGCCTATCTCGCAGGCTGAGGACTCACGTTGTCGGCAATGATGCGTGTGACGGAGAGGAAAGGGCTGCGCCGGTAGGCCCAGGTGGGGAGCTGCATGCTGACAGAGAGGTTCCTGACCGTGTAGCAGCCGAGGTTCTGGACCTGCACAGAAACGGAAGTGGCATTGTTTGACAGCTGCAAAGGCAAGCATCCCACGTGGCCATCTCCTAGCAGTGCCAGTCCTAGCAGCCACTCAGCCTAGGCTTGGTGGCCACACACCAGCTGCCCTGGGACGATCCTGGAAGGGCCCAGAGGAGCACAGCTTTGACTGGGGGACAGAGCCACTTGGCTTTTGTATTTGTACAGCTCCTAGCACCTGCTCAGTGACTGGTGGGTGCTATGCGGCTCCACGCAGCGTGCTGGACAAACCCTCCATTGGGTCCCTGGGCTTGGCTCATTAAGGCGAATCCCCACAAAGTGCTTTGGGTGGTGACCCCCAAGAGTTCAAACACCCCTGTGCTTTCCAAGGAGCCACACTTCACAGGTGGGGTTTTCCCAGGGGCACAGCACAGAAAGAATCCAAGGGTCCCTGTCCAACCAAGCCCAGGAGTGGCTGGAGGCATCCCTGCTGCCCCGGTTTCTTGGGAGGAGCTGCTGTTACCTTGATAGTGGTCTTGAACTCTGGCCCAGCACTGGTAGGGAAGGTGCCTGGCGGATGCACTTCGTAGCGGCTCAGGATGGCCTCGCTGCGGAGACACGGCACAGCTGGGGGTATGTGTGTGACACAATGGAAAGCTGAACCGGCCTGAGCGCATCCACCAGGCTGACTCCACCCCGCCCCAGAAAGCTGTGTGGGCGTCTGATGCAGCCCAGGTCTCATTCTGGCTGCTTTAAACCCACACCACCACTCAAGGGAGACACCCCCAACTAGACACACAGAGCATCCTGCCCCCTCCCAGCCTCTCCACTTGGGTTGCCCCCCCCCCATGGGCTCACCTGGAGAGGAAGAGGTCGGGCTCATAGCTGACGTAGGCGAAGGGCTGTGCTATGTTATCGTGCAGAGTCTCATTCAGTTCAATGCTTTCACTGAGAGGCAGAAGAGCGGAGCGTTCCAGTGGCCAGCTTGCACACGCACGCACGCACATGCATGGCCAGGCACCAGTGCACATCCGTGAAAAATCCACCTCTCCTTGTTCCCTGCAGCTGTCTCCAAGCGACTCCCCAGGGCATTTGGGTGGCGGGTTCCCAGGGTCCCGGGCAGCGACTGTCTCACAGCTGCTTAATCTAGGCCACATCCCTGAGCAGGGCAGAGCTCCTGCCAGCCAGAGGCCCTTGGTGCCTTGGAGGTGGCTGTAAAACTGCTAGCCTTGGTGAGACACGCTCAGCTCCATTCTTGGTTGGCTCTCTCCCATGCACTAGGGGAGAAATCTGGGGCAAATGCCCTTGCTGGATTCCCAGATCACTTCTGGCCCAGGAGGGCCAACCAGGGCTGATGCAGGGGGAGCAAAGGGGACATTTATACAGTAGGGTCCTGAGCTCAGGTCCCCACAAAATCAGCTGTGTAAATAAAAAGGTGCATGGAGGGGGCCAGAACCAAGAAGATGTACCAGAGCCCCCAGAGTCCTCCCAGAGCCGCGGCTCCAGCCACCAGTAGCAGCTAACGCAGGGAGCTGAGCGCTCTCAGAGCAAGGTGTATTGGGAGTTCTTGCTCCCTAGCGTCTTGTAATTGTCAGTCTCTGGGCCCCTCTGCAAGGCAGAGCCTCGCTGTGAGTCCCACAGCACAGCTGGGCCACTGAGGCCCAGATCCCCAGGGGCGTTTCAATGCCAACCGACCACTGCTGCCCACAAAATCTGGGGGCATCAGGACCTCATCTGCCTTTGTGCTCTGGCTGAAGTGACCTGCCCTAGGAGAAGGGAACCGGGCCCAGCTCTCCTGCAGCCCAAGCCAGTGCCCTGACTGCGCCTGGGTGACTGTCAGCTGACACACGGCAGCTGGCTCCCCCCTACCCCAGTAGCCAGTGAGAGTCCGTTTCGCCAGCTGCTCTTACCTGCTGGCCGTGAGTTTCAGCTGTGCTCGGTTGAGAAGGAAGGTGCAACTGAACTCAAACTCCAGCAAGAACGCTACCTGGGGAAAAGCAGAGCATTCAGCCAGGCCTGGCTTCTGTGGCGCCCCGTGTGGGCCAGGCCCGGCACTGGGGCGAACAGGGACCCAGGCGAGGGCACTGGGTTCCTTGGGGGTCAAGTGGGGGCAGGGAGGTCCCATTTTCAGCAGCTGCTGCAGACTGCAAGTTGCCTGTTCTCCGCACAATGGCCGTGCAGTGGCATCAGGGACAGAGGCAGCAGGGGCAGAGCTAGTTGTCAGGTCGGATTATTTCCCCTGCTCTGCCCCGCGTGGACCGCAGCCCCCTGTCACTGCCTGGAGAGCGCCATGGGGTGCCCTCGCCTCTCCATGCAGCCCTCAGAGCCCCGCAGAGCTCCCCCGCAGCGCCCCAGCTGCATTTTCAATCCCCGGGACCCGGGGCAACTGCGTCATTGGGCCTGTGGCACTGCACCCGGCTGGCGTCAGCGCTGCCCTTCCCACGCCCGCCTGGCTGCCTGCACCATCAACGGCTGAGCCCGGGGACTCCGGAGCAGTTTGGGCCCAGTGAGTTCATAAGCCAGCCCCTTCCCCTGAGCAAACCCAGGGGGAGTCTGGGGGCCAGCTTCACCCCTCGCGCTCCCCGCCAAATGCCCCCGCACCAGCAGGGGAGACACAAAACTAGCTGCGGGCGCTCTGCTAATCCGCTGGGCGGCGTTTTAACTTCTCCCGGGTGGCCGCACGAGTGCACAGGTTACTGGGAACACTGGTGGTGAGGTGGGGGGTGGAGGGGGCCAGCAGAGCTGGCGGGGGGAGGTGGAACCAGGGCTGGAAGAGCAGGGGGCTGTCGGTGGCTCTGAGGGGCACTGGCAGAGCTGGCGGGGGGAGGTGGAACCAGGGCTGGAAGAGCAGGGGGCTGTCAGGTGGCTCTGAGGGGCACTGGCAGAGCTGGCGGGGGGAGGTGGAACCAGGGCTGGAAGAGCAGGGGGCTGTCAGTGGCTCTGAGGGCACTGGCAGAGCTGGCGGGGGGAGGTGGAACCAGGGCTGGAAGAGCAGGGGGCTGTCGGGTGGCTCTGAGGGCACCGGCAGAGCTGGCGGGGGGAGGTGGAACCAGGGCTGGAAGAGCAGGGGGCTGTCAGTGGCTCTGAGGACACTGGCAGAGCTGGCGGGGGGAGGTGGAACCAGGGCTGGAAGAGCAGGGGGCTGTCGGTGGCTCTGAGGGGCACTGGCAGAGCTGGCGGGGGGAGGTGGAACCAGGGCTGGAAGAGCAGGGGGCTGTCGGGTGGCTCTGACAGGCACTGGCACCTCTCAGCTGAAGCAGGGGAGGGGGCTGGACTGGACCAAAAAAAGAGAGAGGGGTCAGGAAAGTGGGGTTGGGGGGCACCAGGAATCTCAGCCCTTTATCCACCTGTAGGAGTTCGCTGCCACCCCGAGCTGCGCTGCACCGAGCCGAGCCACGACCAGACTCACCCTCGCCAGGGACCCGAAGACAGGGTAGCTCACGCTGCAGGTGCGGGTGTGGGGGGAGGGCGCGCTGCATTCCACCTTCACCTGGGCTTCCCCCTGCAGGAGCAGAAGAGCCCATCACCGTCCTGCCGCCTCCAGCCAGCAAAGGGCAGGCAGGGGACACCCACACTGGGCAGGGCCTCTTGCTTCACCCGGTCTTGCATGAGAGGCAGCTCACAGCCCATTTCCCACATTGGTTAAGTAGCTTTAGCCAACAGCTGTTGCATTCTGGGCACACAGGGTGGCTGGAGACTGGCTCCTGGGGTCCAGGCAGAGTAGCCTCTAGCTGCACCAGCTGAACCAGTCCCTCTCCCCTCCCACCAGTGCTGGACTGGGAAGGTCTTTGCTCCAGCCCAGCCTCTCTCTCACTACCTGCCCTGCTCCCCCAACACAGCCCCACCCCCAGCCCCCCGTGGCAGCGAGCTGCCCACCTTGAGTGAGAGGCTGGAGAAGTGGAGGTTTTTGGAGAACCAGAGCTTCAGGCTGGTGTTGTAGGCGTTTTCCTTCTTGTTCTCCAGCACCACGTCCACCAGAACCTTCCTCTTCCCCTTGTGGATCACGTGAGGCTTCTCCCTGAAACGGGGGAGGAGTTGACAAGTCAGTGTCAAACTGGGGCAGCTTTGATTGGGCAGCTATGGCACCATCCTTCCCAGGGTAGTCAGATATACCTAAGGCCAGGCCCGAACCCACAACTTCAGGATTTAAAGCTCCCCCCAACCCAGCTCATGCACCATAGCTCATTGGTTGGAACTGACACCCTCTACACACAAAATGGACACTAGAGGGGGACCAAGGGCTGCAGTGTTACACATCCTTGTTTGTGCACCCTTTAGGGCTTGCAAAACTCCCTGTGTCTTTTGAGAAGCCAGGTTCAGAGCTGGTGGTGACAGCCAAAGGGGCCGGCCCACATCCACGGCAGCGCCCTGGCTGCCCCGTTCCCAGACTGTCATACCTGGAGCCAGACAAATCCATGCTTGCCTGCAGCACCAGGTCTGTGACACACTCGTTGTCCTCTCCGCAGTCCTTGAAGAAGGGGATCTGAAAGCAAAGGAAAGGGGTCATTGCTGGCCACCGAGGGGCAATGGCACAGCAGGGCTGTTATCCCCAGGAAATGTGGGGCAAGACCACTGCCTGCAAGGCGGCCGGTTTGCATCGCTGGCTAGAGCAGATGAAGAGAATCCCAGCTCATGTGTTTTGCCTTCCTCGCCGCCCCACCTTCTCCTCCTCCCACAGCGCCATCAGCAGTGGAGCAACCTGGGAGATGCCCATGGCTTGCTCTGAGTCAGAGACTTTAAAGCCAGAAGGAATCACCTTGTCTGAGCGTCTCTGAGGCATGGGCCAGACCCACCCATCACCCACACAGTGAGCTCAGCAACTGGATATAGTACAGAACATTCCAGCTTTTAGGAGATGAGAGGCTTGGTTTGGAATCACACTGAGTCTAGAACTGCACACACACAGTCTAGAACCACATGCACTAGTCTAGAAGAACCCCCAGGCTATGTGTGTCCCAAGGACACCTTCCAAGGCAACTCTCCCCATCTTCCTGCTGCCTATAGGACATGCTACCCAGCCCCCAGGGCTGGCACCAGTGCTGCTGTAGAGAAACAGAACTTTAGGGAAGCAGTGCTTAAAATGGCCATACTCAAAGCCTCCCCAGTTCCAGTTCCAGGATACCAGCTGCCTAGGGACACAGTGGTTCGTTAAAGATCCACCACAAAAGGATAAGCCAAACGCTCACCAGTTTCTTAACAGTAGTGGAGGATCTCTCGTCCAGCACGGGGCCTGGCTCAGTATCACTCAGGGCAAATTTCACCATCATGCTGACCGGCCTCAAGTAATCTGTTGTGTCCTGTGGGGAGGAAACATCCCAGGCTAGTTTTCAAGAAGGGATTGAAAGCAGCATCTCCTGAAAAGGATGCCAGCTTTGACTGACACCCGCTAGACCGCATGCTTTCTGTCCCCCACGGCATTGTGAGAGTGAGAGGTTACTTTCTTCCAAAGCCTTCTATATTAGCGATAGCTGGAGCAGGATGGCTTTGCTAGGCCAGTGGTCTGATCCAGATAACTGGAGGTGATGTGACCTACATAGCCCTAAAAGGCCTCGAACTGGTCATTCTATTCCTGGGCCATACTCCTGCAGCTAGAGTCAGAGAGGGCTGCCAGCAGGGCATTTGCTGGGAACCTGGAACTTCCTGCTGCCATGGTCCCAAATAATCCTAATTTGGTGATGCTGCAAAAGGCCCCTGCTGGAGCTGGGTTCTGGACTGGGCTGGATGTGGTACCTGGCTGAGTCCCTGTGAAAAAAGGAGGATTCCTGGGCTGCTGAGACTTAGGTTTAAATCAGACATCAATAAAGGAACAGGCATAAATCTGTAGGGGAACACTTTAACCTCCCTGGACACTCAGTAGCCATCCTTCTACAAAAAACCTTCAACACTTGACTACAAAGGGAAACAAAACAGCTGAATTGGAGCTCATTTCCAAATTCCAAATGATACAATTAGGCCTCAACAAGGATCTAAATTGGTTAATGCCCTACAGCGGCAACTTTCCTCAATGGTTATCAATATCTACCCTTCAGCTACACTGAATGGCCCTAATGACCCTGACTGACCATCCTGGGTTACCGAGGACAGGAACTTCTTTCTCTTGCAGTAATTTTCTTATATCTACACTCCCCCACACCCTTTGTATTTTCACTCCACACACACACACACACAAACACACACACCCCCCTTTGTATTTCCACTACATGCACGCACACATACCTTTGTATTTCCACTCCAATCCAGTTGATTAAGTGGGTTTTAGCCATAGCAGCTTATGCCCTAATAAATCCATTAAATTTCTAAGATGCTACAAGACTTGTTGTTGTCACAGACACGGACTGACATGGCTTTCTCTCTGAGACTATGTTTACTGTGCAGTTGGTTATGTTAATGGGCCTGGAGCCTAAGCCAGGTCATGTGACTGTTTTAAGTCTAAATCAAGACCAAGTGTATAACTAAATCCCGGGCCACGTAGCTCAAAGATGGGATCAGGCGGAGGAGGAAACTCAGTTAGAAGGACATATGATCTGATCCTGCGGGACAAGACTGTGCTCCCCCCAAGTTAAGCTATGATGGCCAGAGGTGGCATGTAGAGCAAGAATCATCAGGCAGTCCTAAGGGGAAGGCAGTGTGGTCTAGTGGGGACAGCACCCGGCTAGGACTCAGGACACCTGGGTCTGTCACTGACCTTGGACATGAGGTGTCCCCTCTCTGTGTCTAAATTTCCCCTTCCCAGTCTTTAGCGTGTCAGTTCTGAAAGGGCAGAGTGTGTCGCTCACGATGTGTCTATCCATGCTGCACTCAGCACAGGCAGATGTCATGGTAGTCACTTCACCCTACCTGGCTCAGGAATCAATCACAATGAAAGCACAGCCAGCTGCCGAGTATGTACTTAATCCACTTTGTACGCTGATAACCCCTTGCAGGGCAGCACAGCCCGGAGTCTGTGTGCAGCAGTGGGGTGGCCAGAGGCTGTTGTAATACTGATGCTGTACAGCAGGGGGCGGGAGGCTCCTTATCCAGGGCGCAGTTGTGGTTCTCTGCCCCTGTCCTGTGAGACAGAGCCCCCCGCCGCCCCGACCCACTTCTACTCACAATCACGTGGAAGGGCAGTTGCTGGCAGACCGTCCTCCCCACGCTGGCTCGGAGCCACTTCTGCACCAGCTTCTGGGAGGTGTCATCGAACACAGCCCTGGTGCTGAACTTCCTGTCGTCCAGAGACACGTTGTACCTGATGCCTGTGCCGACAAAAGGGGAGGCGTCACTCCAGAGTCCTGAGATTCACTGCGGGCCCACAGCACTGCAGATAAAGCAGGGCAGGTGCTGGCACTCACTGAAATGCCTGTCCCCCTGTCCCCGAGCCCTGGAGGTGGCGCGGAAGCAGATGGTGGCCGTGACGCACACGGAGTCCTTGCCGTGCCTCTGGCAGTTCTTCTGGAGTACGTTGATGGAGTTGGGGTTGAAGGTCAGCGAGGCATTGACCTGCACGATCCTTCGTGACCTGGCCGCCGGGAATCACACATTCAAGACACTGGATCCCTGGGTGCCCTGGCATCCATCCAGGAGCAGTTCAGCCCTCCAGGCTGCATCCATTTGTCCAGCCCCAGAGGGATGCAGCAGTCCCCAGCACCAGACACTTGGTATTGCCCAACCCCTCTAGGGTGCTCAGGTCCCCTAAAGAGGCTTAAAGGCAGGTGGAACCACCCCAAGACTCACCTCTGCATCAGGGGCTTCCCTCCAGTCTGCAGGCCTCCTGCCTTGCATTAGGTAAGGCAGCATGGTCTAGTGAGCAGAACACTTGACTAGGCCTCAGAAGCCCTGGTTTCTAATTCCCAGCCCTGTCGCTGCCCTGCTGGGTGATCTCAGGCAAGTGCCTGCCCCTGCTCCGTGCCTCAGTTTCCCCATCTGTGCAATGGGGATAAGGACCCTGCACCGAAGCTGTCTGCTGGTCTGACCCACTTGCCACCCATCCCGCTTGTGGCCCTGGTGGCAGGGCAGCATGACTCACTGCAAAACCACAGCAGCTCCCTGGGCCCCAACAGCCAAATCTACCAGCTCGTCCCCATCCAGGTCCATCTGCCCATCCACGCTGCGGCCGAAGTAGCTCAGGCTTTGCTGGAGTGACGAGGCTTCAATCCGCTGGCAGGCAAACAGGGAGTTAGTTCCAGGGGGAAAGGCACTAAAGGCACAGCCAGTTTAACTTAGCATCTTAAGAGGCAGCATTATCTAGTGGCTAGAACACCAGACAGGGACTTGGGAAACCAGGGTTCTAGTCTCCATTCTGTCATGAACTCTATTGTGCCTCAGTTTCCCCACCCACCTTTATCTTGCAAGGTCTTTGGGGGCAGGGACCATCTCCTACTAGGTGTCCATGCTCCAGACAGCACAATGGGGTCCTATCTTCTGGGCTCTCTGAGGTAGTAATAAAAACAGCCCAAGATCCATTAGCGGCTGCCAGCCTGGCTTTCAGGGAGATCCCAACTCTTAAGCAGCTTTGACTTGTGCCAGGCCCTGGTCCAGTGCCCAGAGATCCCCGAGGGCAGCTGGAAGCCCAACCACCTACCAACCTCACCCAGACAGGAGATCACAGCTTCTCTGCCTGGCCAGTGAAGAATCCCCTTCGGTTTTTCTACCTCTGGAGCACTGACTCTTCCCCAGACGAGGGGACACACTCACTGCCCAGGACACCCCAAAACTGCCCTTGCTGGACCAGACAAACATCCGCATAATGGGCAACCCCTCATCTCCCCTCTGCGCTGAGTCTGAGTGCAGGAAAATCCCTGGGTACCCCAAGGGGTCTAGCCACAAGAAAAGCGAGTGAGTGGAGTGGAGTTTGTGGCCATCTGCCACCGGGGGCAGCTGACAGACCAATAAAACCCCATGTGGCTCTGTATGCAGCTCTGGCTCCTAAGGCCACCCTACAATGGGTGGTATAGGGACAGGATAATTCCTTCCCTCCACACCATGTGGCAGGTCCTAGAGCCCACATCCAGGACCCAAGTCCTCTCCCATAGTAATCAATGAAAATCAGGTGTCCAGATATCCTTCGGCTTCTGGGCCCAGATAGTTCAAACAGGATAGTCTCCTGGGAAGTTTTTCAGGGCTGGCAGTGGGCAGATGGTGCCTGTGTTTGAGGGTTTAGTGCTTAAACCAGGAGAAGAGAGAGTTGGGATTCCTGGATTCTGTTCCTAGCCCCAGGAAAGAAGCAGAGGATGGCAGCTGCAAGAACCCTGAACTCCCGGGGTTCTGCTCCCACCTCTCCCACTGATTCAGCCCACGGCTTGGGTCATGTCATTCCTCCGCCTCATGCCTCAGTTTCCCCATCTGGAAAATGGGGGCAATCAATACTCAGCTCAGCTGGGATATAGGGCAAAAAGTCATTAATGCTTTGTCACGATTTTATCTGTTGAGGGCCTAGACAGCGCTATAAACCCAGCACTGCTATTATGCATCTGTTAGAGTTAACCCATGTGTTTACAGTAGGTCCTAATGTAATGAAGGGATTGAGTTAGGATCCAAACAAGTCTCTGGAGCTTAACCCTCCTTAACAGGGTGGGATTTCTACAGCACTGCAGCCCAGGCCAGGCACACTGGGCCCTCTGATCTCACCCCCTCACCCAAGTGGCTGACCTGCTGGTACTGTGGCAGGACGGTGCCCCGGAAGCCATGGTAGATGTATACAGCGCCCCGGTGGCCATCCTCCAGGGGTGCTCCCACCACCACATCGTTAAAGCCGTCGTGGTTGAGGTCGGGCACGGCAGCTAGGGAGTAACCGAAGCGGGAGTCCTGAGGCTTCTTGTCAGCGCGCAGGGTCCCGTTGAACGTTAGGAGCAGCTGGGAGGGAGGAAGTTGTAATGGGCTCCAAGCCAGATTCAGGTTCCTTCTGTGCCTGCCTAGACTTGGCTCCCATCTATTGGGAGCCTGCGATCGTGCCAGCCTCCAGCAGCTGCCCCCAGCAACTACAGCAGCCTGCCACTTTCCCGCAGCCAGGCCCGCTAATGGGGGGCAAAGGGAGCAGTTGCCCCCAGGCCTGGCATTGGCAGTGGTGGCAAGCTGGAGTTCCAGGTCCCTTTGAAGTGCTGCAGCAGCATTGCTCTGGCTGTGCGTGGCTGGGGTGGGGCTCTGTGCCCTGGTCCAGGCACCACTGAGAACAGGCTGCTCTTGGCCCCTCCCCTTCTGCTGTTGGCCCCGCCTCTCTTCTTTTGTTCCCACCCCTTCTGCTCTTGGCCCCGCCCCTTATGGGACACAGAGACGACCCCAGCTTGCCCCAGGGCTCGCAGCAACTGTGGTGCCGGGGCCTGAACCCAGGTGTAAGGCACACCTACTCTGTCCTGCCCCACCCTGCCCCTTTCCAGCACTGGTAGGGTCACGTCTAGAGCTACTAGAGCTGGTCTTTCAGCTCAGCACATACAGGCCTTTGTTTTAAAAATGCAAGTGGCTCCAGGTTCCCTTCCCACTGCTGACACTCAGGGGTGTGGGGTTCATGCTGCCAGAGCAGGTCTTTGGCAGAGACAGCATTTGTTTGCGGGTAGTGGGCACCTATCCCAGCCCCAGAAACCAGAGAGACAACTTCTCTTGGCCTTCTGCAAACTGGCATTCCCACCCCTGCCGCGTGCCAACCAGACAGCTAGCGCTGATAGGCACAACCCTAGAGACTACCCCACCCGCCCAGGGAGCAAGGCAGGGTCCGCGCTGCACCTTACCTGGCCGACTTTGTAGACATAGACCTGACCTGTCTCTTTGCTCTGAGCTCCCAGGTACATGGGGGCAGCAATCAGCAGGACATCTGTGATTCCGTCCCCATTCACGTCCACGGAACACACTTCACTGCCGAAGTACGAACCGATCTGCAAAGTGGGGGAGAGGACGGGGAGGGAGGTCAGGAGTCAGCGAGTCATTCTTCCGCTCTCCTCTGCGCTGATTAGGCCTCAGTTGGACTACTAGTGTGTGTGTGTGTGTGTGTGTGTGTGTGTGTGAAGCTACACACTACCATGGCCACCCCTCTGGGCAGTGGCAGGTGTCTGTACGGGGCAAGTGGCGGGGGTGTGGTGCATTGATGGGGTTGGCTGGGCACAGGGATAATCTAGCATTAACAGGGGTAGGAAGGGTGTTTAATTCAGACTGACACATGGCACCATGGGCAGGGTTCTCATACAGCACCCTGTTAACACAGCAAAGTCGCCTGTCAGCCCCAACACACACAGCCCTGCACAAGGCAGACGAGAGAGAGGTGCCCTTGCCACCCGGCTGCTGCAGTGAAAGTGAGCCAGGGAGTCCTCTCTCCCCACTGTAGCCTCCAGACAACCTGCACCCCAAACCCCTCAGGCCTTTTGCCACTTTCCAGTTGCTTTTCAGTTCGACATTTAATCTGATTAGACTGGAAAAAGGTGGGGGAAGGGGGAGCAACAGGAAGGACCCATTTGGATGGCCCTGGCAGGAGGAAAATGGCCAGTTTCTTCTGGTTTGTGGCTATTTCCAAGATTTCTTCCCAGTTCGAGATGGGGGAAAATGTCAAACTCAGAAATATTCCCAGGCTGGGAAAATCATCTCTTGCATCTGTACAGCCCACGCATTCAGCCCTGATCCTGTAGACCAGGGCTCAGCAACCCCCAGCATGAGTGCCAAGAGTGGCACATGAGCCGATTTTCATCAGCCCCGCCCCTCCGCCCCCCATGCAGCCGGGAGCTTGCTCAAAGCCAAGCCACCTGGGGATTAACAAGAGACCAGCTAATGCTGCCAACCACCACCTAACCGGTAAAGCTCTGCAGCTTCATTTCTTTATTATTGAAGCTGTTGTAAGTAGGGCGATCAGTGACTTTAAAAATCATCACCGGCACTTGGACTGTCCATAGAGGTCAAAAGGTCAAATTTTGGCAGGCCGCCTTGGAAAGTTGCTGACCCCCTACTGCAGACGGGCGCCGATGGCACATCCCAATCCCTCGCCAGGTGCTTGGCCCTTACCTGCTCCCCAGTGAGGGCCTGGGAAATGACCACGTGCCCACGGTTGCTCATCTCGAACAAAATAACTTTCCCCTTGTGCTTGAAGCGCGGCGCCCCTGCCACATAGAGACACTTCCCATTCCGGAGGCGGACCGAGGAGACCGCGTATCCTGTCATGGACAGAGGGGTTCCCATCAGCTTCACACAGCAGAGAACACCAGGGCTGCTCTACGGGGCAGGCCAGGGGTTCCTGGGATGAGGGGAGCCGGCAGCTAGCCAGCTTTGTGGTCTGATGCAGAGAAATGGGTTTTAATGGTGGGTGACATTGCTTCCAGGGGGTGCTAGTCTGCAGACAACCCTTCTGGAGAGAGAATGAGGCAGGGACTGTCTCTTTCATCTGTGTTTGTACAGCGCCTTGCACTGGGGGGGGGCATGGGGCCTGTGAAGGCCAACAAAATGCAAATTAAGAAACTAATAATACAGAGCTGTTCCCAACTCAGTCATCTAGAGACAGCCCACTCTCCTTTCCCTCCAGCACCACACAGAGACATGTGTCCTGTGTCTGTCCTCCCCACTTCCGATTTGCCTGGCCCATCCTGATTTGGACAGAGCTCAGCGACAGGAAACCATGTGGCACATCCCCATCAGAGCTAGTACCTCACCCACTCGCATCCTAGAAGCCAGCTGGGCAGCTAACAATGGCTGCTGGACTCAGCAGGGACTGTCCTTTGGTTGGTACAAAGCTCTGGGCCAGGGGTCCTGGCCCACCACTGGGCCCCTGACTCCTGTGCATCCACAGTACTAATAATAAACTTTCCCAGCTCAGGGTCAGGTTCTCAAAGCTCTTTACAGAGCAAAAGATGCAAGTGGAATTTGCAAGAACACCTGAGCAGTGCAAAGGGCTGACTGTCTAGGACCCGCCCCTTCTGCCCTTGGCTCCACCTCTTCAGGAGCATGCAGCTGGGCCCCCCTCACACCTTGCCCTGGGACCTGCACTGGCTGTCGGTCCCCACTGCCTGCAGCCCATGAGACATTACCAACCCATGTGCCTTGGCTCCTCCCACAAGGCCATGTGACATGGAGAGGCGGGGCAATGGAATCCCAGGGCCACTCAGCCCGGGGAGAAGAGGGCTCCAGCCAGCGGCCCCACCTCACCTAGGTAGGCGGCGTGGTTCTTCAGCTCCAGCGGAAACTCCTTCTCAAAGGCTTTCCTGGGCGGGATGACCCGGCCGTGCCTGCTCTCCTTGAGGACTGCGCCATCCCAGTCGTACGCCCCCACCGTGCCAAAGAGGATCCCGTCCTGGTGGGATGGGGAGGAGAGAGGATGAGAAACAGGGATATTTTTGTTCCCTGGGCCATTGGCCCAATTTACGCTCCCATTCGCAGGTACCTGGGAACCCCCTGGCTGCTCCTCCGTGGGAAGGAGATCCTGATGACCAGAGCGCAGGGACTATAAAAGTAACTTTCCACTCCTGCAATCGCTTTCTTAGGAAGCCCCTACCAAGCAACAGCAGCAGGCAGTGACTGATAGATGGAGACAGGTTCTCTGGGTGAGCTCGTGCAGGTCCCTTCCCCTCTCTCTGCTTCTGTTTCTCCTTTGTCTGGTCTATTTAGATCAGTGGCTCTCAAACCTGAGGACCACCCGTTTTTGTTTTAAAATGTTTATGACCCTCCAAGCCTTGCCCAGATGTGGATGGAAAAAATGAGCGGGAACGTCGATGGCAAGGCCTCCAAGGACAGCGCCGAGCAGAACGGGAGCCCAGTTTTGTTTACAGGTTCTAGAGGCTATCATAAAAAATTGGCCAAGTTTACTCTAGAGAAGAGACGGCTGATGCAGGGACATGATTACAGTCCTGAAGAGTGGAACAGGTACTCCTAAGGAAGCTGGCAATCAACTGTTCTCTGCATCCACCCAAGGGTAGGAAAGAAGGAATTGGCTCAGTTTGAAGCCAGGGAGAGTTAAGCACTAGAAGAGGTTAGCTATGGAAGTTGATGGGACTTTCGAAAGTTTAAGAAACCCCTACTGGGGAAGGTCAAGGCTATTATAATCTTTCACATTGCAAACAGATGGATTTCGAGCTCCCTTTTAGCCCTGCACTGCTAGGTTGCTTTACTCCAACCAGCACCAGCATTACCTCCAGCAGGTGAGTGGAAAAGCCAATTTGGGACATCTCCAGTTCAAACGAGCTTTCGTTGTATCCATGAGTCCCTGATGGGGAAGGGGAGAGAGAAAAAATAGCAGCCTTATATTTGGAGAAACAGCGCAGGAAGGTGGCCATGGACATCCAGCTATGAATTCTCAAATTTGTCATGGATCGTCTAACAGGAGAATGACCACTTAGCTCCGTAGGGGAAACTGGAGACAGAGAGCCCGTGGAGCGGGAAGGACCTCTCTTGGTGTCAGACCAGGAGGTCAGAAATGTCTGAGGTGTAACTCTGGCCTCTCAACCTGTTTTTCTTATGCTGTTGGCTGCATCTCTGACTGCTAACAGACAGAACCCATGAGGCCAACATGGCCAGCGGCAGTAACCCAAAAAATACTGATCTGATCCTGCCCCCCAAAAATATTCCTGGAGACTAGCTTGACAAAACCCCTGAGATTTCAAAAACAATGCCCGTGCATTTTCATCTTTTTATTTGGTGTCTTTTGCAGCTTTAAGGGATTACATTTTCAAGCTTTTTTCCTTATCCCTAAGAGCTAGGAACTTAAACAAATGCTGGGATTCTTGCTAATCCTATGAATCCAAGAGCTGGGGCTTTAACCTACCAAACACTGAGACACCTGCCTTAAAACCTGTGCAGCTCAGCCATATCGCCCTCAGTGTCCTGTGCTCTTACATCCTTAGCCTTGTTACACCAGCATTTTAGCCACTCTGTGCTGCAGCTTGTCACATTTCAGCTGCCATCTTTGGGGATATAGTCCCCTGACAAAATGATCCCATTCATAAGAGCTTCCTCCTATCTCTCAGTTGAAACTATTCCCTAGGAACGTAGTAATCCCAGGGGATGTCTCACTTAACCACCTCCCTGCCATTGCAAGGGGCCTTGGGCATGAGTATACCTGGGTGCTGCCCTTTTTCTGTAACACCCATTTGTGTAACCCACACACCCATGGAGCGTGGGTCACTGCCACATGTCGTGGCACCTAGACCACTTACAGAGAGAAAGAACAAGTCCCCCACCCAGCCTCAGCTGATGGCCAGCGGGATCTTAGCTCAAACTGTAGGTGCATTAAGCTCCAGAGGTTCCAGGTTCAAGTCCACCTGCCAGGAGTTGTGTTTAGCTTTCTGAGGGAAGTGCTACTTTGTTCTAGTTCTGGTTGCTAGGCTTGGTTGGGGGGTGTTAGAGCAGAGGTGGTCAACCTGCAGACCGCATGCAGCCCCCTGGCTGCCTCTCTCCTGCACACACCTCTTGTGCAGTGGGGCACCCGAGCCACATGCTTCTTACTCAGCTGTTTTGGGGCATTCCAGGTCTGGGAGGGAGGGAGAGGAAAAGGACAGAGCATGAATCAAGTGATGTGCTGGGAGGGAACGGGAGGAGCAGGGAAGGGTGGGGTCCGGCGCAGCAGGTCTGGGGAGGAGCACAGGGTTGCAGGCGGAACCCCAGGGGGCTGCTGCACCCCACTGAGGTGAAGGAGGGCCACACATGTGGCCCGTTTGCCGTTGCCTGTTGCTGTGTTGATGAATGCTGGTGGCCTGTGATGGGGTCCCATGGACCAATCACTTTTTGCCCCATGCAAGGGCAAACCGCAGGAGGGGGGAACAGAAGGTGCATGAGGGGGGAGGGGCCTTGGAGGAAGGGGCAGTGAGAGGACAGGGGCTGTGGGGGAAGGGGCGGTGTGAGGGAAAGAGCTATGGGAATGGGCAGCATGAGGGTGGGGCAACAGTTTGGGAGCTGGTGTCCCCCAACTTTTAATGCACTTCCACCACTCCTGGCCTGTGATACTGAATAATGTGGAAGCCCCTTCTGCCCTTCGCCTCTATGATTTATGGTCCAGTCAGCCCACCAGCCTCTCTCCTACATTGACCAATAAGGGCTGCAAACCCCGTGTGTCTACAATCGACTTTAAGGTCTAGCGTAGACCTGGTCTGAGCTCCCCTGGCCTTCCTGGCTGGGTTATTTGCAGGAGGCTGGAATAGATCGTCCAAGGGTCAGGAAGGGAGCGAGCAGAGGCTGAACTTGACAGACCATAAGAGTTGCCTGAATGGCCCATCGCGCTTACCTTCAAGGCTGAAGATCCTGTCCCCTAAGGCATCCACGATGTCGTTCAGGGCTGCCTCATCTGTCACATTGAAGAAGTATTTCTCATCGGGGTCGCTGGCGATGTACTTGATTTCGTTGATGAAAGAGTAGGGATCCTGCTGGCGGCGCATGTAGTGACCTAGGACCTGAGAAGCCAAGGCTGTTGAGGAGTGCATCTTCTTTGCTTGGCTACTCATGGCCTAATGTGGCACATGCTAGAGGGGTCAGTCAGGAGCTCTTCAACGTGAGCTGGTTGGAAAATACGTTTCCCCCCTCATCCAATGGCGATTTAAATTTGGAAAGGCCACCACAGTGCCTCATGGGAATTGTAGTTCAGCTGCCTCTTGCTCCCATTTTCCTCTATAGACTGAGATCACTGGTTGGACACATCTCCCATGATACACTAGTCTACCCTCTTTGAGGAGGCAGTTGCATCATGGGAGTCCTTGGCCATGCTGCAACACTGGAAATGTAGTTGCCTGCCTCCTACTCTCATGCTCCTCTATAGGTAGATTTTTGAAGAGTTAGTGTTTTAATTTGTAAATACTGGTAAACATCAATTTCTCTCAACATACACACACACACACACACACACACACACTGAGAAAAAATATTTCCATTGATGATAATTGAAATTTATAGATGGGCAAAGTAAGAAAAATGCTATTTGAGAACTTATGAGAGTTAGATTCAAATGTACTGGAGTTATAGTCAAAGATACTAACTTTGTATATTTAGAGATGTGATTCTGACAATTTGTATTAATCTTTATAAAGGTTTTCAATCTCAGTGTCATTAAATAACCATTGCCTGACTCCCACATTGTCTGACCTCTCCCAATGTCCCACCACTGTGATCATTTAATGGACAAACACTGAAAAGAAAGTGCTTCAAAACAATCATCATCTGTCAAAAGTATAAAAAATAAAAACTGAGTTCAGCCAAGACCATTCGTGGGTTGGTGGTCACTGGGTGGACTATATCTCCCAGGATGCATCACCAGCTTTTGTCCTGGAGACAGCATGGGCACCCCGGTCATGATACACCATGGGAAATGTAGTTCAGGTGCCTCATCTCCCCATTCTCCTCCATGGGCCAGGCTCCTGGGTTGAGAAGTTGATACAAAGAGAGGAGGGAGATTTCTCCAGACAAAACTTCCCATCACTGTCCACCATTCCAGAGCATGAGAACCATACCAGCTGGGCTTGAGCATTCAAACAGCACGAGCCCATTCCTCCACCATATCGATTTCCTGGTCACTGCCCACTCACCGCGATAGCATAGCGTGTGATGTTGCGTTTCTCACATTCAGCCAGGGCCTCTGGCAGCTCATCCCCATCATGGGACTCGCCGTCAGTCACCACGATCATCAGTCTGGTGGCACCTTCTCGACCCCCCCTTTCTGGGCTGAAAGCCTCGGAGCTGCCACAACACAGGGAGAAGACAGAGAATGGGCGTTTAGCTCTGGCTGTGGCAGGGATCACATGCTGTGAACGTTTCCCGTTCCTAACCCCCATCAGCCACCAGGACCCATTCGGGCTTCCAGTGAGTGAACCAGTTGCGATGGTGGCTCCATTGTGCTAGGGGCTGTACAAAACCACAGTGAGACGTTGTCAAGCTTACACTCCAAAGAGAACAGACAGAAGGTGAGTGGGGGAAACTGAGGCACAGAGAATGGCAGCAACTTACCTGTGCCCCCCCACCAGCTGATTGGCAGCGCTGAGCCCCAGCCCAGTGCCTTCTGCACCAGGCCTGAACTGGGATGAGCCCCACACTTCGCTTGCACTTAGCGGCACCTAGGTCTCCTGCAAACCCACCTTCAGGCCATCAGGGTGGAAATGTCTGCCCGCAAGGCTCAGTCAGTCAGGAGATGTGATCCCCAGCCTGACCCAGCTGTGCTGCAAGTACCCTAACACAGACCCATCTTACACCAGCAAAACTGCACTTTGGCCCAGGTCGTTTGCTTCGTTCAGGAAGGGGACAGGGTGTGGTGTAATAAACAGGCTTGGAGAGAGACAGTTGGGGCCCTGGGACGTCTTGGTCAGTGGAGCCCCACCCTCTTCATTTCTGTAGAGCTCCATAGTGAATTTACTTGGACATTAATAATGTTTTGGGACCTCCTGAGCTCAGAGAGCTGGTATAATTCCCTCCTCCTTCTGCTTCCCTGATCAGCCCTGACAACCCACACAAGCCCCAGCCAGAGAAGATTGCTGGGATAAATTACTGAGCAAAGCACACCTGGCATGAACGTGGCTTCGTTCTAGAGGGCGAGGAAAGACAGCGCATTGTTTTCATAGGCTGATCTTGGGAAACCAAACCAAAGGTCCCTCTACATCCCCTGCTAAGTGGTCATAATATCTCAGCCCTTCCCAAAAACTGCCTTTGGGCAACAAAACAGCAAGATTGTTCACACTGCAGCGTGGCTTGTGTTAGGGAAAAAGCCCATTTTCAGCAACAAAAGACTTCAACCTCTACCAGAGACTTTTTTTTTTCCCCCCACCCTTTATTGTCAACAAAGAGCAGGGTTAGGCAGTGCTGTTTGTTTTGTCTTCAGAACTGGCTTCCGCCAGTATCCCACAATCCCCTTCCCTGGTGGCTCTGCTCAGTGGTTTGATCTCTGCTGCTCTGCCCTGTGCCCCTCCCCTTTCAAAGCTTAGGGAAGTATCCGACAGCTGAGTGAGCTGCTCCTTTTGGAGAACAAAGAACAAATTATTTGAGTGCTCCTGTTCTGCCCATCACCCAGAATACATCAAGAGCTCACAGGTCTACTCATGATGTCACTCCCGGCAGCTGAGGAGGCTGTGGGAGAATTCAGACAGAATCCCAAGACTCCCAGGGATCAGCTCCACCTTCCCACAACACTGCACTGGGGGCTACATCCCCACAATGCATTGCTCACACTGTCGATGAGGGTGCCCCCAATGTGGACACGACCTGTTGGCAGAGGGCATGAGTGTGAACACCCTCTGGTGAGTTTTATTTTGTCTACTTGTGGGTGTTGACATCAAGTTTGTTCACAAAGCTTGGTAGTGGAGATGTAAACTTCACCACTGTAAGGGTACGTCTTAAGCCCTCCTGCCGACAAAACAAGGTTCATGTGTTCACCCGCTGTGGCAAAACTTTATCATGCATGGGGGAAGGGGAATTAAGCACCCATGAATGATAAAAAATACGAGTGCAGACCTACTCTAAGGTACTTGAGTGAGAACTGGCCCTTCCTGGGGTAAACTTCTTCCCCACACTGTTGTGCTGGGTTGTTAACAGTGGCTGTCCACCCCTGAGCTGGCTGCATTTTGGTGGTGCCAGCTGCGCACAGCTGTTGGGATCCCAGAACTATATAAGCAACTAGCTGCTTCGCCATCCTCTCTCTGCAAGAACCGCCCCCCTTCTCTGGTTCTGCCAGAGGGGGGAAATACCATGAGAACACACCCAACTCCCACGAGACATCCTCCCCCCTCACCCCATACCAGGCCTTATGGAGAGCGAACGCTGTGCGTGTCTCCCGGCCCTCCTGCCGGCTGATGTTCTTCGCCGCCTCCACCACTTCTTCTGCTGTCTGGTAATCCTGAAGGGTCCATTCATGGACAGCTTTCTCCCCGTATTGCAGCACCCCCACCTAGAATGGAGAAGGGAAGTTCTGTAGCCGTGCAGTGTGTGTGACAATTGGGGTAGTAAGAGCAGGACAGTGGTCTGGAAATTGAGAGACAAGCTAATCAGTTGATCTTTGCCTTGCAGGAGTATTGAGGACTATGTTGGAATTGTAGGCTATTGCTTTAAGAGTGGTGGTGGTGGGAGGGCTTTCCTGCTTGTTCATTACATGGCTTTGTAGCAAAGTGTGGGAGTAGAGTCAGTCAGCACAGCAGGCAGTCCATTGGAAAAGAGCCCGTTTACAGCCAAACAAGGCGAGTCAAGCTTCACTGAATATGAGAGCAGCCTGTTTTATCTCTTCTGTTCAGGGCTGTTTTTCTGAATTCGAAGCTATACAGTTGTGATACAGTGCAGCCTTCCAGCACAAGTGTTTGTGGTTTTATCTAACTTCTCTGCGTTTGTGCGTGTGTGTGCACACCCATTACTTGAGTCATTTGAAAAGTGACCTTAAACTAGCCTTAAAGCCAAAGATAACCACAGGCCTCATTAAAGCCAAGAAGGGCCAAGCACTTTTTCAAGCTTAACAGAAGGCTCAACTGAGCCCTTTTAGGCAGTGAAAGCCGCTGGAGGCTACCACGGAAGACTCAAAGCCAGAGGACAGGTCAGAGCTAAATTGCACCAGTGCACTTAAGGGTTTCTTTAGTTGCAAAGGCAGGGGCTAGAACATCAGCTGTGGGGGAGAGAGAGACCACAGGGAGCCAGGAGAAGCAGCGGGGTGCAGGAGTGGGAGAAGAAGGTGAGACAGAGCTTATTGGAGTTGTCTGAGCAAGAAAACGGCCTTCTGTTTGTTCGTGCCGCGCTTGGGAAGCCACCACTTGACGGACTCTTTTTTGTGAAGAAACAAGAATAGTTCTGATTTGTCACACTGAACTCTGATCCAGACGGAAGCTGCCCGGCACAGCCCAGAACACTGAGGCAAGCGTCTCGAGTCTGATTAGTTCAGGTGTGAGGTTGCAGACCCGTCTGGGTGTGTATCCCGGACAGGACGCCGCATTGTTTGTCTCTCTCCTGAACACCAAATCCTCCAGCCAGAGGAAATCCTCTCTCATTTAGCAAAGCCCCTGGATAAGGATTTGCATGTGCTGACCCATCAGAGCAGGCGTTCCCCCGTGCTCCCACCCCTCAGACACACACAACAAAGCTCAGAGGTCAGGCTCTTTTTGTGCCTCTCAAGTTTCCTGTTTCCCATGGGGTGGGATTTCTTGGTGTGCTCCCCACATGGAGAGGGATAAACCAGAGGCCAACCAGAGCGTCAATGCAAGGCACACTGGGGGCAAGCCAGCCCGCACCAGCGCCAGGGCATGATGGGACTGGGCTAACGTCAGGCCACCGCGAGGAAAGGCATTCTGGGAGTACAGCAGTGGGAATGAGCAGGGCATTGTGAGAATGCGCCGACGGCAGGGCCAGAGCGAGCAAAGGCAGGCAGGGCATGCTGAAGAGGGGGGCTGTGTGCAAGGAATTCTGGGAGCAGGCTGAGCTCATGGCAAATCAGGGCATTCTGGGAACAGCAGGGCAAAGTCCGAGGTGACCTGTTAGCATGGTGTGTCTGGACTCAGCAATGGGGAAGGAGAGATAGGCGACCCCTGGGGCTCGGGGCGCACCCACCCAGCAACTGCTCCCGGCCTCTCAGTTCAGAAGGCTCCCAGGTTTGGCCTATCCTCAGGTCCCAGGCAGCAGCGCAGCACAGCCACCGGGCCCGATCCTGGGAGGAGCTGAGCGCCAGCACCTGTAGCAGCAGCATAGGGGTGCTGATCCTCTCATCAGGATCGGGCCCCGGGGAGGGAGCCGGAGCTCGTAGGGAGTCGGGACGCAGTTCTCCACCACTGTGCTCCTGAGCCGGCTCCCAACCCGCGGTGAGTCAGTGCCCTCCCAACGGCAAGCCGGCCAGCCTCACCGTTTCCACATTTACTCATCCTGAGGATGTGGGAAGGGGGGTGGGCAGCCGGCGTTGGCCTGGGAAGCTGGTCTCCTTTTACCTCCTTGGAGGGGGCAGTGGGGGGCGGGGTTCAGGCCTGCCATGCTCTCGGCAGCACAGTAATGCCAGTCCGGGGAGGTGAGGTCTTCTCTGCACGGGGACACCCGCCAGCAGTGAACATAAGCAGAGGCATCCACACTCTGGGGCTCCGGGGCTGGAACACCCCCAGAAACAAAAGGGTGGGTGCTCGGCCCTCGGGGTTTGGTGGCCGGGCGGGGGGCCTTGGAGGGCGAAAGGAGTGGGGGCAGGGATGGTGGGGAGCGTGGGAGAAGAGGCACAGGGGCAGGGCAGAGTGCCGGTCGGGCCTTGGGCGGAGTGGAAGTGCAGCACCCACAGAGAAAAGTAAAACTCAGCACCGAGTCGGGTTGCCAGATTTTTGGGGAGGTTGTGGGACAGGCAGCCCCAGCTGCAGGGTGGGGGGCCCCAGCAGCCCCATGGCTGGGAGGCTGCCGCTGAGCCGGGGCACCCTGCACCCCAGCCGGCTCCTTGCTGCAGGGCTGCTGGGGTTCCCCCTCCGCAACCTCAGCCAGGGGTGCCGCATCTAGAGCTGACAGCAGGGCTCTGCACCCCAACCTGCTCCCAGCTGCAGGGCTGCCAGGATTCCTCTGTGCCCCAGCTGGTCCCCAGCCACAGGGCTGCCAGGGTCCCCCTGTTCCTGCCCCCAGCTGGGGTTCCCATGGCTGGGAGCCATCTGGGGCGCAGAGCCTCACCAGCAGCCCCAGCTGTGGGCACCCCAGCTGGGGCCAGGAATTTCCATGACAAGTCCTGCAGTCCTGCATTTATGCAAAAAACTCACCACGGGACTTGTCATGAAATTCACAACTGTCCCACAGATAGCAGGATGTCTGGCACCCTTAGCACCTAGCACATAAGAAGGGCCATACTGGCAGCCTAGCAGCCCAGCCTCCTGTCTTCCCATAGTGACCAATGTCAAACACTTCACAGGAAGTGAAAGGAACAGGTCATCAGCGAGTGACCCAGTTGCAGCTGCACTGGTGCTCCCCAGAACAGACACTCTTTGCACAATGCACTAGTGTGGCTTAGCCCAGTCTGTCCCTGCACATTTAGATCATCTGGGTGTGGAAGGACTGGATATTTGTGGGTGAACGGTGAGAAACATCGATTTCCCAGCGCCCACACAAGCGGTCGGAAAACTATTTCCAGCGACCAAAACTGAAATGTTCAGGTGGGCCAAGTATAGAAAACAATAAGAAGTCCTGTGGCACCTTATAGACTAACAGAAATTTTGGAGCAGAAGCTTTCGTGGGCAAAGACCATGAAACAAAATTGCTGTTGGTCTATGAGGTGCCACAGAACTTCTTGTTGTTCTCGAAGATACAGACTAACACGGCTGCCTCCCTGGTACAAGTATAGAAGCTGCTCCCTGAGAACTTAACATTTGATCTGAGCCTATTAACTTGATCTGGTCTCAGATGCGACTTGGCCAATTTGTGTTCTAATGGTTACGAAGCTTTAATGTGTTGAATCTCAACCTCTTGCAGAATATAATTGCGGTCTGACACCACCGCCATAGGTAATCATCCCAATTTTCCACAGCTATGAAAAAATTAACTGGTAAAACAGTTTAAAAGATGCTTTAAACAAACATCGACATGAGCCATCAAATTATTTTTTAAAAAAATCCAGTTCTGCAAAGTCTTGTTATCTCTATGTCAGAGGCTTGCACGGCTGCAGCTATGCTGACTGCTCAGATCCCAGCGTAGACTGCTATTCCCAGTGCTCATCCAGAGTCACTCCACTGAGTGCAACGTGGCTGCTCTGGATTGAATCCCGATCTGAATGTGGACAACACACTCACCTGGATCTGGTTGGGGTCGATGAAAAACTTGCTAAGGATATTGCTGAGGAAGTTCTGGACCTCATACCAGGGATAGATGCTGTTGGAACCATCTAGGACAATCACTATGTCCATGTAGGTAGAACACTCTGAAACACACACATGCGGGGCAGGTGGATCACCAAGACGGGTGACTGGAAGATCACAGCTACTGTGGCTTTGCTGTATAGACCTGGGGCTAGTGGCTGTGTCCTGCTATTAGCAACACAGGGAAGCTAATTTCAGCTGATTTGTTTACAAAGGCAGTGCAGTGTATGGTTAGAGCAGTGAGGAGGGAGCCAGAGTGCTGGGGAGGAGTCAGTGCCGGGACTGCAGCTCTGTCCCCAGCTCTGGCAGAGGCAGGAGCCTTGCGGTTAGAGCAGGAACTATCCATGACTCTGTGAGGACACTGGATGTAAGAAGCAAGGCAGATTTTGACCCCCTTGGATCCAATTTCTACCCCCCAGCACCTAAACAAAGGGTGCTAATTAAAGAGCAGGACAGCTGAATTTTGCAATATGAGAATCCAAAGGCAAGTGGATGGCAATGTGTAAGAAAAGCCCTCGGACTCCAGGTTGCGTTGAAAAGAAACTAACAGCATTATTCAATGGCTCTCTACCGGACCAGCTGCTGTCCTAGCCTCTGGATGCAGTGCATTCTGATGCCAATGGCAGAGCATGCTGGGAACAGCCTGGTGCCAGAGACAGCCTGGGCATTGTGGCTTTTTTTGTGTAAGAAAGGCCTGAATGAATCAATGTTTCCCCGAGGGCTAGCTGGGAGCGGGGAGAGACTTTGGGTGTGCTTATGTAAACACAGTTTGCTCCTGCTCTCAGTCTTACCCATGAAAGCTCCTGACCTAAGAAATAAAACTGCTAGTCTTTAAGGTGCTATAGGACTGCCAGTTTTCAACGTTTCCCCCTATTAATGCCGACTTACTGCCCTCCTTTAATTAAAAGTTTCTTTTCTCTACTCAGACACTGTGCTCAAGCGTGGGGAAGTGCTGGCTCTCAGAGGTGCCCAGGGTGGTGTGTGCATTTCCCAGGTTACTGGATGGGGGCTCGAGCCAGTTCTGGTTGTGTCAATGGAAAGGAACCCCAAGACACTAAGCCCAGCCCTGGCTCTGCCTGGCAGAAGGATTACACCTGCAATGCTCAGGCATTGCACCCACCCACCCACCCACCCCCGCAATCTGCTGTGATAGAGTCCAAAAGTCCACACAAAAGGGGGGGGGAAAAAGCCAGTGGGCTGCATTGGTCCCATGCTTGAGATTCCCCAACATACAATCAAGTCCTGAGGGCTCCTAGCTGGAGAGTGGCCATTCAGACACTGCACCAGGAATCAGAGGCTGGGAGAGGTTCAGGTGTGTTTTATCCAGAGGCAGGAAAAGTATCCGAAAAGTTGCTTGAATAAAAGTGCAGCTGCTGTCATTTCTGGGTAGTTGAGCGCAATCAACACGCGCTTGTACATGACATGTATGTACTTTTACTCAAGTAGTTTTCCAGAGGGAGAACGATGGCTTGTACTTAAGTGTCCCCCCAGCAGCTGTACTTTTACTCAAGTAACTTTTTGGGTACTTTTTCCCACCTCTGGCTTCATCCCACTCTGTTATGCACAAACCCCTGGGAGCAAAACTCTCTCTGGCCCAGCTCAGCTCCATTTCTAGGCACACACACAGCAGCCGGCTCACCACCTACTCTGAGCCGTGGGGGCGATGGTTTCGGTCGGCTGGAAGCTGCCATCCACCCTGGTGCAGATGCCTCTGCTGAACATGGAGGTGCCACATTCCTGGGACCAGAGAGGGGCGCAAGCCTGCCGAGGAGAGGAAGAGGCAGGTTAAGCCTGCCCCGAAGGATGGTGTGTCCCCATTGTTCTGTCCAGCAAGCTCAAAGCGCCTCCTCACCCCTTTCCTCTTTTGTACAGGAGGCATTTGCCCAGCCAGAGGAGGTAGAGGTTCATCTGGCACACCGCCTTCCATCTAGCTCAGGGGCGGCCAGTCAGTCAGGGACTACGAGCCATCGACAGAGTGCAAAGAGCCACCTATTATATATATTCATTATTATCCATCTATCTGTCTCTAGAGAGATATAATATATCTAGCTAGACACATAAAAATAAATATATAATATGTGGCTCAATGCCCTTCCCCAGCCCCCACTCTAACCCAATCCCCCCCCTCCCCCAGGGCCACGTACCCCCAGCCCCCGCTCTAACCCAATCCCCCTCCCCTCCCCCAGGGCCAGGTACCCCCAGCCTCTGCTCCAACCCAATCCCCCTCCCCTTCCCCAGAGCCAGGCACCCCCAGGCCCTCCCTGCTCTAACCCGATGCTGGTGTCTCACCAGAGCTGCCACCACGCACCTCTGGCACCAAATGCAGACAGCACGCCTGGCGTACGGCTCTGAGGAGGAGCCGTGGGTAATGGCTCAAAGAGCCCCATGCGGCTCGAGAGCAGCGGGCTGGCCGCCCCGCTCTGGCCCTTTACACCACCTGCAGCTGCTTTGGCCTAGACAAGTTTCCCCCCCAGCCTCCCAGCTGTCTGCAGCGGACAGTCAAAGCCCCCCACGGCGTGTTCGTGGCACCCGTCTGCTGTAAACTACTCTGCTGGCTGCTGAGAATGGATCCCCTCGGGGGGCGCCCAGCTGGTCACTGCCCCCCTGCACGCAAGCTGGACAGACCAACGTGCCACCCCCCAGGGGCACGGGCAGGGACGGACCATTTCTGTCCCGCCTCAGCCAGGCCTCATGTCCTGCTGCAGTGGAGTAGCCCAGTGGGGCTGATGAAGGCTACAGCACATATGTGACATTAAATGCTGACAAGAGACTGATGGCCCCAAAAAAGCAGCGACCTCTGGATTTCAACCCGGCCCGGGACCTGGGGCCAGATTAACTCCTCCATGGGCCTGAGGCTGTTAGATTTCGTGGGGCGAATGTTTTTCCCAATTTAAAACAAAAGAATCACCGGTACAACACCGACGCTATGAACGCTGTGCTAAAGCACCCTTCGAATGAACACCGAGCCGGTCCGCGGTCCCAATGCATCTTAAAACACGTAGAAATGGTCTTCAAAATAGCCGACTTCTTACCTTCGACCAGCTGCTCTACTCATTCCTTTCTGGGACGGAGGTTGGTGTGGGAGGGGGGCTCCAGACAGGGGCAGAGTGTTGGGGTGTGGGCTCGGGGAGGGAGGCTGGTGTGGGAGGAGGGCTCCAGATGGGGCAGAGTGTTGGGGTGTGGGCTCGGGGAGGAGGCTGGTGCAGTGGGGGGGAGCTCCAGATGGGGCAGAGTGTTGGGGTGTAGGCTCGGGGAGGGAGGTTGGTGCAGGAGGGGGGCTCCAGAAGGGGCAGAGTGTTGGGGTGTGGGCTTGGGGAGGGAGGCTGGTGCGGGAGGGGGGCTCCAGAAGGGGCAGAGTGTTGGGGTGTGGGCTTGGGGAGGGAGGTTGGTGTGGGCTGAGGGAGGGAGGCCGGTGCCGGAGGGGGCTCCTGGGAAGGCAGAGGATTGGGCTGCAGAGGGACGCGAGGTGCTCATCACAGGAGGCTCCCCGTGGGCGGCACAGAGGAGTCCGGCAGCCTGCCTGCCTGCCTGCCATGGCCCCACACCACTCCCACTCTCTCGTGCACCCCTGAGGGGAGGGGGGACAGCATGTCTGCATGCACTGCCTGCACCCACCACTGCCGCCCCAGCAGCTCCTGTTGGCTGTTTCCCGTGTGAGAACCAGGGCTAGCCCACATCTCTCCCTTGCAGGGGGGTCGTGAGGCTAAATCCTCTAACCACGGGGAGGTCCCTGGCCAATTTATCCTCAGGAGCCAGCTACATCCCTTACACTGGTTGGGCTGGTCCCTGGGCCCCCCAGCCCAGCCGCCTTGGTGCCTGCAGCTGCACAGCCTGACTGGCTCCGAGCAGATGCTGACTCAGTGTGCAAACAAGAGCAAGACCACAGAAATGCAGGGCGGCAGCTCGCTGGGAGCGGAAAGCAACACAAGGGTATATTCATTCCTCCTCCCTCCCAGCTGCATAGCAGAGCCAGGCTGGGTTGTGGGCCTCGTGCTGCAGGACTGGCTGGGGGAAGAGGCCAGGACAGAGGCAAGCTGAGAGCAGCCCAGGCACGACTCGAATTTCTCCTCTATGCCCCAGTCCATCCGTCCCCAGACCCCTCTCCACCCTGCCTTCCTGTGAATCATCTCCTCCATCCACCTCTGTCTCTCCCCCACACCCGTCAGGATCTCGAGGGCACTACTTGTCACCCCTCAGCAGGACTTTGCCGCAAAGCCCAAGGGATTTAGGAGCACCCCCCCCACAGGGCTTTCGGTGCTTCTATCACCCCCGTAGCACTTTGGCAAGACCTCTCTGCCATGCTAGGGAAATTTACAAAACTGTAACATCTCCCAGCATTAAAATTCAACTTAATCCAGCTACACTGAGATGTTTTTAAAGACACACTATAAAAACAGCCCTTTTATCCACACCTAGCCCTTCTTGAAGAGGCAGTGTGGCTGAGTGGGTAGGGCACTGGAGCAGCAGGCAGGACTCTTGGGTTCTATTTCCTGCCAAGGCTTACTGTGTAACCTTGGGCAAGTCACTGCTCCTCTCTGGGACTCAGTTTCCCTGCCCAGTCTTTGTCTTACACGCTTTGAACAAGGAACTGTCTCATTAAGGGTACGTACAGCACCTAGCACAAGGGGGCTCTGATCTTAACTGGAGTCTCAAGATGCCACCAGGCTGGTGAAGACCCCCTCACAGAAATGCAGAGGGTGGATGTTTTTTTTTTTCAGCCCGTTGGTAAGAAACCTGCTCACCACAAAGCCATCCTCTCGGGTGTCCAGGAGCGTCATTCCAAAGTGCATGTTTCTGATTTGCGTGGAGAGGTTCTGCAGGGCCAGGTCAGCTAAACAAAGTGCCGAGAGGCGGAAGGAAAAGCATGCAGCGTTTGAGGGCCGCCTGAGACTGCTCACCGAGCGCAGCTTTTGGGAGGCACTCAGGCCTGCTGACGAGGGGTCGGGGGGAACAAGAGAGGTAATTGCCCTGGGGTCCAGTGCTTCCAAAGAGCCTGGAGTTCCAGCCGCCACTGCTGCTACTTTAACAGCAGCAGCAGCAGCAGCAGCAGCAGCTGGAGCTCCGGACCCCTTTGAAATGCTGTCGCAGCTCTGCTCCACCACCCTGCACGGCTGTGACGTGGGTGGGGCCAGTGCCATGGTCTGAGAGGCGCTAAACGCTGACTGCCATAGGCCCTGCCCCTTCTGCCCTTGGCCCCGCCCCTTCCAGGGACACAGAGCCCAGCCCCCACCCCCACCTTACGGTGGCTGCTGACCCCACTGGAGTCATTGAAAGGAAGTGGGCATTTCAGTGGGAGTTTGGCATCTAATTCCATCGAGATCCTTCGTAAACCTCTCCCCCGCCACTCTCACTTTGGAAAGGCTGAGAGGTTTCACCTGAGGGGGGCGGGGGCAGATGGAGACGCCCAGCTTTCAGCAATGAAAATGCCAATGCAACTATGACGATGACGTTCTCTTAGGGTTTGCTGGTGTATCTCAGGGGGGCGGTCTGGAGAGCTAGGTCTGGATGCTAGCTCTCCAGCCACCTCACCAAATCTCTTAGGACTGGTAAGAAAATTTCAGCTCATACAGGTTGGTTTTTCAAGGCAGCATCTGCAGGGCAGTTACCTAGATTGACCTTGGCACACGCAGAGTTGTTTCTTTCACCCACGACACACTTGTACACGTCCCCCTTCCGGTTGTCGGCTGTCCCATCCCAGGGAGCCCCGACCAACACCCTGCAGAGAAAAGACCAACAACACCGTTAGGGTGGCAAAGATGGGGCCTTCTGACTTAGAACAGCAGGAAAGGAAACACTGGCAGAGTCAGGATCCTGAGAGTCTGAAGTGCAGGAAGACGTTTGCAGGGAAGTTTTATAGTGAGGGGTTCCATACAAACCCTTCACAGTTAGTAAGAAACTGCCCCTAAGGGACTGTTATTCCACAATTGTCCACTAGTGCGAATTCTTGCCCCCTTCCTCTCAAACAGCCATTACTGGTCAGCCACAGGGCTTGTCTATACTTCTCAGCTGGTCAACACTCCTGATGTCAATCTTCAGGGGTTTGATCTGGCAGGTCTAGTAAGGACATGATAAATCAAACGCTGAGGGCGCCCTCATTGACCCCGGCAATCGTGAGGAGTGAGGGAAGTTGACTGGAGAATTTCTCCTGTCGACCTCCCACTGTGGGCACAGCACAGAAAACCGAGGTGAGGTGCAGCAACCCCAGCTACGCCATTCACCTAGGGGGAGTTGCATATCTTACACTGATTTTCTCCCCTAGTGTACAACTGGCCTCAGAGACAGGAGGCTGAGCACTAGCTGCATGAAGTGGTGCCTATGTTCCTAATTCGCAATACTCGGCCCTTTGTACGGCACGCACCACCCAAAACCTCAAAGCACTTGCAGTGTGTGTGACAAAGTCAGGCCAAAGGCTGCAGAAAAGTGGTAGAGGGGAGATGCATTAACCCTAGGCTGAATAGATCCCATTTCCCAGAATAAACTAGCAAGGGCTGATCCAGAACCTTCAGGAACCTGCTAGAAGCAATCAGGGCAACTAGGCCAATTAGGAGGCCTGCACACTCCAGAGCGTAATCATGACACCACGAAGAACCAGCTGAGACCGGTTACAAAAAGGCCTTTCTTTTGTTGGCTCAGTGTTGGGTGAGGAGAGGAGGAACCGCGCAGAGTTCTGAGAGGAGAGAGTGCTAGCGGGTTCCGGGGGAAGAGCCGGTGGGAAGGCAGATGCTGTGGGGAAGTGGCCCAGGGAGTCACCACAGTCAAGCCGCCGAAACTTGAGACATTCTTGGCAGCTGCTATCACATGGTCCCTGGGCTGCAGCCTGGAGTAGAGGGTGGGCCCGGGCTCCCATATTCCCTCCCCACCACCATCCTCTATCCAGCACAGGAGAAGGACTGGCTTGGTGGAGGAGTCTGTCCTGCCTGAATCACTTGGAGGGGACTGCAGAGTCTAAGGAGCGTGGGTTTTTCTCTTCCCCCTTTGCTGCCCACCAATGAGAGTAGCTCCCCGAACAGCTGGTGTCTAACCTGAGGGCTCCTGTGAGCCTCTGAGGCAAATAACCTGCCAAGAAACACAAGACCCACCAAGCCAAAGGAGGAGCTTTGTCACATGGGGCAGGACAGCATTAGTCCACCATACAGAGCAGGAAATTGAGGCACACAGGAGGTGACGTGCCATAAGCACGCCAATCCCTGGCAAAGCTTGGAATGGAGGTCATGCCAGGGATTATAGAGTCATAGAAGAATTTCCTCACAGTCATATCCCATTAACCACTCCAGGGGCTTTCAAGTTCTGCCCGTAGCCCCAGAAACCAGCCAGCACAGCAGCATGTGCAGAGCTCGGCCAGGTGTGTTTGCTTGGTGTGGTTATTCCGGGACGACCCTGCCCGTGCGGCTTCTTGCTGTCATATAACAACAGGAAAAAAAAAGTCCTGACTCCCAGCTTCCTACCATAACTCCCATGCAACGCCAGCAAGGTGAGTCCATTGCAACACACATGCCAAAACCTTTCTGCCCCCATGGGAAACATATTCCAGGATTCCTTTGCCAGGACACCCACAGCTAAAGACACAGAGAAAGAGAAGTTCTCTGTTCCATAATCCATCCCGGATCAGGATTAGTTGGGCTTTTCCTCATCCTGCAGCATCCTGGAATCCTTATCACACCAGCCCCCTGCTTGTCTCTGGTCTGGTAATGTAATGAAAATACCTTCAGGGAAACTCATTCTGGCCTCTCTGTTTTAGCTAACAGTGCTGCCCAAGTTTACAGCTCCATTAGTTCCCGTTGAACTGTGACTGTTCACATGCTCCAAGTGAAAACACACATGGAAGAAATTCCCCACTCTGCTACAAGGGATTGGAAAGGGTGCCCCAGAAGGCCAACATCCCAGCTGGTTCCAGGGTTAGGGTGGTGCCTTAGAACTCTGGGGTGTGAGTTGGTGTCTTGTTATTTCCAAAAACTTGGGCAAGTCACCAATGCGCCACGGATGTCCAGGAGCTTCAGTGAGTTACACCCAATCTGGCTGTATTCCCACCCAGAAAATAACCCCTGAGCCTTTCAGCTGGAGGTGGAAAAAGTACCCCAAAAGTTACTTTAGTAAACGTGCAGCTGCTTTCACTTCTGGGTACCAGAGAACAATAAAGATGTGATATGTGTGTGTGTGTGTGTGTGTGTGTGTGTGTGTGTGTGTGTACTTTCACTCAAATAGTTTTCCAGAAGGACACATCTGAGTCATACTTAAGTACCACCCTCCCCGCAGCTGTCCTTTTACTCAAGTAACTTTTGGGGTACTTTTTCCACCTCTGCTTTCAACTGCCTGAAAGTGATATCAAAACGCCTCCAGAGAAAAGACAGTCAAATGAAGAAGGGTGGAAAGACTCTGAGAAAAGGAGGATTTGTGGACCCGAGCGCTGAGGACGAGGCTTAACGTGAGAAGGAATCAATGGATAAAGCAGGTCTCAGGCTGAGGACGGGTGGGAGGAAAAAATGAAAAAGGCGCTTGGGTGGAGAGGTGGGATTGTTCAGCCAAGCTCTGCAACTTCGCTCAATCATCCTTGCACCATCAGTAGCTGCTGAGTTAGAGGAACGGTGGATTTAATTCCCAGCTCCTCAGAGATGTCAAGCCTCTGAAGCCAGATGCTTAAGCACATACTTAGCTTTACTCTCATGGCCTGTTACTCTGTGCCTCAGTTTGGTAACTGAAAACCAGAGACAATACCACCCCACACCCCAACCAAAGAAATGGGTAAAAACTTTGAGGCGCTTCGAGGATGGTCCTTGGGCTGGATTAGTGTGTTCTGGGTGTGCCTCTCTTCCAAGCAGCATTTGACTCAACCCCGCAGCATTTGACTTCCCAGCATGCATCCCAGCTCCTTTCATTTGTTAAAACACCAGTGCCTGCTTAGCTCCCCAACAGACTCTGCCAAAGGCTCACATCCCCCCTGTCTGATCTGACTTGTTTTTTCCTCTTTTGATAAGTACTGTTGATACTGGGCCATTCCCACCTTTCTGAATAGACCTTGTCAACTCTGGTCCTCTCTCTTACTGGGACCCCACTCTTTAAATACTCCTCTGAAACCACCGCCCCACTCATGCATCTGATGAAGCGGGTCTTTGCCCACGAAAGCTTATGCTCCAAAATATCTGTTAGTCTATAAGGTGCTGCAAGACTTCTTGTTGTTCTCGAAGCTACATACTAACACGGCCACCTCTCGAATACTGTGCCTACTTAGACAGCTGAAACGTTGGCAGCCCTTTGGAATCTTGGCGTTAGCCTGGGATCTGTTCATTAAGGCTGCTCAGAAATTTTCCACCAAATCTTTGCCTGGTGGCGGAGGCGGGGAAAGAGGTGCAGGCTGGGAAGGAAAATTGGGGTTTTCTGACTAAACCAACATGTATACGAAACGTGTCTGCTTTCCTTGGAAGTTTTCGATCCTTTTCTTTTTTCAGTCAGAAAACTGAAAAAATTGGGCTGGAAACCAAAAGACTTTTGTTCTTGTATTGGGCCACATTTTTTCGAGTTGTTTCCCCCCCTCAAGAAAAAGTCAACTGGAAGTTTGGACAAATGGACGGGACAGAGTTTGGGGTTTTGTGAACATTTTCCAGGGAGTGTCCCTCCCCGCCCTTGTCTAAGAGGAGCTACATTTCCCAGCTGGGTCTCCACGCTTTCAGGGGGTTCAAAGTTTGGGGGGACAGTTCCAAGCCAGGGTGGCTGCACTGCCCTTTCCATCCTTGATGGAAGTTCCGTTACGGAGGCCACCGCAGCTGCTCAAAGCTGAATCAACAATCTTAGCCCCCAGATTGAGCCCTGAAGGGAAGCCAATCAAAGTGGGAGACAAGGGTGATGTGCGGGGGGAGTGCAGCTGGAGCCACAGGCACCCCCCAGGGCAAATAGAGGGGCTGGCACCAGCAGCAGGAGTCTGCACCACACTGCACGAGCACAGAGCTCGAGACACACATCTCCTTAGGGATTGGCAGAGGGAAGGTCAGAGGATGGCTGGGTGAGCTACTGGAAAACCTGTGCAGTAGTAGATGGTTTTCCTGGGGCTGGTCTCCCTTTACCTAACTGCACATGGTCTGTTGCCAATGTTTGCCAATGAACCCATGGGACAAAGCAAAATTAAGACCATAGGAAGGGCCTGACTGGGTCAGACCAAAGGTCCGCCGAGCCCAGGATCCTGTCGGCCAACAGCGGCCAACACCTGATGCCCCAGAGGGATTAAACAGAATCCCTCCGTTGTCATCCATTTCTAGCCTCTGACAAACAGAGCCTATGGGCACCATCTCAGCTCAGCTTGGCTAATAGCCATGGATGGACCTATCGTCTGTGAATGTGTCTAGGTTTTTTCTTGCACCCTGTTACGGTCTTGGCCTTCACAACATCCTCCAGCAAATCGTTGCACAAGTCGACTGTGTGTGGCACGGAGAAGGGCCTTCCTTTTTTTGCTTGGTTTAAGCAACCATGCAGACTGTAGAGCACTTAGAAGAGTCGAGCTTTAAAGAGAAACCTGGTCTAAACTGTAACGACCCTATCATCCCTCCTTGTTGAAGCTGGGAGAGAAGATTTGCTCCCCTGTGGCCTGCGTTCCCTGCAAGCTGAGTGTTTGGGAGGCTACCCAGGAGAGATCAGGTGCTGCCCACCTGATTGGCAGAGCGTACACAATCGGCAGCAGGTGTTTCTACGGCAATGCACATCCTCATGTACCTTGGTGCCCACAAAATTTATTCCTCGCATAGAAGTAAAAAATTAGAGGCAACACTGCTTATGGCCTGTCCTCTCTTGGTCATCTCTTGCCAAGAGCAGCAGCCCGGCGGGTGGCTGCCTGTCAACAGGGAAAGGTTTGGTAGCACGCCCATTCCTCCCACAAAGGTCACCGAATGGACAGCACATTTGGGTGTCCGTTTCAGCTCATAACCCAGATGAACACTGGCACTGGCTCAGCTCTGCCCCGCAGGGAGATGGCTGCAGATCCAAGTCTTTGCTCCGAACACCCACGGACAGCTGTTGAACTGTCACTTTGCTCCCTCCACCTCAGCCTCCACTGTATGATGTTTGTTTCCTGTACTCGGATGACTTGCGTGTCAAACCCTTATGACGCGCAGTCCTGGCCACTGCCAGCTCCTCCTGGCGTAACAGCTGGATTTCCTGAGCGCAGATTTTTTTCTTCTTCTTCTGAGAATCATTTTCAAACAGCAGCCGAGTCAGGGCTGCTAGTAATTTCCTTTTATTTTTTTTAAACTGCTGATGGGTGTTTTGGGAAATCAGGGATGCCTTGCTCCCCTGCTCCTGTGCACGACTGCAGTACAGATGCTAGAATTAAAGCCGGCAGACTCACACAAGTTTCAGCTGGGACATCCAATTTTTAACCCCCTTTGGTACCTCTAAGACCTGACCAAGCAGTGCAGAGGGCTTAACTAGTCTCCCCAGCTTTGAAGGTTCAGCCAGGTCAAGACAGGCAGTGTGGTGCAGCGATTACAGCACTGGCCTATCACTCAGCCCATCTCTGCCACTGATATTAGAAATGTCACGTCCCTGCTCCCTGCCTCAGTTTCGCCACCTACCCTTTGCCTGTCTTTTGTTTAGCTTGGTGGTCTCCAAACTTATCCCTATACCTATCCCCGCCACCCCTCCACCAAGCCAGCATCTGAATTGGGCAGCTTAATATGGGGGGATGGACAAAGGTAAGGAGGTCAGCCCTGGGGGTGGGTCTGGGGCCAGGAAAAGCCACAGCCAGGGTCTACGACCGGGAGCCAGGGATGTGGCTATAGGTAGGATCGGAATAGAGCTGGGAGTGGGGTAGGGCTGAGTGATGCTCCCTCCCCAGCTCCCACGAGGGCAGGCCCAGGCCTCCCGAAAGGTTTCTCTAGCCAAAATCAATTTTTGAATCATTTATACAGCATTGTCTGTGTAACGCAGCAGTAGAATATACATCGCATTTGCCTAAACATTCCACGTTATGTTTGGCTGGTTTCTGCTGGCCACCTTTTCTGATTAGCAGAAGGCAGCGGCCTAGCGCCATTAGCAGACGCACATGGGGTGAGCTGTCTGAGCTTACTCGGACGTTCAGGCAGAAGAATACCAGGAGAATCCACGTGCCTCATGATCACCTGTTACCCTTCAGTTTATTTCTTTGATTCTGAGAACATTTCTGATGTCATTCTTTACTGTGTGGCAACTTTTGTGCAGTACTATCCTTGTGTCACAAAGCAGCAAGGAGGAATGCGTGAAGGACACCGCTGGATCCAGATGGTTGAGGGAGGAGTGAGAGACTTAGGGTTTGTCTACACTACGGGGAAGATCGACCCGCTCAGGGTCGATCTTCCAGAGTTTGATTTTGTGCAGCTGGTAGAGATGTGCAAAGTCAAACTGTTTGGAGTTGGCAGCTGACCCCTGTGCTCCTCGATATCACAAGGGCTAAGGGAGGTCCATGGGAGAAACTCTCCCATGGACCTCCCTCTGTGTAGACAGCCAGGTAAGTCGATTGCACTTAAGCCAATTCTAGCTAAACAATTGCCATAGCTAGAATTGTGTCTCAGCAATCAACTTATCTGCCTAGTGTAGACCAAGTCTTAGAGGCACCAAGAAGTGATCAGAAGTGCCCATTTTACTTGACGACTAACAAGGGGCAGATTGACAGCCCAGAAGATGAGGCACAGCCCTGAGAACAGAACAATATAACAAGATCGAACCAAAAGCAGAAGGCTGCAGCTCCCAGAGACAGTTGTTTGAAATGCTGGTGGAAGACAACACACACAAACACTCATTAAGGAATAATTGCAACAAGATGAAACAAAACCCATAGACTTGCATGGGGAAGAACTACTTTAAAGACAGGATGTTTTGCCGTGGAGCCTTGGGTTCATCCTGTAAAGCCTCGTAGCACTGGATAGTGACCCACTGAACCCAACTCCTCCCCTTGGGACCAATCAAACTGGCCGTTAGATTGGCCCAAGCTATTGACTGGTAACTACTACAACATAGGCACGACTGGTGTGGGTGTGTTTGAATGAATGCACGTGCTGCTTTTCATGTTGTCTGTGTATATAGAGAGTCTGTCTGTCTGTGATACGGTTACTCAAGAATGCCTCTTGAACTGTAAGAGCTACGGCCACAAAATGTGGTATACAGCTTCCTCGTTTCCTAATTTAAACCAAAGTCAGGCTTTGGTTGTGCCTGGAAAACAGGAGATGCTGGGAATGGAGCTGTTTTCCAGAACACAGAAAGGGAGGGGCAGAGAGAGAGGAGAAAGGAGGGGCCCAGACAGGAGGGATCCAGTGCTGAGAGTGGCCACTGGGGGCAGCTGCAGCACCAAGAGAGGCCAGCAGGGCTGGGGCTCTGCTCTCTTGCCTGCCACAAAGACTGGGTAAGTACCTCTCCTGCCCCAAACCCAGAGCCCGCCCCCGCTGCCCCATGGAGAGCCTACAGGTCACAGAGGGGGCTGCTGGAGAGGGGGGTAGCCCCCCGGAACCTGCCCCCTAGACAGCCTGAAGGCCACAGGAGGAAGCGCTGGAAGTGGGGCAGCCCACTGAGTCCTGGTTCCCACAGACAGCTTGCAGGTCATGGGAGACAGCTGGAAGGGGGCAGCCCCTGGAGCCTGACCTCCTTCGAAAGCCACCAGACTGCAGGGGTGTAGTTGGGGGGCGGGCAGCCCTCTGCAGCCTGGCCCTGCCCAGAGGGCAGCAGACAGCAGGGTCAGCTGGAGAGGGGTAGCTCCTCAGAGCCTGCCCCCCCCGCCAAAAAAAGCCTGCACACTGTAGGAAGCCACTGGATCGGGCATCCTCCCCCCCGGAACCTGGCTCCCCCTAGAGAGCCTGCAGGCAATGGGGGGCAGCGGGAGGAGGCACTTCCTCGGGGCCCCTAGTCTCTGTGGGAATGCACATGAATAACACTGGGTCTCTCCTTCCAAAGGGAGCAGAACTACGTCTGTCGGGAGTCAGACGGGTTTCCAGTTGTGGCCTGAAAGTGGATTCGGACGAGGAGTGAGGCTGCGAAAAACCCAAGCTGCTGGGCAAGGGCTGCTCCTTGGAACTGCTGTGGCCAGCAGGCCCAACAGCCACCACAGGCCCCAGGGCAAGGGGGGCCTGATTCCACACCCCCAGAAGGGGCAGGACCATGGGCGAAAGGGGCGGGACCATGGGCGAAAGGGGCGGGGCCACAGGCAATCAGCTCTCAGTGCCACTGGACTGAGGCCCCTCCGCCACGCAGAGTGGTGGAACAGTATTGCCATGGCATTTCAAAGGGTCCCAGAGCTCCAGGCCCCTGTGGAACTGCCCTTCCCCACTCTCGCCTCCCCATTTGCTGGGCCTGGCTGCAGCAGCTTTCAACACTCACCATTTCTCCCCTCCGGCCTCGTGCTGCAGGACTTTGTAACCAAACTGAGCTTCCGGCGGACCCTGGAATATCTGGGGTCGCTTCACCTCAATGTTGAAGGATATGCAGAGCCCTAGAGAAACGCAGAGTAGAGGGTTAGTCTACCTGAGCCTGAGCCATCCCGATACTGGAGGTGTCTGCAAGGACTTCAGCTTTGCCTACACTCACACAGCAGCATTTTAACCCGATAGTGTGACCACAGCAGGAGCAATGAGGAAGAGAGAGATCCCCTCACACTCAGTGTAAACCCCCTTGGTGAGGGGAGTAGCTAACAGCATGGAGAACTGTAGCCTGCAACTTGCTGTGCTCAGGGGGATGAGTTTTCACACCCCTCACCAGAGAGCTCAAGCACTGCACAGGGCCAGTACAGGCTCACTGCAGGCTCGGCCTTAGAGGTGGAGGGCGGGGAGGTACAAAGAAGAAACTCTCAATCGTTCCCCGGGGTCGCAGCTTGCAAAAAGATCAAGCTTAAAGATATGATGCAAATTGTGAGTTCATTGCAATCTGTATTGTGTGGGGCACTGAGGGGCAAGCGGCACGTTTGGCAAACGACGTGGGCTGAAAAGGGAAACAAAGCCCACAGGTCTTGGGCGGATTTCATTTCAGAAGGCCATTCAGAATTGACATGGGAAAGGTTGGTGAGGCCCTAGGCCCCGCCCCTTCCACCTCTGGCCCCGCCCTTTCCAGGGCACTGAACTGGGCCCTCCTCCCACCTTGCCCCTGGTCCCGCTATGAGATTCTATGGGACCAGGGGCAAGGTGGGAGGAGGGCCCAGCTCCGCGCCCTGGAAGGGTGGGGACTAGGGCAGTTAGCCCTTAGCGCTGCCGGAATCATGATGCCGGCCCTTTCTCCCTTCAGAGCAGCACAGCTGCAGCCCTTCACAAAGGCCTGGAGCTCCAGCTGAAATGCGGAGCCTCTGGGCATCTGCTCCCTGTGTCGCACACACCTCCCTCGGTGAGACCGTGTGGCCCAAGTGGAACGTTAGGGGGGAATCTCGTGTAGAGGGGAGAAAAAATGGGGCAAAGAAAAATCAGTTTCCATTTGGAAGTAACAGCGTCTTATGGGGGATTTTTCAGTGGTGGCCAAAGATGATTCTGCAGCAGTTACACTGGAGTCATATAGTTAAGCTGTTAATCAAGGAGCTGCCCTTTGTGTTTGCCAGGACAGGACTTGTCGCTAAAGCCCTGCCAACGTCGGAGATCTGCTTTACATCCCAGGTATCCTCACCCACAGATGGCAGTGCGCATACCTGCAGCTCAGTATTGCAGGTACAAAATTTCTATTTGTGTTTGTGGCTGTATCTGTGCAGGGCTCCTGCTAACGGGAGCAGAATCAGCCAATGCTGTGAAGATTCCCTTCCTTCCATTGTTCATGCACTGAAGAGAAATTCAGGTGCAGTGACCTGGACACCAGAAAGTTCAGATTACTCTGTGACATTAGTATCCCTGATCAGAGGCCCTCTGCAGCTGGTACTCCATGTGACAAAAATAACAACTCTGTGATAATCCTAGTGTAGAAAGGACAGGGGTAGTTTCAGCCTGTGTTAACGAGTCAGTTAATATTAACAGCTAACAAGTGTTAAAGCTACAGTGGTCCCGTTCACATTAGAAAATTAACTTCATAAAACCACATTTTTTAAAGCAAAAATCAGCCTGTGCTAAATTACTTGCTGTCTAAGTAGGTGAGACAATATCATGTGGGGCCAGAGAGGTAAAGACCTGAACACACAAAAGTAACTCCACTGGGAGGTCGGTGCCGAAATTTCCGTGAAGATCTGGGCTGAAGTGACTTGTCCGAAATTGACTGTCCAACATTTCAAAAATTACATGGTTCACAAGAAATCCACCTCCCCTACTGGGTGCAGGAATCTGGGTGAGATTCTAGGGCAGGGGTCAGTGACCCCCAGCACGGGTGCCAATACTGGCAAACATGCCAGTTTTCATCAGCACACGAGGCGGGAGCTCACCTGGCCCCTCTTTCCCCATGCAGCCGGCAGCTTGCTCAAAGCCAGGCCGCCCAGGGGTTAAGAAAAGATCAGCTAATGCTGCCAACCACCATCAAAATGGTAATGCTCTTCCTCTGAATTTATTTGTGAATGCAGCTGGTGTCCATAAGACTATTAGTGACTTTAAAAAGTATCACCAGCACTCGCCCCATCCACAGAGGGCAAAAGGTCAAATTTCGATGCTCTGCCTGGGAAAGTTGGCTAATCTCTGTTCTAGGAACTGGAGGGCGCTTGGGCCAGGGCCAGGCTACTCGCTCATTGGAGTCCCTTCTGGGCTTGGAATCTGCAACCCTCTGTAGCGGGAGCTGCTGGGAGACTGGAAAAATTTGTACAGCCGGCAACCAGATGCTAAAACAACCCCTCTATCTGGGCAGCCAAAGCCCTCAATGAGACTGTTAGGCTACAACTACACTACCACTGAATATCGACCTGCTCGGGGTTGAGCTTACAGGATATGATTGTGCACACGCGTGAAATGACACTCTCAGGGTCAAAGTCATCCCCGTTGCCCCTCGCAAGAGGTGAGGACTAAGGAAGGTCAAAGGGAGAAACACGTATACAGCCACAGAAGGCGACTTCAGAAATGTCAATTTTAGCTATGCAATTGGCTTCCCAGATTGGGTTGGTTCAGGTTACCAGTCCCACAGAAGACAGGCACATGGCTGAGGCTGAATGTGCACATCCAATTACACACACGCACACGCGCGCGCGAAACATCATTCCTCCATCATCTAGTGGATTGTGTTCACTGGCTTGCCCTTATAACTCACTGCCAGCTGGTTCCTTCACTGGTTGGCGGCACCACAGACGGAGGGCCAACATTTCAAAAAGGGGCCTGTCATTTTGGGCAGCCAACCTGAAAGGCCTGACCAGGGCCTGAGGCCCTGGTGCTTGCTAGTGCAAACCCCTGCCTTGCTTTGGGTTTGCAAATGTCAGAAAGCAAGCCCAGGCCTGGGAAAGACCTACCCAGCAATGGCAGGGTGTGACAAAGTGGGAGAAGGGGGAGGGGGTGAAGATTTTATTCCCCGCATTAGGTTGCATGTGTTTCTGAATGGCCTGTAGTAACCTGAAGTGTGTGCCTCAGTTTCCCTAGACACAGCATCAGCGCATAGTGGTGAGGACCACCTTTGTCAACCATCAGTACATGTACCCTTAGGGGTAGGCCAGAGAAGTCTGGGGGTACTTATAATTTTGTTTAGAAAAAGGGGTACCCCTTTTTCTAAACAAAAAGTATATATATATAAAAAATGTTGAGACACACTGGCTAGACAACAATACCCCCTGCGCTGCACCAGCTTGAGCAGTTAGCTGCCTCCAGAGGCTGGGCGGCACACTGCCTGTTTCAGTGAAGATGTACCCCAAGAGAACAGCCGGCTCTGACTGCATCAAGGGACCCCCCCCCTCTTTCTACTGTTAATTAGACTGGTCAACGAATACGTAGACAGCTGGTTTCCATTGCAAAAAGTGGTTTTGTTAAAAATCAAAATAGTTCACGATGAGGTTCATTCTAAAGCCGTTTTTCAGTGGGAAGCTGTCAAAAATCATGCCGAATGACCCTCTCCAAATGAATCATTTTGATTTAGTTTCCTGTTCAAAATCCGTTTCAGATTTGTAGCTGTCCTCTGGCTGGACTAGAAAAGTCAAAGCAAAAGGGGCCAGGCGAGTGAAGCAGAACATTGGAATGGGCCCAAATTGAAATGTCAGAACACTCATTTCATGGGACCGTTCAGATTGTCATGGCATTGGGAACAATTGCAACATTTCTACGTGTCGGAATTTCTCGGGGAACAGCAGTTGTGGTTCCCCACCAGCTCTTATAACAAACCAACTCCCATCCTAGTAGCAAAACATTGGTGCAAGGAGGTGCTGTTTTGCTTGACTCCTTGCACAGGACTTGCCAGATGTTCTGGCTCTTTTAATGCCCTGAGCAGCCTGTAGCATATTTTAGAAAAAGGGGATAAGCCCTGAGGACCTGGGCTTATCCGGGCTTACCCTAAAATGAACATTTAGTTTCATCTCCTTAAATACACCTCATGGCTCCAGAGTTCCTCCCTGCACTGCAGATCTGAGTGTTCTTACATCCCAGTCCCAAAGCACTTTATGAATCTTAGGGTCTGGGTGGACTACGGTGAAGATGGGAGTTCGATTTCGTGTGCTTCGTGCAGATGTGTGAAATTGAACTACCTGGAGTCAGCAGTCGACCCCCGTACTCGCTATCGCGAGGATTAAGGGAGGTCGACAGGAGAGTTTCTCCCGTCGACCCCCCTCTGTGCAGACAGCCACATAAGTCGAAGGCAGATAAGTCGATTCTAGCTGCACAATTGCGGTACCTAGACTTGCCTATCTGCAATCGACTAACCTGCCTAGTGTAGACCACGTCTGAGTTAATCCTCACAGTCACATATGGAAAAATCAGACCTGCCTTCCAAGTGCTGCAGGGCCCAGGGGAAAAAAAATCACCCAGAATTCCAACTCACCACCTCTTTCTCTGATTCAACAGACCATGTTCCTTCAGCTCAGGGACTGGACCCAGCAGTTCCTCTAATTTTTTCCACGCATGGGTGGAACACATTTTGTTCTGTGCACCAAGGCATGTGTAGGTGTGCGCCACCCATAGAAACACACCGCCCCCTGTGGGAGGCTGTGGGAGCTCTGCTCATCAGCTGGGTGGCACCTGAAGCTCTTCAGGTTGGTTGCCCAAGTGCTCAGCTTACAGAAACGCTGACTAGAACCAAGAAGCCCTTAGTCAATGGCATGATTAGACCATTTCAGTGCAGCACCTTAAAACCAAATCCATGAGAAGGAGGAAAGGAAACTGACCAGGGACAATCAGGTGAAAGTGACTGCTCAGGCCAAAGGTGAGCAAAGGCTGAAATCAGGAGCAGTGGAGGGGCATGAAAAATGTTCAACACTGGCCTGACGCCTGGGTGAAATCCAGGGAGGGTGCATTATTCTGAAATATACAGGGCCTCCCAAGGTGTGAGTGGGGAATCTGCAATTAACATGAGTTTTAAGGCTGCTTTACACGGTCAGCAACCTTTCTGTAACTACAAAACCAAGCCCATGATGCAGTCAACCTTAAGCGTGTCTGATGCATTTTGTGCACGGGGGGGTCAGTGATGATCCAGACTGGAGGAGCTGTCCTGAAATTATAGTTTCCAAGCTGAGATCATAACAACCTCCCAGTGACGGGCTCCAGCTTGGCAGGGCAGAGCGGAGCGGTGTACTTCCTGCCTCTCAGAGGATGTGTGAGGAGAGGGCGTCGGCTGTGCCCCTTGCACAGTAACTCCTCTGTCTCAAGAGCCAGCCATGTCCCAGATTCACAGCAAACCTCAGGAAGAAAACAGACTAGCAATTACACAGGGTGTAGTTTGAAAAGCGAGCGCCTTCGCCCCAGTACGGATCACACGCACACGCTGCAAATTCTTTGCGTGGCTGGCTAACAAATTACCAGCAGCCAGCTTCGGAAATTAGCCCACATGGGTATTTTAGGAAACTCAAATTAAAGGGAGAAAAAATTTTCCTTGTCTTGAAATAGTTTGGAGAATTGCACTGGCTGGGAACCAAGAGCCTTGTTTGTCCCAGCTCACTTAGCCAGTTAACTTTATATGCTGTTGCTCTCTTTCAAACTGTCATATACTTCAGTCCAGAAGACTCTAATCCTCGGTATGACCTCCTACATAAGACAGGCCAGAACATTTCACTCAGGGAGTCTTGCAATGAGCAACAACATAAGGGGCTGTAGGGCTCAATCTTTTTGAGCTCAGGAACCATTTGTCATTATGGCCTTTTGAGACCAATGTTCCCTTTAATTCTTTTTAACATCTATGAGCAGAATAAATGTTATGTGCATCAAGGCAAGTGTAAATGTGCATGACCAGCAGAAACAAAAACAGTGGGCAGCAAGTGTTTTTATTGGTGATGCGCATCCAGACCTACCTTGGTGCCCATCGAAAAGTTTATTCTGCCCACAGATGGAAAAAGTTAGAGGAAACACTGTTTAACACTATCCACATTAGATTTTTAGATGACCCCAGACTGATTTTTTTTTTTTGAATTTTCATTTAATGGGAATTTTTGGCTTTCTGGTATGATTTGTAACCATTCACCACCCCTAGGCCTGCAAAAAAATGTTAGTGGAACGCGTGGCCAAGGTGGAAAGCAATAGGAAATATGATCCCCAACTACAAGTATGGCCAGCCTAAGTTTTTTAGAGTAGCATTCTGCAGCAGGGCTGTCCTTTTCTCCAGCAGTTGTCAGGGACATACAAATTGCCCTAATTTGTCACCATATGACATTCACTCTGAAACCTAGTGATGACAACTGTAAAGTGTAGCTCAAATGAGTCACAAGGCAAGTTACACCTGGGTTTTAGCCCTAGCTCAGTCACCAACTAAGTGACCAGCTCCAAGATTCTCACAGGACTCCAGCAGCTGGGCAAAACCTGGTGGAGTCATGTGAGACTTTTTATTTCAAAAGTAAGCATCTAGTAAATTATAAAGAAGCAGCTGAAAAATGTGACCCAGTGCACAGAAACCAGAAGTCGCAATTAGATTTTCAAAGCCAATCATGATTTTCTGGGAGCACCTGGCTTAGGAGTTTTGAAAGTTTGGGGTTGCCATCTCCCATAAGGGCTGTGAACTTTAGGACTGAACTCAGGTCAGACTTTTCTAAGCAAGTCTGAGGACCAGAAACATTTTATTTTTATAGAAAAGTGATGATTTTCATTTAACTACATGGCTCCAGAGGCTGGGGCTTTTGGAACCCTAAACACCAAATATGGCATGACTGCACTTCTTGTGCCTCAGTCTCCCCCCGTACGCACATCACTCAAGGTACATCTTAGATTGGATTCTCCCTGGAGGCAAGAAAAGATGCAGAGGACAAAGAACACAGCAGAGTTACACATTGTGGGGAGGACAGCCAGCAGTAGGAAAAATGGCTAGTCTATAAAAGGGACAGATCTCCCAATCTAGCACAATAAAATTATGAGCTGGCTATGCCACGAGCGAGTGGCAGGCTCTGGGGCTGTGAAGAAGCCCAAACAAATCCCCAGAGAGACTCGTGGGGTCTGCCAAAATATTTCCCTCTTGGAGGGAAAAAAAAAAATAGCCTCTAGGAATTTCTAAAGCTACCACAGCTAATGCCCGCCAATCCCCGGGAGCGGGATGGGGAGGGCACGGGAGGAAGAGCCAAAGCAGTTCCAGATGTGCTGTGGTCCGCACCATCTCTTGCTGGGGATAGGGTGGGGATAAGGCCAACCTGTTGCTCAGAGATGAGGAAAGCTGGTGGCCACTTTCCCTCCTCTCCTGCCCCCAAAAAGTCCAGATGTAACATTCAGGAAAAGCTGGTTTTCATCAACATAATAAAAAGTCATCAAAGCCTCTGACCCTGTTTTGATTTTCCAACATGCTTCTTACATTTTTCAGCTTCTGCTTTTGCTTTTTCATCACCAAGAAAAAAAAAAATCAAGTGGTTCCTGGGAAATTTTGCTGAAAAAAGGAAGCAAAAGAAAAATTTCTTCCACGTTTCCATACAAAAGCCATGGGCCTTTTCCACCCGGGTTTGGCCGAGCCCTGTCTGCTCAGCACACAGCCGCAGGGGATTCAAGTGATGGCTGACTGCAGAGTTGTGGGTTGTGTAGACATCTGAGCTAGTGTCGATTTACTCAGCCTGGGTGTTACCAGCTGCGAAGATGAGTGATGAGTTTTTAGCACAGGCCGGTCGTGGGAGATGTGATCAAACACCCCCTGGCTGTGCAGTACTGTCCCAGCTTGTGCCACCAAGAGCACTTACAGAGAGAATAATGAGTCTACTCTACAAAGTGGCACCAGCCATGTGCCTCCCTTTGCCGCCAAGCCCTGCCCCTTTCCCACCTTGCTCCATTCCCTGCCCCTGCTCCTCCCCCCTTGCCTCTTCCTTCCCAGCTGCTGGCACTGACAGTTCATGTGACCCCTGGAGCATCCCCCCAGGTGCATCCCCCTGGTGCTGCTAGTAATAGTCATCTGTCTTGTAGCTCATGTGGTAGAGGCTCATCCCCTGAGCTGTGGCGATGCCAGGTTTGTATGAGCCGGGGGGGGTGTCTGTCAGCACTACACAGTCACCCCGGGTTCACGGCAGATAACCTGGGCCACGTGGGTCAAGGCCCATCCACCCCAGGGCTGCAGCGTGGAAATACCCTTCGGAGGGGATGAGAGGGGTCAGCCTGGCCCAAGGGCCGCACGCAATGTGCTCTGCTCTCAGTAGCTCTGCTCATGCTGATGAGATTCCAAAAGCACGGAAGGCTGTTTGGATCCACGGGGTCGAGTCGGCCAGGCGCAACGCTCACGCCGCCAGCTCCAGAGAGCCAGGCGCAGGCTTTGGGCCCAGTCTCCAGCCTTTGGATCTGGGAGAGGAGGGTTCAACCTTCCAAGCTCCTCCGGAAATGCTGAGTTTGGGACCCCGCAGAAGCCCTCACTGAGCTGGCTGAAAAGGGTGGGGACTTTCTAAACAACAAGCTAATATCACAAGAGCTTCTACAACTGGGCAGTGAGCCCCAAGGAAGGCAAACAGCTCCCCTGTTCCTTGCCGCGGCGCTCCCTGGCTAAAACACTGGGCAGATTCCTGCAGAATCTCTCAGGAATAGCTGCCAGACTGGCTCAGACCCCAGCTCCACCACTCCTGTGTCCTGTTTCTGACAGCCACCGGCAGCTCTGGAGGAAGGCGTAAGAACTCCATAGCAGGCAGAAGCCCAGAAACAGGAGATTTCAAATCACTTCCAAACCTTCATTAGCCTGAATCACAGCAACAAACGGGCGGACAAGCAGCTCAGGACAAAGCACCCTCTAAAACCCAGTGGGCTACCTGCTAGCCTTGTGCCCATCAATCCACGGAGCCTGGAGGTGCCACTGACTCAGACCTTGTGCTGGTGGAGCACAGAAAGGCGGGGTGGTGAGTCACGGAGCTGTTCCATGTGCACCGTGTGCAGAGGATACTGGCTGGCTCCCCCTCCTCTCTGCCAGTTCCCAGCTCTGGGGCAGAGGGGATGCTGCAGCCAGGCAGACTCCTCCCAAGGGCAGAGAGGCACCAGCTGGAGAAACCAGTGATGGGCCCATTTCACAGGAGTAGGACCAAGTAACAAAACCTAGAGGAGGAAGTGGGGGCTGCGGGGCAAGCTGCTGGGGGAACTGCCCGAGCAGCTTCTGCCCTCAGCCACCACCTGGGCCAGCTCCCAGGGGACCGAGGCTCCCGTCCTGTTCGCAGTGACTAGCACTGTATCCACATACAGCAGTGAAGGCCCTCAAAGGACCTCCCTCAGCCCACTGGCCAGGCAGTTATTGCTGTCCCAGACAGGGCATATCGCTGGGGGTGAAATGACTTGGCAAGGGCCATGTGGTGAGTCAGAGGAAGAGCTGGGAAAATAGGTGAGGAGAAGTGTCCCCTCTAATTTTTTCCATCTATGGGTGGAATAAATTTTGTTATGTGCACCAAGGCATGTGCACCACCAACCAAAATACATGCTGCTGGCTGTGGGTACTCTGCTAATCAGTAGGGCACCTGAATCTTTCTTAGGCAGCCACCTAAATGCTCAGCTTACTGGGAACACCGGTCAGGAGTCCAGCTTCTCATCACCACCCCCATGTGCTCTAACCACTAGACACCACTCCCTTCCCAAGCCAACCAGTCTTTTCTCCCATTCCTCCTCCCAGCAGCTGTAACCATGGGGTCCCACTCCCCACCCAGAATCAGGACAAACACAGGAGTCCTCCTGCCCTCCAGTCCTGTGCCAGCTCTCTGCCTCTCGGCTGTGGTGAGGACAGAGCTGCAGCCTCTGGGCAAATGCTGCTTTGCAAGATTCCAGCTCCTGAACCCAGGAATCCAAGAGTGTCTGATGAAACTCTGACTTGGTTGCTTTATCCCCAACGTGGTGGAAACACACCAGCTCCCTCTGCCAACCCCAGCTCCCCTTTCAGTGCCAGCCCCAGCCCCTTCCCGCCCCCCCACTGGGACTGCTGGCACGCAGCCCCCAGCATGGTGGGAACACAAGGCCTGCACGTTGCCAAGCCAGCTGGGCCAGCATGCTTTTCTGTGACACGCTTTGCCGCCGCAGCTCCCTGGTGTGACTCTGCAGAAACCTTTGCCAGGGAAATGTGGCGCCATTCGTTCTCCTCTCCGTGCCCACGTGCAGCCGCCCGAATGCACAGCAATCGAAGCTGAGCCTGGGAGAGCGAGGAGGGCTTTGTGCTCAAGACACTGGGCAGGGGGGCTCTGCAGAGCTGGCTTCAATGCCTGGTTCCGCAGCCAAGTCCCTGGGTGATATGGGGCAGCTCGAGCCTCAGTTTCCCTCTTGCGCAGAGGTGGGGTAACGGCTCCTCCCTCCAGCCTTTCTAGCCTGGAAGCCTCCGGGGTCAGAGACTGTGCGTGGATTTGCACGCAGTACAATGGGGTCCGCAACCCAGTTGAGTGTCTCATATCAACTCTGATGCACAGGTGCCCACGCTCACCTCCTGCCCAAAACCTGGGGGTGCTGTGCAGTGTTCCCTGTAAGCTGTGCGCTTGGGTGGTCACCCAGGAGAGGTTCAGGTGCTGTCCAGCTGATTAGCTGGGCACCCACAGTCGGCAGCTTCTGTTTCTAGGGGTGGTGCCCATCTGCACATGCCTGGGTACCCATAACAAAATTTATCCCACACCTGGCTGGAAAAAACAGCGGAAATACTGGTGTTTGATCTTATCTGTGCCCAAACAGGCTGCCCCACAGTGAACCCCAAACCTCAGGACTGTTGGGGGGGGTGATCTTTCCAAGTCTCTGCGTCTTCCTGACATTCCGTACCCTTCCCCAACAGGACGTGGTCGATTTAGTGAACTTGGGCTTGCGCAAGCAGCTGTTTCTAATGCACCATGGAGCCATGAAGAGCCAAGGACCAGTAACCAGTCGCAATTTCAATCCCCTTTCTGGTCAGCCTCCGTTACACATTCGCTTGTATTTTATTATGAGCTCTCACAGCCCTCGTTGTGTCAGGTGCTGTATGGAGAGCAGCCCTGCCCCAAAGAACTTAACGAATGACAGCCAGAGCTGGCGGGGGGACAATGCACAGAAAGGGGTGAGAGGCCTCGAAGGCCCCCCCCCCAGGAACACCGAGTTCTGTCCTTGCTCTTGCAGACAGCCCCATCATATTCATAAATGCATCAAGTTCCATTTTCAAACTAGTTAGGAACAACCTCCTCCCATAGGGTTCCCTGTCAATTGTCCATCTGTGGACGGAACACATTTTAGATGCATCAAGGCATGCGGATGTGCACCACCCATAGAAAAAACACACAAGCTGCCGGCTGGGGGTAGCTGTGGACACGCTGCTAATCAGCTGGGCAGCATCTGGATCTCTCCTGGGCAGCCAATCAAGCGCTCAGTTTGAAGGGAACTCTGCCTTCCTCCTCCACTGGTTGAAAACATCCTAATTTGTAGCTTAAATCAAGGAGAATGGACTGGCTCCAGCTTAGCTGTAGAGCTGGGACTAAAGAACCCAGCTGTCCTGTGTCCAAGACCAGTGTCCACAGGGCCATGCTAAAACTGAGGCAAGCCAGATTTGCACCAAGGTAAGAGCAGAATCGGAGGCATGCAATGTTAACGAGCATCAACTCTGTGGCCGACTGCACCGTACCACTGATCAGCTGCAGCAGTGAAGAATCTGAGCAGCAGAATCATTCTGATGTAGCATCCGGTGTCCCAGAGATGACCCCAGGATGCAGCGCACCATGCACTGGGGTGGGGAGAGTCGACAAATCCCAGGTGCAAGGCTGCAGATTCCCAACTGTGGTTCCTACGCCCAGGTACAGGCACCAAGCTCTCTTCCTTCTCAGACCCCGAGTCGGGGGGAAGTGAAGGCACCTGTGCACGGCTTTTACACTGCAGTAGCCCCTCCAGTGACACTAATCAGATCCAGTTGTACTAAGTGCTGTACAAACGCAGCACAAGATGGTCCCTTCCCCAGAGGGCTTCCTACCTTTAGTGTCAATAGGACAACCACGTGTTAGCCACCAAGTGGTGTGTGGACCTTCTCTGGGCAGAGTCAGTGGGTCCTTTATCCCTGGATCCATCTATCCCACCGCTGACACCATGTTATCTGCTGTGAAATTACACCAGAAAGCATGAGGCAGAGACTAGTCTCAACACCACCTAACAAGTCCATTATCCACAGCAAAGCTTCAGATGAGAGCAAGTACACCCTGTTTTCCACCTCACCTGCCCCCCCGCCGCCATTTCCCGTCCTTGGGCCCTCAGTGTGATGGTTCTAACCAGGCAGCCCTTCACACTAGCAAGAGGGAAAGAGTCAGGTGGTCCTGATCTGTAATACTCCTTTGCGACCCTCCAGCTGAGAATGCAGAAGGTGCACGTCCACATGCAAAGGGTCTCATTCTGCTTCATGTCAGCCAGGGGTTCATCAGAAGAAGATGCCCTAGAGCTGCAGCACATTGGCTCGGTGGGTTTATACAGACCAGCAATCAACAGTCCACAGACAACAACAGTAGCCGCCAGGCACCAATTTTCCGTTCCCCCAAGTTATCCGCACAACCCCTCCGATTATTTCCTCCACTTCTGCATTTGCACTACTGCGTGTGCTCCAGCACAGCCTGAGCCCTTGTGATTCTCCTGCAGTGTTCAGAGAGCCACATTCTCCCTTACCCACAAATACCCAGCGCTTGCCTCCAACCTGGCAGCCGGGCAGGATTAAAACAAGAGAGATGTTTGCGTTCCAACTCACTTTTAACTCCTCAAAGCCCCCAGTCTGTGCAGATGGGACACAGGGCAAAAGACGAGGGCTCTATGGTTAATTTCATTGGCGCCACTTTATTAAGAAGTGGGCACTGATCAGAAAGGGAGACTGCCAAAGACAAAGTGGGCATAAGGGAGCCAGCGTTCCTGGCTACTGAATCCCTAGGGCTCACTGGGAGACTGGGGGAAAAAAAGTCACCCAGCGCCCACTCACTGGAGACTCAAAACATATCTCCTGGTGAAAAAAAGACTCAATTCGGTCCTGCATGTGACAGCCCTGCTGGGTTTTGTTTATACTCCCCTTCCGCACAAAGCAATTAAGCAGATACTTTACCTCTAAGTAGCAGCAGAAAGCAGAGTGCACAGAGACTGCTGTCCTGCTTCATAGCGTTCGGTAGAGTCCAGCTGGAGCCCGTGTTCCAGCGCAGCCGAGAGGCACAGTGGGCATCCTGCGAGCGTACGCGAGTGCCGGTTGCTCCCTCTGCCTCAAAGGTTACTCTGTCTCCTGCTCTTTAGGACATGCCACTCATTGGTTTTTCCTCCTTCATCTCCCAGACGTTGCAATTGGCTGCTAAAAATAAATGGCAGGGTGGGGATTTTTTTTTTTTTTTTTAAAAGCCGAAATAGCAGAAACAATGAAGGAGAGGGAAAAGAGCAAACTAGAAACCACCCAGGCAATGGATGCAGGGAGAATGTCAGGCTTCTGGAGCATGGTTTTTCGGGGCACTTTTTTCACTAAACCTATTCCATGTGTGTGCACAAAGCACTGGAGAAAGTGCGCAAAGATCCTGACTCCTAGCCCTGCCCTGGATTTTTACCACTCCTCAATGCACCCTTGTGCAAAAATACAGAAAGAGGGTCATCAAATTTGCTCTTTACTGGACATGCTTCCAAACCTATGGGGTTTCTCGCTAGTCGGTATCTACATTTTTGCTCGCAGCACCAGAGGAGAGTATGCAGAAAAGTGCATGCTTCTAGCAACGGGATTTTTTAACCTCAGCCAGGCTTGCATCTCAGCATCCTGTAAAGAAAAATCTGCATATGTGTTGCTGCTCTTCTGGCGTGCCTGTTAGCCCTTCCACTAGTCTGTTTAAGCTTTGTGTCTTGAACCATTGCATAGTAACCCTGGAGTTCCCACATGCAGCTCCCACCCCCATGGCTCACCTCATGGTTTATAGGCCTGTGTATTGTGTGCATGGGGGGTAAACATTATAGAGAGATGGTCCATGTTTTCACCCCTCTGGCCCTTAGCAACTCTGTCACTAGCCCAGACAGGGCTGCAAGTGACAGGGAGCCTGAATTCAGCCCCCTGCTCCCAGTGCTGCCCCTTGACATCCCTTGCACACCGGCTCTGAGGAGTGGGCCAGGGCTGAATTAACCAACAGCCAGCAGGGCACGTGGCAGCACAGCCTTTCACCAGAGCACTGCATTCCAGGACCTGACCCTTAGGAGCTACTTTCCACTGATTCTGGATCAAGCCCCATTACCAGTGTTCCCTGTAAACTGAGCACCTTGGCAGCTCCCCCCGCCAGGAGAGGGTCAAATGAGGCCCAGCAGATGAGCAGAGTGCTCACAGCCGGCAGCGTGGGTTTCTACTGGTGGTGCACATCCACACCAGCCTCAGTGTGCATAAAATTTATTCCACCCCATGGATGGAAACAGTTAGACAGAACACTGGCCGCTACCCATGGGCTGCTGGTGATGCTTGGGATCACAAGCCTGATCACATGCAAAAAGGGCAGAAGATGCCACCTGGTGTTTCCATAGTTAAGTTCCTATCATGGAATATACATCAGTGAGGTAGCTGTGTTACTCTGTATCTTCAAAAACAACAAGAAGTCCTGTGGCACCTGATAGACTAACAGATATTTTGGAGTAGAAGCTTTCGTGGGCAAAGACGTTGTGGGAGGGAGATTGTTTCCCATCCCCTCCAACTTACTAGAATGTAAAGTCCTCTTTCCAGAGCAGGGCCAGCCAGAAGAGATTCAGGTACTGCCCAGCTGATTAGCAGAGCAACCACAGCCACCCACAGTGGGCAGTGTGTGTTTCTATTAGTGGTGCACAGCTAAACATGCCTTGGTGCACATAACAAAATTTAATCTGCCTCTGGATGCAAATATTTAAAGGGAACCCTGGTTAGGAGAACTGCTGTTAGGGCTCTAGACATACCTGCTGGTGTTTCCATAGCTAAGGTCCCATCATAGCCAAGGACACTGGATTGCAACTCCAGGTTCCAATTCTGCAAAGCTTCAGCCCGGTTCTGGTTCTGAGCCTGTCTGGACCAATCAGCCGTTGCCCAGCATAGCAGCTGCACCTACCCACTGGAAATCCTTGCTAGTGCGTTGGCCTGGAGACAGAAATTCTGCAGGGCTAAGAAATTAGAAGGTTTGAATGGAAAACAGCTACGGAAACCACAGGTGACAACTCCCCATGCCCTGAACAAGGGCTGACACCAACACATGGGAGAAGTGGCAGGGGGCAGCATTCCCTGTAAACTGAGGGCTTGGGTGGCCAACTGGGAGAGATTCAGGTGCTGCCCAGCTGGTTGGCAGAGCGCCCGGTGCCACCAGTGTGTGTTTCTCTTTGTGGTGCACATAATAAAATTTATTCTACACATGGATAACAAAACTAGAGGGAATGATGGCAGGTGGGCAGCTGTACAGGGATCTCATCCCATCCCCACCTGCTCTAAGTCACAGCTCAGTCCCTTAGAACTGTGCTGCACAAGTAGATTGAGTGTATAGGCTCTTCCTGAATAAAACCAGCATGGACCATCTGGTACCCAATAAAAAGCGCTTTGATTCTTGAAATACTGGTAGTGTTCTCTGCAAGCTGGGTGCTTGGGCAGCCACCCAGGAGAGGTTTAGGTGCTGTACAGCTGATTAGCAGAGCACCCAGAGCCACCCACAGCTAGCAGTGTGTGTTTCTATTGGGGGTGCACATGTGCGCATACCTCAGTGTACATAAAATTTATTCTGCTTATGGATGGAAAAAAGGAAAGGGAACGCTGGCTGGGAATCAGGAGTCAGAGGCAGTTTGCTTATGAATGGGGGGGGGGCTCCAACCATCACCTCCCAGCCCTGGATTTCTGCTCCTGTGTGCAATTGTGCAGCATGCCGTAGCCTAGGTAGTCTCCACCCCAGAGCCAGCTGCATTCCAGCAGAGGCACGTTGCCTTGGAAAAGAGTGAGTGACCTACCAGACCTGTGGGATGATGGGGGAGGTCACGCCCTCATCTGTAGGACGGGGGTGTTTGTCCCGCTGCAACATCGCCACCCTCTGGCCGCATCCAGTACTGCAGACAGAGCAACAAGCAGGGCCAGTTCAGCACTGGAATAAATTGTCTGGGGAAGCTCCGTCATCGGAGCTATTTAAGAGCAGGTTGGATAAGCAGCTGTGGGGGATGGTCTAGATGGTGCCTAGCCCTGCCCCGCGGGCAGGGAGTGGACTTAAGGGCCTCTTGAGGACCTTCCCCGTTCTAGTGTTCTATAGAAAAGGGAAATTAAATGCAACCAGCCTGCTGCAGCTGCTAGCTGCCCCGTCCCTGAGCTTGCATGCCCCCAGCAAGTGCATTACGAAGCATTTTCCTGAACCCAGGGAGCAGCGACAGGTGCATGTTGGCACAGGCAGTGCTCAGAGCGGTTTTTTGGGGGGAGTGAGTGGGATCTATAATAACCAAAAGAGCAGCAACTTTGTAAAACAAGGCTTAAAGTGGGGACATGATGCTTAGTAGCAGGGGACTAGAGAGTCCTGGACAGGCACAACCATCACCCTTGGCAGAGAATCCAGACAGTAAATAAGTTGCTAGGGCAGGGTTCTGTGGTGGCAGTTTCATGTGTTGTCTTCACTGCCCCCTACTCTGTGTTGCCATCCCAGCAGGCATGAGGGAGAAAGGACTCTAGATAGAGCATGAACAGGGGAGCTCACCTACATGTAAAGCTGACACATGCAGGTTGTGAGCAGGAGACCTTGACCCTGTGACTGCAGGGCCCAAAGCCCTGTGCTCACCCACAAGCCAATGCACAGCAGACTTCCCTCTCCCTTGGCAGGGGTCTCCGTGCCTCTAGGGTTACATATGTATACAAAGGGCAGAGGGTGGGTGTCTGCCTGCAAGGGACAGGCCGACTTGCAGCTGGAAGGAAATTCTGTGCCCTTCACTCCGGGGAATCCTGGGTTCTGACTACCACTTATGAGTTGTGCCTCCCACTGCCCAGGTGTGCCTGCACCCCCCCCCCCCACTTTGGCAGAGTTGGACTAGAGGAGAGCAGGGTCACATCCCTCTTCCCCCCCCACCCCCAGCCCCATGGGATAAAAGCTAAGTGAGGCTGAAGTTGGGGGGGGGGGGGTGGCAGACTGTTGCCCACTAGTGGCAGCCGGGAACCTCGGTTGGTAACTACAGTAGAACCCAGAGACAAGTGCACTCACGTTGCATGACTCTTGGGTTAACGCAACTGCGGGGCGGGCAGCTGGCACCGGATTCTGGGATGCGGGGAAACTGACTAGTGCAGCAACACTGATCGGTTTCCTGTCTGAGCAGCAGCCAGCTACAGCCTGGGCCCCAGCTCCCAGGAAACTGTTCAGCACTTTTGCACTGGTCTGTTTCCTGGCTCCTCCCAGTAACACAAAATTTGATTGGAAGGGGGTTGCACAGGAATGCCACCTCCGTGTAAGTTGAAGGTCAACTGTAGGTGTCTCTGCGAGGAAAGCGGAAGCGGGGCAGAGGCATTATTCCCCGCACTAGGCAAAAGTGTTTTTTCCAAGTCAGCATGTGACTGGGGCTGCTCAGCTGGGTAAACAGGGCCCCCAGCCAGACGCCAGCACTTACCTGCTCTGTGCAAGCCCTGGTCCAGCAGTGTGGGCTTGGGGGAGCAGCCTGCCTCCCCTCTCCATCCCCTAGAGCAGCTTCCTCCGCTGTCCAACCTACCTGCAAGCCACTAAACCCAGGGTGGCACCAGTCTACCCCTGCTGCCAATCCCCACCCCCATCCCAGCAGCTAGCCCTGCTTGTTTGCAGGCAGGCCCAGGAAGGACTTGGACAATGTTATAACTTCTCATTAAAGGTACCCACCCCACCCCCCTCGGCTGTGAGCGAGGCCCAACTTCTGCCATCACTGGTACCTAAGTGATGTACTAAACATAGCACCTTTACAGGCCTACAGCCTTGCACAATCCTCTATACATCCCCTCCCTCTGTACCTAGGGCTCTCCCTAACTACTACAGCAAGCTCCTGAAGCTGGTTAGGCAGGGCTCTGTATTTCATGCTTCTCTTCCCACCCACCTGCAAGCATGCAAGGCATGCACGCTCTCTCTGGCACGCACGCACACACACTCGTCAGGCCACCTCAAAAGCACCCCACTGAAAAACCACTGCACAGCTGCATTAGGAAAGCGACACGCGTTTTTAATTACCTATCAAGAGTCACCAACATGCTGCACAGCACGGGGAAGGCTCTTCGTGTATGTCAGGACAAAGGCTCCTGCTCAGAGCCCTGCTCTGTTCCCTGTCCAACGGGCTTTATATAGGACTACTTTAAAAAAGTAATTTCACAGCAAAGGCAGCGGAGACTTAACTGAAGCCAGAGCCAGTCTGAGCTCAGGGACAGCTCCTTGGGAAGACTTAGCACCTTACAGACATTTGTTCTTGGAAGTAGCTATTCCTTCCCCCATCATCTGCAAAACAAATGCACAGAGTAGCGGGCCCACAAGTGGAACCCTGGAGTTGGGCTTCTCCTTGTGACCCGAGTACCATCCCCCACCCTCACCCCCACCCCCCCTTTTTATAGAAGACCCTTAATTGACTGACTCCAGGAGTGGGGGGAACTCCATCTTGATGTCATCAAGGCTATTGGAGTGTAACTGGGAACAGATAAACCCACCCCCTCTCCTAGATCACAAGCGACTTCCCTGGGATAGCCCCAGTGACCATCTAAGTGCTTTAGTGCTCCAGACAGACAAGGACCACCAGCAGCAGCCTCCTTGGGCTGCGTCCCCAACCCTGCCTTTCAGCAGGCCTGGCCTAGCTCCCCAGAGAAATGCATCGCACTAAGGAAATCTCTCTGTTTCCTGAGAGGCACCATGCGGCCAGGGAGAGGCTCCCAGGTGACTGCATGGCCCTGTGGCAGAGATCACCAAAGGGGCAGGGCAGCCCAGCCCCATGCGGTCCATGCACTGGGCAGAGAAGAGACAAGTCTCAACCCTGATGGCCCATTGGAGGTAAGGACGAGAAGCTACTTTACATAAATAAAACACAACAGAAACACATGTCCCAATCTGGCTCCACCAATCCAGTTCTGATAGGCTCAGTTTGCAGTCCCCTCCCCTTCCCCCTCCAATAGCAACTTGATCCATGCAGCCACATTGCACTAGGATTGGGCTGGCTGTTTCGTCCATGGTACGAAGAGTCAGCTTGGACCGCTGGATCCCAGTTGCAGTGGAGAGTGGGCAGGCAGTAAAACAAGCAGAGTTTTGCCAGAGGCGTCCCTGGGGCAGAGAAACGGGAGTCTCCACAGTGCGCTTAAATGTGGGGCGCTTTGGTCATTGCTGCCAAAGGACTGATTGCAACAGCAGCAGTTCTAAACAACCGCATCGTCCGCACTCCTGTGAACGTCTCCCACGCAGACTGCAGGCTGCGATGCCCTCAGGCAAAGCGGCAGTGCACTGTGCACCAAGGTCCTCTGAGAGGGGACCAGCTGGCACGAAAGCAGCATGTGTTGCAAAGGGGTGAGTTTCACAAGGATACTGGACACTTCCCAGCAGAGGGGTGGCCTGCTGGTATGACGTGCCTGGCAATACTGTGGCTGGTTAAACCTTCAGGAGAAACGGGCGGTAACAGGATCATGTAAACAGAGGCTTGGCTACCATCTTCAGACTCATGCTGACCTAGGGGCATCCTACTCCCAGTCCAAGAGCTTATGGTCTCCCGTTGGCTAGCGGGTGGATAGGACACATTAGGTACGACTTGGGTGCCTTGATTTTCAAGTGCTCCACTCAATCCTTCGAAAGAGCCCCAACTTTCAGCAGGCAGGTGCTCAGCACTGTCGAACCAGGAAGATCCGTAAGTGGGGCCATTAAGATCCGTTGGCTCCCTTCCAATGACCTGGCTCTGGAGTTAAATAGCCATTAATTCCTTCCATGGTGTCTGACCACAGACTGTAGGGAAAGGACTACTGGAGAGGTGGCCAGGAACCAGAGAAAAGTTCTTCATACCCCACTGGCAAAGGTGCAGAGCAAGACGCGCACGTCAGGAGCGGACTCAGCTCACAGCTGGAGTCTAAGTGCTAGCTCCCAGTGACAGCCACATCAATGGTAGTTTCTCCTTCAGCCAGATTGCCCTCAGCCACCCCTGTACCCATCTCGACACTGGCCAGCGAGACCTGATCCTGGCCAGTATTGATTGCTTCCGGTTTCCCCAGCACGTTCCTGAGCTGTATCCAGAAGAAAGGCTGCCTGCTGGGCTCTGAAGGCCACTCCAGGTAGGTTTTGGTGCTCAGCATTTTCCGGAGCCTGCAGAACTTGTTGGGCAGGCTCCGAGGATCAATGGACTCCTTTACTATGAGGATGACATCCTCATAGCCCAGGCCGATGGCCCGCTGGTGGGCGAAGTACAGCTCATAGTTGCACCACTCGCTGTCGACGAAGCTATGGGAGAGGATGAAGATGACCTTGTAGCTGTTCTCAATATTCTCAATGATGTTGTCGATGATCCACTTGCCTGGCGTGAAGTCCCGCTCGTGGATGCAGATGCGGTACGGGGGGCTGGAGGTCTCCAGCCGGCGGAGCAGCTCTTGCCTCACCCAGTCAGCATCCACGTAGCTGTAGGAGATGAAAGCATGGTACATGTAGGCACGAGTGGAGTGAGCCTGGCGAGCACGGTACTTCGAGCGGATGATGCGGTAGGTGGCTTGCAGATACCACGGCACGTCAAACCTCCAGCACAGCACCATGGTGGCAATGATCACCACTGCTGTCACCGAGACAGAGATGGCCACCACCACCCGCACATCACACTCTGTCAGCCCTGGGGCGTAGTCACCCACTTTCACATCCAGCAGGGACTGGGGGTGGTAGCACGTCCAGTCCTGAGGCCAGTCCAGCAGGGTCAGTCTACCCTTCTGCCGCGTCTCCTGCAGGAAGCTGTAGAGGTCGCAGGTGCAGTGGTAGGGGTTGTTGCCTGCTTTGAGGATGGTTAGTTCCGGCATGTTGACAAATGAGCCCTCACTGATGATGCCAAAGGAGTTGCCGTCCATGGCAAGTGTTCGCAGGCTGGGGCATTTCCACTCTGAAGGGATGAACTTGATCTTGTTCCCACTCAGCTTCAGCTCCTGGAGGTCATGGCAGCGGACAAAGTAGCTCATCTCCAGGCGGTCCAGCTGGGAGTAGGACAGGTCGAGGTAGCGTAGGGTAATGGGCAGGCACTTGAAGATCTCCATGGTGACCATGTTGTGGTCCAGGACCAGCCAGACCAGGCCAGGATTCCACTGGCACATTTCCTCCTCCCGGCCCCCGATGAGGTTGTGGCTGGCATTGATGTGGGTCAGGCGAGACCAGTGGGCTGTGAGCTTTGCCAAGTTTCTCAAACTGGTCAACTCATTTTTGGCCACGTAGAACCGCTCCAGTTTGGGCATGACGTTCTGGTAGTCGCAAAGCTGGTTGTAGATATAGGTGTCTCTCAGGCGGTTGTTAGAGACATCCAAGGCTACCACATTGCGCATCTCATCCCAGGCGTCACAGGGCACAAAGTTGAAGTTGACGTTGATAATGGAGAGGTTGGCGACACCGCTGAACCAGGTAAAGGTCCAGTCGAACCTCAGGATGTCGGGGTTGCTGATGTCCTGGAGCAGCAAGCTGTCCAGGGTCAGGTTGGCAATGCCCGCTCCTGAGCTGTTCCACTGGGGAGAACGGGCAAAGTCAATGGCCACCAGAGAGAGGTCACGGATGCGGGACTTCTGGACGTTCAGCAGGGCCAAGCGGAGCAAGTTTTCATTGAACTTGCCCCGGTAGAAGACCAACTTTTCGGCTCTCACCTCGGCCAAGCCAGAGAAGAGATCTGTGGAGTCTGTGTAGTAGGTGAACTCAAAGAGGTTACGGAAGCGGAGGTAGAGCAGTGGCTTACCCCGCAGGTCCCGCAGGATCATGGGCAAGGCCTTGGCGTTCTTGTCCAGTGCTATGTCACACCACAGGGCTGAGGTGTTGAGTACCGATAAGGCCCCTTCTTGATACTCCAACAGGCTGGATGCCGTCTTCAGGGCAAACTTCTGCAAAGCTATATCCCTCAAGGGGTAGAAGTCCTCCTTGCCAATAGTCTGGATCAGAGACCCACCCATAGAGAACACCTGCAGGCTCCTCAGCTGGCTGAAGACCTCATCCAGAGTGGAGCGGAGGTACAAGTTATTGGATATCTCCAGCCACCTCAGTTTCTTTAACGGCTTCAGGGCCTGCGAGGGGATCTGGTAGAGGGAGTTGTTGAAAAGGCTGAGCTCCTCCAGCAGGAGGCTGGTGGCAAAGGAATCTGCCGCAACATACGAGATGTTGTTGTAGCCCAGGTCCAAGCTCCGCAGCTGGGTCAGCGCAGAGAAGTCGTCCCAGGTGATCTCTTTGAGCCGGTTATATGAGAGGTCCAATCTGAGAAGGGTGCGGGGGAGATGGCGGGGAACTTGGTTCAGGTTCTGGCCCTTGCACATGGCCATTGTGTTGTCAGTGGTGATGAGGCATGGGTTGGCCCTGGCTGCCAGTCCTACCATCACTACACACCAAGCCAGGCATGTGCCAGCCAGCGGGGGCATGGTCTTCTCTTCACATGGTTGTTCATCTGAAAGATCGAGAACAAGACCTCCCATGAAACACCTGCTGAGGTTACTTTCAGAGACCCAGCTGCTTGCTCATGTAAACCTGCAGATTAGAGGCCTCTGCCCCCCACAGGAGAATCCTTCAACTGGCCGAGGTAGCTACAGTTCACGGCCAGTGTTCCCTGTAAACTGAACGCTTGGGCAGCTGCTCAGGAGAGCCTCCGGGGCTGCCCAGCTGATTAGCAGACTGCCCAAAGCTGGCAGTTTATATTTTTATTGGAGGTGCACATCTGCATATGCCTTGGTGCACTAACAAAATTTATTCTGCCCATGGATGGAAAAAAATTAGAGGGAGCCCAGTTTATGGCAGGGATTAGAGATTTAAGGCAACACTTGCCCCAGCAGAGGTGGAAAGAACCCAAAAAGTTAAAGGGCAACTGTCGTCACTTCTGGATACTCGAGTGCAATCGAGATGTGACGTGTGTGCACACACTTTTTCCTCAAGTCGTTTTCCAGTGGGACACCGGTGACAGACATAAGGACATTCCCCCTTAGCCCCAAATCAGCTGTACTCAAGTAACTCTTGGGGTACTTTTCCCACCTCTGCACCCTAGTGCATGGAGACATCCAGTTCGGCAACCTGGAACACGCCATCGACCTGGGGTCCCATTTCCTACTCCTGCCCTACCAGATCCAGCTGTTAACCCATTCCATTGCCCTCTGCAACCACATCTCCTCGGTGCCTCAGAGCAAGTGGTCCCTCTAGTGCAGAATCTCCCACTCACAATTAGACTAGGATCCTGGACAGAGGTTAGACATTGGCCAGGCCCATCCAGACAATTCCACAGGGCCCATGTATCAAGTCTGATGCTTTTCCTTTTACCCCTCCCTCAGGTAGCAGATCTCTTGGTTCAACCCCAGAGGAGAATGCCACTTACATAGCCCAAGGTGTTGCCTCTCAGGTGACAGACGGGTACCTGAGCACCACGCTGCAGGGGCCAGCAGTCCCTTCCATGCCACCCTAGACGGTCCTAAATCAAGAGAGAAATAGTGTTTTACTGGACCCAGGCAGTGACACAAGGCACTCGCCCCCCCCCGTGCTGGATGCTTCAGGCAGACAAGTGGTCTCCTTGGACCAACCTTCCCCATCTTTAGAGCCCTGCATGGATACAAAATTGGCATCCGCATCTCCAGAAGCGATCCGTGAACATCCACACCCATGGATGCAATGCAGACCACCATGGATTTCCAGGGCTCTACCCACCTTCTGTGCAGCGCTAGAGGAACACGCCAGTCCAGCTGTGGGGAATCTTCCAAAAATACAAACGAGAGGAAGATAAGCCTCACGGAAGCCAGGTTGATATGACGAGAAATGCTGTTAACAGCATTGTGCGAGTCCTGCTGCCTGGTGAGGTGGGAAGAGGCTGCACGCTGGTGAAAGATCCATCTTCATCATCACTCAGCACATGTCTTCACTGCAACAGAGAGCATGGCTTAATCCATGGCAGGTTCTCTAAAACAGCCTTGGTGATGTCCCAGTGACCACTCTGCTACCCATCCAAACCACACAATGAAACCCACACCTGGGTAGGGAGTTAAACAAGGTGACCGCTGTTGTAGAAAGCCTCCACTCAGCCTAGTGCGATACAGATATAAGTCCTGTGACTTTCTGTAAGTGTTTTGTAGCTGCGGCTAGGTCTGTTTTACGTATTATACATAAGAAGTTGTTTATTGATACCATAAGCCTGTAAGAAATCCTGACTGCTCCCTTGCAAGAGAAATTACCTTCTCCAGAGTGAGATTTCCTTTGTGTGAGTGAGCATGAATGAGAGGGGAGGGACACCAGGGGCGTGTGAGGGCAATGGTATCAACCCCCAAAGCCAGCCTGTCTGGATGACCAGCTGCCAGCAGCACCTGGATGGCCAGAGGATAATAGAACTGAGCCCAGCAAAAGAACCCCCCAGGAAAAAGAAAGAGGCCCCATCAAGTGAAGAGCCAAGACCCATCTGCTGTAAGCTGTTGACTCATTGTCATACAGAGTCCTGGGCCAGTGGTGAGGACTCCTGGTCAGACAGTGCAATGAGACAAGAACTATGGACTGAAACATATAAAAAAAAAAAAAAAAAGCGTGTGAAAGCTACAGTTCTTCTTGCCATCACCTCTCTGCAGGAAAGCAGGAAAGCAGGAAAGCAGTCCTGTAGCACTTTGGGTCTGTCCCATGAAAGCTCATCACCTGATAAATTATTTTGTTAGTCTCTAAAGTGCTACAGGACTGCTTTTTTGTTTCGACAGAATACAGACTAACATAGCTCTCTCTCTGCCCCGGCCCCCCCCAGGAGTTAGTCTTGGCTGGCTGTGGAAGCAGGAGGCAGCCCTGGCCCCCTCTCCCCAGGGTGTATGGTACTGACCGCTCCCGAGCACTACACAGACAAAAGGGCAAGCCGACCACGGGGTCATACAACCAGCTTGCTGCTCCGGATTCATGACTGCAGTTGGACACACAGGGCCTGCAATGCCTTGGCTTCCTCCACCATCCCTATGCACCTCTTCACCTGCGTGAGTGTGAGTGCAGAAGGGGAGAAGCGCCTGCTCTGAAAGCCAGTTTCCCTTCTTCCTTTACTCCAATAGTGACATTTGATAAAATACAGGAGTGTACCCTGGGTGGGGGGGAGTCTCTAGCATAAAACAGTCCTTGCAGTCCCTTCTAGCCCTACAGCTCTGATTGTACACAGCTGAAGCATCGCAACTCACACTGTTACAACCCCCCTGCATTAATAACCTCCCCATGTCTGCTGCTTAGCTCAGACTTACAACTCAAGAGAGCACTGTATGCAGGGAGGAAAGCCAGATAAGGACAAACTTCAGCACAGTGGGAACTGACAATGCTGTGAAGACAAACCCTAGGCGGAAGTTGCAGCATCCGATTGGAACGGGTCAAAATGTAGCATTCGAGACCTGATATGGCATAAGAGAATTTCCTGCCACTCTTGAAAAACATGAGTATATACCAGCCCCCCACCCCCCGAAAGCTTCACGCGTTGGCCAGTGGAGTTTTGGGCAAAAACTTGTATTTTTAATAAAGCCATTAAACTGCAAAGTCTGTTGAAACAAAAAAGCCCAACAACTGGCAGAAACCTAAGGTAATGGTTTCTGGAGGTTTGCCATCATCAGTGATTCTCTGGCTTGTTCTGTGCTGGAGGGACAGGACACAGGACCATAGAAGATCCACTCAGGCCTTGAAACCCAGGTGCCCTCTGAACTCTTCCAAGCCTGGAGAGGCTTTTCACCTTGGGGCTTCTATTGCTGTTTTCTGTCCAGAGGAAGGCAAGTGTGACGTGCTCCCAGAGAGAGCAGCATACTGAGGCATGAGCTAGGACTCAGGTGCAGATGGATCATTCCTGAAGAGACCGATAGAAATGGACCAGACCTTGCCAGTAGTGTTCCATATAATTTTTTCCATCCATGGACGGAATAAGTTTTGTTCTGTGCACCAAGGAATGTGAACCACCAATATAACATGTTGCCAGCTGTGGGCACTCTCCTAATCAGCTGGGCAGCGACCTAACTTCTCCCAAGCCAATCAGCTTACAGGGACACTGCTTGAAAGGTCATCGAGTTCAGTCCCCTGCACTCATGGGAGGGCCAAGTATCAGCTAAACCAATTAGGGGCAACCAAGGCTAATGAGCAGCCCTCCATCTCAGCAGACCACAAGACTGTTGGCACTAGGATGATCTCTTGGGACAGGGTAGTTTAGCTAAGTGCGCTGGTGTACCGAGAACTTGCGAGGGGTAAGCAGATTGAATCATAGCAGCGCATTGACTAGCTGCAGAGGGAGCACATGGCTCTCAACGCTGCGTGCAGTCAGCACACATCCCGCGTCAAAGTGATGCGCACATAAAGCAAGGGCACGTCAGACTGGTAGGAAAAAAAAAAGTCAGCACAATTTGGCAACCCTACGAGCAGACAACAGTAAACAGTGTATTGCAGGCTTCACAGAGAACCCTGATGCACCACAGGTAACCCCCCCACCCCGATCTAGACCATCCCTGAGAGAGAGATTTTTTAAGAGCAGGTTAGACAAACATCTAATTATGGAGCATCCACAACTTCCCTACACAATTTATTCCAGCGCTTAACCATCCTGACAGGAAGCTTTTCCTAGTGTCCAACCTAAAGCTCTGTTCCTACAATTTAAGCCCATTGCTTCTTGTCCCATCCTCAGAGGCCAAGCAGAATAATTTTTCTGCCTCCTCCTTGTGATGACTTTTTAGATACAGTAAACCCTCAAGTTACACAGGGAGGGTTGCATTCCTGCAACACACCCACCCACCCACCCACCCACACCCCTCCCCCCCCCCCCCCCACACACACACCCCATAACTCATTTTTGTGCAAGTCAAGGGGAGATGGAAACCAGGCTGCAGCCTAGTTCGCAGCTCCCCTGGGCTCACATGATGCAGGTAACTGAGGGCTGGTCAGTTTCCTGGCTGCCAGAGTGCCAGGAAACAGGGGGCAGCCTGGTTCCAGTCTCCCTGCCCCTTGCAGGACCTGAAAAATTGACTGGCTCCTGACTGGTCAGTTTCCCGGGTCTGGCAAGGAGAGGGGAACCAAGCAGCAGTCTTATCTGGGGCTGCCGCTGGGGGCTGGGCTGGAAGTCCTGCTGCTTCCCAGCCTCAGGGTCTCCCCACCACTGCCTTCTTCCGCATCCCCGACTCCTCACTCAAACACGAGACATGCACATTTCGAATGTGCGTATCTCAGGGGATTACTGTACTTGAAAGTTGTGATCACGTCCCTTCTCAGCCCTCTCTTTCCCAAACCAAACCCTCCCTTCTTTCACTCTTCCCTCAGATCACATTTTCTAGACTTTTCATCATTTTAGTTGTTCTTCTCTAGAATTTTTTCCCCATTCATCCAACTCTTTCCTGAGGTGCGGCATCTAGAACCAGACGCAATACTCCCACCGAAGCCCAGTCAGCATGGAATGGAAGAATGATTTCTTCTGTCTTGTTTACAGTGCTCCTGTTAATACACCACAGAACAATGTTTGCCTTTTGCTCAACAGCATTGCACTGTTGATTCATATTTAGCTTGTGATCCACTATGACCCTTACATCTGTTTCTGCAGTGCTCCTACCGAAAGGAGTGGCTCCCAACCTTTCCAGTAACACGGCACGCTTCAACGAGCCAAACAAAACAATTCCATGGCCCACCTGCTCTTTTTCAGCTGAATGGGTAGCTCATAAACGTTGCTTTTAAACTTCATTTACTACTGTTCTGGTCTTACTGGAGAGGTTTGCGACACAGTAGTGCCCTACACAAGCTAAACAAGGATCAAATGCATTCATGTTTCAAATCCAAGTCTTCAGCAGCAAGCACAAACGTTTTCAAAATCCGCTCACCACCATCCCAGGGAGAGCCAGTCAATGAGTAGCCGCCAAAAAGGAGACTCCCCACCTGGGCCAACATCTGGCATTTAAACTGCATTCCAGCTCCAACAGGTTCCCTCCCTCTTGCCCTAGCAGAGCATGGGGGCAGGCTCCCCACCAGCCCGTTCAGGCTGGGAAGAAGCATTTCAGCTGCCTCTCCGCATGAAAGGGGTCCTGAGGGGCTGCCATGTCCCCTCACAGTGGCTCCGCAGAGAGCCACCGATGTGCAGGCGAAGGGGGAATTGACAAACCTGGCACCAGCTGGGACTCAGGCAGCCTTACTGGAACAGCTAAGCCACGTATACACCAGCCCTTAAACCCATCACTAAAACGCAGCCACCTCTGGAGTGGAATCCGGTGAAAGCAGAACTCACCATTGTAATTATCCAAAAAGAAGTGGGTTTGTCCCACAAAAGCTCACCTAATAAACCATTTTGCTAGTCTTTAAAGTGCTACTTGACTGCTTTTTGTTTTGCCCTTCTCCCGTATCTCTCACCAGCACTACTGTTTGTTCTGCATTGGCTTTTAGAATTGTCCCCCTGTTAACTGCTCTTTGCTCAGATTGCAGCACTGATCATGCTATCACAGTAAATTACGCAGGCTGGGGATGTTCCCCACATTCACATTTCTTCAGCTTCTCATCCTCTTCACAAGGCTCTCACTTGTTCCAAGAGTTTTACTGCGGTGTCCATCAACTCACCAAGTTTCACAACAGTCCAGAGTTTCCCAGCTAATACCAACTTCAGTAAGTCCATAAAGCTTACAGAGATGAAAGCCACTAGATACCATGGTGTTATTTGTTTCAAAAAAGCCAGGCACAAATTCACATCAACAAGTTTCAACTCTGACAGCACAAAACCCTATGTTAACATACTAAAATTAGTCCCACCTGATCAGTATTGGTTAAAGCAGAAAAAAAGTTTTGCTCAAGTGATTTAGTCCAAAACCCAGTTTCTGGGGTGGAGAAGAAAGGACAGAAAAAATGGTGATCAGTGCCAATAGTTACGTATTACAAACGCTATGAGGTCAGGCTTTTCACAAGAGCTCTCCTGTTCAGTGGAGATCATATTTGTTGATTTAGCTCCTTACAGGCCTGTTGAAGAATCTGGAGGACTCCTAAGAGGGAGCAGCAATCCCATTGCCCACTGTCTCAACGCAAACCATCCGGTTCTAGAGGAGCCGAGAGTGGCACGTGAACAGACAGGCGGGCCGAACTTCAGCTGCCCTAGCAGGAGGCTGCAGGACACGTTCTGTCCTAGATTGGAGGCAGGACAGCCCAAGACACCCCTCAGAGGCGGGTGATGGGTATCTGTATTAATGTACCTGATATACTAAAACGCATTAATACGGCCTGAGAGGGTAGATACTGACACAGAGCCACTCCCTCTCAGGGCTGTCCGCTTTTTTATGTGGTAACCCTAAAGTCACTTCCTCCGTGCCTCAGTTTCCCCATCGCTCCAAGGCAGAGATAATGCTACTCACCTCGACAGTCTCAGGATAAAAGCACCACAATAAGCGCTACAATGCACTTGTAGCAAGGCGCATGAGCCAGCACAAGGGCAGCACCATCTCTTCTTCGCCTGATTCCCAAGGCACCTCGGTTTGCCGCAGCCAAGCTCCACAGGCACTGGGATTTCGAAGCTTTCCACCCCCCCTTTCAGGGCCCCGCCAACCCCCTGAGGGCCCCCGTGCGGTTCCCACGCAGAGCCCAGCGCCCAGAAAGTTGCTCCAGGGCCAGAAACTGCATCGCAGCTCAAGCCAGGGAGACCCCAGCGGGCAGCCAAATGGAAACAACCTACAGCAGACCCCCGGCCCCAGCTGGCTGGGGCGGGGGGGCGATTACCTGGGTCCTTGTCGGAAGGAGAAGGCGCAGCTTCTCCTGCAGCCTGGGGCGACCCCGGTCTGTTTCACCTACTCCAGCCCCGCCACCTCCCACGCCACCCGCCCAGCCCGAGCGCAGTTCAGCCACCGTGAGCGGGAGGGAGATATCCAGGCTGGGAGAATAGGGTTCCTCCCTCCTCTTAAAGAGACCGCGCTCACCCAGGATTTGTTTTCCCTTCCCGGCGCCCAGTCCCCGCCTCCCACGCGGGATTAACCCTCTCTCTGCCTGGGAAGCAAAAGCCCCCCCACCCCATCGCATGCCACGGTTCCTTGGTGCAATCGTGCCGAGGGGCCCGCCGGCGTGGGATCGGGGCCCGGCTGTGCTAGGCGCTGTACAGAGAGAAGCGCAGGAGGGGGGGCAAAGGGGAGGTGCCTAGAAGCAAACGTAGGAGCAGACGCCAGCTCTCCTGAGTCCCAGCTCGGTGCACCAGCCATTAGATCCTTCTAGTCGAAGGTCTCTCTTGGTTTATCTCCTTTCCCTCCTTCAAAGAGAGAGATCAGGGGATTAACTCCGCCCCCCTCCCCCCGCACTGGACACACAGAACAGCAAGAAGTCCTGTGACACCTTATAGACTAACAGATATTTTGGAGCATAAGCTTTCGTAGGCAAAGACCCACTTCATCAGATGCATAAAGTGGGTCTTTGTCCACAAAAGCTTATGCTCCAAAATATCTGTTAGTCTATAAGGTGCCACAGGACTTCTTGTTGGTCTCAAAGACACAGACTAACACAGCTCCCTCTCTGATCCCAAATCACACAGTGTCCCATCTGGCTGCTTGAGAGAGGAAGGTACAGGATGTCTAGATAGACTCAGCTGCCCCTAAGGGAAGATTATTCTGCTTGTGCGCGCGCGCGCACACACACACACACACACACTTCCCAGTTAGTGGTTAGCTTGGGCATTGGGGGGAGGTGTTTACAGCTGGCACAGAGAACTGGCCCTTTCAGGAGAAATGGCCTCAGCTCAGGTACAGCTGTGGGGCTGGCCCATCAGGCTGCGGTGGTATCCAGTGTTCCCTGTAAGCTGAGAGCTTGGGCGATGGCTTAGGAGAGACTCAGGTGCCGCCTAGCTGATTAGCAGAGCACCAACAGCCAGCAGCCTGTGTTTCTATTGGTGGTGCACATCCACATGTCTTGGTGCACATGCAACCACCCACCGGCAGACTCCAACCTGGGACCACTGGAGGAGGCAGGAGCCTCTCTAGTTTGAGCTAAAAGCTACAGCTGTAGAGGAGATTCAGGCTGTCTCTCTGGAAGTGGGCTAGGTGCCACTCCCTGGGACAGTGACCCACACCCCAGAGGTGTGTGGGTTGCACACACAACAAAATGTATTCCACCCATGGATGGAAAAAATTAGAAGGAACACGGGTGGAGCCTGTCCTTTCCTGAGCTGGTGATTCAGCCCTGCAGCTCACAGTAAGCCGTATTAAAAAAGGTACCCCTCTCTGGACTGGCAGCGGCGGGGTTCTCCTCTGTTTATGGGGTCAGTCCTTTAATCCTCCTCATGCCCTGGCTGTAACCCTAGTCTGCAGCGGGGTGTTCCTGAGCTTAATTATGCCCTGTGCGTGATCCTTCCTTTTCCTTCAGAGTCCTCCGTAAAATGCTTGAAGTTCCATGGCTCGGGAGTGCTCTGCTGAGAACTGGGCATTAGGACTTTGCTTGTGAGCGCTCTAGACCAGATCAGGCTCATCCCTTTGCTCTCTGGTTGCGCAGCCCCTGACATGCTGGGGCTCAGCTTGTGGCACTGCTGCAATACAAATACAAAAGTCCCTGCTGAAGCTGTGCCAGTGGCCTCCACTCCTGAAAATCTGTGCGGCGAATGGGTAGCGAGTGCAGGGTTAAGATGCTGCCTGGCCAGCCCTCTGCAGGAGGAGCTGGAAAGAACTGTTTACCTAGGGCTGCCTGGAGAGCCCAGGACAGGACAGAAACCATAACAGCCATGAGGATTTTGCAGGAAGCTGTCTCTGCTTCAAGCTAGAGCAAACAAATGAATGCATTACCAGAAGGGAACCAGCCAAGAAACTGCCAATACCTGCTGTGAAAAGCCCTGTTGGCAGCAAATGCCTGCTGCATTCACCCATACCCCTTGCAGAGGGTGGAGGCCTTGCATTCCTTACCTGCAGGGCCAGGTGACTGTGCCCAGTTCTCCAACCTTATTAAACCAACTGTTTCAGTTTGCCCAGACTGAGGTCTCAGGTCTGCCTGCTGGAGCCCACTGTCTCCTATTTAACAGGGCACACACTAGCCCGTGTATTCCTCCAAACCGGCCTTGCTGCGAAAGACGTCCTGGGAACAAGGCCGTCCAGCCCCTGGTCCAGAGCAGAGCCCTGGGAACAATTTTTGGACTGGGGGTGCTGAGCAATACACCTCCTTACCTCTCTCCATGATGCTCCCCATCCCTTAGAGCTGGAGCTGGGCCAGCTGGGCAAGACTCTGCATATGGGGTTTGGCAGAGAGCAATGTTCCCTGTAAGCTGAGCGCTTGGGTGGCCGCCCAGGACAGATTCAGGTGCCACCCAGCTGATTAGCAGAGCGCCCACAGCCGGCAGTGTGTGTTCCTATTGGTGGTGCACATCCGCACAACCTTCGGTGTGCAAAATAAAATTTATTCTGCCCACGGATGTCAAAAATTAGAGAGAACCCTGGCGGAGCAGCCAATGGTCAGGACACGGGGATGGGAGCCGAACAGGATCTGGGGCCGGCAGGCAAGCAGCAGAGCCCCTGTGCGCCAAGTTGGCTGCTGAGCAGGACCCAAGACTGGAAACGGTGACCCAGGGCAGGGAATAGCAGGGGCAGCAAGGACACGGAGCTGATGTCTGGGAACCTATCAGCAGGGGGCATATGGATGGGATGCCCAAGACTTGGGGGTGCTGCATCACACACACACCCCTACCTCCTGTGCTTATGGTCCAGAGGGCTCTCTGCTCCCCCAGGAATGCCATGGACACCAGCCACTGAGGAGCTGCTGGGCAGGCCCCTGCTTCGGGAGGCACTGAGGGCAGGAAAGTTTCAGAGCAAACCAAGGGAAATCTATCCCTCCAGGGTGTGTTTTAACGCCCCTTCCCAGCCCCTGAAAGCAGCTATGACAAAGGCTGATTATCACCATGAACCCCATGCTGCTTATCAGCCAGGGCTGGTCAGTGGCCATATATGGAGAGAGTTTTTCAGGACCCAACAGCATCATCCACAGCACACAAATCCCACCACTAAGACTGACACCAATGGACTCTCCATCTTACCAGTCCCAACTGAGGTCAAGGACTGGATGGGCTGCAAAGGCCACACCCCCCTCAGGGGTAGGTCCTGTCAGCAGAAGCATGCTGTAATCATGGGCCTCCAATTTCTTTTGTCGCATGTACAGAATAAATTTTGTTGCATGCACCAAGGCTTGTTCAGTTGTGCACCACCAGTAGAAACACAGGCTGCCAGCTGTAGGCGCTCTGTTAATCAGCTGGGTGGCACTGGACTCTCTCCTTGGGTGGCTGCCCAAGGGCTCAGTTTACAGGGAACATGGTCTGGAATCCAGCTGTTTCTACTGCTACCCTGACTTCATTGCTGTGTGAACTGTGAACTGGGCCAGCACATCCCACCCAGGCTGGAGACACTGACACACACAGGAACAGACAGAGTCACCAGAGAGGAACAAGCCACTTTGATCTAGCACAAAGATGCAGCTAGCAACTGAAGCTGGACAGATACAGACTAGAAGTGATGCCCCATTGACAGCGAGGGACGCTGACCCTTGGAAAGCTAACCTGAGAGCTGGAGGTAGAGGGGAGCTCTGAGCTGCACTGCGCGTGTTTTTAATTAGGAAATCAGGACAGGGCATTTTTAAGAGACACACTGGAGTCTAGTCGATGGGATGGGCCAGCTGCAGGAGTCGCTGGGCGACATTCTCTGGCCTGGGCTACACAAGGAGTCAGACTAGGGATCTGCCTACAAATGTAACCAAAAGAGCTGTTCTGGAATCGCTATAAGCTCCCACGTGGACACTTGTTCCAAAGTAAATCCACATGGGGCTCGTACCAAAACAATACCGCGCTCAGCGTTCCCTGTAAGCTGAGCGCTTGGGCAGCCGCCCAGGAGAGATACAGGTGCTGCCCAGCTGATTAGCAGAGCGCCCAGAGCTGGCACCCTGTGTTTCTATTAGTTGGTGCACATCCACACATGCCTCTGTTTATTTCACTCATGAATGGGAAATATTAGAGCTGATTATGACCCTGTAGGGCTGCAATGGGCACCCTAGGCTAGTGCACGGGCTACGTGAGTGGCCACTTCTGCCCAAACGCTAAGCTGACAGGGAACACTGGTCACACGGGTCTTGCCTGTATGTGAGAGGGAGGGGACATACCATCCCTCCTCTTAGGCGCAGGCTAGAACAGATCTGAAGGGCATCTTTCATGGTTGACTTGGCTGGAGGTTGGGGATTCCTCTCCCTTATCTTTACCAGCTGGGAAGTCCGTCAGCCTCGATTTATGTTGTGTTCTCAGCTGCTGCAAGGTCCCCAGATAAGGCAGCTCCAACATTCCTGGGCAAGAATAAATCACATGGGAGTATGTGTTTGTTCCACCTCAAGCTCCATGGCCTGCCACTTCCCTCTCCCATTAGCTCCAGAGGAAGGGTTTGTGCTGTGAGGGGTTGATTTTAAGGGCATTTAGGCAGCCAAGGCTGCAGATGGCACCTTGTGGGATTTTTCCAAAGCACCCGACTCCCACTGAATCATAGAACACTGGAACCGGAAGGTACCCAGAGAGTCCATCAAGTCCAGTCCCAGCCGTCTCGGCAGGACCGAGCACCATCAAGTCCAGTCCCTGCCCTCTCGGCAGGACCGAGCACCATCAAGTCCAGTCCCTGCCCTCTCGGCAGGACCGAGCACGATCGAGACCATCCCTGACAGGTGTTTGTCTAACCTGCTCTGAAATATTGCCAAGGATGGAGATTCTACAACCACCCCAGGTAATTTACTCCAGTGCTTACCCACCCCAACAGGAAGTTTTTCCTAATGGCCAACGTAAACTTCCCTTGCTGCAATTTAAGCCCAACGCATCTTGTCCTGTCCTCAGAGGCCCAGGAGAATCGTTTTTCTCCCTCACTGCATCATCCTTTTAGGTACTGCAAAGCTCCCACCATGTCCCCTCCCAGCCTTCTCTTTCCCAAACTAAACAAACCCAGTTCTTTTAATTCTCTCTCACAGGTCCTATTTTCTAGACCTTTAATCATTTCAGTTGCTCTTCTCTGGTCCCTCGCCAACTGCTCCAGAACTGCACACAAGACTCCAGCTGAGGCCTAATGAGTGCAGAGCAGAGCAGAATGAACTCTCGCGTCCTGCTCACAACACTCCTATTAGTGCAGCCGGGAATGAGGTTTGCTTTTCACGCAAGCGTCACGCTGAAGACTCATCTTTAGCTGGCGGTCCACTCTGACCCCTGGAGCCCTTTCTACAGTGAGACCTCACTAGGGTGCTTCAGGAGCTTTTAAAGTCCAGACCTTGGTGCTGATTGGTCTCTGTCGATCCCCGCCATCGAGTGGAGTGTGCACACTGGGTTATGTGGTCATGACTTGTTGGCAGTTCTCGGCCAGCTAAGCAGAGCAGGTGTGTGTGTCTAATGGCATCTTCCCCTAGGGAGCAAGAGAGGGTGGGAATTGGCTTTTTTTCTGGAGGATCTTTTAAGAAGTTGAGTCTCTTCAAGGTCCCGCAGTGGTAGGATACAGCCCTGGGAAGAGGGATGGCTGGGTCCCATTTCTCCTGGCTGTCCCCTAAGCCACTTTCCGGCGTGTTGGGCACAGAAATCTTTGCCACCATGAGCCAGCAGAGCACTGCCGTGAGATAGTGATTTGGTTACCCACAGGCAGGGTTCCCGGCAAGCTGAGCACTTGGACAGCTGCCCAGCAGAGATTCAGCTGCTGCCCAGCTGATTAACAGAGCACCCATCACCACCCAGAGGGGCAGCAGGTGTTTCTATTTGTAGTGCACATGCGTTGGTGCACATCACACAATTTATTCTGCCCTTGGCTGGAAAAATGAGAGGGAAGCCTGCTGACAGGCTGCGGGAAAGTTCAGCACCTTGGCCATTCTTTGGTCCCATCCATCAGTCAGTAAAGCAGGTTTGGTTTGAGTTTTGGACACGGTCACTGCCCAGAGAGATGCAGGACAGCTCTCATCAGCTGCTGGCAGCATCCCTGCACTCCCAGACTCATGACTAATGCATACCACAGCTCCCCAGAGCCACTGGCTTGTCACTTGGAGTTGGCAGAAGCGACTCACTGAGCGTGGAGAAGAACAGCATGCTTCACAGGACTCCTCATTCACAAAAATCCTTCAGCACTCCGCCTCCACAAACCAAGCTGTATGAATAATGTCTGTTCCCTCGGGAGGTTTGTCCAATATAATTCACTACCTCCACATGCTTTCCCCCCATCCCCACCCAAAATGTTTTGTTCCCAGCACCACCACCCTCTGCATGCCCTTGATCATGTTAGCGGCGCCTCTCTGCCTCAGTTTCCCCACCTGCAAAAATGGGGATGTCACAACTTTAGGATTCAGCCAAAGCCTTCGACTTTCAAGGAAAATCAGTCCTTGGTCTGGACTTCTGAGCCTTCCTTGGGTGCTCTAGAGCCTCACTTATCTTGGTGTGTCACAGAAGTGCTTCAAAAAACACAGCCACACAAGCTGGAACACAGGACAGGGCATGTCTCCAACCTGGCAATAATTAACTGGAGGCGCAGATGGAATGCTTTTAAAGTTTGTTTCCTGTCTTGCCAGAGTATGCGCCATTGTGCTTTGAACTCTGCCATCTGGGCCACTGCTGGGGAGGATGGAAGGGTGAAACTAGGCCACATCTGCGATAAGCGACTAGACCCGTCCTATAACAACGGGCTTAGATGGACAGGATTTTTCTCCATGCCACCCACAAGAAGAAAGTCAATAAGGAGCTGTCTAAAGGCATAATGGAACTATTGATCTGCTCACATGGCTGGGTGAGGTACCTGTGAGATCTCATGGCTCTAACCCTCGTCTGTTTCAGTTCTATCCGCTCCACACTAGACATCCTGTCCCCTGCTCCCAATCATGTCATACCTCTGACCGACTGAGTGCTCCTTCAGGCATTGTCCTGTACCTTTCCACACTCAGCACCCCCGTGTGCCGTAGCAAGATTTTTGGAAAATCTGGGAGGGGACCCTGTAACCGTAATGCACCAACCGCCGCTCATCATCATAACAAAGGGATCGGGAGCGAATCGCGGTGCATCTAGCAAAAAGAGAAAGTGAGGCAGGGTTCCCTCTATTTATTTCCACCCATGTGCGGAATAAATTTTGTTATGTGCAGCAAGGTAGGTGCAGATGTGCACTGCCAATAGAAACACATGCTGCTGGCAGTGGGCAACTGGGGACACTCTGCTAATGGGCTGGGTGGCATTTGAATCTCTCCTGGGTGGCTGCCCAAGCACACAGCTTACAGGGAACGCTGCAGTTGGGTTCACCAGCGATCTCCCCGCCCCCAATGCTAAGCTGGCTTCAGGAAGCAATGCAGAAAGCAGCATGAGGCCTGCGAGTCTTAGCACCTGGACACAGCCGGGCACATCCTGGGGCAGCACAGGGTGCCTCTTGTGCATTTCGGTAAACAACTCAGTTTCAAACAGCCAGCCAGAGTCCAGCTGGTTCCAGGTCTTCAGAGCACCAGGAAACCAGCGCTGACTGGGAATGATCCTGCAGCTGGGGCTGCATTTAACTTTGCCTGGGAGATTTCTCCATGTCGTTTCTCAGAGTCAAGCCGCTGTTTTAGACTAACCACCCTTGCTGCTGGTACCAGAGACAAACACCCAGAAGTAAAGAGATTACTACATTAGTCATTGAAAACACTACTCTGCAAAGAGCTTGTAGAATTTTAACATTGATCTCTCCCTGGATGTTCTTTAGGGCCCATGTTCCATCCAAAGAGCTCCTAACTCCCTCCATTCCCTTTAAGAAAGAGAAATATGTTGCCCATTTTACAGATGGGGAAATGGAGGCGTCAGGGGTGAGGAGACCGATTTGCCCACAGTGATAGTGAGTGAGGAAGAGAATGCAGAAGTCTCAATTCCCAGCTCTGTCACTGACTGACTGTGTAATTCTGGTCCGTTCACAGGCAGTCGACTGTAATCCAGGTGCTCAATCCATAACTAGCTGTGCCAGATCAGAGCAATAGTCTTCAGCACCCACTTCCACTGGGGTCAGTGCTAGCTCAAGGAAATCACAGCCTTGTCCACCCCCAGATTCACCCATCAGTTGTGCAAACTCATTGGTGCCCTCTCCTTATGATGGAGGGGGAGGCATGTTCCAAGATGTCCCTTCCTGGTCCCTAAACCTCCTAATGTGGGGACCGTCAACTCTGGTACTCCTTGTTGTGAGAAGTAAAGGAGGTCGATGCAAGAGTTTCCTCAAAAATCAATCTGCAATATGTCGCTTCCAGCTCTGCAATTGTTGTAGCTGGAATTACGTATCTTAAATTGACTTTTTGGCCTAGTGTAGGGCTGGACTTGGCTGCACAGTGGTAACTAGAGCCTTGGTTTGGAGTTTCTTGTTGTTTAAATAATTTTGGTTTAGCTTCAGTCAGTTCCTAAGCAACCAGAACGAGCCTGAAATAAGTCTGACCCAAAGAGACCCTGGCACATTCAGAGAGGTTTTTGCACCTGTTTAATTCTCTCCTCTGCACATAGACCTCTTAGATCTAACAAAGAAGTGCCATTTGATATGGAGAACCCTGTCCGCTTTTGACAAGCTGAACAGCGAGCTGGCACTCAGAGGGTCAGTGCTGAATATGCACATCCAGGAAGGTTCAGTTGATCAAGGAAGTTAGACAAAAAGAAGAAAAAACAAAGGAAGGTAATTAACTGCCAGCCTCTCTTTCTCCCTGCAAGCTAGGCGCTTGGGCAGTTGCCCAGGAGGGATTCACGTACAGCCCAGTTGATTAGCAGAGTGTCCACAGCCAGCAGCGGGTGTTTCTGTTGGTGGGGTACATCTGCACGTGCCTTGGTGCACAGAACAAAACTTATTCTGGAAAAAAATAGAGGGAACCCTGCTGGCCTCACTTCAAGGATATGAGGAAATGTGACATATGAGGAAATCTGAAAGCCCTGTCCTGTGCTCAGCCTGTGCCTGGTTATTATGGTAAGGTTTGTTTCACTGTGCAATTAGAACCCACCATCCCCATGCCAAAGAACGGCCCCTATTACCACCCCATAGGGTTTAACCCAGGGACGGGGAGATGCAGCCTGTCAGATGGATGAGGTCCACCAAACCTTCTAATCTGGCCTTTGGCTGCCTCTACAGCTGTGGATGGGGCCAGTGCAACACAATTTCTTAGCTCCCATTGGTCAGTTTCTGGCCAATAGGAGCTGAGAGATTTTCCTGGGGGTGGTGCAGTTCAGCACTAATTCTCAAATCCCAGTGGCTCCAATACCTCTCCAAGCACATAACAAAATTTATCCCCCCATAACACTGACAGACACAGGTCACCAGCCCCAAGGATAGAACCTCAGGGCACAGGGCTGAAAGCCCTGCACTCTATCACAGGAGCTATAGGCCAGCTGGCTCTCAGCTGAGACTGTAGAGCAGAAACTTCACTCACCCCAGTGGAGGTCTCAGTGCCTCTGGGTACTACACACCCATGAAAGGAAAAAATTGGAGGGAACCCAGGTTCATACTGGGTCAGACCAAAGGTCCATTTAGCCCAGTATCCTGTCTGCCAATGGTAGCCAATGCCGGGTGCCCCAGAGAAGGTGAACCGAAGACAATGATCAAGCGATTTGTCTCCTGCCAAACATCTCCCGCCTTCGACAAAAGGCTGGTCACCATACCTTACCCCTTGCTAATAGCCATCTATGGGCCTAACCTCCAAGTATTTATCAAGCTCTTTTTTAAACTCTGTTAGAGTCCTGGCCTTTGCAGCATCCTCTGGCAAGGAGTTCCACAGGTTGACTGTGCGCTGTGTGAAGAAAAACTTTCTTTTATTAGTTTTGAACCTGCTACCCATTAATTTCATTTGGTGTCCTCTAGTTCTTATATTATGGGAACAAGTAAATAACTTTTCTGTATTCACTTTCTCCACAGCATTCATGATTTTATATACCTCTATCATATCGCCCCTCAATTGCCTCTTTTCTAGACTGAAAAGTCCCAGTCTCTCTAGCCTTTCCTCATATGGGACCTGTTCCAAACCCTTAATCATTTTAGTTGCCCTTTCCTGAACCTTTTCTAACGCAAATATATTTTTTTGAGGTGAGGAGACCACATCTGCACACAGTACTCAAGATGAGGGTGTACCATAGTTTTATATAGGGGAAGTAAGATATTCTTCGTCTTATTTTCTATTCCTTTTTTAATTATTCCTAACATCCTATTTGCTTTACTGACGGCCGCTGCACACTGCGTGGATGTTTTCAGAGAACTATCCACTATAAGTCCAAGATCCCTTTCCTGATCTGTTGTAGCTAAATTTGCCCCCATCATATTGTATGCATAATTGGGGTTACTTTTCCCAATGTGCGTTACCTTACACTTACCCACATTAAGTTTCATTTGCCATTTTGCTGCCCAATCACTCTGTTTGCTGAGATCTTTTTGAAGTTCTTCACAGTCGGCTTTGGTTTTGACTGTCCTGAACAGTTTGGTGTCATCTGCAAACTTTGCCACCTCACTGCTTACCCCTTTCTCTAGATCTTCATGAATAAGTTGAACAAGATTGGTCTCAGGACCGACCCTTGGGGAACGCCACTAGTTACCCCCTTCCATTGTGAAAATTTACCATTTATTCCTACCCTTTGTTTCCTGTCTTTTAACCAGTTCCCAATCCATGAAAGGATCTTTCCTCCTATCCCATGACCACCTAATTTACTTAAGAGCCTTTGGTGAAGGACCATGTCAAAGGCTTTCTGGAAATCTAAGTATACTATGTCTACTGGATCCCCCTGTCCGCATGCTTGTTAACCCCTTCAACGAACTTTAATAGATTAGTAAGACACAGCTTCCCTTTACAGAAACCGTGTTGACTTTTGCTCAACAAATCATGTTCTTCTACGTGTCTGACAATTTTATTCTTTACTATTGTTTCTACTAATTTGCCTGGTACTGACGTTAGACTTACCAGTCTGTAATTGCTAGGGTCTCCTTTAGAGCCCTTTTTAAATATTGGTGTTATATTAGCTGTCTTCCAATCATTGGGTACCGAAGCCGATTTAAAGGATAGGTTACAAACCACTGTTAATAGTTCCGCAATTTCACATTTGAGTTCTTTCAGAACCCTTGGGTGAATAACATCTGGTCCCAGAGACTTGTGACTGTTTAGCTTATCAATTAGTTCCAAAACCTCCTCTAATGACACTTCAATCTGGGACAGTTCCTCAGATTTGTCACCCATAAAGGACGGCTCAGATTTGGGAATCTGTCTAACATCCTCAGCCATGAAGACTGAAGCAAAGAAATCATTTAGTTTTTCCGCAATGGCATTATCTGCCTTGATTGCTCCTTTTATGTCTCTATTGTCCAGGGGTCCCACTGCTTTTTTAGTGGGCTTCCTGCTTCTAATGCACTTAAAAAACATTTATTGTTTTTTGAATTTGTGGCTAACTGTTCCTCAAAATCTTTTTTGGCTTTTCTTACTACATTTTTACATTTAATTTGGCAGTGTTTATGTTCCTTTCTATTTTCGTCACTAGGATTTGACTTCCACTTTTTAAAAGATGCCTTTTTATCTCTCAAGTATCGGAGGGGTAGCTGTGTTAGTCTGGATCAGTAACAGCAACGAAGGGTCCTGTGGCACCTTATAGACTAACAGAAAAGTTTTGAGCATGAGCTTTCGTGAGCACAGACTCACTTCATCAGAGTCTGTGCTCTGATCATCATGCATCTGATGAAGCGAGTCTGTGCTCACGAAAGCTCATGCTCAAGACTTTTTTGTTAGTCTATAAGGTGCCACAGGACCCTTCATTGCTTTTATCTCTCACTGCCTCTTTCGCATGGTTGTTAAGCCATGGTGGCTCTTTTTTAGGTCTCTTACTGTGGTTTTTAATTTGGGGTATACATTTAAGTTGGGCCTCTAATATTGTGTCTTTGAAAAGTTTCCATGCAGCTTGCAGGGATTTTACTCTAGTTACTCTACCTTTTAATTTCTGTTTAACTAACCTCCTCATTTTTGTGTAAATTCCCCTTTTTGAAATTAAATACCAGAGTGTTGCACTGTTGCGGTGTTCTTCCCAACACAGGAATATTAAATGTTATTATGTTATGGTCACTATTTCCAAGCGGTCCTGTACGAGTTACCTCTTGGACTAGCTCCTGTGTTCCACTCAGTACCAAATCAAGAATTGCCTCTCCCCTTGTGGGTTCCTGTACCAGCTGCTCCAAGAAGCAGTCATTTAAGGCATCAAGAAATTTTCTCTCTGAATCCCTTCCTGAGGTGACATGTACCCCGTCAATATGGGGATAATTGAAATCCCCTATTATTACTGAGTTTTTTATTTTGATAGCCTCTCTAATCTCCCTAAGCATTTCAGCCTCACTATCGCTGTCCTGTTCAGGAGGTCGATAATATATCCCTAGCGCTATATTCCCATCAGAGGAAGGAACTGCTATCCCTAGTGATTCTATGGAACATTTTGATTCATTTAGGATTTTTGTTTCATTTGATTCTATATTATTGTTCACACACAGTACCACTCAGCCACCTACTCGACCCCTTCTGCCCTTCCAATATATTTTATATCCTGGTATGATCGTGCCCCACTGATTGTCCTTATTCCACCAGGTTTCCGTGATGCCTATTATATCAATCTCCTCCTTTGATATAGGTACTCTAATTCACCCATCTTATTAGACAGGCTTCTAGCATTTGTGTAAAAGCACTTTGAAAGACTACCACTATTCATTGCCTGCCCTTCCCTGACGTATTGGATTCTTATATATGTGATTATTTCTCATCTGATCTGGCCCATACTTTATCATCTCCCTTCTTTTCTTTCTGACTGAATTCTAGAGAATCTCTATCGATGGAGTCTCGCCTAAGAGAAGTCTCCGTCCAATCCACGTGCTTCTCTGCACCAATCGGCTTTCCCCCATCTCTTAGTTTAAACACTGCTCTACGACCTTTTTAATGTTTAATGCCAGCAGTCTGGATCCACCTTGGTTTAGGTGAAGCCCATCCTTCCTTTTTAGGTTCCACCTACCCCAAAAGTGTCCCCAGTTCCTAATAAATCTAAACCCTTCTTCCCTACACCATCGTCTCATCCATGCATGGAGACTCAAGTTCTGCCTGCCTACCTGGCCCTGTGCGTGGAACTGGAAGCATTTCTGAGAATGCCCCCATAGAGGTCCTGGATTTCAGTCTCCTTCCTAGCAACCTAAATTTGGCCTCCAGGACATATCTCCTACCCTTCCCTATGTCATTGGTACCTACATGTACCATGACCACCGGCTCCTCCCAACTACTGCATATAAGTCTAGATGCCTTGAAAGATCTGCAACCTTCGCACCAGGCAGGCAAGTCACCATACAGTTCTCCCAGTCATCACAAACCCAACTATCTATATTTCTAATGATCAAATCACCCACTACTAACACCTACCTATTCCTAACAATTGGCGTTCCCTCCCCTGGAGAGGTATCCTCGGTGCAAGAGGATACCATAGCACCCTCTGGAAGGAGGGTCCCAACTATGGGATGGTTTCCTTCTGCCCCCATTGACTGCTCTCCTTCCCCGAGCCTTTCCTCCTCCTTAACAGCATCGGGGCTGTCAGATTGGAGGTGGGACAGCCCTACTACGTCCTGGAAAGCCTCATCAACATAGCTCTCTGCCTCCCTTAGCCCCTTCAGTTCAGCCACCCTGGTCTCCAAAGCCTGCACTCGGTCTCTGAGGGCCAGGAGTTCCTTGCATCGAGTGCGCACATATGCCACCTGCCCACAGGGTAGGTAATCATACATATTACAGTTGACACAATAAACAGGATAGCCCCCGCTCTACTACTGGTCTTCTGCCTCCATTTCCTCTTCTGATTTAATTTAATTCTATACGGGGTTTTTAAGTAAAAGTTTCAGATGGGGATGTTATAAAATATTTAAGGACGTTAGAAGTAACTAGCTCCCTCTAAGCTCCCCCTCTAAACTCCCGGCTCAAATCTTCGTCCCGTTAGCTGTCGCCCTGGTCATGTGCCAGCAGGGCTTAACAGGCTCTGGCCTTCCTGATAGCCCCGCCCTCTGGCTACAGCTCAGCCAATCAACACAGAGGTTTTAGATTTCAAACCTAATCAAGGCTCACAGCTTCCAACTGCCAGCCTGAGCGCACGGCCTGTCAAACAGACAGCTCAGCACTCCAAACTCCAAACAGACAAACACAAGCCCAGAACCCCCAAACACAAACACCCACACACTCGAAGGTGCTGTAGTTTGCCCCCTCCTTCACCAGGAGAGCCCCTCTCAAAACTCCCTCCTGTTAGCAGTCGCCCTGTTTGCAAGAGCCCTGGTCACAAGCGCCCTGGTCTCTTGCTATCAGGGTTTAAAAGGTTTGAAGGGGTCTCTGATCCAGGAAGAGAGCTTCCAGTACCGCACAGAGGTGAGTAGCCTGGCACCACATTCAGGGCAGCATCTAAACGTGTCTGTGTACATGTAGCTACCCAGCGTTCATGAGCAACAGTAGGCAGACTTACTACTGAGTGTAGACAGACCTAGGGACACCAACTAGACCTAGTGAGCGTGGACAGACCTAAAGACGCCTGATGACTCAGCTCACTCACTGTCTAACAGTCATGACGTTTTGCAGGGTTTCAGATTTGCTGACCCCATTTAAAAGTCTGGGGCTCTGTTTGTTTACTTCCTTCTGAAACGAAGCCTCCAGTTGTTGCACAAGTTCTGCCTTGTGCCAGAGCAGCCTCACTTCCCACCCATGAGTCACACATGCTGCACAACTCCCTGGTCTGCACAGCACAGATTGAGCACGAGCCGAGCCAGTGGCATGAACATGCAGGACGGCTGCATCCTCTGCAGTGCACGGTGGGATGGGGGGCAGGAAAGAGGAGACCGAGCAAGTGTGAATGCCAAGCTGCAGCAGTAACAGAGAGGTTAAACCAGCCCTGGGTCAGCCCCAGCAATGATCCTTTGGTTTGCCTGCTTGCCTATGTTTTCAGAGCAAATGCAGCCTGACCCCACCTCCAACATAAGAGGCTCCGCCCTCTAGGCTGAAGTGCGCAAAGGGGCCTGCCAAAGTAGCCTGACCCCAGGGTACTGTGAGGGGGTGACCAGCAAGGGTGCTGGCAGAGCGTCAGGTTGTTCCTGACGCTGGGCACAGCAGGTGCAGTGGGAGATTGGAAGAACAAGGGAAGCTGGAGAGGGGGTGAAGATAAGGGTCATCCCAGGGCAGAGGAGGACTTTAATTCTTCCCAGGGATGGAGGACACTGAAACCGGGCCATGGGAGGCCATCCAGTAAGTCTGTGCCATGCATGGCGCTGCTGTGAAAACAGTCTTCATCTCAGTCTAATCTCTGGACTGAGTGGCCGCAGCGAATACATCAGAGGTGGCTCATCATGTCTGAGCACTCTCCAGCTAACATTTCATGCAGACAAGCCCTGTGTTACAAATGGGGGGAAGGGGAGCTTGAATCAGATTAAATGATTCCAAGGTCATGGAATGAATCAGTAGCAGAACCAGTTGAAAACAGGATCTCAATCCAGCAGGTTTAAGTCCTGACCCTCATGCCTTCACCTGGCCCTCCATTCCAGCTTCCCCCTGCCCTGGAGAGCCAGACAGGGTTACAGATTCGAAGACCTAGATTGCCAGCTTTGCTCCCTATGCTCAATGCAACTCTACACAATCAGGGCTAAGCTCCTCCGTCCAGGAGACCGAACTTTTCCAGGCACAGGACCTCCTCCAGGAGCAAAGGGCCCGCCTCTCTCACTGCAGGGTGCATCTCTCTCTCTGGTGCATCTCTCTGGTGCATCTCTCACTGCAGGGTGCATCTCTTTGTTCTGGCTTCACATACGGTGCAAGGCATTTCTATTACAAAAAGTTTTCAAAACAACACCCTCCCCTGCACACACCTCTCCTGGGCAGGCGGGAGGCAAAACAGCCACAAGACAGGAGTCAGTCATGCAAGGATAATGTGTTCTGATCCTCTGGCGTCAATGATACAAGAACTAATGCAGCCTGGACTTGATTGTCCATTGCCTCTGACCTCAGCTGAGCCGCACTCACCAAGCACCAGATGAGAATTCACCAGCCCGACCGACAGTTGTGTTTTAACATAAGCGATCAGCCTTTACACCTGTGTAACCCTCGCACGCAGCCCTGCACAAGCAATGAGGTGGTGCAGGTGTAGCTACCTTACCGCTAAGTCAGGAGCGCGCAAAGTGGGAGGCGGGGCCCTCATGGAGGGGTGATAGTTTGTAAGTGGGGTGCAGCAGGATCAGCTGCTGGGCCTCAGGCTCACCCATCTCATTAAAAAAAATGTTGAAATACATCGCTGGGTTTTATGTGTGTGTATTCACATGGATGTGCCGATAAGTAAAGTTTTTACATTCTACAGACTTATTTTCTCGCACGTGCCAGAAACTTTTTTTTTCCCCATATGAACACAACGGAAATTTCCGTCAGTTTGGATGACAGACAGGTCAGGGGGGCCCTGCTCATTGCAGGGACGAAAAGTGGGGCCCGATGTAGACGGTTTGCTCACCGCTGCACTAAAACAAGATGATTTGCTCGGGATGAAAGAAATCAAGGCCCAAACTCCAGCCCCGCAATGCCCCCACTGTTAGCCTGAGACAGATTAAACTAAGTGAGGTTAGCACATGGAGCAGAAGATGGGCTGGTCTACAAGTTCTATCTCCCTCCCCCATCTACCAATGGTAAGTGTATAGGTTTAACATCACATTGAGACACAGCAGAAATAACTGTTATTAAACCATATTACCAGCTAACACTACGACTAGGACTCCCAACTATACAGTCATACCCCGAGATACGCCCACTTGAGTTATGAGAATTCGACTTTACACGGGCTAGCTAGCTATTCCTATGAGCAGATGGGAATAAGGGGACTTCGAAGTAGCCGGGGTCCTTTCGAAAAGGAGCCCTGTCTGGATGAGCCGCGTCAATTTCGAAGTGCCGCGGCCGCTCGCATGCTAATGAGGCGCTGAATATGTATTTCAGTGCTTCATTAGTAAAGTTCGAAATGGCCATTTGCATGGCCATTTCGAAGTTTTTGGCTAGTGTAGACACGGCCAAGGAGTCTCATTTAATACCCCTACTTCAGCGTATGAGGCATTTCTTTGCATTTACGAGGACCGATTTGGAGGCTGGCGGCTCTGGTAGGCAAGCACTGAGGGGATGGAGTCGGCTGCGCTGGTCTTGACGAAGAGGCTGCGCGGGGGGTGGCAGTGCCCTGCGAGAGGGCGGCAGTCTGGTGTGGGGAGGTAGACTCGTTCGAGTCCCGGCAGTACATCACGCCGCTCTGCAAGACGTGGATGCTGGGTGCGCAGCCCACCCCGGCCCCGCTGCTGCCGCTCACCCCCTGGGCGGCTAGGGGGCCGCCGCTGCCCACCCTGCACAGCTGTGCCTCGGGCGCCACTCGCCGTCTGTGGCGCTCCCTCCCATTTAGCACCTGGCTTGCATGCTGCTGCCGCCGGCGGGGCCTCTCTGCCGTGCAGCCCCGCACAAGAGAGACATCGCCCCTCGCCAGCCGGGGGCCCCCTGTGCCTGCCTAGCTCCCTGCGTGGCCAGTCCCTGGCACGGCCCTCTCCCTGCTTAACCTAAGCCGCGCTCAGGCCGAGCTGCCTCCTCGTGCCCTGCTCTGCCCTGCCCGCCCCCTTGCACTGGATGTAATGGGATTTGGTGTTGTTTTAGCATAAATGGGTATAAATTTTGGGGCTCATAAAATTTTTTCCCATTGAAATTAGTGGTAATTACATTTTCGACTTACAAGAACTCGCCCTAAGAGGGGTTTTTTCAGGAACGAATTACCCTCGTAAGGCAGGGGAAGACTGGATACATACATGCTTGTAAGGCTCGGATGTTAGCCCCAGACAGTCAGAAATTAATGGAAATCACCACAAATTAATAGAACAGATAACACCATTTCCCAAAGATGGCCCAGTTGGTGCATACCTCCAGAAGCGGTTCAAGCGACAAGCAGGAATGGACAGGTGCGGGTAGATCTTCTCCTCTTCTGATCTTCCGCCTTCTATTCTTGACCTGCCGTCCTGAGTGTTGGATGCCTAAAGAAAATGACCTGTGATGGTGCGTGCGGATATAGGTATGGCATTGATCTATAACTCAAGGTAAGTAAAATAGCTCAGCTGGCCTATGGAGCCGATCAGTGATTACACTGCTGCTATTGAACTACCAGCAGCCCGAGCCCCCTAACTCTCCCTGTCAGCCAGCCTGTGAGGCCTAACAGCTATACACTGTGCCTTAGCTAGTGGTCTCGGACAAGGGGCCTCAGAGAATTCTCCCCGGTGAGCTTCTAGGCTGAGGAAAAGCGAGCGAGCCCGGGCAGCCTCTGCCTCCCTTATATACCCTTCTGTTGCTGGCAGATTCCACAGTTTCCCCCGCTTAACTGGGCACCAACATTTCCCGCCTTTTCCAAGGGGAAGACGATGGAATCACATCCCTTTTAAAATGGAGGACAGACTGGAATCCATCTTGAATTCACAAGAACTAAAATTTCAACCTAACTCCGCGGGGTCACGCTGCAGGGATGTGCTGCCCTGTATCTTTATTGTGACTTCAGAGTGAAGAAATTCAACCAAATCCACCAAATCAAATTCTCACAACTTACCGTTTGTTTCCTTCTGCTTGTGTGGCCTTGCCACATAGTCTCGGCTCACCCTCTTAATGATCCTCCAGCCAAGCAAGCCGAATCCTGCCTGGCTGTCGGAGGGGCTGGCTGAGCATAGGCAGGGCTGGCCATGCACAGCAGAACTGGACTCAATATAGCTGCTGCGGAGAGATTCAGCCTAGCGGGGGCTGACTGCCTGGGGAGCTGTTCGAGGTGAGGCAGAAGAAGTGACGGGTCCCCGGGTTACAATCCAAGGAGCTGTTTGTCATCCCAGGGAGGCAACACGATTGGGCGCTGGCCAGTGAATGGGACACCTGGGTTCTAGCCCCAGCCGACACTGACTGGCTGGGTGCGTAACCCACACACCCGGCGTGGGTCACTGTCCCATCATGGGGCACTGAGACCACATACAGAGAGAAATACCGAGTCTCCTCTACAGCCTTAGCTGGGACCCAGGTGACTTCTAGGCCAAACGGCAGAGGCTTCCGCACTAAGCGCCCGAGGTCTCACGTTCACATCTGCCCGTGGGCGGTGACACGTGTCTCTGTTCGAGTCTCTTGCACGGGGTCTCAACCGCAGCCGTTAACCACAGTCACCACCCAGCTTAACCTTCGCTGACACAAGCATGGCCAGGTTGCCAAACACTGGAGCTGCCCCAGATTGCATGAGCAGCTGACGGGCGGTTCCAGCTCTTCCCATGCAGCCCTTTGCCCTCCTGGGCCAGGCAGAGCTTTAAGCTCCACTGAACATAGCAACTACAGACCCCCTCAGTCTGGCCCCACTCCTCCTTTGGTCTGGCTGGTCCTCTGAGGCTGTCGTTCCAGGCAGAGGGTCTGCCCAGCCCGACGCCCCGGCCCTGCAGAGCAGTGGGGCAATCACACAATATAGAATCACAGAGCACTGGAACTGGAAGGGACCTCGAGGGGTCCTGAGGTGCAATCCCCTGAGCCCCCGCTCCCCCAGCAGGACCAAGCACCAACCGGAGTCTCTACCATCCCTGATAGATCTTTATCTAACGTGCTCTTAACTACCTCCCATGATGGCGGTTCCACAACCTCCTCTGGCAATTTATTCCAGTGTTTAACCACCTGGACTGTTGGGAACTTTTTCCTAATGTCCAACCTAAACCTCCCTTGCTGCAGTTTAAGCCCATTGCTCCTTGTCCTGTGCTCACCTATCAATGTTCCCTCTTCTTTAACCAGCCATGTGCAGAAAACATTTTATTATGTGCAGACGTGCACCACCAATAGCAACGCTCGCTGCTGGCTGTGGGCGCTCTGCTAATCAGCAGAGTGGCACCAGAAGCTCTTTTGAGTGGCGGCCCAAGTGCTCAGGCTCGCAGGGAATGCCGCCCAGCAAAGCCTGAGACAGAAGCAGGGCCATGGGGAAAGGATTGGAGCGACTCCCAGTCTGTTCTGAGGGGCGTTTCTCCTCTCCAGGGTTCAACAAGGAGAAATCCCAGCGGATCCTGTCCTGGCTGCCTGGCTGTCCCTGGCAAGAGGGGGCTGCAGAGCAGACAGTGCTGTAAACAGAGCAGCTTTGCTCTCGGTGAAAGAAGTCAAGGCACACACCTGAGCCCCTCAGTGAAAAGCTGACACTTGTACAGCCCTGCTCCTCTGCTTTCCATGCGGTTGGTGCGTCGTTATAAGTGCCCCCACAGGCCTGTCCAAGCCAGCACTTTTATTCTTAAGGGACAAGCCTATTAAACGCTCACGGAACCACTGGTGTTTGCTGCTCAACTCCCTCGAGTTCATGTCCGAACTCCAGCAAGAGCTCCGGTGGGAGGTGAGTCTTTGAGGCGGGACTTGGTTGTGGACACCGGTTCATAACCCGCTTCCTTTATCCATCGGGGCTTCCAAGCCGCTGTAACCAGTGTAACAAGTCCCTTGTCAGCCCCCGCTGGGTCCTGTGCTTCCTGGTGGATTCTAGCACATGCCTCAGAGAGTCGCAGCGGCCCTTCCCCTGCCACCAAAGGCCAGGTCTCCACTCACCAAGCCATTCTCATCACAGGCAGGTCTCAGCCAGGGGAGCAAGTCCCCTGCAGCAGATTTGGATGCTCCAGTCCTTCCGGTAGGGCGGCCCTCCAGGGGAAGGGTGTGGGGAGCCCAGGCGCACCCACCACTCTGGACTCCAGCCCAGGGACCCTAGAGGTGAGGCAGCTGTTGGGGCTTTTCTCCTGCCCCAACACAGTGACCTTTCCCTGGGCCACTTCCCTCCAGCACATGGGGTCAGCAACTTTTCCGAAGCAGAGTGGTGAAATTTGACCCCTATGTACAGTCCAAGCGCCAGTGGTCCTTTTTAAAGTCACTAATAGTCCTACTTACAACAGCTTCACCAATAAATGAAGCTGCAGAGATTTACCGGTTAGGTGGTGGTTGGTAGCAGTAGCTGGTCTTTTGTTGATCACCAGGCAGCCTTTAAGCAAGCTCCCAGCTGCATGGGGGACGGGGCAGGGCTGAGGGTCTGCCTTGTGTGCTCATGAAAATTGGCTTGTGTGCCACTCTTGGCATCCGTGCCAGGGAGTTGCTGACCCCTCCTGTAGCACCTTCCCCCTGTACCTGGCTGCACTGCCTTGCTCTTCTTAAGCTCTGGCCTCTCTTCCTTGTGCACTGCTCAACTCCTTTCCCTTTCTGCCTTTTATAGGGAGCCAGGAGGCCTTAATTGGTAACAGGTGCCTGATTAGCCTCTGTAGCAGGCTGGTTCCTAGTGAGCATGTGGAGCTGTCCTTTGGAAGGATCAGAAACTCATTGTTTGGCTGATTACCTGGTGTGGCAGAGCACAGACTACATATGGCAAGAGCCTAGGGGAGGGCAAGTATTTTGGAAGCTGGATAAATGCCAGGCTGCAGGGTTGCACACTCTGTGAGCCTAGGCAGGGAACAAAAAGTCATTTATCCAGCTTCCAAAATACTTGCCCTCCCCTAGGCTCTTGCCACATAGAGCCTGTGCTCTGCCACCCCAGGTAATCAGCCAAACAATGAGTTTCTGATCCTTCCAAAGGACAGATCCACAGATGGGTCACTTTGCATTCGCCTGCTCTCAAGTATGTCTTGGGGATCCACCTATTTGCTTTGTCTAACACAGTCTGGCTTCAAGAGTCTCTTTAACATGTCTCCTGCCGCTCTTCACAGCACATGATATTAAAATATGGTGTGATTTACTGATTAACCAATCAAAGTGCTATGACTGTATTTTTACCCAATTAAGTTTTCAACTTGCACTTAGTTATTAACTGGTTTGCTGTGAGAATAATATATTTATTACATATTTCCCTGGTTGTTCACTCTCCTGCGGCTCTTTTGGGTCACATTGATGTCTAATTTGGCTCCTGAATCATCAAGGTGTGCATATCTCTGGCAATGTTCCCTCTATTTTTATTTCCATGTGCAGACTAAATTTTCTTATATGCACTGAGGCCTGTGCAGATGTGCACCACCAAAAGAAAAACATGCTGCCAGCTGCGGGCACTCTGCTAATCAGCTGGGCAGCATTTGACTTTCTCCTGGGCAGCTGCCCAAATGCTCAGCTCACAGGGAACACTGATCACTCATCTAACCCATTATTTCAAAGAATCCTTTGAGACCCATAACACAGCCCAGGGTTTACACTAGCCAAACCTTTTCCATATAGAAGGTGCAGCCCATCCCATCATAACATACGAACAATCATCTTTTTAATAAGAGGGACTCTGAAAACACTCAGAGAAGTTTGTCCCTTGCAGGAAATTGCCTGAAGGATCACTTCTTCCGAGCGGCACAAATAGATGCGAATGTTCACACTACAGAGAGATCACAGTGCAGACAGGAGAGCGCTGCAAATCTGTGGGTCTCCTGCTTTATATCCCTGGGTACCTGCAGCCCTGAATGTGGATGTAGATATCCATGGTTCAGGTGCAGATACAGTCACAAATATTGTGTGGGGCTCGACTGTGAGGCATGACCAAGCTTCCTTTCATCTAGCTAGTATGGGGAACAACAATGGCAAAGACACAGTGACCCAGACTTTAACAAGGGTTTTACAGTCCTGCCAAGGAGGGGGTGGGGAGGCAAAGTGGGCAATTACCCGAGGGCCCTGTGATTCAAGAGGACTGGGGGCTTTGGAGCCCTGGGCCTTTCAAATCACCACCAGAGCACTGCTCTGCATACTCCACACAGCTCTGAGACCCGGGAGTGGGGGCAGCATCACAGCTGCCCTGCCCCTTGGGCCCAAAGTCCCACCCCTTTGGGGGTATAGAGTCGGGCCTCCCACACACCTTGCCCAGGGGCCTGATGAATCCATCACCCCCTCTAGGTAATTAGCTAGGGTCCCTAATGGCGAGCTCACACATCTGCAAACATCTGGGAGATAATAAGGTGGTAAGTAATGGTCAGCAAGGATTTGTCAAGAACAAATCACGTCAAACCAATCCGACAGCTATCTTTGGCAAGGTAAGAGCCCTTGTGGATGAGAGGGAAGCAGCAGACCTGGTATACGTTAGTATTTCATTGAGCCTCACGTGACCTTCTTATCAATAAACTAGAGAAATACAATGTAGTGGAGGCTACTGTAAAGTGAGTGGATTACTGGTTGGATAACCATTCCCAGAGAGTAGTTATGAACGGTTCATTGTCTTGGTGGAAGGGCATAATAAGTGGGGGTGTTCATGAGTCAGAGTTGAAACCAGTTCTGTTCAATATCTTCATCAATGATTTAGATAATGACATAGAGAGTGTGCTCATAAAGTCTGTGGGTTATAGTAAGCTGGGAGGGGTTGCCAGTCCTTTGGAGGATATTGTTATGATTCAAAATGATCTAGACAAACTGGAGAAATGGCCTGAGGACTATAGGACAAAATTAAATAAGAAAAGATACAAAGGCCTCCACTTAGGGATGAACAATCAGTTTCACTCATACGAAATGGGAAATGACTGTCTAGGAAGGGGTACTGCAGGCAGGGATCTGACAGTCATAGTGAGTCGCAAGCTAAAGGTGAGTTAACCGTATGGCACTGTTGCAAAGAAAGGCAAATGTTATTCTGAGATGCAGTAGCAACAGAAATACACGAGAAATGATTCTTCTGCTCTGCTGCGCTCTGCTCTGCGTTGATTAGGCCTCAGCTGGAATAGTGTGTCCAGTTCTGGGCACCGCATTTCAGGAAAGATTTGGAGAAGATCCAGGGAAGAGCAACAAAAATGATTAAAGGTCTAAAGAACATGAGCTAGGAGGGAGGACTGAAAGAACTGGGCTTGTTTAGTCTAGAAGAGAGAAGGCTGAGGGAGGACATGATCGCAGCATTCAAGTACTTAAAAGGTTGCTACAAAGAGGAGGGAGAAAAATTATTCTTACCCTTTGAAGACAGTACAAGACGCAATGGGTTTAAATTGCAGCATGGGAGGTGTAGGTTGGATATTAGGAAAAGCTGCCTAACTGTCAGGATGGTTAAACACTAGAAGAAATTGCCTGGGGAAGTTGTGGATATTCCAGCCTTGGAGATATTTAAGAGCAGGTTAGACAAACATGTCAGGGATGAGCTAGATGGTGCTTAGTCCTGCTGCAAGGACATGATGACCTGTCGAGGTTCCCTCTAGGTCTAGTATGCCGTGATTCATTCCTTTCCCAGTGGCATCTACCAGACAGAAGTTAGCTTGGGAGAGGCTACATGAGAGGGAATCATACCTTCAGTGCAGATGTACCCTGAGTGATAAATGTATGGAGCCCTAGGTTTGCGTGAGGTTAGAAAGATTAAAGCACCACAGTATCTGGTTCTTTTTGCTGAGAAAGGCCCCAGTATGTTAAATGCAAGAGGTTTCAGTACATTAAATCTAGAGACTCATTAGCAGGACAGAACCCTTCACTTCACAACATCGATGGCTGGCCCTGCATGTCCCCGTGCAACTGAGCAGGTGGGCTGTTCGGCAGTCGCTGCGGCATCTGGCTGCTTCATCATTCCAAAATAAAGGGCAGCCTGTGCATGGATTAAGACTGTCCTATGAGCAGGGTTATACCAGGCCAGGAAGTGGAGCTGCAGAAAGCAAGGTAGCAGGACACCAGATATTCACTACACCAAGACAACCAGGCTGCTCCCATCCCCTCAGTCTGGGCTGCTCAGAATCCTTTACTGGTATTGTTTGTGTTGCCGTAGGGCCTACAGGACGACTCCTTTGCATCAGGTGCTGCACAGGATCGAAAACTGGGGCACCCCCCAGAATGGTGCAAGCGGCTCCAGCTTCGCCGCGAGATGAGAATCTGGCCCAACGGGAATCGGAGGAGGAGCTGGGTGCTACAGAGCGCTCACTGTGCAGCGGGTTCCACTTGTTCCGATACTTGGGAGTTTATATGTTTGCTGAAGCCACAGCAACCAGCAGAGGAATGAGAATCAGAGATAAGCATCGTGTGCCTCCCACGGGACCCTTCCACCCATCCACCCCCTGGGGCAGCTTCCTTGCTCACCCTGTCTGCAGGCAGATATAAGCATTTAGCCTTTAAATGCTGCCCTGCTGCTGGAACTGGCTGCCCTGCTGCCAGTGATAAAAATCAGGGGGAGCCCTGCAGCTGCCAACAGCACAGGGGTAAGGGTCAGTGTTTCCTCTATTTTTTTCCATTCATGTGCACCAAGGTATGTGCAGAAGTGCACCACCGCTAGAAACACATCTGCCCAATGTAGGCGCTCTGCTAATCAGTTGGGGGGCACCTGAATTTCTCCTGGGCAGCCACCCAAGTGCTCAGCTGACAGCAAACCCTGGTAAGGATTCTGCCTGGCAGGTGCCTGGCACTTCCAGCTGTGCCTTGATACCCAGGGATCATCTCAGGCCCTTTGCAGAGCATACGCTGCAAAATGAGGCTGGCCAGCTGGGGGCTAGCAGCCTCTGATTGCAACGCCCGCCCAGTGCAAATGGCATTTTAATCAACGTGCCAGTAATCAACCCAGCGTGTCAGCTCCCACAATAGCCAAGAATAATGATCAATGACATGCCATTGCTCTGCAAAACATTCCTGGCCCGAGTGCCCCCACCCCACCCGCCTGCTAACTCCTGATTGCCTCTGCAAGGCTGAAACAGGCACCTCCTGGCTCCAGCCCGTCTCACCGGCCTGTTGCGATAGCGACTACTCTGACCCTTGCAGCTTGCTTTCCCACAGGGTCTCTGAGACAAATGGAGACAGAGTCCTGGGCTGCCTCACCTTGGGCTTTCCTACAGATCTGTTGCCACCTGCTGGCTCCTTGAAGCGAAGACACGGATCCCCATTCATGGATGTGAGTGCAGGATTCATCGGTCATTTACAGCCATAGGTATGGGAACTAGGGTGCAGGGATTGTTACAGCACCCCCGGGCTCCCGGCCTAGCAACTAGGATCCAGGCGCTCTTGTGTCTGCTCCACGCCCAGAGTCCCAGCTGCTGCCCCATGTGTTGGGACTCTGCTGCTGGCCCGGTATCCAGGTCGTGGCTGCTGGCCTCACACACCAGGGCTTTGCTCCCAGACTCAGCAGCGGGGCTGGGGGAGGAGGGACAGGGGAAACGTGGGGTGGGGTGTCAGCCACTGTTCCTTGTAAGCTGAGCACTTGGGTGGCCGCCCAGGAGAGATTCAAATGCTACCCAGCTGATTCGCAGAGCGCCCATAGCTGGCAGCCTGTGTTTTATAGGTGGTGCACATGTGCACATGCCTCAGTGCACAGAACAAAATTTATTCTGGACACGGATGGAAAAAAGAGAGGGAACCCTGGTCAGCACCTCACACTCTTTAAAGTGTTCCCACATCACTGTGTACAGCCAGAGTCTGCCAGAACGCATTCACGGCCTAGGGGAAGATGGATCAATGAATGGATGTTTGCCACGTTGTCAGCGGTCCCGATATTGCTTGACCCACCCTAATATCAGAGGCTTTGTCTTATACAGGCAACTCTACTCACACGGACCCTGGAAAAAGCGCCATCATTTTCCACACTTGCTCACTTGGGACGTAGCTATGCTGGGCCAAAGATGTGAGCGAGACAAGGTGGGAGGGGGAGTTATGTCTTTTATTGGACCAACCTCTCTGAGGGAAGAACTACGTGTTTGAGAGGCTCGGAGCTCTTTGTTAGGTCTGTGGGAAGAAATCAGTGCATCTGAGCTAAATGCAAGTTGGAGCCACAAGCCCAAAGGGCAACCGGCTGTGGGTGGTCCCTCGTCCCGTCCCCCCCCCCCCCCGAGACTGGGAGGTGACAGGTTGTGAGGTTGCAAAGAGGAGCATAGGAAAAAGAAATGCCAAGGTTAAGGCTGAAGAAATGAGCTTAACTCTGCCCCCTGGTGGCTGTAATCGGGACGGGGGGCGGGCTGAGCTGTTTCACATGTACTGTGCACATTTTGCTATAGTCTTTTTAGACACGCTTGCCACCCCCTCCATTTCAGATCCACAGAGCCATTCCCATAGGGCATCACACCCTCAGCCACCAACACACACACAGAGCTGCGCACACACAACCACAGACATGCACAACACAGAGCTACACAAACACACATGCATCCACTACATTCACAGCCTGCCCAGACACCTAACCACAGACACACTAATACATGGTCTCCCAGGCTGTCTAACACAAACTGTGCATATATTCACAACCAACGTTCACAAACTCCTACACACACACGGTAGCACACTCAGCCTGCGCCTACATTCACAACATACGCACACAAAAACTAATTACAAACACACAACTAACAGCCTCCCACACAATCTGGGCATATCTTCGCAATCTAGATTCACAAAGACCTTCCTACACACACACACACACACACTAACACCCAGTCTTCCACACACTCTAACACAACCTGTGCATACGTTCAGAACCTCCACACGCAAATGCAACCACACAAACACACGTCCACAGCCTCTCTTTCACATGCTCAGCCTTAGCTTTACAAACACATCAATCCATGGATGCCCAGCCACAGGTGTAGAGAAACACACACCCAGCTCAACCTGCAACCACACCCCCAGCCCCACCCACCCACAGCTGCGTGCACTGACACTGGTGCACTTACACGCTGAGTGGTAGCTGGCTGTACAGCACGTGCAACACACGCACTGCTCTGGAGCTGGACACTCACAGGCAGCGTCACCAAGTGTTTACCGCTACGCTGAAGCAATCTAGTCTCCCCACCCCTCCACCCACCGACCTAATTAGCACACACTGCCGAGAGAGTGCAGGGAACGCAAAGGGCAGGCCTGGGCCAAGCAGAGCATCACATGCTAAGCGGCATGGACGGTGCGAGAAGGCAAAGGGCAGGAGAGGCCGACCCAAATTCAGCGCAGTCTGAGCCCCTCACAACACCCACCTCTTCCACAGCCAAAACCCATCCCTCCAGCACCCAGGTCGTAGGCATTGGTCTGGGTCTAGGCATGTGGGAACCAGCACTGAGCCTGGCCTTTATAAACACAACCCTTGCAGCCTCCCCGAGGAGGCAGGTCGGGAGCAGTATCCCAACTGCACAAAGTGGGGAAACTGAGGAACAGAGCCAGGCAGGGCCATGCAGCAAATCAGTGGCAGAGCGGAGACTAGACCCCAGGAGTCCTGGCTCACACTAGCCCACAGCTCCCCTACTGGAATAGATCCAGGAAAACCCAGAGTCCTGAGACATGGTGGTCTCCTCTAACCACTAGGCAACACTCTTACTGCACGGCTAGCAGGAGACCCTCCCCTTGGAAGACATGAGTCGCAGGACTCCCTAGTGTGACCTTCGAGACTGGCATTCTCCCAGAATGAGGAATAGGACCGAGGAGTCCTGACTCTGCAATCTAGGATACGAGAACACACCTCTGTGCACGCAGGCAGGAACCCCAGAGCATTACCCCAGCTGTGCTCCCAGACAGCCTGTGCACCACAGGGCTGCAGCAACCAGGGACTTAACAGGCCTGATTCTTAGTCTCGCGCTGCTCTACCAGCATCACAGGTAGTGTTCCTTGTAAGCTGAGCGCTTGGGCGACTGCCCAGGAGCGAGTCAGGTGTGCCCAGCTGATTAGCAGAGCGCCCAAAGTCATCCACAGTGGGCAGCCTGTGTTTCTCCTAGTGGTGCACATAACAAAATTTATTCTGCCCATGGATGGGAAAAAAATTAAAGGGACCCCTGATCACAGGGTCTTCAAGCAGCTGGAAACACCCCTCTGAAAGCCCCACCCTTTGTGCAGAGGTCCCTCCAGGTCAGGGAAGGCTTGGGGACCCACCCAGCGTGCACTGTGCTGGGACTGTTCTCTGCTCCTCAAGGACTATGAGGTGTGCAGCATAAATCATCACTGCTGTGCTAATACTAATTGGCCAGAAGGCACATGACGCTTGTTTCTGTCCTGGCCCTGAGATGACAGCAGTGCTGTCTGCTCTGAAACCGGCCTTCCCAGGTGCTCGGTGTCCTGTGTGCGGCGCCCAGCTTCCCAAGAACAAGCAGAATGTTGTGCAATGAAGAATCACTTTTCTGTCTCCAGCTGCACCCGGCTTTCTACTCCCCTACAGCCCTGCTACCTACCCAGCCAAGTAGCTACTCTGATCCCTGGATCTATCTGTACCTTACTCAGCACCGGGGCATCAGCCTGTCCATCTGCACAGCGTGAAGTACAGAGAAGGGATGAATTAGGCATAAGACTTCCCAGTGGGCAGTTAACTCCATAATAGTCTCCTATAAGCTTACTTGCACCTTCAGCTGGCCCATTGGGACACCTGGGTTCTGCCCCTAGCTCTGCCACCACCTGGCTGGAGAACCCTGGGCAAATCACAGCCCTGTGCCTCGGTTTACCCCTTTTTCTCAGGTCTTGTGGGCACTGCTTGAGACAACTGTACTAGACAGTGGTCCTTCCAGTCGAGTCTGCAGTGCCACACTGTTTCTCTTGGGGTTCAGATTTGGAGACACCTCCAACGCCAGTCAAGGGATGGGGGTTGGCGTTTGAGTTTTGGCTCCGATCAGCCTGGTTGGGAGGTTGCATGTGCTTGCCTCCTCCTGAGGGCTCAGGTGCAGATTCTCAGCGGTGTTTAGGTGCCCAACTCCCATTGACTTTATCGGGACCATAATAGCTTTGAGTCAAAAGTATGATGCTCTTATTGAAGTTAATGGGTGTTGGGCACCTAAATACCTCTGAAGGAGAGCTGAAGGTGCAGGGGTTTCTTCCTGGGGAACCTGCTACATCCATATGGGCCTTCACACGATGTTCAACCAGGGCAAGGAGAGCCCAGGAGCAACGCATATGAAAAAGGATCTCACAAGCCCAGGGGTGGCTGTTCCTGAGCTGGCAGGAACAGTTCCAGGTGGGGAGCAGGAAGTTGGGTGAAGGCAGAGAGGAAAAGGGGTGTCTGTTTGGCACAGGAGCACTGGAGATTGGTTGTGCACATGAGATTGTCAGTGTGAACATATGTCAAGGAAAGAGTGGGTAGTGAAGAAAAGTGTGTACCTGTGTGAGAGCGTGTGTGTGTTCGAGTCATTGTGCTGAGGAACGAGGTCACAAACAGGAGTAGGTGAGTGTGTGCATGCAAGGGAAAGTTTGCACGTGTGTTTTTGGTGGGTATGTGCCAGGGGAAGGGTGTGCAGAGGAGACTGTGTGTGCAAAAGTGCCTGTGCATGTGTGCACCCATGTGCATGTGTCTACAGTGTGCAAGGAGCAGTTTGTGTAATTGTGCGTCAGTGTGGATACAGATGTATCTCTCCGCTAACATGTGACTACACCTCTGAATGTGTGAGTCTGACTGTATGTATGGACCTGTCCTTGCGGGGGGGCTGTGGGGCGGGGTGACCTTGTGTGCCTGGGCGCAGCTGCATGTCTGAGCAAAATCAATGTTTGTGTCAGCTTGTGTTGGGTGTGTGTGTGTGTGTGTGTGTGCGGGGGGTTGTGTTGGGCGGAGGGGGGCGGGGGGAACGAGCCGTCCCTGTGGGTCCGTCACTCAGCCCCCAGCTCCGCCTCCCCGCTACAAAGGCCGGGTCGGGCGCTGCCGGCTCGCAGAGCGGTGACTCCCGGCTCGAGCGATCGGTACGCTGCGCCCCGGGTCCCCGATGGTGGTTCAGCTCCGCGCCGCGCCCCGACGGACCGGCAAGATGTCTGACGGGGGGCAGCCCAGAGTGGGGGCCAACGTCCTGGTGCTGGGAGCCGGCAAAGTGGGTAAATCGGGTGAGTGTTGGGAACTCGGCAGCCTTCCCCGGACCCCTCCCCTGCCCCCCTGCAGCCCCTCTTGCATCCCATCCTGCCCCCTTCCCTCCAGCCTGCTCCCTGCCCTCTAGTCCTGCTGCCCCTGTGCTCTCCATCCTTCCCCTGCCCCCATCCTGCCCCCTTCCTCCTTCTTCCCCCCACCCTTTATCCTGGTATCTTGTCCCCTTGACCTCTGGTCCTCCTGCCCCCTCCACCGTCCTCTACCCTCTGGTGCCCCCACCCCCTTGCCCTCCCCCACCCTCTGGTCCTCCTGCCCCCTCCACCGTCCTCTACCCTCTGGTGCCCCCACCCCCTTGCCCTCCCCCACCCTCTGGTCCTTCTGCCCCTTTATTCCATCCTGCCCTCAGGCTCTTTTCTCCAGCCTTCCTCTGTCCCGCCCCCCCCCCCCAAACTTCCCTCTGGTCCTCCTGCCCCAGGGCCCCTTCCCTTGGGTACTTGCCATGCTCATCCCCATCCTGCCCCCTCCCCCCAGGACCTCCCTCCCCCAGTCCATTTCCTGCCCCCTTCCTTCCACCCTCCTGTCCTTTTGTTGCTCCCTTTCTCCATCATTCTCTCCTCACCGTTGCTTCTCCCAGTGGAGGGGTAATTCTCCTCTCTGGCACCACTCTTGAGTGCACTGTTGGGCCATGGATGGTGGGGCGGGAGGGCCTATCTCAGCCTGCTGGGCATGATCCTGGGTGGGGATTGTGAAGCAATGTCTGGGGATCACAAGCCCCCTCTTTTGCGGCTGCCCCGCACGGTGTTCCAGGTGCAGGTGTAGCTTGGCGGAGAAGCAAAGGCAGCAAACCGCCATTGTGCGGAGCTACTTCTGCTTGACCCGGGTGTAAGAGAAGTCAAAACAGGGCCACCCAGAACTCCCTGGGCCAAACCCTCAGTGGATGGAAATTAGAGTTACCCTATTCCTTTACCCCAGCCGAAGTGCTGGCCTCACCGGGGAGCTGGTGCGGAGTGTACCAGCCACCCCATACCCTGTGCGTGGACACCTAGCACCACCCACTCTATCCCCTGGGGAGAGTGTAGGAGTGAGGGGATGTGCTGGGGAGACCATGAGTAGCTTTCAGTCCTGCTGGGGAGTCTGAGCTCAGCTTGGTGCCTGACGTTGGGTCTCTTTTGTTTCAGCTCTGACGGTCCGATTCCTCACCCGGAGGTTTATTGGAGAATATGGGGATATTGGTGAGTAGCTTTGGGTTATATTATGTTATTTCCTTCCTTCCATCCAACTCCATTCTCTCCTAACAGCACTCTCTTTTCTCCCCCTTCCTGCGTGGCTCCAGAATCCGTTTACACCCACAACGTGATGGTTGGGGGCAGAGAGGTTTGCTTCAGCATCTGGGACTCCGTCTGCCCCCAGGTGAGACACTGCTACCTGCTGCATCCCACCCAGCCAGATGGCTCTGGGAACAGAGTGGACAGAATGAGCTGGTTGGGACACAGGCCAGCTCCTAGCAGGGCAAGGGTCCTCCTAACCCACGGCAGCTCACCCCCCCTTTCCCCCTCCAGCAGGTCATGTGGACAAACTTGCTTTGGTTCCAAAGAGGCTATAGAAAACCCCTCTGCCCTCAGAGTGCCGCCATCTACCCACAGTGAACATGGCTGCCTCGGCTTCCAAGGCTGGGAAATGGCATCCAATTCCTTTATTAATGGATTTAATAGTAATAATTTATTACTTTTGTGGGGAGAGAAGCTGAATGAAGACCGAGGGGAGGGCAAAAGCAGAGCTGCCACAGAACTGACCCTCCCATGCTGGGGTTGAGGCAAGGGAAGGGTTGGATAGATGTGCTCACTGTGGCGACTGCAGGGTGCTCCTTGATGGCCTGTCTGCCCCAGCTAGCTCCTGATTGCAGTTCCCGGGCTCTGTCCCCTGCCCTGCCCCCTCTCCAGGCCTCCGAGCTCCAGGGCTGGGTGAGCGAAAAGCAGCTGCGCTGGGCCGACGGCTTTGTCCTGGTCTACAGCATCTGCGACCGCTCCAGTTTCCACCTGGCCCGCCAGCAGCTCCAGCGCATCCGGCAGCTAAAGCGACAGGGCAGTTCCGAGAGAGCCCCTGTCATCCTGGTGGGCAACAAGCGGGACCTCCAGCACCGGCGGGCTGTCTCCAGCGAGGAAGGGCGACTCCTGGCCCTCTCCACCAACTCGGGCTTCTTCGAGGTCTCGGCTGCTGAGACGTACCACGGCGCCGTGGTGGTCTTCCACGAGCTCCTCGACATGGTGCGGGACTCCAGGAGCTCAGGCAAGAAGGCCATGGGCCTCCGTGGCATCGTGCGGAGCATGTCGGCCGTCTTCGGGAGGAGGAGGACGGAATGAGCGAGGAGAGCTGGGTTCCTGGGGGCAATGGAACGCACGTGCCACGGAGGCACTGGCTGCGTCCCTTGGAGAGCGTACGACAGTGATGGGAGCCGAGGGGGAAGCAGTTCTGTGCGCGTCCCTGGCCTTGTCTGGTGGGAGCTCTGGATGGGAACTCTTGGCATATCAGGAGAGCGCCATCATCTGCCAATGGGCTGCCTTCCGCTCCCCATGCTCCAGCACAGCCTCAGCCCTTGGCAGCGGTGTTACTCATTAGCGATAAAATTGAGTAGTAATTATATTCCACCTCCCTCCCTGGGCCCACTGGAGGAACAATTCTCTACGTGTCCCTTCCTAACAATTGTGCCTGTGCGGCTGTTAAAGAGCTGCTGTGTTCTGCCCCAGAAGTGGGTGCATTTCAAAGGGTGGGTAAACGAGCTGTGTTTACAGGGAACTGGCTTTGTCAACAGGACAGTAGGCCCCCGATTCTCCCCTGACACCTGTGCCTTGTGGAGCCATTCACACCCCCAGTGCACAGTGGATGTGCATCCCTAATCACCCTTATGGGCACTGGAAGAAGAAATTTGCGCAGCACCAAATTTGGAAGACAAGGCACAAGGCAGCGGGGAATGAGTCCGCCAGATCCCATGTCTGGCTGATATGGTCTGTATATGGGACCTGAGCCTGCCATGGGGCTAACGTCCCATTGAGAGTCAGATACCACAGCGATGGCAACCTACAAAACCTTTGCTTGAGATTCATGCCTTGGGCTCTCTTAACCAAAGGTGCTGAAGCACCTAAGAGGTGAAATGACAAAGTTTACTTACTTTTAAGGGGCCCGTGTTTGAAAACTGGGCTCGAAACCTTCAGGTACTGGAGAAAAGATTAGAATGGCTGGTGAATAAATGGGACTTGCTGAAGTTTGAGCAGCCTGCATTAGCCCCACGGGGTGGCACTGGACTTTTCTGCTGGGTTTCCAAATTACTGTTCCTGCTAAAAGTTCTCTGTTCTCAGTTATATCGGTGTGAATCCAGAGACTTTAATAGAATCACTCTGAATTACACTTGCTGTAACTGAGAGCAGAATTTAAGGCACTGTGAGACTCGTGAGTTACACCAGAGTAACTGCACAAGCACTCTATGCTTGCTATGACTTAACCCTTGCACTCCATGTGGCACATAGGTCATCTGCAAGTCTCCTCCACTCCATTCAGTGGATTAACTCTGAATTTACATCAGTGGAACTGATGGAGGAATTTGGCCCTTTTACCGTTAAGCATTTGCCATCCCATGCAGTGAAGGTTAGTGAGAGAAGTGAGGTTCAGGACTCTAGGGTTCAACTCCTGGCTCTGTCACTGATCGCTGTGTGACTTTGGGCAAATCATATCCTGCCCCATGCCTCAGTTCCCCCATCTGTAAAATGGGGCTAATAATGCCTGTGTTGCAGTTTGTGGGGGTGTGAGACTTCATCCCTTGGAAAGTGCAAACTGTTACTGATTTCTTTTTCCCCCCCCAAAGCCAAATGCTCAACTTAGAATATTAGAACTATGGTGTTGCCAACAGACATGTCTTCCACTATTTCAGGCAGGATCATTTTAAATGCCACCTGCCACAGGGCGAGTGGAAGATGGTATTGTCTCCAGTGCTGGAATATAAAGTCACCCAAATAAAATGTGAACTTTTGTATATTTGTAAATAACACAAATATTTAACTTATTGGAAGTGTTCTTTATGGGAGCGAATGTTTACATCCAGACTTTTTTTTTTTGTTAAAATATTCTCCTTGCACATGACAAAAAAAGATTTTGATGGTGAGAAAAGGTTATTTTTGGATGGGCAATAAAAGTTCATATGTAATAAAAGACAATAGTTTGGTGCTTTCACTGTAAGACACTTTGCCCTCAGAGGAAAGATTTAAAGGAGCTGCCTTGGGTGCCTTCAGGCCCAGATATTACACCATGTATAAAAAAGGTGTGTGTCAGACTTCTAAGGAATGAATGGACAATAGAGGGGCCCTGACACTCATCTCTTATCTGGTGGATAGAGAAACTGGTGGGGACTCTGACCTGGATTCTGTTCCCAGCTCGCTGGCTAGGTGACCTCATGCAAGTCACGCCCCACTGCGTGCCTCAGTTTCCCTATCCGGAAAGTGCAGATACTGATCTCCTTTGGAAAATGCTTTGAGACCTGCTGGGAATAAGAGCAAGTGGTTGTTATTATTTAGCAGTTCCCATCCTGCAGAGCTAATGGGGTGAGCAGCAAACTGAGGGGCAGATCCATTCTGGACAGATGCAGGCAGCTGTCTAACAAGGCCTGGCCTGAGGTCAGAGCAGGAGGCAACAGTGTAATGAGTGGTTGTGCCCTGGGTCACTTTCTCCGGCACATGGACATACCAAGGGGGTTTGCTTGGCAGGTTAAGTTCCAGTGGGGAGAGTAAATTTGATACTGGTAGGTTAGAGCACAGGAGTGAGTGATAGGACTCCTGGGTTCTCTCCCTGCGACTGACCTCAGCTACTCTAGCCCTTGTCATCCCTGCAGCGGGTGGAACCAAGCAGAGACGCATTCAGACGTCCCAGACCCCCGACAGAGGGAGCGGGTTGATCTGCCGTCACCCAGAAGGCAGGGGACAGAATTATCGTAGCATTTGGAGCCATCTTGTCCCCAGGCATGAGGCAGAAGTGGTGGCTGGGGAGCAGGTGGCGGGGGAAAGCGCTGTTGCTATTTGTGAGGCTGAGTGGGATGGGGGCATAGAACCGGTGCCCATATGCTATGACAGTCACCAGCCCAGAGTTCTAGGGTGCAGCTCCCCCACAGATGGGCATGTGGCAGTGTTACCTGACAGCCATGCAGAACGGATTCCGCTGGAGCCGGGAGACATGCTGCCTAGAGTCACCTACGGCATCGACTCACCTGGGCATGTCTGTAGGGCGGGGCTGATCCTCAGTGGCTGTACGCAGGCTGGGCCGGGTGGGCATTAAATCCTTCATTCTGCCCAGAGTTCAGTGTAAATCAGATTGCCCTCAGGGCTGCAGTAGCTTATACACTGCTCCCCTGGGCCCTCAGCTGCAAGGAACAGCCACAGAGCACGACCTTGATCCACCCTTTTGCTGTTCATTACCAACCTCCCACAGACATGAGTGGGAAAATCCACTGTGGACGGATGGAGTATGAAGTCCTCACTTTAGATCCCAGCCCCTGGAATCCAACTTTCTCTATTGAATCAGTTGCTTTAGTCACAGAGCTGGGACTCAGGGTACCCGTTTTTGAGTCCCAGCTCTGATATGGACTCACTGTGTAACCATGGGCAAGTCACTCGATCTCACTCTGTGACTGCATGTTTCCCCACTAAAGTCCATTTACAACTGTATGCTGATCACGGACAAGGGTGGCGCACATCTGCTCATGCCTTGGTGCACAAAACCACTTACTCCATACGTGAATTGGAAAAAATTAGAGGGAACACTGGTCTCGGACGGAGGCAGGGCGTGGATCTGAATTCCACAGCTTCGAGCTCCACTGTAATCTTTATGGGCTGGGGTCAGCCTGACCTGGCCTTACCAGAAACCCTCAACCAGCCTCTGAACAGTGAGACAAAGAGGAGGCCAGGGGCTTGCTTTTCAGAGATGCTGAGCACCCACAATGCAGCTGAGAACAGCAGCTGGCAGCCCTGAGGATCTTGGAAAATCATCTCCATAAGGCAGATCCCTGGAAGACGCCAGGCAAATTACTGGAGCAAAAGGCCCCCTGCAGTAAGGAGGTAACACCTGCCTTGCGTCTGCAGAGAGACACCAATAAGCACCGACTTCTGCTCACACTCAGCCAGGGGGCGATGGGAGGGGGCTCAAGGAGCTGAAAGGGAAGAACAGAGGACAAGGAAAGGACAGAAGAGTCAATTAACGGCAGGTGAAAGGATGCTGGAATTGTCAATCAATGACTTCCCCACCGAGATCCAGGGCAGAGTTGCCTCCCACTGTCCCCATGTTAAAGAGAAGCAGCTCTGCTGCCATCAGTGGTGTGAAAGTGGCCTGAGATCAGCATCTGGCCTATTAGCTGACCACTGTGTAGTGCCTGCTGGCTGCAGAGCCAGTGAAAACTTCATGGGTGAACTAAGGCAGGGGCACGATAATTCAGCAGTGGCCTGGCAGGGCCTGATTTGCACCTCAAACTGGTGCCAGTCAGGGGGACACACGCTGGAGGCAGTGGATTTGTCCCAGCAGGGAGAATCAAGCTACAGAGCAGTACACGTTTTGCAAAGCCACAGTCTGAGGGCACATACCATTCACACGGTTCTGCGGCCACTCGGCCCTCCTCTGGGACGGCAACATACAGGAGGGACCAGCCCCGAGCCAGCATGAATGGGGATGGCAGATGATTTGAGACAGGTGCGCAATACAATCCAAAGCATGTGCTTCTCCCTGCTCCCGACCTAAATCCTTCACCTGTTGTTTAAACTCAGCCATGGGGAGTTAGCTGCAGGACGCACACAGTAGGAGAACGTAAATGCTGATTCTACTCAGCTATTTCTGGCCTGAAGCTTCCTAGCCTGGAGTCAGCTAAACATTCTCCAACAGGATGTTCTGCCATTGGGATAAATTTCATCAACAAAAATCAAAATGTCTCACAGGAACATACAAATTTTGCTGAACTTTTCCTCAGGGAAGTGATCAAGATGCTTCATTTTCACTTTAAATGTATAGTAGAATATCAACCTCGGGCCTCTACAGCACATTTCATACTTAGACTGCTCAGTGTGTCGTTTCCCCCATTTTACAGATGGGGAAACTGAGGCACCGAGTGGGAGGTCAGCCAGCTGGCGGAGCAGAGCTCAGAATGGAACCCCACCTCTCAGACTAGTGTGCTAGCCGGTAGGCCACTCTGCCTCCCTATCTAATAACTGAAATGAGACAGTTGGAACAAAACAATTTTGATACGGTCATAATTAATTATTTCTTTTTTTGTTTTGTGAAAAAACTCAGAGATTTCATCATTCTGCCCAGAGCTGGGGGAGAAAATAAAATCCTGGGATGTCCAACAGGATGCAGGTCCTGGTTGCAGGTCATTTGGTTGCAGCACAGAAGCGGGGAGGACATCTTGGCTGCACCCTCACATTGCTGCACCCAAGGAGGCAAGGTCCCTGCCCTTCCGGAGCTGGCTGGCTGCAGGGGGTGGCGATCGAGCCTTCTTGGCAGGGAATTCCTGACACAGGGTAGCCGGGATCCCTCTCCGGGCTGGTGACAGGTTGGACTGGGGACCGCTCCCATCTTGGAAGCTGGGCTTCTCACTCACAGCCTTGCGGCTCTTCCCCCCTAAGCTGTATTGCCTCCTCTGGACAAGCCGCACGGGGATGAGGCCTGGGTGGAAGTCAGGCCAGAAGGTTGAATCTGAATCATTCGTCTCAGTCAGGGCAACCAGAGCGCGATAGAGGCGATGTCTCAGCTGGAGGGGAAAAAACAAGAAGAGCCCGGGGAGGTCACCGGTGGGGAATCTCACCCCTCCTCATCCCTCCTGAGATGCGTCTATTTTCAGCCCCTTCAGTACAAGCCATTAACGGTTCTTACGTAACACCAGACAGCGCAGGGTCACTCTGCTTGGATGTGACTAGCAAGTGCTGCTGGGAACGGTCCCTTCTGGAAGCTGCTGCTCACAAGTCACTCTGACTCTATATGGGAACCTGGCACAGCTGGCTTCACCCAGCCAGCCTCCTGGTCCAGCGAAGCCCCAGCATGCCCCTGGATGCGTTCCAGGCCACTCACAAGGGCTGGGAAGCAGCTGGTACTGGGGAGTTACTGGTGCTGAACTCACAACATCCCTGGTGCCGGAGAGTGGCAGACCTGGACCATGGCTGAAGCTGAACTGGGCTGTAATGAACGGAAAGGGGAGGCTTTCTCCCTGTAACTGGCGGACACAGACGGACCCTGTGGTTCTGTAGCTGCCTTGAGTCCTGGGCTGGGCTTTGACCAGCGTTCAGTGCAAGCTGAGTGCTTGGGCAGCCACCCAGGAGAAATTCAGGGGCTGCCCAGATGATTAGAAGAGCACCCACAGCCAGCAGCGTGTGCTTCTACGGGTGGGGCACATCCACACTTGCCTCGGTGCACATAACGTTTCTGCCCACAGATAGAAAATAATTAGAGGGAACCCTGGGCATGACCCTGAGTTGGAAGATTGGGCTTACATTACAGTGTGGACAGGATACCCTCCAATTACCTTTCCCAGACCCAAGGAAGAACTCAACGTCATTCAAAAGCTCATCTCTCGCCAACCAAAGCTGGTCCAATAAAAGACATAACCTCCCCTCCTTGTCTCTCTCACAAATAATTAAAGAACCCTTGGGCCAAAGGGAGTGGTTGACTCTCCAGCCCAGTGGTTCTGGAATGTGCATTCAAGCCCCTGCTCTGACTTAGAGAAGGGACCAAACCTAGCCGCTTACGCGCCCATTCTAACCACTAGGATGTTGCCTATTTGGGGTGGGTTTCTCTCCCTCTGAATGAAAATTATGTCCTAGCTCTAAGCAACCTTCCTGGCAAGTATCAGAGACGTAGCCGTGTTAGTTTGTATCTTTGAGAACAAGAAGTCCTGTGGCACCTTATAGACTAACAGATACCTTGGAGCATAAGCTTTTGTGGGCAAAGACCATGACGAAGTGGGTCTTTGCCCATGAAAGCTTATGCTCCAAAACATCTGTTAGTCTATAAGGCGCCACAGGACTTCTGCTTCTTCCTGGCAACATTTTCATCTCAGCCAGGGGTTGGCAATTAAAACAGCAAGTAGAGCCATTTTTTTCAAATTTAGTTAAAAAAACCCAACAGTTCAAAAGCTGCAATGCATGTGAATACAAGACAGTCCCTAATGAATAACGTCAAACCATATTTTTTGTAAACCCTGGTTTTACAAACAGCATGTGTGCAATACATGTTTACTGCAGGACGTTCACAAACTTTTACATATTCTGTTTCCTCACTCTTTACACATGTGTGTTTGTACCACTGTCTTCCTGTCTCTCACTCCCAAACCTATTTTAGTTATGCCAATTTGACTTCACGTTTAATTTAAGTTTTCTTTCTTCAAATGCATGTTGCTCTTCTCAATAGGAAGGCCGCAAGCTTCCTTTTCGTTTGTAAAATCAAGACTTTATCAGCAACACAATCAAAATGCAGACACAGTATCTATCCCACAATGCACTGCACATATAAAAGGGGGAGTTAGCCAACGTCTCGAGATCACGTATCGTTTGCTATTCAGATAGGAGTTGTTCATTGTTGGGCTTTTAGACATTCACGGTTTATCAAAAAACCAGGAGGATTTTTTTACGCTTTGCAATTACAGCATTGGGAGCCACAAAGAAGTCCTTAAAGAGCCGCCTGCAGCTCCGGAGCTGCAGGTGGAAAGCCCCTGAATTCTAAGCCAATACACGGCGTTGGGAACTGTCCCCTCACAAATGACGCATCCCCCACCCTCGCGCCCCCGAAGCAGCACTTTTCAACAGATAGAAAGTTGTGCCTGCAACTTTTTCACTTGGTGTTAGTTACATCCCCCCTCCCGCTCCAAACCAGCCCTTCAGCTCAGACCTTCACAGCGCCTGACTTATGGACACTGGATCGCTGTGCTGCGCTGCTGATGACAGACAGGGTAGAGCTGCTGTGCTCCTAATTGGCCTGCCTGCCCCGCTCCCCGGTGGCCACCGCCTGCAGGCCTCATGCATGAGCTCATAGTCTTTCCAGAAGGTATTTCCCAGCTCTGTCTTAGGGGGCAGCTGACAGGATGGCACCCGGCTGTCTGGAGAAGCCAGATGAGGGAAGTGTCTGGTATGTCACGGTGATTTTCACTGGAGCCATGAAAATCACTGCTCCTGGAGCAGGGTTGCAGCCCATCTAGAGCAGGGGTCAGCAACCTTTCCTAGGTGGAATGACCACATTTGACCTTTCGTCCTCTACGGACGGTCCAAGTGCTGGTGACACTTTTTAAAATCACTAATAGTCCTACTTACAACAGCTTCACTAATAAATAAGATGCAGAGCTCCACCGTCTAGGGGGTAGTTGGCAGCATTAGTTGCTCTTCTCTTCATCCACAGACTTTGAGCAAGCTCCCGGCTGCATGGGGGAGGAGGGGCAGGGCTGAGCTCTTGCCTCGCGTGCCAATGAGTATTAGCTTGTGTGCCGCTCTTGGCACCCGCGCCGAGGGTTGCTGACCCCTGATCTAGAGTATGGTACCCTATCCTGGACAGGCAGATCCTTGCACTCTCTACTCACACATGCCGGTATCATGCTATATTAGAGGGAAAGTGGTGACTGGAGAGAGCCCTGAAGCATGAAATTGGAGCCCCCTTCTTGTTTGGTTCTACCAGGTGTAATTCTAGTGGATATAAACATCTAATTCTTATCTGGATCAGCAGCTGAGAATCCCTCAAAATAGCAGCAGCAGTGTGTCTGGTAGGTTAATCACAGCAAGAACCCTTTGTAATGGGCGAAGCTCAAATCTCAGCTCCTACTTTGGTTCATTTTCCGCCTACCAGAGAGTGGGAAACAAGAAGCAAGATAGAGATGAAATATCTTTGGGGCTGGGACTATCTCTTTGTTCTAGATTTGTACAGCTCCTGACATCATGGGGTCATTACCGGGACCCTGAGTTGCTACCATGAGACAAACGCTGAAACTACTAGTAGAACGTCTACTTACACAGGAGAAATTAGTGAATCTTGCGAATCTTCTGCCAGGCTTGGGCCATCCCCACTGAATCTACTCAGAAGCTTTGCACTTGATTCAGAGCCAAGGGCCAAACTAACAAAAGGATTTGCAAAACTCATCTCAGTGAGTTCGATACCTAATGCCCATTGACAGTGCTTTTTTTCTAGCAAAAAGGGTGCTGGAACTCAAGTCTGACAATTCCTCGTAGAGATTAGGTTGCTCAGTTTTAAGGCCCTGGTCCCCGTCCTGCAGGGCAGAGGGGGCTTCTGTACCGGTCCCCACACTGCTGCAGACCAGCAGGGACTCCTGCCCTGGTCCCCTCGGTGCTGTGGGACCAGCGGGGGCTCCTGCCCCATTCCCTGTGCTGCTGTAGGACTGGAGGGGGCTCCTGACCCAGTCCACCGCCCTGCTGCAAAACCAGCAGTGAAAATTTTTCTGGTGTTCTAACAGAAAAAAGGTGCCGCGTGCAGGGAACACTGGTTCTGAGCCTCGGCCCAGCCTCTAATCAGCCCTCCCCGGCCCTTCTACCACCAGAACACACAGCCAGGAGAGGACAGCAGTATTATTTTTAAGGCAAAAGTGCTGAAAATCAAAATGTGGGGAAAAAAAAGGAGGGGAATGAGAGACTTGCAGCCAGATTCTGACATGGGGCCCCCAGCCTAGAGGAAGGGGAGGTTCTGAGCTCCATGACACTGATAAGAAATTAGAGTAATGCTAGAATTGTGGAGTGGTTCTGATCCCTGTTATACCAGTAAAGCCCAGCGTAACCACACAGGTGACAATGGAGCTTGGGCCAGATTCTTGGTTACACAGGTATAAACATCTGGGGAACTCAAGGGATTCAGGCTGGATTTATACTGAAATCAGCATCTGGCCTTCAGGCTTTTGGGAACAGAACATGCCTTTAACAAGACACATGAATCATGCCCGGTTGTCAATTTCCCCCTTTGCTTGCTGCACAAACTGCCCTCCCGGCGCTTCAAACACCCCCTTAACAATGAATGGTCTTGGAGACGCAGCTGTGGCTCAGCTCGTTAACTGGAACAGGGCAAAAACGCTTTAGCACTTTGATTTTTCAGGATAATGGATTCTCCATGAACAAAGCAGGGAAGGAGCCTGGGGAGGAGGTGGACAAATCACATCTAGTTCTTTTACCCTCCCGTTCAGTCTGCTGTCACAGTACAGACTGTCCAGGCTCATTTCACCTTCCCTGCACTTTGCCGCTTAGAACACAGCCACACCAGTGGAGGGCCATAGTAGCCCACGGCTGAAACTCTTGTTCAGGACCAAAGCTCCCTGTAAGCTGAGTTCTTGGGTGGCAGTGCCCAGGACAGATTCAGGGGCCACTCAGCTGATTAGCAGCGCGCCCACAGATGGCAGTGTGCTTTTCTACTGGTGGTGCACATCTCCCTAGGCCTTGATGCACAGAACAAAATTTATTCCACCTGTGGATGGAAGAAATGAGAGACGACCTTGCTCAGGGCATGTGAAATTCCCTCTTGTAGAGGAGAGGGGACAGGGAGGAGTTGAGGCTGTGCCAGTAGAAGCTTTGTTCCCAGCTGGGTTTGGCGTGAAGGGATAGTGGCTATTTCAGGTCTTGAGGGGTTCACAAGGCCCCCTTGGTGCTTTGGAAGAGAATAGCTACACCATTCATCTTGGATGGGACCCACTCCCTGTGGCTTCAGAGTCCATCTGGAATGGAAGTTCTGATGCAGCAGATACAACGAGGCGTAGACGTTACCTGCCTGAATCAGGCCCAATGTCTGCCTTGTCTAGCCCCCATCTCTAGCACTAACTATCACCAGATTCTTCTGCAGAAAGTGGATGGAACCCGTGCCCACACACTGGGAAGCTCAGAGGCAGCTTCCAAAATGAAACCTCTAATGAGATCTTCATTCTTTGCATGGCTATAACATAGGAATCCCTGCCCCAAAGAGCTTGCAATCGCTGCAGACAAGAACCACAAAGGGAAGGAGGGTATCTCTGGCTTGCAGATGGGGAAGCTGAGGCACAGAGTTTGCCCGAATAATCTGTTAGTCTGTAAAATGCCACAGGACTGCTCATTGTCGTTGCAGATAAAGATTAACTCACCTACCACTATAACAAGCAGTCCTGTAGCACCTTAAAGGCTAACAGCTTTGTTAGGTCATGAGCTTTTGTGGGTAAGTCCTGAGACAGATCACACTTGGGAAGTCTGGGGCCAGGAATTACTCCGGTCTCCTTGAGTCTCAGTATAATGTTTTCACTGTTTAATTCACTTGCCCTCCACTGGAGCTATGGGGGAAGGTGGCAGTGGATGCACACAGACAAGAGACAAAATTAGCTCCGGGTGGCTGAAAACCATGGCTGCCATCTGACGCTCTGCAAGGCCGCTTTCAAACCCCAGTCTGGCCTGAGTTCAGCTGTGCACGGGGCTTTGCTTAAAGAGGCACTGGGAGGCCGGGAGCCAACGGTTAAGGATAGCAACTGACCTCATGCAGCACAAGCGCGGGCGAGCAAGCGCCCAGGGGACAAAGGGAATTATGGGCTCTTGGACTGCACACTCGTCTGGACGACACAAAATGAGGCAGACCGGACAGTGCAATAAATAGTCGCAGAGGGGTCGCTGTGTTAGTCTGTGGATTCACAGAAAACAAGCAGTCCTGGAGCACCTTAAAGACTAACACATTTATTTATTAGATCATGAGCTTTCGTGGGTAAGACCCACTTCTTCAGATCTGACATCTTGCCCAAGACAGCTCACGTCCTAATAAAAAAAGTTAGTCTTTAAAGGTGTTCTAGGACTGCTCGTTTTCTGTGTGACAAAGGCTCACAGGGCCAGGATTAGTGGGAGGGGGGAAGGAACCCCTGGGCCAGGAAGCTAATTAACAAGAGGGAAAATGAGACGCCCCAGGACCCTTCCTGTTTCATTAACTTCTCACACCTCAGTCCTTGTTAGCACTCAACGCCAGCTCTCTGCAGATTCCTCTCCTCTTCTCACTCCACTTCCCCTTTTTCCTTGCCCTCCCCTTCTTACCAGCCCACAGCCCCTTCAAGGCTATGCCCGCTCACACCACTGGCTCTGATTGTTACTGGTTATCTGGACTGCTCTAGCACCTGGCACCCCAGTGGTAGACCAGGCCCCCATGGTGCTAAGGGCTGGGCAGTGGTGTTCCCTCTAATTATTTGCATCCATGGGTAGAATAATTTTGTTATATGTACCAAGATATGAGCAGATGTGCACAACCAATAGAAACACACACTGCTGGTGGTGGGAGCTCTGCGGGCAGCATGTGAATCTCTACTGCAAGGCCACCCAAGTGCTTAGCTTACAGGGAGCTCACAGCTATAGGACAGGATGCCTGCAGAGGGGACAGATGCCCAGCTCCCCCACAACCTGTTCTCTCTCCCAGCTGGTTGCCCCCGGGTGGCCAAAGGTCCATCTCACCCAGAATCCTGTTTTCCATCCTCCATTAATTTATTGAGTTCATTTTTGAATGCTGTTGTAGACTTGGCTTTCACGACATCCTCTGGCAAGGAGTTCCACGGGTTAACTGTGAGTTGTGTGAAATAAACCCACTTCTTTTGTTTGTTTTAAATCTGCTGCCTGTTCATTCCACAGTGACCCCGGCTCTTGTGATATGAGAAGGTGTAAGTAACACTGCCGTCTCCGCTTTCTACACACCAGTCATGACTTTAACAGACCTCTATCACATCCCCTCTCAGTCTTCTCTTTTCCCAGAGAAACAAAAATCACACACAGAACTCACAGTGGAGCAAAGAACCGAGTCCAGATCTACAGCCTCCCTCGGGCTAGAGCCTTAACAACTGGGCTCCTTACTGCGCAATCTGTACTGACTGAATTTCTAAGAGTGCTCCAGCTGCTGAGACAGAACCTTTTAGGGGTCAGGGAGCAGGCTGCTAATATTGCAGCCAGCTTCCCACAGTACCTGCCAGATCACCCCTAATGCCAATGGGCCTGCTGGAAGCAGACGTGACAGGTAACAGATCACCATGCAGCATGGCCAGGGACTGCAATATTGAACCTAGGAACTGTTTATGTCTGATTGTCTTCTGCTCCACGGGGGCGGGTTCTCACAGCTCCTTGGGAGCTAAGACAACGGGGCTGCAGGGGCTGGCTTGCTGCCCTTCAGCTTGGTTTGCACATACTTGCTGAGGCTGGGTTTTTCAACGACTATAGGGCCTTGGATAGAAAAGCATGAGCTTGAATGGAGCGGTGGGCTTCCTTCAGCTTCAACCACCTACCAGGACCTTGGCCACTGCGGAGTGGGAACCCCGGGGCAGTTGCCACGTGCTGGGGACTCAGCTGCAGCTCCACAAGGCTTGCGGCCACACAGCTCCTGTCACTTCAGTTCTGGCAAGACTGACACTGAGCAGTGGGGTAACATGATTAGCGGGAGCTGCTGAGAACAGAGAGATCTTTGCTTGCTTAATGATCCCGCCAGGCCAGGAAGGCAGTAGAGTCATGCTAAGAATAAATAGCACATCCCAGGCAAATGATGCAGGAGCAGGTTAGGTAACATGGTGCTGGGGTGCGGGGGTGGGGGGAGGGAGGAATAATAAGGAGTTCTTATAAAAGAATAGATCTCAGAGCATCTTGCAAAGAGGAGTGTTATTCCCCTGCTGATGATGGGGAAACTGAGGCACCAGGAGGGACTGGTCCCAACGTTTGCACTGCCTCTGGGAGCGAGCCTCCCAGCCCAGGCTTGCAGGTTGTGTTGGTGGGGCTCCTGCCAGCCTGCTAAACAGTGATATTATATCTCTGGCTGGAGCTCAAGCCTTCAGGCCTGGGGTGGGTTGCTGAGAGTCAGAGCATCAGCAGGTCTGGACAGCTCTCAGAGGTGCTACAGATGTACCCTGGAAGAGTGAGGCATTATCATGAGTCACAGCATGACTCTGTTGCAAAAAATAGGAGCAAACCTTATTCTGGGATGCAGCAGCAGGAGTGTTGTGAGCAAGACACAAGAAGTCATTCTTCTGCTCTACTCCACACTGGTTAGGCCTCAGTTGGAGTACTGTGTCCAGTCCTGAGCCCCGCATTTCAGCAAAGAGGTGGACCCATGTGAAAAAGTCCAGAGAAGAGCAACAAAAATGATGAAAGGTCTAGAAAACGTGAGCTATGGGGAAAGACTGAAAGAACTGAGTATGTTTGGTCTGGAATAGAGAAGACTGAGGAGGCGGCATGATAATCATTTCCAAGTATGTAAAAAGGACTTGACTTACTTAAACCCTTGTACTCCATGTGGAACAAAGATCATTTACAAGTCTCCTCCACTTCACTCTGTCTTGGGACCAAACTTCAAGCTGACCCCAGGAGCACCCCAGTTGTTCTTCAATCTCAGCAGATCTTCTCCACGTTGCCTAAGGTCGTCTTCTTTTGCCCTTTTTTTGTGAGTTCTGCCTGACGGACTCTGCTGGATGATGGTTTTCGGAGAGTGTGGCCCAGCATCCCCACTTTCTTCTCTTGATTTGAGCATCGAGTGGTTCTTGTCCTGCTCTGATCTGAAACTCCTCATTTGTGATTAAGTCTTGCCATTTGATGCAAAGGATGTACCTCGGGCACCATAAAAGTAGGAGGGAGAAAAATTGTTCTTAACTTCTGAGGACAGGACAAGAAGCAATGGGCTTTAAGTGTAGGAAGGGAGGTTTAGGTTGGACTTTCGGAAAAATTCCCCAGATGTCAGGATGGTTAAGCACTGGAATAAATTGCCTAGGGAGATAGAATTGCCATCCTTGGAGATATTTAAGAACAGGTTAGACAAACACCTGACAGGGATGGTCTAGATGGTGCTTGGTCCTGCTTAGAGTGTAGGGGATTAGATGAGATGATCTCTCAAGCTCTCTTACAGTCCTATGATTTTGTGATATGCATGTCCAGAAATGCTACGCAGAATAAAGATGCTGTTCCTGAACTGGGGCCCTAACGAAGGGTCACATACCCCAAAGGGCGCCAAGCTCTCCCTGCAAATCCAGTGAGCAGATTTTCCCAAAATTTTAGATCTGAGGACTTCGGAAAAGCACAAATGGAAACTTCTTGGAACAAAGCACCTGTTACAAGGTGCTCCCTTGGCAAAAAGCAGGCCACAGACCACTAGCAAGTCTAAGGCCTTGCTGACAACTGGAAGCAGGAGTTGCAATCCCCCTTGGGATGACGCAATTGGCACAAGTGCAATGTGATTTTGCACTGGTGGAGGTTCTGCCCAGTGGGAAGTGTGTCCAGGGGTTGGCATCAGTGGGTAAACATCCCACGCAAACAAGGCCCATGGGATTTCTGTAACATCAGTCACTGCTGTGTCTAGGTGTGCCCAGAACCTACGTAGCTATCGCGGTCTCTCTCTCTCCCCCTGTGGCACTTGAACCATCTAAATGAGACTCTCCCAGGCCTGCTGGGTGGCTGGGTTTTTCCCAGGAGCCCTCGTTTGGAGGTTAGCTTCAGCTCTCTAACGTTCAGTGGGGAGAGTTGCCTGATCAGGACTGGTTTCCAAAAGCATGGAAAACAACCCGTGCAGCCAGAGCAAACGCTGCCCCTGTTTTCTCCTTCCTGGAAGCAGAGGACGCATCTGGCCGCCTGCCCATTTCCCTTCCAATATCCCCTTCCGTCCGCTCTTACGCAGGGAGTGCTGAGTCCTGCAGCGCTCGACTAACGAGTTATTTCCTTGTGCCATCCACTGACTGATCCTTCCACAGGGATTAAGAGCATGGCAGGAAACTGACTGCAGAGAGATCAGACCTGCGTCTGACCCTGGTCCCTTTATCTAACCACAACCCTCATTCCTTCCATCTCTCTGAGAGGTGCTCCCCTTGCCATAAGAGCTGCATTCTCTTAGCCAGCTGATGGCTACTTGCATGACTACTTAGGGCTTCACATTTATCACCATGCCACATCTCATGGCTGCTTGGAACACCACAGCATGTCAATAACTATAACTGAAGACTTCTGCATAAAAAGCACAGGCTTCCACCATCTGAGTGAAGGGAAAATCTCCACTAGCTATTAGCAACACAGGGCCTATGACACACATGGTATTATGAACACTAGGCTAGGCTTCCTCTCAATGCCAAGCTTCTGCCCTAACAGCTACCTGAGAATTGCCACTCAATGGCTACGTCTACACGTGAAACCAACATCGAAATAGCTTATTTCGATGAGTAACGTCTACACGTCCTCCAGGGTTGGCAACGTCGATGTTCAACTTCAACGTTGCGCGGCACCACATCGAAATAGGCGTTGCGAGGGAACGTCTACACGCCAAAGTAGCACACATCGAAATAAGGGTGCCAGGAACAGCTGCAGACAGGGTCACAGGGCGGACTCAACAGCAAGCCGCTCCCTTAAAGGGCCCCTCCCAGACACAGTTGCACTAAACAACACAAGATACGCAGAGCCGACAACTGGTTGCAGACCCTGTGCCTGCAGCATGGATCCCCAGCTGCCGCAGCAGCAGCCAGAAGCCCTGGGCTAAGGGCTGCTGCCCACGGCGACCATAGAGCTCCGCAGGGGCTGGAGAGAGAGCATCTCTCAACCCCTCAGCTGATGGCCGCCATAGTGGACCCCGCTATTTCGAAGTTGTGGGACGCGCAACGACTACACGGTCCCTACTTCGACGTTGAACGTCGAAGTAGGGAGCTATTCCTATCCCCTCATGGGGTTAGCGACTTCGACGTCTCGCAGCCTAAAGTCGAAGTTAACTTCGAAATAGCACCCGGCGCGTGTAGCCGTGACGGGCGCTATTTTGAAGTTAGTGCCGCTACTTCGAAGTAGCGTGCACGTGTAGACACGGCTAATGTGAGGCAGCAGCTAAAAAAAGCAAACAGGATGTTAGGAATCATTAAGAAAGGGATAGAGAATAACACAGAACATTTCATTGCCGCTATATAAATCTAGGTTATGGCCTCATTTTGAATACTGCGTGAAGACTCATCTCAAAAAAGGTATATTGGCACTGGAAAAGGTTCAGAAAAGGGCAACAAAAGTTATTAGGGGTATGGAACAGCTGCCATATGAGGACAGATAAAGAAGACTGGGACTTTTCAGCCTGGAAAAGAGATGACTACAGGGGGACATGATAGAGGTCTGTAAAATCATAACTGGTGTGGAGAAAGTGAACAAGGAAAATGTATTTACTGGTTCCCATCACACAAGAACTAGGGGTCACCAAATGAAATTAACAGGCAGCAGGTTTAAAAAAAATACAAGGAAGTTTTTCTTCATGCAGCACATAGTCAACCTGTGGCACTCCTCACCAGAGGATGTTGTGATGGCCAGGACTTTAACCAGGTTCAAAACAGAGCTAGATAAATTCATGGAGGTTAGATCCATCCATAGCTATTAGCCATGGTGGGAAGGAATGGTGTCCCAAGCCTCTGTCACAAACTGGGAATAAGCAACAAGGAATGGATCACTTGATGATTCTCTGTTCTGTTCATTACTCTGGGACACCTGACATAGGCAACAGTCTGAAGATGGGCTAATGGTCTAGATGGACCTTTGGGCTGACTCTGTATGGCCATTGTTATGTTAAATTTTAGCAGTATAGGGCCTATGACACACAGACCATATCACCACTAGACTCCCACAGTTCCAAAGTGACATTCTTGTGTGCCTGTCTCTCTCTTTGCATATCTTTGTTCTGACAACAGCTGATGGGCATTTAATTATTCACTGTGCCTATGAAATTCAGAGTATAGGGATGGGGAGGGGAGGGGCACATCAGATGGATTTAAAGATGCCTTGCAAGAAATTGCCAATGGAGCTAGCTGCTAGACCGGTTAGACAGACACACCCAGAATACCACGACTGCAAAATAAAGCGTTCAGAGGACAGATCAGACAGATCGTGTCTAGATGAAAGATATTAACTTAAACCAGTTTAAAAAGATTGAGTTAAACTGGCACACACCTCCATATGGATGCTCTTAATTCAGTTTAGGAACAGCATTAAGCTGAACTGAATTGGCTCTTAATCGACAAACTATTCCAGAATAACAGAGAGGTGGCCGTGTTAGTCTGTGCTCCACCAAAACAAAACAGCAGAAATGTAGCACTTTAAAGACTAACAAAATGATTTATTCAGTGATGAGCTTTCGTGGGACAGACCCACTTCATTGGCTCAATCTCATTTTCAATACAGACTGACATTTATAAGCACAGAAGACCAAAAAAAAAATGCAATAAAAACTGACAAATTAAATATACAGGAGGAGGTGAAAGGTGGGGGGAATGTTAATTGTGCCTTCCTTTGCTGCTTGTAATTATCTCAGGCAGGACAATTAACATTCCCCCACTCCTCTTCCCTTCCGATATATTTGATTTGTCAGTTTTCAGTGTAATTTTTTTTTTTGGTCCTCTGTACTTATAAATGTCAGTCTGTATTGGAAATGAGATTGATCCGATGAAGTGGGTCTGTCCCACAAAAGCTCATCACTGAATAAATCATTCTGGTAGTCTCTAAAGTGCTACATTTCTGCTGTTTTGTTTGATTCCAAAATAAACCAGTTTCCATCCAAAATAAGAGCCTACCTGCCAGGGTTCAGGACAGTGGTTTAAAATCACCCTTTCTGATAAACTGGTGGCATTTTCCTGAGTGGCCACCCTTAGATGGATTAGATCAGTGGTTCTCAGACTACATTGCACTGTGATCCCCTTCTGACAACAAAAATTAATACATGACCCCAGGAGAGGGGAGGGACGCACAAGTCCCACAGCCCCTGCTGGGACCCACCCAGACTCTCAGCTAACCAGGAACACTAGTGCCCTTTCACTGCAGCCCTTTGGCACTTGATCCTCTCTCCCCGCCCCTTCCGGGAAGCTGTGTTTGTTTGTACAAAGCGAGACTGCAAAATGCCATTCGATCCACTGTCTGTGGGGCCCAAACTGCCGTGAACTCATTAACCAGCTCGGATCCTCCTCTGCTGCCACTGCCTTCTCCGGTAGCACTCCTTAACTCAGCCTGGCGAATACAATTCCCTTAGGACTGTTTCACAGAGCTACCGGCCTCCCTCCCCGTGGCTAGCCTTGCTTGGGGTGCACGCTCTCTCACCCTCTAGCGGGTAGGCTTCCACAGATGGCAATTAAGGCTACGATTTTTGTCTCGGTGGTGGAAGTCACCGATCTTCCAATGACCTCTGTGACTTCCGCCCACGCCAGCTAGAGGGTCCTGCTGCCTTCCGAGGTGGCAGGGAGCTATGCAGGGGTCCTGCTGCAGTCCATCAGCCCCTTGCTGCCCCTAGCCACTCTGGGGGCTCCCCATAGCTCCCAGGGTCAGAGGAGGGACACCTGGCAGTTCCAAGCCCCCACAGGTGGTGAGGACCCGGAGCCCCCAGCTGACCCTGCAGCAGCTCAGAGGTTTCCCATTTTGCCAGGAACAGGTCTCGGGCTTCTGTGAATTTCTCTTTATTGCCCAGGACACATCTGTGACTTTTACTAAAAACGGCCAGGACAAAATCTCAGCCTTGACTACAGTGGGCACCACGGAGAATAAAGGGCCTATAACTAGTGCTCCTTCCCTCGGGTGGCGGCAGAATCCACCCCTTGGCATGACACCTATGCCAGCTTGCGCGCTGGCTCTGGACGAGACCGATGTTCCCTGCAGGCTGAGCACTCGCACAGCCACCCAGGAGAGAGTGCGGAGCCATCCAGCTGATTATCAGAGCACCCACAGCCACCAGCATGTGGCTCTATTGCTGGGGCACATACGCACATGCCTCTGTGCACATAACAAAAATTATCCCCCCCACACCCCATAGATGGAGAAAGAATTAGCTGGGACTGGAGCAGAGCCCCTGCTAGCTTGGAGGTTGGGGAGGGGAGGGAGCCTGGGTGTGGCTTAACCTTCCCTATTCTGATACCTGCCATCTACCCTGCTTAAGCGCTGGCCCTGGTTCCACAGGACGGTGGGTCTGTGAGTTGCAACACAACACTGGATGCAGTACAGGCCCTTTGGAAGCCTGCAAAGTGCCTTAACACTCTCATTGTCTGCCCAGCACCCAGTCTGGGTTCAGGTCACACCTCCAGGGCAGGAGAGGAGTCCTAATACTTACCTTAGTAAGTACCTTAGTACTAGTACTAAGTACTAGTACTTAGTAAGTACCTAACCTTAGTACTAGGTTACCTGGCAGCCCCTGCCCAGCTTCTGCCAGCCCTCCCTTCTTAGAAGTCGGAGGAGAAGTCCCGTATTTTTCCAGAGCCTGAAACCTGAGCATTTGCATTTCCATTCTTCAAGGGTGGGTCAATATTTAACTGCTAGGAACACAGCCAAGAACTCCTGGCAAAGCTGCAGCGGTGCTTTTAATCTCTGGGGGAGGCAGCGAATAATCCCAGGGGTGTGTTTGGTTTCTACTTGCCTTGGATTGCAGAAAGGGCACTGAAATGCTCTCCCCTGCTGAGTTTACTGCCCCTACCTGGTATGAAGAGTCAGCTGCAATCACACCTTTGCTACAGATCCTCCTTGCTAGCATGCCTCCCTTAAAAACAGCCTCCCTGGGGGTAGGGCTCCACTCATTCCAGCTCAGTGACTCTAGCAGAAAATGGGTTCTGCTGAGAATCAAGAGCTGATTCCCAAACTGGAGGTGGGTGTCAACTCCAGCTGGTCTAAAAACAATTACAAGCACGCTCTGACTTGTGCAACCAACGCACCAGCAACGGGGGTTCAGCTACCAAAGGTACAGACAATGTGCGAGCAAGAACAGAATCTAGCTCCTCCTCTGGGGCTAATTGGGATCCTCCACAGGGAGGCTCATACCAGCAAAATCTGGTATTTCACTCGAACAGGTCCGGGCTCCAGCAAAGAGTGTGAAGTCAGTGAAACGGCTCTGTGTTTGTATGGAGTCATATTCGGAGCCAAGTTATACCGGGAGAAATTTGAAATAATCATTATTAAAAGATATTCTGCAATAAGCACCACAAAGCAACAGACTAGCTGCATTGTCCAGCCCATTTTAAGTTAGATAAAAGAAATTCTGTCTCAGTAAATTTTAGAAGGGAAATGAGTCTTTTATGTGTAAAAATATTCTGGCGGACAAGGCCAGAGGCCAATTCCTAAATCAGCAACTCACACTTGTAAAGACCCTCAGTAAGTCAATGCATATTTGTGCCTCAGCTTCTCCAAAAGTACCCAGGCAGGGAAAGGGCATCTCATAACGAAGGGATCTTCAATCCAGCAGACAAAGACATCACAGATTCAACAGCTAGAAGTGTGACAGATTCAGCCTAGGAACAGGGCACCCATTTTTAACCGAGAAGGTCATGAATCCCCAGCACGGCCTCTTTAGGTGTGTGCCAAATTCACCAACGCTTGAAGTCTTTAAACGAGGACTGAGTGTCTCTTTGGAAATGACGGAATCTAGTCCAGCCCCAAGCCATTGGGCTCAATACAGGGATAAATTGGTGGGATTCCCATGTAGCGCAGGAGGGCTGAGAAGATGGCTGTATTGGGCCTTTCTGGCCTTGAACTTTCCCCTGCCTCCAAGCACATGAATCTGTGAAATGGGGAGGAGAGGAACTCTCTGTCTCTCTCTCACCCTTCACTCTTTAGCTTGTAAACTCTTTAAGGACCGTCTCTCATGCTGTGCACACGCAGCACCCAGCGCAACAAGAGCCTTCTTTCGACTGGCATCATGCAGGGAGTCGGTCATTAGAGCTCTGTGCGCTCCTGCAATGTGAGGGGAATGAGGCCCTACTTAATCTTCAATACCGTGGGAACTGCGGATCCCGCACTACCAGACTTGCACAGCAACTCTGAGTTAAATTAGCTGACTTGGCAGGGTGAAGTGAGGTGTGTGAAGATTTTATTCCCCTGACTAGGCTGTACGTGTTTCCTACTGCCCTGCAGTACCTGAGGTGGGTGCCTCAGTTTCCCAAGGCACAACATCAGGGCATAGCTGGTGATGGGAGTTTTGGTGTGATGACTTAGGATGCATCCTCAGTGGTGCTCATGCACTTTGTAACCTAGGCAGCCAGGTGACACCTTTCTTCACTGGACAACAGGACAAAGGAGGGAGAGGTCTGGCGGGTCTGAATTGGAACTGGGCTGTTGAGTGGGGCAGTTGCGTCTGGCTGGAGAGGGAGGAGTGGGGTCAGGCCCCCAGGTCAGGGATTCCCTCTGGGCCCTCTCTCCCCAAAGAGATTGTACTGACGGCTTCTGGTTTCTGCTTTGACAAGTCTGCTCTATGCTGTGTCCCTGTTGCTTAATAACCCTTATGTTCTCCTTGCGGAATGAGAGTCACATCTGACTGAGGATGGGGTGCAGGGCCTGGGGACCCCACACTCCATGATACGTGGCACAGTCCAGAATTTTGCATACCTCCCCCATTAGTATAGCAGAACCTCATTTATCCAAGCTGACAGCAGCCATTACTTGAATGTTTATATTATTCTGGCAATTTTTTCTTTAACACATAGGTCTTCTCTGGCCTTTCTGAAATACCTCAGCTATTAAAGGTCCATTATTACTTTTCTGCAATTTCCCATCTCTTGCATGCAACATGGCCACAATTATTTGACAGTCGTCCGGCAATTTAAATAGGGCCTTAATAATGAACAGCAAGCATTGTATGAGCCTGACTGCAAGCTGGGATATTATTAGAAGGGCTTTCAAATTCTTTCATTTGAGGGCACGAACTGATCTAGATTTTCCACAGGCACTGATCTGACTATTAAGAAATTTGCATTATTTTAGATTCAGAGACAAGGAAGAAAGAACCAAAATAAAGTCCCTACTTGCCCAATCTGCTGCTCTGGACACAGCAAGACTTTGCCTTCTAACAGGGCTGCCTGTCTCCAGAGGTTGATCAGTTCCAGAGATTAGAAGAAGCAGGACGCAGAAAATGGAATTGCACCAGTTAAGCATTCAATGCACAAGTTGGGAAGCCAGTCAGAAATCTCTCCCCATGGCAGGGTATCACAGAGGAATGGCAAACCCAGATCAGACAGATGGTCCATCTAGACCACATGATCATCTTAGTGTCTAGAACCAGGTGTTTCAGAAAGAGGTGTATTTTGGAAGCAGGGCTATAAATCAAATCCTCATAGCTGTCAGAGGCACGCCGCTCCATCAAATTCACCAGCATTTATGCACAAGTTTTCAATAAATCCACAAGCTCTTTGTCCAAAAGCTTGGAAAGCCAATCTTAACGTGGGAGTGGATGGGAACCCAGCCCAAAGACGCCATGGGAAAGAGGTGGCCTGCCCTCTAAAAGGCAAGGATTCAAGTATCCCGAAAGAGGGAACCAGGACAAAATGCTTTCAATAGCTTTTGGAATGGAGTAGCCTGGGTCCCTGGTGCCTTGCTAAATTTTCCATAGAGCGGGCTGCAAAATTGTTCACAGAAAATAGCAGTTTTGTCAAAATCTAAACATTTCTCTGGATTTGAATGAACATTGTGAACATACAAAAGCTGAAAGATTTTCTTGGTGTCATTTCAATTCCTGTTTACTTTCAGAGTCTTTTAAGAAATGAATGATAATATGGTCTCTTTCCTTCCGCTACATTAAGAAGGAGGCTTAGATGATTGGATATTTAACACAATACAAAATGAGAGCTGAAATGAGGTGGATAAAAGGAAACATTCCAATGATCCTGTATCAACGTTTTCCAGAGTTTTCTTGGGTGTCGAATGCCTAAACTTCTGCTTTTTGCTCTGAATGGAAGCAGAATTTTTCCCCCCACAAAACTGCTGTACTTTCCTCCAGAAGGGAAACGGCGGTTCCTGACCAGCACTAGTTTCCTAAACTTGCTCTAAAGCAAACCCAGTGCTGAGCCACAGGTCTTCAGAAGCATCCTTGGGAGGGAGTTATTCCAGAAATGCCTCCCAATCAGATCAGCATTGCACCTGTTTAGTCATCCAGAGAGAGATGGGGGCTTTATCTCCCCCATCAGCCTGCCCTGGGCATTGCTACAGCCTGACTGTGAACAGCCCCAGCACAGTGGGAGAGCAGATCACTTCATGTCGTATCTCTGTGCTGAGTGGATACTGCAGAAAGGGAGAGGACTGGATGTGACCTTTCCCACCTTCCTTGTCCTGTCATCAGCTGCTTAGCTTTGCAGGGGCCTGATCTGGAAGGATGCTGAATGCAACCTGCCACCTGTGAACAGCTGCTTAGCAACCCTACCAGCTGCTCAGATCAGCCCTTGTTATTAACCCTACAATAACCATCCAGAAACCTCAGTCCCTGCTAGTGATCTACAACAGCCAACTGTGTGCAATCCGGCTCCCTCTTGCAAACCAGCAGCATGCAGCTCAGCTGCCCACCACCTACTAGTGTGACCACGGACAGGCAGATTTGAACCTCAGGCTGCTGGAGCTTAGTGCAGGAGCCTCGACAGCTTGAGCTAAAAGACAGCTGGCTCCCAGCTAAGGCTGTAGAGGGGACGCATTCTTTCTCTCTGTACAGGGTCTAGATGCCACTACATGGGACAGTGAACCACACCTAGTAGGTGTGTGGGTTATACTAGCAACCCTACAATAACAACCCAGGGCATGCAGCCCAGCCCCCTATTAGTAACACAACACCAAGAGCCATAGGCAGTGAGATATATGGGGCTTGGTGTCCGTGCTCCACTGATACTCAGGAACATGGGCCCAGCTCCACCACTGTTCAGGTTTATATTTTCAAAGCCATCTATTGATAGGATGAACCAGGCCAACCATGCTGGTTCCCGTGCTCTGGGGGCCCTGTGCTTCAGGGGTACCTCTGGTTCAGGCAGGGTTCCCTCTGATTTTTTCCAGGCATGGGTGGAATAAATTTTATGTGCACTAAGGCATGGGTGGATGGGCACCAGTAGAAGCACATGCTTCTGGCTGTGGGCGCTCCCCTAATCAGCTGGGCAGCACCTGAATCTCTCTGGGGTGGCTCCAAGCACTCAGGTTACAGGGAACACTGGGTCCAAGGCAGCCTGGGGGGCTAGCAGTGGTCCTGGCATTGGGGCCAGGTTGCTTGCTGCTGCCAGACTGCCCTGCCCTGTTTCCAGTCCCAAAGTCTCACCCTGGCCCTCCTTGGCCCCATTCCACTCCTTCTCCCAAGCCCCTGCTCCTCTTCTCTCCAGCTTCCGCCCCTTTCCCCAGGATGGGTGGGCTGAGACCAGATTGCTGCTGCCAGCACCAGGTCTCCTGCTAACCCCCAAGCTGCCCTGCAGCAGGAGCCCGCCCCCATAGTGTGGGGCCCAGGCATTTGCCCAGATTCATCTTATGGATGGTGGGGCTCTGCTTGGACCCACTCTGGGCACTGCCAAACATGATACGAACCTGGCACCCGGGAACACAGCTGTGATGGTTTCCCTGCTCTGGGATTATCACTAGCTCCGGGATGTCTGCTTGTGCGTTGGCCAGACCCCGTGACTGCCGTCTGGCCAGACCCACAATCGCTCTGTGTACTGGGAGGAGCTGAGTATTACAGTGAAGACAAGCTCAGAGCAACGCTTCCCAATCACCCTGCATAGCAAACGTATTTGGGGGAGAGGAGGGATGACAACCATTCCCACTCACTCATGGGGGTCTCAAATTTGGGGTGGCAGACCCCAGTCCCACTGGGTCAAAATCTGAGCAAGTGGCATTTGCAACACGAGCTGCAGGCTTCCCACACCCTTTGATCCAGCGGAAACAGGGCACTGAGAAGATCTCCTCACCAGGGCGTATATTAAGGTTCGTGGTGTGTGACAGTTTCCTTAGCACTTGCACAGACAGGCCAGGCCTGCGCTGTGTGGAAAAGTTGACTGAAGATACACAGCTCCAGTGCCGACAATTGCACAGCAGGAGTCGACGTACCGTAGATCGATTTTTCTGGCTGTCCCCACAGCGGGAGCTGTGGAAGAGACTCTCCCGTTGACCTCCAATATGCCTCACGACAGTGAAGAATACCAGAGTCGACGGTAGAGTCCTGATGCTTCGATCAGCACATCCCTCCTAGGCACGCTAACCTGAACCCCAGAAGATCAACTACGACTGAGTCAATCTTCAGATAAGTGTAGATGAACCCTTAGAAAGCATGACTGACTGAAATCCCCCTTGATTAAAATCAGTATATTCAAAAGCCCCAGTTCCATGGAGCTCACACTAGAAGGGGGGCAGTGAAGCAAAGCTAAAAATTAAAATCCCTAAAACTCCCCTAACTTGACCACAGATACTTGCATGCGTGCGCACATCCACCCACCTACAAACAGAATTAAGAGCAATTCACAGTTAACCCTATGCTCCAGCTCAGGGGCTCTCTGCCCAGCAAGCTGCCCTGCTATTTACCAGCCACAGGAAAGCGGAAACAAAATTGAAAATATTCCCCCCTGCTGAACAGGGCATCCGGTTTGCTCAGCAGGAAGGCAGCTGGGATCCTGGCTGTGGGGCAGAGTCTACCTGAGCATTCCTAACATTCCTTGGCCAAAGAAACTGGTGGGAGGTGGTGGCAAGGGAGGAAAGGGTTCATTGCACCAATAACCCTACAAAGCAGGCATGGCCTAAGGGAGTCTCAGCTATGCAATGCTGGAATTACAGATCCCAGAGAGGCAAGGAGGGTTGACGCAATGTGTGTGCACTAACATAGGGCTCTGGAGACCTGTGCTCAATTCTCTCCCCTCACCACTAATTCCTTGCATAGCCTCTGTCTTCCCATCTGTAAAATGGGAATAACAGCCCTGTCTTAGAAGGAAGCTATATAATGCATTAAAGATAGTGAAATGCTTGGCTCACAGGGACCCTATACATACCTATTAGTCTGTTGGTTTGGAACAAATGGATTAAATCAATCATTTAAAAAAAAACAAAAAAACCCTAAAAAAGGGTTGGTTTGGTCCTATCTCATCTAAGATCCTTAAACATATGCAGAATTGGTCCCTACAGACTATTGCTCATGACTCAGGTCCATAAGCCCTAATTGAAATTCAGCCTTCACTGGCACAAGAAAAGAAATCGTTTCAGCAGAAAGATGTCAACTCCGCACAGCCAACGATCACAGCATGGGCTTATTGAGGGTACGCGCCACAGTCATCTGACCTAAGCAAGTTAGCCACACCACTGCACCTTTGACACAATATGTCTCCACTCCTGAGAACAACTGACCTGTTTCTGGAAGCTGTGATCCTGTGACAAAATATTCTAGGTCAAGGGTTGACAACCTGCTGTTCCAGAGCTGCAGGAGGCTCTTCAAGGAGTCATTTGTGGCTCCAGACACTGTCACAGCTGATTCCTCTGTACTCCTTGCCTTGCCGCTGTTGCAACAGCAGAACTAAATTTAATTGATTTAACAGCTGGTAGGGTGACGGGAGGGATCTGGCTGTTAAACCAACTGAATTTAGTTCCATTATTACAGCAGTGACAGGGCAGGGAGCCACAGAGAGCCCCTCACTTGCCCTGCTACCCAAGTGGCAGGGCTTTTTTTCCAGTGAAATGCACTGGAACAGAGCTCCGGTACTTTTTGTCCTGGTGCTACCATTTTGGAAGCCATCTGGGCAGCTCCAAGCCACATGTGGCTCTTTCAGGAGCCATTTCCGGCTCCCTCTGCTGCCGCAGCTCACTCCTCTGGCTCCCTCCCATGCTGAAAGTGGAGGACTCGATTTTATTGGTTTAACAGCCAGCAGGATGGATCCGGCCATTAAACCAAATAAGTCCAGTTCTACTCTTTCAGCACAGCAGGGAGCTGGGAGCTGCCCCTGCCATGCTGTACATGCGGGGGGAGCCAGAGGGCTGGTGGGAGCTGCACAACTGCAGTGAAGAGGAGACAACAGCTGGTGAAGGAGCAGCAGGAAACAGCAGCACGTGCAGCTCCTGGTAAAGTGAGTAAACCCTGGGTTTGTGGGGGGCAGTTTGGGACTGCGAGGGGGTTAAGCCTGGGGGCAGGAGGAGCAGTTTGGGGATGCGAGGGTTAAGCCTGGGGGTGGTTTGGGGTTGTGGGGGGTTAAGTCAAGGGTCTAGTAATTACAGCAGCTCAGCTGGGACTCAGGACCAGGGTTCCCTGTAAGCTGAACACCTGTGCGGCCACCTACAGGGAGATTCAAGTATTGTCCAGCTGATTAGCAGAGCGCCCGGGGCGGCAGCGTGTTTCTACTGGTGGTGCACATCCGCACATGCCTCAGTGCACATAAAAAATGAATCCGCACATGGATGATAAAAATTAGAGGGAACCCTGGACAGGACTCCTGAGTTTTCTTTCTGCCACTGACTTGGTCAAGCGACCTCTGCAATCTGCTCGTCTACAAAATAGAGCTCATGCCTGTTCTGGCAGAAAAGATTGTGATTAATCCTAATAAAAAATCTGGGGCTGAAGAACTGGACAACTCCCCAGTGCTGTAAATCAACCCAATCCCATGGAAGCCAACGGGCCCAATCCACAGCCAGTGCGAATCACCTAGAGAGCCACTTCTGTGCTATTTATGTGATCTATATCTTCCAAGGAGACGACCGTATAAGGATCACGCTCCACAGGGGCTCACTGCTTTGTTAAAATGCCTTTGAGCATTAATATCATAGCTGGCCCAAAACGCAACTGGCACTAAAAGCTCAGCACAAAGGCAGCTCTTTTCACTGCGCTGAAGACGTGTGTCAGCTTCTCTTTCCCGCTGCCTTTAATGGCTCTTGTGCCTTTGCTCTGTGCAGCAGCGTAGGGAGTTGGGAGGGGGCCACTCTTTTTATGCTTTGCAAGATCCACTTGGCGAAGGAAGTGGGTTGTTCTCCTGAATGCCACAAATTGCAGCTAAGAGCCTGTTGCTCCCAGCAGTGCCTTCCCACGCTAGCGTGTCAGCAAAGAGAGGTGGTTGGCTAATTAAAAGTAATGCCCAGCTCCAAACTACTTCCTTCCACCCTTTCATTCGCCAGATCCCTGACCCAGACTTGGGAACAACTGTAAAGCCATCACCCAGACTCGGGAACAACCCTAAAACCAAGGCCACCAACCCCCTGACTCCGTCTGGGGTTTTCACACAGTCCCAGGTTTCACACCATCTCCTCAGCAGGCTGGGAAAAGGTCTCAGGGGTCTAGTCCTTGCTGCATAGATGCTCATGTCACATGTAATTGACCACACTTTGGCAGACAGCAGGATCTGAACCCTAGACTTTAGGTATTAATAGAATGAGTGACCGCTGCCTCAACTGGAAAATTTAAGCCTGCTAGCTGGCAGCCTCAAGCCTTTATATGGACCTGACACTAGTGGACGACAAAGCCTCTCCCAATGTTGGTAGAGTACCTCCCATCCACTCATGCAAAAGTCAGCAACCATTGCAAGGCGGCATGCGGAAATTTGACCTTTTGACCTCTATGTACAGTCCAAGTGCCGGTGACACTGTTTAAAATCACCAACAGTCCTACTGACAACAGCTTCATTCATAAATAAATGAAGCTGCAGCACTTTACTGTTTGCGTGGTGTTTGGTAGCATTAGCTGATCTTTTGTTAATCCACAGGCTTTTGAGCAAGCTCCTGGCTGCATGGGGGATGAGGGGTGGGGCTGAGCTCCCACCTCACATGCAATGAAAATCAGCTCATGTGCCACTCTCGGTACACATGCCAGGGGTTGCTGACCCCTGCAATGGTGAGTGAATGCTACAGGTCCCCAGGCAGCTGCTCCATTGAGAGGGTGAGTCTCCTCCAGGCCTTGCTGTAGAGGTGTTTGCCTTTAGCTCTGGACGTCCTAGTTCAGTCCTAGGTGTGCTGGCCAAGGCAGCAGCCATCCAAAATACAGAGCTCAGAATTACACACCTCAGTGGAACTTCCAGTAACTTGCGAAGCCTCTAGAAAAGATTCCTTCCTGACCCACTGGCGTCAGTCACTGACGCATGACTATGAGAGGGGACAATGTTGATGCCCTGTCAGCCCAAAATCCTTTCCAGAGAAGTTTAATAGCCGTGTTTGTACCATGTGGCACAGAATCAGGGCTTGTCCTGCAGAAATGGACTGGATAGCAGGCTGCACTCCATAGAACAGCATGGGTGTAACCAGTGTTCCCTGTCTGATAAGCGCTTGGGCGACCTCCCAGGAGAGATTCAGGTGCTATCCAGCTGATTAGCAGAGCACCCGCAGCTGGCAGCCTGTGTTAGTACTTGTGGTGCACATCCACACATGCCTCGGTGCACATAACAAAATTTATTCTGCCTACCGATGGAAAAACGTAGGAGCAGCACTGGATGTAACCCACATTCCATCTCAGTCTGAGTCCAGCACTGCCAGGCAAAGAGAGGCTTGGGCCACACTAAAGAATTCCACTTCCTGGACAATTTTCATTCCCCACCTCCCTAGCCTCCCAGAATCCTTCCCCCACAAGCCACTGGTCCAGGGGCCTCAGCCAGAGACTGCAATACTTGACTAGAGCACATTGTATGGACACCAGGTGAAACTGACATGGGAACAGCCTGGTGGGAGCAGGTGCAATGCACCACGGCTATTCAGGCTGCTCCCAGCCCACTGTTCCAGTTAACCGCTTACATGCCTTCTACTCCCTTCACCCCAAAACAACCTCCCCACCCCCTGTAATGTCCTCCATCAGCCACACAATTGTATGGCTAACCACCTTGCAACGCAGCAAGGCCACACAGACCAGTATGTCTTTACCAGTCCGTGTGCTGCTAAGCAAGACTAATGAGCACGCATCGTAGCCCGATGCGGCTCAAGAGATTCCACACAAACTCATTAGCGTGAGACACACACACCAATTACAGATGGTCCCGCTTGGGGGCCAGCATCCCCTTTGGCTGCCATGCTGATGCAGGCCACATCGAGACTGTTTTGGGAACCTGGACAGGATTAAGCTGGGAGGAGCAATCCATCAAAGGGGGTGCACAGACCAAAGAGCAAATGCCCTGGGGGGCTGTCAGAGGGGCAAACCTGCCAACATGCAAGGTTGAAAAGCTAATTGGAAGTCACAGTCAGAGTCCTCATTCAGTCCTTTGTCTGATCACAACCGGAATGTTGCACAACTAAAGACTAATTTAAACAGCTGCAGCACCAAGAGGTCCTACTCAGGATCAGGGCCTTGCTGTGCTGGGTGCTATACAAACACTTGGGCCTGATCTATAGTCGCATTTTTAAGACTGTAGGTGGGATTGGTATTAAGCGTGCCTGACACTTCCCATTCTAAACCCATTTTTGGTTGCTTAAATTATAACTGCCAAGCTTCAGCTCCTCGTGGGGTGACAGGGGAGGGGAGGGAAATTTTCCTAGCTAAGTGTTTGAATCAAGCTGATGGATTGTAGAAAGTGTCAAGCAAAAGGTTTCAGATGTTTCTGATAATGAAACTACGGAAAAATATGTTGTTTTGCTCATGTTAAAAAAAAATCAGGTGACTTTTTTTCAGCATGCTCTAGCAGTTCTTGGCTTTGGAGCAGTGTCCTGAAATTTGGCAGAGGGGAGCCTTTGTGTCAGGAATTCACTTTTTGCTGTGCCCGTGGAAATTCACTCAAATATGGCCAAGTTATGAGCCTCTGAAAAAAATCACAGTTTGCACATGCTCAGTCGAGACCTTATAGATTTTAGCAGCTAAATGCCCAAAAGATCTAGCCCACACTGAGCATGCTCCAGGCTGGCTCTGAGCAAGACTTTCTGGGCAATCACAGCTCTATACTGGTTCCAAACACCTGATCTGAGAATAGCAAAACATCCATTCTCTCTCCTGTGCTCTCCAAGACCCCCTGCTAGGTGCAATTAGGTTTGAGGAGTAAGCTGCCTGATTTCAATGAAGGGGGACAAGAGCAGAGTTCCCTGTGAGCTGAAAGCTTGGTCAGCCACCCACGAGAAATTCAGGTGCTGCCCAGCTGATTAGCAGAGTGCCCACAGCCAGCAGCCTGTGTTTCTATGGGTAATGCACATCTGCACATGCCTTGGTGTCAGTAACAAAATTTATTCCACCCACAGATGGAAAAAAATTAGAGGGAGTGCTGACAGTACTGCAGACAGCACAACTAATTTACCTCTCAATATACTGGCCTGCTCTACACTAGGAAATTAGGTTGGTGTTGTTCAAGGGTGTGAAAAATCCACACCTGCTGAGTGACACAGTTAAACCAACAAGCAGTTCCATGGCACCTTGGAGGCTAACACATTTATTAGGTCATGAGTTTTTGTGGGTAAAACCCACTTCCTCAGATGAGCTGGAGTGTAAGTTGCAGAATCCTGGGTATATACAGCAGCAAAATACAAAAGAATTTACCTGGCAATTGTAGGACCAGTCACTAAAAAAATTGCTTCATTTAAATTTGTTAGTCTCTAAGGCACCACAGCAGTGTTCCCTGTGAGCGAGCACTTGGGCAGCACCCAGGAGAGGTTCAGGTGCCCCCAGCTGATTAGCAGAGTGCCCACAGCCAGCAGCCTGTGTTCCTATGGGTGTTGCACATCCACACACGCCTTGGTGCACATAATAAAATTGATTCCGTCCATGGATTGAAAACATGTAGAGGGAAAGCTGGACAAGAGCTGGAGCTTTAATTCCATGTTCTCACGCTGGGCTCCACAGAACCCCTGACTCATTCATGGCACAGGATAGCCACAGAGGTGGAACATGGCAGGGAAGAGGTGAAGGCAGCTGAATGCTATTCTGGATGGCTGGATTCTCGCCTTTCCTCTGCCACAGAGACAGGGGGCAAACCACCAGCACCGAACTTGTCCCAAGTGGTCACTAGCTGCAAATTCATTGTGTTTTGGGGACTGGTCTGAATCTTTGGGAGGCCCTGACACACTGAGCAATAACAGCTGCAACTGAGGTCTTGGGAGCTGAGCTTGAAGTGCAGTAAGTGCTACAAGATACTATGTATGCTAGAAAAAAGGCCACATTAGTATCTCAGCTCAGGCACCTAAATGAATGGCTACTTCTGACCATGCTATGTGACTCAGTTTCCCATCTGTGAAATGGGTATATTACTACCCCCTTTCCTTACAGGAGTATGGTAAAAATAAACTTGCTACTATCTGGAAAGTGCTTAGATGCTATAGGGATGAGTGCCCTATAAAAGACAATGAGAAAATGAATCAACAGTCTTTGGTGAGGGGTTTGAAGAGTGTGAAATAAATGAAGGCTGCAGCCACCTATTGAAGAATAAGCAGAAAGCAGAGTACAGTAGGGTCTCAACATTCACGAGGTTTCTGTGCTCAGAACCCTCACAAATGTTCATTTTCATGAATGGGAGGACGGGGCTTGGAGCTCTAGGAAGCAGCAGATCGGGTGCTCCCCGCCGCGGAGCCCTGCGAAAGTGAGGCCACTTGCAAATAATTGAAATCGCGAATGTGGCACTTGTGAATGGCAAGACCCTACTGTATTAAACAGCTGCTTTTTAAGGCCTTGTCTACACTTACCTGCACCATCAATCTACTTCAGATATGCAAACTGTGTACCTAAAGTTGACCTGTTCACCACTGTGTTTTGTGTGCAGTAAGGTCCACATCAGCTGCTCTGCTTATCTTGGTGGCAGCAATCAATGCACTGGCCATCCATTTATCATGTCTACTGCAGAGGTGACAAATCAATCTCCAAGCTCACTCCTGCCAACACCTGTATTCCACTAAGACATTAGTGTAACTGAAGTAGATTGATCGTGCAGTTAAATGTAGACAAGGCCTTAATGACCAATTCACCCTGTGCCCTAAATGGGACCAGGGTCTTGTAGGAAAAAAGGACCATCTCAACGCAGAGGCACAAAGGGAGGAATGAAGGATGCACAGGCAACTTTCCCACTGGCATCTCCTGAATTCTGAGCACTTGACTGGTAACGTTCTTCAGACATCATTTTGTGCATGAAACTAGTTATAGTGTAAAGCCACCGAGAAGCGCCACGCAGGTTGAGGACCCTGGTGTGCCAGGAGCTGTACAAACACATAGGTCAACTCCATACTAGTGTAACTGCCCACAGGCAAACTTGAACCTGAGACCGCTGGTGATTCATGCAAGAGCTTCTACAGTTTGAGTTAAAGGCCAGCTAGCTCTCTTATTCTCTCTCTGTGAGCTGCTCTAAGTACCACTGCATGGGACAGTTAATGACACATAGGCGCGTGGGTTGCACTGTCAGAGCCCTCAGACAGACAAAGCTATAGCATGTCTATCCCAGCATCATGTGGACTTGCTCCACGTCTGCTTTAAGGTTCAGCCTCCAAACTCTCATTAACTCCACAGCTGGGTGTCCCTCCCAGTGTAGGTCAGGGCTGGGCAATAATTTTTGCCACGGGGTTTGGGGTCAATCCAGCAATTACGGAAAGCTGCCAGGGGCTGCACATGTCTTGTGAATGAAATTACATCACAATCTATTGCAGAGGGATCCCATGGGCTGCATCTGGCCCAAATACGATTTATATCCCGCTGCTGGGCTAGTGGCCAGGGATGCAGATTTTTTAAATAACTCCAGGAACCCCAGGTGGCAACCAGGCAGTGTGGTAGCAGAGGGGGTAGCAGAGCCACAAGCCAGAGACCTTTAAATTGCTGCTATTTAAACGGCTCCTAGCCCCTCCTGCTACTGCACTGCCTGGCTGCTGCTGGCAGCTCCTGGGGTTATTTAAAAAGCCCACAGCTCCCAGCCCCGGCCGCTACCTGTCAGTGGATTATAAAATAGTACACAGGTCAGACGCAGCCCGTGGGCCAGAGCCATGTGTTAGGTGGGCTGGATCCAGCCCTTGGGCCAGATTTTGCCTGCCTCTGGCTTAGGTACTGTCTCCAAATTTGGTTCTTCGTGTTTTGCACCCATTGGGACACAGCCGCCTGTCTGTGGCAAATCTCTGGTAAACGCAGAGGGGGCCATCAGTTCTCCCCAGCACACAGCAGGACTCTCCATGTGGGGCAAAGGGGCCAGAGAAGCTAATGAAGCAGGCCAGGGGTGTGTGTTTTAAAGCTATCCTCCCCTGCTCCACCAGGGAAACATAAGCAGCAAAGATGACGTGCAATGCACACAGCTACACACACGCAGAGACTGGAAGTATCCACACTGACACCTGACTGTGTGCGCACACACTGGAAGTGTACACACACTGACACATGATTGCATGTGTACACACACACCCCTGCAGGCTGGCAGACAGGGCTTGCACTTGTGTAAAGCTCCATATGCAGAAGGTGAACTGTTAAAGTCGTGCCCTGATTTCCTTTCTCTCTGAGCCCTGTTACACGTGTGTGCACATGCATGCTCTGCTGCACCCCATGTGTACATCCCCCAACCAGTACACACACACACACCTGTCCTTGCATACCTGCCTTGACAAGCACACACGTGCATGCCCCCACACAGGCACGTTGACACGCTTGTGGACAGGTGCAAATGCCTCCCCCTCCCCCCAGAGCCCGCCCTTTCTGGGGCACCACAACAAAGCTGGTTTTTCTCCCTGCTCTGTATCCTTACAACCCACTGTGCCAAATTGCAGCAGTGGGGCGGTCGTCAGGAGCAAGTACATCACCTCTCATCATCTCAGCGGGTTGCACATGGCAGAGCATGTGGGCTCCACCCCACAGCTCCTGGCAACCAGCGCCAGATCCCTCCAAGCTGTAGATCTTTGCTGTACCGATTGCTGCCTTTCAAAGCACCAGGCACTCAGCACAGGCCCCCAGAGGCAGCAGGGGAAGAAAGCTGCTCAACTAATCCTGGAGCGGAAATTGAATGGTAGAGCTAAGAGATTTGGTAGTATTTTTAGATGAAAAAAATTACCAGGTGCCTTAAGTGCCAAGGGACTGGGTTAAGACCCCTGTGGGCTGCCATCCTTCACGCTGCATTTCTCTGCAGGGCAGGAAGGATGGGCTGGTGATCAGTCTGTGACTCTGCAGACATGTTTGGGGGCGGGAGCATGATTCTGTCCTCTAACACAAGCTTCCTATGTGACCTTGAGTGAGTCACTTAGCCACTCTGGGCTTCAGCTCCCCATCTGTGCAAGGGGAATAACAGCCTTGCACCATAAGGGCAGGGGGAGATAAATTCATGCAAGAGGGTGTTAGACGTTAGAGTACTCGCCAGGGACTAGACAAGGACCTAAAATAGACAGCTTTCCCGGCACAAGAGTCTGTGGCCTCTATGCTTAAAAATGCCCAGAGGGGGCCAATTAGCTCCCATCACTGTGGGGATAGAGTGATGAATGCTTGGACCTGTCTGACAGTCCACACAGCCCAATGTCCCCATTGCTTAGTGTCCCACCTGGGCTGGATTGGAACTGGTGGCTGGGAGGTCCTTCTCGCCCACAGTAGCCAGCATCAGCTGCTGCAGATGCGGGTGCCAGATCCCCTGAGCTCTGGGCTAACCTGACCCCAGGCAGAGGGAGGAGGACTTGGGCTAAGAAGCTGGAGAGGTCACAACACTGGCTGACATTTACCAGTCTCACTCTGGGTGATCCCATGGATCTGGATCTTCTAAGTCCCACGCTCTCAGGACGTCAGGTCTGCTTTATGTAAGGGGTCCTACTCCTTGGGCCATAAATCAGCCATGGCATCATGTGGGCCAGAACTTTCTCTGGTGTAAATGAGCCATAGCTCCAAGGGTGTCATTGGGATCAGGCCCCCATCTGGTGTAAATCACCTGGAATCCACCCAGAGGCCCTCTATCCTCATTGGAGGCACAGCAGGAGCCGCAGCAGCATAAGCTCCTCCCCAACCACACACATCCCTGAATGCGGCTGCCCTTCTGCCCCCATCACCCCTCTATCTGGGCACCTGGCAGACATGAGCCAGGAAGCCGGGGCGTGGGAGCCACCTGGGTCACAACCTGACCACTGTTAAGCGCCAGGTCGCAGAGCTGTTCAGGCGGGACCTGGCTGCTCCTCCCTCGTGACGAAGGGTGGTGGGGGAGGAAGAGCAGTGGCAGGGACAGATCTGAGTGGATGACGGTGGCACCTTGATCTGGGCATTCCCGCCGCCGTAGGCTGGATCTGCTGCCCCAGGCCACAGCCTCGTGTCCCTGCAGCTAGACAGGCCACGGAGCAGCTACTTGGATAGAGCACATCTATGTCCTCAACCCCCATGGGCCCAGGTTTAAGTGGGGCACTGCAGGACCTGCCCACCGACATCAATGAATTCACCTTCGCAGCACCTCTGAGATCTACCGTGTATCATCCTCCGTCTGCAGACGGGCAGCTGAGGTGCAAGGAATAGCAGGACCGGTTCAGATTAGCACAATGGTGAGCCTGGAGGGCGATTAAGCACTGGAAGGGACTGCCCGGGAAGGGGCGGATTCCCCATCTCTGGGGGACGTCTGATTCGGGCTGGCTCCTTTCTGGAATGGAGGTTTGAGTCACAAACAAGTTCTGGAGAGAGATCACTGGATGAAATTCTCAGCTCTGTGTCACGCACAGGGTCAGGCAAGGGGACCCGCTTGCTTTAAAAACAGACGAATCTCCTAAGTGACACATCCTGTGACTGGGCCAGACATACGAACTGAATCAATCCCATGTCCCCCCCACACTCTTCTGCTCACAACGTAACTCAGTGAGTCCATGTCCCAGTCACACGTGGACTAGTCTGTGGCTAGAGGAGGCTTCTCCCCACAGGATCTGTACTGAGAACCTGCAAACTCGTTTCCCTGCCCACCGGAGAATGCGAAACAGACAAGGACTGGGAAGTGCATGAGAATTGCTTTGGCATGGGCAGAATGCTCAGGTCCAAAGCCCAGCAGAGGAACGGACAGGAGCAGGTGGAGTAATGGCAAGCATGCTCACGGGCAGACAGAGGCTGATCCCATTGCCTTTGGAACAGGTTTCGTTACAGCCCTTGTGACCACTCAATGGCACATTTCCCTCCTTTGGTCCCCCCCAGCGAGACATAGCATTACATGCCCCCAGGCAGCAAGCCCTTGAAAGCTCGACTGCTTCTCTCTTCACCCTCTGCGTTTCACCAACAGCAGGTATAACCCACACGCCTAGGGGGGTAGGTCACTGTCCCACAAAGTAGCACCTAGACCACTTACACAGAGAGAGAACGAGGCTCCTCCAGCCTTAGCTGAGAGCCAGCTGGCTTTTGGCTCAAATGGCAGAGGCTCCTGCACTGAGTGCCAGAGGTCCCCAGTTTGAGTCGGCCTGTGGGAAGTCACACAAGGCCAGAAACCTGGGTCACAGCACCAGGGAGGCAGCCACGTCAGCCAGGAAAGGTGCTGGGAGCTAGGACACCTGTCTTCTGTACACAGGTCGGCCACCAATCTGCTGGGTGAGCTCAGGCAAGTCCGTGTCCCCTTTCCATGCCTTGATTCCCCCTTGTACTTTTGGTGTCTGTTGTGAGCGTAAGCTCCTCTGGGCAGAGGCCCTTACTAAATAGTAGATCCTCGCTATAAGTCGCTCTGGTATAAGTTGCCTCACACTTACACCACTGAAACATTGAGGAACACGATGTAAAAATGCCTCACATGTTGGTTAGAAAATGGAAAATTAGCATACCCTCCCAGCATCCTTTGCAACTCTCCTCTGTCTTAGACTGCACATAGATTAAAAAAATGCTTTAAAAGCATACTTTGGGTTGGGATAATTTCTTTAAATGTTGCTTAACGTCCTGTAAATGTCTGGTCCAGTCATTGAGCTGTACATTGGGTTTAAATGGTCAGATAGGCAAAATTATCCCCCTCTATTGACATTTTTTCTTACCGAGGAAATTTCCTCATTATGTGTCACTTGGCTTGAAGTCACAACTTTACGGTCCCTCTCCACAACGTATACTGGGACCCCCTGTATGACTGCACTGCTGTGGGCTCTGAATCCCCAGGTGACAGATACTCCTAACTCCTCCATCAGAAGCTGAGAAGGGTCCTGTTTTGCTAGCTGCTGCCCTTTTGGCTTTATCGGGTCACAAACCTGACCCACCATGTTCAGCACAACAGCAGGGGCTGGGGAGCAGCACCGCACCAGCCCTGGCAAACCCAGGGTTCCCATGAGTCCTACAGCAATAGGGGATCCCGTAGCTAAGCGTTAGTAATAATCCCTACCGTACCGCCACAGCAAACTCCAGCAGCTGGTTCAGGGCCTGGCGCATCAAACTCCACAGTCCTCTTGCATACACCCACATGCGCTGGTACGCATGCCGGGCAGAGGTAGCCATGAGAAGCTGCAGTCGCCTGCCGTAAGCCCGCTCGCTTTCCGATCTCTGCTCCATGCCCGTGAGGCTCGGTGCTGCCTTTTCTGGTTTGGGGGGAAGGGACAGACAATGGGACAGGAGGTGAGATTGGCTGGAGGGTGGGCAGAGGTACCAAAGGAAGTTTGGGCCATGGGAAAAAGAGGCACAATCGGTGGTGGGAGGGGAGCCTGAACGCCACTGCCCTCCACTGGCTGCAGTCAGGACTGCTCCACTGGGCATCAGGAAGATTCTCCCAGGGTTCAGGTAGCAGAGGCTGCAGAGGCTCAGCTGCAGACTGCAGAGGGGAAGCCATGACCTCAGTGGGCCAAACTCTAGATCCAACCAGAAACGTCACGTAATAGCCGGCCTTTCTGTCTACACCTGGGCCAAATGGATGCCTAGATCCAGATCCTCCTCCCAGTTTATTAGGGTGGAAAATTTGGATCCTGCTTCTCAGATTCCCACCTTGAGTGGATCCCTAAACTGGGGACCCCTGAAGATCTGTTCTGCAAAGGCAGTGAGTCAGGGGTTGCCGTGCAACTGCTGAGGTCCTGGCGTAGAGGGATCCAGAAAGAGCTGGAGTAGGCTGTCCAGGGCCCAGCCTACCATGGGTCTCCCCCATAGCACAGGGAGATCCCAACCCCCAGCCTCATCATGGGTTTGAGAACTCAAGCTCCAGGACAGCAGGAGCTCGCTGTGGACTGACAGCCAGCTTGGGGACGGCCCTGCAGGGGAAGACCCCAGGCCGGGAGGTTTAGACAGAGCCGAATGTTGGAGAAATGCTGCGCTGCAAAATTCTGTTCCAGGTCAGTGAGCAGCAAAGGCCCTGCCACAGTGGGGAAGCTCAGGGCAGCCAGCTGCCTTTGTCTGCTCTAATCCCCTGCAAAGAGCAGCCGGTGTTGGTAGAAGCGTTTGATCAGCACAACGGCTGTAACAGTTCCTGTGGGCAGCCCAGTGCTTGCATAGAATGCCGCAGTAGCAAAGCGGTGTGTTCAAAGCATTGCCATGAGCAACCCTACAATAACAAACCAGGAAGCACAACATAACCTCCATGGGCAACTCTACAATAACAACCCTGGGTGTGCAACCCTACAATAACAAACCAGTATGCGCAACCCTACAATAACAAACCAGGATGAAAACCTAGCCCTCATGGGCAGCCCTACAATAACACATCAGGTGTGCAACCCTACAATAACAAACCAGGATGCGCAATCTACCCCCATGGGCAACCCTACAAACTGGCATATGACCCTAATGTGTACCAACCCCTCCACAGTCACCCACTCACCCTGGATCAACAAACCCTGTTCACCAGGACCTGACATTAACAAGCCAGCATTTGGTGTCCAGTGTTCAACAGAGGCCCACGGGCATTTTTTAGGTCTGGAGGGCCCCAGTGCAGTCCCAGGTGCACCACTTTCACATGGAAAGAGTGACGTGCAGCAGCTGGATTTCCTCGAGGGGAGTGGGGGAAGGGAGCTACAGGAAAGCCACCTGCCCGTTGGTGCCCTGTCCACCAGAGGCCTGGAGCTCTGCTGGTCATGCCCTTCATGGGAGTGCCATGCAGATGCAGCCAGACCATCAGATCTGGCAGGCCTCCTACGTGCCAGAGCCCACAGATCCTCCCAGGGAGAGTCACGGGGATGGGTGACCTGGCAGCCAGGGCTGTCTGCAGAGTGTCACTGAGCCCAGAGGAAATTGGGAGTGACAGCATTTGAATAACCAGCAGTTCCCTGTTCTCCCCTACCCGGCACATCAGCATCGAGGACAGGCAGCAGCAGGGACAGCGCCAGGGTCATCAGGCATGCAGTGCAGGAAGAAGCTGGGGTGCATGGGTGGGGAGGGTTGAGAGGTCAATGGGGGCTGGGTGTCAGGGTGTCCGGTTCCACTCCCAGCACCCGGAGGATAGTGTGGGCTAGTAGTTAGTGCTCTATGCACCTTCTGAATTGGCTGCATCTAGAGCCACGCAGCAGGCGGTGTGTTGGCTGCCATCCCCTCCCACTTCTGAACACGGGCACACCCGGGAGCTGGGCTGGCTGACGGGCAGTTTGCCCACACACTCCCTACCTGCTGCTGGCCTGTACCTGGGAGGGAGGAGGCGGTGTGGGCGTGACAGCATGAACAGGGCCAACTTCCGTCCTGTGGAAACCCCAACATCTCAGCTACGTTCCAGGGGAAATCTCTGTAGTTTGGCTCTCCACTTCCTCCTTAAACTGTTGCTGTGAGGCTGTTCCAAACCTGCCAAGCTCCGCTCCAGAGCTGGCTACCATGCAGCAGTGGCTGAGAGATCCCTGTGCAAAGCTGTTAGGTGGCTGTTAATCAGCTGCTATATTTCACCCCAGAAGTGGTTGAATGTTGATGGCAAGCAAAAGGATGCTGTCTCATGCTTTGAGATGTGCAGCACTAAAGAAATGTGAAATACTATGAGCTGCTCTTTCCTTAAGGGAATCAGAGCCAGGATCCCTGACTCTATTCCAGGAGGGAGTGTGGCCTAGAAGTTAGCACAGGGAACTCAGAATCAGGACTCCTGGGTTCTATTCCTCACATGGCCACTGTCTCATGGAAGGACCTTGGGCAAGCTGCTTTCCTTGAGACCCATGTCTCAGTTTCCCCAGCGGGGGCATAGCCAGCCTGAGGGTGTCACTCCTACTCACCTATTTCTTCCTCCGTGGCAGGGAGATAGTGGTTCATGATCTGCTCCATCTGGCTCAGAGCTGCTTTGGCCCCAGGCTCCAGCACTTGGCTGATGGCACTGGCATTCAGGAAGAGGTTCACCCCCAAGGCAGCAACGCCCGTTGCATCCTCCACTGCCCTGCTGGCCCTCTGAATCAGCTGGCTCACCCGCTCCGTGGTGCTGGCCTGGAGCTGCTCCATGCCGGTTGCCAGACTGTCTCGCAAATTCCCGAGGACCTGGGGGCAACAAGGGTGAACTCTCATGAAAAGGAGGGCACCTGGACACAGGGACACCCAGTTGCTTGTCTGGCAAAGCCCCAGCCCAGGGTACGGTTAGGTGCTGCCATATATGAAGAGTCTATTCAAAGCCCCCTGGGGTAGAAGGAAGAGGAAGATTAAGGTGTGGATAAGTCTGGGGGGAAGATAATTTGTGTAACAAGTTTGGAAGGGCTGGTGGAGACAGGGTGCAGGTAAATTTGGGATGCTAGCTTGGGGGAGGGGATGAAATGCATCAGAAATTTTGGGGTGGGGGCAGGGGTTGGCATAAGCTTCGCGGAGGGACCTGAACTGCAGGTCGGGTAGTACGTGGGAGGAGAGCATCAGTGGAGGGAAGGGGGTTAGAATTTACCCTGATCCATGCAGGTGAGGCTGTGATTGTGCTGGGGGCCATGGCACAAGGACCAGCCACCGGAGTTCAGTGCAGGGTTACAGTCAATGCAACCAGGCCTGGAGAAGGGGAAACACGTGCTGTGCTCTGCCTGCCAAGCCCAGCATCTCCCCTTCAGCCAGGAGGCCACAGATCTCAGGCAGGTAGGTGCCTCTGAGGCGGCGGGGGGGGGGTGGGTGGGAGGGAGCATTGACTTGCAAGGAGCAGTCTGGTGGCACCCTCTGGTGGCCACCTGGAAAAGCTGGCCTGGTTATCTCCCCGCAGCGCTTTGCACCAGAGGTGGGGCCATGGCCGTCAGCACAGCAGCCGGCCAGCCTGATGCTAGTCTGCAATAACGCTGCCCACGCACTCAAGTCTATCGATGACCTTTTAACACACATCAGAACACCAGCGTGCCTAAAAGCATGAAATTCTCCCTCCAGCCCCATTATGGGACAGTGATAGGAAGCGGCCTCCTTGGCCCTCCCGACTTGCTTTACAAGCATGAACCATCTGAGGCTTATCAGCTCCTCCACAGAGTGGCAGAGATTACTCCATTTTGTAGGTGGGGAAACTGGGTCACAGAGCTGGGACATGACACTCCCAAGGCTACCCAACTAGTCAGTGACAGAGCTGGGAATACAAACTAAGAGTCCTGACTTTCAGTTCCGTTCTCTAACCACTAGACCCTACTTCCCCCCTCCCAGAGCCCAGAATTGAACCTGTAAGTTATGACTACGAAAACAGGATGGACAGCAATGGGTCACACAGGGCCTTTTACCTCGTCCGCTGGCTGATCCAGAATGGGAAATCTTGCCTCCAGCTGTTCCACACCTCTCAGGGTGAAGCTATTCACTGCAGCTACTGGGCAAGAGAAAGAAAAAACCCACATGCACATGTCAGAAAGAGCAATGAAGGGTCCTGTGGCACCTTATAGACTAACAGAGAAGTTTAGAGCTTGAGCTTTCGTGAGTTAACTCACTTCTTCAGATGCTGACCAGCATCTGAAGAAGTGAGTTAACTCACGAAAGCTCATGCTCTAAACTTCTCTGTTAGTCTATAAGGTGCCACAGGACCCTTCGCTGCTGCTACAGATCCAGACTAACACGGCTACCCCTCTGATACATGTCAGAAAGAAGCACCCACTTCTAGGAGTCAGTGAGAATCAAAGGTGGGAAAAGTATTTTAAAAGTTACTTGAGTAGAAGTACAGCTGCTGGGTGGAATGTCCTTAAGTACATGCCATCAGTGTCCCTCTGGAAAACTGGTTGAGTAAAAATACATCTACACAAATGCACGTGTAACATCTTTAATGTGCTCAAGTACAGAGAAGTGAAAGCAGCTGCACTTTTTCTCAAGGAGCTTTTGGGATGCTTTTTCCACCTCTGGTGAGATTTCAGCCCACAAAGGATGGACTGGGGATGTCTCAAATCAAAATCCAAAGTTGACTTCAGTTTTCAAGTCAGGGTGGCTGAAAACTTTTTGCCAAGCCTGTTTCAAAATAGAAACTTGGGCTATTGACTCAACCAAGTGTTTCATAAAAAATTGTTTCCCTCTTGCAGAAAATTTCAATTCTCTGCCCAAAAAAACCCAAAAACAAGAACAACCCCCCCCCAAAAAAGAACCACACTCAAATAAAAATATTAACTGTCACAGTACTTCATGTAGCCGAGGGAATTCATGGGAGTTGTAGTTCAGGTGCTTCCTGCTTCCACTCCCCCCAGGGGTTGGGCTCCCCTGCCTGACATCATTTACCATGATGCACCGCAGCCATGCAACTGCCATGATGGGCAACCCTGTTTATTCACCAAGCAGGAATGCTGTGGTGCATCTTGGGAGTTGTAGTCTGGGCAGGGAGCCTCACCGACAAGGAGAATCGAGGCAGCCAAACATCCACTTAATGTTTGCTGCTTCCATTAAAATTCCTCCCACTAAAAACTCATCCTGGGAAGGATTTGCAGGAAGTGACCACAAAAGAGATATGGGATCAGGGGAGCTGAAGTTGCCCAACCTTGGGAGCAGAGTTTTTATTCTGGTAGGAAAACATTAAAACATGCTACTGACTTGCTGGCGCAGGTAGCTCATCACCTTACGTGGACAGAAGGGAGCTGTGAGAGGCTTTCTGGAGAAAGAGGATCTAGGGTGTGGGCTGAGTAGTTCTGTGGGAGGAACCTTAGACGCAACCCTGGCAGAGGAGACGTTCTGAGCTGATCACAGTTATCTGATTGCTCTTTGGTTTGTTACAGAAGACCAAGCCCAGTGTGAGGTGGGTTTTGATGTTGTGGGGAGGGTGGACTTCATTTACAGAGTGGGTTAGAAATGGTGCCTGGAGTCTTGCACCAACTCTTTGGTTCCATGCTGGCTTTGCTCAAGAAGTGGAAGTATTAAGCTAAGGCAAAGAAAGGCCATGTCCATGTCATAGCCAAATTGGCCAGTCCTAGCAACATACACCGAAAGCCTAGTCCCGCCGGTCTTACTCACATGGCACCTCCAGCCTCTGCATTACTGGAGTGGCTGCCATCACTGCCAGCCCCACCATGGTGCTCACACTGCGCTCTGCCACGCTGCAGAAGAAACCCACCAGGGGGTTGACACCTTTTATGTCTGCGTAGGTGAACACAGCAATCTGATAGGCCGAGTTGAACAGAGGAATACTGGCTATGCGCGCCAAGGAGTTGCCCTAAGGAGGAAAAGGAGCTCAAGTGAGTCTGGCTTGCTGGCAAGCATCTTTACAGCAGCATTTCAGCGCCACTGCCTTCGGACCTGAACAACAACCCTGCCGCATGATGCTGCCTGCTGAATGCCACCCTTAGAATCACTCTGCCACACTGGAATCCCTTCACCGGCTTCTAGTATAGCGTCTTTCAATTAGCATGCCGTGAGAACTGCTTGAGTGTGCTGTGAAATTTCGTCAATTTCCCTTTGTGGTGGCTCTTTGCAGAACCACCATGAGGGGAAATGCTGACCCGCAGGACCCCGGTTGTACTGGGAGAGAGCTGAAATGCTGCCTCCTGGCCCGAACGAGATGGCAGGGAGCCGACCTCCACTCCCTGTTGTGACAAAAGGGAGAGATGGCAGCAGCCTGGCCCTGGGACACGGTTTAAATGCTGCATTCTGGCTCCCAGGAGCTGGTGACGAAAGGAGCCTGCCTTCAGTGGCTACTCGCTTACTCAACGTCCCTAGCATGGCACTGAGCAGATTTTGAAAATAAGTCTGTGCTCACCGTCGAAGACGGTGTATTCAGCAGTGGATCTGAAACATGAATGCATTTGATCCTTGTTTAGCTGTAGTATGCACTACTGGGTTGCAAACCTCTCTAGTAAGATGATAACCAAAGTAAATGTAAATACGTTGAAGTTTATGAGCAATCGATTCAGCTGAAAAAAGCGGGTGTGCTGTGGAATTGTTTGTCTCATTGAAGTGTGCCATGTGACTGCAAAGGTTGGGAGCCACTGTTTGCTGCAGTGTTCTCAATCTTTCACAGTATGCTTCAATGAGACAAAACAAGCCCCCGGCTGAATCAATTGCTCATAAATGTTGCCCCTCCCTGCCAGCCCATTGGAGCTGGTATGGGGCATTTAAACTGTGTCCCAGCTCCAACAGGCACCTGCCCACCCTCACTCCCCCCGGCCACAGCAAGGAACAGGCACCTTGGGGCTTCAGCCCCAGCTCATGCAGGGTCGTCAGTTTCCCCCTGAAGGAAGACTTTTTCCCCACACTCAGTTGTCTCTTGCTAAAGGCCTATGACCTCTGTGTCCGGGTCTGTCTGTTCATTATTGTTCACATCCATAAGAAATCTACAGTCCACAGTCTTCATCTCAGATACAGAAAGGGTGCATTCGAGCACGCAGCTGTACGCCCTCTTACAAGTCCTATGTAACTGAACGTCTAGGCAATTACATCCTGGATAACACTGCAGTGTTGATCACTGTGGTGCAGTTATGTTTTTATTTCTGCCTCCTGCCTTAATCTCTAGGACTGAATGGTTTCTAGGTGCAGAACCCTTGTCTCTAGGTTTTACCTACACTTGCTTTACCAATTTAACTGGATATGCAGGCAGTTAGATCTTGGAGGAAACATATGTTAATATTGATGGTTGCATTTTGGTTTTAAAACTCATCCTTGTCTGAGTTTCTCCAGCTGAAACATTTGCAGGTACAGAGGCATGCCTACAGGTTACACGCACTACAGCAACCCCCCCAAAATTACACACCCATCTGATTACATTGCATACGCTTTCGCACCGGTTTCCTCTCTGCTGAATGGGATCTTTCCATTCCTCTCTCCTTGCTGCTCCATTTGGCACAAATCCTGAAGTACTTCATCAGGAAAGACGCTCACCGACTTAGTACATCAGACTATTAGGGCACGGAGATAAAAATCACAGCCTCCGCCAGCGTCCCCTGTCAGCTGAGTGCTTGGGCAGCCACCCAGCTGATAATCAAAGCACCCACAGCCACCCAAAGCTGGCAGCATGTTTCTATTGGTGGTGCACATCCACACATGCCTTGGTGCACTTAACAAAACTTATTCTGCCCATAGATGGGAAAAAAATTAGAGATAACACTGCCTGGAAGGGACCTCCAGAGGTCATCTAGTTCAGTTCTCTGCACTCATGGCAGGACCAAGCATTATCTAGACTATTCCTGACAGGTGTTTGTCGAACTTGCTCTTAAAAAAGATTCCACAGCCTCCCTAGGCAATGTATTCCAGTGTTTAGGCACCCTGACAGTTGGGAAGTTTTTCCTAATGTCCAACCTAAACCACCTTTGCTGCAATTTAAACTTCTTGTTCTATCCTCAGAGGTGAAGGAGAACAATTTTTCCACCCTTCTCTTTTTAATGACCTTTTAGATACTTGAAAGCTGTTATGTCTCAGTTTTCTTTTCCCTGGACTAAACAAATCCACTATTTCCTATCTTCCCTCATAGGTCATGTTTTCTAGATCTCTAATCATTTTTGTTGCTCATCTTTAGACTTTGTCCAGTTTGTCCCCATCTTTCCTGAAGCAGGGGACCCAGAACTGGACAGTCATAACATGCTTCCTAGGGCCTAAACTTAAACACCTTAAGACCCTGTCTAAAAACATTTCTCGCCTAGCATTTTCAAACATGCCTGGTTGAGATCCAATCTGCAGAAAGCCAATTTGCAGTTCCATTTACTTCCTCCACAAAGAGCACCAGAAGATCATCTTTGCTTCCCCTGCAAACATAACAGTGTAAACCTTTGCAGGCTCTGACCCTTAAACTCCACTGCAATCCCATGTGTCATTATAACACTTTGCACATGAAGGGGGTGTTAAAACCAGACTGCAGGTTTTGTCCAGACTTCCACACAGCTAGAGGAAGTCTAGGGTATAAGTCACATGGCATGTCTGACTCAGTTACAGTGGTTCCTTTGGGCTATGCGTACAATGGCCCCATATTTGCATGACTGACTTTGTGCCTATTATAAGCATATTATTAAAAACTTAATAACGGCCAGACTGGGTCAGACCAAATGTCCATCGAGCCCAGTCACTTGTCCTCTGACTGGCCAGTGCCAGAGGACTCAGAGTGAACAGGATGGGGAATCATCAAGTGACCCTCTCCTATCATCCATTTCTATCCTCTGACAAACAGAGGCTAGGGACACCATTCCTACCTAGCCCGGTTAATAGCCACTGATGGACCTAACCAGCATGGATTCATATAGCTCTATTTTGAACCTTGTTCCACAGGCCTACTATATGCTGCATGAAGAAAGACTTCCTTTTGTTAGTTTTAAACCAGCTGCCCATTAATTTCACTTGGTGGGCCTTAGTTCTTATGCTATGGGAACAGATAAATAACTTTTCCTCGTTCCCTTTTTCCACACCAGTCATGATTTTATAGACCTCTATCATATCCCCACTTAGTCTCCTGTTTTTCAAGCTGAGAAGTCCCAGTCTTTTTAATCTTTCTTCATATGGCACCATTCCAAACTCCTAATCATTTATGTTGCCCTTTTCTGTACCTTTTCCAAAGCCAATTATTAGCGCTTCTACAGCGCTTTCTTTCCTAACAACTTGGGGCAAGGAATACACAAGATGCATATGTGGAGAATTTTCTGCTGCAAAGTTCTCAGGGCCCTACAGAAGGGGACCGTGCATGGCAGAGCAAAGTAGGTGCTCAGCATTATAATAAGCTTGGCCCTGATTGCTCTTCAAGCTCCTGCAGCTGCTTTTGAGTGAGACTCTCAAAGTTTTGCAAATTCTGTTTGACCAGGTCTTGTTGGGTGTACAGAAGCATTGCTCCTTTTGCGGATGGAGCAAGCTGGGGGCCCAGAGTTTAGCTGGAGCTAAGAATAGACATCAGGAGTCCTGGCTCCCAGTCCAGTGTGCAAACCACACCTGGCCTTATGATCATTACCTGCTGCCGTAAGCTGGCTTGGAAAATGACAGCAGGCCAGTGTCAGTCAGGGACAGAACCTAGGAATCCTGATTCCTGGCAACCTATTCTAACCTTACCCTACTCCTTACGGCACATTTGTGATTGTCATTAAATATCTGATGACACGCTCTGAAAAGCTACCTAGCAATACACCTGTAGTTTCTGACAACACCCAACCAGCTCAGCTAAATTCTATTCTCGCTTATACCTATCCCCAAGCAAAAACGAGGGCAAAATGTGCCTTTGTGACACCAAGTCTGTGCATGTTGGGGGGATTAACGAGCAGGTAAGATCTCAAATTATAGGCCAGTTTCCATGGAAATGGATTCAGGGGTCAGGACAGGCACTGTAAAATGTGAATAACACACAGGCAGAATGGAGATGATCCTCAGCTGGTGTACACTGGCAGTAGTGTTCCCTGTAAGCTGAGCATTTGGGCAGTACCCAGGAAAGCCTGTGTTTCTACTGGTGGTACACATCCACACATGCCTTGGTTCCCCTAAATTTATTCTGCACATGGATGGTGAAAACAGAAGGAACCCTGACTGGCAGCTCACCTTTGAAGCCAATTCAGCTAGGATTGTTTACACCGAGGTTCTGGCTCAAAGCCTTCTGAATGAATTGTTCTTGAAGACAGCATTTTATTTTGTCCATAAAGCACCTAGCACAACAGAGTCCAAGGCCATGTGTGGGCACCTAGATACTCCCATAACACACAAATAATAATTCCAACGGGAACATCCCTGGTTCATGTAACTAAAGGCAGAAACGTGCTACCTACCCTGCACAGCCTCCCGTGTGCCTGCCCAGATCTGATGGGCTGAGATAAGGGAATAAGCAGGATTAAATCTACTTACATTCTTGAAAGCCATGCTTCCCACTCAGCAAGTACTGGGACTGGAGAGCACGGGAATCAGCTGCCCTGAGGTACGATGAGGCCGTTCTCCCTAGAAACCAACCAGTAGAGGGGAAGTTTCCACTGATGACCTTTTAAGTTGGAAACGTCTCCACCCCTTCGCCTGTGATGGCTATAATTGATTGCTAAGCGGAATTCCAGCCTTGATGAGAATTAATCAACTGCGTCCGAGTAGCCCAGGGCTATGTTTATATTTCTAAATAGCTTGGGTGAAAAACCCATGAGCCAGACTAAAGAGTCTTTTGCAATACAAATTCTCTGAGAAGAAAACTGGGACTAGGTGTGGTGGAACCCAGCACCATGTGGAAGCCACCTGGCACCCAGGGACGTACCAAGCTCGACACCCAACTTTTGTCAATGAGAAGAACTTGCAAACCCCTTCAAAGCCTGGTTCCAAATCGATCCAGGGAGCAACAGGTGGCTTTTAGATGAAAAGCAAGAGACGTAGGCTGAATTTCACTGAGGGCTTCTCTGTACAAAGTTAGGCCATAGAAAGCTTGAGTGTAAATCTACCCAGCTATGCACTAACAGTCCATGTGGACCCTTCTGTCATGCGCACTACAGAATCTTTAGCACGCCACAACTGGGAGGTGTCACTGAGACATACGTAGCTGTCAATGTTCCCTCTGATTTTGTCCATCCATGAGAGGAATACATTTTATGTGCACCAAAGCATGTGCAGATGTGTACCACCAGTACAAACACAGGCTGTCAGCTGTGGGCGCTCTGTTAATCAGCTGGGTGGCACCTGAATTTCTGCTGGGTGGCTGCCGAGTGCTCAGCTTCCAGGTAAGACTGGCAGGCATATCCATTCCAGCTTTCATCTAGTGAGCAAGGCTAGCATTACTAAACATGGCAGCAAACCTAGGCTCCTCACAGAGCTAGTACTCGAGCAACTAACCCCTTGCTGCCATGTGCTACACCACTATTACTAGCACTAGCAACATAAAAGCTGGCTCTGGTCTGCCTACCTGGGTGGGCATCACATCTCCCCTGGCAGCATAGACATGTCCTGCATGCCCAGTAAGCTAGCACAAGGTCACGTACATCCTGCTTGCCACAAATTACATATCTGTGCAGCCAAGTTCTTAGAACCCCAAGGAGCGAAAGCCCTAAATAGCCCAAACCCTGGAGAATGGCTTTTGCTCACTCAGGAATTCCTTGATTCTAGAAATGGACTCAGGATCATAAGTAATGCTGATTTTGTGGAGTTCCAGGCTCGAACTGAACCGGCTCCTTTCTCTGTAAAGGGCCAGCTCAAAATCCTGTATCCAGTTCCACCAAACAGAGCTTCGTTCTCCCACATCCAACATGTAACCAACGGGTAGGAGCCAATCAGACACTGCAGCATCACATTGGTCCTTCGCAGCATCCTTCTGAAGGAGTCATTGTTCTCTTTAAGCACTGTAAAGCTGGTGCATAACTGCTTGTTAGTTACCTCTCAGTGTATCACTGCCCCAGAACAAGGTGTCCTTTATGAGAAAAGGGGGGCCACACATCAAGCCTGGTCTACACTTATAATTTAGTCCACCCAGACTCACGGCTTTCATCAGTGAAAAACCTCATGCCTTGTGTGATGCTCTTAGGTTGATGTAACCCATAATGTAGATGCAGCTTATTTGATGGAACAAAGAACAATCAACCTAGCTATGGCCTCTTGGGCCTGGGCTACACTAGGGATCTAAGTCGATCCCAGATACGCAATTCTAGCCATGCCATTTGCGCAGCTAGAATTGACATATCAGGATCTACTTTCCTCCCTGGTGTAGATCAGGGATCGTCAGGCTCGTGCCGATATCCCTTACTCCATGTGTCAGCGTGGAGCACCAGGGTCAACGGCCAAGTCCAGTGAGATTGATGTTGCCAGGCCTTCCCACACCTGGCAAAAATCGAACTTCTGAAGATTGATCACAGCGTGCCAATGCCACCGCCTGCCACAAGTATAAACATACCCTATTACCCGCATCGATGGGAAAACTCTGTCAAAGGAGGAGAAATGGCAGAACTGCAGCTCCCATAGCTGTGCTGCTGTAGCATGCACGTACCCTCAAGATGACATATAAGAGCAGAGCATCAAATCCACCCGAATTGATACCCCATATTAGATTGATATGCAACTGGCTAAGAGCCTGTTAATATGTTCTCTGCACACCCAGCTGTACAGAGGAGTAGGACAGAATTTGTGGTCCAAGTACCATAGGGAGAACCCTGCCCTGGGGACAGAGGAAGAGGAGGATTCATTCCAGCAGGGCACAAAGCACCACCAGACTACAGACCTCTTTTGTTTGTTGGAAATGGAACAGGAATTCTGACACATGTTCATGTGAACCTGATGAGTTCCAGCGGTTAGCACATGCCGCCGTGTCCAATCCTGCTCCGAGGTTATTGCCTTTGATGTGCAGAGATGCCCAGGCTAGCGGCAGGCTGCAAACAGCCTGATTAGGAATGGGTTCAGAGTGACAGCCAGAGGGGGCTGGGAAGACGGGCTGGCTATTTTGTTAGCCCCTTCGCCTCTCAGCCAATCGTTTCAGGAGTACATCCTTATTTGGATAAAGTGTGGCAGCTCTCGGTCCTTTTGACAACACATCATCACCGGTGTGACCCAGACATCTTCACTCTCCAAGCTTCCACTCCTGGCTCATATTGCTCTCTCCGTGACTAGCATGAAGTCAGGGCTCCGGCTGCATGACCACTAGTCAGGACAGTTAACTTCTCAAGCTGTATTAAAAAAGCCGGCACAAATCAAAACACCCCTTTGCTGAAAATAGCTGAGCCTCCTGGTACATCAACTGTGGACACTCTAGTGGCATGATGTGGTGAATGTCCCTCCCAGTCCAGGCCCTACTCACTGGGTGTGCTCTGACACTGACTTGCTGCCATTGGTAACAAACCACTTCCCTTCTCTTTATCTCATTCTCCTCTCTCTCATTCTCAGGAGCCCCAGTCCAGTAGCCAATCCGCTAGGTCAGCCCATCTTTGCAACGTAAGTGCAAAGTCTGATGATCTCTGCCATGAAGGTCTTTTAACCAGAGGTCACATAAGTTCTATGACTAGCCAATGTTTTGCCTTTGGAACACACTCAGCTGTATGTATGAGGAGCAATTAATAAGACTGGGACTTTTCAGCTTGGAATAGAGAAGACTAAGCAGGTTAGGGATATTCCTCAGATCTACAAAATCCTGATCAGTGTGGAGAAAGTAGATAAGGAAATGTTATCTATTCCTTCTCGGAACACAAGACCCAGGGATCCCCAAAGGAAATGATCAGGCAGCAGGTTTGTAATTAAGAAGAGGAATTATAGTTTCACACAACACACAGTCTGTGGAACTCTTTTGCCAGACCAGAGGATGTTAAATCAATTCGAAGACTATAACAGGGTTTTTAAAAAGAGCTAGGTAAATTCATGGAAAATACATCCTACGATGGCTATTCGGGTGGGCAGGGAGGGTGCCACTAGCCTCTGTTTGTCGGAAGCTGGGAATGTGCAGCAGGGGAGAGATCGCTTGATGATAACCTGTTCTGTTCATTCCCTCTGGGGCACCTGGCATTGGCAGAAGGCAGGCTATGGGGCTAAATGTATATCTGGTCTAATGCCGTACGCCTGTCTTTATGGCTGTGCTGCTATTGGAATCCTGCTGTAATGGGTCAAATTCTCCTTGTCTTTATAAGTTACCCTGTGAATGCTGCCTCCCTCACAATATACATCTACTGCAACTAAGAGACAAGATGACAGGAAAATAGCAGCAACTTTGCTTTTTAATTCATTAGTTTGCAAACTGCCCCAAGCCATCTTAAACATGAAGAAGAAGGTGGCACAAGCACAAAAGCTTGTCATTCTCACCAAAAGTTGGCCCAATAAAAGATATTTCCTCTCCCACCTTGTCTCTTTTTTTAAAACTCTTCACGAGTTAATTATACAGTATTTACATCAAACTGACAAAGTAACAGTGAGACAGTTTGCAGCTGTCTATTGTACATTTTAAGCTTCAAGAAACTTAATGTTGCTCTAAAATGTCAAACCCTTCTTGTTAACTGTCTGAAGAAGTCACAAGCGGCTGGGTTTATGAGTGGCAGAAGAGCATGTTAATAAACAGACTGAAAACAATTTGCCATGATATTTTTACTTAGCATAACCCTCGTCCATTAACTGATTTATGTTCAATCTACTCTCTCCTTCATCAACATTACCAAGTTTCAGAGCTGCATCTAGTACTATGTAGTGATAGCACTGAACAGATAGTTATTCTTATTGGTACATGATTTTCTACAGGCTCTGTATTCAGACAGAGATTAGCATTGCCATAACAAACACAGTTCACAGACATCCAATAATCAACTCTACTTACATTTTATCTTGATAATTTAATTTTGCAGGCAGTGGCACAGCTGCTACCCAACTGAAAGTCTGCACCCAGTTCTGCTTACAATCCCCTGCAATGTGTCTGGCTTGCAAGCCATCAGCTTCCTCTTGCTATTGCTTGTCATACTTCAGGGCAGCTAAACATCAGAGTTACCTGGGTGCATGAACAGTCATGTGTGTATGTGCACAGACAGTGTTTTTCTTCACAAGCACAGACAGTGGTCCTCAACTTTTTCCAAAGTGGGATCCATCCATTCCATCCCTTTTAGCACCACTGGAAGGGCAGGTTGGCCATAACCCCTAGACATCTATTCACAAATTCTCAGTGGAGAAGCCCTGAAGTAAGATAAATGGTGAGTTTCTAGAACACAAAACCTACACATTGAAAGTGTAACAACTAAAGAGCAGTTCTGGCTGAAAGAGCACCTACGTAAACCAATCACTCAGATCGCTGCTCTTTGAACTTAGGGTGTTCCCATCACTAAAAAAGAAATCTCCTTTCTGCTAGAGTAGCGTGAGCTTATACAGCTGCAGGAGAGTGAGCTAAAGTACATTCTGACCATGTTCCCTGTAAGCAGAGCGCTTGGGTGGTCGTGCAGGAAAAATTCAAAGCGGGCAGCATGTGTTTCTACTGGTGGTGCATGTCTGCACATGCCTCGGTGCACAGAACATTTATTCTGCCTATGGATGGAAAAAATTAGGAACGCTGATTCTGACTGATGCACCTTTGATCTGGATGGACCTTTGGTCTGACTCAGTATGGCCCCTCTCAGGTTCATGCAGCTATTTTCAGCTAAGAACCCACTGCAGCAGTGATTAGGTCAGAAGCAGACAGAACAGCTGGGATTTCGCATTCTGGCTGGGAGTCCCTTGTGCCAGCAGTTAGAAGAGCTGCCTTGAGTTTCAAAATAACAATCTGTGATCTACTTTGATCTGTTAAGATGACTACTCTGTTCCACTCAAAGAAATTAGGGGTTGGAATTGATGGGGGATTAGATATTTGATTGGATCATTGCACATTGCATAAAGAACTTTTATCCAGAGGCAGAGATGACAGGAAGGGTTATATAGTGCTTTCAGAAAATGGCTGGGTATCAGGATTCCTGGGTTCTATGACCGCTGCCTTGCTGAGTGCTTCTGGGCAAGTCACACCACCTTTCCGTGCCTCAGTTTACCCATATAACAAATGGAGACACTGGCTGCTTCTGAAGGTGGTTTCACATCCTCATGGTCTGATTTTTAAAGGTACAGAGCAGGAGCTGCCCCTGTGGATTTCAGTACAATGGAGTGTTCAGACATTGCTGAGAAACAAGCTATTACTGTTCCAAGGTGACAAAGATGAATAGGAATATCAATTTAATATTAGTCAATGACCCTTGGTCTCTGCACAATGGATCTGTAACTGCCCACTGATTGATAGCAAATTGTCATGTTAGACAAAAGGCTCTGATGTTCCGTGCCACTCAGGAAAATTAACAGACATGGGGGCTGAATTCCCATTAACCTTAAGGCCCCTTCACATGGCTCTACCTGTGAAAAGGCACCTTAAAACAGGACATGTACCCCCACCGTAAAGCCTCTTTAAAACACTCCCTGAGTGGCATGAGGGGGCTGTAGTGTAACTAAGAACCAGGCTTAGTGCCTTACTATGGATTCATTCATCACAGTCTGACAGCCAGAGAGCAAGCATTCCAACCCTCTGACTCTACATAGTGGTATCCCTACTAGGAGTATATGGACGTGAGTATTTTGGTGGGGTTGTGGTTAGCACGTGCAGTGCACGAAGGTGTGAACACGCAAAAACCCGCCATCTTAAGGAATGAACCAACTTCATCCAAGGATCTATCAAGATTGAATGAATATCAAGCACAGGCTGAACCTCTCTTGTCTAGCACCCTCCAGACCTGACCAGCGGTGGACAAGAGAATTTGCCAGACTATGGGAGGGCTATATTATCTAGCACATTACCAACACTTTTACTGCTTCTTGGGCATTTCAAAGACGTTGAGGGGTAAATTACAGCTAAATAACAGCACAGAACACTGATAGCCAGGACTGGGGGCTGGAAACAAACATTATGGGACCGCGGGAAACTTGGCCACACCCCTGATAAGTGGTCATCTGGCTAACTCAGATCATGCCGAATTATGGATGTTGCTGGATGAGAGAGTTCCAGATTAGAGAGATTCAACCTCCACTGTGTTTGTGAAACACACAGACTTGCTGGGACAGACCCTGGTTAAAGACGGTTACAGATGCCACTGCATTGCCATCCGAGACACTTACCTGGTCCCTATCGCAGAAATACTTGAGCACCTTACAGTGCTAACCTCTCCAACCTCACCACATACAAAGAAGGAAAGCAGGCGGTTGTCTTCCCTCTTGTCCTACTGGAGACATGAGGCATAGAGTAGCTAAATAACTTGCCTGAGGTCACACAAGATGTCTGTGTCAGAGCAGAGAACAAAGTCCAGCTCACCTGAGTCCCAAACTGGTGCCCTCTCTGCTGCACACTGCATCTACAGATTCACACCATAAATCGCAAGACACTGCTAAGTCTGGCCCAGAAACATTTCAAGGCACTGATCCTCTTCTATTTGGACAATTCTGTCCCCCTCTTTCATTGCTATGACTGCATATGAATGAGATCTTTGTTCCTTGTTATTTGTATGTCCCTGGAAGCGTTCCCAGTAAGCTGACAACTAGGGCAGCCACTCAGGAGAGATTTAGGTGCTGCCCAACTGATTAGCAGCATGTCCACAGCTGCCCACACCCGCTGGTGGTGCACATCTGCACAGGCTTCAGTGCACATTAGAAAATTTATTCTGCCCTTTGGTTGAAATAAAGGCCTTGATCAAAGACAAATGTGTCCGTTGGAGGCATGATACGACTGCGCACCAGCAGCAGAGAACTGGGCCTTCAGGGAAGGAGCAAAGCAGCAGGTGCAAATGAAACCCTGCCAAAGAGCCAGGAGCCAGGTTTCACAGTCAGTCAGCAGTGAACACAAAGCAGGAGGGCCTCATACAGAGAATACTGTGAATGCTCCCACCCTGGAAGATTCTGCTAGATACAGATGAGGCATGAGTGGGATTTTAACATCCGGGAGTTGGCAGTAAAGGGCCAGCTTTGTAGCTGATTAAAGTCAGCATAGCGCCATTGAGGGATTACCATTTACACCAGATGGAAAAGCATCTGAGAGTCCTCTCGCGATTTAATTCCTGGCTCTGCCAGTGACCTGTTGTCTGCCCTTCGGTGGGTCACTTCACTCTCTGTGCCTCTGTTTCCCAGCTGTAAAATGGCAGATATTATTAGACATACTTCAGAAAAGGTTAAGAGACAATGCATCAACAAAGCTCTCTTGGACTCTTGTAAGGAAGGGATGGGTGGATGTGGAGGAGTCCTGAAGGCATGGAAAAAGAGCATTGATTTCTTTAGTAGGGATTTCAGTAAGGCATTTGATACAGTAATCACATGACCTTACCAGTAAACTAGGGCGGGGTGAGCAAAAAAACTTTATACATCCAGTCCCAATTTTCATCCCTGCAGTTAGACAGGTTGGGGGGCCCTGCTAACGTCATCCAAACCGATGGAAATTTCGGTTATGATCACATGAAAAAAAACCTTTTGGCACATCTAAGTAAATAATTGTGTAGAATGTAAAAACTTTATTAATCGGTATACACGTGACTATACAGACATAAAAAACAGAAACATATTTCAACATTTTAATGAGACGGATGAGCCTCAGACCTAGCAGCTGACTGTGCTGAACCCCCCTTACGAAATTTCACCAAGCCGAAGGGGCTTCCCCCTCACTTTGCACAGCCCTGAACAAGGGAAATGCAACTTAGATGGGAGTACTATCAGGTGGGGTGCATAACTGGCTGGATAACTGTTCACAGACACGCTGGAAGGGAATAACAAGTTGGGTTCCACAGGGGTCAGTTCTGTTCAATATCTTCATCAATAATTACATAATGGCAGAGAGAAGTTCACAGGTGCCGCTGAGCAGGGAGGGTTTGCAACTGCTTTGGCAGCTTGGTCAGAATTCAGAATGACCTGCACAGACTGCAGAAATGGTCTGAGGAAAACAGGATGAAGTTCAATAAGGACAAATGCAAAGTACTCCACTTAGGGAGGCCCAATCAATCAGTTTCACACATACGCAATGGGAAGTGACTCCCTAGGACTGAGTTCTTCAGAAAGGGGCCTAGGGGGTCACAACTCCACATTAGCGGCTGATAGTGGGCTATATCCTCAATGACTGAACCGACCTTGTCAACTCTGGCCCTCCTCCGGACTGGGACTCTCTCCTTTTCATGAGCCTATATATTTAGGCCCTCCTCTGGAACCTCCACTACATTCATCTGACAAAGGAGGTCTTTGCCCATGAAAACTTATGTTCCAAAATATCTGTTAGTCTATAAGGAGCCACCGGACTTCTCGTTGTGTTTGACGATACAGACTAACCCAGCTATCGTTCTGATAGGGGTCATAGTAGACCATAAAAGCTAAGTATGAGTCAACAGCCTGACACTGCTGCAAAAAAAAGCAAAACAGGATTCTGGGATGCATTAACAGGGTTGTTGTGAACAAGACATGAAAAGTCATTCTTCCACTCTACTCTGCACTGATTAGACCTCACTAGGAGCACTGTGTCCAGTTCTGGGCACCACATTTTAGGAAAGATGTGGAGAAATTGGAGAGGGTCCAGACAAAAGAAACTAAAATGGTTAAAGGTCTAGGAAATGTGACCTATGAGAAACTAAAAAAAATGGGTTTGTTCAGTTTGGAAAACAGAAGGCTGAGAGGGGACATGATCACAGCTTTTAAGTACCTAAAAGGATGGTACAAGGAGGAGGGAGAAAATTATTCTCCTCCACCCGATGATAGGGCAAGAAGCAATGGAGGTTTAGGTTGGACATTAAGAAAATTTCCTGTCAGGCTGGTTAAGTACTGGTTGAAATTGGATAGAGTCGTTGTAGAAGCTCCATCATTGGAAATATTTAAGAACAGGTTGAATAAATATCTAAACAGGGATGATACAGATGGCACGTGGCCCTGCCATGGAGGCAGGGGACTGCACTTGATAACCTCGGGGTCCCTTCCAATGCTAGTATTCTACGATTGGTTTGAGCATCTACATGCACAGTCCCCCATGAGCTAAATGCATATGAGACCATTTCCATTACTCTACTTACATAATTAACTGGGATTCATGAAGAACATAGTAGTCTGAAGTATAACTATACCTTGGTCTGAGACTACCCATTGCTGGGTGCCATCAGCCATCAGTCTGGAAGAGTTGCATTCATGAACTGACTGCACAGAGAAACAGAGCTTGATAAACTCCAGGGAAGTGGTCATTTCAGATCAATATGTATGTTTATTATGAAAAGATACAGCTTCCCATTCCAAGTTACACTGCACCATTCGTTGTCCTTCCACTCCAGTTTATTAAAGTACAGCAAAACAAGCCATCAAAAACATCTTAAGGCTGGGAGCATGTGGCTAGTTGGGCAAAGCAGAGTGCAGGCACAGGAGGATAGGGCTTTGTTATTCATATGGTACATATGGGGAAACTCAGGCACAAAGATATGATGGCCCATATTTATTCAGGGATCAAAAATAGAACCAGGAGTCCTCAGCCATGTCCCTGAGCAGAAAACAAACCTCACCCTTACGGCCTCAGCCACTGCTGTAAATTGGTGCGGATCATGTCAGTTTCGCTCACCCGCCTTCACAGGTCACCATGCTCCATGCCTGAACATCCTTAAGTGATTTAAAAACATGGGGAGAACAGTGCCAGACGGAAACAAGTAGGAGAGGTAGGAGGAGAGAATACTCCTATTTGCCTTCGTTTTCCTCCCATCAAACCGAACCTAAAGTCACGGCTCAGGCAGCAAGAGCGGACAGTGTCCAGCCACGGCAGAGCTGTTAGAATTTGAGATGGCACCAACAGGAACGGCTGAGAATGCTGCAGCACGCACTCCACTGATGCACACTAGGACAGGCCTTGTCATCACCAATGCCACTACTCTGTAATCTTCCCCTGAGCCTTTCAAGCTTAGCCAGCATGCCTGGTAAACCAGGGCTTAGCAATGCACCTCAGAAGTCTCCAGCCACAAACTTCAGGGCCTTGTTACTCACAGTACTTCCCAGATTACATTATTATATTAAACAAGGAGATCCATGTGAAAGGTGGCAGCTGCTGGACAACCCTGGAGACTGAAGTCCACTCTGTATTCACGGAACACGGGCAACAACAATAAAGGCCTCCTCTACTAGCCACCAGATGGGGAAACGGAGGCACAGAACACCTCTAGGGACAAGATGGGAGCTCAGTCTCCATGGCCCATCCAATTCCTGGATAAAGCTGTCAGTGTCAATTCTGGTAGCGGTCTGAGAATGTTTGTCCTGTCACAGAACTGAGCCCCCTCCGAAATTCACTGCATACCCACCACTGGATGGCAGCAACCTGGGGCCCATAACATCTCGAGCTGGCCTTGAGCCAGTAGTGTAGAGGCAAAGGCTCTGCTTCTTACTGCCAACCAGCCAGTCATTCCTGTTACGGTTTGAGTTTGAGCCAGGGATGAACAATGGTGAGGATCGAAAGGATGGAAGAGGCAAGGCCGCACAGTCCCACGAACCCTGGGTTGGTCTTGTACAGCCCCAGCTTGTCCAGTGGGATGAAGATATCGCAGGCGTTTTTCACCACGTCCACAAGCAGAGGAGGGTTGCTCCTCAGCACATGTGCAAGGAGCTGCAGTTTGACCTTCAGCCTCAGCACCAGCTGCTGGAGGCTGCTGTCTGCTCGCAGCGCATGCCTGGTCTCACTGCCTTTGGGACGCTTCCCGCACACCTCGCGCTCCATCAGGAGGCGGATCTCATAGGCATCCCGGCTCAGGTTCAGGATCAGTGCAAAGAGGTAATATCTGAAAGGCAGAAGGGGAAGGAAAGAGGGTTTGGCAGCTAATATTTACTGTCCACTAAAGGGATGAAGCTCCCACTGACTTCAGCAAAGCAGGATGGCACCCCAAGGTTATGTTACTGCAGCCGAGAGGCATGAATGCAGCACATGAAGATGTACCTGAGCTAGTTTTAACCAGAGGTGGGAAAACTACCTCAAAAGTTCCTTGAGTAAAAGTGCAGCACCTTTCACTTCTAGATACCTGAGTACTGTCTAGAGATGACGTACGTGCATGCACATGCATGCACTTTTACTCAAATAGCTTTCCAACAGGACACCAGAACCTGTACTTAAGTACATTCCTCTCGAAGCAGCTGTATGTTTACTCAAGCAACTTTCTGAGTACATTTTCCACCTCTGTTTTTAACAGGGACAAATCAATCAGCAATAGTGGTGAAGCAGCAGCAGTAGAATGAGTGGTGGTCGCGTGACCACAAACCCCTTTGCCAGGTCCCATGCTTCTGCGGCTTTCCGTGTAACCTGAGCTGGCTCTATTAACACTACATGGGGCATGGCTGCATATGCCACAATTACACCTCCTGATGGCACTGTGGGCAGAAACTAAGCACCTTTATCAGGCCGTGCAGCACACGTTCCCATCCACATTCATATTCCTACCATCAAACCTAACAAAGTCTTTGTCGGGGCAGAAACACCCTCAGTGTCCAGCCACGGCAGAGGTATCAGAAAACGTAGGATGTGATATTCAGAGGACAGTCTGCAGGACTAGACACCAGAATGCCTGGGTTCTATTCCCAACTCCTAACAGGAAGTGTGACTGAAGGTTAAAGCCATGGACTGGGTTCTCCTGGAACGACTGTGGATAATTCCTGTTGCTGCTCTGTGATGTGTTTTAGCCAGTCGTCAAACAGATGCAACGCCGTTTATTTCCAACAGAAGATGGAAGGCACATCTGTCAAGAGCTTTGGGAGTTCTGGATGGGTCACCACATGAAATTAAAGGGGTAGCAGGTTTAAAACCAACAAAAGGAATTACTTCACACAATGCAGAGTCTACTTGTGGAACTCCTTGCCAGAGGATGCTGTGAAGGCCAAGACTATAACAGGGTTCAAAACAGAGCTAGATAAATTCATGGAGGATGAATCCATCAGTGGTCACTAGCCAGGATGGGCAGGGATGGTGTTCCTTAGCCTCTGTTTATCACAAGCTGGGAATGAGTGACAGAGGATCACCTGTTCTGTTCATTCCTTCTGGTGCATCTGGCACTGGCCACTGTTGGAAGACAGGATACTGATCTAGAAGGATCTTTGCGCTGACTCAGTATGGTTACTCTTATACATGCTAGGGAAGTGTTATTAGAATCGCTGGTGAGGAACAGTTGCACAATACAACATACTGTCTTAGCTTTGCTATTGAAGGCAATATGGCCAACATAGATTCTTCCTCCACTTCCTAGGCATTCATGTGCATTCATCCTTCTATGCAGGATGTTAACTTGAGCTCACTGTCCCTGCATGGATATCAGAGGCAGCACAATTCAGGGCATCGGATGCAGAACTCACAGTAGATATGGTTGTATTGCCAATGCTGCCACAAACTTACTGTGTGCCCGGTGAGGTGCAGTGTTCTCTGTAAGTTGTGCAGTTGCTCAGGAAAGACCAGAATGCCACCAATCTGGTTGGCAGAGTTCCCACAGCTAGGTTTTGTGGTTCTACTGGAGGTGCATGGTTACACTTGCCTTCATTCACATAAAAATGTATTCTGCACAGGGATGGAAATGGCTTGACAGACTATTTGGGTGGGGTAAACTGCTCTGTGCCTTAGTTTCTCATTGTTCACCATAAACTCATAGATAATGATACATGTCCATTTCTGTGAAGCCCTGACATCTGCAGACACCAACTGCTCTATTAAATATTATCACTGCTTTTAATAAAGAGCCTGGGACATTTTTTCTTGAAAGAGCAGGGATGCTACTTCCAATCCCGCTGCTTTTTCTGCCCATTATGACTTCCCAGAGAATTTCTACAGGTATGTTTGCATAAACTAATGCATAAAGTTACTGCATGACACTGAACGGTTCCTATGGCCACCCCTGAGGTGGCTGCTCTTCAATGCAGGGCAAAGCGACTCCTGGATGTAAGGTTGGCTACGTGTTTTGGGATGGAAAGTGATAAAGAAACATTTAGGCAGCAACTTCCACTGAACGTCAAACTCCCTTCAGTCCCTTTGAGAATCCCAGTCTAAGACAGCTATCACAGGAATAGGGTGAGGTGGTTCTGTCCAAGGTTTGATTGTCAAGTTATAAACTGTTTCCTCTGGGAAATAATGAGGAATTCTGAGTGACCCACTATTTCTTGGGAGGAGGGAAGAGACAGTGCCATGTTATTTCTGCAGCAGTACAGATATTGTTAGCAAGGATGTGTCAGAAACACCCTTCCGCCCTCCACACATTTACCAGGCAGGACCATCCATCACCAGGAAAAGCAAATGGCTCTGGCCCAGCCTCACCTGAAGGACCGCTGGCTCCACTTGTCCTGGTCCATGTGAGGGATGAGGCCTGACTTTCCCACCCACAGGATGTTATCGCAGGCAAAGTACATGGCTCTGTTCAGGTTGCTGACGGTGATGCAGAAGCGCAAGACCACATCCGACAGGTGAATGGCTCGCTTTGCTGACTCCAGGGCGTCCGCCGAGTTGCCCAGCCGAAACACTGGAATGACAAGCAGGCCGAAGAAAGGATCAGCCAGACATTCCCTGCTGTTGAAATAATTTACACACGGCACTGATGCCTACAGGTCAGGGTTCTGGGGTAACAGACACATCCTTCCCGCTTTCCACATCATGCTGTAGTGCCAGAGACCACACCCATCAAGCATGAGGGCAGAAAACTACAACAAAAGGTAATCAGTGGCATAAGACGACTTGGGTTTCCCTTGTTTGGAGACCCTCCCACGACAGGTCTCTGAGAAGGTGGCTTCACTTACACTTGCGCCCCAGGCTCAGGTGCGCTTCGAGCTGCTTGATTCTGGTGAGAAAATCGTCGCTCACTCCATTCTTCTGCAACGTGTAGCCAAGCAGAGTGCAGGCGTACTGAGCAGCTCTGAAACAGAGAACAGAGCACAAAAACTGTTTAAGGAGACAGGATTTGCCTTAATGGATCACTCCAATAAGCCCAGGCCCCTGCCTACACCATCAGAAGATGAAACGTCCTCTTCTTCCAGCCCCTCTTGGCTATCTGTGGAGTGCTGGCCATGGAAGGGAAGAGACTTTTCCCTGATCTCTGTAATGATCATCATACTGAAGTATATGATTCAATTATCAATGTTACTACAGGGCACGAAATTCCTGCAGCAGAACATTCCACAGGTTGACCACAGACAGGATTAGAAAGAATCCCTTCAATGAATGTGCCATTTCCACTCTAACCCATGAGAATAACTCACCTCAGTTCTACAAAACACCACACAGAGTCCAACTAGCTCATTTCACCTAAGGCTTCTTAGCCTCAATGTAGATTTAAAAATAAAACCATATAAAGGATCCAGTGGCAACTTAAGTCCACCTGGGGCATGGGCATCCCCCTGCAGAATGGGCATGCCCTGAAACACTTTGCTCTTCACACTTTTCCACTTCAGCTGCATATCTCTGGATAGCATTTACAGGGCCTTTTCAAATCTCCAAACATTGGTCAGTTTCTGGAGCCAGCTGAAGGGGCCAGTTTCAGTTCTGTTAGGATGACAGTTCTGGGAATACAGCAGAACTCTCTCTAGACTCAGTAGCTCCCATCTCATTTTCTTACCTAGAGCTGGGAATGGGGAGTAAATTCTCTCACCTCTTCCCTTCCCTGGCTTTCTACTGTGAGGTCAATTTTTCAAAGTTTAGATATGCAAGTTGGACACCTAAATAAGATTCAGCAAGGTACTTCCTGCACTGGAGTTGTTCCAGTGAAGCCAGTAAGTGCCCTCCTAAATGTCATGTCCTACATGTGCTGATTTTCCGTGCAGCTCAGCACTTGCAATGCAGTGATCTCCATAAGACACTAGGCCTTTCAATGCTTCTGAAAAGGAGGCCATACATTTAGCAGGCTAACTAAGGATATAAGGGCCTAATTTAAGAACACAGGATTAGGACACAAAGGAACTCGTGGGCAGCGTTCCCCGTAAGATGAGCCCCTGGGTGGCCATTCAGGAGATTCAGGTGCTGCCCAGCTGATCAGCAGCGCGCCCACAGCCAGCAGCATGTGTTTCTACCGGTGATGCACATCTGCACGTGCCTTGGTGCACAGAACATTTATTCTGCACATGGCTGGATAATAGTAGAAGACACGCTACTCCTGGGTCATTGTATCCAGTGCGTGCTACCACAGGCAACCCCCTCATCCCATTCAATTCAGAAACTAATCAAGCTTAATTTTTGAACTGCTTGAGTTATTTGCTCCTACTCCTATGGGGGTAAACCCCGTTCCCCGCCAGTTTATACCCATTTGCTCTTGGGCCAACACTGCCCTTCAACTTGAATAGCTTTTCTTCCTGCAGTTCCCTCCTCCCGGCTGCATTTAGAAAGCATGACCATACTCCCCCGCTCAGCCTTTGTTTTGCCAGGCTAAAAAAGCCGAGCTCTTTTACTCCCCTCTTGTGAGATTGGTTCTCAATTCTCTTGATCATTCTAGTAATAAATTACAGCTTTAACCACTTCCCAACCAGAGATTTGTTATTTTTAACCAGAGGATCCAAGTCAGGGCCCTATTACGCTAGCCCCTATATTATCATTATGATTTATTATTTGTGCTGCCCTGAAGCCCTTTCATTAGCAAGCTAAACATTTCACATTAGCATCTGCTAAACATTTCATGGGGACTTTTGCGGCTTTGAGGCTTTGCTCCCTACCCTTCTGGAAAGAGCACCCAGAAATCAGAGAACAAGTCATATGTCTTGACTCTCAACATGTGGGGCAGGGGAAAACTGGCACTCCACAGCAAACATGTGACTTCTTAACAAACAGCTCCCTGTTTAGCCATTTGGCTCGGTATGAAACCGGAGATGTGACTTTTTTCATCTCTGTGTAAAACCGCAGAATTTTTAATCAAAATAATAAACATCAGCAAAGCAGGAGGGAGGAAGGTTGCGCCATTGTGATTGCTTTGCTGCCCACAGAAGCGCTACTCCAGAGTTTAAATGCTATAGTGAGAAAAATCTCAAGGGACTTTTACAGACTGTCTCCTCATAAAATGCTTGGCTGGAAAATGTAACCTTACGTAGCCTATCTTTCAAATATTACCATCTGATCACGTGCTGTCTTTTGAATTACTTTAGTCCACCAGAATGTATCACATCGATAGCCATGATGTGATTTGTTGTTTATCCCCAGAAAAGGGACCGCCTGGACAGCTTTCTCCTGCCAACGAGCCTCCATTCTGCATCCCGGGAAGCAGTGTTTTGTCTCCATAACCAGTTCAGTCCCTAGCCTCATTGCTGAGACTTGCTACAAGGGGGACCAATTAGTGCCAGTTGTGGCTGTGATTCATTATTCCTAAGGTGAACCTATCAAGGTGCCAAACCCAGCCCCGTTCAGCAGGAAAGAATGTGGCTGCAACAGGTTTGAAATAGCAAACCTGAATACAGTTCAGGAGAGAAAACGAAAGGATCACCCCCTGACCCCAACTCTGCTTCTTCTGACAATGGGAGATTTTCCTGTCCAAGATCATGAGATTCCAAAGAGCTTCTTAATAAAGAACCGGACAAGGCTGGAGTTTGGGGCCGGGAGCAACAGGAAATGCTACAAGCAGATAAACATCAACGGAGTAAAAGCAAGCAAAGCCAGGGGCAACACGTAACATGTCTGTTGACGGCGCTTGCATTAGATGGGGGAATAAAATGTAAGGTCATGAAGAATTCAAGGGAGGAAGAAAAAACATTATGGAAGCAATTCAATATTAGACCAAATTGAAGTGAGATATCTCCCAAATTTGTGGGTACAGGAACAGAGTTTGATACGAAAAGTAGCTGAGCACTCCAACTCCAACGGTTTTAATGCTGTCTCTCTCAAGATCTGGCCCAAACCTGCAAAGGTCAAGGACTCATGGGGCCTGGAAACAGGTCATCCCACTCTGCAGAAGGGCAGGATGGAGGGATGTTTGCATAGGGAGGAGTCTCCAGACTGTCACTCTCATGGTTTCAAGTTTATGGTTTTCAAGTTCCAGCTTCAGGAGTTTTGTGATCAGCTTTTAATTAAAATAAAAGGAAGTTTCTGGTCCTTGTGATTGAAAAGTTGAAGTCTCAAGGCTCAGAACACCAGACAGCTAGTAAGTGAACCAATTTTCCCCCATTCCCCCCAATCTCATGATATAAGATAATTTCATAATTTTGCAAGGACCAATCTTGTCATTTTACAACACTGGGGTTGACAATATGGAAGACACTTCCTACCGAGAACATCTGCCTTAGGTTACTAAGACAAGACAACAAAAGTTGCTTCACGCTAGGTTTACCCTTCTACCCCATTCTCCCATCAGACCCCTCTGTCTGCTTCTTCCACCAGGTGCGTCTCATCACAGCCCTTGACTGAGCTCGCTGCAGCAGGGACTGTCTTTGTTTGTACAGCATCCATCACAATGGAGCCCTGGGCTTACATTGGGGCATTTAAGCACTGTGTGACACAAAGAACAAGTTTACTGCACAGTGAAATTAGTTTAACCTGCTCCACTGCGTTCCTCGTGAGCTAGTTCATTGTTCCTGGGTTGAGCTCACCATGCAGCAGCGAAGCTCAAATGGCCCAGAATGGGAGCAGCACTATACCACTGAGAGACATGATGTGGTTCAGTGAATAAAGTCCTCATCTGGAAGCCAAAAGATCTAGTGTTTATTCACAGCTTTTCCACTGCCCCAGGGAAGTCACTTGCTCTCTCCTGCTCATTTCCTCTCACACTCTTTGTCCTATCTATCTAGCTGGTGAACCTAAAGAGCAAGGCTTGTTGTTTATTACATTGACTCAGAAATCCAGCATTGTCTGAGCTATGCAAGCTCTGTTTTGCCCACCTGAGACAAAGGGTCTTCAAGAACTTGGACATCTATGCCACGACAAAGCTCCTTGTGTACCACACAATGGTTATTCCAAAGCTACTGTATGCATGTGAAACCTGGACACCGCACAAGCATCATTTGAAGGCACCTGAACAATATCATCAACGCTGCCTCTGGAGAATCCTAAGTATCTCTTGGGAGGATAGGCACACGAACACTAGCATTCTCTAAGAGTCAAACATGAGCAGCACTGAAGCCATTATCATTCACCAGCAACTTGGCTGGACTGGTCATGTGGTTCAGCTGTCTGACCAGCACCTCCCAAAACAGATTCTGTTTTCTGAGTTGAAGGAAGGATGGAGGAATGCTGGGGGCCAGAGGAAGCCATATAAGGAAGTGCTGAAGGAACACATGAAAAAGTTCAGAATCAGTGCTGACACTTGGAAGAACCTTGCTCAGGACTGTCCCCAGCAGAGAGCGGTAATTCGTGGGGTGGTCACACAGTTTGAGAGGTACTGCTGCAGTGCAGATGAGGCGAGGCGGAGAAGAAGAAAAGAGCAGCAAAAACTACCCCTCACCCCTCTAACAGCTACCAACACCTGCCTCTTCTGTGATTAGACCTGTGGCTCCAGAATTGGCCCGATCAGCCACCAATAGACTCACAAATAGGAGGGTGACATGAAGACATCCTGCTCATCATCAAGTGACTACCAAGAGAAGAGAGTATGCACATGTATAGCACCTGGCATTATGGAGTCTGGATATTGCTTCTGGCAAGTAAGTGCCACTCTAAAAGAAATAAGTAGTAATACCACCCCCACTGGAAGGCTAAGAATCCCAGCTCTATGGAAAAATACATCACTTCTAGCTCCAATGGCTCATGATATAGTGCAACTTTAAATCTGTCAGGGTCTCCTGGGTCCAGCAGTGATTTTTTTAGCCCAACTTTGGGACTGAACACAGCAAATCAGGAATTATTTTAGGGAAGTTCTAAGGCCTGGAAATCAGACAAGATGATCACAGTGGTCCCTTCTGGTCTTAGAAACTACAAAATCCTGAAATCAATTACATCAAAACATTTACATTCTTCAACATCTGCTTCGTGCAGAAGTAACCTGATACTAGAAGGCATTTCATATCATGACCATGTGGCACCAAAAACTCTCACGTTTGAAGTCAGAGCCTGCACATCCCAAAAAATACAGCCTAACTTCAAAGCAGAGAGATGCATTTCAATGCCTTGTTCTGAAGGGTTTTTGTAAGTCATTTGTTCAGAGAGCGTCATCTAACTGTCTTCTGCCTGGCTTTCATCTCTGCCTACAAGTCATAACAGTCTGAGATACTAGGTTGCGCTAGCTAATTCTTCTCCTTTACGAGCACCCTTCTGTCCACCAATCCCAAAGACTGCAACAGCTTGATAGATGCTCAAATCTAATTAATAAAACAGGAAGCTGAGGCACAAACTGCTTAAGAAACTACACAAGAAATCAGTGGCGCCAGGACAGAACCCAGGAGTCCTGGCTCTCACTCCACTCCACAGCTCTAAATATCAGCCAACATTCCCTCATGGAGCTGTGACCAGAATTTGGGTGTCCTAATTTCTTATTCTATACTCTGTTTATTAGACCACATGTACACATTTGCCCAAAATGACCATACATGGATTTTTGCTAATCTAGAGGCTTTTCTACCACACAAACAGGTGTCCATCAAACTGGCTCTATTTGATGTGGAGGTTTGGCAAGTTTTCCTTCTTTGGCTGCCTCAGAAATCTTCCATTGTTTATCAGGAGACTAAACTAGTCAAAGAATTGGTGCTAATAATAATGCAAGAAGAGAATGTTTAAAACTACATAATTTATCTTGACAGCAGTTCCCCTTCAGAAGTCTGAATCCAGCACACTCTGCTTTGTCTACTGACAAACAGGAAACTTTGCCAAGTATTTGCCAAGCTGTAATAAATATTATTTGCACCACTGTAGCACCTTGGAGGTCCAGCTATGAACGAGAACCCCTAGCACCTAGTACTGTACACGTGCAGAATAAAAAAGAGTCTTTGCTCCATATGCACCATTAAGCTTCACCCTCCTTTGATTCACCACAGGATACTAGTCAAAACAACCTCCCAAGAAGAATCTTTTAAATGTTTCTCATCTCTGGCTGGCTGAAAAAGCCTATTCCTGCTCCATTGGGGCAGGGAAAATACAGATTATTAATGACCAGAATTTAAAATCAAACCTCACAATGATTATGGAACTCTTTTTTTAAAAAAAAAAAATGAAAGCCCAAGTTTTCCAGAACATATAGGAAAGTACAATTGGTGAACTGATTTCACAAGCACAGAAATCCATTAAGCATTCAGCCTCTCTCAATGCTAGGACAAGTGTGTTCAAGGGGATATGTACACCAATGCCGCTTCTAAGCAGCAAAACATTAGTGCAGTGGTGTGTAACCTGGGGACTGCATGTGGCCCATCAGGATTCATGTGGCCTGTGAGGGCAGTTTATTTGCTGTTGCCTGTGCACAGGGTCTCCAAATTCTGCTGGTTTCCATCCATGTGTTTTTTGACTACTGATATTACTAAAGCAACACACATCTACAGTAAAAGAACATGAAGCAAGATGCATGCGGATTGCACACAGCATTTAGTGTTAGAGTCATACGCTCTCCCTGCAGCCAATCAAAGCACTGCCGTCGTTCAATCGGCACACTCTGCAAATTCTAGGTATGCCAGCACAGTGAGCAAAACTACCTCATCCCAGAAGCCCATCTTGGTTACAACGATCTTGCGGCCCAATGAGATGAAAGAGGGCCACTCATGAGGCCCACTCACTAGCCGAGGTTTCTCACTGCTGCAATAGCTTCTCACTGCTTACCTAGAGGGGGCTTGCTATTCCCTGACCTTGGAGAGCCCTGTAGTTAAGTAATGATTTTTTTCATGCTCATCAATGATACAAGGTAATTCCAGCTCCAAAGAACACTACAATATTTCAGAAGAATAAGATTGTTTAGCCTGCTAGATTTCCCCTTGTACATAGAGGTGCACTGTATAAAACAACAACTGTCCAACAAAGGTATTTGGCAGGATTACAAGATCAAAGAGTCACTGGAAAATTAAAAGCAACGAGTTTATAACAGAAAAAAGATCATAAAAAGAAAAGATCAGCCAGTGGACCTTCATGCTGTAGGGAACCATTTTTCAACTGGGAGAGAGGCAAAAGGCCGTTGTGGAGTTTGGGAGGTACTGAAATTGTTATTACACTCTAAAGCAAAGCAAATCTCCTTCCTCTACCACCCATGTCTTCAAGCTCAGCCTCTCAACCCACACACAAATCAATATCACAGAGATAACACTCAATATAAAAGGATTTCAAATCAGGGGTTGCCAATCAGAATTGGTTTAGAAGCACTCCTGTAGGTTTAATAATTTTGTCAGGTTTTTATATATCAGCACTGATCTCAATGATTTGTGGCTATGATAAAATGCCATCTATCAACCTCATTCTTCAGGGCATGAGCTGGCAATCAAGAAGCTCTTGACTTCTCTTTCCCTCAGAACCATAGGATAACATGATACACGACCATGGCCTGTGGCATTCACCATTAGATGCCATGGGCACTGGGGAAAGAGCTTAGGGCTGGTCAACACATAGAGGCTGTGTCTACATTAGCAAGTTTCTTCAAAAGATTTTTCAAAAGATCTAGCAGAGCGTCTACACACAAAAAGTGCTCTTTTGCAAGTAAATCAAAACAACGTGGTGCTCCTTTCTAAATCACTCTTCCTTTTGCCTTTCAGGAAGAGTGCCTCCTTTTGAAAGCTTCCTTCAAAAGAAAATGTGTGTAGACACTCTGCAGGCCCTTTTTCTCGAATGAGCAGTCCTCATAGGGTCTGATTTTTTGATCCTTGGACTGTTCTTTCACAAGCTGTGTGGACATTCTCTTTCAAAAGAGTATATCACGCTTTTGATCCACTTTTGTGTGTGTGGACCCACTCTTTCGAAAGAAGTTATTTTGGAAGAGATCTTCCAGAAGAGCTTCTTCTGAAAGATCTCTGTAGTGTAGATGTCGACAGGTTGTTGTACCACTACAATTGTTGTTTAGGAGTGTGCTTTTAACAGACAATTATGTCAGTACAATCCCTAGAGTGGATGCAATTGTACTGTTTTAAAGGTGTCTTATGCTAGTATTGCTTACTCCCCTTCCCATGGCTATTAAGCAATACTGAAGTAACTGTACATTACAGTAGTTGAATGTGTTTATGATACTAGGATAGTTAGGCTTTTTGTGCAGACAAACCCTTAGATGAGACTATTGGTCTGGCCAAATTCTCAAGACACCTGTTGATTAGCGTACATGCAATGATGTCTCTGTCCTGCACTGACCACCTGCCCTGAGAATATTTCTGGGCTTCTTGATCACTTTGCAAAATCCATGAAAAATCACAAGGTTTGGGGAAAGAAGGGAGAGTAAAGCAGTTCCGGAAAATAACAAGTAATTAGAATTCTGCAGGGACTGATGCATTGCGTATGCTAGAAATGGTTTATGGTATAGCTCTAGCAGCAAAGCTTCCTACTGGAGAGACAGCTCATACTGGCCAAAGCAACCATTTGCTAATATAGGTTATATTAGTTTCCTGAATGAAACACGCTATATCAGCAAAGGGTCCATTGACGCAGTCTGTGGCACGGAGCTTCCCAGCCCAGAGCCCCAGCCTCAAGCTTGAGGAGTTCACACCAGCAGGATGACAATACCTGTGTACAGACACAACTTTGAAGGAACGTGGGCTCTGAAGCCCATCCCAGCCCTAGCCACTGTGGCCCAAGGTGTAACTACAGAGCATGGTCTATGCAGCTTTTGCCGAGTCTTAGCACACTCCTCATTCTCAAGTTTGGGGATCCAGACAAGGACACTCACTGCTGCAGGATGCCTGAAGGTACCTAAAAGGACTATTTTGCCACTGTAACTAAATGGACACTGAGTCTTTTTCTGGTGACCTAGGATGGTTCAGGTTGTGATTTTTTTTCCACACTCATCACTGATCCAGGTAAGCCAGTAAGACCTTTAGTTGCAGATCACACCTACATCTGGTGGCACATTTGCTGCAACACATGACTATTTTGACACTAATATTACAATGAAGTTTCAGAGGCCCTGGCAAGTGAATTCTGGTACCTTCCCCAAAATGATCCCAAACACCCAGCAACTCCTAGCTCAGACAGATTCACCCCTGGATCTTCTCAATCACTTCCCTTCAATTCAGGGTGTACAGGGGCGTCCTGCTATTCACCAGCAGCCCTTGGCTTGTGGGGCCCCAGACCTCCCACACACATGGGCGGACACCATACCTGAAAACCCGCTCCTTGGCTTGGCTCTGGGCACTGAATCGCACCCAGGAATCCATGGTGTAGTTGCTCTTCCTCTTGGCACTGCCGGGCCTAGATCTTCGCGCCTTCTTAAGTACCGGCTCCTCCCACCCTCCTCCGCAGGGCCTCGCAGTGCAGCTCCGCCTGGGGCCCCTGGGCCCGGAGCCTCCCGGTGCAGCTCCGCCTGGGGCCCCTCGGCCTGGGCCCTCCTGGTGCAGGTAGGACCGCGGTTGAGAACGTAGGAAAGGTTCTCGTTCCTCGTTGGGGAAAGGGGGGAAGCGAAGTCCCTCCGGTCACTGGGGCAAGGAGAAGCGGCCACTTCCGGGAATGGAACGGTGGCGCCCAGGGTTCAAACTTTGGAAAGCACGCAACGCGATGTGCGTGCGCCCCCTAGCGCCTAACTGGGGAAGAGCCGCAGCAAGTGTTCCTGCAGCCCTCATGCACCTCTTCTCTGCCTGCCGCCTACCTCAGTAATACTCCAACGGGTTGTCCACACTCGCCCCCTCCTTTGAAGGGGGCATGTAAACGAGCCTGCTCGGTGAATAGCAACGAGGTGCCGCGCTGCATATGCAGCACCTCACCAGCCTAATTCTCGGCACACAAACTTAGAAGCTGTGCGGGTACCGTGAAGCGCCCATGGCTACACCGCTTGCCAGCGCTTCGAAGTTGGCAACTTTGAAGTTCGCGCGGCTAATGAGGTGCTGCATATGCAGCACAGCACTTCACTGCTGTTCACCGCGTGGGGTCGTTTACATGCCCCATTCGAAGGAGGAGGCTAGTGTAGACGAACCCCAGATTTGCAGGAGTGGGTCTTTCCTACAAAAGCTCATCACCTAATAAATAATAGTCTTTAAGGTGCTCCAGGACTGCTTGCTTTGTTTTGTGAAGATACAGACTAACATGACTACCTGTCTCAGACTGCTGCTTGCCTGTTACCATTATGGAGAGGTTTCTTTAGCAGGTCCGTACTTGGGCTCAGACCAAAAAAAGGTTCCATTTCATATCTCACCCATCTCCCAAATAAGGACCCCCATCAGTCCTGCCTCAACCAGTCCTACCCATACAGCATTTCTGCTTCCCTTAATGACCTCTCAACACACCCAATCCCCTCATAACACAGCACCCTGCTTCCCCATGCACCCCTCAATACCTAAGGATTTCTCTGTCTACCTCTCCCAACAGAATGCATCAGAGGAAATTATAACACTCTTACAACTAAGCATAGATAACACCCCCCACTTCTGTTCTCTATCAGAAGCTCTTACAGCTCCTTTATCATTAAGGAATTAAAATGCTGACAGCCTTACACCCCACTCCACACTGAAAAATGGGTCAGTATCATGGTCTCTGTTTTACAGGGGGAAAAGGGAGGCACAGGAAGAAAAGTGTCTTGTTTAAAGTCACAGAGAGTGAGCCAATGACAGAGCTGAAAATGGAACCCAGGAGTTCTGAATACCAGTTGTGTGGTCTCACCAGTAGACAAACCTTCCCTTCAAGCTGGGAATAGTATCCATGATCCCTGACTCACAAGCCCTTTGCTTTAAACACTACACAACGGTCCTTCCCTAAAGCAGTATAGTTTCAGAACTGCCTGTCCAGTTGCCACCTGTCCTCAGCCATCATATAACGCCAACAACAGTCAAATCTGTGTGCCACTTCACCAATCATCTTCCACCCTTTCACACAAAGCCTCTTTCTGTCACTTTCATGCTGCTGCTGTGGGGTCCTGATTTTAAAATGTGCTGAGAACACAGGAGAGTCAGCAGGTGTCCTCACTTGCTTCAACTGTCAATTCCTGCCACATAACAGGGATATTCAGAGCATAATGCAGAGGGACAACAACTTGTAATTCTTTCTTCTCGTTCCACTGCACTGTATCTAATTACAAGCCCCGAATAAAGAATATTTGTTCCAGATCTTCTCTCTCTGGTACTCCACTGACCCATAATAATATGCTTCAATAAAGCACCATTTTATTTTCTACAGTGTCTTTCATATAAATGGCCTCCCATGATGCTTCACAGACTTAAATAACAGCAGAAAGAGGTGAAAAAAGAGACATCATTTTCAACAGAGATCAGAAAGAAAAATCGATGAAGCAGAAAGATACTGGCAGGCGAAGCGGGGATAGGAAAAGCTGTTCTAGACTGTGGGAGCTGAAAAGGATAAGGTTCTTGACCAGCATTAGAGGACAGAAAAGGACACAGGTACTCAGATGATGGGCATGGTGTGAAGCATGGTATCCCAAACTGGGGTGTGTGAAGAAATTTCGGGGGGGCACAAGGCGACCCAACCCCCTCCATCATTTCCCCCACCAGAAGAAAAATCTGACCTTTGCTTCCAGCTCTCAGCCCCTGCCATTTTATGTGGGCAACCTGGTGCAGCCACCATAAAAAGCAGGCAGTCGCCAAAAACTCACATGGAGCTAGCTGGCTCCTGCAAAGGGGAGTGAGTGTGGGTTGGGGAGGGGAGGGGGAAGAGGAGACAAATGGGGTTAGCTGGGGGCTGGGAGTGCCTGGCTTGAGGGAGGGGGATAGAGTGAGAGTGGGAGACTGGGGGTGCCTGGCTTTGGGGGAGTGGAGGGGTTGGGCAGAAGGGCTCGTGGGGCTTGGGCGGCTGGCCCCGGCATTGCGGGGCTTGGGCGGCTTAGGCTGGTGGGAGGCTGGCCCTGGCAGTGTGGGGCTCGGCCAGCTCTGATGAGTGGCTCTGACAGCACAGGGTTCAGGCAGGTGGGCAGGTGGCACGGGCAGCTCTAGAGGGTGCCATGGGGCTCAGGCAGCTGGCCAGCTGGGGCTGCACCAGGCACCCACAAGGGGCTAAGAAAAACTATTTGTACTTATTTTTAATTTCAAATAACATTTTTATATCAAGTTTTTGTGTTTATTTTAAATTACTAACTGAATTTTTTGTTAAAAGGGGGGTTGATGATGGTAAAGAAGAGGTGGGGGGGGGCCTGAGGGTTTCTCAAAAATCTAAAGGGAGGCATGATGCTGAAAAGTTTGGGAACCACTGGTATAAAGAGATAGGTAAAAATTAGAAGATTAGAGTCAATGTAGCTTTTTTGCAACTTTTAGATGTCTGTAAAATGTTCAGATACTCAACAGACTATCCTAGGCACAAAAGAACATAAGAATGACAAGACTGGATCAAACCAAAGGTTCTCCTAAACTAGCATCCTGTCTTTCAGCAGTGGTCAATGACAGGTGCCCCCCAGAGAAAGAATAGGTAATCATCAAGTGATCCATTCCCTGTTGCCCCTTCCCAGATTCTAGCAAACAGCGGTTATAAAATCAAGGAGTCCAGCAGCACCTTAAAGACCATAGGCAATGAGTGGGGGTGCACAGGGGGCCACACACACCTTCCCCAGTATCAGCCTCCTCCTTCCCCCCACATTCATTATTAGCACCATGCTGCTTCCAGGGAGTATGGGAGCAGTCCTGCCTCTCCCTCAGTACAGCGCAGCGCAAATGCATCTGCCCCAGGGGAAAGGCAGGACTACCCAGCACACAGTGGAAGTGGCATGGCACTTCTGCAGGAAGAGGTGGGCGGGGTGAAATGAGGGTGGAGCAGGGACAGGGGAGGGCATGGGCAGAGCAGGGGCCTGTGGCTGGAGCACTCCCTGGAATCCCTGCACCCATTACCTCTGTTTAAAATTAACAATGTTATTAGCATGCCTAATACCTATTTATTTTTCTTTCTCTTCAGGCATCTGATGAAGTGATTTGCAACTCATAAAAAGCTTGTGCTATCGTAAAATTGTTAATCTTTAAAATGCCACCAGATTGTTATTTCTGCTGAAATAGACTAACATGGCTACCTCTGAAATCCATCTTCATGCAGAAGCTATAAAGACACATTCTGTGCCCACCCTGGATAATAGCCATTTGATGGACCATGAAATATCACATTTAGTACATCAGCATTACTTCTGCCACTTACTCAAGGTTTCTATCTTTTCCCACATACTCATGCTAGCTTCTTCTGTAGATGATGTATTTTGAATGGCATTAACAGAATGGCCTGATTAAGTGGATTTTACCCATGAAAGCTCCAGACCTAATAAATTTGTTAGTGTCTAAGGTGCCACAGGACTACTTATTATTCATAAGAAATAAAGGGAGCAAGGAAGGGAGCAGGGCCCTCCAGCTGATCCAGCAAAACCCATTTACAAGTTTACCTTCAATAATGATGATATTAATAACATCTGGTGATGCTGCCTTCCCCCTCTGACCAGCCTTTACGGGATCCATGGCTCATGAGGGCTTGGGAGACACTGGGTGCTTGCAAATGAGAAAGGAGCAGTTTGCTGGGGACTGATGTTCACCCACCTCAAACACAGGCATATGCGCTGGCTGGGCCATGTCTCATGCATGATGGAGGGCCGAATACCGAAGTGTTAAGGGAAAATCATTTATATGTCATTTTATATGCATGTTTAAAGAGTTTGTTTTCTTAGCTTAGCACTAGTAGCTAAAGTAGTTGAAGCCTTAGGCCCAGGTCAAGCTGACCTGACAGAAATGCTGAAAACAACAGCTGCAGAACCGGTGAAAACTGCCCGATATCATGCTAATTGGAAGTTTGCAAAATGGAGATAAAAGGAGGATGTAAGGAGCGGAGATAACTGCCTCCTGAAGAAGATCAAACACCCAGCAACAGACTGTCCTCTTAGCAATGGAACCATCCAATGGGGAAGAGTAAAAACCCCTACTCAAATTAGGGGATTGGACTTTGGACAGGGGTATGGGCGGTGTTACAAACCGTAAAGGGTATAATTGCCAGCGATTTCTGGGAGGCGGGGTCCCTCTCCGGAGGCACCCAGCTCGAGCTGTAATTCTGTACCTCAATAAAGGATACTTGTGGATTGGACTCTGAACTTGAAATTCTGTGGGATCCTAGAGTCGAACCCAATACCACACCTGCCAGGGTGAGAGAGAGGTAAATCTTTCCTTAACACGAAGGACCCCCTCTCCGGAGAACTGGCATCTGGAAAGAGGCCGAAAGGGCAACCTAAATTGCACTACAAGGACACATGCAAGGGTGACCTCAGCGCTTTCTCTGTCAGTGTGAACACCTGGCATTTGCTCACCTCAGACAGGCATGCCTGGAAACAGGGAGTGAAGGAAGCTCTTGTTATGTATGAAACTACCTTGGTGAAGGAAGCAGAAGACAGGAGAGCCCTCAGGAAGATCCGTGCCCGTGATACCAGAGCGACATCTGCCTACTGCTGCTCACAGTGCGGAAAGGACTGCCACTTCCGGACTGGATTGCATAGCCACAGAAGACGCTGCTCGAATCAGTCCAACTTGGGCACGAACCCATGCTCCCTCAGGATCGAAGGATGCCTACTACTACTATGATGGTTGGGAGTGGGCAGAGGAGAAGGCAGATGGTGAGAATCAAAGTGGGAAAGGGGGAGCCTCCAGTGACTTTTTCCTGCTGCCATGAAGGGGTGGGGACCAGCCCAATCATCCTCTCAGCACAACCCAAGCTGGGGGAGAACCCAGGCGCCCTGGCTCCTGGGACTCTTCATCTGGAGCCACATTCCCAGAATGCTTTGCACTTGGATAAACTCCCAGCAACCTTTGCACTTGGCCACGCTCCCAGGATCCATTGCGCTACAACATTCCTACCCTTCAGGAGATAGTCGGGTTCTTATTGGTTAGTCCCATAGTCCCCGGCCCTTACGTAAGAAGCCTGAACTGAGATTGGACTGTTATCGTGTTCCCCACTTGTTTTCAGTGAGGCGCAATGTAATTGGTCGATTTTTGTCCCCTCTCGCCCCTCCACCCCCGTATAATCCTCTACCTCTTGATTCGTGCCTCCTCAGGCATCGTTAGCGATCCGGATTTTGATTGGGTCTATCTCCTCCAAACCCCACCCCCTCCCTTAAATACTATCTGGTGATTGGGCCGTCTTCTCCGCTTCATCCCAAGGCAGGCGACCTCGAATTGAGCCGCTTACTGTCAGTCCCCGCCCCCTCCTGTGGGAATCCGCTTTGTGATTGGGCATCTTCCTCTAATCCTCCGCCTCCTCCCCGGTCTGGGCTCTGTGATTGGTTTTACCGGATGGCAGGGCCGCCCCCCGCCGCCTGGTGAGTGGCAGCACCGGGGCCGCTCGGCGCCTTGAGGCTCAGTTGGAGCAGGCTACGGAGGCCGGCGGGATGATGGAGTCGGTGCGCGCGCAGCGGCTGCAGCCCGGGGTGGGGACGCTGCGCTCCTTGCGACCTGGGGTGACCGGGGCCCCCGCGGCGGCAGCCTCGCCCCCCACGCCCCCCGCCCCTCCCCCGCTGCCGGGGGCGCCTCCGGCGCTGGGGCTGCCGGGCCCCGGGGCCTCCCCGGGCGGAGCGGCGCCCCCGGCCGTGCTGCGCGAGGCGGTGGAGGCGGTGGTGCGCAGTTTCGCCAAGCACACGCAGGGCTACGGCCGTGGTGAGTGAGGGGACCGCTGGCGTTTCTCCCGGCTCGGGGCTCTGGCTGATCTGGGAGGAGAGATTTGTAGTGCAACGGGTGGCGCTCGCCTGAGGTCCCCCTAGCCCTGGGGGGAGGGGCAAAACCCTTTGTATATCGCAGTACAATTAGCGGGGTCGGGGGCTGCCCCCCAAGGTGCTCTGCTGACTAACTAGCCGCCCCTTCTTCCTCCCTGCCAGGGGAGCAGCGTACCCCGCTGACGTCAGCCCCCCATTGGTCCCTCTAAATCTTACTGTCTGCGTGCAGAATGAATGTTGTTACATGCGCCGAGGTTATGTGTGTCTGTGCAACCCCAGTGGAAACGCAGGCTGCTGGCTGTGGCTCTGGCTGCGGGTGCTCTGCTAATCTGCTGGGCCACATTTGAATTTCTACTGTGTGGCTGCCTAGCTGCTTAGTGCATAGGGAATGCTCCTGCCCTTACTCCCCCCCTCACCCCAAGAGTGGAGGTGCCTCAGTGAATAGCCTGGTTGCCATCCACACTCAGAATGGGGATTGTAACTAAAGCCGGGATCCCCTACCTCACACATCCAGGCCACCTGGTCTGTGGTGATTGGGTCCCTCATAAGCCCTGTCACTGTTTAGATGAGAGAGGGGAAGCTGGGAGATCGCATCTACTGCCATATTCCATTAAAGTGGGGGCTCCCTGTATTTAGGGACACACTAACAATAAGGAAGAAGACCTGCTATGCCATTGAGACTTCTAACTGATGGGTCCTTGGGCTAAGGACATCATTACATTCAAGAATGTATGTGGCAGAGAATTGGAAGTGATTGGAAGATATTACTAATGTGTTGGCTCTTAAGTTTATTTGTTTTTATTTACTTTCTGTTGTGACATATAGCCCCCCACGTTCAGGGTAAGGGGAAGCTTTTTTGGCAAGTAGAGATGATCTTTCTGTTTCTCATCACATCTTTTGTAAAGTATTGGTTGCTGCTTGGCCTTTTGTTTTCCCTTAGGGTTCTCTTGGGTGCCCAATCTCAGACACCTTGAAGGGTGTGTGCTTTGCACTGTGCAGAGCTGTCTGCTGTCTGAAAATCAAGTCCTTTGGGTGGCAAGCTAGTCACCTGAAATAACTAATCCTTAAATTTAGGCCTGAAAAAAATAGGTAAATGTCAACATAAGTCTAGCCGGAATGTTGGAAAGGGAGGCAGGATTAGGTGTAGGAGCTGGAGCAATTCTTAATTGTGCTTGAAGATAAATGGGTTTCAAGCTCACAGTGTTTCTGTAACTTGCTGTGTAAACGTGTGTCAGTTAACAGTCTCCCTATCAGTGGTGTTAGGTTTTGTTTGGCAGGGTTTTTTTTGCACTAGTGATTGGGTCCTGGGCATGTGTGTGAGATGCTTACCCACTATTTTACTGCCTGACAAAAGGCTCTTTCTCACCCACACAGCAGCTCTGAAGGGTGTTTTGCTGGCCATACCAACAGTTTCTTCTCTTTTCACTCCTTTGTTTGCATTCTGAGTGACTGTATTTTCAATAAAACAAAAAAGCAATCATGTAGCACTTTAAAGACTAATACAGACTAACGCTGCTACCTCTCTGTGTTTTCAATATGGTCCCTTGGCATACCTGCAGCTACAGGCGATGCTTTTCCCCACACCAGTGGGCAGAAGAAGCAATTAGCTCCTCAGACTGTATGTCTGCCCTAGAGTAGGCTGCTGTGGGAGCCTTAAGTGTACTACTACACCACACCCAGTCCTGAGGACTCCAGCCATTGCCTCAGTGCTCCCAGTTTATACAAGAGCACTCCAGGGAAGCCTCAGATCCAAATCTCTTGCACATCCCATCTGGTCCTCTTAGAGTGTGGAGATAGTAAAGATGATTAAACCTTAGATTCTTCTGGCACAAAAGATGGACAGTATCTTTCTCCCCTCCTTTCTGGAGACACTGTGCAACTGTTTTGAGTTCCTAAGTTCTGGTGATGGCAGCAGGTCAAGTAGATGCAGTTGTACACATCCTGACTGGTAAATGCTTGGCAGACATGATGTGACTTGAATGCAATGGAACTGCTGCTCTTCTGGCTCAGAAGCATTTCAGCACCATGTGGAATCACTTATTCTTCCTTATTTAATATGCGAGTCAGATGTACTATTATATATACAATACAAGGACCAGGGTCTGTGGGCCAAGGCAATAAACAGTTGATATGACTGATGGTCAGAGCACTCTGTGTATGTGTGACTGGGCTATGTCTCTTCCACATCCTGGCTTTGAGTTGCAACTAAGTGGGAGCTGCTGCTTTTTTACTGGTTAAGTTTTGAAAAGGGAGAAATGCTTGTGCTCCTTTACAGTAGATTTAGTGCTTTTCTCTGGCTGGTGTACATGGGAGTTTTGGCATTTCCCACTCCCATAATGGTGGTGGTCATAAATGTTGAAAAGGGATTTTGATTGGCCATCTTGCTGCCAGTGTTGATGCTAGAACTTGTTGACCCAGTGACTGCTTTTTTTAAATGTGTTAAAATTCCTTTGTCTAAACACTGATTTCTTATATCAACCTTCATGTTGCATACATCATCTGCCTCACAGCACTTCTGTTCTGTCTTATCCTTTCTCAAACCCCAACTATCTTCTTCCTTTGGCTCTTGTATCTTCTCAAACTTCAAGTGCCATGCTTCACATGCTTATATACACTGTAATATATTCTGGGTGTGGGAACATGTTGTGAAGAGTCAGGTAAATGATCTAGTCAAGCACTACTAGTGCAATAGGGTCTTAGGGCACTTTTTAAATGTTAAAGTAAACCTGAGGTTCCCTTGTTAGAGATGAAGAAACCGAGGCATGGAGGGAAAACACTCTCTCCAGGATCCTACAGCAAGTCAGCATCCGAGCAGCAAAGAGAATTGAATTGTCCTAACTTGTCCCTTTCTCTGATCAGCAGACATCACTTCCTCACTGTGCTGATTTACCTTTTAGTTAACGGACCGTCCTTTCCCAGCCCTGCAGGGTCTCTCACAACTACCTTTCCTGTAGTATTCTGGCTGCCAGTAGAGGGTTTCCAAACTTTGTTTCTGGTGACCCTGTGGAAGAAAACTGTTGATGCCCACTGCAGAAGGGAGCTGGGGATGAAGGGTCTGAGTTCTGGGTAGGAGCTCAAGGCTAGGGCAGAGGGTTGGCATGTGGGAGAGAGGACTCTGGGGAGGGGCCAGAGAAAAAAGTAGATGGTGTAGAATGGGCCTCTGGGCTAGGACCAGGCTTCAGGATGTGTGGAGGTGCAGGCTCTGGACTGGGCTTGGGAATGATAGGCTTGAGGTGCAGGAGGGTTTGGATTTTGGGGGCACCCTGAACTGGGGCAGGAGGTTTGGGCACAGACTTTCTCTGGTGGCTTCTGGTCAGCAGCGCAACAAGAGTGCTGGGGCCAGCTTCCTGCCCGTCCTGGCACCGCAGACTGTACCCCAGAAGCAGTCAGCATCAGATGTGGCTCCTAGATGGAAGCTGTGGGGTTGGAAAAGCATGCGTTGACCTCCTGCCCCTGGGAGTCATGCCAGAGGGGGGTGCCTGCTAGGAGAACTTGAGGACAGGCACTGGCCATATGCTACATTAAGATTCCTGCCATATGCTTTTTGCTGTCCAACTGTCTGAAAGATCACTGCACTTGCTAAGCATTTATTACCCAATAAATACGCAATGTATTACCCAATAAATACGCATGGCAGAGTGGCCTTTATAGCGCTATTCATCTGTAACTATGGCACTAAGGGAAAAGACAGGAATATTCTCAATGCGTGTTCAAAAAATACTATGTCTCCTGATTTGCTCTGATGCTATTTTTTTAAAAAAATATTTTTCTCCATTCACAGCAACCAGGCTTGCTGAATTTCTCTTGCTCTGCATTAATTTAAAGCCGGGATTTACCTTGGTAGAGTTCCTTTTTGTTGTTTAACTCTCTCCACTCTCCTTTTCAGTTGCCCTCATTCTCTGTTGCTGGAGAAGAACTCTTGGAAACTCCTCTGCTGCCAGACCTAGTGCTCTAGTTGCTAACAAAGCAGCCTGCAAAACAAATAAGCAATGTGCAGTGTAGAATGGAGGTTGTCTTATGCTGAAAACTCAAGTTTCATGCACTGGATAAACGGTGTCTCCTCATTATCTCCACTTAGGTGCTCAGCGTCCTGTTTCTTTTCTTAACTAAATGAACAGACTTCTTATTTGAGCTTATCTGAGGAAGTAGGTCTTGCTCACAAAAGCTCATTACCTTACACATAAATTTGTTAGTCTTTAAAGTGCTATAGGACTGTCCGTGAAGCTGCAGACTAACAGGGCTACCCTTCTGAGACTTCCTTGTTTTGAATGCTCATAATAAGGAGAGAGGGTGATTTAAGCCTTTTCATGCTGCTTGATGTAATAGTTTGTTTTTCATTTGCGAAGTTGCTTGGTGTTTGGTCATAGCTGCAAAGATTTAATTGCTCTATACCAAACAGGGTGTCAGACTGTTTGAATAAGGCATTGTCTCTGCCTGCCTGTGCGGGATTATAGATGCACAATTTGTATTGTCTCTAGAAAGGGAAATCTGCTTGCCTATATTTGAATTCCATGTCTAGGTTTGTATGCTATAGTGCTGGCCAGGAACCACATAGACTGTGTGTGTTTTTTTTCCCTGTGAATCTTGGGTTTAAAACTGCTTCCATGTTGTGTGTATGAGGAGAAATCTCTATCCCAAACTTGAAAATGATCCAAGCCAAGTGCTTTTTATTAACTAAGTGTCTGAAACACTGCATTTGAAGCAGACAGGTAAACTGTTTCTTTGAGAATAACAATCCTGTTGGTTTTGTTCTACAGGAAGCTAATGAAACTAATAATTTTAGAAGCAATAATATAAAGGTACAGGTTGAACCTTTCTAGGGTATGTCTAGACCAGTGGTATCCAAAAGAGAACCCAAGGATTATTTAGTAGCCTATAGGAAATTTTGATGGAAATGGGGAGGTACCTCCAATAGTAGGAGGAATTGCTCTAAAAACTAAGGGCAGATATATTTAGAAGAAATTGCTGCATCCCTTCTAGCATATGACATTCAGAACTGCCGGGAATTGTGCATGATAACTGTTGGAAATTCCTGTGTGTGCGCAAAGATGAGTAATTGAATTTCGTGCTTCTGGCCTCAGGATCATCACCACAGAAGTTAGGAAGTATCAGAAAGGTTAGGTTAGGAAGCGATCTTCCCACTGTGTGCAGCTCTGCACAGTTAGTTGTGTACAGAGTGGGATTTTTGCCTTCTCCGAAGCACTGGAGTGTTGTCCTCTGATAGAAGCAGGACATTTTCTTGAATTTAGTATACTAAATGTTCTGTTTGTTTAAAGACTGTCTAAAAGACTGACTTAGTTTCAAAAGTACCATAATTGCCAAAACCAAATCCGGGTTAAAGCTTTGGACTCTGGTTTCCTGCCTTGAATGAGGAGGAGGGGAGAGGAAAAAAAAACAAAAACAAACTTCAAGACTGTATTTTTGGGGTTAGTATGTGATTCACCATTCAATTATACCACTCCCACCCTTACAAAAAAGACAGTCATGATTCTTTACTTAGGCTTCGCCAATCTCCTCTGTCATAACAAACAGTAAAATATTCCCACCCCGATGTCAGTGGATTTAGGTAAAGATTGATTTGGACAAATCACACCTACTGGATGATCCTTCTGTGCAGCTCCATGAAGCAGTGACGTCCTCAAACTGGGCAAACAACACCTGACTTTAGGGCAAACCGGTAGTTTGCATTAGGCATCTTCATGCAAGGGTGGGTCAGTCATGTTAAATGCTATAACCAGTCGTCACCTGCAATGTGGTGCTACTTGTACACTGCAGAATCTTTTGTGGCCTTAAAGGTGGGAAGAATCACATCTGGTCTGATTCCTGAGGCTGACAGCTCAGCTGATTGTCCCAAGCAAGGGACAAACACATCATACTAACAAGCTGCCTTTAGAGAAAAGACTTTGCTTATTTCTTCCCTCACTGACTCGGATCCCACCTTTTAAAATGCTGTTTCAAGAGCCTTTTGGTCTCTTCCCTCACCCCACCTCTCACTCACACAGAAGATGTCGTTGTTTAGTCTTCTTGCCTTTTAACTGTCTCTCTGTATGTTTTAACTGTTGTGTCTCAAGATCTTGTTCTGAGCACCTACAGTTCTGCATGAAGTTGGCCAATCTCAGAACTGGACTAAGCTCCATGGTGAGGGACCCTGCTCTCATGTTCCTATAACTCAGTGTGTGTTAATGTGCACATGACTCTTCTTTTCTGTAGATCAGCAATCACAAGTGATGAGCAGTGAAACCAGTTTTTCAAACTAAATTTTCTACAATTAATTTTTGCGGTATGAAAAAAAAAAAATCTCTCATCCCTGACATCCATCCCTAACTTTTCTCTTGGCTTCTATATCTTCAGTGAATGTCGTGGAAGCTCTTCAGGAGTTCTGGCAGATGAAGCAGTCTCGTGGTGCTGATCTGAAAAATGGAGCCCTGGTGGTGTATGAGATGGTCCCGTCCAACAGCCCTCCTTACGTCTGCTATGTCACCTTGCCTGGAGGCAGCTGCTTTGGCAGCTTCCAGGTAGGACCACATGGCTACAGAGGGTTACAATGCTCTAGCTGCACACCTGATTCTCTCAGTTCCCTTAAAATCCCCATCCTGATGAAATTGTGTGGGGGTGGGTCCTGGAGACTTTCTTGCAACTGCAAAGCAGGGATGATCCAGGCTGTTGTAACCCAACTCAGTTCTGCATGATAAGTACAGTGGTAGTTTTATACTGTTGTGGTTTTTTTTTTTTTTCCCCCCCCACCTCCCCAGATATATGACCCCGGGATTACATATTCCCTACAAAAACTAGAAGTCTTATGGCACTTCATAAACTAACAGATGTATCTGATCATAAGCTTTTGGGGGCAAAGACCCACTTCATCAGATGCATCATGTCATATGCATCTGATGAAGTTAGTCTTTGCCCACGAAAGCTTATGCTCCCATAAATCCCTTAGTCTATAAGGTGCCACAGGACTCCGTTGCTTTTGAGGATAGAGGCTAACATGGCTACCCCCGCTGCATATTCCCTACACATACTGCAGGAAATTAATAGGGAATCTACAAATAGCGAGTTAACATAACCTAACACTTGCCCTTAGATGCCATGTAATTGTTGTGTAGCAACATTTGCCTTAACTCCATTAAGAATAAGGTATTTAGTTTGAGAATGGTTACAGTACGAATTCTAGAAACAATGAACTGTAGAGTTGCAGTCCCTAATACAACTCTGAATTTGACCCAGTGTCTCTTTCCAAGATGCTCAGAAAAGTTTGGCAGCCGAACTAATAAGGTTTGATCAATAGCTGCTGCCTTTCCTTTGTTGCAAAGGAAGAGGTCCAACCCAAATACTTAACCAGAAAGATTAAAGTCCAAAAATCACACAGGGTCCTGATTGCATTTTGGATTTCTTTACAGTAGTGGCTTAAGACAGTTGTGCTCTAGTCTTGGTTGGAAGACAGCATCCAAAAGAAACAATTTCAGCAGCTGAGCTGCCTCCCGTCCTGCAGTGCAGCCTTTGTATTAGAGTAGGATGGCTGTGTTTTGGGTTTTTAAGGTAGTTAATTTTGTTGGCAATCCAGTTGGTGGTATTTCCATGTCCACATAGTATGTGCTGACTTCAATTTCCAGTTTAAGTTTTGCATTCAACATGGCTGGGATTGCTGTGGTTTAAAACACGCTCCTAATGACTTCAGGATGTCTGAGAAAATAGCTTTCCAGCACTCCAGAACAACTGTCACCTAACAGCCATTTCATATAGGCAGGGAGAACTTTGGAGTGTGTTGGCCTTAACTGATTTCCATCTGCTTTTCTGTTCTGATGGCATGTCTGTCTGTCCCCAGTTCTGTCCAACCAAGGCTGAAGCCAGGAGGAGCGCTGCGAAGATTGCACTAATGAATTCTGTCTTTAACGAACACCCCTCCCGGAGGATAACAGATGAGTTCATTGAGAAGAGTGTCTCAGAAGCCTTGGCGTCTTTTAATGTAAGGGCTTTGAATATCTCGACTGTTACAATTTGTAGGAACAGACTGGCTGGAAAGTTCCATAAATCTATGGGAAGGGAAACTTTTGCATCTGGAAACCCTTATGGCAGGTTTTCCAGTAACTTTTGGAATGATATAGAAATACTAAAAATAAAAATCAGTTCTTACTCTAATTCTTTTCTCTCAAACTGTTCCTTTCATGAATTCAAACTCCCTTCTCCATCTGTACTCTACCATCCACTTGGGGTCAGATCCTGTCCCCAGTTAGAGCAGCAGAATGGCTTTGGATTGGTGTGTCGGAGAGTAGCATTAGAGCCCTTAATGTTTTCAGCATGCCCACTGTTGAGGGCCTGTAAAACCTCAACTTATTCCACTTTCAGAACTCAGGAGAAGTCCTTCATGCCCTTTCCTACAGTTCTGGCCAACTTTCTTTTAAATATAAAAATGTCTGTCTTGCATAGAACTGCTTTTATTTGAGCAAAATGAAAGACTGGCTTAGTCGGTGCCTGGCCCATGTCTGGTATTGGCACTAACTAAAGAAAGATTGGCTAGATAGTCTCTCTGATTTTGATTCCGCACAAGAGCGAGGTGTAGTAACTTGCTGGAGTGTAGCAGGTTCCATATGGTATTACTTGGAATGCTTGGAGGATGGGATGGGCAAAAGAGCCTTAGGGAATTAGGTACCAACTCCCATTGACTTTCAAGGAGCAGGCCCTTGAAGCAGTGTAAAGAGGGGTGGGAAACGGGGGGGCCCAATGATTCAAAACAGCCTGGGGCTTCTGGCCACCATCACTGCTACAGCAATGGTGGTCAGGACCCTTAAAAGTGCTGCCAGTGCAGTGTGCTCCTGGCAGTGCTGAGAGCTGGCTGCTCCCAGGCCCTTCTGGGAGCACAGAGCTGGCTTTCCTCCCCTGCACCCTATACCTGGCCCAGTGGCCCAGCAAGTCTGCTGGGCCCCCTCATTATGGAGACTTGTGCTTCTAAATCCCTTAGAGCTTTTGAAAAGCTTCCTCCTGTAACTCATGTTAGCAAGGCTAAATGATACAAAAATGGAGTGTGATTAAAACTGGAACATTTTATTACATGGTGCAACATCTGATTATAACATCTATGGCTATGTAAAGTTGGCACCTACCTGGGATCCTGTGTACTTTTATAGCAATACTTCTGAAAAGTATGAGTAGGCCAGAAAGCATCAAAGAAGTTTCTCTTGGTGTATCTGAAGGGGTCTGGAAATATTGATAAGACTTTATAAGGCACTGCCCCCTTCAAATTATAAACTGGTAACCAGCCCCTGCTATCTGACTTCCTGGTGCCCAACTGGCATGAAGCATGATGAGCTTGTTTCCATCAGTGAGCCTGCAATGTTCAAGTGAAATCCAATGAACTTTTGTGGTGTGGTGCTTCTCTGATCTGCCTGCAGCGTGCAGCCTCGTTATTAAAGCCAGATGCATTACAAAGCCATACCTGTTTAAATGTTTGGTAGTAGGTATGTTAAACTTTCTGGTGTAAAATCAGACTTTGTCAGAATGAGCTACTGCTCTGCATTCAGACAGCACCTAGTGGAACCCAAACTAATGTGTGAACCTTGAAACCATCTTATAATCCTAAATGTTACTGAAAGATTGCTTCAGATCATAGAAGTGCAGTGCTGGAAAGGACCTGGAAATCAAACCAGCCTTCTGTTTTGTGCCAAGGGCATAATATAGTTGGCACCGAAGTCAAAGTCAAAATGTGCATCAGTTGTGTAGGAGTGCTGGATAGTATGTTAGTCCACAAGACAGGAAATCTGCCTCAGGTGTCAGACCACAGATACTAGATTTTCTAGGTATTCTGTGATTCCATGTTCAAGTCTCAATTCCCATGCTGTGTCCATTTCAAACCCAAATCCAGCTAATTCCAAAGTACCTCTGAGCACTCACCATCTAGATAAGGCTGCTAGAAAGTATCATAATGTTTCCCCAAGATGGAGAAAAGTCCTTGGCTTTTGATTTGTCCTGACATCTATTGTGGGATGTTTTATTGGAAAAGCACGCAGTTTAAATGTAGGAATTCAAAGTCTCTTCTGTGTTGGTAGGATCTGTAAAACATGAAAAGTGGTTTAACCTTGCCTCACCAGAGTACAAACAAAACCAATCTAGATCTTGCAAATGTCTCTTGCTAATAGCAGTAGAGCCTTGTGCAAACCCTCCCAGCGCATAGCAGCATGCCAGCTGCATGGTTGCTGCCTCCTGTTGAGGGGTTGTAATTCTTTAACATTATTCTTTGCAGGGTAATCGAGAAGAAGCCGATAACCCGAACACTGGAATTGGTGCTTTCCGATTCATGCTGGAATCCAACAAGGGAAAATCAATGTTAGAATTTCAGGTGCCTCCATAACTTGATTTCTCTCCTCATTCCCCTGCACCCTCTTCCCCAGTCTTGATTAAAGTGAGTTTTTAAAAGAACTTCTAGTTATAGCGTTTTGATGCTACTGAATATACTGGGCAGCAAATGAAGGCAAGACCCAGCCCTGCCCCACCCTTCCGTCCCGCCCAAGGCTACACCCCTTCTGCCCCAGAGGCCCCACTCCTTTCACAACCTTCCCTTCACCAGCTCCCAAAAACACACCTGACCCCAGCCCCCCTCAGTAGCTGGGGACCCAGGCTGTGACCTCAGCTCTCTCCTCCCCGGCTGTAGTGGCCTCACCCCTCCCCTACCTGCCAGCCCTCCCCTGGTCAGCCAGGAGCCCAGGCAATTTTGCCTACATTACCTCCTGTCCACGCTTATATCCCAGTATCATGGAACGGATTGTGCATGCTTTAAGTGATCTAGTGCTGTCAGTGTAAACTATGGGTAATGCAAGAAGCAACATGATCTAGTGATTAGAGGAGTAGGCATTTTGGGTTCTCTTCTCAGCTCTTCCACTGATTTGCTGTGTGACCTTGGGCAAGTCATTTCACTTGTCATCCCTTTCACTTTGCTGTGACAGTCATTGGGCTATTTATTCCTCTCTTTTAAAGCATCCAATGGTATTTGGAGGAAAGGTATGATGTAAGTGTTTTGAACTAGGCTTGATGGAAGCCTGGAAATCATTGAGATCATCGTAGTTGGTTACCTTGGGTATGTCTGCTCAGGTGTATGTGCATTGGTGTTGATCCAGCCAGTGTGCTAAGAATAGCAGGGGAGCTGTAGTAGCATGGGGTCTCTGGGACTGTAGCTTGTCCTGCTGTCATGGCTACACAGCTGCATTCAATATACTATCTCGGTCAGAGCTAGCATAGTATACATTCTGCCTGAGCGTGGAATTACATCTTCAATGTTCACGTGGCTGTGCCTCATAGATATACCTTTCTTCTGGTGTCGCACCCAACTGCAGTGTAGACAATACTCAGGGAGCCTTTTTTTGGGGAGGAGGGATGTAGGGGGAGGCTATTCGCTGCCATGGGGAGGGAAGGTTATCTTATGGCTGGAGCAGTGGGCACTTAAAATGGGGACTCTGTTTCCAGTTTGGCCTCTGACTTCCTGCCACGTCTGTGTGTTGGATGGGTACATCTGCCTCTTTGCTGTTCTGAGCTTTTAATTTTTTTCCTTCAAGTGCTTTGAGATCCTCAGAAGAGGCCCACGATGGAAGTACAGTATTACTGCCACTGTAACTTGAAACAGGGACTTTTACATGCTTTCCACTAGTAGCTGATTTGACCAGATTCAGGAATAGAGTCTCAGAAGGGGAAAAATAGGCTCTGCTTTCAGTTACCAGATGCTCAGAGGAGCTTGGCAGCTGCACGCACATAGGCGCCTTACGCTTGTAACTTAGTTTTTATTTGGGACTCTCAGGAAAGCTTGCCTGCAACAGATACTGGATGATTGCCCTGCCGCTCTCCTTTGAATGGTAACATGCTGTAGGTGGAGGAAAGAAGTGTTTATATTCGGAGCCCTGTTTATATAAATAGACACCACATCCTGTATATTCCATCGTGCTCTCTGTGGGAAGCGGTGGCTCTTCGTGGACATTTATGGAATGGGGCTTGTGTGGCCAGCAGTGACACATTTGCCCAATTTTCATGGCAACCAGCATCATCACTATCACAGTACCTAGTGCAGGGGTCTGCAACCTGAAGCTCCAGAGCTGCATTTAGCTCTTTAAGGACTTCTTCGTGGCACTCAACACTATATAATTAAACTTAAAAAAAACAAAAAACAAAAAAAAAAAAAAACCCTCCTGATCACTTTTGATAAATGGTGAATGTCCTTCAGTAACCATGTATTACATTACAAATCATTGTGTTTGCGCTGTTCTTAAAATAGGGGTTACAAAAAGCATGGTTTGAGGTTATTTGTTAAGGACCATCTCATATTCACATGCATTGCGGCTCTTGAATTAGTGTGTGTGTGTGTGTGTGTGTGTGTGTGTGTGTTTTTGTTTGTTGTTTGTTTTTGTTTGCTCAATTAAAAAAAATGGTTCTTCTTGGGATTGTGGTTGCCGATCCCTGATCTAGTGCAACGGCTCTGGGGATGAAAATGGAAACAAGTGGAAGCTGTAACGGCACCGGAGACATCACAAAGGGATAAGCAATCTGAAGAATCTTTCCCATCCCATTATTGGGAGTGAACTTCTGTCTAGCTATGCAAAGCATGGACAGTAATATATGTCCTTTTAAATAGCTGTTCCATGAATGGCCCTTTCCTTCTCTCCGTACCATAGAACCATATCAGCCTGGCCCCAGTTGTAAGTCAGCTGTGATCACTCGTTTATGTATATCATAATAGTAGCTGAAGGGCCCGGCCATGGTCTAGAATCTATCATGATAGGTGCTATACAGCTCTCTAACACAGACCCTGTCCTGTGCAGCTTATTGAAATAGCAGTAATAGCTTCTAGCCTTTTTGCTGAAGGGGCTCAAAGCACTTCCATCTTTCCCTGAAGCTTCAGCATCCCTGTGATGTGACTAATTTAAGGATGAGGGAAAAGGTCTAGGAAGATGAAGCCATTTGCCCAGTATTACAGATATGAGATGAGAACTGAAAGCGGTGACCTGAAAATAGCGCCCTAGACTCCTGACTCCCAGTGATCTGCTCCAACCATTAAGGCCTCTCTGCTTTGGGCTCTGTAACCTTGATGGGCAAAGAAGGAAAGACTAATTCACTCCTCTGTCTTTTCCACACCTTAGTCAGCCTTTTAGTAATAGCCCTAGCACTTCTTAACTGTTGATCTCTGCGCACTTTACAGAGGCGGTCGCCATCACTCTCCTCAGTTTCCACCTTTTTAAAATGAGGTACTAGAGGGTGCAGTGATTTGCCCAAGGTCACAGTAGGTGTCCTGTGTCCCAGTCCAGTGCCTTAGCCACTAGGACTCACTGCCTCCTGTGGGCACTGTGGTGCAGAAAGCAGGCTTTCAGCTGTATGCCAGAGATACATTTTGCCCATGTACATTCATTGCTACCTTCCATTGATTCACCAGTTCCTTCATGCTGACTTTCCTGCCTTTCGAAGCTGACTGCCATTTCCCCTTGCAGGAGCTGATGACTGTCTTCCAGCTGTTGCATTGGAATGGCAGCCTCAAAGCCATGCGAGAGAGGCAATGCTCACGACAGGTAAGGCTGGCTTGGGTGCCACTTGGGCAGCAGTGCTATAGATACCCAGTGTGTTCTGGGACCTTTTACTCCAGTGCTCATCCAGACCTGTCATAGATTTCCGAGCATGCTGTAGTGCACCACTGAGTCAGATGCTGTTAACCAGTGTGCATGTCGTTAATGATGCACCATTTGTAAACGCCAGTCATATTTCTTCCTGCCAGGAGGTGCTGGCTCACTATTCGCACCGTGCTCTGGATGACGACATACGGAACCAGATGGCCATGGACTGGGTGAACAGGGAGCAGAGCACCCCAGGCGCCCTTTCCAGAGAGCTGTCCTCAACGGAGAGGGAGCTGGATGAAGCCAGACTGGCTGGGAAGGAGCTGCGTTTCCACAAGGAGAAGAAAGACATCCTGATGCTGGCAGCTGGCCAGCTGGGGAGCATGCACTCCTCCAACTGCTAGACTCTGCACGCCAACAGTTCTGTTTCCCCGTGCCTCCTAACAATTCCACGTTGAAGGGATCTGTACCCTGTCATGTAGAGTATATAGCTGCCTCTTTTTCCCCAGATTCCTGGCCTTTTGCACATTTTTAAAGATGTTGTTAGAAGTTTTCTGTACAGATTTTTACACTCTTTAATAGTAGCTTTTAGACTACGTTTCACCTTTCTCTCTGCTGGAGAATTCCTAAAAATGCATCCTCTCCATATTAACTCTGTGTTAGAGTGCTGTTCAACCCAGGTACTGTTCAGTTGACTGTATTCAGCGGAAATGTAGCATTTCCCCCAGGGAGATCTGGATTTGAAGAGATCCAGAAGGCATGCAACACATACGTGCCTATCCTTCTGCTTTTGCAGCTGGAGGGAGTTTGCTCAAACTCCCTTCCTTTTGAAAAGCACAGCACCTAGCAGTCTGTTCTGCTTTTTATCCTAGAATTCTTGCTCAAATGGAGAATGCCTCAAAGCACATACATGGAATTTCGGATCTAGGATTCTGATTTTCTCCCTTACAGAAACAGGAGGTTAGTCTGCAAAATTTCAGTCTGATCTCAGGTGCAGGTGGCAAAACTCCCCAAAGTTCTAGAGGCTGGGGTGTTTTGGATCTGTGTTTTTGCTTCAGTCTCTTCTCCCTTGGCAGGATGGTCAGCTGTCAGCACATATGTTCACAATGCTTCCTAAGTACCAAGACACTGGTGGAGCTTAACGGATTGGCTTTGGTATAAAGGAATTGGGCTCAGGTTTTTAATCGGGTCTATACTAGAGAGCGCTCCCAGCCATAAGAGCTTTGCAATTTGCTGCTTGAATCCCCTTTGAACTTTAATGGGACTTGATGCTAGCCAACAAGAGTAGATAAGCTCAGAATGCTGTTCCATGGGCTGGCTTGATAGGTAGTGCTATAGGGTGGAGAATGTCTGGGTCTCCAAGGCCAAGGAGCAGAAAATACAGTATCAAAAGCACCACTGAGCCATCCAGCAAGGACCTGCGTCTTCCCCTGCTGAGCGAGGTACTTTTGCAAAGTACCTTCCATCCAGCAGGGCAGACACTACAGTTGATCTTAGCCAAAATGACTTCTAGAGAAGTTTACCAACATCTTTGTAAGTTACTCGGCCTCACTACAGCTAGGCTGGAGAAGCCAGGGCTGTTCTACTGCTGTCCCATGTCATCCTAGCAATCTGGCTTTGGGTAGCTTTTGAACAGGAGTCTGAGGAGACCTTTTTCAGGAAGACCTAAACAATCACTTGCTGGGTATTTAGAACAGGTTAACCTAGGGGGAACTGCTCAAGGCATATTACCAAAAGTTCATTGTTCCCTGTAAGCTGGGCACTCGTGCAGCTGCCCAGGAGAGATTCAGATGCCACTGAGCTAATTAGCAGAGGGCCTACAACCAATCATTTTGTTTCTACTGCTGGTGCATTTTCACACATACCTCAGTGTGCATAAAAAATGTTTATTCCCCACATTGGTGGAAAAAAATCCGCACATGGATGCAAAAGATGAGAGGGAATATTGCAAAAGTCCCATGTTTACTGCCCTGTTAATTTGAACTGTATTTAACCTCTTGAAGCAGAACACTGGATTGAGCCACCCACCAGCAATGAAAGGTCAGCTCTGGATCCAAATTCTGTGGTTCAATTCAGTCTCAGCTACGCTTTGTTGCCTTTGGCCAGCATTGAGTGGTCTTGAACCAAGTGCTAAACTGAGACTGCACCTGGTGAGATCAGTCTTGAGGACACTCAACAGTCTCCCTCCAAGTTTTTACTCCCTAATAGGTTCATTTCCGCTTTGAAACTTACTCTGTTTTTATAGCCTTGCTTGAACAAAATATTCTTGAAATGCAAATCTATATATGCACATTTTTAAAACTAATAGAGCCCTGAACTTAGTATAAATACTAGCCCTGTAGAACAAGTAGTTTAAAAGCATCCTTTCAAGGCACCCAGATGTTTCTGTAGTTCAGGTTTATAGCAGGGGAGGGGAGTTGCTGGTTGCAGAACAGCAGCACAAAAGGGAAGCTCAATCAAGTCACAAGAACTGCATTCCAGACTCCTCCCTGGGATCTGCTAATATGAGGTGCTGACATGGAGCTGTCGGAACAGGGTAGGCGCTCAGAGTTGATGTTTCTTAGCTGCCTCACCATCCTAAGATTTGAAAGAAACCTACGGGGGTTTATCCAATCAGCTGAAGCGGAGCCTGCATGTTCAAAAATAGCTTCTGGATGCCTCTGTCATAAACAGTAAAGCTACAGTTCTGTGGTGGTGGGGGCAGCTGCAAGCACTGTTTTGTCAGGCCATACTTACCTAGGATGGAGTCAAAGCACAAGAACTAGAACTGTTGGATTGGTGCCTTTGACACAATTGTTGGAAGGATTGGGAAGAAAGAATGTCCACCCACTCACCTCTTCCTGTGCCTGTTCTGTGACTCTGCTTCCTCCAGAGAGGATCTAATTAAGCCTGTCAGAGTTATTAGCAGGACACTGAACATGTGAAAGCCATCAAATGGTTATAAAGCCATTGAACAGGCATTGGCCAACCCCAGGTATATAGTGTCAACTTCTGAATTTATTTTGTTAGTCTTCAGGGCTTTAGTTTAAAATTTTCATTGGGCATGGGGCACCAGTTTAATAGTACTATGTAGAGCCCTGCTCAAATTATTCCAGTCTTCTAAATTCTCTTGCAAACTGAAAGCCCTTCCCTTCCCATTTTACACTGGTTAGAAGTCATTTTGCTGTAGGGTCTAAGCACAAGCTTGCGCTTGGATCAAAGATCCAGCTCCATTTCGTTTTGCTGAGTTAGAAATATTATTACATAAAACAAAATTGTAGCTTGTAATTGTCTCTGTAGGAAGTCATACTCTCCAGTGTTTTCTGTTTATCGCAATAACTCTTTGATCTGATCTCTTACATAATAACTACTAGACCTTTATATCTTCTGTCTAGTGATTTGTAGTTTTTGTAAGCCTGCTGTGCAAGGCACTTACTTGAAGGGATATGGGACTCTTTTAAATCTAGCATTCTGCTGGTGGCAGCTTGCTAGTGTCTACTTAACTTTGTAATGGAAAAGTAATGGCATTGGGCTCTCTCCATTAATAGCAAAGTCTGAATCTCTGTCTGTGGTGACGGGGGGTGATGGAATTGGAAGCTGTGGTACAGGGAAGTGTTCTTTAACTACACTCGCACTGTAATGGTACCAGGTTTAAAGTTGCTTGTAGGTCAGTAATCCAAGGTCTTTGCCATTTTAGACTCTTCCTTTGCAAACTTGGGCAAAACTAACATTTTATAAAACGTCCAAGTGGTCCATTTTCTGTGCTTTTTGACTTGCAAGATGTAGTGTGCAATGCATTGGATTTGCTTGTAATAACACACTGTTGATCACTGTCACTTGGCTTATAAATCTCTCCTCTGGTCAGCATTGAAGAGGCTGGAGGCCTCCAGCAGTGGGGAAGAAGGGTAACAGTAGAGCACTTTGTACAGTATTTTCACTAGCTCAGTTTAGGTTAAATTAGCCAGTTAGAGCACATATCTCCTAGACAATGTAGCCTAACACAGCAATGATTTGCTGGTGCACAAAATGATCCTTTTTGTAACACATTAAGACCTTTTCAGTGCACAGTCCAGAAGAACTAGTAGGCTGTCTTGTGGGATCTTTACTCGGAGGCTGCCTTTTTGAAAAAAAGTGTTCTGCCACTTTGGGATCCTTGTGGACAGTAAACCTCCAAGGGTTTTCCCGCTGCTGTCAGGGGAGGCAGCCAAGAGTCAGACTCTCAGATGCTGCCACTGACAGCAGCTGGGAAACTGACCAGGGCACCAGCCTGGTTTCCTGGCTCCCCCAAGTTACATGGAAAATTTGACTTACACCAGGGTCATGAGAACGTAACCCTCACCTAAGTCTGGGGGGGGTCTAATATGTCTCTTAACTGGGCTCTTTGGTGTCTCACTAAGTGAGACTAGTCTCTGGGGGGCTACAGCTCTGAGAGCAGGAGCCTCCCACAGTCTTTGGGATCTCTACAGAGGCTACCTTTCAACCAGTATTCCCTTTAAGCTGGGTTCTTGGGCAGGCACTAGCTGATCAGTAGAGTGCCCACAGCATCCACGGCTAGCAGCAGATGTTTACTTGTGGTGCAAATAACAAAATATATTTTGCAAGTGGATGGAAAAGTTAGAGGGGACCCTGCTCTCAAACCCACTTGCTCTTCCTGGATCAGCCTCTTGTGGAGGGTGTTTGGACTAGTAGCATGTGGATATCAAAGCAATAGTATCTCAAGGGGCTCAAGACAAAACTACACTATTCTTAAGCCTTTGGTGGTGGTGTATTCCAGTCCTAACAAGCCTATGACTGATGGATTTTATATGTGTATATATATTTTTATATGCAGCCTTTTTACCTGACAGCATTAATGTGTAATGCATTTATAAACATGATTTTTAAAAAAAAAAAAAAAAAATTAGTTCTGTGTTTGTAGGCTGATGTCTGGACCCTTACTGAGACACTTAATCATTTTCTTTCTTTCGAAACTGCTTGGAGTCTTAACTTTCTTCTAACGTCTCCCCTTATGTATTGGGTTACAATAAATCAGGTGGTACTGACTAGTCTGAGGACTTAATACTGGAAATGCTTATGCTCCTCAGTCTCCTCACACAAAGGAAGTGATGCTCATAGTATTGAAACCTAAGTGTGCTTCTCCAGACATGTTGTTTCCTCTTTGTCTGTCAACACACAAAACGCTAGAGCAGCAGCAGTTCAGTATAGACATTTGCTGTGATGACAGGAGGGGTACTCCAATTCTGTAGGTAATCTGCCTCCCTGAGAGGCGGTAGCTAGGTTGAGGGAAGTATTCTTCTGGCAATATCGCAGTGTCTACACCACAGGTTAGACTGGTTTAACTTGCCACTCTGGAGTGTGAGTCCTTAAATAGTTATGCTAATGTAGCATTTCAGCGTAGAGCAGCTCACAGTATTTTTTTGAATCATGGACCAGATTGCACCACTCCAGCAGTGCAAGGTGGCAGACTCTAGCCCTGGCAGAGCATTCACCTCTCGTGAGGCATTCTTATTTAGCCAGCTCTTGTGCTAACTCATCCTTGTGCTTGCTGGTGTTAGAATCAAGATGGAGCATAGTTACATTTCACCATTTCAGCTGGCATATAGTCCATAAAGACAACCACCAGTTGACATAAATTATAGCAGCCCTGTAGTCACTAATACTGGGGCTGAGCTGGCTCACTTCCCCCAGGATTCTCATGCTGGAATAAGATGGTGCCTGAGGTGGACACCTTCTCACCACATGGCATGCTAGGGCAGCAATCTGGACCTAGAAGTCAGTTCATCTGTTTTGTTTTTTAATGGATTTATCTGAATTAGCATTAACCTTGGCTGCCTGATTCAGTGTTCTGCGGAAGTCAAACTGCATTAGAAATTTCCTCATTTGTCCAAACCCTAGGCAATGTTCTGTATGACAGTTGACTAATCACATTTTCCCTTCTGAAATCTCAAACCCTTCATCTCCCAGCAAGCACAGGAAGCTTTTGAGGGCCTGCCTGTTTCAGTGCCAATTTTGGATCTTTTCCAGATGTATTTTATTTGCTTCTGAGAATGTAATGGCTCTCCATTAAACCAGAAACCTTAGGTCTACTCAAATCATTAGCACCATATTAGACCCCAAATAATAACCGATATGTTTGATGCTTTTTGGTGTTAAAAATTTGCAAGCAGTCCTTTAAAGCAAGCATAACCTTTTCTGAGAGATCTGGTTTCTGTGATCAAACGCTAATTCTCTTTAATGGGACTCCTTTGAAGTAGGAGAAGCATATAAAGATGTCATACACACTAGAAGTCCTGTGGCACTTTATAGACTACAGATATTTTGGAGCATAAGCTTTTGTGGGCAAAGATCCACTTGCATCTGACGAAGCGGGTCTTTGCCCCTGAAAGCTTATGCTCCAAAATATGTTAGTCTATAAGGTGTCACAGGACTTCTTGTTTTTGTGGATACAGACTAACACAGCTGCCCCTTTGGTACGTTATACACACTAGTTTAGTTTGTTTAATGGATGGTATGTTAACATGTATCAGCCTTGTCAAATTCTGCTCATCAATTCACAGGTTAACTCATCTTTCATCCCTCATTTTCTTATGATGATTAAAGTTTGGAAGTCAAAGTTTTGCCTGGTGGGCCTATCACTTTCATGACGATTATGCAGGTATATTTTTATATAATAAAATCTGTCTTTATAAGTAGACTCATATGGTGGGGTTGGCCTGGTTCTGCTACAAAGTCTATGCTAGACAGACCAAGCTCTGGTATCTCAGCTGCAGACACTCCAAGAACTGATGTGGAGCTGTGGGGCCTTGTGTGTTGCCCTTGGGTTAGAGAAGAGGATTTTCTGAGCAGGAGCCAGTTTAGCTTTATTTTAAACAGCAAAGAGTGTCTGAGAGTGTCTTCCCCTCTCCCATTCTAATCACAAATTATCTATACCTCTGTCTCCTATGAGCCTGAAGGGGAATCTTTGCTGTTTATCTAATCCATGGTACCAGTGTTTTTAATACCCAGACTTCCTAAGCATCCGGTGTTGTCTCTTTCCAGCCTTGGTGATTGTATAACCCCAGAGGCACTGAGACCACTGATAAGGGAGAGTGAAGTCTCTGCTCTACAGCCAGCTGGCCTTTATGTGGTGGTAGAGCACAGGGCATTAGCCCCTACAGTTGCAGGTTCATATTCCCCCCTGCAGACAACTTGGGTTCTGGCTACACTCGTAGATTCCAAATCAAACACTACAGTAAGCAATCCTTTTTCATGTGCTGTTTCTGCCTTTGTTTCATTGTGTCATATAATGTTCAGTGCTTCACATGCATTTTGTATGTATAATTTTATACAATAAAATAGATTTTTGAGGAGCTGGTTTCTCTTCTGTTCCTAGAAGGGGAGGGGTGACACTGTTTTCACAAACTCTTCAGTATGTGTTTGATCTAGATGCCCCATCACATGCAGCAGCAGCAGCAGCACATGCGGCTGAAAGATAGCTTAAGTGTCTTCCATTTCCACCCCAAAGTATAGAAAGGCCACTGGAGTATTGGTGTCTTAGCTAGCATCTTCCCTGCTCAACTTTAGTAGTCAGCTTGAGAGAGACTCTAGCCGTTGGGATAAGAGAGACTAGATATTCCAGTATGGTGGTTTACAGTCTGCTACTCCTGGGGTTTAAGCCAGCCTGGCCAGAGCTGTAATAACTCAGCAGAAGCACCTAGGCTCCTTGGCTTTTGTTTAAAATGCTTTTGTCGCTAAACATTGCAGAATGGCTTTCCTGCAGCCAACTGGGGGGTGCGATAGACAGAACACCTGCTAACCTTTGTGCTATTTCCAGCCCCCCAAGCTCTTTTCCAGCTGATGTTTATGCTCCCTGCTGGGTGTTCAATGCATCTGAAGCCTCTTGGAATAACTCCCTTATCCTCTGTGGCTGCTGGCTGAGTCCCCGCTGGCTGGAGTGTGGGCAGGAGCGTCTGTCTGAATCAGTGCAGACAGCATTTCTTCTGACCCTCTTTTCCTGGCAGAGAGCTTCTGAGCACTGTTAATGTCATGCACTCACCCTGCTTTGCCATGATGTTAGCTGGCAGACGCAGGCTGGATCTTGTAGCTCTCACTGCACGTGCTGTTTGCAAGAGGGCCTTTCCACAGTGGGGGCTCTGATAGCTGCAGTCCCTGAAAGGCAATTCTGCTGTCTTCACACTTGCTGTTGGAGGTTCTGGCTCTGCAGTGTGCCAGGCCATTGCTCCTCTGGCCTGGAGCATTTCGTGGAAGCCATTGTCTTGGTATGACTGCTAAAGCTACAGCAGCACACCTGCTGCTGTAATGTGACCCTTGCTGCAGTGATAGATGGATTTTCCCCATCACGATGGGGCTTGCACGGAAGGGTCTTGGGCAGCTGAAGACCTGCCTTGGGTGCTGCTAAGCCAGGTTTGTATCTTTCTGAAGGGGCAATGGCTGCTTTTGCATTGTCTTCACTGGCATTGTTCAAGCAGGGCAGGCCTGCACTGAAAGGGAAGGTTGAATTAAGGTACTCAATTCCAGCTACGTTACTTACGTAGCTGGAGTCAATGTATCTTAATATTGGCTTCCCTGCTGACTCCAGTAAGGGAGGTCTATGGGACTGTTTGCTCCCATCAGCTTCCCTTACTCCTAATGAAAGGCAGAAGTACTGATTCAGGTGCCCTGTAAGTTTGATTTAGCCTGTCCCTACTTGGCGCACTAAACTAAACTCTGGAAGATTGACCACAGTATAGTTGGGGTTTTTTTCCCCCTGTAGTGAAGAGGTACCTTCAGAATTGGTGGGGTAGGGAGATAGCTAGCTGCTAGTTCTAGGCCACCTCTTCTCTCCCTGTTCTCCCATTGCCCTACGCAAGGGCTTTGTATGGTGCTGTATTTTGTGTACATGTACCAGAACAGAAACAGTTGGATTCGTAAAACCCAATTTTGCAGATGGTAACATAAGCTATTCTACATTTCAATTGCTGTGTCTGTAGTAGTAGTAGTAGTAGTAGTAGTAGGCATCCTTCAGTCTACGTAGACTATGGATCGCGCCCTTTATAGTTTCAATTTAGGACTTCATTTACAGCGTCTACTGTGACTATGAAGACCCACACGAGAGTGACAGTCCTTGCTGCATCTCTTGCAGATGTGGTGGGTGTCTGGCAAGTCCTTAGTGTGCTTTCTGTGTGCTCGCTTCTCCTCTGCTAGCTGTCTGATCCTCATCTCGCCCGTCTGAAGGCCCTTGTGTAACCCCTGCCTCCATCTGCTGCGGTCGTCTGCTAGTTCTTCCCAGTTGTCCAGCTCGATGTCTACCTCTCTGAGGTCTCTCTTGCAGACATCTTTGTAGCACAGCTGGGGGCGTCCGGGAGGTCTCTTGCCAGAGGCTAGCTCACCATACAGGATGTCTTTTGGAATCCTTCCATCATTCATCCTGTGGACGTGGCCAAGCCAGCGGAGCCGACGCTGCCTGAGGAGGGTGTGCATGGTTGGGATTCCAGCTTGCTCTAGGACGGTGGTGTTGGTCACTCTGTCCTTCCATGATATTCCAAGGATACACCTGAGGCATCGCAAGTGGAAGACGTTCAGCCTCTTTTCCTGGCGGGCATACAGGGTCCAAGTCTCGCTGCCATAAAGGAGGGTGCTGAGGATGCAGGCTCTGTAGACTTGCATTTTGGTGTGAGTGTACAACTTGTTGTTCCACGCTCTCTTGCTGAGTCTGGACAGAATTGCTGTGTCCATTCTCAGTGAATTTGAAATAACTTAAGGGCTGTCATGTTTGGTCCTACTCTGGTGGGATATGTCTACACATCAGCCTTATTCCAAAATAAGCTACCCTGGAATAGGTTATTTTGAAATAACACTGCTACACATGTGCATTTTGCAACTGTACTTAGCTATACCAAAATACATTGTCTACACACACATAGCCTATTTCATAATAGAGTCATTGGATGCACTGTGACTTATTTCAAAAGAGGCTCCATTTCCTGTCTTAGCACCAATTCCAAAAGAGCTATTTGTCCCAGCTGCACAGAGGGGGAAGTTGAGGCACACATGTTAAGGGAAAGTTCTCAGGCTACGACTACACTCTAGTTGTGCCTAAACAGCGCACTCAAAATGGCAGCACTATTTCAAGCACCATATTCTGGTTCTGTACCCCTTGTCATACGAGTAGTGGCAACTTCTAAATAGCTGCTTATTTCAAACTTTGGTGGCATGTGGACAGCTCCAATTTGAAATAAGTTAACTAGAAACTATGCAATTTGGTTGGCAAGTTGCATAAGTTATTTCAAGTTATGGCTACAGTGTAGCCATCGCCTGAGAGAATTCAGCTTTCCTGACTCTGTGCAGCTCACTGCCAGATGCTGTTTAAAGGGGTGAGCAGGTGAGAAGCTTTGGCTGAGGAGTGAAACTTAAGGGTGTGTCTACACGGGAACAAATGAAATAGCCATGCTAATGGCCATTTTGAACATTAGTAATGAGGTGCTGAATTGAATATTCAGCGCCTCATTAGCACGAGGACACTTCTGGCCATGGCACTTCGAAAGTGCGCAGCTACACGGGGGTCCTTTTCAAAAGGACCCCGCACCTTTCAAAATCCCCTTATCCCAATCACTGATCGGAATAACGGGATTTTAAAAGGTGGGGTCCTTTTGAAAAGGACCCCCCGTGTAGCCACGCTGAGCCACGCGCTTTCGAAAGTGGCGCTTTCGAAGTGCTGCAGCCGGAAGTGTCCTAATGCTAATGAGGCACTGAATATTCCATTCAGCACCTCATTAGTAATCTTCAAAATATGGCTATTTGGAAGATATGTGCCCATGTAGACACAGCCTAAGAGAGCTACTCCCCAGGGCTGTTCTAAGTTGGAACAAGGAGAAATAGGTTTCTTCTTTACTTCTGTCTGCCTACGGGGTAGTATGTTCCATCCATGAGGCAGCTGCAGGGCCCTGCCTTCAGAGGCTTGCACAGGTAGTTAGAGACCATTGCATGGGCTGGAAGTATCAAAAGCTGGAAACCTAACTTCTTGTAAGTTTCTATTATACATTCTCTCTCCCAATCTTGTATCAGCTGTTGCTTTCTGGCTGTTGCTTAATGCTATTGGCTGCATCATTTGAACTCATGCCCTTTGGGGATAGCAGAATTTGTCCAGTGTAAAACTACTTCGTCCTTTCTTTTGGAGGAGGAAGGAAGCTATATGTCATAACGTACCAGCCTGCAGAAAAAGCAGGTAACAAGCTGCTCCAAGGGGAACATGTGGTTAGTTTCCTCTCTTAAAAATAAGTGAGATGGCAGTGTTTGATTCCCTACAAAGCTCATTTTTAATCTGGGAAAAGGGGACAGCCAGGCTTATCTCACTGGTAGACACAGCATCTGCTGCACGTAGACCAGAAGCTGTCCAAAACCACTTGGCCTTTTTAAGCTGTTTGAGAAACGATTGCAATTTGGCAGTTGCTGTACTAGGATAAGATTAGATCTCCATATGTGGCCGTTTCAGACTAGAGATGAGAAATGAAACAGGGTGGGCCAGTATGCAATAGAGGGTGAAGCTTGCATCACCTGTAAAGGGATGGTTTGAGTTTAGGGAAGGACAGGTGAGGTATGTGATTGCATGTCTGTTTGCTTGTTTACGTAGGATGAGTTGGGGTGAGGGTCATCATAGTTGTCTTCCCATCCACAGAACTGACTGCAATTAGCACTTACTTGTCACCTCAGACCAGGCAGCAAATGGCTGGGGAGAGACTGAACTTCATCAAAGCAAAAAACAGTCAAGTAGCACTTTAAAGACTAGCAAAATAGTTATTAGGTGAGCTTTCGTGGGACAGACCCACTTCTTCAGACCATAGCCAGACCAGAACAGACTCAATATTTAAGACACAGAGAACCAAAAACAGTAAGCAAGGAGGACAAATCAGAAAAAGATAATCAAGGTGAGCAAATCAGAGAGTGTAGGGGTGGGGGGAAGGTCAAGAATTAGATTGAGCCAATTATGCAGATGAGCCCCGATAGTGACTCAGAAAGTTCCCATCACGATTTAAACCATGTGTTAATGTGCCGAATTTGAATATAAAAGTCAGCTCGTCCACTTCTCTTTCCGAAACGGTGTGATAATTCCTCTTCAGTAACACACATACCTTTAACAGCAACAAAGGGTCCTGTGGCACCTTTATAGACTAACAGAAAAGTTTTGAGCATGAGCTTTAGTGAGCACAGACTCACTTCATCAGATGCTGGTCTTGGAAATATCTTCTCTGGAAATACCATCACTGGACCTAACCAGGTTACTCACAGAATCACGGGCACTTTCTCATGCTCCTCTACTAACATCATATATGCCATCATGTGCCAACAATGCCCAGATGCTTTGTATATTGGACAGACTTCTAACTCCCTTAGACAAAGGGTCAATGGGCACAAAACAGACATCAAAACGCTCCAGATCCACAAACCAGTTAGTCAATATTTTAATGGAATGGGGCATTCTGTCAATGACCTAAAGGTATGTGTGTTACTGAAGAGGAATTATCGCACCATTTTGGAAAGAAGTGGACGAGCTGACTTTTATATTCAAATTCGGTACATTAACACATGATTTAAATCATGATGGGCACTTTCTGAGTCACTATAGGGGCTCGTCTGCATACTTGGCTCAGTCTAATTCTTGACCTTCCCCCCCCCCCCCCCCCCCACCCCTCCACTCTCTGATTTGCTCACCTTGATTATCTTTTTCTGATTTGTCCTCCTTGCTTACTGTTTTTGGTTCTCTGTGTCTTAAATATTGAGTCGGTTCTGGTCTGGCTATGGTCTGAAGAAGTGGGGCTGTCCCATGAAAGCTCATCTAATAAACTATTTTGCTAGTCTTTAAAGTGCTACTTGACTGCTTTTTGTTTTGATAGTGTATAGACTAGCATGACTTACTCTCTGTTACTATTGAACTTCATCAGAGAGGGATCTTCCAAGGCAGAGGTTCTCAGAAAAGGGTATGTGGAGGTCTTGAATCTAAGGGATACATCAGCTCCTCTAGATTCCTCCTCCACTGCTATGTAAACCCCGTGTTCTAACTGTCCACTCCAATAGTCTGTGGAAGTGGGCCTTACCCACGAAAGCTCATTACTTAATACATGTGTTAGTCTTTAAGGTGCTACATGACTGTTTATTTGTGAAGCTGTGACTATTCCTCTAAATATCTGCTTAGTTTTACAACAAGCCACATAAAAATGCCTAGCAAAGCCTATACAAACTATAATTTCAGACAAGCCTTGCTTTTACTGCCCTAATGCTGTACACAATATAAGTACAATATTTATATTCCAACTGATTTATATGGGAAAGTCAGTGTTTTCAGTAATGTGTTATCACACACGTGTATTTTTATGTCTGATTTTTGTAAGCAAGTACTCAAGTGATGAAAAAGTTGGGGTTAAGCAAGGCAAATCAGACTTTTGAAAGGGGTATGGCATTGTTAAAAGGCTGAGTCTGTGGTCCAGGGAACACCTACATGTTACATTGTAGTAGTGTACTGGAGAAACTAGTATGGAGGTTGTCTTCATCTGTGGATTGAGGAGATATCTCTATCTGAGCCTCTACTTTAGGATGGCTGTCTTTTTTTTTTTTAAACTGTTGGGGGGGGAGGGGGACATGAATTTAGTGTTGGGTATCTGTCTTCTCTTCGGGGGATTTTATTGTCTGCTTTGTATTGGAGCTCTTTCTTAAAGCCCTGTCTCCTGGAGTCATGGCACCAGGAGAAAAGTTTGCACTTTCCTTTTAAGAACAAGCAACAACTTGCCCCACATTAAAATGTGGGTCATGAAGGCTGGGATGGAAGTTGTAGTGCACATGCTTATGGAAGAAGACTTGAGTACGTGACCCCTCAAGGCTCAAAAAGGCAAAGAGAAGGAATCTTCAAATTCAGATGAGCTGAGGGTGCTCAGTGTTAGCCAAAAGTATTATGCTGTTTTGTTTTGGGTTTTGTTTTTTTTTTTTTGGGGGGGGGGGGCGTGGTTCATAGGTGCTGTGAATGGAGGTGTGAGGGTGCTGCAACACCCCTGGCTTGAAGTAGGGGTGCCAGAATTTTTTTTTTTAATTTATGCAGGAACTGCAGCCCCAGTGTGGGAACCCCGGTCAGGTGGGGAATTCCCATGCCAAGTCCCGTGGAAATGTGGGATTTGTCATGGAAATTCAGGGCTGCCCTGCACCTTGCAGGACCTCTGGTGACCCTACCTGAGGGGGTTTCCATTATAGACAGGGTTTGCAATGTGGTTCAGGGCACTCAGCACCCTTGCTATAAAAAATATTCCAGGATCCTTGTAGGGGGTTGCTGGGATTTTTACATTTCAAAGAAGGGAGGACACAGCTTTAAACTGGGGGACGATCACAAAGACCAGCTGCACGCCACGAGGTAGGGGAGCATGTGCAGGAGGCGTCCCTCCTGCCCTTCTCAAGATGGCGCCGGGGGTATTGACCTTATCAGCAGGGCGGCCCCGCGGGGGATGAGGAAAGACACGTGACGCACAAAAAATGGTGGCCGGCCTGGGCCAACTCGCGTCCTTCCCAAGATGGCGGCTTCCTTCTAGTCACCTATTGCTGGAGAAGTGCTTCCGGCGCGTCTTTCCCGGCGTGCAGCGCGAGCGCGGCCCCGGCCCAGCTCTGGAGCGGTGGGCGGCAGCGCAGCGGCAAGATGGCGGACGTGCTGGATCTTCACGAGGCGGGCGGCGAGGACTTCGCCATGGACGAGGATGGGGACGGTAAGGAGGGGGCGCCTGGCCGGGCGGGGCCGGTCCTGTCCTCCCGGGTCGGGGGGGTGGGGCTGGAGTCAGAATTGCTGCCCCCACCGTTATAGCCCCCCGGTTCAACGTGGTTATGGCCCCGCCCCCTCCGTACCCGTCCTGCCCGGTTCTGAGCCCGGAGTCCGGCCCCTCCAACGACAGGCCCTGGTCCCGCCTCCCCCGCATCCCGTCCCACTGATTCCGACCGTCCCTGGGCCTGTCTCGTCAGGTTCTGGTCTGAGTTCTGAGTCCTTTCGCCACCACGGACAGGTTCTGACTCCAGCACCTCCCCGTGCCCATCACATCACATTCTGGCCACTGACTTCCTCCCTGCCTTGGAGTGGTTCTAAACGCTGCACGTCTAAGCCTACCCTGGTATTGATCTAGTAACTCTGTCCTCCTTCCCGCCCCTCACAACCTTCTGTCCCCATAGGAAGTGCACTTCAGACCTCCTTAGGGTTGAAATTAACCTGTTGAACTTCTCTGCAGAAAGTATCCACAAACTGAAGGAGAAAGCAAAGAAGCGGAAAGGCCGAGGATTTGGTTCAGGTGAAGGTTTTGTCTTGAATGCTCGAGTTACTGTGCGTGTCAATCACAAGGTGTCTCCTGTGCCATGTAGCCAACTGGAGTGGACGGGCCACTTACTGGAGTCATCTGCCAGGTTTTAATTGGGGACTGCCCAATGCGTGAGTTCTAGAATGGGAATTAGGACTTCTGCATTCCACCTGGGACTGTCACTGGCTCATTCTGTCCTTTGGCAAGTTGCTTTACTGCCCTTTGCCTCAATTTCCCCAATCTGTAAAATAGACCCTTTCCAACTTACATATTGGGGTGACACGACTTGACCAAGGTCACCAAGAATCTGATTCTGTTTTAAATACTGGACCTGTGCAGTTTGACAGTGGGTTTTGGGGTTTTTTTGTGCTTTAAAGATTAATGCAAAGAGGTGTGTGTATGCCTCAGTGTTTAGAACAGCTTGAATAAATGTTCACATTTATTTAGACTGTAAACTCTTAAGGGCAGGGGATTGTCTGTGGTTGTGTGTACAGTGGTTTGCACAGTGTGGCTCCATTCTTGGCTGGTCCCTAAGCACCAGTCATCTAAAAAGATTTTTGTCTCTCCCCACCATCCCATTGTATGTCCAGAGGAAGGCTCAAGGGCCAGAGTACGTGAGGACTATGACAGTGTGGAACAAGATGGGGATGAGCCTGGGCCTCAGAGATGTGAGTACCTGCTAGAGATAACAAGTTTGCTTTAAGGTGTGGTCACCCAGCCTTGGCTGTGTGAGGTGCTCACACAGGACTCATGTTGCTTTAAAGACTGAGAGAAATCAATTTTATTAGGGGAGACAGTGAGGTATAGTGGATGGACCACTGGCTGGAACTCAGGAGACCGAGGTTCTATTTCCCAGTTCTGCCAATGGCCTGCAAGATGGCCTTGGGCAAGTCCCTTCAACTCTTTGCATTTGATTTTCTCATCTGTAAACGTTTTTTGAGATTGCTGAAAAGCAACACACGTGAGCTAATAGGGATTATCATTATAATGAAGTGTACATTGTTCACAGATTATCTGCATTTTATAGATAAACAAAGCGGCTATCTCCAGGGCTGTCAAAATGATATTTTACTAAGGCTAGATTCACTCCTGCATGTATTCTGCACCCAGTTTCACTTAGTCCCCTGCTGACATTGGGTTCCAAGTACAGATGTTAAAGAGCGAATAAACTGGTGACTGGGTAATCACCAAAATTTCTGTCGGTCGCTCAGTTAACACCCCCTCCCCCCCACACCTTGCTGCTCTGCATTTGAAAGGCTGAGCCGGCACATAGGCTGGCTCAGCTTCTATCCCTGCCATGGGGATTGGACTCTATCCCTCCCTTGCCTGCCTCTCTGCATTTAAAGTACGTGTGCTGGTGGGGACAGAAGCTGAGCCAGCCTGCATGCTGCCTCAGCCTTTTAAATGCAGAGCAGCAGCCAGGTAAACTGCCTGATCCTGGTGCAAGCAGGGATAGAGGTTGAGCCACCCACTCCCTATTTACGTGTGGCGGGAGGGGCCTGCAAGTAACCACTAGACGCTTATCAGTCAGTTGTATAACTGGATACTTTATTATATCCCTAGTTCTAAATTTAACAGTGGGTCTGGTTGAGGTGTTCGGACAGTCCCTTTGCATCCTGCCTGTGTAGATGTGGGCATTATGTGTGCACAGTGGGGCTTGCTACCGAGCCATTGAGTGCACCCTGTGTTCTATGTAACGTGTGTTGCTTTTCCTTGCCTGCCCTCCCTACAGCGGTGGAGGGTTGGATTCTCTTTGTCACTGGAGTTCACGAGGAGGCCACTGAAGAAGATATACATGACAAGTTTGCAGAGTATGGCGAGATAAAGAACATCCATTTGAATCTAGACAGACGAACGGGCTACCTGAAGGTAGGATGGGTTAGATGGTCTAGTGGTTGGGGAATTCTCCTCTGGTTCAGTGCTTTGCTCTGCCACAGAGTTTGTGTGTAGCCTTGAGTAGGTCACTTAGGCCCAGGTCCAAAAAGGTATTTAGGTTCCTAACTCCCATTGGTTTCAATAGGAGCGAGACATCTGAATACTATTGACTATGTGGGTTTTAGTGTGTTTGTGCTTCATGTGCCTAATTGGGATAATAGCACTGCCCGGTCTCAGTGGGGTGGGGAAAGGGGGTTGTGAGGGTAGATACAGGTTGCATGGTGCTCAGATAGTGTAGGTAACGGAGGGGGGGCCAGATAAGATATGAAGTCATGCAAATGAAATTCCTCCCTCCCACATGCAGTTGGGAGAGGAAGAAAACTGAGAACTGGACTGCGAGCCAAGGGCTCTGGGCTTCAGTTGTCAGCTTTCCAGGTGGAGGGTGTGTGGGTGGGGGGATGTATAGTATAATGTAGTGGTTAAAGCAGAAGACGATTGGCAGATGGGATTCTTCAGTCCAGCTTGAACACTGAATTTCTTTCTGACCTGGGATAGGTCACTTCAGCTGTCTGGGCCACTGTCTCTAAGTTGGGGAGTATACCACCAAGTCCCATTTGCTTAGTCTTAACTAGTGTGCTTTGAGCTCTCCAGGGAGGCCATCTAGAAGGGGAAGGAGGCATATCAGTGTAATAGTAATCAAAGCCTCCTCCTTTACTGCATCCCTTTCTGGTTAAAACTAACAGTTCAAAGTGTGAGTTTCGGAGTAGTGCGTGCGTGTTTTTAACTAAATCTCTCTTTAATATTCCTGTGTTGGGAAGAACACCGCAGCAGTCCAACACTCTGGCATTTAATTTCAAAAAGGGGAATTATACAAAAATGAGGAGGTTAGTTAAACAGAAATTAAAAGGTAGAGTAACTAAAGTAAAATCCCTGCAGGCTGCATGGAAACTTTTCAAGGACGCCATATTAGAGGCCCAACTTAAATGTATACCCCAAATTAAAAACCACAGTAAGAGACCTAGAAAAGAGCCACCGTGGCTTAACAACCATGTAAAAGAGGCAGTGAGAGATTAAAAAGTCATCCTTTAAAAAGTGGAAGTCAAATCCTAGGGAGGAAAACAGAAAGGAACATAAACACTGCCAAATTAAGTGTCAAAATGTAATAAGAAAAGTCAAAAAAGATTTTGAGGAACAGTTAGCGATAAATTCAAAAAACAATAGTAAAATGTTTTTAAGTACATTAGAATCAGGAAGCCCGCTAAAAAAGCAGTGGGGCCCCTGAACGATAGAGATATAAAAGGAGTAATCAAGAAAGATAATGCCATTGCAAAGAAACTAAATGATTTCTTTGCTTCCGTCTTCACGGCTGAGGATATTACAGAGGTTCCCAAATCTGAGCCATGCTTTGTAGGTGACAGATCTGAGGAACTGTCACAGATTGAAGTGTCAGTAGAAGAGGTTTTGGAACTAATTGATAAGATAAACAGTAACAAGTCTCCAGGACCAGATGGCATTCACCCAAGGGTGCTGAAAGAACTCAAATGTGAAATTGCAGAGCTATTAATGGTGGTTTGTAACCTATCCTTTAAATCAGCTTCGGTACCCAATGACTGGAAGACAGCTCATATAACGCCAATATTTAAAAAGGGGTCTAGAGGAGACCCTGGCAATTACAGACCGGTAAGTCTAACGTCAGTACCGGGCAAATTAGTAGAAACAATAGTACAGAATAAAATTGTCAGACACGTAGAAGAACATGATTTGTTGGGCAAAAGTCAGCATGGTTTCTGTAGAGGGAAGTCGTGTCTTACTAATCTATTAGAGTTCTTTGAAGGGGTTAACAAACATGCAGACAGGGGGGATCCAGTGGACATAATATACTTAGATTTCCAGAAAGCCTTTGACAAGGTCCCTCACCAAAGGCTCTTATGTAAATTTGGTGGTCATGGGGTAGGAGGAAAGATCATTTCATGGGTTGGAAGCTGGTTAAAAGATAGGAAACAAAGGGCTGGAATTAAATGGTAAATTTTCACAATGGAGTGGGGTAACTAGTGGTGTTCCCCAAGGGTCAGTCCTGGGACCAATCCTGTTCAACTTGTTCATCAATGATCTAGAGAAAGGGGTAAGCAGTGAGGTGGCAAAGTTTGCAGATGATAGCAAGCTGTTCAGGATAGTCAAAACCAAAGTAGATTGTGAAGAACTTCAAAAAGATCTCAGCAAACTGAGTGATTGGGCAGGAAAGTGGCCAATGAAATTTAATGTGGGTAAGTGTAAGGCAATGCACATTGGGGAAAAATAACCCCAATTATACATACAATGTGTTGGGGGCAAATTTAGATACAACAGATCAGGAAAGGGATCTTGGAATTATAGTGGATAGTTCTCTGAAAACATCCACGCAGTGTGCAGCGGCAGTCAGTAAAGCAAATACGATGTTAGGAATAATTAAAAAAGGGATAGAAAATAAGACGAAGAATAGCTTACTTCCCCTGTATAAAACTATGGTACGCCCACATCTTGAGTACTGCGTGCAGATGTGGTCTTCTCACCTCAAAAAAGATATACTGGCATTAGAAAAAGTTCAGGAAAGGGCACCTAAAATGATTAAGGGTTTGGAAAGGGTCCCATATGAGGAGAGGCTAGAGAGACTGGGACTTTTCAGTTTAGAAAAGAGGAGATTGAGGGGCGATATGATAGAGGTATATAAGATCATGAATGGTGTGGAGAAAGTGAATATTGAAAAATTATTTACTTGTTCCCATAATATAACAACTAGAGGACACCAAATGAAATTAATGGGTAGTAGGTTCAAAACTAATAAAAGAAAATTTTTCTTCACACAGCGCACAGTCAACCTGTGGAACTCCTTGCCAGAGGAGGCTGTGAAGGCCAGGACTCTAACAGAGTTTAAAAAAGAGCTTGATAAATTTTTGGAGGTTAGGTCCATAAATGGCTATTAGCCAAGGGTAAAGTATGGTGCCCCTAGCTTTTAGTCAAAGGCTGGAGACAGATGGCAGGAGACAAATCGCTTGATCATTGTCTTCGGTTCACCTCCTCTGGGGCGTCTGGCACTGGCCACTGTCGGCAGACAGGATACTGGGCCGGATGGACCTTTGGTCTGACCCAGCATGTTCGTTCTTATGTTCCCACTCTATTTCCTTCACTTCTTGCCAAGTCGGTACTACTTCTGCCATTGCTGACAGCCCCATGATATGTTTTTCTCAGCTGTGAATTTGATAAGGATCTACATAAAGTGTCTTTTCTCTGTCATTACTGAATCATTTATGAAGATATTGAACAGAACCAGACCTAGAAATGGTCCCTGTGTGACATGACACAATATGTCCTTTCAGCTTGACTGTGACCTACTAATAACTGCTCTTTGGAAATGTTTGTCAAACCTGTTACATGCCCATCTCACACATGTTCCATCTAGGTTGTATTTCCCTGGTCTGTTTATGAGAAGGTCATAAGAGACAGTTTCATAAGTCAAGATATATCACCTCTTCCACTTCCCTCCGAATCCACCCATCCATAAGGATTGTTGCTCTTTCAAAGAAAGTTATTAAGTTACTTTGACACAGTTTGTTCTTGAGAAATCCATGTGGGGTCTTACTTATTATTTTTAGGTGTTTGTAAATAGATTGCTTGATTATTTTCTCCCTTGTCTTTCTGCGAACTGAAGTTAAGCTGACTGGTCTGTGATTCTCCAGGTTGTCCTTAGTCCCTTTTTTGTAGATGACCACTATATTTGCCCTCTTTGAATCCGCTAGTCTTCCCTGAGTTTTCAAAAGTAATTGCTAATGACTCAGATATCTCCCTGGTGGACCAAAATGTACTGGATGCTCTTGATCTGTTTCTGTCAGTTGCTGTAAGGGCTGGCCAAGCCTCTTTGAGTATTTGCTGCTCCCCCCCCAGCATTGGCCCCTTTGTGCCTGAGTCTTGCCTCCTTGCGTCCCACAGGGATACACTCTTGTAGAATATGAAACGTACAAAGAAGCCCAGGCGGCGATGGAGGGTCTTAATGGACAGGACCTGATGGGGCAGCCGATCAGCGTGGACTGGTGCTTTGTCAGGGGGCCTCCGAAAGGAAAGAGAAGGTAAGATGCTGCTGAAAGTCGAGGGCTGCATCCCAGCTGATGTGGCTCAGTCCTTAGCTTGGCAGTCTCAGCAGAGATGCTGAGGATTGAGTGAGTCAAGGCAATTGAGCTATCTTCACACACCCTCACAAAGAGAGTCCCTCCAGCACAGAGAGGGGAATCTATTACCCTGACTTTCTAGTGCTGGCGGAACATGTTGGATTGAGAGGTCTGAAGTCACGGAGTAGCTGACAGGATTTCGTGTTAGACCAACTGGAAATTCTTTACCACGGAGCCATTCTCTCCCTTTCTCTTACTTGGAGCTGCTGTGGGGAACTCAAGTTCCTGTGTTCATTACCTGTGCATGCTCCAGGGGCTTTCACCTTTGCCTCTGTGCTTTTCATCCAGGGACATGGGAACTCAGTTTTGAAATTCCTGGCAACTCATTTTCCTAGAGGAAAATGGTCTTTGTCCTACAGGCAAAGGAAGTACCTGAAGCAGGGAAGAAAGAAATGTCACAGTCGGTGATTCCAGCTTTGAGGATTAGCTCTCTGGGAAACACCCTGTCATAAAATGATACTTTCGAGCTCTTCCGTGTTTTAGGGTCTTGACATTTCTGATAAGAGGTGACACTGACAGCCCGACCATTTGAAATTTCAAGAGCAGGAATGTTAACCTTGGGCTGAATTTCCAGTGGACCAGTCTGGAATTCTGTTGGGTTGTGTTCTTCAGTTTTTCAGTGATCTGAGCAACAGGTTGGTAGTTGAGATTTTACTAGTCTGCACCTAGCCATTGAAATGCGTTAATCTGGGCTAGTCATTAAGGGCTCTGTGACTCTATTTCTGCAAAACGGGGCCCCAACTTACCTATCTTTAGTGAAGCACACTGATATCTTGGCATGAGCTGTAAGGGAATATTTTGCTGTTGCTCTGCATTATTAAATACCTGCCTGTTTCCACTCCAAAGCTGATTGCATTTCATGGACAAAGAACATGGTCTTTTTGCATAGAGGTAGTTGAGTGCTTTCAGATCTTCGGCGATGTCAGCTCAGGCTAGCATATGTATAACTCTGTCCCTGTCTGTCTTCCAGGGGAGGGCGTAGACGCAGCAGGAGTCCGGATAGGAGACGACGTTGATATCACATTTCTCCATTTCCTTTTGGAAGTTCCTAAATGTAAATTCTCTCTGTACAGCTCTGAAACCAGGAAGTCTCTCATGAGCTGGCTGTGCAGACACCTGGGCCAATCTTTCTAGGTTTTTAATTGTGCTGCATTTGATCCTGTGAGATTTGGGGATATTTTTTGACCATTCTCGATTTCTGTTTGAGACTCCTGATCTCCTTTTGACCCCAGGCACCTCAAGTGCGAGAACTCATCCACGTGTATTTTGAATGGTCTTGGCATGAGTGGTGCTGTAAGAGGATCTCATTGTGAAGGAGAAATGTTACCCATAAATACTGAATAAAAGTCTGCTTTTTATTTCTATTTTAAAAGCCCTCTACAGTTGACATGTGTCAGTGAGGGAGACATACTCCCATGGAAGAGACATCAGATGCCTGGGTTTCATTCTCAAGCAGACCTTAGTCTCTTTCCAGCCTGTGGGTAGACCATAAGGTTTTAGATTTTAACCGATAAACGCCCCCAGTGCTATTAAAACTGGTGTTTATCTGTCAAGCACTCAAAATGGTTTTCATTGTTGTCTGTACTCCTTGCCCAGCGCAGTTTGTGCAAGTGAGGTCTCTGCTACCTGGCTTGTATCTAACGGCTTGTTTACACAGAGCTGTAACATGGACTTGCAGGGATGTGTGACTTCCTAGGTGTGCTAACCTGTTAGGGTCAGTTTCACTGGTGTGCACTGAAGGTTTCCCTGGTGTTCTATAATGGTGTGCTCTTTGAAACCTTTGTGTATCTATGAAGAGAGAGCATTGAAAAACATATGGAGAACTCAAAAATTGCTAAAAATAACCCCCAAAAAATGAAATTAAGGAATTTCTATCTAAGGTCCTTACATGGCTTCTACCACTGTTGTATTTAGCTGGGTTCCCTTTAATTTTTTCCCTCCGTTGTCAGAATAAATTTTATTGTGTGCACCCAGGTATGTGCTCATTGGTTCTCTGCTGATTATCTGGGTGGCACCTGACAAGGGTGGCCACCTAAGTGTTCAGCTTACAGGGAACACTGGTATTTGGTATATTTCTTTTCACAAGCCTCCTGGGAGGTAGGCTCAGCTATTATTGCTCATGTACAGAAGGACCAGGTAAGTAGATTCAAACCCAGGTGTCCTGGATCTTAAGCTTGTGCCTTAACCACTAGGCTGTCTTGCCCTTTAGTTGCTATGTTGCACTGCCTGGGGTAAACCACTTATTTTCTACTACCACAGCCCATCTGTTTCCAACTGTATTAGACATAAAGGTGGGAAAAGACCACGGCTGCACTGCCAGGGTAAGATGCATGCTACAGCTTGCACAAGTCACCTGACTCATGCTTGCTGGTCTTGGGCTGCAGGGCTATGAAACAGCAGTGTAGACATACTGCCAGTGACAGAAATGGGTTTAGAACCCAGGAGTCCTGTCATCCTGCTCTGAGCACTCAATCACACTGACTGACAGGAGTTACTGGGCGGGCAGAACCCAAATCAGGATCTGGGTATTTCTGATGGGGGATGGGCGGTGTTCCACATTCTGAGACCAAGTGGTGTATTTGCAGGGGTGAGGGGTGGATCATGGAAATGCAAACTTGGAAGTTCCACCTCCCCTTGAGAACTGGAGCCCAAGGTGCATGTTTGAATGGGGAGGTGGATGTAGAAAATAAAAATCCCTTGTACCCATCTTCAGTACATCTCAAAGCACTTTCCAAAGGCGGTCAAAATCCCACCCCATTTCACAGGTGGAGAAACTGAGGCACAGAGAGGGCAAAGTGACTTGCTCAAGGACCCCAGTAACTTAGCTGGGAATAGACCCTGGCTCTCCTGAGTCAAGCCTGTTTCCACTGGGCCACACTGTTACTTTTTGCAGTGACTTTTCCAAGCAGCTTCGGAGCATGGTAGCCCATTGTCTGCATGCACCTTCACTCTTCCCAGCTGGGCAGTGGGCAGCCTGAAGCAGCTCTGTGGCACGAGGGACTGATGGTCACAAAGGAAAAGGACCAAGGAGAGGTCACCGGCAATGTTCCTGCTAATATTTTTCATTTGTGTATATAACAAATTTTGTGCTCTGAGGTATGTGTGGATGTGTACCACCCATAGAAACACAGGCTGCTGGCTGTGGAAACTCTGCTAATCAGCTGGGCGGCACCTGAATCTCTCCTGAGTGGCAGCCCAAGTGCTCAGCTTACAGGGAGCACTGATCACTGACTGAAAAAATAATCTGGATTTATTGGTGGGTGCTTGAGTAAAGGAACAACTGCCCAGTATCCCCCACTGGGCTGTTCCCTTCCCTGGGAAGCAGGAGCAAATGCAGGCCAGGCTAAGCTCCCTTATATAAAGCTCTCCACTGTCTTCCTCCTGCACAGCTCACACCTCCCAGCAGGCAGCCCTGTGTTAGCCGTCACCTCCAATTCATACTTGGCTGAGCCGCCTTCATCTTCCCCAGCTCTCCTTATGGGCACGGCTGTGGTGGAGGCCCAGAAGGAGCCATTCAGTGTGGAGGCTGCGTCCTGCTCCTTCCTGTGTTGGGTGCATCGGCAGACATGCCGGATCTCCCTGCGGAAGTGCATGGTGAAGAGGCCATAGATGAGGGGGTCCAGGCAGGCATTGAAGAGACCAAAGAGGAAGAGGATGTGGCTGAGGGATGGAGACACCTTCCGGCTCAGCATCTCTGGGGAGAACCAGTACCAGAGGCCCAGGAGGTAGTAGGGTGTCCAGCACAGGACAAAGGTCAGCACAATGACAATGGACATCTTCAGGGTGCGCATCCTGGCCCGCGGGATGTTGTTGTAGGAGCGGCGGAGGTGGACCTCCTTGGAGGAGACTGCAGAGTGGGAGGGGAGGTGGGGACAGAGAAAGAGAATAATGAGCATGGACGAGAACGAGGGGAGAAAGGGAAAGTCTGCAGGGTGGAGAAGAGTGCATGTAAGAGAATGTGGAAAGGGAGAGCAGGAGGATGAGCTTTAGAAAGAAGCAATGAGCAGAGGGCGGAGGGTCATGTTCCCTGTAAGCTGAGCACTTGGGCAGCTTCCTGGGCAAGATTCAACTGCAGCCCAACCTGTGTTTCTGTAGGTGGTGTGCATCTGCACAAGCCTTGGTGTGCATAACAAATTTTTTTCTGCACATGGATGGAAAAAACTAGAGGGAATCCTGGTGGAGGGGGATTAAAATGAGAAGAAAGAATGTGAAAGACAGAGGGGAAAAGGGTGAGGGTCCCTACGTCCCCTGCCCCAAGCCAGTGTGAGAGCGGAGAGGTGCAAGCTGCCACAGCCCCCTAGAGAGGGAGAAATGAGCAGGGTGGATAGTTGCTGCTGGCTGCCTGGGTTAATGGGCCACAGCAGCAGGCAGTGCCTCATGGGGAGGCCTGGCGTTCTGCACGTGGTACCAAGTCATGGCCTGCCACAGCCAGTGTGCCCGGGGGGATGGGGACATGAAGGGAATGGGTCTCTGCAGCTAAGTGCTGCGGGTTTGCACTTGGAAAGAGGCAGAGGGTGAGGATGGATGAAAATATACCAGGAATGGATGGGGAGGCAGAGCTACAAAGTGCAAGAGGAGAGATGGAGTGGGAGAAAGGGAGAGAAAGTGACAAAGAGAAAAGAGACCAAGGAAAGAGGGGGTGAGAAATGACAGAGCAGTGGGGAAAGAGGCTGCTGGTCCAGGGGAAGAAAGGAAGAGCCACTGAGGAGACAGAAAAAGAAAGGTAGAGAGGAAGGAGAAAAAGAGGTACAAAGACGGGGGGTGCGGCAGAGGAGAGACAAACGGGGACATGCCCACATGCATCTGTTCACACACGGTCTTGTGTCCCTCAGATGCAGACCTGCTGCAGTGCTGGGGGTGGGTGTGTGATATGCGTGCTGGGAACCCACAGCCAGGGCTGGGGGAGGCGAGAGGCAGGCCAGGCTCACCGCAAGCTCTCTTCATTTTGCCCGAGATCTCGATGAGGATGCGGGAGTAGCACAGCACCATGATGAACAGCGGCAGCAGGAAGAGGCAGGAGAAGGTGAACATGTTGTAGAGAGTCTCCTGCCAGTGGGCTTGGAAACTGCCCACCGTGGCACACTGGATGAAGTAGCTGGGCTGGGAGCGGCTCACTGTGTGGAAGACAAACATCTGGAAGAGACCAGCCCCCACACCCCAAAGAAACAGTTAGATCTTAGTGCCCTCACCGCAGCGACATACTGACCTCTGCTCTGACTATCCAGCCTCGTGCTCCTGCTTGTTACACCAATACTCCCACATCCCTGCCTCTGAATCAGGTCACTGGCCCATTTATCTATGCCATCTCTGGTCCTCTGGTTAGCTCATCCTCTGCCCTCCCAGATCTATTGCCTGTGTCCTAGCTGTACATCCTCAAACCATTGGCCTGTCTCCTCTTGTATCCCTAGAGCTGGTCCATTTTGTGTGGTAACCCTGTATCCTGCCCATATGACATCAGGTCATTGGCCTCTCCAGTCAATGTCCCCCACACCATAGAGACCTGTTCTGCCTAGAGCAGACACTGGCAGTACCAGACACAACAAAAGGAGGCTGCGCCATCTGGTGCCTGCCCTGGAGTCCATTCCAAAGTCATTCCCTACCTGCACCATTGCCATGGCAACCTACCTGAGGTAATGCCAGTAGCATGCTCAGGGCCCAGGCCACACACAGCATCGCCTTGTTCTTCTTCTTGGCATCCCCCACGCTCAGTGGGTGCAAGATGGCTGCCTGGCGGTCCAGGCTGATCACCACGGTGATGAAGGCTGAGGCGTACATGGCCACCAGCTTAAGGAACATAAGGACCCGGCAGGCCAGGTCCCCTGCATACCACTGCACTGTGATATTCCAGGCAGCGTCCAAGGGCATCACCACAAAAGTCACCAGCAGGTCAGCTGCAGCTAGGTTGACAATGAGGATACGGACATGTGGCCTCTTGCGGTACTTCTGGGTGACAGTCCACAGCATGGCGATGTTAAAGCAGGCTGAGGAGAGGAAGAGAACGAAAGTGATGGCCACCCGGACCTTGGCAGCAGTGGAGAACGTGGGCAGCAGGAAAACCTCCTCTCCAGGCAAGCTGGCATTGGCTCCACCCTGAGATGAGACCTCTGCCTCCTCCCAGGTCTGGTTGCCCACAGTGGTTGAGCCCCACACGAGCAACTCACTGACCTTCCTGCAGAAAGTGGCATTCATATCGGAGGCTTGGGTTTTCCCACCTGGAATCTGCACAGCAGCCTTACGGAGATTTGAGGGGCTAGGATCCAGGGTGCCGAATCCAGCTCGTCCCTGGGAAGCCAAGTTCCTCCTAGACCATAGCTGGGCTCAGAGACCCCGAGCATGTTTTGATACTGGGATGGGAGACTCCCCTTCGCTTCTGCTCTGGATTTAACGAGAAACACCTTCTGACTTGGAGAACTTTTCTTCTTTATTTCATGGGAGTGGCTGCCAACTCCTCCGTGGCTTGTGCTGCTGAGACTCGGTAGGGACGCTTCTCTGGTGACAGATATCCCACGGAGGGAGGAAGAGTTGGGATCGACTCTCACTTCTAAATCTCTGCCTGGAGGGGTTGACAGGAAACGTGGCTTCCCCCTGCCTTCTCAGTGCTTCCCTTCACTCCAGTTGTGTTCCAGATTCACAGGAGTGAATAGGCACCCCCGAGTCTCTGATGAGCTGATCAGGGCTGGTTCTGACGAGGCAAGGGTTTAGGCTGCATCTCACTGGTTGGATCAGCTTGGAAGGCATTTCCCCCCCAGCTAGGGATATTTTTTCCTGTAGTTGAATTTAGTTCTTTGGGGCAGTTAGTTGCTGGGACAAGTGCAAGTTTAATATGGTGCCTCCAGGCTCTTCTGGGCCGTGGATCCAAATGCAGCCCCTCCCAAGGTGCTCTCCCTTAGGGGTGCAAACTTCCCCTTCTCCCCAGCTGTTCGATTTCCCCAGGGGCTTTTCATGTGCTGACAGCCAGCTGCAGTCAGGGACACTGCCACTCTTACATAGTATCTGTGTCCCCTCAGGTGGATGCACAGGGGTGAATTCCAGCCCACCTGGTGCTATGCAAAGCAATGTGTAGACACAGCTCTGTGGGGCCAGTGTGCATTACATGGTGTGCCTCAGTCTCTTGCTCCCATCCCTGGGGTGCACCAGAACAGGCTTGGAGATCTGGCGTTTGTTTCCAGATAGCTCTGAATGGACCAGACAAGGGTGAGTTAGTTAGCTACTGTTTTCCCATCTGCCCCAAGGGGGCAAAAGGCAGGACCAGTCCCCAAAGCCAATCTGATCAGGCTCTCTGCAGAGGGTGCTAACCCCAGGGACCAGTTTACATCCCTAGTCTGACCCACTGGAGCCAATGCTCCCATTGGCTGACAGGTACCAGTCAGGGCGGGAGCACACCTTGGCAGGGCTATGTGGGACACTGAGCTTTGAGCAGGAACCAGCCCTCTGGGACTGATGCTAGAAGGGGCTGGTGGTGACTTGGGTGAGGTGGGAACTTGTGTGATCCCTGATAATTTTGCATTTATTTTTGCAGGGCCTCCCTTATCTCAGGGGCGGTGATAAATAGGGTCAGTGCGAGCCGGCTGGCATCAGTTCCCATTATGCTCCAGCTGTTGCTGGCTCATTAATGACTTACTGCCGTGTGAGCAAATGGGGTTGTGGGGGTTTTATTCCCCTGGTTAACTTGCACCTGTTTCCTACTGTCCTGCAGCAGTCCCATGTGCGTGCCTCAGTTTCCCTAGGCATAGCATCAGTGCATAGTGGCGAGGGGAGTTTTGGTTTGATGACTTCTGACATGTACCCAATGACCCTCCAGGCCTTTTGTAACCTGGCAACCAGATGACACCTTTTCCCCCTGGGAAACAGGACAAAGGCGGGAGGAGGGGCTGGACTGGTTTGAATTGGAACTGGGCAGTTGGGGAGTGGGGCAGTCGGCTGACTTGAGAGGGAGGAAGGAGGGCCAGGGCCCTGGCTTGGAGACCCCCTTTGGGCCCCTCTCCCCAGGATGGATTGTACTGTTGGTTTCTGGGTTCTCGGCTGACAAGTCTGTTCTACGCAGTGTCTCTGTCGCCTAATAACCCTTCTGTTCTCCCTACTGAGTGAGAGTCACATCTGACTGTGGATGGGGCAGGGCTCAGTGACACCCCCCACTCCATGACATGCTCTCTGCTGGAGACCTTCAGTAGGTCCAACACAGCACCCCTAAAATTCTCACTCTGTGCCCCTCCACCTCTCCCCAGGCCTCCCAGCAGCACCTCAATATCCCATGCTCCACCCACTGCTCCCTGGCTGCCAGCAGCAACCCACATCCCATGCCCCAGCAATGGGCAGCAACAGAGCAAGACGTAACACGTGGGAAAGGTGCACACCCGGACTGAGAATCAGCCAACCCGGGCCTGCACTAGCCATGCGCACAGTGGCATCAGGCACGGCTGGTTCAGGGGGCTCACAGCCTGCCTCCCCCAGAGCCGGGAGAGCTGCAGCAGGGTGGATCAGAGCCCACAGGGACTGCCTGTCCCGGCAGATCCCAAGCCAGATCCCGGTACAGGGTCTGTGCATGCCAGCCTGATTCCACGCCCATCCCTGTTCACCTGCTCCAGCTACTCACCCTGACTTGTCCCCGTCACTTTATTTTTAGCTCAGTGGCTGGGAGGATTTGCTGGCAGCTGATTTATTAAATGTTGGCAGGGAAGAATAACTTGGAGTCAGTGATAAGAGGTAGGCGGCGGGAGCTGTTGCCAGCAGCTCGGACAAGGGAATGCAGCTGCCCGCCAGGGCCATGGCACGGAGACTGTGATATCGTCGGGGGGGGGCGTCCCTGTGGAATCCCCTGAGAGTTAGAGCCAGCACCTAGGGCATGCGTCAGGGGATGGGGGATACTGGGGCAGAGCTGATGTGAGGGAGGGAATGGAGTGTGTTTCTGATGCCACGATGCCCCCAGCCTGGAAAATCTAGCTGGGCAGCTCCCATCCTCCTAGGGAACTATGTGACCACCAAAACCCTGCCCATGGTGGGGCTCCAGCCTGGGTTGCTGTGTGCAGAGGGGGGTGATAGACTGCTTGGCATTTCACCTCCCCTGTTTTCTCTGCCAGTAACCTCCCTTAAATGTATCACCATCAAACTGGTGCAGTGAAACAGCTGGGGGCAGGTACCTGAGAAGAGCACTTTGCTCTCCAGCCCTGCTGAGGTCAGCTCCGCCTCCTACTGTTAAAATGCTGCAGCTACAGTGTGAGGGCATCTCGGATGGATCTCAAATGGCCAACAGGAGCCTGTGGTCACAGCTGCAGTTGTGGGGCCTGGAAACTGTGCAAAGGAAGCGAGTGGGTGGGGATCATAGTAACAGCCCCAAGCTCTTTCTTGGTCTTTCTGGATCTCAAAGCACTTGACAAAGGAGGTCAGGATTATTACCCCCCTTTTGCACATTGAGGAAACTGAGGCACGGGGCAGTGAAATGACTTGCCTAAGGTTGCCCACCAGGCCAGTGGCACAGCTGGGAATAAAGCCCCGTCTCCCCAGTCTGGTGTCCTATCTGCTAGGTACACGGCCCCACAGGGTGAACCAGTCCCCACCCACCTCCTCAGCTTGTACCTTGCAGGCACGCAGACAGACTGGGTCTGCCTGACTGCACCGGTTTGACTAAGGTTGTTCCTGAAACCTGAGTCAAATTGGCACAGGCCTCAGCCTGGCTGCCGTTATTTCAAACCAACAGTCGCTTATTTCAGTTTAGCCCCTGCTGGAGGTGTCTGATACTCACGGCCCAGCGGCCATCTACAGCCTGAGCATTTTCACAATCAGGTCCGGGAGTCCCTGCAGCCAGGGATGTGTGTATCTGTTCCCCGTCCCACAATCCCCTCCTCCCATAAGTCACCTCTGCTGTGCCAGGCCCTCCGATAATCCTTGAGGCCACAGGAATTCTCAGGCTATGTAGCAAAAGTGCTCAGACTGTAGAGAGCCCATGTGCCTGTCCCTCAGCCAACTGTAGCTAACCCCTTTACCATCCTAGCCCTGGGCCTGCTCTGCCGTTGTCCTGCTCTGAACTTACCTGTCATGGCAGAGGTGTGGTAATTGGGCATAGTCGGCTGCTGCGTGGTGCCCTACCTGCAGAAGGGGCCAGGAGGAACAGACGGTCCCAGTTCCATAGTTAGGGAGCAAGGGCTTGCTTTGCCATGGCCCTGCACCTCCTGCAGTGTTTTACACACATGTCCAACAGGCTGGAAATGCAGTTCCTGGCGTGGTGGGGACAGCAGCATTTTTACCCTCACCTTGCACTAGTGCAAACAGCTGCATTGTGACACTAGAGTTGGCCTCTAGGCCTGAAATTTCTACTGACCTTGGGTAAATCACTTCCCCCCTTGGTGCCTCAGTTTCTCTATCTCTATAGCCAGCAAGCTCTCGCGGACAGGTGCTGCCTCACATGCTGTGTATGTACAGCACCTCACGCCTTGGTTTGAGGGCTGTAGGAGCCAGTCCAATACAAATAAGAGCAAGCATGGGCTTCAAACCAATCGCAAAATTGTCTGCAACTTCCTTTGGTTCTTGGCGTTGGCCTGAGCAGCAGAGCCCAACAGAGCTGTTGAGTATTTGAACTCTGCAGGGTGTTTGGGGCTGGTTTTATTTTTCTAATAACATGGTGCATTTTTTGACTCCTTCGGCTGGGGAGGAGAACACGACAGCTGGCAAAGCTCGACGCCCTCAGCACCGGACAAAGGTCTCCTCCAGCCTCTGCCTTGCCATGAACCTCCCGATGCGTTCCAGAGTGGGGGGCCCTGGGCACTGCACCTCTGGGAGCTTCTCATCCAAGCCAGAGGGGAAGGGGAAGGGGAAGGGGAAGGAGAGCTGAGGATTAGAACAAGGGGGACTGGGCATCAGGACTCCTGGGTTCTCTGCGTAGCCCTAGGAGGGAGTAGGTCCCCCTGCCCCACTCTCTCCTGAGTCACAGCCCCTTTGGTGTGGAGGGGAGCCCGATTCCTCACTTCTGGCACTGGGAATAAGGGCAGCAGGCAGCTGGAGGTGAGGATGTGCCCTCAGTTCCCTCCTCTGCTGGGGCAGCAGGTGCCAGCTGCAAAGAAAGGGAGTTATTAAGCGGCAAGGTGGCCAGCGAGCTGCAGAGGGAGATGGGCCATTTAACCCCTTCCCCTCCAGCAGCTTCACTGCCCCCCAGCCTCTCCCCGCACCGTTCACATCTGGCCCTGCGAGTCTCACCTGCTGGAGGACCCCGCTCAGGCACAGCAAGGCTAAGCCAAACTCAGCCACGCCCCCCCCATCACAACCCTGCCCCCTCCCCTGCTGTGCCCATCTGTTCTAGACAGGGCAGGGGAGGGGTCAGATTAGGGGATCTTCATAGGCCCATCTGGCCTTGGAATTGCTACTTCTAGGAATCGTTTAACCCCGTCCCGTCTCCTGCCCCCAGGAATGACGGGCTGGGTCAGCACAGAGAACAAGGGGGTCTTGGCTGGAAAGGTCTCTGCCCCCCAGCCCCAGAGGCGTCCCTGCACCTCCCCGCCCCGTCCCACACTAACCCACAGTCCCCGAGCTGGTCAGCTCTCAGCTGCCATCACGGCCGTTTCCCAAGGGACGAGTTTCTGCGCAGCTCCTCACAACAGCCTGACTGGGGGAGTCGGCCCTGGCCTGGCCTGGCCTGGCGGCATTTCACTGGGTGTAAATGAAGACGCAGGGTGAGCCCAAGGGGCTCAGTCCCCATGGCCAAGTCCTGGTCCAGTTGGGAAAGTACCAGCATGTTGGGGGCTCTGATGGGGACACCAGGCCTCAGCCTAGGAGATCTGACCCTCAGTTTCACCCCAGTATCCCTAGTTCTCCCCACACGGCCCTGCTTCCACTCCCAGCTCCCTCCACCCTGACACTCTCTCACTCTCTGCATCTTGGAATCCCTCCTTAGAAATCGACCTTTCCAATCCAACGTGCTGCTTGTCTCTAACCGCTCCCGCCTCCGGCGCCCAAACACCTGCTCCTGTTTCCCCCGGCTGGGAGAACACTGCCTGGCGGTGCCTCCTTCATTCCCCCACTCCCTCCGTCCTGCGCGGTTGGATCTTCCCTTACCATCCCTGGGTGTTCGCCGGCTCTGCAACCCAGCACGGCTGCTGCAGAAAGAGCTTTCCTGCGCTCCTTGGCTTCCTCCCAGCGCTGCACCCTGGCTCCGTGGCACAGCCCTCCACAGCAAGGCTGGATCGCGGGTCCCCGGGTCCCGCGATGCTCCGGTGGCTAATTTCCCAGCCCTCCAGACGCACTCCTCGTGCTCCTGGAGGTCACTGCAGTGCCGGATTGCCTTCTGCTGCCTTCTGTGGCTGCCTTATCCCGCCCCTCCTCCACCTTCACCTCTCCCTGCTATTTAAAGGTGCACCGTTCCCCAGCTGGTGACGCGTCACGCACCCAGCTGCACGAGGCAGAAGGTGTTATTCCTGGGAGAGGCCATCCGAGCAGCAGGAGCTGGCTCAGTCGAGGCAGAGCCAGATGGATGGAAGCTTCAGGGTCCGGCCCCACTCTGGAAAGCCGACGTGAAGTCCTGTGGCCCCGTATAGCCTAACTGATTTTTTGGAGCATAAGCTTTCGTTATTTTTGTGGATACAGACTAACACGGCTACCCCTCTGATACGCTCAGAAGTGGAGCTTAGGGTGTTTTTACTGACAGGCTGGCTGGGCTCTGTGCAGTTTGGACATACTTCATGGCTCCAGGAGTTTGGAGCTCAAGGGAGTACTCCACCACCAGTCACGCTAATAAGAATTCCCAGTTTGACCCACTGTGTCAGAGCCTGATGCAAGAAGCAGCCAGGTGGATAGTTACAGGGCAACCATCCCTCAGATAGTGACTTATAAATGAGAAGGAGTTTGGCAAGGCTTTGGATCCATCTAGGGCAGGCGTGTCCAACCCACGGCTCACGGGCCGCGTGTGGCCCTGGACAGCAAGTAATGCGGCCCCACAAGATCGTAAACTTTTAACATTATTACTATGTGATTTATATACATTAACTATATTATATATTTTATATGCGGTCCAAGACAATTCCTCTTCACTCAATGCGGCCCAGGCAAGCCAAAAGGTTGGACACCCATGATCTAGGGCATGAACTAACTTCTAGTGCAGGGGAGTGCAAAGTGGGGGGCAGGTCCCCTTGGGGTGGCATGACATTTCCTAAGGGGCAGGGCCCAGTATGATTGGCTGCTGGGTCTCAGGCTCATCCATCTCATTAGAAGTGTTGAAACAGGTGACTGGTTTTATGGCTGCATATTCACATTTATATACAGATCAATAAAGATTTTATATTCTACACACTTATTTCCTTACACATGCTGAAAGGTTGGGTTTTTTTGTTTTTTTATATGACCATAACGGAAATTTCCATTGATTTGGATTCCATTAGACAGCTTGCCCCCCTCCCTCCACTAATTGCAGGGACGAAAAGTGGGGGCCTGACTTAAAAAGGGGGAACGAGCAGTGCTGTGTAGGGGACTCCCTGAGCTGGGCTGGGAGGGTGGCGGGGGAATCTTGGCCAGGAGAGAAGGGATTGGGCAAAGCTCTGCCTGGGGAGCTGAGGGCTGTGAAGCAGCAGATGAGGTGGCAGGTAGCAGGGTGAGTGGCATTGGCAGAGCTGGAGGCTGGCCAGGAGCTCAGGAGTGGCATCCAGGCCTGCTTGGGACTGCGAGGCATATGGGTTTGCCAGTCACCTGGGCCGGAGCAGCCATCCCCTGGGAATGCTGAATCCACCACTGGCAGCAGGGCCAGATTTACAGCTTGTGGGCCCCTGGACTCAGCATCCCCCACAGCTGACCAGGGGCTACTGTTGCTGGTGGGGGAAGATGGTCAGGGCTTGTGGGGTAGAGGGGCTCATAGCTCCTGCCCCAGGGGATCACTGGGACTCAGGACTCTAGGCTTGGTGGCTGGGGGGAGGGGGGACGGGACTATGACTTAGGTCTTCGTCCCTGCAAAAAGGGGGTGAAATTTGCCCACCTTCCCACACTACAGGAAAGTGCTAACGTTGATATATTGACCTTCCATGGTTCATTATTGAAAACCTGCCCCAAATAAGTGGGGGCTAGCCCAGCAGCCCACCCCCAATCTCCAGACCAGGCAGAACTGAACCCCTGGATCCAAGCAGCCGCCCCCAATGTGGGGACACGCCAATCTCTGTCATCACGACGGATTTTTGTGTGATGGCATAGGCCTGTGAGTGGATTTCTCCCCCACCCCGGCCCCAGCCAGCTTAGAGCAGGGCAGAGCCAGCATCCGGGCATCAGACACCATGGGAACGCTCTGAGCCCCCTGAGCCCCAAGGGAACACGTTAGCTCAGTGTTTCCCAAGTGGCGTTCTACGAAAGGACCCCCGGGATTCTGCACAGTGAAAATAAGGGTTCCACCGTCAGGGGCCGGCAACCTGCAGCTCCGGAGCTGCATGCGGCTCCGGACGGTGCCACTGCTGACTCCTCTGTGGCTCCCTGCCCTGCCACCGCTGGAGCAGTGGAAATAAATTGACTTGGTTTAGCGGCCGGCAAGACGGCGGGAGGGATCCGGCCATTAAACCAACGGAATTTCGATCTGTTCCTTCAGCGGCGGCAGGGCAGGGATCTGCAGAGCCCCTCGCTCGTGGAGTAGCCCATGCGCGCAAGGGGGCGGGGCAAGGGGAGCCAGACGGGGCCTGTGTTCCTGCATCCTCGCCGTTCATTGGCTGCGGCTGGCCTCTCGCGTTGCCATAGGGCGGCCAATGAAATCGGGCCCTCAGGACTAGAGTTGGAGGAGCAGCGGTGTCTGAGGTCAGTTCGTCTGCCATGTTGGGTGAGGTAATGGGAGGAGCTAATGGGCGGAGTTTGTTCAGGCGGGTTAGGCTGCAGGCCTCTTAGGGTGGCTGGGTTAGTCCTGGGGGCTGGTTTGGGGCTGAGGGGGGTTAAGCCTGGGAACGTGGGGGTTGGGCTGGGGGAGGGTTAGGCCTGGGGATATGGGGGTTGGGTTGAGGGGGGGTTAAGCCTGAGAATGTGGGGGTTGGGCTGAGGGGGTTAAGCCTGGGGATGTGGGGGTTGAGCTGAAGGGGGGTTAAGCCTGGGGATGTGGGGGTTGAGCTGAAGGGGGGTTAAGCCTGGGGATGTGGGGGTTGGGCTGAGCAGGGGTTAAGCCACATATAAAACTGTTATTAGGGGTTCTGCAAAATTATTTCACGTTTAAGAGGCTTCTGTGGCCAAATGCACTAGCCAGTAATGTCCTTTCTGCAGCTGCCCAGCTGTTGTTTGTGGCCACGTCTGGTGGAGTTGCTCACAGAGGAGGGCCGGTGGGTGCACCGTGGAGGGGGAGAATTAGAGACGCAAACAATAGGACTATACTGAAACCAGGCCTGGTCTGCAGGATGCAGAAACCTCCGTCAGAGCCAGGAGGTGGCATTGTGACTCAGGCAGAGGGCTGATGCTGGAGACGGCAGCTCAGGGATTTATGGACAGGCAGTGATAGGAGGGGTGAGGAAGGAGGATTTCAGTCATGATACATGGGTGTGTTTGTCTCCCCGTTCCCATCCAGAGCCTTTCCTGTTAATGCAACGAGCCAGTCAGGGCTTCCTATTGGAGCCCCAAATGGCCAATACCAACTGATACTGCCATTTGTGCAGTGTTACCCAGTCAATGGGCTTTGCAGACGCTGAAATGCAGCCACCTCTGGGGTGGCACGCTGCAGCTTGCTTAACTGCTGTCCAACAACACTGCCCAGGGATCATGCACCCAGTGCTGAAATACAGCTGCCTCTGGGGTGGAACACATCAGCTGCTTAACAACATGCACAAGGTGTGAATGTAGGGCAGAAAATGAGGATGAACCCCGCCTGTGGGTGAAACAGCAGGAGAGGTTTTGGGAAGCTGAATGCAATTATTCAAGCTGGAATCCAGATAGGGCACCAGGGCTTCCTAATAACTAGGGCAACCATATATCCCTGTCTGGGATACAGGGGGACAGGCAGCTCCTCTGGACTCCACCAAGCCCTGAGGAGCCAAGAAGGAGGCAGGAGCCACCAGCCCTCCCCAAGAGCACTGGGGAAGCAGCAGCCACCAGCCTGCCCCAGGAAAGTGGTCGGGATGTGCAGCTGCCCACATTCCCCACTTCTCTGAGGCTTGGGGAAGTGACTCCCGCCGGCAGCTGTGCCAATACTCGGTCCCAGATCATAAATCCCTTTCTTCCCCCAAACTCCATCTCACAGACCACACCCTCCCTTGGACCTCACTCCCCTATCCCAGGCTCCCTTCTGCACCCAGCCGCCATCCCAGACCCCACACCATGAATCAAAACCTAGGATTGGCACATGCCTGAACTAGACACAGGTGAGGAGAAATAGCCTCAGAGGGATCAACCTGTTAGTCTGCAGTGGCAGAAATAACAAGCAGTCCTGTAGCACCTAAAAGACTAACCAGTTCAGTAAGTAATGAGATTGCACAGGTAAGGTGAATCTGAGGAAGTGGGCCTGGCCTGGCCTTTTTGTGGGGCACGTGATTCTCCTGGTCCAATCCAGACTCTGTAACCGCCCACGCCCCCCCTTGTGATGTCAGCTGCCGCCCACATAGTCTGGGCGGGGCTGGAGTGAGGGGCACTGCAGAAGGGCTGGGGCAGGTGACGGGCAGTGGGGGGAGTCTATGGGGCAGGTGATGAGTAGGGCAACCATATCTCCCTGTCCCAAATATAGGACCAGGAGATATGGCAGGGAGGGGTGGCTCCTCCCTGCTCTACCAAGCCCCAGGGATCTGGAAAGGAGGCAGCAGCCACTGGCCCACCCCAGGAGCCCCGGGGAAGCAGCAGCCATTGGCCTGCCCCAGGGAAGTGGCAGGGATGCGGCAGCCACCCAGGGTCCCCTGTGGCTCGGGGAAGTGACTCCCCCTGTGCAGCTGCTGGTGGAAAAGGTCAGCGGGGAGGGCCCAAATACGGGACAATTCGTCTCTTTTAAAAAATAAGTAGTGATGCCAAAGAAGGGATGGATGGTCACCCTAGTGGTAACTTCCCACGCAGGAACCAGTGCTTGGGGTTTAGTAATGTCAGATGATCCCAGCCTGAGGTTTGTGCCTCAGTCTAGCCCCGGCACTCAGGCTGGCACATGTTTCAGGTGGCCCCTGTGATCTCCGTTTACGTGTAGACCAGGCCTAGCTCCACACCAGAGGGTTGGGGCTGGACCTAAAGCAGGGGTCTCAGACTCAACTTACTTTAGGGACAGTGCCAGTCCTCAAATCTTCCTCACTGGCCAAGGGACACATCCCCTGACAGAGCCCCGGGGGTGGAGCTAGGGGTCTCCATGTGTCCCCCTCTATGTGAACCCCAGCCTCACCTGCCACCTCTGGGTAACTAACCACCCTGGGGGTGATAGTGCAGCAGGGCTAGAGCTGGTTCCAGCTGCTAGCTCTGCACTTCCATTAGCACAGCTCTTTAGCCCTGGGGGAGGTGTGAGTGGAGCCGGTCTCGGCCATAGGACAGTTTGGGGCAGTTGCACAGGCCCCATGCTTTGGGGGGGCCCCTGTGTCAGCTGCCCCAACCATCCTATGAATGGGATGGTCCCCCACACTCAGGGTTGCCCACAGGGCCCAGGGCAGGCTGGGGCCAGCAGCAGGGGTTGGGCCCACCTGGTAATCCCTGAGGCCATGTCCTTCAGGGCAGGGGGCTTGAGAGAAGGGGTGCATTTGGGCGGGGGAGAGGGAGGAGCATGGACAGGAGTAGGCAGGGAGCAGGAGCTGCAGGGACTGGGTTTGGGAGCAGGGTGCAGACACTGCTGCCAGGGCCACAGGGGCCCATGGGGCCTTGGTGGGGAGCTGACTAGACCATAGAAGGCCTGTGGGTTGTGAGTTTGTGACCCCTGAACAGATGAGAGCACCCCAAATCCTGTAGCATCCCGGAGCTCCCAACCAATGCCGAGACAGACAGCCGCTGCCTAGCAGAGCCAATGAGGCTGAACAGGGGAAGGGAGACAGCTAACCCTGGATTTCCCATCTCTAGCCTTTCCCTCTTCTTCATGCTCCACATGAGCGGCGTGAGCCAAGACCAGACAGGAAAGCACGCTCCTCGGCCACTTGCTAGTGTGGGAGAAGCAGGACAAAGAGACTGGCTCAGTAATCAGGACACAGGATGCGGGTGGGAGGACAGGAGGTGACGGCACCATGCCAAAGTGTGTTGTGCATTAAGGAGCAGCTTCTCAGGCCTGGATGAGGCAAAGGAGGCACTGCTCCATCTATATCTCATATTGCAGGTCGTCTGCCAAGAGCAGAGACTTTTCAGGGCGGGCTGGAGCTGGGTGGCTGGGGAGTTTGTTTTTTGAGGCACTGCACCTTTATGTTGCCTAGAGTTCTGCTAGGAAGACTCGCCCTGGGTTGCTGCAGCATGTTGCAGAAGAGATGCACACACTGTGCTCTCCCCTAATGCAGATGTTTGGAGGCGTAGTACACAGGCATCCCATGTCTGGCTGTGCTAGGGCCTAAGTTGGACACTTGCCTGGGTTAGGCAGGATCTACTTCTTATCTCCATGCCTACAGCTACATACAATAGGCCAAGGGCAATTTAAACCTGCCTCTGACACACTGGCTGTTGGCCACTGCCGGAGGCAGGGACTCAGGCCTGGATGCACCAGTGATGGGACTCTGGTGTGGCAGGCAGGGAGATGCTTGAATTGAGAGAGCAGTGCTCTGAACCAGCTCAGCAAGAAAGAGGATACAGGACTAGATGGACTGGTTGGCTGAGCCAGCACAGGGAGGAGATGGAGGTCTAAGGCTTGGCTGGGCTTGATTTGGTGCAGTGGTAGGAGGGATACAGGAATAGATGGACCAATCATCTTATCTGACATCAGGAGGATGGAGGAGGACACTGGTGGACCAGTGACATTTTCTGGTATGGCTGATCCTATGCAGCCAGTGCACTACGATGCCTGGAGCTGAAATCAAAGACTTTCTGTTCCAGTACCAGGCCACCGGATGGCAGAAGAAACCCATATGCATGAACAAAAAAGCAGTCATGTAGCACTTTCAAGACTAACAGAATAATTTATTAGGTGATGAACTTTCATGGGTGAGACCCACCAGGAAAACTCATCACCTAAGAAATTATTCTGTTAGTCTTCAAAGCGCTACATGACTGCTTTTTTGTTCTGATAGAATACAGACTAACACGGCTATCTGCCTGTCACTATTCCATATGCATGAAGATGCAGACGAGAGCCAGACTGAACTAACATGACTTTCATTCAAACCTACGTAAAGACCAGGAGATCCTCGATACACCCAGTTGGGAGAGCAGCAGGGGCAGGCTGGAATTATTTACCCCAACTGAGTTCTTCTCTGTTCTGACACTCTTCCCACTGGCCACCCTCTGGTAGGGACAGGAGCACCTTGCCAGCAGAAAGGTAGAGCTCCACAGCAAGGGTGTGGGCTGGGGAGGGAGGGATCGGACGCTGCCCAAGGCAGAAAAAGCAAGTGGCCTTGTCAATGCAAGTCTCACCACCTTTTGGGGGAGGCGGGGAGGGGATGGTGACCACTAATAAGCACAACATGCTTCAGCTCAGGGTGTTTACCCCTTCATCCCCTCGCTAACTAAACTGGGGAGGGTCTTGTGTTCTAGCGCACAGCTGGTAGGTGGTCATGCCTTAACTTCTGACTCCTGCAGCTGGGTAAGGGTCACTAGCCTGATGGTGCAGGTGGGGAAACTGAGGCACAGAGCACAGCTCTTGTAAGCTGAGCCAGCAGCCGAACCAGGCCTTTTGATACCCAGTCCCCTATTCTAACTACTAGATAACATTCCCCTTGTGGCTTTGGGATGACAACTTTTGTATCCTGTGCTCTAACCATTAGACAGCATTCCCTCTTGGGATGGGGAGGTGGACCCAAGAGCTGCCCCATGCTCGTGCATGCCACGTGCATTACCAGTGACATGGAGGAAGTGGTTTTTCCTAAGGGCTCCCAGACCACAAGGCCCCTGAAGCTCCTATGCAAGTTCTGTACAGAGGAGTTGCTTCCCTCAGCCCCGAAATGCACAGCTGCACAAGGGCTGGTACTCATGAGCTAGCCGCTGGAGCTTGTCACCTGTATTCCCTCCATTGGTCACTGACTTCCCCTTTGCTTCCTACCCTAAACGTCTGTGCAGTGTTGCTGCCATGCTCCTCCCCAGACCTGGCAGCATGTCAGTCCTCATCAGTGTGCAAATAGGTTTGTGCTCCGGCAGGATGAAATGGAAAATCATTTGAATCCGCTGAGGCACCAGATGCTGCATTATTTCCTATTGTCCGTTGTGTGTTCTACCAGGAGCTCCGGTGTGGCGTGGAGCATGGGTCTGCGGAGATAATAACCCCATGTATCCTGGGAGAGGGGGCTTTCCAAGTCACTTAGGTGACTGGGAATTAGGTGCCTACCCAGGAATGTCTGGAATTTTCACAGTGGAGTGATGCATTTGTTTGGAGACACTGAGTCCAAGGCTGCTTGGATCTGAATCTTTTGGCTCAGCAATAAAGAGGAGAGAGACTGTGTACATAGGCAGTGGTCTGTCTCCAGACAGCAATTGCCTGTCTGGGGCTGCTATGGCCCCTGAAAGCAGCCACTGGGGAATGGATTCTCAGCCTGGTCAATTTCTCTGGCAGTCCCCAGCGCTTGGAGGGAATGAGTGAGGTGCCCACCCCAGCGGTGCTCGAAGCTAGGCCTGGGCTGCCTGATTGGATTCTTTGGCTAGCTCTGTACATCTGTGCCTTCCCTCACCGTGGTGTCTGGGCAGCTGCAGAGCTGAGCTTGCGTTCAGCAACATCACTCATGCTGCAGCTTCCCTCCTCACTTGTGCCACAAGGGGGATTACACTAGGGATTTAACAAGGCTTTCATGGCTCCTGCTCTCGCCACTGAGCTGAAAAACAAAGAGTCCTACCTCCACATTGCCTGCTCTAACCACTAGACAACACTTCTTCCTTGGATTGGAAATGGACTTCAGGAGTCCTGACTCCCGGCCCTCTGCGATGGATAGGCAAAGGGGAGCAGAAGCCCCAGGAGGACATGAAGGTGGAGGGAGACTCCCTGAATGGAGCTGGGATAGGGCTCTTGTATGCACACCTGGGAATCAGGAGGTCTAGTGAACTGAGTTACACACCCGGCCTGTGGCCTGTGAGGACCTGGTCACTGCAAACACAACCAGGACTTTCCCATCCTTCCCACACCGCTATGTGCAGATCCTAGCTCGTTGGGTCTATGACTCCCCATCACCATAGCAGCTGGGCAGCTGCAGAACCAAGCTCATGCTCCCACGAGGGAAGGGTGTAGTGGGGAAGGGATTGAGAACCTCTACGCTAGAGCCTAGATTGTGAGGTAGGACACAGGCCAGAGACACAGCAGGGAATGGGCTGAAACTGATCTGATTGTGTGGCAACGTGCAGAGAACTCTTGGCTGGCCACACTAGTTCAGATGCCATCTGATGGTCAGGAATGGTCCCCTCTGGCTAATACATACAGCGATAAAGCCACCCCGGATGTTGTTTTAGTCAAACATCCCCTGGTTTGCTGGGTATTGATTTAGTGAAGTCCATAGGGAAAAGCCACATGGTTTCCACCAGACTGCTACAGTCTGGGGAAATGAGCTAAGAAACAGGCCAAGTTGGGACCCATTTCTGCTTTGTTATGTACAACTGATTTAAAGCAAACCATTCCCTGCAGTTGCCTTTAATACACTCTGGGGCAGGAGATTGGAGGAATAACATTCTCTCTCTTTCTCTCCCCAGCTACCTCTCCCTCAGTCTCTCTCTCTCTCTCTCTCTTGCGCACGCACACACACACACACACACACACACACACACACACAGAGAAACCCATTCCTTTTGTGCGCATTTTTTGTTCACATACACCAGCAGTACTCAGAGATCTGCAAGCTGCAATCGAGTCTTTAATATGTCCCCTGCAGCTTCGGCATGATTTCATTATTAACCGGTCAGGATGTTTTTACTATGCTATTAACTGGTTGTAGTCAAAATAAATAATTGTAGTTAAATAGTAGTTAAAATAAAATAATACTTGATGGGTCGTTTTGCTGTGCAAATAAAAGGTATGTATATAGTCAATGGAACAATGATTTCTCACTACTGTGGCTGTGCTGGGTAATATTAGTCACTCATCTGGCTCCTAAGCAGGGTTCGTGCTATTTTTTTCCATCCAGGAGCGGAATAAATGTTATGTGCACTGAGGCATTTGGGGATGTGCACCACCCATAGAAACGCAGGTTGCTGCCTGTGGGCATTCTGCTAATCAGCTGGGCGGTGCCTGAAAGTCTCCTGAGTGGCCACCCAAGCCCTCAGCTTACAGGGGACACTGCTTCTGTGGTCTGAGTATGACTGAGCTAGAACTTACTAAGTAAAAGCTATAAGACAGCAGCTAGCTAAAAAACTACCACCCAACGGTTTGTGCATTTGGCCAGCAGGGGGCAGCAATGTGCTTGCACCACTCCAGGCACGTGGAGAGGGGTGTGACAATGGCTAGGGGACCATGGGGCAGGCTTGTTTAAGGATCCTTACTTGCTGAAGGGTTCATAAGGTGTGTTTGGTTATTGATTCATCAGTGGCTCTGTTCAGGCCTGCTAGAAAAGCATGTGCATTACCTGTGTGACAGCTGCCATTTTGGCCCATGTCAAGGGTTGAGAACCAGGACTTGCAGAGTCCAAAGCAGGCGCAGCTACAGTGTGCGCTAAAGGCGACATCTGGTTGATTATAGTGATGGAGATTTCCCACCCTTTTTTTTTTCTCTTGTGGGACCAACTCCTGAAATCTCAAACTTTTTTCCCTTTTTTTCCCCCAAACCCAAAGCCCTCCCCGCCGCAACTCCCCAAATCTTTGTGGTTGTGATTTTGTTTTGGCAAATTTGAAGCATTTCATTTGCACGTTGACCTTTTCAACGTGAAACCCACAAATGAAGTGGCACTTCTAAAAGGAAAGTCATTTTCAGCTGGAAAATGGAAACGCAGCCAGGGCGTCATTTCCCTCATGCTTTCGTTTCCATGTTTTTCAAAGAAAAAGTCAGTTAAATCGACAGTTTTCTGCTGGATGTTGCGGGTTTGACAAATTGGTGCTTTCTGATGGAAAATCGGTTTGTGGGAGATGTCCTGCCTATCTCCATTCTTCAGCTGAGGCTGGGGCAGGGCACTCACTGGCAGCTTATATCCACGCTACATATACTGCAGACAGATGGGCCCAAAACAGTTTTGATGCCATTTGGAAACTCAACGTGAATTTGATTCCAGATTTCACAGCCGAGCTCTATCCATCCAACCTGCCCACTAGAACCCCCAGATCCAACTCCCATAACTGTCCCAGTTGCAGACCTGAAACTGAACTTGCATGCTGTACATTCTCTGACATACACATGCAGAGAGGCCATTTGTCCTTGCTGAGGACGGATCTACGTATCTGCAGCAAATGAGCCCTAAATCCTGTAACAAAAGGATCCCCAGCACATCGACAGATACACTGAAATAATACGGCTTCTTCTAAATTACGTATGTCAGCTAATGCAAACAGCATGGGATAAAGCATGCTAGCTACTCTGCTGGCTGATTTAATCAGACACCGCCCTTATAATTGTAAACCCAAATTCTCAGCTGATGTCAGTCAAGAGAGACAATGGTTTACAGAAGCCAAGAACGTGGCCTTTCATTTTCAGCGTGCTGCAGAATTTTGTATCAGGAAAGGTATAAGTGCTTACTAGGCACAATTGGGAAAGGGGGTGTGTGGGGGATGGGAGCATGGTAGCAGCTGAAGTAGGGGCAGTTGGGAACTTCTGATATCTGGGGCTTAAATTTAGAATTGTGAGAGATGCAAATTACAGCATTTCTGCTAAAATCAGCTGTGAACTAGATAACAATGGTGTTGTCTGTTTGGTCATCAGTAGGTTTCAGAGTCAACATCCACCTGGGATATGTTCCCTTGCTAAGTGTGCTCTTTGTAGGTTGTGTAAAGACTTGCTCAGGCCACATTGGATCACATACGTGCCAATCCGGGAAGGCTGGCTTGATTGCCACAAGGGCTAGAAGCACATTTCTGCCAACAGCTGGGGGACCATGAGGTCTGCAGAGCAGAGCATTAGACAGAGCCTTGAATGTAGTCTCCTTGTGCTTATTGGGACACCTGTGCAAATGCAAACTCCCTTAGTTAACTCAGACTTCGCAGCATCGCTCAGGAATGTGCAGGGAAACCTGAGCATTCTGCAGCTTCCTACCCTGGTACGTAGAGGGCCAGATCTTCCCATTGGGAGTCGGGCACCTAAACACCTGGGAGGACCGGGGCTTAAGGCCTTATCTGCAATGGGGTTTGTTTGCACCACTGCAGCTGAGCTAGGGCATGTCTCTGGCACAGATAATACAGGGCTGTTCCGCAGGGTCCACAAAGCTGAGCACCCCCTGCTGGATAAGCTGGGTAGCCCATGCTGGTATGCCAGGTTTACACTAAGGGTTGGCATCAGACATCTAGCTTTGGAAAGGACCAATGCCTATTCACACTGACTCAGTCCTCTCCCTCCCCTGAAATGGTTTCTCTTCTGCCTCCATGACGCTTTGCTTAATTCTTCACCCTGTGCTTAGAAGGTTTAGTTCAACCCTCCCACCCCCATTTGGTGGTGACTTCTTGTGCATTACCACTCATATTGCTTAGTCAACAGATGCAGCTCTGCCAGAGACCGAATGCAAAATAAATAACAAATCGGACATAGCATTGCTATAGCGCCTCCGATCCGGGGATCTCCAAGCACTTTACAGACGCAGGTCGGTTTCATTAACCCCCATTTGACAGGTGGGGGAACTGAGGCACGGAGGGGGAGACTGGTCCAAAATCACTCAGCAAATCAGTGGTGGGGACAGGCATAGAACCCAAGAGTCCTTAGAGCCAAGTCCTCTGACCATTAGACAGCACTCCCCCTTGCAGAGCCAGGGACAGACCCCCGTGCCTAAATTGGCTCCGTTTTTGATTGCTCCCCTCTGAGATGCTCATAGAGGCCTGATTTCCAGTGGGTGAGTGCTCAGCACAGTCTGAAGAACAGGTGCTTTGGTTTGGGTGTCCCAAATCACTAGGCCTTTATGAAAAATTGCCTCAGGTCTCCTTTTCCTTCACCCACCAGGCAATGCTGCCCAACCCTGGAAGCAGAGAGCGAACCCAGGAGTCCCGATGGAGTTCATACTAATCAATAGGATATTGCAGAGAGCAGCAAGTAGGTGCAAGGCCACCAGGGCGGATCTGCCTCTGCAACTGCCATCATCTCAGGCTGCAGACCTGTGCAAACTGAGCAGGGCTGCTTTCAACTGCAAACCAGGATCAGGCCCAAACCCCTGCCAGAAATCAGGGGAGGCTCCTGATGGCCACGCACCTGGTCTCGAATCCAAGTTGCACCTTCGGTTCCTTCTTCAGCCTTGGCTTCTCCAGCCTGCCCCAGGAGGACCCGGAGGACTGAGATGCACGTAGCTCCCTTCTGGATTCCCAACTGAGGTGGGAGCAGATGCCAGATGCCGCCATTGGTCCATCCCGAGTGCAGGCCATGTTTCTCACAGGGCTCAGGGTGCTCTGTGGCCATGTGGTGCAGCCGTGGGCAATAAAACCTGGAGGAGTTCCACTGCCACGCTGTGGCCTCGGGGCCCCCACCAAAAGGACACGGTACCATATAGAAGTTGGTCGCACGGTGGTGACATGGCCCAGTTGGGCCCCAGCCCCAGAGTGCTCCGGTTCTGGTCCAATTCCCTGGATTTTGGGCATGGCCTATTGCTCGGATAAACACACAGCAGGGCGGGGGATACACAGCGACCCAGAAACAATGGGCTCGCCACTCATCAGAGGCGGGAGAAATGGGACCAGAGGGTCTCCATCTCCCCCACCAGGAGCGGTGAATGGGATGGGGAGAGAATAAATCAAGGACAACTCTTCTCCTCTACTTTGGGAGGGCTCCTATCCCTTTAACTGGCTGGGTCACCCTGGGCTAACAGGTTCTGGAAATTGACCAGCTGCTTGATCTGTTCCGTTTGCATCGAGTGCCTCCGGAGCAACTTCTTCTTCGCCTTGGGGGAGCTGGGGGCCACAGGGATGAGTCCCCGGTGCACAGGCGAGGGGGGCCGGCCGTTGGCCCGGATGTCAGGGATGGGAGGGTGGGGGTTGATGTTGAGTGGGGGCAGGAAGCCGGGCCGGGTGTGGGCAATGTGATCCAGGAGCAGGGTCCCCGATCCCCTCCTCTCCAGAAGCCCCGGGGAGCGGCGGCGCCCAGTGATGGGGGACACGGCGCTGGGGATGCTCTCCAGGGACTCCCGGGAGGAGCTGGCTGGCAGGCTCAGCGGAGAGGCATTGTATTTCCTCCTCTCCAGGGAGATGCGGCCCGAATCGGGGGAGCCGGGGATGGAGTCCGGGCAGAGGTATGCATCCGACTCACAGTGCTCCATGCGGGTCAGCTTATGGTGCGCTGCGCCCCGCAGGCTGGGCACCGGAGCCACCCCGCTCTCCTGGGCCTCGGGCGCCGTGTGGCGCCGCGACAGAGGCTGGTGGAGGTGGCTGAAATAAACCTTCTCGGCCCAGGGTGCCTCCGGTGCTGGTGCCTCCTCCCCAGCACCTGGGGGGGTGGCCAGCTTGAACCCGGAGGGCTCCTGGCCCTCAATGCTGTGTCTGCGTGACAAGAAGGGCCTCTGGGTGATGCTCAAGCCATTCATCTCAGCTGTGAGCCTCTCCTCCGGCGTCCGGGCCTTCTCCACGTGGGAGGCAGCCAAGGCAGAAGGCGCCACCAGCCCCCATGGCTCTGAGTTGAGCCTCTTGAGTTGCCTGGGCCGGCCCTTGGGTGGCAAGGCTGGTGGTGGCTGCTCCAAGGAGCTATCGACCTGCAGCCCCTTGGCAGGAGGCGGTGGGGGGCAGCTCAGCCGGGTAGCCATGGTGAAGTTGAAAACGTCCCTCTCCTCCTCCTTCTCGCTGGCCCCGGGCGACTGGGTGGTCTTAAGGTCAATGTCAGAGGGTGACATGCACAGGGCGGGTGACTTCTCCTCCAGCCCCGGGGAGGGGGGCGAGTTTAAGTACTGCTTGGTCTTCTTGGTGCCCGAGGGGGATGTGTCGGTGGTGATGATAATCACCTCCTTGCCCTTGGCCTTGCAGGCGTCCAGCAGCACCTGCAAGGTCTCTCGGTCGCCCCGGTTGATGGCGTACACCAGGGCCGATGCCCCGGCATAGTCCCTGGCACTGGGGTCGGCCCCGTGCTCCAGCAGGACTGACGCCACCGAGGGCCCAGCCCGGTCGGCGCAGGCGTGCATCAGGGCTGTCTTGCCTGTCTTGTCGGGAATATTAGGATCGGCGCCGTTCTCCAGTAGGTAGCGTACCATGCGGGGCTTGTTGGTGGGGTCATCGTAGTGGGCCAGGCAGGCAGCGATCAGTGGCGTCTCGCCCTGGGCGTTGCCCTCGTTGATGTAGGCTCCGCCTTCCAGCAGCAGGCGGGTGAGGCGAAATTTGCCTTGCCACACGGCCTTCAGCAGGGCGTTCCCCTCTGCGTGCGGCATGGTGGCTGGCTCGCTCATCACCAGGTGGCGTCCGGGGCCAAGTGGTCTCGTGCGGCAAAGCCAGTGTACCGGCACATGGCACAAGCACAGCGCCTCCCTGGACAGAGAGAGAGAGAGAGAACATCATGAAATGCAGCCAGCTCTGGGGTGCAACATGGCAGCTGTTTAAAAGGCACAGCAACTCTCCATGGGACTGATGCACTCAGCACTGAAATGCAGACTGCCCTGAGGCGGAACCTGACAGCTGTTTTAACAGCCACACAGCAACGCTGCGGACTCACACAACCACTACTGACCCACAGCCAGCTCTTGTGGTCAGCTGCTTAATAGCCCACAGCCCTGCTGCAAGAAGCTCTTTCTCCTGAAATGCAGCCAGCTCTGGGGTGGAACATGGTGGTTGCTTAACAGCTGCTGAACCATACTGCACAGAGTACACTCACCCAGTACTGAAATGCAGCCAGTTCTGGGGTTCAGCATGGCTGCTGCTTAAAAGGCACAGCAAGACTCTACAGGAATTACTCCCCTGTATTGAAATGCAGCCTACCCTGGGGCGGAACACAGCAGCTGTTTAATAGCCACACAGCAACACTGCACAGGGATCACTCACCCAACACTTAAGTGCAGCCACTTCTGGTGAAGGAAGGCAGCCATTTAATGGTGTACAGCAAGGCTGCACCACAGTTTAGTTCCGGAAGTGAAGATGCCAACAGGAAAAGGCAGGCAGGCAGGCAGGATTTCCTCGTTCATATTGAAAGTGGACCTGGCTAAGAAGTGCCTTGGGATTTTTAAGGCCTTTGCAGGGCAGGCCCTTGGTTTTACCCCTCTCTCTCTCTGCAGATGTCACCCAGCACTGCTCTGTGAAATCGGCCCAGTGCTGAAGTGGGGCATCTGGCAGCAGTGTGGTTTGCAGGCTGCCTCCTTCCATTTACCACTGCAGTGCTACTCAGATTTCCCAGAGAACAAAGGCCAAAACCAGTGGGAATTCTGCCACGCTTACCACAGGAAAAAACACCTTCACCCTAAAGATGGGGCAGCAATAGCACAATCCAGACAAGAGCGAGCCCTAGCTTATCTCACTGGCAGGTCTCAAAGGAGCTGAGGATCATTACCCCTCATTTTACAGAGGAGGAAACTGAGGCACAGGGTATTACCCAAGGCCACCCAGCAAAGCTGGGAATGGAATCCAGGTTCTCCTGAGTCACCTTGCATTCACAGCCCATGGGACAGCTTTGGGGCACTGCCCTGCTCAGCTATAGCTAAATGCCCTGTCTATTGATTCGAACCAGAACCCAGGCAGACCCTCTCTAGGGGTGCTAGTTAATTGCCCACTGGTAGATTTGAACCTGGGACCCCTGAAGCTTAGTACAGGCGCCTCTGTAGTTAGAGCAAAAAACCAGATGGTGCCCAGGTTAGGCTGTAGAGGATGCTCCTTCTCTGTGAAGTGGTCAAGGTGCCACTGCATGGGAGAGTTAACCACACATAGGTGTGTGGGTTATACTATGTTACTTCTTCCCATAATGCACAGCCCATCTGTGGAACTCACTGCCAGTAGATCCTGCAAAGGGCCAAGCTACCAAGGGAAAGATGCATCTTTAGCTCTCAGCCAAAATAGTCAGGGATTCAACCTACTTCACGTTCTAATTGCTATAAACTCAGGGTGGCCAACAGGGGATGGGTCACCTCCTGATTCCCTGTTCTGTTCATTTTCTGATGCACCCGGCATTGGCCACTGTTAGAAGACAGGACACTGGGCTAGATGGACCCTGGAACTGACCCAGTCTGGCTGATCTTATGCAGCGTGAACTACTCCCTTTCATCTCACCACCACCCAGGCCTGATTCCTGTCTGTGGAGGGACACTCCCCGAGAGGCTGTGAGCTGGTTGCCAAAGAGTTAACCACTCGATTCCCATGCACACGCTGTGAAAAATGTCCCCAAAGCACTGGCAGATCTGTCTCTCCATTTCAGCCTGACTCAAAATCCCACCAGCTGGCGCCCGCGTGGAAAAGGGTAATTAATTCGGCTCGGGAAAAAAACAAATGAACGAGTCCAAAGGAGTTTGTCTGGTGAACACATTCCTTCCCCCTCACCCTGCCTCCAGCCCCTTCTGCCCAGGCAGCTGGTGAGCTGGCTGGCCAAAGGGGCATTGGAAAGGGGCTGCTTCCTGCCTAATTCACCAGCAATATCTCATTGTATAGGCAGGTTACACCATAGCTATTGAGCTCCCAATGCTAACAGAGGCTGCAGCTCAGATTCCTGAGGATTCAGCCTTTAAAGCTAGGGCAAGCTGCGGGCTTAGAATAAAACCAAATTCCTCCCAGGCCTCTGTGCGGGTCCCATCTGCAGCTTTGCAGCAGAGCCCAGAGGCTTGGTCTGCTGGGTGGATACTAGTGGCCATGGAAGCCCGGCAGGAAGGGCGAAGCAGGGGAGGGGGAAGGGAGAGTGCACAGAGAGGGAGGATGAGGTAAGTGAAAAGAAGATGAGATGAGAAAAGGTAAAGAAAGGGTGAAGGAAGAAAAAGCTCCAGAGTGAAGGAGCAATGGGGGAAGGGCAGGAAGAGAGAAAGAAGGCCCAGAAGAGGCAGGGTGAATAGACAAGCGATGAGGAGGGAAATAAAGAGGCCTGGAAAAAAGGAAATGAACTAGCAGCATCTTACAAATCATCAGAAGCTGATGCCACCCCAGTGTCCCAGGAAACAGGGTCTGATTGAATCAAGGACGCTGAGCACTGCAGATTAATGGAACTCATTCTGGCTGCTCAGTGCTCAACCTGTAAGTAGCAGCAGGGTGCTTGTGTTTCTAGTAGGTGGCAAGCTAAAAATGGCCAGATTGGGCTGTGGCTTACATGGGACACCCCTGCCTGAAGTGGTGTTTGTGTCTCAATGGAGGGATGTTCTTCTCTGAATGCCTCGCCTCCTCTTGTTAAAGTCAGAGGCCTGCTCTAGGCACAAGAAGGGTAATCTCTGGCTACAATGATTTTCCAATCCGATCCTAAAGTACTAGGGAGTAATGTCCAATGGTTAGAGCAGGAGATTGCAAGCCGGGGCTCCTGGGTTCTGTGCACAGAAGGGTTGGAATAGCTACACTGGGAGCTGAAAGCTCAGAAATCTGGTGCTGTGTGACATTGCCAAGGTCACCCAGGAAGTCATCGGCAGCGCTGGGCACTGCATCCCTCTCCTGGTTGTGTGTGAGAGGGGGCAGCATGATCTGGCATTTGACCAGGTGCAAAGAACGAGCCTGGGAAAGAAGAGGTGAACATGCACCCAGAGTGAGCGTTTGGGAAAGTGTAAGAGGCAGACAGTGTTTCTGTAGGTAGAAAGAGGCAAAGTTTACTCTTAGGGCTTGGCTCCTGAACTCACTTTTGGCATATGAATGACCATTTTTACGTAACGTCCAACACTTCTCAGAACCTCCCCATCCAGCCCAGCACCACCCCGAAACAGTTCAATCCTCTAAGCCAAAATCTGATAGGGTCATAAATTCTGCCCAGGACAATGAGTTGATGTGGCTGGCTGGACCTGGAAAGAAGCTGGAGGCCAGCTCAGCTAGGCAGCCCCTGCTGAGAGAGGAGAAAACAGGCTGGTGTTTTCTATGAGATTTAGATAGTCCCTTCCAGCATTCCCTGTAAGCGGAGTGCTTGGGTGGCTGCCCAGGAGAGATTTGTGTGCTGCTCAGATAATTGGCTGAGCACCCACAGCCCCCCACAGTGTGTGTTTCTACTTGTGGTGCACAGCCACACCTGCTTTGGTGGCCATAACAAAATTAATTCTGCCCAATGGATGGAAAAATTCAGAAGGAACACTGGTCCATTCCGAGGAAGTTAACAGAAACATCCAAATACTGCCGGCAACTTCTAACCTCTGAACCTTCATCTCTAATCTTCATCCCTATCTCTCTACCTAATCTTCAGTGGCGTCTCTCTCTGAGTCTCTCCATATAGAGCTGTCATGTTAAACCTGGCCTATAATCATTCAAATTAAGAATATTAGAAAGGATGGCCTGTCCCTTGGCGCCCACGGAGCGTTCATTTTGAGAAAACTCCTGGATTTGCTTGTAATCACTAGCTCAGTGACAGTGTCACTTCATAACCCATTCATGCGCAGAAATCCACCACTGGGGGAGGGCCCTGGGATCATTTGTCATCTGGAAGATGATGACCGAGCTGTCACTGAGCCCACGCTAAGTGACCTGCCTTATCTGTTTTGTTATTGCACCCAGTAATTTTTACATTACTTCTAGAGTTCACTCGGCATCCCCGGAGTGGGAAGCAGGATGAGGATCCTGGTATGGTTTGAGCATGGGCCACAAAGTCAGTAGTCCTGAGCTTCATTACCAGCTTTGTTGGCAGCATGTACTAGTGGTTAAAGCAGCCAAGAGGGGGTCTAATGATCAGAACACCTCAGGGTTTTTTTTTTCATTTGTTTTTGTCTTTTACTAGCTGTAGAGGGAATGTGCACAGTGTTTGGAGCAAGGGACTGGGAATCAAAGGACTCCTGGGTTCTCTTCTTGGCTCTACACCTCACTTGCTGGTCATGTCCCTGCTTTGTGTCTCAGTTTCCTCAGCTGTAAATGGGGGTTAAGTTCTTTGCACCCACCTTTTGCAAAGCACTGTGATCTCCAGCTGGAGGTGTGGGATTGTCAAAGAATTCTAAAGAAGTTAGGTACCTGCAACCAGTATTCTGGTTTTTTCCCATCCAAGAGTGGAATACATTTTGTTATGTGCACTAAGGCATGTGCAGATGCGCACCACCAGTAGCAGCCCATGCTGCCCATTGTGGGTGGCTGTGGGCGCTCTGCCAATCAGCTGGGCGGCACCTGAATTGCTCCTGGATGGCCACCCAAAGGCTCAGCTTACAGTTAACACTGCCAGCTACTCCTTCTGGGCTCCTAATTCTCAGAGGCCCACTGCAAAACCCAACTGCAAAGTGCCATATAAGGGCCTGATCCAACCTCCATTGAGGTCAGCATCTGTCATTCTGTTGCCCTTAGTGGGCTGTGGCTCAGAACTGATGTGCGATGCGCTCTTAGGGTGATTTTCATTCATACTTATCCTGAGCAGCCACCAACATTTCAGGGACACACAGAAAGCACGCAAGAAAAAATGAGTCAAGGGACAAAAAGAGGCAATCAGCACTGCAATTCCTGCACATGTTCCCTTCCAGAAAATCCCCTGGCCCCCAGGATACCAAAGAAGATACTGACCAGCAGGACACTTTAAAAACAAGCAGCTCTCTTCTTGCCTCAGTTTCTCTCCTCTGGACCAGGGCGACCACAAGTGTGCAAGCAAGAAAGCATTTGGGGGAACATTTTTGTTCCTCTCTGGAATAACGATGACAACCCCCACCCCAAGTCCCTATTGAGGCCTCCATGAGCATACTAAGGCTGTCAGATTCACCGTTTAAAGCACAGACCCCGATATATAGTTTACATTATTTTTTGTCCTGTTGCTACAGGCCAACCCTGCTATGCTTGGTGCTTTTCCCAGGGGCTGGTTCCTACAAGGCCTCATGGGTGGATGATTGTTCTGTATCTCAGTAGCACTTAGGAGTCCATCACAGCTTAGGGTCCCAAGGTGCTAGGAGATGTACATGCACAGAACAAAAAGCCAGCCCCCGACCCAGAGATCTTACCATTTAAGTGTGCATCATGGACAACTGCAATGTTGATGGCTCCTTTAGAGCCTTTCCAGTGGTGATGTGGAAACCCGGAGGAGTGGGGTGGAGTGCGTGGGTTAGAAATAAAAGGAGATGATGGGAGCCTGACCCCAGGCTGGAGTCAGTGGGTCAGCTCTCCAGCTGGTGTCAATGGGGCAAAGCTGCATTCAGATCGATGGGCCAAATGCTCAGCTGTTGCCAATTAGCGTTGATCCAGGGATGTTCCTGGAGCTGTGCTGATTTACGCCCCCTCTGGATCAGGCCTGCTGCTGTGTTCCCTGTAAGCTGAGCGTTTGGGTGGCCGCCCAGGAGAGATTCGGGTGCTGCCCAGATGATTAGTAGAGCACCCAAAGCTGGCAGTGTGTGGTTCTGTTGGTGGTGCACATCCACCCATGCCTCAGTGCACGTACAAAATTTATTCCATCCACAGATAGAAGAAATTGAAGGGAACCTTGGCCCATTGTGTCACTAGCCTGGGATGCTTTCTCGACCTCCGCACCCACCGCTGATCCTTTGCCAACGGAAACCCCACCCAACCTTTGGGCCCCATCCTGTATGCCTTTACAGACTTGACCCCTATGGGAGCTTGGTTCCAACAAGGTGGGTGGAATTGAGCTCTTGCAGGCTGTATCTGCTATGCTGGGTGTCACCTGGGTAGTCTCAGTCACTTCTATGGATTCCCCAAGTGGCAGCAGGTAGCCGGGGGCCTGATTCACAGGCAGGGCGTTCCTATTGACTGCAGTGGGCTCAGGCTCAGCCCATACTCCTGCGAGTTCCTTCTTATCCTGTCGGGAGTTAGCGGAACTGCTCAGAGTTCAGAGGTTTTTAAGATCACGAAGTCTGGGTCGGACCCATTTCTGCCTTAAACACCCTGGTTCCACTAAGGCACCTTGGTCAGTTTGTTGTTGTGTATCTCAGTAGCACTTAGGAGTCCATCTTCATGGGTCAGGGCCCCAAGGTGCTAGGTGCTGCACATCCAGGATACAATGTTACTCCCCTATATCTATGTAGCTTTTCCCCATCAGCCTTCCCCTGTGCTCGTCACACTCACAAACAGATTTTAGCCTTACCTGCTGAGGTAGAAGTTTATCTCTGTTTTGTACATGGGGAGCTAAAGCCCAGGAGAGATGAAGCAATTTGACCAAGGTCACACTGGGAGTCAGTAGCAGAGCCAGGAATTAAACCCGTGTCTTTTGGATCCTGCTCCAGTGTCCTCCCAGTGAGAGACCACCACCCCCTCCAGCCCAGCTACTGTCTCAGTTTCAAAGCTGTGTTGATACACTGCCTTCCATATTTCTAGGGCTGTGAGAGAATGAAGAAGAAATTACCTCTCTCATTCCTATGCTTTCTTTCCTGAGTTCCACCACAGGAAATCCACGAGAGCCCTATATCATATCAGAAAAATCCATATGTCCTGCTGAGGTGCAATAAAGCAGCCAATTTCCTGTCAAGGATTCTGTAAATCCTTCATCATTTATTGTCCACGAACACAGGCTAAATAAACTACTGTTTGGTAAGATCTTGCTTTGCTTATCCCCGGAGGACCTCTAAGTATAAAAAGCTGTTTTTCTGATGGAATCTTTTAATGACAAGTACCTGGCTTTTGGGTTAAAAAAATAAAAAACAAACAAAAAAAACCCCCACACCTCTTTTCAGAAGATGAAAAAAAAAAAAACCCAAAACCAAAAAAACCCAAATCCCTGAAGAGCAATAAGGCTTCAGGAAACAAAGGATTAAAGCTCTGACAGTGATGCTGGCTATAAAGGCATGCAATGCATGAAAAAAGGAGAAAACACACAGGGAAATGCCAGATTTAGTCTTTGCCGCATCTTTGCAATTTTGGGTCGCAGCTGGGAAAGGAAGGGATTCAGCTATTGGCAAATTGCTACGGAGATGAGCTGGGAATACCTAGCAGATTTCAGTGTAGAAACAGTCTAATGGGAATTGATTGGAATCAAAATTCTTCCAGTGATCTTGGTCTCTGGGGTTTTAGATATAAATGGGGTTTCTTGGGGGAGATGAGATAGAGCAAACGAAAATATTCTGGTCCAAATTAGTAGGAGATTTCACCTACATTAGCTTATATAACCACATAAAAATGAATGCAACCTACTGAGTGGAGAGAGAGAATATATATAGATAGATAGATCTATGCACACATATATGGAATGTAAGGAACATGTGATGCCGAATATTATAGTTCACAATGGATACAATGAGTGAGATACCTTTAAATCAAGGAATAATTCAATTCCTCTTCAATTGCTATTTAAAGCAATGGACAATTCTATTGAACAGGCAGATTTAAAGCAACACATGAGCGAGTGGCAATAAAACGTGATTAGATTTTGGTATAAAACCGATTTCTGGATTGGTTTGGCTCAGCAGATAGCAACGCCAAAGGGATGCGTCTGAGCAGAAAGACACCTGAGTGGACAGCTAGCCCCAGAGAAATGAATTATTCGTATGATGAAAAAGCAACACATTTAATAGTAATAAGAGCTAATCAATTAATCATTAATTACATAAAGGCAACCCAACAATCGCAGAGTTGCAGTGCAAGTCCAGCTGTTGTGGAAACCAGCAACAGCTGAAGAGTGGGATGTTAGGACAAACTGACAAGTTAATGTGACAGACGGACAAGCTCTTCAGACTGGCTTTTTTGCCCATCTCTGAATTTCAGACTAAGCGTTGGACCCAGGTGACCAACCTCAGCCAGAAGCAGGCTAGGGGCTTGCTCCTTTCAGCACCAGCTCCAAGGGACATATAAAGCCACTCTATCACTCCTTGATACCCCGCTCCCGGTAGGAGCTGAGACCACGTCTGCAGGGGACACCCTGGCTGGACGTGCGTTCTTTCCTAGACAGAAGTAACCCTTTGGTTCAAAGGCTCCCAGCCCCCCTTGCTATAGAAATTGGTCCTGCACCCCAGTCGCTCTTTTAAAAGCAGTATCATACCTGGTGTGGTGGGACTCTCCTCCGTCACCTGCTGCCGGCTCTTCCAGGCCTCATGCTTCTTTTTTGGGGAAGCGGAGCAGAGGCCTGCCAAGTTTACCTGGCGTGAGCTCTTTGCCACCCATTTGGGCACTGGGTGTGGGTGAGTGTTTCAAGGTGAGACAGGAAATCAGTCCCATGCCGCTCCAGCCAGGGAATCAAACCAAGCAGAGCTGATTAAGTCAGGCCATCAAAGCCCTTCTCTGCATCAGCAGCATCCCCCACCGGCTCTGGTTGCAGCCCTGCAGAAAGGTGACTGAGCCGGTGTCTTCTCCTTACTGTCACAGCCTGACGGGCTCCTCCTCGCAGAGACAGAGCTGGGCTGCTATTTTTAGCTCCCTTCCCATAGAGCAGAAGTAGCTATTCCATTCAACTACACAGAGCGATAACACTGCACCAAGATACATGGGAAAGGGGCCCGCCTCTTCCACCCCCCCCACCTCTGCCGCCCACCCTCCCTGCCACTGCTTATGAATTATGCTCAGTCCTGGTCTAATCCCTTGAGCCCTTGCTGGAGGAGGTGGGTGGCACCCTCCTGGGGGGTTGGAACAATGTGGAGCAATGTGGATAGTTGGGGTACCGAGAGCTATTTGAAAGACCCTGTATAGGATGGAAACCCCATCAAGCTGCGCCCCTACTTCCAGCACCTACCATCCTATAAATACCATCCCCTTGCTGCTGATGCACCCTTGCTGCCCTGGTCCTTTGGGTTCCCACTAACACCCACGCCAAGTCACCTCCAGCAAGGCCAGAGTGGGGATTGGGGCCCCGTTCAGGGGCAGTATGGGGCCTCAGCAATGGCAAGGGCCCTCCAGTCGGCAAAGGGCCCTCCGGAGGTGGTGATTCAGCTACTTCTGACAAAGCCAAGGGGAAACGCAGCCAGAACCGTAGGCGGAACTGGGGTGGCCACCACAGGCCTCACACTGTTGGGGGCCCCGGAGTGGCCGCCCTGACTGTCCTATGGACAGGAGAGAGGGTAGGTCACCAGCTGCCGTTATCCAGCCCTCAGCCCTAAGGAATCCCAATGCTCCGTTGCCTGGCGGGAGGGAGTAAAGAGGCGGGGGAAGGGTGGGGCCTGTGGCCCTGGGGAGGTTGGCTTGGGCCCCATACCAGTGGCATTGGGGGATGGTTGCCCTGGCTGGCACACTCCACCTCACGACGGCCCTGAGTGCACCTCCCCCACTGCTCCCCAGGATTGATGATGCAGGATGTAAACCCCATACTTTTGGCCCCTCACAAATTGAGCTTTGTGGGGGCCCACTAATGGGGACTGGAGCAATGGGTACAGTGGGGTGCCAAGAGCCATGGCACTGAATGGTAAGCCCTGTATGGCAACCACTTCATGCCAGCAGGCGTTCCCACCAGCCCATCCTGCCCCCTTGCACCCACTAATTCAAAGCCTCTACAGTATAAATGCTCCCACTGGCTCCATCGTGCCAGGCCTTGCATGGACCCCACGTGAGAGATAGTCTTGGCTCCATCAGGGCTTCCACCCCAACTAAATCAGACAATGGGGGAAACTGAGGCACGGAGTGTTGGGGGGAGGGGAGTGACTTGCCTAACATGACCCCAGTCAGGACAGTGACAGAGCCTAGAATGGAGCTCTGGTCTCTCAAATCTCAGACCAGTGCTTTACCCCTTAGGCCACACTCCCTCTCAGCAGCTCTGTCAACAACTTCACAAGCCGCAGCGCAAGAGAGCGGTTTAAGATACTCAGTGCCCTGCCAGGGTCTGTCTCCACTGTGTTGTAAAGCCAGGTCTGTGGCTTCCAGGTGGGGGACTCAGCTGTCCTTGGTGCATTAGAAACCTGTGTTAATAGTCGCTAGCCCCCATGCAACCCAGCTAGGCCAGGTTGCTTCTGACTCAGGTCTATGGCTTGAGATGTGTCCACACTATGCAGTGACAGGGCTTGGATCTCCGTCTCGGTGGCACTCAGGCTCAGACCAGCCATCCCTCTAATTTTTAATTCCATGGGTGGAATAAATTTTGTTCTGTGCACCAAGGCATGTGCGGATGTGCACCACCGACAGAAACACACGCTGCCAGCTGTGGGCACTCAGCTAATCAGCTGGGTGGCACCTCAATCTCTCCTAGGCAGCCACCCAAGCTCTCAGCTTATGGGGAACACTGGCTCAGACACCCCCCTGCTAGAGGGATGCTAGGATCTGGCTCCTGCATGTCTGTTGAACATGTCCTTACAGCTTTGTGTGCAGACAATACTGGGGGTGGGGCTCACACCAGCATCTAAGCCCAGGTTTACAGAGCAGTGCAGACATACTCCCACTTTTCCCATTCCCACCCCTGCCCCAGAGATTCCTCTCAGACCCCATCAAGGCATATGTGGGAAGTGTTGGCTAATGGTTAGATCAGGACTGGCAATTCGGACCTCTGACTTCCATCCCCAGCTCTGTCATGTGCTCCCTACATGCTCTTGGGCAAGTCCCGCACTCTCGCTGTGCCTCGGTTTCCCCCATCTGTAAAAAGGAGGGACAGCCACCACCCTGCTTGCATGACAGACTTTGAGGTGCTCGGGTAGACCAGGCTCTGTGTTTGTGTGGGAAACAGGGTCTCGGGGGCTGTTTGTAGGAACAAGACCTCACAAACTCTGCCAGATTCTTGGTACCTTCTCTGGGGGATTCAGTAGTGCCAAGGGAACACAGGAACAGCATCTAAGTTTGGAGGCCACAGTCCATAATGGGTGGGTGTGCAGGTACGTGTGGTTGGCTCTCCCCTCAGAGGCTGCACCTTTCATAGGCACCTCCTTGGAAGCTTTTGTAATCCCTCGTGCCTGTCCTGCACTGTTGCCATGGTTACCTTGACGAATTGCATTCCTATTGCTCCCTGCCCGGTCCTGGTGTCAGGGAGGAGAGTCCGTTCCCTTCAATCCTTCAGCCCTGGAACACCGCTGACTTCCCTCAAACCCGGGCGGTGGGCTGGTTGGTATAGTGCGGCAACTTTTGTATAGAGAAGGCCTTGGATTGTGGGTTTAAAACTCAGCTGTTACTATTGGAGTAATCAGAGAATGATAGAAGCAGGACCAAGCCCAATTAAATCATCCCAGCCAGGGCTTCATCGAGTCTGGCCTTAAAAACCTCCAGTGGAGATTCCACCACCTCCCCAGGCAAACCATTCCACTCCCCTAGTGAAATATCCAACCGAGACCTCCCCAACTGCGACTTGAGAACATTGCTCCATATTCTGTCATCAGCCACCACTGAGAACAGACTCTCTCCATCCTCTTTGGAACCGCCCCCTCCACTCCCCCCCCTGGCGTAGGCAGTTAAACATTGCTGTCAAATCCCCCCTCACTCTTCTCTTCTGTAGACTAAATAAACCCAGTCCCTCAGCCTCTCCTCATAGGTCACGTGCTCCAGCCCCCTAATCATTTTCATTGCCCTCTGCCGGACTCTCTCCAGTGCATCCACATCCTTTCTGTAGTGGAGAGCCCAGAACTGGGCATGATACTCCAGATGTGACCTCCCCAGTGCCAAATAAAGGGGAATAATCACTTCCCCCAATCTGCTGGCAGCGGTCCTGCTAATGCAGACCAATATGCCATTAGCCTTCTTGGCAAAAGGGCACACTGTTGACTCATATCCAGCCTCTCATCCACTGTAATCCCCAGTTCTTTTTCGGCAGAACTGCTACGTAGCCAGTTGGTCCCCAGCCTGTAACAGTGCATGGGATTTTTCTGTTCTAAAAGCAACACTCTGCACTTCTCCTTATTGAACCTTATCAGATTTCTTTTGGCCCTATCCTTCAGTTTGTCTTGGTCTCTGTGGACCCTGTCCCAACACTCCAGCATGTCTATTTTCCGCACATCTGCATCATCTGTGAACTTTCTGAGAGACAGCATCCCATCACGCAGGGCATTAATGAAAAAACCTGCCCCTGGACTGACCCAGGGCGCACTCTGCTTGATACAAGCTGCCAACGAGGCAGCAAGCCATAGATCCATGGAGCCCAACTATCTAGCCAGTTTTCTATTCTCCTTATAGTCCACTCATCCAGGCCATGCTTCTTTAACTTGCTGGCAAGAATACTGTGGGAGACCATCGAAAGCTTTGCTAAGGTCAAGGTGTATCATGTCTGTCTCTTTCCCCATACCCACAGAGCCAGTTATCTCATCGTAGAAGGCAATCAGGTTGGTCAGGCATGACTTGCCCTTGGTTCCTGATCACCAGCCTCTCAAGTGTTTCAAAACAGATGCCTTAAGGACCTGCTCCAGGGACTGAGGTGAGGCTGAGCAATCTGTAGTACCTTGGATTCTCCTTCATTTTTTAAAAGATGGGCACTATATTTACCCCTTCCCAATTCCATTCTAATATTAGCAGAGATTAGCGCACCATTGTGATAGGTGCTGTACAGACATATATATTGAATTTAGAGTCAAGAGAGAAGGGAAGAGGAGTGACTTGACCAAGGTCTCATAGTCAATAAGTAGCAACGCTAGAGATCAACCCCCCCTCCATGTCTTCTGATTTGTGCTATTGTCTCCAGCAAACAAACCACAGGGTGACATTTAAGAGAGGTCCTGACTTGATAGGCTTGCAGCTTGGAAACTCATTTCCTGCAGATTTCTTGGCTTTGTTCACCCTGTCTGCTGTGTGATTCGGCAGGCTTGGTCAGTGTTATTGGGTTCCTATGACTTCATACAGGATGGGCTGACACCCAGGTCCATGACCCATGGAGTATCTAAAGTGGAGAGACAGTGAAACACATATGGCCAAGATGGTCCAGCAGGACTCATACTCTGTGTTAGCTGATTGCCCTGGTAAGTTACACACAGGCTAACGAGACGGTAGGAGAACTGGCCTGGTGGAGAGGGCACAGAGTAGGATTCAGGAGAACTGAGCTTAAATCACTGCACTACCACAGATCTCCTGTGTCAAGTCATTTTGCACCACCTGTAAAATGGGTACAATCCTTCCCTGCCTCTGAGGGATGCTGTAAGACAGAAACCCATTAATGATCAGGAGACATTAACGGAGGAACACAGGAGTGCCACGTGGACTTTTCCCAGCCATGCTGTGCACCTGGAGAGCAGAACTGCATCATGTAACCGCCAGCATGGCCAAGACCTCAGCCGCAACACAGAACTGATCACCAGTGGCAGAGGTAGCACCACCTCTTCTTTAGTTCCTATAATAACACCCTCTTCTCAGTTGCTCGGTGGAACGTTGCCAGCTTTAACCATCTGGGCTGAAATTTCCCATGCTGCAGTGTTTGCCTCCAGGTGATTCTGTGGAGAGAAACATTATCATCCGAAGCCTCCTGGGATGTTCCGAGAACGACATTAGCTACAGAACGTCGAGGCAGCTATTTTTAGCCTCGCAAGCCAGAGTCAGTTGATCCAGGCCCTGTGGCTTGCGGCCTCGGGGTGGGGATTTTGTTTTTTGCAAGGTAGCTGCTGACCCCACCTGCCTCCCTAACTCCTGAGCGCGTCCTGTGCTGAGGTGGCCGGCATCACACCAGAGTGAGAACAGCGGGTCGGAGACTATGGACTCTGGCCTGGTGCAGGCTTGCTAATATCTGAACCCGTGTCTTCCCCTCCTCTCACAGACACCGTGCCCCCCCCCCCACCCCCTAGCGTTCTTCCATGGCTATTTTTAAAGGCTGAAAGAATTGGGCTTCTTTAGGTTTGGAAAAGAGAAGACTGAGAGGGGACATGATAGCGGTTTACAAGTACCCAAGGAGGAGGGAGAAAGATTGTCCTCCTTGGCCTCAGAGGACAGGACAAAGAGCGGTAGGCTTAAACTACAGCAAGGGAGGTTAAGGTTAGACATTAGGAAAAGCTTCCTAACTGTCAGGGTGGTTAAATACTGAAACAAATCGTCTGGGGAGGTTGTGGAATCTCCATCACTGGAGACATTGAAGAGCAGGTTAGTGAGACATCTAGCAGGGGTGGTCTAGACCTGAGGTGTCCAATACGCTCCCGGTTTGCCACATGTGGTGAACAGGGCAGCAGAGCGTGGGGACTGTGGGGTGCCCCTCCAGCTGCTCTGAGCATGCGCCCCACCACAGGGTGGGACAAGCATGTGGCGGCAGGCGTGGAGGCAGCTCCTCTGGCCCTGGCAGGGTTCAGCCCGGGGTGGCTCATGCGGCACAGCTTCAGCCCCAGGGTGGCTGCAGTGAGTAATCTTGTGGGGAGGGAAGCTGCCTGGCTGGGGGCGTGCCAGACTCGAGAGAGGTGGCCCATGGCAGGGGGGCGATGGGGCTGTGGTGATCCATTACATTTGTTTTGGGCAGCACTGGTCTGCACATGCTTGGTCCTGCCATGAGGGCAGGGGACTGGACTCAGTGATCTCTGAAAGTCCCTTCCAGTTCTAGGGTTCTTTGATTCTATGAAAGGGATCCAGGCGCCTGCCTGCCAGTGAAATCCAAGGGCCATCCCTGGGTCCCTTGGCCCCTTTCACAGGTGATATTCAGCCGGGGCAAAGAGGAATGGGGAATGTGAGGGCCAAAGGGAGAAAATGAACTATAAAACTATAAACCGGCTGCTTCAGGAAACTTTCTTTCTTTCTTTCTTTCTTTTTCTTTCCTTCTTTCTTTGTTGCCAAGGCAACTTCGCAGCTGGGCCTGCAGCATGCAGGCTCTAGAGCCACACTTCTGCTACTGATTGTGACCGGAAACCCAGCTCCCTGGGAGCAGCAGGCAGGAGCCAAGCGCATCTCTCTCTGCTTCTTCTCCCAGCCCCAGCCAGGTGCTGGTGGTTATTTTGGGTTCTCCCCTTCCCCCCTCATTGCTATTTTCGGCAGCCCTGTCGGAATAGGGGGGGAGGAAGGAGATGAGTCACCCCATCTGCAGCACAGCCAACTCGGCAGAAAGCATCATGTGGGTGCAGGGCTGGCGTCAGAGGTATCAGGGATGCTGCATCATGCTGTAAAGAGCAGCACGGCATGGCTGGGATCTTTCAAAGAGGTGCCTGCACCCAGGCCTGGGTCCTCAAAAGCAGTCAGCACCTAGCTGCTCTCCCTCCCCTGGCGAGATATCCCAGCCCATGTGTGCGCCTCGTTGGAAACGCCGACAACTTACCCCACTGTCCAAATGGGAGCTGAGCCCCTGTGAAAAACTGGCCCACTTTCATCGTCCCCCTCCCCTTCTCACACACATGCTCCGACAGACGTGCACGAATAGGCCAAGTCCCTCGTGTGAGCCGGAACCTAGATACATGACCACAGGCAGACCCCCAGATTTAGTGCTAGAGTCTGGTACAGGCATCATTGCAGAAAATTTCATGGGGAAGGGGAACTGTGACAGCTTATAGGATATTACAGAAACATTGGTAGTTTTTTAAAAGCTCTGCTCTAAGTGTTATTTCCAGGCAGATCTTTAGCCTCTGCTCTACAGGAGGGTCAGACAAGATGATCGCAGTGGCCCTGTCTAGCTTTGGAATCAGTCCATGTGTGATGTCCTGCAATGTACCAGTTAGGGATGTTAAGGGGTTAACTGCTAAGCCTCACGCTAAGCAGAGGAGGCTTAGGAGGTACAGTTCACTTGTGGGGACTGAAACAGCCCCCTGCCTGCCATGCTCCAGCCCAGCTGGAACAGCCCTCACTCTTGGCAGGCCCAGCCCAGGAGCACTATGGGTGGGGAGCGCTTTAGCCTGGCCAGAGCAGCCCTGGTCCACGGTGACCCCAGGAGCACTGGCAACAATGGTGCTCCAGGCTGGCTGAAGCAACCCCCACCCCCCCGGTTCTCTCACCCCATCCATGTTTAATTGGGTAACTGATTAAACTTAACATTAACTAATTAAATGGGATTTTACCTCCTTAGCTGGGGTTGGGAGCAAACAATAGAGGGTGTAATGGGGTATACAGACCTATAATAAATGCAGGGGGCCAAAAGGAGGTTGGGGTGCCTGCCCCATTGCATATGATGCCCTTGTAGTCTAGCCAAGGCCAATGGGCACACAAAATGTATCTGTGTACATGCAATGCACACACATACACACACACACACATCTGTGTACACACACACGCTTCTATCAACACATCTGCGTGCACACACAGAGAATCAGGCAAGTCTCAGCTCAAAGACTGCAGATCAGTTTAGCTAGAAGTGGCTCCCCGCACAACCCCCCATCTGCTTCTCAGGGCCAGAGCAATGGAAGAGCCATGGCCCAGGGCAAGGGAGAGCTGCATCGTGTGCAGGTGTGAAAGTTTTAGCCAAGAAGCCCTGGTCCCTGCTCTGCACGCAACCTGCCTTAGCTGCAGTGGGCTTTTCAGAGCAGTGACCCACGCGGGGGTGGATCTTGCTGGGCTGGAATGGGAACAACCAAAGGTACATCCAGGCTTCCTGCAGCTCCCCCTCCAGCCTGGAGCCCCCCTCCTTCACACCATAAAACTGTTAGCAGCCACAGCCTAAGTGCCTGGTGTGAGGAGGCCAAGCCGCAGCATGTGATGGTTTCTTCCCTTGCAGCTTGCCTGTGGAGTCTGACATTTGCCCCCCTTGTCTCTCCCCCACAGACTGCATCGCGTGAGGATGGAAGCTGCAGCAGAGAGAATGGCCTGGTGGGGAGCCATGCAGATCTGCAGGCAAAGGGGATTTTAGCCTCTCCTTGATTCCCCAGATAGAATAGCTGTCACCTTTCTGGGCTGGCCCACTGGAGCTGCCATAAGAGCCACTACCAGCCCTCAGAGTCAGCCTCCTAACCATCATGCCCACCTTCCCCTACCGGCCTTGGAATCATTCCTGCAAAGACAGAATGAGCCGGGGCCTGTTTACATCCACAAGCAAAGCAGCCAGGTTGTGAACGATCAGCGGAAGAAGGGGAGCCAAACTTCATCTCAGAACAAGGAGTACAGAAAAGCTGTTCCTGAAAGCAGCCTGTTCCTTGTGGTGTGGCTTGGAACTGATCTGGCGCCCGAGACAACAGGAGGAGGAAAAATCCTGTGCAGCTCTCTGTACTGCCAGGAAATGGATGGTTTTGTTCTTATAATAGAGGAAACTTCAGGAAGAGCCAAAGAAAGGAACTACAGAAGAGGTACAGCTGCAGTCCTGTATGGCTGGGTCCAGCGAATGCTTGGATGAGAGAGCTACAGTGGGCCACATAATATGTAATAGGCATTTGCCCCTGTGGAAAGCGTAGTAGCTCCCTTACTTCTGATGCCCTCTGTTTCACCATCGGAGGTCGTCGGTCTTTGGGAACCGATGCCTTTGGATTCCGCTCTGGCCGTCTGGGCGGGAGAATGAAGGCCTCTGTGGGGATCTAGGCTGCTTGTGCGAAGCTGAGCTGTTAGCAGTGTTCCCTGTAAGCTGTGTGCTTGGCTGGCCACCCAAGAGAAAGTCAAACGCTGCCTGGCTGATTAGCAGAGTGCCCATAGCCGGCAGCATGTGTTTTTTACAGGTGGTGCACATCCACATGTGCCTTGGTGCAATAATAACATTTATTCTGCACAAGAGTGGAAAAAATTAGAGGGACCATTGGCTGTTAGGATGACAAGCAGGTTAGAAATGCCACAGAGAGATGACTCCAGGTCAGACCGTGATGTCAAACCTGCCACCACAGGGAACCTCTGTTCTAGAGGCTCTAACTACTGGGGTAGGTTTAACAAGGACAGTAGGAATTTAACTCCCCTGCCAACAGGGAATCAGGGGGTTTCTCCCTTTCTGCCTGGCCTAGCTCTGCACATGGCAGCTCCCTAAGCCACCCTAACCCTCTCCCCAGCAAACATATACTCAACAGGAGCATGTAACTCTATGTTCTCTCCTCTCCCATGGGCTGGCAGTCCTCCTGGCTGGGAGGGGAGGGGAGGGGACGGCAGGACAGGACCGAGCAGTGTTGGAAGGAGAAGGATGGTTAAGTAGTAGTACAGCAGAAAAGGACCTGGGGATTACAGGGGGTGAGAGGATGGATATGAGTCAACAGTGTGCCCTTGCAGCAAAGAAGGCTCATGGCATATGGTGGTGCATTAGGAGAAGCATTTCCAGCAGATCTAGAGAAGTTATTATTCCCCTCTGTTTGGCACTGGTGAGGCCACACCTGGAGTATTGCTTCCAATTCTGGGCTCCCAGGTATAGAAAGGATGTGGAACCATTGGAGCAGGTCCAGCAGAGGGCAATGAAAATGGCTGGGGGGCTGGAGCACGTGACCTATGAGGAAGGCTGAGGGATCTAGGCTTATTTAGTTAGCAGAAGTAACAGAGAGGTAGCTGTGTTAGTCTGTATTCTAACAAAACAAACCAGCAGTCATGTAGCGCTTCATCACCTAATTATTTTTTTGTCCGTCTTTAAAGTACTATATGACTGCTGGTTTGCAGAAGAGAAGAGTGAGGGGTGATTTGATAACAGCTTTCAACTTCCTGAAGGGGGTTCTAAAGAGGATGGAGACAGGCTGTTCTCAGTAGTGACAGATGGCAGAACAGTGGTTTCAAGTTGCAGTGGGAGAGGTGTTGGTTACCAAGGAGGAGGGCTAGCTTGGTGGCTTGTGGATTGGCCTGCTAAACCCTAGATGGTGAGCTCAGTCCTTGAGGAGGCCCTTTAGGGGTTAGAGGCAGGTAGATTTAAAAACAAAAAAAAAATTAAGGGATAGTGCTTGACTCTGCCAAGAGGTTGGAGGACTGGACTCAATTATCTTCCACTGTCCTTTCCAGCTGTATGAGATGGTGAAACACTGGAATGTGTTGCCTAGAGAGGTGGTGGATTTTCCATCCCTACAGGTTTTTAAGTCCTGGCTTGACAAGGTCCTGGATGGGATGACTTAGTTGGGGTTGATCCTGCTTTGGGCTGGGGGCTGGACTGGATAACCTCCTGTGGTCCCTTCCAGCCCTCGGATTCTGTGATTCTAGGATTAAGGCAGGACAGAAAAGTGCTGGAGGCTTCCCCACCTCCCTACACTTCTCTCTCCCTGCTTCCCACGCACCCACCCTTCTCCTCCCCCAGCTTTATCTCTCTCTTCCCTCCCCACCTGCCCCTTACTCATCTTTACCTCCCTCTGGTCTCCTCCCAGCAAAAGTCTCTGGCTCCGCCCTTACCCTACGTCCTCTAATTGGCTGCAGCGCGCGCCAATGAGCGGCCGGCAGGCCGCCTGCGGGCCCCGCCCCTTTGGAGCTTTGCGAATGCGATTCGCTTCCGGGCGGAAGGAACCCACGTGGAGGCGGGGAGGCCGGCGTAAGCCCGAGTGGCGCGACCCGGGTAAAGCGCTGATTAAGTTCGGTCCGGTCCGGTCCGCGGCGGCCCAATGGGAGGCGGGGGACGGCCGGCAGCGCCCCGCCCCTACGTAGCCCGTCCCCGGGCCTCGGGGGGTATTTATAGGCGCCGGGCACAGACGTGCGCCACTGGCTTGGGACTGCGCCCGGAGCTTCGGCCTGTGCTCTCCCGTGGGCGCTGCACCGCGGGTCCTGCGTTGCGCCCTGTGCCTTCTTGTGCTGCCTGGGCAAGGGGACCTGCAGTGGGGCCCAGCTCTGTGCACCACGCGGCCTGGGCTCAGCGCCACATGGCCTCAAATCTGAGAAGCGTATCACGCTCCTCGGGCCCTGCGTTCTTTACTCTGAGCCCTGCCTTTTATATCCTGCCTGCTGATTGCCGCTTTCAGCTCCGAGCTGTGTGCCCTGAGTCCCCCCATTGTCCAGGTCCATGTGCAGTTTCTCACATCAGGGCATCTTGGGTGGTTGGCCAGTGTGTGGGTTAGGCGTCATTAAACTCCATCACGTGCTGCTAGGTATTAAGAGCTGGCTGCAGTGGGTTTGCAGGGGTGAGTCCACAGACCAAAATGGCAGGTGTGAAGGGTTGGTTGCGTTGGAAGAAGCATGGGATAGTGGCTTATTCCTTAGCCTGGTATCAGTTTGTTTCATCTGCTAATCAAGCCCTGTTGCGGAGAAGAAATAAATGACAGACTTTGAGATGTGGGAATGAACTCATAATTGTGGCTATGTAAGTACCTAAGCTAGAGAGAGTGGTTAATTGCCTACAGGGTGGCGGTGGTGTAGCTAGCAGGGTGCTCTGTCTAATGGCTTTAGGAAGAGGTGATTCTCTAGTTTCCCAAGGATCACAAAGGGCTCTTTTGTCCCCTGCAGGCCTGGTACATTGGATTATAGCTCTATGTCCGCGTCTTCTCGGCGAGCAAGCCATGGCTGGAAGAGGAGGCAGAGGGAGGGGTCGGGGCCGAATGACCTTCAACGTGGAAGCTGTGGGCATTGGGAAAGGAGAGTCGCTGCCCCCATCCACCCTCCAGCCATCGCCGCTGTTCCCCGTGAGTTCCTGTGAAAGGTGTTGGATTGGCAGCCTTGGAGCAGGGAGGCTACTGTGCACACAGCAGGGAGAGTGGCCGGGCAAGTGTCCTTTATCAGCTACCGCACCTGTGCCCTGGGGATATGGGCATGTGTGTTTTGGGAGTAGAGACCCACTCACTCATTGCACTTGTGTCTTTCCAGGGCATTGTGGGGGAATTGCAGTGACTCTGGGATGCAGAGTCCATAATGCATCTGTAAAGTCTCTGTAACACCCCTCCTCCCACAACCACAGACGCACGTGTGCCTATACTCCCTGATATATGCACATGCCAGTGCATATGCACTGCCCCCACCCATACATGTGTACATCGTCACCCCCATGTTTATATCTCTACATACACATGCACCAGGGTTCCCTCCATCCAGGGGCAGAATACAGATTGTTCTGTGCACTGAGGCAGGAGCAGATGTGCATCACCAGTAGAAAAATACTGCCGGCTGTGGGTGTCTGTGGGCGCTCTGCTAATCAGCTCGGTGGTGCCTGAATCTCTCGAGTGGCCACCCAAGCACTCAGCTTACAGGGAACACTGGTCCGCACCTATGCACATAGAATCATAGAATACTAGGACTGGAAGGGACCTTCAGAGGTCACCATGTCCAGCCCCCTGCCCTCATGGCAGGACCAAATACTGTCTAGACTTTCCCGGATAGACATTTATCTAACCTGTTCTTAAGTATCTCCAGAGATGGAGATTCCACAACCTCCCTTGGCAATGTATTCCACTGTTTGACCACCCTGATAGTTAGGAACTTTTTCCTAATGTCCAACCTAACCCTCCCTTGCTTCAGTTTAAGCCCATTGCTTCTTGTTCTATCTGCAGGGGCCAAGAAGAACAAGTTTTCTCCCTCCTCCTTATGACACCCTTTGAGATACCTGAAAACCGCTATCATGTCCCCCCACTTAATCTTCTTTTTTCCAAACTAAACAAGCCCAATTCTTTCAGCCTTTCTTCATAAGTCATGTTCTCTAGACCTTTGATCATTCTTGTTGTTCTTTTCTGGACCCTTTCCAATTTTTTTGATCATTCTTGTTGCTCTTTTCTGGACCCTTTCCACATCTTTCTTGAAATGCAGTGCCCAGAACTGGAGACAATACTCCAACTGGGGCCTAACCAGCACAGAGTAAAGCGGAAGAATGACTTATCTTGTCTTGTTCCGAACACAGCTGTTAATGCATCCCAGAATCATGTTTGCTTTTTTTGCAACAGCATCACACTGTTGACTCATATTTAACTTGTGGTCCACTATAACTCCTCAATCCCTTTCTGCCATACTCCTTCCTAGACAGTCGCTTCCCATTCTGTATGTGTGAAACTGATTGTTCCTTCCTAAGTGGAGCACTTCACATTTGTCTTTATTAAACTTCATCCTGTTTACTTCAGACCATTTCTCCAATTTGTCCAGATGATTTTGAATTTTGACCCTATCCTCCAAAGCAGTTGCAACCTCTCCTAGCTTGGTATCACCTGCAAACTTAATAAGCGTACTCTCTGTGCCAATATCTAAATCGTTGATGAAGATATTGAACAGAACTGGTCCCAATACAGACCCCTGCGAAACCCCACTTGTTATACCTTTCCAGCAGGATTGAGAATCATTAATAACTACTCTCTCAGTACGGTTACCCAGTCAGTTTTGCACCCACCTTATAGTAGCCCCATCTAAGTTGTATTTGCCTAGTTTATTGATAAGAATATCATGCGAGACTGTGTCAAATGCCTTACTAAGATGTACACATGTTCCTAGATAGTCGTGCTTATACCCACGCATACACTTCTCTGCATATACGTTGGTAATCCGTATACACACCCAGCCACATGTGCATATTTGTCAGAGCTGGTCTTACACCAAATCTCTGGATCCTAGCTCCCTCCCCCAGCTCGAGGGGGTTTGAAATCCCAGTCTGGCTTTCCTAGCTGAGCTCCATCTCACTCATGATGCTGGACTCCTGCCTAGATACCATCATCTTGGCTGCCCCAACCCAGTTCTTCATCAGAAAGGAATAAATGCTTCTGTCATGTCTCTGTAGCCCATGGAGTACAAGCCCGTCCCTCTGCAGACGGGTGAGGAGGTGGAATATGTGTTGGCGTTAAAGCAAGAGCTGAGGGGAGCCATGAAGAACCTGCCGTACTACGTCAAGCCGGCTGTGCCCAAGAAAGGTACCGGAGGCATTGCTGGTTGAGATGAGACCCAATTTTGAGCCCAGTAACGGGAGAGCTGGTGGCCCTGTGCAGGGAAGGCCACAGGCTTGTGTCCCTGGTGCCAGCTCCCTGGCCGGGGCTGGAACCAGCTTCTGAGGGGCCAGTGGCTGGGGCTGTGGCCATGTGGAGTTGCGGCTGGCGGCAGGTAAGGGGGCTGCTAGAGCTGGAAGTGAGGGGACTGAGACATGGAACTACCCTTCATCCAGCAAATTCCCTCATTCTGGACGGATCGGGTCCCAAGGGTGTTGGATGAGGGGGGTGCACTGTACAGGGGTGGGTGGCAGTACTCCACCCAGACAGTGAAGTGTATAAACTCTGTCTGAGTTGAACAGCAAATTCCGAGTCTGTTTCTGTGATGTTTATAACACTGAAGTTTTGACCCTGATTGTATGTTTCTTGCCAGATGTGGAGCGCTACTCCGATAAATATCAGGTGTCCGGTCCCATTGATAACGCTATCGATTGGAACCCAGGTATGCCTGGAAATATGTTACAGTCTTGCTCAGCTTCCTCTTCCGAGTTTTATTCCAGGAAGACTGTGATTCGCAAGAGATAGGGCTAGATCTGTCACCTTTCTGCTAACACCGGAGGCACAGCAGTATGTCGAGGCTGATGGAGGTCTAGTGAAACTGAAAAGCAACACACAGAGAAGTAGTGTGAGAATTGTTACATAGTCTGTGGAATTCAATGCCACCAGATATTGCTGGAGTAAAAAGTTTCGACATGTTGATAACAATCTTCACAGTTACATTAAATAAATAACAAATGATGACAGGTAAATAGATCATAGATCTATGGGTGGATAGATGAGCACAGCGCCTGAGGGGAGTGAATAGACAGAGATTATTAATCCTCGTGCTTCAGGATACATGTTAATCACTAACTATAGGGGACAGGAGGAAACTTCTGTTATTCCATCATTGTCCACTTTCATAATATAGCATCCTCTGCAGCAGCTGGTTGGCCACTCTCCCAGCTGGGCTTTTGGAGTAGTGACCCATAAGTCTGACTCAGTCTGGTGATTCCTCATTTGTCCTTGCAGATTGGCGGCGGTTACCACGGGAGCTAAAGATCCGAGTCCGAAAGCTTCGGAAGGAGAGTGAGTATGAAGGAAAAGAATGGTTTATGCGAGATCAGCCAGCAGAGCCGGGATCAGAGCTGCAGCCCCTGAGCACCTGGCCCATGCCTTAAGCAGTAGGCTACACAGACTGGGGAGGGGTTGTGTTTTATTCCTAACAGAAGGAAAACAAGCAGAAGGCAGCCTGGGCTAACAAGAGTTTCCTCCTAGTCCTCTTCTGGTCCTCTTATGCCCAGACTTGGAGGTGAAGAGCCCCAGCTGCTCTGGCTTCCGTGTGAGTCATCACACTAACCCCACCGGCCCAAATCCAGCCGGGTGACCAAGCACAGAACCCAGCAATGAAACCCAGTCATTATCCAGGGGCCTGTGTCAATGTTGGGACCAGCACTCACCCCAGCAATGGGAGCTGGCCAGGTGCTGTGCAGTGGGGCTTGAAAGGTATCAGGCAATGGCAGCTGTGTTGTGATGCATGAGGGTAGCTAAGGCAGGAATGGCGCAATGTCCGGCCAGGTTCTGACCTTCTCTTCCTCGGGGTAGGGACCACCTTCCTGATTCCCAAGCACAAACAGCGGCTCCCAGTGGACAAGGAGGAAGCCATAAAGAAACTGGAGGTAATGGTGGATTCTCTCAGATTTCCTGGGTGGGGAATCTCTCCGCTCCCCACACCCCTTCCACTCCGTGGCACACTCATTTGGTAGCCAGGTGTGGTGCTGCGTGGGGGAATCAGGCTTGCCATCACTCACAGGGGCACCCTGGGTGCATGGTACAGGTGGCGGGGTGTGCTGGCATGGTGTGGGTAGCTGGCATGGTGTGGTGGGATGCGTCGGGCTCTCAGCTGATGGATATGCAGGATGGGATGGATCCAGCAGGACATGTCAGGGGTGTTAGCTCTCCCGCTGCCTCTCTTGGCATGTCACTGCAGCTTGATCGTCCACTGGGCCTTTGTTTCTTCTGATGCCCCAGACCCTAGAGAAGAAGGAGGAGGAGGTGACGTCAGAGGAAGAAGGGGAGAAGGAGGAGGAGGAGGAAGGCAAGGAAGAGGAGGAAGAAGAGTATGACGAGGAGGAACATGAGGAGGTAAGGCGTCTCTGGAGAGGCCAGCCAGCCAGGCACTCTGCAGAGCTCTGGTGTTCTGGACCCAGTCCTGCACCCATTCATCTCAGTGGGAGTTTGGGCAGGGCAAGGTCTGCAGGCTTGGGGCCCAGGGGACAGCTGGGTTGAGTTAGGCTGGTCTGGTCCTAGTTTCCAGTGGGCAGGTGTCCATGTTGCAAAAGTCACCGTCCTGGTTGGCCCTAATCTTGTCAGACAGGCTGAATGAGAATCCCCCTGGGTCTCTTTCCCCAGTGTTGCACTGCAGTGGCTTTGCCGTATCGGCCAATTCCATTCTGTCTCCCTGACTCCTGACCCTGGTGGCTCCAAAGTGAGGTGCCCTTCTCTTCTCCTTCCTGTCCCAAATGGCAGGGTTGCTGCGCTCTGTTAAACAGCCACCCTGTTCCCACCCAGCAGCGGTTGCATCGTCATGCTAGGCACAGTGTGTGTCAGCCTCTGGGCCTCTCGGGGCCAATGCCATTGCTTGCCCAGCTGGGGCCATCGACCCTGCCCTCCCCAAGACTCATCCTCCTTCTCCCGACTGGTTCCCTAGGAGACCGATTACATCATGTCCTACTTCGACAACGGGGAGGACTTTGGGGCCGACAGCGACGACAACATGGACGAGGCGATATACTGAGGGGAAACGGGCTGTGTGGACAGTGCTCAGTCACCTGGGGCCTCAGAGCCCAGGACCTCTGCCATGGTGGTGGCAGCTGCTCCCCCAGGGAAGGGCAGGCTGTGTCTGGGCTTGCTGGGGACACTTGCATCCTTCCTCCTACTCAGTCCCCATCTCTGCCCCTACGGTGAGAGGCATGGGCACAGATCAGCTGCCAGGATGCAAGCCTCCACCCTGCACCAAGAGGGCCAGCAGGGGGTGCTGATGGGCTCGCACCCTCAAAGAGGCCATCAGCGCTGCAGGGGAAGATCTCTCGCTTCACCCCTAGGTGGTGCCCTTGATCTATTTTTGCACCAGCTGCTTCTTGGAGGAGGATGGACGATTCTGCGGGGATGGAACCAGCCTGTCCAAAGTACACCCTCTATCTTCACATCCCCTGTGACTCCTCCTGGGAGTCCTGCCTGCAGGACACCCTCTGCCTCCAAATACCCCACGACTCCTCCGGGGAATCCTGTCTCACTCCGCTGTGGGAGAAACTGACCAGGACAGCACCACCCTGCAACTGTAACATCCAGCGTTAATCGGCAGCTGCCCTGAAGGAGTGGCTGAAACCAGCACTGAAACAGCAGGGAGTGGTGCGCAGATGCCCTCCGTCGCCCGACCCGCCTCGCTCCCACCCGCCTCATCCTGCTGTTCGGAACTGAGCTCTGTCCCCGCTGTTTTTGCTGGGAACACAGAGTCAGTGTGTGGGTCTATTTCTGAGTTAGTCCAGGTTTTTAATCGGAAACTCCACTGCACCAGCAGACTCATAGGGCTACAAGGAGCAACATGAGTAGAGCTGTTCTCCAGCCCCATGTCTCTTCCCAGTCCTGGGCTTGATTCTCCTGTGCCTGATCCCTTGTGCCCTCCTTAGCCCTGCGCAAAACATGGGGGCAGCCAGGAGTTTGCATCAACGTGAATGGCCTCGTAGGGTGCAAAGCAGGAGGTTGCACCAGCATTTTGCACTGGGGTAAAAAGTTGCACGAGATGCAGGATGGTGGAGAATCAGGTCCTCCCTGGGATTTCACAGATGATTTTAATCCCATTTCAGACCCAGGGCAGCTGCTCACTTCCTTGTGAGGGGAGCCCTCACTTCAGGGGAGTCACCTGCTGACTTTGAGGGATCCCCCCAATCCTGGAGCGGCTCTCCCCTGATTCCCATATGGCTGGAGCCCTGCAGTGCCCCCAGGGCTTGTCTCAGGATGGGCTCTGTCCTTTGCATCAGCCTGGAAGTGACTCGAATCTCCCCAGTTTGCCAAGTTTTAGTAAAGAAGAGAGTTTTTACTGTACTTTAAAATATTTAAATTTAATTAATCACACTCCTCCTTGCCCCCCCTGCTGATTTTATGCTGTTCAGTGGCTGAGGATGGGGGTGTTGTAATGAACTCTCCCCTGCCTCGCTTAGAACCCACACTCTCTGCAGTCCCCTGTCTGGAGCAGAGCCAGGCTGCAGGGACAGGATGGCTGGGTGTGGGGAGGCTCCTTGGTTTGACCCCTATTACATGGAACTGATGAGTTCCCCCAGAACGTATTTAGATGAGTTTTAAAGGAAAACTCTGAACACAGGGTTGTCTCTGTGTGGGGCGGTTGAAGGGGAAGGTGACGGGTTATTTGTATAAAGGGTCTTTGTGCGTACATTGTGTTTTGTTGCGTACACAGGTGTGTTCGTGGCATTCTTGCGTGTGACTTGTGCAGTGGCTGGGTGTGGTGTGGACATGCGTTTCTGCTTGTGGCACTTTTGCACATTTGTGAGGGCAGGTGTGCGTTGTGAATGTCTGCACAGGGTGTGGGTGTGTATGCTGTGTGCTGCAAGGTTTGCTGGTGGGTGTTTCTTCGTTGGGTTGGTGCTCTGCACAGGGGTGTTGGTGCATGTTGTGTGTAGGTGTTGTAGGTGTTTGGATAGGTTTGTATCTTGTGCCTGTTTTTGTGGTTCCACGTGTTGTGTTTTACACAATGGTATGCGTCTCTTGCATGTGTGTGGGTACAGGAAATATGTGTGTCTTGTTTGTGGCAGGGATGTGCATAGATGTGTATGGTGTGAGTGACATGGGTGGTGTGTGTGTGTGAGAGAGAGAGAGGGCATTGAATTGGCGTGAGCAGAATTTGGACCTGTAGATTATTTTGAGGGAAAGAGATGGATTTAGAATGGAAAATAACATAAAATTAATTTACCTAAATTGGAAGCTCTTTGAGGCAGTGGCTGTGCAGCACCTGCTCCATGATTCCAGGGTATGTAGGCCACTGATAATAATAACAACAGGCGCTGATTCTGAGCTTATTCTGGTTAAATCAGGTGTCAGTAAGACTATGCAGGTGTCAATCCAGTGTGAGATCTGCTGTCAGTCTGGCGCGAGATCAGAATCTGAAATTAGGGGAAAACAGAGTCAGACGAGGGACTAGACTCTTGGTGAGGTCAGTCGAAAGTTACCACTGATTCTGCTGGGACCCTGGAACAGCCAAGCACCTGTAAGTGGGAGGAAGTGGCTTGGATTCCTCTTTGTGAATTCGAAAGCAGGGCTGCCCCCTTTGTGTTCAGAGCCGAGCTGTTGGTGTCAGGGAGAGAAGCTGCATGTGCGGGTGTGCGTGGGCATATGACTGTGTTAACTGCAACATCAAAACCCACCCATCTCCACAACAAAACAAAACTCACCAGCTCGAAAGAGGCCTTCATTGCACAGACTCTGCCAGGTGTCTTTTTAGAAGCAAACATTGTTGTCCATCTTTGGCCAGTAGGTGACGTCGTGGCTTAGTCGACTTGTTTGCCAGTTTTAACATGGTCTCTTTTTAAACGCATGGGTTGGAATAAAAAAATTTGTCTGATTCTCAAACCCATTTCTTTATTTGCGGGCCAAGCTGGTGGGATCATCCCCCAACCGCTGCCAAGTGGGATGTGAGCGACACCTAAGCTATTCCTGGCTTTGCTGTGGACCTTGGGCAACTTCTGCCTGCTCCGTGCCTCAGTTTCCCCTTACACCTTTGGTGTGTCTGTGCTAACTTGTTTAAGTTAATGGTATAGCAAAAGCAGCCCAGTCTGCCCCTAGCCTGAGTGTGGTTGTTCCAGTAAAAAAGGTGCTCATATTGTGTGTAAAAGGGAAAGGAAGGGAAGCTATACTGGTATAAGGCCTCAAAGGTGAAAATGGGATAGCAATTAAGATAGAGAATATCTTACTGCCTTTGTATGAATCCCTGGGATGCCCACATCTTGAATACTGCGTACAGATGTGGTCCTCTCAGCTGAAAAAGAGATATCTTGGCACTGGGAAAGGACAACAAAAACAATGAGGGGGTTGGAACAGCTGCCGTAGGAGGAGAGATTAAAAAGACAGCGATGTCTAACTGAGAGAGACTAAGGGGGGGATATGAGAAAGATCTGTAAAATCATGATAATTTTGGAGAAAGTGTACGTTCATTATTTCCTTTTCCCGTAGCATAAGTACTAGGGGTCACCAAATGAAATTAATAGGTAGCAGATTTAAAGCAAAGGGACGTTTTTCTTCTCGCAGCTCACAGTCAGCCTGTGGATCTCCTCACCAGAGGAGGTTGTGAAGACCAGGACTTTTAACAGGGTTCAGAAAAGAGCTAGAGGTTAGGTCCATCAGTGGCTGTTAGCCAGGACGGGTAGGAGGGTGTCCCTGGCCTCTGTCAGTCAGAAGCTGGGAAGAGGTGACAGAGGAGGGATCATTTGCTGATTCCCTGTTCTGTTCACTCCCTTTGGGGCACCTGGCACTGGCCACTGTCAAAAGACAGGACACTGAGCTGGGATGGAGTTTAGGTCTGACCCAGCATGGCCGTTCTTTTGTTCCTAAGGTGGTTGTAACTCCCCCAGCATAGCTAAAGGGGGACTTTTCTGTGCAGAGGCCAATCCTTGGACTGGGACACTTCAGGCTGGGGGTTTTCTCAGCATCTGCTTCTTCCAGAGGGCCACTCCCATGGGTTTGACAGGAGCATTCTGGGTCGCTCTCCAGTCGCAAACCTTACTAGCGGGCGAGCCAGCTTCTCTTTTGCCAAGTGCCTGGCGAAAGAGGCTGTGTTTACTGCCTGTTTCCTCCAGTGTGTCCTCTAATCTTTTCCAGCCGTGCACAGATTGTTTTCCATCCATGTGTGGAATAAAGTTTGTTATATGCACTGAGGCCTGTGCAAACGAGCACCACCAGTAGAAACAGAAAACCTGGCCGTGGGCGTTCTGCTAATCGGCTGGGTGGCGTTCGAATGTCTCCTGAGCAGCCGCACAAGCGCCCAGTTTATGGGGAATAGTGGTCCCTTGCCCTTCCCCCATTGTCTTTAACTCAACCTGCTACCTTGTGGGCCGTACCCAAGTCCATTGTTGGCACTTGGATTGCAGCCGGTGTTGAGAACACAGCTTTTGTTACTTGGGGATGTCCATGTTCAGGCAGGGATGTAATTTCCACCTTGGTGCCCTGCATTAGCTCAGCACAGCCATGAGAGACCAGCTGCCTGGCTATATCCCGAGGGTCTCCGTGGCTAGTGGTTGGTGTCAGTGTAGCTACACTTCTATGGCTAGTGTTCAAGGTGGATCAGAGCTCTGTGCAGATACATCTGCTTGCATGCAGAGTGACTGAGACCCACCCAGCCTTTCCTGCCATTGGCTCCTAGCCCCAAGGCTCAGCCATGGAACCGAGCACACGTGTGAAATTCATCCCCAGTGGTTTGTCTCCCTCTCCGAGAACAAGTCCCCGGACCTGAGCCTGCACTTGATCAGCTGTCAGTGGCTGGATCTCTGGCTGCAGCTGGCTCGCAGGCTCTGTCAAGGCAGGAGCCGGCCCTGGCCACTGGCGCTGGAGAACAGGCGGGTAGGAAACGGGAGTTGTTTACAGAGCTGCAAATGCCTTCCTCTGTCAGTGCCCGCTGGAATGTCCTCTCAGCCCCATTTTCCAGCCACTTTCCAAGAACTTGTATATTTAGCCTCTTCCAAGAAGCAGCAAGGAGGGCAGAAGAGAGAGAGAGAGAGAGGAACAGCCCGTTCGCTGGGGCTTACTCCATCGAGGCAGAGCAGCTGGATGCAAACAGGACGAGGCCAGATTTGCATGGGGCCCAGAAAACACCCAAGCGCTCTGCCTTTGCGCCAGAATCTCAGCTGGTGTCTAGCACTGGTAATATCACTGCCACTGATTTACACCAGCACAGGATCAGGGCCCATTTACCAGCTGGGAATTTGTCCCCTTTTATCCTTTCTTCCCTTTTCTGTTTTTCATTTTTCTCCAACTCAGGTTCCTTTGTTCCCCTTGTTTTGCTCTCTCGTTCTCAGGCCTTGCCTACCCACAAGCTGTGCCCTGCAGCTATACCAAGCTAGTTAAATCAGTATAAACCCTAGCATGGAAGCTGTATTAGCAGTATAGTTTATTCCCCTGGTGTAAGCCAGTGGGATTTAGGCACCTCAGCCCCTTAAGCACATTTGAAATCTTTCCCTCTGCCCACTTAGCACTGGGATAAGTGGCAGCGTTCCTGTAAGTGGCCACCCTGGAAAGATTCAGGTGTCCCCCAGAGGATTAGTCAAGCGCCCTCAGCCGGCAGCGTGTTTCTACTGGTGGTGCACATCCACAGATGCCTCAGGGAACACAACAAAATTTGTTCTGCCCATGCAATAAGTCAGTTTCAGTCTGGCTTGAGCGAAACCGAAACACCTGCAGGAAATTTACAGAGGCGAGAGAAAGCTAAGGGTTAGCTCAAAGAGGAATGAATTACAGATGGGAGGTGTAAACCCAGCTAGGTGAGTGCAATTGTCTCCTCTGGTTTGAACATCTGTGAATCTGCGCCATATGCCTGCTCTGGCTCTCAGTCCACAGTCAATGGCCAGTCGTGCATTGCGCAATGTGATTGCACATCACTCCCATGTTCTCTCATCCTCTCCACAGAGACGGAGAGCGCAAGGAATCTATGCAATGGGGGGAACGGGGTTTCAAGAGAGTGACGAGGCTGTGTACAAATATGCACCAGTAGAGGGGCCTTGGTTTTTTTACACTGGTTTCCATTAATTTAGTGCAATCTCTGTAGGAAATAGCCCCCGGGATATAGATGCATGTGCTGGATTCCCTGTGTTCTCTTAACCCCCTGGGTCCCTCCTCCCTGCCCTTGTGCAAGAAGAGGGGAACTCAGCATCTGTGCACTGCCCAAGAGGGGCCAGCAAGGAAGGGCTGCTAGTGCTGATGGAAGAAGGGCCGCTAGTGCTGATGGTGCTGGTGGTTTTGGGAGGCGGGAGTCCAGCTGAGGCTCCCCAAACTTATTGCGGCGAGAGGGGGACACGCTCGCAAGATGGGGATTTGGCTGCAGAGGCAGTGCCGTTCCCCAGACACGTTGCCTTATCCTCGGCGCAGGTGGCCTTGTTTACGTGCCCTTCTGTCTACGGCGCAGGGAACAGGGAGTCCAACAGGAGCAGCTGAGACTGGTTTGGGATTCCTGGAAAGCTGCCCCACCCATCCAGGGCACATCGCCATTGTTTATCCCAGGCTGCTGAGCAGGAGCCTACGTGCAGGGTGCTGCCAGGCTGGGCGGAGCAAGCAGGAGGGACTAGCAAGAACATGAACTCCAGGTTCACAGTGCAAAGCACAGCTGGTGAGGGGCCTGTGGGTCAGAGCCATTAGCCCCCAGCCTTGGGATCTCAGCTCCCCTCCCCTGCCAGGTCACCTCACTCACTCCCAACCCTAACCACTCCCAGCACTGGTTTGTTATTGTAGGGTTGCTCATGCGCCGTGATCAGCACATGCCAGTTTGTTATTGTTGGGTCTCTTGTGAGCACAACTACACGGCAGCTTGTTAAGTGAGCGAATTCGTGAGCACCGAGTGGCACATACAGTTGGTTATTGTAGGGTCGCTCGTGAGCACCGAGCAGCACGCACCGGTTTGTTATTGTAGGGTCGCTCGTGAGCACCGAGCAGCACGCACCGGTTTGTTATTGTAGGGTCACTCGTGAGCGCCGAGCAGCACACCCCGGTTTGTTACTGTAGGGTCGCTCGTGAGTGCCGAGCGGCACGCACCGGTTTGTTATTGTAGGGTTGCTCATGAGCGCCGAGCGGCACACGCCGGTTTCTTATTGTCGGGTCGCTCATGAGCGCCGAGCGGCACGCACCGGTTTGTTATTGTAGGGTTGCTCGTGAGCGCCGAGCGGCACGCACCGGTTTGTTATTGTAGGGTCGCTCGTGAGCGCCGAGCGGCACGCACCGGTTTGTTATTGTAGGGTTGCTCGTGAGCGCCGAGCGGCACACACCGGTTTGTTATTGTCGGGTCGCTTGTGAGCGCCGAGCGGCACGCACCGGTTTGTTGTTGTAGGGTCGCTCGTGAGCGCCGAGCGGCACGCACCGGTTTGGTATGGTCAGGTCGCTCATGAGTGCTGAGCGGCACGCACCGGTTTGTTATGGTCAGGTCGCTCGTGAGCGCCGAGCGGCACGCACCGGTTTGTTATGGTCAGGTCGCTCATGAGTGCTGAGCGGCATGCACCGGTTTGTTGTTGTAGGGTCGCTCGTGAGCGCCGAGCGGCACGCACCGGTTTGTTATGGTCAGGTCGCTCATGAGTGCTGAGCGGCATGCACCGGTTTGTTGTTGTAGGGTCGCTCGTGAGCGCCGAGCGGCACGCACCGGTTTGTTATGGTCAGGTCGCTCATGAGTGCTGAGCGGCACGCACCGGTTTGTTATGGTCAGGTCGCTCGTGAGCGCCGAGCGGCACGCACCGGTTTGTTATTGTAGGGTCGCTCGTGAGCGCCGAGCGGCACGCACCAGTTTGTTATTGTAGGGTTGCTCGTGAGCGCCGAGCGGCACACGCCGGTCTGTTATTGTAGGGTCGCACATGAGCACTGACCCTCCTCCCACTAGTTTGCTGTAGTGTTAGACGTCACAGCACTTCCCAGTGGGCGCCAGCCCAGCTGTTCCTGGTGAAACCCTGCCGCTTCCCTTCCTCTTCCCTCACAGACCTAAAGACACCATCCCTGTCCTGTTACCACGTCCCTGGAGCAGGCACACTGAGTTTTCCCCGATGCCAACAACCGGGGGACAGACTCCTGGGAATACAAAGGCCAGGTGTGTCTGTGCATCTGACACTACCAACAACTTCTTCCTGCAGGGCAGGGCCGGGAACAGCCCCTGACCTTGATTCCCACAGAGCCAGCTGAGGCCAAGGAAGCACTGCTCCCGAAGCCTGGGTTTGTCCCTGAGCCAAGCAGGGCATTGCCCCTTCCAAACCTGCCTGGTTGAGAGCAGCTAGGAAACCCCATGGAGGGTGGGGTGTAAGCTCAGCAGGGAGTGCTCTCCCTTCTGGGCTGGGCTCATCCCCAGAGATGCCATGCCGCAGGGTGGCAGATATGGGACAGGCTGACGGCATCGGTGCTGAGCTGGGCTGGCTGTTAGAAGGCTCTGCCTGACTGGTGGTGACATAGTCCTTTGAAAGGCCACGACCTTGCAGTGCTGTGACCTGTGGCCTCCAGGCTCGCCCGAACCCCCGTGCGATTTGAACTATGTCAGCATTCAGGGACCCCAAATGGGTCCATGTCACCACTGGTGACAACAGAAGTGATGCTGATGTACAGAGGTCAAGATCCACTCGTGTGGCTAAGGCTGGAGCGGGCACTGGGCGTGAGTGTTTTCACTTACCGCCATGCTCTCCCCTCTTATGGGCGCCCCGCCGGCCTGGAGTCTGGCACAACTTGGGCAGGCTGATGTGTGCTTCAGCTGCTCCACATTCTTGCTCCACCTGGGTGTGACTCACAAGTACCCAGGGCCTGGAAGGTGCTGCCAGGAACTTACAGGGCATGTTGCCTTGCATGCATCCAGCTGGGCCAGTTCCACCTTGCTGGCATCGGTGAAGCTGACGCTAGCCCCAGCCTGTCTGCAGGTCCTTTGTGCTCAAGTGCTGGGCTCTGAGGAAGGAAACCGTGTAATCAGGATTACTAACCAAGGCTCTTTGGCCTGGGGCAGGGGTAGCGGCTGGCACGGAAAGCCAGCCAGGCAATTGGAAAGTGTTTCACATGGACTTCCGTGCCCTTGTGTGTGTGGTGCTGTACAAACAGGTGCACTGTGGGTTTGGCTTATCTGAATGGAAGCATCGGTGTTAACAGCTGCTGGAAAGCAGGTACCTTGTGTGGCAGGCTACAGGCAGTATGCAACAAGAGTTGGGTGGACGGCAGATATACTGGGAGCTGGGTCGGTGCCTTTTTATTCCCCACCTCGGCTCACAGAGTGTGGCCCAGCAGCCAGGGCAGGCAGCTGGGCTCGTTAAGAATCAGTCTGCAGCAGACAGGCTACTCAGACACCTGCGGCCAGTTAGGCCTCCTGGCTCGTTATAAAATGTTTCCCCTAGGCAGTGCTGGGGAGTAGATGAGGAGCGGACCAGGAAGAGAGGCTGGAGGACCGAGGTTCGGAAGAGAGATGCAGCTCAGCCAGGTACAGGGAGAAGGTGCTAGAGGGAAGAGGTGGGAGAAGCGGCCCAGGGAAAGGCTGCTGTGTCTGGCGCAGGGGAAAAGCCCCATCAGTTGCCTCCCTTCTAGGGTCCCTGGCCCAGAGCCCAGAGTAGTGAGTGGGCCTGGGCTCCCACCACTGCCTTGAGAGCCACCCAACAGAAGGATGGGGCATCAGAAGCCTCTGAAGGGGGCTTACTCCCCCTCTTGTGACTTGCCTATGATGAGAGTGGCTCGGTAAGCAGAGGCCCTTGCCTCTGGAAAGACCCAAGGCTGCAGAAGGGCCACCCAGAGCCCCTCTGAGTCTCTGCAGCGCCCAATAAAAATCAGCCAAGAAGTGCAGAACCCCTGGGGGCCTGACAAAGGACTTGTTACACTTGCTCCATGGGACTACTGAGCTAGAAGCAGGGGCAGGGAGGATTAAGCATGGGGACCCTGAGAAAACACAGGCACAAGGGGCCTTCCCTATCTATGAAAATATTAATATAATCTCATTATTTATGCTTTAAAATCTGTTCCTGCTTATTATTACTCATGGTGCGTAAGACAATTACACTTCAATCACGTTTACAAGAAGAATGAGGTGACGCATTTCTTTCGTTCCATTAAAGCAAATTGTTTAAACACAACAGTTATGGAGCCCGGGGGCCCTGGGGCAATGGCCCCTTTTGCTCTTACATTAATCCACCGCTGAGCAGGGTGCAGACTGAGTCACTAAGGGTTTGCGCCAGCCAACTAACCACTGTCGAGATTTTTGCAGTCTGATTGGCAAAGACACCAGCTTATTGGCTGCCTGGAAGCAGAGCCAGAGGGGACTAATAGTGGAATCCCCTGGGCATGCAGGGTCTGCCCCAGAGAGAGCCTCCTGCCAGCGCCCTGGTCTCTTTGGCCTTATGGAGAGATCTGAAGACTTGTCTGGAGAGAATTATGAGATGTAGGCCTTGTTGACTGCCAGCCAAGAGTGCTGCACTTGATCAGTTCCCTGTCGTGGTGGGGGACATTGTGAACCAGGAGGTCCCCCCAACCTTTTGACAAGCGGTAGTTGAGTCTCCTGAGGGCTGTGACCCTTTTGTAGGGCTCGGGTGGCATCTGGTGGCCTGTAATATAGAGAATGTCAGACAGGACAATCTGACCGTAGACTCTCATGTTATGACGAGAGGCTTCCTGAGGACATGGGGAAAGAGGAGGTGTGACAAGACAGGTACTGTGTCTCATTGGTCCTTGCTGTACCCAAACCGGTTGGCTTCCAGGAGAACTAATGGGCAGCACTGGACCCAGCCCAGGGCCACTAGCACCGGGGCTTGCAGCCCGTTATGTGGGTTCTCCTGACCCCTTGCTGTGGGAGAGGACTACTTACGGCCTTCAAGTTCTCCAACAAACTGTTTCAAGTCCCTGAGTTCTCTGGTTACAGCTTGGTGACGCTTCCCAGATGGGATGGCTAATCAGGCTGATTCCACCCAGGGTTCCCTGTTAATCTGGGCAAAAAAAAAAAAAACAAAACAAAATCAGCAAAAAATCCAGAGACAGTGGCACTGAAACATTTCACCAAATCATGTTGGTTTCACCGACTTGTTCCTGTAATCCCCGCACCAAAAACAACAAAAAATCAACTTTCTCCCCAAAAAATCCAAAAGAGGCCCTGAAATTTTGATTTTTTTTTTAAGACTTCTGTTTCAAAATTGAGGTCAATTTTATTTTTTTAACAATGCAATAGTCGATAGAATCCTAGATTGCAAAGCCAGAAGGGATCACTGTGACTCTTTGATCTGCTCTTCTGGAGAACATAGGCCAGAGAAGAGCCTGGAAAAAGACACCGCTCAGAACTCAAAGGGAAAAATTTCATTTGAGCAGATGTGGGAAAAGTACCCCCAAAAGTTACTTGAGTAAAAGTCCAGCTGCTTTAGGGGCAAATGTAATTAAGTAAAAGTTGACCCATCCATCTGGAAAACTACTTGAGTAACAGATCATGCATGCCACAGCTTGATTATGCTCAAGTATCCAGAAGTACCCATCAATGTCCATAGGGTGACTGTTTTTCACTTCTGGATACTTGAGCATAAGCAAGCTGTGACACTGTGAACTTTTACTCAAGTAGTTTTCCAGAAGGACAGTGTGACTTTTACTCAATTACACCCCCAAGCAGATGTATTTTTACTCAAGTAACTTTTTGGCTACTTTCTCCTCCTCTGCATTTGGGGTTGAACAAATGGCTTCCCTTGAGCCGCAGCTGTTTGTTTCTCAACTTTTCGATGTGCCAAATCTTTGCGGGGAAAACAAAAAAGCTTCCTTTGGCATTAACATCAAACAGTTCCCCCGCCCCTGACTTGCGAGGGAGCTAAAAAATCTGCTGCACCCAGCTCTTCCTCCAGGGCTGCGGTCCTAGCTCAGTCCCATGACCGGTGTTTCTCTGCTTCACTCCACCACAGAGCCAGCCTCACTTCCGCATATGTTGTTTCTGCATGTTCTGCTGAGGTGCCTCTTTGCACAGGAAAGAACATGTTGTTCTGGATGGAGCTTTTCTCCGTCTTCCGGAGAAAGGCAGAACTTCGCAGAGGCCAGAGACGGGCTTGTAGGCTGACGCTGCAAAGTGTTGTGTGGGCAGGAGTGTGTTCTCATTCTGAGCTCTGGCGGTTTGCATCCCAACTTGGGAGCGTGCATGGGGAGTGGGCCAGAAGAAATCAGAGGGGAACAGAATGGGGAGGCAGAGTGGATGGAACCTGTCGTTGTCCTGGGAGGAAGACTAATGCCCCTAGTGGTGTAGCTACTGCAGTGATAAACGCCTTATTGACAGCTACAGCTGCATGTGCATTCCTCTTTCGAAAGAGGAATGCAAATAGGGAAACTGAAAATGCAAATCTGGCACTGATTTACATATTATGTGCTTGATTTGCATAATCTTTTTGGAAGAGATTCTTTCTTTCAAAAGAAAAAAAGCAGTGTAGATGGGGCTCTTTCCATAATAAACCCTGTCTTTGAAAAAAGCTTTATTTCTAATTTTTTTTTTTTTTAGGAAAAAGATTATGCAAATTAAGATTGGGATATGTAAATCAATACCTCATTTGCATTTTCAATTTCCCTTATTTACATTCCTCTTTCGAAAGAGGAATGCGAGTGTAGATGTATCTGTCAATAAGGTGTTTATCACTGTGACTGTGTTTAGCCGGTAGCTTCACAAATAACAAGCAGGCCTGTGGGACCTTAGAGACTAACAAATGCATTAAGTTGTCAGCTTTCATGGGTAAAACCCACTTCTTTAAGTGGAAATGGAGGATAAATACAGAATCCAAGGTTTATATAGAGGGGGTGGGGGGGGGAAGTTACTGGTCACTAGAAGGACCTGTTAATGAAGCAAAGTAGGTTGGATATGTCTCATTCCTGAAAATGTCAGAGGTGGGGTAAGTGCCCTTGTCATGCACAAGCCATGTAAGATCTCTATTGAGGGCAAGGTTAAATGTGTTAAACTTGTAGCTGAATTCCAAGTCAGATGTTTCCCACTGTCAGCGTGTGCTAAATCTTTCTGGAGAAGAATGGCTCCTTTTAAATCCTCTATTGAATGTCCAGGGAAGTTAAAATGATCACTTACAGAGTTGTGTGTGAGCATCCCCGATGTCAGACTTAGGTCCATTTATCCTTTGCTGCAGAGACTGTCCGGTTTGTCCGATGTGCAAGGCAGAGGGACATTGCTGGCACATATCACATTAGTGGATGTGCAGGTGTATGGACTCTGCTGGTGTGGCTAATGTGGTTAGATAGTTACTCCATCGCTACATCTACACTTGCATTCCTCTTTCTGAGTCTGTGATTGCTAGGTATCTTCTTAAGCATTCATTTGCTGTCAGTCAGAAAAGCACCAATGTTTGAAGGGTTAACCCATTGTCTTTCTACTACGGACTGAGTGGGTATCTGCCCACTGCTAAGATCTTAGCATATCATGTGGCAGAGAGTTCCACAGCTCAACAGTGTAAGTAAAGTCTTTCCCTGCCTCAGGTATACCAGCCTGCTTCGTTTGCCCTATTGTATACCTCATATCAGGCCCAATATCCACAAGTACAGTGACAGGTCAAGCATCACACAGGTCACCCACTGGCCTGCAAGCAGGGAGTGAAGTTTACCAGTCACTTCCAGCTTGCTGGGCCAGATTCATGCCCATCATTACCAAGTCAGGTTAGGTTTGAACCAGCAACATGAGGGGTCACTTCCTCAGCCAGTGTAAATCAGCCATCGCTTCACAGGGGACACTGTGTAAGCTTTTTAGCTGATGATGCCTATCAACCCCACTTCACTGCAGATAGGGTAAGTGAGACCACCTGAGGATCTGGCCTCTGGAAATGCAACCTTGAAAAGTCTCTGCAACCCACTGGGAGTGCCCATCAGTCAACCATGTGCCACCTAAGCTAGTGAGTGGGCTGCATGAGTGGCTCTCCTTCATCTCCATGGACAGCAAGGCTGTTGTAACCAAGACGGCCTCCCTGGATAGGGCGGTTTTGCTAATGGTGTTTGTGTAACTAGGCTCTGTGGGTGTGCTGACCGACCCGTAGCAGTGCTGTGATTGGCTGCAGAGGGAGCACACAGCTCTCACAATCCCTGTGGTGTGCAGTTAGCACCCACCTCGCTTCACGTGTCCTGGATTTACACGTGTGTGAGTAATGCCGGTAGGAAAAAAACTCTGCGGCCAAGAACCAGCAGAATCTGGCAACCCTGCACATGGGCAACAGTGAACAGAGCATCTCGCAGGCCACTTGTCGAACTCTGAGGATTGCCCACCCCTGCCAGAGGTGATCTGGTCCATCAGTGACAAGGGCCACGTAAGGATCCTGGTAGACAGATCCTCCCAGCTCCCATCCGTCACACACACGCGGAGAGCTTGGATTGTAGTTTGGGATGCTTTTCCCCTTTAATAAGTTGCATAATTTAATTGCAGTTCACCTCCCTCACTAACTTTTGGGCCACTCCCTCGACGCAGCAAGGCTGGGTGAAAGTCATGAGCAGTCAGGGGAGCAAAGCAGTTTAGGTACAGGCACCTTTCCCCCGCACACCCGATTCTGGCTGCGCTTGCCTCGGGCAACAACTGTTTGATAATGTCACTCAGCTGCATCTAATTCACAGGCACCTTGTGGCCTCTGCGCCTGAGACAGCACATCCTGTACTGCAGTGTTTCACCCAGCCCACAGCTACGTCTCACGGGCTGAGGAGGGGAGCTGGAACGTAGCGCAGGGGTGGGAAATCTCTGACCCGCCAGCCGCATGCAGTTCATTGGGGCGAGCTGCTGGCAGGCCGCCAGACAGTTTGTGCACTTCAGTGTCCCTAGGCATGGCTGCTCAGGGCTCCCAGTGGACGTGGTTCGCCATTCCTGGCCAATGAGAGCTGCTGAAAGTGACGCAGGCCAGGCCACTGCTTCCCGCATCTCTGATGGGTCAGAAATGGCGAACCACGGCTATGGAGAGCTGTGGGGCTCCGTGCCTATGGACCCTCAAGTTAACGAACCATCCGGTGGTCTGCCAGTGACGGCAGCCAGCCTGCAAGAGATTCCTCAGCCCAGACATACCAGGATGGGACAGGTTGGTGCTGGAATCTAGATCAGAGCTGGCTGTAGGTATAGAGACTAAGCGATTGTGTAGGGCCCTGAGCAACTCAAGGAGGCCCCCAACTAATTGTCAGGATGGGTTGGGGAGGGCAAATATTCCTCTTTCTGTCTCTCAGTGGACTAACACCAGCACTACGCTGGATCCCTTGTATACGGGTGGAACCTCTCTAGTCTGGCACCCTGAGGACCTGACCAGTGCCGAACCAGAGAATTTGCCAGACCACAAGAGGTCAATATTGTCCAGCAGCATTATAAACACTCCCACTGCTTCCTGGGCTCATAGAAGACATTTAGGGGTAAATTACAGCTAAATAACAGCACAGAACACTGACAGCCAGGGCTGGTGTCTGGAAACAGACTTTATAGGACCACAGGAAACTTGGCCTCATCCATGCTAAGTGGTCATCCAGCTAATTGAAATCATGCTAGATCACGGATGTTATCTGATTAGAGAGGTTCTGTATTATGATTTTGCTGTCCTCTCCCTTCTTTCTTTCCTTCCTTCCTTCCCATTTGTAAATGCCCACCAGAACCACAGCATTCCAGCTGGCTCTATCTATCCCACCTTTGTTTCCAGAGGCCAGATTCCCCCTGCTAAGCTCAGCATGTCATTCTCCTGTCCCCCTAGCATTATCACCTGCCAAAGTGACTCAGTGTGATCACGCTTGGTGCCTCTGCAGTGGGTTCCAAGGGCTGGAGGAACCTGCTTTAAGTAGGCCTCACGGTGTGTCCATGAGGTAGAGGAGTTCATGTTGTCCCCAGCTTATGGATGGGGAAGTGACAGAGAGGCTGATAAAATGCCCAAATTCATGTCTGTGAGACAATGGCAAAGCCAGGAAACAACTTCAGGAATCCAAAATTCCCTGCTGAGCTCATCAGATCATATTCCCTCCCAAGAGAGAACTCAGGAGTCCTGCCCAATCCTCTGCTCTAACCACTAGAGATCACTCTTTACTAGAGCTGTGACCTGTGCATGTGTAGTACCCAGAGGCGCTGAGACCTCATCTGGGGTGAGTGAAGTCTCTGCTCTACAGTCTCAGCTGAGAGCCAGCTGGTTGTTAGCTTAGGTGGTAGAGTGCAGGGCTTGAGCCCCTCTGCTCCCAGGTTCTATCCCTGGTGCCAGCAACCCAGGTCTGCTAGTGTTGCATGTTTATGGGGCTGCAGCAGGTGTGCACCTGGGTAGCAGTACAGGCACTTGGGTGTGTGCAGACATACATGTATGTCTGTTTGTGCACATCCACAGGCCCCTGTCTTCAGGGCCAAAGAGCAGCTGTGCCTTGCTGATAAGAGCTCCCAGCCCTGGCAGGGAGGCCCCGTGACCACAGCTGGTGGAACCACTCCAGCTGCACATTCAAAACCACCTGGGAGGAGAGGGCGTAATTGCCTGATGGTGATGATCAGGGAGAGGCACTTGGGGGAGCAGGAAGGCTGGGAAATTATTCTCTCCCTGTCACTGCTGGTTCCACTTGTCATCAATCAGGTGCTGTGTGACTGGCTGAGAGGGAAGTGCTCTGGGCCCCCTCTGCTCTCAGCCTTTCAGTGCCCCCCAGGGCTCTGGATTAACCCCTGGAGTGCTGGGCTGAGACCCCAGTGCCTGCTCTGGCCACTCTACAATCCGCCCCTATGCCCGGGGTGCTGGGAGAGGGGGGCAGGGTCGAAGGCCCCTCTCCACACTGGCCGGGGAGCATAGGGGGGATTCTCAGGGGCTGTTTTCACCCACTCTGAGGCTTGTCACGCCTCCAGAGAAACCAAGAGAGGCCTGAGAACGAGGCTCACCGTGTAACCAGAGAATCAGGCCTGCAGTGTGACCCAGAATCAGGCCCTTTATGCCTCCAGGGCTGTGACCAGCCTGCATTTCCCTGCAGAAACACAATGTCCCAGGTAGGCTCTGCTGTCCTATGCCTGCCCCATCCCTGCATGTTTACTTGCCCTCCCTCCTAGCCAGCTGCATAATCACAAGGTTATTTCCCAGCAACGGCAGGGATTTCGCAATCCATAACTCAGTGTGAGAAGGAACAGGTTCCCTGGTGGGCTTTCTCTGAAAGACAAGCCAGCTGCCTCCTGTCCCTCTTTCTCCTGACGTCTTTGCCCATCATGGGGCTTGCTTTTCGTCTCCCCTCCTAGCAGTGGTGCCGTTCAGCTGGGGCCAGTGCCCCAGGGGCAGCTTGCGAAGCAGATCTGGGGCCAGGCAGCCCAGTGCTGTTGGGCAGAGGGCCATGCAAGGCTTTCTTGCAGCGTGGAAATGACCCCGTCAGCCCAGCAGGGAGCGCTGGTGCCTGGCATGGAATTCTGCAATCTGTGGCCATCGAAACGTTTTGTGGGACTGTGTGGGTCACGACTGTAACCCACACACCTACTGGATGTGGTTCACTCTTCCATATCATGGCATCTAGAGCGCTTAAGAGAATGAGTCTCTGCTACGGCCTGATCTGAAAGCCAGCTGGCTTTTTGCTCAGACTGCAGAGGCTTCTGCACTAAGCTTTGGAGGTTCGAGTCTGCGTGTGGGTGATTACACAATGAAAATGGAGCTGGTTCCCTGTGGCTGGAAACCTGGAGGCCCTGGGGGTACACCGATAGGATAAAAAAGCCCTACAGCTGGCCTATTAGAATGGAGGGTCCCAAAACTTGGGCTCCAGGCCAAGCCTTAATCTCTACCATTTTCAGCCCTGCAGCCAGAATCAGCTAACCAGGCCAGTTGTGGCTGGGCTGGGGGTCTTTTATCCCTGTGTAGACAGGGCCAGTGAATTGTGGCTCCCAACTCTTTAAAACCCCAAATTCCAAGGGCTTTCCATTGTAAATGCCCACAGGTACACTTGAACCTCTACAATTTAGTGCAGGCACCGCTACAGCATGAGCTAAAGGCTAGCTAGCACTCATCTGAGGCTGTAGAGGACATTTATTCTTTCCTCTGTGAAGTGGCCTCAGTACCACTACATGGGACAGTGAAGCAGACATTGGCATGTGGGTTACACAATTAGCCTATCACTGGGGGAACTCACCATGCCAACAGTCCTGGCTCTGGGGCTTTGTCACATGGAAGGGCCCCCTGCTAGCCACTTACCTGTGAGCTCACTCCCAATCTAATGACTGCAGCTGGGCCCTGATTAAGCCTCCAGATTGGCCAGCTGCTTGATTAAGTGAGAGGATCAGCACCCTGACTCTTAAAAGGATTGTGGCTGCTTAAAATACTTGCTCAGGAGTGTCTCAGCTTCTGTGTTTGATCCAGTCCTGGTCTCCTAGATCCCAGGTAGGGACCTTCTGGTTCTGACTTGGACTTTTCTCTCTTGCTTTTACTTTCCTGCTTTGACCACTAGGTGAAACTCGCTCCATCTCTCAGGCAAAAGGGGTGGTGCATTTTTAAATGTTTGATGTCTGTTCTGAACTAGAATGAAGCCAAGCTTTGAAACTGGCCATGAAATGAAATTTCTGTTCTTGGCCTGGTACTAATTATTTGCAGGTGGGAATGTGTTAACCTCACACCCCCTGTCTCGTCTGGCTCCGCAGGTTAATGTCCGTACTAGCCTGTGATAATGAGTTCCGTGACTGGTTTACGGCTTTCTCCCCATCTAATTATTATTTCCCCCTTGCTGCTGTCACAGCAGCGTCTGTACCTATTCCTATAACCCATGAGAAGAGGCTTGTTGAACCCTTCACTGTATTATTTTTATACTGCTACTCAGCCGAAAGTAGCTATTAAAAGTTCCTTCACCCACTCTCTGCTATGACACCAGCTCAGCAGCCAGTGCTGAGCTAAGCAAAGCTGTGGAATCTGGAAAGTAACAGAGAGGGAGCCGTGCTAGTCTATATATGATCGAAACCAAAAGCAGTCAAGTAGCACTTTAAAGACTAGCAAAATAATTTATTAGGTGAGCTTTTGTGGGGCAGACCCTCTTCTTCAGACCAGAACAGACTCAATATTTAACGCACAGAGAACCAAAAGCAGTAATCAAGGAGGACAAATCAGAAAAAAATGATCAAGGTGAGCAAATCAGAGAGTGGAGGGGTGATAGGTGGCGGGGGGAAGGTCAAGAATTAGATTAAGCCAAGTATGCAGACGAGCCCCTATAGTGACTCAGAAAATTCCCATCCCGGTTCAAACCATGTGTTAAGGTGCTGAATTTTGAATATAAAAGACCGCTCGGCCGCTTCCCTTTGAATAGTGGTGCGAAAATTTTTTTTCAGTAACACACATACTCTTAAGTCATTAACAGAATGGCCCATTCCATTAAAATGTTGACTAACTGGCTTGAATCTGGGTTTGCAAGGGACCTGCAGAGAGTGCTTCAGCCTTGCCCTATGAAAGGAACGCCTGGCACAGGGAACAGGCTGTCTCCCTGCCTCAGGGGCCAACAGGTTGGGGCCGTGGCTATGAATGTGGAACAGCAGCTCCTTTGGCAAGGCAGGGGAGGGTGATACTGGGTTACTTCCACCATTCGAACAGTGGAAAGGGATGGATCGCTTGGTGATTACCTGCTCTGTTCATTCGCCCTGGGAAACCCAGCATTGGCGGCCATCAGAAGGCAGGATATTGTTCCATGTGGTCTGCCCCAGTACAGCTGTTCTCGTGATCTGACTGATTGATACAGAGCTGGGCTGGAGACAGAAAGCACTGAAGTGGGGGTATTAAAATTGCCTTGCTCTTAAAGCATTTTACAAAGGAGGGTGGGATCCTTAATCCCACTGAACAGAAGAGAAAACTGAGGCACTGAGCGGAGCAGGGACTCGGCCACAGTCACACAGCTGGTCAGGAGTCTGAATGGCTACCTGGAGCCAAACCCCTCTGGAAGGTGTGTGACAGTGTTATTGTCTTCACCTTCCCAGCCCTCGGCTCGTCTGCAGGGTAGGTGCAGTTTGTTACAGAGTAGATATCTGAACCTTGCTCTCACCTACAGACTTGATGTTGGTTCTTTCTTTTGTCCTTTTCCTTAAACCAGGACAAAACCCTGTTCTCTTCCCATGGAGGGGAGAGGCCTGACTGGCTTCTCGCCTGTGGAAATACCTAGGGCTTTCAGCCTCCTACCAACTGAATTAGACACTAGTTTTGTGTTGCTATCTACAGAGCAGGAGTTTCCTGTTCTGTCCGCCTCCTGCCTTCCTCTTCCTTTGCCCAACATTTGTTTCAGTTCTAGGGAGGGGATTTTCCTCTGCTAGGTGGGGGCAGGGCTGAAATCACATCCTACCGTGCTTCCCCGGCCTGTTTTCTAGGGGATTGCTAACCAAAAAAGGAAACATCTGCTTGTTTCCTAGAGACCTGGAGGGCTATTGGGAACAGGAGATGTTGTTGTATCATCAGGGATTAGGGGCACAAAGACGGACAGACAGAGCAGTGGCCACCAAGGGGCAGGGGTGCCTAGTGGGTAGCATGCCACCCTGGGGTTCTGGCATTTTGGGTTTTTGTCTCTGGTGGTAGGTGACCTTGGGCAAGTCACAGCACTGCTTAGTGCCTCAGTTTCCCCATTTGTGAACTGGGACTGATGTCCTATTGTCAAGTGCTCTGAAACCTACATCTGTCCTCTGCTCATGGGCTTCACTCCTGCCTTGGCGAGGGAACTCCAATCTCCATGCTCTGTTCCTTCCCATGGAGTCAGTAGCATGATGGCGTTGGGATTTTATCACACAAACAAATGTTCTCTCTAATTTTTTTTCCATCTGTGTGTGGAATAAATTTTGTTATATGCACTGAAGCATGTGCAAATGCACACCACCACTAGACTCCTGTGCTGCCAGCTTGTAGGCATGGGGGAGACTCTGCTAATCATCTGGGAGGCATTTGAATCTCTCCTGGGTGGCTGCCCAAGCACTTAGCTTAGAGGGAACACTGATACGGACCCTGGCCCACTTGGGTCTGGACTCTGGGTGAAAGCTGTACTTTTCAATTGGAAGCTGGGCTGAGACCAGAGGACTCATTTCATAGAACCACCATCTGCTGAGGCAGGATTGCCTAGTGGTTATGGTGCTCAGCTGCATTCTAGGAAATGGGTTTGATTCCTCAGGTTCTGTATCTCTGTGCTTCTGTTTCCTGTTTGTAAATGGTGAGAAAATGCCCCCAGGTCTTCCTTCCCCTGGGACCGTAAATAGACCATAAATGAAATCCATCGAGACTGCCAGGGGCTCAGATATTCTGGGGAGGGGAGGACAGTTAATGGACAGACCCTTGATCCAGGGAGCAGGGCCTGGAGTGTTTCACCTCTGTTCTTACCAAGGTTAATGGCTTCAACGAAAGCCATAAACACAAATATCGAGAAGCCAGTACATTTTTAAGCCTCATTTAGCATCACATGCTGCTCTTGTGACTGATCTTTGCTCTCTCTGGCTCTAGGGAGGGACCTTTCTTTTCCCTTAGTGATATACAGCCTGTTCCGCACAAGAAAGCGTCACTGGTAAATCTTGCCTCTTTGCATGGCCTTGATTAAAAAAAAATATATATATATTTTTGGTCCATCTGTCACTCATTTCATCGAAAGATCTCAACGTATGTCACTAACATCGCTTCGCCCACGCCACAGTTATCATGGACCTTTGTTTACAGGTAGGGAAACTGAGGCACAGAGCAGCTGTGTCACTTGCCCCACATCTGGATTTTATTTCCAGCTCTCAAAACCAGCCAGGCTGGGACAGACCCAAAGTGTGCCAACCTAGGGCCACCTCTCTGATACAGCGGGGGAAGGTGAAAGGGGATAATCGCTCTCCCTCTCCACCCCGAAAGGTCACAGCCTGATCTTCAGGCGTAAGTCATGAAGCTCAAATTTTAATATATCTTCCAAAAGTTGCCTCTAGGGAAACAGTGTAGCCTAGCAGTTATGGAGCACTGTACAGGGAGTTGGGAGTGTGGGCGGGGGGGGAAGGAGTTAGCTTATCTTCCTGTCTGTGCCACTGGCCTGCTGGGTGACCTTGGGCAATGTGTGTTGCTGCTCGGTGCCTCAGTTTCACCATGTATGAAATGGGATTCAAAGCAACTGACCTCCTGGGTAAAGTGCTGTGAGATCTACTGAGGAAAAGTGCCTTGTAGGTTCTAGGAATGATTCACTCTTATTTCAGCCCAGCCAGCCAGGTCTCTCTTGAACCTCTGCCTTCCTAATAGTCTGGGAGGAGCCTGTGTCCAGCAGAATCCTATGGGCACAGCACAGTACCTGCCTTTGGCCCATTGTAATGCAGGTGTTTTGCTGCTAACATGTAGGAGCTTGTAGTAGCCGCAATGTAAACCAGGTGGCTTCTTGTTCCCCACCCTCTTCTCGCCCCAACACACCTCTGTAAAATTAGGTTCTAATCTAATGTGTTGAACCAGGTTTCAACTGCAAACCCACTTCCTTCCCCTGCCCCCCGCCCCCGCCCCAGTTCAAAGGAAGGGTTGGAGCCAGGGGGTTGGGACCAGCTCTGCTCTAGCTCAGCACAGGTTTATATTGCATTGTTTCCTGCCGGCCCTGAGTGAGATCAAGGCCCTGAGTGCTGCTCAGAAAGTGAGATAGCTCCCTAGACCTTCAGAGCAGGGACTAACCAGGCTGAAGCTGTGAGGGGAAACCGAGGCACAAAGCAGGGGTGGGTCTTGCCCAGCATCACCTGGCAGGACAGTAGCAGGTGGATGGGAGCAGAGTGAGCAGCCAGTGCAGATCTTTGTGTGATGGCTTTTGTCGCTCCGCATACCACCCTCACGGTGCCCTCTCTGTATCGCCATATCCCAGGGTGAGACATCTCAAGGAGTCAGTGGTGGAAAATGCCACCTGGGTGGGTCCCCGCAGGCCTGCGGAGGCAGAGAAGAATTTTTTTTCTTCCTGACTCTCTTCTAAGCTAGTTCATAAGTAGTAATTGGCCAAGGCTATGTGCCCCATGTTCCCTATAAGGAGAGTTCTTGGGCAGCCGTGAGGAGCAGTTCAGAGGCCACCAGCTGATGAACAGAGTGCCTGCTGCTGCCTGCAGCCAGCAACATGTCTTTCTACTGGTGGTGCACTTGCACGCATGCCTTGGTGCACATAACAAATCTTATTCCACCCCAGATGGGAAAACTTAAGGTAACTACAACAAGGCTGCTGTTCCCTCTATCTCCTGGCTCTGCAGACCGTATTCATGTAGATCCATTTTTTGGTTTGGTTTGAGTTCTGTAAGGAATTCTGCCCCCCCCAATCACATCCTGCAGCAGGGAGTTCTACACATTACTAGTAACACCCTATGCTAACTGGCTTATCGGTTAACCTCCCTAAATTTGCATCAGTGGACGCTGCACCCACTCCAGCTGGCACTCTGCCCTTTAGGGGTAGCTTGGCCGCATACAAAATCTGCTGCCACCGGGGTAGCAGAAATAACCAGAAGTCCTGTGGCACCTTATAGACTAACTGATACTTTGGAGCATAAGCTTTCATGGGCAAAAACCCGCTTCATCAGATGCAGGGGTAACAGAGGTCTCTCTTAAAAGCTTGAGCCTCCATTATACCCAGAGTGCCAAGGATCAATCCCTGCAGCCAGTAACTCTTCTGGGACACAGTGTGGCTGCAACCTATTCCATAGATTGCCTTATTAATACCCCAGAGCAGTAAATTCTGCAAGAGACCCTTCAGAAACATTCTGAGTCGGTAATACCCTGTGCATATGAGTTCCACTACATGACTTCAGTAATGTGCTATGGCCCTGAGTTCTACAGCTGAAGCTCAGGCATACCCAGCAGCAGTGAGTTCCACAGGTTATAGCTTGCAGCTGGGGCTCCCCCAAATCGCTTGATATCCTTGACTGTCTAATTACCAGAGCGTCTCCTTTCAGCACAACCACCTTGTGTGACACAGAAACTGGAAGTAAGGGGTTTTAATCACTAGCGTACCTCATGTGATTTGCAGGCTCCCTATCTCTGCTCACACTTGTTTCGGGTTCTGGTTGCTACATGTGTGTTTCAGGGCTGCGGTATTTTTCACTTCTTGCCCAATAACCTGGGTCATATCCATGCAGTTGCCATCCATATATAGAGGAGACTTGTCATTGGTGGCGTCTTTAAAATCAACAAGCAGCATGCGGCGGATGCATGGCTGATCATGTGGACAGAGGGCGCCCTCCAATCAGTGTGTGTCTGGGCTGAGCCAGGCAGGGCTTATGTTGCATGTGCAGAAGGTTGTAGAAAGATACCAAATTGTGTCTCTGCCCAGAATGTTCTGCTTGTACCCTCCTCCTTTCTAGTGAACAAGTTGTTGAGGTTTGGCTGTGCAACCCCAGAGGGAAAGGGATCTGGGAGTCATAGTGGACCTCAAGCTAAGTATGAGTTATGTGACACCGTTGCGCACAAAAAAAAAAAAAAAAAAAGCAAACTCCACTCTGTGCTGCATTAACAAGAGTGTTGTGAGCAAGATGTGAGGAGTCATTCTTCTGCTCTGCTCTGGATTGATTAGGCTTTAGTTGGAGTATTGTGCCCAGTTCGGGGCACCACATTTTAGGAAAGATGTGGAGAAATTAGACAGGTGCCAGAGAAGAGCAACTAGAATGATCACGACAAAAAAGCAGCCCAGTAGCACTTTAAAGACTAACAAAATAGTTGATTAGGTGGTGAGCTTTTGTGGGACAGACCCACTTCTTCAAACCAGTCTGAAGAAGTGGGTCTGGCCCACAAAAGCTCACCACCTAATCAACTATTTTGTTAGTCTTTAAAGTGCTACTGGGCTGCTTTTTTGTTTAGATGGAATAGAGACGAACATGGCTCTCTTACCATTCTAGAATGAGTAATGGTCTAGAAAATATGACCTCTGAGGGAAGAGTAAAGGAATTGGGTTTGTTTATTTTAGAAAAGAGATGGCTGCGAGGGGACATGATCGCAGCTTTCAAGTACCTAATAGGGTGTTAAAGGAGGAGGGAGAAAAAATATTCTGCTTAGCCTCTGAGGAGAGGACAAGAAGCAATGGGCTTAAACTGTGGCAAGGGGGGTTTTGGTTGGACATTAGGAAAAAATTTCCTGTCGGGGTGGATAAGTGCAGCACTAGAATTGCCCAGGGTGGTTGTAGACTCCTCATCATTGGAGATACTTAAGAGCAGGTTGGATAAATACCCAACAGGGATGATATAGATGGTACACAGAGTCACCAGTGCTTCCTGCAATACCTTGGTTTCTCTCCCACTCAGGTGCAAGACACAGCTAGCCCTGTGCTTTGGAGATCTGCAGAGGGCATCATAGGAGACTAGAACTGGCAACGACCCCAAGAGGTCACCAAGTCCAGTCCCTCACAGCAGGACCAAGCGCCATCTTCTTTCCTCTGAGTCGCTCCTGAATCACTGCCGAGGAGAGGCTGCTGCAGGCGGTCGTGCTCAGTAGGGGTTGCTCTTTTGACTGAGTCCCTCTAGTCTGACGCTCGCTGTGATCAGGGCCATCTTTCCGCTGAGTCCTGACTATGAGATCTGAGTCCCTTTGGATCCCACTGGCTCCCTACACATCCATAGTGCAGTGTCCTGGCCGAATTCCAGTTGGCGTCATAACATTTCTGCCATCTTAAATGTGCTCCCCACTACTTCCGAGAGGATTTAACACATTTTGCTTCCTGTCCTAGACTTTCTGCTGAGCTGGGCTGGACCTGGCGCCAGGCAAACTGGTCACATGCAGGTCACCGTCACGAGGGGGCACTGCAGTGGGCCTGGACTTCCCCTTGTTGGCTGCTACGGGACTTTCTTTGACTGCAGCATGGTCCAGACTCCTCTCTGGCTGCCCTCCTCCCAACCCCACCATTGGGCCTGCACAGCTTCTCCTGGATCCTCATCCCCCTTGACTCTCCCCTCTGCCTGCCTGAGAGCTCCAGCTCCATTTTCAGTCCCCAGCGTGGTGTGGCCCACCAGCGCATGGAGCAGAGCGGAGTCCCTCTTGCCCTCCCTGCCAGCATTCCCTTTACTTTTCTGCATCCATAGAGAGAATAAAGTTTGTTATGCGCACCAAGGCATGTGCAGCTGTGCACCACCATAGAAACACAGGCTGCCAGCTGTGGGTGCTCTGCTAATCAGCAGGACAGCTGCTGAATCTCTGCAATGCTGCTCCTTGCCTGCATGGCTCTGCTGCCAGAAGGGATGGCTGGGCCAGAAGTGAAATTTTCTCTCCTGGTGACCCAACCCTGTGAGTTTGTGCAGGACGTCAGGGGAGAAGCCCAGCAGGGCTGGGAACAGAACAGGGGGGACATCCTGGGAAGTGTGGGTGGGGGTGAGGAGCAAATATGCTGTGCTCCAAGTCCTAAATAAGGGTGGAGGTGAGAGGTGGGTGAAGAAGCACCAGAGAAGGGGAATGGACCTGAGAAGGTAGGGGTGCGTGGGGAGCTGAAATAGCCACTGAGTTCTCAATGGAGCGGGAGAGGCTTGGACAGGAAGGCTGGGAACAGGGAGGTTTCCTGGGTTTGTTTCTCATTAGCACTGATGAATTGGTTCCTATTCTTATTAAACAGCACAGCCAAGGCATCTGTTCCCTTTTCTGGCTTAAAGAGAAACGCTCTCTTTTATGGAGACAAACAAAAGGCCATTTGGGAGCCTGAGGGCTGGACTTGGCCATTGGTATCTGCTATTTCTTTTCTGTCATTCATGGGGATTTGGGGCCATGGCCCGGCCATCATGGAAGATGCCTCTCTGTGGCCTTTTGACATGCATTACAGAGCTATGTCAGGGCCACATCCCTCTCCTGGAACACTGGGGGCAAGGGGGTGTCTGTGGATGGAAGCTGTATTCCATCTATGCTGAGCCCTTGGGCAGCCACCCAGGAGAGATCCAGGGGCTGCCCAGCTGATTAGCAGAGTGCTCACAGCTGGCAGTGTGTGTTTCTATGGGTGGTGCACATCCACATGTGCCTTGGTGCACATAACAAAATTTATTCCATCCATGGATGGGGGAAAATTAGAGGGAATCCTAGATGGGAGGGTGCTGGGCACAGGGATTTGTGGTGGAGATCTCTGGGTGAGGGTGCCTGGCCATGGATGTTGCTGGCCATAAGGGGTGGGGGTATGGGGCCAGGGGGTGGTGTGGCAGAGTATGCTGGCAGCTCAGGGCTGGGGTTGGCTGCTCAGGCCTGAGGGAAGTGCAGGCATCAGGAGGTGAAGCTGGTACTGTGCAGAGGGTGAGGCAAACAGGGTACAATGCATGGGTTAGTGGCAAAGGGAGCCCAGGAGAGGGATGCAGGTGTTGTGGAGCTACTTAGTGCCAGGGGAAGGGGGGGCACCATTTTCCCTGAGGCTGGCCCTGCCACAGAGTCATAACACTGAGATCTCAAATCTCAGCTGTTCTGTGCCTTAGTTTCCCTGGGGGGATGTCACTCCTATTGCTTCCCTACACTTCGATAGCACTGGTGACATGGCCAAATTCCAGTTAGGGTAACAACATTTCTGCCACGTGACATGTGCCCTGTACTTTCAACTGGATGTAGTACGTTCTGCTTCTGGTCCTAGACTATCCTGCATATCTGCATTTGCTCTGTGTTAAACAGCTATCATGTCCCCTCCCCAGAGCTGGCTGCGTTTCACAGGTAGGACCATGATCTCTGCATGCTTTGCAATGTGTTTCAGCACCCTTTGGCACCTGGCTGGGGGCTGCAAAGTTGTGGTGATCACACGTGGCGCTTTCCAAATGATTTTGCTTTATGTGTGAGTGAGGTTTTTAGGTTGGAAGAAATTCTTTAGTCCTCTGACCTTGGTTATAAAACGTTCTGTATAGATGGCTCTGCCCTGGGCTTTGATTGGAGGCAGGGCTGCTCTTGGGGACCGAGGTTCGGGATTCCTGGGAGACTAGCTAGCCCAGCCATCCATGCTGTTTGACTGACTCTGTCCTAGGACTGAGGCGTGTTTACCTAAATCCGTTATTGTATCTAGCATTTGCTCCCTCACTTCCTGCTACTGAGCAGGCAATGTGCTAGGCCCTTGACAGCTGTGACTGCACAAGAGTCCGGCAGTGCGGGCGCAAGAATGGACTGTTCTTCACAGAAGAAGGGCCAATGTGATTAGAACCAAGTCTGGGGCTGGCCAGAGGCGGATGGCTTCTGTGTGCCACCCTCCAAGACAGGATCAGTGGCTGCACACAGCTCATCAGGGTAAGCTGCTAGTGGGCTGCTGGACAGGTTGTTTACCTTGTGACCACAGGTACGGCTGCCTGCAGCTCCCATTGGCTGGAAATAGTGAACCATGGCCAATGGGAGTTGCAGGTGGCTGTTCCCACAGACACAAGATAAACAAGTTGTTTGGCAGCCTGCCAGCAGCTTACCTCAATGGGCTACAGGTTGCCCCCCACTGCTCTAAGGCCTCAGATGAAATGGGATTCAGCTCATTCTCGTAGAAGGCATAAAAACTACTCTCCCAGGTTGGAGCGAAGGGCATATTGCCTGGTGCACACCCTGGGCGGAGAAAGAGCAGCCGGTGTCCCTAGACTGGCTGTGTGGGGCAGCACTCTCGGTGAGTCCATGGCTTAGCTATGCAGAGTTCCCACCTCAGGCTGTGTGCTCAAGATCCCAGGCTGACACCTGCCTGACTCATTCTGGGATTTGCATAGGTCTCAGCTTCATGGCATGAACTGTGGCAAGTTGTGGAAATACCTGGAACTTCAGCCCGGAGAACAAGCTCTGCTCCTGCCCTGCCTTCCTGACATCACTTGGCTTTATACACACTGGGGTGCTGGTGGCAGCGCCTCATTTAATCTGATACAATTGCAAGGGGCACTGAACTTCCCTGGCCTCATGGGCTACTTGGCCAGCTCCGAACAGGCAGCATTTTCTCTGGCCCCATGCTGGGATCTCCAGGTGCTACCTGGGCAGTGTTTTCTGGGTTTCCCTTTTCACTTCAGCCAACGTCCCACTTCCCCAGAGGCTGAATGAGAAGCCCAGAGCCTTGATGTTTTCCATCCAGCATCTTAGTCTCCAGGGCTCTCTTCTCCTTGTGCCCAGAAGAGCCTTTGTTCTTGTGCTCTAGCAGATTGGCTCTGGTTACTGTAGTGTCTGAGCAGTGCCCCCTCTTGAGGTGGGGCAGCACTATCAGTGGGGAAATGAGCCCCAGAGAGATGAAGGCAAGGGGCCTCTGAGATATTTAGGTGGGTAACTCTCAGAAATTAATGGGGATGAGACCTCCAAACAGCATTTCTCTAATTTTTTTCAATGGGTGGAATAAACTTTGTTATACGCACTGAGGCATGTGTGGATGTGTACCACCAATAGAAACACATGCTGGTGGTTGTGGATGCTCTGTTAATTAGCCCCCAATCTTTAAAGGTATTGGGGGACAGTGATCTCTGTAAGCTGAGCACTCAGGCAGCTGACCAGGAGAGATTCAGGTGCCACCCAGCTAAGTGACACGGGTAAGGGTCACACAGGGAACATGTGGCAGAGCAGAAACTGAAGCTGGGTCTCTCCCTCCACCCTGTTAGAGGTGACAGCCCTACCCCCCAGGAAAGGCTGCAAAGCGCTCCTGGTTTTCCCCCTTATTCTGAGGCTCTGGCCAATCAAATTCCTTTCTGAAAACTTTAGAACAGTTCCCCTTTGTATGCAAGCTTTCCTGAGGCTCTCCCTCATTCTGTTTATAACACATGGCCCTTTTTTGTATGGCTTTCAAAGATCCTTAGTTCCCCTTTGAGGGGTAGAAATACCCTCATTTTCCAGAAAGGGAAACTGAGGCATAGGTCTCATAATGAGTCAGTGGGACAGCTGGGAAGAGAACCGAGGCATCCTCTGCCCCCTGAGCAGGAGGCTGGTGCTGGCTCACAGCATGGTGAACCAAAGGGCCATCTAGCCCAGTGTCCTGTCTGTTAAGAGTGGCCAGTGCCAGGTGCCCCAGAGGGAATGGACAGAAAAGGGAATCCACCAGTGATCCCGCCCCTGTCACCCATTTCCAGCTTCTGACAAACATTGGCTAGAGACAGCATTCCTACCCATCCTGCCTAATGGCCATTGATTGGACTTAACCTCTATGAACCTTGTTACGTCTTTTTTGAAACCTGTTTGTCTTGGTCTTCACAACATGGGAGTTCTACAGGCCTACTATGCACTGCAGAAAGAAAGAAAATCTCCCTTTTTTTTTGTTTCTTTTAAACCTCCTGCCAATTAATTTAATTTGGTGACGCCCTAGTTCTTCTGGGACAAATAACTTTTTTTCCAATTCGATTTTTTTCACATCAGTCACAATTTTATAGACCTCTATCATATTTCCCGCCCCCCGCCCCCCCGAGTAGTCTCCTCTTTTCTAAGCTGAAAAGTCTGTGTCTTTTTTAATCTTTCTTCATGTGGGACCTGTTCCAAACCCCTCATCATTTTTGTTGCCCTTTTCTGAACCTTTTCCAGTGCCAATGTATCATTTTTGAGATGAGACAACCACACCTGTATGGTGACAAGGATCAGGGAGGTAGCCGTGTTAGTCTGTAGCTTTGAGAACAACAAGAAGTCTTGTGGCACCTTACAGACTGACAGATATTTTGGAGCACAAGCTTGCTTGTGCTCCAAAATATCTGTCAGTCTGTAAGGTGCCACAAGCCTTCTTGTTGTTCTTGCGTCTGTATGCTGTACTCAAGATGTGGGTGTACCATGTATTTATATAGAGGCAATAAAATAGTCTCTGTCTTATTTTTATTCCATTTTTTTTTTAAGATTCCTAACATTCTGTTTGCTTTTTTGATTGCTGGTGCACATCGAGGGGATGTTTTCCAAGAGCCACCCACAATGACTCCAAGATCTCTTGCTTGAATGGTTTATAGCTAAATTAGTCCCCATCGTTTTGTACGTAGAGCTGGAACTATTTTTTTTCCAATGCACATTACTTATGATTTATCAACATTAAATTTCATTTGCCATTTTGTTGCCCAATCACTTAGTTTTATGAGAGCTTGACACCTTTTCACTGTCTGCTTTCTTCTGAACTACCTTGAGCAGATCTGAAAAATCTGAAGTGGGTCTCATTACCTAATTAGTCTTTAATGAGCTTTCATCGGTAAGACCCACTTCAGCTTTTCAGATGTGCTCAAGGTAGCTCAGAAGAAAGCAGACCGTGAAAAGCATCAGGAAGACCTCAGAAGACTAAGTGATTGGACAACAAAATGGCAAATGAAACTTAATGATGTATCAGTTTAGTATATGCCCTGAACTCAGTGCACTTTGCAGCATCTGAGCCCCCGGCCAAAGACTGGCGGTGGTGCTGCTTTCTCAAGCAGATACTCATCCACCCTTTCCCATAGCTGGCCTGGGATCCGGTCTTGCTCCACTCATAGGACACGCAGTGCAAGAGGACACCGATTGGCCAGTTGGTGGGTTCAGGCGCCTGCTGATTGGTCAGGGCCCTCTTTCACATGGGTACTCACACATCCTCTGCATGCTCTGGGCTGGTTCTTCCAGCCTCCCTGATGCTTTTGATGCGGTGTGTGCTTGAACTCAGCGAACCGGCAGTTTCCACTCCCTGCCATGAGTCACACCCCAGAGGGGAGTGCTACTGGCTTTGGAGAGCCTTGCAAATGCAGGCAGCTGGGGGGACTCTTGAGAGTAATTGTTACCCCTCCAAGTACCTTCTACGGGGACTTCCAGTTACTGAGTCTGTGAATCCCTTCTCAAAAAATCCTGCTGTACAGCCTCATTGTAAACCAAGCCAAACGCTCAGCTGCAGCTAGGGCTGCCGGCTCTGCTGGGATGTATTTCTGGCAGTTTCATCCTGTGACATAATCTTTAATTAAAAATTAATCTTTGCTGGAGATTCCAGGACAACCCTGGTGAGCTGGCAGCCCTCTCTGTGACTGGCATTAGGTGCGGCTGCTGGGTTCGAACCCCCATGGCTTCAGACTGCCCTACTGCTCGCCCCTTTTCCCCATCCCTGCAACAGGGCTCACTACACTACAAACTGATTGGAGCTTTATTGCTTGTAGGGGCTGCCTCTTCTTAGGGTTCGTTTAGTTCTGGAAAGGAAGCAGAATAGCTAGGAGTGGGACTTGCACTGAAATAGCCATTCCAGAAACGTGTTTCTGGTAAATTTCCAAGTGCAGACAAGCTCATGGGATCGTACCCATTCAGAAAGTGACAGGGAGCTGAACTCCAAACAAGGCCCATAGGAAAGAGGCACAGGAGAGAAGGTGTTTAAAAGCTGCAAAGACAGTGTTGTGTAGTGGGTTGAGTTGAGGACTACTGGGCTCTGTTCCCCAGTGTGCCCAATACTGGCTGAGTGACCTCAGATCAAATTGCCTTGCCGTGCCTCCATTTTCCCCTCTGTAAAATGGGTGTCCTATCACTCACCCACTTCACGGGGGGCGGGGGAGGTGGAGCTTTGAACCTACTAATTAAGATGCTGTGAGATCCATGCAAGAAGGGCCCCATGTTACAAATTCAGTGTTTCCCTGAGACAGAGCTGCAAACTTTGACTCCAGATTGGATCTTTCCCTGAAGTTTTTGGAAATGAACCTCGTTGGTCAGTGGAAATGTAAGCTCCACCCCCACTCTCCCAGCCCTCACTGCCGCACCCCTGCCCCTAGCATCAGACTGTAGGGAGCAAGCTGTCTCCATGGGCCGGTTCAGGCCTCGGACTATCTGCTGACAGATGCTAGGAACAGGTCCTCTTCTTCTCATCCCCTCCCAGGCAGAAAAACAGACTGTGCTACTAGAGATTCCTGGCATACCTGGCTCTGCTGGGACAGCTCCCTTGGCAGGCGCTGCAAACTGCAGTTCCTAGGACTGCACAAATCCAGCTCCTGTGGGCACCCTGCTGGACAGAGGTGAAGGAAGAGAGTGGGAGAGGTTTAGATTCTGTTTGATACAGGCCAGGGAGGTGGTAGGAGAAGGGAATCCAGTTAAACAGGGGCAGGCTGCATGTGCAGGGCAAACATCTTAGGCCTGGGACTACTACATCTAAAACTCAGGCCAATGGAGCTCTGTCACTCAGGTCTGACCTGTGAGATGTCAGGGAGCTGATACCAGCGCCAGGTTGATGGAGGAATTCTGCCAGCCTAGCCACCATCTCCCCAAGAGACAGGTTTACTGCTGTAGCAGTGTAGTGCAAACACCTGCAACAGGTTGAACCTCTCTAATACTGAACTCTCTTGTCCCTCAACAATTGTAATCCAGCACGATTTGAGTTAGCCAGGCACCTCTTATAGCTGTGGCCAAGTTCCCACGGTCCTATAAAGTTTTTCTGGCCACCAGGCCTGGCTCTTGGTGTGCTGTGCTGTTATTTAGCTGTGATTTACCCCAAAATGTCTTCTCAGAGCCAAGTAAGCAGAGGAAGTGTTGGTAATGGTGCTACTATATGGACGTCCCATCATCTAGCAAATTCTCTTGTCTGGAACCTGGCAGGTCTCAAGGGTGCCGGATGAGAGAGGCTCAATCTGTACAGCCAATGACTTCAAGAGGCAAGTAAAGGGCAGCTAAATTCAGTGCAAAACAATGCTCCAGTGATGTGCTAATGATAAGCAGGATTGTTTTATTATAGCCTTAGTGGCATTCTAGGTGCTCTGCAGCCCAGCCTGATTCTGTCTCAGAGTTGACCGTTTAGCTCCACAGATTTAAGGACTTGTAGTGAACACATTGTACTGGGCTGCTGGAGAATTGGGCTCATGACCCTGTCTCTGCCACAAACTCCCTGGGTGGCCTTGGGCAAGTCATTTAAGGTAGGATGTTCAAAAGAGCCAAAAGGGGTTTTGCTTAGTGAATGTGGCACCAAAGTCCTATAGGCAACTTTGCAAATCTCAGCTGCTCTGTGCCTCAGTTTCCATTGGGATGACAATCCTTTGTCTATTTAGACTGGGAGCTTTCAGGGCAGGGCCTGTCTCTTGTGTGGAGTCTGTGCAGGGCTCAGCCCAGTGGGGTGCTGTTCTCGAATGGGGGGGTCTCTTAGTGCTAAAAATAGGACTTTTTGGAGTTCCTTGTACTTTCCCTCTGAAGTATCTGGCAGGGGGGCTGTCTGTTGGATGAGGACTCACGAACGGGAGGAGTGGGGGCGGGGGTCACAAACATAAGGGGATGGGAGATGAGCTATTGAAAATGTTATCCCAGGCTGAAGCAAAGAAAATCTCATTGCCTGCGCAATGGGCAGCCTTCCTCTTCAAGGCCAAGTCACTCCTGCTGATATCTCTGCCCACAAAAACTAGACGGTCTCTTCCAGGGAAGTCGTGTGACCTTGGGCAGATTACCCACTGACTGGAGTGGCGGCCTGGCTGTGACAGACCTGCAGTCTACTCTGTTCTGATACAAGTCATGTTGGTGCTCCGTGCCTCAGTTTCCCTAGCCTTAAAGGGTAGATAAAGACATGGAGGTGCTCTGTGCCTCAGTTTCCCTAGCCTTAAAGGGTAGATAAAGACATGGACCTCCTTTGTAGAGCACTTTGTGATTTCCGTGGGAAAACTACTAGGGATTATTGTTCTGTCTCTTTGCAAAGCGAATGGAAGGCAGTCATGGGAAATGACTTATTTTGCTTTGCAAATAAAGGGTTGCTAACCTGAAAAGGAAGAGAAACATCAGCAATCAGCGTTCCCTGTAGGCTGAGTGCTTGGGTGGCCATCTGGGAGAGATGCTGCTGCCACCCGGCCAATTAGCAGAGTACCACAGCCACCAACATGTGTTTCTATTGAAGGTGCGCATCTCCACCTGCCTCGGTGCACATACCAAAATTTATTCTGCCCATGGATGGAAGAAAAATAGGGGGAACTCTGCCATCCATTTCTGTGTTTGTACAGAGCCCAGTGTCATGAATTCTGGCCCATAACAGAGGCTTCAAGTGCTACCATAGTACAAACAGTGAGAATTATCCCTGTGCGCCTGCCCTGGGGAAGTGCCAAAACCCAAAGTCAGCAAGAGAGGCTTAACCCGTCTCATCAGTTTCATGTTTGTATACTGCCTGTCCCCTTTGCTGGGAGGCTTCCGAATGTCTCTTTTGATCACACGCCACATGATGCGGAGCTACAACATACTCAAACCACTGGAGAGCAGGGTTTCATCAGTAACCCCCTTGTTCTCCTGCTTCCTCACACATGGGAAACGTTTCCCGAAATGTTCCGTCCATTCCGGGTCGCTTAGCGACACTTTGTCTATTACTAAACATATGTCCAAGGATAAGCCATGCCCCCACGTGTTGCTGTAGTGTGGATGGAGGAGAAGCAGGGAAAATAAGACCCCACGATCCCTCGCTCGCTCTAAAACACTGAGTGGATGTTGCAACTCGGCATAGCTTATGCCCTAATAAAAATTATTAGGTACCACTGGACGCCTGGTTGTTTTTGCTGAAACAGCCTAATGCAGCTGCCTCTGGAAAAGGATCCTGCCGAGCTGAAGAAGTGGGTCTGCCCCATGAAAGCTCATTACCTAATAAATTATATTGTTAGTCTTTAAGGTGCTACAGGGCGGTTTTTTAATCTTGTGAGGGCCGTCTACGAAAACTGAGGCTGCGTCTGCTCTTGTAATACACCCAGGGGGAAAAGTTTCCTGGCTTGGCACGTCTCCACCTAGGGCGCCTGATGTTGGGCAAGAAGTCAAGGAGACGATCTACTTTTCACCCAAGCCCCAAGGCGGAAAAGAAAACTATTACAAAACAGCCCTCCCTCCCCTCCAGAAGATCACGCAGGCAGCGAGTGCTGTTCACATGCAACACCCTTTGCTCCAATCGCCTTGCGGCTGATCTTCTGCCAGCCAATCAGGGCCACTTCCCATCCCAGGAGCATGAGCTCAGTCGTCATAACTGTGTCTAGCAGGGAGGGCGGAGGAATTCTGACTCATTTGAAACTTTTGCCTTTCTATTTTTACCACCTGTGTCGTTGTTGTTGTTTCGTTTTTCTTTCTTTCTTTCGCAAATAAGATTCAGCATCTGCTCTAAAGAATGAAGGGCCAGATCTGCAGCTGGAGTAAACTTGCACTATTGAAATTAGCTGAGCCTATAATCCGGGGCTGCCTTTTAAAAATTCTTGTAGTATTGGGGATGGGGATGCTTTTTGAGGCACGGAGGAGATTTGCCAGAAATTGCTCAGTGAGAGTTGATGTCAGTGTTCCTGCTGACTTTTCTCCCCCTTTCCTGAGTGGAATAAATTTTTATGTGCACCAAAGGATGTGCACCACAGGTAGAAACACACTGCCAGCTGTGGGTGCTCTGCTAATCAGCTGGGTAGCGCCTAGACCTCTCCTGGGTGGCCACCCAAGTGCTCATTTTACAGGGAACAGTGCTTGATGTGCCAGCACTGGCTGTTCTCCTGGGGCTTTTCCTTTTGCTGTTTTTAGCTGAAGTGCACTCAGCGCATTTGGTTTTGGTAAAAATATGGCAGAAGGAATGAGCGAGAACTCCTAGGTTCTGCTACTTTCCTGCTTGAAATTACCCCCTGGAATGGGTCTCAAGCAGCCAAGGCATAAAGAACGAGATGGGATGATAACTGAGCATCGTTTCTAGTACCCATAAACTGTACCCATCTTTCCCCCCACTTCTCCCTCATGAGTGTTCTGGGGCTGATTCTGACCAGTGTTTCCTCTATTTTTTTTTCCACCCATGGGCAGAATAAAGTTTATGTGCACTGAGGCATGTCTGGTGGTGCACCACCAGTAGAAACACATGATGCTGAAAATCCAGCCCCCTTTGAAGTGCTGTCACTAATGACAAGTGAAAGTCCTGATGGACTGTGTATTTAAGTCCAGATTACTTATCACATGCATGGCCATGTCTAGGAATTCCAGTCTGAGACCAGAACCCAAGGTACCAGGTGCTCTGTAAACAAAGACAGCTGTGTCTCATGGACCTGCCCATCTCAGCATAAGCTGAGAAACGAGGTGGATCCCAATAGGAGAATATGAGAAAACATTGTCTTGTCCTCCAAAACCTTTTTCAATGTCCCAAGGAGCAAAACAGGTGATTTGGCCTCCTTCTGCCATTAGAGGGAGACAATCCCGCATATGGCCTACTTTCTCCACTGTTTCAGTGCTAGAAATAGTTCCCTAGGGCAATAAATGGACCTTCAGGTGTACGATCCACCCACCTGTAAAACAAGGTTAATCCACATTTACTGCAGGGGCTGCAGTGGTGATGTGCTTTTATTAATCCATGACTCTAAAGAGCTTTGAGAGGCTCTGAGAAGGGCAAGTCATTTACAATTTTTATCAAATAACAAGGAGTCCTGTGGCACCTTATAGACTAACAGATATTTTGGAACATAAGCTTCTGTGGGCAGATCTGACAAAGTGGGTCTTTGCCCACGAAAGCTTATGCTCCAAAATATCTGTTAGTCTATAAGATGCCACAGGACTCCTTGATTTTGAAGATATAGGCTAAATTGGCTACCTCTCTGATACAATTTATAAACATCCCTGATAGCCTTTAAAACCCTCTTGGCACTGCTCTACTTTTCTGTAGCATGATGCCCAGCCCAGATGGCACAAAATGAGTGCTTTGGACAGTCCAAGGGATTTGGGGGCAGTGTATTTTGCAAGCTGAGCACTCGGACAGTGGCCCAGGAGAGATTCAGGTGCTGCCCAGCTGATTAACAGAGCACCCGTAGGCAGCAGCAGCAGCATATGTTTGTATTGGTGGTACACATCCGCACATGCCTCTATGCACATAAAATTTGTTTTTCCATCTGTGGGTGGAATACAGAGCAAACAATGCTTGGGGTAAGGATTTTTTAGGGAAGGTGTTATCAAACACACACACGCACAGATCTCTTTCAACGGCTAGTACTAGTTTAGAAGGTAGCAATGAACCTGTTATATGGTAACTGGCTCTGATTTTTTTTTCCAGTGGGGCTGAGTATCTGTGGGTCTAGCTGAATCAGACCTTCATATTACCATCTCTTTTTTGGGTTGCCTGGTACCTGTGGGCAGGGTGTTGAATTTCAAGTCAAGAGACCTGCCCTTTAATCCCAGGTTGTTCTGGGCAAATTATTTACCCCATCTGTGAAGTGGATGATTCCAAAACTTACATGTAAAGTTGCTATATATGAGCTAAGTTATTGTGAATGCTTCTTACCCCCAGAGGTGATAGTAAGGGGGCACTCCAGCAAGACCTGGCTAAGCTGTGGCAAAAGCCAGATGGGAGTTACTTCAAGAGTTGCCAGGGACCAGGTTGCAATAGGACAGGACCTAAGAGAAATTTTAAGTTAATTTCACCCCTGCTTAACACCAAGGATCTTGCTTGCTTTCGCCACTCCTGCTGTCCATATCTGCATTGCACAGATGCCTCTCTGTCGTGTGATTGGAAAGACTCTGTCTCCTGCTATGACGCCAAGACTGGCAAAACACATCACATGGCTGGAAAAAGCACACCTTCCATGGAGCCTCTAGCAGAAAGACAGAGTGCATGCCTTTTACCCAAAGTGGTTTTGTGCAGGGGCGAGACAGCAAAACATTGAACCTTAACCACCGTCCTGGCATGCAGCATTAGAGCTTGTACCATGTTTTAGTCTCTGAATGGGGAGTGAGTGGCTGTTTTCAAAAAGCACATGAGGGCTGGCTGAGAATGACCTTGTACAGTTGTCTCACTGGCAAAACCTGGGGGATTAGTGATGGTCCTTGGCATTCCCTGGGTATAATTCATTTGCCTTTTTTTAACATTGTTGCTTGTTCCGAATGAAGAATTGAGCAGGTTCGTTGCTACCTTAAAAATTAGTGCTAGAGGTTGAAAGGGGTATGAGTGTGTATTACAGCCCCATCCCCAAAAAATCCTTACGCCCAAACAATGTTTGCTCCATTTTTTTCCATCCATGGGTAGAAGAAATTTTACTATGTGCACTGAGGTAAGTGTGGATGTGCACCACCCATAGAAACACATGTTGCCTGCTGTGAGTGCTCTGCTAATCAGCTGGGCAGCATCTAAATCTCTCCTGGGTGGCTGCCCAAGTGCTCAGCTTACAGGGCCACTGCCCCCAAATCTAATTTGCTTCTTATCCTTTAAAATGCTTTTTTCCTCTTTAAGTTGGAAGATGATACAGGATTGGTCAGGGTCCTTTCCGAGTCCAGCCGGTTTCATCTTTCTAGCATATAAGCGGTACCCCAAGGATCCTTGTGTTTCCAGTAGCAGCTCCCACCCTTCTCCCAACTCAGTTTTCCGTGAATTGCAGAAGAATTCATTAAATATTTCTGTTCCCATTTGGTTTGTAAGATTATTGTGGGGGAGGAATGTGTACGTGTGATATGAATTGCTGGTTTAGGCCATGTGTGCCTTCTGGTCCCGCAGGAATTCTTCAATTGGTTGCCTTTGAAGCCACAGTAAAATTGTAGAATTTCCCTAGGACTCACTTAGGAGGCCAAACTGATCTGTACTAAATGTGATTTCTGGTGCAACAGAAGCCAGGAAAGATGGTGAGTGAATTGCATGTCAGCAGCTGATCAGCCTGAATCCTGCAAATACTCTACTGCAAGGACTAGATGGCTCTTTTTTTGAGTAGCCCCACTGGCTTCTAACCTCCATGGGATGGTAAATATGGCAGCACCTTGTTAGAAGCCTCCTTTGTTCTAAATCAGTGGCTCCCGATCTTTTCATTAGTGCAGACCCCCCACCCCCTCCACCCCCCCAAAAAAAAAACATTTGCAAAATCCCATCTAAGCCAGTTCTAGCCACCATGTGCATTTCAAATGAAAAAGAAAACCACAACACAGATTTTCGGACAGCGATTTATAACATGATCCAAAGGTATTTAATGTAAAGATAACTGAGCAATAACAGAGAGAGAGCCATGCTACTGGACTGCTTTTTTTGTTATAATTGAGTAACTTTGCAATTTATTTAAAACTTATTTTCTATGATCATTTTTAGTTCCTTTTTGCATGGAGCCCCTGGGGGAGCCACTGTTCTACACAGGCAGCTTCTTCAGTGGCGCAGGGCAATGGCGAACTGGGCCCTGCACGTTTAGCTGCTGCTCTGTGCATGTGCGCCCCAAAGATCAGGCTTTTGCCCCTTGCGATGGAGATCCACCTGTCTCGACATTCAGAACCTCTGTAAATGGGGACACAGCAGCCAGGAGGAGACGGTCTGTGCAGCAGGCTTAGCGGTTCATTTGCCCCAGGCTGTAGAATTTGGCTGGATCAGGTCCCTCAACCCCCTCTCTTTTGAGAGGCTGTTTGCTGTCCCATCTCCCCTACCCAGAGCTGTGCAAACCCCAAGGCAGAGCCTGGCTTAGATTTGCTTCTATCTCTCAGGTGATCCCTTGGATGCAGCATGCAAAGCAGAGAGGGCATCTCTCATTCACCATAAGAATCAGCAAGCAGCATATGGGGGGTCACTCTCACTTTCTGATAGCTGCAGCACCCCAAAATTGGGCGGGAGAAGAGAGCTGCTAGGCAGCTGTCCAATGCAGCATGGAAGGTTGCTATGGTCAGGCCAACAACAGAGACACGGACAGTCCTTTGGGATGGAGGCCGGCAGCTGCTGCAGCTTTGACATCCCAGTCCCCTTTGCCCCAGATCCTCTCTGGCAGGAGATGGAAACAAGCTAAAACCAGCCGAAAACCCCTCCAGGAATAAAACCTGGCAGCCAAATCCTAGGTCAGGGAGAACAAGTTCTCTTCCACATCCCTCCGGTCAAGGGCTTAACTCGTCCTGTGCCACTTTAACTCTCTATCAAGAGACAATCAGGTGCCTGAAACGGCTTGAGAATGGCTTCCACCTGGGTCAGTTTTGGTCCGTCCCCCTTGTTCAGTATCTGCACATATGTCCTTCCTGCAGTTTCCTCCCATAGTACCTGGCATGTTCTTGGCACACCAGGAAGTCACCGGTCAAGCTACACCTACCAAAATTCACCGGCAGAAGGAAGTAGTACTTCACCCAATGCACAGTCAACCTGGGGAACTCACCACTGGGGGATGCTGTGAAGGCCAAACCTATACCAGGGTTCAAAAAAGAGCTAGGTAAGTTTGCGAAAGATAGGTCCACCCAGGGCTATTTGCTGGGGGTGGGGGGGCAGGGATGTGATCCCTAAACTCTGGGCGTTCCAGTCTGCCAGAAGCTGGGGGAAGATCACAGGGGATGAATTGCTCAGTGATCTGCCCTGTTCTGTTTGTTTCCTCGCGAGCACCTGGCACTGGCCAGTGTTCCCTGTAAGCTGAGTGCTTGGGCAGGCCCCCCAGAAGACATCCAAATGCCTCTCAGCGGATAGCAGAATACCCAGGGTTAGCAGTGTGTGTTTCTACTGTTGGTGCACATCCTCCTGTGTTTTGGTGCATATAACAAAATTCATTCCACATGAGGATGGAAAATAATTAGAGGGACCATTGCTGGCCACTGTCGGAAGACAGGATGTCAGGACAGAAGGATCATTGGCCTGACCCTTTACATTTTTTGTGATTGGTAGTGAAGTGGCTTAAGTCTCTCAGGCATTTTCTCCAGCCTCACATATCATTTGTGGCTCTTTTCTGCTCCTTCTCCAACTTTTCAACATCCCGTCAAACGTGCAGGGAGCAGAAGTGGGTGCAGCATTCTGATCTCCAGCTCACCCGTGCTGCATACTGAGGTGAAACTATATCCCACCTCCTTCTCACCCTCCCCTTTCTACCTTCACGCACTGCATTGGCAGGCTCTCTCAGCGGTCCAGACAGGCCTGGGCCACTTCCAGCTTTTGAAGCCTCCAGCCCTAATAAAGACACTAAATTATTACTATTTTCTACCATTCAACACACCCTTGATCCAGCGCCAGCCACCTGTAGTGATTTATTTATATCCTCAGCTGATTGCTGAGCGTGCTGCGGCCACAGTCTAATCTTCTGCCATCAGAACCGACATGAGGGACAGACATTCTTGGTCCTCGATAGGATCAGAACCAATATATTGTTACTACTATTTAAGAGCATATTAAACTCTTGTAATATGACAAACTCTAGATCAAGTAACAGAAGAATGAGGTCTTTTCCCAAAGCCCATCTCTGCCTGACTGAAATTGGCAGCTCTAACGTGAGAAAGTCACGTTTTGGTCCAAGAGGGAGACACACAAAAACAAGCTGCAAAACTTATCAAATGCCAAAAATTAATAAGCACATAAAGCTGAGGTCCCCTTTGAGCCTGAGGCCAAGGCTAAACAACCCTCCAGCTCCCCCCCACCCTTCTCTGATTGGCCCTATTTCGTGACTGTGACTTACGGACAGCTGATCTCTAGAACAGACAGGGGTGAGCAAATGTTTTAGTTGGGTTCCACTTTTCGTCTCTGCAATTAGCAGGGTCCCCCTGACCTGTCTAATGTCACCCAAACTGATGGAAATTTCAGCTATGTACATATTTAAAAACAAAAAAACAAAAAACCAAAAACTTTTGGCACCTGTAAGAAAATAAGTCTGGAGAATATAAAATGTTTATTAATCAGTATATGAACGTGAGTCCACAGACACAAAAACCGTGCCAAAGTTCTACATATCAATGAGATGGTTGAGCCTGAGATTCAGCAGCAGATTGTGTCACGCCCCCCCCACCTCATGACATTTCATGTCCTCAGAGGTGGGGGCCATGCCCCACTTTGTGCACCCCTGCTCTGGAACATTAATTTGACTGACTGCCAGGAAAGCCCCAAGATTTGAAGGTTTAACGTGAGCTGTTTTCAAGTCCTCTTATTTCTCTAGGTGCAAGGGGGACAAGGCTGCTGTTTATAGTCACTTTCCCAGGAGGAACTCGGGCTTGGACCAGCTACCACCCTGATTTAGCCACAGAAATGGACAGTTGGTTTGCTTCTTTGCCTTTGGAACAAATGCAAGGCCCAGGGTCGCATTGCTGTGGGTGGCTCTGGCTCTATCTCCTTATAGGGCTGCCTTAGACCTGTCCCCCATCTCAAACCTCCCTCCAGCTCAAGCCTCCGGGGCTGTAAACAGCTTCCTGGAAAAAGGCTGTGTTCCCTCTTGGGTATCTTTAGAATTAAGCTGCCCAAGGACAGCTGGGCTGGTTGGAATGAGTCAACAGATTGCTGTGGATGGCTGGAGCGGGGAGATGAGATGCTTGGTTGTTTTTGCTGATTGAACACCTTCAAAAATACCCTCTGTCTCTGGGCCAGGGGCAGGCTGTCTTGGAGGGTTGTGCGGTTTGAGTCCCAGCCTAGGAGACGCTCTGTGGAATGAGGAGCAAAGCCTTGTGGTCCATGATGAGAGTCCATAGGCTCTATGGTAAACATATGAAGACTTATAAATTATTATTTGAACAGATAACCTGCGGAACTCACTGCCACATGATCACACAGAAGCTAAGATTTTAGTAGTGGACAGCTATCCAGTCTAGCCCCGGCAGAGGCATGGAGGGTCAATGGGCACAGGGACTCAGCAAGGGTTCCCTCTCATTTTTTTTTCCATCCATGGGCAGAATGAATTTTGTTCTGTGCACCCAGGCATGTGTGGATGTGCACTGCCAATAGAAACACTCGCTGCCGGCTGTGGGTGCTCTGCTAATCAGCTGGGAGCACCTGAATTTCTCTGCCCAAGCGCTCAGCCTACAGGGAATACTGGTCTCAGCCCCCATTTCCCCTTCAGATCGCAGTAAGGCCCATCAGATGGCATGGGAAGTTTCCTCGGCAGCTGACCCTGCTCTGGAGGTCGGGTTCAGCCTCCAGAGCTGAGGAGCCCAGCATGCCATTCGTTGGGAGCTTGGGGGTTTGCAAGGCCCTGAAGCACCCACCTGAAATTCTCTGCATTGGGCCCCAAGCTACTGCAACCTGATGTAGCTGTCAGCTGGCCCTGCCTCCCTCTGTGTCTCTTACCTGCCAGTGTCTGAAACGCCAGGAGCAATCAATATAACCAGCAGCCCCCTGAATCCAGGTGAGCCGGGGGAGGTTCAGAACAGCTCCCGTTAATCCCAGGCAGTTAAGCAGCGTGTGGAAGACGTGTCTGTCCATCTCACTAACCATAGGTCCACCTGTCTTTCCGGGAGATTCTGCTCAGAGAGGGTCTGTAACTTCCCCTGCTTTAATATGTGCAGTGCATTGTGGGATATGATTACGGTGACCAGCTGTCTCGTTTTGGGCCGGGCAGCTCTGTATGTCAGGTGCCAGGAACGTGTCCCATTTTACTGTAACCAAGGGGCTAATTGCCCTGTCTTTTCATGGCTGCTGGGAACCGGGAGCACATGGGTGTGGTTGCCTCCTGCTTCCCAGCTCCCCACAGCTTGGGGGTGCTGCACCGGCTTGGCTGCTGCCTGGCTCCCTGCAGCTTGTGGGAGCTGGGAGTACAGTGGCTCAGCTCGGGAGAGTCGGGAGCTGGACTCGTACGGCTGCGCCTGGCTCCCCACAACTCATAGGAGCTAGGAAACTGACCGGTGCCGCTGCACCTGGCTCCCAGCCTCCTGCTCCTGGACCGGCACGCCTGTGAATGGCTCCCGACTCCCCATGGCGGGTGGGCCCAGAGAACCACCGGTGGGCTCCTGCCCCTTTCCCAGCTCCCAGCAGCTCTGGGGAGCCCAGGAGGAGCACCGGTGTTGGGAGGTCACCCGTGGGGCCCGAGCCCGTACCCAGCCCCCCAAAGCATGGGGTAGCCAAGAGCCATGGCTGCCCCCCACAGCCAAGGAGCACCTCACCACCCAGCAGGGTGGCAGTTGCCACAGGACAGCCACTGCCTGACTCGGGGTGACCATTTGTCCTCTTTTGGCCAGGACCCCCCCCCATCTCCCGGCTGTCTGATTTTTAGCCTAGGGGAATATGGTCAGCATAGATATGATGCTATCTCTGGATTAGCCATACGATCAAAACCACAGTCCTATTCACATGCACTGCGCCTCTTGAATTATTGATTTTTTTTTTTTTTTTTAACTGAATTTGAAAAAAAAGGCGCTTCTTGCTATTTGGTGATGGATCCCTGGTCTAGTTGTTTGTGTAGACAAGGCCCAAGTAACTCACCTAAGGAATCTGCAGCAGAGCAGGGGATTTAGTTCTGTGCGTTGTCCAACATGCAACCGTCTTGACCTGCCATCTACCGTATGCCATGGCCCGGATGCCCCCAGGTTCCTTTAATCCAGGGGTTCTCAGCTGTCCTCTTTCTGAGGCTTGCCTGTACCACAAAACTCCATGGCCCTTCTGTGGCACACTAACGGCATCGTACAGGCAGGAACAGCATTGGGGAGTAGCAAACAGGGTAATTGCCGGGAGTCCCATGCAACAGAGGCACCTGTAAAACTACCTAGCTCAGACTTTGGCTTCAGGCCCAGGTGGTGGGGCTCAGGCCCTGGGCTTAAGACCACTGCAGTGGGGCTCCAGTTTTCTGCCCGGGGCCCCAGTAAGTCTTACACTGGTCCTGGTTGCTGGCTCCCCAAAACCTGCTCACAGCCCTGCAAGGGGCTCCACCCCTGGCTGAGAACCACTGACTAGCCGGCTCTGTTCTGTCCCTACCAGGCAACTGAGCTCTTGATCTGGATCAACCTTGGGAGGCTCAAATTTCCTCTTTCAGCTGCAGAGGGGTTGCAAAGCACCATGCCTCTCAAATCGGAGCCCTGGAACAACGGACAGTTCCGCCTAGTCGGCCCTTGCATGGGACTGCTATGGCACAGCTGTGCCACCGGCCTTGTCCTAGCGATGAAGATCCATGGAGCTGCACTATTTTAGTAACTGTAGCTCATCTTGCTATTACTTCTCTCTGTTTTGCATTTCAGTAGCACTCAGGAGCCCCCTTGGTGCCGTGTCTCTGGGGACATGGTGTCCAACCGGTTCTGAAGCAGTAGCCACTATGGTGAACTAGCTACTTTATTCTGAACATGTATTTATTTTTCAAGCCACCTAGCCACACTCAACTGTCCAAATAGCCACACGTGGCTAGTGTGTTGGATTCCACAGCTCTAGGGGATTTATTGAAACACCCTAGTGTCTCACATGCTTTAATGCACTCCTATGCAGTACAGCCGGTGAGGCAGGGTAGCCCTCTTAACCCATTCAACAGCTGGGAGAACTGAGGCTCGGTTCCTCAAAGGTTTTTAAGCTTCTACATCCCATTGATTTCAGGGGGCATTAAGCACCGATGTACCTTGGAGAATATGAGCCAAGCAAAGGTGTTTGGGAGTAAAGAAGAGAACTAAGGCGGGTTTCCTGGGGACATGGCTACCAGACAAGGAATGGATTCAGGAGGTCTGAGTAGCTGATCAGCAAGATGCTATGCAGGCTCTTACCCAGAAGATGGCCCCTTGTGTGGGGAGCCAGCTGGCTCAGATCATCAGTAAGGGACCACCAGTTTGAATGTGGATCAGGGCAGTTAGCTAGAAAAGACCATCTCTTCCAAAGAGCTCGAGGCCAGATTTACAAGTGCTCCCCGGCCACACCAAGGGTCTCAAGATACTCAGTTCCCAAGATGACGCTACCACCCAAACTTTTCAGGGACCCCTCGGTCTCTGTTAGATAACTCCTGTGCTGTGCCTGGGGAATTGCGCGGGTGGGGATTTCAAAGGACTTCCAGAGAATAAGGGAGGCTGGCAGTCTGGCACTTGATTCTCTTAGGTGCCTTGGAAAACCTTGCAGGGCCCTAACCCAAGTGCAGGGTGTGGCAAAGTACCTGTTTAAAGCCCTGTCAAAGTAACAAGTAGGTGGGTGGGGCCAGGCCCCTGTGGCTTTTCCTTCCCCAGCTGAAGAAAGCATTTCCATCAGGTTGGAACAAAACAGAACCCTTTAAGCTTGTTAACCAGAATTAGGGCAACCATATCTCCCTGTCCCAAATACAGGACAGGGAGATATGTGGGGGCAGGGACGGCCGTGGGTGTTCCCACCCCCAATCCCCAAGGGCCTAAATGTGTGACAATTCATCCCTTTTAAAAAATAAGTTGGGATGCCTTTTTGGCATCCCAAATGCAGGACTATCCCACCAAATATGGGGTGGTTGGTCACCCTAACCAGAATGCTTTGGGGGTATTTTTTAAGCTGAGACGAGGCTGCATGACACTTTTTGATCTATTTTAATATAAAAGTTGATACTGGAATGAACCATTTTCATTCCATCTAAACAAAACCTTTAGGTCAAATCTCCCTGGTTTTGCTTCTGCAGCTAACTTGGCTTCCTTGGCCACGTGTTCCGTTCTGGAACACAACAGTATTCAAAACTTGCAGGATTCCCTGTGAAGCGAGACATCCAGTTTCCCCCTAGTTCTGCTGGAGAACATTCACCTTTACGAAGCGTAGGTGGAGGCCAGAGGAAGGGAAGAGCAAGTCAGTCTTGTCTGCTTGGGCTGTGATCTTACCAGGGCCTGTCTATGCAGCAAGAAAAGAGCCCAGATGAACTATTTTCAGCCCTGCAAACTCACCTGTTAACCCTGCCTTTGAGCCTAGTTGCTGCGTGTGGTGCTCCCTCTAATTTTTTCCATCTATAGGTGAGATTAAATTTTGTTCTGTGCACCAAGGCATGAATCGAGGTGCACCGCCATTAGAAATAGAGGCTGCCGGCTGTGAGTGCTCTGCTAATCGGCTGGGTGGCATCTGACTCTCTCCTGGGTGGCCACCCAAGCATTCAGCTATCAGGGACCCCTGAATCTGTGTGTGTACACACACACACCCTCTACGTCTGTGCAGCACCATGCACAGTAGGGCTCTGCCTTCGGTGGAAGCCGAGATGCAGCCCTAATACCCCTCCCAGTGGGAAAATCATCCTCTTGTAGAGAGACACCCTGTGAATTTGTGGGGAGTCGTAGGAACTTCTCCAAGAGGTAAGGGTTCCTGAGCGCAAATACAGATGGCCCCTGGCAAGTGTACCAGGGCAGGCACTGACCACCAGCCCCCTGAGTACCTTGTCTTTTTTTGGTCACCCTCTGCTGCCGCTGCACATCTTATGTAACTTTCCCGGTGTCTCTTACTGAAGCTTGGCTCTACCCGGCCCCCTGGCCTTGTGCATTGGTATTTGTAATGACGTGTGAACCAGAGGCTTAGGTTGCAGGAGCTGAGTTAGCAGGAGCCTTGCAGAGGGGGCAGAGCAGGCAGTGAGCTGCGCCGAAGGACTGGCTGGTGGATCCTTCCCTGTATTCCCCTCCTGTTGTATGATATCCGGAGTTGTGGCTTTTTGAGGCCACAAGGGGCCAACACGCTCCTCTAGTCTGACCTCCTATCTCCCTAGAAGCAAACTGAGCTCTGGGCTTCCTCGGGTTAGCTTCCCTCTTCTGTAGGCTCAGGGAGGGACAGTGCTGGGATGCCAGCTGTGGGACTCCAGATTTGCAGGTTCAATGGATAAACATTACAGGATCAGTTCAAAAGGCTCCCAGCTCGCCTCTCAGGTCAGCAGGGCTGGATCCCGCTGCAGAGGGACACAGGTGAGCCTTTTGCACTATCCCTGTTACATGCTCGGGGTTACGTCCTTGCTCTGCCACAGCTTCCCTGGATGACCATGGGCAAGCCACTTAGGATACGGCTACATTGTGATTAAATACACATGGCTGGCCTTCATCAGGGGCTCCAGAGCTGTAAAAATGCCATGCAGTGGCTCAGGATGGAGCCCGAGTCCTGGGCCTTCTCTGCTGTATCCCTACTCTGCTGGCTGTAGAAGGGGCATAATCCCTCCTGTGGCTGTCACATTGATTGAGACTGTAAAACTTTTGGGACGGGGACCAACTTGTGATGTGTATATGCAGCAGCCTGTGCCCCTGCCCTCTATTATGGGTGCATTTCACTGAGGAGCACAGCCACTGAGGAGTGTGGCAGATGGACCCAGAATTGTGCTGGTTGTTTTAAGAAACTCTAAGACCCAGTAGACTCTTTGGATGTGGCTATGAGACCTGGCAACCTTGTTCCATGCCAGGCAGCAAACGGCAGCCCTGTGAGAATGGCCTTTGATCATTGCTGGAGCTTGGATCCAGTGGGCAAACTCTTTGTCCAGTACCAGAGTGGTCTCTGCTGCTGCCCTACCTGCCGGAGGGTGACTGTGTGGTTAACTTTGCTTTCTGCCCATACTTGGCCACGTCTCTGGCCTCACCTTTCCCCTGGTTGGCCACGGCTGTTGCACCTGTCCCATGGGCTCAGGGGCTCATGCAACCGGATCAGGACTATTATACAACTGGCAAGCCAGCCAAAGAAGGATGCCAGCCTGCCACTCATGGGCAGTGCAGGGTTATCAGTTACTGTTTGTCCCCGCCATAAAGCATGTTGTACAAAGTTCACAGCATCCTCTGTTGTGCCTGCTCTCAGATCTGTGGGTCCCATCCAGCAATGTTCTCTCTCATCTTTTTCAGTCTGTGTGTGTATTTTTTTTCCGTCCATGTGTGGAATACATTTTATTATATGCACTGAGGCATGCGTAAATGTGCACACTAAGTAGACACACAGACCGAGCCATCGTGCTTTGAAATCAGCTGGGCAGCATTTGGATCTCTCCTGAGCGGGCCACACAAATGCCCATCTTACAGGGAACACTGCCTGCAGTATTTAAGCATTCATTAATTAAATCTCCTTGTACCCTTGCACCACCAAGGGGAATCTAAGGTCCTGCAGCTGCAGGGACACAATCCCGGGGCCGGGACTGGAGCCAGCATTGCTTGGAGCAACAAGCACGGCCAGTTGTTCCGGCTTGAAAGAGCCCATGAGATGATCCTTATCTCCCATCTCCTTGAACCAGGGCAGGCTGCAGTGCTCCTTTCCAGTGGCGTCAGTGCAGCTGCAGTGGGTTAGCCGGTCCTCCTCGCCAGGGCTCCCTCTAATATTTTTTAACCCATAGACAGACTAAATTTTGTTATGTGCACAGAGGCGTGTGCAGATGTGCAGCGCATAGAAACACAGGCTGCCGGCTGTGGCTGCTCTACTGATCAGCTGGGCGGCCCCTGAATCTTGCCTGGGTGGTCCCCCAAGTGCTCTGCTGCCGGGGGATATGGCTTCTCACCATGTCCCCCCACACAGGGTCTTCTCACACCCTGTGACCCAACTCTGCAGCTCACCTCCCTGTAACATCTGTTTAGAAATGACCCATAAGCCTCTGCTGCAGGCACTATGGCTGGGTGCGCCAGCAATCCCAGAGTGCACTGGCGCAGCCTGGGGCTGTATCCCAACAGACAGTGCAGAACCAGAGTTGAGGTGTCACGCCCCTGCAGAAGTGCTGCAAGGACAAAGGATCCAGCCCAGCCATTGCCTGTGATCTCAGCCTTGGCAACTGGTTAAATGGATCCCAGCAGCCCCAGTCTCCTGTCTGTCTGCCTGTTGAGTCTGTAAGGGGCCTGTCCCTGGGGCTGTCCTTACAAATTATGGGTCGCCACGCAACTGAGCTGCCCCTGACCCCCAGGCAGCTTCTGCGCAGGGGCTCAAGGCTTCCCTCCTCCCCCCACACGCATCCTCCCCCTACCTCCACACAGCTTCTAACAGGGCCCCAGGGGCCAGAGTAGAGCTGCAGAGGTGAGGGGGAGGGTCCCCTCTGACCCCCTAGCTTGGCAGCAGGGAGCCCTCACTAAGCAGTTGCTACAGGCTGAGAAGAACACGTGAGCGTCTCAGAGGGGTCGCCGTGTTATTCTGCAGCTTCACGAAAACCAAGCAGTCCTGTAGCACCTCAAAGACTAAACTTTGGAGGGAGGGCACAGGGAGAAGCCCTGAAGCAGACAGTGGGAGCAGTTGATTTGGGGGAAAGTGCCAGAGAGGAACCAGCAGAGGTGATCAGGGCTGTCCTCAGACATGCAAGTACACATGGCTGGGTCGGGGCACCTGAAAATTTGGTGCCCTGAATTTTTAGGGCCCTACACAGTGGTGTATTTCATGTGTGCCTAGGGACGGCCCTGCCTGCCACCAAGGTAGCTGGTAACAGGAGAGGCTGTGCCCAGCAATAGGCTGATATAAATGATGTGGCTGAAAGAATGAGCCTGTTTAGGGGGCTAGCCGGCTCCCCTGGCAATGGCATAAACATGTGAGTGTGTGTGGAAGTTACTCGAAGTTAATGCCATTCAAAGACCAATTGGTGGCTTACGTGCAAGAAGAGCGCCCATCTCTGCTAGCGGGTGAAAAGAGCGTCGGACCTGCAGTTAGAAGGTGATTAAATTCTGGTGGTGATGCGCAAGTCAGACTAGAAACCAGCTCCGATCGCCAGAGCTGGGGCGGTGCTGCGGGGATCAGCTGCAGTCCTGTCCATGCAGGACTAATACTAGTACTGGTTGAACCTCTCTTGTCTGGCAGCCTTGTGACATGACCAGTGCTGGAGGTGAGAATATGCCAGATGCAGGGAAGTCAATGTTGTCTAGCACATTACCAACTCTTCCACTGCTGACTGGGCTCTTAGAAGACATTTAGGGGGTAAATTACAGCTAACTAGCAGCACAGACCACTGAGAGCCAGGACCGGTGGCTGGAAACAAACTTTATGGGACCGTGGGAAACTTGGCCGCACCTACGATAAGTGGGTTGTCTGGATAACTAAAATCATGCCGGATTATGGATGTTGCTGGACAAGAGAGTGCTGGGTTAGAGAGGTTCAACCTGTACAGGCATAATTAGCTCATTCCTGCACTCAGGAGAAAATCCAACTCAACTCCGAGAGTAAATCTGGTGAGGCAGCAGGTGTTACTTCTATGAAGTCTGTTTTTGGAACAGAACCAAATTGTTTGTGGAGCTGGCTGGGGAGGGACTATTTCCCCACTGAAAAATTCCAGGTTTTGTTGAAAATCAAAACACCTGCCCTCCCTGCTTTCTCCCCCACTTCTGTTTGTTGGGCCATGTTGGTGAAATGAGATGATTTTTCTCTCTTGCCACAGGAAGCCATTTTCCATTGAAAAAGAACAGTTGCTGGAAAATCCCCATCTCGCCCTGCTCGTTTGTGGTTCCCCAAAGCTGGATCCAAGGTGTTCATTGAAAGAAAATCCTTTTCAAAGCTCATTAGTGTGTGTGTTTTAAAACCCATCTGGAGCTGTATCGACTGCAGAGGATGCATGCAAGCGAATCTGTTGCTCGGTAACCAAAACCTGACAACTTGTCTTTTGCTGCAGAGGCCCATCCCTACAGGCACCAGGCCAGCCCTGGCAAGAAGACAAGTGAATGATCTAATCAGAGAGCTGCTTGAGATAAGGGTGCTGCCATCATGGGATCAGTCTACAGGGTAATAACTTGCAATCGGATGGGAACAGAGGGAGCTGGCTGTGTTCCTATTGGTTGGGGTTGAAGATGCAGGTTTCCACAGGGGTGGTGGACGTGTCGGGAAGCTACTGCTCGAAGCCGACTCTGTGTGCGGTGAAGAGATAACGAGCACTTCCCAGAAATGCTGCCTTTCCAGCTCTCCATATGGCTCGTCAAAAGTTGCGGCTAGAACGTTCCTCCTTGAGGTTCAGAAAAGGGCAACAAAAACAATTAGGGGTTTGGAATGGTGCCATATGAAGAAAGATTAAAAAGACTGGGACTTTTCAGTTTAGAAAAGAGGATACTAAGAGGTGCTCTGATAGAGGACTATAAAATCATGACTGGTGTGGAAAAAGTGAATGAGGAAATGTTATTTACTTGTTCCCATAACATAAGAACTAGGGGTCACCAAATGAAATTAATGGGTAGCAGGTTTAAAACAAAAATTTTTTTTCTTCATGAAGCACATAATAGCACTGTGGAATTCCCTGGCAGAAGGGGTTGTGAACACCAAGACTTTAACAGGGTTCAAAAAAGAGCTAGATAAATTGTTGGAGGTTAGATCCATCAATGGCTATTAGTCAGGATGGGCAGGAATGGGGTCCCTGGCCTCTGTTTGTCAAAGGTTGGAAATGGATGACAGGGAGGGATCACTTGATGAGTACCTGTTCTGTTGATTCCCTCTGAGGTCTCTAGCCTTGGAAGACAAGATTTTGGGCTAGGTGGACCTTTGGTCTGACCCAGTGTGGTTGCTCTTATGTTCTCCTGCATTACACCAGCCTCTAATCATTTTTGTCACCCTCCACGGGAATCTCTCCAATTTGTCCAAATCCTTTCTGTAAATGGGGGGCCCAGAATTGGACACAATACTCCAGATGCAGCCTCACCAGTGTCAAATAAAGGGAAATAATCACATCCCTAGATCTGCTGGCAATGCTTCTACTAATGCACCCCTGTATGCTGTTAGCCTGCTTGGCTCCAAGGCCACACTTGGCTCATACCCATCTTCTCATCCACTGTAATTCCAAGGTCCTTTTCTGCAGAAATGCTGCTTGGCCCATCAGTTCCCAGCCTGTAGCCGTGCGTGGGATTCCTCCCTCCTGAGCGCAGGACTCTGCACTTGTCCTTGTCGAACCCCATCAGATTTCTTTTGGCCCAATCCTCTGATTTGTCTAGAGCAACACTGTAGCCAAGTCACCCTTGCTTCTGGAGTGCTGCTGTGAGTGCCGGGCACCTGGAGAATAAGTTGCTAATGGCCTAGCTCTGCAGGCAGCAGTACGGAAACAAGAGTGGCTATACCATCCCATCCCATCCTTCCTTCTGCGCTATTGCTGGAGGTGGCTCTACATTCAGGTCTGGCTTCCGGGCCAGTCACCACCGCTCTCCAGCTGTCCACCTCTGAAGGCAGATCTATCACTAACAGCAGCACAGAGGGGCAGCAATACTGCATGCTCCTACGATAACCTTGTGACTCTCAGACAACTCCTTTGTGGGTCAGGACCCAACCCCTGAAATTCCAGAGTTCAATACCTGAAACTGTGAAATTTACCTTTTTTAAAACATTGACCATGAAATTGACCGAAATAGAATGTGAATTTGGTAGGGCCTGGCTAAGGAGCAGCTGGGTTGGGGAGTAATGGCCAGGAATCAGGGATGGATACGGACACAAAGACACTGAAAGCTGAGCTATTCACCTCTGTGACTGAAGCCATTTGTCAAGGTCACTGCCGCATTCTGAGCAGCACGTGTTGTTTTCCTTTCCCGAGTCACCTGGGCCCTATTCGTGTCTGGGAAAACAACCTTGCGGCAAGCACCCAATACTTTCCATTAACTTTCACCCACATCTCCAGCTGTGCGTGAAAGGACAGGGGGGGCTCTTCCATGAGATCCCAACAGGGCGGAGGGTCTGGAGGGGGGTTAATCAGGAACAGGTGGAGACAGCTGGGGTGGATGTGGCAGGGGATCTTGTTGCTAGGGTAGTTGTTGGCATGTCTCCTGCACTGTTGATGATCTCTGTGGGCTGTATTTTGTGTTGCCTGGCGTGTGGCAGGAATAAAAGGATCTTTCCCACACCATTCCCGCCTTCCTGCTCACCCCTTTCTCCCCGGGGTCAACTTCCCTCATCCACTCCAGCTGTGTGGGCCACATGGCCCAAAGCCTGGCCTGGCACTAGGGAGACCTGAGTCCTTTTCTGGGATCCGCTGTGACCTTGGGAAGCCACATCCCCTCTATTTGTCCTCCCAACTTCCCCTAGATTGTGAGCTGGGAGGCCCAAGGACAGCCTCTCACTAATGTGTTTGTCCAGCACTCAGCTGAGGTTTCTAGGTGTTAGCCTAATACAAACAGTAGCCACTAAATCTGCACCACATCTGACTCTCAGTCCTCATTCTCAGAGATACCTGGAAAACATACAAGCCTGGGATCCTAGAATCGGGGACTCACTGAGGACACCTGACCTGTGCTCATGACAACACACTAGAACCCACTCACCCTCTTTTTTTCTAGGCCAGAGAGATTAATGGCCCACTTCACCTCCAGTGGGCTCTTGCAGCACTTTTACTCCCTAAGCTAAACAACCTGTTCCACCTTGGACTGAGCTGTGACCCCCGAGGACCTGAGGAAGTGCTCTGGGTAAGCTTGAAAGTTTGTCCCTTTCCAGGGGCGCCAAAGGAGGGAGAGGCAAGAGGAGCAATTTGGGCAGAGTCTTGGGATTTGGGGGAAGAGGTAGGCAAGGACTTGGGGAAGTGGGGAAGGAGCTGGGGCCATGGTTTCGGCACTGGTGGGGGCATAGGTGGCTGGTGAATGCCCAGCTGGGAAAGGCAAACCCCAGCCCTGTTCCCCCCATGAAGCCAAGCACCCCCACCCCAAACTGATCCTTCCTCAGCACGTGGAGGGCTGGGGCTGCCACGCTCTGCCCCCAGCCGTGCCGGGAGGTGGGGTGAGAATGTCGGCTTCTGACACTCCTGTCTCTTTCACCAACAGAAGTCCAACAAAGGATATGATCTCACCCACCTTGTCTTTCTAATACCCAGCCCTATGGTGAAAGTACATAGCACCTATCCGTATGCTGCCAGCTCGTCACGCTATGGGCCCAGCAGTGAGACTGTTTCCCCACAAAACATTTTTAAAGCCAGGTTCAGTACGTGTCCAGAACAGAGATGTGCTATGGTTCAGTGCTTAGCCTTCTGACCTGTCTACCATGGTCTCCATCTCCTGCTGTCTTTAATCATGATGCCGCACCTTTCTGGAACAGATGTTTTCGTCAAACATAAGTCATTGGGCTCATCACAAGAGTAACTGGGTGCAACCCTCTGGGCTGCCGTAGGGGCACTCTGGCCATGTGCTCTAATGGGTTCTTTTGGCCTATAAATGTGATCTTGGAGTGTAAAATGTAAGTCGTTCCATATTCAGCAAGGACTGGTGATTTTTTTTTTATGCTAGGGTGAAGTTCCACCTGCTTGATGCTTAATCTTTCCCATCTCATCTCTTCCTTGTCCCTAAACCATTTTGTATCACCTCCTGTGGCTGTTTTATTGCCACTTTCCATCCTGAAGCATTTCAAATGATGGGCCTGATCCTTCTTCTATGGATTTCTTCGCTACAGTTGGATCCCTTAGGGAACAGCCCTTGTGAAACGCGGCCACTTCTGGGGTAGCAAAAGGGCAGGTGCCTGGAGGTGTCAGTTTCTTTGGGTTTTTTTTGTTTTTTTTTAAATCAAGGCTAAAGCAATGAGACGTGATGGCCATACAAAATAGAGAGGCCCTTGAGGTTAAAGTTTCTATCTTAAAATACCTGTACATTTCCCATCACAAGATATTTGCTTAAGAGAAAGTGCTGTTTTGAAGACCTCCTTAATGCAGAATTTGCTGAATGGGGAGTAGGAGGTCAGTTCTGCAAATCTCGCTCCTTCACAATCATACACATGACTAACAGAAGGGTAACATACCTTATGTCACATACTTGCCTTCTCACTAATTATAATAATGTGAGCTAATAAGAACACCCACTGACTAAAGTTGATGCAGCCCCTTGTAACAGTCTGGGTAGGTCTATGCTTAAAATACAGAACTGCTTCAGTGTCAACCTATTGATTCCTGCCCCTGTTGACACCCCAGTTCTCCAGGAGACAGTAGCTATGTGGACAGAATTCGCCCATAAACCTTAATGGTGTCTACAGTGGCAGTGGGAAGAGACCTAAGGTTGGTTTAACTGTCTCAGAACTGTGATCATCTAACTTCATAAACAAGCAGTCCTGTGCCACAGTATTGCCTGATTTTTTTTCCCCCATGGGCAGAATAAATTTTATGTGCACCAAGGCATGTGGATGGGCACCACCAATAGAACAACAGACTGCTCACTGAAGCTACGTCTACACGTGAAGCTTATTTCGATGTAGTGACATCGAAATAGGCTATTTCGATGAATAACGTCTACACATCCTCCAGGGCTGGCAACGTTGACCTTCAACATCAATGTTGCACAGCACCACATCGAAACAGGCGCTGCGAGGGAACGTCTACACGCCAAAGTAGTACACATCGAAATAAGGGTGCCAGGCACAGCTGCAGACAGGGTCACAGGGAGGAATCAACAGCAAGCCGCTCCCTTAAAGGGCCCCTCCCAGACACAGTTGCACTAAACAACACAAGATCCACAGAGCCGACAACTGGTTGCAGACCCTGTGCCTGCAGCATGGATCTCCAGCTGCCGCAGCAGCAGCCAGAAGCCCTGGGCTAAGGGCTGCTGCCCACGGTGACCATAGAGCCCCGCAGGGGCTGGAGAGAGAGCGCGTCTCTCAACCCCTCAGCTGATGGCCACCATGGCAGACCCTGCTATTTTGATGTTGCGGGACGCGGATTGTCTACACGTGCCCTACTTTGACGTTCAACTTCGAAGTAGGGCGCTATTTCCATCCCCTCATGGGGTTAGCGGCTTCGACGTCTTGCCACCTAACGTCGATGTTAACATCAAAATAGCGCCCAACATGTGCAGCCGTGACGGGCGCTATTTTGAAGTTAGTGCCGCTACTTCCAAGTAGTGTGCACGTGTAGACATGGCTTGAGAGTCCCATGGGCTCTCTGCTAATCAGCTGGGGTGCACCTGATTCTCACCTGTACTTGCCATTTGCTCAAGCACTTGGCTTACAGGGAACACTGGGTACAATCACTTGTTTTGTGAATAATCACTAGCAAATAACAATCCTATCCATCACCCTAGATTTGAACCCCGTGTTTGTTAAAGAGTTTATCTTCCATAATGAATCAGGGAAGTATTCTAGTGGATTATCTGCGACATGACACATCTCTTAATCAGTAGCAGAATGAACTGTAGAGCTCTCATTTAGACTCTTAGCTACCCAGGCAGGCACAAAAGTAAACCCAGATTTTCCTGATCATGTTGTTTGAACTCCAGTACAATCTGCATCCAAGCTCTCTGTTTGTGTGAGACTAGGGACTGATTCTCTGTGATAGGGAAAATGAAGCATAGCCTAGATCACATAGCCTAGATCACACAGCTGGCTAGCTGACAGCTGGAAATAAAAAGGATAACCCTAGACCACCACTGGATCAAGTAGTGTAAGCTTGAATGCAAGTGCTATTTTCAATGGGATTGGACACAGGCTTCTCTGTCTTCTGTAAAAATGGTAGGTGCCTTGGGCTTTAAGAAATCAAACTAGGTCAGTGCTTTAAGAGGCAGGAACTGTCTCAGGCCTCAAGTAATCAGCCACAGAAGGACTGCTTCTCTTCTCCCACTTATATTTGCAGCTCCCCACCCACTCCATCCCCTAGGGCCAGCTCTAGCAGTGGAACTGATAAAGTTGCAACCTCCCACAGCATCCTGAAGCTCACCCAGCTATAAAGCTTCAGTCACCCTCCCCCATTCCTGAGTAGAGAAGGGTCTGCAAGTTTATTTCAGTTGTACTAGTCTTTATTAAAAATATCACCCCATGGGGGTTATTATAGCCTCTTTAAATTGTACAAATATAAACTTTTCCAGAACAAATACAAAACATTAGAAAAATTCAGTACACCTGACTTGTGTCATGACAGGCCAAGACAGCTGCTGTGGCTTAGAGTGCTTGGCTCTGCCAAATACAGATAAGTAACACTTAGGATATGCAGTGCTGGCTTGATGAATATATAAAAGTGGGAGAAAAAAAGTGCTTTGTGTCGGGAAGGATAAACCATCCCCCAAACCTCACATCCACCAAACCTTCCCAGCCAGTTTTTGGTTTAACATTTGCCTGAGCAGACAATCAGAAAGGTGGCATGCGCCTTTTTCCTCCGGGTGTCCAGGCATTGCTTAGATCCATGAAGTTTGATAGACTAGGAAAATTCTCAGGGTTTGCCTGGACACAGAGGTTTGTCATTTCTTGGGCTGTCCTGGATATGGACGTCCTACCCAGGCTCCTGTGCACCTGCTGATGCCAAATTAAACCCAATAGTAGTGATGGCTGGATGGAGTGTTGGGGGGCCACTGGCTTATCCACACAAAGGAAGACAGAAATAAAATAAGGCCACCCCTAAAAAGGATGGAGATAGTGATTCTTCACAACAAGATCATGGAGCTTAGCTTACACTTTTTTAGCAGCTTCAGGAAATGCAGTAAAACAATAAATGCTATCAAATAAAGTAAGACACTGCTTTGAACTGTAAAAAGGCCTGCTTCTGGGGCACTTGCTCTTCCTCATGTTCTACCAAGCAAATGAAACAGATCACCAGAAATCCCTCATGTTTAAAAACCCCATAAGTTCTTCCTCTTCTACAGGGCTGTGGCTTTCTTGCTTTGCAAGCCTACTGGTGCCTTCAAATGGTGACTGTTCCCTTCCGGTGATAATTGCTATTTGATTTCTTCATTTTTACCTATTGCAAAGGCATAGAAGTGTTTACACAAACACCCCAGGACTCTACAAATGAGGTTTATGGTGCTACTCAAGCACAAGCAACAGCCCTGCTAACAGAGCCATAAGCTCACAATCCTAAGCTAGCAAGTTTCACTGAAATCTTCAGACATGCAAAAAAACATTGATAAATAGGATCAGGTGTTCAAACATCACTGATCAGTACAGCATAGTAAGATTCAAGGCACGGTGCTGGTTGTTTTTCTGGTGTAGGAGTCTTTTTTTTTTTTTTTTTCTTTTTCTTTTTTAAGGTCAGAACTGCTGCTTTGTGCCCCTCCCTAACCAGATCAACTTGTAAGTGCTCTGCTCTCCACCCCACGCAACCATCTCCCATTACAGTTTCCATACAGAAACACCTGTTTATTTTTCAGGGAGATGCTGAAAGTCTGAGTCTCTGGAGTGCAGGCAAGGCCCAACAGCCTCTCCCCAACATGGCGTTTCTCGCGTAACATGAGGACAATGCACACAGCACATCTTAGAAGGCAGATTTTTACACTGGACTTCTTCAGTACTGGCTGTGAGTTTTCAGCACGGTAGGAGCTGCCCTACCCCTCGCTTTTTGGGACACTTCCTTCCTGCCCCAGGAAAGGGGCTTGAAACCCCCCATTCTGAACATCAGCTAGGTGTGGTCACTGCAGATATAAAGTGAGTCCAAGAAAGTGAAAGGAACAGCTGCTTCTTTGGCACTCACTGTCCGTTGTTGTTAGCATTGCAAGGATCCACCTGTGGAAGAAGAAAAAAAACCCATTAATACTTGCTAAAGAATACCAATTTATTAATCTCAAATAAAATTAAGGTCCACCCTATCTAGAAAACTGTAGTCATTTTGCTAAACATGCAAACTCCAGAAATAAGCGACAACTCAAAGTTAAAACCAGACAAGTAAGCTGCTCCACCCCCTGCTCCCACCCCCAAACTACTGGGTACAACCCCTTACAGTGGAGGTTTTAATGCATCCCTGGGAAGATCTGCACTGGTATCACAAGAATCATTTAATCTCCTCTAGTCTGCCAATTTGGCTTCTTGACAGAATAGGAATCTCAGTCTGAGCCACCTAGATATTGGTCTGAATGCTAAGTTTTCCAACCAGTGTTCTGCCCAAGCTCTCAGCTTACAGGGGTGGGTCCCATAGAGGTTCAGGTGCAGTCCAGCTAATTAACAAAGCACCCACAGTGGGCAGCATGTTTCTACAGGTAATGCACACCCAGACACAAAAAATTTTTCTGCCCACAGGCGGAAAAAGTTAGGAGAACACCACTTCCAACACCAGCTAAATCCCCTTCCATCACTATTTCCTTTGTGGCTGAAACCATACATGCCAGAAACCATTTCTCCAAGTCTCACCTCTGTGTAAGTGGGAGGAGGCATGAATTTGAACTCTGGGGCATACATGAAGATTGGGCTGTCAATGGAACTGTCAAGATCATCTAGCAAGGGTGTAGTGGGGCTCTCCAGGCGGTGGTCTTCAGGTATGATGTCCATGTAGCATGGAGGTGCTGCAAAAAAAAAAAAAGAGAAGCTTTTGAGTCCTACTGCTGTGATCTCAGTTTTATGCCTATTTTCAGGCTGCTGTAATGAAGAACGCCACTCTTCCTCCCCACAAACATGGTCCTTTATAGAAGGCTAAGACTGAGCACTGTACTGCACTTCAAACCATGTCTCAGTTTACTGGAAGATCAGAGCAGACACCCACACACTCCCCCACCCCCCAGCACCTTTAGTAAGGCTCAAGCCAACATCCCCACAGCAGCCTAGTGCTCAGCTCACCTTCTGGAGCATCAGGGATATTCAGGTCCACCCAGCTCATCTCAGAGCTAGCCTGGCTGGCCATGCTGGAGTTGCGGCTGGCAAACCCAGATCGGCTACCGATGACTAGAGGCAGCTCCAGGATGATCTTCTTGGAACCAGGGACGCTGACGTAGATCTGTATGAACAAGACCAGGGAACAGGGGGTTACTACATCACCGGTTAATGTTTTGCTGTTACAAGAACATGACTGAGTCAGGATATAGTTCTAGTGAAACTGCAGTGATGTGGGGAAAAAGAACTACACTATAAATTTAAAGTGTAATTCAGCCTACATTGGTCAAAGCAGGCTTGTTTTCAAGGCATCTCCAAGATACGTGTTCTAGTGAGCTACGGGTCTAGACTCCCATATAAAAGACTATGGCTATGGACAACATCGCATGTCCCACCCAACCCCTTATAAGGGCAGCCCTCATGTTTACTGAGGCAGGAAGCGCTCAGAGCAATGCGGAGCTGCAATCCAAACAAATGCAAGACGCAGTGTGGAGTACAGGAGTGTCCTGATAGAGACCCTTACCTGCAAGAAGTACTCCACACGCAGGATATTGCAGCCCAGGATGGACGGTTTGATCTTCTTCACCCGGAGAGTTTTGCCCCGCCAGCTCTCGGACATGCCTGAGATGATGTGGTTGCCTCGGACGCAGGAAAGTTTCTGGGTGAAAACCTTGGTCTGCCCATTTGCCAGGTAGGTGTGCTTGGAAACAATGGCTGCTTTGGGCACCACGATGCGCGAGCAGGTGTTCTCGAAGTCTGCATTGATGCAGATATCATCACCTGGAAAAATGGAAAAAAAAAAAAAAAAAATGGGAGCTTAGTTATGGAGAAGACCTGAGGTCTTAGAGTGGAGGGCTCAGCAGTGCTCTGGCTATCTCATCCTATTATGCTCTCCATACTACACCCACCCAGATCCCTTTCCCTCTTGCATTTGCAGCTTTCAAATAATCCTCCCATCTTCAGAGAGGCAGATTCTTGCTACTTTCATGCACTCAGCTTCTCTTCACACCCTCTCCTGTAACCAGCCCATTGCCAAAGGAAAGGAATTGATCTTACCTTCACAGAATCCCTTTCTGTCAATTCTGGCACTGACAGACACATGTCCATCAGGAATAAACATGCAGGACACCTTCTTTTCTTTCTTGGCAGCAACTGGTGACTGGAAGAGATTCACAGGGAGATTGTGTTACAGGGATGACACCAAACACCGTAACTCCCCCCACTACCAAATGCTGTCTGTGTTCCCTGTTCTTGCAACTTCTATGTGTCAGCCCCGTCATCATCTGTGTGCCAAGCCTGCTGCAGTTTAGTTTTTAGGTCCCAGTTAAGCCCTAACTTCCTGCTTTAAGAACATTATGGAAGACTGACCGATGCCTAAATGGCTACCTTCCAAGCAACCGGTCTCATGAAACATTACTACATCACTCTATTTGAAGTCTACACTCAAGATTCCCCAAGACAGAGCTAACATCCTTGTCTAAAGGACCTTAGTCACCATATAACTCCAGCCACTAACTGAACACCACCTACACATGCAGACACAGAGCAGATAATTACCATTAAATCTGGAGTGTTGACATCAACAGGATCCATGACCTCAAAGTACTTCTTGATCTCTTGAGTCGGAAAGGATGGGCGATCCAAGAAAGCTTTAACCCAGTAATCCACACAGCCATACTTCCCCTTGAATGAGGTCCCCAAAGGCCTGTAATACAAGACAGCAGAACAGTCTGTTAGAGACATACAAGATAACTAGAAAGGAAAAATTTAAGATGAGGATTTTAGTAGCCACTCTGAGCCAATACCTACCCCTGGGGAAGCTCAAATCCAAATTTGTATTCATATTTGTTCCCGGGTCTCAGGATCACTGAGCCATCACCATCTAGAAAGATAAAAGAACAGAAAAGTCTGTAAAACCACATGGCACAACTTGGAAAGTTTAAACTTTGTTATGTTTGTCCTATTTCAGAGCATGTACAAGTTTATAAGGAAATCAGTACAGTTGTGGCATTTATACACCCTAGCTAGGTTGTTTCTTAGGAACAGCCAAACAATCCTCCTATGCCTTTTTGGCAGGGGAGTAGCATTGTAGATCTAGGCTTGATATTACTTATATCATCTCCTTTTAAACACAGACCAACACTGAATTCTGCTCCAATAAATCACTTTTCACCTTTGCATTCTCTCCCCCTCCCCCACCATCTGTCTGCAACTAGACTGTTGGACCAGCCAGCAGAGGGGAAAAAAAAAGGAAGTCACTGAAGGCATTTCTCATGCCCACAGCTCTTTCATCTCAGTTTTCTCACCCTCCGTCAAGGCCCTCTGCCAAGTTTGACAGCTATGCTCCCTCATAACTTCCTGTTACAAAGATCCAGAGTACTCCAGGCCAAGGACCTAAACCTGCAGTTCCCCTACTATGACACCTGTTCTGGTAAATGAGTACAATATCCAGTACACACTATACCTACACCTTTTTCTAAAGAAAGTAAAGTAGCCACTGCAACTGAATCCAAGACTTAAGACATGGTCATTCCGAGTTGTTCTTACAGCCTTGGAGGCTGCTCCCTATAAACAAGTAATTAGTTATGCTCTCTTCTCTTCCTTGGCAAGATAAGGACCAGCAGTAGCTAGTTTTATTACCACGTTAGAAATTTCAGCCCTAAATTCTCTAACTTCAGTCCATCTTTTGTTCTTAGCCACCTTAAGTCTGCGGGGTCTGAGATCAATGGCCAGCATCTTCTACTGCCAAGAAGTAAAGACAGAAAGATCCAAGTACTATTTGATTTTGCATCTCTCCAAAGTCTTTGGAGTTCTTTAAATGTACTAAGAATCCTCCCTTAAAATCAAAAGTCCCCATCTCTTTAAAACATCCCCATTGCATCTATTTAAGCCTGTAAGAGTAAAATCCAGTGGGAAACCAGTTTGCCCATCAAGTTACCAAGGGAAGACTGAAACCAAAAGCTAACCATCCCTAACCTTCATTTGACAAAAGATGATTATCCTTTGCACAACATCCACAACCACAACTCACAACACTGGCACAAGAGACACCACCCAAGAGACTTTTGCATCAAGGTTCTCACCAGCTGGCTGATCATCCAAAGTGAGGACATCTTCATAACGCAGATACTCCATCTCCTGCTTGCACTGTTGGGGTCCTTTGATCCAGACCACCTTGGCCTCCCCACAAGCCAGCACCTTCACAGAGCTGACCCGTGTGACTTCGTTCACTTCCACCACCACACGGCCAGCCACCTTTTCTCCGCTGTTATAGACCTTTTCAGGCTCGCTGAAGACCAGCTCAAAGATCTTGATCTTTTTGAACACCACCATGGTTGCCAAAAAGTTGGGTTTCGCTCCCCAAAAAGAGGTTTGTTTGTTTTTTTTAAGCAAGTGGTTTTAAGTCACAATCGGGAAGTTTTAAGCAATTGCGACTTTTTTTTTTTTTCCTTGAAAGTTGCTAGTGGCAAAAATTTACAAGCTTTTCATAAATAGATTCACCGCGATGGGATGCAAAAATTAATCAAGTGCGGCAAGATTGGGTCTCCACAGATGGTCTAATACACCCCTACAACGGCTCAGAGGTGCAAAGAAAAAGCAAGCAACAATAAACAGGCAAACGAGATCTTGGTCAATAGCCCTCAGCAGCAACAGCACCAACCAGCGTCGGCTCCGCTGCGCTGCAAGGCTCTGAGCCAAAGGAAAAGCCCAAGGCTGGTTTTATAGTCCATCTCCCCCTCCCGTCTCCTGTTGATCTCAGCTCGCCACGCTGAGGGCTCGTGGACAAGCGTGCACGCCGCGTGATCAACGCTCCCATTGGCCGCCGCGGCCTTGTTTACATCGCCACCGGCCAATCGCCGCGCCGACCGCGGAGCGTGGACACGGTGTGTAAGATGCGCCGGGAAGCTGCGAAGGGAGGGGAGGAGTGGAGGAGAGAGCGAAGGGGGAGCGGGCCAAGGAGAGGCGAGGAAGGGAGGCGCCGTGAGCCAATCAGAGGTAAGAGGGCGGGGCTTAATGTTCCTTACGGCAGGGAGGAGACGGGCGGAGGCGGGGGGTTTTGGTGACTGGGTCGGTGTGCCACGGGCATATGGCACCCCCCCATTCCTGCTCTAGTCCCACAGCCCCGCCTAGCCTTCCCTGGGGGACATATGGACGGTCCCACCGCACCCCAGCACTAACCCCCCCCCACACCGATCCTGGAGGGTATCGATTGCATGTCCCCCCATATCTGCCCCCATACTAACCATATGGGGGGTCAATTCCACAGACCCCGCCCCATCTCACACTAACCATGAGAGGGGCAATTCACATCTCCCCTCCACACACACTGAGCATGGGGAGGGTCAATTCCATATTGCCCCCAACACTGGACCCCACGGACCATGGCAGTTCCTTAACCCACCACTGACTATGGGGGTCCATTCAACAATTTCCATGACAACTCCCCCACCCCAGTGACCATGGAGGGAGTGAATTCTGCTGCCCTTCAGCAACATCCCCTACTGGCTATGAGGGGCACTTCTACAAGCCCCCTAAAAACTGATCCGGGGGGGCGTCTCTTGCTAGATCTCCCCTCACACTGTGGAGGGGAAGTGGCACAATCTGCCAGGAGCTCCCCACATGATGGCCCCCAGGGAGCAATTCATCAGCCCCTTCCTCCAGACTGGCTTGGGGGCAATCCCACTTTCCGCTGATCACCTATTTCACATACTGACTGCAAAGCTTTGTAGCCCCCAGCAAACCAACACTACAGACCCTAATGGGTGGGTGGTGGGGACAGATCTCAGCCTCTCCTAACCCATCTATTGATTACGCGTGGGGGTTACTCCTCTACCACATTCCCTCATTTCCCAAAGAGCCCCTCCTGCAGTTCCAAAATGTGTTAGCCCTCCCCCCCTCCCCCAGCCCCCTGATCCCCATTGATTATACAGAGGATATCACTATACACAGACTTCCCCTCAGGAAAAAATCATCCTTGCGTAACCGTACTGAGAACGTTTAAGAGTTGCAAGAATTCTGCCCCCTCCTCTGACTGTCTTAAAAGAACTCTCTATGTGCAATGCCAGGCTGACTGCTCGTCATACGGGAAATGGGAACGGAATGAAAAATAGGACACCAAACTTATTTTTCAGTGGCTTGATGTCACATCTTGTAGCCTTCGTGACAAGTTTTGCCTTGGGATCACAGCATCTAGTCCTTTGCCGAGGGGGATTGTTGAAAAACAGGTTTATTATCTGGTCCAGTGCGGGCTCCTTGAAGAATTTGTGTTGTGAGATATTAGACATCAAATAAGCAGTGCCCCCACGTTCCCTCCTATTGACCACATGGGCAGGGAGCAGCTTGAATCCCCCACCAAGCATTTAAGGTGGGGAGCAGTGAATTATTGTACAAAACCACTCCCTGACTCTTCTGGGTATATTTTAATACAGCATCTCCCAAATTCTCCTTTATTTTTCCAGCACTGGTTAGCTACTTCCCTCATGGAGATGGTTTATCTGGGAGAGCTCTCTCCCAGTGTTGGTGCTGTGACCACACTACTGAGCGTTAAACTTAGAAATGTAGACAACCCTACATAGTTTAGGGAGACAGTAAAGCAGTCCCTGGTATCAAAAAGGTAGAGACACACTGCTCTAAATCAATACAATCTTCACCCAGAAAAAGCTGTGAACAATGTCATTAATCAGCTGAAAAATGATTTTGTAATGGTCATGAGAAGAGGGAAATCAGAGACTCTCTTTTCCTTTTGTTTCTAGAACCTCTGCCCCTCAACTGGGAAAAGGGTTAGTCAACTCCTTTCACTCTCCTTCACCCTTGAAATGGAAACTGGGCTGTATTTGTGTTTGTAGCAACGAAGCCCATGTACATGCTCAGCCTGGAATTTGGCTTGTGTATCCCCACTCCGTATCAATAGTTCTTCATGTGGTAGGATATAAAGCGATCACCTGCTGGGCGGAAGAAAGAATTTCCTTGCTCTGAAAGAGCAATGGGGCCAAGGGGCACCTGGCTGCCTGGGCGTGCAATGCAGGAGCTGCTCCTTTTCCATGAACATCTGCTACCAGCTAGTACTGGACATTGGATACTAATTTAGGCATACTATTAGTCTAGTCCTACGTGGTAGGTGGAGGGATACTGGACATTATTGTTGGGTCTAACTTGGCAGGAGCTGGAATATCAAATTAGTTGGACCACTGGTCCAGTCCAGTGTGGCAGAAGATGGGATACTGGACTCGCTGGACCATTGATTTTTTGTGAATGTAGTTCTTTATCAGAACATCTAGTGTCCCTCTAAAAGCAGCGTTAAATCCTGCCTCTCTGGTTCCCTTCAGTGTATGTATCTCCTAAAGGATTATGTTTTCTCCAGCTGTACTGCCCAGCCTGTACAGAGCTGCAGTCCATTGCTGTTTTCTCTCAGCTGGTGATAACACACATTCCATGGATGTCCCAGAACATTTCTCTCTGGGCCAGGCAGCCAGCCAGAGCTGTGGTCCAAGGCACATTCCAAATACTGAATCCTTTTCTCCCTGCCAAACTACTTTTGGTCTTTGCCTCCCTGACTTGTATTTGGCTGAAAATGTCACACTCCTATCCATATTTCTTCTAATTTTTCTATCCATAGGCAGAATAAATTTTGTTATGTGCACTGAGGCATGTGTGGATATGTACCACTAATAGCAACATATGCTGCCAGCTGTGGGCACTCTGCTTATTACCTGGGTGGCACCTGAATCTCTCCAGGGTGGCTACCAAGTGCTCACCTTACAGGGAACCCTGACTCCTATCCTGCCAGTGGACAGCTAGCTGTGATGTCCTCAGGAGAGCGCTAGATTAAGAGTAAAACTTCTAGGGCAACAAACCAGGTTTGATGGCAGCAGAATTTGGACATGCTTGGTTATGTTCGTAGAACAAAATCTTTAGTTTGTCACGTCAAGGCGAAGGAGAAAATGCCAAAGAGATGGGCACCACTGAACTCTTATCTCCCTCTGCCTGACCCCTTCTGTGACTCTCAAAGGAGTTCCTTTAGGGCTTGTCTGCTCTGGGCTGTGCCACCCTGGCCTGGTTTCAAACACAATTCAGGCTATCCCAGCTCAGACACAGCAGTGAGGGTCACAAACTGTGTTTAAATCAAATGTAGGCTATTTAGATGTACCCTTAGAATCCATCTTCTAGTCTTGATTCCTTTTGCCCCTAGGTGATGTGAATTTCCACTGTACCAAGGATCTGATGCACAAGAGAGGGTTGCTAAGGAACTTCATCTCCTGGCCTAAATTAAACCAGAGTAACAAAAAGTTCTACTTCTGTCACATGATAGGAATCACTCATTCCAGCATGACCCTTGTTGCTTGCTCATCCATACCACATAACACCAGTCTCTGAGGGGTGCTGCTTGCAGGCTGTTGCTGCCATGCGCAAAACTCCAGGGAGTTGTTTACACAAGAAGTACTTTGGCCATATATGGTTTCCTTCCAAAAGTACAGAGACACAAACTATTCACAATGGCCATAGAACAAGGGACTTGACTGTCACGCAAAGGATCTGCTGTTACGCTGCCCCCTCCCACAATGTTGTTGCAAAAGTAATTTCCGCTGGTGGGGTTGGGAGCTGATTAATAGGGGGCTGTGGTTTGAAAGTCTTACCTGATTGCATCACATGCATAAGCATCTCTTTGCCACCTGAACACTGAGGGATCTACTGCTTCTGAATGGCTACTCCTATCACTTGCTTTGCTCCTTTTTTCTGTATCTGATCCAGGTTCTCTGTTTTCATCACCCAAATCCTTCAAGGATCACTGTCCAGTGGAAATGCTCTTCTGCAATAATAGGATAAAGCAGAGGTACCCAAAGTGGAGGGGGGGGGGTAAAATTTCATAAGGGGTCCTGAGACCCATCCATCTTATCCACCTCATTAAAAAGTGTACTATGCTGGTGTTTTTACATAGGTGTATTTACATTTCTATAGTAACAAATAAAGTTGTACATTCCACAGGCTAATTTTCTTATATGTGCCAAAAGAGTTTTTTTTTTATATGAACATAACTGAAATTTCCATCAGTTTGGATTACATTAGACGGGGGAATGGGGGCTGAATGATCCGAGATGGGGGCTGCGGTTGACCACTCCATTTCTCAGGCCCAACAGAACTTTCTAATTGCAGGGATGAAAAGTGAGGCCCATTGTAAAAAGTTTGCTCACCCCGGGGATAAAGGATCATGGGCTGCCTAGGTTCAATACTGAGCAGAGAAGGGATCTATGCAGCTTGAATTTCCTAGGTCCCAATTCAGTTCCTAGCACAGATTAGGTGTCTTTGTCACACCTCCTTTCGAAAGATTGCCTTGCTGCTTATTAATTTGGTGAATAGATTTCAACCTTGCTGCCACACAATAGAACCCCTCTCTCCTTCATTTTCCCCAGCAGCACAGGGTAAGTGCTTGCACCGATACAATTTGGACGTTCTAGATTGCAAGCTCCTGGCGTGAATGCAATTGACAAACCCTTTCTAGTGGATGGATTTGTGAGTCAATTGGTGCTTCTTTTCCAAATCCTTCCCATGTAGGGGTTTTCTGATGAATTATGTATGAGCCAGAAACTCATTACACATAAGTGGCCCGTGACTGGGATGTCATCCAACTGTGTTATGCAAAAAGAGATGTCATTTTAGAGTCTGAGAAAGGTCACATCACCCCTATCCATAAGAAGCAGTGAGAAATAGCTCCTGGAGAGATGGCTATGTTCTCTTTGTTTGGCTAGTAGAGACTGACCTCTTCTGGTATGACACCACATGATTCTAGGTTGAAAAGAGGCAGCATCAGCCTACTTACCAGCTGGCAGTTGTGCCTCACCTTGTTGTTGTGGTTTTTTAACCTTATTGACCAATTACTTTGTGAAACCAACCCAGTGGGCCAGCTCTGCTTTTGGCAGCAGTTGCACTGCATTCTCCTATTAAATAATAATGAAAGAAGAAGCTCTTATATACCAGAAGGAGGACTGATGGGCAAGAGCCCTCCTTTTCCTCAGCACTGGGTCTGTTATTTGTAAGACCTGCAAAGAAGAACCAAACCACATGTAGCTGGAGGCAGCAGGGGAGAGTTGACACCACATCTCTTCCATAACCCAGGTTACCAGGAGCAAATCAAAACCCTCTTCCTTCCTCACTGGTTTCCTGTAGAATAGTGAGTCTAATTCAAGACTTCAGACCTTGATTTGGGGGGTTACTCAGTGGCCCCAAAATATTTAAAAGAGACTAAATGATCTGAGATGGGGCCTGCGGTTGACCACTCCATTTCTCAGGCCCAGCAGAACTTTCTACCATCAGGGTAAAGCTCAGCTGTGCAGGAAATGGCATTTCCCAGCGGCTGGTCCCAGCCTGTGAAACGAACTCCCACAGGCAAAGTTCCCTCTAAGCTGTGCACTTGTGTGGCCACCCAAGAGAGAGTCAGGTGCTGGCCCGCCGATTAGCAGAGTGCTGGCAGCTTGGTTTGTGTTTCTCCTGGTGGTGCACATTCGCCTCGGACGACATCACAAGGTTTATTCTGCGCATGCATGGTAAAAAATCTGCACATTAATGGAAAGGATTAGAGGGAACATTGCTCATGGGGATGAAGGATCACCACACTCCTCCTCACCTTCTGCTCCAATTGCACGGTGTTCTCATTCAATCTGCCTTTGCTACCCTAAACTTAGAGCCATGTGGCCGTAAAAACCCAATAACAGCTCCCTTCTCCCTCCCCCACCAAGAAAACCAGCCGCCAAAAAGAAACCCTCCCAAAACCACTCCATTGCAGACACAATTCTCCCACCGGGTTGAAGAGAGAGGAGAGAACAGATTGCACAGGACAGGTGTTAGTCACGCTCCTTCCCGCATGACTGCAAGGTGCTCAGATGCTATAGTGAAGAGTGTGATAAAACAGCCCCTCCAGAACAGAATAGAATCCACTGCTGGAGAGGACAGTCAGAGCTGGGCTTTGAGTATCCATGCTAGTGGATTTTGCTTGCAGCACGTTGGTGATTCCTCCCATGCTGCTCTGACAGCTAGTAGAGGAACCGAGGGTCAGGCATTATCTGTTCCAACCTGCTGCTGAAGGTGGTGATTGGGGTCAGATGAAGAACTTGTTTCTCTCCTGGACTTGGAGGTGAAATTTTCCCTCCTGTTCCCCTGCTGTGATATTGCATCAGTACTGCCAACCATCCAGCTAGGCAGACTGGTCCTGGGTGGTAGCTCTTTCTATCCATATATCTCCAGGTGCTTCACAACAGTAGATAAGCAGGATTATCCTCATTTTACAGAAGAGGAAACTGAGGCACAGAGAGGGACAGCATCTTAATCCACATCACATCACTAGACAAGCTGGGACTGAACCTCACAGCTTTCCATTTCTAATTCAGTGTCCTGCAGCCACACAGTCCAGTGTGTCTGTAGACAAGGTATTGATGGATTTGCATCACCAGGAGATCTGAATTGTACTGGGGGCCTTTGCTCCTGTGTCTGTTCTTTGTCCCCCGCAACCACGTCTCAGAGGTAATCAACAGGAGTTAATCACAGGAATATTTCTCCATTGTGCTGCCAATGCAAAATGCCAAAATTGGTGAAGGACACAGAGGTAGGGATGCATTATACTCCTACTTTGAGGCTAGGGCACCAGAGTGAAAAATGTATTGCTTTTTGTGTAGGCATTTCCTGAAGCTTTTGATAGGTGAACACATACTTTGGGGAGTGGTTCTCAACCAGCTGTACATGTATCCCTGAGGATATGCAGAAGTCTTCCGGGGGTGCATCAACTCAGCTAGGTATTTGTCTAATTTTACAACAGGCTAGATAAAAAGCACTAGCAAATTCAGCAAAGCTAACATTTCATACAGACAATGAGCAGTTTATGCTGCTTTATATGCCATACACTGAAATGTAAGTACAAGATTTATATTCCAACTGATTTTTTTTATATCATAGAAATCAGAAAGTCAGCAATTTTTCAGTAATAGTGTTCTCTAACACGTGTAGTTTTACATCTAATTTTTGTAAGCAAGTAGTTTTAGGAGAGGTAGATCTTGGGGTATGGAAAATTAGACTCCTGAAAGGGGTACAGTCTGGAAAAGTGGAAAGCCACTGTCTTAGGAAAAAGGAGCAAGATTGTGTATCAGCCCAGATTCCTTTTGTGCTGTTGACAGCTGGCCGTTATTTCTGAGTGTGTATGGACCTCTAGAGGCCTCTCGCAGAACAGCAGACAGCACTGAGCCACGGAAAGGATTTTACTCCTCTGCCTGTCCTGACTGATAGCTCAGAAGTGATTTTGCCCACTTTACGCCAAGGGGCCAGTATCATACTGCTACAACCACATTTAAACACAGTTGATGTGAGCAAATTTCTAAAACGCTGAGCAGTGTGGACAGGATTTATTTGTTAATGTCTTTAAACTCTGCATTGAGTATTATGGGATTCTAAGGAGGAAAATGGCTTTAAGAAATTGTGCATATCTGGTTTCAGATGACTGGGGTTTTTATGAGCTGTGGAGCAGCCGTGTGGCCTAGTAGTATAGTTTTGGAACTCAAGAGACCTGGATGCCATCTCCAGCTCTGCTACTTAGCCTGCTGGGGTGACCTTGAGTGTGTGACTTCACCTCTCTCTGCCTTAGCTTCTCTCTCTGTAAAAGCAGAATGGTGACAGTGATGAGGTATCTACCCCATGCTGGTATAAAAGGGATTAATGGGAGCTTAATTCCAGCACCTGAAAGATGGGCCAGGCTTGATTAAAGATGAGTCCCAGCTGGGAGGGGAGCCAAGTGGTTAGTTTGAAGAGTAGAGGTCTGCAGCAGAAGAGTGGGAAAAGTGCAGCAGCTACTTTCTAAATAGAGGGCAGAGAGCCAGGTGTGAGCTGTTAGGGAAGGCTGAAACTGGCTGAAGGTGGAATGGTTCAGAGAAGAAGTTGATCTCAAGAGATGTGCTCCGCTGAGGAGGACTCACAGACAGAGGAGCCTGGCATGTAGAACTTTGCTAGGGGCTGTCTCACTGGGGCTTTAAGGGGAGGCCTGGGGGCATAGCCAAGGGTGGGATTATCCTGGTAGATGCCCTAGGAGGCTTTTCTCAGTACAAGAGCCTGGAAAGGGGCAGGGGAGAAGTGCTACACTAAGAAGGAGTTTTAGGAGGCATCAGCAAAAAGTTGGCTGAAGCAGAGCTTGGCTGCCCAGGTTTCCTCACTAGCCATGGAATAAGGTGGCAGAATTTCTCCCTGAGGCCAGGTGGTGAGGACCCCACAGAACCTGCTGAGAAGGGTATAAGGCCAGCTGGGCCCAGAATCAGGACCTGAAGACCTGTCAAGGAATTATTATTTGGACGTTTTGGTTTCTTGGCTTTATTGGCACCTTGCAAGTGGTGGGACTAAATCATAACCTGGCCACAAGGCTGAGTCACAAGAAGAACTGGTCTTGTGACTGCTAGCAGGAGATGCTGGAGGAGAACCATCTAAGCCACATCCAGTAGGGAGGCGTGTATGCCAGTGGTGAGTACCTTCTTTTACAGTAATTTGCTGAAATATTTGGTGCTCTGCCCTTAGAAGAACCATGGAGATAAAAGCCAGGGGGTTAATTTTTCAATAGCTGACAGCGAAAGACCTCAGTATTCAGTTTTATCCTCCTGTGGTATTAGCTCAAGGTTATTGGTTTCCGGTGTACTTTTCAAACTGATTGTACCCTGCTCAATACTAGGGAAAACCTGGATGTGAATTCTGTATTTGGAAGCCTACCTCCAGTTAATAGCATGTGCTGTGGCATGGTTAACATAAGAATGACTATACTGGGTCAGACCAACGGTCCTTCTAGACAAGTGTGCTATCTTCTGACCAGTGGTCAGTGTCTGATGCCTCAGAGGGAGTGAACAGGTAGTCACGAAGGGATCCATGCTCAGTCACCCATCTCCAGCCTCTGACAGAGCCTAGGGACATGATCCCTACCCCTCCTGGCTAATCACTATTGATGGCTATAACCGCCAATCATCTGAAGAAATGGGTCTTGCCTATGAGAGGTCATGACTTAATACATTTGTTAGTCCTTAAACTGCTATTTGTTGTTTGTGAGGCTATAGGCTACCATGGCCACCCCGAGGGCATCCTCCATGAATTTATGTAATTCTTTTTTGAATCCTCTGGCGAGGAGTTCCACAGGTTAACTGTACAATGCATGAAGAAATATTTCCTTTTGTTTTTAAACCTGCTATCCATTAATTTCATGTGGTGATTCCTAGTTCTTCTGTTATAGGAACAAGTAAATAACTTTTCCTTATTCACTTTCTCTGTACCTGTCTTGATTTTATAGACCTCTATCGTATCTCCTCTGAAAAGTAGCTTCTCTGAGGCTGCATAATAGCTAGTGCTAATGGGAATTCCAGAAGGGCTGTTAAACCCCATGATTCAGGACTTAAGACAATTCGCAGTTTTTAGAGATCGGGAAGTGAATTGATTGGGGTGGGGGGCAGAGTGTTTACCTCCATTGCTGACCAGCGTTGGAATCAGGGATTTGGGGGGGTGGATGCAATTCAGTCAGATGCTTCCTGTGCTCCCACATATCGGGTGTCCTAAAACATAGGTTGCCTGAAGTTTGCAGCTACTTTGGAAAATGTTGGCGCATGCCCTGCCCCTACGCTGAGCTCAAGCTTGATCTAAGGCTGGCGTGGATGGCTCTCGTTCCTATCGGTGGGTTTTGCATCCAGGCTTCGGTGTGGCTTCTCACTGCAGAGTGAAATCTGCTGGCCATGGACAGGCCTCTTGTGCTTGGGTCTCGCTGTAGGAGCCTGGTGTTGCTTCTGTTGAAGACCTGATGTGAGCAGGCTGGATGAGAAATGTTCTCTGTAAGCTGAGTGCCTGTGGGGCCACGCAGCAGACTCCAGTGCCACCCCACTGATTAGCAGAGCTCTCGCAGCTAGGTTTTGTTTCTACTGGGGGCACACAGTTGTGTGCACTGAGGCACAAGACTTATTCCATACATGGATGGGGAAAAAAATCCACACATAGATGGAAAAGATTAGAGGGAACATTGCAGAAGAGTCCAGTTCCTCGCTTTCCTCCTCCCCAGGCTGGCTGATGTGGGGCAAAGGTGGGACTTACCCTGGTGCCTGATGCTTCAAAAGGGCCAGCTCCCAGCTGCTCTTGAAGGGCTGCCTGAGGAAGGTTATTCCCAGCCTTGCCCCTTCCACCTGAGCCACCCTCCCTCCCCTGCCTGGCCCAGGGCTGGAAGAGGCTGTCAGGCCCACTGTCCCTCCCCATTGGTCTGGTCTGGCAGCACTTAGCAATGCTTCTGCAGTATCTCTCCATCACACAGTTCCTCTCCTCTTTCCCTGCAAAACCCTGCTCTTGAAAGCTCTGACTTGTCCTGCTGGGCTATCAACCACAGCTGCTCCCATGACAGAGTGTTAAAGAAGGATGACTGAAACCACACACACACACACAGTCTTCTCTGTGCCTATACCAGGCCTAGCGCATTAGGGCCCTGCTGCCTGTCCCAGCTATTCTAACACAAATTGATACTAATAACTAACCAGATTTATCCTTCTCCCCACCACTCAGTCACTTGGATGCTGTAGTGTAGGCAAATGATAATTTCAGAACCTTCTGCTGCATTTTGGAGAGAGGGAGGATGCCTAACAGAGTGGATGAATGAGCGTCACCAGGGCTATGGCCACGCAGCCAAGTTATTTTGAGATCAAGCTGTTATGTCAAAATAACTGCTGTCAGCTGCACTATGCAAATGCTATTTTGAAATAAATTCAAAGTTGAAATCAGTAAACCTCCTTGCAGGAGGAACAGTGTCTATTCAAAATACCTATTTTGAAACAGGGGCTTCTATGATGCAGAATAGCACTTGTTTTGAAATAAGCAGGGAGCTATTTCAAAATACACGTGTGGGGTGCCCCTATTTCGCAATAGCTATTTTGGCATACCTATTCTGGAGTACCTTATTTTGAAATGAGGCTACTGTGTAGATGTACCCTAGGACACCCTTTGTTGTATGCTGGCAGGATGCATGGGCTGGTGGATTCTCTTGCTGCTCTGGGAGACACATTGTGACCTAGTGGTCAGGACTTCCAGGTTCAATATCAACAATGCTACTTGCTCCCTGGTTAGATTTAAGCCATTCATGTCGCCTCTACATGCCTTGGTGTGTGGTTTTTTCTTTTAAAACTTCTCCATGAAATGGGGTGAAATTTGCTCCCCTCTTACAGGTGTGCTGGGGGAGTTAAAATACACATGTACTGGGTGGTCACCCTACCCCGGGTGGAATAAGGGTTAAACCCAGCCCTGGAGCAATCAGGTGAGGGAAGGTAGCAGCCAATTTGGGCCCAACTGGGGCAATAGGAAGGTTAATGTATTTAACAAAAAACACTCCTGCTCAGGGGTGTATCGGTATCTACCAACTAATGTCACATTAACATTAGGGTGACCACCCGTCCCAGTTTTGGCAGGACAGTCCTGTATTTGGGATGCCGAGATGGTGTCCCTATTTATTTCATCAAAGGGACCAATTGCCCTGCATTTTCAGGTGGCTGCCACCCACTTCCCCCAGCTCCCCTGCAGTGGCACAGCTGCCCCCAGAGTCCCCCGCCTGGTGGAGCTGGACCCAGCCGCAGCTACCCCACCCCCAGCTTCCCTGGGTTCCCCTGCTACTGTGCGGCTGCCCCCCCAGCTCCTCTCAGCTGGGGAAGCAGACAGATGGACCCGTGCAACAGCGCAGCTGCTCCCTGGCTTCCACTGGCTCCTCCGCAGCAGCATGGCTGCCCCCCAGCTTCTCTCAGCTGAGGGAGCCAGGACCCAGAGCACCAGCATGGTGGCCCCACCGCTGGTGGAAGCTGGGTCTCCCAGATAGGATGACTGTCTGTCCCATTTTGGCCAGGCCGGTGGCATTCCCCTCGTCCCATATTTGGGTAGGGGAGATAAGGTCACCCTACCTAATGCACCATATATACGCATACACTCTCTCTCTCTCTCTCTCAGGGGTGTCCTTTTTTTAAAAGGGTCAAATATGGTAACCCTGGGCAGTGTGAACAGCAGCTGCTAAGTTCAGAAACACACTCTCATGCCTGCTGTGGAGCAGGAGGGGCCTGACTGCCCGGTAAGCTAGAGAGAGCACCTGAGTCAGCCTGGAGCTGGGGAAGGACCTGCAGAGCTGAGGAGCTCCACACTGAGGCCTTACTTTATGGCAGATGAGGGCTGCGAGGAAGCAGCAGGTCTGCCCCTTGCCAATGATGGGTGGCCATTTCAGACGGCATTTTCCCCCTGAGGCAGGGGCTAGATGACAACTGGCAGTAGGTCACTGAGGCAAGGTGGGCGTAGGGAGCTGGGTTTTCCTGGGAGGACCCTAGAGCATGGGGGTGCTTCTGAAGGGCAGTATTGCATGGAAAGGGTGCTGTGGGCTGGGGACCCAGGGCCTGAATTAGCGCAGAAGAAGCGACGGGTGAGACACCAGACAACAGGGGGCACTCCAGAGCTGAGGGAGCTAATTCTTGGCTAGACCAGCAGGAGGTGCCCTGCTGCTGAGTGAAGGAACCCTTACAATACACTGGGTGAATGATACTGTAGAAATGCAAAGTGCCCAAGGAAGAGATGATGGGTTGAGGTGATGTCCCGGAATGCCACTCCTCTGCCCGTCCTCAGTGAAGAGCAGCTCTGAGCTGGGGGATCATTGGCAGTTGTACTATATCTTGGAGAGTATTTTAGTGCTTTGATGGAAAGCTCACTGAAATTGAAGGGAACGCTTCCCCCTTCTCCCAATCAACCACAGTAACCTTTGAAACAGAGAGCAGTCAAGTAGCACTTTAGAGACTAGCAAAATAATTAATTTATTAGGTCATGGGCTTTCGTGGGACAGACCCACTTCTTCAGACCATAGCCAGACCAGAACAGGCTCAATATTTAAAGCACAGAGAATCAAAAACAGTAATCAAGGAGGTTCTCTGTGCCTTAAATATTGAGCCTGTTCTGGTCTGGCTATGGTCTGAAGAAGTGGGTCTGTCCCACGAAAGCCCATGACCTAATAATTTTGTTAGTCTTTAAAGTGCTACTTTTTTTGGTTTGTTTTTTGTTTCGATAGTATACAGACTAGCACAGCTCCCTCTGTTGCTTTGAAACAGAGCTATTTCTTATCAAAGAGTGACATCTGCTGGTTAAGTAACAGGCCAAGGACCAAGTTCCATCTGGGTGGGAATCGGCCACCATGGTGTACTGGAGTCTATTACAAAATGGCTCAACATAGAGCCAGACACCGGGCACTGGTGGACAAGTACTCTGTGCCATCAGGAAGTTTGACTGCCCTGTAGTTTGTGTGCCTCAGGCAGGGAGAGGATTACATAGTACTCAGAGGAGAGCCCACTGGGGGACAGCAGTCGGAGCATCTGAGGTTCATAACACACGGTGCGTTACCTCTCACTACAGAACCAACACCCCACATAGCGTTAAGGGACACAGAATGGGCCAGGGTCTGTGGCACTACTACCCTGCCACTATGCCAAGGGCAGCACTGGTAGCTCTAGTGCTTCTGCACTGGTGGCTCCCCCCACCCCCGCCCCCAGGCTATTCTGGCCCATTATGCCACTGGAAAGGTGCGAAGAGGTCAGAGCTGGGGCCAAATGCCAGTGGCTCTGGAGGAGCCATCTTTCAGCCAAGACACTGCACCGATCACCTGGGGTCATTAAAAGAGCCATTGGTCATTTCCCTAATTATAGGTTCGTTAGCTGCTGAATCTTAAGTCCAAATTCTAATGCTATTCAGCATCCCTAAAACTGCCCCGGGCACTGCACATAGATAGCATGTTGTTCTGTAGTTCCTGAAAGTAGGGTAGTGCTACTGTGTGCCATTAAATGACTGCTGCAATCTGTTCCAGAGGTGGACACGTTTCTGTGATGGGTGCAGTAAATCCTTATGTATAGGAGCTAACTGGACTCTCACACGGTGGCTCAGTGAGTTCCTACAAAATAGACATGATGAAAAGTATTCCAGGATCTAAAGTTTCATTTTAACTGAAGAAAATAAGTTTCTGGTGTGTATATTTGCTAAGGGAACCTTGAAGATGCAAACCAGTGCAGGGCTGCCTGCCTGCATTTGCAGAGAGCCTGAAACCATTGTTCATTGCGACTTGCTTTTGTCCACTTCTGAGGAATGTTAAGCCTGGGGCCTAATTATGATCTCAAGTGTTTTACTGGGAGGAAGAATGGTGATTGTGTGGACTTCACAATCTGATCCAGTGCCTGTGGTGCTGCGTTTTGATATCACAAGTGGGTGGCGCTTGGTGATAGGCAGAGCATGAAGAGGGTATCCTCCATCATTTCCTCTCACCCCGAATGCATGTGTGTATATTTAGATCATGAAGCACTTTGGAATGAAAGGAGCGAAGGGCTGGAACAGAAGATATAATTATCTTCACCTGTTTCACGCCAGCCCAGGAAATAAGAGACAGATGACAGGAAATGAGGACTTCAAAAATAGACACCTTTAATGTCAAACGTTCATGGATCAACGTTGCCAGGGTACAAGAACCACAGAATCTCTTCTAGGGAAACTGGGGGATAATGTGTACGGGGGCAGGGATGTACTCTAGAAGATCTCTTCTACAGTGCTTACTGTAACTGTGAGGAGCCAGGAAAAAGCAGGACTGCACAAATCAGGTACTGCTTGGAACATGAGCCATAAAAAGTAACCTTGTTTTAGTTGGTTCGTAAGCCATCCCTCACACTGTTTCAATTTTCCCACCCCTGGAGCAATGTTTACAAACCCTACTAGATTCCTCCAATGACTCTTCTTTTTCCTACAAATGCCAGCTCTGTGATGCTTCTCACAGTTCAGTAGGAAAAGAACTGCCAAGTTTTTTTAGAAGACAAATCCTCTTGTTTCTTTGCACATGGAAAATACTTGCGAACAAATAGAACTCTATCCACGTCTCTTAAAACCTCAAATATATTAAACATTTAACTTCAATCTCACAGCAGTATTTATGTACATTTGCATCAGTGACTAGGGAAAATTCTAAGGAAGCCGCTAGCTTTGGCCATTGTGGCTTCTGGGGTGTAAACATCTTACTCCTGAAATCAAGCCACTGTTCTTGGTTGGGTTTCCGTGGGGCTAGGGGAGATGGAACAAGATGAGCTTGTGCTACAAAAGCAGAAAATTGGATGGCTTTTTCCTCTCATTGAAACTCAACATCAGCCCAAAGTCTGGGATTTGCTATATTCAGTCCTAGACTAGCTCCAAAAAGAGAGTGCAATGCTTCGATGACCATCTTAAAGTGAAACTTTGGAAATCTGACATTTTGTAGACACACAGGCTACAAATTAACATTACACCAATGGGCTACAAATAAATATTTTCTCTTGTTGTTTAGGCTAAGTGGTTCAAGGAATTTCAAGCCATGAGCAAGACATTCTGGTTACCATCCTGCTGCTTTCTACTTCATTCCAAGAATGTGTTAAGATACAAACCAAAACGTTTTTCTAGCTAAAAGCTGAAATCCAGGCCTGCAGGTCCTTCATTTCTAACTCTATAAGGTTCCCAAACCAGTGTCTGCTACAACAGTGCTGGAAAGGAAGTTTGTGTTGAGTGAGTGGTGAAAAGTCAAGAAGGCAATTTACAGTAATCCCTGTCTTGTGTGCTGTGTCTTGTTGGTAGAAGCTCAGAGGATCAGGAAGGTGTCCACATCCAGGTTTCAGACACTTCATTAGAAGTACAGAAAATAGAAGTTAAGTCCCTGCATGTGTTTTCTGCCCCTCCCTTCTCTCCATGTGACAGCAGCTTCCCCATTCTTTTTCAAATAAAACAGAACCCAGGGTAGAAAACTCCACTAACATTCAGGAGCAGAACAGAACTCGACTACTCCAGTCCTCTGTGTGCTTGAGACTGGGAGGTGTGAGCTGCTACTTCCAGGCCTTTCCTCTAAGACCTGAGCCTTTTGCCAGGCTGGCTCACTTCATTCCACTCCTTGTGATGCTGGATTTGAGGCAGAGCACAGTTTCCTTTCACTGACGTCTACCTCTCCCCAGTGCATATGTGTCAGAGCATCTAATGGTTCTTGGCTCAGTGACGCGCCTTCTGTAAGGTCCTTTGTGTTAGCTGTAGCCCTTGTACCTGCTGGACAAAGCTAAAAGTGCAGCTGAATAGCCAGGAGGTGAGCACTGCTGATGACCAGGAGGAAGGGTAAGGGGACAAGCTGGCAGCCTGCCCCAGTCTGGAAGATGTGCAGTTTCTCAGCGTCTGGGTGGAACATCTTTGCATCCTCCAGAGCCCCATGTGCGGCCAGTGTGAAATTAGCATCCCCTGAGGTGACCACATCAAAGACGCATGACTGGAAGTAGACGTCCTCCACTGGCAGCTTCTCCTTGCAAAGCATTCGTGCCATCTCCGTGGCAATCTCGCCACGATGGCAGTTGCTGCGGGAGATGCGCTGGCTGGGCGGGCAGCCGCCCACACACAGCTGCAGGTCCTGCTCTTCAGTGAAGGACCGCGCCACCTCCTGGGCTGCCCGAATGGAGAATGACAGCTGCCGGCCCGCTTGGCGCACGGCGATGGTGGTGCCGATGTAGGCGGCCCGGATCTCCACGTGCTGCCCAGGCATGTGCTCCTGGATGGTCAGGCTGCTCCCCCCTGGCCTCTCACCCCCGTTCACTGAGCCATCCTCAAAGGCAGCCGGCAGGTTGTCTATTTCAGCCTGGAAGACCTTCTGGTCGATGCATTCCTTCATGTTCTTAAAGATGATCGTGAGCTGCAGGGCAAAAAGCGGCAAAGCTGGATCAGAGGTCCTACGGTCTAGTTTGGGTTAACTAAAGGTTGTGGATATCTGTCAGCAGGTCACAATCCACCCTGTCCTTCCCCTGCAGGAGGCAGATCAAGGTTAAGAACTCCTGACCAATTTCCGGAGCACTGGACTCAGTCTCAGGACCCTGGGTTCTGTTCCTAGTTCTCCCACTCGCCAAACTGCTTCCACTCCTGGCCCCTGTCTTGGCTATTTAGATTGTGAGCTCTTTGGAGGACTGAGGCTCCATCTGTGTAGCACCCAGCACAGCAGGGCCCTGCCCTAGGCTGGCATTGTAATAAGAGATCAGGAAATTGCCCTATATTATGCACCCAATTATCTTCCTGGGGACTCGAAGCAGATCACTGTAACCCCAAGGACGGCGGGTTTCTGCTATGCCAGTCTTGACGCTACCCTGTGGAGGTGCTCCAGGATTTGGGGTCTTCAGACCCTCCCGCTGGTCACCTGATCACCACTGGATGGAGGGTCTCTCAAACCAAAATCACTTCTATTGCATGAACCCCACCACCCCTGATTTAGGGCTGTCTGCCATGCCCTACGCAACCAGTTAAAAGTCCCATCAGGAAAGTACTTAGTGCATTTTCCCCAACTTCTCCAAGTGCAATTTGTGCAGTTGGCTATAAAGAGCAGGGGGCTTGCCCCATGTGATCAGCCAGTTGTAGCTGGACAACCAGTGCATCCACAGACGGCCATTAGAGAGCTGCTCATCTAATCTAGCCTGCCCTGCCCTAGCTCAGCAGCAACTGGCGAGCATTTCTGCTATTGCCTGAACGTGTCTTACATTTGTTTGGGCCTCTGCAGTGCAAGAGGCTCACGGCATGGGGAACCCCAGGTGCCAACCACGGGCTGTGATGTTACCTTGCTGGTGGCAGTGGCATTGGAACCCTTTGCCACTGGGTAGCTAGTGGCTTGCACAAACAAGTAGTTATTGTCTAGGAGAGGCCAGGAGCCCTCCACTCGGCAGGTATGGAACTCATCTTGGAAGGTGCGGACGTGGGGGTCCCCAAAGGCGGCGCAGTGCTGGTAGGTGGGGGGTTGGCCATGTTTATAGAAGAAACTCTTCTCATAGTTGCAGATGTCCAGGGACTCAAAGCCCTGGGGGTTGGGTGCTGGGGGCCGGGGCGGTGAGGTGGGGCCTTCCTTGGAGCAGTTGTGCTGGATCATGAGGTCCTCGATGCCGTGGACGGCCGAGTGGTAGACCAGGTCCCCCCTGCAGGTGCGGGCTGTCTTGCGGGTGCAGTGGGAGTAGGAGCGCAGGGCGTTGCAGTAAGCCGCATCCTTGTTGGTGCCGCGCAGGTTGAGGGTGGCGGCGACGTAGTCGGAATTGCACCGCAGGATCTTGCACTGGCAGCAGGCTGTGGGTGAGACACAGGTCCGTGTTTGTTACTTTACCTGTTCTGCTGAAAGCTGCTCAGGGAGTCCATCAAGGACATCTTTGATCCAAGGACAATGGTGGACCTCCTTGAAGTCAAGGGCGGGGCTAAGCACTCTTTGTGCCTGAGCAATTTGTAATGCCAACAATGGAGGGATGTGCCCTCTGCACCCCCTTGCCTTCCCTAAGGCACCAGCAGGTCAGAGCTGAGGGCTGGTGTCCACTTACGGTGCTGCTGTAGCACACAGGGCTTGTCTAAGCATCCTGGTTCCTCCCCTGAGGCTTCCCTGCTCCTTCCAGTCTCCACCAACTGTTCACTGATTTGGTAGCCAGCCCTGGAGCCCTACCCAACAGTTTTTCCAGGAGCAGCCCACTGAACACCCTTATTTTTTTAACATGGATGCTCGAGCCCCAGAGCTTGCACCTAGACGCAGGGGGGTATGTCTACATTACAAACACTACAGCAGCACAGTTGCTCATAAAATCCACCCCTCCAAGCAGCAGGAGCTAGCTGTCCAGAAGAACTACTTCTGAGCTTCTTGGGCCAGGGGCTTCCTCAAGGAGCAGACACGGCGACTTCTGAGCAAGGAACCAGCCTGTTGTGTCTGTCTCCTATGCTGGAGGCATGAGGACTCTGCACACTTCCCCCCCACCCCCCCGCCTCAATAAATGAGAGCATCTGACCCCCTACTGTCAATTTCTTATTATGGAAATAAACCTGGGGGGAAAAAATCTTGGGTAACTGTTTGGGCTAAAGGGGGCACCAGGGTGTTTATAATGGTCTATCTCCTCCTGCCCCAGGCACATTACTACACCACATTAGATAGCAGCAGTGTGTGAGAGCTCCCAAGAGACACAGGGCTTGGCCTGGTTGGGACAGGAGATCACCAAAGTAACCTTGAAGGTGGGGCAGGAAAAGGTGTAAGCAATTCACCAGGGGAGCTCTCCTCTGAGGCAGCAGTGCCTTAGCACTAGAGAAGGCACCAGATTCACCTGGTGCGCCCATGCCATGCAGTGTCCTTGTGGATCTGGAGTTTTCCCCCAAGGTTGGAGCCCGCCCCAGCGAATGGGAAGTGGGTGGCTGTGGCATATTGGGTGTTGCAGAATGAGCTTGGATCTCAAGCATGTCCTGAAAGCAGGCAGGGAGCTGCTGGGTGAGGGACTGAAGTGTCAATGCTACAGAGTCTCAGCAAGGGGGGAGGAGGAGAGAAATGGAGAGCAGAACCTTGGTCCTGCTGAAATCAAGGGCAAAGATGCCCAGGCAGAAGCTTTCCCATACATCTGGAAAATGCAGGCAGCTGCCCTTAGGATGTATGGGCCCACTGCTGACTGATACACTAGTGCCCCACTGCCCAACAGCAGCTGGGAGGGGATGGGTTGTTTTTTTTTTAAATAATCAGCAAAAGACCAGTGAAATACTTTAAAATTTGCTTTAAAAATAAGTTCCTGTCAACTAATGGGGCAAATTCAGTAACCGACAGCACATACCCGGGCTTGGCACATGCATATGGAATGGCTCTGTTACCACTGGAATGGCTCTTTCACAGGCTCAAGGTTCTGCTAATAACTCTGGCAGGTTTTTTTCCAGTTTTAAGTGTGGGCGGTAAGTAAGGTAGGCAAAGCTGCCTGGGAGGGCTGGGACTGCTACGCCCCAGCCTTCAGGAGGCCAGGAAGGATTGGGCTGGGGTTGGGTGGGGCTTGGCTATAGGAGGGTGGGAAGGTGGCTGAAGGGGTGGAACCTGGAGTGGAGCATTGGGGTAGAAGGGGTGGGGCTAGGGGTTGCCTTTCTCAGGTGGGCCTTCACCTGCTGCCCATTGTGTTAACTAGATCCTCTTCTGAGGAAGCAGAGCCACAGAACAGGGACAGGAAGAGGGCATTAAGACAGGGGGTGCCCTATGCCACTGTATATTCCGCCTGTGGGGCATGGATGGCCAGGTCACTGCTCCGTTTAACAATTCAAAGAGCCATCGGGCTCCTGCCTCCACTTCAGATTAGCTCTTGGGAGCTGCAGCCGCTACCGAGGCTCATCCCTCTATTGCAGCAAGGCCCTGGCTGTGGCAGGTGCAGGCTGCCTGGATTCCCATTGGAATGCCTGTTGCTGGCATGCAGATGACCCCCAGCCTCTCCCTGTGTTCAGCTCCTCACCATGCCTGCAGAAGAGGAGGAGAAAGAGGGTCCTGAGGAGGAAGCAGGTGTTTCCCAGTTGCTGTAGACTCGGGCTGCAGGCTGACTTCCCCATTCCAATCCATCCAGAGCCTACAGGGATCAGGCTGCCTGTTTCCTCTCCTCCTTTCACTGGTTCCCTGGAAGTGAAGCAGAGGGAGGGACTGGGCTGAATAAATCATGTGCCATTGGATAGAAGGGCTCGGTGCCCTTCACTCCCGGTGTGAAACAGCCAGAATCCCTAAAGCCACAGATGTAAAATTCAGCAGGCTCAACAATGTTTCCTCTAACTTTTTCCATTTATGTGCAGAATAAATTTTATTATGTGCACCAACATATCCACAGCTACCAGCTGTGGGCACCCTGCTAATCAAGGGGGAGGCACTTGCATCTCTCCTGGATGGCTGTCCAACCACAAACCTTACAGGAAATGCTGATCAATGACCGTCTGCTTCTCTTCCTTGGAGAGAGACACTTATAGTGTGTGGTGGTTTTTTGCTCTCTTTTAGTAGAACAGTTAATAACGAGGCCACGTCTGCTGTGTGTGAACATTAGTGACCCTACAGCATGTGACAGGGGAGTCTCCTTCATTCAAATTGCCTTTCTCCCCTTTCCTGTTGTTCTGTGTCCTAATGGTCTCTGACATCCCGCCCCAGCAGTAGCTGCATTTCTGTGGTTTGGAGTGCTCTGGGATCCATCAGCAGAAACTCACCACTACCAGAGGATGGGATACAGTTGTCAAGCTGTATTGAAATTCAGATTTTTTTTTTTTTTTTGACCAGAAATAGGGCAAATAGGTGCTAGGGTCTCAAAGATAATTACAGACCTGGTGTGTGTGGCAAGAGAGCGTAGAAACGGCCCACTTGCTATGTGGCACATGTTGGCTAGGCAGCATTAATGTTACTTGGAAGGGACCAGGGCTGAGAGAATCCATTCTCCATAGTCCACTCCCCTCTTGAACTCTTATGCCTCAATCAGCGTTTCCGAAATTAACTAGGCCACAGAATACTTCTGGGCTTGGAATATATTGACGGAACATGTACACATTGGTCTGGGGCAGGGGCTGAGTTTAGTATCAATATTTGGAAACACTGATTTTTCTCACCAAAAATATTGATATGATAAAGACAAACAATGTAAAATACACAAGTTCACAGCACAAGCCTCATTAGCACACTAAGGCTGCGTCTACACTAGCATTCCTCTTTTGAAACAGGCATGCAAATCAGGTACAGATTTACATATCTAGCACCTCATTTGCATATTCTTTCAAAATAAGAAAAGCAGGGTAGACACAGCTCTTTTGAAAGTAAACCCTGTCTTCGAAAGAACTACCCCCCCCCCCTTTTTTTAAGGGACAAGAGTTCTTTCAAAGATGGGGTTTACTTTTGAAAGAGCTGCATCTACACTGCTTTTCTTATTTCAACAGAAGCTATTTCAAAAGAATAGGCAAATAAGGTGCCAGATATGTAAATTAGTGCCTCACTTGCATTTTCAGTTTCCTTCATTTGCATGCCTCTTTCGCAAGAGGAATGCTAGTGCAGATGTAACCTGAGGTTGTTGGCCTGATGGCCTATAGCAGCATCGTGGTTTCTCTGAACGCCACTTGTGCCAAAACAATCTGAATAGACTCTGTTCTGGCACAAGTGATGTAATAATTATACTATAAATGTTTATAAATATATTAATATACCTACAATCTAAATACTATCCAAATATTAGTATTTTGAATACACATTTAATATGTTGGAAGGAAAAATAGTGCTAGCCGGGGAACTTTTTCCACAGAACCCCTAGTCCCATCCTGTGGAACACCAGTGTTCCACGGACCACAATTGGGAAACAATGGTCTAGATTAAGCTGAACACTCACCAAAACTGGGGCACTGGCTTGTGTGGTAGGAATGGTGGTCTCTGTCCAATTTCCAGCAGCCCAATGTTCCCTCTTTTTCCAGCCATGTGCAGAATAAATTTTATGTGCACTGAGGCTTGTGAGGATGTGCACCACCCATAGAAATACATGGTGCCAACTGTGGCAGAGCGCTCACAGCTACCCAGTCAGCTGGGTGGCACTTGAATCTCTCTTGGGTGGCTGCCCAAGCACTCAGTTAACAGGAATGCTGAGCCCCACCAAACTCATGTCATATAGGCCACCAGACCCGATAGCCGACAACAGTGCTTCGTTATTCGGTTGCCAGGGTAAATGCTCCATTATGAAGCTCTGTGAGCTACTGTGACCTACAGTCTGCTGCACTTCTTGCCCTCATCCAGAGGGCCAGCTAGGATCTGTGGACAGTTATTTGCAGCAATCCCCTGAGAGGTGAGGTACAGGCTGGACCCTTCTTGCAGAAGAATGTGTTACTAATGGCCTTCAGCTGTGACTCTAGCTGGTGAAAAGCTCCACTGAAAATGTAAGGGAAGGAAAGAAGCTTAGAACTGCAGATTTTGAAGGCTAGAAGAGACCACTTTAGGCTGAGCTGTACTGCATCTTTGGAGGGGGTGGGGAAAGGCATCCGGTTGTGATTTTAAAATCTCTAGCAACAGAGAATCCACCACAGCCCTGGGTGCCATTGTTGCAATGGCAAAATTACCCTTTTAATAGGCAGGGGTCTATTATGTAAGTTGCACTTCAGTGACTGCTATGCTGAATTGACTCTAGGTTCCCAAAAATAAGTATCCCAGAACCAAGGGGGTCTTTCCACATTCACAACATCTGTCACTCACACACAGACACACCCGTGTGAACACTACAGCAAGAATTTCTCTAGAAACAAAGGGATTTTTCTCCCCCTCTCCTTTTCCATTTCCATGGCATTGCTGCAGGCTGGCACTGGCTTTACTGAGGAAAGAAGCTTGGTTTTGGGGTCTCCAGCAGAGCTCCCTGTAAGTGGAGTGCTTGGGAAGCCACTCAGGAGAGATCTAGGTGGTGGTCGACTGATTAACAGAGTGCCCACTGCTGCCAGCATGTGTTTCTGTGGGTGGTGCACATCCAGACATGCTGCAGTGCATAACAAAATTTTTCACCCACTGATTAAAAATTAGAGGGAATGCTAGTCTTCAGGGAGTGCTAACCTGAAATGGATTATGTTGTATCAAAAAATCTAGGTACAGTAGCTAAAGTTGTAGTCCTGCATTTGTCTTAGTTTGACTTCACTGGGATTGCTCTCTCTGACCTAGAGGAACATTTCACAAACATGCCAACGGTTTAACTAAGTGTCTCCTGCACTGGGCTGGGACAGGAAGCATTCTAAAGTACTTAGGGGTTAGGATGCAAATGGTCTTTTAGCTAACTGTTAGGCTCAAAGTGAGGAATTTCTTTACCCTGCTGCTAGATTTAAGGAAAAGCCTGGGTGGGGTGCTGACTCCGGTAATCAGTTACATGCATCTTTGGTACTGTCAGGAACTAGGAGGTGTAAGCAGGCTTGGGGTAGTGATAAGGATGGATAATGCACATGCAAATAAAGGCTATTATTTTTTTTTCCAAAGCTTCACACGTTTAATTTTGACTGGCCCATCTGCCAGTGAGAGTCTGATCTCCACACTGGTAGGGTTTGCAAGTTTCTGAAAACAAAATAAAAGTTTCTGTGAAGGATAGAGGATTTTGGAACCAGTCGGGTCACAACTGCTAAATGAAGGATTATTAGGTTGCCGTACCCACGGCTAGACCATTTCTTATGCCACATTTGGCCATCTAAGAAAAATAAAGTGAGATTAATGGCTGTGGGGGGCAGATGGTTTGAATCTAGCCCAAGTCAAAAATAAAACAGCTACTCCTTGGCATTCATTAACAACATACGCTCCGTCCTTCTGGCCAACACCTGTCTGAGAACAAGGACTATCTGATATGAGTGTGGTGGAGGTAGGACCATCAGTCCCTGCAGGTCTGGAGCATAGCTATACATAAGATTAGATTTCTATAGGTTTATACATAACTGGTGTTGAAAGTCTATTTTATATAGTTTTATACCACACTCATTGCTATTGTATCTGAGCATCTTCTGGTACCGCACTAAGCAGTATGGCTACACCCCACTCCTGTAGCATTTCTTCTCTCCCCGTCCCCACAGTGGGAGAAGCGTGTGCAGAGATGGTTTGTTTTGACAGGATACTTAACTAGGTTAATACACCCATCATTGTGCGTCTGGGTTAGAGAAGTCTGGGGCCAAGAAATGCACCGCACATATGCAGTAGAGAGGGCTGTGGTTTGTGATAGTCCTTAGTGGGAGAATTTACCCCACATTATTAGACCATCCCTGTGGCTCCAGGCTGGGCTCCCTGTGGACTGATTCTTGCCTATTTCTGGTGGTTCCGCGTGGTGTTCCCTGTAAGCTGAGTGCTTGAGTGGTCGCCCAGGAGAGATTCAAATGTGGTGCAGCTGATTAGCAGAGGGCCCACAGCTTGCTGCACACTTCTATGGGTGGTACGCATTCGCACACGCCTTGGAGTACGTAACAAAATTTATTCCACCCACGAATGGCAGAATAGAGGGAACCCTGAAGTGCAGCCCCCAACCCCCAAAAGCATGGGACCTGCGGGGGGGGGTTGCTGTGGCTCACGCATGCACAGGATGGCTCTGAAAATATAAACGCCAGCATTGCTTCTCATTGGGCACGCTCCTTGGGGGCTGCCCAAGGGCACCACTTAGAGGGCCCCTCCCTGCTCTGTCCCACAAGAGACACTAATGCGGTTGCCTCCCTTTGTACCTCTGTCCCTCAGAGCGAGCGCTGGGCCCGAAGGGGTATGAGCAGATGGCTCATTCTCCTCCAACTCCCTCTGCAGCAGCTGGCCTTCCGCGTCTGCTTTCTCCAGCTCTGCCTGTTGCAACCGAGCTTGAACTTTGGGGTGTTTGACTAAGCCGATAAGCCACCCGGGAGCACCTGCCAGCTCCCTCTGGACTTGCTGCAGGAGCTAATGATCAACCCATCGTTCACCACCAAAAAGTAGCCACACAGCCATGAGATCCACCTCCATAATGGGGCCTGGGTCTCGCCATTGTCCTGTCCTCCAAATCCTCCCAGGGTGGAGAAGCTTGTGCTTTCTAGAGCTGAAGGCCATAAGATCCTCTAGTGCAGGAGCTCTTGAACGTTGCTCTACTGCAACCTCCTGCTGACAACAAAAATTACTGTGTGACCCCAGGATGGGGGTGGGAGGGGCAGAGCCTGAGCCAGGTCGGGCCCCGCAGCGTGGGTGGGGAACCAGGGTCAAAGCCCCAGCCTCGCTGCCCTGGGGGAGGAGCTGAAGCCAAAGGTCCTCAGCTCCAGGTAGACAGCCTGTAACTGCCGCTCTTGGGTTGGCTTCAGCCCGGGCAGTGAGGCTAAGCCTTTGGATTCAGGCCCAACCCCCAGCAACCCTAATGCCAGCCCTGGTGACCCCTTTTAAAATAGGATCTGTGAGCTGAGTGCTTGGGCAGCTGCCCAAGAGAGATTCAGGTGCTGCCCAGCTGATTAGCACAGCACCCACAGCTGACACCATGTGTTTCTATTGGTGGTGCACATCCACACATGCCTTGGTGCACATAACAACATTACTTCTGCCCATGGATGGAAAAAAAATAGAGGGAACGCTGGTCACAACCACAGGGGTCGACTTTCTGAAGGGCGGGCTGGGGGGCATGTTTGATCCCCTGGCCATACCTCGGGCCCCTCCCCACTCCATTCCCTCCACCAAACTCCCACCCTGCCCAGTCGCAGCACACTCCAGGGAGAGGGGAGAATCCTTGCTTCCCTTCCCAGCCTCCCGAAAGTTGCCAAACAGCTGATTATAGTGGGTGGGGGAGTTGCTGATCCATGCTGGTGGGCTGCACTTGGGGTGGGGGGGGAAACCATTAGGCATGCTGCTGGTAGGGGCTGAGTACCCACCAACTTCCCCCTCCCAAGGTGTTCCAGCCCTGAAGCAGCCATACGCTCAGCACCTATGGTTAGGACCCACTTTGGGATCCTGACCCCCCAGTTTGAGAGCTGCTGATTTCTAGCGTGACACCCCTAGGAGCCCCACAGGCTGTGATTTGGCTAAGGCATCTCATTATGGAGACCTGATCTGAAGGCACGTGGAGTGAGACCCTCTTGGAAGGAACTGGGGGCTTGTGAGAATCCACTAGAGTGGATGGGGTCTGCTGATCAGAGCAAGTGCGGGGAGTAGGAGCCAGGAGTCCTGGGTTCTTGTCTCATGCCTGGGAAGGAGCTAGGATTAGTGATTAGAGCAGGGGTGAGCAAACTCTTTACCTTGGCTTCTGGTTTTGTCCCTGCAGCCTATCTAATGTAATTCAAACTGATGAAAATTTTGCTTATGTTCATATACCTATAAATAAACTTGGCACCCGTAAGAAAATTACATAGAATGTAAAAATTTTATGAATGGGCGTATACATGTGAATACGCCACCATAAACGCTAACCTATTTCAACATTTTAAATGAGCTGAGTGAGCCTGAGATCCAGCAGCAGATCGTGCTGTGCCCCCCACTTATGAAACTTCACACCTGCCCCCCACTTTGCACACCCCTGCATTAGAGGCCTGTGAGTGAGCAGTTAAGCTGCTGGGTTCTAGTTGCTTGTCTACTGCTTATTTGCTGTGTGGTTTCAAGCTAATCACATATCGCTCCCAACCCCCAGCCACCCCACTCTCCGCCAGCACCAGAACCAAGCCTGGACAGCGCACGACAGCTGCGAGACCGACAGATTTTCCATCCTGCTTTGCTTGCTGTTCGCTTTTTCCTCCCTCTGGAGAGAGCCCAACGGTGACCTGGGCCAGATGCTCCAGACCTCCCCATCCTCACTTCACCTCTGGCCCAGATTCTGCTTCTGCTCCAGAGAGAAGGTCTTACCCAGCTCCTGGGGCGTAGTGTTTCATCAGCCCTGTGCTCAGGGTTAATAGCCAAACGCGCATGGAACTAGCTGGCTTCTGCTTTCCAAAGACCGGCCCATAGTTCTGACTGGCCAAACCTTTGAGCAAGGCAGCAGCCAGGTGACCTGTGCCTTCCACCTGCAGGAGAGTCCTGTGTCAGCGGTGCTTATTCCCATTCCCTTCAGTGTGCTCCCTCATGGGTACGTTCCAAGAGGCAGGCTCAGGAGAAGATCCCCACCTCTGGCAGCAGGAAGAGCCAGGCTGCTTCCATGGACCCCACAGGGCCTCTCTGCCCTTCTCATTGCCACTTCCACGCAGCCACTGCCCCTCCTGTTTGCAAGACAGGCAGAGCAGGGGACTGGCACTGAAATACATCAGACTAAATTTAGACCAACTATGACCCAGCCAAGAAAAAACAAGCACGTGGTGCAGCACGAGGAGCCCCAGAAACAGTTGCTAGTTCCCAGCGGGAGACAGGCCATGTGCTAACTAGGCACCAGCAAGCCTTGCAAGGATTCACCACTCTGCTCACTAGCCTGACAGGGAGCCGGTTTTGCAGACCACACGTGCATATTTCCACATGAGCACAGGAACCTTCTGTGGCAAGTGTGAAAATTCCACATTCCCTTCCTATCTCCCACCTGGCACAATCCCATGAATCTGCCCTGGCTGGAGAGACTAAACCTAGATCATCCCTGGCTGTGTCCAACCTGTTCTGAAAAACCTCGTGTAATGGAAATTCCACAACCTCCCCATCTTGGTTCAGCAGAGCTCAGCTTTGCTGGCCTTTGGTGTGCAACACAATAAGAATAGATCTTCTAAATGACTTTTTGGTCATAATTTCAAAGCTTTTTCCAAAAGAGGGTCAATATCACTGTCCTCGTTTTATTGCTGGGGAAACGGAGGCACAAGGAGGCACAGTGACTTGCCAAAGGCGACACAGCTGGCCATCGGAAGAGAACCCAAGTCTGCTGAATTTCAGTCCGGTGTCTGTCTATTGGAGGGACTTATATATGGCTAGATTTGGTGAAAAGTGCTTATTTAGGATAGGTAATTTTAGAAGCTGCTAATAGAGTTGGTTGCAAATTTGTCACCCATTTTTTGAGACATAAAATGTTGTTTACATGGAACTCCAAAAATGCATAGAAAAAGATGGGGATTTCCACCAAACACAATTTTGAAACAAGGTGTTTTGATAACATCCAAATTTCCAGCGTTGATGTTTTCGGAAGGGAACATTTTGATTTGTCCATTTCAGAATGGTGGGCATGAGGTTATTCGCACAGATGTGGAAAAGACTTTAAAAAGATGGGCACCACCGTGGAACATTCAGATCCCCCAGAAAGGCCGCTTTTTTGGAATTTTGTTTCAGTGGGAGCTTTTTTGGGAAAAGCCATAGTGGCTTTGGACTGTTTCAGAATGGAAGAAATTTCATAATAGCAGGATTTCCCTTACAAACCCATTCCCACCAGTGCTAACAAGTAAGAGGAAGTGTTATCTAGTGGATAGAACACTGGCCTAGAACCAAGTAGACCTTGGGGTCTACTGCTCTTCTGTTGGCTTGCTCTGTGACACAGGATTAAACCCTTCCATCCTTTGCCCGTCTTGGCTATTTAGGCCACAAATTCTTCTGAGCAGAGGCAGTTTCCTTTGGCGTGTCTGCTCAACACCCTGCATGATGGTATTTTAATTGCAGGTGATGGCCTACATATGGCCTATTGTAACATAACAAAGTGGAGAAGTGGGTAGGCTGGGACATTTTACACATGCTGATCCATGTGAAGGTCTGCATGTAGGTTTTGTACACTGTGCGTGCCACGTTAGCTCCTTAATGAACCAAAATGAGACCCATAAGTAGTGTGAAAAACATTGACGTTCCCTGTAAGCTGTGCATTTGTGTGGGCACTCGAGAGATTCAAATGCTGCCCAGCTGATCAGCAGAGCACCCATGGCTACGTTTGTGTTTCTATGGAGGGTGCACATTTATACCTGCCTTGGTGCGCACAAATTTATTCCACACATGGATGGAAAAGATCAGAAGGAGTATTGCAATGCAGTATTATTCACTAAGGTTTCTCACCAGGGACAAGAGCTAGACATTCCATTACACCCATTGGGAATCTTGCTGTTGGAAATCTATTTACTTAGAAGGTGGCCAGATACTCTGGTGATGGGCAGCGGTACAAAATCCTAAACTAGCTAGCTTGCTAGGGATAAACACCACATCCCTGGGCTGGGGAGAGAGGAGGGGGAAAAAAAAATCTGTGATTGACGTCTCCCTTTAATCACAGCAACTCTTGTACGCAAAGAGACAAGGCTGCTGGCCAAACAACCTCCCACGAGGTGGTATTTTGCTGGAAAGCTTTCTGTTTGGCTCCTGATGTACATAACAGCCTAATTCTCCCCCTGCACTCCTTGTATATCTGTGCAGATATGAGTTCCTCTTGATTTGGAAGAGCACCTATAGATACTCAGTGTCCTCAATGTGTAACTTGAGAGGGGAATGAAAAGACTAAGAACTAAATAGTCTTACCTCTCATTTTTTCCATCTGTGGTCAGAATAAGTTTTATGTGCACCACTAATAGAAACACATGTTGCCGGCTGTGGGTGCTCTGCTAATCAGCTGGGCAGTATCCAAATCTCTCCAGGGCTGCTGCCCACGCGCTCAATTTACAGGGAACACTGGACCCAAGCGTGTTTCATGAAAGGTACTTCAGTACCTTGGTGTCTGCTTCAGTCTGGTGTTCTCCAATGGCACGGCTTCACGCAGAAGAAACTTGTGTGGATGAGCCATTTCAGGCACAGAGAAAGGGGATGAATTCACTCACTGCAAGAAAACTATCCCAGCTCACCTTACAGTTAGGCTGCAGGACTTTGACGGAGAGCGCTGCACAGACTCCACTAATTACGTCAGCAATTCTAGGTTCACGTTTCAGGCAGTGCCCAAAGAGGAAGAGGCAAAAAAAAAAAAAAAGCACCTGAGATAGCAGAGATCTCTGAGTTTAGGTTAACAAAAATCAAGCAATCCTGCAGTACCTTAAGGACTAACAAGTTTATATACTGTATTAGGTAATGAGCTTTCCTGCTCATTACCTAATACAGAAACTTGTTAGTGTTTAAGGCACTACAGGACTGCTTGTTGTTTTTAGTTTTTTGTTTTGTTTTGTGCAGTTACAGATCAACACAGCTACACATCTGATTTTAGGTTATAACTCCAGTTTAGCCAATAATTTTGAATTGATGGTCCTTTAAAAACACCACCAAACCAACCAAAAATCTCACCAAGTTTCCCGTATTTTCAGCATTTAAAATGTGTTAGATTAGAGCATCACTTTTTTGCACAATTTAATCTCATGCTTGGTGGTTGGCTGTGGTTTTGCTCAGTCCCAGCTCCTGCAATTAAGTCACTGTGGGAGAACTCTTGCTTTTTTAAAAAATAAAAGTTAAATTTCTAGCCCTTGTGTTCACCCCAGGCAGGCTGAAAGACTAAGCCCCTAGAGGCTCAAACAATAAATAAACTTCCTCCACATTTCCTATTTAAAGCAAAACACACACATTTCAGGACCTGATGCTTGACTTTTGAATGCAACACCAGGGCTCTATATATTGCCTCACTCTTGCCAGCAGCATAAAAGTACATCTCTGATTGGAAATTCAGCCTGTCTGAAGTGCAGGCAGATTAAAGTGGACTGGAGCGAGACAGACTGGTAAGGGCTGCATTTGTGCCAACTGGCTGGCTGTGCAAAGCTCATGCACCAAGCAGCTGCTGGCTCCCATGTGCTAGGCACCTTTTTCAGCCGATTTAGAGCAGATTTGCTGTGGACTGCCAAATGCAAAGCCATCCCTACTGGGGCACCAGTTTACTTCAATGCATTTTCATGTTGAACCCTAAGCAAATACCTGAGGCTAGCAGGGCAGGACTTCAATCAGGAAACAAAGCCCAGGCAAGACCTCAAACTTTTAAGTCCTCCCAAAAGAAGCCACCCCGCTAAATCCCTTAGTACCGTAATTCACACAAGAGGGGCCCAACTTATTAGGGAAGGGTGGGAGAACCCACATACAGACCAGTTTACCATAAACTCTGTAATAGCACAACTCTTCTGTGATCCAATTTCTTTTGTTCAAGCAAGGCAATGCTTAGAAAAATGGCTTTGGCTCCCTGTTTAGCTGCTCTTATCCCTTTTTAATGGCAGCTGTCCCAAGCCTGCTAGCCTTGCAAGGCCAGTGCAGCTGATACTGGAGTGAGTTGAAGTTTAGTCTCCCTGGTGCACCCTCTGCTAAGATCCAGGGCAGATCCTTTATTGCTGGTGAGGGTCATGGGAAGCCAAGGACACAGCTTGGGGCTCTGAATCCCAGGTGGCGTTTGCCTTGTTGCTGTTAGAAAAGGAAGGGAAACATCTTTGGACTCCTAGGCGGCCCTGGGCTTTCACTAGGGTGCCTTCTGCAAAGCGTGCCTGTGTCCCCTGGGGTCTGAATCCCCAGACGTTTCACAATGTTCTCCCTGCTGAGTAGTGGTATTCACGTTGCCGTGGCAGGCAGAGGCCCCTGTGGGGGGATCAGGGCCCCGTTATGCTAGGCACTGTGCAGAGACAGCCCCTTGCCCTGAAGTGCTTAAAATCTAACTGGACAACAACCCTTCCTTTCGCTCTCTTGTCTGCAGATGGGGAAACTGAGGCACTAGGGAGTGGTTTGTCAAAGGCTGTGGTGGGAGCCAGGGATGGAATTATGCCCCACTGCCTCACCCACAGAACACCACCTGCATTGCCCTGCCCTGTCCTTTCAAACACCTAACAAACCAGCAGTCACGTAGCACTTTAAAGACTAACAAAAGGGGTTTATTAGGTGGTTTGTTTAGTACAGCAAAAAGGGCAGAGGGAGTGGGGCCTAAGGTAGTCAGCCCTTGGGGGCCTTCCCCCTCCATCACAGCCCCACAGAGTACCAGAGCAGAATTTCCATGGCACTTCAAAGGGAGGGGCCTGGAGCTCCAGCCACTGCCAAAATAGGAGCAGCAGCAGCCATATCTCCAGGCCCCTTTTGCAGACTGGGCCCCAGTGTAACTGCTCCCTTTGCACCCCCATTGATGGGCTTGTCCAGTGTCCCAGTGCATGAGAGGTGCATGGAGGTAGGGGGCAGACAAGGGGGTCTGTGGGCTGCAGGTTGAACTGCAGGGGGCTGCATGTGGCCTGCAGGTTGCTCACCGTTGCTTTAAATGGACACAGGGCTCTTTGTTTTTGCTCAACCAAACTCCCTTAGAGATTCCTCTGTCTAGTGCCCCAAGACCCTTCTTCTCTGCACTTCCCATCCTCTGGAGCAATTCCCCATCTGCCTGCCCCTCTCATATGCCTCCCAGTTAAAAACATCTCTCCACTTCCTTGCTGGTGCCTCTTAGTTTCTTCTTTCCCCAGGAGCTATTTCTTAGGTGACTGTCTCAGTTCACCCTCAGAACTCGTGGGCGGGGAGCAGCTTGTGTTTCAGCCTTGTGTGGCGGGTTTTTCCCCTCCCTAATTCCACCTTACCATGACTTGGGCTGCCTGGTCTTTGCTTCATCTGTTGATCTCAGCTTCCCTGCCACAGAGCTCCAAGCCATGGCCGTGCCCTGTGCGGGAATCAGTTACACTGAGGGTGGGAGGAAGCGCAGGTGGAGATTCTTCTGCGAACAGAGGAAGGGACCATAGGGGCCGTTCAGGGCCTGAGCCTCAAGCAGTCTTCTGCAGACCTGGATCATCTGATGTGTCGTGGGAAGGGAAGAGGGAGGTGAGAGAGCCTTTAGGCCAGGGGTTAATAACCTTTCCGAGATGGAGTGCGGAAATTTGACCTCTTTGCAGGGTCCGAGTGGTGGTGGTACTTTTTAAAGTCTCTAATAGTCCTACTGACAACAGCTTCATTTCTAAATAACTGAAGGTGCAGAGCTTTACTGGTTAGATGGGGGTTAGTAGCATGAGCTGGTCCTTTGTTACGCCACAGGGTGGCCTGGTTTTGAGCAAGCTTCCAGCTGCGTGGGGGAGAAGGAGCAGGGCTGAGCACCCCCCTTGTCTGCTGATGAAAATCAGCTTGCTTGCCACTCTTGGCACCTGTGCCAGGGCTTGCTGACCCCTGCCCTAGGCCAGCTCTTTAACCCCTTAACTGCTACCCGAGCCCCCAACTATCTCGGGCAGTAAATAGAACTGCTATGCTGGCATGCACATGTCACTAGACACCGGCTCCTTTGTGCATCCTCCCAGACACTACCTAAAATCCCCTTGAATTCAATGTCGCCCAGGGCAGCAAAGCAGGACGCTTCGCGCCATAGGCCGGGCAAAGATCTGCAGAGATCATGCAGTGAGGTAACATCCTCACAAAGGCCCGTTCTGCACAGCCACGGACTCCTGTAATCTTTGCCTGCTCCCAGGCAGGTAAATAGAGGCCCTGGAGAGTGTGGGTGTCTGGTGGAGATGGGTCTGTGACAGCCCCGGTTAGAGAACTTGAGCAGCTGATGCGTTTCGCTCCAGCTGTCTGCTCTGCGCTGGTGGCCATTCTGACGTGATATCATTGTGCTCCCGCTTTGCGTGGGTGGGGTTGGCTGCGCAAGGTGCTAGAGGAGGGCCAGTCAAGCCGATGTTCTCCGTGCGTCCAAGCAGGGCTGCCCTCGTTTTCTTAGGCAGCTTTGCCCCTCGCCATGTGGACACAGAGCAAACCCTGAGAAATCGCCAGCTTTTGCACAGAGTGGAGCAGCACCACTTTCTTTTCTCCTGTGCAGTCTGGGGTGCTCTTTGTCCACTAGCAGCTGGGCCCAGGCACAGGCTATGCTCTTGCCCAACCCATGCAACAGGGCTTGGCCTGTCGCTGGAGCCCAGGAGCTGGTCACAGCTTCCTTCCACAATCAGCCCCAGGGTATGTGTGATTTCCTGTGCCCTGTCCATGCAGTCACAGTATTAAAGCAGTGCAAACCCCTCTCGCCTGACTGTGGTTAGATCCAGGTGCTTATTGCTAGTGCCGTAGGGGAAGAGCAATAAGCTATTCCAGTCCACACAGGGGTGAGAGTAACTTAAATTTCTTAAAGGTACTGTTCTGTGGTTGCAGTCCCCATTGGCCCAGGAAGTGATCTGCCATGGATGCAGCAAGCCCAGAGGTGGGAGCTATGAATTGCCAACCACAGAGGTGCTGGGGCTCAGATCCAGTGCAAATGAAGCTTTACCCCTCGTCCTCAGTTGCACCCAGATTGTTTGGCGCCTCAGCTGCACTCAGGGACCACTCTGAAGGATGTGGCGCTGCGGCATTCGCCTAGCTGGTCTATGGACCCCGGGGAGAAGCTAGTGTGAGCTCTGTTTCCATTCACTGGCTTGGAAATCCCAGAAAGAGAGTGTTGCTAGGTCATATCTGATGCTGGACACTGTGGGAGGGGCGGCAGCAGGCAGGAAAATGATGGGGGGTGGAGGACATGGGGCTCCAGAGTCTCCCCAAAATGTTCTGAGTTCAAAGCAAAGCTTGTGGCTAGACTGAAAGGTGGTACCTTGGGTCTGGCTGGAGGGGCATCTGCTGAGTTGGAGGAGGAAGCCAGGCTCTGAACTGCAGGTGACCTGTTGCAATGAATGATCTTTGTGTGAGATCATGACTGCAACAGCTGGGCTGTGTGGTGGGGAGGGCACCCCAGAACTGGAACAGCGCGAGCTGTAGCAAATCGGGGCCCAGATGCACGGCCAGAGCAGCAAAGGCTGCAGGAGAGCTTGAACCAGAAGCATCCACCCTTCACAAGCGCTGAATTCTCCCACGACGCAGAAAGGGCAAATCATACAAGAAACCATTGCTCTGACTTACCTTGGCAAACTTCTCGCCCACTAACTAAGGGGCCTGGTGGCCAATCCTCCGACACAGTGCTCGGACCAACTGCCTGAATACTCCTGGGATTTCACCGGCCAGCCAGAAATGGTGGAGGGGAAGGAATCGAGTGTGTTAATGTCCAGGACTGGATGCGGTGGGAGCAGCAAACAGCTGAATTCTCCCACAACCAGATCTCTCCCCCACCCCCGAAAGCCAGAGGCGAAGGCTCTAAGTTGACACTTTAAAAATAGCCATCAGTATGTTTGATCCTGGAAGCGGGATTCTGATGGGAGGAGGGGGCAGCCTGGGGAATCTGGCAGCAGTAGATTTTCTAATTGTGTTCGTTTCCTTATCGGAGTCTGTGGCCAGGGCAGGCGCTTGAGAGAGCCCGGAGATCCCGTCTGAACCGATACTCCTGGCAGACCGTGCAAACTGCTGGCTGTGATGGGATTCCACTCGCTCGCTTTTCTGGGAGACCTGCTCTGAAGAGAGGCTTTTACAGAATCAATTCCCTCTGCCCCAGCTTTGGAATATCAGGGGATCCACTGGTCCCAGGCTGCTGGGAAGAATTCAGGTGGGATCCCCTTGTAAGCAGTTTACTTGTTTTTCTGCCCAGGGAATGGAAGAACCAAGATGCATTTCAAAAGGAGAGGTCTCAGTCTGTGGTCTCTCTCTCTGGTTTTACCTAAAGTGTGGACCAAATCAATGAAGTTGAAGCCCACCTATGGTCCATCTGCCAGGCGCAGACCTCAGGTCCTAGTGCTTTTCATGAGTCGCAATCTTTCCCCCCCTCTTAGGAAAGCTCAGATCCTTTTTCTTCCAGCCTGGGAGCTCTCAGGTCTGAATGGAGGTGGGGTAGCTTCTTCAAAGCCCTAGGAAAGCTGGCGTTGCTCCCATCCCCTGAAGTTCTCGAACAGCCAAAGGATAAAACTGTCTTCCTCATCTCCCTCTAGGAACAGGGAGGGACTGAACAGGAAGGTGGAAAGGCAGGTGTATGCCTGAGACCCAAACTCCCCCTGTATTTTTCCTCTGTCTCCTCCAGAATGCCGGCAGTCAATCCGCGAAGAACGGGAGTCGTCTAGCTGGCTTTGCCGGAGAAAGCAAAGCAGGAAGCTGCAGTCAGATGTTAATTCATCTGTCCTGCTCCTCGACTTGTAGCAGAGGGTGGCTGCACAGTTTCACAGAGGGATTTCAGGGATTCCACTGTACAGATAAATCAACAGACAGAAGCACCTGCTCCTGGACTAGCATAGGGGAGCCGAGCCCAGCCCCGCAGCAGGCTGTCCCATGTGTTTAAAAGATGAGCTGGAGTTGGGTAGGGGGTGGAGATTTGTCCAAAAAAAGATGCAAACAGAAGTAGCCAGTGCCAAGTTGCCTCTGCTCTGCCACGTCTCCCCTGCTGGAAGGTTGGGTCCCGGGGAGCTGCCAGTTTCTGATGCCCAGTGTGTGGAAGATGGGGCAATGCCCTACAAAACCAGGGGGGCCATGTGGTGCACCAGCTGAGGATAAGGCCCTGGTTTTTTCAGAACTCGTTTCAGCCTGAGCCAGGAGTGTTGTGCGGCGACAGTTCCTCTTCTCCCTCCACTCGAAATCAGACCACCGCCTCTTCTCTTCCTCCTGCGCACCAGACCTGGCAGCTCCGGAGGCTGAGACCCTGGGGCCGGATAGAGATGGGACATTCCTATTCGCTGCAGCCAGTGTAGCCTGAACTTCCCTGGGCCAAGGGCACTGCAGCCTTACGTGGTGCACAGCTGTTCACGGCAGAGTGCAGCGGGGCTCAAAGGCTGCTGCAGCAACCGGGGTATGTTGCACACTTATGTTGCACCACTGTGAGAATCAAGCCCCTGGGGTTGGGGCTCAACTCCAGGCTCACTGCCTCAGCTCACACTCCTTCTGTGCAGGGTGGTGGTGGGACTTAAAGAGCCAAGCACAGGGCTGGGACTCAGGAGGCCTGGGTTTGCCAAGCGACCTAGGGGTGAGGCTCTGTGCCTCAGTTTCCCTATGGGTGTAATGATGTTGCCCTCCTGTTGTAAAACGCTGTGTGAACTACTCAGGAGATAAGTGCGGTCAAGTGGGTGGAACCCTGGGCCAGCCCTCAGGAGACCTTGGTGACTATTCCTGGCTCGGACCTGCCGTGTCCCTTCTCTGTTCCCCTTTCTCCTGCCCATTCATATGGAAAGCCTCTAACTATCCTATGAGCAGGGCCTGATCTTGATCTGCTGTCATGCAAAGTACCAGTATAACAACCCAGTCATCTAGCAGTGAATGTTTAGAACAGTGCAGCGATCGCCGTGGCAGGAAACGTTTCTAACCACCACCCTCGCCAGTCGCAGGAGACAAGAACGCAGAGGCCTAGTGGTTTTGGTGGGCATGTCTACACTACAGAATTATTCCAGAGTTGTTGTTTCAAAATAAACTCTTCTGGAATAACGTGCCCACGCTACAGGGAAGTCCCGAAATAAGCAAAACTTATTCTGAAACAGTGTGTCCACACATAATAAAACTTACTTTGGATGACAGCACCTGGAAGCCCATAAAAGATAGGCACTTGCAACCAGCGTTCTAGGTCTACACAGCAGCATTATTTCGGACTAAAATATTCCAGAATAGCTTATTTCAAAATTACTTCAAAATAGCGGCTTTGCTGTGTGGGTGCTCACAAAGGTATTTCAGGATAGTGGCCCTTATTCTGAAATAACTTTGCTGTGTGGACACACCCTGCTAGCATTCACTGCAAGCTGACCGCTTGTGTGGCCACACAGGAGAGATGCAAATGCTGCCCAGAGGATTAGCAGAGTGCCCACAGCTAGGATTTGTTCCTACTGATGGTGCACATTTGCACATGCCTTGGTGCACATAAAACTTATTCTGCACATGGATGAAAACTATCTGCCTGTGGATGGAGAGGGAACATTGGCCTTGGTGTCGCCTCCCATGTGGGGTGTGCGTCCCTCCCAGACCTGCATCCAGGCCTTTGAACCATTTTACTTTAAAAGGAAGGGGAGGGAGAAAACTGTGGAGCTATTGTGCTTGCCAAATCGAGGCGGGATTTGCCCTTTTGGTCTCAAGCTGGCACTGCTTCCCCCACCATGTTCCTTTTATGGTCTCCTAGGCAGTGAGATGGCCCAGCACTGGGCTCAGTGACCATCTCTAGATGGGCCAGTGCTGATGGGTCAGAAAGTCCAGCCCACCTGGCAGGGGGATGCTTTAGGGTTATTTACTCTCCACCGACAGCTGCTGCTGCATCCACCTCACCCGTGCTCGGCACTGAGTTTGAAATACAGAACCTGCTCCATCAGGGGCAGCTCACTGGGGTCCTCAGGCTTCAAATAAGGAAACCAAGTAGTACCTGGAATGGTTTCAACAGCCCATTGGGCTACTAATCTGGCCCTCCACAAGCTACTCCACCATTGTCAGTAGGCTGCTGGGAGACCCGGCACATCCACAGCTCCTCAGGGCCTTCTACGTGGATGCAATTTGGCGGGTATATCTGGGATCTCCAGCAGCTGCCCAGGTGCCATGTACCTGTGTGATTTGGCAGGTGCCTCTGTGTGCCTTGTGCTGGGATGTACCTTTGCAATTCATTGAATCACAGGGCTGGAAGGGACCTCAGAAGGTCATCTAGTCTAGCCCCCTGCGTCAAGCAGGATCAACTCCTACTAAGTCATCCCAGCCAGGACCTTGTCAAGCTGGGATTTAAAAACCTCAGGGGATGGAGAATCCGCCACCTGTCTAGGCAACACATTCCAGTGCTTCACCACCCTCCTGGTGAAGTAGTTTTTCCGAATATCCAACCTACGCCTCTCCCTCAAACTTCAGACCATTGCTCCTTGTTCTGCCATCTGACACCACTGAGAACAGTTTCTCACCCTCCTCTTTAGAGCTCCCCTTCAGGAAGCTGAAGGCTGCTATTAAATCACCCCTCAGTCTTCTCTTCTGTAAACTAAACAAGGCCAAATCCCTCAGCCTCTCCTCATAGGTCTTGCGCTCCATCCCCTTCATCATTTTTGTTGTCCTCCGCTGAACCTGCTCCAGCAGATCCACATCCTTTTTATACTGGGGGGCCCAGTATAGCTGCGTGTCCTCTATCTGGATGTACCTGGGATATCCAGCGCTACACAGGTGCCTTGTAGCTGGAGGGACCTGTGCAATTCAGCAGGTGTGTCTGGGTGGTATCTACCTGGATGTGCCTGGGCCGGTGATCAGAAAGGTGATAGAGAAGTGTGTGGACTCTCTCCCCAGCCCAATGTGTTGCCTGCCCTCTTCCGGTCCAGACATCAGGGCAAAGAGATCTGGGATGTTGATGAGAATAACTGTGATCTTTTGCTCTTGGCTTGTGCCTGTCCTCTGAGGTTCTCAGCCTCGTGTGGCCTCCCCAGGATGCTAAATTGCCTCTTCTGCTCCCCACCCCAAAATTGGTATCCTGGCTCTCTGGGACCCTGAGAAATGAGATCCAGCTGATGATTGTCAACATCATCCCATCATTTCCTGAGAGTTATTTTTAGCATACTAGAGTGTGCTCAGACTGAGACATACCCGGAGGAAGAAGCGGTCCTCTCCCAAGCGAAATCTGATGTGCGCCAAGGTGCAACTAGACACAGCAGAGCTGGAACCCCCACCCTGATCCAAACTCTGGCCCATTGTGGTGGCCGACACAGGCAGGGGAACCAATCAAACTTGAGAGGAGGGCGCATTTATTTGCAACCCAGTAGCTTCCTTCTTGCCATGTGCTCCCTGTCTCTTTCCACCTATTGTGTCTCAAGCGTTCACTGTCTTGTTCGGGTGTTTGATAGCAGGGGAACAGTCTGTATTTCTACAGCCCCTAGCGCAGATCCCTGCTTCCTGGGGTTCATAGACACAAACACAGGATGAACCTCTTTAGTCCAGTACCTTCGGGACCTGACCCATGCTGAACCAAAGAATTTGCCAGACCATGGGAGGTCATATGTCTAGCAGCATTACCAACATGCCCACCGCTTCCTGGGCTCTGAGAAGACATTTAGGGGTAAATTTGCAGCTAAACAGCGCAGAACAGAGAGCCAGGACTGGGGACTGGAAGAGAAAAAATTATGCAACCATGGGAAACTGGGCCACACCCATAATAAGTGATTGTCTGGCTAAGTAAAATCATGCTGGATTGCAGATGTTGCTGGACCAGAGAGTTCCAGATTAGAGCGGTTCAACCTGTGCAGAAAAACGCTAAATAATATAGACACAAATATGCTTCTTTATGGGGCCAGGGTGTTGAACAGGCAGCTTTGTGTGATGGAGAAATAACTCCTCAATTCTTCTTCCCAAAAAATATCTCAGTAGTGATGTTCTTCTGGTTTCTTTTTTCTTTTCTGCATGTTAGAACAAAGGGAAATAACAATATAAGTCTTTTCCTTTCTGTTTCACTGTCTGGGGACAGCTTTGTGTGAGAACTCGGGGCTTGATTTCCAAATGCCCAGTGCCCACAAACGGTACTACATTTTCTGTCTCATGATACCCTTCTGGTTCCCATGAACAGCATAACATCTGAGCCTGGCAAAATCATTTCAAGGTAATTATTCCCATCATCTGCCAGGAAGGCAGGGCTGTGGTGTCATTCCCACTTTACAGATGAGAAACTGGGGGGCTGAATGACTCACTCAAGGAGTCTGGGGGAGAGCAGGGAATAGAAGCCAGTTTTTGAAGGCACAGGCTAGTGCTCTAACCACTAGCCCATACTTCCTCTCTTTTCAACCAGCTCAACTCCCTTTAGACACCATCTTTTCCAAGTATAGTGAGTGCCTCCCCGTGGGACGAGGGTGAGTACATTTTGCAAACAGCTCAGCACCCAACGTCCTTTGCTTTTCCAAAACACTGACTCCATCTCAGGGTGAACTCCAGCCGGGCCACATTACAGAGCTTCCTTTCCAGCTGCCTTTGACGCAGCTTTGTCCCCTGTCCCCTGTTTTTGGGGCACAGCTTATGAATCAAACAAAGTCCAGCCCTCCCTGCGATTTCCACCCCAAGGCATAAATAACCCCTGCACTCACGCCGAAGCTTGGAGAATCATAGAACGCCTGAACCAGAAGGGACCTCAAGAGATCATCAAATCTAGTCCCCTGCCCTCACCGCAGCATCTAGACTGGGGTGTGCAAAGCAGGGGGCTTGCCCCCTCAGGGAGGGCATGAAATTTTATAAGGGGTGGGGTGTGGCATGATCAGCTGCTGGGTCTCAGGCTCATCCATCTCATCAAAATGTTGAAATCTGTTACTGTTTTTATGTCTGTGTTTTCACATTTATACACCGATTTAATAAAGATTTTACGTTCTACAGCCTAGTTTTCTTACGCACACTGAAAGTTTTTTTTTTTTTTTTTTTTTTTAATATGAACATACAACGGAAGTTTCCACCGATTTGCATTGCATTAGATGGGCCGGGGGGTGCCCTAGCTACCTGCAGGGACGAAAAGTGGGGCCTGACATGAAAAGTTTGCTCCTCTAGATCGTCCCTGACAGATGCCTGTCTAACTTGGTGTTAAATATCTCGAATGATGGAGATTCCACAGCTGTCCCAGGCACTTTTTATTTCAGTGCTTCACCTCCCTGACCCTTAGGAAGTTTTTCCGAATGTCCAAGCTAAACCTCCCTTGCTGCCATGTAAGCCTCCTGCTTCTTGTTCTATCATCAAAGGTTAAGAAGAATAATTTTGCTCCCTCCCCCTTGTAACAAACACCCTTGTAGGTACCTGAAAGCTGTGATCGTGTCCCCTCCCAGACTTCTCTTTTCCTGCCTTGCTTGAAAAGGGGTTTTCTGAAAACCATCCCAGCCCTGTTCCTACCTTCTCCCCCTTTTAGCTGGGTGGGTTGCAGACCTAGCTCAGGGCTTCTCTCCTACCCCCCATGCAGCATCTATCAAGGCTTGGAGGCTTCCCTGGGCCCGGAGTGGAGCCGAAGGGCTGGGAGCTCCTCTCTGACCCTAGTCTGACAGCACGGAGCCCTGGCTCACTGGCAGCTGCTGCCCAAGAGGAGAACAGGTGAGGGAGGAGGGGCAGTGCAGGAGAAGCCTTGCGGTGGACAGGAGAGAGCAGCCATGGGGATGGGACAGAGAGGAATCAGCAGAGGTGCTCAGGGCTAGCTGCAGATGGCTTTGCAGGGGTACTTGAGCCCTGTGCAGCTGCATATCCATGTAGGCCTAGGACAGCTCGGAGGTGCACCTCCAACAGAAGGAGGGGCGTGCGGACGCAAAGAGCCTCCTTAATTGCTGCAAGGGACTGCACCTCGCCCTGATGCGGCTCTGGTTAACTTTATAGCTTGGACCTGTCCTGATTCTTGAGCCCAGGGGGGCCCATGCAATGTGAGCCTCTCACCACGTGGGGGCAGCAAGGTTTAAAAAGTGGAGCTGCTGGTGCCTAAAGGCTCTGGAACTTCTCTGCTTAGCCATTTGTCCCCACGTGTCAGGAACAGCTTCCTATGGGCGGCTGCACCTGGCTGCCAGGGAGGTGCAGTTAAAGGAGACCAGCCAGCTATTCCCTGAGCACCCCACTGCCTTGTGCCCAGGAGATGGGGGGTGGCGGAGCTAAGGCAGTGGAAGGACCAGCCTGTGACGGGGGGGGGCAGGGCTAGTGCTGGGGAAGATGCTGCAGTGGTTCCCAACTTTTTCACTGGTGCAGACCGCACATCACCCCCCGAACGGTCCACAGATCCCCATCAAAGCCAATTCCAGCCGCTCTGTACACTTCACTAGATGAACAAGGAGACTCCAATGTAGATTTTCAGGCAGTGATTAACAACATAATTGGAAGATTTTTAATTTAAAAATGATAATTGGTTGTAACTTTGCAATTTATTTTAAACTTATTTTTTACAATCATTTTTATTTATCTTTTATCTTTTTCACGGCCCCCCCACAATACCCTCGCAGGCCCCCTAAGTGTCCACAAACCCCAGCTTGGCAACCACTGCTCTGCCCTGTACCGAATCACACTTGGCTTGTTGCGAAGCTGCGGGGGCCCGATCCTCCAATGTACTTAGGTACTTTACCCTAAAGGGAGTTCGATGCCTAAAATACCTTGGAGGATCTGGGCCCAGGACTTCATGCACACCTGACTTTGGTCCACAGTTCTCTGGAGCTGCTGGAAATTGGCTGCTTTGTTCCTGGTTCTAAACAGCCAAACCCCTCTGTAAATTTGACCCAGGTTGCTGGATCTTCCCATACAGGTGTCATTCTCTGTCAGTCTCCCCCTGCTCGTGTGCGCCTCAGTTTCCCCTCCCCGTCTGGTGTATTTTGTTTGCAGGATTTTTGGGTCAGGCACACTCTCTCATTAGGTGCGGGTGCAGCACCCAGAGTAAAGGGGCCCTGATTTTAGATCTACTGGGCGTTAGCAATGCAATCGCAATCATTAAACAAGCCGTGAATTTCACAGTCTAGACCCATCTGTATGTCACCTCCTAGCCCTGCATTCCGAATTTGCTGGAGCCACCTGGTCCTCTGTCTCCCCTCCCCCCCATCCCTGCCTTCCAACAGCAGTTCTTCTGTGAGGGAGGGGAGGCATCTGGGAGGTTTTGCCTCCTGATTGATTGGCAGGTCTCCTTCCCAGACCTTTTGCTCAGAACCCCTGTTGCAGTTCAAACCCGCCTCATCTGGCCTCTGGGCCGCACAGTGAATTAAGACAAAGCCATCAGGCTGCAATTAGAGATAAGGAACTGTTGATAATTATCCACGGCGAAGAGGAGAAGGATTCCAACTTGGGCACCCAACGGGAGAGAGTGGGCGGGAGTGGACAGTTTGCCCGAGACATGGAAATTTGCATGAAAATGCACTGAGCTGAATGAGGTTCCATTAATATCAGAATCCCAATGACTCAAATGTCATCGCCCATTATCAGAGGGGGTTTTATTTGAATTCTCTTTAATTTTTTTAATTTCAGTTTGATTGATTTCCTCTTGCATTTAGCCGATGGGCGCACACAGACTGACAGTGCCGATGTGGCCTCTCTTATAACCTGGGGCGGAGGAGGTGGGGGGAGAGAGGAAAGAGGATTTGATTGACAAAGAACGAAACTCGCGGGCCTGATTCATTTCCATTTTGCTCCCTTCACATTCGGGTTTGCACCGGTGTGAAATGGCATGCATTGTGGTAGCTCTCATCCACGCAGCACTGGTGCGAGCGACTGCGCTGAGGCAGAGGGATGGAAGATGGAATCCATTATGTGCGTGTTGGCTGATGTAGGAGCCAGAGCATTAGATTGGGATTGAGGGAACAAAGGTCCTAATCCTGGTTCTACTAGTGGTTTGCTGGATAATCTTGGGCAAGGCCGTGCCTCGGTTTCCCCATCAATAAAATGGGAACAATGACGCTGCCCTCCTTTGTCACACATTTTGCTTTCCACTGATTAAAAAGTGCTCTGAAGGAGCTAGGGACTATCTTTAAGTGAGATCAGCAGTGTTGGCAAATCTCTCTTTTTACCATCAGACTTGTCACGTTTATTTGTTTTTTCTTAAAGCCCCAGTGGCTCCAATCAAAAGTCTGAAGACCTCTGCTTTTTCTTTTTTCTTTTTTCTTTTTTTTTTTTTTTCTTTTTTAATTTGCTACTGTGCGGGCGCCCAGAAAAGCTTGAGAATATGAATATAGATTGACCTCCCAAGGCTCAGAAATTAGAAGAGAAATATAAATAACCAAATAGTATTAGGAAAAGGGGCAATGGGCTTAAACTGCATCAAGAGAAGTTTGATTGGACATCAGGAAAAACTTCCTAACTGTCAGGGTGGTTAAACACTGGAATAAGTTGCCTAGGGAGGTTGTGGAATCTCCATCACTCCAGATCTTTAAGAGCAGATTAGACAGACACCTTTCAGGGATGGTCTAGATGGTGGTTGGTCCTGCTGGGTGAGCAGGGGTCTGGTCTCGACCACTTGAGGTCCCTTCCAGTTGTACTGTGCTATGACTCTATGATTAACTTTTTACAACTCACGATTTTTAAATCAGCCCCATGACTTCTGGATGTCTGCGGTTCATCCTGCTGGATCAGAACTTGGCCCATAATGCCTTGCTCCCCCGCAACACGCATCACTGTCCTTATAACAGTGGGAACCATATAAAAATTCACCCAAGTGCTACGTGATCAGGCCCGTGAGAAAACAGATCCAAAGAAAATAGCCTCAAGACCTGGGCGAGGATGCGGCTTGAGTTGTGAGCAGTTATACTTCCTCTACTATATTGTCCTCCATCCATAAACTGGAAACCAGCATGGACCAGTCTCTAAAGTTAGAGGTTACCTGGAATTCTCAGACCCACCTGTCCCAAAAGAGAGATCTCTTTGGAAGCTGCTTCTGAAGCCTCAGACAAGGCAAGTGGGAGTTCTTGATCTAGCAGCTTATCCTCGGATCCCAGCCTCTGCAGGATTCTCTCTCCATTGAGAGAGACTAAAGAGAGATGGAAAATTCAGGCTTCTGGAGTATCTTGGTTGCTCCCTCTTTGGCTAGCAAGCAAGATTTATAATAAATCAATACATGGCAGTCTCCCCCCACCGCCCTCAGAATTATCAGGCATGAAGACCCCCACCAGGGCTCCCTCTAATTTTTTCATCTGTGGGTGGAATAAATTTTATTCTGTGCATGGAGGCATGTGTGAATGTGCACCACTAATAGAAACACGCTGTCAGCTTTGGGTGGCTGTGGATGCTCTGCTAATTAGCTGGCAGCACCTGAATCTCTCCTGGGCAGCTGCCCAAGTGCTCAGCTTACAGGGAACACTGGCCTCCAATCCAGCATCCTTAGAGAAACTTGCCAGACTTCTTTGGGGACAGATTTTTAAGGGTTCTGCTCCCGTTTAAGCACCTAACTGAGAGGCCAACCCAGCCTGAGTCAGTCAAACCTGATCGGTGAGACCTGCCGCTGGAAGGTCTTTTTTTTTGCTGAGTAGATGTAGAGAGACTCCAGTGATGGGGATGAGAGAAAATCCACACGTGCCCCGATCTCGCCACCTGTGCATGATACAAGCGAAATGAAGGCACTTATTGATTCTGTTTGCACCAGTGTAAGCCCAGAGCAAACCCACAGAAGATGGATTGAGTTACTGCTGAGTTGCCTGGGTGTAAATAACTGGAAACAGAACCCAGCCCCTTATGTGTATCTTTTATTGGGCAGCTGTTTGCACCAAGGTCATTAGGTGAGAGAATCAGAACCCTGGTTATCAAAACTGAACTGGCACCTTGTAAACCTGAAATCAGCACTAGGATCCTTCTGCAGGTTGAACCTCTCTAGTCCAGCAGCCTCAGGGCCTGACCAGTGCTGGATGAAAGAATTTGCTGGACCATGGAATGTCCATATTGTCTAGCACATTACCAACACTTCCACTGTTCACTGGGCTCTTAAAAGACTTTTAGGGGTAAATTACAGCTACTTAACAGCACAGAACACTGAGAGCCAGGACTGGTGGCTGGAAACAAACTTTATGGGACCGCGGGAAAGTTGGCCACATCCTTTGCAAGTGGTCGGCTGGCTGCTGAAAACCATGCCGGATTATGGGTGTTGCTGCACAGGAGAGTTCCAGACCAGGGAGCTTCAATCTGTGCTGCTTTCAGCAAAATGATTCGTTTTTGCTCCCGAGTTGTGAGAACGGTGATCCTTTTCCCTATGGGCATCCAGCTGCCTCTGTGATCTGCCAAAATGTGTGTGTGGTGGGGGCTGGGGGTGGCGAGGGGGTTCCTCTAAACCCTCAAGTTCTTCCGGGGGTGACGTTAACTCTTGTAAGGAGGCTAGTCTCAGAGGGGTCACTGTGTTAGTCTGTAGCTCCACAGGGGAAAAAATAAGGAGTCCCGCAGCAGCTTAAAGACTAACCATTTTATTTATTAGGTCATGAGCTTTGATGGATAAGATGCACTTCTCCTTGTTCAAAATGTTACCAGATCAGGAGGCAGGGAAATAACCCAACCCTTGATTTGAGACCCGTGACTTGCCAACAGGGGAGAAGTGGATGCAAATGGTTTGGATGATTTTAGTGTACGTTACAATTCCACGTAGAGTGAATTGGATTTGCAGAACAGATCTTTGTTCCCAAATCCTGATAACTAACTACGCTGTGTGCAAAGTGTACAATGCTGCAGATTCTACCTTAACTCATAACATTCTGCTTCTCTCAGGTCCATCCGTTACTGTCTCTTACTCTGTACCCGGCAGCCACAGAGAGATCACTCATCCCCCCCTCCTGCCCCCGCAGCATCTCGGACCAAATCTCCATCTCCCGCAATGATTTGGTTGAGAGAATTACAATTTTAAAAGCATGCGGAAAAGAATATTACAAGGGAGATATCACATGCACTAAGGACCAGGGAATGCTACAAACCCTGCGTCTGACCAAGTGGGTTTTTGCCCAAGACAGCTGATGCCCAAATAAATTTGTTAGTCCTTAAGGTGCCACAGGACTCCTCGTTGTTTTTGTAAGCGCTTAGAAATGGTGCAGTCAACCACTGTGTCTTTGTTTCAGTTGTGGCTAAGTGACGCTGGAATCTTACACATTTTCCTGATAGGGCAGGGTGAATATTTGGCCTTGGAGCTTCCAAGAGATTAGTGTTCTCTGCGCCTGCTGGTTAACAAAACAATGTGAGCCTTTGGGAAACAGACTGCTGTTAAGATCTATCCATCGATCTATCTCTGCAGTGTCCAACCAGTTCTGAAGCAGTAGTTGCTATAGCAAATGAGCCACATTATTCTGAAAATATATTTATTATTCAAGCCTCCTAGCCACAGTCAAATAGCCACATGCGGGCAGAGTATTAGACCCACAGCTCGATCTATGGATGGATCAATCTATCTAATTTATCATAGGTATGTGCAGACCTAAAATGCAGGCCACAGTCTTGCAAATCCACAACTTTTTGGTTGAGCCCTGCTCATTTTAGTGTGGTTACTCACATTGAAAGCTAAGCAGGTGCATCAGCACTCGCAGGATCGGGGCCACAGAGCCCTAGTGATCTGTAATATTCTTTTCCGCCGGCTTTTAAAATTGTAATTCTTTCAACCAAGTCACCGTGGGAGATTTGGGCTGAGGAGCTGGGAGGATGAGCCATCTCTCTGAGGCTGCCATGTATGGGGGTAAGTATCAGAGGGGGAGCCGTGTTAGCCTCTATCCTCAAAAACAATGAGAAGACCTGTGGCACCTTATAGAGCAACAGATTTATTGAAGCATAAGCTTTTGTGGGCAAAGACCTGCTCTGTCAGATGTGTCTCGAGGGCACAGACCAGGAAAGCTTATGCCCTGATAAATCTGTTAGTTTCTCAGGTGCCACAGGACTTCTCGTTGTTTTTAAAGTATGGTACTAAAAGAAGCAGGAATGTTATGAGTGAAGCTAGAAGATGTGGTTAGTTTGCACACAGTGTGGTTAGTTATCAAGATGTGGAAATCTAGATCTCTACCACGAATCCAATTCACCATAAGTGGAATTGTAATGTACACTCAAATAATCCAAAACATTTCAATCTAAATCTCCCTCGTTAGCATTTCACTGGGTCTGGCTTCCCGGGGAGCAGATATCAGTAAACACAAATCCGGCCTCTGCCACCAGGAATGCAGCAAAGGAGTGAATTCAGTCGGATCAGAGTTGTGTTTTTTTTTTCCGCCCCCCCCATCCACAGTGCCATTCAAGGCCTGGAAAGGCAGTCTCTGTCCCCTTGCGCCAGTCCATCTCTGAAGCACTGCTATGCAAATTGGTCATTCCTTTTACAGGCTACATTAAGACTTCGGTAAGCCGCATCTGCAGGGGTAAGACACTCGCTTTGAGGTTGTCGGGCTATTTTAATTTTTCTTAATTTCTTTGATTACACAAAAATCAGGACAGAGCTTGATTTTATCTTCTGTTGTTTTTTTTTTTTGTTTGTTTAATTGGAAAAGGGTTTTGGGAAAAGTGTTTATTTTCTGCTTCTGAATATTTCCAATTTGAATATAGTTAATTTCCAGTTGATATTTAACTTGAGGTCTCCAAATGCATTTGTCCCTAATTCATACTGCACAGTTTAAGGGCTTTGTACATCTTCAAAACTCTGCTCCCATAGTTCCCAAATGAAGCTGGCGTTCGGAGAGCTGGAGATGGCATACAGATGCACGACACTGCTTCTTACACTTTCAGAAATAAATCAAAGCACTGCATCCTGAGAGATAAGGAGCAGGGATGCAGTCTAGCAAAGCAGCAAATTAAATTCACACGCACTGAATTATAAACATGGCGGGGTGGGGAACAGTGCAAATTACACGATCAGCTTTTGAAAGACACATTTATCAGTTAACAAATCACTTGCTCACAATAGACCTCTTGCAACAATAGGAAGAGTCTGTATCATTCCCGTATTACCATGGTTTCTTTTTGTTGCTGCAACTTTCTGGCTGCTGAGCAAACTTTTAATTGGTGCACTTGGAAGAAATTCTCATCTGCTGTTTTTCTGGCTTGGTTTTGTTTCAGTAAAAGCATATGCGGCAGATTTTTTTTTTTAAAGCAGGCAACCTCCTTTTGCACACAGCAAAAACTCCTTGCTCCATTCTCATGCTATGAGTTGCTTCTTTTGTACACTGACGCTTTAGGACTGCAAAGAGTTAATATGCAAATGATTGGATAGACATGGCACGTCCATCAAATACACATCCCTTCGTGGTGATGGATTTTTTTAAAAAAAATTAATAGACTTGTCAATCACCTCACATTCCTGGGACCTTTTGGCTGCAAACTCTTGCAGAACTCTTTCTTTGTACGCCAATTTCTGTCTCTCAGGCTTTCCTGGGGTCTTACAAGCCAGCTGTGAACATAAGATCTATCCATAGGCAGGTAAACAAAAAAAAATCATGTACCACAAATGAAATTTACAAGCAAAGAGTATAGCGTTTTACACTAGGGGGATAGCTCAGGCTCACTGTTTGTTTTCATGTGTTTATAATTTCTTTTTTTTACGGATGCACTTGTGAAACACTTGTACCCAGAAAAGGAAAGTTTTTAGATAGAGCTAATTTAGAAAGTGGGGTGGGGGTGGGAGGGGCTGTCTGAGTTGACATCAGTTACTATAAGCATGATGGCAAATAAGTAAAACAAACTAAGAAAGAAAGAACAAGGGACTGAAAGTGGAACAAAATCCGAGCCTGGGATTCTAAAATCCCGAGAGAAAGTGATAGACATGGGAGCTGTTCCGCAAAGTTGGAAGCCGTTTTGGGAAAAAGGTGTAAATAAGCAACAGGCAACATTGCATAGGGGGGCTGCTGAAATGTTGTTTAACATGTTTTCGGAGGACACAGATTTTGCTGCTCCTTAAAAGACGCTGGTGGCAGGGAGAGAGGTGGAGGTAACATCTCTCCTGAGCTAAACCAACTATGAAAAGAGACGTTCAGGTGACCAGTGCTCAGACTTATTTGAGTTGTGCCCATGCAATAGAAGTGCAATAAGGCAGAGTAAGCCCATGCAAATGGTATATGCAAGTGCAACAATATGTTGCATGCAGGACAGATAAAATGTGTATGAAGTTTGCAAAATCCAATCTGCTCTTTTGCTTGGGGAATGCTTGTTTATCATGGGTGAGTAAACAAGACATGTCATAATGGTAGGACAGGTGAGGAGCTCTGGGCCTCGAATGAGCCTTTTTCGTGACAGTGTTGCAAGACTGCTATGTTCCCTTAGTTCCCGATCCTGCAAAGGCTTTTTTTCATCTGGTTCATTTCACACCTGGCAGTAGTCGGCTGACTCAAATGGGGTAACTTCCATGGGTTGGTGTTTCAAGACAGTGGACAGGCATACTCCAGCTAGGGCACTACACAAAAGTCACCCACCTCGCCAGGGGCGTGTGATGAAAATGACGTTAAAAGGGACTAATTTATTAGGGCAGATTCAGAGCTCTGCTTACACCCTTGGAAGCCTAGGGAAAGTCGCTGGGGGTCTGTGAAACTGCTTCAGAATTACACTGGTGTGGCTGAAAGCAAGAGCCGTCCAGTGGTCTATACCCTTTCCGGAAAGCTGTTTGGACTAAAGTAGGTAGATGCAAACACAAGAACTGCTTCCTGCAAACCCGGCCACCCAGGTAAGGACCCGTCCTGAGCTGTCCTGAGCAAAGCAACTCTGTTTGTAGTGTCAAGCCCTAAATTTATCATTACGCCTTCATTCACGGTGATACCCTGCGCTTGTCATCTTTTCCTGCACGGTTCATTTGTACATCTCACCCTGTCCCTGTTTTCAAGGATCTGCTACAGAGACAGCTGGATTGTTATTTTCCAAAAGAAGCCCATTTTTCAGGCGAGAAGAGAAAACTGCACATCTGTATCAACAGGGCAGATGCACTGCAAAGTGATCAAATGGAGTGTCAATATCCCAAGACAGAAATGTCCTACTTCCTTCAGAAACACTTACATGAAAATAGGAATATTTCCTTTTACAGTAATGTATCTTTAATGCAACTAAATATACCTGGGACATATCACTCATGCAACTGATCCTAAAATTGCATCAAATGTACTTATTTTGTTACAATTTTCTTCCAAAATGGAATCTCAGTTTTCAGTAATGTACTGTTCACTCTAATAACTCCTCTACATAGAACTCTTCAAAGGTACTTAGCATGAAAGACACTAAGCAAAATAAATATTGAACCTTGTAGCATTTTTATCAGAGGTGAATGCTTTTCTTTTCAGCTGCTAAAAGGCTTGCATATACAAAAGCGGCTGAAAGAAAAGTGATCTTTTAAAATAAGCAAAAACAAACAAGGTGGTTTAATTTTTGATTCTTTTTTTTTCTGTGAGAGATTTGAATGCAATCAGTTTGTCAAGATGATGATCAGTAATGTAACGTTGCATATATTGTCCTGTGACTGAGGGAAATAAATCCCATTAGAAAAAAAAATGGAATGAAAAACGGACAGGATTAAGGAAAAAAAAATATTTAAGGTGGAACGAAAAATCTTGCCCCTGGTGCAATAATCGAAAAACAACCTTTGATTGCCAACTTATGAATTGATTGTTGCTTAAACCTAGATCAGATCATAGCTAAATGTCCCTGAAGCTTGGAAAAGTTTGAATTTGGGACAGAACTTCTCAACCAGGGCTCCTTGCTACTTAAAATGATTATGAAATCCATTCAAAAGTGAAATAATAGCTTCATTCCTGAATCCTCATGGAAAGCAAGGGAGGGGCCTGTTAATTTTAAAAAGTTTCTCAGGGCATGAATAGGTTAGAAAACCAGTCATTTGCTTTCTCACATTCCTCTGTACTCTTTGCTTCTTGCACACTTTGCTTAGGTGTGGCTTTAGCAATCCTTTAATTACAACTTACTCTTTTTACTGTGTAAGCCAGTACTAGACACTCACCTCTCAGTGTACCTGACTGAGCACATTTCAATCCTGAAAGTACTGTATATTTCATACCTGTTAATCATCTCACTTTTAGCATTGCAAATGGTTTAGGTTGGAAATTGCCAGTCACAAAGTTGAGATTTTAAGGAGTTCCTTTATGCCCAAAGAAGGAATCTTACAGTTTCCTGCACATGTAATTGTTTAAAGATTGCCCTTCACGTGGGGGATGGTGTCCCCCATTCAGCCACAGAGAGGTACAACTGGACAGGGGAATATACCAGAATCAAACCCAAGACCCCCCCCCCCTTATATGATGTGAAACCTTTGGGCACAGAAAACCGTTCTGCTTACAGACGTGGAGCTATGAGATACTTGACTTGAAAGGTGTTTTTTCAATGGGCATCTTTAGAAGCTTCTGAATTTCTCAGATAACTTTATTGCTGGGTTTGCCTGGAGGATGTGGTTGTTAGGTAGTTATTGCAATTTGTAAGGCATGGTAATTTTATCTATTGCTGATGGCAGAATAGGGGTATTTATAAGGGTAATCGCTATGTATTAAATCTGAGCCCTTTAACATCTCCTTTACTGCAATCTACTTTTTGGCCCTTTCTGGCCTGATTCACTTTAAGCCTCCTTTACACCACTCGGATGGTGTAACAGGCACTTAAACAAAAGCCCCTTTGTACCATGATAGTTCTCTAAGAGGCTTCTGTGGAACTAAGAATCTGGCCCTGCATTTGTGTTTTCTCTCAGCTGGTTCATTTAAAGGGACTCGAGTGACAATTCTGGAAACATTCAGCCTGATTCTACATCGCCCTGCCTCCTGTGTGGTCATTTACGCCAGGTGTAAGCCGATTTGGTAGCATTTTGCACTCCTCCTGCTTTGCACTGGCGTAAAAGACTGCACACAAAGTACAGGGCAAATGGAGAACAAGACCCATAAAGTACAATTTAAATACAAATCCTTCAGCTTTGTTCAAAGACATGCTAAATACCCCAGGCGCATAAGGGCTTTCCATGGTCGGGAGAACAGAGCTGATTTATTATGAAGAGAATTATCCGCCCTCAATTGCTTTATTTTTTTAAATCCTACTTAATAGTTATTTATGTGCAAGTGTCTTTTATGCGCTTTTCCAAGGGAGCTGCAGCTACACCCAGCGCTGAAGAACTTGCTACTTTTGCCTTCGATAAATAGCAAAAGTTTGCTTCAACATGTGCAGAAAATACTTTGTCAATTGCAAATCAAGAGGTAATGTTCAGGTTTATCTAATGTAATTGTAGAAAACAAGCGATCCCTGTATAAAAATGCACATGCTGCCGAGAAAGTACAATATATAAAGCGTGCTGTGGCAGTTGTGATCACTGTATAAAATATATACTGGAGATAAAATAACAGCCTTTAAAATGTTCTGTCACAATTAAACACAATTCTTTGTGTTGTGTTTTAAAATAGTTTCTTGGTGTTCCATCTTTGGGGTTTTTTTGTTGTTTGACTTTTGCGTGCAAGTTTTAAAAAATAAACACAGCAAGAGGAGGGTTTGTTTTGTTTTGTTTTTTTAAAAGAAAAAGTAGGTATTGTCCTTTTATGTGCTGGTTTTATTTTGGTTTGTTTCAGAACATTATAAAAAAGATTCCCTGGGATAAAAAGATTACGTTTCTCTGACATAAGAGGTGTGAAATGTCATGCAGCTGAGAATCATTTACCACTATGCAGAGTGTTTTAAAATACAAATTAATGAAGTCAAGACTGATGCAACATTGCTGGTCAATGTTTCCTTTCTATATCGCTTATCTGTTCTGGCTTTTTTCTGCTGCCTATGAAGGACCTGAAGAACTATGCAGGCTGAAGAGGGGGAAAGTTCACAGTCCAGAAAGGTGGATTTTAAGATAATTTCGTACAAATACATACTTTTGGCAAGATAGTGGCATGCAAAATCCCTAAGATATCAAAAGGCAAAAACAATTTGGCTGGGGGGTGAAGGGAAAAGTAAGACTCATATTCAGGATGAAATTGAATTGTTCTAGTATACAAATAAAATTGATCTAAGGGAAAACTAAGTTTCTGATTATACAAACTATCTTGTTCACAGAGAATTCTACTTTAAAAAAAATGCCCCTATGTATGTGAATTCCCCAAAGGCATGGTTCGCTTGAAATCTTGTCAGTTTTCCCCCAAAAATGAGTTAAAAGCAATGTCATGTCCTCAACCTGTCCCATGAAGCCATGTGTCAAAGTTTGAGGTTTTACCATCACCTTTTTCTTATTTAAATTCTTTTTTTTTTCCCTCTGTCTCTCCTGTGTAAAAAAAAAAAAAAAAATCCAAACATTCTAATTGACAATTCAGGAGAAAAGATGAAATGGTCAGAGTGCTATCAAATGTAAAATCAAAACAAAAATAAACAATTTGGTCTCCGATATCTTTTATCTTAAGGGCTTCTTTAACAACTCCAAGTTAATAATATTCAGACAGAAGTGAAGTTTATTAAGTTGATTGCGCCCGTTAGTCATAATTTCCTCTTTTATTACACAGCCCTTCTGAGGCATGCAAAGTCCTTTATAAACACTGGCCAAATCTTCTAACCCACCTTAATGAAGAAGCGATTTATTATTGTCCTTATTGTGCAGAGATATGCTGTAGTCAGTCTGCAAGACACTCTGTTCTCAGGTCCACTGGTGACTTTCACTTCATGTAATTTTAAAAAAAAATAGTAGAAGTAAAGAACAGATTTTGCATTTTGATTTACACCAAGGCAGAAAAATTTACTAAATCATTTTAAAAGACAAGCAGAGAAAGACGTTTCATATCGGTATTTAGTTTTAAGATGAGATCCAACCTGAAGGAATTCTAATTCCAAACAACAATTATTTAAACATTTTCCTCAGAATAACCTATCTAGGTATAGATCTGGGATACAGAGACAGACGTACAGGGAAATATCAATATAGATCGTCCATGACAAATGTGCATAAGCTGTTGAAGTATCAGGTTTTGTGTTTGTGCAGGCAGTCCTAAGACTCCGTTATACCATCCAATAAGTAAGAGCGATTAAGAGAAATTTCCTTCCTTTGTTATTAGAAAATACCCCTCTTTGCTGAATTCAGATCTGCCAGATCATGGCTACTGGTGCCTGTAGAACTGATCATCCCCTGTAAAATCTGGCTTTTTATGCAGCCCACTTTGCTTAGTCAGGTAGGTCATCTACTTGATGTATATGGGTTGTATTAAATAACTTAATCTAAAGGGAATTAAATCTACCTGGCTAGTGCACTATTGCTAGGGTACCTAGGCAACCAATAATTAAATTATACATCTAACCTGTCTAATATGTAGATGCATAGGTGTACACATACCTATGAGACAGTTCAACCTCTCTTATCTATGTCTGTCTGCCTGTCTGTCTATCTACAAAGATGCTCAGCAAAATAGGGGTTTTTTTAGGATTCATGCATCCCATACCTCACTCTTTAGGAGGAGTATTTGATAACCTGTGAAAGTTTTTAGACAACGTGTGAGAACATGGCAAATGCAGCTTTGCCAACCTTTTTGCCTAATTTTGTTTATTTACTCTTTTGGGGGTTCTTTTAAAATATCAGTTTCTAGCACATGCACACCGATGCAATAGTTGATTAAAAGAAACCACCAATTCTTGAGTTAAAACCTGCCAGTTAACTAATTTGTGCCTATTTTGAGAAGTTTTTATTAATATTTAAACCACACACAAAAACTTTACTTGGGGCTTGAGCTAACTTCTGAGGAAGTCGATAACATGGTTGCCAGTTGATTTAAATAAGCATTGGACTGGAACCTCCCCGATGTGAAGTAATTGCCTTATTCCCTGCTCAGATAAATTCATTTTAGTTAGCTTTTTTAAATAAAGAAAACATCAGAGGTAATTTTGAGGGGTGCTAATGCCAGTTTGATGTTGTAGCTGGGGAGAATCTTACAGAAAAGTAAATATTTTGCCTATTTGACAACACCTGGATTTTTGAAAGTGATCTGAATTTGCAGTATACTAAAACTAAAAAGCCAATTATTGACTACACAAGCTACAACTTTAAAAAGTGGATGTGCCCATGCAGACTATTTTGCATGTATAAATGTTGCAAATTGTAAGTAACATCCCAACTGAGTTGTCAAGATATAGACAGGAAGAAAAACTATGAGATGCCATATAAAAAGTTACAGCAACAATTTATTTGTAACCAGGTGTGAAAGTGCTGGTAAATTTTGTATGGGTCCTGTCCTGTTACAACCCCGGGCCCCTGCCAGCTCTTTAAATAGCTCTGTGCTGAGTTTTGCTGCAGCTTAGTCAGTTGTTCCCGGAGCTGTGCGCTAGGGTGCACCTCCCTTTCACCTCTGTTTGTAACCTGTGTGTAGACCTAACTATTACTTCATATGTGCTGGGGCTTATCCAGGCTGAGCCCTGGTACTCTACCCTTGGCAGTTCATAACATCAGAATCCCTGGGCTTGCCACAGCAACTAGCAAAGTAAAAAAGAAATTGGTTGAAATTCTCTCATTACAAATTAAGCAATGATTGCAACCAATGTCACCCTAACTGCCCCGTTTTGTTTTGGTTTTTTTGCTTCTTCTATATTGCATATTAAAATTCCTCTTTTAACATGCACATAAAAATAATTTGAATTAAGAGCTCTATTGAGCTTAAAAACCAGAGTAGTCACTAAGGCTACGTCTACACAATAGCCATATTTCGAAATAAGTTATTCCGGAATAGCTATTTCAAAATAACGCTGCTACACTCAGAAATGTATTCTGAAATAGAACTCAGCTATTTTGAAATCAGTGCTATCCCACGTCTTAACAGCAGCTATTTTTGAAATAAGTATTTTGAAATAGACACTATTCCTCCCACAATGAGGTTTACAGATTTCGATGTAATGCACCCATTATTTTGAATTTATTTTAAAATAGCATGTGTGTTGTGTAGACGACAGCAAAGTTATTTTAAAATAACTCCTGTTATTTCGAAATAAGTTTGTGGTGTAGCCTAAATGTTGTGTGTCGCGTTTTACTAACTGCAAGTAAAATTTTTGCGTTTTAGTATTGAAATTACTGATGCAGTAATAATGTAATTGCTGAAAGTGTTGGCTTTTTGCATCGTTTGGAAGCTTGCATTGAATTTTGGTCAGTGTTTTAATGTATCTGTTACGTTGGTTAATGGTCCTAAATGTGCCCCTTGTGTTGTCCAGACACAGAAGTCAGCAAAGCAGATTCTCCTTCACCAATTTAAGGAAAATATTTCATAGAGGAGAATTCTGCACTTTCAGCACACTTGCACAGGCAATTGTATTTTTCTAAGGGTGCAGTTTGGCAGGACAACCACGCATCGATCAAGCTTCCAAAAGTGTCATTTTACGTGACAATCCATCACTTCAAAAGTACAAGATAGGTTTGCGATCCCTTGAGTATGTTGAAGTGAAAACTTTCACAGTGTCTTCCGAAGAAGTGTGGGCTGGGAGGTGGATTAGAACAGGTGGGATTTCTTTCAGTATTAAAACTACTCCTGAGAAACAACTTAATTGCTAGACCATCAAAACCAAACATATAATAATTGAAATCTTCAGGCAGCTGTCTTTTCCTTGGTCTCTTTTCCTCAACAATTTTTAAAAAAAAGTAAAACACTTCTATGACAACTTCAAAAAAAACCCCTCTGAGATCGCCTGGAAATCTTTGCAAAACACTCAGCACAGAAATAACCCTGATCTCGATACATGTATGGTATATTCTCTGTTCTTTTCTCCCCTTGAATAACTAGGGGCACCTGCAGTAAAGCCAGTCTCTCTTTCTTCCTTAAAGAGTTGCTTTTGCTACCGATACCCCTTTCCTTCCTGATGTCAGAAATCTCCAGTGGTGACATCTCGTGTTCATCTCTACAGCAACTAGTTGGGATATTAGGAAGAAAGAAAGATAAGCTCTGTTGAAGGAATAGATAATAAAGACCCTGTCTTCTTGCAAACATAACTAGTTGACATACGCTACGCAATGTAAGCAGTCTCTTTTTTTACTAGCTAGACTTCATGTAGCTGCTATGTGTTATTTGATACTGCTTGTCTCTTGTAGTATCAGGCCAATAGTCCTGAAATCACTTCAGATTAAACATCCTGCTCTTCGTCCTGCCTTCCCAACAGTGCTGCCCTCTCAAGATCTCAAAGCTCCTTTGCAAATATGAGTGAAACTTGGCCACGCAGGTGTTTGTTCTCCCCTTTTACAGGAGGGGAAACTGAGGCACGGAGCAGCATTGCAACTTTCTACAGCTTACATGTAAAGAGCTGGGAATAGAATCCTGGGTAGAATAGCTGCCCTGGGAGTAGAAACACCGGCTCTCATTCTTCCTGTGCTGTTTGGACCACACACAATCACCCTGCATTGTGATCAGTCCCCTTTGGGTTATGCTGGCCAGTTTGATGAACCTGAAATGGCCAATAAGCTGATGTTTCCCCTGGCCTGTGGACCGGCTCTGGGGCCAGATTCTGCAAGGAGCTAAGCCCCATTAGATGGCTTTGGGCAGCACGAAGAGCCCAGTCCCACTTCTTGACCCATCAGCTTCTTCCTTGCCTGTTCAAAGGGCTGGGAATCCTTGGACATGTAGAGAGAAGCAGGGTGTGGGGACAAAGAGGTTACAGGGCTGGGTTGGTGGGGAAGGAAGCAGCTGGTGCCAATTTACTGCTTGGTGTTTGGTGAATAGATTTGTTTTGTGGCTACATGGGCGTTTGCCCGAAGCCTTATTAATAAATACAACTAATAACCCCTGGCTCCTATGTGGTGCTTTTCATCAGTAAACGCCAAAGCTTTCTCCAAAGGAAGATTAGATTCAAGCGCCTCAATTGACAGATGGGGAAACTGAGGCACGGGCAGGGCCGTGGTCAGCCAGCAGGCCAGTGGCTCTGTCGGGAATGGGACCCCAGTCTGGTGCTGAATTCACTAGGCTGTGTTGCCTCAGGAAGTCATGCTGGGGAGAGCTCAGCCACTCCTGGCTTTTCTGGACGTTTGGTGGTAAAGAGCCTGGCTCTGCTGGCGTTTGTGGCCTTCTTGAGGCTCTCCGAGGCAAACGGAAACAAAAACAGCCAATGGGGAGCCAGCGGAAACCACCCAGGGCCTGACTCTTACCCGATTTACACTCAGAACCCTTTAGGCCATGCTGCCTGGGCATTGTCTGCTTCTCACCTCCTGAGAGGCAGACAGAGGCCTGAGCCTCACTTGCCATTGAGAACTCTGCTTGAATCCAGAACCCCCGAGGCAGAATCCAGCACCTAGGTGCATCCAGGGCAGAATAAATTTTATGTGCACCAAGGCATGTACAGAGGTGCACCACTGGTAGAGACATATGCTGCCAGTTGTGGGTGTTGGGGTACTCTGCTAATCAGCTGGGCAGCACCTGAATCTCATTTTACCATGCCCACATCTCATTTTCCAGGCACTCACTCCTCTGGGGGCTTGTCTACTCCTGAACGCCCAACAGCACGGCTGGCCTGTCTCAGCACTTTCCTGTAGACGCTACATCAGCAGAAATAATCCACCTCCTCAGAGAATTCCTCCATCCACCTGGCCAAGGATTAGGTCCTGGGTTCCCTCTAATTTTTTTTCCATCCATGGGTGGAATAAATATTATTACATGCACCAATGCATGTGTGGATGTGCACCACCAGTAGAAATACACACGGCAAGCTGGGGCCACTCTGCCAATCAGCTGGATGGCACCTGAATATTTGCTGGCTGGCCACCTCAGCACTCAGCTTCCAGGGAACACTGGTTAGGTCAGGATTAGCTGTGAATTTTTAATGCCCCAGAGACAGAGCTGTGCCAAGGTCATCTCCCAGCCTGGGAAGAGGAAAGTTTGATGTTCCCGAAGTGTCAGCACTGCACAGCATCCCACGAAGTCTCAAACCAGGCCCCGCCCCACCCCCGAGCGCCAAGCCCAGCAACGAACTTGGGTCGTCGGTGGCCACGAAAGCCCTCCCCGGTCAAGAAGAAGCCCCCCCACGGACCAGGCTTTTCTGCTGCGCCATGTGAATTAACTAACTTTGTTTTCAACCAGGCCTCCCCCTTAATACCCTCGCCCCTCCCCCGCACTTTTGCTGGCGTTTGAGAGTAAGCGAGGCGTGAGAGATCTTTTGGAATAATGAGGTGTAATTAGCCCTGGCAGCTTTTATCTTCCAAACTCTCTCCCCCCCTCCTGCTTCAATTAGATTGAAATAAAAAAAAAGGGAGAGAGAGAGAGAGAGAGAGAGAGAGAGAACAGACCAGAAAAAAAAAAGAAAGTTTGCACGCCGCCCGCATGGCCCCGGGTGCCTTGCTGGTGCGGAAGCTGGAGCCGTCCTCCAAGGCCTTTAACCTGGCACGAAGGCAGCTGTTTGCCTCAGTAGCGCTCCACGCTCAGAGCAGGGGAGAATCAAAGACTCCAGGCGCCAGGTTTCTATTCCCACTGGCTGTGGGCGAGCCACTTGGTGCCTCAGTTTTCCACCCCCAGAGCTCAGGGACTGTCTCTTGCTCCGAATGCGTGGAGAACCTGGCGCAGCAGGGCCCCAGGCTGGGTCTCTGCACCCAGGCCACCCAACTGAGAGAGAAGTGCTGCTGGACCATTAGCAATGGTTGCAGCCTGGTGCATTAATAGGAACTGGCTGATATGGGTTGAACCTCTCTAATCTGGAACTCTCTCATCCGGCAACCTCCGTAATCTGGCATGGTTGTAGCTAGCCAGATGACCACTTATCGTGCGTGGGGCCAACTTTCCCACAGTTCTGTAAAGTTTGTTTCCAGCCACCAGTCCTGGCTCTCAGGGTTCTGTGCTGTTGTTTAGCTGTCATTTACCCCAAATGTCTTCTCAGAGCCCAGTAAGCAGTGGAAGTGTTAACGCTGCTAGACAATATTGACCTCCCATGGTCTGGCAAATTCTCTTGTGTGGCGCTGGTCAGGTCCCAAGGGTGCCAGATAAGGGACGTTCAACCTGTACGTTGTGCTCTCTGTCTCTGTTGCCCTTTGCCACTTTCATCGGTGGTCAACTCAGACTCTGGAGGTTCTTCATATTTTGGCTGTCCTTGACTGACCCAAGGAGTGTTACAATAACAATACAGGTTGAACCTCTCTAATCTGACACCCTCAGGACCTGACGGGTGCCAGAGGAGATAATTTGCCGGAACATGGGAGGTTAATATTGTCTAGCAGCATTACCAACACTTCTACTGCTTACTGGGCGCTCAGAAGACATTTTGGGGTAAATTACAGTTAAATAACAGCACAGAACACTGAGAGCCAGGACTGGTGGCTGGGAACAAACTTTATGGGACCGCGGGAAACTTGGCCACACCCATGATAAGTGGTTGTCCAGCAAACTAAAATCATGCTGGGTTACGGATGTTGCCAGACGAGAGTGCCAGATTAGAGTGGTTCATCATGTGGAACTTTGAGTTCTTCCAAAGAGCTTTGAGCTCTGCAGATGGGAGATGTTGTAAGGGTGGGAAGCTTTAGTAATTATTAATTATTTTATTAATAATCTGAGGAGAAAAGCTGGAGGCTCCAGGAGAGAGTTTGCAGGCGTAGTATGGAAGGGAAGAGGCAGAGACAACTCATGGGACAGTCAATCCAAGGCAGGAAAAGGGCTCAGCTGATCTTCCTTTTTTTTTTTTTGCTGCACTGACTCTGGGGGATAGCTGCCAGCCAAACTGGCCAGGAGTCTGGGCAGCATGTGCACCAGCTGGCTAACAAAGAGGGAGGGTAAAAAATAGCTGCAGGTTCAGCGGCCACCCAGGAGAGATTCAGGTACTGCTCGGCTGATTAGCAGAGCTCACCCAGCACCCTCGGTGGCCCATGTGTTTCTCTGAGTGGCGCATATCCACACATGCCTTGGTGCACCTAACTGATGTATTCCTCCCATGGATGAAAAAAATGAGAGGGAACTCAGGTCCCATGAATATTATTAGCTCTTCTGCCTGATCTTGCCACTTCCCCGAAATCTCTTTAAGAAACCTGGTTTGTTGGGAGGCCCTGAAGCTTTTGCTAAGGAAGGGAGCGCTGGCCACCCAGGGCAGCTGGTGGCTTCCGTCACTGGCCTGGTTCTTGCAGGAATAATTCCAGGAATAATTCCAAGCCAAAGGAACGTAGAGCCCTGGGGAGGACAGGGAAAATAAATGCCCTCCCCTGCTCCAGCTTGATCCCCGCTTTCTGCCTCCCAGCCTGCAAAGTGAAATAAAATAAGTTGTTCTAGGCACATGCGTGGCTGTCTTGACCCCTTTCAATTCCCGACTGCCCTCTGATCTTTCTTACCCGTGACCCTGCTCTTCAGCCTGACAGGCTGATGGATGGGCAGTGCCTGGTGATTTATGGCGGCTTTTAATATTTGGAAAAACAGACTCGACCCGACGGCGGGGGAGAACGGAGGCAGCGGAGGGGCTGGGCCTGGGTGGATTTTCAACCGGGGGCAAGGGGGAATGGCCGAGGGATTTATCAACCTTTTAGACTGGGTGGGGGAGGGGAATAAAGTGCTCTGTCTGTCCTGAGTGATTTATGTGCAATTGCTGCGATTAAATTGGCCTTAGCTAATGATCACTAACTAGTGAGGGGCTGACCTTTCTCTGACAATGAAAAGGGGCCAGGAGCAGGCTGTGTCTGTGTGTCTCTCTCCATCCCTTGAGCCAGGAGAATCTATTTAGCAATGATGATGCGCATGCCCCTTCCCTTTAGAAATAATCCCGTCCCCACCTGCAAATCGCCATCTAGTCGAGGGGACGGAAATTTCCATGCAGCAGGAGCGGACCGGGAGGTGCAGTGACTAGTCGGGGGGTGCTAAGCCACAGACGTTTTTCAGTTGCCCCAGAGGCTCCTGGAGACTGGAGCGCCAAGTGGGAGGGGCTTATTTGTATCAGTGGGTGGGGCTTAAATACACACTTCCTAAGTGACTTTGAACAGGACAGTTAAACCCGGGCCACTGTTCCCTCTGTTTTTTTCCATTCATGGGTGGAATAAATTTTATTATATGCACAAAGGCATGTGCAGATCTGCACCACCAACAGAAATACATGCTGTGGCCTTTGTACTAGTGTAAATGGGTCTGCACTAGTGAGGCCACGTGCCAGGAGAGTTAAAGCAATATAACTGCCATAGAATTTCCTACTGCTGCCCATCACCATGGCATCTGAGCATTTTCCTCATACAGTCAGTAGCAAAACGGAAATCCCTAATAGATTTCAGGGAGGTCTCTAACGCTTATTTTTGCAGATTGAAAAAATCTGCCAGGGGGGAAGAGATTGTGGTTGTGACTTTTTTAGATTTTATTCATTTGATTTTTTTATTTGCACTTGGGATGGTGTGTTTTGAAGACACTGTTATGTTTATTCTGGAGGAGAGAGGGTCGGTAGAAAGGGATGTCTGAATATTGTGAGCATCATTCTTACAGCAGAACAGCCTTTTCAAAGAGGACTCCCAAAGCTTAGATTTCTGTTAAAAAGAACTTTGAGGAAGACTTCACAAGAGACAAGGCAAATGGAGAGTCAGGTGTAAGAAAGGTTCCCTGGTGCAGCTACATCAAGGGCTGAAATTCTGATCTAAAACAGATTGTTTGTTGCATCCTGGACCATCGGATGCTGCGTCTGCCCTTTCCCCAGATATCTGTCCATGTGTTCCATGATGTTTCCAGAATCTTTCTTCTGGATAACTCACTTTGATGGCCTTTCACTTTGATGGTCGTTAGTGGAGCTGGTCTGAAAATTTTAATCAAACCAGTTTTCTGTTGGGAAAATGCTAACCAATCTTCCCCCACCCATCCAAAAAAATTTTGTGTTGGTTTTGATGAAATATTGCTTTGAAATGAACTGGGAGAAAAATTCAAAAATGTCAAAATGGAATCTGTCATTCTGGAACAACTCCGTGTTTCAAAATTGGCTTGGTTTTGTATATAAAAAAATGCGTTTTGCAAAGGCTGAAAATTGAACTGAAATGTTTCCAATTTATTGAAACAAAAGGTTTGGAGGGACCCAAAATTCTTTGCAAAACATTTTAACCATTTGAATTTGTGTCTGGATTCAGGAGAGGGTTAAAAAAAAAAAAGACAAATTTTTGGAGACAGAATATCTGTTTTCTAACCAGCGCTAGTAATTAGCAACAACAAAGAAGCAGCCTGAACTCCTTGCTTGAAGGCTGCTAGCCTTGTGGCAGTGGAAGGGGATGGAAGGAAAGGTGGTCAGAGCACAGAGTCAACGGGAACCTCGTGTCTGTACAAAATCCCATTTCAGGGTTGATTTTGCCTTTTGTGTGGTCATTTGTGTCGGTAACTCTCTTGAGCCAGGTTTAAGGCAGTCGTTTCCCACGGGAGTGTTGGGACACTCTGGTGTGCGGGGAGAACTGTCTAAATGGGCCTGGAAATTTCGTCAGTTTCTCCCATTGTGGCACTATGCAGAGTCCCGCTGAGGGGAAATGCCAACCCCGCAGGATCCCGTTCGCAATGGGAGGCAACTGAAATGCTGTTCTCTGGCCTGAACAACCTTGCAGGGAGCCCACCCACCTCCCTGCAGTGGCAAGGGAGGGAGGCCTGGAGCTGGGATGTGATTTAAATGCCACCTCCTGGCTACAATGGACTGGCAGGGAGGGGAGGCTGCTTTCTGGAGCCACCCTTTCCACTCGTGCGTAAAAGAGCAGCCTCTGAAATTTCTGAAAGAAGTCCTGTGGCACCTTATCGACTAACAGGTTTATCAGAGCATAAGCTTTTGCGGGCAAAGCCCCACTTGATCAGATGCACTGATGGGCAAGCGGCCAGAGCTCGAGTTCATGAGGAGACTGTCTGCGCCAAGAGAGGCATGACAGTAGCTTGCTTTGGGGCTCTGGAGCTGGTGGCAAATGGGTCCCTCGGCTCGTCTTTCCAGAACACAAACAGCCTCAGACTAGGGGTTCCCTAGGTGACAAGTGCAGTGGATAAGGGAGGGAAGGCAAAGGGTTTGTCAACCTGCGTGACACCAGACAGGGATTTCTGGGGACATGGGCAGACCTGAGGCACGTAGGACACTTGATGCCTATGTTTAAGGTGCTGGGCTGAGACCCTGGAGATGTGCATTCAACTCCTTGCTCTGCCTTGGACCCATGATCTGGGTCTCGGGATGTTACCCAGTTGTATGTGTATTAAATAAACTAATTGCCCTAAGCCAGTGGTTCCCAACCTGTGGTCTGCATGCCCCAGGTACAGATAAATAAGTGTGATAATAGGATATAGTTTTAAGTAAATTGCAAAGTTACCGTTAATTATTATTTTAAAACTAAATCTCTCCCAATCATGTTATGAATGGCTGTCTGCAGATCTATGCTGTGGCTTCTTTTCTCCTTTACTGAGGTGTACAGGCGGCTAGAATTGGCTTTGATGGGGGTCCACGAACAGTTTGGGGGGTGACTGGAGATCTGCACTAGTGAAAAGGTCAGGAGCAACTGCACTAAGCCAATGCCTGTCTCCATGTTGCTGATTTTGGCTCTAAACAGGACGCGGGCCTGCCAGACTGTGGGTTCTGCTACTGCTCAGCAAAGGGACAATACTAATTTTGAGCATGTCTCCACTGCAACAAGCGGGTGTGATTGCAGCAAGTACCTATGTATCTGACCTAGCTTTGGTCTAACTAGCCCAGCTACAGGAGCACTGAAGCCATGGCAGCATGGGCCAGTTACTCCAGCAGAAACCCAGGCGGATCCCGGGTACGGCAGTGTCTTGCAAACCGTGTGCTAACTACAGGCTGTCACTTCACATTTATAAGGGCCTCCCTGGTCCTGCTTGCAGCCTTAGAGGCTCTGTAAGGAACCGAGCAATCCGGGTCCAGTTGCAGTCTGCAGCCAGGCAGCCCGCAGTAAAGTGGGGTGACGTGCCTTTGTGGGGTTGAGCAGTAGCTGCCTCTGTTGAGTGTGCTCTGCTCTGGGGCTTTTGGGTGGGTTACAATTCTGAGTTCTGGGAATTAAAGCTGTATTCTGCTGTGGCCTCCCAGGGCTTGCACTGGCTTCAGGGAATTTCCAGAAAGAGTACGTTACGTGTGTGCCAAACTTTTTGGCATAGGCCACGAACAGAAGATACACAAAATGTCCACCCCAAATGTCTCCCCAGCCCTATCCGAGACCCAACAAGCGGGGGAAATGTGCCAACGGGGTTTGCTTGGCAAAGTTAGCATCTCTCTAGCCCTGACACTTTGACGGGAGCATAATAGTCAGGCTGAAGGGCTGATTTCATGGAGATTAACCTCTCGTGTTGCCCTCCGGGCTGCCTCCATGCCTGGCTCTGATTTGTAAGTGTCTGCCAGGCGGATTACTGATGTATTAGCCTATCTGTCTTTTTGTTCATGAAGGTTTATTGTACAGAGGAGAGTGTTTGAAGGCAGCCTGAACCGAGGAAGAGGAGGGTGTTTCCGAGCTCATCTGCACCCAGTGACCCCAAACATACGATTCAGGATTCTCTTTTTGGGTGGGGTGGGAGTGAACTTTGCAGATGACGGGCAATGCTTGTCCAGGCAGCCCTGAGGACTTGCGTCCTCCATCGAGCCCCAGAGTGGGCACAGCTGCCGTATCCCACGGCCATGCACATGTGTCCCAAGTGGAGCTCAGAACCAAGCCCACCAGTGAGGGGAAGGGGATGCAAAGGAGGCACTTGTCCCAGGTCCTGGCAATGTGAAGGGGATCTGGGTAGCCCTAAGGGCTGGGGAGGCATGGTACACTCTGCCTGGCACAGAGGGCTGGCTGGACTTGGTCCCACCTCTTCTGCCCTTGACCCCACCCCACCTGGGAGCACAGAGCCGCTCCCCGCTCCATCTTGCCCAGGGGCCCACTGAGGTTGTCAGCTCCCCTGCCTGGAACCAGTGGTGCACTATTACACTTGCTCAGAGTGGCATAGGCCTCAGAGCCCGGGGTGTAGTACAGCTGCTTCTGGAGCGTTGTGCAGTTAACCTGTGGAACTCCTTGCTAGAGGATGCTGTGAAATCCAGAACTTCAACAGGGTTTGAAAAAGAGATGGATAAATCCATACAGGACAGGTCCATCTATGGCCATTAGCCAAGCTGAGCAGGGAGGGTGTCCCAAGCCTCTGTCTGAAGCTGGGAATGGGCAACAGGGGAGGGATCACAGAAAGATTCCCTCTTCTCATGTACTCTGGGGCACCCAGCATTGGCCACTGTCATAAGACAGGACACTGACTTTGGGCTGACCCAGTGAGGCTGTTCTTATCTTGTAATGCTAGTTGCAATGCTGCTGAAATTCGAGCCAGCCCTGGCTGCAAATTGTGGCAGGTGAGTGGGAGAGGGACCATGGTACTGCCCCCGCCCCCAGTTATGCCTGGGTGCTAACTGGACCCTTGGGTGTTGTGACCTTGTACATGGAGGAGTCTGTTTCTGTACAGCGGCGGCAATGAAGTCTAGCCCAGTCACTGTGAAGATAAGAGAGAGAAGATTCCCTACAGAGGGGTACCCTTAGTTCGTGGCAGGGGAGGGTCAGTGGGGCCAGAATAGAGTTCCTGCTGGTGAGGGAGGGGGAGCTTAAATCCTGCCCCGCTGCCCAAGAAATCTCTAAGTTGATGCTCTGGCCTGAACAATCTTGAGTTAACACAGTAATGCTGGTGCCTAAAATCCCACTGTAGGCCGGAGGTGGGAGAAAAGTATATTGCCCAATCCACTCATTCCAGCCCCTCCTACTTTAGGAACAACCCAACCCCAGCCCCCAAATCCCTCCCACCTAACACACATACAACCTCTGCCTTGCCCCCTCCACCTGGCTTGCCCGCTGCTTTAGAACTGTCCAGTGTCAGCAAAACCCAGGGGCCATAGTCAGTGTTCCCTTTCCCTTTTCCTATCCGTGGGCAGAATAAATGTTATTACACGCACAAAGACACGTGCAGTCGTGCACCATCAATAGAAAAACATGCTGCCGGCCGTGGGTGCAGTGCTAATCAGATGGGTAGCATCTGGGCAGCTGCCCAAGCACTCAGCTCACAGGGAGCACTGGCCGTAACTGGTACGTTGCAGATAGAACCAGAACCCTCTGCTGAGGTAGGTCCCGCGAGGCAGGCTAGGAACGGCCTAGGTTTTCAGAACGGCTCGGCTGGGAGGTATTTGCGCAGAGGCGGTGACTTTCTTTCGAAAGCCTAGCCAGAGCCTCTCAGAGTACGGAGAGTGTGGGGGCCACGCCAACTCCCCACGTCGCTTGTCACGAACCTCGCTTGAAAAGGGTAAAGTGGGGCCCGAGTGAGCGCCAACGCTGAGCAGGGCCGTTTTAATTACATTCCATTAAATCTCCCTTTTGGGGCTGCATTTCCCTACCATGTGCTGCACATTCTCATGGTAATTATGGGACATCTGTATAGAGGCTCCTTTCTCATCAAAGATGGCTCTCATCAAAGACGCTCCTGGGAAACCCTTCACCTTTGACCCCTGGGGTCACCACCGAAACAGTGGCTCTATAGTTCGCGCTACTGTAAAGCAGTAGTATCCTTTTTCCTTCTCTAGTCTGACCCGGGCTTGGGGCTTTAATGCAATCCATGTTTGTGTGGGGGTGGGGAGCTCACTGTTCATGTTGGTTCAGAGGGGGGAAGGTGGAGAAAAGGGACCTTTCTTCCATCCCCCAGTTCTCCATTGTGCCCCCCACTCAAAGAATGGGTATGGGTGAGTTAATACTTCTCTTAACCAGTGTTCTTGCTAATTATTTTATCCATGTGTGGAATAAATTTTGTTCTGCTCGTGAGCCATGCACATATGTTCACCACCCATAGAAACACACGCTGCTGGCTGTGGCGCTCCGCTAGTCATCTGGGCAGCCCCTGAATCTCTCCTGGGTGGCTGCCCAAGTGCATAGCTTACAGGGAACGCTGCTTTTAACCGCCATGCCTCAGTGCAGGTTGAGGGGGAAGGAAGCTCAAAGCGCAGGCGGTTTTAATTAGATTGGCTGGAGCGGTGGGTTTCCCAATTCACACTGAGTAAAGGGGGGTGTTCATGAATCCATCCCCTTGTTACCCACCCTCTTCTCAGTGTTGAAATCAGCTGCATCCCGGGTCCTCACCTCTACCCCACAACAACCCTTCATGCACTGACTCTGCAGTGGGGGCAGGTAGGGAAAGAGGTGAGGTCAGTAGCAGCCTCTGGTCTGGAAGGACAGGGGTGGGAGTGGTGCAGCCCTGACCAAGTTCTCTAAATATTGTGAGCCGGTGGCCCCGCCCCCACCCCCACAATCACATGCTTTACCTAAAAACCACGAGATTTTCAAACGTTGGCTTCTTCCTTTTCTTATTCTGCAGCTTTTTTTTTGGGGGGGGGGGACGGTCCTTTTCCCAGTTTTTCTCTGCAGCCACAAGGGCAAGGAATAGCCTTTTTGAGGTGGAGGGTTAACTGATTTTCGTGTAATTGCAAGACTCCAGAAGCTCAGGATTGAAACCCTAAATGTTGTGGACCTTGCAATAAAAATCACAAGAATCGGTAGCACAGATGAAGGAGGAGAGGGTTCCAATGACATTTATTTGGTGCTAAGCAAAAGCCTGTGAAATCCCCGCCTTGGCCTGGATCTAAGGGTGTGTCTACATGGCAAAGTTATTTTGGAGTAATGGCTGCTGTATATATAGCGGGCTGCTTATTTTGAATCCTGTAAACCTCATAGTATGAGGAAGAGAACCTCTTCCAAAATAGATACTTTGGAAAAGGAGCTGAGTAATCAGGCAATAAGGGCTTGCGAAATAAGCAATTCTGGAGTGCTTATTCTGAAATAAAACTGGTGTGTAGACATAGAACACTGGTTGCCAGTGCCTGTTTTTGTGTGTTTCCAGGGGCTCTAATCCAAAACAGGCTCTCTTGTGTGTGGACGTGCAATTTTGGAATAAGTTTTGCTTATTATGGGCTTCCCTGTAGTGTGAACACGCCATTCGGTAATAGTTTATTTTGGGACTTTCAACAGCAGATCTTACAGCTCTTCACAAAGGAGGGTCAGTATCTTCATCCCCATTGAGCAGATCAGGAAACTGAGGCTTGGAGCAGGGTCATGATGTGCCCAGCATCACAGCTGGGTCTAGGAGCCGGCTTGTCCCAGTCCTGTGTACGGCAGCACAAACCCTTTCCACTGCACGCCTCTCGTGCCATGCACAGGGGTAGCTGCCTCCTCTCTAATCCGCCTACCCACCTCCTTGATGTCTCTCCATCTCCCCTGTCCTATCAAGCTGTCTATTTTGTATCTCTACGTTGTCCACTCCCCTGGCGTCCAAGCACTTACGCACCATCAGGAGTGGCCCACGTTGTTACCCAGCATAAGTGATAAATGTGCCCCAGTCTGCAAGAATCACTTCCAGAGTATGAGGACATTGACTTACTCCCGTACAGCTCCATCCCGCCCCCCGTCCCCCATGTTCACAGAAGAAAAGTTGCCTAGGGACTGAAACGCAGACCTGGCATTTAGATCTGGGCTCTTGGCCTGGCTCTGCTGCTGAGGACTTTGGACAAGCCACCTCGCTCTTGTGTGCCTCAGTTTCCCCTGATAGGAAACAGGTATGGTGGCCCTGCCTTCCTTTGTAAAACACATTGAGAGCAAGGACTGGAAAGCAGCATGCGAAAGCTAAGAAAAATTGGCGGGGTTCATGTCCTGACCGACAGGTACTTGTCTCTAGTACTATCAATCATGTGGTTTTTTAGCACTGGGTTCTGATCGATAAATGTAGATTTCACTCCACACGCACAAACCAACCGCCCTAGATATTAACCTTCAATAATAATTGAAATACCCAGATAGATAAAGTCAGGGAAACAATGCCTGAGAATTTAGTACTGCCAAAATCCAGTCATTTAGATTTCTTGAATTAGGCTGATTGCAAATGGACTCATGAATGAACAGTAACAAGAAGAACAGTCTGTTGATTTCTGGATGGTTACTTCGCATATTTTGACACGTTGAGTATTTGTGTTAAAGCCTTTAACTTTTGAGTCTCAATGCCTGTGGTCATTCATCAGGGGGTAGCTGAGTTAGTCTGCATCTTGAAAAACAACAAGAAGTCCTGTGACACCTTATAGACTAACAGATGTTTTGAAGCAGAAGCTTTTGTGGGCAACAACCCGCTTCATCACATGCATCTTGTTGTTTATGGCTACTCAATAACTCTTCAGCCACCATCCTCAACTCCCGTAATTTTCTGCAGCTGTGAAAATTTAAATGGGTAAAAAATGGGAGAATAGGGCTCACAACCCTAATTGCACACAATGGTGACATGGTAATGGCTGCAGTCTAAAGGTAAATAGATAGCTAGGTGTCGATTTGCATGTGTAGAGATATACACTATCGGACCTGTTGAAAGTTGGGCTGGAAGGAAGTTGTGGAGAGAAACTGGTAAGCCAAAGTTTATGGGCCAGGCCCCTTGCTGTCCGGGGGAGGGCCTGTGGCTGGCATGGTGCGGGGGGGTGTTGTCCATTGGGGGTGGGGCTAGACCAGGCCCCAAGCTGGGTGAGGGAGGGGCTGTCACAAGGCGGGGCTCTGGCGGGGCGGGGGGGGAGGGGCTGGGCTAGGCCTTATGCCACCTGGGGAAGGCATGGGGGCTGGCAGAGTGTGGGAGGGGCGGGTCTTCATTGGGGGAGCTGGGCTAGGACCTATGTTGGCTGGGGGAGGGGCCGGGGCTGGCAGAGGCAGATGAACGCAGCAGTAATAATAATAATTAATACATAGCCATATATAAAAAATAAAATCACCATTGGTCGACATGACCAAATAACAGCCTCAGACTCTGCCAAGCCTGTATCTCATCTGATCCAAGGTCTCCTCTTTTTGGTCCATGTTTCCTTTGATAACTCAGTCCGAAGCACTGCTCTTCCTTTCACGCCCATCGCGCCGCCTTCTCCCAGCAGTCACGCCTTAGGGGTAGTGGGAATGGTAAATTCCAGGGCTGCCTGTAACACCCGATGGGCTACAAGCCACACTGGGCCGCTGATCATGGAGATGGGGGTGCAGCAGCAGGCTGGTGGCTTGATCCTATTGTGACATGCATCGAGGTAAGGGCAGTCAGGTCCCTTTAGGGGCTGTGGTGGGAAGCGCCTACCAGCCAGCTGGGGGCAGACAATAGGTTGCCCAGGAGAAGAAGCCCCATGGCAGTTAATTGTTCGATCCCTTGAGGTCGGGGGCAAGGGGCAGGAAACAACTCATCGGAGCAGCCCCAGGAGAAGACCTCTTTTTGCCCTGCCACCTCACCCCCGACCATGCGTAAGGCCAAGGGTCCAGCTGTGGGGATAGACCTAGGCACCACCTACTCCTGCGTGGCTGTGTGCCAGCACAGCAAGGTGGAGATCATTGCTAATGACCAAGGCAATCGGACCACGCCCAGCTACGTGGCTTTCACTGGCACGGAGCGCCTGGTGGGGGACCCGGCCAAGAGCCAGGCGGCCCTCAACCCCCAGAACACCATCTTTGATGCCAAGCGGCTGATGGGCCGGACGTTGGAAGACCCCATGGTTCAGCTGGACATGAGGCACTGGCCATTTCGGGTGGTGAGGGATAATGGAAAGCTCAAGGTGCAGGTATCCTTCAAGGGGAAGGAGAGGACCTTCTACCCTGAGGAGATCTCTGCCATGGTGCTCGCCAAGATGAAGCAGACAGCTGAGGCCTACCTTGGCTGCCCTGTCACCCAGGCTGTCATCACGGTGCCAGCCTACTTCAACGAAGCCCAGCGCCAGGCTACCATCGATGCTGGGACGATCGCTGGCCTCCACGTCCTGAAGATTCTGAATGAGCCCACAGCGGCAGCCATTGCCTACGGCCTGGAGGCCAGCAGTGAAGGGGAACGGAAGCACAACATCCTCATCTTCGACCTGGGTGGTGGCACCTTTGACGTGTCCATCCTCAGGGTGGATGATGGCATCTTTGAGGTGAAGGCCACGGCTGGGGATACCCACCTGGGTGGGGAGGATTTTGACAGCCGGCTGGTGGATCACTTGGTGCGGGAATTCAGGCGGAAACACAAGGAGGACCTCAGCCAGGACAAGAAAGCCATGCAGAGGTTAAGGGTGGCCTGCGAGAGAGCCAAGCGCACGCTCTCCTCCATCACCATTGCCTCCATCTCCATCGATGCTCTGTACAAGAGGGTAGATTTCTACACCTCCATCTCCCGGGCCCGCTTTGAGGACCTGTGCTCTGACCTCTTCCAAGCCACCTTGAAGCCCTTAGGGAAGGCGCTGAGGGATGCCAACATAAACAAGGACCAGATCCATGATATTGTGTTGGTGGGAGGCTCCACGCGCATCCCCAAAGTCCAGGCACTGCTGCGGGAGTTCTTCAACGGGCAGGAGCTGAGCAAGAACATCAACCCAGATGAGGCTGTGGCTTATGGGGCGGCCGTGCAGGCGGCCATCTTGACAGGCAACAGATCCCAGGGTCTGCAGAACATGCTCTTGCTGGATGTGACTCCACTGTCCCTGGGGATTGACACGGTGGGAGGAGTAATGGCCACTGTGGTCAAACGCAATTCTGCTGTCCCGACCAAGGAAACTATGGAATTCACCACAGCGGAAGATGACCAAGATACGGTTGTGTTCGAGGTCTATGAAGGGGAGAGACCCATGAGCAAAAATAACCACCTCCTGGGCACCTTCACCCTGAGCGGCCTCCCTCGGGCACCGCGCGGCGAGCCCATCATTGAGGTCAGCTTCTCCATTGACTCCAACAACATCCTGACCGTATCTGCTAGGGACAAGGACACGGGCAATACCAGCCAGCTCACCATCACCGACACCAGGGGGCGGCTGAACAGGGAGGAGGTGGAGAGGATGGTGAGGGAGGCTGAGGAGCACAGGGCACAAGATGGGGCACAGCAGGAGAAAATTGAAGCCATGAACTCCTTGGAGTCGTGTGCTCTCCACCTGAAGAGAGCTGCGGAGGGCATCCGGGCCCTTGACGTTCAGGCCAAGAAGAGGGTGCTGGAGATGTGTGAGGAGACCACCTCCTGGCTGGAGGACAACCCGCTGGCAGAGAAGGAGCAGTATGAGGCACGACAGAGAGGGCTGGAGGAGGCCTGGGGCTCGGTCTTCTCCAACGTCAGCCAGAGCCAGAGGGAGGAAGAGGAGGCCAGGGGTGAGGAAGATGAGGAGGAGGCTGCCGTGGCCCAGCATGGAGAGGAAGAGGCCTGAATATGGACTGTCGTGCGCTGTCCCTAAAGAATGCATTAAGAAAGCAATGGCCGCAAAGCATTTAGCCTCCTTTGTGCATCTATTTAGCAGATGAGGTGGATGGCTACACAAAGGTCTCCTTCTGGCCCCCCCACCTTGCACCTAAATCAAGGTCTGGAGCCCCAAACCATTTTGCCTGTTCCCTATGCTCCTGATAGCGCGCTATCAAACTCCACCCCCCATTTTACAGATGGGAAAACTGAGACACGGGGTGGACATGACATGCCCAGGGATGCTCACCAGTTAGTGGCAGAGGCAGGAATAGAACCAAGGCATCCTGACTCCCAGTCCCCCACTCTAACCACTAGGTAACCACTCCCTCTAAGAGCTAGGAAGCTTGGACTCCCAGCCCCTGAACTACTTGGCCATTTACCACCCCGACCCCATTCGTCGATACAGATTGTCTTCAGCCGTGCACAGCTAGTGTTCCCTGTAAGATGAGCACTCGGGGGGCCGCGCAGGAGAGATTCAGGTGCTGCCCAGCTGAGGAGCAGAGCTCCTGCAGCCGGCAGCCTGTGTTTCCATCGGTGGTCCTCATCCACACACACCTTGGTGCCCATAACAAACATTTTTTCTGCCCATGGATGGAAAAAATTAGAGGGAACATTGATTGTGACCCTCCCTTATCTCTGCTGCTCCAGCTCAGAGCTCTGGGGAACCAGCTGCTGCCGTGAGACTCTTCGGCATGTGACAGGATCCCTGGCATCCCACGTCCTTTTCTTGCTGCTGTCAGCTCCCGCCACAGCAAAATAAGCCCCCACAACAGGGACTGTCAGGGGAAGGGGGCAAGGGCCAGACGGTGCTCAGAGGACGTTTGCTGTCATGGGGACAAAGGACATGTCAATGGTAGGGGCGGAGGGTGGCGGAGGACAGGCCCGTGGGGGATGTTGGGTGGATCAAGTCAAAGCAGCGAATTCCAAGGTGATCCTCGGGTCACCCGGTCACCCAGGAGACTCGATGTCTGACCCAGAGCAGGTCAGCAGGTTCTATTAGTGGAGCGAGCCAGGCCCAGCCAGGGGGCCTTGGCCAATCCCTGCTTGCCACTTCCTTTGGTTTTGCTCCGGAGCAGGTTTGGGGTCTGTCCAGGGCTGGACACCACAAGGCCACATTACAAACACCAAAGCCATCTCGTCCCTGCGCTGGCAGGCCTGTAGGAGCCCACGTACGTGCTCACCTGGGCACCCCCCTCTGCCTTCATCAAAATCCCTGGGGTGGTGTCTGGGGCTGTAGTTCATGTTCTGTCTTATACGGCACATATAAATGGCTGCCGAGTTCCCCAGAGGTGGCTGCCTCTCTACTGGGAGTTGTGATCCCTCCCTTTCTCTGACTGACCCTCACCTATGTGGTTCAAGAGCCCAACAAAAGCTCAGGCCCCTTCTGCGCTGGGAGTGATCAGGGGTTCACTCAAACTGGTGGAGCAGCTCCTGGAAAGGAGGGAGGCAGGACCAGGCCCCTTCTCGGAGTCAAGAGGAAGCTCTGCCGAGACAGGAGCAAACGGGCTGAAATCTCAGCACCACTTTCTGCTAAGTGGCAAATGATTATTCATTCCGAGGCTCCCCGTGGCCATAAACTTTAATCACAATGAAGTCATTTGATTTCCATGCACTGTAATCCTGCACCCATCCGACATGAATTAATGGCCACTTACGGGAATGGAAGGGGTTTGGAAGTTAGCGCTGTGGGTTTTTTTTTTTTTTTTTTTCTCCAGAAGATGAATGGCTTTTGGAGACTCACCAGGAGACAGCTGGACCCATGACTGGACTGAAAATTCCACTTCTGGCCCCTTAGTCCCTCTGTCTCCTTGAGCTGCCTGCTGCCTCTGAGATTTCAAAGCACTATGTCTTGTATGAAATCAACTAGCTAAAGGTTTGGCAGAATTTGATTTGTTTGATCATTCCAGACAGCGTTCCCTCTAATTTTTTTCCATCCATAAATGGAATAAATTTTGTTATGCGCACCAAGGTATATGCAGGTGTGCGCCACCAACAGAAACACATTCTGCCTGCTGTCAGTGGCTGTGGGTGCTCTGTTAATCAGCTGGGTGGTACCTGAATCTCTCCTGAGTGGCCGCCCACGTGCTCAGCTTAGAGGGGACTCCGATTCCAACCGATAACAGATATTTATTTTCAAGCCTTCTTCTCGATTTGTATCCATTTTCACTGTCACAGTCTTGCAGCATTGCTAACTGTCCCTCTCCCCACCATCCCCAACTTTTTATCGATTACATTTTCACAGCTGCAGGAAATTCTGAAGGTACCAGAAGACACACATTTAACAGGCTCGCCGACATTTTCAAGCACTATTTTTGTTCCTTTGCAGATCTGTAAGCATCTATTATCCACAGTGAGATTTTTATCTTGGGGGGTGTACAGTGAAATTGACATTCACTGATATCGATTGATAAATATATCGAATCCTTCCCAGCCTAGGGAAGCAGGTTCGCATAGCCTTTGAGTTTACATCTGCAAGCTCCTGGGGGTGGACCCTTGTGCTCTGTCTTAATATAACACACCCACACTTGAGATCCTGGGGCAAAACTCCTGGCTGCTATCCTGACATATATGGCAATAAGTTATAAACTGACATGCCCTAGGACATGAGAGGAGCCAGTGGCAGAGCCGGGAATACCACCTGAGAAGTTTCAGTGTCTGCAGGCTACTTTTAAGGCAGCCCCTAACGTTCAGTCACAGCTGGAGGGTCCCTGCTCTGTAAGCAGAGTGCCTGGAGGAGAGATTCATGTGCAGCCCAGATCATTCACAGAGGGCCCACAGCCACCCACATCATGTGTTTCTAGAAGTGGTGCACATCCACATATGCATTGGTGCGTGTAACAAAATTTATTCTACTCATGGATGCATAAAACTAGAGGGAACACTGGCCCTCCCCTCCTAAGAGCTGAGCATTACCCACCCTTTCATGTCACCTCACAGCCCTGCTGTATGTCCTCCCCTCCTCAGCCCCTGGACATTGCTGATTTCAGCAGGGCCTTTGATGCTCAGTTCCCTGGTGCACCTGCACGTTGACCCCTGGCTCTCCCTCTGCAGGGGGTGGGCGAAGATGTCGGATGCGGAAGCAAAGAAGAGATTTACTCGTGGAAATCATAAACAAAAGGGACAGGGCTTTCCTGTCCCATGGGGACTTCGACAGTGTCCAGCCCCCAGACAGGAGACCTCTGAGCAGGAAGGGAAGGGCTGAGTCACTGAAGCATATTGTTGACTCAACAGGGAATTAAGCTTATTACAAATCCAAAGGAGAAACGGAGCTGCTGGATGCAGGGGGGAGGAGCTGTGTGGTTTTCTTTTTCCTAACTCAGTATTTCTTCTGCCTCAGCTCCATTTGTCCAGCTTTGCAGAACTCAGGCATCTTTTCAGATCAGGAGCTGGGATATAAACGGCTGTGAGATCCCAGAGGGGCAGAAGCTGGTCAGGTTGGGCCAGGGAGCAGCGTTCCCTGTACACTGAGAGCTTGGGTGGCCACCCAAGAGAAATTCAGGTGCCGCCTCACTGATCAGCAGCATGCCCACAGCCACCGGCATGTGTTTTCTATGGTGGTGCATATCCGCATGTGCCTTGGCGCACACAACAAAATTTATTATGCACATGGGTTGACAAAGTTAGACGGAAGGCTGCTGGGGAGATAGCTGAACTTTGCTGCCTTTTCAGGCTGGCTGGTGTAAATTGGCGTGGCCTCTTTGAAGCCAGTGGAGCTGCCTCCAAATTGTGTTGGCTGAGGGTCTGGCTCATGGAGCATGGGGGGCGCAGTTGTTCCCGTGGTATAAATAGTTAATACCAAGCTGTCTGTGCAGTAGGGGAAGGGCAGCCTAGTGGTGAGGCACCGTGCAGCCCCCACCCGCCACCCAGGAACACAGGTTTTGATGCCTGGCTTTGCTGGAAGCCAGACATGCACGAAGTGGGGGTGAAACCCCGAGGGGGAAGCATGAAATTTCATAAGGGGGAGAGTGCAGCACGATTGCTGCCGGGTCTTAGGCTCATCCATCTCATTAAAATCTTTGAACTATCTTACTTTTTTATGTCTGTGTATTCACATTTAGTAAACTAGTAAAGTTTTCACATTCTACAGACTTTTCTTACGTGACAAAAGGTTTTTTTGGGGTTTTTGTTTTTTGTTTTTTTTTCATATGACAGAAATTTTCATCGGTTTGGGTGACGTTAGGTGAGTTGGGGCGGGGGCAGGGGCTGCCAATTGCAGGGATGAAAAGTGGAGCCCAATGTAAAAAGTTTGCTCACTCCTGCTGTAAGCCCATCCCCGCAGCCTGCAGAGGATTGCTGTCTACACTAGAGCTCTCCAGTGTCATTTTAAATGCCCCAGACATTCATGTTTCTTCTCATTCTCTGCTGGCCGCCATTTCCTAGGCTAATATCTCCCTGTCTTACTGGGCTGGTTTCCCCAGTACGTAGCTTATACATTTTCATCCGCTGCAGCAGTTTGACGGAACAGTCGGAATGCAAACCAATTCTGAAATTCACAAAAGGAGAACTCCGGTTCTCACCCGACCCTGCTCCTGAGACTCTGAAGAGCATTCGAAACGGCCTTGTGCTTTCCTTTCAGTCCTTCCTGTGCCTGCCCTGTGCTCGCTCTCTCTCTCTCCCACGCTTTACCTTCCCCGTCAATCTATCCTCGCTCCCTCTCACTCTCTCTCTGGTCCTTTTCTGTATTCAACTGAAGTTCAGCCTTATTGTACTTTATGTGGCAAAATGTTGGTGGGTGATTGTTCCCTTTGTCCTGCCATCTCCCCCACTGGAGAATCCTCGATCTATTTCTCCCCTCTCGACTTTCTTGGCATTGAACTCTTATTATTCTCCTTGTCAATTAGATTTTACAAAGTCTTCATATTTTCAGGAGGCGGTTCTCGCGGCGTGAATGGAAATACCTACTATACAATTATGCCAGACAGAATGGCAGTTTGAAGAACGCCGCCGATGGTGCAGCCGATCGCAAAAATTGGCTGCTAATTTGTAGTCGTCGCATTAGCTCTTCGAGTGTTTTTTATGCTGGCGATAATTTATAGCTGCAAGACAACAGCTAGTCAGATGTGAATAAATAATGCCGAGTTGCTGCTCCAGGGATAATGAACAAGCTCACCTTTCCGAGGGAGTTCAGGGTAGATCATCCTACTTCCTGCTTCCCCCTCCTCCAGCCTCGTCTCTCCCTCCCCCTGGCTCTAGCCGTTCGAGGCCCTAAAGCAATGGTTCCCCACCTGTTCACTAGTGAGGACCCCCAGTCAGCACCCAAAAGTGCTCACAGGCCCCCAGCTACCCTCCCTAAACTGTTCACAGATGCCCATCAAAGCCAATGGTAGCTGCTGTACACTACATTGAATGAGAAGGGAAACCAAAGCATAGCTTTTTGGAGAGCAATTAACACGACGGGAAGAGATTTCATTTAAAAATAATAGTTGATTGTAACTTTGCAATTTATTTAAAACTTATTTTCTCTGATCGTTTTGATCTATCTTTTATTTTTTTTCCCCCAGTCCCCCTGCAATACCCTTGTAGACCCCCTGGGGTCCACAGCTCCCAGGTTGGAAACCACTGCTCTAAATCCCCTTTTGAAGTTTTTTCCAAGGATCCATGTTGCAGAATCAGGAAATAGATCATTGCCCATGACTAGGTAGGTGGCATGTGCTGCAGACAGTCAGAAGCACTTTGGCAGCTGCCCAGGAGAGATTCATGTGCTACCCAGCAGAGTACCCACAGCTGGCACCATGTGTTTCTGTTGGTGGTGCACATCTGCACACGCCTCAGTGCAAGCAACAAAATTTATTTTGCCCCAGATGGCAAAAGGAGAGGCAACGCTGGTCAGGACACCTGTGTTCTTGTCCCAGCCCCAGGGGAAAAAGTGGGAATTTGCTGTCACATTGGTATGAAAACTTATGCGTGCCTCAGTTTGCCAGTGCACTTTGCATTGTAAAGACAACCACAGAAATGCGCTGCGGGAGTCCCCTGGGTGGAATGAACTGGCTCATTGAACACCTGCCTGAAACTAACCCTGAATCACTAGAGCAGCCAGCAAAGTGGGGCGACACCGAAGCAGCCACACCTCAGAGTAGAAAATCCCAGACAAGGGGGAAAGAAAGGGTCTGTCACAGGTGGGCTGGTTTATGGCCAGGGTGGACTGTGGCTTCACCTGGACGCTAACCTGGTGACTAACAAAACAGCTCCTTGGGTTTGCAAAGGTACCTGTGCCACTGAATAATCCTGAGCACATTGTGCTGGGGCTGGAAAGATCCCAGTAGGTCACTGTCTGGGGCATAGACCAAACCTTGTGTCACAATGACACTTGGGCCATGTGACTATGGCCAAGTTCCTCCCTTTCTCTTGGCCTGTTTCCCTTCCCCTCCCTTCTCTGCTCAGCCCATGAGTTCTTTCACTATGACTTTGTACAGCACCTGGTGCTGTGGGCCCTTAAGCTCAATTAAGGCCAGTAGGGAACTGCTGTTATACAAACAAGAACTAGCCAGTGACAGGGTGGTCTTGAGGTTTGATTCCCGGCTCTGCCCTTATGTGACCCTGTCCCCTGGGATGAGGATCAATGTGCAACATGAAGAGATGGGGAGGGGAAGCTGGCAGCTCCGAGTGCCCCTAATGAGCCCAGGTGTGCACCAGGCCATGTAGCCCTATGCCTAGCTACAGCAGTGGTTCCCAATCTTTACAGTAACTCAGCATGCGTCAATGAGACAACCAATCCCACAGCCCACTCACTTTTTACACCGGGGGGCCAGGGAGGAGGCATGAGCATTTATACCACGTCCCAGCTCCAATAGGCCCCCTGCCTCCCCCATGGCGACAGCAGGGTTGGGGGCCGGTTCCCTGGCAGCCTGTTTGAGCCAGGAAGCAGCATTTCAAAGAGCCTCCCTGGGGAGAGCGACCAACCCTGCACCAGCTGGGACTCAGGCATCCTTGCTCCTTGAGCCTCCGCCGGTGTGGGCTTGTCAAGCGACCCCTCCACCCTGCGGCCCTGCCAGGAGCCATTTGCAAGGAGGAACTGCTGAAATTTCACGGCACGCTTGGACAGTTCTCACGGCACAGCGGTTGAAAACCACTGAGCTAGAGTCACGCCCAAATGCGTGGCTTTGTCATCTGAGCAGGGTGAGCTAATGGTTGCAGGGCTAGACTGTAAGTTCACAAGAGCTGGATTCGACTCCCTGCTCTGCTGCTGGGAGGGTGCAGATTAGCCACTGCCCCTCCCTGCCTCAGTTTCCCCAAGTGTGGATGGGGCTACGGAGCCCGATCTCCTTCGTAAGGTCTGCGCTAGTGATTAGCTGCGTCACGTACCCGTGGAGTGATCCATGTGTGTAGACACACCAGGGTGCACACAACTGCAGCGAGGCCATCGTGCTTACGCACAGCTGTGCGCCTCGGGACAGTTGGGCTCTGCTGGGGAAGCCCAGGGGTTCTGCATGTCCCACGTGCAGGTTTTAACCAGGTTTGCTCGGCCACTGCTGGCTGCTGTCAGCTCCAGGGCGTGTCCCTGCCCCCTTGGCCTCTGGCTCTCTCTGATCCAGCACAAAGTGAAGGTCAAGGTGGGGTCATCGATCACCACCACTCTCAGCCACCGGATCATGACAGCCCGGGGCTGGTTATTAACACCTTCCCTGCCAAGGCTCAGCCAGCCAGTGACGCCAGCCAGCCTGATGGATGAAGTAATCAGGGGCTGAAGGAAGACAAGAGGCCACCAGTGAGCAGCCCGGCCCACTTGGCGCCAATGACAGACCCATGTGGATGCTCCAGAATTGGATAACAGGCCCCACACACCCTTCTGGAGAGAGGCTGCATACTCTGGTGGCTCAGATACTTGCTTGGCCCTCAAAAGACCTTGGTCTGGGCTTAGGCACAGGCTCCCTGTGTGACCTCAGGCAAACCAGGCCCTTGCTCGGTGCCTCAGTTTCCCCATGTGTCCCCAAGCTGGGCTCCCTGTGTCTCTCTTGTCTCCATAAGCCGCAGGCCTTGGCATGGTTTGCTGTGCCACGTATTGCTATTGAGATCACTTACTGAGACTGAGTCTTTTCTACAGCCTCAGCCGGGAGCCAGCTGCCTTTCAGCTCCAACTGCAGAGGCTCCTGCACTGAGCTCCAGAGCTCCCAGGTTCAAGTCCACATGCAGTGGATAAATGTACACAGGCTGTAAAGGCTTCAGGGCAGGGACTGTCTGGTCTTCTGTGTCTGCATAGTGCAATAGGCATCTGATCTCAGCTGGCTCTGAACAATAATGGACTTAAATTGCAAGTTCTTGGGAGCTGCTTTTTCGTCCTGGGTTCGAACAGCGCTTACTGCAGCGTGGGGTGTGAGTGGGGCTTCAAGGTGCCACTGTAATACAATAAAAAATAAGGTTCATTTCTTCCTGGCCCTCTGCTCCCAAGGCCTGCAGCTCCCACCCTGAAGCCTGAGGCTGGGTCACCCTCACATCGGTATTTGTTATTAAGGGCTCTGATAATTTCCAGCCTTGAAGTAACATCCAGCAGCAGAGCGCTGTGTGTGTGTGAGGTGTTCTGCCTCGCGCATTAAAGCCAGCCCTGTCCTGCCTCACCCCACTGGGAGAGAAGAGGACCCATTTGTCTGTCTAGACCCTGACTCCCCTTGGGGATTTGGATCTATGCCTGGATCACAGTGGTATGTGTTCGGGGCATGGCGTTGAGGTGCAGCCCCTGGGTGTGGGAGCTGTCAGCTGGGGACTGGATTACAACCCCACAAGGCAACTGGATGGAGTTGTGTCCAAAGGGGGTGGTTTACAGGGGTGATGAAAGCTTCCAGGGGAGAAAACTGGGGCCCAGTCACCTCTCCCTGAGGTTTCACCAGGTCAAAGTCAGGTCAGAGCCCAGTTCCTCCCAGTCCCTGGGCTGGGGGTGGGAGATGTGCCAGGAGAGGGGCTGGCTTTGCAGTGGGCTTGTCGCTTTAAATGGGAGTTTGCAAAGGAAGCAGGTCCCAGTCCCTGCCTTGTTTCATTGCATCCAGGGAACTGAGCCACTGGATTTTCCAGCCCAAGAAGTTGCTGCTGGGGCTGAATTGCTCAGGGCAGGGAGGGGAGAGATGTCTCCTTACTCTCTGATCACCGGTGCCAGGTTTGTATAATTCTGGGGGGTGCCCAGAGCAGGTATAAGCAGAGCTGCCCCATCTGTAGGTAGGATGGACCAGGGCAAGTGCCCCAGGCTCTGCCCTCCAGGGGGACATGGGGACCAGACCAACCTGGGAGATCAGCAAAGTGTGGGGGAGGCTGGCACCTAACCTGACCCGCTCCACTAGTTTCCAGCATCGCTTGAGGGAAGCTGGAAAGAGGCGTGGCAGCTGGGGCTTGGGGATGGGGTGAGCAGAAGCCAGGTTGCTCCCTGCTGCTGGTGCCAGGTTCCCCACTAACCTCCCAGGCTGTCTGTGTCCCTCCGAAGAGTGGGGACCCCCTGTAGCACAGGACCCAGGACAGTTAGCTCAGTCTGCCTATGGATGGGACGGCTTTGAATCTATGAACCCCAACATGGGAGGAGCCAGCCCACATTCTTGAACAGTCATAGGCACAGGCACCAAGGTCCATCCAATTCACTGCCTATGCCTCGGAGGCAGCTGGGTCCCAGCTGTCCAGTCCCCTCCCCACCAGGGGTGGAATAAATTTTGCTGCCTGCGCCAAGGCATGTGCAGATGTGCATCGCCAGTAGAAAGACATGCTGCCGGCTGTGGGCGCTCTGCTCATTAGCTGGGTGGCAACTGTCTCAAGCCCGAGTGCTCAGCTTACCAGGGACACTGCTCAGCATCCAGCTTCACTCAGAGCTCAGCACCTCCGGGAATGGGATCTCCCAAGTGGATCAGGTCCTCCAGGGTCCTGCTGGGTTCCCTGCAGCAACTGTCAAACGGATTCAGCACCAGCACCTGTTGATTATATCTTCAGCCCTCCCACAGCCGCCGGACTCTATTTTCCCATCCATAAAATGGGAATAGGAAGCTGGCCCTATCCCACTGCGAGGGTGTTGAATTCAAGCCATGAGAAGAGCTGGAACTGGACAGGACCCTGGCGCTAACAACCCTAACTTGGACAAAAAGTTCTCTGAGGTCTTTAATGACCTTCAAGCCTCCAGTGGGGTGTTCTGATGTGCCCTTCAAGAGTCAGTGCTGCCATCTAACTTCTTCCTCCAAAGGAAGAGCGCCCCCTACTGAACCACCGTCACCACTCTGCGCCGCCACCAAGGGGTTGCACAGCGCTGCTGGAGCGGAGCATATGGCCCCATCATCTCCTGCTCTCTTTTTTCACTCCCCCTCTTTGCCACCACACAACCAGACAACCGTGAGTCACCAGGAGAGCGTCTTCGTTCTGCATCAGCCGTTTTCATGGCAATGATCGCAGGGCCACAACCTCAGGGTGATGAATTCTGTGCCTGCACGAGAAATGTAGCAGATGGACTTTGAAGGGGGAACAGTTTCATTTAGCCCTGCATATGTTCAGCAATTAGTTCCTATTGCAGGGGAGATTCAAAAACCCCACAAATTATGTTACAAAGAGGCAGCCACCTTTTCTTTCTTTCTTTCTTTCTACCAAGTTATTTCTGTCTTCTGAGCTTTGGCTCTGTGGAAAAGCTTCCTCAGGGTTGGTGCTTTCTGTTTCTGCCTTGCCAGCTGCTTTTACAACAGGAAGATGTTCAGGCTTCTAGCTTCTGCAGTGAGATGGCGGCGGGTGGATAAATGGGTATTCTTCCTATAAATAGGTAAACTGAGGCGGAAGCCAGGATTTTCTGGTGCGATGCGCTGTCCTGACCTGTCAGAGCTCATTCCTCTCACAGATGCAGGAACAAAACCTAGGGATGCCTATTTTCCCCTCTAACCACCGAAGTCACCTTTAATCTGAGAGTTGAAAATGGAACACGTCTCTTACTCTAGCCAATGCACCCCACTCCCCTCCCAGAGCTAGGGGCAGAACCCGCAAACCTTTGCCTCCCACTCCTCTCTTTTAAGCTACCAGACTCACAAGCAGCATTCTCTGCCCATGAGAGATTCAGGTGCTGCTCAGCAGTACATGTTTCTGTTGGTGGTGCACATTCACACAGGCCTGGGTGCACATAACAACATTCATTCCACCCATGGATGGAAAAAATTAGAGGGAACACTGCCCACAAAATTGGAAACAGAGCCCAGAATCCCTTCCTCTAAGCACTACATCACCCTCCTGCCAGGCTTCTAGCATTGGCTTTAACCAGGCCCAGTTTAATGGGCTCCTTTCCAGTTGGTAGGTGGCACTTGGCTAACAACACCTCTGCTAGAGATGATCTTATGTCAGAAACAGTCAGACAACAGAGTTAATGGGGAGTTGGGAGAGGTCACCCTCTCGCGGCACAGCCCTCCCCCACCCCCGCCTTAATGTAAGGCATGACATGGTGTAATTTATAAACTGCATTATGGAGTCACTAATCTGCTAATGGAGAAGCGCCTCCCCCGGCTAATCCTTCGCTCACACATTACGAGAGCTAATACAACAGCAGGTCATAAATATGAGACCCTCCTCTTCCATCCCCCGAAACAGAGCCAGTTGCAAATTTTCCATGAGAATGCTGGAAAATTCCATTTTGACAGGAACCCAACATTGTTAACGTTTGCACCAGCAGGAGTGTTATGAGCAAGACACGAGAAGTAATTCCTCTGCTCTACGCTGCACTGATTAGGCCTCAGCTGGAGTAGTTTGTCCAGTTTTGGGCCCCATCTTTTAGGAAAGATGTGGAGAACTTGGAAAAGGTCCAGAGAAGAGTAACTAAAGTGATTAAAGGTCTAGAACATATGACCTTTGAGAGAAGATTAAAAGAATGGGGTTTGTTTTGTATGGGAAAGAGAAGGCTGAGAGGCGACATGATATTGACTTACTTGACTTAAACCCTTGTATTCTGAGCAGAGCATCGGTCATCTACAAGTCTCCTCCATTTCACTCTGTCTTAGGACGAAACTTCTAGCTGACTCCAGGAGTACCCCAGTTGTTGTCCTTCAGCCTCAGTAGATCTTCTCCACCCTGGCCAAAGTCTTCCTCTTAGCTTTCAGGTATCTGAAAGGGTGTTACAAGAGGAGGAACACAAATGATGCTCCTTAACCTCTGAAAATAGGACAAAAAGCAATGGCCTTAAATTGCAGCAAGGCTGATTTAGAAAGGACATTAGGGTCACTGTGAAAAATTTCCTGTTAGAGAGGTAAAGCACTGGAATTAATTGTCCTGGGTGGTTGTAGCCTCTCCACCATTGGAGATATTTAAGAATAGGTTGAATACGTACATAACAGGGATGATCTCTTCTAGATGGCGCTTGGTTCTGCTGTGAGGGTGGGGGACTGGGCTTGGTGACCTCTTGACGTCCTTTCCAGTTCTAGTGTTCTATGATTCTATGTTTTCGCCTCAATGTTGACACATATTCCTGGAAGAAAAGAAGCTTTTTGAAAACATCCCCTTTCCAAAATGTCCTGGGAAGAGGAAGCACGGCTTTTTCATTTCCAAACGACTTTCTGTTTTGCGATTGACATCACCGCTAGAAGGCTCAATGTCCAAAGGAAACATTGGAAATGCATCGAAAAGGCAACGTTTTGACTGACCCGAAACAAATTCTTTTGCAAAATTTCATTTCATGCAAATTTCCAGTATTTGGCTTTTTGCCTGAATTTGGAACTTTTTAAATAAAACTTTGAAATCTCAATATTTTGGAAGGAGATGAGAGTCATTTGTCAGCCAGCTCTAAGCCAAATCTAGAAAGGGACCAATCCTGTATTGTTTTCTTATGGAAATGCCAGGCTAGGGAGAGCTGTGGATTCTGAGCAGCAAACAGCCTTCAGTGTAAAGTTAGAGCAGCCATGTGCCTGCTGTAACTTGCATCAGCTTCTTTGTGGCTCTGTGTGGGTCCAAAACAAGCCCAGCATGGTGTGGTGCCCCTTCTAGCCAGGCACAGCCCCTCCCACACAAGCACGTTCCCAATGCTGTCAAGTGGAGAAGAATCATGCCACTTATGGCAGTTCTACATTGCCAGTGGTCCTGGGGGAATTCTCCTGCAGCCTTTCAACTTGTTTATCACTTTTAGCTAGCACAGGAACAGGAGACAGAAATGTCCCCCCAATGGGATTTCTTAAAGAGCCAAATTCTTCAGCTCAGTTTGGATCAGCAGTTGAGGCTCACCTGCCTCTTTGAACCCCACTGTCCCCTTGCATCCTTGTTCTTGAATCTAGCAAAACAAGCTGAGAATCCTGCAGGACAAGCCATTCTTTCAAGATTTTCTTCTTCTGGGTCCCAGCCGCTTCAAGGAAGAAACATGAGGCTAGAAAACAAACATTTCCAAGCCACTTCACACTTTTTCTAACCTCAGGAAAAGTTTTGGGGCCTTTTGGATCCTGGGTGAAGAATTGCACTTTATGGATTTGGCCTGGTTGGTTCAGTCTAATGTTATGGTTAATACTGGTGTTGATGGTACAGGTCTGAATTGAGATCAAGGCCCAGATGGGCAGAGCACTGGGTCTATGTATGTTACAGCAGCAGCACTGAGGTTGGGCCGTTGGAGTGCTAGAATGTAGGTTCTTCCTACATCAATGGGAGGAGGTTTTCCATTAGTGTCAAGAAGCCACCTCTGTAGATCTCTGAAAATTTCTGTCCATGGATGTGGATATCCACAGTGAGAAATCAGTATCTGCTGATCTGTAAGGCTCTACTCCTGGGAAGCGCAGTGGCCAAAGTAGAAGAACACGGTGCCACCCCTGCCAGTAGCCAGCACATGGTACCAGCAACTCCTCCCAGCTGTGTGGCTGTACTGCCCCCAGCTCCACCCCCAGTTGTATCAGCTGTGCCATCAGCTCCTCCCAGCTGTGGCTGGACTACTTCCCGCTCTGCGCCCACCTGTGTTGGTGGTCGGCCAGCACCTCTGTATCACCCCTGGGGAATAGATTGACATAACTACCTTGCACAGGGAGGTGTTAGCAAGGGTGTGATAAGCAAGACACCAGAAGTAATTTTCTTCCGCTCTACTCAGCCTTGATAAGGCCTCAGTGGGAGTGTATTGTCTCCAGTTCGGGGCACCATGTTTGAGAAAGAAGTGGACAAATTGGGAGAAAGTCCAGAGGAAAAGATTACAAGGTTAGAAAACATGGTCTTTGAGGAAAGATTGAAAAAGAATTAGACTTGTTTAGTGTGGAGTGGAGAAGGCGGAGAGGGCACATGACAACAATTGACAAGTATGTAAAAGATCATTGTAAAGAAGAGGGTGATAAATTGTTCTGCTCCACCACTGAGGACCGAAAGGGAGAGTTAGGTAGGTATTTATGAAAAACTTCCTCATGGTCAGGGCAGGTAAGCCCTGGAATATATTGCTGTGATGGGGTGGACTAGGGCCCAAAGGCCCCTACAGGAGGCCAGAGGCCTTGCCACACCACATCCCAGCAAGAGGAGCAGAAAAGAACTTCTCCAGGTAGGATAGAGTGGCTGTCCCTATGGCAGCCAATCAGGACCCAGCAAGCTGGTATAAAAGAAGCTTGCTGGGCAAGGGCTTGGCAGTTCGTCACAGGAGCTTGACCCAGGCAGGTGTATATACTGACTGGCAGGCCAGCAGCACTATGGACAGCTCTGAGTGCAACCTGGTAAGGTCCAGGTTCAGTAGCCAGACTGGCCACAAGCCTAATAAACAGAACCAACAGCACCATGGACAGGGTTAGTCACATCCTAGCCCAGAACCTTGAAGACAGCCAGACAAGGCAGCATCCAGGAGAAGCGACTCAGGGAGCCAAGAAAGTGCCAGACGACCAGGCAAAGACCTTATGTGCCACAGAGGGGCACTTGAAAGGGGGTGGGGCCCGTTACAATTGCCTAGAGAGGTTGTGGAATCCCTGTCACTGGAGGGATTTTAGGAACTGATTAGACAAATGCCAGTCGGTGATTATCCTGATAATACTTCCTTCTGTCTCACTCCAGAGGACTGGACTAGATGGTCACACAAGGTCCCTCCCTGACCAATGTTTCTATTATTTTTTTTTTCCACTGCTGTGAGTGGTGTAACTTTGTCAGCCTAAGTTTTAGGTGTGGACCAGGCTCTAGGGAGAGAGAGTCCTGGCCCTAAAGAGCCATATAAATAGACAAACTGTGGCAAGGGAAGCCAAGTCACAGAGAGGCAAAGTAATTGTCATCTAGAAGATCAGCAGCAGAGCTAGAAGCTCAATCCCAGTGCAGTGTGCTGCCCACTGGGTCCTACTACCTCTGCTCACAGTGTTGACCAAAACCAGTCAGAGGCAAAGCTGGATGTGAGCAGGGCAGGCACAGAGAGAGACAGGCATGGTGGTTTCTGCACAGTCCCTTGAGCTCAGCTTTATTCTGTACCAGGAGATGGACCCAGCTTCGCTCAGGACCTTAACTCAGATTTGGGGGATTTGGGAAAAATAAACGGAAAATGTACATGCTTTATTGAAATGATTGTGTTTTTAAAAAAATGTGTAATTTTTATGAAGTTAATTTTTATTTCAGATTTTTGAAAAAGGGATCGTTAAAGTTTGACTGTTTAATTTGTTTTAGTAATTTTTTTTAAATGGAAATTTCACCAAGTGCATTTTTTAATTCATCCCTATGAACACTTATCATTCACTAGGTTTTAACAAAAAAGGGCTGTAGCCAATCTGGTTTCTGAAACCATTTTCTTTTAGTTTTCAAACCTTAAGCATGAATGTAGCTGTGCCAAAACAGAGCATCTTCCAAATCTCTCCATTTTATCTCTTTTCTGTAAGGTTTATTGAGAAGCAATCCTATTGAGGCTTATCCTATTTTTGTGGCTCATCTCGGTTCCATCTCTTTCAACATTTGCTCAGTTATGTCTGTTTTGAGGCCTGTCCTTGCTTTGGTGAGTCTGTCTCTTTTCGGTTCGGTTTTAGGAGAAGCAATCCCATTCCAGGCACATCCTGTTTTCCTGGCACAACCAAACCCTTATATTGCTTTAAGTGATGATAACAATAAGCTGTGTACCAGAAGATAGCCACCTTTCCGAGATGGAGTGCCGAAATTTGATCTTTTGACCTTTATGTACGGTCCGAGTGCTGGTGATACTTTTTAAAGTCACTAATAGTCCTACTTTCAACAACTTCATTAAGAAATAAATGAAGATACAGAGCTTTACCGTTTTGCGGGGGGGTGGCAGCATTAGCTGGTCTTTTGTTAATCCACAGGCAGCCTGGCTTTGAGCAAGCTCCCGGCTGCGGTTGGGGTGGAGCGGCGGGGCTGAGCTCCTGCCTTGTGTGCTGATGAAAATCGGCTCATGTGCCATTCTTGGCACCCATGCCAGTGTTGCTGACCCCTGCTGTATACTGAACTTGGCAGTCCTAGCTCTTGCTGTTTAGGAGGAGTTCTTGATCAGACAGACAAACTCTCTCAAATATATAATAGATTAAAAACACCCCGGCTGGGATTCCCCAACCCTGTGGAACAAGGAGATGAATCAGACAGGCTTGCCTGTGTCCTGACAGGCAGTTTGTAGCCACATCAGATCTGCCCATGGAAGGGGCCCATTTAGCGTGCGTGTCTCTAAGCCCTCTGCTATCTCCGGTTCCCTGGCAGGGCCAGAGGCTGCTTCTTAGCCCTGCCCTCTGCAGTGCAAGGCCACTCCTAAACCTGATCCCAGTCAAAAGCAGGGGTGACGCAGGTTCCGTTCTCCAGCCCTGGCTCTTTTGGCTAATGGGAGAGTCCATCTTTTTCTTTCGCTGTCTTGCTCCGTCCGGACACTCAGCCAAGGGGGAGCTGATATGGCTGGTTTCATCGTGCACGGGACGATAAATTCTAATGTAATCTTTCAAGCCGCCTGGCACGCAGTTGCCAGATTTTGTCGGGTTCTTTAATGTCAGGATTGTAAATTAGCTGCCAGCAAGGAGGCGACCTTGGATAATCCTCAGCGGGCTGGGTTTTACTTTAGAGCCAGTTGTTCCTGCTCCTGTGACAGCCGCAGAAGAGCGCAACTATTTAAAGTAGGCAGTGCGGCCTGCTGGTCTGGCCACCAGGTGAACTGGATTCTTGTTACAGCTCTGCCCGTGGGGGAAGCTGAGCAAACTCCATTCTCTTTCCGTGCCTTAGTATCCCCAGCTATAGCACAGGGCAGGTAACACGTGGGTAGTGAGCAATGGATGCAAAAACACTAAAGATGATGTGGTCACCGCATCTCAAAAAAGATATATTGGAATTGGAAAAGGTTCAGAAAAGGACAACAAAAATGACACTATGTATGGAACTGCTGCTGTATGAGGAGCGATTAATAAGACTGGGACTTTGCAGCTTGGAAAAGAAATGACTAAAGGAGGGATTGTGATAGTGGTCTATTGCAATCAGGACTAGGGTGGAGAAAGTGAATAAAGAAGCGTTCTTTACTCCTTTCTCTCACGCAAGAACTAAGCACATCTGGCGAAGCAGGTCTTTGCCCACGAAAGCTTGTGCTCCAAAATATCTGTTAGTCTAGAAAGTGCCACAGGACTTCTTGTTTTTGAAGATACAGACTAGCTCGGCTACCCCTCTGATACAAGAACTCAGGGTAACCAAGGAAACATATAGGAAGCAGGTTTAAAACAAACCAAAGAAAGCATTTCTCCAGCCACACACAGGCCACTTGTGCAACTCCTGGCTGGAGGATGTTGTGAAGGCCAAGACTTTAACAGGGTCCAAAAAAGAGCTTGAGAAATTCATGGAGGATAGAGGCCCTTCACTGACTATTAGCAGGGATGGGGGCCCTAGCCTTTGTTTGTCAGAAGATGGGAATGGGCATCGGGATAGACTACTTGTTGATTCCATGTTCTGTTTATTGCCCCCGGGGCACCTGACATTGGCCACTGTTGGAAGACAGGATCCTGGGCTAGATGGAGCTTTGATCTGACCTAGCGTAGGTGCTGCAAGTAGGGATATGGGGTGGGGGTGTTGCAGTATCACCAGGCTTACACCCAGCTTCCCCACACCTGGGGGCCAGCTCCACCAGCCCTGGGTTCTGGCCTCCATGCAGCCCCCTGGGGGTTCTGTCAGTCCTGCCAGGGGCTCCACTGCCCCCCCAGGGTCCTGAAGGCTCTGCTGCCCTCCCTGGAATCCCACTGGCCCTGCCACAAGCTCTGCTATCCCCAAGGCCAGATCCCACTGGCTCAGCCATGATCTCTGCCACACCCCAGGTCCCACTGGCCCTGCTGTTAGTTCTGCCCCCCCTGCTGCAGGCTCTGCTGCCCCCCTAGGGTCACACCACCAACCCACCCTTCTGCAGGCTCCCCAGCCCATCGGCCCAGCCAAGCCTGGGGTCCAACAGCTGGCCCAGGGCTCTGCAGCTGCCTGCAGCTCTGGCCCCAGACTGGGGTGGTGAGGGTTGCTGACTCTCCTGAACTGGATGGACCAGAGGCTATTTGCACTAAAGGAGTGCAGTCCGGCTGGCCTGGAAGAGTTGGCAACCCGATCTCAGCAGGTCTATAGTGGGGGAGGGGGACCAGCGCCACCGTGCCTTAGTGTGACCACCTTTATGTTTATAACTGTGTTAATAAAGGGCTGGAGGTCCCTGTGGAGTAGCTGCCTGGCTCACGTCTCTCTCTCTGGGGCTATATCCCGATATGATGCCTGGCGATAAAGACTAGCTTATGCTGGACGCTGTCACCGTGGACTGAGCAGCAGGACTCAGTTATCTCAGGTCCTTATGTTGGCCCCTGTTACCATGGTAACTGAACACCTCCTTATCTTTAAAGCAGTTGTTCTGACAGCCCCTCCTCCCTAGTTGGGCAGGGTTATTATAGGGAAACTGAGGCACAGAGTGGCTAAGTGAGTTGACCAAGGTCATACAGGGATGATCTGACCCCAGGTTGCTCAGCCCTCCTTCCTCACGAGAGTGCCGGCATTCTGCTCCTGAAGCGTGTGCTCTAGTGACGAGCTCCGTCAAAACTCCTGGGCTGGCTCTGCAGCTTGGGAAGTCACTGAGGGTGAACTTTTGAGAGTCGGCAGGCAAGCCAGGGGGCTCTCGACACCCTCAGTCAAGCACCAAGAGGAAAGACCACTGAACTTCCAAACCCTGTGGACTTCAGGAGGTGGCAGCTCAGCACCTCTCCAAGCCAGCCTGTGCTTATGCCTGGGCTGCAGGCTGGATTTCGGTGCTTTGCTTTAAGCAGATTTTCCGTAGCGGAGAAGCGGGATCCCCACAGGTGACTGGGTGGCTGGATTCTGCATGTGCTTTTGGAGATCTTCCCCTCGAAGAGGCACAGCCAAATCCTCCTGGGGCCCCATCTGTATGGTGGAGAAGTAAACAACAGCCCCACCCCTAGGGATCCTGGAGCTGTGTCTGAACAGTGCAGAGGTCTTGCTACTGGCACAGAAAGCCAGCAGGTTCAACAGGCCTGGAATCTTGATCCAGATCCAAGTCTCAGTCTGGATCTTTATCTGGATCCAAGCCTTGATCCAGATCTGGACTTGGATCCAGGCCTTCGTTTGGAACTTTATCTGGATCCACGCCTCAATCTAGATTTTTATTTGGCTCTGGATCAAGATCAATGCTTGGTTCCAGGTCCAAATCCAGATTGACAGTACAATCCTCATGTAGTTTGAGATTTGGGTCTACCCTGAGGTCCACAGTGCTCAGATTCTGGTTCCAGCCATTTCTGGGTGGGTAAAACCAGAGGGTGGTTGGTTTTGTAAAGCCGAAGCAGTGCTGCTACAGGGAATTGCAACATGCTAATACCCTTTGGTTGAGATGGTCAAAGCTGTCTGGGAGAAGTGAAAACCTGCACACTTATTTAGGGCCCTAAATGGGATCCTGACCCGAAAAGAAACCCTGGCCCTAAAAGAAAAGCACTAGCAAGTGGCTGACGGTATCCTTCACCCTGGATCCAAAAGGATGACTTGTGGCAAAAATCTGACGCATGAGAGAGCACTCTTTAGGAAACTCACTTTCTTAGATTGTGTCTGCACTTGCCCTTGATGGACAAAACTTTTGTTGTTCTCGGGTGCTTAACAACCTGCCACAAATGACAAAGCTTTGCCATGGCAAGTGAAAGTGTGAACGCTGCTTTGTCAGTGGTAGCACTCTCCCAGAGACACAGTGAAATCCACTCACTGGGGGTGGAAGTATTTTGTCGCGAAAGTGCCAACAACTCAAGAGCATTCATGCAAGCTGGCTTTTAGCAAAAAGGATTGTGTTAACATGCTTTTGTTGCTGAAAGCTTCCTAATGTGGGCATAGCTGGTGCCAGAGGACCACACCTGGCCCAAAATGTTTTTCACTGCAAATTTGTCAAAACCCATTTGTGTGAAAAATCCGAGTTTGACAAATTTTCCAGCATGAAAATCTTGGGGGAAAAAAGTGTTTGGGAATGATCCAACGATCCCATTTTGATGTTTTTGAAAGGAAACGTGTAGCTCTTTTGGCTCATACCGGCTTTTTGTTTGGAAATGAACCCGAGTTTATGCAAAGAAAAAGGTGGAGAAAAGAATCCAGAGTTATAAGTGGAAAGGTTTTGGTTCGCCCAAATTGGACTTTTTTTTTTTTTAAGAAAAAGAATTTGGGAATTAAAAAAAAAATATCTCACCAGATGGGAAAAATGCCACACACCCAGCCCCACTGGGGCCCCAGTAAATATGAGAGTTGGTTTCTCCTCCACCTCCAGCAGAAATTCTCAGGCTGCTCTTAGTCAAGTCACTAACACTTTAGACAAGTTGTCCCAGCTGTGAATGGAACGCATTTCCCCTCCGCTGCTTCTCTCAGCCCTGACTCAGAAAGGGCTAAGGATCTTAGCTTTGGCTCCCTGGTGCTAGAACAACCTTTCACATAGCGTCTAGCTACTGACCGCAAATTTACCCCCAAATTATCGATTGTCCGCCAGCACCCTGTGTAGCACCACCCCCCACTCCCATTGCAACGGACACGGAATCCTGTTACCCAGTCTTCGCTGACACAAAGGAGCCTTTGCATGGAGCTTCTTTGATGAGTGTGTGTGTTTCTGTGTGTTAGTGTGTGGTGGGGGTGGTGAGTGTCTGTGTGTGGTGTGAAGGGTAGCATTGTGTGCATGAGTTTGGAGGGCTGTTGTAGATGGGAGAGTTGCGTGTCCGTGTGTGTTGTGAGTGTGAAGCATGCATGAGTATGGGGAAGGCTGTTATGGGCAAAAGTGTTGTGTGTTGTGTGCATGAGTGTAGAGGGGTGTTGTGCATCTGTGTGTGTTGCAAGCGGGGGTGTGGTGTGTATGAGTATGGACTGTTGATGTGGGCAGAGGGTTGTGTGTGTGGTTGTGGATGGATGTTTTGTGTGCATGAATGTGGAGGGGCCTTGTGGGTGGTGGCTCATGTGTTTGTACATGTGTTGTGTCAGTGGGGGTGTTGTGTGCCTGAGTGTGGAGAGGGGCTGAAGGTGGGTATATTGTGTGTTTGTGTCAGGTCAGTGAATGCGTTCTGTATACAATTGGGAGATTTTGCGCATATACATCAGAAGTATTAGGTGCCCCTGTAACTCTGCGCTGCGCATAGGCATGGTGGGGGTGTAGAACTGCCCCATCCTGGGTCTATGTACTGAGGCCCTGATGCCTGTTAAGACCATGGAGTGTGACTGTCACACAATGAATAACACAAACCCTGTGAACATCAGGAGTCCCCTGGAGATGTATCTCCCAGGCCAGCACTTCCCAGCAAGAGCTGCCTCTACACGTGCCTTCCTAATGTCGAATCTGGGCAGAATCTCAGCTGGAGACTCACAGGAAATTTTATTTTTAAACTCCCTGAAACTTTCTCCAGCCAACACCAGGTCTCTCCTCCTCCCCCGCTACCTCCAGCACATCCTTCTCTGAAATGCCATCATTCAGTTTTCCTGGGGGCTGTTTCCACTTTCCATCTTGCAGATGGCACAATTAATTATCCGCCCAAGCACTCCTGGACTCCCAAAATAAACTAAGAGGCCAGCATTTAAATGGCCAAGGATAGAACTACTGAAGCTGTGATTAAAATCCATCAACAGCAGGCACCAGACACCTACCTCTGGTTTGTGAAAGAAGCAAAACAGAACATCCCTTAGCTGGGTTGACACACCTGGAATCCACCAGGTTGCCAGGTGTTTCTTGGTCAATTTCTTCTGGCAGGAAGGAAGGGGATTGACACTTTGTTGCTGATATCAGTGTCTTTACTTATTCCCGTTGGAAAATCTAGAGGAGGGGGCTGGGAGAGAAGAGAAGATAACAATCTCATTAGGGAATCTTGCCATTTTCTTTCCCTTTTTTTTTTTTTACTGACATACAAATTTATTTTTAACAGATTTTACTGACAGGCAATTTTCACTCCCCCCCCTTTAATTTTACTGACAGTAAACTTGCTGACAGATGGAGAGACTAGTCATCATGCCCAAATCAAGGATGGGAGAAATCAGTGAGGACTGGCGAGATGCTGGTGCTGGGCAGAACTAGCGTGTGGAAGCGAAAGATTTAGCTAATCTATCAATCCAGATTCTATTTTGCCCTTCTCCCCATCAGCAAATTTTCAGAGCTACTCGAAAGGCTCTAAAATTAGAAGCCTCAACAATATGTTTTCTGCATCTCTTGCTTCCTCGCCTGTTCGAGAAAAAGCTCCAGTAGCTGACAGGCTGTTTGTTTATGTTTTGCATGGCTGAGTGGGTGTTTTGTATGGCTGTGTGTGCTTCGGGAGCCAGTGTGCAGGATGTGTTTTGTGCATGGGAGTGTTGTGGGGTGGGGAGGATCAGCGGTCCCTTTAATTTTTTCCATCCAGGGCAGCATAAATTTTGTTCTGTGCACCAATGCACATGTGAATGTGCACCACCAACAGAACACATGCTGCCCAGTGTCTGGTTGTGGCGCTCTGCCAATCCACTGGGCGGCCGCCCAAGTGCCCAGCTTCCAGGGAACACTGGTGAGGATCTCTGTGGGTGGATGTTTTGTGAGTGGGATTGCTGGGGGCAGGTGCTGTGAGAGGGTGTGGTGAGGGGGAGAGCTGTGCGTCTGTGCTGAATGGGTTTTGTGAGGCGGGAGCTGCCATAGGTCTCCGAGTGTGTCTTCTGAGTGGGCAAGGTGTGTCTGTGTGAATGTGCTTTGTAAGCAGGAGGCCTGGGCCTCTGTTCAGGCCTTGGTGTGGCTTTTGTGAGCGTGTGTGATTGCGTGTCCATGTGTGTTGCGTGAGCAAAGGGGTGCCCTGTGTTGTCACCACTGATGGGAACTTACCTCCACGGCTTCAGGGGCAGGGCCAGGAGAACGTGACACCTGATCCCAGTTTGTGCCCTTTAAACCTTGGAATTTTATCCTAGATCACAGATTCTGCTCCGAGACCACCAAACCCAGAGATAGCCAGCCCCACACCAGCCCCTGAGCTTGACTCCTTGTACCTCCAGGGGGTCCGAGCCCAGGCCAAAAAGAGAGGTTACACCGGGGTTAGCAGGGATAGCAGAGTATGGGAGTCCTACCCAGGACGACCAGCACAGTCCTACGCTCCTTCTAGTTCATCTCATTGTGCCGGGCTCCTGAATCTCAACTTTGCTGGAACAGCTGGGCCTAGGTAAATGGTCCCATCTGGTTTTACCATCTATAGATCATCTAGTCTGACCTCCTGGGTAACACAGAGCAGGGAACGGGACCCAGTTATCCCTGTATGGAACCCAATAACTTGTGTTTGTCTAGAGCAGAGGGAACTAGGGCAGGGGATTCCAGGAAGGCACCGGCCACGGGCCCCTCCCTGCCCATGCCCGGCCCCTCCCCTCCCCTCCCCTCCCCTCCCCTCCTCTGCTCCACATTTTTCCCCCTAGGAAGCTCACACCACTCTCAAGCTGCACCACTCCAGGGGAGTGGGTGGGACCACCCCCACACTCACCAGAAGTGGGGCTGATGGTGAATACAAGGGGGGAGGGCCGATGCTGTGGTGGGGGGGTGCATGTGAACCCCGGTGCAGCACAACACATCGCTTCTGGACTAGAGCATCTTCCAGGGAGGCATCCACTCTGGATTTCTATCCTTTTGGTGCCCTGGCCACCCCACAGAGTTCTAGAAATCCTACCAATGTGGGCCCAGAAGGGACCTCAAGAGGTCATTTATGCCAGTCCTCAGCCCCGAGGCAGGATTAAGTATTATCTAAACCAGGGGTCAGTAACATTTCCGAGGCAGAGGGCTGAAATTTGACCTTTTGATCTCCATGTACGGTCCAAGTGCCAGTGACACTTTTCAAAGTCACTAATAGTCCTACGGGCAACAGCTTCATTAATAAATAAATGAAGACACAGAGCTTTGCCGTTTCAGTGGCGGTTGGTAGCATTAGTTGGTCTTTTGTTAAGCCAGAGGGCCCCTGGCTTTGAGCAAGCTCCCAGCTGCGGGGGGCGGGAGGGAGGGGCGGGACGGGGCAGAGCTCCTGCCTTGTGAGCCGATGAAGATCGGCCCATGTGCTGCTCTTCGCACCTGTGTTGGGCGTTGCTCACTCGTGAGCTAAACCACCCCTGACAAGTTCTCGTCTGTGCATATAAATCTCCAGTGATGGAGATCCCACAACCTCTTTAGCTAATTAGTTCAGTGCTTAACTTCCCCAACAGGAAGTTTTTCCTAAGGTCTTACCTCACTCTCCCTTGCTACAATGCAAGCCCACTGCCTCTCACCCTGTCTTCAGTGGTTAAGGTGCACAATTTATCACTCTCCTTTGTATAACAACCTCTGATGTTCTTGAAGACTGTAAGCACGTCCCTCCTCAGGTTTTGCTCTAGGCTAAACAAACCCATTTTTTCCACCTGTCGTAGTAGGCCATTTAGTCCTTTCTGTTGGCTTCTCTGGACTTTTCCCAGTTGGTTCATATCTCTCCCACAGTGCGGTGCCCAGACTCGAATGCAGTTCTCCTGTGCCAGCGTTACCAGTGCTGAGTTTGAAAGGAAGAATTACTTCTTGAGTTGCAGGCTCTCAGTCCATTCCCCGGTCCTTGTCATTATCGGGGAATCATAGGAGTGGAAGGGACTTCAAGAGCTCGTCTAGTCCAGTCTGCTGCGCTCACAGCAGGAACCAGCACCATCTGAACCATCCCCAATAACCAGCTCTTAAAAATTGCCAGGGATGGAGATTCTACACCCTCCCCAGGCAATTTATTCCCATGCTTAACCATCCGAACAATTAGGAAGTTTTTCCTAATGTCCAACCTAACCCCCACTTGCTGCAAGATAAGCCTGTTGCTTTTTGTCTTATTCTCAGAGGTTGAGAAGAGTAATATTTCCCCACCACCTCGTAACAGCGTTTTATGGACTCAAAAACTACTCTCATGTCCCTTCTCCGTCCTCTCTTTTCCAGACTAAACAAACTCCATTTTTCAGTCTTCATTCAGGGGTCATATTTTCTAGATGTTTATTCGGTTTTCTTGCTCTTCCCTGGCCTTTTTCCAATTTGTCCACACAGTTTTCCAGCTGAGGCCTAACTGGTGCAGAGTGGAGCAGAAGAATGACTTCTTGTGTCTTTCTCACTGTTGCAGAGGCAGCTCTAGATGACACCTGAAGCTGCAGATGCAGAGGGGCCAAGGGTAGCTGGACTTGCAACACCAGCGGCCGTGAAGCATCAGCAGGAAGGGAAGCCTCAGTGGCAGCGTGACATGACCCAGCCACAGCTGGTAAGTGCGGGGAGGAAAGCCCCAAGGCTGGGTGCTGATGTAAGAGGGATGGGGACAGCCAGGCAGAGGTGGTTCTGCTTATGTCTCTTGCTCTGGGCTCTGTAGAAATAACCACCAACCTAGGCTGCACTTAAGGGTTTGTGGTTGTAGGTTTGCTCATGAGCGCCGGAGCGCCCCACTCTGGTTTGTTATTGTAGGGTTGCTCCTACGCCTCAGGCCGCTGTGCTCTGGTTTGCTGTCCAAGGGCTGCTTTTGAGCTCTGGGGCTGCATGTGCTGGTTCGCTGTGGTAGAACTGCTCAGGTTGGTGTGTAGGTGGGCACCACGTATGGAAGCTAAGTTTTCTGGACTGCTTTGTTACTGTAGGCTGGTGCCTGGGTACAGGGTTCAAGGCCCTGGGTCATTATTATAGGGTCATGTCTGCAGGCTCACTGACGAGTGTTCCCTGTAAGCAGAACACTTGGGCAGCCTCCTAGAAAAGTTTCAAGTGCTATTCAGCTGATTCACGGAGCATCCACAGCGGGCAGAGTGTGTTTCTATGGGTGGTGCACATCTCTACATGCTTTGGTGTGCAGAACAAAATTTATTCCACCCATGGATGGACAAAATTAGAGGGAAAGCTGTTCATGATGGTGGGGTGGGGGGTGGTTGCAAGGGAAGCAACTGCATAGGGACTCGGAGTTTCAAAGAGACACAGACCTCCTGGCTTCCACCAATGCCCAGTAGCAGCAGCCACAACCAGGAGCTCCAGGCCCCTTTGCAGCCCTCCTCTGCTCCGCAAGGCTTCTCAGGGCTGCGGGGTGGGCTCACTGCTGTGCTCTGGGCGGTGCTAAAGGTTGATTTCTCTTGGCCCCACCCCTTCTTCCCAAGGCTCCTCCCCTTTCAGGCCACCCATTGCCAACAGATCCATGGTGGCTGTTGGCCAGCAGTGCGCATGGACCCAGGGTTCCAAGCCCTGGTTTGTTGTGGTAGGGTCACATGCAGATACAGGGTTCAAGGCCCTGGGTCATCATTGTAGGTTTGCACACCCAAGCCGGGGCTGCTCATGCTGGTTTCTTGTTTTACACTTGCCTGGTGGTTGCTGCATTTGCAGACCTACTCCGTCATTGTGGGGTTGCCTGTGGGCACCAGGGCTCTGTGCACTGTTTTGTTGTAATGTTGCTCATAAGCTCCGGGTCTGCTCATGAATTATGCCCTGTTGTGTGACCCACAGCAAATCTCTTCCTCACCTGTGCCTCAGTTTCCCCTTTTATCTATGTTTAGTTTGTAAGCTTTGTGGGATCAATCTACCTATGCAAGAGCTGCCTAGGCGTACCTCTGGGCATCACGGTGGTACAAAACAGGTGGTGAGACAACAGAGGGGGGGTTAGAGAAGAGCCAGGAGAGTACTAAAGGACTAGGAAACTCACCTTAGAATTATAGATTCCAGGAACACAATCTATTCATCTTACCAAAGAGGAAGTTGAAGAGTGGATTAATCACAGACTCTAAGTACATCCAGGATGATATGAGAGGACTTAGCAGACAAAGGTCTAACAAGACCACAGTGAGGCAAACTCAGACTTAGAAACAGACAGCCCCCAACTCAAACCACTGCAACGCATTATTAAAGACCTACATCCTATCCTTAATCAGGATGCCACACTCCAGAAGGCCCTAGGTGACAGGCCTGTTCTCTCCTACAGACAACCTCCCAACCTTATGAGAATTCTCACCAACAGCCACAGTCTATACCACAGGAATACCAGTCCTGGGATGTTTCCTTGCAACAAGCCCCGTTGCCAGCTTTTTCCACATATCTATTCTGGAGATACCATCACTGGACCTAACCAGGTTAATCACAGAATCAAGGGCACATTCTCATGTTCCTCAGCTAATATCACATATCCCATCATGTGCCAACAATGCCCAGATGCTTTGTATATTGGACAGACTTCTAACTCCCTTAGACAAAGAGTTAACGGGCACAAAACAGACATAAAAACACTCCTGAGCCACAAACCAGTAAGCCTGCATTTTAATGGAGTGGGCCATTCTGTTAATGACTTAAGAGTTTGCGTCTTACTGAAGAGGAATTTTCACGCTACTTTGGAAAGAGAGGCTGCTGAACTCTCTTTTATATTCATATTTGACACATTAACACATGGTTTGAACCGGGATGTGAATTTTCTGGGACATTATAGGGGCTCTTTTGCATACTTGGCTTAATCTAATTCTTGACTCCTGTCCCCCACCCCACCCCTCTACTCTCTGATTTGCTCACTCTGAACATCTTTTTCTGTTTTGTCAACCTTGATTACTATTTTTGGTTCTCTGTGCCTTAAATATTGAGTCTGTTCTGCTATAGCTATGGTCTGAAGAAGTGGGTCTGTCCCACAAAAGCTCACCTAATAAATTATTTTGTTAGTCTTTAAAGTGATACTTTACTGCTTTTTTGTTCAGACTTAGAAAGAAGCTGCAGTTTTTTAAACTGTGATGATGGTTAACCATTGGAGACACTTACTCAGAGTTGTGGCCGAGTGTGGAGTGTGCATGGAGGTTTTTAATTAACACTGGATGCTTTTCTAAGAGTTCTGCTGTAGTGCTATTGGAATTGAAGAGGGAATTAATTTGGAGACATTCAAAAGTTGCATTCTGAAAAAAATCAGGGTGATAATAGGAACGGTCGTTTCTGGCCTTAGCATCTATGAATTTGTCGGGATAAAAATCCCTTTCACTTCCCCAAGCTCCTATTGTATTGAATCACTCAGGAAAATGTTGGCATCTGCCCAGATCCAATTGCTTTTTGCCTCTTGCTGGCATCCCAGGTGTACAAGTGATCCAGATCCAGGAAGAAATAGATAGGGAAACGTGCAGTGTTAAATAACATGTGGCAACATTACGAGAAGAAAATGGTTGCTCCTGATTATGGTTCAGTTAAAATAAAAGAGGTGCTAATGGGTTTAAAGCAGCTGCAAATTGATATTGGAAATGTTGCCACGTCTGTATTTACTGGATGAAGTGTTGCTTTAAAACCCGCTGAATTCCTGACTTAATGACTAGCCTGAAACCTTAAGTAACTTGGGAGGATTCAAGGGCTTTTATGGAATTATGTGTTTTCCCTCCCACTGTAAACAACCCCCGGGAGGAACTAGGGGTAAAAGGAAGTGAGATGATCAGACGGCTCACAGAGTGGGGCTGATCCATTTCTAAGGCCTCAGCGACATGTGAAAATTAGTTTGGGTTCATTTGACTGTTAATTTAACGCATTTTAGCTATTCTGAAGGACCACAGTGTGTGGACTCCCTAATTCTGCAGCACACTGTTAGCTTAACCCACTGTCCAATGGTCACTCTTTGGGTAGATGTAATCTACCGTGTGTGTGGAAAAGTCTCCCATGCTGCTCGAAGGAGGGCATGTATTGTAGCCCCTAGCTATAGAGTTTTGGCTCCTTCTCTCAAGCTGTAGCAGCTGAGGCTTTTAGCTCTTCAATACTGATTCAAAATGATCTGGACAAACTAGAGAAATGGTCTGAGGCCAACTGGGTGAAGTTCAATAAGGACCAATGCAAAGTCCTCCACTTAGGGAGGAACAATCAGTTTCACTCATGCGAAATGGGAAGCGGCTGTCTAGGAAGGAGCACTGCAAAAAGACATCTAGGGGTTAGAGTGGACCACAAGCTAAAGATGAATCGCAGGGTGGCACTGTTGCAAACAAGAAAGCAAACATCATTCTGGGATGTATTAGCAGGCGTGTCATAAACAAGACATGGGAAGTCTTCTCTGAGGAATGACTGAAAAAACTGGGTTTGTTTAGTTTGGAAAAGAGAGGACTAAGGGTACCTCTAGGCTTAACGGAAGATCAATGTGGAGGTTGTTGATCTTCTGGGGTTTGATTTAGTGCATCTAGTGAGGACACACTAAATTGAGCCATCAGGGCTTCACCATTGACCCCTGGTATCTAACCTAGTAGGTTAGAGTTTCTCCTGTCAACCTCCACTGTGGGCACAGCAGGAGAAATTTATTTCTGATACACCAACTCCAGCTGTAGAGTTGGCCTTGGCTTAAGAGAGGACATGATAACAGCTTTCAAATACCTAAAAGGTTGTTACAAGGAAGAGAGAGAGAAATTATTCTCCTTAACCTATGACAATAGGACAAGAAGAAATGGGTTAAAATAGTAGCAGAGGGAGGTTTAGATTGGACATTAGGAAAAACTTCCTAACTGTCAGGGAGGTTAAGGTTTAGAATGGATGTTAGGAAAAACTTCCTACTGTCAGGGTGGTTAAGCACTGGAATAAATTGCCTGGGGAAGTTGTGAAATCTCTGCGAATGGAGATATGTAAAAGTAGGTTAGATAAACGTCTGTCTGGGACGATCTAGATGGTGCTTGGTCTTGCCAGTAGTGTAGATTGGACTCAATGACCTCTCAAAGCCCCTTCTGGTTCTAGTATTTTATGATTCTATGATACTAGTCCTCCAAGATACTCAGATTTTTTCACTCTTTCTAGTTCTTTTTGTGTGAGTTTCTCTTGGCTTTCAATTGCCATGCTATTTTTTCTTCTGCAGGCTGATCTTCAGTTGGAGTGTTCTGCTTTCCCGGTCTACATGCTCAGTTATTCTCTCTACAACCTCCTGGCTCAGTGCAGTGAGCTCACTATCATTCGCAAATCAAAGGTCATGTGCTGTCCTACCACATAAAATGACCCTTCCATTTCATCTCTCAGTGCTGCAGCCATGATTGCTTCTGGGATTGAGTTGAACCAGCCCACTGAAGGCACACATCTTGTCTTTCTCCTGCAGCCAACCTGAGCCATCTTGTCAGCTTCTTCTCCGCTTTCATGGCACTCATCAGCTCGCTGCCGATATTTTCTCTCAGCTTGATCCATTTTTCAGGCATGCGATACTGTCTTGGCGTTTGCCACAGTCATTCTGCCAAATACTATCAATCAAAAGCCCATCTGACAGCCATAAAGTTATGACAAGGTCAGTTATGTGCTGGGTACTTCTCTTTCTTGTCACAAATAGCTCATCTATTTTCCTTCATCCTCAGCTAGATCCGGCCTGTTCATCCGCAAGTCATGCTTCCATATCTCTCTCCACTCTCAGCAATGTCTTGGCAAAAGCTTTTCTCGGCATCCTCTGGAGTTCTTTTCTAACCTCTTTTTGCAAAGATCGGGTATATTATTGTTTCCCCTCCGTTTCCTCGGCACTGGCTCTTATTTGTAAATCTGGTTGAATGGCTTGTGCATCGTCTTTGCCAGGCGTCCGTCACCCGCTCGCGGAAACTCTGTAGTAGTTTCGAGAACAACAAGAAGTCCCATGGCACCTTATAGACTAGCAGATATTTTGCAGCATAAGCTTTCATGGGCAAAGACCCGCTTCATCCTGAATGAAGCGGGTCTTTGCCCGCAAAAGCTTATGCTCCAAAATATCTGCTAGTCTATAAGGTGCCACAGGATTACTTGTTGTTCTCGAAGATGCCGACTAACACGGCTCCCTCTCTGAGACTGTGCAGCTGTTATGACTTCCTGGGGCCTGGTAACTTTTTAAAACTTTCTGTGGCAGGCCCATAGGCAGGAGTTTCTGTGGGGAGGGGCACGTGCTTCTTTTGCAAACATGGACAGCAATTTTTTTTTTAAATATAAAGGAGTTTATAATAGTTGTGCAATGAAGTAAGAGAGGTTAATGAGACATTTGAGTGGAAACAGTGATTGGTAAAATGACTTTGCTGTAACATACTAAGAGTTATGCAGTAATAAACTTGACTTGAACCCTTTTAATCTGGGCGGAGCACAGGTCATCTACAAGTCTCCTCCACTTCACTCTGTCTCAGGACAAAACTTCTAGCTGACTCCAGGAGTACCCCAGTTGTTGTCCTTCAGTCTCAGTAGATCATCTCCGCATTGTCCGAGGGCTTCCTCTTGTGCGTTTTCCTTGCGGGTTCCTTGACAGACCATGCTGAATGATGGTTTTCTGAGGGTGTGGCCTAGCCCTCCCCACTTTCTTCTCTGGATTTGAACGTCCAGTGGTTCTCTGTTTCAAAGCTCCTCATCTGTGATACAACAAGATCCCAGAAGGTAATTTCTATAAACCTACGGTAATAGAGCTTTACAGAAATTGCCTTCTGCAATCTTTTTGTGCTACTGTAAGTGAAGAACAATAATCCGTTGGCCTCCTCCCTTGCCCGTTGCTAATGGCCCAGGGCATGCTGAGAAATGCAGTCCCCTTCCTGCTCCAGGGCCAGCTCTTTAGGCTGGGAGCTGGCCAAGGAACTTCAGCTCCCAGGGTACCTTAGGTTCTCCAGCCATGCCCTGCAGGGCCCCAAGTGCAGCACAGTAGGGAGGAAGGGAGAGAAATGGAGTGTGGGGAAGGTGCATTCATACCCTTTACAGACTCACACACCTCTCACAGAAGGGGATCTGTTGGGATTTTAACTTTTTCTGCTCAGCATCTGGTGACAGCTTCTCACTCACCTGCACTGGGAAACTTCTCCAGAAGCATTTCATCCCCTGGGTTCTGCTCACCGTACAGCTCTTCAAGAGAGCCCCTCCCTCTCTTACTCTTTCTTCTTCATCTTCAGTTGTTGGCATGGGCTTGTCTTTCCCCGCTGACATCTGCAACTCACCCTTGCCGCTCAGTTCTATTATCATGCAGTGCAGCCTCCATGCTGCATTGTTTTGCTTCTTTTTATCATTCAGTTCCTTCTGACCCTCTTCAGTTTGTGTTTTCACTCTCTGGTCGGCCTCCTCCCCAGCTTGTAGACTTACATCTTCCTTTTTATTCTCCTTCAGCTGCCATGCTTGTCATTCAGCTCCAGCACTTCATAAATTATCCACCTTGACTTCTTCCTGGTGGCCTTGTCGCCCACCACTTGTTCAGCTATGCTCAGAATCCCTTTTTTTTTAACATCTTTCTGTGGCTCCTCAATATTCATTTCTTCTATCACCAGAGATGTGATGTTTTTCCACATAACTTCTTAGTATTCTTTGCCAATATCTGGCTCTTTCAGTTTGCCCATGTCATAGCTATTACTTCTTGGCCCTTTTCTTTCAATTATTCTCAGGCACAACTTCATTAATGCCCACACTAATGATTTGCCTGATAACACACTTCGATTCCAACCTGCGATTCACAAGCACAAAATCCATCATCCACTTTACTTGCCTATTAAGTTACTTCTACGTCCACTTCTCTGAAGCTTTCTTTGGGGGAAATACAGTGGTTTTTATCACTAAGGCCGTTTCTACACAGGCCACTTTCTTCAGAAGTGGCATGCTAATACGTGGAGTGAAAGGTGCTAATGAGGCGCAGATGCAAATTTCCTGCGCCTCATTAGCATAACGTCACGTGATTTGGAGTCCGGAAGATTGTTCTTCCGGACTCCAAAACGCCATTTAGAAGCGTGGCCCCAGGGGGAGCTTCCAGAAGGACGTGCTTCTTGAGGAGGCCCCTTCTTCCCAAAATTTTTTGGGAAGAAGGAGCCTCCAGAAGAATGATCTTCAGTCTTCCAGACTCCAAATCACGTGATGTTATGCTAATGAGGCATAGGGAATTTGCATCCCCATTAGCATCTTTCGCTCCATGTATTAGCATGCCACTTCTGAAGAAAGTGGCCTCTGTAGAAACGGCCAAAATTTTTGCTTAGGCTACCAAGGGTGTGTCTACACAGCAGCCTTATTTTGAAATAAACTATTCCTGGAGAGCTAATCCAGCATTGTTTATTTTGAAATTATGCTGTTACACACAAAATGCATTTCAAAATAGCTGGGTGCTGTTTCGAGGTACAGTGTTTACACACAATAGAGCCTGTTTTGAAATAGAGCCATTGAACACACTATGGCTTATTTTGAAATAGACTATTCTCTGTCTACAAACCCCCTGTTTGGAAATAGCTATTCCTTGTGGAAAGAGGTTTACCTATTTTGAAATAGACCAACTGCTATTTCAAAATTATTTCAGAATAGCAGTTGCATTGTGTAGATGATAACAAAGTTATTTTGAAATAACAGATGTTATTTCGACATAACTTTGCTATGTAGACAATTTCTACCTTTGTCCTCTTTGGTTTTCTTTACCTAGTCTAAATCTACCTATCATTCCAGCCCAGGAATTCCAGTGTAATCCTACTTTTGCATTGCAATCTACATATACCTTTACCCTCTATTATTTTATTTTAGAAATGTTTCCATGCAGTTTGCAGGCATTTCACTCTGTTCCTCTTTCATTTCCGTTCAATTGACTTTGTTTTTGGGTCATTCCCCTTTCTAAAGTGAAATGCTACAAGGGTGGGGTTCTTTGCTATTTTCATTCCCCACAAGGATGCTCAATTTAATTACCAAGCAGTTCAACTCTCCACTCTTGGACAAGATCCTATGCATCACTTAGGAATGAATCAAGATTTGTCTCTGTCCATGAGAATTTCAAGACTAGCTGAACCAAGAAGTCGTGAATGGTGACTAGAAATTTGATCACCATCCAGAGGTGACATGTTCCCCATCAATAGAGGGATAGCTGAAATCCCCCTTTATGACTGAGTTTTCTGTGTGCACATTTACCTCTTCCTGGATTTATCTGTGCCTGCCATTTAAAATCAGCTTTTTTTTCCCATCAAAGGGCGGTTTAACATAAAAAGTCTTTATAATAATAATTATACATATATATTAAATATAAAAAAGTTACTTCAATGAATGCATCATTTAAAATGATCAGAAAGGCTGTCAATCAATGTCAGACTGTGGCGCACAGAGATGGCCTTCCAAACAAAATGGGGAGCCGAGCAGAAAAGAAATTAAAAATAAATAAAAAGAAAGCCCATTTTAAATACTCGAGCACCTATTAGTAAAATACAGGTCCCTCCCCCGTTTAGTGCAGATAAAAATACATTCTCTTTTTTTTTCTTAATAGTCGATAATATGTCCAGAGCAATATGAAATTGCCATCTTTTGCTATCCACCTGGGGCTAGTTTGAAATGTTGGGTCCCTGGTGCCTAGTCTAAAAGCAACTAAACTCTCCCTGTGGTGTTGTCAGCTCACGCAAAACTTTGCATCCCTGGGTTCTAATGTTCACTGTCATGCGTTTTTACGAAGCCGGCTCGCTGTGCCTAATGATAATAGACTAACCTGAGCTCGTAATTAGCACATCTTCAGGACAGCAGAAAAGAAGAGAAGAGACTCTGGGGTGGGGATGGGGGGGAGGAAGAAGAGACAATAATAAACGTGTGCAATTTGAAGGAACTTAAAATGCCTTGATTTGATTTCCCCAGTTGCTTAGGTGACAAATAAGTGTATGTTAAAGCTGCATTATCCGTCTAGCTCAGCCACACAAGGTTGTGTAATTTGCAAGGGGGAGTCTCTTCAGTAGTGACTTAGCCTTGTCGAGAATTAAGGAGTGGGGATCAGGCCCCAAAGAGGAGTCAGAGGAGCCAGGTGACATCTGTCCATCTCTAGTTCAGTTAAATTGAAAGAAGCTGTTTTTACATTGAATTCCAAGTGTCTACGCAGAGTTTGAAGCTCATTTCACCAAGTCAGTTTGGAAGCGGGTACTTGGATTGTGCACTTTTTTAAGGCAGTGATTTCTTTTTTCTTTGTACCCATGCAATAGGGTTCAGTGTTTGGGTGGCCACCTATGAGAGATTCAAATGCTGCCCAGCCGATTAGCACAGTGCCCACAACATGTGTTTCTACTGGTGGTGCCCAGCTGCACATGCCTCAGTGCAGATAAAAACATTGATTCTGCAAATGGATGGAAAAAAATGAGGGGAAACACTGGTGCAGGGCCCCAGCTAGGGTGCCAGGGTGACACCCCAGTACAAACGAATAATAGTGAAGTTAAACCAATGCAACTTGGAATGTAAAACCAGGCCCATCTAGTTAGGAGACCCTGACAGCAAGTGTGAAAGAACAGGACATTTTTTCTTGGGGGCATGCGTTCCAGTGGCATATATAGGGCAAAGGTCCTAATATTGTGACAGTTCTAGTGACAATCAGAACATTTGATAACTTTATACCCAGGGCAAAGTTCAATGGGGCTCTGATTTCTGTTGCAGTCTCTAAGTGTTAATGGTATTAACTCCTAGTTCTTAAATAGAGCTCTTTTACCAGCCACCGTCAAAGCTCTTTACCATGAAGGTCGGCATAAACCCCCACCCTCTGCCATTTCACAGATGGGAAAACTGAGGCATGGAGAAGGGTGTGAGTTGCTAAAGTCTCCCAACAGGCCAGCAGTGGTATATTTCCTGCATTGTCAACCTAGGCTCAGGCTCAGGTTTGATTCAGCCTGCTCCATAGAGCTCACCCTGGACACACACTAACCTGTCCAGCTCAGGTCTGGGAAACTTCAGTTACAGCAGCATAAGTGCCAACCCCAGCAGCGTCCCAGGAAGAAATGGATGAATTTTATAACTCTCTACAGAGAACAACAGGAGATTTTTCAAGACAAGACGGGGGTGAAGGTAGATTGCAGTAGTTTTTTTCTAGAAAAAGAGGTGCTGCACCTCAAGTCTGATGATTTCTCAGAGGGGTCAGGGTGTTCAGTTTTAATGAAAATACTGTAAACCCTCGATTTAATGGACTAATGGGGGAAGCGGTATCCGTTAAAGCCGATAGTCCGTTAAATAGTGGGTTTACTGCCCACCCACCCCGGCCAGGCTCCTCCAGCCCCAATCCTGCCCCTCCAAAAATGCTCGTAACTCACCAAAGAAGCCGCCACTGCTGGAGGATCTGCCAGAGCCCTGCGTGTGGCTGGAGCAGCTCCACTGAGTGCAGCTGGAAAAAAGGTCTTGGAACTCCATTCTGGTGCATTCCACCAGGAGAAAAGTCCTGCATACAACACAATCTAGTCTAGTAACCGCTCAAGAAAGGGATCGTGGCGTCATTCTGGGGAATCGTCTGAAAACATCTGCTCAATGTGCAGCAGCAGTCGGAAGGGCGAACAGGAGGGTAGGAACCGTTAGGAAAGGGATAGATAACAAGACAGAAAAGTCTGCGATATAAAGCCACGGAATGCCCACACCTTGAATACTGTGGGCAGATCTGCGGGCAGTTAGAAAGATATATATTAGACCAGGGGTCAGCAAGCCCCGGCATGGGTACCAAGAGTGGCACACGAGCTGATTTTCATCGGCACACGAGGTGGGAGCTCAGCCCTGCCCCTCCACCCCCATGTAGCTGGGAGCTTGCTCAAAGCCCGGCCACCTGGGGATTAACAAAAGACCAGCTAATGCTGCCAGCCATCCCCTAACCAGTAAAGCCCTGCAGCTTCATTTATTTATTAGTGAAGGTGTTGTAAATAGGGCTCTCAGGGTGCGTCAACACCAGGAACTAACTTCGAAGTTGGGCACTACATCGAAGTAGCCAGCAGAGAGTCTACACACATTTTCCCCTCACTTCGAAGTAGGGAGCCCAACTTCGAAGTCCTTACTCCATTCCCAGGAATGGAGAAATGCCCTGCATCAAAGTTATTTTTGTCGTGTAGACACAGCCTTAGTGACTTTAAAAAGTGTCGCCATCACTCAGAATGTACGTAGAGGTCAAAGGTCAAATTCCGGCTCTCCGCCTCGGAAAGGTTGCTGACCCCTGTGCTGGGCTTTGGAAAAACACAGGGATGAGCAACAAAAATGCTGAGGGGTGCAGAACACCTCCCATACGAGAAGCTTGGGGCAGGAAAAGGCAGGGCCCTCCCCCAGGCGAGGGGTGGAGGAGAGAGGAGTCACATGGGAGGTGGTCATGTGACCAGCGGCCGCTTGTGTCCCTCCATAAAAGACTGCGACTGTTTAGCTTGGAAAAGAGCTAATGAAGCGGGGATGTGACGGACACCCAGAGGCGGAAGTGAGGCAGTGCACCCCGGTGCGCAGCTCCAGCAAGAGCCAGCTGGCATGTGGTGTGGCTTGCCAGGCACTCTCCCAGCCGGGCTCCTGCTGCAGACTGGCAGCCAGGTGAGGCGGGGAGGTGTGAAAGGGACTGGCTAGGGGCGTTCTGTAGGGGAGACATGCGCGCGCCCAGCCAGGCTACTGGTGCATCCAGGTCTGCCCTGTTGCCCCTCTCAGCGAATGCCGGGCAGCACATGTGCAGGCCATGGTTTGCGCTGGTGCTGGCAGCCCCTGGGAGGAAGTCAGGGAGAGGGACTGGTGGGTCAGGGGGGTCTCTTCCACTGCTGCCAGTTTCCCTGCGGCTGTGAGCCCCACGCAGCCGACTCACAGCCCCCTCGTGGCAGCAATAGGAAACAGGAGCATGGGGGGCAGGGACCTGTCCACCAGCCAGGTAACGCAACTTGGCCCCAGGGTTGCCCCCATGCCCAGTCCCCTGCACCCCCCCAGCCCTGATTCCCCTGCAACCGCTGCTGCTGGGGAGCAGGGCCATGGGGCAGCTGTGCCCATTTTTACAGGGTGCCCCAATTAGCCATTGGCCCAGTAGCTGATCTGTCACTGCCTACGCCCCACCCCTTCCGTCCCATGCCCCACTCCTTCCCACTCATATCCCACCCTCCCCCACCCTGGCTCTATCCCATCCTTCCTCATGCTCTGCCCCCCTGCCTCTTCCCAGTGAAGCTCTGTACCGCTTGCAGTGGGTGCGGGGGCAGTCCCCCCCTCCCCTGGAATGGCAAGGTCCGAGAGCAGTGCGAGCTAGAAGCTCACGCTGCTTTCAGACTGCACCACGCCAGGGGAAAGGGGGCGGTGCCTCCACGCAAGCGGTGCTGCACTGCCCATGTGCGCGTGTGGGGGGTGGCAGTGGGGGCGTGCACCTCTCACGTGTCGCTTCTGTGTCTCGGAAGACAGGCCACTGGGCTAGATGGACCATTGGGCTCGTCCAACGGGGCTCTTTTTATGTGCTATCTTCTGAAGTGATTACTGGAACTAGGCAAAAACTTTCCAGCCCTTGATTCTTGGGGTCGGATGCTCATTTACACTGAGGCTTCTTCTGTGATACCTTGGTAACATAAAGGGGCCTGTGAGTGGGTGCAGAGAGCCACATCTTGCGTGTGAAACTTCTTCCCCTCCTTTTTGGATGCAGGTCGGCTTGTCACTGAATAGCATCTCGCCCTGGCATGACTAGTCTAGAGGCCTGTCCTTGAATTAATTCCAGAGGACGCCCCACCTGTTGATTTGTGCAACCCATAATTCAGCCTCTCAAATGTTTGCTTAAAATATTTTCCCCAGACGTTATTTATAGAAGGGTTGAATGAGGCTGCGATGATGTCCTTTGGTTTGAAAAGGCCATTTTTGACTTTTCTCTAATGGGCTTTTAAAAACCCACCATAAAACATCTCCACCTTCGCTGTGCCAACTCCTCCCTTTCCCCTCTGATTTCTAAGAAGGCTGCCGGCAGTGTTGCCTCTAATATTTTCCCATCCATGAGGGGAATAAATTTTATATGCACCAAGACGTGTGAGGATGTGTACCAGCAATAGAAACAGGCTGGTGGCTGTGGGTATTCTGCTGATCAGCTGTGCAGTCCCTGAATCTCCCTGGGGCAGCAGCCCAAGCGCTCATCTTAGAGGGAACACTGGTTTGGGGTCCTTTTTGCTTGGAACATCGTTCAGGCAGAGAGGCTGAATTCTGGCTGGAGGGGCCAGTGGAAACAGTGAGAGCTTGATGTAGCCCATAACTACCTATATTTGTAATACAGGGAATGCCCGACTGGCTCAGAACCAGAATCCATCTGATGCAGTGAACCATCTTCACCTTCTTCTTCAAAGAGTTGTGCAAGAAATAACCCCTGCAGTGATGGGATAGTCTGGGGATGTTTTCCTCCTGACCCCATCTATGAGAGGTTGGCTTGGTGACCTGAAGCATGAGGGTTTACAGCCCTTGCCCAGCCTTTGGGGACTTTTTAATCCCTATCATCATACCCCTGTATTATCTATCACTCTCCTATCATGGTTGAGGGCTGGCTGTTAGGCCTTTTGCTGTATTAGGTCCTAACAGAACAGCCCTAGGCCTATGAGGGCCAATAATTTTTCTTTGGTGAGTGGTGTGTGTGATCCTTCCTGTGGCTTTCCGTCCAACCGGTACCTAGTATCACATTGGCTACGTCTACACGTGCACCCAACTTCGAAATAGCTTATTTCGATGTTGCGACATCGAAATAGGCTATTTCGATGAATAACGTCTACACATCCTCCAGGGCTGGCAACGTCGATGTTCAACTTCGACGTTGCTCAGCCCAACATCGAAATAGGCACAGCGAGGGAACGTCTACACGCCAAAGTAGCACACATCGAAATAAGGGAGCCAGGCACAGCTGCAGACAGGGTCACGGGGCGGACTCAACAGCCAGCCGCTCCCTTAAAGGGCCCCTCCCAGACACACTTTCATTAAACAGTGCAAGATACACAGAGCCAACAACTAGTTGCAGACCCTGTATATGCAGCACGGACCCCCAGCTGCAGCAGCAGCAGCCAGAAGCCCTGGGCTAAGGGCTGCTGCCCACGGTGACCACAGAGCCCCGCAAGGGCTGGAGAGAGAGTATCTCTCAACCCCCCAGCTGATGGCCGCCATGGAGGACCCCGCTATTTCGATGTTGCGGGACGCGGATCGTCTACACGTCCCTACTTCGATGTTGAACGTCGAAGTAGGGCGCTATTCCCATCCGCTCATGGGGTTAGCGACTTCGACGTCTCGCCGCCTAACGTCGATTTCAACTTCGAAATAGCGCCCAACACGTGTAGACGTGACGGGCGCTATTTCGAAGTTACTGCCGCTACTTCGAAGTAGCGTGCACGTGTAGACGCAGCCATTATGTCTGAATTACTTCCAGAGAAGATACCAGCAGTTTATGGTCCGTACCTGTGTAACTATGGAGCAGCCGGTTTAGACATTGGCTGAGCGCGGGGCTTGCCACTGATTGCTTCATCCCTGCCATCTGTTGGTGCGATGGAACGCAAACTGTCCTGCATCTGCTGACTTGCATCATTCCTCTCGGCAAAGGTTTTGCACTGAATTCAGATGCTGCACTGCGCTCTTTGCTCACTGGGTTCTTGCACAATCCCTCGTCACCGTCCCATCTCAGCGCCTTCCCGTCATGCATTAAACATGTCTAACGTTGGTCTCGTTCGTTCACTCATTCCCATGCCAGCAGGAGAGTCTGGTGTGCAAGGTGCATTGCCAAAGAGGATGGAGAGAGGCTGTCCTCAGAGCTGGCAGGTGACAGAATGAGCAGCAGTGGTCTCAAGTTGCAGTGCGGGAGGTCTAGGTTGGATATGAGGGAAAACTATTTCACGAGGAGGGAGGTGAAGCACGGGAATAGGTGACCTAGGGAGGTGGTGGAATTTCCATCCTTAGAGGTTTTTTAAGTCCAGGCTCGACAAAGCCATGGCTGGGGTGATTTAATTGGGACTGGTCCTGCTTTTAGCAGGGGGTGGGCCCTCCTGAGGTCTTTTTCAGCTCTATGATTCTATGATTCGTTTTGGTAGGGTCTCCTTTTTCTGAAGGCCCGGCTGGGTGTTTATATTAGAAAAGGCAGGCCAGGGAAGTGAACTGTGCTCTTAGATCAGCCTTCATGCCATCACTTGAAGCTCTTATAGATATTCAGGGTGGCCCCAAAGCCCATGGTGTATGTCAGGCAGGCTGCTGGGTGGGCTTGGGGCCCAAAGCACATATGGGGCAGGTCCCCAGGTGGCCCCAGGCCTGAGTTTGTGCACATCAGACAAGATCTTCCTTAGCTAGAACGGCTTCTCAGTTATGGTGCCAAACGCAGGAGCCACCCGCTGCAGCCATCTCCCCTGTCTATCGCCCCGATCTCCCTGCGCTCCCCAGCTCGACACCTCTGTCCCAGCCAGTGTGCCTCCTAATTTTTGCCATTCATGGATGGAATAAATTTTGTTATGTGCACCGAGGCCTGTGTGGATGTGCACCACCAATGGGAAGACATTCTGCCCCTCTGGGTGGCGGTGGGTGTTCTGTCTGATCAGCTGGATGGGACCTGAATCTCCCCTGGGCAGCCGCCCAAGCACTCTGCTTACAGGGAATCAGGCCCACTGACACGGGAGGTGTTGCCTGGGGCCTGGTGTTTCGAAGGGGCTCAGAGCTCCGGCCACTACCACTGTGCACGTCTATGAAGAAGGGTGGGGCCCCAGTACTGTGGTCAGGGTGGTGCTCTGACTGCCCTAGGCCCCGCCCCTTCTGGCATAGGCCCCGCCCCTTCAGGGTGCAGTGCCAGGCCCCTCTCCCCCCTTGCCCCAGGGTCCACATTGGCTGTCAGCCCCGCTGCAGGGAACACTGGCCCCAGCTGCCTGCCCAACCAGCCCGTGCCCGGTTTGTACTCCGGGGAGATTTTTTAAGCTGCACTCAAGCAATCAGGAGACAGCGAATAACCAATAAACAAACAATTAGGCTATTGTGGCTCCCGGCTGCCAACAGGCCTGAGGGGTGGAAAGATGGCTGTGTTGAGCTGGATTGCTCCCAGGGGAGCCTGCCCTGGCAGCAGTTCCCGACCAGCTGCTTAATAAAATGATGAGCTTGTAATGGGCTCCGCTCGGTGCAGAGCGAAGTGTTTGCAAACCCCACATTGTTCCCCTATTAGGATCCCCGAATGGAGCCCCCAGCTGTCAGTTTGGCAGCCCCCAGAGGTGATGGATTCATCCTGAACAGCCACGCCTGCCTGAGGACCCAGCTGCGCCTCTGCAGCCTCTGGCACAAGGGCAGTGTGGCCTTGTGGTTTCAGCGCTTAGACTGGGATTTAGGGGACTTGGGTTCTGGGCAAGGCTGTGCTGTTTCAAGCCCAGTTTGGTCCGTAATGCCATCTGTCCCGCTGCTCTTGTGTTTAGGAAAGCAAAAGGTGCAGGAATGATAACATGGCCCAATGGGCAGATGACTCGGGAGAACTGTGTTCTATTCCTGACCTGCGTGTCACCTCAACGGGCCTGTGCTGCGACTCAGTTTCCCCTCCCATCCTTGGTCTGCTTAGCTTGTCAGCATTTCACGGCAGGCTCCATCTCTCGCTCTCTGTGCAGCGCCTAGCACAATGGGGCCTGATCTCAGCTGGGCTTTCGAGATGCTGTCATCTTTATTTGTTCAGTCTCGTATCTCTGTCCCGCTCTGTGGGGGTGGCGAATAGGGATCTGTCCCCTGTGCAAGGGGACACCTGAGCCACGAGCTAACAACAGCTCAGCACTGAAACTTGTAATCAGTATGTGGAACAAAAGGTCCCCAAATCAGCCATGGGCCTGAGGCACAACGAAGCTAGATCAGGGGTTCTAATTTGGGTCACTCTAAAGTAAAGATCCAAAGAGGAACATGAGGCTCAAATCTCCTCCAGGGTCAGGGTGTTTGGAGCTGCATAGGAGCAAGAAGTAGGGTACTGGAGCATCCGTCCCTGTTTTCCGCGTGGCTTGTCTGGACCTACGGGCTGGCTCTGCTGTGCTGGCACCACCAACCTCATGTCCTAGTCTCTGGGTGGCCCCTCTGGGGTCCTGCTGGCCCCACAAGCTTCAGCACCCCTTGGGGTCCTGACATCCGCCATCCCCACAGGCTCTGTTCATGGGATCCAGGCCACCTGCGCAGCCATCTCCAGTTACGGTGGGTTGCCAACTCTCTCAGACTGGACGAATGGATACCACCGGCAGTGGTGTCTACTCCATCTGGTCCTGGAGAGCTGGCAACTCTAGGTGTGATCCGCAGCTGGAGCAATGAGGGATGCAAAAAGATTTGGGGGCAACAGCTCAGCTCCCCCACCTTAAAAATAATTCCAGTGCCACGGTAGTGTTGGGGGTTAAGTCAATGTCTGTCTTGGTGTGAGTTTGCCGCTGCTACAGGACGGATTCGATAAAGCAACTGCACCCAGGAATGACACTCACGCAGCGGCTTAAAGCAAAGCACAGGTTTCAGAATCGTTGAGGCTTAAAGTTAAGTGGCTGTTGACGCGGCAGAGGGAACAAGCCTCACTCCCCGAGCATGTCCCACCAGCCCTGAGTCCGTCACCTTCTCCCCACCCAGGTGACACTGAACAGCCGTGGTGGGGCTCAACTTCCCGAGACACCTGCCCTATCCCACTAGGCGGGACCATCTGTCTCCACCACCGATGGCTGGCAACCAGACAACTCAGCTTCCCAAATGCGCAGAGCCCTGGGGCGCTCCAGCACAGAGAAGGAAAACTGGCGTGAATTCAGCAATCATCAGTTTTAATTATATTGCCAGCTCCACCGAAAAAAAAAAGTGTTTTTTTTTTGTTTGTTTCCAACGAGAAAGCCACAATCCACAGCAAAATAGCTTTACAAACGAGAAGAGGGAAATTCAAAACAACATTTCGGGGTTGGGGGAATATACACTTTCATTGTCAAGGGGGGGAACAGAAGAATTTGGGATATAATAAAGGTTTATTTTATTTATAAATAGTCCATGTCTCCTCCTTTTATTCCAGGGGGAACGATAAACTTCACCCCCCACTTCCAGGTCCCCACATACACACACGAGCAGCAGGCTTGGCTTATTGTGTGTCTTACCATGCTGGAACCCCTCTTTTCTGACAACCCCTCTGCGCACCCATGAAAAGAATGAGAGCGATTCATTGCATGAGCAAGGCCACTCCGGTAATGAGTTCTCAGTTCTCTGCAGCCGGATGCCAAATGCTGATATAGTCAAAAGCCAGAGGCAGGTTGTGTGTTTGTGGCTGCCCAGGGCCCATGCTGGGAAGCGGCAGTTCAGGGGTGCTTGGAAGCAGAGTAAAGTCCCCCAGTATAGGGGGTGGATTGTCCCTGTGTCACAGAGTCCCCTCAGGGGTTGGAGCAGGGGAATGGTACAGACTTTTTGGGGCATACAGGTCAAACAGAAGCAAAGGGGTACAAGTGACTGCAAGGTTAAATGTGGTTATGTCTGTGTCAGGCTGGTGGAAAGACAGTCAGGTTGGGGCTGGGCGTGGGGTGAATTCCTGCCCCCACCCCCGGAAGCAGAACAGGAAGGGCCTTTTGCAAACAGAACCTGTCCAGAATCAGCTCCTGGCCCCATTGGTCTCTGGAGTCCAGGCTCTGGGCTCGCACCCCAGGGCCGTGGGACCCTCCAAAGTGCCGGTGGCGAGTCCTGCCGAGTCCTCCAAAGCAGGCGATCCTTCCTGCTCCAGACGGACTCCAGGGGCGTGTCTCCGCTGCCCAGACAACCCCAGCACCTCCTGCCGCCCGCCTCACTGCATGGGGATGTAGGGCCAGTTGAAGCTCGATCCTGACAGCAGCATGTCCCGGATTAAGGTCTCGATGGGTGTCTTGCCCACCAGGCGGACGAAGAAGAGCTGCTCGATGACAGGCGCGGAGACGATGCGTAGGGATGGCATGCGGAGCAGCAGCCGGCCGAAGCGGCTGGGCTGGTTGGGGTGCTGATTCCGGACGTACTCCTCCAGGGCACACTGCGACTTCTCCTGGATGCTCTCCACATGGCCCAGATCTGAAAGGCCCACTGCATCTGCAAGGAGAGAAAGGGAGGAGGGGGGTGAGGGCATACTAGTAACAGCCGGTATGGGGGAGTTCTGCAGGGCATGGTCAGAGCTAACCTATGGGACTCCCTGGCACAGGGTACAGTTGGGGTTAATCTGTGGAGCTCCCCGGTGCTGGTCACAATTGGGTTATAATTCGTGCAACTCCTTTGTGCAGGTCACAATTGGGATTTAATTTGTGCAAGTCCCTGGTGCTGCTCACAATTGGGTTTTCATCCATCCAACTCCTTGGTGCAGGTCAGAATTGGGGTTTAATCTGTGGAATTCCTGGGCGCAGGTCACAATTGGGATTTAATGTGAGCAATTCCTTGGTGCAGGTCACAACAGGAGCTTAATCTGTGCAGTTCCCTGGTGCAGGTCACAATTGGGGTTTAATCTGTGCAATTCCCTGGTGCAGCTCAGAATTGGGGTTTAATCTGGGAGACGCCCTGGTGTGGGTCACAACTGGGGCTAATTTGTAGGACTCCTCAGTACAGTGAAGTTTAACCTGTGGGTGTCCTTGGCACAGTCATGTTAACTTGTGCAACTCCCTGGCAATGGGGATCAAATCAACGACCATACATCGCAGGCTGATCATGGGGCCTGTCTCCAGTCAGCTCCAACGCAGCGATGCATGAGATGCAAGAAATGAGTAAAAGCAAGAGAGAGGTACCCGATGTGGTAAGATAAGAAAGCCCAAGGAAACTGAGGCACTGATAAGTCAATTGAGTGCTCCAAGATTACAAGTGGGACAAGAACTCAGAGAATCCTCAGTCACATGCCCCCTTGCTCTAACCACTCGGCTGTCCTCCCTCCCAGAGCCAAGCTCCAAACCTCAGAATCCTGACCCCACTCTCCAATTTTATCTACCCACTTCCTTTGGTAAATGGGTAAGTTTAATGTGATGCACTTTGTATAATTCCTGATCCAAAGGACTAACCATCCGGCTCAGAGTCCTGGAACCTTCAGCTGAGGAAGAGAGGGAGCTCTGGAGTCCTGTTTAAATTGCAATATGCCCCATAACACCCTGTCACAAGCTCCATCCTCCCGCATCAGCTGTGTTCCAGCGCTATGTGAAAGGTTCTCGGCAAAGACCCTTGTAAAGGGCATAACACTGCACACTTCTCCTACAATGAAATCCAGGGCTAGAGACTCAGAGCTTTTCTCTCTCCGTGGCATATTTTTACCAAAATCAGTCTCAAAAGCCGGAAAATCTCCACTTGCCATTTCAGTTCTTAAACAATCGAGGGAAGAATCACTTCCTGGGCGCGAAATGGGACCACTTTGCACCCGGCCGAAAGGAAACCATGGGAGCTCCGCTTTGACATTTTCAACCTGCTATACCTGCATACACTTGCTGTCCCTTCCTGCTCTAAATTTGTGCAGCGTTTTTGGGCACTGTTACAAAGCTGGCGTGTTGCAGCCCAGCCACAGCTGCACTGTAGGTTTGAGTACAGCAACTTCCCATGGGCTTTTCAAGCTCCCTGAGATGGAAGGTGCTGAGATACATCTCTGTGATCAACGAGAACAGTGAGCTTCATTCCTTGCCCTTGCAAACCACTTCGCTCCCCCAGCTTACACCAGCTGGCTCGTATAGGCCAGGCCGACCAAGGCCGCTAATGCCAGTACGAGGGTGGCTCCATAGACTAGTGGGGCACTCATGAAACCTGGGTTTTACTCCTGGCTCTGCCACTGACCCGCTGTGTAGTCTTGGGTGAGTCACTTTGCTGGTCTCTGCCTCAGTTTCCCCACCTGTTTCTTGGTCTTTCTGGTCTATTTCAATTACAAGTGCTTGGGGGAGGGGGTCTGTCTCTAACATAGAGCACCTGGAAGAAAAGAGGCCCCGATCTCAGTCAGCGGAGGAGGACGAGGCTCTCAGCCTCCGTTGGTCGTTCTCATCTATTGAGACTAAGCTCCACAGAGCAGAGGATGCACATGCAGGGCCCCGATCTCAGCTGGGACCTCTCGGAATGGCCATAGTAACAACGAAGCCGCAATACTGGGGAGGCATTTGCAGGACACTCAACCAAGGGGCTGAGGCACAAACCTCCCAGTTCCCCCCAGCCCCTTGATGGCCCGGGGAGTGAGGCTGGCATGCGGAGAGCTGTTAGGAGCCAGCTATTGTAGGCAGTGTTGGAGCCATCCTTTCTTCCCGGGCTAAATGTCTGTGCAATAGCCGGCCCACCTTTGAAAGGCTGCGGGTGTGAATGTATTAGCTGCACGTCCCTTTTCAGAGCTGTCAATGGTGCTTGCGGCCCCTGTCTGAATGAGGAGCGCTCATTCAGGGCTGTGAAAGGAACTCCCGAGCCTTCGCCTCAGTTCAGGCCCTGAACTGAGGAAACTGGCCTGGGCCAGGGGGCGTCCTTTATTGCAGGCTGGGAAACACCGACCTTCCCCTGCTCCTTGTGCACCCAGCCCTGGGGAATGGCTCCCCCTGCTAGGCTGAATGGCTGGAGCTTGGGAGCTGGGTTTGGAAGGAGCACCGGGGTGAGCGGTACTCTACAAAGAATAGCTCACGGGGAGACATAGAGGGCAAGGCAGGGTGGAGTTTGTGAATCTAGCCTCCTGGGGAGTGCAGGAGTGTAGCCTGTCTACGCTAGAGTTCCCAGTGACATTAGGGTGCCTGGAGCTGATGTCAGCCACGGTGGAAAATATCTGCTACGTTTCCCTCGTGGCAGGAGGGACCGACCAAGTTAATGGACAGAGAGGTTTAGGAGGAATTATTTTTACAATCCAGGCTAACAACCCACAACTCCGACTGTGCCAGCCCCACAACCCCCCATCCACAGTCTTGCCAATGAATCTTCCACCTAACCTACCTGCCTGCCCTACCACCCTGGATATTCCCCCATGATGTCCTTCAATTGCAGGGAGGGGTCGCGGTGATCCTTCCTGCTCTGGACAGAATCCAGGGGTGCGTCTCTGTTGCTCTGAAAGCCCTGGCTCCTCCTGCCAGCCCCGTGCTGCGCCAGTCCTCCTCTCCCAGCTGCATCAATACCCTCAGGCCTCAGCCACTTGCATTGCTATTTCAGACCTGACCTCTCTAGCAGAGACCACCAGTCTGGTGGGAAGACAGCCAGGGTCTCACAAAGGGACGGGGAAGTAAGAACTCATTTCTGATCCCCAAACTTGCTGTCCCATCACGGCCCCATTTCTCTCGAAGCGAAATGTGGATGTGTTAAAAGCACTTCCCCAAACGAGTCCTTCCTGGGCCCCTGTCGCCTTCCAGAACCTCAGACTGATACTGAGCAGCCCCGGCAACCTGACTGCCCAGGTGGAGTCACCACCTGGCATCTCTCTCTCTGACACAGAGACACGAAAGCCTTGAAACAAAGTCATCCGCTTGCCCTGGTAATCGTGAGCTGTGAAAAAATGAATCAGTCAAGCTGAGGTTCTTTTTTTATTTCCCGTCTGCCTTTCATCCTTTGGGAGAGAATCGTGTTTGCAAGTTTCCTGGGGCTCCTACCTGGGCGAGAAACTTTTTGGTTTTGGTAACTGAAAGGTGACAGTCCTACATTGTCCCATGACTCCAGGGGCTGGGGCTTTAAACAAACAGCTGCAGTATCAAGAGACTCATAGCAAAAGCACAAGAGCTCAGAGCACTAGGGGAGGACTCACTGTGTGCAGGAGTGGGGGAGTGTGCCAGACAATGAATCTCATGGTAGGAATTGCTTGACAGTGAAATTTATTTGGGGGAGGAAGTGGGGAGGAGAGAAACCTGAGAATTTTCTCTTCTGAAAACCTGTCTGCTTTCCGGCTACGGTCAGGGGAATTAACTCGAGTGGAGGCGGCCAGCCGGCTCAGGGGATAGAGACGGGGTGCCTGGAGTCTGGCCCAGAGGGGTCACGACAAAATGTCACTGGACTGGAAACTGAATTCTCTTCTTGGCACATCTGCTGGTTGAGGCCGGCTGCATGCCAGGGCAGAGGGTAGCACCCAGATACTACTGCAGCAGCTTGGAAAGAGGTTTCGATTCTCTGCGTGCCATCTGGTAGGCTGGCACTTGACTCTGGTGTGCACAGTGCAGGACAAAAAGAGAATCAGATAGGTCTGTGTTCAGGAGACGGTCCCCTGGGTGGGTTCTGGGGCCACATTAAGACAGCAGCACAGAGGTCCCACAGAGCATTGCCTGCAGCAGCAAAATGCAGTGCCACTTAGGATGGGAGGCAGAGAGCAGTAAAGGCAGCATGGCCTAGTGGTGAGGGAGGTAGTCTCGGGAGACCTAGATTCTGTTGCTGGGTGACCTTGGGCAAATCATTTGCCGAGGCCATCCTGTGTCTAGTGAAGTTATGAGAAGCAGGACCTTTTCCTAGGGACAGGGTGTAACCACCCACAGGCAGACTCCAACCTGGGACCTCTGCAGTTTGAACTAAAAGCCAGCTGGCGTTCAGCTAAGGCTGCAGAGGAGGCTCAGTCTTCCTTTCTGCAAGCGATCTAAGTGCTGCTCCAGGGGACAGTTACCCACACCCCTAGCTGTGCGGGTTACATGCTTTGACCTAGCTGAGGAAGGGTGCACCAAGCTTCCGGACCCAGCTGAAATCCTGGCTGAGCCCCCACTTGCAGCCACCCACAGGTGGACTCAGACCTGGCACTCTGGAGCTTAGCTCAGGGGCCTCTACAGCCGGGGTCAGCAGCCCCCCAGCACAGGGGCCTAGAGTGACACCTGAGCTGATTTTCATCAGCACTCAAGGAGGGAGCTCAGCCCTGCCCCTTCTCTCCCATGCAGCTGGGCGCTTGCTCAAAGCCAGGCTGCCTGGGGATTAAGAAAAGATCAGCTACTGCTACCAACCTCCTTCTGAACGGTAGAGCTCTGCATCTTCCTTTATTTATGAATGAAGCTGTTGTCTGTAGGACTATTAATGACTTTAAAAAGTATCACCGGCACTTGGACCGTCCATAGAGGACAAAAGGTCAATTTTGATCAATTTTGATCAATGTTTGACCTGGTCTAAGGGCCACTCCATGGGACAGTGACCCACATCCCGAGGCGTGTGGGTTACAAGTGCAACACATAGCCCAATCGAGCCATGAGATCAGCTGGGGCCTCTGGGTGCTACGGTAAGGATGTGCCCTGGGCAGGCACCCCTACAAATCGCACACTGAGATCGGCCTGGTTCGATGGCATTTGATACAGGTGCCATTTTTCAGCTGTCTTCCCTGCCAGTCCCCCTGAGGCCAGGCAAGGCTGGCCAGGCCTTAAGGGGCTCACAAGTGGCTATTCCCGGATGGAGGAACAACCTCACCAGCCCTGAGCGGCAGCTTGTCGGCAACTCTCCTGGCTTTGCCGTGCCTCTAGCGGTCATGGCCGATTTTCCTGGAAGTTCCAGCTCCTGGCACCAGGGGAGGATGGGAGAACGGCAGCTTAAAGTCTCCCTTTGCTTTTTAATAGTAACAGAGAGGAAGCCGTGCTAGTCTATACGCTATCAAAACAAAAAGCAGTCAAGTAGCACTTTAAAGACTAGCAAAATGGTTTGTCAGGTGAGCTTTCGTGGGACAGACCCACTTCTTCAGACCATTTATGTCCCACGAAAGCTCACCTGACAAACCATTTTGCTAGTCTTTAAAGTGCTACTTGACTGTTTTTTGTTTTGCTTTTTAAGTTTTATTTGTCAGTGCCATTCTCTGCCCCCTCGGCTGTGGCTAGCAGCTTGCAAACACGACCTCCCTAGAGAAGCCCTGCTTTGCTGCTGAAAAAGAAATTGCCTCCTGGGGGAGAAAAGCGGGGGACAAAATGCTCATTTCTGTGTCTCTTTGCCGGGTTTTTTACTTCACGGATGAAATTAAACAACTTCATGTCATGCTTGGTTTTTAATCAGCTTTGCTTTCCGCTGCACTAGCAAAACGCTGGCGATCGTTCAGGTTTCCAGCACTGCTAGAAAACTATATAAAACCCCCTCTTTTTTTTGTAGCCAGTCTTGCGATTTATTCGGAAGCGGCTGGACTTAAGACTTTCAGTGACACCTTCCTGTCAGTAATAGCATAGACCTACAGGTGGCCAATCTGTACAGGCATTCCCTGGCCAATCAAATATCATTCCTTCCTGACTGGGATCAGAGGCAGGATTTTAAAATGCAGGGGAAGAGGGGATCCTAAAATGATTGACAATGAAATAAAACATTTCAAAGGGATCCAAGCAAAATGTTGCCATGAATCTGACCCCAATTTTTTTTTTAACCCAGATTTTTGGTTTGCAAAAATTTTTGAGATTTCAGCTTTTTATTTACATCTTGCCGGCCTGTATGGCCCCGGGGGCATTGCCAGGGAAAACAGCTGGAGAGGGGCACCTGCATCAAATGTCATAGATCGGGCTGATTAATGAATTAATGTAGAAGGGTTGATTCTTCGCCTGGTTTATGCTCTACAGCCCCACCCATAAGGAATCAGTGATCAACCCCTCCATGGACTGGAGTAACACAGCAGCGTAACTACCTTTTAGTTTAAATTTACCAATTTTGAGTGCAGATGTCTAGACACTGGCAGGGACTTCTGCTCTCAGATGACTCCCCAGAAGGGATAGCAAGTCCTGACTTCCCAGGAGCTGAATAGACTTGATTCAGCCATTCTGCTTCTGGACAGATCACCACTAATGTCTGGGATACCCAATCTGCAGGTCACCTGGCTCTCATGTCCCCACAGACTTGAGATCCAGCCCTGTCCCCTGGAATAGACCAATAACTTATTCGCGTTTCTCCACCTACAACCACTGCTGGGAGACCTAACCTTGCAGACTTGTGTGCTTCACTAAGTTCACTATTAAGGGAGTATATGCCCGATTCCACTGTAAGCTGAGTGCTAGGGCAGAGCCCCCAGGAGAGATTCAGGTGCCATCCAGCTGATTAGCATAGTGCCCACAGCCACCTGCAGCCGACAGCGTGTGTTTCTATTGGTGGTCCATGCCTGCACGTGCCTTGGTGCACCAAACAAAATTTATTCCACACAGATGTCAAAAATTAGAGGGATTGCTGATGGGGATTAGTAGCTTTCTTTAAAGCCAGCTCCTCCTCCCATCCTACCCAAGCTGCACTCCTGTGCCTCCTGTGTAGCACTGCGGTGAAGTCATACCCTCCAGTGCTTGTGACATCAAAAACTCCTGCCCTGGCAATGGCTGACATCAGATAAGTCATGGGGCTGGACTTGCATAGACTCCACAAGGGGCCAGGCTCTGATTTCAAAGAAAACTGTGCAGCAAAGATGAACCCAGAACTAGGCCCAGGATTTCTGCCTGGATTCAGGCCCCTGAAATAACATTCAGCAGTGCAAAGGTGCTCCCTGCTCAGAAGGGTAGTGGTCTGCATACACTGTGCATCAGCACAAATAACTGCACAAGATGCCAGGGAGTCTGGCCCCCAAAGCCTCCATGCAAGCCTGGTATTATCTGTAATGTGTCTTCCTCTCACAACTGGGCCAGGAAGAGTTTCCTAACCCATGAACATTTTTGAGAGCTCAAAAATTTTTCCCACCCAGAATCAAGATGAAAAGTCGAAATCTCAAAAAATTTCACAAACCAAAAATCCGGTTTTAAAAAACTGGGTCAGGTCAATGGAACCATTTTGCTTTGAGCTCGGATCCCACTGAAAGGTTTTCATTTCAGTGCCAATTTTTTGTGCGCCCCAAGGCTGCCTCTTTTTTTTTTTTTCCAGTCTAAATTTACCAAACTCTCAAAACCAACACAGGTTTTGTTGTGGGAAATGGACTCTTTTTTGTATGGGAAATGCCAGAAATGAAACATTTTGATGATCTCATAACTTTTGTTTGCTGAGAATTGTTCAAGCTGGGAGGTCAAGCGAAATGGACGCGGTTTTATAAGCAATTTGGACTTTACCATTTTTTCAGCCCAAAAAAGTGTGTTGAAAAACTCTCAACCAGCTCTGCCTGATCAAGGTTAATTAAGCTAGAAACTACCCAGAGCTAGATTTTCAAACAGACTCAGCAACTGGCAGATGTCTACTGAGATAATCCAGCAGTTTCCATAAGAAATAACGCAGTTTGCTAGTTACTCAGTCATCTTGGAAAATTGACCCCTTTATTGTTGTTTACTTGGCTAAATGAGAGCTGCTGGATCATAGAATCCTAGAACTGGAAGAGACCTTGAGAGGTCATCAGGTTCAGTCTCCTGCCCTCAGGGCAGCTCCAAACACCATCTAGATCATCTCAGTTAAATATTTACCCAACCCATTCTTAAATATCTCCAGTGATGGCGATTCTACAACCACTCTAGGCAATTTATTCCGATGCTTAAACACCTGACACCTGTCCGCTCCGAGCCTTCTCTTTTCCAAACAAAACAAACCCAATTCTTTTACTCTTCTAGGGAGGAACAATCAGTTTCACCTATACAAAATGGGAAGTGACTTCCTAGGCTGGAGTCCTGCAGAAAGGGATCGAGGGGAAAGAGAGATGATTGCTTTTGGTTTTGTATTTTGGGGCTTCTTACCCATTAGGGATCATGTTCACAATATTTGTTTTTCTGCAATGATAAAAGATAAGCTGGGAAAGAATGGGAGTGGAGATTCTCACATGGTTGCAGGAGTCCGGGAGCTGGGGCTTTAAGAAAGCTAGCAAACCTCATGAGACTCGTGATAAAATCATGTTGGTTGGCAACTCCGCTCCCTAAGTTTTGTTCTGATTACCCAACATTAGTGGAAACAATTAATTACATTTTATGCGCTTCAGGCTGAAAACCCTAATGACAACCAGCATTTTGCTCCAGTAGGCAAATGTGAAACTGACCCAAAAAAAGCAGAACCTGAAACAAACAAGGTAAATGTCAGCAGCCAAGGAAAAAACTTGGCAAAGAAAACTGAAATGAACATTATTTTCACCTCTCCACCCTCTGCTCCCTCTCCCTGGAGGCGAAGGGCTGGAGGGGTCACCCCTCAGAACCAAAAGGCTTTGGATCACGTTAAGAAAAAAAATGAAACAAGGTGGAAAATTGGGGCCAAAAGCCACAATGCCAAGGATGTGGAGGAGACGGCTGAGCTACAAGCAGGAGACAGACCTAGAAGAACTCACCTGGCATGCCCAAGTTGATGGCCTTCAGTTATATGAATCACCGGCTCTAGCCCCACCCCTTGATGCAACTCATCTGGCGTCAACAAGGGGAGGGCCCTGAGACAGGAATCACCAATGGGAGGAGAGACCTTGTTGAACCCCGCCCCGCCACACCACTCACCTGGTGTGAACAGAGCGAGGGCCTTGAGACAGGCGTACTCTGCTGAGTCAACGTGCAGGGCCTTGAGCTTCTCCACCTGCTCCTGGAAGACCCGGATGTGGTCCATGAAGGCCACCACCCGGTCTGCAGACATGGGTGAGGCGTGCAGCCCAGCGGCCGCCAGCAGTGGGGCCACATGCAGTGGCATAGAGCACTGGGCGGCGTTGAGGACGAAGAGCTCACTCCAGGTCATCCGCAGCAGGGACACCTGGTCCGAGAGCTGGAAGTCAGGGAAGAAGGGGATGTTCTTGGCCCACTCGATGGCGCTGAAGAGCAGGCGGGCCGCCAGCTCGCAGATGTTCTCGATGCCCATGATGTTGGATTGCAGGCACTGGGCCCCGTAGCGGGAGGTCGGATAGGGCTCAGCCCGCAGCAGCAAGGAGATGAAACCCATCAGGTAGGAGTGACCATTGTACGGGTCTCCGTTGTTCAGCAGGTACTGACCAGGGCTGGTCTGCGTGTGGGCCATGCGTCCCCGTTGCACGGCTGCAATGGATGGGAGGGAAAACAAGAGATGGAGTCACTAGTGGGGTTCCCGTTAATGTTTTCCATCCAGGTGAAGAATAAATTTTGTTATGTGCACTAAGGCACATGCAGATGTGCACCACCATAGAAACACAGGCTGCCGGCTATGGGTGCTCTGCTAATCAGCTGGGCAGCACCTGATTCTTTCCTGGGTGGGTGCCCAAGCCCTCAGCTTACAGAGAACCCTGGTCAGTATAGAAACAGCTACAGTTCATCAGACCAGGCCTCCAATCAAAAGGGAATGGAGGGAAGGCAGAATCAGCCCATTAAAAGCAACTGACCAATTGTCTGAGTCTGGTGGGAGAAAAGAAAGGAAGTTTGCAAAGATGGTGAGAACTACAGATGAGGGAAGGGATGGAGAGGTGAGGTGAATGGATTGATACCTGATTTAGATGCTGCTACATTTTTAAGAACTATAAACTCTCATGAATCGGGGCACAAGCTAGTCACTCCCTGCTGGGGTCAGGAAGGAGCTTCCTCCTGGTGTAGGTAATTTCACAGCTCTCCACAAGGAGCTGACCTCTGAGGCAGCTAGCACTCGGCCTTCTGAGACAGGATACCATACCAGAGGGACCCTAGATTCTTGTGTTTATTGCCCTAGTTTTTTCAGAGCGACGAACGTGCACCACCCCTCCTGAGGCCTCGGGGATCTGCAGGGCCATTGCTATAAATGTGGCCATGGATTTGCATTTCAGGCACCACCGCGGTCTAACATTCCCTGCTGCTGTCCCCAGGAAAATGGGAAGGGTAGAGTTTGCTCACAGCAGTGCAGGCTTCCATGGAATTGCTCCGGATCCGGAGGTGCAAAAAGAAACCAAAGAGTTACCTGAGTAACAGTGCAGCTGCTTACAAATCTGGATACTTGAGTACAATAAAGATGTGACGTGCAGGTGAGTGTAATTTTACTCACGTAATTTTCCAGAGGGACACTGGCGATTTGTACTTAAGTACACTCCCCCAAAAGCAGCTGCACTTTTGCTCAAGTAACGTTTTGGGTATTTTTTCCACCTTTGTCCAGATCGACCCCAGCCTATGGGGGGAGCCAGGTCCAGATGGGTTGTTAGTTAGAAAAGCAAAAAACAAATTTTGTGTGATTAGTAGCATGGGTGTTGCCAGTCTGCATCAGACCCATGTCCTACCAGCCCAGGGCCTGTCTCCTGAAGTGCCCAGCACCAGCTGCTTTCAAAGAAGATGTAGAACCCTGTAGTAGACAAAAGTGGAAAATCTGCCCCCATGAACGTCTCATCCTAATCCTTAACAGAGCTTGGTTTAAAGCCTGGACTTTAATCATTATCATCTCTAGGGAGCTTTGACAAAGCACTTTTTATCCACAGGTCTCAAAATGCTTTACAAAGTGCGGGGGGGGGGGGCCGGCAAAGAGCATTATGCCCATTTTACAGATGGGGAAACTGAGGCACAAGGTGGGGACTTGCCCAAGGTCAACCACTGGGCCAGTTGCAGATTCCAATACTACTGAGGGCCCTGTCTCCCAAACACACAAGCCACACAGCCTTCCAGAGGGTTTGCTAGCAATAAACATTTAAGCCTCTGATTCTCCACTGCCTTGTACCTTGTGCTGTCATCTCCCCAGGTGCAAAGTGCTACCCCACAAGAATGGCAGTGTTTCACACCAGCATCGCACTAGTGTAAGTCACCGCACAAGGTGTAGGGCAAATGGAGAACCAGGCTCCTCCCACAAGGGGAAGAAAAAATCTAAGACCCAAGATGATTCAGACTGAAAGAACATTTAAAATTAAATTTACTTTTTACCATTGATCCTGTTTTATTCTCTGGTATTTCTCCCAGTTCTCATGGGAACATTGTACCATGATAGGAGGTGGGGGGAGGGGGGCAGGAATCTGGCTATGGAACAAACTTCCTGGGAAGATTGGTCAAATCCAAAGGCTGACCATTTTAGCACTGCCTCTTTGCACTTGCAACACAAACACCCCCTCTACCTCTGAACCCCTAAACAGACACCCTAGCTACCCCTCACACTGGCACCTAGTCTATCCCTGAATCTCAACACAGACACTCCATCCGCCCCGTACCAACGCATGCACCCTGTCTGCACCCAGACACACCTGCAAACCAAAATAATAATAAGAAATTAATAAAATCTAAAAATCCGTAAAAGCACCCCATCTCAAGCAGAGTTTTGACCCCGCCAAAAAGGAAAAGCACCAGAAACTCCACAGTGACAAGTGTCAGACAGGTAGCCATGTTAGTCTGTATCTGCAAAAACAACAAGAAGTCCTGTGGCTCCTTATCAACTAATAGATTTTTTTGGAGCATCAACTTTCGTGGGCAAAGACCTGCTTTGTCAGATGCATGTCTTTGCCCCTGAAAGCTCATGGTCCAAAAAAATCTGTTAGTCTATAAGGTGCCAACGGATTTCTTGTTGTTTTTGCAGAAACTCTATGAAATCCAGTAGGTATTTTGCTGTTGCTCTAGATTTTAAACGGAAGGTGCCCAGAAACTGCAGTGATGCGTGGCAGTATAAAACCCTAAGCTAGACAGAAGGGCACCAGGCAATTTAACTTTATTTGTTACTAGTCAGTTTCATTCTCTACTGCACCCTAAAGTAGACCAAAGATCTTAGCTTTGAAATTCCAACTAGAGCTGTGTGTTACAAGCCCTTTGTTTTGCTGGCAGTTTTAAAAAGGCGGGAGGGAAGAATTGTTTTGGGTTGACACAGAAATGAAAATGTTCAGCATTTTCAGCAAATCAAAAAGTCAAAAAAGTTCTTTCCTGATCAAACACAACGTTTAATTTGATCTGTTTCAATTGCTCCCTTAATTTTTTTTTCTTTTTGCATTTTTAAATAAAATGGGAGGAAAATCTGAAAGAAAGTTGCTTGGCTTGGAAAAATTGGAATTTTTTTTGTAGAAAAACGTCAAAACGATACATTTCAACTTTTTCACAATTTGGCTTTAGTCAAAATAATTCAACAAAATTGACACCAATTTGCAAATTGGATGAGTTAACCAAAATCTGCATTGTGCAGCCAGAAGATGTTTCAGGTAAATGGTCTCACCCAGTTCTAGTCCCAGTGCTGCAGGGGAAGGGTCTAAATTAAAAACCTGGGTTGAACTAAAAACAAAACCCATCCAATGCTCTGATTGCATGAGCAGATCAGGTTTGGTAAAATCTTTTCCTCTCCTCTCCTATATGCTAGGCCTGATTCCCTGTTCAGAGCCCCCTCTGCGTCACAGGTTCTGTGAAAAGGAGGCGTTGGCACTGCTAAATTAAAAAGACATGAGGAGCTTTGGAACTGAGCAGGACAAGAACCACTTGATGTTCAAATCAAGAGAAGAAAGTGGGGAGGGCTGGGCCACACTCTCAGAAAACCATCATCAGCAGAGTCCATCACCCTCTCCAATGGAACCCGCAAGGAAACACAAAAGAGGAAGAAACTCGGACAATGTGTAGAAGATCTACTGAGACTGAAGGACAACAACTGGGGTACGCCTGGGGTCAGCCTGAAGTTTCATACCAAGACAGAGTGAAGTGGAGGAGACTTGTGGATGATCTATGCTCCACCGCATACAATGGTTTATGTCAGTACAGCCAAGGCCAGAGCCGGGGACGTTAAATGTATTGAATTCCATGGAGCTGCAACATTTGGAATTGTGTTTAATGCAGGATTCCACTCACTCTGGGGGCTTCTGTTGTTTGCTTTGTGATTTTTAGCCCCACTATCGGTGGTGTCTGGCTACAACCAAAGTGAGGAAGTCCTGATTCTCCGGGGCTCAGGGCCCTGCGCAGATATTTACACCAGTGCAGGCCAAGTGGCGTGAAAAGCTTCTGTCCTGATTGAGTAGCTCTTTTGTACCAATGTCGCTGACCACACAGGACCCAGGGATAGGGAGAACCAGGCTGAAGAGTTTCTGTGCTTGGTAGGGAATCCAGGGGATTCCCACAGGTAGCAGACCCAGGTTTAGCTCCAGGTCCTGAAGCAGATCTTAATAACGCCCATGGAAATGAGGTGTGATCCCATTGAAGTCAGGGGCATCTGTGCCTTGTAAAACTGACAAAAGCAGAATCAGAATCAGGCCCTCTTTGTCTCCCCTGAATTCAGCGTCTGACATGGGACGTTCCATCCGAAAGACAAAGCCTGACTAGAAGAAACTGACCTGCCAATGGGGAGGGGAGTAAGGTTCAGCAAGGAGGATGGAGTTTGCCAGGTCTCAGGTTCCAACCTGTCTCACTGGCAGGCCCAGCAAGGAGGCTCAAGGCAACCTGGGGCTGCCCCAGCTGGGCAGCCTGGAGGCATCTGTAACTCTGTGGAAGGCATGAGATGGGCCAGGGGTGCTCTCAAGTGAGCCCCCAGGCATCCAGTGCTCCCGGTAAGCTGTGTACTTGGGCAGATGCTGAGGAGAGATTCAGGTGCTGCCCAGCTGATTAGCAGAGCCCCGACAGACAGCCGGTAGTGTGTGTGTCCAGTGCTGGTGCATGATCTGCACATGGCTGGGTGCAAGCAACAAAATTTATTCAGCACATGGAGGGGAAAATTAGAGGGAATGGTTTAGGTATCTCACATTAAGTACTTGCTAGGATGCTGCTAAACAAGCCACGCTCTCTATGGGGATGCCCTCTCTTCCTGTGCAATGTATGGGGGATTCTTTTCTCACAGTAGCAGCGTGGGGTGAGGAGGGGGCCAGGAAAGAAAAAGGAAACAGTGGGCTTGTTGTTTTCCTGGAAGAGGAGGAAAGGACCAGGCTGAGGGGGAGGAAGACAACATGCCCAATTCCCTTCTCATTTACCCTGGTACAAATCAGGAGGGACCCCTCAGTGGCACGGGCAGGGGTGGGGGAAGCACTGGGGCGAGCGAAGAGAGAATCACACCCACAATGGTTTCCATGTGTGCCGGGGCAGAGGTGACAAAGCAAGAGAGATGGGGAACAAGAGAGGTGAAAAGAGGTGCGGAAGAGGCAGGCCTTGTGGACGCGGCTTTGAAATGACACATGTCACTTAGCAATTAAGAAAATCTGTCTCTGCCTCTTAACTGGGCACGTCTGCCAGGAATCCAAGACTCTAGCGGCCAGAGAGCTGCAGTGTCCGCCATGGCCGGATGGTACCATGGTGCACTGTTTTAAAGGAGCGGTGGGGGGACAGCAGGAAGGGCACTGGGGTGGGGTTCATTAAATCTAGGTTCTGGTGTACCCTCATGGAGTTGCTTCTGATTCTCCTTTTCTTTGTCTAGTAGTTATATCATGAGCCCTTTGGGGTAGGGACTGGCTCTCACAGTGTCTTTGAAGCTCCTGGCATGATGGGGGCCAGTGTTCCCTCTAACTGTTTCTGTCCATGGGCAGAATAAATTTTGTTATGTGCACCAAGGCACATGTGGATGTGCACCACCAATAGGAACACACACTGCTGGCAGTGGCACTCTGCTAATCAGCTGGGCAGCATTTGATTCTCTCTTGGGTGGATGCCCAAGTGCACAACTTATAGGGAACACTGATGGGGAGCAGTGTTCCCTGTAAGCTGCACGCTTGGACAGCTGTCCAGGAGAGATTCAGGTGCTGACCAGCTGATTAGCAGAGCACCCACAGTGGGAAGCCTGTGTTTCTATTGGCGGTGCACATCTGCACATGCCTTGGTGCACATAACAAAATTTATTCTGCCCATGGATGGAAGAATTAGAGGGAACCCTGACCTTGGACCTCTAGGAGCCAGATGAGCAAAGAAGGCTAATTCCCCCGCCCCCCCCCGCCCCAACCAAAGCAATCTGCAGCACCTCAAGCCATGCAAGGCAGTGATTGCAAGTGGGGAGGTGGTTTTGTTCTAGCAGAGGAGCAAATGTCCCCTTCTCTGCACATTCCAGGGTTTGGTTTTAGGGCCTCAGGCTCCACCCCAAGCCGAGTGCATCTGAGCAGGGAGGGAGGGCAACCTATGCAAAGAGGTTTGGGAATGAGAAGGCTTCTCCTGCCTGAGCGGCCACAGGGAAGTGACAGTATTTGACACTGTAAGGGCACTTTGCGTTTCTATCACTGCTGCCCTCCAAGGGCCTGGCACCACTGACTTCAATTTACTAGTATTAAGCCATCCAATGGCACTGTCCAACAGGGCGGTGTATTAGAGCCAGAGGTGAAAAAAGTACCCCAAAAGTTACTTGAGTAAAAGCACAGCTGCTTAAGGGGAGGGGGTGTACTTAAGTACAAGTCACCAGTGTCCCCCCGGGAAAGTATTTGAGTAAAAGTACACATGCATACACTTGATTGTACTCAAGTATCCAGATGTGAAAGCAGCTGGACTTTTACTCAAGTGACATCTTGGGTGCTTTTCCCACCTCTGATTATAGCTAGGGAAACCGAGGCGCAGCAGCAGCATGCTCCAATCGCGCAGATTTGGGACCACGGTGGGAAGCCCTGCCTAGCTGCCCTACTTTTAGCACCTTCCCCTCCAGAAACAGGACTAGAACTGAGGTTTCCTGGCTCCCACTCTGCTCCCTCGACAGCAGCCGGTTCGCTCCAATGAAATTCGCCCCTGGGGTCTTGAAGCCCTGCAGATCACTGCTGGTGCTTTTGCGGGGCTGTTGAATCTCTCTTTAGAGATCCCATGAGCACAGGTCACAAAACTGCAGCTGTGCAACCTTGGTGCAGGAAAGATCCACAGCTGACAAGCTGTTTATAAATGGCCGCTCTCGTTTGGCATTGTGGCTATTGTTATTAGTGTTTCTATAGTTAAGGTTACAAGTGGAGCCGGGTGGGAAGAATGGTCAGACTGGGTGAGACCAATAGCCCGTCTGCCTCATTAGCCTGTCTTCCCACATTGGTCTGAACAGGTGCCCCAGAGGGAGTGCGCAGACCAGGTAATCAGGAAGTGATCCCTCCGCTGTCAGCCATTCCCAGCTTCTGACAAATGATTTTTCCTCCCTGGGAACATTGCTGAGATTTGGGAAATTTTTCCCATCCCAAATCCAGAGGAAAAGGTGAAATTAAAACAAACAAAAAATACAAATCCAACCCCCCTCTAGTGAAATCATTACTGCAGGGCAGTAGAAACATTTTGGCTTGGTAATTTAGACACGTTTCAGTTGGATTTCAACCAGCTTTAAGGTGTTTTTTCATCATTGTATTATTATGTTTAAATTTCAAAATGAAAAGTCATTTCAAACCAGAAAAAAAAAATCCCCCTTTGGAAAATGTCAGAGGATCCTGTTTTAACAAAAAAAAGCCCCCAAAACCCCTAAATTTTGTTGAAATCAAAATCCTCGTCCAAACCCACCTTTTGCTGCAAAAAGATGAGCTGCGCACACACCTGTCTGCACCCCTCAGCATCCCCTAGAGCTGGGGCCAGCAGCTGGGACCCCACATGCAGGGCCCGGAGGTGGAGTTCCAGTTGTGGAACTGACAGCTGGCTGGGACTCCAGGACCGAGCAGAGTACAGGAGACTGGCAGCGCAGCAGCTCATGGGGGGCCAGAAGAGCTGGGGGTCAGTGGCAGGGCTGAGAAGGGCCAAACACGGAGCCAGTAACAGAGCCCACAGGCTGCACGGAAATGGGGCCAGCAGCCAGGACGCTGGACAGCAGAGGCATGGAGCTGGGACATCTAATACTGGGGATGCTGCAGCATCCCCCGCACACCTACTTCTCCCGCCTATGCTTCAGAGCCCCCCAAAGTGCATCACTCAGGGCTCCAGCAGCAACTTAAAGTGCCAGGGGCTGCCAGAGCTACTACAATAGCAGCAGCAGCAGCTGGGAGCCCCACGCCCTTTTAAATTGCCGGGCGCCAAGGCAGCTGCCTTCCTTGTCCCTCCCTACCCCATTGGCAGGTCTGCTTAGAGGGACTGAATATAGCTGGACAAGTTGGACCCATCTCTTATTGGACCAACTTCTGCTGGGGAGAGTCGAACTTGCACAGAGCTCTTCTTCAGGTCTGGGAAAAGGTGCTCCTGGAGGGATCACAGCATTCCAGAATGGGCTGAAGAAGTGGGTCTGTCCCACGAAAGCTCACCACCTAATAAATGATCTTTAGTCTTTAAAGTGCTCCTGGACTGCTTTTCTGTTTTGACAGCATTCCAGAGCTATGCCTAGATTAGAGCCACCTGTCAACAGAAGGTTTTGTCGACAGATCGTGGCCCGACTGCCAAGCGGATCGCTCTGTCAATCCACTCTCTCAACAGAGAGCAGCCGGACTGCCCAGCTGCTCTGTGGGCAAAACAGCCAACCGGAAGCCCAGCAGACAGGGCTGCCCAGTGTCCCCGAAGCCCTGTCTGTCAACAGAAGGCCCCCTGGAACATCCAGACCAGACTGGCGTTGTTCTTCCTGGTGGTGTGCGGCATACAGCTGTCAACGGAAGTGCTGCATTCTGTCGACAGACGGCCTTGGGAAGGTGGACGCTCCCAGGGTGTCGTTGACAAAACCCTCTGGTGCAGGCACAGCGTAGGCAGTGGAGCAGGTTGCTAAGCACAAGGAGTTAACACCTCCTGCAGGAGACCATGGACCCAGCTAGTCCGAAGCAAATCAGCTGAGCCCTTTCCGACCTGAAGTGAGGTGGGAGCAGCTTTTCAAAAGCTCTCATTGCCGACAACCCCGTTGTTCTCGGACTCTGAGCCGAATGCTCTTGGAAATCCTATCCGGCCGTTTTATTTCGGTGCCTGTGAGGGAGCGAAGATGTTAGTCGGATTGCCAGGTATTAGTCAGTGCTGTTAATGGCCCAGACTAGGGATGTTAAAGGTTAACCGGTTAGCTGGTAAGCCTCACTCAAAATAGATGTGGCTCACTGGTTATGGTTAACTGCTATGGGCTGGAGCAGCCCCCCATCCACTGCCAGCTGGGGCGCTCCAGCCAGACCACAGTAGCCCCGTCCACGATGGCCGTAGGGGCGGGGGACAGGGGACAGATGGCTGGGAAGGGGGGAGGGGTGGCTGCCCCCCATTCATTGAATCACTTAACCTGTTAACCAATTAAACAGGATTTTACATTCCTAGATTAGGCCCTATTGCCGATGAATGGAGCTTTCTTTTAAAAAAAAATCAGGCCTCAGTTGTCAGTGCTGGAGCTGTTGGAATTCCAGTCCTTGCAGGAGAAGAGACAGGTTTATTTCAAATGGCTCTCCTCTACCCTAGGTTTTAAGAGGCAGGACTGAATACAAACCAGGCTGCCCTGATCTCTCTCGTGCCACAGGTGCTCACAAAGAGATTTTCTCTGCCTTCTGCTCAGGGAAGTGCTCCCTGCTCCCCCACTATGAAATCCGGGTTCAGATGAACCCTCAATTTCCAAGCAACAACTTAACATCAGCTGGCTTGGTGTCTGAATCATGCCGTGTTTGCACATCACCTGTGGCCCAAAGGATAAGCTGTAGATGAGCCCAGAGACAGTGGGATCTGGGCTCTGGAGAGGAAGTGTGGACCAATGCTAACCAGGAAAGCCAACTTTGGGTCACTGCTCTGCTACAAGCTTTCATGTATGACCTTGGGAATGTCACTTAGTCACTCTGATGGATGAATAGCTCTTCCCTGACTCACGGAGGGCAAATGCAGAGCAAAATGCTCAGCTAGGATGGAAATGGAGGCCAGGTAAGTACCAAGACAGCCTTTGAAGCTGTAGGTGAATAAACTTTTTGCCCAGAGCTTATCATGCAGATTGGGGCTCCATAAACACAGAGAGATAAGACAGAAGGGACCAGGGTTCCCTCTAGGATTTTCCATCCATGGGCAGAGTAAATTTTGTTATGTGCGGATGTGCACTACAAAGAGAAACACAGGCTGCCAGCTGTGGGCACTCTGCTAATCAGCTGGGCAGCACCTGAATCTCTCCTGGGCAGCTGCCCAAGTGCTCAGCTTCCAGGGAACACTGGAAGGGACACTGTGATCCTCCAGTCTGGCCTCCCGCATAGTACCATGACCCATAGGATCTCCCTGAATTAATTCCTGCTTCAAATCCAATAACTGTGCTTGAACTGCCCCATGTCCTTTAGGAAAGTCAAGATAACTCTCACTCCGCCCTCCAGCTCTGTCATCAGTAGAACTCCAAATGCTTTATTAAGGAGGTCAGCAGCACTGTCCCTATTTTACTGACAGGGGAACTGAGGCAAAGAGTGGGGCCCTAACTTGCCCATAGCCATCCTGTCAGCCCAGGGCAGTGCTCAGCTGGGTCTTTTATCTGAGTGCACTATCGACAAAGCTTCCTTTCCTACCTCCTGTGTACCCTCTAAAAAACAGAGCATGTGGAGCCAAGAGGAGGCCGGGGCAGGTAAGACGCACAAAGCAGTGTAGCTTTGTCAGTGACGGGCTGTTTTGTTTTGTTGCGCTCATGCAGATAGGGTGGGGAACAGCCGCAAAGGGCAGGATTAAAGTCTCGTGATCTTTGCTATTCGCCAGATCCCAGATTCTGGAATCGTGGGAAAAAAGTCGGCTTTCACGGCAAATGAACCAAAAAAGCTACCTGGAGGCTCAAATGGAAAAGGCAAATGAAAAGAACCCCTCTGCTGATTGTCTTAAAACTCATCACACTTTATAAAATAATCTCCTTGATTGTAGTGGGGCCTGATCTCTGATCATGAACCTTTTGTATCAGCGATACTGAACTAGCGAGAGAGGTTCATACAGTCCAAGAATGAGGCTCCTAGCAGACACCGTAATACTCCTAATAGCAATAAAAATCTACAGCCGAGAACGCAATAAGTTCCTGGTCAGTGACTTAAGGCACCTAGGCTGTACCGTAATGCACCCAACAGCAATAAAAGTGTACGTCTCCTACCCCAAGGAGTTTGTGGTTCCATGACTAGGGCTCCAGATGCCACCAAGAGACAGTGACAGCAGAATAATCGCAGAGCAATGGCAAGCTGTCAATTTTTGGCTGCAGATTCAAAGCTGAAGGGCGTTTTGGATCTGGGGAGGCGCTGTGCCTTGTGGTTTCTCTTGCCCTAATGATCCCAGCAGACGGTGCCCCACGAGTCCAGCAGATGCGCAGGCGTTAAAACAGCCCACGACATCAAAGGGTGCAGCCTCGCCTCATTGTATTCTGTTTCCCTTTAGTTACCTGGGTGGGCCATCCTACCCCAGTGATCCGAGAGTCATAGATTTCAAGACCAGAAGAGGCTATTGTGATCATCTAGGGCAGGGGGCAGCCACCGCCGGCACAAGTGCCAAGAGCGGCACGCGAGCCGTTTTTCATCAGCACACGAGGCGGGAGCTCAGCCCCGCCCCTCCTCCTGCATGCAGCTGGGAGCTTGCTGAAAGCCATTCCGCCTGTGGATTAACAAAAGACCAGCGAATGCTACCAACCGCCCCCTGAACAGTAAAGCTCTGCAGCTTCGTGTATTTATTAATGAAGCTGTTGTAAGTAGGACGATTAGTAACTCTTACAAGTATCATCCGGCACTTGGACCACAGAGGTCCAAAGGCCAAATTGCAGCACTCTGCCTTGGAAAGGTTGCTGACTCCTGATCTAGGGCAAACCTTCATTACCCATTGGATCGACAGGCAGCAATCGCCCTTGCGGGGGTCCATTTATCGGGTCTTGTACAGATGCAATAAATCAGCTGCAGAACGCTCCTCAACTCCCTTGTTCCATCAAAACTAGAAGAGTAGGCAGAGTCAACAGGAGAGCGCCAACTGCCGACTTATCATTGGGGAAGATACCGCAGTGAGCAGACCTAAGTACATCGACTTCAGCTAGGTTATTCACATCACTGAAGCTCTGTAACTTAGGCTGATAGCCCATAGTAGTATACACAAGGTCCTAAACTAACCTCCAGGGTAGGGAACTGCCCATATAATCCCTAGAGCAGATTGCTTAGCAAAACAGCCTGTTTTGATTTTGCAAATTGTCAGTGTTGGACAATCCACCCCGATCCTTGGAAAACTGGCCCTGTGCTTAATTACCCTCACTGTTAAAAATACAGTTCTGGTCTGAATGTGTGGAGATTCACCTTCCAGATGCTGGGTCAAGCCATACCTAGAAGAGCCTGTTATGAATCCTTGCCCCCCATTATGTCCATATAGACTGTAGTCAGCTCACCTCTCAGCCTTCTCTTTGTTAAGCAACCTCGAGTCTGTCGGTGTGCAAGGCAGCTTTTCTGATCCTTTAATTGTGGCTCTTCCCAGCTGCTTCTCCAGTTGCTCAGCCTCCTCCATGCATTGTGCGCACCACTGCTGGACAAAGGATTCCAGCAGCTGACGCACCGGTGGGCCTGGCTGGCGCTTGATGTGATCTGTTTAATTTGATAGAGCAGTTTCCTGGACTGCGGCTAAATTCAGTCACTAGCTAGGGATGGAAGGCAGGAAATTGCCTCTCCCTGGGCTGGGGGTGTCATTGCCCAGGCTGATGTACATTGCATAGTGGAGGAGAGAGGCAGGGCCCCCACTGTGAACTGATACAGAGGGCACCCCTCGTCAGCTGTTGGTATGACAGGTGCCGTCAGGATCAGGCTATTTGGTCTTAAAACATTCCCACTGACCATGCAAATCTGGGCCTTGTTACCAGGGTTCCCACTAATTTTTTCCATCCATGCACAGAATAAATTTTATGTGCACTGAGGCAGGTGCAGCACCGGTAGAAACACACGCTGCCAGCTGTGGATGCTCTGCTAATCCACTGGGCAGAGCCTGAATCTGTCCTGGGTGGCTGCCCAAGTGATCAGCTTCCAGGGAACACTGCTTATTACACAGCTAGAGCCCCAGCTCTCCTCGCATTTAGGACAACAGGTTGCCAGAGGGTTAAATACAATAACGAGGGTGCAGCTGCTGGTCCTACAGCAAAGCAAGGAGCAGGTTTAGCAATGGATGGTAGAAGGCTAAGATAGTACTTGTGTAACCCACTGGGCAGTGTGTGTGATAGGCATTGGAGTCTTCAGTTTGGTGCCACACCAAAAAAATCTGGGAAAAAATTAGTTCCTGGTGAACCAGAAATAAAAGTTTTCATTTTTCCCCTCACCAAATTTTTGTTTCATTCACTGCTGCTGAACTCACAGGGAGCCATCTGGTTTGGATCACCAGGCAAAGAGAAACCGTAAGACACACACCCACAATCCAAAACACCCGTCAGCTTTGGATCGGCAGCCCAAAATGACAGCTCATCATCACTGTTCCCTCTAATCTTTTCCATCCCTGCGTGGAATAATATTGTTCTGTGCACCAAGGCCGATGCAAATGTGCACCACCAGTGGAAACACACAACCTAGCTGTGGGCCTTCAACTAATCAGCTGGGTGGCATTTGACTCCCTCCTGAGTGGCTGCACAAGCGCTCAGCTTACAGGGAATGCTGTTCGTCGTTTCTCTGCTAATTATTGGCATTATTTATCATTTCGCTTGACTGGAAAGAAAAATGTTTGTTTTCTTTTCTGAGGGCTTTTTTTAAATCCTTGTTTGCCTGTCTGTTTAAAATAAACGCAGCTGAATTTCTAAATGGAACGTTAGTTTGAAATGAAAAGTCTATTGAAAATGGGCATGGTCTATTTTTTGCCTGAAATGAGTCACTGAATTCAGCTCACATCTGCAATAGTTTTAGCTGACCCGACCCTGCATTTTGCAGCGAATCAACTATTTGATGGAATTTTTTTGTCCAGCTCTCGATAGATGCTGCTGTATCGGGGATCTGAGTTATCACCCCTTGCCTAGCTGCAGCAGCTCCTGATTTTAGCTGAGGATGAGGTCCCTGGTTTGATGCCTTGCGGATAGGTCAGGGGGGCAGCTGTCACACACACGATGGTTCAGTGACCCTAGCGCAATGGATACCAGAGCAAAAAGCTACAACAGGACCTGCCTGGCTGTTTTGTGCATCAGCTTTTATTAAGACGTGGGAGCAGAGCAACAGGTTCAATGAGCTGAGGCTTGCAAAAAAAAAATCTACATATCAGCCCTGGATCTTCCTATCCACCTTCCCACCAGTGCCGGAAAAATTAGAGAGACTTTGCTAACTTGCCAAAATAAAAAAATCACTCCCCCTCCCCTGCCCAGGTGAGTAAACGCAGAGAGTAATTTGCAAAGCTAGGATCTATCTAACCTATTCTGCCGGCAAGGAACAACTGAAAAGGACTCAGTGGGGCTGAGAACTCAGGCAGCTGGGAAATTTAGCTTTGTCCCACCCCAGCAACAATGAGTATTTATCATCTGCCCTGAGGCTTCATCCTCCCTCCTGAGCTGAACAGTCGCAAGGTGTGCGCTGATAGCACCTTCCCTCCGATGCTCCCAAGCCACCCCCCAGATGCCGCCCTCTAACATCGTGCCTTGAGGCAGAGAGCTGACAGCCCCTTGTAGAAACAGGTAAACTGAAGCACAGGGCGAGGAAATACGTCCCCACCGGTTGCAATGCACATCTGCGGTAGCACTGGGAATAGAACGCAGGAGTCCTGGCTCTACCCACTAGTCTGCACTCTCTTCTCAAAGCTGGGGGGAGAAGCCAGGTGTCCTGACCCTCATTCCTCGCTCTCACCGTAAGTGCATCTCTCTTGCCTGTGGTGTAGATGTGGCTCAGTTTTGCAAAAGGCCTTGACTCCTGTTTAGGCAGTTGCAGGAAGGGACACATTTTCCAACGAATGCAACATTTGACATGCTGGGTGGATTATTTCGGGGGCTAAACTAAGGTGACCACATTTTCCCATGCCAAATATGGGACACCTGGCCCCAGAGGATGTGGCGCTGCTGTCGCATGTCAAGGCTCTCTGACAATGGGGGCTGCTGCCCCACGATGGGACATCAGGGATGGGGGCTTCACAGTCTCCTTGCTGGGTGGCGGGGGTGGCAGAGAACAGGGCAACTGCCCTGCAGTAGCGCTCTTCAGCAATGCAGGCTGCCACCAGGAGGCACAGGGAGCCGGGGGACGCAGCCACCTCCCCTGGTGGGGCTCCCTGGCAGTGGGAGCTGCCACCCCAAGGTGCAGGGTGCTGGGGAACAGGAGTCCTGCAAAATACAGGACAATTTGCCCATTTTCTTAAAAAAGTCAGGATGCCTGTGGGACAGCTCAAATAAAGGACTGTCCTGGTAAAACAGAACAGATGGTCGCCCTGGGCTCAACAGAAGCTAAGCTCTTATGAACTGTGAGCTGGTCCTTCAGCAACACCTGACAGTGTCAGAGAACCACAAGCTCAACGGCCCCGCCATAATTAGGCTGCTTCACTTCTGATTGCTTCTTTGGCCAAAACAACTGTTGCGTTTGTTCCTCTGCTTCCTGATGACTGAACAACACACTTCCTCCCAGTCACACAGACTAGAGATGCCCAGAGGTGTTGCACCTTTGAGATGACATGGATGATTTATTCACCCTTCAGTCTTATCATCACAAAACAAATTTCTGCCCCTCTTCCTCCAAGCATCAAATAGCCGCAGTTTGGAGGATGAGGGCCAGATCCTCAGCTGATGTAGATCAGCATAACTCAAAGGAGGCCCATTAAACTAGCAGAGATCCAGGTTCTTTTTGCCCGCTGATCCTGGACCAAATTGATTAACTTCAATCATGTCTTGTTTGGAGTGATGTCTGAAAGCACAGACCTGCTCTGATCTTCCAGGATAAAACCGAGCTGATTTTAACTTGCCGTTAGTGGGAATACTGCAATGGTTTCAATAGATTCTTCCATTTTTTGGAGTATTAACTAAAGGGGTGAGAATAACTGAGGGATGAGAATAACTGGCCAATCTGACAGGAAATTTTTGGCAAATCAAAAAAGTGGAAGGAAAATACAAATAGTAATTTCTTGTGTTTCCTAATACCAGGGTGGAATGGCATACTTTTTTAAATCCTTTTGAATTTTTTTAAATAAAGCTTCTGTAAAATTCAAAAGAAACAAAAAAAAACCTTTTCAAATAGAAACATTGAAATGTTTTATTTCAAAAGCCTCAAAACAAAACATTTACATTTTTGTTTGGTTTTTGGCCAAAGCAATTTGACAAAACTCAGGTGAATTCACAAAGGCTACATCAACTCAGCAGCATTATTTCAAAACAATCCATTCTGGAACAGCTATTCCAGCATAACTTATTTCAAAATAACACAGCTACTCCCAAAAATGCATTTCGAAATAGCAGCCGGCTCTTTCAAAATGGCATGTCCAGACACATTGTGCCTATTTTGAAATAGTGCCATGAGATGCCATTATAGCTTATTTTGAAATAGCGCTATCCCAAGTCTTAAAAGTGCATACTTCAAACAGCTATTTTAAAATAGGCATTATTGCTCCTGCAATGAGGTTTACAAAATTAGAAATAATGCATCTGCTATTTTGAATTTATTTCAAAGTTGTATACGCATAGTGTAGATTCTCACAAAGTTATTTTTGGGTAGACATAGCCTAAGTGTTTTCACTGACTTACACCTGCATTTTTTGGGATGAGGGGACTCTATACTTAATTAATTAAAAAAAAACCAACAGAACCCAGGGCACAGAAAAGCAGATACACTGGTTGAATCTTACTGACTTTGCTTTAAGATGTACAACTGCACAAGCTGCAAAGACACTGGGCTCTCTGGGTCTGGGAGTTGGAGTTGGGGTAATAATTTATTTGTGAAATTCTGAGAGGGAGGTGTTTATGTATGTGTGATCGGGCAGCAGGGAATTTGGGACAAATCCACAGTGCTGCTGATGGAGGAGCACATCAGATTGCAGTTTTGAGTAAACGATTGTGCAAAACATCTGAAGAAAAAGTGGAGGGAGGGAGGGAATTTGCTTCCAGGGCTTGGGAGAGATGGAGTTTAGAATGAGGGAGGAATTTCGAGGGAGCCCTCTGACTATAGCAGCCCTAGTTTAGATTTCTGCATTCAAAAAAAATCTATTTTGTCAGGCAGCTATACGGGCACACAGAAGAGATGGGGGATTTTTCTTGGTCTATGCCAGCCTGCTCTGCATCCCAGTAACAAAGGGAAAAACCAGGAAAAGCTGGGAACTGTATTTATACTGGTAGCAAACACTAGAAAGTAGGTGCTTTCTATTCTGCTGGGCCCCTGCCCCTTGTGCTGACGTTACATCACTGTTAAGTGGGTCTAACACTCACCCAAGGCAGAATGGGTGGATTGGGCATGTTTCTATACAGGCACGTTTCTTCTGTTTAACCTACGGCCAGGTCTAAGCTACAGACACCTGTCAGTTAAAGAGGCGTGAGCCCTGACCGACAGCCTGGAGCCGGCACCAGTGCCCTGGTCTGGGTGTGTCTACACAGCAGCCTTATTTCAAAAAGCTTATTTTGAAATAACTCTGCTACACACAAAATGCATTTTGAAAGAGCCCTCAGCTATTTCAAAATCCAGCATCTACATACAGAAAAGCCTATTTTGAAACAGAGCCATCGAAGACACTACGGCTTATTTTGAAATAGTCACTACTCCCTGGCTATACAGCCCCTATTTTAAAATGGCTATTTTGAAATAAGCACCATTCCTTATAGAATGAGGTTTACGAATTTCGAAATAGCCAATCGCTATTCTTTCAAAATAGCGATTGCATTGTGTAGACGCTTGCAAAGCTATTAAGGGCTGTTATTTCTAAATAACTTTGCCGTGTCCACATACCCTGGGGTGCCAGCAACTCAGTTTATACCAGAATCACTTGTTTAACACCGATAGCCAGCATCAAACATGGGACCTCTGGAGTTTAGTACATGAGCCTCTACCACTTGAGCTGAAAAGGCAGGTGCCTGTTAGCTAAGGTGGTAGAGAGGACTCATTCGTTCTCTCTGTAAGCGGCGTAAGTGCCACTACATGGGACAATGAACCACACCCAGTAGGTGTGTGTGTTACACAATTAAGAGAAACTATGCAGCTGCTTCCACACTAGGGCTATGTCTACACAGCAGCCTTATTTTGAAATAAGCTGTTCCGGAATAAGCTGTTTCGGAACCATCTCAAAATAGCGGTTGCCTTGCGTAGATGCTTGCAAAGTTATTTCAAAATAGCTACCATTATTCCCAAACAACTTTGCTGTACAGATATACCCCAAGTGACCACCTGAGGATCCCAATGCCCTTTATAAATACTAAGCCCCAGGGGTGAGGATGGTGAAACTCAAGGCATGGGGAGGGGAATTAACCCGCCCGTGTTCACGAAGCCAGGAAATGAAGAGAGAATGAACTAACGCGACTGCTTCTGTATTTGGAATCCCTTTCGGGTCAAAGCCTAATGTTCCTTCCAGAGATCTCTCAAGCAGGCAGTGATTCCAGTTGTTTGTTGCGCATAATGCTGTGAACTTAGCTGGAAAAATGAGAAAGAGCTTATTCTTTTTTTTTTTTATGTGTGAAACATTATGTTTACGCATCAGAAAACTCTTCCGTAGCAGAGATTCTTTTTACTCATGCCCTAATAAATAAATGGATTAGTCTTTAAGGTGCTCTAGGACTGCTTGTTTTTTGTGAAGTTGCGGACTAACCCGAGCACCCCTCTGGGGCCATAGTTCATTGGATACTTGTTCCTGAGGCAACAGCTATCTTACAAATTGGCGTGAACAGAGGTTTCACTGGACAAGGCACAGAATGGGAGCTGGAGAAACAGCATGGAATTGGAATGGACTTAAAACCACCAGCTGCACTGAAAAGCAATTTTGGCTATAAACACCCTCGGTATAGCCAGGTTATACCAAATATGCTCCTGATACATCCCGGGGAGTAATGCAGGAGGCGGAGAGGGGGAAATGTGAGTGGTTTTCCTGCTGCCTTGTCACCACAAAAACAAGAGGCCCAGTTTCCCAACCCTTCCATCCACGACCAGCTCTATTCACATCGTGACGTTGTTCACGTGAATAGGAGTGGCTGGATCCCTGCCTTTGCATTTCAGGGGCACGACACCTTTGGTCAATAGCAGCCCGGGCTGTGTGAAAGGATTCCTAGCGCTGGGTTTTTCCAACCAGCTAAAAGGCAACATGGGAAGGTTAGCTGCTAGGGAAGGGGCCCGACCCTCAATCTGTGTACGCCGTCAATATAGAGCATCATAAAGAGAGGCAGACTGCAGCTGGCATTGATGTCAATGGAGCCTTCACAGTATACACCCGTTCAAAATATGCCCCTTGGCTGAGAAAGCTGCTTCCCTGCACTGAAGTCTCCCTGCCTGGGAACTTCATAAATTCACAGTTATAATATACATACACTCTTATATTGTGGAGCAGAGCCACTGCCCGTGTCTGTTGTGAGTGCAATGACAACATAGGTAGCTGAAGAGCTGCCTAAAATTACTATAAGGCCTTGCCTCTAAAAGGACCTCACAGATATGAACAAATTAAGCCTAACAATATTCCCGGGAGGTAGGGGGAATGCTGTGCGTGCAAAACCATGGGATCTCAGCATTCTGTATACAGCATATTAACCGCCTTGCCCACCCTAAGTCCCAAAGAGTCTCCTAATTCATTTGTTTGGAGCTCTGGTAGTAACACTTTAAAAATCCTCCCCCCCCCCAAGTCTCAACAGTTATGGTTAGTCACAACAGCAGCACGGTGATTGAGAAAATGCATGCCTTTGAAATAAACACAGACAGCAAGGCTTCTTCCGTGCAAAATAAGGCAGATTCAGATCCAAATGATACCAGAAGTAATTTGTCTTGAGTTCTGCCATGGATTTGCCCCGGTTGGAAGCAAGATATCAGAATCTAAGCAGAACGTCTATATAAATAGATTAAGGAGGGTGGTAGGGAGGCAGAATCATAGAAAACATTGCTGTGTCTATTGACCAGAAACTCTTCAGAACAAGGAAAGCACCTTTCTCTTTGTAATGAAATAGCATGTATATTTGAGGGGATGCAGCAATTAGCAAGAGTACTAATACAAAGAAGAGACAGCTAAGAACTTAAAAAAGACAAGGCCGTTCAATAAAAGCTTTGCTGTGTCTTTTCTAGTTCTCAAGGGTTGCTAATTTTTGGTGATTGCTAACAATATAGTAGTTACCACTCCAAAAAAACCACAAAAAACAAATAACAAATAAAAAAAACCCTGATGTTATGCTTAAAATAAACCCTTTATTATTTAAAAATGTCAAATGGCTTTTAATAAAGATCAAAGAGCTAAATAGATACTGTTGAATAAAAAAATCAAACTTATTTTTAGAATAATATCTTTCTCTTCTCCCCAATATTACTGCCTATGCTTTAGGGACCACCCTCTCAAAAGTTCAGTTCCCATTTCGGTACCTATGTAAACCAGGCTGCTTTCCACCCATGCGTCTCAACAGATGCCACCACTTCTAAAAATTCTAACTCCTTGGTTATTTGTAAACCAGAGAGAACTGTGATAATCTAATTTCTCTTTTTTTTTGTTTCCTGGGGTAGAGTGACAATATCCAGACCTGCCAGTGTCACTTGTTTCTAGTCAATTTCATTTTCAGGCCCCGATGCACAATGTTACAGAAGGGAAGCCAGTAAACCAAGGGAATGGTCGCTTGGTTAAAAAAGAAAAAAAGTCCTATTCCCTCTGGGCTTAAACAAATAAATAAAAACAGAAATATTTCCATGGGTCTCAGGTTTTGTAAAAGGCTTCTTTCTGCTACTCCTGGGTTCTCCTGTGCAAAGCCTAAATTCTGAGCCAAACTTGGTAGGTTATTGCCAGGGTAGATAAGTGCAATGTAACTAGTGAGTTTGTAAAAACAGACAAATGCTTTAGAAGTGCATTGAACAATAGCATCATGGATAATCTTTCGTTCTGACCCCAGTGGCAAACTTGGCACTTAAAACTTCAGTGAGATAACTTGTAGATTGCTAACCATTTGTCTACCAAAATTGACAAAGGTGTTTAAATGGTGACCAGGGATTTCTCCTAATCTTTATAATAATTAACAAAAGACCTCATTTGCAGGGAAAGAAACATGACTAGTTTCCAATGGTAAGTGTGAGGAGCAGAAAGCAAAAATTCAGTCTAGTCTATTGATGGAAAACGGGTTAGGAAACAGAGGTACTGAAAATTCACTCAGTGCCAGTAAGACTCAGAGGGAATTCAGCCAAATAAAATAACATTGGTGAAACTAAAAAACAAAACAAAACAAAAACACTAAAAAAACCCCACCCTTTTGCAACATTCTGAAAATCAGCACATATATTGAATCTTTCCCCGTGCTGTTGTTCAGTCTGTTTCCATTTCCCTTTTAAAAGTTAAATTATGAATGAAAAAACAAGCAGGCTCGTAGCACCTTAAAGACTAACAATTTTATTTCTTAGGTAATGAGCTTTCCTGGGAAAGACCCACTTCATCAGATTCACTAACCAGTGAATTCACTAACTAGTGAATCTGATGAAATGGGCTTACCCACGACAGCTCATCTCCAGATAAACTAATTACTCATAACCACACCTTAATGTATTTCCATGTGTAATTAAACTTCCTTGAAATATTCTTGATCTGAGGAAACGGGCAGCAACTAGAAGCTTGTCAGATAAAATTTGAATGTTATGTTTGAAATGCATTGATACACTCTAGAATTTTTCCATAGAGCCCCGTTTTTATAAATTGCATTTAAGGGCTGACATGACAGTATGATTTTTTTTTGAGTGGGGGTTTGTGGGATTTCTCCAGCTATCATTCCCAGCCTACAAGTGACAAAGAATTAAAATATCATTTGTGAACCTACGCTCAATAATTTTAATGGTGTGTGTGTTCTGCATAGAGGCAAAGGAATCTTTCAAACAACTAAACCCTTTGAATCAAAAAAGTAACTCAAGTATAAACGGGCATGAAAGAAATTATATAATCTAGCATTACATAATCAGAAGAATGTAAACAGCTATATCTTGATAGATAATGTCTTTGCTTATCTAACCTAATAGTTGAAGCTTATGTACCCATGAAAATATTTACCTGGAATAAAATTCCACGTAAAGTGGACATTAAAAAAATGCAAGGGAATACAGGGAAGCAAGTGGTTTAAAACTGTTTTTGAATCTCTCAGCGTAGATGTTTCAAATGATGAGTAACCACTAAAAAATGTCATTTCTACTCAAGCAGAATTACAGTGGTCTAAGCACACTTTGGGATACGAAGATGTGTTTGTCAGCAAAATGAGGCCAACAATTTTCTTATTATTCTACCTAATACTACATGGGAATGTGACAGAAATGACTTTGTAGCTAGGACATCACATTAATTCAGCAGGTCAGTAAGGTCTATATGTCCGGTTCCTGACCTGGCTTCTATCTCTATTTCCCAAAAAAAAAAACAAAAAACCCATTGTGAAATATTCGGCTCGCGCTGAGTTCAACTGAGCCTGTTTGCAACACCTGAGAATCTGGCCACTGTATTTTGCATGCGTTAAATTGCAGTCCTCTTTTTGCATTACCCCTACCCTGCCTAAACCCAGGTAGAGCCTTACTTTCACTTTAAAGAGTTGACTTTGAGGGCAGAGGTTCTCGGGTGTGACTAGGGCTTCAGCTTGCAAGAACTTCTGCCCTAGAAAACTCCTTAGCCGAGCATTCTGCAAGATGCGCTTCACCATGCCATCCAAAGGCGTTATAGGGGGCTCAGTAACAAGAATAACAAAATAACTTCCTGTTCTCAAAGAAAAACTAATCACCAGGCTTGACACAGGGTTTAATAAAGACATGGACATGCATTAACGGACTAGGACATCTGTTGAGGTATCCCAGCCAGCTGTTTGATCAGGTATCAATCAGAAGGATTATACGCTGCCAATTCAAATGGTCGTTTGTGACGAATAAATTTATGAGCAGCACTCTCATACACATACATCCAAATAAACTAGACTCACAAGAATTACTAAGAGCTGCCGCTCGTACCGACTGAGGATTTGTAGAAATTATCTCACCAAAAGGAGATTAAATGCCATGAATGCATTATTACTACCACATTACCGGGCATGATCATAGAAGAGGAGGGGGACAAAGTAATCAAAGAAAAATTTTTACTCTGGGGAGTACGGAGGGATTTGCCTTAATGTGTTATTAAATATGTCCTAAAGGAGACTTCCTGGGAGAGGAACTTTGCCTCTTTTTCCAGCCTGCTCTTGATCTAAGAAAATTAGATGTACATGAGAAGTTTTGAATTGTATGGTTGAAATGCTGGTCGGCTGTGAAAAGGCTCAAAAAGAATGGCGTACCTTGGACAATTGTTAATTGTTACTAGTTAAAGATGATATTTTGCATTACAAAGTACCAGGTACGCTATTATTATTCAATGTACACATTATTATATGTGTATCTTATCCTGAGAGACATCCATATAATGCATGCATTTTGCAGTCTTACATATGCACAAATTTAACTTAATATCACTTGCCTGGGGCTTTGAGATCTGATAAAAGGCGTTTTCTGAATGCCAGGTATGTTGTTATTTCCACTCAATCAATTCACATGAGAAAACTCTGCATGTTACATGACTTCTAAATTCTAGCTTAATTTTAAATCCGAGCAGCGGTTAACACTGGGATGGTGAATTTGGTGTAACCAGCTTTGGCCTTTCTTGAGTATTGCTATGATAGGCATACACAAGCATTGTTTTAAAAAGAACATTTCCATTCCTACTGATTTTCGTTGCCTCCCTTGTTCTAATAAAATGCCTACAGACACAGTGAAAATTCCCACCTCTGCAGAGAAATTACCTCTAAATCAAGCCCTGTTTAAAAGCCCAAAAGAAACTGAAAGTTCACTGGTTCAAAGGATAAATTTCACTGATCAGATAGTCAAGTTAAATATGAATAAGAGTTCTTTCCCATGATCCTTTTGTTGTAATCAACATTACAGGTTTTTCGGGAAATTTATTCTTTTAAGGATTCTGCTTTTCTCTTGTTAAAAACCGATGAACATAATTCAGATTTTACTTTTTTAGGCCCAAATGGGAAGTACCGTAGACAATGCTGGGAAATCAGTAGGCAGGAATGTTAAGGATAGAATGCTGCTGAATTTGGGTCTGGCCAAAAGGACAAACCAGCCATATGATTTGAGGTAGATCAGAAATTTTAGTAACAGATACAGTGGAATGAAAGTTCCCTGATACTTGCCCTACGTCACATGCAGAAAGTTCGCCCTTCATTTGAAACACAAAATACAGAAATTCCCTCCACAGAACAGGGAAGGAAAACCAGCCCTAAAGGAAGGGGATCAGCAAATGAAACCAGGATGAAGCAAGAACTCGGCAAAAACACATTCTGACACACCTCTAGCTCCCAGTTTATCCTGTTAAGAAATGGAATCTGGAAACGTCTTGGTGCTGGGGAGTATATGACATGGGAATGATACTAAATGCATTCAGACAGCAGCATAGCAACTACAAACTCTCAGCTAGGGAGGGAGAGCCCCGGGGTTGGACTTTGGGAGACAGTATGGGAAGAAGAGAATACGCTATAAGGAACTACCTGGCAGGTTCCAAGGAGGATAACTGTGGAATAGAAAGACGACCCCTGGTGCACATGACCCTGTTGCTTGCAGTGAGGGAGGAAGCTGAGCCATGCTGCAGAGGTGGGCAAGCTGTTTAGAGAGCAGGAAATGGATGGGAAAGGAGAGAGGGAGAAAACAGGGAAAGAAAGAGAAAGGAGAGTGAGAATGAGGGGATGGAAAGAGGGTAGGAAGGAAGTGAGAAAGATGTAGGGAACAAAAGAAAAGTAGCGAGAAGGAGTGAATGGCAAAATAGTTGCGGTTTAGAAAAGAAAAAAAGAAATGAGAGAGAATTCTAGCAAGTTTGTCTTTCTTTTTCTTTTCTCTGTATTTTTGGAATAAAAGGAATGACATAAGAAAGACAATCTTTCACGTTGCTTTTTTCCTCCTGCACCCTTCTCTCTTCCTCTCTCTGGGAAAAGAAAGAAAACAGAGCGAAAGAAAAAGAGAGAGAGAAAGGAAGGCACCCAGCAGGTGCCAACACAGCAGAGCGATTTCAGGATACATCTTTGAAACACGTCCGGTATTTTGAAATATACTCTGTACTCCGCAGCTACATCTACACTAGAGAGATCTGTCAACAAAACCACACTAAAAATGTGTTCTGTCAACATAATGTTGACAGAACTGAGCACTTTTGTTGACACCCTTTGGCCTCTCCCCCATGAAGCTGAATGCTTTTCTTGATAGAATCTGTCTACAAACCATGTGGATGCTCTGGGGGGCTGTCTGTCAACAGACAGGGCTTCCAGGTCACTGGGCAGCGCTGTCTGCTGTGCTTCCAGATGGCCATTCTGTCAAGAGAGCAGCCTGAGGCAGTCTGGCTGCTCTCTGTCGACAGAGCGGATCCACAGAGCAATCTGCTTTCCTGTGTGACCGCGATCTGTTGACAGATCTTCTGACGGTAACTTCTGTCAACAGATTGTGGGAGTGCAGACCCAGCCCTTGTTGCAGGAGGAGTAAGAGATGCTTCAACATAGCGCATTATTTCGACAGTTGGAGCTGTCTAGACAGCACCAGATGCTGAAACAGCCTATTTCAAAATACGCTTGAAATAAGAGAGACAATTTACGTCGTTCCAGTTGCGTATTTTCTTTCCAGTTTAGGTGCTATGTAGACGTCGCCCCAGAGAACACAGAAAGCTACAAACTAGAGTGAGAAAACAGAAGGACAGACTAGAGAAAGAACACTGAGACGATGCCTCGATTAGATTAGAGCACTCTTCCAACAAAACTTCTGTTGACAGATCGCAACCAGACAGCAGAGCGGATCACTCTTTAGATCCACTCTGTCAACAGAGAGCAACTGCTGCTCTCTCGACAAGACAGCTAACTGGAAGCACTGCGAACAGGGCTACTCCCTGTCCCGGAGGCCCCGTCTGTCGACAGAAGGCTCCTGGAACATCCAGACCGGGTGTCTATCGACAGATCTCTGTTGCCAGAGGTGTTCTTTCTCCTAGCCAGCAGCATAGGGCTGTGGACAAAAGTGCTGTGTTCTGTTGCCCTACTGTGGCTAGAAAGCCTTGGGAATCTGGATGCTGGGAGGGTTTTGTTGGCAAAACAGCCATTTTGCCGAGGAAACCCTCTAGTGTAGACATAGCCTGAACGACAGACAGACAGAGACAGAAAGGGGAGCCCAGGAAGGGGCAGAGAGACAGACAGGAGAGAGAGGAAAGAGGAGGAGAAGAAGGGAGGGCAGGGCGAGCCCAGAAGGGGGCAGCGAGAGACGGAACAGAAAGCAGAGCAGGCAGAGGGCAGAACGGGAGCGCAGCGAGAAGAGAACAGCGCGGGGCAGCCGGGAGCGAGGCGAGGCAGAGCAGGGAGCCGGCGCCGGAGCCGGAGCGTTGAGGCGCGGCTGGAACGCGGCGGGGCAGAGCCGGGCCGGGCCGGGCCAGGGGCGCTCACCTTCGCGGCGCATGCCGACCTTGAGGCACTTCTTGAGGCGGCAGTACTGGCACTGGTTGCGGTGGTGCTGGTCGATGGGGCACTCGCGGTTGCTGCGGCAGGTGTAGCTCAGGTTGCGGCGCACCGAGCGCTTGAAGAAGCTTTTGCAGCCCTCGCAGGTGAACTGGCCGTAGTGTTTCCCGCTCGACTTGTCCCCGCACACCATGCAGTCCACGCTCGGCGGGGCGCCCCCCTTCTCCCCTGCCTCCGAGCCCTTCGGGGCGCCCGGCGGCGGAGGGGCCAGCCCCGGCTCTGGGGCGCACGGCAAGCCCGGCGGGGGCTGGGCGCCGGGCGGGCCCCCCGGGATCTCCTCCGGCCAAGGGCTCACCACCATGGCCATAATCCCGGGGGGAGGGGAAGGGGCTCGAGGGGGGCACGAGAGGAGTCAGGGTGGGGGAGGAGGGGGGTGGGGGAAGGGCAGGGCGGCGGGGGAGAGGCCTGGGGACCGGGGTGGGGGGAAGGGGGAAGGCGGTGACCCACCCCGCACGGACAGGAATCAATGGGGGGGTGTTGAAGTCTCTCCCCTGCGATCGGACCCCCGGATTCGTTCAGTTTCTCCGTGGCCCGAATTCTCCAGCAACCGACAGAGAGGGAGAGAAATACGGGCCCGGCCAAAAATCCCCCTTCGGCCCTGGCCCGGGGAGGGGGGGAGGGGAGACCAAAGTTTTGGCTGAGATGATTCCCGCCCCCCCCCCGCGTGTGTCTAGAACAATTAGTATTTGCGAGGCCTCTGCAAAGAGCAGGATTGTCCTGGGGGGGCTAAACCCAGGAGGCCAGAGTCCGGGACGCTTTTACTGTCATTTCAACCACAGCAAAAAAAAAGAAAAAGAAAGAAATCCATCGCCTTGGTCTGCCCCCCACTCCCCGGGCAAACACCCCAGCCCAGCTTTGCCGGACGGTGAAATCCGCCGGGGGACATCCAATTCCGTACGGATCTGGGGCGGGGAGAGACAGGGGGAGAGAAAGGAGACAAAAAAAAAAAACAACACCCCATCACAATGCGATCCGGCGGGAAGGATCTCAGTCCCAACCGAACCCCTCGGAGCCGGGCGGCTGTCTCCAAAACCCCTCGGGATCCAACGCCAGGAGCCACGCACCCGGCGCAGGCTGGCAGCAAAGCGACCGCAAGCGACTCCCCCGGCCCCCTCACGTGCCTCCCCATTTAAAAAGGAAAAGGATGGGTCCCTCCGCAGCCCGCGGCTGGGATCGGAAATAAAACCCCGCGCCTTCCCCGCGCCCGCAGACCGCGCGTGTTGGGGAGCCGGGAGGGGGTTCGCGGAGCCCCTTCACGTCTGAATGCAGACAGCCTCCCCCCACGCTCCCCCAGTTCGCAGCGTGGAGCCTCGGATCGGCGCTCGATTCCTTCAGTCCATTCCCCGGCCTCCGAGCAGGCGGCAAAGTTGTGCAGGAAAGGCAAAGAGGGGGAAGAAAATAAAAACGAAAGAAAAGCAGCGTGCGACCCCAACCCCCGGCGCCTTCGGGGAAGAAACGATCAACGCGTCTTGCTCACACGCGTGGGGATCGGCCGCTGCTTTTCCGGCGTGTGTGTGACTCGGGGTACTTCCCTGCCTTGCCTCGCTTGGATTTGCTCCTAGCCGGCAAGCAGCCGGGGCCGGGGGGCTCTTTTTTCCCTGCGTTCCCCTTTCTAAAAGGCTTCCCATTGATTTTCCACAGTGGGGCTAAACGCGTCCTTAAACGCGCCCCGCAGAGGCCAAAGCGAGGTGGGGAATAGCAGCGAGAGAAGAGCTAAGGGGATAGACGGAGGTCGCTTAAAAAGAAAAGTACCGTACCTTGGGGAAGGCAGCGTCTTTTCTCCTCTCTCTCAGCCCGGGGCAGGGATGCTGGCGTGGAGCTGCTGATTGGTGGCTCTTAAAAGCCAAGATTGTTAATCACACGTACATTCCCCAAGATGTTCTCTCCCCCACCCCTGCTTTTTTTGGTCTCTGTCTGCCCAGGACTAGCAGGCTCAGAAAAGTCAAGATCTGAAATGAGAGGGAGACAGATTCCACCTTTTGAATTTTCTTGTCTCCTCTTTCCCCCTCCTTAGATAGAGTAGCCGGGTTGGGCTTTTTTTTTGGGGGGGGGGGGAAGAGGAGGGGCTGGGGAGGGAGGGGGAAAATCGCGACACACAAACTTTTAAAGTGATAGAACGGCCCTTTCGCTTGTCAATTTCCCACACACGCACCCCGGCCCCTCCCCCGCGAAGATGTTCCCTGGGAGGATCACGTGGAGGGCTGCTGAACTCTGACAGTGGAATTCATTGACAATGTGGCCATGGAGACACTTCCCTTATAAGGCCCAATATTCCAAATAGGGGCGGGGGCTGGCGCTGTACCAAGCCCTTGCGGCGCCGGGAGCCCTCCCTCAATCAACCTAGCAGAGGGCCCTGATTGGTGTAGGAGCTGAAGGGGGCGTGGCTTGCCCTGGTCAATGAGTGTGAAGCCACCGAGGGAGAGATTTAAAAGAGGGCGGAGACGCCAGCACAAAGGGGCTCATTGGTTAGGCTCACTCCTCCTGCTGTCACTTGGTCCCACTGGCAACTTGCCAGGGGGCTGGGAGGTCTGGCACATAGTGGAAGAGAAAGTGACAAAAGTGGTGGCGGCTTGTTACTGTGGGAGTTAATAAATGCGCCTGGATTGCTCATGTCTCTCCCGTGCAAGTCGAGTAACTAAGAACGGAGCTGGCTTTGCTCCCCGTTAAGGCAGAAAGCTCTGATTTAATGTGAACAGTGGGACTGAAGGAATTAGAGGTGGCAGAGAGAGGTAGAGGAAAGCCCCTCTGCAAAACTACGAGATCTGTGGCATGTCAGTAGATGGCTGAAGGGGTAAAGCACTGGATTTTATTATGCTGCTTCCGCAGATATCAGGGTACCATAGGTAGTCCTGGAAAAAAAGATAGCTTAGTTCAGATATTATTATTTTATAATGTGCACTTAGTACAGAAATGGTGCTATTCCTTTTTACAGCCGGATAAAAAACACATAATCCCTTCACTGAGTGTACAATCTCACACAGTGATTTTCAACCTTTTTTCATTTGCTGACCCCTTAAATATTTTGAATGGAGGTGCAGATCCCTTTGGAAATCTTAGATGTGGTCTGTGGATGACGGGTATCTGTTGCACCACAGATTGAAGACCCTCGAGCTAGTACAATTTATTATACAAAAATACCAGTTTAGACTGAGTTAGAACAGGTTTGTTTCAAAGCCATGAACGATAAAACTCCTGGTGTAATCGCTTACATGAATATTTCTAAAATGCACTTGTATATGTTTATAAAGTGGAGCCTAAATATGTAACATGCTAGAAATTATTTTAATTGCTTTGAATCTAATACAAAAATAGTTTAGATAGGGTCATCATCTCACTCCCACAGTTGCAAATTTGATTGATAATCTATTATATAAATTTTAATTAATTAAACCTTATTTTTGTTCATAATTTAGATTTCTGACAAATTAAATTGAAAGAGAGAACTGCCGAGGACAAAAAATTCAAGGTAAGGATGAGCTTAAAAAAACAAACCCACTGGAGGGAAAACACATTTTCACAATCGTATTCATAGTAGGTAATGGTATAATACTTAAATCATTTATTACCTTGATCTAAACCACAGATTTAACACTCAAAATGGAAAGAACAATTGGCAAGATTAAATGAAGGGAAAAATCTAATGTTTGCACCACAGTCTGAAAAAGTAATGTGCTGTATAAATGAAAAAATACGTTAAAGAAGAAAGCAAACACGTTAATTAATCATAAAAGTTCCAAAAAAGGCTGACCACATATAAAAAATAGTAATGTAACCTATTGTTAAGATGATGGGAATACATCTGCACAGGGCTGTCAAGATGTGACAACTTGAATGAGTGAGAAAAAAAATCCAAGTGAGATTTTTAAGTGTCTAATTGAAGCTACGCATTACGTGCATGCACACACACACACAGTCTTCCTTGTTGAATGATCCTTTAAAAATCTGCTTTAAGACACATCCAGAAGTCTGGGGGGTCTCAGACGAGCTGTCGGGAGGAAAAAATAGGGGTTTCTGGCACAGAAAGAAATGTGACTGTGATAATAGAGCTATCTGAGGTGCCACCTCCAAAACCACATTTTCTCACCACCTAACCTGGTCTACCCATTACCCAGCAAAAGAAGTGGGGCTTAAAAAGAAAGATTACCCGGAGAATGATTGACGGTAAGTCGACCAAGTGCTATTCTCATCAGCATGCAGCTCCAGCGCTGTGCCATGAAAGGTAGAACAGGGGAGGGGGGGGAGGGTTGCGAAATTAAAACTCCTCGCAAACAGGAGACTAAAAGGAAGATAAAAGGAACCAGTGAAAGACACAGACTGATTCCCAACCAAACCGGGGAGGATGGCGAAGGCATGACGATGACATAAACCCGCTCAAGTCTTTGTCTGCCAGAGCTGAGGACCTCCTTCCTACAAACTCCGTCTGTCATGTCCTTAAATAGAATTCCTACATTCCAGATCACCCTGTGGCAAAGGAATGGGCGAACATGGCAGTATTTGGTTTCCTTTGCCACAGGAGCTAAAATTGGTGCCATTCTCTGGGCCCTGGGCATCCCACTTGCTTGCTTTCAATGGATTTCCCTTCCCATCCATAAGAAAAGAGATGCCGTGAATCATGAATTTAACTGGGGTATCTATAGCTATATGTAGCAATGCCCTCTTGGGGCCAGCTAGACAGTGATAACTGTATGCAGTGCTGATCATGCTCATTCTTTATCTTGTGCCCCCTTTGTTGGCTCAGCTTGTTGTCTCTTGGTTTGCATTGTTATGCCCGTCATCAGCAGGTGGTGCTGTAGTCTTTGTCTTAGCATTCCAGTGATCTACGGTCTTACAAAAAATTCTGCATTATTCTTAGGGTTGCAATGGAGATTCTTGATCGAGAGAGCTTTGGCAAGCAACAAGAGAGGTTATTGTCTCTCTGTCTCTTACTGTATTTTACTGAGCTTAATTCTTGGAGTACAATTGCTGCCTAAGAGCCTGCAACTGCTATTTAGACTGATTCCGATAAGGGAGTGGCCTGCATGCTTTTGTGACCACCTCTGTGCCAGGACTGGTGTAAATAAAATAAATTACACCAAGAAAACACATAGCCTTTGCATCACTAATTTCTATTTTATCCACACCCATTGCTTAATCATGTGCTAAACAAACTCTGATAAGGTAATAATTTAGATTAGTTAATAATTAAATCACAGTATCATGTTCTGCAAAGAGCCACAGGAGATGCATTAAACAGCCAATTGTAGCTCCCAAGCCTCAGTCTGAGTAGCCCTGATCCAGTCTGCACACGGGTCATTTTTTGCACCTTGCTTTGCAGCAATGCCTACTAGCTGCTGTCAGAGACATGCCGCGGGGCTGGATGGTTTGATGCAGTTTCATTTTTGTAGTGCTCATCCCAGATGCCATGAGGATGGGCACATGGGAGGTCTTCTAGGTTTTTTTAATGGAAACAGACTGCATTATTCTGCAAGGTCCAAAATGCTACAGTCTCAACAGCGTTGCTACAGCATAACTCTGCCATTCTTGTAGCATTGTTTTCTAAAGACACCCAACTCAGGCAGTCTTTCTTACAAGATCACTGTTAGATTAGCTGAAGAAGATGCAGTTGACTGTCTTGCGAGGCAGTATCTGCTTGCGGTCACTCCTGTGCACTGGATTCTTCCAATTCCATGCTCACCCTAAACATCCCTTCCCTTCCCTGCCTGTCAACAGAGGTAGCTGCAGGCTCCTCACAGCTCAGGTGTCTTGGATAAACTAGTCAAACCAGTGTAGCTAGTGACACTGGGGCTTGGAGAATGCACGTCTAGGCCCTGCTACAGACGATAATGTGCAGCTCTGAAACATAGGCTGGAAATCGGGTGTGGAGCAAGCCTTTGCCCTCTACGGTCTTTCGTTTGAGGATCTCAGTGCACTTGCTTTAAGCAGTAAGAGAGAGATAGCCGTGCTCGTCTATATACTATCAAAACAAACAAGCAGTCCAGTAGCACTTTAAAGACTAACAAAATAATTTATTAGGTGATGAGCTTTTGTGGGACAGACCCACTTCTTCAGACCATAGCCATACCAGAACAGACTCAATATTTAAGGCACAGAGGACCAAAAATAGTAATCAAGGTTGACAAATCAGAAAAATATTATCAAGGTGAGCTAATCAGAGAGCAGAGGGGCAGAAGGTGGGGGGTCAAGAATTAGATAAAGCCAAGTATGAAAAAGAGCCCCTATAATGAGCTAGATAATTCCCATGCTGGTTCAAACCACGTGTTAATGTGTCGAATTTGAATATAAAACAGAGTTCAGCAGCCAGACAAATACCCAGAGACCAACTACTTCAAGACAGGCCCAAAAAAGGCAAGAACAGAACACCACTGGTCATCACCTACAGTCCCACACTGCAACGCATTATTAAAGACCTACAACCTATCCTTAATCAGGATGCCACACTCCAGAAGGCCCTAGGTGACAGGCCTGTTCTCTCCTACAGACAACCTCCCAACCTTATGAGGATTCGCACCAACAACCACAGTCTGTACCGCAGGAACACCACTCCTGTTGCCAGCTTAGTCCACATATCTATTCTGGAAATACCATCACTGGACCTAACCAGGTTATTCACAGAATCATAGGCACATTCTCATGTTCCCCATCTAACATCATATATGCCGTCATGTGCCAACAATGCCCAGATGCTTAGTATGTTGGACAGACTTCAAACTCTCTTAGACAAAGAATTAATGGGCATAGAACAAACATAAAAACACTCCTGATTCACAAACCTGTCAGCCAGCACTTTAATGTGGTGGGCCAATCTGTTAATGACCTGAAAGTCTGCATTTTACTGAAGAGGAATTTTCACAGCAGTTTGGAAAGAGAGGTTGCTGAACTCTCTTTTATATTCAAATTCGACACATTAACACATGGTTTGAACTAGCATGGGAATTTTCTAGCTCATTATACGGGCTCTTTTGCATACTTTGCTTTATCTAATTCTTGATCCCCCACCTTCTGCCCCTCTGCTCTCTGATTTGCTCACCTTGATAATATTTTTCTGATTTGTCAACCTTGATTACTATTTTTGGTTCTCTGTGCCTTAAATATGGAGTCTGTTCTGGTATGGCTATGATCTGAAGAAGTGGGTCTGTCCCACGAAAGCTCATCACCTAATAAATTATTTTTTAGTCTTTAAAGTGCTACTGGACTGCTCTTTTTTGTTTTGCTTTAAGCAGTAAGGCTCCCCAGTGCCCTTTGGAGTTTTACAGACTGAAAAACTGAGGCATAGATGTTAAGTGACTTGACCAAGGTCACCCTACATGCATGAGACTTGGGAACATGCCCTAGGAATTCCAACTGTCAGCCCCTTACTCCCAGTACTAGACCACCCTCCTTCATTAGAGGCAGGACTAGAACCCCAACACCCAGACACTAGAATCCTAATTCCCTGCCCTACCAGCTATAATCACTAGTCTGCACGCCCTGACCCATTCTTCATGATATAATCTTTGTATTTTCCATCCCCCCTTGCGCAAAAATAGTGCCTTTATTGCTTGGAGATTCGACTTCCCTCTGCCCGAGGTCATAATCCTCTGACACCAGTCTCATCTTCATGGCAACCCAGGGATGTATCAGAGGGGAGGGAGAAGTAGCAGGAATGAATGAAATTCCTAAAGCAATGAAGAGAGGTCCTGCTTTCCTGGATCTGTTAGGAAAAGCAGAGGAAAGGCAACCGTCCAGGCGTCTGGTCACCTGCCCTATACTAAAACAATGAGAAGTCCTGTGGCACGTTATAAACTATCTGATTTTTTGGAGCATAAGCTTTTGGGGGCAAAACCCCATAAAGCGGGTCCTTGCCATGAAAGCTTATGCTCCAAAAAAATCTGTTAGTCTATAAGGTGCCACAGGCCTTCTCATTATTTTTGCAGATACAGGCTAACTTGACTCCCCCTCTGATACCTGCCCTATGTTGTCAGTTTACAGTAGTGCAAAGTGGGTGCAAAATATGATAATCTCAGCTTGCAGTGGTACAAATGACTACACAAAAGCCATGAAGTGTCAGACCAAACCCAGAAGCCACTGGTAAACTTGGCTAATCCCAATCATTCTCAACTCCAAAAATATATAAATTTTAAAAAATCAATACAAATCCAGAGAATGGCTTAAAAATCATGAGATTTTTGACTTGACTTAAACCTTTGTACCCCACATAGAGCATAGGTTATCTACGAGTCTCCTCTACTTCACTCTGCCATGGGACAAAACTTCTAGCTGACCCCAGGAGTACCCCAGTTGTTGTACTTCAGTCTCAGTAGATCTTCTCCCTGTTGCCCAAGGTCCTCTTTTGCATTTTTCTGGTGGATTCCATGTGAGAGCTTGACAGACTGTGCTGGATGATGGTTTTCTGGGAATCTGGCCTAGCTGTCCCCACACTCTTCTCTTGATTTGAATGACAAGTGGTTCGTGTCCTGCTATGTTCCAAAACTCCTCATTTGTGACCAAGTCTTGCCATTTAATGCAAAGGATCTGTTTTACCAAATAACATACCAACAGGCCATTATATAATAATTGTTGTAGGATTTTTCCCCCCTTTCAAATAAAAAGCTATTTGAATTGCTCTGTACATTTTCAGGCTTCTCTTCACAATGTGAAGTTCCAGAAACTCACTTTTTTAAAAGAAATTATTCCCATACAATTACATGAATCCAGGAGCGGGAGCTTTAAGGAAAGCCCAAAATATCTCCAAGCTTGTGAAAAGACCCTGAGAGTTGCCAATGCTGCAGCAGCAGGATGGATTCTAAAGTGCATCAGCCAGAGTTCTGGATCAATTCTTTTGACCTGAACTGAAAATGCTGTCACTTTAACTTAGAGCTGGAATGGAGCTTCCCAAAGAGCTTGCTTTTCATCTTACATTTTTCGCCTATAAATCACACCTATCTGGGGCTCTAATTTTGGCTGAGCCCAGGATGCAATGCGCTTGTGGTCCTAGGTCACAGGAAATCCAAATGGTTCACCTATTATACAAGCCACATTCCATGTGGTGGGAAAAGGAACTCATGATTCTGCAGTCCAGCAAACATATCTATATATCATATACACACATGTCTAACCAGATATATTTAGCTTTGTTCATGATTGCTTAAATGTCTTGATTTCGTCGTCAAGTGGCCGCTAATTATACTTGTGTCCATAGTTACCAGAAACTCTTTAAATCAAGCTACAGAGAGCTTGATTCATCATTGCCTGGCACCTCGTGCAGTCACCAACACCCGTAGGGAGTAAGGGCAAATCAGAAAGGTGTAAATAAGTGGGCACCCCTGGGAGGACTGGGCCCAAGGGACTTGGCAGTGAGATGCACAGCTCTCTGGGCTTTGTCTGCATGGTACACAGCACTGATAATAGGCAGCAGGTTTAACACCAACAACAGGAGGTATTTCTTCATGCAACACACAGTCAACTTGTGGAACTCCTCGCCAGAGGATATTTTGAAGATTGGGACTTTAATAAGGTTCATAAAAGAACTAGATACATTCCTGGAGGTTAGGCCCATCAATACTGATTAGCCAAGATGGCCAAGAATGGTGTCCCTAACCTCTGTATGCCAGAAGGTGGGAATGGGTGACAGGCGAGGGATCACTTGATGGTTCCCTATCCTGTTCATTCCCACTGGGGCACGGGGCAATGGGTACTGTCAGAAGACAGGATCCTGAGCAAGATGGACCTTTAGTCTGACCCAGTCTGGCCGTTCTTAGGACCTTCCCGAAGTCTGCCGCAGTTCAGTGTAAAAAGGGAAACGATAGATTCTCTGTGTATGTGTCTGTGTGGGATGAGGGTGTGTGATCATCTGAAGGGTTTGGTTTGAAATCAAGAAGCGAATTTCCCCATGACATGAAGTTAGATTGAACAATGAAATTCACAGACTGGTCAATTTCTTGCTTTTCTCTTCCTCTTTTCCCCATTTCCCCACTCCTTTGCATCTGGTCACTTTCCCTTTCCAGCTTGCCTTGCATGCCTTCAACATTCTGTTGTCTGGATTCCCAGGAAGGCACAAATGAAAGCTCTGGTCCAGATCCTGGAATGAGATCCATATCGTCCTTCACTTCAGAGGAGCTGTCTGCATGGATCTGACTATGGCATCAGGTTCAGAACTGTTTCTGATCCTTCTCCCCTACCCTCATTTTCAAGAAAATGCCAGGAAAGCATTTTTATTCCCATTTCTTTCTTTCAGAGCTTAAAAACAAAACAAACCTGAGACTGAAGGGCTTCATCTTCTTGGGCCAGATCCTTGTTTGGTGTAAATCAGAAAGGTTTCCATTGACAATACATTTATTTACACCAGTGGCCTTTGAGTGCTCCTTTAAGACTGTACAGGGCTCATTGGAACTCAGTGCTGTGTCTAAGATACACACACATCTCCAGGATCCTTTTAAGCAAGAGGGTTGGTCAAAGGAGACTGTAAATAAGTCGTTTCCTATAATTGCTCATAAAACCATTGGCTTGAAATTTCATTATTCATTCCCTCTGAGGCTAGGGGGGCATCAGCTCCATAAATTTGCTTTGGGTTCCCTTTTAGGAAAAATTCATTACCATTTAGCTCAAGATGGAGTGAAATCCACGTACTGAGGTCAGAGCTTCCAAGGGCCACGGGGTGATTTATAAAGTGGAGGGGGAGGGCGGTCTTAGTTTTCAGGATGATTCACTCCCTCAGGTGTGACTTCAGCTTTGAGCTAGGTTGCAGGGGTTGGAACGTACTTTAAGATTTGAAAGCCTGATTTTTCCAGCCAGCAGGGCCGAAAGCCACTGCAGGCCCTGGAGCAAGGTGGAAGGGGAGCCCAGCTCTGCACCCCGGAGGGTGCGTGGCCAGGGCGAAAGGGGCGGGGCCTAAGGCAGTCAGCCCTTAGCACCACTCAGACCATGGTGCTGGGGCCCCTCAGAGCTGTGTGGAGCAGTGGAATTGTGCTGTGGAGACACTTCAAAGGGGCCCAGAGATCTGGCAGCCAAAGCTCTGGGTCCCTTTGAAACGCCAGGCCCCAGGGCAGTTGCCCTCCCCGTCGGCAAGCCAGCCTTTTAATTTCACTTGGTTATTCGTATTTTCCTCCCTGTTTTTGTCTAAGAACCATATTTCCCAAAGAGCTCAGAACTACATTTTCTGGTACTCACCAGTGGAGCCAGAACTTAACACCCCCTGGGCTGAAAATCCAGTGATCTCATCTCATGCCCGAGCCCTGGTTATAACTCTGGCCACCCAACGCCCTGATTTGGGGCAGCACTTAGCCATGTGCTTAAGCCTGCTCCTACTTAGGACAGCAGTTAGGTAAGGAATTTAGTCCCTTGGTTTTACAGCAGCAGTGGATGAAGGGACCCACTGGAGAGAAACAGTCTCTGCTGTTTTGATCCTTTGGCCTCTGCTTTCTCTGGGCTCTTTTCGCCTCTGGTAAGCTGGACTGCTTCCTCCTGACCCAACCGCAAGGGGCAGGGAAGCAATTGTCCTGGAGTCTGGGGATTCAGAAGGGCCTGGGGCTCTACGCCATGGCTGTTGCTGTTGCTATGATGGCAACTGTGGTGGCTGGAGCCCTGGATCCTTTCAGTCACTGCTAGAGCCCTGCACAGCGTGATCCAGGCATCTCTGAGAGCTGGAGGGGGTGGATATGGTGCAGCATAGTCCAGGTGGCACTGAGACCTGGCTACCCCAGACCCGCCCCTTCTCCATGAGGGCCCGCCCCTTCCAGGGTGCAGAGCCAGCTCCCGTCTCCTGCCTTGCCCAGGACCCTCGCAAGTCTGTCAGCCCCGCTGGCTTCTTCTCATGACTCTGGAGACTGGCGAAGCTCTTGTTTCCAAAGGCTGTGTCCTCAGTGCGATCTTCCCAGTTGTCCACATCCATCTCCATTTCTTCCAGGTCTCACTTGCGTGTACCCTTGAAATGAAGTTTGCGGCATCTTTGGGTCCTTCTCCAGGGTCCCATTCACCATCATGAATGTCCTTTGGGAGGTGCCCATCATTCATTCGCACATAGGTCCAAGCCAGCTTTACAGTCTCTGTTTCAGGCAGGCTTGCCCTCTGGGGGCTAAGCACGTGACTTCAGTGGGACTTTGGAACCTGCACGTAAACGCTGCCCCAAATAAGGTGCTTTCTAGAGTCAGGCCTCTGTTTTCAAAACCCTCAGCATCCTCTTCTCCTACGGCAATGAGGCAGATTTTTTCAAGAACGTGGCCCTTTAGAAAGCCTCCCTGAAAAGGGAGACAGGCTCTTGCAAAACCTGGGTCCTATTACAGGAGTTAAACCTATGCAAAAAATGGGCCTGATGTTTTCAGTATGATTCCTCCCCTGGTATAATTTGCCAGGTGGGGATGAAAAATAGAGCCAGGTTTCCCTTTTTCTTTGGATTGGAGAAGGTAATGTGATGAGCTCAAGACAGACAGGTTTAAGGCACCATGCCTGCAAATACTGGCACACATAAGGAATTTGATGCGCATCAGAAGCCACGCTGGGGCTTTCTGTTGGGCAGTGCTACAGCGTTAAATCACACACAGAGAGAAATGAAGTAGCAGACTCCAGAAACTTGGTCTGTGGAGGAAGAGACACACAGGACGGCTGTTCTAGACAGTCAAGGAGAAGGCTCTTATGCCTTCAGTGGTGCAGCTCATGAAGGAGAATAGCATTGAATGAGAAGACTAGAAGGGGACAAAGATTATGTAATCAAAACAAAAAAAGCAGACAAGTAGCACTGTAGAGACTAACAAAATAATTTATTGCGTGAGCTTTCGTGGGACAGACTGGTCTGGCTATGGTCTGAAGAAATGGGTCTGTTCCACGAAAGCCCATCACCTAATAAATTATTTTGTTAAAGTGCTACTTGACTGCTTTTTTGTTTTGATAGTATATAGACTAGCACGGCTCCCTCTCTGTTACTATTCAACATGCAAAGATTATGTAGTAACAATTTAAGCCAGGGCAAGAGGTCCCAGTCCTAAGAAATCTTTAGGCTCCTAAGTTCCATGGAACCCATAAGTAAATCTGGTTGGTGATTGCTTTCTCGTGCCTTTATGCAGTGCTTTTTTTCCTAGAAAAACTGGTGCTGGAACTCAAGTATGATGATTTCTCATAGGGGTTAGGGTGTTAGCTTTTAAAGAAAATACAGTAAACCCTCAATTTAATGGACTAGTGAGGGGAGGGGTGTCTGTTAAAGCCAAAAGTCCATTAAATAGAGAGTTTACTGCCCACCCACCCAGTCCAGGCTCCTCCAGCCCCAGCCCCAGCCCCCCACAAAAATGCCCGTGATTCATCAAAGAAGCCACCACTGCTGGAAGAGCCACTGGAGCCCACTGCCACCAGAGGAGCCACCATAGCCTGCTGCTGCATGGCTGGGGGAACCCATCACAGCTGGGGGGACCTCGCTTCATGCAACTGCAGCTGCCCCACCACGCATGGCTGGTGCTGCCCTGCTGTGGGCCGCTGGAAAAAAGGAGCCAGAAATCTGTTCCAGTGCGTTCCACCAGAAAAAAGCCCTGCCTTTATAACTGGTCAGTACTTACAGGCATGCTTCATATACACAAATCCCGCTGTGGAAGACAAAGTGTGCAAGGTCCAATACATGCTTGCAGGATCAGAGCCCATGAGTCACATGGAAAATATATTGAGCATCAGGGTTTGCTGGATTTGCAGTAAGCGGTTGCTCGGCTGGTAGCACAGTAGTGCCATATAATAATTAATAAAAAGCTACCTCTGATAGAGCTATTAGTCGATTTCAAAGCTGGACCCATCCTAATGAGTTAACAGCCTAAACAACCAAGACAAAGGAGTTATCCCCTTTTAAGAGATGGGGAACTTGTGTGGGGAGAGTTTAAGTGACTTCCCCAGGGTCAGTGGCAGAGATGGGACGGCACACAGAACTCCTGAGTCTCGCTCTGGTTTGTTATGGACATTGCTACCCTAGTCGGAGTCCTGAGGATTTTAATCGAAAGGAAATGTTTCCTCCTTGTTATTTTCTCTCTGTCACTAAGGCATCTGTCACTATGGTTTTACCTGCCAAGATTCTCTGTATCTTTACCAGGAAAAGAGGATTTTATATTCTGCCTTCCTAAATTTCCTCCCACAGACTTTTCAAACGGACCTGGCAGGTGTCACCGCTTATCCTAAGATGTTGCCTCACACTGTTATAAATCTTCGGTGGTACACCCCAGAGGTGGCTGTGTTTTCACTAACAGATGACAAGATCCCATTGCTGTGTTGCCGTACGCCATTAAACAACGGTTGCATTCTGCCCTCTGCATGGCTGCATTTCAGCAGGAGGCCAAAGGATCTCAGTTCAGCCTTGCTGTTTGCTAATACACAGCTGCTGCGTTCCCCCCACCCCAATCCCCAGAGGTGGCTGCGTCTTAGCAATAGGAACAAGAATCCCAGCAGAGGGTTGTGGTGTGCTGTTTAACAGCTGCTGCATTCCACTCCAGAGGTGACTGCATCTCAGCAGCGGGCAAAGGGATCACAGTGCAGCATTGCTGGGTGCTGATCTTCATCCTAGGGGAGTCTGCATTCCCATAATGGGTAAAGGATCTCTATAGGCCTATGAGATTAAAGAGGCAATATGTATTTTATTTTGAGCATTTCAAAGAAATGCAGGAAACTGTAGCAGCCGCACTGCTCATGGCTCATCCATGTATTTATCAAGAAGCGTGTGTATTTGCTACTGGGGCGGCACAAACTCATCTATTACTGTTGCCTTGCCAGACAGAGGGGAAGTGCGTAGCACCACACTGAGTCGCTCTGTTTGAAAAGCAATTGTGCAACTAATCGTGCTCCATTATTTCTGACAGGGAACCGTCATCGTATCATATCTTAGAGAAACAGAGAACTGTTTGCACATCTCATTCCGATAATGGATGGGGCAAGGAAGTGATTGCAAAGGCTGATAGGTGAGGTGCAGGCAGCCAAATGGGAACATGAAATGCAGGCCAGGCGCAAGGAAGATGCGGAGCTCCCAGCTCACAGAGGCTGTAGCAGAGATGGGAAAAATAACTATTGCTGGTAGGACAGACAGATGAGGCTGGAAGAATGTGGAACTGGCATCTCCACATGTGGATTTGTCTCCAAGAGCTGGCTGTGGTGGGTGCTGCTCATGGATCAATGTTCCCACTAACTTTTTCTATCTGGGGTGGAATAAATTTTGTTGTGTGCACCAAAGCACATGCACCAGTTTTCCCTGTAAGTTGAGTGCTTGGGTGGCCAGCCAGGGGAGATTCGGTTGATTAGCAGAATGCTCACAGCACTCATAGCTGGCAGTATGTGCTTCTATTGGTGGTGCACATTCACACATGCCGCGGTGCACATAGCAAAATTTATTCTGACCATATTTGGAAAAAATTAGAAGGAACACGGATGTGCACTACCAATAGAAACACAGGCTGCCAGCTGTGGGTGGCTGCGGCGCTCTGCTCATCAGCAGGGCAGCACCTGAATCTCTCCTGGGTGGCGGCCCAAGTGCTCAGCTTACAGGGAACGGTGGTGTGGCTACGAAAGGCATCTATCAGAGGCTTTTGAAATTGCAGTACATTCATCACCGTGTTTCCTAGGCACTGGTTCCAGCGCAGTCTTGGTAACTAAAGAATCTGTTTTCTCTAACTGTTGCTTGCACTTGCTTTTGTAGCTGCACATTCTGGGCTGGATCCCTGCAGGCGGCCTCACCAGGGGTTGCTACAAATGAGGTCTGGTCTATGCTTAAAACTTACCTTGGCATATCTGTGTCGGTCACGAGTGAGAAAAAACCATCAGTTTTGTGCAGCACACAAAGTGAAGTCCCAGATGCCATAATTAGAAGGGACCACAGTGAGCCTGATGGGTCCACCCATATACCACTAGCCATGGGACTTAACTGCTTCACTGTTAGATTCTATCAACTCACACCATCTAACTGAAACACCCCCCCTCCCTTCTCTGAGCACTTCACAGCTTTTCATAGGTTTACACCCCAAGGCCTCAGTGAGCTAGGTCAGTGTTATTACTCCCATTGTATGGAGGGGAAACTGAGGCGCAGTGAGGCTAAGGGACTTGCTAAGGGCCATGCATCAGAGCTGAACATAAAACCCCTGAACCTGTGCCTGTTTACTCTGAAACCTACTGATGGCTGATGCAACCACGGTTGCACCATTGAGCATTTTAGCAGCAACCTCCAGCTATTGTGCAGGTCCTTCCTCCCAGCTGGCATAAAGTCACATGGCAGCACTGAAGTCCATGGGGCTACAGCCTCTCGCTCCAGCTAGGGTGGGGTCCAGTAGGTCAGATGGGTTATCTGTGTGCCAGTCACTGCCTTGTGCAGGACCCCGTGCATGGCAAGAGAGCAGCCCTGCCCCCAGAAGCTCACAATCAAACAAGGAGTGGCAGCCACTGCTCAGGGAGAGAGGAACTTGGCCCACGCGGAGAAGGAGCCACAACAGCCCCAGAATCCCAGTCCCACTAGTCTCAGTGGAACGCCCTAGAGGCCACACCATGCAATGTGCTTGAGAAACCTCCCTCCGCCTCTCCACTCCTGCTGACGTCCTCTAGAGTACCTCCCAGGCTAGGGCCCTCCCCTGTTTTCGGTGAGAGCTTGGCAGCCTGGGCCTGCTGTGTATTCACAGAAGGAAGCGCTAGCTTCACCACCCACTGCTGACATCAGCAACCCCCGGCACCGGTGCCGAGAGCGGCACACCAGCTGATTTTCATCGGCACACGAGGCGGGAGCTCTGCCCCGCCCCTTCTTGCATGCAGTCAGGAGCTTTCTCAAAGCCAGGCTGCCCTGGGGATTAACTAAAGACCAGCTAACGCTACTAACCCCCACCTAACCGGTAAAGCTCTGCAGCTTCATTGATTTGTTAATGAAAGAGTTGTAAGTTGGACTCTTAGTGACTTTACAAAGCACTGTATCGCCTGCACTCGGTCCATGCATAGAGGTCAAATTTTGGCACCCCGCCTCGGAAAGGTTGCTGACCCCTGTGCTAATGTGTAGCTGGCGGGCAGGGGCAGGGAAGGAAGGCAGCTGGTAAATGTCTGTGGTCATGCAGAGGCTTGTTCCCCTAGGACAGCAATGGGCAACCAGTGGTCTGAAGTCCCCATGCAGCCCCCTGGGGTGTGGCTCACGAGACACTTTGTTCATCATCACCCACACGCAGGGTTGCCAGATTCTGCTGCTTTCCCACCACGTCGGTTTTTTGCCTCCTGGTATTACTACTGTGACACCTCCAGAAAGCGGAGGGAGGTGACGGGAGGTGTGTGCCAATGGCCCATAACACTGCCTGGGAGAGCTGCGTGCGGCCTCTGCAGGCCATCAAAGAGCTGCTACGGCACACCCTGCAAATTCTAGGTACGCCAGCGCCATCAGCAAAACCCCCCTCTCCCGGGAGACCGTCTTGGTTATGGCAGCCTTGCGGCCCATTGAGATGGGAAAAAAAATGCAAGGAGGGGCATCAGCAGGCACCTGGGTGGCTGCTCACTGAGCACTATTTGAGTGCTGGGAAGTAGGCGGGCACTGCTGAGACTCCGCCCCCAGCCTAGTGGGCGGGGCTACCGCACCCAGAACCTAACAGAGCAACTGGGACAACAGATTTAAGAAGAGGGGCAGGGGTGCAGGTTAGAGGCTCAGAACGAGGGAACCAGAGGGGGACACCGAGCCTAGAACTCAGGACAGCAGCTGCTGCTCCTCAAAGCTGTCTAGGGAGCCAGTGGACGCAGCCCAGAGGAACTCTGCCCAGAGGTGTGAGACAAGGGAGGAGCGTAAATAGGCCCCACAGTCACAGCACACCCCTCGTCCGGCATCCTACTCCTGGTGTTAGAGATGGCCATGTTAGCGAGGGCTAGGAGGAGGTTGACGAGGACGTCCCCCTGTGGCCCACTCACTAGCCTATATCGCCCATCACTGCCACAGAACTTGACTGAGACTTCCCAAACTTATATCCCTCAGAGCTGTCTAATAAGAGCAGCTCAGTCCCGGCCCAACCTGGACTGCTCACCTATGGGTGACAGGGTCTGAATGACGAACCCATCCTGTCCTTCCTGATCCTCATTACAATTCCTCCCCCGCTTCCGGTGCTGCCCAACCATGACACCTTCCGACTCAAGGTGCTTCCCAGCTTCCCGGCCTCTTGGGATGGAACCCATCCTCTGTCGGAACCAGTTCTAAATGGAAACCCACGCACATATTCCCACCTGACCTGGGCGACCAGCCAAGGAGGGTGATGGATGGTGGATTTCATGCTGCATTTTTAAAGGCCGGAAGAGCATTGGTGGGAGATCGGGGGCGTGGAGGCAGACCCTGTTCTCAACCAGCCGCCCTGGGTGACCTGCAGCATGACCGGGCCCCCGTGGAATGAAAACAATCCCTTGGCTCTCTCTGGATAAAGGGAACCGGTATGTGACAGCAGCAACTGCCACAGCCCTGAGCAATGGAGGACGGGGTTGGTGTCACAGCTGGGTCAGGCCCAGGCAGAAGAATGGGATCCAGCTGTAATTTACAACCAGAGCTGACACCTTGAGTTAACACTTGGCTGGAGCTGAGGAGGGAAGGAAAGTTTTCAGGGATCCCCAAGGAGCGAGCTGAACCCAGAGGGCAGAACTAGCTCAGTGTACCCAGGCACAGGGAGAGGAGTTAAAGAGACAGGATCGTCGTCAGTCTCGGGGTGGGAGGGGGGGTTAAGGAGTTCCCCAAAGCTCAGATCCAGCCCACCCAGGAGTGCAGGATGTTTCTGATCTGGGATTGTTGGCTCAGCCAAAAATAAGGAGCTGCAAGGGTTAGAGGGAGGAAACTGAGGCACAGAGAATGGTGGTGTGCACGGGTCATCTGGTGAGTCAGTGGCAGAGCTCAGAAGGAAACCCCAATCACTTTGCACCCAATCCAGTCTCAGACCCACTGAAACATATTGCCAATGGTAAAGGCCTTCCCACCACCCTGTAGCAGTGTCTTAATGAGCAAAGATGGTCACAATCAGTCAGGGAGGGGGACAGTCCCAGGATGCTGCCTGTCCAGGGAACTGGAATCACAATCCACCTGTGAGAGGAGGTGGTTAATAAAGAACCAACCACAGTCTTCCACACAGGTCAAGTCCTACTTTCAGTCTCTGTTGTTAACCAGGGAGTGGGCCTTACCTGGAGTCCTCTACAGCCCACAGAGACATCTACCTCTTACCAGCATCCTGCACATACAGGTATCAGGAAGCCCAGGAGCAGTTTGGGCTGGGGTTTGCCCCAGTGGGGTGGGGGCAACTGTCACAGGGAAAGGTTGTCATGGTAGCCGCTTCACAGCCTTAAGCCCAGGTCAGCTGGGCTTATGTGTAGTGCAGCTGTTCGGGCACAGAGGGGATCCCAGGCTCTGAGTCCCAACGCGGCTATGAGACTCGTGGATGTTGGGGGAAGAGAGAAGTATTGGCAGTGTGGGTGTGTGCTGGGCCTCTGGGTTCCTCACATGACATGGCGGGGGGTACATGGGTGTCTTCGTAGCACTGGGAAGTTTGGCCCGGTGGGCTTTACTCCAGCCCACACGGGTTCCAGGAGCAATGTAGACACTGCAGGGCCGATCAGCAGCCTGAGCCTGTATCCAGAAGCCTTGACTTGCTCTTGAGTGACCAGCCCATGCCTCTGCATCCCCACGGCTCTCGTAACCTGCACTAACTAGATTTAAAGTTACCCTTACAGACCCATGTTCCCTGTAGGCTGTGCTTGTGGGAGAGGTTCAGGCCCTGCCCAGCTGATTAGCAGAGCACTCACGGCCACCCACCGTGGGCAGCCTGTGTTTATATGGGTGGTGCACATCTGCACATGCCTTGGGCATATAACAACATTTATTCTGCATATGGATGGGAAAAATCAGAGGGAACCCTGCAGAGGAGCCCTCATCACAGCAGCTCTCATGCCAATGGAAATACCAGTTCTGTCCCTGGGTCCCTGAGGTTCAGGTTGATACAAGCCCCCTTTAGCCCCAATTTCACCCCCACCCCAGTGACCTCCCCCACTCTACTGCCATCTGCCAAAGCTGTGGCGCCCTGAGCAGGGCAGGGACTCAGACTTCCCAGGGCTCGCAGTCCCGCTGGGCTAACCTTTCCAGGCCCCTCTCCACAGGGGCACGACAGGGAGGGTTTGTTGATCCCAGCAAAGTGCCAAAACAAACAGGAGGCGGAGAGGGGACCCTGGCGGCCGGGGAGTGAGGACACAAGGTCGGCACCGGAACAGATCAATCCCGCCTGATGACGCCGGCCCAGGCAATATATTTAACCTCATAATTAACTCCCTGGCTGACAAGGAAACAGAAGGGTCGGGTGTCAGCGCCAGCTTAGCAAGCAGCAGTCGCCCATTCATGCTGCTGATGTGGCAACGAAGAAGGGAAATTGTCCTTTCTCCTACCCCGGCCTCCCGGATCTCTTGGCCCAGAAGCCATGTGGCAAGCAGGCAGACGTAGGAAAGAGAGCGAGGCTTGTCCAGCAGGGAAGCCAGAGTTACCCGTGTAACTGCCCACAGGGGGGCTCAACCCTGGGACCTCTGGAGCTCAGTGCAGGAGCTGCTACAGCTTGAGCTAAAAGCCACCAGGCGCTCAGCTAAGGCTATGAGGAGATGCATTCTTTCTCTGTTGCAGGGTGGGGGGGTCTAAGTGCCACTACCTGGGACAGTGACCCCCGCCAAGGTGTGTGGGTTACAGATGCATAAAGGCAGGGGAGGCTTGTCCGAGAACAGCCCCGCACCCTCTGGCTTCTGTTCCTTCCTAGAGCTCCACTTCCATCAGTCTTCATACTAGACCCGTTGCATCCCTCTGTCCACATCAGACTCTCTGCTCTGTTCCACCAGCGGTGTAGGACCCAGCGCACATCACCTGCTGGCTAGTCCTAGACTTCTCCATTGCTCTGCCGCTCCGGGTGTTTCTAGACTGCAGATCAAAGGTGTGATGGCAACTCACAGCAGCCTACCAGAACTAGCTGGCCAACACAGCCATGGGAGGCGGCTGCTCCAGTGAGTCCCCAGGGTCCTGGGTAGGGCTGTACTACACCATAGAGCAGGGATGGGCAGCCATGAATAGTGGATGGGTGGCAGCAGCCTGTGGCCCACTGGGATTCCACCCATGGCCTGAGGACTCCCACTTGCCCACAGCCTCTTGCACACACAGCCCTACGCTTCCTACTCCTCCATCAATGGAATGCTGTGAACAGCTGATTTGTGCATTCTAGCTCTGGGAGGGTCGGGGAGGAGCAGGGATGGGGCGAGACTCAGCAGACTCGTGGCGCTCCAAAAGTGCTGGGAGGGAAAGGGAGGATTAGGAAGTGTGGGGCTCTGGTCCCCCTGTACGCCGGAGGCATATGGGGGGGAAGGGGACAACCGGGGGCCCACGAGACACGTGTGGAGCCCTGGTAGGCTGTATGCAGCCCACAGGCCACGAGTTGCCCACCGCTGCCTTAGAGACCATCCCATGCTGCTGTGGGTTGTGGTTCTCACCCACCCACCCACAAGTTAGCTTTGATCTGCAATCAAATGAGCTGCACTCACACCTCCTGATTGTCGTGCGGGCACAACCTCACTTAGTGCATGGCTACCCCGGCCTCCTCTCCACCCTCTGCTCTCACCTCATGGGGTCCGTCTAGTACCCAGCCTGCCTATCCGAGTGATAGAAAGGACTGTCGGCTGCACTTACAGCTGCAAATGATTGGCCGGTAGAGTGGGCTGGGAACTGGGTTTTCCATTTAGCAGGAAACACCGCCGCTTCAAACTGCATCCTGTTTAGAAGTGGCACAAGCCAGGGATTAGGAAGCTATAGGGTAGACATCAGGAAGCAGTTTCTCAGGTGAAGTGAGAGCTGGAGTAGGAGCGTAAGAACAGGTGTGGCACTGAAAGTTTTTAAGAACAAGCTAGACCCAGAGTGCCCAACACACCAGCCGCTAGCCACACGTGGCTATTTGGCCAGTTGAGTGTGGCTGGTTGGCTTGAGCAATAAATGCATTTTCAGAATAAAGTGGTTAGTTCACTGTGGCACAACTGGTTGGACACCGCAGAGTTAGATAAAAGCCTGTTAGGGACGATCCAGGTGTCCTTGGCCTGGCCTCAGCACACGAGAATGGAGTAAACACCTCACAGCGACTCTCAGAGCTTAGGTCAGCCAAGGAGACAAGGGAAGAGTGCTTGGCTGAAGCCCATTCTCCCCAAGCAGATAACAAAGGGTTTAGATTCCTTCCTCTCCGATTCCCTGAAAACGACATGAAATGCCAACAGAACGTGTCCATTGGCTTCCAATCCTGGCCTCTTCCAACGGTTGCCTACATGGGCTGTGGTCCGGTTTGTGGTTTATGCTTTAAAGAATCGATGGATTTCATTCCAAAGTGAAAATCGAAAGGCTCCTTGCAGAAGAAGCCGAAACAGGAGGGTTTGATGTTATGAAAGTGTTTCATTTGGGGCGGGGTGGGGTGTGGTGGGGGGCGTGTTAAGATGAAACTTTGCCACCGCTGACGCTTTCTCCGAATGTTTCAGTTACAACAAAACTGGGTTGTCTGTGGGGGAGAAAGCTGTCCGGATGAAAAAAACATCTGACCATTAATGCCGGAAAGGAGAGGGACATCGTCTGCCCAGATGATCCATCTAACCTCCCTGCCCTTCTGTGCCACTGGGAACCATTAAACCCCATACAAAGAACAGGTGAAGCTGGAGCCACGCTGAGCGGCTGGACATCAGGGCTGAGTAATTCAACAACAGGTGGTTTGGTTATTGGTAGAGCTTGGGAAAATTTCCAGGGCCTCCCTCTCCCTCTCCTCCAACCCCCACTTAGATTTCTCCCCCAACAGGACGAGGGACGTGCTTGGCCGAAGCCCACTACTCCAATGGGGATAACAAAGGGTTAAGGGGTGAATGGATGTCAGGCCTCAAACTTTGGGCAGAACTTGCTAGTGCTGAGCTGTGGGATCGACCCACACACAGATGGGGGTAGGGCTTTTAAAATAGACCCTGGAGGCCTGGACTGCAGGAAAACTGACTAGACAGGGTTCAGGCCTCTGTGATGCTGATGAATTCAGCTGGGCCTGACTCCATCGGGTGTAAATCAGTGTTGCTCCAATGGAGTCACAGGGGCCCCCCCTCCCCTGTGTTCCAGACTGGATGGTTTCCAGAGGGGATGGGAGCTCCATCAACTTAATCTGCCTCCCAATCTGCCACTCAAATGGGGACCCAGCCATGCATGAGTCCTGGGTCTGCATCACTCCAGTCCCTGCTTCTCCGCTTGGATCTGATTTCTTGTCCCCACAGCTGCTGGTCCTCAAAGATACATCTGCCCTGCAGGTGGGGAGTGCCTCCCAGTCAGTGTTCCCTGTAAGCAGAAAGCTTGGTTGGCTGCCCAGGAGAGAATCAGGTGCCATCCAGCTGATTAGCAGAGAGCCCACAGTCACCCACCACGCGCAGCACATGTTTCTAGGTGGTGCACATCTGCACATGCCTTGTAGCAAAATTTATTCTGCACAAACATGGAAAATAATAGTGGGAACCTTGCTCTCAGCCCAGTAGATAGACACACACTGGATAGACACACACAGTAGATAGACACACCCAAGCCTGTGCCGCACTCTAATGCAGGGGGGCTACTCTGCAATGTGGATTTGGATTCTGATAGATGGCTAAGCCCGAACCACCTACCATCCACAGGTAAAGCCTGTATGTGTCTGCACTCCTCAGCACTGGGCTGGCCGGCTGGCTGGCTCGTTCGGGGGTACAGGTTCAAGCTCCCTTTGAAGTGTGGCTGTAGCTAAAGGTCATGTTTGGATAGGCCTCCAAGGCTGGCCCACAATTCCAGCCCTTCTGCCTCCCAATATACCTCTCACTTCATTGAGCACGTCATTTTCACAGACTCCGGAGTGGACAACTTGTCCTGGTAGCTGCGCGTGCCGGGGTTCCTTGTGGCTCAGCCAGCTCCCCTGCTCCGCCCAGTGCATGATCCTGGCCTCCAGCAGAATAACCCTCCTGTTGTCAGACACGAAACAAGGGGCTCCCTTGTCTTCCCCGTTGGCCTCCATTCCCCACCCCCCGTCTAAGGTCGCAACCCCCAGTGCCCTTTGCATGACATGCTCCGTCATGCCTTCTGCGCATTCCACAGCCCTGCATTCCAGCTGCCCCAGGGAAGCAGAGCCTGCACTCCCCAGCCGGGTGTTCACCTCCCTCATCGGCCGGGATTTTTTGTTTTCTCTGAGCCCAGCAACACCTGAAGAGACCAGAGAAGGGGAAACACCCACCCCGCCTCCATATAGCAGCACATGCCAGCATCCTTTTCCGGTCCCATGAAGAGCGCCGAGCAACCCTCCTGACCTGATGGCTAGAAAGCTTGTATTTAAAATAAAAAACGCCCCCAGAACTTGAAAGAGTGTCAGTGTTTTCTAATGAGTAGTGGGTTTGCCTAGGAATCGGGAGGGCTGGGTTCCAGTCAGCGTTGCCTCTAATTTTTTCATCTGCGGGTGGAATAAATTATGTTATGTGCACCAAGGCATGTTTTGAGTGTCACCACCTAGAAACACTTGATGTCCATTATGGGTTATGTATCAGAGGGGGAGCCGTGTTCGTCTGGATCTGCAAAAGCAACAAGGGGTCCTGCGGCACCTTATAGACTAACAAAACCTATGAGCATGAGCTTTCGTGGGCAAAGACCCACTTTGTCAGATGCAGGTCCAATGAAGTGGGTCTTTGCCCACAAAAGCTCACGCTCATACATTTCTGTTAGTCTATAAGGTGCCACAGGGCCCCTCGTTGCTTTTGCATTATGGGTTATGTGTGGATGTCCACCACCAGCAGAAAAACAGGCTGCCGGCTGTGGGCGCTCTGCTAATCAGCTGGGCAGCACCTGAATCTCTACAGGGCGGTTGCTGAATCTCTCAGCTTACAGGGAACGACGGTTCCAGTCCTAGCTGTGCTGTGCCACCCAGGCAAGATGCAGCTCTGCCTCTGTGTGCGTCTGTTTCTTCTCCCCATCCGTAGTGTACAGGATCCAGATGGCATGTCTCCACATAGTCTGTGTGCCATCTAGTGGTGCTTGCTGGTGGTCTAGCCTTTGAGAAACCAGCCAGAGCAGCAGGCCACCTGGAGCGAAGGCCTGCTTGCTCTGTCGGCGTGCATTTTGTAAACACAGCTATTTGTGACCCAAGGCGTGGGTTTCTCTGCATTTTTCTGCTTGCACAAAGGGCAAAAGGCACAATGCAAGCCTTGTCTGGCTGGCAATGTGTGAAGGAAACCTTAAGAACGGGTGGCTTAAGGCTCTGATTCATTTGCACTAGCTCTGACTCTGACTGTGGATGTACAGCACCGAGCGCAAGGGGGGTCTTGGTCTAAGATATGTCTTGGAGGAATGACAGACTAGATTGCTGCAAACCTGCATGGTGCTAGCACAGGGGTGTCCAACTCATGGCTATCGAGCTGTATGTGGCGCTTTGAGCCGCTAATGGCAGCTCCTCCTCAGAGCTGTCTGGTGACAGTGTCTCCCACTGCTCCTTGCATGCACCCCACCGCCTGGCAGGAGAAGTGCATGGCAGCAGCGAAAGAGGCAGCAGCTCTGGTGAGTTGCTGCTGTTGATTTAGAGTCGGGGGGGGCTGGCTTTGGGGTGAAGGGGGGGAGTGGGTTAGAGCAGCGGGGGCTGGGGGTACCTGGTTCTAGGGGGAAGGGGAGGGGGAGGGCATTGAGCCACATATTATATATTTATTTTTACTTATTGATGGATATAATACGTGGCTCTTTGCACTCGATTCACAGGACTCGTGTGGCTCTTTGCACTCTATCTGTGGCTCTTTGTCCCTAACTGGTTGGCCACCCCTGTTCAAGCAGGACCCCCTGCCCCAGCCAAGGCCGATTCTCGCTGCATAGAGAATTGGTGCTAGCTGAAAATGAGGAACCACAAAAGGTAAGAAGAGAGCTTTAAATCAATGGTAGAAAGGAGACAGTGAAAGTGGCAGAGGTTTTCAAGAGCACTGCACATGGGCTGGGGAAAGCTCTCCAGCCGAATATAAAAAAGGGGAAGGAGGGAAAAGAACAAGTTTCTGCTCTCGGCCCCCGTGGTCCAAATCTGGTTTCTGCTCTCGGCCCCAGTGGTGGAGTAATTTATGCCACTAGTGCAATGCAGTGGAACAGAGAATCTGAGCAATCTGGGGAGGAAGGAAAGAGACAGTAGAAAGAGGCATCGCGGTGAGGAGTGAAACAAACAACAGCAGTGTAAAGCGGATGATAGTTTTCAGACTGAGTATCTATCTATTGATCTATCTATGCCTCAGGGCTGCCCTACTTTACTCTCAGTGCCCATGGTCCTCTATGACCCGTAGGAAGCAGAGAAGCCACAAAACAGTACAGGTTGAACCTCTCCAGTCAGGCACCCTTGGGACGTGATCGGTGCCAAACCAGAGAATATGCCAAACGACGGGGGGTCAGTATTATGTAGCAGCATTGCCAATACTTCCACTGCTTACTGGGCTCTTGGGGGACAAAACTTTAGCACCTTAAAGACTAACAATTTTATTTATTAGGTAATGAGCTTTTGTGGCTCAGACTTTCTTACCCACGAAAGCTCATTACCTAACAAATAGACCTTTTAGTCTTTAGGGTGCTACAAGACTGCTTGGGTTTTCTTTTTGCTTTTTGCTTTTTTTTTTTTGTTTTTTTCTGGGAAGCTGCAGACGAACATGGCGACCCCTCTGGGCTCTTGGAAGACATTTAAGGGTAAATTACAGCTAAATAACAGCACAGAACACTGAGAGCCAGGGCTGGTGGCTGGAAACAAACTTTATGGGACCACAGGAAACTTGGCCACACCTCTGATAAGTGGTCATCCAGCTAACTAAAATCATGCCGGATTATGGATGTTGCAGGACTAGAGAGTGCCAGACTAGAGAGGCTCAACCTGCTGCTCCAGATCCAACCGCCTGTGCTCGGGGGGGGGCAAAGCCTTTAAGCCGTCTGAGAAGGCATCTGTGTGGGCACAGGTTGTATCTGTCAGCTTTAAGAACGCTTGGCGCTGACAGAGACCAAGTGTGACTGAGAACCGAGGTTGGGTTTTTCATTCTTTTTAGTGGGGAAAGCTCAGCTGGCTGGTCTGGACAGGGTGACGGTGGGAGACAGCCTGTAAGAGTGTATTCATAGGACTGTGTGTGCATATCGAGTGTGCATATGTGATTGCACATGTAGGGGAGTGTGCATTCGTGTGTGTGTGTTTGTGTGTGTATACACACCCATGTGTGTGGGTGCATGGGTGCGTAGTGGGTATACATGCAAAGGTATACAAGAGTTTATGTGTGTGCTTGTGCATATGTGACCTCCTGTCCGTGTCACCTTGCAATCCTGGTCCCAGGTGAGCCAGTCAATGCTCCATCATTCTGGTTGGGCAGGAGTGAAAAAATCTGATCAGGCAGGTACAGCGTTAGAGGCCAGCTGGTGGGCGGATTTCCAGCTAATAGGCTGCAGGGGTATTGCGGGAGCAAGAGGCCAGGCCAGGTTTGCTTGGCTGGGATTTCTTTGCCTATGTCCCCCTGGACGATTGTCACTGGCCCTGCTAATTATTGCTGGCATGTGCATGGGCAGGAGACCTAACCCTCCCACTCTCCACCCATCAGGCTTAAGCCTGCAGATGCTAACCAGGATGGGTCTGTGGCAGGAGGAGAGAGCAACAGGGCCCTGCCCTTCTCTACCAGATCAATGGGTAGGGCACTGGACAGGACTTCAGGAGATAAGGTTCAGGCCTAGCTTTGCTTTTGGCCTTCTCGGCGACCTTGTGCAAGACACAGCCCTGTCCTCTGCCTCAGTCTTCCCATCTGTACAATGGGGATAATGACGTTGCCCTTCTGGGTAAAGTGTTTTGAGATCTGCACTGGAGAAGAGTTAGGGATGATTACTGTCTCCACTTTCAAGGCCCTCTGCAGCCTGTCCTCCCGCCTGTCTATCATCCCTGTTGAGACGGCAATACCAGCCCCCAGTCCCCATTGTTACATTGCCAAGCAAAGCCCCTTTGGGCTTTCTCCGGCTCTCCCCTCACTCCTGGGAGGTGCCCCCCCAAAAAACCGCCACCAAAGAGCTGCTACGTTGCCTGCAAACACAAGACAAGGATTAGTGTGCAGTGTGTGCTGCCTGCCAGTATAATCTCATTGTTTCCTAGAATTTCCCCCTTCGCCTCCACTGACTGTCCACTCTTTGGGGCATGGCCTGTCTCTGTGTCTGTACAGCACCTAGCACCGTGGGGGCCCTATGCTAATTCATATAATCGTAATTAACTCAAGAGCTGCAGAATGCAGCAGACGTGCTGTCCCCTCTGAACCAGTGCTGCCTCACGGCCCCAGCGCAGCACAAGGGGATGCTGTACTGCAGGGAGCAGGGTGTGGCATTCCCTATAAATTTTTCCATCCGTGTGCAGAATAAATTTTGTTATACGCACCAAACTCATGTAAAGATGTGCACCACTGAGACGCACATGCTGCTAATCAGCTGGGCAGCATCCGGGTTTCTCTTCTGGGCAGCCACCCAAGTCCTCAGCTTACAGGGAACACTGGTCTTCAGTTGTCAACCTTCCCCCCCACCCCAGAATGGCGATGTCGGGAACCAATCAGACGCCTCTTTGGAAGAGTTGAGCTGTGAACGATCTAGTGGCTCCAATCCCCCGGCCAAGCTCAGGAGGTAATAATGTGATTGAGGGTATCTGCTAACGACGCTGGAGATATTCTGCCTGGTGCTGGGTTTGGGATGGGGGCGCAAGGGGAGGATTCAGGGCCAGAGCAGGTCACAGCCCTGCAGTGGCTGTTTGATGGGGAGGCAAAAAGGGGCAGGGGATTCTGCTAACCCTCTCACTTTGCTCTCCTCTGGAGCCCATGTTCACCGGTGGATTCCTTTGAGGCCAGGGCTCTTTCGCCACCCCACAAATTGTCCTGGCCCAACGGGATCCGGCTTGAGACAAAACCCCAGACAAACCTGCTGCTCCTCCAGTTGGTTAAGTACTTAATGAACATTTGTAGCACATATGGCCAGACTCTATTAACCCCGTGCAACCCTCCCCCAGAGAGCAAACACTGCAGCCATTCACCCTGCCCTGCTCCGGGGGTCGCCCGGTCCCTGTCGCTTTGATACTTTCTGGCAGGCGGAATGATTTTGGAGGACAGTTTTAGCAGCAGCTCGACCCTGCTGACCCCTAGCTGTTCTCTCCTCCGCCAGGGCCGGGAGGGAGGGGTGTCAAATGTGGGGTCAACGAGTGGTCAGATGGATCCTAAAAATCTCAGCACTGGCAGAGCTGGGGCAGCAGGGTTACGGGGAGGATGTGCTGGGAGAGACGGTGGAAACAGAAGCAGGGAATGGGTGTCTCTCAGCAGTGGCCACACGCGGAGGATGTTAGCTGAGACTTGGGACCAATAAATGACTGGAGTCATTCTGCAGTGATTGCTTGTGTGATTCCCCCCCACATCCCTAGGGAAGAAAGCAAAGCAAAGCCCCAGTGTTGCATCCCATCCCAAGGCGCTGGGAGAAGTCGCACCCACAGGATTCCAGCTTAGCTTCGCTCTTGGCCTTCTAGATGATCTTGTGCAAGACACAGCCTGTCCTCTGCCTCAGTCTTCCCATCTGTACAATGGGGATAATGACGTTGCCCTTCTGGGTAAAGTATTTTGAGATCTGCACTGGAGAAGAGTTAGGGATGATTACTGTCTCCACTTTCAAGGCCCTCTGCAGCCTGTCCTCCCGCCTGTCTATCATCCCTGTTGAGACGGCAATGCCAGCCCCCAGTCAGCCACTTCGGCAGGTGCTAATGAGGCGCTGCCTGGAATACGCATTAGCATAATGCCGGCCCCGGCAATTCGGAAGTGCCGCTTTTGAATTTCGCACCACCCATGTAGATGGGAGCCTTTCAAAAGGACCCCCCAGCCTTTGAAAGCCCCTTATTCCTATTTGGTTTTAGCAAGAGGGGCTTTTGAAGAATGGGGGCTCCTTTCGAAAGACCCCTGTCTACACGGGTGGCGCACAATTTGAAAGCTGCACGTTTGAATCGCCGCAGCGGGCATTATGCTAATGAGGCACCTCATATTCATGGCAGCACCTCATTAGCATCTGCCAAAATGTCTCATTAGCCTCCCCCTTTCAAAAGGCAGGGGTGAGTGTAGAAAGAGCCCGTAGGAGGACTAGCACCACTTTTGAAATAGGAGCTGAGCAGACAGGGAATAGGGGCTGTTTTGAAATAAGCCATAGTACAGCAAAGGGCTTTAATCTGAAATAGGCTGTATTGTGTGTGGAAGCGCTATTTCAAAATAGACACAGCCATGATGCATAATAAAATGACACTTGGATTAATTTTAAAATAAGAATGACATGACTCCTTTCTTTTGTTCCATGCAAGTGAACTCAAGTGAGGTGTTCAAACACAAGAGAGCTGTGGAGCCTTGGGGCCCCTCCCTCCTGGAGGCTCTGGGACAACGGCCCCCTTTGACCCTGATGTGAATCCGCCACTGAGCTCCCGTTCCAATACCTGGGAGCTTGGCTCCCACCTGGCCCCAGCATTGTGCCTGGCTCTGCCATCCACACCTCACTGTTGTCCCTTTTTAGGAAAACCTGAACATTTTCAAGGAAAACAGACTTTTTAAAATAAAAGTAAATTCCGTCTAATTGAAAAGCCATTTTCTGTCTCTCCCCCTTCCCCTGCGCAAAAAAATGTGGGAAAATGTTGGCCCAATTCTAGTTATCAGCTTAGATGCCCAGTGAGCAGCACTGATAACGTTACATGTAGTAGCATACACAGGACAAGCCTGTGTGCCGAGTTCCACCTTTGCCACTAGGGCAACCACCCAGTGCTTGCGAGAACTAGGCTCTGCTCTCACCCCTGCCATGGTCTGGGGCAGGGGTCAGCAACCAAAATAGCATGAAGAGCCACATTTTTTTCAAATTCAGTAAAAGAATTCAATAATTCAAGAGCCACCAGGCCTGTGTATACAAAATGCTCCTTAATACATAACGTCAAACTGTACACCTTGTGACCCCTATTTTAAGAACAGCGCACGCGATGATTTGTAATGAGACACGTGTTTCCTGCAGGACGTTGGCAAACTTTTCACACACTCTCTCAAGGTTGCACTTTTTGTTGGTGGTGAATTTCTCATTGCAAATGAGTTATAAAGGGAGCCCAGACGAATGCAATAGAAAAGTGAAGGACTGGGTTTTCATTTTCGGTTTGCCTCTGTTTGGAAGCCATTCCAACCCCACATTAACGGGGCCCATTTTATTTCCTAGTAAGTTCAGGTTTTTTCTTACAATGCCTGTTGCCCTTCACAGCAGCCGTGCTGCCACTTCCTTTTCAAAATCAAGATTATATTAGCAACACCATCAAAACACAGATACAGTGTCAATAAGCAGTCCTGTGGCACCTTACAGACTAACTGATATTTTGGAGCATAAGCTTTCACGGGCAAAGACCCACTTCATCAGATACGTGAGTCATGAGTCATGCACCTGATGAAGCAGGTCTTCGCCCGTGAAAGCTTACGCTCTAAAATATCAGTTAGTCTAAAAGGTACCACAGGACTTCTTATTGTTTTTGAAGATACGAACTAACTCGGCTCCCTCTCAGATACGGTATCATATCCCATAATGCACTGCACATGTTAAAGGGGGAGTTAGCCAATGCTTCGAGATCACACCCCGTTTGCTATTCTGGTAGGAGTTGTTCGTTGTTGGGCTTTTAGATATTCGTAATTTATTGAAAATAATCAGAAGCGGTTTTTTTGTTTTTTCTTTTTGTTTTTGTTTTTAGTTTGGGGAGCCACAAAGAAGTCGTTAAGGAGCCACAGGTTGTAGAGCCCTGGGACTCTTGGGTAAGTCACTCAGACACTGTGATGCCTACAAGATCTTAGGGGTGCCCTGCTGACCCATGAAGCCTGAGTGAGGAGTCTGGGCGCTGCTGAGACGCAGGGGTAATCGAGCTGGTGCTTGGACCAGCCAGGAGAGCAGGGGACTGGACTCAATGAGCTTTCAAGGTCCCTTCCCGTTGGAGTAGTCTATGATTCTCACACCGGCTCTCCCAAGAAGCAATTCCACCTTGGCACCCCCTGCCCTGCGAACACCTGGCGTTACAGCACGTGACAGGTTAATGCCCTTTCCAGAGCCGGGGATGTGTGAGGTCAGGCCACAGGGTCATCTCCCCGCACAGCACACACACCCTGCCCTGGGGGGCTGTGGGGAAGAGACGGGGAAGGCGGGTGGGAGGTGGGAGCCCATCGCAAATCGCACAGCGGGAGAGCATGCCAAATGGGCCACATTTTCTGAAGCTCATCCCCCCCCACCCCAAGAAAGTCCCCGACGTGCTGGGTGCTTGTGGAACTCTGGTCCTTCGTGTCTGAAGGTTTCGTGGCTGGAACTAGGAGGAGGGGATTTAAATAGAGTCACTTTGAATTCACATTAGCCAGCACACCCCTATGCCCAGGCATGTGAACCTCTGCATGTCTGCTTGTTTGCCTGTGCAGGTGCATGCCCATGTTCTTTGGAAGCGGAGCGCTTGGGTGGCTACACAGAGAGATTCAGGTGCCATCCAGCTAATTGGCAGAGCGCCCACAGCCAGCAGCATATGTTCCTATGGGTGGTGCACATCTGCACATGCCTTGGTGCGCAGAACAAAATTTATTCCACCCTTGAATGGGGAAAAATAATACAGGGAACATTGGTGCACATCTGTGTATGAATATAGCCATAGAGCTGTGCACACACATGCCCACATCCAGCCACAGAGTACATGGAGGCACACACATGCGTGGCACAAATGCACATGCTTATCCATGCACATGAGCATATTCTCATATACAGACTCCCCCTCCAGCCCCTGCCCATGTACTCTGCTGAGACCACACATAGCACACCGGGGTGAGGGAGCATCCTGTATGCTGGGTGTGTGCTTACATCTCATTGAGCACCCTTTGAAGGAGCGGCTGCCACTCCCCCCGGGGATACCAGTCAACTGTGCAAGGGTCCCACACCACCAGACGGGGTGAGAGAAATGCACAGAAGAGGAGAGAACTGTTTGCTGCTTCCCTGGTTCCTGCAGCAGATGTTGTTTCAGGACACACGTCGGCGAATGCAGAAAACCAGCTCCCAAACCACTTGCCCCCTCCACACAGGTTTCTGGCTGCCCGTGGAGACAGATTAACAATTCTGGGAAGGAATTGAGATGAGTCCCCCACCCCCAGTACAGTTATCCCACCATGGTCACTGCTGTACTATCGCGCCTCCTTGCATTGCATGGCTGCATGTGAGGGTCCCAGTGCCTGTGACACGAGTCAGTTACAACCCAGCCATGGCCCGGTTTGATCAGGAGGCTCCCCAGTGTTAATCACACACTCAGGGCAGCGATGCTCTTACAGTGCCAATGAGTGAATGGGACAGTTTCTGGGCTGGATGTTTATGCATGGCAGAGCACCAGTCCAGCGGCGTAAAAGGGGTTTTAAAGCAGGCATTTGCCTCCTTCGGCCCCTTTCCTGCCTTTGAATTCTGCAGGATGGCCATGGCTGGAGGTGGGAGGTTGGACGAGGAAGGCCAGGCCTCTGAGGTGGCTGGGTCTTGTCCACAGCTGGGGGCATAACTGATCACCATGGCTGGGGGCAGGGAGGAATTTCTCCCAGGTTGCATTGGAAGAAATCTGGGTTGGGGGGTGGTTTTGCCTCCTGTACAGCACAAGGTGCAAGTGACTTGCCAGGATTACCTGGGTGTACGTCACTTAATCATTTCCCAGGCACTGCAGAGAAACTTGGGCACGGGGAGAGTCTCTGTCCCATCTGTTCTCTGCCTGCAGCACAGTGCGAGCTAATCTCCTGATGTCTGGGGTCTAATTTCAATGGTTGGGTTTAGTGTGAGAGTGCTGGTGGCCGGTGGCTTGCAGGAGGTCAGAACAGATGCTGTTGTGGCCAGTGTTCCCGCTAACTTTTTCTATCCGTGGGTGGAATAAATTTTGTTACGTGCACCAAGACATGCAGGTGTGCACCACAATAGAAACACAAGCTGCCAGCACTCTACTGATTAGCTGGGTGGCAGCTGAATGTCCCCGGGTGGTTTCCCAAGCACTCAGATTACAGGGACCCCTGATTGTGACCCCTTTAGGCTCTGAAATTCATCACCATAAGATCTGAGCGCTAAGGCAGCATTTCCAAGGTGAGCCACAGAGAGGCCAAGGGACATATCCAAGGCCACAAAGGACCTCCAGAGTAGAGCCAAGGATGAAACCTGTGTCCCCTGCACCCTACGCACACACCTGTCTGACCGGAGCAACCCAGTACTGACTGACATTGGCATAGATGCAGGCAGGGGTGCTCAGACATGACACACACTTAAGATGGGAGGCCCTCGTGTGAAAAAGCATCAGCCCCACCAGCTGTTAGGAGCCAGGGGATGGTGCCCTCCTCCCCTGCCAGCCAGGGGAGTGGTTATTATTTCTGATCCACATTAAGTCTGTGCCGGGGAATCCAACCTCTGCACCAGGCCCCTGCGGTGCTCGGGGCTGCACGAACACAGAACAACGGGACAGCTCAAGTCTTGGCTTCTTTCCTCCTTCCTTGGGCAGGAACTGAAATGGGCAGGAAAACAGAAGTGCAAGAGAAGAGAACTAGGGAGGGATGAACTTGGCTCGGCTCCAGGGTTCCCTGGTAAGAAGCCCTGAGAGCAGATGTGTGCCATGCAGTGGGCGGGTCTGATCCAGTGCAGTGACTTGTAGGGGTTCCTTGGCCCTACCCAGTACAATGCATTGGTCTGATCCAGTGCAGCTGGTTGGGGCAGATTCATTGGTTCACTCCAGTGCACTGGACGGGGGGCGGGGGGGCAGAAGGGCTCACTGATGTGATCCAGTGCAGCAGATTGAGGGGGAGCGTTGTTCCATGGGCCTGATCCAGTGCAATGTGCTAGGGAAGAGGGTCTTCCAGTGCTGTGCGTTACAGGGGTGTGACGGTCCGATACACTGCAGCGAGGGGCAGCGCTTGTTGGTCTGATCCCTGCAATAGTCTGGTTGGGGCAGGGTGTGTGTGTGTGTGTGTGCGTTAGTCCAGTCCGCTGCAGTGCGACAGGGGGTTGGCCAGTTAGTCCCATTTGCTGCACCAGGCTGGGGAGCACACAGGTCCAATATGGAGCATGTGGTCAAGGGAGGTGTGGGGGGAAGGCCTAGTGGTTGCAGCCGTCAGAGCAGGGAGTGAGGCGAGCTGACCGGCAGGGCCGCACCTGATCTGGCACAGGAAGCCCCCCTGCCCCACCAGCCACTCCTCCGAGCCCCTTGTTTGCCCACAGAGCAGCCTGGGCCACTACAGGATTTTTTAACTCAACCCTTAATCCCGGCGTCCCTTAGTAACAGACCTGGCTCCTGCCCCGCTGGGGCTTTGTCTTCCGGCTGGCAGGCACGCCGCCCCAACAAGGCAGGCCAGCCCCCACGGCACGGGCTCACCCGCAGCAGGCTGACCCTTAATCCAGGAGAAGAATGGGCCTGTCTGAGGCTGCCTGGATCCCCCCAGGGGCACTGAATGGCAGGTGCAGGAGGGAGCAGGGGCAGTTACAATGGGAGTGTGGAAAAGGGGCCTGGATGAAAAGGTCCCACAGCGACCAGAGGCCCAGGGGCTTTCAGTGGCACTGCCCCCGCGGCCTGCAACGGGGTGAAGTGGGGTGAAAGGGTTCCCAACTCCCGCACTCATTCCCCAAACCTGCCCCTCCCGAGCACACCTGGGCGGAGAGCTGGGTGCGCCCAACAGCGCCGGAAAAGCCCAGCTCCAGTGCTCAAGCGCACGATTGAAGTCACGTTTTTTACATACGTGCTCTCGGAATCGCGACTGAGCTTAGTAAATAAACGGCTCCAGTGGTCATTTGCATATAGCCTGTTGATTTTAGCATCACCCTGTGGATGGGCCGTTAGCTACGTTGGGGCCTGAGGCTGGGGCCTCTAAGCTCCAAGCGGCCCAGGCCTGTGTCATTCTCAGAGAGGGCCTGCGTGCCTGGCCTTGAAACCATGCCCCTGCAGACCGAGGGCCAATGTGTGCACGCTGGCCAGTATGCCCAGCCCCGTGCAAATGCACGGGCGTGTGTGATGGACACATTTCCACACCCACCTGCTCTGAAATGACCATGCACCCAGGTACACCTGAACACTCGTGAGTGTGCCTGTGTACGCTGCACAGGCGTGCACACACTCACCCGTACGTGACACCTGCTGGTGTGCAACAGTGAGGCCGGCACACATCTGTGTGCAGATGCACCCACACCCCTTTGTGCCAGGCTCTGCAGCGTGACACTCATGCCCAGGCACTGCCAAGCTGCCAGGCACATATCCGTCCTCCCTTCCCCCGTCCTTGTCTCATCTCCCGGCGTTATTTGTCTTGACTCCCTTGACCCCAACATCTGCTGATCATGAGGCTGAGGTCTGACTGCCGGGTGGACACATTCCTTCTGAGCAGAGAGCTGTGAACACAACCTCGAGCCTCCTGCAGGCCTGGGGAGGCCAAAGGCTACTGATCAGCCCCCTTGCGCCCCCCCCCCCCCCCGCCACCCACCCCCACTCAACTCCCTTGGCCAGCTTGCCTGGGTTCATTACCAGCTTAGTAAATAAGGCTGCTAATGATGCCCCTCTTAGCTAACCCTGTGTGGGAGAGACTGAAGAATTCACCCTTCCACCTACCCAGACCTGGCCTAGGGGACAGCAAACTGGCCGGCACGCCAGGAAACCTGGGTGCCCTTCCTTGCTCTGACACTGCCCTGACACTTGACCTTGGGCAAGTCACTTCCACACCCTGCACCTCAGTTGCCCTATTTTTGAAACAGGGATAATGCCACGGCTCTCCTCAGGAAAGCACTTTGAGCTCTCCAGCTGAAAAGTGATAGGAAAGAGCACGGTACTTCACTAACCCAGCAAGGGTGGACACAACAGAGCAGGAGACAGGGTGGGAAGCATTGTTACCTGTCAGCTGAACGCTTGGGGAGCCACCCAGGAGAGATTCAAATGCCATTCAACTGATTGGCAGAGTGCCTGCAGCTGGCAGCCTGTGTTTCTATTGGTGGCACATATCTGCATGTGCCTCGGTGCATATAACAAAATTTATTCCACACACAGATGGAAAAAATGAGCAGGAACCTGGTGGGCAGGAAAGACAATCAGAAAAATCTGAAAAAGGCATTAATGGACCAGCTGCTAGAGAATGTAGCTGGGCTGGTACCTAATAGGGATGAGTTAGACAGGATCTAAGACAGCATCCAGCACCTAACCCTGATGATTCCAGGAGGATGCCTGATTTTACCCTACACCATGGCTGAGGGACAGCTGCCTACAGCAGAGTTTAGCAACGCCCCCAGTGCGGGTGCCAAGAATGGCACGTGAGCCAATTTTCATCAGCATGTGAGGTGGGAGCTCAGCCCCGCACCTCCTCCCCATGTGGCCAGGAGCTTAAAGCCAGGCTGCCTGTGGATTAACAAAAGCCCAGCTAATGCTGCCAACCACCCCCCAAAACAGTAAAGCTCTGCAGCTTCCTTTATTTATTAGTGAAGCTGCTGTAAGTAGGACAATTAGTGACTTTTTAAAGGGCTCACCGACACTGGGACTGAACCTAGAGGTCACATTCGGCACTCTGCGTTGGAAAGGCTGCTGACCCCTGGGCCCTACCCTCCTTGCCTGACAAGGCCCTTTTATGTCAGTGGGAGGGGATGCAGTGGAGGTGGGAGGGGGGGGCGTCGAAAGGCAGCAGGCGGTGAAAGATCTCCGCCGTGCATTAAAGGGGTCAGGAAGCCACTCACAGGAGCATTCCCTACCCACCCACATCTGGGCTCGTCTCTTCCCACTGCAGTAGCACACGGCAGGGCGAGACCAGGGAATCCCCAGAGCTAAAAGCACAAGGGGCTCGAGACCACAGGCTGTAACAGGCGCGCCACAGCTGCCGCTCAAGCCCGGAGGGAGGCCCGTACCATGGCCTCACCTGGGGGTGGCAGAGAGGGAGCGGTTGAATTCATCAAAAGGAATGGAGCAAAAGGGGAGCTCATCTGGACAGGTCCTTGCCCCTCTGACACACACCTGGTCTCCGGCTCAGATTACTTACCCCTCCAGCCCCTGGGTCAAGGGACTGACCTGCCCACAAGGCCCAATGCGATGTGCCAGTAGACGCTGGAGGCCCTGGCTCTGAGCTAGCTCATAATTAAAGGGGATTAGAGGCTTTGGCTGAGAGGCAGGGTATGGGGGAGGTGTGGCATTCCTGGTCTTTGCTTCCTGTCCATCAATTCAGGCCAAAAATCAGCAGGAGGGCCTGATCTGGGAGGCACGCGACCCTCGTCAGTTCCCATCCGGCCCATGAGTATCAAGGGCTAGTGGGGTGCAGACGGGGGAAGGTCAGCATGGGCAGGGAACTCTGTCTTGGGGAGCGGTAAGCTCCCTGCAAACAAGTACCCTCCCAAATCTAGTCCCCACCTGCCCAGCTCTGAAGGTTTAGTGCACTGTGGGATTTGCTCAGCTCCAGTCTGGGGAAACGGGGTTGTTTGATTCACCCTTTTCCTGGGGAGGGAGGTCAGGGTCGAGCTACAGAAGTGGCAGCTGAATTGGAAGTTCCCTGGACTTTGTGGGTTGCTGGATCCCTGGGCTAAATCTTCAGGCGGTCTAAACGGGCATGCCATCATTGTTACACAGGTACACGTGGGTCCCTGCCCCTTGGGCCGAAAGGGACCCTTAAAGAGACCAACAGAGTTCAGTGAGCACTAGGCACCTCAATAACTCTGAGGGTCTAAAGCAGACAGTAAGTGAGAATCGGGCCCATTGGTGTGGATGCCTTCAATGAAGCAAGTCTGAACTTTGCAGAAACCCAGCTGATCCTAGCAGCAAAAACTAAAATAGGCTTTAGTTTCCATCAGCCGCATCACTGGGTTTATCCTGGGAGCAGGGTTGAAAGCAGCAGCGTGGTTCCCAGTTCTGATTCGTTTAGCTAAACCCTTCATCCCTCAGGTGGGCTCAGATGCTGGAGAGAATCTCTAGAGTGCAGGCTTGTGACTTTAAGTAAAACTAGCAGGCTCTGGCTCCCCCCTGTGGGGAGATTTTAGATTACTGATCAGACAGGCCAGCAGAACAAGGGCACCTCTGAGAAAACCTTTGGCTATCAGCCCTGGTGCTTATTTTTGCCCATTAAAATGTGTGTAGTTTGCTACCAGACTGACATGGCAGCATTCTGTCCTTAGAGTCAGAGAGAGAGTTGTGTGCATAACATGTTTTTAGGTCGCTGGCAATTTCTGAAAGACCAGGAAAACAAGCAAGAAAGGAAGGAAGAAAAAGAAATGTTGAACCAAAACTGATTTTTTTTTGAAAATTTTCAAGGAATCAGAACATTTAAAAAATCGTTTGGGGTCGACCAAGGTGTTTCCTTTCACCTGAAATGAAAAGTTACAATTTTGATCATTTTTAAACGTTTCCGTTTGTTTTTTTCAAAACACAATTTGAGGAAATTTCAAGACAAAACCTTCAAACAAGCAAAACGACCTTTTGTTTTGTTCAGAAACTACTAAACTAAAATATGTGGCACTTCTGAATGGCCCCAGTGCAGGAAGTGTTCTGGCATTGCCAGATCTTCACTTTTTGCCTCTAAAAAAATGGTTTATAGGATAATTTTAATCTAACTCTAGCTAAAGGGTCCAGTTTATGCTCACATGGTGCCCTGTGGGAGGCTGATGCCAAAGTGGCTCCCTTGCAGATTACATGTTCTGTTCGTTCTCGCTGGCGCACCTGGCATTGGCCACTGTCAGATGACAGGTCACTGGGCTAGATGGACCTTTGATCTGACCCAGTATGACCTTTCTTATGGGGTCAACAACCAGGCTCCATCCTTTCCCCAGGGGACACCCAGGCTTGCACCACCTATTCTGCCCAGGTGGAGGCAATAGAGCTGTGGGAGTGCCCTGAGCCGATTGCAGCTAGAACTACAATTCCCACAGTGCACCTGGAGAACGGGCATGGGAGACTTCCCGGTGGGCTGGCGAAAGGCCTCCTGGGAGATGTAGTCCTCTCGGTCTCTCTGTCTCGCGCTGTCTTTCTGCGTGAACTACATTTCCCAGGATGCAGTGCAAGTTCTGCTTGGAAGTGCCTTGCAGGGAGGTGGGTGGCCTGAGCCATAGGCAGAGCGAAGCGCGAGCCGGCGCGGCTGCGGGGCAGGGAGGCACAGGTAGGGCAGGCGCTGTTTGCATCAGGGACTGCCTGGGTAGGTGTGGGGGTGACAGCTGAAGTGGGGAGGGTTAGCCAAGCCTGGGGCTGGGAGAGCCCCTCCCCTTTGCAAACCGGGATTCTGCCCCCGCCAAGCGGACAAACTCATTGTCTGCAAATGACACCTCCCCCCCACCCTCCTGCGAGCCCCGATCCTCCCCCTCGCATGCAAACCCAAGCTCGTTCCCTGCCCTGTATGCAAATCACGCCCCCCCCCATGTCAGTCCAGGATCTCCCCGGAATGCTTCCCTGCATTGGATGCAGGTTAAAGCAACTCCCACCCCTGCAAACCCGCCATGTAGACGCAGGATCATTCCCTCCAGCCTGCAAATTGTCCCCCATTTGCAAATCCGGGCTCCCCCTCTCTCCAGGAAACCTGCGATCTCCGCCTGCTCTCCATGCAGAATACTCACCCGCATGCAGCCTCCCCCTCCCAGGTTCTTCCCTTGCTCTGTATGAAACACCCCCCCGCCAGCCCAAACCCCAGGTTGTCTCATGCTCACCCTTCTTGCCTCAGAGCTCCTCTTCCAGCTCGCAGGCTGTCCCCTCTCCATGCACAGCTGCTCTTTACCATCCAAATCTGTAGGCAGATGATGTGCAGGGGATGTTGTCTCAATCTCCCCCCCACACACACTCTGTTGCAGCCTTGGGACGCTGTCCCCCTCCGGATGCTCCCCGCCCGTTTTCTTCCCCTTCTCCGAACCCTCCCTCGGCCAGCCCCCAGCCTTGGGTACTCCTCATCCGGTCCCACCATGGAGGAGAAACCGGTGGAGTCGTCCATTCGCACCAAGCTCCTGCAGGCCCTGCAGCCGGTGCACCTGGAGGTGCACAATGAGAGCGCCATGCACGCCGTGCCGCCGGGCTCCGAGACCCACTTTAAGGTGGTGATCGCCAGCCAGCGCTTCGCTGGCATGCCTCTGCTGCAGCGCCACCGGCTGGTGAATGAGATCCTCCAGGCTGAGCTGGCTGGACCTGTCCATGCCCTCTCCATCCAAGCCAAGACCCCCCAGCAATGGGAGGAGAACCCAAGCGTGAACCAGAGTCCTGGGTGCCTCGGGGGATCCAAGCATGACCCGCACATGGCGACAAAACTGAGCAGCCAGGGATGACGCTGAAGAGCAGCGATGGACTCGGGGGTCGGGCTACGTTGGCTCACACTCTGGGATAACCTGGTGGCCACATCCAGAGCCCTGCTGTCTTGCAAAGCTGCCTCGTGCTGATAAAGGAAAACTTTGCTGTTTGGGGTTGCCAGGAGTCCATTGGGTCCAGCCCCAGACTGTCCAGTTCCTGTGTTTGGCTGCGGATTACTTGTATTTTTGTTTGGCCACGTGAAATACCCCCAGCTCTTCTGCTGCTCAGGTAGCAGGAGGGTTGGGTTGTTCACCCACACTCCTAACGGGGGCTGAAACCTGCTTTCACGGTAATTGTTTCTGCAAAGCTGGGTGAGCCTGGCCAGCCCCGTTTTCTAAAGTTGAGGGGATGCCCAAAAATCTCGACAGACACTCTGGGACGCTCAGTGTCTTGTGTGTCAAGTGGTAGGAAAAGCCCTTGCGTTGTTAATAAAGCCCTCGGCAAAAGAATGCGATCACACTGGAAAGCAGTGGTGTTGTGCCTCTGGATTTGGCTGTGTGTGCAGCTGCACAGGTGGCAAAAGCAGCTTTATGTTAATGAGGAAACTGAGGCACACTGGTTTGTGGTGGGGGGGTCCCCTGGTGTATTGTCTGCAGCAATGAGGATTCCACCAATAAGATCCTGCCTTGGGTGGCCATGAGTGCCATTTGGGCCTCTCATCAGAACAGAGCTAATAGTTCTGGAGGATGGTCAAGCCAGAGTAAACCTTCACTCCCCCTCCTATGTCTGGCTGGACCTGCAAGACTGAGCACAACTGCAAGGGTTTCTAGCTCTTAATTAAAATAGGCTCCGGCACCTTCCCCCTCGTTTTTAAGGCCAATGAGAGTGAAAGTCATTTTTGCTAGGAGCTCTGCATCCACAGAGGCAGCAGATATAGTAGGAGTTTCCCCCCTTTTCTGGACAAAGGAGAATAATGGTGGTGCATCGTTTCCACATTACTTGTATTATTTCTGCTTTATTTTGTAAGGGTGTCCAGCGTGGGGCAACGGAAAAGAGACCGGTCGTTATTATGACCTGTGGGTATCTGCCTCTCCATCCCCTACAGGTGGAGGGTGCCATTTTGCTTCTCCATTCAAGCACAAGACTGGGATCTTGGGTTCAAAAGCAGCCCAGGGAAACATTTGAAACTCGGCTAGGGCTGGAACTCTCACCTCACCACCCCAACTTCATGTTTGTTTGATCTCAAGGTTATTCTAATCTTGGGTCTTTCTCTTTTAACACCTTCCCCAATAAAAACTCAATTGGGAGCTAACAGTCTGGAGGGAAAGCAGAGGTGTAGCACAGTAGCAACCTGATCCAGATTTCCCTGTAACCCTTAGGGCAAGGTTTAGTGTAAGTGGGCACAAGGGGTGATGAAATTAGCGAGGCCTGGCCTGTGTGTTCCGGGTTTAGAATGTGTACTCTTCGTTGATTGGCTCAGAGGCATGGTGGGAAGCCCTCTCCTGCTTCCTCCCTCCCACTCCCCTGGCTCTAACAGGGCCTGGGAAGCGCCTGTTACCTTTCTCCTTTGGAACAACTGCAGGATGTTTTTCTTGACTGTGTTGGTAGTGGAATCTGATTAGGAAATGAAAATGATTTGCCTGTGATTGTGCAACTCTGAAGATTCTGCTCTCAGAATCTAGTGGAAACAGAGGCTGGGAGAAATTTATCCAGCATCTGGCTAACTATTTTTATAAGCTCTGTCCTTCCCCGCCACTTCTGTACACTGTGGGTGTGCAAACAAGATGGGGACATGCACCCCTTTATTTCCCAGCATCCCTAAACCCTCCCCTCACCCCATCACAGACTCCAAGACAGCTGTGGGTTTGTTTTTTCAAATTTTTTAATATTTTTTTGCTTTTTACATTGATTTTTGTGGAATATTAGTTCCTAGCACTGGAAAAAATTGTCACTGAGTCAGCAGGGGCTGCAAATGCCTTTTCCAGCCAAACGAACTCACACGCTGCCTTTATTTTTGTAATTCACAGCACCGTGTGTGTTTGCATTTGATTTTTTTCCTCCCCCAGCATGACATTTAAAATAACGGTCATATGTAATCACTCTGTTTTATACAAAATGGACAACTCAAAGATCACAGCTGAATTATTAGTTCGCTTGATTTTGGAGGGGGAGAGGGTTTTTTTACATTTTTTTGTTGTTGTTGTGCTTTACAAACATCTAAAAACTACTCCACGGCACAGTTTTGCACACGGACAGTACTACGAATGTTTTCTTAAAAAGACCAGCTACACCAAAGGATGGAAGGAGCAAAAGATTGAGAGAGAGTGAGTGAGTGTGTGTGTGTGTGTGTGTTACTTGTTAAAAACAGGACGAGTTGTGCTGTTTGCTTAGGGCTGGTGCAGGTCATGTGGAACCAGCTCTGGATCCATTTGCTATGAGTGAAGGATCCTTTCTGCATGGGGTTAGAGTTATGAGAGCCTGGGGGAGGGTAAGGCTGTTTTGGGGTGTTGGATTTTTTTGGGGGGGGGGGATGGCTGAGTTCAAACCACCTTGGGGTGGTGGCTAAGTTGATGTACCTTGGAGGGGCCAATGTCACCAACTTGCACTTCTCACTGCTGAAAATTAGGTGTGTTTTTTTTTTTTTTTGTTTTTTTTTTTTTTGCGTCTCGATGCCAAACGCAAGTGGAGAGGTGCCGTCATTTTTAACAGCTCATCTAGGGAAACACCCCCCCGGGTGGAGGATTTAGTGTTGCCCTTGCTTAGACAAATCAGGGCAAAACAACCTGTGGCTTCCCTGGAGTTGTAAAACCACAGCAGTTTCGACAGTCTCCCAAACAGGGCAGATGGGGTGTCAAAATGCTACCCCATTGGCAGAGCTGTCCTGGCCATAGGATGAGGTGGGGTGGTTGCCCCCTTGACCCCATGCTTTTGGGAGTCCTGTGGTGGCCACCCCAGCTCTCCTATGGATGGGAGGGGAGATTGTTTGGGGCAGGGCGTGGGTGCCAGGGGCAGCCAGAGGCAGCAGCAGGCACAGGAGCTCATCTCTCCCTGGCCTCCCTCCGCCAAACCGTGCACTCAACCCACAGAACAAGCAGCCACTTGCTGTGCTCCACCACTGCCTCTTGGCCTGCTGAGCCACGCTTCTCTGCAGGTGCTTGGGAGACTTCTGCTCCCAGGAGGCCACAGCAGAGTACCAGGTGGTGAGTCGAGGTAGGGAGGCCAGAGGGAGGTGACCCCCTGTGACTTCTGCTGCAGTCCACTGCCTGCCCTTTACCCCGGGGGAGTTGCCCTGGGCCCTTCTCCCCCTGGGACAGCCCTGCCCTTCATAATGCTCTTGTGGGAGATGCACTGCAACACCAAGAAGATTCCTCCGGCAATCTCTGTGCAGGAAAATCTTCCCTGTGGGTCTTTCACCCATGCCCAGCGGCCACAAGGATGGGGGAGACCTTAAAAACTGAGCTAGAGCCATGGCAGAGCAGGTCAGCCCTAGAGGTCGCCCCACTCAACCTCAAGTGCTTGAGAGTCCTGGGCTGAGGACTTTTTGCCTTGTGCTCTGCAGGGAATTGGACCGTAGGATCAAACTGGTTCCTTGTGGCCTCCGCAATCTAGGGACAACCAGAGCGCTCAGTTTGGAAGAGAATTGATGGGCCGAGTCCTCCGTGCTGTGGCGTTTCCGAAGACTGCTCACTGAGTGCCCCTCAAAGCCTGGAGGCTGGAGAATTTGGAGCCTGCCAGATGGTGGGGGTGGGGAGTGTGATGTCGCTGCACAGGGCTGGAGGAAGGTGGCTTAGCTGACTGCTGCGGAGTTAATCTGGCCTGTACACTGGGGGTGGCGGGGGGCACAAGCACGTAAGAAACAAGACACCAGGAGTTTGCAGTGTCCCTTGTAAGCTGAACACTTGGGCAGCCCCCACCCCCAGGAGAGATTCAAAAGCTGCCCAGCTAGTTAGTGGAGCACTCACAGCCGGCAGCCTGTGCTTTACTGGTGGTGCACAGCTGCACATGCTTCAGTGCACCTAACAAAATTTATTCCACACATGGGTGGAAAAAATTAGAGGGCACACTGCACAGCAGTGCCCTTTGCGGCACATGTCTCAGACAGCTGAGCTTCTGCAGGGAACTTTATGACAAATCATCTTCTATCACTGACCACCCACCCATCGCCGCTGAAAGGAGGTTGGGTTTGGTGACCCTTCTGACTCAGAAAGGATTGGAGGAGAATGTTTTAAAAGCCATCAAAATGCTGCTCTTGGTGCTTCGTTAAAGAAATTCTGCTGCTTGCAGCATCTCTTGGGTTGGGAGTTCAGCTCATTAAATGGAAAACAAGGTTGGAAAAAGCCCCAAGGGAAAGGACCTGGACAGCAAGTAGCAAGACAAAACAAGTTTCCATTGGCTCAAAAGGCAAACGGTCAGAGGGTTTTGGTTTGTGATTTGCTCTGTGCTTTTGGCCTTTTGTTCTCATGCAAGATGGAGAGGGCAAAACTTTAAACTCTCCCCATCATGTATGGGGTGGGAAGACTGTTTTCTATGCCCCGACCTGTGCATCAGTGGGTGCGGAAGGGGCGCGGGGAAGCACAGCAGGAGCGCCCCTAAACTAAGAGACTGTAGGTGGGAGGAAATGCTGAGGGATTTGGGCTTGTTTCGTTTACAGAAGAGAAGACTGAGGGGTGATTTAATAGCAGCTTTCAACTTCCTGAAGGTGAGCTCTAAAGAGGATGGTGAGAAACTGTTCTCAGTGGTGTCAGATGGCAGAACAAGGAGCAATGGGCCAAAGTTACAGAGGGAGAGGAGTAGGTTGGATATTAGGAAAAACTACTTCACCAGGAGGGTGGTGAAGCACTGGAATGTGTTGCCTAGAGAGGTGGTGGATTCTCCATCCCTAGAGGTTTTTAAGTCCTGGCTTGACAGGGTCCTGGCTGGGATGACTTAGTTGGGGTTGATCCTGCTTTGGGCAGGGGGCTGGACTAGATGACCTCCTGAGGTCCCTTCTAGCCCTGGGATTCTATGAAATGCTGGGTCTGCCCATGTTACTGGTCGTTGGTGGAAGCAACAAGTGATTTAGGATCATGGGTTTAAATTGCAGCAAGGGAGGTTTAGGTTGGACATTAGGAAAAACTTACTTCATGGTGTAACATCTTAACAACTAAACAATTTTATTTATTAGGTAATGAGCTTTCATGGCTAAGGCTTTAAGGTGCTACAGGACTGCTTGTGTGTGTGTGTTTGTGAAACTACAGACTAACATAGCTACTCCTCTGAGACTATTTACTTCAGGGTGGGTGAAAAATGGAATAAACAGCCCAGACAGGTTGTGGAATCTCCATTGTTGGGGATATTTAAGAGCAGGTTAGACAAACCAGTCTGGGATGGTCTAACTCAGGTGTACGCAAAGTGGCGGGGGGTTGGGCCCCTTTGCAGGAGGGGGTGTGAAATTTTGTAAGTGGGGGTCGGGGGGGTGCAGCACAATCGGCTGTTGGGTCTCAGGCTCACCCATCGCATTAAAAAATGTTGAACTATGTTACTGTTTTTGTGTGTGTGTGTTCACATTTATATACCAACTAATGACAGTTTTACATGCTCCAGACTTATTTTCTCACCCATGCCAAAAGGTGGGGGTTTATTCCCCCCCACCATCTGAACGTAAGTGAAATTTCTGTCGGTTTGGATTACGTTAGATGTGGGGGAGAAGGCTCTGCTAATTGCAGGGACGAGAAGTGGGGACCGATGTAAAAAGTTTGCTCATCCATGGTCTAGATAATGTGCAGTCCTGTCGTGAGCACAGGGGACGGAACCAGATGACCTCTGAAAGTCCCTCCCAGTCCTGTAGTTCTATGATTGTGCTTTCACCTGGGTCTCGCTCACCTCCCATACACAGCGTCTCACCGCCTCTGGCCCTGGTTCTTTGTCTTGTTCCTTCACCAGGCTGCATCAGACTGGCTGATGTGAGTGTCAGGTGGCAGAGGGAGGGGTGTCTCATGGCTGAGACTTGGCAGCCGTTTCTGTCCAGGTGTTCCCAAAGGCGTTGGAGTGCCAGGCAGCCTGTGTGTGGGGAGGGTGGGGAGGATTTGAGCTCCAGTGGGAGAGGGAGCCTGGCTGGTTTGGGGTTGGCACAGGGACCTTGTGCTTTTATTTTATTTATTTTAAATGTGCTCTGGGAACCCCATGATCCGCTGCACTAAGGGAAACCCAACTGTGCGCAGAGCCCAACCTGCAGGGGATGCTGAGATGCCATACCCGCTCCTAAAGCATCACTTGCCACCCGTTCCACCTGGCCTGAGCACACCTGGGCTGCCCCAGCCCTCCCCTTCCCCATCAGCAGCAATGGCTGCATCAGGTTATGGGCTTGAACAAGAAGAAAGGAATTCATTAAACAAAAAGCAGGAAACTATTCGACCGTCCGGAGCCAGTGTGTCTGATGCGTCATCACAGGTGATGTAAGGGTCAAATGATTGGTGCATTTCAGAACCTTCCTGGGTCCTGTTTAGCCCATTCGAGCTACTCACCCCACACTCCACCTCCCCAAATGCAGCATTTGTGGCTGTACCAGTGTGGCTAGCATGTAGCTGTCACCAGCAGAACCGCAGCCGCTGCTGAGCTCCGGGAAGAAATGTCCCAGGAGCAGATCGCTGAGGCAGTGAACTTTCTCCAGAGCACAGCCACTGGAACTGTCTCCCTTGCACTGGATCCAGGCCTGGGGAGTGGAGTGGCTTTGCCTGCCACAGACCTAACGCTCAGTTGAGCTAAGGCTCTTTTATGTCACCTGATTCATTACCGGCCCAACGAGGAAAATAAGAGAACACTACTTGTCCTCACCTAGAGCCCCCCAGCTTAAACCCCTTCAGCGCATCATTGCCAACCTACAGCTTGAACATGATCCCTCATGCTCACAGGCCTGGGGTGACAGGCCAGTCCTCTCCTACAGACAGCTGCCCAAGCTCAAGGAAATACTCACCAGCAGCCACACCACAGAAACACTAACCCAGGACCCCATCCCTGCAACAAACCGTGGTGCCAACTCTGTCCATACAACCGTCACAATCACAGGACCTAACCACATCAGCCACACCTTCAGAGCTCAGACACCTGCACCACCACTTATGTGCTATCTGCCATCGTGTGCCAGCAATGCCCCTCTGCCCTGTACATCGGACAAACCAGCCAGTCTCTACACCAAAGGAGGAATAGACACAAATCTGACATCAGGAATTGGAATATACATAAAGCTAGAGGGGAACATTTTAACCTCCCGGGACATTCAATAATGGATTGAAAACGCAGATGATCTGACTCACAGATCCCATTTAATAATGGGATTTCAGAGCCCAGGAGTAAAACTTGCAAGAGCAGCTGAAATCCTATTCAAAAGAGCCCAAATCCTATTGAAAGTCCCTAAAACTCAGGCCCTTAAGTCGCAGCTGAAAATTCGAGCTGTGTGCCCGAGTGACACAGGTGCTTTTGAAAAGTCCAGGCAGCGTTCAGTTAGTCGGGTGTAAATTTCCATACAAGCCCATCCACCCCAGCTGTGCTAGTCTGCCTGAGTTTGGCTCACTCTTAAGGCATGGAGTGGTTGGGTCTAACTGTGAGAAACTTGTACCCTAGTACAGGACTAAGCTGAGCCCAGGGGCTTGAGTTAAATCTTTTTAAAAATCAACCCCCTTCATCACTGAGGCAGCCGCGACTCAAGCACACCAGCCAGGCCAACAGAAGAGAGACAGTCTGCTTAGGATAGAGAAATATTGATAGCCCTCGTGGTTTGCAGGCCTGCCTCACTGCACAAGGTGAATTGGAGTCAGCTAGGCAAGCATCAGGCTCAGGTTTGCTCATCTCCCCACAACACCAGCCTTTTAAAATGAGCATTTGTGGGCAACACACGAGCACCAGTCTGGCTCAGGGAACAAGGCGGTCTTAGGAAAGTCCAGCCCCATGCACGAGGGGGTAGAAAAATCAACATACTTGGGCCCAGTGCAGCACTGAGCTGAACCTCCTGGGTGAGGCCTTTGGCTTACAGCACAGAATGGCCTGTTGATCCCCACCCCCCTTCTTAAAAGGACCAGCTATCCAGTAATAATCTGTGGTTGGCTGCTAACGTAGCATTGAGCAGCTGTCCTGCTCCAGGACCAGTGCTAGATTGCTGCGTGGGTCAGGCAGGACGTTTTGTCACAGCACAGACTTGCTGCATGGCCTTTCCCTGATCCCCCAGCTGGCGGCCATCACAGGAGGCCCCATTAATCTAATTGTGAATGACACAAGGTCTGAGGTACTGACGGATTGGGCCAGATGCTCCTGGCTTTGTCTACACCCTGAAGACTAACAAAAGCAGTGTTCCCTGTAAGCCGGGTACCTGTGCGGCTGCCTGCGGGAGCCTCAGGTGCCACCCCAATGCTTAGCATAGTGCCCCCAGCCAGCCGCCAGTGCTGCTCTTGCTGGTGCACATGCATGCATGCCTTGGTGCATTTAACAAAATTTATTCCACCCACGAACAGACGAAATTTGAGTGAACAGTGCCAATAAGACCTAGCACTGACCCACCAGTTGCAGCAGGTTCATGCAGAGCCGGTCTTAAAGTGCTTCAAACCCTGGTTGGGAGACGGTGTGCTCTCTCTCTCCCTCTCTCACATATTTTAGCATACCCCCTGCTCTCAATCTCATTAAGCTAAGCCAAGTCTGTTTTAAACCAAACTGTTGCCACTTAGCAGTCTGCATAGGCTTAAACGCAGGCCACTGGGGCACTACTTGTGGCTACCCCCCCTGACCTGCTCCTCCCTGCACTTTGGAGCATGCAAATTACCTGACTCATGCTCCCCGCCCCCCCCATCAGAACTGGAATACTGTAAACAGCTGAGTCGCAGTGTTCCAGCTCTGCCCGGGGCAGGGAGGCGCAGGGACAGCGCGTGACTCAGGCAGGCACTGCTCCTCTGAAAGGGCTGAGGGGGTGGTGTAGGACGGACAGGACTCCAGTGCCCAAGCAGTGCATGGCGGGGGGGGGCCAGCCGGGACGGGGTCTGTGGGCTGCAGGTGGGAACCCCCCGCCACACACACAGTAGGCTGCAGGTCACCCACCGTTGTTTAATGAAGCTTTGTTAATGACAAAAAACATCTGCCCTGTGTTGCTGCTTAGACGCACAGGAAGGGTGGCTCAGTGGTTAGTGATGAGGGAGCCTGAGCCAGTCTGAGTGCTCGCTCTGCCACCGATTCCCTGGCTGGGGGGCGCCCCCCCCCTTGCATAAAGGGCCCACCCCCACATTGTACGCTTACCTCCCCTCCTTTCCTTTCCTGCATTGCCTCGCCTGCAATGCACCCTCCCCAACCAGTTCTGCCTTGCACCCTCTGCCCCAGAGGGCCCCACAGACCCCCGTGTGATCTCGGGCAAGACAGGGTAAGGCTCTTGCTTAAAAGCTGCCCTCACCCTCTGGGGCATTAGCTCTGACACCTGTCCCAGACAATAAATGTTAAAGGCTCGTACTCCTCTTTTGGCCCTGATGCTTAAGAGATATCCTTGCACCCTGTTTCCCTGTAGACCTGTGTGCCCCCGCCCCCAACAAACAAAAAAAACTTTGCTCTGCACTGGGTGCATGGTTTGCCCCCTTGCAAAACTCTGAGTGGGACTGTGTGAGCTGGTCTTGAGGACCTGAGCACAGCAGGACCCCCACGATGTCTGTAATGGGCAAAATCAGAGGCCGATGGGATTTCAGCAGACGTGATGGTGAAGAGCTCTAGGCAGGCTTGAGTTAATTAACTCTAGAGGCAGAGGGTGAATTCCCAGACAGATGTTATGAATTCTTGGCACTGTAGCGAATCTGGTGTACTGTGTCTTGGGGCATCTCTATGCTACAGCATTGCAGCTGTAGCATAGCTGCTTCCCATGGTGATGGGAGGGGTCCTTCCCTGGCTGTGGTGAATCCACCTCTTTCAGATGCAGCTGCTCCACCGATGGGAGAATTCTCCCTAGGTGCAGCTCCCTCTGGGCTAGGGCTGCCCAACTAGGGAGTGCGGAGCACCACATTTTTCACAGTTCTGAGTGATGCTCCAGGACCAATCTAATTTTTTATGCCTCGACCCGACATTAGTGTCAACCAAGATGCTGGGGGAGGGCAGAGAGACAGCTACAGTGTTACATACATGACACGTCTAGTCAGAATGAGCAGCAGTGCACAGACAAGACAGCAGTTAGCAGCACTATCAGGCCAGCTGGGCTGCTGGCCTGGCGCAATGGATGCGGTTTACAGGTGCTACTAGCCCATCTACTCCTCGCCCAGCTGTGGTTTCAATGGAGAGGGTTAACAAGCTCTGGAAACCCAACTCCTCATCTTCAAAGTCTAATCTTCTCCCCCTACAAACGGAGATGATAATGTCTGAAACCTCTAAATAAATAAATAAATAAGAAATGAGACAGGGCTCCACTGCCTGGTTCATCTGAAATGCCCAGTGGGAAGCGAGGAATCTTCCCAGGTGAGCGTGCTACGTTCTGTCCACTTAGAGAGAGCTGTCAGAGCTGATGGTGATCCACAAGTGAAAAATATATGGCTGCTTTGCCCTTGTGTCCTGCATCTTCGCTCTAATGCACTCAACAGACGGATGAGGTATCACCATCACGCTCTTATAGAGGGGGAAACTGGGGCACAAAGCATCAGGAGGATCCACCCACCAGAGCCAAGGAGGGAACCTCTGCCATGTCAGTGAGATCCTGGACCCGCTGCCTCCCAAATGCCTGAATGTTGGATACCACACGAGTCTACAGGGCAAAGGCCGACAGCATCTGGCATGAATTTACCAGTGATTTGTACCAGCAGCATGACCTGGTGCAAGGAGGAGTGCAGCACAGGAGTTTAAATCTGGGTCACGTGACGCAGAGACATGACTTAGGCTGATTTGCGCCTGCAAACCTGGCTTGGAAACCTGAAACGGATGGTTTGTGAACACCTGAAATTGACGCTACTTTACATATGACACAATGGGACCCGAAAGCAGCGCTGGCAGGGGAGGGCAAAAAGACAGAGGTTGCGATGCTCTCAACACACCACAGATGCCCAATGACAAAAGAAATGAGGATTTGGAGAATATTACACAGCCAAGATCCGGGAGCACACGTTGCACATACTACTGGTTTACACCCACGTGTAAAAATAAATGGATCACAAATTTGCCAGCACACGTCCAAGGGCCAGCTCCACAACGGGTTGCTGCTATGTGACAGGGTGCCCTGACATCAGATGTTCCCTTTGAGGATCTGGCCTGAGCCCCTAGTGTCCAGCTCCGATCAGGAGCTAGGAAAATCGGCCCCTGCCCAGTTAGTAAGTTCACACTGCCCAGAAGGGGACGTGTCTAGCCTGAATTTAGTGCAAAGAGGAATTTTTTCCCCCTTTCCTTCTTGGTTATGTTTTCTATCCTCCCCAACTCCTGCAACAAACGAGCTGATTCTCACACAAGCAATGACACCGGAAAAAGAGGAGAGAGGAAGGGAAGGAAGGAGGTGGGGGTTGGGGAGCCAAAAAATAAAATCATCAGTATGAGAAAATAAGACATTTCACAGTGTCTAACAACTCTAATCTCCCTGGGGGATGGGGATAACCAGGGGCACACACCCCACTCACTGCAACACCTGCCCGCGGGTCTCCGGCAGCTTCAGTGCGAGTGAGCTGCCTAGAGCCAGTGCCGTTGAGGCCAGCAAGATGGGCACGGCTTTCGTTATGCCGACGAAGGAGGTGAAGATGCTGATGCCCAGCACAGCTGCCAGCTTGCAGAGAGCATTGAGGAAACCGAAGGCTGTCGTCCTAGAAAAGAGGAGAGAGAGGATGGGGGGAAGCTCCCCTTTCTCCCTGTTATCCTAAAAGACGGAGAAGAAGCAGGGTCATAGCAGCAGCACAGGCCTGTGGGCAGAGCACTGGCCAGGGAAACTGGATGGGTTATCCTGGCTCTGCCACTGATCCACTGTATGACCTCAGTCAAGTCACTTCTTTCACAGTTTTGATGGTGAGCTCTTTTTGGCAGGGCTGGCCTCTCTCTCACTCTACACACAGCACCATGGGGCTCTTAGCTCAGCTGGGGCGCAGCTGCTTCCATAACACCCCATGATGGCGAGGGGGAAGGATTTTTATTTTAGACAAAGAGCTGGACAGTCACATACTGAGAGTGCTGCTGTCTGTAACTCACACACCTAGGTGTGGTTCCCTCTCCCATGGGGGGGGCACTGAGACAACTTCACAGAGAAAGTGAGTCTGTTCTACAGCCTTAGCTGAGTGTTGAACTGAGCCTTTAGCTCAGACTCTGGTGGTGCCTACACTGAGATCCCAGGTTCAAGTCTGCCTGGGGGTGGCTACAGCTGTATGTATATTTTCTACCAGGAAATCAGTAACTCCACCGCATGAGACACTGATACAGAAAAGCTACAGGGGGCTGGTCTCAGTGACCATGAAACTCTCCAGCAACAGACAGCTCCTACCTTCTGATCTGGAACGAGGACTGCAGAGCCTCCAGCCATCCCCTAGTCAGCAAAAAGACCCAGCTTCCAACCCTCCTTCCCACCCACCTGCTTTAAGCTGAGCGCGCCTCCTTCCAGGAGTCCCCTGAGCCGCAGTGCTAAAGCAAAGGCTCAGCCATTGAATCCCATCCTGAATGCCTGCAGCAGTTCCCTGTCCTCTCATGCAGGGCACCTGCTCTCTTCTCTTTCTACCTTTCAGCTGGCTGCAGTTAAGGATCCTCTTTTCCTCGGGGGGTAGGTTGCAGAAAGCTGAGCGCAAATGCGTCAGCCATAAGGGGAGCCAGAATGTGACCTGCTGTCCATGCATCAGTGCCCTTCTTTCACAGCCTGTGCTATTTCACTGCTGCCAACATCCCCTGTCAGCTGCAGTACCAGCAGGGGGATAGCTGCAGTGACTCAGAACCCCAGGTGAAAGGGATGCAATTTGTGGCTTGGCCCGGAGAGGGCCCCCTTGAGCTGCTCTAGGTGACTGCATTGACAATTCCTTGTCCTGGACATAGTAACAGAGAGGTACCCGTGTTAGTGCATATTTCAGCAAAACAAAACAGCAGAAATGTAGCACTTTAAAATCTCAGTCTGTACTGAAAATGAGATTGATCTGAAGAAGTGGGTCTGTCCCATGAGAGCTCATCACCAAATAAATCATTTTGTTAGTCTTTAAAAATGCTACATTTCTGCTGTTCCCTCTCAGAGCTGCAGCTTCCGCTACCCATGCAAATGTTGCTGTGCTTGCAGAATCCTTTGTGGGACGTCCCCAAGCACAAAAGGTTTATGGGGTACCCTTGGCATCTCAGGAATCTCAGGGGGGGCAGGTTGGCAGCTGAGGGAAATGGGTTGGGAGCCTATTGCAAAGGCAGAGGATGCCAGCACAGGCATGGTCTGGCTCAGCTGGGATTGCTGGCTCTCGGAGATGTGGGGTAAGATCTCAATGGTTTCACCCTCGGAGTCAGATTCACCCATGCTGGGGCTCACTCTACAGTCAGTACCCTGTTCGCAGGGTCCAGAAAGAGGCAGTGGCAGGGCTATGCAGCCAGTCAGTGACAGAGGGGGGCCCCCTTTCCATGAAAACTGGTGCAGTTTTAGAAAAAGCGCACTGTGAAATGCCATGGGGTGGAAATTTTTGTGGAAAGGGGGTTTAAGGAAAAATGGCATTGGGGAAGAACTGATATGGATTGTTCTGGCTTTCCAGCTGCCCTTGGAGAAGGCTCATGTTAATTTCTTGTGAAACTGACAAGTGCCTTCCCCTCTCACTGCAGGACAGGCAGAGAAGCCTCCCTGCTCTGCATCTATATGAACAGCCCTGGAGCTGGGCACCAGAAAGCATGGCAAATTAACAAGTGTGACACATCAGGAGAGGGCATGGGGGTAATATATAAGACAAAGGCCCAAATATCAGGACTGTCCCTTTAAAATCTGGTGCCCTAGTCCTGGAGAAAATGGCTGCTTGTCCCACAAAGCCAGGGCACTGGAAGGCAGGGATCCCTCTCCCTCCTCTGGAACCAGTACTGCACAAAGGTTTGGTCAAATCCATGCCTGACTCAGCTCAAGATTTCACTCTGCTAAATCTGCATGTTCCAGCAACACTCAGTTTTCACTGGAAGATTTCAGACCAGGGCGGAGGGGGCTGCCTCCTTGCTTCCACCCAAACCACTAGGCACTCCTTCAGGGGGCAGGGCAGGAGCCTCGTGGTCTTTATGCCTAGTCCCAGTGCCCTAGTGACTGGGCCACCTTCCCTCCCCCAGCTCACAGGGCAAGCGGGTCCTTTGGGCCTTAAGAGGTATTTATCACCAATGAAGCATCTTCCCAAAGCTACCAGATTAAATCGGTAATGCAGGATTCCTCCTTTTCTCCTACTCTGCTGTAGCTTCGTGGGACCAGCCCGCTGAGTGCCCCAGGACTGAGACGTGCTCTGCCTTGGGTAGGTGATGGGAGCAGGGCCACGTACCTTTTGTCCGAAGGGTAGAGCTCTACCGTCAGCACATCCAGGGCGTTCCAGGAGGCGATGCTGACCCCCCCGAAAAGGCAGAGTAGGGCGATCATGGCAGACTCGCTGTTCCCAAAGGACAGGAAGAAGCAGCTGATGCATGACATCACGCTGGAGCCGGCTGCAGTGAAAGGAGAAGAGGCGTGTTAGGCTAGGGACCGGGGCAGCAAGGAGGGTGTATCGGCCTCGTTAGAATGGAACCTGGCATGAGAACTTCTCCCCTGCTTCAGCCTCTGTCGCCTCCTGACCATGCCCTCTGCACAAACCAGTGTAAGGCCCTTTTCTCCTGCTGCCTCCCTGTCTCCCCCACCAGCTTCCTCTTTGCTTCTCTGCAATTCTGCCAAGCCCAGACTTGAGCAGGGGCAGTAGAGTGACAGACTGGCAAATCCATGCTGTGCCCCCTGCTCTACACAGAGCTGTGCCTTCAGTGTAGACTGAGGAGGAAAACGCTCACTGGGCACAGCTGATGCCTGTGAACCAAGAGGATATAGTTCAAGCATCAGCCAAGGAACAGAGGCAGGCAGGAATGTTTCGACAACATTTGTTTTTGTTGGAAAATGAAGTAATTGAACCGGTGGTGGGAAAGGGTCAAATGGCCATGTCGAGCAACTAGAGGCACTGGGGTTCTGTTCTTCCATTTAAAACAACTTTTCATGTCAAAAGGCAGTTGATTTAGGTTTTAAAAAAAAATCCTGAATATTTTCCAAAGCGAAGAGGTGGAAATTGAAACCGAATGTTTGGAAATGATGGGAACATAACATGTCATTGGATGTGGAAAGACAATATTCAGAGGTTCAGTTCAGGACACTTTTTGAGATTTCAAATTTTCATCTCCATTGTGGCTTGGAGTAAGCTTTGAAATCTCAACAATTATCAGGGGCTGGGGAAACCTTTCTTTCCTACCTGTACCAAGGAGGCAGACAGCCAGGGGTGAGAACCTCTCTGGCCAGCAGGAGACAGCTTCAAGCCACAGAGAATGTGGATTAAATGGGAGGGGCTTGTGCCACTCTTTAGTCCTGTGGAGTTTGTGTGCAGAAGGCATAGACTACCCCCCCCCCGTCCCCACTACTAGCACCCCCCTCACCCAGCATCCGGAGGCGCCCGATCTTGTCCATGAGCAGGGCTGAGACGATGTTCCCTGGCAGCACAGCGAGGGTGCCCAGGAAGCTGACGAAGTAGATCATGTAGGCGTTGTTGTCATCGCTGAAGTCCAGCTGGCAGCCTTCTTTGTTGTGCAGGAAAGTGCTGTTGATAATTTTGGAGTTGATGAATTTGTACTCGAACAGGTCTGTGGAGCGGAGAGAAGAGACACCGGGTTTGGGCTTGCACTGAGCCACAGAGCAATTTGCAGGCCCTTTGCCCTTCCTGCTGTGCAATTCTGGGCGTATCAGTGGCTGAGAAGCACCCATCGCTGAGGTGGGACATAGCTGCTATTTAATGATCACACATCAGCGTTGCATAGGGTGCTCTTCCAGCTCTGCAATGCAGCCACCTCTAGGGTGGTGCACAGCTGCTGCTTAATGGATGGCAGCGGTCGAAAAAGTACCCCAGAAGTTACTTGAGGAAAAGTGCATCTGCTTTCAGTGTCTGGATACTTGAGTACAAAAAAAAGATGCAATGTGTTTGTATGTGTGTGTGTATACATGCACGCATATTTGTATACTTTTACTCAAGAAGTTTTCCAGCATGACTTGTTGTTAAGTACACACACACACACACACACAGCAGCTGCACTTCTACTCAAGTAACTTTTGGGATACTTTGTCCACCGCTGATGGCTAGACAGAAACACCGTGCAGAGGTTGCTCACCTGAAAAGCAAACCACTTCTGATGTGAGACATGGCAGCTGTCACTCATTGCCACACAGATGTCACTCACCCACCACTGAAATGCAGCCACCTCTTCAGCGGAACACCACTGCTGTTCAACAGCATGCGGTAGTGCTGGAAGGGGAGCTGCAGCCGCCAGGGTGTAATTAACCCGGGAGGGAACTCAATGAGGACTAGCACCTTTGTGTCTTGGAGACTGCCCAGGGATTCATAATCAACATGATCAGCGGAGCACCTTGGGTCTCAAGTTCCAACCCACCACAGGCCAGAATCAGTCAGTGCAGCATTGTGATGGAAGGTGGATTTGGGCACAGAGGTCCCCAACGGTCATATACTAGATGACATACTGGGCCAGCCATGGAGTGGCATCTGTCCCACGTGAAGGTGTTTTATGGTGGGGGGAAAAGGGGGGTTAAATTTACCCTCTCATTTGTTGACGCCTTTCAGAAGACACGTGGTTTAGCAGCTCCAGCTGCCTGATCGCTCATTGTCTAGGACTCCCCTTGCCCATCAGAGCCTATTCAGTGCTGAGTCACCATGAGGCAGCTAATCAGCACAGCCCAGAGGATATTTAGCAGCAGCAGCAGCACAGCCAGTGCAGCAATTTCAAGGCTGGCGGAGTGGCGGAATTGAGGCCCTAAAACTCAACAGTCCTGGTCCAATTCTGCTTTGAACTGCACCTTGCCCAGTCATTCAGCGCAAATGGTTCCCAAATGCTGCCTGGTAACATTTTACAGCAATTTGGCATCCATGTGTGTTGTTTGTTCTCCCTTCAAGGGATCCCAAATACCACATCTGCAGTAGCACTTATTAGGCTAGCAAATGCAATTAATAATCCTCATGCTCCATGGCACGAGCTGACCACCAGCTCACTGGTCAGGAAGGAATCACCCCATGAGATGTACTGTTAGCCAGGAAGATCTAGTTTTGGAGATTTCAGCCTGTCTGTAAGGGCGCATCTACACTGAAAAATATGGTGTATCCTTAATATGGGTTAGCTAACCCATATTAGCGAACAGGGGTTCAGATTGCAGAGTACATAAGAACATAAGAACAGCCATACTGGGTCAGACCAAAGGTTGAGCTAGCCCAGTATCCTGTCTGCCGATAGTAGCCAATGCCTGGTGCTCCAGAGGAAGTGAACCGAAGACAATGATCAAGCAATTTGTCTTCTGCCAAACATCTCCCACCTTCGACAAAAGGCACCGTACCTTACCCCTTGCTGATAGCCATCTATGGGCCTAACCTCCAAGTATTTATCAAGCTCTTTTTTAAACTCTGTTAGAGTCCTGGCCTTCACAGCGTCCTCCAGCAAGGAGTTCCACAGGTTGACTGTGCGCTGTGTGAAGAAAAACTTTCTTTTATTAGTTTTGAACCTGCTACCCATTAATTTCATTTGGTGTCCTCTAGTTCTTATATTATGGGAACAAGTAAATAACTTTTCTGTATTCACTTTCTCCACACCAGTCATGATTTTATACACCTCTATCATATCGCCCCTCAGTCTCCTCTTTTCTAGACTGAAAAGTCCCAGTCTCTCTAGCCTTTCCTCATATGGGACTTGTTCCAAACCCTTAATCATCTTAGTCGCCCTTTTCTGAACCTTTTCTAATGCCAATATATCTTTTTTGAGGTGAGGAGACCACATCTGCACGCAGTACTCAAGATGTGGGAGTACCATAGTTTTATATAGGGGAAGTAAGATATTCTTCATATTATTTTCTATCCCTTTTTTAATTATTCCTAACATCCTATTTGCTTTACTGACTGCCACTGCACACTGCGTGGATGTTTTCAGAGAACTATCCACTATAAGTCCAAGATCCCTTTCCTGATCTGTTGTAGCTAAATTTGCCCCCATCATATTGTATGTATAATTAGGGTTATTTTTCCCAACATGCATTACCTTACACTTACCCACATTAAATTTCATTTGCCATTTTGCTGCCCAATCACTCAGTTTGCTGAGATCTTTTTGAAGTTCTTCACAGTCGGCTTTGGTTTTGACTATCCTGAACAGTTTGGTGTCATCTGCAAACTTTGCCACCTCACTGCTTACCCCTTTCTCTAGATCATTGATGAATAAGTTGAACAAGATTGGTCCCAGGACCGACCCTCAGGGAATGCCACTAGCTTCCCCCTTCCATTGTGAAAATTTATCATTTATTCCTACCCTTTGTTTCCTGTCTTTTAACCAGTTCCCAATCCATGAAAGGATCTTTCCTGCTATCCCATGACCACCTAATTTACATAAGAGCCTTTCGTGAGGGACCATGTCAAAGGCTTTCTGGAAATCTAAGTATACGATGTCTACTGGATGCCCCCCCTCCTCATGCTTGTTAACCCCTTCAAAGAACTCTAACAGATTAGTAAGACACGACTTCCCTTTACAGTACACACTGCAATTTGGCTCTTAACAGCTCAGATTCAGCCCAAGGCTTCCCTATGTATTTCAGTTTGACCTGCTGACCCAGACTGCCAGGTCTGCATTGCTGTTAGCCTGAGGCAGTGAACCCCAGTTCACAATGCACCTTTGCAGTGTAGACACACCCTGACACTGGAGAGAGAGTGTGATTCAGTGGCTAGGATACTGCAGGGCCTGGCCTTATGGCAAGGCGAGCAAGGCAGTTGCCTTAGCCCCCCCCGCTTCAATTGAAGATAACCTCCACCATCCACTGGTGGGCCCCACTGTCAGTCATCAGCCGTGGGCCCTGCCCATCAGCCAGGCCCCACTCGGCTGGCTCTGGAAGGTTGGTTTAAGAACCATGAGTGAAGGATTTTGTCCTGTGTCACCCCTCTTATTCATTGTCTGCCTTGTCTATGTAATCTCGGATTCAGAGCAGAGATCAGTCGCTCACTGCATATACATACAGCACCTGACATCCTGGGGGTCTGATCTTGGCTGGATGCTACCAAGAGGCTACCAATAACTAAGTCACCAGTAGAGACAAGGCACCAGACTACCTAATGTAGCAAAGATCTGGGGTAAATTGATTGTTCTTGGTTGCTGCAGGACTAGATTGGCCTTCATCTCTTAGGAATATGGGTCTAGAATCATAGAACACTAGAACTAGAAGGGACCTCGAGAGGTCACCAAGTCCAGCCCCCTGTCCTCATGGCAGGACCAGGCACCATCTATGTCATCCCTCATAGATATTTATCCAACCTGTTCTTAAATATCTCCAATGATGGAGATTCCACAACCAACCTATACCATATTCCAGTGCTTAACTACCCTGAGAGTTAGGAAATTTTTCCTAATGTCCAACCTAAACCTCCCTTGCTGAGATTTAAGCCCATTGCTTCTTGTCCTATCATCAGAGGCCAAGGAGAATAATTTTTTTCCTTCCTTCCCGTAACACCCTTTTAGGTACTTGAAACCTGCCATCATTTCCCCTCTAAATCTTCTCTTTCCCAAACTAAACAAACCCAGTTCTTTTAATCTTCTCTCACAGGTCATATTTTCTAGACCTTTAATCATTTTGGTTGCTCTTCTCTGGACCCTCTCCAATTTCTCCACGTCTTTCCTGAAATGTGATACCTAGAACTGGACACAATACTCCAAATGAGGCAGAAGTAGCAGCAGTGGCTGCAACTCCAGGCACCTTTTGAAGCACCTCAACAGAAGGGCCATCAACTTGCCATTGGGGCTGGAGGACATTACCTGTGTTGTAGAAGACAGTGGAAATGAAGGAGCAGTTCTTGAAGAAGGTGTTGCTGGAGGTGATGTCTTCAAAGTAGCACTCCTCAAAGAGAGAGTCCTCAAAGGAGACAGATTTCATCTTGAGGCCGATGAACCTGCCAGTGACGGACACTGGGACTGAGCAACCCAAAAGCAACCAGGTCTCCCTCCATCATGGGGGGGGGACAAAAATGGTTTCTAGACCTGTTAAGACAGACACTGGATGGGTGGAGACCCTTCTGTGCAATAAGTTTGGTGGGTCTCAGTTCAGTCCCTATCAGATGACATGCCGTAACTGGGAGTCAACGAAGTACCTGCAAGTGGTACAGCAGATAACTCGAGGCTTATGTGCACTATCACAACATAAAAACATAAGAACGGCCACACTGGATCACCCCAGCGATCCATCTATCCCAGTACCCTGTCTTCCAACAGCAGCCAATGCCAGGTGTCCCGGAGGGAGTGACCAGAACAGGGAATCATCAAGTGATCTCTCTCTTGTCATCCATTGCCAGCTTCCGACAAACAGAGGCTAGCGATGCCATTCTTGCCCATCCTGCCTCACAGTTATGGCTAGACCTAACCTCCATCAATTTACTGAGGTCTTTTTTGAACCCTGTTAAAGTCCTGGTCTTCACAACCTCATCTGGCGAGGAGTTCCACAGGTTGACTGTGAAGAAATATTTCCTTTTGTTTGTTTTAAACCTGCTGCCCATTAATTTCATTTGGTGACCCCCTAGTTCTTGTGGTATGGGGACCAGTAAATACCTTTTCCTTATTCACTTTGTCCACTCCAGTCATGAGTTTATAGACCTCGATCATATCCCACCTTTATCTGCTCTGGTCCAGGATGAACAGTCCCAGTCTTTTTAGTCTCTTCTCATACGACAGCCGTTCCAAAGTCCTAAACAATTTTTTTGTCCTTTTCTGAACTTTTTCCAATACCATGATAGCTTTTCGGAGGTGAGGTGCCCACATCTGTATGCAGTATTCAAGATGTGGCTGTACCATGGATTTATATAGAGGGAATTAGATATTCTCTGTCTTATTCTCTATTCCCATGTGGGCTCCTGGGGGCAGGGGGTCGGTCTATGTCAGGGGTGCGGTAGGGGTCAAGCTTGCTGTGTTAATGCTCATGCTCTGGATCAATGAATGATCCCAACCTACAGGGACAGACATCCCAAGCCCAGACACCTCCTCCTGCACTGGCTGGGAGAGCTCACCCCACAGCACAGAGCAAGGCATGTGCATCCCATTCTCTGCAAGTTGGACTCCCTCCCCCACCTCTCCAGTGTCTTTGCAGTCTCTGCTCAGGAAAGGGACTCCCCATTGTTTTCCATGAGCATGCTCCCCCGCGGCTGCAGGGCCCATCTCACAATGCTCAAGGAGGGTGCTTGCAGAGTGCCCGCAGGTGGGGAGGGATGACCCACCACTCACTTGTCGTTGAAGTATTCACCATTGCGGTGGATCTGGTTCTCCAGGGTGAAGTTGAAAGTGAAATGTTCCACCTTCTCCCGGGTGAAGAGCTTGGTGCGGGAGGCATATTCAATGTTCTGTAAATGTTTGATCATGTCTGGGAACCAGACGGTCAAGCCATAGTAACTGTCAGAGAGAGAGAGGGAGAGATCAGTACTGATTGTCTGTCGTGCCTAGGTGCCCAATGAGCTATTGTACTAGAAGCTGTACATTGCATTACCATTAGGTGCATTAGAGTAGCTCTACAACCCTTAATCATGGAGCAGGCCCCCATCGTGCTAGGTGCTGTACATTGTTATTGCTATTAGGTGCATTATGGTAGCACCTAGAAACCCCTGTCATGGACCAGAACCGCATTGTGCTAAGTGCTGAACATATTTATTGCTATTAGGCACATTACAACCCTGTGGGTATGTCTTTACTATAGAGTTATTCCAGAATAGTTTATTCTGGCATTATTATTCCAAAATAAACTATTCTGGAATAACGCATCTGCACTACAGGGAAGCTCTAAAATAAGCAAAACTTACTCCAAAATAGTGTATCCACACACAGGAGAGCCTATTTCAGAGCAGCGTCCCTGGAAACATGTTTGGCCCTCACCCACGTTTGGCCCCCCCACCCCCTTCACACACCAACTCCTGAGCCATCCAGATGAGCTTCCAGCTGATGATAGTGTTGGCTTAGAGATCGTGGAAAAAGCACAGCAGGGGACCCATGGAGGGGTCAGTGAAAAAGAGGGGAAAGAAGGGTAGTAAGGGCTTGTCTATCCTTAGCACCACATCAACACACTGGCGGTCAATCTTCCAGAGTTTGATTCAGTGGGTCTAGAAAGGCCATGCTCAATCAAATGCTCCAGGGGCCACTGTCAATCCTGGTACCCCTCGCAGTCGCAAGGAGTAAGGGAAGTCAACAGGAGAGTTCTGCCCGCCAACTTCCCACACTGGGGACAGCGCAGAAAATTTGTGCAAGTTATGTCGACTATGTAATTCACTTAGCTGGAGTTGTGTACCTTACATCGATTTTTGTCCCACCAGTGTAGACCTGGCCAAAGACGTGGCCTCTCTTCTGCTGCTAACAGGAATGGCAGATTCTCTGCCCTGAGACCCATGTCTCAGCCATGTTAATCTGTGTCTGCCAAAGGAAGGAGCAGACTAACAGATTTACTGGGGCATAAGCTCTGCTGGGTAAAAAGCTTATTCCCAAATACATCTCTGAGCCTTCATGATGCCATGGGATTCCTTATTTTGCCGAGATCCCTGGTTCAGGACCAAGGACAGCTACTAGGGGCCAGCATCTTCCTTGACAAGTATCAGAGAGGTAGCCGTGTTAGTCTGATGAAGCAGGTCTTTGCCCACGAAAGCTCATGCTCCAAAGTATCTGTTAGTCTATAAGGTGCCACTAGACTTCTTGTTGTTCTCTCATCTTCCTTGACATCCCTCCCAAGGAGGCGGGTTAATTTAAATGCCAGGAATAGAACCTAAGAATCATAAGAAAAGAGACAGTGGATCAGACTCATCTAGCCCAGTGTTCTGTCTTCCAACAGCAGCCAATGCCGGGTGCCCCAGAAGAAATGAACAGCATCATCAAGAGATCCATTCCCTGCTGTTCCTTCCTGGTAAACAAAGGCTAGGGACCCCATCCCTGCCCAGCCTGGCTAATAGCCACTCATGCCTGACTCCTAGCCCTATGCTATAGTCATGGAAGCAGCTTCCTAGAACCCAGGAGTCCTGATCCCCCCACAGTCACCAAATCTAGTCACTGACTCACATTCTCTCCCTTGGCCAACATATGAGGCGTTCATGTGATTTTGTCTTAAGTATCACAAAGCTAGAGACAGCCAGACTAGGCTGTGCCCTCTGAAGAGCCCATCTGCCTTGGGTTGGGGTTTTGTGCGATGTGACCCTACCCTATGTGTTCTGTGCAGGGATACAAGTGCCCTCTGATACAAGCCTCCCTTTCCTGGTTGGAGCAGAGACCAGAGAGTCCAAGTAAATATCATACCCACCAAGCCAAATTCTGGCCACTAAGCTCAGTGAGGCTGTTTGGGCATGAACGATGATTCCCCAAGCAATGGGGGATCCACCAGCTCTCCTCAGCCTCACACACCTGGTTCTTGCACAAAAGGCCCTTCATAGTTAGCACAGCCCAGCTGCGCCTTTGCACAGCTCTTTCCTGGGAGGGCCACATCCGGCTGTAGATGGTGCATTAGAGCTCTGGGTTGCCCCAGGCCTGTGGTAGGTCAGTCAACCAGCCCTGCTGCCTGCTCCCTGCATTCTGACCCGCCCTTCCTCCCCACTCCAGCCACGACGCCAGCAGCTCAAGCCAATGTGAAATCCAGCCGGCAAGAGGAGAGGACGGAAGAGTCTGTGAGCGAGACGGATCCCACAGTGAGCGAACAGCATCTGGCAAGGATTGGTTAGCTGTGATTAGCTCCAAGCTGGAGAAGGTGAGGCAGGGCTCAGACCTGCCCTGGGAGTTAGGGGTGGAAGAGTGGGTGGGATGCACAAGGAACATGGTTGGAGTCTGGACTTTTTAGCTGGGGACTGGGGAACCAGGAGAAGGCAGCACAGTGCCAAGCGTTCCTGGCTCATGGGGAGGAGGGTCACCTGGTGAGTTTGAAGTCAGCTGGAATGAGGGACGTTTGGAGCCAGAGCATGATCTGTGCCGTGCATAGGGGAGGTGCCATTAAGCAAAGCCACACGGCACGTCACTGGGAGACTCTAGGCCAGCAGAGCTGCCCTCTCCCTGGGGCCTTTGTTGGCAGCAATGGGCTGGGGAAAAGTTTTGTTTTCAGGTCAGCGTTTGGCAGGGGTGATGCGTGTGAGTACACAAGGGGTCACACACACCCCACAGGGTCTGTTCCCCTTCACTCACCATCAGCAGCTCCAGGGGAGAGGTGGGACTCTCCCAGCACTCCCTGGAAGCAGTGTGGTGCTTCCAAGGATGAAGTGGGCAAGGGGAGAGCAACGGGAGGGGGTGGAGCATGGGCAGAACTGAGGTGTGGAGGGGCAGGGCAGGAGAGGGGCATGTGGTCAGCGTCTCCCTGGAACTCCGCTCACCAGTCGCCACTGGCGTGTGGTGTTCTGGGGGTGGATCTGATCTCGCCGAATACATGGTGGCTGGAGGGTCTCTGAGTCCTGTCCTCTCGCTTCACCCTGCTAGGAGATTTTTAGGGGTACTTGAGGGGACCACAGGCCAAGGCTGGCCTGCCAGATGCTTTTGAATAGGCACCAAAATCTTTTTCTATATTTATTATCATTGTCATTATTTTTATATTTCAGGAAAGATGTGCACAAATTGGAGAAGGTCCAGAGACAAGCAACAAAAACAATTAAAAGTCTAGAAAACATGCTCTGTGAGGGAGGAGTGAAAGAACTGGGCTTGTTTAGCCTGGAAAAGAGACGACTGAGAGGGAACATGATCGCAGCTTTCAAGTGTTACACAGAGAAAGGTGACAAATTATTCCCCTCAACCTCAGAGGATTGTAGTGGCAAGGGAGGTTTAAGTTGGACTTCCCAACTGTCCGGATGGTTAAGCGCTGGAATAAATTGCCTGGGGAGGTTGTGGAATCTCCATCACGGGAGCTTTTTAAGAGCAGGTTAGACAAATCGCTGCCAGGGATGGTCTAGATGGTGCTTGGTCCTGCTGTGAGGGCAGGGGGCCGGACTCGGTGACCTCTCGAGGGTCCTTCCAGGTCTAGAATTTTATGATTTTCTCTGGTGTCTATGTGTTGACTCTCCCTGGAGCAAGAAATCAAATGATTCTGACAAAAAATCAATTACCTCCTTACATGCTCTGGGAGCCTTTATGCTCTGACTGAAAAAAAAGGAAGATACTGTATGACCCAACACATCAAAGCTGCACAGCCTCTACAGCAAGCCCATGTGAATGTCCCATCTGCAGGAGCAAGGCAGCCGGTGGCCCAGTTCGCTGACGGGCCCAGCCACTGTATTTCATGCAAACTACATGCACTCAGAACCCAATTCTCTGGCACATCACTCATTGCAAACGATATGTCCAGCCTCAGCAGTTATCCAATCACCCCCACGACTGGCTGCCCTCGTCTTGTAATAGACATTAGCAGAGCAGTCCAGAAAGGAGTGTTTGCTCAAGATAATTGGCAATCAGTTAACTTAAATTAGACCAGGAGTAAGATGTGCTACCCTAGGCAAACCCTTTGTCTGATTGCCCCATTGCCCCCTGCATTCCTTTGCACCCACAAGCAGAACCCCGATGGCACACGAACAACAACGCGACAATCACCTCTCCGCCGGTGCCAATTAATAGGCCGTCGCAGAGATCAATTGCAGAGACACGGTTCCTGATTAGAGCCCTCATCAGCTCCCTGCAGCCTTGACTCGTATCTGCAGCAGAGCTCATTTGTCCCAAAAAGGCAAGAAGGCCATTTATAACTCGCAGGGCCGCTGTGCAAATCGGCGGCCTTTGATTTTTCCTTATGATGGCGGTAATTGCTCCATGCCTTTGCCATTTACATTAGAAATCAATGAAATATTTAACCACAGTGACGGCAAGACTGAAATCCAAGTGCCTGAAAACTTTTAAGGCTCTGGACTCAGATCTCCAGCTGGCAGAAATAAGGCGCAGTGCCGCTGGAGTCCCTGGGCCAGACCCCCAGTGCCAGGCTAAATCGACCTCATGCTGATGAACTGGCCCAAGGTGAAAAAGCCCTTCGCCTGCCAGCCCTAATTCCAGCTAGCCAAGACCTTGGGCATGACCCACTGCCAACCCCAGCACACGCTCGCTGCCTGGTGTCAGTGGCTGCTGCAGAAAGACCTGGGGAGAAGGGGAAGCGCATGCACAGGGCATGCCTGCAACCTCTGGAGTGCAGAGCGGCCCCCTGACCCTGGGCAGCAGCCCTACATCACGGGGGAAAGGGGAGGAAGTTCTGAGAAGGCATCAAAGTGACTCCAGGAAACACTGATCTTCATCGGCCACATTATATCAGTCTCTTCCCTGGTCCCTCGCCCAGCGGTGATATCTTACGTGGCCCTCCTTCAGGCTGCTTGAATTACACCCACCTCCCTCAGAAGATCTAGACCAGGGTATGACCATCTCTCTTGAACCGGAATAGTATGTGTAGTGGCTGGGACAGGGAGTCAGGAGTCCTGGGTTCTCGTCTCAATCATGCAGAAGGTGTGGGTCTAGGGTTACAGGGAAGGGCAGGCTAGAGGCCAGGACTCCAGGGTTTTGTTCCTACCCCTGTAGGGGGGAGCGGGGCTGAGGGCCAGTGTGTTCCCTTTTAGTGGAGGGCTTGATTAGCAGAGCACCCACAGCACCCACAGCCAGTAGTGTGTGTTTCTATTGGTGGTGCACATCAGCACATGCATCATGGCAGATAATAAAATTTATTCTGCACATGAATGGAAAAAAAAAAGAGAGGGAGCAATGTCTAGGGTTAAAGCGTGACTGGGTTTGGGAGCCAGAACTCCTGGGCCGCACTCTTGTCTCTGCCACTGTTACCCTGCCTGACCTTCGGTGGGTCCTTTCCACCTCCATGCTTCAATTTCTCTGGCTGTAGAGTGGGGATAATGGAACTCCCTCACCGTTTACACAACGCTCTGTGGCCTTTGCACCGTGCAAAGGGGAACACCCCTGCGCCCAGGCTAATTAGTGCCAATCTCCCCAGGGGAGCAGAGCCAGGAGGAAACTGACCCAGCAAGTCACACAGAGCACACAACGCCGTGGGCTGAAATCCCTTCTCCAGCCCACTCTGGCTGCTGCCCCTGCCGTGCCCATGCCCAGCCCACCTGAAGGACATGGTGAACCACACGGCCATCATCATGAGAGTCACACGTCGGTACTCGGGAGCGAAGCACTGCAGGAAGTTGTTCCGGACCTGGCAGAGGGAAAGACAGAGAGCATGAAGGGACCCCTCGTCACCACACCAGCTCTGCTCGGGGACAGGCACAGGTAGGGACATGCCCTACTCTCACCAGGAGAGCGGGGGACAGGGCAAAGAGCTGAGAAGAGGCAGTGGGAAGATGGAGGTAGGGAGTGATGGAAGAAAGAGACAGCGATGGAGAGACATACAGCAGTGGATGGGAACCCATGGGGGGGGTGGATGAGAACAGAGAGGGTTGGGGGTTCAAAGCCCGCAAACCAAGGCACCTCCATCAATTCCAGCAGTGGGGGGGCCTGGGGGCACTAGGCAGAGTTCCCTGGAAGCTGAGCACCTGGGCAGGCACCCCGCTGATTAGCAGCATGCCCACAGCTACTTACAATGTGCAGCATGTTTCCATTGGTGGTGCACATCCACACAGGCCTCAGTGCAGATAACAAAATTTATTCCACCCACGGATGGAAAACAATGAGCGGGAATGCTGGCGCTTGGACACACGGGATGCTCAGTGGCCACTGGCACCCCCACATCGAGGAGGTGGCTGGTAAGGGATTCCCCAGCGCACAAGCCAGGTGCCCAGCCCTGGAGACCTTGCTGGACCCGTTGCAACCCCTCCTTGCTCACATGCAGCAAAGCAGCCTGGCTGGAGCCCATCTGAACAGCTGGGACCAGTGGGGCAAGCCCGACTATTGCCAGGCAAGTCTGTGTTACAGTAGCCCTGGCTGCTAACACCCCACCAAATACCCACCAACCTGCTGCAGGGGGGCATCCTCCCCTCTTCCAGGCCAGTGTCATGGCCTCGGGGGCTCTGGCATGGAGCCATACTCAGCTGTAGGGTCAAATCCAGCCTGACTCATTCCCAAAGAAGGGTGGTACCCTGCTAAGGTCAGGGTAGGACTGGTGCTTTCAGACCTTTCATCAGAGGAATAGCTGGACCACAGAAGGCCAGCCAGAATGTCCTTCAAAAACATGGGGCCCAGTGCAGTACTATTAAACTGGTGCCCCTGGGTCCATTGGCAGCTCGGGGTGCAGGGGGAGGGGGCTGACCATTTCTTAGAGATGCACTTTTATCATCTTCAGCAACACACTAATGACACACTTTCAAACTCAGGTCCCGTCGACTAACACCGACAACTCAGAGCCTGACCGTATGTACCTGGGCTTGACAAATACCTGTTCTGAGACCTCATTAGCATTCCATCGGCTCTTTCACAGGTTCCCTGTGCTGCTAATAGCTCTGGCCAGGCTCTTCGCTTTTAAGGCTGTGTCTACCCAGCAGGTCTTCCCGGCGTTACTTATTTCAACGTTCTAATGTCTAAAGAGGTAACGTCGGAAAATTGCGTTCCCGCAGCCACATGGTGAAACAGAGCGTTCTCACTTACAGCCACACTTCACAGCCTCAGCAGTGCAAAAGGAGCCTGTGGATGAGCTGGTAACAGCTGTGCTTTGTTCACACACGTTCCTTTTCCACCTTGAATGCGGAGGGCAACAGTCGTTCGCAGAGCTGGAGTTACTATTTCAAGGGAAAACTCTTTTATCTCGAATTAGCCTGTTTGGCTGCGTGACTGCTTTGGGGCTTTTTCCAGAAAAACAAAACCAACCCACTGCAGACAAGCCCTAAGTTAACTAAATCCTCTCCAGGGGAAGCAGAACCCCAGAGCCCAGATAGGAAGAGGTAGATGAGTGGATATTAAGACCCACGGGTGCCCCACATTTCTGGGTACCCTATGCAGCTGTGTATTCAGCATATGAGTAAGGACGGCCCTGCAGGCCAGGTGCAGTTGGTCAGCCAAGAGACAGGAGTTCTCCTCCCATCCCTGCCTGGACATGAGCTTGCATGGAACATCCTGATACAGCTGGTCATCTGGGGGCTGTGGGGGGAAACAAGACCCCACTTCTCCCCAGGGCCCAGCACAGCACACAAGGTTGGGTGCCACACAGCGGGTGTGATGCTAGCTCTCAGACAGGCTGGGGAAGGATTCTGCCTGGGTGGAGCCATCCTCTGGCCACAGCCCAGCCCGGACGTACACTCACGCAGCTCCTGGGGGCGGCTCAGGCCAGGGTAGAACTGACTGCCGTGTTCCTGGGCTCATGACAAGGTCCCAGTTGCATACGGACTGCCCCTACCTGCTGCGAGAGGTTCAGGATCCGAACCATCCAGCGCCGGTACCAGGTGCCGGTGTCCGACTGGATCTCAATCAGCTCGTCCTCCTGCTTGATGGTTTTGATATGGGTCACCTGGGAGGCAAGAGAAGGGACTAGGTTATGGGGAGTGTGGGGCAGAGGGGGAAGGTCCCCAGGGCCCAGCGCAAAGCCTAGCAGGGCAGGATGGAGCAGGGTCGCTCCCCAGGGCAGTAGGTGCAGATGTCAGCTGGCCCGGTTCCTCCAGCATGGAGCCTCGAACCAGCCAGAGACCCATCACCCCCCGCCAGGGGAATCAGGTGGCTCTGACCCTGATCACTGCCCTTGCTGGCAGGTTAGTCCACGATGCTCCAGCAGTGCAGGCCAGACAGGCAGGGCCACACTGCAGTAAGGAGGCAACATCTCCTGGGTTCAGGCTGTCCCCTGCTCTGTGCCTCACATTGGGAAGAAATCCTCACCCCCCGCCCATGTTTTCCCTCAGTTCCCTCTCTCCAACCCCCACCCCTGCCTTGATGCCCCCTCCATGGCCCAGTGCCCCTCAGCCTGAGCTGCTGTGTCCTGATTCACCCCATCTACCTCACCTGGGCAGCTCTAGCAGATGATGAACACTGGCCCAGTGTATCACGCCCCCCTCTAGCAACCAGTCCCTATAGAGGATAATGGCCTCTTGCTGTTACCAAGTGGCGGCGTTTTAGCTCAGGGGACTAGGACTATGCTTTGGCATGGAAGATACCAGGTTCCAACCCCGCTGTTGGCCTATGGCCCATTATAGTTATGGGGTGACAGCAATTACAGCAGATAAAAATAGCATTGAGAACCCCCACCCAGGACTCCCATTCCCACCAAGGGCCTGACAGCAGGAGCTGCAGCCCTCAGCCCTGTACAGGAAAGGGGTTTCGCCTCTCAAACCTGCCTCAACCCTGAGGTGGGGAAGCAGCCTCGAGGGTAACGCACTGGGCTGGGACTCCAGAGGCTCACATTCTAGTCCTGCTGGGTGACCTTGAGCAAGTCACTCCCTAGGTCTGTGCCTCAGTTTTCCCCACTGCAAAATGGGGATAATGATCCCGACCTGCTGATGCAACACGCTAGGGATTGCTGTTGTTCATTACAGGTGGGGAGCTCAAACACAAGCAGCAAAACCACGTCTCCTGACTCCCAGCCCAGTGTCCTGGGAGCAACATCTTCCTTTGTCACCACCACCAAGCCCTTTCCCTTTGCTCACCCCTCTAACCTCGTGGTCTGCCCTCTGCCCTGGGGAGCGAGTGAGCCACACTTACCGAGAAGACCCTCTCGGGGTGGCCCTTGGCTCTCATGTTGGTGTCGTGAACCTGCTTCAGCACCATCCAGGCCTCGTCGTGTTTCCCATTCTGCAAGGCAGAATCCAAGGTCACTCTGGACAGTGCCACTGTGCTGCCCAGCAGGGGAGAGTTTGGGGCAGGCTGCGCCTCCCTCCCCGCCCCCAACACTGCTAGCTATTGCAGAGCCCCCCCCCCACCCCCGCAGTGCTGGGCAGCTGGGCCACTGTGACTCAGCCTTCAAGAGGCACATGCAGGAGATGGTGCTAAGAATGAGAGTCACCCCCAACACTCCACCCCTTGTTCAGCACTGACCTCCCTCTCGGCCAGGTGGCACCACCCTCTGGATATCATAATCAGTGTTCCCGCTGAGCCTTTCCAGCCATGTGTGGAATAATTCTATGTGCACCAAGGTCTGCGTGAATGTGCACCACTCATAGAAATAAAAACCTAGCTGTGGGCGCTCTGCTCATCAGCCAGGCAGCATCTGAAGCTCTGCTGAGTGGCCATCCAAGTGCTCAGCTTCCAGGGGAACACTGCTCGTGCCCCACTACTGCTGCCAGAATGACCCTCCCTGCACCCACCCACCCCTCCAGGCCCTCTCCACCTGTGCACTGGGGCATTGCCACGTGGCACCCAATGCCCACATCGAGCAAACGGCAGAGCCACAGGACACTGTGTGCCGCCAGCAGGCTCCTGCTCCAGACTGCAGATTCAGTATTGGCAACAGGTGCTGCTGATAGGTCCCAGATGCAGGAGCTCCCTCTGCATCCCCTGAGGTTGTGCAGTGGCTTTCTGCATCTCTCCCACCTGGGGCAGGACTGGGGCGCTCAGTCTGGGGGTCCCTGTTCACTGCTGACAAGGAGCTGTGTTTATTGCTAGTCTGGGAGCTGCGACCCCCAAACCCCGTCTCAGATAGTCCCATGCAGTGTTCCCTTTAATTTTTTTCCATCCGTGGGCAGAATAAATTTTATTATGTGCACTGAGGCATGTACAGATGTGCACCACCCATAGAAACACACCCCGCTGGCTGTGGGCACTCTGCTAATCACCTGTGCAGCACCTGAATCCTTCCTCAGTGCCCAAGTCCTCAGCTTACAGGGAACACTGGTCCCATGCTCTATCGCTAATGTCTATCACAGGAGGCTGGAACGGAGCTGGGGTGGCCAGTTTGCATCTGTTCCCCATACCCCAGAGCCAAGCAATGGCCCCTTTCTGCCTTAGATCCTGCTGCATCCCAGACTAGGGCCCCAGGCATGGACATGGACAGATTAGACCTTTCTGACCTGCTTCCCACCCTGAGCCATGAGCCTTTACCTCCAGGAAGAAGCGGGGACTCTCAGGCATGGTGGTGAGAGCGCCGATGGCAAAGACGGAGGGGAAGGCGCAGACCAAGACAAAGACCCTCCAGCTGTGGAACTGGTACGCAGAGCCCATCTGGAAACTCCAGCCTGGGGAACAGGACAGAGGCAGAGGAGAAGAGGCGGGAAAAACAGGAGAGGAGGAGAAGTGAGAAGTGACAGAACTCCAGATAGTCTCATCCAAGGCGGACTGCCGAGAGTGACAAGGGGATCGCCTTAAACCAAGCAACAAAAAGGCAGATGAAACTCCACGTGTACATTGTAAGGCACATTGGAGAAACTAATCCCCATTACACAGGTTGAACCTCACTGGTGAGAATTTGCTGGACCACGGGAGGTCAATATTGTTGAGCGCATTACTAACCCTTCCACTGCCGACTGGGCTCTGAGAAGACATTTGGGGTAAATTCCAGCTAAATAACAGCACAGAGCATTGAGAGCCAGGACTGGTGGCTGGAATCAAACTTTATGGGACTGTGGGAAACTTGGCCACACCCGTAAGTGGTCACCAGGTGACTAAAATCATGCAGGATTACGGCTGTTACTGGACGAGAGAGTGCTGGATTAGAGAGGTTCAACCCGGACAAACAAAACGATGGGGTCTAAATTAGCTGTTGCCACTCACGAAAGAGACTGTGAGGCAGCACAGTTGCATTTCCAAATCAAAATATTTCCGTTTGAGACCCTGTTGGGACTTTCTGAGGGGAGCCGACAGTTTGTAACACAAAGTTTTTTAACAATCAGTTGATAGAAAAATCTAATTTTTTGTCCAAAGAAAATCTGGATGGAAATTTTGACCCGGCCCTAGTCAGAGCCCAGAACCTGGCCCACCACCTAGTCTGTGACACAGTTATTGCCAGACCAAGAGGGGAGAGAGCACGGCAACCTTCCGAGCACAATGGGACAGGCACTCCATCCGGCTGCCTTCTTCTCTTACCGTAGTGCGGGATGATGGCCCAAGCCATGGCTGATGCATAGATACCTCCAATCATCCAGAACATGCAGAGCCAGCTCAAGTGCTCGCCTCGCTTCTCCTGAGCCAGGAACTCTGAGAAGTAGGAGAAGACAATGGGGATTGAGCCCCCAATGCTGGGAAAGGGAGGAAGAAAACATGAATCAGAACAGCTTCCAGGAGACAGCCTGCAAAGGCAGATCATCCTCATGCTTCAGGGTAAAAGCTCGTTGTCAACTGGGAGTTAGGGGTCAGGAAGGAATGCTCCCTACACAGGCCCAGACTGCTGAGGTTTTCTACCTTCCTCTGAAACCAGGAAAACAGACCTGATGCATCATACGCCTGATCTAACATAGCAGCAGGTGGTGGAGGATACCAAGTGAGAAGAACAGAAGATGGAGCGGGTTGGATACCTGGGCTTGGGGAATCATGTGTTTGCTGGGGAGGAGGGACCAACAGCTACAGGCATTTCCATTGCAGAGACACCAGCTCCTTTCCCCATCTGACCGGACTCTGGGCCTGTGTCTGCACTGTTCTTCTCCATCAGCATTCATTTACTCAGCTACAGTGAAGCTTCCTCTTAATTACCTTCATTACCAGCAAATTTCTGCTGGCAGACTCTGGGTGGTGCTCCCAGAGAAGGCGAATTCAGAGGTGCGGATTGTCACGGCAGCTAAGTTCAGTCCAGCACCTGCTCTCCTGCCCAGTTTGACCAAACAAAACAGCAACTTAGCTGATAAACCCAGTGGAAGAAGAGAGCTGAGGGGTTAGAGGAGGGGGAAGGGAGGCAGGATTCCTGGGTCCTGTTTCTGGATCTGCTGGGTCACCTCAGACAAGTCCCTTCAAATCGCAGCTGCCATATCAGCAGCCACGTTTGATCTTCCAGCCAGGCTTTATCAGTATTCAAAGGGGAATCTCAAGTGGGGTGTGGAGCCCACAGCTGAGCTGTACTAAGGTTGTCAGGTAAAGGGAAGGGGGTGAGCATCTGTGCAGGATGTCAAGCAGAAGAGGGAAGAAGGGAACATAGTAGAGGAATTCCTGGGACGCTTCTATTCCGAATCAAAGCACTGGTCTGCATAGCCTGGGATCGCCACCTCCTGGCCTCCTGGATCAGACTGTTGATCCACCTAAACTGGTATCTCCACCTCCTGCCATCCCAGATCAACCTCACTGGCATCCTGCCAGCTGCCAACCAAGTGGCTATTGGCCCTTCTTCGCCAGTTTCCCACCCTCGGCCACAGCATCTCCTGCCCCTGGCCCATCTGCTATGGCCTCCTGACCTCTTGTGTAGCACCTCTGACTCCAGGTCTCCCTAGCTCCATCTCCTTGGATACCACCACTCATCACCACCCCAACATGTGTCCGACGAGACCAGCCAAGTCCTAACCTGGCCCAGAGGACACCTTGGTGATTCTAAAAGCGCTAGGCAATGGGTTTTCCATCCCACCTGCAAATGCAGTGCCTGGAAAAGGCTAAGGGTTAGTTCAATCCCCCTGGCATGACATGGCACCAGCTGGACCTTCTCATTGGGCATCTCATCCCTCAGGACTTGGTCCCATCCAAGGGCATGAACATGCCTGCCCCCCCGAACAGACAATCCGAGATGAGCAAGGCGGGTCTCCCTTACCCAACTCCGGACAGCAGCCTGCAGAAGAGAAAGGTGCCGTAGCCTTGCACGAAGGAGGAGAAGAAGGCGAAGACGCTGTTGACCGAGAGGGAGATGAGCAGGCACTGCCTCCGGCCGATCCGATCCGCCAGGCCGCCCCACACGAATGCTCCCACCATCATGCCCAGGTAGACGATGAGGCCTGGAGGGACGTAGAGCAGCACCCATCAGCAGTAACGCACGGCCCTGGAGCACATCACCCCAGCACCCCCAGGCTGCTGTGGTCCCTTAGGGCTCAGCAAAGCACATCTGGGGAGCTGCCAAAGCCAGGCAGTTGGTGCTGGGGTGTAGCACTGCAGGCAGAGAGCATGAACACTTCTAGAAGGCAAGTGGGTAGAGCAGGGGAAGAAGAGCCAAAGCTCCTGAGTTCCGCGCTGTGGGAACTAGACTTCGCACTGCTCTGAGAGCTGGGGAGAGAACCGAGGAGCCCTGGGACCCGAGCTTTGCTCTAACCACTAAAGACTACGCCCCCTCCCTGAACTAGGGAGAGAGACCAGGACTCCTGATACCTAGCAGTACCACCCCCTCTGCCCTAACCACTGGCACCACTGCCCTGCCAAAGCTGGGGATAGACCCCAGGAGTCCTGACTCCCAACCCCCCACCACTCTAACCACTAGATCCCACTCCCCTGCCAAAGCTAGGCATAGGACCCCTCAGTCCTGCTGCCCGTGCTGCATCAGAACCCCCCATCCAATGAGTCAGGAGGTGCAAATCCCTCAGCCCCATAGCAGGCAGGCCAACCCTCTTCCAGCCAGCAGCTCTGTGCAGCTCCCCCACCCAACCCGTCCTGACTGTGGAGGGGCGAGGGCTGCCCCAGGCCCTGCTGGTCCCTGCCAGCCAGAGCCGTGCTCTCCCAGTCATCCCAGCAACAGGCAGCGAATTTCCTGCCTCACTTCTCTTCCGGTGGGAGACAGGGGCAAGAGGGGAGCCCCGTGCGCAGCCCAGGGCAATGGGACCCGTCCGAGGGGCTGCGCTGTGGCACACTGGGCTCCCTCTGACCCAGCAGGGGGACACCATGAGTCAGGCAGGTGGGAGGCTGGAGAAGCTGGGGGCAGAGCATGGGGACAGGATGGGGGGCAAGGGGAGAACAGGAAGAGATGTGCTACAACAGAGTACAGCTGAGCTGGGTCGGAGGCAGAACCCAGGAGAAATGGGGCATGTTGCAGAGCTGAGCTGGGGGTGGGTACGGGGCTGAACTCCGGTGCTGATGAGTGATGGGGGGGGAGAGGATTCAGCATAGTTGGGGGAGGGGGAGGATATGCTGGTGCTGCAGGCCTGAACCTGGGGGGTGGGTAGAGGGACTGTGTCATGCTGCAAGGCTGAGCAGAGGGGAGGGAGGAGATGAGGAGGACAGAAGGGATGGGGTCACACTACAAGGTTGGGTTGGGAGGCAGACCATGGGGGAGGCAGAGTGCAGGGGGTGTCCTGTGATGCTGCAGGGGAGCAGTGAGCATGGGGGGGTACAGGGGGTGTCCCTGTGATGCTGCAGGGAGCAGGAAGCGTGGGGAGAGGGGGTGACCCTGTAATGCTGCAGGGGAGCAGTGAGCATGTGGGGGTGACCCTGTAATGCTGCAGGGAGGGGTGAGCACAGCAGAGATGAGGCGCCAGGGAGGCAGCCATGCCAGAGCGCAGCTCTGACGAGCCGACACAGGGCATCAGTACAGAGGGGAAGTGACTGATCCCTTTGCCCCGCGCTGCTGATCATGCCGTGGCAGGGCTGCAGGGAGGCGAGGAGCCCAGAGTGGCCCATTCACAGCCCAGCCATGGCAGCTGTGCCCCTGGGTGATGGGCGCGAGTCTGCTCTCCCATCCCCGGGATGACACGGCCCATCGGGCAGGTGACGCCGAGAGGGGGAACTCAGGCCCCCACGGCACCCAGGCTTCTCGGCCTCGCCTGGGGGAGAGAACCCTCCCGCCACCCACGCAGGGCCAGCCCATCCTCCGTGTCACGCTCAGCTCCTCTCCCTGTGAGCGGCCCGTGGAGGCCAACCCCCACCCCCCACGCTGAGTCGCTCCTCCCCAGGGGCTGGCAGCCTCGCCTGGGCCGTGCGCCCCAGCCGCTGTGCCCTTCACATCACTTTCAGGAGATGGGCGGCTGCAGCACGGCAGAGGAGTTCGATAGGAACCTCTCGCCGCAGCCCACAGCTGGCTCTTCCAGGCGTCCACGTGGCGAGAGCTCGCGGCTGCTCCTTGCCAGGCCACTGCTTGTGGCGCCCCAGAGCATAAATTCACCCTCCGCCAACGCGCCCCCGCGTCCTCACAACCAGGACTCTCTCCCACCCTTCACTGGCTCCAGGCAGCTGCTGGGAGGGCATAACTTGCAGTGAAAGAGCTCAAGGAATTATTTTATGGTCATAACTGACGCAGCCAGCCCAGAGGTGCCGGGGCTCTGACCTGCCACTAGTGGTTATGCCAACCTAGTAGGGCGCCACAGCTGTGTCTGTGTCACCCCCACAGCGTGGACAAGGCCTGAGGCTAGATACGTTCAGGCTAGAAATAAGGGGCAATTTTGTACCAGCGACGAGGAGGAACACTGCCTGTCGGGGGTCTCCATCGCTGGGGGCTTCACTTTCCTAGATTCCAAGGCTGGAAGGGACCCCTGCAATCCAGTCAGAGCTCCTGGGTAGCACAAGGCCGGAGAACTTCCTCCAAAGGATTCTTAGTGAGGCACTGGGAGAAAAACATCCTGTCGGGATTTGAACATTGCCAGGGATGGAGACTCCACCCTAACTCAGGATGGGTTGTTCCACAGATTGATTACACTGCTGGACAAAAAGGGACATCCTATTTCCAGCCTGAATTTTCCTAGCATCAATTTCCAGCCACTGGCTTGAGGCAGATCGTCCTCTGCTGGCTTGAGCCTATTATTAAGCATCTGTTCCCTGGGTAGGTATTTACAGATTGATCAATTCACCCCTTAACCTTCTCGTTATCAAACTTAATAGATTCAGGTCTCTGAGTCCCTCGCAACAAAGCAAGTCTTGTAACCCTTTAATCACTGCCTGGGCTCCCCTCTGGACCCTTTCTGAGCTACCACTATTCTTGTAGACTGGCCATCAGCCTAGCTCAGCTAGAAGTTAGGGGCTCCACCCAGGAACCGCTAGGGGAGGGCCTCCAGATTGTGCTATGCAGGAGGGCAGACAAGACGATGTGAAGGGTCCACTGTTCCCTGTAAGCTGAGCGCTTGGGCGGCCGCCCAGGAGAGATTCAGGTGCCGCCCAGCTGATTAGCAGAGCACCCACAGCACCTGGCGTGGGGACCGTGTGTTTTTATTTCTGGTGCACATCCACACAGGCCTTGGAGCACAGAGCAAAATTTATTCCGCCTATGTTTGGAAAACATTAGGGACCATCGGAAGGGTCCCGTTTCGCCTTAAAACAACACACGTCCAACAGAACTGCCACAATCTGGACTCCCTGACGTCGCTGGAGGGGCTTTAACCTCATACGGGAAGCCAAAGCGTTCGACAGGCTGGGGCGCCAACATGGGACTCAGTCAACTCAGGGAATGGGTGTGTCTATGTGAACTGGATTGCAAGGCCGATCACGCCAGCAATGGAGCAGTGACGGGAAGTCTCCTGCAAAACTGTAACCCCCGTGGCTCCTGTTTTACACCAGTGCATTCAAGGGGAGAATGTGGCGGCTGCTCTTCAGATTAAACAGGTGCCAAGATGCGGGGCAGGCGCTCTCGATGTCTGCAGACAACAGAGCAATAAGTACTAACTTGAGTTGTCTGTTCCCCACCTCCCGCCAGAATTCTGGTTCCCCAAGGGACCTGCACCGGCCCAGATGGTGAACTCGGCAGGCTGCATTGAAGGGAACTTCACCCCATTACCTGTCCTACTTGTGTGCATAGGAGTCACTGGTCTCTGGGCAAGTTAATCTGGCTGTTTCACCTGCACTGAGTCCACCTAAAACCCAGAGAAGAAATTGCCCAATGAGAACTCCTAAACCAGGCCTGACTAGCCAAACTAAGAGACAAAGTCCAGATGGGGTCCTGGCAGGAAGAACTGGCTTACTGGCGGGGCGGGAAGCCTTCCGCCACAGCAAAGTGCTGGAGAGCCGGGAGGCAGTGTGCGGGCAGAGGAGACACAGCTATTTTTATCCTGCCTTTCATTTCGATTTCAGCTGCAGTCACAGGGCCATGCATCAGTGTGATACAAGGTGATGGGCCTCATGGAAGAGCAAAGAGCCACAGACATTTTCTTCTGGACAGTTCAGGGGATTCGGGGCAGGGGGGTGTACAGGGCAAGGGGGTGTTACAATTTCAGATAGAGGCTGCAAAGAACTGCATTCTGCAAGCGATTGCGTATAGAGCTGGCAGGAACCAGGCAGCTTTGGAGCTGGAGAAGCTGATTAATAGTCCCTCCTTTCCTGCATTTTGGGCATGGGGTTAAGAGAGTTCTTATGCCCCCTTGTACACACAGGGCCCCTTACTCTGGGCCTCTGTCCAGCTCCTGGTGTAAATTAGAGTGGCCTTAAGGCTGCTCTAACACACATTCCATTTCCCAGAGGAAGCAAAGGATCCCCACAGGGCAGTGTTCTCTGGCCATGCGCCTAATCTACCCTTGTGGTAAGGAGCTGAGAGCGCCAGGCAGGTGCAAGGCCCATATGCCAGCTCTGCAGTAGTTTGGGAGGTCTTTGCCTAAGGAGGATACTCAGAGGTTTGTTTACACCCCCTTTGTGCTGCTGGCATGGGACTAGGGGTACATGTACACTGCAGAGGTGTGAGCTTTGATGTAGCTAGCTTGGGTACTGATAGCAGTGCAGCTGCAGCGGCAGAGTCTATGGCCTCAGTTAGCCAGCTGGGCAAGGACCCAGGGTCCCAGATGGGCTTGTACTGAAGGCCATGCTGCTATGGTTGAGCAGCAGTGGGTACTCAGGCCAGCTAGATGGAAGCTAGCTTGGACCACGCCCCCTATGACTGCAGCCAGTGCTCCTTGCAAGCTTATGGCTTGTGTAGCCACTCAGGGGAGGTTCAGGTGCCACCCAGCTAATCAGCAGAGCACCCACAGCCCTGCACAGCCGGCAGCCTGTGTTTCTATAGGTGGTGCACATCTGCACGTCTTGATGCATGTAATAAAAGTTATTCTGCCCATAGACGGAAAAAATTAGACCCCAGCCCCTGAGTGCTCTCCACTGGGCATTTAGCCAGAGCTGCAAGATCCTTTGGTGCACAGGCTCAGTGAGCATGGTTGAAGTGGAGCTGATCTGACCCTTTGCAAAAATAACTCCCAGTCGCCCTGCATCCTCCCAGTCTGCTCAGAAGACAGGTAATATCCTGACCATGCTGTGAAGAAGTGGGGAGGTGTGAGGATTTTATTCCCCTGGTTAGGTTACATGTGTTTCCTACTGTCCTGCAGCAATGGGAGGTGGGTGCCTCAGTTTCCCTAGGCACAACATCAATGCATAGTGGTGAGGGGAGTTTTGGTGGGATCACTTCTCACACATGGGCAATGGCCCTGCAGTCTCTTTGTAACCCAGGCAACCAGGTGACACCTTCCTTTCCTGGGGAAACAGGACAAAGGCAGGAGGAGGGGGCTGGCTGGTTTAAACTGGAACTGGACCATTGAGCAGGGTGGTCTTGACTGGCTGGAGAGGGAGGGCCAGGCCCCCGGATCCGGGATCCCCCGGGGCCCCTCTCCCTAGCATGGATTGTACTGACGGCTGCTGGGTTCTCTACTGACAAGTCTGTACTACGCGGTGTCCCTGTCGCCTAATAACCTTTCTGTTCTCCCTGCTGAGTGACAGTCACGTCTGACTGCAGACGCAGGGGCAGGGCCCAGTGACCCCAACACTCTCTGACACTGACACAATCCCCACAGGCTTCTGCGAGGGGCTGGGCAGGGAGGCCTTGGTGATGGGCCTTTTTCAAGGAGCCTGCAGGCTCAGGGAGGAAGGCAGCGAACAAAGCCATCCTCCCCCGCTATCAGCTGTGCACAGCTCCAGAAGCAGATGCTCACAAGACAGGCTGCTGCTAAGGATGCTGGAGCAAAGAGGAGTCAATGAGGGACATGCAGGCTCCAGGTTAACAGCAGACGGTTTCTGGAAAGGGAGAAGCCATGAATTAGCCCTCAGGGTCCATAGAGAGCCAGGCAGGGCCCAGGACTGGAACGCCAATCAGCCAGTTCAGAACATGCCCTGAGCACCATGGGCAGGGAGGGCTGTAGCTCTTGGCCATCGGGTGAGCTACACTGAGAGATGTGGGGAGAGCCTGAGACTGGACTCCCAGCTCTGGGAGACGTGCCGAGGGATTAGAGCCAGGGCTGGGAAACAGGACTCCTGGGGTCTATTCCCGGCTCCAGGAGGGCAGTGGGGCTCTGGGAGAGAGGCCCAAGCCAATACAAGCACAGAAGATGCTTCTGGCAGCTGCTGCCAGGCCGGCGTGCACCTGCAGTTCAGGCCAAACAAGTTCAGTGAAAGGGCTGAGTACCTGGGGCTGGGGCACAGGGCAGAACAGGGAGGTCATTTCTGGGTTGAAACACTGCACTGCCCAGAGCCTGTCCCCCTCGTGTACTGGGAGGGGAGGGGCCAGCCACTAATGGGAATCGCCCTCCTGCACAGTGGGGCATTGCCTCGTGGTTCCAGGCACTGCACACGTGCCAACACGCATACTTCCTCTGCACACACGTGGCTCCTGGCATGCTTACACATGGCCCCTGGATTGACCCCACTTGTTTGCATCCTCCGCACCCCAACACCTTCCTGTCTGCTCGTCTTACACGCCCACTCCTGCCCCACCCTACACCCAGGGCCGGCCACAGCTCTCCCAGCCAGGATCTGCCAGAGGGGTGGCAGCAAGGGACCAAGCCAAGCGGTGACCAAGCAGCTCCCAGGTGCTAGGCTGGCGGACTGGGGTGAAGGTGCCTTGCATGCTCAGCCATGGGATGGGTGCAGCCCAGAGTCAGCCCTGTTGTCACACATTGCTGTTGGATGCAACAAGTTTGTTGGGGCTCAGCCTAGGTCCTCCCACTCTGGGTCTCCTACAGTTTCCATGGCTCAAGGGGGATCACTTCCTCTTGGGGCCATGGTGGGCAGTGCTCGGGGCAGGAGGGGGACCGAGCTCTGCTGCAGTGCGGCCTGCACCTGCTCAACCTGCTGCAGGCCGGGGGCCTCAATCCAGTGTCTTCCTCTGGCACAAAACTCGCTGGAAATCCAGGCAGCTCTGGGCCTTCCCTGGCCTCACCCCCTCCCTCATTCTAGCAGCCCCACCCCCACCCCTTCACTGCTCAGCAGCCGTCGGGGAAGAGTTCTTTCTGCTTCCTTGCATTTGGACTTAATTCCCACTAAGCCCCTTGCGGCGGTGCCCAGGCCTGGAGGGGCTGTCACTGGTGCAGGGAGATAAGCCGGGGGCCCGTTCACATTGGCTAAGTCATGCTGGCGTTCGAGGGACGGCGGGGGAAGGCCGCCGCAGGAGGTGAGTCATCACCCAACACAGCATCCAAAAGGACTGCAGCACACAGGCTACGAAGCCAGCCCCACTTCCAGCTCACCGAGCCCCTCGCTGGCGTTAGCCTCACAGTGATCCACCCGGGAGACAGAGGGATGTTAGGAAAGTAGCAAGGCCTAGTGGTGAGTGCAACTCAAGCAGGCCGGGGCCTACTCACACCTGTGCTACAGGCCTGATGGGTGACATGAGACAGCAGGTCTATGTCCCAACCACTGAGCAAATCCTCCCGTGAGTCAGTCTCCTACCTTTACTGCGCTGAGCCTCCGTTTCCCCATTGAGTCTGATCTCCTGTATATCATAGGCCAGGGAACTGCCTCAAACGCATTCCAAGCACAGATGTTTTAGGGGAAACAGGTGCGCAGCCAGGAACGAGAACCTAGGAATCCAGACTCCCCAAACCCTGCTCTCCCCACTAGACCTCCTTTCCCTCCCAGAATGCAACCCTGCAGTCTTATCTTCCAGCCCAGGCTTCCCAGCCCTGGATCAAATGCAAGATTTGTTGTTTCAACACCACGTATCTAAGAACCCACACACCTCTCCCTCCAGGAGCAGCATGACTTTCAAGAGCCCCTCTAACGCTGCGCAGAGCAATACTCCATTCCTCCAAGGATTTGCCTGGTCAGCGACTCCATGTGCTGAGCGAGGCCAAACAGAATTTAAAAAACAAAAGCAAACAGGGAGCTGCAGCCCACAGGCACCGGGAGTCCGGATGGCAGCCTCCAGAGACCTGGGTAGGAGCTCTAGCTTTGGCCAAAAGCAAAGAAAAGAAAAGAAAAGAGAGGACCATAAAGACATTCATCTGCTTTCTCCCCTAGCAGGGCAACTCATCTTGGGATATGGGCACCCCACCATCCGCTGACAAGGAGTGGAGATGGAGGGGTATGGGCAAAGCTAGGGAGCCAAGGGGATGCCCTGGAATAGCAGGGCACCACAGGCTGGGATTGAGGGTCACTGGCAGAGCTGGATGTGGGGAGACCCCAGGCCTGAGATAACAGGGCATCACAGGCAGCTGGGACTGAGGGGAACCCAACCCCCTGGCTCTAACCACTAGACACCACTGCTATCCCAGAGCTGGGACTAGAACCCAGGCATCCTGGGTTCTAGTCCCTTCCTGCTCTCCATTACACGATACTGCCTCTCACAGCGTGCCCTTGAAGGAAGTGAGGGGGACGAACTTTCCCCTGCTATTGGGCCTAGACTTAAAGGAACTAGAACTCCCTGTCCCAGCACTCCCAGGATCCAACCCAGGCTCTGCCCCACCAGCTGTTACTCTCCAGGGGAAAGGAGCCCACTAGTTAAAGCTCCACGCTCTGGCTACTCCCCAGCCATCTTACCCACCCAACCGGGCTTCCTCACTCAGCCAGCACGCTGCCACTCACTAGGGAGAAGTGGCTACTGACCAGGCCTGCAGGCAAAGACTCTCTCCCCCTGCCTGCCAAGCTGCCCCCAGCCTTCCAAGCCAGCCCAGAGACTTCCTTACCTCCAGGGCCAGCACAAACGAGTCTGAGGGGAGACAGCAAATGACAAGTAGCAGAGGACAACACGGCAGAGCTGCTCGAGAAGAAGGCTTGACTACTGGTTAGCGCGCCAGCTGGCAGCTCACAAGACCCTCATTCAAGTCCCTGCTCTGCCTGCAACTCCCTGCATCACCTTGGGCAACCCACTTGCAGTGCCCCATGCCTGTTCCCCCCACCTGTAAATACAGGGCTAACAGCTCTGCCCTAGCTCGCAGGGGGCTGGGAGGACGAGTCCTTTCACGACTGAGGTATTGTGATTCTCTGGTGACAAAGCGGGGGTCAGACTGAGACGTGCCCGCACAGTTCCCACAGCTCCTTCGACTCGTGGGCTGCGAACGGTTGGCCCAGGGAGCCTGTCCCGAGGTCCAGAAGGGAAGTAGAGGCCAGGGGTTACCACAGAGGCCTGGGGGGGCAGGATTCCTAGCTTTTACCCCCAGCTTCTTCACCAACGTGCTGGGTGACCCAGGGCAAGCCACCACCCCAATCTCTGCCTCAGTTTCCCCCTGCCCAAAGCAGGGATAACGATACTCCCGCCCCCGGGGAGGCTCCGGTCATTGACTCAGCATTTGAGAATCTGGCAAGACAGCATCAGCCACTGGTACAGTGCAGCCTTGGTCTCCAGAGACCTGCCCAGAACCCTTCCCTTGCAGTTGCAGTGCTCCCTCTCCTGGGCCCTGGGTTACAGCAGCGGGGCCTGCCTGAGCTGGAAGAGTGACACCCCATCCGGCAGCGGCACTGGTGACCCAGGCGTGGCTCTGACTGCAGCCAGAGCAGCTTGGTTAGCTGGGGACGGAGGCTTCTCAACCCCCAAATGGATGCAGAGGGAGATCCAGGGACTCAGCCTGGGGTGAAGAGAAAAACTGGGGGGGGCCAAAAATGCCACTAGCAACTCCCCACAACCACACACAAAGGTCCGGTTCAGGCAGGGAGACCCACATAGCCAGCCCAGAGGCAGGGGGGGTCAGAAACTGCCACCCCACCCGCCAAAGCTGGGGTACAGTGTCTCTACCCTCTAGGGGGCATTGCCACCCTGACGAAGCAGGTCTTTGCCCACCAAAGCTTATGTTCCAAAAAATCTGCTATGACATGGCACTGGGGAGACCTGATGCCATCTGCCAGAGAGCAGCAGCATGCCTCAGGCACCCACACAGCATCCCGTTGACACATTTGCTTGTGCAGAAGTAACATGAGCCCAAATTAAACCCCCACTGGACAGGTGAGGGGAGGGGACGGCAGAGTGCACCCCCCTGGGAAAGCAGTGGTACAAACCAGGGTGAGCTTACTCAACCAGGAGTTCTCAAACTGGCAGGGGGGACCCCTCAGGGGGTCATGAGGCTACTACATGGGCGGGAGGGGGATCAGGAGTTATCAACCTGCGCCCCAACCCCCACTTTGCCTCCAGCATTTGTATTTTAAAGTGTTATTAATTCATAACGGGCAGGGTCACACTCCGAGGCTTGCAATGTCAAAGGGGTCACCAGTACAGAAGCCTGAGAACCACTGTACTGAACTTACTGGGCTCGCCCTGGGACAGCGAACCACTGTTACTGCCTGTGTTCCCTACAGCATGGTACAGAGCTGCGTCCCACCAGCTGAGAGCCCAGAGGGGAGAAAAAACTGAACTTGCACATGGAGCCCACGTGCCCCCAGATTTTCCTGCAGTTCTGATAGGAGTGCAGCTCAGAGCCCCTGGGAAGCCTCATCTGCTATCCCATGACACACACCAATTATTCTTAGGCTCATAGAAGTGTGAGGCAAGGAGGGGGCTCTCTCCACACTAAATCCTGAGTCTTGTAGGTGCATCTCATCTCAGTGCAGAAAAGCTCAGTTTCCTGTCCTGAACAGCCAGGACCCTGCTGCTTGAAAATCCTCATCGGCACAGTACAGTATAGGGGCTATGACACAGAGCTGGGGACATCCAATGCTGTCTGCCAGAACGCAGTGGCGTGCCTCAGAAACACTCACAGTAGCTTGTTGAAACACTGACACAGAACTAACACGAGCCAAAACTGAAAAGGTTTGGGGGACCCAAGTGAAAGAATACATAACCTACGACCCAAAAATGACTGCGTCACCACAGCCATAGGTGGCGAGATATATGGGTACTCAGGAACATGGACCCAGCTGCACCAATGTTTGGGGTTACAATTTTACAATTGTCCCATCCATCAGGGCAACCATCACAGGGCCCAGGGTGGCCTGGAGGTTAGCAGGGGACGGGCACTGCCAGCAGTGAGCGACACAGCCCCCGCCTGTCCTGCTTCACTTCACCCCATATTCTGTCCTTCTGGCTCCAGGGGGAGGGCAGGGCAGAGGCTTGGAGGAAGGGCAGGAATGGGGGCAGGGAGAGAGTGGAGCAGTGACAGGATAAGGCAGGGTGGCTGGTGCCCCAAGAACCTGCTAAGTCCCCAGCCTGCCCTGGACTCTGCAGCCCCCTGAAGCACAGCAATTGCCATGGTCCATGCTCCAGGGTGTCATTCTGGGAGGGCAGCAGCCGTGCATACGGGGACACAACTTGCTCATTGTCCTGGCTCCCCAGTTGTCGGGGAGCGAGGGAAAATTACACAGACTGTGCACGACTCCTCTGCCTGCTCCTCTCCCCGGCCAGAAGTGAGGGGTGCATACACAAGCCGCGTCCTTTCTTCTCCCTCCCCGATAGACAGGGGAATGGGAAGAAGAGCCAGCAGCGTCCCTGTTCGCACAGCTGCTGCCCTCCCAAAACGGCGCTGTGATGGAGTGGACTAACCTTGATGCCTCCCACAAGAGGCCAGAGGCCTTGCCACACTCCATCCCAGCAAGAGGAGCAGACAAGAGGCCCTCCAGGCAGGATAGAGTGTCTGAACCAATCAGGACCCAGTAGGCTGATATAAAAGAAGCTGCTGGGTTAAGGCCAGGCAGTTCCTCTCAGGAGCTCGACCCAGGCAGAGCTTTACACTGGGAGATCAGCAGCACTTTGGACAGCTCTATGTGATTGCTGAGCTTAGGCCTGGGCAAGGCCCAGGCCCAATGGCTGAAGACCAGTCACAAGTCAAATAAAAGAACTGACAGCACCATGGATAGAGCCAGTCAGAGCCAAGCCCCAGCGCCTTAGAAACAATCGGGAAAAGGCCTTATGTGGCACCCCTTTGCCACAGAGGGGTGTTCACGAGCGGGTGGACCCTGTTACAGATCCTCTTGACTGACCTATGCACGGGATGTCACTGAGGGACCCAGCAAAAACGACACAAATCTGGTGCCTATGCCCACAGCATAGCGCACACACCCCCACGCACTTGGGAGCGGGACACCAGCAGGGTGGGGGACGTCTGCCTAACCCTCAGCTCACAAGGACCCCATGCAACACCAAGCCATATCTCTTCTCAGTATGCATTGCTTTGGAATTATAGCTCCTGGATGCTCCCCCAGAACGACTATCACTCCAACACCTCTTTCTCTTCCAAAGGCCACAGTCAGAGAGATACCTGCCAGTCCTTCAAAGGCCAACATCCCCTCTCCTTCCGCCAGCAGCCCAAGCACTTACCCAGCATGCCTTTGTTGGAGTCTGACAGGCACATGTCCTTCTCGGCGCTGGGGAGGACGAAGCCCACCACGAAGATCTCCACGCCATCGGCCATGAGGGCCAGCCCCAGCACAAAATAGAGTGTCCATTGAAAGCGCCCATGGCCGCACTCCTGCAGGATCAGCTCGTATTGCTGGGCCAGCTCCTCCTTGTCTTTCTTCTTGTCGCCTTCCAGGTCCTCGAAGTCCCTGAACTCGCTCACCACTTGCTGGTTGCTGGCCAGGTGGTCCCCAGCCTTGAGCGAGTCATTGCGGGGGATGCCCTGGTACTCGCCCTCATAGATCTCGTCATCCTCGTCGTGCCCTTCGGTGGCGTCACTGGAGGCCCCTTCCTCGTCATTGGCCGGCTCGCCACGGTAGTAGCCATCCTGGGGCTGGTAATCCTCGTCATCCTCCTCCTCCTCAAAGCGGGAGTAGGAGCGCTTGGTGTACTCGTCCTGCATGCGGTCCATGCCCTTGCCCATCTTCTTAGTGGCATGCCTCTTCACCTCCTTGGCGATGTCCTTCGCCCCCCGGATGAAGGCCGTCCGGTCTCTGAACCCCTCATCCATGGCTCTGTCCTTGCCGACGCCCGGTCTTCAGAGCTGCCTGGTGTGAAGGAGAGGATGGGACTCACCTGTGGTGGGCAGGGGAGGGGGGCAGGTCTTCTTCCTTCAGCACACACAGCCCCTCCCCTTCTCCTCAGGCCTGGGGGCAGCGGTGGGTGTCTCCGGCGGGCAAGAAGTATGCGGCTTTCCAACGGCGGCCAATCGACGGCGCTGAACCACGACCCATTCGCTTACAACAGGCTTGGGAAGCCGGGTCACTGGGCTGAGTCTCCCTTAGGTGGTGGTAGACGGAGACAGTCCTGGTGGGGAGCAAACACAAAGAGGGGGGTTAGCAGGTGGGAACTGAGGCACCCCTCTTTCGGGAGCCACTAGAGGCAGGGGTCTGTACAGCACGGTTGGGGAACAGCTAAATAACTAGGCCCCGGAACAGAGTGAAGTACCTCAAAAGGCAAAAGCCAGAATTCCAGATCAGGCTTCTCAAAGGGTTACCAAGCGGCAGGCCCGCTGATGGTGGGGGCAAAAGGAGCAGTTGCCCCAGGCCCCTTTGAAGTGCCGTGACAGTGAGGGAGGGGCTTCCCTTGATCCCACCCCTTCCAGGGCATGGAGCCTGGCTCCCCTCCCACCTTGCCCCAGGGCCCACATGGCTGTTGCCCCTTAGCCAAGTTGGGTGCTTGATGTTGAGCGCAGGCTCCTGAAAACGCATGTTGGAAAAGATAAAACATGTTCACCCTTGGGGCCTGTCTCCACTACAAACGCTGTCTCGCAGTTCTTCTGTCCACTCAGCTACTCCACCTGCGAGAGAGACGGCAACTGTGTTGGCAGGGGACGTTCTACAGCAGGTCTACCAAACGCTTTGACTACATTGGCAATTGAGCAACAAAGCTTTGGCTGTTCCTGGGTGCATAAGCCCCTGCGCAGGACAAAAGCTTTGTTAGGCAATTTACGAAATTTGTTACTTGCACAAATTTCTTATCCCTTCCGCACTTCAGGGACACACACACACCTTTACCCAGTTCCTAGGGCTTAAGGTGTGACCCTGTTAATTTAAACACCCACCCTTATCCAGTTCCTAGGGCTCAGGGTGTAATTCCCTGCTGGTCTGCAGGACCAGCGCCACTGGAAAAGCCTTACACAGTAATATTCTTGTTTTCTATTTGCTCACAATTACCAAGAAAGCAGAATACATGCTAAGCACACACAGTATCAGGCTCACCAATCCTGGTAAGGGCAGGCAGACTTCCCTTATTGGGACAGACAAAGTCAGTCTCTGGATGCTGATTCCTGTACCTCAGGGTATGGTGGTTCTCATCTTGGGGGTCAGTGGGTGGGGGTTGAATCCTCCTAGGTTCTGCCCTCTTGATGTTCATTCCCTCCTTCTTCCCTTCCCTTCCTGCTTTTTTCCTTCTTGGATCCCAGCCTAAGTAGTGAAACTTGAGTCTGGCTTAGCTATACCTTGACCAATTATTTTAGTATAGTTTTACTAATCAATCATAACATACTGTAACCCAACCAATCATAACCCACCACCTTAATTGATTTACACCTAACAAAACTAATTCTATAGCAGACAGGAACAATTTCAAACCAGACAGAGATCAGACAGAAACCAATAGAAGAGTGAAGACAATCATCACAGAATAGTATCAGAGAGGTAGCCGAGTTAGTCTGTATCTTCAAAAACAACAAGTCCTGTGACACCTTATAGACTAGCAGATATTTTAGAGCACAAGCTTTTCTGGGCAATAGAGTAAAATAGTGATTCCACAGCCTCAGCTATGGGTAAGTCATTGCCAGAGGAAATGCTATTAACTAACAAAACAAAAAAGCAGTCAAGTAGCACTTTAAAGACTAACAAAATAATTTATTAGGTGAGCTTTTGTGGGACTGACCCACTTCTTCACTAAGTTTTTGTTACCCATCTTGAGATATGTTCCTTTATCTGGTGACAATGGGTGGCATTAGGAAGTGGTCTCTCTCTTAACAGCCTGGTGTGATGCTGTTGTACTGAAATGGAGATGGGATGTGAATATGTGACCTGTAGCTTCACAGTTAATGGCTGCTGCGCTTCATTCTGAGTGTAGAAGAAAGCCTTCCAATATGGCAAGTGGGAAACCATAGTGGTTATACTGTTACAGATCCACATGCCCTGAGGCATGGTGTCCCGTATTTGCCGTAAGACAATGTAGTCACCCTAGGCAGGCACTTCTATAGAGCAATAACCACTTATTGTAGAATATAGTTTTAACTGTTACCTATTTTTGTTAAAATAATGCAGTATAGGGTTTAAGTGGGGGCTCAGTCAACTTAATGTAACATTGAATGTTTGCACTGCATAGTTCTAATGGATTGCCATTGAACTCGCTTAACTCCAAGCAACTTTACCAGGTGTCCTGTATTGCATGTAGGAAAATATGATTACCCTACACTTGCAGCACCCTAGAAATGGAGCCACCAGGGGGTTTTCTTGCAGCCACGGCCTCCTGGGCAGTGATCTTGGGGAGGGTTGTAAGAAGCAGTAGTCCCTCTCTTGCAGTGGCAAGAAGGAGCAAGGCACTGCCTCCTCCTGGAGCCAGAAATGCTGGAGCAGCAGGCAACCAGTGCAAGTTTCCCACCTCCCTGGTGCTACTGAGACTCAGGCGTCTGCCTTCAGCCCCAGCGTGACAGGCCACAGCCGTCAGCCATGGAGCAGTGGCCGCCTGTCCCTGGCCACAGATGCCACCCCCCCCATTGCTGCAGCCTCCTACTGCCTCCCCCGGCCTCTCCCCACATTCCCATTGCTCCTGACCCCTGATGTCTCCCTAGCCACTTCCTTATCCGGGGTTTAATTTGTCTCCCATCTTGCAGGCCCTGAATAAATTTTCTGGGAAAAGTGAATCTCTTTTCACGGCTTCCCAGCTTGCTAGCCATTCAGCGCCTGTAAAAAATGTACTAACCAACGTATCAATATCACCTTTCACAGCAGCAGACTTACTAACTAATGAGTCAAAAAAAAAAACCAACCCAACAACAACAAAAAGTAAGAACAAGCAAAGGACCTCATTTTTGTTCCTATTCTGCGTAGGTCTAGTAAAGAACAGAGACAAGTGCACATAACTTGTGTATTGAGTTTTGCAGGGGAAACACCTTCTACAAATAAACTACCCCAACCTTAAGAAAATACTCCCCAGCAGCCACACGCCCCACAACCAGAATACGCTAACCCAGGAACCTATCCCTGCAACAAAGCCCATTGCCAACTCTGGCCACATATCTATACCAGCAACACCATCACAGGAACTAGCCCCACCATCAGGAGCTCGTACACCTGTACATCCACTAATGTGATCTATGTCATCAATTATAGAGCCTCTGGTCTGACCCCATACCCACTCAAAGCAATGCCCCTCTGCCATGTATGTGGGGAACCAGACAGTCTCTGCTCTAAAGGATGAATGGACATAAATCTGACATCAGGCACTGGAATACCCATAAACCTAGAGGGGAACATTTTCACCTCTCAGCACATTCAATAATGGATTTAAAAGGAGCCATTCTTCTACAAAAGAATTTTACGGCAAGATTACAGCAGGACACATCTGAACTGGAATTCATTTGCAAATTTAACACTTTTAACCTTGGCCTGAATAGAGATCTAAACGGGCTTATTAATTACAAGAATAATTTCCCTACCTTTGATATTCGCAGGAATGAGACACATCCAACTGATTTTGCTTCATTAACTTGTCCTATTCGAGACAGGTAACTTCTCCCACCCCACCCCCGGGTCTCTGCTATATAAAGCCCGGATTCTGTATTTCCACTGTAAATCCCATCAGATGAAGTGGGTTTTACCCACAAAAACTCATGTCTTAAGAGGTCTGTTAGCCTCTAAGTGCCACATAACTGATTGTTGCTAATGATTAGGATGTGTAGATGTGCATATTTATTTGTTTTTTTCCTAAAGTTAATTAAGCATTTTAAGGAGAAGAGTGGCAGTGTGGTAGTGGCTGTACTTTGAGGCCACTGTGAGAACCCTTACCCTAGAACAGGGATTCCCAACCTGTGGATCGGGACCCAAACAAGGGACACCATTCGATTTTCTAAGAGTCACTGTCTTGGTGGCTCCAAGCCACACGTGGCTCTTTAAGGAACCATTTGCAGCTGCCTCCACTCACTTCTCCAGCTCCCAGGCCCTGCCCTGGCACACTGAAATGAAACAGTTTAATTGGTTTAATGGCTGGCAGGGGGGATCCGGCCATTAAACCAATTCAACTGAGTCTCACTTCAATGTGCTGCAGGTGCGGGGAGGGAGTAGGAAGGCTGTGGGGAGCTGCATGGAGGAGGCAGCAGTGGCCCAGAGAAGGAGCTGTGGGGGGCAGCAGTGACACTTGTGGGGGGGCGTTTTGGGGCTGTGAGGGGTTTAAGCCTGGGAGCGGGGAGGGAAGGAAGACCAGGGGTGTGGGGTGAATTATGATTTATAACACAATTTGCCCGGGGAGAAGGCCTCTCCCCCTGGTGTTGAATGGCTTTGGGTAACAAAGTCTGACTGAATTGCTAAAATGGGGCGCCGTCTGCAAAGGGTTGGGAGCCGCTGCCCTAGACACCCGCTGAGCTTCGAACTCCGCATCCACCCAAAGGGAAGTGCACCACCCACTGAATCACCAGCGGTGCTTCTTGCGCCACCCAGCTCCTGCTTGGAGATCTCCCATGCCAAGACCAATGTAGCCCAGCCAGGGGAGGGAGAAGCCATAGCTGGAGATCACCTGAGGGCAGCATGGAAATTGATTAGTAATAATTCTATACAGGAATCTTATATCTAGCTATGGTCACCCCCAAACTACCCACTGACTCTCCCAGGCCAAGCATGGTTTGGTCAAGTTGCTGTTCAGATGAACCATCTCTGTATTTTATATGTAATTATTCTCAGAACCGCCATCTGCTGACACTCTGGCCAAGGCAGTCACAGATCTAGTCAATGGCTGTGCCCAGCATGCTCATTCGGTTTCAGTGCAAGCAGCGAGTCCCTCCATGTAGTTGAGAGAGCTACAGACAATGGTGGGAGTGCCCACGGCAGGTCAGAACTAAGCTGGGGTTGGACGTGGAGTGAGAGGCATTCCTGGGCTGCGAATGTGAGGGCTGAGTTATCACTTTGGAAGGCGCCGCGTTGGAGGCAGGAGAAGCAACGGTGAGTATGGCCCAGGGAGAAAGCCCAGGGCGGGAGACACTTGGACACAGACCTTGCTGGAGTGGCGGATGTGGAAATTTCAGAGCAAGAAAATGTCTTTCTGTGTGCGCCCTGGTGTTCACAGAGCCAAGACCAGCACTCGCTGTGAGCTGAGGGCTTGGGAAGCCACCCAGGAGAGAGTCAGATGATTAGCAGAACTCCCACCGCTACCTATAGCGGCAGCCTGTGTTTCTCTTAGTGGTGCACATCTAGACATGCCTTGGTGGACATAACAAAATTTATTCCACCCATGCAAGGAAAAAAATTAGAGGAAACCGTGACCAAGCTTCTGAGGACATTTCTGGTAAATAAATGAGGTTACCTCCAAACAATACCCCCATCTCAGACCAATATTTTATGGAGAAATTTCCCTGAAGCAGCCATTCCAGGGGTCATTAGACAAAGTCACACAGGACTGGTGGCTAACATTGGGCTCTCAGCTCTCCAGGTACATCCCCCAATGAGAATCTGGTGTTAAGAAGTGCCGAGGACCTAGGCTCCCCCTCAGATGGGAGCTGCTGGATGCCTCCATTCTTGGAAAACATCAGGACAGTTATTCAGCAGCTTGTATAAAGATTTAAAAGTGGGATCTACGGGGCCCAGAACCTCAGAGATATTCAGGCACCTAATTCTCCTTCCTCTCCTTTGAGGGTGTAGCTCAGCAGCACAAGCTCCGCCCTACATGCCAGTGAGAACCTTGGCCAAGTCCTTGGAGGGATTGTGGGCCAGTGTCCTGAGACAAGCACGTAAACAAGATTTCCTGCCTTGCAATAAGTTGTTGATTTTGCTTAGGCAAAAGGACGGATCCCAGCAACTCACCCAGAGCCTATTACCCACAAATCATGGACCAATTGGCCATAATAAAAAGATGCCAGCAACTCTGTGCCAGCCAAAGCTAGTGGGCCATAAACCTGCCAACAGTTATACTTCCATATGGCTAATTATAAACAATAGATCAGGCGGACCAGAGAGAGCCAAGCAACATGGTTTCTAGGCTGACCTGAGCACCCTCCTTTCCCAGCAGCTGTTGGGGAAGGTTTTTGAGATAGTTCATAAATGACCAGCAGGAGAGTCAATCAACAACATACACCCTGCCCTCAGCCCCTGCAAGGAAAGTCCAGCGACCAATGCTAGAACATTCTGAAATTAACCAATCACTCCGGACTCCTGGGTTCCACTCACAGCTCTGCTGCCTCACAGCAAGCCACAGCCAGATTAAGAGACTTGTCCAGGGTCAGGCAGGCAGGCAGTGGCAGAACCTGATCTCAGACTGGGATTTCCCTCCTCTCAAGCCTCTGCCACCAGGCTGCTCTCGCTCGCTGCTGTCCTTCCAGGATTAAATCAGAGGGACATGGTGATGCGCGATTGGCATCGGGGGGCCTGGCTGTAGTGGGGTGATCAGACCTGGTGATACTAGATACACAGAGATAACAGGGCTTGTAATAGCTAAGAGCTCCGAGGCCTCCCGTTTCCTGCTTGTGGGTGCTGAGCAGGGGCTCTGCGGCTGGCTCCCTGCAGCTTGCTCCCCCACCGCCTCACGCTGGGACTAGTGGAGGGGTGCCTGGGTGCTGTCCCTGCAGAGCTGGAGAATTCCCATTGGGTGGCGGGGGGGAAGCTGTGCCAGAAGCAGCAACAAGAAGGAGCACCCGTGAGCAGAAGTGGTGAGGGACGATCCCAGCGGGGACAGCTAGTGGGGAAGGCAGGGTGCTCTAGCGCAGTGCTCCACCGCCGGTGTGCCTTGGCACCCGGGCGTGCCGCGAAGTGGTGCGTAGTGTGCCTCGGAGCCGCGCGTGGGGAGTGCTGTCTGCCGCTCTGCACACGCCCCACCGCTTGGTGGGAGAAGCAGGCAGCGGCGGCGGCGGCTCTGGCGTGGAGGCAGCTGTGTTGAGTCACCGACATCGAGTTAGAGTTGGGCAGGGGGAGAGCTGGGGGTGCCTGGCTCCAGGGGAGAGGGGGGATTGGGTTACAGTGGAGGGGGAGGGCTGGGGGTGCCTGGCTCCAGGGGAGGGGGATTGGGTTACAGTGGGGGGAGGAGGGACTGGGGGTCCCTGGCTCCAGGGGAGGGGGAGGGTATTGGCTTAAATACACTGGGTGTGCCCTGACGTTATAACGAACGCTGAAGTGTGCGATGAGGTGATAAATGTTGCCAAGCCCTGGTCTGGTGGGCAGCACACTGGCCCGTGACACAGCTGTCCTGGGCTGCATTCACAGCTTTGCCCGTTCCGCCTTGGCTGAGCCACATCCTTTCTCTGGGGGCTGTTTTCCACCCTGCCCTGCGTCCATTTACACCCCAAGCTCGGCCCTCGCTGGGCACCCGTGCAGAGCCGGGCGGGGCTCTTCTCACTCACACGAGACAGCGGATGGCGAGGGAGCAGAGTCTTATCATTTCCAGTCTGTTTGCCAGGGAACCTCTGCAGTGCCCTGAGGGGTGCACAGCCGCCCTTTGCAGTCACCAGGGCAGGGCGCTGTGCAGGGGGGGAGGGCACCCTGCAGTCACCAGCGAAAATCCTGAGGGGCTGCCTGCAAGTCCAGGCACTGCTGTATGGAAAAGAGGCCCACAACTGAGGTGGCTAACAGCTGGAATGTGAGCTGTGCCAGTGCAGGCTGAAGAAACAGGTAAGGTTAACCTGGAAAATTGATTGACAGGGGAGATAGGCTAGTGGCCTTCAAATCTCCGAAAGGCTGCCCTCGAAAAAGCTGAAGAAAAATTGCTCCCTCTTATCCCAGAGGCCGTAGGTTCGACCAAGAACACAGCAGGCTTCGATCTGTCCCACAAAAGCTCATCACCTGCTAAATCATTTCGTTAGTCTTTAGTGCCGCGTGACTGCTGGTTTGTTTTCTTAAGGTGTGTCAGATAATTTCCCAGGCAAGCTGAAGACAAAAGATGGAGGAATCCCAGGACCCTCTTGACACCTTCCCCCTGCGGAGGGAATTCCATTGTTCTCATCCCGTCACAGACTGTCATGCGGGTGAAATCACCTGTTCCTGTCCTTTTTAGGCAATCAGCCCTTGGCCACTCACTGATCTGAAGAAGTGGGTCTTTCCCATGGAAGCTCATCACCTAATAAATAATATTGTCAGTCTTTAGAGTGCTACAGGACGGCTTGTTTTGTTTTGTGAAGATGTGAACTAACAGGGCTACCTCTCTGATGGCCTAAGTGTGACAGCAACATTCTTCAGATATGGACTGACAGCCATTAAAGGCCCTTTGCTGGCTACATACTGCTATCCTCTTACAAGCCAGATTCTCCCCATAGGGTAACCACACCTCCTGTTGAGTCTTCACAGAGACAGACATTTGGAGCAGAAAGAGAGAGTCAATACTTACCACTTCAACTACAAAAATGATATATGCCCAAAAATAGCGTTTAGAGATCCAGCTGGTTATAACATAAAGAGCGTTGGCTCACGAGGCACATTTTGTCCAAAGCATTTCTGAGTTATGTATATTTGTATCCATAACCCACTTTCCGTACAGCATGGTGGAAAGTCTGACACCAAAAGCACTGGCAAAGTCAGTCACTGAACGTGGCTTGTTTGTACTGCTCTATATACGAGGCACTGAAGTGTCAGGACAGTAGTTATATTCCAAGAGATTTATTTTAGAATTATATGGTGAAAAAAATGGGAAGTCAGCAAGTGTACGGCTCTGACACTTTTGCATGTTTATGTCATAAGAACAGCCAGACCAGGTCAACCCAAAGGTCCATCCAGCCCAGGCTCCTTTCTTCCAACAATGGCCAATGCCAGGTGACCCATCCCCGGTCACCCATTCCCAGCTTATGACAAACAGGCTAGGGCTGTCATTCCTGTCCACTCTGGCTAACGGCCATTGACGGACCTATCCTCCATGAATTTATTCAGCTCTTTTTCAAATACTGTTAAAGAACTGGTCTTCACAACGTGCTCTGGCAAGCAGTTCCACAGGTTGACTGGGCAGCGTGCAAATATATATATATATATATATGCTTAGTTTTGTTTATTTTAAATCTTCTACCGACTCATTTCATTCGGTGGCCCCTAATTCTTATGTCTGATTCTGTAAGTAAGTAGTTTTAAGTGAGGGGTGCACAAGACAAATCAGACTCCTCGCAGGGCTACAGTGGCTTGGAAAGCCTGAGAGCCACTGGTCTAGATGTTCCTGCTAATCCCATGGCTGTATGAAAATGCCCTGCAGAGGGGATTGTCTCCCCAAGCCTTGGCCGGCCCACAGCCTGCCCCACACATCTACGCCAGCTAGCCAGGAAGTGAGAGAATCTCTCTCTCCAAGACAGGGCCATTCTGAGCCCCAGGCCTGCCAGAAGCTACCCCTGACCCCAAACTCCCATTGAGGTAGAGGCAGCACTCCTGGAGGGCCACCATCACCTGAGACCAGGGCCCCGTTGTGCCAGGCAGACCTGTTGAGATGCAGGCACTTCAGGACTGCAGTCTATTGTTACCTAGTCAAGATGAGGGTGACGGCCAAGGAGGGGCCTGCTACTGCAGGGTTCTTATCCCTTCCTCAGTCAGAGCTGGGCAAGGTGACTCCAGCGTCTGAGCCAGTCTGTGCAGGGAGAACAGCCCAGCAGGACCCACACCGACAGGCTGGTGGCACCGCTGTGAAGAGGCAGGAGGTCTCCGCGGCCGCCCGGCTGCTGAGCTCACTCACACGGGCGTGACACTGCTGATGCTAATGGAGGCTTGGCTTTAGTGCTCCCCACACACACACCCAGCTGGGCCCAGCTTTGCCGCAGCTCCTGGCTGGGCAGGAAGTGCTCAGATGAGGTCACAGGCCCAGCTGCAGCCTGGCACAGGTTTGGGGGGAAGCTGCCGGCTTGGCTTTGATTCGCAAGCAGAACCTCATTGAAAAGCACGCCTGGGTATTCCTTTCCTGTTCCGCCAAGTCTCCTGGGAATCCCAGGGGCCTCCCCGCAGCAGCAGAGCCCCGCAACACTCCTCCAGCCCAGCCCACAGCCCCCTCTAATGTCCCATGCCTGAGCTCCCTGCTGCCCCCCATAGCTCTCCTTGTGTCTCTCAGTCCCAACCCTCAGGCCTTCAGCTGGGCCAGTGCTGGGCCCCCCTCCTGCTCCTCTGGTGATGCCCGTCAGCCCCAATCTGCAGCTCTCACAGTTATCCCACCTCTGGGGCTCCCCACACACCCAGCTCTGCAACTGCACAGGGATCGTGGCCCCTGGCTCTATCTCTGCTGTGGGCTGCCCTGCAAACAGCTCTGCTGAGGCCCCTCTGTCCCATCCTGCTGACCCACCCCGTGACCCAGCTGTGCCAGTACACCCCACACCTGCCCTGCAGGGCTCACCTGCCCCACCACTCCACTCAGACAATTTTCCCAGCTGTCAGTCATGCCCCCAGGACAGGAAAGACAGACAGCCACCAGGAGGGGCTCCAACCACAGCCATAAGCTGATCCCAGGTTACAAACCCACTCCTCCGGGTGCAACACTGCTGCACAGCTGCTGAGAAGCGCCGATGGCCAGATGTGCACAAGCTTCGAAGTCACACTGAGCCACTGCCCTGCACTCGTTTACACCAGTGCCATGTGGGGATCAGGCATTGCCACGCTGGAGCGGCAGCACTTCCACCCCCTGCTTGCGCTGCTGCAGTACAGTGGAGGAGCTAGCTAAACAAAGAGTTCCAAGACACCCTGCTACAATGGTCCCTCTCATCTTTTTCCAGCCATGTGCGGATCCTTATTCTATCCAGCTGTGGAATAAATTTTATGTGCACCAAGGCATGTGTGAATGTGCACCACCAGTATACACCTAAAACCTACCTGTGGGAACGCTGCTAATCCACTGGGAGCATTTGAATTTCTGCTGAGCACCACCCCCCCGCCCGACACACACACGGACTATTGCCCTGTTCCCTAGGCTGCTTGCGAACGAAACTGACCAGTTGGCACCCAGGACTGTTGTGTGCTCAAGGCCCAGTAAGGTCTGCCAGTGTCAGTTGGATGTAGTCCTGGAGGTTTCATCACTTGATGTAGTCCTGGAGGGCTGGCAACCTGACCACCAGTGCTCCCGCTCATTTTTTTTTCATCCACAGGTGGAATAAATTTCATTCAGTGCACCAAGGTATGTGCACCTGTGCACCACCAATAGAGACACATGCTGCCCCCTGTGCATGCTGATCAGTTGGGCGGCACCTCAATCTCTTCTGTGCTGCCACTCAACATTGCTCACCACCCCTCTCAACCTCTGCACCAACTCCACCTTGGAATAGCTGGGTCTGTGGTCCCCCTCCCCAGAAACCACAGTGATGAACATGGAGTAAGCACCTACATCGGACCAGTTATGCCCACGCTGACGAACATGGGAAAAAGGAAGTTGTCACGCAGGTGATATCTTCCAACGGTCCCACAGCAAGGTGCAATTACCCTCAGGCAGGGGACAACACCAGCTCCCTGCTCTGGGATCTCAGCAGCTTCTGAGCCACATGCAGAGATGGGACCAAATGGCATGGGCGGGGGAGGGAGGGGGGTCTTTAACCGGCTGGCCCCAGGGCTTTTTTGCACAGAACCCTGAAAATCTGGAGCTATCCATGGATCAAGTTTGTGGATCTGAAGCAGGAAAAATGTTTGCATTGTCTACTTATGCAGCTAAAAGCATGTCAGCCCAGCTACCATCCCTCCTGCTTTGTGCCCTGACTGACAATAAAAATTGTACCCAGCTCAGCCATAATACAGGCCATTCACTGGATGGGTGAGCCAGGCGGTGGAGATGTGTTGGCAAGTAGCATGGACCACAGGAGTAGCCCCTCCCACTGATTCTTGAAGCAGAGCAAATGGCAGGGTGACCCAGCCAGGACCCCGACCAAGGATCTGAAATGCAGCTGGACACCCTCTGCATTGCCAGGCCTGAAAACATTAGCACAGGTTGGGAATCGTCCAATCAAATGTTTTTTTGCCATTGACCAAATGCCAATTTCCTCTGCAGAAAAGTTTGGGGTTGGACGGGGCCAGTGGGGGTGAGTTTTCAACTAGAAACATAGGGGCGGGGGAGGAGTTTCAATGTTCTCGACATGAAAAATTCTGGTTTTCTGAGCCCTCAGCTTTGTTGTTTTGAAATTAAAGCTCATTACAGAGAGCGAGGGGGTGCGTGGGGGGGGGTGCCACGTGGACACAATCAAAAGGAAGCACTTCTCTTGAGCCAAGCTGGGTTGTTTGTGTTTGTTTGTGTGTTTGTTTCCCCAGGCGTCAGTTTGTGCAAGTTTTCAAGATGGATTTTTCATTCCGAGTCGGGAGGGGAATTTATTTTCCAACCTCTCCAACCATTTCTGCAGGCCGGGAACACGGGACCCCGCCCTGCTGCGCAGAAAAGCTTTCGCAGGCGACAGAACAATGTGGTCACTTTCCAGGAGATCTTCCCACAAGGGTCTGCAGGAGCAATAAAGATCAATGGAATCTGTCCCGGCAGCTAGCAAGAGGAGCGTTTGCTCCTGGAACGACCCAGCGGGGGGTGTGGGGCAGATTGGAAGAGGGTCTGCAGGGCCCTGAGAAAAGAGGGGGGCAGCATGTGCCTCCAGGGGGTTGCAAGATAGAGGGACATATACAAACACTGAGGATACCTCCTGCAGCCAAGGAAATGCTTGGATCATCCCCGGTGACAAGAGAGCAGGGTCCTGAGTGAATTCAGGAACGTGGAGGCAGTGGAGGGAACAAGCAACAGAAACAGCCACAGCAGTTTTGTCACCCCACAACCCCTTCTCTCTGAGGGGCTCATAGCTCTTCACAAACCACCAGTCAAGTCAGTCCTCCTCATCGACATATTACAGAAGGGGACACTGAGGCACAGGAGGGCCCTGCCTTGCCCAGCATCATGGCAAGTCCCAACTCCCAGGTCTGCCCCACTCTTCTCTACCTTCAGGACCTGACCAGGGTTCCCGCTAATCTTTTCCATCCACGTACGGAATAAATGTTTATGTGCGCCAAGGCCCGTCAGATGTGCACCACCAACAGAAACACAAAACCCAGCTGCAGGCACTCTGCTAATCCACTGGATGGCACTTGAATCTCTCCTGGTTGGCCACACAAGTGCACAGCTTACAGGGAATGCTGGACCTGACCACTCTGCCGCCACTGCCATAGTCCAATGCTTCAGACTCCCCCCCACCGGCTGATGCCAGCAGGAGCCAGGGCAGGATGATAAAACATCTGACGAAGCAGGTCTTTGCCCACGAAAGCTTCTGCTCCAAAACATCTGTTCGTCTATAAGGTGCCACAGGACTTCCTGTTGGTCTCGAAGATACAGACTAACACAGCTGCCTCTCTAATGCCTGAGGCTGTTCAGCATAAATGGGTGCAGCTCCACCGACTTCAATGGATCAGCAGTCCTTCCCATCACCACCTGGGACTCAGCCTGGCGGCTGATCAGGGGTCCCATTCATTTTTTCCCATTTCTGGGCAGAATAAATTTTGTTCTGTGCACTCAGGCATGTGCAGATGTGCCCCGCCAGTGGGAACACAGGCTGCCAGCTGTGGGTAATCAGCTGGGCGGCACCTGAATCTCTCCTGGGCGGCCACCCAAGTGCTCAGCTTACGGGGAATGCTGGTGCAGATCGTTCCGGTCCCAGCTCAGAAAGCAGAGATCCTGGCGGTGGCATGGGGGATGTGGGATGTGATTGAGAGCGAGATCATAGGAATGAATCGGGCAGATATACTCAAGCACCCATTCCTCAGCCAGCCACTTCCTCCAAAAGGTCTATTTTTATCTTTGGCAGCACGAGCATGCCTTAGAGCAGTGTGTGTGTGTGTGTGTGTGTGTGTGTGTGTGTGAGAGAGAGATATTGTGTGTGAATGCGTGTGAGATTGTGTGTGAATGTGAGTGAGAGTGTATGTGTGTGTGAGAGAGGGATTGTGTGTGAGTGCATGTGTGAGATTGTGTGAGTGCGTGTGAGATTGTGTGCATGTGTGTGAGAGGGATTGTGTGCGTGCATGTGAGATTGTGTGCGTGTGTGAAATTGTGTGTGAGAGAGATTGTGTGTGTGTTTGTGTGCATGAGAGTGGGAGAGATTGTGTGTGAATGTGTGTGAGAAAGTGTCTGTGTGAGTGTACGTGTGTGAGAGAGAGAGATTCTGTGTGAGAAAGTAACGCATGCCTAGACATGCGACCCAAGCAAACCAAAGCCACCCCAGCCATTTATCCCCAGTGTGTCACTGGAGGTGGGGGCACACACATATTTCAAGTTAAAACGAGCCCTTTGACAATGACCACAGCCCCGCCCCCAGCCAGGGCAGCGAGCAGCCTGGCCTGGCAATGCTCTCTGCACATCCAAACATGCGATCAGCTGCCGCTCAGCCAAGCAGGAGGCTGGAAAACCCGCGGGTAACTCACCCGCGATAGGGTGGGGTGACTGGCAGAGTGCAGGTTTGGCTCAGTCAGGCCCTCGGGAAGCAGCCAGAGGGGAGACCACATCCTCTGAGAGGTCCTGGCTGCAGGGGCAGGAGGCAATTAAGATGCATACAAGGGGGTTGTGAAACAGACAGCACCGAGCCCGCAGGTGAGCAACAGTTTCATCCACAAGTGCTGTGCACCTACCCACCCCCCATCACCTTCGCGCTCCCCCATCCCCCACTCACAGGAGCTAAGAAAATATCTGGGAATCCATAGCCCTGGAGCACCTTAAGGCCTAACAAGTTTATTCATTGGGTCACAAGCGTTGCATCTTACCCACAACAGCTCATGACCTAATAAATAAAATTATTAGTCCTTACAGTGCTCCAGGACTGCTCGGTTTGGGGTTTTTTGGTGAAGCTGGAGAATAACAGGGCAACCCCTCAGAGAGCCGGTGCCTGGCTGCTTTCGGAATACTGGCTGCTTTTTCTGCAACAACTTTGTGAGTGTCCACACAGCGACACGACTATTTCAAAATGATTTTGAAATAGCGGCCGGAATATTTCGAATCCTGTACGCCTCCTTGTACGAGGAAGAGTGCCTCTTCTGAAATAGATGTTTCGGAAAAGGGGCGACGTAGGCAGGGAATAGGGGCTATTTTGAAATAAGCCATAGAGCTTCCAAGGGCTCTCATCCACAATAGCCTCTACTGTGTGTGGACACCCTGTTTGGAAACAGCTGAGAGCTATTTCGATGCGTATTTTGTGTGCAGACGCGTTATTTCGAAAGAAGCTATTCTGGAAAATCTCATCTGGAATAGCTCATTCCAACATAACACTGCTGCGTAGACATACCCAGAATGAATGACACGATGCACTTGGGACGAACACAAATCAAGCCCGGCCGAGTTCCCTGCTGCAGGATCCAGCTGTGCTTTCCCTCCCTTCTCGCATTAAGTTTTAAAATAAGCCTCCTTGCAGGAAACACTGTGACCGGCCTCTCGTGACAAGGTCATTCTCAACCAGCTGGCGAGAACCTCCTCTCATGTCCTTTCACCTGTCCAGAGTCAATACAGCCGTGTCAAGCCCCCTGTCTTTGCTGTGACGCAGCTTTTAGGGACCCAGCGAGGGAGAAGAGGGGTATCGATGTAATTAGATCGATCGCAGCAAGGTCACAGGCTCTCCTCCCCATGGGAAGAAATGAGGGTTCAAAGCAGCCGGGGAAAGGAAGGATAAAATTTAAACCCTGAGCTAATTTTGATTTTAAGAGCGTCTCCAAGCAGACGTTTCACTGTCAAAGTTGGAAAATACACACACACTCCCCACGCATCTAGAGGCACTGCTGCTATTTAAAATCCGCACCAAGATTTGGGCTGAGCACCCAAGCAAGTCAACATTCCCCTCTGTTTCCAGACAAGGTTATTCGTTTCCTCTCACCAGTTCTTTGACCTGAGCTGCTGATCCTCATGGAACTTACTCCTTAGTTTAAAAGAGGGGTTTAGTTAACATGCACCTTATAAAGCCCAAACGTGCCAGCAGGGAGGTTGATTGGCAAGGGCTTGGGCTGAGGTTACCAAGTGATGTCGCTTCCTTTGAAACCCACATTCTTTTAGAGACCTCCTCACGGAACAACAAAAAACATGGCGACAACAGATAATCAGAGTTTTTAAATGTACAATCCCCAAGGTCATTTTCCAACACACCAGCAGACACCTCCCCAGTCCAGTTCCGATTCCTTCCCCTATTCAAGGCATGTTGGTTTCCTGGGTATAAATAACCAACTCTCCAAGGAGATTCCCATCACCCAACCTACCAAAGACCTATCTGCATAGATTCCCAGCTGCAGGATCACTGGAATAAGCAGAACATGGGAGACGACTGGACACTATTAACACTTCTACACAAATAAAGACAGCCAAAACATAGTGGCAATGGTTTTCAGGACAAAATGGCCACACCGGAGGGAGAGGGGGAAAAATTCCCCCCCAAACCTTTCTACACCAATAATTATGTACCCTATTACACTAATTAAAGCATCTTGTTTTTCCAAATACATTTCATTTCCTCCTTACCTGGACTCTGCTCCAATCTGCCACAGCCCTCCTTTAAGTGTCTGTCTTGAGTGCTATTATGAAGGATGCTCCGGCAGGGATACAGGAAGAAAATAGCTCCTGGGTACCAGAATGAGCATTAGCATCAGAGCCTTCTACACACACACTGAGCACTGGGAGAGTCCATTGCAACAGCTGAGGGAAGGGTGGTGCAGGACTGGCTGCTATAGAAAACAAAACAGAGAGAGGGAGGCGGGATTTATTGGTTTTTTTTTTAATGAATCGGGGGAAAAAATTAAAAATGCCTCCCCCAGCTGGTTACCCATCCATGTGGGAATCTGCTGCAAGATCAGCTTGCCTGTGTCAGGGAGGAGATTTCTGCTTAACCGGCTTCACTGAAATGCACTGAAGGAGGTGAGAATGACTAATGGGGTATCAGTAGTCAGTTTCAGCTGATCGCTGCTTCTGCACAGCTTTGCTGGAAGGACTGGTAGCAGAAGAAAAATACTTTTTTTTTTTTTTTTTTTTGCTCCAAGATGCTCACCGTTGTCTATTGCAATTTTTCTCCCGAATCACAACTGCAGAGACACAACCTACTGCATTTCAATGCGGTTTTTCAAACGGGAATCAAAGGGCTTTTTTTGAGCAAAACCCAAATCCTTGACATTCGCAGTTCAATTTCACATCTCAGTGCAGCAAAGGTAAACTCTCTGGATTATCTGGCTTCCCATTGCTGGAGTATTCAAGAAGCTTGGGCTTCGAGGTATTTATCCTCACCACAGTCCAGTGAGGTCAGATGGGGAAACTGAGGCACAGAAAGACTGATTGATTTGGCCAAGGTCACTCAGAGAGTCTGTAGCAGAGCAGAGGATTGAAGCCAGATCTTACACTTCCTACGTTAGCCTCCTAACTCCAGGTTATCTTGCCTGGCTGCATGAAATCAAACATCCAGTCACACCGCTGGCTGGCAATCAGTGCAGAGGGCGTTGGAGCTACGAGGTGGCTACGTCTCTTTGCAATTTGCCTTGATAGATAATGATGATGATGTACATTAGACAGTTTTACAAATTATACCAACCTAGTTAGGCAGGATAGTTATACTGATGGGAACTTGCTTATTCCAGTTTAAGCCACCAATATAAACTAAACTGAAAAAAGCTACGCTGACTGACCTGGTCTAGACACTGATTTTTCCATAAGTGTAAACGTAGAGTATAATTTTTAGCAATACCCCTGCTGCCCCTAGAGTTGGGAGCATTACCGGGAAGACTGACCCAGTCAGGATCGATCTTCTGGAGTTGGATTTCACACACCTGGTAGAAACATGTAAAATTGACCTATCTGAGGTCTCAGTCAACGCTGTATGCCTTGATATTGTGAGGAGTAAGGAAGGTCAACGAGAGGGTTTCTCCCGTCCACCTCCCTCCGTGTAGACAGCCAGGTAAGCTGATCGCAGATAAGTCAATTCTAGCTACGCAATTGCCATAGCTAGAATTGCATATCTGCAATCGACTTACCTCGCTAGTGTAGACCAAGCCATAGTGTCATCATCTTACAGGAGGGGAAGCTGAGGCAGGGGACTTACCATGATCACAGCTGCCCCAGGGCCCAGAGCTAGAATAGAAGAGGTGATGGAGGTGGGATCCGAAGGACATCAGCAGGTGGGGAAGGGAAGCAGCAGCCCAAGACCTGATCAGGGGAGCTATGGGTCAGGACAGAGAAGCACTGGCAGAGCTGTGCAGGGCACCGGGACTGGAAGAGGGTGAGGAGACTGCAAGGCAGCATTGGAGTGAAAGGGCAGAGATGAGTAAGGCCCAGGATAGCCTTTGGAGGTGCCCATGGGTCAGGATCATGGGGCAATGTCAGAATCAGTCTGGGACAAAGTTAAAGGTGCCAAGTCCTTTAGCCCTGAAATGCCGGGTCTGTTGCACAATAACAAGGTTCTGCAGTGCCCCGTGGGAGCAGCAATACTGCCACCAAATTTAAAGCACACGGACTGCAAAAGGAGGAGAGTGGATTTCTTTTTAATTAACTTTTCCTCCTGCCAGAAACGCTCCGCTGTGCTAGCCCCAGAGAAGCCGCCGGTGAAATTGACAAGCCCCAGTCCTCTCTTTAAAGCAGTGTCAGGCACCAGGATGGCGCGTAGGGGAGATATAAAAAGAAATTGCTCCACACCAGCCCAGCTCTGCTTCTGTCAATGCAAACAGCCAAACGCCGCTGAATTCAATGAGAGCAGAGTTGGGCCCGGGTTGAGCAATGCTGAAACTCTCCCCTCAGAGATTACTCGATAAACATGCTTAGAAGGGGAAAGTTGGAAGGGGCCTTAAAAGGACATCCACTTTACCCCCCGTGCTGAGGTAGGACTCCATAGCGCATTTCAGCAGTAGGTATCAAGAAACAGTGGCCTCATTAGTCCCATTTTATGGATATGGAAACTGAGGCAAGGAGCAAGGATATAACTTGCTCATTGCCAGCAGTTAGCATCAAGGATAGGGCCTACCTCTCTGCCATCCCTGTCCAGCACACTACCTACCGGTCAAAGGAAAACACTCACATAAACCCCATGGAGCTCTCTCTGATATCTTGGGCAATTGCCTTCTTGAGAGGGTACAACAGGTACTAAAACAGGGGCACCAGCTTGCAGCTGTCAGGCCGCATGCAGCTCTTTGATCAATGGAGTGCGGTTTCTGCTCAGAGCTGTGCACCCAGACTGGTCTCTGCCACTGTGCACACATGCTCCAGAGCCTGCCCGGAGAAGCGCATGGCAGTGGTGGCAGCTCTGGTGAGACCCAGGCATTGGGTTAGAGCAGGGGTGGAGGAGTGCGGGGGGGGGGGGCAGGGTTCGGGCTGTGGGGGATGGGAGGGGACTGGGTTAGAGTGAGGGGGCTGGGGAGGGCCTGGCTCTGTGGGGGTGAATCTGCATGTACCTGGTTTACACTGTATTTCTTTAAAGAAAATTCAAAAGCTATAGTTTCCCAGGCTGAAGCAATTTGCCTGCGTCAGCACATTTCGTATCTAGAGACAGAGATTGAAATAAACATCTAATACGCTGCACTCTGCCCACAGCTGTTTTGGCTCTCAGGCTCGAACTGGTTGGCCACCCCTACACTAAAGGGCCCCTTCACCTAGGAAGGGAAGAGCAGAACAAGCAGCAACGGCTGGAAACTGAAGCCAGCCAAATGGAAATGAGAAGCAAAGCGTCAATTTTTAAACAGGGTGAATGACTCACTAGTGGAACAAACCACCAAGGGACAGGGTGGATTCGCCGCCTCCTGATGTAACAGATCCCGACCGGAGGCAGCTTTGGACGATGCATTAACCAGACGCAGGTTAGTTGGCTGAGCAGAGGAGTAACTGCTGGATGTTCTCTGGAGCATCTGGGCTGGCCTCAGGGAAAATGGCACATGGGTGAATTTGTATTCCAGCACCTCTGCCCCCACTGCTCCTCTGGCTCCCCACCCATGTCTCCTGTAAGCGAGCACTTGGGCAGCCAGCCACGAGAGGTTCAGGTTCCAACCCGTGGATTAGCAGAGCACCCACAGCCGGCAGCCTGTGTTCCTATGGGTGGTGCACAGCCGCACATGCCTCAATATACAAGAAATTTATTCCGCATATGGATGGAAAAAAATGAGAAGGAACCCTGCTTTTCACACACATCCACTCCCGCCAGCTGCCTCTTTGGGCGCCCCACCCACTCCTTTGGCCCTGGCCCCATTGCCTCCTGGGGTTCCCTAGTCCTCATTACCACCAGGCCCCATAGTCTTCCCCACATCATATTGCCTCGAGTTCCCTTCCACAGCTGCACCACCCCAGGCCTAACCTGTTCCTTGCCTCTTGAATATAAAGCTGCTCCTGCAGGAGCTCAGAACACCGGCCTTAAACATCTGTCCACATATCACAGCCGTCCACGTACCATACCCATCAGTCGAGCCACCTGCCGAATTTTCACACTAGGTGCTGCTGCCCTGCCATTCCATCCCACGCCTTTTTCTGTACATCTGTCCAGCCAGCACCTCAGAGCTGGCACCTCCTTCACCTAAGGCACTCAGCACTCGTCTTACAATTAACAGACAGTCACTGGCCAGGTCAAACACAGAGCAAAGTGTTAAACTAACAGCAAAGATGGCGACAAGTCCTTTCAGTTCACAGAGCCCTGCATCTGTCCTCACCCACAGGGCATAAAGGAACTTCCCCACTACAGTTGGTTGAGTCAGGGGGAGCTTGTTTAAATGAGGGGACAGCCAGGCAGCACCAGGTAGGAATAGGCTAATATGCCTTAAATAGTTGGCGAGCCCTCCAGGAGCACCCCAAGTTCTGCAGCCCAGAGTGGCCTCACTAGCACTGGTCTTTGAAATAGCAGCTGCAGGGAAGAGGCTGCAAGGAAAGACCCAGGCGATTGATGTTTATTGTATAAATCGATTCCCACCCTTCAAGTCAGCTGCAGGCCACTCCTGACTGACATGGGGTGTGCTCAAGTGGTTTGATCCACAGATGGAAGCCAGGTCTCCTCGGTCCTACCCCTGTGTGAAAGGGAGTACGGCCGAGTGGCTTGATCCATCAATGAGGAGCCAGGACTCTGAAGTTCTATTTCTGACTGGAAGGGGGTGCAGTTGTGTGGTTCAGTCCATGGATGGGGAGCCAGGATGCCTGGGTTCTATTTCTGATGGAAAGGGGGTGCAGTTGAGTTGTTTGATCCACGGTGGGGGACAGGGAGAGGATTCCTGGGTTCTATGCCCAACTGAAAGGTTGAGTGGTTCGATACAGTGAGGACTCCTGGGTTCTCTTCCTGACTGGAGGGGCATGGGATCAGGTGATTTGATCCAGGGATGGGGAACTCAGGACCCCTGCATTCTGCTGAAGCACTGTCAGAAACCTTTCTTCCCGCATAGCTGCCCTCTCAGCCCATACACACACAGAAGCTGCCCAGTGCTGCCAGACCATAAAGCAATCCGTTTTGCCATGTGAAACAGGCTCTTACTGGGGGGAAAGGAACCTCCCAACCACAGCCAGTTTGCCCTGCCTATGGCTTTCTCGCTCCCAGGCTCCTCTCCAATAAATCAAGTGAAGTCCACCCTCCGACATCTAAGCAGCACAGCAGGCTATTAAACACAGAATCGTTCCCCCAGCTCATACCAGACACTATTTATTGCCCACCCTGGTAGTCCCCTAAGCAGCTTTTATCATCAGAAACTGAAGCAGCATTTTATTGTTCTTATTTCCATTATTATTTATGGCCGCGTAAATACCAAGTGGCCGCATGCAGCCATCCTGCAGGAGGTTAAACAAGGATTACAGGCTGTTTGTATAGATCTGTTGCCATTAAAGGATGTGAAGAGGCTGGGATGGGACCAAGAAACCTAAGGGTTGTGTTGTTCCATAGAAGAGTCTCAATCAAGGATCAGGTCCCAGCTGTGCAAGGTGCTGTACATTTGTATTCTTATTAGGAGCATTACAGTACAAGCCCATTACGACTCAAGATCCCATGTTGCTAGGTGCTGTACAAAGATGATTGCTGCTCTCCTCTCCCTGAATGAGTGCTCAAAGTATATGTGGGGTCAGTTCCTGGCTCTGCCACCAAATGGCTGCATGGCCTGAGGAAAGTCACTTAGCCCAAGGTTTCTATAAGGAACTGGTAATTTGGGAGGTCTAACCCCAGATGCCTTAAAGAAGCCCCCATTTGCAGATCCTGGGTTCTCACCACTTTCTGAGCATCAGATTCTTTGAAGGCACCACAGAGGGGCACCTGCTTTGGAAAATCTTGGCCTTTCCTGGGCCCCCATCTGTAAAATGGGGATAATGACCTTACCACACCGATTATAAAGTCAGATTTTTCAAAAGTGCCACTGAAATCAATGTGAGTTGAGGGGCACATGTTAAAAACTATTTGGGTGTCAAAGCTCTGGGGCAGGGATTTCTCTAGGCAGCCCAGTTCAGTCTCTCTTGGGGTGTCCAGAATACACATAATTGAGTAAGGAGGCCAGGGGGTGGGAGGGCACATTGGACTGACACAGCTCTGAAGGCCTCTGGAGAATTTTAGATCAGGGACAGGAGCAGACTGGCTCCCTACACATGACCTGTCAGCTTGCCTCAACCATGCCCTCACAGAGACAGGAGAAGATTTCAATCTTTGGAGGAAAACCAAGGTTCCCTCTATTTTTTTCCATTTGTGTGCAGAATAATTTTATATGCACTGAGACATATGCAGGGGGACACCACCCATAGAAAGAGGAACTGTCGGCTGTGGGCACTTTGCTAATCAGCATTTGAATCTCTGCTGGGTGGCCGCCTCAAATGCTCAGAGGACACCTTCATGGGTAGCTTAAGCAGAGGGAATCTCTATTGGTTACAAATTGGCCAATGGTCACCAGGGTCCAAGATTAGGGTCTCGCCCCACCAACTCACCTCACAAAGAAATTTATTTTTGTTGCAGAGGAAAGCGTGGGGTCGGAAGGGGAGGGAACACCCCTTCTGCCAGGATCCATTTGAAAAGAATTATTTTCCACTCATTTTGCCAAGCCTGTTTGTAGCCTTAACAACCACCTCGCTGAGTGGCAGACTGTGAAATTAAATCCAACTGTACAGTAAATGGCACCAAATTACAGGCTGTAATTGTACCACTGCCGGGGCCCTTTCAGAGATTTCATTTTACGTTATTTCAGCTTCCCAGAACAGAGGAATACAAACAGAGGAAACGGCCGTGTTTATGGGCCTCCTGACAGCAGCCAGGGCTGTGAGGAACCAGGCTGGAAAAGCAGATCAAAGCCCAAAATTGCAAAGAGATATTAAAGATTCATGCCATGTATATTGGACAAACTGGACAGTCTCTGCGCCAAAAGATGAATGGACATAAATCTGACATCAGGAAATAGAACACACACAAACCTGGAGGGCAGTGGTTCCCAACCTGGGGTCTGCAGACCCCTGAGGGTCTGCCAGGGTATTGCAGTGAATCTGTGAAAAAAGATAAATAAAAATGATCAAAGAAAATAAGTTTTAAACAAATTGCAGAGTTACAATCAATTATTTTTAAATTAAATATCTTCCAGTGTTATTTGCTGTCCAAAAATCTACATTGTGGTTGCCTTTTTCATTTAATGAAATGTACATCTCAACAACCTCTCAAGGTCCCTTCCAGTTCTATGATATGACAAGTCTCTTTATATGACATTGTGGCTAGAATGGGCTGTGATGGGGGTCCATGAACAGTGTGGGGAGGTGATTGAGGGTCTGCAAACAGTCTGGGGAGGGTCATTGGTGGTCCGCACTAGTGAAAAGGTTGGGAACCACTGCTGTAGGAGAACCCTAACTTCCCTGGACATTCAATCATGGATTTAAAGGGAACCATTCTTCTGCAAAAGAATTTTACCACAAGATTACAAAAAGAAGCATCTGGACTGGAATTCATTTATAAATCTGACCCCTTTAACCTCGCTCTGAATAGAGATCTTAATTATCTTATGCCCTACAAGGACAATTTCCCCACCTTTGAGATGCGCAGGCATGAGACACATCCTATTTAATTTGCTTCATTAACTAGTCCTATTAGAGACAGGTAACTTTCCCCCACCCCCTGCTATATAAACCCTAGTGTCTGCCTTTCCTCTTCATTTTTCATTCAATGAAGTGCATTTTACCCACAAGAGCTCATGACCGAATGGATTTGTTACTCTCAAAAGTGCCACAGGATGGCTTGTTGTTTTGTGAGACTTAATACGCGAGGGGTTAAAGACAGAGGGAACGAGAGGGGAGCCTATTAATGGTAGATGGAGACATTTTAGGCTACAAGTCTACCCATGTTTCCTGGGAATGAAATTTACCTCAGATTACTGGCCGACAACCGTGAATTTCTGGGATCAAGGCATCATATGAGAAGAGCCTTCTCCTCTGGGCCCCAGAGTGGGTCTGAATCAGGTGTGATGCATGGCCTGGGAGCACTGCCTTTGGAAGAAAAGCCCATTCCACAGGCAGAGACACGCCACAGATTGAATGAACAGAACCAATAAAGGGAAATGCACCGTAAAGTCATGGATTGCAAAGCCAGATGGGACCATTCTGTACCAGAGTCTGACCATCGCAGGCCAGAGCTAGTCACCCAGTTACCCTGCATGGAGTCCAATAAGACCAGTCAGACGCAGTCAAACCAAAGGTCCCTCTAGTCCAGTGTCCTGTCTTCTGACAGTGGCCAATGCCAGGTGTCCCAAAGGGAATGAACAAAACAGCGAGTGATCTCTCCCTGTCACCCATCCCCAGCTTCCAGCAAACAAAGGACCTCTCTTGATGAACCTACCTTCTGCGGATGTATGTGGCTCTTTCTGGAACCCTCTTAAAGTCCTGGTCTTTACAACAGCCTCTGACAAGGAGTTCCACAGTCTGACTGCGCATTGTATGAAGAAAAAAAAACCAAACACTTCCTTTCGCTTGTTTTAAATTTGCTGTCTGTTCGTTTCAGCTGGTGACTCATAATTCTTGTGTTATGGGGAGCCATCTCTATATTCTCCACAGCAGCCAGGATTTTATAGACTTTTTCTAAGCAGAAAATCCCAGTCTTATTAATTTCCCCTCATATCGAAGCCCTTTCGTACCCCTCAACTTTTTTGTTGCCCTGTTCCAAACCTTTTCCAGTTCCAACTTAGTAACTTGTGTTCAACTAAACGGTCCGGGCCAGAAAGCCAGCCAGCCTGGTTCCCAAGGCTCTCAAGAGGTAGAGACTTCACTGCCTCCCTTGTCCGTTTGCTCCCAAGGGAAAACCATCCTCACTGGTAAACATTTGTGCCTTATTCCTTGTTTTGCCTTTTTTCACTAGATTATTTTAGAGATCACTTTAGTCCTTGGTATATCCCCCCGCTCCCCCCACCCCTTCCGAGAGTAATTAGAACAGTTATACCAGTGCTACCATTGGGGTGGACATGGGTACACCAGTATAACTTAATCCCCTTCCTGTACAGCAACAAACTATACAAACATAGGTAACCGAGTTAGTCTGTATCTTCAAAAACAACAAGAAGTCCTGTGGCACCTTATAGACTAACAGATATTTTGGAGCATAAGCTTTCGTGAAGCAGGTCTTTGCCCATGAAAGCTTATGCTCCAAAATATCTGCTAGTCTATAAAGTACCACAGGACTTCTTGTTGCTATACAAACATAAGCACTTGTTGCTATAACTGCATTCATGGATGGAGCAGGGAATCACACCCCTTTAACTATACCAGTGTTTCTCAACTTTTTCTAATAAAGTACCACCTTTTCAAAAGAAAATAAGTACCCCAGTACCCACAATTTTCAGACAATTTTTTTCTACTTTTGCAACACATTTCTTCTCCTGTATCAGAGCAAGTTGTACTGCAGTATCCTGTTACTAGTATGTTTAGCATTCTCGAATTTCTGAAAACGTTTCTGAACAATTGCCTGAATATTACAGAGAAGTGGTTCTCAACCTATTCACATCAGTGTAGCCTTTCAGGAGTCTGATGGGAGCACGCAAGACCAAAGTTTCACCTCACTTGTAAAAACTACTTGCTTCAAAATCAGACATTATAATAAAAAAGCGTCACAACATACTATTACTGACAAATCGCTTCCGTTCCCATGTTTACCCTTAAATTATAAAATAAACGAATTAGGATATAAATATCGTATTTAAACCTGAGCGTGTAAATCAGAGCTGTACAAACAAGTCATTGTATGAAATTGGTTTGTACTGACTTTGATAATACTACTTTTGTAAGCCTGTTGTAAAACTAGGCAACTAAAAGAGTTGATGTACCCACTTGAAAACCTCTGAGTACCCGCGGGCTATATATACCCCCCGGTTGAGAACCTCTGAACTATACCAGTCCCGTTGAAATAATCCAGTACGTGTGCACACACACAGAGCCCTTAGTGACACACCTCCAATGCACAGAGGAGAAACGACAAACAGTCTAATCCTGGTCAACAATCGGTGGAAGATAATCTCTTTCAAAATCTGTGCACAGGTAGAAACACTCACCAAGCCCTTTCGTACCTCGCTTATATACCAGTGGTGTTGGTGCAAACTCCAGTGTAACTTGACAGCCAGCTCTGAAACAGATACATCCAGCACCAGATGTGATGTATAATCGCTCCCCCGCCCACCCCATCACAGCTCTCCTCTCTTCTGTAAAGGGGGTACAGCAGAATTGGTTCTTGCTGTCCCTGTGCTACCACTGGGGGAACCGAGGCAGAGATGGCTGATGCTTTAGCCCAGTGAGTCAATGGCAAAGCCAGAAATAGGGGCACGCAACCCTTGAACCCCGCCCAGTCCCCTCTCTGAATCGTTGAAGCAGCTGTTTTCCTATAGGTTCGGCAAAGCAGCTGCAAAGGACATTTTAAGACCCTACCAGTGAGGGATGCAAAGTAACTAGACTGTGGCCTCATCTGCAGCCATGGCAGGACAGCATCCCCAGAGAGGGGAGAGAAGCTACTGAGGTGGTACAAGACATGCCCATAGCCAAGAAGCTGAGTGTGCGGGAGCTGCGCTGTCATCTCGGGCTGTCCCACAGCACGAACCCCACAATCGGGTGATTGGGCATGACATGGGGTCACATTGGCCATGGGGTTGAGAGAGTAGAGAACTGGGCTGGGACGTTGCTGGATGACCTCAGGCAAGTGGTTTCATTGCTTTGTGCCTCAGTTTCCCTAGCTGTACACCGTAGGAGAGGATACTCCTCTGTAAAGCCCTTTGAGATCCATGGGTGCACAGTGCAAGATCAGAGCTGGGGATATTGTCTAAAGTACAGAGTAGCCTGGGCTGAGTTTGTCAAAGGAGACTAGGTAACAAGGGGCCCATCTCCCACGGGCAGTCGCTGGGAATCAACTATCTAAATCCCTTATCAACAGCCTCTAGTTCTTTTTCCACTGGCAGATCTCAAAGTCCTGTACAAAGGAGGTCGGGAACATCCTCCCCATTGTCCCGCTGAGGAAACTGAGGCACAGAGAGTGGCAGTGGTTACCTAACGGGCCAATGACGAGAGCCAGGAATAGAACCCCAAGCCCAGGTCAGCACTTTACCCACTAGGCCCCACTGCCTTGCAAAGTACACCAACACTACTGCTGAGAAAGGGCCAAGGGCTTCCCTGGGGCAGAGGGGCTCAGCACATGCAGGGTGCAACCTTTCTACCCAACCCCAGGTAAGTGGGGCCCTGACAGTTAGCCCCCAGTGCAGACAATCACGGCTGCTCCAGTGGTCGCTCCTGCAAGAAGAGCAAGCAAAGAAGGCGGCGAATTGGGCTCACACCTTGGCCCCATTCCTACAGAGTACGTAGGCACCTAACTCCCTGAGGCTGGGCACCCAAATGCCTGTGAGCCTCGTTTCCCAAACCTCTGCGGCATTCTCCTTTGGGCAGGGATCCCCAGGGAGCAGAGGGGCTGGGTTTTAGTATCTAGGGAGGCAAACAAAATGATGCTCCTCCCGCCAGTATCACAGCATGCTGCAACATGCATAGTGCGCAGCACCAGGCCCACTCGCTGCTAACAAGGCACAGGTGCTGTCGCAAACCTCGCACAGGGGCAGGGCCCCCCGGCTTCTCCTGCTGGGTTCTGACACTGCCTCGGAGGTACAGTTCTAAAACGTTTCTAGCTTCCAAACTCTCAGGGCCACAGCAGTGATGCCTTCAGGCCGAGCGCCCCCTCCCCTGCCCCTTCCTCCTAACCCAAAACATCCCCAGGGCAGGTACCACCAACCCCGAGTCACAGCAACCCTCCTGGCCTAGGGGTCAGGGATCCCATGTTTCATTCTGGAAGGGGCCCTGTCTCAGTCCCTCCTAAGCATCCCTTCTGCTCCCCTTCGGGTCTGGCCTGACAGAGGGGAATGCAAGCAGGGAGAGTGCCCAGGCCCGCACGTTCCCCAAAGTCCCAGCTCTGGGCCCTAATGGGGTGATACAGCATCTAGCCCTTTCCTTGGTCCTATACACTCCCTCTAGGTCACTTCCGACCAGGCTGTGGTTCCTCCAGCTAGGGCATTGGTGCAGCCTTAGTACCTGCAGCACACACACCTTCTCCTGCCCTTTTAAAAGATCCCTCTCCATGTGCACATCCTGCAGCTGCAGAGGGATGGGGCCCCCTAGCCCAGTACGGTGCTGCGCCTTGCTCAGATTTAGTACAGAGTCTGTCAGCCCCACACCCACCAGCAAAGAGAATTTCCCAGCATGGGCCCATGTCAACATCCCTGCTCCTTTGCATGCCCTCCTGCATTGCATCAGAAATCTTCTGCTCTTCCCTTGCAAGGGCCTTCAGGGCCGGTGCCCCACACCCTTCACTCACTATGAAAAGGGAAAATCCTACCTCTGAGCAGACCACAAGGCAGCCTCCATCGCCACTTGTTACTGCAGGGCTGTCTCCCACCCTACCCCCAAACACCTGGGCAGCCTCCTTCAAATCCTGCCTTACACTGCTCCTGTGCCTACAAAGAGAACCAACCAGCAACCAGGCAGCTGGAGTTCTGGCCTGCTGATCAGTACAATCTTCTTTCCTTCTACTTCCCCCTCTGTCTGTATCCAGCTGTTGTCTCCTCTTGCACCTTGTAAGCTCTCTGGGGACAGGGACTATCCCAAATGCACGTGCGCAGCACCAGGAGGGACTGAGCCATCACGACACAGATAACAAATAACTCCTTGCGAGGGCAGGTGCAGTTACGGGGAAACCAGCTGGATTTGCTCCTATGATGTGCATCAGCAAAGCCCGCCACTTCCAACGGCGGACGCCTGACACCTGGGAAAGGGCGAGAGGCAGCCAGCGGGTGGCTTTTCAGAGAAGCAGGCTGCCGTGTTAGCAATTAGGAAAGTCAGGGCTGAAAGGGAACAGTGGGGATTCGGTGAGAACCCACCCTGCTGTAAACTCCAGCTCACTTCTCCGGCTCTAATTGGCTCCTAAAGGGGAGGGCAACTTTTTAATACTTACATCCAGATTTTTTTGAAAATGTTAGTGGTGCACTAATTAACTCCTAAGAGCTCTATAAACAAACCAGCTTAAAGATAAAGTTACTTGGCCTGTCTTGTGTGGTCACCATTACAACCAGCATCTGTACTAGGGACATAAAAATCCCACTTAGTTAACTGGTTAAACATTAGGTATAATGGGATAATTGATTAAATGAGGAGATGTGCAGCTAGGGGGCCACAGCTCGAGAGGCCCTTTACCTCACAGAACCCCTGCCTGCAGCACAGCAGGGGATGATCCAGCAACTCCCCAGCAGCAGTAGGTCTCATGGGGCTGGAGCAATGCCCTTCTCCAGCACCTACTGGTTAAACCGCTAAGCCTCATTCAGTTAGGGCGAGGCTTACTGGTTAATCAGTTAGCACCCCCAATCTATACTTTGTGCAGGTCACTTCCAAAACAAGCAGGAAAGAAATATTTTTACCTACAGGGAAACATGATGATAAACCCATGTGGAGCAGCTGGAAGTACTTTGAGACTTCTTTTTTTGGAACTGACTCGATTTCAAACTGAGAGCACGTCTCGTTTATTGGACAAACTTCTGTCGGTGAAAGACACGGTTCCAAGCTCCTGCAGAGCTCCTCCGCTGGACTGGGGTTTCAAGACAACAGCGTTGCTTTACAGCACCAGGTCGATCGACATCCATCTTTCTTCCCATCTTCAAAAGGGAGACTTTTTAAAGACTTTCTTCAGCAGATAGAAGGCTCCAGCCACAGCCAGCCTCCAGCCACAGCCAGCCTCCCCCCGCGCCGCTTCCTAGCTGTCAAGGGAGGTGTGAAACTTTCCGCTCAGCGACTCCACTTTTATACTTTCCCAATTAACAGCTTCACTCGTGCAATCACAGTGAATTTGTTAGAGAAGCTGGGAAGATGCTAAAGATACAGCCCTGCATGGCTGTCTAACCATGCACACCTGCAGAGATTGTACAGACTATCTGTGTCTTCAGGACAGGCCTGACTTCTTGCCTTGTCTCCAACTGGGGATTAGCACCACCTCGCTGCCAGAAAGATCTCTTAAAAGAGGTCAGACTTTGGGTCAGCTGGCGCCACAACTCTGGAACTCTGAGAGCCAGAATCTATTCCTAGCTCTGCCACTGACAGGCTGTGACCTTGGGCAAGTCACTTCATAGACTTTATAGCCAGACCTCCTGCATAAGGCTGCTAAGCTTCACCTCGCTATTGAGCTTAAGTGGCACTTCCAGAGGGCCTCCAGGCTGCAGCTGAAGATGTGGAGAGGAAAGCCACTGCTCCCACAGCAGATCATTACAGTGGTAAACTGCCGCCGTGTTTTATTCTTACCCAGAATTTGTCTGGTTTCAGCTTCCAGTTCTCGCTGACTTTCTGCACCAACCAGAGGCAGTCTTCTTATGTCCAGTATTTGATCCCCAAGGAGCATTTTTTGGCTTGGTCTACACTAGACCTTACAGTCAACTGCAGATACGCAATTCTAGCTATGGCAATTGCATAGCTACAATCAACATACCTGCAGTCAACTGTAAGGTCTGTCCTCCCCGAGGGAAGCTGATGGGAGCACTTCTCCTACCGACCTCCCTTCCTCCTGATGAGAGCAATACAGGGGTTTGGCTGCAGACCCGGGGGGATCAATTTTGTGTGTCTTTACCAGATGCACAAAATCAAACTCCAGAAAAATCAACCCTGAATGGGTGGCTCTCCAGGTAAGTGTAGACCTCAGAATTAAGGCACTGGTCAGCAGTGTTCCCTGGAAGCTGAGCACTTGGGCAGCTGTCTAGAAAAGATTCAAATGCCACCCACCTGATTAACAGAGCGTCCCCCGTCACCTACAGCACCCGATTCTACTGGTGGTGCTCAAACATTTAGAGGGAAGACTGGTGCTCAGTTTTCTTTATGATCAGCAAAACTGCATGAGCTCTCTAGGTTTCTCACGGTTAGGCATCTTCTGCAGCCCTGGAATCACTCTTCTAAAATGCAGACACCCAAACTGGATGCAGTATTCCAGTACCCATCTCACCAGTGCCATAAACAAGGGGGAAATCACCCATATTCCCATTTCCACATGTACATCCAAGGATTTCATTAGCTCATCTTGCCACAGCATGGCCCTCAAAGCTGCTGGTGGGTTGCTTCTCCGCTCTAGCCTCTCAGCCTTCTCGCCTTCTAGCTTATCATTTACACTGTAAGCTCCTTGACACAGGCCTCTCTGTCAGTAGGTCTCAGTGCAGAGCCTGGGGCGGTGCCACTTTGAGCTTGGTTTGGGTTTCACCATGACGCAAACAATCCTAAATCAGTTTGATAGAGGCCACCCTCTGATTGCTATTTTACAAAGTCAAACAGGCTTAAAAAGTTACAGGAACAGCACCTGCCATGTTTGCAGAGCAGACATTAAGCAGGGGATCCAGACAGTGAAATTGAACAGATACAGACTATGTTAAAAAAGAAGGAAGAGGACTAGTCTATTTCCATTGCACAAGCTGAATGGAATGCAGAACAACAATGGCAAAAGGTAAATTAGATTTCTAGCATCCTAGGTGCCAGAGGCAGGTGAGTGCAGCAAATCAGAGAAAAACTCCATTACTTGGAAGACACGTCAATAAACCTGCCTGCTTTTATCCCAGTCTGGCAATTATCAACCCACAAGAGCTCTTATCTCAGTGAGATGGTGGCTGCTAGGACACGAGGCATGAGCTGCGTGGAAAATGTCTCTCTGGGTATGTTTGAATGATTGTATGTTTGTATGATTGAAGCACACGCTTAGCTGGAAGAGGAGATTGGTGACTGGAGGCCAACAAAGTAGCAGCAGAACTGCAGTCTCTGTTTGAGAAAGCCAGAATTTTAACCCTCTGCCTAAGTTTTCCTGTTAGATCCGAAGTTTTGGTTAGATCAAGAGCTGCTCAAAAATACAGAGGGAACAGCTCCCCTTTGGGAGAACCCCTCCCCTGCTCCTTTTTTTCTAAACATGCTGGGGGAACCTACTGATTTCCAGTTTTTTTCCATGGGAAAAACTGATTAGGGGATTTTGGGCACCGTTCTGATTAATTTCAATTGGCATTTTCTACTGCTTGAACTTTTAATACATCTCTTTTAGAATCACACGGAACTGTTCTACAGAAAAGCCAAAGACAGCATGCTTCCACCCTTGCAAGTCATTTCATGGGCCCTGCTGTGGTGTATGGACAGCCCGTCCCACCAGGGCAAGGGCACAGAGGTGTGTGTGGACGCCGCTCGTGTGGCTGCCACTCTGAATCAGTTCTTAACTCTGAAGGTGTGGCATAAGGGCCAGAGTCAATACCGTAGCCCTAGAGGTCAGGGCAGCACAGCCTAATGGCCAGAGTCAAGTGGTTGGGGACAGCAGCCCAGGTGTGGGGGGAACAGGTCTGCCCTACTCCACCAGGCCCTGACCCAGGACACCAGCAGTGGGGACCTAACCTGCCACTCAGTAGGGAATCCTACACCCCAGTGAGTTTGCCACTCACTCAGCAAGGAATCCCTCCACAACATGCTGAATTTACTGGGGCGGGGCGGGGAGTCACTCATGCATGCCTCTGAATCACTTCCGACCAGTTCAGATGTTGGGATGATCCATGTTGCTGCAGGCTGCTCGGGTTCCTTGGGCTCTGCTGCACCACTCTCCCTCTGAGGCTCCAGCTCTCGGGTCTCCAGCTCCTGCTGTCTGGGTCACCTCCGGTAGCAAGTCCTTCCAGACTGAGCTGCTCCCTTTTATACTGCTCCACCACTTGGAGCATGCCCAGTCTGGATGGAGGGGAGAGATTTCCTCCACCCACAGGGGTTTAACCCCTTCTGTCCCAATGTGGGGCAGACCCCAATCAAGATCTTTTCATTTGAGGAATTTTGGCCTTCCAATCCGAACTGGAATGTTTTTTTTAAATGGCAGAATTCTCCATGGAATGAAAATTCCAGTTCTTAACCAGTTACCACTAAGTAATTCCTCTCTCCCTCTGCCTTCACTTACAGGATTCATTTAAAGCAAGAAGAAATGCTCTGGGGGTCCCTAAACCTGATTGCCAGAAGCTGGGCCTGGACCACAGCAGGGATCAGCTGACACATTCCAGGGTTCACTTTGTTCCCTCTGAAGTGTCTAGCACCAGCCGTGTCCCAAGACAGGATGCTAGAACAGAGGGACCATTGGTCTCAGCCATCTTAGCCATTTGTAGCTCTTATGTGGGAGGTGGAAGCATGACTTTGGGAAGCATCTCTTGTTAACCTCCATTTGCTTTGGATGCCAACACTGACCTTTGCTCCACTCGGGTACCTGCTTATTCAACTCTTTATCGCAGCCGGGGCAGGGGGGTCTGGATTCAGACCACAGGTTCCCCACCTCTGCTTTATCCACTTGGTTTAGAAATGGGGCAAGAGGCTCTTGTCCTAGTCTGCTCAGACTCCATGCTCTTCAGCTGCTGAACCCACTTTCACTCACACGATGGTTCAAGACAATTAGGGACAAAAGCAATGGTCCCACTGATCTTTTCTATCCATGTGCAGATTAAATTTTGTTATGTGTACTGAAGCCTGTGCAAATGTGCACCACCCAGAGAAACACACAACCTAGCTGTGGGCACTCTGCTAAACAGCTCGGCGGCGCTTGAATTCTCCTGTGTAGCTGCACAAGCACACAGCTTACAGGCAAACTGGACTGAAGCCACCACCCCCTCAGCCCGCAAGGAGCCCAGGCAGTGGGCCTGCTGGACTAGGGTATGGCCATAGATCTGTACGCGAAGGAACAACCATGCAGAGGCAGGATTCTTGTGTGTAAAACATGCATGAGGCTCAATGGCACAAGCTGCTGGGAACCCAAGGACACCAGGCACTACTGACTCCTCCAGGTGTGAGGTAGGTAGGGGCTGGCAGGCTGTGGAGTACGACGATAAAAAAACCACACTCGCCCCAAAGAGCAACGCCCGAGCTGTTTATTTGTAAAGGGCCAATCTTGGTGGGTTCACATAGGGGAAAAAAAAACGCATTAAAATCAAGAGCAGGGGGAGGAAAAACAGAAGTAACACGGCTAAGGGGACTAATGGGGCATCACACGGGTAGGGAGACACTGACGATTCTGATCAGGCTTCCCGTTCTTAGGAATGTCAGTCCAAAAAGAAACCAAAATCCAAGGCTGAAGAGAGAGGAATTCACAGTAGGAAGGTTCTCTTGCTGGCTGGGTCCTGATACGGCTGCATTTATGGTAGGGGTCCCCTTAAGGGCCCGCGAGGTGGCACTGGGGGTCTCTGGGCAGGACGAGGTGGCAGAGGGACCCGCTGGTAGCCGTAGGGCGGTGGGCGAGGTGGACTGCTGTAGCCATGAGGAGGCATCAGCGGAGGTGGCCCACGCATGCCGTGGTGGGGCATGGGGCCCGGGTGACCTGCAGGGACAGAGCGTAGTGACATGAGAACCCAGCTGAAGCAGAGATTTTGCATGGGAGATTTCAGGCCCCACAAATTGATTTTCAATCCAAGAGGCTGTTCAGAACCAGGACCCTCGGCCAGCGACTTGGCTGGGCATGGCCCTGCAGGCGACTCACGTGCGTGGGGCCCTCCCCACACCTCAGGCTGGAGTCTGGTCCCAGCGGAGCAAACCGGCAATGAAATGACACAGGTTTGGGCAAAGCACAACCACTGTGCCAAGATGCCTACGTGGACAGCTGCACAAGTGAAGTCAATGCAGCAAGCAGCAATTAGAGGCCTGTCCCCCTTCCCCAGCCCGATTCCCTGCAGCAGAGACAAGAGCCCCTGGCCTCCCAGCAGCACTGGGAAAGAGGCACTTTATCACTCAAGCCCTCCCTAGCTGGGAAGCCAGAACAGAAGCCTTCAGTCACTGGCTTCAGGTGCCTTTTGGCTGAGAATCTAAGGGAACATCCCCACTCAACAGCTGGGGAAGGCAGGTAAATATCATGAGAAACTGCCAAGGTCACACAATGAGGCAGTGGCAGAGCCAGGAACTGACCCTGGGAATCCTGACTCCCAGTCTCCGGTCCAGTCTCCAAGACAGTGACATAACCAGGCACCATTTCAGGTCTCAGTACTCCTCCCCTGCTGACCGCCCCCCCGAACAAGCTAAAGGCTGCCCAGGCATGGGTTGGTATTAGACCCTGGACTGTAGAAGGCGCCTGCTCTCATTCTGGGGCATAAACAACACATCTCACAGGTGCCCACTTACCCATGGGCGACCCGAAATGGGGCCCTCTGGGCGGCATGCCCAAGGGAGGTGGTCCAGGGTGAGGCATGCCGTGAGGAGGGCGGGGTGGGGGCTGGCCTCCTGACCCCGGTGGCCCTGGATGATGATGCTGGCCCATCCCAGGCGGTCCATGATGCACCTGCATGGGCGGCATCCCTAGGGAAAAGCACAAGAGGTTTGTTACACTCACTCACATTCATAGCAGCTGATTAGCAACCAAGTTCTGACCATGCAAGCAGCTGGACAGGATCCTAGTGACCTGGGCTGGGGCAACAGGACCAGGCCCAGTAGCACTTTTACAGGCCCCTGGAGACCTGAAGTCCAGCAGGCGAGAGGCTTTCACCAGCCAATTGAAGGCCGGAAAGGCCCGTTAGATCATTATACAGCCCAGGCCACAGCATGGAACAGTCAGCCCAGAGGTGAAGCCAATGGCTGGTCTATGGCTAACACATTGCCTCCTGAGGCCATGATTCTGAATTGGGAGACTCAAGAGACAGAATTCACCAGTTTCCTTTGGACTCTGCTCCTGCAGGTAATCTCCCTGGTATCATGTCTTACTTCCAACCTGAATGCATCGGGCTCTAGCTGTCACACACTGGTTCTCAGTCTGCCTTTCCCGTTAATTTAAAAAACCCCTTCAGTGCCAGCCAAGAAACTTGGTGTCATTAATAACATACATTATTCTAAGCTGCCATCTGCAGTCTCCAGGGTTCTCTGTAAACTATGTGCTTGGGTTGCACCCAGAAGAGATTCACGTGCTGCTCAGCTGCTCAGCAGATTGCCCAAAGCAGGCAGCATCGGTTTCTACAGCGGTGCACATCAGTACATCTTGGTGCATATCACAAATGTATTCCACCCTTGGATAGAAAAAGTTAGAGGGAACCCTGGCAGCCTCCAGTGTGGCACAGATAGAAAAGTGGGCAACAGCCACCAGCCACATTTCTGAGGCTTCTTAAAGAGGAGCCAGCACACAGACAGTGGATGTGAAATGGTCGCTTGGCACACAGGGAAGGTATGACCCAGTTCTGCCAACGACAAATTAAAATAAGGCAGTTGTGGACAGATACCAGACGCTGGGATAAAAAGACAAGGGAAGAGAGGAATGACAGATTCATTAAAAAAGGATTCTTCTCTTTTCCCCTTTAACAGAAATCCAAGGACCCGGAAACACCTCCACAAGGCAGGAACCAAGAATTTAATGGGCCTTTCACTGTTATATGTAACCACCTATTTTAAAGTACTGTGAGCCAGCGTGTAATTGAAGACTGCAGCCATCTGTCACCAACACAGCCAAATCCACAATTAGACAAAGCCTCCTAATCAGACGCCAGGAAAGAGATGTGACTACCTAACAGATAAAGCTGGCTTCGCAGTTTAGAGTAGGGTGGCAGGAAAAAAAAAAATTGAGATTTTTAAGAGATCAGCGGCATTCTTGCACTAACAAGGCAGTGGCAGAGCCTTATACATGAGCACTGAAGAGTGAAACTTTTTAGGAAGAAAACTTATCCCTATGGAAAATTCAAACTTGGCGAAAGAAAAAAGTACAGGCTATTCCTTTCACCAAAGTAAGGAACAGGAAGAAAGCAAAGAATTAGTAACAATGGGGAAGGAGGAGGGGGCATATGAGCCTCAGAGGCCAAACTAAGGCGAGCTGCAGGCTGGATCTGGCCCACAGGTCATAGACTCCCCATCCCCATGTAGGTGCTTTACAAAATTCCCACCCATATGTACCCAGCTGCGGGCTTATGGAGCCTAACGCCAGAGCATTACTGAACATTTGGGAATGGGAAAGTCAGTGACTTTGGATAGGTCTGCACAAAATAGCATGTCCACTGCAGCAATTTATACCCTACAGCAATGGAAGGGGTTTGCCCTGAGAGGTGGAGTAAAGCTGGTGTCGACCATGCTAGGGAAACAGATTTCTCTGCCCGCCAAGCCTGAGACAGACCTACTACAGCGACAGGAGAACACCCTCCATCACTGTAGTAAGCACTTGTGCTGCTCCAGGTTTTCTGGGGCAGATGCACCCTTAAAACCTCACACGGGCAAGCCACAATGGGCATGGTGGGGAAAAAAAACCCCACACCCCTAGTGTCACTGCTATGCTGACAAAGACCAAGGGTAGCTGCAACTGTGTCAACAGAAGAGAGATCTCGTTGGCTAAGCTGACCTTATGCAGGGAGACAGGGCTCCTACACGACCAGAAAAACCCATCAACTTCAGCTGCATCTGCTCTCATGGCTATGCCTGCGAAGGCTCCACGCAGCTGAAAGAGCCACAGTCACTACAAAGATTTTATGCCACTTCCCTTTTTTTTTTTTTTTTTTAATTAAAATACCATTTTACCCCAAGCCTCCAAACACCCGAGCACGTGCTTAACTTTATAGCAGTCCCAACAGAACTATGAGGGGGATGAAAGTTATGCACCTGCTTAAAGGCTTGCAGGATCTTAGCCTTAATGTTTCACGTGGGGGGGAGCGGGTTGTTTTGTAAGACTCACCCTTGCTGGTGACAGCCTAACAAATAGCATTATGATTCAAGCCACAGGTTTCATACAACGTTGCAATTCCATATACTTTCAAGTGAAATTTATAAAGCCTCAGTTTGATTTAAGCCAATGATTTCAATCTCTCACTCACTAAGTGATTTAAAAACAAGGATCAGGAATAAATCACCTGGATTTAAATGTCTGTTTGGTCCCTACACTAGAACTGCTGCATTCAGAAAACAGATCGTTGGGAAAGCCTGAAAATCCATCGCTCTTACGTAATATTTATCAGTAGATCTCAAAGCAAAGATCAGCTCACTTTACAGACAGGGAAAATGAGGCACCAAGTAGGGCCGTGACTTGCCCAACATCATCCACCAAGCAAACGGCAGAGCCAGGAACAGCACCCAGTTTTCCCAAATCCCAGCCTTCTTCTCAGCACAGTAGGCCACGTGACTCTGATACCTACCTGGATGATGCATGCCACCAGGTGGGAAAGGATGTGGGTGTGGCGGGTGCCCTCCACTCGGAGTGCCCCCTGATGGGGGGCCCGGAGCACCTGCACCAGGTGGCATGGGGGGAGGTGGCATGGCAGGAGGCATTCCTGGGGGCATTGCTCCAGGCGGCGGCACTGGCGGAGGAAAAGACCCTGGGGGTGGCATGCCTGCAAAGGAAGAAGAGTCAGTGAGAAAAATCTTGAACACCCAGGTCAGCACCAACAATCTACAGAGAGTGGTTAGAATGAACCAGCATCAGCCACTTGTCCATGTGCTACTGCAAACAAGTGCCAGCGAGCTCTGCATCTCCTGTGGCCTCTCCCCTGCTTCGTTAGAGCCCGTTGTGTCTCTGCCAAATGAGTGCCAATGCAGCCCCATGGTCCCAATGATTTCAGCCTGCCCACGAAGCCCGTAAACATCTCCAGGGCTTTTCACCCAAGCGTCGCAAAATAACCTCACCGTGTCATGCCTCATGGGTCATATCTGCATTTGACAGAGAAGAAAGCGCAGCACAGGGATTAAGCAATTTGCTCAAGGTCATAAACCTGTCAGTGGCAGATAAGAAAAGGATCAGGGAGCAGTGTTCCTTGTAAGCAGGGTGCTTCTGCAGCCACTCAGGAGAGATTCAGGTTCTGTGTTTCTACTGGTCGTGCACATCTGCACGTCTCAGTATGCACAAAATTTATTCCACACATGGATGGAAAGGATGAGAGGGAACATTGCCAGGGAGTCCTGGCTCCATTCCCTAGCTGACAGATCATTCAAGAGACCTGCAGACCTCCTGAGAGCCAAAAACATGAGACTAACTGCATTGGGGACTAACAGCCACCTTTACCACTGAGTGTGGCAGGGAATACAGAAACCAGGCAGAGTCTGCAGCTGAGCAGTTCAGCTCTGAATTCAGGGTTCAGCCAGAATCTAGCTCTGAGCATCCTGTAGTCCAGGGGTGGCCAAACAGAGACAAAGAGCCAAAATAGCAGTGGCTAGAATGTAAAGAGCTATGTATTTTTATTTATATATCTATATAGATATATGCAAATATAGATCACTATATAGATATATAAAAATAAATATATAACATGTGGCTCAATGCCCTCCCATAAATCCAGGCACCCCGCCCCACAAAAGAATGCCCTCCCCTTCCCCCTGAGCCACACACACCCCACCCCTTGCTCTAATTCGATGCCGGTGACTCACTGGAGACACTGCTGCCATGTGCTTCTTCCCCCAAGCGGTGGGGTGCATGCATGGAGCGGATGGCTGCCTCTCTCAGCATGTGGCTCCTGAGCCACATTTAAAGGCTCAAAGAGCTGCATGGGGCTCGAGAGCCACGGAGTTGGCCCACCCCTGCCCCCATGCTCTCTAGCAAGGCTCCGTGGCAGTGTCGTGGATGAAGGGTCCCCCTAGCCTTTGGAAACTTGCAGCCAGGGTTCTCTGCATGGCATTTACCCACCTCCTGGGTTCACGCCTGGCCCCAAGGACGTGACGACAGGAGTCGGCACTGAAGGAGGAGGAGGAGCATCTGCGAACAGCTGATGGGGCCGGTCGGCCTGGGAGAGGGGGTTCTGGGCAGCCAGCAGCCGCTCCGCAGCGGAGCCGTGCCGCTCCCCCTTGGAATCCTTCTTGAAGGCATAGGAGACGGTGATGGGCCTGTTGCACAGGTACTGTCCATTCATGGCCTCGATGGCAGCATCGGAGGCATCAAAGCTGGCAAAGTTGATGAAAGCGTAGCCCTTGGAGTTGCCCGTGTCAGGGTCCCGCATGATCTTGGGGGTCTGCAGGATGACCCCGAAGGCGCTGAAGGTGTCGTACAGCAGCTTCTCGTCGATCTCCGGGTCCAGGTTGCCAATGAAGATGTTGGCACCCACATCCAGGTTCTTGTTGTGGGCCGAGGCCTTGTTCACGCGGATGGGCTTCCCATACAATTTGATCATGTTCATGATTTTAATGGCGTAGTCGGCATCTTCCTCACTGAGGAATTCCACGAACCCATAACCTGGAATACACCCCCACAAGAGAGCCATTTAGAGCCAGACACACTCCACAGACTTCTTGCCCTGCACTTGATATCAGGCCTCTTTCATTTCTCGCCTGGTGATGCAAAAGTCTTTTACTCTGCAGCTCTCCTTGAAATAATCTCTCCTCTTAGTTTATCTAGAATTGGCTACAATGACTGAGGAGGCCAGCTGCCCCCTGCAGACAGGAGAACTCTCGCTGCATCGCCTAGCGTCCAGAACCACCTCACTCTACCTCTCTAACTTCTTCACTCCATCACATTTCAGACTGTCTTCATCCTTCATCTGCCTCCACCGATTTCTCGCTCTCTCTGCTTCTGAAGCCTGGACTAGACAGATGATCTACAGGCGCAATTTCAAAACTTATTTAAACCGTTACAGCTTTGTCTATGAATTCTCACTGATTTAAACATAGCTTATCAATTCATAATATCACTCATCATTCACAGATGCAAACTGAACGAGATTTAAATAGTTGAGTATCCAAAGAGGGATGGATCTGTACCAGCTTTACCAGTCTGGTCTACACTTCCAAGGTTTTGCCAGCATTAGCATGCCGGTTAAGAGTGTGAAATAATCACACCCCAAAAAGGCACAGATGTGTCAAAGACTCATGTGGAAAGGCAGTTATACCAGCAAGTCCTTTTGCTGTAACAGCTTATTCAATTCAGGGAGCCAGTATAAGCTATATAACAATGATATATGCTGCCACCCCAGAGGAGGAGTTGCCAGTAGCTGCCCTCAGCCTGTTTCTACTGTAGATAGGACCAAAATCTCTATTTAAATTGGTTCAAAAAGTAATGGTGTACAGATAAGCTTTTACTCTTTAACACAAATGGAATAAGACAATATGAGGTGCAGTATACATAGCATCCTGGAACTAGTGGCAAAATATGCACAAAGTAAAGTGAAACCCAGAAGAATTACTTATAGTCAGTGACTGGTCACTGTTCGTACAACAGAGAACACTGGGGGCTCGGCTCAACAACTGGGGTTCCACCATGCCACCAAGACACAGCTAACTGTCTCAGTTCTGTCTGAACACTTCATGCTGATTGTTGTTACAAGTGACATGCAAAATTACTAAAAACGGGATTTTAACCCTTTCTGAACATGCATCTATCTGGAAGAGTGCCCTGGGGATACACGACTTTGAAGAGACACATCTTTGAAGGAACCGTTCAACATCTTACCTTGATGTTGACCTGTCACTCGATCTTTGGGCATGTGGGTATTGACCACGGGTCCTGCCTGCAGAAAGAGTTCCCATAACAGCGGCTCGCTGACCTTCTCGTCCAGGCCACCAACGTAAACTGTGGCATCTTGGGAGAAGGGAGAGAAGATGATCATAGGTTACGTGGCTCTGAACAGGAATCTCTTCACTATTTCAGACAAGTTAGGAACCACCCCACAGAGAAAGGAGCGATGGTCCTTAAGGGTTTGAGCTTGAGCCCATTACATCAAAAGCAAAACGTGCCTTGACTTCAACAGTGCAAAATTAGACCCTTAATGAAATTCACATCTCTGGAGAATTTTTACGTCAAATAAACAAAAGCCAAAGGATTAAAACATTGTTTAAAGTACAGACAAGCTGCAAAGAGGTAATAATCTCTTGCTCTTAGCTAGCCCTTGCCTTCAACTCTCCCTGCGCTTTACAAAGTCAGAATCGTTATCCCTATAAAACAGACAGGGAAACTGAGGCAGCGAGCAGGAATGTACAACATCACTCAGAGCCAAAAACAGAACCCAGGAGTCCTAAGGACCAGGCCAGTGCACTAGCCACTGCTCCACACTGACTCAGCCCAAGCACCCAAAATGAACTGACAGAAAACAGATGCCCAGCAGGGGAACTGAACCAACCCCCACCTCGGCTTCTGGTGGGAGGCTTGGCCCCGTCCCCAAGCTAGGACACTGTCCGTCCCCTCCACCCCCCAGCAGCTTCTGGGGGAGATGACCAAGCTCCCAAGCTAGGACCCAGCCCCGCCCATCCCAGCCATGGGGGGAGAGCCAGTCCCCGCGATGCGTATGAAGGCGATGATCGCCCCCCGCCCCCGACAGGCTGGGCCCAGCCCCACTGCCGGCTGTGTAGGGGGCATGGATCGGGCCCTCCCAGCCTGGGCCCAGCTGTAGGGGGGGGGGGGGGGGCGTAGGTCGGGCCCTCCCCAGCTGGGACCCAGCCCCTCCCCCCGGCTGCGAAGGGACGGATCAGGCCCAGCCCCTCATGCTGGGGGCCAAAGGGGCTGGGAGCCGCCGCCATTTACCCTGGTTCCTCTCGGAGATGGGCCCCGCCGCCATCTCGAACGCGCTCCCGCCTCCCCTCAGCGGCGAGGCGCTCGCCCTCCGACTTCCGCCCTTTCACCCCCCCACTTCCGGCCACCGCGGCTGAAATGGGGCAGTGAGGGCAGCGGCCATCTTGAGCGAGGCCGGAAGTAGCCGAGCGTGGAGGACGCCAAGACAGCTAAGGGCGGATGTCGTCGGGCGCGCGAAGGCGGCCATGTTGCCTTTGGGCGGAAGGGAGCTAGCTTGGCTCCTTGTCCAGCCTTCCCAGCTTGATTCTTGCCATGCGTTGGCCTCCAGGCGCTCCATTCTCGTTCCCCATTGGCTTCTGGGATGGGACATGTCATGGCATAACCCCCCCCCAGCCAATCCAGAGCCCCCTGCAGCCACTGCCACCACCTTGCTCAGCTCTGCAGGGGTCCCTGGCCCCACTGCAGGCACAAGGCAGTTAGGGCTCATGGGCAGTAGCCTTGGAGAAGGGGTTGTACAGGCACCCACAGGCCCCAGCCAGAGGCATCAGAAAGAAACAATTAACCCACAGCAGAGGGCTCAGCACCTGGGCCCAAGATTGGGGAAAGAGACACACAGGCCCTGCTGAGCCCAAAGAGACCCTCTAGGCCCGTTCTGAGCCTTCTCACTAGAGCCAGGGCTTAAGCCTGTGAAGTATCTGTTAAGGAAAGGAGCTCATGGAAGTTTGGGATGTAACTGCTTCCCCTGCATGCTTTACACAGGAAGGTCACACATTTTCCCCCATTTTACATATAGGGAAACTGAGGCATGGAGCAATTACTTGTATTCCCCCAGCACGCCTACCTTGCAGGTCAGCATCCCAGCACCTGGACTACACTGCTTCCCAGTTCAAGGCTGTCACTTGACCGTAAACAGGGGCTCAAGAAATCTGGGTTCAATTCCTGGCTCTGCCACGGGCTTGCTGGGTGACCTTTGGCCAATCACTGCCTGTTATACCTCAGTTTCCCCAGCTGTAAGATGGGCATATGGGAACTGCCCTCTTTTATAAAAAGGCTTTGAGATCCACTGCTACAAACCACCATGTAAGTCTGATCTATTTGCAGAAGATGATCACAAATCCTAGAATAATAGATTTTAAAAGCAAAGGTGTCCATTAGCGTAATCTAGTCTGGCCTCCTTCAGACCACAGGCTAGAGAGTGTCACCCCACAATTCTGATATTTATCCCAACCCTTTTAGTTGAACTAAAGCATATTCAACTCACAGCTAGTCACTCTGCATTTCAAAATCCTGAATTTTAATGAGTTCTTAAATAGTAACATCACTACAAAAATATACAGAACAACAAAAAATACCCTAATTTGGGGTTTCCCCTTAACTCATGCCTCATGTCACAAGGAATGTGTGATCTGCACCGAGTTACCCTAATCTTCTGCTCCCCCAAAATACCTCTGTCTATATGCTACTAGTGCCAAGATACTAAAAAAATATTTAGAAAGGGTTAACCAGCAAGAGTCTTCAAAACAAAGTCTAGGCCCTCGCTACCATGAAACCTTGCCTTAAAAGAGATTAGACTGTTTTGATGGACGTGCTTTATTGATGCTCATCAGATAAGTGTCATGGTTCTTTCCCAGGCCCTGAAATACTAAGACACTCACGCCAACAATTCCAAACTTTTCAGATAACTGCACCGATTTCCCAGACTAACGTTACAGCTGGACTAGACCCTCTGCTGTAATCCACGCAGTATGGGCCACATCTGTACTGCAATCCTAGGTCTGATTACTGCATGGGTAGACACACCTACAGTAGCATGGCTGAAAACTGCCCAGGAAACGTGCTGGTGTGGGCTAGTACCACAAGCACTTACCCAGGGAGCCTGTACAGCCCACACCAAAGTCTTTGCCACCTCATCTACACTTACTTTTAGCCATGCCAGCACATCTTCAAGGGAGCTGGGCCCCTGCCTGCTTCTGCGCTCCCATCCCCATGCCTACAGGGAATGACCCTGCCAGGGCTCCCCTCCTGCCCTCTCGGGGACCCCCTGCACAGGCTGCAGTGCTGTCTTGGATTGCAGTGGACCCTACCACTGTTCTAATTCACTCAGGAATTTGGTGGCTTCTAAACCTTCTGCGTGTGGGTGTGAGAGAAACACACACACATGCCTAAATGTACCATCCAATTTCGTCTTAAACATATCCGCTTAAATGCACCCATTTCCTGTGGGTGACTAATGTTATAACCAGAGCCCTTTTTAAATATAAAAAACGTAAAGAAAAAACAAACAGAGGGATGCATAACTCTTCACTGCACCCCGAGAGATTATCTAACAAACGCCAATAAAAATAATCTTTGCTGTCCCTCATGGCAGTTAGATATACAAAGTAGGCACTCAGCTCTCAGGGCAGGAAAGAAGTAGGTTACAAGTACTATGCAAACTCCACCCCTCTTCCTCTGCACTCATAGTAAGCGGTGTGATGCTGGTAGAGCAGTCGGGCACCTGCAGGTGCCTGAATGATGCAGCAAAATCTCCCACCGAAAGGGTTTCTCCCATTCCTATTTCAAGGCCCTGAACTCTAATGCCCAAGCACAGCAGGTGAAATTGACTAATTGGATGAGGCTTCTGCAGGGCAGGGAGGGAGATAATCGGGGTCCAAAATCCACTCTCCCCCCAGAGCTGAACCCCCCCACCCTATAAGGTGGTAGTAAAGTGGAAGGGGCTGTGGGGTGAAAGGTATGATTCAGACCTCTTAAAAGCTGGAGCTCAGCTTGCAAGAGTAGTTCCCTGAAGTGCACGGCCCACAACGCGGCACGTGTCCGTGCAGATTTAATGTACCAAGGCAACCGTGCTCCTGGTTTAAAGCCCCACGCAGCCCATGACTGGGGCAGATTTCCTTTAAGCTTTTCCTCCCCGCCCAGCTCTAGAGAGATGCTAGCAGGACAGATCTGGACTCTGAAGGCCTCCAGACTGGGTACAGCCCAGGTAAACTGCTCCACCTGCACAACACCTCTGCAAGGCCTCAGCCCTGGGCTTGAAGGAGCACTGGGAAAAGGGAGATGGAATTCAGTCTCCAAAGCCTGCTCCTATTTCAGTGCTCATGCCAAGAGGGAAAGGTGCTGGAGGTCAGTGGACACAGATGCTGGTTTAAATGGGGATTTGTCTCTGAAGAAGGGATCAATAGATCACAGCCAGCAGAGGTGACCGGCTGGGGGAGACGCTGCTATGAAAGGTTCCTGTCCATGTGCCAGTCCACCTGGAGGATTAGCAGACATGCAGCTGGGTCTATCCCTCAGCCAAGGGCCAGTCAATTGATTCCCAAAACTCCAGATCGCAAAAACTCCCGCGCTCCGGGAGGCCTGAATGCCAAGGCTTAGACAGCAAGACCTGTAGGTAGCACAGAAAGCGCCTGTCACTGGGACATGCCTCACCACCTCAAGGACCAGCCCTGGCCTGTGGCCCCACCTGCATCCGACTCACCGGCCCCACACTGCCAATACCCAAACCCTTTTCAGAACACCGGCCAGGTCTACGCTCCAGGCTCCGGGATAACAGCAGCACTCCTGGGTGTGGATTTTTCACACTCTTCAGCAACACAGATCGAGTGACCATCTCTGGTTGTGCAGCCGGTTCTGTGTGGGCAGGAGAGCTTCTCCCGCCGTCCCTGCCACCACCTCCCATTACTACGCCGATGATATGGCTCCGAGCATCTGACCCACCCGGACACAGAAGCTCACGCAGGGGCCCCTCCGGTTGCTCCCAGTGATCTACTGCGGATGAGGTCCTCCTGCTCCCCCTTTACCCATCCCCCCCATAAAACAGATTCAATTCCTTCCCCTGTCTTCAAAGCCTTGTTGGAAAGGATCCGTGGGAAAGCCAGGCCAGGTGTTTACAGCTCCACAGAGCCGCAACTCAGCAGCAGCTGCCAGACTGGAGCTCAGAGACCAGCAATAATCCAGAGGATAGGTGCAGCAGGAGGGTGAACCCCTCCTGCCCCCGTGCCACCCCCCGACCTAGCAGGATCCACTTCCGCAGGGAACGTTTCCCCTCACAGCAGCCATGTGTATGAATGCGCTGGGACATCTCATCAGCTGAGCGAGGCCCCAGCTGGGGAGCAGCAGGGTGAAGGGGGTTGAGAGACCAGGGAGGAGAGAAAGACACAACCCAGAAAGAGCAGCAGCAAAAGCACAGGGCCCACAGACTCCACCACCTCCCTAAGGCTGGTGACATGAGAGCACCTGCCCCGATACCTGCCGTCATAGACCCCCAGGCTGCAGGGTTTGCCGAGCAGCTCTGGCGAACACTGGAGTCATTTGGTTCCCATCCAGATCCCGCGAGCCGTGCCCCAGCCCGACACCCCGCAGGACCGGGGCCAAGGGGATCAGTCAGACAGGCTGGGCGAGGGCTCTGGCACCAGGTGGAAGAGGTAGCATGTGGGAGGAGCCAGAGTTCCCTGGGCACCCACCACTCCAAGCTCGGTGACCGGGAGCGAGCCCATGCGACGAACAGGGCTGTCCACACCCTATTCCAGCTGCCGCAGCAGGGTCCCATTGAAGGAAGCCTCCATGTGATCCCAGGAGGCTCCCCATCCACTGGCCCGGCGGACAGACCCAGTGCTGCCCGGGACTCCCTCCGGGGAGCCGAGGCGTCCAGTCTTCAGGGGGATCCCGCCAGAGGGGCTGTGTGCCCGCCAGCGCCCCCTGCTGGAGCTCTCTGCCACCGCAGTGAGTCACTCTGGGTCTGCTGCTAGTCGCTGGCGGAGCAGGTCCAGCTCTTCTGCAATCTCTGCCCGCGTGGAGGCCAAGAGGCCATGCTGATGGGAGAGTCACACACAGGCTGTCAGGGTGGCTCAGCTCGGCTAGGGAAGGACAGGCTGAGCCCGCGCCAGGAGCACCACCTCAGCCGACACACAGCTTCTGTGCACAAGCAATGTACCCCGGCAACTCGGCACCCCAGACAGAGCTCCCCACAGAGCTCTGCAGCCTAACCCGTCAGCCCCAGCTACAATACCTGGGCAGGTAATGCAGCTCTGCTCGCACCTCTCGGACTGGGTGCCCTGTGCTGATCCACCAATACCTTTCTAACCCAGCCTGCCACAACCTTGCTATCCCAGCCCTTAGCTCCCCGGCTGCCCCACACGTACACCCTGCCCAGCTGACGTCTCTCCAGCTGTTCCACCCATGGGCCTTTCCCCAGCAGACTAAACACATCTCTCCCTCTACCACTTGGGTCTGGGAGCCATTCCGATGCCCTGACTGAATAAGCCAGGATGTGCGGGCAGAGGGAGCGGCTCAGCAGGTCGCTAATGGCCAGCGCATGGCGTTGCCTCTGGAGGCTCAGCTGGCAAAGTCTGTTTCTAATCATAACCTGGTTAAGGAAACCGCAAGTGACAGGGCATCATGGACAGCTAATCTAGGGGTCCTTCCTTCCAGGGGTGTCCATCCGCGGCTCCTTCCAGGGAGGAGCATGTTTGTGTAGCTTTGCCCCCAGTCTCTGTGGATCTAAGAGCACCAGCATTTAGCCATGGGCCCAGCTCTCTTCTGCAGGGACTCTCTATGTTGTTTGTGCACTGAGCAGAACAGGGCTCCAGGCTCTAGGTGCGCCCGACAGTAAACAAGCACAAAACGTGGGAATCAGGACTCCTGGCTACTGTTGCAACTGACTCACTTTATCCCTCTGCATAAGGGGGTATTAATACCGGAGCATCTATGGGGGCTAACCCGCATCTTCCTTACTATGCTAGGCCCGCCCCAGATTAGTTTCAAATTATTTCTCTGTCTAATCTATATGTTTTTTTAATCTGGCACCCATCACCATAGTAGTGACCCCAAAGAGCTGCTAGATTTAGCCTCAGACCTCCCTGAAAAGCGAGGCAGGGTTGTCTGTTTTAGACAGGGGAACAGAGGCACACAGAAACTAGAAGACATGCCTAAGGTCAGCTAGAATCTCAGTGGCAGAGCTAGGAACATAACCCAGTTCTCCTGCGTCCCAGACCAGTGGTTTAGCCACTGCGCTATCCCCAGAAAGAAACACAGCGGCCCAGCTCAGAGACTTCACCCACAGCCACCCTGTCTGCTAATACCCCTGGTACCAGCATTACCTGAACTTCCTGGCTCCCTCGCAGGTAACACCTCCTCCAGAATTGGATCAGGGGCCCCACAAAGGCAGGACGTAGCAGCCCCTCAGGCTGCAGGGGGCAGCTGCTGGGTTTGCACCTCAGGGACCGCTCCTGTTCACCGAGGCTCTCCGAGGACTGAGTCCGACGCCAGGGCTTTCTGGAAAGCGAGCCGTTCTCCCAGGGGAAGAGGTGGGTCTGCAGCAAGAGAGACCCCTTGGCAAGCAGGTAGACAGAGCCGCTCCCGGACAAAGCAGGATCAGGCTGGAGAGAGAGGGAAAAAACCCAGCAGTGAGACAGAGAACATGCTTCAGCCACACTGGATACCCTGCTGCCTAGGAGGAGAGAGTGTGGCCTGGGGGCTAGATGGGAGGACTGGATTCTACTGCCACCTCTGGGAGGGGAGCACAGTCTAGTGGCTAAAATGGGGAGGTCATTGGTCATCAGGATTTCTGGGTCCTATTGCCACCTCTGGGAGAGGAGTGGGCTCTAGTGGTTAGAGCAGGGCAGTGCTGGGCTTCAGGACACCTAAGTTCTATCGTTAGCTCTGGGAGGGGATCGAGGTCTAGTGGTTGGAGCAGGCGGGGCTCTGGCCATCACCATCCTACTGCTGGTTCTGGGAGGGGAGCGTGGAGGGCTCTGAACATTGGGACATCTGGGTCCTATTGCCATATCTGGGAGGGAAGTGAGGTCTAGTGGTCACAGCTGGGGCAGCGGGGCACACTGGGTGTCAGGATTCCTGGGTCCTTTTGCTATCTCCATGAGTGGCACAGAAAAACGACCACACTGGAAAGGCACCACAGCCATCGAGAAAACGCAGCTGTGCTGACTCCTTCGGCCCCACAGCGTGGTCCCCACCAATCACTCCCAGCCTGGGGTCTGCAGCCTGGCACACTCACCTTGTCACCCCCTAGCGGGGCCGAGCTGCCATTCGGAACAACGGTGCTGCTGCAGTGCCGGGCGTAGGCGGGGTTCCTGAACTGGGCCCGCTGCTGAGTGGTGTAGCACAGCGCCCAGTCCCAGATGTGGGGCAAGCAGGGGCCTCCACCCTTCTTCACCAGGCAGCCCCCCTTGGACAGGATCTCCAGGGGAGGGGGCTCCCACCAGCCGTTGACAAGGGCATAGAGCTGGTTGGAGGCACGATGCTGGAGGGGGCAGACAGAGCCTGAGAGGTGTCTCCCTCAAGACACAGCAACTGCACATCCATGTCCCTTTGCCCCCTGCTCCCCCCAGGCTGCAATCCCAACCCCACTGAGGCCGGGGCTGGGAGCGGGCCCCATTAGGGGAACGTTACGCTCGGAGGATCTCAAAGTGCTTCACAGAAGCGGGAGAGAACAATAAGCCCCATTCTGTGGATGGGGAAACCGAGGCACAAAGCCTAGCAGGGACTCGCCTGAGGTCAGGCAGTGAGCCAGTAATAGTGGAACCCAGGAGTCTTGTCTCCCAGCCTCCTGCTCTAACCACTAGACAGTGCTCCTGCCAAGAGCTGGGAATAGAACCCAGGAGTCCTGACCCCCAGCTGCCTATTCTGGGTCACACCTCACTCTTCCCAGTTCTATTCGTAGCTTGGCAAGTTCATTCCCAAGCTTTGCATTAACTCCGGTGCCAGATTCACCCCACCCCACCCTTCTCTGTCCACGGCAGGTGCTTGGGGTAGTGACCCCAGAGCAGCCCAGGGTGTCATTGTAGCTTCCTGGACTCACCTGATTCCTCCGATCTCTCTCCCACTGGCAGTTAAACAGGAAGGTGCTAAAGAAGGGTACGTAGCTGCTGTCGTGGAGGGCTACCAGGTAGGTCTCTGTGAACTCAAAGGATGCTGGGAACTGCTGGAGCAGCTGCCATGTGCAGTCCAGGAAAAGCAGAAACACTGGAGACTGTAAGAGCGAAACAAAGAGGAACTCCCTGGGGAAACAGCAAAATGCAGCCAACTCTGGGGTGGGACAGAGCAGCTCCTGAAACAACCCACAACAACGCTGCCCAGCGATCGCTCTCCCGCTACTGAAAAGCCGTGCCCCATGGGCGGAAAGTGGCAGCAGCTGGTCGGCCACCATCAGATTCACCCAGAAAGGAAATAGTGTCAGATTGCTCATGGCAACACTGTTATGTAATGGGGCAGCTTGAGCAACCTGCCAGGAAAGCTGAGCTCAGGACCTGCCCTCACATGGGAGCAATCATCTGCCCACCCACTCCACCCCATGTCCACGGTATCGGGGATCTCCGTGATGTAGGGCAGGGCCCCAGTCCCATTGGATGGATGAGGAATTGCACTACAGAGCACCAATGGCAGAGCAGGAAATTGCACTAGATGTCTGGGTCCATCCCAGCTAGCACCGAAGCACGAGGCCGTCCTTCCTCTCTCGCTCATTTCTCTCCCCTCTCCTTGGCAGCATCTTGGCCAATCTCTGCATGGCCAGAGAAAGTCGCCAGCAATTCTTCCATGAACCCCTAATCCGGCTGCCAAGCTAGAGCCTCCCTTTCAAGGCTCCAAACTGCTGGACCGATGTGATGGCTCGTGGCCCCCAGCCACCATCTGTAACCGGCGTGGGTGGGGACTGGTGTCATTCACACACTGCCCAGCAGAGGTCCCCACCGCAGCGACAGAAAAGTTCCTGGGCTCAGGTGCTAATCGGTCTTGGTCCTTTCCCTGCAAGTCTCCCACTGGACAAAGCCTAGACGGGAGGCTTGTGTCTCGGCTTCTTTGGTTCTACCTTTCCCTACAGCCAGCCAGGGCTGCCCGTACCCATACGCACCTATGTCGAGCACCGCAAAATTTGGCGCACCACCAAGGTTTCCTCTCATTTTTTCCATCCGTTGGAGGGGGCGGGGGAATAAATTTTGTTACATGCACTGAGGCATGTGCAGATATTCACCACCAATAGGAACACAGGCTGCCGGCTGTGGGAGCTCCGCTAATCATCTGGGCAGCACCTGAATCTCTCCTGGGCGGTCGCCCAAGCTCTCAGCTTGCAGGGAACACTGGGCACCGACGAGACGAAGGTCTGCCCACCCACTTCTTTCTATCCCTTTCCTGTTTCTCTGCTTCCTCCAGCCAGGAGCTAGTTAATTTTCAAGTGAAGAAGCCTGCGAGAGCTCTTGGCACACACTGAACCTGTGAAAGAGCCGTTCGAGGGGCAAGGAAGCCCTTGAACAAGTGTTGGCCAAGCCCAGGTACATGCTGTCAGGTTCTGAATGGATTGTGTTAGTCAACAGGAAAGGAGCTTAAAATTGGCTTTAAAACTGTGTCATCAGTGTGCTGCTGAAGATGATAAAAGTCACATCTCTAAAAACTCCTCCCCCATCACCAACAGCTGCTGCTGGGCAGAGGGGCACCAGTTTAACAGTGCTGTTTAGAGCCCTACAAATCCTAAGGGCCACCCTGCACGCAGCTCCCTGAGCCCCACCCATAGGAGATGCATGGAGGGTACACAGGGGGGCTGCACGCACCCCCCAGGGTTGCCAGCCCCCCTTTCACCTGCTCTCACCATCAGCACCACACCCTACCACCTCAGATGTGTGCTTGGGTCTCCCCGCCCACGGCCAGACCTGTGCAGTGTGAGAACAGCACCAGCTTCCTAGCTCACACTACTCCTAGGCAGCACTGCTCTGGGGCAGTGGGAAACTGTCCCGCATGCAACCAAAGAGGTAGGCAGGGTGTGTCATGGTCAGGGGCACATGGCTGGTGACCCCCCCGCTACAATCCCTGCACCGGTCACCTTCGGCCCCACCGTAACAGCGTCCCACGTAAGCACCGGCAGACTGAAGTCCAAAGCCCAGGGTGCCAAGAGTCCTGGCTTGGAGCAGGGCAGGCGCTGGGGATGCTTGGATCACAGCCACTTCCTGAGTGTTGTGTCCCACCGCTGACCGACGGAACCGGGTACCAAGCCAATGTCTCACGTGCTGCTAAACTCACCTCCTCGCGGTCGCTGTCCCGGAAGAGATTGAGGCGCTGTTGGAATGGGTGCCCTGCCACCACCCACTCCTTCTGCAGCAGGCTCTGGAACCCCGACTGGGTGCGGGCGTGAGAATCCGACAGGATCTGGACCAGCGAGGCCAACAGGCAGTTCAGATCCCGGTCCTCTGACTCTGCGAGGGGGGAAGGTGCAGACCATGAGGGACTTCAGCTAACAGGGCAAGAGGAGGGTCAGGTCTCTGCTCACAGACCTCTCTGCTGCAGCTGCCAACACAGAGGCTGAATGGCCACGGCTCTTGAGATGTCTCACAAGGATCTGGACTGGTACCAATGTTCCCTCTATGTTGTGTTTGGGCAGCCACCCCGGAACTATTCAAAAGCCACCCAGACAATTGGCAGAGCACCCACAGCAGTCGACAGCATGCGTGTCTACTGGTGGTGCACACTCACACGTTAATGCTCAAAAAATTTATTCTGCACATGGATGGGAAAAAAATTGAGGGACCATACACTGAGAACCACCCAATGGTCCTTCAGCAGTCCCTAAAAAAAGTGGGGTTCCACAGGGGTCTGTGTTAGGACCGGTTCTGTTCAATGTCTTCATCAATGATTTAGATATTGGCAAAGAAAGTATGCTTATTAAGTTTGCAGGTGATACCAAGCTAGGAGGGGTTGCAACTGCTTTGGAGGATAGGGTCATAATTCAAAATTATCTGGATAAATTGGAGAAATGGTCTGAGGTAAACAGGATGAAGTTTAATAAGGAGAAATGCAAAGTGCTCCACTTAGGAAGGAACAATCAGTTTCACACATACAGAATGGGGAGAGACTGTCTTGGAACGACTACAGCAGAAAGGGATCTAGGGGTTATAGTGGACCACAATCTAAAAGATGAGTCAACAGTGTGATGCTGTTGCAAAAAAAGCAAACATGATTCTGGGATGCATTAACAGGTGTGCTGTGAACAAGACAGGAGAAGTCATTCTGCTCTACTCTGCACTGGTTAGGCCTCAGCTGGAGTATTGTGTCCAGTTCTGGGCACCACAGTTCAAAAAAAATGTGGAGAAACTAGAGAGGGTCCAGAGAAGAGCGACAAGAATGATTAAAGGTCTGGAGAATGTGACCTATAAAAAAGGGTTAAAAGAATTGGGCTTGTGTAGTTTGGAAAAGAGAAGATTGAGGGGAGACACGATAGCGGTTTTCAGGTATCTAAAAGGCAGTCATAAGGAGGAAGGAGAAAACTTGCTCTTCTTGGCCTCTGAGGATAGAACAAGAGGCAATGGGCTTAAACTGCAGCAAGGGAGGTTCAGGTTGGATATTAGGAAAAAGTTCCTAACTGTCAGGGTGGTCAAACAGCAGAATAAGTTGCCAAGGGAGGTTGTGGAATCTCCATCCCTGGAGATATTTAAGAACAGGTTCGATAGATGTCTATCAGGGATGGTTTAGATAGTACTTGGTCCTGCCATTGGGGCAGGGGGATGGACTCAATGGCCTCTAGAGGTCCCTTCCAGTCCTAGTGTTCTAACTCCTGAGCTACTTGGCCAGAGTGGAGCCTGTGACCCAAGCATCCTTGGATGCCAACAGGCAGAGGGCACAGGAGGTGCATAGGGTTTCCCTGGGTAAGATATATACATAATAAGGTGACATGTGAAGACTCTACCAAAAGCCATCAGCCCACTGCTCTGTACAGTCATTGTGAAATGGGTGGATGAATAATATTTACAGAGCTACAAGCGTTAAAGTTATGTTCTTAAGTCTTGGCCATAAGGCAGGTCCCCAGGAGGTAACAGATAACTCCCTCCCCGCCCGACACCGCCTGGCTGTTCGGCTATTGTCTATTGTACCTTGCAGGTTGCAAGCCTATTTGCATATTGAGCCAGTGGGGAAATGAGAGACTGAAACCTACAAGAATGGAAATTGACAAGGAAGCAGACAGCAGGGGATGGGAGCAGGGGGGAAGATGTCCTGCTTTGAATGAAGACAGAGAACGTGACTGGCATATTTGGGGAGACAAAGAGACAACCCGGGAGCCAAGCTGGCATCCCATGAACTCTGGCTGGAAGCTCTGAAAAAATCTGGGGGGAGCACCAGTCCAGGAGACAGGAGAGATCCCTGGTAATTTGGTCGAGCATGAGAATCCCTGAGATTTTATTTTGCATGTAGCTGTTCATTCCCAACCTCTTCACTTGCTACTCCTTGCATCTGCAGGCTTTGCTCCACAGACCAGCCTCTGTTCCCTACAAGCAGAGCTAAGCGCTGCGTGGTAACCAGAGAAATGATCAGAGCTGGAACTGGGAAGCTGGGGTGTGCTGCAGCTCTGGGAGCAGTGAGTCAGTGAACGCTGACAGTGCATCGGGGCTGGACCCCCCTCAGCCTTCAGAGCAGCAGCAGGGCCTGCCCGACCAGAGCGGGAGTGATTCAGTTGCCCATGGCTGGTGGAGTTGGGGAGCCAACCACTGATACGCACGGACAAGCCTGCCTTATGCCAGGTGGTACCCCAGGAAGGAGGGCAGAGCCTGTACCCAGGATAGTAGCAGAGCCAGCTCAGCCCTGCTACTTATTCCTCTCCTAGGCCCACCCCACACCAGGCCCAGCCAGCCTGAAGTAGGAGGATGCGACTGACTGTACCTTGCAAGACAACAGAGCAGGACCTCTCTGCCAGCAGGGCGGCCACCTCGCTGGCTTTCCGCACACAAGCCCTGCAAGGAGAGAGCGGGAGTCATTACCGGAAACGAAAGCCCAGCAGCCAATGGGAAGCAAAGGGCACCCCAAGCACCACACAATTCATCTAGCCAGCCCATCCCACAAGCAGCTCCCAGCAGAGCTGGTGGACTACCAACTCCAGGAGCTCTGTAGGTGCCTGGATTTAAGGCACTGGTGTACGGGCCAGGGTGGGGGCGCTCACCTGACATGGTCCAACCAGTGCGTCCCCTCCAGAGCAGAGAGCCACTTCTCATCAGCCACGGAGGAGTCTGAAAGAAAACCACACCAAGGAACCAGTTAGGTGTGCTGGATGCAGAGAGATTTATCCGGTCTCCATCAGCATTACTGGGTTTTAATCCCCACCACCTCCGGTGAGGAATAAATAATTATCCAGGTGGGGCGACTGAGGTACAGAGGAGATAAAATGACTTGACACAGGTCAGACAGGGAGTCTGTGGCAGAGAAGGGAACAGAACTCAGGTCTCCTGAATCCCAGCCCAGTTCCTAGAATGCCCTTCCTTGGGGCTGCCCATCATGGGGTGGGTCAGGAATTGTCTCAGAGAGAGGATGAGGAAGGAAGAGACCATCCAGTCCCATAAGCCCCTCAGCCAATACCAGGCTGTGAGCTGGCTTCAGCCAGGCCTGTTTTACAGAGCATTGGCTTCCTTGGGCCAAAAAGCCAGCTGCTTGTGGGAGGACAGATGCAGCCTGGAGATGCGGAGGCCTACGTTCACCTCTTGGCTCTGACAGAGACTCCCTCAGGCAAATCATCCCACTCCTGTGCTTCGGTACGCCCCCTAAGGAGGGGGCATTAGTCCCCCTCCCCTCCTGGCGGGTGAAGAGACAGTTGTGAGGCTGTAACCCACAGCACTGGAAGAGCATGAGGACAGCAGAGCTAGAGGAGCCCTGAGATCAATAGAGGGGGAACCGGAAAGCCAGCAGGGCGCAGCAGATCCAAACTAGTAACAATGGCCCCTTGGCTTGCACGTGGGATCCGATCCAGGATCACTCAGTTCTCCCAGGCACACAGCTAGTCACTCACTCGCGGGGCTTCCCCAGGCACCGGCTTGGGCCAGCGACGCCCAAAGGGATCTGTGCTCCGGAGCGGAAGGCAGGTCTCACCAGGAAGGCAGAGGGCCCGAAGCTTGAGTGCTGACAGCTGGATCTCGGCAGGGCTGGGCAGGTCATCTGCCATCTCCACGATCACACACTGCGTGTGGCCGGCAAAAAGCAGTGCTTCCACGGACCTGTGGAGAGACGCAGCTGGGACGGGGAAATCGCTGCTTTGGGCAGTCACGGGGCCCTGCACCATAGTGCCTGTGCCATCGTGCTAAGGCACTGGGGGCTGCACCAGCTGGAAGGGGAGAGCCCCCAAACAAATCCCCCACCCAGCAACACAGCACCGCTTACTGCTGCTCTGGGCCATTGAGCTGGTGCAGACTGCAAGCAGAGAGCACCCCCTGTTGAGCCATACAGCCCACGCCCCCGCAGCAGCTGGTTTTCCCAGGGGAACTTCCCAAGTCCAGCCTGGCTCTCCCGTCAGACCCCATGAGCTCCCAGGGCAGGGCAGGAGAGCCACCCTCCCACATCCTCAGGCCTCGCACCTCACATCTTCCTTCTCGGGGTCTGAGTCAGCGTGAAAGCCTGCAGCTCTCAGCAGGTCACTGCCTCCTGGGTGGTGCCAGCACATCCTCTGTGGAGGAAAGAGGGACAATCTGAAAGGAAAGTCCACTGGCTGCCCCAGGGCCCAGAGTCCCAGGGCTTGTTCTTCCACCTTTCTCGTTTCCCCGCAGCTACAGAGCCCTGAGGCCCCCCGAACTAACTCGGGCACACACCCCTGCCAGGCCAGCTGGAAGAGACTCTCTCTCCTCAGCCGGGTCAGGTGGAGCGGTCACTCATTTAAAGCCCAGCCAGCGTTATGTGGCGCAGGTGACACCGAGCGTGGAGAGCGTGTGCAGACTTTTGCCATCCATGTGTGGAATAAATTTTATGCACACCGTGGCAGGTGTCACCGTGCACCACTCACAGAAAGAAACTAGCCATGGGCACTCTGCTAAACAGCTGGGCACCATCTGACCATGCCCAGAGCAGAGGCACAAGCACTCAGCTTATAGGGAACACCCATCTAATGCCTCATTCCCCACAGTAGCCCAATGCAGCGACTCAGTAAAAACCAGCCCTCCCACCTGCCCCCCCCAGTGGTTCCCAAGCCCCCTGGAACCTGGTGAGGCAGGAGGGGTTGTTACGAGCTGCCCTCCCTGCCCCAGGACGGTAGCACATAGTCTGCTGCCCAGGCAGGAGATGCTCACCGGGATGCGCCTGGCATTGAAGTGGGCAAAGGCCCTCTTCAGCTCATTGTCCAGGAGCCGGCTGGGCACCCAGAGGTACTTGGGGAGGCTGCGGAAAGAAGGGGAGTTGGAGAGGGGCTGGCTCCCCATGCACAGAGAGCAGCTGGTCTCCCCAGCCCAAGCTGGAATCACGCCTCTCCCAGAGCCTGTCTGGGCACCGCACACAAACCTTGCCACCACACCAAGTGGGGGACCCCAACTCCTCTCCCAGCTATCCCAGCACCTGCCTCCTGCCCACAGCTCCCACTTTGGCTGGGCACTCCAGGACTCACCTGCCTCTTCCCCAGCTCTGATAATCAGACAGGTCTGGGTGGCTCCTGCCCCTTCCAGGAGGCAGATCTCCCTGTTACAAAGCCACACCCAAATCGTAGCTTGTAGGCAGGGTGCCCGTCACCCCCACCCATAACAAAGACAGCCCTGGATCCATCCCACATTACTGCACAGAGCGATCTCAAGATCTGATGACCCAGTGTCCACGCCACATGTGCCAGGAGAGAACACCCACCGGATTGCCACACATAGGTAGTAGGTGGGAGGCCTACAGGAACTGGACAGCCGAAGGGTTTCTCGCCCGAAAGCATCAGTTTGCTGCTTCCTGGGCGGAAGGCAGCTGGTTTGGGCTCCTTTTTTGAAAGAAAAACCATCCAGGGGAAGTCCCAAAGCTGTCACGATGTTTTGTTTTGACCTTTGCAAGAGGCGGCGTCTGCTTTTCCAGCTCAGAGCCCCTCTCGGTTTAAGACGCGAGCAAACGAGGGAAAAGCAACTCGCGAAAGGGTCAAAAGCCAGAAGGAAGCAGAAGAGTTTTGCCCAGATTGAGGAAAGGCTGGAGACTTCGGCTTCTCACCCCCCCCCGCCCCCCCATCCCGGGGGCGACACATTACTCCAATCTTGACAACTTTCACTGCCTTTCTCCAGCCATCAGAGGCCATCACGTGACCACGGAAGTTATGCAGGGAGGGGCACAGATACAGCTATGAACCCATAGTCATAGCCGAGGTCTGAGCACAGCAGTGGGTTGTCAACTAATAGTACAAAAGCAAACACCCTTGCCCCGCCCCCTGCTCCACCCCTCCCCTGAGGCACCACCCCCGCCACCGCCTCCATCACCTTCATCCACTTGGTCATTTTCAGCCAGCTGGGACACAAGACTCCAGGGTGGGGCCAGAAACGAGGGGTTCCAGGCTGGGCAAGGAGGGGGGATGCAGGTCCGGGGTGGGGCCAGAAAGGAGGGGTTTGGAATACGGGGGGTCGGTTCCTTTTCAACCAGGTGTCACAGTCAAACACTGGACAGCCCTAGCACCAGGTGCCTGTAGAAGAGGGTCTGAGGGGGATTCACAGCTCAGAGGATGTTCCCTCAGCCTGGACAGTCCCAATTACTTGAGTGCCCGAGAGGGGCTCTGACCAGGCACGCTGGAATGGGATGGGGGGAACCCAGGACTCCCCTGGGTTTTTTAACCAGCTGCAAGGGCAAGCGACAGGGCAGGGATCAGACAGCAGCAAGGGGAGGTGAGATCTTGAGGGAACAGGTGGGACAGCGCAGGGGCGGGGGTTACAGTTCGGGCACCTGTGCCCCCCCCAGGGGCTGTCCAAGTGGAGCTAACTCACCCCCGCCCACACCTCCAGGGGACCCAGCAGCGGAGCCCCCCGTACCTGGTGGCCATGTCAAAGCGTTCGTTGGCAGGACTGACCCTCCAGCCCACGGCTCCGAGCCGCCTCAGCTCCTTCTCCCAGTCGCTCGTTTCCTCGAAGAGCAGCATCGGGGGCAGCGCCGACTCCTCCTTGCTCAGCCAGGTGTTCTCTGAAGCCGCACAGGAGGGAGGGTGGTCAGGGGCGAGTGGGGCCTCGGGGAGCCAGCCCCCCTCCAGCTGCCAGGGCTCCGGGCCAAGCAGAGGTGCCACTTACCCCTGTTCCTCAGGGTGGCGCTGCCGTACCACATCGCCACGCTGCCACCTCCGCCCTCCTGCGCCTGCACGATGGCCTGCGTCACCTGAGAAACAGCAGCGAGGGTGGCAGCTGGGCAGAGGACCTGCCCGGCTCGGGGAGCAGCAGGCAGGCCTTGGGTGCCAATGGGCGGGCTGAGGCATGCGGCCAGGCTGGACATGCAGGAAGGAGCGCTTGCAGCACAGACCCACTGAGGTTTGCTGCTAACGAGGTGGGCTGTGCAGAACACAGCAGCTGCGGGGTGACTGGAGCCAGACAGCTCAATGGAAGGGGCGTGAGGGTCCCCGGCCGACCCCACTGGAGTGGAGATTGTTGAACCTGAATGTCGCTGTGCAGGGCTTTTCTCCTGGGCAGGGCATGACAGGCTGGGTTTTCAAAGAGACCGAGCCAGCAGTCCCCTGTGATATCCCCAGGTGCTGGGAATTCCCCCAATGTTCCCGCTCATTTTTGTCCACCCATGTGTGAAATAAATTTTGCTCTGCGCACCGAGGCACGTGCACCACCTGCAAAAACACAGGCTGCTGGCTGCGAGCACGCCGCTAATCAGCTGGGCGGCATTTGACTCTCTCCTGGGCAGCCACGCAAGTGCTCGGCTTACAGGGAATGCTGGTGTTCAGCCCTTCCAGAGAGCAGGCTGAGAAGAGCTGCTGGAGGTAGAGACAAGAGCTTGGGATCCTGGGTTTTCAGGGCATGCAAGGCTCGCTAGGCGGGGGCTCAGGAAGAGTGGGGCTTGGCTTGCCCAGGGTTCTTTGGCACTGACCCCCATGGGAGGGAGACTCACACAGAGAGGTAACAAGGGAAGCAACGAGCACAGAAACAAGCACCTTGCTGCAGGTCTTCGCAGCCCTGGGAGACAGACTTGGCAGTGCTGAAAACAGCAGTGAGTCCAGCCCAGCCGGCCCCCAGCTCAGAGCCGCCCTCCAGCCACAGGGCCCTCGCTGCTGGCTTTAGTGCCCGAGCTCCAGTGGGGCTTGCGCGAGTCTCTGCCGGCACAGAGCAAGGCGCACACCTCCCCAGAGAGGCAGGGAATAGGGCCTTGCCTCCCGCAATCCACTGCATTACGATCCCCTCCTGGAGCTCGGAAATGAACCCAGGAGTCCGGGCTCCTAGCCCCTGTGTTAATCCACGAGACCCCACTGCCTCATTAGACAACCCCCTGAGCGGCCCCATCCTCCCACCCCAGTGACACATGGAGCAGCCGCTCCCAGGGCGGCCAAGGCTCAGATCCAGCCTATATCCCAGGTCCCCCGCCAGGGAGGGCACACCATGCACGTCCCCTGGCTGCGACGGCAGCCCACCCTCACCTGGAAGGCCCGGGGCTCCCAGCCGCTGTCGTGGAAGCGGAACCGCAGCACCCGGAAGTCCCTGCAGTACAGGATCAGCTCCTCAGGGATGAACTTGAGGGTGGAGCTGGCCGTCAGCACCTTGGCCTTGGTGAAGCTGTTCACTGCAGGGGGTAACGGGTCAGACCCAGGAGACCAGGCCAGAGTCAGAGCCTTGGGGCAGCAGGGACGGCTCAGCCTTCAGCGGGGGGTGCAATCAGGGCAGACTTGGCCCCCAGCCAGAGGCACGGGGATCAGCTCCTGCTGCAGGAGGACCAGTCAAGGGTGTCCCGGTGACAGGGCCCACGGCGGACTCCAAGAGCAGCCCTGTGAATGACACCACGGGCAAGGTGCCGCGGCCCTGTCAAGGAGGCAGTTGGGTCCCTCTGGAGCCTCCCAGCTTTGGGTTCTCTGCCCGGGAAGGCCAACAAAGGGATAACAGCACAAGGGGCTGGAGGCTTGTCCATAGGCAGTGAGCCACAGGGCCGAGAGCTGCCAAACTCATCACAGCCGTGGCAGGGCCATGGCTTGGGCAGCTGGAATGTCAGGGTGGCCCCTCCTGCCCCCTTTACCTGCCACCAGCCTCTCGATGCAGGGCAGGGCCACGACGTGCAGGCAAGCGGAACAGCCAGGGGCCTGCAGGGAGAAAGGAGCCACCCTCAGAAATCAGACCCCTTCCCTCTCCCCCGGCACAGGGAAGAAACATCCCCGCTCAGAGCCTGGCTCAGCACAGGGGCCCCACCATGGCCACGGGGCCCTGACAGGCCAGGAGGCTGGTAGCAGCCCCGAACCCCAGGCCCTACCACCAGGCCACTAGCTTGGCCTCCTCTCCCCCCGGCCATCCACCCACCCAGCCAGCTTTGGCCCGGCTCCTGCAACTCACCCCCACTGCGTCACGTGGGGCCGGCTGTGGTACGAAGACCACCCGCAGGTTGGTGCAGAACAGGGTGCCCACCATGGATTCTTCGCCATCCCTAGAGCGGACGATCCTCTTCACGTGAGCCGCCTCCTCCAGGACATGCTCCCCTGCAGGGGCAAGTGGTGGGGGTGAGCTGGAGGAGGCCGCGGCATGGGGGCTCTGGCAAAGGAGCGGCTCAGCAGCTAGGTCCCAAGGCCTGGGCGTCAGGGCGGGAGCTCAGTCCCCTGTAAACAGGCCCCAGGTCATGCGCCGAATGGCACCCCCAAGCAGAACCGCAGGGAAAGGGGTTGTGCAGCGAAGCGCTTGCAGGGGACAAAACCAGAGGTCGGCATAGGTGGCGCCCAGCTGTGGGGTTCGCAAGGGAGGAGCAGCTGTTTTCTCTCCACTGAGGTCCTTCCAAATTGTCCAACAGCCCTGACGTGTGGGGAAGGTGGGAACGTTCGACCCCCCAGAATGGGGTGCGGAATGGCAGGGGCGGGGGGCGCTCAGACCTTGGGACGTAGATGCTGAAACTTAGCCCAGCTTGTAGCTGTGGACACAAACCCTCCCAGCCAGGATAGGGCCAAGCCCTGGGCTCCTTTCTGCCTTTGATCCACTCCTTTGCCAGAGCGCACCCCCCCCACCACAGACATAGCCCCCCCCACACACACACAGCAGAGAACAAGGGCACCCCCACACACACACAGAGACACATCCCCCAGCATGGGACAGGGAACAGACCCCCTGACACAGACACAGCCCCCCCAGCATGGGGCGGAGAACAGGGGGACCCCCCCACACACAGACACTGCCCCGCATGGGACGGAGAACAGGGGGACCCTGCCCCCACAGACAAAGCCCCCCTCCAGCATGGGACGGAGAACAGGGGGACCCTCACACACAGATACAGCCCCCCCCCCCCGGCATGGGGCAGAGAACAGGGGGACCCGCTGACACAGACGCAGCCTCCCCCCCACACAGGGCAGAGAACGGGGGGCAGCCCCCACAGACACGCAGCACCCCCCACATGGGGCAGAGAATGCACCCCCCCCCCCAGTCACACAGCCCCTGCTATAGAGCCTTGCTAGGAAAGCCAGACAAGGAACCCACTCCAGCTGGAATTCCCCCAGCCCTGTGGAGCTGGGCTGGCCCCTAGCACTGGGCGGGACAGGGAATCGCCCAGGGAACAGGTGGTTTGTAGCAGTTCTTTGCTAGTCACGAATTTAGCACAGCATCTGCTCCTGCTGCTGCCTCCGGCTCATCATCCCAGCCAGAAAATGCCTTCACACAGCTGCAGCTCACAGCCCAGGTTTAACCCTTTGTGCCTCTAACACAGAGCAAGAGTAACAGGCTCTTAAGGAGCAAGAGGTTTTTTTTTTGTTTTTTTGTTTTTTTAAGTACTACGACTCAGCTCCTTATTTGAAAGTGTCGGTCCAGTTGTTCATTTCCCACCCCAAACTGCAGTGTTTCTGTGAGCTGTCAAACAGCTGCTGCGCCCCACCCCAGGGATGGCCGCATTTGCCTCTTCAGCAAGCAATCTATATGCAGTCTTGCATGCAATGTCAAAGCAGCTGCTGCCCCACAGCTGGGGAGCAAAGGGCTTCTCCCACTGTCAGTCACAGGCGAGCAGGGTGCGGCCAGAGGCCGCAGGCATGGAGTCTAGATTAGGGTGGCCGTCGGCCCGTTTTTAACCAGGCCAGTCACTTATCTCAGCTTCCTGGGGAGCATCCTGGTGGGGTTTTTTAAGGGCAAATTGCCCTGTATGTTGACCTGCTGTTTAAAAGGCTGTCCGTGAGGGCTGGGGAAGCTAATAGGGGAGGCTCTTCAAACAGCTGGGACCGACTATTTAGGCCACACAGCACACTTCGATGAGGCAAACAATTCCACACCCACTTTTTTCAGCTGAATCAATTGCTCATAAACATCAAATTAACTAATAGTTCTGTGGTTACGGCCTTAAGAGAGAGGTTTGTAACACACTAGTGCCAACAACAAGCTAAACACAAGGATCAAATGCCTTCATATTTCAAATGCACCATCTTCGATCGGTCAAAAAAAGGCAGGCAAGTGGACGCGCGCCGTGCTAGGGATGTCACGTAATCGAGTAAATGCTATCAAAACAAAAAAGCAGTCCAGTAGCACCTTAAAGTGCTATTGGACGGCTTTTTTGTTTTGATAGAATAGAAACTAACAGGGCTCTCTCTCTGTTACAAGTAAACGCTGAAGTTTTCAGCAGTTATTAGATTACTCGTGGCCTGGGGGGAGACGCTGGCTCTGGAGAGCACGGTCCACTCCCGGCCAGCCCATTGGAGCCGGGACTCAGCATTTCAGCTGCCTCCTGGCATGAACAGGCTCCTGCCAGGTTGTCATTTCCCCCGGGGGCCGCTCTGCAAAGAGCTGCAGTGAGGGGAAATCCTCCAAACGTCAATTTCATCAGTGTCATGGACCCCCAGGTTGGGAACCATTGGTTTAGAGACATCTCCTGCCTCCACTCTGTCAGCGATGCTAACCACAGTTGTCTCTTCTCTTAGGTTTTGGGCGTCATTTCTTTGATTATCAAAAACAACAAGAAGCCCTGTGGCATGTTATAGACAGACTGATTTTTTGGAGCATGAGCTTTCATGGGCAAAGACCTGCTTCAGCAGATTTCTTTGACTATGTGTTGGCAAGCTACTTATTCTCTTGCTTTCCTGCCTTGAGTGGTGCTAACCTTCCACCCTTAGGGGGTACAATGTTCTACCCGCTTCCAAGCAGATACTAAGGGAAAGAGAGGGTGGGATAGTGCCGTTTTCCTCCTCACCTTCAGTTCAGTAATATGAGTTACATGGCTGGATCTTAAGTGTAGTAAGATCCTGAGTCCTTACGTTGTGCCTAGTAACATTCTATTTCAAATGGTGTCCCAGAGACTCGCCAGATGCTGTAGGTTCACCTGGTCCTACCAGGGGCTGCACTCATCAAGGGCCCTTCCAGCTGGGCATTTCTGTGACACCCACACTCATCAGGCTGAGGTTCTGGAGTGACACCCATCACAGTCCTCTCCTCTGCCCAAGGTCAAGGGCACACAAAAGGAGGCCAGTTTGCCAGAGCGTCACATGTATGGCCAAACAGGGAGCCTTGCTCAGCAACAAGAGACATCACTGTTGAAGGTCCCACCAGGTGCTCGGCAGCAGTGCGGTCTAATGGCTAGAACACTGCACAATGACTCATATCCTGGAGTCTACCCAGCTCCGCAGCATGCCCTAAGCAAGTCAATGATCCCCCAACCCATCTCCGTGCCTCAGCTTCCCCACTTGTAGAATGGGGATTGTGACACAGGTGGAACGTCCCTAGTCTAGCACCCTCAGTGCCAAATGAGAGAATTTGCCAAACCACAGGAGGTCAATATTGTTGAGCAGCATTACCAGCACTTCCACTGCTGACTGGGCTCTTAGAAGACTTTTAGGAGTAAATTACAGCTAAACAACATCACAGAACACTGAGAGCCAGGACTAGTGGCTGGAAACAAACTTCATGGCACCGCGGGAAACTTCCAGCCGAGGGTTAAAAAAAAATATGAGCCAATACCTGGGATACACGTGAAAGCCAGGCAGTTTCTATTTCTCTTGTCCTTCACCTCAGAGGACTTCGGACCTCTCAGCTATATAGAAAGAGAACAGGTTGATATTAGCCGGATTTAACCCTTGCCTTGCTAATACTCCAGGAGTAACATCATTGGCTAATACACAGACATTGGGGAAACCAGGTGGTAACTTTCACTCTCTCTTTAACCTACATCCACATAATGGAGCCCTCAGTAGGGCACTGAAGGGCAAATAATGTTTAACCCAACCCTCTAGTTAATTTTTTCTTCCCAGTTGCAGTCCTGACTTTTGACCCTATCCCCTCCAGCTCAGCCAGTCCTGGGGCTCTCAGTCAGCTGGTCTCTGGGATTCTAAGCAGAGGTTTTTCTACAAAGTCCTGGAGTCCTGTGATGAATGAAAGGAAGTTTCTTGGCCTGATGGTTGCAGGAGAAAAACAAACAAACCACCCAACCAACAGAAAACGTGACCCCTAGAAGGTTTGAAACCACAAGGCAAAGAACAAGTAAACATTTATTAGAAGCAAAAACAGGAGGAGATCTCAAACAAATCTCATGATTATTTTAGGACAGGCTTGCAATGTATCTTGCACAGACTGGGGTCAGACACACTGGGATCTACCTGACCCCCTCCATTGACAATAATAAGGCAGGGTGGAGATTCCCTGCCCCTCCCACCATTAAAGGCAGTGTTGTCTAGTGGATAGTGCAGCCGACTATGGCTCAGGAGCAATGTTCCCTCTAATTTTTCATCTAGGTGCAGAATAACTGTTGTTAGGTGCACCAAGGCACATGCAGATGCGCACCATCAGTAGAAACACACACTGCCAGCTGTGGGCGCTCTGCTAATCAGCTGGGCAGCGCTTGAATCTCTCCTGGGAGGCTGCCCAAGCGCTCAGCTTCAGGAAGCTGGGTTTTCTAGCCACTGCGTGGCCACTGGTCTGCACAGTGATCTTGGGCAAGTGACACCTCTCCCTGGGCCTCAACTCACAAGTGGTAGTTGTCTGGCAGTGGTGCAGGTCATTTAAATGGGATCAGGCGATTATATTTTTAACATCCGATGCTTTCGGTGGGGGTGGCCAGTGGACAGGACTGGGAGCCAGGATTCCTGGGTTCCAGTCCCAACTCCAACCCTCACTCCCTCCTGGGGCCTTGAGTACCTCAGTTCACCTTTCCAATGCAGTTTACCAATGAGACAAACCCAGGAGGAAACAATTTTGCCCTCTCTCCCAGAGCTGGGAATAGAACTCTGGAATCCTGGCACTACTACTGGTGATTTTTAAATCAAGAGGGGATGTTTTTCTTAAAGATCTGGCCAAGGAATTATTCAGGACAGTCTTAGACAGTGACAGTGCTCCCTAGGAATCTGTGGTTCTTAGCTAGCCCCACCAAAGTGTTGCCTTGGCTAATCTCCAACCCCTCGAAAAACCAGCATTCTGACCACTTGTGCAAACTGAGAGAAGCTAATGCCAGCCCAGGGCGCAGGGTAAGAACTGAGTGCTGTGCCACCAGTGAACAGCTACACAGAGGAAAGATTAGCTGGAACATAACCGTCGGAAACCTAAAGCACAGCCAAAGGTTATCTAGCATTCTCGTTGAGCAACGAGCAGGAGCAAACCAAGTAGAGCTGCAGCAGTTGTACCCGCCTTTTGCCTCACCAGATAACAAGCAGTAAACCTCCCTGAAGCTGTAAACAATCTTAAAGGGCCCAAAAGGGCACAAGTCAAAGTCACTGCAAATGTACAAACCTCAACCTTAGAGCTGATGAAAGGGGCGAGGACACCAGCCAGTTCCCTCAGAGATTGCCAAGCTTCCTGGGCACAGACCCGCACATCGGACTTTGCCAAACAACATCTATCCTTTCAGTGTTCTGGGGCCATATTCCCGCCCTCCCCTAGCCCCACGTACGTTCATCGCCGTGGTACGCTGGCCACTATTCTCTAACCCTGAAGCGACTGCACATCACCAATGCTGCCTACTATTTACATTACAATAAAAACAAGCATTCCTGTAGCACCTTGAAGAGTAACAAATTTCTTTATTAGGTAATGAGCTGTCATGGGTAAGAGCCACTTCATCAGTCTAGCCACAAAAGCTCGCAGCCTAATAAATAAATGTATTCATCTTTAAAAAGGTACTGCAGGACTGTTTGGGGCTTTTTGTGAGGTTACAGACTAACACAGCTCCCCTTCTGAGACGACATTACAATAGTACAGTTACCTGCTATTTATTTGAGAGTTTGTCTGATCAAGAACGCCTCCTAAATGGTAAGCGTATACAACTTCAGTATACCACTTCCACTGATTTACAACTGAAAGTAGTGTTAGGGTTTGGCTTTCAGGAAAACGGCGTGTGCCTGGAATGGGATTGCTTCTCCTAAAGCTGAACAAAACACAAGACAATCATCAAAGCAAGGACAGGCCTCAAAACTGCTCAGTGAATGTTGAAAGAGACGGAACCGAGATGCGCAAAAATATTGGACAAGCCTGCGGTAGGATTGCTTCTCAATTAACCTCACAGAAAAGGGATGAAATGGAGAATTCAGAGCATGCGCTGTTTGGGCACAGCTACATCAATGTTCAAGGTTTGAAAACTAGAAGGCAGCATTACTGGGAACCAAAAACTGACTCCAGTCCTTTTTTGTTAAAACACAGCAAAATGATAAGCATATAGATAGATGAAGAAAACACACACACACACAGAGGAATTTCCCTTTTACAACAATTACTAAAGAAAAAAATTAAATGGACAAATTTTAAACAATCCCTTTCTTAAGAAAAACAAAATAAAAACTGACTTCATCAGCACTAGTTTGACACATACTATCATTTCAATAAAGTGTGTACATTTTCCTTTTATTTTCCCCTCAAAAAAATTGAGTTAAGGACCCGAGCAACTCTGGGTAAATCTGCTTGTACTCACAAGAGGTGTCTGATGCAGCTTCTCTTACATTTACACAGACAAACCCTACCAGTAGCAGACATCTCTCGAGTATACCTGCATCTTTGCTAGGGGTCGTGCTGCGTTAAGGACACCTGCTGCGAACAGCTACAGTTAAAGGTAAGAATTAGCTAAGTCCGTAGAGGCAGGTCCATTGATGGCTATCGGGCAAGGATGCAACTCCACGCCCTTGGTGTCCTTAAACCTCTGACTGCCACAAGCTGGGACTGAAGGACAGGGGATGGATCCCTCCCTACTTGCCCAGTTCTGTTCATGCCCTCTGGAGCACCTGGCATTCACCACTGCCTGAAGACAGGACACTGGGCTAGAGGGACCCTTGGCCTAACAAAGCAGGGTAGGTCTTACATAAAGTGCCACAAACACGGCATGTACGAGCAGCTCTAAGGAAGTGGTTTGTGACACCATGGAGCACATGGGAGGCTCAGAGCCCCAGCTCTTCCCAGACAGCCGGGCGAGACGTGCCCCAAGCACTGAACAAAACGTTAGGGGTCAGCAAGCTATTCATTCCATGCGAGGTTCCCCCGGGGGTGGAGAGAACAGCTGGCAGCAAAGAGCTAAACTTCCTACCCACGTGGGCCAAGGGAGGCGGTCCAAAGAGGAGGGGCAAGAAACTCATTTAAAGCACAAAGCATCAGGGAACAGATGGTCCAGCAGTTAGGAAGTTCAGCTCCTACAGTCCAATTCCAAGCTGTGCCACAGGGCAAGTCACTTGGCCACACCATGCGTCAGTTTCCCCAGCTACACCATTGGGACAACTCCCCTGCCTTAGAGGGGGGCTGCGATGTTCTCCAACCCCATGGCAATGGATCTAGAGCTTTCGTCCTAACTGGCAGGTACCTGCACGGATTTCATAACCCTTCTCTTCTCCCACTCTAGGGCCTCCCCTACTAGGCAAGGCTGCTTCCCCATTGGCATGTTGAAGCTCTGCGATTTAATCCACAGAAAGTGCTGTCCAACACTGTCTTCCCCTCACCCTGCCCTTACAGACTCCCGGAACCCACAGCAACGATCACGCTGCATGATTTCTCTGCGCCTGCCAGTCCCCCTGGGTGTCTCCACTTCTCTGCTACTGAGCGGGTCACCTCCGGAGACGGGCTGGCTTTGTGCGTTTGTGCAGCCCCGTGCACAGCAGAGGGGGCTCTTGCGCCAGGGCTGCAAGTAACACGAAACAACAGCAGGGGCTTGTCGGAGCGCCGAGCCTCCCCGGCTCTCCCGCCAGAGCGCTCCTTGGCTCCTCCGTGCATATTTTTGCTCGGCGGTGGAAAACAATCGCCTCATTATGCAAGGAACGCGGAGAGCCGCCGGCGTCCAAGGGAAACTTTCCCTGCAAACAAACGCCCCGCCAGCTGACCCCTCCTAGCCCCACGGGAGCGCCAGGGACGCTGGGGTGGGGCGCGGGGGGGGGGTCCCCCCGGTTTGCAAGAGCGAAAGAACAAAGCTGCTTGCACAAAAGGCTCCGGTCGCCTGGTTACCGGCGCGGGGGCCCAGCTCCTGGGGGTGGGGTGGGGGAGTGGTGACTCACCAGCGGGGAAAGCGGTCCCTGCCCAGGACAGCGCGTACCGCGCGAACCCGCCCTGCCTGCACCGCCGCACGGGGCGAGGGGTGGAACATCCGCCGGGCGCCCCGAGCCCCTGCAACGCTCACACCCGGGCCGGGAAGCCGGCGGGCTCCCCCGCCCCCAGGTGGCAGCAAACTGATGTTCGCACCCCCGCAGCGCCCCCCGGGGGCTGGAACTGGGGGCCAGGGGCGCTCCCCAGTGGTGTCCGGGGGGTCAGGGGGGGCTCAGAGCACCCAGCCCCCCCGCGTGCCCCGCTCCCCCATCCATCGCACCAGCCCCCCCCCGCGTGCCCCATCGCACCAGCTCCCCCCCGCGTGCCCCCCTCCCCATCCATCACCCCAGCCCCCCCACGTACCCCCTCCCCATCCATCGCCCCAGCCCCCCCCCCGCGTGCCCCCTCCCCATCCATCGCCCCAGGCTCCCCGCGTGCCCCATCGCACCAGCTCCCCCCCGCGTGCCCCCCTCCCCCATCCATCACCCCAGCCCCCGCGTTCCCACTCACCGCGGGCCCCCCCGGGCGCTGCGGGATGTCGAAGGAGTTCTTGGAGCCCGATAACATTGTCAAGTCTCCCGCGGCCCGGGGAGGAGACGGGGGCGATCCCCCCCCCCCTCCCCGGGCTCAGTCCATGGGGGGGAAGGGGCCGGGCGGGGGCAGCCCCCGGGTGCCTGGGTCTCCGCCGCGGCTCTGCCCCGCTGCAGGGGAACGGGAGGGGGCCTGGGCCGGGCGCCCTGCGTGGCGAGCGGGCATTGCACAAGCCGGGGAGGGTGCAACGGGGCTGGGCTGGGCTGGGCTGGCTTGTGGTCCCGTCGCGGGGCGGGCCCCGCCGCCGCTGCCCAGCTCCCCGGGGAAACTGACAAGCTCCTGGGCAGAGGCTGAACCTGCCGCAGCCTTAAAGGAGCCCGGGCCCCTTTCTGGGCCGCCCCGCACGCCGGGGCTTCGTTTCGTCCGGTTTTCACCCAGGTTAGAGGCGCCGCCGGGGCAGGGCGAGGGGAGGGGGGGAGCCAGGACGCCTGGGGTCTCTTCCCAGCTCTGGGGAGGGAGTAAGGGCTAGTGGTTAGAGCAAGAGACAAGCCGGAGTCGGGAGTCCTCAGTCTCCTCCTGGCTGGGGAGAATGAGTGTGATCTAGCAGTTAAATATGAGGACTGGGAATCAGGGCTCCTGGAAGGCAGTGTCAGCTAGGGGGTAGAGCAGGGCTCAGGACTCCTGGGTTCTATTTGTCCTTTGACTACTGGCTTAGGCTGATAGCTTGGGCACGCCCCTTAGCTGCCCCAAGTTGCTATGCCAAATCACTTAAAATGTTCATCAGGCCTCAAACAAGTGTGAGTGCTTTAAAAATTAGGGTGGTTTTCTTTAATAGGTTTTTGATCTTTTTAATTGGCTTCTGTGCTGAGAGCAGTCAGAATTACACAGTGGGAGTGTTTTTATGCTTTGCTGTACAACCCCAACAGCTGGAAACATACTATTCCTTTTCAAAGAAACCAGAGGCTCTGGTGGAATCACCTGACTCCGGGAGCTAGTGCTTTAAATGAAAACATCACATTCAGTGATCATTAGCAACAGGGCTGCTCCATGCCTCCATTTTTGTCAAGCACCATAGCAGTGGAAGAGTGCTCAAGGATAGCAAAGTGTAGTTACCTGGAGAGTTCTGCCTACATGCAATATATCCTGCATCAGGCAGCGTGCCCCATTCTGGCTTACTCATTCCATTTTCTGCTTCTTGGGCCTTTGTCCCCACTTTTAAACCTCAGTGACAATTTACATGAGGATAGGAACAGGCTGGAGGAAAGGCCAGGGCAAGACAGTTTGAGAAGCAGAGGAAGGTGATGGCTCTGGAGCAAAACATAAATAATCCAGGACCTTTGACAGTGAGTCCCTGCTGCTTCTGTTAGGTTAATGCAGCTTCATGAAGCATATATGGCTCACAGAGAGGCAGGATGGCTCTGTGGTTAGGACCCTGCCCTGGGGCAACAAGCAAAATTCCCAGCTAAGGTGCAGCCTCCCTGGGGCAAGGCCCTCCTTGGCGCCTCAGTTCCACACCTATCACTTGGGGCTGACACATTGCTACCCGCCCCAGAATAAAAATTCATTTGCTACCGCAAGGTGCTAAGATACTGCAGCACTCAGAGTCAGGGTGCCCTCTAATTTTTTCCCATATTCATAGAACACTAGGACTGGAAGGGACCTCGAGAGGCTATCGAGTCCAGCCCCCTGCCCCAATGGCAGGATCAAGTACTATCTAAACCATCCCTGATAGACGTCTATCGAACCTGTTCTTAAATATCTCCAGCGATGGAGATTCCACAACCTCCCTTGGTAATTTATTCCACTGTTTGAACCCGCCCCCCACTCCCCCTACAGTTAGGAACTTTTTCCTAATGTCCAACCTAAACCTCCCTTGCTGCAGTTTAAGCCCATTGCCTCTTGTTCTATCCTCAGAGGCCAAGAAGAACAAGTTTTCTCCTTCCTCCTTATGACTCCCTTTTAGATACCTGAAAGCCGCTATCATGTCTCCCCTCAATCTTCTCTTTTCCAAACTAAACAAGCCCAATTCTTTCAACCTTTTTTCATAGGTCACATTCTCTAGACCTTTAATCATTCTTGTCGCTCTTTTCTGGACCCTCTCTAGTTTCTCCACATCTTTTTTGAACTGCAGTGCCCAGAACTGGACACAATACTCCAGCTGAGGCCTAACCAGCACAGAGTAGAGCAGAAGAATGACTTCTCGTGTCTTGTTCACAACACACCTGTTAATATTGGAGTGGAATAAATTTTGTTACATGCACCAATTCATGTGTGGATGTGCACCACCATAGAAACACATGCTGCTGGCTGTTGGTGCTCAGCTAATCACCTGGGTGGTACCTGAATCTCTCCTGGGTGGCTGGTCAAGAGTCAGGTGTTGCTAGGCTCTGTACTAACATAGAAGAAAAAAACAAGTTCTGCCCTGAGCCATTTACACATTACAACTGAAACAGCAACTGTCTCATTTCCAGTGTATTGCTTTACCCAAGCATCTGGCCCATAGCGCTGTGGTTCATGGCCTGCAGGGGACTATCCGTCCCCTCCCGCCCCACCATCACTCACTCCTTCCTGGAGCAGTATTACAGAGACAGGCAAGCAACCCTGAGACATAGGGCTGCATGGGCTGCAAAGGAACAGAGGCGTCCCAGTGGGGGCTTTAATCCCTGAGGAAATAAAAACCCCTGCATAAGCTCTGCACTGGCTGCAGAAGCAGACAGATGCTTCCTTTGGGCCTGCTAGCTCCCGGGAGGGGAGACATGGAGCTCACCCTGGCCCAGCTCTTCGGTGAGCTCTACCTCCTGGGCTTCAGCCGTTTTATACGACCAATCCTTCTGGTCAGGGCAGGGACTAGAACTTCCAGCTCGCTGGGTCCCTACACCTTGGGCCCTGACGCTGCTACAGCTCTCTAAGCACGTCCAGCTGACGGGAGTCCGTCCAGTGAGGAACTGGGCCTGCCTACAAGCAGCCGAAGCAGCAGCTGAACTAACAGGAGCAGCGGACACTTGGCCCCATCAAAAAATCATCTGTCCACTCCTGCCGGGTGGGACTTGCTGAAGAGACCTGCCAAGCAGGAAGCTGCAGAACAGGTGAGGAAGGTAAGAGAAGTGCAGGCTGGCAGCTCCTATCAAATAACGCCCTGATGGTTTCGTTCATGCTCATGCAATATAAATCAGCCAGCTTCAGGGGAAACAGACCGTGGCGTGATATTAGCTTTGCCTCCGAAAGGCAGGGCTCCCCCCAACCTCACATGCCTCTCCCCTGCTGTACTGAACCCTAAGGCCCATGAATGGTTCCATGGAGCCACCAGGAGGAAGGAGACGCTACCTCCCAGCTGAGACATAAAGGTAGAGGGCCTGACATCCCATAATTACAGGTTGACCCTCTCTAATCCAGAACTCTCGTCTGGCAACATCCATAATCCAGCATGATTGTAGTTAGCCAGACGACCACTTATCCTGGGTGTGGCCAAGTTTCCTGCAGTCCCACATTTGTTTCCAGCCACCATCCCTGGCTCTCACTGTTCTGTGCTGTCATTTAGCTCTAATTTACCCCTAACTGTCTTGTCAGGGCCCAGTCAGCAGTGGATGCGTTAGTGATGCTGCTAGACAATATTGACCTTCCATCCTTCAGCAAATTCTCTCCTCCAGCTCCGATCAGGTCCCAAGGATACCGGAGGAGAGAGGTTCAGCCAGTATTAAACCTGCCTTGGTACAAATGGTGAGCGTGAGGCCATGAACCCCCCTTGTCCTGGCTGAATGTCAAATCAGCTGATCTCCTGGGCTCCAAACAGCTCTTGTCTGTTCCATCCCTTTCCTGGACCCTGCTGGTCTGTCCTCTTCGCCGCCAGAGTGGTCTCCTACTCTAGGCTTGTGCAACACCCAGCACAAGGAGGGCCTGGTTTTGAGTGCTCAGTAATAAAAATGACTAATAATGGATACCACAGTCTAAGCCTGGTCCCTTCACTTGCCCCGGCCCCAGTGAAGCCGAGTGACCCAGTAGTGGAGCAGAGCAGGCTGCTGGGGCATTCTGCTTCCTGCAGATCCCACCGCTGCAGTGTGCGCTTGTGTGGGGGGGACAGCCAAGTCCTGCTGCTACCCCACACCAGGCCTCCAGCGTAATCCCCTGCATCATGTCTCTCAGGGGAGGTGGAGCTGGGGAAGGGGTGCTGTGGTGGCAGAGCAGGGGAAGGACGGGATGAAGCAGGCTGTGGGCCTTGGAGGGGAAGGGACAAGACAAGGGAAAAGGGGCAGGAAGGGGTCTGGGATCGGAGGGAGGTTGTCCTGGGCCCATACCCCTGTAGGGATGGCCTTGTGCCTCCTAAACCAAGGCATCAGCGCCTGTTTGCAGCTCCGTCACTGAAAACTCATTTGAGCAGTCTTTCTAAAGATGTGCTAGCACAAAGGCTCTCCCTACGTCTTTCAAAATTGCAGCCTAATCCACCCCAGCAGTGTATTAGTTCCCTACTAGCTACCTTCTCCCTCTTTGCTTCCTCTTGTATATTTATAAAAACCCACAACATTTAAAAGGGAAATAGAGAACATTTCCAGCCACAAAAATGTCCCGGAGGGCAAGGCCAGGGTAGGGAAGAGGAAAAAGGTAAAATAAGTTTCAGACAAGTTTATTTAGCTTTGGCTTTTGCAATGGAAAAGACCCACAGTGTTTTCCCAGCTTACACAAAGTGTCCACTCCAATTCTAGACAGGCAGGCTACAGTGAAGACACTGGGCAGTCGCTCGCAATATGCAACATCTGCTGCAAATCAGCATTCGACCGTAAATTCTAACGGCAGAGGGGCGTTTGTTCCCATCTGTACCTAGAGGGAGACATGGCCCCAGCTCGGTCCTGTGCTCTCTTACCAACTCAGCTCCAAACACAAGCCCCAAGAGAAGCTTCTGCTCTTTCACGTTCCCCTGGGAGTGCAACTCTGGCCACAGAAGGGAACATTTAAATGCTGCCCAATTATGGAGTGAAACAGGTTATTATGGCTGCAGCGCATGGGTGAGAGAAGAGGCAGTGACTCCTCAAAGGCCACACTGCGGGTAGGAGAGAGACAGGCTGGTTGAGTGGGAATCACCCACAATGAGGGAGACAAGACAAAGGCCTAGGACTTAAAGGAAGGGGGTGATTCACCAATCCTCCTCTGTGCATTCCCAGCCAGAGGAGCTCTGCTTGCCAAGGGTCAATGGAGCATCCTCAGAGCAGACTCGGGGACTGAAAGCAACTCCTCGGGGCCTAACACCCAAGCAGCAGCTGCTCGTGTTTGTTAAGGTCACACTTCCAGGCTCCCCCAGAGATCTGGTTCCCCCCACCCTGCACTAAGGGCTGCACATAGCCTAAAAGACCTGCCTTCTTTTTGGGAAGAGGGGGCTTTTCAAACTCCGGGGGGGGGCGCATTTTGAAAGGTCCCCATCTACACAGGCAGCGTGCACCCTGAAAGCAGTACTTCCGAATCACTCACGGCCACCATGAGGCACTGCATATTCACAGCGGAGCCTCATTAGCACCTGTCGAACTTCCTGATTACCATCAAAAACAAACAAGCAGTCCAGTAGCACTTTAAAGACTAACAAAATAATTCATTAGGTGGTGAGCTTTTGTGGGACAGGCGCACTTCTTCAGACCATAGCCATACCAGAACAGACTCAATATTCAAGGCAAAGAGAACCAAAAATAGTAATCCAGGTTGGCAAATCAGAAAAATATTAACAAGGTGAGCAAGTCAGAGAGTAGAAGGCAGACGGGGCCAAGAATTAGATTAAGCCCTGATTACCATGCCCCTTCCGAAAGGAGGGGCTAATGTAGACACAGCCTCTGAGTAGCACTGACCCACAGGAACAAAACAAAACACAACAAAAATAAAAAATAAAATAAAATAAAATAAAAAACGCCTCTGCACCCAGTCCCAGCACGGCTACGGTTTAATGGGCACCTCCCACAAAGTCTAGGGACGCAAGCGTAGCGAGCAAAACTACCCTGTTCTGGGAGACTAGCTTGGTTATGACAATCTTGGGGCCCGCTAAGATGATGAAGGGCCACTCAGGGGACCCACTCACTAGCCAAGGACGCCATCGCAGGTCTACACTGTGGGGTGTACAGAACCACAGTCGCAGCATAGCATAACCAAGCCTTACGCCATTGCATTCAGAGCTATAAAGGAGCATTGGGCAGCTTGTAGCTCACCGACTCCCTGGCTGCCCCCTCATGCCTCGCACACCTAGGGCATGGCAGTCCTGCACATCCCACACCTTCCTCTCCCTCGGGCATGTTCAGGGCATGCAGATTGCCTGATTCGTGCTTTGGGCCTGCTCCTCTCCCCTCCTACGGCCGGAATGCTGCAAATCGGCTGTTCCAGCTCTGGCAGGGAGCGGGAGGAGCAGGTAAGCAGGGTGCCCCGGTGTGCAAGAGGGGTGGAGGATGGCAGCATGGGGCCGCAGGTGGAACCCTAGGGGGCCAGGGGTTGCTGCAGCCCACTGAGCTGCAGGAGGGCCACTCAGGTGGCTAGAGGCAACTGGTGCAATGATTCTCAGGGGTGGGGGTGGTAACCAGACACATGCCTGTACCCCACCCCCCTTCCATGCCCCTTCCTGCCCACAACCCTCCTCCTCCCGCACCCAGGCCTCATCCCTTTGACTGGTGTGTGTAGGGCAGTCCCCTGCCTCCACTAAGAGCTGCGGAAGCTGGTGCTGCTCTCAGGCTTTGTCGCTCTTGGGGAGGCTGCTGCACTCCTAGGAAGCGGCACAGCACTGGGTGTGGCGGGGTGCACAGTGATGCTGCAGGCGCATGTGGTCCCCCGTGTAGCCTATGCATGTGGCCCATTCCCTGATCGCAGGTGCCCATCACTGCTATAAAGGGATCAGATGTTCATTGAGAAGTTAGCCGCACGCAGGCCCTGACCCCACCCGCCCCGCACGAGCCCTCTTCGAAATGGCTTCCTCTCCAACCTCACCAGGTGCCTTTCGGCCCAGGGAATCCCATGTCTGGCTTCAGGGAAGCGGGGTCACTATGCAAGACACCATCTGTTTGAAATTGGAGGAAGCTTCAGTACAGGCCGTTCTCAGGCATGGCTCCCACCCAGCGCACAGCGAAGCAGCTGCCAAGAGCCAGAGTGGAAAAAAACAAAAAAGCTGACTGCATGCAAAGTTGTCTCAGCTGATGGAGAACAGCTTGGGGGGGGGGGAGGGGAACGGAGGGAGGGGGGATTCCCTTCCCTCCCCTCCCCCGGCTGGCAGGCACTGGGAACCCAGCAGCCCCTTGCACCAAAGGAAGATGCAATAAAAGGGAGCAACTGTTCAACTGGAAAGATTCCACGGGGCACCCCAAGAAGGTGGCTGGTAAAAGCAGGGCCCTAACAGGCTGCACAGAAGAGAGTTGGGGCTTTCAGAGGAGGAAGGGTTGGAAGGCTGGTTTCCAGGCAATCAGCTGTGGGATGAGAAGAATTCAAAAGGAAGTAACCATGGGGAGATTTGGGGGAAAAACCCACCTACTGTTACCTTATTTTACACGAGAGAGCGCAGCCCAGGGTTACACCAATCTGTATTTTACTGAATGCTGCTATTAAAGGGAAAGGGGGAAAACCAGCTTTCAAGTCTAGGACTTAAACCAGCACTGACTGAGTTACAGAACTTGTATTTGCTTTGCAGTGGGCAGAGCACAGACTTTATACAACACCTACCAACACACTCATCCCACAGCCAGGGAACTAATGCCAGTCCCCAGCCTGCCCACTAAGTCTCCCATCTCCTTCACTGTGTTAGGAACAGAACCCAGTAGTCCTAATCCAGGGTCTGCAACCTGGGGCTTCAGAGCCACATGTGGCTCTTTAAAGACTTCCTTGTGGCACCCAACACTATAATTGCAAAGTAAAAAAAAACATTCCTGATTATTTTCAATAAATGGTGAGCGTCTAAAAGCCCCAAATGAAGCACCCAGCTTACTGGGAACACGGCCCAGGACTTGTCCCTCAGGGGCTCGAATTGCAGGTTCCGTGCTCCTGGGTCTTCTTTCCCAGTCTCCAGCAAAGGCAACCTGCAGGGGCAGGAACTTGGCTATTTGGTTCGATGTCCCCATGCTAGGGGAATCTTTCCCTTCCCACGATAGGAACATCAGGTACTCTTCCTTTGTTAAACCCCTTGAAAGCTTCCCCCTCCCTCGCACACAAAGCCTTTGGAATATCCCATTGACCTGATAGGATTCATGCTTCTTACTTGTTTAAACCGAGCAAGGGGCGTAACTGACAGGCCAACAAAGGCATGAGGCTTGAAAGGGGATCTGAAGTATTGACAGAGGGAGAGCGCAGCTGGCTTGGGCTGTAGACTCGGGCCTCTGCCAAACGCTCCTCTCAGGCCCTTGGTCACATCCCACCAAGCCTTTCCACAAAGATTTCTCCAGGGGGATTTTGGGCACATGAATTTATAGACTTTCTGTGTTGAATGAGAGAGCCTGGATGCTCAGCCCCTTCTCCAGTTGGGTTCAGCTATGAGACACCTGGAAGTACTGGTCACTGTGGAAACGTTCCCGCTCTGTGCCTCAGTCGCCCATCTATAAAATGGGACTATCCCTTCCTTCATCTTGTCTGATTAGACTGGGAACTCCTCAGCCTTCATAGAGGTTTGTGTTCATTGCAGAACTAGGGGTTGCTCCTCACGCCACTCTGCCCCCAGCACCAAACCCTCTCACTCGCCTTTCATGGAGCTTTCAGCCAGTGTTCCCCGAAAGCTGAACATTTGGACAGCTGCCCAGAAGAGATCCAGATGCCGCCCAGATGATTAACAGAGCGCCCACAGCCAACAGCTCCTGCCCGTGTTTGTTGGTGGTGCACATGCCTCCACCCATATAAAATTTATTCCACTCATGGATGGGAGAAAAATGAGGGAACCCTGCTTTCAACTCAGGCCAACTGGCACAGGTGGGCCTACAGAGAATTCCCTCAGTGACTTCCCAGTGTCCCCACCCCCTCCAGGGGGCCTGGAACAAAAGAAAATCTCCTAAGCCAGAGTGATACCTGGGAAGCACCACACCTGTATTAGTGCTGTAACTCAGCCAGGGCGTGCAGCAGCTCCCAGCCAGGCCCATGCACCAGGGGAGCTGCGTCATGCAGGTCTGGACAGCACCCAGCCAAACAGCGAGGTACCACCCAAACAGCTTTAGCCCCATTGTTCTAACTTTAACACTCCTGCTCATTTCCCTCCTCTTTTCAGTCCATCATGTGGAGGCTTTTAAAGAGTTAAAAAATTCTTCCACTGTAACCTGCCTCCTCCCCCAAGCAGCTATTACTTCTGACTGTGAGATCTGCCTTCATTCACTTGGGTTGGGTCCTGCCCAGGAGATTCCCAGTTCATAACTGAAGCTTCCTTTCTGAAATGCCACCCCTGCTCGAAGGGATTTGGACTCCACCTCCCTTGGCCCTCGTCGGGCAGTGCCACTTTTCATTGCTACGGGTTTTCAGCAAGGATGAAAATGAAGGCAAAAGGCTGAGGACACACACACCAGCTCCATCAGTGAACTTGCTGTTAAACTCCAAAGATCCTGCCAAACTTTGTTCTTCAAACATGGTTATCAGTAAAAATTCCACAGATAAGAGTCAATCAAGCATGAATGCAGCCCTGAAACAGAACTCAGGTTTGATGGCCCAGCTATTGAGTTAAGTCTAGGTTAAAAAAGAGACACTGCAAAGGCTGAATGGTAATGAGAGATTTTTCCCTGTACAAGTCAGGGGGTGGCACAGGCAGGGGGAATTCTGGCCCTGTAAATTCTTTCACACAAAGAGGTGCATTTAGCATCATTAGCTTAACCACATTCTTTCCTGTGACCAGACATGGATACTGGAGTTTCGGGCATCACACCGGCTTTGCAGGTACTTGCTGCATGGGAGTACACAGGTTAGTAACTCAAGTTTCTTTTAGCAGACCTTTAAATACTAAGGTCTCTAAAGCAAAGTTACTGCCGGTTTTCATCTGGTCTAGCCCTGCCCCTGGCTGTGGATGCGTCAGAACATGCAGCCCTTGCTGCACATCTCACAGCGTGAGAACAGCTATAGCAGGAGTGAGCAAACTTTTCACACCAGGCCCCACTTTTCATCCCTGCAGTCAGCAGGATTCCCGCCCCCAGCCCACCCCGTCTAATGTAACCCAACCTCAGGATTCCAGTTACGTTCATATAAAAAAAACAACCCTTTGGGCACGTGTTGGTAAAGCCCATAGATTGTAAAAAACCCTTCATTAGTCAGTATATACATGTGAATACACACAGATTGAACCTCTCTAATGCGGAACTCTCTCCTCCAGCAACATCTGTGGTCCAGCATAATTTTAGTCAGCTGGACAACCACTTATCACAGGCATGGCCAAGTTTCCTCCAGTACCATAAAGTTTGTTCCCACCCACCAGTCCTGGCGCTCAGTGTTCTGTGCTGTTATGTAGCTGTAATTTACCCCTAAATGTCTTCTAAGAGCCCAGTAAGCCGTGGCCGTGTTGGTAATGCTGCTAGACAATACAATACTGATCTCCTGTGGTGCAGCAAATTCTCCTGTTTAGCACCAGTCAGATCCTGAGGGTGCCAGATTAGAGAGGTTCAACCTGTACCTAAAGTCTCATATTTCAACATTTTTAATGATATGGATGAGCCTGAGCAGCCAGTCGTGCTTCATCTCTCCTTGCAAAATTTCACGCACCCCACCAAGGGGGGCAGGCCCCAGCTTTGCACACCCCTGGTCTATACCATTCAAGGTGCAGGAGTCAAGACTGGCCCAGACTAGTAAAATGGCAGCCAAGCCAGACAGAGAAGGGAAATTTTATCCGGCCATCTCTGGCTTTGGTATAGGAGCCAAGACAAGAGGTGACAGACAGTGCCAAGGCAGAAAGGCCGCACACTAGGATACTGAAAGAAGAGTTCCTGTGGGGTGGAGGGTTTAAGATTTTTGCTCCCTTATCCCAGCTTTCTTTGGGTGCAAATGTTTTTCACGTGGGGCTGTGTTGACAGTGCACATTTATTTTATTTAGGCTTGTGTCCCGGGCTGCCATGGTTTGCACTTTGATCCTCTTTCAAGTCCCTGGAGCACAGGCCCACTTAGTTTTTTTTTTTGGACAGTCAGTTACTTAAGCCAACTATGAAATCGTCAGTCAATTCCAGCCATTCCAGTTTTTGCTCAGGGAGAACTTGGCTGCTGGATGCCATGATTCCGGCACTTGGCAAGAGACATTTCCTCTGGGGCTGTAACCCAGAGCATTCTTTTCAATCATTTCTACACGTGGCAGAGAAATCCAGCCCCCTCTCTCACAACGGTTCAGCGCCACGAGTACAATATGGAGCTCAGGATGGGCCTTATTCGGCCCTCCAGGGTGCAACCCTTCTGAAGTTCCAGCCTCAGCTCTCACTGAGCTGCAATAATGCAGTCTCAGCACAGGGGTCACGGAATATGGGGTAGTGGCAGGTCACACAACGATTTTAACCCAAGTCTAATATCAATAACTAGAAGCACACAAAGGTACAAGGTGCCCTAGGGCATGTAGTAGAAGGTCTTTTTCTGCTCTCATTAAAGCACATGGTGAGAGTCCCATTGTCTTTACAGACCAGACCAACTGGGTATGAAAAAGTTGGTGGGCCTCTAGGAATTCAGTCAAAAAGCATACGATAGCAAGGAGTTATCGATCATTGCACTGTGCTCTCTGGAGAGATCAGGTCATCAGGACCTCTCTCCAGCCACCTGAGCGCATGAGGTCTTAGGAAGAAGCTGCCAACCAGATGAAGCTCTGACACCATGAACAGACAGGATGAAGCTTTGATACACATCAGGTTGCTATTAAGATAAATGGAATGGATCAGCCTCCCTGCTCCTATCATGATGGAGTTTTGCAGAACCCAGGTCAACTAAATAGCAGTGCAGATGCTCCCACTCAGGTGTGAAGACCACTTCTCTCTCTTCCCAAGTCTCAAAGCCAATGGTCTAAGATGCCATTTTTACAAGCACACGCCCAGGTCAGCTGAGCCGGACCGAGACTCGCTGCTGCAGGGTCTGATTTACGTATTTATTTAGTGCAGTGCAGGTGAACCCTGGTATGCTTAAGAAGTTTGTGTTCACATTGGCAACCACTATAGGCCAAACCCAACCAATCCCTCTCTCTTCTTAAAGAGGGGTGAGAAAACAACCAGTTTGAATAAAAATAAGTAGCTCCAGGGATAAACCTCACAGGAGAATCCCATAGTGCCACTGTTAACCCAGAAGGAGTGCTTATGCCAACAACTGAAGATCTTGTCTCATTTGAGACACCATCTAAAAACCAATGTAATTTAACTCAATTAAAGCTTTGGGGGTTTTTTTGCAGGGGGTTGGGGAGGGACATAAAAGGAAATTGTACAAGATTTAAAATTTTTCCCCCCCAAACCAGGAAGCAAGAGCAAAGCACACAGCCCATCTGATCTCTGCCTTTCCCAGCCAGCATGGGCTTTGCTTTCCTCTTGCTGTTTGACGCAGAGGAGCAGCCAGTAACGTCCCCATTCGAATCCAGGGAAGTGCAGGTGCTTCAGCCCCTTCTCCCCCGTATCCTCCCTAAACAGAACCTGGGGGGGTGGGAGGCTCAGGGTTGGGGCCCTCCAAAGGGGGTGTGGCATGCCCCAAGCCAGCCCCTTTCAGCTGCCTAGCAATTGTGTCTTGTTTATGGTGTTATAAGAAGCTATCCCATCCCAGGCCCACCCCCTTCTCCTGGCACAAGGACGTTAAGAGGAAGTTGTATATCAAATTTAGTGGTCTTAACTCTTACCGTTTAGGAGTTCTTGATCCAACAGACGATCTCACCTATGTAGTAGACTAAACTGTTAAGTCAAACCATGTAAAACCAATACCAGATAGGGAGGCAAAACAGGATGTTAGTAGACACTGGCAAATGCATCTCAGGAGACACCCTGCAGTCAACGTCCCCATCCAAAAAAGTGGGAGGATTTGGGCAGGACATTTCAGCATTCTCCAAAGACATTCCATTATTCACGCTCTGGGTTTCTAATTTAGCATAACAGTGGATCCAAATCCAACTTGGTAGCAGACTCCAGCCCCATTGTTGACAAGCCTCCAGAACAAATAATGAAACCAAAATAGGATAAAATGTGGCCTTTCCAAACAGTCCTCTGGAAGCATTTGCAAATGAAACTCATGACAAACGCAAGTAATTTAGCCTGGTTACTTACTGCAGGCCTTTCACAAAGCCTGTTACATTCAGCAGCTGTCACTGGACTTTGGAACAGAAGACAGAGCAACAAGGAATTAATGTTATGCCCAATTCAACAAATCACTTCAGGTTAAGCAAGGGCTTATGGGTTTTTTTTTTTGTTTTTTTTTGGGGACTCAGGGCCCTAAATCTCTCTATCATGAAAGCCATCCCTCGATTTTCAAAACTGAACTTTCACGACAATTGACTCCTTGCCCAGATTTCTATGGTTTATCTTCTGCATTCCTCTCAGCCTGGACAGAGATGTCAGTTTCACTTTCTCCTTCTCCTATGAGGACCGCTTCAGTTAATTTTTCAACACTGAAAAGGGACAGTTTGAATTAAAAGGGTTTTTTAATGTAAAACTACACACATTTATGTATTGGCAACTGGAAGCCTTCCCTGGTTTGTTTTTAAAGTAGAAAATCCAAAATTTGTTACCCAAGAAAGGGAAACTGGAAGTTTAATACAACCCTGCAGTAGTACCGCCAGCCAGTAGAAAATTAGAAGCTACATTATGAGCCAACAGCTAAAAAGTGAAGAAAATGGAGACAAAAACCAAGTAGCACAGACTAGCTAAGATGTATGTTTGAAAAACACCCAGGGGACTTGTTGGGATGCTGATGCATATCTAAATCCATGTCCTCTGTTCAGAGATTAGTGCCACAAAAATGGACATTCAAGAGAAAAAGGCACACAATTTCCCTGGCCCCACACTTTATGAAAGATGTGGACAAATGGAGACTCCAAAACAGAGCAACAAAAATGATAGAGTTTTCTGAAGACTTGACCTCTGAAGAAAAGTTAGAACACTGGGAATGGTTGGTCTTGGGCAGGGGGAAGACAACTGAAGGGATGTCTGAAAACAGTATTCAAATACATTAAGGTTTGCTATAAAAAGCAGACAGTGATCAACTGTTCTCCATATCCACCAAAGGCAGGCCAAGTAGTAATGAGCTTAATCTACAGCAAGGCCAATTCAGATTCATTCATTCATGCCATGCTGATTAGTGTAGGCCATCATGGCCGGCCACCCACCCATCTATTAAGATGCAGTGCAACCATGCAGTGACACTAACCAATAGTTTCTCACAGTCTACCTCATCCTCACTTTCCATTATACTGTCCTGTTGTCACCAAATTTTCAAGTGCAGACTTTCTAATTACATGGCCTATAAATGTCGCCTGCCTTGTTCTTATCCTATTTAACAGTGTTCTTTTGCTGTCAGCTTCATTTAAGACACTCATTCGACCTTTTAGTCGTCCATGAGATGCACAACATCCTTCTTAAAAACCACATTTCTGTGGCTTCGACGTACTTCTCAGCTTGTTTACTGATAGTCCATGATTCGCATCCATGCGCGAGGACTGGTTCTACATAACATCGCAGCGCTCTTCTCCTGACCTCCAACGAAGATCTGTTTGTGAGAATGCTTCTCATTTTCTGAAATGCTGCTTTTGCTTGAGTGATTCTGCATTTCACTTCAGTAAAACACCAACGGATGTGACAGAGGATCCTAACTACTTGAATTTAGTCACTTGACAAAAAACTTTAATGTAGAAGATTAAGAAGAAGATGATTCAGATTAGATATTAGGAAAAACTTTCTAGCTCTGAGGGTCATCCAGCTCCAACAGAGATGGGGTTTTCCTCATTCACTTGGAGAGGTTTAAGGTCAGTGGTTGGCAACCTGTGGCTGCGGGACACACATGCCCCACTGGGTTTCCACCTGTGGCCCATGCTCCCTGTCTCTGCCCATTACCACGTGCCTGGCGCACACCGTGGCCCTGCATTTCCTCCTCCTCCCCCTTCCCAATACTTTTCAAGTGCCACAAATTGGCTAATCCACGGTTGTTCCAGCTTTGGGAGGGAGAGAAAGGAGCAGGAAAGGGGTCCAAACCAGGGGATTTGTGGCACTCCAGCAGTGCTGAGAGGAGTAGGAAGTGCAGGGCATCCATGCACAGGAGGGATGGTGGAGGGGCACAGAGACAAGGTGCGCGGGCTGCAGGTGGAACCCCAGTGGGTCATGGGCTGAAGGTTGCCCCACTGTCAATCATGGGGCCCACTGACACGGAGGGTCACTCATGCAGCCCACTCACTAGCCTACATTGCCTTGCTCCTGCGTCACTGCAGGCGGGGGACTGGACTTGCTGACATTGCAAGGTCCCTTCCTGCCCAGCCTTTCTATTATCTCTTCAAGAAAATCCACTACAATTCCTGAGTGAAAGATCTCAGCTGCAGTCACTGTGGTCAGTTCTCTGAACACATCTGCTTAATACATAGCAGCAGCTGCCAAAAAAAAAAAGGCTAACTGTGAGGAACTACTGGGACAGGGATCGATAATCAGGCAGGAACCATAATGCCGCTACCTGCATCTGTGGTGCACTCACCTTGAATACTATGTGCCATTCTGTTTGCCCCAGCTCAAAGTCAGAACAGTTCAGAGAAGAGCTACAAAAATGATTATGGGTGCGGAACAGCTTCCAGGTGAGAGATTAAGACGACTGGGATTGTTTATCTTAGAAAAGACAGGAGTAGAGGCGGGAGACGACAGAGGTCTACAAAATCATAAATGGCGTGGGGAAGATGAATAGGGAAACGTTATTTACCCCTTTCCATAACACAAGAACTGTGCTCAGCCAAAGAAATTAATAGGAAGCAGATTTAACACCCCCACCTCAGAATGTGCTGCCAGTTGTGAAGACCAAAACGTAACTTCGTTCCCCACAATAAAAAATAAATAAATAAAATAAAAAATGCAATGGCTTTCTTGAGGATAGGTCCAGCCACGGCTATTAGCCAAGATGATCAGAGACTCAACCCCTTCTGTGGTCGGCCTGGAACCTCTGAGTGCCAGCTCAGAATGGACAATAGCGGATAGTTGACTCGATCACTGCCCCGTTCCATTCATTCCTTCTGACGTATCCAGCCACTACAGGGAGACTACGAGGAGGTCAACGAACCGAGGACTCCCTTACGTTCTTATGCACAGCCCTCCACCCTGCCAGCTCTTTGAGTTAAGAGTTCTGACCCAAACACTGTTCTGCTCAGAGTGCCCTGTGCAACCAGAGCTCTGCTGAGACAGGAACAAATAATCATACACACAGGCTGCCTGGTTTGTGTAGCTGCACCGTTGCATCACTGAGATCTGGTTTTTGTAGTCCAAGAAGGAAGCAGACAAAACAGCCACGGTTGTTTCTCAGCCGTTATTAATTGAACTTTTCTTTTTATTGGTCAGTGAAATCTATGGTAGCATAAATGAAAGTATACTGTGTAATAAGACTGATTACAAAGCGCCATCTAGTGTTCATTACAGCAGTGCATTTAAACTAGAGTAAAAAGTTGCCAACCCAATATTTAAATTAAGGGAAAAAAGGTGTGTGTGTTCTGAATAAGCAATTGAAGAATTAATTCAGGTCACTTCCTTATGACTAGCAAAACCCAGGCTATGTGCTAAACCTTCTTATGGAGATTCTTCAGGCCTGTGAATATCACCCACAGCTCTAATATTTGCTCTTTAAAACCCAGTATGGCAGCAGGGCTTGTAGAATTAGAGTTTAACAGGTGAAATATTACAATAGCTGCTGTGGTGCTTTCCCTGCAAGACAGATGGAGTGTAAAACAAGAGAGTGGGATAGTTAAAATGCTCTTTAATGGTTCATTAAATATTTTACTCTACAAAAAAGCCTCTAGTGTATCTCTCAGGAGTCAGGACAGTGCAGAATTAGAGGTTGCACCCAACAGCAGGCAGCGTTTTTTCCAACTGCACCTCTAAGTGCACTTATTTTAAGACCAAATCAAATGGTATCTTCCCCCTTTCCCTCCGTCTCTTATCAAATCCTCCAGAGGTCTGTTCTGCTTCTAGTGCATGTGTATTGCCCCCACTAGTACCCGTGGGGATCCCGCTGCCGGGCTGGCACAGACACAGAAAAGTCCATCCTGTTTGATTCTCGGAAGAGTGGAGCGTTTGGTGCTCATTTGAAAACAAAGGTGCTTTGGAGTCCACGCTGCTGTTCTTCCTTCCTCTGGCCCTCCCAACCCACTCCCAGCCCCCTTAAAAAAATAAAGTACCGTAAAATACTCAGCCCCATCGCAGGAAATTCCATGCTGCGTGGGAAAAATTGATTCAGTATGTCTACGCAAAGGAAAACTGACGGTTAATACTGTCTTTCAATAAATATAAAATTTCTATTTAATCCCTTTTAAAAAAATACTTGCACTATAAAGAAACAAAAATGACCTGAAAAAATCCTAGCAGCTCTAATGAAATTCAAGATACCCATCTAGTCAATTCATTATGACCTAGTTAAGGCGGGAAAGCTTTGGAATCAGTTATGCTCAGGGTAATAGCTGGAACTCTGTAGTTTATAGAAAAAAATACTCTTCAAATTTTTTTTATTGGAAACTTAACTTTGTTTTAAGTTCAAATTTTCCTTTTTCATTAAAAAAAAGCTAAGAACTATATCTAAATTGCAATAAAAAATGGCAGACAAGCAAATGCCAGAAACTGACTGTCAGGGTAAGATCCTACAGAAACCTCTGTCTAATAACGGACAACACACAGCAGCAGCGTGTGGTCAGGGCCCCATCCCTCAGTCTCAGCTCCCAGGGTCATCTTGAGCAAAAACTGCAGAGCTGGGTTAAATGGGAGAACAAATGTTTGGGTAAACTTGCCCTTTACCTGTGAAACTTCTCCTGTCTCTGCCAAACTACTGAGCAGTCAGATCCTGGCATATGAGAGTCTGGCTTTGTGTGTTTCTCTTTCACTCTTTCAGGTTCCTATCAACTATGTACAGGTTTACATTCACACCACAGTACGGCAAGCTGGGTTTAAACAGTCTTCGGGAGGGATGACAATACAGTCAAACTTCGTTAATAAGAACATACTGTCAGTGAACTCTGCAACTGAAGAATTAAAGCACCCAGCTTAGCAGTGACAGTCTTTGTCAAAAGCTCACGGGATTTAAAATGAATTTTTTTTAGAAGACTGAATTGGTTCAGTGTTTGTAGCTCATTTCGTCCTAGCTAGTCAGTTATTTTTTAAGTAGCATTGCCTGGGAGACTGTCCGTTGCCCTAAATCTGGTTGCTTAACTTCAATATATGCTGCACAGCTATGATTTTTCCCAAGTGGCTAGTGACATTTGGGGCCCCCAAGACCAAGTCAGAGACCTTAGAGGGACTGAATTTTGAGAAAGTGCGTCTGAAAACGAGGCCCTGGCTCAGAGGCCAAAAATCACCAGGCACTTGTGAAAAACCCTGGTGTACGGTGCCCCAACTAAGTATGCTGCCGACAGGTTTACCAGACAGCAGGGAGAACACATCCATTGTTCTTTGTTGATTTGGGCTGCGTGGAACAAGGGAGATGGCATATTGGAATCAGCCCAAAACAGGAAACAAAAATCCCCTCTTAGAAAACAAAACAAGATGGGAGCTTGATGCATTTCAGCATTCCCTCCCCCATTGCCACCTATGGCCAGATTCTTCTGAGGGGAGCATTACACAGGATCCCTCACTTCCACTGTGTTCAGATGTAGCTGAGGATAACAAAAACACAATGAAAATGAGGAGCTGCTGTTTTGGTTCCTGGGAAAGAAAGAAAGAAAGAGAGAAAGAAAGAGCCAGGAAACATGAGGAGAATGTTAATACTCAACTTACACATCGGGGGCATTATTCTGTTCCACTCAGACTTGGATGTACCGCTCTAGCAAGATCTGTCAACTATAGTGACCCTGCTTCTAGGGCTCATTACACTGACAGCTGTGTACAGGAACTTCCGATTGTTTACCCACAAAGCAGCACCTGTTTAATTAAGGGTGTGATTTCAAAATCAATTTAGGTAAATCAGTGGAAGAGGCTGAGTGGACACTCATCAATAGTCATTGGACTCCTAGCTTAAATCAATTGGAAGGCTGCTTAAGCGAAACAGAAATAAGGCATTCCAGCCAAAATAATATCCACAGACGGGTTAACACCATTTTAAATAAAGCCTTATCTACCCAAGAAAGTGACATGTTCAACTTATCAGTTTAGGAACACCAGCACAAACTCCTGTGTGGACACATTTTGGTTTAAGAGCAGCTTCTTTTGATTTAGCTTAAGCTGACTCCTAATTGGAAGAGACTTCATCCATTTTAAAAGCACACCTTAGTTAAACTGGTCCAGCTTCTCCCTACAGACAAATCATTAATCAATCCTTAAAACACACATTAAACTAGTACAACTTGGGAGTTCAGATAAAAAAAAAATCTGAGCGTAAGGAGAATAAGGCTCTAAGGTCATTTTCCAGTAATACTTTCACCTTTTTTAGCTGCTCCCTCCCACAAATTAAGGACAATGGGCAGACTTGACATGGAAACAGTTGCATAGTTACGCCTTCTTCAACCAAAGAGGGAATGTTGGAAAGCTTAATTTTATTTCAAAATGTTCAACCCTGCTGTGGCCAAGCCTGGAACGAGGACAGTTCCATTTTGGGTTCTACAGTTAATGATTTCCGTGCAAACACGGCTAAAGGTATGCTCGCCTGGGAAAAAAAACGTGAACCAAAAAGCCTGTCAACACCAATGCTGGAGGGGACAGGGGAGGGAAAGTTGGGGACCACATAATAGAAGTGTTAAAATTACATAATAGCTATGCTTTACTTATTACAGTTATTTTAGCCCTGTTGCTTTTAACAAAAAAACCCCCTCTAGTATTACCCATCGTTCAAAGGTCAGCTGTGGCTCAACAGAATAGAGCCAAATTAATGCTATTGAGCAGAACAGAGGTAGCATGGAAATAATTTGCTCAAGTAGAAAAAAAAATCAAGTTAGAAAGTGTGTGTGCTTGTGTGTTTTAAACTAGCAGCAGACTGAGATGCATTGAGCTCCCAGTGCTGCAGGGTGCTTGATACGCCCTTCCTACTTCAACTTCTCCACACTGATGGTTATTGCTGGGTGGAGGCACTGACTTCATTTCCACATTGATTCTTACTAAGTAGGTTTGACTGTATCAGAACGGCTTTGCACAGTACTTCCCGTAAGAAAAACGCAAACACTCAGTATTGTTGCCCTCCCACACCCACCAAAAAAGTTTAAAAATAAAATTTAAAAACTAGAGTCAAGCCCATCAAAAAGGTCGAGTCCTGAATCTGCTGCGAAGAGGCATGCTCAGAAGACATAGGATGGAGATGGGCCCTCACACAAGACCCCTCCTTCAGAGCTACTACACTGAAATAGTCCATTTCCAACATGAAATTCTTTTCAGTACCAGCAAAGAGTAAAAACAATGTTAAAATCTCTTATTAAAAAAGGGTCCATGATAGCGAAATTACAACTGCTGGGCTGTTCTGCTAACTCCTCTGGAAAGTTATTTTAAATTAGTTTAAGCTGGAATACAACTGAAAGGACCCTGTCACGGTCTTCTCCATGCGCCTTGACTTAAAAGCTTTGGTCTTGTTGATTTGATCAGTTTACGAACCTGCTGTCTTACTCCCTACTTTCACTATTTGCTCTGATCCAAGCATGCCTCCTACAGTGGCTTGCTTATCTTAGCCACCCTTTGCCAGAAGAAACCCTTTCAAAAGCATCCCCCCCTCTCTCTTTCAGAGCCTCCTGGAAAGAAAGGTGGGTTTGTTTGTTTTTTTTCTGTTTTTTCTTTTTAAATGGATCACCACTAGAACACTGTAGTGGAATCACATTTGCCACCCCAACCAGCCAGCCATCCCTACCCTCCTTTGATGAGGGAGAGGCGAACATGGAAAAAATAATTATTGCGTTCCCCATGCTTCATGGGTCCTAATGCCAGCGCTAGCCAGCCTCTTCAGAACCTGTGTATTAGTGCTTCTCGTTCCCGTTCCTTGCGTTTCAGTTCCTCTTTGTAACAGCAGGAGCAGAAATTCCCAGTTTCTGGATGCCCATAAAAACTGCAGTTCGGCTGCTTGCATTTGGTCTGCTGAATGTTATAAAGTATTCGGTTTTTGTTTTTGTCCCCATTTGCTCCCTTCGGCAAGCAGTCCTGCTCCAGGTATTCCTGGTAGCCATTGCTGTGAGGGGGCATGCAGGCAGGGCCATCGCACTCGATGGGGTAATTTGGGGGTACATCCATTTCTGTGGGGGAGAACCTCCCCACGTGGGAAGGGCTGGTTTGGTATGGATGAGGCCGGCCCTGAGTGCAATGTCTAGGTAAGGTAGCATAGGGAGGAAGGCTGCTGCAGGACCCACCTGCTACCTGCCTCCTGGTATCTTGATAGCTGGGGGGATGTCCACCTTCTACACTATTGACCACAGCAGGCCGAGGGATGGTAAAGACCCCTGAGTAGCTGGAAGGAAAGGCCGTCATTTTTGCTCCTATGGCAAGCTCTGGGGTCTGGAAGCTGTACGTGGGAGGCAGCTGAGGGTAGGACGGATTCAGTAGCACCTCCTCGCCTTTGTGAAGATTTGCTTCCGGCTCCAGCTTCTTGGCGGCTCCACCATTCCCCAAGGCCTTCTTCTCCACCTCCTTTTGCTTCTGCTCGGCCAAGAAGCGCTCCTCAGCATCTGACAGGTACCTCTGGATCATCTCTTCCTGGTACTGGTGCCGGTTGCTGGTCTTGAGGTGGCCAGCGAAGATAAACTTCCGTTCGCCCTGCATGGCAGCTCGCAGGATGCTCAGGCTCAGCTTGACGTCGTTGCTATACTTACAGGCATCTAGCTGCTTCTCTGCAGGCACTGGGCCTGGGGAGGTTCTCTCAGCAGATGCAGACAAATCCCCTTGGGAAGTTTCCTCTTTGCTGCTTTTCCTCGACTTTAGAGAGCCTCTCTTCTTCTTCTCCAAGGTTTCCCCCTGTCCATTGTTCACACCTCCTTTGACGGTTTTACTGTGCATCAAGCCACCCATGTTCTTTTTTAGCTTACTCCCCAGCGTCTTGCCAAAGCTGCCCAGCTTATTAGCTACTGAGTCGGCTCGTTTCTTCTCTTTCTCCTTCTCTTTGTCTTTCTCCCGGTCTCGCTTTGGTTTTTCTTTCTCCTTGTCCTTGCTGCTCTTACTGCCGCCATTGCTGGTGGAACTACTGCAGACAGATTCCTTGTCTGACTCCCCAGACTCCGCAGCTGAGCGGGCGTCATCACCAGCAGAAGCAGTCGGGGATTCTGGCTGGGCTAGAGGGGCCTAAGGAGAAAGAAAGGAACCATTAGAAAAAAGTCAGCTCGTTCAACATCTGAAGGCTACATTATCAACTTCTGAATTACTGCAGCATGCAGGTGCCCACCAGAAAGGACTAAATGGGCACAAGGGGGCGCCTTTTCTACACTATTGCTGACGTTCCGAAAAGCCACAGGCTGGCTAATCCCTGACAGGCAGTGCAGAGGAGCATGCTAGTCCACAAGGCTGCATGTTCATCACAGCATACTCCATCGCATGCTCCTATTCAGTTAAAATACATTCCAAAGATTATGTTTCCACAAGAGGCTCTGCAGATGCATCGACTTAGGGTACTAGATTAATGAGAGAAAGCAAGACCTAAACTAAACTAGAGACATCAGCCTGCTCTGCTGGGGTGATCTCTCCTCTACTGGCCAAGTACAAAAGCTATTTTGGATGTGATCTGGCAATAGCCACAACCCTCGGAGGCTGTAAGGATGATCACAGAGGACAAATGCAGGTATATATGTTGCCCATCCAATAAAACAGTCCTGGAGTATAGCAGTGTAGATACATATAGCATGTTTATATGGGACACAAGAGCAACCTTTTGAATGCTGGGATTCTGGAAGCACTAAACGCAAATCGAGACAACAGCACTATACAATGGCAGACACAGCTCAAGTTTGGAGCCATGGCCCATTTCACTAGGGGTCACTATACACCCCTAGCCAACTAATGTCATTTAGTTGTAAATGACCTGGAGCCCTTCCTGGCAGGTGAGAATTTAGATTGGATACAGGTTTACAAGCAGCATGGACAACGAATGGGGAGACGAGAGAGGGAAACAGAAAAATAATTTTTACTTTTTAAACGCAGTCATTTGAACTTTTGCTGTACAGACCAAAACTCAGCAGCCTCTTGATCTTAGCAAGGACCCAAACTGAAATTTGAATAGTTCGCACAAAATTTGGAGGTGCTGTTCCAGATCCTCAATTACGTACCCCACAACTTCCTTTAAAAAAAAAATTGTCTGTGAACCTGGCAGAATCTAAGCCATGTTTACACTGTTAATGCAGCTGCCATGACTTGGCAATACGACAGCACAGGGATTTTCTGAGGTATGCTGAAGTATTCAGAATACTACACATGACCCCTGAAGGATTAAGACCCTGAAGATATAGCTGAATCACCTTAATATCTTGATTCACTTTCTGGTGGTTGTAAAGCAAGTGTCCAGCTGCAGCATTGTACAGAACATACATGCAACGTACTGCAGTTGGCTGAATTAGTGGCTGTACATATTTTGAGCTTTAACTTTTCATGCCAGCTCTTCAAAAAGTGTGAGCAGAATTTAAGGAGGTACGTCTATACAGCATTTCTTTGGTCTTTCTGACCAAAATAGTGACATCCAGGCCTTCCAATGGCAGGTTAAAGAAATAGGAAAAGACATATTGGGTCAGGCTAAAGGTCCATCTAGCCCAGTATCCTACCTTCTGACTGTGGCCAATGCCAGGAGCCCCAGAGTGAGTGAACAGAATAGGCAATCATCAAATGATCTCTCTCCTGTTATCCATTTCCAGCCTCTGACAAACAGAGGCTTGGGACACCATTCCTGCCCGTCCTGGCTAACAGCCATTGATGGACCTAACCTCCATGAATTTATCTAGTTCTGTTTTGAACCCTGATAAAGTTCTGGTCTTCACAACATTCTCTGGTAAAGAGTTCCACAGGCTGACTGTGCACCGTGAAGAAAAACTTCCTTTTGTCTGTTTTAAACCTACTACCTATTAATTTTATTTGGTGACCCCCTAGTTCTTGTGTGATGGGAACAAGTAAATTATTTTTTCCTTGTTCACTTGGTCCACACCTGTCATGATTTTATACACCTCTATCATATTCCCGCCTCAGTCTCCTCTTCATGAACATAATGTACATGAAGGAAAGCAAAAGGCCACCCCTTGTCTAGTCCTCTGTGAGAGGAAAGTGTGATTGTGTTCAAGAAGTAAAATAGTTCCTGGTTTTTACCTGCATTTCACAGGGCAAGGTGATCCACTTAACATTCATGTAACTGTGCAGCAAATGTAGTTTTGCTTCCAATGATAATGCCACACTAAAAATAAAGACATATAACCAAGTAACAATCCAATATCGTTGTAGTAATGGTTGTTCCATTTGCTTTATATAGTGTTTTAATTACACTTTAATTGCCTTTTTCTTCTATTAAAACTTGCTTGCCTATTTTTATAACAAATTAATTGGATCTACAGATATTTTGGAGTGGTAACTGAACTTTTTAATATTAATTTCCTACGTACAGGAACAGGATTTATGTAAAAAGTTAACAGGACAAATAGATTATTTCAAACCCACATTCAGCATTTGCATAAAAAGAATTTTTGAAAAACATTTCTGTTTACATTAGCTTTGTAAAAGTAATTTCACTGAGCTTATTAAATTAAGATTCTTCTGCAGATCTGGAAAACTTGTGCAAAAACTAGTGACTGAGACAGCAAAATTGACCATGTGCTAAGAACTTTCATTTTATCAACAAAACGAGGCAGAAATTCTCTTCTCTTTAAAGATATGGGAATAATTTAATTTTTTCTGGCTCTGCGTAACATGAAGCAAACAAATTCTACCTATTATTTCCATGAGAGATAATTGTTTAGTATTAGCTAGGGTGATCTTAATTAACTGAAGCTGAAAAAATGAAACTGTCACATGCTCTTGCTGTGCAATGATTTCTCTTGTCAGTATCCCTTTAAGAGGTAGCAGCCGCACAAGATACATTTGAGAGTCATCCGGCATTCTAACTCAGCCTTAATAGAATTCAGACATATCATGGCTCTTGGTCCTGCCTACAGAGAAAGGGGAGTTATGTTGTTCTTTGGCATACCAGGGGATAAATTCCTATGAAATTAACAAATCACCTAAGAGATCATGAGGAAGCAGGGATTAAGTTACAGCAAGCATACATATGCAAAGTCAAAGAACTAGAACATCGTGTCTTCAATTATTCAGGGCACCTCTATCTTTTAACTGGCTGAAGTTTAAAAGACTGTAAAAATGTTAAGACACCTGACCACATTTAAAGGGCCTCAAACTGCAAAAGGTTAGTTAATTTTGTCTAGTAGAAGGGCCTTTAAAATAAATCCATTAAAAGTTCTGGAACTGAATGAAATAAGGCTTGTTTATCCTGTGCAAGGACAGACAAGACTGAACTGTAAAAAGCAAAACGAGTTTTCTGTAAGCTTTCAAGGTCTTTAATGAGTTTCTGATACTAAGAACATTTTGTAATTACTGTGTCCAAAATGTGGCCATATTCAGAACACTTTATTTCTGTATTCCTTTTGCATACAGGATTATTTGTATTATACTATAGGCATATTGTATTATATGTATTCACGTTAAAAGACCAGTCATTTGTACATGTGCACTTTTTTATTGCAGAAAAATCTAAAGACAGCTTGTTGGGAAACAAGCATTTCCTTCCCTACAAATATTACTGTTTTCATCAAAAGCCATTTTTCACAAAAATCTCTATTGTGTCAAAAAGCAATTTGCTATTGGAAATATATTGCTAGGAAATTTTCTACCAGTTCCAGATACGTAACTTAGAGACACTACTAGTTCCACATAATGTAATACCTACACCTACCTACCTTAAATACTTCGGTCTTAAATGCTTCTGCTTCACAATAACTGATAACATTTAAAAAAGTAACAGTGGCTGCTACATCTCTATTGATGATTTTCACCAACCAAGCATGAGTTTGAAAGAAGAGGACAGACATCAGCACTTTTAGTTAATGACTGGGGATCCTAAGTGAAAGAGCAGCTGCTGTTAAGCACTTTAACTTCCACCTGAGAACTCACCTTGCTAGTTTGACATTATCACTATCATCTTTGCCCCATTCCCAGTCCTTCCCAGGATCCACAGCAAAGTGCACAGGAAGCAGTTTGTGGTCAGAGTCTGTCAGCGGGATCACAGCTGCAATGGAAAGAGGTATGACACAGCTGGTTCAGGGCCTGAAGTGACAAAGGCCAGGGCAAAAACATAAAGTGGAAAGAAGTAACGGGGAGCAGAAATGCCAAATCACACAGTTTGCTATTTCTGCAGTGCATTTTTTTTTTTTGGAAAGTGAATCAAGTGTAGATAAACAGCTCTGAAAGCTGACACCAAATGTTTATCTACAGAGCAGATACAGCACAGGCAAATTAAGCTTCCTTCACATCATCCAGACTTCCAATGTCCAAAACCTATACTGGAAAGATCACCTTTAACATTCGGTGATTCAGTCTCTCCGGCTCAGCCTTTGACTAGCACGGCCATGGATGGTGTCAATTTTGATGGTGACTTACATAATGCCAAAACATGCCAAAGGTTTTGGACCTGCAGCATCTCTCAAATTGACCACAAGGCAGCCTTTTATTATGCCTGACTTAAAGCTTGCTTTCTACAAATATTTATTAATTTATTGAGGCACAAGAGTAGCAATTTTTGAGTTTGAAGCTGATGTTTAAAAATTAGATCTTTTTCCAGGTCTCCCTTTGTATATGCTGGGCTGTTTCAAACAGCGCCATATAAAATGAACCTAACAAACTTTTAATGTGAACCAACAGGGTCTACATGGACCAATTAACCATCAATATTTCAGTGCTCTTTAGAAACCACCTCTCCCATAGTCTGCATTACTGATCCATATAGACAAGCTTTTTGACAAGTAACCATTACAAGTGTCTTCCTGAGTAAATAGGAATTTTAAAAATTATTGCACTGGGAGATGTTAACGAAAATAAAAAAAAATAAGAAGCCCTATAAAGGTACCTTGATCTTTTGTGGGTTCCTTTTGCTCCATGGATACTAATGCAGAAAAATGGGCTTGATCATAGGCCAATACCAAAGGAGAGCGATGACATTTGTTGGCAGGAACCTCCAGGGGCAGATAAATGCCTCCAAATGGTATAGGAGCAAATGCTGAAAAGAATTTAGAGTGCATTATTTTTCAGAGTATTATATAATTAAAATGTTAAAAACACTCATGTGTACTGATACCTCTGAAAGACTGAGCCAACTTGCTTCACCTCAAATTTTACCTTCACGTTTGATCTGTCTGTCTGTAAATTATTTGACCAGGAGGAGGGACCAGATCACACATTAGAAAGAATAAAAACAGAGGCGTGAAATTGCAGAATTTAATCTACACCCTTCTTTCCTCCTCCACAAATACCCAAAATTTACATATACAAGGCGGGTAATTGATTCACCTTTTCTGACAGGAAATGACAAAGTCTGCTAGTGGAAAATTGTGTTCACAGGGAGTGGAATTTCCCTTCTGCACACAGTGGCAAAGAATTTGGAAAAAACAACAAGTACATTCTGTCTCATTCCTTCTTTGGTACCTCACATTTTAAGCTGTTTATTGGTATGCCTTAGAGCTGGGGTCTGCTACCTGTGGCTTGGGAGCCACACATAGCTCTTTAAGGTCTTCTTTGTGGCTTCTGATGCTATAATTGCAAAGTTAAAAAATAACCCTCCTGATTATTTTTGATATATGGTGAATGTCCTGCAGTAAATATATATCACATTACAAATCATCCTGTGTGCCCTGTTCTTAAAACAGGGGTTACAAAAAGTATGATTTGATGTTATCTATTAAGGACTGCCTCATATTAACATGCATGGCAGCTCAAATTTTTTTTTAATTGAATTTAAAAAAAATTGCTCTTGCTATTTTGGTGACCGACCCCTGCCTTAGAGCTTCTACTGGAACCAAACTGGTTCATTGTGGCAGCTCTCCATAACCTAAAGCAATTACAATGCATCTTTTCCCCTTGTCAATTTCAAGACACAGAGTCCCTGTGAAACTGAGTGAAAGGGGAAGGAAGCCTTCCACTAAGTTGCAACATGTACAGCTTAATTAAAGGCAGCCTGACTGTAGAGAGAAGGGGACTGCAGGTCTTTAGGACTTACCCTCACCCCCAGAGTCTCGTAGCATAGTGTCTGCCACTACTACAATAGGCCTCTTCAGCACATGGGCAAGAACAAAGACATGGAACTCCTCCAAGCTCTCATACACCGGCTCTTCAGAGCTGTCAACACTTTGGACACAATAGAGAGAAATGCGATCAGCCTTTCACCTTTTGCACCTTTAATCACTTGCTTTAAAAACAGACAGAGCAAACTGTTTATAAAGCATCCACATAGCTCATATTAGTATCAAATCAGAGATGGGTGCAAGCAGGGACCAAATCTAAACTGTGTGACAATGACTCATCTCCAGTCATATGAATTAATAATGGCACTTCTAAGAGGTCTTTCATCTTAAGGATCTCAAAAGATGGCTATTTTCCTTATTTTTAAGATAGGAAATGGAGGCAGACAGCCAATCCCTAAACTAACTGCGTTACCAAATTTGATGATCAACTCTATTGCCACGTGGAACATCAACATTTATAGCGCTGCAAAGCTGCTCCTGAAGCCCTACATGCAGAAGAAAGCTGGGAGGTTAGAGAGACACAAGTTGTGAGCCAACAAGATCCCTCTAAACTAGCGACACGTGCCTCCTTAAATTTTGTCCAATACTCTGTGTGTATTGTGAGGAGAAAGTGCACTTAAACACCAGAACATAAGGATTTCACAGTAGCCTTTGCAGAGAACAATCCTTAGGAACACAGATATGTAGAAGATTAAATTGCTTTCAACTTCATTGTTAACTTGTTACGTGGCTATTTTTACTTCAGTCTCTGCCATCTGGCTCAGAGGTCAGACAATAAACAAGAACTGTACAAACCTTAGAGGGCAACAACTAACTAATCTGGGCCTCTCTCATGAGTGATGATAAACATTTAAGATTTAGGGCTTGTCTACATAAACAATTAGTTCACAGCAAGCTTCGGTGTGACTCCACCATGCACGAGCCTGCCGCAGGCTGTCTGTGCAGACCCTTGTGAATTGCACCAATGCACTGTAGATTCATAATCCAGCTTGATGTGAATTTAATGTTTGCACAGACAAGCCCTTAGCTAGCCCTTGTAAGTTGTAGCGAGACAGAGATGGCTGGAACCAGAGTGCACAGAGAGGTGCTTCTGGCAGCATCACTGGAAAGGCTCAGCTCTGTACATAACACCACGGAAAAAACAAAATCTCTTGCCTCAAAAGTTCACAAGTAGGAAAGAGCCTACAGCACTGTCTGGTTCCCATCCTCAGCTCCTCACAAGTAATTACAGCAAGTCATGAACCATGCTTACAATGAGACCACCAGACTATTTTGGTTCTGAATGCAGGACATCTCAGAAAAGAGACTACTGAATCATCTGACCGGGCTGCCAAAACCATGTGCCATCTGCAGTCTTTGCACAGCTGTTTTCCACCTACCCTCCACAGTTGCCTCCATTTGTACCATAATGCATGCGGGGCTCACTGGATGCAAGCTTGATGAGCTCATTCCATTCCTTTTGCCACTCCTCTTCGGTGTAAACAAGGCCAGACTAAACAAAAAAACCCACACAGAATAAGGGTTTACCAACTTGCTGAGGCAAGCTGCTTTCATTTGCTTCTGCATCAATTTCACTGCAGAATTTTCTGAAGTTCAATATATTTCATAGAAAAGAGTCTACAGTGATATGATCTGGAGGTATACCAAGTACCAGAACAGATAACACGGTTATATTTGGAATCTAACTTTCACGTGAAAGAGGAATACATTTCTTACAGACTGGAAATAATAAAAAATACTTAAAGCTAGAGAATTGGAACATTACACTAAACGCATCATGATTCTAAGCATGAAGAGTCATATAACCTATTGGGGACAGAAGGTAGCAGGAAACTAACTGGATTAGTAGGCATGCATGCAGGGCTTGCTTTAGAAAGCAATTGATTCCCTGCCCTCTATACCGCACAAGAAAGCCAGCTGCTGCATATCCAGAAAGGTCACACATACGGGTTGTTTTTTTAAACACACCAATGGGGCAGATTTTCAGATGTTATTGATTCTTTGAGGTGTTACAAACAAACCGACTTTACGTTTTGAGTCCCACTTTATTTTAGTATGCACGTATTACTTCAGTGGTTTCATTTACTCATTTCAGTTATGATCACATATTGGTCTCACATGATATACTGCATTAATCTGAAATAGCTACATTCCAGCAGTACCCAGAGGTCAACCAAGAGAGACTGGTTCCCCACTGAACTGAGCACTGGAAAAAAATCCACATATGCAAGCATAATCCTTGCCCTGAAGAACCAACAACTGAAGATTATTGAAGGACAGTTCTACACAGGTGCCACCTCCACTACATTTTCATTAACTGTGGTCTTCAGGATTCTGTAATTCAGTACGAGTTATATTTTGGAAATAAGGAACCTTCAACCTGCCCTTTTGGCTGAAGATGGTATATTGCTATGTCAACACCCAACATGCCCACAATGAGGGACAATAAGAGGTACCAGAAACCCTCTCATCACCACACAATCAGCCTAATTTTAAGTTAGGCCACACAAGACATTATGACAATCTGATACCAGAAGTCCAATTTGGGACTGGAGTCAGAGGGGCCTGGGGTGGTCTGCACAGGAGCATGGTGTACAACTCACCTCTCGGCTATCTTTCCCTCCAGAACCCGAGCTTCAGTTTTACAGAAAATTAAGTCACTAGTCTCATGAAAATATTCAAAACATGAACCAAGAGTAACAAGGCAGTGATGGCTGCCCCTGCTTGTCTCAGTGAAGAGTCCAGCCACAAGTAAAATGATGAAATTGTCACTGTCAATATTAGTAAGTATTTCACAGCTAATCTAAGCACATAGTGAGAGGAAGAGGATTGTACTGTGTAGATCTGCACAGTTCGTAGTGCATCTGCTATGTACATCTCAACACAGTCAGCCAATGCGCCCTCTAATCTTTTCCACCCAGCAATTTTTTCCATCCCGGTGCAGAATAACTTATGTGCACCGAGGCATGCGCCAACGTGCACCAGCAACTGAGACAAAAAATCCCAGCTGTGTGGCTTTGCTAACCAGCTGTGGGCATTTGAATCTCGCCTGAACTTACAGGAAACACTGCAGTGAGCTCATTTTTTGGGAGAGAAGTGTGTGCAACAACAGCACTAACCTTTTCCATTCCCTACCCTGATTTACAAGTCAAGAGCTCAACTGCACCTTTAGTATTTCAAACTGGATGTACCACTTGTCCTGAAGTCAAGTCACTCCGCTCAGATGCCAATGGTGGTGTTGTGTCTCAGTCTACACCCAAAGAACATTTGTATTTGTTGCATATCCCAATTGTATTAGTGCTTTTACTCATAAGAACTGATGCGAGTGTCACCCGAACTCTGGAATGTCTGAGTCCGGTCACCAAGTGAACAATCAGATCTGCCACACAAAGGGACTAGCACAAGCCTGTCTTTCATAACACTAAAGGGCATTTAAAAGCACAAAGGATAACTATGCTCTATTGGCAGTCTACAGCTGGAGACAGCACTTCGATACCACAGATATTGGATGAGTTACTGAAACCTATTGTTTTAACGTTCATGAAGTTTTTGGTTTTTTTGAAATATTGGGTTTTAACAAGGGTGGATCTCTCTTTTTAAAGCAGGATACAGTAATCTTAAAGTTTGTTATTTACTTCTGACCTTTAAAAAAAAACAAACCTAACTCTAGGGAAAACTTTCTGTGTTCTTTAGAACCTAAACACAATGGGATTCTATCTAACTATTCAAGGGCATCTGGTAACTTTCCATCTTGACTAACATACATCCCATGCTTTCTTGGGCTACTGTCACAATTATAATGGTCTTTTAATGTGGTCCGTGTTCAAATTTCCTTTTAGGGTGGTGAAGTCCACACAGCACTCAGACTGAGAAGTGTGTCTCTGATCTTATCACAAGAAAGCCTAGAGAGTATGATGCATTTCTTTTCTCTGAAAGGACTGTTTACACAGGGAGCCTGTCCTGTCACTACAACAAACGTAGGCACAGTAGGAATGGCTGCCACCAATCCTAATATAAGAATATGGGGAAGTATGAGCTTTTAGTCACGTATTATCCAATTTACACTGGATCTCACCTGGGAACTTAACACATCAGGAACAGTAACGTACACCAATACTAGCTAATGTAGATGTAAGTCAAAAGAACATTCTCACCATATGAAAAGAATTTGTAAAGTTTCACAATTGTACTTAAGTGGCATGAGCCAATTCACTGTATGAAATGGATTTGCCCAAAATGCAAGTTTTTACCAAAGAGGAAGCACTTCCCAGAGCAACATAAAATTATGCCTGGCTAAACCTCCTCGAGTCGTAACTAAGAACTCACTTTTAATTCCTCCTCCTACCTCTTTGTTCTGCTGTGTTTGCTGCCATCGCCACCTCCGCTTGAGAGCTTCCCTTTCCACACCTTTATCCATTAAGGTATACAGAGATTTGCGAAGCATGAGATCTCTATCATGGAAACCCCACATACCTGCATGGGGGAGGTGGAGGGGAGGAGAGAAAAGAGAATTAGCAGCAGCTAGCCTTGCTCCAGACTCTGCCTTCTGACTATTTCACATGTTAAATCCTTGTAGCAAGCTTGGGAAGAAGGAACTACAGTGGAATCTCAAGAATTAGAAACACTTCAGATGTGGAGAGTGTTTGTAACTCTAAACAAAACGTTATGGTTGCTCTTTTGAAAGATTTTAACTGAACACTGATTTAACATAGCTTTGAAACTTTAGCATGCTGAAGGAAAAAAGATGCTTTTAACCACATGTATTTAAATGAAACAGGCACAAAGTTTCCTTATCTTGACAATTTTGTTTGTTAATGTATTGATTTGGGTCGGGGCTTACATTTAACACAGGACAGTACTGTATTTACTGATTCTGTCTCTGCTGCTGTCTGACTGCATACTTCTGTTTCCAAAGGTGGTGTGTAGTTGACCAGTCAATTTTCATCTCCAAGTTTTTACTGTATCCCCCATTTTACAGCTGGTAAAACCAAAGCAGGTAGATAAAGCAATCAGCTTGTGAGTTAGTCAGTGACAAAGTTAGGAATGGAACCAAGAAATTCTGACCCCAAACCCTTAGCTTATACACAAAACAATAACTGTACAGGAATTTTCTGCGGCACAGAAATACAGGAGTTAGAGGGAAGTATTTTAGAGTTGCAACTTTTGCTTCAAAAATACATTCAAACCCATACCAGCAATGTTCTCTTTAATCTTTTCTATTTGTGTGCAGAATGAAATTTGTTAGGCATACCAAGGCTTGTGCAAATGTGCACTACCAGTAGAACAAAACAAACTAGCTGTGGGCATTCTGATGATCAGCTGCACAAGCACAGTTTGCGGGGAACACTGCCTATCAGTGATAGTATTGTGTCCACAAATTACTTGTAACCAATCAAGGGGCCAGCATAACATCTATTTATATTACAGAGGTTGGCTTCCGTACTTATGAATGGCATCAGTCCTATTCAGGAAATACACCAATTCTATTAACTGCAGAAACCTCTAAATATTAAGCAACACTCAGAGTTTAAGTCACCAGGGGCCAAAACGTGGGCTTCCAAAATAATCCTAGTCCAGGAGGCAACATCCTACATGAAGGAATGGGTGGTTTTGCTACTCTACTGTAAATTCCCTTTCTGAACACAGTAAGCTTTGCTGGAGGGGAGGGTACAAGCAAGTATCCTTTTTAACCTTCTGATCTCTCAAGTCAGCAGTTCTCAAATTGTGGATTGGGACTGCATTTTTACTGGGTTGCCAGGGCTGGCTTAGACTTGTTGAGTCCTAGGGTCAAAGCCCACACACCACTGTCCAGCTTCAATGCCCAAAGGCTTCAGCTCTGGTCAGTATGGCTCAGGTTAGAGGTCCCATGCATGGCGTGGCAGAGCTCCAGCAATATCAGGCTTCATTTTCTTGTCTTGGGGGTCGGACAGTAATTGTGGTTGTGAGAAGGCAGGGGAGGAAGGGTCACAGTGCAATTAAGTCTGAGAACCTTCAGTTCAGTGGCTTACCAGGCCCAGATCATGGTTCAATCTGAGCACCTCGTAGTCTTCAGTGTATTTATCCTCTCAGCATTCTTTATATTAGCCCCATCTTGTAAATGGGGAACTGAGGCACTGAGAAACTACATGACCTACTCAGGTCATACAGGACGTCTGGGTTAGAGGAGGCCAGCCTGGCCCTTTAAGGGCGTAGGCAAAATCTCTGTGGGACTGGACTATCCTTTTCTCAGTGAACGAGTTAAAAACCAGAGAATAAACTACCCTAGAGTACAAGAGGATCCTGTTTAGACAGCTGCTCAGCACTCATGAGTGCTTTGGCATACTGGACTTTTACTGTTCTTTACCCATGGTCTTGCCATTATTTTTATTAGCTTGTTCAAATCTTAATAGCCACAATTTTAAAAGTTGTCCACTGCAATTAAATTGCAGATAATTTGACCTTAGGCAGATATCTGTTCTCAGGGAGTTATGGAATTCACAGTGATTAACATAGTCCAAAGAGGCTTTCAGTAGCTTGCTTTTGCAAATCTTGATAGAAGGCAACTTCATGTCACACACATTATGTCCATAACTATTTTATCCTGCTATGCAAGTCTAACCATTAAGTTAAATATTTTACATGACTTTTTGTGTGATACTGACTAAAGCTGAAGCTATATTATTTCAACATAAAATTACTACTTTCTGAACACTGTTAAAGATATTCATTTATTACCTCCACTTTCACAGTAGGAGAAAATGTTTACCCTTCATACAATTCTTTCAGATAGCTATGTCTAAAAATAGACACACTGGGGCAGGGGAAAACCATGGGACTAGGTCAAGGTGGGGAAACGCTACATGCTTTGCTTAAAATAATCCTTCTCAAATAGGAGTGTTCGCTCGAGAAGAACTTTTTATTCCTTTCTGCTCTTAAGCTCAGTCTTTCACGGAAACACCAACTCAGACTCATCTATGACATCCCCAGATCAGAGCTGCTTAGAACACATCTACCTTACTACAGTAAACCCCTGATTTAACGACTAATGTGGAGGGGTGTCCTTTAAAGCCAAAAGTCTGTTAAATAGAGGGTTTACTGCCCCCCACCCCACCCCTCTCCAAAATGCCTGGTGACTCACCATTGGAGCTGCCACCGCTGGAGGAGCTGCCGGAGCATGCTGTCACTGGAGCTTTCCCACCATGGCAGGGTACACCACAGTGCAGCTCAAAGAGCTGCCGAGCGCTCCTCCTGCCAGGGATGGGGCATGTATGCGAGCGCCATCTGCCCACGCATGCGCCCCACCCCTGGTGGGAGAAGCATGTGGCGGCTCTATCGGCAGTCCAGGCTGCCACAAAGGGTTCAGCCACAGCAGACCCAGTAAGTCCCCAACTTTTTTTTTTTTTTTTTTGCCCCTTTCTTTTCAGGGAGGGGAGTCCATAAAAATGAAGATTTACTGTAGTCTGACAAAACAAATCTTTTGACTAAAATAAGAAATAAAAAACCCATGAAAAATGAAAGACAAGCTTAGATCTTACTGGATAAGGCCAGTTAACACTGTCTTCTAGAGTACAGTTCAGAAAAAGGCAGACACACAAGGCAGGAGCACAAAACCAGAATTTACTGCCCAGGCTGGGTTATTCTGGACTAGGTAGGCTTTCAGGAAGACATCACCACACACACTTACGCCAGGCCTTTCAAACTTTAGTCCTGGGCATCCTTCTGTGAAGCAGGTGGAAAACAAAGGCAGAGGAGAATGTACCTATCCCAAGCTACAAATCTAGGATGAAAAGTTTAGTTCCTGGCTCCTACTCCTGTATTCAGATCATCTCCCCCTTGGAAGTATAACACATTTTGTTTCCCTCCCTTGATGAATTCCCTTTATTTTCTTTTTTAAATACACTAGCCTATTGGGGGGTGGGGAGGAAATCAAATGAGCAGAATGTCTGCAGAAACATCTTTGCATATACTGATAATCAAGTATCAAAAACTGATCAGTCAGAACTGTTATTCACTTCACCATGAATGGTTTTGAGATCTTACCCAGAGAGGCAGCATGAAGCAAGCAGTTCCCATCGCCTGTTGTCGCCAAAGGAAGTAGCCTTTGGCAGCTGGGATCAACATTCGCCCACCAGTTCAGGCGCCCTGTGGAGATAATGCAGAGTGACCCACTGTAAACTCGGATTTGACACAGGAAGGGCAATCTATTGGCTTTGCCTGTTCAAAGACGAAAGGTGGAATGGATGTAGGTTCACCTGTCCTGAAAAAACAGGAATAAGCAGTTATGTACTCACTTTCTAGGTGGGAAGGGAGAGGAGACAAACATATTTCACTGCATTGTCCAACATAGAAGACCCTTTCCCCACATTTCTGCCTGTTTTTCAACAGAGAACAAATCTCTAGGGGGTGGGGTGGGGGGAATAAAACAAGAGCTCAAAGTAACAAGAGAACAGTCAGAGAAACCCTTTTACAGTAGTAGCTGAACAAATAAGGCCGAGTTAATACCAGTCATATCTCTGACGTGGAACTTAAGCTATGCCTGAATACACAGATATTCTGTACAGCTGGCTGTGTCATTTTTTGACTGAGACATGAGGATTCTCTCTGTCTGGGTCTGATGAAGGCCTGGTAGGAGTTAAAGACCCCTACAGTGCTTTAAACAAAAATAGCAAATCTGTGTCTCCAGTATCAAGATCTCCCTCTTCTCGGATTTAATGATGAACAAAAAAAAAGAAAAAAGAATAGCAAGGACAAATTTCTCTGGCCATTCTGGAAACGAAGCCCTACCCTTTGTAAATATATTGAAGAGAGGGAAAGTTGTGAGTATTACTATGTTAGGCTACACTGACAGGCAGAATAATAGGCGAAAGTGCAGGGATGGTGGGATTTATCATCGTTTCCATAAGATCAATGGACAACCAACTACAGTTCAAAGTAACATACATGCCAAGCAACCACATTCTGCAATACACTAACACCCACAATGTTTTTCATCTGCTGTTAAAGGTCATAAAATATAAATAAATTATAAATATACAGAGATATACCTATCTCCTAGAGCTGGAAGGGACCTTCAGAGGTCATCAAGTCCAGTCCCCTGCACTCAATGCAGGAGCTATCACCATCCCTGGCAGATTTTTGTTTTTTTACATGTATTTTCCCCAGATTGTTAAATAGCCCCCTCAAGGTCTGAGCTCACAACCCCATGTTTAGCAGGCCAGTGCTCAAACCACTGAGCTCTCTCCCTCGCCAAAGTGTTCATGCATTAAACTGTACAAGCTCCATATGACAGAGTTTACAAAATCAGACCCATTTCCCAGCTGAAGACACAGACAAAGAGGGTAAATGACCTGCTCAAGATCACGTGAAGTGAGGCACAGAGCTGAAAAAGAATCTGAGCACCTGGCTCCCCATCCTGCCCTTTTCTCTGTTTAACAATTTTTCTGCTGATGCTCATCTGCAAAACGTTATTTTTAGTTTCTCCTGGTGCCTTCATCATTCATATCTTAAACATGCAGAGGTACACCGTGCAATGTTCTTTTTCTCAGCTCAGGAATACGGCCTAGGAAAATTCATTGATCCTACCACCTAAGCAGCTTTGAAAGTCTGTCCCCCATTTGATTGTAGCAGCCAATACGTGAGCTGTCAGATTAGTGCTTTAGACGGTTTAAAAACTGTGAAGCTGAGCTTTCAGCTAATATAAAACATTGGAATCACTGCAAATCAAGATATGGCAGCTCGGATTATCTGAAAAGCAAACTGACTTTGGAAAAAATAATAAGAATTGTGGTCACATGGAGTGTAGCTGGAGGACACTGAATCTTTGCCTATACTAACAAAACCAAGTTAATTTACAATGCAGGCGGAACCTCTATAAACCGGAACCGTCTTGTTCAGCAACATCTGCAATCCAACATGATTTTAGCTGGCCAACCACTTATCATGGGCATGGCCAAGTTTGCTGCGGTCCCATAAAGTTTGTTTACAACCACCAGTCCTGGCTCTCAGTGTTCTGGGCTGTTATTTAGCTGTAACTTACCCCTAAAAGTGTTTTAAAGACCCAGTAAGCAGTGAAAATGTTGGTAATGCTGCTAGACAATATTGACCTCCTGTGAACTGGCAAATTCTCTCATCCAGCACCAGTCAGGTCCTGAGTGTGCTGGAAGAGAGAGAGGTTGAACGTGTAGTATCTAGTAAGTCTAGAGAAGTCTTCACAAGTATCCAAGCAATTTGTAAGATGGATTTGGTTCACTCTGTACTTTATACCACATTTTAAAATAGCATGTACCTCAGCTCCAAACGTCCACTGCTAACTTCTCTACAATAGACCAACTGCATGTCAATCACCAGGCAGTAGGAGTGGTGTGCATATATTCATACTACAAATAAGTTTAATTAGCATGTGAACCCCCATCTTTAGAAGAACTAGCTTTACAAATTAGCCTTCTTCTCTTCAGAGTTAGTGAAGAATCTGCTAGGTATTAGCTAAAGATGGCATTTAAAAGTTAGGAACACATTTCTTGTGATTTTTCTTACATAAGCACATGAGAACCACCATGCTGTGTCAGACCAAAGGTCCATACAGCCCAGGATCCTATCTTCTGACAGCGACCAGTGCCAGGTACCTCAGAGGGAACGAACAGAACAGCTAATAAACAAGTCACCTGTTCCCAGCTTCTAACAGAGGCTAGGAACACCATTCCTCCTCACCCTGGCTAATGGCCATTGATAGACCTAACCTCCATGAATTTATCTAGCTCTTTTTTTGAAACTTGTTAAAGTCCTGAAATTCACAACATCCTCTGGCAGGGAAATATGCAGGGTGACCGTGTTGTGTGAAGAAATACTTCATTTTGTTCTAAACCTGCTACATATTTCATTTGGTGACCCCCTTAGTTCTTGTGTTATGGGAACAATAACTTTTCCTTGTTCACTTTCTCCATAGCAGTCATAATTTTATACACCTCTATTATATTCCCCTTGCTTGCTTCTTGTCCAAGCTGAAAAGCCCCACTTTTATTAATCTCTCCTTGTCTGGCAGCCATTCCCTACCCCTAATCATTTTTGTTATTCTTTTCCAAATTTTGCAGTCTGACCATCAACAGATGCAGAAGAAATTAAAGAAAATTTTACCACCACACAGGGTCCAATACAAAAGCACAAAATGGAGTGTGCTATCTGACGCCAGTAATTTCTTTTCCTGGGACTAGAAGAGGAATCAACTCTCGATGAAAAACCTGTTTAGTACTGAAACTTCTCAAGACAATAGTTCCACTCAGAAAAGCTGGCTATTTTCAGTCAATATAGCTTCTGGCACTGAAAAGTCACAATTCTTGGCCAACTGGAATGGTTCCAGAAGAGTAAATTGAGAAACAAAACAGCTTCTGACAAAAGCTAAACAAAATTTAACACCACTGTAGTGACTCTTAAGCCTTTTGTCCACAGCACATGTTTTCCTGGGAATCTGCCCTCATTTCAGCTGCTAAATTTTAACATGCACAAGGAAGTTAACTATCCTGGAACTGTAACTCTGGCTAGTGTCTGAATAGGTTGTGCAGTCTCCGGCCTGGGCTACTCATAAAATTTAGATCATAGCTAGGCTTCCCAGAAGTATGAAAAAAACTCACATCCCAGAGAGCCACAGCTATACTAAGCTAACCTCAGCACAGTCATGGGTAATTAGGCAGAAGAATACTTCCATCCATCTACCCACTGTTGCATAGGGACCTGAATTACCTACTGTGACAGAACAACTTCTGTTGCTGTAGGAAGCATCCACGCTATAGTGTTAGTGACACAGCACATACTGCAGTTGTGCCCCTGTAGTGCCCATAATGTAGACAGCTTCTTGCAGTGCAACGCTAGTTTAAAATCAAAGGACAAGACACACCATAGAGAGGCATTTTCTATTTGCAGCATGCAATCAGGATGTGCCATGTCCACCCAAAGGGATGTGCAAGTAGCAATTTGTACCCATTTCCACTTGTGCCACGTTAGACAAAAGCAGACACTTCAACTCCATTCCCTTAAACCATTTCCAAAAGCCATTCCTGAATGTTTTGCTTTTTGCAATGTGATAGAAAGGCCAAGATGTCTGCTAGAAGTCCTGAAGACAAGATACCTGCACACAATTGGAGTCTTTAAAGTGCTACTTGACTGCTTTTTTGTTTTGATAGTATACAGACTAGCATGGCTCCCTCTCTGTTACTACCTTAAAAAGCTGGGAGTGCAGCTCTAGCCCAAAAGCAGGCCCGTTCTCTCTGAAATCTTAGCTTCAGAGATACAATTACACAAGAAGTGGCTTCAGTTAGCAAGTCAAATGAATACAAGCACTGAAGCACAACAAGAAGCAGCCGTAAATAAGTCCATTCTGTACTTGCAGTGAAATTCCTGGCGTGCTCTTCTTTTCTAGCCTCAGTGCTATCATCCTGCCTTACCATGCCCTTTCGATAGATTTTTGGGTAACATTAAGCTGAACATTATGGCAGACTTAAGTGTCCGTGGAGATTAACCACAGGAACCTAAAAACTTTCACCAGAATGGCCAGAGCTACTGGTTTTAGAGACAAGCAGATGTACATTTCAAAGGGATCAAAGTTTGTGTCAAATACTAACGCCAGAAGTCTTAAAAGATCTGATTTTTAAACACCTTTCTAAAAATTTTTTATTGTTTTATTAAAAACCTGACTACCAAGCAAACTGCTTGAAACTATTGTAAAGAACCGATTTATCAGGTACATAGATTATGGCGATTTGTTGGGGGTAGAGTCAACACCGCTTTTGTGAAGGGAAAAAAAACGCACACCTCACCAATCTATTTGCATTTTTTGAGCATGTAATCAGGCACACTGAGAAGGATGAGAGTTGATATCTAGAACCATGTATGGACACAAAAAGGTGGATTTGCATCTGATCTGTGTCCGCCAGTATCAACTAATCATCCAATCCACAATCCAGATTTTACTTGCATTTGCACGGTAAGCTTTCTGGAGGGGAAAGAGGAGGGGGCAGGGTCTTGCAGGGAAGAGGTGGGGAACACAAAAACAGGGACCGGGGGAAGGGACAGCAGGTGGGCAGGGTGAGGGTCTCCAAAGCGTATAATGGTCAGAGAACAGACTTGCATTGTACGCTGCTACTGCAGGCTCACCTGCCAGCAGCAGCTTGAGTCAGACCACAGGAGGGCAGAGGGGTACTGCCTCGTGGCCATGCCCATTCCATTCCCCACAATAGGGGACGAACCTGATGCTCAGGGAACAGCTGCTGCCCAAGACACTGCCCCAAAGCATGCGCTCCAGTGCCACAGAGCCCAGGCCCTCCCTCCAAGTAGGACTGCTTGCTAGTTTGCTTTGAGCCCTCCTCCTCTCCTGGAAATTAGGTTCCCCCTGCCAGTATCTGCTCTACTAGCAACAAAAATGGTCCATGGACATGCAGGGCTCTAGTGAAATTGTGTATCTGAACTTTCAAAAAGGCTTTGACAAACTCCCTCACCAAAGCCTCTTAAGCAAAATAAGCAGTCACTATGCATCTGTAACTGGTCAAAAAGACTATAGATAAAGGGTAGGAATAAAATTTATCAGTTTTCACAGTGGAGATGGGAAAACACCAACAGACCTCTACTGGTCCAGTGGTGTTCAATATATTCATAAATGATCTGGAAAAGAGGGCAAACAGTGAGGCGATAAAGTTTGCAGATGACACTTAGGAGTGAAAATTTCACAGCTGACGGAGGAGTTACAAAGGGATCTTAAAAACTGGATGACTGGGCAACAAAATGGCAGATGAAATTCAATATTAATAAATGCAACTACACATGCAAATGACGGGGGGGGTCTAAATTAGTTGTTACAACACCAACATTTTGGAGTCCCTGTGGAGAGTTTTCTGAAACATTCATTCAATGTGCAGCAATAATCAAAAATGCCAACTTCATATTAGAAAGGCATCGATACAACAAAAAATAATGCCACAATAAAAATCCATTGTTCACCCCCACCTTGAATACTGTGTGAAGTTCTAGTCCCCTCTTCTCAAGAGATATTCAAACTGGAGAAAGCAACAGCAACAAAAATGATTATGGGTATGAAACAGATTCTATATGAGGAGAGAGGAGAGAGACTCGGAGTTTTTAGCTTAGGAAAGAGATGACTAAGGAAGCATATGATAGAGGTCTATAAAAATCATGAATGCAAATAAAGAAATGTTGTTATCTGTCCTTCATATAGCATAAAAAACAAGGACTGCCCAAAGAAATTCAAGTGCAGCAGGTTTAAAAAACAAACCTAAGGAAGGACTCTGACACAAAAACCAGCCAAGCTGCGGCACTCACTGTCAGGGGATGTTGTGACGACCAAAAATATAACTTGGTTCAAAAAAGAATTAGATAAATTCTTTGTGGAAATATCCCAAATCAAAATAGACCAGATACAGAAGAAGGGTGATGAGACATTGCAACTCCCAACTTACAAATGAGGAGCTGAGTAACAGAGAAATCAAAGGAGCTGTTAATGGTCCCAGCAAAGCTGTGGCAGAGCCAGGGACTTAATCCAGCCCTCCAGTCCACTTCCTTAACCAGCCCATCCTTCCTTTGTAATATGAGTGTCCAACTACCACCACAACTTCCCAGTTCACTTGCTTCTCAGACTGATTTGACCGATTTAACATCACCGCCCACCACCACATTGCTCATTTACAGTTGAGCACATTTCTTCCTCCTACTGAATCACTGAACATTGGGTGTGGAATCAAAATTCAAAGTAGGTTAAGAAACCAAAGAAATGAACAAACAGGACAGATTGGAAAGTGTAATTAAGAGAACTGGTGTCTATACTGAAGTGAGTTCTTTTAAATATTAATCACAGCTGCTTTTTCATAGCTCTTGATTACACATTAAATATTGGTTAACTCACCAATTTTCCTAATCAAAGCTAGGAAAGCCCACACAAAACAGACCTGACAGTCTGAACATTTTAATCTTTGAAATTTGACAGCTGGGATGAGAGCCTATCGAAGGTACTGACGCCTTTACAGTTAGCTCCCTCCTTAAACACAGGGCTTTTTCAATCCTGAGACAGTTATGTGAATTTAAGTCTCATAGAAAGGTGCCTGAGTGACAGGCCCAGATACACAAGCCTTACATCTACAGAAAACATACAGCAGCGGCAACAATGTAGTAAAACTACATCCTCAACTTGGATAATGTGCCTTGACCTCGGAAGAACTTTCGCCATGGGCTTAATGACTTTTGTTTCAGTCTTCACTGAGAAGTCTGATGAAGGAATGCTAGTGGGAGAGGGGTAGGGTTAGAAATTGAAAAAAAAAAGAACAAGTTAAAAATCACTTCGAACAATTAGATGTCTGCAAGTCACCAGGGCCTGATGAAATGCATCCCAGAATACTCAAGTAGCTGATAGAGGAGGTATCTGAGCCTTTAGCTATCATTTTTGGAAAATCATGGGAGACAGGAGGATTCCAGAACACTGGAAAAGGGCAATATAGTGCCCATCTATAAAAAGGGGAGTAAGAATAACCCAGGAAACTACAGTTCAGTCAGCTTAACTTCTGTGCCAGGAAAGATAATGGAGCAGGTAATTAAAGAAATCTATAAGCACTTGAAAGGTGGTAAGGTGATAGTGAACAGCCAGCATGGATTTGTAAAGAACAAATCATGTCAAACCAATCTGATCGCTTTCTTTGACAGGATAATGAGCCTTGTGGATAGGGGAGAAGCAGTGGATGTGGTATGCCTAGACTTTAGTAAAGCATTTGATACAGTCTCACATGATATTCTTATCAATAAACTAGGCAAATACAACTTAGATGAGGCTACCATAAGGTGGGTACATAACTGGCTGGATAACCATACTCAGAGTAGTTGTTAATGGTTCTCAATCCTGCTGGAAAAGTATAACAAGTGGGGTTCCACAAGGGTCTGCGTTAGGACCAGTTCTGTTCAATATCTTCATCAACAATTTAGATATTGGCATAGAAAGTATGCTTGAGTTTGCAGATGATACCAAGCTGGAAGGGGTTGCAACTGCTTTGGAAGACAGGGTCATAATTCAAAATCATCTGGATAAATTGGAGAAATGGACTGAGGTAAACAGAATGAAGTTTAATAAGGACAAATACAAAATGCTCCACTTGGGAAGGAACAATCAGTGTCTACAGAATGGGAAGAGACTGTCTAGGAATGACTACAGCAGAAAGGGATCTAGGGGTTATAGTGGACCATAAGCTAAATATGAATCAACAGTGTGATGCTGTTGCAAAAAAAGCAAACATGATTCTGGGATGCATTAACAGGTGTGTTGTGAACAAGACACGAAAAGTCATTCTTCCGCTCTACTCTGCACTGGTTAGGCCTCAGCTGGAGTATTGCGTCCAGTTCCAGGCACCACAGTTCAAGAAAGATGTGGAGAAATTAGAGAGGGTCCAGAAAGAGCAACACGAATGATTAATGGTCTAGAGAACGTGACCTATGAAAGAAAGGCTGAAAGAATAGGGCTTGTTTAGTTTGGAAAAGAGAAGATTGAGGGAGGACATGATAGCAGTTTTCAAGTATCTAAAAGGGTGTCATAAGCAGGAGGGAGAGAACTTGGCCTCTGAGGACAGAGCAAGAGGCAATGGACTTAAACTGCAGCTAGGGAGGTTTAGGTTGGACATTAGGAAAAAGTTCCTAACTGTCCAGGTGGTCAAACAGCGGAATAAATTGCCAAGGGAGGTTATGGAATCTCCACCGCTGGAAATATTTAAGAACAGGTTAGATAGATGTCTATCAGGGATGGTTTAGACAGTACTTGGTCCTGCCAGGAGGGCAGGGGGCTGGACTCAATGGCCTCTCGAGGTCCCTTCCAGTCCTAGTATTCTATGGGGTTAATTCCATATCATGGTTCGTTCAGTAATTAGCCTCTCCTACCAGAATGCCAACAAAGAGTCCAATTAGAACAAATGGCAGTCTGGGAGGAGTGGGGGGTGGGGCAAGGGGGAGAGAGAGGTTTGCAACATGGGCACCTGACCAGCTACAAGTGGAGAGCTCTACATTATAATTACAAATTCCTTGAGTGATTGTCCCCAGACAGCCGTTAGGGAACCTTTAGACACAGCACTGAATTAGCAATGAATCTGATTTAACTGTAAACCAACGTCCGTAACAGTCAAACTAACCCACAAAATACTAGCCACAAAATTTGCAGAACCTGTGAAAACCAAGTACATGACAGGTGATACTGAAGGGGGATAGACTTGAGAAGTCTGCGTGCATTTGTATACATATATAAAACCCAATAAAAAGGTAACATCCTGACAGAGACACACCTTTATTACCACCAGTGAAAATCTTGTAGTGATGTCTCTCATTACCCTGCTAACAAATGGGAGGTTTCTGTTCTGAGTGTAAGGCATCCGTTTCCCATGCACTCACTGACTTCCTCAGCAGGTTAAATTGATTCAATGACATGACGTGCTTATTTCTAAACTGATCATACAGCAGTTTCTAAAAGTCCGCCTACAGATGGCAATTCACAGATGTATTACCCTAACTTATAAACAGAAGAAAGCAGACGTTCCCTAGCCAATATGTGGTGAGGCTTTTTCTTAAAGCTACTCAGCACTGCTCAATTGAGCTCCAGGGAAAAATGGTGGTCATGTGATTGAGGCACGAATTTCGGAGACAAAAATCTGGAGCCTATTCCCAGATCTTTTTTCCAGGTTTTCTATGTGACCTTGAGAAACTACACCTCCTGGTATAAGATACCTCCTTACCTCCAAGGTATGCAGTACAGCTCAGTTCACTAGCATTCATGAAGTGCTTCAGGATGCTCAGGAGGAGCATTAAGAGGCTCAGTTCTTAGGCCTGGTCTATGCTAGGAAACTAGGTCCATACAACATTCAGGGTTGTGAAAAATCCTTTTCATTCGAATGCAAAACCCAATGCAATTAAACCAATCTAATCACCCAGAGTAGACAGCAGGAGGTGTACATGGGAGTTCTCCTATTGACCTAGCTGGTGCCTCTCAGGGAAGACTACCTACACCAGATGTTCCCAAACTCTGGGACACAGAAGACAGGTTTTTTTTGTTGAAGATTTTTTTTTTTTTTTTTGGGGGGGGGGGGGGGTGTGGGACGGACGTGGACAAGAGGGTGAGGGCCAAAGCCAGCCTCTGTGGGGCCAGGTAGGGGGGCCCACCCCAGCTCTAGTCCCACTCACTGGCCACAGACTCATCCCTAAGCCTGTGGTCCAGCCTCAGCTTCCTTACCCCATGTCTCACCCCCGGAGTCATGGCCCCATTCCTGGCTCCAAAGAGAGGTGAGGATGCTCAAAAGTTTGGGGCCCATGACCTACATGACCAGAACCCCCTCCCATTGTTGTTTGTAGGGTCTTTACAGCAGGGCAAAGGGTTTTCAGCATGGATAAGGCTTCATTTACACTAAGGCCCATTTTCACCATTCTAACGGCTCAAAAAAGTTTTAAAGTGGTTGTAAATTATACTTACTGACAACTCTGCTACCCTTTTACACAACTTAGGGCAAAAGGTGCTTTATGTAGCTGACAATTAGACAGTAAGTTACTTCATCCACTAAAGACACTAGTAGACGCACACTAAATACAAATAGAGGAATTAATTTAAAATTTGAAACTGTTACTCAAATATTGTTCTGAATTAAGCTTGGAACATTTATAGTATTTTATACAGTTGAATTTTTCCTGATTAAAAATACCTACAGTATTTAAATTAAATACAGAATGTATTTATATTTCATTTTCAAAGCTCTTTATAGACATCTGTTAAGTTAATTGAGTACCTATCTGGTAAGTATTACCTATTACCTAATCAAATAATCAGTCTGCTTCAGTCAGTTAGACTCCTTTCTCAGCCTATTACCGTAGCAATTAAAGAAAAGAATCCATGAGTCCTCATTCCCAGGTGGTCCAACCACTAAATATGTAACATGTGCTCTAGTGGGTTTAAGATCAGTTGAATAAAATGTATCTGAGTTACCCACTTACATTTTAAAGTAAATTTTCTTCAATCATGAGAGAGCATTTGTGTGTTGAACGTTCCATATTAAAAAATGCAACTCCATTATCTATCTAGCTATGACACAATGCTGGGATACATGCAACGTATTCTCATTAGAAAAGATGGCTTCACTACCAATGAATGGCAAAGCTACAAGTAACAATATCACCCAGATCAAGTATCAATTATCAATTTCCAAAATCACAGAATTTTTATTAGACACTTAAGCAGATTAAATCTAAAAATGCAGCCTCTCAAAAATTCACATTACCTGCTGAGGAAAGTATCCTTTTATTTGGAAATATGTATTTGTCGTGCAACAAAAAAAGGATGAAGGTAGACTGCAGAATATTTTTCTCTTTTTCTTTATTTTAAAGTCAGAGCCAGGGGGTGTTTGACCAGATTAGAATTTGGAAGTTATCTCCAAGCCGTTAGCTCGAAGCAGGACTCCTTTTATAAACGATGATGATTTTGAAGAAATCTGAAGTTTATTAGCTTGATTCACCCTGATTGCAGTAAGCTTCTACGACATGAGAAATCACTAGCCCACAGCAGCCATCGCACCTACTTTATTTAGGGTTTCCCATACTTCAGCTTCCAAATGCCTTTATTAAAGCAGCACAAGATATGAATGAAATGTTAACTACTGTCTGAGATTCCAGAGCTACACTCTGCATCCACATAAAACATATGGAGATGGTTGTTATATTAGACACAATTTTTCTGGCTGCTGGAGTGCAAGATCCATGCCTTTCACGCTGAACAATATTGACTCACTGTTTCCTTATGCTCTCCTGTCTATTTATATCCATCTGTTCACTCTCGTTATCTTACACTATGGCTCTTGAGGGCATGGACTGTCTTTATTCTGTACATGTACAGCACCTAGCACAATGGCATCCTAGTCCACAACTGGGGCTCCTTGGTGCTTCAATAATGCAAGTCATAATGCTATACATATTGGCTTTTATACTCCATGCTTCCACCCTCTAGAAAGTCCTGGTAAAGTATGTGTCCCCCCTCATACACAAACCAAGTATTATCTGCAAACTGCACAGTATCCTTTCACCTGGGAAATAGATGTGTTGAAACCTTACACTAATCTGTATTCACTATGAGATCCCTCCTACAGCAAACTGAAGGTTAGCATGCATTTCTTCTTGCACTATTTCTGCATCAGTGTCATAGGGATTTTCAGGTTCTGGACTTAGGCAGTTACCTTGCATCAGATTTTCAAATCATGCACTTAAAAATGTATATTGACAGACATCAGTTGTGATCTGCTATGGTGTGTTGTATAAAATATTCTCTCCTTTCTCATGCCAATGACTGAACAAATAGGAGACAGCATAAATTAAATATTAGGGAGAAGTGAAGAGTATCAATCCAAGCTGGCATGTAATGGGTTAAAAAAGCTCTAAGGAGGCTGCATGAAAAGCAGTCAGTAAGAGGACTGCAAGGAGCAGTCAATCAGGGGCCGACAGGCCCACTAAGAGCTACAGGGCAGTGGTGTCAGTAGATGCCCGTAGCTAAAAGAAAAAGGAAGGAGCAATAGCACTGCAGATAGAGCAGAGCAGGGACCGCAGAAGCTGGAGAGAGAGCTCCTTGCTGGCTGCTAAGGCACTATGCTAAGGCTAAGGAAGGTCCTTGGGCCACAGGGGAATGGCCCAGGGAAGTATATTGTGAGGCTTGATGGGGATGCAGCATATAGCTGTCATCTACAGGGTCCCTGGACTGAGATCTGCGTCAGTGTGTGGGTCCAGCTCCAACCTCTTCCTCACTGAGGAAGTGGCTGGACATTACGACTGCAGTGCACACACCCCCATGAAAGGAGGAGCACAGATCGCGGCATGGCCAGAGAGCTGTGTCTTCAAGAGAATGTTGCAATCTTCAGAGAAGCACAGGTCCAGGAGCAAAAATGACAAAGACAGACACCACCCAGAGTGGGCACACCAACCTGTGGAGCTGATCCCCAAGATGACCAGCAGGAGGTGCCAGCATGGTAAGTAAGCCCCATCACAGTAGTGTTTAGAAATATTAAACAAATCACATACATACAGTGCCTACACACAAAACAAAGTAGCTTTATGCCCAGTTATGGACTTCTCTCAACCTTATTGTTTCTATGCAATAGAAAGGATCAAACAACTTTATCCTCCATAGATACAGTGCACATGTTCAATTCTTTACAGCCAAAGCTTGCAAACCAGAGCTTTCTAGTTGGCACTGCCACAAATTGCTACCACTGCATCACATTGGGGGATGGTGGGGTGTGGCAAAAAAAACAGGATTACACTTACCAGCCTGCTCCAATGCTACCAGCATAGATTGCTCAATGAGATCTCGTTCAATGAAACTGCGAAATTCCTCAGTGTACACGGTGAGATCAGGTAACTGGAAAGTGCAAATGGGCATCTCCAGCAGATGTTCACTGCTACCATTGCTAGAGACATGGGAGCGGGCCAAAGAGACAATGGTGGAGCTAGCATGAGAAATGCCCCGAGACAGACGTTTCTCTGAAGCGAGAAGAGAAGAGAACAATAAGGTGAGATAAGGCCTGTGTGTCTTTCCTGATCCACTTTCCCTCAAAGTAAAAGCATTTCATTTTACATTGCCTTCAACTTGCATTTTATTTTTGTGGCAAGAATCTAAATTGCCCTAGCCTATAGAATTGGCAAGCATTCCTAATTCCAAAAGGAAAAGGAAGAAAAGCAAAGTTGGATGTGGAGAAGGACCATAACCTACTCATTAAAGCATAGGTCTCATGATTCCATCTTAAGCTGTATTCTCATTTCTGTTCTTCCCTCTGCATATGACTTTGGCCTAGTCATTTCGCTCCTCTATGCCTCAATTTCCACATCCAACACTAAAATTAAAGCCTTCATCATCCAGGAGTTATATGGCTCAATTTGTGAAAGCGTTTGGAGATCTTCAAGTGGGAAATGTGACAAAAGTCCAAAGCAACTGCAGTGAGGGGCTTCAACCCTTCACAAACACTCCGATCTGGATTCAAATTCAGCTTGTTATCAAATAATCACATGAAGACAGACAAAGCAGTTTCCATGCTTCCCTTCCAAACAGGCACAGCTGGTGGAAGTGGGGAGCAAACATGCTGTGCACCACCTTTTGTGACCTATGAATTCTGGGCTGCTAGAGGTGTTGAAACAGCCTCTGACATAAGTTGGAATGGCCCCTGGTTGCTCAAAAATTTGAACATTCGGTATCTCCAACTCAGCTGCCTATACACAGCACAACCCTGAATACAACACTGCTGTACTCCCCAGTAAGCACTATACACAGGAGAGGAACATAAGGGGTAACCAACAACCATTTATAAGTGACCCTGCAATGTGCTTCTGTATCAAGGGAGCTTTCCCCTAGCTGTGTTCCATCCCTACATTGCCAAAGTTGGGGACAGAGTCTGTTCCACTGTATTTTAAAAAGGCCTTCAATCGCCTTTGCCATATGGCTGCACATGAACATAAAAATCCTAAAGAAATATTGCTTTACCCTGAACGATGTCATCCTGTCGCTGAAGTGGTGGCCGCAGGGATCGAGTGGCTTCTTTTTCCATGGGTTTAAAGTTGCGCCCTTCATTGAAGGAATGTGGCAGGTTCCCAGCATGAACTTGCCTCAGCTGTTCAAAATCGCTTAGAGCTGCATTCACATCCCAATTTTTACCTAGTTTAGAAAATACAATTAAGAATCTCAGCAGGAAAGAAAAAAGTTAAACCATTTTTTAAAACATACACCCCCATCAGAATGCCTAAATGCAAGTCATCAACCTGTTGCCAAACCAGTCACCAAACCTCAAGTTCAACACCACACATTGTATATCCTAGGATCACTGTTCCCTGTAAGCCAAGTGCTTGGGCAGCCAACCAGGAGAGATTCTGTTGCCACCCAGTTGATTAGCACAGTGCCCACAGCTCACAGCATTTGTTTCTCATGGCAGTACACATCTGCAAATGCCTCAGTGCATATAAAGTTTATTGAGCATGTGGATGAAAAAAGTTAGTGGGAACACTGCTTAGGAGTAGAGGATAGAACAAGGGAAAGTCTCTTCCAACAGTTTGTTATTTGCATCAATTTCCCCTTTTGAAAGATGCCAATTTGGTATACATGCACCTGCACTGATCTTCAAACTTCCTTCACATTCACTATGCAGTGTCTGTCCCGACCAGTTGCTCAGCTGACTGACATCATATTTAACATTGTTTCATAGAACTCTTCTACTGGATTTAAGAAACACACAGTCAGGTCTCAGACTATGCGAGGTTTCCGTTCCACGCACCCTCACGTAACCCTGATTTAAGTGTGTGTCTGGCTTTTCCCCCAGCGGAACACACGTTCTGCAGCCAGGGAAGCAGCAGAAAGGTAAGTCCTGGGGTGGGTTGAGACTGGAGGCAGGCTGGGGCTGTGGGAGGCTAAGCCTGGGGTGTGTTAGAGTTGCAGGGGGGCGAGAGGTGGAGATGCGCATGGAGGTGGCGAGCTGGAGCCCTGCGTGGGTGGTGAGCCAGGCCGCAGGGGGTCTGAACCGGGGCTGCATGCAGGGGAAGGTGAGCCACAGTCAGAGCTGGGCATGAGGTAGGGGTTGAGCCAGAGTTGCACATAAGTGGTGAGCCAGCAGGGGGATTGAACCAGGGAGGGTGAGCTGGAGCCAGAGGTGGGAGTCGGGGGTGAGCAGGAGCTATGCACAAGTGGTGAGTGGAACTGGTGGTGGAGTCGGGGGCTGAGGGGAGCAAGCTAAGGGCAACTGGAAATCACGCACTTCCAGGGTTTACTGTAGGAATCGGAGTCAGCCACATAAAAGTGAGGTTGCGTACTCTGGGTTCGCATACTCTGAGACCTCATTGTATTGCAATGTAAGTGCCATTTTCTCTCTGATAAAGCTAACGGCACACAGCTTTCCATTTGCCATCTGCAGTACTGTAAGGCAACATTAGGACCCAATATTCATGCATGGTCAAATTCAGCTCTTTTAAAAGCTGACAATTTGACATTGAAGATTCTGATCATTCATGTCAGGAAGAGAAAAGATTTTTACCAAAACAAACCAGAAGACAAAACCACAGTATGAAAACATGACAGATGCTGGTGCCCTAAAGCACGAGAGGTGCAGGGGTTTGGGGGGTGGCTGCAGGTGGGGCCCCAGTAGACCACAGGCTGCTGTGGCCAACTCAGGTAAAGGAGGCCACTCATGAGAGCCACTCACTATTCATGGTTGCCAATCCCTGATGCAGTTCAACAGTAAATTCCGTGAGACTGACTGTATCTTTCAAGTAAATCCATCTCACTTTAATGCCAGCCACCAATTTGAAAGGATAACAAATGAGACTTATCAATATCAAATTCAACCGTGTAAATCTTTCAGCATGCAATGAACTGGCCTTTCAAAAAACTATTTTAATTGCAGAAGAAACAGGTGCCACCAAGTGGGTTATTATGTATGTTGAACATGCAATAATGCAGATTTATTAACCTCTTAGGCTATGTCTATATGAGCACCCCCCTTCTGAAAGGGGGATGCTAATGAGACACTGGGATATGCGAATGAGGTGCTGCAATGAATATGCAGGACCTCATTAGCATAACAGCCTCAGCACTTTGAAAGCGTTGCTTTCGATCGCGCACAGCTCGTCTACAAGGTGACCTTTTCGAAGGGACCCTGCACACTTCGAAATCCCCTTATCCCTATTTAGTTATAGGAATAAGGGGATTTCGTAGTGCGTGGTGGTCTTTTGAAAAAGACCCCGTGTAGACAAGCCACACGTGATCAAAAGCAGCACTTTTGAAGTGCCACGGCCACCGTTATGCTAATGAGGCTCTATATATTCATTGCAATGCCTCATTAGCATATCCCACAGTGTCTCATTGGCATCCCCCTTTCCAAAGGGGGGTGCTAATATAGACATAGCCTTAAAATCTTAATGCATTGTTCATTTACTCCTTTAAAAAGAAAGACAATATATGCAGTAGACTCACTAGGAGGAAAGCAGTTAAACTGCTAATTGTCCATGATCTATAAGCCAAATGAATAAAAGTTTCACAATATCTAATTTCCTAAGGCAAACATGCTTCTGAAGTATTTAACTTCTTCTGAGAGATTTAATTCCCATGCAGAGTCAGTCACTAAACATTATCAATCTGCCGAGTAAGTCACTTCAAGTCAAGGCTTTTATTTATAAAAAAAAAAAAAAAAAAAAAAAATCAGTATCAGGAATTTACTGACCCATTAAATCAAAATTTAATTTGCAATCATGTCAAAATCTGCCTCACTTCCAAACACACAGACCCAGCAACTTCTAGTGTTGCCTCAAAAACTTGGAAATCCGAGCAATGCACCTCAATGCATACTTAACTATTATTACAACTTCTGAATTTCTATACTGGCCAAACAATTTTTTTTTCCTATTTTCACAAAGGCATTAAGTTTGTATGGCAGTATTCCATGTGGTGCCAGTTCGGAAGATTCTTACGTATTCAATACATCTGTGAATTTCTGCTTGCTAAATGTAAAGTCAATAGCATAAGCCACTGTATTTTATTTCAAGTGGACTCAGTCTGCAACAGCTTCAGTATTCCAAATGCAATATGGATACAGATACAGCTGTTGAGTAGAACTACTACCCAAACTGGGTTTTCACTAGGATATTATAAGCTGTAAGATGCGACTATTGGTCAAATTTCATCTGTATTTAAAAACAAGCAAACTGAGAACTTAGCTAAACTAAACTAGTATTCACTTGCACAGTAACAACCCTGCATGAACAAACCAACCAACCAACCCCCAATGATCTGCGAGAGCCTAAGGGCTTGTTTTTGGTTTCAAAAAGAAGCTGCAGTTATCCAGCACCTTTAATACATGCATGCTCTGAAGATAAAAAATCTAGCCCTGTCAGACTTCGGAAGAAAGGCAGAGTGAAGGGTCCTGTTCAGACACACATATGCAGGGATTAACACAGCCAAAGGAGGCAATGGTAATATCTAGGGATGTTAAAATGGTTAACTGGTTAAACCTAGGGCCTGTCAACCAGACCCCCTGTGTCCGTGAGGTCTTGCCACCCAACCTACCAGCCTGGCACGTAACCAGTAAGCATTCCTAGTAACAGATGTTATTGGACCAACTTCAGCTTATGGAAGGCAAAAGCTTTCAAACTTCACAGACTGCTCTTCCTCTATCTGGGCAAGGTAACCAGTGTGTCTAAGACAAAAACAAAATTTGGAACAAATTAAGCATGAGGGGATTCACACATGCGGAAGGAGATCACTTAAAAAAATCTGCCCTGATTTATATTTAGCTTAGATACTCTGGTTACTATCCCCAGACCTGAAGAGCTCTGTGAAGTTCAAAAGATTATCCCATCCACCAACAGAAGCTGATAAGTTACCTCACCTGCTTTGTCTCTTTAATATCCATGGACAAACACGGATACAACAACATTAGAAAACACACGTAGGGACTGTCAACCCAAGTCTTCCAGCCAATGACAGCTGCTAAGTTAAAATACAAGAAGAGGAAGTTTGATATACAAATAAACAAAGACTAAAGAGTTTCAAAGATCAACAATAACAGCTTAAAACCTAAGATCAGCAATCACTATATTGCGTACTATTGAGTATCCTCTTACAAAGGATAGCTAGTTATGCTTAAATTGCTGAGACTGCCTGAAACAGTGGTTCAAATTTTCTATCTGAATCACACCAATATCCACTAAATTGTTATAAAAGGAAAAATTGTCATGAGTGTTTTTGCTCAAAGCCTCATCTGCAGTTAGCACCAACTATGTTGAGGAATAGTATTCTTCAATATGGCGTCATTTGCAAGTTTTAGTAAATAATTACTATAAGTTTTAAACATCAAAATTTAGAATTTAGCCTGGAGGAGATAAGTATGCTTATTTGTTACTGCAATAATTCAGTAATATTATTACTGCATGAACAATTTTATATTCTGCTACCACCAACTGGATTTCTCCTTTCTAAATAAAAACTTGCACGAGGACTGATACAATTTAGTTAAACTGCACAAGCGTCTATTAACCATCCTTGGAGATGAACAACTGCTCTTATTTTACTTTAAACTGTCCATAGTTCAAGAATTAAATCATATAGTTAAACATCTGAGACAAAAAAAATTACACTATTCCTGCATTCCATATGCCCCAAATCATAAGAAATTTCGTGTGTGTAATACATCACTAACAACATATCAACTGTTCATAAAATTGATAAAAGCAAATATGTTAAGTTAATAGATCCTACACAGGAAACATTACAGCCCCTTCAGGTCATCAGCATCATACAAGTATACTTTATACAAAGCTTATACAAATATAAGCAGATTTTTACAATCTATTCCAGAAAGAAGCTTTATTATTGAAAAATTATGTTTTTATCCTATGCATAAAATACTGAACTAGACAAGGATGGGAAGCAGCCAAATAAGGAAGCCAAGAAAAACTCGTTATAATTTATATTACAATCTTCAGGGTTTCCTACAAACTCGAAAACTATTTGCTACTAGTCTTTCAAACTCTAGCTGTCCCTAGATTAGCAGTAAGGTCTTAGATCTCACCTCACGACAACATTGCCATTTTTAATCTATCATCATTAATATCAAGTATTTATATAACTAAACATTATAACTCAAATTTTAGAGAGATAAACTACATGGGTGATACAATATTTTGTTGAACCAAGAAGATACTACCTCACACACTGTCTCCTTAATACCCTGGAAATGACAAAACTACACCACTGCATAAAGTAATTATGGCAGACAAATAAATACTGTAGCAACTAGGGATGGAAAATCCTGTTTAGTTAGCCAGCTGGTTAAATGCTAGGTTTAACCATTTAACTGACTGAAGGGGTTGGGGTGCTTCAGCCAGGCCAGAGCTGCCCCTGTCCACGGTGACCTGGCCCAGGTGCACCACAGGCAGGACACTCCAGCCTCCATCCATGGGGGAAGTTGGGAGGGGTCGCTGCTCCAACTTCTACCAGTTAACCATAACCAGTAAGCCACAGTGGCCTTTTCTAGTTCCCACTGGTTAAACTGGTGAGCTTCATCTATTTAGGGTGAGGTTTTCAAGTTAACTGGTTAAATGTTAACACTCCTACTAGAAACTAAATTTCACATCAAGTTATTTTCTAGGAAAGGGTGCTCCACTGGGCCTTGCTGTTTAAATATTCCATTGCAGGTTAATACAAACCTGTAAATGATAATGCAGTATTTTACTAGAGCCTAAAGTAAATTGCCTTTGAAAAGTAAGTGTGGTTTAAGGAGCTCATATCCAAGTGGTTTTTGAAAGCAAAGGGCAACAGGAATTAATCTAATTTTACACACAGACTGCACTGACATCCGAATAACCAGACTGAAAATAAAGGGCTATTCCAAAGACTAGAACTTTAGTGGAGACAAAAAGGAACTTCACCATGGACAACTGAGGTACGTCGACTATTTCTGCGGAATATTTTGTTTTTGGAGGCCATAAACAGAATCTAAGTGGATTACAAAAGTACTTAAAATATTAATGATCTTGCCAAATGAGGTGTTTTCCAGATAATTTTTGTACTGAAATTCTGGCACCTGATACTCAACACCACATCTTGCCAAGCAAAGCCATTTACATTTAACAGCATTAGTAACCGGTTTTAATCAAACTACAAAGCAGGTACAAAAAAACTGCAGTTACATGTCTGGGTGGAGGGAAGGTAATAATTAAGACACAGGGTAATGTGTAATCAGAGTCAGCTTGGAAGTTATATGTTCACCTTTGTATAATGCACACAAGCATATATGACTCCTCATATACAATTGGGGTCATACTGTATACTTTCACCCCTCTTAAATTTTCACACTTTTGGATAATTTAGCTTTATGAAATATTCCTATGCCAAAATAATTCAGTAGAACTTTACTAATACCCACCAAAACCAGCCTAACCACCATGCCAAACCTCTCAAACACTGATTCGTGAAGTCTGTTAAAATAAGGTTTTGTATTAACAGACTACTCACTGCCTAACATCTCACTCCAAGGTATCATCTTCCCTGCTCATTCACACATTTGTAACTCATCACCTCACATCTTGATTATGGCACCATCCTTTTCCCTGCTCTTGACAAATGCAATCTTGTTCCATCACATCCATTCAGAATGCTACTGCAAAGATTATTTTCTTAGTTGTCACTTTAACTGTCATTCTTCTCTTTGCATCCCTCCACTGGCTCCCTCTTTTCCATCACATATCAATCACAGGTTACCTGTCATTACTTGCAAGGCACTTCACGGCCTTTTCCCACACCAAGTATCACTTTCTCATTCAGCATCAAAAAAGTTAACTCCTGTCTGTCATCAGCCACCATCACTTGCTTGTTAAAGATTCAAACAGGCACCTCACGCTCTCGTCTATGTTACTCCTCATGCTCAAGAGGAGTTCCCCCACAAACGTTCAAAAAAAAAAATCTGATTTTCCTTAGAAAAATCCTTCTGAACTCTCCTTTGCTACAATGCCTACAAAAGGCATGGACAAAAAACTTAGATGGCTTGTGTATCCAGACCACTGACAGCACGATGACCCACATGGTCTCACTGGTTTCCTGTACTTCCCTGCTGGTTTCTCTGTACCCATCTTATACTTAGAATAAAAAATAGTCGCTGAGTTTACTGGCTGTGTTCACACAGTGCTTTCTATCACTGATCTTGGGCCATGTATGAGACTCCCAGGCACTCTGATAATGCAAATTAAAAAAAAAAAAACAGATAAGACAGCAGTTGTTCTGCTAGTGCATTATGAAAATTAAGACAATTATTAAAAAAGTTTTGGAGCTGGAAAGAAAAAAAATAAACACCTCTCCATCCCAAGCTGAATTATTTCTCCTGAAAGAGGACATTCAAAATCATTAAAATGAAACACTTACTTAAATTAGAAGCCAGAAGATATACAGACACACCACAAAACCCACACTCAGACTTCCTTCTAGACAATATTACCATCTGTAAACACAAAGTGAAATCCTAGCCCCAGTGAAGTCAATGGGAATTATGCCCATCACCCAAAGTAATCTGAAGAGCAAACACATTCTGTGTATGAATATGGGCCAATCCTCAACCCCTGTGGGGCGCTATCAAGGGGGAAAATGTGAGCTAATAGGTGAAGCAATCTGCATTTACACTGACAATTTTAGAGCCTGTACCTCATTACTGCCATAGCTCCCAAATGAAAGTAACCGCAGAGAAACTAGTGCAAGCTGGGTGTAGATTATCTTGAAAATATTGGCTAGCCTTTCTCTAAGCGGGCTAGACACTGGCAGCTGGTCCCATCTTTGTTAGCACTAGCTGTATAGTGACAGACAACATACCCTAATAAAGAACCAAAAACAGTTGCATCCTTGCACTGTTGACTGTAACATTTAAAAAGCCCACACCAAAGTATCTGAAACTGGCATTTTTAAAATATTTATGGTTTAGACTACAGTTTGGGAGAAGACATGCTCATTTTCCTCCAAACCCTGCTATTGGGTTGAAAGTGTTTATAAAAACATTAGATGACAGACAGTATTGAAGTGTGATGTCAGTTTAAATAGCTAAAATTATACACATACCATTATTTTTGTAACAAAGATAGATGATTAACGTACACCAATGGCGCTCAAATCTTTCCAGATTACTGTGTCCCATTCAGAAGTACAAATTGTCATTTGTACCCCAAGTTTCATCTTGCTTGAAAACTGCTTGCTTCTAAAACTATATATATATAAAGTCACAGCACACTGTTACTGACAAAAATGGATTACTTTCTCATTTTTATCATATAATTATAAAACAAGCTGACTGGAATACAAATAGACTTAGATTTCATTATACAAACAAGTTATTGTATGAAATTTTAGTTTGTACTGACTTTGACAGTGCTTTTTATGTAGCCTGTTGTGAAATTAGGCAAATACCTAGATAGGTTTATATATCCTGCAAGTCCTTTCCATTTCCACAACAATACACATGCCCCAGTTGAGAACCACTGACCTATGTTACATCACTCCTCCTATGACAAAACCAAAAACTGTATGCTATCTGAACTGCTACCCAGGCAAGTGCTAATATTCATACATGGGTAGGAAATGTAGAATTAATTTCAACCAGAAATAGCTTTTCCAAACTAATTTTTTACAATTCAGATGATTGTGTTTGCTTTGGGATCTTTGGTCTAATGCACAATACACCCCCCTGTGGTTTGTGTACATTTTTGAAAGCTAAAATTTTTAGGATAAAAGGCTGTCTGACCACTAAGAGATGGAAAAAAAATCTTCCATGCAATCAATCAGATTATTAAATACAAATTCTTAATCAAAGATCAAGGTTGGAAGAAAGTAACAGCAGAAGAGACTGCCAATGAGTAGTTCAGAGGCAAAAAGGTCACATCAAAAATGTGCTGGTGCACTTTACTTCTCCAAAATCTAAATCACTCAGAAAAGTCTGAAATAACCATATGCTATAGTACACTGAGATGACAATTCAGGCTCTTTCCCTAGTATAATTTGTTCAAGCTTTAGAAAACACCTCTGAGCAAAATGATTTTTGTTGGCCCTTTAGATGGCTGTTTGTGGCGGAGCACAAAACAAGAATGAAAGGCATATTCCAACACTTCACTGCGCTCTTGTCTTATGTTTTCTATCCCTAGTGGTCACTGAAGGTTCCTTACTGTACTGACATGGAACATGAGATCAAGCCAAGATTTCACTAACTGTGCTACAAAGATAATCTTAGTATGCGCAGTATGACCCCCCACTGACTACAGCTCTCAATTCCTTTTTCTATCTTTACACAAATACAATACCTACTGAAAAATTAAATGTTCCTATCCCCTACATTTCTCTTTACCTTCAAGTAGATCTCTGGCCAGTCCTGGCTCCGCCCCCGTTGAGCGAACAAAATCTGACAAGACGACATCCATATCCAGGGTCATGTGATCATGAATTCCTTGCAGGCAGTTGGAAACAGCTGGGACATAGATCAAAGCTTAGTCTTCAATCTAAGAATGAAATGTATACAGCTCATGTTACAAAGTATAAAATAATTAGTCTTGTAATCTAGGCTATAAGCAAACTGGGAAGTATCCAATAGCAGATGGTTTATTCTCAACGTCTAAAAAACAGTTTCAGGATTATAGGTGTCTGCTTGCCCTATTATTCACTTAAGGGTAGAGAATATGAATTATGTTGCTATTCCTGTTTCCTAGAACATAACCTTTAATTGTTTCAATATACCTAAAATTGTGTGACAGGAGCTACAGTGGGTTGTGATACCAGAAATTTTTAACTTTTTAATTTTTAATTTTTAGTGACCACAATATAATAACTTTTAATATTCCTGTGTTGGGAAGAACACCGCAGCGGTCAAACACTCTGGCATTTAATTTCAAAAAGGGGAATTACACTAAAATGAGGAAGCTAGTTAAACAGAAACTAAAAGGTAGAGTAATTAAACTAAAATCCCTGGAAGCTGCATGGAAACTGTTTAAAGACACCATACTAGAGGCCCAACTTAAATGTATACCCCAAATAAAAAAACACAGTAAGAGACCTAACAAAGAACCACCATGGCTAAACAGCCATGTTAAAAAGGCAGTGAGAGAGAAAAGGGCAGCTTTTAAAAAGTGGAAGTCAAATCCTAGTGAGGAAAATAGAAAGGAACATAAACACTCCCAAATTAACTGTCATAATGTAGTAAGAAAAGCCAAAAAAGAGTTTGAGGAACAGCTAGCCAAAAATTCAAAAAACAATAGTAAAATGTTTTTTAAATACATTAGAAGCAGGAAGCCTGCTAAAAAAGCAGTGGGGCCCTTGGATGATAAAGATATAAAAGGAGCGATCAAGGAAGACAGTGCCATTGCGGAGCGATTAAATGATTTCTTTGCTTCAGTCTTCACGGCTGAAGATGTTACAGAGGTTCCTAAATCTGAGCCAGCCTTTTTAGGTGACAAATCTGAGGAACTCACTCAGATTGAAGTGACATTAGAGGAGGTTTTGGAATTAATTGATAAGCTGAATAGTAACAAGTCTCCAGGACCAGATGGCATTCACCCAAGGGTTCTGAAAGAACTCAAATGTGAAATTGCGGAGTTATTAACAGTGGTTTGTAACCTATCCTTTAAATCCACTTTGGTACCAAATGACTGGAAGACGGCCAATATAACACCAATATTTAAAAAAGGCTCTAGAGGAGATCCTGGCAATTATAGACCGATAAGTTTAACATCAGTACCAGGTAAATTAGTAGAAACACTAGTAAAGAGTAAAATTGCAAGGCACATAGAAGAGCACGAATTGTTGGGCAAAAGTCAGCATGGTTTCTGCAGAGGGAAGTCGTGTCTGTCTAATCTATTAGAATTCTTTGAAGGGGTTAATAAACATGCGGACAAGGGGCACCCAGTGGACATAATATACCTAGATTTCCAGAAAGCCTTTGACACGGTCCCACACCAAAGGCTTTTATGTAAATTAGGTGGTCATGGGATAGGAGGAAAGGTCCTTTCATGGATCGGGAATTGGTTAAAAGACAGAAAACAAAGGGTTGGAATAAATGGTAAATTTTCACAATGGAGGGGGGTAACTAGTGGTGTTCCCCAGGGGTCAGTCCTGGGACCGATCCTGTTCAACTTGTTCATCAATGATCTAGAAAATGAGGTAAGCAGTGAGGTGGCAAAGTTTGCAGATGACACCAAGTTGTTCAGGACAGTCAAAAGCAAAAGGGATTGTGAAGAACTACAAAAAGATCTCAGCAAACTGAGTGAGTGGGCAGCAAAATGGCAAATGAAATTTAATGTGGGTAAGTGTAAGGTAATGCATGTTGGAAAAAATAACCCAAATTACACGTACTACATGATGGGGTCAAATTTAGCTACGACAGATCAGGAAAGGGATCTTGGAGTTATAGTGGATAGTTCTCTGAAGACATCCACGCAGTGTGCAGCGGCAGTTAGTAAGGCAAATAGGATGTTAGGAATTATTAAAAAAGGGATCGATAATAAGACAAAAGATATCATACTTCCCCTATATAAAACTATGGTACGCCCACATCTCGAGTACTGCGTGCAGATGTGGTCTCCTCACCTCAAAAAAGATATATTGGCATTAGAAAAGGTTCAGAAAAGGGCGACTAAGATGATTAGGGGCTTGGAAAGGGTCCCATATGGGGAGAGGCTAGAGAGACTGGGACTTTTCAGTTTGGAAAAGAGGCGATTGAGGGGCGATATGATAGAGGTATATAAAATCATGAATGGTGTGGAGAAAGTGAATATAGAAAAATTATTTACCTTTTCCCATAATACAAGAACTAGGGGACACCAAATGAAATTGATGGGTAGTAGGTTCAAAACTAATAAAAGGAAATTTTTCTTCACACAGCGCACAGTCAACCTGTGGAACTCCTTGCCCGAGGAGGCTGTGAAGGCCAGGACTCTATTAGGGTTTAAAAAAGAGCTTGATAAATTTTTGCAGGTCAGGTCCATAAATGGCTATTAGCCAGGGATAAAGTATGGTGCCCTAGCCTTCATAACAAGGGCAGGAGATGGATGGCAGGAGATAAATCACTTGTCTTCTGTTCTCCTTCTCTGGGGCACCTGGCATTGGCCACCGTCGGCAGATGGGATGCTGGGCTTGATGGACCTTTGGTCTGACCCAGTATGGCCATTCTTATGTTCTTATGTTCTTAACTAAACCTAAATGAGATAAAAACAATGAGAAATCCTGTGGCACCTTGTAGACAGATTTTTGTGATGCATAAGCTTTCGTGGGCAAAGACCCACTTCATCAAATTCACCACAAAAGCTTATGGTCCAAAAACTCTGTTAGTCTACAAGGTGCCACAGGATTTTGCCTTGTTTTTGTGGATACAGACCAACACAGCAACCCCTCTGATACCAAATAAGATATTATCCAAAAACAACAACAAGCAGTCCTGTAGTACTTTAGGGAGTAACCATTAGGTGTCTTCAGACTGTTGGTGTTACCCACCAAAGCTCATAACCTAATAAATTTGTTACTCTTTAAGGTGCTGCTACAGCACTGCTGGTTATTTGTGAAGCTACAGACTAACCCAGCTACCCTTGCCTATCCAAAACAAGAAACACAGTGAGAGGCAAAGAGAAGTGGCTTTACTAATTAAAATAACACAAAATCTGACTAAATTAAGAAAAACCATTCCTTTAGTCACAACTTTTATTTCTAACAGTAAAAAGCAAAATAAATCAGTTTCCCTAGAGAATGTGTAGAAAGGTTCTCTTATCTAGTGATCTGTACTCAAAGCACTACATCCTTGACCTCTCATCTGGACATTCCTCTTCAAAGCATGTTTGTAACTCACAAGGAAAAAAAAAAAACCCACCAAAACTGTTTTTCATTAGTAGATGCAGTCTGGACAAAACACTACTTTTCAGGTTAAAGAGTTATCCTTCCTTTGGACTAGAATAGTTTAATAAGCAAACTTCGTACTAAGCAGAAACTATTTCAGCACGCACCTGCCCCCTCCCCTCCCCATACACATTACAAAAAGATTGCGCAGCTTGATTTGCAAAAACCCTAATTTTGCAGGCACAAGCCCCTTTAAGTCCACCTTATGAAGGCTATTATGATGTACTTCACTTGGTGGAAATATAAATCAGCCTTTGCAATTTTCCATGCAAGATCTCTTGCCACCCATACGCTCACTATTCTACACAGCGAATGGCCTCTGAAAAACACGTACCAAAAAACATCCTTCCAATGTCTAAATCTCTTCCTTTATATCCTAAAAAATTAAGTTCAGATACACAACTTATGTAATTTAAGCAGTTCCAAAGATCTGAAGAATCATTTGCAAGGTGTGCACGCCTCTTTAGGCCTAAAAATAAAGTAGGGTCGCTATATTTGCGAGGGTTCAGTGTTGAGAACCCTCGCAAATGTTTAATTTTGTGAATATGGCAAAGTGGCAGCTGCCAGCACGCCCCGCCCCAGAACTCCAGCCAGGCAGTGGCTGTCAGTGCTCCTCACTCTGGGGCCCCAGGATATGACGGCTGCCAGCGCTCCCTACCCCAGATTCCTGGTGAACCAGCCGCTCATGAATAATTGAATTCGCAAACATATAGTTTGCGAAAGTGGGGACCTTGCTGTACAGATTTGCTAAATTCCCCTCAGTAGAAATCAAAGTGGGATCCACTGACATTTGGGCAAAGCAAATATCCTGGAGCAATTAAGCAGAACTGTAGCTAAGGGTCTGTTTTCAAATCTCTACTTTCAGGAAACAGTTTTTAAAATTCATTCTTCACAGAAACTTGGTATACAAATCAGAGAAGGAGAAAAAAATTGTTTGAGTAACATTGAGTAACGTAAGATATTTCTAGTACTCTACCGAGACAGACTAACTCATTTACCTGAACAAGGGTCAAATTTCTAGGCCTATGGAAGAAAACAAAAAAAACCAGCAAAACATCAAAATGGTATAAAGATCTCAAATACTTAAAGTAAGCAAAGCAGGCATTAATTTTGAATTTCCTGACTTTGTTATCATAATGTAATTTTGTGTTTGCGAATCACACATGGATTAACAAAAAAGTCACAATATTTATCATCCCTTGTGTAATTTTGCTGGTCGTATGTGAGGACCCTTATAGTTGTGGTAACCAGGTACAGAGACCTCTCTACATTATAGCTCCGTGTCTCTCACATATCCTTAACATACCACGTAATCTCGGACAAATGCTATATTCCATGTTTACACAGATTTTAGATGAGAGCTTGTGAATTTTTGGAACCAAAGATAAATTTCATATTTCTTCTGGATGGTTTCAGCAATTTGTTAAAAAGTTACATTCCAAAGGTCAGTGCTTTGCTATGTGGGGGGCGGGGGAAGCAAATACAGCCTACACCTATTCACCCATAGCATTTACAGTTGCTTTAAAAACTCCCTCATGCAAATGAGTATGAATCTCTCAGATAAAACAGACGGAAAACTTCAGTTCTGAAGATACTAATGAACTTTAAGATGATTAATAGCCAGGGTTCAAATTTAAAAAAAAAAAACCCACACACCCTCATTAGTGTTTGGATTTTATGTTTTATATGAAACATAACTGCTTGTGTTTTCCACCATTGCTTATGGCTACAACTAGGACCAGCTGGATCTGCACTATGCAGAGCAGAGGTCAGTATCTCATAATCCAAGACAAACTACAATATAGGAAGGTCTCAAAACTCCATTTCGGTTAAGAGTGGCTCTCTACTCAACACTTCATTGCCCAATATATTTAAAACCAGCCTCTCAAAAAAATGGGAGCACAGTTACATATTCTGGCCTTAAAATCACTCTCACAGAGATTAAAGTCAGAAGGGGGCACTGTGCTCACCTAGTATGACATCCTGTTTAGCATTAGCACAGGCCACAGAATTTCACACAGTAATTCTTACATCAAGAGCAATGATCTGTAGCTGAACTCCAGTGCCTCTCTAAGTAGACTGGATATCTTTCTTAAAGATGTCAAGATATAGAGAACCTACCCTATCACCCAGTAAACTGTTTCAACAGTTACTTACCTTAGAATTAGAAATGTACACTCTGTGTTTGCATTTGACTAGTTTCAATTTCCAGTCATTGATCTTTCTTTAACTGCAAAATTATCTGATTGCCTCAAGTGTTAATTTAATCATTCTCAACATTTCCTGTGAAACAGAAAACTACCCCACCTCCCTCTTTTCCACCCATCATTTAACAGATAAACAACCAAAACATAGAGATTGTGGCTGATAAAAAAAATCACATGGGAAGCTTGTGGCAGATCTAAAATCTTTTGATTCCCAGCCATTGTCTTAAAACACACAGGAACTACCTACCACCATCTCTTCTACATATATTGTCTAAATCTTATTATAAGGATTAGTTCAACTGAAGAATGTAACCCATGAGTAGGGTTCCCTACTTCTTCTAAAAACAACAAACTCCAAAGTAAAAGTGTTAGGTCTAGTTTTAAGACACCACATTTAAAATGCTTGCAGCATGCACCACTGGATGCCAAGTCCTCTGTGTTCCCTGGAAGCTTACCCAAAGACTCAGAGATGCTTCACAGGGAACATTTCGTTTTTCTTTCCCACCTTCAAAATCCAGTTTACCTAACGCATACATCATTAGTCACAGAGAGGTAGCCATGTTAGCCTGTACCTTCACCAAACAAAAAAGCGGTCCTGTAGCACTTTAAAGACTAACAACATAAATGACACATCCTAAGAAATCCACATAGGATTGGGTCAGCATACCTTTAAGATTCTATTTAAAACTGGGATGGAAAAAGAGACTGTCTTTTCATTTCAAATGTACTTTTCAGGCAGTTTTACTCTCTGCACTGCATCCATCCTGTATAATAAAAAAATCAGCAGTCAGTTTCACTTTCTGGACAGCTACTAGCACAAAGCTGAAGTACTGACCACAACCAAAACAATGAAATTACTTCAATATAAGTATCTTACTTTTGTTTCTAAAACTCAAAAAAGTAAATTATTTTCATCATAGATTTTTAAAAGATGTTTTACAAGGCCCAACTTTTGAAAATAAACTACCCAATCACACTTGCCCCAACTATTAATGTTTTTCTGTTAGACTGATATGACTAACATTGTAAACAGGCCAGAGAAGCTGCACAAAAATAGCTTTTTGGAATTATTTTATTGTCTCCAGATTTGGCTAAACCCCAATTACTAGCTTATTGTATTTTCAGGACCCATATTTGCCTTGAGTGAGATGGGATACCACCACTTCCATTTAAAGTGTGCCAGCATTGAAGTAACCAAAACAGTCACAACAGAGATTAACCTTCACCACCAAGTTTCTCACTATAATTCCTCAGTGAGAGTTTCCAGCACTGCGTAAATTTGAACGTCTCTCTCACCAACTGAAACTCGTCCTATAAAAGATACTATTTCATGCACCTTATATCTCAAATACCCTGGGACAACACTGCAGGCAGAGATCAGTATCAGTCTCCTACATTGATTGAGAAAGTTATACTACCTCTTAGCAATAAAAAGCCCATTTTTCAAATCACACACAAAACATTAGAAGAGGAATTACTGAGCAGTCACAATGTTTACCCACACACAGATTAAATGGAACAGTTGGAAGCTTTTTAGACTGAGCTACCATGGGTGACGATGGGTGAGACTGATGCTTGGGGAGGCAAACTCTCCAGCCTGTCTGGTCACCACTCATACTCCTCCCCAGCTCTGCCCAGGCCCCCATCTCCCTCTTCTCTCAGCTCATTCAGTAAATCCCCGGACCCAAGTGTAGCAAATGACTTTTGAACGAACGCTCACACTCACACTCTCTGAATACAAGATGCAGCCCTTCTCTGTCTTACATTTTCTTCATCAGTATTTCTAAGCTCGTTTTACATTTTAAATATACTCTTATGCATTCATAAAATAAGCCTCTCATATTGACCTGGAAGGGACCTTGAAAGAAGGTGACCATCTGTCTCATTTTTAGCAGGACAGTCCCATATTTGGGACAGGGAGATATGGTCACTCTATCTTGGGAGGCCATTGAGTCCAGCCCCTGCCCTAATGGCAGAACCTGTCACCATCCCTGACTATTTTTTTTAAATCTATTTGCCCCAGATCCCTACATGGCCCCCTCAAGGACTGAACTCACAACCCTAGGTTTAGCAGGCCAATGCTCAAATGAGCTATCCCTCCCCTCCAAGATCATTCCAGATAACCCCATATTTAAACTCACTGAAACAAAGACATTTTAATCAGTTAGAGCTGTTTAGTGCACTCAAAGTTCATTGCTTTTAGAAAAAGGGAACACTGATTTATTTCATGTGATTTTCATAATCAGACATGTTTATGTTGAAATATGTTTCCAAAGATTTTAAGCATATCAAGGAATTTCATATCTTATTAAGGTACTGATTTTGTTAGTGGATTCTCTTAAAACTAGTTCATCAGACGGTCAGAAGTAAAAGGGAAACCCATTTGTCCAGCTATCTAGAAGAAAAGGAAAGTTGTTCCTCCAAGGGCTCTCTTCAGCAGTGGGTGAATGGAGAGTAGGGATGAACAGAAAGGACAGGAAGACATTGGAAACACATTTTTGTACTGTACTAATTAAAACTGAAATTGTGTTTTAGATAAGGTGGTCTTAATTTTTTTAAAATGTATGTCTGAAAATCCAAGCATTTAAGGGCAAAGCTGAACACTCTGATTGTGCAACTAAATATCTAGGCAAGGATTTTCAGACGTGATTTTATAATATTCAGCCACAAACTAATGAAATATTTAAAGCAAATTTTAAACTAAGGCCCTGTAGACATGGTAATGCACAACTTTTAGTCAGTAAATAGGGTTGGCACACGCCTGTTAAACAAAAAAAAAAGTCATGTAGCACTTTAAAGACTAACAAAATAATTATTAGGTGATGAGCTCTCATGGGACAGACCAAGATCATAGCCTCACCAGAAGAGACTCAATATATAAAGGAGAGGTCCAAAAACTTATCAAGGTTGACAAATCAGAAGAGCAGAGGGACATGGGGGGGGGTGGGAAGGTTAAGAGTTAGATAAAACTTCAAAGTATGTAAAAGAGCCCTTATAGTTGTTCAGGTAATGGCTGTCCCTGTTCGAACCGCATGTTAATGTGTCAAATTTGAATATGAATGTTAGTTCTGAGCATTCCCTCTGTGGATGGTTGTTAAAGTCCCTTTTCAGTAGAACACAAACTTTCAAGTCTTTAACAGAATGGCCCATTTCATTAAAGTGCTGGCTGACAGGTTTGTGTATTTGGAGATTTTTGATTTCTGTTTTATGTCCATTCATTCTTTGTCAAAAAGTGTTTGAAGTCTGTCCTATACACATGGGCTATGTCTACACTAGGCAAAAACTTCGAAATGGCCATGCAAATGGCCGTTTCAAAGTTTACTAACGAAGCGCTGAATACATATTCAGCGCCTCATTAGCATGCGGGCGGCCACGGCACTTCGAAATTGACGCGGCTCGTCACCACGCAGCTCGTCCAGACGGGGCTCCTTTTCGAAAGGACCCCGGCTACTTCGAAGTCCCCTTATTCCCATCTGTTCATAGGAATAAGGGGACTTCGAAGTAGCCAGGGTCCTTTCGAAAAGAAGCCCCCTCTGGACAAGCCATGTCAATTTCGAAGTGCCGCGGCCGCCTGCATGCTAATGAGGCGCTGAATATTTATTTCAGCACTTCATTAGTAAACTTCAAAATGGCTATTTGCATGGCCATTTTGAAGTTTTTGCCTAGTGTAGACACAGCTGTGGTGTGTGGGCATTGTTGGTACATGATGGCATATATGATGTTACTTGAGGAACAGGAGAATGTGCCCATGATTCTGTAATTAACATGGTTAGGTCCAGTAATGGTATCACCAGAATAGATATGTGGACAAAGCTGGCAACGGGGCTTGTTGCAAGGAAAGTTTCTAGGATTAGTATTATTGTGGTATAGGCTTGTGGCTGCTAGTGAGAATCCTCATAAGTTTGGGAGGCTGTCTATAGGAAAGAATAGGCCTGTCAACTAGGGCCTTCTGGAGTGCGGCATTATGATTTAGGATAGGTTGTAAGTCTTTAATGATGTGTTGCAGTGGTTTGAGTTGGGGGCTGTAGGTAATGACCAGTGGTGTTCTGTTGTTAGTTTTTTTGGGCCTATCTTGGAGTAGCTGATTTCTGGGTATTTGTCTGGCCCTGTTGATTTGTTTTTTTAATTCTCTCGGTGGGTAATTCAGGTTTATGAGTGTTTGGCAGAGATCTTGTAGTTTTCAGTCTGTCAATAGGATCAGAGCAGATGTGATTGTATCTCGGGGCTTGACTGTAAACAATGGATAGTGTCACATGTGCAGGATGGAAGCTAGAAGCATGTACGTAAGTGCAGCCATCAGTGGGTTTCAGGTAGAGAGTGGTACTGGTCAAGCCGTTAATGATTTTTACTGTAGTGTCCAGGAAGTGTATCTTGGTTTCATTACCATTTAATGGCTCTTTCACAGGTTCAAGGTTATGCAAATAGGTCTAGCATGCTGGAAAGCTTTTCACTTATAAGTTAACAGATCCACTTTGGGGAAAAGTCACCAGTCTGCAAGCTGCAACGGACTGCTGTAAGAGCATCGAGGAATAGTCAGAATACAGATATGAAGAAGAGGAAAGGGTGGGCACTAGGACCCAGCAGAGGCATTGCCTCCCCTTGCCTCTTATAATCTACCCTGGCACTGACACATTCACAATAGCTCGATCCCCTACCAACACCAAAAGAAGAAGAATTCTATGTGGACTCCCCCAACGGTCATAGTGACAGTCTAGATTTCTACATACAATGCTTCTGCAACCATGCGCAGACTGAAATTATACGCAAACACCACCAAATGAAACAAATCCCACTCTGCTGAACACTATGCTGTCCGGAGTCTCAAAAATAACTCGGACATTATAATCAAGCCAGCTGACAGAGGGGGTGCTGTCATCATCATGAATAAGTCAGCCTGTGAACAGGAGGCAGCAAGACAATGCTCTAACACCACATTTTACACACCTCTTTCCTCAGATCCCACTTTAGAATTCCAAAAGAAATTACACCATCTACTTAAGGAACGAGACCAAATTCACTCAAACCCACCATCTGAGCCTCAGCCTGGATTATTCTATTTACTACCTAAAATCCACAAACCTGGAAACTCAGGGCACCCTATAATTTCAGCACTGGCACCCTTTCTACCAGACTATCAGCTACGTAGCCTCCCTCCTCAAACCCTAACACCACCAGCACTCCTAACTATCTCTGAGATACCACTGACTTCCTGAGGAAATCACAAAACTTTGGCAGCGTTCCTGACAATACCATCCTTGCCACCATGGATGTAGAGGCTCTGTACACCAATATGCCACGTGAAGGTGGACTACAAGCTATCAGAAATACCATCCCTGATCTTATAACAACAAATCTGGTGGCTGACCTATGTGACTTTGTTCTCACCCACAATTATTTCCAATTTGGAGAGAACTTATACCTCCATATTAGCAGCACTGCTGTGGGCACTCACATGGCCCCATGGTATGCTAACATTTTTATGGATGACTTAGAACAACGATTTCTTAGTTCTTGTACCGTTACCCCTCCTTTACTTGCGTTACATCAATGACATCTATCATTTGGACCCACAGTAGAGAGACTCTGGAAGAATTCCATGGAGATTTTAACAACCTGCACCCTACCATCAATCTCAGCCTTGACTATTCCACATGAGATACACATTTCCTGGACACTACAGTACAAATCACTGATGGACACATTGACACCACTCTACTGAAAATCTACTGACTGCTACACTTACCTACATACCTCCAGCTTCCATCCAGCACACACCATACAATCCATCATTTTTAGTTAAGCCTTTAGATACAATCACATCTGCTCTGATCCTACTGACAGAGACCGAAAACTTCTAGACCTCTACCAAGCATTCATAAATCTTAATTTCCCACCAGGAAAATTGTCACACAAATCGACAAGGCCAGATGAATACCCAGAAACCAGATAGCTCTAGATAGGCCCAAGAAGATCAATAACAGAACACCACTTGTCATTACCTATAGCCCTCAGGCTCAAGCTTCTAGAGCGTATCATTAAAAACCTACAACCTATTCTAGATCATGATGCTATACTCCAGAAAGCCTTAGGTGAGAGGCCTGTCCTCTCCTATAGACAACCTCCTAACCCAAAAAGACTTGTCACTAGCAATCACAGGCTACACCACAGCAATACTAATCCTGGAACTTTTCCTTGCATCAAACCCAGTTGCCAACTTCATCCACATATTTATTCTAGGGATACCACCACTGGACTTAACCACATTAGTTACAAGGTCAAGCGCTCCTTCTAATGTACTTCGACCAATATTGCATATGCCAGTATGTGGCAGCAATGCCCCTCCACTATATATATATTGGTCAAACCAAGCAATCTCTTCACCAAAGAATGAATGGACACAGAGCAGAGGTCAGGAACCTCAATACACAAACTGGTCGGTGAGCAGCTCAATGGAGTGGGCCATTCTGTTAAAGAGCTGAGAATGTGCGTCTTACAAAGAGACTTTAAAAACAAATTGCATAGGGAGATTTGTGAATTGGAGTTCATATTAGACACATTAACACTTGGTATGCACAAAGACAATTAGGGGCTCTTTTGCATACTTGGGTTAATCTAATTATTGACTCTCTCCCCCGCCCCTCTGCTTTCTGATTTGCTCACCTTGATAATTTTTTTCTAATTTGTCACCCTTGATTACTATTTTTGGTTCTGTATGCCTTAAATATTGAATCTGTTCTGGTATGGCTATGGTCTGAAGAAGTCGGTCTGTCCCAGGAAAGCTCACCTAATAAATTATTTTGTTAGTCTTTAAAGTACTACTTTACTGCTTTTTTGTTTTAACAATTACCTTGTGCATTACAAGGACTGCTTCCCTTTGTTCGATGCTCATCATTATCTCAGGCAAGACACTGAACACCCCCTCCCCCGCTTCACCTCCTCCTTCAGTCCTATATACTAGATTTGTCAGTTTTTATAGCAATTTTTTTTGGACCTCTGTACTAAGACATGTCAGTCTGTACTAGAAATGCTATTGATCTGATGAAGTTGGTCTGTCTGATGAAAGCTCATCACCAAATAAATCATTTTGTTAGTCTTTAAAGTGCAATGTTACCGCTGTTTTGTTTTGTTAGAATACAGACTAATACAGCTACCTCTCTGTCACCTAAAAAGTTTTTATTCTTAACAAGCCATTATGGAACATCATTCTTTTCTGGTCTTCCCTTAATTTTTCATCATCTTTTACCACAGATTTAGTTTATTCTACTTATGCTATAGGAAGCAGACATCTTGGGGTATACCTACTGACGAAGCAGGTCAGCCTGTTTAAGGATGGGTACACAGACATGCCACAGCAGTTTAAAATCCAATTGAGAACTGATTCAGTGGCATTAGGTAACATCTTTATGTGAACACTCACATTGATCTAAAACTGGTTAGATCTGTTCAGCTTACAACTATACATTTACTAATACAAATTAATCCCTGCCCCCCAGGTTTAAATACACTTAGGAGAGTCTACAGAGCCTTTTGAAACAAATTTAAACTGAAGTGATTTAAAAAAAAAAAATCACACCAATAATTAAGCCACTGTGCAACCTGAATTTAGACTGGGGCCTAAACCACAAATTCAAGCTAATCTGTACCTAGGTCCTCCAACAGAGTAGCTTTTTGTACTGTGGATGGGACCAAAGTGCACTTCACAATAAAGCAACTGTGCCAGACTGCATAAATACAGCAATGCTCAAATGCATCTAAACAGTCTAGGATCAACAGTACCAATGGTAGAGCCACATATGCATCAATTACAGGTCTTTCAAGGTTAATCAAATCCAGAATTCATCCTGGTAAAGATTTCCAATACAGCAACAGAGTTCAGAATAAAGCATGGGAAGCACAACGAGTGCCTTACCATGCTGAGCGACCTCAGCCAAGACAGTTTTTTTTTTTTTAAAAATAAGCTTTTGTTAGCTTCTGAATGGTCAAAAGGGTAAGCTTTCATTGTAAAAGTAATAAAAGTAAGCGAGGCTTTGTTTTGTCTTCCTGTAAAATACAGGAAAGCAAAAAAAAAAAAAAAATCCCCTTCTGGACACAAATAAATAGTATTGGTAAACTGACAAAAACAACTTCCTTCACCTCCAGACAAGCCTATTCAATATTTCAGAACGATGTACAAATGCCATATGTGAGAAGGGTGCTCAGTAAATATTAAGAGACTAGGGAATACGGCCTCTTGTTACTGTCACCCGTGATGGGATTATGTATCTTCAGAATCACAACACGAACTGCAGCAGCAGAACTAAATATCTTCCAAGTTTTTTTAAGACCCTACTAGAAGATTTACCCTGTGTTGCTTGCATCCTTCAGGGCACGAAGACGGGGAGGTGTGAGGGGGCTCCCCAGGGATTGTGTGCTTGCTCTCCCCCGTAGTCATTCTGGAGCATAACTGTGCCTGCTATCAGAGCTCTCCCTCTGATGAGAAACAGTTGGATCCAGGCACATCCAATTGTTTTACGATAAGAGGCAGGTGTGTGAGTATGTGCACATACTGCCTGCACCCCAAGTATGCCTGGTTTCTGGCCAATAGGAGCTGTGAAATTGTGTGGGACCAGGGGAAGCATACAACCCCCTCCCCCCATCTCACCCACACCCTCTCCAGGGCCTGTAGCACAGAGAGAGCACATGGCCCCAGCAGCCAGCTGCTCCAAGAGGCAAGCGGGGTGGGGGTGTTAAGTAGTGAGACTACTCACTGGGCCATGGAATGGTGGCAGGCGGGATCTGGCCTGTGGGCTGCATTTTGCCCACCCTGGGTATAGAATCCATAGACAGATTCTAAAGCCAGAAGGAATCACTGATCATCGGTTCTAGTTTTACAGCCTGTTATAGGAGAGGTCAAACCTCCTTGAAATAATTCCTGTTTGAACTGTACCATCTCTTTAAAAAAATAATCCAATCTTGATTTAAAAAGATTCAACTAATAGAGAATTCATCACTACTTTTAAGCTACATCTACCCTACTGCAGTGAATCAACCTAAACTATGCAACCGCACCTACATGAGAAACATAGCAGATGATGTACTTTAGGTTGCATTACCTCATCATCTACACAGAGGAGAAAGGTGGTGGTGGGAAGAGTCAATGGGAGAAACTGTCCCTTTGACTCCCCTTACTCTTCTTGTCGAGGGTAGAGCGGGGGGGGGGGTCAACTGCACAGTGACCTCTGGTGGAACTGGCAGATTCAATCCAGGCTGTAGAGTAGACATAAGCTTAAGGCTCATCTGTACATAAATCTGGATCATTTTAATTAAATTGGTTTAAGTACACCAGTACAAACCTCTGTGTGGACTATCTTTTAAGAACAAAAGCTTGTGAACATATAAATTGTATTGTTAACTACACTTGTACGGTTAAAACAGTACAACCTCTCTCAACTCCTGGAGTGCATCAATACAGCTGTTCACAGGCAGGAACAGGAATAAAGCTAAACCAGTAGAACTGCTTACATGCTAGACGAGCTGGTATAATTATTCTGGTTTAAAAAAAAAATCCTCATTCCTATGTAAAATATTTAGAGCAGTACAAAAACTGGGTAAGAGTAACTTACATGGTTTAACTTAAATGTATTCCCAACCAACTTCAGCAAAGCCGAAGAAAACCAGCCTTAGGCCACAGCTACCTTGAGTTTATAGTAGAATCACTGTATGGATGCAGCTGCAATGCTGTAAGGTTGCTTGTGTAGCTGCTCTACACTGAGGGGAGAGAGCTCTCCCACAGATGCAATATAACCACTTCATGGGCAGCAGTAGCTGTATCAGTGGCAAAACCTCTTCCACCAACATAGCATTTCATATACTACCACTTACGCCTGTGAAACTTGTGTCACTCCGGAGGTGTTTTTTCACACAACCAAGCGACAAAAGTTTTACCGACATAAGAGGTAATGAGGTCCTGGCCTTACTCTGGCTTATAAAAGAGTGCTACCAAAGGCATTCATATCCGTTTAGTTATGCTGATTTTAAATTCACACCCTGGGGGTATATCTAGACTTACAGCAGCATCAACGCTGTGAAAATCAAGCTTCCAAGGCTTGATTTAGCATGTCTACTAGGGATGCGCTGAAAATCTGTATAGAATTTTTAATTCTAGTGCACATTCTCTGAGTTCTAAATTCTTTTGAGACGTGCAGATATTCCATTGATGCTTCTCTTGAAGATATTTTTTTTCTCTACTCATGTAGTTTCAGTGTTGAACTTTCAAGGAGTAAGCCATTTATTTAAATGTAAAGGGAAACATACTGGCTTTCCAAATTATATTTTCAGACGGCCATGTATGGCAGTTCCTTTGCATAAGTTTTGTTTGTTTTTTAAATCAGTACATTTATTATTTTGACACACTTTGCACTGACTCTCACTAATGTAAAGGTTTAGCTTTGTATGTGTTAAGCCCATGTCTGTATTATGGACAGCACCAACACTATAGATGGTTAAGTGCTTTTTCCCATTACTGTAAATCAGGGTTTCCCAAACTTTACATAGTTAGAACCCATTTTTCCCCCCCCAATACCTTTTTTTGGGGCCCAAAAATATAAATGCATATTTAAAAAAATCAAAAATGAATACATTTTCATTGTTTAGTATTAATTCACAATAATAATAGTACATAGCGATAATTTGTATATTCTAAGGACCGGTATTCTTTCGCCCCCCATAAGGACTGGTATGGGCCATGGACCATATTTTGGGAAATGCTACTATAGGTAATTCACTTCTCCAAGCAGAACTGGCTAGGCTGACAAATCTTCCATTGACCTAGCTGTGCCTACTCCAGCAATCAGCTTGGCATAGCTCTGGGGTCTGAATTTTTCACAACACTGAGGCTTGGTCTATATAAGACCTTACAGCCGACTGCAGATAAATCTATTCTATCTATGGAATTGTGTATCTGAAGTCAACTGTAAACTGTAAGGTCTCTTCTGTGAGACCAGGAGTACAGGAGATCAACCGTGGACCTCCGAGAGATCAATTTTGCACATGATGTGAGCAATTAAACGCTTGGATATCAACCCATTTGCCCAGTAAGCTCAAACATATACCGAGTGTTGCTCTATGTCTCTTAAGTACAGGTTTGACTTACAAAGAGAAAAAAAATCAGTGAAGTTTCACAATTGATTACTGTAGATACTTTAAAGACTTGCATCATGGAATTTCAAAATGGACATCAATAATACGCATCAGGTGAGAATTCCTTACAATAATCCTCCTTGTTGGGAGGGAACTGCTGGGCCTTTTCTCAACAATTCTTTGCCTATGAGCAAAAGATTCTTATCCACTCCATTTGGCACAGATGATAAACCCTCTACCCAAAAAATCCAGGATGAACACTTATATCAAATAATCCAAACTGTCAGATACAATGCCTCCTTAGGGTACACATGCTTTGTGAATACAGTCCTGGAACCAGAGCCATCAAACATTATAAATCCTCTCTCTTTCACCCAGGGGCTATGTAGCTATGGGTGTCTTGGCACAGATTTGGTCACAGTGCCAGATAATTCATATTTAAATTTGGACAGTATCTAAAAAACTATTTCATGCACAAGTTGGGATATTTAATTCATTAATCTTTACAAAGCTTTAAACCATCATTTGGAGGGTAACGTATAAGAATGGTGCATTAGTGATTTTCCACTAGAGGGGGAGCCATATATGTGGGCTTCCATCTGGAAACATGCATGTAATTACGATTTCAATCATGAAATCATTCAGGAGTAAGGAGATGCATCACCAGGAAGTCAGTGTGAAAAAATGCCCCAGGGTTTGAAAAGCACAAGAAATAGAACCTTTCCAGATTGTTTCAAATGCAGCTATATGCCCATTACTCATCTTCAGATGTATGCTGCTGTCTGATTAAAAAAGATGCTTTCTATGGCAGGCATAATCTTCCAGCAGCTGTGTACTGTTTCTAGCACATTTTGGGTGCAACTGCAACAAACACCACAATCAGATCTTCAGATCTGTAATAGCTGTAAATCTAAGTGACGGATAGTATCCTATTCCTCAATAAAAAGTAATGATATGAAAATGTGTTTGGGTCATATCATTGCACAGAACTGGATGGGACCTTGAGAGGTCATTGAGTTCCAGTCCTTTGCACTTAATGCTGGACCCATCACCAACTGTGACAGATTTTTTTTTCAATCTAACCTGCCCCAGGCCCCTGAATGGCCCCCTCCAGGATTGAGCTCACAATCCTGGATTTTACAAAGCCAAGAATCTAACCACTGAGCTATTGCCCTGCCATCTTCATGTACATGTTAATATTTCTACAGTTATTTCTCCTCCTTTGTATCCACCACCTCCTAAATCAGACTTTTGTTTGTAATCAATTTAAGGCAATTGTCAGAAGTGATCTGCATTCTAGGCAAGCAACTTGCAGAGATCATTCTAGCAATTAAATTAAATGGGTCACTGGGCCTTCCGTTAATAAACATTATGGGCTATTATAGTCTCCTCTACTTTGACCTAGTCTCTACCCTCATTCTCTGCAGTTACTAGCTTGGTTCTTTCATTCTAATGTAATGCCCCTCAAATTTGCTCTGCTCCCATTCCAGTCTTGGGAGTACACCTGCTCTAGAAATGCTGCAACTGCCCGGCTGTATCACAGAAACTTATGACTTCAATAGGAGGACTTCTCTTGGTTGCTACAGTAAATTTCGTAAGCAGCTGTAAGCTAGGTTGACAGAATTCTTCCATCAACATATCAATGTCTATGCTGGGGCTCAGATTAGTACAGGCACACTATACAGGCTGTGAAATTCTTTTACAGTCCTGAATGATGTACTTTAAGCCAACCTAACTCTAGCGTAGACATTCTCCACATGGTATCTTGCCACAGCTGTACTGCAGTATGAGTGCTAACAGCTTTGTCGCCATTTGACTTTTGTGACTATTCATTCTCCTGTAGATTCCAGCTGACTTATTACTTGTGAACTACACAGTACTGAGACCTATGTTCAGCGAATGCTGTCGGGTACATTTATTATGTCAGACATATTAAAAACTTGTAATGAAAAGAAGAAAAGCTGTTGCACTGAAAATGCAGTAAGTTATACTTCTAATCGAATACAGAGACCATAGCAATGTTCACTGATTGCTTTCTATTAAGGAACATCACATTTTTACAGCTTGCAACTTTTACGCCACTTGATTTCTCCTACTATTTTCTATATTATCCCTAGTTTGTGCTAACAAAAAGCCACGCTAGATCAGACATTTCATGGTAAATTATTGATTGGTGTGACAAAAGGTCATAGCTGAGGACCACAGAGCCCATCACAGGATACCATCACATACCAGGATATGTCCTCGCACTACAATTACACATTCATGGAAGCAGCTTTAAATCCAACTTCCCCGTGGTCAAACACTTCAAAACTGTAATTGATTGTCTGGACATTTCCCCTCCTCCAACATTTAAGTCCAGCTTGAACCTATAATACAGACACAAATCCTACTGTATACAGTTCTAAAATTGGGCGAACTAAATCTCATTAAAATTCATTTTCAGTACCTGGCAAAACAAAAAAGCAGTCCAGTCGCACTTTAAAGACGAACAAAATAATTTATTAGGTGGTGAGCTTTCATGGGACAGACCCACTTCTTCAGACCATAGCCATACCAGAACAGACTCAATATTTAAGGCACAGAGAATCAAAAGTTACTTAAAGGTTGACAAATCAGAAAAGTTGTAACCAAGGTGATCAAATCAGAAGAGCGGGGGGCGGGGAAAGAGTCAGCTAAAACAAAGTATGTAAAAGAATCCATATGATGTCCCAGGTAATTGGTGTCCCGGTTCAAACCGCATGTTAATGTGTCAAATTTGAATATGAGAGAGAGTTTGGCACACACTCTTTGCAGACAATTCTTGAAGTTCCTTTCCAGTAAAACAGACTTTCAAGGCACAGCATCTTGCAATTATGACATTAATACAAAAGTTGCATATATGTTCGTTCTAGTCCTCTCATTTCACTTTCGTCTTTTCTTCTGTTTCTGGCAATCCCTGAAACAGTCTCCCCTAATATACACACTTCCTCTAGAAAGCTCCCTCATCCCCCCACAAAAAAAAAATCACGAAGCCCATCATAACATCTCTTTTCAACAGCTCTCCCTGTGCTCTTCTGCTATATCTATGCAGATCACCAGATCTTCAGGGCACAGAGGATTTTACTTTTGTAAGATACTGTAAATTAAGTATTTCCTCCATACAGCTTTCACACACATTTTCCTAAAATGCAGCCTAGTTTCAAAATACAAAAAAGTCCTTCCAATTCTAATATATCAATTTAGTATGTATTAAATTCCAGTCTTCATAATCAAAGGGTAAAACAATGAAAAAATATCAATGCAATGAAGCTTGATTACCAAAGTAATCCTCAGAGTCAAGAGTTTTGTTTTTCTTTTTTTAAAAAGGCAAAAACAAACCGCCCACAATTGTGGCAGTAGTAATGGCCAACATTTCAAAAACTGGAGACTCAGATGTAAACAACCACCCACCCTTATTTCAGACTATTGAGAATGTCAATATTTTCCTCACATTGAGGACGACTACTCATTTTCAAACCACAATGTCCAAGACTGTTAGGAATTCTCAAAGTTCAATGCCTCTTCTGCTATGATGCAGACTCTGAAATATGCACACAAAACATGAAGAGTGAACAGAGTAGAGTCAGGCTGATAAAATTTCTTGTACTTCTTGATTAAGAAAACCTCTCTGAGACAAATCCTACCAACAACTTCCAAGTCCATAGAAGACAAACATCAAATTGCAGAAGACAGAAGGATCAATTTAAACTTATATATACAGGACAATTAGCTTATTTTCAGACACACCAAATCAGAGCACTACGAATACATCAGATCAAGCATAGAACTTTGCTAAGTGGTGAAGTAACTTGTAAAGAAGGGAATGCCAAATGCTGCTAGTTAGCAGAATTTTGAAATTTTGTTTTAATTTTTTTTCTGGAAATACATATAAATAAAACTTCAAATGAGCACTTGACAAAATTGCACCAATACTGCTCACAAAAATCTCATTTTTGTTACAAGCAGTCTGATGTACTATGTATTACCACCACTGATTTGTTCCTGAAAAGCATGTGAGGGGATGACTATACAAGTACATCTTTATATCTCCTCAGGTGAAAAGCATGTATACAAAATTAAGTATTCAGCTCCTATCAGCATCTCAAGTTTCAGTAGCATATTACAATGAACATTAATTGGAAAGGTACTGTATTTTTATTGTCAGCCTCTTTAGCTTGGCTGTCCACTACATGGACACCTATTATTAGTATGTGAACACTCACTGAAGTAGGTTCTACAAGTTAGCTCCTCAGGACAGTCCACTGCGAGGATGAAGCACCTCTATGAAAAGCCGTACATTTTAACTACTGAATTTTAATAAGGTAGAAGCAAATTACAACTTATTACTCTTCCCATTCACTACAAAAGGGCAGTAAAGTCAGCACAGTCTCAGTTTGCTCTCTATTAGGGATGTAAAATTCTGTTTAATTGGTTAACTGGTAGGTTTAACTGGTTAACCAATGGGGGGGGCAGCTGGGGAGGCAGCTCCCACCCATCCTCCCATGCTGTCCCCCCCACAGCACGCCAGGAACTGGGGCTGCTCTAGCCCCTAATGGTTAACCAATTAGCCGTTAACAACTGCACTCTCTACTACCCAAATCAGCTATTTAGCGGAACAAAAAAAGTTTTGATAGTATATAGACTAGCACGGCTCTCTCTCTCTCTCTCTCTCTCTGTTACTATTTAGCATAGTGAAGTCTGGTTATATCTACAGCAGGGATTGCTTTTTATACTTTCTCATAACTTTGCTTGTGACAATCTGACATTAACTCAACAGATGCCAAACAATGCATTTACAGCCAACAAGCTTTGTTAAACCAAAATTAAGGTTGCTTATCATTGCTTTCTATCCTTCTCGCTCGCTGAGGTATGGTCCTGTAGCATTCATGTAGCTGCTGTGTCTACTCTAGCTCACCCTGCACTACAGGGGTGTGAATACAGAGTGCACCAAACTGTAGCATCTGTGCGGGGATGCTGGTGTTTGCAAACTAAAGGTACTTAATTTGTGTTAACTCAGTCCACATTTTGGCCGCAGAACAGGACATTTTGGCTTGCTCTACAATTTGCACTCCTGGTAGGTAAGCGAGCCCAACACATTCATCTCCTCTGTGCACAGCACATGCCCGTGGCATGCACTGAGCATGCCTGTTCTCCGCACCCCAGCTCGATCCTAGCAGTCTGCACCTGTGTCAGGTATCAAGCAGCCAAGTTCATATCTCATTGCATAAATCCCGACAGTTATGCCTAGTTCTACTGAGCCACAGTTCAGCAAACCCATCCTAGCACAGAATAATTTCATCCTGTCAAGGATTCTTGACATCATCTCTCATCTCATTTCAGTATGGCAGCCTGGCCTCATGTCACTGTACCAGGATTCACACCCAGATAATACCACGTACCAAATTTTCCCCAGGTGAGGCCGAGACAACTAGATGGCTTGGGGGGTACACATATAGGCTGCTGACTCTCCTCAAAATTGCATTTATATCTGACATTGTTAAGCTAAGGGGCTAAGACTGTTGCACAGCAATAACCTGGACATATTTCTAAATTGACTCTCTGTTCCAATGAACAGCTAAGCCCGGGGCAGTCCAGCAATATAAATTTTATGATGGCCAAAGGATTAACTTTTTTTTTTATTTTTTAGTTCTGCACCAAGAAATGGTAAGAACCAGATCATTTTTAGGTACAGCTGTATCTTGATCATTGCCTTCGGTTCACCTCCTCTGGGGTACCAGGCATTGGCTACTGTCAGCAGACAGGATACTGGGCTAGATGGACCTTTGGTCTGACCCAGTATGGTCATTCTTACGTTGAGGACTCCCTGGATCATATGTTCTCAAACTTGTTCCACTAACCATATTCCAGGATGCCATGGGGAGGCAGAAACAAAAATTACAGGAGCCTAGAGGACGCAAACATCTGCTCTTAATGTGAAAGTGAATCTCAAAATCTTAACTATGATGCAGGATGGGTGACCCCCATTAATAAAGAGAGAGAGAGAGCCTTGCCAACACAGATCTCTATGTGCTTTACAGACATCAGTTAGCTAACCTAATAAAACTGTAATACCCAATCCATAGAGAAGCCATGACGACTACTTAGCTTATGTCTGTAAAATGGTACAACAGGCAAATTAGCCTCACCCTTATGACACACTGGTAAGCATCTGCTGTCTTACTTCATAGATGAGAAACTGAGAACACAAGGAATTGTCACACAGAAAGAGCACAAAGTGCAGCCAAGAACATACCTCAATTTCAAGCCTCTGGACAACATTCCATTGTACATTTTTCAAAATTAGAGTAAACTAAAGAAAAAAGCTGGAAAAACAGAAGCCCTGTTATCTTAGGCACATGGGAATTGTTTTTATTCAATGTTTAACTTCAACTGCAAAGTATGAAACAAATAATATTTTAACAGTACATACCTGACCTTGACCTTATTGCATCTGACACTGAACAACAGTAATGAATCACCATTAGAGGGTCTTCTCAGCTTTTATCACATCCCATTTAAGCCGTTTATGACCTGATTATATCAGATTGAAACATGAGTATTTAGGCAGACTTAAATCTCCAGTTGTTTAAGTTTGTCCATAAGTAGGGAATCCATTCATGATTAGCCTTTGGCACCTCCAAATACTGAGTGCAAACCATGTCAGTTTAGTGTCAATTGCTTTTCTCTGCTCTTCTGACTAAAAAGCTTTACAAATTTCAGTAGACATTTAAGAAAAGATCATCTGGACATAATTCTGCTCTGCTACATCTAAATGAGAAGCCTGTGTCAAAAAGGATTTCCCAGCAAAACTTCTGTTCTTGTGTCTACACATAAAAGCAGACTGAAAGAGCAATCCACTCTGCCAACAGAGAATGACCAGGCTATCTGCCCCTCAATTGACAGAACAGCTTACCAGAAGCTCTGCAAACAGGGCTGCCCAAGGAACCAGAAGTTCTGTCTGTTGATAAAAGGCGCCAGAGGGTCTACATGGCTGTGTTGTTGACAGAATGCTGTCATGAGAGGTGTTCTACCTGAATGGGGAGAGGTGTACCACTGCCAGCGGATGTGCCAGATTTTGTCAAACTGTCAACAAAGTGTATTTTGCATGTAGACACTCCACAGCTTTTCCCGACAAAATGCCCAGTTTTGTTGGGAAAAGCCTCCCATGTAGACGTAGCCTTAGTGTCTTAGGTTTAAACAACTCTGCCCCAAAATAAAGAAAAAGCGATATACTTCTAAAATGTAACAACCACCACAGGGTATAATGTAAATCACCAAGAATAAGAAGAAGAGTAGAAGAAGGGTTATAGTACTTCCTGCACTTAGGTATTTCAGTACATGGCATACACCACAGAACTCACCCTGAGGATTTCAGTCTGATTCATGGATCACTCCTTTGTATTATTTTATCCAGGGTAGAAGGTGACTGGATTTTTGGGTATAGGATTTTTAACTTGGTTTGTCTTACTCTGTACATACTGCAAGAGTGATGCTCAGATACCAAGAATCTCCTTTTGAGGCACCTAGTTTCTCCAGAGTCATATACAGGTTTTTAAATAAACTGCAGTACACTAAATGAAGGGAAAGACAGCAATCCTGAGTCAATGAATTAGGCCTGGTTTATGCCACCTGAATGTTTTCAGTGTAGACAAGCCCACAGATTAATCTCTGGAAGTCTGTGGTCAAATCAAATGATGGTTCAAGATTCCCTTCAGGAGTCCAATTTGTGGTATTTTAAATGATTGATTTAAACACACAAATAGATTTTTTTCCAGATGTGAGCAAGATATTTTAAATCATTCATTATAAATTTAGCACTTTCCTCTAACAGTGGCTTGCAGCTCACCATTTTGTGTTGTAATCTAGGTGGGGGGGAACTGGGGGAGAAGGGAGGGAGATTCTCCTATTGCTGTAGTCCGTCCACATCCCTGAGAGGCAGTAGGCACTGAAAATGCTGCAAAGGTACAGCTGCAGTGCTCAGGTGCAAATATTCCCATGCCAATGCAGAGAACCACCACGTAAAGTTGTGTACAGTAAACCCTCGATTTAATGGGCTAATGGGGGAAGGAGTGCTTGTTAAACATGAGGGTTTAGTGCCCACCCACCCCTGCCAGGCTCCCCCAGCCTCCCCCGCCCAAAAAATGCCAGCAACTCACCAGAGCAGCTGCCATTGGAGAAGCTGCTGAAGCCCGCTACCACTGTTGGAGGAGCCGCTGGGGCCCACTGTCACACATGGCTGGAGCTTCTCGAGCCTGCCACCATGCAGGGCTGGAGCTACCAAAGTGGCCCTACCACTGCTTGGGGCTGGAGTTACCAGAGCAGCCCTGCAGCAAGAGCCCACTTTGGCTGGTGCAGCCAGAGCCTGCTGTGACATGGGGCTGGTCTAGCTGGCCTGCTACACAGCCAGAGGAGTCACCACGCACACGTCCCACTAGTGATGGGGCATATACACGAATGTCATCTGCCCACATATGCGCCCCCGCCCTGGTGAGAGAAGCACAGGGCAGCTCTGGTGGTGGTGGTCCAGGCCATGGTGGAGGGTTCAGCAGCGGTGGCTCAGGTGAGCCACCTTACGTTTTTAGGTGTGGGGGGCTGGGATTTAGGATTTTATACACTCTAATTAAGTGGACCGAGAGAACAACAGGGTACTGGCAGATGTCTGTTCCCGAAATCTGCTGAATCAAGGTCCATAAAATTGAGGGTTAAAAAGTGATTTCACCCCAGAAACAGCTAAAATCACCCCTATGTATAATTTGCAAAGCCTTTACAATCATATAAAAAGTTATAACCAAGCCATATTTGTCAGCTGCAAAGTAGATCTGGTATTTTTGAAAAGTTTTAATGAACACATTGTTAAACTCAAAATAGTTCAGTGGTCTCTATGGGCCCCAGACAGATCGAGCCCTGATATAGGTTGAACCTCTGTAGTCAAGTACGCTCTCATCCAGCAATATTCATAATCCAGCATGATTTTATTTAGCCAGATGTTCATTTATCGGTTCAGCCAAATTTCCCATGGTCTCATAAAGATGGTTTCCAGCCTCCAGTCCTGGTTCTCAGTGTTCTGGGATGTTATTTAGCTGTAGTTTATCCCTAAATGTCTTCTAAGAGCCCAGTAAGCAGTGGAAGTGTCAGTAATGCTGCTAGACAATATTGACTTCCTGTGGTTCAGCAAATTCTCTCGTTCGGCACCAGTAAGGTCCCGAGGGTGCTGGAATAGAGAGGTTCAACCTGTAGTTTTACACAAAATCCTATATTAAGTTACACCACAGACACTGTTTTCTGCAAACAATGCCAGAGTCCTTATATGCACAAATTATCATATTAAGAGCAATTTGCCTTGTCAATACCACTTGTCAAATTACAAAAAGCTGTACACCAAATTTTGTTTTTCAAGACCATTCCCAGTTTACATTTGGCACTGCAGTCAGATCAATGTGCCAGATGATGTATCAGCTATACACAAATATGACAGCAAAACACTGCAGATTCTCAAATTGGCAACCGCACTTTCAACAGCACTGATAAGAGCCTCTTGCATTAGAGTTGTTTAAGAATTTTAATAATTCAGCTTCTATAATAAGTCTGACCTTCAGAAAACTAGGTAATCTTATCAAAGACAGTAGTACAACATCCAGCCTAAATTCTTGCACAATGGTAGCAGACTGAGCATTTTAAAACAATGCTTATTTTTGTCTGATATTAAATAATTACTGATCAAAAGACTGATTCCACATGCACACATGGTTTATTTAAGGTTTTTCAAGACTTGGCTTTCAAGAAAGAACATTCTTAAAGGACGCTAAATGACTCAGCCTATAGACTGACAATGATGCCATTTTGAGGTCAAATCAGCAGCCCCCAGAAGTCAAAGAAACTGCTCACGTGTATAAGTGTCGCTGGATCAGGCTCTTAAAAACACCTAAGAAAGTATTTTTATCTGAAAGTAACTATGAAAGTCACACTATGTGCACACCTGGTTGTTTAATGTACTTGATGTCAGTTTCCTGTTCACTCATGGTCACTCACAACACCCAACACTGCATTAGACATATTTGCAACTTCAGCCCAACAAATATATTTCATATGCCAAAGAATGTAAAGTTGTTTACCTGACTTTGCCTTTTTGAAGGTATTTTTACTTTAAGAACCTACACATCTGAGCAACACCAGCAGACAAAGATTTCTATCCTAACTTCACATACATTCACATTTCCTTTGCTGTTAAAATAAATATGCACAGTGAAACTGGAATGGGCATATGTAATTCCCCACTCAGTTACAGAAGCCAGTCTTTCAAAAGGGCTTGGGTGTGTCAAATGTCAGAAATACTAGGTCATAAGATGGTCTAGACTGTGAGGTAGAACTGGAGAATGTGATGAAGACACAAATTAGTAAATGTACACCAGGGAACAGTGAAGCAGGAAGTAGACTAAATAGGTACTAACCTGTCTCTAGAGCCTATGACTCCAGTTTAATTACTAATGCATTCTCAAAATCTCTCATCGCATATGGTTATTTTAAATATGGCAAACAGGCACAAAACCTATACCTGCAATGCAGGTGCAATGCAACTTCAAAGATAAGGGTAACATTCAGATTTCTCTCTTGTATTTTCATCCCTTCCTTCTCCTCACCTCAAACTGCATGTATAAAATATTTAACAAACTATCATTACTTAAACATAGGGCTTGTAATCATAAATTAAACTGTAGCTCAAAATGATATTATATAGAAGCATTTGGGAAATAGTAAGATTACATTATGAGCCACAAGTAGCTCTGATGTATAATAAACCCGGTCCTTACATGAATAATATTCCTTAGTTGGCCGCCACACACACAGAAATAGAGAAAAACGAATGCCATAAATACTAAGTCACATTAAGAACCTCCATGTTCATCATTATTAACTTTAATGTCTTCATTCTTCTAAGCAGTGAAGCTAAGGAGACTCCCGCAATTCCTGAAATCACTATTTACAATTTTGCATATTCACGTATGTCTCCCTTCCCCAAGCCCTGCCCCTTCCTGCCAACTCCCTGTTCTTGCACCCCATCACTCAGCCTCAGGGGGCCTGTTGCAGGGTAGCAGCAGCTGTCAAACTTCACCCCCACGCCCCCTTCCCAGAGGTGGGAAGGTTACCTGGGGTTGAGGGCCAGACTGTGGAGAATAGAGGTTGCTTCCACATAGCACTTACCACACCAGTATCAGGAGTGGCAGCCTGCTCTGCCCTGGCTGTGACACACCACTCCAGCTTCCTGGCCCACAGCACCTCACTTCTTCACAGATGGTGGGAACTGGAGGGGCACTCTGCTTCCACCACTGTGGAGAAGCGAGGCATAGCAGGCCAGGAGGGCAGCATGGCGTGGCACAGTAGGGCAGAGCAAGTTTCTGCAGCCTGTACGGCGAGCACAGAGGGGGTGAGGAGGTAACCCCTGCTTGCCCCCCACTGTGTCTGGCTCACAGCCCCAGGTAACTTCTTGGCCCTGTTGCCTGAAGCGCAGATTGGGGCAGGGCCTGTGGCATGGGGAAGGTTGCTCCACACCCCAAGCCCCCTTCAGGACAGCCAAGCTCGCTACCCCCTGTATTCACCCATTTCACCATTCACAGTGGTGTCGGGAACATATCCATCGTAAATGTCGAGAGTTTCCTGTACATATGTGTAACTGCACACAAAAGGAGACAAATTCTGATACTAACTAAAAATACAACATACATAGAACCATAATTTTGCATGTCAGTTTACAGAGACTAGAGTCATACTCCCTTGTCCCAAAGATCTCAGTCTTAGTTATACAAACGTATGAGACTGGACAAAAGAAAGCAAAAGGGAAAAGAATAAAATACAATTGACAAAGTATGTTTACTCTCATATTATAAGTTAAGTACATCACGTACATTCTAAAAGTCACTTGTGTCTTACAGAACATAAACCAAATACCAAATTTTACCAAGCACTTTACCAGAACACAAATAAAATCTACCCTTCCAAAGCTGCTGTCCATGTCTGCATCTAATACCTAGTGCTAGAATTGAGAACTTAAGAGTTTTCACTTGACCAAATAAACACTTTAAAACAAAGAAAATGAAGTCAGATGAACTGCTGCTTCATTAGAACTTTTAATTTTACTAGACAGTAGTGGTTTCATAAGGGCCACTGCAAAAATTAAGACTTAACATGGACTTTAAATGCAGTCTTATGTTGCACATCTTAACTTAAACCAGAAAATATTTTTAAACACACACATTAGGAAGATAAAACTTACAACCCCTTCCCTAGCTTTACTGTGAGACCTTCTTGCGTGGCTGGAAGCACAGACTAGTCATTAGTGAAACAACTAGGGGTTGGTAGCCAGGACTTCAGGGTTATAGTCCCATCTCTGCTACGAACTGTGTCTTCTGGTATGTCCTTAGACTTTCAAGGAAAAACTGCAAGGCTAGGCTGGCAGGCAAGACTTCCATGTGTTAAGCAGCCCAACATCTGCTACTGAACAAACTCTGCTCCTTGTCAGGATAGCTATTCACAAAACAAATTACTCAGCTGCTCTTGTTTCAGACACATGAGATCCAAAATACACAGTCTTTCACCATGCACTCTAACTTTTGCCACATTTGGCTTTAGGGCACCGTTCCTCCTTCCCAAGTCACGTTGCTGATCTGACGTATGCAAAGCTGGTTAGGTGCCTAATGCACTCTAACACAGCCAACGTACACCAAAGTCAGACTAATAAAAAAAAAATAAAATGAAAAAAAAATTAAGAAAGAGTGCAGACAAATATAATGAGCCTGGTACAGCTCAACACCTTTATTATATTTGGTAAACGCTGACAGTGCACTTAACATTCTACAAAGCATAACACACCAGTAATTCCTGGTTACTGGGCAGCCTTGAAGAAGGAAATCAATTTTTCTCCCATTGTCAAAAAAAAACAACCACCACCATCCATCAGTTCTGATAGCTCAAGTGAAGGACTCTCCCAGGGAGACACCCAAAAAGCCAAAACGTGTAAGTTTTACCTCAAATGAAGACTGTGTCATGAGGTCAGCTGCTAGTTCAGGAGGGCAAGTTTTACACCCCCTCTGCAGCCTGCTAACACACACACACCTCACTGAAGCAAGATTTTCAGACACAGGAAGCAAGACATTTTTAACTGAATACGCTGGTCAAACTGTTGCTGTACAGTACAAGACAGCTGCTAAGCAAGAGTAAAATAATGCTAAAGTAAGTTGCTTCAATATATTTTGAAACAGTAACGTGTCACCTTTCTAAATTAAGGAATTTTAACTTTTGTAAAAAACTACTACACTTTTTATACATTTCATCTTCCTTATTCTTTTGCAGCCCAATTAAATATGACCTAGCCAATGTCAACACTAAGGCTGGTCGCACAAGAAGTTTCAGACCAATTGGGTTTGAATTGACAGAGTCCAGAGGTTAAACCTCAAAACAGTATGAAAGGCAAAGAGGTTTCTAGATATAAAGGACAACTTTGAGGTTCTACCCACAACATCTCCATGCACTAAACGCATGACTTTGACTTCATCCTTTTATTTATTAGTTCTAAAGTGTTCCTCTCTCTCTGGTTAAATTGAAAACTTTAGCTTTCCACCTCAGCACTTCACCAAGACTGAATAAATGATCAAAAATGCAGCCATCTGAGACTCAAATAATACACATTAAAAATAATTCATATTAACCTAAAGTACCATTTTACATACTAAAAGCAATGAACTATACATCAGAGATGGGCAATTTGCAGCCATATTAGGATCCTGTGTGTGGCCCACAAGACTTTTTTTTACCGTTGCCCATGCACAAGGCTGCCCAGATTCTGCTGGTCTTCCTCTGTGTAGTTCCCCCTCCCCCTGCTATTATGAAAGTGACATGCACTTAAAGCAAGGGCCAGTGAAGTGAGATGCTTTCTGATTGCCCACATTACCAGAGCCATGCACTTCCCTTGCATCCAAACAAAGCGCTACTACAATTCAATCATCTCACCCTGCAAAATACTAGGTACACAAGCATAGTTAGTAAAGTCCTAACGACCCACATACTGTAACATTCAGTGTTGCATTTAATCTCCTCATGAGGATGGAGGGCTGTGCTGGCAAGGAGAAAAAGCAGAAATGAGTGTGTGAAACAAAAGTTTCACACAACTCAGCCTCTTTATGCAAAAATTTAATAAAATTTGTAAAACCATTAAAAACTGGAACATTATACTTCCAAAATCAGTTTAGCCATGTATGCACATATTACATTTCTAAGCAAAGGTAAAACTATTCTTATAGTACAGACTCATGTTCTTACCATGCCAGAATCAGCTAGCTTCAAAGATGCCAACAATGTGCGAATGATCCCCATGCAAACATAACACTGTTTCTCAGCCACACAGGTGCATTACAGATCAATGCAGTAATTACAATGCATAATGAATCAAGTTAGAATTATTCCATAACTTCAGCCAAGTAGGAGGCATTTATTTAATACCCGAACAAGTAGTTTTCTTATTGGCTACCTGAACTGACAGAAAGTTTGAGAGAACGGTACCTGCATAAAAATCAGTGTTTAGGCTGGAAATATTTATGGTGGCCTGATTCTTAAAATTACTGAGCAGTCAGTTCTCACTGACCTCCATAGGAGCTAAGTGCATTCAGCACCTCTGAAAAGGCAGCCATAAAAGATTTAGCTGAACCAGCAGTGGGGAACCTATGGTCCACGGTATAGATCCAGTCCCTGGCTTCCCCTTGATCCATCCTGCAGCAAAACTTGGGGCTTCCCTTCCTTGCCTCCACAGTGGGACAAGCTGCCACTCCAGCATCCCAAACCTCACCACAGGCCAGATCAAGGGAAGCTGGGTGCCAGATCCAGCCTTGCTGGAGTACAAAAGAGCCCCCAGCACCGAAAGTGTGTCAAAATGTCTTCTTGTTTGTCTTGTTTCTCAAGGGAACAAGGCCAGTCAGGTTTGTTTCTTTTTGGTTCTGTTTGTTTGTTTGTTGAGGAGGGGTGGAGGCAGGCCAGTGATGTTTTTGTTTCTCCTGGAGAGGGACAGTGAGGGTTTGGTGGTTTTGTCTGGTTGGGGTTTTTGTTCTTGTTTTTGCTTCTCACTGGTGTGTGGCCCCTGAATGATTATTTTCTTTGGGTTGGCGGTTCCCAACCAAACAAAGGTTTCCCACCCCCGAACTATACTATAGGTTGAAGCTCTCTTATCCGAAATTCTCTCATCTACAAACATCCGTAATCTGGCATGATTTTATTTAGTTGGGCGACCTCTCACCATGGGTGTGGCCAAGTTTCCTGTGGTCCCATAAACTTTGTTTGCAGCCACCAGACCTGGCTCACAGTGCTGTTATTTAGCTGTAATTTACCCCCTAAATGTCATCTGAGAGCCCAGTAAGCAGTGGAAGTGTTGGTAATGTGCTACACAGTATTGACCTCCCATAGCCCAGCAAATTCTCTCATTTGGCACCATTCAGGTCCTGAGGGTGCCAGACAAGAGAGGTTCAACCCGTATTAGGCACTTATTCTTACATAAGTGCATTGAAGATAACGTAACTACTGGACATTATAGCTATTGCTTTAATTTTCATAAAGCTTACAGGAAGCCTTAAAGAGTAATTTATGGTTAACCTGCTTTTAAAACTTTTACAGCTGCAACACATGAAGCGAACACACATTTAGGCAAAGGTATTTACTTGACTGCATCTCTTTTTGCAATATTGTCCAAAAAGAAACCAATACCATTTTAGACTGCAAAAGCATCAGGTCAGGGAGCAAAGATTAGATATTGCTTTACACATAGTTCTGGCACTGAGATGTCTGGAACATTCAGCAGTCTCATCAGAAAAATAGCAAACTCCGGAGAAGACTAACAAAAATAAAGGCATTGGAGAGAGCAAGTTCTGGGGAAAGTTGTGAGAACTAAATGGAACCCACTCACACCTGCGAACAGTATATTAAGTCTGGAGAATTTTGCATGCATAAAATACAAAAGATGAAACCCTGACTCAATTTATTTCAACAAAGTTAGGACTTCATCCATTGGTTGGGAAGGAGTTGTTTAGAAGGATGTGTATAAAGATAAACAAATAAATTGTTAAACAAATGAAAATTATGAGTATCTGAAAGTTTATTAGATTATGGAGCAGCTTCCCAAAGCAAGAGGACTGGACAATGCATCAGAAAATATACTGCAGGTATCAAGCTTGCACTTCTTAGGAGATGAGCTAGATAGGACCTAAAAGGTCTTCAACCCTAATTTCTATAACTGACCACTTGTGCTTATACAGCTGTCCCCACCACTCAGTACGGTGTTTCCTGTTGCTCAATCCTGCAGTGAAGTTATAATACTGTTTTTGCAGCATCACAGTCTGGAGCTATGGCAATGATGGGGAAACTGTAAATAGAGCCTATGACCACATGGCAGGATCAAGCAGAAGATAAGACAGAAGGCAGCAGACCCTTAAGATGTGCATGCCAAAAAGATTTCTTCCCCGATTTACCTCTAAAATATGTCAATATAAATACACTACCAGCTGTTTGTAAGTTTTTTTTCTTTAGCACATAAACATTGATAGACATAAAAATTTTTGAATTTGGCATTCTGCAAAGGGAGATGCAAAAGATAACTGTTCCAGCTTCCAAACGGCTACTTTGCCAGTACAACTCATTCTTGATTCGCAACATACTGCTAATTTTACCATCAGAGATCTCCAAAGCAAAGAGTCTACAATTCTTGCTAACTTGAGGTAATAACAAAATGCTAAGACAAAGATCACCACCAAACAAAAAAAGGGTTTCACTCAAGCATTCCTGAGAATTCAGGTATATAAGTGCTATCTCCATTTTACAGATAGGTAAATTGACCATAAACTGTCTTGGCAACTCATTGGCAGTCATCAGATAAAACCCTAGAGTCCTGTGTCCCTAGACAATACTGCCTCCTGAAATGATTCAGAACACCTGTCCCGTTACTGTATTCCTTACCTAGTGACTTCCATTATCGAACATCAGTACAAGGACTGTTTCCTTAAGCATGGGTTTGTCCAGACTGCTCAACAGCTGAAGTTGGTGAGTCATGAGTCTCCTCACTCACAGTGAAAGCATACAGAATCTACTGTTCTGCAATGAGGTAACCGTTAATTATCAAGGCAAGAAACTCCCTTCCCTCATCAGATCAGGACTTGTAAACTCAGTGCTTTGTTTTTAAACACGTGTCAATGCCTCACTACACTCACTTAAAGGCAATGAATTCTACTAGCTTGTATACTCATGCACACAATGCAAATACTGCAGAGCAAAATAAAGCCATGCTCCCCAACCTTTATGAGCAGGATGCATCTCTATCTTGTATTTGACACCATTTAAAATATCACGCATATGACAGGCAGTAGACTTCCAATAAAACTAAATCCTCAGTGTGCCCAGGCAGGACTATGGCATAGTCTATTCTGATTTACATCAAAAAGTAGTATTTACATATAAAAATGACATAAGCCACATGGATTTCTAGTTTGTTAATATTAAACCTATTTGGTCCACATCAGAGCAACCTAGCCAGATTAAAATTACTAGGTATTAATTCCTTGCAAATGAAATCGCTTTAACAACAATCATGAGGCAGGTGGCTAGGAGGAACCAGTGACATCACAGTCCTGCTTGTTTATCATTAAAAAGCAATCCTTAAACCTGCAACTTCTACACCAATTCCTGTCACTGCTGCCCTTATCCTCACTCACCTACTGTAGTATTACTGTAGTATTTGATCTTTTATATGCCCTCCTTGGGGCAGGATCTATAAACGCAATGGTTGCCTAGCACAATGGAGAACCACCTGATTGCACCCTGGGGTACCACTGTAATTCAAAAGTAGTATTTATTATTCATAACAAATGAACAGCAGCCTTGGACCTTTAACAGCGGCTTTATCCACTCCCAGTCTTTTACCTATTAATAGAATTGTGCAAAAAATGATTGTAGTATTTCATTTCTATAGGGCCATAAAAGATATGTTGTGTAATTTGGCAGCCACCCACAGATGATAAAAATAAAAATTGTGTATGCTATTCAAGAAGCTAAATCTTATAAGTGCTTAGGCAGGTACAACATTCAATGACCACATGGAAACTGGGATTGCTCAGAACCAAACAAGATCAGATCCTTAGAGATCTTTACTAAAGCTATTTTGGCTTTTACATGGTAGACCCCTCTTCCTCCACAGAGCCCCACTATGACTTAATTATGAGTGTGGCTAAGTGCAACTCTTTGCAAGACCAGGAAACTATCCAAAACCAAGCTAGAAATCACCGACGGAGCATCAAGACTTCAGGCACAAACATTTAACTTCAAATCAGGATTACTACTTGCACTGGAATTTCTGTTGGGACAAAAATTTTGTGCTATTTAAGAACATGCCCCATTTAGGAAATATTTTTCAGAGTGCAAACATGAAGATTTTTTTTTTTTTTTTTTTTTAAAAGTCCCTCTTGGGTAGTATTTCAGGGGAACCCATTAATTAAGCTTGCTAGAAGTTTGCTCCTTGTGCATCTGGGTCATCTAATATCTTCAAGAAAAAAAAAAAACTTTCACGTATATAATTATTTTCTCCTTCAAGCCTTAACAAGGTAACATGTCCCTGGAGTCATTACCAAAGTTCCTCAGGGCATGAACTTCACCCACATATTTGAAAGGCTTGTTTACTGAAGGTGTCAGTAATTACTGATGTATCATAAGACAGAAAATTTTACACAGTTCATCTCCCTTCCAGAGCAGTGCAAAGTGTCCAGCTAGGGGTATGTCTAAAACTGTTTACTACACTGGAATTAGTTAAAAGGTAAAGAGATAAATAGCACTGGAATTAAAAGACATTTTACATCATGAGTAAACTCCTGTTTAACTTCTAAATTCAAGAGAAAAACCAAAGCTAGACATTCATAACCCTGTGTACATGCAGGATAAGATGAGGTGGACAGGGCTGGATGTGATGGCATAATGCTGTTCCATCTTTAACTGCTGTCAGACACTAGAGCAGCCAATCTAAAAATACGCAAGAGTAGTAAACAAATAGGGTTAGGAATCCCTATTATGTTCATCACTAGCCACACTGTTAACCCATTTATTACAGACACAGGAAATTGCACAGCCTTACTTAATCATCGGCAGCTCCCAAAATTTCTTTCTGCATGACAACTTTCAAGTTAACAGGTTTGTGTTCCAGGCCATTCATCTTATGCGCATTTCCCTGCATGCACCCGCATGGTGTCACCAAATACTAATACTCAGTACTGGTGTAGTTTTCTAAAAACAAGAAAGCGACTCATCACCCTTTCGTACCAAGGCTGAAAAACAACCATACTGAAAATCCAAATAGCCCTTTGAGGCTACAATAGAAGTACTTATATAAAACTGTTTTAAAGCTATTGACATTGTGGCCCATGTAACCTATGGAAGATGTTATCCAAATTCAATCTCATTTATCAGAGCTTGCTAGGCTAAGAGAGAAAGTTTAGCAAGACCAATTAAAAGCAAATTAAACCTTGCACTGAGGCTTCAGACACACGGGTCCCTAGCTCCTCATCACAGAAGAGGGTGAGTCCACCAAGCAAACGCTGCCTTCAGCTGTTTGTCCAGCAAAGTCACCAGTTAGTGTATTTAAACCGAACCAGAGACAAGGTGATAAAGATAAAACTTGAGACAGAGAAAAACACCAAGCAGGAGGAGGCCGGGGGGGGGGGGAGAGAGAGAGCTGGTCCCTGCCTGGGGCTGAAGGGATGGGGGAAGATAAAGAAGAAGGAAGCTGTAATGACAGGGAAGAGGTGAGAGAGAGAGAGATGATGTGGATCAGGGAGAGGGTAAATAGGACGAGGGCAGGGCCCTATCGTAGGGCTGTGCACCTACCTAGCTAGAGGGAGCCAGGGGAGCAGCCGGTCGGTGGGGGGTTGAGGAAGAGGCCTGGGGAGGCCTGGGATGAGGGGGCAAAGAGAGAAGAAGGCTGACCCCGCGCCTCGTCCCAAGGACTACAAGGGAGGCAGAGGGTCACGGGGGACGAGCCGAGAAAGAAGCGGGGCTCCTGGGGATGGGCTGAGGCAGGGACGAGGGTTGAACGGGGGGGGGGGGGTCTCCGGCGGGTGAGGTCGAGGGGGGAATTGGCACAGAACCGTCGGACTGAGGGGGGTGGGGTGGGAACCGGGGGGGGTCTGGAGTGAGAAGTTGGGGGGGGGCTCCAAAGGCAGCGGGGGGGGGGTCCGCAGAGGACCGACGGACGGAAGTGGGGGGCAAGGGAGGACCCGTCAGAGAACCGGGCACCGAACGGGGCTAGCGGGGGGCGGAGGGGGGCTCTGCGGGAGGGAAGGGTTGGCGGGCAGACCCGGGAAGGGCAGAGGACCGAGGAGTGAGACACGCTGAGTGGGGGGCTCGCCGAGGGGCCATGGGGCAAGTTACCCTTGGGCGGCTCCATCCCCGCACTCGGGGGCCCGGCCGGCGCTGAAGGGGCCCCGGCGCGGGTATCTGCGGAGGCCGCTGTGAGCGCCGGGACCCTCTAGTAGTAGCTGCTGCTGCTGCTCCGCCGCCGCCTGCCCGCCGCTCGGTCGCTCGCTCTCCACCGCTGGCGGGGGAGGGGCGCGTGCACCGCTCCGAACACTCCGCCCGCCGGGTTTCCGGCCGGACGTCTTTCCCGGGCACACGCAACGCTCGGGCACCGCCCGCCTCCGGCACGGGGCCAATCGTAGCGCTGCACGGCCACGCCTCCACACTGCGCCTGCGCGGAGTGGGGTCTTGGACGGGCGCCCCCTCCCCCGCTGGAGCGCGCAGGCGGCCGCCGCGACCTGGCCGAAGACCGGGCGTGCACCCTGCGCCTTCCGCACGTGCCCTCGCCTTCGTTGCAACCCTCCCGCGTGCGTGCATCCCTCCCTGGCAGCCCCCGACCTCCCAGCACACCCCAGAGAACACCCTGCAGTCGGGGGCGACTGGTGTCTGCAGGGGGAAGGAGCAGGTGGGGCACCCACCCCATGAAGCAGTTACATTTAGGGTTGGGGGCACAGTGGGGTGGTGCATCTCCCAGGGGCTACTACGGGTCATCCATGCCTAGAACCCCCATTACGATGCTGTACAGCATGGGGGGGTGTATTTTTAGGTGGGGGGGGGGGGCACTGACAGAAATATCCATTGCGAGCCACAAAAAAGAAACAAAAATAAAAGTCCTCACTGATGTGGTCCTGAGTGAGACACCTCACTCCCCTCGCAATCCAGCTCCACAATGGGAAGGAGGTGTGAGTCAGGACTTATCCCAAGTTGGAATAAGTCTTCTGGGGCTCGTAGATTTTGTGGACCCCAACAGAGTCTAGGATGAGGCCAAAATTAGGGGTCCAATAGGGTTATCATCTTGGATCTTTCCAACAAGGACACACCTGAGAGAGGGAGCGTATCTGTATCAGTAACTACCAACTCAGGTGTATTAATGCACATTAATACAATGTGAGTTGATAGATACTGATACAAAACTCTTTCTCAAGGGCGTTCTCTTTTTTTTTTTATTTGATAACCCTACTCCAGTATAGAAAGAGGCTACAAGGGAGCAGGACAGACATGGGGATGAGAGTCCTGGCCAGAAGGGAATGCAGGGTCTGGGTGGAAGGGAGGTTACAGGAATGCGGGGGGCAGTTCTGGGCAGGAGTGGGGTGCATGAGGGTGATGGAGCGCTTACCTGGTCCAGCTCTTCAGGAGCACATGTCACTTCACTGCTCCCAGGCCCTGTCCCATTGGCCACAATCCCATCCAATGGGAGCAGCAGGGGAAAAGCATCCAAAGGAGCACTTCCCTGGGCTGTCATTCCGCCAACATGGGGCAGCAGGAGGAGGGGGCGAGCGAGAATGACAGCTTTTGAAACCACTCCCTCCTCTTCCAGGCAGAGCCCATGGGCTGGATCCAGTCCTGTCTTGCCTGGATCGGGCCTGCAAGGCTCAGGACCTTTCTTCCCCCTCCTCCACAGCAGGGAGCTGGCAAACACAGTCCAGCCCAACAGTGGTTTGTGGAGCTGAAGCAGCAGCTCAGGCTCCCAGCTCCAGGGGAGGCCTTGAGCTTCATGGGCCCAACCCAGGCAAGTTGGGGGCCAGCTCCAGCCCGGGGGCCCTAGGTTCCCAACCCCTGCAGCACAGTAACGCAATAGTCAGTGAGCCTGACAGAACAGCCAGGCTATTGATCGGGGGGGGTGTGGAGGGTGCTCTTCCAGCATTTATGGTCCTAGAAAAGCCAGAATACATGCTTTTAACTGTAGCCGAAAAATTCAGAAACCACAAAGCAAAGGAAAAGACCCAAAAGTATTAATTGAAAATCATTTAAAAATTAACAGTACTTTTTAAGCCAATTTTCGTGGTTTTGGGAGGGCCTGAGTCATGACTTTTTGGTGGTTGGCATTGGAGCAGTCGCTGTGTTTCTGAAAATAATACTTGCTGAAACAGAAGAAAATGAACAAACCAAAGAGAGGGTTTTACTTTTGGGTGAGAGAATGTAATAATGGTTTCTAGTGGGAGGACACAGACCGGGGGTCAGCAACCCCTAGCACAGGTACCAGGATTGGCACGCGAGCTGATTTTCATCCGCACATGAGGCAGGAACTCAGCAGCACCCTTCCTCCCCCATGTAGCCAGGAGCTTGCTCAAAGCCTGTGGATTAACAAAAGACCAGCTAATGCTACCAACCACCACCTACACAGAAAGCTCTGCATCTTCATTTATTTGTTAATGAAACTGTTGTAAGTAGGACTATTAGTGACTTTAAAAGGATCTGTACATAGAGGTCAAAAGGTCAAATTTCTGCACACCGCCTGGGAAAGGTTGCTGACAAAGACAGTAACAAAATGGTAGTAATTTTACATCTTTGCACATGTGCAGCAAAGACCTGTTCACTTTTCATGACTCTGGATTAGGGGTGTTGTCTCAATATTTCAGTTTTAGTTGAGCAAATACCGTTTCTGAATTTCTTTAAAGGCAAAAAAGTTTCTGTTGTTCCCTAAAGCATAATCTACACTACCATGAAAGATCAACCTGTTCAGGGTCGATCCTCCAGAATTTGATTTTGCACATGCATGAAATCAAGCACTCAGGGGTCAAAATCGACCCCATGCTCCTCAACGAGATGTGAGGAGTAAGGAAGGTCGAAAGGAGAACCACTCCAGTTGACGTTCCCCTGTTAACACAGACAAGTTAGCCAAGCATAGATATGTCAATTGTAGCTATGTAATTGGCATCGCTAAAATCACATATCTGCAGTTGGCTTCCATGTCTACTATAGACACAGCCTTACTCGTTAATTGCTCTGGGATTTTGTTCCAGTGTATTGTCTTTGAGTTGAGACCAAGCATGGAAAATTTCAGCCCAATGGGAGAATTTGAGACTGTAACAGAGAAGCTCGATGGGCACTGGGCTGAAAATCGGGGCTCTGTTTCCACCTCTGCCGAGAGCACCTCTTTGTGGGACTTTAGGGGAGTTGCTTCATTTCTCAGTTCCCCATCAGTAAAAAGGGGATAACACTTGCTTTGCTGGTTTAGATTGTAAGCTCTTTTGTCTCTCGTTATGTGACTGTGCAGCACAAGAGGGCCATGATATTGATTGCAGCCTCTAGGTAAGAGACGGCAATTGCAACTCTTTGGAGTTTGTAATTTGACGGTGCCTCTAGCTGGTACACAAACAATATAGTCTTGCTGGTACCTCTAGGCTTCCGACCCACCCACTGTGAAGAAGCTCTCTGGCACAATCGTCCCCACAGCAGCTCTGTCCGTCCTACAGACAGTGGGCTCATCCATGCGGTGAGTTAGCGTGCAGCAAGCCAGGGTATGAAAGTACAGGGCTGTGCACTAACTCACTCTGCGGTCACTTATCCTAATTCTGTGACTGTCACTGCACAGTATAAGGGCCCACATGGTGAGTGAGTGTGTGGCAAGGTGGCACAGTACAGATTCACATCCTGGTCTCTCATGCATTCACTCACCACGTAGACAAGCCCTGAGTAAGGTCTGTGTAACAGTCATTCAGCAAAGCAGGGAGAATGTTCCACATGGCAGGAGCTGCGGAAGAGAAGGCTCTTGCACCAGCTGCAGTGAAAATTCAGGAAAGGGGCTGGATAGAGCCAGGAAAGTGATTAGGGGCCTGATCCTCTGGAAATCTTTGGGACTTTTGCTCTGGATTTCCTGGGGGGCAGGGGCAGAGTTAACCTGCTGTGAAGCTGATGGAAGTGTGCAAGGTCTGGGTAATGTGGTTGTTTTCAAGTGTGTTATGGGCTTATGGCCTAGTACTGAGATCCTTCATCTGGTAAGCAGTCTCATAAGAGTTGAAGGAACTCAGCATCTGGCAGGATCAGACTCTTAAGGAGGCAGTCATTTACTCATGCCCAGTGCCCCACTCTGTCCTCTCTCCAGCCTAGCCTCCTTTTGACTACCAGGGAAAAAGGGAGGTGGGAGATGCCTGAGCCTTTTCCATGAAATCATAAAAGCTCCATCTTCCTCCTTCACTGCAACAGTTTGAGCCTGAGCATCCCAGGAAGTCTGGGCTGTAGAAGATGGAGGCACGGAAGGATCAACACACCGTGGGCTGCACTGGCACTTGGACTCTGAAAGGAAAGACAGTGTGTACCCTATGGGCTAAGGGACACCAAGTGCTTTGCATTCCCCCAGCCGTAGGCTGCTGGCACTCACAGGCGAGGCATGCTGAAAATGCACCGCGTCAGCTGCCATTCATTTTATTTTTAAAGGCAGGGAGGATGCGCCCTCCCCAAGCAAAACAGGCCTTCCCAGAGCCGGGCTGTATTGGATTCTGCCGTAGGCTCAGAGTAACTCTAGCGTCCCTGAACTTCCACCAGTGCAACTGAGGTCAGGCTCTATCCTGCAGCACTGGGAGTCAATCAGGGCTGAGAAGACCCTGCTAATCCTTTGTCAGACCTCTGTAGCAAGGAGACCTCAACTGCAATTCATGGGTAATAGGCCCGCATTTCCCCCAAGGGAGTAGTAGGCTGTGCTGAGTAACAGGCTTGCAGCTACACAGCCAAGTTTAAAATCAACCCAAAGCACTGAGGGTTGTTATAGCTGGGGACCCATCACAGCAGGTCAGCAGCATATAATCAATACATTATGTGCGAGCTGCAGTTATTCTGCATGCCAGTCTCCAGGCACTGGGGTCTAGTGGTTAGAGCAGGGGTGGCAATAATTTTCAATGGGAGACTACTCCAAGATTTTGGTGAGTGTTCAAGGGGCTACACTTTTCTCTGATGGGAGTGTGGGGTCTCAGCTGGAGGCTGGGTGCAGAGGGAGCTTAGGGCAAGGGGTTGGGGTGCAGGAGAGGGTGAGGGGGCTAAGAGGGAGTTTGGCTTAAGAAGGGGGTTGTGGTCTGGGGCAGGGTCTGAGAGGGGATATGGGTGCAGGAGTCTGGGGTGGGGTGGGGTGGGGGTCCAGAAGCAGACTCTGGCTGGAAGTCACTTACCTAAGCCACTCCTGACCAGCAGCACTCTCAGGCAAAGTTTCCTGCCTGCCAGCAGCACCAGCCCTGTGCCATGTAACTCACTGCACTGGGAGGTGGAGTTTCCTGTGCTGCCACACCCCAAGCAAAATCTCTCAGCTCCCATTGGCCAGTTTCATGCACTGCCCCCGCCCACAGCAATATTTCTCAGCACCTCTTCCATGGAAACTGGCCAATGGGAGTTGAGAATTTGTGCTGCACTGCCACTTCTCCCCCCATATACCCCATTAAAATCTCTCAGCTCCTGCTGTCTGGTTTTGATGGGGATGAATGCAGCATGGAAAGCTCTCCCCAGTGTGCTGTGGTAGGGCCTGCTGCAGGCTTTGTGGGCCAAATCCGTCATTTGTAAACCCAGGTTAGTATGCAGTGGAGACACTCACGCTTGAGAACATCAACCCCCACCTGCAGGTTCCCCTGGACCCAGCTTTGCCAAGCAGCACAGAGGTACCCTTAGGGGCCCATTCATGGCTCAGGGCCCCATTGCATTAGGCACCATGTGCCCATTTAGCCTCCCTGAGATTGCTGGAGCAGAGTCCTTAGCCCAGGAAGAAGTGACCCTGCCTGGTTGAGGCCCTATGCTAGCCTAGCATGTCAGCCACTCCTTGCTTCCAGTCCAGGGTCTTCTGCAGGGGCCTTGCTATTCCCTCCTTGCTTCCATTAAACTGGCCACCTGAGTCACACCCTACTCTTCACTTAGTAGGAACCAATGTTCCCTCTAATTTTTTCCATCCATGGGCAGAATAAATTTTGTTCTTCACACCAAGGCATGTGCACATGTGCACCACCAGTAGAAACATGCTGCTGGCAGTGGGCACTTAGCTAATCAGCTGGGCAGCATCTGAATCTCCCCCAGATGGTTGCCCAAGTGCTCAGCTTACAGGGAACACAGGTAGGGACTGCTCATGGCTGGCTCCCCCAGCTAAGGCACTTACAGGCTTTTGTAAGCACCTGATCCCTAGCTGCTCAGCCTCAACTGCAAGGTAACTGAATCCACTCATTGGTAACTGGATGCAACTTCCCTTAAAGGGCCAGACATGCTGTGACATCCTGCCCCAAAGAATTTAGACCCAGATCCTCCAAGATATTTAGGTTCCTACCATCCAGCAAAATTGAAGAGAGTAGGGTCCTGAGATACCTTTAAGAATCTGGGCCCTACAATCTAAGGACCTGACCTTGCAGTGTCATCTGTACTAGCTGATCTCCAAGTCCCAGGACCTCATTTGCCACTGGCCCTCTCCACCAGGCAGTCACATGCCTGCCAATTGCCCTGATTTTGATGGAAAGTAATTCACCCCCACTTTCCTTGCTGCAAACAAGGACCTCAAAGTCCAAAGGCTTTGCCTCTGATGACGCCTCAGTAAGATCAGAGAAGCTTTGGTTTCACTTCCAGCCACATTTTATCCTCTGTGAGCTTATTAGGAGAGTTTTCCCTGTAAACTGAGCACTTGGTGGCTGCTCAGGAGAAATGCAGGTGCCACCCTGCTGATTAGCAGAGCACCCACAGCCGGCAACGTGTATTTCTATTGGTAGTGCACATCCATACCTGCCTTGGTGCACAGAACAAAATTTATTCCACCCATGGATGGAAAAAATTAGAGGGAACACTAATTAGGAGCCCCACTACACGGAGAGAGCTCCCCGCACAGCCCTGCCTCAATCCAAGCCTGCTCTTCTCATCAGAGGAGCTGTTCCTATCAGGCCTATTTCAGCAGCAACCATCCGCGTCACTTGAGGCAGATGGGGCTCATCATGTGGACAGCTCAGCTGACCCAGGGAATGAATCGTGGCCTTTGTTCTTGTCCAGCAACCTGGCATTGTTTATGTCGAACACAAAAGGATTGTTTATCGTGTCGGCGGCATAGAAAAGTCCAGCAAAGAAAGAAAAGACTGTGCCCTGGAGGCCAGCCCCGGGAAGCTGGGCTTGATTTTCACCAGGGTGAGGTGGGAGGGTGTTGACCAAAGGGAAGATCTTTCCAAGTGGCTGCAATTTTACCAAAATCAACAGAAACAGTATTTCGGAGGGTTCCCAGCTCCCTGGCACCAGCGTGGTGTGTGTGATGTTCCTGCCTCGGCGCTTGCAGGTTTCAATTCTTTTCAGATGTCTGGAGCGCACAGATCAGCGTGACAAGCTCACAGCGTAGGAAAGAATGCAAACTTTGCTTGCCCTTCTTCTACCAGTTCTTATTGAAAGCCCTCTGTTGGCATCACCTGGGAGATAATATATTGTCAATGAACTCACCTTCATCAACACCACAGTGGGAGCAGAGAAATGGGGCTTCCTCCCAGTTCATACCCTTGAAACATGGAGACATACATATTTCATAGAACTGGAAGGGATCTTGAAAGGTCATTGAGTCCAGTCTCCTATACTCAAAGCAGGGCCAGCCCTGACAGATTTTTCTTCCAGATACCATCAGTTTACATTTCCACAGCCCCTCTCCTTGCACTGAGACACGCACACTGAAAGGGGCCATGGAGAGGGGTGTCCCTGCTCTGCCACTGAAATGCGGCCACTTCTGGGCTGAAACACAGCAGCTGTTATGATGCACACACATCCTCACAAAATAAATCCCTTGGGGACCTTCATTCTCATTGAAAGCTCATTTGACACCTGGATAACAAGCTCTGCATAGCTGAGTGTGTTGGTGTAATCACAAGAGGTGGGACAGCACCAGGCAAGGGACACAGTAAACAGGAGAGACTTTGAAGTGGTTCCAGGAGGAGACACATACAGAGGCTTCCACCCTTTGCTTCCCAACATCGTGTCCTGCTCCAGCACTTTCTAACTTGACAGAGCTGCAGGTTAATAGTCCTGCCCTAGGTAACAGCTGAAACCAGTCTACTGCTAATGCAGCTCTCCCCACTATATACACAGCCAGGCTGTTCCATGGCTGTCAGCATGAAGCAGCTTTACTGAACGTGGCTGAACTTTCACTCAGCCAGTGCAATTTTCACCTGGGCTCTACTGCTTAGCCGATGGCTTGTAGGATTCTGGTTTCATATCACTCCCTGCCCATTTCATGAACCAAGCTTTGTAGAGAAACGTGGTCAAATTCATTTGCAACATTGCTGGCCTGTACCCTCACACAGTCATTTGCACTGGCGCACAGAGTGAAAGAGGCTGCTCACTCTGACCTGGTAGTGTTTGGATCTCTTTTTCCCCTGGTGTAAATGATTGTGCAAAGTGCAAGGCAGCAGAGAATCAGACCCTCTCATGCCTGGAACATGAGTCTGGATAGATGCAAATGGTGCAGAGCTTCAGGATTTGAAGAGCTGAATGCAGATGGGCTGGATCCCAAGTTACATCAAGCCAGTATCTCCATAACAGGCTGGACCAAACTGCTAAATCCTAATCCACCTGAATTTGGGGTGAGCTTGCAAACAAACCTCTCTGTGCTTTCTTCCCAGACTGCCCCTCAAGCATGAAGAGTTACCCATAAACATCCACCTTCTTGTCTTCCAAAATCCCTACTTAAAATACACCTTTTCTGTGATGTCTACGAAAAACACAAGCCTGCTGGTTTGTTGCAAGTGTAGCCCACCATGCTGGCCAATACTGTCTCAGTGGTTCCGTTTGCTCTTTTCTAGCCACCTGTAGTCTCGTCTTCTCCGTAAAATGTAAGCTGTTTGGGACAGAGACCATCTTTGTTCAGCTAGCCAACAGGGTCCCTGGCTGGTGCTCCTTAATGCTAGCACAATGCAAACAACACCTGGCCTTTTTCATTGAGGGCTTGTCTACGCTTGCCCACAACTTTGAAGGGGGCATGTTAATCAGGGTGATGGGAAATTACTAATGAACTGCTCCAGTGAATGTTAGGCTAATTCTCCCCGGCCGCAACTTTGAAGTGTCAAATTTCGAAGTGCTGGCATACGTGTAGCCGTGGGCACTTTGAAGTGCCTTTACTCCTACATGCATGCCAGCACTTCGAAGTTTGACACTTCAGAGTTGCTGCCAGGGAGAATTAGTCTAATGAAGTGCTGCATATTCACCGCAGCACTTCATTAGTAATTTCCCATCACCCTGATTACCATGCCCCCTTTGAAGTTGGGGGCCAGTGTAGATCCAGCCTGAGAGATTCAAAAGAGGTCATTGCAGGTTGAACCTCTCTAATCCAGAACTCCCTCATATGGCAACATCCGTAATCCAGCATGATTTTAGTTAGCTGGCCCACCATTTATCACAGACGTGGCCAAGTTTCCTGCAGTCCCATAAAGTTTGTTTCCAGCCACCAGTCCTGGCTCTCAGTGCTCTGTGCTGCTATTTAGCTCTGATTTGCCCCCTAAGTGTCTTAAAAGAGCCCAGTAAGCAGTGGAAATGTTGGTAATGCTGCTAGACAATATTGACCACCCATGATCCAGCAAATCTCTCGTTAAGCACAGTCAGGTCCTGAGAATGCCAGATGAGAGAGGTTCAACCTGTATTATCACCCCCATTTTTCAGATGGGGAAACTGAGGCACAGAGCGAGGAACATGACTTGTCCAAAGTCAATCAGCAGCAGAATCAGAACCTAGTGCTCCTGAGTCGGTCTAGTGCTCTGTGTACTAGACCACACTGTCTCCTAGAGTACTAATGACATGCACATCCAGAAGCCAACTCTGCAGCTCAACTCACATGTAGCTCTAATCATCAGACTGCAGAGAGCTGGAAAACTAAGCTAAGGAAGCTAAGCTGCAAGCTTTATCCCCAGCAGCTGTGCATGTTTCATCTGCCTCCACGCACCCCATCAGCGCTGCTGCTCCAGTCTAGTGAATTCACATGTCTGGGTGTGGCCCTCAGTTTCTTCTGGAGCTCTGCAACTTTGTAGCCCTGTCACTGCACTTCAAGCCCTTCTGTTAAGTATTCTCATCCTGGGATCTGGGAGGACATCTAGCAAGCATAACTGTTCCCGTCAGCGGATGCACTGGTAGTAACAAGGCCAAACTTAGAAGCAGAATGATTCCTAAAATACGTCTGAGCACATTGGCGGCTCAGCAGAAAAGGGACCTGCTCATAAATTTCCAGAGCTAGGGAAAATTTTTTTGGAATCCCAAACTAACGAGATGCTTGGTGAACTGGGAGGTTTGAAGACAGCAAAAGAAAAGCACTGCCGCCCGCTGGGAGCTGATAGTCTCAGTTAGGGCAGGCAAGGCACAGAGCTCCCAAGGAGGTGTTTCCAGTTAGTTCCCCTTTCAAACATTCGTTTGCATCAATTTTGGAGCTGGAAGCAGATGCCAGATTTGGTCACTGATTTCCTATGTTCCACTCAATAAGCAGCGAGGGGTAGCCGGGTGACTGAGGCGGAGCACCATGGTACCGGGTGTGCTGCAGCCCTAGGCCATCTTCCCTCTATTTTGTTTTCATATTTGTGTAGAATAAATTTTGTTATGTGCACCGAGGCACATGCATAGGCCGGCCAACATGGAGAGGCAAGGTGGGCAGTTGCACAGGGGCCTGACATTTTAAAGCTTCAGCTGCTGCTACCGATACATCAGCTGTGGCAGCAGCCAGAGCTCTGGACCCCTCTGAACTGCTGCAGCAGAGACACTCCACCACTCCACACAGCACGGGGGGGGAGGGGAGGGGAGGAGACAGTGCCACAGTCCTACTGATGCTAAGGTGCTGACTACCCTAAGCCCCACCCCTTCTGCCCTTGACTCCACCCCTTTCAGGGCACAGAGCTAGGACCCCTCCCACCACACCCCAGGCTCCCTGTGACTGTCAGCCCTGCTGCAGGTGCACCACCAGTAGAAACACATGCTGCCGGCTGTAGGTGCTGTGCAACTCAGCTGGGTGGCATTTAAATCTCTCCAGGGTGGCTGTCCAAGTGCTCAGTTTACAGGGAACACTGGTCCTGGCATCTAGTTCTGGTTCTGCTACTAGCCTACTTCCCCACTCCCACTTAGAGTGGAAATTTTGGTGGGGTGGGGACTGGCTGTACAGCACCCAGCAGTGGGCACCCACCCTGGCTTGGAGCCACTGGGTGCTACTGAAATATTAGCAATGATAAACATGCATAACAATCCTGTATTTACCAGTCCTGCCTGTAACGTGTGCTACCAGTGTGGCAAGAGGTTCCCCCAGTGAGAATTCAGAGAAGTGGATCAGTGCCCTCAGAAGCTGAAGCCTGTGTCTGACCACTGCACACATCACTTCCCTCTTAACCACTTTCCCACTCAGAGCAGCGTTCTGCAAAGCTGATGAGAAGCATAAATGGGGGACAACTGTACCACGTTTCCCTCCAAAATATGTGTAAATGAAGTGAAATGGGAGGAGCTGCTGCCAGGGTTCCCTCTAATTTTGGTCATCTATGTGTGGAATAAATTTTGTTACCATGCACTGAGGTGCATGCAGATGTGCACCGATACAAATACAGACTGCTGGCTGTGGGCACTCTGCTAATCATCTGGGCAGCACCTGAACCTCTCCTGGGTGGCCACCCAAGTGCACAGCTTACAGGGAACATTGGCTGGGGCTACAGGCAATATGATGTACCAAGGCTCCAAATTTCTCTTGATGAGCTTGGCCCACTGCTCCCTGCACAAGTGTCACACCACAACAGGTTCGAGTAGGGAATCCCCTGCTTGATGCAGCAGGACCCTGTCATGTGCCAGCATCATGAAGGCACTGACAGCAGGCGTGCTGGCCAGCAGGGCTAGTCACCATGAGACTTACAACACTTGTGTTGTTGGGGTGTGTCTTGTTGCCACCAGAGATGGGAAACTGTAACCCCAAAAACTGGAGTGTTGCTGCATCCCAAATGAGGATGCTTATGAAGGACTAGACTCCAGCCAGACTCGGCCAACCTCAAGTCTCTTTCTGTGCTGGCAGGATAAGAGGGCCTTCAAGTGAAAAGAGCCTTACAAAGAAGTGGGTCTATCCCACGAAAGCTCACCACCTAATAAATTATTTTGTTAATCTTTGAAGTGCTACTGGACTGCCTTTTTGTTTTGAAGGAGCCCACTGTGCAGGTATGGAGTTAATTTAGGGGCCCTACTCCCAGAAAAAGGCTGGGTCAAGGCCATGGACAGAGGACACTATGCTATGACTATTCTCTGCTTTCTGGGGCGACGGCGAGCAGAGCAAAAGTTAGAGCAGCCTCAGGGCTAACTTATAGCAGGGGCCTCCCAGTATACATGAAGTGCGAATGCCTTAAACACACCTTTTCCCTCCCTGCCACAAATCCCTGCCCCAGGATTAAACTACAGAGTAATGAAAGCCAGGCCCTCCAAGTCAGCCCCTCCCCCACCCCTGGCCCCCTGAGTGGACTCAAAACCAAGGCTATGGGAAGGGGACAGCATAAACAAATCTACATGCTCATCTCCCTACACTCCACCTAGGGAGGGAGCTGCCTTGAAAGATTATTGACAGCAGAAAGCCCAATGCCATCTCTGAGGACAGGTGCTGGTGTTCTTTAACAGCTGCCTTGCTCACTGCTTACCGCTCAACATGATGCCCTCAGTCAATCCGGGCCAAATTCTGACCCTATGTGAGTCCGTGCAACTCCATCGTCTTCGGCAGAGTTTTGCTCACTGACTTCAGGCTGCTCCTTTCCTGAAGAGATTCTTGATGGATGGTTGTATTCAGGTGAGCTTTTTTTGGAGCTTCCTGTTGGAAACATCTCAGTAGCCACCACGTGAGCTGCTCTTCAAACACCAGATGGATCATAATGCTTTGCACTTCTAAAGGGCCTTTCATCTGAGAATCTTGCACATGAAAGTTAATGGATTAACTCTTACCGTGCTGCCTAAGGACGTTTTATTCTATTCGTTTTACAGATGCAGGGAGACGGCCCTGCAGCACAGAGAGGTTAAGTGACTTACTCAAGTTTACACAGTGAGTCAGTGGCACCACTGGTAAGCGACCCCAGATGTCCTGATTCCCAGTGCCCTGTTCTATGCTCTAAAAATTGGAAGAGCAGAACACTGAGACTCCAAATTCCAGGCTGGTTGTGTCCAGTGGGGTTCAAACAGTCTGAGAATCATTCATTTGAAAATGAATGGTGGAAAGTAATCTCTGGAAGAGGAGTTCTGCATATGACATCCAGTCTCAATCAAGGGTAGAGGCAAAGGACCGCATGTGCCAGAGCTTAGAATTTAAATCCCATAGTGGTAGGTGCTGTACAAAATACAAGGGGAAAAACACTAGCCTTATCCCAGAGAGCCGATAATGTAATAAAAGATATACTCCTTCTCAGGGGCGTCATCTTTTTTTGAAAGTTCAACTACAACTCTAGTAGCAAATTATATGGTGACCTTAAATTTTTTTACAGCCAGTTGAAAAGTTTACACAAATAAGTTCGGGGGTGGGTAATGAGATATGCTGCCTTTTCTCTCCGCAAAGCCAGTTCAACTAGAACTCAAGTTGAAAACTGTTCCTGTCAAATATGAAACAAGTTGTAGGCTTCAGTTCATTCCCTAGAGGCCTATGTCTGTGTCCCTAAGAGAGGAGTCTTGGCAGCTGAGTCAGGAGATTGAGTAACGGCACAGTTCCAATTAGCAGAAGACTGGGACCTTAAAGTCAGTTACACAATATGCTTAAATTCCCATTTATGTAACTGGGCTGGGGGTAACTATTATTTTTAGTTGTTCTGCAGCACTGTAGATCTCTGTGTATGGCACCAAATAAAGCAGAGTATGATAGAATCCCAGCTCCAAACAGTTTGCAACCAATATTAAGAATAATACAGGGTGTGGAGAAGTAGTTCAGGGAGGCCTTGACAACAAGATGGTTACTTCACAGACTAACGAATGCAGCTTGAGAGTCACAACATCTATTTCATTTCTAAGAGAGATAAACGTAGTACATAAGGCTCCTCAACAAAATGGGGTATGAGAAGAGACCCAAATGAGGTGTGGATTATAAGGGGATAACCTGACTCAGCTGTCGTAATGTTGATACAGAAGAAGCCAGGCAAAGCCATTATCACTAAAACACTTTCTGTTTATACTGTAGAGTTGAGTATTTCAACTGACCCAGGGGATTTTGAACGCCCCATCCCTATTAATGAGAATTGAGGTCTGGATCCTCAAAGGTATTTACACGTCTAAATTTCATTAAAGACTATTGTAAAAAGGTGCCTATATACCTTTATGTGTCTGTGCCTGAATAGCCAAATCTGAGCCCAGCTGCCCCTGGCCCATTTTTTCTTGTATTCAAGCTTTTTAGCTCAAGTCTCCTAGTTACTTAGATGCTATGTAAACGTGCTCTACTTGATAACAATATCCCACGTTTCCACAAGAAATAAAGAATCAAAGCTTAGGTTCCATGACCAGCCACAGCATAGAGGTTTTCAGCTTCCTTTGGAGTATCAAGTATTGCCCGCTGGCAGACATACTGTGTGGTAACCCACATTCCCGCTAATCTTTTCCATCCATGTACAGAATAAATTTTTATCTGCATGAAGCACGTGCAAAAATCTACCACCAGCAGAAACACATGGCGCTCTGCTAATCAGCTGGGTGGCATTTGAATCTCTCCTGGGCGGCCACACAAGAGCTCAATTTACAGGGAATACTGCTAGTGATCCAGTGGTCTGTTCCAGTACTTTAAATATTTCTGTCCTTACCATCTTCACAATGGGCTGACACCAAGGCAAACAGGAACCTTTATGGGAATTTGTATCAGTGATATTAAGCAAAAACAACGAGAGGTCTCCTTATAGACTAACAGACTTTTTGGAGCATGAGCTTTTGTGGGCAAAGACCCATTTTGTTAGAGGCATGTAGTGGAGATTCCAGCAGCAGCTGTGATATTAAGAGAGCAGTGATATTAAGAGAGATTAAGATGCAGGTCCTGAGTCAATGCCATGACTGGTAGCAGATCACAGGGATATGTTAGGGGACATTAGTATAAGAGCACAATGAGGAGGATAAGGGATTGGAGTAAGAGGGGATAAAGACACATGACCAGATGGCCTAGGTGCCAATATACTACCATAGGTGAGGGAAGACATTTGTTAAAATCGGCCTGTTATTGTGTGTGTTTTGGACAGAAAATATTTCAGCGGAGAGAAAAAGATCACAACAAAGTCCTGGGATCTGGTGCATGAAGCCTTTTCAGCTTGAATTAAAATCAAGCAATTAATAGTGGACTGATTTGTGAAGGAGACAATGAGAAGTGACTTGATGATAAAGGCCTTAGCTAACCGGAAGGCACTTGAGTCAGTGCAAGCTTCTCTTGCCTTGAAACTGAGTTGACTTTTTCCAAACAGCTCATGGAGTGGGTAATTAACTTGATACAATTGACAGATCTATGTGTCTTCCAAAGGGCGTTTGATAACACACTGGATGGAAAAAGACCTTTTATTTGTTTGTTTTTCCCCTCTGTAAAAGGAGAAAGGAAAAATTAGATTATGACAAAAATAATGATGCAAAGCCACCCATTCCAGCTAATGAAGTATGCGCATTTCCAGCAGGAAACTGTAAGATGTTCTTTACTGAGTGTTCACTAAACACAGATGATGCCCAAGGCAGTTAAATACAGTTATTCATATTTACTAATAACATAATGGGGTAGGGAAAACAAAAATATATGCATACTTATGGTGCAACAAATGGATCTGTGAGATGAGAAAACGAGAGGGTTAAAAGGCAGGTGACACCTCATATGTCTTATAGATACAAATTAAGTTATGGCTCTCCAGGAGCTTTCCAAAAATGGGATCTGATCAAAGTTTTATTGCAGTGAAAAAGAGTTTTGCCATTAACATAAATGGAAGTTAGGTCAGCCTTGTGATGAGATGCTCTGGTGAGAAATTAGAATGGTCCGGTTAGCCACTGTGTCTAAGTTCCCCATCTGCAAAATGGGGATAATCGTTCTCTCCCCTGGGAGCTGTGAGAAGAAATACATTAGTGATTGTAAGGAGACAGGCACAACATCATCGGGGGCCATATAATAATATCTAGCGCTTTTCATAAGTGGTCTCACAGCAAATTGACAAAGGGAGGCTATATCATTATGCCCATTTTACAGATGGAGAAACTGAAGGAGCCCGCAGCCGAGCCAAGACTAGAACTTATGTCTCCTGAGTTCCAGTCCAGTGCTCTATCCAATCAGAGTACCTAAGACAGATAGCTAAGAAAAGCGAACCCATTAAACATTCTAGAACATTTCCTCATAACTATACTAGACAACTGGAAGAAGAAATCTCTCAAAGAAGGGGACACACAAGCTTCATTGTCAATAAGCCCTTACTGTATTTATTAGTTTTCCATGAGCTATAGCTCCATTCCATTAGCAGCTCTTTAAACACGCTGCTGCCTTTGCTGGTGATCTAACATTACATCCACTCTCGCTGGTTACCTTTCTAGTGATAGGAAAATAATTGTGCATTGAAAATATTAATTCATGGGACAAGATCCAGACCCAACGAGAGTAGCACTCCAAAGCTGTATCCTCTTACATCAAGGATAACTTTGGCCCACAATGTCAAGCTAAGAAATACAAGAGATGCAATATGTTTTCCGATGGCATGCAGAGACTGATATATTTTGAATGTGGTTAGTCTGCCATGACACATGCAGCCAGGCAGTAATGAGAGCCAAGGACATCTTTCCAACCTGTATTTTCTCATTACGAGACTCTGCTGCTTTTAAAAATTATTCTGTCTCTCACAGAGATGAAACTGACCTCATTTCATGCCTGACATATAGCAGTCTGGTAACAGGGTTAACATGCTGGGTGGGTGTGGCATGATTATATACAGATCCGATCCTGCAATCCTTTCACAGGCAGTGCTCTTGCTGATTTCAGCAGAAGCTTAGCACATGAAATAATGAAAGGATGTGCAGAAAGGATCATCATCTATGATCATTTGTCTCACCGCAGTCCTGGTCCTTCCCACCCACAGGCGTAGGAGCTTTATAACTGAAACGTACATTTGCTAACCAGTTCATCATGCAGACAATGGAAAAGAGACACTAATGTCAGAACAACTGAGACAGCTGGTTTAAGTGTGTGCATCCAAATTTTTTTTCTAACAGTGAATTGTAGTGTTTGACATCTCAAGTGGCAACTTGTAAACAGAAAATGGAAAGTTATTCGGTAACACTGTTTTTGTTTTGCACAGAATGGTTTCTTGTCCTCCCAGATAGAGCCTGCAGTACTACCTCTTATCTTGGGAAGTCATTAGAGTTTTCTGATTAAACAAGCCAACTGGAGCAGTTACATACGTGTCACAAGTGACTGAAAGCTACTGAAAGGACTGAAATCCATGGCATAAATTTTATGGCTGCAGGAAGGAACTCGACACCAGTCAAGTAAGCTACTCAAAGAGAATATACGTCATGCAAAGACTGACTTTGTGGAGTCTCACTCCTGTCAGGAGAAACCACCCCCAAGCCAATCCCTTAGACATTGCTGTCAGTATCTGGAAAGTTGTTACTTTGAATGGTTGGCATGGAAATCTGTTACCTAACCACATTGGCCAGCTATTATGTGCTAAGGTACAGTTAGTGAAAGCTGGTTTTCTTAAGTGAGAATTTATTAAAGTATTTGGAAGAAAATGGCGGCAACCCCCCTTATTCAAGCAGAATTTGCCTCTGTTGTCCTTCCTTTTGAAATGAGAAAAGGAAAATCTATTAATCTTAAAGGGCAAGGGCCATATGCTGATCACTTTACTCACACTGAGTAGCATTTTACTGCACCAGTAATTTATCTCATTGACTTGCTGGAATCGAGTAGGAAGCCATTAAAAATAAGGGTATAAAATCTGGGTCCAAGAAACCTTTTGCTATCAGAATGTCTTAAAAGTAACAGGACTAGAACTAAGCATCAATGGGATTAGAATAGGTTTATTTTTAATATATATATATATGTATATATATTTATATTTGGATAATTTGTTCAGTAAAAGTTAAATGTGAAACCATGTTAAATGTGTTGTCCAGCAGCCAGACATATTAAAGTAAAATTACTCTTCTAGCATTGAGACTCATCCTGTGAAGAGAAGGCAAGGTAGTTATCATTTCCTCGAAATACAAAACAGTTGCTGGAAATGTCTCTTCTAAAAATAACAGATTAACTTCCTATAAGGGTACATGAATATTTTTGCTCTGCATGTTTAATGAAAGAACCACCTGAACTATTTTTAACTCGGACCACTTCATTTCTGGTAGTGGTGGAAAGTTTTGATCATGTTCTTTATTAACTAATTTGGAAAAATCAGTAGATGAGAATAAACCAGTTCCAGTTAGTAAAACACAGCTAGTTTCTATGCCAAGTGGAAGTTAAAGCATGACTTCATTTAATCACAACAGTTAAACAATGTTTTTTATATTCTTCCTGAAAGCAATAATGGCATTAAGATACCATTCTTCTTTAGTTAGAAATCTGTCGCAGTGGAAAAGTATTTAAGGAAAACCCAGGCCTTAATCTTGGTTTAGCGACTACTGTAGTCTGCACAAACAACAAGAAGTCCTGTGGCACCGTATAGACTAAGAGATTTCTTGGAGCATAAACTTTTGTGGATAAAGACCCGCTTTGTCAGATGCATCTGACAAAGTGGGTCTTTGCCCATGAACGCTTATGCTCCTAAAACTCTGTTAGTCTATAAGGTGCCACAGGACTTCTTGTTTTTGTGGAGGCACACTAACATGGCTATGTTGGCTTCAGTGGGCCTGCTTGTGACAGTGAGTATGGCAGTGGTGTGCATTTTGTTTACTGTTGCCCATGAGCAGGCTTGCCTGATTCTGCTGGTTTCCAACCATGTGCTTTTTTTCCTACCAGTATTACTAAAGTGACGCACACATAAACCAAAGGTATGTGAAGTGAGGGGCAACCTGATTGCACACATTAATTGTGAGAGATGTGAAGTTCCTCTGCATCCAATCAAAGTGCTGCAACAGTTGAAATGACACACCCTGCCAAATTCTAGGTCTTCAAGTGCAACTAGGAAAACTATCCTATCTCAGAGTCCTGACTTGGCTAGGACAATCTTTTGGCCCACTGAGGTAAAGGAGGGCCACTCCGGTGGCCCACTCGCTAGCCTAGATTTCCCATCACTGGAATGTGGGCTGCAGTGTTGACACTCACCAAGCAGCCTTGACCTAACAGTTTGCGGGGCCCAAGGTGGCCTGGCCAGTTAAAACATGGGGTCCTGAAGGTGCGGGGGTCCAAGTTAACTACCTTGCCCTAAGAATGGGCCTGCTTAACCTGCTGGAGATTTCAGTTCAAATCCTGGCTAAGGCAACAGAGGAATAATTTTGTGATCTCACTCTAATTCGCATATGTTCACATTCACTACTGACACACCTTGGCATGATTGAAGCTGTCTAAACAGCACAGGCTCAGGTCTAGTTTGAACATCAGGAGTGAGGGGCATTGACAAAAATTTGCATAGCACATGCCCACAGTCGCTGGATTCAAATGAAGCAAAGCCAGGAGATCTTGATTACCTGGGTCAAGAGCTCTTCAACTATGAAGCTGGGTTTAGAAGAAAAACAACAAATTAAAGATTTCAGTACCTCCATGACATCTATGTCACTTTTTTATTCAACTACTAAGCTGCTTTATTGACCTACAGGTTGAACCTCTCTCATCTGGCTCCCTCGGGACCTGATCGATGCCGAACAAGAGAATTTGCCGGATTACGAGAGGACAATATTCTCTAGCACGTTACCAACACTTCCACTGTTTACTGGGCTCTTGGAAGACACTTACGGGTAAATTACAGCTAACTAACAATACAGAACACTGAGAGCCAGGACTGGTGACTGGAAACAAACTTTATGGGACTGCGGAAAACTTGGCCACACCTATGATAAGTGGTCATCCAGCTAACTAAAATCATGCCAGATTACAGATGTTGCCAGAGGAGAGAGTTCCAGATTAAAGAGGTTAAACCTGTACTATACCTCTACTTTCAAAGCACCATCGTTATCGTTACTGTATCTTACACTTTTCTGTAAAGACTCTAATCTATAATCAATATGACTATGTATTTCTGTTGAACCAAGAGCATGCTAGATGCTTTGCAAATTGTGCATTGCAGTAGCCTGGAGGAGACCAGCACCCCATCTACTACGTGCTGTGCAACACAGACAACAAAAAGGTGTTCCCTGCCCATGTAGCTATCAGGACACAAAAAAAAGAGACTGTTGCCTTATAAACTAGTCTCAAGGCTCAGGAGTGCTTAACTCTGTTTTTGAGTGCCAGATTTTAAAAATCTAGGGTGAAATCCTGCTTCAACCGACACAAATGGGAACTGTTTCAGTGACTTCAACAGAACCAAGGTTTCACCCCAGGCTTGACTTTGAGGTTCTGAACACCAGCAGCTCCCATGTTGCTTTCAAGGGGAGTTATGGATGATTAGCGCCTCTGAAAAACTGGCCTTAGTTGTCTCAAGTTGAGCTTTCAAAATACAAAGAAGAAGCCAAATCCTTTGATATCAATGAAGTGTTTACATCATTATAGCCATATTGGGTCAGATCAGTGGTCCACTGACCACAAGGTCTTGCTTTCCAACAAAGGCCAGTAGTAACAGAGGAAATGGACAGAACAGGGCAATTACTGAATGATTCATCCCCACATTAAGAGGCTTTAACAGCAAAAACGTGAACTTGAGTTTTTGGGTATGTCTCACATCTTTAAAGATTTGAAATTAACTAAACACCTATGCACAATCAGTTTATGTAAAGAAACAGCATGCTTTGCTAACACCTGGAGTGCAACCTTTTAAAGAAACAGTCAGTCATTGTGTCATATGGTACCTTGAGCTATCTTCACCAGTCTGCGTTGCAACAGTCCTGTGTTGCAAAAACAAATAAAATCAGATTAATGACATGTCTTTTGCATCCTTCTTTATGATATTTGTTTTAAGATTAGAAAATCAAGTCTGCTCTAAGCTTTTAAAGTTCACTTCAGCAAATCCAATACAAATGCAAGTCGTGAATGAACAAAAAGAATTTTTATTCTTTCAAGGATGACTACAAAGATGAATTTCTGAAGAGGGGACAATATCCTAGGCTTATTTAGTCAAAAATAACATCACTGACATCATTACAAAAGTATTACCACGGAAACAGAACAAATAATTAAATAACGGCTTTCCAGACATTATCAATGTAGTTTAAATGAAAACAGGACCATAAAACAACAAAATGCAAGTGAGCCCTAATTTAAGACCTGATTTTACAATCCATCCATATTATGAGTACCACTTTATGCCATATGCAGTTCAGTTGACTCCTAGAGTAAGGGAGTATGGTGGAAAAAGTTGATCCTTAGAAAATACCTTCTTATGAAAAAAGCTTAGATCTTTTAAACCATGCAGAACAGTACAGTATAAAGATCTCTAAGTGTGTGTAGTTTCTATGCCTACAGTAGTTCTTACAGGAATATTTCCAAGAGCTCATAAATCAGCAAAGAAAAATAAAACAGTCTCATCTGTGCTTAAAAGGCAACTAATATGTATTTTATAAGATGAAGACAAGGAGCATTGCTTAACTGGAGCTGAAAGACAGGATTTGTTCATTCAAAATTGTACCATAAATAGTGACATTATTGCGGAGATGTGCTGGATTTATTATGTTTGGGGCCCTACCAAACACATGGTCCATTTTGGTTAATAACATGGTCATAGAATTTTTAAAATGGTAAATTTCAATCTGAAATTTCATAGTTTTGTAATTGTAGGGGTCCTGACCCCAAAAGAAGCCATGAGGGGCCACAAGACTATTGTGTGGGTTGGGGTTGCAGTACTGCTATTCTTACTTCTCCATTGTTGGTGGTGGTAGTGCTGTCTTCAGAGTTGAGCAGCTACAGAGGGGTAGCTGCTGCCAAGGAGCCCAGCTCTGAAGTCCGAGCTATTGCCAGCAGCAGCACAGAAGTAAGGATGGGATGGCATAGTATTAGCACTCTTATTTCCGCATTGCTGCCTATGGAGCTGGGGCTTTAGTTAGCAGCTGCCATTCTCTGGCCTACCACCTCTGAAGGCAGCACTAAAGAAGTAAGAGTGAGATGGGTATGGTATCATCACCCTTACTTCTGCACCACTGCTGGTGAGGGGCTGTCTTCAGAGCTTGGCACATGGCCAACATTACAACATCACTCTCCAGTTGCCCACCCTGAAAGCAATGGAGAAGCAAGGGTGGCAATACTGTGACCCTCCTAAAATAACTGTGTGATCCCCTTGCAAGTCCCTTTTGGGTCAGCCATCCCCCCCACCCCCTCAGTTCAGAAATGCTGGTCTCCTCGGTGAAATCTGTATAGTTCAGGGTAAAAGCACACAAAACGCCCAATTTCATCGAAAGAAACCAGATTTCATGGTCTGGGACACATTCTTCATGGCTGTGAATTTGGTAGGGCCCTAATTATGTTTAACCCCTTTCTGAGCTCATGCTAGGAATAGCTTCTAATCCCAAATGCTATTATTACTGAGATTAACAGGCCTCAGAGATGTTTCCTGTTCTTTGAGTACTATTAGCTCCTTTCTTGTAAAAACAGAAACCTTTTTCATACTCCAGACCAGGAACTACCACAATTGAATTTGCCAGGAGCTGATTTTCACTTTTGGTTCTGAGTAACAGAGACACTTGGTCCTTAGTTGTAAAGGTCTGTAGTACACAGATTACAATGCTGAGCACAATGCTTCCCTGTAAAGATCAATATGATCTCTCAGATTTGATACAAACAGCTTTGGTAAAAGTTTGAAGCCGAAGCCATTCCCAGGGATTAGAAGGAAAATGTCTCTGCAGCTGTTTAAATGCACCACTCTCAAACTAGGGGCAGAGAGAACAGAGGAGCTGGACAAGGTGTAGAAGGGCAGCACAGAAAAGAAGAGAGGGAGAAATGTATAGATGTTTGAATGTATAAATTACTAGAGTATTTACCTGGCATTGCTTGGGTTCTTCAGGGCAGGTGTGGGCAGGTGCAGGAGCCAGGTTGCGTGGGAGGAGGGGCACAAGGCAGGGGCAGGAAGCGCTGGGGGTACAGGAGTTAAGGTTCAGGGGCCAGGACAGGCTGAGGGCAGAGAGTGCAGGAGGTGCTGGCATCAGGGTTGGAGGTGAGGAGGGGCTCAGGGCAGAGTGTTGTGGGAGGAGCCTGTGGTGACTGCTTTGCCGGAGGTGGCTCCCCAGGACTGGCCATGTTGAGGGCTGCATTTCCTGGGCAGTGGCTCCTGGGGACTGACCACAGCAAGGTCTGCACTGGCCAGGGGTCAGGCAAAAAGCTTACCCACATTCCTGCTTGCCTAGTGAGGTTATAGCTGTCCCAGTCCCCAACTCTGGCCCTTTGCCATCCCCTTGCAGTTATTACACAGTATAATTGTCTCTGCCAGCAGCCCCCTCATATTCTAGGTGCATCCCATTATCCTAGTACAACTAAACCCTTACTTTAAGTTATGATAACAGGAAGCTGATACCAAATTTGGTAGTCCTAGCTCCTAGCATTTAGGAGGAGTCCTTGAACAAATGGATGGACAGACAGATGCTTGCTTGCTCACAGACAAATAAATTCTCTCACATATATAGTAGTTAAAGTTTTTAAAAGTCAGCTTGCTTGGAAAAACAAGGTTACAATACCATCTTTCCAATGGCTTGCAGTAGTAGGCATCCTTCAGTCTGCATAGACTATGGATCGCGCCCTTTAAAGTTTCAATTGAGGACTTCATTTACAGCATCTATTGTGACTATAAAGACCCACACAAGAGTGACAGTCCTTGCTGCATCTCTTGCAGATGTAGTGGGTATCTGGCATGTCCTTAGTGTGCTTTCTGTGTGCTCGCTTCTCCTCTGCTATCTGTCTGATCTTCATCTCGCCCTTCTGAAGGCCCTTGTGTAACCCCTGCCTCCATCTGCTGCGGTCGTCTGCTAGTTCTTCCCAGTTGTCCAGCTCGATGTCTACCTCTCTGAGGTCTCTCTTGCAGACATCTTTGTAACGCAACTGGCGGCATCCGGGAGGTCTTTTGCCAGAGGCTAGCTCACCATACAGGATGTCTTCTGGAATCCTTCCATCGTTCATCCTGTGGACGTGGCCAAGCCAGCGGAGTCGGCGCTGCCTGAGGAGGGTGTGCATGGTTGGGATTCCAGCTTGCTCGAGGACGGCAGTGTTGGTCACTCTGTCCTTCCATGATATTCCAAGGATGCGCCTGAGGCAGCGCAAGTGGAAGACGTTCAGCCTCTTTTCCTGGAGGGCATACAGGGTCCAAGTCTCGCTGCCATAAAGGAGGGTGCTGAGGATGCAGGCTCTGTAGACTTGCATTTTGGTGTGAGTGTACAGCTTGTTGTTATTCCACACTCTTTTGCTGAGTCTGGACAGAGTTGTGGCCGCTTTTCCAATCCTCCTATTTAGCTCAGTGTCCAACAACAGGGTGTCAGTGACGGTGGACCTGAGGTAAACGAACTCATGGACGACCTCTAACATATAGTTGTCAATGCTGATTGATGGGGATTCAGCAACATCCTGACCGAGTACATTCGTCTTCTTTAGGCTGATGGTAAACCCAAAGTCCTTGCATGCTTTGGAGAACCAATCCAGCGACCAGAAACCACTAGAGAGATGAACTCCATTAGGTAGCACAGGAGAAAGAAAGACATCCTTGAATACTAGAAACTGACAAAGGAAAGAAATAAGCGGAGGAGTCAATACAATTCTCCCTTGCCATCTACGAAAACTGGATGTAGGCCCAGATCCCCAAAGGTATTTAACGTTCACTGTCTGTAAAATTTCACTTTGCTAGGGATTTACTCATAGATCGTATGCCTGATGTGGCCAAAAGGAAATGTTTCAAAAAGCTATGACAACACTCAGATGCTCCCAGAAATCTGCTTTTTAATAACACTGAAGACAGAAGCTGCAAGGGATTTCAGGATGTCTCTACTCAACTCAAAATACATTTGTATTTCTTCCACTCTGCTCTTTGTGAGACTCCTCGTGTTACATGGTAACCAATCTTGCATATGTGCTGGCTGCCTGACAGGTACAATGGACCAGTTCCAGGGGCAATGAGTTTTCCTTTGTTCCACACATCTCAGGCCCATTCTCCTCATATTAGGTTTAATGTTTTCTTTTGATTTCAAAATTAGCCTCTTCTCATTGCCTCTTATGAAGAACCTTTATTCACAAGCTGCATTACTCATTAGGCACGTGGTCCCAATAACCGGTTATACAAGACAACTGAGCAAACTGATAAGCCCACTCTATCCATGGAGTCCTATTTATTACCTGTATTCTCAGCACAGGAAATACCTAACTAGAATGGCATTTGGGCTTGGGTTGCTTCCATAGCTGCTCCCACATTTACAATCTTGAAGAATTAATTAGGAAAGTAGCAGGTGGCAACCCTCAATGCCAAATGCAAAGCGAGCTTGCCAGCCAATAACTCTGCCACCTGACACCCAGGGTGTGTGCTCGAAGGTTACTCCTACTCCCTTCACCGAGGCACATTCATTTTAAGGACAAACATAGCTGCAAATAACTCCATTGATGGCAAGTATAGCTGTAGCAAGTAGATAAAGCAAGTAACCCAAGCTAGGGATGCTCCCAAACATTCCTTAAATAAGATCCGCAGAGAAGAACAGACCAAACAGTTGGAAAATGGAGGACATGAGCAACTGTGATCATTGTTTATTCATCACACATTGAGCAAAGCACCCATCCTTGCTTACAAAAATGTAGAGCTATATCTGCCTTTCATAGTCACTTATATGTGCCCCAACTGAGCACCACAAAGTCTTTAATACAATATCATTAAAATTCTCCTGTGAGACAGGGAAGTTTTATTAACCCTATTTTACAGATGGCGAAATGAAACAGCGGCATTAAGTGATTTGCCCAAGGTTTCACAAGGAGTCTGTGGCAGAGCAGGAGACTGACCGCCCCCAGCCCAATTCTTCCAAGTCCTAAGTATTTGCAGTTACGAATCTGGCCAAAGCCTGAATGTGTCTTTGCAGGGAGTTTTGTATTTGCAAATCAGATGTTCAGATCACTAAACCATCCCCATTTATTTAATAAAGATCAATGCAATTGAGATATTTGCAGCGTAGATCTAATTCTGGATGTAAATTTTCTATTGCACATCTATGGCGAGGGAAAGCGGTTAGATGTTGATCATCAGGATAATTCACTGGATGTCTTAGTGACAAGTTAACAGTAAAGACACTTATATAGTACTTTTCATCAGAGGATCTCAAAGCACGTTTGAGAGCTTGTTTAGTATTATTATTCCTATTTTGTAGAAAGGAAAAATTAGGCCTCTGCGGAAGTTTAGTGGCGAATGGGTGGCAGAGTCAAGAAAGAAAGAAGATTTCCTGAATCCCGGTACAAGGTTCTAATTTCCAGACCACTCTCATACTGAGAGAACTAGTTGCACAGTTGGAAACATTTTTAGCAAGATGCAGGGAGATTTTGCTGCAACTTTCAAATAGTAAAGGCAGCTAAAAGGTTCAACTCTTAATTTACCGCATTGAAAGTTCACCCCTTAGGGATATGAAAATTAGAGCTGGCTGCAGAATCCTTGATAAGTTAGGGAAGAAAACAGCCCTTTCAGTGCACACACAGATTTACAGACCCATATGTCATAGCTACATGTAAAGGACTCTGGAACTGGCTAATCCTGTCCAAACGCTTTCTGGCAGATTTTCTCATATATACCAGCTTGTAATTCACCTTTTCTTATTCCTGCCTATGGATCATCACTAAACCAAGTAGGTACAACGGGAGATGAAAATTTAACACCCTCTCTGTCAGAAGGGATTTACCCCAAGCGAGGAGCATGGTAGTGCCACTGCCTGCAGTACTTACTAGTTTTAAATCCCATTAGGAGTTCCTCACCAACCCTCCCGAAAGCTGGAAGGGGACACCCAGACAGCATCACTCCTTGGGCAATAGTTGCTCTTTACAGCAACCCTCCAGTGGAAGGAAGGGCTGTGGCCACTTAATTTAAGATGAAAACCAGCCCAGTAGTGTAAATACCTCGAAAACACAGCAGTTAAATTGGTTTCTGTCTAATGAACTGCAATCTAAGCAAATCACAGAGAGAACGGCCGTTACCTTTTATCCGATGTAAGAGCGCCCTCTGTCTGAGTGCTGTAGAAGTTCAAATGCAAGTACAATCATTTCAAAAAGCCATTGATTATTCAGGATTAGATCTTTAAACTGGAGCTTTTGGATAGTTCATAGAATCACAGGCTATGTCTACACTAGACAGTTTTGTTGACACAAAACTCACGGAGCGTCCACATTCCAAAGGCATTCTGTCAACAGTACATCAACAGAATACAGCACTTTTATCAACAGGGTTTTGCTGCTCCCCCAAGAGGCAGAACACCTCTGTCGACAGAGGTCTGCCAACAGAACGCCAGTCTGGACATGCCAGGGGAACTTCTATCAACAGACAGGGCTTCCGGGACACCAGACAGCCCTCTCTGCTGTGCTAGCAGTTGGCTGTTTTGCCTTGTAAGGCACCAAACGCATTTTACAGCCTACATCTGAATATTTTAGAGCCAAAGACAAAAGGGTCAACTGTGATTAACAGTTGGTCTTGATACAGCACAGACCTGACTTGCACTGATGCTCATCACCCAGCACTTTAATTGAAGTCCATGGGAATTGTGAGTGTTCAGCACCAAAGTTCCTTCTAATTGTTCCCATTGGTGTGCGGAATAAATTGTATGTGCATCAAGGCATGTGAATGTGCACCACCAGTAGAAACAAAAAATCTAGTGGTGGGAGCTCTGCCAATCAACTAGGAGGCATCAGAATTTCTCCCGAGCAGCTGCACAAGCACACCACTTACAGGGAACATGGCTCAGTACCTCTGAAAATCAGAAATAATCTATTTTCAGAAAGTTCACCTGATAGTTATTCAGCTCAGATCTGACAACCTGTGGAATGATGACATCATGATATTATCTCATGTTATCAGTTCTTTTCAAATAGCAGCTGGTAAATATGACCTGTTCCATCGCTTACCTCACATGTTTGGTTGGTTGCTTTGGTGCAGTCTTATCTGTTAAATATACAATTGTATTACGGTCTTTCTAGGGTTAGAATTTCTTGAATTCTGCACACTTGATTTCTCATCCTTAACACCACATTCACATTATTTGCTTTGTGCTGTATTTTAAATTAGTATGCTGCTGTTCATGCTCTAATAGGATCAATGTTTTCAGTACCAACTAGTGACAACTATGGCAGGGTGTAAGATAGCTGAGGTACTGCTACAGTAGCCTTGCAACAAACAAACAAAAAGTCAGTCAGACAGATGCAAATGCTTTTAGAACTATCTTAAACATTCTTCATGATCTCAAAAAGTAACATACCTTGGCCATTCAAAAGTTCTGACTCTTCGTACTAAAAGAGAGAGGCAGATCATTTCAGCCAATCAGAAAAAGTTACGCATTTTTGTGGAAACCTCCCCACCACCTTTGGGACATAACCATATGTACTGCATTCCTAAATGTATCACTACCATCTGTTTTTCTGATGCAGACAGAGGAAAACAAACGTTTAGGGATTCATAATTTTCTGTCTGTCTCTGATCACACAGTAATCCTCCTAAATAAATGGCATGAATATAAACAATTGGCACAATTAATGTCCTGGGGCTTCTTTCCTTTGCTCTCACTATTTTTATATCATGCTAAAGGACAGCACAAGAACATACTCAGGATAGGTAACCCATGAAGCTCCTCCCCCAGGACTGTTAATAATAAAGATATACTCACCCAGAAGTTAGTGACATTCAAGTAATTAGATATCTCGCCAGAAAGCCTCTCTATCTCACTTTGAAAACAAAGCAGAATGCAATAGATGTGTCACTCACCGGAACTCTTCTAACTGACTAAATTGATGAAGACATCAGCTTATCCTAGAATCAGAGCAGCTAGCAGTTGGAAAGATTCATCTATCTGAAATTCATTCACTACTGGCCAACACAATCACAAATCTATTTCAGTTTCAAACTAGGGGCAAAAATAGCATTTAAATGGGCTTTCAGACTTTAGCTGGCTCAACTGTAACAGAGTGATTTTAATGTATCTCAGCCCAGCTAATGCAGAGATGTTTCCTAAGGCTCCAATTTAGTAGAACACCTTAGTACATTCTTAATTTCTTTCTCACGTCTTGTTTTCAGTGACTCTACAAATGGCCTTAGTTATTCCACAATACACCAGAACTTATGTTCAGAAGTTTTCTTGCTATTCAGCCTAAATTTGCACTTGTTTAATTCCATCCCATGCAAGAAAAAGGAAAACAAGCAAAAACTGTGATTCAAGGTGAATGCAAATGCAAAACAGATGCAAAAGTCAGCAGATTTTTCTAAACAAATTCTGACTGGAATAAATCCACTCGCTGCAAAATTGGGATGTACTATTGAAATAAATGCATTTTAGCACAGTTGGGGACCATGTAAAACCCTTTGTAAGAAAACATTAGTGTATCAACCTTACTTTTCATATTCTTCTTTCTTTAATGCCCAGTCTAGGAAGACAAGAGGGAGAAAAGCAGCAATTAATTTTTCCACCCAAAAAAAAAGGGTGAAATTCCTTTTATCAAACTTGGTTCTGACCCCCATTACTTTCCAACATTAAAAGACCTATTCAATTTTTTCCACAGCTAATCTCTTTTTTGTGGATGATTTTGTCTTTCACTATTTCTGTTTCGAGACAATTTTAAGGCCCTGATCCCATAAAATGTCATGTGCAACATGTCTTTAAGAGGTGTAGTCTACTGTCTGTATGCTATATGTTGCAGGACTGGGGTCTAAGACTGCCTTACCTTATCCATTCATTTTTAAACAAAGTTCCATTTACTTAAACGTGAAAAGTGTGGAGTCCTGTGGGGATACAAAATTTGTACCCTCATATGCATCTGTATCCACAAAAATGAGCTGTAGATATCCACATCTGCAGATGCAGGTACCTGCGCATATAAAGCTGGTATCCACAGATTTGCAGGGCTCTAGAAATGTAGGTGCTGAAGCTCAGGATGCATATTAGGTGCTAAGCTTAAGACATCTAAGTTTAGACATTTTGGCCAGAGTATACACGTTAAACTCTAATTCATTTTATCAATAGTTAATTTTAAAATGTGTATCCAATTTCTTCATTTTCATCATTTTCTACCATTATTTTGCATCTAAACATTTTCAAATCCACACATTTCATCTTCAGTTCTGTCTCTAATATTTATAATAACCTGGCTGGGAAGTTTCTAGGTTCTTTGTAGATTACATACCTTTAGTTTTATATCGCAGCCTTGAGTTCTAATGAAAACAAAACAGAATGAAAATGGTATTAGGCACAAAGATAGAAACATTAACACTGAAATCTCTCTATACGGAAAAAACAGAATTAGCTAAAATCATTTCTGTAATTATTCCTGAGCAACTGTGGAGATATGCCATACATTTAACCAATTGAAATACACTATATAAACCACATACTGCATTTTTTAGCTTCCTATTTTCTGTCCTCAAAGCATCAATTTCTTGGACCTAAGAAAGAAAAAGAAATATTTCAATAATTATGTTGCGAAAATTTTAATATCTGTGTCACCTTTGTAGATACTATAATTAATCTCAACTTTTTTCAAGGCTTATTACAATATACTCATCAAATTATAAAATACCTGTAATATTGTCCTTAATTCTATATGTTAGATATATGCTGTAAACAACTTTAAGAATGTTAACTTTTATTGACGATGAATAAATATTATACTCACATTGGGTTAATACTGTAAATACTTTAATCCCATGGGCTCTGATCCCGCCATGGGACTTCAGTGGCACACCATGCAAGGGTAGGTTTCTATATAGAGTTTACTCCAGGAACAGGAACAATCTCATACACACATTCATGCCATGTTACCAACATATCCAGATTTCATAGACTTTACAAGGGCCATTGGATCATTTAGTCCAGGGGTCAGCAAACAAACAGCAAAAAGAGCCCTTTTTTTTGTAAATTTGATTAAAAAAAAAAACTAGATAATTCTAGAGCTGCATGCATGTGAATGTGATATGATCTTTAATAAATAATATCAAACCATGCTTTCTGTAAACCTTATTTTAGTGTTTACCGCAGGACATTCACAAACTTCTACATCTTCTATTTCTTCACACTTCACATGTGTGTGTTTGTACCAGTCTTCCTGACTTTCACTCCTACTTTAATTATGCCAATTTTACTTCACATTTAATTGCAGTTTGCTTTCTTAAAATGCATGTTGCCCTTCACAGCAGGAATGCCGTAAGCTGCCTTTTCCTTTTCAAAATCAAGACCTTATTAGCAAAACAATCAAAACACAAATACAGTATCATATCCCACAATGCACTGCACATATTAAAGGGAGAGTTATCCAATGTTTCGAGATCACATATCGTTTGCTATTTAGATATGAATTGTTCATTGTTGGGCTTTTAGATGCTCACCATTTATCAAAAACAATTAGGAGGGTATTTTTTACTGTGCAATTATAGTGTTGGGAGCCACAAAGAAGTCCTTAAAGAGCCATAGGTTACAGATCCCTGATTTAGCCTGACCTCCTGTGTGTCATAAGTCATATCATTTCAACCAGCTACCCCTGTATTGAGCCCAATAACTAGTTAGACTAAACAGTTGTGAGGCAAAGGCAGAGAACAGGAGAGACTGAGATCAGGGTGGTGGAGCCAAGTGAGGTGTATGTGGGGGGACTAGCACCTCTGCAATGGAAATAGTATGGGGGCTCCACCCCCCCCCCCATAAAGTTGCATGCCTCTAGGACAGTGGAGGAAGGGGAAGAGTTATATTCAAACTTTGCCTATATAGAAAAGTTGTACTGTATAACTCTGGAGAAACCAGTCTAGTTAAAACAGTTATACCAGTACAGTAGACCCTCAGTTTACATGGAGGTTGTGTTCTTGGCAACCCCGCGTAAGTTGAATTTTCATGTAACTTAGGGCGCCTGGAAACTGACCAGTTTAGAAACGCTGGTCAGATTCCTGTCTCCCTTGAGAAAGGGGGAGCTGGGAGCCAGGCTCCAGCTCCCCCTGCTCAGAGGAGCCATGAAACTGACCAGCGCTGGTGCTGGTCAGTTTCTAGGGTTCCCCACACAAGCGGGGGGAGACGGGAACCAGGCTGCCACCTGGTGCCCAGGGACTGGGAAACCACTCCTGTCAGGGTGGCAGACCAGAGTCAGACTGCCACCCCAACAGGAGCAGTTTCCCCACTCCTGTCAGGGGAGGGAGTCTTGTTAACCCAAGACACATGCAACTCGAGTGCGCGTATCTCAGGGTTTTACTGTATAAGGTATCTTTATAACAGTGTAAGTGCTCTTACATTAGTGATTTTATAATATATCTATATTAGTAAAAATACAATATCCCCAATAGATATAGTTATACCAAACTGAAAAGAGCATGTGGACCACTCCTCACAGAGTCTAAGATACATACGTGAACCTCAGTTTTCACATTAGTAACATATATATAAATGTCTTCAGTAATCTTGTTTTAAATATATTACTTACAGACTGGCTGCTGTCTAAAAAGGAACAGATTTCATGGACAAGCCTCTTTCTCTGATCCTTATTTTTCCTACAAAATAGATGTTTTAGACTATATTTGCACCTCTAAATGTTCTGATGTACATTAAGTGAAAATCAAACAGAATAAAATGAGAACTAGATCTACGAAAGCCCAGCATATGAAAAGCTGTTTCTCAGAAAAGGTACTTACAAGATTTGCAAATAGGTTTCATTTTTGACCAGCACCTGCTCACCATTTTCTGTGTGAAATACGTAAACATAGTATGATTACATTTTAACAAACATAATAGCACTTTTCCAAAAATGTCACAATCAGGAATAATAATAGCATCAAAATGCGTCACCCAGACCTGGTGCTTTAAAGCAAGATCTATATAGGTCTCAGTTCTACAAGCTGTTCGATGCAGATGGACCTCTGCACTTCACATTCACTTCAGCTGAGTGCTAAGTGGGAACAGAGCTCTGCACATGTAGCTCCATTTCATGGAATGAGAGAATTCTAGGGCTGGAAGGGACCTCAGGAGGTCAAGTCCAGCCCCCTGCCTAAAGCAGGATCAGCCCCAATTAAATCATTCCAGTCAGGACTATCTCAAGACAGGACTTCAAAACCTCCAGGGATGGAGATACCATTTGCAGGAGCAGGGCCACAGTTTACAGGAAGACAATGTTAAGTCCTAGCAACAGTATACAGAATTGCTTGTTTTAAACTTGACGCTGGAGAACCCTGGAGATTTAGATAGCCAAGGGCCTGAGTTCTGATTTCAGACTCACTGATGTTATCCCCAATTACTTAAATGCAGTCATTTCTGATTTACATCAATGTGCACGAATGGAGAATCAGGTCTAAAGCCTCTTAAGGGCCTCATCCTTTGAGGTGCTGAATACCTCTTCCACAACTGCTTCAGTGGGAGTTCGGGATGCACCTTGCAGAATTGGATCGTAAATTCTCATCCGTAGTTGCTTGTTGGCAAATATGTTGGAAATAAATTATTGATTGGAAAGATTGGATTTGATTATTGTGTTATTCCAGGCTGCAGAGTTATTTTAATAATTATCATTTTGGCCTCACCCCTTGACAAGGATTAGAATTTACCTTGCTTTTCAAGTAATGGCATTTTGAGAGCGGAACCTGAAATAAGAAACAGAGATGAGTTTAGGCTATGATCTATGGTTATTCCTTCCTTGTAGGGATGTTACAATTTTCAACCTTAATGCCCCATTCAATATGTTTCTAAGTAACAAAAAGTCCATTGATTAGCTGTGGTGAGGATGTACAGCCCCACCCGAAACACTAGATAGGTACTTGTGACTATACTATAGTGTCACTATCCAGGACCTGAGTTTGCTAGATGACCCGAACTCCTTATAAACATGGAGGATGGGGGCTAAAAGGAGAACCCTGATTCCCCCTTGGTCTTCATACTGGAATATGGGGTGGAGAAGCTGTAAGACAAGCCCATCCCAATCTTTTTTACTTCCCTGTAATTTGTGGGATGACAACAGGAGAACTCACACAATTCCTCTCCTGTAATGAATGGGGATGAAATAACCCCAATCTCCCCCTTAATCACACTGAGACTGGGGAGAGGTCAGGCACAGCAAAACCTTCCATAGCACCTCTTTATTTACTGAACCCTAAGGAGCAAGTTCAGCAGAGGGAAACAAAAATTATTAAGAAGCTGGAGCACATAACCTATGAGGAGAGGCTGAGGGATTTGGCCTTGTTTAGTTTACAGAACAGAAGACTGGGGGGTGATTTAATAGCAACCTTCAACTTCCTGAAGGTGAGCTCTAAAGAGGATGGTGAGAAACTGTTCTCAGTGGTGTCAGATGGCAGAACAAGGAGCAATGGGCTGAAGTTACAGAGGGAGAGGAGTAGGTTGGATATAGGAAAAACTATTTCACCAGGAAGGTGGTGGAGCACTGGAATGCGTTGCCTAGAGAGGTGGTGGATTCTCCATCCCCTGAGGTTTTTAAATCCCAGCTTGACAAGGCCCTGGCTGGGATGATTTAGTAGGAGATGATCCTGCTTGAAACAGGGGATGGGACTAGATGACCTCCTGAGGTCCCTTCCAGCCCTGGGATTCTATGATTTGAGGGGCTATAGTGAGACTTCCTCACAGCCCACACTTTACTTATTTCCTAGAGGACAACGGCGAAACCCCCATAACTGCTCCACTAACGCTAGGAATTTGGGGCCCCCACATCCCACTGTTTACCCCCAGAAACTTGGGGGAGGCTCCAACAGCTCCCCCATTCATCTGGGAATTTGGGAACTATAGTTAAATCCCAACAGCCACCATCCACCCCAGAAATTTAGCGGTTCCCACAGCTTCTCCCACTCCCTCCAGAACTGGGGGGCCTCCCCATATACCCCCATGCACCCCAAGGACTTCATTCCCCACAGGTCCCCCTCTCACTTCCATCCACCCCAGGAAATTGGGGTATCCCCACAGTTCCCCACTCACCCCCATGTACCCCAGAGACTTTGGGGGCTCGCCACAGCTCCCCCATTCACCATGTACCCGAGGGATTTGGAGGATTCCCCCAGCTCCCCCACTTGCCCCTATGCACCCCAAGGACATAGCTCCCCACAGATCCCACACACACCCCATACACCCCTAGGATTTGGGGGCTGCCCACAACTCCACCACTCGTTCCCATGCATCACAAGGACGTGGGGGGCTCCCCACAGTTCCCCCTTCACCTCTTGCACCCCTGGGATGTGGGGGCTCCCCACAGGCCCTCACGCACTCCCAGGCACCCCGGGGACTTCGGGGCTCTGCAAAGCTCCCCCACTCGCACACTAGGATGTGGGGGAGCATAGCGAACCCCCCATATTCACCCTCCCACCCCCGGGCGCGCCCCGCGCCCCGCGCCCACCCTCCCGGCGGCCAGATCGGTCTGCAACGGCCGTTCCACGTCACGGACGGCGGTTCCAACGGCCGGGAGGGAGCTGCGGGGGGAGGGGAGGGGAGGCTAGAGTGGGGGCGGGGTTTGGCATTGGGGGGCAGGAGCAGTGGGGGAGGGGTTTAGCACTGAGGGGGGGGTCAGGAGCGATAGTGGGGATTGGCGGGGGGCAGGAGTAGGGGGAGGGGTTTAGCACGGGGGCAGGAGCGACAGTGGGGGTTGGCGGGGGCAGGAGTGGGGGGGGAGGGGTCTAGCACTAAGGGCGAGCGGGGTTGGAGGGGTATTGGCAGGGCGTGAGGAGAAGCCTCTGGGGGTCAGGAGCAATAGTGGGGATTGGCGGGGGTGGGGGAAGCAGCCTATGGAGGGTGCGGGGCTTGGCACTGGGTGGCCAGGAGCAGCATGAGGGATATGTGCGGGTGAGGCAGGAGCCCCCTGTAGGGTGCTTGGCATGGAGGGGGCATGGTGCAGTGGACTGAGGGGATTAGCAGGGGCTGGCATGAGGTGGCAGGAGCAGCAGGGGGGATTGGCATGGGGACTGGAGAAGCTTGGACAGGAGGAGCAGTTGGGGGGCTTGGCTCTGGGGCAGGAAGGAACCGCCTCTGGAAGGGTGGGCACTGGGGGGCAGGCAGCTGTGGTTTGTGTGGGGCAAAAGCAGCCTCTGGGGGGGTGGCCTGGCATTGGAGGGGAGGATAGGACCAATGGAGCAGGACTGCAATGGGGTGGCAGGACTAGGTCCTAGGGGAGGACAAGAATACCTGGAGGATTGGCACTGGGGGTACAGGTGCAGCCTGGAGAGGGCATGACACTGGGAATGCAGGTGCAAACTTGAGAGCACTGGGTGGGGGCACGCGATGGCAGAGAAAGAACTGGGAAAGAAAACAGCACATTGAGGGCACGGGCAGGAAAGGGGCATCCCTGGTGGAAGGTGGCTCACTTGGAGAGGTGAATGGGGCCTGGTGGAAGGGAAGTTGGCACTGAAAGCCCAGGGAAGCTCTTTAAGATCAGCCCTGCCCAAGGGTCCAAGGCAATAACCAGCATTTCCTACACAAAGCCAAACAAAACAGTCAGCAGAGCAACACTAGTGCTGAAGCTCTAACCTGGAGAGCAGATGCTACAGCCAGCGTGTGTGTGTTGGAGGGGTACCAGGGAACTGAGTATCTGGTGGTGGATCTTATAATGGAGAGGTCTTGTGTTTCTAAGATCTTGGGGTTTCGTTAAGGAAGAGGGAGTTGCCCATTTATTCTTGGCAGGAATTCACCCTTATTGTCATGTTGTTGCACAGCCAATTGAGAGATGATCCATAAAGCAAACTGCTACCCTCTGTACTATTCCCAGGAGCCCCAAAGTTGAGCTTTGAGATTAAAATTTGATCCTGCAAATTCTTACTCTCCCTGCTCAGTGTGAATCAACAGAAGTTCAAGGTTGATATTCAACAGCTGTCAAAGCTCTTTAATTATCCCCTTTTGGCCCAAGAAACACCTAGTCAATATTTCTTCAAGGTTTTGTTAGTTTGTTTCTGCTAAGAGGAGAAATGAGGAGCCAGCTATTTCTTTGGTGCCACCATGTTTATTTTCAAAGAACCCTACACCAAGTTCTGTTTCCCTAAACACAATAGAAAGAAAAAAATAGCAGGCAGTTTCCTTGCCTAGAAATGTAGGTCTACCTTTCTTTCAAGTACTATGTCCACAAGAACCTCTGTCTCTTGGCTTTGTCCTAGGCAAGGGCCACATTCACTACAGCTTCTCTTGCTTTGTCTTGCCTACACAGACACACAGGTGCGAGCCCTGGCCCCAGTGTTTGCAATTTTTCCCCAGGAAACACACACAATTTCCATGAAGCCCATTTTTTGGGATGTGGCTTTCTACCATACCCAGTAATCACTGCCAAAAGGGCATTTAAGTACCTCTTCCATTGGGCCAGAAAAGAAGGGTGGCCAGCCAACCCATCAACTTTAATTTAATTTAAACCTGCAATTGTCCATAAATCAAAGAGCCACACAACAGCCAGCATAGCACACCTTTCTCCACCCCTCAAGGTTTTACACATCATGCTGTTTTCTTGCAGGCTGAGCATCAGACATGCAGAATCTCATAGCTCACTTTAGGACAAAACTAAATAAAATTAAGGCTTGTTGGAGAATTGTCATCTGGGATTCTGTGTAATTGCTTTTTTCCTAGAATAATGATTGCAACAGCCTCTGCACTGGTTGTCTGCAAGGTTTGCTTTGCAGCTGTAAGACTAAGGAACTTTATTTAAAAATAAAGTTTAGATTCTGAAGAGCCTGATGATTTTCAAGGCAAAAAGGGGGCAACATCTCCTCTAATCTCCCATGATACCAGCTGTCAGGCGGTGGGGGAGAATTTCTGTATTTCAGGGAATCATGCAGCAAAATGCTTCATTGCAAAAGCGTGCTCCCAGAAGCACTATGCCAAAGTCTCTCTCTCTCTTTCACACACAAACACAGTGTAGTGTTCCCCTCCCACATGAAAGACGCTTGACAGCTCCACAACGTCAAGTGCATTGAAACAGACACACTCCCTCAGCTTTTGCAGGAAATTAAATGCCTTGATGCTGAGGATGCTGGGAGTTGTAGTTGCAAACCCTCCCTACACTGGGGGTGGGCGCTGCCTGGCATTGCACTCCTCCTCCTTACGAACTACAATTCCCAGGGCTGAAATAGGAGGTGATAGCAAGGAAGTAAGCTACGAGCTGCCGAGGAGTTGGTTGCTTGGTGCAGCCTAGTCTAACATTGCCCATTGCAGAAGGGACAGGGAGGGGAGAAAGCAATCAATTGCAAAAATGAACGTGGTCTTTGCAGTGAAGCAGTATGTGTCCAAGATGATTGAAGACAGCGGGCCTGGTATGAAGGTCCTCCTGATGGACAAAGAAACGGTGAGCTAGGCCCCTCTGGCTTTTGTATTTACAATGGCATCTCTTCTGGCTCTGTATTTTGGTCTTTCATGGGCAATTGGGGTAGCAGTGGCCTCCATTCCTGCCAGACCCTGCAATTTGCCGTTGGTGTGGGTTTATAGGAAGGTACGTATCTTTTTTGCTACTTCTAATGCAGTGGTTCTCAGCCAGGGGTGCCTGGGAATTGGGACTGTTTAGTCTGCAGAAGAGAAGACTGAGGGGGGACTTGATAATAGCCTTCAACTTACTGAAGGGAGGCTGCAAAGAGGCTGGAGAGAGGCTGTTCACAGTGGCCACGGATGGCAGAACACAGAACAATGGTCTCAAGTTGTGGTTGGAAAGGTCCAGGTTGAACATTAGGAAAAACTTTTTCACTAGGAGGGTGGTGAAGCATTGGAATGGTCTACCCAGGGAAGTAGCGGAGTCTCCAACCCTGGAGGTGTTTAAGTCGTGCCTCGACAAAGCCCTGGTGGGGCTGATCTGACGGGTTTGGCCCTGCTTAGAGCAGGGGGCTGGACTCAATGGCTTTGTTAGGTCTCTTCCAGCTCTATTGTTCTATGATTCTTTGATACCTCTTGGTGTACTCAGAGGTCTTCCAGGGGTACATCAACTCATCTAGATATTTGCCTAGTTTAACAACAGGCTTATGAAAAAAGCATTATGGAAGGTGGTACAAACCAATTTCATACAATGACTTGTTTGTACAGCTCTGTGTTTTATGCACCCAGATTTAAATGCAATATTTATATTCATATTCTGATTCATTTATTTTATACTTTTCTGGTAAACATGAGAGGGGAACCCATTTGTCAGTAATAGTATATGTTGCAACACTTCTGTATTTTAAGGTTTGATTTTTTTTTTTGAAGCAAGTAGTTTTTAAAAGTGAGGTGAAACTTTGGTCTTGCGTACTCCCATCAGACTTCTGAAAGGCTACACTGATCTGGATAGGTTAAGAACCACTGCTCTGTAATATTCAGGCAGTTTATTCTGAAAATGTCTTCTGAAGTTCTAGAATGCTAAATATACTAGTAACATGACACTGAAGTACAACTTGCTCTGATACAGTAAAACAAATGTGTGTGCAGTGGTTGAAAAAAATGTCTGAAAATTGTAGGGACTGGGTGTACTTGTATTTTTAAAAGTGGTTCTTTATTTAAAAAAAAATGGTTGAGAAACACAGTTCTAGTGCATGCCCTGCCCAAGGAACAGGGGGTCATAGTAACTTCCTAGACCCTCCTCCTTGCCTCTGCTTTGCACTAATAATTTGCAAAGGTGGTGACCCTTTTTAAGCAGTTCACCGCTTCTTGGGGAGTGTCCTGCCAGTGCTAGAGTGGGGACAGCAAGCAGTTCTGCTGGGCCAGAAGGAGGTTGGAGAAAGGGGTAATGAGGATTTGTGTGAGATGGCTGCTCTTAAAGGCCAATAAATCTTCTGCCACGCTCATTCCATAAAAGCATTGCTTAGGCCATGCTTTGTAGTGTTAGCTCACTGCCTAATAATCTAAAATTCTAATTGAGTATTCAAGAAACAGAGGTATAAGAGGTTAAACATCTACCTGGGGTCACACAACAAATCAGGGGAATGCCAGAAGGAACTGAATCCAGGAATCTTGAACCTCAATCCTGTTTATTAACCATTAGTCAATGCTCCCTTGTCTCACCCAGTATCTCATGAGCCTGCCCCAGCAAGGAGCAATTACTTGGCTTCTCCTTCTTTCTCCCTGCAGACGAGTATTGTGAGCATGGTGTATACGCAGTCAGAAATCCTTCAGAAGGAAGTTTACCTCTTTGAGCGGATTGATTCTTTGAACAGAGAAACAATGAAACATTTGAAAGCAATCTGTTTTTTGCGACCAACAAAGGTAAGGTACTTTGTAAAAGCAGCGGCTGGCTGTATGGGCATTTGCTTTGCACAGGGTCTGGGTGCAAACTAATCAGTTAATGCTGATATCTAAGGCTCTGATCTTGTAAATACTTTCCCATATGCTTAGCCTAGTTCTGAGCAGTCCTGGTGAAGTCACTGAGGTGACTAATGTGTGTAAAATCAAGCACAAGTTTTTCAGGCTCAGTGCCTTAGTCTGATGTATAAACTTCACCTTGTCCACAAGGTTGATTAATAGTAATAATAAAAATACAATACCCTTTAACACTCTCTCTCCTCAGTCTCATAGCCTCATTGTAAGTGTGGGCAAGTGGATTTTATACCTGGGCTGGTAAATTTCCTTGTAGTTTTGCAAAGGGTGAAAATTCTTTGATTCATTAAATTATTTAGATAATGAAAGCCACTAACAATTCCCTGTAATGTCTTACAGCACATGCTCAGCCTTTTGTCTAAGCTTGAACAACAAACCCTTTTCCAGTTAAGATTTGGAGTAATATTCAGTATTCAGGCTCCAAAAATCGTAGGATTTAAAAAAACATTTTAGGTCTTTCATTTTTCATCTGGTTTTATAACCTTTTAAGAGTCATGTTTTTCAAATTATTCTCTGCAGCCACAAGGAGCTAGAAACACTTTCTTTCTTTCTTTTTTATGACAACTGACTTTTCTCATAGTCACATGACTCCAGGAACTGGGACTTTAAGAAGAATCCAAGATAGGATCATGCAAGCTGGCTGCACTGTGGGAGCAGTAGTACTCTGAAATAGAATTCTGTGGGCCATGACCCTTCAGGCAAAATGACACATTTAGTCTATGATACTACAGTATGTGTCTGTAAAACTCACTGAGGTCACTAGGGGTTCATCTGTTGAATTTGCAGGCTGAGTTCAAGAGTTCAGTAGGCTTTTCCCATGTCTAATTTCCAGAATGAGACAGACATCTGCCTCAGGGCTTATTTTTTCTTTCTTATTAATAGTGGTGAGCAAAAATGGAGGCCAGAATATCGACAAGAGCCCAGCTCTTAGTAGGGCCCCAAATAAGTGGCCAGATTTTCAGATGAACTCAGTACATCAGGCCCACGTTGGGAACTCAGCTTGAAAATCTGATCAAAATTGTATCCCTGGGAGGTACTGAGCATTCAGTAGAATCTGAGCCTAATTTAGGTGCCTAAATGGAACTCACCCTCTTGAAAATTTGGTTCCAGGTGCGGGTGCTGTGTGTGTGGAAATCTGGCTGTGGGTTCCTTTGAAAATCAGGTCCATAGACAAGCCCTGAGAAGAGCTGGTTGGCATTTTCAGATCAAGAACAGTTTGAAAAACTCCCAGTTTGTCAAAACCAAAACTTTTCGACAGAGTCAGTTTAGATTAATTCTCTTACTTGTAATTTTTTTTGAAAAATAAGTTTAGAAATTGATGAAGCATTTCATTTTGACATATTTTCAGTGAAGAAATGCTTCCATTTTAAAAATGTGAGCTACTTATAGTGGTTTCTTTAAAGTTGAAGTCCATTTCAGTTGCCCCAATCTGAATTTTATTCCCCGAGAATTTCAGACTCAAAAATTCTCACAGTTTTTGCTTTTGTCCTGATTTGACCCCCAAGTGAGCAGCAGCAGGGTCAGATTAACCCTTCTGGAAGCCTGGGGTAAATATATCTTGTGATGCCCACCTAGACTCTGGGATGTGGCTAAAAATGAGGATTCAGTGTGCAGGAAGGGACTGCTGGGGGGCAGGCTGGGATTAGGGTGCAGGGTCTGGGCAGGCAGGGAGGGAAGATGTCAGAGGGAGAAGGGATTGGGGTGCTTATCTGGTGCAGCTGCCAGGGTGGCACAGGTGGCTCTGCACCCTCCTGCACTTGCAGGCCCCACCTCCCAGTGCTCCCATTGGCTTCAATTCTCAGCCAATGGAGTGGTGAGGAAAAGGCCTGCAGGTGAGCACTTCCCTGTGCTGTCATTCCCCCAACTGGGGATGAAGGGGTACAGCAACAAACAGAGGCGCCTCCTCCCCAGTGCCTGGAAGAGCTGGCCATGTGGGTGTTTTAGCACCAGCTCCCTGCTACTCTCCCCTCCCCCAGCCACACTGCAGGAGGGAGCCCCAAGATTGAATCACGACAAGCCAGGGGTCAAATCTCACCTGTGGGCCATAGGCTCCCCATCCCTGGCTTACTGCATAATTTTCTATTATATATGGCACATTTTCTATTGCATAGGACATTTTCTGATTCTTCTTCCTCTCGGTTCTCCTTTTATCCAGGAGAATGTGGAATACCTCATTCAGGAGCTACGGTGGCCGAAGTACAACATCTACTATATTTGTAAGTGTGTCCTGGCTCGCCAAGTATTTCAGCCTGCTTAGATGGATTCTGATGTGATGCAGATATTTTCTTCCAAACGTGAAGCATTCTGAAAGTCCTTCGTTCTGTACTCATTCAGCAGCCTTCTGATTCCGAGTCTCGCCTCAGAAAGGCCTGAGAGAGAAAGTTTTTGTCCCAATTCAACTTTTTGTTTTGTCATGACAATCACATCTGTACAACCGGAGGTATAGACAGCAGCTTTATACAAGGTTAGCATATTTCCCCAACATTTACAGGAGAAATAAACTCTACTACTGGTTCAACTTCTCTAATTCAGAATTCTCTCATTTGGCAACATCCATAATCTGGCATGATTTTTACTTAGCTGGATGGCCACTTAATATGGATGCGGCCAAGTTTCCCATGGCTGCATAAAGTTTGTTTCCAGCCCCCAGTCCTGGCTCTCAGTGTTCTGTGCTGTTTTTTAGCTGTAATTTACCGTAAGTGTCTAAGAGCCCAGTAAGCAGTGGAAATGTTGGTAATGTGGTAGCCGGTACAGACCTCCCATAGTCTGGCAAATTCTCTCCTCCGGCACCGGTCAGGTCTTGAGGGTGCCAGATTAGAGGTTCAACGTATAGTATAAGCATCTTCGTTACACTGGTATTATTCCCAAACTAGGGGAGTGTGCCACTAATCATACTGCTTTCAAACCAATATAGTTAAAGCATTAGAGACAAGCCCTTAGATGTTGTTTCTCCTCCTGTATGCTGCTAGCCTTGAGTTTTTTGTGATGTGCTCCTCCCTACATGTTGGGCTGCTAGTTCTTCTGGACTGTACTTCAAGTCCATCAAAGGCACTTAAAACTGCTTTGTCCTTCGAAGTTCACTTAGTCAAGGATCGCAAAGCGATTGGGCAGGGAGTTTCTCTTATTCTGGGAGAACTGAGGCCCCAGAAAAGTGAATCAGGTTACTGGGATGTCACCCAAGAAACAAATGTTTTTTTCAGAAACAGTGTCGAGAGATTGTGATTTCTAGCATCGCAATCTTACAACCAGCTCTCATTCTCAGCTGCTTCTGTCCCCAGGTCAGCAACGCTCACAAAGTGTTCAGAGCAGCCTCTTGCAAAGTAATGGGAGATTGCTGTCCTCTTCAGCACTTTCTCTTCTGTGAGTGTGTCATCCTGGCAGCTGTAGGGTTGAGGGAGAGGGCTGGCAACTTGAATGCTGACCCCTTTTGGCAGTGTGTTCCACAACCATTAATAATGCTTCTCTCTTCAGGGGCTTTACATCTTCCCAACACTTGATGGTGGAATGTAGGCCCTTCTCATTCCTATACTGCACATGGGGAAACTGAGGTAGCAAGGCTTGAGAGATTGACATGATTTCGCTTTGGATATAAGCCAGAAGCCAAGATTAGAATGTATTGGTCCAGGGGTGCCTAGATTGACTAGACTGTACTTTCCACTGATTAAAGCCCTAGCCCGGAATTTCTTAAGTACTGGAAACTGAATGATCCATTCCCATTTTGTACAGGGTTTAATTTCAGTCCTCTAGAAACAGATCCCTAACCCTTTTTCTTTCCAATTTGCAAGATGCCTAGGAATGAGCACAACTGGCCACTAGATGTCACTGTCAGTCTGCGAGTACACAACAAAGTCAGCAAAGCTGCTTGTCTAGAGGGGAAAACAATACGGTACAACTTTATAAAGTGTGGTGACGTGATGATGCCACAGCTCAGCTCAAGGCTGTGTTGTGCTAGGTGCTGTACAAACACACAGTGAGAGTGTTTGTTATGACAGTGTTTCTCAACCTTTTTTTTTTTAAAAATTACCCCTTTTGAAAAAATAAGTACTCACAGTATCTATAATTTTCAGATAATTTTTTTCTACCATTGCAACACATTTGTTCTACTGTATCCGACAAGTTGTACTTCAGTGTCATGTTAGTAGTATGTTTAGCATTCTAGAAATTCTGAATAATTGCCTGAATATTACAGAGCAGTGGTTCTCAATCTATCCAGATCAGTGTAGCCTTTCAGGAGTCTGATGGGAGCACGCAAGACTAAAGTTTCACCTTGCTTTTAAAAACTACTTGCCTCCAAAAATCAGACCTTAAATACAAAATCATTGTAACACTCTATTACTGATAAATTGTTTCCCTTCTCATGTTTACCATAAAATAAATGAATTAGAATATAAATACTGTAAAACACAGAGTTGTACAAGCAAGTCATTGTATGAAATTTCTTTGTACCAACTTCAGTAATGCTTTATATGTAAGCCTGTTGTAAAACTAGGCAATAGCTACCCCCTGAAAGACCTCTGAGCACCCCAAGGGGTACAGGTAGCCATGGTTGAGAACCGCTGTGTTATGTTGTACTATGTGCTATGGTGTATTATGAGAGAGAGCTCAATGGTTAGAACATTAGCCTTGTAAACCCAGGGTTGTGAGTTTGTGAGTTGAATCCTGGTGGGGTTTCAAGGATCTGGGGCAGGTTAGATTTTAAAAAAAAAAAAAAAATCTGTCAAGGATGGTCATAGGTCCTGCAGTGAGTGCAGGGGACTGGACTTGCTGACCTCATGAGTCCCCTTCCCGTTCTATGAGATATATGTTGCTGCTGCAATTCAAAGTGACCCAGGTAGATTACATCGGGAGCAACATAAGGAGGAAACATTCTGTGCCACTGCCCCAATGTACATTCTCTATGGCTAAACACGGAAAAGCTTCACTCTTCCATGGCCATCGACCCAGCATCCTAAATTATGTGATCTTAATGTGGGAAACTGGGCTGAGATAATTACCTATCTGTATTAATAATCATATAAGTGCAGATCTAGGGTAAAAGCCATCCCTGTTATGACTGGGACCCCGCCCATTCCAGCAGAAAGATTCTTGATTATTTTTTTATGCAACAGCTCCTTTGAGTATTACACGTTCACTTCCCTGCCCCCAGCCACGATTGCGCTACTGTCTTACACATCTCCTTTCAGATTTCAGTAATGTGATCAGTAAGAGCGATGTGAAGTCACTCGCTGAGGCCGATGAGCAGGAAGTTGTGGCAGAAGTTCAGGTACGTGTAATATTCTCTCATATTTTACATGGCTCTTTTCATCCCAAAGTACTTTCAAAATTGATTGAGAGACTATTGTATTTTTCATCCCAGCCACCTCTGGGGACTGACCTCAGCAGCTGTTGAACATCACAGGCTCATCAGCGCTAGGCAACAAGTTAGGACTAGAAGAACATAGGTGCTTCTAAAAATAATCTGCCCGTTCCCTGAGCTACCAGAGCTCCTGCTTCCTCTGCCATAGCAGGGTTGGTATGTGTCTCTCCTAGCTGTGATGGATAGGCATATGTGCAAAAGATGGAGCAAAAGCCATGCATCAGGAACAGCCTGGAAATGCCAGCAGAGACAGGAACTCTGGGAGGTGTGGCAGGAGGAGGAGTGGGGATTACCAGGAGGCAGCAGAGCCATGAATCATTTATGCCTTTAAGGACACATGCTTGTGTTCATGGTATTTGGACTGAATAGCTGGTGTTAAAACATTTGAACACAGGAGGCGTAAGTGTTGATGTGGCACTAACGATATTTATTTGGGTTCATTGGCAGGAATTCTATGGAGATTACATTGCGGTGAATCCACATGTGTTTTCCCTCAACCTCCTGGGCTGCTGCCAGGTATGGAAAAGGTTCTGGCCACTTCTGCAGGATCTCATTTGGGCTGCTAGTTGTGGCCATTTTCTGGTCTCCTTCAACCCCAGCTAATTGGGGATCTTGGTCAGTTGCCCAGCTGGGAAGTTAGATATAATGCGCAACTCTCTCACTGTGGTGCCAGTCACAGTAAATGTGGTACTCAGGCAGGGAGCCTGAATTCCTGCCCGTGCTGCATCTGCCTGGCTGTCTTCAAACCCTACAGATGTCAGTCAGTGTCTTAATCTCACAAGTGTCATGGTGTTTGTCTTTCGTGCAGCAGCTTGGATAGAGTCGATAAAAAGCCATTCCATAAGTCAAAGACTAAGCAGTAGGAATGAGTGAAGATGCACATAGCAGTAGGAGAAGGGACAAGGAACCTGAAAGAGAAGAGCAGTCAGTTAAGAAAATACCATGCTTCTTACCCCTATTAAACCTCATGTTTCAGGGTTTAAGCCCGTATAGATCAGGATGATCCCTTTTCTTGTGCCTTCCTCTAAATCAGCTGGGCTGGGCACTAATCAAAAACAGGACACTGGGCAAGAGGTACCCTCAGTCTGGCAATTCCCGTGCTCCTCCAGTAGTCCTCACTCTGGAAAAACTCCCATTGAAATCAATAGCGGTAACCTATGAGTAAAGACTGCAGGGTTGTGGCCTGTGTGACACCACTGAAATTAAATAAAATACTTCAGAAGTTCCTAACTACTCATTTTATTTATTTATTTATTGCTTTGTCCAGTAAATACCTAAGAGTGCTGCTGCTCTGCTTTTGAATGCAGACTCTGGACACTAGTTGAAGGAGACTATGTATATATCACAAGACAGCTTTAAAAAACATCCACAAATGAGAGAGAGAGAGAGAGAGAGAGCAAGAGTGAGTGTGTGAGTGTGTGTGTGTGTCTTCAACAGAGACCAGTGACAGATGCCCCAGAGGGAGTGAACAGAACAAGTAATCATCAAAGTGATCCCTCCCCTGTCATCCATTTCCAGCCTCTGACAAAGAGGTCAGGGACCCCATTCCTACCCGTCCTGACTAATAGCCATTGATGGACCTACCCGCCATGAGTTTATCTAGTTCACTTTTGAACCATGTTAAAGTTTTTCGTCTTCACAACCTCCTCTGGCAAGGAGCTCCGCAGGCCAACTATGTTCTGCATGAAGAAAATATTTCCTTTTGTTAGTTTTGAACCTGCTACCCTTTAATTTCATTTGGTGACCCCTTGATTATGGACATTCAGTCTGAGATACAGCCGCATTCAGGAAGAAAGTACTGGCACTTTCAGCTCCATTTGACTTCAGTTTGAACTGCTCAGGATCAATCTGGCCTCAGGTTGAGCACCCTAAAAAGGTTGTGATACCCCAAACCAGTAGCTGCTTTGGCAAGTGATGACCATGCTTCCTCTTGCTAGGAATGCAAGCTGCATTTGCTGGGAATCATAAGCAAATGATCTTTTTTTGTTAGCAGCCATGTGTCTCTAAAGGATAATTTCCTCTCCAATTGAAGATGGCGGTGAAATTCCCACTGACTTCAATGACAGCAGATTCAGGATTCTTTTGATCTTACAGTATCACTAAAAACTGCTCTTTGCCCCTCAGCACGATACTAGCTTTCGGCTCCTGTTTCATTCCCTTGAAATGCATATGGGGAAAATCTCACCCGTGTGTTTTCAGTAGTGAAGGAGCTTGTTTCAAGGGGCCATGCAAGCAGTTCAGGGCCAAAACTAGGATTTTCTAGGAAAAGCAAATTTTAATACCCAAATACAAATCAGAATGTCTCATGCATATTTGAGAAGCCATTTAAAAAGTAACTATCCCTGCAATGTGAAGAAGCCAAACATCCCAGCTGTTGTGCTAGGGCTTGAATTCCCAAATGGAAAATGCCTAGCGACAGAAAGTGAAATTGTGAAGCCTGAGTCTCTCTCCAGGCCCAGGTCGGATGAACAACATAGATTAGGGCCCTGATCCTGCACGCACGTACCACACATTCTTCACCTTGACTACCACAAGGAGTCCCATCAGTGGAATTCATCCCTGGCATACACAGGAATCCTTCGGGATTAGGACCTAGGTTGTTAATATTCTTTGGGTTGTAATTGTCTGTGCTGTACTCCTGAAAGCACATAAAGAATCATAGAAACATAGGGTTAAAGGGAGCTTAAGATCACCTGGTCTCCTCCTCCCTCAAGCTGAGGCAGGACCAGTGTAACTAAACTAATTATTTTATTCTGACAGTGCCCCTAAATTTAGTGGCATTGTGGAGACCTCTCCTACTGCTGTTCCTCGTCCTTCTGTGCCCGTCTGGGGGAGCCTGCCTGTGTGTGCTATTTCACCGAACGGTGCATTTCTTTCTCTGGTTAACCGAAGTGGGGTACAGTGCAGTAATGGGGTTTCCTAATGGGTGTATTCTTCTCTTTCAGGGTCGCAGCTGGGATCTGGCCCAGCTGTCCCGAACAGCCCAAGGGCTGACTGCTTTGCTCCTGTCTCTGAAAAAGTGCCCCATGATTCGTTACCAGCTCTCTTCTGACCCAGCAAAGAGGCTTGCGGAGTGCGTCAAGGTATGGAGTTGCCCTGCACTGATCCTGGCTCGCTGATTGCACCTCCTGTCGCAAATCAGCAGCGTTTTAAAAGGAGAAAATTTTTCTTTTGGGAACAGTTCTTTGTCGAGATCCCTGCCTTGGCCACTGGTTTGCTGGACAATCTTGGGCAAGTTGCTTCTCTTTTCTGGGCCTGAGTTTTCCCAGTCGTGTAACTGGCAGAATGCTGATTTCCCTCACTCTTAGGAGTGTGGTGGAGATTAAGGGACGGAGTCTTCTCAAGCTTTCCAAGACCCACAGCAAAATGCAAGGCATTAGTAGTGCTTTGTAATCACAGCGCACTCTCTTGCACTCACTAGCATCCAGGCTTCAGGGAGTTCTGCCCCTCTGTAGGCGGGACTGACGGACTTCTCTGGCTTTCTGCCCCTCCAGCAAGTGATTACTAAGGAATACGAACTGTTTGACTTCCGGCGCACCGAAGTTCCTCCATTACTGCTTATTCTGGACCGCTCAGATGATGCCATCACCCCACTTCTGAACCAGGTGAAAGGACCTCTTGCTTAGCTGAAAAGGCTGGGAATGGGTGGGTGCATGGGACACTGAGGTGTTTATCGCAGTAGTCCAGCGCTCCCTCAAATTTTTTCCATCCATGGGCAGAATAAATATTATGTGCACCAGGGCATGTGTGGATATGCACCACCAATAGAAACACATGCTTATGGCTGTGGACACTGCTAATCAGCTGGGCGGTCTCTGAATCTCTCCTGGGCAGCTGCCCAAGCGCTCAGCTTACCAGGAATATTGTCAGAGTCCCAGGGTTTGGGTTCACAGCTCTCCTGGGAAAGGTTTAAAGTAAAGAATGGTTCCCTTCTGAAAAAATTCTTCTCCCCTACTGGGTTTTCAGGGCTGTGGCTCACTCCCACAGGATCCTACTGGTTCCAGTGGCAGATCCAGTTGGCCTCCTGAAACTCCAGCCTTTGGTGTATCCTAACACATGCTTTAAATGCAGGGCCTAAACTTCTGAGCAATGTCCCCGTTAATGGATTACTTGAAGCACATTCTTGGCAGCAATCCATTGAATGACCTCGTACCAGTGTATTCTCACTGCTGCATTATGGATGAGCTCTAGCATTTCTTGTGTGGCCGGTTGTGGCTTTTTGAGCTGCACTAGGGCTGCGCTGCAGACTCTGCATCGACCTGCCCATTCTGTCACCTTTGATTTCTTTGGGATGTGCTTGGGGACTGGTTGGCCTTGGGGCTAGGTAATGGCTGTCATGGCAGTGGTGTGTACTCATAGGGCAATCTGGGAGTCTGTGGATGGTGGGAGACGCTGTGGGAAGCTGAAACACCACTTCGATTTTCATCCCCGACTTTTTCTTCTTCTGCTTGGGGGAATTTTCCTCAGGTGATTTGATGCTTAAGTGGATTGGGAAAGGAACCTCTGTGCCCTGTGTGGGCACTGACTTAATCCAGCAGAGGTCAGAGGAGGTAGTAAACGCTTACCTTCATCAGCCTGTGTGAAATGAGTTCAGCTAATCTCCTCCACCCAGTTCTACCAGCAAGGACAAGCACCATCACAGCTGGCCTTAATTAGAGCAGAGAGGCCAAGGATGAAGCAGGGCTTGGAGAACGACCTGCCCTTTTACCAGCAAGACCCCGTCTGTGCTGCAAACACAGCTGTGTCAGGAGACCTGTCCCAGTTTGTAGCATAGATGGGACTCTGTGGCCTACAGCTTGGGACATGGGAGAGTTATGGAATGTGGGAATAACCTGGTCCCCAGATGCAGTTGGGTTTAGGTAGCTGGATTCTAAAGAAGATCTCTCCTAGATGCATTTCTGGGCTTATTCAACACACAGGGTGCATCTACAGTAGCCAGCTACTTCGAAGTAGCTGGCACAACGTCAAAATAGTACACGTCGCATCTACATGTGCCATGAGCTATTTCGATGTTGAAATCGATGTTAGGTGGTGAGACGTCAAAATCGCTATCCCTATATGAAGATGGGAATAGTGCCCTACTTTGACGTTCAACGTTGAAATAGGGTGTGTGTAGACTATCCGCGTCCCGCTACGTCAAAATAGCGGGGTCCTCCATGGCGGCCATCAGCTGAGGGGTTGAGAGATGCTCTGTCCAGCCTCTGCAGGGCTGTATGGTCGCCATGTGCAGCAGCCCTTAGCCCAGGGCTTCTTGCTGCTGCTGCAGCTGGGGGTCCATGCTGCATGCACGGGGTCTGCAACCGGTTGTCGGCTCTGTGGATCTCTTGCTGTGCAGGGCGAGTGTGTCTGGGAGGGGCCCTTTAAGGGAGTGGCTTGGGGCTTTGCTGGTCCCTTACTTCGACGGGGAGCGCTTGTGTGTGTGTGGACACTCCACATTTCCTTCTGGGGTGGCTCCTTTCGACGTTCCCTGTTGCTACTTCAACGTTGAACGTCAATGGCACCAGCCCTAGAGGACGTGTAGACGATGTGCGTCGAAGTAGCCTATTTCGATGTTATGTCGAAATAGGCTACTTCGATGTAGTGTGCTAGTGTAGACGTAGCCATAAACAGCTTTTTCCCACCCCCTACTTGATGTATTTTGTACCTGTGGTGTGACTTCAGCCACTCCTTAGATCAAAAAGTAAGACAAGAATTTCTCTTCTGCCCTGGGCCCTTCTGGCTCATTGACCAGAATGATGTGGCAGTGTCAGAAGCCCAGCAGAGTCCTGGTTTGCAGGGCTACAGACAGCAGGCAGGATAGGTCCCAGGAGAACATTACTTGGTGTACAGAGATGTCTGACCCAGCACAAACATTCAGATGAATATAAGCGAAGTGGCAAACATGTCAGCACTTTGATCAGCTCACAAACGTCCCTTCCGATAACATTAGGCTTCTCAGGATAAATATAGTAACGCGCTGATCTTCAAAACCACACACTCCTCCTGCTGCATAAGAAGCAGACGAGCAAGCAAGAAGCGGTACAGCCTGTAACAGTCAAAGCTGCAGCCAAAAATACACTCCCGTTCATGGGCAGAGAGCAGGGAGATGACTATGGCAAGCACACGGGTTCTAACAGGAATATTCATCCCACCCTGCCCAGGTGTCCTGGCTTGGTGGTGTTACCTTTGCAGTACATTTAAATACAACCAGCTGCCTGGAGCAGGAACTGTTCCTTTCTGGCGGTACAAGGGGGTCCTGTATGGGAGTCCCAAGTTGCTAAGTTATGAGAAATATCAGTTGCAAGATGCTGGCAATTGCCCTGGGGAGTTTCCGGCTTACAAGGTGTAAGGAATCATGAATATTGTCTTTTTGCTTTTAAACCTTGCTCTTGATTCCCATTTACACTCAGGTCTCTGGCCATGCAAAGCTGCTTTAAAGCAAGAGAGCTCACAGTTCACTCTAAGGGTCCCTTGTGGATCCAGCTACTTTGCAGCTGGGGGAGTGCGTGGCCACCCATGTAGCTTGTCAGTGCCAGCTCTACTCTTGCTAGCTCACAACAAACAGCAGTGAGCGCACTGTGGGACAGGTTTCAGCGTGGGCTGTGGAAGCCAGCCTGCCACGCCACAGCCTCCTCGCTGCTATTTGTAGCAAGCTGACTAGAGCACAGCTAGCATGGCTATGGCTGCAGGATTCATGCTTCTGGTTGCACTGGGGGTGTGTCCTGAAGTGGCGTAAAGGGGCTTTAGTGGAAATGCAAATTAGGCCCATTGTATCTCAGTCTTGATTTAAATCAATTGTGGCATAAGTCAAACATTTGTCTCCTTTTCCCCTAGTGGACGTACCAGGCCATGGTGCATGAGCTGCTGGGGATTAACAACAACCGAATCGACCTCTCTCGAGTACCCGGCATCAGCAAGGATCTCCGGGAGGTGGTGTTGTCTGCCGAGAATGACGAGTTTTATGCCAACGTAAGTGGCTGTGTGCTGTGAGCTCTGAGGTGGTCCAGACTCAGGTCTGGGTTCTGTTCCTTATTCTGCCACTGAGTTGCTGTGTGGCCTTGGGCAGCATCGGTCCCAGTTCCGAGCCTCAGTTTCCCCAGTATAATGGAGTGATGATTTTTACCTACGTGCCAGTTAAATGAATGTTTATAAGGAAGAAATAGGCTTTAGTGCCCATTTCTATTGCCTAAATGTAACCGTTTTGTATCTCTGAGCTTGTCACTTGCCCTCCGAGCACTGCATGGGAGGATGCACTAAACCCCCATAGCATCTGCAGATCACCACCCCCTGCTGCCCAAACAGCAACCAGCTCAGCTGGGAGCCTCCTTCCCTCCCACCCCCTCTGTTTTGTCCTCCACAGAACATGTATCTGAACTTTGCCGAGATCGGCAGCAATATCAAGAACCTAATGGAGGACTTCCAGCGCAGGAAGCCAAAGGAGCAGCAGAAGCTGGAGTCCATAGCTGACATGAAGGTAAAGAGGATGGCTGTGATTAGTCAGGCACCTTAGAAACACATGCAGCAGCTTGTAAAGATCCCTTCTGCATGGCCAGTACCAGTGACTCGCTCTGCTATAGCACGTAGGCTCCTGGGGGTGGAAGATGACTCTTTGGGGTGTGTTTATACAGCCCTGTCCTGGCCAAGGCTAGGGTGTATAGGTGTTACTGCACTACAAGTAGCTACAATAGTACCATGCCCATGCACACACTTCACTATCTTACCCATCTGTTGTGGACCTGAAGAAGCCACAAAACCTGGGTGGATTTCCAATAAGTAATTTTCCAGGAGTCAGGAGAGTGAGCAGCAGAGAGCAGCTGCTCTCTGTAAAGATTCCTGCCACCTGCAAAGCTCCCCCTGCAGGGGACACCATAGAGACATTCTGAGGCTGGAGCTATAGCGACAATTCACCCTACAGTGCTGATCTCTGATATATGTCAGGAGTAACTCCAATGGACCCAGTAGAAATGCCTGGTGGTAAACCCAGCACAGGTTGAGAGGCACGTTCTGGTACAACATTCTGCTCCCCATTTTCTAGAGGGGTGAGTCTCTGCTTTCCCATTGCAGGCGTTTGTGGAGAACTACCCACAGTTCAAGAAGATGTCGGGCACAGTATCGAAGCATGTGACGGTGGTGGGGGAGCTCTCCCGGCTGGTCAGCGAGCGGAACCTGCTGGAGGTGTCGGAGGTCGAGCAGGAACTAGCCTGCCAGAATGACCACTCCAGTGCGCACCAGGTACTTGAATCTCCTCCTTCCTTTAACTGTTTCCACTTGGGCTGATCCTGCAGCCCCTATGCTTGTGGAACTAGATCAAACATCAGTCAGACCTGTGCACATGGAGCCTACAGAGCTGGGATCTCCAGTGGCAGAGCTAGCTTCCCACTGCCACTCATGTGATTCAGACAGGAAGGAGTCTTGAGTAACAATAGCAAACACAAACAGGTGATACAGTTTGCAAGCCACAGTCAGCTGAACTTGCTCATTGCATCCTAATAGTGCCTGGGGATGAGGAGATTAGGATTGCATTAACAGGAGAGTTGTGACCTAGACTCAAGAAGTCATTCTTCCGATCTACTCTGAGCTGATTAGGCCTCAGTTGGTGTATTGTGTCCAGTTCTGGGCACCAAATTTCAAGAGAGATGTGGAGAAGCTCCAGAGAAGAGCAACAAGAATGATGAAAGGTCTAGAGGACATGAGCCATGGGGAAAGACTGAAAGAACTGGGCCTGTTTAGTTTAGAAAAGAAAAGACTGAGTGGGGACATGATAGTGGTTTTCAAGTACCTAAAAGAGTGTTACAAGGAGAAAGGAGAAAAATTGTTCTTGGCCTCTGAGGATAGGACAAGGAGAAATGGGCTTAAACTACAGCAAGGGGGTTTAGTTTGGACATTAGTAAAAACTTCCTAACTGTTGGGGTGGTTCAACATTGGAATAAATTGCCTAGGAAGGTTCTGGAGTCTCCATTACTGAAGATATTTAAGAACAAGTTAGACAGACATCTATCAGGGATTGTCTAGATGGTACTTGGTCCTGCCGTGAGGGCAGGAGACTGAGCTCAATGACCTCTCAAGGTCCCTTCCAGTTCTAGTATTCTAGGATTTTATGACCATGGCATACAAGTATCCTTAGCCATCTGTTCTTTATGTGCAGCTCTGTGTCTCATGGGCTGTGTCTACACGTGCCCCAAACTTCGAAATGGCCATGCAAATGGCCATTTCGAAGTTTACTAATGAAGCGCTGAAATGCATATTCAGCGCTTCATTAGCATGCGGGCGGCAGCGGCGCTTCGAAATTGACGAGGCTTGCCGCCGCGCGGCGCGTCCAGACGGGGCTCCTTTTCGAAAGCACGCCACCTACTTCGAAGTCCCCTTATTCCCGTGAGCTCACGGGAATAAGGGGACTTCGAAGAAGGTGGCGTGCTTTCGAAAAGGAGCCCCGTCTGGACGCGCCGCGCGGCTGCAAGGCTCGTCAATTTCGAAGCGCCGCTGCCGCCCGCATGCTAATGAAGCACTGAATATGCATTTCAGCGCTTCATTAGTAAACTTCGAAATGGCCATTTGCATGGCCATTTCGAAGTTTGGGGCACGTGTAGACGTAGCCATGGTGAGTCGTCAGTACAGCCATCAGTTGAATGAAGTTTGAGCATCTCCATACGGTGGGATATTTGGCACTTACAGAAGATTGTAGGGTTTTTCTGCTGGGGGTGCTGTGTGAATTTTTTGCTATAGCACCAACTATTCCTATTAACGTCTGTGGCAGCTATGCACAAGTGTCCTTATGGGTGTGTGTATTTTTAGAGTGAGAATCCCACGTCTAGAGGCAAGAATGTTATTCTCAATCCCTGAGGGTAGCTTCTGAGCTCCCTTGAGAAGTGCTACATCTGAGTTGGTGCTGGTGTGAGCTAGGACACATGTAATTTGCTGTGTTCACATAAAGCAGGTGGTGAGAGAACTTGACATAAAATTACTCATCTTATAACTGCTCCATGCATATAGTTGGTTAAGAGGGGACTCAGTTACTAGCAGTCATTTCCTGGGTTACTAGTAATGGAGAGATTATGTTGATTATAATAGAAAGGAAAGTTTTCTTTTCCTTGTTTCTGCTGTTCATTTGCATTTTGCACTTCACTCGCCTTCATCTTTGAAACTAAGATTGTCTGTAGCACTGAAGGTGCATGTGGTACTTTGATGTAACTAGACTGGTTTGTTGCATGATCCTGGCCTGCAAACCACAGTGTGCGACAAGCTCTGTGAGAATGGATTCCTGGATGTATGTATCTTGCAGGTGATTAGATGAGTCAGTTTCACAGTAGGATTTGCAGGCCTCTGTGAGAGGATGTGCTCCAGGTTGAGTCCATGCAAAGCCCCAGTGGGACTTTAGTCAGTTGCATTGATTCTCATGCACACCATGCTTCTGCGTTTGGGTTTCCAATGCCGCAGGGAAACAATTTATGACCCAAAAAAGCATATTTTCATTAAAAAAAAAAAAGTGGAAAATTGGCCTGGAATTCAGTGGAGGCTTGTAAAGTATTACACAAAGGGAGAAGAAAACAAAATGCACAGCCACAGATGGGGAATAATTGGCTGATTGGCAGTACTGCTGAAAAGGACCTGCCATTTAAAGCTCATCACAAATTGACTAGAAGTTTAAAAATGGGATGCTGGGGTGGAAAAGGCTAATATCAATCTGTGGTGTATTAGCATCAACACTGTGCATGTATAAGCTGCGGGAGGTCGTTGTGAGCACTGAGTCCAGTTCTGCTGTGCTGCGCTGGAAGAAGGATGAGGACAAACTGGAGTGAGAGCAGAGGAGGGTGCCTGGAGCACTAAAAGGTTTAGAAAACCTGATCTGTGCAGGGAGACTTAAAACACTGGATGTTGTTAGTCTTGAGAAGAAGACAAAGGGAGTGAAGCAGTGTTCTCTGCAAGCTGTGTGCTTGTGCAGCCACTCAGGAGAGAGTCAAATGCTGCCCAGCTGATTAGCAGTGCACCCACCCACGCCTAGCTTTTGTGTTTCTACAGCTGGTGCACATTCACATGTGTCTCAGGGCACATAAAAACTCATCCTGCACATGGATGGAAAAGATTAGAAGGAACATGGCTGAAAAGTCTCGCTCATTTGAAGACCTATCATGAAGATAGTGATCCATCATTCCCCATGTTCAGTGAAGAGGGGATGAGGAGTAATGGGCAATCTGCAGCAAGGGAGCTTTAGGTTGGGAATTCAGGTTCTGCAGGTTGAAGCTCTCTTGTCTGGCGGGACAATGGACGCTGCTCACGGAGAAGGCACCTGGACCAGAGAGCTCCAGCTGTGCCTGGCACAGCAGAGCCTGGTGGTGGTAGGGAGTCCTGCTGGCAGTCTGCTCTGGTGAGTCCCAGGCAGGGAGCCAGGTTGGGGCAGAGGGGTCAGGGGAAGGGAAGCGCACTTGGGGTTAGGGAGCCCCACTGTGGGGAGCCCAGCCCCAGGTGGGAACCCTGTCAGGAGTCCCGCTGGTGAGGAGGAGGGGAAGGTGGGAACCAGGCTGTGGCACCCAGCACCTGCAGTCCCACAGTGGTGAGGACCCCAGCTAGGGCCAGGGAATCTGTCAGCCCTGTGGTGGGGAACCAGTGGGCAATGAGCCTGGCCAGCAGCCCTGCAACCACTGGGATTTCTGATGGAGGAAGCCTTGCAGCCCCACAAGGGAGCCCTGCAGGACTGGGGGGACCCTTCCCCCACCGGCCAAGCAGCCAGCCTGACCTCTCCTTGTCCAGCGAATCCCCTCATTTAGGACCACTCAGTTCCTGAGGGTGCCAGATGATGAAACTACAGCCTGTATTAGGGAAAAATGCGAGAGGTAGCTAGGCCCTGGCACAGGCTTCCAAGGGAGGCTGTGGAATCCCTGTCATTGGAGCTTTTAAGAACAGGTTGGACAAACACTTGTCAGGGATGGTCTAGGTTTACGTGGTCCCACTTCAGCGCATGAGGCTGGACTAGATGACTTCTCCAGGTACCCTACGTTTCTATGATCATTATTAATAAAAAAAAAACAAAAACAAAACCCAAGCATTTATCTTCCTTTTAGGTTTGTAAAATCCCAAATTTGAAACCCACCTAAATGAAGCAAAACTATATTGCCTGTGTGCCTGTCCCCTCCTTATATGCACAGCAGTGGTAAAATAGACTTAAACTTCACAATTTATGACTGTGATGCTGAAGGAATGAGTTGGGCCTTGATTCTTTTGAGTTTCAAAGCTCTAACAATCTAAAATGTGAAATCCAGCTGTGATCAGACTGTGTTTGGGGAAATCCCTTGCCTGTGAGGTCTGCCTCCCACCCCCCTGCTTTTTTTTTTTTTTTTTAATAGCGTGGAGCTGCTTAAATAAAGGCTTTCTTTGGCGAAAGGCTCAGAACGCCTTGAAAAGGGACTTCTGTTAGATGGCTGAGTGTTGACTGATGCTCTGACCCCTTGATGGCTCATATAATTCCGTGACCTGCCCCAGAATCTGACAGTACGTCAATAGTGATGTATTGAAGCTGCTGACTCTACACAATGCTGCCGTTTTTTTATTTCCTGAGAGCGACTGGTTTATGACACACAAAGAATTCAGCCACAGACTCAGTATTTATCCTTTATGACGCTGATGGTTGGTGGCCTGAAAATACAACTTTTGAAAAGAAATTTCACTGCAGTGGCAGCTATGTGGGGTCACGCAGTAGGCGTGTGTTACGTTAATGATATTTGCAAAGAATTTGACGTGCATTTTTCTAATCTGTGGTGTTCTGTGCTCCAAGTGGCTGGCTTGGAAAATATTAGCAGTCCAAATGTTTTAATCTGTAGTCCACATCCTCGGATGTGCACATGCAGAGCATCTGCTCCTAGCATAGCCACGTTGGCTGGAGTAAACCCGATCACACAGCTGAAGTCAGTGCAGATAGGCAGATCTGTGTTCACTTTGATATATCCTGATAATGACGTACTAATGTAGAGTCTTAGCCATAAAAGGGTAAAAACAAACCCTTGGAGTCCCTTACTTTTGCTGTCTCATGGAGCAAGTGTAATCTTGACACTTACAAATTAGTGTTTGAATTCTCACTGCCAGCACCATGTGCCACCTGCTGGCATCTTTTTGCCTCTCAGATCAGGAGTAACAGATTCTGCCAAGTGCCTAGCACAGGAGTAAGCAACTTTCTGAGGCAGAGAGCCAAAATTTGATCTTTTGACCTCTGTGTACAGTCCTTGTGCCAGTCATACTTTTTCACTAATACTCCTACTTACAACAGCTTCATTAATGAGTAAATGAAGACACGGAGCTTTACCATTTTGGTGGTGGTTGGTAGCATTAGCTGGTCTTTTGTTAGTCCCCAGGTGGCCTGGCTTTGAGCAAGCTCCTGGCCGCATGGGTTGATTAAAATTGGCACACATGCCACTCTTGGCATGTGTACTGCGGGTTGGTGACCCCTGGCCTAGCGCATAATGCTAACAAAAACAACAAAATAAATAACTTTAACTGGTGATGCAACCAGTGATGGAGGAGGCAGTGGCCTATGCCTGCAGTGGAAATAGACACAAGAACTTATGAGGCAGCCATGAATGGCTGAAAGACACATGCATGGTAAGAGCCCAGTTCTCACATCTGTCTTGTCCACACACTGAAAGCTGGATGCAGCCAAAGTGCTGTTCATTCTCTTTTTCTTGGCAGTCACTCAATAAGGAATAGGATGTCTTCCTGTCCCCCCTCCTATCTGTGAGTCTGTTGATGGCTGATCAGCCTGAGTCTGTAGCTGCAGGCCTTATCACAGACAGGGCAGGTGTTGGTAGCTGTTGGAGGGGCGTGGGGCAGTTTTTGATGCTCTTTTCTTCTTCTCCACCTCTCCTCATCTGCACTGAAGTGGGACCTCTCAAACTGCACAACCCTCTCATGGATTACCGTTCTCCACAGGGGGTGGTTTTGGACAAGGTTCTCCCAAGGGTTGATACCAATGCTGCATTTTTTCATGCATGCCTTCATCATGCCTTCATCACTATGATTCTATGTTCTATGTTCTATGATTCTATGATCATGTCCTTATTTCGCTTCTGCTGGCCCCCAACGCTCCTCTGTCCTTCTCCAACTTGGAAAACAGAATCTGTTTTGGGAGGCACTGATTGGGTATCTAAACCATGTGACCAGTCCAACAAAGTTGTTGACGAATGATAATGGCTTCAATTCTGGTCATGTTCGACTCTTCCAAAAGACGCTAATATTTTTGCACCTATCCTCCCAAGAGATCAGAAGAGTGAGCCAGAGTGGTGTAAATGGGCCTTAATGTAACCGAGAACTTAGGCCTCAGCTCTCACAAGTGCTGAGTAAGAACATGCAGTGTCTTCTGACAAAAGGTGCACTCTAAGGTTACATCTACGTGACCCCAGAAGATCGACCTGCTCAGGGTTGATTTTTCTGGGGTTCCATTTTTCACACGTCCAGTATGGACACGCGAAATCGACTTCTCAGAGATTGCAGTCAAGATGGGAGGCGTAAGGGAAGTCAATAGGAGAAACTGCCATCAATCATCCCTAGTAGAGACAGCCAAGTTAGAACTGACATTTCTACCCTCGGCTAACTACGCATTGCCATTGCTAGAATTGCATATCTGTGGTTGACTGACTTTGCCTCGTGTAGATGGAGCCTAAGGGAAAAAGAATCACAGCAGATCTTCAGAAGTGCCTTTTGCCGAGGATGCTTCAGTGTTTGTCTGCCCAGCTTCAGGGAGAGAGGATCATTTGTACTGCCCCGACCTGAACAGTTCCAAAGGAGGCCAACAGGAGCTGCTTAGCACCTTTGAAAACCCTTTCACGCAGTAGCACCCAGAATCAAGCTCTGCTCCTGAAAAATCTAGGTCTTGCCTCATAATTCCACCTTCGATGGAATCACCCCTTGGCCCTAATCCTGGAAGATCCAAGATGCACCTTTTACAAGCAATGGGACAGCTGCATTATGAACTGCACATGTGAAAAACCATTCAGGGTATTGCTCCAGCTTCCACTGCTCAAACCTTCCCAGGATGTATTGTGGCCACTTGTTTGAAGGAGAAAAGGGTATGATCAGCATGCGCATGGACCTTTGTGGAGCTGGCAGAAAATAAATATGCGCAAACCACGTAGTTGCCTTCTATTTATTTTATTGTGGAAATGCCTATGATCAGTCTATCTTTAGCTGTCTTACCCCAGGGTGTTCTCCATCAGTCTCCTACTGGTAGTGTAGGGGAAAGGACATGAAACAATGAAGAATAAGCCAATGCACCAGAGAAAGAAGGAATTGTTCTCCCTCTCAAGTCATTTTGGCAGTGAGTAATTTCACTTGTGCCATCGGACCCCAGAGTACAGTACATTTCGGTTATTCCTTTTGTGGTCTCTTAGTAAGGCCGTTTCTACACTAGCCCCAAACTTCAAAATGGCCACACAAATGGCCATTTCGAAGTTTACTAATGAAGCACTGAAATACATATTCAGCGCTTCATTAGCATGCGGGCGGCCGCGGCGCTTCGAAATCAACAAGAGCTTGGCTGTTGACTTCCATGGAGCCAGGATTTCAGCCTGCTTCTTTGTGGTTGTCACCTAACCCAGTAACAGCCACGTGTTTCCGTAGGGAGAGGCCCATTTACAGTTCAGCTCCACCAAATGTGTGCATCCACTTTGCCTCATTGTGCTAGCACATTCTGGGGGATATCCCATAGTGCAGCCATCATACCCACATGAGATAAAGTAGCTGATGTGGCCTGGCTTTTTAGTAGGTGAGATCACATTCTCTAGTCCGTCACAGAGACAGAAGTTCTGTGCCTCTAAGCTGCCATGGGCTTTTCTCTTGAACCTGCAGCAGATTTGTACTGTCTAGAGGATTCTGTAGCAGCTAACAGGAGGTCTCTCCAGGTTTATTCAGTTCTTGGTACCTCCTCTCTGACTTCCAGCACATAGGAGAGGTTTATTCTCCCCCATGCTCTCTAAACCCCTACCAATTTGGCTGCAGTAGCTGCACTGTTCTGTTATCTTAACTTTTGCAGAGTCGAGCAGTAAGTGCTGAACACCAGGGAGGTGTGTGTGAGCGGGGAGAAATAACTGTGGCTTGTAATGGGAAGGAATAATATTGGGCTAGCAGAGCCTGGTCCAAGGCCAGTTTGTACAAAATACAACTGCCCATCTCAACCCCCTAAGCAGCTAGTGCAGCGGTCTCCAAACGTGTTCTGTTAACCTCCCTTTAGCCATAATGATATGTCCGTGCTCACCCTGGAAGCAGAGTTGTGGCTGAGACCAGGGTTGGGAGTCGAGGCCACAGTGTGGCTGGGGTTGCAGCTGGGGGCAAAGGTGGCCAGAGCAGAGTGGGACCCAGGCCATGCTGCACGTCCTTGACCATACTCCCATGTAGCCTAGGGGACTGCTGAGCTAGTGGGATGCAGCAAAGGGTCTAAAACTCTTCACATTGGGCATCACATCTTAAGCCAGGCCCACACTACAGAGATAGGAGGATGCAAAGTACCTTGTGTCAATGTAGTTGTGCAATGTTACACTTAAATTCCACTCCTGCCAACATGACTGCTAAGCTACAGTCATTTAATAATCCCGCCTCCACACGCATTCTGGGGTCAAGGTAGATGTACCTAGGTCAATGGAGTATCAGCATAGACACTACATTACTCACATCAACTATTAATATCTGTCAGGAGCTGCCCCACAATGGCCCGTGCTGACAATACAATCAGTACTAGTGCACTGCTGAAACAAGGAGCAAGGTGTACACACATAGGCACAGGCAATGTAATTACTGTCATAGCTGTCTGCTGACATAACTTAGGCCAGCTTAATTTTCTAAGGTAGACAAGCCTTTAGCAGGCAGACTCCCTTGCACCTTTTTCGCTCCTGCTCCCTGCATGCTGCCTCCTGCCCAAAGTCTGCCTGTTATGCGCTGTCATAGCTCCCCCCTTATGAAATTGGCTTATGAATATACATAACTCAAAGATGGTTTCTGCACAGTACATCATGGAACATATTTTTTACAGTTCCAGTTGCTGAATGTGTATATTCTATTTCTGTGCGTATGTCATGCTTGTATGGGAAGTTAGAAATATGAAGTGCAGATCTGTTTATAATTCTAAATGTGCTAATGTGAGCCATTACTGATATTCTGGAAACTTAATGGCCCAGTATGCAACATAAGGATCTGGAAATGGCTTTGTTTTTCCTGTAAGCCCAAACTGTGGCTGGTCATGCCAGGACATGTGACCATGCCACTTGGTAGTGGAATTCATCTTGAATCTGGTATTTTCCCATGAGGATGGGGATACTAAACTTAGGGTTTCTGTCCTGGGAAAAGTCCATTTAAGGTATGGAAAGCACTTGGGCTTTTGTCTTCACCTGGCTTTTGAAATTGCCTCTCCAGTTTGAGGATATACCTGAAGAAACCTGAAAACAAAGAACTGTAAAGATACACAGAGCAGTGGACCCAAGCCAGAGGGGTTAAAAATCTACTCTGTCTTGAAGCATTTTACCTGAACCAGGGACAATGTGTGAGGAATATACTTGACATGTAACAAGTTTCTTAGCTGTGTTAGGATTAGCTGGTGTGTTTTGTTTATTTTACTGTGAAGTGTCTGTTTTTACTTGCAGTCACTTAAATCCTACTTTTTATACTTTTTCTTTCTTATCAAGCCCAGTGTAAATAATTGCCCCCGAGGGGGAGCAGCCACTGTGCCTCTCTCTCTTTCATTGACAAAGAGGGTGCACTTAAGCTTTCTCTGTGTAAATTTCATAGAGTAAGATGGATTTATTTGGTTTTGGTCCTCTTTGGGGCCTGTGTTCCTGGGAAGGCAGTGGCCTCATAGCAGAGCTGGTTGAGTGCCTGTGGTGCTCTATCGGGGGTTGTTGCCGTAACTATGAGAGAGCAGAGATTCTGGCCCACAGGACAGGGTGGTGGGAAGCCCCAGAAGGCAGGCTGGCGTGCTCAGACAGATGACCAGCACATAGATAACAACCCCAAGGGGTTCTGGTGATCCAACCCATCATGTACACATATGCACAACTCCGTTGTTCCCCCACAGCAGGTTTGCTACATGAGTTACACAGTTGCTCCCGAGAGAGGCAGGTCTAAAGCAGAGGGCAAAATCCAAACCAACCCCCGAACACTACATCTGGGGGCTGCTTCTTTCTCCTTTCAGAACGTGCGGCGGCTCCTGCAGAATCCCAGGGTGACTGAGTTCGACGCCACGCGGCTGGTGATGCTCTATGCACTGCACTACGAGCGACACAGCAGCAACAGCCTGCCTGGCCTGATGATGGACCTGAAGAACAAAGGAGTCTCAGAGAAATATCGAAAGGTAGCAGCAGCTGTTGTCCCCTTTCCTGGCTGGAGACCTTTTGATTCCTTGGGCACAACTCCAGCACTTCCCTCAATGCTAACTCCACCCCAGCTTTCCTGAAGCTAGTTGCCCACATTAATTGGGCTCCGACTTCCCCTTTCTCTGGACAGCTGGTGTCGGCGGTTGTGGAATACGGGGGGAAGCGGGTCCGGGGCAGCGATCTCTTCAGCCCCAAGGATGCCGTGTCGATCACCAAACAGTTCCTCAAAGGACTGAAGGTATTAAGGTCTCTGCCACATGTTCCCTTTCCAAGACTGGGGGAGTGTGCCTGTGACCCCAGGGGCTCTACATGCCTCGCCATGTGGTAGTCACACAAGGTTTGCGATCGCGGCACCACACGACAGACTCTCTAACTCAACAACGGGCAGAAGTGGGTGAGAGGGTGAGCTCAGGGGACACCACTCAGCACACATGGCGGCACCTTTAGCCATTCCTCCCGTTGGCTTGTGTGCGTCTGCTAGGGCTGTCCTTTAATATGCCATCTCTACTGGCTCTTGTCAGCTCTGGGCATGGAGCTAAGGTTATGGGTGGTGCTGATCTCTGAGTTTCCAGGGGTTCAGAGGCTGAAGGGGTGGTGCACTCAGCGCTCTGGACCCAGGGGAGGGCAGTTGGTCTGTTCCAACAGTCCCTGTGTCCACTGGACGCTGGTCATCCTGGATAGCGGTTTTGCTGTGCCACGCTCTCTGCTTGTGGCCTGGCTGCGTCTGAACTAAAACCACTTTCCCTTTGTGTCGCAGGGAGTGGAGAACGTGTATACGCAGCATCAGCCCTTGCTGCACGAGACTCTAGATCAGCTCATCAAAGGGAAACTGAAGGACAGCCAGTACCCCTACCTGGGTCCCAGCACGCTCCGGGACAGGTACAGTGGGGGAGGCTGGGCACAGAAGAATCTCTTTGGGGTAAATGAGGGATAGTTGATACCTGTGGCCAGTATGCTCAGCCAGCATTCATGATGTCATTACACAAAACAACTCTGTTGTGTGCTTAGGGAGCAGGGGACCGTTGCGCTCAGTCTGGGCCAAACTCTGCTCCCACTGAGGTCTATGGGAAAAGCAGTAACAGCAGAGTTAGTCCAGGGCTGAGTGCTTTTGGCAGCCTGCCCCTGTGTTCTTCCCTTTGCCTTCAGAGAACCTCTGGTGTGACACTACCAACCTCTGGTGTGAAACTACCCTCCTCTGTCTTGGCATGAAGAGAACAAACGACCTTGGAACTGCTGCAGTAGAGTGGTGGCCGGATCACCAGGTCCCCTTGAAAGGCCGGGCTCCAGTGCAGCTGGCCCCTTTGCCCCCTGCACCCCTATTGGTGGGGTCAGTCTGTAAATCAGGATTTCTGCTCCTGTAATGTGCTGATTCAGGGTGCGATAGCCCCTCGTTATGAACAATTGCAGAGAGCCTGCCATAGCTGCCAGCTTAGAGTTGCTCCAGTGGAGAGAGCTGTGCGGCTGATGCTAAACATCCCAGGCTCACTCCTTGTTGATGAGCCACGGGAATTGGCACAGAGCTGCTGCCAGGCTTCGGAAGTGTTTTGGCAATCCTCTGCAGCATGGCAACGATCTCCCCTCCTTTCACACTTTGGGTCCTGCCAGCTTTTATCAGCAGCTGCCACGTTTTTATTGAGTCAGAAAATAAACGGGAGCTAATAGTTTTCAACAAATCAGGTGGCTGTTGCAAGGCAGGCTGGCTTAAGTGAAAGCTGCAAACTCGCAGAGCAGAAGGGATGCAGACTTCAGGGCCGAGATTCAGCAGTGTTGAGCGAGTGGGAGGGGAGGAAGCGTGGCCAAGACTGTGCGTTAATGTCTCTGGGAGGTATACCCTGCAGTGCTTTCACTTCTTCCATAGCCCTACCACAGGGCATCGCCGTCCAGCTGATGAATGTGGAAAGGTATTTCAGAAGGGAAAGGTGTCGAGATTCCTGCTGGGGTCATTAACTGCTTTCCTTCTGAGTGAGAAAAGAATTGTTTCTCACTCAAGAGATGACTTGTTTGTCTGTGTGCCAGGAAATCTCTGGCTCATGCCAGACGCTCAGTTAAAAATCCAGTAGTGCCTTTTGGGGCTTGTGGAAGGGCAGCCAGAGAGGGGAATGCATCTGATTGTCCCAGGATGGGGATGAAGGCAACAGAAATGCAAGTGTCCTCCTAGGAAGGACAAGAAATGAGTCTCCACCTAGGAAATCCACCGTCTGGGTTGAGAAGGGACTACCTCTAGAGATGGGACTTCAAGGACGAAGCAGGCTTTGGAGACTGGTCTCTCCTCTCAGCCCACCAAAGGGGCCAGGTTTGCTGTGTGGCTCTGAAGTGAGGACACCCCACCCCACACCAATTCATTTCTCCCAGGCCACCAAACAGCTTCCAGCTGCTACAGACCTGGCCTTGGCTGGAGCCAGCAACGTAGGGGCAGAAGGTCCTTTGTGCCCTGCCTGCCAGTCTCTCTGGCTTGTTCCAACCTGCTGCCTTTAACCATGGTGGTTTCCAATGAGGTGCCCCCAGGAGGTAATACTAAGGAATTTCCTCAGCCCATGAGAACAGGGTTTCATTAGGTCAGAAACAACAAATCCAAACAATGTATAGCTGAGATGGAAGACAGCCACGTTTCCATCTTCCTCTGCCCCCCTTCCCACCACAGCATCAACCCAATGCTGTAACTGACTTAACAGCGGGAGTCCTTATGACATCAGTAAAATAAACCCCTGAGGTCACTGGCGGAGATACCAACTGACTTGTGCCCTGAGCGCTTCAGAGCAGGTCATCCTGTGAGCTAGTACAGTGCCTAGCAGGGTGAACCCGCTTGGGAAGCCTGGGTCACAATATTAAATGATGGCTGCATCAGAGATTGTCCATCACAGGCCATTGGAGGGCGATAGCACAGGGCCATGAGGTTAGTTGTGCTGTCGCTGGAGAGTTGGGTGGACCCCGAAAGCCAGTACCTTGTTGCAGCCACTTGGGGTTATGTAGAAAGACCACCCTTGTCTCCCTTTGGACGAGATAGTGTGGCCTAGTATGCACAGCATTTGGTCTGTGTCTCAGAAGACCTGGGTTCTACTCCCATCTTGGCCATGGGCCTAATGGATTACCTTGGGTGGAATACAGCCTTGCCCTGTGCCTCAGTTTCCCTGTGTGTGAAAGCATTGTGAGCCCTACATCTAGACTTGACAGATAAAAGCTGGTGTTTATTTTCACCTTTTGGAAAGTACAAAACAAGCCAGTGCTTGATTTTCTTGGGGAGACTGGGAGGGCTGGCCCATGAGCACTGAAAGCTGCAAGGCAGATGAAAGTTAGCTTAATTTGGCTTCTAAAAGGACAGGAGTCATCTTGGCAAAACCCACTAGCATCACTGGCCAGGTTGGCAGAGGACCAAGTGGGCTTTATAAGCTGACCTGCCCCTTGCTTCTGGATGAGGTCATAGAATCATAGAATACTAGGACTGGAAGGGACTTTGAGAGGTCATCGAGTCCAGCCCCCTGCCCTCAGGGCAGGACCAAGTACTGTCTAGACCAGGCGTGTCCAGCCCGCGGGCCGCATGCGGCCCTGGACAGCTAGTAATGTGGCCCCACAAGATCGTAAACTTTTAACATTATTATGTGATTTATATACATTAACTATATTATATATTCTATATGCGGCCCAAGACAATTCCTCTTCGCTCAATGCGGCCCAGGCAAGCCAAAAGGTTGGATACCCATGGTCTAGACCATCCCTGACAGACATTTATCTAACCTGTACTTAAATATCTCAAGAGATGGAGATTCCACAACCTCCCTACGCAATTTATTCCAGTGTGTGACCACCCTGACAGGTAGGGACGTTTTCCTAATGTCCAACCTAAACCTCCCTTGCTGCAGTTTAAGGTCAGAGGGTGGCAGTATATTTTTTCCCCCAGTGCTACTCTGACAAGAGTTTCAGCAGCACTGGCTCAGAGCTGAGTGACCCCTGGAGATGCAGGTGCTGCTTCCTGATGCCCCACTTCCTCGATCTCCTGTTCCAGGATCTCCTTGCCGCAGGAGGCTGGCTCAGAGCCCCAGAGGGTCTGGCTCCTGGCACTAATGGGGAGAACGTATCCGAGTGAGTTCAGGGTGCTAAAGCACTGGAAATACAGGCCTCAGCGTACAGATGGCCGGGGGGTAATGCTACTGTCCCCTGACTTGGGAGACCTGCACTCAGTTCCCTGCTCCTGTCTGGCCTGAGGCTATTCGCTAGTTACATCTGCATTTCAAGCTGGGGCCATTCCCAGCCTCATGAGACATACCCAAGATAGCTCTGATCAAGCTAGTGTTCTCAAAATGGAAATGTTGGCAGGGTGGCAGGAGCAGCTACCCACCCTAAGGCAGAGAGAGGAACCAGCTTGAATTTCTCATAAATTGAACAAAATCAATCCTATATGCAAGGGAAATGAATCACTGAAAATGGGACTAGACCACATGCTGCTGGTGGCTTCAGAGGACGAAGTTACAGTGATTGACACAGGTTCAACAAAAGGGCAGGATGTGGGAGAAGGGCCACTGCTGAACGGCAAGAAATTTTCTGAAGGGGGTGTGGGTGGGTGGGTGGGTGTGTGTGTGAGAGAGAGAGAGCGCAATAAATATTATCCTCTTGTGGGGGAGGAGACACTTATGGTCCAAATTAGCAGCTAGGAGGGAGGGGAAGCTCTGTCAAGCATTGAGCAGGGTTCCAAGCATTCAGTTCATCTTTTGCTTCCTAGCTCTCATTTGCCTGCTATTTAAATGTCCTCCCTCTCCTGTGTGCCACCAGCACTGCTGCTTGAGTCACGCTGGCTGCACTTATCCAACAGCTCCTCCGTTGTATTACAGTCGTGCATAGAGGCACCATCTGAGATCAGGGCTCCATTGAGCTAAGCGAGTAGTAGGAGTTGTCCCAAAGAGCTCACTGGCTACATTTATATTAGGGGAGAACTTCGAAATGGCCATGCTAATAGCTAAATCGGAGAATACTAATGAGGTGCTGAAATGAATATTCAGCACCTCATTAGCATGCCACCAGCCGCGGCATTTCACTCGCATGCGGCTCACCTACGTGGGGGCCCCTTTTCAAAAGGACCCTGCAGATGCTGAAATCCCCTTATTCCTATCCTAGTGTAGACATAGCCACTGTGTAGAGACAGACCCAGGACAGGAGAAGGGAAGAGTTATTGTCCCTCTTCTGCAGATGTTGAACAGAGACAGAGAGATGCTGGGGCTTCCCCAGGGTTGGAGAGAACCAGTAGCAAGGCTGTAATCCCATGTGTCCCACTCCAGTACCTTACCCACAAACCAGCCTGCCTCTGTGCTCTGGGCTACCAGTAGGCTGCCAGTAACGGTGAGTTTTGTGGCTGGGACTTCAGTGTAATGAGGATTTTCTCTGTTCAATACAAGAATAACACGGTGCTTGGAAACCTGCTTTGACCAGGATTACCTATGCTGGTCCTTCCTTCTCTGTGAATGAGTGGAGACCCCCAGATGGGGGAAGTACAAGTAACCAAGCAGACTACAGAATACTAGAATGGGAAGGAACCTCAGGAGGTCATTGAGTCCCATGCCCAGCCCTCATGGCAGGACCAAGCACCATCCAGACCAGGGATCAGCAAGAGCAGCACGCGAGCCGATATTCACTGGCATGTGGGGTGTGAGATCAGCCCCTCCCCTCCTCCCCCATGCAGCTGGGAGCTTGCTCAAAGCCATGCTTCCTGTGGATCAACAAAAGACCAGTGAATGCTACCAACCATCACCTAAACGCTCTGCATCTTAATGTATTTATTAATGAAGCTGTTGCAGGCAGGACTATTAGTGACTTTAAAAACCATCACCAGAACTCAACCCATACACAGAGGTCAAAATTTTGCAGTCTGCCTCAGAAAGGTTGCTGAGACTGGCTCTAGACAAATGGGTTGGTCTAACTCTCTTAGTCAGTTACGGTAAGTAGCAAGCTGGGCCCAGCAGCACCTGAACTGAAGGTTTTAGCAGACACTACAGTGAGGGAGAGTGTTTAGGAAGGATTTGAAGGCAGATGGGTGTGGGGAGCTCCTTCGAGCTTGTGTGAAAATTGTGACCAGTGGGCAGTGCAGGCCAGCAAAGTTGGTAGATCAGTGGTGAATATTAACAGCTCCATGGCAAATGGGAGAGGATGGGTGTTGGGGACTGACTGTGACAGGCCATATATTTGCTTTCAATCAGCACAGGTTTGCGCTGACCAAGAAGGGGAAGCTGTGGAGGGTTTGAAAAAGAGGGTTGACTCCACCCCAAGTAATTCAGACCTGCGAACTCCTCCCCAGTTGGTATGGATTGCAGAGCTGAGCAAACAGAGGCTCAGGGTTTTATGTCTGTCCAGACCCCCTCAGTGTATTTATAATTCTCATTGTGCTGCTGTTGAAGCTACTGCGGGGGGAGCGTGGGAGGAGTAATGTCAGGACGAGCGGTGTTGACTCTATTTTTTTCATGTGCATTCTGAGTTCCTCTTTAAGCCAGCTTTGCTGGGCTGGGTTTTTAAAAAAAATCTGGTTAGTGCAGTTGGAAGCAGCCAAGATTTGATTGTCCCTGGGTCCAGAGACAGACCCCTCTCTGAGGGGGTTCCTCTGAGCAGTAAGTACCTGCTGTGCCCTCCAGCCAAATCAGTGTCCTTGGCTGTGGTGTGCCTTCCTGGTCTTGTGCATTGGGATCAACTTCCAGTGCTGTAACACAGCCCTAACTTCTAGGGCAGGGCCGCTGCTGGCGTAGGGCTGCTATACCTCTTCCCACGTGTGGCTCTCAAAGCACTTTACGTGTGTGTGAATTGTAGTGGTGGTGCATGGAGCTTTGGAAACAAGAGTGAGCCAAGCTCAGTGCATGCTGGGAGGCCGAGTTTGAGGCTGGGTGTGCAGCAGCAGCCAAAGGGAAGTAGTTGGAGGGATTTGGGGGCGTAAATCCATTAGACCTTGTGAGCAGGAGTTCCTTGGAGACGGACTCTGTGGATGAAATGGGGATGGATGGAGCTTGTAACTAAGGGACTGTCTCCCTATGCTCAGTTGTTTATTTCCTTTGCCTGTTGCATTACTGATCCAGTTACAGTCACTAGTTCAATTTAATAGCTGTACTTGGCTGGGTGGGTTTTGGGATATACAAGCGTTGCAACCCCCAGAGCAGATTGGGATTATACGTACTGCCCAGGTGAGCAAACAGTGCTTGCCCTCAGCTAGCCAGGGAATAAAACCCTGAAGTCCTGACTCCAGCTGTGTGCTATAACCCTGCAAACGCTCTTCCAGTCACTGGTGACTTGGCTGGTCTCTTGCGTGTTGAAGTGTAAGTGGGTCTTGGAGCAGGATTCAGAAACACACTTCAATACAGCAAGTTATGGTTTTAGATTTTTTTCACTTCCTTCCTCGCCAAAAGAGCTGGGCAGTTTTGCATCCAGTTTCCAAAGAAGCCTGCGTGCCAGCAGTGTCCATCCTCCAGGGCTGCCTCAGTGACTCGTGTAGAATGTTCGTCTGCTGTAGTGAAAGATTTGAACCTGGACAGTCTGAACACGCAATTTCTGTATATCACCTGCTTATCATAAGGCTGCACTGCAGGAGACTTCACAGATGGCTTTTATGCGAGGGACTCTGACTCTGCAACTCTTTGGGGAGCGATCGCTGCCCAGGACTCCCAGCTAGCTGGGAATGTTGCGAATGCTGCGTATGTGGTGCCTGAAACCATCATCCCTATCCTGCCTTATAACTACTCCTCACTGACAGCCTAAAATAACGGCATAATAAATGGTACCATTTTGGCTGCAGAGCTCAAGAGTGGACCAGCGAGGGGGGTATGTTCACATTCCTTTTGGGGCTTTTTCCACAAGGGGTGCCTCGCTGATTGTAGCCATTTTGAAAGCATAAGGTTTGCATAGCTGAAGCTTGCAGTCTTGGGAATCACTATCCAAAGATTAACAAGAGGAGGTTATACGCTGGCTGCAGAAACTTGTGCTAAAGTCCATTGAATGCACCAGGAAGCAGTTTTTCTGTTTAATATAACTCTGTGAGCCATACTTTTCCAAGTATCATGTAATGTTAGGCACTTATTGACACTCAGGATCTGATTTTTAGAGGGGCCAAGTACATGCAGCTTCCAAGAACTTCCAAAATCTGATTTGAGGCACCAGATTCTGGGCATCCTATCTTGGAAACTACTTTAAAAACATAAGACCAGTCAGCCTGGGTCAAACCAAAGTCTGTCTGACCCAGTATCCTGCCTGCTGACAGTGGTCAATGCCAGGTGCCCCAGAATAATGAACAGAACAGATAGTCATCAAATGGTCCATCTCCTGTCACCCATTCACAGGTTCTGACAAACAGGGACTAGGGACCCCACTTCTGCCCATCCAGCTTAATAGCCACTGATGGACCTATCCTCCATGCATTTATCTAGCTCTTTTTCGAACCCTGTTATAGCCTTGGACTTCACAACATCCTCTGGCGAGGAGTTCCACAGATTGATTGTGCGTTGTGTGAAGAAATACTTCTTTTTATTTGTTTTAAACCTATTCACTTCCTTTGGTGTTACATTCAGAGAGTTTGGGCCTCAGTGGGTGAGAAGTTAGTGATAAGGGTTTTGTGCCTTTTTCGTTTTTAACCTTGTGGAGAAAGTTGCCATCCTTCAGCTGCATCACCTTGTCTTGGGTTCTCATCAAATGTAAGGCTAAGCAAGGTTGGTCCCGGGCAATATTTGGATGGAAATTCTCCCAAACGACGCAGGCAGTGATGTTGAATACTCTCCCCTCACAGTCAGTTCCCCATTCTGGTGCTAGAGGGCAATGTTCCCTCTAATTTTTCCAGCCATGTACAGACTAAGGAGAACTGTGCACTTCTGGAGGTATTATCATCTCTTGGCTAGCTTGCAAATGGAGCTCCGGACCTCTTGTGGGCCTGAAGTCTGCCCTATAGCAACACCATAAGGGAAGAGAAAAACCTGAATGAGTTTAGAAAGCTGAAGTTAGGTTATGCTGATAAGTCACTAGAATGCATTACTCATAGTCCTGTGTTGTTGTGTGACATCAATGCAGGTCAGAGTTAAGGTAGTTTGTATGTTTGCCTTGACTGTGCATTGAAAGTGGTTGGAATTCTTTGATGTGTAACCTTCCCTCTGGGATGTATCATGATGGAGTCTGTTGGGAATACGGACCCTGCCTGGCTGTCATTGAATGGGTGCTGCTGTTAACAAAGTAAATGTTTAGCAAAGCAGTTTTCAAGTGCCACACAATGTACTACTGCATCATTACACCTCCAGGGCCCTGTACGTCACAGAAGTTAGACATAGGGAAGGTCTGCAGGCTTGTTCAATCAGTATCTCGGGCCAGGGCAGGATTTGTCCTTTAGGCTGTGTTGCCTAATATTTCTTCCTGCCCAATTTCAACAGCTATCCCTCTTCATTGCAGGCCTCAAGATATTATTGTGTTCATCATTGGAGGAGCAACCTATGAGGAGGCGTTAACGGTCTACAACCTTAACCGCACCACCCCTGGTGTCCGGATTGTATTGGGTGGGACCACGATCCACAACACGAAAAGGTAACAGCGAGCAGAGCCTTGGCACGTTTGAAAACGGTTGATTTGAGTCACAGGAGAATTGCAGCCTGCCAGGGCAGCACTGGTCAGATCTCTGGTCCAACCACCAGCCTGCTAGATGTAGCCCTAAATGCTTCGTTGGCTCTGCGAGAGTTTGTCAGGTGGTGGAAGGCTGAAGGAGCTTGTAAGGCAAAGATAAAAGTGCTAGGTATGGAGAAGTGTGTGCATCGTCTCTCCTGCTTTGGATTTGCTGCCCACTGTAGCTTGAGCAGGAAGACAAGGGATGGAAGAAGTGTTCTCTGTAAGCCAGCAGTGGGCAACAAAGACCAGCGAGTGGGTCACGAGAGTGGCTCTCCTTCATTTCAGTGGGCCGTGTGATTGGCAGTGGTGGGCAACCTGCAGCCCATTGGAGTTCCACCTGCAGCTTCCCTCATGCACCTCTCCTCTGCCCCTTCCCCGCTCCCCCCTTGCCTCTTGTGCACAGGTGACCTGCACTTCCTGTTCCTTCCACTCCCACCAGCACTTTCAGAGCACCCAAACCACCTGCTTCACATGCCTGCCCCGCCCTTCCCCTTTTCTCCTGGTGCTTAAACAATTGCAAATCCGCTGATGCATGGTTTTCTGAAAGCGGTAGGAGGGAGGGGGAGCAGTAGGAAGTACGGGGCTCCGGTGCCGTAGTATGTGAGAGGCATGTGGGGGAGGGGCACAGGTGGGGTGCATGGGCCACCAGTGGAATCCCACTGAGCCACATGGAGCCCACGGGCTGCAGGTTACCAACCACTGATGTAAACTGAGTGCTTGTGCAGCCACTCAGGAGAAATTCAAGTGACACCCAGCTGATTAGCAGGGCGTCTGCAGCTAGGTTTTGTGTTTCTGTTGGTGGTGCACGTTCACACATGTGTTGGTGCACATAAAAATATTATCCTGCACATGGAGGACAAAAATTCCACACAGAGCTGGAGAGGATTAGAGGGAATATTGGATAGGAGTACCCAGAAATCCAGCCCAGACGCCTGAGTCTGTTTTCAGTTGCTTTACCATAAATTGACAGAATCTGCTAAGGCTGGTGGAGTTTCACTGATGTTTGTGAGATTGGAAGCAGTTCTTGTGCATGTAGTAATGGCAATCGCTGCACTGCCTGCCGATGTACACAGGACTGACTGCTCTTCACAATGGGTTGGGCAAAAAAGTTCCTTTCTTAACAGAACAATCTCCTTACATAGGAGATGGGACAGAATTGTATAGATTTGATCCTGCAAGATTCAAGGGTTTACTGATCACCCTCAATTCTCTTTTGATTTCCCTGTGCTGCCAGTGTTGCCTCTGAATGATTCCAAGCAGCTAACAGCAGAGCCAGAGAGGCTTTGTGATGGGCAGCACTGACGGCCTGGCATTTCCGTGATCCAACCCTAAATTCTGTTAGTTCCTGCTAGTACCATCTTGCTTGTGCGATGTGATCAGCTGATGAAACTTATGAGCCCAGTCTCCAAACACGGGCACCAAAATGCTGATCAGGACTTGGTTGTCCTAATAAGGTGGAAATTAGACCAATCTTCTGTACTACTTCCTGCCAATGGGTGGGGGAACAGGCAGGCATACCTCCTTCTCGCCCATGCCAGCTGTTAGCTAAGCAGAGAACTGAGAATTCTTTCGCCCCCCCACACCCAGCCAAATATCCCATTCTGTCCTCTTTCATAAGTAAGTCTCTTTGGCCAGTAGCCAGTCAGTTGATTGGGAACAGGAGGGTAAAGTGAGAAGGAAAGTGACAGGTGACCCAAACCATCCCACGTGCTCGATCAGAAAACATGGTGAAATCTAAGAGCTGGGACAGTCCCTGGGTTTGTCCAACAGCTGCTGTGAACTTAAAGGGATGACTCTGCTCAGTAGGGGTGGATGGAGGGGAGGCTTCAAGCTCTTTTAGTAGTGAGACTGGTTAACCTTCAGAACTGTGTTCCTAGGGTCAGGTGTATTCATCATCACTGATAACATTTAACTCCAAAGTGGGTGTTTTTCTGAATGCTCCGCTCTAGGAATTATTTTGGGGAAGTTCTGTGGCTTGGGCTGTGCAATGGTCAGACTGGAAGGTCGCAGAGGCCTTGGGATCTACGAACCTAAGAGCTGAGCTCAAAGGTAGCATGTAGGTGTACTGAGATACAGCAAAGTGGCCTGGGTTTTAGGCCAGATATACCATATTGCTGCTATCCTGCTAGACCAGGGATGGGCAAAACATGGGTTGGATGCAGTAGGAGGGGGTTGTGATCAGCAGGGGTTTGGGGTGTGGCCTAACATTTGGAGCTTGCTTGTTGGAGCCTGGTATACCTTCTGGCAGACTCCCTGTGTGCTGTGGTCCCCTGGGCCAGAGTGTGTGTCTCTCGCTGTTCCCCTCCCTACCCAGGGGGGCATGCCATGCAGAGACGCATGCCGGCCCCAGTAGCCTGCCACTTTGAGTGGCATGGAGGGTTGCAGCAGACAGGGAGCGTGCCCAAGGGTCTCCCTGGGCCACTGGCTGGGAGCCTCCTATGATAAGCATCTCCCAGCCAGAGCCTGCACCTGGCACCCACCTTCTCCCATACCCCAAACCTCTGCTCCAGGTCACAACCCCCTCCTGCTGCTTGCAAGCCCTGTGCACCCCCTCCTACATCCATCCCCAAGATCAGAATACTCTCCTGAACTCAGACTGCCCCCTGCAGCCCAGCACTTTACCCTGAGTTCCCTTCTGTACCCAGCCTCTGTCCCAGACCTGCCACCTCAATTAATGTGAAAAGTGCAGCCCTTGACCACTTACCAAATTCTTAGTGCCCACCTCTGTGCTAGACTGTTCAAAAGCTTCTCTCCTGCACTGCCATCCTTACTTCCCTCTCCCATGAGGTGTATCCAAGTTGAACTGCAATAATTTGTATTGTATTGAAAGATCTAGTAAATTTCACCCTCCCATTCTCCACAAACAGGCTTTTTTCACACAGGTGCAAATTGGTTAGGTTTTTCTTGCATTTATTACGGCCCTCAAATTGGACACCAGTCCAGATGTAACCAGCTCTTCTGAACTGGGTTACAAAGGCAAGTCTGTATTAACCCACATTTTGACCAAATCCTCCCCAAACTAGCTAGCTTTCCCATCTGCCCCTCCCTCCCAGTCGCTCTCCATTTTAGCCTGCTGACCTTGGTCTGGCTATGGTCTGAAGAAGTGGGTCTGTCCCATGAAAGCTCACCTAATAAATTATTTTGCTAGTCTTTAAAGTGCTACTTGACTGCTTTTTGGTTTGACCTAAACTGCTTTCCTAGTAGCTGAAAGATAAAGAATGTCACAGTCACGCTAACTGCTCTTTGGCTGATAGGCCCTCAGGAAGTAGGGAGTTGCTAAAATGCCACCTTGGAAACATGCACCCAGATTGTAAAATGCCGCTACAGTGAAAACATCTGGCTTCATTATCACAAATCGCTTTGAAAACCAGTTTCCTGATGTTCCATTTACTCTTAACTCCCAGGAAGCGGCTGAATGTACATTCCCTTCCAAGTGCAAGAGCTCATATAAGCCACAAAATCTGAACCTCTAGACTATGCAGAAGATCTACCCAGTCAGGGTCGATCTTCCAGAGCTCGATTTTGTGCACCTGGTAGAGATGTGTGAAATCAAACCATCCTGGGGTCAGCAGTCAAACCCTGTACTATGCGATATTGCAAGGAGTAAGGGAGATCAATGGAAGAATTTCCCCATCAGCCTCTATGAAGATGGCCAGGTAAGTTGATTGCAGATAAATTGATTCTAGCAACTCAATTGCCGTAGCTCGAATTGCATATCTGAAATCGACTTATGTGCCTAGTGTAGACAATGCCTGAGTGCGGGACACAGAGCCTTGGGGATCAATTTCCAAGATGAATGAGAACTTCCTGCAGGATTAGAAACTGGATCAAAGCTCTCCCACCTGCTGACTATTCATCAGTGATGCTCAGAGATGCTACATGCTGCAAGCAAACTAGGACCCTAAATTAGGGAAACAAAGTGAAACCCAGACCCTCTAGATCTCCTGTCTGCAAAAGGAGCCTGAATCCTGTAAAAATGTTCTCAGCAGTGGCTTGTTTCATATTCCTGCTCGTGCAATTCTACTGCTTCTCTAGCAGCATTCATCAGGTCAGTTCAGAGCACTTTTCTTACAGTGAGGCTTTGATTTCACCCCCACCCCCACATACTTCCACAGGAACTTAAAGGAGTTAGGTGCCTAACTCCTATCAGAAAATTCCAGGCTAACTAATTCATCCCACCCCTCCCAGCAGCCCTCGTTCCAGAGAGCATGTAAACATCTGCTTACGTTCATCCCTGTGCAGCTGAGCACTGAGTCCCATGCTTAACTTTAAAGCTGTGAGGAATTCCCATTGGCTTTGTAGTCAGTGTCTACTTAGTGTTGCTGAACAGAGATCCTTTCTTGAATTATGTGGGACCGCTCTCTGAAGTAGCACGCTCCTTGCCTCACCGATGAGAAACTGAGGCACAGAGGGGCAGGTGTTACCCTAGGCCCGGTGGCAAATCTGCATTAAACCCAAGAACAGAACTCCCAGCCTATGACATAAGCTCCTCGCTCTAGAAAGTTGGCCGCAGCCTTAGCTTAATCTCTTACATCTGCGGTGGTGTCCATACTGCGGTCCAGGCTAGCTAGCTAGCTAGAGCACAGCACCATCGAAGAGCCTAGGCACATGCCAGGGCTGCCATGGCCACACCACCATTTTAAGGCCTTCTCTCAAGCAGAGCTCGCACATGGATTTCTGCCCAAGCTGGAATTATGCCAGTGACTCCCACCCTTTTCAGTACCATGACGCACTTCAATGAGCTGAACAATTCCGTGGCCCATCCAGTTTTTACTTGTGCAGTGAGGATGTTGTGGGGGAGGCAAGAGCGTTTAAACGGTGTCCCAGATCCAACAGGCTCCTGTCCTCCCTCCCTCTTTCCCCACTTGCCCATCCAGAATCAGCACTTCGCAGAGGCCCAGCAGGGCCGTCCTGCCAAGTGCCATTGTTGCTGTTCATATGCACTCCTTCCAGGGGAAGTGGGAGAAGGGGGCAGATGAAGTTACCAAAGAAGACTTGAGCAGGGCAGGTGATGGCATCTGTTTCAGAGACACGAAACTTTAGCCTGTCCAGCTAGCACGTTAGTCCTGGCACATCTCTTATTGCACAGAGCCTGTGACTGCTGACGTGTTGGTCATGTGCTGTCTACCACTGAACTCATCCTGTGTCATGACCCCGATTCAGGTGCCACACCGCTGATTCAGAGCATCCACGGCCACCCACAGTGGGCAGCATCGGCTTCTATTGGTGGTGCACATCTGCACATGCCGCAGTGCACAAAATAAAATTTGTTCTCTACGTGGATGGAAGAAATTAGAGGGAACATTCGTTCTAACCCCACTTCCATCTGAATTCCGTATCAGGCAGGTATTAATCATGGCTCCTGAACCTGCTGAAAATATTGTGCTACATTTGCAGCTGCACCAGGCTTAAGTACACTTGCTGCCCACACCAGCTCTCAGCACAAGGTAACTTTGCTAATGTACCAGGTTCAGTGGTTCCGAGAACTGCTGCACAGCTACTAGAGTGCCATAATCCCTGAACAACTAATCTGGGTCACTCGCAATTTGGAGCAAGCTGCTGCCTCGTGCCCAGGTCTAATCTACTTGTTTTGAGGCATATCTGACTTTTTGAGGAATGGCACAATTAGGCTTATAGCAGACGCCCCACTGCAAATCTTGATGGCTTGCTGGCCTTTGTTCCCTAATGAAATACAGAACAGTGGCAGAAAGTAACTGATAGCAGAGATCTCCTGACAGGTGTAACTTTCACCCATTATTGAAGGCTGAGACCTACCTTGAAAGAGGATCCATGTAACTGAGTCACCAGTGAACTGGACTGCATGTACAGTAAGGCACTTGGAGACAGAGCTTATTGGAAAGGCTCTGCAAAGAAGCTGTCCTACCATTAACGTGCTCCACTGAACAGCTTTGTGTGCCGTAGCTGGAGCAGAGGGGAAGCTGAGTTCTGTAGGCATGTTTCCCTCTCTATTTGATGGTGGGCTTAAAATTTCACTTCCAGAGGCTCTTTATGGGCCTCCTTTTGTCAGAATAGTCACAGAGAGGTGGCCGTGTTCGTCTGTATCTTCACAAAACAAAAGAGGCCATCCTGTAGCCCTTTGACAACTAACAAAATAATTAGGTGGTGAGCTTTTGTGGGACAGACCCACTTCTCCAGAGCTGGAAAATTCTGATTAAAGTAAACTGACACGATGGGAATTTAACAGAAGGCTAGAGGGGGAAAAGATGGAATGCAAACTTTTTTCCCTATATTTCTGTTAAATTCGCATCGTGCCAGTTTACTTTAAATCAGAATTTTCCAGCTCTGGAGAATTGGGTCTGTCCCACGGAAGCTCATCGCCTAATAAATCGTTGTGTTAGTCTTTAAAGTGATAAATGACTGTTTTTCCCCTTTCTGGCAATTTGGAAAGTGTGGGGTGTTGGACTCTGAGCCCCTCCCCCCCCGAGGCTGTCACCCCAAGTTGAGAACCACTGACTGACTTGGGTTTGAAAATTTAACCCTTCATTTTTAGTATTTGCTGCATGAATCTGCATTTGGGGGTTGTGGGAGGGAGATGAAGAGGTGACATAAGGAGTTTCTCCGTCAGTTAAACACATAGGCAGGGTCCCTAGATGTGAGAAGGGGCTTCTGTTTGTTACAGCTCGGAGTCAGCCAACAGCACAGTGAGGTGGTTGAGATGGAGATGGCTTTTGCTGTACTGTGTTGATTAGATGGTAGGAAGACAGAGGAAGTTCCAGTGGATAAGGCTCTGAACTGGAAATCTGGAGACATGAGCTTCATTCCCACCTTCACCACTGATCAGTTATGTGACCTTTGGCAGTCATTTATCCCATCTGTCAGTTTCCTTTTTCACCCTTTGTCCACACCCTATGAACCTGCCCAGAGCCTTGCCAGCCTAGCCTGTGCTGCAGCTGTTCTACGCTGCTGTTTTTTTTAGCTGCCCTGGTGTGGTTGTCGCTGCTTGTGCCACGGTCACGCCTCACTGTGGTGCAGACACACCATCAGATTGGAAGCTCTTCTGGGACAGTCTGTGCCTGGCTCAGTGGGGTCCCAATTCTGGCTTATATCTCTGGGCACTAGCGTGATATAGTTAATCATGGAGCAGTCTTGCAAAGAGATTACCCATATTAGCTGTAGTGATGGAATTAGAATTACCAGTGTCCTGTAGGAAGGTAAACCCTAGAACTTAGTGATGCAAGTGCTTATCTTAGGGGTTTATACCACTGCCAGTCACCGCAGTATCTGAGCAGACTTGCTGGTCCCCTGGCCAAGATGCGTGGGGGCGGGGGAGCGGTCCCTGCTCATGAAAGGGGCATAGCCTTGGGCAGAGCTGGGGAGCTCCAGCAGTGATTTAAAGTGCCCTGGACTCCCAGCTTCTAGTCATGCAGCAGTGTCTGGGAGCCCTGGGGTAACTGCCCCCTTTGGCCTCCCCTCCTCCCACTCACTGGGGCTTGCTGAGCTCACTCTATTTGCCAGGGTGCACGCCAGATGTTAAACCAGTCTAGCACTTGGCCTGAGATGAAGGGTCAAGAAGGAGGAATGTCTGTGAAAATGACACCTGGCTCTAGACAGTGGATATTTGCTCTGTGCATCCAAGAGGATGCCCGAATGCTGACCGTTCGTCTAGCTCCAGACAAAGTGCTGCTAGTTCCTCTAAATCAGCTGGCAGGTTGTCCTTTTGGTACGGTATCCCAGGAGCCAAGTGCTGGAATCCCCCTTTCACGCTGTACCTAGATTCTTGGTGTACTGAGTAAGGTCAGCTAACGGGGCCTTCTCCCATGACCACAGCTTGGCGCCCTCTCTGAATTATTTACAGAAAAGATAGGGTACGGTAACAGCCTTTGCATTTCAAAGGAGGAAAGAGAGAAGGTGGATATGGTGTTATTGGAGGGTCCTGCCTACAGGTTCCTGGAAGGCGATCAGCAGGATCCTTGTCTAAAAAGGACATGAATTGGAATGATTGGCTGGGGGGGTTGGCTCACCCACTGCATGAGGCAAACATCCTCCTAATGCTGATAGAACCAGTGCTTTCCAGCCATAAATCTCAAAGCATTTTCCAGAGGAAGGTCAAGTCGCATACACTCTAGGATCTAGAGAGAGGCCAAGTGACTTGAGCAGAGCCCAGGTCTCCTGATCTCTGGTCTAGCAGCATAGCCAATGGACCATGCTGCCTTTGCTGCTGCAAGCTTTGTTCAAGGAGCTGTAAGAGCCTGTGATTCTGACCTACAGAGTGCTGGGGTTCAGCAGTGTCGATGGGCATAATTGGAGCACTTTCTTAAAATCTCAGGGCTTTTCTTATTAACAATCGGCATGAGATTGCCGAGGCACTGAATGGAGTCAGCAGCCCTGCGTGGATGGGAATGCTGGAGGCTTAGGGCACGTCTATATTTACCCATGGGTCGATGCTCCAGCAGTTGATCTTCCAGGGCTCGATTTTAGCGTGTCCAGAAGGGACCAGCGTTCCATCTATTTTCATCTGTTTTTTTCCACCTATGGGCGGAATAAGTTTTGGTATGTGCACCAAGGCATGTGTGGATGTGCACCACTAATAGAAACAAGCTGGTGGGCAGTAAGTGCATCTCTCCTGGGAAGCCACCTCAGTGCTCAGCTGACAGGAAACCCTGGTAGGGACACACAAAATGGAACATTGAAGGTGCTCCTGTCGACTCTGGTACTCCTTACAGTCATGAGGAGTAAGGAAAGTCAATGGGAGTGTTTCTCCCATTGATTTTTCCAGTGGGGGGACGGCCCCAAAGTTTGACTCAAGGGAGGTCAGCTCCAGCTGTGCAATCAACGCATCTGGATTAGTGTACGTTAATTCAAACTCATGCCCTAGCATACACCTGGCCTTACAAAGGAGACAGAGAAGACATGGAACATTTGAGTTCTGGTATTCTAGAAGAAGGCTAAAACTAGCCAGTGAAGCAGAACCATGAACAGATATGATGATAAGGATGCATTTTAAGAGCACACTTACTCAAGACCCTAGGTGAGAGAGTAACACATGGACACATACTCTGCTAAGAGCAGAGCGACTGGCTTCTGGCACATTTACAGGATCTCAGGCAAACAGAGAAGAGGACAAAAGCCAGTTATGTCGTACAGATTGCCAGATGGACTGGTCTCCAAAACATCCAGTGGATGTTTTGCAGCTCAGTTCTGCAGCAAAGGAGGCAAGGAGGTGGATGACCCACTCTGCACTGGAGCCGTGACTTGCTGATGAAAATACAGTTTTAATTCAGGTATCTAAAAGGGACTTTTCAGGTATCTAAAAGGCAGTCATAAGGAGGAAGGAGAAAACTTGTTCTTCTTGGCCTCTGAGGATAGAACAAGAGGTGACGGGCTTAAACTGCAGCAAGGGAGGTTTAGATTGGACATGAGGAAAAAGTTCCTAACTGTCAGGGTGGTCGAACAGTGGAATAAATTGCCAAGGGAGGTTGTGGAATCTCCATCGCTGGAGATATTTAAGAACAGGTTAGATAGATGTTTATCAGGGATGGTTTAGATAGTACTTGGTCCTGCCATTGGGGCAGGGGGCTGGACTCGATGGCCTCTCGAGGTCCCTTTCAGTCCTAGTGTTCTATGATTCTATGAGCTTTAGCTCTAAACATAAAGGAAAGTGGCTGTGGCAGTGTGACCATCAAATACGCAAGGGTCTGGCTTTGCACTTCTCTTGTGCCCTACATAGCCATTTTCACCTATGCACAGTGGGCGCAAAATGAAACCAGATCAGAATAGCAGCATCCTACACCAAGTCCAAATGCGCTCTTCATGTGTGGAAACGATTACACCAGGTGCAAGCAGCAAAGGGCATGAGTGTCAGTGATGTGGACAGCTCAGACATCTCTTTCCTAACCCCCTTTTTCTCTGTAGGTCACTGGTTCAGAGCCAGCCTGGTTTGGTAGAGATTGAAGGTTCTCTGCCTGGAAGTTGTTTGGTGTCATGTAAGCAAAGGGAGTTGGTGTCTTGGACCAGGGGCCAAACTTTCAATCCCCCAAGATGCCAGCTCCTTCAGACTGTGCACTGACGAATTCCCTTCGAATGTTCTCAGAAGATGAGTCCATGACTGAGTGATGAGACAGTGCCCTCCCAAGAAGGTGTCAGAAAGATCAGGCAGTTGACTCCATTAGAGCCCCAGGACCTTCACGGAGTACGGAAGGGCTCTTCAGTCCCCCAGGGAAAGGGAGAACACGACCCATGGGCTGGAAGCTGACACCAGGCAGATTCAAATTAGAAATAAGGCACCAATCTTTATTCACAAGGGGGATCGACTGTTGGAACAAACTCCCAAGGAGAGCGATGGCTTCTCCATCTCTGGATGCCTACAAATTCGGAGCAGGTGTGTTGCTGGCAGGTGCTTTAGCCTGATCAGTTATTGGGCTCAGTCCAGGGGTAAGCGGGAAGAACTCTCTGGTTTGCGTTGTACAGGAAGCCAGACCTTCCCGTCTATGAATTTCTGGGCAGTTGCAGCATGTCTGCAAGTGACGTGATACATGATGAGGCCACAGAAGGAAGGTCTATAACATCCCACGGAATTCCTTGATGGCCCTGAAATGACCTGGCTGATACGTTCTCCCATTGTTTTGCATTTGGCTGTTATATCTGGTCTTACAAACCACGCAGGGTGGGGCCTAGGCCAGAACTTGCATGGGAGAGGTCTAGGGTTAAAATACCACTTGTCAGCATTGAGCCAGCATTCTCCCATGATGCTAGGGCTGTACTGGAACAAGTGCCGCTTATTCAAATGAGAGAGGAAGTGGAGGCTCTGACCCCTTGAGGCAATGAAATGAATCTTACTGTTATGGCTAAATTTCAGTTTGGCTAAGCACTGTATGTTCCTGCCCACCTGAAATTCCTCCTGTTGGATACATCATTTTTATTGTTGCGAAGCATCAGAAGCAACTGTTGCATTCCACCCCAGAGGTGGTTTGCTTTTGGACAATAGACTCAGTAAGGCATTACAGGTATTACTAGGTCCAGAAGCCTTTCAGACAAAAGGCATCATGGCAGTGGACATTTATTTACTAATGGATGTATACGTCGAATATGGCAAGACTTGGTAAATACAAGACCAGAACCCTAGAGCCATGTGATCATGTTAAACTACAGTGGCTCTATACTAAACAGTCTGGGAACTTGGTAAATGATCTGTTCCAGAGAAAGGGGCAGATAATTTGAGATCCTTTTGGAGTCATCACCTTTTTGTGTAAATGTTTACAGCTTACCTAGCAAACCCAGGATGCAAGGTTTGTGGATTTATTTGTTTTTATGGCCAGAAGGGATCCTCCGATCACGTCATCTGATTTCCTGCGTAGCTCAAGGACTTTCCTGCAGTTACTGTCCTGAGCCAAAACCTCTAACGAGGCAGATTGTCATTATGGAATCAGACACGTATCGATTCCCTGGGGTTTGTGACATCGGCACAATAGAGAACTTTTCTTCACTCCTCCCAGCTGACTTCATATAAAGAGGAGGATTTTAACAAAGTGCGAAGGGATCTAAGGCAATTGAGCAGTTATGACAGAGGAGTTTAATACAAGGAAGCCTACCTGGGGTTTATTATATTTCCACCACATTCTAACTCCTCGGGTAATCCACCAGCCTCCCTGTAATGAACTATCTGTTATTCCTCCTGGATTAGAGTTGATATCTCACAATAAACAAGGAGTTTTTTATATTAATACTCCAAGCAGCCGGTGTAAGCACATTAATTCTCTGCTTTCATTATTCTTACCAGTCCTGCTTTTGCTCTTTAATCAACAGCTGTGTCTAGAGGCAGAGGAAGCTATTTTGTGTGGAGGGGAGGTTAGCTAAGCAGGAGACAAATGTGCTTTTGGAGTGGCTGTGTTATTGTGGTTGTATCTTTGTGATGGTGTTTGTTTAACATGCCATGAGTAAGCACAACTCTCAGATACCAGGAGTGGACACTTTACAGTATGGGCCCCTTTATTCTCCTTGACATTAAGGCACCTGTACGTCACTGGGGCAGTATAAGGGGGCTTTAAAGTAGGCAAAAATCTGTAATGTGAAGGAACTGCCGTGTAAATGAGAATCTGGCCAAGCTGGGGTGGAGAGTAACGTGTATATATGCTCTTATAACTAGACTTGTGTCTATATCCCTACAGTGACCAAAGTGTCGGGAGGAGGGGTGGGGTGTGTGTGGGGGGGTGGGGTATTGGAGCATACATTCCAAGGAATTCTGTGTAAGTAAATTACTCTTGAAAAATGTAACAAGCTTAACTCATTGAATAAAGTGCCAGCAATTCTGCAAAGATCAGGGGGGTTGTCTGCTAGAAAATTACCAACCTAGAGGCTTTAATTGGACTAAAAACTCCCGGTAAAACTCTCCCAACTTCAGTGGGATTTATGTGCCTAAATACCTTTAAAAATGTAATCCCTTGAGGCCAGATCCAAAGCTCATTGAAGTTCATGGGACCCTCATTAGCTTCAGTGAGGTCTGAGTCCAAGGGCCCCAGGGCCTGATCTAGTGATGTACTGAGTCCTCCAGGATGCTGAGTGTTAGCAGGAATTGCAAGAGCTGTCTGCTGTGCAGGATCGGGCCCTGAACATATCCTGTACACTCTGTTCACAGCTGGGCTCTTAGCAAATGTCATTTTCCAGCAGCATTAAGAGGTGCTCTGACGCCTCTGTGCGGGCAAAGCATTGGATCAGCTGTCTCCAGCACCCTGCCTTTTCTTAGAATACATTGGCAACAGTCACTGTGTGTCAGTGTTGTGGCAACAGCTCCTCCGCAGAGCCTGGGGCTATTTAAACTTGAAAGCCTCTGTGTGGATGAGGCCGGAGTGCACTCAGAGAGCAGTGACTTAGCTCTGAATGGGGCGCTCTCCCATTTAACATTTAATTGGGATCCTTTCAGGACATCTGTTCCTCTGTGCAATTTCCCTCCTCTGGGGCAGCACCTGGGCTTGGCCAGGCCTCTCTCCTCTGGTAAACGACCAGCATTGTACCTCTTTGATGTGGAATTCAACACCCACATGCTATGGATTTGGGATTCAAGCTTGGCCTGCAGAACACCTGTCGAGGGGCACCATGACCGTCCCCTTCTGAGGGCAGTGTTGGGCCCCCTGCGGCCCTTCACCTCTCAGGGCCATGCGGCCCAATGGCCAGAGTCACTCAAAACTATTCTCCCTGCAGTTTCAGGGTGGTGTGGGCCAGTGGCCAGCAACCAAATAAGTAGAAACCCCCACACGGGGTTGGTGAGGAGGGAGTTAGGGGGAGCTGGGCCCAGCCCAGGTCTGTTTCAGCAGTGATATGTTCCACTACTAGCCGGGTGGGGACTCCCAGCACAAGATGCCCAGCTGCTCGGGGTTACAACCCCCCCTGGGCTGCTTCCTACCAGCCTCTTAGGGTTGTCCTCGCCAGCCCTCCACTCTGATTTGGGGCTCACAGAATCAGAGGGCTGGAAGGGACCTCAGGAGGTCATCTAATCCAGCTTCCTGCTTCAAGCAGGATCAACCCCCACTAAGTCATCCCGGATGACTCCATCCATCTCTCCATCCATTGCTCCAGCCACCTCTCATGGGCTGGCACCTGGGACTGCAGGGACGGACCAAACTGAGGGTTAGGAGGGATGCAGAGGACTTGTTCTGTGTGGTCTAGTTAGAGCAGAGGTCTGGAAGCGCAGATGCTTGGCTCTGTGTGGGCTTTCACCTTGCGCTCCTGCAGGTAGTTATCTTGGAGGTTGTGTTGCTGCCTTATTCTGTGATCTCCCTCATCTCTGTGTTCACCATCTTGCCAACACTTTGGCACAAGCCTAAAGGGAGGTTTACTGATTGGTATAACCAGGCAATGAAGACTCTGGTGTAAATGAGAATTCAACTCAGTGGGCCTGAGACTGAGTAGCCAAGCATAGCCAGGGAGGATGGTGCAAAGTTTGGAGCTCTGGCTTGGGTGTTAGGAAAGCTATGTTCCAGTCCCTGCTGTTGCAGACACCCTGTGTGACCTTGGACAAGTTGCTTTTTCGCTGTGCATCAGTCTTCCCATCTCTACAATGGGTGGAATACGCCACCCTGCTGCACAGTGGCGTGTGAGGGTAAATACATCCAAGATCGTGAGGGGCTCAGATACTGCAGTGATGGAAGCTAAATAAGCACGATTGATAGATCTTGACTTCACGAGAAATGGTGCATGCTCTTTAAGTGCAAACCAGGCATTTACCTGCTCAGTGCCTCAGTTTGCCTGCCTGGGGGCAGAGGATCATCATTTACCCATCTTCTCACAAAGCTCAAAATTCACAACTGTGAAATGCTTTCTCATCCTCTGCTGGAAAACACTAGTAGGCTATAAATACCTATTAAGGAATGTTCCATGTCTTCATAATAAAATCTCCTTCCTTGTTTTTAAATTCAAGCTGTCAGCTCTGCTTAAAAATACCCTTGTTATGCCTTTTCGTAAAGGTCAAAGGCCTTTGTGGAGAACACCAGGCAGCAATTCCTCGTAAAGATGGGCCTGATAGATGAGGCACCACCTGCCCTATCTGTCCGCTTAATGTAATTCTCTTGTAGAGGGTCTACATTAAGGATTACGTTCAAGACAATTCCTCTGCATCTGCCTGTTGGTGGAACCACTCACTAAATATAAACCTCTGACTGGAGCTCCCATCTGCTTCCTCCTTTAGCACAATACACAGTAATGGAAGAGCTGAAAAGCTTGGGGTGTTCATGGTATCTTTTTCTATATATACATAATTTAGTCTTTTGTTTAATTTTATTCACTGTGGTGCAGGGAACTGTCTCCCCCTGGCCCGATTCCAGTCCTGAATTTCGATCTTAACCATCTCTGCAGCTGTCTGCAGGATTAGGGGTGAATCTGTCCAACAGAGTAAGTCCCAAGTTCTTAAGAAAACATCTAGGGATTTATTGACAGTTTCCCATCTTGAAGCATTTAAAACTCTCTCTAAATCATGTATGGAAGAGTCCTTCACTCTTCACTGAAATGCAGCCACTTCTGGGATGGAATGTGGCAGCAGTTGAACATCCACATGCGACACTGTTCTGCAGTGTTGGGCAAGAGTAAAAGAGATGCGTGGCACGCAATTGAAATGGGTGCGGGGGAGTCAGAAAGAATGGAGTTACCTGACGTTGGATTTGGCCACAGCACTGGAGTCTCACGGACTGTCTCATCCTGTTTCCACCTATCTCTGTGCCAGTGGTTTTACTTCATTCCCAAAAATCTGCACCTCTGGCTCCAAAGCACTTGTGTGCTCAAGCATTGGAGTCAGTAGTGACTTCAGATAAAAGCCCATCTCTGCTAACTCCTCCATGCTCCACCCTATGGGCCACTGGGGTCAGTTCTAACTGGGACAAGCACCCCCTACTGTATCAGCTGCTCCCATTCAGCCACACCCACCTGAGCAGTTTCTCTGCTTGCTCGTTCTTTGCAACCCTGCTGCACGCTGCAGATCTCAGAACTGGCCTAGCACATCTGGAAGAGGAAGCTGCTCCAGCGCAGTTAAAACTCTGGCCCCTCATCTGGTCCTTCCCCTCTCCCTTTCTTTAGGCCGTGGGTGATGAGAGCTAGTTTTCCCCTTTATGGAAATTCACTGGGAGGTTGGATTGTTTGCCATGGAGCCCTTAGGCTGTTTTCCAGCACTAGAGAGGTTGTGTGCTTTTGACTGGTAGAGGTTCAGGACTGCCAGAGGTGGCAGGAGAGGCTAAATACTGGGCAAAAAGAGAGAGAGATACTAGTGGGTCTAGGACACTGGTTTTCAACCTGGTCTGCAGCACACTGGTGTGCCAGGGGAATTGTCCAAGTGTGCCTTGACATTTCATCAGTTTCCCATCCCTGCAGCTCTTTGCAGAGCCACAGCAGGGGAAATTGGTGATCCCGTGCCAGCTGGGGCTCAACCTGCCTGCTCCCTGCTGGGGCAAGCAGGGAGGACAGGGAGCCTGTTGGAGCTGGCATGTGATTTAAATGCCGCATCCCGGCTCCAGCGGGCTGGCAGGAGGGGTAACATTTATGAGCAATCGATTCAGCGGAAAAAAGTGGGCGTACCATGGAATTGTCTCATTGAAGTGTGCCATGTGCCTGAAAAGTTTGGGAACTGCTGGTCCAGGTTAAGAACAATCCTGCTGTGACTAACACAGGAATAGCCCCATGGCTCTCCATTTACCCCCCTCCCAGCCATGGTGTCCCCTATCCAGCAGTGCTCCCTAACTCGAGCTGTGTGGCTAGGAGAAATATTTGGTGCTAAATGTGGATCTGCCATGCAGCTGGAGGCAGGTTATGCTTGCCTGCAAACATGTGTCAGCGATGGAGGAGTTAGTGTGCAGTGAGGGGCACGTGAACTGCGTAGATCTTGTCCAGCTCTCTGCTGTAATGTGCTTCTGATGTTTACAGTTATAGGGGCCTACTTCTCAGCCACTTTATTCCTGCATCTGGGGCTTCAGGACTCCTGTGCACCTGGCCCCCAGTATAAGCCAGAGTGTGAGTTAGCACAACATCAAGGCTGCTCTGATTTGCTCTCTGATTTCTGTGGCCATCAGGAAGTGAAGCGTAGCCACAGCACCCTGCACTGTACCTGTGCTCCTCAATCCTCCTCTGTTCTGTGAACTGGGAGCAGCTCCACTTGAAGTGGGGAGCGGCCCCTCCATAGGGGAATTGTCACAGGGCCAGTTCTGGCCCCTGTTGGCATGAAGGGGCATTAGCATAGCTGTGACTCCTGCCCTCTGGAGACAAAGCTACTGAGCAAGAGTCCCCTTTAAACCATAAAAAAGCAAGTCATTCCCTGCGGTTCTGTTATGGATTCCATCTGCTGTCTTGAATGCCTAAAAATAAAACTGGGAGGCGGAACCTTACAGCTGCAGTCAAAGATCTAAGTGGCCGCCGTGCGCGCGGGTCCTGCTCTGCCCGCTGTCAGTCGGGACCGTGCCCCCTCCAGAATGCGGGGCTGAAAGTGGTGCAAGCGTTTGCATCTGGTTCAGTACTTGATTTCAAAAGCCTGGTGATTCACCACCTTGGCAGGCAGCCCCCGGTGCTGACAATCTATTTTGGGGGAATAACATTTCTACAGGGTTTTTTTTCCCTTTTGTGCAGTGTCACCTGATTTTTTTTTTTAAGGGACATTATCATGAAAAGTTACTTGATCAGCGCATTGAGGGGATGAATCAACTCTGAGCTTAGCAATGGCAAGATAGAGCATTGCGTGTGTAGCTGTCCTTCCTGCAGCCAACGTCCTGTTCAGATCTTACAGGGGGCGTCATCCCCGGGCTGGGCCAGATCCCCAGCTGGTTTCAGCCCTGTTCCATTGTCTTCAGTGTGGCCACACTGGTCTACATCAGCTGGGCCTCTGGCCCTATATGTGCTGATGCAGAGCTAAAGGTGTGTGTATTCTTGGCTCAGCACTTCAACCTAATCATGTGATTGTTCTTCTACCCCTCCCCCACCACCACTTTAGGGGCAGTGTTGTCTCAAGATCAAAGCAAGAGATTTGGGGATTGCAGTGGATGAGAAGCTGGATATAAGTCAACAGTCTGCCCTTATAGCCAAGAAAGCTAATGGCATGTTGGGGTACATTAAGAAGAATATTTCCAGCAGATCTAGAGAAGTTCATTTTTTCCCCTTATTCCACATCTGGAGCATTGCATCCAGTTCTTGGCCCCCTGGTATAAACAGTATGGGGAGGTATTGGAGAGGGTCCAGCAGAGAGCAGCCAAAATTATCAGGGGGCTGGAGCACATGACCTATAAGGAGAGGCTGAGGGATTTGGGCTTATTTACTTTGCAGAAGAGAAGAGTGAGGGGTGATTTGATAGCAGCTTTCAACTTCCTGAAGGGAGGTTCTAAAGAGGATGAAGAGAGGCTGTTCTCAGTAGTGACAGATGGCAGAAGAAGGAGCAATGGTCTCAAGTTGCAGTGGTGGAGGTCTAGGTTGAATATTAGGAAAAACTTTCACCAGGAGGGTGATGAAGCACTGGAAAGCGGTACCCAGAGAGGTGGCAGAATCTCCTCCCTAGAGGTTTTTAAAACCCAGCTTGACAAAGTCCTGTCTGGGATGACTGAGCTGGGATTGGTCCTGCTTTGGGCCGGGGGCTGGACTCGATGACCTCCTGAGGGCTCTTCCAGCCCTAGGATTCTATGACTCTGATTTGGGAGGTGAGACTCCTGGGTTTTAACCAGACTTTTGCTACTGCCTGTCATGTGGCCTTGGACGAGTCACTTCTTCGAGTAGCTCAGTTTTCTCCGGTATAGACAGGGCAGTGAAAGCCTGCTGGCAGTGAGGTGGTGGGTCTGAATGACTTGCTTGTAAAAGGGAGAATATACCTTTCCTGTCTCATATGGCGACTGGGAAAATAGTCATTAACCATTGTTTATATCATATATTCTGGTGCCACCAGACCTGCCTTAAACCAGTGCCCTGTTCGACCAGGTGCTGCACAGGCACAGGTCCTGCCTCAAAGAGACCACAGCAAAAGATGGAGGGGGAAACCGAGGCACAGAATGAGACAGGGACTTGCCCAAGGTCATCTAGCAGCTCAGTGGCAGAACTGGGAACAGAACCCCGGCTGGGACAGGAGGAATTCCTGCATCTTAAATTCTGAAGGGCTGTGTTCAGGGAAAGCAGAATGCAGGTCTCCTGAGGCCTGGTCCAACACAGCATCTGGTCCCCACTGGACCACAAAGCCTCTCTATACCACAGGAGCCAGAAAATAAAAAGCCTTTAATGAAACACAAATAATGCAAATGGCTTTAGCCTATTTATCCTTTGGGAGTTTTGTTTTCCTTGAAGGGACTGAATGAAAGCCCCAGCCCATAAACCACTCTGAGATGTATTAAATCTAATGTGTTTGCAAGGCTTAGCCTCTGGCTCGTGTACGCTCGGCCAATTTAAGCTTCCCTGTTGTTTGTGATGTGACTGGGTCCTTAATGCAGACAGTCTAACGTGCACCCATGTTCACACGTACCTGCTTCTCTAGGCACATACCCTTCAATCTCCTCTTTGAATTCCTGCTGTCTCTCAGTTGCTAAGTGACTTGGGATTTCCAAGAGGTGCGAACCTCTGCCCTGAAAACAAGGGCACGTGTCAGGGCTTGGACACTCAGCCTGTTCAGCCCATCTGGTCCCAGACAGGGTGAATTGTTTGCCCTGTGCAGCTGTGAACCAGTGTTCCCTCTAATTCTTCCATCCCTGTGCTGAATAAATTTTGTCATGTGCACTACCAATCGAAACACATGCACTGACGGTAGGCGCTCTGCTGATTGGCTGGACTACATTTAAATCTCTCCTGGGGTGGGGGCCCCAAGCACTCGGCTTATAGGGAGTATGGCAAGGCACTACACTGATCAGCCGCACCCATTGGACATGCTAACAGTGAATTCCATCTGCACTGCCTCGCCTGTGCTACGATCTCCCAGCACTTGGCAGGCACTAAGAGTGGGACTTTTAAAAGTGCTCAGCCAGGCCCAGCTCTGCTCCTGTCCAAGCCAAGGGTTGTTTTACACTTGACCTCAACAGGGCTGAGTTGGGCCATTACTGAGTGCTTCACAAATCCAGTTCTCAGCGCACAAGCTGAGGAGCAGCTGTTCTGTCCCTCACTGTGGAAGCCCCAGAAGATTCTTACACTAATGGCTGTGCAGACTGTGGAGCTGGGCTCGCCTTGGGCTTGCTAGCTCCTTTCCCAGAACCTGCCAGAAGGGTTTGCCAACCAGGTGCATTTCACAGGAGCTGCCCTCCATCAGGTAAGTTCCCCCAGGAGGTCACAGCTTTGCCAACTCAGCTCCATATAGCGTTCTGTAGCTCACCCATCATTGTGGTTTTTGGGGCGCACAGTAATGAAGGCATCGCCCTCAGCATTTTGCTTGGCAGGCTTTGGGGAAAGGCTGAAGGCTGTGTTTGGAGGGGGAGGTGGAAAGGGTTTTGATTCCTGGCCAGGTTTGTTAATTACTCATCTGCATGTGATCACTTAATGAGGCTGGCTTAATGGCCCTAGATTCTGGAGGGCCTTCAGGTACCTGCTTATGACTCATTGGCTTCACTGCCACTTAACTACACACATAACTTTCAGCATGTGCTAAAGTCTGGGGCTTTTTAACATTGCCTATGAGATTTAGGCACTTGGCTACCCTTAGAATCTAAACTCCTCTGCCAATCCTATGTACATGCTTAAATTCTTTGCTAAATCAGGGCCTTCTTTGCCAGAGCTTGCAGCTGAATTAATTGTCAGGTGCTCAAAAGTCTGAACATGGTTTAACTGCAAACCAGCAACCTCTGGATTGAACACAGACTAGTGATTGTCCTGGGGGTCAAGACATTTTCCTTGCGTCCCAGCGGCCAGCAAATGAGCCATGGAGTCATGGCCCAGCCAGTGGGAGGGATCACCTCCCCAGAACCCTGCCAGCCTGTGTGAAATGTCAAGGAAGCATTAGCTGGAGGTTACAGCCCTCCACTCTTCTTGCTCCATCAGCCACAAAGCTGGCGGCTGCCTGGATGCTGGCAAGGGCAGAGCTGGCATAATGAGTAAAGGCTGCCCTGACTCAGGCGAGTTGCAGTTCATTGCCTGGGGGAGGAGAGAGACAGGAGCCCAGATGCTGTGATTCTGAACGACTGGGCTGAATGAAAGCATCCATTAGTTTTGCTCTGTTGGCTGGTGTAGTACGTGTTGTGTGCAAGCAAGGGGTGTCTGTACACCTCTTCCCCTACTCTACGCAGCAGGGTGTCTCTGGGTTAACCCCCCCCCAGCATGTCATAGGGATCCTTAGGACGGGGGGGTAGGGGAGAAAGCTGCCACGTTCTCACCATGCATAACTCCTCTCTGATGCCTCCAGCCATCTTAGGGCCAAACCCGTGCCCCTGCATGTGGGCAGGGACATGGGCAGTGTGGGCACTTCCAGGCTGGCTTGACAAGCCCAGACCTGCCTTCACTCCTTGAGCATCTATCAGTGCGCACTCCTTCTCCCCCCTCCCCCACTGACCCAGGTCGTCTATGCTTCCCCCTTGGCTGGAAAGCAGCAGGTCTGCAGGCAACCTGCTAGCAAAGAGGGGCATTGCTGGGGGACTGAGCATGGCGGGAGCACTCCTGGCTTCTATCCCTGGTTCCGCCACAGACTCCCTTGGGCGGGGAGTGTGCCTCAGTTCCTCCAGGTGCAAGGTGGGCCCATCGCAGGGTAGCAGGTGTAGGCGCAGTGTGCTCATTGCCTGCACTGAAGGCGCGAAACCAGGCGCTGCCTGGGAGTGAAATGCTGCCTCTGGACTCCACTAACTTCTACTCTCTGTTTGGCAGCTTCCTGGAGGAAATCTCTGCCTCTGGATTCCGCGGGCGGGGCCCCGAGAGCTCTCAGGCGACAGCGAGGCCAAGCAGCAGGCGGTGAACATGGGACGATGCTGCCAACACCACTTCCCATCTTGCCCTCCCGCAGATGACCGCACGGCAGTCGAGTAGCACTGGGCATTCCCACGGTCCTTCCTGCCGTCCTGCTGCTGAGCCCCTTTGCACTCTTCTGTCCTGGGATCCTTCACACGGACAAGAGACAGCAGCAAGCTGGCCTCTGCCTGGCCGCACCATGCCCCCAAATCACAGTACCCTCAGCGTTATCAGCTCTTTAGTGGGGCACAGCGGAACTACAGGAAGGGGGCAGAATCCTACGTTATGGGAAAACCGAACCGTTGGCGCAAAAGGCTGAGCGCCCACTGACTGAGGACACTTATGAGTACCCAGCCCCTTTTTGAAAACCCAGCTACTTCTGTGTCTCTTCAGAGCCCCAGCTGGCCTGCCCAGAATCGCCGGCTCCCTGTGTGTGTTGGACACTCTGAGGTAAAGGCCGGGTGGGCTCTCACAGCCTCTAGCTTTGTGTAACTGTCTGCAGTCCCAGTCCTTGCTGACACCTGTGAGGAGCTGGGCCTGTCTGTTTGGAAGCTCATTATGTGTTCTGTCCCCGAGCAACTCTTATTTCAGACAATTCCAGATATGTCCCCTCTCTCCTTCATAACCTCCATGAAATGAGCTGCTTTGTGGTCTGGCCCCTTTCTCAAGCCCCTGTGTCCCTAAGGGAACATCACAGGCCCCTGTCCTCTTCCCGTCTCGTGATCAGGAAAAGCTTGTGTGACACGAATAAAAAGACAGTTCACTTTTCTGGCAGAAACGAGGTTTTGGGGTTTGTGATGCTTTGGGAGGCGGAGTGTGAATTTTAACCCTGCGGCAGAGATGGAAGAGGGACATCTGGGTCTGAGGTTGGCTCTGTGACTCAGTTTCCCCATAATGACTGCAGTCTGGTCAGTGGCTCACAGCAGCCTGACGCTATGAGTTTGACAGCCGAGCAGCAGGGCCTGGGCCGAGACAAGATAGTCGCTTTCCTGGCTGCTCTGTGGCTCATGGCTCCACTGCTGGAAAGTGCCAAAAGCGCCGTTCATTCTTCTCTGGGCTACATCCTGCTGCCTTAGGCTGGGCTTAGGGGGAGATACTGAACATTGAGGTGGTTGGGCCCAGCGCTCCAAGACTTCAACCCCTTTTCCTTCCAGACTCCTGGGCCAAAAGCCTTAATGCCTTGAGTGCCATGGAAGAGCTGGGGCTAGCCCATGGGATGAGAAATTCAATTCCTGGCTCCTGCCTGCCTCCGTGCAGGAACAAGCCTCAGAGCTTGTTGAGGTATCCCAAAATAGCTCTGGCATGTAGACACAGCCTCATAGTCCTACTTACAACAGCTTCATTAGTAAATACGTGAAGATTCAGAGCTCTACCGCTCGGATGGTGGTTGGTAGCTTTAGCTGGTGTGGTGGTAAGCCACAGGCGGCCTGGCTTTGAGCAAGCTCCTGGCTGCAATGGGGGAGGAGGAGCAGGGCCGAGCTCCTGCCTCTTGTGCCAATGAAAATAGGCTCATGTGCCACTCTTGGCACGCATGTGAGCTAAAAGCCAGTGGACTGTCCACGAAGGCTGCAGAGGAGATTCAGTCTTTCTTGGTCTAGGTATCACTCAGGGGACAGTGAACCACACCCCTAGGTGGATGGGTTACGCTCCCGATGGAGAATGCCCAACGTCCCTGGCTAGGCTGTTCCCATCACTGATTCCCCTCTCACCATTTGTGCCACGTTGCCAGCCTGTATTTGTCTGGTTTGTTTCCAGCCCCCAGCTCTCCCGCTCCCTTTGTCTGCTGGATGGCCGAGTCCTCTGCTGTACACTTCCCTGCCCGTGAAGGTACACACAGACCAGGATCCATCTGTTTCAGGCTCTGACACCCCCCTGGGAACAGTGTTCCGCAGGAGGACCCCCAGGGTTCTGTGCAGTGAAACTAAGGGTTCCGGGGTCGGCAACCTGTGGCTCTGGCACCGCATGCAGCTTAAGGAGTCATTTGCAGCTCCGGACGCTGCCGTCACTGACTCCTCTGTGGCTCCCTGCCCTGCTGCTGCTGGAAGGGGAGTCAGACGGGTCCTGCATCGGGCCCTCAGGACTAGAGTCAGAGGAGCTGAGGTACGTTCATCCAGCGTGCTGGGTGAGGTGTTTGGGCTGGTTTGCAGCTGAGAGGGGTTAAGCCTGGGGGTAAGGGGCAGGTTTGGGGCTGAGAGGATTTAAGGGGTTAATAGGGGTTCTGCAAAATTCTTTTGAGTTTAAAATAGAATGGGGAAAGACTGATCTGGAAGCCCCCTCACTTATAGAGGGAGGCAGATAAGAACCAAAGCCTGGAGGCCCCAGTTGCAATCTCCTTCAGGATGTCTTTGTCCTCCCTGCTGGACTGAGGCACGTGTGACTGTCTGGGGTCCTGGACCAAAGCCCCCTGTGCTGAGACACTGGGGTCACAGGCTAGTTATCAAGGGAATTTTCCAGGCTGGAGAGGAACTAGTATGGCTGCGGGAGGGAGGGAGGGAGGCAGAATGTCTGCCAGGCTGGTGGCCTTTGTCAGTCTGCTGGGGCTTGGCTCAGCTGGAATTGTTCTGGGCACGGGAGAGGGTTCCCACCATTCAGACCCTTACTCGTTCCCCAGCATGGGTGATCACTCCTGCCACTGAGCTGGTTCACCGCAGGCACCGGCTGCCAAACAGGAAGGGCCTTGTAAATTCCTCCTTCCAGGCTGTGCAAGGATCCGTCAGCGCTCAACTGGGGCCGTGGGCTGAAAAATCTCATGAGCGCTTTTCATCCCCAACTGCCGGCTGCCTGTGGTGTGCACATCTGCTAATGCAGCCACCTCTGGGCTGGAACGTGGCAGCTTTTTAACACAGCAGCACTTGAAGGAAAGGTGTGAAGTAAAAATCCATAGAGAGGGGGAATGCAGTGATGGGGGACGGGTAAGATTCTGGCCTGCTTGGAGCAGCAGCATGAAGTCACGGCCCCACAGCCGAGCCTGTGTTTGAAGACTGATGTGTCAGACAGGCCCAGGGCTGAATTGCACCCGCTGTGGGAACAGCTGCTGCAACCAGAAAATTCTGACCCAGTGGGCATAAAGTGCTGGCACGTTCCCAGGCCTGAGTGAGAATCCTCCCCTCTTGGCTGTAGCATGGCTGGCTTCTTGTGATGTGGTGCATTGATGGCGCCCTGCAGAGGTGGGGCACCCCCTGGCAGGACCAATGTGGGGTGGGTGCAGCTCAAGCTCCAAGTCAGTAGAACCAGGGCTGGGCTAATGGGAGCTGGGAGACAAGACTCAGGGACATCACTGCAGCTGGGGTAGGAGCCCAGGCCTGTAGAGCAGGAGTGAAGGGAACTAGCTGTGACGGGCTGCTGGGGGGGCCCAGGGCTGGGCTAGCAGGTGAGCTATGGATGGGCACAGATGGTTTCAGAGCCCCCAGGAGCAAGCTTGCCCTGTGCCTGGCACCCACACCAGGGCTGTTCAATTGCTTTCGTAAGCACCTGATTCGCTTGCCAGTCCCTTACCAGCCCCATGCAGGGGAGCTGGCTCAGCCAGAGAGAGGAATGAGGCAGCCAGGGGACATTCAGACTAGGCTCAGCAAAGCCCTGCTGGGAGCAGTCCCAGGAGCCAGTTCCGGCTTCAGGGGGCTTGTTCAGCTCTAAATACCCAGCAATGATGTGCCCAATACAAACAGCTGCACTAGAGCAGTAAAGAGATAAGCTGGGGACGGGACAGGCCAGGCCAGGCTGCCCTCCCCCCCAGCGCCATTACCGCAGCCTCTGCTAGATTCCTTAATGGCCGCCCCCATTTAACACCTCTTTCTATAGTCCCCTATTCCCCCTTACATGACAGATCAGCCCTGTGCCAAGCTGGGATCGGCGTCAGCTGCAAACCCTGCTCCATTCAGTGGCTGGAGCCAGACATCCAGTCCCTGTCTAATTAACAGCAGCTGGGGGCCTATGGGGAACTCACAGCCTTGGGAAGAAGCTGCTGTGAGTTTCCAGCTCTGAGACTCTGCAGGCCATGGGGGGTCGGGTGGGGAGAGGAAGCCCAGCTGGAGGTGGCTCGGTGTCGCTTTTTTCCCTTAATAACGCAGCAGCAAGAGGTGCCCAGAGCCTTTTCGTACCAGCCCTGAATGAGTTTCGTTCTCAACGGCTCTTTGCTGGGATTGTGTACATGAGATGAGTTGCTTGGGGCTCAGTATCACCTCCAAGCTCTGCACTGCAACCTTCCCTCCCGCAGTAACTGGCATTAATTTCCTCTCCCTAGCCAGTTCTGAAGTCAACCCTCCAGCACCTGCGTTGCTGCCACTTTATTCACCTCCTAGTCTCAGCCTGCTGAGCTACAGCCACAAAGGAAGAGGCCCATATTGCAGATATATGCACCCTTGTTCTCCCCCCGGGCAGCAATTTTGGAGCTGACTCAGGGCCTGTGCATGGCTCTTACAGAAAGGTTTCAGCAGAGCCTCCCCTACCATTGTGCCGATTAATTTTTTCCATCCATGTGCAGATGTGCACAACCAATAGACACACATCCTGGTGCTCTGCTGATCACCTGGATGGCACCTGACTCTCTCCTGGGCAGCCACCCAAGTGCTCAGCTTACAGGGAACCCTGTGCCCTAGTGAATGATTGTTGCTCAGGGCACAAAACCTCGGGCAAGGGTCCTGTCAAATGCTCCTCCCACTTCAAAGAGCAAGAGGGGCAAAGAGAGGTGTCTCGGATTCTCCCAGCATATCAGCAGTGGAACTGGGCTTAGAACCCAGCAGGCCTGACCTGCACCCACGCCATCCCAGGGTGAAGGCCACACCTCTAAAAACCTACCAGTGTCCACTCAGATCTCTAACCACAGTTGCTGCCTTTAAAGGCCCAACCAGCCCTTACTGTCATCCCAGGGCAGTTACTAGACCCAGGCCTGCACTCAGGTGCCTATAAGGCACTGTCACACTGTGGTGTTATTAGCAAAGACTGAGACCTCAGATCAGCCATAGATCTGGGAATTAACGACTCCTAAATCCCTGCTCATTAGCACAGCCTCACCCAGAAATTTCGTGCATGGGCAGCAGAAGACAGTCTGGAGGATGGCAAAGCAGTGGACAGGAGCCCCCCTTCCCAGGGCTTTGAACCACCTGCATTTTCCTTTTGCCATCTGAGCTGCCCAAGCATCTTGGCTTTCAGGGCCGTGCCATTCAGATTCCAGCTGCGGTCCTGCAGCTCAGCTGGCTCGTGCATGCATATGATTGTGTGTACCCACTGTGTCCAGGCATACAAGGATCTGCAGAAGGGCTGGGGCAGAGGTGTGTAAACTCCTTCCCGGCTCGTGTGCGCACATGAATGCATGCAGTGGGTGTGCCAGAATCTGCAGGAGGCTGCGGGGCTGGGGTAGAAGTGTGTAAACTCCTGCCCCAGTCGGTTTGAATTCCATGCTGATGCCAAGTGCCCTCCCTGCACTGGTGCTGGTAGCACGATGCAACAGGCAGCAGATTTGGGTTGAACACCTGGGCTTAGCCCATGGCCAAGCAGCAGAGGAAGGGTCTGGGGTAGCCCTTGGACACAGAATCCCCCAACTCAACTCAGACCCCAGCAGGGCATTCAGAGCCCCGATGAGTTAGCCCTGCAAACCACTGGCGGGTGCACCCTGCTCATAACCTGGAACGAGGAGTCAAACCATGCTTCAGCCACGACTGAAGGTCTGGCCAGCACTGGTGTCTTCCCAGGGCAATATATGCTCAAGGTGCATACTCGTGGCCTTTGCCTGATGCAGGAACAGCTTATATAGGAGCCCTGTTCCTTCCGCCTGAGGGTCCCCTTCCCTGTGCTGGAGTGAAGCAGGGCAGCTGATGCTGCATTTTTGTATGCACCAGAGCGGCTGGGCCCTGGCCCACAGCTTCCCAGGTCTCTTCTGCAGAAAGCCACCCCGAAGGCAATGTCATCCTGTGGCCAGCAGAATAAATTTTGGTATGTGCACCAAGGCACTTGCAGACATGCATCAGTTTTAGAAACACACAGGGCCGCCTGTGGGTGCTCTGCTAATCAGCTGGACATCCCGACTCTCTCCTGGGTGGCCATCCAAGCACTCAGCTTACAGGGAACGCCGCTTAGGACTCTCTGTGCAGCCACCGCCAGCATCACCACATCATCTCCCTGGCCTGAGCTGAGTCTGCAACTCCTCCCAGGTCTTTCCCTGTGCTCCCTGGCGTGCAGCGATTACCTTCAGAAGCAACCCTACCCATGCGCCCTCGCTGAACTCATTTCACAGGGTACGCAGCAGCCAGCACCATTACACACTCACTGTCCTGAGGCCAAATGATGCAAAAAGGAAGAATGGGAGAAGGCAAAAACCACACCCCAGTGTTAGTTCCTCTGATTGTGCTGCAAGAAGATATTTTGGTAACTGTTTGTTATGAATCAGCACATCACGGGGAACGAAATTGCACCATCCGAGCTGGACGGAATGAACAGGAGGCTCAAGGACAGCAAGCCAAGTGAGAATTTCTTTCGGAAGAGGACCTCCTTTCATTCCGCCTTATGCTTTCAAGGTCCCGTCCCCCCGTCTCCCCTTTAAACAATGCCATTTTTGTGCTTTGTGTAACAAAATCTGTGGCTCCCAAGGCTTTCCTGCCGACCCAGCCCTCCCGAAATAAATAAATACAATCCTTATTGTGCTGCCAAACATGGCCTGGGAACTCCACTCCATCCTGCAAGCCACATATTCCCTTTCCCTTTTCATTGCTTTCTCCAAGATGAGTGCTTGGCAGAAATCCAAAGAGCCTAATTGTCCATTGTCCTGGTATTATTTGTACTGTGGGATGAGCTAAGAGCCCCAGTCCTGGGTCAGAATCACGCTGTGCTGGGTCAGGTGAGCAGGGAGCAAGCATGAAAAACTGGGACACTTTTTTTGTGGGCGGGTGAGTCAGAGTCATGTCTAAAAGACAAAGCCCTTAACAGTGAGATGTTGCTGCTACTATTGGGATGGCTGCGTACCCTAGTGCTAGGTGCTGTACAAATCTAACCAACCCAAAGCCTTGATCTTGTGCTGTCAGTGCAAGGAGACAGACCACCCCAGTATGAGTTCTTGATTCCACTCATAAGAACGGCTACTCTGAGTCAGACCCAAGGTCCATCTAGACTAGTATCCTGTCTTCCGACAGTGGCCAATTCCCCAGAGGGAGCGAACAGAACAGAGAATCATCACAGAGTAACAGAGTTCAATAGCAACACACTGCCCCACAATCACTACTTTTCAATCTTTCCTGCAATCACCATAGAGAGAGACTGGAAATAGAAATAACCTGAGGCCACAATCTACATACATCTGTGGATTAAGGAAACTAGTAGCCTAAAATTTCCCATTAGCTATCCAGGCCTGCAATATCTGCTGATTTAGTGGGTGGTGTTTGTGAGTTCCTGGGATATGTTTATCAGGGCAAAGGCTAATGCAGTGGATCGAGGGATAAGTCCATTAGCTCTTTGGCTCTCAAGCAGGAGTACACAGAGGTTTTCCAGGGGGTATATCAACTTATCTAGATATTTGCCTAGTTTCACCAGTGTACTCAACCACATGCCAGATGGCTGCGAAGATTGGGGCACTGGCTGTCCCATGGACCAGTGCTCCATCCACCTGGGAAGGCTGGGGCTGCAGTGCAGCTGCCCAGATGCTCCTGGGGTTGGGGCCATGGGACCAGGGTGGGAGGAAGCTAGGGGCTGTGTGTCTACCTGATCCTGAGGTGGGGAGGGGGATGTGCTAGTCTTTGGTGCTGGGCAGGGTTCCCTCTAATTTTTTCCATCCATGCTTGAAATAAATTTTGTTATGTGCACCCAGCTATAGAGGGATGTCCACCACCAGTAGAAACACACGCTGCTGGCTGTGGGCACTCTGCTAATCAGCTGGGTGGCACCTGAGTCTTTCCTGAATGGTGGCCCTAGGGAATTATCAGCCACACTGACAGTCCCAACCAGGGTCAAAACCCAGGAAGCCAGCACCAGGAGGGAGCCATGGTAGCACAGATGGATCAGGCACTAGGCTGGGAGACAAGGCTGGAGCAGGGTGGGGATATGGCCGGAATAACAGCAGGCACAAGGAGGATCACAGCTGCAGGCAGGAAGACTTTAACAGCCAGAGAGCTGCTGCTGCTGGGCTAAAAGCCAGCCAGCGTCCCTTCCTGGCCACTCAATCAACCAGGGAGCTTGCTGCAGGCCAGCTGCGTGGGTTGGGTTGCCCTTCCGCCACAGTTCTGATTTTAATTAGCTTACTTTGCACAGCCCATGATTTTGCACAAATTCTGAGCTTTGCAATGCTTCACCCCCATTAGGGCAAGGGAAGCCCGTTTATCCAAACTGACAGTGGCTGGGGCTTGGGCTGTCAGCCCCACATTCATGACTGAAACACAGTTGCAGCAAAATGTCTGGTGATCAGAAAATTAGCAGGCACGATAGCTGAGTGTTTATGCTTCTTAAACTTCTCTGGCTTTTCCAAATTACTGCAATTAATAAAGGTCCATTATTATTTTTCTGCAATTTTCTACATCTTGTCCACAATTGAGCTGCAATTATTTGACTATCATTCCCTGGATCAAGTATGGCCTTACGTAGATAATTATTATTGTTATTGGTTCTGTTTCATTGTATTGTATTGGTGTATTGTTATGAGGCATGTATTGTTCTAGCTTGTTCTCTTCATTGTGGTTAGCTTTTGTAATTGGTGCTGCACTACTCCAGGGCTCCTAGTCATAGTTTGGGACCCCAGGTGCTAGGTGCTGCACACAGTACTAAAGGATAGTCCCTGAACCAAAGGGGGAAGCTCATAAGCTCCATAAACTCTACAGATAGTGATCCATGGTGTTCTTGCACACATTCTATATATCCCACAACATGAGACAGTGGCAATGAAATGAGCTAATGCAACCCGCTGGTGTCTGAGGCTTGATCTGTCTACCATACAGACTTACATCTGTGTAACTCCATCACTCAGGAGTGTGAAAAATTCACACCCTTGAGTGATGTATTTTTACTGGCCTAACCCTTGGCACAGACAGGAGAGCTGTTGGCAGGAGAGCTTCTCCTGTAGCCACACCTACCACCTCTCGGGGCAGCGGCGTACCCAGGAGGATGGGAGAAGCTCTCTGGCTTTCAGTGTTACAGCGCCGTAAGTGTAGACCAATCCAGTCTGGGAGAGGTCCTCTCTGGGTGGCCGTTGGCCCCAGTGTGGGGCTGTCTGCCACTATACTGCTGGTGGGCAGGGGAAGCCAGCCCCACCTGTACAGCAGGGTCCAAACCCAGGTCCCTGTAACAGCTCAGTATCCATCTCTGTCATGCTGTCCTACCAAGCCTCTCCATCTTCTTGTGCCTGGTTCTGGGTTTACTGTGGGAGCTCCCTACGTCCCCCATCTAGCTCCTTCCCAGGCTTCCTACTCCAGGGCAGCTCTCGGGGGTGCCTCTTGCCGTCGACTTCCTCCTTGCCCCCTAAGGAGCCCAGCCTTCAGGGAAATGCCCACAAACTTCTCCTCCAACTGTCTATTTGCAGCTTCAACAGCTGTCCCAGCCCTTCCCCCAGCTGGGCTTCACTTTCAATTAACCCTGCCCTGCCCTCTCCCAGTGCCTGGTACCCTAACAGGCTTCTCAGACCCCCACCCCTAAGGCTGGCAGGGGGCACACGCCCCTGCCATGGGCGTCTTTGCAGAAGTACCAGCACCTGAAAAAGGTGTGAAAAGCCAATGGCTCCCTCCACAAATGGCCTGGCAATACTTCATCTTCCAAGGGCAAGGCATCAATTTTTGCTTCGGACACATCATGCACGAAGTGGGGCCAGCAGCAGAACCCAAATGCATCGTCTGCATCCTCACGGCCTTACTTCCAACTTGCTTACTTGTGTTAAAATGACCTGCTCTCAGCGCAGGGCGGGGCTGTGCCAGACAAAAGCTTCGGGTTGGTCACTTTCACTGTGCGGTTGGTTGGTTATATACCCCCATCCATCATCCATCCCCACAGACTGTGTCTATCTCTCCATCTATCTATCCCCATCAAGCCCTCCATCCATTCATCCCCACAGGCTGTATCTATAGATCTATCCCCATAGACTGTATTTCTCTCTCTCTCTCCATCCCCATCCTTCCGTCCATCCCCATGGACTGTAACTATCTATCAGTCCCCACCCAACATCCATCCCCATAGACTGTATTTCTCTCTCTCTATCCACCCCCACAGACTCTCTCTCCCTCTAGCCGTCTCCATCCATCCCCGCAGATAGAGACACGGCCTAGCAACCCATCCCCATAGACTGTACCTACAGGTCCACCCGCCCCGCACTGCCAGGGTAGGCTTAGCCTGAGCCCGGGGTGGGCCCGTGCGCCCGGCCCGGGCACGTGGGACATTTCCCAGCTCCCCCCCCCCGCGCCGCGCCGCGCCGCGAGCCGGAGACAAAGCAGCGCCCCGGGGGCCGCGCCGCGCCGGGCTCTAGATGGAGCTGCGGAGGCCGCGCCCGCGCCAGCCCGTGCGCCCGGCCATGGAGGCGCCCGCGGGCTGCGGAGGCCGGCGGCGGGGCCGTGCGGCGGGAGCGCGGCTGTGAGCGGCCGAGGGCGCGGGAGGCGGCGCCCGGTGTGTCTCCCGCCCGCCCCCTCCGAGGACGGGCACATCAAGCCCAGGCTCGGCGCGGCCGGGAGCGCCTGTCCGCTCCCCCAGCAGCCCCCGCCGCGCGCCCCGCCGGCCGGCTCCCACCGGGAACGATGAAAAAAAACAACTCTGCCAAGAGGGTGAGTCGACGCGGCTCTTGGGGGGACCTGGGGGGAGGGGGGATTGGGGGGCTCTTGGGGGAGGGGGATTGGGGGGTCTTTACTACTACTGGGGGGAGGGGGGATTGGGGGGCTCTTGGGGGAGGGGTCTTGGGGGGGCTCTTTATTGAGGTTTCCTTCCCCCCCCGTCTTTGCAAAAAGAAAACAAACCAATATCCTCCCCTGTCCATCCACCCCTTCTTCCCTTCCTGCTCCCCGGGCTGTTCCTCTACTTCAATCCGCCAGGAACGCCCGAGCCCCGCTGTGCACTGCAAAGGATGCAGGATCATGCGGTTTTCATTTGGATGGCAAGGAAGCACACACAGCAGCCCTGGAGCATCTGTCTGGGTCTCCTCTCTGGAGTGTGTCTGTGGGTTTCAGTGTGTCAGGCTGTTAGAGATCGCCCGGAAAACCCTGCCCTGCCATTTCGCCCCTCCCTGGAATAAATGAATTATTAAGGCTCAAATAGGCAATCTCTGTTGCAGGAGAAAAAATGAAATAGTGAGAATTCCTCCTTCCTGGATAGCATGTTGGATGAGGTGTGTGTGAGATCCCAGCCCTCCTTGTCTCATACACAGAATGAGAGAGAGCCTATGGTTTTTGCTTCATGGCTCGGGTAGTGTGATTATCTTTGCTTGGTGTTTGCAGCGGGGAATCTCTGCAGGAGAGAAGCTGGCAAAGTAGCTCAGCATTGGTGGAGAGTGGGCAAGGTGAGGGGTGGAGGACAAAGTTGGAGAAGAAGGAAGGGTGAAGGATAGGGGCATAAAAATCGTTAACAGTCCTTTCTCTCTCTCCCTCCTGCTCCCTTTGTGTCAGGGGCCACAGGATGGAAACCAACAATCCATGCAGCCAGAGAAGGTCGGCTGGGTTCGGAAGTTTTGCGGGAAAGGCATTTTTAGGGAGATCTGGAAAAATCGTTACGTGGTTTTGAAGGGAGATCAGCTCTATATCTCAGAGAAAGAGGTAGGATTTGTTCCATTTGCTTCTCATCCCCCCGCCGCTCCACATCCTCCCTTTGCTGTTTGAAAGCAAACTGAGCAGCCACCGTGTTTATCCAACAGCCCTTAGAAACCTGGGACTCTCCATCCGTGGTGTTTATTAACCCTCTTGTGATTTGCTAACTGGAGGGTTTCGATGGGGAATTCTCTTGTTGCTGGCTGGCTCTGCATTGTCAGTTCAAGAGCAATATGAGCTGGGTTTACATGCGGGTTCTAATACCACCACCAGCACAACTGTGCCCTAGAGATTCCCAGAGAGGTCTGGCGGGGAGACATTTTTCCAGCGCCGATACATGAAACGATTTGCTGAGTCTCTCCTTTCCCCTTTGCGGATCAGCCGTGCTCATGTATTTCCTTCTGTCTGCCCTCTGTTATCAAGTTCCACCGTGGCCTGGTTTCCAGCCCTGCACCCCGATCGTTTTCCAGACGGAAATAACAGCACGGCGGGGACGCCAGATCGACTGGCTTGGTTTTGGATTCCCAGCCGGACCCTTATCACTGAGATGTTTTTCCAAAGCACAGGGCAGGAGGAAAGTTGAATCCCCTCTTTGACCTCTTGTTAACGGAGAGGGTGGACAAAGCACCCCTCTCTCGCATCCCAGCAGTCTGAGGGTTTGGAGTTTAATGGGTTGAATTTAACTGGCTGTGGCTTTCTGAGCCCAGGCACTGTGATCTGTGGCTCTCCTGGTCTGGCAGAGGGAGGTTTGTTCCTTGCTTGTTTCACAGATGTTGGAATCAGTAAATCCATCCAGCAGGGTTTTTTGTTGGTTTGGAAGCAGCTGTATCTTTCCAGACAAAGGCTTGGTATTAATTGGTGCCATGTAAACAAGAAGCAGGGAAAGTGTCGGTGTCAGCCCTTGCTGGGGTTAGAGGTGTGCATGCGGATGGAGGAGAGACAATCCTGGATATAGATAAACAACCAGATCCCCCCAGGGTGCATTTCAGGAACAATTCATGGAACAATTTATATGGAGAGGGGAAGTGGGGAGGGTTGACAGCTGCTTTAGCAAACAGTAAACCTGTGTGTGGTGGAATTTACTTCAAGCCACCCCAGGCACCTTGACTTCCAGCCCCACTCCCCTCAGCCCCATCCTACAGCAGCCCTGACTCGTGTGTACAGCCAATGGGATGGGTCCACTCCCTGCGTGTCAGGTAACCTCGCCCAGGTTATCGAAGAAGGAACAAGAGACACAACAGGGCCCAGAGGGAGACGGATCCTGGGGTGTAGAGGCCAATCCCATCAATGGGCATGGCAGAGTGTGGAGGACTCTGAGTTTAGCGGAGGGGAGAGGTGACTGGAGAACAAACTGGGGGGGACATGGTCTGGGCATTCCATCTATCAGCTTGTCACAGCTCACCCCAAACATGCTCCCGATGGGTGCAGGGAACAGGGCACGGCTGGATCTGATACCCTGGGCACAAACTGATGACTGGGCTCAGCGTATTAGAAAGGCGTAGTCAGAGAAAGACTGGACCGGAAGATGAGCTACTCTAGCTACATTCTCTAGATCAGTGGTTTCCAACCTTTTCACTAGTGCAGACTCCCAATCACCCCCCAAAACCGTTCATGGACCCTCATCAAAGCCAGTTCTAGCTGCTTGGTACACTTCATTAAATGAAAAAGGAAACCACAATATAGATTTTCAGACAGTGATTCATAATATGATTGGAAGAGATTTAATTTAAAAATAATAACTGATTGTAACTTTGCAATTTATTTAAAACTTATCGTCTGTGATCATTTTTATTTATCTTTTTTTTTTATGGACCCCTTGTAATATTCTCACAGACCTGAGGTTGGGAACCACAGCTCTAGATAGAATGGTACTGATTATATGCTATAGGGACAGACAGCTAAACATATATGGAGACCTAGCTCATGATTTTCAATGTTTGGAAGGGTGTTTCCTTACTCCCTGCCCGGCGTGCTCTGATTGCATGTGTCTGCTCTTCTGTAGGGGGCCTGGATTCTGGGAAGCACATAAGCACATGCTTCACTTTTATCAACTTTTTCAACTCCAGATGACTTGGATGGAATTTGAGCATGTGCCTCTGTGTTTGCCTGGATCAGGGCCTAGAAGACACATTCCGTTTGCTGCACACAGGTCAAAGGGGAGCTGTTTGCTTCCACCAAAGGCCATGAGCCATCCCATGGGTGCAGGTAGGCAGGGGCTGGGAACAGTTTGTCTCCTTGGAAGAGAACGATAAGGAGGGTAAATTTGCAGCGAGCTGCGGCCATGAGGCTGCGATACCCAGGCAGATGTTTCATGGCATCTGTGGGTTGCTTTACGATTCTCCCAGAAGATGCAGTGAACCACTGGGGCTGCTGACCAAGAGCTGAGTTTGTGTGTTTCCAGAAAGCCACGGTGCCAGGGCAAGGGCGGGGAGCTGGGGAGGGCAGGATCAGAAGTGACTGGTGAATTCCTGCCTCTTTCGAATCTAATACAGGTTGCAGCTCCCTAATCTGGCATGGTCGGGACCTAACTGGTCCCAGACAAGAGAATTTGCCAGACCAGGGAAGGTTCCCTGCCAGTGGTCCCCAGTCTGCCACCTCTCCTCCCGCTCTGCCACTGGGCTGCTCCGCTATCTGATGCTGTTGCCCAGGGCCCAGCCTGTGGCTGCTGCCGGGCTACTGCCCATGCCCCAGGGCTGCCAGGGGAAGCCGGCTCTGCCTGCACTGGGGATGTGGCTCCAGCCCTGTGCAGCTGCCCCAGCTCCTGCAGGGTTGCTGGAGGAAGCTGGACTTGACCTCGCAGGGCTGCAGACACGTGCCCCAGTCTTGTGTGCCTGTCCCTCCACCCCCAACGGGTCGCTGGGAGAATATGGGTTCTGCTGCAGCCCCCACTCTCCCTCCAGGGCTGCCAGAGGACGTGGGCTGCACCCTCCTGCCTGGCTGTCTGGTCCAGTGATATCCCTTGTCCTGCTGAACAAGGGATGTTGCCGGACCAGAAACTGCCGGATTTAGGAATTCCACCCTGGCCTTCACAGGGGTCAGGATATCACCCTAGCAGGCTAGGCCTGGCAGGAAAGCAGGAAACCTCCCCTTGTTGTGTAACCTTCCTGAGTCTGCAGGCAGAGAGACTGGAATAGCAGCTGAGCAGTCGGTCTGGGTGCTATTGCGCTTTGGGGTGACTGTCCTGTCGTGAGCCCATGGGTGGGGGGAGCGATCCCTGGCCCCATGCCCATTGATTGCAGTGGGGTCTGGGTTTTGCCCTGTGTTGAGTTCTCCTCTTCCAACCTCCCCCATCCGGCATATGCACCTGGAGCACTGGGGGCAAAGAGATGGATCTTCCGGTTAGTGACTTACTGCAGGGTTTATCTCGGATTCATGTAAAGATCATGCCCAGCCGCTGGCACTGAAACGTGACTAGCTGGGGCCAGGGAACAGTAACACACGGGTGGTGCTGGGTTTTGAATCTGATTGGGTCCAGGAGCTGTTGTTCTCTTCCTTGAGGCGTTCAGCAGGAGCCTCTATGAAGGGCTCGAGGAGCTGGTGGGCAGTTCCTGTCTGGGTCTTTGTTTGGTATCCAGGCTCAAGGCTCTGCCATGGTGGGTACCATGCAGTGTCTCTGGGCGTAGCAGACCGATGGCACGCCGGTGGGAGAGCTCACCGGTTTGTGTCATTGCTTCAGTGATTGCCCTGTGCAGATGCGTCCATCAGGAGAACTAACACATTGATCCACCGCCCATCACTGTGTGCCCTGAGCTGGTGGTTTTGTGCAAACGGCCACGAGTTCCAGTTTGTAAATGCGTAATGTGTCAGTGACCAGGCATGAGTCTAACTGTAGGGAAGCAGAAGACCCGTGTGTCTCAATAAGCATGTGTGTGTAGCAGAATGTGGCATTGGGTGCACTGTGGAGACCAGAACTTTAATGGGGTTCAAAAAGAATGAGATACGTTCATGGAGGTTAGATCCATCGATACTTATTAGCCAGGAGGGGTAGGAATGTGTCCCTGGCCTTTGTTTGTCAGAGGCTGGAAATGGGTGACAGGAGAGGGATCACTGGGTGAGTACCTGTTCTGTTCGCTCCCTCTGGCACAGCTGGTATTGGCCAGCGTTGGAAGACGGGAGCCTGGGCTAAGTGAACCTTTGGTCTGACCCGGTACAGCTGTTCTTATGTTTTTATGCATGTCTGAATGCTGTGCCTTAGAGAACATCCCCATGGCTACATGAAAGAATAACATGGCTGTACATATTGTGTCTAACGGGGTAATACCTGGCTGCCTCTGTGAGCATTAAAATGAGCAGCTGTCTCTATGAACATTTGTGTTGGTGCGAATGGAGCATGGGCGGATGTGCGGGTGGGATTATGTCTCTGTGAGTCTCGATATATAAATGAAAATGTGTCGGGAGGAGCTGTCCTGCCTCACGTGACATCCTGGGGACAAACCAGCCACATTTGTGTCTTCTGCCAGGGTGCATGTGATGCCTTCGTGCGCTGTTTGGGTGTGGTGTCTTGCACGTACGTGAAACAGTCACGCTGCCTCTCTGCCCTGCTAGGGATTTCAGTCCAGAAAGAACACTCCTTTTGAGCGAGCCCTCGTGCAGTGTGGGATCTGACTGTGCTGTTTGATCCCTTTCAGCCGTTGGATCTCGAGACAGTCTTGAGCACAAATGAGAACCCACAAGAACTGATGGGAGGACATTTATCATCAACCGCTCCTCCCCCTCCAATCAGCAGGCCCCAAGCTAGTTCCCCACGTATCTCCGCCGTGAACCGCAGGTCTTCCCCTCTGTTTTGCAGTCGTGGTGAGTGAGCTGCCATGGAAGCAGCACCTGCGGTGCCTACAAATAGGTTAATAAATCAGGGTTGGCCAAGCAGAGCAGGACGCAGGCTCTTTGGCTTTGTCACAGGCCAGATTATGCCCAGTGGAGGAAAGGGAGCAGTGCCGGGCTCTGCTGCTGAGCGGAGGTAGCTTTGCACTGGCAATGCTCTGCTGCTAGAGGGGACCTTCTGTCAACTCCAGTGAGGCTAAGGGGGTCGATGCAGCTGAGGAGGGGGCCCCTGAAGATGAGGATGGGAACATCTTGCTGAGATGTCGGGCAGAGGCTCAGCAGTAGAGGGAGACCTCAGGAGAGGAGACACCAGGCTCTGCTACAGTAACAGAGCCTCAGCTCATGCAAATTGGTGTCCCGTCATAGGTAGCTGGATGGATTTACACCCACCAGGGACCTGGGCCTCTGTCTCTTAAATCTCATATTAGCTGAGAAAGGAACCTTGATGTTGCCTGTCAGTTTCTGTAAAATGGGGAGAATGATGCCTCCTTTGTGAGATGGACTGAGGAAAAGAACAAGGGATTATTATTTAGGGGGCCACACAAATGACTCCCCTGAAATCTGGCTCTGTGTATTTCATTGCATCGATCTGATGTACAAATCTTTAGCCATTGCTGCGAATTGGTCCCCTAAACTATGCAAAGCCATTGTTATTGTGCCTTTGCTCGGTGATCAGAAAGTTCCCACTCACAAAACACAGGCTGCTTGGAGCTGATTTCTAATCAACAGCAAGGCATTTTGCATGACTTTTCCCTGTTCCTCACCCCAACCTCCTATTTCTGGTCATTGTTCTCTCTGTTCTAGCATGGCTTTGTTACTGGTTTACACGTGGGACTAGCAGTCAGACTAACACAGCCTGGCTCCTACCATTTCCTGCCAGGAAGCCCAGGGCCATCAAGAACAGACCCAGTGCTAACAAGATGCTAATGAGGAAGTGCTTTACAGCCGGCCTTCCTGAAGCCGCTTCTTGTTCTCTAATGCAGACCTCGCCTGGCTGAGCACCAGAACCCTCCAAAAGTTGGGGGGTTCTCTGCTAGGGTTTGCTGCAGCACCTCTGAATGCCAGCGAGCTGCGTGTGCAGCCAGGGAGGTGTGGATTGTGTTGTTTGTGTGCATTGGTGCATGCGTATGCGGCGGTGCCGCTTGTGCATGTGTGTTTGGAAAGGCACAGGCCACGGAGCTGGGGTGCTCTATCTGAGCCAGCCCCCCGACCACTGAGAAGCAGCCATGTTCAGCTTTGTCCCGTCTTTCACTCTTTAACTGGCTCTCTGTGGCTCCTGGGGAGCAGCATGCATTAACTGTGTGAGCTGCGTGAGGGGCGTATGGTGACGTATTTGTGGAAGCATGTGAGCACTGGCATGTCTCTTTGTGCAGGGCATGGGTGTGCCCTGCAGCGTGCGTGTGTGCTCGGGGGTGTTGTGCACTGGAAGGCGTTAGGGAGGTGGTGCTATCATATGAGTGTGTGGCTTCGGCCATTGGAACTGCCTGGACCACCATGGCCAAGGGCAGCTCTGATGGGGAGCTGGGACGGGGACTGGGAACTCTTCCACCCTCCTATGTTGTTCCTGCTTTTGTCCTCCGTTGTCCCACCCACCACTGTTCTAGTCCTGTTCCCTCCACCAGCCCCTCTGCTGGGCCACCGCAGTAGATCCCACACTCCAGCCATCCTCTCTTCACCTCCCCGCCTCCTGCCCCACCAGAGGGACAGGGCTGGAAGCCCAGGAGAAGCTCTGAGGTCTTAGCCTGTACCCAGCCTGCTCAGCAAACTGTTTCCTTAGGGTTTGCTTCCCTAGAGTCTTGTCTCTCCCCTTTGCTCTGCTCTAACATTGCCAGTCTAAGACTCCTCAGAGAGGGAAACATATGGACCATATGTGTAGAGTGGCCCAGTGCAGACAGGGATGATGGAGCCCTATTCGTGCCACAGGGCTGGGGTGCACAAAGTGGTGTAAAATTTCATAAGGGGGGCACAGCTCGATCGGCTGCTGGGTCTCAGGTTCATCCATCTTGTTCAAAATGTTGAACTATGTGACTGTTTTACGTCTGTGTGTTCACACTGATATACCCACTAATAAAGATTTTGTGTTCTACAGACTTTCTTTCTTACATGTGCCAAAAGGGCTTCTTTTTTTTTTTCATATGAACCTCACTGAAATTTCCATCATTTTGGATGACAGTAGACAGGGGCAGGGAGGGGGATCTCTGCTGAGTCACTTTAGGGTCTGATCAGTCATTTTCCTGTAGTCAGCCCGGTGTCAGAGAGGTTCCCAAGCCCCAGGCTGGGCAGGGAAGGTTGCGGGAAGCTTGCAGGAGATCTGAGTTGCAGATGTCGGAGCATGGGCTGGCCTAGAACGTCAGCAAGGGCGCAGCTTGTCCTATTCGGGGGCAGGACTGCAGACCACATGGCATCATCCTGGAGGCATTGGTAACTGCCGTCCCAGCTTGTGTAGGCTGCTTGTGAGCAGCAGTCCCCAGCGCGTGAGTCTGCTCCAGTGTCGTTCATTTGCTGGCAAAAGGTACCAGCCCACCGACTGCTTTGGCCATATCGTTAGCAACACACCACGACTCCTCCCTTTAACATGGATTTGGTGACAATGTGGCTGTACAGATAAGGGCTGGACTGCTGGCTAGATAGGTGTTCTGTTCCAGCTGCTGTGGGTGATCTCAGGCAAGCCTTATTCCTGCTCTGTGCCTCAGTTTCCTTCGTGTTTATGTGGCGCGTAAGCTGCATGTGGGGCTTCTAGGTGCTATGGTAAGAAGAAATTAGGAGCTGGTGGTGAGTTCAGAGGCTAGGACAGGGAGAATTCACCAGACAGTGCCTTGATACTGGGGCCTGTTTCGCATTTAAACCCGGCTCTCCATGCACCATCCTGGCAGCACAACAGCGTGTGTGTGTGTGAAATGAGCACAGCTAGCCCGGTTTAAGGACCTTTTGCATTGCACGAGGGCCCCAAGGGGGCCTTTGTGTAGATGAAAGCTTGGTCTGCTTGATTTCATTTGCTCACTGTTAATCAGAACCAGTATCACCTGGTCGGTACAGTTCCCCAGCAGCCTTCTGCTGCCGTGGCACAAGTTTGTGCCCAACAAGGCCTGGTTTCCTGTGCCCAGACAGTGACCATGTCTCCCACGGCACGATAGGGCTGACGCTGCAGTGCTCAGGGGTGACGGGAGGAGATGAGACGGGCATGGAATGCCGGGGAGTGGTAAGGAACAGGGAGTGTCTGACCTGCTGCTGGAGTTTTAATAATCCAGGAGCGATGACTTTGGCGAAATACCATTTGCTAGCAGCTAACTGAATTAGTACATGGCAATGCTCTGCCAACAGGGGCCTGATCTGGAGGCCACTGACTTCAGGGCTGATACACTGCACCACTCAGGAGCGGGCCCATACAGACTGTGGGGTAAGAACACTGCCACCAGGGCAGGTCCAGCACAGGGTGGTGTGGGAGGCCAGGGTGGCAGAGCCTGCTGCGACTTGGGCGAGTTCCCACGACCTGGCAGGGGGGACATGGGGCACTCCATTCTCTGTGCAGCGCAGGGTCAGGGGCCAGGAAAGGCAGCCTGGAACCCTCCCCTCCCCCAGAACTGCGAGTGCTGGGCTCTGCTCCTGCAGAGAGTGGCACAGACTCTCCCCCTGCGTGCTAGCTGCGCCCAGGAGACGGGGATTTGCCTGTTGGAGATGTAGAGGGAATCTCCCATCAGATGCCAGATACAAGATTCCCCTTTGTGCATCCTGTCCGCTCAGACTGTAACTTCCCAGCTGGACTTTTAAAGGGATTTAGGCAACTGACCACATCTGCAGGTGCCAAAATACCTTTAAACATCTGGTCCTGTATCTCTGGGTAGCCCCCTCCCGCCGGCTGCCTCTCAGCCGGGCTCTCTAGAAGTTACTGTAATGTAAATCGTCATCCTCATCATTGCGAGTGTCATTAGTGGATGTTCCATCCTGGGAACACCCCTCACCTCCCGGCCCTCGCTCTTATCTGTTGTTTTAGTGCTTATGACAGGTGCTGGATTTAGCCCCTGGAGAAGGAACCTCCCAGTGTGCACAGAGTGAGGCAGAAGCTGTGCCTGCTTCCCCGGCTGCTACGCTGCAGCCCTTCCCTGGGAGCAAGGCCATTTGGCTCACTCTCCCGTTCGGCCTTTCACCTTGCAACAGGGATTGCCCGCATGGGGGAGGGGGTCTCGACAGCGATGCATTTGGGTGCGTCTGGGTTTGGAACTGAAGGGGAGATTTCCCGCTGGGGGGAGACACACCTCTTGGCCGCTGTGACCGCACTGGCGTGCTCAAGATGGAGCCATGGCAGGGGGAGGAGCCAGCCACCCTGGGTACCATCCCAGGCGCTAGACACATGCTCCGGGCACTTAGCCTGTCCCGCTGCTTTTGCACCAATCTGTATCTAGTGTGAGCAGGCCTGCTCGAGTTGGGAATCACACCCCCAGCTCAAAGTGTCACTGTACCCTTTGTGCACTAGGCTGAGACCCCCTCACTCATCACACCCAACAGCTGTTAGGAGTGATTTCTAGCTCTTCCCCACTGGGACCAGATGGGAACCAGGGACAGGGTTCCCTCTTATTCTTTTCCATCTGTTGGTGGAATAAATTTTGTTCTGTGCCGATGTGCACCACCAGTAGAAACACGCACCACTGGCTATGGGTGCTCTGCTAATCAGCTGGGCGGCACCTGAATCTCTCCCGGATGGCTGCCCAAGCGCTTAGTGTACAGGAAACACTGCTGGTGACCCCAACCAAAATCCCATTCCCAATTCCCTTATACACTGTCAGGTTCTGGGATGCTCCAGGGAACCCAACAGAGGTAGGTGTGAAAAACAGTCTCTCTCCCAGCTGCTGACAGATGCCCAGCTGGGCTGAGTTTGATCTTGGAAATAACCTTTCCTGACAAGGAACGTACAAGAAAGAAAAATAGCCGAGCCATGAGAGGAAGAGGGACTGGGAGAGGAAGGGATGGGGACAGATACAAGATGGTCACTGCCTGCAGCCCCCTGACACTTGCACTCACAGCCCTAAAATGTGTCCCTAGGAACTGCGTTATTAGCAAAGGCCTCCCAGCTGTTAAGCCCAGCAGAGGTGCTAGCTGGGAAGGGCTGAGACCAGTGCTTAATTTGCCTCTAGGCTGGGCAGTACATAGCCCAGGCACCTTTTTCATGGCAAATTAAGTATTGTCTGACACCACCAGTGTTCCCAGTAAGCTGAGTGTTTGGGCAGCCACCCAGGAGAGATGCAGGTGCCAGCCAGCTGGTTACCAGAACACCCACAGCTACCCACGGCTGGCAGCGTGCGTTTCTATTGGTGCTGCACATGCCTCAGTGCACAGAACAAAATTTATTCCGTACATAGATAGAAAAAAATTAGAGGGAGCACTGGGCACCACCCCTACAGTCCACTCAGACGCTTCCCTTCTGGGCACAGTTTGATTCTCCAAAGGGGAAAGTAACAACAAAACAAAGGCGCCATTTTGGGAGTGTGGGAGGGGAGCGCCGAGGGGACAGCAGCCAAGCATACAGGGACACCGCTTGCTCTTCTTCCCCTTCCCCTGGCTGTCCGGGAGCGAAGGAAAACGACATGGTTTGTGTGCCTGCCCCTCCCTCCTGGCAGGTGAGGGGAGTGGGCAGAGGAGTGATTCACACAAGCTGTGTACTTTTCCCCCGCTCCCTGACAGGGCGAGGCATGGGGAGAAGCGCGAGCAGTGTGGCGTTATGCACAGCTGCTGTCCTTGTCCCCTTGCCACCCTCCCAAATGGCCCCCTCGTGTTCTCTCCTCCCTCCCCTCCCAGCTGGCCAGGCTGTCCTCAGAACCTCCTTCCAGCTCCTTCAGCTGAGCTGCTTGATCTGTCCCGGCAGGGAGGCAGCAGACGTGTCAAGGCGAGGCAGGGCCCTGCACTAAAGGACCAGCCTTATCACATTCTATGCCCAGCAGCAGCCAGCGCAGCTGCTTCCAAGTCAGGGCAGTTATGGAACCATCTGCCACTTGTGGAAGTTTCTTCCTGCCCCTCTTAAAGGAGGGGCAGGATCAGACTCTGAAGCAAGAAGCTTATTTGCAGCAGCTGGCACGTTTCCCAGCACAAGTGGATCCCATGTCACGTTCCAAGGCAAACTGTCTTTCCAGGGGCTGTATCCTGCTTTCCTAAATCCTCTGGGGAGTTTCCATTGGCTGCAGCATTCTCCTTCGCAGCCCCCTGTGAGGTGGGAGAGTGTCATTCTCCCCATTGTACAGATGGGGGAACTGAGGCACAGAGGAATTAAATGACATGCGTAGGTTCACCATGTGAGTGCCAGGAGTTGAGCCCAGGACTGCTGAGCTAATCTAGCTCTGGATTGCTCATTAGCAACAGAGACTTTTTAGAGGCCCATTAAGCCGTTGAATTCACCCCATCTTGTGGCTGGAATTCCAAAGGGAAATTTTGGATTTTGTTAAAAGAAAAAAATCATAGACTCCTAGAACTGGAAGGGACCTCAAGAGGTCATTGAGTCCAGTCCCAGGACAACTTGTATCATTCTTTCCACGGGACAGATGGGGGAAAACTGAGGTCTGGGGTGGTGAAGTGACTTGCACGAGGTGACAGCGCATTCACAGTCCAGACGTCAGATGACAGGCAGCTAGGAGGGATGAATCGGGTGGGGGAATGAGGCTGAAGCAACAAAATGAACGGCGGAGTATGCTATAATGTCAGCTTGTCTCAGGACTTGCCTGACTAATACCCACTTCATGTCAGACCGTTCATGTCAGGCCAAGTGCTGCAAGAGTAAATTATTGTGTATTCACTGTGGTAATGCCTCGGAGTCACAGCCGTGGGCCAGGACACTCCTGTGCTCGGTGCTGTACAAACGCAGGACACAAAGACCAGCCCTTCCCTAAAAAGCTGCAAGTCAAATGGAAACCTGTGCAAATCTGTTTGCTTCAGTGAAGTGGCAGGGATGGCAAATAAGGGCAGTGGATCTTAGTGTGAGAAACATGCTGGATTGATAGCGCTGGAGGACTAAGGCCTAAACAGACTGAATACAGCCCAGACAGCTGCAGGGCAAGCATCCTCCCCAACCTACTCAGGCTACGTCTCACCCCTGCCCTGCAAAGAATCGCCTCTGAGAGGGAGCCAGAAGCTCATTCTCCGTTTATTTCCTTGAGATGCTAAAGAAGAGACCTAAAAAAGATTCAGGCTGAGTCTCATGAAGACATTACCCAGGAGGAGCCAGGGTGAGACCCAACCAAGCTCATTTCACTTAAGCTAGTACACAGACAAAGATTTTCAGCAACGGAGTGGAGCAAAATTGGAATACAAAATGCCAAAGGGGAAGGGTTGCAGATCCCATTCCCAAACCCCAAGGACATCCTTCCTCATTTTAAATATACACCGTGTTTCAAGGAAGCAGGAGATCAGATAAGACAGAGATGGAGTGTAGCACAAAGAACACAAAATACAAGTATGCTAATCATAAGTCACCATGTTTTTACCTTCTGTTTTGTTTTTTGCAAAAGAGGCAAGTGAAATGTGAGACACTTTAAATCCAGTTTCCACGGGCTGAAGAGCTAATCTGCATAGGGCTCGGCATTCTTTGCAAATCCTGCCCCTGCCAAGAGAAATGTTTCCCCTTAATTTTTTCCATCCATGTGTGGAGTAAATTTTGTTATGTGCGCCCAGGTATCTGTGGATGTGCACCACCAATAGAAACACATGTTGCTGGCTGTGAGCTGGGTGGCACCTGAATCTCTCCTGTGCAGCTGCCCAAGTGCTCAACTTAGAGTAGGGGTGAGCAACCTGCAGCCCCGGAGCCACATGTGGCTCTTTAAGGAACCACTTGCGGCTCCGGAGGCTGCCACAGCTTAAACAGAATTTAGGTTTTTTGTTTAAGCAGTGGCAACCTCCAGACCTGCTGTGCAGTCAACTGTGGCAGGGTCTGCAGAAGTCAGCTGGCAGGACAGGGGACAACGGAGGAGGAAGCCGGCGGAGCAGGGAGTTGCACATGGGGGAAGTCTGCAGGAGAGCCCAGGGGATGAGTGGCTGAGCCTCAGTTTCCCTAAGCACAACATCAGTGCATAGTGGTAATGGGAGTTTCAGTGTGATGACTTCTCACACATAGACAGCGGAAGTTCCTGCTCTTTGGCTATGTCTACACTACAGCGATCTCTCGACAGAAGTTACAGATCGTGGCCACACACGAAAGCCAGCCGGAAGCACAGCAGACAGGGCTGCACGGAGTGGCCACGTGGCTTTTTTGTCAACAGATTCTGTCGAGAAAGGCGTGGGGAGAGGCAGCAGGCTGTCGAGAAAAGCGGCGAGTTCTGTCAGCAGTATGTTGACAGAGCGTGTCTTTAGTTGGAAGCCCCATGGGTTTTGTCGACAAAACCCTCTATTGTAGACAGAGCCTTTGTAACCTAGGCCATCGGTCGGGTGACAACTTTCTTCCCCAGAAACAGGGCAAAGGAGAGAGGAGGGGCCCGGCTGGTTTGAATTAGAACTGGGCAGTTGGGAGTGGGGCGGTCTCATCTAGCTGGAGAGGGACAAAGGAGGACCAGGGCCCCGGCTCAGGGATCCCCTCTGGACCCCTCTTTCCCAGATGGATGGTACTGACGGCTTCTGATTTTCTGTGCTGACAAGTCTGTTCTATGCTGTGTCCCTGTCGACTAATAAACTTTCTGTTCTCCCTGATGAGTGAGAGTCACGGCTGACTGCGGATGGGGGCCTGGTGACTGCTTGCACTCCACGACAGCCCCATCTCTCGTGGAGCACCGCAAGGGAGATAGATAGCCAGCCTTGTGAGCTATTCGATTTTGGTAACCTCTTTAAGCAAAGGCCAGGAGGGTCCTAGGCAGGGTGACCGTCCATCCTGTGCTGGACAGGACGGTCCCATATTTGAGCCACTAAAAAGGTGTCCTGACATTTTTTAAAAGGGACTCATTGTCCTGTATTTGCCCCCCTCCCACTTCCCTGAGCCTTGGGGAAGCAGGAGGAGCCTGGGCAGCTGCCGCTTCCCCAGGCCTCGGGGAGCAGCGGGGGGCTGCCCCTTCCGCGGGGCTCTGGGGGATCGCCAGCGGCTGCAGCTTCCCTGGGGCATTGCTGGCAACTGCGGCTTCCCTGGGATTCCCGGAGACCACCAGCAGCTGCTGCCTCCGTCCCAGCTCCCTGGGGCTTGGAGGAGCCACCCCTCTCCCCCACATCTCCCTGTCCCGTATTTGGGACAGGGAGATATGGTCGCCCTAGTCTCAGACGAAGGCAGAGGACAGAAATACACACTGGGACACTCAGTTCACTGGTATTTGGTAACTTGGGCTTTTGGCGGGGGTGATTGTTCCAGTGGGTTTGTTTTAGAGGAGGAGACATTTGTCAGGCTCGTATCTCTGAAATAGACAGAGGACCCACAGATGTGATAAATTCCCATCCATGTGCCCGTTTTTGGTGTCACTCTGGTGTTTCCAACTTGGGGGCGGAGCTGGCTGGGTAGGACCTTTGAAATACCTAAGTGGATGGTTCCCTGTCAGGTTCACTGTTTGCTCACAGAATCTGCCCTCCATGTCATTTTGCTTCCTTGCTTATTTCTCTCGCTCCATCTCTTGGCGGCAGAGATGTGGCAGGAATCAGCTGTTGAGTCCTGTTGTGGTTGGAGGCGCAGCACCTTTTGCGGCTGGTGAAAACCACATTGTAGGTGTGAGAAAACCATGTTGCGGGTGTGAAAATCACATCACCATTAAGGGGCCTATTTCTCAGTGACATCATGTCCCCTTCACACCACTCTGGCAGCGCAAAGCCACCTTCAGACGGGCATAAATTACAGCCCCACTCAGCTGATGTCCCTTTTCCACAACCAGTGCCTTGGTACGTGAGAACTAGGCTCTGCATATTTATAGGGATACAGATTCAAGCTGGCATTTCCAAAGCACCCAAAATGCCATCCCTATTATCAAAGGACATCAGTGGCAGTGCTTCTGTGGACATAACATTGGAAGTACAGATGCAAGCGACCAGCAGAAAATACCATATTGATTTGCTGCTCGTTAAGAGAGCATCACCCATTCTGTTCACAGTCCTCTAACTAAAGACAGCGATTGTGTCATTGAAGATTTTATTGTCAAAGGAGGCTGGCTCAAACCAGCTCCTGTTTTGCACACTTACCACTGTGTGCCAGTTATTTACTGTACATGCTCCACTGTCTACTCTCTTGAGGTCTTGTGATGCAGTCTCTGTAAACATTGGCTGGATCTGGGTCTCGATTTGAGTGCGCTAAGTGACAGGGATGCACGGAAACTGAGACTTTTTCAACCCATCAGAAAGACGGGGCCGTTTGCAAAATGTGAATCCAGTCCCCATGTCTGGTTTCTAACCTCCCCAGAGATCGAAGATGGTTGAATCTAGGGCTTTGATTTGGGCCAGTTGTGGACCTGAGTTCTTTAAAACTTTGTAAGCACCAGAGGCAAGACATTTAAGGTGCACTTTCTTGGCAGCAAACCTGGTGGCCATGGGGCGAGCTCCTGCATGCACGAAAAGAGTTATTAGTCAGTCAATTCCCGCTGGCCTAGCTGAGCCGACATCTGAAATTATGAGTATTTTGTTGGCTGGAACATGGCACCGGGGAGGTGTCTTTGCCCATTGTAAGGGAACAGAGCAGAAATTGACTGGCTTCCTTGAAAGATTTGGCATTTAAAAAGATAGACACAAGTTCTCCTGCACCCAGACTGTGGAATCTAACCCACTTGGGTTTTATTTATACACTTCCCTATCCACGTATGGATATGGATTGCTGAATGGGAACATTGTTTCTGTGACTGTCTTTGCTCCAACTCCATTTCTAAGCCCCAGGATTGTATGTAGGGCCCAGTTCTGCTCCTGCTGACAGCTGGTGAGAGCTGAGCACCTAACTCACATAGCCTGTTTGGAAAATCTCATCCTACAGTAAGGGCAGACCCAGGCTAGAGGAAGCCTGTTGTCCCAGGAGCCTAGGCAAGCCCTGCTGTATTCAACAAGCTAAATCTACTCCCCAGCCTCCACCTCCAGGTATTCACCTGGGGAGGCAGGAAATCCTCCAACGGGGAATGCAAAGACTGATCCGCAGCCAGTGCTCCACTCCAGGTTTCTCCTCTTGCACAAAGACCTTTTAGTGGATGTCAGTTACAGGTATACCTGCATTAATGGCTCTTTGTGCTGGAAAGGTGGGCCAGTGCTTACAGAACTAGCCTAGGATCTGACCCATAAGCTACATCTACACGTGTATGCTACATCGAAATAGCTTATTTCGATGTGGCAACATCGAAATAAGCTATTTCGATGATTAGCGTCTACACGTCCTCCAGGGCTGGTGCCGTCGACATTCAACGTCGACGTTGGGCAGCACTACATCGAAGTAGGCGCTGCAGGGGAGCGTCTATGTGCCAAAGCGGCCCACATCGAAATAAGGGTGCCAGGAACAGCTGCAGACAGGGTTCACAGGGCGGACTGGCACTTCCCGGGCAACAGCAAGCCGGTCCCTTAAAGGGCCCCTCCCAGACACACTTGCACTAAACAACTCAAGATCCACAGAGCCGACAACTGGTTGCAGACGTCAAAGTAGGGCGCTATTCCCATCTCCTGTTGGGGATAGCGACTTCGACGTCTCGCTGCCTTATGTCGATTTCAACTTTGAAATAGCGCTTGCCATGTGTAGACATGGCGGGCGCTAGTTCGAAGTTGGCACGGCTACTTCGAAGTAGCCAGCTCGTGTAGACGCGGCTATAGTGTCCAACACATCAGCCACATGTGGCTATTTGGCTGGCTGAGTGTGGCTACTTGGCTTGAACGCATGTATTTTCAGAATAATGTGGCTAGTTTGTTGTAGTTCACTACTGCTTCAGAACTGGTTGGACACCATGGATCCAGACTCGAGCTCCTACTCCAGCACAATCTTCCCCTGTGACCTTGGGCAAGTCACGCCCTTGCTCTGTGCCTCAGTTTCCCCATCTGTGCCATGGGATAATAGCACCACTCTGTCCCACAGCAGGCTGTGATGATAAACACATTAAAGCCTGTGGGAGATGGCAGAAATGGGAGCCATTACCTTACATAGGTAGTGTAAAGGGACCATAGTACACGTTGAATCTCTCTAATCTAGAGCTCTCTCATCCTGCAACATCCATGATCTGGCATGATTTGAGTTAGCCAGTTGACCACTTATCATGGGTGTGGCCGAGTTTCCCTGTGTCCTATAAAGATTGTTTCCAGTCCTGGCTCTCAGTGTTCTGTGTTGTTATGTAGCTGTAATCTACCCCTAAATGTCTTCTAAGAGCCCAGTAAGCAGTAGAAGTACTGGTAATGCTGCTAGACAATACTGACCTCTTGTGGACTGGCAAATTCTCTTGTTCAGCACCAGTCAGGTCCCGAGGATGCCAGATTAGAGAAGTTCAACCTGTATCAGTGAGATTCAGGCCCTCAGGTGCAGTCTCTTCTGAAGGAGCTGCATAAACATACTGGCCGTGTCTACACTAGCCAAAAACTTCGAAATGGCCATGCAAATGGCATTTCGAAGTTTACTAATGAAGCGCTGAAATACATATTCAGCGCCTTGTTAACATGCGGGCGGCCGCGGCACTTTCAAATTGACGCTGCTAGCCGCCGCGCGGCTCGTCCAGATGGGGCTCCTTTTCGAAAGGACTCCAGCTACTTTGAAGTCCCGGACTTCGAAGTAGCCAGGGTCCTTTTGAAAAGGAGCCCTGTCTGGACAAGCTGTGTGGCAGCAAGCCGCGTCAATTTCAAAGTGCCGCGGCCGCCCACATGCTAATGAGGCGCTGAATATGTATTTCAGCGCTTCATTAGTAAACTTCGAAATGGCCATTTGCATGGCTATTTCGAAGTTTTTGGCCAGTGTAGACGTAGCCACTGTGAGTTGAAGTAGCTGATAAGCTAGGTGTTCACCAGTAATCGTCTGTTCACCACGCCCTGTTCTCTGAACTTTTGCACTTCCACGATTTTTTCCTGTTGCCTCTTCACAAGGGATGAGGCTCAGCGACAGAAACCTGTGTCAGAAACCTGGGACTGGCTGTCTGCCTTGGCCTCATGAAACAGCTGTCATTGCATGCTGTGAAATAATACAGCCTGCTTAAAAATAGAAACCGCTAATCTTTATCCTCCAAAACTTTTGTTGTGCCGTCTTCCGAAAGGCCCTGAGAGCTAATGTGATTGCATCTGCTAATCGAATGTGCACCACTAGTAGAAATATGTATTATTATATTATATATAATATATATATTATATATCTATATCTATATATATATAGATATAGATATAGATATATAATATATGCCTAGTGGTGGGCACTCTGCTAATCGGTTGGGTGGCATTTGACTCTCTCCTAGGTGGCTGCACAAGTGCACAGCTTACAGGGAACGATGGACGCAGGCGTAAAAATGATACAGCAGGTGGACTGTGTCTGAATTTTAACGCAGCAGATTGTGTGCAGCTCTGTGGAGTTGATTTTCAAGGAGGGAAAACAAGCCCAAAGTCACGTTTTTTCAACAAAGAACTATATACGTTCCTTTCTCCAGCCTATGCCTGCTGCCTGACCTGGTGCGCCAGAGCCAGAAGGGGTATTAACTGGGACAGGGGTGTGAACAGCTGTGAAAGACCAAAGGAGACCTGTAGCTTTGTCTTGTGCGGGGGAGGGGCTCCTGGCAGTCCAGGGGGATGGGGTAGGGGGTGGGCTGCTAACAGCTTTCTCACAGCACATGTTGCAATTTCATTGGGTGCAGAGATTTGAAAAATTTCTGGCAGTGTCTGGCACGTGGGCTGCAGTCATGGAGTGTGGGGGTCCCCAGGCCCTGCACCCCATCCGCAGTCAGATGTGACTCTTGTTCAGCAGGGAGAACACAGAGTTTATTAGTCAACAGTGATGCGGCGTAGAACAGACTTGTCAGTACAGAACTCAGAAGCCGTCAGTACCCTCCATTGTGGGGAGCAGGGCCCAGAGTGGGTCCAGGAGCCAGGGCCCTGGTCCTCCTCCCTCCTTCTCAAGTCAGTCAACTGCCCCACTCCCCAGCTGCCCAGGTCCAATTCAAACCATCCCGACCCCTCCTCGGCTTTGTGCTGTTTCCCGGGGAAGAAAGGTGTCACCTGGCTGTGTAGGTTATGAAGAGCAGGAAGGGCCTGGCCTGCGTGTGAAAAGTCATCACACCGAAACTCTCTTCACCACTATGCACTGATGCTGTGCCAAGGGAAACTGAGGCACCACAGGGAAGTAAAATCCTTCCCCCCCCACCCCCACGTCATCACAGCCGCAATTGCAGGGGCGTGAGGAAACTGGAAATTCCACCTGTCCGACCCGCCACTGAAATCCCTCAGGAATAAAGCAGGAGTTTTTCATAAGGGTGTAAATAGAGGTGTGCGAGGTGCATGGACTTTGGAAATCCCACACTACACAGAAATCAAAGGAAAAGGTTTTCAAAAGTTGCAAAGGACAGTTTGAATTTGATGCTCAATGAGAGCTGGGTCCCTGTGACTGTTGTATGATGCCTCCTCAGCACTGAAATACCTCAGCACCTCACCATCTTTAATACAGTGATCGCCACAGCCCTGTGCCCTCCCGTGTACATCTGGACAAGGCAGACAAAGCGACTTGCCCAAGATCACACAGGAAGCCAACAGCACATTTGGGATTCTCTCACTGGTGTAGCCCCACGTGGAGTATTGCATCCAGTTTTGGGCTCCCCTCCCCCCACCATTCTAGAAAGAAGGACAAAATGGAGATAGGCTGGCGGAGGGCAACAAAAATGTTTAGGATGCTGGGTCGCATGACTTATGAGGAGAGGCTGAGGGAACTGGGTCCGTTTAGTCTTCAAAAGAGTGAGGGTGAATTTGATGGCAGCCTTCAAGTACCTGAAGGGGATTACAAAGAGGATGGAGAGAGGCTGTTCTCAGTGGAGGCAGATGATAGAACAAGGAGCAGTGAGGGAGCTCTAGGTTGGATATCAGGAAAAATTATTGCACTAGGAGATTGGTAAAGCTCTGGAATTGGTTGCTTAGGAAGGTGGTTCAATCTCCAACCTTAGCAGTTTTTAAGGACAGACACGACAAAGCCCTGGCTGGGTTGATTTAGCTGGGGTTGTCCTGCTTTCAGCAGCGGGAAGGACTAGATGACCTCCTGAGGTCTCTTCCAACCCTGATCTTATGTGTTTCTATTATTTGAACCCAGGTCTCTTAAGCACCAAGCTAGTATTCTACCATAGTCTTCCTCTCGCAGGGCGGGCAGACACTTATCTCAAACTGTGCCATTGAAAAGCTCCTTCAAACATAAACGCATCTAAGACTCCTGACATAACGGGGTCTACTACGTCAGGTGTACGTACACAGTGCAGCCCTCAGAATGGAAAGCAAGTATAAGCACACAGCCAGAGTGACACCACAGAGGCTATAAATGTATACACCACAAGTAGTGAGCAGTTCCAGTAAAGCCATCCCACCAGCAGCCTGTCCAGAGCAGAAAACCTTTGTCTGCAATGGCCTACCACTGACAGCTGTTCATTTTTGCTTCATAGGTAAAAGATGAAAAGAACGCCCAGGAAGTGTTCGACCTGAGCGACTATGAAAAATGTGAAGAGCTCAGGAAATCCAAAAGCAGAAGCAAAAAGAACCACAGCAAGTTCACACTAGCACACTCCAAACAGCCTGGAAACACGGTACAGCTTTCTCCACTGCTGGTGATCACCTTCCCCAAGACCGAGGGTTCCTTTGACTATGGCAGTCCAGTCACCCACCTTTTGCCCTTTCAAAAGGCGTAGTCCCCCTCACCTCTCAGATTATGGGGCTGGGCACAGCAGTCACAGGGAAGAATTCTCTGTCTTGTGCTGTGCAGAGCCTCCGGGCAAATGACCACAATTGTCCCTTCTGGCTTTAAGACCTACGAACCGCCATCTGCTGGAGGCAGGAGATCCTACAGTGATGAGTGATGGCCAGGAGTTTCTCTCAGTAGCTACATCTACACGAGAGAGTTTTGTTGACGAAACCCCAGTTTTGTTGGCAAAAGTCACAGTGCGTCCACCCCAAAAATGCATTCTGTCAACAGAATGCGACACTTTTGTCGACAGCCTTCTGCCTTTCCCCCACGAGGCACAACGCCTTTCTCGACAATCTGTCAACAGAAAAGCCAGATGGATGCTCCGGGCTTCTGGGTCACCAGGCAACCCTGTCTGCTGTGCTTCTGGCTGGCCGTTCTCCTGCGAGAAAAGCCAGGTGGTCCAGCCACTCTCTTTCGGCAGAGCGGATCATTTTTTTGATTCGCTTTGCTCTCTGGCCACAATATGTCAACAGAAGTTACTGTCGGAAGACAGCTCACTTTAATGTAGACATGGCCATTGACTGGTCATGGCAGTAGAATCAGGCCTCTGGCCTGTGTCATTAAATAAGCCAATCATTTAGCTCCAGATGCTGAAAATGGGGGTTCCTCTCAAGATGGGATGGGCAAAGCATTTGGGGGATCTTGACACAGACCGCAACCTTCACCAGGAATTAGAACTGAACCATTTAGCAGGACTGGAAACATTTCAGCTATTATGGGTGGGTGGCGGTGCGTTTTTTCCCAAGAAATAAAACAGACCCCCAGCGTGGTCCTCTGCTGCTGTCAGTTTTGTCAGTCGTGGAGCTGGGTGGGCTCATGTTAGTGGAGAAACTGGGCTTTGTGCGGCTTCCCACATCTTTTGCTTGGTGGCTTCTCTGAATGGGGACCACGCCAACGCATTGCCATCCAGGCGCTGGGCGCAGCACCAGTGGGGCTGATTGGCCCCAGGGCAAGGGAAGAGAGGGGACAGGTTTTGTGTTCCTGAAGGGGCAGGGCCAAAGGAGAAAGGGGCGGGACTAAGGGCAGTCAGTCCTTAGCGTTGCCAGGACCACAGCACTGCTCCCGCACACTTGCGCCCCCCCCCCCCAAACTCACTCACAGCAGAGCAACATTGACACAGCACTTGAAAGAGGCCTGGAGTAGTAGTGGCAGTGGCAGCTAGAGGTCTGGGGCCCTTTGAAATGCTCAGCTGTGGGGCAACTACCCCCTTTTGCCCCTCCCCCCCACCTCCCCCGATGACACTGATGTGAATTCCCTCTCTCCTAGGCACCGAATCTGGTCTTCCTGGCGGTCAGTCCGGAAGAGAAAGAATCCTGGATCAACGCCCTCAACTCTGCCATCACCCGAGCCAAAAACCGCATCTTAGACGAGGTGAGCCGTTCCCTCAGGGCTGGGGCCCCCGCTCCATTGCCTCAGCCTTAATCCTGGGGGGAACCTTTGGCTTCAGTTCTCCTGCCTAAGATGCGTTTGCCTGGGAGCTGGTCTCCCAGCTGGGGTCAGCAGAAATAAAATAGCTGTGGAGAGGTTCCAGCTGGTGCTCCCATCTCTAGGTGAGCAGTGGGGTTCAGAGCACGAGCCCCCATTTAAAAGCATCTGCACAACCAGTGTTCGCACAGTGGCACTTGCCCAGTGATCCCAAATTTGTCAGTCTGGGCTGGGAGGATGGCTGCTCTGAGCTGCCGCTGGCTGTGGAGATCTTGTGGGAAAGGTTGCCCGGCCTCCCTGCCTTCACGCAAACAGGTCTCTTTCTCCGTCTCACAACCAGAGGTGCAAAGCTTTGGTGGATGACAGTCAGCCCAGCTCTGGTGGACACTGTGACCACCTACCATGTCATAGGCCAGGTGTTGACTACATGCTGCGTTGTATGACTTCCAGGTTCTTTGACCAACACCTGTGCTATCTCTGGGGATATAAATCCTGGGAGGGCAGCCTCCTGAGACAGAGCCCCAAAAAGCACCCAGGGGATCACCTGGACAACAGAGGAGATGAGAGACCCATAAGGAGAGGCTGAGGGATTTGGGCTTATTTAGTCTGCAGAAGAGAAGAGCGAGAGGCAATTGAATAGCAGCCTTCAACTTCCTGGAGGGAGGTTCTAAAGAGAGAGGCTGGAGTGAGGCTTCTCTCAGTATTGGCGGATGGCAGAACAAGGAGCCATGGTCTCATACAGTGCGGGAGGTCTCTGCTGGATATTGGGGAAAACAATGTCACTAAGAGAGTGGTGAAGCACTGGAATGCATCACCAAGAGAGGTGGTGGAATCTTCAGCCCTAGAGGCATGACAAAGTCCTGGCTGGGATGATTTAGTTGGGGTTGATCCTGCTTTGGATAGGGGGCTGCACTCATTGACATCCTGAGGTCCCTTCTAGCCCTAGAATCCTATGATTCTACTATCTTGCCCTCACTTGTATCTTAAGAGACCACAGCATGCTGTACTGAAGTGCCCAGGAATCCACCCCGTTATCTGTCCTGTTTAGACTGTGAGCACCATGGGGCAGGGACTGTCTTTTGATAAGTGTCTGCACAGGGCCCTGTGAGCTGGGCTGGTGTCCTGGAGGCATGACTGAAACATGCAATAGCTGACAGCCCAGGATGAATTTGAGCCTTGTGTTTTAACTACATGGAGACCAGCATCCTCCACCCCATCCTTTCCACCTCCCCATTTAAGATCCCATCCTGTGGCAAAGAGGTAAAGATGAGACAGAGACCCTGAGCAGTCTTCTCTGTAATATTTTTCCATTCCTGGGAGCAATACCAAGGCGTGTGCAGATGGGCACCACCAATAGAAACACAGGCTCCCTGCCACGGATGGCCGTGAATGCTCTGCTAATCAGCTGGGTGGCACCTGAATCTTTCCTGGGCGGCCACCCAAGTGCTCAGCTTACAGAGAACACGGACCCTTTGTGGATGCATGTCAGAGCCCAACATGAGGATAGGTCAGGCCTAGGGGTCAGACCCAGAATCAAGAATCAAGAGCAGGGTTGGAATAAAATAAGAGCAGGGCTGGAAAGAAGCAACCTTAGTGGAGTCTGTCCCCTCCCTCAGACCCAGAGGGATTTCAAGCCACAAAGGAACACTGGGACACTGTTCTGAGGTTTATAAACCTGCCCTGCGAGTCACCTGACCAGCACTAGGCTTGAGGATTGACTGGTCCCTAACACTGGGAGGACTCATCACCATGCAGGGCACATCTCATTTTAAAGCTGTCTGGCTCCATGCAGCTTGTGCTGGAAGTGGTGGAGTGTGCACAGGCAATGGGGCAGGCTAGGCCAGCTGTTCACCCAGATGCTGTGCGAAAGCAGCAGGATGAACTGTAGAGGCATCGGCTGGTGGTGGAATTATTGTGAGCTCAGGTGCAGGAGGTACCAAAACGAGGCTGATTTGTGAGAGGATGTCAGAGAGCTTCTGCTGGAAACACCAAAGAGGTATTGGTCCAACTTCCCCATGCAAACAAGGCCCACTTTTGCCAACACAAGCAAAACTGATAGAAGCCAGGTTTAAATGGAAAGCCATGTCCTCATGCACAGTGGCGCCGGTGTCACTACATCAGCCTACAGCCACACCTTTAAAATGGCACAAGCAGCCACTGGTCTGGGAGAGCAACGCAGGTGGCTTGCCATGGCAAACAGGAGGTCTGCAGCTCAAAGGAGGGCCTCAAGTGGCTTAACAGCCCGGCGGATGACTTTTCACTCTCCTCTTCCTCCCCCGGGACTCAGATGTGATGCCCTGCATTTCTGATCAGCCTGGTCCATCCTCATCCCGTAATTCAGGTCGGCTAAGGACTCTGCTCTTGTGAACAGTCTCACATGGGAGATACTACAATGATGAATGGCCATATCAAAAACTAAAATAGATAGTGAGATTCTCATATGCTGATAAGAACAGCCACACGGGGTCAGACCAAAGGGCCACCTAGCCCAGTCTCCTGTCTTCCTACAGTGGCCAATGCCAGGTGCCCCAGACGTAGTCAACAGAACAGATAATCAAGTGATCTCGCTCTTGTCATCCATTTCCAGCCTCTGACAAACAGAGGCCAGGGACACCGTCCCTACCCATCCTGGCTAATAGCCATTGATGGACCTAACCTCCATGAATTGATCTAGTTCTTTTTTGAACCCTGTTAAAGTCCTGGTGTTCACAACCTCCTCTGGGCAAGGAGTTCCACAGGCCAACTGAAGAAAAACTCCCTTTTGTTAGTTTTAAACCTGCTACCCGTTAATTTTGTTGGATGACCCCTAGTTCTTATGTTATGGGGAAAAAATAAATAACTTTTCCTCATTCACTTTCCCCATGCCCGTCATGATTTTATAGACTTCTAGCCTATCCCACCTCAGTCTCCTCTTTTCTAAGCTGAAACTTCACAGACTTTTTAACATTTCTTCTTTGGCACCTTATTCAAACCCCTCATCATTTTTTGCCCTTTTCTATACCTTTTCCAATGCCAGTGTCTCAAGTTCTCTTGGTTTTGGCTTTGCTGTTTGGTGTTCTGCAAACACTTTTTGGGGCAGACAGCACATCACATGCATCTTTGCCAGTGGCTGGAAGGTTTGGATTTGTTACCACCAGTGGAATTCTTTTGCCCCTCCCAAATAACTGATTCCAGTTCAAAGCAAGTTTTGATTCCAGCAGAGTTCAGCGAATGTTATATCTCTTGGGTTTTGCCAGTGTATTTCGTGATGCAAAGCTGGGTTTTTATTATCTGGAATATTTGCCAGGGTCCTCTGCAAACTGTATGTTTGACTTTTGGATTTGCAGTTTGCAGTTCAAACAATCTGCAGCCTGAGAGTTCCTCCCGAAACATATGAGCAAATTCTTCTGCACCATGGTGACAGTGGGAAGTGTTGCCATCAGCTCCTGGACAGATCACAGACAGAAAGGCAAAAGTGGTTAAATAAATTACGCCCCAGGAACTACTGACCCAGGTCCAGCAGTGTTCCCTGCAGCCACCCAGGAGTGATTCAGGTCCCACCCAGCTGATTAGCAGAGTGCTCAAAGCAGCATGTGTTTCTATGGGTGGTGCACATCCAGACATGCGTTGGTGCACATGCAAAATTTATTCTGCCCATGGATGGAAAATATAGAGGGAACCCTGGCAGGGAGTCATGACCTTGTGGTTTGCGTTTCTCAAGCACTGGGGTGTTTGACAACCTTTATCACCACTCTTGTGTCTCCTTGCAGGTGACTGTTGAGGAGGACAGCTACCTCGCCCATCCGACCCGTGACAGAGCAAAAATCCAGCACTCCAGACGGCCTCCGACCCGGGGACACTTGATGGCTGTGGTATGTAGTCTAAACCCTGGGCCCAAGTTCAGGTGGATCACTTCCAACATTCACATTCTCTTATGCATTTATTTGTTGTGACATGGGTGGAAGATGATTCAGAGTCTTCTAGCTCCGGGTTGAAAAGCAACCAGGATTGGTGAAGATGGATGGCTGTTTCCTGGCTTGCGTGAAACAAATGGATGTGTCACTTTCTAATTCTGAATAGAGGTGTGCCTTACTGGCTGGCAGCTGAGGCATGGGGTGGAATAAAAGACTTGCCCAAGGTCACATGAGGAGGCTGTGTCAGATCTGGGAACAGAATCCAGGCCTCCCAAGCAGGGTTCCTCCTAATTTTTTCCACCTGTGGGCAGAATAAGTATTGTTATGTACACTGAGGCATCTGTGGAGGTGCACCACCAATATAAACACATGCTGCCAGCCCCGGGTGGCTGTGGGCACTCTGCTAATCAGCTGGGCAGCACCTGAATCTCTCCTGAGTGGCTGCCCAAGCGCTCGGCCTACACGTAACACTGCTCCTGAGCCTCAGCCTCTAGACTTTTGCCCTTCCATGCCCCTGCCTGTTAGCACACGGGCACCACAGCCTGCTAGAGAGGTGTATTAGAAATGCACAGAGAATGTGCTGTGATGCTCAAAGTAATGGATGGGTGGCCTCTGCCTCCATCCGCTCATGACTCCTGCCTTTCTCTCCCTGCTCTGCAGGCATCTACCTCAACGTCGGATGGCATGCTGACGCTGGACCTTATCCAGGAGGAAGACACCTCTCCAGAGGACCATGGGACCTGCGAAGAGAGCTTCCGGGTAGACCTGGATAAGTCTGTGGCGCACCTGGTGGCAGGCCGACACCGGGCTGATTCGGAAAACATCAGGTCCTTGGAGAAAGGCCGGTCGGTGAGCCTACCGAGACGGGAGGTGACCTGCTGGGACAAAGCCGGGAAACGCAAGGACTCTTTCGACAAAGGGACCATGTACACCCCACAGGTCCCCAAGAAGCTCTCGCACTCGGAAAAGAACAAATGTGCCTCCATGGAGGAGATTCTGTCCCGCCGGGACTCTTCTGCGCAGCGAGCAGTGCTGAGGAAGGGGCCGGAGGGTCAGGTCACCTCTGCAGAGCCTGAGCCGCTGGCCCGAATACAGGAACTCGTTGCACTGAAACTGGAAAAAACTCAGGAACTGCTGAGCGAGGTGAAGGGCTACGGCGAAGGGAAGCGAAAGACAAAAGATCTCACCACAGCCGCCTCCACCACCTCGTCCTCATCCAAGTCAGACTCTGAGAGCATCTTGCAGGAGACAGAGCGGCTGCTGGGCGAAGCCTCCTCCACCTGGAGCCAAGCCAAGAAGGTGCTGCAGGAGGTGAAAGAACTGAGGGACCTGTACAAACAGTTAGAACTGCAGCCGCTGGACCCTAAATCCAAACAGACCTCACAGCCGCAGTACAGGAAGAGCATGATGTGAAGGCCGGCTTTCAGGTGGGGGGCCGAGGGGAGGATTTCTTTTGATTACAGTGTTTGAAACAGTACAAGGTGCCTGTTCTCATCAAAACTTGCTCCTCAAGCTCAGTCCCCTTTCCCTCCCAGATCTCCCCCAGCCCGACACGAAACAAAAAGCGTTCTAATAAATCCGTTTGGATTCCTCCTTTTTTTTTTTTTCTCTGAAGCATCTTTTCACAGCATTCTGGGGCTGCTTGTGTCATGCTTACAAGGATGGAAAATCACCCGGACCTAGAAAGCTCCTTGTGAAGCGTATTTGTGGAGTTAGGTGCCCAGCAGCAGAGGCGGATGTTCTCTCTCTCTGTACACCCTGGGGTTTGCTGCTTTGCACCCGGAGTCGCCATTCCATGGCCGCCGCGTGGCTCCGTGAGCAAGAGCGTTGGTAGCCTCATGTAGGTTTTTTTCCCCACCCCCCTCTTTAAAAAAAGAGTCAGCGCTTGGTGATCCAAAAACTGGAAGATGCTTGTGGGGGACATCCAAGCCAGGGTTGGAATTCCACTGTCAGAATGAGGCAATTCCCAGCCTGGGATGCATCAGATGTGGCAGGAGAGCTGCACCTGCCTGAACTGCAGTTTACAGGGCTCTCTCCTGGTGTTGTTCTTGCACTGATCCCAAACCCTCTTTTGCAAACTCCCGTGGCAGGCAGCTGTTATACATGTGGTACATATGAAGCCCTCTGTATAGAGGCAGCAGGTATGCAATCTGTGTTAAAACGAACCCTGTCTGTCCGCTGATGCTTTGCAGACTCCTCCTAGCCTGGTGCAATGAGTTTAGCGACAAAAACGTCTTCCTTCTTGTGCAGAGGATCAGAGCCTTCGATCCAGGGCATCCATGATTCATTTTTCATTTCTCTTTCCTTCATTTACGCCAGAGTGGAACTGGCAAGTCAGGGTTTGGCATGGAGAGCAACAGCAAAGCTGAGCACTGCTGTTGATTTAGTGGGCCTGATTCTGTGCTTATGCACACTCTATTTACACAATCGCCATGCCATTGTCTCGCAGCTGACAATAGCACAAGGTCCATATCAGGCCCGCTGAAATTCAAAAGGATGCCAAGTTAGACTTCAGCTTCCTTGCTTGACTGATGTCTAGCAATTTGCTAAATAGGTAGCTCAGGTTTCATGCAGTAAGACAAAGGGCAAATGTGCTCCGATTCCTCCCAGGGGTTGAAGTACACTGGCAAATTAACATTGGTTGTTTTTTCAAAGAAATCTAATTTCCTCGCCCAAGTTGCAAAGACCCCTTGAGAATATTAAAAACGACTGAGTTTGAAATGTCTAATTTCCTTTTCACTGTTTACATTTCGTACCTCTCACATATTTGAAATGAGTCTCATTATGTTCCCTTGTGCGTCGGGTCCGTTTCACTCATATTGCCGGCTAAGGCTGTGATGTTTGGGTTGCAAAGCCTGCAGGGAAATGGCGATCTGTGTTTTTTTAAAAGATCCCACCAGCTGGAATTAAACAACATTGGTGGAAATATTTCTATTGGCCTGAGGTTCTTTAATGGCTGGTTGTTTGCAAAGTTTAAATGGGTGGGGGTCAGCTCCACCTGACTCCTGTTAAGTTATTCATGCCTCTCTTCAAAATCTATCCTTCACCTGGGAGAAGAACCTCTGGATCACTTCGGTTCTTATCACAAAGCCATGATACAAATGGGCAGATTTGGCTTTTACTGAATTAACAAGAAATATCCTTTCCCAGGTGTTGGGCCACTTTTACAAGGTCAGTGGAATCAGATTTCATCCCTTAAAAAAAGGGGGGAGGGGGAGAGATTCTCTGATCCAGAAGTAAACAACACAAAATCTTGAAATAGTTTTCAGCTATAACATTAAGCGTTAAAAATAACTCTGCCCTCAAAGTAGGAAGGATCTAGAGGTTCTAATTACACTGGATTAGCAGGGACCTGGGTCAGTCATGACTGGGTTTGGGATTCTACACACTGGACTAAGATCAAAGCATCTGTATGGAAAAACACCGGATTGGGTTACATAGTTCTAATAAGATGCCCACAGTCACAGGTGCATATATGCCCAAGATTCCCACCATTTTATGCGCCTTCAAAATCTGTCTTGAGCAATCAGCTAAGGTAATGACACGAATTGTCCCACAGCCCTTCAGGCTTGCTTTGTTACCTTAGGCAGAGGTGGATTTGCCCTTTAAAGATGGGGCTTGGTGCAAATTTCACACTAGGGGAGTAATTATGCCGAGTTTCAGGCAGGTTTGGATAGCTGAAGCTCTGCTACTTTGAAACTGTGTTAGGGATGTTTGCAAAAGTGGAGCCAACACTCTGGATTTGTGGGGCTAAGACGTTCCAGCACCTTGGAGGAGGGTCCCAGTTTGTTTGGAAACAGATTTGTCCTCCAATGAAAATGCACGTGTCACATGGTTAGAACTGTGCAAAATTTCGCAACACGTTCTAAGCTTGGGACCAGGTTTTGCCGAACTTCACCAAGCTTCCTGCTAACCGAGAGTGGACTTCTGGGAACACATGGGGCAGAGATAGAGTTTGGGGAGGGAATCCCTCTGGATGGAGCTTCCTGGTTTTGACTCTCAAAGTGGGCCATTGCAGGTATGTTTCAACCCCAAACTCCTGTGATACAAATCCAGTGAGGTGAGCTCAAAAGGGAAATCATTATACTAGTGCCCCTGCAAACAGCCAAGTTTCATACAGCTCTGCTTACCACCCTGCTCTTTCCCAGAGCACTCCAAGAGGTCAGAGCGCAAAAATCACCCAACCGAAAATGAGGACGAGCAGCAACTCAAGGGAATCGGAACCCCTCGGTCCAATCAAATTCCTAACATCCTCCCCAACCCCGCCACGGCCCCAGAGAGGCTGTTAGGGAAGGGAAGGGAAGAGGTATGAAGGGTCATCTCCCTTTCCCTGCCTCTGCGCCTGCATCACCAAGGTTTTCATGACTCTATGAGCCACAAGCACCTCCACAATGGCCTCAGCAGCTGCTTCGTGGTGAAATTCTGGCTCCATTGAAATCACTGGCAGAACTCCCACTGATCTCAGTGAATCCAGGTTTCTATTGTATGACTCTAAGCAGAGGTAACTTCAGGATGTTGAGGGGCCCAACGTGTGTTATTTTTGAGGTGCTCGTTCCCCTTCTGTGTGTCATCTCCATCGCTCTCCCTGGTCAATAAACCTAGACAGCACCTGGTGTTTACAGCCCCATACTGGAGCACAAGGAGAGGCCTAAAAAGGGGCCATGCCTGTCCCACTCCTTTGGCCTTCCCCCCCACCCTGCAGTGTTTCCAGCAAACTTGACAAAAGTGGGCATTCACATTATCATTTTCCATTTGGGCAGCAGGGCTGGAAAATTTTCCAATGGAAACTGGGGGCTGGGAGGGGGTGGGATAGCTCGGTGGTTTGAGCATTGGAGATCAATCCTTGAGGAGCCCATTTAGGGGGCCTGGGATAAGTAGACTGAAAAAAAAAATCTGTCAGGGATAGGGCTTGGGCCTGCCAAGAGGGCAGGAGACCGGCCTCAATAACCTCTCAAGGTCCCTTCCAGTTCTGTGAGATAGGCATATCTCCATATTTTAATGTTTTTCTCTTGGAAACTTGAACTTATTGTTGATTTTGATGAAATTTTATTTTTGGGGGAAAAAAAGCAGAAGGGGAGAGAGTTTTGATGAGAATGAAACATTCTGTCTGGACAGTTTCAGAATGGAACACTTCAGTATTTAGTTTTGAATTTTATATTATGAAAAGATGTTTTAAAACAGCATCCCTGAAACAAGGTCTATATCTGTCATTGGCTGAGCTTCTGTTGGAGAGAAAGACAATTTTCAAAGGCTCTGTTTTTTATTCACGTTCATGGTTTCCCACAAAACAGAAATTCTAGCTCCCACACAGCTGCAATCAGGTACCAAGACTCACTGTGCGCGATGCAGGCATTTTCATTGCTGTTAGACATATTACAATAAGACATAAGGGTCCCAATTATGGATCAAGCTCAATGCCACTAGGTGCTGTAGAACCAAAGAACAAAGATATAAACCTTGTCCCCAACACAGGATATAAATCCCCCTCCATTTGCTTCTAAGCTCTTTTATTTTATTTTAAATTTCACAAAACTTTCCCCATCTGGCAATCTCTTCTGTGGGATTACAGACAAAAGCCAAATGCAAGAGAGTGGCAAGTGTAGGGGAAACATGCCAATCAGTTCAGTGCTGCTGTTGCCTTACTTCCCAAGCACATCTTCTAGGCGTTGTCATGGGGAGGAAAGACGGTGTGCAGGAGGAGGAAGGTCTGTGAGAACTGGGGTGTCTGTGGTGGGAGGAGGTGGGATAGAGAGATTAAAGCTTGGTCTACATGAGGCAGGTGAGTCGACTGCAGAGTCACAATTCTAGCTACGGCAATGGCGTAGCAACAATTGATGTATCTGTAATCAACGTACGTGGCTGTCTATACAGAGGGAGGTTGATGGGAGAAACTCCCCCGTTGCCCTCCCTTACTCCTCGCGATATCAAGGAATACAGGGGTCAACTGCTGACCTCAGACAGTTCAATTTTGCACATCTCTACCAGGTACACAAAATCGACCTCTGAAAGCTCAACTCTGACCTGGTAGTACAGACATACCTTCAGGGCATGAGCCTCCATTCCCCTGCACTTTGTGCAGTCTTTTGCACCAGTGCAAAGTGGTTGCATTTTTACACCCCTTTGACACTGATACAAATGACTGAACAAGAACAGAACCGTTTTTTTTCACTCCGCGTGGTAGGCCCATCTGGCCGCTCTGCTCTGAGCCAGCTGAGATGATCTCGTGTTCAGCGTGAGCTAAAAAAAGGCAGAGCAGCAGGCGCAATTTTGAAATTCCCTATGGCTTCACTGCATTCATTAACTTCGTTTATAAAAAGGGTCCAGCCTCACCCTTAGCACTGGGCATCCACAGTCTCACACCTCTAATTGCCAGCAAACTTTCATTAAGACCAAAAAAAGAGGGCCATGAATAAAGCAGCATGGAAAAGGCTACATAAAGGGGTCTCTTTCTATCCTTACCCCCACTAAGAACAAATCAAGGCAAGAACATGCCCAGAGGCCAATACCTTTTTCTTTTTGCATGCCTTTGACTTAAACCTTGCGCTCTTTGATTCTCAGTCACACTGCAATGAAATCAGTGTTATACATGGCAGGGCCTGGCTGTGCCTCCAATGCTGAGCAGGTGGAGGACACCATGAATGAGACACTCCAGAGCTCAGCAGGCATGTGGCATTCAGCAGCACAGCTATTATTGAAAAGATATAATGAAAGGGTTAAAAAAAGAATGGGCAATCAGTGTTTTATCCAGTCTGATTTTAAAACACGAGATCCATTCTGCATAGAGCCCTTCAAACCAAGCCTGAGGTGGCTGAAATGCTGTAGCCCAAGACAGAGAGCAATTAACATAAGCGCCATCAAACACAGCAGATGCCTACAGCTCCCATGAGCACAGCAGAGCAGTATCTGCGGAGGCTCTTGGATTGACTGTCCAGGGAGTAGGGGCACCTGGAGGGTGAGTTTGGGACTGGGGTAAATGCAGCCCCCTACACTTAAGCAGCATCTCGACCTACCTGTGGAGCTGGGTAGAGAACAATGTTCCCTCTAATCTTTTCCATCCATGTGTGGAATAATTTTATGTGCACTGAGGCAGGTACCAATGTGCACCACCAGTAGAAACAAAACCTAGCTGTGGGCACTCTGCTAATCAGCTGGGAGGCACTTGAATCTTTCCTGTGTGGCCACACAAGCCCCCCAGCTTGCAGAGAACTTTGGAGGAGAATCCCTAGTTCTGGTTCTCAAGGGAACTAACATCCACCTTAGTGACAAATCAGAAAAACCACCACCATTTTTTAAATTCTTTGAGAAGTTCCGGCCCCGCCCCCCCCCGCCCAAGATGGTTTACATCAATGGCCTCCTCTTGTTCTGTATTATGTTCTAAGAGGTAATTATATTATTTGCCTTATAGATAATACAAAAGAAATTTAAAAACAAAGAAGTTGTTTCAGAATGAAATATTGAAATTTTCATTCCTACCATGTTCAAATCAAGATGCTGTGGATATTGACAGAATGTTTTCTCACCCATTTTTCCCCCTGCAGAATGAAATTCCAGGGAAACCAACCCCATTTTGCCAGCGCTGTGTATCTCAGTGGGGTACAGCTCCATCAGAACGTCACTGACTAGCTTTCATGACAAAGAATAGGCCAGCTCTGTCTGTTCCTCTATTTACACCTCCCTTAGCTCTCTGCAGAACTGCTCTAGTTCACAGTTCCCCTTTGCAGAGCAGCTGCTACTGGTCACCAAACCACCCACTCCCCAGCTAGTCTTGTTTTCTGCTCAAAGTTTGAAAACAAACCAACCTCCGGACCACAGTGCTCCTCAGCTCTGAAAATCAGCAGAGCATCTGTGCTCCTCAGCAGTTATTTCCTGTGCAGTGCTGCTGGGAAGGGAGCTATGGCAGAGCAGTGACTCTCCAGCTCTCGCCTGTTGCCACTCACTTCTTGAAGCTCATGTTGCCTCTTGGGCAAGCATGAAGAGGCCATAGCATCTTAGAATCCTAGGGCTGGAAGAGACCTCAGGAGATCATTGAGTCCAGCCCCCTGCCCAAATCAGAACCAACCCCAACTAAACCATGCCAGCCGGGACTTTGTCAAGTCAGGGCTTAAAAAACTCTAGGGATGGAGACTCTGCCATCTTTGTAGGTAATGCATTACAGTGCTTCAGCACCCTCCTGGTGAAATAGTTTTTCCTAATATCCAACCTGGATTTCCCCCCCTCTGTAGCTTGAGACCATCGCTCCTTGTTCTGCCATCCGTCACTGCTGAGAACAGCCTCTTTCCATCCTTTCTAGAACCCTCTTCAGGCAGTTGAAGGCTGCTATCAAATCGCCCCTCACTCTTCTCTTCTGCAGACTAAATAAGCCCAGATCCCTCAGGCTAAGGCTACACTATTGTTTTTATTTTGGGATACATTTGTATCCCGAAATAAAAAAAAACAACTGCCTGGCCAAACACTGTGCTTGAATAGCCGGCTATTTGGAGTATGGTGGTTCGTTCTCAGTAACCCTTATTGCACGAGGTTCAAATTAAGATGCCCTTAAATAAGGTATGCAAATTGTGCAACTTATTTTGAGCTAGCCTGAACATCTCCTCCTAGGTCACATGCTGCAGCCACCTAATCATTTTTGTTGCCTGTCCATCCTTCTATTTCAGAGGGTCACTCCCTGTATCCCTTTTTCAGAAAAATAGTTCTTGGTCCCCCCAAACACAATATTAAACACTTGTGTCCCTCAAAAAAATCCTCCTGAAAGCCTGGGAGCACAGATACACCTCTGGTTTGGCCTCTCCAAATGCCTCAGTCTAGCGGGAATGAACAAACACAAATACCATACAGGGAATAAACAAGATGCCCGTTTTTCTCCTTTCTCTGCCAGGGAACTGGGTCCCTCTGATTCTCACAGATCCTTGCAACCTTGGGATTATTTATTTATTTTAACCCTCCCAGTAGCAGGTTGGGCACCACCAGTCCAGATGGGGGCTAAATTCACTAGCTTTCCTCTTCCGTGCTCCTCCTCCACTACTACACTGACAATGAGTTTCAATTCGCAAGGTGGGACATAAACAATGGTCACATTCCCCTTCCCAATAAACACTGACTGACTCTCCGGAGGTTGCGAGGGAGATGGTTCTAGCTGAGCTGAAGGGAACCACAGTGGAATAAAAGACTATTGGAGGCATAAAACAAAAGGATAATGATGATTATGATAAACGTGGTGGAGGTGGAACATGGGGGGAGGTTGAAAAGGGAAGAGCTTTCAGAGACAGCAATGGGTACACATGTAGAATCCAGGTTTATACAGTAGAAAGAGGGGGGCAGGGGACTAGTAGAGCTAGTCCACAAAGCAAATTAAGCAGGATGCTTCTCATTCCTGAGAATATCAAAGGTGGGGAAATTGCCCTTGTAATGCAGAAGATAGTTGAGATCTCTGTTAAGGCCGAATTTAAATATGTCAAATTTGCAAATGAATTACAGCTGAAGCCAGCTGCAAAGCTTTGGGCATGTCTATATTTGCTGGAGGACTGACATGCTGGCAACTGATCTTCCAGGGTTCGATTTAGAGTGCCTAGAGAAGCAGTGCTAAATTGAACCATCAGGGCACTGCAGTGGACTCCTCCTGAGTAAGAGAAGGTGATAGGAGAGTTCCCCCGTTGATCTCCTGTGGTGGGGATGGAGGCAAAAATCAGTTTAAGATCCATCGACTCCAGCTAGGCAAGTCTTGTAGCTGGAGCTGCATATCTTAAAGCCATTTTTCTTTCCCCCTTAGTGTAGACTTGGCCTCAGATTCCCATTAGAATTCCTTCACAGCACAAGAAAACTTGGATCTTGGGATTTGGTTCAGGGTCATTTGTAAGAAGCAAACCTCCAGAGATCCCTTTTTACTGGAACTAATTGCCAGGTTTAGGATGTTCTGTATTATCAAGAGGCTTTTTCCTTTTTTCACTCTACTGTTAACAGACAAGTGTATTTTTGTATATCCAATACCTGAAGGAATCCAAAACAACTTTCCCCATCTCAGCATTATCTTTGCTATTGTAATGAAAATTTTACTCTTTCCCATCTTTGTGCATGCTCATGTACTGTACTGTCCTAGACTCACACCCATGAGAAGTGAGACAGTGAATGAAAATCAGACCCTAGTGATTACGATACCTTGTGACCAGGGTTCCCTCTAATTCTTTTTCCATCCATGGGTAGAATAAATTTTGTTATGTGTGCCAAGACCTCTACAGATGTGCACCACCAATATAAACACATGCTGCCTGCTTTGGGCAGCTGTGGGTGCTCTGCTAATCAGCTAGACAGCACCTTAATCTTTCCTGGGTGGCTGCCCAAGCACTAAGCTTACAGAGAACACTGCTTGGGCCTAAAAAAAAACCCTCATGGTTCTGTCCTCAACTCAAGCAGCAAGTCATGGCTCAGATGGCAGGGTGGAATTTTCAAAAGAGGCTAACAGGAATGGAAGAAGGGATTTTCCAAACTGCCTAAGTCATTTAGCAGTGCAAGTCCTATTGAAAATCAAGTCAGATCTTCAGAAAGCATCTAGGCACCTAACACTCATTGATTGCAGTGGGCGTCTAAACACCTAGAAAGATGTGGGCCTTATGCACTGAGGAAAATTGCACTGTTTACTCCCTTAGTTTCCTGGGAAAAACTCCATCCTTAGAGTGTTTCCAGGGTCTCTGACAGTGTTACAGCTGTTTTGCTACAACCACTCAATGAAGTATTTACAAATGTGATATAGTTATACTTGCCCTGTTGTTGTTGCTGTGTTGGTCCCAGGAGGCTGTGAAAGAGACATGTTGCGTGAGGTGATCTCTGTTATCCACAAGAGACACAAGCTTTTGAGCTGACACAGCTTTGAAGCTCAAACGTTTCGCTCTTTCCCCAGCAAAAGTTGGTTGGATAACAGACACTACCTCACCCACCTTGTGTCTCTCTAATAGGATTATATGGTTGCTTGATTAGTCAATTGTTTTCTACCCCCGCCCCCCCCTCCGTCATTTGTTTTCAAAGTTCCTCCTCTCTGCTTTTCTGGTATTCCTTTCAGAAAACAATCCACACTGATGGTTACAAAAATAAACCTCCCCAGTGCAGAGACGCTCAGACATTGCTCCAGTCTATTGCAGCTCTGTTGACTTTGAGTGATTATAAAGGTGGTGATAAAAATAAAATAAAACAAAACACGAGAATTTAAAAGCAAAAACAGCGGGTATCTTTCTTTATGGGTTTTGCTTCACTAGTACAGATGCTTCCTTCCAGCTACAATGCTTTGAGCATCTGTAGTGCAATTCCACATGGATGGGTCTAATTCTTTCCCAGGAACATGTCCGTTGTAGCATTGTGTTTCAGAACAGGTAATGGGACAGAGGGCATTACAACAAAGTGGACTGTACAGCAGTGGTCCCTGTAATATTTTTTATCCATGGGTAGAATAAATTTTGTTGTGTGCACCGAGGCATGTGCAGATGTGCACCACCTATAGGATGGCGCTCTGCTAATCAGCTGGGTAGCATCTGCATCTCTCCTGGGCGGCCGCCCAGGCGCTCAACTTACAGGGAGTCCTGCTGCACAGTGCTGCTTACAAAGGGAGACAAGGACAAGGACCGGGACTCTACCTCAGTACAAACACTTGCCCCATGTGATGGAGGTTAACGCTTCGGAATGCAGCTGCTGTATCCAAAAAAATCTGGCCAAATTGACCCCTGTTGTAACCCTCTTCGCAGCCTGAAGGCAGAGACTGTGATGCTCTGCTGAGGGTGATGTCAAGCAATAAGCCATATCTAGTCACCCATCTTTGCTGACACAAGTGATGGGGGGAGGGATGCATATTAGTGGTGTGAAACCAAAAAAAAAAACAAAAAACAGGTGCAGCCCTTGGCAACCCAGAATGTTTCCATTGAGACCTGCAGTGTTGTAAGATTTGGGTGTCCTTCTAACAACACCTTTGGCTGCATGTTTGCAGGCCCATCAAATAAAGAATGATAAACAACCTGTTGTTTTCTGCAGTCATAGAATCATAGAAATGTTGGGCTTCAAGAGGTCATCTCATATGTCCCACTGAGCTGAGGCAGGGCCAGGTAAACCTGAACCATCCCAGGCAGATGTTTGTCCAACCTGTTCTGAAAAACCTACAATGCCAGGGACTCCACAGCCTCCCATAGTAAAGTATTCCAGTGCTGGAGTATCCCAGTAGTTGCACCATGCAGAGGGAAAGACATTCAATAACTGAGCCCAGTAAGGAGAAGACCAGCTTGGCTATGGGCAGGACGTTCTTCCAGGGTAGCGTAGACAATGCCTAAGTCTCACTCACCACCACCACTGCTGCTGCTGTCAAACAGCGCACGAACAGAATTGAATAAAAGAATCTGGGACCTTTAAGAGCTAAAGAGAGAGGTGGCAGATTAACAAAGGGGCATAAGAGGATGTTGCCCCATGGTCCCCCAGGCGGGAGGGGCCCCAAGGCTCCATAACTCCCTTCTGTTTAAGTAATTTGCTTTAAAGGAACAAAAGAAATGTGTCATGTCAGTCTTATTGCAAAATAAAGTGTAATATTATTATATATCATGAGCACTAATGAACTGCAATACATTTAAAAGCGTAGTATTGTTACATTAATACTTCACTACATCGGGAGCCCCTTGTGACTGTGTTGACCCAGGGCCCTACCTGTTCGTAATCTGCTCCGGACAGAGAGTGTGTGTAAGATGCTGGGTTTGGGGACACCACACAATGAAGGGTGTGTGGTCTTCAAAAGTTGTGTTGGTTGGTCCCATCGCATTCCTGGGTTCAGGGTGTGTGACTATTTCAAAGCTGGGGCATATTCTCTACTGGGTTCTCTTGTCGGGTTTTTTGGCTGGGGGTCTGGGAGGGCAGCAGAGGGGAATTTGAATGGAGTACGCCCCTTTGCTTCATGGAAACCCTCAGAACATATTCTGTCACTGGGCAGAGACAATCCGATCATTTCTCTCCACTCAGCCAGGCTGTCCAAACTCCTAGCATGTTTCTATTTACTGGCGGGAACCCAGCACAGCAGCGGGCCTCAGCTGGGAAAGCAGCAAAAAAAGGAAAAAAAAAAGAAAAAAATGTAAATAATTTTTTTTAAAAAAAAGCCTGTTACTGTGTTGCTATGACTGGATGCTTTTAAAACACAAACATAAACAAAAGAACAGCTCAGTTTCACGCCAGATTTGCAAAGCAGCCTCTGGGTAGACCAGCTCCTCATTGCTGCATGGAAGGTCATCTGCTTCTCTACCTGCTGAGCCTGGGAGAGCCTTTGCCCAGCCTTTCAGACAGGATTCATTAACTCCACCGAGATTTCTAAGAAGGGATTGTGTGTAGGGAATGGCGGGTGGGGGCGAAGAGGAGGGAGGTTACTAGAGGGCAGACAGTAGCTGGGAGCTCAGCTGGGACTTAATAGTGTCGGTTTCCATCCTTTGTAGCTAATCTAACACTGGATTGGAAGCAGTAGAAGCTTTGCAGGGAGCAAGCTCCTGTTCTGTCTTACAGGAAAACAAAGCTGCTTTTGACTAGTCCAGCTCCCATCACCAGCAAGGAAGCTGGGACTCCTTTGCTTTGGGCTGGTCTAGTGCTTGCTAAAGGTGCTGGACTGAAAGCTCTGGGAACAGGACCTTCTCTGGTCCACTGCACAGTAAGTAGCCTTCAGGCCACAGCATGGATTCATATACTACCCCTTACAGAGCAAAACAAAAAGCAGTCAAGGAGCACTTTAAAGACTAGCAAAATAATTTATTAGGTGAGCTTTCATGGGACAGACCCACGAAGTGTGATCCCTCAACTGTGATCCCTCAACTGTGATTGAGGGTTAGAAAACTGAGACCCAGCAACTCATTTCATGTAAGCCACTAAACTGTCATTAGATGGCACCATCCCTACTGGCTTTTACCTCTTAAATTGCCAGTTCCAGGACACGCCTGTCTCTCACTCCGTTTCTGGGCAGTGCCTGACACAATGGAGTCCTGATTGCAGTTGGAACCTCAAAGCGCTACCGAAATACGCCTCATTGTAAATAAATTGTGGGGCTGGCATTAGGTCAGAGGTGGCCAGCCAGTTAGAGATGAAGAGCCAAAATAGCGGTGGATATAGTGCAGAACCACATATTATATATTTATTTATATGTAATTATATTTTATTTTAATATAGCCATCTATCGAAGTGTATTAAAATAGATACCTAAATGTATAAAATAAATATAGATCAATATATAGATATATATAATATGTGGCTCAGAGACCTCCCCCTCCCACAGAGCCAGGCACCCCTAGCTTCCCACCCCTCCCTGCTCTAATTTGATGCCAGCAACTCACCAGAGCTCCTGGGGCAGCTGTCCCCACGTGTGTATCCCCCCGAGCAGTGGGGCGCGTGCATGGAGCGGGAACACAGAACTCCCGGCACGTGGCTCTGAGGAGGAAGCGCATTAGAAGGCTCAAAGAGCCACAGGTTGGCCACCCCGCATTATGCCACACAACGACCACAGACAGGAGAAGACCCACCGAACAGCCACACCCAAGGAGTACTGATACCCGTATTAGCTCATCTTTTTCACCCTCCTCAGGTAATTGATCTCCAATGCCCTGTCCATGCCTGCTTGATGGCCCAAGCCACAGAGTTTGTGCCACTTCTTTTGGGAGACCTGGCATCTTCAAGGGCCAGTTCTCATAACAGTCCCGTGAATGCTACAGACTATTATTATGTGAGTGATTCAGGAATACTTTGGGAGACCATATAATAAACTAATAATCATAATAATACCATAGACCTCACTGTTCCTGATGACCTAAAGTACCCAGAATACTCCTGAATCACTCATGTAATAACAGTCTACAGCACCTCACAGGACTGTCATGGGAACTGGCCCTTGAAGTGGCCAGGTATCTGGGCTCCTTGTGACAGGCCAATACAGAGTGATATAATCTCTCTTCCATTCCTGTGCGAGATTCCCCTACCTAGGCAGCCAAGGACTGCAATAACCAGGCAAGCTCGCATCAGCTGATCACTCACGACACTCAAATCTTTATCAGTATCAGAGTCACCACTTCCCATGATAGCGCTCCCCACCCTGTAAGGGCCTTCTGCACGCTTTGCTCAAAACATATATATTTACAGTCATGCTAAAAGGTATGTTGCTTGCTTGCACCCAGCTTACCAAGCGATCCTGGCCGCTCAGTACCACTCACCTATCCCCTTTCTTATTTTCCACTCCCCCCAGTTTTTCTGTCATCTGCCAGGTTTATCAGTGAGGATTTTGTGTCTTCCTCCGGGTCCCAGCTCACAAAGTTAAAACAAGAGAAGAGCACTCCTCAGGGGAGCTGGGTAGGAAGCTATTCCCTGTGGTGTCTCTCTGGAGAGCAAAGGCTCCTAGAGAAATGAGCACCAAGAAAGACACCTCCAGAGGAAAGAGACTACAAAGTTCTCCAGGCAGAGAGGCCAGAGTCATAATCTTCAGTCAACAGGGAAGGAAGTGCAGAACTCCAAGCCCTGGAGAAAATTGGGGTTTATAGAAGAAGGAGAAGGCTTGTTCGCACGCTAGGTTTGGTGACTAAATAACTAAACGAGAGCTTGGAAGAGGCACTCTTCACTGTGTACTTGCATCTGGAACTTCATGAAATCCCACGAGGAGAAACTGAGGCAAAGACATAACTGCAGTTCTGCACCACACAACCAGTGGGCGCTCCAGGAATGAGAGCCCACTAGTACAGACAGAGGGTACAGTCTCAGCTATCCCAGAGGAAGGGCTCCATTCAAGTCAATGGAAATCTTTCATTATTCACCCACAGCCCTGATGGCAAAACGGCACCTTAATGATCTCCTAGTCTGGTGTATAACACAGACCAGTGATCAGCCAATGATTCCTACCTCAAGCTTAATAACATAGTTGAAACCAGTGTCCCCTGTAAGCTGAGTGCTTGGGTGGCAACCCAGGAGAGATTCAGGTGCCACCCAGCTGATTAGCAGAGCACCCACCACCACTTACAGCTGGCAGCGTGTTTCTGTTAGTGGTGCTCATCCACACACCTCTTGGTGCACAGAACAAAATCTATTCTGCCCATGTATGTTAAAAATTAGAGACAACACTGGTTGAGACCCAGATACAAAGCCCAGGTTCAATGGGTAATAACTGTATGAATGGGTCTCTCCATTCATTGGCCTCAATGGAGATATTATGAGGTGACACCTTTGTGACCAGGAGTGAGATCTGGTTTACTTTGACCTCTTTGTCATTAAGAGGTAGTTTTCATAAAGAAGACAGAATGGCGGTTTTTACAGATTGCGCTTACCCACATGGATGTGAAGAACCTACAGTAAAAATAGATATGGAGTAGACAGAAATGTGTTTTATCTGTCAGTTCCTAGGCAAATCTCTATACTTGCTCTTCAAGCATGAGCTGTATAATGGATCTTGACGCTGACGACAACGTTGCCTGCAAATGACAGCAACTTTTGTTTGATTAAAAAAAAGTTCTCAGATAGAGTTAGTGAAAAACATTCACCAGATGTAGGAGCCAGGATGTAGGATTTACACTCTCCCCCTTGGGGTGTAGTCTCAGTTTATAAATCTGAGTCTAGTTTCATTAATCCTGCTGCAGATTTACAAATCCTATTAGAAATTTACAACTCACACTTATCTACCCTAAATGTGAAGTCCTGATTTGCAAATGCATGCTTTACAAGGCCACGTTGCAACAAATAACCCAGTTTATAAACCCTCCTCTCATGTTTTCCTCTCAGGCACTCCAGTTCTGAGCTGTCTTCCAAAACCATATACTTGGACAAGGGAAGAAAGTGAAACCACCCTCTGTAGCTCTCCAGCCAGCTCCATACACATCCGTCTAGCTAGCTGGTTTTTGCACTGATGCTCATCACCTTTCACACTGAATGGACAGCAACTGTAATGTTCTCATTCGTTTTCACGGAGTTCCATCCTATTGTCTCAGCTGAAAGAAGGGCACTGTAACGTAAGAGGACAACGGAAGTGCTAGAAGGACTTGCTGAAGGGTAACTTAAAGAAGTGTAATATTGACACCGACACTTGGGAGACAGTCACCCAGGATCACTCAAAATGCAGAGAAGTCCCATGTGATGCAGTTTGAACTTGCCCGCTGACAAGCTGAGGAGGACAAGAGGAAGGAGAAACTGGCTTTCTATCATGGTCAACAGACCCCTGCTGTACCTGGAAACATCTGTCCTCACTGTAGTAGAACTTCTGGTTCCAGGATAGGCCGTATTAGTCACCTGAGGACCCGCAACTCGAAGAAGGCCATACTCAGCAATGAATGATTGCCATCATCAGCCCGTATCAGAGAGGTAGCTGTGTTAGTCTGTATCTTCGAGAACAACAAGAAGTCCTGTGGCACCATACAGACTAACAGATATTTTGGAGCTTAAGCTTCCGTGGGCAAAGACCCGCTTCATCCAATGCACGAGTCATCATCAGCCTGAAGTCTTTTGCACTTCTCCATTTTGAGGGGCAAAATAAACTACTTCAGATACATATGAAAGTCAAGAGGAAGCCATGGAAAGAATAAAAGAGTTGCTAAATTGTGTCCAGACCATCAGGAATCCAAATCTCTTCTCTGTAATTCCTTCAAGATGGTGAGCTACTAAAGAGCACAGTGAGCAAAATCTGGCTAGACAGCACACATAACTGCAGCAGGTCTGTTGTCCCCTAACTTAAATTCACTGCATGAAGGGGGGAGTTTCTCCTGGTGGGAGAACCTCAGAAGCTTCAGAGTTCAGGTCTGATATGGACAAGCAGCCAGAAATTCAAATATGGATCCAGGTAATCCAGGGGAATCTGCACAACAGGCTTCTTGGATTTGACCATCTTTCCTGTGTCAAGGTGATCTGGAGATACTTGACGAATTAACTCTTCACCATGGTATTTCAGGGGTTTGGGGCCCACAAAATCCCCAGAAGCACTGCCATGACAAATAACTGAAAATCATTTCTGTGGTTTTGACAGCTGCAACATGACCAACCCTGCACATTCAAAAATCATGTGATGGGCCTCCTACATCCTGCGATCTTAAGTTAGGATTTTTTAAAACAGCTACTTCTGATTTGTCTCCTGGTAGCAGAGGCCTTAGGTGTCACATTTTCTAGGTTTTCTTTGCAACTGTGAGGGCCAGAACTTGCTTGTGATTTTAAAGTGAAAGCTGGGACTCTCACATCACCACCTGATTCCAGAAGCCTGGCTCTTTAATATAAAGCATAAGATACTGCGCAAGTTGGCAACACTAAGTACCAAGTTCTCCTTCTTTTTCTGCCTTCAACCCACCCAAAACACTGCTGCCAAAATCCTTTTACTAACCTAGCTGTCCCCTCCTTCAAATCACTGCACAGGCTTCTCATTTCAAGACCTCATTCCAGTTCCTCAGCAGGCTCTGGCTCGTCTGTCTGAGGCTTCCTTCTTAACCCCACTCCTGCACACACACACACACACACTCCTGTGGCACCTTATAGACTAACAGAAATGTACGAGCATAAGCTTTTGTGGGCAAAGACCCACTTCATCAGATGCAGATCTGACCTGCATCTGACGAAGTGGGTCTTTGCCCATGAAAGCTTATGCTCATACATTTCTGTTAGGCTACAAGGTGCCACAGGACCCCTCGTTGCTTTTGCAGATCCAGACTAACACAGCTACCCCTCTGATACTTGACACACAGTTTTGTTTCCCTCTGATTCCAAGCTTCCAGCAATGCTGCCCCTTTATGCCTTCCCCAGCCTTTGTGTCAAAACCTGGCATTTTTGAAGAACTTTACATCTTGTGGTGAACCATCCTGCAACCTCAACAAAAACCAACAAACACAGCACAGACCTTTTTTTATTTCACATTATGCGCCAATATTATCTTGAGTTTACCCAGGTGGGGAGAAATGTCACAAAAAAGCAATTCTTGACCCAAAGAGGATCAAGGAGAGACAGCTCTTCCCAGAAAGACCTGGTGGTTTTGTCCCGTTCTATTATTTCAGCTCCTGAGACAGACATTTGTTTTGTCACTCGGATGAAGTGAGCTGCACCTCGTGAAAGCTTGTGCCATAATAAAATTGTTGGTCTTTATGGTGCCACTGGACTCCTTGCGACATTTGCTGTAGAACAACAACAACAAAGAGCAGCAATGGGCCAGTCTGGTAGATCTCCACTGGCCAATGAATTGGGAGCCCGATTAGGTTGGTGTTTTAAAACCACACGTGAGTGGAAGGGTGAGAGGAAGGTCCCTTCGCCCCCCCACCAAATATCGGGGACACCTGATCCTGCTGCGTGTGTGGCTTCTCACCCAAAATGGGCTGGCTGCGTGCATGGCTTAAAAACAGCTTGGATTTCCTTGACAAATTCGGAGTGTGTCGGTTTGGTTTCACTTGCCAGCTGTGGCCAGCCAGATCACTTCCCTCGAGTCGCACTCTCCCCCTCTACTTCGCCCTCCCTCCCTTCTAATTCTTCTTTTCTTTCTTTCGCCGTCTTCCTACCTCTGGTGGTCTGCCCAGCCAGCCAATCACTGACTTACCCGAGCTCCACACCATATAAGGAAACGTAATGCCGAGGAAATCCTGAGCACGCATGTACGCAGAGAGAGACAGAGAGAACTCAGTCACCTGACCAGCAAAAGGGACACTAACCACCGGCAAACTGAAGCAGAACTTTTTGTGTGCCTCTGCCGCACACGCACACCCTGCATTGGACACACCAACTCATTATCGCTTCCCCCTCGCAGAACTGTCCCGTCCATAGGATGAGGTGGGGCGGCCGCCCCAGGCTCCGCGCTTTTGGGGGAGGTCACCCAGCTGTCCTCTGGATGGGAGTGGGGGGGTGGTTACTGTGGCTGGGGCTGTGCATGGTGGTGGCTGCAGCAGCAGTAAGGAGTCACCTTCCCCTCCTTCCCCCACACTCCCTACATGGATGGCGGGAGTGGGAGCCTGCTCCGCTAGCTTCTCTGCAGCAGGCCCGGAGGGCGGCAGAGTGGGGCCGTCTGCTGCTCCCACTGTCTGCAGCAGTGAGTGGGGCGGGAGAGGCTACCACCACTGCATGCAACCCCAGGCCCTGTTGCTGGGGAGGGGGGTTAGGTGGTAGGACAGGGCCAGAGCAAGAGAGGGGCAAGGCCTGGGGCACTGGTGTCTGGTTTGCCCCAGGCCCCATCCCCACATGTCCCTAACCCCTCCAGATCAGTCTGGCTGGGAAATGTCTGTGGTGCATTGAAGACGAGCCACAACCTGGGGCTGAAGGGTTGAAAAATCCAAAGAGGCGCCACCCAAGATCGCATGCCTCCATTTCATAAGAAAGAACAAGAGCCATCTCTCAATGTTCTGCTGAACTGATCCAGATACCCCCTTACGTTACCACGTGTCCCCTTTGCTGCACACCTACCAACAGAGGCTCACGGCTTTCTGTCACAGCGAAATGCTTGTGTCAGCACAGCATTCAGCACGGCATCTTGCCTGGTGGAATCAGCACCATGGAGACAACCGTGGTATTCACGGATGGGAGGTGGGTGGAATCATTGCATATGCCTTAAATTCTGCTCACTCCAGATTGGAGGGAAACAGGAATTTACACGCGTCAGAGCAGGAGCTGAGTTAGTCTGTGTCTTCAAAAACAAGAAGAAGTCTTGTGGCACCTTATAGACTAACAGATATTTTGGAGCATAAGCTTTTGTGGGCAAAGACTCACTTCATCAGATGAGTTTAAAGAGGGAATCTCAGTCAAGGGGAGGGCCAGAGTCCCTGTGTCTACAAGATCTATTCAGTCACGGAAGATATGGCCCATTATCAGCAGCTAATGTGAAGTTGTGAACACCAAGAGAGGAGAAATGAGGTCAGTTCAGTCAGGGGGGATGTGGCCCATTATCAGTAGCTAATGTGGAGTGTGAACATCAAGAATGGAGAAACTGCTTTTGTAATGAGCCAACCACTCCCAGTCTCTGTTCAATCCTTGGTTGATAGTGTCAAATTTGCAAATAAATTGCAGCTCTGCAGTTTCTGTTTGGTGTCTGCTTTTCAAGTTTTTGTTGTTGTAGGATGGCTACTTTTAAATTTGTTACTGAGTGTTCTGGGAGACTGAAGAGTTCCCCTACAGGTTTTTGTATGTTACCGTTCCTGATGTCTGATTTATGTCCATTCATTCTTTTACATTGAGACTGTCCAGTTTGGCCAATGTAAATTGCAGTGGGGCATTGCTGGCACATGATGGCATATATTATATTAGTAGATGTGCAGGTGAAAGAACCCCTGATGGTGTGGTTGATGTGGTTAGGTCCTGTGATGATATCACTGGTGTAGATATGTGAGCAGAGTTGGCACAGAGGTTTGCTACAGGGATTGATTCCAGGTTTAGAGTTACTGTGGTGTGGTCTATAGCTGCTGGTGAGAATTTGTTTCAGGTTGGCGGGCTGTCTGTAGGCGAGGACTGGCCTGCCTCCCAAGGTCTGTTAGAGTGAAGGATCATTGTCCAGGATGGGGTGTAGATCACTGACGATGTCTTGGAGAGGTTTTAGCTGGGGGCTGTATGTGATGGCCAGTGGAGTTCTGTTGTTTTCTTTATTGGGCCTGTCTTGTAGCGTGTGGCTTCTGGGTACCCATCTGGCTCTGTCAATCTGTTTCTTCACTTTCTTAGGTGGGTGTTGTAGTTTCAGAAGAGCTTGGTAAAGGTCTTGTAGGTGTTTGTCTCTGTCTGAGGGATTGGAGCAAATGCTGTTGTACCTTAGTGCCTGGCTGTATACAATGGATCGTGTGGTGTGCCCTGTATGGAAACTGGAAATGTGTAGGTAACCATAACCATCTATGGGTTTCCAGTATAGGGTGGTATTTATGTGACCATCACTTATATGCACAGTAGTGTCCAGGAAGTGGATCTCTTGTGTGGACTGGTCCAGACTGAGGTTGATGGTGGGGTGGAAACTGTTGAAATCACGGTGGAACTCTTCAAGAGCCTCCTTCCCATGGGTCCAGATAAATAATAAATAAATAAATAAATACCAAAGAGAAACTTCAGAACTGCAATTCATTTGCAAATTTGACACCATCAACCATGGATTGGACAGAGAGTGGAAGTGGCTGGCCCATTACAAAAGCAGTTTCTCTGCTCTTGATGTTCACACCTCCACATTAGCTATGGATAATGGGCCACATCCTCCATGACCGAACAGACCTTGTCAACTCTGGCCCTCCCCTTGGCTGTGACTCCCTGGTTAGTTTACATTTCCCCCGGTGCACTTCGGTCCCTTCTCTTGTGCATGTACCATAGCGGTCATGTGGCTGTGCAGCATCAGAGAAAGCAGACACCTTTCCTACACACCCCACTGCCCATCAACAAACAGTTTCAACCCTTCTGCTCTGCAATGTGAGAAGGACAGACAGCTAGCTGGCGGTTGTCATCCCTGCCTTGGGAACCCCAGAGCTTCACTGATGGGTCTCAGTTCAGTTCACAATAGACAAGTGTCTACAGCTCAACAGCCAACCTGAGCTTGGGCACTGTTACGCCATCCAGCCAAGGATGACTAGCCCACACAAACTAAGATTCTTCTCTCAAACTCTTCCTTGGTAGCTCTAGGCCCAGGATGAAGTAAATAGAATAAATGAGATGGCAGAGAAGGTCCCAAAACATGGCCCTTCCAGGCACACAGGTGCTATTTTGGCTGATGCCTGAGGGTTTGAATGGAAGACGTCAAGAGCTAAAATGCATTATTACAACTTTAGCTAAAGGTCCTTAAAACATAGCTGCAACAGACAGAGAGGCACTGGCATATCCATGGAGGTAGCAGGGCTGCTCAGGTTTGTCCCCACAAATCTTCCATCATGACAGAGGGGCCACTAGATGAAACTTCAGTAGGCAGCAGTGTGGCTGGTACTGTGGGAACAGCTCTTGCACCAGGGCTTTCCCCAGTCCACCCTGCGCCACGTCCCCTCTGGTCTGCTCACGCAATTAGTAGTGAGGGCCTAATCAGGGAGCCAGCCCCAGGGTGTACCCAGTGAAAAATGTTTGAGGGTGCCACTGCAGAGAGAAACCTGTAACAAACACTCAGTGGTGGATCACAAGGGGACGTGGTTCTTTGCAGAGAGCTGGCTGGTCACACTACTAACCTCCTGATTCAATGCTTCTAAATTAGATACAGAGAACCTCAACCAGTGATGGGCAACATAGGCTAGTGAGCAGGTGGGCCACCCCACCTCGTCTTCTGGGCAAGATGGCTCTACTGGGTAGCAAGCATGCCACAGCAACCAGGGACTCCTTGCACAGAGTAGCAAGGCAGCAGAGGTAGATGGTCCCAGCCATGAACTGCAGAAACTCCCAAGCTGAGGTGAGTACAACAGTAGTCTAGACACACTGAGACAAACTTCTGTCATGCTTTCATGCACACTGTAAGGAGGAGCCTGATTTTTTGGTGCCCAAGGGCCCTTTTACTCTATTCCAGCAGCATTAAGACTTTTAGGGGGCTGTGACTAGGAGACACACCCAGCCAAAGGTACCATTATGTTTCTAGAATGGCATAAATAGAAACACTTTGCATCCTACACTTCCATCTTACCAACAAAATGTTCTATGGTCATGAACCTTAGGCAGGTCAGGTCCTATTTCACCCAATGCTTTCAGTCTGTGAGGCTGTCATTGCCGTAACAAGAAACACCCCAAAAAACCAACAACCTGCCAGCATCCACAGTCGTGAGTCACACCATCAGGCTTCTGAATCTAGTGTGGTGGGCGGATAAATGCAGGTTTCTGATCTGACTGCTGATACTTGCTGTGCGCTGGCAGGGAGCACAGTGCACCAGAAGGGATTTTCTGGTACAATAATCTCTCATTTTCATATGCTCCTCTTCAATCAGTACATTTCAAAGCATTTAAAGTATCGCCCCCCCATTCAATAGATGGGAAAAACGGGACACAGAGAGGGGAAATGACTTAGTCAAGGTCACCAAGTAGGACGGTGGCAGACCTAGGAGTAGCCCTCAGTGCTCCTGAGTCCTCACCCCAGTGCTCTAGCCATTAGACCATGCTGCCTGCTGGCTCAGGGTGTGCTGAAAAGATAGGGAAATGTGGTTTATTGCTACTGCAGAGGGAGAACTCTGAGCCCATTTACTCCACACATCAACAGCAGAATACAGGGGAACAATTCATGCCAAATACATTCAGCATGATTTGAATTCTGTTATATGCATAATTATTTATTAATTATTATTACTCTCATTACTCCCAGGGGCTCCAGTTGAGGGAATAGCCTCATTCACAATGTTGTCAAATCTCATGACCTGAATCACAAGTCTCACAATATGTTTTATTTTTTTCAAACCCCAGCTCCTGGACTCTGGTGTGAATTCTCAGCCTTTTATAAGAGAAAAAATATATCTGTTTCTACATTGCAGAGAAAAGATGGAAAAATCTGACCTCTTAAGGCTCAAAAAACAGGCGAATAAAAAGTACCCCATATTTATTATTTGTATTGTGATTTGTGGGTGTCTGATACAGGCTGTTTGAAGATTTGGGATTAGCAATAGGCATGCTGCTCTCCTTTATGCTGCATATATCTAAAATAGCCCAATTCCCTTCACGGGGTTACTCTGCATTTACCTGTTGTAGCTGAGAGCAAAATGTGGTCTGCAGTGTGGTGGTGGTTCAGCCAAAATAATTTGAAAGGCCATCTGTCGCTTCATGCCCCACTGACGTAGGTAATACAAACCTGGAGGTTCTTGCCGTGACATCCTGACAACAGGCAGTTGGCAGCAGGGCCATTTCAAACATAATCCTCTCCTGATGGCCCACTAGAAGAGCCGAAGCTTAATGAACATAATAAGAGCTAGCACTCACTATCAGAAGATGTCAGAACACTTCACAAGAGAAAGCAGCAGCTGCACCCCCATTTTACAGGTATAAATACTGAGGCATGGTGCAGGGAAATGACTTGCCCAAGATCACACAGAAGAGACAGGACTGCCCCTTGCCCTGCCCCTTCCCCACCGATGCCCCTCTCACTCCCACTTTGGGAAAGCTAGGAAGCTCATGCTGTTCTCCAGCCACACCACTCTGGGGGAGGCGCAGGACTGCTCCCGCACTTGTTGAAAACAGCATAGCAGGCGAAGCTGATGCTGGGGTGATACATGTGGCCCCCTGTGCACCTGCATGCCTCCCCTCTGTTCAGATCAAAGTGCAAAGCTCATCTCTTTGCCTTCCTGTAGTACAGGATGCTGGAAAGTGTCTCAATTAATCCACCCTTTCTTATTCTCATGGACAACACCCATAATCCATTATGATATACAATATAATTTAGGAAAGAGCAGAGCATACAGCCACAGGAGTCACCCTAGCTAGGACAGGGGGTTGTGAGCAGTCAGGCCTCGTGGTCGCAGCAAGAAGTCAGCGCCAAAGCTAGACTTCAGATGCCAGAGCCAAGGGTCAAAAGAGAGTCGAGCCAAGAATCAGAGCCAAGAGTCCAAATGGGATCAGTTGTAGTCAGCCAGGCAGGAGCAGGGCAGGACCAGGCCTTCAGCAGAACGAGCACTGGGAGGCAGACAATGCGTAAGGGTGAGTGTGTTGAACCGTTACTGACTCTACACAGAGACGGGGTTTAAGAGTGAGCCACCTGACTGCCTTAGCCAATCAGGTGGGTCTACGGCAGCACAGTAGCTGGAAGCCCTCATCCTGACCCCTGGCCATGGTGGGGAACGATTTCCCAGCACCCTGGTTCCTACCCTGTCCCAGTGAGCAGGTGGGAAAACCAAACAAATAAAGGCCACAACCAGCCAATTGGAGTGGAGAAAAACCGAAAAGCAAGTATCACGGTGGTCCCTGGAAGTCAACAAATTGTTCCCCCACCTCTGGAACCTACCCTATATAGCTAGTTACCCTGTTAATTATTGTGGTAGCTCTGGGAACATAGCTACCACAGTGATAGATGCATCACATGCAGGTAGATGAGAATATATGCTGATAAAGTTCTGATAAAAGGACAGTGGATTTTACCTGTTCCTGCATCCTCTGTCTTGTTAAATACAGGTTGAACCTTTCCAGTCGGCACCCTTAGGGCCTGCCCAGTTCCAAACCAGATAATTTGCTGAACCACAGGAGGTCAATATTGTCTAGCAGCATTACCAACATTTCCAATGCTTACATGGCTCTTAAAAAACGTTTAGAGGTAAACTGCAGCTAAATAACAGCACAGAACATCAGAGCCAGGACTGGTGGCTATAAACAAATTTTATGGGACTGCAGAAAATGTGGCCACACCCATAATAAGTGGTTGTCCAGCGAACTAACATCATGCCAGATTACAGATGTTGCTGGACAAGAGGGTGCCAGATTAGAGAGGTCCAACCTAGATACATAAATTATCACTTACCTATTGTGGAGGAAGGCACTCAATACAATGGAATCTCCTTATGTTTGAATTGAGGTGTCCTGGAACTCAATTTGTAATAAGTTTTATGTAAATCCCAGTTTATTTCAACAGCCTGTATTGTGCAGATATCCAGTAAATATTAGGCTGAGAAAGAAATGGTCTACAGAAAAAGGTACCTAATTATAAAAGGGTTTCACAGTATTAAGCTAAACTACTGGGGTCTTTCAGATATCTGATGGATAAGGGATAGGCACCTATCTGTAATAGAAAGGATAGCTGCCTGTACAGAATCCTTATATAACCTCACCATCAACTAATGGCAAATGAAAACTCTTCTCAGCCTCAGTCTGGAAGGGAAAATAAGAGAGAAAGAGAGAAGATATTCCTGAGATCCTTTGGCCTATTTTTGCAAGTGCTAATTACTGACATAACAAGATCTAACTAGTTTCCTGAATTAATGCAGATGATACAGCTTCCCTTGAGAACAGCTTCTCTTTCCTTCAAAAAGAAAATCTCAAACATTACAATATTATTAGATGTCAAACGTACATGGGAGAGAAACTGTGCATAATAGATGTGTGAATGTGTGCACATATAGATTATGTGCATATATATGTGTGCGTGTGCGCGTGCATGCATTTGCTTGTAAACTCCGTTAGGAAGGAACTTTTTTTTCATTCATACAGCCCCCTTGCACAAGCAGGCTCTGCTCTGGAACTGGTGGCCTTGAGGTTCTACTGGAATCTAAATATCAGCAATAATAATAATAATAACAGTAATAATAATAATAAATGCAGTAAATCAATTTGTGGAGGACTTCAGCTTCTAAATACTTGCTTTGATTGAGTATTTTTATCCATATAGTCTAGAATTTCACAGGAATAGGAGAATTTATATTAGGGGCTTCTATATATAGACCCTAATTCAGAAAAGCACCCTTCTTCGGGACAGCAGTTAAGCAAGTGCTATTTTTCATCAGGTAACTAAGTCCTTTTCTCAACCAGGGCTATAGGAAAGGAAAAAGCATCATAAGCAAAAAATTCTCTGATTCATGTTTTGTTATAATTCCCCACTATAAGGCTCAGTTTTAGCAGTGAGATGTCCATGTGTCATTGAAGCTGGCCGTGATTTGGTTAGGATCCAAATTTTTCCTATTTTAGGTTGACCCCCTCTAATCTGTCACTCTCTCATCTGGCAAAATCTGTAATCCAGCATGATTTTAGTTAGGTGGATGACCACTTCTCATGGGTTTGCCCAAGTTTCCTGCAGTCCCGTAAAGTTTGTTTCCAGCAACCAGTCATGACTCTCAGTGCTCTGTCCTGTTATTTAACTGTAATTTACTCCTAAATGTCTTCTAAGAGCTCAGTAAGCAATGAAATTGTTGGTATTCCTGCTTGACAATATTGACCTCCTGTAGTCTGGCAAACTCTTTCATCGGGCACTGGTCAGGTCCCAAGGGTAAAGGACTAGAGAGGTTCAACCTATACTTTTGTGGACAAACACAGACTTGTGAATACCTCTGGTGAAGGAACCCCCCCCCACACACACACACAAGCAAAGACCAATGGATCACAGCCTAGGCAGACAGCCTATGTAACATTGCGTGTCCATACAAACCAGCAGAGCTCTTATACAGATTGGTAGCGTGTCAAGGAAAAGAGTGCAATGAAAGCTAAGAGAATCACTGATTTAACATGAGCTTGGTCTAAAAATGTGTGGAATGAATGTAGCCTCTTGGAAAGGCTTTGGAGGGGTACCTATCCAACCCTCTCTGCTGTAGTGTCTGAACAGCTCACACTCTATAATGCATTTGTCTTCACACACCTTCTTTGTGAGAGGGAAGTGCTATTAGCTCCAAGGTATAGATGAGGAATGGGGCACCAGGGCTAATGGAGTTGAGGAAGAAGAAGGACATTTAGCCTTGGCCTCAAGCTTAAAAGATGCCTCAAATTTAGACCCTTGTTAATTTTTTGGCATTTGATAGGTTTCAAAACTTGTTTTTATGCATCCCTCAATAATTAGTGTATTTGCACAGAAAAAGGCTCTGGGTTATTGATATTCAAATATTGTCTCACTGTTTTGTTTTGGTGTTTTTGGTGGAGGGCTTTATTTTGTTTTCATGTGTCATCATTTGGCTCAGGGAGTGGGAAGCTGGTGGCGTCTCAGGAGGCGCCAGGGTTGACAGCCGGGAGTGGGTCAACTGCCTGCAAGGGAGTCTGGGTGCGGGGCCTGTGGAGGGGAGCCTGGGAGCAGGGCATGAAGCCAGCAGGGAGGTATTAAGCTCTCCTGCTTTGGCAAAATCCCCCATTTAGAACCACTGAGGTCCTGTGGATGCTAGACCAGGAAGGTGCAACCTGTAGTACTGTTGGTTATCCTTCCCTTGAAAACATTCATACCAACAGAGCTCAGGGCAGGAAATCCTCTCATATACTTTTGAGCATGCTGAGTCTCTGGAGGGCTTCTACAAACTACTTACCTCAAAGCCCACTATAGAGTCTTCCACTCTATTAATTTTTGATTACACAAAAACCTAACAAGGCTGTGTTTTGCCTCTTTCCAAATCTTCCAATTCAGAGGAAACTCAGTGAAATTTCTTTGTCCTTCCTGAATTTCCTGAGTGCCTGGGAGGGGTCAGACAAGTCAGAGTTCTACAGGCTGGTGGCCTGACCCTTATGATGCTTGTGGCTTGGGAGTTATGCATATTAATGATGTTGGCCTGTTCCCAAAAGAGCTGTGTATTTCTGGAAACTCTTCTCTTCAGGCTGATAAAGAGTAGGAGACATGCCAGGGCTCTGTGCTCAGAAGAAAGGATTCATATGAACATCACACACAGACAGAGGATGATTATTCGGAGCTGCAATAATTAGTGACCAAAAATATGATCCTGAACAGTGCACAAGTGCTAGCATTGACTAGAACTGCTGGTGGGGGGGAGGGGTGGCAGTGGCAGATAATGTGCTTTAAGGGACTAAGTTTCAATGATTATGCTCAGGGAAGTCACTGGTACCTGGGTTCTAGAGGATGGTTTATTTCGTCCTCCTGAGGGTGATTTTAAAGGTCATGTGTGTGTCTTGTAAACCTTATGCTGTGAGCACATTATATCTCAAAAGCTACATAGGGTCAGGCCAGGTGCCTATTGGATATGCTGAAAAAACCCAAGTTGCCAAAACTAGTGGTCTGTGTCAGGATTGTTTCACCGCCCTATTGTAGTGATGGTAGATGCTGTGCTATTGGAGATGGCTGTGAAAGAAAACAAAGATACTGGCCACTTGTGCTCATTGGTGGTCCCTTGGCTCTTTTTCTAAGAAAAGAGATGCAAATGCCATGTGTTGCTCTTTGTTGTTCACCAACTGCTGTGTTTTACTTTAGAGGTGGACGCATTTTAACAGTGGTCCCTTACTTACTACCCATGCTGTTATATGGCTTAATTAATAAGGTGTGCTGAGATCCTCAGAAGTCAAGTAAGATTGTGAAATGATCAGATAGAGGGATGAGGTTCTATGAGTATCTAAAACAGAGAGTATCGGAGGGGTAGCCGTTTTAGTCTGGATCTGTAACAGCAACGAAGGGTCCTGTGGCACCTTATAGACTAACAGAAAAGTTTTGAGCATGAGCTTTCGTGAGCACAGATGAGCATCTGATCAAGTGCCACAGGATGCTTCGTTGCTAAAACAGAGAGATAATACAAATTAAAAGCCTGAAAATTTGAGGCTTGGGTCTCTCTGGTAGTGGGAAAGAGACAGGATTTCTCCTCCTATTCTTGTGATACCCATGCTAGACTGAAATCACAAATACCACATAGCTGTCATACCAGCTCTCGTGACTCCAGAAGGCTCAATCGTGCAAGTTGGAGGATCTCTCAGATAAAAGGGGCTTTGGGGCAAGATGGTATTTTGGCTTCTCCCCACCAGAAAATCCAATTCCTGAGCAGATGGGTCAAGCAGATCCCCACCAGGTATCTCTGAACTGAAGAATGGGAACCAATATCTGAATTCTAAAGGGTTTACACGCCAGTTAGGGTTCTGGGACTGAGCATAAGAGGATGATTTGATGATGAAGAATATGTCCTTTCTGTGTTAAGCACTTTATTGTCTATGCACGGTTCTGGTTCCACCTACTTATAGAAGTCCCCTTAGCGGACTATCTGAGCACCTCACAATCTTTCATCAGGCCACTGCTGTTATTCATACTGCATATATGGAGAGTTCAGGCATGGAAAGGCTAAGAGGTTTGCCAAAACTCACTCAGGAAGTTGGTGGCAGAGCTAGGAATTTAGCCTGAGTGTCCCAAAACCCTGCTCACCCACTTCTCCCCAGTCATTGGACAGACCATCCTTCCTCGCTATTAAGCTATCAGCTAGGTTATTTTAAAGCCCCATTGACCTAATATCTGAGCTCCTTCCAGAAGAAAATAACACATCAGACTGGGTCAATGGTGTCAGGTGTCTACTGGGTAGAGCTAGCAATAGCGAGTCAGAATTGGCTTCTGTGCTGATTGGGTGAGCCATGACAATCACTTTATTATTTTGAAACAGCTGCTCATTTCCTGACAGCCAAGTGCCTCACCTTCCTCTTTCACACCCAGCATTGCCAACCTTCAGTGGTCAAAAATCATGAGTCGGGCTCCCAAAAATCACGAGGTTGTATTAAACATCACAAGGTTCTGTGTTCTTAAAAAATGCACTTTCTGATTTTTTTTATTTGCCCGTTGGATCCTGATCCTTTAGGGGCCACTTTTTCAAGCTTTTCTCCACAATCTGGAAAGCGACACAGTTACTTTTCTGTGAATCTCACATCCTCGCAGGATGCCAGAGCTGTGTTCCCTCTAATTCTTTTTCCATCCTTGGGCTGAATAAATTTTGTTATGCACCCTAGGCATGTGCAGATGTTCACTACCCATAGGAACACTTGCTGTGGGTGGCTGTGGACATTCTGCTAATCAGCTGGGTGGCACCTGAATCTCTCCTGGATGGCCACCAGAGTGCTTAGTTTACAGGGAACACAGCTTGAGATTCTTAAAATTGCAAGAGTTGGCAATACTACCATCCTATGTCTGACAAGACCTCTGCACATCTCAGGTGCTGCCCCATGTGACGTATTTCTCTGAGACAAGAGGAGCTGAACCTGATGTTCTGCCCATCTGCCTAATCTAAGTCCATGACTATTAGAAACAGGATCTGCCGTCAGTGGTCCATGTAATACTTGGTGAGGATTTAAGTGGTACATTTGGTTTCTGCTGCTTTTCAGCACAGGGATGAATATTCCCTGACTGGCTGACATTAGAGACAGATAATGCTAGAGCCGTGGTGTTCAATCAGTTCTCTAGTGGGTACTGCCATAGCAAACTAGCCACCTTATTCTGAAACTATATTTATTGTTCAAGCCAATTAGCCACTCTTAACCAGGCAAATAGCCACATGTGGCTACTGGCTAGCATGTTGGACACCACAGTGCTAGAGCAATGGGCGCAGAGTTTTTAAAAAAAGACAAACAGGTGGGGGAAAAAAACAGTTAAACAATCCAGCCCAGTTCCCAACATTGCCTTGTTAAATTGAAGTTGAAATGTTTTTAACACAGTATGACTTGGCATTTATCTAGCACCTTTCATGGGAGAGCTTCCTGAAATGCTTTGCAAACAGTAATTGATTGAACTCCTGGCAGCCCTGGAAGTAGAGAAATAGAATGATCTGCCTGTTACAGCTGGGAAATCGGAAGCACAGTTAAAACTGATTGGATGAACATTACACAGCAAGTCAAGAGATAGATCCTAAGGGCACCTGCACACAGAGCTCACTGCAGACGCTGCTCTGAACATCACACTAGAGTCCCTGAAATAACCAAATTAACTCTACTGAACAATTTTGAGATCAAGGGTCAGATTCTACTACATTTAAGACATGTGGAACATTGGTTAGGGTACTGATTTAGGGGCTAGGTAGGATAGAGTTTATTATGTCTTGTTATGTGAAATAGGGGTAACACTCAAGATTAATATATTCATAATCTGCAAAAACTAACATACATCATCTTTTAAAGCTAACCGTTTTGGAGTCCTGCAGTGATCTGGAATTTTTGTTTTGTATGGCTTTCCTTAGCATAAATGAATCACCAAAAACAGCTTGTGACCTTCTTTTATTCCTCTCAATTTCTTTTTCTACAAAAGTAATTGTGTATATTTTAGAATTTCTTGAAAACAACTTCCCTCTTTAAATAGCTTAAACATCCTATTTCCGCTTCGGTCTTGCTTAGCAAGCATGAAATGTTTCCACTAGAAAACTGTCTAAACTAGGGCACATACATAGCAATCTTAAAAATAAAAGGCTCCTGAATTCAAAAAAATTTGGAAATACATTTTTGTGAAATTCTCCAGAATGGTTCCAGCACAGAGGTTCATATAAAATCAGATAAGCATAAAAGGAGATGGAAGATTTTTGGAGTACTGTTCACAGTTTTGGGCACCACCACATTTCAAAAAACACGTGGACAAATGAGAGATTCCGGTGGAAAGTAACAAAAATGGTAAGATATTTAGAAAGAGAGGACAGCCAGGTAAGTCAATCGTAGATACATTGGTTCCAGCTATGCAATTGCTGCAGCTGGAATTGTGTATCTATGATCAAGTTTAAGGTCTAGTGTAGGCCTGGCCTATGTCTGCCAAAGGGAGGACAAGGAGTAATCAGCTTCGTGAGTGGCAAGGTAGATCAAAGTTAGACCTTAGAAACAAGATTCCAACTGCAGGGATAGTTAAACTTTGGAACAAGTTACATAGGAAGGTCACTGGAGGTTTTAAAGACTGGGTTAGACAAACTCTTGTCAAGGATGGTCTTGCTATACTCAATCCTACCTCAGCTTGTGGAGACAGAGTAAATGACCTCCCGAGGTCCTTTCCACCCCTACATTTCTAGTATGGGTTGAGCTTCTCTAGTCCAGCACTCTCTCATCCAGCAATATCCATAATCCAGCATGATTTTAGTTAGCTGGATGACCACTTCTTGTGGGTGTGATCCAGTTTGTTTACAGTCACCAGTCCTGGCTCTCAGTGTTCTGTGCTCTTATTTAGCTCTAATTTAGCCCTAAATGTCTCCTGAGAGCCCAGCAAGCAGTGGAAGCATTGGTAATGCTGCTAGACAATATTGACTTCTTGTGGTTCAGCAAATTCTCTTGTTTGGCACCTGTCAGGTCCCAAGGGTGCCAGACTAGAGAGTATCAGGCTGTGTCTTCACTACCAGCTTTCTTTGAAGGAAGGATGGTAATTAGGGTGTTGTGAGTTTACTAATGAAGTGCTGCCATGCTTAGGCAGCACTTCATTAGGCAAATTCCCGCCCCCGCGGCAACTCCGAAGTTTTAAACTTTGATGTACTGGCACACATCTAGTAATTTTGAGGAGTAAGAGGACTTCGAAGTACCAGCGGGTGCACCGTGGCTAGATGCGTGCCAGTACTCCGAAGTTCAAAACTTCGGAGTTGCTGCAGGGGGAATTTGCTTAATAAAGTGTTGCCTATGCATGGCAGAACTTCATGAGTAAACTCCCAACACCCTAATTACCATCCTTCCTTTGAAGAAAGCTGGTAGTGTAGACAAGCCCTCAGAAAGGCAGCCATGTTAGTCTGCATCTTCGAGAACAACAAGAAGTCCTGTGGCACCTTATAGACTAACAGATATTTTGGAGCATAAGCTTTCATGGGCAAAGACCCAATAGTTCAACTTATACTCTATCAGGGCTGTCACTTACTGGAATTTGATCAATAAATCTCTGACCCTGAAGGGTCCTAATGCCTGGCCTGAAGATCAAGCCTAGAAGTCCATATAGCAATGAAAATCTCACAGCCCAAGCCCTACAAGCCCATGTTGGCTAGCGTGGGCCAGCCATGGGTTTGTAGTTGTTGTGTAAACACAGTGGACAGGTCCTGAAAGCGACACATCAACCAATAAACATCCCAGCAGTAGTGAGGTGCACCCTCAAGAGCTAAAATTAACTGTGGAAGGGGTGGAAGGGTTGGAGTACTGTGCTATAACTGACTTCCTGGGCAAAAATAGTGTTGATTGATAGAGGAGGCAAAATAGTCTTGTGGTTAGAGCACAGAACTGTTGGAACTCCCTTGATATGATCTTGCATGTGTCACATGTTTATGCTGGGTGCAAATCACTCCCTAAGAGGGGCCAGCACGACACCTAAGTCTTCAGAATAGGATTCACATGGTGCACAGCATTCTCCCGATTCTCTGTACAGAGCTGGATTTCACCCTCTGTGCCCCTGCATCTTCCCTTGCACAACAGGGATAATACCATTTACACCTGCCCCACCTCCACCCGTTGTAAAGACCGCTGAGATCTTTGCTGCAAAAGAACTCAATAGAGGGCAACGTATTATTAACTAATCAATATCAATGAGGATTCTTATAGAATACTACCCATCACAAAGCACAGCCCTGGAGAGCTTCCCTTTACATCTGCATTGAACATAAAAACCAGAGGAAACAATTTAGATCAAAAGAGGAGAGGGGAAGATGTTGACAGAATGGGAACAGGCCAGGTGCATGCTACAGGGTAAGCGATGTGGGTACCAGATAGAAGGGAGCTGGATAAGGAGGATTGTGAGCATATTGATGGCCATCTGGCACCTCTAATTATCCAAATGATGAGGCTGCCTGAGTGTTCACTGAAATAGGGAGAGGAAGAGAGTCTGTTTGGGCAGAGGCTCTCAAATGCTGCATGCTTTTGACGTATGTTTTTTTGGAAATGTTTTATATCACTTACAAGATTATTTATGTAACAGGGGAAGTATGAAAGTGAGTGCAGAAGGAGGTTTAGAGGCTATTCCTTCTGAGCTTTCCCTTAATGCTTGCACCAAAGAGAAAAAGGGAAAGAGAACTGGTGGATCTGTAAGGCAGTCTATGCCGGTGAAAACAGCACTACGCTGGGAATCAGGGGATACTGGCTCTTATCCTAGTACCACCGTTACCATGTTCATTTTTGCTTACTGTGTCTTCAGCCTCATGATATCTGGCAGTTATCTTAAAGCCCTGGCTCCCCGAGTCATGTTATTTCATGAGAATCTCAGCTTTCAGTTTAAAAGGGCAAATATGTTTCTCATCCTCATGGTTGCACAGCAATGCTTGAAACACGACCAGAGTGCATCCTAACGTTTCAATAATCAGAATGCAAATAAAAAGAGCCAAGATGTTATCATTCTAATTTTATTACTTGAATGAAAAAAACCATGGGGGTGCAAAATGCTGGTAGATTAGAACATATGGCTCCATTGTCTCCCCTTCTCTTTTTTCCCTCCCCCTCCCACTGCCACACAACCAGTGAAGTGGTTTCAGGATTCTGGGGGCCATAATAATGATTTTTGAACAGTTCAGTTATTTTGTGTGTGTGTGATAATTCAAGGCAACTACACCTGTACTTATCCTTAGTGATCCAGCAAGAACACCTACTCTCAGGTCACGTCTTTGCTGCCACTATGCTGTCTTGCAACTTTCTCAGTCTGGGTGTGAAAAAACATCCCCACTGAGGGCATCAAGTTACAGCACCATAAAGCACCTGTGTAAACAGGCTCCCAGCAGTGGTAGCTACTCCCCTCTTTTAGGTGGTTTACACAGAACACTAGGAGAATTCTCTCCCTGAGCTGATGCTACAGCTACTCTTTCACTTTAAACTGCTGCCATGGCTACGCTTTACTGTTTTGAGTGTTAACTTAGGCCTTGTCTACATTTAGCTTCATCGTTGATCTACTTCAGCTCCACAAATAGCGCAGCTGAAGTCGAATACTTGCCGCAGCATTTTGCATATGGTGAGGTCAACGGGCTGCTCTCCCGTCAACACTGGCTGCTCTTCTTGTTTTGGTGGCGTACCAGTGTTGAAGGGTGTGAGCTCTGAAATCGATTTATCATGTCTACAATATGCATTGATCATTGCCATAATGATCCACAGCATAGTGGAGACAAGGCCTTAGCCTCAGACTTTCAGCCCATTTCATGGCCTTTCTTGGGTGGACTCCCAGGTCCCTGTCTCTCCTGAATGAGCTATTTCCAGACTATACAACTCCCAGGCTACATGGGTGAGTCTCCCAGAGACGTCAGGCTATGTAAGCAAGCCTGCTTTGCTTTCCTCTCCAGAGATGGTAAACAAGGTTACTGCCACCCTTATCCTACCAGACAGATCTGTCCAAGCAAACACATTAAGTCTTAGCATAAAAGCATTACAGAAAAAAAAAACATGTAAAACAACAGAGAAACACACACACATACTAATACGCTTACCAGAGTTCACTCTCTAACTCCAACAAGAGCTCTGGCCAAGAGATGTCTTTCAAACCCCACTCAAGGGATTTTCTGTGGTCATAAGCTCATCACAGTTTCAACTCAGGACAACCATATGTCATCTACTGAGGCCTCAGTAGACCTAAGTCCTTCCAACCATTCCCTAAGTATTGGACCCCTGTTTGACCAGCAGTCAAATACGGGATATACTATAGCATTGCCACAGCAGGCCCCCACTCACAAAGGGCTGATAATGCCTATATGGGTCTCCATACACATGTTTCACATTGGGCCTACTAAGGGCTTGTCAACTGTTTTGTTTTGCTTTTTTTGGCCAGAAAAACCTTTTCTCTGGGGAAAAACAAAAACAAAAACAAAAACAAACTCCCAACAAAACACCAAGTTTTAACCCAGCGAACCTTTATAATCCAGGATAAGAAAGGTTTTACCTTGAAGTAACTATCCAGATGAATGACTTTCACCCACCCCTCTTCTTTCAAGGTTGAAATTGACTGTGTGTGTACCTGGCAGAAGTACTGTCAACTTTACTGACCTCCAATGAGGCTCAGGGGAGGCTTCCCATAACGCACTCTAGTCAGCACTGCGACCTCTCGTGCCTTTTTCCCATAGCATTTTGCCATGTAGCCAGTGCTGCAAGCTCTGCCTTTTTTTCCCCTCTGGGAGCAGAAACCACCCTGCCCGCCCCCCAGGACTCTGAGAAGAGCAGGGGCTGATGGGACACCAGGCACGGTGGGATACATGCTCAAAATGCATTGCTCTTTGTTTGAAATTGGCCTTTTTCAATGTGAACACTTAATTTTGCAAATCTACGCCTGTGTGAATGCAATTTTCTGACAGTACTTATTTAGACACAAGAAGGTAGCAATAAGTAGTCGAAAAAGCCTGCAGTATGGACATAGCCTTGATGGTAGTCCAGCCCTGCTGCTACATGGCCCCGAGTCAGTTTAAACTCAGACTATTCATCCTACCATCCTGTCTTTGTTGCTCCCCAGAGTCTAGTTTGATTCTGTATGTGTTAGCCTCTCTCCATGTGGTTGTAGCTCTTTGGAATTGTTACAACCTGAGTGAATTTGCCTAATCCTCCTCTCCTCCCACCCCTGCAGTCCACCTCCCCGCTCTTAATTCCTGTCAGGCTGTGGTCCCCTTTCCTGATGGAATTGTATACAGTCCCCAGGCCACAATGATCCTTAAACTTAATTCAATAACATTTAACTTAATTTCATGAGGTTTGACCAGATATTACAGGAAATTGTCATCTCTGTCACACAATGGCCTTCCAGCAGAGACAGGATACTTAGAGGGAACAATGATTTGATCTGCAGTGGCGAGAAGCAGAGTAATTTACTTAACAGAACAACTATCTCATCTGATGTGCCTGGCAATTCCTACTTGGGCAAGCTGACAGACTTGCCAGGACTCTGGGCAAGGGCGGGGTGGGAGAGCGAGGGTTTGCTCTGTGCTCCTGGAAGGGGTGGGGCTCAAGCAGAAGGGGTGGAGCCAGGACAGCTGGGAAATAAACCTATATAATGTTAGGGTTGCCGGACCTCCCACAATGTGCAGAACAGTCCTGAATTTCCCGGACACGTCCCGCAAGTACCACAGACATTTTTACATAAATGGGAGATGGGGACTTGGCAGGGAAATTTCCTGCCCTCAGCTGGGATTCCTAGGGCTGGGGTTGCTGGCAGGGCTTGGAGCCCCAGCCAGCACCCAGCCATGGGGTTGTGGGGTCTCCTCACCCCCAGCTGGGGATGGAGCAGGGATCGAGTATACCCAGGGAAATCTGGAATTTGGTACCTATGGCTCCAGGTTTCTTAATTCCCAATCTACTATCCTAAGCACAGAACCATTCTCAGTCACAAATAAAATAGACTAGTTTTTTACAAAAATGCTTTCAGACTTATAGTCCAAGACATTATCACTAACACAGGGAGGAGATTTTGCACAGACATATGATTCTTTTTCACTACATCCTTTTAAATGCATTGTCTCTTTTTACATTTCTTACTACAGAGATTACAGAAAACAGTAATCTTATTACAACATAGCGCTACAGTCCTCAGATGGCTTTATTTTGAATGCCCTTGCCTGGAAGAGAATACACACGGTCAATCTATTGTGCATAGAATCAGTGGCCAAAGGAAGTAGTTACAGCATGATTTCAGGCCTGGAATCTTACTGTCAGAAAACCTGACTGCATCTATTTCTATGAGAAGTCTATTCAGTTTTTACCAATGGGACACAGAACAGCATGTATGAGTTTCAGTGCTTGTGTTGTAACACTGTGAGTTGCTTCAGAAATGCTCACACTACTTTCCCTTCACTTTTTTTTAATCTTCCATTTTCCTGTTTAATTCTTATTGATAATCAGTGGCTATTTTAAGGCACATTGACTCATACCCCAGACTTCCACTTCTGTTCTCATAGTACCCTCTTCAAATGGTCAGAAACATTCTTCCGGAGCAATGTTAAGTAGCATTGGTGCTGGTTTTAAATACATATAGAATATTCACTGATTAGAACTGATGGCACAAACCAGTTTAAGCGAGTTAAAACACCACAGACCTTAGCCCACCATACCCCACACTATCTGAGCAAATCAAAGTTTGCATAACCATGATTTCTCCTTATTTTTCATTTTTGTCTTCTGCATTTCCTGGGTCCAGAAGCAACTGGCAGCACTGTGATAGCCTGTGAAAGGTTTTTTGTGTGGTGTAGTAAGCCCTGATTTTTTTTTCAAGATCTCATGGGAAATTAATATCTAAGGTATGTAAAATCATGGAAACACAGTAATTTGGAAAGATGACAGTTTTCAGTATTTGAATAGGTGACTTGCATAGCTGCAAGCCAACACAGTCTGGGTAGAATCAAAACACCCTTTTCCTGGGGTTTGACTATTAATAAGACAAAGCAAAATCCAGCCCAACTCTTCAGTTTTATTCCCTGTCCACTCTGGTGCTGCTAACGGTACTGCCAATCTCAAATGTTCAAAAACCACAATTTGGTCTTGAAAAAATCAAGAGATTGGTTTAGAAATCATGAGATTATTATAAATGATATATGCATTTTGTGTTCTTTTTGCCTTCTGTGTTTTTAACCTTTAGGGTCATATGTTCATGCTTTTTGTGCACAGCGTTCATGGCTACCTACTTACTCTTTTAAAAATGTAAGCTAAGATTTTCACATATGTAGGATTACTGTATTTGAACTTTCAGAAAAAGAGGACACTCTTGGGGCAGGGTGGTGGTGTATCTGTATCACTGTCTACCAATTCATAGGCTACACTACCTCCCTCCTTTGAAGGGCGGATGGTAAGTAGAGTGTTGGGAGTTCATTAATGAAGTGCTGCGGTGCATATGCAGCACTTCATTAAGCAAATTCCACCCCCGCAACAACTTCGAAGGGTTAAACTTCGAAGTGTTGGCTCATGCCTAGCCGTGGCTCACCCGCCGGTATCTCAAAGTGCTTGGGCAACTTCGAAGTCCCTTTACTTCTGAAAATGTTGAGGAATAAAGGGACTTCGAAGTTGCCCCAGCACTTCGAAGTACCAACAGGTGAGCCGTGGCTAGACACGACCCAGCACTTCGAAGTTGCCGCGGGGAGGAATTTGCTTGATGAAGTGCTGCATATGCACCGCAGCACTTCATTAATGAACTCCCAACACCCTACTTATCATCCTCCCTTCGAAGTAGGGAGGTAGTGTAGACAAGCCCATATTGTACTAATGTGTTATAGTGTATATAGCACATTAATACAACCTGAGTTGGTAGATACTCATACATTTACACTCCCTCTCGGGGTATGCTCCTTTTTGAAAGGTAAATTATGTTAATCCTACACATATTCACATGACTCCCAAGTGTTAGGGCTGTAGAAAAAATACCTGTTAGCCCAATACTCTGTATAGAAACATCAGAGTTGGAAGCACTAATGTGTCTGCCCAAAGCCTGTGAAAACAGATGGACGTTGCAACATGTCTGGAAGGTAAATTAGATCTGGACTCTGATGTACCAAGGAGAAATCAAGTGCCACATTGAAGGACACCTCATGGCAAATGCTCCTTCCTGTTTACCACACACAGTGCTTGGGGAAACATGGGTCATACAATTATTGAGGCTCTTATGAATATCTGAGCTGTCCTGTACAGGCACAGCTTAAGGTAATATGTTTGTTTACTCCTACAGACTACAAGAACACTTCGCAGCCTGAAGGCTGGTATAGCCCATTTGATTTGAAAATAAAATTGAAAACTTAGTTCTGAGAACAGAAAGGACAAAATAGCTTGAGTACAGACAGTCCTGGATAATAGTTTCTGAAGAGATTGATTAAATTGCCTGGAAGGGAAAAACCATCCTGGATACTTAAAGGAACACTGATGCTTAGGGAAACAGTGATTTTATCTCACATCGGATGTGGATTATTTCTACTCACCCTCCCATCTCCACTTCCTTTTCTTTTTTTCATTCTGGCTCACAGATGTGAGGGTTTGCTATTCTATTCTACATGACTTGGGCCCAGATTTCACTTCTCAAAGACATGAATTTCAATGGTTTTTGAGATGAGTCATGTTGAAAATAAGTCACTTGGTGCAACATTAGAGAATCCCATGACTTGAAAGTTCAGACAATTTGTGTACTTGTGAAGTGTTAATTCCAGTCATGTTTATTCAAAGTGATACAGTAAAAAGACATTGTATTGATTTTATATTTGGTTAGACCATGGAAAAATGATATAATTGTTTCAATTTCTTTTCCAGAACAGTATGACTTGATCTGTAATATTTTATCTAAGAATACAGGTTGTACCTCACTGGTCCAGCACCTTCGGGATCTCAGTGGTCTTGAATAAGGGATTTTGCCAAACTGGGGAGGTTAATGTCTCTGTCCCTGGACACCCCCAGCTGATCTCCCTGTGTGGCTCTCCAGCTCTCTGCATCTCACCATCACAGCCTGCTCCCCAGGCCCATGCCCAGCACTCCAGTCCTGTGTGGGACTGGCTGGGGCACTGGTGTTCCTGCCCCATGCTCCACCTGGGGCTGCAGGGGCAGGCCAGCAATCCAGGCCTGTGCCCCATGGGGCACTGCTGGGGCAAGCTGCGGTTCCAGCCCTGTGCCCAACAGAGTGGGTGGGGGGCTGCCAAGGGAAGCCACCTACAACCCGGCTGCCAGGGCAAGCTGGGGCTCTGGCCCCAGTGTCCTGCGAGGTGGAAGGGGTAGCTGCCAGGGAACACCGCTTACAACCTGGCCTCTCTTCACCCCCATGTAGATGCCAGCTGGTTGTCCTGCCCTGGCTCTCTTATCCAGGCATCCTGCCGGACTACAGGCCACTAGGAGGATTTGAAGACTGGTACTGGCCCTAAGGTAAATTGAGTTTGAGATCCCTGAGTTACATTATTCAGAGAGCTGGAACTGTGTGACTTAGGTAACTTACCCACGTAGTGTAAACCTGCTCCATAAAAGCGTGAGCTGTCACCGCTTGAGCTAAATAGCCAACTTCCTTTAGCTACTGATGTAACAGTTATAAACTCTATAAAGGAGGCACAGTAGGGGACCTATCACCTACACTCACCAATGGTTTGTATCTATTTGTGGATAGAGCGGGCTTAGAATTCAAAATGATTGTGACAAACTGAAGAAATGGTTTTGAAACAAACAGGATAAAATCCAATAAAGGTAAATGGGAAGTACTACACTTAGGAAGGAATATTCAATGGCACAAATATAAAACAGGAAATGACAGCTTAGGAAGGAGGACTCAACAAAAGGATCTTGGGGATCATTGTAGATCACAAACTAACTATGAGTTAACAACGTAATACAGGTTAAACCTCTAGTCTGGCACTCTTTCACCTGGCAACATCCGTAATCTGGCATGATTTTAGTTAGCCAGATGTCCACTTATCATTAGTGTGGCCATGTTTCCTGTAGTCCAATAAAGTTCGTTTACGGCCACCAGTCCTGGCTTTCAGGGGTCTGTGCTGTTATGTAGCTGTAATTTACCCCCAAATGTCTTCTGAGAGCCCAGTAAGCAGTAGCAGTGTTGGTAATGCTACTAGACAATATTGACCTCCCATGGTGCGACAAATTCTCTTGCTTAGCACTGGTCAGGTCCCCAGGGTGCCGGACTAGGGAGGTTCAACCTCTACCATACTAAAAAAGGCAAATATCATGCTGGGACGTGCTAGCAGCGAGACAAGGGAAGTTAAATTTCCACTCAGCATTGATAAGGACTTAGCTGCAATACTGTGCACTGTTCTAAGAAGCACATTGGTTGAGCTCCAGTGCATGCAATTTGAAAGAAGATTGACACAGGGCAGAGATCGGCAACCTGCTGCTCCAGAGCCACATGTGGCTCTTTAAGGAGTTATTTGTGGCTCTGGACACTGCCATCGCTGTCTTCTTTGTGTCTGTCTATGAGCCCCCTGACGAGCTCTCCAGGCAAGGCCTGTCCACAGAGCTGCCTCAGGCGCGCTCCCTGATCTGCTGGCAAGTTGCCGACCCTGTGATGTGACAGAAGTCTGGGGGTACACACACCTGAGCTGCACGCAGCTCTTTGAGCAATCAAATGCTTGGAGCCACAGGAGTGCTGTGCACCACTCTGAGCATGCATCCCTTGCCAACTCTTTGAGGGAGAAGTTCCAGGCAGAGGTGATGGTGTCGGTGTCTCTGGTGAGTCACCAGCATTGGATTAAAGCAGGGAAAGGGTGAAAGGGGCTGGGAATGACTGGCTCTGGAGGAGGTGGGGAGGGATTTGGTTAAAGTGGGGTGGGGAGCTGGGAGTGCCTGGCTCTGGAGTAGGGGAGGGGGGGATTGGTTAAAGTGGGGAGAGGGGGATGAGGCTACTTCTAATTTTTAAAAAAAAAAATATTCAGAAACACTGCTGTGGAGGACTGATGCAAACATTGCTCCTTCCTGCTTAAAAGCCTATCCCCAGATACAGCACTTTCCTTGTCCTCATTTGCTCTCCAACCAAGGGGTGAAAGAAACTTAAAATTTTGAACTGGTACAAATCATTGTATGTGCGCCATTCTTAAAATTACAAAAAGCCTGGTTTGATGTTACTTATTAAGGATTGTCTCGTATTCATATGCATTGTGGCTTTCAAGTATTGATTTTGTAACTGAATTTGAAAAACTGGCTCTTCTCACTACTTTGGTTGCAGACCCCTGACACAGGGCAAGAGATAATTTGGATTTTTATGGGGATTTAATAGCATTGTGCAAAATATTTATCTACAAGGTCAAAAGCACCAGACTTGAACAGCGCCTGGGATTCCAGCTGCAACATGTGAACCTCAAGCTGTGCTCAACAAAAGTTTGGGAAATACAGGCCATGGAGATTTGTGTGTTGATGAAGCTGTTAAATCTCCTCCCGCCCCAGCCAGACTCCCCTTCTTCCCAACAAACATGAGGGTCACTACACAAGACAAGGAGAGGGAAATAGTTGGGAAACTGGCATTAGAAAGAGACTGACGGGGGGTGGGGGGGCAATTTAAGTGAATCTGCCTGATTTTTGGTTCAGCTGGCAGAGTTTAGTTTGCAAACATGCGCCTTTGTTAAACAAACACTTGCCATGTTTGATGAAAATGTGCTGCTTGCTATTAAGACAGTAACTCACTCTAGAGAGAGAAGCATTTTTAAGTGCATGAAATGATCCATATTGTACTGTGTATAGTATTTCTTTATGGGTCTAATTTTCTGTTGCCCAGCAGCTTGTGCAGTCATTCACACCAGTACAAACGGAGTGTAAAATGTTGCCCATCTGATTCAGTTGTGTATGAGTCAGTCATGTAAATAAGTCTGCACAAGGAGACGAGCAAGAGAGGATCAGGCCCTGTGCATCTAAAGTGCTTTGGAATCAAAGGAGCATATACTTGTGTATTAAAAATCAAACAACTGACAAAATGCTGCAGTTAAGGATTGTCTCAGAACCAGGTACGCTCATGAGAAAAGAGGACAAGTGTACCCCGGGCCATCCTGTGCATCCACCAGCACCTCAGATATGGGGCCTCTAGCAACTTCTCCTGTGCCCCAGGCCTCACCCCTCCCCTTACCCTCTCCCCCAGCAATGGGGCTGGGGGATTACCTGGGGCTGCAGCTTGCATGTGGTGGCAGCAGCAGAGGGGTGGGTCACTTCTCCCTCCACACTAACCATGTGGGCTGCCTGTGTGGTGAGCACAGGGAGGGGACATGATCCCCCACTGCTTCTACTGCTGTTGCGTTCAACCCTCAGCTCCAGGTAATCCCCCACCCCCAGGGAATTCTCCCTCCCTCCCATCCACAGAACTTCTGGGTCGTCTACCAAGGGGCCCCCAAATGCATAGGGCCTGAGGCAGCCACCCCAGGCCTCTTTCTGTGCATGGGACAACAGAACGTTCCCATGACCTATAGCAATGTCATCTCAGTCTGTGAGTTCATTAGACTTTATGAGCTAAATAGAGTTGGCCCAACTTAGTGTTGGCATGGGAAGCTGCCAAGTAACTTCTTCGTACTATAGGAAATGGGTTCCTGCTTAAGGACTGCAGCTACCTCAATAGAACTGATTGAGAATTTAGTAAGTGGCAGTTTAGCGCAGGAACCAATAATGAACTGAGATCCTCTTGTAGCATTTGAGGATGCTACTGTTAATGGCGCTGGGTTTTTTATTTTTATTTTTTGATAGATATAAAACTAAATTCCTTGCTTCTTGTGGTCATTAAAAAATCCTCCAGCACTTTTTCTGAACCCCAGTACCGTGGCCAAATTCCAACATGGATGATTACGTTCCACTTACAGAAATATCTCCCCATGGTTTCAGATGAATATAGCAATCTTGTGCATTTCCTGCCCCCAAACTGTTATGTTGAAGACATAGTGATTCACAAAGTGATTCCAAGTAGAAGGCTAAATCCGGATGTTCCAGCTGAATTGTTACTCTGTCCTTTCTAAGGCAACATTATGGATGAAAATGCCCAAAAGTTCCAGTCTTAGGCCAGGACTACAAAATGCTTAAAAATAAATATTGATATTATCCATCAAAATGATACAAAAAACATAAATTGAATTCTGCCAAACCTACCCTTAAAGGTATGAATGTCCTTCATTTCTGGATGGCTTGAGCCCTTTTGTCCTGGTTGTTTAGCCCTGGTTTATTTCTGGATCATTTTCCATCTTCTGTCAGAATCAGGTTTCGAGGTAGGTAACACAGGTCAAACCTCTGTAGTCTGGCACTCTAGTCTGGCAACATCCATGGTCTGGCATGATTTTAATTAGCTATATGTCCACTTATCATGGATGTGGCCAAGTTCTCCATGGTTCCATAAAGTTTGTTCACAGCCCTCAGTCCTGGCTCTCAGTGTTCTATGCTGTTATTTAGCAATAATGTACCCCCATATGTCTTCTAGGAGCCCAGTAAGCAGTGGAAGTGTTGGTAATATGCTAGCTAGACAATTTTGAGCAAACTTTCTGTTTTGGCACCAGTCAGATCCTGGGTGTGCTGGACTAGATAGGTTCAACCTGTATGTGCACTCTAAACAAATTCAAAGTTGACTATATTTAGTAATGTAAAGATAGTGGAGCTCCTGTAGCCATCTACTTTTCCTTCAAGACAATCCAGACACAAAATGCAATGTACCTATGTTATCAGTAGGCATATCCTTTGCATGAATTTCTCTTCGTTAGTTCATCATGTTCATTTTTAAATGCAAAACACACTCTTTATTTCTCTCTGCAAATTCACTGTAGTCAGTGATGACATTTCTTTTCACATAGCTGCAGGTGGAGGAAGCTTTTCCTTATATATGTTTTCCATATTACTATTCTTCCCTGCTTGTTAAAAAGCAGAGGACTTCACAAACGCATCTTTTCTACCCATACTAGCAGTATGTCCCCAAAGTTAGTGGTGGAAATGAGGAAGCTAGGGAAATCCCCACTCAAAATTAGATGTTCCCTGGCTGTAAACAGCTAATAATTACCCTGCTGACTGTGTTCCCTCTAATTTTTTCCATCCATGGGTATGATAAATTTTGTTATGTGCACCAAGACGTTTGAATGTGCACCACTAAAAGAAACATGTGCTGCCCACTGTGGATGGTTGTGGGCACTGTGCTAATCAGCTGGATGGCACCTGAACCTCACAGTCACATGGGTCTATTTATTCTACAAGAACAAAATTTTCCTTCATCTTCCTTTGCCCATTTCATTTTCTACTCATTTGAAAATGTCACACGGCTCAATTTCACCTTTTATACCCATTTGGGCATGTAGAAAACAATGAATATTGCATATCAGGGCTTGAAGGGGAGATGAGTGTGATGAGTGCTTTGGCTTTTGAGTAGGTCTCCTGTAAATCTCCCTTCCTCCATTTTAACCTCTAATGTGATTGTGTCTTCACTTATCAAAACAAAACCTGTTAATAATGGTTGCTGTGACTCTGCAATGATGAGTAATTCTGTGAGCAAAACTCTCTGCTTATCCCAGAGCTATACTTCATTTCCTAGGAACATTGGATGTGCAATACCGTATCAGATCATTGGCCAATTTATTCTAGCATGCTGCCCCTTGCATTGTCATAGCCTAATGCTCGAGTCCAGAATAAGAAGAAAATAATAAACTCAGTCAGTTTTTCAATACTGTTCATGGAGGGAAATTCCTTCCAGAAACCCTGCATAGCTTAGTTTGTGCCCTGAAGGGTGAGATCAGATTACCTTATCTTAGCACACATATTATGGCCCCTAACCAGAGCTACAGCTGTGTTGTACCTCAGGGGCTGCTCTTATTTGCACAGTTTGCCCATGATCCCTAAACACTGTTGCAGAAGCCACGTGTAGGGATTGCCACAGCAAAGACATGAGCTGGCCACAGCGCCTATTCCCCAGCTATCCTCCCTTACACCTGAAGTCCAAGAAAGGAAGTGACAGAAGAGCTGCAGTGGTTGTTGTACACCACCTGAAAAGGCCTCTAGACAGGGAGAATCCTACAGTGACTGGATCTGCTGGAATTAAGGCTGCTTTATGTTATTGGACCAGCACCAAGCATCAGGGTGCACTGGAGAATCTGACCCTATAACTATAAATGTAAATCCATTCCTCTACAAAAAACCACAGCGGTATTTAATATGATAATTTCTTACAGCATTGTGTTCAATAAGATAATGATATGACTAGGGGCACCCTAAGTATTAGTAAGAACATATGGTTAGGCATTGGGAACTGTTAACTCCAATCCTAGCTCTGCCTCTGACTTGCTCTGGGCAAACTTCAGCTCTCTGATTCAATTTTTCCCATCTGTAAAACCCAAATATTAAACATCAGGGCTAAGATACAGGTGTGGTATGAGAACAAGCTAGTGAATAGCTGATCAGTTTTTTCAACATACAAAGCATTGTATGAATGCTAAATGCTCAGACAGGGCCATCCCTAAGGGAGCAGACAGGGGGCTGGGCCAATATCCTCCCCCCCAGTGCCCTAGATGCAGAGCCCACAGCAAACCCCTGTCACAGGAACCTCCCACCCCTGTCCCAGCCCCCCCCCCCCCCCCCCCCCCCCCCCCCCGAGCAATGTGAGCAGGGGGATTATAGGGGACCTGGCACAGAGTGATAGCAGGGGTTGGTCACACTTCCTGAATTCATCATAGTGGCAGGAACTGAAGCAGTCTGGCAGCCTGATCTGCTCCATCCCTTTCCTCCCCTCCCCCCGTTCCACCCCACTCCATCCAACTTTTTCATGGCAGTGGGAAGCATAGAGCCTTCCGGCTGGGATGCATTACTTCCTGCTGCCTTTGTGAAGCTGATTGCAGCAGGCTGGGAGAGGGTGGCAGGGTGGAGCAGAGCAGGCTCCTGGGTCACTCTGGCTCCCACTGCCATAGTGAGTGCAGAGGGGAGGGAGGTGACCCCTACTGCTGCCCTGCACCAGGCCCCCAGGTAATCCTCGGCCTGCCTTGGAGCCCCAGCCATAGGATGGTTGACGCAGCCACTATGGAGCCTGCAAAAGCACTGGGCCTGGGGCAGCTGCCTGAAACTGTCCTATGAACAGGACATCTCTATGCTCAGATTCTACTGTGACATTTTTCTCTAAAAAAAATTATGAGGCCTTATTTTCCAGGGCTTTGCACAGATAGTCACACTGTCTGAAATGGAATAAAAGCTATTACTGTGCCCTGATCAGGTAGTGTTTATACCCAATTTGCAAAGATGCAACTGATTGAACATAGTGCAAGGCAAAGGAAAATTAGCCCAACTTTCCTTTAATTCACAGCTAAGCTGGCATATGTTGCTGAGTACCTTAACCTGCTGATGTTTATCTGTTCAAGTCTTTTGCTTTGCTTTGGTATTAAACATTAAAAAGTGAACCATAAACATGCAAAAACATTGCACTACTTGTTCACTAGTAAAAATTAAAATATTTTGGTCCATGGCTTTAGGGAAATTTTTATATTTTGGTTATCAGTTGAAAATATTCAAATCAGTTTTAAAATAAAGACTACACACAAACCAATCGAAATGTTCTTTTCGTTCATAACAATATATTTGAAAAGCTCTTAAGTAAAGCAAACCACCTGCTCTCAACTTGTCACAAGAATATATGTATAATGTCAAAGGAAATGAAGTTATATGCATCATCTCTTTCTTTGGTAAACAAAAATAATGTAATTAACATTCACTTTCCCAGCAATGGCAATTTAAACAAAATAAAACTACATTGTAGTGGGAAGCCACATTCTGTAGAGATACAAGTGTTTGGAACCCGAGACGAATCCAGTTTTCAGGCAATTAGCTGAACAAGAAGTTATTGTCTTTTCATACCAACCTGACACATTGTCTGCAATCTAAACTTCATAGATTCTGCTTTTTCCCCTTATGCAGTAAATATTGTACCATCTATAACAATTAAGAAAAGGATCCGAATTTCCATTCTGATAGAAATAGTGTTACTGTAAACCTTTGATGAATGAATCTATTCTCATAACAATGGGAAACAGCATTGTTAAAACCTTAATTTTTTTCAACATTTTTGATATAACACACCAACAAAATACTCAGTCAGATGAATAAATCTAGTTGAACCTCACTTATGCTAAACACAGAACAACTACACAGCATCAATTTAAGAGATTACCCATTGCTAGGAAATTAACTGTGCCCACGGAAGTTGGCCATAGCCAATCATTAAAGGTGGTGCCTCAAGAAGTTGTCATCAAGGACTAAGTGAACAAACCATGAACGAGGGTTTGTGTTATGATCCACAGATTTGAATTGCAGCACCTATCTGCGTGCTTTTCAGCAGCATTCATTGTATCAGTGGCAGTGCCTGGTTGTACAACTGGGATGGGGGTGTGATGGGTCACTGATGGTGGGCCACCCCACACTCATCCAGCAGTGGTCACCCCATCCTGCAGAGGTGGGCCAAGGTCACCACCCCACAGATTGCAATGTTGAACAGTACCATTCTGTTTTGGCCTGGCTGCCCCTCCATCATTGTGGTAACAGACTGATTCTAAACCAGTGATTCTCAATTATTTACCATTGTGGATAATGTATGCAGCTCTCTGCATTATGTGCACCACATCCTTATAATGTATACTACCTGTATGGCCCTGAGGATGTCACATAGGCCACAGTTGTGTGCTGATTGGTTTGCAAGCAGGTTGAAGACAACTGTACTGAACTTTCTGGGTTCAGTAGAGCCTTGTGTTTCTTTTATAGGGTGTATCAGTTTGGCACTCTCTTAATACCCTTTTAAATATTGCTTCCCCAAAGGGATAGTAGGCACCATGGGTTAGGTGAGATAAATCTGAGCATCTGAGAGCAGTTTGGGGAACCCTAATCTGAGCCCCAGTTGTACAGAAAAAAAATGTGAACAAGGTGATTTTGTAAACAGCTTTTTTTAGAAGAGAAAGAGAAGGGGAAAGAGAGGAAACTCTTGTACACATGACACAAAATTTTGACAACTAACCCTCCTAGACACAACCCATTTCAAGAAAATCTGCATAAGCATATGGATTTTAGAGCACTTAAACTAGTGAACCATTCAACAGAAAGTGATGCTCAACCACAACAACAGAAGATTGCAATTCTAGTAACCTAAAGCTTTTGGTGGAAATTGTATCAAGTCTCCAAACTAAGATCTTGACTATAGCAGTAAGGTCAAACTCCATTTCATTGTGGATTTCTTAACCGTAGTCTGAGCTCTCCAAATTTATCTGACTAGGGTTTGAAACAGCTCCACTATGGCTACGTCTACACGTGCACCCAACTTCGAAATAGCTTATTTCGATGTTGCGACATCGAAATAGGCTATTTCGATGAATAACGTCTACACGTCCTCCAGGGCTGGCAACGTCGATGTTCAACTTCGACGTTGCTCAGCCCAACATCGAAATAGGCACAGCGAGGGAACGTCTACACGCCAAAGTAGCACACATCGAAATAAGGGAGCCAGGCACAGCTGCAGACAGGGTCACGGGGCGGACTCAACAGCAAGTCACTCCCTTAAAGGGCCCCTCCCAGACACACTTTCATTAAACAGTGCAAGATACACAGAGCCAACAACTAGTTGCAGACCCTGTATATGCAGCACGGACCCCCAGCTGCAGCAGCAGCAGCCAGAAGCCCTGGGCTAAGGGCTGCTGCCCACGGTGACCACAGAGCCCCGCAAGGGCTGGAGAGAGAGTATCTCTCAACCCCCCAGCTGATGGCCGCCATGGAGGACCCCGCTATTTCGATGTTGCGGGACGCGGATCGTCTACACGTCCCTACTTCGATGTTGAACGTCGAAGTAGGGCGCTATTCCCATCCGCTCATGGGGTTAGCGACTTCGACGTCTCGCCGCCTAACGTCGATTTCAACTTCGAAATAGCGCCCAACACGTGTAGACATGACGGGCGCTATTTCGAAGTTACTGCCGCTACTTCGAAGTAGCGTGCACGTGTAGACGCAGCCTATAAGTTGCAGCATGAATAAATGAACTGGATGCAGACTGTAGCAGTTCATCACAGAGCTACTTCACTCAAATGGGGAAGGAGCAGCCTACAATCTCAAAAGTAGGAAGTACCTATAGCAGAAAGAATAGAAGTAGCTGGCAGTCACTATGGCTACATCTACACAACAAGCCTCTGTCAACAGAAGTCACTGTCAAAAGGGATTTCCTGGCAAAACTTCTGTCGACAGATTGCATCTACACCTAACATCAAACTGAAAGAGCAATCCACTCTTTCGACAGAGAGCGGCCAGACTGCCTGGCCCTCTCTTGACAGAATGGCTGACTGGAAGCTCTGTCTGGTGAACTGGAAGACCTGTCTGTTGACAAAAAGTCCCCAGTGCATCTACACAGCTGTTTTTGTCGACAGAATACTGTTGAGAGAGGCATTATACCTGAACGGGGAAAGGTATAACACTGCCAATGGATGTGCCAGGTTTTGTCAACAAACTGTCAACAGTGCATTTTGCATGTAGACGCTCCACAGTTTTTCCTGGGAAAAGCCCAGTTTTGCTAGGAAAAGCCTCTTGTGTAGATGTATCCTATAGAATTTGGATCAGAGGACTTGGAAGCATATTATTGTGCTAGGGCATTACAGTCCCATTAATGGTAAGGGGAAATACAGGTCTATTTCCCTTTGCATTATATCAAAAATGTATCTTATTTTATAAGTAGATTATCTAAAGGATATTTACGGCCTTTTGATGCTGCTGCATTTAGCTTTTCAATAATTCCCTTGCTGGATTTCAAGTCAGTAACAGAATAATAGACAAATTATAATACTTCAGGAAGAATCTTACACAAGGACAGATCCATAAGTACGGACATTGTTCTGCTTCTTTTCCTTCTTGATGAGGTCATCCTTGAGAACAATTTGTACCATGACTCAACGCTAAAGCCAGACCAGGAGGGGCCTAGAAAGAACAGCACATGCCAAGTGTTGCTGAAGTTGGTTCACTACCATCTTTTCACGGACTTTGACCAGCAGAGAGGTTCAAAATTAGATAGTATTTAGCATTTTGTGTTATTGGGTTTATTCTGGAACAAGTTACACTACTGTGTATTTTAGTTTAGTAGATGAGTGCCCTCTTTAAGGGACAACAACGAAGGGTCCTGTGGCACCTTACAGACTAACAGAGATAAGGTGCCACAGGACCCTTCGTTGCTTTTACAGATCCAGACTAACACGGCTACCCCTCCGATACTCTTTAAGGGAGTTATTTTTTCCAGCAAAGGCTGGTTTTGATCAGCAGATAGGTGTTAGTACAGATTGCAGGTAGTAGTAGCATGACAAATGTTAGATATACTAGGGATTAAACTGGGGAACCTCCAGAGCTGAAAGCGTGAATTTCTACAATATAAGTTGAAGAGCCAGCTTCTGTTGCAGGGAACTTTAATAAGTTGGAGCCCCAACGGACCCATAAAACACATTGATCAAATGGTTGCAGTCACATAGGCTTCGTTCAGAGCTTCTGATATTTCTGTCTGATGTCAAGTTCTGACAAGTAATAGAGTTTATTTTTCCCAAGCTTTGTTCATATATCATTATGACAGTGGTTGGATATTGTAACATACATGCTACTTGCGCATGTCTCAGATCATGGAAGCCACTTTGTTGTCCTAGTTTATTCTTTGGTTTAAATACAAAGCATGCATGGTAGCTCTATGGTGCATATCTTTAATACAGCTGAACAGAACAGTAAACACAGTGTATGCAAGTGGAATTTTGCTACAAATAAGGCATCTGGAAACAAAAGTAACATGTAGAATGATATTTGCTGCGCCAACAGAGGCTTTTGTGTCTTCTCAAGGCTGAGTTAATTGGATAAACAATGTGAGAAATACAGTGTATTGTATTTTTTTTTATATTTAAACTCTCAAATCTTCAGGCTAAACCATATCTAATATAGTCAGCCAACTATATTTCAACCATACATGCAAAAATGAAAAGGTCAGTACTGTTTATTGGAGATTCTTCCCTCTTCCTCTCCTATAGCTGCAGGTATGGCACCTAATCTTCAGCCCAGGGTGGCAAATTCTAGTGCAATCGTGTGGATTTACGAGATTCGCAAGAATATATTGACAAAAATAGCACCGATGGCCTCTATGGTATATCGGACCATAATAGAAAAAAAATGAAAATGAAATCTTCTGGACCTCTTGTTCCTTATTTGGAAGACTGAATTTAAGAAGAGAAGCATACTTTTTTTTTTTTTAATAAATTTGGAGTACTGGTTTCACAAAGCCATCACATACCAGACAATGTAGTACATGAGCCTCCAGGCTGTTATGTGAATGAAGTCTTTTAAACATTGTACACTGCTCCACTTGTTCCCTAAAGTAGTCCTTTCTGGTAGCTAATCTCTCAGCTGGAGAGAACAGAAGAAGATGGACCAAGTGCCATTTGTCTGTCAAATACACACACACAGAATCCCTTACAGATATTCCTTTTTATACTTTCAACTATGAATTTTATTACATCTAACAATGTAGGAAAAGACTTAACATTCTTTTAAGCTAAAGAAATCAGAGCTAGATGACCTCAGATGTCAGCTGTTTGAGCATAATTTGCACCCCACAGGAACCAGCTCTACTAAAAAATTAGTCAGATCATTGGGAGTCTCTCACAACTAGCTTGTACATTCCCTAACCTTAACACAGCAAGATAGCAGTACTCCACCTCGCCTCCAGCTACATCAAATAATCCTCAAGTATAAAGGACAGAATAGAACATTTGCAGAATAGGTCCTTTCTATATGTACTGGTTCACTAAAGAGAAATTTTATCTATATGTTTATAAATAATACTGAACTTAATAAGAATAAAATTTGCTGGGAATAACACCAATGGAAGTTGGTCCCATAAAAGATATTACTTCACCCATCTTGTCCCTCTGACATCCCGGGATCCACACATTTATAACTATACATGCATACTGCAGGCTTAGTTCACTTGCAAATGGAAGTGTTAGTAATATACTAATTATGTGTATTTCACTGTGTGAAAACTGATCACTCCTTATCCTTGAGTTCTTCACATATCATTACAGGCAGAAGCAGATGCTATTTGCTTTACTGCTTTATTATCCTACGAATGTGGAGATTAATTAAATGAATTGGGCTACAGACTGCAGAGCCTTCCAGATGAAGTCATTTTAATCTATCATTTTGGATTCCTTACAAAAAAGAAGATAGCTTAAGTATGCTTTCTTTCAAATTTGTGATTTTTTCAGTGAAAGATACCAAAGCTACTTATTGGTTAGATTTTTGTGCAGATGGTGCCCTCTAGTGCTTGTTATTTATACAGTATACAAATAATTTGATTCTTTTACATTAAGGCCTCTTTGACTACCTTAGTGAAAATGAGAATCAGATTTTGGTAGTTTAAAAAGCACATCCATAAATCATCATGATTAAAGAAATATACCCATCCTGCTGGGATATTTGATTGGGATTGTAAACTCAAGAATCCCTCCATTTGCTTCTTCATTAGAATATTATATTTGTATTGTGGTAATATTTAGAGGTGTGAGTAATGTTTGTGGGGGCCCATTGTGTTAGGCACTTCATACATGTGCACACACACACACACACCCTCAAAAAAAAAGACTAGTCTTGCTACAAAAAGTCCCACCAAAAACTCCATGTTGCAGTGACACCTTCCATGGTGGTTTCTTTTGTAATCTGCCTGCCAGTGTCATTTGACACATTAGCCATACAGAGTCACTCAAAATGAAGTTAAAAGAGATCCCTCCACAGCACTCAGACACTGCCGACAATACAACCACTTAGAAATGGATTTGAATTTCTGGATATTGGATTTAGATAGAAAGCTTACTTGTCTAATTAAGGATTCAGGCAGAAATAAGGTTGTCTTCCCAATATGCAGCATTGCTGTGTATGTTATATCTCGAATGGTAAGCACAGTAATTGTGGAATATATTTGCACCATGATCCATGAGATTTCATGCACACAATGCCTAGCTATTGAGTGGATTTTTAACGCTACTATCCTCTTCATGGTATCTTACTCCGTTCCAGGAAATTCTGGTTTTCAATAATAGAATATTCCCAAATTTCTCTTTATACTGGTTTATTTCTTCTCATAGAAAGTGTTCATGAGAAAGGTCCCATCACCACAGACATCTCACTGAAGCGGGCCACTGTATCCACAGCATACAGAGAGTCTTGTAGGGACGCATGGACCAAAAATCAGCCTTACAACATGAGCATCTGGAACTGCTTGTTTTGTCCTCTGGGAGATGCTGACAGAACTCAAACTTGGAATAGTTCATATGATTATACTGGAATGGTGGTGGTCCTTTCTCCTGCACTGCATTGATTAGAAGGGAGTTCAAGTAGGAAGAGAAAATAGGAATTACATGTCCTTAGTGCAGGTATAATGGTTCTTATGCACTTGCATGCATATAGGTGGTATTGATGCTTAGATCTGCCACATCTCCTTGGCCACGTCCAACAAGGCCTCATTCAGTGCCTTTTTTTGTTAAAAAAAAAGAGGTGCTGGTATTCAGACAGCTCCTGTCCCCCTCCACCCAGCCAATCCCATGGTTGGGGCTGCTGAGGTGCCAGTACTCAGTACTGGCAAGTACCAGCACAAAAAAAAAGCACTCTCCTTGTTAATAAAGAGTTGCAATCTTTGCAGATGTGGAGGCCTGCAAGATGTCGAGCAACTTGTGCTGTTGTTTTCTAACTTCCTCCAATGGTAGCTGGAAAGAATCTGCAATTCTGCAGAACAGTTCTTGGAACTGTTTAAAATCATCTGCCAGTGTTGGAGTTTGTGCAATGATGGCCTCATTGAGGAGGATGAGAAGATGTGAGCTGGTGGTGTGACCTCTCTCCATTTCTCCCTCTTTGTTTAGCAATTCTGCTTCTGGGCTGGGAATCCTAGAGACTGATGAGGACCGAGAGTGCATTTTTCCCTGTATCTGCTCCACAGACATTTTGGGAAAGTGTGGCCTATATACAGCCCAAGGGTCCCAATAAGGCCACTGTGGATGAACAAACAGCTGGGGGTCACATTCGGGGTCTCCATAGCAAGGATCTGTCCCACTTCTGGTCTTTAGGAAGTAGAATGAATCTCTGTGTGAATATCTGAGGGCAGTAGAATGACTCTCTGTGTGAAGCCTTCTGAGATGAGTGTGGGGTATGAGACATGATGAAGTACACCTCCTCTTGCTTCTCACTGGAGAAGGGTGGAACAATCTTCAATGGTGAAGGAGAGAGGTGTATGACAAAGTGTGTCTCTGGTGGACCATTGGGAGCTCAATGAGGAGGAATGGCAATTCTTGAATGCCAGAGAAAATCAGGTCTTTTGGGTAGTGGAATGCTTTTAGTAACAGCAGGAGCATAATCAGTACCAATGGTTCTTCATATATTGGTGCACATAGTGGAACTGACCACTGACATTAGAAAGTAGCAGAAATGTAGCACTTTATAGACTAACAAAATGATTTATTCGGTGATGACCTTTTGTGAGACAGACCCACTTCATCAGATCAATTTCATTTCCAGTACAGACTGACATTTATAAGTACAGAGGACCAAAAAAAAATTGCAATAAAAACTGATCAATCAAACAGGACTGAACGGAGGAGGTGAGGATGTTAATTCTCCTGTCTGAGATAATTATAAGAATCAAAGGAAGGGGAGCAGTTCTTGTAATGTGTGGCATAATTGATGTCTCTGTTCATACCATGTGTTAACATGTCAAATTTAAATATGTACTCTAATTCACAAATCTCTTGCTCTATCTGTTGTTAAATTATTTTTGTTCCAGGGCACAAATTCTCAGGTCTTTAACAAAATGGCCCAAGAAGTGTTCGCTGACTACTGACAGAGTGTATTCCATCAAACAGCCAGTAGATGGTGCCAAAAGCTGCACTGTTGCCCAAGGACTCAGTGCTGAGGACTGTTGTCGGTGCTCATGCACTCAAAGTTGTTGAGGGTATTGATTCCAATTTTGACATTTTTAATATGTCTGTCTTGGTCCTGCCCTCTTAGGTCCTTGGCTCTACTAAGAGTGACAGTATCAGAAGTGTTCACATTTGTGGCTTATCCCCAAATATGTCAAGGCTACCGGTCTCATAGCCAGTGTGAATTAGTGGTGATGGGGGCCTGTGCCGGGAGCCTGCTCCCCAGCAGGAGCATAAGGTGGATGGTGCAGAATGAGCCCCTGCATATCTACTGCACTCCTCAGTAGAACCACCAGTGGGGAAAGCTCCAGCACCTGGACGCCATCTGAGACCCTGGAACAAGAGGAGTTCTTTTTCCCCGCTGCAAGCCTTAGGGCTGAGGTGTGTGTGGGAGAGATGACAGAGCTTCTCTGGTTTGGGGGCCACAATAGGGTGGACAGAAAGGAGAAAACAGATAGTGGAGCCACAGTCAGGGGAAGGAATGGGAGAGAATGTGGGTAGAATTGGACATGGCTGCAGGAGGAAGGCAAGGGTTAGAATGGGATAGGGCTGTAGAAGTGGTGGGGATGGTCTCCCACTTGCTTTGGCCCAGGGCTCCAAAAAACCTTAATCTGCCTCTGCTGACAAGGGATTAGTGAGTGAGCTAAGAGTCCATCTCTTCTCACCTTGGTGGGAGAGTGAAGATTTTTTTTTTGTGATATGCCATGATTGGGGGTCAGCTGATGATCATGCCTATGATGATCACTGTGGTGGAGAGTTGTCTGGACAAGGGTCTGAGACTAGTCACAATGAGCTCTCAATTAAGACTTTTAATTTTAAACTTTTTAAAATAATTAGTCTCAAATCAAGGTCCTCTCTGGACTGAGCCTTCAATTTTAGATAGTGGATGCTCTTTTGTGATATGTGCCCTTCACCCAAATAGACTAGGAGTGGCCATAGTTCACTGGGATGTCCACATGACAGCAGAGACACCTCTTAAACCTCGGGAATCCAGGTCTAGCACTGGATAGGCAGAGCTTCCTGCTAGGGAAGAGTACAGGAAGGACACCTGCAACCATCTAAAAGTAAGAGATGAAATATCCAATGGGCAAAATGCTTTTTATGGGGAGCTAAAGAGAAGAAAAAATATTAAAGGAAACAATTATTAACTAAGAAACAGTAATGAAAGCAGTAGTACTACTAAGGGCAGGAAATACATATGCAGGACTCTGCTAAGGATTCTATCCAAGACCAAGGTGGTTGAGAAGGAAATGAAGGTAGGTGGATTGAACAGCACCACATAGATGCAGCTCATGTTGCAAGATTGGAAGAAGTGCATATATGGCCCAAAGTGCCCTCCTACATTAGAGTTCTGATCCCAGGCACAGGGTTGCTACTGCATCTACAGTGGAGCACCCCCAAAGGGACACTACTTGAAGCAAGTTGACAATCATGGACGGGAAGTACCAGGAAAGGAGGAGCTACCCATGTCATATGATTCTTCCCCAGGGAATCTCAGTGAATTTTCCTTCTTTCTTGACTCCCTTCCATGAGTTTTCCCAAACTGGAGCAATCTGGCTTAGGGTTTGATAAGAAGTTTTAGAATATTGTAAAGATGAGATACTTTAACAGAGGGAGAGTTTCAAAGACACAAATGGTAGGTAGAGGGCCAACTTCTGTTACCTTTCAATGAAATTTGGTGCCTACATGGCCTATGTGCCTTTGAAAATCTCTCCTTTATTATTTACTTTTATGCATATTTCAGATCTACATCTCTCATTCACCAGTCATCAGAGAGCAAATAGGACTTTCACAAGCTATTGCTGCATTTTAAGGCACAGGGGAAGAGGGCAGATATTCTGCCAAACACCTTATACAGAATATGGCTCTTTGTAATATACAATTAAAATAATTGAAAGTACTAAACTGAAAATTACTATCATGTAACCGGAGTCTTGATATTAGGAACTGATTTCACAGCCTTTGGAAAAAAATAAATTATGTTGGCATTTGACTTCTAGTTAACACGATGTAATATGATCATAGTAACTCTAGTAAGGGTGTGTCTATACTTGCATTCCTCTTTCAAAAGAGGTATGCAAATGAGGTAAATTGGAAATGCAAATTAGGTATAAAATTGCATATTCAGCACCTCATTTGCATATTCTAATTTCAAATGAGCTTATTTCAAAAGACGAAAGCCAGTATAGACGCTGCTCTTTTGACAGTAAACCCATCTTTGAAAGAATCCTTCTTCCCTTTATTTAATGGTCTTCCGGACTCCAAATCACGTGATGTTATGCTAATGAGACACAGGGAATTTGCATCCATGCCTCATTAGCATATTTCGCTCCCTGTATTAGCATGCCACTTCTGAAGGAAGTGGCCTGTGTAGAAACGGCCTTAAGTCCAATCCTGTATTCCTTACAGAAAGAAAACTGAATTTGAATTCAAATAGATTTTTCCCTGTGTAAAAAATTCAAGATTGGGCCTTTATTATAAAATTTTATTCTGAAACAAGATAGCTAGCAATGTCCTTTGTCAAAGAAATGTGGTTTAATGAAGGGAACAGAGGCCAGGGGCAAGGACTTCCTGATTTCCAATCCTACCTTAACAATTATTTCTACCATGGCTTTTTGTAAATCTTCTCATCCACTTGGGAAAGTCTATTTAATATTTCCCTTCTGTAAAACGAGGTTTACAATGTTCATTGACGTCTATGTTATGAGATTTAATGTTTGCAAAGCGTTCTAAACAAGAATATTTATTACATCATCCTGCCCATCATCTTGCGTTAAGATTAAGATCGCAGATAGAAGAACATATAGCAGACAAGCAAGCAGGGTTCAGAAAAGATAGAAGTATCATACAGCAGATATTGGCACTAGGACTGAGAGCAGAGAAAGCTCAACAAAAAAAAAAGTATACACTTGCTTCGTCAATTTTCAAAAGGCATTTGACAGGATCAGAAAGTGACTTGGGTAGTGTTGGAGTCATACGGAGTAGACAGCAGACTGATACAGTTGTTGAAAGATATCGGTGATAATGCAGAGGCAGCAGTGAAAACATGCAGGGAGTTGGGAAGTTGGTTTAAAACAAGTAGAGGTATGAGACAAGGAGATCCAATATTGCCAAGTATCTTCATCGCACATCTGGAGAGAGTGATGGACAAGATCAAGGAAGAGGTAGAAGGGATATTAGTGCACGGGAAAAGAATTAACAACTTGAGGTTCACGGATGATATAGTTATCATTGAGGAAGATGAGAAGAAGTTAGCAAAAACAGTGCGGGTGTTAAATGAAGAAGGGAAGCAGTATGGACTGATTATGAACATCGATAAAACAAAACCAATGGTATTTGGAGATTAGGAAATGGAAAGGAAGATCAGTGTCGATGGTATCGAACTAGAAAATGTAGAGAAGTTCACATATCTGGGGAGCAACATAACATATAATCTAGACTGTAAGAAGGAAATAGCTACTAGAATAGCGAAAGCAAGAGCGAGTTTGAGGGCGATGGATAAGATCTGGAAAAGCAAAGCAATTAGCTTAAGAATGAAGCGGGGCACCTTGAAAGTGTGTGTATTCAGCAGCATGTTGTACGGATGTGAGACATGGGTGATAACGAAAGATTCAAAAAAAAGAATATTGGCCTTCGAAAGGAGTTGTTATAGAAAGATTCTGAAAATAGGATGGATGCAGAAAGTCACCAATGAGGAATTATATCGGAAGATACAGCATAAAGAAAACCTGCTGCAGAAGGTTATAAAACGGAAGCTACAACTATTTGGACATATTTGCAGAATGAACGATGAATGAAAAATCAAGACCCTAGTATTCAGCATAATGGATGGTTCAAATAGGAGAGACAGACACCACAGAGAATGGATAGATGATGTAGTAGATTGGTGCGGAGCTAGTCTACAGAAACTAAGCCTCTCTGCACTGGATAGGGAAAGATGGAAGGAAATAGTGAAAGAGGCATCAGACACCAACAGGCGCTGAGCCCACGGTTATTGATGATGATCATCATCATCATCTTGCATGCAAAATTCTTTTTTGACTTAAGTGATGGTTTTTCATAAAAATCAATAGCAAGATATTCCCCCTAATTAAATTATTTCATTTTTCTGTTAACTGTGCTAAAACAGATAAATGTTTTTTATAAATAGCAGATAGTTAGCTTTTTGCAACCAATACACAAATATTTTCAAAAGGATCATGAAAGGCATTTTTATCTAAATGTACAGTAGAAAATAAAATAAGTGAAAACAAATTTTACAAGGAACATGTGAGATAAAAGTTACACTGAAGTAAACAAGGGAAATATAAAAGTTTATACAGATAAAATATAGAATATCCATTTTAACACTGATAAATAAAATATAGAGAGGGTGGACAAGCCAGCAGGAAGGTGCAAACACTGTATGCTATGCACCCAGCGAAGGTCCAATGGCATTTTAAGTAGAAACTGTGACCAGGATGGGTATGTAGTAGAGATGTTCCAATAAAGCCACACCAGGACAGGAGCTGATAAGAGTCTGAGTTCAGAGACACTGAGCCCCTGAATCAATGACCAGGGCCTATCACGAATTGTCTAGGAACTACTAGATTTGTGCACTAAGTCCATAGCTTCTGCTTCCCCTATGCACACATAAATAGTGATGCTCACAAGGGCATTTTTATTAAGATTAATACCTTGTTTCTGACCTATAATACTGTTCGCATCAGTGTTCCCTAGAACATATATTTGCACTAAAAGATGCAATTCTAATTAGCTACCTATGAAAGTCCCAGATCTGAAATCAGCCTAACATAAATTACTATATGTGTCTTACTATATATGATATAGTTTTATCCTCTAAAACAGAATTTTAAAAGAGAAAATAAAAAGGGGGAAAACCCCAAATATAGAAATTCCAGCACAAATCTTTACTTTATAGACTGGCCTGAGAGGTTAGTGTTCAAAAATTATATTACATTTGAAAGTGTTTTCAACACAGACTAGTAGCTCCTCCTTGATAGCAAGTTCTCAACATGTTGGTAAGATGCTTGGTTAAAGGTGAATTCCATTCAACACTACCTCTGAATGCAAATTTGAATGAATATTCAGCGTATGCCCCATAATGTTTTAAAGTGGCCTTCCCTCTCAGGACTAACTGACCCTCTTGATTTCAAGAATTAATATTGTACATGTGATTGTGTACTATGACTCAATATAGTATTAATCATTTCATTCATGCTAAAATTAAAATTATTTATTTCACTTATGCCCCTTGAAATTTAGCATTAACATAAACGTGTATTCCAGCTAACATCAGCCCCAGGCACAGTTCCTTCTGACAGTCTATTGCGAGTCAAGATGGGAATAATTTGCAGAAGGGGCTGAGTGGAAGACATGACTGACATTGGTGACTATCTATGGACAGACACCCAATCATATCCTCTGACTTTTACATCACACCTTTATATAAAGCTCCTTCTGCAGCTCTGGTTGTGGAAAGTCTCTGGGGAAACCACTTTCTGATTGTGGCTTTAAGAGAGTAGAATAAGTACATGTATAGCCAACTTCTGCCCTGTGCTCTCATTGCTAGTTGTGTGTTTTCTGGGGATTGCCTATTTCACAATGCTAGAATTTGGCACACTGACCTGTGTTGAAATTATAAAGACAAAAACAAAGTTGAGGATGTTCAAGTGAAAATATTGGAATAGCCTCCCTGCCCCCGCAAAGGGTCATCAACCCTGTAGAGTCTGCTCTTATGCAATGTTTTTAATGGACTTCCTTGATGTTTATCCAAAGTAACATCAGCTATTGTATATGCTTGATATTACATGCTTACTTGAAAGAACATGGAGAATCAATATATTTGCATATGAATTGAAAAGTCTAGCTAAACAAAGCCATATTTGAATGGAGTACCTACCATTAATGGCTGACAAACTTCTCATATTTGATTTTGGTGATACATACTGGAATTCATTTTGGCTGAACAACATTAGCTTGAAGAAATTTTATTTTATTAAAGAAACTAATAATTTGTTTCTAGTAAAATTCAAATTCACAACTTTTTCAGTTTTCCTCCTCTCCTAGAAATTGAAATTGCCATGAAGATATTTTTATATAACTTTGCTCTTTTTCCTCCCAATTTGCAGTATGAGAATTTCTTTCACCTCAAAACTTGGATTTTTGTCAATGTTTCACAGGAATTTGATTTTATTCCTGAATTTTGTAAATCTAGGAATATTAAGGAGTTTCTGATAGGGTTTGAACAGAAGTTTTGGTTAAAATTTTACTATTATCCTGTGCTTGCTTCAGCATCTGCTTTAGTAAAATTCTAATGAACATCTTTAATTCTCCCAGCAGTTCATGTATATGGCCAAGTTGCATTTGTTCTAATCTATTGTTGGGATTGTTTGGTGTGTGTTTTAATGTTTCCCACAGCTTCAAATGGGTAACAAAAAAGATAGCGGTATTTGCTTCCCTTCTGTGCCAGTTACTTGTATTCTGTCTCTTAAAATGAGTTGACATCATAATGGTACCCACAAGTTTGCTATGAATTGGGGATTTTATAGTAAGCAATCCTACATTTACTATTTTATTGTGAATTTTAGAAACTTTGGGTTGTTTTCATCAGTTTATTTTTTAAACCTAAAGAAAGCCGTAATGTTGTGCCTCTAAGTCTTTCGGCCATTCCCTTCTCTATCTTCTTTACTTGCTTTACTTTTGCTTTTTTTTTTTTTTTTTTTTTGGTTTTTAAAATACTATTTTTTTCATTTATTTTAAAAGTATTGAGTTTGAATTTATGGTCAGAATTATGCTTCATTTTATGAAAAAAAAACAGAATGAGGATTTTTCCAAGAGTTCACATGTGACATCTTTCCTTTCTTTTCAGATGTTCCCATGTATTTTTGCATGGACTGTATTCCTGGAGGCTGAGCAGTACTTTTTGATAATATTAGGATATTTATGTTTGGTTTTTGTGTTTCTTTGGGAAACTGAGAGTTATTTGGGGATTTTTTTATTTTAATACTAATATCAATGCCTGTAACTTTTTCATTTCCAAGTGTTCTGTTCCTTGGAAGGTATTTAAGAAAATCCCCAAATTTCTGCAAGAAATTATTCAAAGATGTTTTTCTTGTATTTCTTCTAAAACCAACTAGGCTTCTCCTCAATCTTTTTGATAATTTACTCTGAACAGTATCTGGTGTAACATTAACTGAGAAAAAGTTGGTGGAGTTATCAAGATCTACTGGATTTTTAAAAATCTTTGCTGTCTTCTGTATGTATAGTTCTCTTTTTCTTTTTTTTTTCAGTACTAATATTTGCTCATTCTTGGCATTACTAACTGTGTTCTTTTTTCTCCAGTGAGCTTTTCTGTTTTTAATATTTTTAGTATATTTTAATGTTTGCTGGTTCTTAGCACTGGGATATAATGCTCTAACATGCTTAGGATTTTGCTTGTGATTTCTAAATTTGATATTCCTACCTTGTACCTGCATTTTACATTTACTGGTCTGTTTCCTGTCTCGCACACATATTTCAATTTTATTTTGTTTTCCAGAAATCCAACTATCATTTCTTATGGCCCTTAGTATTGAATTTGCTAAAATAAATCTCTTCCTTCTTCTTTTCAAAGGTTTTCTTTTTTCAGATGTTTGTTTAATCTTGTGTGACACATCTGAGACTATGTAAGTATTTTGCTTTTGCTGAGCAATGGTCTCCTGAAGATTCTAAAAAAGAAAAAAAAATTTGAGTATTCTTCATAGTGCATGTGTGTATAATTTTATATATATGTATATTCTATCTGCTTGTAGTGAGGTGGAGTGCATGCCTACTGACCCAGAGAGAGAAGAATGCCTCCAGGAAGCCATTTTAAAATGAGCCTGGCCCCTCCCAGTCACCTGACCAGAAGTCGGAGGTGGGGCCAGGACTATAAAAGCCCAGCCTGGGGGACTCAATCAGAGGTTAGTTTCCAGGGGTGATAGAGGTAGGTTCTGTGCTCTCTGCCTGGGCTGTTGAAGACTTGCAGACCCTAGCTAACCTTGGAAGTGCTGATACTGAAGGGAAACCTGGGTATGTGCTGCAGGACAGGAGAGACTGGGAGTGGCATAGGGGATAGAAAGAACCATTAAAAGGCCTCTGGTCATCAAGTTGCAGTCTGGATTCCCTGCTGGTCCCCACAGCAGACCATACTGCTGTGAGCAGGGCCCCTGGGTTGGGACACAGTGGAATGGGTGAGTCTGTGGTGTGTTGTTCCCCCCCTGACTGTCCACATACTGGGTAGCAGTTTCCCCCCTCTCTGCCAGTACATGTGAAGTACCTGTGCCCTTCCTGAGACTGTTGGCTTGCTGCCCTGGCCTGGCCTGAGCTAGAGCCTGGGCTATTCTGGATTGTGTTAAGTGGGTTTGCTGCCCTGCCCTGAACCAGGGCTTGAGACCTCCTCAGACTGTTTGTTGGCTGCCCCACCCTGAGCTATGGGCCTAGGCCTTCTGAGAGTGTTGGTTTGTTTGCTACCCTTTATGAGTCACAGTATGTCAAAATGACAGTAATGTCCCTTGCTGTTAAGGTGTCCTCTGTATGATGTGTGCCTGTCTGTAAACCCTGTAAAACTCCCCTCCTTGTGCAACACAAGCAATAGATGCTGTTTTTGAGAGGTTATGCATTTTTATTTAGGGCACAAAATGAAGCACACCTTCAAGGAGTTCATGGGTGGGTAAGCAAAGGCAAGTGACACCTAGCATTCACAGCTAGGCTTTTGTCAGCCTACTGCTCTGAAAAACTTCTCTGGGGATTGAATGGAAGGCTGCCTTTGCCCCTCTTCTCCTGAGATTCTAGAGTGCTGAGGGTTGGTGGGGAAGGTATAGAAGAACATGGTGAGGAGGGCGCATGGTTGAGCATGGGCTGCAGTGGGGCTCTGTATTCCTCTACCAGGGCCCTCAGGAGCTCTGTTTGCTTGAGCTTCTACATCTCCTCTTGGGTCTGGACTTCATGCTCATTGTGCATTCTCCTCTTCTCCAGTGTGGTTCTCCTTCATGCATGTAACTGCCCTGCCCGTGAGGGTGGCTTCTTTGTGCTCTACGAACATACCTTCCCACATTCATTTTTGCCTTCTCATCTGTGCTAGTCTAACAGCTGGGGAGGAATTGGTCATGAGAGACCATTGTTTCAAATACTGCAACAAAATGCAAGTGAAGCCTAGGATTAGGGAGATGCATTTACTGTGGATGTGAAGTTCACAACATGCAAAGTAACTTCATGACAAAGCATCTGTGGGGAAAATAGGGATGTTTTATGTACAGACAAACTTGTGGTTTTAGGCATCCTCTGTGCAGAAGGCACTATAAAGAGATCTTAAGGGATTTGCTTGACTTGGTTTGCTTCCAGGCATGGTAAGGTACAGATTGGGGCATGCTTTCCAGCCATGTGTGACTGTGGATTCAAAAAGCAGGTTCTGTAGCTGTGCACACTGCAAGGTGAGGATGGGTATGGTGGTTATTGGAGCTGTGGAAGTAGCCGTCACCACATGCTGTCCCAGCGAGGTGGGGAAGCACTGAGCATTTCCCTTTCCCCAGGAGCCTGGGAAGGGAAAGGTGTGGGGCAGGCATGGCAGCTAGTGTGATCAGGGCTGTGTGGCTTTCAGTCATCACATGCTTCCTCTTTCCACTTTGCTGGGACAGTGAAAGTTTCCCTTACCCCAGTAGCCCAGGGAAGGGAGCAGGGGCAAGGCATAACAATGCAGCTTGTTATCCCTTTCAGGACCATGTGGCTTTCATGGTCATTGCATATTCCTCTATCCGCTTCAGTAGGGACAGGGAATGTTTCCCTGAGCCCAGAAAAAGGATGAGGATGGGCCAAGCATGGCTTGTGCTATCATAGCTTAATACCCTTAAGTTACATGTACCTTCCCCTGCTTGCTCTAGGTAGCAATGCAAGGTATTGGCTTTCTTTGTATAACACATTGATAAGGAACAGATGCTGAATGTGTGGACAGAAGGCTGGTCAGTATGCCACACTCCACTGTGCTGCAATGATCACTCCACACTGACTTGGTGTGGAAAGGTGTTCTATCATGGAGTTTGAAATAAGGCAAGCCTCCCCAAAACCTTGTGAGACTTAGAGTATCTGTCTGAGAGCTTTATGGAACTGCGTAGGAAAGGATAGCTCAGTGGCTTGAGCATTGGCCTTGTGAACCCAGTGTTGTGAACTCAATCCTTGAGGAGAACGTTTAGAGATCTGGGGCAAATATATTTAAAAAAAATCCCTCAGGGAGGGTGCTTGATCCTCCTGAGGGCAAGGGACTGCACTCTGACCTCGCAAGGTCCTGTCCAGCTCTGAGGTCTGTATAGCTCTATCCTCACTGCACCCCTAGACAAATTGTTCTTTAGGGCCCCAGATCTGTAGGTACAGCACCTGCCACAGATCACATCAAATTGTCTCATCCCCCTTACACCATGATTAAAAATGAGAACTCACCAAAGGTGCCCTCCCTGCCATCAGGGTCTGGCAGCAAAATGTCCTGGGAGGAGGGAATTGAATCCAAAGTTTAAAGGTCTTGGCTGTTTGAGATCAGCTGCTCTGTTTGCCAACTCAGCAGTGTCCTCATTCATCATATCTTCCCTGCTGTTTCCAGAGGCTGCCTGAAGAATCTCGTAGCCAGTATCCATGGACTTTTTGGGGGACGGTGTTTAGATCCCACCCAGAATCCCATGCTGCTTCTCACAGAAGTGGCTTGTTGTGATGAAGCAGAACATCCATGTGCATCCTTTGTCTTATGGTACCCCTGCCTGAGCTCCTTTATTTTCATGCATCACTGCTGGGCATTCCTGGTGTATCCTTTTTCCACCAGGCCCTGTGAGATCTTAGCATAGATGTCTGCTGCTTTTGCTGCTTCGTAGTTCTGCTAGCACAACTTCACACCCAGCTCTCCTGGCAATAGTCATGGATCTTCAGGCCTAGTGGAAAAAGGATACACCAGGAATGCCCAGCAGTGATGCATGAAAATAAAGGAGCTTTCCTGGGACACTTCCTGCACACCTGGAGAGCAGCAGGGCTGAAAGTGGTGCCTAGAGTGGTCATACTGGAACACTTCCAGAAGGCCAAGAACATCTAATTTCACAATGCTCTGTCTGTACTGCCCTAAAGTCAACCATACAAGGTTGAATTTGGCTTACTCCTTATGAAAAGCAGGGGTACCAAAATTAGCCTTAGGAACCCTTAAATTCAGCAGAACAGACCCTTTAGTGTGGACTGTTTGCTTAGAAAATAGACCTAAGTCAGCAAGTTCAACCTAACATCCTCGTGTAGACCAGGCCTGAGAATATACTTTGATTCCAGCAGTCACTATTCAGCTGCCAGTGCAGCTGCATGGATGCAAACCCTGACACTAAAAGGAAAGCATTGATTTGCACCAATGGAGAATTCTTCTATCTGAAAGTCAGGGGAAGCTCCCTTAGTACATGTATAGTTAATCTGCTTTTAAGATTTACATTAGTTCAGCTATAAATAGTTGCCCATTAATTAGGAATTTGCTTTGATTCCAGCAAGGTAAGTAAGGTTCTTTAAATTCCAGACTTACAAACTTTTAGAGTATGTCTACATTTGCTCTTGACAAATCTTGTTGTTCACTGGTGCTTAAATCTACCCTTCCATGCCATGAATGACAAAATTTTGCCATGGCAAGTGAAAGTGTGAACACTACTTTGTCAGCAGTGTGCTCCTGACAAAGCAAAATAACCTCATAGGGGGTAGAAGTGTATTTGTTTGCAAAATTTCTGACAAACAGCATTCACACAAGCTTTTAGTGATGAGGTTTTGACACAGCTGCATAATGTAGCCGTAGGGTATGTCTACAGTGATCTGTGCACAGAAGTCACAGCTGGAAGGGATTTCCCAACAAAACTTCTGTTGACAGATTGTGGCCACACAATAGCAGACTGGAAGAGCGCACTGCTCTGACAGTGGCTGGACTGCCTGGCTGCCCTCTTGACAAAACAGGAACCCAGAAGCACAGTAGACAGAGCTGCCCATTGTCCTGGATGCCCTCTCTGAGAGAGGCCCCAGCATCCACACAGCTTTTTGTCAACAAAAGGTACTGCTCCTCATCTGGGAGAGGCAGGAGGTTGTCGGCAGAAGTGCTGACTTTTTCGACACTGTTGTCAAATCCAATTTTGTGTGGCCACTCTACTAGTTTTGTTGACAAAGCTCACTAGTGGAACAGTAGTCACTGACCTTAGGATTAGAAGGGACCATTGTGATAGTCTAGTCTACCCTCCTGCACACTGCAGGCCAAAAAACCTCACTCAGAGCCTCCAACTTATATTAGAACAAGTAACTCTTTAATAGACATAACTCACTTTCATCTACTTGTTCCTATCTATAACCACTTAAATCCTACTGTTTTGCTTAATAAAAACTTGTTTATAATTAAGGCCAGTGTAAATTATTACCTAGGGAGGGCTACCACTGTGCACATCTCCCTTTCTTTGATTAAAGGGGGCTTACCTAACAAGCACTAACTGTGCAAATCTTTTGCATAGGGACAAATTTATCTGGTTTTGATCCCTTCTGGGGTTGATTTCCTAGGTAATATGCCCTAGACCTGCATCCTCTGAAGGCTGTGGTTTAACAGTGTCTGCATTGCTCTGCAGAGGGGCAATAATTCTAACTCTGTTGGCTGTGGAGACCAGAGGATCTGGTTCAACTGCATAGGGTGGTGGTGCAGGGAGCCCCAGAGAGTAAAAAGGTGCACATATCAGAGGGGTAGCTGTGTTAGTCTGTATCTCCAAACACAAGTCCTGTGGCACTTTATAGACTAACATATTTTTGGAGCATAAGCTTTTGTGGGCAAAGACCCACTTTGTCAGATGCACGTAGCCCACAAAAGCTTATGCTCCAAAATGTTAGTCTATAAAGTGCCACAGGACTGCTTGTGTTTCAAGGAGTGTGTCAGTTCATCAGCACACTGGGGAACATTCAGATTCCTTTTCAATAAACCTCAGAGGAAAGAGGATAAAATGGAGAAATTTGGGGTAGTGCTCTGTTTTGGCATGGTTAAATCAATGTTTAAGGTTTGAAAACTAAAAATGTTATGGGAAACCAAATATCTGTTTTTGCTTAAAACATAGCAAATAAGAGCTTATAGGGATGAGAGGAAAAAATACACTTGATTCAATTCCCATTTTAAAATTAAATGTTAACAATCCCTCCTTTAAGGAATTTGAAATAAGAGTTAACTTCATAAAAATAACACTATTTTGAAAAATGCAGTAATTTAAATAAAGCATGAATATTCCCTTTTTATTTTAAAAAAAAACCCCTATTGAGTTAAGGACCTGAGTGCTACTGGATAAATCTTCTGTTCTAAATAAACAGTGGTAGTTTGACCCAAGTCTCCTGTTAAAGGCATATTTCCAGGCATGGAAAATGTGTGGAAAAATCAATGCAGCCTTGGGATTTATTAGCTTTTTTTGTTAGGACTTGTCTACCTGTGAAAGTGTGATATAAAGTGACCAAGTTTTAACAATTAGAATTGTTTATATGGACATGTATTTTTGATATACTCCAGAAGATGTTAACTTATTTCAATATAGTTATACTAATAAGTCCACATGGAAACACTCATTCTGTGACTAGAATGGTATTTTTAGTACAGCTTATGTCATTTGAGAACAGGCTTAAAGTATTTTATACCAGACTGTGGCCACACAGGCAGGCTATACCAGTATAGTTATCATTATGTTTGTATAACAGGTAAAATTTGCCCGTCTAGACAAAGCCTTACACCAATAGTTACACTAGTATCTATATAATCAACTGTTTAACTCTGTATAAAACTGGGGATTTAAAGTCTGTATTAAAACCATTTTGAAACACAAAGCTAAATCAAATAAAGGTGCTTTTTTACCTGTATAAGTGTACAATATACAGTAAACCTTGACTTATGCAAGGGTTTCATTCCCCCACACCCTCGTGAAACTGGAATTTTGCATAAGTCAGGGGCAGTCCTTTTCCCCAGCAGAATGCGTGTTCTGAAGCCAGGAAAACAGCAGAAGCACCTTTTGAAAGGTAAGTCCTGGGTTGGCTGGCAGTTGGGGAGGGTCAAGCTGGTAGTGGGTTGGGGCTGTGGCGGGGGGGGGGGGGGGTGGAGTTGAGTCAGAGCCACATGCAGGGGTGGTGGGCTGGGCTGTGGGGAGTTTGAACCAGGGCTGGGGGACTGAACTGGGGGTGGGGGTGTTGAACTGGGGCCCTGTGGGGCAAGGATGTTGAATCAGGGCTGGAGGGAGCAGAATTTTGACTTGTTAATTTGCATTAATGCAAATTAAACACAGCTTGAAATCATGCATTTTGAGAGATTACTGTAATTGTATCAGTTGTAGGTCTGGATGATATCAGTTTCCCCTGGGGATGGGGAACCTTTTTCTGTCATGGGCCACTGACCCACACAAAAAAGCAAAACACAGGCAACAGCCCATGCCAAGGCTTGAGGCAGCTCACCTGTGGAAAGACAAGCCAGCTCTCACAACATTGGCCCCATGGAGGGGTGGGAAGATTTGGAGCTTCCTTCCACAGGGTATGACAAGGCTGTGTTTCCCACTGCAGCCTCACAGACCAGATGATATTGACCAATGGTCCAGATACAGCCTGTGGGCCATAGGTTCCCTGCTCCTGGTTTACACCATAGATTACACAGAAGAATCATCACCATATAGACCTAAGGGCCTTACATTACTTCCAGGATTTAAAAGGAGAATATAGCCACAAATTAACCTACACTTCCCTGGTCACACACGCTTAACTCTCATCTGTACAATTATGGGGGACATAAGCTACAATGTGTCCTTTGCTTGGTCCAAATAGTGGAATGATCAGTCTTTATACTGTACTTAGTAACCACTTAGCTTTCCATTCTTACCTTCAAAGCTAACTGTTTCCTAGGTATTACTTCTGTGGGTTCCAAATCTTGAAGAATCTTCATCATCATTTCATTAACTTCATTGCTCTGGTGCATATGCGATGGCAACAATTCCTCTATCAATATAAGTTTTATAAAAGGGATGTAGTAAATGTATCAAACAAGTAATAGCTTCAATATACATCCATTTTTGGAAATTATATGATAAAGGATATTTGTTTAGAATACATTGAACATTTGATATTTTAAAATGTGGTGGATAAGAGGGAACTCTGCCTGGATGTTAGTGTTCAGAACCACGCAGAGTCAACTAGGCACCTTAGTCACATTTTACATGTAGCTTGTGGAGGTTCCAGTGATGACTTCACAGTAAAAGATCTTGAAAAATTTAGCTAAAGTGTGAATTTATGTAATCAGTTCTATAAGAAACAAAACATTACTTCCAAATTCAGTGATTTTTAATGGGATCAAATATTTAACTTTTTAGGAAGGCTTTAATAAAAGAGAGTGCTTCCAATGTTGAAACTATTCAATAGAATTACTTGATGTACACTGATTTCATAGCATTTCTTCATTCCTTCCCTTTTTTAATATTGCTAGAAATTAGAAATAAAGCTAGTATAATTTAACACTTACACAATCAAGTGCAGCTTATTCCATAACTACTTCCATTTATGCCACATTATTTAAAACAAACGCATTTGATGGATACCTTGTATGCTAATCTAAGGAAGGCATTTAATTTACTACAGACAGTGTGAAAGTAATGCATGTTTCTTACAGGTACTTCATACTGTGCCCCACAGATGGGTGTGTGTGTCAGGTCAGGGGAATGGGAAGATGAGATATTACAGTATCCATTTAAAAAAAAATCAGGTATAGGGTGGAACGTGGAGGGCTCAGAGCAGAGGTTTGGGGAGTTTTGTGGGGGGCGGGGCAAGGGAGTGGGGATGTGGAAGGGTCAGGAATCAGGACAGGAGCTTGTGGTGAGGGGTTCTTGGCAGGGGACTAGGAGTGTGGGGGTGCACAAGTCATGGTTGGGGGCATGGGAGTTCACGGGGCTGGGAGTGTGGGGATGCAGGAATCCAAGTTGGGGCATGTGAAGAGAGGTTTTGGGTGGAAGGTTTGGAATGTGGGTGGTGCAGGAATCCAGGTTGGGCGTGTTCAGGAATCAGGGGAAGGGACTGAGAATGAGGGGTCTCAGAGCAGAGGGCTGGGGATGTTGGGAGCTCAGAGCATAGGGTATGTAGGCATTAGTAGAGGTCAGGGCTGCAATTTTGGTGGAAGGAAAGACTGCAGCTGTACATATCAGGTTGCTGGGTTCTTCCACTTCTCCAATGATCAGAGAATGAGAGGAAAATGCAGAGTCTGCATGAATTCCTCTTCTGTCCTGTCCTTGGCAGTCTGGATTGAGGGGAATGCAGCACACAGTATGCTTTCCCCTTGCTCCTTGAGAGTCAGTGGAAGGTCAGAGTAGCAGAATCCCAGTATGCCTGGCTGCAGCCTCCTACCCTCATGAAACTGCACCAGGAGCAGGGGTGTTTGGGGCTGGGGTAGTGCTGGCCCCATGTGTGGTGTGCCCCAAGATGGCTCCTTTCACCTACCTGGCTGACAGCTGATTAGCACAGCAGCCTGTATTAAGCTGTGGGAGCAGCTGCACCTACTCTTGCAACACTGCTCAATCGGTCCAGCTCCTTGTTGGAGCAATGCACCAGAGTGCACAGGCTTACTTTCCCCCTCTCTCCATAGATAGAGAAGGAATTTACTGCAATGAACATAAGAACATAAGAATGGCCATACTGGGTCAGACCAAAGGTCCATCAAGCCCAGCATCCCATCTGCCGACGGTGGCCAATGCCAGGTGCCCCAGAGAAGGAGAACAGAAGACAAGTGATTTATCTCCTGCCATCCATCTCCTGCCCTTGTTATGAAGGCTAGGGCACCATACTTTATCCCTGGCTAATAGCCATTTATGGACCTGACCTGCAAAAATTTATCAAGCTCTTTTTTAAACCCTAATAGAGTCCTGGCCTTCACAGCCTCCTCGGGCAAGGAGTTCCACAGGTTGACTGTGCGCTGTGTGAAGAAAAATTTCCTTTTATTAGTTTTGAACCTACTACCCATCAATTTAATTTGGTGTCCCCTAGTTCTTGTATTATGGGAAAAGGTAAATAATTTTTCTATATTCACTTTCTCCACACCATTCATGATTTTATATACCTCTATCATATCGCCCCTCAATCGCCTCTTTTCCAAACTGAAAAGTCCCAGTCTCTCTAGCCTCTCCCCATATGGGACCCTTTCCAAGCCCCTAATCATCTTAGTCACCCTTTTCTGAACCTTTTCTAATGCCAATATATCTTTTTTGAGGTGAGGAGACCACATCTGCACGCAGTACTCGAGATGTGGGCGTACCATAGTTTTATATAGGGGAAGTATGATATCTTTTGTCTTATTATCGATCCCTTTTTTAATAATTCCTAACATCCTATTTGCCTTACTAACTGCCGCTGCACACTGCGTGGATGTCTTCAGAGAACTATCCACTATAACTCCAAGATCCCTTTCCTGATCTGTCGTAGCTAAATTTGACCCCATCATGTAGTACGTGTAATTTGGGTTATTTTTTCCAACATGCATTACCTTACACTTACCCACATTAAATTTCATTTGCCATTTTGCTGCCCACTCACTCAGTTTGCTGAGATCTTTTTGTAGTTCTTCACAATCCCTTTTGCTTTTGACTGTCCTGAACAACTTGGTGTCATCTGCAAACTTTGCCACCTCACTGCTTACCTCATTTTCTAGATCATTGATGAACAAGTTGAACAGGATCGGTCCCAGGACTGAGCCCTGGGGAACACCACTAGTTACCCCCCTCCATTGTGAAAATTTACCATTTATTCCAACCCTTTGTTTTCTGTCTTTTAACCAATTCCCGATCCATGAAAGGACCTTTCCTCCTATCCCATGACCACCTAATTTACATAAAAGCCTTTGGTGTGGGACCGTGTCAAAGGCTTTCTGGAAATCTAGGTATATTATGTCCACTGGGTGCCCCTTGTCCGCCTGTTTATTAACCCCTTCAAAGAATTCTAATAGATTAGACAGACACGACTTCCCTCTGCAGAAACCATGCTGACTTTTGCCCAACAATTCGTGCTCTTCTATGTGCCTTGCAATTTTACTCTTTACTAGTGTTTCTACTAATTTACCTGGTACTGATGTTAAACTTATCGGTCTATAATTGCCAGGATCTCCTCTAGAGCCTTTTTTTAAATATTGGTGTTATATTGGCCGTCTTCCAGTCATTTGGTACCAAAGTGGATTTAAAGGATAGGTTACAAACCACTGTTAATAACTCCGCAATTTCACATTTGAGTTCTTTCAGAACCCTTGGGTGAATGCCATCTGGTCCTGGAGACTTGTTACTATTCAGCTTATCAATTAATTCCAAAACCTCCTCTAATGTCACTTCAATCTGAGTGAGTTCCTCAGATTTGTCGCCTAAAAAGGCTGGCTCAGATTTAGGAACCTCTGTAACATCTTCAGCCGTGAAGACTGAAGCAAAGAAATCATTTAATCGCTCCGCAATGGCACTGTCTTCCTTGATCGCTCCTTTTATATCTTTATCATCCAAGGGCCCCACTGCTTTTTTAGCAGGCTTCCTGCTTTTAATGTATTTAAAAAACATTTTACTATTGTTTTTTGAATTTTTGGCTAGCTGTTCCTCAAACTCTTTTTTGGCTTTTCTTACTACATTATGACAGTTAATTTGGGAGTGTTTATGTTCCTTTCTATTTTCCTCACTAGGATTTGACTTCCACTTTTTAAAAGCTGCCCTTTTCTCTCTCACTGCCTTTTTAACATGGCTGTTTAGCCATGGTGGTTCTTTGTTAGGTCTCTTACTGTGTTTTTTTATTTGGGGTATACATTTAAGTTGGGCCTCTAGTATGGTGTCTTTAAACAGTTTCCATGCAGCTTCCAGGGATTTTAGTTTAATTACTCTACCTTTTAGTTTCTGTTTAACTAGCTTCCTCATTTTAGTGTAATTCCCCTTTTTGAAATTAAATGCCAGAGTGTTTGACCGCTGCGGTGTTCTTCCCAACACAGGAATATTAAAAGTTATTATATTGTGGTCACTATTTCCAAGCGGTCCAGTAACAGTTACCTCTTGGACCAGATCCTGCGTTCCAGTCAAGACTAGATCGAGAATCGACTCTCCCCTTGTGGGTTCCTGTACTAGCTGCTCCAAGAAGCAGTCATTTAAGGCATCAAGAAATTTAATCTCTGAATCCTGTCCTGAGGTGACATGCACCCAATCAATATGGGGATAATTGAAATCTCCTATTATTACTGTGTTTTTTATTTTGATAGCCTCTCTAATCTCCCTTAACATTTCAGCATCACTATCACTGTCCTGGTTAGGTGGTCGGTAATATATTCCTAATGCCATATTCATATTAGAGGAATGAATTGTTATCCATAATGATTCTATGGAACATTTTGATTCCTTTAGGATTTTTACTTCATTTGATTCTATATTATCCTATTATTCTATATTATATGAAGCCAGCTTAGACTGTATTAGATAAGAGCTGCAGTCCAGATATGTACACTAAAGCTAAGAAGTTGTAGCAGGGCATTCACAATCCCACCTTCATATCCCATAGCTCTCCTTAGCATCTTCCCTTGCAGTTCCATCTCTTCCTCATCCTTATTTTTGTACTTCCCCTCATTGGTATTTTTAATGGTTCAGTTGCTCAGACAGGGAACCACAATCAGTTCAATTAATTTTATTTCAATTCAGTAATACTTTATTGCCCCCAACAAGCCATACAAGTGTTGCCACAGTTTGAGAGGCAGAACACTAAGAGCTTGGACAAACTGGACAGGCTCTATGTAAAAGAATAAATGCACACACATCAGATATCAGAAATGGCAATATACAAAAACCCATAGGAGAGCACTTCAATCTCCCAGGCCGCACAGTAGCAGACTTAAAAGTAGCTATTCTACAGCAAAGAAATTTCAGGACCAGACTCCAAAGAGAAATTTCTGAGCTACGATTCATCTGCAAATTCGAGCCCTCAGCTCAGGCTTAAACAAAGACTGTGAATGGCTGGCTAAATACAAAAGCAGCTTCCCCTCCCTTGGTGTTCACACCTCCAGCTCAACTGCTGGTAGTAAGCCTCACCCTTGCTGACTGAGCTAACCTTGTTATCCGCACCCTTGCTCTGGCTTATTTATACCTGGCCCTGCAGATTTCCTAGATCAGCATCTGATGAAGTGAGTCTGTGCTCACGAAAGCTCATGCTCAAAATTTTTCTGTTAGTCTATAAGGTGCCACAGGACTCTTCGTTGCTGCTACCATAACTAGTTACTATTTGTGTAAAATAAGGCAGTAACAGCAGGGGGCATCCTTTCACTTGAATAATGATGCTTATGCTCATATTAAAATCATACTATTAACAAGTAAGTCAAAGTTTCTAAACTGGAATTCCATTTCACAATAGTACTACCCACTTATGGTACAATGGGTTTGTTCTGTGCCAAGCTAGATTTCCAGCATAACTAAGACAGAGTGCTTTAATGGGTGCTGACTCCCGCAAAGCCTGCAATATCTCAAACATCTGTGTAGTCTTACAGAACACTTTAAAGCTAATCTTTGAGGCACTTTAAATTCATAATTATTGTGCCAATCCATATCTAGCTTTCAAGCATCTGGAATCAATCCACCAAAACACAGTATTGTAATCATAATTTAGTTAAGAAGCCTGAATTAATCCTTAGCTACATCTTAGAATCACCACAGAACAGTCACTACTCAGAACAAGAGAAGTCCTGAACTTGAATAGCACCATGTTTGGAGCTAATGATATTTATCCCCTTTAATCAAGAAGTATCTGTGATGGGGTTCTGGGGTCCCCAAAGCTCTGCACCCTGTCCGCAGGCAGGAGAGTCTTTTACTCAGCAGGAAAACAGCGGGTTTATTAGCCGACAGGACACAGCATCGTACAGAGGAGTCAGTACAGCAGGCAGAGACAGCCAGTCCCATCCATGTTGGGGAGAGGAGGCCCCGAGGGGCCCCCAGAGCTGGGGCCTGGCCCCCTCCTTTGTCTCTCTCTCCCTCAGCCCAGACTAACTGCTTCCCAAATCCCAGTTCCAATTCAAACACCTCAGGCTCCACCTCCTCCTTTGTCTGCAGTGCAAAGGTGTTACCTGGTCATCAAGGTTACCCTCAGCAGGAGCCCCACACCCTCTGTGAGCCACTCACACACACACACACATAGGTATCCCCCACTCCATCACATCTCTCCCCCCTTCCAGACCGAACTGAGCGGGGTCACTCAACTGGTGACCTGGGGAAGTTCGGGGCTCTCCCCTTGTGACAGGGCATCGGCTGTACCCTCTGTTCTCCCCTCGATGTGCACCACCTCCACGTCATAGTCCTGCTGGGGGAGGCTCCAAGTCAGGAGCTTGGTCTTGGCCCTTTTCATGTGATGCAGCCGGGCAAGTCCCTTTAGTTCCCTTGGGTTGGTTGGTCTCGCTGCTTCGGCCCCGGTCCATCAGCCACGTTCTCAAGTCGGGCAGGCAGAGCCCATACAGATGCTGCAGCACCAACAGATCAAACAGGTCTTTTGTGGTCTGGGTCCTGCCCCATCTGACCACCAGTCCATACAGCTGCTCCAGTCGATGTCTGGAATTCAGTTACAGTCCAGTAATGGAAGGTACAAATGCTTCCATCCTTGGCATTTAGCCAGACCACCACAATGGCTGTGTGCCTCAGTTTCCCCTTCCATGCCACACAATAGGTTTGGAATGTTCCTTCTCATGTCAGAGGTTGCAAGACTAGTTACAGGGAACAATGGTGACATTTCAGAGTTGCAGACTCCTTCAACATACAATTCATGCTTCTACATCAATGTCATCATGTCACATGGCTCTTTTCAAACATTCAGTGCATGGTACAATTCTACAGCTTTGGGTAGCAGCACCCCTTGGTTACAGCAGTCAGCGTGAGTAACAGAACAAACCCATTGCAACTGTACATTTACGTTGCTCTTTGGTAGACCACAACCTTTGTGTAACCTCCTTGAGAATCTGGTATTTTGGGGATAAATGGCTGAGGCCTTTCTTAGCACCATCAAGTTCTAATCTTTTCCCTTGCCCCCTGGGGTGGAAATCTGATCTCTCTGGCTGTGCCTTCCCTTCTAACAAGAGCTGGGCCATTGATGATCTCAGGGAGATGGCCCCCTTCCTGCCAGTCTGGAAATTTGCAAACCAAACTGCTTTCTGAGAGTTGTTTTGTGAGTCCCAGATGCAGAATCCACATGAAGGAATCCCTGTTTATCCCTTACTGGCCCACCAGGCCCACAGCTCCTTCGTCCTTCCACCTCCAACTACTGCCTCCCCATGGAATCAGAAGTGGAGTCCAGTATGAGAATATAAGTGTTTCCACCATCTGGAGATGGGGAATTGCTGGCCCTCTCCTGCATCCTACAGAGACTGACTGTGCAGCTGTTTTACTTGGTTCTCACAGGGCTGCTCACATTCCCTGATAGTTTTTACTTTACTTGCACCAGCTTCCAATTCCTGAGAAACTTTTACCCTGCCTGCTTTGGACCCTTGCAGAGCACAGCCAGTGGTTTCACACTCAGGCAGGTCCTGGCCATCAGGAGCTGAAACAAACTTCTCCCCAGGCAAAGGGCTGCTCCGGCTCTCACAGACAAGCACCTTTCCTGTTCACTCTCCTCCACCTCACTCCCATTTTCTGCAGTCCCCACAGACGGGTCAGGAAAAGTTTCAGGGAAATTCTCTTCCTTAAGAGCTTCCCCAAACAATAACTTACCCCTGTCTGGCTCCACAGGGGCACTGCTCCCTTGAGCCACAACCAGCTCCTGGGTTTCACCTAAACCCAGGATCACTTCTGGCCCATCAGGCAGATTCCCACGTAATCCCCCTTCAGGCAGACAGCCAGTACCACCGGACAGACGGTTAGGGTCCCTTTCCTCCCTTCTGCTACCAGCTCCTTTATCTTCATCAGTTAGCGTAACTCCATTGCCTGTCTGTTCTTGTGTCCTGGTGAGAGGATGACTCTGGTAGGACAGAGTCCTCTCACCCCCTCCCAGTAACACCTCAGCATCAGGCAAAGAACAAGTACCAGAATCGTCTGGTCTCTGGGATTCCCTGATGATACTAACTGGATTAGACCACGTTAAAGCATCATCCCCCCTGAGAGACACAGAGGCAGGCCCACTTCCCATCTGGGCTTCAGCTGCCCTCAGATCCAGCTCTGGGATCTTGGCTCCATCTTGAGCCCCCACAGGCTCAGGCAAAGGATTCACTTCCCCAGAAGCAGAAGCACTTTTCTTGCACCAAGGACCAGTGTCCTTATCAGGGACACCACTGCCCATCCCGGAGCCATTCCCTCTGCTCCAGCCCCCATGGCTGGATTCAGAGACACACCTGGAATGCTCTTTTCTGGTGGTTCCTTCTCCAGCCACCCCAGGCTGGGGAATCTTCCTCAGACAATGGGCTAGTTTCCTCATTGGCATCTTTTCCAAACGCAGGCTCTGCTCTCTCCCCAGGCTGCTGCTGCTGTTCAACACAGACAGACAATGGGAGACACTCTCTCCTTTGTCCCAGCCCCCCGGCTGGTCTCCACACACACACAGAAGGTGAAGCAGCTTCTCTCACAGACAACTTGCCATTCCCAGTGGATCAGCTGCTTTCCTGCACAGACACACAGGCACCTTCCTCGGCCCAGGCCTGGAAAACTTTTCGCAGGTCTGTCTTGGCCACTAGTAGATGATGGGTTGGAATCGCTCCTTCCCTCCTTGAGCTGTGGCAGGCCACTCGGTTCAGAGCTCCAGGCAGTCCAGGGTTCCCTGCCCTGATTCGGGCTCACCTCTGCAGGATTTTCCTTAACCCTTAGCTCCGCCACTGCACATCCACGCTGCCTTGTCCAGCTCCTTTAATCTTGATTCAGTTTCCAGGTGCTGCCACTTCACAGCGGAGTTGCTGAGCGTGGTTGCAGGCTCTCAGGCTGATGCCCTCTGCACCCCACGATTCCTGGAAGAATCCCTTCAGTGTGCCAGGCTCCTTGCGGGTCACAAGCTCCCCGGGGTTAGGCCGTAGGCCCCTCTGCCCTCTGGGACCGACTCCAACAGACGCTCAGAGGAACCCCTTCTTCAGTGTGACACCCGCTCTCAGGGACCATGAGCACCCTGTCTCGGGACAAACTCATTCAGCATATCAGCCTCCTCAGGGGTCACTTGTTGCTGGGGTTTGGGCTCTCGGCCCCTCCACCTTCTGGGACCGACTCCAACAGATTCCCAGGAGTGACCCCTCCTCGGGTGTGACACCCCCTCTCAAGGACCACGACCGCAGTTGCTTGGGTTCGGCCGCAGGCCCCTCCACCTTGGGAAACTGCACCTCACTGCCCGTCAGCACACCTGGGTCTCGCAGGCCCCACTTCTTCCGGGGCCCCGGTCACTTACTGCTGGATGCTCCATCCTCAGGGTACAGAACATCCCACTCCTGACACCAGTATGATGGGGTTCTGGGGTCCCCAAAGCTCTGCACCCTGTCCGCAGGCAGGAGAGTCTTTTACTCAGCAGGAAAACAGCGGGTTTATTAGCCGACAGGACACAGCATCGTACAGAGGAGTCAGTACAGCAGGCAGAGACAGCCAGTCCCATCCATGTTGGGGAGAGGAGGCCCCGAGGGGCCCCCAGAGCTGGGGCCTGGCCCCCTCCTTTGTCTCTCTCTCCCTCAGCCCAGACTAACTGCTTCCCAAATCCCAGTTCCAATTCAAACACCTCAGGCTCCACCTCCTCCTTTGTCTGCAGTGCAAAGGTGTTACCTGGTCATCAAGGTTACCCTCAGCAGGAGCCCCACACCCTCTGTGAGCCACTCACACACACACACACATAGGTATCCCCCACTCCATCACAGTATCTAAGTTCCAAGCAATAGAATAAACAAAACAAACATTAACACTGTACAGAATTATCCTTGAGTGTTTAAGCAGATAAAACAGGTACAAAAGAAATTTAGGTACTCCTACCAATTTTAGTCCTCAGATAATTAAATATTTTAATGATTGTTTCAGACAACAATATGATCTATTTTTACCTGATTCCTTAGGCACTATGATAATATCAGGTTTATTGCTGCTTGACTTCTCTGAATCAGTTTTAAAGCTGTCAATCTGTGTTAATCTGACCTTTAAAAACAAATGATTCAGGAAACACTTTACTTCTAAAGGTAGTACAAAGTGAAAGTGTTTGTTTCATGCAAAAGAAAATGTAAACATAACTAGTGAAGTATAAATTCAGTAGTAATTGTGAGATCTGACAGAATCATGGTGAAAGCATGGGTGGACTGAGCCAGAATTGGGATGTGAGAAAGCTAAGGAACTTTCTGGTAGTGGTATTGGTCTTTGAACACTAGGAAAGAATATCAGGTATTAATCAAATGCCCTGTTGGAGTGCACTTCACTGCAAAACATGCAGAAGGTATAAAATGTAGTTCTTAGCAATATATTGTTAAAGATCCCATGAATATTTTGCTAATGCATGTTAACCCTGATGCCCTGTGTAAATTCTAGTATGGATACTACTGTTCTGCCTACCTAAGCTCTCCTTTACAGTTTCACTTCTATACTTTTGCTTCCTTCACTAAGCTTGAGTTTTATTGTTGCATGCTGTTAAAAACTGACTGAATTCCAGTGGTAGATGAAGTAATCTCTGTATACAATTAGTATGACAATCCCCCAATCTCCATTTTTATGGTATCTTGGGCTCTTTCTGATAAGATGTTGTGACTTACAAGTGACATTGTAAATTTTACAAGTATTTTAAATTCAAAATACATAGTTATAAACATAAGCTAATTATCAGGAAGTGCATGTGTGAATCTATTGGTTAACAAGCAAAATGCTATAATAAAAGTTTAAAGTGCTTTAGTATACTATTTAGATGCTAGGTTAAACTAATCAATTACAAAATTCCATCAGTTTCAGTGGAATCTGAAAAATGGAGAAAGCTTTCCATCATTCCTGCTCACAAAGTACACCACAGAATTCAGTCTACACACAAGCTTGCCTAAACCTTTAAGTTTTTTCCTAAAAACCTACACAACTCAGGTCTGCTATCAAATAATAATTTATAGCCCTCTAAAGTGAGGTTTACAACAGCTGAAAACACTGTGTGTGTGTCTACACTAGCCCCATATTTTGAAATTAAATTTGAAAGGGGGCCCAATTTTGAAAGAGGCCGTGGAGCGTCCATGTGCATTACAGCCTCTTTCAAAATTGTTTTTGGCATGTGTGGCCGCACTTCTTCGAAATCTCTTGTTTCGATTTAGATTTTTGACATTCCCCCTTTTGAGATTTCTGTGTAGTGTAGACACACAAGTCTCTATAAAGGAAGAAGCTTTTGTTTTTAAACTTAACTTTTCTTAAAATTTAAGATTACAACAAAAGGGTAAGTGAGGCCCAGCTGGTGGGCTGGGCACAAACTGGAACACTGACTGAGGGGCCTGACCATGGATGCTATAGTCAGCTGGACTGTGGGTCCCTCAAGGTGCAGGGCACAAAGCAGCCACCTTGCTTATCTTGCCCTAAAGCTGGGCCTGGATTTATAATAAGACACTCAGCAAAACAGAATTCATCTGAGGCATGAAATTTGTTTAATGATTTTGTATAATCACTTTCAATATAGGGAGAATATACCTTAAAATGATGTTAGAGTAATTTTGAACGATATCATGTTGTGGTCTCCCTTATATAACTCTCCCTCAAGTATGTCCAGATCCAGTGGTCTTAGCGTACAGAGCTCAATACTATTTCTTCTATTATAGCATTATGAGCTGGACGTCCAACTATTACTTCCTCCTGCTTACATCATCAGTAACAAGAACAAAGATCCTAAACTCAGAATTTAACTGACAATTCTGTTGACAATGGCCACAGCTCTTTCGAAAAAAAACACTGTACAGTACTAGCTTTGCAGTGCTAGCAGAATTTAAAATTTGCTGGTGGCCGTGAAGTAAACAAATAGAAACTGAAAGTGCACAGGAAGCAAATTTACAGTAAGGTGCCAGTTTTTAATAGTCATTTCTCTGATTACAAACTATTTTAATATCCTTCCTAATAATAAAAAAGATTTTACCTGATATGCAGTCTTGAGGCCTGAGGGAAAGAAAGGAAAGTTGCACAGTTTAGAAGGACATTCATAAGACAGACACTTTTTTCAAATACTTTCTTTTGATGCTTAAACATTGTCCATCCTTTAATTAGAATATACAATCAGCAGTTGTAGATTTTGAATAGTCTCAATTTTTATTATATTTAATTGTATATTCAATGTTAGAAAATTAGTGTTCAGAAATATGGGATATGCCCTTTAATTTTACCAATTTTCCAACTGTGTAATTTGTTCTTATTTATATGGACTTAAATATTTTCATGTGTGTTTAATGCTTTATTCCTGCCCTTTTAGTGGAAAATTTTTTCAAAACTTATTTTGTTTCTCTTTTGTCCAAAAGAAAATGCTATTTTCCAAAGATGGATTTCTCCTACTCATTCGTTTAGTTAACATTTGTTTGCTTCGAAGAGCAGAAGTCTTCCCTGTTTGCAAGAATGAAGCAGACAGACACTGGGAAGATGGAAGAGAATGTATGTAATGGGAATGTACTTGGGTAACTTAAGCCAGAACTGTGCCTGAAATATTCACAGCAATTACTTTATTGTCAATTTTTCATTGAGTACATAGTACAATCTTATTTATTCCTCCCCAGTTTTGTGTTACCTGGCCTTCTGTTTCTTCCCAAGCAGTCTGTATTTATCACTTTCTCTTGCTGCCTTTTTGGTTACTCCCTCTCCCTTCTACTAAAGGTTGCACCTCTATAATCCAGCGCCCTTAGGATATGATCAGTGCTGGAGGAGAGAATTTGCCAGACCATGGAAGGTCAACATTGTCTAGCAACCTTGCCACACTTTTACTGCTTACTGGGCTCTTAGAAGACATATAGGAGTAAATTACAGCTACATAACACAGAATATCGAGAAACAAGATTGATGGCAGGAAACAAACTTTATAGGACTTAGGTAAACTTGGCCATATCCATGATAAAGAGACATCTGGCCAACTAAAATCAGGCTAGACCCCAGATGTTACCAGAGGGGAGAGTTCTGGATTACAGAGGTTCAACCTGTATACATGGACATTATCTGCCATTCTCCTGGCCTCCCTGTTTGTTTCCTGCTTTCCCTGCTCAGCTCTTGCTTTCGGTATTAAATTCTGACTTGTTACTGCTCCTGGCTTAGCTTGTCTCAACTTTATCCACTTAGAACGTCTTAATTTCTACTACTGTGTTGATTTTGCTTCTCTTCCTCTTCCTTTTTTTAGTGTATTTCAACACAGATTGTTTTAGCATTCTTTACCCTTCCTGATCAGCTTCCAAATACATTAATTCCTGTCCCATTCAAAATATTCTCTGCCTATTACTGTACCATACCTTCCCTTTCACATTCCATTCTCATATGATCTGTGTGCTACAGAAAAATTAGAATCCTAATCTCTTAATAGCAAGATACTGGCCCTTACCCTTCTATTATAGATGTGTGTTCAAACAGTGCCTCAGAGAATGGAATTGAAGTAACTTTCATTTTGCTACCCACCTGTCAGCAATGCATAAATGCAAATATGTATTCTGAATTTATTATTGAAAGAAGCATTAGTAAATGCACGTCATGTATACTGCTTTAAAGCGTCACTTTAAGGATGGCAAAAGTAACTCTTCTCTCCAGCATAAAGATTAATATGTAATCTGAATCCATTTCATTTTCTGGGATAGGCTCCCTTTACCCTGTGCCATAAACAGCCAGCTTTTATGTAAATATAGTTGTCTTTTGATTTGTACTGGTGTCCATTAAATTTATTTTTGGATCTTTTTGCATTTTTGGCAGATGAGAAGCATAAGGATAGGGTTTCTTCATCTCAGTTGTTTTTTTTTAAAGGGACAGGGTGAAGATAGAAAGAGGCAAGAATTAAAGTTTAATACATAGTATGGTTTAAATGTTTGTCTTTATCCAGGCAAAATCACCAGCTCTTGAAAATTAAGGCTACCACAAAATAAAATCACAGTGTTGTAGGTGACTAGCCACTGAGCAAAAAAAAAAGCAGATCATTAACCTATGCATACAACAGAGTAGCATCTCTCTCTGCCATGCCAGTTTATGCCCTGGTGGTTAAGTATGGCATTGGATCCGTGTGAACTTCTGTACTCTTGCCAACTCCCTTCCCAGCCACGTTACTCAGACCTACTAGTGAACTGGAGACATTCCCATTTTCATGAATGTATGTACATTTGTGCATTTTAATAAAAATGGAAGAGTGAACTGTGGTAGCCATGTGACAAATTGCAATCAAAGGATATATGTAATTTGATAGATGTTTTGCTTTTGACACATGAACTTAATTCCAAGCAGCTACTAGGAGCCCTGCCAGGATATTGACTCACAGACTTGCCCAATTTCTTCATATCTTTTTTCAGTGCAGAAGAACTCACTCACTTATTCCCCATCTCCCCTGGTGGCAGCAGGCCTGGAGTAGACAGCACCCATCTATCCTGAGATGAATATAAGAGGCAGGTCCTCATTTAAATTCCCATATGCCTCATATCCCCCTGAAGGGTAAGGAATAGCAACACTAACCACCTACAACTGTAGGATTAAATGGAAGGAAATTCTTTGCTGAGCTAGCCTATCTCCAAGGGGGCCAACTAAATGCTCATTTAAATCAACGAGGTGTGTCGTCAAAGGAAGTCAGACTGCTCACCAACAACAGAATAGGATGGCCCTGTGCTTTTTTAGTCAGTTATGACCCTACTTTTGTCCAGTGTCAACTTTCGTAGATGGGTTTTAAACCCCATTTCCTGGAGGTGTGATTAGTGAAGAATCTCAACCTTCATTTAAAGTTTCTAAAGAAACTTTTTATGACTAAAAGAAAAAGTTTAACATGACCTGAGTACATCCTAAAGCCTCAAAAAACAGACAGCAAGTAAAAGGGACCAATATGAAGTTTTGGAGGGCTAGCTGTGTTAGCCTGTTTAAACAAAATCAACAAGGAGTCCTATGGCACCTTAAAAACTAAAATACATTTGATAGTCTTTAAGGTGACACAGAATGCCTCATTAATGCCACTTTAGTTTTAATTAGTTTTAAACCAGTTTCATTATTTTGTAGCCTTTAACCATCTCTGCTCCAGAGTGGTTGCTGCCAAGGTCAAAATGTGCTATGTATGATGCTTGCAAGGACAGGGGAGCTTTAATTCTAGTGTGCCCAGTAATCACAACTTTCCTACAAGTCTCACCATATTTGTTCCTTTTCTTAAAGCCTGAGCTCCTGATTTACATGAGATTCTCAGCTTCTGTCTTTGAAAAGTATGTTCCTAGCCCTCATGGATGGAGAGAAGATTGAAAACATTACACTGAAATGCTACAGTGCCAGAAGTCAAAAGAAAACATTTTCTTTAAAAAATAAGTTTCACAACAATCATTATTTGAATGCAATTTGGTTTAGCAATTATTTATATACAGATTAAAATATAGTTCTATGGGTGAAATATTACCTGAGGTGAAATTAAAACAGCTAGCAAGCAACAGAAACCAAAATAGGGTGCTCCTCACAGGGAGGATAAAAGCCATGGTGCCAAAGTGTGCCTGTGACCAAGTTAGGCCATCTCACAGTAGAAATGGAGAGCAATAACCTGACTCCTGGCAGAATGGGGGTGATCTGAAACAAAGTCTTATGTTCAGAGAGGAGCTGGAGTGATGAAAATATTTTGTGAATTGTGTACACTTGACACAATTTCCCTTATGTTGATATTTCCTCTGGTTAAATCTGCAACTGTCAAATGAAATGTAAAACTATGAGGGAAGGGATGATTTAAAACAACCCTTTTTAGCTGCAGCCCACTAAAAATCACGTTTTAAGTCAAGATTTGAGGAGAAAGTTCAGGATTTGGGGGTGGCTATTTAATTGGGGGGGGCAAAAATGTAACAAACTGACAAGAATATATTTATGTTTCGGACATTATGTAGCAAACAGAGGTCACGAGGAGGAATTCGTGGCACTGGGCGGGCGTTTCACTCCTCCGCCCTCCCCCAAAATCAATCACAACGCCACAGCAGGGCGAAAGGGCGGGGGCGCGACCGTTGGAGCCGAGGCAGCTGCTCGCGCCGCTTCAAAGCTTAATCCCAGCCGCGCCGGCTGCGCACGAGGCAGGAGGGAGGGGTGAAGGGAGCAAACTGCGGCAAATTTCAGCCAGTCAGCGGCGGGTGGCTGCCTGGCCCCTGCAGCTTCATTGGGGAAAACCCGTGGATAACGACTTTCCCGCGCTCAGGGGCCAATCAGCGCGTGCCTCAGGCAGCCCAGGGCTTGGTTGGGCAACGGAAGGATATGGCAGCGCGCCTGCATGTGAGTTGCCACAGGCTACTCTGAAGAGTGTGCATTGCATGCCGTTTGTCAGCGTGTACTGAGCCAGCGTTGGAGGACAGAGACGCAATGTAGATACACTAAGGAGAAGCATAGTAAAGTGGGTGGAGAAAACGACCCCAGGAAAGCAAAATATGGGGCATAACAGCCACAGAGGGAAGGCAATAAGGGTAAAGAAGAAAGGGACAGAGACTGGGAAGTAAAAAAGGAGAAATATGCCTGGATTTCCTGTGTAGGTTGTGACAAAATAGATGACATAAGAAACACAGCAAACCCTCCTATAGATAATCCTCAACAGTTTAAGAAAAAGCATGACCTTTACACAGTTGATACTGACATAACTACCTCACTCTCCCTAAATATGCCCAGACAACAACTGTCCAAGCATAGTTAACAGAGCAGACCAAAAATCTTACTGAACTCTCAAAAAAGGAAACATTACTATAGATCACCACAAGATACTAGCCCATGACACTCAGTCTCAGAACACCCACCCCCATGAATGCCTCAAGTCTTCCCCTTATTTTTGTATTTAAAGGGAAAACTGCACACTACAATTAAGTTTCCCTAGATATACTGGCATACACAAAGTAATATTTCTGCTTTTTGCAGATTTACAAGGCTATGCGATTGTACCAATTCATACTCAAGATACCTATCCTTTACCAGTATAAAAAATAATACTTTAATCATTCATTCCCACAAATCCACTGGGGAAATAAGCACATAGGATTCTGTGACACTAATGTAATGCCTTTCATTTGAAACATCATCCATGCTTCTGATATATATCAAAGGAATAAGCCATCAAGTCATCCCAGACAAAACTAGGTAGGTAACTAGCTTGATCAAGTGCATCCAGAGGATTTTTTGCCAAGGATGAGGATCAATCTCAAAATAAAAGCAGTAGGATCTCTAGGTCCTTGCAGAGTAGAAGGAGCAGCTTTCTAAAGTCTTACCTGAAGGAGACCTCACTGTACCTACATTGGAAAAGTAAGAGTTAATTTAGTTCCAAGAAGTATCTAACCACTTTTTCAAAAAGGTCCAAGCAATGAACTGTCAGTCTACTACCAATTTTACTTCACAGGACTGAACTAGATTTAGCTAGTTCCTGTAGTTGACTCCTAGCAGTTTTCAGAGAAGAAAGTAGTACTAGTACTTACATACTCATTTCTGCATCAACTTTATCTGGGAAAGCATTTCAATTCTCTTGACATGATTTTAGGTTTATGTACAGGTGCCAAAGTTATTTCATATTCAGTGAAGAGAACATGCAATAACAACATTAACTGAATTTACTGGTAAAATTAAGTGGTCTAAGCTGAGAGAAATAATTCCACAGCAAGTTATTTATTTCAGACAGTCAATATTAATCTGGATGGTATGTTAACTAAAAGTGTATGGTCTTTTGTGATAGTATGGCAAGTAGCAAAATAGGACCTTCATCTGTAGTAGCAACTACAATGCAAATAAATATCAAAACCTGTTTACAGGTTTTCCGCCCGAAACAGCATGTCAATCTAGCTTTTTGGAATCATCCTTTTACACATTAGTTACTGGATTCTCTGAAATATGGAATTCAAATGCTACTGCAAAGCACGTTACAAGAATAGGTATTACTGTACTGTATTATACAAGATAGAATTGACCCTCCCGTCCCATGACAACCTGACAGACATATGCACACCACTTAATGTACTTTAGAACTCAAGAGGGCTTGTCTACACCACCACCCTCCTTCCAAGGGAGGTAAGTTTATCAATGAAGTGCTGCGCTGCATATGCAGCACTTCATTAAACAAATCACCCCCCCCCGCCCCCCGTAACTTCAAAGTTTTAAACTTCAAAGTACTGGCTTGCATCTAGCCGTGGCTCACCCGCCGGTACTTCAAAGTCCCTGGGCAACTTCGAAGTCCCTTTACTCCTCATAAAGAGACTTTGAAGTTGTCCCCGCACTTCGAAGTACTGGTGGGTGAGCTGCGTCTAGATGCAAGCCAGTACTCTGAAGTTGCTGCGGGGTGGAGATTTGTTTAATGAAGTGCTGCATATGCAGTGCAGCACTTCATTAATAAACTCCCAACACCCTACTTATCATCTTCCCTTCGAAGGAGGGTTGTAGTGTAGATACAGCCAGAATGTGGCATTACTTCAATAACTTTATGAGGACAGGTAGTTACAGATCTAATAAAAGTATGGTAAGTGGCCATTAACTAAGAATAATACTATGTTGGAAAAGAGCAAAATTCTTATTCCTCTCTCACACAAAAATTCAGCTACTAAATAGAAACTGCTAGAAAATTAATCCAATACAATACATTTTCAATTTATTTGAAATATTTTGAAAATCTTTAAAATTTACAGCACACATGGGACAGAAACATTGTTATAACTAAAATCATAAAAAGAGTGCTGCAGGTTTATTTTTTGTTTTGTTTTATTTAACACTGTAATGGCTTTATTGAAAACACAGTTGCACAAAATCAATTACTTCAAAGTTTTTAAGGAAAGGGTTTTATAAGAACTGAACACACTATATACATACTGCCATACAAAGAGCATTAAAATAGGACAAAAACCTCTACAAAATATAAAACCCACCCTTACATATTTGCATGAAGAGACCACCCACCAAGCAAAAAAATGTTCAAAAAATTATCTGGAGGCTCTGTGTGTTATCTTAAAAAAAAAAAAAAAAGGCTGCATTATCTTGGTTACATGTCAAGGTGACTGGCAAATGTGGAACTTTATTTAAAATGTTAACACTGTGGAAAAGACAGTTGCTTTATAAAGTCAAAGATGCATGTGAGGCTCAGATTTGTCACCAAACAGCTGAGGCACTGCATTGCAAACTGTTTGAAACACTGTAAGCCTGCATGTTTTATGGAGGGTTCTATTAGCCCATCCAAAGATAAATAGTTTAACCTTTATAATATTGGATGATTTAATACAGACCTGTTTACTGACATTAACAGTTTTGTTTCAGTCATTTCCAACAAAAATCTTTTAAAATAATTTAATTTCAGTTTAACTCTATATTTCAGTACATGTCATGTATGCCTCAGTACAAGACACTCAAGTATACTTTTATAGTGAGAAAATTCTAAGTACATATTTGTAAATAGGTAGGTTTTATTTGCTTATATTAAAAAAGTTAATATTCAAAGACAAACATATAGGGAAAAATCTTGAAGATAATAAAGATAAATAAAAAGCAACTGCTTTGAACACAGAGCCTCCATGACAAAAGAAGGGGCATGCACTTAACTAAAATTAATTCATTTAATATTCGTACAAACATGGGAACTTAGACTGTGGTTGCAAATGTTGTTTTGCCAAGTACTTTTCTAGTGTCTTTACAGATATTCATTTACAATTTTAAACCCGTTTATTTCTATATCTTTTACCAACTGCCTTATACATTCCATTCAGATGCCTTTAAAAATTGGTTATGCTTTACAACCACATGAAACTATGATTTAAGGCTCTATTCAGGAAAAATACATTAAGAAATAGGGCTTTGTGGACTTCTTTGTTTATGCGGTTTGTCTTCAACTTATTTAGGAATCATGTATCCCATTTAGGATGTGCCTATACAATCTAGGAGGGTGAATCTCAGTAGTTCAGCCATGGTAGCACATGGAGCAACTGTTGGTTTAGCAATGCAGAGTACAAGCTCATTTGAGCCCTATGGACACATACTCAGCATAGCTAAGCCATGCTGCTGCATTAAATACTAATTTATACTCATGCTATCTCAATAAGAGCTAGCACAGGTATGCACAGACAAGCTGGAAATCACACCCTTAAGTCACAGTTTAGACCTAGCCTCAAAATCTGCCAGCATATGAAATGCCTTATTAAATATTTACAGGTAATTGTGATATATGGACGACTCCACTATATGGGTCCAAGAAATATCCCAAATACCTTTCCACAGTTTAAACACTTACTGTCAGCCAAGAAAGATACAATAAAAAAATAGAGTCTTTTGAATAAAGCTGTGTGTGATATTTGGTTGAGTATCTATTTGAAACAACAATGAAGGGTCCTGTGGTTTCTGTTACAGATCCAGACTAACACGGCTACCCCTCCGATATTTGAAACAGCGTAAGCTAGTTGTTGCACTGAGATGCTTTGTTTGAAATCTAAATTACACCCCAAAAAGAGGAGTGTTTTATGTCTGAATTTCTATGTGGCATTGGCTCAAATGGTACATGAAAGTATCTGTCAGGGCAGAATTTATTAAAATCTACCAGTAACAATTATGTCTGTCGGAGGAAAGACTGGCCTGCACATCTCCTCCACTTGCAGCTGAACAACACATTCCTGAAGCTTTCCAAGATAGAAAACTATTTTCTGCAGAAATAGGACCTTGGATGATTTAGCTGCAACCAGATAGAAAAATTTAAAAAGTGACCTGCAAAGATGAGAGTATTGAGCTCACTATCTCCATGCTCCCTCCACCCCTTTCTTTTTTATGGTTTATAAAGGCTTTTTCCTTAAAATTTAGTGGGGTGGGGTTTTTGTGTGGGTTTTTTTTTTTTTTTTTTAATGGGGACACCTGCTTGTTTTTTACATTAGAAATTAAGGTCCTGTCTCACTTCAAAGACTATGATAGTTGGGAAACTAATGAAATGACAATATAAGAGGAAAGTGAATGAAAAATGAACAAATAAGAAGGAAAGGGAGTTTTGGTTAGCCGGTTAAAAACTTTGGACTGTTTTTCATTTTATCCGAAATACTTATTTCACTTCAGTGACTATACATTTTGGAGAAAGGAGAATACCACATCTCCACCACTTCAATCAAAGCATGGAACAAATATACATACATCTCAAACATACCCACCAACTTCTCCAAGCCAACAGCTGATATTTAGAACAGGAAAAACTAGGCCTTATAGTAAGAGAGAGCATAAGCTTACTCTCCCCTTTCTCTCTCCCCAAATAATTCACAGGTTACTTTTAAAAAAAGTTAAAATAATCAAGTTGATTCTAAGTAGGATCTGTGGTCAGATCAACTGGATATAACCAACTTTTCATTTGAAATAGACTAATTTATCATATTACAGCATCTTTGATTTCAATTTACACATAACTTTAAAATCTTAAATGAAATTCACCATACTAAACCCATGAAAAAGTGTCTTTTTTAATTGTGGACCAATAATGACAAACACAGCAAGCTTGTATAAAACAAAAGAAGTCCAAATAAAATTTTGGGGGAAAACTTGACAATGGGTCCAGTGATTATAGGGTTGAAAGTTGTTTTACTACATATGTTCACTACCAGGCTATTACATTTTATTTGGAATGATAAAAAGGGCAAAAATAGTAAAACCACACCTTTCCTATAAAAAGTTAGCATGTTATCTTCTGTAAGGACATCTATGATACATGGAGACATACAGATCTGCATGATCACTATTGCGTATTTTGTTAACTTAGAGTCTGGTCCTATTTGTTTATATGGTGACTTAATCATCCTCTTCCTCGCCCTCATCTTCAGGGTCTCGTTTCCTCTTCTCCCCTTGGACACCTTCTGCTGATGAAAAAGAAGTTCATAGATATTTCATTACACTCAGTTGAACATTAAGAAGTTAATGTGTTGTGCTCTTCCCTATAAAAACTAGCAGACTATTTCAAATTATCTCATTTCTTCTATGCTATTGTTACTATGCATCTTTGTGCTGGTGATGGATTTTTTTAAGCTGAATACAAACTGAACATTTCATACTGGAAATGTTATTTTTCAATTTGTTGTACATCCAAATCTTTTTGTGTCTGTACTGTAAATTATATATTCAGTAAACCATGTTATATAAAGATTTTAAATGGAAAGGGGACACATTTAACCTGATTTTGTTGTTATTAAATCTGCTTTTCTTAATTTTAAACTGTTTAATACAGAAAATTTGGCAATAATGAATCCAAGTGGCCTGCTATGCACTCTTGTGGCCAGATCATGAAATGCAATTTAAAAAAAAAATTAAGAACTACATTCTCAAGCAATCATTTTCTGGGCATTTAAACATCCTCACCAACAGCTTTATTGGCTCAGTAAGTTAGATGAAGAGGGCATTAACATGTTGAATGTTCCCTTGAAATATGCATTAACTACTTATAGCAAACAATCTGTTCCACCTGGTAACACTGAGCATGTTTCTCAGACCTGAAAAAGAATTTTGTTAAGTCTGAAAGCTTGTCTCTTTCACCAACAGACATTAATTGGTTCAATAAAAGGTATTACCTCACCTATATTGCTCTAACATCTTGGGACCAACATGGCTACGATATTACATAGTTCAATAGTGGTCATTTTAAAATCCAGATTACAAATCTCCAAAGGGATTAGTTAGTAATGGAATCAGGAATTTAAGTTTTTCTGCTTGTCTACATGTAATATAGAAATTGGCTTCAAAGGGTACATAGCAAGTAAAAACAACCTTTTCAACCTGTAACTCTCTCTAAATCTGGCCAGTCCTTACTGAAAACGAGCAGAACCACAGAACCCAAGTAACTCACCCAACACATCACAGTATGTAGCTATTTAATGCAGAGTAGCCAAGATTATACTGCTGCCACTAATGGAACAATTATTAATCTAGCATCTAAAACCAAGGCAGGCATTTTATAAACAAAATAATTGGTCTCTGCCTTGAAGATCATGTTATCTAAACCAGTGTTTCTTAAAGTATGTTCTGTGGAACACTAGTATTCGGTGAACAACTCGCAGGTCTGCCACGAGCATCTGACATTTAGATATTATACATTGATGGTATCTATTCTCTGTTATTAAAACCAGATATAATGGTACTTCTTCATTGCTATAATATCCAGTTAAATTACTTAATTTTGTTTTTGCTGTATATGTTGCTGTTTGGGTTTTTTTTTTTTTGGAAGAAATTTTTCATAGGTTGTTCCGCATAAGAAATATTGTTTGGTGTTCCATGGTCTCAAAAAAACCAAACACTGATCTAAACATATGTGCTACAGGCAGAGAAGAGAATGCCACTACCTGTGTATCTATTTGACTTTTGACTGGCAGATTGTTTTTCATTTTTGCCGATTAAGTGTAAGGCTTATATAATTCATCTTTTTAACTCTTTTCATACTTCTATGCATGAATATACAGAGTAACCCACTTGCATCAAAGAGAATTTAATATTCTCAAGCGAGCTTAAAATTATTCCCTCCAACACTACGTCAAGCCACTATGCCTGAGTACTAGCAATACACTTAGGCTATGTCTACACTAGAGACCTTTTTAATCAACAAAACCTGTGGAGCAGACACTAAAAACATGTTCTGTCAACAGCCTTCTGCCTCTCCCCCACAAGGCGGAATGCCTTTCTCGACAGAATCTGTTGACAAAAAAGCCAAAAAAGCTCCCTGAGGTGGGTGTGTAGTGCCCACCGTCGACAGGCATGCTTTCAGGTCATTGGGCAGCCCTGTCTGCTGTGCTTCCAGTCAGCTGTTCTGTCCAGAGAGGGCCACACTCTGTCAACAGAGCAGATCACTTTTTCAATCCATTTTTGTATGTGGGGACACTGTCGACAGAAGTTATGTCAGAAGATCTCTTCTGACAGTGACTTCTGTCAACAGATTGCTGTAGCGTAGAGATATCCTTAGTACCAATATACTGTCCAAGTAGAATGAATTTCCTTTATTTTTTGTTAGTTACCAAGCAGCTCCTCACTGTTATTCACATTCTCACAGTTCTTGGGTCTTGAGATGAAATCGAAACAGAGCTCTTTTCCATCAGACATCTGTTTCCAAGCCTTTGTCTATTTTTATAAGAACCATATAAGACAATTATATATGGCATTTCGCTTAAACTCTAGGGATGTTGCTACACTAATGAGTTTTTTCCACAAAACTCATCACTCCTGCCAACAACCTTCTGCTTCTCCCAGATGAGGAAGAGTGAGTTTGTTGACAGATTCTGTCGACAAAAAAGTTGTGTGGATGCTCCGGGAGGAGCCTTCTGTCAACTGACAGGGTTTTCAGGACACTGGGCAGCCCTGTCTGCAGTGCTTCCAGTTGGCTGTTTTGTTGAGTGTGTGTATGTGTCTGGACTGCCCAGATACTCCAACAACAGCACCGATTGTTCTTTTGAGCCCTTTTCGTGTATAGCTGCGCTCTGTCAGACATTTTGTTGGAAAATCTCTTCTGACAGAAACGTCTAGACAGATGCCTCTAGTGTAGCCGTAGCCTATGAAGCTACCGAAAGAGACCAGTGGGAAAAAAGAAAATAATCTAATTATTTTAAACATGAAGCCCCTAAAAAGGACCATTTTTTCCATTCTGAAATGACATCCCCTGGAAATGATTTATGCAGATGTCATGGGGAAGAGGGATTGGAGGGGGTCCCAAGAACATAAGTACTCCTTTTAGGCCCTAACCAGCAAATCGAGGCCCTTCTATGCATGGTTAATGAAGATCTTTTCAACCTGTGTTAAATGAAGTTCAATTTCATGCAACATGCCCACCTTAGAAAATTAATTTCTGAAAATCCTTCACTTTGCAACTTTCCCCTTATTCATTTTAGGGCACTAAAATATTTCTATAAAATGCTTAGAAAATTGTTTTTGGTCACATTTACTCAAAACATGTTAAGGTATTCTGGTTAAAGAAGAAAAGACAGCATAAGAATTAATGCATGACTTCTCACATAAATATCTCACTTGAAATCTTTCATAAGTCCATATCAGGATACCCTTTTTCCTTGTGTTTACACACTTTCAAAGAGACCAGTTAGACAGAATTTAAAGGAATCAATTCAGAAGGATTCTAAAACATGTTACTTTCACATTTAGTGAAACTTACCTTCTTCTTCATCACCTCTTTCTTCAACATAGTCATCATCATCTTCTTCATCCTTCATAATAGGCAATATTTAATCAGATTTTTAAAAACTGCACTAAACCTAGAGTTAGTTTAAGCAACTTATTCTTCACAGAAAACAAAAAGCACTTATTCTGTATTGTTCTGTATTTACATTTTATTGTTTTTTTAGTAGACAACTGTGTGAATATTCTTCTCTATATTCCACTTAACACGGGGTTGCAGAGATATATAAAAACCAGAATTTGGCCCATTGTTTGAGTTTCTTCCCACTTACCGATCATTTGTAATAGCCCATTTATTTACAAAATGATACATTAAAGGGTTTTTGAAGTGTTACAGAAAGGATTGTGAAAATATATGGAGAAACTATGGCAATAATGAACTAACTAGAAACAGATCTTATTTTTGTAACTAATTTCAATAAAAATACAGTAATTGTCAGAGTTGTTTTTAAAATAATGAGAAGTTAAGTTGCTCCTTGAGGTTTGCGGCTGGCAAACTGACAAACTGGACCATCTTGTTACTGCAAACCCCACACAAAATCGCATACGTTTAGAAGATCTCTGCATTACAGAATCTTAAAAAAACAGAATCTTATTTGCTAAACTGGTGACGGATGGCAGAACAAGGAGCAATATTCTGAAGTTAGAGGGAGAGGTGTAGGTTGGATATTAGGAAGAACTATTTCACCAGGAAGGTGGTGAAGCACTGGAATGCGTTCCTGAGACAGGTGGTGGAATCTCCATCCCTAGAGGTTTTTAAGACCCGTCTTGACAGTCATTGCTGAGATGATTTAGTTGGGGTTAATCCAGCTTTAGGCAGGGGACTGGACTAGATTGACCCCCTGAGATGCCTTTCAGCCCTAGAATTCTATGATTCTATGAAAGCAGTCACTGCTAATATCAAACATAACTTATTACATCTAGTACAAATCTGAAGGCACTACAGTTAAAATTGTTACATGATTTTTTTTCTTAAACAAATTTAAGAAAATTCTTGCTGAATTTATAAAGGAAGCTTTGAATTAAGCTTCTTTTTTCCAGTATCTGGCTTAAATGGCATACAATTTTGCTGATTCTAGTTCTTATTTGCACTTTCAAAATATGAACAAAATCTGGCAGCCTTGGACTTGCTGAACAGGCACCTCATCAGCAGCTATCCAGCTCTATTGTGCTACCATGGTTTCCAGCTCCTCTAAAACCCTTTTTTATCATGCTGTAATTCTTTGTCTCCCAAAAGCAACTGTAAAAGAAGATACTCACTCACTAAAGATTTTTAACATTGAAGAAACTTCTTTCCAAACCCGTCTGTCTATTCTCCTTGAGGAATTTCCCAAGATTCTTCCTCAATTCCTCAAATCAGATTTAGTTTTACCTTCATTTAGTGACTTTCAGACATCACTTTCTCAAACTCTAGCATTCTGATACAAGATTACACAATTCTTTAGAACTGTGCACAAAGTACTGTAAATGCTTTATTATGGTCAACAAAATAAAGACCACCAAACAAGAATGGTGCTCTAACTGATGCTTGTACCACTGATGCTACAATGCACAGCACTCGTGGAATGCAGGCTGGTTTGAAATATATTAAAATAGTAATCTGTTATAACTACAGTGAACAGTTATGAAGATGGTATTCCAAATACTACTTCTAAATGTAGTAACAGAAGGTCTTAATTTGAGAACTGCTGCTATACAGAAACAAAAATACAGTTCTTCCAATAGAAAAACAGAATATAGTTGTTAGAGACAAGGACTGAAAATCAGGGCTCCTGTGTTTTATTTCTAACTGCCAGTGATTCATGTAGCCATGACTAGGTCACCTCAAGTTCTCCTGTGATCAGTTCACACCTGTAAAATGGAGGTACTTACCTAACTTGTTCAGTAAGCTTGTCTTAATGAATATTTGAAAGGTCAACAAGATTCTTAAATTAAAAGTGGTGATTTTGATGCTGGAAGTGCTGAGAGGAGTTACAGGTGAACCAAGGAGATAAAAGACTCACCCTCATGTAAAACAGCATAAATTACAAAAAGCTTGATTGCTCCCCTTGTTTAATTTTAAATGTTACTCAGATATAGTAGAATTGACTATTTGTTGGTACCGTATATTACCTAGTTGATAACTAGGATAGTTTCTTCATCCATAATAAAAACTGGTTATCTACTTTATTCCAAAAAATACTCTAGTCTGACAGTTTAGTTCGTAGTAGCATACAATTTCAATGTGTTTTCCAGCTTGCAGAAAATGCAGACTTTATCATTGTAGGCAAGGGGATGGAAGATGGATGCGTCTGTGTTTAGCCACATAGCCTCTTAAAAATTCTAAACCCCAGAAACAGTTGCGACATGAAAACGTCTTAGACTGAGTAGCTGAAAAAGTAAAAATTTACCTGAATCTCCTCTTTCATCAGATATGAAAGTCCCACTTCCTCCTCCTCTTCTTCACCATCGCCCAGATCTGAACCTCCATCATCTTCATCCTCATCTTCTTCGCACTCTCCTGGAGGACCAGCTTCATCGTCATCTTCATCCTCATCCTCATCTCCTTCTGAAAGAAAGGAAATGGGTCCATATATCCTTCCTTAAAGCTTGATTTTTTTTTCCATAAACTCATCTTACCTGCTTCCCAAAGATCTAAGTCAACTCAATTACAAGATCATCTCCAAAAGTTTTAATAAATGGACCACATCCTGGAGAAAAGCGAGACCATTTAAAATACATGAAGACTACAAATGTATAAACCCATAACTAAACAAGCATTTTTGACACCAGTGGAGTCAGGGTAAGGTCCTTTGTTCTGAAAGGGATCTCAAGAGAAGTCAGTCAATAGCAGATCAAGGTTTACATCTTAACACAATAATGTTGATTGAATTTTACTTCCTATTCCAGCAAGAACCTACATTAGAACAAAGATTAGAGAAGGGATCTCATTTTATTTTGCATATTGCCTCTATAGACCTGCTTAAAAGCTTCCCAAAGTCACATATTCCCTAACCTTGGGAGGTAGCTTCCACCACCTAAGGGAGAAAACCCCTCTTTAGAATCCAGGAAAGCACACTTAGGATGTCTCCCTGTAACCCCAAGTCCTTAACCCTCCTTTAAGAGAGGACTTGAAAACAAAGAAAGAGAAATTAAACTGCCATCTCTGATCTTTTAGGTATGCAATCTATATAGGCCCTTCTCTAGGATACAAATCAAATTACTGCCTTTAAAAAAGGTAATTTATTAACAAAACAAAAATATATACATAATAAAGCATACTTGGTTGCTACATGTTACAGAGCAACTAAAAAAGGTAGATTAAAGCACAGAGAATTAAGTCCCTGGGTTTCAGTTCAAAAGTTAGTGTACCGGGGGCGGTAACATCAGACAGGTTAAGAAGTTGCACACCAAACCCTAAAATAAAAAGTAAGCTGACTGTTTCTGGCTAAACATTTCTTTTTTATTCACATATCTGTATGCCCAGATTTCTTTTAACACCTGACTATTCACTGAATCCTCCAAGCTTGGTTCAAACTTAAACCATCTCTCTCTCCCCTCTAGGCACGCAAAAGAAAGATTCTCTCAGCAGGTTAACTGCTTCAATTAAAAAATTCCACTCTCTCTTCCCATTGGCTCACCTGGCTGCTTGCCAATAGAGATCTCACTATCTCTGGGCTTCACCCTTTACAGGCATTTATTCATGACAGTCTCAAAGGAGGACCCAAGCCCAACTAAATCATTCCAGCCAGGGCTTTGTCAAACCTGACCTTGAAAACCTCTCCATAAAGTAATCCATCCCAGTGCTTAATCACTGTACTAGTGAAATAGTTTTTCCTAATATCCAAGCCAGGCCTCCTTCAGTGCCACTTTAACATACACTCTGAAATAGGCATCCTTGTATGAAATTTTTTTACATATCTACAGAGGGCAGGGATAGCTCAGTGGTTGAGCAGTGGCTCGCTAAACCAAGGGTTGTGAGTTTAATCCTTGAGGGGGCTATTTAGGAATCTGGGGCAAAGAGATTATTTAAACACAAAACACAACTGTCAGGGGTGGCGATAGGTCCTGCTGTGAGTGGAGGGGAACTGGACTCAATGACTCACAAGGTCTTTTCCAGTTCTATGAGATAAGTATTTCTCTTTTAAAAAAAAATACACACAGGGAAGACATTTTAAAAGATAGGAGTGAACTGCAAAGGCTGATGGAGGAATTTAGAAACAGGATTAGTATCAATCTACTTTCCAAAAATCTTTTTTAAAATTTACTACATTTCATTAAGTAATTTTCAAATACTTTTAAATTTACTTCAACCTCGAACATATGATACATTTAGCTTTTCTTTGGTGAAATTCACTTAAAGAACACAACTGAAATTCAAGAGTGAGCGCTGGCCTAATTTAAAGCCATAGGACAATCCACCAGAATAGCAGCCAGGAGACGCTCATGAACCGCACCACTGCTTTTCTCTCTCTCTCTTTTTTTTTTTTTAATTAAATAAACAAAAAAGAGGAGCTGGTACTCAGCTTGCTCCCCATCCCCACTCCCGCCCCCCAGCTGATCCCACAGTGTGGGCTGCCTAGGTTCTAGTACTCAGTACTGGCAAATTCCAGCACAAAACAAGTGCACTTAAGAGCACCATGTGAAACAAACGTTTCTGATGTCTTTCATAACTCTTAACCATGATCACTAATAAAACTAACAGTATTTAAAGGCTTACTTAAAAGACTATTTAAAGAAAGGCATTCCATCCCTACAGTGAAATCAATGCAGAACTTGTAAGAAATGTGCACTTTTACAGAGCCTGACATCTAATCTTAGAACCGCTTACAAAACATTGATTAATTAGCCCTCAATGGCAATGAAGGTGGTATCCCTATTTTAGTAATAAGGAAAATTGATGTTTGAGCTCACAAAGGGATTCCAATACTAGCCTTGCAACAGATCTCATCTGTTGATTTTCATTCCCATGATACAAGTATGGGCACGTCTACACAGTTATTTTGAAATAAAAGCTGTTATTTTGAAATAACTATCCTTGCATCTACACAACGCAACCACTATTTCAAAATAGTGGTTAGCTTATTTCCAAATTGGTAAACATCATTCTATGATGAATAGTGCCTATTTCAAAACAGGTGCTAGTCCTCCTAGAATGAGGTTTACCCACTTGGAAATAGGCCAACCGTATCAATTGAAAAATGATGCTAAAGACATGTATTGCAAAAATGTAGCTTATTGTGCTACTGCAATGCCATAATCACTCTAGCCCCAACTTTAGTTATCGATAGTGTAAAGTATATTTTTCGTCACAGCACATTTAGAAAGATTACCCTCATCTTCCTCCTCTTCTGAGTCAGGTGCCTCATTATCTTCCTGATCAAATCCATCTAGGTATGTGATTTGATGAAGCAGCTCAAAAACGCTTTCTCTGTAATCTTCCAGGTTTGTGATCTCACAGTTGAACAAGTCAAGACTCTTCAGGTTCTTAAGATTTTGCTGAAAACAAACAATTAAGAATACTCATCTTTCTTCTTTTGGACAACACACAGTAAGTATTTGGTACTTTGAACTATCGTACTGTCACCTGCCAAACTCTAAAAGTGCTTTTTACCCCCAAAATCTTACACCCAAATAAACTGGTTAGTCTTTAAGGTGCCATAGGACTCCTCATAGATTTGCATTTACAGACTAACACAGCTACTCCCCTGAAAATTGTCAGAGTAAGTCTTAGCCTAAATCTAATAGATTGTGTACTCAGCTACACAATTTACTTTGTACTTACACTGGGTTTCCACGCTCTGCATGGAGTCTATTTTATATACAAAGTTCAGTACAATGTCTCTGTTCTGATAATTAAAACAGGTCATGGATATACCAAAACGTTCTGTGCTTCCATGATTTTTAATAGTTATGTTCCACTAAACGAGTGAAACTATTCAGGAGGTAGGGTTATGAGGGCAGAAAGCAGAACTGAACCTAGACTGTCAAGCTTACACCTCAAGATTTATTTATTCAACTCAGAAACTAAGGGAAAGCTACACAAATACTTAACTAATTGCTCTCAAGCTAATCCATAGGAGCTAATCAAACTATCCCATAAATTCAGAAGGAAGGAAGGATTCCCCCCCGCCTTTTTTTTTTTTTAAAGATACCTAAGAGTCACTTTGACTCTGCAATTACAGATGTCATTATATCAAAGCTCACTACAGAACTTTTAGTGCTCTGTGGAAGAGTCCATAACACCAGCTGGTATGCAGCAAGCCAGGGTGCAAACTCTCAGGCCAGATTAATCTTAAAAGAGTTCTATTACACATGACTCCCAAACTATTTCCAAACTACTGAACACCTCATAAAAGACAGTCTAAAGGCCAACTCTCACTCCATATTCTCCTGGCAATTATAGTTGCTAATATGAAAGTTAATCAAGTAATTATTGAATGTTTAGCTTCTTTTAGTGCATTTCAGCAACTGAAAGACAAGGAGGACCAGTATTTTGTCGACAGCTCTACACATCCTACAGACCATAGTTTGATAACCTCTGATCTGGTCCATGCCCCTGCTAATGAAGGACAGGTTCCAACAGTAAATTTTCAAGTATTGTCTTAACTGAACCATGGGAAGATGAATTTATTACAGCACAGTTATTAGAGCAAAGGATTAATTGGGATAAAAAGATAACACTCATCTGTTACTTGAACTCACAAAAAACTGAAGTATGGAAAAAGTAAACAATATTTTGCTCTATTGATACCTTTCAGATTTGTTTATTCTGTACAGGCAGCTAAACTACCCAGTTTATTACAGTAAACTCTTTCATCTCTGGCATTCTATTATCCAGAACTTTCAAATAACCAGCATTTTAACCATAAGTAAATTTTACTTATGTTTTCCATAAGCACAGTATAGTGAAAGTAAATACAAATAAATACAGTAAGTAAGTTTACAGTGTAGAATACTACTGTTAGTAAATAAAGTACTCTGCATAAATTTTTGTTTCTTAATATCTAACCTTGTTTTTCTTTAGCATTATGCTTTCATTAGTATACCTCTGTTATCCAGAATATTTAAATACCCAGTAACCTCCCAATCCTGGAGCTGCTAGATATGAAAGAGTTTACTGTATTGTTTTGTGCTTTATTGATATGTAAAACTAACAAACCTCATTTACTGCATTTATCAACTGCACTATAAGGCATTCCTAATGTCAACCATTTACAACCAATACATTGAGTTCAATTATAACACGATCTCCTTTTTGCCTTTGATAATATAGAGATGTAACAATGACTTACAATTTTTTAAAAACTATTTTATACTTACAAGAGCTTCCACAGTGCTGAGATCTTTGATTTTGTTGCCACTTAGATTTAGGTATGTGAGATTTGGACACTTTTCTGCCAGAACTTCCAATCCTCCTGAAATGATGTTGTCACTCAATTCCAACTATCATACACAGAAATTGGATAATTAGATAATTGGTTTCACTGCTATCAAAATTAAGAGCTTGTATTTTGTAATAATACATCAGCGGACCATTTGACCTGTACAACACAAAAACCTCAGGCTACTTACATAAAATAGAGTCTGTTTAACAAAGGAGTGTATATGGATGTGTATCTCTAAAGATTAACTTATTTATTTCTGTAGCACTTTACAAAGTGCTTGGTCCAGATAAATCATTAAACAGTTTCATTACTTGGGTCTCCATCCTGCAAACAGTTAAGTATGTGCTTCACTTTAATTCTGTGTGGTTCCATTGACTACCACTGGACTATTCTCACACTTTGCAGTTTATCATGTACTTAAATGTTTTCATGACTGGGGCCTTCGATTTTAAGTGAGAAGTATAATGTGACAGTAGATCCTTGTACAGGTTTTATTTAGGCATAATGGACATGATCCTGATTTCATTAGCCAGGGCTAAAACTCCAACAGAGCCAGCGTTTCATCCATTGGAGCCGAGTTTTCACCTAATATATCATCCCTAGCCCCTTTCTGTCTTTTCATGCAACTGTCTTAAATATCTTTAACTTAACTGTGGAAGTAAGAAGTAATTATACTTCTGATCACTGCCTTAGACATTAACTGGTGTTAGTTTAGTCTTAATATGTAAATTGCTTATCACTGTTTTGAAAGATAACTTTGAAGTTTAAGGAAAATTACAAAGGGTAATTTATAATTAGAAGCAATTAAATTCATTTCATTTTTAAGTTAGTGTTGCATATGAAAGACTACACACATTAATGACCTTGTATAAAAATAATAATAAAAATATAAAAATTTTTACTAACAAAATTAAATAAAAACACAACATCAATTGAAAATGCTACTATCAAGATATACCAGAATTTCTAGTGCTGAACACAACTACTTATTTTTCCAAGAGACTGTAGACAAAAATAATTTGAACATAATTTAAAAATACCTACACCACTTTAGACTGGCGTAATTTCAGAGCCCTGCAAACATTCTATTAAGACATTTCAATGTGATGCAAATGTGATACTGAATACTGAAAGTACACAAGAAGCTGTGTTAACCAAATATGTTTACATAAACAAATGTATAAATTTGGCCAAAAGAGAACAAACTGTTACATCTAGAGATACATACCTTTCGGAGTTTACTTAAGGTGGGGAGTCTGGCCAGCGATGTCAGCTCTACGTTGGCCATACTGAGAAACTCTAGCTCTTTAAATGAATCATTCAGGCCTTCAATTTCACCATTGCTGGATCGACAGTTATCAAGCACCAACTCTGTCACCTTTAAACGAACATAAAATTCCTCCTCAGGTTAATGAAGACCACACCGAACTTTATTTAAATCAGCAGCTTGACAAGTTAAACAATTAAGACACCATATTTTATTTTTCAGTTAGCCAAAAAACTTAATTTATCAGAATCCAATAGTCACTACAATTAACAATGCCACATAGCAAATGCATAGTTGCAGCTGTAGAGTCCGAAGCATAGTCCTAAAAAAGAAAATACGTAAGAAGCAAACTTTAGCAAGTGGTCAGAAATCTGTTATTTGAAGCCATAACCACAATGATACACGTAGGCCTTCATAAAGCTAGAAACATAGGAATTGCTAAACTAGATCAGGTCAATGGTCCCATCAAATAAATTATCCTGTTTCAGATGCATCAGAGGAAAATACAAGAAACACCATGTACACTGGATAATTCAGGAATAATGTCATATAAGGAAATTTCTTCCTTAAACCCCTCTCTTAAGTGGTTAGCTTATTTCCAGACCCATAAGGGTTTAATTTCCCCACTTTTTTTTTTAAATTCTATCAATTTAACCATGGATATTCTCACTACCCATAAAATAAGTTAATGCTTTTGCAAATCTTATTAAAAGCTTCAATGTTTAGTGGTGGTGTGTATCACAGGTCAATTATGCATTGAAGTATTTCCTTCTACATGTTTTAAAATGTATTGCTCTATTTCACAGAATGCCTTATATTGTAAGAACTGGTAAACTGGACAGCCTAATTAACATTTTTATTTTAATATACTATTTACTGTTTTGAATATCCCTCTCATGGGTATTAAGAGGCGTGGGCACTACATTTTTCCAGAGGAATATAAAATTTTAAACATTCTACTTGAAAAAACAAAACAGCTCAATATTAGTATGTGAATTTCAGCTTTGAAATCAGGGCAGTTCTAAAGAGCATCACACTTGTCGACCAACAGCTCCTTGGTCATTTTGATGGATAACACAGATAAGGAAAACAAAATTTAGAGTCTTATTTGACACCTCTACAGAAAGAAGGGAAAGTACAAGTGTTATCTTGTCTGCTTTTACTTTTGTCAGTTGGCATTCGACCCTCAAATTGTTTTAAAAGGACTCTGGAGGATTTCGCTCTGAAAACTAAAACAAGAATGTTTTATGAAATGCTGGAACTATTCTGTTGGAGCTATTCCAATCTCGTAATCATTTAATGTATGCTAATTTAAATGCCTATATAAGCTTTTCAAAATATTTGGTCCAAGATGCATCAAACTACGTATTGTTTGTTCAATTAATAGTTTTTATGCACTTGTCCTAGACTTCTTGTAAATCGGGTCATGCTCTCAGCCTGCCACTAAGTAACAAAACCTTCTGGTATCTACATATCTGGACTATAACTCTTGGAGACACCTAAACATACTGGTCAATACCATTCTTACTGACCTAGATGGAAAAACATCTGCTAGAACCATAAGTCAGCTGAGTTTAACAGGAGAGAATTGAAAGGTACCTGTTGATCAGCGGGCTCTTCATGCAGCTAGCACAGCACTAAATGAAATTACTATAGAAGATTAACTGAACCATTTTACTCTCTTAAAAATCCTTCCCAACACAAAATATATATGAATGAGTTTGAGCGCCTGAAAATAATTGTCTTAAATTTATGTTAGCTGCATTGGTTTGCTTTTTAAGTTCCATCAGGCAATCTATAGGAATTAGGGCTTTCAAACCATTACAAAATTAGTTATGATCAATCATCATGTTAAACTATAGAACACCATTTATGTACGTATTTTGGATATTTTCCTACATTTTCAATTATATTGATTTCAATTACAACACAGAATGCAAAGTGTATAGTGAGCTCTATTATTTTTATTAGAAATATTTGCATAGTAAAACAGTATTTTTAAATTTGGCTAATACAAGTACAGCGATGCAACAAACATACAATTATGTAAAAAAAATTGCTTTAAAAAATAAAACAAAAGTTAAAAACCTTAAAGCCTACAAGTTCATTCAGTCTTACTTCTTGTTCAGCCAATCATGCAGAAAAATAAGTTTGTTCACATTTTTGGGAGATAATGCTGCCAGCTTCTTGCTTACATCACCTGAAAGTGGGAACAGACGTGGCACTGTAGTAGCAGGTACCACAAGATATTTATGTGACAGATATGCTAAATATTTTTAAGTTCCTTCATACTTCAACTACCATTCAGAGGACATGTCCATGCTGATGGCAGGTTTTACTCCATAACAATCCAAAGCAGTGTGGACCCACACCTGTTCATTTTTGTTATCTGAGTCAAATGCTACCAACAGAAGGTTGAGTCTTTCGTGGTGGTTTGGGGTCTGTAATTTCCACAGTATTGTTCTTTTAAGACCTCTGAAAGAATGCTCAACACACCTCATCCCTCTCAGATTTTGGAAGGCACTTCAGATTCTTAAACTTTAGGTTGAGGGCCGAGGCTGTCTTCAGAAATCTCACATTGTGTTTTGCCAAATCTGAAAAGGTGTTCTTAAAACAAATACCATGTGCTGGGTCATCATCCAAGACTGCTATACCATGAAATATATGGCAGAATGCATGTAAAAGAGTATGAGATATACAATTCTCCCCCAAGTAGTTGAGTCACATTTAATTAATGCTTTAAAACAAACAAGGTATCATTAGAATGGAAGCGTGTCCTCTGGATGGCTGACGCACGAAAGGGCATATGAATGTTTAACCCATCTGACATACCTTGGAATGACAATACCTTTGAAGGCTGGCTACATCAGTGCAGTGCAAATGCCTGTTGCCACATTCAGGTGACATTGTAAATAAAAGCAAGCCACATCATAATGTGAAATGTAAACAAACATGTATGTCTCAGCAATTGACTGAATAGTAAGCAGGACTGAGTGGACTCCTAGGCTCTATAGTTTTTCTTTTATTTTGGAGTGCAGTTTAAAAAAAAAAAGTTATAAACATCCATTCAGTCAGCAGTAGCAACTAAAAAAGCAAATAATGTTAGCAGTCATTTAAAAAGGGATACAGAATAAGGCAGAATTTCTTATTTCCTCTATATAAATCCACAGTAAGCCCACATCTTGAATACTATCTGCAGATGTGGTCACCATCTCTGAAAAGGTATCTTGGCATTGGAAAAAGTTCACCAGAGGGCAACAAAATTTATTAGGGGTTTGGAATGACTGTCGTATGAGGAGAGATCAAAAAGACTGGAACATTTCTTCTTAGAAAACAGGAGACTGGAGGAGGAGAGGAATACGATAAAGGTCTATAATATCATGACTGGTGTGGAGAAAGTAAATAAGGAAGAGTTATTTACTTGTTGCCATAACACAAGAATAGGGCTCAATACATGAAATTAATATGCAGCAGACTTAAAATAAACAAAAGGAAGTACTTCTTCACATGTCAACCTGTGGGACTCCTTGCCAGAGGATGTTGTGAAGAACTGACTGTAACAGGGCTCAAAAAAGAGCAAGATACATTCACGGAGGATGTATCCATCAATGGCTGGATGGGTAGAAATTGTGTGCGTCAGAAGCTAGGAATAGGTAAGCAAGGAAGGATCATACTTGTTCTGTTCATTCCTCTGAGACGCCTAGCATTGGTCATTGTCAGAAGACAGGATACTGTGCCAGATGGACCTTTGGTCTGACCCAGTATGGTCATTATTATGTAAACAGCACTTTCATGACAGAGACTACGTTCCACTACTTGTATCAGCTGAACTTAAAAATTCAATTTATCAGTTTGACAGTGCAAATATTTGTAATCAAAAATACCAAAGTTAGCACTTTCTTTATTGTATTCTCTCTTGTAATTGAAATCAGTATATTTGAAAATGTAGAGCATCTAAGGTATTTAATAAATTTGAATTGGTATTCTGCTGTTTAACACTGTGATTAGAACTCTGATTAGTCACAATTTATTTTAATTGTGATTAATGAGTTAATCATGTGAGTTAATTGTGATTAATGGCCAGTCCTAATAAGAACACACTTGTCTATATATACACACTTGAGTCTTACAATGTAAGCAGACACCCTGGATTCCCCAATTTAAGAAGGATGTTCATTATGATCAGAACTGTTTGTATCTGCTGGAAAACTAAATAAAATATTAAGAAAATATTTTACATGAAATCTGAACATTGCAACGCACTTGAGACTTTCATCCCACTTCACTATAAAAGAAACAAAAAGTTTCACTATAAGCAGGCTCCATTTCCACTGGACTTTTGTTTTGAAGTTAAATTTCAGCGGCAGGGGCTGGCGATCTCTGCACCCCCTACATCTCGGCTCCCCTCATCAGAGCTACCTGACGAGCCACATGGCAACATAAAGAAGCGAACCCCGTTGTAGTGCATGACCTCGCAAAACCGAACCTTATTGCTTGGTGGGTGGAGGTAGAAAGGAAAAGCCTATCTTGTCTCTGATTACTAAAAAGGACCGCACAGCAATCGCCTTATCCGCCTGTAGCCATTAGGAAGGCTGGTTACAAGCAGCATAATTTCGGAGAAAAGACGAGGGTGCCATTACCCCATCATGCGCTCTCTGGGCAGAGCAGAAAACTCGGGGAAGGAAGGGGATGGGAAGGGGTAAGGAAAGATTAAAAATGATGCAATTCTAAATAAACAGCTCCAAATGTCAGCTGAGAAAGAAGTGGGAAACGTATTTTACAAAGAGGTTTTATAAAAATTGTCTGCCTCTCGCAGATTGCTGGAAAGGACCGCAGGAAATCAAAGTCATATACCCAGATAGTTCTAAAATGGATTCGGTGCAACTATGACCTGTTTACAATATCTACGTAGTAGAAGTTAAAAATAAACAAGGCAAAGTACGCCAGCGATGGCAACGAGGAGATCATAAAAGTTAAGGCGCCCCAAAAAGCAGCTGCAGCTTGAAGGCTCGTTAAAAAAAAAAATCTCTCTCCAACCCACTGATGTTGAAGCATGGTGGGTGACCCAGATTTGCCGCACGCAAGAGTAAAGTGAGCACGGACGGCGGGGAAATGAGAAAGAAGTTCTCACTCCAAATCCAACATCGACACCGAACCGGGGGAGCACCCTTTAAATTTAATCAAGAACTAGTATGGAGAAAAAAAAAAACTAAGAATGGAAGCCTCCAAGTGAGGGTTACCCCGAAACTGCGGCTCGGGAAGGGGCTACAGGGGGAATGGAAGGAAGCGAGTTAATTTCTGTTCTCGGGTCACCGGGAGAAACCTCTGAGACCGTGCCCATCGCCAGGGGCAAAGGGCCCATCCTAGGCACCAGCTGCCCCACTTGTCCAGTGCCGCACCCGCTGAGCCTTGGCTGGAAGCTCGGTCACGGGGTGAGGGTGACGGGGGGGTAGGCAGAACGGGCTGCGGAGATACATCGCAGCAGAACAGCTAGGGTTGCGCGGGTGCCCAAGCTGCATCCGCGGAAACCTTTGGAAACGCGAGGGCGGAGGGAAGCGGGGTGGGGGAACGCGGCGGCCTCGCAGCGCAGAGGTGTCCGGCCCCACGTGGCAGCTGCCCCCCCCGGGCGATGTATCAGCTGTTCAGCGAAGGGGAGCAGCCGGGGGGCGTCACGTCCCCTCACCTTCTCCGGGGCCCGATTCCTCAACTCCAGGGTGATGCGCTTCTTCATCTCCATCTCCCCCCTCCCTGAGGCCCCCGCGCCGCGAGGGAGGGACCCGACGCCGCTGCAAATGGAGGCAGGAGTTTGGGGTTCGAACTCCACCGGCAGCCGCCCCACCCCCTCCCCTGGTACACACACGCAGCTCCTGCCTCTTCAATGGCCGCTCGCGCACTGAGCCTCCATGACACGGCGCACTGAGCCCCCTCCCAGACGCCCCGCCTTCGCGGAAGCGTCGCCTCCCTGCGCCCCATTGGCCCAGAAAGGCTTCACGGCGGGGTGAGGGGATTGGCTCTGCCGGACGCTCATCAAACAACGTCTGTTTCGCGCCCTGCCGCGTGCGGAGCCTTTCCTGTCTTTGTGCGCTTGGCGCGCGGCTAGTCCATGTGTTACAAGGTCGGGGGTTCCCTATTGGGTAGGGTCACGCCAAGTGCACGTGTGTGCAGAGAGGGTTGACGTAAGTTGTGTCTTGTGCATGACAGTTGTACAGGTACGCGTGAAACTTTCAAGGTAAAACTGCATTAAATAGCCGTTCCCAGCCTAGATACAAATTGCTTTTTGCCAGCAGTGCTCAAACTCCATTCGCTCAATCGAGACCATTTAGCACCTATTTTGTGTTCTCTAAATTTAGATTCTACAGATTTAAGTCTACATATTTGTCAGGGGAGGGAGGAGGATCTGCAAACGCCATAGGATAAATAAGCAGTTATGTCGCCTATTGGAGACGAGCAAATGAGCTTTTGTGGGTAAGACCCATTTCTTGACTTCTAAGTGGCTCTTACCACACAAGCTCATGCCCTAGTTTGTTAGTCTCTGAAGTGCTACAGGACAGCTTGTTATTTGTGAAGCTAGGTTAAATAAAAGAGCTTAAATTGCACTGACATCAGTTAAAAGATCCCGGTGCAAGAAAGTAATAAAAAGCTCAATGAGCTGTCCAGTGTTTGGCCTCCATTCTTCAGATTCCTAGCTGAGTGAGGGAAAGGTTTACCTGTTCCAATGAGTTTGCACTATGCCATGTCTTATATATGGGAGTGTAGTAGCATGACACAAACTTCAAAATAGGTGAGTTTGTGGCTCTGCTTAAAATTCAGATAATGTTTTTGAGCTCCCAAGTCCCTGGTTTCTGTGCTTACATAAAGATAAAAAAAAAAAAGTCCTGACTCCAATGCACCTTGGTGTAACAGTATCACAGTACAATAAATTTCCATTTCTGGCAGCCCTGGAATAGTCTGGGTAATAGAGTGGTATACCGAGCAATACATAACACTAAACAAAAATAAGATTGGATATTAAGAAACAAATAAAGTATGTAGAGTACTTGATTTGCCAAAAACATTGTAATTGTACACTGCAAATTTATATAGTATATATAGCTGTATTTATTTGTATTTACTTTCACTATACCGTACTTATGGCAAATGTAACTAAAATTTACTTATGTTTAAAATGCTGGTTATTTGAGCATTCCAGATGGTAGAATGCCAGATATGAAAGAGATTCTGCTGTTTCTATTATACCAAAAGCCTCAAATAAAAACAAACAAAAAAGAACCTAACCAGTGACATGTACCTATCCAGAAGCTCTGCAATTAATTGGACACTGCCAGATGTAGCCCAGTTTTTGCTTGCAACCCCATCTTTCCTCTAAAAAAAACCAAAAACCCTAACTCTGATGGGGCCACCACAGTACAAATAATGGTTCACCTAGAAGGTAAATAACAGAGAAAGCTGTGCTAGTCTATATACTATCAAAACAAAAAAGCAGTATAGTAGCACTTCAAACACTAACAAAATAATTTATTAGGTGAGCTTTCGTGGGACAGACCCACTTCTTCAGACCATAGCCACACCAGAACAGACTCAATATTTAAGGCATAGAGATAAACTAGAAGATAAACTTTGAGTCAGATATTTAAAGTTAAATGAGAAGATTTAACTCTAAAAAGATAAATGTCAAAAATCCCTACTGCCCAAATACTTATATATTATCAGCTAGCAGGTTCCTGGAGGTATTATGATGATAATGCATCTGGAGGTATTTGAAAGAGGAAGAGAATACTTTATGGATGAGAATTACTTTATGGAGTTATTTGCAGTGAATGTTAAATGCTAAAGGGGTGTCTTGGACAAGTACAGTTTCTTTTGAGAGAAGCAGGCAGTGGAAGCAGCTATTGTGGTATGATGTGCAGGGTTGATGTAAAGGTACAAGAGCAGATTAATAGGGATGGCTTTAAGTATAAAGATTTAAAAATAATGGGAATTTTTGCTATTGCTTCAATGGAGGCAGGATTTCATTCCCATGTTTATAGGGTTAAGACTCCTATGTCTCATGATTGAGATTTGGTCTACACTAGCAATTTGTTGGTATAACTACGTTGCTCAGAGATGTAGTAAATCCAAACCCCTTAAAGAGGCAGTTATACCGACTTAATTGCTGATGTAGACAGCGGTATGTTGACTAGAGTTTGGAGAGGTGGAGTACTGGCAAAGGTAGTGTTCTTACTGAAGTGTTACTGTTGCACCACTATTGCACTTTAAGTGTGGACAAGTTCTATAATTTAAGTGACATACTGGTTTTGAACTGAGAGTACACGTGTTTCTTCTCTGGCACTGTTATTCTAACACCATATCTATAGTACCACATATGTTGACAAAACAAATGTTGCTCAGGAGTGTGAAAGAACACCCTCCATTAACAGAAGTTTCACTAGTGTTTTAGTGTGTACAGTGCTGGTGGGAAAACATTGCTGGCCAACACAGCTATTGCTGCACATTGAGGTGGTTTTATAATGTTGATGGGAGTTTTTTCCTGTTGTTCAGTGTAGAACAGCTGTATGAATGATCTCATAGTATTACAGACACATCACTACAGCAGTGCCCCTGTAATCTTACTATTGTAGATAAGGCCTAAATCTTAAGGTCCATGATAGGGTGCCACCAGGTGGCACAATTAGGATCTACAAGTTCTTTTACTTAGCATCATGATACTGTTTGCTCTTTGAAGAAGTGCATTGTTAATGTGATGGTGTTCTTTTGGAAGAGACAGGGCAAGCACCAGGAGAGTTAATCTCTAATTTAATCTCTCTAATTAGAGGAAATTCTTGAGTCAGAATTGCTTTCTTGGAAATGGGTATTACTGTTTGGTCTGAAATGCCTGAATGAGAGGATTGTCCATGTGCTATTTGTGACCATTTCTGTTCAAAGACTGGAGTAAAATAAACAGTTTATGCTAAGACTGTATTCATAATCTACATCACTGATTTCTCCTATGGGCAACTGACCCACAAAGACCTGACATCTGTGATTGCCTTGCATGTGAGCAACATAATGACTTTACAACATCTTTTAAAAAGGTGAACATATATATGAGAAAGGTAGCATTAGACACTTTTATTTTTTACAAAAGATACGAAAGGGAACATTTACATCAACTTCTCCAAGTCCATTTAAGTCAATGGTAGGACTGGAGTAAAACCCATGAGCTTCTATGTCTAGTCCCCATATTCTGTAACTATCCCACCTTAGAACTAAGTTATGCATACATAACTAAAAATATGCAGAATGCAACATGGGAAAATAGAGCTATAAACAAGCCTTAAATTTTGCTGCTGTTGCTAACGTACTTAAATGAGAATCATTCTTTCCATTTTGGGTTAATGAATGTACATGAAACTTTGAATGAAGCTAACTTTTTCTACCATTTTAAACATTTAATTTTCTAGTTCTTTCTTAAGGCTTCAGTCCTGTAAATTGCTGAGCTCTCTAGCACAATCCAGTGGAACAGTGACACGTGAGCATAACTACTCCTTCAAATCAATTACTTCAGTTGGAGTACTTACATATTTCACTTCAAGCACATGCCAAAGGGTTTTGCTAGATGAGGCTAAAAGTGTACAGCATATGTCAGGATTTAGCCCTAACAGTGTAAATATTTCCTTGTTGATTCCAGTAGCCTTACAAGTAACAATTTAGAGATGAATAGATTGGTGCCTTTCAGGAATTCAATGTCAGTACAAAAAAGCGAGAATGTCAGCACTTATGTTATACTGTGTAGAAACTAGTTGGGAAAATATTTCCTCTTTCACGTGCAATGTATTTTTAATATGAAACTACAGAAGGGTGCAATACTCTCTCATTTATCAGATTTTCTGGCAAGGGTTAAGAAATGTTATAGCAAAAAATACTGAATATTCTGCCACCTCTGCAACACTTTGGCATTTGAAAGTACTCTTTTTATCATTCTTGAGAATAAAAAGTCACTTGTGAATACAACAGAATTAATGGTGTTGCATTTTTGGTTTTGGAGCAAACTGTAAAGATATTGGCTGTCTGCTATGGTACAGTGGTGGAAGTTGCATATCTATAGTTTAGACTGAGGCTAGCCTTCTGTTTAATAGCTGGTATTTCTAAGTGTTCTAAAGCACACGTTTACTTGGATGTTGTGAAAATGCTGGGCCTCTTGCACATCAGGGATAGAGTTCGTGCTTCAAGTTTGAGTTGCTTTGAGCAAGGAATTTCTGAGATAAAGACCTCATCATTGTAGAAAAATCCTCTTCTGAGGTGATTTATATGTCCCTGTCCATGAGCTGTGGTGTCTGTATGGTTGCCCTGCATCCTGACCAAATAGCTCTTAAGCTAAGCATTTTAAACTTATAACCTGCTTTACCAGCAGTGGTGACATATTTCCCTCACAAACCACATCAAAATTAGATAAATTAAAAAACCATATTCACTGTTAAAATGGAGTTTTAGAAATCCAAAATGGCCACCGGAGAATGACAGTTAGAAAATAACAGTTGTAATTAATATTCGGCGAGCTATGAATATGTATAAAGTTATGGTTTGAAAAGTTTCAAACTGATTGGTTACTTTAGGATCCTCATACATATGTAATAGTCAAATGCCCCTTTGATACATTGTGGCACTAAGGAGGACCTAGCAGGCAGAGGTTGTCAAACAGGTCCACCCAGGCTGCATATATTCAGGAGAACAGCCCTGCTTGGGGCATTCCGAACCAGACCTTGGAGGGGAGCAGAAGAAGAAAGAAGACTACGGAGAAGGACTGAGCTAAGAGCTGGACTGAGCCTGTAGCTAAACATCGCTGGCAGAAGAGCCGAAGCTGACCTGCGTGTCAGTCATCGCTCTCTAGCTGCCGTGGGCCGTCGAAGAACAGAAGAGCTCCAGCCTGAAGACCAGAAGAGCTCCAGTCTTCATAGAGCTAAATCACTAGTAAGGCTCCGGTTCTTTTACCCGGAGGGTTTGCCTGGCAGACCGCACCGCCCAAACAACGGTGCCCTGCACGGGGAAACCGCAGCAGCGACCCTGCCCTTCCAGTCACCGACCCTAGCTCAGGCCGGTGTCTGAAATATCACGGTCGTTCCTAAAAAACACAGGAGGTTTTTGTTAACCAAGCCGGTTTTTCCTCCTGGCTCTCTTTTTCTCCCTCCTTTACTATCTGACCTGACGCGGCTGCCGTACAAGCGCGCTGTGAGGGTCATAACTTCCTAGCTCGAAGAGAACTACAGGCCCAGCGCCTGGATCACAGAGCAGGAATAAGGAGGTATTCATGGTCTGGGTTTAGGGTTAAATAATTGGGTAAGCAGTTAATGTTTTCATATAGCTTTGTAATAGAGGGTGGATTAGGACTTCCCCAAGTCCATGATCAGCGCCTTATATTTTGTATTCCTTGTCCTTCTGTAAAGGCACAGGAGGCCAATGCTATTGGTTTAGCTTAAAACTATTGCATGCACACAGGAGGGTAGTTAGGTAAACTGCGTTGTTACTATAATCCAGAGCTATAAGCTCCCCCCTATTTAGGAGGGTAGAGCGGTCAGGGATAACCCAATAAAGGGAAAACCCTGGTATTCTTAGTAACCCTTTAAGGGTAATGAAGGTCTGCAATAAAGGGCTACCATAACAAGGTGGTCGAAATAGGCAGTACCATTTTTTGAGGGGATAACCTTTAACTAGGAAAACCCCTCCACTTAACTAAGGGGAAAACCTCTCAGTAGGAAACCCCGCATATACTGGGCTCTCCCCTGCTTGGCCAGCAGGGCAACCCATTTAACTAGAGAATTAACCTAGCTTAGTGCAGGCAAATTCTTATTCTTATTATAAGATCTGCTCCCCGCGGTAGTCGGCCAAGGGTTGAGCGACCTGGTGAACCTCAGGAAGATCCAGGAATAAATAAATAAATACAATACAGCTCTGAAGTTAATCTTTCCATTTTACAGCACGCATCAAAGGCTGCACAGTCCGTCCCGGAAGCACAGTAAGTAGCTGAGGGATTAGATAGCAGTGCTGTTACAGCAGTTACCTATTGTTTAAGGCTATAAGCCATAGTATTCAAATCCTGTGCCTATTCCACAAAAACAAGGGCTTACATATTTTGTGCAACTTAGCTTACCAAAATTCATACTTTTAAGTTATAAAATAAGCCCTGTCTCCCTGTTTAAACCTGACATCTTGTTTGTATTTTCTTCCTTGGGTAAACACACCGCAGCAGCGCAGTTCACACACCCTGAAACCCCGTTGTGATTAAATCCACCGTAGACGGCGAGCAGGGTCGCGGGGTAAAATCCTGGGAGCATTGGTAAGGACTCAGTTTTAGTCCAGTCCATTGCTCTGGTGTGATTGACTTGACCTAATCAAATATTCAAATTTATTCATACGTCACTCGCATCCTCGATAATCATAAGTTCCATGACATCACTATTTTATTGTTCCTATATTTTTTTACACCCCTGCAATAGAAACTGTGCTGTGATTTTTCATAAACTGATATAATCCACTCAGGATTGATTTCAGCTGCAGTCTGCATCCACCAACCCTTTGCTAACCAGTATTTTTAATATTCTGGGTATATGTTGGATCTACAGTGTGGCTCTAGTCAAGATGAAAAGTCAGAATTGGAACACAGCATCATAAAGCAATTACAACTCATACTTGATGGGGAACATATCTGGAAAGAAATCTTTGAACTTCCTTTTCTGGTCTTCCAATAACTCCCCAACCTTGCTAAGTAAGCTCCCTGCAGACCAGAAAACAAAAACATCCACTAAAAGTGGTACTATAGTAGTGTTCCCTGAATGATTGGGTGGCTGCCCAGGAGAGATTCAGGTGCTGCCCAGCTGATTAACACAGCACCCACAGCCACCCAAAGAGGGCACCGTGGGTTTTTATTGATTGAGCACATCTGCACATGCATTGGTACGCATAACAAAATTTATTCTGTCCATGGATAGAAAAAATTAGAGGGAATACTGTACTAGACCCTGTTAAAGTAACATATGCAAAAGATGTATTTCCACTATTTTGATAATAAGTACTCCTTAAAACACACCTTTCAAGACCCATGAGTTCCAAATATGCTTATCGGCGTTTGTAGTGTACCTCTTTCAGTTCATCAGACGCCCAGCAGCAAATGTGCAGATGAAACCAAACAATTGTCGTCGTAAGTGAACTCATACAGAAGGTGTACACTTTTCACAAAGCCATGATAGAATCATAGAATACTAGAAGTGGAAGGGACCTCATCCTGAAGTCCAGTCCCTTGCCCTCATGGAAGGACCAAGCACCATCTAGATCATCCCTGACAGATGCCTAGCCAACCTGCTCTTAAATATCTCCAGCGGTGGAGATTCCACAACCTCTCTAGGCACCATTCACATGTTACCTCTTAATCCTTATCCTCAAAGGAAACCTTAATAACAACAAAAAATAAGCTTGAGAATTTATGTGCATAATCTACTGGATATTAACAACTCTCCATGTAACAGTGATGCAAAGTTTTAGTTTATTACAACAAATTGTAACACACTTTTACTTCCTGAGTAACTGAAATTCATTTTATGTGAGTTCCTATAGCATGTGTGAACCCCTCTGCGGTCTCTCATTTGTGTTGATGCAGCAGGACTGAATTTCTGCCAAACCAGGAAGTTTTCAGGCAGATTTCCACGAGGATATGTTGGTGGCTTGAGAAGCTGTGCTGTGACTGTTCAATTTGCCCAATATTCTTTTATTGTAAGTTCAGCGCCTATCTGTGGCTGATTTCTGAGAATACATTTTGAAGATGTTTCTTCTGGAAGTTTTGCCTGGTGAGCAAAGTTTCGGTTTAAAGAGCCAATATTGCTAATTTCTCTAAAATCCTTTCCCATATTCAGACTATATTTCAGGAGAAATGTAAAAGAAAATAACTTTCAATTCCATAGATGAAGGATTCTAGTAAGCAGCTGCAGAAGGGTGCTGATGCATTTTCCTCAGCCATTTCCTGAATGAGACTGCCTTGATAAAAGAAAACCAAGTATCTGTGATTTTCAAAGAGGTTGCCAAGCATCAAAAAGTGCACATTAATAGAGAGCTATGGTGTGGCATAAATTCAACAATGAGTAATGTAGTACAGGATACTGTTGTATCAGTCAAAACAATAATCTTTACCGTGAAAAATAAACATAAAACAAATTTTGATGTTGTATGACAGTTCTTTCAATCCACACAAACTAAAGGTGCATACCCATCAGTTTCAACAGTGAGTCCAGTAATTTTTTCGAAAAAAGGATCCCAGATGTATTGTAAGATTTTAGAATATTTTAGTCACATAGCCCTTTTTAAAACACTTGTAGTAAACTTCATAAATTTTTCCTACATATTGTTGTAGAAAAAAGGAGCTAGTGGACAAGTCACTATAAATATATAAATAAAACAGTACCCCAAAGATGGAGCATACATAGATTTTTTTTCACCTTGGTTCAAAGGGAAATCTCAGTGCAACTATGACTGTGGCCATCCCACAATAATTGTATCGTGCTACTTTAGGTGCAGGAAAGAGAGAGTGATACAAGTTGAAGTACTTGGTAAAGGAGGTCCTCAGATCCAGCTATGCTATTAGATTATTTTAATAAAAAAAGGGAAGTTATTTTAAAAACTTACGTCACAGAAGGGGCAGAAGTATATATACCTCCCACTGATGTAATTTGGTCGAGAGTTTCTTAGATGCAGCATCCCAAAAAGGAGCTGATTTTAATATTTCATTTTTTCACCACAAGGACTGAGGTAGATTTTGAGTTAGAGGAGAGGAAATCACCCATTAGGATGAATAGGTCGGTTCACACATCTAAGAGCCAACTGTTTTAGGTTGTACCAAAACAAAAAAGCAGTCATGTAGCACGTCAAAGACTAACAAAATAATTTATTAGGTGATGAGCTTTCCTGGGACAGACCCACTCTGTCACTGTTTTAGGTTGTATGCATCTCCATGGGGTTTTGTAATTTAAATGGGAATATCCTATTGTGATCAACAGACCACTTCATACCTCTGCAATCCCATGCTGCAGCAGATTATGCAGAGACACTTCTCTTTATACTAGCCTTTGAAGTAGAGATCAAAGTTTTGATTTTGAGTGGGACATAAGCTCCTACCTGCCTATATCATTTTTGAACCTCGACTTCTAAAACTATGACTACACTACAGATCTTACAGTAGGATGCATATGATAATGGGAGAGAGCTTGCCCATCGATTTAGTTACTCCAGCCCCCAGAAATGATTGTAGGGTACAATCAACCACACAAGGTCAAATTTGGTGTTACTCCTCATGAAAAGTAGGAGTTGCAAAATTGACATTAGAAGCTCCTAAAGTTGACAGAACAGACCCTTTGCTTAGAAAATAAACTTAAGTCAGCTAAGTTCAACCTAATCTTTGAGACCACATCTACACAGCAGCCTTATTTCAAAATAACGTGTTTTGGAATAGCTATTCCAGAATAGGGCTGCTACACCCAAAAATGTAGTTTGAAATAGCACATAGCTGTTTCAAAAAACATAGTCTGTGCACACGTTTTTTTCAAAAGAAGAGCTATTATGCATCTAACAGCACCTATTTCGAAATATTAATTTCAAAATAGGCACTATTCCTCCTGCAGTGAGGTTTACCAACTTCAAAATAATGCACCCGCTATTTCGAATTTATTTGAAAATAGTGTGTGCTTAGTGTAGACAACAGCAAAGTTATTTCAAAATAACAGCTGTTACCTCAGAATAACTTGGCTGTGTGGCTGTAGCCCCCGTGTAGTTCAGGCCATAACTATATCAGTAGCGGAGTTCCAGCCAAGATAATGCTGTGCATATCATTGCTTAGGTTGATGTAATTTACATCACTCGGGGGTGGCTTGTTCACACCCTTGAACAATATAATTTATGACGATGTGAGATATAGTATGTACATAGCCTAAATAACTACAACTTTGAAAATATTGCCCCTTATTTACAGGGAAATTGAGAGCATAGACTTATTTTATATTTAAAAAATTCATATAAGTACTGAAATTAGGTTGATTTAACCGTCTATTGTAGACATAGCTAGGTTAATGCAAAGATTCTTCAGTCAATCTAAGCACTGTCTTTTAGAGAGGTAGATTAGCTACAATGATAGAAAAACTCCTTCCATCAGTGCTGGAAACATCTACCAACAATATATGTGCCACTATAACAACAGTAGTGGAGATGTGGGTTGAGTTTAGAAACCGGGGTAGATCGCGGCTTTTGGTAAAAGCTTCCTTTTTTATGAAAACGGTTGTGAAGTCTTCAAAAAGAGAAATAGGAAAAGCCTCTTTAAAAGTAAAAGCAGATTATAAATTGAAGGTTTCGTCAGTCCTGGTTTTAGGACCAATTTACAATAGCTAGGTAGTTAACAGTGTCAGAAGCCGAGTAGAAGGGGATGTGTTTGTTGTACTTTGTTGCATAAACTGAGCAACAAAAAGGTATAAACAAGTAAACAAAACACCCTGCTCTAGGTGACTCATGATAGCACTTGGAAGGTGCACTAGTCTCCCTATGCTTCTGCCAAAATTTTAATTGCTAAATGGGGTGTCCCCTCAGGCCCCCTTCTCAGGCAGTAGTCACCTATGAACTCTGCTACAAAAAAGAATTGTTAAAACATAGAACAATAGCCAGATTCAGTGCAGACGCTGGCTTCACCTATTGGCTTCTCATACAGTTCTGAACAAAGAAAAAATGTAGGCAGTGTTCTTTGAGAAAGGAGTCCAGGCAAGGTTTTATGTTTTTTCTCATTCGATGACTCTGCAGGAATACAACTGCAAATGAAAAAGCTTGCCTTTTTCAAAGCGATGGTGTTAGGTTTTAAAACAAAGTCACCTCTGTTGAATTCCATACATTAGTAAATTGTTACTATAATGCAGTAGACCAGAGATCCCACAATAGAAAAGTTTGTTCTTCTTTCTTTAGAAGCTTTATGGGCTAAACTCTTAGTATTAAGTACTGGCTAAGGTAGAGTATCATGGACAGGATGCAACGCCGGAGGCCATCTGGCCTAAGCATTGGCAGATCTTGTTAACTGTTCAACTGCAGGCATTGGTGCTTGTCTCTGATAGTGGTAGGACATATTGCAAGATTTGTAGTGCAGTACAGTTGTGTGTGTGTGTGTGTGTGTGTTATGAGATGCAAGAAGACCTTTAAACCTTTTAGAAAACTACGGGATCTTTTATGCTTGTCAGAAGGTACTGTATTAGCAGCATAAATCATTGAGGCTACGTCTACACTAGAACGCTATGTCGAAGTAACGACATCGAAATAGGCTACTTCGACGCGTATCATCCACACATCCTTCAGGGCTGGTGCCGTCAATGTTCACCGTTGAAGTAGAGATGGGGAATGTTGAAAGGGGCTGCCCCAGAAGGAAAAGCAGAGTGTCCACACACACAAGCACCCCCCTTCGAAATAAGCGGCCAAGAAAGCCCACAGATGGGGCCACAGGACAGACTAGCCCTTCTGGGGCAACAGTATGCTGCTCCCTTAAAGGGCCCCTCCCAGACACACGGCCTGCACTGCACGAGCCCTGCGTTGGTGACACAGGTCTCGCAGACCTTGAGCCCGCAGACATGGATGTCCAGCAGCAGCTGGAAGCCCTCCAAGCCGCCTCCTGTGGGGCAGGCGCCCTGCTAGACACTGCATGGGCGGCCACCCAGCAGCTCCTGGCAGGGGAGCCCTCCGCAGGGGCACAAGGGGATGCCCTGGACCATCAGGCCCTCCTGCTCCCCCCTCCACCGGGTGCCCTGCTGGCTCTGGAGCTACCCCTCCTGCAAAGAGTGGTGGGAGCACCTGGTCATGGGGGAATGGGATGATGACCAGTGGCTGCGGAACTTCCGCAGGAGCTGGCAGACCTTCATGGAGCTCTGCCAGTGGCTCACCCCCTGCCCTGAGGCACCAGGAAACTCGGATGCCGTGCGCCTTCACCATCAAGAAGAGGGTCGCGATAGCTGTCTGGAAGCTGGCCACTCCAAACAGCTACCGCTCCGTGGGCCATCAGTTTGGCGTTGGTAAGGGCATAGTTGGGGCTGTCGTGATGGAGGTAAGAAGGAGGCCTGGGCCTGCACCAACTGGGAGGTGAGAGGCCCAGGTGGGGGGGAAGGGTGCACTCTGCATACCCTCATGGGCGCCCATGTCACCTCCCCCCGGTGGTGCGTGTGCTCAATGCCCTGCTGCTGCAGAGGGTCATCTGAGTTGGGGACCTGGACGCGGGTGTCGTGGGATTCGCTGCCATGGGATTCCCTACTGCTTCAGAGCCCTCGATGGGACCCACGTCCCTATCCGTGCCCCGAACCACAGTGGTGGGCACTATGTCAACAGGAAGGGCTATCACTCCATGGTCCTGTAGGCCATGGTGGACAGCTGTGGCTGCTTCCAGAACGCATATGTGGGCTGGCCCGGCTGTGCCCATGACGCTCGCGTGTTCTGCAATTCGGGACGGTGCCGCTGGCTGGAGGCTGGAACAGGCTACCCCCAGCTGGCCGCTGCCCCTAGCTGCCAGGCCAACTGGGATGGGGTCTGGGTCTGGGAGGCCCTGTGGGAATACTTTGACCAGGGGGCTTAGTGAACGCCACCCAAGCCATCCCTGGTGGGTCCCCTGCACACCGCCTCTAGCACCCGCACATCGCCCCCACCGACAGCACACGGGACACGGGGTTTTTGAAAAATAAAATTACTTGATTGCTAAATAACCAAAAACCTTGCCTCTGTGCATATAAAACTAATAACAAACAGCATCGTAAAAAATAACTATATATGGCGGGTACAGCTATGTACATGGGGGAGATGTGGCCAGGCCAGCCATCAGCTCATCATTCCAGGGTGGGGTGGACGGGTGCAATCCCCGCCATGTCTGGGTGGCTGGTGCTCCCTCAGCTGGGGTCCCCAGCGAGGCCAGATGGGGGCCGGAAGGACAGGGAGGTATGGCCGGGGTGGGTCCTCCACCTGGTCGTCGGTCCCAGTGGGCTCCTACCCTGCAGAGCTGGCAGGTGGGGCAGTAGTTGGGATATCAGGCGGGGCGGCAGGGAGGCAATGGAGGGGCAGCCGGGCCACCAGCTCCTCAAAGGTGGAGGCCACGTGATTGAAGGTGACCATAAAGTTCCGCCAGGCCTCCTGACACCAGGCGGCCTCCCGATCCTCGAAGTGGAGCCTCTGCTCCATGATGTCCACCTGGTGCTGGAGGGCAGCAGTCACCTCGGGGTCATGAATAGTGCACCTCTGGCCCTGGCGAGGGTGGGCCCGTACCGGCACTGGCAGTGCTCCTGGGCGGTGATGGTCTGGGGATTTTGGGGGGCTGTCTGGGACCACAGATGGTGGTATGCTGTCCTGGCCCTCAGGTGGTGCGGCTGCAGAAATGGGGGAGGGAGGCCGTGAGTACCAAGCCCTGACCCTTGGCCCACCTGCCCAACCCCCCATGGACATCTGGGCTGCGTCTACACGTGCACGCTACTTCGAAGTAGCGGCACCAACTTCGAAATAGCGCCTGTCACGTCTACACGCGTCGGGCGCTATTTCGAAGTTAACTTCGACGTTAGGCGGCGAGACGTCGAAGTCACTAACCTCATGAGGAGATAGGAATAGCGCCCTACTTCGACGTTCAGCGTCGAAGTCGCTAACCTCACGAGGAGATAGGAATAGCGCCCTACTTCGACGTTCAACGTCGAAGTAGGGACAGTGTAGACGAGCCGCGTCCCGCAACGTCGAAATTGCCGGGTCCTCTATGGCAGTCATCAGCTGTGGGGTTGAGAGACGCTCTCTCCAGCCCCTCAGCTCACTGGTGGCCGCGTGGAGCGGCCCCTTAAAGGTCCCCTCCCCCGCCCTGACTGCAGGAGGCTGAGGCAACGTGCAGGTTCCTGCCTGCACCCGCGGCGAGCCTGCACAGCCCTCAGCCCCTGACACCGGCCATGGCTGCCCAGCAGCGCCCCCAGGGGACCCCCCCCAATGGCAGCCAGAGCAGCCAGAGGACCAGCCAGTCTGGGAAGCGGCAGCGGGGCCCCTCTTGGACGGAGGCCGAGCTGCGGGACCTGCTGGGGCTCTGGAGCGAGGAGAAGGTGCTCCAGGTAATGGGGAGCAAGAGGCGGAACGCGGATGCGTTCGCTCGGCTGGCCGACGGCCTGGCTGCCCGGGGTCACCCTGCCCGCACTCCTGACCATGTGCGCAGTAAGGTCAAGGAGCTGCGGCAGGGTTATGCCCGGGCCCGGGATGCGGCCAGCCGATCTGGGGCCGCCCCCGTCACTTGCCCCTTTTACAGGGAGCTCAGGGACATCCTGGGCTCCCGGCACACCTCCTCCCCTCCGGCCACCCTTGACACCTCGGCTGACGAGCCCCAGCAGGCCCTGCAGCCGGAGTCCGACCCAGAGGCAAGCCCCGCACCCCGGGGGGCCCCCCCCCGGAGGCCATCCCCGGGACATCACGGCAGGAGGAGGGGGGGGGGGGGCTCCTCCTCCGCAGAATCCAGCCTGCAGATCCTCCTCCTGCCATCCCGGAGCAGCAGCAGGGCCTCTGACCCCCGGGGATCTCCGGACCGTGGGAGCGGACCCACAGGTAGGTACCCCTCTCTGGTGGACACCCCGGGGCTTGAGGGGCGGGGGGAACAGAGATGTGTCCAGGGCCCCCCACACACTCACATGGCCATGGCCCCAAGGACACCAGGGCCATGGCCCTCACAGCACTGCAGCCATCAGCCCCTGCCCCCTGCCACCCTGCATGACAGTGCCATGCCCCATCCCTGGGCCAGGGGGGAGCGGAACCTCGAGGGGCCCCCGGGCGGAGGGGGTGGGACACCCCGCAGCAGCAGCATGTGATGGAGTGGGGGGAGTGCCAAAGGGAGACTCAGGCTACGTATGAGCCACAAGAGCCGAAGAGCTCCCAGGGCCAAAGGAGGATCCTGGCGCTACAGCTGGCAGGTGACACCTCTGCCCTGAGCAAACAGGAGGGAGGAGCCGAGCTGGCTTGGAATTGGGGGGCGAGGGCGGGGGCCACAGGTAGAGGCTAGGGGAAGGGAGAGCTGGTAGGCAGCCAGCCAGAGGAGGGGGAAAGCTGCATCCCAGAGGGGCCCCCCTTGGGGTCTTCTCCCCACGACGGGTTGGAAGGACTGTCTCTTCCGACCGCTGGTGCTGTCACTCCTGCCAGAAACTGGCCATCTGTGGCCTAAGAAAGCTCTCCTGCTCTCAGACCCTGCGGGGTGAAGTGAAAGTCGCTCCCACCAGGGGACGGGGTGCAGGGCAGGGGGACCCCTGAACCCCATCCATCACAGCAGCATCTCCCGGGGACGGGGATGGGGAACCTGCAGCACAGGGCGGGGGGGACAAAGGCCACGGCTCGGGGCCCACACTGACGCCTGTCTCCATTCTTCTTTCCCCCCTCCTCTCCTGTGTCCTGCACCTGCACCTGCACCATCCGAAGGACCGGAAGAGAGCGCCGGCGAGGCCTCGGTTGTCCCGGAGAGCCCTCCGGGACCCTCGCTCCAGGGCAGCCCCTCGGCCGAGGAACGACCGACCCCACGGAGGGCCAGACGGCGGACCCCGCGCCTGCTACCGGCGATGGCCACGGACCCCCAGCTGCTGGCCATCCTCCGCCGGCAGCTGGAGGTGTCGGAGCAGCACCTCCGGCTGCAGGAGCAGGCACTGGCCTGGCGCAGGGAGGCATGGGGGGCCTATATGGAGACCATCAACCGGCTGGTCGACTCCCTGGCCCCCCATGCCGCGCCGGCCGAGCCACCGCCCGCCATGCCCGCTCCTGCAGCCCCACCACCAGCTGCTCCAGCCGTCGCCGGGCCGGCCGCCGTCGCCCCACCACCTCCCCGCGAGAGCCACCGCGCCGAGGGACCCCTGGAGCCACCCAAGACTCGCCGGCGCCGCTACCTTCCGGTGGAGCCCGCTCCCACCCAGCCGCGGACCAGACTGCAGGCCCGGCGGAGCTCCCGGCCGGGCACGCCCACTGCTGGGCTGTAGGGGCGAGGGGCCCGGGACGTGGCCCCCCCCCCTTGTTGGACAGACTTTGGGGGCTGCTTTATGTGGGTGCCCCTGTTTGCCCCGTCCCCCCCTGTAAATAGTTCTCCCCGTTCTCCTCCCTGCTTTTCTTTTTTGTTGATGGCGCACAGTTCTTTGCTTTGTTGTTGTATATTGTTTTATTTGTGCACATCTTGCTTTTGTTGAACGTTTGTCCCTCCTTTTTGGTTTCTGTTTCACATATTTATTTATTTACAAAAAAAAAAAAATTCGTTAAGACAAAAAAAACATTTACGTTCACCCACAAGTTCGTGCTGTCATTTCTCCTGGACAAGTGGGGGGGGGCGGTGGGGTGCTCCATGGTGTGGGCGTTGGGGCAGGAGTGTGGGGGAGGAAGGGGCGGGCAGTAGGGGGCCTGGGCAGAGTTCACCCCGCGGCCTGTTGCTGGAAGTGGGCCCGCAGGGCCTCCCGGACCCGGGTCCCCTCTGGGTCCACCTGCCGACTGGGGGCAGCAGGTGGCTGCACGTGTGCCCTGGCGGCCTCCGCGGCCCAGCCCTGCAGAAAGGTCTCCCCCTTGCTCTCCACGAGGTTGTGCAGGGCGCAGCAGGCACCCACAATCTGGGGGATGTTGTTGGGGCTGGCATCCAGGCGGGTCAGGAGACATCGCCAGCGTCCCTTGAGGTGACCGAATGAGCGCTCCACCACCTGGCGCGCACGGTTCAGGCTCTCGTTGAAGCGCTCCTGGCTGGCGGAGAGGTGGCCCGTGTAGGGGCGCATGAGCCACGGCCGGAGGGGGTAGGCCGCATCTGCGATGATGCAGAAGGGCATGGTGGTGTCCCCCAGAGGGATCTCCCGCTGGGGGATGTAGGTCCCCGCCTCCAGCCGGCGGCACAGGCCCGAGTTCCGGAAAACCCGGGCGTCGTGGGTGCTGCCAGGCCAGCCCACGTAAATGTCCTGGAACCGTCCCTGGCTGTCCACCAAGGCCTGCAGGACGACTGAATGGTAGCCCTTCCGATTGAGGTATCGGCCTCCACTGTGGTCCGGGGTGCGGATGGGGATGTGAGTCCCATCCAGAGCCCCGAAGCAGTTGGGGAAGCCCAGGGTGGCAAAGGTGGCGACAGTGGCATGTGGGTCCCCCAGCCTCACGAGCCTGTGCAGGAGCATGGCGTTGATGGCACGCACGACCTGCAGAGAAAGCACATGCGACAGCCCCAATGAGGGGTGAGCAGGGTGTGCGTGGCCCTGCCCTGCCCTGGCCCCCCTGCCCTGGCCTGCCCTGCTCTGCCCTGCCCTGCCCTGGCCCCCCTGCCCTGCCCTGCTCTGCCCTGGCCCCCCTGCCCTGGCCTGGCCTCCCCCTGTGGGTTCTCTTACCTCCATGAAGACAGCCCCGACGGTGGCCTTTCCGACACCAAACTGCTGGCCCACGGATCGGTAGCTGTCCGGAGTGGCCAGCTTCCAGACAGCGATGCCGACCCGTTTCTCCACAGGGAGGGCACGCCGCATGGCAGTGTCCCGGTGCCTGAGTGCGGGGGTGAGCCACTGGCACAGCTCCAGGAATGTCTGGCGGGTCATCCTGAAGTTCCTGAGCCAGTGGTCGTCGTCCCACTCCCCAAGCACCAGCCGCTCCCACCAGTCGGTGCTGGTGGGGTAGCTCCACAGCCGCCGGCGTGTGAGGTGGGGGGTGGAGCGGGGTGCTGCAGGGGTAGGGGCTGAGCCCCGCTGCCCTGGGGGCATCTCCTCCCCTGGGGCAAGAAGGTGCTCAGCTGCCCCCAACATGGCATGAGCCAGGGCAAGCCCTGCTCCTGCCGGGAGGGCTGGGTGGACCTCTAGCTGCTGCTGCTGGGGGTCCATGACTGCGGCGCTCGGGGTCTGTGTGCCTATATGGCTCCTCAGACCACGTGCTGTGCAGCTGAGTGTATGTGGGAGGGGCCCTTTAAGGGAGCGGCTAGCTGTTGCCCCGGAAGCGCTAGTCCGCCCGTTGACCCTGTCTGCAGCTGTGCCTGGCATCCCTATTTCGATGTGTGCTACTTTGACGTGTAGACGTTCCCTCGCTGCGCCTATTTCGATGTTGGGCTGAGCAACGTCGAAGTTGAACATCGACGTTGCCGGCCCTGGAGGACGTGTAGACGTTATTCATCGAAATAGACTATTTCGATGTCGCAACATCGAAATAAGCTATTTCGATGTGGGCTGCACGTGTAGACGTAGCCCTGGTCTCCATCCCCCCTAGGTGCATACAGTGGCTCTGTGGGTGGCCCTTTCCAGTGGTCTGTCTTCTCCCGCCGGGGCGGGGGGCCGCATTGTCTGTGGGTGAGAGTGCTGATGGGTACTGGTGGCCGTGGCACCATCCCTGGGCCATGGTCTGCCTGGGCTCTGGCAGGCTGGGGTCTGCTAGGGATGTGGGAGGACCCCAGTCACATGATGCCCCCGCCCCATGTCCTGGGGTGTGTGTGCCCTGTGGGGTACGTACCCGAGAGTACACTGTCATGGTCGGGGAGGCCCATTGGGTGGAGGCCCGGCTGCAGTTGTGGGAGGGGATGTCCAGCACCAGCTCCCCCTCCTCGCTGGACCACTCCATGGCCCAGGTAGATGGTCCTGGCTCTGGCCCTGGGGGTGCAGGGCTGGGCTCTGGACCTGACTCTGGCTCCAAGGCCTGCTGGGGCTCCGAGTCCGTGGTGTCAAGGGTGGCCGGGGGGGAGGAGGTGTCTTAGGGATCCAGGATAGCCCTGAGCTCCCGGTAATAGGAGCAAGTGGTGGGGGCAGCCCCTGACCGGCTGACTAAGTCCTGCGCCCGGGTGTAACCCTGCCACAACTCCTTGACCTTCTAAAATGGTCAGGAGTGTGGGCAGGGTGACCCTGGGCGGCCAGGTCCTCGGCCAGCTGAGCAAACACCTCCACGTTCTGCCACTTGCTCCCCATTACATGGAGCACCTCCTCCTCACCCCAGAGCCCCAGCAGGTCATGGAGCTCAGAGTCAGTCCAGGAGGGGCTCCACTTCCTGCACGGCTGGCTGGAGGCCTGGGTGCCCTGGGATGGCCCGGGGAGGAGCCCTGGGGACGCTCGGGGCTGGCTTGCTGCCGTCGCTGTTTCTGGGCCGTGTGGGGTGCCTTGTGGCACGGCTGCTGCCTGCACAGTCTCAGCTTCCTGCTATGGGGTTTCTGGGTCTGTGCGGCTTTAAGAACCGCTGGACGCAGAGGTCATAGACCCCCACAGGGGCTGGGCAGCACGTCTCCGCCTAACAGCTGATTGCTGCCATGGCGGACCCCGCTATTTCAAAGTACCAGGATGTGGAACATCTGCATGCGTCCTATGTCGATGTTAGACATAGATGTAGGGTGCTATTCCCATCTTCTGATAGGAACAGAGATTTCGCCGTCTCACTGTCTAACTTCGATTTCAACTTCGAAGTAGCATGTGCCGTGTGTAGACTTGGTGCGCGCTGTTTCGTAGTTGGGCTTGCTACTTTGACATTGCACTCTGGTGTAGATGCACCTTGAATGTGTTTTCATTGGGTAACCTTTTAAACAGATGTTTCAGGCCATTCAGACTACTTTATTTACTTAAAATATGATGATATTACTAGGTTTTGTCTTAACAACAAATGTTTCTTCCTCTTTTTTGCTGATACATAAACAGCTATGAACCTGTGAGGTAATTTTCAAAAGTAAACCTTGTTAACATTACACCATGTGCCAGACACTTAACACAACAAAATACATTTCTAAATCTTAGTGAAAGTAATACAGACAAGCACATAACAAAGCATCTAGCAACAGTGTATTACAGCTTAAAACCTGTTCCTCCACACACTGTGTGGTGTGGAGGGGAGCAACACCATAGAAAAACCTAACAGTATTGGGGATATGTATAGGGAAATCATGTGTTTTTAGTATGTTCTGCTCCACCTTGTGTAAGCATCTCTGTACCGTATCCCTAAAGAACTGGGCAACAAATGAGACACACGGAAAAAGAGAAGGTTGAAAAGGGATGTTTTCAGCGGGGGTGGCATTAGGTTTGTAGAAATTTTGGGGTGTCCACAATTCCCAGATTTTGCTCCTCTCCCCCAACCAAACTCTCTCCCGCCACCTGCCAAAGGCTCGAGGAGGGTGTTTGGGTAGGCATGGGGGTTTGAAATGTAGGTTCTGAGGCAGAGTTTGAGTACTCAATGCAGGCTCTGGTTTGGGGCAGGAGATAGGAGTGTAAGAGGGGGCGCAGAAGGGGCTGGGCTGTGGGAGGGAATTTGGGTGCTGAGTGCCGGTCCCTGGTCTTGAGCAGGGGATTGGGGTGCAGGAGGGGTTGCGGGGTGCAGGTTCTGGGAAGGAGTATGGGTGATGGAGGTGGGTTGGGGTTGTATTCTGGGAGAGAATGTGGGTGTGGGAGAGGGTCTGGGGTGCAGGGTCTGGAATGGGTGCTGGGTGCAGTCTCGGCTTGCTTACAGGTTCTGGGAGGGAGGTTGATGGTAGGTGGGAGTGCAGGAGGTTAGGAGAGGGTTCAGGAGGGAGTGTGGAGGTGGGAGAACATTTGGGTAAGGGGAGGGGGTACAGGCTCTGGGGGGGAATTTGGGAGCAGGGACGTGTAAGGAGCAGTGTTCCCTCTGATATTTTCCATCAATGGGCAGAATAAATTTTATGTGCCCCAAGTCATGTATGGATGTGCACCTTCGTAGAAACACAGGTTGCTCACCATGGGTGCTCTGACAATCATCTGAGGAACACCTGAATCTCTCCAGTGTGGCCACCCAAGCACTCAGCTTTCAGGGAACACTGGTGGGGAGTGCAGCACTTACCTGGGGCACCCACCTCTGGCAACAGTGCCTAGGGAGTGGGGTTGGCAGGGGGTCTTCACATGCTGTTCCCTGCAGGCACCATCCTAGCAGCTTCCCGTTGGCTGTGGCGGCTGTTGTGGTAGGGGCAGTGCACGGAGACACCCCCTCCCTCCTGGGCTGCAGCTGAGTGGAGCTAGCAAGCAGGAGGCTGCTTTAGCCCCCACTGTACTGCTGCTGGTGGCATTGGGGTCCCCAGGCCTTTTTAAATCACGTGGGGAGCATGTGGAGGCAGTAGGGAGAGCTGTCCTGGCCATAGAATGGTTCGCAGCAGCTGCCCCAGGCCCTATGCTTTGGGGGGCCTGCAGCAGCTGCCTCAAATATTTGATGGATGGGCCTGGTACAGAGCAGCAGCAGGGATCATCTTCCTGCCTTGGTCCCTCCCTCCCTTCACTCAGCACAGCAGTGTGAGCTGGAGTGGTCCAGGATCTTGCTCCACTCTGCCCCATCCTGCCATTCTCTCCCAGTATGCTGGACTCAGCTTCTCCATGACAGCAAAAAGCAGAGAATCCTGGCTCCAGAATGTGCCAACTCCCACTGTAGCGAGATGAGGCACAGCGAGCTGGGAGAGTGTGCAACAGGGAGGAGCCGGGCAAGCTGCCTGGCTCCCACCTCTGTGGTGAATGCGGGGGAGGGGACAGATGTGTAACCCCTGCTGCTGCCTCTTAGCAGTGGAAGTGTTGGTAATGCTGCTGCTAGACAATATTGACCACTTGTGATCTGACAAGTTCTCTGTTTGGCACTGGTCAGGTCACAAAGGTGCCAGACTTGAGAGGTTCAACCTGTACTAGCTAATCAAATAGTAATGTTCTTTTGGTGTCAGCTAGCACAGTCATCCCAGTGGAAGAATCTTTTATTACTGTTTGGTGTTCAGTTGATTTCTCAGTGATGAGGCAGCAAAAATTGAGACAACTCTGACATCTCATGCCTGTTTGAGGCCGGAAGTGTTAATTCTGGTGAGAGATGTCATTTGGACAGAGGCTGATTCCCGCTGTTTAGAGGTGCATTGTGGTTTTGTCATTAGGGATACAAGAATTCCTAATGTCTAATCCTGAATCTAATACTATTTGGGCAAATACATTTCTCTCTTTCTATAGCTGAGTCTTTGCCTATAAAATGCAGATAGGAATAGTCAGCCACCAACAGAGACAGAAAGATTAATTTGTTAAAATGTAAGGCTCTATAGAAATGCCAGATTATTAATCAATGGAACAGGTAGGCTTCAATTACATTCACTATAGCTGCTCTCCCACTGTGCCTTAGCCAGGGGAATCACACGCACTGGATGAGAAAGGGGAATTCACTCTGCATTGTCCATTCAGTCTTCGAATTCTCTGATGTGATTGCCAATAAGGAAGCCAATTAGTGCCAAATGTGGAGGCATTTTTTGTGGCTTGTGTACTAGGAATTGGCCAGAGACTGACTCATCAACTCATTTCACATAAACAAGCAGTAATAACTTTTGGTTGCTGCTGTTACAAGCTGCATTCAAACTCATGATCTAAAAATAAAGATACTCACTATACCTGAGCCAGCTGTTCCACTTATTTAAATGCATTAATCATTTATATAATTGCATTATTTCCATATGTCTTTAGTTTTCATTTGGAGAAAGCACATAATATAAAACATTAACTTCGTTGCACATAGTTATTAAATTTATTTTAAAATTCTGACATTGCATTTACAACTATGATGTACCTTTCTGCTACCTCTGTTATATCTCTTTCCTCTACAATATGCCTGTCTTGTGTATTTAGAATGTAAGTTCTTTGGAGCAAGCACTGTCCATTATCTTGTGTTTGTACAGTGCCTTGCACAGTGGGGCTTCATTCTTTTGTCTACAGGCACTACTGTAATAATAATTATAAACAGAACGTTACCTCTAATCTTTTCCATCCCTGTGCAGATTTTTTCCATCTGTGGGCAGAATAATTTTTTATGTGCAAGGAGGCATGTGTGAATATGCACTACCAGTAAAAACAAAACCTAGCTGTGAATGCTCTGCTAATCAGCTGGGCATCATTTGGATTTCATGGATTTCTTTCACACATTTGATTGCTTGTTCTTCACTGTCAGAACTGCAACTGTGTTGATAGATAGATAGATAGAAACTGTTGAACTGATGGGACATTCCTACGTTTTTTATTCCTTTTTTAGCCATTATAGGCATAGGTCAAGTTTTGAAAAGAGCATCATAATAATTTATTAAATACCCAGAAGGTGGCGCTGGCAACTCACAGAAATACAGCCTGAGCTGTATTGCTGAGAATTGATTTACACTGTTGTGGAAGGATTCATGTAATTTTCCTGAAAAATTGCCCCTTCTACTCTAAGGGATTGATGTGCCTACAATGTCAGTCCCATCTGGAGTCAGATAAGATGTGAACCATATTTACAATCAGCTCTTCTTTTACAGTTGTGCTTCTCTCAGGCCATTTCTCCTGCTTTGTCCTCCATTCCAATCAATACTTGTCTTACTACTCTTACCCTTTCTTGAGACCCCTCCAGCTGTTCCATCTTGGCATTCACCAGCCCAGTAGGATGGAGTTCTGCTCCACTCTGCGTTTGCTGGTCCTCACGTAAAAATCATGGCTACTGAAATGAAAGACCACATCTCTGCTTTTGGTTTACTCTCCATTTCCATCCTCTTTTCATGTGCCACACACATGTATAAATCATATGTGTATTTTGCCAAGACTACGTTGCTTGACTAGAAATAAAAATAATAGGCCCAATACTGCACATCTTTATTGCACAGGAATTGCCATACTGGCTGAGATTGATAGTCTAGCAAGATAGTCTTGTATTCCATCTCTAAGATCACGTGTATGCTGCCATGGGCTGTTGACCTCAGTTATACAACTTCAGCTTAATCTAATTCTTGACTTCCCCCTCACCGCCCCTCTACTCTCTGATTTGCTCACCTTGATAATTTTTTTTCTGATTTGTCAACCTTGGTTGCTATTTTTGGTTCTCTATGCCCTAAATGTTGAGTCTGTTCTGGTGTGGCTATGGTCTGAAGAAGTGGGTCTGTCCCACGAAAACTCACCTAATACATTGTTTTGTTAGTCTTTAAAGTGCTTTTTTGTTTTGATAGTATATAGACTAGCATGGCTTTCTCTCTGTTACTAACTATGTGAGGTTGATGTACTTAGGTCTGCTTACACAGTAAACCCTCGAGATACGCACAATCAAGTTGCACGTGTCTCGGGTTAGTGCAACTGCCTCCTCTGACAGGGAAACTGCTTCTGTCAGGGACAGCAAGCACAAGTCAGGCTACAGCCTCTGACAGGAATGGTTTCCTGGTCGTTGCCACTTGGGGACCTGGGAAACTGACCAGCTGGTCAGTTTCCTAGGTCCTGCAAGCAGCTGGGTGGGTAGATGGTGGATGAAAGACTGGATATGAGTAAACAGTGTGCCCTTGTAGCCAAGAAGGCTAACGGCATACGAGGGTGCATTAGGAAGAGCATTTTGAGCAGATCTAGAGCAGGGGGCTGAACTAGGTGACCTCCTGAGGTCCCTTCCAGTCCTGTGATTCTATGATTCTGTGGGAACCAGGCTGTCCCCTGGTTCCCGGCTCCCTGCCATTCTAGGAGCCCATGGAAGCTGGGAACCAAGCAGCAGCCTGGTTCCTGTCTCCCCTTGATTTGCATGAAAATTTGAGTTATGCTAGGGTTGCAGAAATGTAACCCCCCACGTAACTTGAGTGTTTACTGTATCTTTAATGCAGTAAATCAATTGCTGACACTCTACCATCAATGCCACATACTCTTCTAGTTTTGGTGGAGTTCTGGAGTCAAAGGTAGAGCACTCAGCAGTCAATTTATCGTGTCTGTACTCAGAGGCAGCAACTGGTGATAGGGATTGAAGGGGGGCACTGGTCACAGGGTTCCCATCAAACTGAGGAAGGGCTGGGACAACCCCCATCTGCCCCCCACCCATCCCTTCCCCACCTCTGCCTCTTCCCCCAGCTGAGGTGGCCCAGATGACTAGCAGGGTCACTTGGCTAAAAGCAGGAGTCCCTAATGCCTCCTTTCCTCCATGCTCAGCAGCAGGGAAGGTGCATCAAGGTGGCTCCGGCATGTAGAGTCCTGCTTTCTGGCTGTATCACTTGGGAGGGGTGGGACCATCTCTGCACTCCCCAGCAGGAAGTGGCGCAGTGCAGCCAGGGAGGAGCACAAACTGGAGCCACCTTGGTGTGCTTTCTTCCTGTTACCAGTGAGTGCAAGGGGGAGTGGGGGGAGGTGCAGCCTTTTGCTGGCAGAGTGGTCTCATGGCCCTGCTAATCCCCCTGTGAGTCTGCACAGCCCTCGCCCCCGCATTCACAAACAGCGGTGGGGAAAGTGCAGCAAGGTGGCTCCAGCTTGCATTGCTCTCTGGTCACGAGCTCCACTTCCTGCAGGGCAGTACAGGTGCGCTTCTGCCCCTCCCCCTAGACTGGCATTGTTGGAGAGCAGCACAGGCTGGAGCTGCCTTGCTGTGTCTTCCCTGTGACTACCAATGAATGCAGGGGTGTGGACTCCTGTTGCTGGTGCTGGCCCTGCTAGTCCCCCTGCCAGCTGGTGGTCAACCCCTCTCTGCAAGGTGCATGCAGCCCCTTATACAGCTCCACACATTGCCCCTGTCTGTACTAGACATGCTAAATCAAACCCCGCTGGATCAATTGCTGCCTGGGGATCCAGTGGGGAGGGAGAACATGCTCTAATAGTCACCAGTTTCACGTGCTTCAAAGGAAGAAGCGAGACAATTATGCAATAACCTTCCTATATGGGAAATTTCTTCCTAACTCCAGTTTATTAGTGGCTGGTTTATGGCCTGAAAGAGGTTTTATGTCCTTTTTTAAAAAGGATTGTGTGTAAAAGAACTACAAATGTCTTTATTGTACAAACATATTTTCCATTTTTAACCTTTTGACTCCAATGATACTGTTATTAACCATGCTCGTTACAGCACAGTTTCTGGAACAGCTAAGAATGGAGTCCCATTAGGTACAAAGAGCCCCTGCCCTGAAGAGTTCACAAACTGAATACCCAAGACAGAAATGGATAAGGTAGGGCACTTAATTTGTGCTCGGCTTGCCAGTGCCAAGTTCCCCTGATATCTGTAGTTTTGGTGGTTCATACCTCTGGGCTTGCCGCCTCAGTTATGAAGGTAAAAATATTGTTTGAATCCCAGCGTCTCCTTCGTTACACGTTAAGCACTTGGGAAAAGGATATAACTTAGAAGCAGGATGAATAATGTGATTGTGGCAAATGTTATGTCAGTTAGAGGAATTTTTTTTTTTAAATGGGCATGTTCAGTTAAGCGGGGATTAGCTCACTGGATGCACAAGGGAAGAGAGAAGAGTGCTGGGAACAAAGCAGAGAAATGGGATGGAAAGAAGAAGGAGGCAAAGAGAGGCAGTTTGGAATGAGGCAGTGGTGGAGAGACTGAGGGAGTGGCTGGGGAGGAGTTGGAGCAGACAGCAAATCAACATAGGAGAGAATTGCAACAAATTCCTGCACTGAGTACCACACCTTAATTATGCCTTGTGTAGGAATGTAATGCCTTTTGTCATGTTTTATTTTTTTTCCATTTCAGTTTCATTTGAATGTTCCCTTGATCTTATACCATGTGAGAAGGTACACAGGAGTGCCTGAAAGAACTTCTCTACCATTTTTTATTTTGTGTCTTTCAGCTCTCTCTCATTTCTCGTTTTTCTCCTCTCCAGAGCAGTTCCAGTTTCTTAAGTCTCTCCTCATATAGAAATCTCTAGTCATTTGGTCACATGTGCCTGAGCCCTTCTCTTTTTGACATATCTATAGCATTGCTCATGTGAGTGAGAGTTTGCAAGATTTATGACCAATAGGAAGGCAGAGACCTGAAACTTGCTTTTGAGTGAATGGGAACATGGTGATATAATCATGGCTAGTGGACCCCATCCATTTTAAATGTGATGGGATGGATCACGGAGGTAATTGGTTTAGGAGAGATGAAGCAGACATTGCAATTTGGACTCTTACTCCATAGTCCCCTTTATATATTGTTTCAGCAGTCTAAAGCAGACCTTTTCTGGATGCAACAGAACAATTCAAGAGTAGATCCAAGGGCTGGTAAAGTTCCCTTTGCATTCCAGGGAGATACCATCAAATGATTCAGTGATGTCAGGGCAACAGATAGCACTAAAAGATCTAGAGTGAAAAACCAGTGCTTCATTTTATTGGCACATATTTCATATTTACAATAGAAGCTAGTAAATGATAGGCAAAATGAGAGGAGGAGAAGAGACAAAGAGCTAGTCAACATTTACGCAATTTATACCATTTATGAGGAAACATTGCTTTTACATCTGTATCATACCTTCATGTGTTTCTGCGTAAATACATAAACTACACTAAAAATAGATGACTGAGATTCATTTTAGGGGAAGAATTTACAAGTGAGGCAGTGTTCTTTTTTCCTTCTTGAGGAATAGTCTAATTCAAAGCAAAGCTGATCACATCTGAAATAAAGGGGAAAATACAAGCAAGTTATAAGGGGGACTTTCCACTTATTTTTAATTTATAGTATACAATGATGGGGACAAATCTTCAGCTGGTGTGCATTGTCCATTGAAGTCAGTGGAACTTGGATTTTATTGTGAACAGTTTGCACAGCTCTAACCCAAAACTAGTAACTTCTAGGTCCAAACGTTAAACCAGATTTAGCGGAACTGAGCACAGGTCAAAAAATGCGAAGAACAATAAAGCTGTTCCGATAAAGAGAAGACAACATTTTATGTAAAACACCATTTGCTAGGATCTAATGAAGATGGGGTTTTGTTTTAGAGGGTAAGCTTTACATAGAGTCCCCTGTGTTTTTGGAAGAGCCTTGAATCATGACCAGTGTTCTCTGAGAGCTTGGGTGGCCACCCAGGAGAGATTCAAGTGCTGCCAGCTGATTAGCAGAGTACTCACAGCCACCCACACTGGGCATCGTGTGCTTCTACTGGTGGTGCACATAACAGAATGTATTCCACCCAGGGATAGAAGAACTTAGAGGAAACAATGATAATGACTGTACTGAAATCTGAGAAGCAAATTCTCACCTGGTGTAAATTATCCATTGAACTTAATGGATCTATGACAAAAGTTTTGTCCCCAAAGTTAGTGGGAATTGGGTTAGTAAATATTTTTGAAATTTGTATCTTATATGACTTGTCCATATCCTACTAAATTGTGAGGTTGACTGTTGTGGCTTCTTTTCTGATCTTCTGGATGATTACCATGTCTCTCCTCAGTCCACACAAAACTCTCCCACCAAATCATCTTTCCCACCTGTTATTTTGATCATCTCATCACCAAATTCATATTCGTTTACCAGCTCTACTTTGCACTACACACCAATCTCAAGATCCTTACTGTTGCTTTAATATCCAGCCTTGTCTCCCTTTTCATTCTCCCCTGGTTTTCCATTCTGCTATTGATAACAGACGTGATTTCCGTTTCATTTCTTTCTCCCATTTTCAACTTCTGTAGCTTCATTTGCCAAGCCTACACTCCAGCCTCATTTGGGTCACTTCTAAAGGTAAGTGTGCACTGTCAAATTAGGTCAAATTTGTAGAGGTCAGATTCTAGGACCTGATTTTTTGAAGTTGAAGGTGCATGTCCGTACTGGTACATAAAGTTGACAGATTGTGTCCCCATTAGGATTGCCAGGTTTGACGTTGTTTGCAATTCATTGTGGGTACGTATCTGACAGTTCCTATTGGTTTCTGATTCCTATTGGTTTCAGATTTTCCAGGGTTCCTTCCTGTGAACCTGGAGAGCAGCAGATCTGAAAGTGATGGCCAGAGTGGTTACACTGGGGTACTGTATATCCAGGAGGCCAAAAATGTCACATTTCACAGTGCTCCATCTGCACTACTCTAAGGTATGCAAGGTTGAATTTGGTGTTACTGCTTGTGAAAAGAAAGAGTACAGAAGTCAACTTTAGGAGCCCTTAAAATCAACAGAATGGGCCCTGTAGTATGGACTGATTCTGCATAAATTCAAACTTAGTCCCATAAATTCAAACTAATCTCCTAGTGTAGACAAAGCCTAATAACTCGCTTCTTCCATGTAACTTGTGAAAGCACACCCAACTACCTCCATAACTGAAATTAATGGGTACACCAATTTTTTTTCATGTCTTACCAAGTTATTGGGTATGTCTTACCAAGTTATTTTTGTATCCCTTTGCCTTCTTCATTTCCCCCTTTTTTGTCTGATTTTGGGTTGTACTAGTGTCGTATCTGTTTTTTACATTGGGAGCTTTGTGGAGCAGGGACTGGATCATTTATTTCTGTTTTGAAATTCCTAGCACATATTTGGGTGCTTGGAATGAGTGGTAATTTCCACTTGGCGTTATAGCACACAGCTTGTTGCTGCCTTGGAAACAAATGAACTGTTTGCTGGATCAAGAAATCTACAACGATGGCATACAAATACCCAAGTAACAATACAGAACCTCAGTACCTTCTATAAAAGAAGTGTGAATTGTTGTAGAAAAACCAGAAGATGGAGAAGGACAAAGCAGAAAGGAAGATGGCCATGGGGTGATGATGCCGCAGACTCTGTCAAAGCCTGTAATGTTAAAAAAAAAAAGGAGTCATTCTGATTACTGTGGCATCGAAGCTAGAGTTTAAGTTCATTGCTCCTTGTAGCATCAATAGGACATAATTGGAGAGGTTCAGCTACTTTGGAAGCTTGTCATTAGCAGATATCTGCACACTATCTTTAAGAGTAGCAATGCTGCGGAATATTGCAGTGGCACTGAGAGGAGATATCAGCAGATTAGTAGAAATTTGGAGAGGTGACATATCATTTTCCTATCCACCTCCTCTAACGCCCTTCAGTAATCATGCCCTTGGTTTATGTGGTGTGTATGGTTTATGCAATTTAGCAGTGTTGGTCCCAGGACATTAATAGTGAGTATAGTAGGCCACAGACCCCCAGATGTGGAGTATGGGGAGTGGAAAGTTTTTGATTTATTATGCCCGATGCAGATTCTGAGACCAAAAACTATAAGATATTTACCAAATATTCATAAACCTGAATTACCCACCAGGAGAAATAAAAAAACAAATCGACAGGGCTAGACGAGTACCCAGAGACCAGCTACTCCAACATAGGCCCAAAAAAGCCAAGAACAGAACACCACTGGTCATCACCTACAGCCCCCAACTCAAACCACTGCAATGAATTACAAAAGACCTATAACCTATACTTAATCAGGATGCCACACTCCGGAAGGCCCTAGGTGACAAGCTTGTTCTCTCCTACAGACAACCTCCCAACCTTATGAGGATTCACACCAATAGCCACAGTCTATACTGCAGGAACACCACTCCTGGAACTTTTCCTTTCAACAAAGCCCACTGCCAGCTTTGTCCACATATCTTTTCTGGAGATACCGTCGCTGGACCTAACCAGGTTATTCACAGAATCACGGGCACATTCTCATGTTCCTCAACTAACATCATATGTGCCATCATGTGCCAACAATGCACAGATGCTTTATATATTGGACAGACTTCAAACTCTCTTAGACAAAGAATTAGTGGGCACAAAACAGACATAAAAACACTTCTGATCCACAAACCTGTTAGCCGGCATTTTAATGAAGTGGGCCATTCTGTTAATGACTTAAGAGTTTGCGTGTTACTGAAGAGGAATTTTCACAAAACTCTTGAAAGAGAGGCTGCTGAACTCTTTTATATTCAAATTTGACACATTAACACGTGGTTTGAACCGGGTTGGGAATTTTCTGGAACACTATAGGGGCTCGTTTGCATACTTGGATTAATCTAATTCTTGACTCCCCCCACCTTCTGCCCCTCTACTCTCTGATTTGCTCACCTTGATAATTTTTTTTCTGATTTGTCCACCTTGATTCCTGTTTTTGGTTCTCTGGGCCTTAAATATTGAGTCTGTTCTGGTATGGCTATGGTCTGAAGAAGTGGGTCTGTCCCACGAAAGCTCATCACCTAATAAATTATTTTGTTAGTCTTTAAAGTGCTGCTTGACTGCTTTTTTGTTCTGAGGAGGCAGTATGTGTTGTTCAGCTTCCCTGATTTATCAGTATTCTCCTTGGACTTCAGGGAGATTAATGATGAACTCAGGAAGGTGAGTGGCAAACGCCACCTCCTCAGCCATCAGGCAAAAGCATCTTCTGGACCTGACCTTTTCCTTGAGGCAACTTGGGGTCTGGGGAGGGAAGGCATGGTGAGCAGTAGCTGCTTTGGGATTCCTCAGGGCAGGCAGGAAGGGGTTCAGGGCTTTGGCCAGCCTGGGACTCCTGCAGGCAGGGCGAAGGCCACAGGGCTCCAGTTGTCATGGAGGAGACGTTGCTGGGCTCCAGCCATGGGCACGGCAAGTGGAAAGGTTGGAGCTATGGCTAGCCTCCCCTAAGGAGGGGACTCTACTTGCTGCCCATGTCCCAGGATATTAGATATATAAGGTAGGCAAAGTGACATCTTTTATTGGACCACTTCTGTAAGATGGTCCGATGAACGGTACTGCTCATCCACTTTGTCTCTCTAATACACTTCATTTGACTAATGACACCTTAACCATCAGCCCATCATTCAAGCCTACTGCAGAACTAATTCATGTCATGACAAGATAAAACCATATCTCTTGTATGCAAGATATGCAGGAGTGCCCCAGATTTTGGGTGAGTTTGACACTCTTCCATTATGTACCGGAACTAGAAATTTTTGCAGTAAATATTTTTCCTGACATTTGCTTTTTCTGCATTAACTGAAAAAATAACTAAATATACAGCGTGTTCGTTATGAGTTTCCATTTGAGTACTTGATGACTATATTGTGGCTAGATTTGTTTGACTTTACATTTTTGAATCAAGAATTTGAGAAATGTTTTTGTAAATTAACTACCTGTAACGGGGTCCCTGATCCTTGAAGCCCTTACTGGTTGCACAAGTGCAATGCTGCAATTATTTCTCTGCCTCAGTTTCTTATATTGGGCTTTCAGTAAGTCCAAAGAGGCTAAAGTATATAAATAGTGCCTCTTCAGGGACTGGGTTTATTTAATCCAAGGGAGGAACATTTACAGAACTAGGTTCCCACCCAGCATTTTATGAGGAAAGGCAAGAGGCTGAATTAATCTCCTTCTACCTAGTCCATTTGTGTCCTCGTCCTTGACCAGGGAGTCCCTCTTGCCGCTAGCCCTTGTGCTGAAGTCAGGGTCCTTTGTCAACCAGTGGGGAAAGGTCTCAACATCCCCACAAAGATCGTACCATGAGAACCCTTCCTTGGAGCAGCATATCATTCATTTGATTTGAGGTTCCTGCTACTGTCTGACGAAGCCTCTCCACTGGGACCAGATTTTGCTGGGACTTGGCATTCAGAGCTCCTTCCAGCCTCCCCTGTGCTGGTTTTCTTTCCTGTTGAGCTTCCGCACTAGCTCCAAGCTGTCCAAATAGGCACTGTCCTCTTTCTGCCTTCTGGCTTGTTCGTCTTCTCAGAAGTCTCTGTTCTCCAGGTAGGGTGACCACATCTCCCCTGCCCAAATACGGGACAAGGGGAGTGATGCCATCCCAGTCAAAACGGGACAGATGGTCACCCTTTTTGGGAGTCAGGAGGTGGCTGCCTGGTTGGGGCTGTCTCCCTGCCAGTGAAGCTCCTGACTTCCACCAGGTGGGGGGCCACTGTGCTGCTGCTCCAGCTCCCGGCTCCCCCAACTGAGGGAGGCTGGCGGGGGCAGCCGTGCCACGGTGGGGAAGCTGGGGAGCAGCCATGCCGCTATACGGTCTGGCTCCCAGCTCCCCCAGCCAGGGGGAATCAGGCGGTGGCCACCTAAAAATACAGGACAATTAGCCCGTTTGACAAAATAAATTGAGACGCCATGGGAGTGTTCTGTCAAAACTGGGAGAGATGGTCGCCTTATCTCAACAGGAACCCCACTCCCCTGAAAAGCTCTTTTCCCAGGTTCTTCCTCCTTGTTTCCCCTTTATAAGCCCCAGGTGTTCCTTAACTAATTAGCTGCTGACCAGATATTTAGGCAATCAGTTATCCACAGACAAATTGGGCTTGCTTTGTTCTCTTTACCAGAAGGCCTGACTGCCCTCAGGAGCCAACTTCTCCATGGCACCACCTGTATATAGATCTGAGTTAAATACATAATATTAGGGTGATCTTCAAAATGGTTCTGAAGGGAGACAGAGTGGTGCATAGTCTTTATGCTGGCCCTCTGCATACATGTGAATGTTCCTCTCCATGAATAATTGTTGATGATTTTCTTAGTGTATTTTTCAAATAAGCTATTTGACCATTTTCAGAAATCTGTTCACCTCATTGCAACAGCCTTTACTGCAAATGATAATTGCATCTTTGTGTTTTGAGGACTAGGAAAGAAACATTTTAACTTACTTTTTCAGATGAAGTTTTGACTACATTGTAATCAGTTACCGTGTTTTCTGAATAATAATCCGTCGAATTTTCTAGAGTATATTCATACGAGTAATTATCTAAGTGACAAAATGGATTTGAATGAGTCTCTTTGTATCTTGTACAAACATATTTAGAGTTATTAAATAAACCCAGTCCCAGTCTCACATACCCAGAGTGTCTCTGTTCTATTTAAAACCACTCATCAGAACAGCCTACTTTGGACTCTATGCATGTCGAACCTTTTGAGCTATGGAAAACACAAGATGCATCCAAACAAAATTAGCCTGGCTAAGGTGAAGTTAAGCACATACAGGAAGACAGAACAGTATAGAGTCTTGGTCTTAGGGCATGTGACGTTTTCTAGTAACACTTTCATCTCAGAAAGTTGATCAGGAAGTTCAAAATTGTTTTTCAAATACATGTAAATATTGATACTTAACTGTTTATTAGTTCATTCAGGAATAATTTAAATATAAAGTTTAAAATATTTTAGTTTTCAAATCAAAGTACTATATTCATGTTTAACTTGATGTCTGCACCAATAATTTATACTCATAATTGCACAGGGTAATACTTCAGAACACTCAGGGAAATAACAGTAGACCTTCCCTTCAGCATAATATGCTTGTGTTGAACCGGGCTGCACTTCATACAAGTTTCTGATTGCTCTCTGAGTAGTGTCTGGTCATTACTGAATTTCCTCATGTCCTTAATGTTTGCGTTGTTTGTTGGAGTACTTCAGCAATTATTACTATAAAACGTGAGTGGTTTTTCTCCTGGGTATTGAGAAACTTACAGGCAAGCGCAGCATTCCTGGGGTCAGAGTGTGTGTTAGGACCTGGACTGTGTTCACTGTAAGCTGAGTGCTTGGGTACTTGCCCAGGAGATACCCAAATGCTGCCCTGTTGATTAGCAGAGCGCCCACAGTTGGCAGCACACGTTTCTGTTGGTAGTGCACATCTGCACATGCCTGTTGCATGTGCCAAAATTTACTTTGCGCCTGGCTGGACAAAATCAGAGGGAACAGTGAACAGGGATGTAGAGAATACAAAGCAAAATAATTAAGTAATTCAAGGGCGTATGTTTTAATGGACAAACTTCAGTGTTACCCATTGAAGGGATACCACCTACGCCCGTTGCATATTTGATACACATTGCTGTACGTTCAGAAGGTACATTTATGTGCAAGGAGGCTGTGAATGAGCTCCCCCATAACATCTAGTGATAAGCTAGGGCAAAGACCTCAGGAGAAGACTATTTGCAGAGAGATACCCATTCTGTCATCAGAAAGACCTGTTGGGCCAAAGGGACCAGTTTCAACCATTTTGGGTTAAAATTCACTAAAGTATTGAGTACGAGAATTATGAAATCTTGTTATCCCCAGTGTGTGAGAAAAGGGCAGCAGGTGTGTACTAGCACGCCCTGATTGGGAGGAGGAGGTGTCATCCTACATGCAGTTTCATTAGTATAGAGATGTCAAATCTAAATAAGAGAGAGTCTGGGGATGAGTGTTTTTACCTGATAATGTGGACCTGTTTAAAGAGTCCCAGAATTTTGATTCCCGCTCTCCATGTCCTGAAGAACTAGCTAGATTCATTTTTCCTTAGTGATCATTACAGCTGAACTCATTGGTAATTGATCAGAGGGGAGTGAAACTTAGCCATAATAGGGCGAGAACCAGTGTTCCCTGTAATTTTTTCCATCCATGAGCAAAATAGATTTTGTTACGTGCACTGAGGCATTTGTGAATGAATAGAAACACATGCGGCCCACTATGGGCTCTCTGCTAATCAGCTGGGTGATACCTGAATCTCTACTGAACAGCTGCCAAAGTGCTCTGCTTACAGGAAACACTAGTGACAACTTTGTGGTGAAATGACAGTGCAGAAGAAGCAACAGACAGGTTCACGACTACCCAGTGAAATCACTAAAGAGCTGCAATCATTAAACTAAGTAGTGGAGCCTCAGAACAGCATTGCAGTGAGAGGCAGCAGTGATGACAGGATTAGAAAACAACAGGAGTGACAGCGGCAAAGACAAACAAAGGCAGAGTCTGCATAGATGTGTGCCAGGCTCTCTCTCTTGCCACAGACGGGCACGGGTTGTGGGAGTTTGTGGCCTGTATCAGTTTATACATCCATGCTTGTGGCTCCCTGGAGGAGCCTCCAACTAATATTTCCAGCGGTCAGTGGAACCAGAATTGAGTTTAGACTGGCCCACCTGGGTTTCTTGCCCTCCTTAGATGACTGCAGGTCCCATCACTTGGCATCAGAGCAGGCATACAAGAGTGAGGGATGCGTATCAGTTAGTTATGTAACTGGATACTCTATTACATCCTAGCCTCTGGAAGCAGTCGCGTAGTCCAAAGAGCAGAAGGCAAATAGTCTCAGAGTGGTAAGTGTATTAGCCTGTGGCTTCACAAATAACAAGCAGATTAACAAATATATTAGGTTATGAGCTTTTGTAGGCAAAACTTGCTTCCTCAGGTGAAAAAACAAAAATGGTTAGTCTGTAAGGTGCCCCAAGATTGCTTGTTATTTCTCAAGGGTAGGAGGGCCATTTGTTTGAATGTTGGTGTGGATTCTTTCATTGGACTTTTGGTAACCAAGAAGGGGACAGAACTAGAGAGCTACCTGTAGAGAACTTAGCCAGTAATGGGCCCAAGAGGTGATCAGTGGGGGTTGCTAGGGGCTAAGACCCCCTATAATCCCAGGGGTTCAACAGTAGTGAGAGTAGTCACTTATACTTCTTTTCAGTCATACTGTAAAATCTGTGCCTGTTCTTTGAACATCACGGAGCTGTGAACAATACTTGTCAAAGAAACTTGAAAACATTTTATTTTTCAAAAAGAGATGCAAGAAAATGATTGAATTCAGGTTAGATCATCTTGACATGTTTATATCTGTTTACGTATTTTATACAACATGGACAAAGTGCTGCACATTCTCACCATAAAAATAAAATGTGTAGTTCCAAAGGAAAAGACTGTCCTGTGAGTTCTGTGCTTCTGCAGCAGCATTTCCTGGCCGGGAGAAAGGAATACATTAGTACAGTACACATACAAGTGCAATACATTTCCTGGGGGTGGAGGGTAGGAGGGATACATTAATGCAATAATATGAGTGTAATACATTTCCTGGGGCTGTGGGAATACATTAATGCAATGCAAATACAAGCACAATACATTTCCTTGCGGGAGGAGAAGTGTATTAGTGCATAAAGCAATACAAACATATCTTCCTACATCTTGAGAATGGAGATTCCCATAAGCTCTGATTTTGAATGCTTCGCTCCCACTGGTGAACAGCTACTCATATAAATAGTGACATTGATTTTTTGGGATTTCTTGTGCCCGTAATTGCTCCCTGTTGGGAGTAAGAGGGTCAAAGAATGGGCCGTAATTAGCTTTGAGAACCTTGGATGAAAGGCCTCTTGTTACAAAATGACTTAGAATTGTGTGTGAGAACTGATATTTTTTTCCTCTGAAGGGATGCATTTTGAGCTTTGCATGTTGGACTATGATCACATATCCTGTACTAAAGTTTTCTGTTTTCTTCTGTGGGCCAGTATATTTAACACAGATCTCAATTTCTCTATGAAATGTCTGTGAATTTTTAAAAAAACTCGTATTACCTCAGTATCTCGATACCATAAAATTGGATTTTGAATAGTAACAGAGAGGTGGCTGTGTTAGTCTGTACTCCAACAAAACACAACAGCAGAAATGCAGCACTTTAAAGACTAACAGAATGGTTTATTTGGTGGCGAGCTTTCATGGGAGAGACTCACGTTTTGTTTTGTTGGATTTTGAATAATATTATTGCTCTAAAGATCAAGTCTGCTCCACATAGTAAGTAAGCTTCTTAAAATGAGGTTACACTTCCAGTTGGCATAAGTTTTCTAAATGTCTGGCCTTACTGAAATTGTATAGCTTTAAAGACTCAAGAAAGGGGATATGGCTGAAGGACCAAAATATCAATAATATGTATGTAAGATCTTCACCACAGTGTCTGTTAAGAGTCTTTCACATATGCCCAAACTCCAAGAGCCTGGTCTGAGGCATGAGGCCTAGTTAAAAATGGACAATACATGGCTAACGAAAGGTTGAGAGAAGCAAGAAACAGACATCTTTGTTTAACCAGCCATAGACAAGCTAAGACAGTACAACCCCAGGTAGGGAGCAGTAATTGGGGAATTATCATGAGTTACAGGCACATATTTCACAGAGAGGGGCCTTGGTGTCCACTCTGTGGTTCAGGACAAGATAACAAGTACATGCTCCCTGACTTCCGACCCAAGTTCAGGGAGAGGGCTAGCATGTCAACCTGAGTTACGGCATCCTCCTTCACAGATGCCAGCCTGACGCATTGATAAACTACACACAATTGTCATTTCTGTGTCCTGTTCTTTTTGCTTTAAGACCTTCTAGGAATGTACCTGTGAGCCAACTTGTCTGGGAAGTTCCACTGTAATTTCTATGAACCTGAAATCAGGATTTAACTTACAAATTGCAAGTGGAGAATTCAGAGGGATAACACCTGTGTATTAGCAAACATGTTAACCTGAGCTATGGGTGAAATAATGATGTAACCTTTCAGACAACAGATAGTCCCCGACTTATGAATGGATTATGTTCCGAACGCCTGGTTGTAATTTGATTTGGTCGTAAGTTGGAAATACCCTTATACTGACATCCCTCGAAGTACACAAGGGCTGCTTTCCATGCAACCCCCACATACCTTGAATTTTGCGTAAGTCAAGGAGGGCTTGGGTTGGGGCCCTGGGAGGGGCAGGGGGTTAAGCCTGGGGTGGGTTAGGGCAGCAAAGGTGGTGGGAGGGTGCAGTGGAACTGGGGCTTGCAGGGGATTGGACCCAGGCAGCAGGGGGTTGGAGTTAGGGTTGAGCCTAGCCAGGAGGTTGGAGCTGGGGCTGCAGGGGTGGTGGGTAGTGGGGTTGAAGCTGGAGCCCCATGTGCTGGGGAGTGTGAGCTGGGGCCGGTGGAGATTTGGGGGGGTTGAAAGGGGTGAACCGGGGTGGGGGGTTAGCTGGGGAGATAGAGCCTCATGCGCAGTGGCTGACAGCTGGAGCTCTGCACTCATTGTCAGCTAACAGCACAGGGCATGCTGCGGGGAGGGACGTCAGTGGGGAATGGGGGGGTTGAGCCAGGCAGAGCGGGAATTGAATGGGGGTGAACCGGGGCAGGGGTTGGTTGAGCTGGCAGGGAGGATAGAGCCCCCGTGCACACCGGTGGCGGCTGACAGCCAGAGCCCCAAGTATGAGTGAGGGCGATGAGCTGGGGCCGCAGGAGGGAGGGGTTGAGCTGGGCAGCGGGGTTGAACATGGGATGCACTGGGTTGGGGTGGCTGAGTGGAGAGGGGTTGGAGCTGGAGCCCCAGGCATGGGTTGAGGTCAGAGCCCCATGTGTAGGGGGGCTGAGCTGGGGCCTTGGCGGGGTTGGGCCAGGCAGGGGAGGGATTGAACAGGGTGCACCGGGGTGGCGTGCTTGAGTGGGGGAAGGTGGAGCCCTGTGCATGCTGAGCCAGCTGCGTCGGGGGCGTGATCTGGGGCCCCATGGGGGTTGGAGGGGTTGGGGCTGCGTGGGGGGGAAGGGTCTAGGCCTGGTTGTGCAGGGGGGTTGCGGCACGGGGGCTTGAACTGGGTCTGTGGGGTTAGGAGGGGAGCCCCAGGGGTGCGGCAGGAGCCCCCCACTGGGGGAGGTGAGCTAGGGCATGCGGCAGGGGGGAGCTTGATGTTGGTTGTAAATACAAATGGTCATAAGTCGATGTGTTTGTAAGTGGGGGACCGCCTGTCTTGGCTTATTGTGCTAATTCCGTCTTGCTGCAAGAACCTATCCAGGGGCTTGGGACCTCCCACCCCATTGCTTCTCTCTGCCCATTGGCACCCTATATAATCTGTTGTAATTAATTGTTTGGCGGTGTCTCGCTGAGCCTAATAACCAAAGTGGCACTCTACAAGCATGGTGTGTAATAAATTCTCATGCTTGGACCTTGGGTGTTGAACTTCTGTTTCTTCAATGGCTAAATATTGTCAATTAACTTTTTTCCAAAGTCTAAGTTTAAACTCCTTTTCTGACTACAGTAAGGTATCAGAGTACGCGACCCCGCTCTTACGCAACTGTCCCCGATTCCTATTGTAAACGCTGTAGCACGATTTCCAGTTGTGTTTAATGCGCTCCCCTGCCATGGCTCATCCGCACTGGCTCTGCACGGCCCTGGCTCAGCCCCGCCATGCCCCCCCAGCTCCGCTCACTACCCACACATAGCTCCTGTTCACCCCCCACCCCTGCCTCTGGCTCTGGCTCACCACCCCTCAGGTGCAACTCTCACACAACCTCCCTGGTCCCAGTTCAACACCCACTACTGGCTCACCACCCATGCGCAGCTCTAGCTCACCTGCCACCCCCACCTCTGGCTCACCACCCCTCACACATGGCTCCAGTTCACCCTCCACTCCCCGCCCCAGTTTAAACCCCCCCACATGCGGCTCCTATTCAGACCTCTCGCATGCAGCTCTGTTTCCATCCTCGCACCCCGGTTTAAATCCCTCGTGCATGACTCCAATTCAAACCTCCCCACCCCCAGTTCACCCCCCCGCCACCATCTCACCACCCACGCCTGGCTCTGGCTACAGTTCAAACTCCCACCACGTCTTGGCTCACTGCCTGAGAAGGGCTCTGACTCACCACCCCCACACAGCTCCAACTTAACTCCCCCGCTCCCCCATGCAGCTCTAACCCCCCAACCTTAATCCCACCCACCCACCTCCTATGGCCCCAACCCGCTGCCAGGCTTAACCCTCCCCAACTGCCCCCCTACCCCAGGACTTATGTTCTGCAGCTGGGGAAGCAGCAGAAAAGCGTGTTCATGCTGGGGAAAAAGCCGGACTGCCACTTACGTGAAATCCGGGTTATGGGAGGGTGCGTGTAACAGAACCCTCACGTACTCCGAGACCTTACTGTATAACACTGCAAGGCATTTGGGTTTGAGAAATGGCTCGTTTGTGCAAACGGTTATGGCCTTACATAAGGCAGAGGTAGATCCCAGTTTGGCCTTTCATTCATCAGTGTTGGGGGGTATGGTGGGGCGTCTGCCTTGCAGTGGGCTTACAAGGGTTAAACCAGTCAAGAGAGGCTGAATAGGTAAGCAGAGACGGGTGAAGTTGTAGGTAATCAGGGCCTAGCTGGGGCTGTGTAAAAAAAGAGCTGCTGGAGGGTATAAGGGAGAACACGCTTTCTCCACCTGTGGAACAGGAGAGCTGGCTGCTGGGAGGTTAGAGTAGGTACCTTAAGAGTTAAACAGAGCAGGGCTGGGAAAGGACAGGCAGAGCTGGGGAGCCTCTGGTAAGGCAAGCTCCCAGGCTCAGGCCCTGCTCTAGAGGCCTGAGGGTACCAGGGAGGTAGCCAGGGCAGCAGAAGTCATGAAGTCCACCCCCTTGTCAAGGTGAATGGCCATTTCAGACTGTAGTTTGTCCTGAGGCAAGGTCTAGAGGATGACTGGCAGTGGATCACCAAGGCAAGGTGGGTTTAGGGGGCTGGTGGATTCCTTGGGAGATGAGGACTCCAGACTACAGAGGCCCCAGCACCCCCTTCCCAAGCATCCCACCACCTTTCTGAGCTCCCCTCCCCTCATCCCTTCCTGTGATCTTCCCACAGGTTCGGGGGTGGGGGTCCAGCTAATCGCAGGGCCAAAAAGTGGGGCCTGATGTGAAAAGTTTGCTCAACCCTCTTTTTGTGGCTTGGGTCAGTAATTTTTCTCTTCACACTCAGTGGTTGCTTCTAGAATGTTATCTCTTTACCTATCAGTAAACAGTCAGGAGGCAAGGGGACTAACCCTGAGCAAGAAGTCCTTGATGAAGAGGAGGAGCTAGAGGATGACATGAGGCTCACAGAAGTGTCACTGCATGTTGAAAGCAGCCAGGAACTGTTCACAAGTCCCAAGCCTGAGCAGCATCAGCATGTGGAGAATGAAACCAGGGATCAGAGACAGCAAGATAAGTTACCCTATTGTAGCATGGGGACAACTTTCTTTAGTGCCATTGTTCTGTTAGCTGCCTTTGCTCTGCCTCAGCGTTATGGCCAAGGAGGGCATTTAGGCACTTGCATATATCGAGGGAAGCTTGCTGAGTGACATTCCCAAAGGTTTGTCTGAAGGACTTGTGAAGTTTCCCCAACCCTGTGGCATGACTCTCCCAATCCAATCTTGAATCTATGCTGGTGCAGATAGTACTAGCACATAGCTCGGCTGCATACAGGGCTGGCCATCTCCCACTTGCATGCAAAGGCATATCGTGGGTTCCCCTGTTAACCTTCAAGGGAAGATGTCCCCCGTAGTTATGGCAGCCTGTGGACAAGTGAAGGACTTTTAAAATACTTTCCACGTGCATCAGTTAAACCAGGCAGGAATGCAATTTCATTGTTCCCCCTGCACAGCCATTATGGTGCAGCAGAAACCCTCCCCGCATGTTTCCAACTCACCACAATCACAGTGGCTCCAGAGCACTGTCTCTGCCTGTACAGAAACAGGCAGAATGGCAGCCTGTGTTCAGAGGAATTAATTTAGTGAAATGTGTCAATCCTTTATCAGGGCTGCAACAGTCAGTCTATTATAAATGGTTGCTGTTTGCAGACACAACCTTGAGCACTCAGGCAAGCTCTGCCACCGACTGAGGAATCTCCAGGGGGTAAAAAAGGAGACATACAAGGTGGGACCTAGTGAGGCAAGTGCTAAAACACTCATTGCTCCCAAAAACAGAAGGGAGGAGCAGCAGGCCAAGAAGATGAAAGGTAAAAAGGAAACCACTGAAGGGTGGCTGAAGCTGCTGGATAACTAATCAGAGATGCTGTATTGTCTGATTAAGACACAAGGGAAACAGAACTGCCAAATATTTCCCTGCCAGCACCTTCATCAGAACTCTTCACCCATTAACCCTCCACCTATAGCTTTTCACAGCCCTCTCTGGCAGCACATCCAAAACTCCATATCCAGCAATCTTCTCGCTATGCACACACAACCCTTTTCGATGTCTGGGAGTGGTTGTTTAGGAGCATATTCCACTTCTCAACACAGCTGAATTATGGTAGCTGGACATTGACCCAATTGTGATGCTATAACCCAAACCCTCGCCCTCCGTTTCCAGCAGCCATTCTCCCTTGCTACTCTGTGACCATGATGAACAAAGGAAAAATGATGGCATGTTCAGTGACTTTACTGTGTGTTAAAACATCCATATCAATCACTCTGGCCCCCAGGGGAAGCTTGTAACATTCCTTATGGTGAATCTATACTTAGTGGACAATCAACCAGTTGAAAGCGTGCTGTCTTTTAGTGTAAACTTTAATCTCTGTTCCTAGCTACAAATTCGTCCATATCTTGAATTTGCTTTAGCAGCCTCTCCTCAAATCCATTGTTTCCATCCAATCAGTTTGTTTAAAAATTATATTGGAACTCTGGATATCATGTACTATAGTTTTTGCCACAGTAAATTAAGTGTATTGGTTATTTATTATTGAAGGGTTGAAAGGTGCTGAAGGGTAAGGAAAGGAGAACAAAAACTTCGAGCTTTCCGTCTGGAAATCCCCTGCAAATCATGCTCTGACAGGCTTGTAATAGCTTGTTTGATGTCATCTCCAAGCAGAACCCAGAGTAAATACGTTTAGAAACAGGAAGGTGAAAGTATGCAATTAAACAGATGGTAAAACTAAAAGGAAAAATGCCAATTACATTTAAGACCCATTTCTTTGTGTGAGTGCTTCATATACAGTTAAATACATGTCAGAAACTGACTGAAATATTTAGGTGAAGCAGAATTAAATTTTTTGAGTTGTAGAAAAAAAACCTACAAATGATGAGATGTTTACAATGAGTGTGATACAATATCTAATGGAGTTTTCCAACAGGCTTTTTTGCAAACTTTTTTAATAGCTGTGTCTGTCATTGAAAAGCAGCACATTGACAAGCACATACACAGAAACATGACTGCATTACAACTGTGCTAACCCTATCCCACCTTCAAGATCCAAATTGCCCTTCTTGCTCTTAAAATCCTCCACTGAAGTCATTCCAGTCTCTCTTACTACCTTGTCGCTCCCTGGTGTCTCCTGTTTGCTCATCTAACAACAGTCCCCTTATTGCTTCTCCTCACAGGCGATGGTGCAAGAAACTTCTCTGGATCATCAAGCTATATGTACACTTGTACTTGATGATCAACAAAAAATGTGTAGTTCACAGCTGCTTGCCACCTTGTTAACACTATGTTACTTATATACCTGCCTTTGGGGTTCCACTCCAGTACATCTGATGAAGTGAGTTTTACCCACAAAAGCTTATGCCCCAATAAATCCGTTAGTCTGTAAGGTGCCACAGGACTCAATGTTTTTACTTATTGATCCACCTTACACTCTCCATTGTTCTGCAAATCCCCTGGCTAAATCAAAATAAGAGACCAAACAGATGAGCATTGCCAACTGCAGTAAAAGCAACATTCCTTTTTAAGTACCTCATAAGTTCAATTTTTGGCTCAGTTAACAGGTTAACCAAACTGACTGCAACCCCCAGAGAAGTTAAAAGTGAAATATTTACCCAGGAAAGTCTGGAAAACCAAGGCTGCGGTTAGTACAAAGCTCATTGTGTCACAGCTGACCCAGCCTGTCGGCAGCTTCTTAGCCTTGTCCTATTCTGTACTTTTTCTGCAGGGAACCAGCACAACTGTTTGGTGTATATCAGGAAATGATACTGCTGTAAAAGTTGGAGCATGTGATGTGTTACCAGAAAAGACAGGACAATTTTTCTCTATATTTTCTCCCAGAAGATTTGCCTATGTGATACCATACAGTGTTCTGCAAGCTGAGCTGTATTTTTATTACATTTCATTAACTGCAAGTGGAAACAGATGGAGATTCCACTAAGCAATGCTTGGAAGAACACTACTTGGTAGATTTTAATTTAGAGAGAAAGCTTTCCTTTTGAATCAGGCATGATTGCCAAATATCCTGGCTTTTAACAGTTTCTTTCTTGGCAGTGTTGTTTGGTAGGTGAGCCTCAGCAAGCTCACAAAAGTGTAAAAAAACCGATTTGTCAATTAATTGTAACTAGAAAGTTTTAGGAAGTATGGTTCTGCAAGTCTGTGTTGGAGTGAGGTTTTGCAGTTAGTCAGATAACCAAGAAGGTCAGATTGTCATAGCTACAACTTTCAGGGCAGTGACAAACCCTGAGTGGTATAAGTTTAAGACCACACCTTAGTTTTAGTTTTTATTCCCCTTTACTATCGTAATGCTCAAAGAACTAGAAAATATAGTCTAGACAACAATCAGTGTAATAGAATAAAGCGTCTATATCTGCTCCATCTCTGATCCTTGCAGTTCCTTTTTAAGAAACTTCCCTTGATTTTCTCCATTGGTGGTTTTCACTGTAGATTTTATTTTGTGAGTGTTTCTTAACCTATGTGCCAGAGAGATCAACAGCAAAGAGCACTTCTGTCAGGAGCTGACCACACTGCTCTTCATTGCATAATGAAGAAGTTCCATGTTTTGTCTCATTACTTCTGCCTAGTTTGCACTATCTTTGGCCATTGTCCTCTAAGTTATGCAGCTTTAGCCATATTTCAGAATAATGTAGCAACTTCCGAATAATGTAGCTGAAGTTGACCTATGTAGATCTGCTTACCGTAATAAGTTGACAGCGGATGCTCTCCCATCGACTCCCCTAACTCTTATTCTGTTAGAGTACTAGAATTGATGGGCAAATGCTCAGCGGTCGATTTATTGCGCATATATTAGACGGATGCAATAAATTGACACCTTTCCTCCCCTGATCAAACACTGCCCATTGATCCAGTGGGTAGTGAAGATATACTGTTAGATTGAACAGACTTCTTCTCAGCACGTAGTGAGGAATTACTTTTTTCCAGGATCAGAAGCAAGCCAAAAAATTCAATCATTTGCACAGTGGAGTTTTTACCATTTCCGTCCCAGTCAGACAAATTCACTTTGCCTAATGCTAAATTGTACTAGGGCCAGGTCTACATTGGAAGCTAGGTTGACCCAACTAAGCTGCTTAGAGGTATGAAAAATACATGCTCCCGAGCAATGCAATTAAGCTGAGATGATCGCTAGTATAGACAGTGCTAAGAGTTAAGAGGTAAAAGTTCTCTTGTCAACCTAATTACTGTGTAGAGGCCACCCTGCCCTCTGTTGAAGATGGATTAGGTAGAGTGATGGGAGAACCCCTCCCATCCTTGTAGCCTAAAACACTTGATGTCACTTTAGCGTTAAAGTGGGTGGAGACAGCATACTCCACTAGTGGCTTTCCTGGCTGGTGTTGTGTTGTAGTGGTTCTGCACTGATATTGATTGCGGACCCCCAGCAGAGGGGGCAGATCAGGGGTATATCCAGAGCCTACTGCATTGTAAATATTCTCTATTTCCCAGGGCCTATAGGAGACCATGGGAACCTAGTAAAAATCTCAGGACTGCTCTAACTCATACAAGGGTCTTTGAGACTATAATCTTTAATATCAATAAAAGACCCTTATGAGTTCTAAATCAGAGGTGCAAGATCATTCAGATGGGTGAGACACATGGGAAAAGATGTTTAAACAATGTATCACTCTAATATTTCATTAATTGTTATCAATATACTCTGTGTATTTTTGCTCCATGCCTAATAACCTTACTTCAGCATGTCTTATAATTAGTGTTTCATGGTTTTACAAGTTACTGTGATGACAAGGAAAAGCAGGGCTTCATTCTGTAAACCTCTCCAAGACCTGTCTGATCTCAGTTTTAAAGCACAACCCAAAGAAATCTCAAACATTTTGTTCATGAATAAAATAAAAATAAAAATGTATGGAAACTTTCTATGACATCTGATGCAGGTCAGCCATAGCTTGTTCCAAAGGAGAGACCACAATATGGCCATCTCCGTCATTTTGAGGACACTTCTGCTTATTAAATAGGAAGCTCCTTTTCCTCTTGAGAACGAAGGAAGTAGGCAGAGCAGCTGAAGAACTGTGATTAGTGACTGCTTGATTTGCTGCGGTTGTAGATTTAATTTTAGGCTCAGATCTGTGTGGAGATGGATGTGTAGACGATGTTGTTGAGTACCCCTTGCTTTTGGAAGCTGAAGATCATATCCCGGCTATAATACAGGGAAACACGTCTTACAGGAAAATTAAAGATTGGATGGATGAGCAAATGAGACTATTCTAAGCTAACAATGAATCAAGCCCACATGGATTACATTACAATGTTCCCGAGGAAGTAGCTAAGGAAAGGCATTGTTTCATGTTTTATAGGATAATAGGGAATGCAAGCCTTGTTCGTTCATCCAGTATAACGTTATGTGTAGGAAGGAAGCCTGAGGAATTTCCCACATCTGAATAATCTTTCTGTTTCTAAACAAGACTTCCGCTTCACGTTAGCTTGCTCCTCTCAGAACTGTTCTGTGTTATCATGTCCTCAGGGGAAACAGATCATAGAAATGCAGTTTGATAGTCTCTCCAGAGCAGTCATTAAAAAAACAAGATCCTGTAGTGTTTTCATCATCGTGAGAGATAGGTGCTTCCCATAAGAGGAGGTGTTTGCCAGAGTGTCTGATGCAAGCTTTGTTTCTCCTCTTTTGTAGAGTTACCATATTCCCCTATGCTGAATACTGGTCGGGGTGGCATGCAGGGTGGTTTGCTTCTGGTGGGGCTGGAAAGGGGTCTGGCTATAGGGAATTGGGGGGGTTGTTGAGTCACAGGGCTGTGGGGCATGGTATTGTCCTGCCCTTGAGGGAAAAAGGGTTTCAGCCTTGTGGGAACGGGGGCCCGCTGGCATTGGGGGGCTGATTGTACCCACTACAGTCTGAGGATACCCGCAGTGGACATACAGGACAATTTGCCATCTTTTTTTTTTAAAAAGATGGGATGCCTGGAAGAGGGGATAGATAAGGGACTGTCCCATTAAAAATGGGATGTAGGGTGACTCTACTCTTTTGTAACAGGTATGTGCCTTGGGTGCTTTGTCCTGTACCTCTGATGAGGCTGTAATTCAGTAATGCTAGATGTGCATATCTCCACTAACTGATTTGCTCCTTTGGAATGAAAAATATTATTTCTCTTTTGACTAATTATAAAAATAACTTTCCAGCTCAGGAATGTCATTTTCTACCTTCTCACCTATATTTGTCTGGCCGCTCTTGTCATTTGCAAACAAGGAGTATGCCAGGCTGTTTACCTTGACCCACAGCATTTTGAGAGTTTGTGTGGCTGGCAGCTTCCTGTCCCAATGCCATTTTGGAGCCTACTAATGAATGGGTTCCGCAAATTCCCTGCTGCACACTTAACTCAACCTACCCATCATATGGTACTGAACAGGTGTGGGATCATTGTCATTTCCAGACTCGTTATCAATACTTGGAGGCCAGAGTGTCTCTGTCCCTAGGAGAGGTGTGCTTCTCTTCCCCATAGAAACATATGTGTCAGAGAGGTAGCCGAGTTAGTCTGGATCTTCAAAAACAACAGGAAGTCCTGTGGCACCTTATCGACTTTGTCTGATGAAGCAGGTCTTTGCGCACGAAAGCTTATGCTCCAAAATATCTGTTAGTCCACAGAATCATAGAACACTAGAAATGAAAGGAACCTCAAAAGGTCATTGAGGCCAATCCCCTGCCCTGACAGCAGGACCAAGCCCTGTTTAGACCATCCCCGATAGATGTCTATCTAATTTGCTTTTACATATCTCTAGTGATGGAGATTCCATAGTCTCCCCAGGAAATTTATTTCAGTGCTTAACTACCCTGACAGGTAAGAAGTTCTTCCTAATGTCCAACCTAAACCTCCCTTGCTGCAATTAAAGCCCACTGCTTCTTCTCATATCCTCAGAAGCCAAAGAGAACAATTTTTCTCCCTGCTCCTTGTAAAACTTTTTAGGTACTTGTAAACTGCTATCAAATGAGGATCTTTGGAACAGAGCAGGACAAGGACCACTTAATGCTCAAATCAAGAGAAGAAAGTGGCAATGGCAGAACCACACTCTCAGGAAATGAACATCCAGCATAGTCCATTAAGCTCTCAAATGGAACCTGCAAGAAAAATGCAAAAGAGGAAGACCTTGGACAATATGGAGAAGATCCACTGAGATTGAAGGACAACAACTGGCTCCCACTCCTGGGGTCAGTTAGAAGTTTTGTCCCCAGACAAAGTGTAGTGGAGGAGACTTGTAGATGACCTGTGCTCCACCCAGAGTACGAGGGTTTAAGTCAAGTCAAGCTGCTATCATGTCCTCTCTCAGTCTTCTCTTTTCTAAACTTAACAAGCCCAATTCTTTCAGTCTTCCCTCATAATTCATGTTCTCTAGACCTTTCACTATTTTTGTTGCTCTTCTCTGGGCCTTCTCCAGTTTCTCCACATCTTTCTTGCAATGTGGTGCCCAGAACAGGATACAATATTCCAATTGAGGACTAATAAGTGCAAAGTAAAGTGGAAGAATTACTTCTCGTGTGTTGCTCACAACACTCCGATTAATGCATCCCAGAATCATGTTTGGGTTTTTTTGCAACAGCATCACATTGTTGACTGATATTTAGCTTGTAGTCCACTATGACCTCCAGATCCCTTTCTGCAGTACTTCTTCTTAGACAGTCACTTCCTGTTCTATATGTGTGAAACCAGTTTTTCCTAACAGTGACAGTGAAATTTTTCTTCTGTCATAATACTGAGCATCCTTCTGTCCATTCGTACTCAGGTGACAACTACTACAGTGTTGTGATAACAGCCAAAATGGAAGATTTATGGTCAAATCAATTCACAATTTCCAAATCTGAAGAAGTGGGTCTGTCCCATGAAAGCTCATCACCTAATAAATTATATTGTTAGTCTTTAATGTGCTACAGGACTGCTTTTTTGTTTTGTGAAGATGCAGACTAACACAGCTACCTCTTTGTGACTATTCAAGACACAATGCATGTTTCCTTTTATCTTCAAAGTTTTCACTTCTTGTCACCTGGGCATCTGTGATGGCTTTCACTCAAATACACCTTCCATTCTCACCAAACAAATGTGTAGTGTTTCAGTCAAGATCAATAATAACTAGAGCACGCAACTTACTTCGTGATACAGACAACGGGTGCAACTTAATTTATAATGGTAACAATGAGCAGGGCCTTACAGTAAACATTATCTAATCATGAGAGACACAGAGAAAAAGAGAAGCTACAGAATTTATAAACAAGTTATTATACATGAAATTATACATCATATGTATAGTCTTATAACCAATACTAAGTAAAATATACATTTTTGCTACAGCTATTGGGTTGACCAATGAGTTGCAGAGTTTGTGCCAGAACCGGCTATCTAAGATAGATGACTGTTTTGATACTTACCAGAGGGGTAGCTGTGTTAGTCTGGATCTGTAACAGCAATGAAGGGTCCTGTGGCACCTTATAGACTAACGGAAAAGTTTTGAGCATGAGCTTTCGTGAGCAAAGACACTTCATCAGATGCTCACGAAAGCTCATGCTCAAAACTTTTCTGTTAGTCTGTAAGGTGCCACAGGACCCTTTGTTGCTGTTTTGATACTGTTCTCTTTTTTTTCTTGTTTCAGCAGAAATTTATGGCCTTAACAGTGGGCCAAAGGTGCATTCTGGTTTTCCTCTTGGTTGTTTACCAAAGAAGGGAATGTTACCTGGGGAAAGGAGAACTCCTAGCTGTTCTATAGGATTAGAGCCTGGATTTCCACAAAACACGTAGGCCCACAGTACCAGTTCTAGCATGCATAAAGAAAATTCCAGCACAAATGGAAACCAGGGTTTTTCTTCCACTAGCCGCAACTGATTGTATGGAGTGTGTAGCCTCTACTGTGTGAATACAGAGACTTCTCGATCCTCCACCAGCTATCTTCACTTCTCTGTTGTGTGGAGGTGAGTATCCTTGTGATATGTACAGCTTCTGAATTCTGATTGGTGTTATGATGTTATTATGGATTTGTTTATCAGGGACTGTCTCCATGAGGAATCTACCATTTATTAATGGGCTGTAGTGCATCTCTGCTAGACCTGGGACAGTAGATGATTGTTAACACTTAATGGTCACTTGCTTGGAATACCTTTAGCATAGTGAGTGGGCTGAAGGTGGGAGAAACTATTTCCTGCAACGTCTCTATAGGGTGAGGGAGTTGAAAGCCCCCAGCTGCAAAATAAAGAAGGCAGGCATTGGAAGTGAACCAGAGGCACTCATAGGAACTGAGGCAGTGCTGGTGGGCTGCACTGCTACCCCTCCTGTCTGTTCCCCCAACAAGCCCCCTGCCCTGTTCCTGTCCCCACAGCCCTGAACACAGCACTTTCCCTGCAAAGTAGCTGCCCCACTCCCTGGGTTCTGGTGGTCAGGCTGCATAGAGCACCAGAAGTCATAAAGAATGGCCCTGTATAGATAGAAAGCTTGTTGGACAAAGTAGCAGCACTAGGAATGAGAGAAATGAGGTCTGAGTGGACCAGACATTTGCATAAAATAACCCAGCAGGTCATGGTCAAGAAGCTATGCCAAATATACACAACACTAAAACTGGTGCACCAGAGGGAAGTGTTATCAACCCAACCTTGTTTAATGTTACAATAAATGATCTCCCCAAACCAGTAAGGGCCGAGGCAGGTGTCACTCTTCAGAGGACTGTGCTCTGTGGGGATGAAGCAGGAGGATTGACAGAGCAGAAAAAGACTGAGCAAAGCATCAGGAGAGACGTCTGGGAGAGGAAATGTCTGTGGTTTCCACTGATAAAATCAAAGGATTGATCTTTACAAAAGGGAAAGTTGCAAAGGAAAGTAAACTGTTTCTGACAGAAGAAGAAGGAGCTACTCAAATTCTTAGGAGTCGTTTGACACTAATTTACTTTGGAAAACTTATATAAACTGTAACAGAGAAGTAGCCTTGTTAGTCTGTATCTGAAGAAAACAAAAAAGCAGTCCTGTAGCACTTTAAAGACTAACAAAATAATTTATTAGGTGATGAGTTTTCATGGGGGAGACCCACTTCTTTGGATCTGGAGATAGCGCTGTGCTGGATTTAGCATATAACATATAAATAGCATAACACATATAAACTGTGTTAAAGACCAATGTATGCTTATAGTGGGTGGGTAATAAGCAGCAAGTGGGTCGGATGTGGTTCACCAGGGTTACTCCTTTGTGGGCTGATGATTATTTACCTGTGTGTCTGTAGCAACAGCAATTGCGTAGCTGGAATTGACTTATCTACAATCAACTTACCTGACTGTCCTCCCTTACTCCTTGCGGGATTGAAAAGTACAGGGGTTGATTGTTGATCTACTGGGTAATTACATGTAGCTTTAATCGACCTCTGAAACATTGACTCTGCCAAGGTCGATGTTCCCTGTAGTGTAGAGGTACCCTGAAAGAGTCTCACTGGAAAAGGTTCTTGCCTGTCTCTTCACCACTAGAGGGCAGTGCAGTAACATGCACCCCATGGCTTTTGAAACAACATCTGGATGCAGGGATCTAGATACTCCTTGTTCCAGTAGATCAGGAGTGGGGAACCTTTTCCAGGTTGGGGGCCACTGACCCACAGAAAAATCAGTCAGTGGCCACACACAAGAAGCACCCCTAACCCCAAAATCTCACTGTTATAGCCTCCAGCTGAAAAGCAGAAAAAAGTTTTTCCCCTCACACACTGTCCCAGAGCCTAGGGGAGCCCAGGCTAGTCTATTTTGTGGCCGCCCCTTAACACTGGGATGGGCCCATATATGAGGGGTCCAGTATGTGGGAAGGAGCTGCCAGGGAGTGGGCTTGGGGAGTGGGGTCTGAGTGGGAGGGAGGATGCAGGAGCAGGTGGAGGTCGGGGGGTCTGGGAGAGTGATAGTGGAGGAGTGGGCTGGGGATAGGAGGGCTGGGCAGGAGGTAGGGTGCAGGAGCAGAGTGTAGGTGCCAGGATCTGCTGAGGGGAGGCAGGAATGAGCTGGGATGGGGCGAGACTGGGCAGGAGAGAGGATGCATCATCCCCACAGGAGATGCACTTGGTCTATGATTTGCTATGATGCTGGCCTTCATCCAGCCAACTTGGATACAGACAGCTAGGAGGGATAGGGATATGCAGGATTTCAAGCCTACTGTATGCTGGGGTCAGCCTGCCCTTCAGCAAAAATTAGATCTAAAAATTTAGTATTACATAGAAAATGGAAATTGGCCAGATTTTGCCCATACATATATTTTGGGGAAGGGGAATAGGAATGTTACAAAATTTAGTTGTACTGTGTAGAGGGTAGAGATGTGCAGAGACAGAGCTAACTCTCCCCACCAGTATAAACAATCTGCTCCCTGAGTCAGCGCATTCAATAATTGTCCAATCAGGGAACCAACTTCTGTCTTCCCTCATTCTGTCTCTATTCTCATTTACTAAACCACTTGCAAAAGTGATCAAACTTTTCAAAAGTTACACTGGGCTGTTGCACAGTTATAACACTGAATAATACCGGCCATGCCACCATCACAGAGATGGAGCTACAGGTCGTCTGTCCCTCTCTAGTCTGGCACCCTCGGGACCTGACTGGTGCCAAACCGAAGAATTTTCTGAACCATGGAAGGTCAATATTGTCTAGTAGCATTACCAACACTTCCACTGCTTACTGGGCTTTTAGAAGACACTTGGGGTAAATTGGAGCTAAATAGCAGCACAGAACACTGAGAGCCAGGACTCATAGCTGTAAGAAAACTTTATGGAACTGTGGGAATCTTGGTCACTCCTAGGTTAAGTTGACATCTAGCTAACTAAAATGAGGCTGGACCATAGATATTGCTAGACCAGAGAGTACTGGACTAGAGAGGTTCAAACTGTAATATTTAAGAATAATTAAAAAATAAAGATCGTATTTTAAATGATGATGATAGTTGGAGATTATGCAAAGATAATGAAGCACATCATAAAGCATAAAGCCCCCTTCTGTTTTTCGGTGTACACCAAGCCCCCATCTACTATAGTGGGACTTCGGGGGTGGGGTACAAAGAATGTGGGGTCAAATCTGTGTTAAACAATTCTATATGAAAGTTTGAGCCTATGCTTGTAGAAGTCAGTGGCAAAGCTCCCACTGAAATGGATGCTGCAGGATGAAAGGATAAGAGAATGAGTAAATCTCAATAATAACCAAAAAGAAACAATGTCTTTATGTGGTGTCAAAAAGGGTTTGGAGACAGATATATTCATAACAAGTTCTATTTTAAACTCAACTACTCGACACCTTAGTAATTAGTAAAGTGCAAACGCTAGACGTGGACTTTCTCTGTTTCATTTTCCCTCTCGTATAACTTTTTGTTTTAAAAAACGATAGGTAATTTTGTCAGACCACGAAAGGTAAAAAGGGACTTTTCATTTATTGTACTTCACAGCTGCATATTCAGTCTGGAACAGAAAGAAAGATCAGATATTAATATTATTAATGTGAAACTATAATCTCCTACATTTAGTAAATACTACTTATTTGTTAACAAGGCAAGAAACCTAATTCTGCCCTCTCATGCACTGGTATAAAACTAGAGTAACTCCTCTGAAGTCAGTGGAATTACTTGAAATTTATGTCATCACAAGTGAGAGCAGAATGTTCAGTGGAGGTGTTTTATTGACAAGATGTTAGTTTTGGATCCACTCTGCACTGGCCTTAGTCCGCATTAACTTCACTGAAGTCAGTGGAATGTTTCAAATGACAGAAAAATGTGACCCCAAAGACGACAGTAGTAACCACATGCTAAATTCTCAGTTCAGTTACTACAGGACAATCCATGGGTCTGGCAGTAGATCAGTGAAACTGCTGCACAACTCTGTCTTCGGAGCCACTTAATTCTAAATTCCTATTTTCATTCTTTTCAGAGTTCCTAAAAGGATCAAAAGTTGTAAACTCTTGTCTGGGCCTCAATGTGATTTCTTTAAAAGAAAGTTTGCAGTCTGTCATTTGGCCTGCTTTTGAATTACCAGACACCAATGGGTATCCAATTAATTCCACTAATGCCAATGGGGAATAGCCCTCAATCTATGCCCATGTAACTCAGAACAATATTTGGATGCATGTGATCAATTGCTCAGATTTTTTTTCCAATATGCAGAACTTATAAGGAGACATAACAAACACTGCTTTATCCACCCGTGGTGTGTATCCTCCTCAGACAGGCAGGAAGAGGATCAGCATTTCCTCTAATTTTTTCCATCCATGGGCAGAAAAAAATTTATGTTCACCAGATATGCACCACAATAGCGACACATGCTACTGGCTGCGTGTGCTCTAGTAATCAGCTGAGTGGCACCTGAATCTTTCCTAGGTGGCTGCACAAGTGCTCAGCTTACAGGGAACACTGCACATGGTAATGCAGTAGCAAGTGTGCACTGGTGACCTTATAAAGAAACTTCTGTACATGCTAGGAGGGAACTGAAGAATAGCAGCATGTGAAACTTTAGAGGAAAGTTGTCAGACTATCGATACCAGTGTTGGAATTTGGCAAGGAGCACTGACTTAACACCCTATTAATATACTGCATCTTTCTGATGTATCACTGGCTGAAAAAGCATCTTACCTGTGGAATCTGTCTCATGGGTATTTGATTGCCTGTTTGCACAGCACCCCGTGCTGGAGAAGAACAAAAGGACGGTTACAGGGCTAGGGGATGAATGCTGCTTTCTTGTGAATAAGAGTTATGAACAAATTACCTCTGGTGGTATACTTTCTGAAGAGCAGGATCAGCAGCAGGATGAGGACAAGGATGAAAATACATAACAACCCCCAATACAGCACATAATTACAGCTGCCTTCCCTGGCTTCACCTGCAGAGAGAAGAGAAAAACGTGAGGTGCTGAGCAAAGAGCCATGAATGGAAAAATCCTATTAAAAGGAGAAGGTCCATGTCCACCGTGCACAGATGTGAGGCCTTTCCTGCAAAACCCTCCATCTCAAGTCTCTGTCCCTCTCCCCACCTGGAGCTGGTATTGAGGTGAGGGGAAGATGACTGCTTGGCACTGGATTCAGGCCACTGGCAGCCTGAGACAAGCAAAGTCTCTTAATTATTAACTCTGCTTGTCAGTACTGTGACTTATTTAACCAAGAGGTGATTTATTTCAGCCTGAGAATCACTGGTCCAGTCTGAGCATCGCTGATCCACTGATTCCTGTGGTGAATTAAGATGAATTATAATGCAGGGTGTATAGAATCATCAGTTGCAAAAGCCTGTTGTATATCTCAAGTTGTCTAGTGTGGTCCCTACAGTTTAACCACTAGAGATTTATCTAGTCCAATTTTAAATAGGGCGTCATCCCTGACACTCGACAGGCAGTTCCACAACTCAAGAGGCCTCACTACCAGAAGTCTTGGGTATTCATATGACTGTCTCTTTTGCTCAGTTCCCTCCTGTTGTCCTAGTGATTCCATTTCAGAGCCCCCAAACCATTCTTCTTTCTCCCTGGCATTTGCAGTCCTCCAGCTCTTCAGTGATAGGGCCTGACACAAGACTGACTCATGTCAATAGACATCTTTCCAATGATTTCAGCGGGCTTTCAAGGAGGCCCATAAGGAGAAAGATCTCGGGGCCATTTTGCCAGAGACCCAACTTTTATCCCTATTTACTGAATAGAACTGAAAAATGGTATTAAGAAAGAATGAGAAAGGTGGATAACAGGGAGCTACCATAATGTTCCCTCACAATTCAAGGTCACAGCCTTATGGATCCCAGGTAATTAGCGGGACATGATGGGTGATGTAACATCTTTTACTCAACCAGCTTCTGTTGAGAGAAACAAGCTTTTAAGCCACCCCAGACCCTGAGTAGTTCAGCCTTGTCTCTTTCACCAACAGGGTTGGGTCAATAAAAATACTACTTGACTCATCTCTGCCACAATTCAAGTCCTTTAATTTTTTTTTATACCTCGCTCCCCTCTATCTCATTCAGCTAGAAGTTTGGCCTGAGACAGAGTGAGGTGGAGGAGACTTGTAGATGACCTATGCTCCACTTAGAGTACAAGGGTTTAAGTTAAGTAAGTCCCCTCTAACTTATTTTAGTTACTTAGGTCTGCAGTAACCCTTTAAATCTGTTTATTTGTCATGAGAGGAGGTTATCACCAGACACCATGGTGATGAGTGCAGTATAAATGTCTTAGAAGACAGAACAAGCTAGGTTGGATGATATGATACTGAACCTGTTTCCTTGGAGGCTGTTGTGTTGATGTATTTCTCCATGTTGTTCTCCTTGGCCATACAAGAGCAGATTGTCTCCTGGTTCCACCTCTCAGCCGGGATAGTCGTTAGACTCCAAACACTGAAGACCCCGTCCCCATCTATGGCTCCAGCATCTGTCTGAGCCTCTGTCAGCCCATCCCCAGTGTCCCAGAGAACGGTGCTCCAGGAAGGAGTGAAATCAGAGAGCAGGCAGAGCAGAGGCACATGGTGGGGAAGCTCATCGTGCTCTGAGATAGAGGGCACCAGGATGGAAAGTTTCGGTTCGGAGGCATCTAAAAGAGAGTAACAGAAACTAGAGACTGGCTAGATCTGTTAGTGGCAGCTCAGCTAGTCCCTGCCAACAGACAGTATTTTAAGTGTCTCATACATTGGTTAGTCTAGTCTTCTGTGTCATCAAATGATGGGACTTCACTTGCATGGAGGGGGATTTTGCTTGTTAATTTCATCCCCATGCACTCCTTTGTCCAACCACCCCCGGAAGGTTTCAGTATTCTGAATGCCTGCTATGGGGGGAGATTCAAAACCAGACCCCTCTTTGCTGCATCATAGCTTTATACTCAACTCCTGCTGACCTGCTTGAGGGAACACATTTCCCTGTGTAAAACCCCCCATGGGTGTCATTGCAGGAAGATCAGTGAATGCCCAGTACAAAGCCAGATCAACGATGTTTTGTAAGGCCAGCAGGAAGATGCATTACATCCCAGGCTGAGGCAACTTTGAATCACAGAATCATAGAATATTGGGACTGGAAGGAACCTTGAGAGGTCATTGAGTCCAGCCCCCATGACAGGCTCAGGTACTGTCTAGACCATCCCTGATAGACATTTATCTAACCTGTTCTTAAATATCTCCAGAGATGGAGATTCCACAACCTCCCTAGGCAATTTATTCCAGTGTTTGACCACCCTGACAGTTAGGAACTTTTTCCTAATGTCCAACCTAAACCTCCCTTACTGCAGTTTAAGCCCATTGCTGCTTCTTCTATTCTCAGAGGCCAAGAAGAACAAGTTTCTCCCTCCTCCTTCTGACACCCTTTTAGATACCTGAAAACCACTATCCTTTCCCCCCTCGATCTTCTTCTTTCCAAACTAAACAAGCCCAATTCTTTCAGCCTTTCTTCATAGGTCATGTTCTCTAGACCTTTGATAATACTTTTTGCTCTTTTCTGGACCCTTTCCAATTTCTCTACATCTTTCTTGAAATGCAGTGCCCAGAAATGGATACAATACTCTAACTGAGGCCTAACCAGCGCAGAGTAGAGCGGACGAATGACTTCTCGCCTGTTAATGCATCCCAGAATCATGTTTGCTTTTTTTGCAACAGCATCAAACTGTTGATTTATATTTAGCTTGTGGTCCACTATAACCCCTAGATCCCTTTCTGCCATACTACTACTTAGACAGTTGCTTCCCATTGTATATGTGTGAAACTGATTGTTCCTTCCTGGCTACGTCTACACGTGAAGCCTACATCGAAGTAGCTTATTTCGATGAATAACGTCTACACGTCCTCCAGGGCTGGCAATGTCGATGTTCAACTTCGATGTTGCGCAGCACCACATCGAAATAGGCGCTGCGAGGGAACGTCTACACGCCAAAGTAGCACACATCGAAGTAAGGGTGCCAGGCACAGCTGCAGACAGGGTCACAGGGCGGACTCAACAGCAAGCCGCTCCCTTAAAGGGCCCCTCCCAGACACAGTTGCACTAAACAACACAAGATCCACAGAGCCGACAACTGGTTGCAGACCCTGTGCCTGCAGCATGGATCCCCAGCTGCCGCAGCAGCAGCCAGAAGCCCTGGGCTAAGGGCTGCTGCCCACGGTGACCATAGAGCCCCGCAGGGGCTGGAGAGAGAGCGTCTCTCAACCCCTCAGCTGATGGCCGCCATGGAGGACCCCGCTATTTTGAAGTTGCGGGACGTGCAATGACTACACGGTCCCTACTTCGACGTTGAACATCGAAGTAGGGCGCTATCCCCATCTCCTGATGAGGATAGCGACTTCGACGTCTCGCCGCCTAACGTCGAAGTTAACTTCGAAATAGCGCCCGACGCGTGTAGCCGTGACGGGCGCTATTTCGAAGTTAGTGCCGCTACTTCGAAGTAGCGTGCACGTGTAGACACGGCTCCTAAGTGGAGCAGTTTGCATTTGTCTTTACTAAACTTCATCCTGTTTACCTCAAATCATTTCTCCAATTCATCCAGATCATTTTGAATTTTGACCCTATCTTCCAAAGCAGTTGCAGCCCCTCCTAGCTTGGTATCATCTGCAAACTTAGTAAGCGTACTATGCCAATATCTGAATCATTGATGAAGATATTGAACAGAACTGGTCCCAAAACGGACCGTTGTGGAACCCCACTTGTTATACCTTTCCAGCAGGATTAAGAACCATTAATAACTACTCTCTGAGTATGGTTATCCGGCCAGTTTTGCACCCACCTTATAGTAGCCCCATCTAAGTTGTATTTGCCTAGTTTATTGATAAGAATATCATGCGAGATCCTATCAAATGCCTTACTGAAGTTTAAGTATACCACATCCACCTCTTCTCCCTTATCCACAGGATTCTGTTACCCTATCAAAGAAAGATATGAGACTGGTTTGACATGATTTGTTCTTTACAAATCCATGCTGGCTGTTCCCTATCAGCTTACTACCTTACAAGTGTTTGCAGATGATTTCTTTAATTACTTGTTCCATTATCTTTTCTGGCACAGAAGTTAAACTGACTGGTCTGTAGTTTCCTGCGTTGTTCTTATTCCCCTTTTTATAGATGGGCACTATATTTGCCTTTTTCCAGTCTTCTGGAACCTCTCCTGTCTCCCATGATTTTCCAAAGATGATAGATAAAGGCTCAGATATCTCCTCTATCAGCTCCTTGAGTATTCTAGGATGCATTTCATCAGGCCCTGGTGACTTGTAGACATGTAACTTTTCTAAGTGATTTTTAACTTTTTGTTTGCTTATTTTGTCTTCTAAACCTACCCCTTTCCCACTAGCATTCACTATATTAGACACTCCTTCTTCAGACTTCTTGGTGAAGACCGAAACAACTAAGTCATTAAGCATCTCTGCCATTTCCAAGTTTCCTGTTACTGTTTCTCCCTCTTCACTGAGCAATGGGCCTACCCTATCATTGGTCTTCCTCTTGCTTTTAACATATTTATAAAAAGTCTCCTTATTTCCCTTTATACCCGTAGCTAGTTTGAGCTCATTTTGTGCCTTTGCCTTTCTAATCTTGCCCCTGCATTCCTGTGTTGTTTGCCTATATTCATCCTTTGTAATTTATCCTGGTTTCCATTTTTATATGATTTCTCTTTTGTTTTGAGATCACGCAAGATCTCCTGGTTAAGCCAAGGAGGTATTTTGCCATACCTTCTATCTTTCCTACACAGCGGAATAGCTTGTTATTTGTCCCTTAATAATGTCTCTTTGAAAAACTGCTAACTCTCCTCGGTTGTTTTTCCCCTCAGCCTTGCTTCCCATGGGACCTTACCTACCAGCTCTCTGATTTTACCAAAATCCGCCTTCCCGAAATCCATTGTCTCTATTTTGCTGTTCTCCCTTCTACCCTTCCTTAAACTTGTGAACTCTATGATTTCATGATCACTTTCACCCAAGCTGCCTTCCACTTTCAAATTCTCAATCAGTTCCTCCCTATTTGTTAAAATCAAATCTAGAACAGTTTCCTTCTGATAGCTTTTTCAGCCTTCTGAAATGAAAAGTTGTCTCCAACACAGTCCAAGAACTTATTGGCTAGTCTGTGTCTGGCTGTGTTAGTTTCCCAACATATATCTGGATAGTTGAAGTCCCCCATCACCACCAAGGTACAGTCAGTGAGTGTGACTATCAGAAGGCCAGATAAGAATAATAACTAGGGCTAATGCACGTCTCATCAGTAGATTGATCTCAAAGCACTCTGCAGAGGCAAGTTAAGAGCCGTTACCCCATTTTTGTTGCACCGTGGTGGGCGAGCAATGTTTCGGGAACATAATCCTGGTTTCCTAATTCAGTCTCATACTGTATCCACTAACTCTCCATATAAATACTGATGACTTAAAATCGAAATGGGATGTGGGGGTGGGGAGAGAATAGTGATTACAGGATTCTCGCTCAGAACCGGGTCTGTAAGCAGGACGGGGCAAGCAGGACAGTTGCCCAGAGCACAGAGCTGCAGGGGTGGAAAAATAATAACAGGGAGCCATGCTAGTCTATATACTATCAAAATAAAAAAGCAGTCAAGTAGCACTTTGAAGACTAACAAAATAATTTATTAGGTGAGCTTTCGTGGGACAGACCCACTTCTTCAGACCATAGCCATACCAGAACCGACTCATTCTGGAATGGTTATGGTCTGAAGATTTGGGTGGAAAAATGTGGGAGAGGACAAATCAGATCCCTCCCGTTCCCTTATCGCTGTCCTCAAAAGACTTTACCAAGCCCTCTGGGGACCCTCTATGTCTCCCCTTACCAGCCCCCTAAACGCCCCATGAGCCACAGCTGTGGGCTTCACAGCTGTCCTTCCCCACGTCCCCACACAGCCATTCAATCAATGACCCCCAGAGCTCCTCTGCATCTGCCCTGAGCCACCCTGGTCCCTTTCCTTCCCCTTCAGACCCCTTACCCTCTCTCCCAGAGGGCTGGGGCAGGTCCTGGCTGCCCCATATATCAGACCTCCTGGTGACTCCACTGTGGGAGCTGCTCATGTTTGGAACACAGCCAGCTGCCCCCACCCTTTGCAGTGGACTCAGTGCCCCCACCCCAGTCCGGAAACTGAGGAAATGCCCAGTGCAGAGGGCCCCTTATCTCGACACAGGAAGCTGCTGGGCTGGTGGCAGGGATGGGGATGTGGGTTCCGGAGCTTGGCTCAGCTCTGAGCCACCACAGTTCCTTGCAGCTGTTTTTATACCCCTGGAAGGCTGGCTGGCAAATTCTCAGGGGCAGCAAGGGGCAGGCAAGCTGGGAGAAATGTGACTGAGCCGAGCTCCACCTGCCCCGACATTGCTCGCCATGCAAAGGGCTGCTGTCAGGGACTGGGCCATTCCCTGGCCACCAAGAGGAGACCAAAACTTCAGTTGGGCTCACCCAGGGACTAAAATGCCTAGCTACAGTTCTGCTCAGAACTCCTTGGACCCCCGGAATGCCATTGTCCAGGCCCGTTGGAAACTCACCTGTGACAATTAGTCTGGTCCCGTTCCCGAAGTTTGGATATACATATGCAGCAAGGCCACAGTAATACACCCCAGAGTCATTTTTTTGTAGATTATTGATCTTCAGAGAATATGTGTTCGTTGCAGTGTTCACTTTACCCGAATATTTTCCAGGCAAATTTGTAGCAGACTTATAAGTCTGGTGAATCCCAAGCAGACTTCCATTCTGAAGCTCTTTGTACCAATACACGTAAGCTAGGCGGGTTGAAAGCTTACAGTCCATCTCTGCAGTTTCTCCAGGGGCCCGCACAATCTGTCCTGGGCCCTGTTGGATCACTATCGTGCTCTTTGAAGTTGTCACTATAAAGGGAAACACAAAAACATAAATACAACGATCACTTGTAGGGAACTCACCATTTGTAATATATTCAATACAACACATTATCTGCTCCAAGCAAAATGCCTATTGTTTTAAAAATGGAACAGTTTAACCTTATTTTTGTAGTTATTTATTTTTTAGGATTCATATACCCCACAGGAAAACTGATATATTTTTAATGAAATGGATGCTGAAATTTTTCGTAGTGCAGTTTTTGCTTTGCCACATTGTCAGATGTAGCGTAGCTGTAACACAAAAGATAGTCACTCTGCATATATAGATACTAATCAATCCCTTTCCACTTCTCCATCAATCACCCATCAAAGACACTTAAGTACTTATCACAATTAATTAAGCCTCACAACCATGGTAATGAATAATATTTAGGGTAATCTGACATACTGGTATTATCAGGACTGGTTTGATATTAGGAAATTTGTCTTGTACACATTACTCTATTTCCCCCTCAAAAAAGTATATAAAATTTTCACACTTACTATGGATCACCCTAATAATATTTGGCACTTAGAACCTGTTACAGAATATACAAAGTGCTTTGCAGGTATTAATACAGGTCACAGTGTTCCTCTGCGAGGATGAAATATTCTCTCTGTGTACAGATGGAGAAGCGATCACAGGTAAATGGAGAGATTTGACCACGGTCCCAGAAGTCTATAACGTTCTGAATAAACATTCTGATTCTGAATAAAACCCAGATTTTCTGAGTCTGGAGTCCTCTGCTCTGTGCACTAGACTACCCTGTCCAGTTCATAGTAAATGTGAATCAGAGTTAAAACAATAAAATTAATATTATTTGACCAAAGTTTTACATGGAAGTGGTTGCTTTATTATCTTAGATTTCCAGGCTTAAAATCATATTTCATACTACCTATAAAATAGGTAATGCTCCTTGAAGCCAGCACAAAATATTTGAGCTGAACAGAAAACTGGATTTTGAACAATCCGGGTACACTGTCTAAAATGTGACACTATATGCATGAGGCTGTGGTTAGCACAACTTATTTCATGACATTCTCTTAGGATTTCAATTAGTGAAGTAAAACGTGTGACTCTTTAGTTCTCCCCATCAGTCCCTCTTGCAGCTACCCATAGCTCAGAAGATCTTTGCACATGAAAGTAATTTTTTGTAGCAAGGTAGAAAACAAGCCTGACAGGCTGAAATACTTACGCTGCAGACAGACTACAATCATCACAATGATCTGGCAGGACATTTTCTGGCTTTCTTCAGTGGTGCAAAGTTGACGCTGTGAGATAGGTAGATGCCTGCTCGTTAATGGATCACTTTATGAAAGACTTCGTCACGTGGAGAGGAAGATTTCTTATTTCCTCTCAAAGTTCTGTGAGGGCAACATACCTGACAAAGGAAAGGGCCAGGAGATATTAGTTACCCCATTCTAAAGCTGGCTGTGGCAGCCAGCAGGGCAAACTAGGGTAATAATACTCAGTTGCTTTAAAATCCATTAAACTACAAATTCCAGGTCTGACTGTGTATTTTAAATGGAATCTCTTGTCTCATAATTGGGTAGATAGAACAAGCCCTTCTTTGGACTGAAACTTACATAGATTATTTTCTGTGTGTCAGGGTTTCAGGCAGTCACATGTATTTGTGGGACATTAAGCCCAATGAGAAGAGGATAAAGTGTGTCCCCATGGCTATGAAATTTTTAACAAAGAAAAACATTGAAGAGACTTGTCACAGCATACTGAAGTAGAGGAAATGTGAAAAATACCATACTTTGTTCATTTAATTATATCATAGATGAAATAAACCTTTTGGGAAGAGACCCTGCGGGAAAGGGTGGGTCTAGAAAACAGATGTGTGGTAGGGTAACTCCAATCGAGAAACAAATGAATTGTAGGATTGATAGGCATGTGCTTAATGCATGTTCCTTGCAATAACATTCAAAATGATTTAGAGAGAAAAAGATCTGAAATATAAAATGAGATGTTCCAGTTCCTTTTCAATCAGGTGTTCAGAAATACAGTCATATTTTGAAAATCATCATGTCTTGCTGATGCCAAACTCTGTGGTAGGTTTAATACAGTTTGGCACAAACAGCCACATGCACCTCACTAGCCTGCGTCCCATAGATGAGACCAGGGCTCTTTCAACAGCCATGAAACGGATGGCTGCAGTCTGAGGCTTGTCTGTTGTGCTTATCATGATGCTTAGACATGCAAAACATTATAAGAAGTTGCTGCGGGTGGTTAGTAGGCAAGTTTAAATGTTTAAACATCAGGTGTGTTTTACATTTTATGAATGGGATCAATCTAGTTGGGAATGAACCACTTGGCTTCAATAATCATTTTTTGTACACCTATTTGACAGTTTAGGGGTGGCTTAAAATAAAACACAGCATCCTGAAAATTGTTTAACATATTTGCTGATCTCATTCAAAATGGGCTGAACCAGTCAGAATGTTCTGTAAAAATAACTTTGGAATTTTTCTCATCTGGCCAAACACTTCCACACTGAATTCCATCCCCCTGGGCTATGAAGTGGCAGAGATGCTATGCCCTAAACTAGGGGTGCACAAAGTGAGGGGGTGGGCCCCAGGAGTGTGAAATTTCCTAAGGGGGAGATGTCGCACGATCAGCTGCTTGGTGTCAGGCTCATCCATCTCATTAAAAATATTGAAATATGTAACCGTGTTTATGTACATGTATTCACATCTACATACTAATTAATAAAGTTTTTACATTTTACGTACTTATTTTCTTACACATGCCAAAAGTTTTTTTTTTTTTTCATATGAGCATAAGTGACATTTCTGTTGGTTTGGATTCTTTTAGACAGTTTGCAGGGACCGATGTAAAAAGTTTGTTCTCACCTGCCCTAAACATCAAATATTAGGTAATGCTGAAACCTAATGATGTTTATACTATTACTTTATGTATTACTTCTATAGTACTGTGAGCATTTATGATACGGGTATATTAATGATGTAATATGCCTGTGAAATTCCTGTGAATCAAGCCAATGACCCTTGCTATAATTGTAAAAGAGAAGCAACCCAGACATCTTGACAGGGTTGTATGAGAGGTGATTGCAAAGCTGCTATACCTGTTCCTTATTCTCTCCTTTAAATTAAAGGAGAGAATTAAATAAATTAACTTATTTAAAGTATTTATGTGTTTTCAATAAAAATCCTTAACTTTTAAAAAGCTGCAATAAAGCCGTAGAGTATTCTACAGCTACTGTTTACCTACTTTGTCCCTATTACTGTAAACTTTCATATCTAGCAGCCCCAGGACCAAAAGGTTGCCGGATATTCAAATAGTCAGGATAATAGAAAGGTACATCTGGTAATGCATAACACTAAAGAAAAACAAAATTAGATATTAAGAAACAAACAAAAATGTATACAAAGTACTGTATTTATCAACAACAGTAATATTATACTTATACTGTATTCACTGTATTTATTTGTATTTACTTTCACTATTATACTTATGGAAAACGTAACTAAAATTTACTTATGGTTAAAATGCTGGTTACTTGAGAGTTCTGGAGGATAGAATGCCAGATATGAAAGAGTTTACTGTAATTCAACTAAAGAAAATGGAGTCTATGTCACCCAGTTGGATTCCTTTTCTATGAAATTGATTCTCGCTAGTGAAAATCCATTGGACATTAAATGTTCAAAGTTTAAAGCTACTATATGCATGAGATTTTCTATTGCTAGAATAAAAAGTCAGTGTCTAAGCTAACCCAGTATCTAAGGTTTTTATCCAATTTTAGAAAGGCAGTCTGGGATATCTTCAAATTGATACCCAGGAATTTCCTACGGAAAATCCCTTTGTTGGAAGATGATACAGATTATCTCAGCCAAACAGAAAGGATTGTTGTGTTTTCAATTAGCCAGAGTGTTTGCTGCAGCTAATAAATATGCTCTCCCTCCCCAAGAGAACCTTCTGGGAAAGCAAAGAGTTCATTCAAGATTTGATTTCTTCTACATTTGAAAAATTTACTTAAGGCTATGCGTTTCCATGGATCCTTCAGCACTTGGGATGCCCTTTAAATGCATGCTCCTGTTGGGTCAAAATTGATGGCAGGCTGCAGTCCAGAGTTTTGAGTATTTTTAACATAGATCAGTTGTGTTATCTCCATTTTTGACCATGCCACCCGCAACCGTGCTGAGTACCTGACGTGTAGAAGTAATAGAGCTAGCCAGATCTTTTGTGGGTTTTAGGAAGTCTCTGGCTCTCTCCCCTACTAGAGATGAAAACTCAATTGGAGTGGGGGATTGTTTTGTTTTTAATAGTTTAGATTTTATTATTTTACATTTTGGTTTGTTCATTTTAGCTAAGCAGATTTGCTGCACGGGGAGTGTTTTGATAGCTTATGGAGGGGAAGCGGGGATGTTCTTTGGTTGGTTGTTTTTGTTTTTACAGTTAGCTGGTCTTTTTTGCTTTGCTTGTTTTGTTCGGGTTTTTGGAGGGATCAGAGTACCCATGTGGTGAGCATCAAAATCATTTGCAAAAAGCTCAGAGCTGGCTGCTGGGCTGTGGTCAGTTTCTAACTTGCCACTCTTGTTTGTCAGACAACAAAACACTTTATTTTCTTGTTGTCTGTGATCACTTGTTGTTGAACAGTTTTACCACAAAAGGACTAGTCTTTGTTAATGAACTTCCTGACTTACTGAACCACAACCGGAAAAAAAAATAGAGTACATGTTTTTGTAATGTAGATCTAAATATATCTCCTTATTTTTCTCTCTTGTTTTCTGAAGATCATCTTAGCACATCTGCGATAAAAAAAGCAAAGGTAGACATAGATCTATGGCCCTAGTCTTGCAAACACTAATACACATGCGGACTGAGAGTAATCTCATTGAATTTAATGTGATTCTTAACGGCAGGCCTGAAGGGAGATAAAAAGCAAGGAGCCTGGCTCAATTTGGGGCTGACTTGCTGGGAGGTGTGCCTGCTTAGCAGCCGCAGGAGGACATAAACCCCCATCCTGCTCCTCTGGGAGAAGGGGGAAACCCTGAGAGACCCCCAGCTAAGGAGGAATTTGGACTAGTGTGACCACACCGCAAACTTAAGGAATAACAAGGGAATAGTTCAGGATCGCTAAACCAGGACCACAGCAAGCAGGGACCAGCACGTCCCCCTGCTTTGGTCCTGCCAACTGGGGGATCTAGCCACCAAGCTACCCTGTCACCTGGGACATACCCCCCCCACTGTAGTGTACACATAAACTTGTACACTATCATTTTTACCTCCCCGGATATTCCATAGTGGATTTAAAAGTAGCCATTCTGCAAAAGAATTTTAGCACAAGATGACAGAGGGCGACATCTGAATTGGAATTCATTTGCAAGTGTAATGCCTTTAACCTTGGCCTGAATGGAGATCTAAACTGGCTTATGCATTACAAGGGCAATTTCCCCACTTTTGATGTTCCTAGGAATAAGACACATCCAACTTCATTAACTGGTCCTACTAGAGACACATAATGTCCTCTCCTCAGCCCCCACCTCTGATCCCTGTTTTATAAAACCTGGATTCTGTATCTATGTTCCAGATTCCATCTGAGAAAGTGGATTTTACCCACGAAAGCTCATGTCTTAATACATTTGTCAGTTGCTAAGGTGCCACAGGACAGCTTGTTATTTATAATGCATTGAGTTATGATTCTGCAGTCCTCACTCAGGCATAATTCTACATCAGTGAGAATTTTGCCTAATGAAGTAAGAGGCGGTAACTCTGAATTTGGAAATAGGGCTGAAAAATGTGCCTCACAGATCTGATCCCAAAAGATTGTTCCTTCGTGGTTTGAGCTGGGCTGGAAATACTGTGACTCTCTGCATGGTTTATCTATTTTTGCTGTCAGCTCAAAGCAGGGAGACAGGAAGCAACTTAACCAAAGGTTTTCAAACAGCAGGAGTGTTTCATTTTGAGTTTAGTTCTAATTTAGTGCAAATCATTTATATGTCACCTGACTGTATCCCATCTTTCATTTCAGTCTGACTGATGCAACCCAAAAGAGCAGTGATGTAGCACTTTAAAGACTATCAAAATAATTTATTCGATGATGAGTGTCCATGGGGCAGACCCACTTCTTCAGATCTGGAAGCAGTGCTGTACTGGGAATAGTGCTGAAAGGGAATTGACATGATGAATGTATAACAGTGATACATACAAAAGAAAATTGAAAGAAAACTGACAAATCAGGTGGGACAGAAGGGTGGAGGAAGGGAGGGAAGGAGAGAAGAAAATTACTTTCTGCAAGTGTCTGTTAAGTTAAGTAACTTGCCTGAAATCACTACAAATATCAAAGATGGGGAAGTGGTCTTTGTAATGCATAAGGTAATTGCTATTTCTCTTGAGGCCAAGGAGCAAAGTATCACATTTGAGCATACACTCCAGTTCAGATGTTTCCCTTTGTAATTTGGTGCTAAAGTTGCTTTGTTTTAAGATGCAGATTCTCAGGTCTTTAATAGTGTGGCCTACTCCACTGAAATACTTGCTGACTGGTTATGTGTATTCAGATTCCTAATGATTGATTTGCATCTATTCATTCTTTGGCGAAGTGATTGTCCAGTCTGTCCCATATACATAGCAGAGGGACATTGCTGGCACATGATGGCATATATCACACTGGTGGAGGGACAGGAGTATGAGGCTCTGATCATGTAGCTGATGTGGTTAGGTCCAGTGATGGTGTTTCCAGAGTAAGTATGTGGACAAAGTTGCAACAGGATTTGTTGCAAGGAAAAGTTCCAGAATTAGTATTAGTGTAGCATGGCCTGTGGTTGCTAGTGAGAGTTTTCCTGCTTTTAGGTGATTCTCTGTAGGAGAGAAGAGGCCTCTCACCCAGAGCCTTTCAGAGTACAACATCATGTTTCAGTATAGGTTGTAGGTTGTTGATAATGCGCTTCAGGGGTTTGAGTGGAGGCTATAGGTAATGACAGTGGTGTTCTGTTATTAACTTTCTTGGGCCTATCTAGAAGTAGCTGGTTTCTGGGTATTCATCTGCCCTTGTCAATTTGTTTGTTTTTTCCTTTTTTTCTTTAAACTTCTCCTAGTGGGTAATTAAATTTTACAAATGCTTGGTAGAAATCTTAAAGTTTTTGGTCTCTGTCAGTAGGATTGGAGCAGATGTGGTTGTATCTAAGGGCTTGACTATAACCGATGGATCATGTGATGTGCTCTGGATGGAAGCTGAGGCATGTAGGTAACTGTAGCAGTTAGTGGTCTTCTGGTAGAAAGTGGTATTGATTTGGCCATCAGTGATTTGTACTGTGGTGTCCAAGAAATGGATTTTTCATGGTAGGGTGCAGGTTGTTAACATCTCTGTGGAATCCCTCCAGAAGCTCTTTACTATGGGTCCAACTGAGAAATGATGGTGTCCAGAAAGTCTCGTTCAGTCACTCAGAACAGTGACCCTCCCATGAAAGCTCATTTGCGATGTCATAAAGTGGGGTCCAACTTTGAACTCGATTTACCCTTAATGATTCTGACAGAGGGGTTGCTCTCTCCTTGCAGTAGGGCCATCTGCTGGCCTTTGTCCAAGTGCTTCAAAGAAGAGCAGTTCACAAAACAGGGTGGTTTTTCTGCTGTATTTTTTAACATTCTGTAAAAAAAGCAAAAACATGTTGGTTTGGGGTGTTTCACCAAATAGTCAAAATTTTCCAAGGAAAGCAGCTGCTTTCAGGAAAAAAAAACCTTTTTGTTTCAGATCTGATTTACCATTGACAATGACTATGATAGAAAATCTCTCACCAGCCTCTAGGTGCTGCTAGGCTCCTTGCCGATTTGCTATTCCTCAGGGTACGTCTTCGCTACTTAGAAAATCAACCCAGTCAGGTCGATCTCGGATTCACTGTCATGTGCTTAGTGGACACATGCAAAATTGAGCTATCTGGGGGTGCCACAGGACTTCTTGTTGTATCTGGGGTCGACGTTCCACCCTCTATTCCTCAGTCTCACAGGGAGTAAAGGAGGTCCACGGGAGAGTTTCTCCCATCAACGTCCCTCAGTGAAGACAGCCAGGTAAGTTGATTGTAGATACATGGATTCTAGCAACGTAATAACCATAGCTGGAATTGCGTATCTACAGTCGGCTTAAATGTCTAGCGTAGACCTGGTCTGAGTAGCCCCAGTAGTAAGGAATGCCCCCTTTCACCTAGAGCTTGGTAGGAAACTTCACCCTTCCTCTCAGACAGTGAACTAGTCCTCACCTCCAGACTTTCTCATTGCGGTCCATTGGCTCTGGGACAGAGAGTGGAAACAAGAGATGGGGTAAACAAGCAATAGACTAAAGGCCACAACACAAATAAGAAGGAAAGGGGATTGCTAGAAAGAGCATCAGGAATAATTGAAAAGCCACGTAACAGACCACACAAGGCAGCAGACACCAAAGGGTTAAGACAAGGAGTGGTCACTTCTCTAGCTGCAACTCACTGGCAGGTTTTAATAACAGCTGGGTTAAAGGGCTGCAACCCAGCTGGAGTGGGACAGCTGCCAGTGACACTCTGGGTCTGTCTGCACTGTGTGGCTGGCCAGAACTCAGCTGAATCAGACTTGTAAGCCGCAAGTGGTGGGGCCATAGAATCTCAGTGTAGGCACTTGGCAGGAGTCTGGGCTCAGTTCATTGCCAGAAGGGACCAAGAAAAGTTACCAGACACATGCTGCTGGATGTGAACAGCTGTGGGCGCTCTGCCAATCAACTGGGCAGTATCTCACTCTCTCCTGGGTGGCTGCCCAAGTGCTCAGCTTACAGGGAACACCGCTGATAAGGGTCAAGCTATCAGGAAATAAGCAGAAGGATGTCTGGGTGCAGAAACTAACTCCCTTTTCTCCACGTTGTGTGCTGGATGCACTGTAACTTGGAACAGTGACACATTAACCCATATTCCAGACTGTTCTGACCATTTAGAAGCCAACACTGCAGGCTGAATTTGGAAGACTGTTTTGTTCTGTGTTGTCCTATATTTGTGTACTTAAACTTGTAATTACTACAGGTTGAACTTTGCTAATCCTGATCTGTCTCATCTGGCAACCTCAGTAATCCAGCATGATTTCAGTCGGCTGGATGACCACTAATGAAGAGTGTCGTGGTCCCCAAGTTTCCCGTGGTCCTATAAAGTTTGTTTATACCCACAAGTCTTGGCTCTCAGTGTTCTGTGCTGTTATTTAGCTGTAATTTTACCCCAAATGTCTTCTAAGAGCCCAGTAAGCAGTGGAAGTGTTCATAATGCTGCTAGACAATATTGACCTCCCATGCTCTGACAAATTCTCACGCTCAGCATCAGTTAGGTCCCCAGGGTGCTGAATGAGAGAGTTTCAACCTGTTCTACCCACATTTTCAAAGGCTTCAGAATTAAGGAGTAAATACTATAGAAAATCAGTGCAACTTACATGCTTCTGAAATGTTACCTTATAGTACATTGGGATATAAAATTAATTTTGCAACAATCTGCAAGAAATACAGCATCTCTTGTGGGTTCATTCCCTCTTCCCCCAGGTCATGTCCTTCATCAGAAATGATCCTTCATTGAAGTAGTGTATCAGACTATTGTGTTTTCTACAAACATGCTCTTTGCAAAGCTCCTGATTTTCTCTTCCATGGGTAAAATTCCTTGTGTTACTCAACAGCACTCAGAAAACAGGAGACTGGACTTTTGTGGTATCTTAAGAGAGTTTTGCTGCAGTTTAGATGCCCTTCCATTCACTTGTGCTGGCTTTAGCATGGTTTCTAATAAATCTGCCATCATTTTTGCAGCACATAGATATGATCAGCCTAGATAAGTTTTGTTTTTGAATTATTCCATTAGTCAGTGGCAGAGAGAGATGCAATGAATGCTGGTTATAACGACATAATCTATTTTCTCTCTGCAGTATTCCAAGCACAGCTATCTCTGTACCAGATGCAGCAATTCCTGCTTGTTGAAATTAGTTCTACAGCAAAGATCCCCTGTTCTTCTGACGAAAAAGTAGAAGGAGATGCCATTTCAGCTTATTGGTCCGGGAGAAGAGAAGGTGAAGGGATCACCTGCATTAAGAAATGCTTAAATGATCAAAATGTAAGTAAGTTTGCTTGCAAAACTGAGACACATGGCTCGAGGCTGGAAATCTACAACATCCAATGGGATGAGTCTAGGCGCTATTACTGTGCAGTTAGACTCAGTGGCTATCTGATTTTTGACAACAGATCCACACTGGTTGTCGGAGGTAAGGAGAGATAACAGTGTAACTCAAGGGGGAAAGCGATTTGCAATGCAGAGGTGTTTAAAAAGACCAGGAAAATATATAATTTTCAAAGCTGAAATGGTCAAAAAGGGTAAACTAAGCTGAAAAATAGTAACTAATGTAGCTGCTAAGAAGGAGATTCTTCATTTTTAGGGGACTCAATTAAAAGCTTTCATTTTATGGTCAAAGAAAAGAAAGCTGCTCCAGCTGCAGGATCCCTGGTTAGATGGCAGGAGAACGCCACCAGCTCCATTGCCAGGAGCCAGCTGGGATGTGAAGACCTGCCAACAGCTCCAGCTGTGGGAACCCCCATGGAGGGGAGGCTGAATACCAGCTCCTCTCTTTTACAAAAAAAAGCACTGATGATAGTAATAATAATGTTATCCATCAGTAGGTCTCAAAGCACTTTAATTTTACCCTCATCATTGCCAGATTGGGGATAGTTTTGACCTCACAACCACAAATCCAGGTATCCTTATCTTTGCAGAATTTTCTACTTTGAATGAATCCCCATCTCATGAGTTTAACATTCCTAAGAGCCAGTCAGTTACCTCAGTGTAATTTTGTTGACTTCAGAGGAAGTGTACAATTGTAACAAAGTAAAACTGGTGCCCTTAATTAGACAATAAACAGCTGGCAGGTCTGATGTGAGTCAGACAGGATGGAACAATGAATTTCTGCTTTATTCTGCTCAGACAGCCACACCGCCAGCATTTGGCTTCTGGCTCCCTCCCCCTACGGCCTCAGCTCCACTGGGACAGCTCCTCTGGCTTGCATTGTCCATGGAGTTTCCAACCCAGTCCAAATTTCCTGGAATATTTTTGGGAATCAACAGGAACAGGGACTGGTGCAATCCTTAAAAGCAAAGGACAGCTCCTTAATGCTCATAAGTCACATTAGCATCCCGATGGGTACCTGGACCAGTGTGAAACTTCTTACTTGCAATGTCAAATTGAATGTTTTTGGCAAGATTGTTAGGAAAAGGGCCAGCTATATTGAAAGTGAGTGATTTTATATTTGCCTCTGCAACTAAAAGAACCCGTGACATTACTGAACAGGCAAGGAGAGTAAATAACAGATGACGCAGACAGAAGGCTGAAGTGTTTAATCCAATTTTTGTTTCAGTCTTCACTGAAATGGTTAATTGTAACCAGTTGCTTAACACAGTTCATATTAACACGAAGAAGGACTTCAGGACGGAATAGGGATAGAATAGGTTAAGGAATATAAAGATTAACTGTTGGGACGAAGCTGTGTGAGGCCAATCTCTTTGCCTTTCCTGCCAGGAGCAGCTGCTCCATCAAATTTCCTGCAGGGCTCCATCCGCAGCACCTTGAGCCAGCCCCTATCTGTCTTCTATCAGCAGTGATGCTTTACCAATGGGGGGGGACCCCAGCCATCGGACTTGCCCACGCTGCCTGCTTTATTCCTCACTCCTCATTCTGAAGCTGTAATTCTACATGTTGCTTATCAAAAATTACACACCTACAGCCTCCCCCCTCCTGTTTCTCTTCTTTTCTCTAGCATTTGAGATGCAAGAAGCTCAGCATATGTTATATGGCAGGTGAGTTCTCAAAGTCTTTGGGCCAGATCCTGCACTCCCAGACACTAGTGTACACCAGTACAGAGGAAATCTGCTGGAGGCAGTGGAGTTACGTTTGGGTTTAAAGAGTAGAAGACATCCCAGGGGTCAGGCTATAAACCTCCCTCTGCCATGCGAGTCCCACTGAGGTTCCAAGGAGTGCTCACATCCACTCACAGTGTGGGTACAGGTGTCAGTGTCTGACCCTTAACCACAGTCTGGTATGGGATGCCAGACCAGCTCTGTGGCTCACCACAAGTGACAGTAATAGGCTGTGTCTACACGTGCCCCAAACTTCGAAATGGCCATGCAAATGGCCATTTCGAAGTTTACTAATGAAGCGCTGAAATGCATATTCAGCGCTTCATTAGCATGCGGGTGGCAGCCACGCTTCGAAATTGACGTTCCTTGCCGCCGCGCGGCGCGTCCAGACGGGGCTCCTTTTCGAAAGGACGCCGCCTACTTCGAAGTCCCCTTATTCCAATGAGCTCATGGGAATAAGGGGACTTCGAAGTAGGCGGCGTCCTTTCGAAAAGGAGCCCCGTCTGGACGCGCCGCGCAGCGGCAAGGAGCGTCAATTTCAAAGCGTGGCTACTGCCTGCATGCTAATGAAGCGCTGAATATGCATTTCAGCGCTTCATTAGTAAACTTCGAAATGGCCATTTGCATGGCCATTTCGAAGTTTGGGGCACATGTAGACATAGCCATAATGTGATAACAGAGCCCAGATTCTTGTGCAAATACTGACCTCAATGCTCCAGCGCTACCTTCCTTGGTCTGGGATTCCTGTAGCTTGCTACCACAGCACACAGTCAGTGCTTGGATGGGAAATCTCCTCTAGTATAGGAAGTAGCTTTGAAAATCATAGGTGACATTTTCACCATGAAGCAGAACCAAACTCACATAAGGATGGGGGGACAATGGCACAGGAAATGGCTCCTTCCTGTCAATATTTAATTCTAGTGACCTTTCACCCTACAAGTCATTCCTGGGTGGCTTTCTTCCAGGAATGGAGGTGTCAGCCCAGAAAACAGATCAGGAGAAGTGACTATGGAACAGGGTATATTCAAGGAAAATTGTATCACGTTGTGGCACATTATAAATAAGAGACTTTCTTTCTTGCTTGCTTGTTTTCCGCATCTCCTGTTTAAAAAACACCCCAAGCCATTTTTGTGGGACTGTGCGTTACAGAGGAGCATGTCTGTTACTGTGTGTCAGAGTTGCATATTCAGTCTGAAATGGAAAAAAAAGATTGGATATTACTGATTTTTTTTGGACAGTTCAAAGGGCACCAACTGATCTGATTTTGTTCTATATGACTGTGGACAACTTATTTCAATGATGCAGATTTCTTATGGTTGTCCTTTCCCGGGTAGCTGAGTGGGGTGTCTGGATGATGCTGGTGGTTTGTGATATACATACAGTCAGCCTCAGAGTTCTGATGGTTGCTTACAAAAATATACACAGGGCTGTCCTAAGCTATATGCAGAATACATATCTGACTAGGGAACCCAAAAATTTGGGGCACTGCTGGGTCTTAATGTCCACCCATCTGCCTCTCCCTATCCCTGTTCTGTGGTTCTAGTTAACTTGCAAGTGAAAAACCCTGGCAAAGCAATTAGCAGCCTGTGGAACTTGTGAAAGAACTATTTGAGTGGTAATGAAACTGTTGAACAGGCTTTTGCTAACCCGTCAGTTTCTAAATTCACTGTGTTATGCAGGACCTTAGTCTAAAATTTGTTTTTAAAGTATTTAATTAGTATGTTGCTGAAGATTATAAAATTACATCTCTAAAAAATCATCATCTCCCCCCTACCTTCCCACAAGCATGAGGGCACCAGTTTAATACTATTTCTTAGGGCCCCATAAATCTGAAGGACAGCCCTGAATATACACCACACTCTTTCACATCTCTGACCTGCAACCAGCTCTGGGGTGGAACTCAGCAGTTCTTCTATACTAAAAACCCTGCACAACACTTCTGCTAGAAGAGCAAAGAAGAATAAGTTCAAGTGAAAGCTCTGAGAATTTGGCATGTACGGTGTTGACACTAGGGTTGGAAATGGGCCACAACACTGGTTCTTATCCCCTGATGTTAATATGCTGGATCTTTCTGATATACCAATGATGAAAAAAGCCATTTACCTCTGGGATCTTCCTCATTGGTATTTGATTCCCTCTTTGCACAGCTCTCCCTAATGGATAAATCAGACAAAACAATAGTTATATGGATGTGTGACAAGTGACTGCTTTATAGCAAACAGTGATGACTGAGGGTATGTCTATGCTAATCGAAATATCAACCAGGTCAGGGTTGATCTTCTGGGTTCAGTTTAGCATGCCTAGTGGGGCGTGCACTAAATTGAATCATCAGAGCTCTACAGTTGACCCCGGTACTCCTCATTGTCGCAAGGCGTAAGGGAGGTTGGGTGAGTTTCTACCACCGACCTCCCTCTGTGTGGATGACCTGATAAACCAGTCTTAGATCCACCAATTCTAACTACGTAGTTGTCATAGCTGGAATTGCAGTATCTAGGATCAGCTTTCGGATCTAGTGTAGATCTGTCCTGAGTTACCTCTGATGGGGCACTTTCTCCAGAGCAAGATCAACAGCTGGATCAGGATCAGGATAAAAATACAGGGCAGTGCAATGAAGAACACAATCTTGCAATCTCCTGCAGGGAGAAGAGACACGGAGTAAATTGCTAGCAAAACAGATGGGCAAAAGAAGTTTTTTTTTTCCCCCAGAATTCCACATTCTTCTGTGAACTGTAGCATTCTGCCCATCTGCAGAGGTGGAAGAAGTGCCCCAAAAGTTACTTTAGTAAAAATACAGCTGCTTTGGGGCAGGGGAGAAGATGCCTTAAGTACAAGGCACTGGTGTCTCTCTGGAAAGGTTCCAGTCACTTGAACAGACATTCATGTCTGACCACTGAGGGTTGAAAAATGAAGGAGAAATGTGAGAAAGGAGGATGACGGGAGCGACTGTGACTCTCTTCCCCACCCCTCAAGCCCCTTGTCAATGGATTCCAAAGCTCTCATCACTCCTGTTCGTTATCAGTCACCGGAGCCATCCCATCTGGTTCTATTTCTCTAGCCTAGAGTAGATGCTGCTAATCTAGGTGCCCAGACACCGAGGTGAGGGGTGTAGGATAAATTCCCAGGTAGGCAGGCTGGGTTGGATGAGGTGATACTGGACCTGTTTCCTTGGAGACTGTAGCACTGATGTTTCTCCCTGTGCCACTCTGCTGGGTCATACAAATGCAGATTGTCTGCTGGTTCCACCTCTCAGCCGACATTGTCATTAAGCTCCAAACACTGAAGATTCCATCCCTATCTATGGTTCCAGCATCCGTCTGACCCTCCGACATCCCCTCCCCAGTGTCCCAAAGAATGGTGCTCCAGGAAGGAGTGAAATCAGAGAGCAGGCAGAGCAGAGGCACGTCGTGGGGAAGCTCATCACCCTCCAGGGCAGAGGGCACCAGGAAGGAAAGTCCTGGCTCAGAGGCATCTAAAAGAAAGTCACAGAAATGAGATTAGCTAGACCTGTTAGCAGCAGCTCATTTAGTCCCTACCCAGCTCCTGTCCCTGTCCGAGCCAGTGCAGCATGTTTGAAATGTCTAATCCTGTTTACAGTGTTTTACACTGGAGTTTTTCAAACCTTTTTTTCATTTGTGGACCCCTACAAAACTTTGAATGGTGTGTGGGCTCCTTTGGAAGTCTTAGACTAGTCTGTGGACCACCGGAGTTCTGCAGATACAAACAGAAAACTGCTGCCTTACAGGATGTGGCATTACGCTTAGGAGACTCCCACAATCCATCATTCTTCAGAAGCTTGTCCATTAAAGATAATTTGCTGAGTTCTGACAGTGCATCTGGTTTGCTACAAATTCAGAGGAAGAGCTGATCAGTCTGGGGGGTGAAAACACCAAGCACGGAGTCAGAAGGGCTGGGAGCCATTCCCAGCTCTGTATGTGACTTGCTGTGTGACTTGGAAGGCAAGTTCACCTTGCATCTGTTCTTCCGTTTCCCCAAGTTAAAGAAATGTTATTTGTTCATCTTTGCTGGTCGCTTTGAAATCTAGGATGAAAATCTTGAGAGGATCCATCCTTGCTTAGCTCATTGTAGACAGTCTAAATTTTTTCATTATTGCATTCATCCCATGTGGCTGAGCTGCAGCCTGCAGAAGGCCCAAAGTATTTCCATGCCCTCCTTTTTACATAACAGTATTTGGAATATTTGCAGAGAGTGTGGATGAAGAATATAGAGATATTGGAAGATTTACTCAGAACTGCTCAGGCCTGTAACTCAATCCATTTTTGTTTTTTGGAAAATAAAATGAAAATGTCCATGTTTGTATAAATCATGGCTCTGGGGTGGGGTTGGAGCTGAGGGTCTCAGTATGCGTCTGCCCTGGGGGAGAGGATTACCCCACCCCTCTCTCACTGCAGCAGCTCTGGGGCCAGGTGAGAAGTGCCTCTCCATAGCCACAGAAGCTCCAGGGGCCCAGTCATGAGAGGCGTTCATGTCCTCCAGCTGGGGCAGGTCCAGGTTCGTCTGTCCCCTGCTCTCCCCAGCCAGAGTGAGGAATGCAGCAAAGTGTGCACTATCCCCTCACTCCCTGATGAAGGGGAACAACCAGCAAAATTCCTATATGAATTGGGAAGGGGAGAGCTTCATCCCTCTCTGCTCTCCTTAAAGGGCACCGGGGGGTGGGGTGGGGACACGCTCGTGACTGGGGTAGTCCCAGATGGGGCAGAGGCAATGCTGCCAACCAGCTCCTTTCACCTGCCTGGTGGTTCGGTCTCTTTTCTGTATGGCTTTATGAAAAGCAGTCCCATTCCAGGAACACTCCATTTTCCCGGACATCAAAACCCTGACCTTGCTTTAAGTTACAATAAGAGGGAGCTATATAGTGAATTGGGTGGTCCTATCTCCTGCCGTTTAGGAGGAGTTCTTGAACAGACAGACAGATACGTGGACAAACAGACACACAGGCAGACACACAAACTTTCTCAAATATATAGTAGATTACTAGTTGTACATTGAATTATCTTCCATTCATACTGTGCTGCTCGAGAAAATGAATCATCCCCATACGAAAACATGGGCAGAGTGATTTCGTGAAATTTGGTGAATGAATTAAAAAGAATCTCGTTAGTATTAATTTCTTAATAGGCTATCAAGGCAGGTGGAACACCCCCCATGTCCTAGGCTCAGAGTCAGTAGCAATCATCTGATTCCTTATGTAACATAAAAATGAGAAGGCTTGTGGCACCGTATCGACTAACAGATTTATTGGAGCATAAGCTTTCATGGGCAAAGACCCACTTAGTCAGCTGCATCTGACAAAGCGGGTCTTTGCCCATGAAAGCTTATGCTCCGATAAATCTGTTAGTCTGTAAGGTGACGCAGGACTTCTTGTTTTTGCGGATACAGACTAACACGGCTACCCCTCTGATACCCATGTAACATACCAAGTAGAAGATAGAGAAATAACACCTATCACAGAGTGCTTTTCATTGCTAGATCTCTGGGTGTTTTTACACAGGAGACTCATCCCCATTACACAGATAGGCTACATCTACACCAGAGTTTTGTTGACAAAACTCGCGAAGCATCTACACACAAAATGCATTTTGTCAACAGTCAGCAAAACTCAGCACTTCCACTGACAGCGTTCTGCCTCTCCGCGATGAGGAATAACCCCTTTCTTGACAGTTTTTATTGACAAAAAATCCATCTAGACATGCTGGGGCCCACTCTCAATAGATAGGGCTTCTGGTTCACTGGGCAGCCCTGTTTGCTGAGCTTCCAGTTCTGTCGAGAGAGTGGCTGGGCAGTGTGGCCACTCCATGGATTGCTCTTCCTGTCCACTTTTATAGGGAGACACAATCTGTTGACAGAAGTTTTGTCAGAAGATCTCTTCTGACAGTGACTTCTGTCAACACATTGCTGTAGTGCAGGCATAGCCATAAAGCTTTGGAGATTCAGAAAAATCAAAGGTCAGATTTTCCAAGCTGTCACAGATTTTCAAAATCTAGGTTTTGATTGGAGTGTTTTAAAATTCCAATCATTTATTCAGTCACATAAGTGGGAGCCATTGCGTGCTGATTTCTTTTAAATATCCCTACCCTCTGTGCCCATTGATTCAGGAACAGAACCCGGGTATCTTCATTCCCAACCTTATGCCTGGACCATGCTGCCTTTATGCACACCCATGGCTTAAAGCTGAAGCAGAGGGATCAGCCACATCCTACTGAGAAAAAGATGATTTTTTGCAAACACCACTTACAATTAGGTTTTCTTTGTTTTGCGCCATTAAAAACTCACCTGTGACGATGAGTCTGGTCCCATTCCCGAAATTGGGCTGTAGGTACACAGAGGCAGAGAGGCCGCAGTAATACACCCCTGAGTCACTTCTCTGGACATCGCTGACCATTAGAGAAAATGTCTTTGCCACACCGTTTGCATGACTTGAGTATTTTCCCTTTGAAGAGTCAAACTCAGAACTCTGATGGATGCCATGCAAGTTTCTGTTCTGTTGCTCCTTGTACCACAGAATTGTCCATTCTTCTTTGGATATTCTGCACTCCATCTGTGCCGTCTGCCCAGAGGTCAGCCACAGCTGTGCTGGGCTTTGCAGAATTTGTATCCCTTCATCTGAGTCAGTCACTATGCCGGGGGAGGAAAAGAAGCTAATTAATACAGAGAACACTGGTAAAGGCTGGGCTTTTACAATAGAGTTTATAGAGCCAAGGATCCAAGAAGGACCTGAAGTACATGTTTGGTAAAGATTCATTTTAATTCGTCTCTCTTTCTAGCCATTTTGGTTTGTTGGGGTTCGTGTAGCCTGTGCAATAATGAATAACATGTAACAACACAAAACCTCACAGTTCAGAACTCAGGGATAAAAACCTCCAACACCCTGTCCTAATGACCAGATTACACGTTCCCACTCATACTTACCCAAATCAATGGTAAAAAAGCCCTTCATGTGATTAAATTGTATGTGGCAGAGTCTTTTATTTGTGTTTTAAATTTTCCTTGTGATCATCCTGCAGAAAAATACACCAGCCCTATGCAAGACATCAGCATAAAAGAAAAAGTACATTTACGCTCAAATCTAGGATATTAACGAGAAACTATTTGCAAGATACTAGTTTCTGATATTCATGTTATTTTCAAATAGACTATTTCAGCAACTCTTTTTAGATTTCAATAGACGAATTAGAAGATTCCAATTTCTGTCTTGTCATATTGATGTTAGGACCACTTGGAATTGCAGAATAACCTCATGTGTAAAATTAATGGTTTTATGCATGGTGAAAACAAGCATGAAATAAATCCAGTTAAAATACTCACAGTGCAGATAGACTAGAATCATCCCAACTATGTGGTGGGACATCCTGTGTCTTTCTTCAGTGGTGATGAAGTGATGCTGTGAGCCAGACAGACGCCTGCTAGCTAATGGATCTCTTGATGAAAGACTTTTGTCACGTGGAGAGGAAAATGTTCTGTTTCCTCTTAAAGACCTCTGGGGCAAGATGCATGACAAATAAAAATAAAAAAAAGGGTCAGGAGATATTGAGAGATCAATAGATGAATACCAATACCCATTCAACACCTGCTGCGAGAACTTGCAGAGCAAATCCGGGTAAAAATATTCCTTTGCCTTAAAATCAGTTACAGAAGAAATTCAAGCTCAGATGGGTAAGCGCATGGTGTGTGTCTCAGCTGGAATATTTGAGTTATAATTGGAATCCATCAACAAGACATTCTTATGACTGGAATTCAGGTGGAATATTTTCTGTACTTTGGAGTTTTATAAGGTCAATAAAAAGTCAAGAAACTAGTATTGTGGTTTATGAAAACTCTTGAAATTGTGATTTATCAGTTTAAATTTCAGTGGGTTTTCCTGGTTCTGCTTGCTGTCTGAATCAAAGGCTACGTCTACACGTGAAGCCTACATCGAAATAGGCTATTTCGATGAATAACGTCTACACGTCCTCCAGGGCTGGCAATGTCGATGTTCAACTTCGACGTTGCGCGGCACCACATCGAAATAGGCGCTGCGAGGGAACGTCTACACGCCAAAGTAGCACACATCGAAATAAGGGTGCCAGGCACAGCTGCAGACAGGGTCACAGGGCGGACTCAACAGCAAGCCGCTCCCTTAAAGGGCCCCTCCCAGACACAGTTGCACTATACAACACAAGATCCACAGAGCCTACAACTGGTTGCAGACCCTGTGCCTGCAGCATGGATCCCCAGCTGCCGCAGCAGCAGCCAGAAGCCCTGGGCTAAGGGCTGCTGCCCACGGTGACCATAGAGCCCCGCAGGGGCTGGAGAGAGAGCATCTCTCAACCCCCCAGCTGATGGCCGCCATGGAGGACCCGGCCATTTCGACGTTGCAGGACGCGGATCGTCTACACGGTCCCTACTTCGACGTTGAACGTCGAAGTAGGGCGCTATTCCGATCCCCTCATGAGGTTAGCGACTTCGACGTCTCGCCGCCTAACGTCGAAGTTAACTTCGAAATAGCGCCCGACGCGTGTAGCCGCGATGGGCGCTATTTCGAAGTTAGTGCCGCTACTTCGAAGTAGCGTGCATGTGTAGACACAGCTAAAGTGTGCAACCTGGTGGTAGTAGCAGTCTGGAAAGAGTGAGCCTAGAACCAGGTAGGTGAATTTTGCCTCTGTACTTTTGGGAGCAGCCTGCTTTGTCTCTCTCTGTTTTTGGTTACTGTTTGTTATTCTGGATTCTAGGAATAAAGGTAGTGTTAGGTTGCAAGCTTTCAGCAAGAGTTTTTGGTGGTGTTGGTTTTTTTAATCTAATTTCTCTTGTTGTTTGCAATGAATGTAAGCTACAGAGCCATTTCCCATCTGTGATTACCCTGAGTATAGCCTGCTTCAGCCACATCCTATGCTAAGAGCTGTTGACTGCAAGGGCTGGCTTAGCTGCGTTAATATCCCTGACACATGCAACCAGTTCCTGATTACTGGGTGTCATGGGAGCAACACATAGGGACCATAGAGGAGGCTAGCATGGGAATCCGGATCTTATTGATAACTAGTTCCAGGGGAAGTTGAATATGGTGCAGTCCCCCCTCCTGGCTTAACTAGTTCCCTGGGACTTCCACACATGCAGGAAGAGAGGAAGGATGGTAGAGTTGTCAGGGTGCTACTCAGGACTTAGGGACTCACAGTTAAATCCCTGCTCTGCCACAGGCTCCATATGTGATTAGGTTGGTCATGTGTGTCCCAATGACTGTCAAGCCTTAGGCCAGGTCTACACTAGACATTAAAGTCAGTTGTAGACAGGCAGTTCTAGCTTTGGCAATTGTGTAGCTAGAATCACAGTATCTACAATCGACTTACCTGACTGCCCTCACAGAGGGAGGGCTTTTGAACATGTTGCCCCACATGCCTCTGGGCCTCCACTACTCAGCTCCTGGGACCTGCATCATGAGTAGCTCTGTGAGCTCTCAATGCTGAAGAATGTCAAAGCAGTACAACAGCTTGTCCCCCTCCCCCTGCAGCAGCCATCTGCCTGAGCTGAGGAGGACTCCGTTGGTTTTAATTTGTTTGTCCTCCAAATGGAGCAGCTCACTCAGTTGTCAGATACTTCCTGGAGCTTTGAAAGGGGAAGGGCGCATGCCTGCAATGCAGAAGAGATCAAAACACTGAGCAGAATGATCAGGGCAGGGCATTGTGGGTTACTGGAGGTGGTCAGTTCTGTTGACAAAACAAACAACAAAGTCTGCACTGGCTCTTTTTCTACAATAAAGGGAGGGGAAAAGATAAATGTGTTTCGTAAGGGTGACAGTTTTTTGTTGCCAAAACGGATGTTTCTCCCAACAAAAGTTAGATTGATGTGTGAACGCTCTCGCTGTCTTTTTGCCAAAAGACAGTTTCTGTCAACAAAACTTGGTAGTGTAGACATACCCTTTGTCACTTGGGCTATGTCTACATCGCAGGGGGTTTCAGAAATAACTTATTTCGACAGTCTAATGTCAAAATAAGTTATTTCTGAAAAGAGCATTCACAATGCAAGACCATTTCAAAATGGAGCATTCACACAAGAGAGCCCAGTTTCAAAATAAGAACAATGATGGGATGCCTTCCTGGAGCCAATGCAGTCATAATTAGACTCACAGTATGAATTGGATACATGGACTGTAAGATGGATAGAAAGCTGGCTTGATGGATGGGCCCAACAGGTGGTGGTCAAGGGCTCAATGTCTGGTGAGTGGTCGGTTTCAAGTAGAGAGCCCCAAGGATCAGTTCTAGGGCCTGTACTGTTCACCATCTTTATTAATGACTTGGATGAGGGGGTGGATTGCACCCTCAGCAAATTTGGAAATGACAGCGAGCTAGAGGGTCAGGTAGGTACACTGGAGGGTAGGGATAAGGGCCAGAGTTACCTAGACAAGTTGGAGGATTGGGCCAAAAGAAATTTGATGAAGGTCAACAAGGACAAGTGGAGAGTCCTGCACTTGGGATGGAAGAATCCCAAGCACTGTTATAGGCTGGGGACCGACTGGCTAAGTAGCAGTGCAGCAGAAAAGGACCTGGGGATTACAGTGGATGAGAGGCTGGATATGAGTCAACAGTGTACCCTTGTAGCCGAGCAGGCTGATGGCATATTGGGGTGTATTAGGAGAAGCATTTCCAGCAGATCTACAAAAGTTATTTTTCCCTTTTACTCAGCACTGGTGAGGCCACATCGGGAGTGTTGTGCCCAGTTCTGGGCCCTCCAGTATAGACAAGATATGGACGCATTGGAGAGAGTTCAGCAGAAGAGGGCAACAAAAATGATTAAGGGGCTGGAGCACATGACCTATGAGCAGAGGCTGAGAGATATGGGCGTATTTTGTTTGTAGGAGAGAAAAATGAGGGGTGATTTGATGGCAGCCTTCAACTTCCTGAGAGGGGGGTGTAAAAAGTATGGAAACTTATCGGTCTATAATTGCCAGGATCTCCTCTAGAGCCTTTTTTAAATATTGGTGTTATATTGGCCGTCTTCCAGTCATTTGGTACCAAAGTGGATTTAAAGGATAGGTTACAAACCACTGTTAATAACTCCGCAATTTCACATTTGAGTTCTTTCAGAACCCTTGGGTGAATGCCATCTGGTCCTGGGGACTTGTTACTATTCAGCTTATCAATTAATTCCAAAACCTCCTCTAATGTCACTTCAATCTGAGTGAGTTCCTCAGATTTGTCGCCTAAAAAGGCTGGCTCAGATTTAGGAACCTCTGTAACATCTTCAGCCGTGAAGACTGAAGCAAAGAAATCATTTAATCGCTCCGCAATGGCACTGTCTTCCTTGATCGCTCCTTTTATATCTTTATCATCCAAGGGCCCCACTGCTTTTTTAGCAGGCTTCCTGCTTCTAATGTATTTAAAAAACATTTTACTATTGTTTTTTGAATTTTTGGCTAGCTGTTCCTCAAACTCTTTTTTGGCTTTTCTTACTACATTATGACAGTTAATTTGGGAGTGTTTATGTTCCTTTCTATTTTCCTCACTAGGATTTGACTTCCACTTTTTAAAAGCTGCCCTTTTCTCTCTCACTGCCTTTTTAACATGGCTGTTTAGCCATGGTGGTTCTTTGTTAGGTCTCTTACTGTGTTTTTTTATTTGGGGTATACATTTAAGTTGGGCCTCTAGTATGGTGTCTTTAAACAGTTTCCATGCAGCTTCCAGGGATTTTAGTTTAATTACTCTACCTTTTAGTTTCTGTTTAACTAGCTTCCTCATTTTAGTGTAATTCCCCTTTTTGAAATTAAATGCCAGAGTGTTTGACCGCTGCGGTGTTCTTCTCAACACAGGAATATTAAAAGTTATTAAAAGTTATTATATTGTGGTCACTATTTCCAAGCGGTCCAGTAACAGTTACCTCTTGGACCAGATCCTGCGTTCCAGTCAAGACTAGATCGAGAATCGACTCTCCCCTTGTGGGTTCCTGTACTAGCTGCTCCAAGAAGCAGTCATTTAAGGCATCAAGAAATTTAATCTCTGAATCCCGTCCTGAGGTGACATGCACCCAATCAATATGGGGATAATTGAAATCTCCAAATGGGGGCACACAAGTGAGAAGGGAAAAAACCCATCACTGACGGGGTTCCCTTTGTACGCTGGAGTTAGTACGTTTTGTGGGCCCCCTAAGTGCTGGGGTGAAGCCAGAGATGATGTTCATTGTGGGAGGGGGTGCCGTGAAGTGGGCTTGGTGTGGGGACCAGGCAGAAGGGAGGGTGGAGGACTAGACTGGGGATTTGGAGGGTGTGAGAGAGTGATAGAGTGCCGGAGTGAGCTGGGGGGGGTCTGTCCAGAAAGGAGTGCAGAGTGGGTTAGGGTGGGGTCTGGGCAGGAGTATGGTGCAGGAGTGGGCTGTGGGTAGGACTAGGGTGCAAGAGTGGGCTGCAGGTGAGGTCTGGACAGGAGTGGGCTGTGGGCGGGGGTGTCTGGATGGGATACAGGAGCCGGCTGATGCTGCAGGGTCTGGGCATTGGGCGGGGGTGCTTACCTGTGTGCAGCACCCCAGGGATGCCCATGGCTCTGCACCCCCACTCCAGGCAATACCCTCCAACCAGAGCAGCGCAGGAAAAGCCTCCCTAGGCAGTGCTGAGCTGCCATTCCTGCAGCTGAGGGAAAGGTGGTGGTGGTGGCCTGCGGAGCCAGTCCCTACTCCCTCCAGGCAGAGCCCATGGGCCAGATCTGGCCCTGGCTTGATTGGCTCCAGGCTGAGAGGGTTGGGGCTCCACACCCCTCCCCCCACAGCAGGCCAGGTGCCCAGGAGCCCAGAGCCTTGGGGGCTGGATCCAGGCAGGCTGCTAGTCGGATCCAGACCATGAGCCATAGGTCCCCCCTCCCTTCTTTTACATATTCTCCATAGTGTGATGTCTTGGAGGTTATTTCGTCATTCTGAATTGCTCCACTGCTATTGCTATTAACGGGGCTCTGTGAGTCATTGGATGGATTTGTCAAAAAAGTTACAAAAACTGAACATGACCCTCCCCAATTCCCTCTCTTTGTCCCTATTGAACATTTGCTCCTTTTTACGCATTTGAACAGAGCCGCTCTCCAGAAGAGAAGAATACTGTATTTAGTCAGGCTGAGTTGGAGCTGCTATTGCATCTGATGGCCGAACACGCTGTTTCTGTCACTCACCATTTGGTTCTCAAATAGGGCAAACTTCTACCTCAAAAAAGCAGGTGAAACTCCCATGGGAATCTCTAGCCTGGGGTTCCCAACCTTTTCGTTAGTGTGGAGTCCCAGTCACCTCTCCAAACCATTTGTGGACCCCCATCAAAACCAAATCTGAGCACTTCATGACATGAAAAAGGAAACCACAACATAGATTTTCAGATAACAAGTAATAACATGATTGCAAGAGATTTAATTTAAAAATGATAATTGGTTATGACTTTGCAATCTATTTAAAACTTATTTTCTATTGTCATTTTTATTTATCTTTTAATTTTACATGGACCCTCTGCAACACCCTTTTGGACCCCCCAGAGGTCTGCAGACCATAGGTTGGGAACCTCTGCTCCAGGCAGATGCAGTTGTGATGTAAAAATGATGTAAATTACGCAGCACAGCAGAGACCTGCTTCACTCATCAGTTGTAAATGCACAACACTCATTGAAGTGGCAGGACAGCTGGGGTCAAAAACAGCTGTAAATGATGAAGAAAAACCTTAATATGCCCTAATGAGCCACTCCCTGGGTCTTCAAAATCAGTGAATGCAGGCTGCAGCAGGTCTAACATCCCGATAATTCTGCTAAGGCTGGATTTGGCCTTTCCTGTCCCTTTTGGAGCTTTATTAAAGAATTGCAGCAGCAGGTTCTGAGGAGTTAATGGATGCATTAAAAATAGCCTGAATCCTAAACTGCTTTTTCAACAGTATCCTGAGCCTTTGCAGCAAGTTGCCCAGAGTGTTTCTGTGCTTGGAACTGGCAGTTTGCAGAGAGGAATTTTTAACAACCTGTTTGAAAATTCAGCCCAATATTGTGCCAGTTCCCTCTGTACAGGGTCATTGCTTGGGTGGGAAGCCTCCTCTAGAGTGGGACATGGTGTCACCTGCTCAGTGTGCAAAAGAACATTCTGTGGCTCTGAAGGGCACACAGCAAGGGGCCAGTGTAGTGGCTGGGCCACAGTGGAGAGGAATTAGTTGTTCTAATTAACACTCTAAACAATGATGAAGCCCAGTGGAGCAGGAACAGATGGGGCTGGTATAAAGGAAGCTGGCAGCAGAGCAGGGTAGCAGTCACTTGCTGGATGTTAGAGAGGAAGGAGGAAAGGCAGAGGTGAGAACTTGATGTTTGAAGTCCTGAAGAAAAGTCAGCCTAGGAGAAGGGTAATGCAGTGAGTGAGGCAAAGGAGGAAAAAAATTGAAGGCAGCCTCTCCCCTCCCCCAGCAAGGTGGGAAGTTGTAGACCACAACTGCTGATTTGATGGTCCCTGAGCTCAAAATGGGAGTTGAGCGAGGACCTGGGTTCCCCTGCCAGCTCCTGGGGAAGTGTTTCAGTCAAGGCAGAGGATTTGGAGACTGCCTGAGACAACTTATTCTGTGGGACTTTCATAAACTGTGGGGAAAGGGCCCTTGAACTGGCCACAGGGCCAAGCTGTGCAGAAGGAGAAGCCAAGCCAGGCAGATGCAGAGTCACAGACAGGGAGAGGGAATTGGAGCTGGAAGGAGCTAATCCCTCAAGCAGTGAGTGAATTTTGTGATGGGTTATTGTAGCTTCCCCCAGGCAGACTCAAACAAGGAACCTCTGGAGCCTAATTCAGGAGCCTCTACAGTTTGGGCTAAAACCTAGCTGGCTTTCAGCTAAGGCTGTAGAGGAGACTCATTCTTTCTCTCTCTGTGGTCTCAGTGCCACTACATGGGTCAGGGAACCACACCCTTATGTGTGTGGGTTACACTAGGGTGCAGGAAGTGACGTGGCTACAATGAGATGTAGATCCAAGGAACCTGCAGGTAAACTGCAAAAAGCCAAGGAAGGGGCTTAGTAAGGATGGAGCTGCCTACCCACTACACTGCCCACAGAATTGACAAGGGAAGTGGTTGTGTTTCAAGCAAACTCCCATTCCATCCTAGCAGGTTACAGACATGCCACTCTCCCTATGTCTTTTGCTTTCTCCTTTGTGTGCTCTTTTTGCATCTCCTGTTCCAAAAAATGTAAACTGCTTTGGTGAGACAGCATCGGTCACAGAAGAGCACTTCTGTTGTATGTCAGGGTTGCATATTCAGTCTGAAATAGAGAAAGTTAAGTTTAGTAAAGAGGAGTTTTCTTTTCTTTAGAAAAGTGAAGTCTGTGAGGGGAAATAATAGTGGTTTAGAAGTCCCTAAAAGAAGTTACAAGGAGGAGGGAGAAAAATTGTTCTCCTTGGCCTCTGAGGATAGGAAAGAAGCAATGGGCTTAAACTGCAGCAAGGGAGGGTTAGGTTGGACATTAGGAAAAACTTGCTAACTGTTAGGGTGGTTAAATACTGAAATAAATAGCCTGGGGAGGTTGTGGAATCTCAATCACTGCAGATATTTAAGAGCATGTTAGATAGATGTCTATCAGGGATGGTCTAGATGGTGCTTGGTCCTACCATGAAGGCAGGGGACTGGACTTGGTGACCTCTCGAGGTCCTTTCCAGTTCTAGTGTTCTGTGATTCCATGAAAGGAAAGAACAGATCTTATTTCTTTGTATTAGAACAGCACTTAGGTGACTCAATAGAGACAAAGGTCCCTTTGCGATCAGTACTGCACACACATAGAAAGAAACAGGCCCCATCCCAAAAACTTTAGTCAAAATTCAGAAGGGCATAAAATAGGGAAAGAGAAACGGAAGCCCCAAGAGCTGCAGTGACTTGCAAGAGTTTGTTGAGCAGGTCAGTATCTGCACCAGGATCAAACATTCTGTCTGCTAGCCCAGGCGTGAGCAAAGTCAGGGGCGGGGCCCTTGGGGTGCATGAAATTTCATAAGGGGTTGCAGCATGATTGGCTGCTGGATCTCCAGGTCATCTGTCTCAGGAAAAATGCTGAAATCTGTTACTGGTTTTATGTCTGTGTAGTCAAATTTACATGCCAAGTAATAAAGGTTTTACATTCTACATATTTTCTTACGCAGGCTGAAAAGGGGTTTGTTTTCATATGAACACAACCAAAACTTCTGTCGGTTTGGGTTGCATCAGACAGGTTTGGGGGGAGCCCTGCTATTTGCAGGGACAAAAAGTGGGTCTCAAGGTAAAAAGTTTGCTCACGCCTGTGCTAACCCACACTGCCTGTTCACTCAGTGGAAGGGTAACTAGGTGAAAGGCTTCTGAGATACAAGAGGTCAGATTAGGTGATCTGATGGTCCCCACTAGCCTTAAACGCTGTGATCTCTACAATAATACGCTTCATGAGACTAAACAGTCCCATGAGTACCAGCAACCCTGGGTCAAATTCTCCTTTGTCCCATCAGTGCATACAGGGACACTGGGGTTGTTTCAGTGTCCTGTAGTTTTGATCCTTTCTCATTAAGTCCCTTCGAGCATTTCCATTCCAAACCCTTGGGACTTCCTCTGAGAAATTCCTCATTAGCCTGTTTGTTCCAGCCTCCCCCCAGCTGATCCCAAAGATGGATCTTACTTAGGAAGTTTAAAGGGAATCAGCTGGTCAGCTTTTATTTTTTTCAGTGTGTGAAAAACCTGTTACAATCAGGCAGATTTCTTGTGTGTCACTGGTGCCGCTTTACTGAGCGCCTGTCTGACTAGTGTGGGGAGCTGGTAATATACACTACCTCAGACTAGATGCTCCAGTGGTTCCTCTCAGAAATATTCGCTGCATTATTTCACAATCCCTGATCTGCAGCTACCTCTGGGGTGGAACTGAGCAGTTTTTCTCTCCCAATAACCCTACACAACACTTGAAGTCGTGGGGTAGAGAAGGATAAATTGAGATTTTGGGAGGACATGTGTAGATAGTAGAGGAGGAAATTAGCTATGACCTTGGTTCTAGCTCCCGCCTCTTGATACACTGTAAAGTTCTGATGTACCAAAAGTCCAAAAAGCCATTTACCTGTGGGATCTGCCTTTCAGGTATTGGATTCTCCCTTTGATGAGCTCTCCCTGGTAGGTGAAACAAAGGGCCAGTTATACAGCTGTGGGATGAGTTTCTGGTTTATCACAGAACTCTGAAGGCGTTACCTCTGGCTGGGCACTTTCTCCAGAGCAAGATCAGCAGCTGGATCAGGAGCAGAATGAAGATACAGGGTGGCCCGGCGTAGAACACAATCCCACAGTTTGCTGTAGCTCTTCTGTCTGCAGAGTACAGAAAACTCCCGTCAAAAGAGGTGGGCCCCTGATCTCTGTCTCCTGCCTAACATCATGGGCAAAGGGAGATTCTTTCCTTCAAGCTCCAGAGGCATGCCTCTGGGCACTGTTGCAGGCTGCCCTGCAGTACATGGATGGAGTGGGATGTGCAGAGGACAGAGGAGAGTGGTTTTCCAGAAGGATCTACCATGAGTATTCTGCTTTTCTTCTCTGCCTTCCACCCCCTAAAACTCCTCTCATCAGTGGATATTTGAGTTTTCTGGCCAGATTCCAGGTGATGCCTTTTTTTTCCCCCACCACAAATTTGTAGGGAAAGTTGAGGCAGTTAGGAAATTAAATGTCCATTTGGCAGGCTTGATGCACTCAGCTGTCGCCTGGAATTTCATAGAATCATAGGGCTGGAAGGGACCTCAGGAAGTCATCTAGTCCAGCCCCCTGCTTCAAGCAGGATCAACCCCCACTAAGTCGTCCCAGCCAGGACCTTTGCTGAAGGGTTCTGCTATACTTTCAAGTGTTGCCATTGTAACATGGTCAGCAGAAGTCCTCCCAGCTCAGGAACTGAAAGCTCCTTTATCCCGGTATATCTGCGTAAGGCTTCTACTGGCATAGCCATGTGGGCATGAATCCCTGTTACACTGAGTGACCTCCAGCTCCTCTTGACCCCTGCAGGATTGTTTCCTGTGTTAGTCACTAGTGCTTTGTGTGGTCCCCTTAATCAGGGCTTCCCAAGCTGCCCTGGGCATCTGTTCCTTTGTCTCATGGGCGGAGAACCTCCAGCCTGTGGATAATTGGTCAGATCTTGCCAGGCAGCCATTCCTCACATCCAGTCTGCTGGGCCCTGTGTTGGTTTCCTTTCTTTTGCTCCTACTTCTTCCTGTTTGGCTCACCCCAGTGACTCTTCTGTGGCTGGGCTGGGCTTTCAGAGAGGGGACGCTCAGGCTGCCTGACCAGACGCCCACTTCTGACCCCAGAAATGGGGAGTTTCAGAAGGATGGGAAAGGAGGGTGGCAGGGGAGCGACCTTAACCATCTGCCCCACACCTCAAGCCCCCTCTCAATGGTTTCCAAACTGCTCCTCACTCCCACAAGTTACCATTCAACTGAGCCATGACATCTGGTTCTATTTCTCTAGCCTAGAGTAGATGTTGGTGATTTGGGTGCCTGGATGCTACAGTAAGGGGTGTAGGATAAATGCCCAGGTAAGCCAGTTGGGTTGGATGAGGCGATACTGGACCTGTTTCCTTGGAGACTGTAACTCTGATGTTTCGCCCTGTGCCGATCTCCTTGGCCATACAGGTGCAGATTGTCTCCTGGTTCCACCTCTCATGTAGGATTGTCGTTAGGCTCCAAGCACTGAAGACCCCATCTATGGTTCCAGCACCTGTCTGACCCTCTGATGCCCCCTCCCCAGTGTCCCAGAGAATGGTTCTCCAGGGAGGAGTGACATCTGAGAGCAAGCAGAGCAGAGGCACGTGGTAGGGAAGCTCAGCATCGTCTGGGGCGGAGGGCACCAGGATGGAAATCCTTGGCTCAGAGGCATCTAAAAGAGAGTCGCAAAAACTAGAGATAGGAAAGACCTGTTAGTGGAAGCTCAACTAGTCCCTACCCAGCTCCTGTCTCCACCCCAGCCAGTGCAGATTGTTTGAAATGTCTCTAATGCTTTTTCTGTTCCACTTTCCCATGTCTTCCAAGGTGGATGGCCCAGATTGTGAGACTCCCTCAGTCCATTGCTGCTGGGAAGTTCGTTCTGGTACGTTCGTTGTGGATTACTTGCTGAGGGCTGACAGTGTGTTTGGTCCAATAGGAAGCACGCAGGTGGAGTTAGTCAGTTTGGTGGTGAGGGCACCAACTAGGGGTTAGGAGGCCTGAGATCCATCCCCAGCCCTGACTTGCTGTGTGAGGTTGGAGATAAGTTCACTTTCCCAGATCTGTGCCTCAGTTTACCCAACTATCAAATTAGGGAAGCGACACTTAGAAAGAGTCATAGTTACCATTGCGAGGTGCTTTGAGATTTAGTTATGAGAAACCCAAGAGAGGAACCAATGTGACTTAGATATAACAGCCAGGCTACATTTTCCTCTGACATTCATCTTGTCTGAGGTACTGACTTGAGTAGTGTCCGAAATAATTCTTTCCCTTTCTCTTCACATGCACTTTTTGGCATATCATGTGGATCAACATGTACATTACTATTTAAATACTGAATTATCATGTTCTGTTTATACTGTGCTTCTTGAAGCAATGAATATTCCCATGACTGAGCAAGCAGGTGAAATCATTTCATGAATCTTGGGGAATGCCTTGAAAGGAATTTGAGTCATACTAAAGTCATTAAGGATAGTGTGGGCAGGTAAAACATACTTGGGCCCAGGAAGTTTCGATAGGAATGAGCAGCAAGTGTGACTATTAAATCTGATCCTTAATGAATCCTATCACCGAGACGGCAGGGAAGCGATAACTCCTAACACGGACATCAATATTTCCCTCTGTAGATCTCCAAGTGCTTTCACACAGGAGAATCATTGTCCCCATTAGAAACAAGAAGTCCTGTGGCACCTTATAGAGTAAGAGATATTTTGGAGCATAAGCTTTCATGGGCAAAGACCGCCTTTGTCAGATGCATGAGCCACTCATTCATCTGACAAAGCAGGTCTTTGCCCATGAAAGCTTATGCTCCAAAATATCTGAGTCTATAAGGTGCCACAGGACTTCTTGTTTTTGAAGATACAGACTAACTCAGTTACTCCTCTGATAATTGTCCCCATTATTCAGGTGAGGGACCTGAGATGGAGAGCAATTAAAAGCCAGACTTTCCAAAAATGCCCCAGATTTTCAAAAGCTGGTTTTCAGTGGGAGCCTTTTAAAACTGTAGCCACTTATTTAGGAACCAAATGGGAGTTGGTGGGTCTTGCAGTCTTTTGAAAATCTCACCCTCAATGCCCAGTGATACAGGAACAAAACCTAAGTCTCCTAATTCCCCACCCCACCCCACTGCCTGGACCATGCTGCCTTTTTTCCCACAACTATCTGCGGCTTAACACGAAAATGGTGATCAGTCACAATCTTGCAAAAAAATTATCTTTCCCCCCATCCTCCTCACAAGGTGAGAACATGGTTCTGACCCACTGGACACTCACCTGTGACAATGAGTTTGGTCCCATTCCCGAAATTGGGCTGTAGATGCACAGAAGCAGAGAGGCCGCAGTAATACACTCCTGAGTCGTTTCTTTGCACGGTACTGATCGTTAGTGAAAACGTTCTTGTTGTAATGTTTGCTTTACACAGATATATTGGGTGTGAAGGTGCAAATTGTGAACACTGATAAATCCACTTCAGACTTCCATTCTGTTGTTCTTTGTACCATATAACCCTCCATTCTCCTTTAGGAGCGCTACAATCCAGCTGTGCAGGCTCCCCTGGGGTCAGCCACAGCTGTGCTGGGCTTTGCAGGATTGGTATCCCTTCTTCTGAGGCAGCTGCTGTATAAGAAAAGAAAGAAATGTTGTAATACAGTGAGCACTGGAAAAGGTTCAGTTTTGCAAGACACTATCCTGAGAAGCTGATCAAAGAAGAACAAAATGTTCTTCTCCATTAAAGATTTGTTTTAATTTTTCCTCTGTTTCTAGTCAATATTTTGCCTAGCATTCCCATAGCCTGTGCAGGAATTAATTTAAGAAACCTCAGAATGTAAAACTCATGGGTACAGACTTCCAGTTCACTGCCCTAATCAGCAGACTACACATTCCCATGCAAGCTTAACAATCCATGGTGAATGGTCACAGAGGTAGCTGTGTCAGTAACAGACTTTTTCCTAAATTGCACATGGGAGAGTCTTAACTTAGTCACTTGTATTTTTAATTCTTTTTCACCCTTCTGCAGAAAACTACACCAGACTGTAAGTAATATATCAGCATGAAGGAAAGCCGGTGTTGCATCCCAGTCCAAGGTATCAACCAAAAACTCAGTGTTAGTATATCACGTGCAGGTTTTTAAAATATAAAAGTATTCAATCTCCTCTCAAGATCTGAATTGATGAACTAAAAGAGGCAAATTTCCCTCTCAGCAGGTAACTGTTAACACCCTTTACAACTGCAGAAGGTCCTTGAGCTCATAGTTTTTAGCATACTGGAAAAGAAGCACAAAATAAATCAGGCTAATATACTTACTGTGCAGACAGACTAGAAGAATCATCGCAACTATGTGATGGGACATCTTGTGACTTTCTTCAGTAACGAATGGGTGATGTTTGTCAGTCTCACATTACCTGCAAGCTAACGGATCTCTTGATGAAAGACTTGATCACATGAAGAGGAAAATGTTCTATTTCCTTTAAAGATCGGGCCAAGAGATGTTAACAGCACCATTCAACTCTTACTCTTAATGCCAGCAGAGCAAACCTGAGGGGGAAGTTTTCCTTTGCAGCTAAAATCTATTACAGAAAAAAAATCAAGCTTTGATGGGGGAACACCATGGTGCATGCCTCTGGTGGAATATTTATGTTAGTCTTCTTATGAGTATCCAATAACTTTTTCTGACTGCAATTCAGGTATAATGTCTTCTGAACTTCAGGGAAGGTCAAATGTTATCATCATCAATAAAATGGCAATAGCCTCTCCTAGTGTTGTCTGAAAACTAAACTAAAATTATGATTTATCACTTTAAATTCCAGGGGCTTTCCTAGTCCTCCTTGCTGCTTCTAGGGAAGTGTGCAGTCTGGGTGGAACAGTGGTCAGTCTGGCAAGAGCCAGCCCAGAACAAAGTGGGGTGAGTGGTGCATCTTTTATGGAGCAGCCTGCTTTCTCTCACTGCTTTTTGGTTACTTTTTATTATTCTGGATTCTAAAGGGAAAAGTCGTATTATGTTGCAGCCTTCCAGCATGAGTATTTGATGTTTTCATATAGTTTCTCTATTTCTTTGCTGTGGACATGACAGTCACCAAGAAGTATATCGTGATTTAAGCAAAGGATGCAGGAAACCAACAAACAGGTTCATTTGTCACCACTGAAGTGGGGAAAGAAACAAAGAGAACTTGGCTTACGTGTTTAGTTTTTACAGACGATTAAGGAAAGGACTAAGGGCAGTCCCTCTGTGAAAGCACTGGATGGGCTACAATGTAAAAATAAGATGTATTCCCCCCTCTTGGGAATATTTGAAACAAAACCTATTTTAGATATCAGAGGAATCGCTGTGTTATTCTGTAACTTCACAAATAACAAGCAATCCGGTAGCACTTTAAAGACTTAACTATTTATTAGGTAATAAGGAGACTGTGCATACCCAAGCTTGCATGGAAATGCATAGTCTGCTGATTACCTAATAAATCAATTTGTTAGTCTTTAAAATGCTATGGGATTGCTTGTTAAGCCCATGTCTTCAGATTTGCGGTAGACAATTACAATTCCTACACGTGCACACACCCTCTCCCTGCTATATAAATGCTGGATGTTTGTTGCAAAGGACCAATTGCTTAAAAATAGATCAGAGTGGGCTGCTGGGAAAGCCACGCTCACTGCTGTGGTCGATCTCAGCCCACAGATTTTGCCACTTTTGTTGAGTTACTACCGTGTGTGGATTGATGGTACAAGTCTCACTCCCTGCGTTTGGTTACCAAGGAAGTGTAAATTGTTCCATTCCCAGTTCATCTGCAGCCAGTGGCTGGTCAGTCCATGAAAGAAGAGCAAAACTGGAATTTACCGTTGAGCAGTGTGAGAGAAGCAAAATGCTATGGCACAAACATTGCTCAGAAACATTGAGAAACTGTATCAGTCATTATTTCTGTGCTCTGCAGTGTTGCCTAGTGGGTAGACCACTGGACAGAGAATTTTTCTGTTTCTGGCCCTGCTGCTTGGTGATCTTGGATAAGTCACTTAGCCTCTCTGTGCCTCAGTTTCTACATGGGGATAAGGTTACAGAAATAATATGTAAAGCATATTAGAATTAGTATTATAAAAGAGAAGCCAAACAACCCTGCACAGGTATCAGAGCTGTCCCAGCCAGAGAACTAATCTAGTGTATTTTGATGCATAAAGTGTTTGCAGGAACCCAGCAGTGCACCTCACAGCTCCACAAACCTCTGGGCTACGGAGATTGATTCCATGCTCCTTGTGCCTCCCAGCACCAGTGCACCCCAGTTAATAGGAGTTTGGGGTGTGGAAAACGCAGGAGCCTAAAACTGCTCAGTTTGGAGGCAGGTGGCAAACCTGGGAATTGAGCCACAAGGACTTCCAGGTCTCACTTCTGAAGCCAGCCACACTGTGAGGATCCAGGACTGACGTCAGTCCTCCACGAGCCAGTTCCTCAAGAAGGGTCAGTTCATTTGCGTCAGGGGAGCACTGCTGATTTACCACAGTGGAGGATCTGGTCCCAAATTACTGTTCAGTATCGTGTTGTCCAGCAATAAGGTGCAGTGGCAGGTAAAATGCTGAGGCCACAGGGAGAACCCTTTTTCCCAGCTGTTCCTCACCCACAGGTTGGGCCACATTTTCAGTAGAGACCTCTTCTCACGTAAGGTACGTTTACACTGCAGCCGGGAGGGCAGGCGTTCAGGCCTCCCTCAGAAGGGGGTAGAACAGCTATGATGTCGCAAGTGGCAGCCCTTCCGAGTGCAGTACTTGGAACCCTACAACTTGCAGGGACCTTGAGAGGTCATCATGCCCAGTCCCTGCCCTCACAGCAGGTCCAACCTGTTCTTAAATATCTCCCCAGGCAATTTATGCCAGCACTTAGCCACCCTGATAGGTAGGAAATACTTCCTAATTTCCAATCAAAGCCTTTCTTGCTGCAATTGAAGGCCATTGCTTTTTGTCCTGTTTTCAGAGGTTGAGGAGAATAATTTTTCTTCCTCCTCTTTGTAACACCCTTTTAGGTACTTGAAAGCCGCCATCATCTCCCCTCCCAACTATCTCTTTTCAAACTAAACAAACCCAGTTCTTTTAGTCCTCTCTCACAGACCATGTCTTCTGGACCTTTAATCATATTAGTTGCCTTTCTCTGGACTCTTTCCACCTGGCCTGTGCATCCACTCGTGCTGCATGGTCCCAAGGCTATTGTCATCACACACACATGAGCAAAGTTAACTCATCTCTGTCTACCTCGGCTGGGAACTTCCCTGCCAGGTGCAGTGCAGATGTACCATTGGGCAGCTCAACGGGGCCAGGTTTTTTGGGATATCATTTACAGTGTGCAATAGGTTGTGTAGACAACAATCACATCTCCAACCAGTTATATGCACTCATCTGAAAACCTGGGTACATGCTGTCTCTGCACTCGTTCTCTGTTGAACTATCTCTTGTGTGTTCTACATAGTGTGATGTGCTGGTTGTTAAGTCATTGTTTCTGTATGTTACCATTCTTGATATCTGATTTGTGTCCATTTAATCTGTTTTGTAGAGACAGTCCAGTTTCAGTGTAAATGGCAGAGGGGCATTGCTATAGAAATGCAGGTGAATTTGATAGTTGGGTTGATGCCATTGGGCCCTATGCTGGTGCCTCTAGGGTAGATGTGTGGATGAAGTTGGCTGTGGTGTTTTGCAGGGATTGGTTCCTGGGTTAGTGTCTGTTGTGGGGTATGTGGTTGGTGGGGTGTGTGTGTGTGTTTCCACTTGGAGTATGAAACACACACTAACACAGCGGGAGAACGTTTTAACCTCCCTAGACACACACTTCCAGACTTGAAAGTTGCCATCGTCAAGCAAAAAATCTTCAAAATCAGGCTGCAATGTGAAACCGCTGACCTGGAATTCATATGCAAATTTGATGCCATCAGATTGTGGGTGAACAGAGACTGGGAATGGCTCACTCGTTACTCTAAATAATTTTCTGCTTTAGGCATTTTCATCTTCTTAAAGGTCAGCCCTGATTGAATTAGCCCTGATGTAACGCCCCTTCCCCCCATCTCCGTACCCCTACTATCTGGTCCTTTTTCTTTCCCTTCAGGTGTCTTATGAAGTGAGTTGCAACTCACAAAAGTTCATGCCAGGGGTCAGTATCACCTGACAGGCGTGCCAAAAGTGGCATGTGAGTTGATTTTCATTGACGTGTGAGTCAGGAGCTGAAGCCCACCACTCCTCTCCCATGCAGCTGAGAGCTTCTTGTGGATTAACAAGTGAGCAGCTAATGCTACCAACCGCTACCAAAACAGTAAAGCTCTGCATCTTTGTTTATTTATTAATGAAGCTGTTGTAAGTAGGGACTGTTAGTGACTTTAAAAAGTATCACTAGCTCTCAGACTGTACAGAAGTCAAAAGGTCAGATTTCAGCACTCCACTTCAGGTTGCTAACCCCATCTTATGCCATAATAAAGTTGTTAGCCTTTAAGGTGCTCCTGGACTTGTTTTTATGGAGAAGAGTTGTGCATTTAGCCAGGCTGAGCGTTTAGAAATGCTGTTGTGTCTGATGTCTGAACACACTATTTCTATCACTCATTGTTTGCGTTATCACAAAGAACAAGCTTCAGTCTGAAAGGAGCAGGTCAAACTCCCATGAGAATCTTTGTGCAAATTGAGCTGGGATGTAACCAGTGATGTAAATTACAGAGCAGAGGCGCGCTTAGCCCATCAGTTGGAAATACACAACTCCCATAGAAGTGGCAGGCTAATCTGACTCTGGGTGTAAATGGGAGGAAAAAACAGCTGGAGCTGATGCAGAAAAATGTTAATTTGCATTAATGACCCATTCTCTGGGTCTTCAGAATGAGTGAATTCTGGACACCAGCTGTGCAAATGTCCCTGGAACTCTGATATGGCTGGACTTGTCCTTTTCTCTCTGTTTTGGTCATTCAGTAAAAGAGCAGAAGTAGCAAACTCAGAGGAGGGACTTGATGCATTTAATAATTGATCCCAAACTCCTTTTCCAGCTGCGCCCTAGACTTCTAAAGCAAGATGTCCATCATGGTTTCTGTGGTAGGGACGTACAGCTTGGGGAGAGGAATTTTAGATAAAGCTTAACAACCTGTTTAGAGATGTATCCAAATGTTGTGGCCAAGTCCTTCTGTACAACTTGAATGGGAAACCTCCTCTAGTATGCGGGAGGTGGTATCACCTGCTCAGTTTGTGATACTGCAGTCCATGGCTCTGACTAAGCAGGAACAGCCCATCCTGGTGACTGGGGGTGTGATGGAGTATTCACCCATCTTGGCTAGCTTGAAGGGAATGAGGTTGACAAGGGGCCAAGTAAGTGGATAGATCACAGCTAAGTGGACTTGAGTGGCTTATATGTGTTGGGGGGTAGCTGTGTTAGTTTGAATCTGCAAAAATAATGCCAAGTTCTGTGGCACCTTATAGACTAACAGATTTATGGAGCATAAGGTTTCATGGGCCTTTGCCCACTACTTGCATCTGACGAAGTGGGTCTTTGCCCAGGGAAAGCTTATGCTCCAAAATATCTGTTAGTCTGTAACGTGCCACAGGACTTTGTGTTGTTTTGTGGCTGGCTTATGTGACCCATGAAGGATGATGGCGCTCAGCTGAGCAGGAGAAGGCAAACCTAGTAAAAAACCAGGAAGCTGGCCGCAGAGGAGGGCTGCAGTGTTGGAAGCTGCAACCACTGCCAGGGCATTAGAGAGTGAAAGGGAGAAACCCAGGGGCAGAGAAGAGACCCTGATGATGCCCTGTAGGAGATCTGTCCAGGAGGATGATGGTGCAGTGAGACTAGCATAGGAGGAAAAGGTTCTGAAAATCCTCGTAAGGTGGGCAGCTGCAGACCTTGGCTGTGGATATGAAGTCCCTGGGCTGAAACAGGAATCTGAGGGTTGGTGTGAGTTCTCCATCAGTCACTGGGGAAGTGTCACAGTTGGGACGGTGGGCTTGGAGACTGCTCGAGAGAGTTAATCTGTAGGAATTGATACTCTGGGTGGGGAGAGCACCTAGTGAGCTGGCCAGTGGGGCTATGGTGAAAGGGAGCTGACAGAGGAGGGTAGGAGCTAATCCCACGAGCAGGTGGGAGAAGGCAGCCTAGTGGTGAGTGAAATCTGCCACAGGGCATTATGGGGCAGGAAGTGACCTGTTGGGTTTACGCTGCACTCATGACCCTGCATGGCTCTTCACAGGACTGGAGGTGTCAGCTCAGACAGTGAGTTCAGAAAAGTGACCACGGAAGAGGCTGTATTTCGAGCAAACACGCATCACGTCAGAGTACGTTGCAAACACAAAACTTCCCCTGTTTCGCTCGCTCGCTTGCTTTCTTGCACCTCTTGTAAGAAAACATAAACCCCTTTGGTGAGATTGAATCAGTCACAGGGGAGTACTTCTGTTGTATGGCAGAGTGGCATATTCAGTCTGAAACAGAAAAAGGAAAGGGGCAATATAATCATTAGTGTTTTGTATTCCAGCAGACTCAAAAGCTCAACCGGAGACCAGGTCCCCACACACTGGCACTCTACACACATGGACAGAGACAGTCCCTGCCCCAAAGATTTTACTGAGAGGGGAATCAGAAAAATTTTGAGGAAGAAGGGGCTTCTGGAAGGAGGGTTTCCTTCCAGAAGATCCCTGCAGGCCGTGCGTCTCCACTTTTATTTTGGAGTCTGGAAGAGCTTCTTCCAGACACCGAACCATGTGCCCATATGCTAATGAGGCACAGGAAATTTACATCTGTGCCTCATTAGCATCTTCCAGATGGCTCATTGCCATGCCGCTTCCAGAAGAAGTGGCACTTGTGGACACAGCCAAGGTGTTCTGCAGAATAGGATCCTATCAGCAAACCTGGGCCAAATTCTCATCTCTGTCATGTCAGTGCATAAGATAATACTGGAATTGTTTGGGGTTTGTATGGATTTGCTTCTTTGTCATTAAGTCCCTTGCTGGAGTGGTTCCATTCCAAACCTGTCTGATGTCCTCTAAAGGATTTGTCACCAGCCTGCGTTGTTCCACCCCCACCTTATCCCAGCAAAGAATTTTGTTTGGAAGGGTCACAGGGAACCAACTGATCAGTATTGTCAAAATGTGAAGAACATATTTCAATGGACAAATTTCTCTTCTGTCCTCAGTTGTTTTCTTTTGTCTGGAGTGCTGGGTTTGGTGAGAACCTGTCTGAATAGTGTTGGTAGCTTGTGAGATACATGTGGACTGATGAGATGGTCTGGTGGTTCCTCACAGAAATGTGCAACACACAATTATGCGTCCCTGACCTGCAGCCACTTCTGGAGTGGAACCTAGATACTAATGATCCCACACAACGCTTCCAACAAGAGGGTGGAAAAGGATAAGTTCAAGTAAGATTTCAGAAGGTAATAAGTAGACTGCAAGGTAGGGAATCAGCTAGGACATGGGTTCTGGACCCCCTGTTGTTTGTGCACTGTCAGTCTGCTATCCCTAGTGCTGAAAAAGCTGCTTACCTGTGGGATCTGCCTCCTGAGCGTAGGAGTCCCTTTTTGCACAGGTCTCCCTGATGGATGAAACAGAAAAAGGGCCAGTTATAACAGCTGTGTGAATAGTGGCTGGTTGACAGCAGAGTTATGACTGAGTTACCTCTTGTGGGGCACTTTCTCCAGAGCAAGATCAGCAGCTGGATCAGGAGGAGGATGAAAATACAGGGCAGCCCAGCGTAGAACACAATCCTGCAGTCTGCTGCATCTCTTCTCTCTGCAGAGTATAGAAAAAGCCCGTCAAACGAGATGGGCCCCCTGAACTCTGTCTGCCACGTAACACCATGGGAAGAAGAAGGTCCTGCCCCTAAAGTGCCAGTTATATTACTCTATGGGCTGCTGCTGGCTGCCCTGCTGTATGTGGAGGCAGTGGGCCCTACCAAGGACAGGGGACAGAGGCCTTGCAAATTGATCTGATTATATTTCTCTAGCCTAGAGCAGATGTCACTGACTCTGGATAAGCGGATACCACAATGAGGGGCGTAGGATAAATGCCCAGGTAGGCAGGTTGGGTTGGATGATACGATACTGGACCTGTTTCCTTGGAGACTGCAGCACTGATGTTCCGCCCCGTGCCTCTCTCCTTGGCCATACAGGTGCAGATCGTCTCCTGGTTCCACGTTTCAGCCAGGATTGTCGTTAGACTCCAAACACTGAAGCCTCCATCCCCGTCTATGGCTCCAGCATCTGTGTGACCCTCTGACGTCCCCTCCCCAGTGTCCCAGAGAATGGTGCTCCAGGAAGGAGTGGAATCAGAGAGCAGGCAGAGCAGAGGCACATGGTGGGGAATCTCATCATCCTCTGGGGCAGAGGGCACCAGGATGGAAAGTCTCGGCTCAGAGGCATCTAAAAGAGAGACACAGTAACTAGAGATGGGAAAGACCTGTTAGTGGAAGCTCAGCTAGTTGCTCCCCAGCTCTTGCTCCTGCCATAGCCAAAGAAACATGTTTGAAATGTCTAATGCTTTGTCCTTTTCACTTTCAGTGTCTTACACTCTGGGGTGTCCACCTTGCAAGGCTCCCTGACCCAGTGTTGCCCAGAAGTTTGTCCTGCTGTGATCTTTGTGGATTACTTACGGAGGGTGAACAGCATGTGTTATTCAGTACAAAATGCCAAGAAGAGCTGCTCAGTCTGATGGTAAGTACCCAGCTTGGGAGTTCAGAGACTTGAGGTCTGTTCCTACCTCTGTCTCTGACTTGGTGTGTGACCATGGAGGTGTTTTCATTTCCCACCTCCTGGCCTCAATTTCTCCAGCTGTAAACTTAGGGAAATTAGATTAATTACCTTTGCAAAGTGCTTTTGAGATCTAACTATGAGAACCCTGACAAGTGAGCTATTTCTTAGATCTAACAATGAGGTTAAATTTTCCTGTCATGGTCATCCCCATAGTCTAGTTACAGTCTCTAGTAGCACCTTAAATAATTCCTTGCCTTACTTTTATGGGCACAGCATGTGGCTCACATTGATAGATACAGAGAACGCTGATCATACCATCTATTTTTAAGTTCAGTTTACCCTGTGCTGCTTGAGGCCACAAATATTCCCCTGTGTGGGTGAAATCATTTCCTGAAGCTTGGTGAGTGCTTGGAAAGTATCTGATTAATATTCAACTCTATATGGATAGAAAGGCAGGTGACACCCCCCTCCACACACCCCACCATGTCCTGGGCTAGGCTGTTTCAGTAGGATCGGGGTCAACAACCATGAAGATCAAATCTGATTGGTCATGTAATTTACTGACCAGACAGCAGGGAAGTATTAACACTCAACGCTGAATGGTTACCTGTGTGCCTGCAGGTACGGCCGCTCGCAGCTCCCATTGGCTGCAGTTTGCAATTCCTGGCCAATGGAAGCTGCAGGAATTGGTGACCTCGGCTGTAGGTTTGTCCAATTTTAGATAAGATGTAGATAAATTGGAGTGAATGCAAGGGGAAGCAACAAAAGCGACACAAGGTTTAGCAAACATGGCTTATAAGGAAAGAGTTAAAAAACTGGTCATGTTTAGTCTTTAGAAAGAAAGACTAAGGAGAAACTGGCAAAAAATGTCTTCATATGTGCTAAGGTATTTTGTGAAGAGGGCAGAGATCAGTTGTTTGCTATGCCCCTTTAAGCTCATTCCTTCTAATCCTACCTTCACCTCCACCATGGGAGCTTTAGGTTAAATATTAGATTTGGTATTTTCCTAATAGTTCTTAAGATCTGATCACAATCTCTTGAATTTTATTAAGCAGATTAATTGCTAATGTTCCCATCGGGCTACAGTGGGCAATAAGTAGCCCACAAGCCAGATGCAGTTTGCCAGGGTTAGCCCCTGGTGTTTTTAATTCCTAGATCTCAAAGTGCTTTTCAACAAAAGACTCATTAACCCCACTGCATGGACAGGGCACAGAAATCGCACGTCAGGTTTTTCCTAAATGTCTCAGATTTTCAAAAGCTACAGTTTGATCAGAGCTCTTTAGCAATCTGGTTATTTATTTGGGAACCGAACGGAGAGCCATTGGGTGCAAATCTGAAAAGAATCATGCCCTGCAACTCGGGAACAAAACCTGGGTCTGCTGATTTCCAACCCCTTTGCACTCGCTCAGTGCTTGCAATGTGCCACCTCTTTGCAGCAAAACCAGCAGCTGAAATGGGGGATCTGTCACCATCTTGCCATACAAGAGGAAGATTTTTTCACAACGGCTCCTAGCACTCGGATAGCTTAATTCTGAGCCTTGGAAACTCACCTGTGACAATGAGTCTGCTCCCGTTCCCAAAGTTGGGCTGTAGATACAGAAAGGAATAGAGGCCACAATAATAAACCCCTGAGTCACTTCTTTGTACGTTACTGATAATTAAAGAAAACGTGGTTGCTGCCGTGTTCACTGCACTCGAGTATTTTTCATCTGACAATAGAAAGTTGGAACTCTGGTGAATCCATTTCAAACCTCCATTCTGTTGTTGCTTGTACCAATTCATGCTCGCTTCTTCCTGTGATGATGTACAGATGAACTGTGCCGTATTTCCAGAGCGGACCCACAGTTCTGCAGGGCTTTGCTGGATTTGTATCCCTTCTTCCGAGACACTCACTAGACAGAACAAGACAGATGTGTTAGTACAGCGAGCACTGGAAAAAGTTGGGCTTTTGCAAAATAAAGCAAAGGGGCCAAGAATAAATACAATTCACCTTTTTGTTAAAGGTTTGATTTTTTTCCCCTCTATTTCTAGCCATTTATTTTGTTAGGAGCCAGATAGCCTGTGTGAGAATTAATGGCAAGTAACAACAAAGATCAGCCTACTTACGTTTCTCCAAATTAACAATAAACTTTCATTTGACTGAATTGTACCACAGACAATCATGCATTCACTTAGCCATTGGTGTTCCACGTTCTATTTTTGACCATTCTGCAGAAAAATCCATGAGCCTGTGTACAATAGAGCTGCATAATAATAAAGTAGATTTTACACCTCCATCCAGGATATTATCCAGAACTAGAAACTGCTCTCAAGGCATTTACTCCTGGCATTTAGGTGGTGTTAAAACTGAATATTTCATTATCTCTCAAGATTTAAGTTGATTAACTGAACGTTGTCAATCTCTATCACCCAAGTCAATGTTAGCACCTCTTGGAATAGCAGAGGATCCTTGTGTATAGAATTAATTGTTTTTAAAGTGACAGAAAACAAGCATGAAATAAATCCAGTCAAAATACTCACTGTGCAGACAGATTAGAAGCATCCCAACTATGTGGTGGGACAGCTTGTGTCTGTCTTCAGTCATGACTAAATGATGCTGTGAGACACAGAAGCCTGCTAGCTCCTGGATCTCTTGATGAAAGACTTTGTCACGTGTTTTATTTCCTCTAACGATCAGTGGGGCAAGATGCGTGACAGGAAAGGAGAGCAGGGAGGTATTGATAACCCAATTCACAATCTTAAATTGAGAGCCAGTGGAGCAAACCAGTCAAAGAATATTCTTTTGCCTGTGAAATCTATTAAAGAAATTCAAATTCAGACTTGTTGACAGCATGGTGTGAATGGCTACTTTAATCCACTGTATTCTAATTGGATTCCCATGACCAGACCCGCTTCGGACTTCAATTTTGTATTTCAGAGGTTCCTAAGGTCAGGCGGGATTAGCCTCATTATCACAATGTTGTATAAAAACTGTTAACCTTGTGATTTCTCCCTTAAATTTCAGGGGTTTCCTGGTCTTGCTTGCTGTGTAGAAGGAAGTATGCAATCTGAGACTAGCAACAGTCAATCTAGAAAGGGATGGACAGAAAAAAGTGGGGTGAGTTTTGCTTCTCAGAATTAGTGAGCAGCCTGCTTCATCTCTCAGGCAATGTCTACACTACAGAGATCTTTCAAAAGAAGCTCTTCCAGAAGATCTCTTCCGAAAGAGCTTCTGTTGAAAGAGGGCATCCTCACACAAAAACGGATGAAAAGAGTGAGCTGCTCTTTCAAAAGAGAGCATCCACACAATCCCAACTCTTTTGAAAACAGGCCAGGGGTCGAAAACGAAGACTGTTCTTTCAAAAGAAGGGCCCTCTGGAGCGGCAACACGTTTTCTTTTGAAAGGGGGTGCTCCTCCTGAAACGGGAAAGGAAGAGTGATTTTGAAAGGAGCACCACTTTCTTTCAAAAGAACGCTTTTTGTGCGTAGACACTTTATGGGCTCTTTCGAAAGAGCCCCCTTCTTTGGAAGATCTTTCAAAAGAACTTGCTAGTGTAGATGCAGCTTCACTGTTTTTCTTTAGTGCGTATTATTGTTAGAGTTTCTAAGTATAAAAGCTGCCATACTGGCTTTTAGCTCATGTGATAGAGTGCAGGTCTGTCAGCATTACAGCTGGTGCATTGGCTGGGAAGAACTGCTGGAAGGTCTCAGAAGCTTGGGACACACTTCCTCAGCCCAGGGAAACGTAGTATCCAGAGGCACTGAGACCTCATCTGGGGTGAGTGAAGTCTCTGCTCTACAGCCTCAGCTGAGAGCCAGCTGGCCTTTAGTTCACGTGGTAGAGTGCAGGGCTTTAGATCTTTTTGCTCGCAGGTTCTATCCTTGGTGCCGGCAACCCAGGTCTGTTGGTGTTACATATGATATTTATCTAACTTCTCTTTTTGTACAACGGGAGCATAACAATTGTTAAGAGGCACATCACTTGGAGGTTGAGGTTCCCCAAGATTTTAGGAAACAGTAATGGAAAATAACGAATAGGCTCAGTAGATACCATGGAAGTAGGAAAATTAGCAAAAAGAAAACTTGGCTGGTGAGTTTATTTAAAATGATAGATTAAGGAAAGTGCTGGGAGTGAGGTCCTTTGGGAAGACGATGGATGGAACTGAAATATGGAAATATGATGAAATGATCACACTGGGGAGCCTTTGGGGCAAACTTACTTTCTAGACCCTTACGTCAGATACGTACATAATGCTGGTCCCTTAGTATAATGTGCAAAATGGGTTCCACAGAGTGCAAAGTGAAACGGCCCCTATGAGATTCCGAATCCATCCCTTCCAACCAGTTTTCTCCATACAAGGGACCAAACTGGGAGGTGAATCCTTGTCACCTGCCACCTGAGGCATGTTGCCCCTGTGCTAAGATGATCCTCGCAGCCTGGAAAACAGTCAGCTCTGAGGATCGGCTGTACTTGGACGTTATGGGTCAGAGTTCCAAGGCCCCATCAGGACACCCATTGGGGTGCCAAGCTCACATTAACTGGCTGAAGAAACAATTCTTTCAAACCTCAGCCTCAGTAAAATCCTGTTGCAAATTCAGGCCAGCTCCTTGGCTGAACCCACTCACCTGTTACTCTGCACTGTTCTTCCAGCCATATGTAAGCTGGCCCAGCCTGGAGGCTTCTCTAAACTGCACCAGCTGGTTGTGATTACAAGTGCAATCTGCTCAAGCCAAGCGCAGTTGGCTGCAAGGGCTGACTCTGCCGCCTTTATACCCTCTGGCATATTGTCTCAGAGGGATTAGCCATGTTAGTCTGTAGCTTCACAAATAAAAAGCTGTCCTGTGGAGCCTTAGAGCACTTAGGCAGCCACCCAGGAGAGATTCAGGTGCTGCCCAGTGGAATGGCAAAGCGCCCACAGCCTGCTGCCTGTGTTTCTATGGGTGGTGCACATCTGCACACGCCTCAGTGCACATAACAAAATTTCTTCTGCCCGTGGATGGAAAATATAGAGTGAACACTGAACTGGACTCATCCCCCTGGATTAGCAGGTGCCACTGCACGGTGAGTGAAGAAAGCATGGTCTCATTCTCAAACCCCCATCTCTACCGGCCTCTGCTCCCTTCCTTTCTTACGGCAGTTTTTCTGTGTCTCTGCCTGAGATTTATTACAGCTTTTCATGAAATAATCATAGCATTAACGATTGTTACAGAAATGTATCCAAATTAGAGTAGAAGCACCTAAGTCACTTAGGACACGGTAATTTAGGAACTTGGGTGAGTAAACCCCATTGATTTTTTTTTTCCCTTGTGGCACATATAGCCCTTAGAACCAGATACTCACAGATATTTTAGATGCCTAAGGATCCAGGCGGGTAACAAGCAGGGTTTGCAGAATCAATGGGAGTTTGGCATTTTCGTTATTTAGGCAAGTTTGCAAATGCACCCTAAGGATGGTGCTCTCTGTCATACTTAACTGACATGCTTTAACTTTGCATTTGATCTTCTCTAATACGAGTCTACTAAAACCCTAGACAAAGACAAAGATATTGTAACTGTTTTGACTGATTTTTATTTCTGCATTGTTTTACAAGATCTCAACTTGAGACTGATCTTTAAAAAAAAAACCAAAAAAAAAAACCCACAGGCTACAGGACAAACAACTGTGTTTGCTGCAAAGAACCAATATTTAAAAATAGATGACAGCTGGCTGCTCAGAGAGCCGCACTTGCTCCTGTGGTCAGTTTCGCCTACATATTTTGCCACTTTTTTTTTTTTGGTTTGTTCTGCTAGCAAAGCACTTGGGCTGGCTGCTTTTTCAGGTCTCTCTCCTGGCTTTTGGTAACTGAGCAAGTGTAAGCTGCTCCCACCAGTTCCTTGAGGGATGGTTAGAGTGAATGTGAAGTGTAACAGCCCATGAAATAACTACACAATCTTGAATTTAGCTTTCAGTAGTATGAAACATTGTGGTGCAAACCAGAGACATTGAGAAATTGTATTAGTCATTAACTATCCATTACACAGTGTTACCTAGGGCATGGAGCAGATAGGAAGAAGGGGCTTTCAAAAACTAGGGTGTCCTTTTGAAAGGTCCCTGTCTCCATGGGTGGCATGCAATTCGAAAAGTCACACTTTTGAATTGCTGCAGCTGTCATTATGCTAATGAGTCACTGCATATTCATGACACTGCCTCATTAGCATCTTTCGAACCCGCTCATTAACATGCCCCTTTGAAAGGAAGGGCTCGTGTAGACACAGAGCTTGTGTCTCATGAGGAGTAAGGGGTCAAATGCAACTCCTGAGAGGTCAATTTTGCATGGCTCGACCAGGCATGTGCAATCAAGCCGTAGAAGATCAACCCTCATAGGTTCGATCTTCCAGGCTAGTATAGACATAGCCTGAGCTGTTCATCACCTGCAGCTGGGAACAAACTTTGAGAAGCACTCAGCTTTAGCACAGAGGCAGGTGGAACTGCCTGGTAAGCAGGTGAAACTCCTGTGGGAATCTCTGGGCATATTGCACTGGGATGTAAACGGTGTAAATTACACAGGGGGAGCCTGGTTACCTCATGGGTTGTAAATGCCCAGCTCCCATTGAAGTAGCAGATGAATTTGGTTTAGTTATAACTGGGTTAGAAAACAGCTGTAGGTGGTGTAGAGAAACAGTGATGTGGAAGGTGGTGTGGGACGTGACGTGATGAGAGGTAAAACCAATGCCTGAGCAACTTGCAGGCAATTAGTAAAGACCCCACGGAGTTTTTTTCAAGAATGGAAATCTCTGCTCACAATACCGTTTCAGAGAAATGACCTCAGAAGAGGTTGTATTTCAGGCAAACTCCCGTCACATCCCCGTACAGTATAAAGAGGAGATTATCTGTATTTCTCACACTTTCTCTTTCATTCTTTCTCTTGGCATCTCTTTCAACACAAGCATAAACCATCTTTGTGGACTCCATCAGTCACAGAGGAGCATTATCTGTTAATGTGTCTCAGAATCGTTGGTTCAGGCTGAAACAGAAAAGGGAAATAGCCCCTATTAATATTCTTTGCATTTAGGCAGCATTTGGGCAGCAACCCTGTTGTGCTGGGCACTCCTCACACATAGAGGAAGACAGCCCCTGCCCCAAAGAGTTTATAGTCAAAATACACAGGGGCACAAAGTGGGGGAGGGGAAACAGAGGCACCAAGAGCTAAAGTGACTTGGCTGTTAGAAGTACATTGTAAAGCATTGCACTGGAATCCCTAGAGCATTAAATAGGGGGTTGTACCGCTGTCATACAGCATCACTGTCAGTTTCTGCAAGGGCCTGTTAGAACCCTGTGTAGGGGAGACATTGTGCATGAAAAGCACTGTGATTTCTGTGGCCTGATCTGTACAACCACTGAGCACATGCAACCTTTCCAGATTTCTGTACCCTTTCAGAAGTCAGGTTTTTGTTTTTTTGTTTTTTTTGCATATGACCAAGTTACACCTCACTTAAAAACTACCCACAAAAACATGCAAAAATATCACAAAAGATGACTACTGAAAACTTGCTGACTCATTATTAACTAAATGAATTAGAATAGAAATATTGTACCTAGAGTATACCCAATATACCTGTTGTGACCTAGTACACCTATAGTGACCTAGACAAATTGAAGGATTGGGCCAAAAGAAATTTGGTGAGGTTCAACAAGGAGAAGTGCAGAGTCCTGCACTTGGAAGAGAAGAGTCCCAAGCACTGTTACAGGCTGGTGATCATCTGGATAAGTAGCAGTGCAGCAGAAAAGGACCTGTGGATTACAGTGGATGAGAGGCTGGATCTGAGTCACCACAGTGTGCCCTTGTAGCCAAGCAGGCTATTGGCATATTGGGGTGCATTAGGAGAAGCATTTCCAGCAGATCTAGAGAAGTTCTTTTTCCCCTCTACTTGGCACTGGTGAGTCCACATCTGGAGTATTGCAGCCAGTTCTTTGCCCCCTTGTATAGAAAGGATGTGGATGCATTAGAGCAGTTTCAGCAGAGGGCAACGGAAATGATTAAGGGGCTGGAGCGCATGACCTATGAGGAGAGGCTGAGAGATTTGGGTTTATTTAGTTTGCAGAAGAGAAAACTGAGGGGTGATTTGATAGGAACCTGCAACATCCTGAAAGGGGGCTATAAAGAGGATGAAGAGAGACTGTTCACAGTTGTGACAGATGACAGAACAAGGAGCAATGGTCTGAAGTTACAGAAGGAGAGGAGTAGGTTGGACATCAGGAAAAACTATTTCACCAGGAGGGTGGTGAAGCACTGGAGTGTGTTACGGAGAGCGGTAGTGGAATCTGCATCCCTAGAGGTTTTTAAGTCCAGGTTTTAAATAGTCATGTCTGGGATGATTTAGTTGGGGTTGGTCATGCTTTGGGCAGGGGGCTGTACGTGACGACCTCCTGAAGTCCCTTCCAGCCCTAAGATTCTATGATTCTATTTACATTTCAGCATAAGGTACAGGATGTAGTAGAAACAAGTCATTGCCTGAATGAACTTTTAGATTGCACTGATTTTACTAGTGGTTTTTATGTAGCCTGTTGTAAAAGTAGGCAAATTTCTGGATGAGTTGATGTACTCTCTGGAAGACCTCGGTGTACCCCCCATGGATACACGTACCCCTGGTTGAGAAATGCTGTTGTAACCCATTGTCACTAGGATCTTGAGAGTGGTACATAGACAGCAGAACCAGGCCCTATCATTGTTCCTGGGAGGGGATCACAAATTATCAGGCACTGCTGTAGAGACATTGTCAATAACACAATGATTTCTATGGCCTGATCTACACAACTACTGACCACACATGCCTGGCGCCTGATTCCCATTTGCAGCGAGCCACTTTCCACTGGGGCCTGGTAGCAGGTTGGGGTGTAATTTGTGCTCCTCTAAACTCCCCTTTACACTGGGATGAAGGGGAAGCTGAGGAATGTAAGCAATGCCCTTCTCCTAGACATCTTGGCAGCGTCTTGGCCAGTCCAGATGTCCTTTGTCAGCCAAACTCTTATTTCCACTCAACTCATGGGCTGCAGGATTAGCCCAGCAAGGGGAGAGTGGGAGGGAAAAGGAAGAGGCTCCCCAGCATTAGAGAGACACCTGGAAGGGTGTTGTGACAGATGGAGCCCCACTTTGCCAAGGGCTTTGTAGCTAATCTGTGCAATCTCAGACTGGACTGCAGGCTAAGGAGATATGGTCAAGTAACATAGGGATTCTGAGCTGTTTTGAGCCAAGTGCTTTAATCGCTAGCCCATGCAGCCCTCTATTGTCTGCTGTTTCAGAAGAGTCATTGCCAGATACGCTTCAGTTTTCTCTCCATACTCTGTAGAGCCTGATGCAGCTTGCTGACCTGCAAAGAGAGAATTTGCCAGACCACAGTAGATCAATATTGTTTAGCAACATTACCAACACATCCACCGCTTACTAGGCTCTTAAAAGACAATTAGGGATAAATTACAGCTAAATAACAGCACAGAACACTGAGGCTGTGGCCATGCTACCTTCTCCTTTCGGAGGGGGCGTGGTACTGAGCCACTTTGGGAGATGCTAATGAGGCACTGCCATGAATATGCAGCACCTCATTAGCATAATGGTGGCCACACGCACTTCAAAAGTGCCAGTTTCAAAATCCACACCACCTATGTAGCCAAAATCAAATGAGAAGAAGGGGCTTTCGAAAGCAGGCGGTCCTTTCAAAAGGCCCCTGGCTACACGGTGGTGTGCATTTTGAAATGGGCACTTTCAAAGCACGTGCAGCTGTCATGCTAACGAGGTACTGCATATTCATGACAGCACCTCATTAGCATCTGCCAAAGTGGCTTATTACCGTGCCCCTTCTGAGAGGAGGGGCTAGCGTGGCAACAGCCTGAGAGCCAGGACAGGTAGCTGGGAAGAAACTCTATGAGGCCATGCGAAACTTGGCTACCTGCATGATATGTGGTCGTCCAGCTAATTAAAATCATGCCGGATTAAGGATATTGCCGGATGAGAGAGTTCCGTACTAGAGAGGTTCAGCCTGTACAGTAATGGACCAGAGATGAAAGCCTGGAGAAAGAATTAGGCTGCCACTGTCAAAAGACCTAAGGTATTTAGGAACCTGTTCTTTTGAAAGCCTCTTGGACTTGCACTTCAAAATCATGAGCCTTTGTTGAGACAGATCATCCACTGTCTGAGTGATAAAATTATTCTACATCATTGTCATGACGCCTGTGCCATACAAATGCACAGAAATTCTACAAGAATTGTTGCAGCTTCTGCAGATTGTTTAACCCACCCCCGCCCCAGTATCTATCACCACAGCATAGCCACCTCAGAGGCGTTCCTTGCTGGACGTAACCAAGACACTGTCCTCAGTCACTGCAGCAGTGCACTAGGCATCTGCCATTGAGTTTGTGCATCAGGATTTGCTGCTTTGTCTTTTTTTTTTTCTTTGTATGAAAATGATCTTCGCTGAATATCTTATTTTATTTTCCTCAGGTAAAACTTCTGTACAGAAATTTGGAATTGAGGAAACAGACTCCTTTAATAGGATGTTATTGTTGGTGATATATGATAGTTTGGAGACTTCTGCTGGATTTTAAACGGCATTCTCATTCACTTGTACAAAGCTATAGCTGGTTTTTAGCATTTAGGCTGCAGGGTGTAAATGTTCATAGATTAAATACATTCTATGGCTGAGCTATCTATTCCCTCTGTGGCAGTTGAAGACATGATGAAAACTGACAATATTTTCTTTCTCCAGTGCTCAGAGTGCAGTTATTTCTGTACCAGACTCAGCAGATCCAGTTTGTTGAAGTTGGTGCCACTGCAGAGATCCACTGTTCTTCCACAGAAAACTTGGAAGGAGGGAGTAGCTTGTTTTGGTATCTGAGAAGAGAAGGTGAGACACCCACATGCGTTAAGCGCTGTTGGGAAGATAAAAATGTGAGGAAATTTGCTTGCAAACATAAGACACACAGCTCGACACTGGAAATCCACAACATCCAAAAAAATGACTCTGGCATTTACTACTGTGCATTTATGCCCAGCAGCTACCTGGTCTTCGGGAATGGCTCCACACTGATTGTTGGAGGTAAGGATTCAGACTTTTTTGAGAGAACTAATAACTGATTGACAAAGCATAGTTCATGATTCTAGGACCAGATTTAGGGGCAGGCAAATGGGGTTACCAACCCTCCACTACTGGCCTGGAGTCTAGTAGAATCAGCATCAATCTCCCAGTGACTATTGGAAGCAACCCTAGAGGTTTTATTAAGCTATTTAAAGAAAATGACATTGCTTCATGTTGGAAAAGAAATATCCCAGAATAGCTTCAGTCAGAACTGGCACCCTGACTGGCAACCCAGTGACCTCTTGGGATGTTGGGTTTGGAGCCCACTGAGTACTGGGTGCTATTTTAACAGTTCACAAGGGCTAGTGCAAGAAAAATGACCTTTTGATCTACAGGACTAAGGGGAATATTCTAACACTGTCACCTATTGTAACGCTATTTAATTACTGGTCCACTCAGTGTTGGTGCCGAGTTTGATTTGTTGACATTGGCCCATTTTGGTTATTCTTAAAATTATTATTTATTATTTATTTTATTATGGCACGAGCTTTCACAAGTTGCAGCTCACCTCATCAGATGCATGAAGTGGGAAAAAATAAAGAAACAGCTCGTAGGGATAAAGAGATGGAAGTGTTACGGCAGCATTAATGCAATCAGGGTGAATGTAACTAAGATGAATAGTCACAGAGAGGTAGCCATGTTATTCTGTATCTTCACAAAACAAAAAAGCAGTCCTGTAGCACATTAAAGACTAACAAAATAATTTATTAGGTGATGAGCTTTCGTGGTACAGACCTACTTCCTCAGATCTGGAAATTCTGAAGAAAGATGTTGAGAATATCTAAAGGGAAAAGTAACTTACGGTAATAAGAGAGCCATTCCCAGTCCTTATTCAAACTGCCATGTGAAACTTCAGAGTTGGCATTCATATGCAAATACGTCACCTTCTTATCCACATTTTATGCCGTAATAAAATGGTTGGTCTTTAAGGTGCCACCAGACTTCCTGCTGTTTTTGATGGAAACATACTAGGATAGCTACCTCTCCGAAATCTGTGAGCTCAGAGGAAACTGTTTTTTTTTAAATTTGTTTATATATGGCTTTCATAAATATAGATTGACAGAGCTTAGAGTAACAAGAAGTCCTGTGGCACCTTATAGACTAACATATATTTTGGAGCATAAGCTTTCATGGGTAAAGACCCACTTCATCAGAGCCTAGAGTGCACGTTCATCATCTTTATATGACAGGATAAACCATTCATGCAAACCCTGCTTCAAAGTTGTGATATGGGCCACAAAATGCTATAAAAATAAGCCAGTCAAAAGATTAACAAACGGAAGAGTGGGGCAACGTTTAGTCTAGGGCTGGCCCTGCGTGTTTCTATTAACAAGATACCATAGCTATTGATGAGCGGTTGAACGGAAAGCATACATGAAGCGAAACAGACCCAGCTAAACGTTAAATACTGTGGATGCAGAAGGGATATAAAACACACACATTTCATAACAAAAATATTAAAACTTGAAAGCTCTGAAAATAAAATACTGAAGAGACAACTCAAGTGGAATGGTCCTAATTTAAGGCTACATATAAATTACCAGGGAAGATTGACTGCTCAAGGTCGATCTTCTGGGGTGCCACTTTGCACATCTGTGAAATAGCACCTTTCTGGGGTCAATGTTGACCCTGTAAACTCCTCATGAGCTGCAAGGATTAACTAAGGTCAACAGGAAGAGCACTCCCATCGACGTTCTGCCAGGAAGACAGTCGCAGAAGTTGACAGCTGCAAAGTTGATTTTAGGTGCACAATTGCCATACCTTGTCAGCTCTGGCTCTCCCTCTTACTGGGACCCCACTCTTTAAATACCCCCCTGAAACCACCCCCCCACTCATGTATCTGATGAAGAGAGTCTTTGTCCACAAAAGCAAATGCTCCAAAATATCTGTTAGTCTATAAGGTGCCACAAGACTTCTTGTTCTAAAATTGTGTAGCAGCCATCGACCTTCCAGGTAAGTATAGCTGCCGCCTAACAGTCATGAGTGCATAAAACTATATTTTAAATAATGAAATTTTCTCAAGAGGGCGTCTCTTGATGAAAGTGCTCATAATTTCCTTTCTGGCTCGTGTAGGTATATGTTGTGCTATGTTCCAGTTTCGTCTTGGTGGTGTGATTTCATATTTCCTTCTTCAATAGAGTCTTTGAATTCATGTCTCAGGGCAAGATTAACATCTTTAATGAAACTGCATCTCACCTGATTATCACACTGAATTCTTCTCCTCCTCCTGCTCAGACAGTTATACCAACACCAGCTGGGTGATGCTTCTGGTCCCATTTCCACATGGCAGCCAAGTCCCTGGGACAGCAAATCTGGCCTGTGTGATCCATGGAGCATCCAGCCTTGTCCATGTTTCTTGGAATGTTTCTGGGGAGCTGCAGGAAGAGGGGCTGACGCGCTCATTGAAATCAAAGGACGGATCTTTAATGTACATAAATCACATCAGCGTCCCCTGGGACACCTGGACCAGTGGGAAGATTTTCATCTGTGACGTCAAATTCAACTCCTCTGGCAGGAGTGTACAGAAAAGTACCAGGTATCCTGCCGGTGAGTGACCTTGTATTGGAGGGGAAGGGAGATGCAGATGTGCAATAGCCTGCTGTGAACTGGCTGCAGTCAGAGCAGCTTCCGTGTAACTTTCCAAATCACAGAAAGTTGTATTATTCTGTGTCACAATTAAAAGTAGGCATATCTGGGGAGAACTAAACTGAGACGTTAGAGGGGATCCAGGACAACGTAGCTCTGTTTTCTGGAGCAGCTTTCACAGAGATCATCGCTATGGAGCACTGTAAACTAAATAAAAAACAACAGTTGAGCAGAGAGGAATTATTAATGAAAAGCTTCCAACAAGATTCAGCCTCTTATGCTCTGCTCATGCCAGCTTCCTCCACAGTGCCTGCCAACCAGTGTGCACCACAGATGCTGCGTTATGCTGTGGCTGTTTTCCTGGCGGGACTAATGGTTTCTCTGAGCCTGGCCTGGAGTTGCTGCTGTTCCAATCCAGGTAATCAACACATTACAGTCTGTGCCGGGTGCGAGGACCTTGCAGCCCCCCCATTAATCACCAAGTCGCATTTGAAAGCAGTTCTACCCATCCCCTCTGTTTGTCCTGACTTAGCTTTTATTCCTTGCTACACACCTGTAACGCCGCAACCCTTGTGCAGGGAAGAGTGCTGTGTTCAGCCAGGCTCAGTACTTGGAGCCACTATTACATCTCATGGCTGAACATGTTTTTATCACGCATCTCACAGCTTTATCCCACAGGGTGAACTTCTACCTGAAATAAGAAGGTGAAACGCCCTGGCACTCTCTAGACAAACTGAGTTGGGAGGTCACCAGGAATGTAACTGACACGGCAGAGGCCTGGAGACTTCATCAGTTATAAATGCACAACTCCCACTGAAGTGGCAGGATCATCCAGGGGTTAGATGAAAACAATTAATTTCCTCTCATTAGCCTTTGGCTGGTTCTTCAAAATGAGAATTTTAGATGCAGCTGGTTCCAATGTCCCTGTAACTTTAAGGCTGGATTTGGCCTTTTCTGTCTGTTTCAGGACCTCAGTAAAATAACAAAAGCCGCTGACTCAGAGGAGTTAACATGTATATTAAAAACCGTCTCAATCCTAAACTCCTTCTTCAGCCAAGTACTACATTTTTAAAACAAAGTTCCCATGATGGTTACTGAGCTCATCATGGACATTGTTTATTGTTTGGCTATGTCTACACAGCAGCCCTATTTTGGAATAAATTATTCAAGAATAGCTATTCTGGAGCAACTAGTTTTGGAATAGTATCAGAGGGGTAGCCGTGTTAGTCTGGATCTGTAGCAGCAACGAAGGGTCCTGTGGCACCTTATAGACTGTGGCACCTTATAGACTAACAGAAGAAGTGAGTTAACTCACGAAAGCTCATGCTGTAAACTTTTCTGTTAGTCTATAAGGTGCCACAGGACCCTTCGTTGCTGCTAGTTTTGGAATGTGTTGCCTAGAGAGGTGGTGGATTCTCCATCCCTCGAGGTTTTTAAGTCTCGTCTGGACAAGGTCCTGGCTGGGGTGACTTAGTGGGGGTTGGTACTGCTTGAAGCAGAGGGCTGGACTAGATGACCTCCTGAGGTCCCTTTCAGCCTTGTGATTCTGTGATAGTCCAAAATAACACAGCTACACACAGAAACATATTTTTCAAAATAGCACGTAGCTATTTTGAAATATATTGTCCAAACACATTGCACTTACTTCCAAATAGCACCTATTTCAACATAGTTAATTTGACAAGACAGGGAATAGCACTTATTTTGAAATAAGCACTATCCCGTATCTACACAGCATCTGTCTCAAAATAACTTTTTCGAAATAGGTGCTATTCCTCATGAAACGAGATTTACAAATTTTAGACTAACACACCCACAATTTCGAACTTATTTATTTATTTCGAAATACTACGTGCATAGTGTAGGTGACAGCAAAGTTTTTTTTTCAAAATAATGGCTGTTATTTTGTTGGAATAACTTTGCTGTGCAGATGTTGCCTTTGGCTAGAGGAATTTTAAATAAAGTCTAACCATCAGCTTGAAAATGTAACTGTCTGTTGTGTTCCTTTGGCTATTTGACCACTCTAGGAGGGATCTAATGTTCTTCAATATTCCCAAACAGGATCAAACCATTTACGCCCAACTGGAGTTTGATTGAAACGTTCACAACCAGAACCAGGAGCAGCAGGGGTTGAAAAAGAAAAGGGGAAATCATGCCCCACACGGAGATCCCCACCTGGACACTCACAGCTGTTTCCCAGCTGATCTCAGTGACTGTCACCAGCTGTAAGGGGCTGACTTTCTGTAAAGCTGATGGTTTGTTTTTACCGGTTCTTATGGCTCCTCGCTGCTGATGCATGTGGCTCTGTTCCAAAATGTAACTGAACATTAAACTACTCATCCATCTAGTCTGTAAACAGCAGGAAGTCAGGAAAAGAACCAGCCCCTTGAAGGAGGGAGATTTCCCGGTGAGATATGAAAGCTGTTGTCATACAGGCATCTTGATCACGTATCAGTCTGTTTGTGGTGCGCAGAGAGTACCTTTGAGTGTGCAGAGAGTACCAGACAGCAGAAGCAGTGCAGGGTCACTTCCTAAGGGGCTCAGGAGTGTTGGAGCCAGTGTGTTGCTTCCACAGTCCCTGTGAGCTTTGCTCTCTGTTTTGTGTGACCTCGGAGCGGGAAAGGGTCAGCAGAGACTGAATCTGCCACCACACCAATCCCCTAGACAACAGCCTGAGAGGTTGGGTGGTGGGGCAATTGGCAACCCCTGTGACGTGTTTCAACCACTGTTCTGCAAGCCATGGAGAGGATTCCTCTCCTCTTCCTCCTAAGGATTCTGAGCTCAGTTCCTCATACTGGGGCTGATGGTGGGAGCTGGGGCTCAGGGCTGGCCTCACTCACACCGGCAGTCACAGTGAACACAGCTATTCTCCTGTCTAAGCTGAGTCCTCAGTGGTGTCAATAGGCGGGGGGGAGGTTGTAGTCGGAAGAACCTGATCCTCCAGTGGATCAGACCGTGAGACTCGGCTGTGTTACTGGTGGCACACTGGGGACCATGGAAACCCAGGTGCAGAACCAGACTTGGCACGGGCATGTGTAGCAGCTGGAAGGGGCAGAACCAGACTGAACTAACACTTTGCGGCGGGGCACAGGCTCGTGTGGCTGCCTCCTAGGAGCCTCCATCAGTGGGCCCTGCTGCCCAGCCAGCAACATCATTCCACGGTGCATGGGGAGGCGGTGGATGGGAAACTGGACGGATCTGTGAAAAGCCAGGCTCTCTGCGGTCCCAGCCTGGAGCAGCTGCTCCATCGAATTCCTGGGAAGCTGCTGCTTTTTCTTCAGGGCTCCATCCACAGAGCCTTGAGCCAGACCCCATCTGTCTTCTAACAGCAGCGATGCTTTACTAGTGGGAGGGGCACCCCAGCCCCAGAGCCTGCCCATGCTGCCTGGTTTGATCCTAACTCCTCATTCTGAAGCTGCTGATAATGGGCCACATTCTCCCTGACTGGATTGACCTGGTTTCTCCTCTCTTAGTGTTCACAGCTCCACATTACCTGCTGATAACGGGCCAGTTCCTCCGTGACTGAACTGACCTTGTCAACTCCGGCCCTCCTCTTGATTGGGACTCCCTCCTTTTCATAAGCCTATAAATTTAGGCCCTCTTCTGGAACCCCCACTCATGCATCTGACGAAGCGGGGCTTTGCCCACGAAAGCTTATGCTCCAAAATATCTGTTAGTCTATAATGCACCACAGGACTTCTTGTTGTTCCTTGTGAAGCTGTAATTCTACATGCTGCTTATTAAAATACAGCCCCACACCCCTTCTCTCCTGGTTCCGTTCCTTTCTCTAGCAGCCCAGGTGCAAGAAATTCAGCCTATGGGATATGACAGATGATTTCTTGCATTCTTTGGGACAGATCTTGTGCTCCCAGGCACTGGGGCACAGCCCAGAGGTGCTCTGCTGTAGGCAGCGGAGTTCCTCTACGTTTACAGGACTCACTGAGAGCAGAAGGTGCCCTTTGTATTTCACTGGGGGCCGGGTGATCTACCTCTCCCTGTCCTGGAGGACCTGTTAGTACAGTGGGAGGCCCACTGAGGTTCCAGTCTCAGCTCACATCCATAACTGTTCACCGGTGTGGGTATAAGTGTCACAGTCTGATCTTATCATTCCCGGTCTGTTGTGGGATGGCAAACCAGCCCTGCAGCTCACACAAGTGCCTGTAATAATGTGATAACAGAGCCCTGATTGTGATCTAAGCACTGACCCCCAGAGCCACAGCAGGACCAGCCTTGGGCTGGGCTTCCTCTGCAGAGGCAGTGATTGGATGGGAAACTTCCCCCAGTGCAGGACGCAGCTTCACAGACTGAGCAGGTGACTTGATCACTCGAAGTCAGCACAAATTGCCCACCCTAGTACTAGAGGGTGTCATGGAGGGTTTACCCTGCACTAGCCTAGAAGGGGTTAAGGAGGATCAGAAGGGCCATTTGAGAGATTAAGCCCCAGCTGAGGGGAATTAGGGGCCTAGTTAAGATCTGAACCATGATGGAGCCCAGCTGAGCAGGAACGGGCCTGGCTGGTATAAAGCCAGGAAGCCTGCAGCAGGGAGGGAGGCTGCAGTGACTCTTGCTGGGCATTAGAGTGGGAAAGGAGGAAGCCTGGGGTAGAGGAGAAATCCTGGGAACAAAATGAAGGCTCTGAAGGAAGTGTTTGCACAGCTGGCCAGTGGTGCAGTGAGAGAGGCAGAGAAGGGAGAGGCTCGGGATAGCTCCAGCAAGGTGGGACCTTTCAGGCCTTAGCCATTGACTCCCATATCTCTGCGCTGCATCCAGGAGCAAAGGGTGGATCTCGGTTCTCCTACCAGCCACTGGGGAAGTGGCTTCCTCAGGACAGGGGGGTTGGTGATTACCTGAGACAGTTCATTCTCTGGCTTTTTGATACCCTGGCAGGGGGGAAAACCCAGTTAACTAACTAGAGGGTCAAGGCCTGAAGAGAAAACAGCCAAGCCATGAGGAGGAAAGGGGCAGAGACCTACAGAGTGACTGTGGCTCTGTTAAGAGCAAGGTGAGAGACTGGGGGTATCAGTACTGGAAGTAGCTAATCTCATGAGCTACCAGCAGGAGGCGCCCTAGCAGTCAGTGAACACTGCCACAGGGGCTATGGTGTGAGAGGTCATATGTCTGAGAGGAGGTAAATCTAGTACCCCAGGAACCTGCTAGCTGGACCATATGGCTTTACTCCAGAATGGAGGCATCAGCTCAGAGAACTGACTAGGGAAGTGACTGTATTTCAGACAAATGCACATCACATCCTAGCACGTTACATACATGAGACTTTCTGTGTGTGTCTTGTGTTCTTTCTCTTTGCATCTCTTTTAAAAATATAAGCCATCCCTGTGAAACTGCACCAGTCACAGATGATTATTGCTGCTGTTATGGTATCTCAGAGTCGCGTATTCACTCTGAAATAGGAAAAAAAAAGGGAAGATCTGATGTTAGAATTAATTCTTGATGTCGGAGTCGCTTTGGTGTTATAAGAATGTGAAAAACACCTATCAGTGGGGCGGGTTTCCGTTTTGCCCTCAGTTATTGTCTTATGTCCGGCGTGCTGGATTTAGCATGAGTCTGTCTGAATGCTGTTGATGGCTTGTGATATGCTGGAGGTCAGACCCAATATTCTGGTGGTGCATCATAGAAATATATACCACACTATTTTGACATCCCTGAACTGCAGCCACCTCTGGGGTGGAACACAACAGTTATTCTTCACTAACAACCCCACATAACACTGGTGCTAGAAGAGCAAATAAAACATTCAAATGAAACCTCAGAGAGTTTAGGTGGTGATGGGTAAACACTAAGGTTAGACATTGGCCATGACTTAGGCTCTAACCTTCTGTTAATATATTTTTCTGATGGGACCTGGGGAGGGGGCATCAGAGGGTCAGACGGATGCTGACGGATGCTGGAGCCATAGAAGGGGATGGGGGCTTCAGTGTTTGGAGGCTAACGACAATCCCAGCTGAGAGGTGGAACCAGGAGACGATCTGCACTTGTACGGCCAAGGAGAGCAGGACAGGGAGAAACATCAGCACTACAGCCTCCAAGGAAACAGGTCCAGTATTGTATCATCCAACCCAGCCTGCCTACCTGGGCATTTATCCCACACCCCTCACCGTGGTATCTGGGTATCAAGTGTCCATGACATCTACTCCAAGCTAGAGAAATAGAATGAGACAGGGTGGCTCAGGTGAATGACAACTAATGGAAGTGAGGGGCAGTTTGGTAACACTTCAGAGGGTCCTTGAGGTGTGGGGCCGACGGCTGCTGTCACTCCCCCATCACCCTCCTTTCCCACCCTTCTGAAACTCTTCATTTGTCAACACTCTGGGATTAGACATGGGTTTCTGGTCGGCAGGCCGAGCCATCCCCACTGTGTGAGCCCAGCCTGGCCACAAAAGGGTCACTGGGAGGGAGCCAAAGGAGAAGAAGTAGGAGCATTAGGAAGGAAACCAACAGAGGGAACGGTGGGATGAATGATAACAAGAACTCATGGAGCTATTTTTCTGTTGTACTAGTGATGGAAAAAAGTTTACCTGTGGGATTTGCCTCATAGGGGTCAGACTCCCTCTTTGCACAGCTCTCCCTGATGGGTGGAACAGACAAACGGACAGTTATAGGAGTGTGTGTTGAGTGACTGCTTTACTGCAGACAGTTATGAATGTTACCTCTGATGGGATGCTTTCTCTGGAGCAAGATCAGCAGCTGGATGAGGAAAAGGATGGAAAGACAGGGGATACCAGCATAGAACACAATTCTGCAGTCTGCTGCAGAGAGAAGAGAGGCTGCTTATAGAAAACACTTGTTAAAAAGTGGGCTGCAGAACTCTACATCGTTTTTCTGTGCTCCTTGAGATTGGTACTCTTGTGTGCCTGGGGGTAAGACAGGTCTTCTATGGGGCACACCAACTCAGAGTTATTTGCGTAGTTTTACAACAGGCTACGTAAAAAGCACTAGCAAAGCCAGTACTAACTAAAATGTCATAGACAATGACTCATTTTGCATACTCTCTATACTGTACACCAAAGTGTATGTAACATTATTTCTATGCCAATGGGTTTATTTTACCATAGGATGGTAAAAGTGAGAGTCAATAACAGAGCTCTTGTTTGTATAATCAAGTAGGTGTTCAGTGAGGTGTTATTTGGGGGTATATTGTTCAAGAAAAACATGAAGACATTGGAGAGGGTCCAGAGAAGAGCAATAGAATGATTGAAGGTCTGGAAAACGTGACCTCTGCAGGAAGATTAAAAGAACTGGGCTTGTTTTGTTTGGAAGAGAGAAGACTGAAAGGGGACATGATAGTTGTTTTCAAGTACCTAAAAAGGTGTTAAAAGGAGGAGGGAGAAAAATTGTTCTCCTTGGCCTCTGATAGACGAAAGGCAATGAGCTTAAAAGGTAGCAAGGGGGGCTGAGTTTGGACATTAGGAAAAATCTTCCTGTCAGGGGACAGCTCGGCATCCTAGAAGCCAGAGCTGGGGATGACCTGGTTACTCTGTGTGCCCTCTTATGACCTCTGGCCACTTCAGGGTTGTTCCCTATAATGACTGGTATTTGCTCAGTCTAATTTACAGGGGCTTCCTGCAAACCCAGAGGTCAAACTGGGGGGAAATGTTCCTTTATCTCTAAAATCTATTAGAGAAGAAACTGAAGCTCAGATGGAGAAACTGCATGGGGAAGGGGGTGTGTATAGTGCAAGCTGCTCTTAAAGCTGGATTCCCATAAGAAGAGCCTCTTCTGACTGCAAATCAGATGGAATATTGTCTATACTTCAGAGATGGGATTCACATCAATATCACAGTAGTGTACAAAAACTATTACAATCGTGGTTTATCCCTTTCCATTTCAGGGGCTTTTCCACCATGCTGCTTATTGTCTTTATGAAGCATGCAATCTTGGCCTAACAGAAGCCAGCTTGGAAAGAGACAGCCAAGAAGAAGGTAGGGTGAATTTTGCCTCATTACCTTAGGGAGCAGCCTGCTTTGTCTCTCTTTGTCTTTTGGTTACCTTAGGGAGCAGCCTGTTTCATCTCTCTCTGTCTTTTGGTTACTGTGTGATATTCTGCATTCTAAGAATAGAGATAGAGCTAGGTTGAAAACTTTCACCAAGGATATTTTATTTTCTTTAATGCCATGAACCTAGCAATCATCAAAAGTTATATCTCATAGAAATCAAGGTTTCTCCAAGATTTTAGCAAAGGATGGAGGAAACTAACGTGAAGAGATCCCTGTGCAACAGGAAGTGAGCAAATTAGCAAAAATGAAACTTAGCTTGTGTGTTTACTTTGTACTATAGATTTAAGGCTTGGAATGGGCCCCTCTGGGAAATGAATGGATGAGGCTAGAATATGAAAGTGTGGTGGAGTCAAACCACATGGGAAGATTTGGAACCAAACTTATTTTTAAGACACTGATTTCAGACAAATGTATAATATACACTCCTTACTGTCAGGTGCAAAATGCTGTAGAACAAAGTGAAATATTCACTAAGGCACTGTAGCCATAACTCGAAATAACTCAAATTTGTGCAACACAAATTGCATAAGTTACGTTGTTACCTTATTTCAAAATTTCCACTACCCCTCAGACGAGGAGGGGTCCTGGAACCAGACTATCACATTTAACATAGCGCGGCTATTTCGAGTCCAATGTGTATCCATGGTGTTGCTATTTCGGGATACATTTGTATGCAAAATGGAAAATGGCAGCCTAGGAAGGAAAGGGGCTTGGGGCTCATAATGGACCACAAGCTAAATATGAGTCAGTCGGTTAACACTGTTGCAAAAAATGCAGACGTCATTCTGGGATGTATTGGCAGGAGTGGCTTAAGCAAGACACAAGAAATAATTTTCCACACTATCCTACTCTGATTTGGCCTCAGGTGGTAAAATGTGTCCTTATCTGGGTGCCGCATTTTAGAGAAGCCATGGACAAATTGGAGAAAGTCCAGAGAACAGCAAGAAAAATGATGACAGATTAAGAAAAGATGTGAGAGACAAGATGGAATAAAACTGAGTTTGTTTAGTGTGGAAAAAAGAAGACAGAGATGGGATATGACAACCATTTTCATGTATATAAAGGTTTGTTACAAGGAGGAGGGAGAAAAATTATTCTCCTTTATCTCCAATGAGAAAATAAGACCCAATGTGTGTAAATTGCAGCAAGGGAGGTTTAGGCTGGACATTTGGAAAAGCTGCCTAATTGTCAGGGTAGTTATGCACTGAAATAAATTGCCTGGGGAGGTTGTGGAATCTTCGTCACTTAAGAATTTTAAGAGCATATTAGACAAACGCCTGCGAGGAATGGTTGAGGTAATATTTACTCCTGCCATGCATGCAGGGAACTGGACAGAATGACCTCTCGGGTGCTACTGTACTTATTTGCACTGACTGGTCTAGTTTCTACAGTATGTTTTACAAAAACCAATTACAACTGATCTTAAGAACCCACGGGCTCCGCGATAAGCAGCCACCAAGGAAGTGGAACGAATAGCTGCACCGGAGCAGTCATTTCAAAGGTTGGAACCAGCTGCCCCTATAGTTGCAATTGCTTTTGTGGTCAGTTTCAAGCCATTCATTTTGCCACCTTTGTTTTGTTTGTTCCTCTGTGGGCATTTGTCAGGTCTCTCTCCCTGCTTTTGGTTACCAAGGAAGTGGAAACTTCTCCCCCCAGTTCACCTACAGAGGAAATGGTTCGAGTAGAGAAGAAGCAGAACAGTCCATGAAGTAAACACCGCAGTGAATTTACTGTTCATGAGAGTGAAACAAGGGAAATTTCATGGCACAACCCGATGTATTTTCTAAAGTTCTCTGGGGAGGAATTCTGCACTAGGTGGTGTGGCCTATGGATAGTGTACTGGTCAGAGGCCTGGGCTGCATTCCAGACTTTAGCACAGCATGATCTAGGGTAAGGCACTTCCTCTTTCTTTACCCATCTGTAAAATGGGACTAATAGTACTGCTCTCCTTCGTAAAACATTTTGCAATGGGCTTATCATCTCAGAATTATTATTGTAAATGTGGAGCTAAACAACAGTGCCAGCATCAGACCTACCCCCTCAGGGGGCAATCAGGGTGTATTGTGCTGCATGAAGTATTTGCAGTGTACCCCCACAGTGTGCCTCACAAAGTTGAAACCAGGGGTCAGCCACCTTTTTGAGGTAGAATAACAGAGTTTGACATTTTGACCTCTCTGGACGGTCCGAGTGCTGGTGATACTTTTTAAAGTCCCAAATAGTCCTACTCACAACAGCTTCATTAATAAATAAATGAAGACACAGAACTTTACTGGTTAGGTGGTGGTTGGTGGCATTAGCTGGTCTTTTCCTAATCCCCAGGTGGCCTGGCTTTGAGCAAGGTCCCGGCTGCATAGGGTGAAGGGGTTGGGCTGAGCCCCTGCCTCATGTGTCGATGAAAATCGGCTCAAGCGTCACTCTTGGCCCTTGGTCTAAGCTAACAACGTCTGATCCTACACTTGTTGTGCACCTAGCTGTATTGCACTGAAATCAATGGGAGTTTGGGGTGTGCAAAATGTGAGCTCAGAAGCTGCAGAGTTCGGAAGCAGGTGAGAAAGCACGAGCTGTCCTGGAATCTGGAAATTCAGTCACAGCGATTCCCTGGTCTTGTTTCTCTAGCAAGCCATCTGGTGAGCAGCCAGGAGTTATGTCAGTCCTTCATGAGCCAGGTCCTCAATGAGTGTAAATCAGCATCGGTTCATTGGCATCAGTGGAGTGATGCTAATTTACCCCAGGAGAGGATCTGGTCCCAAATTACTGCTCAGTTTCATGTCAGGCAATAAGATGCACCCCTGGATAACATACTGAGGCATCAGGGCTACCAATTAACCCCAAAGCCCATTTCTCAAGTGTTCATCACCCTGCGGCCACACGTAGAGAAGAGCCTGGCTGCCATTCAGGGTATATCTACAGTGCAGCTGGAGCAGAGCTGCTCATGCTAATGTCCCCTTGGGGCTGGAGCCCAGGCTTTGGAAAGCAGAGGTGTGGCCAAGGCTCCAGGCCAAATGGGAACATCTACACTAGTGATGGGCATCCAGGACTAGTGAGTGGGCCATGTGAGTGGCCCTCCTTCACCTCAAGTGGCCACAAGACTATTGTAATCGAGTCAGTCTCCTGGGAGAGGGGAGTTTTGCAACCGACGCTTGGTGCCTAGACTTTGAGGGTATGCCGACTGAACAGGAGCAGCGCTTTGATTGGCTGCAGAGGGAGCGCATGGTTCTCACAGTCGGTGGTGTGGGCCGTCAGCACATACCTCGCTTCACATCGCCTGGCTGTAGCGATACCAGGAGGGAAAAGAGCTATGCAGATGTAAACCAGCAGAATCTGGCAACCTTGTGGTATGGACAACAGTGAATGAAATGGCTTGTGGGCCACACATAGAACCCCAAGTGGCCCTGAGCCACAGATTTCCCACCATTGGGCTGCACTGCAATTTTTAGCCCTGTAGCTTGAGCCCAAGTCAGGTGACATGGGATTTGAGAGTTGCTGCAAAACTTGATGGCAGTGTAGATGTGACCTCAGGAAACAAAATAATGTACAGGTCAAACTTCTGTTGTCGGTTACCCTCGGGACTGGACTGCTGGCAAATGAGAGAATTTGCTGGACCGTGGGAGGTCAGGAATTTCTAGCAGTATTACCAACACTTCCACTGCTTACTGGGCTCTCAGGAGACATTTAGGGGCAAATTACAGCTAAATGACAGCACAGAACAGTGAGAGCCAGGGCTAGTGGCTGGAAACAAACTTTATGGGACTGCAGGAAACTTGGCCACATGCATGATAAGTGATCGTCCAGCTAACTACAAACTTGCTGGTTTATGGATGTTGCTGGAAGAGAGATTTCCAAATTAGAGAGGTGCAACCTTTACAGATTTTCATGGGTACTCAGCACATTGGATGCCTACTGGATGCTGATCTCTTGAGCATCCAGCCGTACATGATCCACTGGATGTGGCTGAGCCGCCTAGGAAAATCCCATTGTTAAATCGGTATCTAGTGGAAACTGGGCTCTTAAAAACTCTGGCCCCAGTTGTGCATGCTGAGCCCTGGGATAAACCAATTGCAATAAGCATCAGGTACAATGCTGCCTACAGAATCACATCTTGAACCAGTGTTGTATGCAGTAGCTTGACCGGTCAGAAAGCTTTGAAGCTATCTCAATTCAATTCAATTCCAAAGCATGTTCTACATAGTACCACGTCCCAACAGTTATTTTATTATTATGAACTGTAACAATATACCCAAAAAACGAGCAGTCCTGTAGCACCTTAAAGACTAACAAATATATTTATTAGGTAATGAGCTTTTGTGGGTAGGACCCACTTCATCTGCTCAAAGTAGGCAGATGAGAAGAAATAGTTTGTCCCCAAAGGGTTCTTTAAAAAAAAAAAAAAACAGTTCAAAGCGTCTGTTACACAGCACATCCCCCCAGGAGGTGTTCGTCACCAAGATGTTAAAACTTTTCCATTTGAGCAGCGTACTAGACGGGTGCTTGTAGGCTTCATCTCTCATGAAAGGGTTTATTTCAATCATGCTCTTCCCCAGGTGTCTACTTTTGTCTTTCATGGGTAAGGATTTTGCATTACTTGTTGTGTTAAGGTTTGGAATGGAGGAAGGAGCCTTTTCAACTGGACTTTGGCTTTTGTGATGTCTGGTAGCTTGCAACAGTTCTGCTAGAACTGAGATGTTCTTCCACTCACTTGTACTGTGGTGTAGAGCGTAAATATCACCCAGTTGCCTTTGCTTTTATTATGATTTACCCACTTCATTTAGAGCACATCAAGATCTGATGGCAATTGACTCTAACAACACAACCTCTTTTATTCCTGCAGTGGTACAAGTGCAGTTATTTCTGTACCAACCTCAGCCGTTCCTGTTTGTGAACATTAATGATACAGCAGAGATACAGTGCTCTTCCAAGAAGACATTTTTAGGAGAAGGTGTTACAGTTCAATGGTTTAGGAGACGAGAAGGTGAGGCTCCCATGTTAATTAAGAGATGCTCAGATAGTCAAAATAGAAGTAAAGCTGCTTGCATTTTTAAAGGAGACATCATAGCACTGGAAATCTACAATGCCCAAAGGAATGACTCTGGAGTTTATTACTGTGCTGACTCCTACATCATTTTCTTGACTTTTGGCAATGGGTCTACCATCATTGTTGGAGGTAAGAACGCTGACCTAGATGTTTAGAAAAGAAGTAGAATGACAATGCAGATGGCTCTAATGTGCACGTTCAAATGTGAAAAGGTGGTTCACAGTTATCAAAGGTCCCACTGTTAAAAGCGAGCCACTCTGAAGCCAAAAAGAAGCAAGTAGGCAGTGACTGCTCATAGAAAAACCAGAACATATGTTTTTCACAATTGATGACTGGAAATATTTTAAACGTAAGAGCCTTGTTTGAATGAAAAACTGTCTCGAAATTAGGAAATGTTCTTGGTATAGAGGGCCTCTTGGTCCCTTACTACAGCTCAGTGGGGGTTTTAGATGGTTAGCTCCCAATATCAAAAGGACTGAGGCAGGGTCTTTGAGAAATCAGGATCCTGAAACTGACAGCCCCCAGGAACAGTGGGAACAGGCCAGCCCTCCAGGGCAGCCTGATTGCCAGGGCAGGCTCACCAATGAGGGAGTGAGGAATCTGGTCCTCCCTGTCAGCTAAATAACCTGGGTCAGACTGAGTAGGGCTGAGCTAAGGAAACAACATGTGCTGGAGCAGAGCTGGACCAACCAGAGTGAGACAGAGACACAGCCCAGCAGTAGATCCATGCTGGGGGGAAGAGCTGCAGGCAAGGATCCTGAGACACAGCACAGAGGGCAGAACCTCAGACACAGTGCAGGGGGCATTCACAGAGCTAGAGGGGCCAGAGAAGCAGCCCAGAACTGGAGACAGCACAGCTGATACTGGACCTAGGTGTAGTGAGCAGCGGGAGAGACCCTGGGGAGAAGTGCAGGGCAGGGACACTCCAGCCAAGAGGGCTTGCCCATCAGACTGGGGAGGGGCTGATGCTGGGGAAAAAGGGTCCTGCCACCTAGAGCACATTTCTGACCTGCAGAACCACCAGGCCCTGAGAAGGAGACCTCGGACCTACAGGGAACAGACTGTGACGTACTCTGACGTTTCAGGGACACTGTGAGGTTTCTGTGCCATAGAGTGGAGCAATATGTTTTCCGTTACCTTTTCCTTAGTCTCTCTTTTTTAAATTGATGGGTTAATAAATCGTATGTGCTTTGAAGTGTATGTAATCCTCAGTGGGTCAGGGAAGCATTCAATATGAAGAGAAGACGCCACAGGGGTCTTAGCCTTAGCCTCTTCCCACAACAATGTTAGGGGTCAAGCCCCCCAGGAATCCGGGTCTCAGCCCTGTTGGGGTTGCCAAGACTCTGCCGCATAAGAGAGTGGAAGGGGTGCCCTTGAGGTCAGAGAGGCCTCTGGGTGAGGAAAGTGGGAGTAGGGGACTCAGATCCTTTCACTAGCCCATTTCACCAGGGTAGTGTAGATGCCAGGAAAGTTCCCTTACGTAGCAGGCCCATTGCCCCACTTACATTAGGACACATCAGTTCCAAGGCTAGAACAGTTTCCCCTTTGCTAGTATGTTTAGTTTTGGATGGATATAATTTTTTTTCATCTTCCTCCTATGTTCTTATTGCACAATACATTTTTCCATCTTGTATAACTAATGCCCAGAATCCAGCTGCAGATCTCTGAATGCTCTGCTTTATTCTGCTCAGATAGTTACACCACCAACACCTGGGTGCTACCTCTGGCTCCATCTCCTCACAGCCTCCTCTCCAAGGGGATGGCCAATCTGGTTTGTGTGGTCCATGGAGTTTCCAACCTTGTTCAAATTTCGTGGAGTATTTCTGGGGATCTGCAGAAACATGGAGTGACACGTTTGCTGAAAGCAAAGCACGGCTCCTTTGTGTTCATAAATCACATCAGTGTCCCCATGGACATCTGGACCAGTGGAAAGAGTTTCACCTGTGATGTTAAATTCAACTGTTCTGGCAAGAGTGTTAAGAAAATCGCCAGGTACCTTAAAGGTGAGTGGTGTTCTATTAGCTTCCGTGAGTAGGGGTGGGTGAGATTGATAGCACAACAGGAGTTTCCTCCATCATTAGTGTTGTACTTAAAAGAATTATGGAGGATCTTTTGCAGGGGGATAAGGTAAAACTCCACATTTATTGGTAACACATACATCCAGCACTACTTTATCATATGCATATGATCTATTACACTCATGCATTCACACACACAAATACTTCCTCTTGTTGTTACTGACTAGGTGCTACCCCTAACTTCACTGATCAGGTGAGAGAGATGGGGAGGGCTGGAGCCAGGCTTCTGCTGATGTGGATCAGTGCTTCAATGTTGACAAGATCCGCGCCCCCCCCCAAGATACCCTAGATTTATAGCAGCTTTCCTCTCATGCAGATCTCTAGTAATTAATCATGCATTAATTCATGCATATGTAGAATCTGTGGCACCTTCTTCTGGGTATTGTCTTAATGCTGCCACACTTCAAAGAGGGAGCTTCCAAAACAGGCCTTTGCTGCTGACTCCATATGTCCAGTCTTCTTTTAATGAGCCCACTTCACACACCTTATTGTTCTTGGATCTGGCTTCCATCCCCTCTCCAACCATTGCTGGAGGTTGATGTTGATGTTGCTGGAGGTGCCGCCTTTCATGCCTTATCCATTCACACCTCATTCAATCAACAGGGCAATAAATTAAGTAAAAGGGAAGAGATATAGTATGGCACAAAGGTAAAGAAAATGTCATAATACAAAAGACTTTATGCAAAGTTATAAAAAGTTTCTGTGTAAAAGGACTTCATAATACAGAGCTATACAACAAAAGACTTAATGTAAAGTTATATGAAAACAAAGGTTATATATGGAGAGATTTAATATAGAAGTTGTATGAACGTGAGCTGCATAAAATGATTAATGTAGAGATGTATCTACATTGTAAAAACAAAAAAGCAGTCAAGTAGCACTTTAAAGACTAATGAAATAATTTATTATCACCTAATAAACTATTTTGTTAGTCTTTAAAGTGCTACTTGACTGCTTTTTTGTTTTGATAGTATCTAGACTAGCACGGCTTTCTCTCTGTTACTATTCTACATTGCAAAGTGATTAACGTAGCGCCACGTCTACATTAGGACCCCAAGACACTGCATGTCTACTTGATTATTGTCACAGTCACCAGAGTGTCCATGGTTGGAACTACTTTAGTGTCACTTGTCAGAGAAGGTTGAGATGTCAGGTAATACGTGGGAGCGGGCAGGTTTGCAGAGAAGTTTGGGAAAGGAATGAAGAGGAATTGCAATGCTAGCAAGGAAGTAATTTTCATTAGAAACTTTCACACCAACTGTACGTGTAAAGCACCAAATAGAGCTAAATACCTACCAATACTGGAGGGAGGCATGTGTGGGAGGAGAGAGCTGTTTTCTGCTGAGATCTGGGGAGGTCAGAAGGAGCAAATTTTGTACATGGCAGAAGGTCCAGAGAAGATTCACACTACAGGAGAAAGAAATCATCATCCTAATGAATGGGGCCCAGCACAGAGGGTGACAGGCTCTGAAGGCTCCTGTAGCCTCATGCCTCCTGTTTTAAGGCCAATGGTGAAATGTGGCCAGGAGGGAAGAGTTGGACATGGGGATGTCCTGATCTACTTTGCTAGATTCGGCCACTTGTGTTTCTGTTGTCTAGCTTCCTCCGTGGCCCCTGTTCATGAGTGCAAACATTACACGGTGCCCCTTGCGGCTGGTGCTGGGCTGCTGCTCCTGTTGCTGTCTGCGAGCCTCATCTGGATCCTCTGCCCTTCCGCACTAGGTAAGAATTACAGCCCAGCCCAGACACTCTCCAACAGAGAATTCCTGCCCCCTGCTTGCTGCTGGGGAGGGCACCTGTCCTGTCCAACCCATGAAGGTGCTGCAAATGTCACAACTGCCAGGACAGATCTCAGAAGTTTTGTTTGCCATATCTTGATTTTCCTGTAGCAGGGAACGCCTCTGTTCTCAGAGACAAAGGGAGTGATGCAGAAACTCTTGGCCCCGGCACCTTTTCTGTGGGTGAAAACGAGCCCTGGCCTTCCTAATGAGCCTTTTTCCATTTGCCAAGCATGGTAGTGGTGTATGCAGCACGCAGAGCTCAGATGCACTATCTAGTATATATTTCACAGAGTTTGTCTGTCTGTTTGATCAAGAACTCCTCCTGAACAGGAAGAGTTAGGACTGCCAAATTTGATAACCAGCTTCCTCTTACTGTTACTTAAAGCAACATATGGGTGCGGTTGTGCCAGGGCAATGGATTGTGCCTGGAATGGGATTGCTCCTCATAACACCAAGAAGAAAAAAGACAATCACCAAAACTAGTACAGTCCTCAAAACTGACATCATTGAGCAAATATTGAAAGAGATGGAACCAAGATGAGCCAGAAAGATAGGATGAACCTGGAATGGGATTGCTTCTCAATAACCTTTGCAGAAAAGTGGTAAACGATTGAAATTTGGCGTAATGCCCTATTTTGGTACAGCTACATCAATGCTTAAGATGTGAAAACTAGAAGAAATGTTATTGGAAACAAAATTGACTACAGCCCTTTGTTGTTAAGACATAGCAGATGATAAGAGTTTATGGGGATGAAGAAAAAATATATTTGATGGAATTCCCGTGTTAAAATATTTACTAAAAAACGGGAAAATTCTTAACAATCCCTTTTTTAAGAAGTCTGAAATAATAATTAACTTCAAAAACAGAGCACTGTATTTTTGAAAAATACAATCATTTCCATAAAGCACATACATTTTCCTTTTATTTAAAAAAAAATTAATTGAGGTAAGGACCCAAGCAACGCTGGGTAAATCTGCTGGTTGGTCTGTAAACTACAATTGGGGATTCACTGGGGAAGTGGAACTTTTACTGTGGTCTTTGTTCCAGGATTCCAGCTCCGGACCTCGTCACCTCCAGCCTCACAGGAGCACGAGGTATGCAGCTTCACAGACTTCCTCTGTCTAAATCAATGTATGCTGTGTTTGTTGCAGCTGTGTTGGTCCCATATTAGAGAGCCATGGTGGGTGAGGTAATACCTTTTATTGGAGCAGCTACTAATGGTGAGAAAAAAATGCCTTGGAGCTTACTGAGAGGTCTTCTTTAGGTCAGGGAAATGTACTCAGTATCAATGTGGGTCTCACCTATTTCTAATCCTTCCACCGACCTTGTATATTTCACAGTTAAACTAACAGTGACGTGAAGATGAAAGTGAGATCTAGCTGTTGGAGTAGCTGAAGGGCAATAAGGAGCCTTAATGCTCCCTCTGGTACCAGTTTACAGAGGGAATGTCACTTTCCTGCTCTGTGACTCAGTTTCCTTCTACATAAATTGTGGATAACAAGCATTTTACTGCTCAAGGATGATCAGATGTTTGATGTTTTGTTGTTTCTTCCTATACACATTAAAGGGGGATTGTGCCCTTATTTTTGGCTCTTATAAGATAAAGAGTTATAAGAAATTATATTCATAAACCACATAAAGATTTTCCAGTGAAAGGTGGTAGGGACCTGACCCAAAGCTCCTTATCATCAACAGGACACTGTCCATTTATAAGGAATTTGGATCTGGCAAAACATTGTCAGCAGGTACAGTCAGACTCAGTGGTGGTTTCCATTTTGATAACACCCCGTTCGTAAGACAAGCAGGAGAATCAGAGACAAGAGGGACTATTTCTTCAGGCTGAACTCACGTGGATGTTCAGTTCTGTCTCAGCTTGTATCCCTTCGTTTCAGAATGAGATGGCTAATTTAACTGTCATCACCCAGGTGGGGATCGTATACACTCATCTGGACTTTGAGTCACGAAGTCATGATGGACACACAGCGCAGCGATCAGCCCGAGGGAAACGTGCAAAGCCCTGAACCATCTAGTGCAAGGGAATCCCCAGGCAGGCACAGATGGCTGATTCTCTGTGGATCGGAAGTAGCTGTTGGAAGACTGCTCTGCGTATCTCTGCCTCCTTTCTTTTTTAATTTTATCTTTTCCGTTCTCTGGGGAGAACCTACAGGTCAGAGGCGCAGCCTCTTCAGGTGGGAAATTCCCTTTTGGGCTATCCAGGCATCCTCATTTGGTGGCTTTATATGTCACTTGTGTGTGAGCATGGAAGCTCTTTGGGGCAGGGACTGTCTCTTTGGGTACATCGTCTTTATAGGAAAGCCTGACCCCGCCACCGTCAATCTTCTGGAGTTCCATTTAGTGTGCCTGGTAGGGACACACTAAATTGAACTTACAAGGCACCCATGTCAGTGCTGTACTTCTGCCCCTTGTTAGGAGTAAGGAAAGTTGATAGGAACAAATGCTCCCCTCAGTTTTCCTTAATGGAGACAATGAAGAAACCTGAATTAAAGTACATCGACTCCAGCTACCTAATTAACGTAGCTGGAATTGCATTCCTTGATTCGACCTTCTGCTGTAGTGTAGACCTGCCCTTTGTTCTGTGTTTGTGCAGCACCTAGCACCCTGGGGCCTGGCCCACCTTTGGGGCTGCTGGGAGCTATGGAAGTACAGTAATTGTCATCATCACACTCCTCCGGACACAGGGACCCAGACACAGCTGAGCAGCTGCAGCTTCCCGACACACAGGCTGAGGACAGATGGAAGGAGGCTGCAGAGGGAATGAGCAGCCCCTGTGTATGCCACAGCTGCCAGCTGCCCTGAACCCCAGCAGGCGCATGCTCCCTCTGCAGTAACATCCCATGGACATGCAGTGGGAGCATAAGAGGAAGGATGGATATGGAAGCAGCTGGGAGAGACAAGAATCTCTCTCCAGGCCAGTGCTGGAGCTGCTATTCCAGGGTAGCCTTTGCAGGCTTCTGCTGTCCCCCATGGGCGACTTCTGCAGGGCCCATGTACCAGCCCCCATGTGCCATCTAACAATAACAGAGCATTGTCAATGTCTGGGGCCCAAGCCTGCCCATGCTGCCTGTTTGTATCGTAACATGTTGTTCAAGCTGTCATTCTGTCATTCATTAAAAAAACCACTACTCTCTCTGTGTGTGTGTGTGTGTGTGTGTGTGTGTGTGTGTGTGTGTGTGTGTGTGTGTGTGTGTGTGTGTGTGTGTGTGTGTGTGTGTGTGTGTGTGTGTGTGTGTTGCCTTTTTCCCCATTCAGTCCATCCAGCTCAGCTCACTGTGTAATAAGAAAGGTGACCTCTGACGTTGTTCAGGCCAGATTCTGATCTAGTTTATAGCACTGAAACTTTGGAGGTGCTCCACTGCCGTCGATGGAGTTACTCCAGACTTACACCAGTGTCTCTGAGAGCAGAATCTGGCCCACTAGTATGTGCTTCTTTTGAAGGCTGACACAACACCTGTGTTACATGCCTCGTGTTAGACACACGTCTTCGCATACGGTAAGGGCAGCGGTAACGAAGAGGGAGATCAATTGTTTTCAGTGTGTGCTAAGGCAGAAGTAGTAGTTTGGGGCTCGCTCTGCAATGGAGGAGATTTGAGGTAGACAATAGGAAAAACTTTGGAACTCTCAGGGTAGTTCGGCCCTGACACAGGCTTTCAGGGAGATTGTTCAATCCTCATCAGTGGAGGTTTTATGAGCAGTTGCAAAACACGTGTCAAGAACAGTCTAGTTTTACTTGGTTCTGGACTTGATGACTTTTGGAGATCCCTTCCAGCCTGCCATTGCTAGGAATGCCAGTGAAAGACATAAGATCTAAAACTGATCAAAGGCTACCCTGTGTTCTGAACCTAACTGGCCTGAGAGAGGTCTCAGATTTCCAGAGACTCCAACCTGAGGTCTTGGATCAATGGTGCTTTGCCATCACTGGTGATCCTATGGATGGTTTAATGGAGAGGAGGAGAGCAATTGGCTCTGGTGCCTTGGCCAGAGTCCCAGCTGGGCAGTTACTATGGCTGGCTGGCAGTTTTCCAAAGAAAATGCTGATTCCGAGAAACAAGAATTGTTCATGGGAACAGAGTTGGTTTTGGAAAATTTTTTTTCCAAAATTGTTCAGATGTCCCCAGCATTTCTGATATGTCACAAAATGAAAACGTCCAGCTCCCAATGACTTCTTGCATAGACTGTTAAGCTAAATACTACATACACTAAATACTTTTTTTTGGATGTTTGGGTCAAAACAAAGTTTGAGAATTTTGACTTTTCATCCCAGCTGGAGACAGGAAAATTTTTTGATATCTTGACAATTTTTATGGGATGGGGGATCCCTTTTCTGCTCAGACCTCGTAATTAGATGTGTAAAATTGCTCCTGTAGGTGTAACTGGCTACATTGCTCCTTTTCACTTCCTGCCTGAAGTCAGTGCAGTGCTACTGTGGGGCTGTTAAAAGCTTCCCCGTTGCGTCCCTCCAGGGGGGTGAAGCGATTTCTATATACAGTGTAAGTGTACAATAAGATTCATGTGGGACACATGGAATTGTTTTGGTTTTTTATTGTAAGTTCATTTGATGGAAATGTTTTAATTTGTGTTTCATACTGTTTCAGTACAATTGGAGATTGTTTTGTCTAGATGGAATTGTTCTATCCTGTTAGAAGTTTGCTTTTGAAATTTATTGTGCTGTTCTGTGCTTGAAAGAGGTCAGAGAAAAGGTAAGTAAACAAAGAAATTGGCAGTAAATTTACAAAAAAGGCTGTATAAAAAAAGACTCTAACATCCTCAGCCTGAGCCCCTGATGGCCAGGCAAGAATGCAAATTAACAACCCTACTATGCAAAGGGTGACTGCCCTAAATCAAAAACAAAATACAAAATAGATCATTTTGCTACTTTAAAAACCTGCAAAACCAATCAGTTTGTAATTATCAGAGAGGCAGCCATGTTAGTCTGTATCTTTGAGAACAACAAGAAGTCCTGTGGCACCTTATAGACTAACAGATATTTTGGAGCATAAGCTTTCGTGGGCAAAGACCCGCTTTGTCAGATGCATGAGTTGGAGGGGGGTGGGGGTGGTTCAGAGGAGTATTTAAAGAGTGGGGTCCCAGTAGAAGGGAGGGCCAGAGCTGACAAGGTCTATTCAGTCAGGGTGGAAATGGCCCAATATCAGTAGTCCTCTTGATGAAGAGAGGAGAACAAACAAGTCAAATCAGTTGGGGGGGGGGGGGCGGGGGGATGTGGCCCATTATCAGATTCTCATGTGGAGCTGTTTACTTCCAGAGAAGGTTTTTCTCTGCTTTTCTCCACATGAGAATCTGACAATGGGCCACATCCCCCATGACTGATCTGACTTGTTTTTTCTCCTCTCTTGATGTATACTACTGATGAAGTGAGTCTGTGCTCACGAAAGCTCATGCTCAAAACTTTTCTGTTAGTCTATAAGGTGCCACAGGACCCTTTGTTGCTGTAACTGATAATGGGCTATTACCACCCTGACTGAATAGACCTTGTCAGCTCTGGCCCTTCCTTTTACTGGGACCCTCCTTCTTTAAATACTCCTCTGAACCTCCCCTGCCCCTCCACCCATGCATCTGATGAAGTGGGTCTTTGCCCATGAAAGCTTATTCTCCAAAATATCTGTTAGTCTATAAGGTGCCACAGGACTTCAGTCTGTAATTCGTAACAGAGAGGTGGCATGTTAGTCTGTACTCCAACAAAACAAAGCAGCAGTTTGTAATTAGCCATCTAAGCATGACATAGCAGAATCCGTAAGTGGACATGAGACGTGTTGCTATAAAAGATGGGCGACAGCCAAGAGGTTTTGGGTTGTTGTGCAACAACAGCAAAGTTTTGATTATGTATAGGTCAGACCCAACTCCCCTACTCGCGCTCAGTTTAGCAGGCCGCTAGACTGACTCAAGCAATGATAAGGACTGGTCACTATAAACACCAACTCAAAAACCTCTGTGGGGGACTGCAAATATATGGCTAGGCTAATATATATTCTGTACTTTTAATAAATGTGGTGTATTGTCTTTTCCTCTGTAAATTCTTGTGCGTTTTTATAAGCAGAACAGAAGGGACCAAGCTTGCATGGTGCTGTGGCACCTGCTGTGGTACGTTGGCCTCTCACACCGGTCAGCAAAATCGAAGAACTCTGCCACTTTTAAGATCAGTGCTGACGTTCAGTACCTTACAGCAGTGGTTTTCAAATCATTTTTTCGTGATCCAGCTGAAGAAGATGCCCATGCCCCAATGTAGTTATATCTTTTGAAGAGGGTGCAAGCTACAGGATGGCACCAGGAATGAGGGTGTGGGGTGTGCGTGGGGGGTCTGGGGTTGGGTGAGGCTCAGGGCTTAGACGTGGAATTGGGGCTCAGGCTTACCTCTGGTGGCTCCCAATAGCGGTGCAGCAGGGGTGCTAAGACAGGCTTCCGTTTGTCCTGGCATCTCAGACTGCACTGCACCCAAAGGTGACCAGCCTCAGGGTCCGGCTCCTAGGTAGACGTGTACAAGCATCTCTGTACACTGCTCTCACCTGAAGACACCCCCCTCAGCTCCCATTGGTCAGATCCCCCCCCGAGGAGCAGGGTCTGCTGCTGTCTGCACTTGGGCGTGAAATACCCCCGGGCTTCCAGGCAACCCTTGCGTACCCTGAAGTTCACGTAAGTAGGGAGGCTTGGGCAGTGGTCTGGGGTGTGTGAGGGAGAAGGGTGTTATGCCTGGGGTGGGTTAGAGCTGCAAGGAGGGTGTGGGAGAGAAGTTCAGCCAGGTTTGCAGGGGTTGCGACCAGAGTGGTGGGCGGGTTGGAGCTGGGGCCACAGGGGTTAGGACCGGGCTGTGTGGCGGTGGCTGGAGTTGAGGCACATAGGGGTGGCTGGAGCCCCACTCCCACCCCACAGTGGCACTCAGGGGAACAGCTGGCTGCTGCCAGGTCTGTTCCCGTTAACAGGGGGATCTCCTTCCCATCTGCACCTCGGTGGCTGCCTGCAGCTGGAGCTTTCAGGGTCTCCCTCCAATCCCGCTAATGTAAGATACACGCATGCTACATGCGCATGTATCTCGAGTGTTTACTGCATTGAAACAAGTGTCATTCAACCCTTCCAGGTTGCTGTGCCCTTTTCAGGACTCAGATTTGCTTTGCATACCACCAACTTACACCTCACTTAAAAACTACTTTAAAAAACATATGAGAATATCACAGAAGATGACTATTGAAAACTTGCTGCCTTTCTACTATCTCATTACCAACTAAATGGACTAGAAATATTGTATTTGCATTTCAGCATGAGGCACAGGAAGCAGTAGAAACAAGTCATTGCCTGCATGAACTTTTAGATTGTACTGACTTTACTAGTGTTTTTATGTAGCCTGCTGTAAAACTAGGCAAATATCTAGAGGAGTTGTTGTGCGCCTGGAAGACCTTGGTGTACCTCCACAGGTACACCTACCCGAGCTTGAGAAAACTGTCGTAAACCATTGTCACTAGGATCCTTAGAGTTGTACATGGGGCCTGGTTCTGCTGTCTATCGGTGTTGCTGGGAGGGGATCACAGGTTACCAGCAGGTGCTATAGAGAGACTTTGTGTGTTAGTAGCACAGTGACTTCTATGGCCTGATCTACACAACTACGCACCACATGCAGCCCCTTGCTGGCACCTGATTTCTATTTGGACTGAGCCCCTTTCAACCATAGTACTGTCCAGGGCCCGGCAGTGTCAGGGTGTGATTTGTGCTCCTCTAAACTCCGCTTTACGCTGGGCAAAGGGGAAGCTGGGGAATTTGAGTAATACCCTTGGGCTAGAAATCAGCCAGCATCAAGGCTGGTCCACAGTTCATCAGCCAAACTCTCCTTCAATTTAACTCTGCCCCACTCAGGGGCTGCATGATTAGCCCAGGTGTCTCCCTAACCCAGGGCAGGAAGGAAGGTTGGTTGGTTCCCAGCATCAGCTGCCTGGTAGAGTACTGAGACAGATCGATTCCCTCTTCTCCAAGGGAGTGGCAGCCCATCAGTGCAGCCTTAAATTGTTTGCGGTCTAAGAAGACATGGCCAAGGCCCCCTCGGAATCTGGTCTTTTCTGAGCCGGTTGCGCTCATCACCAGTCTGTATTGCTGCTGTCAGCTCTTCCAGAAGGGACATTGACAGATGCACTTTACTTCTCTGTCCCTTCTTTGTGCAGCCTGACACAGCTTGTTCCCAGCCCCGTTCCCTTCATTTTTAGATAGTTTATTGCTACACCCAAGGAGCGACAAGGGAGGCACTTAACTTCCATTCCCTTCAGTAGGAGTGAGGCACTGAGTCCTCTTAGCCAGGTCAAAAAATCCCTCTAGCACCTCTTAGCACACGTAGTCACCTCAATATGTCTCACTAGCCAGCCCTCAGTCACTTTGGAACATGGGACTTGGATACTTGTGAAAGCCATAACCTACATTGTCTTGTTCTCACACACATCAGAGCTTTCAGTCTGATGGTTTACAGAGCAATTAAATTCCTCCAGAAAGAGATCACAAATGAACATAGTGGGCCAGGGTTGTACCACCAAGTAACTGGGAGAGTGAAATCAAACTTTAACAAGCTACACCCCACCATCAACTTATGCCTCGATTACAACACGCAAGAGACACATTTCCTGGACACTACAGTACTAATCAAGGATGGCCTGATGAGTACCACACTGTACCGAAAACCTACTGATTGCTATACTTATCTACACCCTTCTAGTTTCCATCCTGCACACGTGACTAGATCCCTTGTTTACAGTCAAGCTCTTAGGTACAATCACGTTTGCTCTGATCCAACTGACAGAGACCAAAAACTACAAGGACTTTACCAAATATTCATTAACCTGAATTACCCACCAGGAGAAGTAAAAAAACAAATCGACAGGGCCAGACGAATACCCAGAGACCAGCTACTCCAAGATCGGCCCAAAAAAGCCAAGAACAGAACACGACTGGTCATCACCTACAGGCCCCAACTCAGACCACTGCGACGAATTATTAAAGACCTACAACCTATCCTTAATCACGATGCTACACTCCAGAAGGCCCTCGGTGACATGCCTGTTCTCTCCTACAGACAACCTCCCAACCTCATGAGGATCCTCACTAACAGCCACAGTCTATATCCCAGGAACAGCAGTCCTGGAACCTTTCCCTGCAACAAAGCCCGCTGCCAGCTTTGTCCACATATCTTCTCTGGAAATACCATCACTGGACCTAACCAGGTTACTCACAGAATCACGGGCACTTTCTCATGCTCCTCTACTAACATCATATATGCCATCATGTGCCAACAATGCCCAGATGCTTTGTATATTGGACAGACTTCTAACTCCCTTAGACAAAGGGTCAATGGGCACAAAACAGACATCAAAACACTCCAGATCCACAAACCAGTTAGTCAACATTTTAATGGAATGGGGCATTCTGTCAATGACCTCAAGGTATGTGTGTTACTGAAGAATTATCGCACTGTTCTGGAAAGGGAAGCAGCCGAGCTGGCTTTTATATTCAAATTCGGCACATTAACACATGGTTTAAATCGTGATGGGAACTTTCTGAGTCACTATAGGGGCTCGTCTGCATACTTGGCTCAATCTAATTCTTGACCTTCCCCGCCATCCCTCCACTCTCTGATTTGCTCGCCTTGATTATCTTTTTCTGATTTGTCCTCCTTGCTTATTGTTTTTGGTTCTCTGTGCCTTAAATATTGAGTCTGTTCTGGTCTGCCTATGGTCTGAAGAAGTGGGTCTGTCCCACGAAAGCTCACCTAATAAACTAATTTGCTAGTCTTTAAAGTGCTACTTGACTGCTTTCTGTTTTCATCTTGAAAAAGAGATTTTGTTCATGGGAAAACATTCTGCTTTGATGAACCTTTAAAAGAAGAAGGCCAAAAATTTGAAAAAATGAAAATTTCCCATTCTCCTGTTCAAAATGACTCCTTGCTTACATGTTTAAGCTAATTAGAGTTGAAATCAACTTTCAAAGGATTATAATTTTATAGGGTCAAAAGAGAAAGGAGTCATGGGATAGGAGGAAAGGTCCTTTCATGGATCGGGAATTGGTTAAAAGACAGAAAACAAAGGGTTGGAATAAATGGTAAATTTTCACAATGGAGGGGGGTAACTAGTGGTGTTCCCCAGGGCTCAGTCCTGGGACCGATCCTGTTCAACTTGTTCATCAATGATCTAGAAAATGAGGTAAGCAGTGAGGTGGCAAAGTTTGCAGATGACACCAAGTTGTTCAGGACAGTCAAAAGCAAAAGGGATTGTGAAGAACTACAAAAAGATCTCAGCAAACTGAGTGATTGGGCAGCAAAATGGCAAATGAAATTTAATGTGGGTAAGTGTAAGGTAATGCATGTTGGAAAAAATAACCCAAATTACACGTACTACATGATGGGGTCAAATTTAGCTACGACAGATCAGGAAAGGGATCTTGGAGTTATAGTGGATAGTTCTCTGAAGACATCCACGCAGTGTGCAGCGGCAGTTAGTAAGGCAAATAGGATGTTAGGAATTATTAAAAAAGGGATCGATAATAAGACAAAAGATATCATACTTCCCCTATATAAAACTATGGTACGCCCACATCTCGAGTACTGCGTGCAGATGTGGTCTCCTCACCTCAAAAAAGATATATTGGCATTAGAAAAGGTTCAGAAAAGGGTGACTAAGATGATTAGGGGCTTGGAAAGGGTCCCATATGGGGAGAGGCTAGAGAGACTGGGACTTTTCAGTTTGGAAAAAAGGCGATTGAGGGGCGATATGATAGAGGTATATAAAATCATGAATGGTGTGGAGAAAGTGAATATAGAAAAATTATTTACCTTTTCCCATAATACAAGAACTAGGGGACACCAAATGAAATTGATGGGTAGTAGGTTCAAAACTAATAAAAGGAAATTTTTCTTCACACAGCGCACAGTCAACCTGTGGAACTCCTTGCCCGAGGAGGCTGTGAAGGCCAGGACTCTATTAGGGTTTAAAAAAGAGCTTGATAAATTTTTGCAGGTCAGGTCCATAAATGGCTATTAGCCAGGGATAAAGTATGGTGCCCTAGCCTTCATAACAAGGGCAGGAGATGGATGGCAGGAGATAAATCACTTGTCTTCTGTTCTCCTTCTCTGGGGCACCTGGCATTGGCCACCGTCGGCAGATGGGATGCTGGGCTTGATGGACCTTTGGTCTGACCCAGTATGGCCATTCTTATGTTCTTATGTTCTTATGAAAGGAAACAGTCCACGATTTTTAAACCTAAACACTTCTTTTCACCCAAACCAATAAAGGTTTTCGGTGTTTTGGGTCAAAGAAAAAGTTTCAGATTTTGCTTATTTCATCTTGGTTTGAGAAGGGAAAAGTTTTCGATCTCTTGAAAAATGGCGTGGTGTTGTACATCCGTTTTCTGCCCACGCTGGTGATTATATGAGCGTAAAATTACTCCTGCTGCTGCAGCTGGCTACGTTGCTCCTTTTCACTTCCTACCCAAAGCCACTGCACAGTCGTGAAACAGCTGCCCCATCCCCACAGGGGATTAAAAGATTTGTGTACACAGCATAATGGGCCCAATCCTGCATGGTGCTGAGACACCTGCCAGGCACCCACGATGCTCTACAAAGTCAAAAAGAGTGGTGACCCGTGTCGGAGGGGTTGCAGAGTTAGTCTGTATTTTCAAAAACAGCAAGAGGCCTTGTGGCACCTTATAGACTAACAGATATTTTGGAGCATGAGCTTTCATGGGCACAGACCCGCTTCATCAGATGCATGAGTTGGGGTTCCAGAGCAGGGTTTAAATATATGGGCTTATGAAAAGGAGGGAGTCCCAGTCAAGAGGAGGGCCGTAGTTGACAAGGTCAGTTCAGTCACAGAGGATGTGGCCCATTATCAGCAGCTAATGTCGAGCTGTGAACATCAAGAGAAAAGAAAACAGGCCCGTTCAGTCAGGGAGGATGTGGCCCATTATTAGGAGCTAATGTGGAGGTGTGAACATCAAGAGCAGAGAAACTGCTTTTGTAGTTGGCCAACCACTCCCACTCTCTGTTCAATCCTGGGCTGAAGGTGTCAAATTTGCAAATGAATTGCAGCTCTGCACTCCCTTTGGTGTCTGTTTTTGAAGTTTTTTTGTTGTAGGATGGCTACGATTCAATTTGTTACTGAGTGTCCAGGGAGGCTGATGTGTTCTCTTACAGGTGTTGTATGTTATCGTTCCTGATATCTGATTTGTGTCCATTTATTCTTTTACTGAGAGACTGTCCAGTTTGGCCAATGTATATTGCAGTGGGGCATTGTTGGCACATAATGGCATATATTATACTAGCAGATGTGCAGGTGAAAGAGCCCCTGATGGTGTGGTTGATGTGGTTAGGCCCTGTGATGATATTGGTAGTGTAGGTATGTGAGCAGAGTTAGCACCGAGGTTTGTTGCAGGGATTGGTTCCAGGTTTGGAGTTACTGTGTTGTGGTCTATAGCTGCTGGTAAGAATTTGTTTCAGGTTGGCGGGCTGTCTGTAGGCGAGGACTGGCCTGCCTCCCAAGGTCTGTGAGAGTGAAGGATCATCATCCAGGATGGGGTGTAGTTCACTGACGATGCGCTGGAGAGGTTTTAGCTGGGGGCTGCATGTGATGGCCAGTGGAGTTCTGTTGTTTTCCTTATTGGGCCTGTCTTGTAGCATGTGGCTTCTGGGTACCTCTGGCTCTGTCAATCTGTTTCTTCACTTCCTTAGGTGGGTATTGTAGTTTCAGGAAAGCTTGGTAAAGATCTTGTAGGTGTTTGTCTCTGTCTGAGGGATTGGAGCAAATTCAGTTGTACCTTAGTACTTGGCTGTATACAACTGATCGTGTGGTGTGCCCTGTATGGAAGCTGGAGGCATGTAGATAAGCATAGTGGTCTGTGGGTTTCCGGTATATGGTGGTGTTTATGTGACCATCACTTATTTGCACAGTAGTGTCCAGGAAGTGGATCTCTTGTGTGGACTGGTCCTGAGGTTGATGGTGGGGTGGAAACTGTTGAAATCATGGTGGAATTCTTCATGGGCCTCCTGCCCATGGGTCCAGATGATGAAGATGTCATCAATGTAGTGCAAGTAGAAGAGGGGCGCTAGGGGACAAGAGCTGTGGAAACGTTGTTCCAGGTCAGCCATAAAAATATCGGCATACTGTGGGGTCATGGGGGTGCCCATAGCAGTGCCACTGATTTGGAGGTATAAATTGCCCTCATATCTGAAATAGCTGTGGGAGAGGACAAAGTTGCAAAGCTCCACCACCATTTGTCCCTTGGTCTCTTCAAGGGTAATGTTTCTAACAGCTTGAAGTCCATCTTCATGTGGGATATTGGTGTAAGGGGCCTCTACGTCCATTGTGGGCAGGATGGTATTTTCAGGAAGGTCACCAAGGAATTGTAATTTCCTAAGGAAGTCAGGGGTATCTCAAAGAAAGCTGGGACTGCTGGTGGCGTAGGGTCTGAGTGGGGAGTCCACATATCCAGACAAGCCTACGGTAAGAGTGTCAATGCCTGAGGTGATGGGGCATCCAGGATTCCCAGGTTTATGGATCTTGCGTAGTAGATAGAATAAACTTGGTTGAAGTTCTAGGGGTGTTTCTGTGTAGATTTGTTCCTGTGTTTTTGTAGGGAGGGTCTTGAGCAGATAATGTGGTTTCTTTGCGTATTCCTCAGTGGGATCATAGGACAGTGGCTTGTAGAAAGTGGTATTGGAGAGCTGCCTGGCAGCCTCCTTTTGCTAATCTGCCCTATTCATGATGATACTCAGCAGCATCTACATTCAGGTCCTTAAACCAATTTTGTTGTATAGAACTGTGTTACGATCCCTAGAGCAGTAACCAAGGCATCATGCTGTCCTCAGTCGGCGTGACCTAGGTATTTAGAGCAGGTGCTTTGCTTGTAATGATCTTTGCTTGAAAAGTGCTATGATTTCTCAGGCCTCATCAGTACAACCCCTGATAACATGTAGCCCTTCAACAGAGAGCCTAGGGATGTGGTTCTTATTTGTACTCAAACTCCTTTTTGCCCTGGAAATGCACAGGAGAGTGGATGTGGGGGTAATTTATGTGGCTGTTAACTCCTCTTTACCCTGGAGTGAAGGGGAAGCTGGACAATGGGAGTGGCCCTTAGGCCAGGTCTACACCAGACCTGAAAGTCAATCCTAGATACGCACTTCCAGCTATGATAATTGTGCAGCTAGAATCGACTTATCTAGGATTAACCTACCTGACCGTCCTCACTGAGGGAGGTCTATGGGAGAATCTCTCCTGCCAAACTCCCTTATTCCTCAAGATAATGAAGAGTACGGGGGTCAACTGTCGAGCCATGATCGTTCAATTTCACATGTCTCCCGGTAGTGTAGATGTACCCTGAGGCTAGAAATCAAGCATAGTTGTTCCCAGTCCAGCCATTCTTCAACAGGGCAAGCTCCTGCTTCCACTTAAGCCTGCCTCAGTCAGGGACTGCAAGTTTTATCACAACACTGGGAGGGAGGGAGGGAGGGAAGGTGTCCATCCGGAGGAGTTGCATTCACTCAGTGCAGTCTCAAAAAAAGGGTGTGGTCTAAGCAGAGGTGACCAAGGCACCTAGGGACTCTGGTCTTTTTTTTGAGCCAATGACTATTCGCTAGCCCATGTTGCCCTCTATTGTCAGCTGTTTGAGAAAGAACAGGGACAGAGGCATGTTACGTCTCTCTCTGCTTTGTGCAGCCAGACGCAGCTTGCTCATCAGCCCCAGTCAGTTTGGTTTTTAGCCAGCGTGTTGCTAGGTCTCTGGAGGGGACAGGGAAGGTGCATAATTTTCACTGACTTCAGTAGGAGTGAGGCACCCAACTCTCTTAGCCACAACTGAATATCCCACTAGGCACCTGTCTGCATTAATAGGCACTTAAGTATCTTTGACAACTTGGCCCTAAGTCACTTTAGAGAATGGGCCTTGGGCTCTTTGGAAAAGTGTATCCCATGTTGTCTTACGTCTCAAAGGTTGGAGCTTTTAGTTGGATGATTTAAGGTACAATTAAAGTCCCTCAAGACAAGGTCCCAAATAAATACTACAGGTCTGGGTTGTATCAGCAAGAAATATGGTACAACAAACCAAACACAGAACACTGGGGAAAGAATTATGTTGAGGTAGTCAAAGCAATTAGGTCATTCAGAAGCATTCTCCTTTGAAAGTCAATGGGATTTGTGCTCCAAAGTCGTGTGGGTGTGTTTAGATTGTCCAGAGCTGGATGTTTAAATTATTCTCAGGTATTATACTCACCTCTGTGCCATTGGAACACTAAGTCACTCTACATGACATGTTGCACGCACTGGAGATTCTTTAACCCTCCCCTCTACCATCTGTCATCACAGCACATCCTCCCTGGAGGCGTCCCTCACTGGGCAGAAGCAAGACACTGTCCCCAGGCATGCAGTAGTGCACTTGGCGTCAGCCTTTCGGCTGGTATGTCAGGATAGTCGGCTGCTTTTTGTATGAAGATGATCTTTGCCAAGTATCTGGTTTTATCTTCCTTAGGTAAAAATCCTGCACTGAGCTCTGGAATTCAGAAATCAGATCCTTCAGCAGGACACCCGTCTTGAATATCTGAGATGTGTTTGGAAATTTTTGCTGGATTTGAATGCTTTTTCCATTCACTTCTGCAAAGTTATAGCAGTTTTTTTACCATTTAGGCTACAGAGTGTGGGCAATATCAGATTAAGTAAATTCTATTGCTGCATTATCCCTTCCATCTGTGACAGTCAGGGACCTGATGGAAACTGACTGACTATAACCATGTTTTCTTTCTCCAGTGCAGCGAATGCAGTTATTTCTGTACCAGACTCAGCAGATCCAGTTTGCTGAAGTTGGTGCCACTGCAGAGATCCACTGTTCTTCCACAGAAAACTTGGAAGGAGGGAGTAGCTTGTTTTGGTATCTGAGAAGAGAAGGTGAGACACCCACATGCGTTAAGCGCTGTTGGGAAGATAAAAATGTGAGGAAATTTGCTTGCAAACATGAGATGCGCAGCTCGACACTGGAAATCCACAACATCCAAAAGACTGACTCTGGTATTTACTACTGTGCCTATAAATACAGCAGCTACCTGATCTTTGGGAATGGAGCCACACTGATTGTTGGAGGTAAGGAACTATGGCTTATTGAAGGAGATTAATATCCGATTAACAAAGCGTATTTCATGGTCCCATTAAAATGTGACAAGACAGCGTAGCTACTAATGACTGGACCAAAGGAGATTATGCTTCAAGCCCAGCAGACCAGCTAAACATTAGAGGACGGGTGCAGCAGTGATGTATCACACATATAACTAAAAGGGGTAAAACTTGAAAGTTATGAAAATAAATGACTGAAATTTCTCTGAGATTGTTCTGAGCATCCAGGAGGGGAATATTTCTAACCTAAACTCTGCAATAAAGTGAAACTATATTCTGAGTTAAAGAAACATATGAAATGTGTAAAGTTGAACACACTTTTCTTCCTGGCTAGTGCACAAATGTATTGTGCTGTATCCTAATTAGTGGGGTGGAGGGGTGTTACCGATGGTCAGGTGAGATCCCACTATGCCCTTGTATTAATATGAGATTTTAACTGCCAGAGCAGAGCCCACCAGTGACCAGGCTAAGAGCTGCTGAAAAGCAGCTAGGTTCTTTGTTTTTGTGTTCAGGTGGGCACAGTAACAGGAGGAGTCAGGTTATCACTTAATCAGTTACTTTATTTATCTAACAAGTTAAACTCTTACTGTTACAATGTTGCTTTATTTGTTACCTAGTGAGTTAAGCTCTTGTGGTCACAATTGTTACAAGGTTTATACTTTGATTACAAATAGCTAGCATCCACTCTAGTTCATAGATCTATACTCGTTAAATGCGCGCAAAAGAAATAAAAAGTAAAATACCTAGCAGGTCTTATCCTCACCCCTGCATTACCAACGTGGCTTGGCCAGTTTTCCTCAATCCCTTGGGAAGAAGTCCTTTGTCCTTTTTTTCCAGGAGTCGAGCATCCTCAGGGACCTGGGGAGACCCCCACCCTCCTGTCCGGCAGGAAAGATGATTGGAGCTCAAATAGGGGGTCTGCCGGACCCCTCTTTATACCCATTGGGTCACATAGGCTTCTTCCCTGGTTTAACTGAATTAAACTGTCTGATACTGGTTCTCACAGGGAGTTCAAGGGTGTAGTTCACACCTGTGAGGTAGAGACAATTGAGGGCATTTGTATCTTAATGGGCCGGAGATTTTCCCTTGTGTCTGGGACCCTGTGGGCAAATCAACTAATGGTAATTAGCCAAGGGCAGTCTAAGGCCCGGCTGTTAATTAGCCCATTGTTCTTTGCTCCGGAGCTTCAAAGGCCGGGGCTAAGATAAGCCCATTTGTGCTCTCGGGCATTCCAGGGCTGGGCTATTCCTTTTACCCTTTCGTGCTCTGAAGCACCTAGGGAAGGCAAGATGGAGTAGAGCAAAAGGGGGGGTTCTGTCTGGTTACAGGGGGTGACTGGATATTTTCTTTCTAAATAGAATGGTTTCTTTGAAGTGATGTCTTAGTGTCAGATTGCGGACAGACATGGTGGCTGTGTATCAGACAGAGAAGTTGGGCAAAGTAAAATGTTTTACTTATGAGTGGGAACAGTTTTCAAGCTTACAAAGAACTCTTCTCCAGATCTGGGAAACGACTCTGAGTAAATAAACTGACCTGGAGAACAGCTCTGTGTCGGATTGAAAGCTTGTCTCTCTAACCATGCTAAGCCGGTCCAATAAAAGATCCACTTTGTCTCTCTGAGTGAACAGCTAACATCTTTAATCAGGCTGCAGCTCACCTATTTGTCACACTTAATTCACCACGTCCTCCTGCTCAGATAGTTATACCAATGGCAGCTGGGTGATGCTTCTGGTCCCATTTCCACATGGCAGCCAAGTCCCCGGGACAGCGAATCTGGCCTGTGTGATCCGTGGAGTGTCCGGCTCCGTCCACGTTTCCTGGAGTGTTTCTGGGGAGTTGCAAGAACAGCATCTGATGCGCTCATTGAAAGCAAAGGACGGCTCTTTAACATTCATAGATCACCTCAGTGTCCCCTGGGACACCTGGGCCAGTGGGAAGATCTTTACCTGTGATGTCAAATTCAACTCTTCTGACAGGAGCATGAATACAAGTACCAGGTATCCTGCAGGTGAGTGATCTTAAATTGGAGGCTAAGGGAGACCCAGCAGTAGAAAAAGTGTGAAGTCCCCCCAGTCAGAGCTGCTCCTGCTTAACTTTCCATCACAGGAAGATAGAATATTCTATGTCTTAGTAAGAATTTCTCTAGAGAAATTGAGGGAAAGTAACTTGAGACATTACGGGGATCACAGGACAGCATAGCTCTGATCTTTGGGGCAGCTTTCCACCAGACTGTACATAAAGAGTTAAACCTACTACATATTTGAGAGTGTTTGTGTGCCTGTCAGTCTGTCTCTTTGCCTGTCCGTGAGTCCATTTGTTTACAGATTCCTCCCAAAGGGTAAGAGCAAAGGCCAGAAGATTAGTTATGCAGCATCCTCAAGCACAGCTGAAAGCAGGGGCAGGGTTTGGTTGTGCCAGGATAGTGGGATGTGTCTGGGGTGCACTTGAGGGTCATCTGATGGAAAGGGAGGGGTCTGGTAGCAGGGACTGTTATAGTCCAGAATGACCACGGGGGGGAGCAAGCTAGGGCAGCTCGACAACCCCAGAGAGATGCAGAGCAGTTGCTGGCTGGACAATGCAGCCTCTGTTGTCCCAGCTTGGCCCACGGCGGCACGTGCTGGCTGGCAAGCATGGGCCCACCACCCGGGCCAGGCTCAAGGAGCAACAGCAGTGAAGCCAGACCCCCACCCCACCCTCTGCCATGAGCATCCCATATCTCCCAGCCTCCTGCCCTCACTCCTGCACTCCCACCATGAGTCCCTCACCCCCTCCCTGCCCTTAGTCCGGTAACCTCCAGCCTCCTGCCCATAGCCTCCATCCTCTGCACTGACTCCTGCCCCCCACGTCCAGCCCCCTGCCCTGAGTCCCTCACATCCCCAAACCCCTGCCCTGACTCCTGCATCGCACCCCCCACAAAGGACCTGAGCAATGCTGGGCAGATCTTCTAGTAATAATATATATCATGAGTTAAGGGGAATTCGGCGGCATTGGAGACGAGAGATGTTTTCCAATGAGATACACACAGCGGTGAGAGGCAACCAGGTGAGGAGAGAGCCACAGGGAGGGTTTTGTAAATGGCAGAAGGTGCAGAGAAGATTCTGTTTGCGGCAAAATAATTTGCCTAAAGGCAGGGGAGCAACATAAAGGCTGTGTCTACACTTGCATTCCTCTTTTGAAAGAGGTATGCAAATGAGAGAAATCGAAAATGCAAATGAGGTGCCAATTTGCATATCTGGCACCTCATTTACATATGCTGATTTTGAAATAGCTTCTTTCGAAAGAAGAAAACCCGTGTAGACACTGCTCTTTCGAAAGTAAACCTCATCTTCAAAAGAATCCTCCTTCCCTTTTTTTCATGGGATGAAGGATTCTTTCAACGATGGGGTTTACTTTGGAAAGAGCAGTGTCTACACTGGTTTTCCTCTTTCGAAAGAAGCTATTTCAAAATAAGAATATGCAAATAAGGTGTCAGATATTCAAATCTGCACCTCATTTGCACGTTTGATTTCCCTTATTTGCATGCCTCTTTCGAAAGAGGAATGCAAGTGTAGACACAGCCAAAGGGCAAAAGATACTGAAGGTTCCAGTAACCTCTGTCCTTGGGGGTTAAAGTGAAATGGAGTCGGGGGTGGGGGCTGGGTGTGGTGGCATCGTGCCCTTCCTGCCTGAGTCAACCACTTGTGTCTGGTTCCTAGATTCCTCCGCACCCCTTATCAGGCAGTGCTCCCATTACATTCTGCCCTTGGCAGCTGGGGCTGGGCTGCTGCTGCTGCTGTTGGTGTCTCTGAGCCTCGTCTGGACCCTCTGCCCTTTCATGCTAGGTAAGTAACACTGCCCAGCCCAGGCGCTCTGTAGCAGAGAGAAATCCTGCCCCCTGCTTGGCAGCAACTATCCTGTCCCAGCTGCAAATGTCACAACTCCCAGCACAGATCTCACAATGTGTCTTCTGAATCTTGAATTTCCTGTGTCGGGAGAAGGGGTTTGTTTTCTGTGACAAAGGGAGCGATGCAGAAAGGCCTCTCTTGCCCATGGCCCAGGCACCTTGTCTATGGCTCACAAAGAGCACCAACATTTCTGATCAGGGTCTCCCCACTGGGTAGGTGGAGGTGGTGCATAGGGCAACCACAGCTTTGATCAATGAACCCTAGGAATGACCATGGAAGAGGAACTTTTACCATTGTCTTTCTTTGTTCCAGGATTCCAGCCGCGAATCTCAACACCTCCAGCTTCCCAGGAGCACCAGGTACAGGATCTTTGCAAACTGTCTTTGTCTTACCCAGTGTTTCCCAACCTTTTAAGTAGCGCAAACCCCAATCACCTCCCCAGTCCATTCACGGACCCCCACCAAAGCCAATTCCAGCCGCTATGTATGCTTCATTAAATGAAAAAGGAAACCACAACATAGATTTTCAGACAGCGATTAATAACGTTAGTGAAAGATATTTAATTTTAAAATAATAATTGATTGTAACTTTGCAATTTACTTAAAATTCATTTTCTATGATCACTTTTATTTATCTTCCATTTTTTTCATGGACCCCCTGCAATATCCTTGCAGACCAAGGGGTCTGTAGATCCCACTTTGGAAAGGTTTAAATCAATGTATGCAGTGTTTGTTGCAGTTGTGCAGGTCCCATATTTGAGAGAGACAGTGGGTGAGATAATACCTTTTGGTAACTCTTCTGCCAGGTGGAGTCAGCAGCAGTCAGGGCCAAGTTTAACATCTCAGGGGTTACCCTCCATTGATACAGAACAGAACCAGCTCAAGCCCCCACCCAGTAACTTGGGAAATTTATACATCCCCTGCATGCCTCTGAGATGCAATATTCCCCACTTGCAAGTCTGAATGCAGGAAAGGAACTTTTAATAGAAGGAGAAAGTAATTTGGTGTTAATTTGGGAAATCACCCCAAACAGGGCTCACAACCTTAACCATGAGTAAAAGACCCACCCCAAGCAGGCTGGGCGGTGTCTTCTTCTTCTTCGGTTCTTAAATCCAGCAATCCCCGAAGTCCCTTTCACATGTCTGACTCTTCTTGGCACTCCACTAAGAGTTGCTGTCTTTGGTCAATGAAGACACAGAGTTCAGAGGTGCGTCTGCAGAGTGCGTTTCCCCCACCGGTGGGGTAAAGAGGCATTTTCCTCACTCTGCTGCTCTGGGACTCACTCACTGCCCCGTCTGCCAGCCGCCTTGCTGGCTGCCCATAACGCCTCTCTGTCGCCTCCCTGCTGGCTGCTCATCATGCTGCTCTGCTTCACCAGCCAGCTGTCACTTGCCTTCTGCTGCCACCTGCCTCTCTGCTGTGGCCTCTGCACATCAGTCACTTAGTAATTTCCAGCTCTTTGTAGGCTGGGCACAACTGATTTCAGCTCTAGTTAAGCATTTTCTGCCACTAAGAGGCTCCCAGTGAAAACTGTTAACTCTAGTCTTTGAGCAGTGGGACGGAACAGGTTGAACCAGTCTAGGGAAGGACTTGTGGGTGATATCTACATGGCAGGCACTATATCAGGTTGTCTCAAAACAGTTTTTCAGATAACAGACACACTATTCCAGTATCCCTGTATACTTCATAGCAGCAGAAAAACAGGGATCTTCAAAATAGGGCATTGATTCAGCATGTGGCACCATTTAGACAGAATCATAAGTCAAAATAGCTTATTTTGAAGTTAGAACACCATATAGACATAGTCTTGGTGAATATGCATAGCCGTCTCTTTAGAACACCTGTCCACACCTCTCTTGTTTTTCCCAAGCTTTGACATTTGAGCCCTGGCCTTAATCAGGTTCTTTTAGTTGAGGGTGGCTCTATTCATCTGAGATTGCTAAAGCACACTCCTGCTTCTCAGTATTCTCACAATAATTAGGACATTGTTAACCAGATTCCATTACCCCAGCATTCAGTACTAAGATAATTTGCGCTCAAAACCAGCCAAAGTTGATGTCTTTGACACTGCTGCATCTGCTGAATATGTAAGCAAAACAGGAGCAAACTATATTTACATAAACAGACCCATGTCCCTGCCCCACTCCCAGTTAGCTGTCAGAGATGCATTCATTCAGACCAACATTTTATTAGACCAACTACTTTTGGTGAGAAAAACATGCCTTGGAATTTAACCAGATCTCTACTTTTGGTCTGGAAAATGCACTCAGAGTGTGAATCAATGTGTCAGAAATTTCTAATGCAGCCATCAACCTCATATATTTCACATTTGAACTGATTGACAATGAAGTGAAGATGTAAATTAGGGTCAAGTTATTCAAGAAATAGAGGGGGGACCAAGGAGCCTTAAAGCTAACTCTGGTACTAATTTACTATGGAATAGGGGGCAGGTGACTTACATGCTCTATGACTCAGTTTCCCTATATGTAAAAAGTGGATAACAAAAGTGACCTTATGTAAATACTGGAAAGTTTAATGATTTATTATAATTGATTATAACCTTTTCATGGTTTGTGTGTGCATCGGGGAACATTTTTAGTACTTATAAGACATATATAAATTTATAAAGCACATGAAAGTTTTCCAGCAAAAGGCACTTCAGGCATGATCCAAAGCTCACTGACCTCATTAGGAAACTGTCCATTGACATGAGGTTTGGGTCTGGCAAAATATTATCATTGGTGCGTAATTTACATAAATGTTGCCAACAGTTCTTGGCAATGCAGACACAGCCTCAAAATCAGAATCTAGTGTGGGGCTCCCATTCTGCAAACGCATGCACTCTCTAGGACAAACAGGAGAATCAGAGAGGAGAGGGAATTTTCCAACAGACTGAATTCACTCGGGCGTTCGGTTCTTTCTCAGCTTGTAGCCTTTCATTTTACCAGGAGGTGGCTAATTGCACTAAATGTCACCAAACAGGGTGGAATCATATACGCTCATCTGGATTTTGATTCACGGAGTCACGAGAGGCGCAAAATGCAGCGATTGGCCAGAGGGAAGCATGTAAAAAGCTGAACTGTCTGGTGCAGGAGAATCCACATGTGGGAACAGATGGCTGGATATGTGCAGATCTGAAGTGGCAACCAAAAGAAGGCTCTGTCTGTCTCCCTCTCCCTTCTTTTTTATTTTCTACATTTCTCTGGTGATCATGTAAAGGTCAAAGTACCCTCAGAGCTCAGCCTTACCAGGGCTTGGAAATCTCCTTTTGGACTATAAAGACATCCTGCTGTAGGTGACTTTACATGTCACTTGTGTGTTAGTTTGTTGGTGTTGGTGCAAAGACTGTCTCCTTGCTCTGTGTTTCTGCAGCGCCTGGCATGTTATGGCCTGGTCCACGGCTGGGGCTGCTGGGTGCTCTGGTAACACAATAGTTGTCATCATTACCTTCCTCCTGATCTGCAGAAGGACCAAGACACAGCTGAACAGCTGCAGCTTCCCCGCATACAGGCTGAATGGCAGGAGCCTGCAGAGGGAATATGCAGCCCCTTGTTCCCAGCAGGCATGTGCTCCCTTTGGAGTAACATCACACAGACATGCCGTAGGATTGTGAAGGGGAAGTATGGATCCAGGAAGAGCTGAGAGGGGCAAGAACCTCTCCCCAATCCAGTGCTGATGCTGCTACTGCTGTGTTACCCAGTGACCAGTCCCCAATGTTTACCTGACTCCGTTTAGGAAGGCAGCAAGAAGGCCAGTTTTGTAAAAGCTGAGAAACACTGCTCTAGAGGTTAATGCTTTCCCCATGGGCAAGATCCATAGGGCGCCATATGCTAGCAGCTAGTGCCAGGAATCTTCAGTTAGTAACAGTACCTTGTCTGTGACCTTATCCTGGTGCCTGAACCTGCCTGCACTGTCTGTGGTTACAACCTGTGGTTCTTCTAGCTGCCATTTCAACTGCAACTCATTAAAAAGAGACCTTGGCAATCCATTAGTGGGGTGTGTGTGTGTGTGTGTGGTGATTTATCTGTTCCATGCATCAAGTTCAGCTCATTGTGTAGCAGAAAGGTGACTTGTTACAATTCTTTGGGCCAAATTCTGCTCCGGTTTACAGCAGTGTATACCTAAGAGAGCTCTGCAATAGTCACTGGAGTTACTCCAGCTTTACCCCAGTAGTTCTCAGAGCAGAATATGGCCCTTTGTCTCCCACTTAGTACTTGTGTTTCTTTTGATGAATGAAATGACCAGTGTGTCACACGCCACTCATTACATGCACTGCTTCACAGGTGGGAAGCACTGTTTTAGAAAGGCAGGTGATCAGTTGTTCTCCAGGGCTAGTGAAATTAGGACAAGGAGCAATGATCAGATTTTAGAAAAATCTTTCTACCTAAGGGGCCGTCAGCTCCGGCACAGGCATCCAAGTGAGTTTGTGGAATCCCCATCGTTAGAGGGTTTGAAGAACAGGTTTGACCAATACTTGCCATGATGATCCTGCCTTTTTATAGGAAGTGGCCTTGATGTTGTTTTGAGGTCCTTCCCAGCCTGACATTTCTGTGATTCTCCAAACGCCAATAAAAATGAATGACCAAGGGCCTGAATCTGATCTCAGGCAAATCTGAGCACTGAACCCAACACAGCTGCACCAGGAAGGTCCAGATTTCTGTTGAGCCGTCAGACTGAGGTCTTGAATGAAAGGTGACTTGCAATCACTGAGGATCCTTTCGGCAAGACAAGAGTAGCTGGTGCTGGTTCTTTGGCCAGCTTCCCATTAGGGTGGTTGCTAGGGCTGGTCAGGAGTCTTAAGAAGGAACATTGACAATGCAATGACCATTTCTTGAAATGGATATTTTTTAATGGAAAAGGGATCCATTTTGATGATTATTTTTACTTTTAAAAAAAACTTTCAGAATTGCAAAACGAAAAAAAAAAGTCCTGTTCTCTAGGTCAGGATGGCGGCTTGCTTAGAAAGGTGAGTTCACCAGCCTGGAACATTGCTTTCTAAATTTGACGTGTTCAGAATTTTATTGATCAAAATGTTTCCTTTCACCCAAAATTGATTCAAGACCACATTTGAGATGTTAGGCTTTTTAGCCCGGTTTGAGACTGGAAAATCGTCACTTTTTTGAAAAACTGTGTGGTATTGGAAATCCATTTTCTGCCCAGCCCTGAGGGTAAAATTCCTTCCGCAACTGTAGCTGTCTACATTGTTGCCTTTCACTTCCTGCCCTAAGCTGTGGCACGGTGCTGCTGTGGGGCTGTTAATCAGCTGCCCTGCTCCACCACCACAAGGGACAAAGAGATGTCTATACACAGCAAGATGGGCCCAATCCTGCATAGCCCTGAGGCACCTGCTGTAATGTACTGGGCTCCCGCAACACACAGCAAAGAGAATGATGCAAGTGCCGCTGCTGTTAGGCTCAGCAGCACCCCCATTCAGTTCCTAAAAGCTCTGTGCATTGTGAAACAATGTCACCGGGATCCCAAACACTTTGTGCCATTGCCAGCCGGCCTCACTGGTAGGGTTCTAACAGGCCCCTGCAGGAACTGTACCGTGGAGACAATGTACATGAATAGCCCTGGGATTTCCATGTCCTGATCTGTACAGCCACAGACCACATGCAGCAATTTCCCAGCAAGCATGGGATGTCAGTCCCATTTGCACTGAGCCCCTTTCTACCATGGTACCACACAGGGCCTGGCCGTGGGTCAGGGTGTGATTTGTGATCCTCCTGTTACACTGGGGCGAAGGGGAAGCTGGGGAATGTCAGTAAGGCCCTTGGGCTGGAAATCAGGATGCAGCGGGGCAGTGCAGCCGTCCTCCTTCAGCCAAACTCCTACTTCCACTGAACTCTGCCCCACTAAGGAGCTGTGGGGTTAGCTCTCCAGCCAAGGACAGGAAGGAAGGAGGATGGGCCCTGCATTAGAGAGCTGTCTGAAAGCTTCCGCCAATCAGACCAACTGCAAAAAATGGGGGGCGGGCTAAGGGTGCGTTGCCAAGGCACCTATGGAATCTGTTTTTTTTTTCTGAGCCAATCACGTTTAATCACCAGCCCATGTTGCCCTCTATTGTCAGCCATTTTGGAAGGGTCATTGAGAGAAGCTCTTTTGTTTTCTCTCCCTTCTTTAGGCAGCCAGATGGGGCTTTCTTTCAGTTCATGTTTAGCAAGTTCACTCCTAGATTCAAGGGAAGACCTGGGAGGCATTTGGCTTCCACTGAATCACAGTAGGAAGGTGGATCCCAACCCACCTCGCCATGTTTGAAAATCTCACTAGGAACCTCTCTGCATTTGGAGGTTCCTAAGCACCTTGGGAAATCTGCCTCTCGCTCATTTTTGAAACGAGACTTGGACGCTTTGAAAATCGCTCCTGTCCTTGTCTCATTACTCATCTGTGTCACAGCTTTCAGTACAATGGTTTAAAGTCCTCCAAGCGGAGACTCCAAATGTTCCCTATGGCTCTGTTGTACTACTAAGCAATAGGGGGCAAGAGTGGACCAAATATGGGTGGCTGGGGCAAGATTTAGATGGGAGCTTTGAAAAATCCTAAGTGATTTAGGGGCATTTTCCTTTTGAAGTCAAAGTTACTTGTGGTCTGAAATCATGGGAGTTTGTTTACCCAGCTCAGCCCTATGAGATCCCTCATCCCTGTGCCATATTCTGGATGTTTAAAATTGTTCTAAATCTTTATAGTAACCGCTATGCCACCGGAAGGCAGCGAAGTTCTACAAGAAATGAGGTACCCGTGGTAGATTCTTTTACCCGGTCATTTAGTATCTGTAACCACAGCACATCCTCCTAGGAGGCGTTCCTCCCTGGAAACAAACAAGACACTGCACCTACTCACTGCAGCAGGGCAGTAGGTATCAGCCTCTGAGCTAGTGAGACAAGATTTTGTTCTGCCCTTTCTATAAAAATGATCTTTGTCACCTATCTGGTTTTCTCTTGCTTCGGTCAAACTTGTGCATTAAGCTTTGGAACTGAGCAAACAGCCTTGTCAATAGGATGGCAATGCTGAATAGCTATGATAGGTTTGGAAATACGTGCTGAATTTTACTTACATTTGCGTTCACTTGTTACAGTGGGTCATTTAGCTCGCAGAGCATAAATATCAGATTGTCATTTCTCTTGCTGAGCTGTCCAGTCCATCCGTGACTGTGGGAGACCTAATGGAAAGTGCCTATAACCATGTTTTATTTCCCCAGTGCCAGGAATGCAGTATCTACCAGTTCCCGCCGTATTAATGTATTATATATATGATAACCCACTAATGCAATGTGAGTTGGCAGATACTGATACAGATACACTCCCTCTCAGTGGTGCCCTCTTTTTTATATGGTAACCCTACAGAACCCAGTGCTGGTGTCCACTCTGATAAGACACACAATTTACAGGACAAGCAGGAGAATCAGAAAGGAGAGGGAATTTTCCATCAGCTGAAACTCACTTGTATGCTCATTTGTCTCATTTTCTGAGAAGGTGGCTAATTTTACTGTCGCCAAACAGGCTGGAATCTTATATGCGCATCTGGATTTTGATTCGTGGAATTGACGGGCGCACGGTGCAGCAATCAGCCAGAGGGAGCCGTGTAAAACCCTGAACTGTCTGGCACAGGGGGATCTACACCTGGAGACGGATGGCTGGTTCTCTGCTGATGGGAGGTAGCAGCTGGAAGGAGGCTCTCTCTGTTTCCATCTCCTTTGATTTTTTATTTTCTCCACTTCTCTGGTTAGAATACAAAGGTCAGAAGATCCCCAAAGAGTTCAGCCTCACCAGCTGGGAAATCCCCTTTTGGGGTGTAAAGGCATCCTGGTGTAGGTAGCTTAACATATCACCTCTATATTAGTATGGAAGCTCTTTGGGGCAGGGACTGTCTGTTTGTTTTGTGTTTGTGCAGCGCCTGGCACCATGGGTCCTGGCCCATAACTAGGGCTGCTGGATGCTATGATAACACAATAATTGTCCTCATCACCCTTCCCTGATCTGCAGAAGGACCTGGATGCAGCTGAACTGCTGCAGCTTCCCTGCATGTGAGCTGAGGCCGTATGGCAGGAGGCTGCAGAGCAGACATGTAGCCCCTGTAAGTGCCATGGCTGCCAGCTCCCCTGATCCCCAGCAGGCACATGCTCCCTTTGCAGGGACATCCCATGGATGTGCAGTGGGAGCAGAAAGGTGAAGGACAAGTATGGGAGCAGCTGGGAGGGACGGGAATCTCTCCTCAGGCTGGGGCTGGAGGTGCTACTCCAGGCCTATCTCTAGAGCAGTATTGCTCAATGACCGGTCCCTGGCACTTCCCTGACACAGTTTAGGAAGGCAGGAGGTGTGTCCCCAGTACCCCGAAAGCCTGAGAAACACTTCTCCAGAGGCTCCTCCTTTTCCTATGGGCAAGATCCACAGACCCCATGGGCCAGTCCCCAGGCACCAGGGCTGGCGCTCTCCTGAGCCTGCCCACCCTGCCTGTTTACATCACAACTTCTTGTGATTCAAACTGTCTTTCTATCACTCATTAAAAACAGGTGCCAACCACAGTGTGGGGTGTGTGTGTTATGTGTGTGTGTCCTTTTTACCTGAATTATACATCAGGCTCAGCTGCCTGCGTGGTAAACAAGTGACCTCTTCAATTCTTTGGACCAGAGGCTGCCCTGGTTCACAGCACTGTAAATCTGGAGGAGCTCTGGTCCATTCAATACAGTTACACCAGATTTGCACCAGTGTCTGTGAGAGCAGAATCCAGTCCTTGCTATCACTTTTAGGGCTTGTCTACACTGCGGGGAAGATTGACCCATTCAGGGTCGATCTTCCGGGGTTCGATTTCATGTACCTGGTAGAGACGTGTCAAATTGAACTATCTGGGATCAGCAGTCAACCCCTGTACTCAATATCACGAGGCGTAAGGAAGGTTGACAGAAGAAACTCTCCCATCGACCTTCCTCAGTGAGGACAGCCAGGCAAGTCGACTGCAGATAATTTGATTCTAGCTATGCAGATACTGTAGCTAGAATTGCATATCTGCAGTCAGCTCCTCTGCCGAGTATAGACCAAGCCTTAGTCTCTCTGTTTCTTTTGATGGACGACACAACAAATGTCTTACACACCTTCCAATATGGTGGATGGCGATTGTTTCTTCTTCATGTCCACTGAAGGCAGGACAAGAAGTTATGGGCTTAATCTGCAACAAGGGAGATTTAAGTTAGATGATAAGAAACACTTCCTTAAGAACTAGAGGAGTTCAGCTGTGGATCAGGCTTCTAAGGCTACATCAACACTTACCATAGAAGATCTACTGCTCCGGGTCAGTCTACCAGGGTGCTGTTTTGTGCAAGCACAAAAGGGCTTGTTCCAGGGCCAATGTTGACCCTGGAACTTCTTTTGAGCTGCATGGTATTAAGAAGGTTGCCAGGAAGAGCACTCCTGTCAGCCTTCTGCCATGAAGATAGGCACGGAAGTCAACAGCTACAAAGTCCGTTTTTGGTAAGCAATTGGTGTACCAAAAATTGCATAGCATGACCTTCCAGGCAAGTGTAGATGGAGCCCAAGGGTGGAATCCTCACCACTGGAGATTCTAAGAACCGTTTGGATGAACACCTGCTAAGGATAGTCTAGATTTACTTGATGACTTTTCAAGGTCCTGACATTTCTGTGGTTCATTTTCTATTGAGACTCATGGTAACAATAGACCTGAATTTGCTCTTCTGTGGGGTTACAGGAAGTGGGAAGGTGGCCAGATTTCCACTGAGGCTTCAAACAGAGGTCTTGAGTGAATGGTGACTTGAAGTCACTAAGGATGCTTCCAGCAAGACTCTGTAAGACAAGACAAGTAGCTGGCTCTAGTTTCTTGGCCATCTTCTCTTTGAGTAATTACTGGAGTTCTCAGGAGTCTTTAGATGAAATATTGCCCTGTCAGAAGATGCCAAGGTGTTAAAAAGGAGGGTTTTTTTTTTCCTCACGGGAAGGGAACTGGTTTGATGAATGTGTTGACATGGATAAAATAGTTTCCAAACTGCAGCATGAAACATTCTGGTTCTCCCATTCAGCGTGAGGTCTTCCTTGAAAGTTTCAGTTCCTCCTGTCTTCAAAAGTAATTTAAATTTAACATGGTCAGTGTTTATATGCTCAAAACTCAAGGGCAAAATTTCAAAATTATTAAACTGAAACGCTTCCATTCACCCAAACTGACAAGGAGTTTTAGTTGAAGAAAAGTTTTTTGGGATGTCAACTTTTTTCGAGTGGTAAAAAAAAATGTTTTGATGCCTTGAAAATGTTTGTGGGACAGGAAACTTATTCCATGAGCATAAAATTGCTGCTGCTACTGCAGTGGCTACATTGCACCTTTATTCTTCCTGCCCTAAGCCTCTGTGCAGTGCTGCTGTGGTGCTGTAAAACCGCTGCCCTGCCCCACCCAGGGCCATCCTGGGGTGGGGGAGCTGGGACAGCCCCCTCTTAGTGCCCCAGGGATGGGGCCCCAATCAGCTCCCTCCCCACACTGCCAGCACCTCCCCTTCCCCACTCTGCCCCCAGACTGACTCCTGGCCTTCTCCCTGACCAGCCTGGCTGGGGATTACCTTGGGCAGGGGACAGGCGGCGGCATGAGCTGACACAGGCAATCTCCTCCCTCCCCAGTCTCTCCACCTCCACCCCCACTCACCAGACAGTGCTCCACTGTGTCCTCTGGGCCCCTCTGAGCCCCTCTGTTCTGTAGGCAGCTGAAGGCCTCCCAGCACCCATGGAGACGCGAGGCTCGGTGGGCCAAGAGGCAATGGCAGAGTGCTGCAAGGTGAGTGTGGGAGAGGGGAGGCTGGGGGTTTGGGGCTGGTGCATTTTCCCGGAACACTCATGGTCTGACTGGCCCCACGTCTAGGTTGGGAAGGAGTTGTCAATGGGCCAGATTTGCAGAGGCCATGGGGGTTGGGTGGGCATGTTTGCCTTCCACGGCAGCATGGGACATGGGGCACGGGCCATGGGCTGGCTTCAGCTGCTGTAAATGATGGATTCTCCATAATGCGACATCTTTAAACCATGATTTGAGGACTTTGGTAACTCAGTCAGAGACTGTGGGTCTAGTACAGGCATGGATGAGTATGGTTCTGGGGTCTGCAACATGCAGGCAGTCAAACCAGAGGGTCAGGATAGTCCCTTCTGCCCTTAGAATCTGAGACCATGAGACCTGCCTTTTGGTTTGCTCTGGGACTCCTGACGCCAGCTCTGGCCCTTGTCTCTGACAGCTGCTGCTATGACTACTAGGCAAGACCACCCAAGTCTGAATCAAAGAGGGCTTTATTCAGGGAGGGGGTTGTGTTATACCAATGGAAAAAACTTCAGTGTATGTCGGCTGCATCTAAGCTAGAAGGACTATGCTGTCACAACTATAGCAAGGCAGGCTCTGGGGTGTAGACACACCCTCAGCTTTCATGTAAAAATGTTTCAAGAACTCAGTTTTGCAGAGAACAGGCTGAAAACATGGCCCTAGTGTGTCCTCAAGCTCAGAAAGCAAAGACACACAAAAAGACCCAATACGACTTATTTGTTTATTTCTCTTTAATCTCTTTACTTTAAGCCAGTCGTATGATTTCTTTTTGTTTTGCCTTCTGATGTTGATCCCCCTGAGGTTGGCTGTGCTCGCAGAACAAAGCATTTTGTATGGACATAGCATCTCTCAGAAGCTAAGTTTCGTTTTTGCTCTTCCAGGAAATTAAGGGGGTGACAGCAGGCGGCAGGAGGCTATGGAATCAGTAGCAGGTTCTACACATTCTGGCCGATGCAAGTGGCATGTAGACACAGTATTTTTGTTCCAGCATAAATAACAGCTTTCCTTGTGTAAGGAGTATATGGCCACGTCGTGACAGGGATGCTGATGTTTGACAGGTATGCCATGCATCTGGGTTTTCTGGGGCATGAACTCCCCTTTGCTCCTCCAGAATCCATCCAGACAGATATTGGAAATAAGAAAAACCCCCCTGAGCATCTAAAACCGCTTCCAGGGACGTTATGGGAAAAGGCGTGAAATAGTTGAGCCTAAATTAAATGAATTTGACTGTTTTCACCTTCCAGCCATGGGTCGTCTCTGGGCTGTTCCGGTGACATTAAACAGCCCTTTAATACACGACGCTTTCTCTCCAGGAAGGCACTTAGACACTTCAGTGAAGTCACCATTCAGCCTTGAAAGGTCAAGCTCAGAGCATCTGCCACTCTCGTCTCCCAGGGCTGGAACCGCCTCTCTTGGGGCAGAGTGAGGAGGTTGCTGCCTGGCCAGTGCTTGGTTCAGAATCTGTCAGTGTGCTCAGAAATGGTGTCGGCGATCAGTGGCATTCCAAGTCACTCCCATGGGGGGCTGTACTGCTGGGGGTGCCCTCCTCCCTCCTGTGGTTGGGAGGGGGTGACTGAACCTCATCTAGGGTGATTCGATGGACTGTTTTAGAAAGGACAGTCCCATATGTAATCCCCTCTCCCAGTGGCCCTACTTTTTTTCTTTTTTTTTATGGCAAATTGGCCAATATTTTCTGTCTCTTTCTTCCACCAGTACTGGTGAATTTGCTGCTGGCCAGATCCTTGCTCGCCCGCCACCTCCCCGTCAGCGGTGAGTGGACGGGTGCAGTGGCTGATGGGGGTGGTGAATGTGCAAAGCCAGTGGTTGGACAAAGCTGCAGCATGCGTGGCTGTCTGCTCCCCCTGCTGGTCCGTCAGCGCAGTCCCAGCTTCATGTGCAGAGAACCAGACGCTGGTCGGATCATTCAGCTCACTCACAGACTGGCTGGCCAGCTCCTTCCACCCCGCCACTGCCTCAGGCTGGGCTGGCACCAGGGAAAGCTCAAGGCCTTCTGTCCCGGGTGCTGGCCAGGAGGAACCAAACCCTGTATGTGCCAAAGCCCCACACGGCACTGGCCCAGAGGAGGTTCTCCACCCCTCCGCTTGGCTCTGGAGTGGTGGGGTGGAAGCTGTCTCCTTCCTGTTTGAGACCTGAGCCTGCAGATCCCTTGACAAAGGCCCTTAGCATCCTCTTCACCTGCTGCCCTAGGTTCTACCCCTGTAAGTGCAGGGATGTTCTGCCCCACCCCCCAGGCACCCTCCCCTATTGAGCCAGTGTCCTGGCTGGGTTGGCTGAATCCCCTGCAGTCAGGTTCCCTGGGCCCTGGTGCTCAATACATCCTTAGGGCTTAACACCTTCCTGCCTGCGGTTAAGCCAGGGAACAGGCGACAGCTGGGTTATGTTGGCGGCCAGCAGCCGCGTGAAGGTATTAGCTGCCTTTCTGCGCTGTGCAGGCAGGCAGGGACAAGCTGTTCCTAGCCATAGGGGAGAAGGGAGGGAAGTGATGACCTCTGGAAAAACATGGACCTGGTCATCTCTACCTCTACCTCCACTCCCACCCCTTCCCTCCCACACAGTGCCAAAAGGCTGCTGCTGGCCACCTTCTGGTCTGAAACCCGGTGGACAGCTGGGGTGTGGTCACATGACCCTGCGTACCTCTCACATGTTGCCTTGAGAAGACGCAGCACCAGGGGCCAGGAGAGGTGGGTCTGCCCAGGAGCCCAGCCAGGCAGGGAGGGTGGAGAGCACTGGGCAGGGAAGTTTGGGTCAGGTCGGTCCGTCGCCCATGTGAGAGAGGTGCCTGGGAATGTGCATGTGCCAATACAGCTGCACGGTATTTCTTTTTCACAGGGGCTCAGTCAACTAGCTGTTAATGCGAACATCTGTACTGCAGAGTTCTGATTGCAACTGAACTCGCTTGAGTAGCAATAATTTTACCAGGTGGCAGGACAGCGTGGTCCCCCTCAACACTGTAGCTTTGTCAGGCAGTGTTCTAACAGGCCCTTGCAAGAAATAGGCTGGGGAGACATAGCATGTGGACCGCGCTGTGATTTCTCGGGTCTGCTCTGCACAACCATTGACACCACCCAGCCCCTTCCCAGTGAGCCTGGGATCTGATTCCTATTTGCACTGAGCCCCTTTATTCAAAGTATGAGCCCACGTTGCCCCCTATTGTCAGCTACTTCAGAGCAGTCGCTGACAGATGCACTTTACTTCTCACTCCCCCTACATCATGTACCACACAGCTTGCAAACCAGCCCTGCTCAGCTCATTTTTAGCCAGTGTATTGCTAGATCTGGAGGTGGTGGGGATAGAGAAAGTACATAACTTCCATTAACTTCAGTAAAAGTAAGGCCCCTCGTCCTCCTCTTATCCACTAGGCACCTGCCCCCATTAATAGGCACCTAAATGCCTTTCAAAATCTGGCCCAGAGACACTTTTGAAAAATGAGGCTCTTTTGAAAATCATATCCCACAGTGTCTCATTTCTCCCACATGTCAGCGCTCTCAGTCTGAGATTTCAAGGGCGATTAAACTCCTCCAAGATGAGACTCCAGATGATTGTTTACAGGCAAGTGTATGAGCACCAAAAAGCGTGGTACAATAACAGCCCAAATGTGGAAGGTTTGGGAGAGAGTTACATTCAGATTGTCAGAAACACCCAAGTTGTGCAGGGGTATTTTCCTTTAAAAGTCAGTGAGACCTGTGCTCCCACGTAATGTGACTTTCTTTATGTAGATCAGCCATGTTCTGGATATGTAAAATTATTCGAGGCTTATTACAGCACATCCATGTGCTGCTGCAATGTAGAGAAATTCTGCAAGAGATTTTTGCAGCCACTGTAGACACTGCAACTCACCTCTCTAGTTATCTATCTCCACATCACATGCTCTTCGGAGGCGTTCCTCACTGGAAATGACCAAGACACTGCACCCAGTCACTGCAGCAGTACACTAGGCATCAGCCTTTGGGCTAGTGTGTCAGGATTTTGTTCTCAAAATGATTTTTGCTGCATATCTGGTTTTATCTTCCTTAGGTAAAACATCTGCATTATGCTTTGGAATTGAGAAAATAGTCTCTTCCACAGGACACCAGAGCTGCATATCTGTGATATGTTTGGAAACTTTTGCGGGATTTTAATTGCATTTCTATCACTTCGACAAAGTTGTAGCAGTTTTTTAGCATTTAGGCTGCAGAGTGTAGATGTTATCAGATTAAGTAATTTCTATTGCTGCGCTGTCCATGCGATCCATGACAGTGCTGATGGAAACTGACCATAACCATATTTTCTTTCTCCAGTGCTCGGAGTGCAGTTATTTCTGTACCAGACTCAGCAGATCCAGTTTGTTGAAGTCGGTGCCACTGCAGAGATCCACTGTTCTTCCACGGAAAACTTGGAAGGAGGGAGTAGCTTGTTTTGGTATCTGAGAAGAGAAGGTGAGACACCCACATGCGTTAAGCGCTGTTGGGAAGATAAAAATGTGAGGAAATTTGCTTGCAAACATAAGACACACAGCTCGACACTGGAAATCCACAACATCCAAAAAAATGACTCTGGCATTTACTACTGTGCATTTATGCCCAGCAGCTACCTGGTCTTCGGGAATGGCTCCACACTGATTGTTGGAGGTAAGGAACAGTAGCTTATTTAAGAAGACTAATAGCTTATTAACAAAGTATATTGCATGTTTCAATTAAAATGTAACAAGATACCATAGCTATTGATGAATGGCTAAAGGGAAGCCATACATTAAACCAAATGGTCAACTAAATATTACTAGCTACAGATGCAGAAGGAATATTATACACATACATTATTGATCTAAAAACATTAAAACTTGAAAGTGCCGAAAATAAACTGGTGAAGTGCAGGGCACCCAAATTGAGCATATTTTGATCCCCAAAGCCTTGAGAGCTTGAAGACAACACTTTTGAGTTTCAAAAACGTTTATCAAATTTATAAAATTACACAAAATTTTTCTCACAGCTAGTGCAGCTGTGTAATGTGCTACATATTCATTCGTGGTGATTTAGTGTTTCCATCTTCAATAGATTTGTTTCTTTGAATTGGTGTCTATTGTCTATAGTGAGGGTTTCGGTTTTTTTCGGACAAAAAACATTTTTCCAAAAAGCACCCAGAGCATTCACACAGCCATGCAGGAAATTTGAGATAAGAGGGCTTTTCCTTGGAAATAATTACTCCAGCTCTGCAAATGACTTTTTCAGGCCCCATACCCTTCAAGGTAGAAAAGGAATGCATGTGAGCAAAGCAAAGATGTTATCCACTCATATGAAAGCTCTTTTTGCAATGCCGTGGCTGTGAATTGTGGTTGTAAGTGAGAATGCTGTTTCGCAATCCTATGGCTGTGTGAATGTGATTTTCCAACATTACTTATTTAGACATCAGAACGTTGAAATAAGTAAAGTTGAAAAAAAACCCTGCAGTGTAAACATAGCTTTATAGTCACAGATACATGCAGTGTTGTCTTAGTCATGTTGTTCCGAGGATGTTAGAGAAACAATAGCGTAGCCAAACTGTACTACTTTAAGTGTGGGTATAAGAATATAATTGTACTGATGGTAATAAGTACAATACTTGCTATAAGGTCTTGCTTCTTGTTAACATTACAGATTAAACATTGCTTTTTGTCTGCATTTACAACTTCAGTTGTGTTTCTTGTCTGCATTGCAAACTAAGATGTGTCAGGTTCTTTTGTTGTTTCTTTAGTAACTATACAATCCTTTCTGAAATGTATTCCTTTCTGAAATTCTCTGCAAAATTGATTGGTTTAAGTGGAGAATGTGTGCAGAGCTAAGGGTACATGTGAAAGCCATCCCAAAAGTCTAGATGGTCAAAAGAAAGTGAGAAACTTGGAGACAATTGGAATACATCCATTGTGTTTGATGCGACATGAATTGACAAGCACTGGGGACAGGTAGACAAACTCCAAAGCTGAGACAACAAGCAAGATAATTACTGGGAAAAACTCTGAGTTTGGGTGCAAAACTGGCTGGATAACCATACTCAGAGAGTAGTTATTAATGGTTCTCAGTCCTGCTGGAAAGGTATAACAAGTGGGGTTCCGCAAGGTTCTGTTTTGGGACCGGTTCTGTTCAATATCTTCATCAATGATTTAGATATTGGCATAGAAAGCGTGCTTATTAAGTTTGCAGATGATACCAAACTAGGAGGGGTGCAACTGCTTTGGAGGATAGGGTCAAAATGATCTGGACAAATTGGAGAAATGGTCTGAAGTAAACAGGATGAAGTTTAATAAAGACAAATGCAAAGTGCTCCACTTAGGAAGGAACAATCAGCTTCACACATACAGAATAGGAAGCGACTGTCTAGGAAGGAGTATGTCAGAAAGGGATCTAGGGGTTATAGTGGACCACAAGCTAAATATGAGTCAACAGTGTGATGCTGTTGCAAAAAAAGCAAACGTGATTCTGGGATGCATTAACAGGCGTGTTGTGAACAAGACACGAGAAGTCATTCTTCCGCTCTACTCCGTGCTGGTTAGGCCTCAGCTGGAGTATTGTGTCCAGTTCTGGGCACCGCATTTCAAGAAAGATGTAGAGAAATTGGAATGGGCCCAGAAAAGAGCAACAAGAATGACCACAGGTCTAGAGAACATGACCTATGAAGAAAGGCTGAAAGAATCGGTCTTGTTTAGTTTGGCAAAAAGAAGATTGAGAGGGGGACATGATAGCAGTTTTCAGGTATCTAAAAGGGTGTCATAAGGAGGAGGGAGAAAACTTGTTCTTCTTGGCCTCTGAGGGTAGAACAAGAGGCAATGGGCTTAAACTGCAGCAAGGGAGGTTTAGGTTGGACATTAGGAAAACGTTCCTAACTGTCAGGGTGGTCAAACACTGGAATAAATTGCCTGGGGAGGTTGTGGAATCTCCATCTCTGGAGATATTTAAGAACAGGTTAGATAAATGTCTATCAGGGATGGTCTAGACTGTAGTTGGTCCTGCCAAGAGGGCAGGGGGCTGGACTCGATGACCTCTAAAGGTTCCTTCCAGTCCTAGTTTTCTATGATTCTATGATTAACATCACTTGAAGTTTAATGATTGCAGCATGACATTACAAAATCCATAGGCTCAAATAGGATCTTACAAGTATAAAGATGGAGTGTTTTGCCAGGTTTAGTCCTCTAGAGCCTTGGAGCAACGAATCACAATTAACAGAGCCCAGCTCTGTACATATGTTGCATCTACATTTTCACTAGATTGACTCCAGCTACGACAGAGTGGTACCTATAAGACCACCTGTAGGATGTGTGTTTGTGTGGGTGGATGTGTGTGACTGAATGCATATGCTGCTTTTCATATTGTATTTTTAAAAAACACAGCATATTACCTTTTCCTCTGAAAAAGATCCTGTGTGCTTCCTAGAAGCATAATGCAAGATGGGTGAGGTAACATCTTTTATTGGACCAACTTTGCTTGGTGAGCAGTCTCAGAAGGGGTAGTCGTGTTAGTCTGCAGCTTCACAAAACAAAGCAAGCAGCCCTGAAGCACCTTAAAGACTAACAGTTTTATTGATCAGGTAGTGAACTTTTGTGGGTCAGACCCACTTCTTCAGATTTGTGGAGCAGAACTGAGAAATCAGGGAAATATAAAGCAAGGAGTGGGGGAGGGGAGAGAAAGAAGGAGGGAGAGAAAAGAAAAAAAGGAAAGAAAACAGAGGGAGGAGCGGAGAGTCGTCCATCATGAAGAGGACCTCTGGGAAGAGTAAATTAAGTTAAGTGGGATGTCTGCCATTCCTGCAAATATCAAAGGTGGGAAGATTGTCCTTGTAATGCGTAAGATAACTGAGATTCTTGTTGAGTTCCAGGTTAAATGTATCACACTTGCAAATGAATTCCAACTCAGAGGTAATCCGATGTTAAAATCTCTTTGTAACAATACAGTGACCCTAAGGTCCATTCTAATGTGTCCTGTGAGAGTGAAATGCTCACCCACAGGTTTATGTGCATTCAAATTCCTGATGTCTGATTTGTGTCCATTCATCCTTTGGTGCAGGGACCGTCCAGTGTGTCCAATGGACGTGGCAGAGGGGAATTTGCTGGCACTTGTTCCATAATCTGATGAAGGGGATCTTCGCCATAAAAGTTCATTACCTAATAAATAAAATTGTTAGTCTTTGAGGTGCTACAGGACTGCTTGCTTTGGTCTGCTTGGTGAGTGAGACAAGATTTCAAGCATAGGGGGAGCTCTTCTGCAGGTCTGGGAAATGACATTAGGAGCTCCATGTAAGCTTTAAAACTTGTCTCTCTCGCCAGTTGAAGCTGGTCCAGTAAAAGACATTACCTCACCCACATTGCGTATCTGAGTGAACTGCTGACATCTTTAATCTGGCTGCAGTTCACCTGATTATCACGCACTGAATTCACCACCTCCTCCTGTTCAGACAGTTATACCAACACCAGCTGGGTGATGCTTTTGGTCCCATTTCCACATGGCAGCCAAGTCCCTGGGACAGCAAATCTGGCCTGTGTGATCCATGGAGCATCCAGCCTTGTCCATGTTTCTTGGAATGTTTCTGGGGAGCTGCAGGAAGAGGGGCTGACGCGCTCATTGAAATCAAAGGACGGATCTTTAATGTACATAAATCACATCAGCGTCCCCTGGGACACCTGGACCAGTGGGAAGATTTTCACCTGTGATGTCAAATTCAACTCTTCTGGCAGGAGTGTACAGAAAAGTACCAGGTATCTTGCAGGTGAGTGACCTTGTATTAGAGGCTAATGAGGACAGATGTGAAGTTGTCACAGTCCCAGCTGTTTTTATGTAACTTTCCGTCACAGAAAGCTAGACTATCCGATGTCATAGTTTGAATTTCTCCAGAGTGTTTGCAGAAGGTAACATGAGACATTACTAGGGCAGCTTTCACCAAGACTGTACGCAAGAATTCATGTAAATTTGAGTTCAGTAATCACCTAGATCAGGAGTAAAGGGGAATTCAGTGGCATTTGGGTAGAGAGATGTGTTCCACTGAGATATATGTAAAGTGATGGAGAGGGAATGAGCTAAGGAGAGACCCACAAGGAGGATTTGGTAGGTGGCAGAAGTTGCAGAGAAAATTCCAATTACAGGAGGAATAATTTGCCTAAGGGAAAGTGGGCAACACAGAGGGGAAAAGATGCTGCAGGCTCCTGTAGCCTCACTCCTCAGGGGATAAGGCCTGGGGTGAGAGAGAGATCAAGGGCAATGAGCTGGATGCAGAGGAAACACAAACATCTTGGCTCAACTCAGCTCCTCGTGTCTGTTTTATCGCTTCCTCCACAGCCCCTGCCCAGCAGTGCTCCCACTACATTCTGCCCTTTGCAGCTGCTGCTGGGCTGCTGCTGTTGGTGGTGTCTCTGAGCCTCGTCTGGACTCTCTGCCATTCCACACTAGGTAAGAAACACAGCCCAGACACCCTCCTGCAGAGGGAACTCCTGCCCCCTGCTTGCTGCTGGGGACAGCACCTTTCTCGTCCAACCCATGAACATTCTGCAAGCGTCTCAAGTGCCAGAACTGATCTCAGAAGGTTTTCTTTTCTAAATCACGTCAGTGGAGCGATGCAGAAAGGCTTCTCCTGCCCATGGCCCAGGCACCTTGTCTATAGCTCTCAAAGAGCGCCAGCCTTTCTGACCAGTCTTTCTCCATTTGCCAGGCTTGCAGGTGGAGGGGACATCCACAGCTCAGCTGCACCGTTAGTCAATGAACTACAGCTGGGGGAGTGACTGTGAAAGAGGAGCTTTTATTGATGTCTTTGTTTGTTCCAGGGTTCCAGCCCCGGATCTCAGTGCCTCCAGCTTCCCAGGAGCACCAGGTAGGGTGCCTCATAAACTGTCTCTGTCTAAATCAGTCTGTCTCAGGCACGTCTAATCCGCCAGCTTCATATATTGGGTGCTTAAGCTGTTGGTTCTGGAAGGAGAGGGTGAAAGTGAGATCTAGCTGTTGGAGCAGCAGGAAGGGAAGACAGAGACTGAGATTTGCTACTGACATGCTGTAGGATAGTGGGCAAGTCACCACCTGCTCTGTGACTCAGTTTTCCCATATGTAAAAAGTGGCTAACAAGACTTACTGCTCGAGGATGATGGGAAGTTTAAGGTGTTATTGTTTCCGACTGTTCCCTTTATAGGGTTTTTGTGCGCAGCTGGGAATATTTTTGCTCATTTAAAGGATAAAGATTTCTAAGCCATTATGTTTATAAAGCACATGTAGGTTTTCCACAGATCCAAAGCTCACTGACCTCAGTAGGAGACTTTCCACTTATTGGGGTTTGGCTCTTGCAAAATACTGTCAGCGGGTGAGTTTTTCAAGCCAGAATCCAGTGTTGGCTTCAACTTTGAAAACACGCACCAGCCACAGGGCAAGCAGGAGAATTAGGGAAGAGAGGGAATAGTCCATCAGACTAAATGCACTGAAATGTTTGGTTCTGTCTCTGCTTGTGTCCTTTCATTTTGCAAGGAGGTAGCTAATTTTACTATGTGTTGCCAAACAGGGTGGAATGGTATACGCCCATCTGGATTTCGATTCTCAGAGTCGCAACAGGCACACGATGCAGCGATCGACCAGAGAGAAACATGTAAAGACCTGAGTTGTCTGGTGGAAACCAATGGCTTGGTCTCTGATGGTCAGAAGTAGCAGCTGGAAGAAGGCTCTGTCTATTTCCCTCTCCCTTCTTGTTTATTTTCTATGCTTCTCTGGTTATCACATAAAGATCAAAATCCTCACAGAGTCCAGCCTTACCAGGTGTGAAATCTCCTTTTGGACTATAAAGACATCCTGGTATAGGTGACTTTACAAGTCACTTGTGTGTTAGTTTGGAAGCTCGTTGGGGCAGAGACTGTCTCTTGTTCTGTGTCTCTGCAGTGCCTGGCACCATGGAGCCTGGTCCATAGCTGGGGCTGCTGGGTGCTAGGGTAACACAATAGTTGTCATCATCGTCATAATCCCCCACATCTGCACAGGAACCTGGATGCAGTTGAGCTGCACAAAGGAATGAGGCCAGATGTCAGAAGCCTGCGAAGGGGATGTGGAGCCCCTGCATGTGCCATAGCTCCCAGCCCACCCAACCCCTAGCAGGCGCATGCTCCCTTTGCAGTCACATCATATGACTCTGAAGGGGAACGATGGATGCAGGGGCAGCTGGGAGGTATGAGAATCTCCCCAGGCCACTACTGGAGCTTCTACTCCAGTGCAGCCTCTAGATCAGTGTTTTTCAATGGCTGGCCCATGGACTGGCACCCACCCACGAGGTATCTCTGGCACAGTTTAGGAAAGCAACAAACCAGTCACTGTTATCAAAAACGTAAGAAATACTGCTCCAGAGGCTGCTGCTTTCCCTTACGTGAGATCCACTGATCCCACGTGCCTGCCCTGGGCACCGTCTAATGATAACACCTTATTCCTGGCTAGAGCCCTCCGAGTGCCTGAGCCTGCCTGCCTGTTTACATCACAACTGGTTGTTCTTCAAGCTGTCGCTGAGTCACTCATTAAAAGCAGATGGCAACAGCACTAGTGATGCGTGTGTGTCACTTCTTTTACCTGTTCAGCATCTCAAACTCATCTTAAAGTGTCATAAGAATAGTGACCTTTGAAATCCTCTGGGGCAGCTTGTGCTCTGGTTTGCATCAGTGTAAAACTGGAGGAGCTCTGTTACAGTCAGTGGAGTTACTCCAGATTTACACTTTTATCTCTTACAGCAGCATCTGGCCCTTTCTGTCCCATTTAGCACCTATGGTTCATTTAAAGGATGACACAACAAAAACGTTGCCACTTGTTACACACATACCTACATACATGGTAAGGGCGGTTTCATGGAGCCTTCGAATCAATTGTTGCACATGGCCACTGGAAAAAGGACAAGAAGTAATGATCTTAATTCACAACAAGGGGTGATCTGGATTAGATGTTGGGAAAATCTTTTTTAACTCTAAGGTAGTTCAGCTCTGGAACAGACTTCCAACAGAGGTTGAGGATTCCTCATCACTAGAGATTTTTTAAGAACAAGTTGGACAAACCCCTGCCTGCATGGTCTTGGTTTACTGGGTCTCAGATTTGACATTTGAGGTCCCTTCTAGCCTGATGTTTGTCTGAATCACAGCACTAGAATGAAATGAATTACTTAAGGCCAGAATCTGATCTCAGGTTTCCCTACATACTGAGCCCTGTGGGTCTGCAGGAAGGTCCAGATTTCCACTGATCTGTCAAACTGAGATCTTGACTAAATGGTGACTTGATGTCACAGAGAATACTTTCAACAAGATGAGAGCAGCTGGCTTTGATTCCTTGGATCTATTTCCCATTTAGGTCATTGCTAGAGCTGGCCAAAAGTTTTCAGAGCAAACATTGCTTTGTCAGCAAATGTCCTTGTGTTGAACCACTGGGCTTTTTCCAAGGGAAAAATATCAGGTTTGATTTTTTATTTTTTAACATGGAAAAAAAAGTTTTGGATTTACGACATGAAAAATTCTGGTTCTCAGTTTCAAAACAACAGCTTGCTTAGAGGTTTAAGCTAGTTATAGTCCAAACAAATTTGACAGCTTCACACAATCATAATTTTATAGAGTCAAAATAAAAAGGAAGTGTCCCAAAATTATTCAACCAAATCTCTTCCTTTCACCCGTACCAAAAATGATTTTCTGTTCCAGAAAACATGGAGGGGTTTGGCCTTTCCTTCTCAGTTTGAGACTGGAAAATTTTTCAATATCTTTACAGTGTCTGTGTGGGATGGCAAAGCTATAGTCTGCCCAGCCTGTAATCACAGGGGTGTAAAGCTGTTCCTGCAGCTGTTGTTAGCTATATGGCTTCTTTCACTTCCTGCTAAAAGCTGTTGCACAGTGCTTCTGTGGGGCTGTTAAACAGCTGCCCCGCCCCAGCCCCCACTGGGAATGAAGAGGTTTCTATATACAGTTGCAGCCCTTCTGCCTGTTTTCTCATTAGTTGTCCCATGTGATCAGTTAGCCCCTAGGTCCAGTAACTCCTCCCACTTGGCCCCTAGCCCTAGACTTCCCAGATGCCAAATAGTTGCCAGGTGGAAAAGCAGCAGCCAGATCCGGGTTCAATATCTAAGGGTTCCTCTCCATCCTTTCAACACAGACCTGGCTCGAGCCGCCAGCCAGTAACCTGGGCAATTCACATACTATGCTTGGGCGCCCCGAGAGGCGACATTTTCCCGCTCGCAAGCACAGAGTCTGAGCATCAAAAAGAAACCTTTTAATTAAAGGGCAGGAAGTACCGTGGCACTAATTTGGCAAAACACCACACACAGGGTTCAGAAACAAAAGCCATGAATAGAAGTGCCACCCCGAGTAGGTTGGGCGGTGTCTCCTTCCTCTCAGGTTCTCAAGTCCAGCAACCTAAATGTCCCTTCACATGCCTGACTCATCTCTGCACCTCTCCTGTCAACCTCACTTGCTCCTCACAATATCGCGGCATACAGGGGTCGATTGCTGACCCCAGATAGCTTGATTTTGCACATCTCTACCAGGCACGTGAAATTGAACTCCGGAAGATCGACACTGACTGGGTTGATCTTCTGCCTAGTCTAGACGTACCCTAAGAAGATGTGGCCAAAGCACCCAGAGAATCTGGTCTTTTCTGAGCCAGTTGCTCTGATCACTAAACCATGTTGCCCTCTGTTGTCAGCTGTTTCAGAAGCATCATTGACAGAGGCACTATCCTTCTCTCTCCCTGCTTTGTGCTGCCTGACCCAGCTTGCTCACCAGCCAGTTTATTGCTATATCCAAGGGGAGGCGCGTAGCGGTCCCTTTAATATTTTCCATCCATGTGCAGAATAAATTTTATGTGCACTGAGGCAGGCGCAAATGTGCACCAGCAGTCAAAATAAATCAAAACAATGCTCTGCTAATCATCTGGGGAGCAATTGTATCTCTTTTGAGTGACCATACACATGCCCAGATTACAAGCAACACAGGAGTCAGGGGAAATACTTAACTTTCATTGATTTTAGTAGGAGCGAGACCCTAACGCTCTTCGCCTTATTTGACAATTTCACTAAGCACCTCTGTGCATCTGTGGGCATAGAAATACCAGCATTCCCTGTAACTGAGCATGCGGGCAGCTGCCCAGGAGAGATTCAGGTGCTGCCCAGCTGATTAGCAGAGTGCCCACAGCCGTCCGCAGTGTGCAGCCAGTGTTGCTATTGATGGTGCCCATCTGCACATGCCTCGGTGCTCATAACAAAATTTATTCTGCCCATGGATGGAAAAAATTAGAGGGAACGCTGGTAAATACCTTTGCAAAAGTAGCCCTAAGTCACTTTTGAAAATTGTGCCCTTCATTGTCTTATGTCTCACGCATGTCAGAGCTTTCAGTTGGATGATCTAAGGTGCAATACAAGTCCACTAGGACAAGCTGTCTGTGTTGTAGCATCAACATGTGTAGTGCAACAAGGGACCACACACGGAAAGCTGGGGGGAGATTTAGATTGGGATTGTCAAAAAACCCCCCAAGTGATGTAAGAGCATTTTCCTTTAAATGTCACTGGGATTTGTGCTCTGAGTTCCTGTGGGGAAGTTATATAGATTATCCACATTCTGGATGTTTAGAAGCATTCTAAATTATTATAGTAACCTGTGTACTCTGGGAATACAGGGAAATTCTACAAAAGTACTGCAGCCTCTCTCAATTCTCAGATTCGCCCATCTTCTCTCTATCACCACAACACACCCTCCTCAGAGGCGTTCCTCCCTGGAAATGATGAAGCCACTGTACCCAGTCACTGCAACAGTACACTAGGCATCAGCCTTTGGGCTTCTGAAGCAATATTTTTTCTACTATTTTTATTAAAATGATCATTGCAAAATATCTGGTTTTATCTTCCTTAGGTAAAACTTGCACATTACATTTTGGAATTGAAAAAAAAACTCTTCAGAAGAACACCGCTGTTAAATATCTATGACGTGTTTGGAATTGCTTGTTGGATTTTAATTGCATTTCCATTCACTCATATAAAGTTCTAGCAGATTTTTTAGTATTTAGGCTGCAGAGCATAGACATTGTCAGATTAAATTCTCCTGCTGAGCTGTCCATTCAATCTGTGGCAGGTGGAGATCTGATGGAAAGTGACTATAATCATGTTTTATTTTTGCAGTGCTGGGAGTGCAGTTAGTTCTGTACCAGACACAGCGGATCCAGTTTGCTGAAGTTGGTGACACAGCAACGATCCATTGTTCTTCCACAGAAAACTTGGAAGGAGGACTGAAAATGCTTTGGTATTTGAGACGAGAAGGTGAGACACCCACATGCATTAAGAGCTGTTTGGATGATCAAAACGTAAATAAATTTGCTTGCGAACATGAGCCACACAGCTCAACGCTGAAAATCAGCAACATCCAGAAGAATGAGTCTGGTATTTACTACTGTGCAGTTAGAATAACCAGCTACCTAACTTTCGGGAATGGATCCGCATTGATTGTTGGAGGTAAGGAACCATAGCTTGTTTAAGGAGACTAATAACTGATTGATAAAGTATATTTCACATTCCCATTGAAATGTGACAAGATTCCACAGCAACTGAAGAATGGTTAGAAGGAAAGTATACTGTATGTCAAATAGATCAGCTACATGTTTAAAGCTGTGGGTACAAACCAAATATAACCTACATACATAATTAACTAAAAATGTTAAAATTCAAAAGTGCTGAAAATAAACTATTGCTTTTTCTCTCTGACCATTCAAGGTGCCCAGGTTGGGGATATCTGGACCCGAAGAGCTGTGAGGGCATGAAACAATAGATTGAGTTTTAAAAATGCAATGAAATTTATAGAATTGTTCTAAATTTGGTGATTCCATATTTCCTTCTTCAGTAGATATGTTCCTTCAAATTGATGTCTTAGTGATAGCTAGCAAGTGGTGTTGTTGTATCCACGTTGGTCTCGAGGTATGAGAGAGACAAGTAATATGATTAGTTGGACCAACATCTGTTTGCAGGAGAGACAAGCTTTTGAGCTTACCCAGAGTTCTTCTCCAGGTCTGGGATAATGCCATTTCCCACAACTGAAGAGCTCTGTGTAAGCTTGAAAGCTCATCCTAAATTGGTCCAATAAAAGACATTACCTCACCCACTTTATCTCTCTGAGTGAAGAGCTAACATCTTTAATCAAGCTGCAGCTCACCTGTTTATCACACTGAACTCCCCACCTCCTTCTGCTCAGATAGTTATATCAACGGCAGCTGGGTGATACTTCTGGTCCCATTTCCACATGGCAGCCAAGACAACAGCACAGCGAATCTGGCCTGTGTGATTCATGGAGTTTCCAGCCCCGTCCATGTTTCCTGGAGCATTTCTGGGGAGCTGCAGGAACAGGGGCTGACGCATTCGTTGAAAGCAAAGGACGGATCTTTAACGCTTGTAAATCACATCAGCGTCCCCTGGGACACCTGGGCCAGTGGGAAGATTTTCACCTGTGACGTCAAATTCAATTCCACTGGCAACAGTGTGAAGAAAAGTACCAAGTATGTTGAAGGTGAGTGATCTTATATTGGAGGCTAAGAGCAACTCAGATGTGAAATATGGACCTGACCAGGATAAGAGCTGTTTCTATGTGATTTTCCATTGCAGAAACTTGAATTATTCTGTATCTTAGTTAAAATTTCTTCAGAGAATTTGAGCAGAGGTAACTTGAGACATTACAGGGACAACAAGACAACATAACTCTGATCTCTGGGGCAGCTTTCTCCCAGATGATACCTACAAAGCACTGTAAAGTGTTAAACAATAATACATATTAGGTCTAAAGGGGAATTCAGAGGCATCTGAGGACAGATATGTTTTCCCATGAGATATGCAAAGTGATGGAGAGGTGGTGAGGAGAGGAGAGACCTTCAGGGAGGAGTTTGCAGAGGAGATGCAGAGAAGATTTTGATTAAAGAAAAAATCTTGGCTTAAGGGAAAGGGGACAAGACAGGGTGAAAGGTGTTGCAGGAGCCCTGTAGCCTCATTCCTGAAAGTGTAAAACCAATTGTGAAATGGGGAACAAGATACCTAATTCTTAGCTAGTGCACCTGTAGATCAAGCTCTTTACGAAGGAGGTCAATATCATTCAATCCCTAGGGAAACTGAGGCACAGGGCCTGGCCATGACATGCACGTGCTCATGCCACAGACTAATGGCAAGGAGGGGATCAGAAACCAGGTTTTCTTTTCTCTCTCCCTCTTAGCCCAAGCCACTAGCTGCCTCCCTTTCATCACATCCTTGGCTGCACTGAGTGCCCTGATGCTGCTGGTGATATCTCTGAGTCTTGTCTGGACCCTCTGCCCTTCCAGGCTAGGTAATAAATACAGCCCATCCCAAAGGCTCTCCTGTAGGGAGCAATCCTGCTCCATCCCTCCTCCTGGGGATGACCAGTGTTCTTCCATGTCTTACATGAACACATGTAAATACCATGGGTGCCAAGACTGAGCTCAGAATGGGACTTTCCTGTATCAGGGTGATAGGTTTGTTCTCAGTCTAGAATTCTGAAAGAGCACTGGCCTTTCTGACCAGTCTCTCTCCATTTGCCATGTGTGGAGATGCACTGGGCTCCCACAGCTCAGCTGCGCCATTAGTCAAGGACCTACAGCTGGAGGAGTGGCCGTGGAGGAGGAACTTTTACTGTGTCTTTATTCCAGGATTCCAGCCCCAGACACCAGCACCTCCAGCCTCTCAGGAACACGAGGTACAGCTCTTCATAAACTGCCTCTGTCTAAATCAGTGTGTCTGCCTCAGGCACTTCTAATGTGTCCATCATCTTAATGTATTAAAGGCCTGCAAGCATTATTGCCAACCTAGCTGCTAACAAACTCAGGCATTCTGCAAACCATGTAATTGCTCAGTGCCTCAGTTTCCCCAGAGCTCCAAAAAGACACAAGAAGACCTAATTCGCTCAGCTATTAGGATGGTTATTTCATGATTGTTTCCAGCTGTACACTCCTTCAGGGCAGAGTTTGTCTTTGCTGTGGCCCACATTGTGTAAGGTAATTAGGTGCCTACCTCCCAGAGTTGGGCACCTATATGTTTTGAAGACCTGAGTCTGTGTGTGTCATACAATTCAGGGCACACTGTTGGCACATAACAAATACATAATAGTAATTGGTAGTACTGGAAAAGGATGGGTCTTCACTTTGGGTCTTCACTGTGCAGAAGATGGACCAGGTCAGGGTCAATCTTCCGGGGTTTGACTTCACACACCTAGTGAGGACACGTGAAATTCAACTGTCTGGGGTCAGCTGTCATCCCTTATACTCCTCTCCCATTGACCTCCCTCTGTGAGGAAGACCTGGTAAGTTGATTGTAGACCAGTTGATTCTAGCTACACAATTGCCATAGCTAGAATTGCGCATCTACAGTCGACTTTAATGTCCAGTGTACAACTGGCCTAAGATTTTCAGCTGAGACGTGCTCAGGACCTGATCCAAAGCCAACTGAAGTGAACCAAAGCATTCTGGTTATTTCCGTGGCCTGTGTGTGAGATCATAGATGAGCAAAAAGTTGTCACTGAGTTTTTAAAGTCACATGGGCCATTTCCATCAACATAACACATAATAGTTATAGGAAAAGTGGGAGAATAAGAGACAAGAGGGAATTTTTAGTAAGGTCCCTGGATGCTGAATTCACGTGTATACTCCAATCTGTCTCAGCATGTCCCTTTCATTTTACAAGGAGGCAGCTCATTTTACCAAACGTCTCCAAACAGGGTGGACTCATATACACTCGTCTGGCTTTTGATTCACGAAATCATGACAAGCGCACGATGCAGAGACCAGTCAGAGGAAAACGCACAGAACGCTGAACCATCTAGTGCGGCGGAATCCACACATGGGAGCTAGCTATTCTCAGCTCATCTGAACGAAAGCCGCTGACCTGCAATAAGGCTGTTTCTTGCAGTATCCTTTTTTCTCTGCTCTTCTCTGTTTGGAGAATAAATATCAGAAAATCCCCCAAAGAAATAGCCCCCAACAGGTGGAAAATCTCATTGAATAAAAATGATGATTGCGCAGTTGACTTTCCAGTTGATTTGTATATCCTGAAGAACTGGTTAAAAAAACGGCATTTTTCTCATCGAAAATTTTGATAAAAGCAAAAAAAAAAAAAAAGTTTCTTGAAATTTTCAGAAACAAGTTTTAACTTTTTATTGAAAAAAAAGGAATTTTTCCAGTGCTTGGCAAACAAAAAATATAACATCTTTTCAGCCACAAATAAAAGTTGTTCGTTTTTTCATTTTTTTTTCTTTCTTTCTTGGTTTTAATTTCTGACTTCTCAATCTTCTGACGACAACAAAAAATCAAAGATTTGTTTAATCAAAAAATCCAATTTTACTTTAGGAGGAGGCAATTTTTGATGGCAAGTTTTCAGCCAGGTCTGATAATTAGGAACAAATCCCTCACCCTTCCGGGGCTGCAGCAGGGCTCCCAGAGATTCATACATTGATAAAAGGGAAGGCCAGAAGGTATAATGGTCAGAGAACCTCTAGCGCGTCACTTGTTGGTACTGTGATCGTCAGACACTCAATCCTAACATAAAACCTGCAGTGATGGCAAATCCACCATATCCCTTGGTGAAAGGACCTGCTGCAGTTTTGCAGTTACCTGGGATGTATGTCAGCTGGAATTATGAATGGCAAAAATGGGTCTTGAGAGAGTGAAAACAACAAGGAATTCTGTAGAACCTTAGAGAAATGGATTTATTGGGGCATAAGCTTTTCTGGGTAAAACCCACTTCATCAGCTGAACTGGAGTGGAAATAAAAAGCCAGGCACATATGTCTGTAAGAAAATTACTGCAAAAGAAAAAAGTTGCTATCCATTGTAAATTAGGGTGATCAGCAGTGTTCCCTGTAAACTGAGTGCTTGGGTGGCCACCTGGAAGAGAGTCAAGTGCCACCCAGCTTACTAGCAGAGCACTCACCGCCAGCAGCATGCGTTTCTACCGGCGGTGCACATGCCTTGACGCATTTAAAATTTATTCCACCCTGGTGATCAGTCAGGAAGATGTAGCTGATGGCGAGATACAGATATCCATCAAGAGGAAGCTGCCTCTGTAGAGAGTTAACCAATTTAGACCCTTATTGAGGCTTAATCGTATAGTTTTGAATTCACAAATGAGCTCCTGTTCAGCTCCAGTTCAGCTGTTTCCCTTTGTAATCGAGTGAAGTTGTCTCTAACTCCATTAATCTCCAAGGTGCTACAGGACTCCTTGTTGTTTTCTACAGTTACAGATTAATACAGCGAGCCCTCGGAGCCTCTAGAAAGACTGTTAGGTCAGGCTCTGTCTCCCTGTCTGAGCGCTGGATCTGCTGCTCCACTGACTCACTTTGCTTAGAAGGCCAGATCCTTAGAATCCCAGGGGCCAGAGCCATCTAAAACACCACGTTAGCAATAGAAGGGGCGTCCTCATCACTGAGTCTGCGTGTGCTGCCTGTTTAGATCACAGCCGACTCTTTGTGAGCTGTCATAATGCTGCTTATTAGCACAACGCAGCCGGCTCATTACTAAAGCTGATGTTGCCTTTTTTTCAGCTAGTGAGCTGCTGCCGCTCAGCTTGCTGCATTTGAAAGAGGCCTTTGGAATTGTTTCGTGCTAGGTTCGGCTCTCACTTCTATGGCAGTCAATGGAGTCACAATCATAGGCGTGGGAAGTAAGAGTTTGCACCCGGTGTCCCCACACTGCTAACCTGCCAGCCCTGGGTCCCAGCCTCCGAGCCGTTCCCCGCCCCACCCCCCGCAGGTTCCCACAGTCCCTGGAGTCCAGGCCACCAGCTCTGCAGGTTCTAATGCCTCTCAAGGTCCCATCCCCTCCCCAAGCCGTTTTGCTGGTGGAGAGCAAAATTCCTATATGCTGTTAAAAGAGCTGGTAAAAGATGGTGCTGAAGCTCTGGTGTGCTGTGTTGTGCTGAGGTCAATAGCAGGGAAGGATGCTTGTCAGTTGGCAGGATCACAGCCTGCGTCCAGAGCATGCTGGAAGCATGTAGGCACTGTACCATTGGTAGTTAGGGTTAGGACCTGTTCTAACATTCCCCTTTTCTGTAGGCATCGACCCATATTCTCATAGGTATTTAAGCTCCTAACTACCATTGAAATCAAAGGGTGTTAAAGTCTCTGCATAGCTTTTGAGCAGGGGTGACTGGTGCCTGTGAGGGGGGGGGCTAGAAGGGACCCCCAGAGGAGCAGGGGGCAGTACATGGCGGCACCCCATTTAACAATGAAAATTTTGGGGTGGGAGCAGTGCGCTTCCCCAGTGCTACCACGGGACACCTACATCTGTGAGGATCTGGCCCACTGTGCTTAAATAGCTTTGTGATTTCTCCACTTTTGTCTGCACCTCTTACAGTGAGTCTGTGGGCCTGATTCTCATCTGCACTACCACCCTTTCACAGTATCCGTTCCTGCCAGGGTGAGCCTTGGTCCCTCTAGGCCTGGCAGTTCAGAGCCCCAGCAACTCTGAGCCTGGCCTGTCAGACCCCTGACATATCTGAGCCTGACCTATCAGAGCCCCATCACCTCTGGGCCTGGCAGCTCCGAGCTCTGGCACCTTTGGGCTGGCTGCATCAATGATGAATGGTCAAATTATTCCTTGAGCCCCGGCACTTCTTTCTTTACAAATCAAGCCGCTCTAGTAGCATCAAGTAAGTGGCCATATCTAATTTGCTGGCAGAATTGTTTAAAGGGACCCAAATGTAACAGGGAGTAACTTGCAGTCTGGGCCCAGCCTGCTGTCCTAACCTGGGCGAAACCCCTGCTGGCCCTGACTTTTGGCAGAATGTAGGATTTGGCCCAAAGATCTTCCTGCCTGAGATCTGTTTTAGAAGGGATGATCTAAAACATGCCAGTCAAGGAAGGACCCCAAAGGACCTGCCTCTGTAAGGTGACTGTCACTGCAGCCGTATGAGAAGCGGTGTACAGTATCACAGAGATGTTATCATTATCACACACACCAGCAGAAAAGTTCCCTTGCTGCTGTGAGCCTGCGGCAGGCTGGTGTGTGTACAAAGGATGTACAGCTTAGAGAGTGATGATGGCAGAGCAGGCTGGGCTGCTAGAGCCAGTACAGAAAGGTCACACAGGCCTGGACGTCTGCAGCACAGAGTGCGCAGCATCCACCTTGCGATGAGTTTTGCCTTGTTCAAAGAGTGAGCTCCATGTCATGGCAAACCACGTTGTTGCTCTTACAGCGGGTGGGGCAGGAAACAGCACAGAAGCTGTCAGTGAGCGCTGTTCACCTCTTTACAGCTTTGAACAACAAAATATACGTATAGATCACTCCTTGCTAAAAATATGACTGAGCTCCGCCAATGCCCCAGCCGTACAGTCAGGGTTCAAAGGAAAGCTAGATAAATTCATGGAGGTTAGGTCCGTCAGTGCTATTAGCCAGGATGGACAGGGAGGGTGTCTCTAGCCTCTGTTTGTCAGAAGCTGGGAATGGGCAACAGGGGAGGGATCACTTGATGATTCCCTGTTCTGTTCATTTCTTCTGGGGCACCTGTCATTGGCCATCGTCAGAAGACAGGATACTGGGCTGAATGGCCCTTTGGTCTGACCCTGGCTGACTGTTTTTGTGCTCTTACTGACTTGTCAGCTACGGTGACAGGTATCAGATACAGTTTTCACATGTTGATTGACCACATGCTGAGCCAGATCTCCCGCCACTGTGGAATTCTAGCAGGGTCTAACTGTGTGTCGCTGAAGATTGAAATATCTGATGTGCAAGGTGAAATCTGGCAAAGAACTGCGTTGTCCTGTCCATGGGCCAGATGGCTGTGTTGGCTGTTAAGCGTGTCATTTGGATCAGTCCTATGGAGGGAGGATTGCAAGGCATTAGCCATGTCAGAAGTGAGGAAGGTTGGGGTCAGAATGGATCAATCAGTGAATACGGGCACAAGACCACGGGGTGACTTTCTGCAAGGTCCGATGGATTAGAGATCAGCAGATCAGCTAGTCAGGACAACTCCTGCCATGTGAGAACAGCCTGTGGCACTCGCTGATGAAGGAGACCAGGGCTGAGACTCTGCAGACAGATGCTAACGTTTTGCGCTGTGGATGCTAAAGCACTGGCTGTCAGAGGCTGTGGGTCCAAGCCCAGTGCTCTGCACAGCCGGCGGCAAACACCCCGTTGGAAATGACTGTGCTCTTGCCCATGAATGCTCGTGACCTAATAAATAATGTATTAGTCTTTAAGGTGCTACTGGACTGCTTGTTGTTTCAGAATCCAGACAGGCCCTGCAGCTGCCGCAGTCATTCTTCCAGACCCACGCACGGCATGTGTGATCTCAGATGACCACACTCCCTCCCACTCCCCAGTAGGAGGAAGGAGCTGCATTCATGTGAGCAGGAGCCACGCACACCCCAGAGCAGAATTCCGTCTGTAGGGAACTCCAGCTATGGATGTGTGATGCCCAAACAGACAGGTCCAGCCTATGTAGGACAAGGAACTGCAAGGAAAGCATAGCTAAGCAGCCAGGCTCCCAGATGGTGTAAACTGGCATCACTCCATTGACTTCCCTATAGCTATGCTGATTTACACCATCTGGGTATCCAGCCCATTGGATTCAGTAGAGCTGCACCAATTTATACCAGAGGGAGATGTGGCTTACCACCTTCAAAGGAGCAATGCCCCTTTCCACAAGCGAGGATCTGGCCCCGTGACGCCAGCGGAATGATGGCAATTTGCACCACCTGGCAATTTGGTCCCTTGACAATGGTGTAGTGGCACCAGTATACATCAGTTGCAGATCTATCTTCATTGTTTGCAGTGGAGCAATGCCGATTTACACCCACTGGGCTCTAATCCCATTGATTTCAGTGGAGTAACAGTGGTTTACACCAGCTGAGTATCTGGCCCAGCAGAGCTCTGGCCAAGCTAAGCAGCGGTTCCCTTCTTCATGCTTGACCCAGTACATTAGTGAAAAACTACAGCCACCCAAAAGTATTTTGCTAGTTGGAAAATCTCCCCTCCGAAGCTGTGACTCTGTGGGTTAAAGAAACCACAAATACGTTACAGCCAAAGTTTCAGTAAACAACAAACTTCTGGCAGCTTTGACCTTTCTGACCACTTCTGCCTTCTCATGCTTTGCAGAGAGCTCTGCAGCGTGGTTCAGTCTTTTTGACCTTCCATCTGAGAACTTAAATCTTCAGGGTTGGAGGGGGCATCTACATTCACATTCTTAGCCCCTGAAGAGCACAAATCATAACTGCTCCTTTTATTTTACACAACGTGAAACATGCATTTCCCTAGCAAACACAAAGACCAACTCATAAATTGCCCATTTTCCCAAAGGCCCCCAACCCACCTGGCCCTCTTTGGCTGGATCAGCCCAGACAATCACTGCTACCTTCTAGTCCCAAACAAAAAAGCAGTCCTGTAGCACCTTAAAGACTAGCAATATTATTTATTAGGTGACAAGCTATCAGGGGGCAAACCCACTTCTTCAGTTCTGGAGAATCCTGATAACTGAGATGAAGAGAATTTAAAGCAAATGTTCCTATAAACCTGTCAAAAGGAAAGGGAGTTCAAAATTAACTTGGATTTAGTGTTCGGTCCTGAACTAAGGCCCTAAAAGCTGGATCTTTGTGAGCTGTTTCCTGAGGAAGTTCAGATTTAGATGCTGGCTTGTGTGATGCTGCCCCCAGCCGAGAGAGTTGTCTGCAGCAAGAATCAAACCTCAGGACCATTGGCTCTTAAAAACCGGAGCATCTGCTGTCGAAACTAAAAGGTGCTGTTTTATTCCCAAGCATGAAACTGGTCCATCAGTCGCTATATTTGGCCCAACCACCGCTAGAGGGCTCTACACTGCACTTAGAGTAGATCCATTTCCATGTAAAATATTGTATTGTCCAATACATTCCCTGAGATAAGGATGTTCTTTCACTGGAGCTGTCTCCTAGGAACCAAAGCAGCAGCATCATAGTGAATGCAACCTCAGGTGCTTACACTGGATAGTTTTAGCAACACTTGTGCCTGCTGGGCATGCAGTTAGTAAGAGCCCAGGTCTACCTTCCAGTGATGTAATAGATGAAGATAAAAAGAATAAGAAGCAACAGGAAGTGCCAGGAATGGCATTTCTATTCATTCTGGTGTTTCATTTTGTGTCAGGTCTTTCCAGACTGTTTCTCTCCCAACAGCTTGTTCTCCTGGGGCCTGTTTCACCATCATCCTGCGGCTCGAGCAATCAACTCTATGATTTTGCTCTCTTTGCACTGGGGTAGCTGATTGCACAAGGGGCAGGGCAACTGTTAGTCATAGCCTGATCAGGGAAAGCTGGTCAGTTGGTGCCAGAGCCCTGTCCCCGCAGCTGTATGAGTTGAGAACCCTGAGCTGTATCATTTTTCCCCTCCACTTCAGGGTCATTTTCTGCCTTATGCCGGCCGCAGATCTACCCACCCCATTTTTGTATCAGTTTACCTAAATCAGGGCGCAAAGTGACTAGCTTAAATCTATGCAAGGCTCAGCGTGGACGCAGATATCAGTGGTGTTTATTGACACAAACAATATCTAACTTCCTTCCATATCTTTTAATTAGCCATAACACTGCATCCTTTGAGGGACTTATACTAACTTGTGTTTTCTATCTGCTTTTCTAGATCAGTGCAGAACCGAGCATAGAGCAGCCCTGGGACCCAGAAAGAATCTGGCTTTTCCCATTCACAGCAGCGGCCACTCTCCCAGTTCTGATCTCCCTGCACCGGGTAAGTCAGGATTTTCTGCTTTTCCTGCTTGCCGGTCGCTCCATCATGCTCTGGCCATGACGCCTCGAATCAAAATCCAGCTGGCAGTATAAGACTCCACCCTGCATGGGGACATTTAGTAAAATTACTCCTCTAGTAAATTAGTAAAATTTACTAAAATTACTCCTCTCCTCATAATATGGATTGGTACAAACTGTGACAGACAGGCCATCCAAGTGCATTTATCTTCCTTATTGAAATTTCCCTCTTATGTCTCTGCCTTCCCTGTAAGTGTCACCTTGGGCAAATCACTTAGCCTTACCATGGCTCAGTTCCCATCTGTACAATGGGGAAACTGATGCTGTCCCAGCCAGGGGGATAAATACATTTAAAAAAAGGGGGAGATCAGATACTAGAATAAAGCAGATAAAGGAGAAAAATAATATTTTAAAGCCGTAGGAAGTTTGCAGAGGAAAGGCCCTGTTAGAGCAAAGTTTGCCACCAACTGAGGTCTTAAAGTCAGACTCCAGGGATGGTTTCCAATTGGATAATCACTATTGCTAATCACCCTTGGGCCTGACCTATAAGCTATGTCTACATTACATTCTCCTTTTGAAAGAAGAGTGCAAATGAAGGGGATCAAAAATGCAAATGAAGCACTGATTTACAAATCTCACACTTCATTTGCATAATCTCACATGATCCCTTTTTCAGAAGAGACTTTTTTGGAAAAGAAAAACAGCCTTGTAGACGGGGTTCTTTCAAAAATAACCCCCATTTTCAAAAGAACACATCTTCTTCCTATTTGGTTTCAGGAAGAAGGGTTCTTTTGAAAACAGGCTTTAGTTTAGAAAGAACTCCGTCCACACAATAGAAGTCTCTTCCAAAAACATAACCATGTGAGATTACGCAAATGAAGAGGGAGATTTGTAAATCAGTGCTTCATTTCATTTTTGATCTCCCTCATTTGCATTCCTCTTTCAAAAGGGAAATGTTGTGTAGATGTAGCAATAGCAATTATCCAACTAGAAACCATCCCTGGAGTCTGACTTTGAGACCTCAGTTGGTGGCAAACTTTGCTCTAATGGGGCCTTTCCTCTGCAAACTTCCAAGGGCTTTAAAATACTATTTTTCTCCTTTATCTGCTTTATTCTAGTATCTGATCTCCTCCTTTTTTAATGTATTTATCCCCCCCACCGGGGCACCATTAGTTTCCCCATTGTACGGATGGGAACTGAGCCATGGTAAGGTGATGCAAGGAATCTGTAGTGGAACTGATGCCAGGACTCCCAAGTCCAAGGGGGACTGGACCATCCTTCCTCTCTGTATTAAGGACTAATGACATATAATGAGACAGACTCTGCCCTGGAGATCTTACAACTGAAACAATGAATAAAACCTCCCAGAATTCCCCTGCTTCTCCCCATTTTACAGGTGGGGAAACTAAGGCATAGAGCCATTTAGGGATCTACCCAACATCATACACAGAGTTGAGAACAGAGTTCCCTCCCCTGCCCTCCTTTCTGCTACTTCTGCCATTAAACCAACTTTATGGATTATCCATCAAGCCCCCTAAGTGAATGAAAGCATTTGAAATGTCTGAAATGCATTTGGATGCATTTAACCATTTGGAGTGGAAATCCATCACCTACATGAGACAGAGAGTGACAGAGAAAATTGGAAATGTGGACTACCTGGTGCTCCTCTGGGGCAGGCGGTGAAGAGTAGCTGGGCTGACATCCTGTCACAGAGATAAACATCTGTAAGATCCTGTTCCATTGGCATTTCTCCAAAAGGAGCCTATAGGGCCCATGTACAGTGAGTGGGCATTGCTCTTCCATGCCCAGCATGGGGTGAACAGACAGATGATGGGATAACAACAGGTGAGTGAAAAGAGAATCAGTCATGCTGCTGGGCCATGGAGAATCAGACCCTTGGAAAACAAAGGTACTGAGATCTGGCGTTGTGACATATAGAATCATAGAACTATAGGCCTGGCTGGATGGGACCTTGAGAGGTTGTCTATTCCAGTCCCCTGCCCTCATAGCAGGATTAAGTATTATCTAGAACCTCCCTGACTGGTGTTTCTCTAACATATAGGGTGTTCAGACATCCCAGGAGCTAATAATCCCCAGGGGGTAAGCATGGGGATAGGATTTCATGCTGCGGGAGTTTGGGATGAGATGTTTGTATTACCTATAGAGGAAGGGCAGCAATTCCAGACAAGGCTCAGAGATACCATCAACAGCACCAGGGTTCCAGCTGCTGCCAGGGCTGTGACGTACAGAAAGCATCCTTTGTCAAAGCCTGTGGAGGAAGCAAACACAACTGGCTGACTTGAGTGGAGAAGACCAGGCTCACACGGCGTGTGAGGAGCTGGGTAGGAAATGGAATGCCAGTCCCATGAACATTCTCCAGATACTGCAAATTGCTCCTGTCCCAAACTGGGAGGAAAAAAAAATCTATGTTCAAATTTCTGTGACCCAAAATTCAGAACAAACCAAGGACCAGAACCTCTTTGGGACATTGAAAAGGTTTTGTTTCAATTCTGACCTTTTCTTCTTGACCACTTCTCAGTCTGCATTTACTAAAGTTTCTCCACAAGAAGCGTTCACTTGAAAAACTGACACATTCTGGTTCAGCAACGTAGAAAGGGACATTTTTGACAATTTTAAAACTTTTCTCCAGAAGTTTTTTTGAGCTAGTTTATTTGTCCAAACTGTCTCCGGAACTGTTTTGGTTTTGACAAATTGACATTCTTGGCAAAAGAAGATTAATTGAAAAATTCCCCAACTCTCCCAAGTAACAATTCACTCTGCCTACATCTACATGAGAGGGTTTTGTCAACAAAACCCATGGACCATCCACACTAAAAATGTGTTCAACATACTGTTGACAGAACTCAGCACTTTTGTCGACAGCCTTCTGCCTCTCCTCTTTGAGGCAGGACGCCTTCCTCAACACAATCTGTAAACAAAAAAAGTCATGTGGACACTCCAGGGGCCCTCTGTCAAAAGACAGGACTGTCTGCTGTGCCTCTGGCTAGCTGTTCTGTTGGGAGAGTGGCTGGGCAGGCTGGCTGCTCTCTGTCAACAAAGCAGATCAACTGAGTGATCAGCTTTCGTGTCTGGCCACAATCTGTTAACCGAAGTTTTGTGGGAAGATCTCTTCCAACAGCAACTTCTGTCAACAGATCACTCTAGTGGAGACATAGCCTCTGAGTTTGTACCTCTACAGAACAAGCCAGCAGGAGCCTTCAAGCCATTTCATACTGTCTTTTCATTACACCAATGATATTCCCTTATGTCACTGATTCACAGCCATTAACCAGAACCTACTCCGCAGCTTCTGCCACTCCTATTCACTTCTATGACCTAGGAGAGCATCTCTCCCAACGATATTTGACCCAATTTCACTGTGCAACTTACTTCACATGTGCTCTTTTCTGCAAGTTGTCCCAGGCCACATCTGCACTACAGACTTTTGCCAACATAGCTGTGCTGGTTGGGGTGAGAAGAGATGTGATCCCTCATTGGGAGATGCCCCAGCTGTAGACTTTAACTGGTACAGCCTGTTTCACTTACGGGAGTGGCTTTCCTATACTGGTCCAAAGCACAGCTTTTCTAGTGTAACTGCGTCCACACCAGGCACCCTTTGCTGATATAGTGTATTGGTATTTCTATACCAACAAAACACTCACAGGCTATGTCAACACTACAGCATTATTCCAGAATATCTTATTGCGGAGTTATTGTTCCAAAATAAGATATTCCAGAGTAACGTATCTACACTACAGGGAAGCCCCAAAATAAGCAAAACTTATTCTGAAATAGTGTGTCCACACACAATAAAGCCTATGTTGGATTAGATCCCCTGGAAGCACTGCTTCCAGGGGCTGTAATCCGAAATACTATGTCTACCCAGCAGCTTTATTTTGAAATAAGCTATTCCAGAATAGTTTATTTCAAAATAGCCCCTATTACCTGTCTACACAGGCCCTATTTCAAAACACCTACTTTGAAATAGGCGCTACTCCTTGAGGAATGAGATTTACCAATTTCAAAATAAGCCAACTGCAATTCCAAAGTTATTTCAAAATAGCGGTTGTGTTGTATAGACGCTCGCAAAGTTATTTCGAAATAGTGGCCATTATTCCGAAATAACGTTGCTGTGTAGACAAACCCCTAGTGTGGACATGTCTTCAGAAGGAAGTGTGGCATTGTCTGCAGTGACTTGTCTTTCCCTTCTCAAAATTCTCTGCATGTCTCTCTACACCTGAGTAACTGCAAAGAGTAATGCAGCCCAGGTGTCTATGCCAATTTATAACTTCAAGGCCATGCTGACCGAGAGCATGTCCCTTGGCTGTAGCTTAGATCTCACTCCCTTCTCGCTCCAAAAGCAAATGTAAAATCACTCACTTTCAATATACCTGGCCCTTTTCTTAACACTCCTTCCAGAAGCGTTGAATTTGACTTCGCAGGTGAGAAGTTTCCCACTGGTCCAGGTACCCATCGGGATGCTAATGTGACTTATGAGCATTAAGGATCCGTCCTTTGCTTTTAAGGATCGCACCAGCCCCTGTTCCTGCTGATTTCCAGAAATATTCCAGGAAATTTGGACTGGGTTGGAAACTCCATGGACAATGCAAGCCAGATCAGCCGTCCCAGTGGAGCTGAGGCCGTGGGGGGATGGAGCCAGAAGCAAAACCCAGCTGCTGGTAGTGTAGCTGTCTGAGCGGAATAAAGCAGAGAATGTATTGTTCCATCCTGTGTCTGACTCACACCAGACCTGCCGGCTGTTTATTATCTAATTAAGGGCACGAATTTAACTTGGTTACAATTGTACACTTCCTCTGAAGTCAATACAATTACACTGAGGTAACTGACCGGCTCTTAGGAATGTTAATCTCATGAGATGGGGATTCATTCAAAGTGGAAAATTCTGCAAAAAGGCAAGGATAAATGCAATCAGAGCTGCTAGGATGTTTCTGATCTAGCAATGATAACCGTAAAACCATGCTTAGAGATCCACAGGTGGAAAGCACTAGGTACCCGCTAGAGGAGTTTATTATTACTGTTATTCAGAAGCTCTTTAAAATAATCCCTGTCATCTTTGACCATTAAAGGAATATTTTTAATTGAACCCCCCCACCCCAAAAATGCAGAACTGGCGTCTTAGCAGTGCTGCTTAGTTGCCATTTTTCAGCTTAGTTTCCACTTTTCAACTATTTCAGCTTTGAAAATTCTACTGTCTTTGTTCTATTTTCCTGGGCTTTTTAAACACCTCTGCACGGTCAGTTGTTTTTCTCCTGCGGTAACAGCGTTATCTTTCCTTACCTCCAACAACCAGTGTGGATTCATTGTCAAAAATCAGATAGCTGCTGGGTTTAACTGCACAGTAATAGTCCCCAGAATCATCCTGCTGGACGTTGTAGATTTCTAACGTCAAGCCGCGTGTCCTGGGTCTGCAAGCAAACTTACTTACATTTTGATCATTTAAGCATTTCTTAATGCAGGTGATCCCTTCACCTTCTCTTCTCCTGTACCAGTAAACTGAAATGCCACCTCCTTCCAATTTTTCATCAGAAGAGCAAGGAATATTTGCTGTAGCACTAATTTCAACAAACAGGAATCGCTGCTTCTGGTACAGAGATAACTGTGCTCCCAACACTGCAAAGATAAAACAGGGTATAATTATTAACCTCCAGTCTTCCTCGGCTACAGAATACTGGACACTAGGAATTCAAATGAATTATTTTTCATAATATTGATGTCCTGTAACAGTGCCTTGCTAGAGATCGTGCTAAGACTATGGGGTGAAAGCATGCAGATTTCATAAATTCTCTGAGCCCAGAATAGCAGATGTACCACTTTCTCAGGACTGGAAATAGATGCTCTAAGAAATGAGGAAGAAGTTTTACCCATGGACGACAAGAGCAGGTATCTGACAAACGCCATCTCTATAGGAGTAAATTATTTACAATCCTACAACTCCAGCTCAGAGGCTGCTGTCTGCTGTGCTGCGAAAGAGCCCAGTAACATGGTCTGTGAACGCCTCCCCAGGGGATGGGCTGTGGTAGTGATAGATACCTTTGGCAGGTACTTGCACAGAAATCGAGCTGGATGGGGCACGTCTAGTAGGCCATCCCGTTATTTGAAGGTGATGGGTTATTTCTGATGGCCCCATGTTGCCCTCCAGGTTTTTAATAGCTGTGAGCTGCAACTGGGACCCAGCACATGTACCCCTCCCTGATTACAAATATGTCCTTTGCTCACATCAGCTCTACAACTTCCAAGTGCCTATAACTGAAATTGGCTCTGGGAGGAGGCAGGTGTTGGGGATGCAGGCCTAGAGGCAGATTATCCTATTGAAACGATCACCCACTCTGTCTGGGTCTCCTGGGTGTTAAATGAGCTGAGGCCATGATAGCACCATGCTGCTGTCTGTTAGGTTTATGCCCTGAACTTGCCGTGAGAATTTCACCAGCAACTCCCTTTGTTTCTGGGGTCTGCAACCTGTGGCTCCAGAGCCTCATGCGGCTCTTTAAGGATGTCTTTGTGGCTACTGATGCTGTAATTGCAAAGTGTTAAAAAAAAGATTATTTTCAATAAACGGTGAACATCTAAAACCTCAACAGTGAACAACTCCTATCTAAATAGCAAACGACATATGATCTCGCAGAGTTGGCTAACTCCCACTTTAATATGCGCACTGCATTGTGGGATATGATGCTGTGTGTTTTGATTATGTTGCTAATAAAGTCTTGATTTTGAAAAGGAAAAGGAAGCTTGCAGCATTCTTGCTGTGAAGGGCAACACACATTTAAGAACAAAAACTTAAATGTGAACTAAAATGGGCCTCATTAAAGTGGGGTTGGAATGGCTTCAAAAAAGAGGAAAATCAAAGATGAAAACAGAGAATTTCAAACTGAATGGACCCAATCCTTCACATTTATATTGAGTTCTGCTGGGCTCCCTTTATATCTCATTTGCCAACAACGAAAAAGGCAACCGCGAGAGGCATTTTCTCAAAAAACACACTACTTTTGCCAAACAGTATCCAGCTGGAGATGCCAGAAAAAAAGCCCTGGAGGAGCTGCTATGCAAAGTAGAGCAAGGCAATACACATTCACTGAAGTGGGGAAATCATCAAGCAGCATAACAGTGACTAGTTTACTGACTACTCATGAGATAATGAAATGAGGAAAGCCATTCATGGATGGCAAATATCCAAACATGTTGCTTTATCAAAGTATCAGGGTAGTTGTACAGTGATTTCAAAAACAAAATTATTCAGAGTGTAGCGTCCTCCAGAGAGAGAGAAGGTTCAGGAGCAAAAGTAAGGAAGATAGTGGTACAAACACACATGTGAAGTATGAGGAAATAGAATATATAAAAAGTGTGTGAACATCCTGCAGTAAACATGTATCTCATTACAAATCATTGTGCGCCATAATTAAAATAGAAGTTTCAAAAAGGATGGTTTGATATTATTTATTAAGGACTGTCTCATATTTGCATGCATTGTGGCTCTTAAATTATTGAGTTTTTTACCAGATTAAAAAAAAATGGCTCTTCTTGCTGTTTTGGTTGCCAACCCGTTTTGCTTGCACAGACAGAACCTTATCAAAGTCAGGGGAGTTCACAGGGGCACAGGAGTCTGACCCTGTGGGCCTCAGTGCAGGATCAGGCCTTAGCTCATGCGTCCAGAGTGAAGTTGTGGCTTGTGTTCTGCTGAAGTAAGGCCAGTGTTTCCTTGAGGCACAGGGAACCTGCCCCACCATGCTGACTTCCTCTTGTGCCACTGTTTATTAGGCCTGTATGTGGTGGGGGGTGTGTGTGTGTAAAGGCTATGAACGTACCCCCACCCCATGTCTGGTTTTTCTCCCTTCCTCCCTGCCGCACTCTGCAGGGGGAGACTGTAGGGCATGATGGGGGAGCCCAAGGCACCCTAGGAGCTGTAGTTCCTTGGCAAGATCCCTACCTAGAGAGGTGGCCCTGGAGCAGGGAAGGGACTGCATTTCCCAGCAAGCCATTGGCTGCTAGCAGCAGCAAAGGAAGGAGGAGACAAAGGGGTACCTGTAAGACCCCTGCACAGCACTTACTGTGCATGGAGAGGGCTGTTGCAAAGGGGAGGCACTGTGAGTGGAGAACTTGGGTGCTACTAGCCTATATATAGTCTTCGTTGAAAAACTCTGAAGATGAAGACTGGCATATTTTGGAATATTGTTTTTCACTTATGATATCACAGTGTGATCCTAGAAGGTAATTTCCATAAAACCTTTATTAACGTACACAGTGTTAGTATCCTGTAAGAAAATCATTCTACCAGTCACTGTTTCCACTCAAATTTTTCATTAACCTCTCATGCACACTTATTGCATGACTAGTTCAAACTCCTTTATGTTTAAAGGTCCTCCTTAACAAAAAAAAAAAAAAGTACTCTGCCCAGAAATCCCTGCATACGGGCTGGCTTACGCTGGAGCAAAAAGCATGCCATGCTTTGGCTAGAAGGGTGGAGTTCTGCACGTACTTTGCACTGCGTATGCCAGAAAGTAAGCCCTAAGTGAGGTGTGCCGTGAGTAGATTTGAGTGAAAGTTTTCATCCAATACATTTGGTTGATGAACAGAGCTGATTGCATGACACTGAAAGTTTGGCAAATTTGTGTCCATTTTGCCAAAACATTTGGGTCAAAAAGTATCTAAGAACTTCAGGAAAACTCTAATATTTTAATTTTTCAGTTCAAAATTACATCTCCCCACCCCCCCATACACATTTACATGAATTTTATTTTAAAAACCCAAATCAACAAAGTGTTTGGAAATGAACAGTCTCAGTCTGTCCACAATGATTTAGTTTTTTAACTTTTTGATTGCTGCAGAAAATTTAGCAATGTTTTGTGTTGTGGGGGGTTTCAATTTTTATCGCACAATTGCCAGCAAACGGAGTCATCTCTTATTCTCCCCTCTCTAGCTCTGAGGCTGTTTCACCAATGAGTGAAAATGAACCAGCTTTGCAAAACTATCCAGCTCAGCCGCAAAAACAGATTGGGTTGCTTTGACTAGGGTTTAGATGAAAAAGAGAGTGATACTTTTACTCACCCAGCAAAGAGTAATGACTGGCTCCTGGCAAAAAGAGATGTGGAATTTTGCAAGGCTGAAATAACAAACAAATATTGCAATGACTGTTGTAGTAACACACAGGGGCTCCAACTGAGATCTCACTGTGTCAGATGCAACATAGGGAAAGACAATCACAATGTTACATACTCATCTGGCCTCAATTACTATAGTACATGAGCACCTCGTATTTCTTTATGTTTTGATCTTCACCCTTTCCCCCGTGAGGCCTGGCAGTGCTATTATCCCCATTGTACAGATGGAGAAAGCAAGGCACTGCACAACTAGGTGATTTGACCAAGGACACACAGCAGGTCAGTGGCAGAGCTGGGAATAAATCACAGACCTCCAGAGTCTTCTGCTCGTTAGATAATACTGCTGCTCCAGGTGATGCTTTAATAAGGAACAGAGGGACCTAGAAAACACAGCTGTCCTTATCTGGCTTCGCTGCATTCTCTCTTCCACAGTCTACATGATTCAGTGGGGGTATCTGCAAGTGGGAATGGAAAGAATGTGCATTGTCTTGAACTGGATTTGATGAAGCAGGCTATAAAAAGCCCTGAAGGTGCAGCGGTGTTCTACACTGGCTTCATTTAAACGAAAAGTGCAACAAGTGAGCCACATCACAGAGTGTGTGGTCTTGGACCAAAGGGTGAGTCAGAGGACCCAGCACGATGGTCAAGGTGAGAATTCAAACAGCGAATATCTCCGTGCAGCAAATGGAAAAAAAGATGCGACCAGTTCTGTATCATTTCCTTCCTGGTCTCGCTTTTAATGAGAACTCAAAATAGGATGCCCAAAGCTAGGGGAGCTTATAATGTACCGCAGGCTGGGTCTGTACCGCCGGTGGAACCTAAAGGAAATGCAAGTGTAAGAGTGAGCACTGCAGAGCTGGGTGGATGTCCCCCCGGGGAAGATGCCTTTGCATAGCATCCACCAGCTTTGCAAAATGATCTCTATTGCAAAGGAGAGCCAGTTACTGAAAGGTCTCAGAGGACAGGGAACAGGCTCCGGAGCAGTGTTCCCTCTAACTTTTTCCATCTGTGGGCAGAATAAATTTTCTTATGCGCACCAAGGCACGTGTGGATGTGCACCACAAATAGAGATATATGCTGTTGACTGTGGGTGCTCTGCTACTCAGCTGGGCAGCACCCAAATCATAGGATAGAATCCTAGGGCTGCAAGAGACCTCAGGAGGTCATCAAGTTCAAATCCCCTGCCCAAAGCAGGATCAACCCCAACTAAATCACCCCAGCCAGGACTTTGTCAAGCTGCGACTTAAAGCCCTCTAGGGATGGAGATTCCACCACCTCTCTAGGTGACACATTCCAGCGCTTCACCACCCTCCTGGTGAAATAATTTTTCCTAATATGCAACCTAGATCTCCTCACTGCAACTTGAGACCATTGCTCCTTGTCAGAGTCATAGAATCATAGACTCCCAGGGCTGGAAGGGACCTCAGGAGGTCATCTAACCCAGCCCCCTGTCTAAGTGGGATCAACCCCAACTAAATCATCCCAGCCAGGACTCTGTCAAGCCGGGACTTAAAACCCTCTAGGGATGGAGATTCCACCACCTCTCTAGGTAACACATTCCAGTGCTTCACCACCCTCCAGCTGAAATAGTTTTTCCTAATATCCAACCTACCCCTCTCCCTCTGTAACTTCAGACCATTGCTCCTTGTTCTGCCGCCCATCACTATGGAGAACAGCCTTTCTCCAGCCTCTTTAGAACCCTCCCTCAGGAAGTTGAAGGCTGCTATCAAATCGCTCCTCGGTCTCCTCTTCTGCAAACTAAATAATCCCAAATCCCTGAGCCTCTCCTCATGTCATGTGCTCCAGCCCCCTAAATATTTTGTTGCCCTCTGCTGGACCTTCTCCAGTGCATCCACATCCTATCTAGACTGGGGGGCCCAGAACTGGGCATAATACTCCAGACGTGATCTCTCTCTGGGCAACAGCCCAAGCACTCAGTTTACAGTGAACACTACTCCAGAGCCTTTCAGTTCAAAGGCCTTGTGTAGATCTGACTGGGGATTTTCTGATGAAAAGATTTTGCTACGGAAAATGCTGATTTGTCCAAACCAAAGCTGTTCGTGAAAAAAGTCTGGTTTCAACAAATCCCCCAGCTAGACATGTGGAAGGAAAGAACAGTTTTGAAATTGTCAGGATGTCCCATTTTGGTGTTTTCTTCCATTAGATTGCTTCATTTTTTGCCCCTTGTCTTCATATGCAGTAACACCCTCTTACATATATGCTGTTGTTAAATTCAGAGGGAGGGTTTCTAACCTGCCTGGCTGGTCATGCAAGGCTGGAGCTCTGCTCCTCTGAAAACTTCATTCATTTCAAACACAGGGCGGGATCATCAGTGAGTTGGTTGTTTTGCATTCAGAGGGCTAATTGAATTGGCAGTTCTGGGGCCTGCAACAAAATGTGATTTTGCTACAGTGACATCTTGTGGCTGAATGAAAATTTAAACCGGATGACTGCTAACAGTAAAATCCTGCATGCCATACAGCCCCCATAAAAAACAGTACAGTATTGTCAATCCCAAGCACTCAAAAATCATGTCAGGCCCAGCCCCACCTACAGTCACGCTTTGGTTTAAAAACTATTATCTTTACACCCCATATTCACATTTTTGATCCAAAATCTCATGAATGCCTCTTACCCATTCTATCATCCGGAACTCTCAACTAACCAGCATTTTAACCGTAAGCAAATTTTAGTTACATTTTCCATAAATTCAGTATCGTGAAAGTAAATACAAATAAATACAGCAAATACAGTATAAGTTTACAGTGTACAATACTACCATTGTTGGTAAATAAAGTATTCTGCATACATTTTTAATACCTAATCTTATTTTCTGCAGTGTTATGCATTGCTAGGTATACCTCTCTATTATCCAGAATATTTGACTATCCAGTAACCTTCCAGTCTCAGGGCTGCTGGATATGAAAGAAAAAAGTAGTCATGTAACATTTTCAAGACTAACATTTATGGATTGCTTTGAAGTGCTTTAAAGTCTCTGAAGTCTTACATGACTTCTTTTTTGTTAGGATACAGACTAACATGGATATGAAAGAGTTTACTGTACATAATAAATAAAACTGCTAGTCTTCGAGGTGTTGCAGGACTGCTTGTTTTTTTCTGAAGCTAGAGACTAACACAGTGACCCCTCTGAAAGTATTCACCAATAAGGAGACTCTAAGACCACAGAGTCAAGTACACCCCCCATTGCAGCATAGTGTGATAAAATGCAGCTCAGGAGAGCCGCACATGTGGGGAGCCCCTCTGGCTGCTCTGCGCACGCGCCCCATGACGGTGCAACAAGCATGTGGCGGCAGCAACAGCCGAGACAGCTCCTCCTGCCCTGGCAGGCTCCAGCCACGGGGAAGCTAGCACAGTGTGGCTTCAGCCCCCGCTGCTTCCGTGGTGAGGCTTCAGCCTGGGGTGGCTCGCATGGCTCCAAAGGAGTAATCTCGCCGGGGGGCGGGGGTGCCTGGCTGAGGGAGGGGCAGCACATGGCTGGTGGGTGGGCTGTGGTGGTGGGTTAAATTTCTCTTGGACACCACTACTCTAGGAATTGGAGCTTTAGGAAAAACACCCACTATGTTCTGTAATAAACAAATACAATAACTAATAATCACGCATGAGGAATTCATTCTTATTAGTTATGTAGCAGCCCCATCCAGGGGCTCCCATCTGGCATAAGGACTCTGCTGTGCCAGGAGCTGTACAAACCCAGAGTGAAAAAGCCCCAGCCAACTCCAGAGAAGAATTTTGCCTCCCGGCCACTGATTCCAGGCGGGAGGTGTCCCTGCTCTACCCCATGCTCTGCTCTCTGCCTGGTGGAGGCTGGGTAGGGGTGTGTGGATTTGGGGGGTGGGGCCAAACCAAAGCCCGGGATATGGGGGGAGATCAGCTCCTGAGCCAAACTTCGCAGTTTCAGTTTCGGGTGCGTTTCTGGCCCGGCCCTGCAGGCTGCGTGCGGATACTGCTCCTCGCACCTGCCCGCCAGACCATCCGGCACGTGGCTTCTCTCCCACCCCGCGGCCCGCCCAGGAAACTACACCTCCCGGCATGCCCTGGGGCGGATTCGGTTGAGCGATTCCTGCGACAACCTACCCTGGGAGCACGTGCCGCTCCCTCGACCATTGGTCAGCCCGACCGCGTCCATCCGCTGGAGGCGGGGCCCCGCTCCTGGCTTTGTGTGGTGTCTCCTGCTCGGCTTCCGTAGCGCCCGGGATCGCAGGTGCAGCCGGCGGCTTTTTGCCGGGGGTGGCCCTTCCCCCACGGCTCTGGGCCCCACCCCCACCCGGCCGGGACCTATCGTCCGCCCCCACTGTCCTGGGCCCCAGCGCCTGACACCCCCCCAGCCCCGGTGTTGGGCTCCAGCCCCGCCCTGGCCCCCCGTTCCTGCCCCTTTGCCCCGCGCCCGACCCCCGCTCTGCTCCCAACGTGTCTCTCCAGCCCGCGAGCCTAACGCGCTGTCCTCCCAGATGTGGGCTGGGCCCCGGGGTCTGACCTCCCCCCGCCCTCCAGAGCCTGACTCCGCCGCGGTTTGGGGGGCCAGAGCCTGACACCCCCCGCCGAGCCCGCAGTCATGGGGGTCACTGTGTTCTTCGGCTGCACCTTCGTGGCTTTCGGTCCGGCCTTCTCCCTCTTCCTGCTCACTGTGGCCAGGGACCCGCTCCGGGTCATCATCTTGGTGGCCGGGTGAGTTTGGGGCTGGGGACTCTCTCCCCCTAACTGCCGGGGGGAGAGCTGCCTGGCGCAGGGGTGGCAGTGGGGACTTCTTCTGTGGGGGCGGGAGGTGCTGGGGCGGAGCTGGGGCTGCCCCATGGAAGTCAGCCTAAGGCTGAATACATCAAGGGAGGAAGTGCAGGGAACACCCGCGTGCACACGCCCGTCATGAGCCACTTGGGTTGGAGGGGTCCACACTGGGTATCCCCTGTGAGATGGGGATGGATGTGTCTGGGGCATGGTCATGGGGTGTGTTGAGGTGGAGGTGCTGTAGATCCCCATGGTGGGACTGGGTTAGCCTAGAACGGAGACAGCCCCTTGTGTGATCTTACTGGCCAATGGGAATGGAAACTCATTGGGATGGGGGTTGGTAGGGACCCCATCATGGTGATTATCATGTAGGTTGAAGACTTACAGGGTGATCGCGTGAAAGAGGTCTGGTGGGAGGCAGAGGTTGCCCTTGTGTCAGAGTTAGCCTGGAGTTTCCTGCTGGCAGTTGGAGGGTGTCGTCTTGTGTGTTGTTTCTGCGGTGACGGGCCTGGGCTTGGCAGAGCCCCCCACAGGGGAGGTTTAATTTTCTGTCGCCTTGCATTTCCTGGCTTCTCTTCTGTCTTTCACCTTTTTGGGCCTAACTGAACATTACTGAGAGGATTAAGTTGCCTTTCTACCTCTCCTGGTTTCCCAGCAAATAGGTTCCAGGACTTCAACTCTCGTGTTCCAGTGGAGCACAGTGGCCACATGGCTGCAACCTTATCTGCACCTTAGCTCTGTAAGTTGTGTATCAACTGTACAGGCTGGGTGTGACATCGCTGGCTGGTGCCAAACAGCTATGGAGCAAGCAGGGTCAAAGTTTAAAGCACCTTTGTTCAAATCTTTGCTGTTCTAAAGTCCAGTCAGTGTTCAGTGTTTGCACTGTGTTATTCCCCCTCACGCAGGACCTGTTCTGGATGCTTGGTTCAGCTTTCTGGGCTGTGTGAGTGTCCCTCAGTGAGTGTCTGGCAGCAGGGATTGGATATTGGACCCCTGGGTAAAAAAGCATGCAGCTCTACTGTCTGATTTAAAAACCTCAGACTGTAGCAGGCTCACACATGGCACAGGCACCACTCGGGGGTGACAGAATACCCCACCAAGTGCAGAGGAGGGGCAGATTACAGACTCCTCAGGACAAAGGGACATTTTTTGGCACAAAAAAAAATATTGAAATCTTCCGTAAGACACCCCCCACCCCCCATGTGTTGCACCCGTATGTTGCCTCTTGCGGGATTGAGGCTACAGGTTGAACCTCTCTAATCTGGCACACTCTTCTCTGGCAACATTCATAATCCGGCATGATTTTAGTTAGCTGGATGACTGCTTATCGTGGGTGTGGCCAAGTTTCCCGCAGTCCCATAAAGTTTGTTTCCAGCCACCAGTCCTGGCTCTCAGTGCTCTGTGCTGTTATTTAGCTCTAATTTACTCCTATGTGTCTTCAAAGAGCCCAGTAAGCTGTGAAAGTGTTGGTAATGCTGCTAGACAAAAATGACCTCCTGTAGTCTGGCATATTCTTTCCTCCAGTTCTGGCTGTGTCCCAAGGGCACTGGGTTAGAGAGGCTCAACCTGTACCAGTTGATCAGTGACACTTGGTGACAGCAGCGGTAGGAGGCATTTGCTGCTTCTGGAAGGAATTTGAAACAGCCGAGGTCGATTGTTGCTCTGGTGTGTGTGTTTCTCTGCAAGGGTGGACCTGGGAAGGAGATTTGTGTTCTTGTATCTTCCCCATTGTGCAGAGAGGAAGTGCCTTCCCCGGCATTGCTGAGTGAGTCAGTGCCAGCTCAAGGAGTAGAACCTAGGGCCCCAGACTCCAAGTCTCCTGTGAGTTTTCTAGGTTGCGCGTGTTCTTCGTGCCCAAGCCTGGGAGAAGTGTGTCTCACACAAGCATGATCGAGTGCAGAATGAGGTGATACAACTTCCCTTGCTGAGCGCATGACCCAGAGGGAAACTACTGCCTTGACGACACCCATCTTTGTTTGTTTCCCATTTCTCCTTCTCTCTGACAGGGCGTTTTTCTGGCTCGTTTCCCTGCTGCTGGCCTCCTTGATCTGGTTCATTTCAGTGCATCTCAGCAATCGGGAGGATGCCAGGCTCCAGTACGGCCTCCTGGTCTTCGGGGCCGCAGTGTCGGTGCTGCTGCAGGAGGCATTTCGATTTGCTTACTTCAAGCTCCTCAAGTAAGAGAAACTCCACTAGGAGCAGCCAGTTCCCTGCTTTGAGAAACAGGGGCATGGAGACGGCCCTCCTTGGGACAGGGCTTTGAGGTCTCCTGGTGAACCGTGCTGGATACGTGCTTCTGGGGTTGTTATTAAAAACCGTGGGTGGAACCTGATCGTAGGACCCACTAATGAGAGTTGTCAGTTGGCTGCTCTTTTTCTCTGCCATTTGCCACTTGCTTGATAAATGCCACCTCCCCAGTGTGCTGCCCGACCCCCTTCCAGTGCATCTCCTGCTTCACGCCCATTGGCCATTCTCTTCTTTCTCTGCCCCCCAGGAAAGCTGATGAAGGTTTGGCAACACTCAGCGAGGACGGGCAGTCTCCCATCTCCCTCAAGCAGATGGCCTATGGTGAGGAGCTGCTAGGCAGGGGCATGTGCCTCCCTCCCCCACCCCAAGTAAATAGTGCCCTAGCGATAGAGGTGATGTAAGAATTGGAATAGGACAGCTGGTATACAGCAGTGTCTGCCTTCTGGGCCCTGCTGACTCAGTGCTGCAATTGTTGTCTGGCTGTCATGTTAACTTCTGCCCCTTGCCAGTAGCCTTGGCATGCACACAGGGTGCCTCTACCTCCCCTTGCTGCCCCATCCCCTCCCTGCCCCACAACGAGTTAGGGGCGTTGAATTCTCTGGGCATCTGTGAATGGCAAATCCGGCGCCTTATCTCTTGGCAGAGCAGTGATAACATGGAGTGTTACCCAGCCAGCTGGGAGCAGCTGTCCATGTGCCCCTGCCCCCCCAAAGCACCTGTAGCTCAAGGGAGTCTCCTGATGGGTTTGCCCCCCGCCCCCATGCTCGTCAGTTGAGTCCAAAGCTCATTGTAGTCTGTCACACACCCCTAGTAACTTGATCACTATTGTCAATATCCTCTTCCTCCTCTTAGTGTCAGGGCTGTCCTTCGGGATCATCAGTGGAGTCTTTTCAGTCATTAACATCCTGGCGGACTCCATAGGGCCGGGTGTCGTAGGGATCCACGGGGATTCGCCTTATTACTTCATCACATCAGGTAAAGTGGGAACACCTGTGCTCTCGGGAATGATTTCAGTGAGGCCAAAGTTCTAGTCACGCCTCTGCCATTGAGTCACTGTGCAGCTCTGGGCCCTCACAAAAATCCTTATACCTCTGGTAGAGCTTGGTGTGCTGATGACTAGCCCGTATTTTGAGAGCCCTGGATGAGAGAGCCTGTAGGAACCACTTGTATCTGTGCATGCTTCTTCCAAGTGAGATGTGACACGGAGACCCTCGGTGTGCTGGGTCGCAAATGCTCCCCATACAGACCCGGGTGTTAGCTTCAAATTCGTCCCCTCTCCCACCTTCAAATTCCACTGGGGAAATGATTTCCACCTCCTCCATTAAAATCTGTTGTGCGGGTGATTGCTGGGCTCCGCTGCAGAGGTGGCTGCATTTCAATAGCTGATGCACAAACCTGTCTACAAAACACTTAGGGGAGCCTAAGGCAGAAAGGTGCCATAGCAGTGGGGAGACTGGGGTAACATTGTTGCCATTGGGAGGGTTCAAGGTGCTAAGAGCTCACTGGCCTGTCCCCTTCTCTCTCCTAGCATTCCTGACCATGGCTGTCGTTTTACTACACACGTTCTGGGGGGTGATCTTCTTCGATGCCTGCGAGAAGCGGCAGTATTGGTCTGTGGCGCTGGTGGTGGCCAGTCACCTCATCACATCTGGATTGGTGAGTAGAGCTGAAGCCAGTGCTGATAGAGAGAAGTGATTGGATCCCACGGGGATGGCTGGCGGTCAGGGGCTGGCGAGTGCTGCCCTGTGGTTTGAGGGGGCAGACAGGTGCTGGGGGAGATTCAGCCAGGCTGCAGCAGCTCTGAAGATTGTACTTGTCTCCTCAAATGTCATCAAAGCTCATTCAGAGCCTGTCACTGCCTGGGCGAGTCACTCCCTGTTCTGTCCCTCCCCCTGCGGCAGCTGATCTGACACGCGGGAGGAGATGCTGAGAGAGGGTTTAAGCCGTGTCAGTAAAGGACTGAGGGGTCCTGAACACCCCTTGCGAGGGGCTTTGTATTATGCACTGAGTTCCCGGTAGTGAGATTGCTGCGCAGAAGAGGCAGCAGCGATCACTCACTCTGCTCAGAGGGTGGGTAGGAGCAGGGGACACTGCCTGTCTTTCCCATCCCCAAAACTGAACGTGTGGAGCAGAGAGCTGTCCCCATGGGCCCTGGGTGCCAGGGCTCTGCAGGCAGAGGGAGGGCGATGGTGCATCTAACCTCGCTCTCCATCTCTCCTAGACGTTCCTGAACCCCTGGTACCAGGCCAGCCTGGTCCCCATCTACATCATGACCGTCTCCATGGGCGTCTGGGCCTTCTTCACAGCCGGCGGCTCCTTACGCAACGTCCTCGCCTGCCTCTCCTGTAAGGCACCAGCCAGCTGCCTCGCAGGGCGGGGCTGTGGCGGGCGCCAAAGTCAATGAAAACACTGGCTACCGCGCGAGCACCAGATCCACCAGGACGCTCCCTTGCCCCAGGGGTGCTTTGGGGGCAGGGAGCAGTGGCACATGGACACCACTCCCAACTGGCTGGGTACATCCTGCCCCTCCCACACGCTCTGCCCTGGTGCAGGATGATTGTCACACAAGCTTGGAAGTTCTCCTGGACCTTGATTCCCACTTTGCCTGCGGACGAAGGGGAAGAGAAGGGGTTAGCCAGTATTTCCACTTGCCCCGTGACTGCTCTGCCCCCATGGTCTGCGGGGGCGGGGGTGGCTGTTCACCTGCAGTGCAGGCTCCCTCTTGTGGTAGCTGGGAGGTACGGCAGTGGTATGGGAGGGGCAGAGACTCAGCCGGGCGCTGGGGCTGCTGCGGCAGACACTGACACTCCAGACGCAGCGTGGGGGAGACAGCCCCGGTAGCTCTGAGTCACCCTACAGCCCAACAAGCCAGTACAAAGCGCACGGCCTCAGCCCTGGCCCTGTGACCTTTGCTGTGTCTGCCGAGAGCCCGGCAAGGAGCCTGGCGTGCACCGTTCCAGCCAACTGCTCCCACGCGTGTGCTGAATGAGTTTGTTGGGTGCACTGACGTAGCCAAATATGGGCGGCAGGGATGGGGCTGCCGGGTTTGAAGTGGGCGTGAGGGGCCGTTGGGGTGAGGGCTCCGGCTGGGGAGGTGGTTGGGAATGAGAGGCTCAGGGCTGGAGCAGAGGGTACTGGCGGGGGTGAGGGCCCCAGCTGGGGAGATGGGCTCTGGGGTGGAGCCAGGGATGAGGGTATTGGGGTGCAGGCTGCCCTGATGCTGCAGTGATGAGAGAGGACTCTCCACATCTCTCCCAGCAACAGCAGCACCTGGGATGGGGACGAGAGGCATCTTTCCCTGGATGCAGCAGCTCCAGGTTGGGGGCTGGGGAGTAGACACCTCCTCCCTGGTCACTGCAGGTCTGGCTGAGGCCCCAGTTGGGCATCTCAGCCCCATACAGGCATCATTTCTGTGGGTGCTCTAGGGCTGGAGCATCCACAGAGAAAAACTAACAGGGTCGCCCCACTGCTGGGGCCTGCCTGATTTACTGACCTTTCCCTTGTCCCTGCAGGTAAACAGCAGGAGGACACCCGAGTGATGGTTTACTCTGCACTGCAGGTCCCTGTTGAGGACTGAGCGCCGCCTCAGGCCGGGACCTGCCTGCCAGAGACATCCAGGGAAGACCAATACACCAAGTGCCCTGTTCTCTGCAGCTGGGAGCAGCCTGGGACACCCCTCCCTGTGGCAGGAGCTGGGGTGTGGGACTCAGAGCCTGTCTGTCAGGACGGAACAGATCACCCTGCTCCTGCTGGCACTGGCTTACCTCCTGGGACAGCTGCGAGGGTGGAGATGCAGCTGAGATTGCAAGGCTGGGTCCTGTGGGACCCTGGCGCTCTCCGTGCTGTGGATTTGGCAGCTAGAGTTGCTTTCCGTTTGCCTGTCGGCGGCAACTGACTGAATCTCTGGCCAGGCCTCTGACTCGAACAAGCTGAACCCGCCCAGAATTTGGTCTTGCAAACTCTGCGTCCTCCTCCCAGTCTGAATGCACCGCCCGCTTCAGAGGCGAGTTCTCCCGGTTCCTCCGGCCAAGTGAGGCTACAGCCACCCATGCTGGAAAGGCCTGTCCAGCAACACTGGCTGTCCCTTTTGGACCTGGGTTTGGAAATGTCCTTCAGTGGCATCTGCACTGATAATGTGGAGTCCAGGTGAGCTGATGGGTGAGTGGAGCAGAGCAGAGAGCCAGTCCGGCTGCCCCTCACCCCACCCCAGCCTCTCAGCCCCGCCCCAGCATTGTAATAGTGAGAACGGTTGCGGCTTTCCTGCGCTGGCCATGATGTAGTGACCAGCTCAGCTGGCACTTGGCCCACAGCAAAGGATTGGTCTGCTCTGGGGAGGGAGCAGCTGGACCAGAACTCTGCAAGCCTGGGCTGCTTCCCCCTAGAGGTGCAATTAACACTACTAACTCCTCTCTGGCAAGGTCATCCCCGGCAGGTTTAGTTGCCCCAGAGCCCCAGAGAAATAGCTGGTGACCTAGGAACACTGCAGTGTTCAGCCCAGCCTGGCCTGGCGAGGGGGCTGAGTGGTTATGTCTGCCCTAGGGGAGAGCTGTGCTTGTGGCTACCCTCGGAGAACAGCTGGAGAAAAGGTGGACATCCACCCTGTGTGGCTTGTAGGTGCCCCCTCGTGGCAGGTTGTGCAGCAGCAATCGGGGTCTGCAGCCTGTAAGCCCTGCCCCAAAATGGAGGGGCACAATCCGATTTAGGAAGGGTTCGCTGGCTCTGCAAGGGCTACCCTGGTGCTGCAGGCCCTGCCCAGCTATCGGCAAGGCCATGCGGCCGCTTGGCTCCAAGGGCTTTAGGTGCTGTGGAAGGGGGATAAGCCGCCCTGCTGCTTTCAGGGGCTGAATAGGAGACACCTGAGGGTAAAGAGCAGTGACTGGCCGGGTGCTGTTGGCCACAGGAGGCTGAAAATCTCTGGTTTGGGTTTTCTGCTGTTTTGCTAAGCGGGGGTGAGAGAGGGTTTGCTCCGAGGCTGGAAAATCAGGTTTTAGAATTTTTTGATTCAATGTAAAATCCTTTTAATAGAGATGGTGTGAAGACCAATAAAGCCCTTTTTTTGGTAACTGGGCAGGAGCGGGAGCTGCTCTTCCCTTCTGGAATTCACTTCTGAGGGGCGGGGGTTGCATTGCTGCCTGAGGAATCAACACTTAACACCTTCCATCTCCACTGCTACCCTCGTGTGGGATCAGGGCTCGGCACAGACACGCAGTGAGAGAGGCCCTGAGGAGCTGCCAGGAAACGAGGCATCGCGTGTGTGACGTGCCCAAGAGGCACCGCGTGTGTGACGTGCCCAAGATCGTGCAGCAGCTTGGGGTAGAGTTGCTGAAACCCAGCTGAGCTGCTTCCCTGTTTAGGGCGCTACCCGCACCCCACACGGCCACCTGTGGAGAGAGCCCTTGCAACATCCTGAGCCAATTCTGGGAGAGTTGCAAAAGCACTTTCAGGTCAGATTGTGAAATCTTTCATCAACCCGGGCCTGGCCCACTTCCTCGGTCTTAGAACCGGAGCGAGGCTACTGGTGAGTCGGACCAAGTTCCTTCCCCCGCCTCTTCCAGCCATGCTGTCAGTGCTAGTCTCACCCTCTAGGCTTCCCCGCAGCCCTGGCAAGGCTGGTAAGTTTCTCCCATTCCCCATGTGCCTGCTCTTGTGTGTGAGCATCAGCACGTGCCATGGAGCTGATGTCCTACCCAGACTGCTGCTGGCCAGTGCTTTGGAGAGACTAGGGGCTCAGGCCTTGGTTACAAAGCAACTTTGGACTTTGGCGGCACTTATCCCGTTTCCAGACAGGTGGGGATGCTGGGAGGGATTTCTGGAGCTGCCTGCAGCAGGGCTTGTGCCAGGGTCACTGATTTGTCCCTCCACCTGCTCCCCTCTTTCTCATGTTTGGATACCAAATCCTGGTTACCAAGGGGATTTCTTTTGTCCAGTCCCAGATCCTGCTAGGCTCCAACCACCCCAAGTCTGCTCTGGATGCTAATCCCAAGTGCAGGGCAAAGCATGGATCAGAGGGGGCTAGAGAGCGGGGCAGGACCAGCTGGACAGGGCAGTACACGGGGACAGTAGGTAAACAGGCAGCCCTGGCTGCAGAGTGACTGGGAGGCTGGGGCAGGGAGAGAAGACTCTGAGAAGGGAGTAATTCATCCTCCCTCGTGGAGCATCTCTAAGTACTTTGCTGTTTTAAGGGAGCAGCACTGGGGTGTGAGTTTAACTGTTCTTTAGAGCTGGGGAAACGTTAATGGCAACAGCTAGAGTAACTTGATCAGGTTCGCAAAGGGGCTTCCCACTCATTTTTTCCATCCACAGGCAGAATAAGTTTTGTTATACACTGAGGCATGGGCGGATGTGCACCACTAATAGAAACACAGGCGGCCCTCTGTGGGTGCTCTGCTAATCAGCTGGATTTATCTGCATCTCTCCTGGGCAGCCGCCCAAGCACTTAGCTTATGGGAATGCTGTTCACAAAGCAAGACCACGGAGGAGTCACAAATAGAACCCAGGAGTCCGTACTCCAGAGCCACAGATGGAGACCTGGGTTTGATTCAAAGGAACATGAGAATAGCCAAACTGGTTGGGCCAAACGTCCATCTAGCCCAGTGTCCTGTCTTCTGACAATGGCCAATGCCAAGTGCCCCAGAAGGAGTGAGCAGATCAGGTAATCACCAAAGTGATCCCTCTCCCATGACCCAGTTCCAACCTTTGACATTCGGTTTCCCTGAATTCTGCCCTGACCAGAGGGAGAGCAGAACTCCTCTACTCCAGAGCCAGGGCTTTCCAGGAATGCTGAGGCTTGCTTTTATTTTTTTTAACAAGTGTTTTCACACCCAGTCATCCAGGCCCGGGATCCATTTGCCTTTGACAGGTCTCTGCCCTGCTGGAGGCGGAACAGACTCAGCCCAGGAATAATGGGCTACGAATACTGTGGCCACATGCCTTTGCAAAAACATAAAATGAAATCTCATAAAATTTTCCAGTAAAAATCTCTGCAAGGGCTCGTCTAGGGGGAGAGTTAATTCCAGAACAGCATCCATTTTGGATTAAGTTAATTCACAACAAGATGCTCTTCTGGATTAAAGACAATCCCACATGGAGTGAACCAGAACTAGTTAGGGATTGTCTACGCAAGTGTCTTCTGCAGAAAGAAGGAGACAAAAAAACAAACTTTTTTCTGGGAGAAGGCTTGTTTGGGAATAACAGAGCATCTAACACAATCGAAAGACTTTTGCTGACCCTCCGCCCCTTTCAATTTCAAAATTGACTGTGTACTAAGCAGAGGTAATAATGACTTAATTGGCCTCCAAGGAGGCATCCCCTTTTGCTCTTATTTCACATTGGGGCTCTAATGTAAATGCTGCATTTCGAAATGCCTTTGCAGCTTGCACACTTTTTCCAGAAATAACTTATTTAGCCATTAGAATGTTGAAATAAGTTATTTCTGAAAAACCCTGCAGCGTGGGCCTAATGAATCTGCTTGCGATTGACGCTCCCGCCTTTGCTCCAGATTAGCTTTCATGTGTAGACAAGCTCAGACAGATGTTTGCAACTAAATCTTAGAAGTGCTGCTGCCTTCCATATGTCTGTTTCAGGAGAGCTGAGGGCAGGAAGGATGGCCAGTGGCTCTGGAGATACACTAGGAGAGCTGGGTTTATTTCACGGTTCCCCTGCTGGCTCTGTGTCCTCTTGTGTTTTCCTGCCCTAGGTCCTCAAAGGAAGTTAGGCTCCTTAATGCCTTTGAAATCAGGAGAATTTAGGAGCTTCCATGTGAGGATCGGGGCCTGACTTTGTGGTGTGCAGTGATGCTGAGGAACCAGCCTTGGATCCCTGTGTTAGACTGAGACAGCATTTTATTTCCAGTTAGAACCACCGAGTCCAGACCAGCCTCTGGAGAACAACCCTGCCTGCCCCGAACTGCTGCCTTGGCATGCAGCCTCCACCAGAGATGTGAACTCTCCCCATGCACTGACAGCCCAGGGAGGTGGGTGGGATCAGCACAGGGCTGCTGGATTTGCTCTTGCGGGGTGGTGCAGTCTCAGTCTAGGCTGCCTCAGCACAGCAAGCTGGCAGCCAGGCCTTCCCGGGAGACTGTGACTAGAGAGGAGGGTCCCCTTGGCCTTGGACAGTTAGATCAGTGAGTTGCAGTGGGGGAGACACAACCCTGGTGTCACTCTGTGCTCTCTGCAGCATTGGGGACAGCGGTATTGGGTCATGCAGTGCAACGGCTCAGCCTCACCAAGCTTCGGGGTGGGGGGACACATTATTATGCAAGACCTCTAGGCTGCTAGCAAAGAGTGGTTAGTACCAGCCCTGGGGTGAGTTTGTGCGATGGGGGCAGGTGTTCCACTGGGGACTGGGCTGAGACCCACCAGTTCATCTCACAGATGCCACCAGCAGGCAGTGGATGGGAATAGCTGTGAGTCACTCCCAGCACCAGGCTGACTTAGCCCCACTGTCTGGGGATGGGGGTGTGAGTATCATGTTCTCTCCCCAGGCTGGATGGGAGGTGACCCCTAAAGGGGAAGGTGCTGGGGTTGTAAGGGTGTTACTCCTACAGCCAGACTGCCTGACATGTCTCCAGCCTGCCGGCCCCAGGGTGTCCGTGTCACTGCTGCGTGAGGGCTGAGGAGAGACCAGTCGCAGGGCTCAGGGACGGGGCCTGTGGCCTGACACTGCGCGGCTGGAAGAGGATTTAAACACCACGTCCTTCGGCTCGTGCATCCTCTTCTCTCTGGCTCAGGAAAAGAGATCAGCAGAAACAGCAGGGTGAGCCCCCATCCCACAGGGGCTGTGCACCTCCTCCCGCCATCCTATAGGGGCTGTGTGCCTGCTGCTCCCATAGCAGCCCCACTTCTGTAGGGACAATGTCTTCTCTCCCTGTGTCCGCTCTGGCTGTGTTCTTGCAGCTGGTTATGGAGCTGCCGTCAGCTCTGGTTAACCAAGGAGCCAGATGGCCAGGGGCAAACCCCAGGTCAGGGGAGCAGAGCTGTGGGTATCTGCACAGCCTAGGAACACAGGGCACCGGACACCCCATAGGTGTAAATCATCACTGCAGTGGTTACAGTGGAGCTACAGCTGATTTATACCAGCTGGGGATCTGCCCCATTTGGCTCCCAGGGTGTGACACCCATTTACACCAGCTGGGAATCTGGCCTGGGGGATCTGCCAGGCTCTGCTCTGCTGACAGCGGCTGGTGGAGCCTGGCTGGGATGTGGAAGCTACCTGTGTTTAAGATGATTCAGCAGCTCTACACTCCTCTGCTCCCCGCAGCCTGGTGCCTGTGTGGGGCAGGGGAGCTGAGCGGGCACACTCACAGACAGGGCTGTAACTGAGCTCAGGCAGGGAGGGGGCAGCCCCTGGGAGCCACCCTCCTCCAGGTCCCACACTCACCTTATTCTCTTCACTGCAAAGTAGCAGGCGAGGAAGAGGCTGAGGCAGCCCAAGAGGGTCCCAAAAACGATGGCGATGATTTCACCTGCCCGAGGAAGGAAAGCGGAGGATAAGGGCTGCACTTGGGGATGGGGCTCTCTGAGGTGCAAGCATGATCAGGGGGCTGGGCAAAAGGAGGGGGGTCCCAATCATTGCCAATGACTGCACGTCCTGTGGCTCCCAACTGCTCTTTCGCAGATCCCAAAGCTCCTGCCAGCTCTGCACCTGAGAGTCACCGTTCCCCACAGCTGAACAGTGCTAGGTGTGCGCTGCTGAGGGCTGTGTTGGAATTGCATGTCATTCCTTTAAGAAAGGAGAATGTGGGAGTGGGTATGTGGAGAGGGGGAGAGTATGCAATAGCAATCAGTCAGTCTGGACAGAGCCAGCTTAAACCAAGGTGGGGTGAGTCGTGCCTTAAGGAGCAGCCTGTTTTCTCTTTCCCTGTTTTGCGGTTCTTGCGTGTTATCCAAAATCTCTGCATATTCTTTGACAGTAAGACCCTGGGCCCCTCCTAACTCCGTTATGCATAACAGAGAGGGCCATACCTGCAGAGTAGGCTGAGGGACCTGCAACAGAAGAAACAGGTAGACATTGAGGAACTCTAAGGTCCCATGTGGGCTCAGGCCAGCCTTGGGCCCTATGATAGACTGTAACAAAATGTGGCCTCCTGGCACCTCCCAGCTCTTGTTCTACTGCTACAGCATGGTGACAATGGGACTAGAACGCAGATCCTCCTACTGCAAAAGCCCAGCCCCACTGTCTGTATGGGACAGTCCACTTCTTCTGCATGGGCTTGTGACACGCCGGTGAGCAGTTCTAATTCCCTCCAGCCAAGGGCAGTGGGGCCCCGCAGCCAGTTCATTAGTGGGTTCTCCAGTTTCGCACAGCCTAGCTGAACAACTCCAACCCAAGGGGGTGCCAGGCAGACAAAGCCCTGAGACTGCCGCTGGCCCTGGGGCTCTGTGGTTTGAGCCCTGGGTGTTTGGAGCTGGATTCTACCTGGATAGAGCCTGGGGCATCTCTCCGTAGACTGACTGCAGCAATTGGGCTGGGGCCTGTGGGGGTGAGTGGCAGCCAAAGCTTTAATGAGAGGGTGACGTCCTGTGGGGAGGAACGGGAGTCAGATCTGCCCCACCCCAGCTGGCTGAAATCTAAGGTGGGCCCTGTTCTCCCTTTGCCAGGTCCCGCAGCCACCACAGCCCCACCCATGCCACATGGGCCCGCCACACTCACCCACGGGGCAGGAGGAGAACACCACCCTTTCGTTCAGCAGCTGAGGGGCTCGGTAATTGTTCACCAGAGGGATGGGTGAGGTGTTCTTGGGTTTGGTGCAGTACAGCCCCCCCTGCAGCTTCTCCAGCTGCAAGGGAAGGAGCTGTGAAGAGATGCCTCCCTCAAAGTCCTGCCCCCCCGCCCCCAGCACAGAGAGCGGCCACCATCCTGGATATCCCCCTACAAGCAGCATGTTGAGCAACCACCCTCCTCAGCTCAGTGAGAGACAACCCCAGCCCCATAGGCCGAGGCCCTGAGGTATCCCTGGTGCCCCCACTCCCCAGCCATACGTGACTCATGGTGTTGAGGCAAGCAGCATGGTAACAAGGTGGCTGTTTAAGAACACCCGCAGCCCCATGAGCCTATTGCCCAAATGTTGACAGGTACCTGGGGGGCAGAGATCTGCACCCGCTGGTGGAAGATGGTCCAGAGCACATTCTGGAAACAGGGCGGCGTGGTCAGGGAGCCGTTGTAGCGGAAGTAGTGGCCCAGCTGCTTGGGAAGCAATGCCTGAACGTCGAAGGACGGGATGGAGACATTCTGCCCTGTGGGGTGCCGGAGAGGACAGGGTTAGGGGGACAAATGTGCGTCCACCGAGCCGGAGGAGAGACGATGTCATGCACAGAGGCCCTTGGGTCTGGCTTGGCTCCTTCTCTGCAGCAGTAGCCCAGCGCTGGTTCTAAACCAGCAATCAGCAACCTAGGCTAGTGAGTGACCTGCATGAGCAGCCCTCCTTCAGCTCAGTGGGCTGCAAGAGTGTTGTAACCAAGACCATCTCCCGGGAGAGGGTGGTTTTGCTGTCGGCGTGGGTGTACCTGGAACTTGCAGGCTGGGCCAGTAGAACGGTTGCAGCGCTTTGATTGATGCCGAGGGAGCACACGGCTCCAGCCACGCTGCGTGCAGTCAGCACACGCCTCGCTGCAAGTGCCCGGGCGTGACGCGCGTGTCACTGCTGCAATACCGCTAGGAAAAAAACTACGTGGACAAAAGCCAGCGGAATCTGGCAAGCCTGTGCGTGGGCCGCGGTGACCGAAAGGCCTTGTGGCCCACACCCCTGCTGCTCAGCAGAGTGCCACGGTTTGTGTTTCTCCTCGTGGTGCCCCTGGCCACATGCCTTGGTGCACACAAACATTTATGCCACGCCTGGATGGTACAGATTAGAGGGAACGTTGCACAGAGCCCCAGTGGGCTGCATGCAGCCCTAAGAGTGCAGGTTGCCCACCACTGTTACAAACGCTCTCCTAGGCTCAGGTAGTGCCCTTATGCAGCCACATTTGAGTACTGAGAATTTTCAGGGGAGGTTTGCTGGATTGCTCTCTGTGGGACAGGGGTCTATAGAGCCCATGCTGCCTGGGAAAGGGGCTAATGAGAGGCTGTGAGCTCCATCAAGCCCCTCCTGTTACACCTGGAAGAGGGGTGGAGCTGAAGGGAGGGGTTAGAAGGGGAAAAAGCAGCCTACAGCTGTCTGAAGCAGCACTAGCCTTTTGAAAGAAGAGTTGATTGGGATCTGAAGTACCCAGCGCTTGCTGGACCAAGAGGGCTCCCGAAGGCGCAGGTAGGCCTGACAGTGACCTACTTTGTTCCTTGTGACTGGTGTGGTTTTCTTTTTGGGGTCTGTGGTGAGCCACACCCAGAGAAAGGCTGGTGGAAAGGCCAAGGGGAGGCTGAGCTCAAATAGAGACCAAGGAGGAAGATGCAGGTCAAGCAGACAAACCATCGCTGTTTATTACAGGGTTCCTGGGCTGGAACTGGGCAGAGAGAGGAGTTCCCAAACTGAGTTTTGATGGGGGAAGGGGAGCAAAGCATTGTTCAATCTGAAATCCCAGCATGCAGCAGCTGGTCAATAGAGGCGTGGGACTTGGTTCACCCTGGAAAGGCTGGACTTATGCGTGGGCTGAGCTAGGGGATGGTGGGCACGGCAGGGCTGAGGCGGTGTCAGCCAGTGACCCCAGAGGAAATGAGACTGTTAGGTCACATACACCTGCCATGTGGTGCACAGCACAGCAGCATATTGTGTGCAATCCAGGCTTGGGGATATTATCTGGCCTAGCCCACAGAGCAGGGCTGGCGTTATCAAACATCCCCAGGGGAGCTGGGCTCCCAGTTTTCCTCCCAGCCTAGCCACAGATCTTGTGCCCGATTCCAGAGGAGACTCCCTGCTTATCAGTAACAAGCTGGACTGGTGACTCATTACCGCAGAGAAGTACCAGCATCAAAGGGCTCGTTCATCCAGCAGAGAAAAGCAGAACAAGAACCCGTGGTTGGAAGCTGGCATGAGACAATGTCAAAGGTGAACAACGGCACAAATCGTTATTAACCAGTGGAACGAATGGCCCAGAGAAGTGGTGAATTCTCTGATCAGAATAAGGGGATTTTGAAAGGTGCGGGCGGACTTTCAAAAAGGAGCCCCCTGTAGCTGCGTCGAGCTATGGGCTTTCGAAGCGCCGCGGCTGGAAGCGGCCGAATGCTGATGAGGTGCTAAATGTTCAATTCAGCGCCTCATTAGTAATCTTCAAAATAGCCATATTTCGAAGATTACTAATGAGGCGCTGAATTTGTGCCCATGTAGACACAGCCCTGAAGTCTGGAGGAGACCTGATGTGTGTTTAGCCCTCTAAAAGGGGGAACTTGCCTGCCTATGGTACAGGAACGGGGCTGGGGTAATCTCACGGCCCTCGATGGTCACAACATCAAGGAGTCTAATGACTCCTGCTGCTAGGAAATGTTTCCTGACTTCTTCCTAGCTAAACCACCCTTTGCTCAATCTCCTCCTGCCCTCTGCTTCATGCCCACCCCTGAGCAGCAATCCCAGTACCACAGTCAGGCCCTCCACCCTACCTGGGAACTGAGGGGCTCACCTGCGTACTGAATGTTCTTCAGCTGGTCGAGGATGTGGTTGTAGCTGGGGTTGGCCTCGTTGCTAACCTGACAGAGGGAACAGAAGCGAGAGGCTTTGGGTTAGCTCTGAGCCAGCCATCCTCTGGTGGAAAGCTCACAGGTGAAGCAGAGGCTGGGTGGCTGTTACACGGGTGATTGAGTGGATACTGTTCCATTTGCTGTGACAAGGGGGTTCTGCTACCCCAGGGTCTGAGCACCTTCTACCCCTGCACTGAGCCTGTGCCTCACACAACGAGGTTTACCCGTTTGGAAATAAGCCACCACCTATTTCAAATGGCCATTGTGTTGTGTAGATGCTCACCAAGTTATTTCGGAATTGTGGCCGTTATTTGGAAATCACTTTGCTGTGTAGACCTACCTGGGGTTAGCTGTACCTCAGGCCTGATCCAGTCTGGTGAGTCCTCTGTACCACTAGTGCCCTCTCTTGACCCAGGAGGGAATCGCACCCCCAGCAAGCAGAGGGATCTGCTCACAGGTTCCTCCAATCACCTGTTCTCAAGTGGGCTGTATCGTAGGACCCACCAGGGCTGCCCCCCTCATCAGGTTGTGGGCAGGAAGCGCTAAGGACCTCACCTCGAAGAGGATGCCCAGCACAGCTAGGCCATCTGGCCACTGTTTGGCCTCGCTGATGTTGGCGTAGCGCTCCGAGTTGAAATGCACCACGTGCAGCTGCAGAGAGAGAGGGGGGAAGGGCCATCTCTGAAAGGTGCAGTTGCCCTGAGCCCCTGACCTCTCCCAGCCATTGATGGCGGTACCCACACACACTTGCAGGACAGGGGATGGAGGCACAAGGAAGGAAAGCGACTTTCCCAAGGTCACCTGGGGAGTCAGTGGCATATCTGAGCATGTGACCCAAGGCTTCCCTGTCCTGCCCACTAGACCATACGACCCTTTGGCAAGTCAAGACCAGAAGGGAATAGCCATTGGGGTTTAGCATCCATCTTGTTGGGGCCCTTCCCCTTCTCCCACAGCCATCCTGTCACTTCCAATCCCACTTCTCTCTGGCCGTACTGCTAGGTGGGGAGTGGGCAGATTTGCAAAGGGGCCTAGGTTGCAGGCAGGCTGCGCCAGCTCCCAGGCCTGAGAGACCTGGCTCACGCACTCTTCATGGACTCGGGACCAGTAGGGAGAGGAACAGCACAGGATCGGGGCTCTAGCAGCGCTATGCTCTGGATCTGGGAGCCCCAACCCAGGACTGACAGCTGGGCTGTATCAATTGCTAAGACTCCTGCTTCACCTGGTTCCCCACCCAAGCATGGGCTGCAGCTGACCCACGGGGGAGAGGAGGTTGGGGGGAAGACGCACTGTATCAGCCACACACACCCCCGCCCCTAGGGCTGATCCTACCCTAGGCTGGGTTCAACATCACCCTCACGTTGCATCACTCTTCCCTGCGAGCGTTAAGCAGTTTAGTGCTGAACGCTGGGGGCAGAACAGGGTCTTTCTTCTCCTAATCCCCCGCAATGGCCCCTCTAATCCCCCCAGTCCCAGTGTGGCATTTCCATGGACGGATCCTGCTCCGTGGCTCCAACTGGAGGCCTGGCCAGGTGGGAGTTATCCACCAGAGGGTGCCAGTGTGGAGGGAGTGGCTGGTTCCCCCTCCATCTCCACTGTAAGCCACGTGCCGTTTGGAAATGGGGCAGTGCTGGGTGGGGGGAGTTAATTCAGGTGTAGCTTGGGCCCCAATCACCCAGCTGGTCAAGCTAAGAAGGGAAAAGACGTGTCCCATGGGTGCTGGCGGTTTCCACGGCCATGAGAAAACTCTCCATCTCCCCCGACCCTGGGGCAGGCGCACACTCACCTCGACAGGGAAAACCTCCCCGTTCACCCGATGCTCCGACCCACTGGCCTGTCCCTTGCTGCCCCAGTGGAAGTGCAGCTGGACGGCCGTGTAGGTGTGCGGCAGCCCCCGGAGGAACATGGATGGTGGGAGGGTCATCTCCACTGTGGGGACAGAAGAGACACGGGGAGCAGCATGGAGTCTCCCAGCCCCACGTATCCTAGGGGCCCTGCTGCTGCCGCCCACTGGGAGGCCCCAGTCAAGTGGGGAGCAGTGCCAAGGCCATCTTGGGTCCTCCCCTTCCCACTGGGAATGTGAGAGGGCAAAGCATCCTCTGCCCAGTGCAGGCCTTGGGGAGATGGGCAGGGCGCCAGAAGCCACAGGAGAGGCTCCGCTCACACCAGGACGGGACCTGACCCCAGAACCCCAGGGCCTGCTCCAGGTCATGTGATCGAAAGAATCCCAGGCAGAGAGCAGCGCTGCTAGGGCCTGATCCTGGGGCCAGGGAGCACTTGGGCAGGTTTTCGGGCTGTTCTCGCCAAAGCCAAGTCTCGCCTCTCACCAGCACTGCTGAATCTCCCCATGCCGGCCACGCAGGCAACCGCGGCAACCCTGGGATTCCCCAGCTCCCTGCACTGCTCCACCCGAGAGAGAGACGCCTCCCCGTGCAGGCAACCACGCTCCGCTTTCCCCAGAGCTCCACATAAACCCAGCCACCTCCCCACACTCCCGCTTCACACTGACACCCGCCCTTGGCACAAACGCCCTCGTCCCATGAGCACACCCCACCCGTGGGCCCGCTTGAGCCCCGACAAACACATATGGTACACACACTGCCCTCTACACAAACACCGTCAGACAAACACACAGCCCTCTCCCTGCACCCATCGCACAAACACGCTGTCCCCACCCCCAGACACACGCAGCTTTTCACACACACACACCCCACCCGCCTCCAACCGCCCCCTCATGCTGTCCCCATGGCAGTGATGCGCAGGCTGGGAGGGGCTGAGCAGAGAGCCTGGGAGCCCCCCCCACCATGCCTCATGTGCACTGGTTTGGGCTCCTTTCTCCAGAGCGCTGTGTCTCTTCCCAGTACAGAGCCTGCCCAAACGGGAGGGGCAGGGGAAATTCTGCCCACACCGTCCTCTGTGAAGTCTAGGGCCTGGTGGGTGTGTTTGCCTACTTCGGGATGGGAGCTGGCTGGTCTCCCAGCCCTTAGCCCCTCCTGTCGCTCCTAGGGGGAGACTTTCCCAAGGGGTGGGACCAGCTGGATCTGATTAAAATTCCCAAGTGAAATTCCTGGTGAAGGAGGAATCCATAACTTCTCCCCATATGGCGTTGTCCCTGGGACACCAGCAAGGCAGAGAGCCAGGGGCCAGCAACGGGGCACTGGCCGACAGCTCTGCCATGGCAACGGGGCACTGGCTGACAGCTCTCCCCCGGCACCACGGCAACGGGGCACCAACTAATGGCCTCTACCCTGCACCCAGCGCCATGGCAATGGGGCACTGACCAATAGCTGCCCCACCCAGCAACAGGGCACTGGCCGACAGCTCTCCCCCGGCGCCACGGCAACGGGGCACTGGCCAACAGCTCTCCCCCGGCGCCATGGCAACGGGGCACTGGCCGACAGCTCTCCCCCGGCACCATGGCAACGGGGCACTGGCTGACAGCTCTCCCCCGGCGCCATGGCAACGGGGCACCAACTAATGGCCTCTACCCTGCACCCAGCGCCATGGCAATGGGGCACTGACCAATAGCTGCCCCACCCAGCAACAGGGCACTGGCTGACAGCTCTCCCCAGCACCATGGCCACAGGGCACTGGCCGACATCTCCTTTGGGTGCCGTGCAGGAAGCTGGGGGGACCAGAACTCAGCAGTGAGTTGTGACTGAATTTCCTAGGGAGGTTTCACAGGACAAGTAGCTGCAGAGGGAGGAGGATTCAGAGAAGCTGCGGCACAGGAGGTGGCTCTCGCACCAGCAGCAGGAGTGGGTGGCACAGGGCGAGCACAGAGGAAGAGGCAGTGATGTGAGATTGTGCGGAGGGGCACAGACAGGACTCGGGGAGAAACGGAGGGACCCAGCCCATTTGGGGATGCTCCCCCCATTCCGAAGGTGACACCTGCCCCACCCCGGCGGCTGCCTCACCTGCGTGCCCATTGTTGAGGAGGGTGAAGGCCCCACGCCCAGGGTTCCGGTATCCCTGGGGCTCAATAGGCGGCAGGGCTGGGTCATGCTGCACAGACTCGGTCTGGATGTCGATGGGGGACTGGGCCTGCCCCCCACATTCCGGGTAATCATGTGACCAGTGGTCCTGGCCATGGGGGCCTGAAAACAGAGATTGCAGGGAGTCTCTACCGGCCACGTTGGTCGTTTGAGCCAGGTCCGGCCCCAGCAGATCAATTTCACGCCCCCACCCTCGGCTCGGCACACCATGCACTGCTCTGTCCACCACAGCTCCCCACGCTGCCGCGGCGCCTCCAGGCTGGGGAGCTGGGAGCACCCCCGGGAGCTGCGCCTGGAAGGGGCGATCCCTGTTGTGTGGAGGACGAACAAGGGTACAGAGAGGAGACATGGCTAGTCCTCTGGGTCACATCGCAGCAGTAAGTTGTACACCCCACCCAGGGCTGCAGACAAGGGGGGGCGCAAAGGACTGGGGCCTGGGGCTCCTGACTGCTAGAACTGGGAAAAATACTCAAAAAGTTACTTGGAGGAAAAGTGCAGCTGCTTTGTGGGAAGTGTCCTTAAGTACAAGACACCCAGTGTCCCTCTGGAAACGTACTTGAGAAAAAGTGCACACACGCACACGTCCCATCTAGATTGTACTCAAGTATCCACAAGAGAAAGCAGCTTCACTTTTACTCAAGTAGCATTTTGGTTACTTTTTCCACCTCTGCTGAGTGCAACTGCTGCTCCCCCTGTAGCCAGAGCCCTGGGCCATTTAAATTGCCACCAGAACTCCTGGCAGTGCGTTCCCTGTGGCCCCAGCAGTGCTGAAGGGCTGGGGGTGACTAGCCTCCGCCCTGCCGCTCCCTGTGGGCCCAGAGCCGGCTCCACCCCAGGGCCCAGCAAGGTCTCTCATCAGCTCTGACACCACCAGCCCTGACTCCCAGGCCCCTGCTCCAATCACCAGATCCCCCCCCGCACCCCACAGGACTGGCCATTCAGATGAGGAGTTCTGGCTCCCATTTCCCTGCTGTAAACACTGGAGCAGGCAGTCTCGCCAAGCTTTGTACGGCTCTGCCTCACTTCCCTTGTGCAAGTGTAACCCACCCACCTGGGGGTGTGGACCCCTTACCAAGAGACAGCATGAGAGCCTTCTGCGGGCTGAGCCAGCGGGTGTTTAGCTCAAACTGTAGAGCAGGGCTCAGCAACCTTGCGGGCTGCAATTTGATCTTTTGACCTCTGAGTACGGTCTGAGCGCCGGTGATCCTTTTTAACGTCACTGGCAGTCCTACTGACGACAGGTTCGTTAGACAGTACGTGAAGATGCAGAGCTTTCCCATTTGGGTGGTGGTGGGTAGCATTAATTGGTCTTTTGTTAATCCGCAAGCGGCCGGGCTTTGAGCAAGACCCTGGCTGCCTGGGGGAGGAGGGGCGGGGCTGAGTGCCTACCTCACGTGCAGATGAAAATCATCTCTTGGCATCCGTGCCAGGGGTTGCTGACCCCTGCTCTAGAAGTTCATGCACTAAGCTCCAGAGATCCCATGTTCAAGTCTGCCTATGGGTGGTTGCACTAGAACCAGGCTTTCCCCTGGGAAAGGCTGGCTTTGCAGTGGGGTGCTGGGACATAGGCAATATGGGATTAAGTCCTAACTGCTACAGAGTGTAAGATGGACAGAATGATGCCTTCTGACAGGGGAGAGAGGACAAAGCGCACTGGAGGCATTTGGACAGGAGACAGATAAAACCTCCAGCGGAGAAAAGCTGGGCCAGGGTTTCTACAGGCCCTCTGAATTTAGACAGAAAGCTTTTTGGCACCAAGACTATTTGTAGTGCTGCATCAGTCACAACAATCCGCTTTGCATGGCTGCATTTTTCCAGACGAGCCAGCTTTGCCTAGGAGCTCAGGAGCACAATTCCAGAACTGCTCAGCACCCTCCACTGCAGATGACTTCCAGGAGCTCTCAGCAGCTGACAGGGACATACACAGCTGGGTTTTCTAAGACCTCCACAGCTGAGAAGCGCCCTGACCTCTGAGGAAAATAGGGTCTTATTATGGGTGCTGTGCACTTACATTGTGGGCTATGTGGCAAAGTCATCCAAGCTCAGCTATTAGGTGCCTAAGGACCTTGGTGGAGCTGGCTGCTAGAGACCTGGTTAGACTTTCTCTTTCTGTTCGGGGAAAACTGCAGAAAACCGAAATCCCCGTAGAGAAGTGGTTATAGCAACGCACGCCACGTTCTTGGCGGTGCCTGTTTCACTTTCCCTGTGAGTGTCCCTATCTGGCAGGGCTGGAACCAGCCTAAGGAATGCCACTTTTAAAGACAACACTGCATCACTGAAGTCACAAGAAGGCAAATCGGGTTTTATCCAGGGCTGCCTGAATGAGGAGGCTTTTGTATAGGGACCCAGCTTGCCAAGGGAGGCCAGAGCCTCGCAGATATTTGCATCTGAATGTAATCTTGGCTATGGTAATTAGTTTGCTGGAAACATTTTCCAACAGGGGAAGCACAGATAAAGCTGTTTGCTTTTCCTGCTGCTACGCAATTATTCTTGCTTTGGCTCTGGCCTGAGAAAACAAAGAACTTCCAAATTCAGATATCCCCATAAAATACAGGCATTCTCTCTGCCCGTCTGGCTGCTGATAGGAGCTTCAAGAAGCCTCCTAACCTAGGACACCTTCATCCACGCCTGCCCCATGAGAAATGCACAGGTGTCACATAGGTGGCTTGCATCTGCTGCAGCAAATGGGCTGGGATCAGCTTGCCTGCTCAGCCAGAGTTCCCCCCACTTCTGTAACAGCAGTGACCTTGGTGACGTGGGAGCAATCTGTGATTCACCCTCCGTTATTCCTGCGTTGGAAGGAAAACTATTGTACCTGCCAGCAGTTGGGTTGGCTCCTTTTCTGCCCTGCTCCATGGGTGACTCTGCCCCCTTCTCTCTCTGGGCTTAGCTGAATTAGAGTCCTAGCCTTGCTGTCACCCAACCGGTTTAAAATCGATCTTCTTAAACCCCTAATGGAAACGCAACTAAACCCCTCTAAACCAAACTTACGGCAGTGTCTGGGACTTCACTGGGCTAAACAGGTGTAAGTGCGTCCACATGGGAGCTTTGCAGCAGTATGAATAAATGAATGGAGTTCCACCAGGGTAAAAAAAATTGTTTGTGGACTAGCCCTGCCTCCATCTCTCTTGTCTCACAGCGGCAGGAAGCTTTGCCATTGACTGCAAGGAAGCACTGGAAGGGCTGAAGGGGTGGTGGGGTTAGTTAGCCAAAACCCAGTGAGACAGGAGGGTAGGCAGGATTCCCAGCCTGGGCCGGCCTTCTGAATCACAGACTGATCCAGAGTCTACTACACAACTTCCAGGGCTCCTGTTTCTGGAGTCTCTGAGCAACTCTCACTCCTTTAATGTACCCTTCCCGGGGAGACAGGGTAAGGCTACTAGCCCCATTGTACAGATGGGAAACTGAGGCACAGAGCAACTCAGATGCAGAGGTCTTTAGGATCCTGGCTAATTTCATTGGGATGTAGGGCAGTTTTCTGTTCCTACCCATCTGTAGCAGCTTGTAAAACAGTGACGCTGCCCACCTAGCACCCAGCAGGCCCCCAAGCGTGGGTTCAAATGAGTTCCTGCTGCTGTCCTTTCCTGGTCCCTTCACAGTGCTGTGCTTTCAGGGCCTGAGCTTAGGTGAAGATTACGTCAGACCCACGTGCAATGGGATCAGCCGTGCCCAGCTGCACTTTCAGATAGGCACAGGCTCTGTGCTAATTGGATTTGTTAGGCTTGCAGGCAGTTAGTTAGCAGGCGACCTGGATGGTGAATCTAGTAGTGTTACATAAGGGCCCTGGGCACACAAGGAGGTCATTCTAGTGTGGGAACCAGCCAGGGGGAGAATCCAGGAGACTTAACTCTCCTGCAAAGCCAGGGGGCAAGAGCTAATGCACTGGGTATGAACTGGGGTTTTGGATTCAATGGTTAGAGAAGGGGCTGGGAGTCAGGCCCCCAGAGAGCTGTCCTGGAAATGAATCACACCCGTGTTGTAAACTACCAGACTAAACTGCCCCAAACTGGAAGCCACCAGGAGTTCTGAGTCAGTGTGCTCCTGCTCTAACCACTAGGAAGTATTGTCCTCACACCACTGGGGATGGAACCCAGGAGTCCAGTTCTCCCTCTGCAGGATACGAGTGCCGCTGCTGAGGCCTGTAAGAATCTGACGGCTGGGTTCTCTTCCTGGGTCTGGGAAATGGTGAGGCCTATTGGTTAGAACAAGGTCTAGAAGCCACAACACCTGAGTTCTTTTCTCAGCTGTGGGAGGGGCTTGGCGCTTTGTGTACAAGGCAGTGAGCCAGGACTCCTGAGTTCTAGTCTCAGCTGTGGAAGGGAGAAAAGTGGTTATAGTAAGAGCTGGGAGCAAGGACCTCTGGATTAACCCCTAACTCGTTCCCTGTCCCTCCTGCATGGCATGCTGGGTTTGATCACTGAGGCTTTGCAGAGCACTCACAGCTCCTTAGCTGGGGGGGACCATGGATCAGTTGAGTCACTCTGCAGCACCCCCAAAGGACAATGTCTGGGTATCTCATAAGCAGGCAGTGTCTGCGGGGGGACTCCCCAGTTCTGTGCCAGTCGTGCAAATACTGCACGCCATCCCCAACAGGAGGGCCAGCTCTGGTCACCGTCAAGAGCCACCTGCTAGCCAGCGTGGGCCTGGTGTTGGCAGGAAAGCCTTGCATCCTGCCCTGCAGAGCTAGCAGAAGGGAACTAGGGTCTGAGAGAGGAGGAACTGAATAGGAGAAAGCCAAAAAAAAAATCCTCTTCCAGCCTTACCTATATATGTCCAATGTAAATCTGCAAAGCAAGCAAAGAAAAAGCTTGGTCAGCATAACTAATCCTCAATAACTCCTCCCCCATTTAAGCCTTAAAGATCCCAGAGTATATCACCGACAGTCCAGGACAAATCCCCACCCTATGCCCTTACATCCTGCCACCCTTGCAGTCACCCTCTGAGGCAGTGTCCTCTTTCGTGCCCTCTCCTGAAGCAAGATGCCATGTGACTGTTAAAGAGCTGCCAAGTTCCACCCCAGAAGCAGCTGCATTTCCATGCAAGGAAATGATTCTCGCAAAGGCTGCTGGGATCCAATGTGTTGAGTCCACGTCCCCTGAAGTCAAAAGCAGGTGGATTGCCATGGGGCGATGGACCCAACCCTCTTCTTGCCTACGGGTTGTTCTCCTTTTCTCTTTGAAGTTTCCTGCCTTGCTTAAGTGTTCCTCTAACAGCACCGTGGAAGTAGGTCACCCTGCTCCTGTTGCAGTGTGAGCAAACAGTCAAACCCTGCCTAGCATGATAGGCCCTGTCAGTGTGACGGCTGCTGTTACGGTCAACGTGCTGGAGATCCACCCGGCCAGCTCTGCAGCATGAGATCCTTCACCCCAACCTTTCCTAGCTGGGGTTATAACTGGGGCCAGTAAGACACCCTCACTTGAGGCTTACACCAGCCTTCAGTCCCATCCCTGAGCTGCTCTCTCCCACTGCCCCTAAAACTCTTGCACCCAAATGAGAAGGACCTGGGCAGAAACTGAAGCCGAGGCTGGGCTAAGCCAGGAGCTGGGTAAAACAAGCGGCTCTGTTGAAAGGGCAGCAGAGACTTGAGCTCCAGTGAGGCCTCCCCGACCTGAGCTAAAATTAGCCCCCCGCTGGGCAAAGGGCTTTAAAGAGACATACGGGGGCAGAGAGAACTGAGGGCTCCTTTTGTGCTTTTCCATCCTCTGGCCAAGGATTCAAAGGGGCCCTTTCTCTGCACCCAGCTGCTAATTCTAATTCAGCAGCACTTTGGATGGATGCAAAGGCCGGCACGATGGGCAGGGCAGTGGAGAACCCGGCTCAGCATCTGTGCTGTGCTCTCCGCTCAGGACAAGGGAAAAACTTCATTCAGCACCTGGCATCGGGTAGCTGCCCACTTTGGAGGCTCTGATCTGTCTAGGAAATTGCTTGAAACAGAAGAGTGGACTTTATGGGGCAGATTCAGTTCCTAATAGTCTCCTAATGCTAATCAGGGACACCCAGTCAACCCATACTGTGGTCTTCTCATTGGGGTAAGCCTTCAGTTCCCAGACAGAGGCTTCCCCCAGAAATACCCATGTCCAGAGACTATGATGGCAGACGGACCTAGATAACCAGATCTGACTTCTTCTGTAAGCCGGGCCCAAGGACTCCTCCTCTTCTCCTGTATTGAACCCAAGCACTTGTGTTTGACTCAAGCACCTTCCAGACAGCCTCTGTCTGTGCTGTGGGGATTTCAAGACCACTACTCCCATAGATGGTTTGTTCCATTGGTTAATCCCCCTGGCCGGTTTGAAAAAAAAATCTGCCCGGCTCTGAACTGATCTGATTTCAGCTTCCAGCTGGTGGTTCTTGGGCCACAGTTCTCTGCTACATTAAGGGTTTCCCATGTTTTCTCCCCACAGAAGTACTTATGCCCCATAATCAAGTCACCCCTTGGTTTCCTTTTTGATACACTCAGCTACTTCAGTCTCTTGCCATCTGAGATTTTTTTTTTCCAGGTCTCACATTTTCTTTTTTCATTGAATCAAGGAAGGTGAGGGTTGGAAGAGACCTCAGAAGGCATCTAGTCCTACTTCTAGCTCAGAGTAGGACCAAACCCAACTAAATCATCCCAGCTGGGGCTTTGTCAAGTCTGGCCTTAAAGACCTCTAAGGATGGAGATTCCACCACCTGTTTGTTGCGTCGTCTTGTGTTCACAGTGCAATCAACTCTTCTCCTGAGTGCAAATGCAAAGTAATGTTACTGAAGAGGGTGGAGCAGCTCCAGATTCACTCCAGGGTAATTTGGAGCAGAATCTGGCCCAGGTTTTAATGCAGTCAAATGAATTAAATGATCTCTGCTCTGTTAGGAATGTTGCCTGTAATGTCAGAGAGAGCAGGATCAGGCCCTATGGGGCAGGGTGGCTGACGTTTATTTCCCTGATTACTGTTTTGCTGCAGTTATCTCTCTGCACAAACCCCAGGCTCTCAGTCTGGGCTTTGAGACTGAAATGTCAGGCCTTTTGGGAAAGGGATTTCCAGTCTGCTCCCAGGCTTGGGCTAATAAGACTGAGTTGGAGCCTGATCCAAAGCTCATGGAAGTCAAAGGGAAGAAGATATCCATTGACTTGTGGCAGGCTTTGGATCAGGCACTTGATGAAACAATTCCCATGGGAACTATGCAAATGAAAACCAGAGAGCCGCAGAACCTAGGCACAAGCAACTGTCCCATCTGCTGGGACCTGGTGAGTTACTTTTCATGCTAAATTCAGGTTTATTTAAAGGTCCGCCTGAAGATTAGGGGGGTGGATAATTTTCATTTGCTCCAGATTGTGTCTGCTTCCATTTGCCTTTTTTATTTTATTTTTTTTTTTCTTCAGAAAACTGAAAATATTTGGTCAAAATCGATTGGTGGTTTTTTCCCCCTCTCGCTTTTGGGCCAATTTTCATCAGAAAATTTTCAACAAAAATCAACATTTTCTGTGGAAAATCCCAAACATTTTCTGTCCATCTCTGCTTATTACAAGTTGAACCTCTCTAGTCTGGCACTCGCTGGTCTGGGACCATCCGTGGTCCAGCATGATTTTAGTTAACTTATCCTGGGTGTGGCCAAGTTTCCCACGGTCCCATAAAGTTTGTTTCCAGCCGCAAGTCCTGGCTCTCGGTGTTCTGTGCTATTATTTAGCTGTAATTTTGCCCTAAATGTCTGAGCCCAGTCAGCAGTAGGAGTGTTGGTAAGGCTGCTAGACAATATTGACTTCCCATGATCTGGCAAATTCTCCAGTTTGACACTGGTCAAGTCCTGAGGGTGCCAGCCTAGAGAGGTTCAACGTGTACCTGTTTTTCATAAACGTTACTGTTCTGCCCATTTGCAAAATCTGTTCTGGCACCATTTTAGCTACACATCGCTGTTGATTAAAGAATGCAATGCCTCTACCTGTCATAGCACTTCTGTTCTCCATCATATAATCACAAAGTTAGCTTTGCCCAGTCGCAAAAGGTCCTCAGGATCTAAATCCACTGAGCTACTAAGATATTGCTGCATTGATATCCCCCTTGACTTTATTCTTTGAAAATAAAAATCTTTATGCGGCCCACTGAGCTTTGCATGAGTCAGGACAGCTGCCCAAATAATCCACACTGGGGATGAAAAGTTGTGTTGCAGAGTCCAGGAAATAACAATATCACAGCAGTTTTTGGATTCACACAACTACCCGTTAGAGCCACTTTTCTAAAAACTCCCCCATTTCAAGAATCAAAGAACAGCCCGCAACAAAACACAAATCCAACTGAGTTACACATACGGTACAAACTCAGCTCTCCTGACCTCACAGACACCAGAAAGGTCATGCCCCTGAGTCCATATTAATTTCAGCCCCTTGATCACACAGAGCGTGAGTTCTCCAACCTCATGACATTCAGGATCACCAGCCCCAATCCTGGAAAGTGCTGAGCAGGGTTCCCTGTAAACTGAGCTCTTGGGGCACCATTCAGGTACTGCCCAGCGGCTTAGCAGAATGCCTACAGCTGGCAGCATGTGTTTCTATTGGTGGTGCACATTTGCACATAACAAAATTTATTCTGCATATAGATGGAAAAAAAATAGAGGGAACATTGGTGCTGAGCATTGATTTCCTAATGAGTCCAGGAGGCTCAGCTCCTATGATGAAGGCATGGCTGCTGGGAAAAAAGGATATGGGATTTCCTTACGGGGGGGGGGGCGGGGTGTATATATAAATGTTACCGATATTTACGTATTCAGTGACATGTTCCGGGTCACTGAGTCTGGATTATATTTTTAAAGCCCAGTCAGTAGGGATACACCAGCAGGTTCCTGAAGTTTCAGTGTCAGCCCCTGCGAGTCAGTCACAAATGCTAAAGGCGATTCAGAACTATTGCCGGCCAGTGAAGAATGAGCAATAAACAGCCTCTGAAGAAATGCCCCTGTAAAATGCATTAGGCTGAAGGGGAGCCCTCAAACTCTGCCTTAAAGAGAGGTGCTGCATGCCAAAGACGAGCATGTTTGTTGAACACTTGAGGTCAACAACTTGTAAGGTTGTAACCCCCGCTTGGAAGTACAGTACATTCACTTCAATCTAGCACACAACTTAGTCGGATCCCAGCATTGGTGCTGGAACCAGGGGGGCTGCAGCGCCCCTTGTTTGAAGTGGTTTGCATTATATACTGGGTTCATGGTTTGGGTCAGTGGTTCTCACCCTTCGCCCTCATCTAGACTCATTGTATCAGCCCCCGGTCCCCAGGAAATCTCTTAGGAGCAGGCAGCTGACGGCTTGATTCTGCACCCACTAATGAGGAGGCAGGATTGGGTCTGTAGGAAATAATCAGTGACCCAGGCTCTTTGCAGAAGTCCTGTGGGTACTTGTAAGCGGCGTTCACTGATGTCCGCGACCCCCATCCACAGCACTGGATGTGCCGCTAGTTTGGGAAATTAGTTTCTAAAGCAAACACAAGCAAAGACGGGGTGGCTCCTGGGAATTGGCCCAGTAGCCCCATGATGGGCACAAGAAAGGAAGGGAGTGCTGCACTCTGGGGAGATTTCCAAAAAAAAATTTAGTGCCCCCCCCAATCACCCCCATGCACCCAGGAGCACCCGGAGCTGTGGGAAAGCAGAGATGAGCAGGTCCTCCCCGTCTTTATAAGCGATGCAACTTACCACGACTTGCAACCCGGCCGTGGGAAAAAACCTGCAGGAGGATTAAAGTCCAAAGCATCTTCCAAAGCCCAGATCTGTGGCAGGTAATTTAGGGAGGGAGAGAAAACAGCTGATTTTTTTTGGATGATAAATATGCCCTTGAGAGGGTCCCGGCCTCCTCTTTCTCAGCCCAGACAGCTGCCCTGGCGGCTCTGAAGTCTGGTGGATATTCTGCACCTTCCACTTGACTTCAGAACAGAGCCCTCATGCCACTCACGACTGCCATTCAGGCAGGGAGACAGGGGCCAGCCGTTTTTAAGGTGGCTCAGGGAGACGGCCCTAGGCCAGCCCATGCTGGTGTTCTCAGCTCCTTAAATACTTTGTCCTAACAATGTTTGCGTTGTAGGACTTCACAGGAGGCATCTGGCCAGGCTCAGAGCCTGGGCCAGCCAAATCGCTTTGCGAACTTATTTTCTTTCAGCTAGATTAAAAAAAAAAAAAATCCACCCCAAGAATTCAGCATCAGATTTATCAAGGCAGGAGGGGCACATGCAGCGTTGGGATACAAATGGAGCCCATGTAATACGTCCCAGGGAGCAAGGATCTTTAGGGGGCATTCTGCAGCCAACACAGCTGACAGGCCCAGTTCTCCATTTGACAGCACTCCATGTGTTAGTCTCAGTGATCAGCCAGAGACAAAAGTGTCTCTATAAAAGGACGTAGGGGAAGTGATTTGGATGCTACTTTAGAGACTTGGGGAAACCCTGGTCCAATTTCCTGGTTTGTCCGTTCCCCCTAGGAAACCTGGAGCAAATCACAGAGCTGTGTGGTGCCTCAGTTTCCCCCTCTGTAAAATGGGCACAGCAGCCGTTCTTTCTCTAATTTTTTCCTTCCATGGGTGGAATACATTTTGTTATGTGCACCAAGAAATATGGGGATGTGCACCACCAGTAGAAACACACACTGCCAGCTGTGGGCACTGTGCTAATCAGCTGGATGGCACGTGAATCTCTCCTAGGTGGCTGCCCAAGCGCTCAGCTTACAGGGAATGCTCTTCAGCAGCCCTGCTCTGCCTCTCCGCGGCCTGACCACCTTATAAAGACAGTGGCTATGTCTTTTCTGCACCTGACGGCTTTACCGACAGACATGCAATGTCGACATAGGCAGTGATGTGCTCAGGCCCTATAATGCAGGCATTGAAACCCGCCCCCCCCCCACACACAAACACAGGGTTAACAAGAGTCTTCAAGCTCAGTTTCCTCCCCTGGCTGTCCCAGGACAGTGTGTGGTAAGGCTGATTTGTTATCCCAGTCAGCTGGGCCTTGTTTTTGATGGAAGGTAGTGACAGCTACAGGGGAAGGTGCCAGGACTCTGGGAGGATTGGGTTTCTCTCACTCTGCGAACGACACAATAGGATAGCTGGAGGACAGGAGACAGGCCCTGGGAAAGGGCCCAGGCTCCAGGCATGCTGCCCTGGGGGGTCACGGCCCTGGCACTGGAGCAGGAGGGCCAAGCATTCAAGCCCAGGCAGGCAAAGATTGGGGTGGGTTTTGTTTGGAGTTTCGCTGTGGGGAGCCCACTGCCTGACAGAAGAGTGGCCGGCAGAGGAGCCCAGGCTGGGGCAAAGTGCAGTGATGACTATTAGAGTCGGGTGAGATGCTGGTTGTATGGAACATCAGCCTGCTAGGGGTGAGACTTTAGAGAGACCTGGCTTGCAGACAGTCACAAGTGGAGACAGAACCCTGGGCTGGCCTGGCTGGCTGCTCAGGGTGCTATGCTATGCCCAGCCGCCAGGGGGTGTATCAACAGTGAATCCGCTCAACACAGGGCCATATAAAGTACCATACGGACAGATGATGCCCCTTATCCTTCACTGAAATGCAACCTCCTCTGGGGAGGAGTGTTTGAGCTGAGCAGTGCTTGGCAGCAGGACAAAGCTCTGTCAGAAGCTGACTGAGGGCAGGGTAGAATGAGAGGAGCTGGACTGAGGCAAAATTAGAGGTTGTTTAAATCAAATGCATTTCAGATGCCAAGCTCAGACTGAGGGGGTTGGACTGTCAGTGCAGGAAGCCGCAGAATCCTTCAGGGCTCGGTATTATCTGGAAGAGCGGGATGCTGGGGAGGCGGGCAGTTGTGACGTTGCTCAAAGAGGGGCAGAGTTAAGGGTGTGGGGTGCTGCACAGCTTACCACCAGATTTCCTGCTTTTCAGAGGTTTGGGTGCCTATAAACTCAGCATCCTGGAAGGACACAGGGCAGCAAGGGGCAGCCTGACCTCTGCATTAAGGAATCCTTTAGGCAAAGAATTTTGGGGTCTCCTTTCAGAGTGGTGGGGAACAGGAGACAGGGAAGGAAGATGGAAGGCAGCTTAGCTGCTCATGTCTTGGCCCCTGCCTTGGCATGTTCCCTGTTAGGGTGACCAGATGGCCTAATTTTATAGCAACAGTCCCAGTATTTGGGGCTTTGTCTTACATACGTGCAAGCGCCTATTGCCTGGCCCCCTGCCCCAGTTTTTCACACTTCCTGTGTGGTCAGGGTAGGCCCAGCCTGTCACTTCTGATTCAGTGTTGGGTCTGTCCCCAGCTTCTGCCCAGGCAGACCAGCAGAGGGTGCTGCAAGTCAGGCTAAGGGAGAGTGCTGGCTGGCTCAGGGGTCTCTGAGATACGGTTTTCACCTGTTGGTCACTCAGACCAGTTCAGCCTGTCCCATCGCTGCTCCTTGGCTCCTGGGAAATGGTTTGCTGGGCTCACCCCCTTTCCTGCTGGATCCACCGCAGGCAGGGCTAAGAGAAGGAAACTGGGAGCCAGGACTCCTGGGTTCTCTTCCCAGGGTAACCCAAGGGCTGCTTATTTTTCTGTGACTCAGTGGACTGACCTGGCCCAAGGGCCCCTCATAACCCTAGGACGGAAAAGAGTCTCAGTGCATTCACCCCGGCAAATTGCTGGTACAGCAATGGGCAGCTGCAGTGTCCAGACTAGGCCAGGCTGCGACAGTAATGAAAAACCCATGCTCCAGGGGATCGAGAGTATGTCCCCAAAGCCACAGACACAGTGCATGATACTACTTACTGCCAGGCTTCATGCTCCTGTTCACACCGTCCCACGTGCTGGGCCTGCCTGCAGTCCTTAGAACCACCGGCACAAAGAGGCTGCAGGGAAGCTGGTATTTTCCCCAGCCGTTGCAACCGGCCTGCAGTGAGGGCATCATGCTCCTGTGTAAGGCTGGCATAGTCCTTGCTCTTGGAGCACGGTGCCCATTTGGTTTCAGATCGACTGCGCAGTTGCCTGGGGAGTCATTGGGCCTCACTTGCTGGGAAGCAGGGGCAGGGAGAGGTGCTGCCTTGCTAAGCAGACCCAGGAAAGAGTTTGCCTGGTACCTGCCCAGCTGGGCACACGTATGGGGCAGCTCAGAAGATGGCAAGGCAGAGCAGCCAGAGTGTAGCTTGCAGAAGGGCAGGCATGTAGCTCTGTTCTGGGCCTCAGGGGCCTGAGGGATGCTCCAGGTGGCTGTGTCAGCTTTACACCACTGCTCAGGTTTGCAGGGGCTTGGATGCTTAAGCAGACCACAGCATGCCCATGATTGCACCCTAGCACACGAATGTGAAGATAGCAATTCAGCCGTGGTAGGAGCTGCGGTGACTGGGCTCAGGGGAGAGGCCCTGTGAAGGGTCTCAAAGTCTTTTCAATCCACGAACCACATTTGAATAGCAGTATTATCTCTTGGGCACCTCTCCACCCATTGGCCACCTGCCACTGGGGGACAGGCCCCTTTGAGAAGAGAACCCGTTCACCTGGGACTAGTGGATGGCCTCCTGATGGAGGATGTTGGGTCTCTTGAAAGACCCAGGCCGTAACTGAGAACAGGAGCAGGAAAGAACAGCCAGGAGCTGATGAGGGCTGCTGGAGCCTGGAGAGAGACCTAGCCTGCAGCTGCTGGGGAACAGACCTAACCCAGAAAGCTGTTGGCAGAGCTCTTGATGGAGACAGCTCTGGCAAGGAGATGCCTGATTCCAAGTGCGGAGAACCAATACAGGCTGAGCCCACGAATGGAGGGACCCAGGGAGTGGAAGCCCAGGATGAAGGGTTTGGGGGAAGCGCAGAAAGAATCCCAGAGTACCCTCAGAGTTGGCCCCTTGGAATAGGGGCACAGGAGTGGGAGAAGAGGGATTATGAATGCTCAGTAGACAGCCTGGAACTGAGCCATGGATGACAGCACCATCCTAACCTGCCTTATGCTGGCTGGGGACGGGGTGGTGAACTGGCTTCCTGAAGGTCAAACCCGGCTGGGAAGGCTTGAATTACACTCTGAGAGATGCTGAGTCTTGGTCTGATCTGTGATGGAGAAGGTGTGACACTCAGTTGGCTTGGTGGACGTAGGGGAAACTGAGGCAGACATTGACTGGACTGCTGCAGCAAGTCACAGCAAGGTGCCCGGTAGGGTGAGCCTTCTCACTGGCCATCACAAGACCCCACTTCCCACCCCATTGGGTTTTTTTGGAGACACTTATTTGGGCTCCTCCTGAGCCCCTCATAATGCATTTATTCTACAAGCCCCTGGGAGACAGGGCCGGGCTGTTGTCCCCACCGTACAGACAAGGAACCAGCCCCAGAGAGTCATTCCCAGCACAGGAGGATGGCTACGTGGCTAAAAATAGCACTGTTGCCACAGCAGCACAGGCCACGTACCACCCTGCCTGACCTCCTGGGTATGTATTCCGGCAGCTAGCCCAAGCCAATCCGCTATCTTTAAGTGCTTGCACCAACAGAGACCAGCACATGTCTGTCTGCCCGAGCTGGGAATTACATGACCCAGCCACTGTGTCGATGCACTCTGAGACTGCCCCAAGGGATCTTTGATGGGGAGGGAGCAGGTACTGAACCAGCATCTCTACCTCCCAGAGCCCAGCCTAGGGCTCTAACCATTGGACCATGCTTCCTTTCCAAGAACCTGTCTCCTCTTCCGTTCACTCCAACAGCCAGGAAACACTTTCCACCTAGGAATGATCAGACATTTCAATCAGTGCTAAGGGGCAGCTGCCCTGGAAGTCTTCCAGAGGAGAAAAGAACACGTCCATCACCAGAATGGGTAACTGATGCTGCAAATACTGGCATGCCATGAAATCATGGGAAAATCTCTGTCAATAACATTTAAAACAGCCAGTTCATCCCCCTGGCTCAGCTCATAGTGTGTCTTCAGGAAGGAACTTTTCCAAGGCATGTTGACTGCCACCGCGGCGTTTTGGTTTCAGTTGGGTTGCACTGCCCTGGCGCAATAACGAAAAAATGTGTTGTGATCTGGGGCAGTGATGGGCAACCTCAGCTGGTGAGTGGGCTGCATGAGTGACCCTTCATCTCAGTGGGTTGCAAGTTTGTGGTAACCAAGACGGTCTCCTGGGAGAGGGTAGTTTTGCTAATTGCTCTTCATCATCATCATCATCATCATCATCAATAACTGTGGGCTCGGCGCCCATTGGGGTTTGATGCCTCTCTCACTATTTCTGTCCATCTTTCCCTATCCAGCGCAGAGTGGCTTAGTTTCTGTAGATGAGCTCTGCACCAATCTACTACATCATTTATTCATTCTCTGTGGGGTCTGCCTCTCCTATTCGAACCATCCATTATGCTGCATACTAGGGTCTTGATTTTTCGTTCGTCATTCATTCTGCACGTATGTCCAAATAGTTGTAGCTTCCGTTTTATAACCTTCTGCAGCAGGTTCTCTTTTGGCTGTATCTTCTGATATAATTCCTCATTGGTGACCTTCTGCATCCATCCTATTCTCAGAATCTTTCTATCACAACTCCTTTTGAAGGCCAATATTTCTCTTTTCAAATCTTTCGTTATCACCCATGTCTCACATCCGTACAACATGCTGCTGAATGCACATGCTTTCATGGGCAGGACCTGCTGACTGAACCGTCACAGCACTTTGATTGGCTGCACAGGGAGCACATGGCTCTCACAGTGTTGTGTGCTATCAGCCCACGCCTCAGTTGCAAGGCGTAAGGGAAGATGACGGGAGAGTTTTTCCCATCAACCTCCCACTGTGGGGACAGCAGGAAAAATTGATTTTGATATGCCGATTCCAGCTGTGCAATTCAGGGAGCTGGGGAGTGGAAGCCGAGGGTGAAGGGTTCCAGGGAAGAGCAGAAAGAATCCCAGAGAACCCCAGCAGTGTTGAGAGTAGTGTCTGTTAAATTGATTGTTGTAGAGAACATGACCTATGAAGAAAGGCTGAAAGAATCGGGCTTGTTCAGTTTGGAAAAGAGAAGATTGAGGGGGGACATGATAGCAGTTTTCAGGTATCTAAAAGAGTTTCATAAGGAGGAGGGAGAAAACTTGTTCTTCTTGGCCTCTGAGGGTAGAACAAGAGGCAATGGGCTTAAACTGCAGCAAGGGAGGTTTAAGTTGGACATTAGGAAAAAGTTCCTAACTGTCAGGGTGGTCAAACACTGGAATCAATTGCCTGGGGAGGTTGTGGAATCTCCATCTCTGGAGATATTTAAGAACAGGTTAGATAAATGTCTATCAGGGATGGTCTAGACAGTACTTGGTCCTGCCATGAGGGCAGGGGGCTGGACTCGATGACCTCTCAAGGTCCCTTCCAGTCCTAGTATTCTATGATTTTTCCCCATAGTATAGGCCTGGCCTCTGTGTTCTCTTCTTCCAGTCTAAACAAACCCAATTATTTCAAGCTTCTGTCATAGATCTTGTTTTCTAGACCTTTAACCTTGCACGCTCAGCAGAACATGAACCTACAGTGAGGCTACTGTTGAAGCTGGGATGTCTAAACACGGGGAGCAGTACCCCTGTGATTTTACCTGTGTGTTTGGCATTGGTCTGGCCACTGCTAGAATCCTGTGTGCCATTCTGGTGCCCACAATTCAAGAAGGTGGTGGATAAATTGGAGTGAGGTCAGAGAAGAGCCACAAGAATGATTACACCTTTATGGGGAGAGATTCAAAGAGCTCACTGTATTGGTAACCTCACAAGGTCCCTACCAGTCCTATGGTTCTCTTGAGCTTAACAAAGAGACAGTTAAAGAGGGATCAGGAAAGTCTGGAACTGTGGTCCTCCACCAGGTGTATGTGATCAGTGTGTCTCAGCCTGAGGGGCAGCACACAGGGTTCACTGTAACTTTTTCCATCCATGTGTAGAGTAAATTTTGTTGGGTGCACCAAGGTATATGCATATGTGCACCATCAATAGGAACACACACCACCAGAAGTAGGTGGGAATTTCTCCTGAGTGGCTACCCAAGCACTCAGTTTACAGGGAATGTGGGTCACAACACAGGACAGGTTTATCAGGGTGTGACTTTTAGGTCCAGGGCCAGCACTGGGGATTGGCAACTCAGACAACTACTTGGAGTTCCAAACTGCACAGGCTCAGACAAGGCTCCCAAGGGAAAACCAGGCGCAAGTCTCATACTGAACTGTATGGACAATATATTCCAGTTGGTTAATTTTATAATGATGTGCTTGAAATGGAGCAAGGCCCCAAGGTGTCAGTAACAGTGTGGTTCTGACACGTCTGTATTTTCAGGTCTGATTTTGGAAGCGTGTAGCATTTAATGATATGAAACTTGGGATCTGCAAGACAAATTGATTCCGGAATGGGGTACAGGAGTTTAGAAAGATTGAAAAACCCTGGCCTAGAAGCATCAACGTGAGGGACAGACATTTAAGATTGGGCCCTTCAGCGCGGCAGGGAAAGGTCTAGCACAAGCCACGCCGCAGAAGCTCAACAATTCAGAGTGCAAATAAGACGTACGCTTTTAACAAGAAAGGTAACTGACCACTGGAACAATTTCGCGGGGGTCCCAGTGGGCCATTTTTAAATCGAGATAGGATAGTTTTTTCTGTAAGAGCTGCTCTAAGAGTTATTTTGGAGCAATTCTCTGGCAGTGGCAGAGGGCGGGGTGAGGGGGGTTTTCAGACTAGATCCCAATGGTCCCATCTGGCCTTGGAATCTCTGGATCACTCCCAGCTCTGCCACTGACCAGCTGAGAGACTTGGTCATGTCACTTTCCCTCAACGGTCCAGTTTCCCCCTCACTTATTGCCTGTCATGCCTATTCAGGCTGAGGCAGCAATTTGGGCCAGGGTCTGTCTCTCATTCTGTCTCTGTGCAAGGCCTGGCAGAACCAGCCTCAGTCCGGGCTTTGGAGGGTCAGCACAGTAATTATACAGCATTAATGGGCCACCTCCCTGCAAGCCCTGGCTGGGCTCCAACTCTGCTTTGTGTTCTGACTCATGACAAATAAAAAGGTGAAGCTGTATGTTTCCTGTTGGGGGAGGGGCCCTTCTTCCCACCCCTACTGGTCCCCACTGAATGGGCCAGATAGCAATAGGACCCAGTGTATAGAGCACTGGACCAGCTCTCAGCACAGCTGGGTTCTGTTCCCAGCTCTGACACTGGGCTGTCAGGTGCTCTTGGGCAAGTCACTTTCTCTGCCTTGGTTTCCCCATCTGTAAAATGGGGGTGAGGCTACTGACCTCCTTTGTAAAGCCCTTGGAGCTCTGCTGCTCCAGAGAGAGCTGGGAGGCATCACAGCAGCACACGTGCACAAAGTGGGTCATCAGCACCTCCCTTAACCCCTGGGATCTGCCCGTGCTCGGCTGCAAACCTAGATTTCCTGCAGGCCGAGTGTCCCCTCCCGCCTGCTGCGGAGGTGGCGCTTGCAGTAGCACAGACTGCAGTCTCCTGTCATCTTGGAGCTGCTGGTTTTTAATTTAGTTTCCACCTGTGAATTTCAGGCTGAAGAAAAATGCTGGTGAAGCTCCCCAGTGCCTGCCAGCCTCTGCTTCTCCAGCTGGACAGCAATCCCCTTAACACTGCCCTCTCCCAGTGCACCTCGGCGGTCCCTGGAGAGATGCCTTTTAGGAGAGGGGAAATCGCTGGCTCATTGGCCTCTTTTCTGAAGCGGCTAATTAGAGCTAATTGTGGTGGAGTCATTAATTGGATTGGGACCTACTAAACTCACTCCGGACAGATCACTGACCTGCTGTTACTGGTGGGTCCTTGGAGGTGAGCTGAGCACCCAAGAGGTAAAAGTCTCCTCCCCATCTTATTTGTATTCACAATAGCAACCAGGGGCACCAGCCAGGGCACAGCACCCACTTAGCCAGAGACTGCCCCTGCCCCCAGAGAGCTCACAATCAAAACAGACAAAGGAGGGGAGGTGGAGAAGTGTTTTGCCCAAGGTCATCCAGTGAGTCAGTAGCAGAGCTCAGGTTTTCCAGCTCCTCTGCCTTGGCCCCAATTGCTACACCATACTGTTCCCTGCCTAGTCTCCCAGGGACGTCCTTAGTGTTTATGGGACGTTACACAGTACTATTAAACTGGTGCACTTATAGGTGATGGCAGCCCTGGGGAGGGGGGACAGAAATTATGATTTTTTTACTGATGTGATTTTTTTAGCCTTCAGCAACACACTAAAGAAATAATTATAAAGCAAATTTTAAGCTGTCCTGTTGATTAACAGTTAATTCAGAAACTCGCAGTAGATGCTGCGGCTGGCAAATGCATGTTCACTGGCTTCATTACCACTCGAGTGTCTCTTTCACAGGTTTCCTGTGCTGCTAATAGGGGTGACAAGGTTTTTCACTTGTTCCTCTCGGGGGAGAAGCAGAGCCCCAGATCTGGGAGAGGAAGAGACGGACGACCAGACATTCAGACCCAGGAGTGTCCCCAAATTTTTGGGTGCCTACACGGCTGTGTGTTCTGCATATGGGTAAAGCTGGCCCTGTATTCTCCCCAGACGTCTTCCCCTGTGCCACCCTCCCAGGCACACTGCAGCTCCTAGACAAGGACCTGGCCAGTGGCAGAATATCATTCCATCAAACACATTATTGCAGCCAGTGGTTTATCTGCATCCTCAGAGACTATGAGAAGGCTAATGCCAGATCCAGAGAAGCTGAGATGGGGCCCTCCTGGGAGACATGTCAATGCCATGCTTCAGGGTTTAGGAAGGAATCTGACCTCTCCTCATAACACTCCATGGCTGGAGGGAGGAGGAGTTTTTTGCCTTCCTCTAGATTGGAAGCTCTTTGGGAGCAAACACTGTATTTTTGCTGTTTGTGCAGCACAGAGTCCATGGGGCTCCTATCTGCTCTGGTAATACATATAAGAAAGTATCAGGTACTGACCACTATCAAAGCCAAGGATTTCAGTTTAAGGGACCGAGGATCTGCTCTAGTAAGGCTGATCATAGTCTTTTCACCTTCCATCAGATATAGGATTCTTCTTCACTTCCAGTCCCATTGTGGGACATTGTTGGGAGTGACAGAAGAGCACCCTGGGTTCCACCCCAGAGGCAGCTGCGTTTTGCCTACCCATGGAATGCAGCAGCAAGACTGTAGATATAGACTTTGGAAGCCTTTAGAAAGATGCTTCGTACAGGGCAAGTCTCTTAGTACTTTCTTTGATTCTACACATTTTTGCCACAGCTCTGAATATCCTTTTAAGTTTGAACTCAAGACCAGGCAGCTCAGCCACTGCTCCTCGCTCAGTATTGGCTCCTATTCCGGGTTACTCTGATCCTGGGTTTGGTTACGGCATTGTGTCCCCTTCGCAAGCACCCTATAATTAGCAGTTCAGCAAGTTAGAGCAACCTCAGGGCTGTTCTAATTTCCACTCCACTCCTCATACTCTGGAGGAGGCAGAGAATAGAACACTCCAGCCATACCCCATATCCTGCCCCACACTGGGAGCAGGGTGAGTGCAGAGTGTAAAGAGGTCTGAGTGTAGTTTAAAATCCATCTCTTTTCCTTAGCTGGGGTTATTATGTCCCAAACACCATCAGGACTAAATAGGCAGATGAGGAAATAGTAAAATAATAATAATAAATAATAATAATAATTAATGCAATGAATAGCATCACTAACCCTTCCTTCCATATTCTGAGTTAAGCCAGTGCCTAAGGTAGGACCTGCCAGATCTGTGGTGCTTACCTGAAAACCCAGGTCAGACCCTGTAAGCAGTGAGGGGCATCCTAAGCCTTACCCAGCCTCAGGCCCGGCCCCCTGCCCCCACCAGCAACCTCAAGGCAGGCTGGGTGGGTGGAGGGTGGTGTCAGAGGCAGTGAGGTTCCATGACTGCAGCATGACCCAGAGCAGGCAGGGCTGTCATCTGCAGCTCCAGAGCCTTGGGTGGCTCTTTGGGTGCCCCCTTGCCATCCAGCAGTGCAGCAGGGCTCAGGCTGCTCCCAGAAGCAGCCGGCTGCTGACACACCTCTGCATACCCCGGCGGGTTGGAGAGGCAGCTCCGTGTGCTGCTCCAGCCCCCTGGCACCATCCTCCCAGCATCCATCGGTGTGGAGTTGGCCAATGGGAGCTGGGGGTATGGTGCTTGTGAACACAGGCAGCACACAGCCGCCCCACTCCCCACAAGGGGCATGCAGAGACATGCCAGCAGCCAGCTGAGGAGGGTGGAGCCACAGCCTGCAGCCAGTGTGTCTTAGCCCTGCCATGCTGCTGGGCAGGAGCTAGCATCAGGCACCTTCTCTTGTACCCCAATGCTCTGCCCCAGCCCCCTTCTGCACCCAAACTCCCTCCTACACCGCATACCCCCTCCTGCACCCCCATCCCCTACCCCAGCCCACCCCTGCACCCCACACCCCCTCCTCCACCCCAATTCTCTGCCCCAGCCCCCTCCTGCACCCAAACTCCCTCCCACACCCCCCTGCACCCCAATCCTCTGCCCCAGCCCCCTCCTGCACCCAAACTCCCTCCTACACCCTATACCCCCCTGCACCCCATCCCCTGCCCCAACCCACCCCTGCACCCCACCCCCTCCTCCACCCCAATCCTCTGCCCCAGCCCTCCTGCACCCCACACCTTCTCCTGCACCCCAGTCCTCTGCTTCAGCCCACTCCTGCACCAAACCACTTTTACACGCCCAAGGGTGACACGCAATTCATCCCCCCGCCCGGGGACGGGTCGCTCGCTAATACCTTGGCACCGTCACACTGGGCTGTGAAAGGACATGGGGGGGGGGGAGAGGGAGATGCGGTTTATTCCCCTCCCCCCATCCCCTTTGCTCTGCGTGAGGGTTTAACAAGCTGCCAGCCGCCGACCCGGGTGCCTGGGGAAGCGGCTCTGCGGGCGCTGCAGGGGCGGGACTGTGAGCCGGGCTGTGAGCGAGCCGGGGCTGCATGTGCGCGCCCGCCCCGCAATGTTATGTAAGCGGCGCTCGCTCGGGGCCGGCCGGGGCGTGGCTGGTTCCTCCCGGGCCCGGCCGCTCGCCTGTTACTCGCGCTGCCCTCGGCCGGCCTCGCCCACGTGAGCGCCTGGAGGCCGCCGCCCTCCGTAACGCAGCCCGGCTCGGGGCTTGCTTTGGAAACGCCCCAGGGCTTAGGCGGGCAGCCCCGCCTTCCGCAGGGGGCCCTCCCGGCGCTCTGGGCCGCTCTCCCCCGCGGGAGGGAGGCCGGGACTGGAGACTGAGGCAGGAAGCGGGAGGGGAGCGCTGGCTCTGGGGAGGAGCGTGGGGGGGGTGATACAGGCAGCCCCAGCCAGAGGCGCTGGACAGGATTTTGGGGGGTGCTGAGGTGCACAGGTACCTGTTACCCGCGTCTGCGCCCCTCACCCCCACCCCACCTCACCCCAGGGCTGGGGCCAGGGTCCCACATGTGAGGCGCAGACGTGGAGCCTCAGGGCTGGAACTGGCCCCTGGTTGGGACCCGGGCCTGAGTAGTGTGTGAGGGGGTACAGCCTAGTGGGGCACAGGGGGCTCAGCGGCGGGCTGGTGGCAGGGCTGAGTGAGGAACCAGCAGTTGGCAGTGGGCCCAAGCAGGGGACGGGTAACAGAGGCTGCAGGCCACAGGGACAGGAATCCAGCAGCCAGGCCCTTGGGTAGGCGGGGCATGGAGTTGGGGTTCCCAATGCCTGTGGGTGGTGCCACCCCCCTGTACCCCTTCTTCCCTCACCTCTGGCCCAAGCCAAAGCTGTGAAGGAAGGCCAAGTGGCCCAGCATGAAGACGTAACCGGAAGGACTCTTTAGGCAAAGGTGGGCTGGCAGCTGGGAGAAACATTGGACCCTTCTGGGGCTCTTGGCTTTTGATTCCTGCTCTGGCAGGGGTCTTTGTCTAACACCCCTTGTGGCACCTCTGGGGCCTTGATCAGCATTGCCTCTAATGTTTTCCATCCATGGGTGGAATAAATTTTATGTGCACTGAAGCATGTGCTAATGTGCACCACCAGGAGAAGCACAAGCACTCTGCTAATCAGAACACTAGGACTGGAAGGGATCTCCAGAGGCCATTGAGTCCAGTCCCCTGCCCCAATGGCAGGACCAAGTACTGTCTAAACCATCCCTGATAGATGTCTATCTAACCTGTTCGTAAATATCTCATCAGCTGGGCAGCACCCGAATCTCTCCTGGGGGGGGCCACCCAAGCGGTCAGCTTACAGGGAACGCTCTTCCTGATTCCATTGCTCTGTGCAGTGGGTGCAAAGCCATTACCAGCCTGATGTACTTGGTGTAAAGGTGTCAGGTGAGAGGAAATTGGGGAGCTAACTGGTGCTTGCATGTGGAGGGGGGCAGGGAGGGCCAACCAGAGGAGGGCATGTGGAGGGACCCCATTAGCAATTAAAATTTTGACGGGGGACAGGTGGGCCGTGCGTCCCTTGAGAGCCACCACCAGTGCTATCACCAGCCCTGGCACTTGGTGGTGTCTGGAAAGAAGTGGGGGTTTCCTGTAATTTTTCTTTGATCACGGTAGGCTCTGCTGACCAGCAGCTCAATCTCTGATGAGCGGTGCTACTTGCAACTGCTGGAGTCCTGAGGCACAAGCGCCCCCCAAACTTACCTGCAGCAAATTCCATTAAACTGTGGTCAGGGCAGGGGAGCCATAATTCAGGCTTGATGATCAGAGAGGCTGAACTCGGCAGAGGCCAGCTGAAGTAAAGAGGAAGCAGCCAGTGCTTATGTGCTGGTGCAGTGGTTAGAGTATTAGTGCAGTTGTTCAGAGCCTTGGTTACAAGTCCCTGCTCTGCCACAGGCTGCCTGGGTGTCCTTGGGCAAGTCACTGCACCACTCCGTGCCTCAGTTTCTCCACGTGCCCACTGGGGATAATAGCACTGCCCTGCAGGCTGTGATAAGGATATACCTTAATGATTGTGAAGGGCTCAGCTACTATAGTGATGAGGCCAGATAAGAATCTAAGACAGGAAGAGCCAGCAAGATCAAGTCCTAAGAACTAAGGGACATGGCTCAGTCAGGGCTCCTGGGTTCCATGGGTCTTGGGAAGCTGCTCAGTCCTGCCCTGCTTCCTCTCCAGATTTAGTGCCATGGAAGCTGAGTGAGTAAAGAGAGCAGGACTGGCCTGGCGAGGTTCAGTGCCTCAGTTTCTCCATTTTGTAAATGGCCAGAGTGGTACTCACTGGTGAGAGGCTGAGGTGTCATTGCCGGTCATAAACGCCTCTGAGCAGACTTCCACTTTGTGTCTCTCCTTCCCACACACCCCCAGAAGTAGGGGGCTGTGACCCACTTTCCCTCTAATTTTTCCATCCATGTGCAGAATAAATTTTATGTGCACCAAGGCATATGTGGATGTGCACCACCACTAGAAACACACCCTGCTGTCGGTAGGTGCTGTGGGAGCTCCACTAATCAGCTGGGCAGCACCTGAATCTCTTCTGGGTGACCACCCAAGTGCTCGGCTTACAGGGAATGCTGGCTGTGACTAGGCCTGCAAGGACCCCATCCCTATGGTAATGTCTGGAGGTGGGCGTGATTGCCTCACTCGTTGGATTTGCAGGGCACAGGAGCCACGTTGTTTCCTGAATATTTTTCCAGGGCATTTGATGTTGTTGGGGATCAGCCAGTTTGCTGCAGAATTCAGCTCCCACACGCTGCTGGGAGAGCCCTCGTGTGATGGCCATTGGCCCAGTCCACTCCGGCTAAGGGTGTGCAAAAGGCCACCAGATCAGAAGGGGATGGGCGGCTGTGCACCCGTGCCAATGACCAGGTGCAGCTCGCAGAGGGACTCAAAGGCTGTGAGCTGAATCGGAACCAGCAGCCCCCCTAGAGACATCCAGGCTTTGCACCCCATTGCCAGCCACCCGCTCAGAAAGGAGCCAGCTGCCCTCATGCAGCATCCCAGCTGGCTGGCAGCCAGCAACCTGGCTCTGTATTTATTTATTTACGCCTGTGGTGACTAACCACCTTGTTCCCAGCTGGCAGGGAGGGGCTGAGGCAACAGAGCTGGGAGAACGCTATGTCCTCTTCTCAGATTTTTGATTAAACTCGCAACAGCCCCTTATGTAATAGACTCGAGGCAGAAGCTTGTTTGCACGTTTCCAGCACTGCTCACTTGGTGCAGCTTTTCCTGGCTGGGTCTCAGAGCCTTCTACCCACTCTGGAGCCTGCCTGTCTGTCTGTGCTGGAGGCTGAATATTATTGGTAATGCCTTGGGCTCTTTTCTTTACAGACAGCAGCGGGGGGACACGACATGATAAGTTTGTCCCTCTAGCCAGGAAGGCAGGGGAGGGGTAAAGCCAAGAAGCAAGTATTGACCCGACAGGAATCACTGGTGTTGTGAGCTGCTCCAGTTCTCATGCGGCTGGCTTTGACATGGAACTGTGTAATAATACAGATTGAACCTCTCTAGTTTGGCACTCAGGTCTGGGAACATCCATAATCCAGCATGATTTTAGTTAGCCAGATGTCCACTTATGATGGATGTGGCCAAGCTTCCCACAATCCAGTAAAGTTTGTTTCCAGCCACCAGTCCTGGCTCTCAGTGTTCTGTGCTGTTATTCAGTTGTAATTTACCCCAAATGTCTTCTAAGAGCCCAGTCAGCAGTGGAACTGTTAGTAATGCTGCTAGACAATATTGACCTCCTGTGGTCCTGCAGATTCTCTGGTTCAGCACGGGTCAAGTCCTGAAGGTGCAGGACTAGCAAGGTTCAACCTGTACTCAGCACCTCTAGAGCATGTTGTCCAGGTATGTTTTCATGCAGGCATCAGTGTGATACCTACCCTGGCATCAGTTGGTAGCTCAGTGCCAGGGTCTAGCTGTTGATCAGTCTTTCATCACTTGCATGAACTTCAGTGGCCTTGCTGCACATTTGGTTATTTGCACGAGTGAGCTTTTTGCCCAGTCCTGGGGAGAATGATGGGCATGGATGTCAGGTAACCCGCAGGAAAGGAATTTGTTCAAAACTGACAAATCACATTTTTAAAAACAGAATCTGCTCCCTAGCTGCCAAAGTCCTAATTTCATGTAAATCTCTAGTAATTTTTTTAGAAGACGGTTGCCCTAGAAAAATGCATGACAGAGCCAGAGCCTTTCCTAACAAATCATTCCCAGAATGCCCTGGATTCTGAAGCATCCTGAAAGCAAAATACTAAGTATATATTTATCGTTTTGCCCAGCATTCAAAATACGGCCACCTCTGGAATGGAATGAGGATTCTGTGTAACAGCAACACAGTACAGTTATTACTCTCCCACCAGTGGCATGAAAGCACCTCTGGAGTGGAAGGGGACAGCCAGCCATGTACCTATGCACATCATGACAGTTTGGGCTGTGAAGTAAAGAAAAATCCCATATTCCTGCATTGGGAATTTAATAAGGCAGAATGTAACCCTGCACAGGGAGATTTAACCAGGGGATTCAAGGCCAACAGCCCTCCCTTTTCTAAAAGGGTGTCAGCATCTTAATGGACAAATTATCTTGAACTCTGAGATGAACTGCAAATGGTTTGCAAAGAGGCATTTTGTCTCTCTTGCTCTTTCTAGCCTCACTGCAGGCCTGTGTTAGTCATTTCTAGTCCAAGGTTTGGAAATGGGTGCACAGACATTGCTTTAGATTTGCCTTCAATCTGTTTTGTGTTCAAGCATCCATGTTATAAGGAAAAAAATCCCAGGGTTTATACTCCTCTAAGTAACAAGCTGTACCCCTCTTCTACCCCCAATTGCATCATGAGCTGCAGAAGCCATTGGGGTTACACTTCCTTTGGCTTTCTAGACATGAGTGGGAGCACTGGTGACATGAGATCATGAGCAGTCACAGCACCTGCCAGCGAGTTTTCCAAGTGGAGGCTGCTGAAGAATCATTGTTCTGCCATGAAGGAATGGCGGCGTTACCCAGAGAGATGAAGCTGAGTTTGCACAGTGGAAGAAATTGAGGGAGTCAACTCAGCCAGAGTCTGCATGGGCAAGATGCTCAAGAGAAAGACATAAGCATGGTCAGATACCACAGTGATAGGAATAGTATAAAAGTTACCTAAGGGTGTGTCTGATGATGGATAAATAGACAGAAGAGTGTGAACGTGACCGGAGGTGAGGTGTGAGAGAGGCATCAAATTAGATGGGAAAGTCTTTTTCATCTGCTATTTTTCTTTTGTTTTTATTCTGTTTTGTTTTCAGGGATGTCTTGCAGCAAACAGAAGAATGGGGTATGATCCACATTTTAACCTCATTCCTACTAGCTTTTACTTTTTTGAGTGGTTGGGGTTCTTTTTCATGTACACCCATGTCCTAAGGACCAAAATCAGACCCTGGTCTGTGCTAGTATTAACCCCATCTTAGAGTCTTTCATCATTCTCTTTTAAGATAATCCAGCTTGCTTTCAGCACTGATGTGGTTGGCTCCCATTTGCATTACACTTAATTTGGAAGGAAAGGCGAGCTGGTCAATGTCACTTTTTGTTTGCAGGCAGATACAATGCTAGGTTCTAATGTGCTTTCTCAAAGTTGGCTTGGGAAGCATGGATGAACCCTGCTGTCATTGGATAAGTCATAGTGACATTTCTCTTCGTGTTCCGTTTTGTAGCCATCTCTCTCACACACACCTTTTTTTGTTGGTTTCAATAAGTAAATTTGTTGGGGATCCTGAATGAGGCTGATGCTGTCTCTGTAATGCTATATGTGTTGAATACACATTGCGGACTATGTGAATCACGTACGGAGCAGAAAAATCAGGGAACAAATTCTGTTCCAAAGAGGCTGCATGCATGCTATTCCAAGCCACAGAAATCTACTTATTCCCAGAATACTCAGACTTCCCAACATCATGCTTAGGCACATATTTCAGTATATACATCTCCAATAAGGGCTTCTGTCTACAGTGCAGCAAGAAAGAACAACTATTTTCCTATGAGATTTGTTCTTTAATGAAAGATATTTGCAAAACACAGATGAATCAGTGTTCACTATTTCAAAAAAGGTGCTTATGCCTCTCAAAACCAGGACTACATTATTTCAAAATAACTCCTGTTTGTTTCAAAATAACAGGTCGTTTAATGTGTCCTCACAACCCGTTATTTCGAAATAACCCCTCTAGTGTAGCCCAGGGGTAAGGCACTGTAAACTGACAGAGATGCAGTACTATGGGATTCTGATGACTCTTAATCATTCATGTTTCAGCCACAACAGACTTCTCCACTCAGAACTGGGGCCTTCTGTCAGGCATCTTCTGCTTCCCAGTTCTTGAAGAAAGGGAGCTCTGGTTTTCAGAGGAATGAGACTGGGTGGAAGAAGACCTGGGTTTTATTCTCAGCACTGCCTCTGACTCACTGCGAGATGAGATGCATGTCACTTCCTGTCTCTTTGGCTCACTCTCCCTGTGGAAAGTGAGAGCAGAGTAATTGATTACAAATTACTGGATGGGAACATTAAGTTCAATCCAGAGATAGCACATCTTGTTCCAACAAGTCTGTTCCATCTCCCTTCCAAGGCAGGATCTCTCCCTCCAATGTGCTTTAGGCCAGCTCAGTAAGTGTTGATCCTCCCAGCCTGCAGAGAGGGGAACAGACTGGCAGTGACAGATCATAGGTTACCTTCCCGTTATGTGCGCAACCACCTGACACTGATGTCAGCAGCAAGGAACATAGATTAATAGACCTCTGCCAGCCCACAGCAAGTAACTGCACAAAAGCACTTATTTTGCTGACGCTTCTGCCCCATCCCAGTGCCATAAACAAGCTGGCTACATGCCTCTGCATGCAGTCACAGTGACAATGGAGGTCATGAGTACGCACACAGCAGAAAGGCTTGTTATGCCCATGAGGGCCTTATTTCAGTAAAGCATTTAAGCATGTGCGTTAATTTTAACCCCCCTCTGAAGTCAAGGGGACTTAAGTGTGCCCTTAAGAGCTTTGATGTTTAGAGACAAACAGCTGCTCAGGGCGTTAAGGGCTCCAGGCTTTGCATCCTGTATTCCGACTGACCCATTAACAGGACAATAAGGTCTGCAGTGCCCAGCCCCTGGCGCAGCTGGAAGCTAGCGCTGCAAGTGGGACAGTTTTGGGCTTCTGACCAGCACCCACTTTTACCACCCAACCTCAGCAGGATGTATAAGAGAAGTCATTTAAAACACCATTGGACCAAAGTGACTTTGGAGAGCGTCATCTGGTGGCAAACAGACTGGGCTGCCTGTCTTGGGCACAGGCAGCTTCGCTAGCCACTTGGCAGAGACATAGGGAGTTGCAGGGCAGGTCAACTAACCTTCCCTGCCGTCATCTCTTTTGGGCTCTTATTTTCCTCTATTGTCCACCTCTTTTCTTCCGCTCAGGCTTCCTGTCCCTGTTGCTCTCCCCAGTAGTTTTGTGTGTACCTACCCCCAGCATTTCCCACCCCAGTTGTCTGTCTTTCCTGCCACATCCCCTTGCCTATCCACTTACTGCGTTTCCACAGCCATAGCTTCCTCCTATCCCTCCTGCGGATTGCAGCCCCCTCCCCTCTCCTGTCTCTGCATACCTGCTAGCCCTCTCTTCTCTGTGCCCCCCCCAGCTGCTTCCTCTTCTGAGTTCCTCCTCTCCCCCCTAGACCCTTGAGGTCTTCCAGCCCCTTCCTCTCTTCTCCCTTAGTCCCTATGGTCTCCTGTGTCCCACTGGCCTCTACAGGTCCCCCACCACTCACCCTTCTCTGTCCCACTGCCCTCTGTGGGACCCCCCTACCATGCCCCTTCCTCTTCCCCACTGTCCTCTAGGCGACCCCTATAACTCCCCCTTCTTTGCCCCATTGCCCTATACGGGACTCCTACCACGGCCTCCCCTCTGCCCCATTGCCCCCTATGGGACCTCACCACGACCCACCATGCCCAGCCCCCTCCCATGCGGCAGGCTAAATCAAGGGTCATGTCCTTCCGCCCGCCTCGTCCCACCCCCGGCTCTTGCGTCTAGCTCCCGCAGCCACATGTTGGGGCGTGGCCTCGAGCCCCACCCTCCCAGCCAATCGCTTCGGCGCTGCTCTGCCATTGGGCAGCCAGGGAACAGCCGGGCCCCAATTAGGGGAAGGGGGCGTGGCTGTGTGGGCTCGGGAGCCAATGGGAGCGGGGAGGGCGGGGACCAGCGGGAGGCACGTGTCGGCCTGCACGTGGCCGCGTGGGGCCCGCACTGAGCCGGGGGCGTGGACCGGGCGCCGGGCTGGGGCCTGGGGACTGGGGCTGGGACAGAGCGAGCGGAGCCGGGAACGGGAGCAGGTGAGGCGCTGGAGGCTCGCGGGGGTAGGGGTGGCCGGACCGGGGCAGGAGGCCGCTGCGGTGTGAGACCGCTCCCCCCGGCGGCCAGGGACCTGTCGGCATCAGGGACCAGGACCCTGTCCCCGGCCCAGGACATCCCCCCGGCTGGGGTCCTGCCGGCATCAGGGACCGGGACCCCCCCCCCAATCCGCGGATACTTCACCCCACCCGACCAGGATCAAGGCCTGCTCCCCCCACCCCCGCCTCGGTCCCGCCGGCATCAGGACTTGTGTCCCATCCCCGGACCAGGACGTTCCCCCTGGTCAGGATCGGGACCATTGCCCTCCAGCCTGGGATCCGCCGGCATCACGGATTGGGACGCCCATCCCCGTCCGGGATCGGGACCTTTCCTTCCGACTGGGACCTGTCGGCATCAGGGATCGGACCCCGCCCCTCTGCCCCCGGCCGGGGACGAGCTAAAGGATCCTGCGCCCTTGGGGGAGAGGAAGGAATCGGGCCCCCCACCCCCCAGCAGGATGCTCTTCTGACCAGGTTATCCCGTCCCCCACATGGGTCCCCGGAGGTTGTGGGGTGTCTGGATGCTGCCGCTATCTCCGGCCCAGAGGATCCCGGGCCGAGCACTGTAGTTCGGACCCCTGGGAGCTTTGTCCGTGGGGTTGGGGTGGGACTAACTTGCCCTGCGTGTGTCAGAACGGTGGTGAGTTGAGTGTGGAAGCGGGGGCACTCCATGCATATGGGTAGCACGGGCTGAGTGTGCATGAATGGCAGGGAGGGGCGTGGTATGCTAAACAGTGACTTGAATGTGAGTAACACGTGAGTAGTGTGTGTGTTGGGGTGCGGGTGTGAATGGCAGGGGGCATGCATAGGAGGAAGGGGAGCGTGTGTGTCAGGGCCAGGGGGAGTGTCTGTCTGCGGAGCTCAGTGTGGGTGACAGTTCCCCTGCCTGGCTCTGTCCTGCCGCATGGGGACAGCCAGGTCCCTCCATGCACCAGCCACCCACCTTCCACAGCTCCGCGTTGCGGAGCAGCGGGTGCGTGTTTAATCTAGGTCTGCAACGTGTGACAGTGGCAGGCAAGGTACGTGTTTGGCTCTGGATCCCAGCCTGGGTGGTGGGAAGGAGGAAGGAGTGAGTCTCTGAGGGTTAGTGGCATGGGATTTGCAGGGCAGGATGGAACTGACCTAGAATGCTAAGAACAGAAAGGGGGTTTCTTTTGCTGCGGGGTGTGCATGGGAATAGGAAAACCAGCCTAACTGGTTTCAGAGAAGCTGAGATGCTGCTGGAGCTGGTCTGGCACCAGGTGTGACCGCTTCTGGAGGAGACACTGTGGCATGTGCAAAGAAGGGAAAGTTATATAACTAAAAAAACAGGACCCACAGTTCCTCTAGTGAGTCACAGCCAAAGAGCTGATGGCAGTTGTCACTTGCCCTGCCCTGCTCCCCAGCCTTCTGGGATGAAACACCTGCTGCACTTTGGCACAGTCAGAGAAGAGTTTGGCTAGCTGAGCACCAGACAGGAAACATGCAGTCAGGTTCAATCCCCGGCAAGGTTGCCTTCCCTATTTGGCGGCAGATGAATTGAGCCCTGTGCAGTTTCTTGTGTGGGTGCTTTGGGCTTGACAGTAAAAAACTGTGTGTGTGTGGGTTTGACAGTAAAAAGTGTGTGTGGGGGGTGGGGAGACACATGACATGCAGGGAAAGCCTGGTTGTGGGTGGAGAATGTGGTCGACCCCTTCTGCTCCTAGGATGGCAGTACAGGATGGCTGACATTTTAGTGATGTTGTGCATGTAGTGTGTTATTTGGATCTTTGGAGACAGTAGCCACTGTGAATTTTTTATGCTGGCTAGATGCACGGTGTTGGCTCTGTGAAGCGTGCCTTTGGAACAGTCTCTCTGGGAGTCCTCCCTAGTCTCTGCTGTCCAGTCTATGGGGGACATGCCATCATTGTTTTCACTTGGGGGTTGTTGATTTGTCTCCAGCCGTTTGGCTGGCAGCGTGCAGTGGCTGTGGGTTGGCGTTTGGCGTCTGTGAGCCTAAAACAGGACAGGAGAGCAAAGCAAAGAAGTGTCTGCCTAGCCATGGAGGAAGGGATACAGATTCCCTTCTTCTCCCCCCGTGGTCCTGGAGAACGTGGGAAGGGTGGAGTTCTGCCTTCCCTAAGTGAAGTCTGATGTCACCCAGTAGCTTCTGGCCCGGCTCTGTTGTGGGGGTGGCGGGTTCGGACTGCATTGAGTCAGCCAGACGGTCCATGGACTGACACACCCTGCGCTTACCCCCGATGTACCGGAGAACCCTTTTATCATTTACATGGGTAGATTGTCCTCTGCTTCTTTTACCTTCCAGGGCCGTGTTTCACTCTTCCATTGCACAATTCCAACATTCTCTGATTTTAATCATTTACTGTCTGGGCACCTGTGCTTAGTGCATTGATCCTTGAGCTGTTCATTTTACACCTCCAAATGGAAAGCACACAGGCTGATATTGCTCTTGTATTACATTGTTAGTGGCCGCTTTTGTACCCTCACGTTGCTCATGTTTCCGTTGAGTAGACCTTTTTCTCGGGACCCTGCCAAAGTGGTTGAATGGGTTGATTTTTAGATTTTGCAGCACAGAGATCTTACTAAGAAATGAAGATGGATCACGATGGCCTTAGGGAAGCGTGTGTGTGTATGTGGGTTTCATTTGAAACCTTTCTCCTGCTTTGTGTGCAACCCAAACATTGTAGCATCTTGACATGTGAGACGGAAAATGAAACATCAAGTTCCATGTTTCTGTTTGTCCAAGTGGAAGGGAATTCATTTTCCTTCGCTATCAAGTTAGGATGGGGAGGTCCTGGTCCCTGAGGCGGGGCTGGCAGTGCTGCCTTAATACCAATCAGAACTGTGTTTCCCCTTGTTAATATTTAGCAGGCTGTACCGGAAAAACCGGGCAGGAAATTGTACTTTTTCACGAGTGATCTGGAAAACTGCCTGTGCCCCGGCAATGAGGTTGCCAGGCTGTTTTGTTGTCCGTCTCTTGGAATGCTTCTGCATGAAGTAATGCTGCCAAAGGCTGCAAGGGAAACCTCTCCTCGTTAATTTCTGCCCTCCCCCGCACGCCTGTTCCAGCTCTGTGCATGTCACTCCGCCTCGCCCTTCCTTCACGGGGAGCTGACTTGTGCCCCACCTGCTGGAAAGTTCCAGCCAGGCGCTGCAGCTACCCGGGGGGGGGAGTGTCACTTGGTTCCTTTATCTTTGCGACTCCCTCCGGTGGGGGGGGGGTGTGTCACTTGGTTCCTTTATCTTTGCCCCTCCCTGCAGCAAACCATAGAAGAGCTTGATTTTTAGTTGTTGCAGAGCAAATTATTTTAAAGCCTCCTTATGAAACCCCAGGCAGCCGCCGGTGCTGAGAACTGCTGAGCTGTTGGGTCCGGGGGGAAACTTTGGGATCTCTTGGGGGTCCTTTGTTGCTGTCCCTGGCAGTTTCTTCATTGGTGTGCCCGTTTGGTCCCCAGCAGACATCCGCTGTGATGGAGTCCCCCCACAGCCTGTCGTCCTGCGAGTCGCTCTGTTCGGTCGACAGCGCTGCCAGTGAGGAAGAGGACAAGTGTTACGACTTCAGCGTCTTCCTGTCGGACAGCGAGAATGAGGCGGTCAAGGGGGTGGGCGGCTTGAGCAGCCGGAGAGACGCTCCCGCCGGAAAGGACAGGGATCTCTTTTCTCCCAAGTTGAAACGAACTAGCCCCAGCTTTGTGGGCCGGGACTGCAAATGCAGGGTGGTGAGACCCACTTTGCAGGGCTCTGCCAGACAGTGGCCTTCGGGCCAGCACGGCCGGTTTCCCGAGGCACTGGAAGGCGGCCGGTACCGCTCCACCTGTGCATGTTTGGTGGACGAGGGTGGCAGCCTGGCGGGGAGGACTCTGAGCCAGAAGAGGGCGGAGAGTGGACGGAAGCATTTGAGCCGTCCTGCCCGGGAGAGGGAATACTCAGCGTATGCCTCAGCGCCTGCTGCCCGTGGGATAAAAAGGCAGAAGAGTGGGGAAGTGGAGACCAGGAAGGCGGCAGCGTCGCCCTTGACTGAAGGTGACCGCTTGTTTGCCCAGAAGGTGAGTTCTAGGGAGCTGTTTGGAGAAACGGGAAGTGGCGTGCAGGGCATTGCTGGGAAGGGGTGGGGGGAGTGTGCAAGCCAACAGGACATGAGGCCAGGCTCGTCTTCCTCTCCTGCCAGCTTGATACCCTGATGCCATTGGCAAAGCTGCGCCGTCTTTGCGCCTATTCCCGCCCAATAGCGAAGGCCTTCTGGATGTTTAAGCAGGTGGGTGAAATAGTTGATTTGAGCCTGTTGGCCATCAGCCCTCTGCACCTTTAGGGTCATGGTGGCCGTGCCTCAGTTTCCCAGGGGGCCATGGCCACAGGGGACTGCGATACAAGGTGGGTGTCCTTGGAAGAAATTGAGGGTAGCAGGAAGGATGGTGGGTGCTTAGCATTGTTGTCATAGCAAAAGATGGGAACTGGAATTCTGGAGGTCACTTGCCTCAGAGCCTTGGGGATGAGAGGCATTAAACATTCCCGTTCCATCAGTGTGTCAGAGCCCTGGTGGTAGACTGGGACCATGTGGTGCTAGGTGCTGTACATGTCCGGAACACAGGCTGTCCCTGCTCCTGAAGGCTTGGGAGGGATCTGAGATTTTAGTAGGTCTCTTATCTCTAGTTCTAGGATGCTAGCTACAGGTGCTTTACCGTTGCACAGGACTTGCAGACGAGTCTGAGGATGGTCATGAAAATAAGATATAGTAGCTGCATTACGGAGGATTAAAGCAAACGCTTTAGAGCTCACCTTGTATTCCTACCTTGCTGCCCAGCACGGCTGCAGGAGAGACCTGCCTCAGGCGCACAGCTCGCCTCTGGGATATCCTGGGGAAGGTGTGTGTGGAGGGGCTGGGGAACCTCACAGGGGGATTGTCCCAGATGGGGTGGCTCACTCTGTGCTCCTTGTCTGCAGTGCCAGGAACTCCAGGGCTTCATCCGGCCTCTTGCGGAACTTCTGAACGGGCTGAAGAAGGGTCGCTATGAACGAGGTAGGTGCGACTCCTCGCACGTGTCCCTCCCCGGCATGTCAGTCATTCACAGGGAATTGTTTTGACCCCCGCAGCGGGAGCGGAGTGGGCATCTCTGGGCGTTTTTCTGGGGTGACCCCACTGAGAAATAGCTGCTGGCTGGCATGGGGAGTGGCCCACTGTGTGCTTTTCCTCTGCCTGCTCTTTGCATGCATGGCAGAGTTTTCTTCCTCAGCTCCTTTCCTTCCGAGTGGCCTCCTCTGAAAGACCCCTCGTCTCAGCCCTTTGCTCCTTCTGTGACCCCCAAGGAGCGGGGCAGACACCTCTGCAGCAGGGCTGGGTTGGGAGTAAAGACCTGACGAGGAGGGACAGGTCCGATCCCTCTCCATCACCACCACTGCACTTGCCACTTTAGAGCCAGAACAGAAAGCTCGAGGGGGCCCAAACTCCTAGCCGAGTGCCCTGCGGAGAAGCAGGGTTGTTTGCAAGAGGGGGGACAGTGGGTTGCTGCCATCCCTCCCTGTGGGAGCTGAGTGTGTCTGTCATCCTGGCCCCAGTGACAGGGCTGCGTGTTTGCAGGCTGGCCCTGAAAACCCCTCTCTAAGGAAGGCAATAGCATCTCTGAGTGGTTTTACATGCGTCCCTGCTGGTAGCTGCGCCTTTGTTGGATTAATGACCTGCGATCGCCATGAGGAGGGCAGCTGGCTGCTGTAACATGGGCATGTAGGACTGCAGAATTTCTAAGTGTCTATTGGGGCTTTACCCCGTGCTAAAGATGCCGCACCCCAGGGCCAGCTTCTGAGCTCTGTTATGCTCCGGTAACTCCTTTGACTTCAGTGAATTTACTCCTTGTTGTTTTAACTGAGATCAGTATCTTGCCCTTCATCAGGGCTTTATTGACGCTTGTAAAGTATTAGGTAATGGGAAGGATCTTTCAACCTGAAGGCCATGGAGCAAATGGGCCAGATCCCCAGCTTGATGTAAACCAGTTAGCTCCACTGAAGTCAGTAGGTCTGTGCTGAGGTTGTGGCCCAATCCCTCTGCCTGCTCAGGTTTGCTTGTTTCATCATCTCTGCCCTATGGTTCCATCACCTGTTGGGTTTAAATGTTAATCTGATGACATCTGCTAACAGGAGCCTGCCCTGCCCTGGAACGGGTAGGGCTCTGAGATTCTAATAGGTGTCTTTGCTCTGAGATCCTGTATACTCTAGGCAGAGGTGGAAAAAATACCCCAAAAGTTACTTGAGTAAAAGTGCAGCTGCTTGAGGGGGAAGAGGAGGATGTACTTACGTACAAGTTACTGGTGTCCCTTTGGAAAACTACTTGAAAAAAAGTACACACATGCCACATCTGAACTGTATTCAGGTATCCAGAAATGAAAGCAGCTGCTCGTTAACTTTTGGGGTATTTTTTCCACCTTTGGTTCTAGGATACAAACTATAGGGGCTTTACAATTGCCCAGGACTTGCTGACAAGTGTGTTTGAGATGAAGGACTTGTTGTTTTCTGTCCAGCCCCAAAAAGAGCTAATACGTGAGATGTGATCTCATGCAGTGTTTCTCAGCCTTTTTTTGTTTTTTCGTAAAGTACCCATTTTCCAAAAAAAACCCAATATCCCCAGTACACACAATGTTTTTTCTACCACTGGAAAACATTTGTTTAAACAACGTAATCGTAACTGGTTGGTTGGAAGAAATGGCCAATAAGCAATAAACTTGCCATTGTACTTAAGACTGTGCAAAAAGGATAAAGAAAAATATTAGATGAACATAAAGTAAGTCCAGATTTTTTTATTCATAAAAAAGGTTGAGAAGTGCTCTGGGTGCCCCAAGGGTACACGTACCTCTGGCTGAGAGCCACTGGTTTAACGTGTGATCAGCTTGCGCTCTCTTCCTCCCCAAACACGATCATCTTCCCTTCATTCCTCCTCTCTGTTTACAACCCTCTCCTGAGTCCTCTGGTTTAATTTCTGCTCTGTGCTAAAATGCCAAGGCCCTTGTAAGCTGCATCGATCGCCCAGGGAGCTGCTCGCTGTTTGAATCGCTGCTTCCCTGCCCTACTAACGTGCTCTTGCAAAGATGAAAGAGAAGGCTTTCATTGAACCTCCTGCTCAGCCTCTTCACTCACACGTGCGTCTCCATGTGCGTGTTTCCATCAGCCAGACACGTCTCGCTGCCTGCTTGTGTCACGCCCACTCTTGGCTGTGAAGAAATGAGGGCGGCTCAGAATAACGTGCGAGAAGGCAGCTGACACCTGCCCCCCAGCGTGTCGTGATGTGGTGTGAGAGTGCTGGGACACTGGCTCCCCCAGCATATAAACCTCTCCCATGCTGGCTGAGTTACAGAGGTGCCTTCTCCCAGGACAGCAGCTCTGTGCTGGCCTCCTCCTCCAGCTAATCGGAGGGCTGGGTTCTCGTGTCTGCCCATGCTGCAGGTCATTGGCATGATTGCTTCAGAATCTCCCCTGGGTAATCGCAGTCTGAACACTGCAGAGCCTGAGTCTGCCTAGTGCTGGTTTCCCAAGCGGCTGCCTCTCTGCAGGTGCTCTAGCTCAGTAAAGCTGGTTTGGTTGGTCTGTAAACTAATAGTTGGGCCTTGGTGTGCCTGTTTTTATCCCCCTCAGGGTTAAGCAGCTTCCAGCGGAGTGTGGCCATGGACAGGATTCAGAGGATAGTCGGAGTCCTGCAGAAGCCAGAGATGGGGTAAGCGTCTCCTTGGTAAGAGCTGTGTGACCATAGCACCAGCACAGCAGAAGTTGGTGGGAAGCAGGAGGGGAGAGCCAGACAGTGTCCGGTACGTCCAGAATCAGAGCACTTCCCACTGCTGCACTGAGCACGCCAGCGCTGCAGGTGGGCCCAGCTGGACTCGCTGGCCCACCAGGTCAAACGCCCCTGGGGCTGACAGCCGCCTGGGCTCTCGAGAGAGGAGCAGCTGGATTCTTCCTGGCAAAATCACTCAGCTGCTCCTGGCTGTAGCTGCTTCCACTGGCAGCAGTCGCCGGTGACTCGCAGCGCTGGACGGCACCATCGCATGCAGCCTCGGAAGTGCCTGTGGGCTTTCGAACCCAGCCAAGTCCTGGCGCATGTGGAAACCACAAATTACTGGGGCCTCGTCCCTGGCTCTCCGGTCCCATTGCTGGGGGAAGCCTTTCAAGCCCCGGGCAGGGACAGAGGCGTTCCTTTTGGGAAGAGGAGAGGGGAGCATCCGGTGGGGCTGACAGCCACTGTGGGTCTCAGAGCAAGGTGGGGGGAGGTTGGCTCCATGCCCTGGAAGGGGCAGGGCCTAGGGCAGTCAGCCCTTCGCGCTGCTCACACCGTAATGCTGCCTTCCCCTGGAGCCACACAGAGCAGCACAGTCACGGCGGTTCAGAGAGGCCCAGAGCTCTGCCCACTATTGAAGTAGCAGTGGCAGTGGGGCTCCAGCCTCCTTTGAAAGGACAGGATTTAGAGCAACTCTCCCCCTGCCCACTCCCGCAGGCAGGGCTGGGAGCATCAGAACACTGAACTGCTGCAAAGCCCAGATCTCAGAACTGGCGGCCCAGCTCTTTGGGCTTGGGATTTGGCTGGTGTGGGAGGCCTCTCAGACAGGGAGGCAGCCATGTGGGATATGAGGACATCACCTCGGTGCAGGAGTCTCTTGTCTCGCGCATGTTAATTGCATGACGCCCACGTGGGCTCAGCGGGGTAAAACTATGCACGACGCTCTTGCCTAGCTGGAGAGGAACCCTTCTTCTCTTCTCTGCTTGCAGGGAGCGATACCTGGGCACCCTGCTGCAGGTGGAAATGATGCTAAAAGTTTGGTTCCCACACGTTGCCTTGAACAGCTCCCATCCTGATTCCAGTCCAGCAGAGCGAGCGCGCAAGCTGGCCAAGGTAAGGGGGCGTCCTGGCTGGGTAACCGGACTATCCGATCCCTTCTGTCTGTATATGGGTTAAAGCCACTCAGGAAGGTCCCCTCTAATTTTTCTCCATCCGTGTGCAGAATAAATTTTATGCGCACCAAGGTGTGTGCAGCTGTGAACCACCAGTAGAAACAAATGCTGCCGGCTGTGGGCGCGCTGCTGATCGCATGAGAAGCATTTGATTCTCCCCTGGGTGGTCACCCGAGCACTTAGCTTACAGGAAACACTGTCCACGTGGGTGAGGCTTCTTTAGCCCTGGCCTCACCTGAGTTGATGTGCTGTTAGGCAGGACAGCGGTTGCTGCCCTTTGGGAGGCGGGGCTGGGAACTGCAGCATGTAAAAGTTTCAGCCCAGCTGAATGGGGACAGAGCTGGGTTTGCAGCAAGCAGGATGCTGGCTTGGAGGGGAGGGAGGATCTCTGTAGCACGTGCTGCCCTGGGGACATGGGTGAAGTGGAGGCAGTAGGGCTTGCCTGCTGTCAGTGAGGGTCGTGTGTTGCCCAGAGGTCTGTTTGGTTTCCCCATAGAGACCAGGGTTCCCACTAATTTTTTCCATCCACGTGCAGAATAAATTTTATGTGCACCAAAGCGTGTGCAGATGTGCAGCACCAACAGGAACACATGTTGCCCACTGTGGGCGCTCTGCTGATCAGCTGGGTGGTGGCTGGATCTCTTCTGGCTGGCCGCCCAAGCGCTCAGCTTATGGGGAACACAGATGGAGATGCTGGCTTCTCACTAGTGGCCCAGCTGGGGGTTCCTCTTCACCTGCCCTTGTCACATCTGTAGGCCTTCCAGGAAGCTCAGGCCATCTAGGTTGTAGCAGAAAGTCAGCGCTGACCCTCTCGCTTCTCCTCCAGCAGTCCCACCCCACGCCTTCGGCAGTGGACAGCTCCAGAAGAAAGGCCACAGTGCCCAGTGAAGACTTTGACCAGAGCCCTGCTACCGAAAATCTGCCCCAAATGCGCTTCCCAGGTCTGGCCACCGCCGATGGCAAAGTGAGCGCGGCGTGGAGCGAGCAGGTGCGCTTTCTGGCCAGCTGGTCTGCCATGAACTTGACTTGGATGCACACCTCGCCCATCTGCAACCCGCCCCTGGGGCCGGCCAACCTGGGGCACTTGAACGCCGCTTTCAGCCAGGCCCTGCTCGGACCGAACGCCTGTGGAGTCATTCTCTTCCTCCAGAACAACCTGGTGGCCCCCGGACCATTCTTCCGCTCCACATCCGTTGCTCCTGATAAGAGCTCCCCCGCCTACTGCAACCCCAAGCAGCCTCCAGGCATGGGGGAGCCGCCCAGATGCCAGAGTCTGCCCGGGGCCGTGGCAGCAGGGAGTTACATGCTTAGCCAGCAGCCAGGCAGTCACTCCAAATCTTTGCCCCACTTGCCCACCGCCAGCAAGGAACCTGAGCAAGTCCCAGCATGGACAGGGAGTCAGAAGTCAGAACTGTCCTCTTGATGCCCAAAAGTGTGAATTTTTTTTTATGTCTGGCTTTTTGTTTGTTTGTTTGTTTGTTTTTTTTTAAGTAAAACATTTCATGCCTGTGTAAAAGCCTGATTGACTTCCCAGGGGAAGAAATCTAATGTGATTAAATGGTTTAAACCAAAGCTGCTTCCAGAGGGATGTGACCTTTGTTGATAAATACTCTGTGGTGGAAGGGTCCTCTCCCGCCCCTACCCTTGTCAGCCCAGCAGCACTACGGCTTTGTGTTTCTCTAGAGCAGTGTTTCCCAACCTTTGCAGTCATGCAGCCCCCCTCCTGCCCCCCCCGATCACCCCTCAAACCATTCACCGATGCCCATCAAAGCCAATTCTAGCTACTAAGTACACTTCATTACATAAATGAAAAAGGAAACCACAGCTTAGATTTTCGGAGAGCAATTCATAACATGATTGGAAGATATTTAACAATAATTGATTGTGATTTGGCAATTTCATTAAAACTTATTTTTTATGATCATTTTTACTACTTTTATTTTTTTTCGCAGACCCCAGGTTAGGAGCCGCTGCTTCAGAGTCTTGCCGGTCAAGGCAAAGACTGTTAATTAAGATTCGCAACCTCCCTTGGGAGATACGCATGATAATTTATCTATTTTAGGCATCAGACTGAGAGCCCAGAACTCTTGGGTTCTCATTGCGGTTTTAACATGCCTCAGAACGTTACTAACACCATCTCCCAGGAGAATGCGCTGCTCTTGTATAAGGTGTGTGTGGCTGTGCAACATTGGATCACGTTCCCTGGCATGACATACCCTCCTTGCATGTTTGTAAACCAGTCACACTCAAGTCACTTGAATGGTTGCACAAACTGTTTGCCTGAATAGCTTACATTGCTATGGTGCCTACTGTCCTGAGGGGTACCCTCACATCAGGTAAACTCTTGAAGGCTCCTTTCCTCTTGGTGCCAAAACACACCCAGCTCTGGAGTGGAACATGCGTGGCCACTGATGTTCCCCCTCATTTTTTCCATCCATGTGCAGAATAAATTTTATTAGGTGAACAGAGGACTGTGCGGATGTGCACCACCACTAGAAGTACAGGTTGCTGGCTGTGGGTGCTCTGCTAATGAGCTGGGCAGCACCTGGATCTCTCCTAGGTGGCCACCCAAGCACTTAGCTTACAGGGAATGCTGGTGGCTGTTGGTAGCAGGTGGCAATGCTGCACTGGGTCTTCCAGGGCAGGAAGCAGGAAAACGCTAGAAGTGACTGGGGAATTGAGGCAGGCGAACTGTTAAGTGCCAGGATGGCAATTTCGGCTGGGAGCCAGAACTCGTGCAATAATCAGCATGGGATCGGCAGTGATGACTGGCAGCAATGCCTCCCGTTCCCAAGCTACTGCCTGATCTCAGGGTGGAGATGGAAGTGAGAGCACTGTATTTGTGTGTGCCTGGTGCTAGGTGCTGTACGATTACAAAGGACAAAAAGACAGTCCCTACCCTGGGGGACTTACATGGTAAGTATGTAACTGAACTGCAAAAGGGTATCTTCAGCATCTGCAATTTTCCATGTCTCCCACTTCAGTACAAACCAGCCCTGGCCATGTAATCGGATCCTAGCCAAAGGTGCTGTCATTGCAGTGGAAAGAGGCATTTGCTGTTCTGTCTGTATAAAGGAAAGAGGTTCAGTTACTTGGTAACAAAAGGTCCTGGTTACTTGAGCTGGGGAAGTCTCCTGTTGTCAAGGCAGAAAGCGGCCTTGGGTTTGGAAGAGCATCTGGGCTTGGTTTCAGGGCTGGTCCGAGGATTCCTGGGGCCTGCTGCAGTGCTGTTCACCTGCTGCCTCTCTGCCAGCTGCTGGGGAGGGGATGATTTTTTAGAGCTGTGATTGTTACTCAAGATTATAACAAACTAATGAAACATGATTAAAGCAAATTTTAAGCTATGGTTCCGTAGCTGCCCATGGTCAATGTAGAACCTAACAGTATATACCTGGGGCTGGCAAATGCCTGATCAATGGCTTCATTCCACTTGAACCCCTCTCACCAGGTCAGCATGCTGCTGATAGCTCTGGCAGGCTTTTTGCTTTCTAAGTTAACTAGATCCTCTCCAGAGGAAGCAGAGCCGTGGAACAGGGCTAGAAAGAGGCAGGTGAAGGGGCATCGATTATGACCCACTGGTGCCCCAGATTTTCAGGTGCCCTATGCAACTGCATGTTTTACATATGAGTAAGAACAGCCCTGCTTGCTACCCCAAAACACCCATCCAGTGCAGGCTGTGTTACCCGTAAGGCTGTTTGATTGTAAAGGAGCAATGTGAAGGCTCAAAGCTACCTGGTTCTGGGAAGCTGGGTTTCTGTGAGCTTTCAGGGGCAAGGCCTCTGAGATGATGTACTGATCTCTTGTTTGTCTTCTGATGCACGTTGGCAAGACAGGACTAGGTTTGAAAATGGTAAATTAAGTTTTCATCCAATGTCACTTTATAGCTTTTTGGAATAAACTGGCCAGTGACAAATGGTTGGAGTGGTTTGGAACTCGGTAAACACCAGTTGGAGGTTTTATGAAAAGAATGATTCAATTTGCATTGCAGGACACAGCTATAGAGGCTCTGTGGGTGATGCAGGTTTGTGGGCACTGAAAGGGAAAGCTGATGGCAGAAGAACAAGTTGGTTGAACGAGGTGGTATCCTGGCTAGTGGAAAAGATGTATTCATCCACCGAGAGGGTCGCAGTGGACGCCACAGAAAGAGCTAGAGTGGTTGCAAACCTCCAGGAATGGAGAAGCCACATATGAAGAAAGTAAATGCTCCCTTTAAAGCAGGGAGTTGCTCTCGCTAATAACAAGCTGGAAAATTTTTGTTAAGCCTCAATCCAGGTTTTCCAAAACCAGCACAGAAATGCTTGTGGGTGATGGAAACTTCCATTCTCCCGATGAATGGAGGGGCAAACATTGTGAATGAAACTCTAGCTAGCGCTGCTAATGTGCCTTCTGACTAAACAAGCACCATAGCCTTACATGTGTTCTTTGCACTGCATTAATGGCTGGTTCCCCCCACCAGACGCTGGAGCCCTGTGGGCAAGGTGGTGTATGTTTCAGCGCTATTGGGGGTATGAGAGGAGCACCAGCTGCCTCAGTCATACACCAGGACCAGTATTCCCTATCAGGTGAGCACATGGGTGGCTGCCCAGGAGAGATTCACATGCTGCCCAGCTGATTAGCAGAGTGCCCATGGCTGCTCCCAGCCGGCAGGCTGTATTTCTGTGTGGTGCACATCCACCCATTCCTCGGTGCGCCTAACAAATTTATGCCGCTAGGGGGTGGAAAAAGTTAGTGGGAACCCTGACCAGGACCTCATGAGCTTGGCGCAATGTCGAGGGAGGCCTTGCCCCAAGGCAGAGCTGATCCTCTGAACGTGATAATGAGAGAAGGGAAAACCAGCAACTCCCACAAAACATTGACGAGCCCCCAGGCCCCCTTGTGCTTGTCTCTACACTGGATCGACAGAGGTAGCAGCAGGCCCAGCCCCAGGGAAGGGAGCATCAGCTCTCAGCTGTCCCTCCTGGGAAGGAGGGTATCCACTACGCTGCGTTGTGGAGGTGTGGGCTGGAGAGCTGCCGGAGGAGACATGGACCCCACTTTGGCCAGCTGCTTCAGAGACCTAGGAAGAAAAGGCCTTAGGATCAGTGTGGGCCATCCCCTTCCATTGCCCGTGCTGGGGATTAACGGTGTGAGGCAGGCTGGTGAGAGGTACCAGGGCAGAGAGCCTGGCGTCCCTGCAGCTGGGAAAGGATCAAAGATGTGCCAGCACTGCTGGTTTGGAGTCCAGCAAGCTCCCTGCGCAGAGCTGTGGCTGCCAGCCTGCTTTGCGCAATGGGGGAGTGTTTTGGACGCCCTGTAAAGGGCTGGGCCGTGGTGTGTGCTCCAACTGGCAGAGCTAAGCACCTGTCTGCCCAGAGCACAGATCAAAGCTCCTGCTCCTTTATCACCACCAAAGCAGCCCAGCTCAAAGGGCTAGCCAAGGCTTGGCGTCCAGAGGCAGCTGCTGTTTTGTATCACCAAGGACAAGGGAAAACTCGCATTTCTGGTCCGCAGCACCTGTGAAACAGCTGCAACGGCAGCACAGGGAGGGAGGGCTGAGTGCTCCCAGCCTCCGAGCTGGAACACCAATCTCCAGGACCATTCCAATCCCAGCAGGGTCAATTCAGTGCCTTCCAAAGGGATCAGAAGAGCGCCAGGCAGGGTATTCCATGTGTCTTTGGCCACGACCAGGGTTCCCGCTAACTTTTTCCATCCATGGGTGGAATGAATTTTGTTCGGTACACCAATGTGCGTGCAGATGTGCACCACCCATAGAAACACATGCTGGCTGTGGCTGTGGGTGCTCTTCTGATCAGCTGGGTGACACCTGAATCTCTCTTGGGATGGGGCCACCAAGCTCCTCTCCACTGAAGCGTTAGTTCCATTTCTCTGGTTGCGCATGCGTTGCATAGCTGAAAGGCACCACTTGGTCTGGGACCTCTGTTATAAAGGCCTGAAAGGGTGAATGCTGAAGACTGACCTCCGCTACGGTCTGCCTGGTGAGCTTCCTGTGCCTGCGTCCTGCAGCCCTGCCCCAGTGGGACAGTGAGGAGAGGTAGGAGAGATGTGCCATCATGAGGCTATGGGGTGGGACCCATTCAGAATGTGTAGCTAACTCAGTCTGTGGGCCAATGCAGTCTCTGGGCTTTTGGCTTAGCTGACCCCTGCCTGGCCAATCTGTGCTAAGTGTCGTGATTGTTTCTCTGCCACCAAACCTGGTCCAGTTAAGCCAATGGCCAGTGGGTGGGCAGTGACGCCTTTTGACTGAAGCTTGATTCAAACGGGAGGGAAAGGCTCCGTATTTCATCACCAATTCCCAGCTCCCCAGCGTTTTGTCAACAAAACCTGCAGAGCGTCTACACCCAGAATGCTTTTTGTTAACTGTCTGTCAGCAACACTCGCACTTCTGCCGGCAGCATTCTGCAGCTCCATGATGAGGAATGATGCCTTTGTCAACAACAAAGCTGTGTGGGTACTCTGGGGCTCCTCTATCAGCAGGCGGGGCTCCCAGGCCCCAAGCAGCCCTGTCTGCTGCTGTTCTGGTTGGCCGTTCTGTCGAGAAAGCGGCTGGGCAGTTTGGCTGCTCTGTGTTGACCGAATGGCTTGACAGCGACCCGCTTTCACGGGTGGATGTGACCTGTTGACAGATGTTTTGGTGGAAGATCTCTTCCAACAGCAGCTTCTGTCATCAGATGCTTCTAGTGTAGACGAAGCCTTAAAGATTAGCAATTGCAGCATGCCACTGCAAAATCCGTAACCTCAAATGGGAACTGACAAGTATAAAAATGAAGTGCTTTTGCTGTAGCTCTCTGGGTTCAGTCCCGCAGAGCCTTGGAGCCTTGGATCAGGACTGGCAGAGCCCAGCTCTTCAATTGTGTTCAGTCTAACTGGCCACTAGCTTAACTTAAGCCATGACAGACTGATTGCTATAAAATCATCTGCAGGACCTGGAGTGGGGGGAGTGAAAAAGGCTTTTGCTGCTTTTCCCACTGTATTTTCATTAAGCGTGGTGTATTGCCTTTTCCCCTGAAAAAGATCCTGTGGGCTGCTTACAAGCATAAAAAGTACACCTGGAAAAAGTACAGCAGCCATGTCACCACTTGGGAGAACCTTGCCCCCAGTGAGAGTGGTAATCCATGAAAGGGTGGCACAATTTGAGCAGTCCCGCTGCAGTGCAGACGAGGAGAGGTGGAGAAGAAAAGAGTGGCAAAAACTGACCTGCCCCAATCCAACAGCTACCCACACCTGCCCCTTCTGTGATCAGACCTGTGGGTCCAGAATCGGGCTGGTCAGCCATCAACGGACTCACAAATAGGAGGCTGACATGAAGATGCCCTACTGGTTATCAAGTGAAGGCCAAGAAAGAAGATGCCTAACACCTACACCCTGCATGGGACAAGAGGTGGCCACTCTGTGGGGCAGCCAGACAGAGCTGTGGGGGCAGGAGCAGGGCGGGGAGACAGCCGGGCTTGGGCCCACCCCTGCAGTCACCAGTGGCGTCAGGAAACAGTGTGACCCAGCTCCTAGCCCACTTTGCTCCCCAGCTCCAGGCCACATCACTCAGCAGAGGGGGGCTTGGGCAGTTCCACCCCTGCCCCCCTGCACTCACCAATGGTGGAAAGCAGAGCAGTGGGTGTTACCCCAGGCCCACCCCAGGGACAGCTTTGCAGAGCTCAGCCCCTGTGGGGACCGGCTGAGGGATGGGGCTGGCTGCCGGAGGATACCCAGCATGCAGCTGCCTAGGGTACCGTGAAATGTTGGGCAATTTGGTGCCCTAAATCTTGTGGCCCCTACCACCATGGTTCTGCCATGTGCTCTCATCCAACCTATCTGTTCTGAATCAGGTAGTTGCTGACTCATTGAGTGAGTTGTCCTGTCTGGCCAAAGTCCCAGCGTGGCTTTCACCTTGATTGCAGTGCTGGGGGGCAGGGCACCATCAGTCAGGTTGGAGTTTGGCTCTGGAGTCTGGGGCAAGGATGAGTTGGATTAACGCCCAGAGCTTTGGCCAACGATCTGAAGGAATCGGACCTCTTGGTTCAGAGCCCGTAATTGTTTGGGGAAGTGCTTTCCTGTGTGATTCATGCCACATAGGATTCTGGGTTGGAACCCAGTTGCCCCAAAGGGTGCGGAAAAGTCAACTTTGAGTGCACCGGCTGTTTCCAAGGTTTGGGGCCTGAGTTCAAGGGTTAGACCAAGAGTTGGGACAGTTCTGAAATAATACACGTCCACTCCTGCACGGTGCTTCATACTGGCAACTCCCTGGGCTCATACAGACCCATGGGACTGTCTGTGGCCTGAGAGACGTCTCTGCAGGGAGCAGCTGGGTGCGTCGTGAGCTCCACGTGCTCCAGACTCATGGCCTCTTTCACTGGGCTTGTGACTGAGCTGGTCTCCAGATGCCCTAGCGCAGCCCTGAAGGTGGAGATGGGGGAAGGGGTGGGCCAGTCTGACATGGGCAGTGAGACTGAATTAACCCCCAGTTCAAACCAGTGGAAGATCTGCTTTGCCCACAGCATGGGGGGAGTTTACTGGAGGCAGGATGGGCAAAGCCCCCTGCCTGGAGTCTTGACAGAGCATGAGGGCCATCCTTAGGCTCTACAGGACTCTACTCAGACTATTAAAGTGGTGCCCCTCCTCCACATGGCAGCTGCTGGGTGGGCTGTGTGTGTTTGTTTTTTTTTAAGAGGTGATTTTATAGTCTTCAGAAACACACTTTGGACATGTTCTTAAGGCAAGTTTTAAACCCAGGTCCTGACGACTGACACGGTCAATTCAGAACCTGACGGCCTGTACCTGAGGTTGTCAAATGCCTGTTCAGTGCCTTCGTTACCACTAAAATGGCTCTTTCGCAGGTTCAGCGTCCTGTTGTGATAGGTCTGGAAGGGTTCTCCTCTTCTAAGTTATGTAGATCCTCTCTGGAGGAAACAGCCACAGAACGAGGATAGGAAGAGACAGGTGGATGGATATTAAGAGCTTATCTATGGTGATTTATTTTTTGGGTAGGGTGTTGTTTTTGCAGCAAACCCCCTTTTTTCCAGGGGGAAAAAAATTGTGTCCACACTGCAAAGCTTATCCTGCAATAAGAGGCCATTTAACTTGAAATACTAATGCCACCAAAAAAACAACTTTAGCCAACCTCCCTTTCGATGTCGAAATTGACTGTGTGCTCAGCAGAGGTAATTATGATGTAATTGGCCTCCAGGGAGGCATCCCATCATTGCTCTTGTTTCGAAATTGGGCTTTCTCATGTGACCACTCCATTTCGGACCTCTCTTGCAGTGTGAATGCTCTTTTCAGAAATAACAGCACATCAAAATAAGTTAATTTTGAAAAAATCCTGCAGCGTAGACAGTGCCTAAGGCCCGGGGATACCCTGAATTTGCAGGTGTCCGACACAGCTGTATATTCTGCATGTGGGTAAGGATAGCCCTGGGGGCATGATGCTTTCCTGGTGCTGGATGCATATGTATGCACCTTCACACCAACTTAGTCTTGCTGGTCTCCCAGACCAGCAGCCTTCACGAAGCACCTGCTTGCTGGAGTTGAGCGCTGGAGCCCTGTGTTCCCTGTAAGCTGAGCACTTGGGTGGCTGCCCAGGAGATATTTAGGTGCCTCCCAGCTGGTTAGCCAAGCGCCCACAGCCACTCACAGCGGACAGTGTGAGTTTCTTTTTGTGGTGCACATCCGCACCTGTCTTGGTGGAGATAAAATTTATTCTGCCCACAGGTGGAAGAAGTGAGAGGGAGCACTGAAGGAGTCAGGGCTGCCTTTGCATGTCTAAGGGCCCTCCAGAAATGAGGACAACAATGCAGATCAGCTCCCGAGCAGGGCAGCTCCACATCTCTGTGAAATCAGTGAAAGAAGTGAGTGCCCAGCACCCCCTGGCCAAGTGGCACAAGAAAAACCTTCTCCCTGGAAAAGGGGGAGTGATTCCCTGACCACTGACTGGTTAAACAGGCCATGTCTGTATGGCCCCAGCCGCTGAAGGGTTAGATTGAGTCCACTGGTGGGATGAGGAATAGAAACTGACAGCCCTTTTGGATGGGAGCTTTGGGAAAAAGGCTTTTAAAGTCCACAGCGGCACAGAGAGTTGTTTTCCTTGTTGAGCCACGACTTACGCTCTGCCTAAGCTATTGGGGGGGGCTCTTTCCCCGTCCCCCCCACTGGGCTTGAGGGATGCTGATGTGCATTACTGGCGAGGAATGCTCAGTGGAGCAAGGGAGAAAAGGATGCAGGAATTAGACCGAATGGCCGTTTCCATGGAGACCCAGCCGGGGGAATGCTATCCTTCAAGGAACATCAAACTCTTCTGCTTTTAAGGAATACTACTGCTTGGCTTAGTTGCTCTGCCACCCTGCCCTGGGCTACAATCTGGCAGGGTCAGAGGGCCACGGGAACCCTGGCGTGGAGACCACCAAATGTTTCCAGCTGTCTGGTCCAATTAGCCCCACGGCGGACTTAAATCCTACATCTGACCTTCGCCAGAGTCTAGGATCGCACTGAGCGAGGGGGTGTGCTTGGGAATACGTGAGTGAGGTTGGGATGAGTGCGGGTAGGTGGCCATGGGAATAGCATGAGGGCGTGAGTGAGGGAGCACAGGTGCTCTGGGTCGGGGGGCGGTGTTCCCCGTAAGCTGAGTGCTTGGATGGCTGCTTAGGGGGTATTTTAATGCCACCCACCTGATTAGCAGCACCCACAGCCAGCACTATGTGTTTCTGCTGGTGGTGCACATCTGCACACACTCACGTGCACATAAAAATTTATTCTGCCCAAGGATGGAAAAGAGCAGAGGGAACGTTGGTGGAGGGACACATGTGGGCCAGGCTGAGATCAAATGGTGCCCCATGTGAGAAGTGTCTTTGCCCCCCCTCCATCTGTTAAACTTCTATATGCTTTATACATGTACAGCCCCTGTCGCCATGTTGTCACGATTTGAACGTCCCCTTTATCCCCGGCGTATAGGACGATGAATTGGCGCACTGGGATCTGCAAAGGTGTGTTTATTCATGCCAGATACAAGGACATTTAAAAATGTTTCCTTTAACATTATGGAATCTTTGTAATGTTAAGGATATCTGGAACCTGCTATTGTCAATATTGGAAACATTCACGTCGAACATTTTCTTTCTTCTGTTGTTGCTAACAACAAAAAGTACCTCGCAAGCCCAGCACTACCCTCACCTGGCAGCCCGGGTGTTCCTAAATCTGGCACTACCTGTGAACAAGGCTGTATGAGATGGCTATTGCAGCTGTCCTTGGCCACCTGGTCAGGATTGAGAAATGCTGATCAGCTCATTGGGAGTCTCACCTTGCTGCCACCAGTTCTACCGACCAACACACAGATGGCCTGGATCTCCCAGGTTATGGAGTCATCACCTTAAATTCACATCCCACACTCATAAAAATGTGGGTCTTTGCTGTCAAATAACATAGTAAAACTGGCCCTTCATATGCCTCCCCCGCCCACTGCTCCTCATGAGTGTCTGAAGCCTTGTCTACACTTGCCTTTGCCATCAGTCTACTTCACATGTAGCTGAAGTCGACATACCTACCACCATGTCTTCCCAGGGGTAAGTCAATGGAGGTTGCTTTCCTGTTGACACCAGTTACTCTTCTCATTGCTGGAGTTTTAACACGCAAATTAGGTCACCAAATTAAATTAATGAGTAGAAGGTTTAAAACAAACAGAAGGAAGTATTTCTTCACACACACCACACAGTCAACCTGTGGAACTCCTCGCCAGAGGTTGTAGTGAGACCAGGACTTTAACAGTGCTCAAAAAAGATCTAGAGAAATTCAGGGGGGATAGGGCCATTAGCCGGGATGGACGAGAATGGTGTCCCTAGCCTCTGTTTGTCAGACACTGGAAATAGTTGTCAGGAGGGATTGCTTGATGATTCCCTGTTCTGTTCACTCCCTCTAGGACACCTGGCATCAGCTACTGTCAGAAGACAGGATATTGGGCTGGATGGACCTTTGTTCTGATCCACTATAGCCATTCTTAAGTTCTGATGCATACCTGCGTCAACAGGAGCATGTTCGGAGGTCGATTCATTGCACCTTCAATGACTCAATCAATGCCCAATGGATCAATCCTTGCCAGGTCAATCCCCAGCATAGCATAGACACACTGTCACCTGGGACCTGCCTGAAAAAGCAATTCCTCATCCAGGCTCTGCAACAGCGTCCACAACTCCTGGCAAGCCAGCTGGAGCCCATGCTACCCAGCACACCCTTAGCTAAGTTCTGATTGGAGGAGCTTTGTCACTGCTGCTGAGGTGAGAAGCAAAAAGGAGCCCATCTGCCCATTCAGACCTCCAGGTTCCCTTCAACGTACTGCTTGGCGAACTGGAAGAAACATCTTTTGGCTTGTGAACTCAGCTGCCGTGAGAAAGATGGAGAAGGAATCAATGGGGAAGCCCCCAAAGTCACTTTCCTGGCTAGAATCGAGAGGTAAGTGATGCCTGAGGTGCAACAGGGTCCTTAAAACAGGAGATTTTAAAAAGCCCCAAACTCAAAAGAGCAGTTATGGATGGCTGTAATGCACTGACTTTTCACTCAGAGGCCCCCTGCTGAGCTCTTCTGGTCTGCTGAGCAGACATGGATGGAGGCATTTTTTAAAACATGTATTTTAACCCATTCGAGTGGAATGCCTCGGAGGGAGTCATTCTCATGTGCGTGTTGGGCAAACCCGTCTTAGTCCATAGATTACTGACCTGGTAATAATAACAATACTTCATATGTTGCTGTTCTGGAGTATTTTGCAAGCATGAACAAATTTATTCCTCACCACCACTCCTCCCAGTCTGGGGAACGTTACCTTCTCTCTTACACATGGGGGGATTGAGACAGAGAAGGGAAGAGATTTGGTGTTGGACACAGAGCAGGTCAGTGCTAATACCTAGATTAGACCTCCAGAATTCTGGCTTCCGCTCCTTGTCTCAGGCCAATTGCCAACTCTCCCATTGTCTCTCTCCAGATATTGTTTAAAAACAACTGCCCCGTTAATGTTCACCCCTAAGAGAACTGGAATGTCAAATTTCAGGCTGTGTTGACTTCAGACACCCCACTTGTAAACTCCCATCACGATGGGGTTTGTAATTGAAAAGCTGCAGTAGCATTAATGTGGTATCGATCAGACTCAGCGTGTATCTGAGAGCCAATGGGAGAAGTGACAAAAAGCTTAGTCCTCTCCCACCTGCTTCTTTCCCTTTCTCACCCTCTTAACAACAAGCGGATGCATGTTTAAGGTTCCCTTAAGTTTTACTAACTGGGGCCCTGATCCTGGAAGCTGCTCGATGGTGGCAAACCCCTGTTCTCACATACAGCCATGGGGCTCCACGCAGCCTCAGAGATTTCGCTGCGTGGAGCAGCTGGGAAACTTAAGGGCTGCAGACAGATTCCAAGGAAGTCATTGCTCTTCAAATGAATACTTACTGGAAGATCCTGATGTGTGTAATTTAATTCACACCTTATTGTTGTTCGTTGTGTTGCTCACAGTCAGCCTGTGGAACTCCTTGCCAGAAGCTGAACTGAAGGCCAGAGCTAGAGCTGGACAAATTAACGGAGGACAGGTGCGTCAATGGCTATTAGGCAGGATGGACAGGGAGGGTGTCTCTAGCCTCTGTTGGAAGCAGGGAATGGCCAACGGGGAGGGATCACTTTATGATTCCCTGCTCTGTTCATACCTCTGGAACATCTGGCATTGGCCACTGTTAGAAGACAAGATATGGGGCTAGATGGACCTGTGGTCTGACCTACTATGGCTGTTCTTATGGTCTGTTTTCGTGGTACCCCTTGTCCTGGCTGACTCCAGAAATCTCATGAGCCTCGCACTGTAAGATTTCCAGCTTGATTTTGCTGATCTAAGAGGTTTTGGACCAGCCAGAGAACAGGGTCTGGAGCTGAATCAAACCCAAACTAGGAACCTTCCTGGGATTCCCCCAATCCTTTGGATGAGGTGGGTTAGGAGAATGGAGCCCAGGGCTTCCCTCTCTCCCTGGACTGCTGCTTTCTTCGTGTGACCCAACAGCTGTTGTGATCAGTGGAGGTGCCTGAGGCAAGGTTGTGACTTAGTGGGGTGTAAGGTTGCATGTGTTTCCTAGTGTTCTGTAGTAACCTGAGGTGGGTGCCTCAGTTTCCCTAGGCACAGCATCAGTGCATACCCAGTAATGGGAGTTTCGCTGTGCTGACTTCTTTCACGTACACAATTGGCCTCCATGGTCATTTGTAACCTTCCTTCCCTGGGAAACAGGACAAAGGAGGGAGGTGGGGCCTGGCTGGTTTGAATTGGTCTGGGCAGTTAAGTGGAGCAGTCTCGTCCAGCTGGAAACGGAGGATAGAGGGCCAGGGCCCCAGCTTGGGACCACCCTCTGGGCCCTGTCTCCCCCAAATGGATTGTACTGATGGCTTCTGGTTTTCTGTGCTGACAAGTCTGTTCTATGCTGTGCCCGTCGACTAGTAAACCTTCTGTTCTCCCTGCTGAATGAAAGTCACATCTGACTGCAGATGGGATGCAGGGTGTGGTGACCCCACATTCCGTGACAGGGGTCTCCTTGGTTTACACAGGAAAAGGACTGCTAGCAAAGATATCTCTGTGAAGGCAACTTTCTCCTTGCCTCAGTCCAGCAGATCCTGGACTTGTTAACTTCCTGGCTGCACCACAAGATCATCTCCCAGGTAGGCAGGTTGAAGTCTGTGCAAACCATGCTGAGTGGGGGTGAGAGGTGTGGGAAAGTGACAGCCTTTGTTGTGGTTTCACTGAATATGTGTTAGGACTTGTCTACACAGGGAAAATGACTGAAATAGCTATTGCAGAAAATATGCTCAGTAAGATCAGGGAGTGAACAGAGACTGAACTGCCTTTTCTCCAATAACAATCAGGCTTCCACAGTGTAGGTGACATCCAAGGATGAGCGAGTGTATAAGAAACTTGCCCAGCATGCTGTAGCTGTTCCATGGATAAACAGAGAACTTCAGTTGCTTGGGATGGAGGTGGGAGAGTAGCCCTGGAACATATCCACCATGCCTTTCTCTGCAAGTCTCTAAGTTTTGGCACTTGTTCCTTAGGAGGGTGGTTAAGCATTGGAATAAGTTGCCCAGGGTGGTTGTGGAATTTCCATCACTGGAGATAGTTAAGAGCAGGTTAGACAGACACCTGTCAGGGATGGGCTAGACCAGCAGTTCCCAACCTTTTTGAGATGGCGACCCATTTTGACAACTCAGTAAGACTTTGTGACCCGAGGCCATTCAGAAGGGGGTGGGGGAGGAACGCCACTGGGAAAAATATTTTATAAATCTTGATTCACCCCGTCACAGCCCCAAACCGCCCCCTCACCCCGCAAGCTTCAGCCCCTGCCCCAAGACTGAAACCCCTTGCAGCCCCCAACTGCCCCCCTCCCTATCTCACACAAGCACTATGGCTACCCTCACTGCTCCTTTGTCATGCTGCCGCCTCCTCCATGCAGCTCCCTCCAGCCCTCCTATTCACTTACCTCACCTGCAGCATGGGCAGTTTCCTGCCCTGCTGCACTGAAAAGGGACTCAATTTAATTGATTTAATGGCCAGATCCTTCCTACCAGCTCTTAAACCAATTAAATTAAGTTCCATTTCAGCATGCCAGGGCAGGGACTGGGAGCTGGAAGAGTGAGCGGCGGAAGATGCAAATGGCTCCTTAAAGAGCTACGTGCATCTTCAGAGCTGCCCACCTTAGACAATCTAATGACAACCCATGTTTGGGTCCTGATTCATAGGTGGGGAATCCCTGCTCCAGACGGTGCTTGGTCCTGCAGTGAAGGCCGGAGACTTGACCTGATGACCTCTTGAGGTCCCTTCCAGTTCTAGGGTTCTGTGATTTTCCTACAGTGTTGCTCTGTAGCTTGATGCTTTTTCCCATACATGTGCATGATGTTGACCAAACTTAGATCCCAGAATGTGTGACAAAGCTGAGCTTCAGTGGCAACCCAGTGCTGCTGCTCGCTCTCCCCCACTTTACAAAACACTGGGTGTCGAGTGGGGAGCATGTCATTTCAGAAGTGATGGTTTGGTGGAGTGAGTCTAATGAACAGACAGTGGCAGATAATGTGACCTTTCCGAGTCGGCTCACCAGAAAGGCATCTCTCACTGGATCTCAAAGGATTTTATGAACTGAAATGGATTCGCTCTCTAGTGCCCAAGATAGTTATTACTGTTTGACCTATTTCACTCATTGCATGTAGAACAGACACAGAGAGGTAGCCATGTCAGTATGTATTCTAGCACAACAAAATAGCAGTCATGTAGCACTTTTAAGTCTAACTTTAAAGTGCTACATGACTGCTGGTCTATTTTACTCAGAGCTTCCTAGCTAACAAGATCGAGGGGACCACTCTGATCATTCTGGCTGACCTCCTGTATAACAGAGGCCACACAGAGTTCCCAAATAAGGCCTATTTAAATCAAAGCAGGTCTTTTCTGGGAAAAAAAACCCAAAAAACATTGCCAGTTGTCAAAGCTGATCCCAACTCTGGTACTTCAAGTGCAGAAGGTGGGGGCCTTTTTAAGTACACTGCCAGTAAAGGCTTCAGCGTAACAAACTCCCCAAGGTCACAGAGTCCCTGACCCTGGGAGATACACGGCCATCACCCAAGTGTAAAAACACCTTTTGAGAACCAAGGAAGACACACTTGGGATGTCTCACCCTTCCTTAGGAGAGAGCTTGAAAACTAACTGTGATGTCTTAACAGCTGACCTTTCAGTCTCAGGCACACGTACACAGAACCTCCAGCCTTTTAAGACAGGGGAGAGCAAACTTTTTATGTTGGGCCCCGCTTTTAACTCCTGCAATCAGCAGCAGCACCCTCTCCCCCGCAACCTGTCTAATGTGATTCAAATTGATGGAAATTTCAGGTATGTTCATATGAGTAAAAAAAACCTTTCAGTGCACGTGAGAAAATAACTTTTTTTTTTTTTTTTTTTTTGTCCTCTATGTTAAAAATGTACACCTTATTTCCTGTCTGAATTTATCAATGGGAAGATTGAGGCACAGGGATGGAAGTGGTTTGCTTCAGACTCAGCCAGCTGCTCAGTTCCAGAGCTGGATATGGAGCATGTGACAGAGGTAGCAATCTCCTGCAATATCTTTAGGAGAACTTATTGAATGGTTTGGGACTCCAGTGTATTATACATGCAAAATATATGTCATAGTGTAGGTTGTAACTTCTCTAGGTTGAAGATAGGACCATTGTAAACTCTGAGCAAGGTTGCGCATGTGATGAAGTTGGGTGTGTGGGGATTTTACTTCCCTGGTTAGGCTGCATGTTACCTACTGTGTGCCTCAGTTTCCCTAGGCACAGCATCAATGCATAGTTGGTGATGGAAGTTTTGGTGTGATGACCTCTCACACGCAGGCAATGGGGTTCCATGGTATTTGTAACCTAGGCAACCAGGTGACACCTTTCTTCCCCCCCTGGTAAACAGGGAGGCAGGCCTGGCTTATTTGAATTTGAACTGGGCAGTTGAGTGGGGAGTCTCAGCTGACTTCGCAGGGAGGAAGGAGGGCCAGAGCCCTGGCTCGGGGACCCCCTCTCGGCCCCTCTCCTCAAAATGGATTGTACTGCCTGTGGTTTCTGCGCTGACAAGTCTGTTCTACACTGTGTCCCTGTTGCCTAATAAACTGTCTGTCCGAACAGCTGAGTGAGACACACATCGGACTGCGAATGGGGTGCAGGGCCTGGTGACCTCCACACTCTGTGACAATGCATATTAAAAGGTGATTTGAAACAATCTGTCAGACAAAGATGAACTTTTTAGGGCAAACAAAGGTAAGAGGATTTCCCAGGAAAAGTCTAGGGGAGGTGCATGCAAATTTCCTCTCTCTGGTTATGCAAGAACACAGACTTTTGAAGCTTTGCCCTGAGAGAGGGAGCTTTGTATGTTGATCAGCTATTTCATAAGGACAAATTCAATGGCCCAAATTAAAAAAAAAAGAGAAAAGAACGAGCCATTCATGGGTGTGCTTGTTTGGTGCTAACAACTGTTGGGAACTTGTAAACATATGAAAACCCGTGGTGGGGTTGGACTGATCACTGGCCATGGTCCTTACTGGAGGAGGATATGATCTCTGAAAAGCATATTAGCGTCTGCAGGCTACTTTACTGTTTTAATATGTTTGCTACATAACACTTTCACTTTAAAGAATAAATGTACTTGCTTAAAAGGGGCTATATAGTAATAGCTATCTGTGGGCAATTATCCTATTTATGGTAGGGGTGGGGAACAGTTTTTGGGTTGGTGGGCCACTGACCCACACAAAAATCAGTTGGGGGCCACACAAATGTGAAAAGCAAAACTCAACCCTCACTGATGGCCCTGGACTGACATACCTCACAGCCCTTGTACTCCAGCCCCCATGGAGGGGCAAGGGAAAGGAGGACTGAGATTCAAGGCTTCCCTCCAGGCCAAATTAACTCATTGTGGGTCCTGGGGGATGGTAGATTTTGTGGGCCCTCCTAGGCTCTGGGGTGGGGCTAGAATGAGGGCTCAGTGTCTAAGAGGAGGCTGCTAGGGAATGGGATGGGGTTGTGGGGCCTTGGCAGGAGGAAGGAAAGAGTCTGTCCCCTGTAATTAAGTTTTTTTTCCATACTTTTGCATACTTTCATTTTCTTGAACTCTAATTTATCCCTCTGTAGGGACTGCTCCTTGACACACTGGAAAGGGTTGAGTGTTGCAGTGATCCTGAGAGCTATGCCAGGGGGATTTTTAACTCCTTGTCGGGCCACCCAAGTCAGGCAGATCAAAGGGTATGGACCAGATGAAAAGTAGTACATTAGTCTTCTAGGGTGGGACGGTGAGCAATAGATTTGTCTATCCTAATTTTAAAAATGGGTTACAGAAACACAATAACATAGCCATTCTGGAAACCAGCAGGATAGACAGGGAGTGTAACATTGGGTCCTGTGCCAATTGCTCTCAATCTTACCACGCTACAGGAGTCTGATCTGTCTAGCCTACCCCAAGCTTCCTCACACTTAAAAAGTACTTGCTTACAAAATTGAACATGAAAATACAAAACGCTATTACTGGAAAAAGTGTTTACTTTCTCATTTTGTGTAAAATTTTAGTTTGTACTGAATTTGGTAGTGGTTTTTGTGTAGCCTGTTGTAAAACTAGGCAAGTATCTAGATTAGTAGAGGTACCCCAACAGGTACATGTACCCCTGATTGAGAACCACTGCCTTAAATAATGTTGAACAGTGTAGGAAAAATTCAGAATCTAATCTATTCATCACTGACCTGTTAGTCGCTCTCTAGCAGATTTACTGCTGTGTCACATCATCTAATCTATCTACTTCTCTTTCCTTACTGCTTCCATTTCTGTGACACTTCTCACTAATTTATTTTATTTATGGTTTTCTAATCTTGGCCCTGAAACATAGCTGGCTGCCTGACTTTCTCGTAGCAGGAGTTTGATTTTAAACCAACACACTTTGGACTTTTTCTTAAACCTCCGGCATCACTTGTACAACACAATGAGCTTTCCAAGGAACCCACCTCAAACCTCATTCTCTGTATCCATGTAATCTACATAGTTTCCTGGGGAAATAAGTGGCAAAGTGGTATGTGGGGGAGGGATAGCTTGCTGGTTTGAGCACTGGCCTGCTAAACCAGTGTTGTGAGCTCAATCCTTGAGGGAGCCATTTAGGGATCTGGCACAAATAGATTGGGGGCAGGGAAAGGGATGGTGCTTGGTCCTGCCAAGAGGGCAGGGGACTGGACTCGATGACCTCCCAAGGTCCCTTCCAGCTCTATGATGGCGTATCTCCATATATATTAAATATGGGAACTGCTGAGCCCTGTAGCCCAACTCCATTTGCCAACAACATCCCCTTCCATCACACTGGCATGGTTACTACAGGCAGTGCTGCAAACTGTTGTGATTTTCTTGCCAGTCTGACAAAATTTGGCATTTTTCTGAAAGCCCCGGCTCCTGCAGTCATGCAATGGTGTGAGAATTTCAGCTTTCGACTCAGTCAACATAAATTTCTTTCCAGGCCTCATGACTGAAACGAAAAGCTGGAAGACGTGGCCCAAGTGCACCGTGAGGGCTCAACGGCCACAAGGCAAATACACAGAACCCCACAACTATTATTCAGAAAAACCCCTCATGATTTGTAGCCAATGCTATGCTTACAGGAGCCCGGCTCACGATTTCTGTGTGCCTACAGCCAGCAATGCTGCCCCCACAGCCAGGGAAGGTGACGCTAACGCTACCCCTCAGCTCCCGAAACGAAAATTATGGGAATCTGCAGTTACTGCCTCAGTTCCTAAAATGGGAAGAGGGCTGTGCTCATGTTGGACGTGGGGGTCTGGGCAGAGGCTGCATCCCTGGCCTGCCCCCTCCAAGTCCTTGCCCAGACCTTGGGTCCCACAACCCCTGTAACACTTCTCCCCGCCCTGTGCCTGCAAGGACTGTCCCAGCCCACCCCAAACATCTCCCTGCCCTGCCCTCCCCTCCCCGCCCCCTCCCCTTGTCCCCCTGCCCTGTGGCCCACCTCCCCTGCCCTGCACCCCAGTACTCCGCTTCCCTCCCATACCTTGCCCCGCGCTCCCTTTTCCTTGCCCCCCAACACCTCCCCTGCCCTCCCTGGCGCCCCCAACATCTCCTGCCCTCCCCCCGCCTTGGCCCCCAACATCTCCTACGCTACACCCCTACCCCTGCCCCCCTCTGTTTTGGCCCCCTGCCTTGGCCCTCCAGCGCCCCCCTCCCCTGCGCCCCTCAACAGCCCCCTCTCCGCCGCCCCACCCCCCAGTAGGCGGGCCTGGTTGCCATGGTTTCCTAGGAGGCTCTCGGTTCCGGTTCCGGTTCCGGTGTCTGTGGCGGGCAGGCGCTCGGGCGGGTGAGTGTCTCGCAGGGCCGGGAGGCCCCGTGGCGCGGCGATGGGCCGCTCGGATCCACGGGCTCGCGTAGAAGCTGGGCCCGGCGGGGAGGCGGCTGCGTCGGGGTCGGAGCCTCGTGGGCGGGTTGGGAGCGAATGGGTGGGGAGAAGGGGCACATCACGGTCCCCCCCACAGGCTGGGGAAGGGCGGGAGATTGGGGGGTAGGGGCCCCCTCCAGCTTGGGAAGAGGCGGGGTAGGGCCATGGGCACATCCTCCTGGGGAGGGGCAGGGGTAGGGGTGTGGCACATCCGTTCCCCCCAGTCAGGGGTCAGGTAGCGGAAGGGGCACAAGGCTTGTCCTAGCGAGAGGATGTTTCTGAGGTGCACCCTGGGTTGTTAACAACAATACCGAATAAATGTGGGATTTTGGCAGTTGGTTTCACAAAGGATTCGTTGCCATCAGAGAATAAATGTTCAAACAGTGTCCATCCCCACCCCCATACTTCAGCAATAAAGCGTTCTAAGCCAGGGTAAGCAAAGTGGGTGGGGGGAGTGAAATTTGGTAACTAGCAGGCTGTCAGATGCTGTGTCTCAGATTCATCCATCTCATTAAAAATGTTGAAATTTGTTAACTGTGCTTATCTATTTGTATTCACGTTTGTATACTGATTAATAAAATATTTAAATCCTACATAGTTTCTTATATGTGCTGAAATGGGGTTTTTCCATATAAACGTAACTGAGATTTTCATTGGTTTGGATTACATTAAAGAGGTTGGGGGTGGGGAGGGTCCTGCTGATTAAAGGGACAAAAAGTGGGGCCTGCTGTAAAAAGTTTGCTCACCCCTGTTCTAAGCAAGAGACCAGCAGTAATTCTTCTGCTCTACTCCATGCTGATTAGGTCTCAACTGGAATATTGTGTACAGTTCTGGGAGCTATATTTCAGAAAAGATACGGACAAATTGGAGAAAGTCCAGATACATTAAAGCCCTTAGAAAACATGACCTGTGGGGCGAGATTTGAAAAAAGAATGGATTTGTTTAATCCGGAAGAGAGGACTGAGAAGGGGACAAAGCTGTTTTTAATTACATAAAAGATTGTTAAGGAGGAGGGAGAAAAATTATTCTCCTTAGCCTCTGAGTATAAATAGGACAAGAAGCAACGGACTTAAATTGCAGCAAGGGAGGTTTAGGATGGACATTAGGAAAACCTATCTGTGAAGACAGTTGAGCATTGGCATAAATTGCCTAGGGAGGTTGTGCAATCTCCCTCATTGGAGCTTTTTCAGAGCAGATTTGACAGCCATTGTCAGGAATAGTCTAAATACAGGAGAGTCTCCTGTAAGTGCAGGAGACTAGACTAGATGACCTCTTGAGGTCCCATCGAGTCCTATGATTATTATTTTTAAGAGTGTCTTCAGATGAATAGTAATAAAAATGAGTTCAGAACCAGAAAGGACAAGCAAGGCCGGACTAGAGGAAATCCGTTCGCATACAGTAGCTTCCCATTGTCAAGAATGTTGCAGGTGTAGAGCAGGTTGTTGTCAACATGCTCAAAAGCATTCTGGTTAAAATTTACTGTAGAAAATACCTTAGGATAGTGGTTCCCAACCTGGGGTCTGCCAGGGCATTGTAGGGGGTCTGTGGAAAAAAGAAAAGATAATTAAAAATGATCATAGAAAGTAGAATTGGCTGTGATTTGGGGTTCTGTGAACAGTTTAGGGAAAAACTGGATTTCTGTGAACGGTTTGGGGGGCAGTGGGGTTTCTGTGAATGGTTTGAGGAGCAACTGGAGATCTGTCAACAGTTTTGGGGGTGATTAGAGGTCTGCGAATGGCTTGGGATGTGATTGGGGTTCCACATGAGTGAAAAGGTTGGGAACCGCTGCCTTAAGATAGAGACCTATCAATTGCTGTGCACCATACACAGCAAAGAGAAAAGGCACAAGAAACATCTGATGTCTGTCTTTAGAAATCAGTTACTTATGCTTACATTTTTGGACTTGTTTTCCCCCTTAGGTCTCAGGCCTTACTTCAGAGGTTTCCCTGAAGATCAGGTTATTGGTATAGACATCAAAAACATTTAAAGAGAACCCTCTGGGTCTGTGATTTAAGCTTCTTCGGGGACAGCTGCACCCAAAATGACACATCACCTGAAATTTATTGCCAGAACGGTGATGGTCCAGAATGGGAATGCGGATGCTGCTTACAGGACGCTAACCAGGTACATGTTAAAAGCTGTTAGACTCCACTCCAGAAGTGGCTGCATTTTACCGATGAGCAAAGTGAGTCCTCTGTGGGCTCATTGCTATTTCTTTGTAGCACATGTCGTTAGGCTTACCTCTGGTTAGTTACTTGCATTCCGGATACATTGTGACTTGTATTTATTTGGGTATTGTTAGAGCAAAAACCATTGAGCAAATCACATTCTCAAGCCTTGCTAGTGGAAGGGAGGTTTCCAATAGCTAGTAATAGTTTTAATCCTATGTGGTGTACTGGTCAGAACAGTGGCCTGGCAGGGTCAAGAGACTGGCTTCTGTTCTTGCGTCTGTCGTTGAATGACTCTGATTGGAGAGAAAGGGGACATGTGAGAACACAGAAAAATCAAAGGGGCCATTTGACAAGCTCTGGTCAGTGTGCAGTGTGACTTTAAACTGCAGTGAAGAGACTCCGACATGGCTTTAAAGGACTATGAACAGCCTCTCTATAGGTGGAATCATAAAATCCTAGGGCTGGAAGGGACCTCAGGAGGTCGTCTAGTCCAGCCCCCTGCTTTGAGCAGGATGAACCCCATCTAAGTCATCCCAGCCAGGACTTAAAAACCTCCAGGGATAGAGAATCCACCACCTCTCTAGGCAACGCATTCCAGTGCTTCAGCACCTTCCTGGTGAAGTAGTTTTTCCTAATATCCAACCTACTCGACGCCTTGTGTAACTTCAGACCATTACTCCTTGTTCTGCTATCTGACACCACTGAGAACAGTTTCTCACCATCCTCTTTAGAGTTCCCTTTCAGGAAGTTGAAGGCTGCTATTAAATTACCCCTCAGTCTTCTCTTCTGTAAACTAAAAAAGCCCAAATCCCTCAGCCTCTCCTCACAGACTATCTTGTCTCTATTGTGCTGTGAGAGCAGCCCCTGAAACAAGCTGGCTGGCCCTAGGCATGGCAAACCACCCAACCATAGAGAAAAACTCATTAATCCTGGAGAGAATTAACACATTCAGTGAGAGTTCAGCAAATCTCGGTTCATCATGTATGTGAAATGCACAAAGCAACCACAGTCTCACAGCTTTACTTAACATTTTCATTTTGCTACAGGAAAATGAGTGTCCAAACACTGTATTAATTAAAATCACTAAATTTAAATCTGTATTACTTTACATTTCATAGGAAAAAGATTAAAGCCAGTAAGCCCGTAAAAGGATGCATATTTCACCTTGGTCGTTTAACGTGGGCATATATTTAAAGGGAGTAGCTGCCAGTGAGAGGAAGGACTAGTTTAGAGCATCACAGCAGGGTTGTAACTAGAGATTTGGGATGACAAGGAAAAGGAAAGCATGGGCTGAGAACTAAGAATTGTTTACTAATCTTGAGATTTTGGAGTATTGCATTCTATAGGAAGGGAGTGAAACTTGGACATTTAAACAAGAGGGATCAATCTACCAAAGACTGGACTGGAGGGACTAATCTTCCATTTGTGTTGGGGCAGTGGGCTCATTGGGGTTCTGTGTGTGCCCATTGAGACAGTCTGTTTATTGTTGCCCACACACAGGGTTGCTGGGTTTCTCTGGTTTGTCTGCATAGGTTTTTTCCCTTCCTATATTACTTAAAGTAATACACACGTAAACAAAGGACACATGAAGTGAGGTGCATGCTGATTGCACGCAACATTGACTGTGAGTCGTGTGCTCCCTCTGCAGCTACAGTTCTGGCATACACAGCAAATTCTAGGTACACAAGCACAGTTAGCAAAACTACCCTGTCCCAGAATACTGTCTTCATTGCCACAATCTTGTAGCCCACTGAGATGAAGGAGGGCCACTTAGGCAGGCCACTCTCTAGCCTAAGTTGCCCATCGCTGCACAGATCATTGCCAGTCCACAGACCAGTCATCGAGAGAAATTAGTTCCTTAAATCTCTCTGTGCAGATTAGGAAGGCAGCAAGCAGGTCTCAGTATCAAAAAGGTTGAGGAAGGTTATACTAGATCGCCCACTAATCCTTTGCTGTATCCAGTGAAAGAAGGATGATTTTTGTGGATTAAAGGCATGGGTTTATTTTCCCAACCTGCTGCTGATATATCATCTGGATAAATTTGTTCTGTCTGACTGTGGTAAATTCACATCTCCCTGCACCTCAGCTTCCACCTGAAAAATGTAGATAATGGCCCACTTGCAGATGTGTTGGGAAGCTCTGAAGGACAAAGGAAAGCATCAGAAAATGGTAGAATATTTGTTATTCATGTCTATCAAGGATTGCACAGAGATGGGAGTCTTCATTTGGAACAAAAAGAAATGAAATGTGAAAATTCATCTGAGCTTAACTCTGAATGCAATTGCTCTCATCCACACTAAACCAATGTAACTTGTGTGATTACTCACAGCTTGGTCTAACATTCTAACAGTCCAGCATCTGATGAGGTGAGTCTGTGCTCACGAAAGCTCATGCTCAAAACTTTTCTGTTAGTCTATAAGATGCCACAGGACCCTTTGTTGCTGTTAACATTCCTTGTGCACCCCAAACGACCACTGACTGAATGCAGGATCAGACCTACAGCTTGCAGTGTCTACGGTAGAAACAGTGTGTCGCTATCCACTGTGTAAGGGTAGCAAACATCTTGCTGCACTATTAATGCTTTAATTATTCCTCAGAAACAAACTAAAATTTTCAGGCGCTTTATCTCATTTGGGCATTGGGCCATATTTTGCATGTTGGTCTGTGACACTTGCTTTTACTTTCTAAATACTATGAAGTAGCATTTGCCTTATAATAGGTCTAGCATGTACTAGGATGCCTTTGTTTGACACACGGGAAGGCATTAAGGATAATGCTCATCAGCTCTGAATGAGGTGTTAGTTCAGTGGCATGTTAGCATTCATCTTCTCTGATCAGAACTCTGACTTGGGGAAAGAAATATTAATTGGTCAGGCATCTTCTTTTTGAGATAAATGGTCACGTTTCACAGCTGGAGCATGTTTAGAATTTAATGTCTTTTTCATTTGCTTTCCCTTATTCTTCTTTGGCCACTGTTTGATTTTTTTCAGGTTAATGTGAATTCATTGAGCAGTATGCTACTTTGGGTATCCATCAGAGAGGAGGCAAAGTGTGGTGTATGTGACTTAAACTGCTAGGGAATTTTTCTGTGCATGCGCTGCCAAGTATATTGTCAAAGCTCAATAAGTCATGATCCTGTGCATAGGATCCAGGGTTCTGTAACTGATTTCTGGCTTTGACAAGGACTTCTTCCCCCATGAGTCAAGATCTGTGTTTCTTTATCTGCAAAATGTAAGTACCATACTTCTCTCCTGTAGATGAATCAATGGATACTAGGGATGTTAATGGTCATCCAGTAAGCATGTCACTTACTGCTTACTGTTTAACCAGAATGGGACACCCCTGGCTGCGGCTTGGCCAGTTGTGGGAACTCATGGCTGCAGCAGGGCTGGGCCAGCTGGCAGAATGTAGGTTAACTGGTTAAGTGCTATCATTTAACTGGTTAACTGTTTTAACATCTCTGATGTCTGCAAATGTAATATGCATATTGATAATACTAATACTAATAATAGTACTAAAGCATAGTACTTTATTCTTCTCAAGCACTTTGCATCTGAGGAGCTAACATGAACTAAGCCCTACAATTCTTTCCCATGAGAAGAATGGTTTATCCCCATTTTACAGGTGGGGGAACAGAGGGGTGCATGTGTAATGACTTGTTCAAGGTGTGTCAGTGATGGAGCTGAGAATAGAATGATGATCTGATGGCGAATGCTCAGCTCTAACCATTACATCCTTGTCCCTCCAGGGATTCAAATGAGCCCATATTTCATGCATACAGGGGCCTCATTGCAGTCAATAGATTGTGCAGTAGAATAATGAGACATGAGCTCTAACTAGCACGTGCATTGTATCGTCAACGATGGCTGAGTGAGTCAAGTGTGTCCAAATCACTAACGTCCCATAAGCCCAGTATATATATTATAACATGCCTTGCTTGGGAATTTTACTTGCTTCGCTATGCATGTGTGCCTGTTTCTTCACTCAGATATCTACTGCTTTGTGGTAACCGGTAGATGGTGTTTTATGCTATCAAAACAAAAAGCAGTCAAGTAGCACTTTAAAGACTAGCAAAATAGATTATTAGGTGAACTTTCATGGGACAGACCCACTTCTTTATGCTATGTGGCAGTGTGCTTCAGTCCTGTGAACACAGTGACCTCTGCTGGTGTCAGTATGAAAACTCTAGAAGTGCAGTGTTTTCTGTTAACTCTCAATCTCACTGGGACATTTAATCAAATGCTGGCAACAGATGTCAGCTTCTATTAAGTACTTTGATCTCTTTGACTAGTGTTGGAGGGCAGGAATTGTGATTCCTTGCACATTATGTGTGCGTGTGTGTGAGGTATTAGCATGCTCTGTGTTGTGCCCCTCCTGTCCATTAATGAGGCTGTCTTTGGAAAAGATTGTACTTTGGATGTGGAGTTTTATTGAGCATAAAAGCTCTTTTCTGCTGCGTAAGGCAAGTACCTCATTTACCTGAGGAACTGGGGAGAGGTTGCGTTGTGATTAGCTCTGCATTGTCGTAAAGTAACTTAGGAGTGACAGATGCTTTTATTTCAAGGCACATTGTAATCTTTATTCTCCCTTGCTATGCTCTGTTCTTCAGTACTCAGTGTGTCCCTGATCAGTCCCCATCAGTTCAGAGCTGGCTGCTTTTCTGGGATATGTTCCTGAATATCAAAGCATTTTGTTTGTCTCCCCAAAGTCCTACTTTTCTGTCAAGCTCCCTCTCCCAGGTGATATGAAACTGAGAATTTTGCTGAAGCGTGGGGCTGGATTACACTAGAGTCGAGTAAGCAGTCTTTAAAAACATGGTATGGCTCTTGCAAAGTCACTTCTGTATCCAAAGGACCCCCTTTGTATTACAAGCTTTGCAGAGCTATGTCCAAGACTTCAATCAGTGTACTCATCAACTGTGGGCAATGTGTGGTCCTCGGGCTGCATGTGGCCCAGTGGGGCTTCACCTGCAGCCCACACACCCCCTGTCTGGCCCCCTTGCCCATGCTCCTCTTATGCACTGAGGCACTGGGGCCCCACAGGGTTTGCGGTACTGCTGCTCTTAACTTCTGTGCAGCTGCTGGCAGTTGGAAGTGGTGACTGCTGGCTATGAATCCAGCTCTGAAGGCAGAGCTACTGCCAGCAGCAGCACAGAAGTAAAGATATCATGGGATGGTATTGCTGCCCTTACTTCTGGACTGCTGCCTGCAGAGCTGGGACCTTAATCAGCAGGTGCCACTCTCTGGCCACCCGGGTCTGAAAGCAGCACTACAGAAGTAAAGGCGACATGGGTATGTTATTGCCCCACTTACCTCTGTGCTGCTGCTGGTAGGGTGCTGGCTTCAGAGCTGTGCAACTGCAAACTGACGACCTCTGTTCTCTGGCCACCCAGCAATGAAGACAAGGCAGAAATAAGGATGGTAATACTGTGACGCTCCTAAAATAACCTTACAAGAAACAAGCAGTCCTGAAGCACCTTAAAGACTTAACACATTTATTTATTAAGTGGTAATAAGGATAATCCAGGCCTCAAATAAATACATTTGCTAGTCTTTAAGGTGCTACAGGACACCTTTTTTTTTGTGAAGCTACAGACTAACTCAGCTGCCCCTCTCAGACTAAAATAACCTCGTGATCCCCCTGCAACTCCCTTTTGGGTCAGGGTCCCCCAATTTAAGGAACACTGGTCTCCCCTGGGAAATCTGTGTAGTTTAGGGTAAAAGCACACAAAAGGCCTGATTTCACAGAAGGACACCAGATTTCATGGTCCATGGTGTGATTTGCATGGCTGTGAATTTGGAACAGCCCTACCTACCAAAAGATGATCCTTGTTGCACTGGCCTTCTTTGATAGCTGTGACTTTACAGCATGGTTCAGATCAGGTCATGACTGGGTGGGAGCTGGCTGACCATGGCTAGAGGGAAACTAATTATAGTAGGAGCCTGATTATCCAGCAACCCTGGGGAAAAGGGACTGCCATGTAATCAAAATTTCCGGATAGTCGAACAGGGCTGCTGGCCCTGCTCTGCCAGCCACAGTTGGGCAGCCAGCCCTGCAGCAGCTGGCCCCAGTCTGTCAGCGTGGTGGCTGCCGGCCCCACAGCAGTCAGCCCTACCAGGCAACTGGTAGACAGCTTCGCTCTGCTGTTCCTGGCCACGTGGCTGGTGGTTAGTTAGTTGATGTTAGTTGAGAGGGCTGGTTATCCGAATGCTGGATAACACAGCTTTTACTGTACCAGCTGCAGTTGGAAGTATTTAACTCTTATAAGCTCATTTAAAAAACATATTTGCAGGTCAATTTCTGGTCCTCAGATCTTTGACCACATCCTTTTTTAACAGCACTATGTTTTTCTTCTCTCCTTACTGTGACCAGCAGATTTGCGGATCATAGATGCTGGTTTAAATATAGATTGAACTGCAATTACACCATAAGTGTTTGTTCAGAACTGTGCAAAAGGCAACATGTTTTTAAAATGTCTGTGTAGCTCCTGAGCTGAACATGTGTATCTCTCAGCCCTTGCCCATGGGACTGTAACTAAGAGCAGGATGTTACATAACAAGTGCTTGATGCAGAAAGTCTTGCTGCCTTCTGATTGGCTGTTCTTTTGTGACAAGCGGGGGAGGTAAAAGCAACTGAGTGATATCTTATTGGATGCTGGACACTTGTGGGTGGGTTTTTCAGTCCATTCAAGACTATTTATCTTACACACGTTATCTGCTGACATACTGGCTGTGTGCATTGCCATGTGAATGCTTATATTCTAAAAGGGCTTCTATTCAAATCTGAACTTTCTTAAAGAGAAACTGTCAGATTATAGAAATTCTTGTAAAATGCACATTCGTTATTTGTGACGTCAGCAGTACTTTAGACTGTTACTTCATGAGTAAACATGTTTTAAAATCTAACTTACCTGTCATTTTTTACTATTTTTTTTAAATTTGGCATTTCATTTTGTTTGATGAAAATTAGTCTATTGATTTCACTTTTTTCTGGTCTGTTTCAGGTTCTCATTCTCATGCCCTATCAAAGCTGCTGTAGTGTTTTGAGTTCCCCACAATGAAATGAAATTTGTAAATCTCAACAAAAAAACATTTTTCATTGTTATTTTTAGCAATGTAATTAAAACAAACTTGATTATTAATACAGTAATACCTTTTCTTTACACTGGCTAAATTGCTGGCTTAAAATAAAATAATTAACAGTGTGTCTTAAAAAGTCTGTAATAGATTTGATGAGGGCTGTATTACTGGGCAGGTCAATCAGTACAACTGAAGGTCGCTAAATCTCTCAAAGCTCTGTCTGAGTTAGCCCTTGAAGTGCTTTGGCTAGTTGTCATTGTATGGGGTGATACGAGATTCACAACTAGACAAATCAAGCATCTTCTATGAAAGGGGAGCTAAGCAGCAGTTTCCTGTGCTAAATAGCAGTTTTCTCCTTGTGGTGGTGAAATTCCTCCATTGTGCATTCTGATTTTCTTCAGTCCTGAAGAGTAAAGAGCAACAAAAAGATGATCATGTTGTAAAACTGTCCTTTGAAGTCACAAGTGGCTGGCTTCAGCATGGAGAGGGACTGGGTGGCTTAGAAATCCTCCTCTTACTTTTATTCTGTGTCTGCTCTGAGAAGGGAGGAAAGATGGTTGTACAAAGATACAGGAGCTAGAAGTTCTTGGTTCTGTTGTTGGCTCAGTCAGGACAGGTCTACACTACCCCTGAAGATCAAAGTACTCAGGGTTGATCTGGGGTTTGATTTAGGGTATTTATTAGAGAGACACAAAATTGACCTGTCAGTTGACCCCTGTACTCCTCATGAGATGTGAGGAGTAAGGGAGCTTGACACCAGAAACTGTCGTCAACCTTTTCTAGTATAGATGGCCAAGTTAGATGAATGCAGATACATTGATTTCAGCTATACAATTGCTGTAGCTCTGTGACCTGGGGCAAATAGCTTCCCCAGATCTCTCTCTGCTTTAGTTTCTCCATCGGCAGTTCCTGTCAATGTGAAGTGTAAAAGGAAGCAGTAACTATTCCTGGCCTTTCTTTGGAAAAGCTGCAGAGATCCAAGCCCCTTGGATTTCAGCCAGTCCAGCTGTGTAAATACAGATACTACATAAGATTTCATTCATATAAAATTCCAAAGATCCATTTTGCCAGTGACTTTGGACACTAACAATGGCAAGTGTAGGAGTGCAGTTTCTCCTTCAGGCGCTAGAGGAATTTATCTGTCAGAGCTGTCAGTCAGAGATAGGTTTAGATCTGATCACGGGGTTCATGGGGTACCCCTGTGGCTGTTTCTCCACCTAAGAGCAACAGGGAGATATTGCCACTTCTGGGGAGCCAGGGAGGGAGGCTGCTGGCCTAATGCCAACTGCATTATAAACTGGACTTCCAGTGTAGCTCAGAAAGGCTTGTTTATAGAGCTTTCTGGCTGGTGAAGTGCCAGATAATGCAGCTTTTACTGTATCTCACAGCTACTGCTTCTTCCCTATCTATTATGGCAGTAACCCTGACAGAGAAGTATATCGCATAGGTTTGTCATGAATTGTTCTTGACAAATTCTGCCCGGGTATTCCTTATAACTCTGCTGTCAGTTGGGTGCTCACAAACTGATCAATAATCGGTTCTAGTATCTTTCCAGGTACTGAAGTCAGGCGGTGACTGGTCTATAATTCCCCAGTGTCTCTCTGTTTGCCCTTCTCCAACCTTCCTGCTCCTCCAGGTGCTCTCAAAGATAGTGATAACCAGTTCTGAGATTACTGCAGCTCATCCCTTAAGTACCCTGTGATGAGTTTTGTCCGGCCCTGCTAATGTGGATACATCTAATTTAGCTAAATATTCTTCAATGTGATCTTTCCCATTTTGGCTTAGGTTCTCCCCCTCCCTCCCACCCTATTGTCAATCATTTGATGATTCCCTGTTCTGTTCATTCCTCTGGGGCACCTGGCATTGGCCGCTGTCAGAAGACAAGACTGAGGTAGATGGACTTTTGGTCTGACCCAGTCTGGCCGTTCTTAATGTTCCATAGGCATGAAATACTTTAGGTTTCTCGATGTCATCAGTTATTAGCGTTCCTTCCCTGCCAGTAGCGGACCTCTGCTTTCCTTTTTCTTTCTCTTGCTCCTGATGTATTTAAAGAACCTCTTCTTATTGCCTTTGTATTCCTTCCTAGGTGTAACTTATTTTGTGCCTTAACCTTTCTGAAGGCTTGTCTTCCTGTACAGCGCTGCAATGGCACAGGTACCTCTCTGCAGGTGCAGTGCTTTAGTGCAGATGCTGTTGTGCCAATGGAAAAACTTCTCCAGTTGGAGTAATTAATCCACCTCCTTGCGAGGTGGTAGCTATGGCTGTGGCAGAAGCTCTCCCATTGACATAACGCAGGGGGAGGTTAGGATGGCATTATTAGAATGTTCAAGCATGTGGATTTTTCACATCCCTGAGCAATATACCTTTACCAATGCTAGAAGACTTAACTGAGATTGTCTGGGTCCAGGTCAGGACTGCGGGGAGGGAGAAGGTGGAGCAGTGGGCTTCACCCTGGGGTTGGTCCTTGCACCTTGTGACGAAGTGGGGATTGGAGGGATTTTATTCTCCTTGCTATATTGTGTATGTGTTCTACTGTTGAGTAGTAACCCCTTGTGCCTCAGTTTCCTTCGGCACTGCACCAGTTCCTATATGGTGGTGGGAGTTTCAGGTGCGATAGTTTCTTGTGTGTACACAGTGGCCATGCCCGTCATAACCTGAGCCTGGATGGGGTGTGGCCAGGTGACACCTTTCGCCTGGGAAGCAAGACAAAAGCTGGAGGAGGGGCCTGGCTGGCCTGTTTGGACCAGACTGTTGGGAGAGAGGCAGTCTCAGCTGACTTGGAAGTCAGAGGGGAGGGGCCCCTCTAGGGCCCTCTACCCAGGATGGATTGTACTGACTGCTCCTGTTTTTTGTGCTGACAAGTCTGTTCTGTGCTGTATCCCTGTCCACTAATAAGCCTTCTGTTTTGCCTGCTGGCTGAGAGTCACATCTGACTGCAGGTGAGGGTGCAGGGCCCTTTAACTCCCCCACGCTCAGTGACACACTCTGCATGCTGGCTGCTCCCTGGGACTGGCCTGGGGTGGAGGGTCTGCACAGGTTGCCCACTGGCTTCTCCTGGGGCTGGCCCAGGGTGGGGCAGGGGGGCTGTGCGCCCTGCCCTCTGGCTTTCCTGGGGCTAGTCGGACTTAGGGGGAGGACCTTGCACCCTGTCTGCTGGCTTCTGCCCAGGCCAGCTTAGGGCAGAGGGAGCTACGCAGGCTGACTACCAGCACTACCTGGGGCTGGCCTGGACATGCGGTGGGACCATGCAGGCCATCTGCTGGTGCACTCTGGAGCTAGCCCAGAGCTGGGGGGGAGCTCTGCAGATGCTAGCAACTGCTCCTTGGAGTGTTTGCTGCCCCCCCGTGGTCACGTGTGAGTATAACTGTCCCTGCTATCACACCCCTCCCTTCCCATTTGATACAAACCAATCACATTCTGTACACATCCCATTTTTCTGGCATAGCCAAACCCTGACCTTACTTTAAGTTATGATAAAGGGAAGCTGGATACCAAATTTGCTGTTCCTAGCTTGTACGTTTAGGAGGCGTTCTCTGTACAAGCAGACTCAGAGATGGACAGACAGATGCACATTTCTAAAATATATAGTAAGAGATAAGTTGTTAGTGTAGACTGGCTATGATTTTGTTCCTACATGCTTGTGCTGTTTCTTTTGTATTCCTCATCAGCAGTTTGTCTGTCTCCACTTCTGGTAGCCAGCAACCTTTTAGCTAGCAGCTCTTAGCCCCTCTTCTGTTAAGAGAGGTAGGGAATTATTGAAAGGCACTATCTGAACTCTGGTAGCAGTAAGAGAAGGTGCTGCTGAATAAATTATGCCTGTTGTGCTGATGTCACCTATGGGTGCCATACATTGGGGGTGGGGAGTGATTAATGTTTGGAGCAGAGGGCTGAAAAATCAGACTTCTAGATTCCATTCCTCTGATATACTGTGTGGACAGTTGACTTCACTGGGCTTAGACTGGAATGAATGCTTGTCAAGCTCCTCATTGTGCTCAAAGGGAAGGCCCTAGAAAAATGCAAAATATGACACCTGATTAATCTCCACAGAATTCTAACGATGGATGGGATCACTGAGGATGTGAAACGGCGCCGGTACTATGAGAAACCGTGTCGCAAGAGGAAGCGAGAGACCTATGACACGTGCCGGCGGATCTATAATACGGAGATGGCCAGGAAGATTGCATTTCTAATGAGAAAGAATCGACTGGATCCCTGGCTAGGCTATTAGAGCAAAAGAACGGCAGTAGCTTGGAAAATCGTGATTCTGCTTAAAACAAACGAGCAGGTAACAAAAATAGCCATACCACTGTCAGATCTGATCACTTCATTGCTAGTCTCAGCCAAGAGGCCAATGACTCATTGGGCTAATGGAGACTGAGCTCCCTTCTCCACCAGGGCAGGATCCACAGACATTGTACTATCAAATCTGTTTTGAACCAGTTACCATGTTGTGTCTTTCTGCCTGTTAATAAAGTGTCCATTTTAGCATGTTGTCCTGCTCTTCTTGTGTGACTCGAACATAAGCAAACTATATTAATTCAGATGTTACTATTAGGTTTCCCTTTATGAACTATTTCTTTAGACAGTGCTTGCTGATCATTACAATTAGAGCCCTGCAAGTCCATGGATATCTGCTTTATGTCCGCAGATATTTGTATCTGGACCATTTCTGTGGATTGCAGATGGATACAGATCCAAATTTTGTATCCCTGCAGGGCTCTATTTATAAGCTCCTACTTGGCAGTGTTTGTGAAAGTAGGGAGAAACCTGAGTTAAGTTTGATTTATTCCAGAATGAAGATGATTCTCACACACATTTTCATTCCCCTTCCCTTTATTTTACACTCCCTTGATGGAGAGCAATGGAAGTGATTTCTAGAATTCATGTACATCATTTACAGATTATTTTTTGACAGTAGAGATTCAGAGCCTTTTTCTCATTTCCACTCTGGTCCCATTATACAGCTCCGTTACCATAAAGGAGCCTTAAAGTGAGTTTAAACATACCCATTGCACCCATTTCAAGGCCTCCTTATGCTGCTGAAGGGTAAAAATTAAAAGCAAGTCCTTGGAGTGATTCTGCTTCTGTTTTATGTTTTTTTTCTTTTAATGAAGTTTCCATTTCATTTTGGCTGTGGCCACAACTTCAAAATGGCCATGCAAATGGCCATTTCGAAGATTACTAATGAGGCACTGAATTGAATATTCAGTGCCTCATTAGCATTAGGACGCTTCTGGCCGCAGTGCTTTGAAAGCACTGCTTTCAAACGTGTGGCTCGGCGTGTCTACAAGGGGGTCCTTTTCTAAAGAACCCTGCACCTTTTGAAATCCCCTCATTCCTCTCAGCAGAGGGGAATAAGGAGATTTCGAAATGTGTGGGGCCCTTTTGAAAAGGACCCCCATATAGCCATGCCGAGTCGTGTGTTCGAAAGTGGTGCTTTCAAAGCACCACGGCCGGAAGTGTCGTAATGCCAGTGAGGCGCTGAATATTCAGTTCAGCGCCTCATTAGTAATCTTTGAAATGGCAATTTGCATGGCCATTTCGAAATTCTGGCCAAGTGTGGCCACAGCCACACTTTCTGTAGTTTGTATTTAGGTTTCTTTTAAGCAATCATGGGGGAATAGTGAAGGTTAATATTGCAGATACAATTTTCACACCCACCTCTCCTCATGTCTGTAAATGCTTTCCTCATTACAGTTAATCCTGTTTCTCACCATCATGCTTTTTCTGGCAGGTCTTAAACATGTATAGTGTCTGGAACACCCTTTACCACGTGCCAGAGTCCACAAAAGTTTATTTGTATAAAAATACACTGTAATTGGATAGCATTGTATTAGCTGCCCCCCACGCATGGAAAAATAAAATTTAGTGCTCAGGACCAAAAACAAACAAAAAAGCCGATCCCAGAAGTCCTCATACTTTCACTGTGGAAAGTATTTAATGTATTTTTAGATATCCAGTAATGTGATTTGGCAGCTAGAAATGAGGCATTCCATGTGACTAGTAATTCCTTTGTGGAGTGCAGTGTGAGATCTCCTTTTAGAGCGATTCAGTTGGGATGGGAGTATACTTCTACACTATATTAAAGGGTGGATTATTATTATTACAACTCAAGTAATCAAGTGGACAGAAAAGAGCAGTCCTTCAGCATTTAGAACAGCACTAGTAGATGTTCCTACTAAATGCTTGGGAATAAACAAGGAGGAAGTATTTATCTCCTGAAGCTATTTGCCTTACAGTTGGGCATTCTTGGAAGTGGATCTAGTGATATCCTGCCACTGATAACGAGTTGTGCTCTGTCCTCACAAATTAAGGTTACATAGCAAGATTAGTACTGGGCTGGGAAACCTCCAAAGACCAGCTGGGCTGAGAGTGGAAACGTGTGATGATGGTTCAGGAGTTTGTAGTCTTCTTCATGAAGTAATTCCCTGTTGCCATACTTGCAGTGCTCATTCTGGGGCATTCTACTGTGCATTACAACAAGCACCACTGCACCCAACCTCTTGGCCGAACAGGACTGGCTGCCTATCCCATGTTTTTTCCTTAACACCATGATCCCCCATTAAATGCTAGATCTAGATGTGTGAATGGTTCTAAAAATTGCATGAATGCAGTTCACGCAGAGGTGATGGCATTGAGTCCTATGCCTGGAGATCTCATGTGCCACTGTGACAGAACTCTGGCTTAATGTGGCAATTCTGCAATGTCCTAACTGCAGATATTTGCTGTAGAGTGTGTTGCATTTGGCATTCTTGTGCAAAGACTTTCTTGATTGCTGCTGCCTTTGGCCTGACATGTGCCAAGCAGAACAGGGAAGGAGCAAGGTTATTTGATAGCATTTCAAGGAGCTGACTTGCCACAAGGTCAGACTTCTGCCAAGCCCACATTTTCCTATATTCCCAGCTGAGGGAAGTTAAGGACCAAGAACTCAGCCCCCTCCCGTTTCACTCTCTCCCTGCCACTTTACCCTGGCAAAAGCTGGGTGCCAGCAGCAGAGCCCTGAATGTGATGGCTGCGGAGGGCGGGGGGGGAGAGGAGATGGGGCCAGGATCCCAGACCCTCTGAATCTCCAGTTCCTGGCCCTGACCCCTGGCGGGGGGTAGCTGGGGCCAGGATTAGTCCCTCCGGATTTCCCCATTTGCTTGTTCCTGGACGTGACCCCGGCCATGCTTGCGTCATGACTACAGCCCTATGGAGCCTCTGCCCTCCAGCTCTTGGCCCCTGCGGAGGGATGTGGCCAGACCCCCTGCGCCTGCGGATTTCCTGTCGTCCACCTCCTGGAACTGTCCCCTGAATCCTCTGCTGGTGAAGGTGGGGCAGGAACCCAGCTGCCCTGACGCCGGTAGCATCTCCCTTCCCTCCCAGCCCCCCCCACCGCTGCCCTAACGTCAGAGCTGCCGGGCACCCGGCCCCTCTCCAGCCATGTGACGTGACACCGGCCTCCGGCTGTCCCTCCCGTCACGTGATAAGGGTGCGGGTAGGGGCGCGGCGCGGCTTCTCCGTCACGTGGTCCCTCTTCCGGGGATTGAGGCGCTGCATGCCTACGTCACGTGCTGGTGTCCGATCCCCGCGCGGCGGCCTCGTCTGAGCCGTTTCCGCTTCCGCCCTAACGTTCTGTCTCCGTCAGTGGACGCAGAGCGTCCTACAGGCCGCCGCGGCGGGGAGCGGAAGTTTCGGTCCGGGGTCGGGCCAGGACCGGGCGGTGTTGAGGTGAGGAGCGCGGGAGAGGCCGGTTGCAGAGCCCCGGTTTGGGCGGGGCGTGGGTTCGTGCTCCGGCACCTGCGGCTCCAGGCCTGAGCTAGGCCGGGCCTCGTGTGTGTGCGCGGGGCGCCGACGGCGGGTCCCTCGTGCCTGGGAGAGCGGGAGCCAGTCCGCCCACGGAGGTGACAGGGACCTCCCCGTGTCCTGTGGCGGTGATAGGTGCTGCGTGCACTGGGGACGGGGTGTGCAGCCTGCCCCCATGTCCTGTGGAAGGGGAACGCTCAGTTTTTACCACCCCGCCCCACCCTCCTGTGGAGGTGATGGGCCTTCTGGGAGGACGGAGCCCCTACCTTGCCCGGCTTCCAGCTTCCCCCCCATGCTCTTGTGGCGGTGGTAGGACCCCCCATGTATTGAGGAAGGGGTAGGCACCTTTGCGAGGCCCCCAGTTAGTGGCGAAGAGGGGATTGCTCTGGGCTAGCCCTCTTCCCCATGGCCTAGGAAGGAGGGGAGTCTCCACGTTGCCTGCCATGCAGTGTTTGTAAATGGTATTCTTGGCGGGGAGGGAGCCTTCTTCGTTTGGCATTACTCTCTGTCTGTTTTTTTGTAATTTGGGCAGGTTGCACCCCAGATATCTTTTCTTTCTGTAGAGATATTCATTGTTCAGGAGGGAGAGCACCACTCACTCTGGTGCCCAGTACCTTTGTTACTGAGCTGTGTGCTCTGTCTTGGAGCCGTTGCTGATAACGGTCTCACCACCATGTTCCTCCCTCCTGTTGGTGACTGATGAAGCAAGTGAATTATTAGCTTAGTGTTTGCAGTTAAAACTTGTCAGTGAATGATTCTGGGAATCTCCAGTCTCTGAGCAGACTCAATTTTCATGCATTTACCTCAAAAGTAATAATCTAAGTTCTTCTGGAACATTTGGATCATTTTGGCATGATTTACACTCAGATTTGCATTTTTAATTTCTGTTGCATGCACACATTCTTTAGGGTTCATATCTTCACACAAGAAGTTTGTTTGGGATATGAGGGCAGGCAACTGTGAGCTCCTGGCTTCTGTCGTCAGCTTTGTTGTTGTGTTTTTTTAGGTTTCCACGTTTAGGGTATGTCTTCACTAAATTGAATTTGTGACGCCTGTGTCAGCACTCCTGCTGCTTGTTAGGAGTAAGGGAGGTCAACAGGAGTGAACACTGCTGTTGACCCTCTTTAGTGGAGGCACTGTGGAAGCCTGAATTAATGTAGCTATTGCATACCTTAATTCAACTCTCCGCTGTAGTGTAGACCTGCCCTTAGAAAATTAGTAATACTGACTTGTTTTGCACGAGTATCATGACCAGTAAAAGCAGTGTGGTAGTCTGGAGAGAAACAGTTATATAAACAGTTATTTTTCTCCAAAAGCCAGCCCAGCAGTGAAACATGAAGTGTTTCTTTGTTTTCCAAAATGAATTTGACTTAGATGGGTAATCCCATCAACCTGCAAAATGGATGGTTTTGTCAAGGTGAAGGATTGTATTTATAAAATGTCTATGCATCTTAGGCAAAAAGAATCCTCTGTAATGACATGTATGAGGTTTGATTTTAAACTTGGGTCTTCTGGATGTTTCATGAAGCATCTTTGTTTCTTAAAGGAAGATATTAGTATGGTGAGTGCACAAGAACAAAGGGTTATCCAATAAAATAGAAAGGCAGAAGATGTTAAACACACACATAAGGAAGTTCTTCACGCAGTGCTCAATCAACCATGGGTAATATTCTGGACTACTGCTTCACATTTTTTCTTACCAGTGGAATAAGCAGACTTTCTTGCTGACTTGTCAAATGTACACACACACAGTGGTGGGGAGAGAAGTGGCACATTTATTTCCATTGTGGGTAAATTTTTTAGTTAAACAAACACAATGGAGTAAATAGCTCCAACAAAAAGTTGTGGATGTGGGTTTAAAATGAGTGCGAATGAATTTTATAACTAAGGTAAGACTTGTTTGTATATAAATATTACATTTGTGCTAGGTTGTTTGTTAGAAAGAAGTGGTGGGAAGTTGGTGGGGACAATCCAGTCTTCCTATGTACACAATTTTCATCTGTAGATTTTGGTAAAATTTTCCACTGATGTAAGAGAATTCTATCTCATCACTAGGCCTATGAAGCAATTTTAAAAAAATCACAATCATGCAGCAAACTATGCTGTTAATAGTAGAATACAATTTATTTAAATTTTTTGATGTTTTCTACATTTCAAATATATTGATTGTATTCTGTTCAATATAAAATGAGTGCTGTGCACTTTTCTATTAGATTTTTGATTAAAGTTATATATCCTGTAAAAAGCAAAAGAACAATATTTTTCAGTTCACTTAATACAAGTGCTATAATGCAGTTTCTTTACCCTGAAAGTGGAACTTACAAATGTAGAATTACGTACAAAAAACCAAACATTCAAAAAAAACTAAAACTAAATCTTCTCAGTCCTACTTCTTGGTCAGCCAGTCACTCAGACTAACAAATTGGGTTACAAATAATTGTAGCCTCTTTGTTTATAATGTCACCTGAAAGTGAGAACAGACTTTCACATGCTGCTGTTGTAGCTGGAGTTGCAAGATATTTGTGCCAGATGTGCTAAAGAGTTGTCTCTTCATGCTTCATCCACCATTTCAGAGGACATGCATTTATGCTGATGACAGCTTCTGCTTGATAACAATCCAAAGCAGAGTGGACCAGTGCATGTTTACTTTCATTCTCTGAGCCTGATGCCCCCAACAGAGAGTTGTTTTTGGTTTTTGTTTTTTTTTGGTGGTTTGGTTCTGCAGTTTCTGCATTGGAATACTAGTCTTAAGATTTCTGAAAGCATGCTCCACAGCTCATTCCTCTGATTTTTGGATGGCATTTCAGATTCTTAAACTTTGAGCTGAGTGCTGTAGCTGTTTTTAGAAATCTCACATTGGTTCCTTTTTGTTTTATCAAATTTGCTATGAAAGTGTTCTTAAAACGAGCATATGCTGGCTCATCATCCGAGACTATCACATGAAATATATGGTAAAATGTGATAAAACAGAACAGGAGACACAGTTGTCCCCCAGGGCGTTCAGTCATAAATTTAATTGCCACGGTATTTTTTTCTTTTTAAACAATCAGCAGCAGCATGGGAGCACGTCGTCTGGAATGATGGCCGAAAGCATGAAGGGGCATATGAAAGCTTGACCTATCTGGCATGTAAATATCTTGCAACACAGGCTACAGAAGTGTCATGTGACAATCTGTTTTCACTTTTAGGTGATACTGTAAATAATAAGAAGGCAGTATTATCTCTAATAAATGTGACAACTTTGTTTGTCTGAGCAATAGACTGAACTGGAAGTAGGACTGAGTGGACTCTATAGCCCCTAATGCAGGGGTGGGCAAAATACAGACCATGGGGCAGATCTGGCCCACAGACTGCCCTGCTGGGATCTTCAGGCACCAGCACAAAGATGTTTAAAATGGGATGGGGCTGCCCTGTGCTGCTTCAAGCAGCTTTCTGAAGCTCTCTGTTTTGGACAGTGGAGGGAGTTTGAGGCTTCTCATTGTGCCCCCAGCAAAAATTTCTTAGCTCCCTTTGGCCAGTTTCTGGTTTCTGTCAAACAAGAGCTCAGAGATATTTCTTGGGGGCAGGAGCAGCAGGTAAGGCGCCCCCCATCCCCCGGAGCAGAGAGCCACATGGAGCTTGCTTGACCGATCTGAGGCGGCAGCAGGCATAACCAGTAAGTCTCATTCATTTAGGTTAACCATTAACATTGCCATTTTGTATGTGTTATAATAGAAATAAACGTATTTGAAAATGTAGACAAACATCTAAAATATTTAATACATTTCAGCTGGTATTCTGTTGTTCAGCAGTATGATTAATTGAGTTAATTGTGTGAATTAACTGCAGCCACCCTACTTGTTACAGTTAAAATTGTCTGATTCAAGGCAATTAGATTTCTAACCATAACACTGCAAGTGTTCAGACCTTTAAACTATTCATGTTAGTGGGGCAATACTCTGAGCAAAAGAGTTTCTATTCAAAGGAATCATTGTACATCTCGCTGTGGCTTTGGAAACTCTACCATTAGAATTTTTGCTTAATTTTAGACTTTGTGTTTTACAGAATGAAGCTAATTATATCGCTTAGCTGAAGGAGCCATTGTTGCTTTGACAACAGCTTCAGATTGTCTGTTTGCTGAGGAATAACATAGTGAAGAAGGTTAGTGAGTGTAAACCTTGATGTGAGATTCATATTGTGCAGTTTTACTATTGAATCACCTGGTAGAAATAGTCTATTAAATTTTGGCTGTCAATTTTCCTAGCCAATTTAATACACACATTTTGCCTTGTTAGGCATGTTTTAACTATATTGAATACTTACATCTGAAAGACAGCTTTTATCTCTAGGTACAATACAATGGAGAATGCTCATGTATTCTGTTCACTCTTCAGTTATTAAAGTGGAGGCTGTGTCCTCTAGTAGGTCTTATTGAATTACATAAATGGAGGTTAACTCTAACATGGTATAACCCATTCTTATAGAAATATTAGCCTATTTTTACAGTATATAAATGAGATTAATATGGGTACTTGTTTTTTTTGTTAAATTTAATAGTGGTTCTTAATCTGGCTGAACTGATCGTGAGTGTTAAATGTTAGTATTTGATAATCATCGTCTGAAATGGTGTTGGAAGAACTATTAGCTCGAGAAGAAATGTTAACTGAAACTGAAATGTACCTTTGGGATCCCTGTGGGTTACATTTACTGTTTTAAGTTTCCGTGATCACATATTGTAATTTTCTGGAGAATGTCATTTTAAAACAATGACATTCACTTCCTGATTTTACAGACCATCATTAACACTTTGGAATTGTACAGAGCAGAACTACCTACGGATTCTTTCTTGTAGAGAACATGTTTCAGGTGGTGTGTATTCCCTTAAGAAGATTGCTTCTTTTTTTCTAGAGAAAAGATTTGGTTTTCAAAACAGATTAAATCAGGATGCATAATTAAACATTATTTCATTTGTAGAGCGTAACTCTCTGACAAAGTAGCATCTGTTTCTAATAATTAATAGAGCAAGATCTTGTCTCTGAAGTGAGTAGCTGACAAATAGATTGAGTGGTAGGTATGGGGATATGTTGTTTATTGGAGTGGTGTCCAATAGTAATTCAAGGATCGCCACACTTGTGGTTTTCACCCTCCTTCTCCCACAGAGCCGGGTACCCCCAACCACCCCACTGTAAATAAATGCCCTCCTGCAGAGCCAGGCACGCCCAGCTCCCTCTCTCACTCTAACAATGCCTTTCCCCAATCCATGCTTAAACAATGTGGTGACTCACCAGAGCCGCCACCACCACAGGAGCCATACTGGGGCCCAAGTCACAGGTGCAGGAGCCATGCCGGGGCCCACTGGAGCTGCCATTGCTGTCCTGCGCTTGTCCCATCAAGTGATGGGGCATGTGTGAGGAGTGGGCAGATGGAGCCTTTAAATGCAGCTCCTCAGAACTGCACGGGTGCAAGAGCCACATGTGGCTCCAGAGCCTGGAATCGCACACAAGTGGAGAGTGGGAAACGTATTAGATACCATGGGCTTACAGCTTTCAGCGGTGCTTGCCAATACTGAGTACCAGCACCTCAGCAGCTCCAGCTGCGGGATTGACTGGGGGGTTAGGAGCCAGCCAAGTACCGGCTCCTCTTTTTTTACATAAAAACCGCCCCCACTGGTTTTCAGAAGGCTAATGCTGATTGAAGCCCAGAATGCGTGTATAGAGACTCACTCACTCTTAACTGTAAGCAAAAGTAGACCCATTGATTTACATGGTTCTAAGACTTCAGCATGTGAATGTTTCCAGGATATGGGCTATGAACTGTACTATGATAAATGTATGTGCACTTACGCCTGGTGAGGCAGGATGGTCTTTTAGTCAAGAGTCATCCTAGGGTGCAGTAAAAAAAACAAAAAAGCAGTAAAGTAGCACTTTAGGGTGCAGTAGTGTATGTGAAATAAGTTTGGTTAGATTCCATGTTACTGGTGGGTAAGGGTTCACATCATGGATTGTTACCAGTGGGCTCCCTTGTTATCACAAACCAAAGATTGAATGAGCCATGAAGATGGAATTCCTGTTCTCTTCCCACCCCTCCCTCAGGTGCAATTTCCTGTCATCCTAGGGGAATGTGTGGGCCTATAAGGCTGTAGGAATTGGAAATTGCATTGCTGGTACCTACCCTGTGGATAAGCAGGATGTACCTCATTTAGCTTGTCCCTCTAATAACCTGTAACCACCATGACTACTTTATAACAGTGCAACAGTATCTCCATGAGTGTCTGACACTTTCCATAAGAGGGAGGTCAGCCTGGATTATGATTCAGGAACTCTTGATTAAGTTCCTGACTCTGCCACTGATTTCCCGCATAACTTTGACAAAGTCACTCTCAAACTAAAGTACAGAAAAAGTGCCTCTAAGAGGCTAACGCTTTCTTTGTTTTGTCATGTTAGATTGTATGGGCTTGAGAGCAGAGACTGTTTCTTTTCTTAATGTAGTACTTGGAGCTATGGCACTCCAATTTGGCTGGAGTGTCTAGGAAGAAAAAAGTTCTTTGCACCATCCCCCAGATATAAATTCACAGTAAAAATAAAAATGGCCACAAATGTAATGATGATTTGGCTTCTCCAGTCTCTCTTTAATTGATGCTTTTTCCACTCTTCATTTCTCTTAAAGGTACAATTCAAATAATTGAGGTTTGCCTGCCAGAGAAGATGTCACTCTCTAAACGAGAATTGGATGAGTTGAAGCCATGGATCGAGAAGACAGTCAAGCGGGTGTTGGGTTTCTCAGAACCCACTGTGGTCACTGCGGCATTGAACTGTGTTGGGAAGGGAATGGACAAAAAGAAAGCAGCTGGTATGTCTTCAGCTGTTCTTTTTGACAGAGCACCCTCATCACATCCATTGCTGTATATTTAGGGGTATTAAAGCTCCTTGACAAAAAGAGAAGAAGGTATAGGAATTAAATGCAAAAAGCGATCTATTAAATCTCTCAGGATTTCTGTTTAGCAATATGATCTGTTTTTCTGTACAGTATTTCATGTGAACTGTGTCCTACCATGCTTTAGAGCAAAACATTAACAAATCTGGAAAAGGAATAGAAGCATCACTCAGGAAAATGAAACTGACAACATAGACACTTAGTTTTGGTCAAGAAATCAAGAGATTGAGGCTTTCAAATTTGTATCTGAATTAAATGGGAGTGTTTGTTCCTGAGAGTAGCTGTGAGCTTTACAAGTGGAACTGGAAAAGTTCCAGTGCAGTTGAAATGGTCTTTAACTCCATTTGAATTTATCTTCTTTGTTCTTGGGCATTTCCTCACCTGCCTTCAGTGGTGCTGAACTGTATGTGGCAAATTTTCTTCATCACCAATTAAGTTTGTGACAGTGCTCCCATTAGATGGGACTCCTTTTCATGGATGTGAAATCCACTGTGTGCTGGGGATGTCTTTATGCATTCTTAACTCAATTTTTGTGCACTTTAATGTTTTTAGACTTCACATGCTGTGAGCATTTGGTGACAGAAGCTTAGTTTGGATGGATTTTCTTGTACTCCAGTTTCCCTCCTGGGGGAAAGTGGCATAGTCTAAGATGCTTTCAAAACATTTAACAGATGTTACAGAACCTGATGAGACAGGAAATAGAGAGGGTGCATTGTTAAAGTGAAGTATTTTGTTGTAGTCTGTGTCAAGCAGTACCTTAAAAGGATGTTTTAATGGAATTACAAAACCTGTCAGTCATGTATTCTAGATGTTAGGGTAGTGGCTGTTTGTGAACCGAGAAGCCGAAGTGTAATTTTTATCCCCTTTCTCCTATCTTCAAAAATGATGGTTGTCTAGTCACAGCAATTTCTCTTCCTTGCCCCAGACCATTTAAAGCCTTTTCTTGATGATTCCACTCTGCGGTTCGTCGACAAACTCTTTGAAGCTGTAGAGGAAGGACGAAGCTCCAGGCACTCAAAATCCAACAGTGATCGCAACCGAAAGAGAGAATTGAAGGTAAGCTAAGGTCTGATTGTTTATTACTCATTCAAGGCCATGAATGCAGTACTGTGACTTTATCACATTCTCCTCTTCCAGAAAGGCATGTCTTGTAATGCTTAATGTTCAAGAGAAAAGACCCTTCTCTACAATGAAGTGTGTGAGCCTTTACATTTCAGTTCTTTTTACTCTCTTCTGAGGTGCCACAAGTTACCAGAATATTTTCTCTGACCATGTTCTGTCTTGGCAGCCTGAGCATCTGGTTTCTTTCATAGTCCCCGACTAAAGTGAATGGAACAGACCAGCTATATGACAGGATTTGTGTGTCTCTGCTGTTTTTCATATTTCTTTATCCCTCATCACATTTTCATCTTGTTGAATCTTCATTAACTACAGGTTAGGAGTCTGGGCTAGCTGGTCACAGCTTGTAGTAACTTTCTGTTGCTCTTCCTTGCTCAGACATGTGATCGTAAAATCCAAACTGATGATTTCATGACTGTCAGTGAATGCTGGTAGGTGACCTTGTGGATTTTCACTTTGTCTATGCACTGAAGCTCATCTGGAATCCACAATATGCAACTTCTGGCAATCTCTTTTCCCCACCAAAGTTCAAGGTCCTGAAATACAGGAAAGATGTTCTGGTGGTTTTCCCATCTGACATTTGACTGGGATGGTGGAAAGTCTGATGCATCCACAGCTGTCTTCTGCTTCTCCCTGCTGTCTTGAAGATTTTACTTTTGACCCTGGAATTACAATTTTTTTCATCACTTGCAATCAGAGTTTAAAAATGGCAACTCTACATGCTGTTCCCTGATCCTAAAGTAAGTTTCCTTTCACTTTTTTTTCCTGAGGTTCCTATTTTGTTTCTCTTTCTGAAGTTTTGCATTCTGTCAGTTCTTGATTACATCCATTACCTAGTGTATTCCATTACAGTTGTCCACAGAAGTGTGCTTTGTAGTCAGTGAGGGATCTGCCTACACTTTTGATTATTTTCTGTCTGAAAGTGTTGCTTTTCTTCCCTGCCTGGCTGAGGCTTTAACGTATGGTAGAGAAGGGTCTGCTCACATTTCTTATTCCAGGTTTCAGTTTATGTTCACTGGTCAAGTAGTCATGTATAAAAATTAGGAATTTATCCCCAGAACAGGTACAGCCTGTGAGCACTAGTGCAAGCTTCCTGCATGCTGCCCTGTCAATGTGAGTCAACCTAATCTAGAGTCAACCCTACACCTCCCAATGGGGGATGGGGAAGTTCAGCCCATATCTGGTCTACATGACAGACTTACATTGGTATAACTAGATTGTTCTGTGTGTACAAAATCCACACCCACGGGTATACTTATACCAACCTAATGTCTGCAGTAAATTGACAAGAAGGCTTTTCTGGACAATTTAACTACTGTCTCTCTGGGAGGTGGATTAACCATGCCAATGGAAGGTCTCTTTCATGTCGTTGAGTGTCTGATTAAAATGATGCAGCTTCTTAAATATCAGCTTACCCTCAGTTTTTGGCACCTCCACTCAAAAACAATCAACATGGGACCCAACTAATGTTACGTGGTCCTGTCTTTGTGCTGTGGGCACATTTAATTAGGAATTAGACTGAAATTCACAAATTCCTTTCACCTAAGCAGACTACAAACTATTCTCAGATTGGTTGCAATTGAAAGCCAGTCAGCTGTCATACTTTGTCCTGCAGATCTGACATCTCTCACTTCTGGTATATTGAGAAGCCAGAGAAGAAATTGGAAGATCTGAACTGTGCCATGCAGTTATTTAACATCTCATTATAAAGCAGACGGTTCTGCAGATGAATCCTTCGGCAGATGGATTGCAGGCTATGCTTCAAGTGATGGTTATCTTATACTTCTCTAGTACTTCTGATGCAAATGGATCCAAAGCTCTTCACAGTCTGAGTTAAGTCATTTATAGGACAGTGCTTTACACTTTCAGCATGGGTGTTCTCACATGATGTGGAAAGCTGCTTAGCATCAAGCAGCAACACCATAAGACAGAACAAGGCCTGGGAAGATGGTTATGCTCTCTTGAAACTCTATAGGGAATCCATGGAAGTAGATTAGATAACCCAACCCAGGATCTGGAGTACGCACTAGGGCTAATATTCCTTCACTCCTGAAAAGTGTTGTCGAATCTTGAACACCCATGAGTGTTCTAGCCCTTCAGTTTTGTATTTAAGCTGAAATTCAGCCCTTCTGGAGCACAGCATGCACAAACATGCTGTGGTAGGGCACTGGCTGAAGTGGAAGCTTGTCATCTACTGAATCGCCAGCTCCACTTCCTGGAGTTAATTTTCTTGGAAGTGTTACTTCCAAACCCTGTCCTGACTCTGCTTAGCATGAGTTCTATTATAGTTGCAGCCCAAGGTGATATATCCAGGATAACTTTTCCTTCCTGGCTTCTCCCTTGAAAATATTAGTCCTGCTTTTACATATGCTCATGAAATTGGAATTGTCGTGTTGGACAGAGGAATGATGAAATATTAGGTAATACTCATGTTAGCTCTCTTTCAGCATTCTCTCTGGCCTTCTTTCTCCTCTCTCCCTTGTATCATTTCATGGGGTAGATCTCAGCTTGGGAAGTTTCAGGAACTAAAACGTAATGGTCTACACACTTTATACTATGGGCAAGTCCTTTCTCTTGAACTTGTAGGTATTCCAAGAAGTACCTGTGTCTGGCTGAGGAAGTGTCCTTGTAGAATATGAACCATAATAGTGAAGAGGGGATATCAACTAACGCTTACAACCGGTTTGTATATCTTCTTTTCAAATAACATTCACTTGTATTACAGTATGCCCTATTATATGGTAGATAAAAGGCTTGTTTATGCTATCAGATGGCACCCAGTCAGTCAAATTTCCTTGTAGACAGTCTCTTAGGTCAGTTGGAGATTTAGAAACCAATTTAATAAGTTCAATTTGTGTGTAGATCAGACCTATGTCTTTGGATAGGTGGGTGAGAGAACACTGAGGCTCCCTGGGAAAAATCATGGACATAGGAACTCTTTAACTTGTGCAAAAGACTCTTTTCACACAGAGATCAGAGTGATTTGCAAGCATTAGTTAACTTCCCTGTCACCATTGCCTGTATAGATAGATCATCACGTACAATTATACGCGTGAGAAACTGAGACAGATGAAATTCGCACATGAGCCCACTGTGGGTAGATAGCAGGGCTAAGAATACAACCTAGGAGTTCAGTATTCTGGCTCCTTGCTGTGACTGATCGACCAAATATTTTCTTAAGTCTGAATTGCTGGACTCAAATGTTGGTTTCTTGTCTTTATCAGTAGCCTTGAGTACCCTTGTTTATATCATTGGTCATAAGCTATCTCACCTTGTTCTTGTTATGTTAGGATGTATTTGGTGATGACTCTGAGATCTCCAAGGAGTCTTCTGGCATGAAAAAGCGACGTATTCCGCGTTTTGAGGAAGTAGAGGAGGAACCGGAGGTGATTCCGGGCCCACCTTCAGAGAGTCCTGGAATGCTGACCAAGCTACAGGTTAGTCTGATTGGGCTGCTGTCCTCCACCACCTCCCAGGAAACCGAGATGTTGGATCTTACCATCTTAATATTGAGCTTCAGTGTGACGGAATTACAAAAATTTCAGATTTGATTGTAAGGACCTAGCATCCTTCTTTTGAAAACTAATGGAAAACTGCTTTCCACTGTCATCTTCAGAGCTTACTGCTACTGTTACCAGTTTCGGTAGACATTCCCTGATTCATTGGCCTAGTAGTCCTCTTTGCCATATCTTGAAAATAGAATTGCATAGTACCATGATGGTGCCTTGTGTTGCTAAAACTTGCTACTCAGAGTCTACATTTGCTAAAATACTCTCAAATATTAGTGAAAATACAACTAAACTGCAGTATGACTAAAGGGAGAAAATAAATTTGTCATGCAGCTTTCATGTGTTTGAAGTGTTGAGTTGTACTGAAATGTGTTTTTGCAGTCTTTTAACAAACTGTTCATGAGCGAAGTGCCATCTGTATGCTCTAGCACGCTTCGTTATTTTTCTTCAACTCCATGCATGTTCATGGTTCTGCATAATTATCAGAAAACTTGCTTGTAGTAAAGCTCTTAGTGTACACTGACCAAACAGTTCACACACATGATCTTAATGCACTGCAGATTTTTAATTAGTGGCTTAATGGCACTGAGTTTAATGGAAGAGGTGCTCTAATTAGAGATTCTGTCTGTGTGTCTGTGTGTGTCTTGAAACAGTGATTTCCACTGGGAAAAGACATTTCAGCTCTTACAATTTGTAGAGTTAGTGAGCAGACTGAATTGATTAGGAACCAGCAAGGTATTCATTTTGAAAGGCCTTTCACTTTCTTTAGGAACACGCAGAGCACTTGGTCATACTTGAATTCAGCCAGAAATAGTGTTCGGGGGCTGCAGGGGGGAGGATTCCTTTCACAAACCAAACAAGCAAACAAGATTCCTTTTCTGTAGGATGAGCTAAACAGGAAGGAACAGACCATGCCAGTGGGTCCAGGTTACCTGGAGTTGCTGCTGTTGATTAGGTCGTCACTGGTTAGAATTGTCCTAGTTGGCAGCTCCACCAAGCTGGATTTGTACTCATATTCCACTATGTGAGGAGCTTCTGAAGAATGCTTTAGCACTTCTGACTTCTTGTAAGGAAGAGGGAGAAATCTGTCTGTCTTTATTTTTGCAGATTAAACAGATGATGGAGGCAGCAACGCGTCAGATTGAGGAGAGGAAAAAGCAGCTGAGTTTCATCAGTCCTCCTGCACCCCAGGTACAGCCTAGAAAGGAATGTGCAGATCCTTTGTCATAAGATGCAAATGAATGCACTGCTTTTCCCCTCATAGCGATGTGCATGATTGTTCAGACATGTATCTAATGGCACGTTTCTTTGCAGCCAAAAACTCAGTCTTCATCCCAGCAAGATCGTCTCCCCATCGGCAATACCATCCAGCCCTCACAAGCAGCCACATTCATGAATGATGCTATTGAGAAGGCTAGGAAGGCTGCTGAGCTGCAAGCCCGAATCCAGGCTCAGCTGGCTTTGAAACCAGGGCTCATTGGCAATGCCAACATGGTGGGGTTGGCGAACCTGCATGCAATGGGAATTGCACCTCCGTGAGTACAACCAACTTACCAAGTATGTTGGATCCCTGGTAACTTCCCATAGGAGCAAGACGAATATTAGGAGCGGATACATTCTCAGCCACCTTCTTTGTTTTTCTGCCAGCATTCATGTGTATTGACCATGGGTTCATAAATTGGATAATTGGTGGCTCTGTCAGTGATGCAAGCACCAGTGTGTGACACTGGGACAGGCATTGCCTTTCTGCATGTTGTCTGTCTGCAGTTTACCTCCCCCACAACACTTGTTGTTGCCCTTTGAAAGGTCAGCCCATTTCAGGGCCAGCTAGGGGTAGCCCTGACTACACCAAATCCTCATGGACTTGTCTACGCTACAGGTTTTATCAGAATTTTCATCACCTCTAATGGGGGCTCAGCAAAGGGAAGGTTAGAGTAGAGAAGCCACTGGTTGTCTAACCACTGAGTGATCGAGACTCCTTAGTGTAGATTGTACAGTGGTTAGAATGCAAGACTATGTTCCATCAGCATAACTCTACTGCTGGTTGCATCAATGTAACTAAAGAAATAATTGCAGAAAGGTGAGCTCTTGGGAGTAGGGGGGATGCCTCAGGATTGACATTCACACTAAGGTTCCTTTGTGCCACTCTGGCAGCAGAGCACGTTTCAATTGAATAACACTTATACCCATTCTAGGGCTCCCTGGTGCTGCCACAGAGGTGTAAGGAGACCTGAGTGTAAATGAGAATTGGACCCCTTGTGTAAGCACACTCCATCACTCACCATGTCTGAAATTCACCTGTTCCCCAAAGTATCAAGAAGACAGAGGCATTTAGGTTATTGATGTTTGAGTGATCAAAATGGGGAAATCTGATGCTTTAGACTTGAGTCTGGAATTTGCTCTAGGCTCTGTGGACTATAGTATAGGCACCTACTTTTTGATTACCGTTTCACTAAAGTGGCTTAATTTCTATTGATATGATATTGACAAAAGGCTTTGGGAGAACCACCTAGGCAGACTGTAGTCTTTTCTGTACCTATCTGGTGGGATTATAGTACTCAATATATTTATTTTGAGGTGAATGCTATGTGACAGCATTTTAATAAAACGTTTCTTGCATCAGGAAAGTAGAGCTGAAGGACCAGACAAAGCCTACCCCATTGATCCTGGATGAACAAGGCCGAACTGTTGATGCAACTGGTAAAGAGATAGAGTTGACTCATCGTATGCCAACCTTAAAAGCCAACATCCGGGCTGTGAAGAGGGAGCAGTTTAAACAGCAACTCAAAGAGAAACCATCTGAAGACATGGAATCCAACACTTACTTTGATCCCCGGGTCTCCATAGCCTCTTCCCAACGTCAGAAACGCACCTTTAAGTTCCATGAAAAGGGCAAATTTGAAAAAATTGCACAGCGGTTACGAACAAAGGTATTTTCCAGTTTTCTAAGTGCAGATGTTGTTGAACAGTACTAAAAGGGAGTAGCGTGGGGATGGAAATCTTATTCCTCATTCAAGAATGATGGATGCTGTATTTGATATGGGTACCTCAAGACAAGAAAGCTTTCCACTGTGAATGGTTGAAGATGTACAGTCAAAACCGTCTTACAGTTTAAAGTTAGATTTCAGTTAAACTTTCTTGTGGAAGATGTCTTTTGGTATACTTTTTTTACTTTTTGTTATAAAAAAACCTAAGTTTTGTGTTTTGACAAGCTGAAATTTTCTGCGGATAAACATACTTCATGACCTAACTTTCAAAAGAAACAAATATGGGAGTGGAAAAATTAACAGGGAGCGAGCAGCTGTCTAAATTTTAACCATACACAAAACCATAGATCTAAGTACCAGTAATTATTTCCTATAGTTTGAAGGTATAATAAAGACTCTTGGAATGAAGAGGATGGATATAGGGAAGCCCTTTCTCATATCGAGGTCTGAATCAGTGAAGCACTTTTGTGATCTACCGATGAAGAGTGCTGTGTAGGACCTGGGTATGATCATCACTAAGCTGTTTTAAGTCTGGGCTGGGAAACGTACTGGGAAATACCATGTAGGAGAATAGCGTGTTAAAGATGTGCAGTAATCCTTGCAAAGTAGATAAGATACCCGGAACCTCCCCTTAATCCCAGGCCCCATTCTGTGCTGTTTCTGTGGTGTGTGCTCTGATCAGCTTGTCAAAGACTGTATCCAGGGTGCTTTTGAAAGGTTACTTTATGTATGTCCATGTAAGTAACCTGGTTGTACTGTTTTTCTCCTTTTGTTCTTAGGCTCAACTAGAAAAGCTGCAGGCAGAGATCTCCCAAGCTGCGAGAAAGACTGGGATCCACACCTCTACCAGACTAGCTCTTATAACTCCCAAAAAGGAGCTGAAAGAAGGAGAGATCCCTGAGATAGAGTGGTGGGATTCATATATCATCCCTAATGGCTTTGACCCGTAAGCTCTACCTGCTAGATTTTGACAATTGTATTGTAGAGAACAAACTAATGGCCTTGCTTTTGAGAGTAGCTGATGAATCCTACGTTCCATGGAAATTTGTTGGGAACTGCAGGTAGCTGAGGCCCTAAGTCTTTACTGCAGCTTTTACAGATGCAAGTGCACCTGCTTGAGTAACTGCATTCTAATCCTTTGGCTTCCCTGCTGGAGATTCAGTTGTGTGTTGTGTTTGCTCCTTGCTATGTATGGGGCGTGGAGTGGTTCCACCCAGCCTCCATGTTCTGATTCAGAGTTGGCTTATTCCTATATGCGATCAACAGAGGAGTTTGTTATTGCTTTTGGCTTAAGGCCAGTGTGGGATTTTCAAAAGCAGCCAAATAACTGACACACAAGCTTCACTTACTGAGTCAATCAAGAATTTTAGAAAGCTTTGTCTCTAATGTCTCAATGGAGGATCGGTATTTAGAACATTTGGCACAATGGGAAGTACACGTACCCATTCCTACTTTGTGTAACTCCCTGCTTTCCTTGGACTTTGAGTTGCCCTCAGCAACTTGCATAAATTTAACAGCATGAGTATGAGTGGTGGAAGGGCAGGTGGGGGGTTTGAAGGAGGTCAAGCTGCTTTGTTCACTGAATGCCTGGCCTCATGGAACATTGACGGAAGTGGGAGAAGCTAGCCCCACAATGATTTGATAATGATATACACATTTGCTCCTTTTTAGAACAGCCGGAGCCTCCTCTAAAAGAGATGACTACTTTGGGATCACAAACCTTGTGGAACACCCAGCACAGCTAAACCCACCAGGTGCGGTTATGTAGCAGTCCAGCTCAAGGCCTCCTCATACACTTGATCAGTTAAAGATACAAAGGGGAATTTGTAGCAAGATGCTTCCAGCGCATCAGTACACTGCCAACATGAGAGCTGAACTAGACTGAGTCCCCCATTTGTAATACCAGTGGCTTCATTTCTCACCACAAAAGAAATCATGTTAAAATAGAATATAGGGTGCGAAGTAGCTACAGCTAGGAAGATGAGTCTGCAAAAAGAGTGAAGGAGATCCCACTTAAAAATATAGTGACCAAATAGATGTTGGAAGCTGGTAGACTCCCATGTGTTAGAGTAAATGCCTACTGTTACTTGGACTTTATAGGTATGTCTACACTGCAAATAAAAACACTTATGCTAAAGGAGTTGGGCTTGGCTGCAGGGTTACTTAATTGCTGTACAGCCCTTCAGGGTTTGGTGTCTGTGTCACAATTAACAGCCTGTGAGCCTGAGTCAGCTGATATGAAACAGCTGCAGGTGTTTAGTGACAGTGTAGACATACCCCAGGTGCCCTCTGTGATCCATATGGTAACACAGACCTGCATCTGACAAAGTGGATCTTTGTCCACAATATCGAGGATGCGAGTGACGTATGAATAAATTTGAATATTGATTAGGTCAAGTCAATCACACCAGAGCAATGGACTGGACTAAAACTGAGTCCTTACCAATGCTCCCAGGATTTTACCCCGTGACCCTGCTCGCCGTCTACGGTGGGTCTAATCACAACGGGGTTTCAGGGTGTGTGAACTGCGCTGCTGCGGTGTTTACCCAAGGAAGAAAATACAAACAAGATGTCAGGTTCAAACAGGGAGATAGGGTTTATTTTATAACTTAAAAGTATGAATTTTGGTAAGCTAAGTTGCACAAAATGTGTAAGCCCTTGTTTTTGTGGAATAGACACAGGACTTGAATACTATGGGTTATAGCCTTAAACAATAGGTAACTGCTGTAACAGCACTGCTATCTAATCCCTCAGCTACTTACTGTGCTTCTGGGACGGACCGTGCAGCCTTCGATGCGTGCTGTAAAATGGAAAGATTAACTTCAGAGCTGAGTTGTATTTATTTATTTATTCCTGGATCTTCCTGAGGTTCACCAGGTCGCTCAACCCTTGGCCGACTACCGCGGGGAGCAGATCTTACTTAGCAAAAGAATTTGCCTGCGCTAAGCTAGGTCAATTCTCTAGTTAAATGGGTTGCCCTGCTGGCCAAGCAGGGGAGAGCCCAGTATATGCGGGGTTTCCTTCTGAGAGGTTTTCCCCTTAGTTAAGTGGAGGGGTTTTCCTAGTTAAAGGTTATCCCCTCAAAAATGGTACTGCCTATTTCGACCACCTTGTTATGGTGGCCCTTTATTGCAGAACCTTGATTACCCTTAAAGGGTTACTAAGGACACCAGGGTTTTCCCTTTATAGGGTTATCCCTGACCGCTCTACCCTCCTAAATAGGGGGGAGCTTATAGCTCTGGATTATAATAACAAAACAGTTTACCTAACTACCCTCCTGTGTGCATGCAATAGTTTTAGGCTAGACCAATAGCATTGGCCCCCTGTGCCTTTACAGAAAGACAAGGAATACAAAATATAAGGCGCTGATCATGGACTTGGGGAAGTCCCAATCCACCCTCTATTACAAAACTGTATAAAAACATTAACTGCTCACCTAATTATTTAACCCTAAACCCAGACCATAAATACCTCCTTGTTCCTGCTCTGTGATCCAGGCGCTGGGCCTGTAGTTCTCTTTGAGCTAGGAAGTTATGACCCTCACGGCGCGCTTGTACGGCAGCCGTGTCAGGTCAGACAGTAAAGGAGGAAGAAAAAGAGAGCCAGGAGGAAAAACCGGCTTGGTTAACAAAAACCTCCTGTGTTTTTAGGAACGACCGTGATATTTCAGACACCGGCCTGAGCTAGGGTCGGTGACTGGAAGGGCAGGGTCGCTGCTGCGGTTTCCTCGTGCAGGGCACCGTTGTTTGGGCGGTGCGGTCTGCCAGGCAAACCCTCCGGATAAAAGAACCGGAGCCTTACTAGTGATTTAGCTCTATCCTGGAGACTGGAGCTCTTCTGGTCTTCAGGCTGGAGCTCTTCTGTTCTTTGATGGCCCACGGCGGCTAGAGAGCAATGACTGACACGCAGGTCAGCTTCGGCTCTTCTGCCAGCGATGTTCAGCTACAGGCTTAGTCCAGCTTTTAGCTCAGTTCTTCTTTGTAGTCTTCTTTCTTCTTCTTTGTCAGCTCTCCTCCGAGGTCTGGTCTGGAATGCCCCAAGCAGGGCTGCTCTCCTCAATATATGCAGCCTGGGTGGACCTGTTTGACAACCTCTGCCTGCTAGGTCCTCCTCAGTGCCACAATGTATCAAAGGGGCATTTAACTATTACATATGTATGAGGATTCTAAAGTAACCAATCAGTTTGAAGCCTTTCAAACCATAACTTCATACATATTCATAGCCCGCCGAATATTAATTGCAACTGTCATTTTTAACTGTCATTCTCCGGCGGTCATTTTGTGTTTCTAAAACTCCATTTTAACAGTGAATATGGTTTTCAATTTATCTAATTTTGATGTGGTTTGTGAGGGAAATATGTCACCACTGCTGGTAAAGCAGATTATAAGTTTAAAATGCTTAGCTTAAGAGCTATTTGGTCAGGATGCAGGGCAACCATACAGACACCACAGCTCATGGACAGGGACATATAAATCACCTCAGAAGAGGATATTTCTACACACAAAAGCTTATGCTCATACATTTGTTAGTCTGTAAGGTGCCACAGGACCCCTTGTTGCTTTTGCAGATCCAGACTAACACGGCTACCCGTCTGATACTAGACCCATGAAAGAGACATAAGATAATAGAGGTTTGGAGTGGTTGATCTGTTTAACATAAATAGCGCTGTAACTTCTGTTTTCTAGTTCAGCGTTGGTGTTAACAATGTAGAGAAACACAAGGAGTACAGATGGTAACAAAGAGAAACCATGGGTCTAATGTAGACTAGGTGAGAGACTCAAAGAGGTGGATCTGTAGATTCTGACTAGGGAACAGAAATGGTGGTGGTAGGTTGCTTTAGCCTTAAATATAAGGAATTGGTTATGACTCATAGGATGTGTCTACACTTGCGTCCCTCTTTCGAAAGACGTGCACAATTGAGGTGTAAATTTGCATATTTGGTACGTAATTTGCATGTTCTAATCTCAAAAGAGCGTCTTTCAAAAGACGAAAGCTAGTGTAGATGCTGCTTTTTCGAAGGTAAAACCCATCTTTGAAATAATCCTTCTTCCCTTTATTTATTCCCATTAAATAAAGGGAAGGAGGATTATTTCAAAGGTGGGGTTTACTTTCGAAAGGGCAGCATCTACACTAGCTTTCTTCTTTCAAAAGATGCTCTTTTGAGATTAGAACATGCAAATGAGGTGCCAAATATGCAAATGTATACCTCATTTGAATGTTCTATTTATCTCATTTGCATACCTCTTTCAAAAGAGGAATGTAAATGTAGATGCACCCATACGGTACAGCTGTCTCCGTTTCCTTTTCCCAGTAGTGATAATAGATGGTAGTTGGTTCTGCCCTTGTGAAACTGGTGCATGTCAAATGACGGTTTATTTGGTTTGCCTTCCTAGTGGACAGTGACACACCAGTGACTCTGGGCGTTTATCTAACTAAAAAAGAGCAGAAGAAGTTACGACGTCAGACTCGGAGAGAAGCACAGAAGGAACTGCAGGAGAAAGTCAGACTGGGCCTAATGCCGCCTCCTGAACCAAAAGGCAGGTGTTTACCTTGGGGATAACAGGCTATGTGCGCAACTCACTGTTTCCAACTGGTGCTGGGGAATAAAAAAAACCTGTGTGAGAGATCCTATAGCTCTAATCTGTTCATGAAGATACATTCATGCTCATATTAGTAGACTTAAGTCCAGAGGGTGGTGTTCGGATCATTGGGTGTGACTTGCATTAAACAGCCCACAGAATTTCACTGAGTAATTCCTGTTTCAAGTCTCATGTGCCTAGGGCAGCATTTTGGGTGACTTACACCTCATCTAACCCTCCTGCCTTTGTTAGGGTTGTGCCAAGGCAAAATATGGTGCAGTGAACATTATTATGTGGTTCCTCCCCTATGAGCCACTCAACTTGTTATACTAAATTTCATTCTTCTTTGCTGTGCCTTGTCAGTCAGTTGCCATGCTGCACCTGGAGATACCTACATTTCAGAGGTGGTGATGTCTGTCTGTGTAGCTAGTGGTTCTGTAAAGCTTTCTGAGCTTGACAAAGATACTGTGGAAGGCTGTTCCAAAATAATGCCAGGCAACCTTTTTAAGTAGGAACAAGCTTGCAGAGGAGATCTGGTATCATGTAGAAGCTAACTTGTACCACTCTTGCAGAAGTTTTCCCCCTAATGTTTTTCAGTCCTATAATCTTTGCACTTGTTAATTTAAGGTAAAATTTCTGGTCTGAAGATGTTTTCATTTGTATGCTTTTGTTATACTTCCACTCTTACAGGAAATAACAGATGCCTTTTGCATTTTGACACCAATTGTAAGTTGGTACTTGACAGATCTCTTTAAAATATTCCTGTCTCAATTTTTCTTGCAGTAAGAATTTCTAACCTGATGCGAGTACTGGGAACAGAAGCTGTTCAGGACCCAACAAAAGTGGAAGCTCACGTTCGAGCACAGATGGCAAAGAGACAGAAGTAGGTGGCACCACATGGGATTTTGTACATGGCCTTTATTTCTATTAAAACATAGAACAGATGCAGTAAAGGGACAAGGAAGGGCTAATTTTGCTTATATCAACAGATTACACCAAATTATATTTCAAATAGTCTCAGATATATTAGTCTGTATTTTCATAAAACAAAAAAGCAGTCCTGTAGCACCTTAAATACTAACAATAATATTTATTAGTTGATGAGCTTCCATGGGACAGACCCACTACAGATTTCCCAGATCTGAAGAAGTGGTTCTGTCCTACGGAAGCTCATCACCTAATAAATAATTTTAGTCTTTAAGGTGCTACAGGACTGCTTTTTTTATATATTTCAAGTTTGTCTGGAATGGCTCCGCTCTGAGCGCTGGAGAGGAGTTGATTGATTGTGACCCACCTGTTCTTGGCCCCTTCTCCTAAATCTGGCAGCAAGAGGCTCTGTTGTGGTGGTGATCCTTACTCAGAAGCCAGTATCTGCTAGCAGCTGGACCGAGACCATGCCTCACTTCAGAGACCCCTCCAACAACTGCTTGGGTAGTAATGACTTCAAGGCATGGTCTTTTTGAGCTCACTACATTGAATACTTTCAATTGTAATTAATTAAGCAATTGACTTTTCCAGAGTGCAACATTTCTGGAGTAGTGTGTGTGTTATGCTTATAAGAAGCATACGGTACCTTTTTAAAGAGATAAGGCAAGAATGCTGCATTTATTGAGAATACAGCATCGTTATATTATATGCATACTATATATATATAGTACACACACGCACGTGTCTTGTGATTGTTTATAGTTACCAAAGGTTGTCTGCTCTAATCTGTTGGCCAGATGGATTAGATGCAAATGTGGAGCCAGGTTCCATTGATCCGGCTCGATGCTCCGATATTGACAAGATGAGAAGAGGTGGAACCCAACTCTGTAGTGGTGCACACATCTTTTATAGCTTTTAGTTCATAGTTCTGGTTCTGTCCCACTGCCCCAGTAACTATGAGCCACCAGTCAAAGGCACATGGATTTGATCCTTCCCACTGCCTCAGGTTTCTGTGTGATTAATTACCTGCAGATGGGACTTAATCTTCCTTGCTGGGTGGGTCACAGCTGTAGAGTTCAGTTCTTCTTGTTCTTCAGCCAATAAATGTTTGTTGTCCAGGCATACTGGCTCCAGAGGGTAGCTCGGTAAGCATCCACATTCACACTTACAGATGGATCTCACACACCCCCATTCTTGCACAGACAGCCCAAGGTTTATAAGGTAATACAACAAGGCATATCCCTCAAAATAGAGTCTTAGATGCAATATGGAGTCTCATACAAAGTATCTTATGATTATAAAATAAGAAATATAAGGGATAATACAAAGGTACAAAGTAGTATAAGATAATTCTGAAGAGTAATACAAAAGCATGTGGCCTATTAAAAAGATACAGGGCAATATAAAGATACATAGTAAATACAAAGTGTCCATTAAAAGATGTGTTGCTATCCAGGATTGCTACCTGCGGTGAGGATGTAGTTAGGGAAAGCAAAGGTTTCACTTTGATAAGTGTAAACTGAGTAGACTCTGTAAGAAACTCATAAGTGAAGTTCCTGAATTAGAAGTTCATGTGTGTTCTCAAACTACAGATAACCATCGTGCTGGATTTGTCAGGCTGTGGTAATGATACAGGTGCATCATCACCACTAAATGAAATGCAGCCCTTGGCAGTACTGACTAAAAGTCTTTACCACCTGATAGTGGTTTAGTAACCTTTTTAAAATTAGTTGATGGGTTTTGGTCCTGTTCACACCACAAGTGGCACTACAACTGGCACTACTTGCTCACTTTCAGCAGCGGCCATGGACTAAATAGATTGAGCCCTTAAACTAGAGGCATTGAATGTAAATTAGAGGACCAGGTTGTAGGAAGCTTGCCGTGCCAATTTTCATACTTGTTATAACCTGGTCCAGTTCTCCTTCAGATAGAAATCAGTCTGTGATCTAATGGAGTAGATCACCCACAAGCTTCTAAGACAGCTCTGGGGCCTAGCTCTGGGTCTGCAAGGCACCCTCCAAAGATTACTCTTTCTCTGAACATACATCCCGCAAGTGTCATTGCTCCTTACTGTTGTCTGTGTTCTTCTATTCAGAGCTCATGAAGAGGCAAATGCTGCAAGAAAACTAACAGCAGAACAGAGAAAAGCAAAGAAAGTTAAAAAACTTAAAGAAGATATTTCACAGGGCGTGCATATAGCTGTGTACAGGTAGGTGTCTTCAACCACAGAGCCGAAGAGTACTTCCTTTCAGCAGGTGTTTTTCTCTGTGACTTCTCATAAACGCAGATAAAATATCTGTCTACAGACATGTGCTAATATGGAATGTTCCTTTAATGTCAAGCTATTGGCATCTGGCTTCAACAATCACAAAACATTTTGTGAATTATAATCCTAATGACCAAGAATCTGAGACAGGGAGATTAAATGTTCAGTGTTACAAGCAAAGCTGACAGTAAGATCCTTTGGTTCTGTTATCTGATAAAAACACCACTGAAAAGTCAGATGAAAGCTGCTATTACAATATCAGTGTTAAATACACTCTGACCCAACTGAGACTGTTGTGGTACGTGCTGTAAAAAGATTGATAAGTCTTTGCTCTGCATTGAATGAAACTCTGTTGAGGGTAAGGTTTTTGTTATACTCCCTCATTATTGAAAAGCTTGAAGTGAGCATAAGCACTGGGATGAACTGGAGGAACACGAGGAAGATCCTCTTTCTCTGTTATCTATTTTTCATAGTTCTGTAGTTCCCTTTTCAAATAAATCAATCTTTGTGTTTCTATCCTCAGAGTCAGAAATCTGGGCAATCCAGCAAAAAAATTCAAAATTGAAGCAAATGCTGGCCAGCTGTACTTAACAGGAGTGGTTGTTTTACACAAAGATGTCAATGTGGTGGTAGTAGAAGGAGGTAAGAGTTATGAGGATAAGCTTTCTGGTTAGAACACTAGATATTCAAAACAAAAAGCAGTCAAGTAGCCCTTTAAAGACTAGCAAAATAGTTTATTAAGTGAGCTTTCGTGGGACAGACCCACTTCTTCAGACCATAGCCAGACCAGAACAGACTCAATATTTAAGACACAGAGAACCAAAAACAGTAAGCAAGGAGGACAAATCAGAAAAAGATAATCAAGGTGAGCAAATCAGAGACTGGAGGGGTGGGGAGGAGATCAAGAATTAGATTGAGTCAAGTATGCAGACGAGCCCCTATAGTGACTCAAAGTTCCCATCACGATTTAAACCATGTGTTAATGTTCCGAATTTGAATATAAATGTCAGTTCGTCCACTTCTCTTTCTAAAACGGAGCGATAATTTCTCTTCAGTAACACACATACCTTGAGGTCATTGACAGAATGCCCCATTCCATTAAAATGTTGACTAACTGGTTTGCGGATCTGGAGTGTTTTGATGTCTGTTTTGTGCCTGTTGACCCTTTGTCTAAGGGAGTTAGAAGTCTGTCCAATATACAAAGCATCTGGGCATTGTTGGCACATGATCGCATATATGATGTTAGCAGAGGAGCATGAGAGAGTGCCCGTGATTCTGTGAGTAACCTGGTTAGGTCCAGTGATGGTATTTCCAGAGAAGATATGTGGACAAAGCTGGCAGCGGGCTTTGTTGCAGGGAAAGGTTCCAGGACCGGTGTTCCTGGGGTATAGACTGTAGCTGTTAGTAAGGATCCTCATGAGGTTGGGAGGTTGTCTGTAGGAGAGAACAGGCATGTCACCCAGGGCCTTCTGGAGTGTAGCATCCTGATTAAGAATAGGTTGTAGGTCTTTAATAATTCGTTGCAGTGATCTGAGGTTGGGGGCTGTAGGTGATGACCAGTGGTGTTCTGTTCTTGGCTTTTTTGGGCTGATCTTGGAGTAGCTGGTTTCTGGGTATGGGTCTGGCCCTGTCGATTTGTTTTTTTACTTCTCCTGGTGGGTAATTCAGGTTTATGAATATTTGGTAAAGTTCTTGTAGTTTTTGGTCTCTGTCAGTTGGATCAGAGCAAATGCGATTATACCTAAGAGCTTGACTGTAAACAATGGATCTAGTCACGTGTGCAGGATGGAAACTAGGAGGGTGTAGATAAGTATAGCGATCAGTAGGTTTTCGGTACAGTGTGGTACTGATCAGGCCATCCTTGATTAGTACTGTAGTGTCCAGGAAATGTATCTCTTGCATGTTGTAATCGAGGCATAAGTTGATGGTGGGTTACAAGGCACTACATTTAGCCGTTTGGAATAGATATTCAAAAGTTGTGTTCCTTCCCCCATCATGATATCTAAATTGCCAATTCCTGGGATGAGGGTAAGTAGAGGATGATGATAGGCTGCTGTATTCAGGATGCTGCTTAGATTTATTCTGCGATTTATTCTCTTTGGAAGTTGAGTATGTTAGCTATTTAAGTATTGTAAATAATCCTCTTAAATATTTTATCTGTAACTTGTGTGTGTAGGAAATACAGCATTGTTAAATCTGTTGTTGCGTCTTCTCAGGAAAGTTGTCATTGAGTCTATTAACACTTCCAACTTGCATTGTGCTTTATAAATATTCTCTTGACGTGTTTTTCGAGATACAGTCCCCATTTTACTGCAAGGGAAACTGAAATAAGAGGTGAAGTGAGTTTCCAAGGTCACACAAGTGTGTTGGATTAGAGCCTGGATTAGAATCCAGGAGTTCTTGGTTTAGATTACAGGTTGTACTCTTTGGCTGGAACTCAGTGGTGTTTGAGTGTGTTAGTTTTTTGTATGTGGCTACAGGTGTCTTTAGCTGTCACTGCTTTTCAGAGGCAGACTAGGACAAGCAAGAGTTAAGTGAAAGACTATCTTAACGTCTCTCCACAGGTCCAAAAGCACAGAAGAAATTCAAACGTCTCATGCTCCATCGAATCAAATGGGATGAACAGACATCAAACACAAAGGGGGATGGTAAGCATAGATCAATATGTGTGCGTATATGTGAATCATAGCTAATGTGACTGTAAAGAAATGGCAACAGGGTCATTTTGTTCCAACTGAGAGTTAAGCCATTTTTATGCAAATCCTTATGTAGAACATAATGCCAATCATCTGGATTGTCATTCTGAAGATTTATATAACACTTCTAAAGCAAACCAACATTGGGACTGTGATTGTTAGTGTTTCCCAAACTTAAAACATTCGCATACCCTTTTGGGACCTCGGCTTTGTCACCATACTCCCCCTCCCAGTGCTTATCTCCTGATTTTTAGTAATTATGTGCTGCTTATCCCTTGAAATCCTTTTGCATACCACACTTTAGGAAACTGCTTTTAGGTAATCAAAAGCCAAGAACTACTTTGCTGGTTTATGTGCTTTATTGTCGTTTACACCAGTTTGCCAGACTACCTTCTGCTGTGTCAGCCCCTCCTATTCATCTGTTTTCTGACACACAGCAGGATCAATTGCAAGACTTCAAGTTTGAAAAAACACATACTCTAATATGGGAAAGTGTGTGTGCTGCTGAATGAAGCTCTGTCCCGGCAGACTGGGGAGGTGAATAGTCCCAGGGATGTGTGTGTCATAATTCCATGAGGCACTCTGGGTAGTATAAGGGACATGCTGTTATTTTAAAACCTGGTACAGATGTATGTCCCTGAGACAGGAAGTGGGAGCTCAGAGCACAATTCTCATAAGCAGTACTGGCAACCACAGCTTCATAAATGTGAGGCCTTTGTGATGCCATTGGCCAATAGTTACCTTCAGGGCAAGGCCTTATGCCTTCATATGTGCTTTTTTTCATGCTCAGCCCAATAAGGGAGCAGACCCTGAATTGATGACCCTGGGTACCACTAATAAATATTTTGTAATTTTGTGATGTGAAAGACCAGTTCATGACTGTGACTACTGCTCTAGACCAGTGATACTCAGACTGAAGCTCAGGTGATGCAAGGGGCTGTTTAAAGCATGTCCTGCAGTTCATAAATGTTAAAACTGATTTAATGATTGACCAGTGTGAATGCTTTTCCTGTGTTATTAATCAGTTAAGTTTTCAGCATGCACTAAGTTATTTTATATGCTGTTGGAGTAATTACATATAATTTCTGCAGCATACTGTTTAACTATATAATACTGTAGCCAGCTACTACTGTGACTCTTTTAGGTAATGTTCATCACTAATATGACTCCTGAAACAGCTATTTGAGTATTGCTGCTCTAGGTACATGAGCCTGAAGTGGCAATAAAAATTCACATATGAGAGAGATGTAGTCAGTGTTGAATATTCTATGCAAGTAAGTTAGATATTTTGCAGTGTTCGGATTTGATTTTGTGTGTGTAATGTCCAGAGATATCATAGCTACTAACAGCTATGGAAGAGTTTCACCTAAACACTGGCAAGGGTGAAGGGAAATCAGCGAATACTTGTACCCACTCTCAAGCTGAGGGAAATATAAAAGTCTTAGTCTAAACAGCAGAAGTGTATTTGGGATTTAGAGGGGAGAAGTTCTCTAAGTGGAATGAGGATAGAAGCGTGGTCAAGATATGCCAATGCTTTGAGCTTTCTGGTGGGGAAGACTTGTATTTTTAATGCTGGTGCTTTCTGAGTGACTGTCTGGAATTCCTTACAGCCTGGGAGTCTCAAATCTGCTTTATTTTTTCAGAGGATGATGAATCTGATGAAGAGTCTGTTAAAAAGACAAACAAGTGCTCTCTGGTTTGGGAGGTAAGCTGTAATCTTGATTTAAAGGAGAATTTTGAACTGTGGCTTCAGTGCTTAATTCTGGATCACTTGGCTTTTTAACACTGCTGATTGTGAAATGTGCATGCAAGCTATAAGTCTTTGTCATTTGCTGCACACTTCTGTTTGCAAATCAATATGCGCAAAGCACTGCAGTACTAACTTCGTGGCACTTGATTTTTGTTTTGATTGGATTAGGTTGGCCTTGGTGTCAATATGAAAAGTTTGGTTTATTTCACATAGCGAAAACAATATGATAACTTTCACTGTCTAGTTTTATACAAGAATATTTTTGAATTTGGAAGTGTATAATGTTGGGAAATGTATGATCCCATTCAAATATCTAATCACTGTTCAAAGGAAGCTGGGCTGACTTTGGCCATTTTTTGCAACGAAGGAGAGCTAGGTCTCGGACTGTCTTGTAGTCTGAGACCAGGAGGTAACAGACTGAACCTTTGCAGAGGAGAAAAGCAACCAATGCTTTCTACAGCTAGCTAATGACTAGAACCTAGTTGGCAGCTACCAAGTGTGCTGGCCAGAAGTACTGTGGCTGTATAACTCCCTGATGTTCTAAGTGACTTGAAATTGAGGCCCATGTCAGTCAGTTTTCATGATCACAACTTTTTGAGATGCTACAATAATGGCATAATAGATGACATAATAGGACACTGGCTACTCAAACAAAAATGGACAGTCTGGAATAAATCGTGTAATTTTAATTATAGGGTTTGAACTGCTCTTAAACTTTAATTTGGAGATTGTACTGGGGAAAATATTTCAGATAGTGGTGTCTTCTTTTACATGAACGGACAGTGGAAATTGCCTCCTTTAATCATGTTTCTATACAACTTCTCAGCTCTGCACAAATAAAAATAGCACTAATTTCATTATGCAAATCATAGTTCCTCTTTGCACACTTGTCTAGAAACCTAAGAAATTCCTTCCTTTCCATTCTAAAGAGATTTATTTTTTTTCTCTTGTGGTTGTATTTGGTTATTGATGCATTTGCTTGGGCTTAGTTGTTTTTTCCTACCAGCAAGATGTATCAAAAGACTCGTACTCTTTTTGTCTATTTCAGGGTACAGCGAAGGATCGCAGCTTTGGTGAAATGAAATTTAAGCAGTGCCCCACTGAAAACATGGCACGGGAGCACTTTAAAAAACATGGAGCTGAGCACTACTGGGACTTGGCTCTGAGTGAGTCCGTGTTGGAATCCACAGACTGAAGGTGCTGCTGCCCTCCAGCATTCCCATTGTTAATTTGAGAACAATACCTGGCTGAAAACTTGGACAGAACTCCCTCCCTTCAAATTCCTGCAGTTCGATGGATATGATTAAAGAAATATTTTTAAAACATTCACAGCTACACTATTTTCTGAGTAAGCCCAGCTCTTGGAAATTGTGGTGCGGAATGCAGTATCTGCCAGTGGTACACACATCAGATGCGCTCTTAGGTGTTTTTTACATTTTCTGGTGAAGATTCAGTTTTGGGGAGGTGGGAGGGCCAGAGAAAATTGTTTGCAAATAGTGTCTTTAGTCCTTCACATACAGCTGTTTCCAGTGGAGGTACAAGCATCTCCTTGCTTTGCCAGCTGTTCAAGTAGATAAGGCCTGATATTGGACAACTTGCATACAGTCAAAGATTGCTCTTAGTTGGGGAGGGAGGCAGTTGTTTGGGAGCAGTCCCAAATGATCTGAGGACGCAGTATGGAACATTGGAATTTGTAAAACAGAGTAGGAGATGGGGACTTAGCCCACATCCTATAATTTACATAATAAACTTTTTTAAAAAGAAAGTCAAAGATGTGTTTCTTTACACGGAAGTTTCAATTAGCCTGCTGTTACTCACTACAAACCACATTCTTCCGTACTTGGCTCTGGCATTAGTCTTTTACCATAGCCCGGATATGTTTGGAAGGATTGTTTGACAGTAGCCTGAGAATCAAGGTCCTACTGTATTACAAGCATGGAGGGAAGACAGTAGTGGCTAGAGTAGTTGTTAAAAATCTAAGAAAAGTCAAAAGTAAGTGGAGCATGCTTCTTCCCTTATTCCCATAAAAGTAACTATGAGGAGAAGAATACAGCTGAATACATGTAAAGTGAGACCTTCTCCGTTCTCATTTGTAAACAAAAGATTTCAATCCAGCAAGTTATCATTAAGTAGCTGATGACTTAAAAGTAGAGTGTAGGGTTGATCTTGAAGAAATACTTGAGGAAAGTGAACTGATTGAGGGAGGATATTCCATGCCTGAAGAGCAAAGTGGAGGAAGGATCAGTGGTTTTGGTGTGAAGCAGATGTGAACAGCAGCAAAGGGCTGATGGGTGGAGATACAAGCAGACAAGAATGAACAGGCAGAATTCTAAAGCTTGAACTTTGTAATATTTAGTAATATAACTATATGAATATTTAGGAAAAAGCAGAACTTGTAACATCCCACGCAGCATTATAAATCACAGCAGTGAATACTATCAGCATGTGGAGTGCCATTGTACTTTAAGATAACTGCAGTAAGCAGATTGGTCCTCAGAAGGAAAATGTTGAAACAAGTGGATTTTCTTCTGTTAACACTAGCATCAGCTTCTGGAGCTGAGTTTGTAGTTCAGTAATGTAACTTCCTCTACTTTATGATAAGCTGTGAACCTGCTTTGTCACGGAAATACTTTGGTACCATCCCACTTTGTTCACGTGGATGCTTATCATGGGTTCTGTCAGATGAAAGGCAGATCTCACCCAGCCAGTGGCTTTTTTAATAGAAGGGAGAGGACAAAGGATGGTAGCAGTGTGGGTACGGGCAGCTTGGAGAAAGGGAAGAAGTGCAAAGAAGGCCGGGAGCACAGCCACGCTGTATGGGGGCCTCCCCTACAAAGGATGCTGGGAACATGGCCAAGCTGTATGCAGGGGAGGACAAAGGATGCTGGGAGCATGGTTATGCCCTTCACTGCACAGGCCGTGCAACCGAAAGCAGTCAGCGCCCTCCAGCGTCGCGCCGGGGTGCCCTGATTGGACCTCTCCCAGGGGAGGGGAAAGGGCCCAATCGTTTGCGCTCTCTTGTCGCATTTGTGCGGCCCCTGCCGTGTGCGCATGCGCACTGATTGGACAGAGCGTCGTTTCGCTTCGCGGCGCACGCCTTGGGCGTTTGCTTGATTAGAGCGAGCGATCGTCCGCATGCGTGCGCTTCGGCGCTTGCGCAGTCACGTATGCGCATGCCCGGAAGGCTCCGCGACTCCAGCGAGAAGCTTGGGAGTGTATGGCGCATGCGTTGTGGGCTTCTCGAGGCCCGGAGGGCGCAGTGTATGCGTATTTGACATAGGCCACAGAGTTTAGCGCATGCGTACTAGATGTCTATGGACCGCGGGGAGGGGGAGGAGGTGTCGAGAAGGCTAGTACAAAATGGCGGCCGGTGGGCAGGCTCCGAGCTGTGGTGGGGATGGCCAATAACCAGCCCCTAGCAGCCGCCTAGGCAGTTAGCGCCTCAGCGAGCAGGGAAGGGTCTCGGTCCCCTCTGAGGAAGGCCCCGTAAAAAGCCCCGCAGAGCGCGTGGGGGAGGGGAGTTGCGCTGTAGTTCTCATTCGCGGGAAGTGTTGCGCGTGCGCGCACCCGCGAGACGAGCCGTGGGGGCTGTTGGGGCAGAACAACTCCTGCGTGCCGTAGGGGGAGGGGCGCGCCGGGCCGGGCCGGCGGACTGGCTCTGAGCACCCTGAGGGGGGCCGAGGAGCCCCTCGCAGGCCGGGCTGCGTGCGCGGAGCGGGAGGAAGGAAAGATAGTAACTCGGAGCTGAGCGCGTCGCGAGCTGCGGGCAGTGTGGAGACCCTAGCGCGGCAGGGCCTAGCCGCTCGTTCGGGCGCGTGCCCGCGGGAGAGCGACAAACCGCCGGCCCGCGAGGCCCTAGCCCAGGCGTGTCCCCAGTGCAGGGTTAGATGCCTCCTTTTTTGGAAACGGCCCTGGTTAAATATAGCAGCCGCCGGCAGCCCCTCTCGTTCAGCGCGCGCCCGTGAGGCGCGCTCTCCTTCCCGGGCGACGGGGGAGGGGAGGAGGCCTGAGCGGTGCACGCGCTCCCGGCCGCGGCGGTAGCGGCGCTGCTGCTGGTGCTGCTTGTGTGCGACTAGGGGAGGAAGATGGCGGCCGGCGGCGGAGGCAGCGCCAAGGCCTCCTCGTCGTCGTCGTCCTCGGCGGGGGCCCTGGAGGCCTCGCTGGACAGGAAGTTACAGTCGGTCACCAACACCATGGAATCCATCCAGGGCCTGTCGTCCTGGTGCCTGGAGAATAAGAGGCACCACAGCACCATCGTGTATCACTGGATGAAGTGGCTGAGGAGATGTGAGTGGGGGGGATGGGTGCGGGTTGGGGGTGCGGGGCTGGCACCAAAGGAAGCCCAACTTCAGTATCTCCCCGTGGGTGAAATGCCTGAGGCAAGGAGAAGGGGGCACCAGGAGCGAGATGGGGGGGCGGGGCACCAGGGGCAGTAGGCAACACAGCTCCATTATTTCACAGTGGAGGAAGAGAGGGAGGCAAATGTAATGACTCCTTTCCCGACCATGGAAACAGGTTAGACAGGGTCCTGGTGGATTTTTCATTAGGGGCAATATTAAGCTTGAGATGGGTCATCTTCACCAGGAGCAAGCTTGAGGAAGTATTTTGGCAATGTTCTCTGGTCTGTGTTATGCAGGTCCGGCTAGGTGATCACAATGCCACCCTCGTGGCTTGGAGTCCTCCAATTGGGAGAGTGGGGTTAGGATGGACGTGTTGGGGGTTTCAGTGGCTTTGGAAAAATAGCCCGTTTTTTCCTTTCACTTTCCTGTCTGGTCTCTTTTGCCAAACCCTGTTAGTGCAGGTATATCCCCCCATATGAATACACTTGCAGTTATCCACACCTTATTAATTGAGTTATATGTACCCATGTCACACTACGATTCTCCTCCCACACACACATCTTTAATGTGTCTTGTTTGTATTTTTCACTGTGCATCAGGTTGTTAGTTGCTTCTTGTAGATGTTTAAGCCACGCCCATTCCTGCTCAGATGGTTCCTTTATTGTGTTATAGATGCTTGGAATGTGTAAACAAAACTACTATGTTGTGTATAGCTGGTACAATCAGCTATGTTGGTTTTCTTAACATGAAAAATGCCAGTTCCTTAATTTATTGAGAGATGATTTGTGATAATAGTAAGACAAACCAGAAATGCATGATATCTGTTGTTATAGCTTAAAATAAATTTTTTTGAGAATTAAAAAAAATCTTGCTTATGAATTTTTAATGATCTTTTGGGAACCTCGTTGTTTAGTCTGAATTTCTAAGTTGGTTGAGATCTTTGTTTATAGCTCAGGACAAGTCTGGGAAATCTATTTCGCTGCTTAAAATTTTTGTAAGGGTGATGTTTGATCCTCAAGTGGAAATGTTCAGTTTGAAATGGACGCGAGCGTATAACGTTTTTAATAGTAGGCATTCTAACACAACTTCACAAAAATTCAAAACCTGAAACGGGAATCAACAACATATTTGATGTGAGGAAATGGGGAGTTGGTAAGAGGATGAAGTGAAGGTAACTAACTACCTTCTTGTACCACATTTCAAACATACATTTAATAATTGATATCAAGTGTTTTCCGAGCTTTAACTCAGTTAATGAAGTTGAGGCATAATTATACAGAGAAGAAATTTTTGGATGACATAACTTCTAGGCAAGCTGTTCTAGTCACAGTTTTTTTGGACTGGCGTTGTCAATGATGTGTATGTTGCTTATGGTTCTAACCAGTAGCCAAGTAGAAGTCTCCAGAGCCTCTGTTCTGCACTTATACCTTCATCCAAAAATTTAGCATAATATTCTAAGGAGGGAGGAAGGATCCAAATTAACCTCCCAGAAAATCCATTGTAATTGTTGAGGGCTAGCCATAGGCTTCGTCCCTACTCCCAAAATAGAGGTCTTTTAGATTTGCATAGGAGGAAGATTATTGGTATTAAAATCAAATCTAGTGTTCACTGGCCATAGCTGTACTGGGGACTTGAGAGAGGAGGGATAAGTGTGTTTTACTTGTGTAAATGTGGTTTGATCATCTTTATTGGAATTGTTCATTCATATGTCAAACAGTTAGTTTATTTTCCATATTTATTAAAGGTTGATTCTCTAAGTTGGAGAGTACACTTTTTTGCTTGTTCACTTTGATTTTTATATATTTAATTTGAGGGCTCTCCACATGAGAGAAGCAGAACTGAGTCCTTATTCAGGAGCTGCCTTGTACTTTATTTCAATATGAGCTGTCTGAGAAATGTAATGAATGGCAGGGTAGATTGTAAATTATTATGGATCTTGATACGTGTGAGATGCGGTTATTAGGGCTTACATTGCAAGTATTTATCTAGATGCAGACATGATGGTGAATAGTCATGTACACAGCTTGAGTTAACTTGTTTGCATTTTAAAGCACACATCAGTTTTCTTAGCAGTCTGACAATTTCAGAAGCAAGATTTGCTTGTCATAAATAAACTGAGGTCCATTTTTTAGCAAACATCAATGAAAATTAAGGTTTTGGAACAGTCTGAAAGTAAATGAGCCATTTTATGAAAGTAAGACATTTGCAACCCAGCTAACATTGGACCCAAATGTAAAATTAACTACTTTCCTTCTCTTTTAACCAGAATAAAAGGCACTTTAACTGTTGAAATTTTCAACAGGACAGTTATCTGACATAATCACAAACTGTTTACAATTTTAACATCAAAAGTTGTAATTTAAACTTTATTTTCAGATATATGAATTCTGAGAAATGAGTCTGTCTTGTAAGGCTGTGATTTACTTAGCAGAGTAAATTGAGTACAGGTTGAACCTCTCTAGTCTGGCACTGTCTTATCTGGAAACATCCATAATCCAGCGTGATTTTAGTTAGCCAGACAACCACTTATCATGGGTGTGGCCAAGTTTCCTGTGGCACCATTAAATTTGTTTCCAACCACCAGTCCCGGGTCTCAGTGTTCTGTGCTGTTGTTTAGCAGTATTTTACCCCAAAAGCCTTTTAAGAGTCCAGTAAGCATTGAAAGGGTTGGTAATGCTGCTAAACAACATGGACCTGCTCTCATCAGGCAAATTTCTCTTGTTTGGTACTGGACAGGTCACAAGAGTGCCAGACTAGAGAGGTTCAGCCTGTAGTTCATAATTTTCTTTTTCTCTAGTTTGACAGGGAGCTGTCGGTTTTTTAATAGTATTATTTAAGAATTAGAATATTAGGTCTTAAGAAACTGCTTTTGTAAAAGCCTCTAATGACCTCCTCTTTTGTAAAGTTCAGAACTAATATGTCATCCTTGTTCTTGATCTTTTCTCTGCTTGTCATACTCTTCCTGATACCCTTTCTCGATTGCGTCCTGTACCGGTTCTTCTTCCACATCTGATTGTGCCTCATTGTGTTCCATGGAGCATCATCCTCATCACCCCTAAATTTCTGTGCAGTTTCCACAGGTCTTTGTCCTGGGGCCGCTTTTTCCTTTGTGTCATACATAGATATATATCATTTCAGCTGCAAAGAAAATTCAGCTATCATTTCTCTTTGTCAAGGACTCAGCAGACCTGCCTCTCTACTCTAGACTTATCTTCTTCTGTCCCAACTAAAACTTTGTTCTTTCTGAAATCTCCCTGTGGATGCTTAGCTATCAGCTCATTCGAAACAGAGTCTTTAGTCTCCTCACACCACAGGCCTCCTTGTCCATTTACTCTGAACAATACCACCATGCTGCTTGTCTCTTCGGCCTGTAAACCAGGCATCATCTTTGACTCAGATCTTTTTCTCTAGATTGTCATGTTTAGGTTATGTTTGTTTGTTTTTGTTTTGTTTGTTTTTTATGTGGGACCTTTCCCGTTAATCCACTCTTCTAAAACTTGTCTAGGCTATTTCACATCATTACATGACTCTGAAAACATGTCATGGACTGTGAAATCTGGCTATTGTAGGGGAGGCCAGATTTCAGAGTTGGTTGGCTGGAGAATGGCAGCTGCTCTCTTGGAGCCCAGCTCTGAAGGCAGTTTATGGCCAGCAGCAGTGCAGAAGTGGTAAATATGATATGTTATTGCCACCCTTACTTCTGTACTGTTGCAGATAGTGGTGCTGCTTTCAGAGCTGGGCACACAGCCAGCAGGTGCCCACTAGCTGTTCAGCTCTGAAGGCAGTAGCACAGAAACTATGGGTGGTAATATCACAAACCCCCCTACCCACCCATAATAGGCATGAGGTTCCCCCCCACCATCATGAGTGGAGGCTCTGATTATAATTCTGTGAAATTTCAATTTAAATACCTGAAACTGAAATTAATAATTTTAAAAAAAGTCTCATCACTGTTAAATTGACCAAAATGGACCTTGAAATTTGTATGGTCCTAATGATGCAGAGTATACTAACCATTTGATTAACATTTCAGATACCTTCATGTTTCCCTCTGTTTTGCGCCTCACACTGTACAGGATCTGTACAGAAGCACAACAAAGCTAATTCTCCTTCAAATTCCACCTTAAAACTCTCCTTTTCTATCATCTCTACAAAAACTTAGCTGGACCAGCATGATAGGCAGTGGATTCTACAACAACCCTTTAATTGTTACCATGTCTCATTATATCTGAGTACTCTCCTGTTTGCTTTGTATCCACCTGTTGTGTTTCTTGTCTTACACTTAGATTGTAAGCTATTTGGGGGCATGGACTGCCTTTTTCTTTTGTTTGTACAACGCACTGCACGAAGCAGTCCTGATCCATGAACGCTCATTTTTTTTATTTATATAAAATAAATAAATGAGCGTTCATGGATCAGGACTGCTATTATATATCTATAAAATAGCTATGGTGATACAAATAATTACGTGGTCATAGTTAAGAAAATTTGACTTGCTTTTATTTTCTGCAGCTCTTAAATGTAAGTCTGTAACTCTAGAAGCTTATAAAAATATCTAATAACTGTTATTTCCGAAGTGCCTCTTGCTAAGCATAGAATCAGTAATTGGAGAAGTGGCTTTGTCCCAGAATTGTTTTTGTAAGATTAGGATGAAGATACAGTAAAACCCCTTTACTTGACTGTCCCTTAACTCTTCTTACTAGCTGAACATCCAGCGCACGCTGGTCCAGAAGCAGTTGATCTCCCCTGTGCTCTCTAGATGGCACTGCAACTTTAAGATTTTCCATATTTTTGATGATCAGATCTGGCCTGGACCCCAGTTTGATTGATGAATGGGGTTCTGCTTGATAGAGCCCTGTGTGGGACTGTTCTTTTAATCCTATCCCACAGTTTCCATTTCCTCGCACTCCTGCACTGTTTGTTGAATTTTTATCCTGCTATTATGGGAGCAGGTCCTGTGAGATCTTAATCCCCGTGCAGAGCACTACTGCTTGTGCTCATATTGAACTTTAAAAAATAGTTTGGTGTTTACATCACTTAGAAAGGTGACACTTCAAGAAAGCATTGTGAAAAAATTAAATTAAGCAATGTTACAGGTTGTATTTCTGAAATTACACTTGCCACATACCCTATTTTTTCTGTGATTTATATAAGAATTAAACAGATCAATAAGAATTGGAAATTTTTCTATGAATTAAAATATCAACCTTAATAACATCAACAGCACTGTTAACAAGAAAATACCACAAACTTCCTTAGGAAACTACAATTCATTGGTGACAATCCATCAAAGAAAATGGATTTTCATATTTCAGATGGCAAACTGTCAGTAAGAAATCTCCCCACTCAAACTCACCATCAGGTCTTTATACTGAGCTAGGTTCTTATTCAGTGCTTTCTAGCATCTTCTTGATACTACTTGAGACAGAACATTCACAAATTTTTATTTTGGTTTTTGAGTTACTCTTTAATTTCAAAGTTATTTTCTGTGTATATTATATGGTGTGATTGTGTTGTCAGATTCCTGCACATTTTTCTCTTCTACATTTCTCTAAAGTATCTTAACAGATAAGGTACTGCCTAATACTTATTTATATATTTCTCTATATCTATGTATCCTTCACCAGTTTAAGGTTTGTTCTGTTAGTGTAATCAGAAGGGCAATCGCCGCATGCATATGTAAAAATGGAAAAATTAATTGAAAGAGACAGTGTTTGCTTTATAGAAGTACTAGCAGATGTACCCAGCTTTGCTAGAGTCCTTAACTGAAGTTTTTTTTATCCTGCTTCTGACCCCACCCTGCCTGTCCTTGAAGGGTGGGGGTAAGTGGCAGGTCATGCTGCCAATCCTGGCTCCTGCTGCTTGTCCTCGTGGGCAGGCGGGCAGTTTGAGATGAGGCTTCTAGTCCTCCTGCCTGTCCCTGAGGTGTGGGGGCTTGTTTGGGCCATGTCTCCTAGCTCCTTTCCACCTGGCTTTGAATGGGAAGAGCAGGCAGTTTGGGCCACAGCTTCCAGCCTCCTCACCTGTCTGGGGTGGGGGTGGGTCCAGGTCAGGCTGTGGCTGCTGGCCCTGGTCTGAGATCGCATCAGAGGGGAAGGTGGGCCACAGGACCCCAGCATGAGCTAGGGGACTGAGACTGAACTTTCCCCACCCCCAGTGTGAATTTGGGCAGGGGGAGATGGGGCTGTCCCCAGCCTGAGTTCTAGCAGGGGATGGATGGGGGGCCCATAGGGGTAGGCCTGAGCTGTGGGGTGATCCAGAGGGGGCCGGGCCATACTGTGGCCTGAGCTCTGGGGTGAGCTGGGTGGGGTGCAGAGACTGGGCTGGAGAGCACTGGGCCTGGCTCTGGGGTGAGCCATGGGGGCTAGGATGGGTCAGGGCACAGGGATCTGGGCAGCTGTGGGGACCAGAGCTCTGGGGGGTGGCCATGGGGGCTGGGAACATGCTGCAGTGTTGAGCCTGACCCTGGCCTGAGCTCCGGGGTGAACCAGGGGGTTGAGTTGTGGCACTGGGCCCTGGCCCCTGCAATGTAGCAGCAGGAGGAGGCCATGGCCACAGGTCCTGTGCTTGGCCTCAGCAAGAGCAGCAGGGGTGGAGAGAGACTGGGATTGCACCTCTTTCCCCCCAGCCTTGGCTAGAGTAGCAGGGAAAGGCCAGGCACAGGATTGTGGCTGTGCCTCTTTCCCATTGCTCTGACCCTTCCCCCTGTTCCTACCCTGGTCGGGCCTGTTGTGCCCAGCCGCAGTGGGAGTGGCAGGGATGGGGCTACATTGGGCCACTTTCCCCAGCCCCAGTCTTGGTGTTGGTGGGGACAGGGACAGGTTTCCTGGCCCCAGCACGTTGGAGGGGCTAGTTGAGGGTGAGTGGGGGAGCAGCAGGGCTCCCCTTGTGGGTCACAGGGTAGGGCACGTACCCTTACTGAAGGTAGGCAGGGTGGAGAGCCCTGTCTCCACATGGCCACTGTTTTCCTTTTGCAGCTGCCCCCCCCCCCCCCCCCCGTGGTCACTCTGCAGTATTGCTGTTTTATGCACTAGCTGCCCCCAGTAGTGATTCTGATGTATGCCATCCCTCCTTTCAACCTTCTCTTTCAGTGTTCTGAAAAGTCCTGGGATTTTAGTCATTTCCACTTTCCAGGCACAGCCAAATCCTGATCTTCGTTTGTTAGGATAAGAGGCGTTTGCATACCAAATTTCATGGCTGTAACTATTATGGTTTAAGAGTTCTTTTTTACGAACATGGCACCACAGACAGACAAACTCTAAAATATGTAGTAGATGAAGTATTTAATGCTGCAAATTACTTTCTGTGAAACTCACTACTGTGGGTCATTACTGTAAAAGACTTTCTGACAGGACAGTCTTAAGTATATTTACATAAATAATACTTAGTCACAAGCTAAATACAATTGCTTTTTAGTCACCAAATAAATCATTTTGTAAGTCTTTAAAGTGCTACATTTCTGCTGTTTTGTTTTGCTTTTTAGTCAGTAAGTCTTGCACTAATTGATGTGAATCCATCAAGCAATATGACAGCAATTTAAAAATAAAAGTACAGAGGGTGCACTTGAAAAATTTGAAAAATAGTTGGCAGTAGACAGTGTGATATCAATAATACAGTTTCATGAGAAGAACTGATATCTTTACCTTTGGTTGAGACGTGATCAAATAAAAGGTCTCTATTCATTGATGTATAAGGATTTATTCAGATAACTTTCATTACATTAACTGTATGCATTCCAGGTTACCAGGTCTACAATACAATGGAATGAGTGAAATTTGCTTATTTTTTGGGTATGATTCTGTGTTTCATAGAAGCAGTGTGCAGTTGTTCTTATTTTGATATAGTTAGTGACTTGTGTGTTATGTCTTGTGTATTGCTATAGATAAAGCTTTATGAATGCTGGTTTATTTGAACATACTTTTTTGTGGTTTGAAAGAATTGGAACCAAAAGAGAGGAGGAGGAGTGTCTGTCCTTACTGAAAAAGTAACAGATGCATGAAGGCAAAAAGAAGAATGTTAAATGTAACAGAAGCTATTGTGACCTTTCAAGTGTTGGATTGAGACATAATTAATTGACTTCAGTGGAACTAGCTGATTTTTGCTTGGCTTGAAGAAATCTAGAAGATGGTTGATCTAAAGAAACCAGAAACTTGGTTTAAAGGGAACCTGTCAAAGCCAAAACATTTTTTAAATAAATCATTAAATTGTATTTTCTTGAGGTCTAGAATGAAAATATGTTTGCAAATGTCCTTTGTCGCTAGTCTGGAGTGAATGAAAAGATTTCCAACTGTAAAGTGAGCCTGTCATGAGTTTTGTAAGTTTGTTTGCTACTCCTGCTTGGACCCTCAGCACAGGCAGTGGATTCTATTCTGTAGCTGCTGGAGTTGCTTTTTGTGAAGGAGCAATTTATCACCCTTCTGTTGGCATCCTTTGCTGCACCTGCTTGTACGCTTGGGGATCTGCTGTGCATAGGAGTAAAAGGGAATCTCATATGAACCTTGGTGGTGGTTTGAGGGAGACTAGGGAAGAAGTGTAAAGGGCCCCCTTCCTATTTCTAAGAGATTACGGAAGCATCAGAAGCAATGGGCCACTGATTGTGGCTTTTGCATGTTTCAGATCTGCAAGAGGAGCAGCATAGTGGAATTTACAAGATTATAATCAGTTTGTAGTAGCACGCTATTGAGAAGGGGGAAGAGGGAAATAGACACTTGTACCTGTGCATCCTCTCTCCCAACACACACACGCTCCATTCTTGTCTCTTTTCTCTCCCTCATTCCCAGCAACCAGGATGGTGAGGAGAGACTTTCTCTTCCTTGTCTGATGAACATTCATCTGGTATCCAAAAGAGTGGAGATGGGTGAGCAGCTAAGATCACTGCCCTTGGGATTCCTTGAGCACAGCTCGGTGTAGGAGAGTCAGTCTTTTTCTTACTGGATACTGTCTAGTAAAATATTTAGATCTAGAAGTTAGTTCTCTAGAGAATGTATCACAGAGAGAAAACAGATGTGACTTAATGCTTCAAAAATACATTAAGTACATTCTCACACAACTTGCAAATCCTTTAAAATAAGTCTCAGAAGCAGCTGTGTTAGTCTGTATCTTCACAAAACAAAAAAGTGCTCCTGTAGCACCTTAAAGACTAACAGTATAATAGTTTAGGTGATGAGCTTTTGTGGGACAGACACACTTTTTCAGATCTGTCCCATGAAATCTCATCACCTAATAAATTATATTGTTAGTGCTACAGGACTGCTTTTTTATTTCCTTTCATTTAAGTTCACAATGGACACTTGCACAAGTAAAGCCAACAGTGCTAAACCAGCTTGTGCCACAACTTACTCCATTTGATAGTTTTCTGATTAAACTGAAAAGTGTTCTCATAACACCTTCATTTTTAATTTTTGCTTTCTGAAGACTAAAGGTATAGAGATGAAATTGTAGACTTTGCTACTGTGAGAATTAATGCTTATTTTCTGGTTTCTAAATGTGTCCATTATATGGCATTAGCGGATTTACCGAGTGGATTAAAAGCATAGGTGCAACTAGTGCCTATAGCAGCTAACATAATAGCAATATATTGCTACCAGAACAGATAAAGAAAAAACAGCCCACTTACCTCTCTTAAGAAGCGCTGAATGGGTCTTGAACTGTGCCCTAGCTTTGAGTTTTTAGACTTGTAAGGGGCAAAAATTCCAGAGTCTAAGAGCATTCTCCCTCAGGAAAATACCAGCCTTTGGTTTTCCAAAATTCAGATTGAAGCATTGTACAAGCTCAGCTGCTAGTGTGTCACAGCTTGGTCCAGTTCCCTTTCTGTGAATGGTTTGATTCGTCTCTGTTGCTAGATCCCGTGTGATTTTTAAGCCTCCTGTCTCTTAAAGGTAACTGTATCAGAGGGCTAGCGGAGTTAAGGTCACTTACCCTGTAACCTCAGCTGTGCAGAACTCAATGACATCAACAGCCTCAGATACAGCTCTAACATTATCATCCAGGAGGCTGACAAAGGAGTTGCTGTTGTCATAATAAACAGAGCAGACTACCAAGAACAAAGGAATGTAGGAGCTCCCAAGAACATAGGAACAAAGCTACACAGATACACCCCTGGAACTCTATCTACTACCCAAGATCCATAAACCTGGGAATCCCAGACACCCTATCATCTCAGGCATTGGCGCACTCACTACAGGACTGTCTGGATATGTGGATTCTCTACTCAGACCCTGTGCCACCAGCACTCCTAGCTTTCTTTGAGATACCACCAACTTCCTTAGGAAACTACAGTTCTTTGGTGACCTTCCTGAAAACACCATCCTGGCCACCATGGATGTAGAGGCTCCTTACACGAATATCCCACTTTGTCCTCACCCACAACTGTTTCAGATTTGAGGACAATTTATGCCTTCAAATCAGTGGCACTGCTGTGGGTACCTGCATGGCCCCACAGTATGCCAATATTTTTATGGCTGACCTGGAACAATGCTTCCTCAGTTCTCATCCCTTAGTGCCCCTCTTCTGCTTGCACTATGTTGATGATATCATCTGGATCCATGGGAAGGAGGCTCTTGAAGAGTTCCACCGTGATTTCAATAGTTTCCATCCCACCATCAACCTCAGCCAGGACCCGTCCACACGAGATCCACTTCCTGGATACTATTGTGCAAATAAGTGATGGTCACATAAACACCATCCTAGACTGGAAACCCACAGACTGCTATGGCTACTTACACGCCTCCACCTTCCATCCACGCCACACACTAAGGTACAACTGCATTTGCTCCAATCCCTCAGACAGAGACAAACACCTACAAAACCAGTGGTTCCCAGACTTTTTGGCATCATGCCCCCCTTTTGATTTTTGAGAAACCCTCATGCACCCAACCTCATTTCATATTGTCATCCAAACCTCCTTTTAACAGAAAATTCAATTCGTAATTTAAACACAAACTCGATACAGAATTATTTAAAATTAAAAATAAGCACAGATAGTTTTTTTGGTCCCCTTTGAGTGCCTGGTACAGCCCCAGCAGGCCAGGTGCCTAAGCCCTGTGCCAGCCGTCAGAGCTGCCTGTGCAAGCCACCCACCCGTCTGAGATCTGCATTGCCAGAGCCGCCCTAATGAGCCGCACACTGGCTAGACCAGCAGCCTGCCCACCAGCCACTCGCCCCAGCCATGTGCCTGCCACCTAAGCCCCATGCTGCTGGGGCCAGCTGCCTGCCAGCCCAAGCCACCCTGTGCTGGCAGGGCCAGGTGCCCACCTGCTAACCTGTGCCAACCAAGCCCCACTAGCCCTGCAAGCCACCTGCCTGAGCCCTCTCCTCCCACAAAGCCAGGTACCACTAGCTCCTGCTGTTACCCCATCCCCAGCCCACCATCTAAACCCATCCTCCTCCCGCTCCAACCCGTATTCAGTCACCTTTGCAGAAGGCAGCTAGCTCCATGTGGGTCTTCACCAGCTGCCTGGTTCTTACAGCAGCTGTGCCGGGTCATCCACATAAAATGGAAGGGGTGAGAGCCAAAAGCAAAGGCAGTCTCTTTTTTTGGGTGGGGAGAATGATGGGAAGGGCTGGGTCTCCTCACGCCCCTCCTGGAATTTGTACGTGCGCGTGCACATGCACACACACACCCCCACCCCTCGCTTGGGCAACCATGTACAAGACCCTCACCCAGCTTTCCTGAAACTACAATACCCACCTAAGGAAGTGAAGAAACAGATTGACAGAGCCAGAAGCTACCTGCTACAAGGCAAGCCCAACAAGGAAAACAACACAACGCCACTGGCCATCACATACAGCCCGCAGCTAAAACCTCTCCAGTGCATCATCAGTGATCTACAACCCATCCTGGACAACAATCCTTCACTCTCATAGACTTTGGGAGGCAGGCCAGTCCTTGCCTACAGACAGCCCGCCAACCTGAAACAAATTCTCACCAGCAACTATAGACCACACCACAGTAACTCTAAACCTGGAATTTCCCTGCAACAAACCTCTGTGCCAACTCTGCTCACACCTACTCCAGCAACATCACAGGACCTAACCACATCAACCACACCATCAAGGGCATTCACCTGTGTATCTACTAATATACTATATGCCTTCATGTGCCCGCAGTGCCCCACTGCAATGTACGTTGGCCAGACTGGACACACTCTGTGTAAAAGAATAAATGGACACAAATCAGGTATCAGGAAAGGTAACATACAAAAACCTGTAGGAGAACACATCAGCCTCCCTGAACATTCCGTAACAGATTTAAAAATAGCCATCCTGCAACCAAAAAATAAAAAAAAAAAATTTCAAAAACAGTCTGCAAAGAGAGAGTGCAGAGCTGCAATTCATTTGGAAATTTGACACCTTCAACCAAGGATTGAACAGAGACTGAGAATGGCCGGCCAATTACAAAAGCAGTTTCTCCTCTCTTGATGTTCACACCTCCACATTAGCTCCTGATAATGGGCCACATCCTCCCTGACTAAACTAACCTGGTTTCTGCTCTCTTGATGGACGCAACTCCACATTAGCGGCTGATAATGGGCCACATCCTCTGTGACTGAACTGACCTTGTCAACTCCGGCCCTCCTCTTGACTGCGATTCCCTCCCTTTCAAGAGCCTATAAATTTAGACCCTCCTCTGGAACCCCCACTCATGCATCTGACGAAGCGGGTCTTTACCCACAAAAGTTTGTGCTCCAAAATATGTTAGTCTAGGAGATGCTACAGGACCACTTCTTGGTTTTGATGGTAACTGATCACTGTTCCTAGCTTTGAGTCTTTTTGTGATACTTTCAGGTGCAGTCCCAATTTCTTCCACCCTTCTTGGGCAGTGAACCCTGCTGGCCTCCTTGGATCACTGTCCCTCTTGGTCCCTGCTGCTTGTACATGCTCTTAGTTTCCTCTCGTAGCAGGTTCTCTGATCTTCAGTTAACCTCTTCAGCAACTGTGTGGTAGGCAGCCAAGGAATACAGGCTTAGCAAGGGAATTTTACTGGTACTTTACTCTTAAAGAGAATGGGAGAGATGCAGATCTGTGAAACATCCTGAATGTACTGTCTTGTCTCATCTCACCCTGTCCATAGGCTGGGGAGTCCTGGCTGGACTTCTGTGAGGAGAGGCCACCCATCACCGCGTGGCCAGACACCATTACCCCATAAATATAGCTTCCTAACCCTCTAGGGCTCAGGAAGTTCATCTTTTTTCCCAGGCTATGTAGAGACTTCAGTTTTCTTATGGACAGGTTACTAGTACTTGAGAAGCATTCGGAGCTGTTGACCTTAGTTTGCTCTGTGCCAGTTTCTCTCAGGTAGTAATTTAACCAAATGTCAAAACCCCTACTGCAAAATGGATGTGTTAATTTGGGGATGAGCAAACTTATTACATCAGGCCCCACTTTTTGTCCCAGCAATTAGCAGGGCCGTCCCCAGCCCTTCTAATGTAATCCAAACTGACAGAAACTTAGGTTGTGTTCATACAAAAAAACCCCACCCTTTCAGCACAAGTAAGAAAATAAGTAGGTAGAATGTAAAAACTTCATTGTTATATAAATATGACTACACAGACATAAAACAGTGACACACTTCAGCATTTTTAATGAGGTGGAAAAGCCTGAGACACCGCAGCCAATTTTGCTGTGCCCCCACTCACGAAATTTCATGCCCCCCACTTTGTGTACCCTTTTTAATTCATGGAGGTTGCACTATAGTGTAGCCCTCTGAAAAGAGATTGTTTTTACAAAACATGATTGAATTATAATTTGACAGAGAGATCCCAGTCTGTCACCAAGTGGCTCATATGAAGAGACATCATCGGCTAGTCAGGGTTTATGCCGTAATAGGATGTTAGAGGTTATAGCTAATTCTTTGCATACCAGTAACTTCGTCTATACTGAGGTCAGGAAGAATTTTTTTCTTCAACTCATATTGGCAGTGTCATTGAGGACTTTTTAGTTTGCTCTGCATTGTGGGGTGCAGATCATTCATTCTTGAAGATCATCTGTGTGTGTATCTGTTGGTTAATTCCTGACATTGCATGGGCCTCATGTATTGGTTCACCTCCGTCCCATTTTCTCTTTGCCTGTGACACGCAATTCAGTCTTCTGAGGACTGTTATGCTTTGGTCTCATTTTTAACGCTTGGCTTGTTGTGGGGGTGATGGGTGGTGTTCAGTGGCAAGTGATATGCAGGAGGTTAGACTGAATGATCGATTGGTTTGTTGTCACCTTACTTGCTGATTTAGCAGAAGTGTAAAATTCCCAGTATGATGTTGCCATGTACTACTACTTGCCACTTGTTAAACACAGATTTGTGTAGTTAAATGATTTTTTTTTCCAGTTTTGTGCAAACTGGCTTTAGCAAGGGAAAAAATAGAGCTCACTGTGTCACTATACTTTCTCTTCTGTAAGGCTGTTATCTTGTCACCAAAAACAGTATGTTCCTTGGTACTCATAAACAGACTTCTCCCTCTCTAGTTGTATGCATGCAGGCAAGCAGAGAGGTGATTGTAGCCAAAGTAACCATCTCTTTTCCACAGGTTCTGTTAACGTTCTACAAGCAGTTGCATTGAGCATCAACTTCATTCCTTGAAAGAAATATAGGGTGTGAACAGTGGTGTTGCATTAAATCAGGGCAGCAAATGTAAAAGAAATTTGGCAACAGACTGTTTAAATTGGCAGCATGTGCATGACTGCATTTCTCAGTTAGCCGCAAAGTATTTACTTAGAGCTCTGCAAATCCATGGATATCTGCATGTATTCATGTCACTGCAGACTTTGGCGGCCGCTGATACAAATTTTGTGTCCACACAGAGCTCTACTAATGTGCGTTCAATGCTTGAACTACACGTCTAGAATACAGGAAAATATTTTTTTGGTGTAACCAGAGATGAGGATTTAAACCAGTGTGGTTATACTGGTATAATCCCCCATGTTGTCATTTTTCTAGTATAAGAATTAGCTTGTTGGTTGGGATCTAAAATGGAAAAGCCCACCTTCTGCCTGAATAAAAGTGTCCTGCATGAGGTTATACCAGTGTAGTGTTAATTGACAAAACTTGCTGTGTAGGCAAGACTCTAAGCTCTTCAGGGTATATCTGTACTGCAGTTAAACACGCATACTGGCTTGTGGCAACAGACTCAGGCTGTGGGGTTGTAAAATGAAGGTGTAGATGTTCAGGCTCTGGGACATTGCACACTCCTGGAGTTTTGGGGCTCAGACTCCAGCCCAGGTATCTACACAGTAGCTTTACAGTCCTGTAGCCCAGGTCACTTGACACGTATAGACCAGGGGTCAGCAACAAAAAATGCAAGATGAGACTTTTTTTTTTCTAATTCGGTATAAAAAACTCAGTAGCTCAAGAGCTGCAATGGATGTGAATGAGATGGTCCTTAATAAATATCAAACCATACTTTTTAACCCCTCTTTCAAGAACAGCACACACAGTGATTTGTAATGAGTATATGTTTACTTCAGGCTGTTCACAAACTTTTTACGTATTCTGTTTCCTCACACTTTACATGTCTGTCTGTACCACTTTCTTCCTGACTTTCAGTCCCAAACCTTCTGTGTGTCTCTGGAGGATGGCATTGCGAGTTATTCAATGTTTAGAGATCGCATCATTTGCTATTTAGATATGAGTTGTTCTTTGAGTTTTTACATGTTCGCTGCTTATCGAAAATAATCAGGAGGGTATGTGTGTGTGGTTTCTTTTTTTTTTTAAATAAAACTTTGCAAGTGTTGTGTTGGGAATCACAAAGAAGTCCTTAAAGAGATGCAGGTTGCAGACCCCTCTGCAAGGCTCAATTCCTCATCTGTTCTTTTGTCCGCCATCCAGATTTTACGTGCATCCACAGAACACTTAACCTCAAGGGGAGGTGGAAGGGAGCACAGATGAACAATGAGAGGGCAAGTCCTATAGGGAAAAGGCAGGCAGCATGAAAGCAGGGACTTGGGGTAAGAGGTAGCTAGGACTTCGGGGCTCCAGAGGTCCATGCTTACCATGCAGGATGGAGGGAGGCCAGATATAGCTGGCATTCAGCCTTCCTGCAGGGAGATTTAGGACGGAGCTTCTTGCCTCTTTTCCCTACTGGCAGTACAGAGGCCTGCCCAGGCATGCTCTGCTCTTGAACCCCCATGTGGCAACTGGGCAGAGGGGGTGGAGAGCCCTGCATGGGTATCTGCTCCGGTATCCGTGGTTATCTGCCGATATCCAAGGCTCTAGGTGTGGGCCGGTGGCAGGTTTTTCATTATAGTAGGGTTGTTAAATAACCAGTAATCAGGTAACTGAGTAGTCCCAAACCTTCTGTTGGTTACTTGGTTAACACCCCCCAATGCTGGATTAACTGGGGTGCACTGACGCAGTTGCTCCAAGGCCCCAGGTTCAAGAGAGGCCCTGAGCTCAGAGTGCCTGTCAGGGGAAAGTCTGTGCTTCACCATGCTGGCCAGGAGCAGGGCAGAGCGGCACTCCAGAGGATACAGAGTTTGTGCACCAGGGCCCCGGACTAGTTTAATCTGGCTTTGCCTTCTCCTACTCCCATTTTTGCCCTGCATTTAAATGGCCGAGCAGGCACACAAACTGACTGTTTCGCTCCCTTTTCCTCGTCCCTGCTACCTGATTCTGGTGCGAGCAGGAATATAGGCTGTCATCCACTCCCTATTTTCTTGGAGAGGGCAGCGCTGCAAATAATCAGTAGCAGATGCTTATTGGTTAGTCCTATAACTGGATACGCTATTACATCCCAACGTTATTTTGTAGACATATCCACAGAGGAGTGTTTCTTAAACTCTGTGGCTGTTTCTACACATGCCACTTTCTCTGAAAGGGGCATGCTAAGAAACAGCCTGAAATATACTAATGAGGCACAGATGTAAATTCCCTCATGCCTCATTAGTATAAGGTCATGTGATTTGGAGTCCAGAAGACGCTCTTGCGGACTCCAAAATGGTGTGTAGAAGCACTGGGAAGAAGGGGCCTCTGGAAGAAGGACTTCCTTCTGGAAGACCCCACCGGGGGCCGTGCTTCTACACGCTGTTCTGGAGTCCAGAAGAACATCTTCCAGACTCCAAATCATGTGACCTTATGCTAACGAGGCATGGGGAATTTGCATCCACTCCTCATTAGCATATTTTGGTCTGTTTATTAGCATCGAAAGTGGCATGTGTGGAAACAGCCTGTGAGACCATGGAACACCAAACAATAAAAATTATGTGGAACACCTATGAAATTTTTCTCTTAAAAAATTGTCAGCAGGAAAAAAAATGCAACATAGGAAAAACAAAATGAAATAATTTAATCTGGTATCATAGCAATGAAGCGTTACCATTGTATCTGGTTTTAATAACAGAAAATATATACTATCCATGTATTTTTCCAAATGTTTGTGGCAGACCTGCAAGTTGTTCATGTGGGTGGGTGGCGTATGTGTGCGCTCGATGCAAGGAGCTCCTGGCCCTCAGAGACCGAGTGCATGCTTTGGAGGCCAGGGTGGCTGAACTGGAGGAGCTGAGGAAGGCAGAGGTGTTTGTTGATGAGACTTTCCGGGACATAATAGGGCTGTCCCACCTCCAATCTGACAGTCCTGATGCTGTTACGGAGGATGAAAGGCTCAGGGAAGGAGAGCAGTCAATGGGAGCAGAGGGAAACCATCCCATAGTTGGGACCCTCCTTCAAGAGGGTGCTATTGTATCCTCTCGTGCCGAGGATACTTCTCCGGGGGAGGGAGCACCAGCTGTTAGGAAGAAGCAGGTTTTAGTAGTGAGGGATTCGATCATTAGAAATATAGATAGTTGGATTTGTGATGACCGGGAGAACCGTATGGTGACTTGCCTGCCTGGTGCGAAGGTTGCGGATCTCTCGAGGCATCTAGACAGACTTATGGGCAGTGCTGGGGAGGAGCTGGTTGTCGTGGTACATGTTGGTACCAATGACATAGGGAAGGGTAGAAGAGATGTTCTGGAGGCCAAATTTAGGTTACTAGGAAAGAGACTGAAATCCAGAACATCTATGGTGGCATTCTCTGAAATGCTTCCAGTTCCACGCGCAGGGCCAGATAGACAGGCAGAACTTCAGAGTCTCAATGCATGGATGAGATGATGGTGTAGGGAAGAGGGGTTTAGATTTATTAGGAACTGGGGACACTTTTCGGGTAGGGGGAGCCTATACAGGAATGATGGGCTCCACCTAAATCAAGGTGGATCCAGACTGCTGGCATTAAACATTAAAAAGGTCGTAGAGCAGTTTTTAAACTATGAGGTGGGAGAAAGCCGATTGGTGCGGGGGAGCACCTGGATCGGACAGAGACTTCTCTTACACGAGGCTCCATAGATGGGGATTCCCTAGAAGTTAGTCACATAGGGAACGTGGGAAATAATATATGGGCAAGATCAGATGTGAAACAATCGCATATAAAAAAAATCCAACGCGTCTGTGAAAGGCGGACATATAAATAGTGGTAGTTTTTTAACGTGCTTTTACACAAATGCTAGGAGTCTGTCTAATAAGATGGGTGAACTGGAGTACCTCATATCAAAGGAGGAAGTTGACATAATAGGCATCTCAGAAACATGGTGGAATGAGGACAATCAGTGGGATACTATCATACCGGGATATAAATTATATCGGAAAGACAGAACAGGTCATGCGGGTGGCGGAGTGGTACTATATGTGAAGGATAATATAGAATCAAATGAAGCAAAAATCCTAAAGGAATCAAAATGTTCCATAGAATCATTATGGATAACAATTCATTCCTCTAATATGAATATGGCATTAGGAATATATTACCGACCACCTAACCAGGACAGTGATAGTGATGCTGAAATGTTAAGGGAGATTAGAGAGGCTATCAAAATAAAAAACACAGTAATAATAGGAGATTTCAATTATCCCCATATCTAAATAGCATATTGATTGGGTGCATGTCCCCAACTCCCTCCCGGACCCCACACCCTCTTCTAAAGGCTGCCCCCAGGCCTGAATCTTCTATTGCACCCATAACCCCTTCCAGACACTGCACTTCCATCAAGGGGGAATCTCTGCTGTACAGGAAAGAGCAAGTAAACTGATGATCTGTGAAGCACTCTCAAACACAGAGGGCCGTTTGAAAAATGAGGAAAAGTTAAATTTGCTTTACTATTCATTATTTTACTGTTTAGTCTACTGTAGATTAGAGATTTGGTACTTACAAGGAGAATGCTTTCACGTAGTTGTACCTTTCATGCAAGGATTATGAACCAGTTCTAAAATGGAGTTTGAGTGTACTTGCGATGAATTAACCTTGTACCTGTTTTTCAGATGAGGAAATAGAGGTTGTGAAGCAAATACTTGAAGTCACACAGTAAATGTTTAGCAAAATAATGCAGAAAATTAGGGTGTCCTGATTGTTACTCACCTGTTTTTACTCCGAGTCCTTTCTTGTCATTGTTGTTCCATTAAAAGAAATGTTACTGGAAAAAAAAATTGTAGTATTTTGTAAAGTAAATCGGAAATGCTAATGGTGATCTTTATTTTGCAGTGATCAAATTTTCTTTTAATTTTTTCTTTAGCTGCTTTTCCTCATCGATTGAATCTATTTTACCTGGCCAATGATGTCATACAGAACTGTAAAAGAAAAAATGCAATTGTATTTCGGGATACATTTGCTGAAGTGCTTCCTGAAGCAGCTGCTTTGGTTAAGTAAGTGATGTATTTTGTTTGTTTGTGGGTTAGTAGCTTAAAGCTGTGAATTTTACTTGCGATTGCCCTCGCACAGGGGGTGGAGAATCTACGGCAGCGTGCAGCTTGCCTATCTCCAGACTGCCAGGCTGAGGGTTCGCACTTACCCAGTGGCACAGGTTGGTGCTGGCTCTCCAGCCACATGGGGGGATGCCATGCCTGGAGCACAAGGAACAGCTTCCTGCTGTGGGATGGGAAACCCTGAGCCTTCCAGACCAGATTTAGTGTAGGAGCTCTGCCTGGCAGTGGGGCTGAAGTTGATCTGTGTGCTTCAGGAAGGCACTCCCTGCAGTGCACAGTCGTGTGGAGTTACCTGCATGTCCTCCTTTCCCCCCAGGGAACGGCATCAGGTAGGTGCTCTGTCACCTCCATCTCCAGTCCATTTCTGCACTTACCTCCTTTCTAAACCCTACATCTCCACCCCATTCCTGCATCCTCATCCCTAGTCTGCTCTCTGGCAGTTCCTTTGTGCACACTAAATCCCTCATTTTGGCCCTACCTCAGATCCTATGGGATACTCTCAAAATCTACTAGCCCTGGGCCCCCAGTGGAATTTATCAGGCCTTGTGAGTAAGCCCTGAGCCATGGTGTCTCCTTCCAACCTATCCCTTGGGACTGGAGCTTAAGGGAAGTGTCTGTCTTCTCCTGCCTCTCAGCTGGGGGCCACATCTGTGAGGGTTTTCTCTCCTCACTGTTGGGGCCAGATCACTGAGGGGGTTTTTGGCTTCTCATTTGTGTGTGGTCCCCAGCTGATTTTATTTGAGCAGGGAGGGTGAGTAGTCCCTGACCCCAAAAAAGTTTCCATACCCCTGCCCGAGTAAATCAATCTGTATGGAAGTTTTAAAATATTGCAAAGGTGCTTTCTTGTCCACTCAATACTCTAAATTGTGCCACTTTTTAAAAATTGCACAGTAGTAGAAAGATTATTAATGCACACATCTGTGTATTTACATTTGCAAAGAATAAAATCTGTTGCATCAGAACATTGATTAAAAATAAACCTCTGGGAGGCGACATAATCACCACTACTCCAATAGACTTTCATTGGATGGGAATGGAAGGCTTCATGAAAAGTTCTCAAACTGTGAAATATATTTTTAATGCTATGACATGTCTGAGTAGAAACATGGTTAAGTGAAATGTGAAGAATTATCCACAAAAGACCTAATATGCCTTGTGTGCTATGTAAATAAGGTATAATTTGAGGGCTTTTATTTGTCAAGTTATTTTTTCCCTTCTCCCTTCTTTGTTTCAAATAATAGATTTTCTTTGTACCATTTTTAATAGACTGAGAGGGATTTGTTTTGCTAGAGTCATACTAAAAACACTTTTTTGGTCTTCCTTCTCCTTGATTTATATGTTTTCATTACGCTCTTCACTTCCTTATTTTTTAATCTTAACTTATACATGCCACTATACTCACAGTGTTGTAAAGGATTTAGATGTCTTTCATAGAATCATAGAAAAAGTCCTGGAAAGGACCTAAAGGCGTCAGTTTAATCTCTCTCGTGCTCCATCACTCTCTCCCCTGCAAATGTTGAGACAGGATTATGTATACCTAAACAGTCTGTGACAGGTGTTTTGTTTAGTGTGTTCTGGAAAAACTCCAGTGATGGTGGTTCCATAAGTAGAGCCCTGGATGTCTGCTTTATATCTGTTGACCATTTTTGTGGATCAGATGCAGGTAATTTTATATCAGTGTGGAGATCTATCCATAGCCTGCCTTAGGCTAGAGTCACACCATGATGGAAGATTGACCTGCTAAGGGTCGATCTTTTGGGGTTTCATTTTGTTCATCCCAAGGGTCGACGTCAATCCCCATACTTGGCGCGAGAGGCAAGGAATAGGGAAGGTTGATGAGCCTTCCTCTGTGTGGACAGACATGGAAGTAGACTCTGGATCAATAGATTTTTAGCTATGCAATTGGCATAGCTAAAATTGTGTGTTGGCAGTCAACTTTTGTGTTTAGTATAGACATAGCCTTAGAAACCTAGTCCAGTACTTAACTATCCTTATAGTTAGACTTTTTTAGTGCCTAACCTAAGTCATCTTTGCTGGAGATTAAGCACATTGCTTCTTATTTTTACCTTCAGTGAACCTAGGGAACAATTGACCTCTGTCCTCTTTGTAACAGTCCTTAACACTTTTGATGGATGTTATCAGGTCCCCCTTCAGTCTTTTCTCAAGACTAAATATGAATAGTTTTTTTAACCTTACCTCATAGGTCAGGGTTTCTACATTTTTCATCATTTTTGTGCTTTCTGCAGCATGTCCACATCTTTCTCAGTGTGGTGCCCAAAGCTGGACACAGAACTGCAGCAAAGGTTTCACTATTGCAGAGTAGGGTGGAACAGTGATCTTGTGTGTCAATGACACTGCTGTTAACGCACCCTAGAATATAAGCCTTTTTTGCAACTGTGTCATACTTTTGGCTCATATTCAGTTTGTGATCCTTTTCTCTAGCATTGCTGCCAACCCAGTTACTTCTCATTTTGTATTTGTACCATTGGATTTTTTTCCATCTGAAGTCTAGCATTTGTCTTTATAGAATTTCATCTCGTTGACTTCAAATCAATTTGTCGATTGTTTTGAATTGTCATTCTGTTCTCCATAGTGGTCACATCCTCTCCTGCTTGGTGTCCTATACATATTTGATAAGTATACTGTCCAATCCATTGGCCATGTCATAAATGAAAATATATACTAGTACTGAACCGAGGACAGACACCACTATGTACATAAATCCTTCCAGTTTGACAGTAAATCATTGAGTTGCTCTCTGACTGTGGTTTTTAACCAGTTGTGCTCCTGCTTTATCTGTATAGGGTGGAAATTTTCGAAGGCTTCTGACCATATTTTCATTTGCTGCCTGATACCCTAATTATTGGACTGTGATTTCACTTTAGGTTTAGGCAGAAGAGCTGTGAAGCAGGCATTGCCTATTCATTCACAAATACTGTTATAAAAAGGATCTTTGTTTCTTGAAAGTAGATGCGTTCTGCTGCTCATTCCCCAAGTGATGTTCTAACTTTTTTGTGGCGGTTCAATAATTTTCATGGAAAAGTAGAGCTTTTCAGATTGTTTTAACTCTCACTGGACAGTTTCCATCTTGCTTTTAGCTGCATCTTTTCACTAATGTTTTATTTAATGGTTCTCTCTCTCTCTCTGAGGAAGCAAAGAAATGTCCTCATTTTTACAGATGCAAAAAGAAGTTAACTGAGGAAGTGACTGGAATGACAAAATCATACCAGGTGTCTGCTGGAGAAGCAAGAATAAAACTTGATTTCTACGGTGCCAATTCTGAGCCTTAACCACAAGACTAGCCTTTCTCCAGAGTGCCTTTTAATTATATTATAAATCCAGATGCGACGATTTTATTACTTAAAGAACATGGCCAAGCTTTTGAGGATCTGTTTGGTGCATTCACTTTGTGGAATGTGGTTTTTAATGGACTTTATTCTACTATAAAAGAGCATTACCTGTTCTAAAATACATCCATGTGCTGACTTAAATTATCTTGAAATTTGTTCTGGGTCAGCAATTGTGTTCACTAGTGTTGGTGATCCAAATTTGATGAATTTCAAGCAAGGAGTTTCACGGAAGTCCCTCTCTTAAAAATGTTTACAAAATAATGTTCAGACTTTTATTTTTGTGCACGCTGTAGATGCACAGTTATAGCTCTCATCTTCTCTAAACTCATCTTAGTTACTCAAGATTTATACCAACTATTACATGGCTCCTGGTGTCCTTTAGAAATATTTAAACAATTATTCAAGGGTAAGTTTGATATACCGGGTCAGCACATGCTTAAAAAGGGTTTCCAGGCAGTCTGTTGTAAAAGTACATGGGTGACGTGTTGTAGTAGTGTACCTGAGCTACACTCATGCTCTTGGAGTATGATTCCTACCATGGGCAGTTTTCAGTCTGTCTTACACACACTTTGCTCTCTGCATTCTTCTGTAGAGAATATTTTTTGCTCATTTTATCCTGAGACCAGTGATTCTGGTTTGAGTGATATTCTACCGTGCTCTAATGTCTCAGCCAGCAAGTGGATAGTAATTGGAAGTATTGGGAAGGAAATTAGCATTAAATAGAGGAAAGCATTTAGGATCATGTGATCTTGTTTCCCAAACAGTGCAACTGTGTGTGATCAAAAGAATGTAGTTACTACATCATTTGGTCAAATGTTCCTGAAACACAGCCCTTCCAGCATGAGCTGCTAGGGAGTATGGGGGGTAGGTTTGGAGCATTGCAAGGGGTTAGAGGTTTGGGCATCAGAGAAGAAGATGGAAGAATTAGAGTAAAGGCAATGAAGTAGGGACATTTGGAGCTCTGTGTTAAGAGGAGGATAAATGGGAGTTGTGGTGTTCCAGCTGTGGGATGAGAGAGGTGGGAGACTGAGAGAGGCAATATGGGAGTGGAATGCTGTAAAAGTCATGGGACTGCTTCCTGAGGAGGTCTAAACTGCCTCCCCAAAGTAAACTAGGAGGCTGTGTGTGTCTCCTTGCCTCCCTATGTGTAGATCTGGGGTTGGGGGACCCTGACCCCATGGCAGTTTATCTGGTGGCCCTTCCTCTTTTGGCAGGTTCTGAACCTCTTTCCCTCCCTCCTGTTTTGTCAGCCTGGATGCTTAAGGTAGAAAGGGTTAAGAACACCCACTGAGATTAATGGGATAACTCACTTGTCTGAGCTGTTGTTTCAATGTCTTCACCTCCATGTTTCCCAGTCATCTTGAAATGAATCGGCCACTTTGAATGTCTGTACTTCAGTGCTGCAAATGGATGTGCAGCGCCTGTGCTTGACACTCTTGTCTCAGGTTTCGTACAAGGGTTCTACATCTTTATTGTCCTGCCCCCAGATTATACTTTTACTCCTCGCAGCCACACCACTTTACTACAGCTCCTCCATACTTACAGGGGCCAGGAGTGACAAAGATGATGATGGAGCTGGTGCTGGGGAACTCAAAGATGTATGTATGAGGAGAGGGGGAGTTTTGAATCAGCAGCGTGTGGAGGTCATCAGAGCAATAGGTGTGATAATGATAATGTTGGGGGCTTTGGAGTGTGGAGGGAGGGAGTCTGAACAGTTGGAGGGAATATGGGAGATCAGAAGAATGAGGCACTGGATGTGTGGTGGAGTAGTACTCAAAAAAATCTGAGAGAGGGAAGAAATCAGAGCCATGCTGGGGAGGCTTCATCTTTGTCCTTCAAAAATCCTCATATCCAAGTCTTCTGTCTGCCCCACTTAAAAAATGCCCTGTCCCCTGCATGCTAGTCTATACAGTGTTGCTGCATCTCCTCTCCAGCTCCTCAGTCTGCAGGTCCTGCACTAACACCAGCTTCTCTCTCAGGAGAAGGGCTGAGCAGGAAAAATCAGGCTGTGCTGGGTAGACACAGGCAGGAGACAGTGCAGGCGCTATGAAGGGATTACCACGTAGCCAGTGCATTCTGTCATTGGAGTGATTATTGCCAAGGAGAGATGGTGAGAGGTAGGCTGTTGTATGGGGGAGGGGGACAACAGAATTATTATTTAAAAACAAATTAAAAAACCCCCAAAACTAAGAAAATATAAAAGACGACTCAGGTCCTTCCAGAATGAGGAAAGGGGCTAAATTTAAACCTTTGAAAACCAGGAAGCATAACATAAGGTATTCTCCATCCTCTGAACTGCAACCTAAATAGGATATGTCTATACTACAAAGCTAGACTGGCCCAGCAGCACCATAGTGTAGACTCTTGGTCCTGTAACAGAAGGGATTTGTCCATCACTATATTTAATCCACCTCCTCAAGAGGTGGTAGTCAGGTTGATGGAAGAATTCTTCCATCAATTTAGCAGTGTCTATACCAGAGTTTAGATCATCTTAACAGTGCCTTTCAGGGTGTGTGAGTTTTTTACACCCTGAACAATGTAGCTAGGTTGTCTTAAATTATAGGCGTAGGCAAAGTCTTAACTCAGCCTTCTCTGAGCAGTGCCTGAGTATTCAGAGTGCTAACGCTACGCACTCATAGGTGATACAGAAGCTTTGGGGACAGAACAAATGAGCATTATATGACAGTATTACAGCGAACCTAGTCCAGACACACCAATCCATACTTACTAAATGTTACAACCTCTTCATCTTTGCCTTGAGGGTTCCTTGTGAAACGTTTCCTTCATGTGTCCTCGCTTAGCCATGTAGACCATTATTATGCCTGTCACCAGACTGGCAAGAAGACTCTCTTGTACAGGGCTATTGACAAAAAAACCTACAAAACTATGTGCCTAAATAAGGCATATTTATCCTCTGAAGACAATATGCAACTCTCCATGTTGTGTAGCCACAGCTTTGCGAAAGTGCACCAACTAATATCTCACTGTTCAGTACAGATATACTTAATAAAGTGGGCACAGCAGGAGTAAATGCACATAAATGTTGGAATTTAAATCTGTGGAAAACCACCAACTGCATGTTCTTAGTCCTTCCTAATACTGCCTTTTTAAATATTCATAGATCTTAAATCCAGAAGGGACTATTTGAGCTAATCTGATTTCCTGTGTGACACAGGCCGGATAATTTCATCTAGTTACTCCTACGTTGAGCTGAAGTGTTTTTAATAGATTAAAACAAGGTTTCTCAAACTTCATTGCACTATGTGACCCCCTTCTGACAATTAAAATTGCTACATGACCCTAAGCCTGAGCCCTGCTGCCCTGGGGAGTGCCAGAGGTTGAGGGCTTCAGTCCTAAGACCCAGCAAATCTAATGACAGCCTTGGTGATCCCATTCAAATGGGTCCTGACCCACAATTTGCAAACTGCTGGATTAAAGCATTTTCTGATATACCATCCAGTCTTGATTTGAAGACATCAAGAGATGGAAAATCCACTACTTCCCATGGTAATTGGATAATCTGTTAATCACTTACTGAAGCATTCCCAGTGGTTATTGCCAGCATAGTTAAAATTGTGTTGCAGGTTTAACATACCTTTACTTTATATTTTCTGGGTTTTAGAGGTTTGTGCCAGCTTTCCTCCTTTTGGAAGGATACAAGGCACCAGTGAATTAATTTAATTCTGCATAAACAGTGTTTCTGCATGTGTAATTTTAATATTGATGGTGCCTATTTATGGTGGAAATATGCATGCCTGAGCTGGTACTTGCAGACTCTGCTTTCCCACCTATACCACAGGAATAACTAATAATATTTTAATCTTCTCGCAAAAATGCTTCTCCAGGTAGTTGGATGAGTGAAACTTTCAACACACAAATGGATGTACCTGACTTAGTGGAAGTATAGAATTGAATTAATTGAAAAATAATGGAAAACATCTGTACCATTCTGTCAGAAATGGTGTTTTCCTCCAATAGGACACAAGTTTTATATACTCAGTTTGAGGAACAAGGTGAGTTAGGTAACAACTTTCACTGCACCAACTACCTTTGGAGAGGGAGACAAGTTTTCAAGCTATGCAGAGCTGCTCTTCAGGTCTGATAAAGGTACTCCCATGGTCAGAGCAAAATGCAAAGTGGAACAGACTGTTTAGCTTAAGTAGTTAGCACATTGTAAGGGACCAATCAAGATAGGGGCCTATTAAAATCTGATAGGCCAGTTTCCACCTACAGTCAGGGCAAAAAGAGGATTAGTGGGTTACAATTTGTTATAAGAAGTCATAAACTGAGTGTCTTTGTTCAATAACTTATTTTTAGTGTCTGTCAGAGTGATGCATTTACGCTCCCAGGCTCATCTTTTGAAAGTGCAGATTTCATCTGAGGATGAAGATTGGTAGATACAAAGTGATAGCTTAATGAAAAGTGTTCATCCACAGGTGATATGTTTGTCTTTTATCATCTTCTTCTGAGTTTGAGATTGCAGTGAATGTCTGGTTGCTCCCACATAGTTGACATTGGGGTGTGTGTAGGATCTGTGGCCAAAAGAAGGTTCTCATCATTGTACCAGGGTGTAGTGTGTCAATGTCCTTTTCATTTAGGCTGTTCCTACAACTCTGAAGGTTCTGAATGTTAGTATCCTGTGATCAATACAATAAATGAATTTCATATTTCAATAATGCAAAGTTTAACTTCAAAGATCAAAATGAATCAGCAGTCATGTAGCACTTAAGACTAACATAATAATTTATTAGGTGATGAGCTTTCGTGGTACTGACCCCTTCTTCAGATCTATCTATCCCACAAAAGTTCATCACCTAATTATTTTGTTAGTCCTTTGAAGTGCTACATGACTGCTGGCTTGTTTTGTTAGAATACAGGCTAACATGGCTACCTCCCTGTGACTATTCAAAAATGAAGTTTTACACCTTTAACATATGTTGTATAGTAGAAGAGCCCCAAGGAGAAATGCAATGCCATAACGTAGATACAGTCTCACTTTTGCGTCATAAAATATCTGTTTTAAACACTTTTTTCATAATATAGATATTATTTGATCCTATGAAACTTTCATAACAGAAATCTGATTTCTTGTATCCATGAAGTGTAACAAAGCTCTACACAAAATAAGTGGTTAAAAGGATACAATTTAAGCTAAAATGAGCATTCCCTCTGTAGTTGCAAAATTGATGCAATCTCACATGTTTTGCACGCTATTGAAAGGCTGTAACCTTAATTCACTTGTCTATTGGTTTGTGGACTAAAACAATTTAAAACTGGCACTCTGTCAGCTCATGCAAGTTTAACCTCATTTATCATTTGAGTTATCCTGTACCGAGGTAAGTGCAGCACTTTTTTGACCTGGTGTAAAAGGCCAGGCAGAGTCAATAATAAAAATACAGCATGAGTTTGGGAACAGATCGTAGGTAGCCACTCATTCTGTCATAGCTGAATGGCCACAGGAGGAAATTGAAGCTAACAAAAATATTAATTTATGTTAATGCTAAGGGAAATACTGAACTTCCAGGATCACTGCATAAGAAAATGAGGGGGAAAATATACATGGAAATTACACTCTCTCTCTCTCTCTCCTTTTTCTTTCTTTCTGTAAGAAAAGCCTCTAAAACCATGTACAAAAGCAGTATGTACACTAGGGGAATGAACTCATTGCTTCCATACTCTCTCAATGCTGTATGCCAGAATAATTTAATTTTTCCATTTCTTAATTTACGTATCTTGTGGTATGTCTGTATTGTAATGAAAGAACTCTGCTGACTTGAGTCAGCTGACTCAGAATTGTGGGACTCAGGATGTGGGCCTAAAAATTGTAGTGTAGATTCTTGGGTCTGGAGGCTGGACTCTGAGTGCCTCCCAGAGATGGGAGAGTCTCAATCTGGGATTCAGCCCAAGCCTGCATGTTCACATTGCTGCAGCCCTCATGAGCCTATGTCAGTCTGTGTGTGCTGAGACGTCTTGCTATAGGCTTTTTTTATTGCAGTGTTGATGTACTTTTGGGGTAGGTATATACAGCAAAGTAAAACCTGCAGCTAGCTGGTGCCAGCTGATTTGAGTAGTCGGGCAGTTTCACTAAAGTGTAGACTTCTGGGGTTGGTCTGGAGCCCAGACTCTGGGACCACAGGATCCAAAGCCTAGGAGCCTACGCTGGACTGAAATAACCCCGCAGCACAAGCCCCTATTCCAGAATTTACTGGCACAGACCAGCCTCGTGGTGTGTGGGGTTTGTTTTTTTTTGTTGTTGTGTAGACTTACCTTTAGAGACCTTTCCTTCTTCTCTTGTATTTGGAAGAATGTAGTTCTGTGTCTTAGGTTTGAGTGAGAATTCGGCATATATCTCCACAGATTTTTTTTTTTTAACCTGCAAGCCCCCAAGCACAATCCTGTCACAACCTCTCAAAGTGTTAGCCAGCACTATATTTCTCAAACTGACTGACTGCAATCAACTTCTACCTGTCACTTCAATACCCATCAAAAGATGCTAAAAATGCATTATCCTTTTATTTGGGGAACTTCACGCTATGGCTGAGTTGGAACATCCAAGAGCTGTAGATTAACTTACATTCAGTTGTTCATTTTTACTACTTTCAACCACCTTTTGCCTGGCATGGTATCTTAAAATATGAGCTGAGTTAACCATTGTAGTATGTGCAGTATTATAACTATTCACAGTGAGCTTTGAGAGGTGCTGTGATTCAAAGTATCTCTAAGGTTCCTAGGTGATTAGTTTTGTGTTTCCAAATAGACAGTTTATTATTCTCATCTTTGAAATTCTCTAGGGTTATTGCTTCTGCTGAGTAGGCCCTAGGTTCATATGTGGCCACTTGAGGTTTTGTACTGTATTATCATTGGAGCCTGTGTACATGATTCTTAATGAAGGTTGCTTTGAAAGGAATAGTAGTTGCCAACAACTGGTGACTAGGTGCTACTATTTGCTTTTCTTCCCTATCTTGTCCCCCCAAACCCCGTTTGTTTCTCCTAGCAATCTTGTATTGATTAAAGAAATCTGGGGGGGTTGGATGTTGGAGATTTTATTTCTCACTGTGTTGTTTCAGGTTTGTCTGTATATAGCCCTAGATCAGGGATCAGCAACCTTTCCGAAGGCGGAGTGCCCAAATTTGACTTTTTAACCTCTAAGTACAACCTGAGGCTATGTCTACACTACGGTGATCAGTCGGCAGAAGTTACTGTTGGAACAGAACTTCCAGCAAAACTTCTGTCAACAGATCACAACCATATGCACAAGTGGATCAGAAAAATGATCCACTCCAGTGACAGAGAGCAGCCAGACTGCCCAGCTATGCTCTTGACAGAACAGCCAACTGGAAGCTCAGGAAACAGGGCTGCCTGGTGAACCAGAAGCCCTGTCTGTTGACAGAGGGTCCCCCAGAGTGTCTACAAGGCTTTTTTGTTGACAAAAACTGATTGACTATGGACAAAACACATTTTTGTGTAGGCACTCTGAGTCTTTTGACAAAACCTTCTAGTGTAGATGTAGCCCGAGTGATAGTTTTTAAAGTCCTACTTACAACAGCTTCATTGATAAAGATGCAGAGATTTACCATTTACTGAGGGGCACATCTGAATCTACTGGTACTCAAGATGTGCTGAAAAAACTTCCACCCTTGCTGTCACCATATGTGAAAACCTGCCCATGCGTTAGATGTCACTTCCCCTTGCAGTGGTGTACAGCGAGACTCTTCTTGCACCTCCAATGCGTACAAGTCAGCACACCCACTCTTCTTACTTGCTGTACTTAATACATAATAACTTCAATTGCCACACATGCAAAATAGTCATTTGCATGCACAAACCAGGCAGTTACATACCCAGCTCTCCACAAATCACAGTGCAGATCTCGGTAGAGGAAATACAGGATGGAACCAACAACTGAAAGCTTATTGCTGCATAGTAAGATTTGGAGCACAGAGCATTGTTTGGGGAGGGGTTAAGGGTTCCCATTTCAATCAGTACCCAGTACCAAGAGTGGTGAGGGGGTCTGCCCAGTTACACCCCCATTAAATGATCATCTCGGCCGAGAGAGGGGGTGGCTCAGTTACTCTCTCTCCCCAATTTGCTGGCTATGGGGGCTGGTTACCCCTGTGATTTAACCCATCCCAAGGTGACTGGCACCTGAACTGCAAGCTCAGGTTGCAAGTGCCAAGGGAAGAGACTTTGCATTGTGCAGGCAGCACATTGGGCCCCTCGTTTGCCTCCCTGCACCCCCCTCTCGCCGCCAGCCTTGCTTTGAGCAAAGAAGAGAATTACACCCCCTAGCACATGTCCATTCACACCCCCTACACAGATACTTAGCCCATGCAGCAGCAAGTGGCTGAGGGGACCTCCATCACATGGGTAAGGAAGGAGTTTGGGGGTGTTGGCTAGTGTTACCATATATCCATTTTTTCCTGGATACATCCTTCTTCTTCTTCGAGTGTCCCCGTGGGTGCTCCACAATAGGTGTCGGGCTCGCCCGGCGCCGCAGATCGGATCTTCCAAGCAGTTTCTGCCGGACCGCGCATGCGCCGGCGCGCGCCGCTCCCTTGCGCGCTCCTGGCCATGTGCGCGATCCGGTCCCCACCAGTTCCTCTCAACCGCCGTCGGCTGCAGACGGAATCCAACTAGGCTAAGGCCAAGTAGCGTATTCAACGACTTAACTGTTTCTTTTAAAGTTTCTTTCAAGTACTTAGGCTACTGCAAGTTAGCCGGTTGTTATTTTTACACAAAAAAAACAAAAGCAAACTACAAGCAGGACAGCTTCACCAGTCCCAGTAACAAGCGCCGGAGGCCAGGAGCATAGGGCCATCAGCCCTCCTGCTGCGGCAGGCCATCGGAGGGGGAAAACAGCACAGAGAAGATGCTAAGTACCCGTTTAACACCTGAAAGACTCACCAACAATGTCTTCTTCAGGATTTAAAAAATGTGAGTCCTGCCGAGAGGCGATGCCAGCGTCCGATGGGCACAGTCTATGCATAAGGTGCCTTGGGGAGTCCCACGTTGCACAGAAATGCTCCTTCTGTGCTAAACTAACAGCCAGAGCAAGGAGAGACAGGGAGATGCGGCTTAAAATGCTGCTTTTTGACAAGGCCCTCCAGCCAGACGTGCTGGAGCGGCCGCAGCAGGAGGGACCCTCTGGGGCCCATAAAAGGAAAGCTGCCTCCCTCACCCCATCAGCGCAAAAATGGAGGAAAGCCTCCCCAGCCCGATCCCTGCCGGCAGCAACAGCGAGCGGGACGGGAGGAGCGAGCAGCCCCCAGCCGCAGCAACAGCTGATCGGCGGCGGCACAGAGAGCCACGTGGAAGCGGCTCAGCCTCCGATAATCAGCCAGCCGCCCTGCACCGCAGGCAGGGTGGCGGCTAAACAAGCGCCGGTACCGGCGGCACCGCAGGCAGCGGCACCGACCCCCGGAGAACCGGCGGTGCAGAGCGCGCAGGCACACAGCCTGCAGGCACCGAGGGACACCGCACGTGCGGCACCGCCTTCGAGTGTGCCTAGCATGGTGCGGACGGGGCCGGCATCCCCTGTGTGTCAGGGGGCGGAGTTACCTCCTCCAGGGAGGGGGAAGGCTGCACACAAGAGGAGGCATCGCAGCCCCTCTCTGGACAGGGCTGTGGAGCTGCTCTCTCACAGCCCTCTGCTTATGCTGCAGACTCCAACCAGAAGGCAGGGGTCCCCCCTAGCCTACCCGGAGCCCCCTTCTCCATTTTTGCAACCAGCCTCACCCTGGCTGGGACCACCTTCACCCTTCCTGGGGTTTGAACCGCTGGACTATTATGCAAAATCGCTCTCTCCAGTGTCTCGATGATCTCCCTCCCCCAGACGCAGAGGGTATGCACCAAGGGAGTGGTCTAGGTCACCTTCCCAAGAACAGTGCCTATACTGCCATGGTCGCCCCTACCACGCGGGGCATAGACACCATCGGCAATCTACTAGGGAAAGATCCCCACAGACGATCTCGTACCCCCGAGGGCAATTGCGAGCGGGGACAGAGACTCAAGCATCTCAGGGGGGACTGGTTATGGAACCCTGAGATTTTCCCTCGCAAACCTCTAGCGAGAGGGTGTACCATCACCAGCAGGAACCGGAAGGGTCCAGAGAGACGTACCCCAGCGGTTCCTCGCTCTCCTCCCCGGACGAGGCTACGGCCCCAGGGGACGTCCATCCTCCGGACGATCTCAAACAGTTTCAAGAGCTGTTTAAGAGGGTGGCCTTCACGCAAGGCATCCAGACAGCAGAGGTGCAAGAGAACACCATAAGCTCCTCAAAAATTTGAGACCTCCGGCCTCCTCCAGAGTAGCAATACCGCTTGATGAAGCGATCTTAGAGTCCGCCACTACGATATGGCAGACCCCTGCGACTATTCCGCCTGTCCAAAAGAGAGCGGATAAGAAATACTTTGTGCCGGCGAAGGGCATGGAGTTCCTGTTCAGCCACCCACAGCCAAATTCCTTGGTGGTGGAGTCGTCGCAACAAAGATCAAAGACATCTCAATTCAGGACAGGGGGAACAGACAAAGATGCCAAGAAGCTAGAGCTGTTCGGCAGAAAGGTCTACTCCTCCTCCACTTTAACTTTGCGAATGGCAAATTACGTAGCGCACTTAGCGAACCATAACTTCGACAACTATTCCAGGTTAACCTCCCTCATGGACTCGCTTCCAGAGGACAATAAGCCGGTGCTCAAGGCCATAGTGCAAGAAGGCTACGCGGCCTCGAGGACGGGAGTTCAGATCGCCCTGGACGTTGCGAACACGGCAGCACGTTCCACAGCAACGCCCCTCCATACACAAAGAAAAGGTACTACCCTCAACAAAGACGGTACCAGTACCAGCAACAGCGCCCCCAGTACCACAGGGGTTACGAGCAAGGGCGACATCAACAGCACCAGCAGTACAGAACTCCCAGGCGACGTTCACAACAGAGCCGTGCGTCCTCGGGGCGGGGCCAAAGGCCACAAGTTTGACATACAGATCCAGGGCTGCGCCATCACTACCATCGCACAAGGTCATCCGAAGCGACTATTCCACCATCGCCTCCGACCATTCTACGACCAGTGGCAAAGGATCACCACAGACAAATGGGTGCTGGAGATCATAGCCACGGGGTACGCCATCCCCTTCCAGTCGCTCCCACTGTCACGACCTCCACCCAAGCCCCACCTCCAGGAGGCCTCCCATGTAGCGAGGCTCAGGCAGGAGGTGGACCATCTCATGCTCATAGGGGCAGTGGAAAGAGTGCCGGAGCAACTGTAAGGGAAAGGGTTCTACTCCAGGTACTTCCTCACGGAGAAAAAGACAGGAGGCTGGAGGCCCATCTTAGACCTTCGCGGCCTCAACAGGTACCTGCGCAAGCAACGTTTTCGGATGACCACAATCGCCTCCATCCTTACAGCACTGGACGATGGAGACTGGTTCGCAGCCCTCGATTTACAAGACGCGTACTTCCACATAACTATCCATCCGGCTCACCGGCGATTCCTCCGGTTCATGGTAGGCAACGAACACTTCCAATACAAGGTCCTACCGTTTGGCCTCTCCTCGGCCCCCAGAGTCTTCACCAAGACCTTGGCAGTGGTGTCAGCCTACCTGCACAGACAGGGGGTATTTATTTTCCCGTATCTGGACGACTGCCGCCTCGAAGGGGGAGGTTCTGCGCATGATACGCGTCACAGCAAACATGTTCTCTTCACTCGGCCTGGTTATCAATCTGGCAAAATCACAAATAGACCCCACACAGGACATAGAGTTCATAGGGGCTCGCATAAACTCGGTTACAGCGAGAGTATATCTACCAGAGGCTCGCTTTCGGGCCATCGGTTCCCTCGTGCAGGTCATCACCTTCAGCCCTACGGTGCCGGTCTTGACGTGCTTGCAGCTGCTGGGCCACATGGCAGCGGCGACGTTCGTAGTACAGAACGCCAGGTTACACATGCGCAGCATGCAGCACTGGCTGGCGAGTGTATACAAACCGGCAGTACACACCGTTCACAGGGTGGTGTCGCCCACAGCCGGGGTGCGCAAATCCCTACAATGGTGGGTAAACCCCAGGAACCTGCTAACAGGGGTACCCTTCCATCAGCTGCAAATATCGGTTTTTCTCACTACAGATGCCTCCCTCATAGGGTGGGGAGCGCACATGGGCGAAGAGGTGACTCAAGGACTGTGGTCACCCACGGAACAGTCACTACACATAAATATACTGGAGCTCAGAGCAGTGTTCAACGCCTGCAGACACTTTCGAGACCACATACAAGGCAAAGTCGTCGGGATCAGTACAGACAATACCTCCACCATGTTTTATATAAACAGGCAAGGAGGAGCTCGATCCCGTGCCTTATGCGCGGAAGCAATCCGCTTATGGAACTGGTGCATCGCCAACAATATAATCTTGAAAGCCTCATACTTGCCGGGTGCGCACAATGTGAAGGCAGACCAGCTGAGCAGGCATTTTGCACTCACACACGAGTGGCAGATCCGTCCCGATCTGCTACGGCCGATTTTCCATGCATGGGGTTTTCCCCAAATAGACCTGTTTGCCACTCAGCACAACAAGAAGTGCCCACGATTCTGCTCCAGGGCAGGACTGGGATGGGGGTCCCTGGGGGACGCGTGCGCGATCCCGTGGAGGGGCCCCCTGTTTTATGCGTTTCCTCCCACAGTGCTGATCCACAAAGTCTTGCAGAAAGCCAGGAGGGAAAGGGCCCAGATGAACCTGATAGTCCCAACGTGGGATCGACAACAATGGTTCCCCCTACTCCTGCGCATGTCGGACCGTCCACCGATGCCTCTTCCGGTGGCGCCGGATCTGCTCACGCAAGCCCAGGGGTCCATAGTGCACCCGCACCCCCAAAGCCTGCGACTGCAAGCGTGGTTAATCCATGGCTCAGCTCCCTAGAGAGCACATGCACAGTGGAAGTACAGCAAGTCCTAGAAAGTAGCAGGAGGACTTCCACCAGGAAGACCTACAAGCAAAAATGGACTCGCTTCACGGCTTGGTGTTCTACCAAACAGCTGGCCCCCCTTTTGGTGCCTATACCTACAATACTAGAGTATTTACTGGACCTCAAGAGAGGAGGACTCTCGCTATCCTTGTTGAAGGTCCACCTTGCCGCCATCTCGGCGTTCAGACATGAGGAGGAAGGGCACATGGTGTTCGCCCACCCTATGGTTACCAGGTTCCTCAAAGGGTTGGTAAACCTATACCCCCCTCGGAAACCGATTCCACCTTCGTGGAACTTGGACCTGGTGCTTACCACGCTAATGGGACCACCGTTCGAGCCCTTGGCCACGGTTCCCCTCCGCCTCCTTACAATAAAGACGACCTTTCTTCTTGCAATTACGTCAGCTCGTATGGTGAGCGAGCTCGCGGCAGTCATGGCAACGCCACCCTGCACTGTTTTTTCCAAGGAGGCGGTAACCATACGGCTGCATCCAGCCTTTGTTCCCAAAGTTTCTTCCGAGTTTCACATTAACGAACCTATTGTTCTACCCTCTTTTTATCCAAAGCCTCATAACTCCAACGAAGAGGCGCGCCTACACCTCCTGGACGTGAGGAGGGCGCTAGCCTTCTACGTACACAGGACCAAGTCCTTCCGGAAAACGGATAGACTCCTAGTCTCCCTCGCTCCCAAATCGAAAGGAGAAGGTCTCTCCTCGCAGACAATCTCAAAGCACATTGTATCCTGCATAAAAATGTGCTACGAGCTCAAAAAGACTCCTTTATCGGCCACTGCCAGGGCTCATTCCACTAGGGCGGTGGCGGCATCAACAGCCTTTTTGAAGGGCGTTGCGTTAAAAGACATTTGCAGAGCGGCGACCTGGTCATCCTACGACACCTTCGCCAAACATTACGCCCTTCACAGGGTATTCCAAGAGGATACCTGTCTCTCTGCAGCGGTCCTCTCGGGGGCAAGCTGCACATAATCCGATTACCCACCTCCTATCTTGGGTTACTGCTGGGTAGTCACCTATTGTGGAGCACCCACGGGGACACTCGAAGAAGAAAGACAAGTTACTCACCGTAGTAACGGTGGTTCTTCGAGATGTGTCCCCGTGGGTGCTCCACTACCCGCCCATCCTCCCCACTTCGGATCTCTGTTAGTGTTTTGCAGGGGCACCCGAGGCGGTTGGTCGAGGAACTGGCGGGGACCGGATCGCGCACATGGCCAGGAGCGCGCAAGGGAGCGGTGCGCACCGGCACATGTGCGGTCCGGCAGAAACTGCTTGGAAGATCCGATCTGCGGCGTCGGGCGAGCCGGACACCTATTGTGGAGCACCCATGGGGACACATCTCGAAGAACCACTGTTACTACGGTGAGTAACTTGTCTTTTTCTGTCTTTAAATCTCCATCCTGCTTTTTTAAATATCTCAATGTCCAGGATTTTAATACAGTTTGAACCTCTCTTGTCCCAGATTCTCAAGACCACAGCTGTTGCTGAACCAGGGAGTCCCAGCCACAGAGGTTGCTAGCAGTTTGAGGGCTCAGCCAGTCTGGCAGGCAGTCCCACTGGCTGGGAGTGGAACCAGCTGTTCCTGGGCAGGGAACCCCAGCAGCCAAATGTGCAGATCTGCCACCAGCCCTTAGCAGGGAGCCCTGGCAGCTCTGGGCACAGAGCCCCTGCAGGCCACAAATAAGGAGCCCCCGCCTGCCCCGGTAGGGAACCATTGCTGGGAGCTGCAATGCGGGGGAGGAGGGGCCAGGAGGAGCTCCTACCCCACATGCCAAAGAAAATTGGCTCTCCGTGCTACTTTTGGCACCTGTGCTGGTAGCTGCTGACCCCTCCCCTAGATTGCTCTCTCGATTAGTCCAGTTAGCACTACTGCTGAAGGGGATGGATCTTGGGAAGCCATTAACATTTAGAGGAAATTTATGCTTTTCTTCATGGATGTAAAGAATTTTCAGAAAGTACATCTCAGCACTGTTTGAGAGAGGAACCCTGTATGTTTCTCATGGCTTCGGGTTCCCAATTCTTGTCCCTCCTGTGCTCACAGAAGAGGGCCACAGACACCCTAAAATCTTTCGTAATCTTTAACAAAGCTGTAACTTCATTTCTGTTAAATGTTAACATCATATTCCTGGCTAAGTTCAGCCAGATCACATTGAGTAAACTGATGGTTCTTAATATCAATGTGGTATATGTCACAATGTCATTGTTGAATAAGCAGAGATGGTATATTGAGCCATCTCTAATCAGTTTGTTGTAAGTATTCTTGCTGACAAACTCTATTGTTCCTTGAGTTGGACATAATCTAAAGAAGTTCATAAATCTGGAAAAGTGAAGTTGTTTGTCTTTCAAAATCTGCTTAAAATGCCTCACGTATTTTTTGCCAACTAGTCAATAAAACACTCTTGAGTGCTTTTTCTTAAAGTGTCAATACTAACAGAATTTGCAGCCTTCCTGCTGTCATTCCTGTTTCTCAGTTTGGTCACTTTTAAGATTAAGACTTTTTAAAAAAAAATTTTTACTCAGTACTTCAGCTTGTAGACTTAGCTTGCTAGCATAGGAGAAGAATGCCTGTTCCATAAGGTCTCCAACCATCTCTACTCTCATTTAAGAGAGTATAATAACTATGTATTATATTTGTGTGCTGTATTTAATTGTGACATCTTAGTTTATTTCTAACCATGTAATTTACTCTGACCTGTCTTTTGTATTCCCTTCTTAGCTTCACTCTGCTCTTTTCATCTTACAACAGATACTGGTGTAACCTTTCTTCAGCTATTTAAAAGTTCTGTTTTCTGTCTTTCTCCACCACCCCTTTATACCTTTGCAGAAGTAATTATTTTTCACCTCCCCTCCTACATCTTGTTGGTCCCATTTGTCCCTCAGTGTTCAAAATACTCCTTCTTACTACTCTGACCCATGTATACTCTCCCTGCCCCCAGAAGAGCTGGGGCTTAGTGCAGTCAGCCATGGGCCCCCTCCCCGTACGCGCTCTCAGAGCCACATATGGAGCAGTAGCATTGTGATGCTGCGGTGTTTCAAAGCGGCCCAGGGCAACTGCTCCCTTTCCCTCCCCCAGTGGGCAGGCCTGTCTGTGCTATAATTTAAAGGAGGAGAGGTGTGCTGCGAAAGTTGGTCGTATTGAGACGGGAAAGGTTTGGAGCAGATTGTTCAAGATCTGGGAGCAAGCATTCTCTTCAGCCCATAGATACTAGTACGGGGCTTTTTGTGTGAGTAACAGGTGCCCCTTGTCTGCTTTTGGAAGCAGAAATTGAACCTGAATCCTAAGATACCTTTACATTTTTGAGCCTTGGAAAAGTGTTAATTTTAAGGATCACTAAAAGCTCTCCAAATGTTTTCTAAATGGCTGTTCCACTGTCTTTTTGTTTTTTGTTTCAAGTTGAACAGTAAGATTTTCTTCGTCTATATTATAAAATACATTGAATTAAAAAGTTTTTTGTATTTTTGCCCAGACTGAGGTGATTGTGCTGCATGTGCAAGAGACTCTATGTAGCATCTTAACCAGAGAATTGTGTGAACTAACTCGTGTGGTGTACAGTAAACTTTCTTTCGTATCCAGCAGCTCCAGGACCAGGAAGTTGCCAGATACACAAACATTATGGTTTATCAAGAGTAGCTATGGGGAGGCACAGGCAGAAGTCAGTCCCCACCCATAAGAAGGTTCAACTCCTCCTGCCCCCCAGCACCAGCTCCCCCCAACCGCTACCCCTTTACCTTTTTGTGGGGGCAGCAGGAGCCTCTGATGGGTTCAGGGAATGTGGCAGGGGGAGCTGCTGACTGCTGTCCTGCAGACACTCCTGTGTGGACACCACGGCCCCGGGAGCACCCGGGCTGAAACTGGGAAGAGCAGCCACAGCACAGTGGGACTTGTCTGGCAGGTCCGAGCAGAGAGCTATAAATAAACCCGCACAGCCTGGCGGGGACATGCCTTTTTTTAAAGGAAGCTGTGTCATGCCTCAGGGTTTGCTGCTGTTATGCTGGTTATCTGAGAGTTCCGGTTCATCACATACTGGATGAACAAGAATTTACTTGTATATGTATACTTCAAGAGTTGTTATTGTAAGGAGGTAGGTTATTTCACTTTTGTATCAATTTACCCTTGCATCAGAAGTTACCAAACCAAGACATTTTGCTTGAGAAATAATTGACCTTGTGAGATGATAATTATAAATAAGGCTGTCTGCCTACATCTGTTTTTTCACGTGGTTGAAACTGCAAAATCTACAAAACTGACTGTTTCGTAGTGATACAGAAAGGATGATACATGATCTGAGAGGGTTCTCAGGAGTATAGTAATACTAGTCCCTGTCTCCATGGAGGAAGTTGACTGGCATAGCTATTCCAAAATAATTATTCTGATGTAATTTAGCTCTTCCAAAATAACTCCCATGTGAATACTTATGGACTAAATGATTTTATTCTGGAATACAATTCAGGGGGGTAGCCATGCTAGTCTGTTTCAGGAAGAACAGTGAGGAGTCCTGTGATGCCTTAAAGACTAACACATTCATTTGGGCATAAATTGTCATGGCTTAGAAACTCTGGAAAGGTTACCCTATTTTGTGAGCAGATTAATTATTCCATAAAAGTCACTTTTTTCCAGAGTAGTATGTCATGGTGGGAAACTGTTTCATAATAGCTATATGAGAGAGTTTTACCATATGGACAATGTCTTACAATGTCCATGGTAGAATTGCTAGTTTTGTATGTGTTAACCTTTCCCCAGTTCAGCACATGCATAATTGTAGCTTCACTGACTTTGGTGAGACTGACGTACAAAAATGTATTTAGGTTTCTTATTGGCTTGGGTCTTACCTATGGACAGGCACATGTAAGAGATCTTTTAGAAATTTTCTTTTCTTAAGCACTGCAATGACACTTCTAGCATTAAATTTTCTGTTGTAGAATAATGGAAAATTTATATGGTGAAAACAGTAAAATATTATGCTGTTCTTTTCAGGGATCCGTCCGTTTCTAAATCTATTGAAAGAATTTTTAAAATCTGGGAAGACAGAAATGTATATCCTGAAGAAACCATTGTGGCACTAAAGGAAGCTTTAAGTAAGTCGTTTTTATTTGCCTTTCTTAACATATGCACTAATTTAATGTGTGCTTGTAGTAGTTATAGGGTCTGAAGTCAGTAGAACATTAATCAGTGTTTAAATGCATTCATTGCTGTTTCTGCACTTGCAGGGCTTAAAAAGGGAAAGGTAATAGATTAATATGAGCTTTGTGATTATTTGAGCAATTCTGCTATTTAAAACCAATATTAAATCATTTGATTTTTAACCATAGTGTAAACTACAATTTTACGAGTTGATAGCAAATTTATATTGTTTAAGGTGACTCCTTATCTTAAAGGAGTTCTGAGTAGCAAGCCTACACAGAAGCTGGTTGTTAACTCTGAATTTGTCCTTGGCTCCTCCCCTTTATCTTGAAGTTTCAGGACATCCAGACTCTCTACAACTTCAGTTTATACAAAGAGTTCATCTCGGAAGAGCAGAGTAAAAATAATCTCTTCCATTTTATCTCTGTAGATATTGTAATAGTCAAATGTTATTGGTAAAATATCTACCATATTCAGAAAAAATATGGAAACACTGATTAGAGTATGACATTGCTTGTGTAAATATATTTTTAAATAATCTGAGATTCCAAATATTAACTGAAAGCAGCGTGTACATTAAAACTAAACAATGGACGAATCTGTTCTTTCTTAATGTGAACAAGATTTGTATCTGACTCTGTTTTCCTTGATTATGTTGTTCACAGTTAAAACTGCTTTTCTGTTGCTGGTTTAGGTGTGGCTGTATGTGATTGTGGTATCTGTAATTGTTTGTTGAGAAATATAAAAACCCTATGCTTGCTTCCTGGTGAATGGAATGACTTTCAGTTAAACATTATACCGATTTCACTTATATGGATTTGTATGTGTTCTACTAATGATTTGAAATCTCCTACCGCTTTTGTGATATCTTTTAAAAGTTGGCTCGTGCTTAAATTTGATTTAATAAATATTTGTTACACTGTCTTGCAACAAACTTTTCAGTTGAATGCAAGTCGTCTTAATTTACACTTTGGGTAAGTAAATGCTCAGTTAAATGTCCAAACAACATACATTACTATTCTCCCAAAATGTTTTCCTACTTGTCTTTTTTTGTGGACCAATAATAAATAATTCACTAAGAGTTTGTAAAGAGCAAATTATGTCAAGCACAGTAATTATTGAATCCTCTGTTCTTTTAAAGGTGAACAGAAACTTGCTTTAAAATAGAATGACAATAATAGAAGTTGCTGTATTCCTGAGTAAACTTAATTTGCCTTGGGCATTCAACAGCTCGTCTAGGAAAGTTGGTTTGTGAATTTTAAAACAAATTTTTGTTAATTTTTACCATATGACACCAAAACCAGAGACCTTTAAAGGAATCCCATAATGCCAGACTGCAAAAAATGAAATGTTTTCCAGGTACCACTTTCAAAACTCAGAAGCAGCAGAAAGAAACTCTGAACAAACAACCGAATAAGCCGTGGAAGAAATCTCAAAGTAAGGAAACCATGTCAGCTATCTGAGCTAATATTAAAAATGCCTTCTTGAGGAACAGAAGAAAGACTAGTGCAAAACTGGCAAAGTACCTGGTCTAAAGTATGAGCAAGCATATTTCTTCCAGACTTGTGAAGTTCCTTACTGACATGTGTAAAACACCAAGGAGTTGCTGCTAGAAAATTCCTTTTTTAAGGAATGAAATGTGAATAAAACTTTAAAGAGCAAATGTTATGAACAGTAGAAAAAAAGAGCTGGTGAAACTTCTTGGAATCTAGACTATTCAGACATGAAGAGAAGACAGACACGATAACCATGTACATTGGCAACAGTGAAACATGGTGGACATTCCCTTCAAGTTCAGGAATGCATCTTCGACAGCAAACTAGATTATAGGCTAAATGGAATACTTACAGTGAGGCAGAGCAGTTAATGAATCATTCAAAACAATGAGGAGTACAGTTTGCTAGCTGGAGCCACATTTATATTGTATCAGTCTCTAACCTTGCAATAATTATAATATGGAAAATCCTTGAGTTGGCAAGAAAGCAAGATGATGGAACATTAGATATAAAAAAAAAACTTGGCATATGCCACTCTGTGAATGCTGAGACTACTGGACTAGGAGGACAATAAAAGGGGACAGGAGGGTTGGAATCTTGTATTACCAGAAAGAATTCAGCTACAAGATGTGTATGGAATATCATTTTCTAGAACAAATTGGACAAGGGAGCTAGCATTTCTTATGTAATCATCTTATTGTTCATTTCTTTGCTATTTTAAAGTAACCAAATGAATTTAGATCTCATGAAATGTGATTCCATGTTTTTTCTCCTCAGTCTCTAAATGAAATATTAGAGCATAAGTATAAGTGCAGGGAAATCTTTAAGGAAGGAGATTGGTTAGTCCAAGTAAAGGAGTAAGTGATGCATCATCGTTAATGGGTCAGTTCTGTGTCTAGAGTTCAGGAAATATGATTTTCTTCTCTTTAGAGAATTATAAACTAGCACCCGATGTTAGTGGATGAACCTTTGCAAGAACATTTATACACCATACTGCAGGAAAAGGTTTTTCACTAACTTTTTATGTAGTGCGTATATAATATGGAAAATCTACAGGAACTTTTTTACTTCTGAATCGCGGTTCTATGCTTTCTAACGTTTCAGGAAAACAGATAGGAGATTGAGTGATAGCTGTGTGGCGTTGGGGGGGAAAGAGTATAAAGAAATGGCATCCTATTTATGTCTTGCATAGAACTGTGTTAAAAGGCTTTTGAAATAGAATGGTCTCTTCTAAATTTTGATTGAAGTCAGTACTGAGTTTGTTTTACTTAATCTTTGTAATTGATATCTTAACTCTTTACACCTTTTTTTGCCAACAGCATCCACAAATCCAAAAGCTGCTCTGAAGTCAAAGATTGTTGCTGAATTCAGAGTAAGTTAAACAAGTGAAAATCTCTTTTGCATTAACCTCTCTCCTTTCACAGTAATTATGTTGACTAGTTTGTATCCAAATGTAACTGGAGCTTGGCTATTGCCCTCTGCGTTGATTTGTTCATAATTGTACAGTGTGCACAGTGCCCTAAGGCTGGAAGCTCTACAGGGCTGCAGTCTGTTCTGTAAGGTGTCAGGTATGTTGTTCTTTGAAAACAGGGTGTGAAAATAGAACCAAGAGAATGGAGGCAGATGTCATTTGGCTGTGATACTAAGCAAAGAGTAGAAGCAATTAATTCTTTCACATAATTTAGAATTACTTGATACAAGAAAGTAATTTGCCATTTTACTAAGAGCTGTAGCTTTTGTAACCGTAGAATATAATTATATAGTTGCGCATGGTTTTACTCACAGGATCTGAGGAGACCTTGAAGTCATCTATCCAGTCTCCTGAACTCATGGAAGAACCAAATGCCATCTAAACCTGTAGTGTTGAACCACTTACAAAGCAGTAGCCGCTATAGTGAGCTAGCCACATTATTCTGAAAATGTAGACACACTCAACCAGCCAAAGAGCCACATGTGTTGGATAGTGTTTTGGACGTCATGGATCTAGACCATACCTGACAGGAATTTATCTAAACTGCTCTTAAAAATTTCCAATGATGGAGATTCTACAACTTTCTTAGGTCTGCGGTGTCCAACATGCTTTCTGTTTACCACATGTGGTGGACTGGACAGCGCAGTGTGGCAAAGTGGCTCTTTAGAGCTGCACACGTGGCACACCCTCCGTGCACGCACCCCAGCACTTGGTGGGACAAGTGTGCGGTGGCAGCGGTGCAGGTGGCTCTTCCTGTGGCTGGTGCGGCATGGCTCAGGGATGGGCGGCTGGCATAGTGTGGTGCAGTTCATGGTTGGGCGCTCTGGTGAGTCACTGGCAGTTTGCACGGGGGATTGGAGTGTAGGGTGCCTGGCTGGGAGTAGAGTTGATGGGGCTTGTTAAAATTCTTGTGGACACCACTGCCCTTGGCAATTTACTCCAGTGCTTACTCCTGGAATCCTGATGGTTAGGGTTTTCCCCTAATGTCCTGTCTGAATCTCCCTTGCTGCAGTTTGAGCCCATTGCTTCTTGTCTTATCCTCAGAGGTTAAGGAGAATAATATTTCTCCCTCCTCCTTGTAATAACCTTTTATGTACCTGAAAAGAGTACCCTCCCTCTTCTCTTTTCCAAACTAAAGAAACTTAATTATTTCAGTCTTACTTCATTGTTTTCTAGAACTTTGAACATTTTTGTTGCTCGTCTCTGGACTTTCTCCAATTTGTCCACTTCTTTTCTGAAATGTGGTGCTAAGAATACTCAAGTGGAGGCCTAATCAATATGGAATAAAGCAAAACAATGAATGACTTGTCTGTAACTTGCAATACTAATATACATCCCATACGTTTTTGTTTGCTTTTTGGAATAGTATTAGACTGTTGACCCTCATTTGTTTTGTTCCATTATGACCCCAGATCCTTTTCCACAGTACTCCTTCTTAGGCACTCATTTCCCATTTTGCGTATGTGCAACTGATCTTTCCTAAGTGGGAGTACTTTACATTTGTCCATATTAAATTTCATCCTGTTTACCTCACTCAAACCATTTCTCCAATTTGTCCAGATCATTTTGAATTAGCCTATCTTCCAAAGCACTTTCAGCCCCTACTAGCTTGGTGGTATCCAGCAGCTTCGTAAGTGCCATTATCTAAATAATTGATGAAGATACTGAACAGATTCAGAACTGATTCTTGCAGCTTCCCACTCATTATGCCCTGTCAACATGACTTGTACATATAAGTATAGGAACATTTTCTAGGGCCTTGTCTACACTCAAGTGTTTACTGGTAGAGTTACATTGGCAGACCCTCCAAGTGGAGATGGAGCTTATACCAGCAAAAGTTATTTTGCTGTTACAGCTTAAAACGGTTCCATGAATGGAATTATCTAAACTGACAAATGGAATTTTTCCAGTAAAACTACATGTACATGAAGGTTTTTGTTTGTACATCTGTTAGTCATGGTGTAATTTTTTTCTATACTCTTAGGGATGTTAATAAAAAGTAACCATAACTGGTTAAAATGTTAATCAGTTAAACTTTAAATGGGGATCTAGAAGTGCAGGGCAGTGCTGCAGCACCACCGTGTTTGATACAGGGACTCTCAGCAGCAATAGAATCTTGGGCTCTGGCTGGCAGCAAAGTTTAATCAGTAAACTGTTCACTGAAACTGAGAAGGCTGCTGCTATTCAGGTAACCAGTTAAATGTTTACATCCTGAATCCTAACCTACATACCTATGCTGGCAAATATTTCTCATATTTATTAGCCTTAGAGTTCTGGTTATCACCTTGTTCATTTCAATTCCATGTGTTATGACTTAAAAATATCTGAATTTACATATTCCAGCATCAGTGAAAAAGTCTCTGCCTTGATAAGTGATAACATTTTGTACTTTTTAAGTAACAAGTATTCCACTGAAATGCTAACATTGTAAAAATAGGGCCTCTCTTCTACAGAATATAATGAGGATGTTACTCCTGTTTTTCAGCCACAATCTCTTGTTGATGAATTGTTGTTATATAAACGTTCAGAAGACCAGATAGAACTGAAAGAGAAGCAGCTTTCAACTATGAGGGTGGATGTATGCAGCACTGAAACACTTAAATGCTTAAAAGGTACAAGTCATGTTGTCAAAGGAAACAAAAGTGTATCAGTAACTTTAGTAATTTATGGGCTCTGTTACATCAGAGATTAAATTTCTGCCTTATTTGCCTATGAGTTTCAGACTGCAGAATGCTAAATGATATCAAGTACAGTTAACGTATTTTCAGAGGTTTCAGCTCCTTTTATTTTAAAAAATACAATACTTCAGTACTCTACTTTAATGATCTAATATACTACAGCAATACAGTAAACCCCTGCTTTACGTGATTTCAACATATGCATTAATTGTATTAATACAAATGTTGAAATCATGGGCTCCAGCCGCCCACTTCCCCTGCTGCTGGGAGGAGAGGGGAGGAAGCCCCTCAGCCCCAAGGAGCTGGGAGTCAGGTGCAGCAGCTCATGGTCAGTTTCCTGGCTCCCACAAGTAGCAGGGAGCCAGGAAACTGACCAGGTAGAGCTGCGCATGGCTCCTGGGGGCTCAGGGAAGGAGGGGGGAAGTCTCTCAGCCCCTGGGAGCAGGGAGCCAACTCTTCCCTGGTGGCTCAGAGGCAGTGGGGAGAAGCCACTCAGCCCCTTGGGAGCCAGGAGCAAGCAGGGGAGGTGATGTGTATAATGTCATTTGTCTTACTCTCTTTTAGACAAAACAGGAGGAAAAAAGTTTTCCAAGGAATTTGAAGAAGCAAGTGCAAAGTTAGAAGAATTTGTAAATGGTTTAGACAAGCAGGTGAAAAATGGCCCCTCACTAATTGAAGTGCTTGAGAATGCTGGTATCTTTTATGAAGCACAGTATAAGGAAGTCAAGGTGGTAGCAAATGTAAGTGGAAAGATTTCCCCAATAGCAAATATCTTTTTGTCACTGCATTACTAATAAAAGCATGTAATGAAGAATACAAACTGATATGGTTGTGGAGTGTAGAAGTCTGTTAAATCATCAAGCCGCCTTAATGTAATAATTCAGCTGATATTTGGGGATATGTATGAAGCTAAACTCTCAGATTATTTAATTCAGTTTTCCAAAATGTCTTATGAGTAATGCAGTTAATCAAAGTTTATCTGCGTTTGTGAAATTCTTTACTAGAGAAATGACTGATAAAATCTGCGTGTACTAATGAAGGAGAGAAGAAATTGTAGAGATCAGCTAATGAGATAGAGATTATTGTTAAGGTTCATTAGTAGCGCATAATTTGATTTATTTTTCTCATGTTTTGCAAAGTCTCTATGTAAAGAAAGAAAAGATTAATTTATTAGGCTGAGTGTAAAGTTAACTTTGAGAAACACTTTTGGTAATCTAGATCTGAGATGTACCTTTGGGAACTGAAGTTTTTCTTCTTTTCGTGAAGCTTCGTAACAAAAATTATAGTTTATGAATTTCAAAAAATAGTCACATGAATCTCCCTTCTCATGTCTTTGCTCTACTGGCCATATTGAAAAGCTAAAGACTTAATGCAGGGGCAGAAGTGATTTGGGAGTTGAGCATGCTGTAATTGATGCTACAGAAATGTTACAAAAGCATGTTGTTTTCCTTTTTATAAAGGACACAAAATTAAATATGCCTTTTCGTGTGTGTTAGGCTTATAAAACATTTGCCAACAGAGTGAGCAATCTAAAGAAAAAATTAGATCAACTGAAAGCCACTCTTCCTGATCCCGAAGAGTCACCTGTCCCTTCTCCAAGTATGGATGCTCCATCTCCAACTGGGTCTGAGTCCCCTTTCCAAGGAATGGGGGAAGAGGATGGTATCCAGTCTCCAGCAGTGGCAAGTGAGAGGTCGGCCTCTCCTCAGCCTGTGGCAGACAATCGGGATGTAGAGGACATGGAACTGTCTGATGTGGAAGATGATACATCTAAAATTATTGGTATGTTTTGTGGAAAAAACTGTAAAAAGGCTTAATAGTTTTATACCATCCACAGTACTATCCAGGCAAAAACAGCTTTTCCAAACCTCGGTTAAGATCACAACTGATATTGAGAAGCTTTCCTTGCTGTGGGAATATTGCACGTCAGTGCTATGCCAGTTCTTCAGCAAAAATAGGGAGGCCATGACCAAGTATTCTTAACTTAAAAAACAAGCTTCAAAATACTGGTCTTCATGAGGCTGCCTTAAACGCCCAGCAGTTCAGTAAAAGGCATGAACAGTGACTTTTCCTCTGAGCCTATAAGTTAATTTGTTTTAAACCTGAGACACATTGAGAAGTTTACAGCTCTTAGGCCAAAAGACTTCTGAGGCATGTTGAACTTTCCATGTTTTCTCTTTTTTATATTTGAATTAGTGGAGGAAAGGAAGGAGAAACAGGCTGCTCCTTCTTCAGCACCCACGAAGACTGAAAGTATCCCAAAAACAACACCCTCTGTAGTGGTCACTGCTACACCAGCAGCAACAACTCCCACTCTGACTCCGACAATTCCCAAGGCAGCGAGCACAGCTCCTGTTCCTCCATCGCCAGCACTTAGTCTGCCAAACCTTGCCAATGTTGACCTGGCGAAGATCAGCTCCATTCTTAGCAGCTTAACTTCAGTTATGAAGAATACAGGTGAGCATCTAAATTGCAGGTTGTGACTGAGTGTTGCTTTTTAGCAGAGACAGAATTCTGCACTCTAAAAACAGCAACTTCGTTGGTCAGATCTCTCTGTTTCTGTCGTATTTTAGAACTAAAACATTAAATTCTAATTCAGTCTGTTTATAGTTTCAAGAGAGCTGTGGAACTATGTACCCTTTTGCTATAATTTTAAACATGCTTCCTTCTAAACGATTTAAGGGCATTGGTAGTGTTAGGTGGCACCATGTCCTACTGTGAAAGTCAAGTCTGTGCACCACAGTGATCTTAAGATGTATCTATGCTAGGGTTCCTACTGTTGTTTACCCTGCAGCAGGGAAGGTCACCATGCTAGTCGTAGACAAGGCTTTCCCAGCTGCTGACATTTTTAACAGTCATGTAGATCTGTGTGATACTGTTAAATGCTGTTGGCCTCAGGAGCCAGGCCTAAAGGAGGACCTTACTGCAACTCTGATATTAGTGATCATTGAAAATTTTAGCCAGAAAAGACTATGTTAATAAAGCAGTATGTGTGAGCCGTATATTTGACTGTTTTCATTGCTCTTAGACGTAGCATTTTGTGTTTCTGAGCAGCAAATGTTTTCACCTCAGGGGTCAGTCCTGCATCAAGACCTTCACCAGGAACCCCAACAAGCCCCACGACTCTTACTGGTGGCCTGAAGACACCTGTTGGGGGGACGCCATCTGGTCCTCCAAATCCATTAGCAAATATTCTTTCCAAAGTTGAAATAACTCCTGAAAGCATTTTGTCAGTTCTCTCCAAAACCCAGACCCAGACTGCACCAGCATTGCAAGGTAAGTATATGGTGCAATGAAGTGGATTTTAAATAACTAACATCTATATTTGGATGGCAGCATTGCTACTAAAACATTCTACTGTGTATGCTCTTGCAACAAGACTTATGTGATAGGAAATTAGTTTGTATATGTAACACTTTTCCAAATATAAATTACCTTTGGCAAGGTAAGAGTAAGTCAATTTTGCAACAGATTTGGGGAATGGTTTTCCTTATATTTATTCTTTTTAAAAAAAATCTCTTTAAAATCTGATGGTTTAGCGTACCACCCTGGAACATTACTTGCTTTATTATTTGTAACTTTTATGAATAAATCTGAGTTGCACCATAAGAAAATAATGTTTAGTTGCTGGACTTCACCTTGGCTTTCCAATTAGCCATTGTATGTGTTTGCTGAAATCTTATATTCCATAGAGGAAAAAAAAACGTAGCAGAGCAGGGGACCCATAAGTGAGTACCTCTTGGATTCTGTTGCAAGCTCTGTGAGGGAGTTTTAGTGGTTTGAGCAGACAATTAGGACCTGCAGACTCCTAGGTTTCTGGAGTAACGGGGTCCTTCTGCTACTTGCTTCTATGATCTTGGTTAATATAATCCCTTCAGTGTCTCTGCTTAACTGGCTGTAATATGGACATAATATCTGTGTGGTTTACATGTATATCTTTCTTTATATTGGTAAAACAATTTGAGATCAAAAGCACTATGAAAATTAAAAGTAATTTGTGTTTAGTAATATATAGAGATGACAATCTAGCCATTTTGTTGGTTCAGATTTCAGGTAGTTTCAAAAATTTGTTTGTAGCTTCTCTGCTTACAAAGCCCATCACAGTGAAGGCTTAGTATGAGTTTTCTTTTGAAATGGTTGTCAGCTACTCTACCTCTTAAAATTATCTATTTAAAATGTTTTGTTTTTTCTCCAGGTCTGTCATCCTTACTTCAAAGTGTTGCTGGAAATACAGCTCAGTCAAGTGAAACAGCATCTCAGAGCACTTCAGCATCTCCAGCCAATACAAATGTTTCTTTCATGAAAGGGAGAAATATTTCTTCCAATACTCAGTCTTTTATGTCCAAAAGCTTTGGTTATTCTCCCAATTCCTCTACTGCTGAGGTTTCTTCAACTTCAGTTAACAAGGCTCCTGTTGGACATAGCCCAGGGCTTTCAAGTTCTAGTTTTAAACCACCAACAAATTCCCTTGGATTTGCCAGTACCCATCCTACCAGTCCTTCCCTTTTACCAACAGAAACTTCACTGAGTCAGTCCTCTGAGATTTCAAAAACAAAGCTGGAGGCAGAACCCACCTCTCCAAGTCTGGAAATGAAGATACACAATTTTTTAAAGGGAAACCCTGGTTTCAGTGGTTTAAACTTGAATATTCCAATTTTAAGCAGTTTAGGGTCCAATATCACATCAGAAAGCCACTCATCTGACTTTCAGCGTGGTCCTACCAGCACTTCTATGGACAATGTGGATGGAACGCCAGTCCGTGATGAAAGAAGTGGAACGCCAACCCAAGATGAGATGATGGATAAACCAACATCAAGCAATGTTGACACTATGTCTTTATTATCAAAGATCATAAGTCCTGGATCTTCGACTCCCAGTAGCACACGGTCCCCTCCTCAGAGCAGAGATGATGGATATTCTCAAGAACTATCTAATTCTGTGCCTGCCTATAGGCCTTTTAGTCTTGACAGGGATTCTCCAGCCAGCATGTATAAGCAGTCTTCAGATAATATGGAAATACCTTCTTCTTTAATGGAGTCCCCTCAGGAGAAGTTTTACCCAGACACATCTTTTCAAGAAGATGAAGATTATCGTGACTTTGAATATTCTGGACCACCACCATCTGCCATCATGAACCTGGAGAAGAAACCTGCAAAATCCATTTTGAAAGCAAGTAAGCATTCTGATGCTACTGAGTACCAGCCAGTTCTGTCTAGTTATAGTCAAAGAACACAGGAATTTAGCGTGAAGTCATCTTTTCCTCAGTCTATGAGGTCTATTCTTGATCAGAATGAGAGCTGTGATCCACTGTCATCGTCATCTGGAATGTATGGAAGTTACAGCCTACGAGCAAATGACTCTGGATCCGATGGTTCTCCTTCACCCAGTAAGAATGATGTGTTTTTCACACCAGACTCCAATCATAATAATTTATCAAAACCTGTGATACATTCTGGCCTGTCACAGAAACAATATCCAGACTCTCCCCATTCACTTCCTCACAGATCACTCTTTTCTCCTCAAAACACACTTTCAAATCCTGCCGGTAGACTATCCACATCCAGTGTGGAGAAATCTTTAGGTTCTTCCATTTCTGCCACTTCAACAATTGAGTTTAAGAACATGCTTAAAAATGCATCTCGCAAGCCTTCTGAGGAAAAACATTTTAGCCAGGTTCCTAAAGGTAGCTCACATGAAGGGGTTAGCCTGTCTAGTCTCAGCCAGGCTGGAACTTCTACAGGAGAGCAGCAGCAGCAGCAGCAGCAAGAAGAGCACTATCGTATAGAAACTAGGGTATCGTCATCTTGTTTAGACTTGCCTGATAGCACTGAAGAAAAAGGAGCCCCCATAGAAACTCTGGGTTACCATAACGCTTCCAATAGGGGAATGTCAGGTGAACCAATTCAGACAGTAGAATCTATAAGAGTTCTTGGGAAAGGAAATAGAGGACATGGCCGAGAGACAACTAGAGTAGGCTGGTTTGAGCTGAGTAATACAGGTAGTGGTTTTGATAATGGGTCCTCCAGTGCTACTGAGCTACCCAGCATGGGTACTGGCAGTGGAATTTCTAGCTTTCAAACACAGTACAAAGAACATGTGCCACAATTTCAGGAGAGTGTAAACAATTTCAGAACAAATAATTTCAGCACTGCTTTTGAGCGTCACATACCACCTCCTCCCATAGAGCATGGAACACCTTTTCAGAGGGAACAAGTTGGTCCACCTGCTGGACCCCCATCTGCTCCACCCAAGGATCATGGAAGCCTGTTTCCTAGGGATCACTCAGTTCCTTCACACATATCATCAGTGGATCACACTAATCCTTTTTCAAAAGAAAAATCCTCTCCACTCTCATTGCCTCATGCTGCCCCTCCTCCTCCTCCTCCATCATCTGTGGAACTTAGTGGGGTTCCATTTCCCACTCCCCCTCCTCCACCTCTCTCCGTGGAACATGGTGGCGTTCCATTCCCTACCCCGCCGCCATCTTCTGGGGAACATGGTGGCATTCCATTTCCTGCCCCTCCCCTCACCGTGGAACATAGTGGTGTCACGTTTTCCAAGGATCACGGTACTCTTCATCAAGGAACAATAAAAGAGCATTTTAATGTGCATTCAGGACCAAGGGAAATTGTGGCTCCACCTCAGCGAGACCACAGTAGTCCGTCCCTTGGTCTGGTTCGAGAAAACATAGGCCTAACTTCCCTTTCAAGAGATCAGCTTGGGCCATCCCATAGCGTTCCTTCCGTTGGCCCACCTCCGAGAGACAATGTAAACCGGAGTGGAATGGTGATTAGGAACCCACGATCAGACTTTAGGCCTAGGGAATCTTTCATAAACAGAGACCCATTTCACAGCTTAAAAAGGCCTCGGCCACCTTTTGGAAGGGGCCCTCCATTCTTTGCACCAAAACGCCCGTTCTTTCCTCCCAGGTACTGAGACAGACATGCATCTCTGTAAGTGAAGGTATTTCGGATATTCTAGAAAGCAGTGGAAGTAGTGCTTTCACTTTTGTTTTTCCTTAAAGAGCCCCATAACATTTTTCTAAATTAAATATGTTCTGGTACTTTTTTTCGGTTTATTTTTTTAAGCCATCCAGTTGGCATAACTCTAGAAAAATGTTTTAACAAAAAATAAGAAATTTCCTAAGAGTATTGCCGTTGAAATAAAACTTATAGTCATAAAAATGATTGAATGTGCGATGTTGGGATGTTATTTTTAGCTGATTACCAAATTGTTTTGCCTCATGAGTTCTCTAAACCTATGTCAAAAAATAGAGCTGGGGGAAGGAACTCCGTTGCTACTATTGATTAAGGAGAAGATAAAGGGTCCAAGCTTTTGACACCTTCCCTGTGGCAATAGAAATATTAACCCTTCCTTGTGCCTTTTGTTTAGGTTAATCAGTCACTTTTTTTTCACTCATGTCTGCTCAGTTGGTTCCTTGCTTTGAAGCTGTGGACATCTTGCTGCTTACCATTTCCCAGTGGCTCATAAGAATAGGGGAGGGATAGGCAGCTACCATGGTCAGTTTTCCAGTCCTTCTCTTTTTCTGCCTTTCTCAAAATGCTAAAGAAAAAAGTTTTCTGCTTTTCATGGTTGACAGCTTTCAGTGCTGAGGGGTCTTTGAACTTTTCTCTTAAGTTGGGGTTCAGAAAACAGTCTCTATAGTGTGTGCACTTCCTCTCCAGCTTGGCTTCCTTCCTCAACATATTTAAGAGGGTTATATTTTGCTGAGTGTAAATCAAGTAGTGCATTTAAAATAAGCAAATGCAGGGAGGGAGCCAGTGGTAAAACTCAGATCTTTTCTTACATTAACGTATACAGTGTGTGTTTGAAACGTGTGCCTGCATACACATGTACAAGCTGCATCATTTTTTTTTCTTGTCTTACACTGCAGAGTTAGACCAGGTGTAGTAAACTGTATTTACTTTTTTGTTAAGAGTATCATAAACTTACGTGCATTCAGTCACAACTTTTTTATTGTGTTCTGCTTGAAGTACATAATTCCATGTAAGATGAGAGAGAAACTGCATGCAGAAATGTGGGAACAGTACCTAAATATTCTTCCCACATGTTTTCAGAAACTCACTTCTGCTGCCAGGTGCATAGAGGATTTTCAGTGAATTTGGAATTACTTTTGGTTTGTTTTTTTTCAAGTGAGTAGAATGCAACATGTTACCATTTGATAAAGGTATGAGGAAAAGCTATAAAAATAACTACACATTGAGAAAATGGCAGCATTTGTGCTTGGGCTGTGTGTTTCATTTAATATATATACTACGTATAATTATATTTGCCATACACAAGTGAGTGAGTGAAAGGGTATATTGGTGTAGTTTATTGAATTGCTTGGGGTTTACAGAAAAAATTGTGTTAATAGTACTAATTCATAAACACCTTCTCTGTTAGTTTTCTGACCTTAGAGCAACTTTTGTTTTCCACTTCACTCAGCAGCAGGTGTCACTGCTGCTAGTCTGTAGTGTGGTGTATTTTTGCAGGGTTGTGAACTGGTGCACCTTGTTGCATGGACTGTTTCGGTTAAACAGAATTCCTGAAGAAGTAACTGCATATGCACTTCATGCAGACATTGAATATTTAAACTTTTTGGTTAATTTAACAGTCTTTATTTCTTTTCTGTTCCTTCTGAGTTCTGTTTTCTTTGGACACCGCAGCTCCTTTCAGCAAGCCTTCAATATGGTTATTGAATGGACAACACACCAAAGTACCTACTGTGAGGGTAGCTCATGTAAATTAAGCAAATGTTCAGAAAGTAAAAACAAAACAGTAAAGATATACAGCAAGAATACTACGTAATAAGAGGTGAGAATTCACTTATCCTATACTATGAAGTAAGATGATATAACTCTTTTCCCTATACACCAGCGCTCAGAATGTCAGATCATATTTCTTATTAGTGAGGAATAGACTTGCTCACCTACAAAACAATTGGAGATGGAAAAATGGTTAGGTCAGCATTCGTTTCATTATGTGCCCAAAATCCAGCCATACATCTCTTAAATTTTAGGATTTGTAGCACATGTATTTTTTTAATGTTTAATGCAGCTCTAAAAACTGAAAATATTTCAGATTTTGATGTGTATAAGAAACAACACATAGTTTAGCCCAACTTCTTTGCTCTACTAGAACATTTTAAATGAAGTTTTCAGTACCAATCTGGCATTGTTTGCCTCAAACCTAAACTACGCAGTCCCATGGCTTTAATATCTATGCTGGCTGGAAGGAACACTTTCAGAGAAGTCATGGCTTAAGGATACTTCTGTTGGAGGAAACTAAGGGGGTGACAAGATATGCAGGAGGTTCTGATGTAAGAAAGGAACAAATACTGATTAGAAAAAAAAAATCCTTCTAGAATAAAAGAATGTGAATTATTTCTGCTGCTCTTGCTTAAAGTGATGATTTCAAAGAATTACTAAGATCAGATGGTGACACCATTTAAGAACTGTTCTCCTGTCCACCTCACATGTCTGGGGATTGGCTTCCTCGCTGTTTGGGTAACTTGAAAAGTAAAAATGACTGATTTAAAAAAAGAAAAAAAACTATTTTAATGATGGAAGCTCCGTGTTTTTCGTTTGAGATTTTTTGTTTTATTCTGTGCTTGTTACTTTAAACAATGTCTACAGTAAGTGAAGACATGTATATATGTAGAACCACACACTTATATCTGGACATGAAGGCATTTATTCCTGTGTCTGTGATTTAAACTCCCCAGCCGTTCTTGAACTTTTGTATTTCACCTTATAAGAAAAAGAAATAAACACGTATTTTTTAAGTAAAGCATGAAACAGTGTCTCATGAAGGACATAACTTCATAAAGAAGAAAATAATCAAATTACAGACAGCCTTCAGTGTTCAATCCACCTGTTGTAGAAACACAGTGAGGGCAAACCAAACAATACTTTGGTACAGCTTAACCGCAGTCAGTAGAATTAACTTTTACTAGAAGTTATAAAGGCTTAAAATGTTCCCGTTCTAGACTTCTATTAGTGTAATACAGATATGTGTGTCACCAGACCTATGAGTATGCACCATTTAGATTTTTACTGTCTCCTCAGATATGCAATATGCATACCTACCTCTTTGGAAAATTTTCAGATATGCTATGGTGTGCATTGTATATCAGAGGGGGGAGGATCTACAGCTGTGGATGACTTTGATCTAAATATATTTAGAGGTTCTTTACCCATAAAACATTGTTCAGGTATGTGAATCCTGATTAGAAAATGTGAATAATGGTAACTTTTTTAAAACCATGCAGAATAAATGACCATATACTGAAATTATTCAAAAATAAGCTGCAGTGCTGTTGTTTCAAAACTGCTGTAAATATTGGCTGCTTTTTTGTGTGCCTGTTAAGATTAGATATGTTGGATTTATACGCAAGTGTTCCATGTGAAGAAAGCAACGTGCGTTAGAGGAAACGACGATAAAACTGCAGATCATTTTGAAATGTGTATTAATACATTTAATAAAATAACTAGTTCTAATGTTTTGATATTCTTTTTTAACTGGAACCTGTAAGTGTGCAGAGGGTGTAAGATTGGCTGATCCATGAAAATGATGAAAATATGGGCTGATGAGAACATCAGTTTTTTGCTCAACATTTGCAGTCTAGAAGAACAGCCAGATGTAGTTCAGCAAAGATGAAGTAAAAAATTTTAAGGTTAGAGTGGGCTGCACCCCCCGCCCCACACACACACTTTTTTAAAACTCTTTTTGGGGGGGAAAAAAAAGTCTAAAGGAAGAATCTGCCTCCAGCTCAGGCTCTGTGACCCTGTCTTGAAGAAGACTGAAAGAAATTTAAAGCTAGTGTTGGAAGATGGCTGTTACTTTCTTTTAATTTTACATAGCGGTGGTGTTTGGAGGCATATCTGAAATTATTGTTGTTTAGCAGTGCAAAGCACGGAAAATGAAGTGTCTTACCACTACCTGGGGGCTGAGACAACACTTAGTTACCTTTGTTCCCATTTATTTTTGTATTGCATATTAATAAAGTGTACTCTACTTGGTGTGGTTTCCTTTCAAAAGAGTATGTTCTTTGCACCAGGTTAATGGCTTCTTGATCATACTTATCTGTCATGTAACTTTAAAGGGTAGTAATGTTGGTTTTTCAGAATTGTTTTGGCTTCCAGTCCTTTTTGTCAGCGAGAGGATGGAACAGCTGCACAGCCTTCGGGGAAGCTGTTCTCAATGATTAGTGGGAGAATCACACTTTGTCTATATTTGCATAGCACAAGAGCAATTACGTAAATGTAATTTTTAATAACTTCAGAGTTTCATGGACATTGATATTTAACAAATTGTTTTAGCTGGGCTAACTTGGATTAGATTATTTTAAACATTGATTTTACTTTTTGCCACTTACGCTGATTGGCTATTTTTTACACTTCATTCATTATGGACAATAAGAATAGACCTCTAAGTTCTTTGTTCTGATATAATAGAACATAGTAATAATTTGGCTTTTAAGTGCTTCAAAGTCATACATAAATGAGGAATTCCTCTCTGAAATTGTTTCTTGAATAGGAAACATCTTATTTTCCAAGGTATAGTTTGTATATTGAAACTATGTCCACATATTTTGTAACATTTTTAGTGGAATAACTATTCAGGGATGTTTATGAATTGTCTTGAGCAAGGCAAAATTAAAAAAAAAATCATTCCTCTGTAAGAATTAGTACAAAGCATAAGTCAAGAGGCCCCTTCTACTCCAGTGCTTGTGAATCTAATGAAGACTCGCCCCTAGTTTTGAAGACAAGATGGTTACTGTATTTAGTGTTCTCTTTCATATGGAAGTCTGAGTCCAAGTGTTTTCTGACAGAGGTGGAATGCTGCTGAATTCAATAATCTTAATTGTAGTTTTTTTTTTCAATCTAGCTCTAAAGTAGAAGACAGACTCTAACTTAAATCCCTTTGTGTTTTGGAAATATAAAAGTCCCTCTCTTTGTGTCAGGACTCATGCAAAACATGGTCATATTAAAAAATATGCCAGCTCCTGTGCAGCACTCTGTACCTGCCAGGCTTAGGGGGAGTACAGTCTGTCATTCTATTGGGATGTTGCATCCACTTACCCAACCAAGGACATTTATTCTCCTCCATGTCAGCTGCTTTTCCTCCCTCCTTCTCATCTTTTTGCTTTTGATACCATTTCTTATTTTCTCGAAGATTTCAAAAAGTCCTTTCCAAGGTTTTCAAGAGAGGCCACACGATGTACTAATGTGGAGCAGTTTATTTGCTACCCTTCTCCAGCATGAGGGCCTTTGGTTTCTCCCCAGCTCAGAGGGTGTTCTGTCTCCCTACTTGCTCTTGAGATAATTCCTGCCATCTGTATGGTTTTTTTTATTTATCTTCCCTCTGCGCAGACCTACGAAAATCTGGCCTTGGTAGGGTTCTCTGTTAGCACTTCAGTGACTTCTAATCAAGTGAAGATGTTGGGGGAGATTTTTAAATGACCGCCCTGAAACCTTGCCCTTAGGTTTGGTTCCTGCTGGACTAATGCATCAGAACCACAAACCCCGGTTGGTTGAAACCTGCAAGGGGAGGCACATATATAAAATTGAGTAATTACTCATTTGAAGTTGCTGCACAAGCTTATAAATAGTAAAATCTAGCAGCTCACTCCTGTAGTTGTGTTGGCTCTGCAGTCACAAGATGCGTAGTGCTGAATGTAGAGGTTGGGCAGACCTTTTCCATGAGTGTGCTCACTTAGCAACTTTTCAGAGCACAACTACACTGTGAAGCATCACCTGCACTGTGGTGCATTTTCTTGCTGTGCTGTTACTGACCCTTGATGCAGGCAGAGCTGTAAAATCTCTGACTGGAGGCTTCTAATACAGAAATTCTGAGATAATGCACCACCACTGTTTCAAGGGGAGAGAGGCTATGTCTACATGACAGCCTAAACTCAAAATAAGCTACCCAATTTGTGCTATGCAAATTGCATAGCTTATTCTGAGTGTAGTTGAAATAAAGTGCTGTTTCAAAGCATCCTTTACTACTCTTGTGAAAAGGACTATGGGGATGCTGAAATAGCACACCTGTTATTTTGGAAAAATATTTCATAATGGGCAGGTGTCAAATACATGGAGTAGCTATTTCGGGATATTAAGGTATCCCAAAATAGCTCTGCATGTAGACATAGCCTGAATGTGCACAGCATAAAGAGAACTTCCCAGCATGAATAAAAGTGGGAGGGTATTTGAAAATTCCCTAAACTGCATTTGATGTTCTTGAGGGGGCTGCTTTACATTAGGGCAATCTGGAAGTCCAGGGTAGTAGACTACACAATTCTTCATCCTCTTTTAATTCCAATTCAATTAAATCAATTTTGCTTAAATTTTTAAGCTTTATGACCTGGATTTAGCTTTAGACCTTTGGGGTTTTGTTTTTTGTTTTGTTTTTTTTTTTTGCAAGTTTCCATTCAGTATATTTACACTCAGTTTTGGTAGCTAGCATCAGAAATGCCATTTTCCACCAACACGGCCACGCCCTGTGGCGCACTTCCAAATGGAGATTTTATTTCAAGATACCTTTGCTCATTTAGTAAGGTGCTGCTTAGCTGATATGCCGAGGCATCCAAACATATGCCAGCCCCAGGGTTGATTTAGCCAGCTGGCAGGATCTTAATTTAGCCAGCTGGCTGCAGTCTTGATTTGTTGACAGTGATGCAGGCACTTCCAAACTCTCATACTTTCATATGTCATTCAGTCCCTGGGATTGCTGGTCATGTGCAGTTCTCTACCTTCATTAGCGCATGCCAAGACCATGTGGTGAGCCACCATATGGAACTCAAGGGCTGCCCCAGGCTGCATTGTAATATGCTGGGAATGCTTTTGTCCTGTGGTCTGGACACCCGATACCTTTGCTGTAGTTAAGTGGGTTTATAAAACACAAGTGATTGGGGAAAAAGCCTACCCTTTCTGTGTAGACTGCTGAGGCAGTTTGCCATTTTCAGGTGACATTGGTGTGTCCCAAAGCATAATGTGGTAGGACAGTGACTGAATGTGCTGAAAATTAGTGGTGAGAGCTTTGGGGATGGAACATGCCATAGGTATAGTGGATCATTCTTTATAAAAAGTTGAGTTTCTTGAATGGCTATCTAGCTCTAACAACCTAGTGTCCATCATTATCTGCTTCGGACCTTGCAAAGCAAAGGAGCCCCTTGCTCAGGTGGAATTTTGTGGTGCGCTGGTAGCTGATGGTACCACTTGGAAAACAGCCACCACAGCAATGTGTATTTTGTTCCTACAATTCATAGAGGTCATAAGGCAAGAAACCAGACCTGGTAGTCAAACCCTTGTACTGAGTTGTGGTGCCATTCCCTTGAGAAATAGTCACTGTTCTGCCACGGTGTTTGCATAAGGCTAATTCTATGCCTCCTCCCTCCTTCCCCTGTCATCCACTGCTAACGGCCAGCACTGCACTCTCCATGTGGGCAGTGTCTCTTCTGAAAATCTTGATTTCCACTCCACAGATGCAGATGAGAATTACTAGCTTATTGAGGGGAGGGAATAATTAATAATTCAAACATTTGGAAACTCATTCAGCAAGCTCTTACCTTTGCTGACCTGTTTGCATTTGGGCACCAAGGTCTGTACACACTAACATTTGTAAATTTGTTTAATGTTTAGTGTACTAGTTGACAAACCAGTCAATGTGCTGACGTGATTTGAATAGCTACCACTTCTACCGCCTCCCCTTCCCCAGATACCTACAGGCTTGGCTGGGGTTTCTATTTCATTTAAAAAATCACATAGTCCATTTTAGAAGTTTGAGCAGGTACAGGATTCTGTTGTTAGGGCTTTCAGTGTGAACATGGTTATAAGGCTGGAATTTTCATAGGAGCTGAAAGGAGTTGGAGACAATTCAATTTGAAACTAAATTTGGCACTTAATTCTCTGACACACCAAGCCTTAAATTGTTCATTTTTTCTCTTCCTTCTACAGTTTGCACAGCTAACATAAACTTGGCTTGAAAAGAAGCTTTAGACCTTGGGTAAAATTAGAAGTGTCAGGTCCTGTTTTGCAAAACTACTGCCCTGCATGCTATGACCTTCAGGGATGCAAAACGGATTTGTGTTTCTATCAATCCTGCCGGAGTAGCACATCTCAAGATTGTTGTGTTTTGCAGCATTGATGAGGCCTAGTTTTCCCTTTTGATGCCTTTTGCCACTTTTTATCTATGCTATGGTGGATTTGTTTCTTGGTCCAAGTTTTAACTACTATCCACTGTTCAAGCACCTTATGTATTAAGCTCTCTGGGCAAGAACTGGGAAAACCCTGGTCCTGTAATCTGACAATTACTATTACATGTTGAAGGTGCCCTTTCTTATCACTCCTTCATAGTCTCTTTTGCAAATGTTCATACACTTCACAGACTCAGGTTTGGTTTTGCTAAGGCCAGAAAAAAAATCATTAGGCTCATCCAGTTGTATGTCCTGTGTCTCATAGGCCAACTATGGCTGTATCAAATACACATGGTTGAGTTAGAGCTGGTCACATGGAAAAGCATCTAAACTTGATTAAAAGATACAATGTGTGACTTCTGTAATAAACCAACAACTTCATGCAGTCTCCAGGTTGTGGGTGGTGACATTGGATGGTCCTGTGAGATGTTGAGGAACTCTTACCTTTAATGGCAGTTAGAGTAGTTAATGTCTCCCCAGATGCATGAGACAAGTGTACTTCTAGTTGGAGCCTGTCTTATTCCCATCAAAGCAAGGAGAATAAGCATTGGACTATTGTTTCTCCACAGCACAAGTAACTAACACTCACAGGTGAATAAAATGGCTTTTAGTTGTATTTTATTCCTGTCTTGTTCTAGCCAAAGCACGCTCCTCCCCTGCATTTATATTTTCAGCATTACAGTAGTTAGCAGCAACCATCTTTCTCCTGTTGAAGTGACAGACATTAGACACCAAAGCACTAAAATGAATAAGCAATGAGAGTTGTTTTTTAATGAAAAATACGTAAAATGGGATTCCTCCAGAGCACCCACACTGACTTTGCTTGAACCTCATTATAGTCATTGGAAGTATCCAGCTCTGCTTCTGAAGTTCCTGCCCATAGGTCGTGAGGTTTAATCTCATTGGATGAACAGATTGCCCAAGTGAAAGACCCTGGTTGAATTGTTAGTTGAGGTACATTAGTGTTACTATAATGTATAGAGAGTGAAACCTGGGTCTAGGCCCCCTTGTGCTATGCAAACTAATAAGATGGGCAAACGGTGGGAGTAGAAACAGGCATGGAGAGGGGAAGTGTCTTATCTAAAATCACACAGGAGGCCAGTGATGAAACATCTCTTCAATCCCTGTGCAAACTCAGAGCCACTGGATTAGTCTGCCTCTCCTGTAAAGCCTACAGATGAAATTCACATGGGATTTGGTCATCTAGAACAGCGTTTCCCAGACAGTGTTCTGAAGAACACTGCTGCATGATGTGAATAGGTGTTCTGTGAAAAAATGTTGATGTTAGTGATATTTTTCCTTCTACTATATTAAATATGAAAATATGTGTATCAAAAATACTAAGGTATTGGAATACTATCTAGATTAAGTATATTAATATAGCACATTCGTAATAGTATAGTGGTTGTCTGATGGGCTGAAACAAGTGTTCATTTGGATTGTTTTGGCACAAGTCATATTCAGAGAAATCATGGGATGCTTCACCTGAAAGGAGTATCCAACTCTCCAAATTTGTTCATAATAAGAGGATTTGCTATCAAAAGGTGCAAACACACTCCTCCCATTAAAAGAAAACTGTCAAATGTTGCTTGTTTTTATTTTCCAGTCATTTTCTGTAAAAATAACACATTTATAAAAACAAAATTTAAAAATATTTTTCCATACATAATTTGACTTGCATTTCTTCTTTGTAAAAATGTTTTTTGAGCTTTAAGAATGGACCGTCCTTTTTTGAACAATATTGTCCTTTCTGTTTTTTGTACAAAAGCACAACACTAACCGTCCTTTCAGCTGTTACCTTGATTTTTTTAGTTTTGTTTTGGGTTTATACTTGTATACTTATATACGTGTGTCCTTCATCATAAGGTTGCTAACCATCCCCCTATCAGAAGGACATTAGTTGTTCAGATGATTTTCTTTTGTTTTTTGTTCTTTGTACAATAAGACATCTAAGACGCTTAAATCAACTTTTACGCATTATGTGTGGCAATTTTTTTCATATGAACACTCCCCACACCTCCCATCAGCCTGTTTGTGTTCCATCAGTATATTCCAAGCTCAAAAATGTTCATCCTGTGGAGGAAAAGGTGTGGGGTTTGTTTTTGTTTTTTTTTTCCTTTTCCAATGAGAATTTTCTGCCAGTTATGAGTGAGCAAAAGGCAAGAAATGGTCAGTGTCTATTTGAGTGTTAACTCAGTTTGTGAAGCTTTTTTCTGGAGAAGAAACAAGTTAAATTTTCTGTGGATATAATAAAGTGGGTGTGTGGAGAGGGGAGATCCCTTAATTAAAATGTCTAGTTGAACAGAAGCGACAGTTCAACCACAAATATATCAACTCCAGTCAGTAGCATCTGAGAAACTGCATGGTCTGATGGTGGGCTGTTTGCTTGTGTGGCAAGAATTGTTGTGGGTCTGGTCTCCAAGGGACAAATATCTCCCATCACCAAACACCCTCCCATCCCCATGCAAACACCTCACCACTTCATTGTTGACACTTAGCACCCTTACTAGAGCCAGTAGGGAAAGATTAGGCCATGGGGACTGAAAAATGCTCTCTAACCTAAAGAAGCCATCTGGGACAGGGCTGAAAAGCATTTATGGTGGGAGCAAGTGGGTACTGTCCCTACCACTCCCCTAGGAAATGCCAGATTGGGTCAGACCTGAGACCTGTTTTGTCCAGTGCTCCATCTAAGATAATCTCACTTCTGCCTGCCTCAGGAATCTCTCAGCCATCTGTCTAAGACTTAGATAGGTTAAACCCCTGAAATATGAGTTTTAATATCCCTTCCAAAAACTTGTCATGACTATGAAGTCAGGATGTTATATAAATGTCCGGTCTCTGTTTTAATTGTCCATTCTTGGCCTCATTGCCATCCTGTGGCAGTGAATTCTGCAGTCCAGTTATACAATCTGGAAAAGTAGTTTATCAGCTTTGGATTTCCTGTTTTCTAATTTCATTGGCAGTTCTCTTGCTCTTGAGTTGAGAGACTGGGGAAACAGTCAATCTCCCAAAGACCATTAAGTATTGGTAGCCTTTTATCTTGTTTTTCGTTTGTCCTGTTTTCAAGGTCACAGTCTTAATAGGACAGCTTTTCCATACGGTGGGATGATTGTCATCACTTTTCTCTGAATCCTCTCTAGTTGTTCAATAGCCTCACAAGTTAGGGTGACCAGTGCCCCACAGCCTACAGATGAGAGCACACCATTGATTTATATACAACATAATAGCTCTGTGGTGGTCATCCCATTTCTTACGTGTCCTACTATCGTGTTAGCCTTTTTGACAGCAATGTATATTGGATTAATCTACAGTAACACCTAAACCAGCTTTCTTGTGTTGATCACTGTAGTCAATGCAACTATTAGAATCAATCTTTAACATGCAATGTCTGTTCTTTTATAAAAATTAGGTTCTTAAGCACCTAAGCTGCACTAAAAATCAATGGAAGTTACATGCCTCAATACCTTTGAGGCTCTGGGACTAAATTGTTTTTAAGTTGCATGATATCAAAACAGGTGAATCAAAGACTGTTAACTGAACCAAACAAAGTTAATGAAACCTTCTTGTGTTCTCTGTTGTATAGTGTCAGGTATCATGGGATCTTAGGCCCTACTGCAGTGAGATACTAAATAATAAGATCAGTTGCAGAATGTATGGTCAAATGTAGGGCTGGCTTCTGCTCCCCACAGTTATGGTATCACTCCACTAATTTTTATGAGGTGTCTGGATTTACCGCAGTGTAACAGATTACAAGATTGCCCCTAAATTCTCCTAAAGCATCTAAGCATATGCCTTTAAATCAATGGTGGCGGGGCAGGGTGAACATATATAAAAATATTTTGCTTAGAGTTTTAGTATTTAATTCCAAATGTACTTTGTAGAACAAATATCTATGGTAGCAGTAGAGAGGGGAACAACTTCACAGAAAAAGGAATTTTTCAAAAAAATCTTAAAATGGTGTCAAATAAAAATAAAAAGTAAATTTAGGCTCCTAAATCTGGGTTGAGCATTAAGAGCAATGGGAGCTGTGCGGTTCCAAAGATTAAATGTTAGTTTTTGGACAAAAAGGTGCGGAGGAGAGATTGGAGAATACTAAGCATGCCTATACTTGATTTGTGTGAGTTGTCCCATAAATGTATGTTGGATCAGTTCCATGGGCCTTAATCCTTCAGTCGCATCCATAGATGCAGAACTCTGCGCCTATCCAGAGCTCCCTTGACTTGAGTGTGTCTGCATGAGTATGGGGATTTGCTTCAATGGATCTGATTGTTGCGGGCTTAGGGGCCTGAATGTGACATACAAGCGAGGAGAGAAGCAGCACAGGATTATTTTAAGTTCTGTACATCAAACACAATTTCAGTTCCCACTCCTCCTTTTTCTAATGCCTGTTTACAACAAATAGTATCATATCTCCTGCCCTATGGTGAATGCATCCAAAATTTCCTTGTTATCCAAATGTATTCAATGTTTTCCATGTTACTAGGATAACCCAGCTTGTGCTTTAGTGTTACTACAGCTTCTTGGAGAATTTGTGTCATCTGCTGAAAAGTGTAATTGCTCTCTTTTGCAAGTCCATACGCAAAAGAATATGGTGGTGTTTTGAGTTGTGTTCTTCCAGCTTCCCCTTGTAAAAGTTGGCCAAAAGGTTCTGTTTGTCCATGTGTAGGTTGGTTTCTGCTTTTGTGTGAAATGTTTATCACTTGCTTCATAACTTGCCTAGAGAGTCTGAAGGTGGAGCTTTCAGAAGGTCTTGTTAATTTTTTACTTTCTGTGTCAGTTTGCATTCAGATACTGTTCAAAAGAGAGGATGGCCGATGTATGAGATGACTTGGAGGTGCTAGGCTGTCTTGAGCCCTTATGGTAGACACAAAAACAACAAGAAGTCCTGTGGTACTTTATAGACTAACAGATATTTTGGAGCGTAAGCTTTTGTGATCAAACACCCGCGTCATCAGCTGCTTGAGAGATCATTTTGGATCTTCCAGTACAGAAAGCTGGCATTTGAAAATGCATAACAAAAATGAGAGAGCGGTAGAGATGATTTCAGCTGATGTGTTTGGTGAGAGGCAGGAGCTTCAAGGAAGAAGACTCTTGCACTGGCAGTGGTGCGAAGGCAGAAAGTGGGGGAGGGGTAGCAGAGGTAGCATTGAGAGCTCCAGCCAGCTGTGCAAACAGATGTGATGGCTTAGTGGTTAAAGAACCACCCTGGGACTAGGGAAATTAAGGTTCAAATATTTGCTCTGCCACAAGCTTCCTGTGTGGTATTGGTCATGTCACTACAGCTGTGTCTGCCTTGCAGATAAGGTTCGTTCTTAACTGTTACTAGACAGCTTGGGTTAAAATAGCATTGAAGACATAGCAGCTTGAGTTCAACCCGACCTGCTGTCCAAGCTTTAACTTGAGTGACTAACCTGAGTTAAAGGCAGTGTTGTTAAATTTTCACTTCTACGTTAACCAGAGGTATGAACTCACTCTTTGGTTTGTGCTGTGTAGACCTACCTTTAAATGCCTCTGGCCCAGAACCATGAATATATTTATTCTTCTAGAAATTAGGAGCCTAAATATGTTTGCAAACCTTGGCCTTGGTTCCCCATTAGTACAAAGGGGTCATATTTCCCAGGGGTGGTGTAAGGATTGAAAGTGCTCTGATGCCAAGGTAATGGGAACCAGATAAGTACCATGTGTAGCTGATCACGTGTAATAACTGCTGAGTAGTTTATAAAAGGGTGGTCTGTTACAGGTATTTCAATAAATAGTTGTTACAGTTTGTTATTGAGTCCATGTTGGTTATAACCACTGTTGGCCCCTTCTGTGTTTAAAACATTCCATAAAGCATACCACTTAGGTCTGTAACAGGTTTAGACCAACTATTTACCCTTAACTGGGCATTTGTAAATGGACACTCTTAACTAAAGTGCAACAGGGAAGTTTAGGTGAAAACTTGAGCTTCATGTCTCAAATCATCTTTAGAAATAAATGTTGCTAATCTGGTTGGCCTTTAGCTTGAAAACCTCAGAAGAGGCTTGGATCTTTCTCTTGGAGGCCTGAATGCAGGAACATGCTCTGAAGTCAATGGCACTTAAGTGTGATGTTTAAATTCTTTGCTAAATCAGGGCCTTGAGAGACTGCCTGCTTCTGATGACTTATTGCAGCAGTTCCAATCAGGTGGCTCTGCCATACTTTAAAAGAGAAGGGCCCAGGAACAGAATGTTCAACCCACAGTCTGTGATCCAAAATAGCCCTGGCCTGGTCTTCAGACCTTACTGGAAGGTTTGTCTCTTTCACATGCTGCTGTGCAGAGTGGAGTTCTAAGATTGGCCCTGCAGCGGGAGGAGAGTTTTTGTGTTCTGCTCGCTCTTAAACTTGATTTTATATTTGTAATTTATGGCAGGAGCAGCTGGAGCCTTGATTAGATTTTCACAAAAGTGAAAAAGTGGCTTTAAGTTATGCAAAAAAAATGCTCAGGCCCCAATCTCTCCACGTGCAGACCTGCGTGTTGCTTATGTCACGCTCAGACTAGCAGAGGTGATCTGGTGTTAACTGAAGATTTATTTTTTCTTGGAGACTTCCTTTGCTAAAACCTCACCCAAGCACCTTACTGGCTACTGGATTTTCTTCAAGCTGACATCCTTTTTATTACTAATGCCATAGAGCTTCTTGGAAAATGGTGAGTATTTTCTGCAAACACCTTTTTTTAAAGAAACAAAAAAAATCGTGTGCGTGATTCAGGGCTGTAGGGTGGGGGGACATTTGTTTGTTTGTTTGTTGATATTTTATAGGTAGAACTTTCAAAATAATAAACCAAAACACTGTTTTTTCAAAATCAAAAAGCATGTTGACTCTTGCTTTTCCCTTGAAAAGCCATAGAGCTTTGAACAAAACAAACTTTTTTTTTTTGGTATACCCTCCACCCCAAAAAATCTCTTATTGGTGTGCATGAAATTTCAGCGGGAAAATTCGAATCAGCTGTAATATGCCCCAGGGCAATGTAGAAACATGTTTAGTTTTTGATGTTACTTAATATGTAATGCTATATCAGAAATTAGGACAAAACTGATTTGGTGTGCTAAATTGGATGAATCCCTTTTGGCAGCACTGAAAATGTCAGCCTTGAAGCTTATGGGGACACTATTAATTTGAAATCTATCCACAGATAAAAGTAACAGTTATGAGTCATTTCACGTATTGGGAACCAATCATTTTTATCTTTTTTTAAATCGTGATGATGGATGTCTTTTTCTTAATGCCACAGCTCTTGGATTCATTTGATTGGGGCAGAATCTCAGGTTTGGTTTGAAGAAGAATAAAACGGAAGTGTCCAGCCTTCATGATTGTGGAGAAAGGCTTGAAAACATGGCCCCTAATGATTCAAAAATCAGAAGGTGAAAAAAAAAGAACCCTCTAGGTGTGTTACTTCTGCAAATACAATGGGTATTCTGAGACAATATTATGTTCTTTGGGGAAGAGGAGAACTGAGTCAGTTTTTTATTTCTTCAGGTTGATGGTATTGTTAGGGAGCCCTTACCCCATTTTCTCTGTCCTTTTTTATGATTTAATAACCACATTTCCCTTTTATTTGTTCCTTCTCTCTTACTGCTGTGGAAGACCCACAAACCAAAGAAGTGGGTTAGACTAATGCTGCCACATCTCGAGAGGGTTGCTGAAGATGCAAGAATCGGTGGAGGCCGGGTACTTAAAAGACAAATGGGGAAAATGGTTTATTCTTGTGTCTGGTTATTCAGCATGGTATGGCTCATGGTATCTTTGATTTTTTTTTAAAGTGCATCAGAATAGAGTTTACCAGAACAGACTGTAGCATGTTTCACACAGGTTTTTTTAATTCCTGATTTATAAATCTAAAGAATAAATATGCAAAGTAAACTGTGGGAAAGGGTTTTTTTCCTTCCTCTATTCTTTTCCCTTTCTGTAATTAATTGAATAAGAATGACCATACTGGGTCAGCCCAGTGGTTCGTCTAACCCAATATCCTGTCGTCTGACAGTGGCCAATGACAGGTTCTTCAGAGGGATGAACAGAACAAGTAATCATCAACTAATGTCCCCTATTCCCAGCTCCTGGTAAACAGAGGCTGAGGATGCCATCTATGCCCAGGAATAAATCTCTTAGCCTATAAAGTACCACAGGACTTCTTGTTGTTTTTATAGCGGTAGGCTCTCAGGCTATGTCTACACTTGCAATGCTCTTTCAAAAGAGGAATGCAAATGAAGGAAACAAATTAGGAAAAAGGGTTCTTTCGAAGATGAGGTTTATTTTCAAAAGAGCCCTGTGTACGCTGCTTTTTTTTCCTTTGGGAAGAATGTCTTCTGAAAATAGATTATGTAAATGAAGCACGAGATATGTAAAGTAGTGCCTCATTTGCATTTTTTACTTCTCTCATTTGCATTCCTCTCACAAGAGGAATGCCAGTGTACACACGGGCTCAGTGTTCTGTGTTTTTTTTTAAGCTCTAATGTACCCGTAAGTGTCTTCTAAGAGCTCAGTAACCAAGGGCAGCATTAGCAACAATATTGACCTCCCGTGCTGCGTGTTGGGGCGGTTCCACCACTAGTGGCACTCTGGGATGACGTATGGCGATTTATTATGGCTTATTACTTTTTAATGAAATCAGAGGGCGCGAAATCACCTCGGGCTGCGGCCGCCTGAGTACAGCCTCTGACTCCCCACGTGCGTGTTGTTTTTCTCTAGATTGCAAAGCCCGTCTCCGCACCCACCCGCAGAACACGTTGGCTGCCGCCGGGACAAGGTAGGCGGACAGACTCGGGATTGACTCCGCGACTGGGACTCGGAGGAGGGTGAGCGACCGACCGGCTCTGAGCGCCGCGGGGGGTTGGGGACCGCTGGCGGTGGCGACCGCAGCGCGTGGCCTGGGGCCTGTGGAGACGCCCCGCTGCCAGGTCATTGGCTCCGAGCTGCAGCCAATGGCCGTCTCGGCCCCGTCTGCGTCTGCCCAGCCCGCCCCAGAGCCGGGGAGGGATTTCCGAGTCTGCGCCCTGCCCCGCCGGCTGGCTGCGGGGGGAGCCGGCTGCGGGGGCGGCGCAGAGCGGGACCATGTGGCTCCTCTCGCGCTGCGGGAGGCTCCTGGCCGGGAGGGGCCCTGGCTGGGGCCGCCGGTGGTGCAAGGTGCGTCCGGGTCTGTCTGCATCCTCTGCCGGGCCTGGCTCTTTGGGGCGCGGGGCTTGGCCCTTCCTTAGCGGGGGCTGGTGGGGCCTGGGCTGTGTGTGGGGCGGGCGAGGGACGTGCCAGGTTGCTCCATGGGCCTGGGCCGAGCGGCCTGGGTGTTTTGGCGCTTTGCCTCGGCACCTGATGGTTGCAGCGGTGGCGCGGCTGGCAGGGGTTTGGCTGGGCCCTTTGATCCCTTTGTTTTACAGGCGCACCAGAGGGGGGCGGGTTGGATGGGGACCACAGTGAACTGTACGGGGCTGTGGGCACCAAGAGGCTCCACTGTGCTCGGAGCTGTACAGGCTGTCCCTGCTCTGCAGTCCATTGCAGGCACCCCCACCCCTACACGTCACTTAGTTCCAGTATGGGTGCGAGGGGCCTGCACCAGGACATCTCACAAGGCCCCTTCCAGCCCTGCAGTTCTCTGCATACCCTGCTCCAAGCACTAAACGATGCTGTAGGCGTCAGCAACCGTTGGGAGGCAGAGTGCCTTTGGACCTTTTGATCTCTGTGTACAGTCCCAGTGCCAGTGATACTTTCTAAAAGTCCCTAATTGTCCCACTTGCAACAGTTTCGTTAGCAAATGCAGAGTTTTACAGGAGAGGGGGTGGTTGGTGGCATTAGCTGGCCTTTTGTTTGTCACAGGCATCCTGGCTTTGAGCAAGCTCCCACCTGAATGGAGGAGGAGGGGCAGGGCTGAGCTGCCTTGTGTGCTGATCCAAATTGGCTCTTGTGCCACCCTTGGCACCCATGCTGGGGTTGCTGACCCCTGCAGTGCTCCCATATGAACTGAGAAGGGAATTCCCAGGGTTCTGACTTCCACACCCATCCTCCGCCCACTGACCTTCCTCCAGTCCCTCTTTTACAGGAAGGTGCTCTCTTACCCCACTTCGCGGAGCGGCTGTGTTTGTACGAGAAGCTGAAGGCTTCTTACGATGAGCGATGTGCAGACCAGGCGCAGCAGGCAGGTGGGCCAATCTGGATCTCCCTGTCCAATGGTCAGCAAGTGGAAGGAGAGTCCCAAAGAACCACACCATATCAAGTGGCGTTACAAATCGGGTACTGTGCAGCATTCCATGTTTTCTTCCTATGAACAATCGTTGCTTAGAGAACATTTCAAAACTGCCTGGGGAAGGGAGGTGGTAGCATCGCCCCTCCAAGTAGCAGGGCCCCCCTCCCTGACCAGTCTAATTGGTTTGGATTACATGAAAATTTTGGTTTATGTTCATGTGGGGGAAACGAAACTTTTTTCTGCAAGTGTGAGAAGATAAGTCTGCAGAATGTAAAAAATTTGTTGTTGTTATATAAATGTGAATACACGGACATAAAACCAGGAACACATTTCAACACTTCTGAGATGGGTGAGCCTGAGACCCAGCAGCCGCTCATGCTGCACCCCCAGTAGAAAATTCCACACATGCACCTCCCCCAAGGGTGCCCTCTCCCCACTTCACACATCTCTGTGCTACAGACATGAGCCCTGGTTGGCAAAGGCTGGGGGGTGCTGGAGAAGGGTTGTTGAGCCAGTTGCTGCAAGGGGTCTGGTTTGGCTGTGCTCAGCTGGACTCTGTGCAGCGACATGTGAGCCTCTGACTCCCTCCTTTGAACACACCCGGAAAGTTGATACTGTAACTCGCACTTGCTCAGTGTGACTCTGTTTCCCTTTAGCAATGGCAGGCCCCCATGGCACCTGGAACACCCTGGCTAATGGAGCTGAATCTTTTAGCTCCCACTGGGGAGGCAGCTCATACTTTTAAAACCAGGTTTCTAGTGTGATCTGTTGCTGCCCATGACCCTGGCACACAGTATGCGTGGTGACCAGCGTTCCCTCTAATGTTTTCCAGCTATGTGTTGAAGACATTTTGTTATGTGCACTGAGGCATGTGCAGATGTGCACCAGCATAAAAACACGTGCTGCCCACTGTGGGTGGCTGTGAGCACTCTGCCAATCATCTGGGCAGCACCTGAATCTCTCCTGGGCAGGTACCCAAGTGCTCAGCTTACAGGGAGTGCTGGTGGTGGCCCATGAGCTAGGGAGACTTCACCCCAGCAGGGATCACTTACAGCCTCTGCTCCAGCAGTCCCACAAAGCGTAGGAGAGTCAGTGCAATGAAGGGCAGTGGGTCGACGAGAAATGAGTTTGCCAGCTGTAGGTGGCTGGTGTCCAATCTGCAACGGATGCCCAGGATCTGGTGCTAACTGGCTCCTCGCTGGTAGCCTTAGCAGAGAGCGTCCAGGTGTGGATGGGGTGGGAGACAATCTGTCTAGCTCAGGGTGAGTGGGGGACACGAGGGGAGAGTTCAGTATATAATTGCCCATGTTCCCCTTGTGCTTTAAAAGAGCCAGATACATGGTTCCACGGTCCCTTTCCCTGGTACCAGACCCCCTGTCTGATGGCTGGTCACGTGTCCTGTACTGAAGTGTGTTCTGTCACATCTCTCCCTCCCAGCCGCAGCCTGGCTGAGGGTGCAGTGGCTGCAAGGGTGAATGGGGCTCTGTACGACCTGCATCGCCCGCTGGAGAGCAACGCTGCCTTGGAATTCTTGGGCTTTGACTCTCCGGAGGGGCAGGCGGTGAGTATGACTGGCATCAGGCTGATGCATTGCGGGGAAGGAGGCCTCTGGTGTTGGGGGAAGGGAGCTGGGAGGGTGGCTTATCTGGGCTGTCTCTGTGGCTATTATTTTCTGTGCCTTTAATTCACCCACTGACGGGTTCAGCAAGATTGCTGGGCCCCGGGACAGCTCTGTACTCCAGAAGGAGTAGGCCCTGGGGCAGAAGGAGCTGAGCTGGGGACAGCTAGCCCCCTCCAGCCTTCAGAGCTGCCTGAAGCGTGTGCTGTGAGGCTCTGGAACACACCACCCGGTGTTGTAGAGGCAATTTAGAGCTGCCACAATAGTAGCAGTGTAGGCCAGGAGCCCTGGGCCTGTTTGAATTGCTGGGCCTTGGGGGCAATGGCCCCTTTTGTGCCCCTGCTCCTATTGGCAGGCCTGAACCTGTTGGACTCTTGGGGTCGCCAAAGCAGCTGGGTTTGATGGATGTTTTGTTTTAAACTGTCCTTTGCAAAAGCATCTCTTACAACCTTGCCAAAAAGTCCACCGTGCAGCTAAAGCAGAGATCCAAGATGCTTCCAGGTCAGATTTTGATGCACCTGGTTTTCCAGAATGGGGCTGCAATTTACTGGACCTCTTTTACACACTCAATCCTCTGCAGTTACAGTGTATGTAGGCGCCAAACTGGCCAGTGGTGCCTTTGTTTTGGTGGCGTGAACTGTGCTGGCGGGAGCACACCTGCAAAAAGGCTGGAAAAACCAGCGGCTCAGGTTTTGATTGCGAGGAGGCAGATCGCCGTGGGAAAGGATGAGGAATTAGGCATAGGGCAAAACCAAATACACTTGAACTGCTGTAATCCAGCAAGCCTGGAAAACCGTGTGTGCTGGATTAAAGCTTTTGCCTGGCCAGGGAAGGCGCTGCGGGGTCTGGGAGTGAGGAGGGTGGGGTGCTGACCTGGAGCCCCGCCCCCAGGAGCATGAGTGGCTGTGCATTTCCCTACTGCTCCCAGGCACTGTTCTGCTGCTGCTACGGGAGCGGTGGGGGAAAAGCCTCAGTGGAGCACATGGCTGTGCTGCGGTTCCCCCAGCTGGGAGTGCGGGGGAGGGCAAGGGAGTGGCAGAGTGCTGAGCCACTTCCTCCTCCATAACACTGGAGTATGGAGGTTCAATGTAGTGCCTAGTGCTAATAAAAGGGTCACTAGTGGAGAAGGGAGAGAAACAGTGCATGTAACATGTGAGTCCCCTGCTCCTTTCTTGCACTTTGCATCCTTAGATCTCAAAATACTTGTGAAAGAGATCCGTGTCACCGTTCCATTTTACTCACTGGGAAACTGAGGCACTGAAGTGACTTGCCGAATATTTGCCCAGCAGTAGAGGTGGGAATAGAACCATGTGGGTCACGGGGGCGTCCGTGTGACCCCAGCTCTCTTCCCTTCCCAGGTTTTTTGGCGTTCCAGTGCCCTTGTCGTGGGATTGGCAGTGGAGCGACTATATGGAGCCCTGCTGTGTCAAGGGCCCAGCACGGAGAGCGGCTTCTTCTACGACATGTACCTGGCAGGCCGGTAAGAGTGGGCGGTATAACCTAAATATCCGACAGCATCCTGGATAGGGGTGCCAAGGCAAGGCAGCTGCAGACAGCAGTTGCTTGATTGCAGTGGTTCTCTTAACAACAAAACCAGGCTGTAGCTGGTATCCTGGGGACTCTTTGGATGTAGATGGGTAAACGCCTGGCAGTTCCTGGTGGAGGTGAGCGTAGAACCCTGCTGCTTCAGAGCACTGGAGCAGAAACTACGGAGGGCAGCAGAAGGGGTTGTACAGGTTGAGGGACTTAGTCCTCTGAGGTCCAGAACACCCTTGATTCTACTAGCCGGACTTCAGTGGGAGCTGAAGGTGCTCAGCACCAGGCTCATGATGCAAAACAGTAAGGATATGTCTGCACATCTGTGTGCCAGCTATTGCTGGGCTGGGGTCGGCAGGTTCAGCAAGCTGACTGCTGGAGGACTGCTGTGAGCTGCAACAGTCCTTTAGTTCTTTTCCTAGCTGCCTGGCTGGTGGGTCTCGCCCATGTGCTCAGGGTCACACTGATCACTAGATCTAGAGTTGGGAAGGAATTTCCCCCTCAAGTCAAATTGACAGGAACTTGGGGATTGTTTGGTCCTCCCTCTGCAACCTGGTGCGTTCACCTGCTGGGGTCACCAAGATGTGCGTTCCCTGCCCTAGCAGGGGCCTGCAGAGTGAAGTGATTTAGCTGGGCTCCATAGAGGGGCGTGTTGCAGTATTCCCAGTAAGCTGTGCACTTGTGTAGATGCTCAGGAGAGATTGTAATGCTGCCCAGCTGATTAGCAGAGCACCTACAGCTAGGTTTCTGTTTCTCCTGGTGGTGCACATTCACACATGCCTTGGGGCACCTAACAGATTTGTTCCACACGTGGGTGGAAGAGATTAAAGGAAACATAGGTGTGGATTAGATCTCCAGCTTATGGCTTGCAGATCGGACTCCCTTATGGTCCCAGAACTGCAAGAAAAATGATTGAAGAACTAGAATACATGACCTCTGATGGAAGGCTGAAGGAACTGGGTTTGTTTAGTCTGGCAAAGAGAAGGCTAAGAGGGGGGTGTAGCAGCTTTCAAGTACCCGAAAGGAACAAGGAGGAAGGAGAAAATTTGTTCTTTTGTCAGAGGTAAAAGAGGACAAGAAGCAGTGGACTTACATGGCAGTAAGGGAGGTTTAAGTTGAATGTAGGAAGACTTTGTAACTGCCAGTGGGGGGGTGGGAAGTTAAGCACTGGAATAAATGGCCCAGGGAGGACGTGGAATCTCCATCATTGGAGATTTTTCAGAGCAGGTTGGATAGGCAGCAGTGAGGGAGGGTCTGGATGGTGTTTGGTCCTGCCATGAGGAGAGGGACTGGGTGAAACTATGAGCATATGGAGCGTGTTTCCTTTCCATTCCACTAGGTGGCATCCTGGATTAAACTACGTGCACTGAAAAACGTTACACTGGGCTGCATGGGCCGCACTGTGCCTGCCTCTGCTCCTTGGAACCCCCTGGCCATTAGACCAAGGTGTGGCCTTTGCCCTGGGTCCTTTCCTTAGTTGTATTAATTAGCTGGCCGTTAGTGTGAATGTGGCAATGCACTGGGGATGGGAACTAATGTGGGTGAAGACATGTTGCTAAGGAGACTCCCTGTCTGGCTACCAGCTGAATCTGTAACCACGGAGCAATCCTTCTGTAGCTGGGCCTTTTTAAATGGCTCGCTCTCTCCGCAGAAGCATGCTGGGCAGCGAGCTCCCAGATTTGGAGGAGGCATGCAAATCCATCGTCCGAGAGCAGCATCCCTTCGAGCGGCTGGAAGTGTCCCGAGAGGACCTACTGGAGCTATTTAAGGTGGACGGCTCTGTTTGCATATTTCATTGCTCCCAGTGGGTGCCCTTTGTCCAGGGCCTCTGGAGGAGCTTCGGGGCAGAAGTCATTGTAACACTGAACCCCTGGGCCAAGTAAACAACCATGCAAATGGCATCACCTTAATAGGTCCTGTTGGAGTCCCAGCTGCCCCCTTTGAGAAGTGGTGGGAGCCCCTTGTCCATTGAGACTGGACAAGTCCCTGGTGAGTGCTTGGTCAGGAAGGATCCATCCTTAGACTGCTAGGGTATGTCTTTCCCTCGGGAGTACACAGCATGGCCAGGCTGGTTTCCAGAGTTGCCTTCTAAGCCAGCCCGGGGTTAATAACCTGCATTCTTACTGCCTGCACTCCCTGGGCTCAGGGTATACCTGTCATCCTGCCCAGCTGTTCCCAATCCAACCAGCCCTGCCTGCTTATAAGACCCATGTTATCTGTATGTCTGGGATTGGTGTGCCTGAGCACCTCAGCATCTCCGCACCCCTGTGAGGCAGAGCAAAGCTATCCCCATTTTACTGATGGGGAAACTGAGGCACACAAGCACAAGCCTGGGTTTTAAAGGTGTTTGAGCACCTAACTCCTGTTGATTTCCCTGGCAGTTAGGAGCCGAAAGACTTGTAAAATCTAGCCCCAGGTAGCTTGTCCAAGGGCACTCGGAGTCTGTGGCAGAGCAGGTGCTCCTGAGTTCCAGGCCATCTCTCATCGGGGTCATCTGACTCCTGTGTCTAGCCCTACAGACAGGCCTGGCACACTGCATGCGTGTGGAGAGCCAGTCTCTGTCCTGAAGAGCGTGTGCTCTTTTTCTTTCCTCAGTACAACAGGTTTAAGTTGGAGGTGATTGATGAGAAGGTGAAGTCAGCAACTGCCACGGTGTACAGGTGAGTTAAGGCCTTGCTGGCAATGCCATATATTATGCTTGTTGCATGACCGGTGCAGTGAGGCTTTCATGCACAAGCCTATGTTCACCTATTCATGGCTGTTGGTGAGTTAAGGGCAGTTCATGGAGGGCACTCACTGGGGTGTGTTGTTTTCTAAGGTTCACGTAATGTACTTTGCCAGCAGGGGCAATTGCCAGCATAACCCGACGAACTGTCATCCAACCCACCTCCTTTAAAGGCGAGCTGGTGCTTGCAGGGAGCCCCTGGGCACCCAGACTCTATTGAATGCTATTTTTCCCTGCTGCCTCTCTGACTCTTTGCAGCCCCGCCATCTTAAATGCTCCTCTGCCCTGATGCTTTGCTGTGGTTGGGTTGTGCTCTGCCCCAGATCTAGGTGCCTTTCTCAACAGCCTGGCACTGTGGTTTCCTGGTACCCACTACGTGGTCAGGAAAATCCTAGCAACTACCTGAGAGCTGGCTAGCGATATGCAGTCCCTGTGAAATGCCTATTGCGGGCTAGGGTAAGGGGGACAACTGCTTCTGCTAGGGGAGGCTGTGCTGCTGGAAAGCGGAGGCTTGCCAAGGCTTTGGCCTCACCTCTGTGGCTTGGGAGGCCAGGATGGGGAAAAGGCAGCGAAACGGGCAGGAAGTGCTAAGAGCGCGAGGCAAGGATTGGGTCCAATGGCACAGCTGAATGGGAGTGGCAGGTGTGAAGCTGCTCATCGGCTTCAGCCCAGGTTCTTATCCTGCACCCACAAACGTGATGCCCAAGTGTCATTCGTGTGAGCCAGTTGTGCTGCGGTACCTTCTAAGAGTCCGAGTCACAGCCCGTACCCCTTTGTGCCAGGTGCTGTACAGATGTTGCAAGGAGATGGCCTCTGCTTTAGAGAGTTCACACGCCAAGTCATCAACCTCTTTGGGCCACTTGTGACATCCTCTGAATTCCCCTTGTGCCCTCTCCTACCAGCCTGGCCTTTTTCGACACCCAGGGTGCTAGAATGGCTGAGCTGCCTGGGAGACACCTGTTAGTTCTTGGCTCTGAGACCCTGTCTGCTTTCCCCAGGTGTGGGACGTTAATCAGCCTTTGCCAGGGTCCGCACATCCGGCACACGGGGATGATTAAAGCGCTGAAGATCCTGCAGGTCAGTGCTAATCTCCGCCTCAGTTGGCTGCCGATGCTGATGGCAGAAGAGCCTGGTTTAGTGCGTGTGGCATGCAAGGGGGTCTGGCTCTGTATGTAGGGGAAATAGTGCCTTAGTTCCCCTCACCAGTAAAAACTCATGAGGGGGTGAAGCGCTTTGCAATCACACGCCCAATATGGTCAGGCTTTGGGCTGTGTTTTGTCTGAGAATCTCCAGGGGCTTTAGAAAAGGAGTAAGTATGGCGCCTGTTTTACAGGTGGGGAAATTGAGGCAGAGAATGGTTACAGAGCTGCTCAGGTTGCCCAGTGAGTCCATTTCAAGGTCTGTTCCTGACTCTGGCTTCTGGTGTTTCATATCAAGCCCATCAGTGTAGCACGTAAGCCAGGAGTCCTGATTCCCACTCTCCGTAGACTAGTCACGTGGCTACATTTCACTCCCTGATCTAGGAGCTGGAACCCAGGCGTTCTCTCTGCTTTAACCACTAGGCCATGCTGCTCTGAGAGAAGCATAATCCTTTGCCTTTCTGGAGCAGACGGCAGCGGGGTAGGCCTGTTGATCCTTGGTTACCTTATCCCAGCCCGTGGTAGGCGTGGAGCTCTGGGAGCCCTCTTCTGTCATCACCTTCCTGGGTTGTTAGCTCTTTCCACTTCACAGAGCTCCTCCGTCTTCTGGAAAGGTGACCCTGCCCTGGAGTCTCTGCAGCGGGTGTATGGGATCTCCTTCCCCAGCCCCATACAACTGGAGGAGTGGGAGCAACTCCAGGAGGAGGCAGCTAGCCGGGACCACCGGCGGATCGGCAAGGTAGGAGCCAGTGTGATCACTGCAAGCTGTGCAGGGTCGTTTCCTGCACATCTATACAGGCCAGCCTGCTGCCCAAACTCTCCCTGGTTCTGAACAGGGAAGGACCAAGTGGAGCACCCAGTACCTGCCCTGCCTGCGTGCACCCTGCTGACTGGAGACCTCTTGGGTAGGAGAGGTGCCCTGCAAAACCCTGCTCCCTTTGGACCGTGGGTACAGTCAAATCATTGTCCTTCCTTTGCCATGCTGAGTCTCTGTCTCCATCATGCAAGTCCCATCAGAGGCTTCTGAACCAGCTGCTGTTTGTTCAGGGTTAGTTTGCAAGGCCTGGGTTCAGTCCCCTGTATTGTGAGGTCATGACATGTTGATGCCCCATGTCCCACCTCCTCCTGGAGCAGCGCCCGATGGACCTTCTGTGATTCCCTCCCCAGGAGCAGGAATTGTTTTTCTTCCACGAGCTGAGTCCAGGGAGCTGCTTTTTCCTGCCCAGAGGAGCTCACATCTACAATACCCTGATAGACTTCATCAAGGTATGGGCAGCCGTCCTCTCGGGGTTGGCTGGGGCTGCCTCTGCTCAGGGGGCTGGATTCGAGGGCTTGGTGAGGTCTTGCCCTGCATTTCTGTGGGTCTGTGACTCCTCCTCTGCGCAGCATCCTGGGCGCTGTGCATCCTGGGGGCAGAATCCCACCAGCTGTCCCAAGTCACAGCACAGTCGTCGTGTGCAGAGCTCCCACGCTGGCTCCCTGATCAGCATGGCCTTGAGTGTTTTACCCTGGCCCTGCTGAGGATTTCCTTGAGGGAGGTGAAGGTGTGCCTGTCCCTGGTCACATAAGCTAGGGAGCTGTGCTGGAGGCCAGCTGGGCTACGTACCTCAGTGAGTTTGGGTCCCCAATTTTCAGTGAAGTGAGTACATATGTTAGCTTGGAGGCATCCATTTCTGGGTCACAGCAGCACAGGCATCCCAGAGGCTTGTTTCCCATAGATCCATGTCTAGCCCCAGTGCTGTAGTGTCTAAGCATGTTAGACTGGGTCATGTATTTATCTTCCCCAACCCTGGTGAAGTGGGTATCCCATTTTACAGCTGCGGAAACTGAGGCACCAATGCTAAGTGTCTTGCGTAAGGTCCCACTGGGAGTTGGCAGCAGAGCAGGAATTGACCCCAGATCTCCTATTTGCTAGACCCTTCATCTCCTCCCAAACCACAAAGGAAAAGGGGGAGACCTGACTCCCCCAAAAGCCATAAGCAAACCCCATACCCCAGCGGGGAACCCCTGGGATACCAACCAGTGCACAGACATCTCGGCAAAAGGCTGCTCAGTCTAACTCATGGGACTGGGCCTGTGAGCAGAAGCCGGGGACTTTTCAGGGGCTTGTCCATGTAACTCCTGCTCTCGCTGGGCAGATGCACAGCTGAACTCGAGCTCCATCGGAAGATGGGCATCGCACTTCGGTGTGTGCTGCGGGGGGAGATGATCTTACACGTGATCTCCGCAAACCAGACAACCTCCAAAGGACCAAAATCTTCCCAGAAGTCCCCTGCCTCCCCCTGTCCAGCTGCTTATCAGCCACCATCATCCTCAAGGCAGCTGACATGGCTCATGGGTTGGGCAGTGTGCATATTGCTGGAATCTGTGTCACTGCACAGGCACGGCAAAGTTCTTCTTGGTGGCTGTGTGTGGGCTGCAGCATGCTAGGCCTGTGTGCTGGGGAGACTGAGGGGCTCAGGTGCTTGACCTCTAGGCACAGACTCACTGTTTGTCACCCCTTTGTGGAAATGGGGCTGCCCTAGGCCCTCCAAGACCAGGGCTGACCCCCAAGCCTTCCCTGTGGCTTAAGAACAGCCTCTCGTGGATGCCCTGTGCATATGCTTCACCTCCACTAGGACATATGATGATAAAACAGAGACAGAGGCTCCATAGAGCTCCCCAAGCCCAATTGCCCTTTAGCTACCGCAGGGACTGTACCGCTCCAGCCACTCAGGGACCACACCTACACACGTGTCCCTGCTGTGGTTTCTTCAGTGTTTGTTTGGCCTGAGGCCCGAGTTCTCCAAGGAGTCCAGAGTCCCTCCTGTGTCAGGATTCTCCTCTGGATCGTGGAAACTTTCTCTGTGCGGCTGGTTTCCTGTCTTCCTCTTTCTTGCCCAATCTCCCATTTGCTCTCCCCTGGCCTCACCCAGTCTCTGTGGTTTTAAAAGCTAACCTCAAGACCTTGGCTCGGTACCCAGTTTTGGACAGATTTCACTCTCCAGACGCCGCCTGGCGGCTGAACGTGTTTGGACTGGTTTCTCCAAGCTTCAGCTGTGCTGATGCCGTCAGACGCTCCCCCATGAATGGGAGCTTTCCGGGGTGACCGCCTCACTGTTGTTCTAGGTGTGAGAGATACATGGGCTGACTACACCTACATTGTGGCAGTCCAAGAGACAGCAGTTTCACAACATCAACCACAATGTCTAAGCGGCAAATAGATTCCCAAGCTGTCAGATACAGCTGATTCTCTCCATGTGGGCGTTGGCACACCATCAGGAGGGATGGCTGCATCCTAGAAATCACACAATCGTAGGACTGGAATGGACCTCAAGAGTTCATGAAGTTGAGCCCCTGCACTCATGGCAGGACCAGGCACCGTCTAGATTGGCCCTGACAGATGTTTAACCTGCTCTTAAAAATCTCCCATGTTGGAAATTCCGGAGCCTCTCTACGCAGTTTTGTTCCAATGATTAACTGCTATGTTAGGAAGGTTTTCCTCATGTCCAATTTAAACCTCCCTTGCTGCAGTTTAAACCCATTACTTCTTGTCCTGACATCAGAGGTTAAGGAGAATGATTTTTCTCCTTCCTCCTTATTAACCTTTTAGATACTTGAAAACGGGTTACGTCTGGTCTTGTCTCTTTTCCAGACTAAACTAACCCACTGTTTTCAGTCTTCCATCCTATGTCGTGTTTTGGAGCCTTTAGTAATTTTTATTGCTCTTTGGAGTTTTTCCAGTTTCGTCGCATCTTTCCTGAAATGCAACGCCCAAAACTGGACCCAGTGCTCCAGTTAGGGCCTAATCAGTGCAAAGTGCAGCGGAAGAATTACCACTTGTGTACTGCTTACAACACTCCTGTTAATACATCCCTGAATGAGATCTGCTTTTTTTGCAACAGTGTCACACTGACTCATGTTTAGTTTATAGTCCATTATGATCCCCCGATCCCTTTCTGCAATACTCCTTAGACAATTGGTTCCCATTTTATATGTGTGAAAGTGTTTGTTCCTCCTGAAGTGGAGGACTTTGCATTTATCCTTGTTGAATTTCATCCTATTTATCTTTGACCATTTATCCAGTTTGTCCAGATCGTTTGACATTTTAATGCTGCCTTCCAAAGCACTTGCAGTCTCTCCAGATTGATATCTTCTGTAAACTTTTAAGCGTACTCTCTATGCCATGAGCTAAATCATTGAGGAAAATACGGAACACAGCCTGACCCAGAACTGATCCCTGCAGAACCCTTACAGCATTACTGTGAACCATAGAAAGGGCTGGTCTCTCCCCACCTCCCCCAGCCATGTTCTCAGGCCTCTCTCGTGGGTGTGTACTATGCTGGTGGTGACAGCGCTTCTGAAGCTCTGTGCAGTGGGAGAAGCACCCCAAAGGGCTTTAATAATAACCATCCCTAGTTCTTCTCCAGCCCTGTGCATCAGTAGAGCGCAAAACACATTGCACTGATGGTGATATCGTTCTCCCCATTTTACAGATGGGGAAACTGAGGCATGGGGTGTGGCCTCACTTGTCTGAGAGGTCCCCCCAGTATTCTGAGTGATGACATGTTGCTGCTGTTTTCTGATGGCCAGAAAGGAGAGGGGTTGAATCTGAGACAGTTGAAAGCCTTGGTTCTCCAGCTCGGGTTCGGGGTGGTGTGTCTGGCCTGCATGACCCAGGCTCCAGAGCCACATGTCTAGAACCTCAAAGATGCTATTTCTTGATAGTGACTGGCCCTGCCCCTTGAAGGTGTCTGGGATTTCAAGTGGGTGAATCCTGCTACCATCACAAGGAACACAGGTGATTTGGCCTTCCTGCAGGCCCAGAGGGGTTCAGAAAGTGCTTAGCAGTAATGGCAGCTGATTTCAGGAAGTCAGGAAGCTGGAGTTTTTCCCATGCTTAGATGCCCAGCTTTTTCACGGACAAACAAGTGACAGTTTCCATTCAGCTTCCCTCCTGGCTAGATCTGAAAGTCAGTGGAGGAAAGCCAGCTTTGACTCTGCTGTGAAGGACAGAGTTTTTAGGATCCACTCCATACAGCAGGGGCCTGGCCATAGGAGGAGAGGTTCCAAGCCGTGCTGGGCCTGTCACCCCAAGGCATCCCTGAAAACTCGTCTCAAGCTTCCCCCGCACAACTCCATTTGCCAGACTTCACCTTCATTGTGTGCCAGGGTGGCTGATGCGTGTGTCAGCCAGGCAGGATTCTGTCAGTGCATGTTGCCCCTCTGAAAGACCCTTGCCTCATTCTGTTGCTCACAGATGCCCTCTGTGGGTTGGGGAACCCGTTTGCATGAGCCTCAACTGCAAGCTGTGTGGAAGACTTCACACGCGTTCTGGAGCTAAGAGCTATGTGGCTGGCAGGCACAGCTTGTCTCCAGCTCCTAATGGACTGCACAGTACATTGCACAAGCAGGCCTGCTGGCCCCGCCTTTCAAGCCATTAGTGTCACAACCGTATGTTCTTGGGGTGTTCTTGTCCTGCATAGACAGAATAATAAATGGACAGAGGGTAAGCTTACCAAGCTTGCAGGTAATACCGGGCTGGGAGGGGTTGCAAGCGGTTTGGAGGACAGAGTTATAACTCAAAATGATCTGAGGTAAATAGGATGAAGTTCAGTTAGGACAAATGCAAAGTACTCCACTTAAAGAACAATCCCTTTCACATGTACAAACTGGGAAGTGACTGTCTAGGAAGAAGTGCTGCAGAAAGAGACCTAGGGGGTCATAGTTGACCACAAGCTAAATATGAGCTAATGGTGTGACACTTGCAAAAAAGCAAACATCATTCTGGGATCCGTTAACAGGAGTGGCGGAAGTGAGACACGAGATGTCATTCTTCCACTCTAGTCTGTGCTTGTTAGTCCTCAGCCGGAGTATTGTGCCCCAGTTCTGGGCACCACATGAAAAAAAAAATGGAGAAATTGGAGGAGGTCCAGAGACGAGCAACAAAAATGATGAAAGTCCTAGAAAACAGGATCTATGAGTAACCATTGAAAGAAATGGGTTTGTTTAGTTTGGACAACAGAAGGCTGAGAGGGAACATAATGGCTTTCAAGTCCTTAAAAGGGTGTTTACAAGGAGGAGGAAGAAAAATTGTTCTCCTTAATCTCTGACGACAGGACAAGAAGCAATGGGCTTAAATTGCAGCAAGAGAGGTTTCGGTTGGAGATTAGGAAAAAATTCTTAAATGTCAGGATGGTTAAGCACCAGAATAAATTGCCTGGAAAGGTTGTGGAATCTCCTTCATTGGAGATATTTAAAAGCAGGGTAGGTAAACCTCTGCTAGGGAAGGTCTAGATCAGTGGCTGCCAAACTTTTAGGCATCATGCCTCCCCCCCCCTTCGATTTTTGAGAAACCCTCCTGCCCCCCCCACCTCTTCTTTGCTGTCATCCAACCCCCCTTTTCCAAAAATTTCAATTTGTAATTTAAAATAAACACACAAACTTGATATAAAAAGGTTATTTAAAAATAAGTACAAATAGTTTTTCTTGGCCCCTTGTAGCTGCCTGGTGCAGTCCTAGCTGCCTGTCTGCCTGAGCCCCACGCTGCTGGGGACAACTGCCCAGGTGCCCAAGCCCTGTGCTGCTGGGACCAGCCGCCAGCCCACCCACCAGCCGCCTGAGCCCTGCACTGCCAGGACCAGCCGCCTGCCTGTCAGGCCAAGCCCCACAAAGCCAGGGCCAATCACCCAAGCCCCCCTGCCCAAGCCTCTCCCCTTCCCTAAAGCCAGGCACCTCCAAACCCCCATCTAACCCCATCCTCCTCCTCCTTCCCTTCCCCAACCCACATTCACTTGCTTTTGCAGGAGGCAGCTAGCTCCACATGCGTCTTCGCCATCTGCCTGCTTTTTATAGTGGCTGCGCCGGGTTGCCCACGTAAAATGGCAGAGGCTGAGAGCCGGAAGCAAAGCCCGACTTTTTCCTTTGGGCGGGGGGCCTATGTCGCCTCATAGCCCCTCGGGGGGGCATACTGCCCCCTCCCCCAGTTTGGGAAACCACTGTCTAAATGGTGCTTGGTCCTGCCATGTGTGCAGGGGGCTGGACTCGATGACTTGTTGAGGTTCCTTCCAGTTCTAGTGTTCTAGAATTAGGATATCCTCATCTAGGCTGTTTGCAGCTTATGTGGACAAGGTAGAAGATCAGGCCATTTTTGTGCAGAGACTGTGTAGCTGGGTCTTTGCTTGTATCAAACTGTACTATGAATTGTCTAATGCAGATGCTCCAGTAAAAGTCCCAGCTCACTCTGCAGGAGCACAAGAAACTACTGGTACTTCTTTGTGAAATGTTCCTATACGGGGTAGAGGTAGGACAGATACCTAGGCTTTGGTGCTGATCTGATCTGGCCTTACAGCATAGGGGAAGCATCAAGATGTGAAGCTAACTTTGCTCAGGTTGTCTTGCAGTCACTGCATAGGTAGATTCATGTGGTCTAGGATGCTGATTGCATCAGTAACCGTGGAGAGTGTATGTGTCTGTGTACGCAAATCCTCGAAGCAGCTGCGATTGTGATACTTGGAGGTGTGTTGTCCATATGCACTCCATGACCCTCCCCTGCTACTACAGAGTCTAGTATCGGAGGGCTTCTGTATTAACAAAGAAACTAAGGTGGGGCTGGGATTGCCCCCTACATCATCAGTTGGAAGTATGAGGATATTTGTGGTACAGGCGCACTGCTGACTGAATGAGTCTTAACTGGAGTGTGTAGATATATGTGTACCAAGAGTGTGGGGGGCGGGAGAGAGAGAGTGTGTGTGTGTGTGTGTGTGTGTGTAGAGAGAGAGAAAAATCGTACTTCCTAAGGAATCACAGTTGCTGTCAGCAAAGTCACCATTTATTTTAATCCCGCTTCTATCACCATCATTCACTCTGGCCCTTAGGCAAGTCTTCTACCTTCTCTACCTTAGTCTGCCCCATAAAAGACAGTTGGAGCTGTGAGAGAGAGCCACAGGGCTACGAAAGAGGGCCATGCTCTGAAGATGTGAAGCCCTGTATCATTACTGAATAGATTCTCACTGTAAGAGACCCAGTGTCTCTCAGGTCCATGCTCCCATGAAGAGGCCACATATGTGTGTTCTTCCCTGCCCTGCAGAGTGAGTACCGGAAGCGTGGGTTCTCCGAGGTGGTCACCCCTAACATCTACAATGTCAAGCTGTGGGAGCTGTCTGGCCACTGGCAACACTACAGTAAGAACATGTTCTGCTTCCCTGTCGAGAATGAGACCTTCGCTCTCAAGCCAATGAACTGTCCTGGTCACTGGTGAGTGAGGGACTTGGCCTGCTGCAGGCTGTCCACGGGGGAACGTGTGATGGAGGCTGGAGGGAGTGAGAACTAGTGGGTAGAGTGGGGCAACTTGTGAGTCAGGACTTTTGGGTTTTATTTACAGCTGTGGCAGTGAAGTGGGCTCTAGTGGATAGAGCTTGGCTGAGTGAGGATTGTCCTTGGCTTTTCTTAGGCAGCCACGTACAGCTATATGGTTAAAGTCCCAGGCACAAAAGCACAATGCCATTCAGGTGGGCAGGGGGCCGTTATACAGCCTAAAAACCTTTTTCAGACTAAATCACCAGCTCATCAGCCTGTCGAGCTAGACCAGAGATCCAGTGTGGTGCCACACTGGTGCCCAACAGCGTCTGGGCAGCTCTGGGAAGGACCCCTCTTGCAGCCCTGTCTCCATGGCACATTGAGGTCTTGGCAGCCAGGAGGCATCCAGCTGTGGTGTCCTGCAGAACCTTGGCAATGCGCTCCCCTTGGAGGCTCCTGATTGGCTGCTGGGTGGGAGTGAGCCTCTTCCCACCAGGGTCCTGGCTGTGCTGCCAGAGAAGGTGGGGAGTGGATTGAGAACAGCCCAGCAGTTCCATTCCCTGGTTGGTCCTGCTGATATGAAGGGTCCTCTAAGTGTGTCTAGGGCCATGGACCATCTGCAGCCAGGCTCTGATTTTTCCCCTCTCCCACCAGCCTGATGTTTGCTCACCGGCCCCGCTCCTGGCGGGAGCTGCCCCTCCGCCTGGCCGACTTTGGGGTGCTGCACCGCAACGAGCCCTCGGGGGCCCTGACTGGCCTGACCCGGGTGCGGCGTTTCCAGCAAGACGATGCTCACATTTTCTGCACCTTGGCCCAGGTGAGTGCCTGGAGCTGGGTACCCATGGAGGGGAGTGGGGGTTAACTAACAAACCTCCCCTCCTGGGCTGACCAATTGCTAGAGGATGGGTGCTGCCTTTGGTCCCACCCACCAAAGCCCCTTGTGTGGTGTGTTCCTTCTCCAGCTGGAGGGCGAGATCGGCGGCTGCTTGGATTTCCTGCAGGCCGTGTACTCTGTGTTCGGCTTCTCCTTGCGCTTCTTCCTCTCCACGCGCCCAGAAGATTTCCTGGGGGACTTGCATGTGTGGGAGCAGGCTGAGCAGGTGGGGAACGCAAGCCCTTTCCAGCGAATGCAGCATCTGTCTAGCAATGCCCCAGGGGCTGCCTGCATCCACTGTCTTTCTTTTGCATGGGGGAGCTCTAGGGAGAATCCACAGTGATGGGGTTGATTCAGCAGGGGGCGCTCTTCCCACATGCTGCTATTACACCAGTACAGTGTTCTACTGCTTGCACCATGCAATTTCCTGCTGGTATTTGGAGCAGAGGGCCTGCTGCTGGTGATTACTGAAGAACCCATGGCCGCTTTTTCCAGAAGTCGGGGGTTTAGAACCCAAGCCTGGCAAAATTCCTGCCGCTGCCTTGGCACTCAGAACTGAGCAGATGGGGTAGTCTGTAGTCAAGTCTCTGGACTGCAGTTTGGGAAACCTGGGTTCAGCTCTCAGCTCTGCCAGTGAACTTCCATTATGACCTTGGACAAGTCACGTCATCTCTGTGGGCCTCAGTTCCCCCTGTGTCTATAAAATGGGGATAACAGCACTTCCTCTGTCTGTCTTGTCTAGTGATGCTCTTGAGAGAGTGTGCCTTCCTCTGGGTTGGTTCGGTGGCTGGCACAGTGGGGGGGCACAGCCTGGGCTTGGCTAAGTATCTGGCACACCACAGCCCGTACCTTAGCCAGGGCCTGTGCCATACTTGGCCCAACAGAGGCTATGGTTTGCGATTGGATTTCTAGGCACTGCTGTAATAAATCCTCGGCCCGTTCATTTGGCTGTGGTGTTTGCTTCCTGCCCCCATGTGGCTGGGGCTCAGTAGTGATGCTCGCCCACCCATGCAGGTAGTGAGACCCTGATGTGATTGGGTGTGAGTGATTTGACAGCAGTTCTCTGAGGCACAGAGCATAAGGGGCAGGGTGGGTAGCTGCCCGGAGCTCAGACAGTATAGACCCTTGTGATTCGATCTTGAGGTGCAGCAGCATCCAATAGATGCATCTGATATGATGTCGTCCACCAAAGCAGGGTCTGTTTGCTGTGCAGGGGATGCTGCTGGGGAGGCGGTTGCGCACGGTGGGGGCGGGGGGAGGTGGGGGGCGGTGCAGCTTCTTGTCTCCTGCAGTGACTGCCAGTATTGACTCTCCACTGCATGCTCAGATCACCCTGTGACTTGCAGGCAGTGGCTCCGTGTCCAGGAGTGGCCTGGGGCAAAGGGCATCTGCTAACCTAACCCCTTTGTCTTCCAGCAACTGGAGAAAAGCCTCAATGATTTTGGGCAGCCTTGGGAACTGAATCCAGGCGACGGAGCATTTTATGGGCCAAAGGTTTGTGAACTTGTCCACTGTCAAGAGTTGGAGCTGAGACTCCTGGGTTCTGAGCCTGGCACTGACTTGCTTTGCTTTCTTGGACAAGCCTGCCTCAGTTTCGCCACTTGTAGTGATTCTCAGCTGTGGAGCATAGGAGGGGCCATTTTGATTCTCTTGTCTGACTTCCTGCCTGACATGGTCCAGAGAACTCAACCAATGATTCCTATGTCAAACCCAACATGTGCTGTTGAGCTAAGATTCATGAGACATCCATCATGAAGCACAGAGCTCTAGGGATGGGAAGTACTGGCGAGCTTGGCACAACAGGCTTATGCTGGCATCTTAAAACTGGCTGTGATTTTAATTCATTTAGAAAATGTCTCCATTCATAAAGGTTAACGCAGTTCCTGGGGATGATGCTGTGTTTACATCCATACAGAGGATCAGCAAACGTGAGATTTAATCCAGGTGACTAAGGGCTTCATTCTGCCAAGGCTTACACAGGGATCTCACCTCTGTGCGGGGATCTACAGGATCAGTCACACAAGTTTCTTGTGGAATGTGCAAGAAGCTGCAGAATTGATCCTCAGGCTCCATCTGTCTCAGCTGTGGTTTCTGAGAGCCAAAAGCGGTGACTTTTGGACTTTCCCCATTAAAGTAAACTTTAGTCAGTGTCCCCCTGGGGCTCGGCTCATTGCTGTGCAAGAGTCTGCAATAAATCTTTGGAAACAGGGTTCCCAAATGACCAGTGTACAGCTGTTAAAATGGCTTGATGCTGGGATCCCAGCACCACTGGTTTAGGGGCAGTGTTCCCTGTAAGGTAAGTGCTTGGCGGCTGCCCAGGAGAGATTCAGGTACCACCCAGCTGATTAGCAGAGCGCCCACTGTGAGCAGCGTGTGTTTCTATTGGTGGTGTGCATCTGCACGTGCCTTGATGCATAGAACAAAATTTATTCCACTCATCAATGGAAAACATTAAAGGGAATGCTGCTTGGGGCGGAGGAGTGTAAATCCCTTTTGAACGTCACAGCCTATAATGCTGAGTGAAAACTTTGCAGATTTTTTAAGGAGTCTTTTAATGGTAAATTCTGGGCTGCTTTGTGGGAATGTGTCTCTGTTGTGGGCGTGAAAAATGATTCTTTGCAAACCCAGGGCTGTGTCCTCGTCCTAGCAAACAAAGGATCAGCCAAGTGCTAGGTGTTTCCTGGGACTTAATCAGCAAATGGAGCTGAGGTTGTAGCCTGGGTTGTTTATCTGGGTTTATCACTGCTGGTCTGGAAATACTCACCCTGTGTCACTGCTTCTGCTGTAGCCATAAATAGCAGGGAGGAGTAAAGGTTAATGACCCTGTCCCTGTATGAAGAAGCTGAGTTGTGTCTCCATGGAGGTGGGGTTCTGTGTACAGTGCTGTCCCCGCCATTCGCGGTTCCACGAGGGCCCAGAGCTGTGGTGAAATAGGTGACTCGTGGTTCTGGGCTCTGTTTCAGATCGACGTTCAGATCAAGGATGCCCTGGGCCGATTCCACCAGTGTGCCACCATCCAGCTGGATTTCCAGATGCCCATCAGGTTCGACCTGACGTACAGCAGGTACAGCAGCACCTGGTGGAGTCTCCACGTGAGGCTCCTGTGCGCTTGTCTGTTCAGTGTGTCTGCAACACGCCAGAGTGTAAACCAACCCTGTGCTAGCCTGCTGCTGGGCATTGACATTTCATAGGGTGCTTGGACCCGCCCACCCGTCAAAGCACATTAGATAGGAAACTTGTAGTGCTGGTAGCAAGGGCTGCATGGATGCTTGGTGCACAGCAGACTATCCCAAGGGAGATTTACACCCCCAGCCCCTTAAACGCAACATCCTGGCCAGATCGTGGGGTGGGGGTAGCTTTGGAAGGGTTGTAGTCTTGCTGTAGCCTGGTGGTGACTGTGTGTTGTGCCCGCTGTCAGTGCCTGATCCCTGGAGGACAGGAGTCTCTTACAGCCTCTGCAAGGAAGCTTTGGCTCATGCTTTTAAAAACCTTAAGGACCCAGGTCAGACCAATGGTCCATCAGGCACAGCGTCCTGTCTTCCTCGCTGGTGCTAGGTGCTTTAGAGGAAATGAACAGAACAGAGCAAGTATCGAGTGATCGGTCCTGTGTTCGCCTGTCCTAGTTTCTAGCAGTCGGAGGTTTAAGGACACCCAGAACCGGGGGCTGCCTCTTTGACCATCTTGGCTAATAGGCGGACCTGTCTTCCCGCTCATAATTTACGCCTTCACAACACTCCTCATGTTGGCTGTGTGTTGAATGAAGTTATCCCTTGTGTATGTTTTAAACCTGCTGCCTGTTAATGTCATTTGCTGTCTGCTGACACTTGTGTTACATGAGGGTGTCAATAACACTTCCCTGTTCACTTTCTCCACATCAGTGTTGATTTTACAGACTTCTGTTGTGTCAGCTCTTATCCTTCTTTTTCTGAAGATGAATGGTCCCAGTCTTGGTAATTTATTTTCATGTAGAAGCTGTTCCTTACCTGTAACCATTTTTGTTGCCCTTCTGAGTCCTTTGTTTTGCAACCCAACTACATCTTTCTTGAAATGAGGTGCCCAGAACTGCCTGCAATATTCAAGGTGTGGACGTACCATGGCTTACATAGTGACAATATGATATTCTCTAAGTTGACCATCTGTCCTGCTCCTAATGGTTCCTAACATGATGTTATCTTGACTGCCACAGCACAATGAGCAAGAACTGCTCACAAAGACTCCAAGATCTTCCTTGGGTAGTAACAGCTGGTTTAGGCTCCATCATTTTGTATGCATAGTTGAGGCTATATTTTTCTAATGTGCGTTCTTTGCCTTTGTCAACATTGAATTTCACCTGCTTTTTGTTGCCCAGTTTTGTGAGATCCCTTTGTAACTGTGCACAGTCTGCTTTGGACTTAACTATCTTAATTTATTTTGTATCGTCTGCAAACTTTACCACCTCGTTGTTTAGCCCTTTTTCACAGCTCGGTTAGGAGTATGTTGAGCAGTACTCTGGTCCCTGGAGGACCCTGGTATTTATTTCTCTCCACCCTGAAAACTGGCCTGCTCTTCATACCCAGTGTTCCCTATCTTTTACCTAGTTATTGATCCACGAGGGAACCTTCACCCTTATCCAGTGCATATTCATTTTGGTTCGCAGTTTCTGGTGAAGGACCTTAGCAAAGGCTTTCTGAACATCTAGAGGTCCCAGTTCAATCCTTTGTGTGCCAGCCAAGATGGTAGCCCTCCCGTTAGCAAAAGGCACAATGACCTCTGGATTTCCCAGGAGCCCAAAGGAGCTGGGAAGATAATCAGTTTGGGTTCCCAGTCTCCCTGAGCCCCTATCAACAAGTCCAGCCCCAAGGGTTTTAATAACCACCAGTGGACAATACAACCCTAGTCCAGGCCAAATGATGCCTGAGTCCCCCCGCCTTTGCACCTGGTTATGTTGTTTTTAGAAATGTAGGATTGAAAGGCACCTCATGGGTCAGTGAGTCAGTCCTCCGCTGTCCCAGACTACCCTCTCCTACCATCTCATTCACAAACAACTCAAGTTCTGGGCACCACATTTCAAGAAAGATGTGGGGAAATTGGAAAGGGCGCAGAAAAGAGCAACAAGAATGATCAAAGGTCTAGAGAACATGAGCTATGAAGAAAGGCTGAAAGAATCAGGCTTGTTTAGTTTGGAAGAAAGAAGATTGAGTGGGGACATAATAGCAGTTTTCAGGTATCTAAAAGGGTGTCATAAGGAGGAGGGAGAAACTTCTTGTTCTGGCCGCTGAGGATAGAACAAGAAGCAATGGGCTTAAACTGCAGCAAGGGAGGTTTAGATTGGACATTAGGAAAAAGTTCCTAACTGTCAGGGTGGTCACACACTGCAATACATCATTGCCAAGGGAGGTTGTGGAATCTCCATCGCTGGAGATATTTAAAAACAGATTATAGATGTCTGTCGGGGATGGTGTAGACAGTACTTGGTCCTGTCGTGAGGTCAGGGGGCTGCACTCGATGTCCTCTCAAGGTCCCTTCCAGTCCTAGTGTTCTATGATTTTAGCTTCCAGCTAGTTAGGTCGTTACCCTCTGGCCCCCTGTGGTAGGCTGGTCCAGTCCCTCTCTCCATGGGAGGTTAGAAACCTTCTCATTTCCAGTTTCACATAGCTCCTGGCCATTTTGTTCACATTCTTCACTTCCCATCCTAACTTGCCATGTGCTGTTCAGTGGCTGTTGTGTTCCACCACAGAGGTGGCCATATTTAAGTGGCATGTGACAGGATCACAATACAACGTGCCCTAGGTTTGAAAAACAAGGTCAGTAGGCACTGTGGGATCCTTGTGGCATAAAGTGCCCTATACGTATCGGTTTTCTTTTCCTGCAGTGTGAGGCACTTCCAAGATAAATAGGGGACTGGGTCAGGGTAGTAGAATTTTCATAGACTCTGTCGACCTCCCCTGGCTCCCCTTGACGTTGCTGGCCAAATTCCTACTGATGTCCCCAGGAGCAGAGCTCTGTCCTCACTGGGAATTTAGGAGACTCCCACTTTAGCAGTTTTGCACCCTTCATTAAAGATCTGACTACACCTGGTACATTTTGCAAGAGCTGAAGTGATAACCCTGGTCTCCTGGCATTGTACCAGAAGAGCTGACGCATGAGACCTGCCCCAGAACTTCATGTTTGCCATTAGCTGGAAATTAATTCACTTCCTCTTTTGAGCTGAGAACCGAGTGGGGTTTGGCAAAGTGTGGTGCCACTGTCTCGCCCTAGAGGTAGCTGCAGTTACGTGGTGGGCAAGTGGGTGAAGGGAGAGGCTGACATTTCCATGTCCTTTGGGGTGTTTTGACGTGAGCAACTGTCTCAAAGGGAACTGCCTGTGAAAACCCCAGGAGTGGCTGAGGGGGAAAAGTAACCTCATCCTGCAAGGGCTCTTGAATTACATCACCTAAAACCCCTCTCTTGCTATAGCAACTTCAAGTGGCATCTCTGTCAAATGTAAACACATTGCAGGGAGAGGAGTCAGCCCCTGAACTCTGACTATTGCCTCCTGTTCTGTGTCATGTCAGACCCTGGGGCTTGTGGCCCTGCACTCTGACTGCTTCCCATGATCCTTTTCAACCACAGCAAAGATGGCAGCACGCCTGAGCGGCCGGTGATGATCCACCGGGCAGTGCTGGGTTCTGCGGAGAGGATGCTGGCTGTCCTGGCTGAGAACTACGGCCGGAAGTGGTGAGGAGAGTCTCTCTGGCTCCTTGCCCTGAGTTGGGATTCCCTGGCCCTGTGGTTCCTTGCCAGGTGTTCGCTTCCACTGTCATTGTGGTTCACCAAACTGGCTTGCCACAGGTGGCCCCAAATCTCCACATCCAGCTTTCCCATGATTTGCATGGGAGCCGGTTACTGTGTTTCTGAGCATACATTTACAATTAAGGGATTCCAGCAGGGACTCAGGAAGAACACCCAGATGTCCAGGGCTCACCCTCTGGGGTGCAGCATGGTCTTGTGCACAGCAGAGAGGCTTGGGGGTCTGTTCCCAGCTCTCCATGGTGATAGGCAGGTCACTTAAGCCTTGGGACCACCTGTGCTTTTTGATGCATTTTGCAGGTTCAGTCATGGCAGAGAGCCAGCTGCTCCTGCCTGTGCATTAGTGACCCTTTCTGTATTGGCCTGGAAGGATGGACAAAGCTCTTGTGAGCAGGACTCCGCAGCAGCAAAACACCGGGCAGGGGGAGGAGAGGGTTCCTGTAATGTAGTGAAGGGAACTCAGCCGCTCACTCCCTTTGCAGGCCCCTCTGGCTGTCCCCTTGCCAAGTCATTGTGATCCCGGTGGGGCCTGATGCGGAGGCCTACGCCCATGAGGTGAGTGGCAAGATACAGCCCCGACCTGTGCTATTTGTGGCATGAATCACTGACCCGGGCCTTTGTGTCTCAGGTCCGCGAGACGTTCCACCAGGCGGGGTTCATGGCTGACGTCGACGCCGACTGGGGCACCACGCTGAACCGGAAGATCCGGAAGGCTCAGCTGGATCACTACAACTTCCAGCTGGGTAAGAGTGAGGGCTTCCCAGAACGGCCTCAGCCGAGCTGCCCCTGGAGGCACATGCCCCAGTGCAGCCGGACAGCTGTGCGTGGGGCACAGACGGGCTGGATTGCACTTCCCCGAATATGGCGTGTCGCCGTAAAGCACAGTTACTCTCAGCTCTCCAGAAGCTGCAGCTCCCACTGCCACCTGTTTGAGCCACGGCTGGAAGGACTCTTGTGCACAGGTTCCTCCTCCCTTGTGGGGCAGAGGCGGGGAATGCTGCCATTTCTATGGCAACATCCATCACTCGCAGGCCCCAGAATTTACTCATGTGCACCCTGGATCTGGGCTGGAAGGGGCAGAGACTAGAGCAGAGGGGTGGGGAATGCTCGCCCCCCCCCCCCCCCCCCTGCTCCCCATCAGCAGAGGAACAGCTCCTGGCCAGGTTCTTTTTTCCCTGGAGTCTCCTCAGGCTGGGTCTGTTGACCTCTGTGCAGAGCAAGAGGATAATCCGGTGTGTTGGCTGCAGGGGCTGTAGGTTGCATGGCTCTGCCCCTGTAGGGAGCTGGCTCTACTCTGCTCTAATCTCTTGTGTAGCTCCTGAGGGTCAGAGAGCCCTTTCCAGGGGTCCTTTACCTAACCCTCCCAACAGCCCTTGAGGCTTTGAGGGGCAGAGGCTACTAAGCCCACCTCCCCTAGTTCCACAAAGGCAGTGACTAGCCCTGGTGAAGTGAGTTACAGGAGCTAGGAGAGACATTGGGCTAGGTGTATTACAGCAGAGGCCCTGACTCAGAGCGACCCTTAGGCTGCTCTAATTCAGATCAAGGCCCCACCATGCTGGGCACTGCTTATAGAGCCAGTCAGTCCCTGCCCCCGAGAGCTGCCTAACTGAAGGTTTATTCTCCACATTTTATGAGGGTGTGGACTGAGGCCTGGAGACATTAAGGATGTCTGTGGCAGAACCAATATTTGAACCCAGCTCTCCTGAATCCCAGCCGTGTGCTAGCCATCCAGCTCCCTTCCAGCCCAGCTGCACCGTGTAGTACCAGGGTACTTAGGGAAGGTGGCCAGGCTGGCTCTGCCTTCAGCCAATGAACGTGCTGTTTAATTCAGGTTCAGTTATTGTGTGTGGCTCCCCAGTGTCGCCTGCTGACTGGCCTTTCCTCTGCCAACCCCATCCTCCAACATCTGCTGTGACCGTGGCAGCCGCTCCCCTAAATCCCACCCCACTCCCCATGTAAATCACTAGTAAGCTGGTTGTAGAGATTTAGGGCCCTCTCTGCCAAGGCAACTTTGGGTACTGCTTATCCCATGGGGGTCAGGAACATGCCTCCTTGGGCCTGTGTGATTTCTTTCATCTCCAGATGAATGCTCTTCACATGTAATACAACCCTGTGCCCTTCCCCTCACTGGCTGGAGTCTCCAGCCCTTCCCTGCTTGTCCAACCCTTTTACATTCTTTCAGCCCCTGTCTCAGTTACTCAGGCCCCAGCAGGCACAGATGAAACAAGTAACAGCATCTATTTGAGACCTCGAACTAGGGATATTACGGTAGAACACAGAGACTGTGACCCTAAGGCTGCTCTAACTCATGTTCTGCTCCCCTGACCCTCGGGAAGCAGGGCCTAATTGTAGTCCAGCACGCTCTGGCTGTGCCCTTCATCTGACCCCTCTATCACAGGATAGATGCAGAGGCCTCATGGAAGGAGGATTCTTAGGGGGTTGTTTCCACCCGCAGGGAGGCCCCCTTCATATGGCTCTAGTGGCCCCATGAGGTACCAGGCCCTACAAGTGTAATGACTGTCCTGGGTTAGCCTGGTTCCAGCTGAGGGCCTCAAATCCCTCCTCATAGGCTGCCGCACTGCAAGCAAATTGCCCACTCCTCAGGATCAAGAGGAGGAACAACGGGGGAGCCAGAGGCAGCAGGGTCTGGCCCCCAGCCCTGCAGGGAGTGTGGGGCCCTGAGGGAGGAAAGCCTAAGAGATGGGGGCGGGGAGATGAGATGGAATGCCAAAACCCTCTCTGACCCCAGTGACTGATGTGCCTCCAGGCTGGGTCCTGTACTCGGCCGTGAGGGGCCGGCTCTTAAGGGTGACCTCATGCAGCGCTCTCCCAGGGAGTGAAGTGCTTGTGGTAAGGTGTGGGCTGCTGGCATGTTTGGCCTGGGGACGGCCACGCCCCAGGCTGGAAACTTCTTTCCAGCTCTCTGCACCTGCTCCTGTAATGTTTGTCTCCTCTAGTGAGTCAGTGGCAGAAGTGAGAACAGAGCCCAGGAGTGCTGACTCCTCTGTCATGCGCTGAACTGAATGGGGAGAGGATTCATGGGGGCCAGAGGCGTTAAGGTCAGAAGTTTGAGAGGGTGTCAGATTAATGATAATCCCTAGGTCTGCTCCTCTGGGCAGTGTGCGCCTGCTTTACGAGGGAGGACTGGTCATTAGCCTGTTTTACAGATGGGGAAACTGAGGCACAGGAGAGGGTGTGACTTGCCTGCATTCACCTAAGGCGGCAGTGGCAGAGCTGGGCTGGAACGCCACTTTCCTGAGGTCTGGTCTGTGCTACAGACCTATATTGCTTTTAACAGCAGCCCTCAGGGACGTGAAGAATTCATACCCCATAGCCGTATAGGCAGTGCTGAGTCAGCAGGCGAGCTGTAGCTACCGCGTGTGCGCGCGCACACACGGATGTGTAGGTACTATTGTTTGAGCTGTCTAAGGAGTTTGAACACCCAGCCAGTGGGAGCTGGGTACCCAAAGCCCTCAGACTTTTTACACCTTCATTTCCATCTAGTTCACTCCCCTTACTGTCCCAGTTGCCCTTCGCTCAGCTGGGCCAGGCGGGCCTGGTAGTCTCCCTTGGGTTTCTTGTCGGTTTCTCCCATGACAAAGCTGCCCTGCTGGGTGGCAGATGTTTAAGGGGGGAGGATGATGTTTGGGAGCCAGGCCTGTGCTCTGAACGCACCCATATGCACCCTCCCGTCCCTGAGGGGCTAGGAAAAATGGGGAACCTTTGGCTTAGTCAGAGCCGGTTGCACTGCTTGTGACTTGTCACCATCCCGTCAAAAACAGACAGCTCTGCCTCCCCCTGCCCCATGTGAGTGACTCAGCTAACTGGCCAGCTCAGCTAACCCATCTAAGGTAGCAGAGCCTGAGGCTCAGGCTGTCTGGCTGGGGGTGCAGCCTGTGGCCAATTGCCCACAAATGGAAGGACTTGTCATTGCTATGCTGAGTTCCCCTGGGCTGTGTGACTGTGCAGCTTGCCTTGAAGCCCTGCACGAGGACTCGGGGCTGCAGCAGGGAGAGATCTCTCCCGGCAGCCCTGAAGCTGGTGGCAGGGGGGGAGCCCTTTCCTATTGGCCCCAGCACCAAGCTGTCACAGCTGGGAGGATGGGACCCTCCCTGCTCACCCCACCTAGTGCACTGTGGTCCTGACCCCAGCAGGGAGCTACCTAAGTAAGCCCCAGTCCAACCCACTTCCCCACTTTGAGTGCCCCCTCACCCCCGCAGCTCTAAGCATGCCAGAGTTTGTACCCCCTCCTGCCGCCAGGCCCAGAGCCCCTCTTCTGTGCCCCAAACGTCTCATTCCCAGCCCCATAGTTTGCACCCCCAGCCAGAGCCCTGGCACCCCAAATCTCTGCCCCAGCCCTTTGTCCCCTGCCCTGCTCCAGGCACGTGAACTTAGTTACGTGTGCTGGTATGAAAGTGGCGTGTCACAGAGTGCCCCCGGCTCTGCCCGTAACACGATTTGTTCCGCTTGGGTGGGGAAGAGTGGAGGGAACACTGCTGCCTTTGTCATAGGCAGCGAGAAGGGAGAGAGCATGTGAATTGTGTGACTGTCTGGTGGGAGGGTCTCACCTGCCTCCACCTCCCTGCTTGTTAGCAGCTGGAAGGAGACCAGCCCTGCCCATGGCTGGCCCCAGCAAATTTCTGAGCTCAGTTCTGTGCACTCCTTCGCTGCCTGTGGGGCAGGGGGACACCAAAAGCGGCACAGAGAGCTGGAAAACAGCAGCAGCTGGCTGGGGCTGGAGTTCTCCAGGGCCTAAGCAGTGTCTCTGTGGCTCGTTAGTGTCCTAACAAGCTCTTGGGCACTAATAATCCCTGGCAGAAGGGTGCTCCGAGGGTGGGGGTGGAAGCAGCATGGCCTGGGCTGTGTTACGAAAGGCCTTGCAGACACTGGGGGAAGGAACCTGTGCTGGCTTGGTGGGGAAGTGGGATCAGACTGGCTCTTCCTGTCCTAACTGCCTGTGATTCAGGTCCGACACTAGCCTGATGTTTGGAGAAGTTAGGCTGAGATCAATGTCTGGGCTCGGTTGAGATTTCCAGCCCAGGCCCTGACTTACGCCTGTCACCTGTGCCAGCCTCGTAACTCGGCGTCTGAACAAGTCCCACTGCCTCATGTCCCAGCTGATCCTGCCAGGGCCTGAGCCAAGGTTGTGCTCATCCAGGAAACTCAGACTTCCCCAGGGAGTGCCGAGTTGCCCGTCTGAACTTGGAGGCTGCAGCTCCCCGCAGAGCCTGGCAGTGGGAGAGACCACGCTGGGCTCCCTTATTACTGTGGCTGTGCTGGGTCCAGAGATGAGCTCCGGGTAACGCTGGCCTAGCTTGCTGCTTCATCCCGTTGCCATGGGTTGATTGGGACCTCACAGCTTCCCATGAGAAGCAGCTGGGTCTCAGTCGCTGCTAAGGCGCTGTGTGCCTCTGCCTGGCTGCAGCCTAGGGCGCGTGGGATGCCTCCTACTGCCCTGCCTGGGAGCTGCAGCAGTTTCCCCCAGTGCTGGCTCGGCTGCTGTCTCCTGCAAGTGTGAGCTTGAAAGCCTGGGTGCCCAGGATTCTCTGCCCACCAAGGGGGTGCAGCCTGGGTCACAGTGGGGCAATGGCTTCCCCGACCCCTGTGCCTCCCCACCACCACCACCGTGCCTCAGCCCTGCCCCTCAGAGACCCAGAGGGTAGATGGGAGGGGTGGGATGGGAGGTTTCAGCCTCTGCTGGGGCTGCTGACCCAGCGTGGGGGTGACAGGCGATGTAATGATGCCATGGAGCCATAACGCCGCGCTCTCGTTCAGTCACTCCTTAGTGGTGCTGGCGCACGCCCAGCAGCCCACCCCCCTTCAGCAGTGCCCAGGGGCTGGGTCCCAGCCCTCCTAGATCTATGGTTGTGGGGGAGATGGCGGCTGCTGAGGGGCTTGCTGAGTGCAGGTGCTTTGATGCCCTGGCCACACCCCAGGGGATTTTGCAGAGGGGTTTGCATGCAGCAGAGCTTTTCAAGGGCTGCACTGTGCTGGGGAGGAAGTGGTGTCCTTGGGTCTCCCTGTGTTGTCTGCTCTGCCTCAGCCTCTCACTGTCTCCCTTGCAGTCGTTGGCAGGAAGGAGCTGTCCACCCGCACGGTGAACGTCCGCACGCGGGACGCCCGGCAGCACGGCGAGCGCAGCCTGCAGGAGGTGCTGCTCAGGTTGCAGGAGCTGCGGGATGCCCGGCTCAGGAATGCCGAGGAGCTGTTCTGAGCCAGTCCCCACAGGCTGTGTCGTGGGGTCACCTCACCGGGGGAAGCAGGCAGCAATGAGTGGCTGCGGGTCTGAGTTGGCGTCTGAATTGTCTGCTCCTTCACCAGCAGCCTGTCCTGTAGGATTGGCCTGAACTTACCAGCGGGCATCAGGCTTCTCCGACTAGTCCTGGCCAGCTGCTGCTCCTGGCACAGGGAGGCTTCTCCAGATGTGTACTGCCCTGCAGTATCCCAGAGCAGCCTCTGCATGGAGCAGCTACCCTGCCAGCTATCCTGCTCCCCAGCAGAGCCCACGCTCTGGTGCTGCAAACGCTACGCAGGCTGAGCTCTGCGGGAGCATTGTCCACACCCAGAGACCAGGCCTGTTGAGTGGGGGCACGAGGAAATGCACATTGACATGGCAGTGTAGCAGGAGCTGGACCCCCCTGGCTGGAGGAAGACTGTTCCTGGACCACACATGCCCGGCCTGCTGGCTGCAGCCACTCACTCAACCTCAGGTCCCCATGGCTGATTAAAATGTGTTTGCAGGCCAAGGCAGCGTGTGGTTAGTGCTGGCTGGCAGGGCCTCTCATGCTCTGCTCTCTATCCCTGGGCTCGGTTCTGAGTTGCTGGTGCCCGACGGGAGCGAATGCAGCAGCTTGAGGATTGGCTTTCCCTGCCACGCCAGCGTGGAGCTGCCGGTTTGAGGCCGGGAGCAGCGAGTGGTAGCAGTGGTGCCACACTCCTTTACTTCTCATCTGAGGATCTCCAGGCCAGGCCTCACACATTTAGTTGGAGCCTCCCTGCTCCTGGGAGGTAGGTCTGTATCTGTACCCCTGTTTTACCCTGGAAGGCTGTGCTGTCTAGTAGGCAGGGCTCCACCCAGGACAGAGACGCCCACATTCACTGCCACAACAGCTGGGGCTGGCTGCTGTTCCAAGACAAGGCGCTGAGTGTGGGGCGGTACCGCAAGGCTGATGCAGCCTGACGTTCTGTTGAACTGAGCATCGGGAGCCACGTGGCTTTTCTTCCCAGCTTTGTTGCTGTGTGATTGGGTAAGTCACTTCAGTTGTCCCCCTTCAGAGCTGGGGGGAGCACCTAGTGCACCGGGGTCCTGAGCATTAATAGATGGGTAAACTGAGGCATGGTTAAAGGACAGCTTTTTGCCCCCACTGCACCTGTTTGACAAGACCACTGGTGTCGTGCCAGGTCACACAGGAAGCTGGGAATGGAATCAAAGTCTCTGGGTTTCCCGGCCCCCGTGCTAACCACTAGGCTGTGCCCCCCAGCCATGTCCCCTTTTGCATGGGAGGTCAGGCAGCGCTGGGCCTTTGGATTTACTGGCTGGGTAGAGAAACGAGCTCTCCTGCACTTGCCACACGGGAAAGTCAGTCTTGTGCAACCCCGAGTCACAGTAGTGAACACTTCCGAACATGACCGTCTTGCTGACCACCGCTGCTCACTGGCATGAGTAACGGTTGCACAATGCTGGCCGTGGTAGGGTGGTACTTTTCCCATCTGTGGCTGCTGATGGAGCACTTTGGTGCTTGTGAACGTGCATGAGACTTGCTCAAGCGAGCCTCGAGGGTCTGCTCTGGGAGTCAGGAAATGATGGGGCCTTCCCAAGAGCCAGGGTGCCTCAGTGGGTAATGGAACAAGGGGGGCAACCTTAGCTCTCCAGGCTGCCTGGTGCATGGGCCTCTTCAGCTAAGCGGGAATAAGCTGGAGCAGGACATGGAGGGGAGACTTCTCAGGAAATCATGGGACAAGAGACTGTCCCACTGCATTTGCATAGCATCTGGCTCGAGGCTTAGAGGCCCTGCAGTAGCACAAGTACATCATCAATGCCAACAGGATTTTTTAAGCCCCTTCACAGGCTGTTGATGCAGCCAGTTCTGGGGTGGAACACGGGATGTGGTAACTCGCAGCACAAGGGCAGACAAGGTGGAGGAGAGAATATCGTGCACTGAACTCACTTTTGATGATGGGAGAGACAAGCTTTTGGGTGAGACAGAGCCCTTCCTCCGCACTAGGAAAGGTACTGAAATGTCCCAGCTAAATGCAAGATCAAACAGAACAGTAGTTACCAATCTTCTAAGGGAGTGCTCAAGGTAGAGGGGCCTGCTAACGCTCCAGCTGTCCCAGGACAAAAGCGGGGCTGGTGAGTTACAGCTTGTGATAATCCATAAATCCTCTGTTTTGGTTCAGTCTAATTTGTAGGGACTAGCGAAGTTGTGGATTTAAGATCCCAGGCTTGTCTTTTGAAAAAAGCCAGCAGGTTTTCTTTGAGGGCTGATATAAAGCGGTTGCTTCATGACAGGCGTTCGCTCCCAAGTCAGAGGATGCTGCTCGTCTTTTATTGTATTCCTCTGTGAGCTTCACACTGGTAGCTGTTCATGAGGCATTTAGGGCGCGGATGAGTTGTTGTGATCGGCATGTCTGGGCCCCTCGGATTTCAAAAGATACGCTGTGGGAGGTAGTGATCCTCGTAGCAGTGGGATATGGTGGCAGGTTTTGCATCTGTTCTGTCGCTGGCTGTGGGAGAACATGTGCCTCTCATGAATCCATTGGCAGTTACTCAGGGTCAGTGTTAGGTTCTGCTCTGGTGCCTGTAATATCTCAGCCCCTTGGTCTGTAATAAATTTAACCTCACAGCCCGTCTGTGGGGCAGGGCCATGCTGTTACTCCAAGGATGGGGTGATGTACGTGCAGGTGAAATACACTGTTGATAAATGCAAAGCAGTGCATGTGGGAAATATCCCAACCACAGGTGTAAAACTTTCGGGTCTAAATTAGCTGTTGCCCTTCAGGAGAGAGATCTCGGCCTCTTTGTGCATAGGTCTCTGAAAACATCCACTCAGTGTGCAGTGCCTATCGAAAAGGCAAAAGGTTGGGAATCCTTAAGAAAGAGAGCCTGTAAATCCATGGCACGCCCAGCTCATGCATGCTGTGTGCAGATGTGGTTGCTTTGTCTCAAAAAACAAACATTGGAATTGGAAAAGGCTCGTGCAAGGGCAACAAATGGTTAGGAGTTTGGAACAGCTTCCGGGGAAGGGACAGATGAAGAAAACTGGGACTTTTCATCTTGGAAAAGCGGTGACTAATGGGGAATTGGAAGAGGTCTCTAAAACCATGACTGGCCTGGAGAAAATATTTGCTCTTTCCCAGAACACAAGAACTTAGGGTTCACCAAATGAAATTAATAGCAGCAGGTTTAACAGGAAGAAAAGGAAGTATTTCTTCACACAGTGCATAGGCAGCCTGTGAAACTCTTTGCCAGAAGATGTTTTGAAAGTCAAGACTAATGTTCAAAAGAGAACTAGATACGTTTATGGACGTTCAGTCTATCAATGGCCGCTAGCCAGGTGGGCTGGGATGGTGTCCCTAGCCTCTGTCAGAGGGTGGGAATGGTTGATGGGACGGATCATTGTTCAGTTCTCTCCCCCTGGGGCACCTGAAGCTGGCCACTGTAGGAAGTCAGGATCCTGGGCTAGGTGGACCCTTAGTCCGATCCATTGTGGCCAGTCTTAGAACAGGGAACTGCATCCTGGACACATCTAGGCTGAAAATGAGTTGGAGGTTTTTAGCAGTGCAGGTAATTAATGTTTGGAACTGCTTTGAAGGGTTGTGATGGATTCTCCATCGTCAGTATGTCAGTGTGGACCGAGAATGTATCTGCTGTCATTCAAATTACCAGGAGTTATTTGCATGCCGGTCTCTGGGCTGCATTCTGCCTGAGGTCTGACTGGATGTTCACAACGGTCCCTTCTGGCCTCAGGAGTCCAGGAAATCTATTGGTCCTTGGCTGCCCACCCACAGAGCTATCTGGCATGTCACGAAGGTGGCTAGGGTTGGTTGGTTTTGTTTTCTTACAGGCCCAAGTGGGGCCTCTTGCTCCAATGTGGCATTCGCACCACCAGTGTGGTCGTTACGAGAAGGCCTGACGGATATTTCAACACACGGGATTTTAAAAAGAGCAACAAAAAAACCTGTTCGCTCTCTTTCAAAATCCAAAGCTAAAGTCCTTGATGAGTGTCCTTTGTGACAGCCCAGGACCTAGTTCCTTACAGTTTCCTGTGAAATATCTCTCCTGCAATGCCATGTTCAGAGAGGGGTGTGAAGTGCATCTTTGTAAAGCTCAGAACATCGGATAAGTCTCTGAGTAACATGCCGAGCCTGCAATGACTCAACTAAAACCTCTGCTGAAAGCCCTTCGGGCAGTCTGAGCTTATATTTACCCTGGGTTGAACTGAGACGAGCATTTTTCACCACAAATTAGTTTTTACCAGATCCTAGCATGCTGCACTTCCACATCAGTTGTGCTTGGAAACAGGGCAGGGAGCAACAACAGCCAAGCCTGTGTGATTGTGTTCTGAACGATACCAGGATGCTTTCCAAAGCTGAAAGCCTGCTGCACTAAAATGCAGCCACCTCTGGGGTGGAACGGGGTTCGTGTTTAACACCATCCAGCAACATTACACCTCGCTTTGACAAAAAAATGAAGCACCCCGTGTGAAAGTGTAGGGAATGACATTTCAATTGAGCTGACTTACGAAGCCTCCCAAGGGGGTTTTAATAACTTGGGGTAGTTAGCAAATAGAGTCTGGGCCTGATTTCAGCTTACACCCCTTGTCTCCTTGAGAATCGGGCTGTATCCTGTGCTGCTAGGTAAGCTAAGCAGGGTGGCTTGTCTCCTTTAGGCACACATTTGGCCCCCATCAGTGGCAGCTCAGGGCCATTACTAATGTATTCATCCCCACACCCTCCTTGCAGGCAGGGCAGTGCAGTTATCTCTGTTGAGCAGGTGGAAACTGAGGCACGGAGAGACTAAGTCATTTGTCCAAAGTCACACAGGGAGGGCAAACTGGTTCCAGAGCTTTAGGCTAGTGCCCTAAGCCCCATTCTTCCTCCCTTTATGGCCTGCAACAAGCTGTCCCATTCCTCCCCAGAGCTGGCTGCATTCTGCTTGAGGCTGGGATGGGTGGGAAGCACTGGCTCCCATCCTGCATTTGCTTCAAAGGAAGTGTGGTTGGGTCCCCCTTAGGAGATGCCTTCAACACACTCCACTACTTCCAGGCCGGGAGCCAAGTGACGAGCTTTGCTGCCAGGCCTCTGGCAGACGTGCCCCCGTTGTAAGTTGTCCCTCTGCCAGTCTCGGCAGGAAGCCCTGGGAGGGAGGTTGGCGACTGGATCCATGGTGGGTGGTGTGTGAAAGCCACCGGCCTATGATCACAGGGCAGAGTCCTCGCGCCAGCCTTGCTTGGCCCTGGCCTCTCGCCCCTGCCCTTCCGGCTGGAGGGGTGCTGCTCACGCCAGCCCTGTGCTTAATCCTGGTGGGAAGTGCTGCATGGATGAGCCTCTGGAGCATGTTCTTCCCACCCCCCACCCCCCATCTTACAGATGGGCACAGAGCTGGGGCAGTGACTGGGCCCAGTGGAGCTCGGCTCTCCTGGCTTCATGCCCAGCTGCTCCTGCCCTGTTTGTGGTGAGAGGAGGTGGCCGGGGCAAATGCCACAGGCTGGGGTGGTTCGCGTCCCCCTTGACCTAAGACCGTGGAGTTGCCCTCAAACCACTGTTCCTGGACCTGGCTGCCCTCTGCCTTCCCTCAGTGGTGAAGTCCAGGTGATGCCAAAGGGGGTTGTGAGTCGCATGTGGCCCTTGTACAAGTGCCTGGAGGCCTCCTGCGCACACATCCCGTCTCAGCCTGTAGTGCAGGGCTAGGTGAGCTCACAACCTCTTGGCCCACCTGGCCGGTGGGGGTGGAACTTGCATGAGTGTGGTGAAGTGGGGGCTTCTACCCAGGGGAGAAAGGGTCTCAGGGTTTTAATCTCATGAGATGCACCTGCCAGGGCTTCACCCCAAGGCCGAGCAGCCCTTTCCTGCAGAGCTGAAGCCCTGGTCAGCCTGCACCCTCTCAAACTTCCATCAGCTGCTGCTCGAAGGGGCCATAAGCTGGGCCGCCCCAGTACAATACATCACTCCCGGTTAGTTCCAGCTAGTTGAGGATAAATGCAGCTAACCAGTTGACCTGCTTCCTCTAGGGCGTATGGTGCCTGTGTCTCCCCTTTCAGGAGCAGAGAGGCTGTTCTCAGCTGAGCACCATCACTTGGTGTGTGACAGCACACGCCAGGAACGCAGGGTCAGGGCACCGTTGTTTTTCACCCCATTGGCATCTGAGCCTCAACCCTCCTCCTCCAAGCTCCCCAGGCATCTACCTGGCCAGTAACAGCAAGAAGGTCGGAGGGGTCACTTTTTGCCACCACACTGCCTAAGGCCATGGGGGTCACTGATGGAAGGGCAGGGGCCCAGTCTGACCAGTGCAGCCAGCTGCAGCCCAGTGTCCTGGCTGGGGTAGAGAGAGGATAACGAGGCTCTGACAGGACACGACTTGCTCCAAGGCAGGAGCAGAGCGAGGAACGGAGACCAGCTCTCTTGGGCTCCAGCCCAGAGCCTTGGCCATGCCTTTCCCCCCAGACCAACTTGTCTCAGGTGGGACTGGCCTTGCCTGGCTTGGAAGCAAATCCTCCCCGCAGCCCCACCTCGGCCCCTGGAACTATCCCAGGTTTCCTAGCTTGTGGTCGCCTTGCTGCAATCACTGCAGATCCCCACTGGGCTGACTCCACATACAGGAATGAAAGGGGGAAATGTTTCCAGAGCAGAGGCTGCGGGCTGGGCGTGCCTTCCATTCCCACTGCGCGGCTGTGAGCTGGCGGAGCGGCCTGGCAGCCCTGCCATCTCCTTCCCAGCAGTTGCCTTGTAATTATTAAAGAGCTTGGAAAATAACTTTTCCCCGAGTTGCCTGGGTCTGAGCCAAACGCCTCTGCCACTCTGCCCAATCTCTTCCTATTTCCGCTTCCTCCAACAGCACCTTTAGGAGGCCCTGCTGGGGTCAGGCTGAAAAGTCGGGGGGTGGGGGGGGAGCTGGAACCCCCCTTTCCCCTTGTGGAGGAGGGTGCTGTGGAAGTGGAGGTACAAAGGGAGGAAGCGATTGGCCCTGAATCCAGTGGCGGAGCTGAAAATACAGCCTGCCTCTTCCTTCTGCACTCCTCCGAGACGCCAGCCATGCATGTCCCACTGCCGCCTGGCCCTTGCTGCGGCTGCCTCGCTGAAGGCTGAGGGGGTGGCTTGGCTCATGGCTGACGCTTTCAAGGGATTATAAAACTCAACTGGTACTTTCCCATGGTTGGCGGTTTATTGCTTCCCTCTCTGGGGGAGAAATGGGGGATTCACAAGGCCCTGTGCCTGCAGTGCTTTGTACAGGTGTCCCGACCAGTCCATGGAGCAGGGCCCTGAGATCAGGCCTAGTGGTCGTAGCCATTGTTAAAGGCTGCTTCGTGGTCTAGCGAAGCAGACCTCCCAGCGGTTCCTGGGGCCCTGAGATGGGCCTGCTTTGACCCCCCCCCCACAAATCTCTCCTAGTTGATGCAGGACGTTTCCTGCCCTCAGGGCTGCCTCAGCAAGGCAGCTTGTCCAGGCCACCAAATCTGTGCAGCATTTGGACCCGGGAGGGCTGTATGGCTCAGGTTGGGCTGTGCCCCATGTGAGCCACCTGCAGGGTTGGGAAGTAGTGGATGGGGCCAGTCTCCCAGGAGCTCTGTGCCTCTTCCAGGTGGTAGCCACCAAACTCCCCCAGCACCAAGCCAGTCTTTGCAAGAGGCACCCCCAGTCAGGGCGTGGTTTGTCTTGGCTCTGGTCAGCAGAGCTGTGGGAACTGGAGGTACAGGGAGTGCTGCAGCATCCCCAGGTTTTGACAGGGGTTCTGTGGCCAGCTCCCAGCACTGGGGTCGGTCCCTGCCTGCTGCCTCTGCTGTGGCTGGCTCCATGCCTACCCCCAGCTAGGGGAGCAGATGGGGCAAGAGGGCTGGCTTTCAGCACCCGCACTCTCTTAAGTGCTCCGGCACCACCCTGGGCTATCCAGGGCCTGGTGCTGGAGTGGAGCATGGCCCATGCTTGCAAACCAGGCAGTGGTGGCTAACAAGGGCAGGGGAGACAGCTGAGTCCCCACTTCATGGCTGATAGGCACATGTGGCACCTTTTTGCATGGGGCTGGAGAGTGAGCCCAGCCCACTTCCCCTGCCAGTGGGGCTCGGCCCAGCTCCCTGCACAGCATGGTGGCCTGGTGCATGCAGGCAGGTGGTGCTGCGTTCCTACACACTCGGCCGCAATGCCACTCATGCAGGTTTGGCCCAGCCGCCCCTCAGTTGTGATGGAGGAGTGACCAACCCTGAGCGGCTCTGTGGGCCTGACGCTGGGTCAGAGGTCTCAAAGCTGGGAGTCAGGCCCAGCCGTGCCCAACTGGAGCTGCTGCCTGTGGAGTGCAGAGCCAGGGTCATTTCCCAGCTTCCGGGTTACAAACTCTACAGCTGTGTGGGGGCACAAGCGTCCCAGGGGCTTGCCAGAGTAAGGATCTCCACGCTCCCCCTTTCCCATTTGAAGACTTTACAATCAGTGAAATGTCACAGCCAAGTTCTGCGAGTCCAGAGGAAATCCGGAGGCGCTCCACATCCGGCCGGGGCAGGTGGCAGGCTGACATCACCGTCTGGGGTTTGTAGGCCATGCGCACAGTGACTGTAAGAGGGAAATGTCCTGTCCGGTTGATCAGTTCGTGGTGGAATAGCGATCGCTGGAAATAGTTTCGGTGTAATTGCTCATAGTTTTACTGTTGTCTGCATGAGCGCTCCAGTGTGAGGGCTTGTCTATGTGGGCCAGCCAGCCAAAGGGGGGGGAGCAAAATGACGTAGTGGAGGTCACCCAGCAGGTGAGTGTCAGAACTTTCTGCATCCCATTCCACCCACTCCAGCACCATCACCACTGGGCCACTGCTCATGCCTCGTTCTCCTTGCTTGCCCATTAAGGGCACGGTCCCACCAGCCCATTGCACAGGAGATGTCCAGGGCCACCAAGCAGGATGGGTTGAGGTGCTCAGGTGGGGCAGGATCAGCTCCTGCGTCATCTAGCCAGAGACTTCAGTGACTTCTCCGAGCCCGACTCGCAACCTGCTCTGCTCTTGGAACCCTGTCGAGCAGCTGTGCAGTGTGAGCATCGAACGCTCCCACCAGCCTGAACAGAGGACGCCGGGGTGAAATCCCAGCCGCGCCGCCTCCCCTTGACTGCAGTGGGGCCAGGATGTCCCGTCTGCCTCTGGTTGCCTTACACGCCCTCTTTGCCCAGGTCTCAGTGACACCAGCAGCAGCTGGGCACCAAGACCCCAACCAGCGGCTGCTCTGTGCTTGGCTGAGTTCCCCACTAGGAGGTTTCACGGCCCTCCCAGACGGGTCCAAGGTGCCAGAACAAAGCTTTGCGCCCAGCGCTTCGCTTTGTCAGGCGGCTCTCGGTTTGCTCTGGCAAGACGAGGTGTCCAGCACTGAGGGTAGCATTGCAGTGGCCTTGTGTAGTGCCTGCTGTATGTTGTCAATAATTCATCATCATCCAAGGATCTCAAAGCACCTTGACCAAATATGTCCCCCTAGCTGGAGCCTCGCTGAGGGGATAGAGCATGGACATGCCCTCAGGCAAGCTTGGTTTTACTCCCAAATCTGGTAATGACCAGCTGGTGACCTTGGGCAAGTCACTTCCCTACTGTGTGCCTCAGTTTCCCCATCTATACACTGAGGGTAGTGACATGGAGCTGGTTTACAAAGTGCTGTAAGAGATGCTGATGTAAAAGCTAGGTGCTGTATTATTATTCAGCTAAACATTTGCTGTAGGGGACACCTTTGCCCTGCCCAAGTAGCGTAAAAGAGGATCAGGTCATGTCTTCTCTGCCACCAGGTGTAAAGTGCTTTGAGATGTACTGGTGAAAAGCCCAAGTGAAGAACCTGGGAGGATTATTTTATTAATGATGCCCAGTCAGTTGAATTGCATGCGTTGCAAACAATCCCAAGGGGGGAGGCCTTGCCTGACCAGCGACTTGAACCCTAGGCTCTCAGATTAAGAGTCTGATGCGCTGCCCACAGAGTGGGGCTGTTACACACAACACATGACTATCAACACCCTCCATGTTACAGATGGGGAAACTGAGGCACGGAACAGGGACAAGTCTCCTTCAAGGTCACTCAGCAAGTCAGTCACAGAGCCAGGAATAGAAACCACATCGCAGCCCTGAGTGGGTAGAGATCAGACTCTTAATCTGAGAGCCCAGGGTTCAAGCAACTGGGAAAACTGAGGCATGTGGAAGGGGAGTGATTTGCAACTGGATCCCAGACAGAGGAAGAGCTGGGTGTGCCAACTGTGTCTCCCTCACCACACCTGGTTTCCCCATCTATTACACAAGAATAACCATTACAAACAGAGCTAAGCAGCAGGAGATTGACAGAGGAGCCTGGGATATTTTGAGGAGTTCATGCCTAGAGACAGGCTTTGCGTTAGAACTTGGGCTGGGATGTGGGTTCTATTCCTGGCTCTGTGACTGACTTGCTAAGTGACCTTGAAGGAGACTTGTCCCTGTTCTGTGCCTCAGTTTGCCCATCTGTAACATGGAGGGCTTTGATCGTCATATGTTGTGTGTATCAGCCCCAGTCATAGGGACCAGGACTCCATTATTGTGCTAACCACTGCACAGAGCCAGACCCAGACCATGCAGGGCCCATTCAGTGCATTGTCCATAAGGCCCTGTCTCTTTCTGGGTGGACATGCAGCTCACTGGGGCCTCAAGATGCCAATTGGGAGAGCTAGCTGGATTCCCTTCCCTTTCCTGTGCCCTGCTGGAGCCTCTGGTGGTTACTGGGCTGCTCCAGCTCCCCTGTACTCAGTTCATCCAAGGAGGGTTAGCTGCACTTAGAGTTTCGGGAGCTACCAGCCAGCTGAGCTCAGGAGCAATTTATTTCTAAATTCCTGAGGCAGGAGCAGGAAGCATGGGCAGGCTGTGGAGTGGCTGCCTGCGATAAGGAGCGCAGATATATTTAGCAGGCAGTAAAGCAAACCACAGAACAAGACGATGGGGAGAAACTGGCCTCTGCCCTGGGGTGTTCAGGTCACAATTTCCATGACTTTGGAAAGCCAGTTTGAGACCTTTTAAAGGGGCCAGATAGTCCAACGTGCTGAGCGCCGCTCGCTCCTGTTGACATCAGTCAGGGTACTGGCACCTCAGCACCCAAGGGGCAGAAGGGGTTAGGGTGCTGGCCTTTGAACTCTGGTTTCCTGTACCATTTGCTGCTCTGCCACAGTCTCCTCATGTGACCCTGAGCAAGTCCCTTAGCTGTTCTGTGCCTCAGTTTCCCCACCTGAACCCTAGGGGGTAATAGCCCTGCCCCATGTGTGGGAGCTGAGGAGCAGGCTAAATCCATTCCAGTGCTGACATAGCAGCAAGTGGGGCCCAGTAAGTAGCTGAAAGAGCAAGCACACGCCCGGGCAAATGGAGGGGTAAAAAGCACTTAGGCACCGAACAGAATTTACAAGTGCCCCAAAGTTAGTTGGGTGCTTAACTGTGGTGCCTCTGGAAAGGAGCTGGGCACGTTGCACATCCACTAGGCACCTTAGTCCCTGACTGTGGCTGTGAGTCTGGATTCTGTGCACACAGAGAGGATGCCAGAGAACAGGGAGGCAGGCAGCGGAGGAGGTGGGGAGTTACAGGGCAAACCTGCTCCATGCTCACCCTGCCCCAGTGGCTCTTGTCCTGAGTGACTGGGCCCTGCTCCTGCTCTTATGACCGGGCACAGGGTGGGATTGCAGCCACGCTAGGCTTGGCCTGTTCACGCCTCTGTGGCAAAGTTCATGAAGCCAGAGTGAGTTTGGGGGGGGGGATTCTCAAATCGGGAGGGAGCCTGGAGCATTCGGGCCCCTCCCCCGGGCAGTTAGTGATGGAACATCTTGGGGCCAGCGTATCGGACTGACACACACGCCCACTGTGTGCCTCAGTTTCCCCACTTGTAACGTGGGGAGGAAAAATGTGTTTGCAAACTGACCAGTCAAAGCCCAGCAGTTTTGATGGTTGCATGAGGCTTGCAGATGAGCCAGTGGAGGAATGGTAAATGGTAATGACAGGTGCAGTTTGTTGGCTTAAGGATATTTGCTTTCTCGTGCGGGGTTGGCAAGCTCTGTTAACAGTTTCTAAAGCTTTAACTCTTCTGAAGTGTCTCTGCTGTCATTAAATAATTGTTTGCTCCCTGCCCTACCCCCACAACTATGAACATTTAAATAGATATAAACCTCAAAAGAGGTTTAAAAATTAATCTGGATAGTAGCTGTTGAAATACATCTCTATATAAATTCTGCCAAGTCTCAAGATACTCATCCCTGGGATAGTATCATCTTTTCTGTGCATTTTGACAGCACCTGCCAGCCCCAGGGACTGCTCAGGACCCCGTGGTGGAAGGTGCTGGACAAGACGCAGAAGAAAATGACAGTCCCTGCCCCAAAGAGTTCACAGTCTTCACCTGAGGCCTCTACAATGGTTGCCACAAAGTTTACACTCCCAAGAGCCCATTTGATCACCTAGGAGAGGAGTCCCCAACCCCCAGCAGCAGGTGAGCTGATTTTCATCAGTGCTTGAGGTGAGAACTTGTCCCCACCCCACCTCCCCACACAGAGCTGGGAGCTTGCTCAAAGCCAGGCTGCCTGGAGATTAACAGAAGACCAGCTAATGCCACCAACCACCGTCTGAATGGCAAAGCTCTTCAACTTTATTTATTCACGAAGCTGTTGTCAGTTGGACTTTTAGTGACTTTGAAAAGTGTCACCAGCACTCGGACTGTCCATAGAGGTCAAAAGGTCCCATTTCAGCCCTCCACCTGGGAAGGGTTGCTGAGCGCTGCTCTAGTGTTTCTCAAACGGGGGCCTCCAATGCAAAAAGGGGTTGCGAGGCTGCCCTGTGGGAGCGAGGGGGGCACTGTATGACCACACTTATTTCTGTACCATCTTCACGGCTGGGTGGCTGGAAAGTGGCAGCTGCTGGCCACTCACTGAGCTCTGAAGGCAGCACCGCTGTGAGGGTGGCAGGGTGTGGGGCGTGGGGGGAAGCAGCAAAGCCTGGAGTATTTCACAGAGGATCCCAGCTAGAAGCTTTTCAGAACTCCTGATCTGGTCTGATGCCTGCAGAGCAGAAGCCCAAAATCCCCCATTTCCCTCTGCACAACCACTCACTCACCTTTTATCCAAACAGCCTTTCCACAAGTGTGGATTGGACTCTCGCATGAGCAGCAGAGCCTTGGGACACAGGAGTTAAATGAGCTCCGTGTGCTTCTGCATTTGTTCAGGGCCTGGTGCAATAGGGGCCCCAGGCCACAAGCAGGGCTCTGACTGTACTACCACACTACAAACAACAGCCATCATTCCTTGGCCTAGCGATGGCACTCGATGCAAACACTGCTGTGTGTGTGCATGGGGGAAAGTTGATTTTACCAACATTTACCATAATAACAAAACAACCCCAAATCCCTCCCAACTGAAATGTGCTGGGAGGCACCCGTGCGAAGCAAACGCTATGGAGTTTGCACGCTAGTGTGCAGTAGCACATGTTGTATAACGGGGCTCCTGTATGAGCCAAGTGGGACACACGCGCACACACACAAAACGTGTCTGTGCAGAGTCTTTCGTCTCAGCTGATTGGTCTCTTGGGCTTGTTGCTTTGTAAGTTGATCTGGGCCGGAAACTTCGTTGTTTGGGGTATTTTCTTAGCCATTTAGGAAACTGTGTATGCTGCAGGGCGGGGCTGCTCACGTCAAGTGGGTGACTCAGCTTCGCTCAGCTCCCTCAGCCTGGCAGTATATTAGAGGCTCGGAAGGGAAGGAAAGAGACATCAGCTCCCTGGAGGAAGCTCAGGCACACACTCAGCAGGGCTGCACCGAGAGGGCCGTGTCGTGAGCTGACTTCACCTCGCAGCGATGAGAGCTCCCACCTTGCTGCTCGTGCCTCTGTTGTGTCTGGCCAGAGCTGCTCCGCCAGGTGAGTGCTGGCTGCCCTAAGGCCTGGCTGTCTTGGGAATGGAGCTGGGAAGTCCTGTTTAGACCCTGCCTGGCTGCCTGTGGCTCTAACCAGGGGGTCGTGTTGTGCTTGCTGCCATAGCAGCTGGTGCTGCCGTGGCAGTCGTGCTGCAAGCTGGGGCAGGGGGCTAGAGCGTGGGAGTGGGGACATGTGGGATCTGTCCCTCCTCTCTGGCAAATCACGTGGACTCGGATTCCCTCTCCCAGCCTTCCTGTCTCTTAATTAGACTGGGAGCTGGGCAAGGCAGGGGCCGTCTTGCGCTGTGTCTGAGCACAACAGGGCCCTGATCCTGATAGGAGCTGAGGGTGGCTGAGACAATAACCACATTGCTAAGGGGCATGTGGGGTCTCCCACTAACGGCCTCTGCTTTAAGGGAAGACTCCCCCAGTTCCTACCATCCAGGCAGCATGCGTCTGATTTCCTGTCCGCTCGGCGCTTCCCAAGCTGCCGAGTCCAGTAGAAAACTGCCAGTTACCAACCTGTCGCCCCTTTGCTACAGGGCTGCTGCAGTCGACGGGGACAGCTGCACCTTCTGTGCCTTAAGTCAGACCCGGTGATTTCTGGGAGGGGGACTGGCTGGCTTTGCCGAGAGGTCACCTGTTCCAATCCAGCCTGGGCTGGTAGGGGACGAAAGTCTGTTGCTGTTTGGTCAGTCACAGCCTGTTCCTTAGACAGTTCCCTTCCTTGGGACCCTCGCAGAGATGCAGCTCTGATGGCCCTGGAGAAAGAACCTCCCTCTGCTCCATGGAGACGGGATCCCTCTGGGAGAGGCCGCACAGAGGGCTGGAAATCAGCCCTGCTGCAAGGCTTACTCTGTGATTAAGTCATCAGCCACTTGGTCCCTGGCCCCTTTCTAGAGAGTGAGGCAGAGGAATCCTGTGCTCATTATTCCAGGGCAGTCCTCCCCTGCTGGCCCACGTGGGGGGTGGTTGGCTCCTGCCCCGTGGGATCCTGGTGATACTGGTCCCATTTCCATGGAGATGTCACCTAGCAACAACAGAAACACAGGCAGTCTTGTTGGGCTGCATTGTCCATCACCAGGACATGTGGAGCAGACAGCAGAGGCCTCCTCACCCTGGGACGTCCTAGCAAGGGTGGCACCCAGAGTGACAAGACTGGGAGGCCCAGAATGAGACTCCCCGCAAGGGGTCGGCTTTCTGAGGTGCATGTGGCATGCCTGGTCCCTGCTCCCCAGGGCCAGGAGCCACCCCGAAAAGTTAGACCTGGGGGAATTCTGCCCTGCCTCACTGCCCACCCACACCCCTCTTCTCACCACCCTCTGCAGCTCCAGGAGCCAGACTTGTGCTCATGCTGATTCAGCCAGCAAGCTTAAAAAGGGAGCACAACTTAGGCAGCCAGTAGCTGCCATCGACAGGTGCCTGGCTTCCCAGGGGGTCTTGCTTGGGGTACCAGCCCCTCCCTCAGCAGTGAGCAGTGCTCACCACCTTGGGCAATCCAAGGGACTGGCCCCTTGACATGGAAATTGTGACCTGGACGCCCCAGGGCTATTTTCTCCCCCTTCTGCAGTTTGTTTTATTGCCTGCTAAATACATCTGCGCTCCTTATCTCAGGCAGCGGTGCCAGGACCTGCCCACGCTTCCTGCTCCCGCCTCAGGAATTTCAGAAATAAATTGCTTACAGCTGGGCTGGCTGGTAGCTCCCCAAAATATGAATGCAAAAGAATTCCCTGCTGGAGGAATGGAGTGCAGGAAAACTGAGGCAGGCCAGTAACAGCCAGAGGCTCCAGCACTGCTGGCCTACAGAGCACAGGGAAGGGAAAGGAATCTAGCTAGCTTGCCCAGGATTGGCATCTAGAGGCCCCAACATGCTAGGTGCTGCACGTCTGCCCAGAGAGAGACAGGGCCTCATCAGAGATGCACTGACCTGTCCCCAGGTGCTTCTGTGTACAATGCCTACATAACAATGAGTTCCTGGACACTTAGGCATGGTTTCTTTATCCCCCCCTCCCCCCGTGTTAAAGATGGGGAAACTGAGGCACGGTCGGGAAGTGACTTTCCTCAGGTCATGCAACAAGCCAGTGACAGACCCAAGAATAGACCCGAGGAGTCCTGGCTCTGTCGACAGGGAGTTAGAAGAGGGGTAATTGCTGCTCCTGGGTTGAATCCCTAGTCCATCCCAGCACTGACGTACTGAACTATGGATAATTGTTTTTAAAAAATCTCATGCTCCAGGGTGTGAAGTGATCACTGGTGGGGCCAGGAAGGCAGCCGCAGCTGGGCCTGTGCATTGTGGTAGCACTGCTGGCCCCTGGCAAGGTCAGGATCCCACGGTGGGTGAACTGGCATTGTGGTTCCCATGTCACCTGTGCTCATGTTCTGTACCAAGTGGACCAGTTACAAAGTCTGTAGCTTCCAGGTGTGCTTCGTGCAGAGTCATAGGTTATACGGGCCCATCTCTCTAGGTTCTTGCTTGGAGCCCCTCATTGTGGTGTCTGTTTACCGGGTCAGCAGAATTTATCATTAGAAACCAGCAAGGGGCTGGGGGGGAGTTGATTTCATCCCGCCTGAAAAGTTTCATAATCCCTGGCCATGAATGTTACATGTGTTACCGGCCTGAGCATCAAGGCTGGGAGTATGGAGAGTGTTCCAGCATGTGCGAGGTTAAGAGAAATAGAAGCAATGGGATAAAATTCAGGCTGACTAACCAGAGGGTCTCCAAGCAGTGAGCGCTCTAGCTGGGGGAGCCCATTGCTTGGGTTATTTTAAAATGGGTGGGACTGAGCCCCAGAGACTATTAGAGAAGCAATCCTGCATGTGCCACTGTACATTACAGAACAGGTTGAATCCCTCTAGCCTGGCACACTCTTGTCCGGCAATATCTGTGATCCAGCATGATTCTAGTTAGCTGGATGAACATTTGCCATGGGTGTGGCCAAGTTTCCCACAATCCCATGAAGTTTGTTTACAGCCACCAGTCCTGGCTCTCAGCATTCTGCGCTGCTATTTAGCTGTAAATGTCTTCTAAGAGCCCAGTAAGCAGTGGAAGTGTTGGTAGTGCTGCTAGACAATATTGACCTCCCACAATGGGGCAAATTTTCTCATTTGGCAGTGGTCAGGTCCGAAGAGTGCTGGACTAGAGAGGCTCAACCTGTAGTTGAATGCAGGGCTCCGTTGTGCTGGGTGTAGACCAGACACACATACAAACAACTCTAATGGGCCCCGGTGTGACTAGACAAAGGGTGGGTGAAAGGACAGGTTATTCTGCCCATTTTACAGATGATAATATTAATCCTTAGCTCTTACAGCTATTTCTCATGAGCAGATCTTCAAGTGCTTTGCAAAGGAGGGCAGTGTCATCACCCCAACACACATGGGGGAACTGAGGCATGTGAAGTAACTTGCCCAAGGTCACCCAGTAGGTCAGTGGCAGAGCTGGTATAGACTGTAGGTCTCTTGACTCTTTGTTCAATGTTCTATTCATTATGCCAAACTTATTGCCTGAAAAGGAGAAAATGAAGCATACAGCAATCACATGCTTTGCTTAAGGCCACATGGGAAGTCAGTGGCAGCCCTAAGAACTGAATCCAGGGTTCCTGAGTCCCTGTGCAGTGCTCCAACTGCAAGGCATTTTCCCTTGCTAGCTGCTGTGACTATCCAGGACTCCCCCATGCCAGTCTCTCTCCTCCGCACAGCAGGGCTCAGCTCTCTGCACAGCCTCTGCTTCTGCTCTTCCCTGGTTTCCGCCTGTGTCAGGCCAAGAGTCCATCTTGTTAATTGCAGTTTTGGCTTTAGGGTCCTAAGGAAGACACTCCCCCAAGCTTTGTATTCGATCCTGGTTTCTTACACAAAAGCCCTTTGGCATTGTTTGCTTTTGGGCAAGTTCTGGCTGTACCTTTTGCCTAGCTGAGAAGTTTCCAGTCGAATCTGTCTGACTTTTCCAAAGGCGTGCGCACCGCCACTTGAAATTCATTAGGGGTCTGCAAACGAGCAAAGGTTGCAAACTGCCGGCCTCGCTGATTCTCCTGCGGCTCTCGCCTCAGGTTCTGCTCCTGGATCCTTGGACTTTGAGGGCCTGCAGGTCTGTGGTGCCTTCAAGATTGGCCCTAAATTCAGAAAATTCCAACAGTCCAAGGCCAGAAGGGACCATTGTGGTCAGCTGATCTGACCTGGAGTATTGCACAGGCCAGAGAATGTCCCTGTTTTGATCCCTGTGATTTGTATTTGACTAAAGCATCTCGCAGACTGGCAGGGCTGCCTGTGGATCAGGCTCTTTGCTCTGTTGACTCTCTCATTGCTTTCCGATCTCTGCACCAGCTTGGAGGTAAAAACCTGCAGCTGCACAGAGCTGTAGGATCACTTTCTGGTGGGTCCTGGGGATCAGTCCCCGGTCATGACTATCACCGAGGCCCTTGAAGCAGCCCTTGTGCCTGTGCTTAACTTGTGCAAGGAGCCTCACTGGATTCCTTGTGCCACTGGGTTCAGCGGGGGACTCAGTCAGGGTGCAGGCAGGATTCTCCACCTTTGGCGAAGGGGCTGACCACAGAGGAATCTTTCCAAAGCCCTTGGTTAGCAGTTCCCCTCCCATCAGCCTCCTGTTTCTGGGCCTCCCTTGTCTTCTGTGAACCCCGTTTCTCCAGCTTTGGCTGATCCTAGCCAGGAACTCCTGGGGAGAGGGAGGATCTAGGCCTCCTGTATCTTTAAGACAAAGGGGAAGGGCAGGGAGCCAGCAGCTCAGGTTTGCAATGGGTGGCTCAGTGCAGGTTTTAACACAGATCTGTGAGCTCCTTATCCCCATTGGACACTTGGGTTGGTTGCAAGAGCCCAAGAGCTGCTCCCTGTCCCCCTGTGCACCAGGAGGGTGTTTACTGTTCCCAGCGCAGGCGGGAAGAGGGTTTGGCGATATTTGCTCTGGGATTGGGAGATGGTCATTGTTGGCAAAGTGCAGAGCATCTTTCTTGTGAGAGCTGCAGTCCCTGGGGGCACGGCGTAGCAAGGCCCAGCAGATCAGACCTGTTTGTTTGCAGAGACGGGCGTGCTTAGGTCTGTTATTACAATAACTCCTCTAGGCTCCTGCTGAGGTTAGGGCCGCTCTGGGCGCTGCACAGCCCCGGAGCGGGAAGATGCAATCTCAGTTGACAACTGGGGAGAGGCAGAACAGAGCCAGGACACGACCTGCCTCAAACCTTGGTACTGCCTTGGGGCAGGGGGCTGGACTCAGTGCCTTTTCAAGTCCTTTCTGGCCCTGCGTGACTTTGCTGCAGGGGAGCGGCAGAGCCAGGGGTCCAGAACCCAGATCTCAAGGTTGTAGCCCACTTACCCATTGGGACGTGCTGCCGCCAGCCTATTGGTTCCTTGCTGGCTACAGCTCTGCTCTGTTAGCAACTGACTGGCAGTAGGTGAGCGGTTGCATAGAGGAGGTTTTACTTCACGGGCTCCATCTCCCAGGCGGAATGCTCACGCCCTGGGTGTGAAACCTGCCAGGCGAAGACACTTGCTCATTGTGAGGAAATTAGTCACAGAAGAAGAATCTGCCCTGAGATTTTCCCATGCTGGGTAGATCGGCAGCAGGTGCTGTGACCGGGAAATGCCTCTCACAGCCGGTACCGACGCGGTCCCTTCTAGCCAGGCCGCAGCTGGGAAAGTGAGCCCCTGGCATTGCGTGCCGTGGTAATTGGCAAGCCAAGCGTCGCATTGGAAACCTGGGAAAGAAAAGCAGAAGCGGCTCTGGGAACGCATCAGCCTTGTGCTCAGAGCAGCTGGGAGGCTCAGATTCCATCCACTGTGCGCATGACAGCTGACTGCTCCCCCCACCCATCTGCATCCCAGTTTCCCCAAGGGAGCTTTCACCATCGCCAACCACAAGTGTGTGGAAATCATGAGTCAGAAAATGCTTCAGCTCTAGAGCAAAGTGGCGTGTGACATGCTGCCAGTAGCACTTCGCCTGACCCGAGATGCAGGGAACCGGGCCTCTGCGTTCTGCCCCACTGGGGAGGAGCTGCCCTATTGCTCTGGGATTTCTGCTGCCCTCTTGCTGCTGGGGGCAAAGGGGGAACATCCCCTGGGGGCAGATTGTCCCATCACTGCCTCCTGCCGGGCTGCTGGTGGGGAGCACAGCTGTCATCTGCTCCAGGCTAGGCAGCATCTCTCCTCTAATCGCTTCCCTGCCTTGGCAGAGGCCTGGGGTGTCGGCGGGACCCTCCCCCCGCCGCAGGCTGCCCTCCGGCAGACCCCGAGGGTAGTGGGAGTCCCTGGTGAAATGTGCTGCCCTGTGTGATGCAGGAAATCAGTCAGGATGACTGGATGGTCCTTCATGACAGTGCGCTCGGGGCTGAGGCTGGGCGGCCCCCCGCCTCTCCGTCCTCTTCCTCCTGCTGCAGCTGCACCAGGCAGAGTAAGACCAAGCTGTCGCTGCAAGCAGCTGTCCCCCCCATGCACTGCCCCGGCCCTGACCCCGCTGGCACACGGGCAGCCTCAGTGGCACAGCGCAGACAGCTGCCGGGTGCAGATGCTGATGTAGCAAACCACAGGCTTCTGCTATTGCAGCCCTGGGCTCCCCAGACACAGCTCTGCCCCTGCCCGGCTCCCAACCCACAGCCCCCCTTATCCCAGCCCCAGGATCCCCACACACAGCTCTGCCCCTGCCCCCGGCTCCCGACCCACAGCCCCCCCCTTATCCCAGCCCTGGGCTCCCTGTGCACAGCTGTGCCCCTGCCCAGCCTCCGACTCACAGCCCCCCCTTATCCCAGCCCCGGGCTCCCCACACACAGCTCTGCCCACTGCTGGCCCAGCCTGCGGGGCTCCCCAGGTGTGAATTGGGGTAAATGGGTGGTGTGCGGATTAACCTGTGTCCAATGCAGACCTGGTTAAAGCTTCCCGTAATGGGGGTATCTCCCCTTCCTCTAACTGTGCTAATTGTCAGCCCCTCTTCGGTCATAGGCACTGAGGGTACATAACTGGGGCCAGGCCCAGAGCTGGGTGTGCAGGAGGGCTGTCACTCACTCAGAGGTGCCCCAGGGTTGTGCAACTGCACAGCCAGAGAGCAAGCGTGAAAAAACTGTTTGCAAGGAGGTAGCGTTGTGCATTCAAAGCCCTTAATGGAAACAGTCCTGACAACTATCAGGGTGACAGGTCAGGTCTGGGAGTCTGATCACAAATGTCCCAGTTGTTGGTGTTTTCCATAAAGCCCCAGCTCCCGGAGTCCTGGGATTATGAGAGTCTCTGCTTTTTCAAAAAAGAGAGTTTTTAAGCCTGGCAGTTGGCAGAGAGGCAGGAAAACGCCATCCCAGCAACTAAAACCAAGCCCATCTCGTGCAGCATTCGCATGGGGCAGTGGTGATCGCCAAGTTCCCAGGCTCCTAAGCACGTACCCCCCAGAGCAGGAGCCCTTGCTAAGTCTCGTGATTTCCCAGCCAGGCACCTGCTCACAGTGTTGTTTCTCTTCCTCTCCCAGGTACCCAGGAGAAGCTGCTCCCGCCAGCGGCTGAGGACTTGATGCAGACCAGAGTGAGCCCGCAGCTGCCCTTTTTAGTGGAGCAAAGTGAGTGGGCGCAGGCCCTTGCAGTTCCTCGGCCCTCGTGGTGGGGAGGAGGTGCAGGCCCCGGCTGGGGATCTTGGGCAGCGGGAGGAGGAGGAGAATGGGCTGGAGCAGCAGGAACAGGTAGTGGAGCAAGGTGAGTGGAGCACACCTACTCGTGCTCCTGCTCCCCCACGGATAAGCTGGGGCCCTGGCTCTGTGCAAAGGGGAGGGGGGCTGGGATCTGGCCATGTTCACCTGCTCCTTGGGCTCACTCCCCTGCTGTGTCGGGGAAACAGGTCCAGTCTTCACTGCCCCGGCACTGGCACTGCTTCCCCACGGTCAGAGAACACGCACGGTTCAGGGGTGCCAGAGCCGGAGCAGCATCCCAACGCGGCTGAGACCTGCCCTCCAGTGGTCCCTGCGCACTTGGGCAGCGCCCAGCAGAGATTCAGCTGCTGCCCAGCTGGCTAGCAGAGCGCCCACGGCTGGCAGCGTGTTTCTATGGGTGGTGCACATCCCTGCTGTGCATAGCAAAACTTATTCTGCCCATGGATGGAAAAATTCACAGGACCTCTGCTGCCACCCTCCCATCGCAGGGTGCACCCGAGCGCCCGGCCCCCCCTCTGGGGTGCAGTCAGCAGCTGTCAGCCAGTGGGGCAGGGCAGGGATGGGATTTAGGGAGGCTGCTTTGGCCAAGAGCCCAAGGGGGCCCCTGCCATGCAGGAGCTGCAGGGACGGGGTTGTATGGAATGGGGAGGGGGGCAGACGTGCCCTCATCCGAGCTTAGCTCAGGAGAACAAAGCTGCAGCAACAGCACGAACTGGGAATGGGTCAGGCTGACCGGACCCCGGAGGCAGGGCTGGGCCTTCCATGATTGCAGCAGGCTCGTGAACTCTCTCCCCCCTCTGCTGTAGGTCCTCTTGACCCCATCCTGGTCCATGGGGAGCCTCAGGCCGGGGTGACGATGCAGCGCCCCAGAACCAGGGGCCCTGGCATCACCCCATGCAGCGGTGGACCCTCCTGCAGGGTTCAGCTCTGGGGTCACAAGCTGGACGATTTCCCCCCGGGCCGCCCCAGCGCCAGCAACATGGACAGCATCTGCCAGGAGGGGAGGCAAAAGGCATCGTATGGCTCCTGGAACCTGCCCCAGACAGGCTTTTCCCATCTCAAGCGCCAGGGCGATGCCCTCAACTCCCTGGAGGCCGGCCTGGAGCAGTGCTGCCAGCAGGCCAAGAGGCTGAGCTGCGCCGAGAGAGTGGTGAGTCCCTGCGCAGGGCTCTGGGGAAGCCACAGGGTTTGCACAGTGCCCGGCTGAGCGCGGGGGTGGGGAGCTGTGTCCATATCCCATAGGCCAAATAGACAAAGAGCAGGAGGGGAAACTGAGGCACATTACAGGCTGGATGCGGCCAGAGCCAGGAACTAAACCCAGCTCTCCTGAGTCACAGCTGGTTGCTCTAACCACGAGGTTGCACTGCCCTTCTCCCAAGGAAGCAGATCACCAGGGTGGGGGCAGAGATGGCTCAGGACATGGCCCCGGGGGCCCTAGGGGCTGGGGCTCTGCAGTCATTCACGGGTCTGGTGCTGGGGCCTGGGGCGAGTGACCTGTGTCCCCATGGTGAGCAGAACACAAGAACTAAGGGACTCCCTGGGCTACGCCAGGGGCCATTCAGCCCTCACTCTCCGGGCCACAGCTGCCAGCCAGGGGCTGGTGGTGTCAGCTGGGAGCCAGCCAAAGACCCAGCAAACAAAGCCAGCCAGCCCCCCAGAGGGCCCAGCGCTCCTGGCCCGGAGCTGAGGTGGGCCGCCCCGCGAGGGTGCCATGTTGTGGATTGGGTGGGGGGGTTCCAGCTGTGGGGAGAGGTCGGGGTCCCACTGACAGCCTCCCTCCCGCAGTGGAAGGATGTCCTGCAGCAGTTCTGTGCTGACGAGTTTGCTGTGAAGACCAAGCACTACCACTGCTGCAAGCGGGCCGGCACCAACCGGGAGCAGTGCTTCACCAGCGAGGCCCCCAACCCCGACTACCGCCCCAAGGCCGGCAGCACCGTGGGCCCCACCGCCTGCTCCGACCCCGCGCGCTGCACACCCCCCCAGCCCGGCGCCAAGCTGTGGACCCCGCTGCCCGAGATCACCTTCCCGCCTGGTGAGCCCACGCAGAGCAACATCAAGAACATCTGCCAGCTGCGCAAGTTCCGGTCCACCTACCTGCCCTCCGCCGTCCCCACCACAGGCTACGGCTGGTTCCAGCGCCAGGCCCACACCATCAGCCGCCTGGAAAACGACTTCAAGAAGTGCTGCAAGAGCGAGAGCGTCAACTGCGCTCATGCCGCGGTGAGGGGGGCTCTGGCCGGGGGGGGGAGCCAATCCCACGGGGCTGTCAGCTGGGGAGGAGGAGCTGCCCGTTGCCCAGGTGACCAATCCGCCCAGCTGCTCTGCGTTCCGCCCTGCGGAGCGACGGGATGGGTTACGTTAGGTTCTTTCCCGTTTTACAGCGAATGCAGGCGTTTCTGCGCAGGCAGCAGCAGGAGTGATGTGGGGTCTGGGCTGGCTGCAGCTCCTCCCCGGCTGTCTGAATGCTGGGCGGAAATCGGACCCAGGCACTGAATAAACAGGCCCTGGGAATTTTCAGCATCTTTCGGTCACACCTGGAGGTCCCTGACTTAAGCTCTGTGCCCCACAGTGCCAGGCTCTCCCCAGCCCCGGAGAAGGCCCTGCCCCAAGAGTCCAGCCACCCGGCTAGACAATGGCAGGGTTATTATCTGAGCCCCAGCTGGGGAAGTGAGGGGCCCTGGCTGACCCACGAGGGCAGTGGAAGAGCTGAGAGTAGAGCTCCCAGGTCCCGCGTCCCACGCCACCCTCGCGCCCTCTGCTCATGGTGTCTCTCGCTCTCCGCAGTGGGAGAAGGGCCTGATGCAGTTCTGCAAGCAGGAGCTGGCGGTGAAGACCATGCCCCACCAGTGCTGCAAGCTGGCCGAAGGCAAGGCCCGCACCAGTTGTTTCTCCAGCCAAGCCCCGCACCCAGCCTACGACAGGGAGATCCAGACGGTCAGCCTGGGGGAGGTCACCCCGGAGCTGCTGGACATGCTGTGCGGGGAAATCAAGCTCTTCTCCAAACAGTGAGTCTCACCCCCTGAAATTGATGGGCCCTGCCCGGGAATTAGCCCCCCAGTAAAATGCAGAGATTTGAAACACAGTGGACTTGCGTAAGCTCATAAGTGGAGCCAGGATCAGTGCAGAGAAGCCCAGAGTTGTCCTGAGCTCTCAGTTCTCCTGCTTCCTTTCCAGAGCCCAGGAGTCCTGACTCCAACCCTGCCCCCACCCCACCTCTTACCACTACACTCTGCTCCCTTGTGCCACTGGGAATGGAACCCAGGAGTCCTGACTCCCAGCCCATCACCTCGCTCTACCCACTAGACCCCACTTCTTCAGGCAAGGCTTGTTAGGACTGCTGCCACGTGTAATGACCCTGCCGGCCAGTGGCCTCTGGATGGATAAGGAGGCCTGGGAAGGAGGCGAGCCCAGAGCCCTGGTAATTAGGGAATTGGCTGTCCAGCTGCTGCCCCGGCTCTTGGCCTGGCCTGTTGCAGAGGGTTATCCACTGGGTTAGTGAGGTGGCAGCGCCACCTTCTGGCTGTCGAGAGAGGTACAAATTCCCTCCGGAGAGGATTCGCTCCCTTTGCTTTGATGCCAAAGGAGCTGCTGCCCGTTTCCACCACCTGCTTTGCTCTCACAGCCGCACGGCCTAATGCAGAAGTGGGCCAGGCAGAGCCCTCCTGCCATACAAGCCAGGGGCTCGCTGGAAGAGCCTAGTCAGGTGCCAGGAAACCCGGGACCTCTCTCCAGCACATTAACCCCAGTGTAACATGCTGATCTGGCTCAGTAGCATGTTACACACGCTCCCCATTCCCTGAGCCGGGGGGTGAATGACACCCCTGGGATGTAGTGAGGTGGAGAATCTTGTTCATGTCTCAGCCACAGGTGGCCCTCGGTCACCACAGGCAAATCACTCCAACTCTCGGGGTCACATCTTCAGATGGGCTAAAGCTGAAGCTTGTGGCATATCACTGAAGTCCCCTCGGCGCTTTACAGACAGTGTGTGCTGGGTTCACACACCTGCCACCAGAATGCAGCCACCTCTGGGGAGGAAGGTGGCAGCTGTTTAACAGCACACAGCGTGGTGACCCTGCAGTTTACAACAGGCAATGCGTAAGAATGCAACATCCATGACCCCACCAGGAGAATTTTAGGCAGGGAGCAGAACATAATTCAGTGAGTGAGAATTTATCCTGAGCGCTGTGACCAGCGCCTCAGCTGAATTCTCCATGCCTGATCCCTGAGCGTTTCGAGTCTCCACCACAAGTGGGCACCTCTGGCAGCGCAGCGCCCTCTAGTGCACTGTGCTGGGTGTGTTCCAGCACTAACGCAACAGGCTGCTCAGCCTGAGCTGGGAGCTCCAGCCAAGGTGTGATTCACCTGGGGACAAACACTCTCTTCCTGCTTCTAGGAAGCCAGTCCCAGACTTGATCCAGAGCCTGACGGAGTCTTGCTGCAGCCTCCAGGGTGAGGAGAGGACCCAGTGCGCAGAGACGGAGGTGAGGGCAAACGGAGGAGCCCTGCTCAGGACAAGGGCAGATAACCGCATGTCCTACTTGGCCTTGCTGCCTGGGGCGGAGACGGGGAGGCTGTTGCAGTGGCCTGGTCTGTGCCTCAAGGCCCTGGGTTCAATTCCTCTGCTGTTGGACTCTTGGTGCAGCCTACGGGAGGTCGCTGTCCTATGGCTTAGCCTGCGCTAGGAAGTTCACTCGATTGCTGATATGCACTTCTAGCTGTGGCAGTTCGTAGCTAGAATTGACTTACCCGCAATCGACTTACCTGGACATCCTCACTTACGGCTCCCAATACCGAGTACAGGACTCGACTGCTGACCCCCAGAGTTCGATTTCACGCCTCGCTACCAGGCGCACCAAATCGAACTCGGGAAGATTGACCCAGCCAGGTAATGTGGTGTAGACGTACCCCATGGCTCCCTGCACCCTATCTATACAGCGGGTGAGCTGCCCTGCCTCCCTGTGGGACTGGGAGGGTAAATACCAACAGGTGCTCAGGTACCAGGCTGCTGGGAGCCAAGCAAGGGCCTCTGCTACAGCCAGGGTTAGTCGTGCTCAGAGGTGGGAAAAGTACCCAGAAAGTTACATGAGTAAAAGGGCAGCTGCTTTCACTTTTGGGTACTTGAGTACAAGCACGCGCACACCTTTGCATGCTTTTACTCAAGTAATTTCCCAGGGAGTCAGAGGTGACTTGTACTTAAGTACATCTTCCCCCCCGCCCCAGCTGTGCTTTTACTCAAGCACCTTTTTGGGTACTTTTCCCACCTCTGGTCGTGGGAGGCCCAGAACCCTTGTTATGCAGGATTTGCTCACCTGGGGACAATTTGGCAGGTGTTGTCCTTGCTCCAGCAAGGTCCTGGCCCTGGCCGGCTGAGGGCTGCTCTCCTGCTGGAGCCCCCCTTGGCATAGCTCTGTCTCTGAGGGGTGAGCAAAATCCTCCCCCCGAGGCACAGCTGCGCAGACGGTGCCAGCCGCAGCCTCTCAGGCAGGTGCATTAGTAATCACAGCCTCAGCCATCGGCCTGGGTTCCTTAACGGCTACCACAGCTGTGCTGTGGGAGCCGTTTGTGTAGACAGAGCTATGGCTGGCGCACACGGTGTGAAACCTGCCTGTAGCGGTGGCTGCCGGACAGATTCGCCCCCCTGGGTCGCTTCTGCTCAGCCAACCAAGGCTGTAATGAGAGCAGCCAGCTGCAGACCGGCACTTGTGTGGTTTGAGTTGGCTTAGATGAACACCGTGCCCGGCCTCCTGAGCGATCTAACACCCCAGGGCACTGCATGGGGCACTGCCCTCATGTTACCAAGAGCCTGTACCCTCTGCCAGGGCCTCCCACACGCCAGCTCTAAGTGTTCAGGGCCTAGCCAGGTGACACTGCTTTGCCTGGCACTAGTATGGGCTTGGCAGGAGCTTCACCCTGGCAGAGCAAAGCAGCCACCTTCTCTCCAGATGGTAACTCCTGGCTTTGAGCCCCAGCTCTCCCATCTGCACCCGCTCTGCTGCTGGGGGTAGAACCCAGGAGCCCTGATCCCCCAGGCCCTGGGGTAACTGACTTGCTGCGTGTCCCAGGCCTGGAATCTAACCGCCTCCCCCGCCCGTTGCTCTCTGCAGAAAGCCCGTTCCATCACCGCCCTGTGCAGCGTGCGGAAGGACAACTGGAAGGACAAGGCAAGGTGCTGCTCCCAGGCAGCGGAGGAGGACAGAGCCCACTGCTTCAACGGCAGCTACCTGGACGGCGTGTCCCTGGCCAGCATGGGGCAGGTCGCCAGCAGGCCAGATCCGGCCGTGTAAGGACAGAAGGAACATGAACTCTCTCCCCCGTGCTCGCCTGTCTCCTTGAGCCGCCGCCGCCGCCTCTGCCCTGCCCTAGCAGGTTCCCATGTGGCCGAGTGAACCAGCCGGCCCTGCCTTTCCCACCCTTGGCACTGGAAGAACGGGAGCTGCCATGAAGAGACGCTTGAAGGATTCTGCCAGCGTTTGGCTCCCTTTGAGCTCCGGGTCTCGGCTCCAGCTGGCTTCTCCGATCTCGAGGCAGCCAGCCCAAAGCTTCCTTCTCCACACTCCAGTCTCCTTTCCTTGGGGGAGCTGGGGGTGTGGCAACATATTCCTGTGTCCTGTCCCACCCCCAGCCCCATATCTTCCCATATTGCTGCGGCCTGCAGCCCTCGCTTCTGCAGCGGTGGTGCAAATGGCATTCGCCCCAGGGCGGTCCCCTCGCGGGCGTGGGAGAACAAGGCAGGTCTGCGATGCGAGCTGAGTGGGTGCCTGTTTGGCCTCCCCTACTGGCCAGCTTGTAGGCAGAAAGATGCAGCTGGCAGGCAGCCAGCGGGGAGCGTGATAGAGTGGCTGGATTCAGCCCTGGCTGGGATCTCTGGGTTCCTTCCTGGAGCTGCTTCCAAGCCGGGTATCCCCGGGGAGCCACAGTTTGTGTGGATCCAGCATGTCGGTCTCCTGGGCAAGCCGGGGACTAGCTTTGTACCAGCTGAGGTGGGCCAGGATCAGGGAGTAGACAGGCAGCTGGCCCTGTAGCCTCTGCCCCAGGACAGTGCAGCCAGGGGGTGGTCACTTCGTCCTTGCTCCAACCTGCCAGCCCTGGGGGAACCCTCCCCCTGCTCTGTGCAGGAGGGGCCCTGCTCAGCATCTTCTGCCAGCGCACAAACCGGCTTTGGGGGCCCACAGTGCAGCGGATTCCCCGTCTCTGGCGCTCCATGGCTCTGTAGCATCCCTTGCAGTGTGCACGCGCCTTACCCCAGGGACTGCGCCGACTCTTCTCTGCCCACGCAATGGGCTCCTGGGAGATTCCTAATAAACCGTTTTGATGAATACTCTGGACTCTCTCCCATCTGTTCCCAGCCACCCTCTGGATTCCCGCTCTAGCTCCCTGCTCGTGTCCCTGGCGGCAGGGGCAGGGCCGGGGCCCGCAGCCACACGTGCCTTAGCGCTCTGCTCCAGGAAGTTTTCCCTGGTGGTTTTGCCCCGGGGGCCTGGCCCTTGGAGTTGAATCTGCTACAGGAGACCCCTTGCCCTGCTGCGAGCCTGCCGCCAGCTGTGCCGGAGAGGAGAACCGTCCCGCGTTCTAATCCCGCGTTGGCTGCCTCTGGGGTTTGGCGTCCAAGGGAGCTTGTGTCTCTGCCAGCATCGCTCACCGGGGGTGCTTTTTGGGGTGGGAGAGCTCAAAGCACTGCGGCCCAGGCTCCCGCTGATGTGGGAGGCGGGGACAGATACCATAGGGCTGGGCAGGGTGGAAACACAGGGAGGGCTGGAGACATGCTGCTGCTGTTCTGGGTGTGTCAGCTGAGAGCAGGGCCCTGGCATGCTGGGTGCAGCCCAGACTGGGCATCTAAACAGGCCTCGGGTGGAAAAGAGAGTAGGGGAGGGACTTGTCCAGGGCACCTGGGGGTCAATAACGGACCTGCGATTAGACCCCCTGCAGCCCAGCCCAGTGCTCTACCCATTGGGCAGCGCTGCCCTTCCCACCATGCAGGGTGGCACAAGGCCCAGGTGCAGGGAATTGTGGGATAGCATTGGAGGATGAGTGAAAGGCTGGCCAGGGCAAAGGGCAGGTGGGGCCGGGCTTAGCATGCTTCGCCTGGGCTCCCCTGCACATGGGGCTGGTAGGTGCCTGTGGGCACACCGATGGGGTTGGGGCTGGAGGGCAAGCAGCCAGTCTGCCCTGCAGACGTGCCCTGGGTAGAAGAGTTCCTGGAGAACCCCCTGCGGTATCATTGGGTGGGCGCTGGCAGGCGAGAGGCCGCTCTGCTTTGTCACCGGCTGGTGCTGGCCCAGCAGGCAAGAGGCCATGTGCCGGGTTGCTGTTCCCAGGGCCGTGCCCTGTTCCCACCTCACAGCGCAGTGTTGGCTGTGCCAGCTGCCGCCTGCTCCACTGCAATGTCCTGCTCTGTCCAGGCTGCCCTGAACAAACTGGAGACGTGCCTGGCTCCTGCTGGGCTGGGGGCCATGACTGACCTTCTGGGCCCCCCTTGCTCAGGCCTGAAGTCCCTCACAAGCTTTTGCCCTGGGCCTGTGGCAGTAGGTCCCCTGCCAAGCTCCTCATAACAACACCAGGAACCCAGGGGTGGGACAGGAACGGGGGCGTGTTAATGTATTTTCTAAATACAGCGTCCAAATCCATATGTTCCAACAGGACATTTTGGTTTCACCAAACTGGCCTTTTCCGTCAGTGAAAAGTCCCACCAGCTTTAATCATTAGCCCTGTGTTCCAGATGGGGAAACTGAGGCACGGCCTGGCACAGAAGCCCCTCCCCCATGTACATTCTTGGTCTGGATTTGTGGGTGCACGTCCTTACATGCACGTGCATCCTCCCCTTTTCTGGACTCCCCAGGGGTGAATGACTCGTGGGCGAGATCCCTCCGTCCTTTTCTGGATTCCTGCACAGCGTCTTTCCTCCCTTTCTGAATACCCTGCACCTCTTACTGGGATATTTCCCCCCTTTTCTGCATCCTCAGCACCCTTATTCTGCTCCCCCTGCACAGCTCACTTTTTCTAGACCCAGCAGTTACTGGAGCTGTTGCCCCCACTTCCCTGGCTACACGCCCCCGGTGCTGCAGGTCCCTCCTCTGGCTACCCCAGAGGCACAGGAGCAACAACCCCGCTGTGGGGACCTCTCTCCCACAGGTTGGGGATCGGCAGTGGTGCCAACAGAGCCCCCGCTGCCAGTGGCTCTGAGTAGGGTTCAATCCCAGCTCAGCCAGAGCTTTGCTCACTCCAGACACGGGGGGCTGCCGAGCCCCAGATGGGCTCTGGGTGTGGACACTGCTGCGTCTCTGCCACCGCTGACCCCCGCCCCGCCGTGGAGGTGGGATGCTCTGGACCCCACCACCACCACCCTTGGTCATGGTTTGGAGTGTCTGGCGCCCACCCCTGCCATCCGAGCTTTAAACACACACTGGTTCTTCTCTTCCCCTGTGAACTGCCTTGGGGAGGAGCACCAGGCGTGGGATGGGAAACCCAGACCTGTTGCTTGGGCTGGCTGCCCGCCCGCTGGCTGCCCTCTCCCCTCTGCCACCTCCTGGGTGCTGCCCAGGGCTGAGGCCTGTTTGCTATAGACAAAGCTGGTGCCAGGTTTGCTCCTCTGCAGGATTCTCAGTGCTCACTGCCCTGCCAAGGGCCGCTGGGGCAGGGAACAGGCCAGTCTGGCAGGGGTGATGCCTCTGTGCTCAGCCTGAGTTCTCTGCCTGCCAGGGTGCTACCGGCCCCCTTGTGGGGGGAGCAGAGGGGGCTGGGGCCCCGGGACCTCTGGTCGCTCCAGGGTCAGGGTGGGTCGCTCCATGGGGCTGGTGGCTCGGCTGTGGAGCAAATTTCCCAGCTTGGGGAGCTGCGCCCAGCTGCCTCCACACTGAGGGGGACTTTTTGCTCAGCTCTGGACCGTAGCTCCCACACCCCCGCAACCCCCCAGCAAGAGACTGGCTGCCCCATGTGGGCCATCTGCCTTGCTTCATGCTCACGGCGCTCCCCACTGAGGGACTGGAGGGAGTCAAGCTCCCAGCACTGAGATCGACGGGATGGAGCCTGGTATTTACTGACGCCAGATAAGAGCTGGGGCAGCGCACAGATTGCTCCGCAGTGGGTCACCTTCCCCAAGGGGACGCAGGAGCCGCTCTGGCCCCGTGGCAATCACATGCCAGACCCTGGAGAGGGTAACGTAGGAGACCAACCCGGCCTGGCCGAGGGGGCAGGCCCCACTGAGGAAGCAGCAACGTGTGCCAGAGAACCTGTTTGGCAGGGCCCCATTTGAGCATCCTGCTTGGTTGCAGCTGGGGGGTTTGGCCTGAGCTAGAGCAGGGGCCAGGGACAGCGGTGGGAGGGTTAGGGGGAGACTACACGACAGTGTAGCAAGACGAGTGGTCCCGTGTCTCGGACAGGGCAGTCAGGACACCTGGATTCTATTTCCAGCTTTGCTACTATGGCCTTGGTCAAGTTCCTTTCCCTGCTGGGGCCTCCATTTCCCCAGGCCTTGATAACATCTGCCTCCCACAGGGAGCTGTGAGCTTCCAAAGGGAGCTGCTGGTGCAGCTGTTAACTGCAGCCCGACCTCCAGGGCACTCAGAGACCCTGGTGCTGAGCATGAGGTGAACCCCGCCCCCCCGACAGCCACAGCCGGGCACTTGCGGCGCCTGCCTTGCCTCCAGCCTCTTCCCAGGACACACACCCATCAGCCAGGCTGCCTGGCAGGGTACGTACCTGTCACACTGGTGCATGAGGGGAAAATCCCTGATCCTTGCTAAGGAACCAGCGTGCTAGTGCTCCAGGGTGGAACCAGCCCCCTCCAGTGCCACACTGTTGGCCTCTCGCCTGCCTCCCCCACAAGCCCTTCATGTCCCTGGTGGGAACATGGGTGGCCTGGCCGCGCAATGAAGGGGCAGCACTTATGTTTAGAGATGCAGGGGGCATAACCTGGGGTTGGTTGGGCTGGTAGGTGGACTAAAGGGCCTGGTGTAATGAGTAAAGGACCAGTTGCCTATTGGCTGGAATGTGCAATGCTAGATGTCCTGGATTGCCCAGGGCCAGCTGGGTGAGTGAATCGTCCAATAGGGCAGCGGCGGGACCAGCTGGGTGAGTGAATTGTCCAATAGGGCAGCGGCGGGACCGGCTGGGTGAGTGAATCATCCAATGGGAAGCCTGGGTGTTGCTGTGGCCCTTGCAGCCCTTACCTTAGTGCAGGTTAGTCCTTGCAGGGCAACAAATGGCCCATCCCAGCCTGCCAGGGTGGTACGGAACATGGCCAGGCCCACTGGTCGGTGACACCCCTAGTAAAAGCCTTTCCCCATAACCCAGCATCAGCACTGTTGGGTTTGAGGTGCCTGGAGTCGTGCTGCAGCTGGGCCCCCTGGGGGCTCTGTGGGGGGAGGAGGAGGAGGGGTCAGGGGAAATGGATTTAAAGGGACAGAACTACCTGGATCGTCATGTTGCCAAGGGCTCCTTTCCAGCAGCCCCTCCCCGCACCACCCCAGGCTTGTTCCCTGACAGGTTTGGGCCCCTGAGACCCACAGCAAAGCCAGCCCTGTGCTGGGGAAGCAGGGAGGGGGTGGGAGTGAGTCCTATGGGGCTCTCTGTTTTCAGGTGCCCTCCCTGCCCCAGATCGCTGGTCCCACCCAGGGTTCCCTCTGACTTTTTCCATCCATGGGCTGAATAAATTTTATTCTGCGCACCAAGGCATTTGCTGATGTGCACCACCAGTAGGAACACGCTGCCAGCTGTGGGCATTCTGCTCATGAGCTGGGCAGCACCTGAATCTCTTCAGGGCAGCTGCCCAATTGCTCAGCTCACAGGGAACCCTGGTGCCACCCCAGGTCATGTATGGGGTGGGACTGGATAGCCAGCTGGGCAACCCATTGTGGAGCCTCTGTCAGGGCCAGTGACTGGCTCACACGCCTGGGGGGAGTAGCTGATGAATAGCAACAGACATGTGGGGGGGGCTGTGGGCTCTGGGGGTGGGGGGAGACCATGTCTCACCACACTGCCACTGAGCTGGGACTAGCTCAGAGAAGCAGTGGGAGCTAGTGGCTAGCGAGAGAGTTGCACTCCTGGAGTCTATTCCCAGCTCCATCACCTTTGGGCCCCGAGAAGCCACTCCGGCAGCGCGGTGAAGTCCGGGGGGTTCCTGGCCTGTGAGAGGCCCACTTAGCACCAGCAGCCAGGCCAGAGGAGCTGGAGAGGGCACAGATGCGAAGTGGCCAGTCCCCAGGTGAGTCCCTCCTGCAAGCGTGGGAGCATTTTTAAATGGGTGGGTGGGTCTGTGCCGACATCCCCCCTTACCCAGTTTCCCTCCCCTGAGCTGAGGCCGGGAGCAGAACCCCAGACACAGGGGGCAGCAGTGGAGACTCTGGGGTGGAGCCAACAGCAGGGTCCCCAGCGTGGGGGGCAGCATATGGGACCCTGGGAACTAGGCTGAGAGCCTGGGGGTCTTTTGTACTCTGAGTTCCCACACCCATGTCCTGCCGCTCGCCCCTGGGACCGTGTTCCTGAGGCCACCACTGGCCATGCGGGGTGGGGGGGTTCCAGCTTCCCTCTTTCAGGAGCAGAGCAAGATGGGGTGCGAGGCCTTGGGACTGACTGGCTTGGCGCAAGGGGGCCACTTAAGTAGCAGGTGCTGTGCCATGCTCAGTGCTGGTTTTGGGTGCTGCAAGGCTGGTAGAAGGGAGCTCGATGCCTAGGCCAGAGCGAATCTACAGGCGCTAGACGGAGGCCGGGTGCTTCCCAGCAGCTTCCACCCGACAGGCCCTCAGCACATGGCACTGGGATCTGGGCCTTTTTCAGGGTGACGTTAGTCAGCACCCAGGTGCAGCCACAATCGGTGGAGAGCCAAGTTGAGCATCCAGGACTCCTGCGCCTCAGCTCTGCACTCTGTGCTCTTCAGCCTGTGTACACGGTCAGCCCCCTTTGCACTCCCGGTGGAGTGCAGGCGTCATGCGCACGGGTGAGCAGTTAAAACACAGGGCCTGGGTTTGAGTCCCAGCTGCGAGCGCGAGTATTGCTCAATGGTTACAGCCCGTATTCCCGGCAAGCTGAGCACTTGTGCAGGAGTGAGTCAAATGCCGCTCAGCTGATTAGCAGAGTGCCCCCAGCTAGGTTGTTTCCTTTCTGCTGGTGGTGAACATACGCACACCCCTTAGTGCACAGAGAAAAACTTATTCTGCACATTATTGGACAAAACCAGCACATGGATGGGAATGATTAGAGGGAACATTCTTACAGCAGAGGACTGCAGCCAGGACGCCTGGGTTCTCTCTTCCACATCTGCCGCTGAGCCTCTGCATCATATTGGTCAGGTCACAGACTCCCTCAGTGCCTCAGTTTCCCTCCTGCCCAAGACTAATGCCGGGTGAGCCACATCATTTCTCCAGTGTTTGATGGGTTAAAATCTTTGTGTTTTCTCCCCCTTTAAGAGACGTCAGGGCTGGAAGGAGGCTGCAGGTGTGTTCTTGGCATCTATTGCAGCCTCGCCGTGGGGCATTGAACCTGCTGCATGGTGGGGCAGCGTGTCCGTCCCAAGCTCTGGCCGGTCAGCACAGCTCCGCTGCGACCTGCAGCAATTGCCAGGCTCTGGGGCACCCGCATCTCCTGTTACTTTCGTGCCTTCCTGCTGTTTGTTTAAGGCCGACGTTAATGGAGCAGCGAGAGTCAAATGCCGCAGCCGGCTGGGCGAGCCAGGAGTCAGGCCGCGCCGGGGTCGCACGCTACCTGAGCTGCCGGCGGGCCCGGCGCTTTCTAGCCCAGCCAGCTGCTGTGTGCAGCTCTCGCCTTGTTGGCCGCAGCAAAGGGATTCAGTTCTGTGGTTTGGAAAGTGTCTCAGGCTGTTGCAATTGCGGTTAGAGCAGATCTGGCTCTGGGTGTGACTCCGGCGCGAGGGGCGGATCCTGATCTCCAGGAAACCCGCGTAAATCTGGAATCAACTCATGGACTGCAGTTGAGTTAGGTCCGGCTTGGGCTCAGTGTGACCTCGGCTCCAATCTGGAGTCGCTTCACTAGCTGCAGTGGAGTTACGCCAGACCCAGATTTCTCCTCCCGCGTGCGAATGTCACATCTCGCCATCGATTGCGGTTGATTAGAACTTGCCCCGATCTCCAGCAGTGGAATCTGGAGCCACCTGAGCCGGCTTTGCTGGCATTGAGGTCTGAACCTGCTCAGTTGCACCCATAAGAATCCAGAGTCACTCCACCGTCCGCAGTGGAGCAGTGCCAAATTCCCAGCAGAGTGACTCCAGATTCATGGCTGCCTTCCTCAGGGAAGAATCTCACCCTGGAGCCCCCACTGTGGGCCACATTCAGAGCTCTCTTCAGCAGACTCATGCCAAGTTTCCAGCTAGAGTCGGCCAAACCCTGGCGTAAAACCCAAGATGACTTGGCCAATAGGTGCAACCAAAAACTGGCTGCGAGTGACTGTTATCACTTCTGGGATGCTGCCAATGTGCCCACAATGTAGCGAAGGGCTCAGATGCCCCAGTGTTGGGCACCGCCAGGCTCGAGAGAGTCTGTGCCCCAGGGAGGGGAAAGACGGCCCAGCAGAATTTAGCACGACTGCCCAGCTGCGGCTAATGTATTTTGCCAGCCCCCGTGGAGGTCCCTAGAAATACAGCTGAGCCAGAGACGCTGGGGGCAGATCCTCTGACCTGAGCAGCATCTGGGCTTCGGTGCCAAAGCCACCAGGGAGCAGGCGAAGTTTGCGCTTGTGCAGACCTGGTTGGTACCTGGCGTCTGCCTGTGCTCCTGGCCAGGGCCACGCGCCTGCAGCTGATTAGCGCTGTCTCCACCAAGGCCTCTGCGGCTGGAAGTTCAGCCCAGAAAAACGGAGGGATAAATAACTTCCCTGGGCTGGCTGCGTGGAGGGAGGCCAGTGGGGCTTGCTGGGAGAGTCAGCCGGCACTGGAGAGCTTGGCCGGGCTTCTTGGGCACAGCTGCGCCTGCTGCTCGCCTGCGTGCCAGGCCTGGTGCAACGTGAGCCGGGGCGCGATTCAGGCCCCACTGTTTGGTCTTTCGGAGACCCCAGCTCGGCAGGCGCAGCTATTCCAGGCTGACTGGACCCCAGAAGGTGCTGTCAGGTGCTGCCCGCCAGGGGCATACGCACAAGCACATGCACGTACTAAGAGGGCCACACTCCCACGTGCATTTGTGCAAGTGCACATGAGCGCTGGTGTGTGCAAGTATATTCGCTCATAGGCATGCATGAATGCACAGGCCCCCACACACAAGCCCACGCACACTTGCACAAGCCCACATGCACACCCCCCTCAGTGCAAGCGTGCACAAGCCCTCCCATCTGTCTGCGTCCCTTGTTTACGTTATTTATTTATTCCAGTGTCTTTAACCACCCCAGCAGGAGCTTTTCCTAACATCCAAACAAAACCCACTGGCTGCAGTTAAGCCCCTTGCTCCTTGTCCTGTCCTCAGAGGCCCAGGAGAACAATTTTTCTCCCTCCTCCTTGTACCCCTCTTGTACTTGTAAACCACGATCACGTCCCCCCTCATGGCGAGTGCTGCCTGGCCACTTGCAGCCGGTGCCTCCGGAGACGAGGAAGCGCTGTACAGTGGTTAGAGCAAGGGACCAATTCATGTTATGGCCAAAGGAAAGTTTCCAGCACTGGGAAACCCCACAGGAAAACAATCTGTTTCTGCCTCCCCCGCCGCAAGCGGAGCTGGTTGATGCTGCACATTTGGGCGGTTCAGTCCGCCAGCTCGGCCGGGAATTCACGCACGTGCGCCGTGTGGGTCGGGCGTCACAGCTTAAGGAAACCTGTCCTGGGGCCTTGACTGGAAACCTGGGCCTGGCTTCCAGTCCAGCCCTGCCGCAGCCAGACAGCGCTGTTCTCAGGCCTTTGTCTGACCGGCCTCATTCGTGGGCACAGAGGGGCAGCCCCAGCCCCACAACACCTCTGGTGCACCGGTGGAGCGCTCGCGCCCGTTTTGCAGGGGCCCGGGGCCTGCTCCAGGGCACGCAGGGAGCCCCAGGTAGAAGAGGGACTCGAATGCAGAGCACCAGACTCCTAATCCTCATATCTCCCCTTAGGGGGTGGCTGTCGTCCCCCCCCCCCCAAGTGCCACGAGGGGTCCTGAGTGCAGGTGACACTGCTAGAGCACCTGGTGTGCAAGAGAGGAGCCTCGTTGGGAGCCTGCGGTGGGATTTGTCCCCTCCCCATTGCAGCGCCGCCCAGGGGAGGTCCAGGATCCCTGTGCCCCTGCCGCCTTCCTGTAGCCTTTCCCGTCTGCCCCAGAATCTCCCCTGCTAAGCTCCTGCGCGGAGCCTGCGATTAGCTCCCAGTAATCCTGCAAACTCCTCCCCCACACCCCCAATGGGGTGATGGCCAACGCCGGGCGGTGGGAATCTCACCTGCTTGCCCCTGCTCTGGACATGGGCCGGTGTTTTGGGGACGGCTGTGATCCCCTGGCCTGACCCCCGGCCCAGAGACCGAGACAATGGCCTGACTTTTGTCTCTCCAGTGCCCTTTGTTGAGCCTGGCTGTGTGTGTTACACAGGTGGCTCTGGCACAGCTCCTGGCAGCTCCTGCCCTAGAAACACTAAGTTAGCCTGGTTTTAACGGGCAGGGAAACTGAGGCCCAGAGGAGAACAAGAACTCGCCCAAGATTGTGACCACTGTCTCCTGCTTCTCCGCCTGGCCCGGTGCTGTCCACCCCGCAGCCGTCTGGGCTAGTCCTGTGCACACAGCTTGCGGAGTCAGGATGTTGGGGCTGGTGGAGCCGCCCTGGAGACCAACGTCTTGTGTTTTATCTACAGGGCGAGTGTCCCAGTGGTGTCTGTCCTGAGCTTTTGGCTGAGGCTGTCACGTAGAGGGACTGAGACATGGCAAATTCAGTTCCCACGGGGTGGCAGGCTGGAACTGAGCCAGCCAGTGCTCTGGGAGACGCCCGTCCCTGGCGGTACCTGGCAGGGTGAGCGGGCGCTGCTGCCCAGTCGCTGTCTGAGCTGCCCTGTCCCACCAGCATGATTTCGGAGCAAACCAGCCCCTTGGCACCTGCCCCTGGAGCCGGGCCTGTGTCAGCCAGGGGGACTCAAGGTCTCTGGGCTGGATATACTGTGTGCCCCGATGGGCCTTGTGCTGGGGGTGGGGTGTCTCTGGGCATCACATTCAGGAACACCCTCCCCCCGCCCGCGCTCCCGTCGCCGGGTGCTGGGCTTGGGATTCAAAACCCATCGTCTCTTTGCTCCACACCCAGGAAGCTGGTGTTTGGGCAGCCCCAGGAGTAGGGGACTAGAGACCGGCAACTCTATGCCAGCCCTGCCCCTCCCGTCCAGAGGCTGTGCGGTCTAGTGGTGCCAGCCAATCTGTGCTAGATGACCATGAGCAAAGCACCTCGCAGCCTTGTGCCTCAGTTTCCCCTCTGACTGCATCATCCTTGTCTCTGTAGCTTGTGGGCTTCTTTAGGACAGGGACAGCACCTGGGATGGCAATGCCCATAATATCGACCCTGCCTGTGAACCTGCCTGGCGCCTGCCCAGCCTTACTGCCTGGCCAGGAGCATGGCTCTGGAGCTGCCGGTACTCCCTCCCTCCAGCAGGCCGGCTCCACTGGGGACGCATGTGCAGGGTGTTTGACAGGCAATAACACACCGGCTCCTTTCCTCCTCCCTTCACCCTCTGGGGCGGGGGGAAGTGCCAGTATTGCTGTTTTGCAGATGGGAGAAACTGAGGCACGGAGTGGCCAGCCTGAGGTCACACGGTGAGTCAGTGGCAGAACTCGGGGTGGGCCCTAGGAGCCCTGCCTCCCCCAGCCCCCAGCCCTCTGCCTGAACCATTGTACAAATGCGTCTCCCAGGGAATTCCCCCCCCCCCCGCTCTAACCACTAGCTCCCCCTGCCCCTGAACTCAGTGGTCCAAACTTGACCGTCTGTCAGCATAGGGGGTGATGTTTGCTGTGAGTCCCCCTCTCTCTGCCTCCCAGGAGGTCGGCTCCTGGTGGGGTCCCAGCACTGCAACCTGAGTCTGTGCACCAGAGATGTGGGATTCTGAGGACGTTGTTCTCAGCTTGATCCTCTGGCAAATGCTCTGCAAGCACGTTCCTGGTGGCTGGTGCAGTATGGCTGGGCAGGGCAGGGCAGGGCAGGGCAGTACGGCTGGGACAGTGTGACTGGGCTGGGCAGTACGGCTGGGCAGGGGAGGGCAGTAAGGCTGGGACAGTGTGACTGGGCTGGGCAGTACGGCTGGGCAGGGCAGGGCAGAGCAGTACGGCTGGGACAGTGTGACTGGGCTGGGCAGTACGGCTGGGCAGGGCAGGGCAGTACGGCTGGGACAGTGTGACTGGGCTGGGCAGTACGGCTGGGCAGGGGAGGGCAGTAAGGCTGGGACAGTGTGACTGGGCTGGGCAAGCCGAAGAGCCAACAGATCCCCGGTCCTGGCACAACAAGCGAAAGTGGACGCTGAGCGATTCTGATTAGAAATGAACAGGGCTGGGGGATTCATTGGCTGGGCTGTGGCTGCTGAGTCCATCTGTCCCAGACGCATGCGGCTGAATCCCCGTCCAGGTGGCTGAGCCTGGCTTCTTGCTTCGGAGAATCTCAAAGCTCTTTACACCCCTGCAGGGCAGCAACGACTCCCTCCTCCTCCTCGGACACAGAGGGAAACTGAGGCACCGAGTGACTTGCCTGAAGTTAGACCACAGGTGAGTGGGAATAGGAGCCAGGACTCTCAGATGCTGGGCTGGCGCTCCCCCCCACCCCCGCCCAGCAGAGCTAGAAACACAACCCCGTGGTGCTGAGCACCCCACCCTTCCAGTCCTGAGCACACAACACGGGACGCCTGCCCTCTTGGCCCTGCTTTGACCGCTAGATTCTCTCCCTCCCCCACCCCGGCTGTACTCCCTTGGGGTTGACAACAGCGCACAGGAGTTCTGGCTCCACCCAGCGCTGGGAACAGAGCCCAGGAGTCCCAGGTGTAGGTACGTGTGCGCGCGCGTGCGCACACACACACACACACACACACACAAAACCCTTTAACAGAACAGCCCTGACACACACACACACACACACACACACACACACACACACACACACAAAACCCTTTAACAGAACAGCCCTGACACACACACACACACACACACACACACACACACACACATGCCCTCTTTAGCACAACGGCCCCGTGTGCTCTGGTACTCTCTGCATTTCCTGTGCCTGCTGTTCCATGGTCCAGGTTCCCCTGCAGCTGCCCACAGAGTTGCTCAGGTCGGCTGGGCTCCACCCTGGCCCTGGCTGGTGTTTCTTCCCAGCCCGACTGCACCGTGACCCCAGAGAGGGAACTAGGCTGCAGCAGGGCCCAGCGGCATTGGGGTCTCCAGTCCTGCCCCCAAGGGCGGTGTCTGATCGGGGCCTGGCTTTTGTTCCTGGCTTGGCTGCAGACCCCCCACCGCGAGTCCCCTCGTCTCTGCTCCCCGTCGGTGGCGGGGGGGCAGGCGCCCCGGGGGCTAGATAGAGTGTGAATTCGTGCAGCGAGAGCATCAGGCGGGACTGCCGGGCTGGGTGGGTATCTGTGCAGCGCCTGACACGAGGGGGGCTGGGGTGGGCCAGGACTGTGCAGCGCCTGGCGCAAGGGGGTCGGAGTACCCACAGCAGCTGTGTCAGTGGGACCCAGGACCTCTCGCCACTGCTATAACCATAAGCAACTCCCTCCCGCAGGCGCCGGCCTTTCCAGGCTTCCCAGCCCCCGCCCGCGAGTCCCATCATCTGCTCGGCTTCCCCCCACCCCATGTGCTTCGCACCCAGGGAACCTCGCTGGTGCTGCAGCTCCACCACAGCGCTCCTGACCTGGAGCCAGGCTTTGCTCCCACACCCCCTCTCTGCTCCGGCCTGGCCTTGGCACCCCCTGGCCCCCTTGGCAGCCGGCTCCCCATAGCTTTCCTCTGACACCAGCTGGCCCGCAGCAGCTGCTGCATGAGCTAAGGTGCTCCGGAGCTGACCCTTCGCCACCCAGGCCCGAGGGGCGCGGTGCTGTGCCTGGCTGGCTGTGAAGGGGCCTTGGCTGGCTCCGGTCAGTGCCTGCTCCTGGCCTGCAGCTCCAGCGGAGAGCTCTGCCCAGCCAGGCCTGACACGCCCGGGGGTGGGGGACCCCCAGGGGAGGCTTGGAGGCGCCAGGGCCAAGGATACTTCGGGGGAACTTCCAGGCCAGATGGGGACGGGAAAAAGCCGGCAGTGTCGGGTGAGGCTGTGCTGCAGGGACGTACCGATCTCTGCGAGGGCTCTGATTCCCCCCCTCCGCGCCCGGCCTCCCCTGCCTGGCCCTGAGCCCTGCCACTGCCTGGCATGGCAGGGATTGCAGCCGCAGTGCTGCAGGTCTTAACAAAACACACACACCCCCCGTCTCTGTTCTCACCCAGCACCAGGGCCGCCGCTGTCAGCACCCGGGGCTGACTTACTCGAGGTGATGATGACACAGCCAGGAGGTTTGGCAGCAAAGTCAGAGGGTGCTTGGGGTGCTTGGCGGGTTGGGTCTCCTGCCCTGCTGCCTGGGTCGACAGGCGCTGGGAGGTGCTGCGGGGAGAGGGAGGAGATGTGAGTCTGCAGAGCCCAGAGTGGGGAGTTCAGGGCGCTGGGGAGTGACCAGTAGCCCCAGCCAGTGTTCCCTATACACTGAGCGCTTGGGCCGCAAACCAGGAGAGAGTCAAGTGCCACCCAGCTGAAGAGCAGAGCGCCCCCACAGCCAGCAGCCTGTGTTCATGGGTGGTGCACGTCCGCATGGGCCTTGGCACACGTAACAAAATTTATTCCACCCAAGGATGGAAAAAAGTTAGGGGGAGCCCAGGTCCTGGCACCCGATGGCAGTGCTTGTCCCAGGCCTATGGGCTGGGGCTGTGCAGCAGGCGCGGCGTGTGTGACTAATCGGAAGTGGTAACTGGGCGCCTGCGCTGGAGCCGATGCTGGGGCTGTTTTCTCAGGGGCTCAGTGGGCAGCTGTCAGGGTTCCCTGTACGCTGAGCACTCAGGCAGCTGCTCAGGAGAGATTCAGGTGCCGCTCGGCTGACTGGCAGCGAGCCCACAGCCGGGTTTGTGTTCCTATGGGTGGTGCACGGTTGCGTTACACATAAAAATGATTCCACACATGGATGGAAAAGATTAGAGGAATGTTGGTGGCCGTGGGCTTTTTTTTTTTTCCAGGCCTCGAATTGTTTGGCACCGATCTGCCCCCCGCTGATTTTACAACATCCTTCTACAAATGCTGTCACCAGAGCCGGCCGTGCTGTTCGAGGTAAAAGCCCAGCCCTGCCCCCGCTAAGGCGCCTGTGACGCAAGCTGGCGGATGCCCCGTGCGCATCCTGTTCAGAGCCACTGCTTTGCGCCGGCCCAGCCACAGCCTGGAGACAGGGCCTTGCGTGCCTTGGTCTTAGCCATCCAGCATTGCATTGGGCTGCGATACAGCACCTCTCGCTCACGCGGCAACCCCACTCATGCTGGGCCTGCCCCACTCTGCCCTTGTCACCCGCTCCTTTGATCAGAGTCCTTTTGTATTTCCCTCCAGCTTGCGGATGGAGGAAAATACTGATGGGCGCTGGGTGGGCTCATGTGTGTATGTCTTCAGCAGGGTGCCTAGAATTTTTCCATCTACGGGCAGAATAAATTTTATGTTCCCCAAGGCCTGTGCGGATGTGCACCATCGATAGGAAATTGCACTGCCCCCTGGGGGTGCTCTGCTAGCCAGCTGGGTGGACCTTTATCTCTCCTGGGCAGCCGCCCCAGTGCTCAGCTTACAGGGATCGCTGTTCTGCAGGCTCACCACTGCTCTGTGTTGTAGGGCCCCTGCCAGCCCTGTTCTAGGTCTAGCCTTTCCTTGTCCTCTCTGGGGCTCTGGCACTGTTCCTTTGATGTGCCAGGCAGCCAGTGAAAGGTGCCACCCCTGCACTGTCAGTTCTGTGGATGTCATTGGCTGGTGGTTACTGGCTTGCTGTGTGTGGCATCAAAACAGCTAGAATGGGTGTGTGCTGGGAGCCAGGACTCCTGGGTTCTTGTCCCAGCTCTGGGAGGAAGGTGGGGGTCTAACTGTTAGCCCAAGTGGGCTTGGGAGCACTGTTCCCTCTTGTATTTTCCACCCATGGGCAGAATAAATTTTATGTGCACCAGGACATGTGCGGATGTGCATCACCCATAGAAACACCCGCTGGTGGCAGTGCGCACTCTGATAATCAGCTGGGCAGCACCTGACTCTCTCCTGGGTGGCTGCCCAGGCGCTCAGCTTACAGGGAAGGCTGGCTGGGCATCAGGCTGCCTGGGTTCTGTTCCCATCTCCGGAGGTGACGTTGTCTAGTGGGGTGAGAAGGAGGAGCTGGCAGCGGAGATTGAGGGGGTTTTACTCCCAGCTAGGGAGGGGCACTTCATCACCAGCTGTAACCGAGAGCGCCGCAGGGAGTGGCCGTGGCTGGCTGCCAGGACTCCTGGGTTCTCTTCCTGCCCACGATGGTGCACCTTGGCTCTGGCGCTTTCCTGAGGGCTGATTGCTGTGCCAGGCTCAGCGCTAATTCTGGAAAGACTTAGGGAGGAGGCACCAGGCCACTTCCATGTGTGTTTGTTGAAGATGTTCAGGAAAGACAAAAGAGATGCAGCCCCGGTGAGGTCTGGGACAGACACAGCAACGCCTGGCCCCACCCGGCTCTGCCAGCCCCGGGCGCCCAGGGCTCCAGCTATATTTGAAGCTGGGATGGAAGGTACACGAAGGCCAGAGGTGGCATTTCGTGCTTCGTGCTCTGCTGGTGACCCCCCTTCCCACTGCCAGGCCACTCAGGGTGCTCAGTGTTCGGCTCGGTGAATGGCTGGTGGTGGGTCACTGATGGCCACTTGCCCTCATCCCCAGTCCAGACCTGCCTGGCTTGGTGCCCGTTGGACGCAGTTTCTAGAGAGGCCTGGAGGCGCCAGGAGGCTCCTGGGATTGGTTCAGCTCCACCAGAGGCTCTCAGCCATGGCCCTGGCCTAGCACACAGGAGAGATGGGGCTTGGCTCCTTCTTCCTCCTCGGGGTGGGCCCCTGGGACAATCACTCTCACTTTGGGGCCTATGTGTCTTCTGCCCGGAAGGGTGCGATCACCCGTCCGGGTTCGCTGTCAGCTGGCGAGTAGAAGATCAGAGCCTCAATGTTTTGCCAGGACAGTTTGCCATCGGGAAATGCCATTTTGAGGCAAGTAGCAGAGGGGGAGCTGAGTTAGTCTATCTTCAAGAGCAACAAGAAGTCCTGGGGCACCTTGGAAACTAACAGATATTTTGGAGCACGAGCTTTCATGGGCATCAGATGCATGCGAGTGGGGGTTTCAGAGGAGGGTTTAAAGAGGGAGTCCCAGTCAAGGGGAGGGCCAGAGTTGACAAGGTCTGTTCAGTCACAGAGGATGTGACCCAGTATCAGGAGCTAATGTGGAGGTGTGAACATCAAGAGCAGAGAAACTGCTTTTGTAATTGGCCAGCCAGTCCCAGGGTCTGTTCAATCCTTGGTTGATGGTGTCAAATTGCAAATGAATTGCAGCTCTGCAGTTTCTCCTTGGAGTTTGTTTTTGAATTTGTTGTTTTTGTTGTTGTTTGTTGTTGCAGGATAGCTGCTTTTAAATCTGTTTCTGAGCATCCAGGGAGATGGATGTGTTCTCCTACAGGTAAGGGACTTTTCCCGGGGAGTTGTGGAGATTTCAGCTATGGTTCATTTAGAAGTATATTGGGGCAGGGCAAAAACATAGGGAAAACTCTGCACTGTCCTATTTCTGACGTTGGGGCAGGAAAAGGTTTGATTGTTTTACTTCTTTACAAGCTGGAAATGCTTTTTGGCTTGGAAATTATCTGCTCTGATAGCAAGAGAGGGAGTTGAAATGGAAATGAGTGGCCCGCACCAACAGACATGTTTGAATTTCGTTTTTCCAGGAGTTCACAGGGTTGTCCCATTTCAGGATTTTCCCCCTGAATCTCATAACTTTTCTCATGGGATGAAAAACCTGGTTTTCTGACGAGATCCAATTGCAACCTTCTAGGAGGGAGGGACTGTCTCCCAGGCAATGTCCACGCTGGAGCTAGGTGGTTTTTCCTGCTCCAGGAAAGGAGATATGCTTGTCAGTAACTTTGACTGAAGGATCACCAGTGTTCCCTGTAAGCTGGGAGCTTTGGCGGCCACCTAGGAGATTCAGGTGGCACCCAGATGATGAGCAGAGCGCCACCAGCGTGTGTTTCTACTGGTGGTGCACATCAGCATGTGCCTCGGTGCACATAACAAAATTTATTCCACACATGGATGGAAAAATTCACACAAACGCTGCTGGCCACCCTGAATACAGACCTTGAGTCTCATTGGGGTTCATCTATGGCTAGTCCCCACTACCATTGGCACCCTTCCGGCTACCCTTCGATTTTTAGCACACCCATGCCATGAAAGCGAGCGTGGATATATCTTCTCGAGCTAGAAATTGCACCTTCAACTCCAGTAGGGACGTCCTCACTCTGCCTGAGCAACCCTCAGTGCAACGAGGCCCTGGCCTCTAGCTTCTGTGACACTACGTCTAATCTGAGCCGGTTGGAAAACGAACATTTTTTTCCCACGCATGCGTCCAAACAATCTCTGAATTGCGTTGACTTGAAAGGAAACAGCAGAAGTTCCAAACGGATTCAAAATGGAAAATGATTTATTTCAAAAGCAGCAGCTGTTTTCATACGGGTCTGATTTAAAACAGGCTTGGGAGGCTGAGATTTTTATCAGTAAATGTTACATTCATCATGGACCAACAGAAACTATTTCCTAAGATGATAATGGACATTTATAGACAGGCAAAGGCAGAAAATTCTACTTGCGAATTCATTAGAGTCTCGCCTTAAGGCTTCCCAAGCTAATTTGGCCAGGGAACACTTTTGGGCTTGGAATATATTGACAGAACACATGCCTGCTGATTGGGCAGAGCGCACAATGCTTGAAAGTTGATTGAAAAGAGTTAGGTTTTTTTTAGATGTCCTTTATTTTACAGTCTGCATAGACTATGGATCGCGCCCTTTATAGTTTCAATTGAGGACTTCATTTACAGCGTCTACTGTGACTATGAAGACCCACAGGAGAGTGACAGTCCTTTATTTTACACAGAACAAAAAGCAAGATAAAATCATCTTAATGAACAACTAATGTTCTTCTGATGGGGGGACAGTTAACAGCCTAAAGGAGGACGGTTTGTGTCCTTCTTTTGTACAAAACCAGAAAGGACAATATTTGTTCAGAAAAGCACTGCCCTTCCTTAAAGCTTAAAAACATTTTTATGAAAAAGAAATGCAAACCAAATCAGGCTGGGAAAAATCTTTTTAAATTTTGTGTTTTTATAAATTAGTTATTTTTACAGAATATGACTGGAAAATAGAAATATATATATAGTTGGAGACACACATCTCCTAGGACTGGAAGAGACCTCAGGAGGTCATCTACTTCAGTCCCCTACCCTCTTGGCAGGACCAGGCACCATCCCTGACATCTATATGCCCCCATCCCTGCCCCTAAATGGCCTCCTCAAGGATTGCACTCACAACCCTGGATTTAGCAGGCTAATTCTCAAACCACTAGTGAGAGCCGACAGTTTTTTAAATGGGAAGTGGTTTTTTGCATCTTTTGATCACAAATCTGCTTAATATTAAGAGGATCTAAGGCTCCAGCATCGTTCCTATCAGGTGCAGCATCGAGTGATTTCTCTGAACACGACTCATGCTGAAACAATCCAAATTGACTCTGATTGTTTCAGCATGAGTCACGTAACAACTATATTATGAATGCATTATAATTCTTAATATACCTACAATCTAGATACTATTCAAATACCTTAGTATTTTTGATACGTATAATTCCATATTTTAGGAGGAAAAATGTTGCTAACATCAAAGGTTTTTTGCACAACACTGGTGTTCCGCAGAACGCAGTTCGGGAAACGCTGGTTTAAGGCATGTTGTAAAGACCACTGTTGAAATGTCCACGCGACAGCCCCGCTAAAGCAGCTGGCTGCTGAAGCTGAATCTCAACATCATCATTAAATAATTATTCTCTGACTTTGCCACAGTTTCCAGCAACTGTCAAACTGAAAGTGATTTAAAAATAATATTTAAAATAAACATCGATGTTGTCCATGGAACAGAATAAAACAATCCAAATCACAACCTGCCAAGCCTTTTTGTGCTCCCATGATTCCTAGCTCTCAGCTGGTGTTTTCCAGTAGCAAAATCCCCATTTTACAGGTGGGAGAATTGACACAAAGAAAATTGTGGGTCACTGGGTCACTAGAGCAGCAATGAAGGGTCCTGTGGCACCTTATGGACTAACAGAAAAGTTTAGAGCATGAGCTTTCGTGAGTTAACTCACTTCTTCAGAGTTAACTCACGAAAGCTCATGCTCTAAACTTTTCTGTTAGTCTTATAAGGTGCCACAGGACCCTTCGTTGCTGCTACAGATCCAGACTAACACGGCTACCCCTCTGATACTGGGTCACTATAGGGGCTCTTTTGCATACTCGGCTTAATCTAATTCTAGACTCCTCCCCCACACTTCGGCCCCTCTACTCTCTGATTTGCTCACCTTGATGTTTTTCTGATTTGTCAACCTTGATTACTATTTTTGGTTCTCTGTGCCTTAAATATCGAGTCTGTTCTGGTATGGCTATGGGCTGAAGAAGTGCGCCTGTCCCATGAAAGGTCATCACCTAATAAATTACTTTGTTAGTCTTTAAAGTGCTACTGGACTGCTTATTTGTTTTGATAGTATGTAGACTAGCACGGCTTTCTCTCTGTTACCATTCAACATTTATGGGATCATGGGAGGCTTGGCCACACCCACGATAGATGGTCATCTAGCTAACTAAAATCATGCTGGATTACAGCTTTTATTTCATTATTTCTATTTCTCTGTTAAATTCTCTTCGTTTCAGTTATCGGTTATCATTCATTAGGCCTGTTCCACAACGACTCATCACCGAATAAATTATTTTGTTAGTCTTTAAAGTGCTACTTTACTGCTTTTTTTTGTTTTTACAAAGACAATTGAAGCGACTTACCCAGTATAACTGCATGTAAAAGTGGGTTTTACCTGCTTACGCTCAAATAAATCTGTTAGGCTTTATGGTGCCACAGGACTTCTTGCTAGTTTGGCACTTAAAAACATCAGTTTACAAAAAAGGAACAATGTGACAGATAAAACTCTCGTTTCTTCCTTGCGGCAGCGACACAAACGTCATTTCATTTCGTTTTTCTGTGAGACCACAACACGGCAAAGGGGCTAACAAGAAGTGAAGTGAGACTTTTCCTTTCCTCAGTCGTGGAGTTGGAAAATCAACGTTTCATTAGAACGGGTGTTTCCCTGCCAAAAAACTCTTTGAGGAGGAAACGATCCTTGTTCTGGAGGCAGGATGGGAACTTTCCATGAACAACATTCAGCCCAGCACGACCGCTGAAAATGGCCAGAGGAAAGCGGCAGCACCCAACACTCAATTTCAAAGGGTCCAAAGGCGTTTCCTCCCATAGGTGCAAGAAACAGGCCCCAGAGTTGGTTTCGGGTGCAGGGCCAAGCTGGATCTAGGTGGCTGGCTCAAGCCCCAGAGTGCTCAGCGATTTAGTGCAAGCGACCTGTAGCTCTTGGTGTCTTGTGTGACATGAGTGTGCAAGGCCTCAGTTCCTTTCCTGGTGGGTCCGCGGGTGACCGCAACCTCCACCATTCATACACGTTGGTCCCCTTGCTGGTAAGCGTGGTGGCAGGGCCCAGGAATGAATTGCAGTGACTAGACAGGGAAGCAGCACAGCTCAGCATACAGGGAGGTGTAGGGGAGTCTTGGAGCTGCTCTAAATTATACTCTACTCCCTGCTACTGGGCTTGAGGAACACAGAACACCCACAGCTCAGTGTGTGCCTCCAGCCACGCTCCCCTATGTCGGGGCTCGATTCAAGCGCCTTTTACCAGCTCCATTCCACCCAAGGGGATTCCTGTTCGGAGGGCCACTTCCCCCACTTGCTAGCACCTTGCTGAGTGGAGTAGCCTGGAGGGCCAGTCTGTGACCGAGACTCAGGCCTGGTGTACTTCAGACCTGACCTTCAGCCTCCTGAGCCGACCGTGTGGCAGCTCTCGATGCCCGAGCTGCAGCAGCGCCTGGTGGACGTCAGGCCCAGGGCCTGCGGGCGCTGACAGAGCCCTCAGACATCTCATCATGCGGACAAGCTGCCAGGCTCCACCAGAGCCGGATGGAACAAGAGGCTCTATTCTCCTGGGGGCTAATTTGGGCCTTGAGCCGACACTGCGTGCGAGAGAGATAAGGGGACCCTCTTGCTGAGCCCTGGGCCAGAGGAAGGGGGAATATCCAGGTTTCACTACTGTCTCCGGGATGCCTCTTTCATCCCCAAGGACATCCCAGGCTGCGGGGCAGACCCCAGTGACACCTGGTACCAAACCAGCGTGACTCCGCTGAGGCTGAATCCAGCCCCATGCAGCAGAGATTCTAGCAGGCTAGAACAGCAGACCGGGGCCCAGGCCTCAGACTAATCACAGCACTGGGCAGTGGTGGATGAGCAGAAGGGGCCATTGCCTGGGGCCCCCAGCCAGGAGGCACCATAGCTCTATTGTGTTTTAACAATGCACTTTAGTGGACCAAAAGAAATGTCTTGAGTCATTCTGGTCTTACAATTAATTGACGTAACAAAAACAGGCCGGTAGCACTTTAAAGGCAAACAGCATCCAGGGGACAGGGAATACTGCTCTGGGGCCAGCCTGGCCTCTGGCGGGGGGCAAAGCCCATAAATCCAGGGGTGGAATCATCCCTCGCTCCTTCCTCCCTGCTGGGACGGGGGATGGACCAGCCACGAGCCAGGGAGGAGCAGGCGACATCCAGAATCCCATTTCCAGCGTCCTCCAAGAGCTGCTCTAATGCGTTCTAGCAACGCAGCTGCAAACCGCGAGTCTGAGGCTGGAAAATGAAGCTGGAGCGGCTGCCATGACCGACAGGCAATTGTCCCACGCAGGAGATGGACGGGAGGGAGAGAGTCACACGCTGCCCAGCTGATCAGCCGAGCGCCCACAGCTCATTTTGTTTCTCCAGGTGGTGCACATCTACCTGTGCCTCAGTGCACATAAAGTTTGTTCTGCACATGGATGGGAAAGAGTAGAGAGACCATGGACCCAGACACCCGCTACCTCCCAGTCTGCAGAGAATGCACAGCAGCCAAAGGTCAGGCTGGCATGGGTAGCCATTGGAGCCAGCTCTTTTCCCCTCCCAGGTCCGTCAGTACATTCTGGAGAGAGGGCTGGAGAGGAAGCCCCGTGTGGTTCGGGCTAATGGGGACCTGCTGGCTGAGGCGGAGCAGCTGGATCTGAACAGATCTGGGAGGTGGTGGTGAAGTCCAAAGCCACAGGTATGAACCCAAACCAGGGACGGGGCAAGTGTCACCTGGTTGCTGATGGGCGGTGGTTTGCCTGGGCCGGGGGGTGACTTGTCTCCGCCAGCTGGCAGGCTCAGCACAGACGGCCATGGAGCGTGAACTCCCAGCACTGCTTGGGAGAGCAGCTGCAATCGGGGGTGACAGTAGGCCCCCCAAACCTGGCTGCTCTTTGGGCGAGCGAGGGAGGAGCCGACGTGGGAGCAGGGCCCTTTCTCGATGCGTTAGCGGCAGCAGACCTCCTCATTAGTGAGAAGGATTTGCATGCAGGACTGCCACCTGTCCAACTTGTCCCTTTTCCCAGGGGTTGGATGTCTTGATTTGTTTGGTGCCTATTGGCTTTAGCAGCACAAGCAGAGCTCAGCGCCCCACTGTGCCAGGACCGTCCCTGCTCTGAAGGGCTTGCGATCTAATTAGACAAAGAGAGGGAGGGGAAACTGAGGCACACAGTAAGGCAGCGACTTGTGTGGGGTCACACAGTGACAGAGACTGAGGGTGTCTGGCAGCCAGCACGTTGTTCTAACCACAACACTGCCTCTGTAGAGCCTATCCTCCTCTTCTCCCCGACCCAGATTCTGGTTGTTGGGTCTCCTGTGCAGGTACCCCAGGCGCCATGCAGAGAGGCCGGAAGTGGGTGCTTCTGATAAGACAGTCTCTGGCATCTCCCCAACACATAAATAACTCCCCCTCGGCGAAGATGTACACAGATTGCGGCTAATATTAGCATTTTTCTGGCGAGGCTGGTTTCCTGTGCCCGTCCAAAGGAAATAGAAATCGGGTGAGTCACAGGGACCTGAGAAGAAAAGGGGATTTTTTTTATTATTTGACAAAGGCTGAGCTTATCGCCCTTTGATCTGGGGCCAGAGACTGTAGGAGAAAAAAAAGAAACTCTTCCAAGGACAGCTGGATCCTACACGGCCGGCCTTGCTGAGCCCCTGCGGGCCGAGCTCACACCGAGGGGGACGTTTCTCTGGGGAAGAGATGGCCTCGAGACCTCTCCCCTGAACCCCCCGACTACTGCTCGCCCCCTTGTGGCCTAGCTCTGGTCTTAAGCAAACTGCCCTCCTGTGTAATGCACCAACCACCCCAGGACCCAGACATGATAATGCAGCTGGGTCTTGGGGGCTCCAGGGAACTGCGTGGGCACCCGGGAAGCCCACACAGATGTGCCTTAGGCAGGAGCTAGCAAGGGGACTGGCTGGTCTTGAATTCAGCCCTCCTGGCTGACAGCTGAGGCCAGGCCGTTCAGTGGTGACTTGGGGAGGCCCGACCGGGCCTGGTTCTTGGAAGGTGGCAGCTTCGCACGTTCCAAAACTCGGGCCCTTTTAAAGCTGTCTCAGGGAGATTCACCTCCTCCCCCACCACCAATCTTGATGACAATATCCCCACCTGGGGCTTAAGCAGCCAATCCCCAGTGTAAAAGGGTCTACTTGAGAAGGTGGGGGTTGGACTCACCAGCTTTATTGTCAATTATTTATTCATGTTGTAGCAGCACCCCAGTGTGTTAGGTGCTGTATTTTTTATCACTAGTAGGATTAAGGTAGCACCTGGGCTCTCCGGTCAGGGACCGTGACCCCAATGTTCCAAATACTGTACATTTTTATTGCTATTAAGTGTATTAGGGTACAATCTTGGCTCTCCCTAGCATCCCAGTGTGTTAGGTGCTGTACATTTCATTACTAAGTGTAGTATGGTAGCACCTGCGCACCCCAGTTGTGGACAATGACCCCACTGTGCTAAGTACTGTACATTGTTATTGCTATTATGTGTATTACGGTAGCATCTTGGCTTGCCAGTCATGGACTAGTACCCCAGTGCATTAGGTGCTGTGCATTTTTACCTCTATTAGAACAAAAAGCAATCAAGTAGCACTTTAAAGACTAGCAAAATAACTATTTTGCTAGTCTTTAAAGTGCTACTTGACTGCTTTTTGCTTTGATAGTGCATAGACTAGCACGGCTTACTCTCTGTTACTACCTCTATTAGGTTTATTATGGTAGCACCTGGGCACACCATTTGTGGGCCAGGACCAGTGTTCCCTGTAAGCTGAGCACTTGGGCAGCTGCCCAGGAGAGATTCAGGAGCTGCCCAGCTGATCAGCAGAGCGCCCCCAGCCAGCAGCATGTTTCTATTGTTGGTGCACATCCACAATGCCTTAGTGCACATAACAAAATTTATTCCACCCACTGCTGGGAAAAAGTTTGTCGGAACCTCAGACAGGACCCTAGTGTAGTAGGCGCTGGATTTCCGAGGAGAGAGACCAAGGACTGAATGCTCCAGGCAGACTGATCCTCCCGCCCCCGGCCCCGCCCCCCCACCCCGCCAGCACCCCACTGCAGTGTATCTCTGCAGGTTCATCCGGCGCGGGACAGCAGGCGGCCACTGCCCCTGCCATGCTATAGCCACTCCCTGTCTCACCAATGGAGCCAGATGCCATGGTGGTATAGCACTTTTCACCAGTGCAGAGTCTCTGGGGCTTTTGAAAGCAGCCTCTCTGTTTTCAGCCTTTAATTAACCCCCCTCCCCCACCACCCACCCACCCACACAGAGCTCCCCTCAAATCAAACAACTGGTGCCATCAGATCAGGGTCCTAGCAGCCAGAGCCAGTCAGGGCATTAGTGATGGGATGAGGGTGCACCACAGCGTAACAGGGCATTTGCCCAACCCGCTGGTGCTGTGGTCAGGCGCCAGGGTTGTGTGTAATCAGTAGCACGTGGAGACGGGCTGGGGATTGCAGGGTTGAGTAAAACCCTCTAGCCACTGTGGTCTGGGCGTGCCAGGAGCCGGTGTTAGCTGCTGCCTGGGGCTTTTTAAATGTGCTTTTGGCATTGTTCCCCCTGTGGAAAGCAGGTGGCTGAGAGAAGAGAAAAGGCAGCAGCATCCCAGCATGGGAATTTGGTATCTCGGACTGATGAGATAGCAGCCGCATCATAGCAGCCCTCAAAAGTGAGTAAGGCCTGTGGCTTGGGTGCTGCAGGCATTCCCCGCCTCGGCGAACTTGCAGTCGAGACAAGGGAAACTGAGGCATGGAGCAGGGACATGGCTTGTCCCAGGGCAGCCTTCCCTCCAGTTTTTCCATCCCTGGCTAGAATAAATTTTGTTACACGTGCTGAGACATGTGCGGACATGCACCACCAGTAGAAACACAGGCTGTGCTCTGCAGGCGCTCTGCTAATCAGCTGGACAGCACCTGACTCTCTTCTGGGCGGCCGCCCAAGCGCTCAGCTTACAGGGAACACTGCCCCAGGTTTGCTGAAGACCAGAATGAAGCCAGGTCTCTACCCACTACTCTGCAGCCCAGAGGTGCCCTGAGTTGCACCCAGTCTGGTTGCTCAGATGGCTCCTTCCAGCTGCAGCGGCTTCCTGACCCTTCATCCTCTGGGGAGGGTGGTGCGGGTGCGCCTGCTTCTCCTGACGCCGCTGTTTGAATTCCAAGAGCCCCGTGGCCGGCGCAGGCTGCTTCCGTGGGCTTGGACAGTCTGTGTTTGTGCAGGGCTGGGAACACTGCAGCCCTTGTGTGCCCTGTTCAGTTTCCCAAAGAGGCTCAGCCAATGTACACAGCCTATGGGCCGGGACTGGCAATGGAGGCCTGTGGATGTAGGGCTGGCTGGAGGGAGCAGGGGGCACAGAGGTTTTTCCTTTTCTCCTGCCCTCTCCGGTGGTGTCCCGGTGATGAACCCTTTCCTCTTCCTCTGTGCACTGCAAGCTGTTCCCAGCACCTGCCACCCACCACTCCGTAAGCCCCTTCCTCCCCAGGAGGGAGAAGGTCCCCCTGGGTCTCAGGCAGAGCCCCAAACATGTGTGAACGCCCTGCAGGGGCTGGGGACCCAGATTTCCTGCCTTGCAAAGGGTGCAGAGCAGAGCACGTCTTTGGCAACCAGATGTCTGCCACCAGCAGCACACAGCAGTACCAAGGCCAAGCGCTTGGGTTCCCCTGGTAATTCTGGCAGTGTGGTGTGGTGGTTAGTGCAGGGGGGTGGTAATCTGGACATCTGGCTTCTAGTCCTGGCTCTGGAAGGAGGGGGGATCCAGGGGGGTGTTGCAGCACCCCCCCCCTCAATTTTGTACCACAGTCTCTGCTACAAGATCAAAGAGGTCCAGCTACCAGCCCTGCTGCTTCTGGGGGACCTGGCTGCTGGCCCCTGGGATTGCCGCTGCTCTGGATCTGACCATGGGCCATTGGCTCTCCACCCCTGCTTTAGAGGGGGATGATGCAAGACATCCTATAAGGCAGGCTGACTCAGCCAGATCTGGGGCTCAGCCAGAGCTCTGGGCTCTACTCCCAGCTCTGACTCTGATTTCCTCTATGGCCTTGGACAAGTCACTTAGCCCAGATCTTCCAAGGCATCCCAATGAAACCAAGGGGTGTGGGTTACCTAAAGACCTTTGAGGATGTGAGTCATAGTCACTCCAGGTCTTAGTTCCCCAGCTGGAGAATGGGGTGAATAACTCCCCCCATCCTGTCTTTGCCTCTCCTGTTCAGTCGGCAGGCTGGGCACTCACCCTGTGGATGTGCAGCACCCAGCACATGCAGGTAACTAACACATAGCAGCCACACAGAGCCTGGTCCCAGGGGTAGGGGTTTTCCAACCCCATCTGTTCCAGGTTGGTTTCAAGGCCCATATTTTATCCGTTTGGGAGGCTGAGCCAGGCCCAGGCAGGAGCAGCCCATTTTCCAGGGGTCTGTGCTCTTGGTTGTTCAGCCCTGCCTGGGGAATTCTGCTTGGCTAGAACACAGGTGTGAGGCCCCCCCAACTCAGGCCATGCCACAGTGGGGCTGGGGCAGTGGCTGGAGGGGAGAGTGCCAGGTGCAGCTGGAAGGGGGGTGTGACTGGCAGGTAGCACTCGCCAGGGACGAATCAGCCCTCCAGCAGTGTTCCCCGTCAGCTGTGAACTTGGGCAGCCAGCTGGTAAAGATTCAGGCGCTGCCCAGCTGCTCAGCAGAGTGCAAGCAGCCTGTGTTTCTGTGGGTGGTTCACCTCTGCACATGCCTCTATGCACATAATATTTATTCCACCCATAGACGGAAAAAAAGGAGGGGGGTCCCTGCTGTGCAGCTGGGGCTGCAGACCTAAGACCCAGCCTCCAGGCAGGGTTTATGGCACTTGCCACCACAGCAGGATTTTCCTGCACCACTCCCCAAGTGGGGATCTGATTGTGATGGTGGCCATGTACTGCCAGGCCCGCTGGCGTCAATGGTAAGAGCGGCTTTCTAGTGAAACCCACCTGGCTCCTGCGGGGCCCTGGTGCTTGGTGAGCCCCATGGGGATGCGGGGATGCAGCCATCGCTTTACAGCACCCAGAAGGGAGCTGGCTGCTGCCGGGAGCAGCGTGGGCCCTGCTCACAAGGTGCAGAGAGCAGCGTGAGAAGGGTCAGGGGTTAGAGCCAGGGGCCCTCAGTTTCTGCCTGCGCCTCTTGTTGGTTCCAACTGACCCACCCTTTCCAGCCACAGACCGCCAGGCACCTGCCCAAAGGGGTCGGCACCGTCTGCTTGACATAGGTGGGGAAACTGAGGCAGCAGAGAGGGGACTCGCCCTGAAGGCCGGCACCAGAGCCTGAACTCAGGTGCTACCGTCCAGAGCTGTAGCCACGAGGCCACGCTGCCTCCCGAACGACAGCGGCTGGCGATTGGCACTGGGGCGCGGGAGCCAGGACGCCTGGGTTCCCTTTCCCAGCTCTGCCACTGAGTCTCTGCCCCAGCCTGGGCCAAAACTGGGCGGCGGGGGGGGGGGCAGTTGCCCCCATTTTAGTGTCTTTGACTTGCCCCCTCCCCCGCTCTCCGCCAAAACAGAGCGTCCGGACCTCTCACGTTTGCTGCCCGACTCTAGGCCAGAATCCGGCCCCTGCCCCGTGCCTCAGTTTCCCCCGGCGGCAGAATAATCCACCCCAGCTGGGGCGGGGGGAGGTTATAGGTCAATTGCCTGGGACTGCGCAGCCCCTGGGGTGGATCACAGCGGGCAGCTGGAGGGGGCTCCCGGGCGGCAGCAGATGGGGGTGGCGGCGTTTGGCCCGGCCCGGCCCGGCCCGGCTCGGCTCTCCCCTCCCTTCGGTCCCAGGCGCTGGCCGCGTCGGGCGGGCGGCGGGGAGGAGGTGAGCTCGCGGGCCCAGGGGGGCGGGCCGGGGGCGGGCGGAGCCGGGGGTTCCCGGGCCCGGGAGGAGGAGCGGCCGGGGCCGCATGTGTTAGCGGGAGGCGGAGGCCGGGCTGCAGCGATCCGCGCCCGGGGGCTGCCGCGGGGCCCGGCGGAACCTGAGCGGCCGCAGCGCGCAGCCGGGCACTGCGGGGCGGCGAGTCCCCGGGCCCCGCACCGCTGTGGGGTCCCCCTGCCACGCGGCGGGCAGCTGCCCCCGGGGAGCCGAGCCGGCCCCGGCGGCGCGTGGAGTCCCCGCCCGCCCCGCCGCCTGGTCCCTCTGCCCCTCCGCACGCCCGCCATAGAGCCCCGCCGCTCGCCCGCTCTCGCCCCCCGCGCCTCCCGTTGCTCCCGCCGCGTGTCACTCGCGCCACGACAGCCCGGAGCCGGAGGGTTAAGAGGCCGGGCGGCCGCCCTCCCCCCCAGCCCCTGGATGTGTCTCCGGAACGCGGCAGCCAGAAGGTAAATGACACGGCTTGATTATTCTCTGCGGATAAGGCGATTGTCTTGGGAAAGCCACAAGCCGGCCCCTGGTCTCCTGTTACTCGGTGGAAGTGGGTCAGTTTCCCCGGAGTTGAAACCCTGTTGCCTGAGTGCGCTCGTGACACCTGCTGGGTGGGGGGGGTGTGCGTGTAAAAGTGCTAAGGCTGGGTGTATATGTGTGCAAAAGTGCCAGGGTGGGATGTATGTAAGTGTAAACGTGCCAGGGTGTGTGTTTGTGTGTGGTAAAGAGCCGGGGTTGTGTTTACGTGTGAAAGTTCCAGGAGTGTGTGTAAATGTGCCAAGAGTGTGTGTATATGTGTGTGTAAAAGTGGCAGGGGTGTGTGTGCGTATAAATGTGCCAGGGAGCATGTAGATGTGTTGAGGATGTGTGTATATGTGTATAAAAGTGCCAGAGGGTGTGTGTAAAACATCAGCGTGTGTATGTGTGTGTGTAAAAGTGCCAGAGGTGTGTGTAAAAGCATCAGTTTGTACATATGTGTTTGTAAAAGTGCCAAGGTGTGTGGGAAAAGTGCCAGGTGTGTATACATGTGTGTGTCAACGTACCAGAGGAGCGTGTGTGATTAAGCCTGCAAGTGCCACATGGGGGGGGAGGGTTTGTGAGGTAGAAATGGGTCACATTCTACCAGCTTTAGCTGGCAGTGAATCTTTCACCTGCTGGGAATATGTTACCTACACCTGATGTTCCCTTGAAACAACCACTGGCTGGAGTGTGGAGAGAGCCATGGGGTGGGGCATGATTAATAATTTAGACACCAGAAGCTTTTTAAAAAAAAGTCAATCAGCTTTTTAAAGTTCCCCTTTTTTCGGCCCGCGGTGGGTGTGACATAGTTACCACAGTGTGTTTATTTACGCTGGGTTGTGTTGAAAGCAGCGGCTGGAACATGCCAAGGAGAGCCAGGGGCAAAGCTTTTACAAGTGCCAGATGCAAAAAAAGCCCCATCGAGTGTATTTTTACTTTTCTTCCTCACAGCCACCGAGCTTTCCCCAGCCTGCCCCGGGAAATAGTTCCAAACGTTCTCCTAAGGGGTGTGTGAGTGAGAAATTCTCCCCCACCCAAGAGGTTTTTCTCCTTCCCCTGTGGTGGGTCTCACCCTAGAAGGCTCAGAGCCTGATCCAAAGCCCCCATCTGAGTCAGTGGCCGGATTGCCCCATTGATCTGGGGCCCCTCTGTGCAGGGGAAACAGCAAAACGCTCGATTCTACTGTTTCACTTTGGCATCCAAAATACTTCAGATTCTTTCCTTTCAAAGGGCTCAGGAAGGGGGCAGGCAGGAGAATGTTTACAAACAAGGACGGACAGGTCCCAGAGAGGTACAGGTGGAGATTGGGCCCTGAGCCATCTTTGGACCCTGCAGGGATCCATGCTCTGGGGCCAGATATTTATTGAGCTGGCTGTTCCCTTTCGCAAGATATGCCCATGAGGAATCTGAGCAGTCGAAGTGGCTGGCAGCTCTGCTGTTGTCACTAAAAGGGCAAAGGATTGTGATGAGAGAAATTTAAAAGGACCTTGCGCTGCATAAAGAAACCTAGCTGTCGGTTTGCTTTTTTTTTTTTAACTCTAATCTGTGGCCAAGCATGGCTGGCCCTACCTCCCCCTGATCTGCTCCTGAGGTAAAACCCAGGAGCTCTGCCCCTTTCACCCTCTTTGCCAGCCTGGGTGGTCCTCGGCGTGCGGGGGGACAGGGAAATGTGAGTCATTTCTCCGCGATTGTTTCTTTATTTTTTAATGGGACACGTTGCTTCAATCTCAGCCCCCTTTGGTGCTGACGCATCTCAGCCGGCCCATGGCTCTGTTCCCAAAAAAGCCCCCGAAACCAGAGGTGGGAAAAGTACCCCATAAGCTACTTGAGTAAAGTGCAGCTGCTTTGAGGGAGACAGTACTTAAGTACCAGTGACTGGTGTCCCTCTGGAAAACTACTTGAGAACACGTACACACGCGTGCATATGCTCACACACGCACACGTCACATCGAGAGTGTACGCGAGTACCCAGAAGTGAAAACAGCTGCACTTTTACCCAAGTCGCTTTTTCGGTACTTTTTCCCACCTCTCCCCGAAACCACCTCTTGTTGTGTCGCTCTTTGCAGCTGCTGCTGGAGAGATTGGAACGTCAGTCGTTCGGGAGTCCGCCTGCTGGACCGTGCTGTTACTCCTATGGCGCAGCGTAAGCCCCAGGGGGAAACTTTAGCAGTTTGTAATCCTGTGGGAAGTGGCAGGCCGTGTGATAAAGCAGAACCAGAGGCGACTCATGACTCTGGGGAAAGCAGGGAAGGAGTGAGGGCATCTGACTTCAGGAGTTGAAATCTCAGGGGGCATGTGACCTGATGTGCCTCCCCACGTGCATTACCTATGAGCAGCACCCACCTGCTGTCAACTCCCAGCAGAATTCCCTTCATAAAGCCACGAGTGGAATAAAATGCCAGATTGTTTCACTGCATTGCAATGTGCTGATTGCAATTCCGGCTCGGGGAAGCTCTCGTGCAGAGGGGAATTGGTGGGGGAAAAAATGACTTTGCTATAGATGAGTTTGTGCACTTTCTCTCTCCCTGATGCATGAGCCCTGTAGCAGTGGCGAGAACATGACATAGGGTACCTGCATTCTGGAGCTAGCTTTGGAAGCCAGATGGCTTGTTTACTGTTCTGATCAGGGACTTCCTGAGTTCATGTCCCAGTTCCTCCATTGTGTGACTTTGTTCAAGTCCTTTCCCTGCTCTTGAGTATGGCCAATGACAAGTGTTCGACAATTGTGAGGCATCCCTGTGCTGCACGCATGGCAGGCAAAAAGAAAAAGAAAGCATCCACGAGATTGGTTTAGAAATGATGAGGTTTCTAGAGAAAAGAAGAAATCTGAGGGACTTTTTGTAAGGCTGAGATTTTTTGATCCTGGGATGTCAATGTTCCTGACTTCAAGCTTTGCTCACAATCAGGAGGGCTAGAAATGTACTTAAAAATCCACCAGACAAATGGCAAGCTGAGAGTCTGATGTATTCACATGACTCCAGCAGCTGGGGCAGAAAAAAAAGCACCAAATAGCTTAAGACTCAATTAAATCATGAGATCTGGAGGCTCTGCGGTGGTGCTTCTGTTTCCCCAAGGGGGGAGTAGTCCTTGCTCTTATCAGAGAGTTGTGAAGTGTAACTGACTAGGGTCTCACAGGCTCTCCTGGGAACTCTGCCTGTGTGAGGAATGCAGAGCCCGGCTGGCTGTGAAATGTTTTGAGCTCCTCAGATGGAAGGGCAATGTATTTAATAAGATATGGGGGTATAGTATACACCTCCTGTAAGCAAAAACGCAGTCATGGAGCACTTTAAAGAATAACAAAATAATTTATTAGGTGATGAGTTTTCGTGGGACAGACCCACTTGTTCAGATCTGGAAAATTTTGATGAAAGTATACTGGCACAATGAGAATTTAACAGAAAGATAGAAAGAAAAAGATTAAATGAATCTGACAAATCAGCTACAGAGGACAGAAGGAGGGGGGCGAAGGATGGGGAAGAAAATTACTGGCTACAAGTGTCTATTAAGTGATTTGACTATGAATATCAAAGGTGAGGAAATTGTCCTTGTAATGGGTAAGGTATTTGCTATGTCTATTAAGATGTAGTTGTAAAGTGTTGAACTTGGGAATATGTTCATTTGAGTGGCAATGCCAGCGTTAACCCCTCCCCATCTCACCCTAAAGCCCGCCCCCCCACACCCAGTTCTCATATCCTGCTCTACTCAAGTCAGTTTCAGGACCAGCATGGAGTAGGAGAGGTAACCTGCTATCCAGCCTGCCCTCCCATAGTCTAAGGTGAGTAGCAGGCCCCAGAATAATGTGCAGTGGAATTTGCTAATTCCGGCCGGGAATGGAACAAACTGTTTAGAGAGGAAGAGTAGGGAAAGCCAAAGCTATTTTGGTGCTTTACAATGTTCAGATTACAATCCACTCCAGTGACAGGGCAGCATGTGTGTGTGATACAATTTTTCTGTAGTGTAAAATCCCTCTGAGGTGGCTATAATGGTTCTGGGGCTAGGCTTTATAAACCCAGACACTGAATTTAGAAAGCAATGTTCTCATTGATGTAACATGCCCCTGGATTATTCTGTGTATTCTAGAGGCCCATCCATTGAGATCCCTGTTATGCTGGGAGCTGTAGCGACACGAGAGACGGTGCCCAAGACACTATTAGATGCAGAGCAAATAGCATTTCCCTGCCCTATTTATTCATTTGATTGGGACAAATGCCCTGGTAGCCTAAATGTCACCCTTACCTTTTCATACCTCCAACAGTGGGGATCAAGGAAAGCAGAGAGGGAAGAACCAGGTGGGTTGGAAGCAGTGTTCCCTGTAAGCTGAGCACCTGGCTGGCTGCCTATGAGAGATCCAAATGCCGCCCAGCTGGTTAGCAGAGCGCCCACAGCCATCCACAGCCGGCAGCCTGTGTTTCTATTGGTGGTGCACATCCCACATGACTTGGTGCACAGAATAAAATTTATTCTGCTCACAGATGGAAAAAATTAGGTGGAACCTTGGCTAGAAGAGATGGAAGACCCATAAACCACCACTAACAGTGCAGGGAGTAGCCCTGTTTACAGTGGGGCTTTACATTGTAACTTGCTGTGCTCAGGAGGGAGGGTTATGTTTTTTCACACTCCTGAGCCAGAAAATTGTAGCGCAGTCAAGTGTTAGAGTAGCTTAGCTGAAGGCACTTTTCCACCAGGACAAAAGCTGTGTGTGGGCTGGGCTTCAGAATATTCAAACGCTGTCTTGAAAAGGGATCTCGCACGAAGTGTGCTTCTGTAATGCGTGCCCGAGGGTGCATCTACTCTACAGGAAAAACTCTGTGGCAACAAGTGTGAGAGCCTGGCACTGTTGGCAGGTGTTCACAGGGTTAAAAATAGGGGTTCTTGCTCAGGCTGGATCTGGAGCTCTGAAATCCAGAAAGGAGTTGGGGTGGGGGGTGAGTCCACGCAAGCTCTGAGATTCATCAATGTGGTGGTGTTTTGCTTTTTTTCTGGTATGGATGTCCTTTTAGACCCCGATTCTGCAAACCCTTCGATAGAGCTGGTTGACTTCAAAACCAAGAGAAATCCTGCTGATTTCCAGGGGGTTATTCCCACGAGTAAAGTTAAGCACGTGCTTCAGTGTTTACAGCATTGGGGTCTTAGCCTCAGTGACAGTAGCTGGTTAAACAGTTTCCAAAGGGGTTGGTTTTTTGTTTTTTTTTTGAGGGAAATTTCTGGAGGGGTCGACCCTCATGCATGACACTTTGGAGGCTTGTGTGGAAAAAAAATGGAATTCTTTCAAAAAAGCTGTTTCTGTTCTCGGCAACCCTCATCTGAAAAATTCTTGTGGGTTAGGTGAAATTTTAGCTAAAACCAAACATAGTGGCCTGTGCAATGAAAAATTTCCAGTTTGTGGTTGCTAAGAGTGGAAAGACTTCTGCAAATTGTAGCTTTTCTGAGGCCAACCTGGAAAATTTGGTACATTTTTTGTTCACCTTTGCAGAAATTTTTCCTGGGAGATTAAAAGTCCCCACATCCCGCTCAGTTCTGTTAGTGATGTTTCTGCTACAGATGGTTCTGCCTGAATGGCTCTTGTCCCCACGAATGGAAGCTGATCCGTTACTACGTGCATTGTACCTCTAGCAGAAGTGTTTTGGGGACAGGAGTGTTGCATTTTGGCATGTCATTGGCCAGCATCTGAATCAGTCCTTTCTTTCCAAGGCTGTCAATGCTGCAGTGGGATTTCTGCAGTTGGAGTCCTGCACCCAGATCTGATTACAGGATCTGGGCTGGTGATCTCAGCTTTTATGCAGATAGTGAGATTATGAAGGTGAAGGGACAGGGACCCTTAACCAGTGCTTGAATCTCCCAAACGCTCAATGTCCAGCAGCTCCCCTGCGCAGATTCTGCAAAGATCTTGGCAACCCCCTGCGGTGAGCTCATCTGACACACTGGGGTTTTAGGAAGATGTAGTCTGAGCATGCTGGAATGTGAGCAGCCTTGTAAAGCAGATGTCAAACCAAAGGAGGGCGGAGGGCAGGGGGTTTTAATGGGGCTGAACTCAGAGGAGCAGCTTGGCTCAGAGAAGCTGCGTTTGCTTGATGTTGGCTCTTCCTTTCCTCTTGCTCCGGGTCCGTGCTTTATTTCCCAGAAACTTGCCTCCTTTCCCAGTGCATCTCCAACCAAAAGAGTACGTCAGAAGATCAAGGAACATACGTGAGCATAAGGAATTGGAATGGCCCTGGGTCTCCAGGGAGGCAGTGTGGCAATCTGGAGGGCGTGGGGCTGATTCCTAGATCTGACCTTCATGTGCATGTAGGCAGGTGAGTCATGCCCAGCTCAATCAAGGGAATGGAAATCGGTGCTCCTCAGGAGCCTAAATCCCTTTGATGACCTGGACCTTAGAGCCTGAGATAGAATCAGAGCATCCTGGAAGGGACCTCGAGAGGTGATTTGAGTCCAAGCCCCTGCCCTCACAGCAGGACCAAGCCCCATCTAGACCATCCCTGACAGCCATTTGTCTAACTTTCTCTTAAATATCTCCAGTGATGGAGATTCCACACCCTCCCCAGGCAATTTATTCCAGTGATTCACTGCCCTGACAGGAAGATTTTCCTCATGTGCAACCTAAACGTCCTTACACTTGTCCTCAAGTCCATCCCCATTCGGCTAAGCCAAATGGTCCTTGGGTGCTTTGCTGAATCATGGCCAAAGTAAGCTGCGATTTGGGGAGGGGCTGGCTTGAGCATGCTGACAGGGTGCTGGAGGGGCCCAGTTCCCGCTGGTGTCAGGGGTGCTCAGCCCTAAAAACCCAAGGCCCCCTCTGGAAATGTGGTTTGAACTTCTGTGATCCATTCTTTCCAGGTGGGGAAGATACTTCCAGGAGTTGCTGTGGGGAATGGAGGATGGGCTATAAGTCTCTCGCTGCAGAACTGGATTCCTTTAACTCCATGAAGTCTGAGAGTGTTTGAGATGTCAGGCTGACACTATGTTACTCCAGGTGGTGAATTGCCTCCTCCCTGGACCTGCTAAGGTTGTTGCTGTCTTGGGTGTTGCTATCTCGGGCCCTGCTGCCTTAGCGTCAGATGCTGCTTGGGTCTGAAAATCCCCCAGAAGAGAAAAGTCGCTTTTCAAAGACTTGCTGTTAGTCCCCAAGGACCAAACTGCTGAGCTCATCCAGCTGTTACTTACTAGGGAAAGTGAAACAGCTTGTCCAGTGAGAAAGGGGCAGGAGGGTCGTGATGCTGGGTGGGAAATGTCTCCAATCAAACAGTCCTGTTTTGAACTGGCTGGTTATTATGTGGGGTTTTCCTTTCCCCCTTTTCTTTATTACCCACAAGTTCTATTTGTCTAGAAACAGGGTTTTTCCTGCTCTCTGGGGCTCCATTCTCCCTCCCGACTTCATGTTTCTGGCGTCACTGTGGCAGGTGCTGCTGCCTTTTGAAATTGTATTGCAATGCGCGTGTGGGTTTTTTTTCCGTAAAGCCCCAGCTCCTGGAGTCCTGCAACAGAACAAGAATCTGAGCTTCCATTTAGAAGAAAATGTAGGTTTCAGGCCCCTGTGGTGGCTGATAAAAAGCTCAATGTGTCCTGAGCATGCCCTCAAGGCTCCAAATCCAGAAAGCAAAAAAAAAAAAAGAGCTCAAATGTATTATTATTTTTAAATCTCGTGATTTTGAAGTCAGTCTCATGACTTTTAGGGACCTGATGGCTGATTTTAGGGCACGTGCACTTGGCAGTCTTACAGTTGGCTGCCCTGGACATGGTTGTGGTGTTATAACTTCAGGTGGGGAGTTTAGGAGCCCTTTTGCCAAGCTCCTGAGTTCTCATGCAAAAATCCTCGAGTCCCTGGATAAGAGAGAGCAATAAAAGCAGTGAAGGCAGGATCTTTTCCATGCAGCATGTTCCTGGAAGTTTTTTTCCACTAGGCATCAACTGCCTTGGCATCCAGCATTTGTTTTATTCATTGTATTTTGTGTTGTTAGAGCAGCTTGCTAGACAGTTAGCTCACATCATCCAAGTTTATCTGCAGATCACCTCCTCTTTTCTGTGTGAGAACATCTCCCATAGCTTTCTTCTTCCCCCGGACACTTAATTCCACCAACATATTTTCCCCCTCTCCCCCTTCCTTTCCTCCCTACTGCAAGGGGCTGTGGGGGCTCATATGATGTTATCAAGAAGTTTCCGCTCTTGCCGCTGAACAAAACTGAGCAGGGCTGTTTCTTTAACAACGGGTGGAGGAGGGGTTGGATTCAGCATATAACTCAGATCTGGGTCCCACCCAGAGAAACCCTTCCAACCCTCGGTGTGTTTTGGAATCTGGATTTCACGGTTGGCTCTGACTATAACAAACCAAATGCAAAATCCCACATCTCAAATTTTTGGGACGTGTGAAATGCATGTTTAGGTTGCGATCCAATTTTTCCAGCTTTCCAGTTGAAAGAGGAAGCATCTGGCCGTGTAGCTCGCCAAATTAGGGCTAAGGTGGTATTTTCAAAGGGTCTGGAACAGGAAATATCATGAGCTCAAAAGTTGTGTTATATCCTGGGTCCAGTTCCTATGCCACGCCCGTCACCGTGGCATCTGGTCCTCTTCCAGTAGTGCGTTCAGGGATGAAACAATCCTTCATTTTTCCATGGGGCCAGAGACCTAAACACAGTAGACTTGCCCTGACATAAGAGAACCAGCAAGCGAAACTGATTAAAAACAGGAAGTGAAATTGACCAGTAGGGTTTTACAGTCAAAAGTGAACAAAATATTAAGTACTCTAGTAGCATCAGGGTTGAAAGTGCAGTCCTACACAGAGATTACGGAGGCCTGTGTTTTTGGCTCCTGTTTATTTTTGTGGTGAGCGACAGAGCAAATACAGACGCTCCCAGTGTCATTCCTGGTCAGTCTATGGCCACGCTTTTAACAAGTTCTGGCGAAAGTTTCGCTTGTAGCATTCCAGCTTTGACTAGCCGACAGGCACAGCTATGGGAGTCTGTTGCAGCAGCCAAAAAGCACAGTTCAGATCAGGAAAGAATCACTGTGCAGTCTGAAAAGAGCGACACTCTCATCCCAGCTCCTGCAAGGACTCCCTGGGTGGGTCATGGCACCGTGCCTCAGTTTCCCCTTCAGTGCATGCAGGAGGATCATGCTCTGTTTGCACACAGAGGCCTTTGGGGCGGTTCATTCATTTACATCCTAAAAGTGCCATAAGGGCTAAGCCCTGGGATCTAAGAAATGGCCATCAGAGGTGAGGCAAACATGATACTTATCTCTGTCTTGCCCTTAAATCAGGGTCCAGATCAGCAGCCCTACAGATGAGGACGGTATCTGACAGCACGTCGGGTGAAACATCACTGATCTGATTTCCAGCAACTTTTAACTTTTCTGGCTGGCCGGGACTGCCCTGCCAACCTCTCTTACCTTTTGCTTGGCCAGGCCCTATGCAGGGGAGGAACAGACATGAACATATCTTCAAGCCTGGAGATCGGGTTCCAAAGAGATGATCTTTAATCCTAATCTCTTTCCTCCCAGACTAAAACCTGCTGTGTGACGTCTCCTGGCTTCTTTCTGTCCTTTGTGTAATCGCCTCTGAACCCTGGGTTCTTAGCAGAACTGCCAGGCTCATAGGTTCATGGGCTTTGAGACCTGAAGGAGCCGTTAGACCATCCAGTCGGACCCCCTGCATAACCGTACCTTCAGCATTGCCGTCCCCTGGTGCGCTGGCCCTGGGGTTTGGTTCTATCAGAGATCGGGGGCTGCACACAGCCCATGTCCCATCTGTGGAGTCTTTCAATGTTCCCTGGTTCTGGGCGTGGAGGGCTTTGTCCAGGCCCAGCTGTCTTGGAGATTAGGCTTGGTGCATCTGAGTGGTGGTGACCGCTGCTGGATGCATCAGCATGGCTCAGTCCTAACTCGGCAAGAACTGCCCGGAGAGGGGAGCTCGGGGGCCCCTTCAGTCATCATCCCCCAGCAGCGTTCCCTGTCAGGTGAGAGTTTGGCGGCTCCCAGGAGTGACTCAGGTGCCACTCAGCTGATTAGCAGAGCGCCCACAGCTGGCAGCAGGTGTTTCTCTGGGTGGTGCACATCCGCACACACCTGGGTGTACAGAACATTTATTTTGCCCCTGGATGGAAAAAATGAGAGGGAACTCTGGCCCCCGGCGCACTGGACTGGTGATTTTTGGTATGTTGTCAGGCTGTTCAGTGACACCTGGCCCAAGACACTCCTGTTCTTTACAAGCCAGGACTGCATGCTGCAGTGAGGAATATCACTCACCAGGCTACGCCCTGATCCCAGGCTGTTTGTAAGGTGAGGAAGGCTGAGAAGGAAGGACATGGGCGGCCGAGATGCTTTCTGCAAATAAATTCCTCCTTCTCGCAACAGCCCGCTCAGGTGAGGTGACAGACCCAGACCTCGGGCCTCCCAGTGCTGTAGTGGGTCCTGCTGGGCTTGAGAGTTCCTTGCAGAGGCTAGGCTGGTCAGAGAGCTGGCGGGTGAGTGACGGGGTTCCCGGTAAGCTGAGCGCTTGAGCGGCCACCCAGGAGCGACTCAGGTGCCGCCCAGCTGATTAGCAGAGCGCCCACAGCCGGCAGCAGGTGTTTCTACTGATGGTGCACATCCCCACATGCCCTGGTGCAGGTAACCACATTTATTCCACGCATGGATGGAAAATCTCAATGGGAACGTGGGTGAGCGGTGAATAATTGGCAATGCCAGAGAGTTAGTCCTGCCAGCCTTAGCGCAACCATCACTCAGCTGTACAGGGAGGGAGTGTGGCTTAGTGGGCAGACCTCTGCAGTTGGGTTCAGGGCCCCTGGGGCTTGTTCCCTCCCTCCAGTGGTTTAGGAAGTGGATGGGTGGGGGATTAGCTCTAATCCCTTTGGAACCGGATCTCTGGGTTTGAAGTCATGATCGTGTTCATTCTTTCCCTGCACTCCGGAGAGGGCTCTGGAGGCAGGTAGTGCTGAGCTCTGGGGGTCCCTCAGGGCAGAGCCCGTGTACCCTGTCCTGCTCGGCAGCGCTCCGGAGAGCAGGCGTTAGCTCTGTTACAGGCAGAGATGTGTCTAGGCTGAGCAGTTGTCCTGCTGCCTGGCAGTAGCTTGTAGAACCCGCCCACGTCCCAGGACGATGGTGCTATTTCTGATCACCCCCTTCGGCATGGCTGATTTGGGATGCTAACAGGGAATGCAGCAGGCACGGCGTACTTGGATCCTGCTCAGCAATCTGATCTAGTGCTGCAGAACGAGGAGCTGGAGACCTCCTAACTGTACAAAAATACCAGCACGTGGATCGGGGCTGGTTGGCCAAGAGGGGACAGAGCCAAAATCTCACATCTAGCATGGCTACCTTAATGTTAACACAGCGTAATTCTCACGGAGGCCCGCTAGCACCGCTGCAGCAGGGGACATGGAGGTAGTGTTGCCTGGTGAATTCGGTGTCTCCCTTGGCCACTGGCCTGCTGAGTTATGATGACTCAGTGCCTCAGTTTGTCCCATCTATGAACGGGCATCATGTGCACTCTCTTGGTGGTCACTCAGTAACGAGTAGGATGTCCTCATGTCACCCTCCTCTGTGCGAGTCTGTTAATGGCTGATTAGCCTGAGTCTGGAGCCACAAATCTTATAGAGGGAGCAGGTGTTGGTAGCTATTGGAGGGGCACAGGACATTTTTTGCTGCTCTTTTCTTCTCCACCTCTCCTCGTCTGCACGGCGGCAGGACCTCTGACTGTGCCGCCCCCCACGGTCACTGCTGTCTGCTGGGCATGGTCTCAGGCAAAGTCCTCCCAAATGTTGACACTGACGCTGCACTTTTTCATGCGTGTCTTGAGTGCATCCTTCTGTCGCTTCCGCTGGGCCCCAACGCTCCTCTATCCTTCTCCAACTCGGAAAACAGAATCCGTTTCGGGAGGCGCTGATCAGATGTCCAGACCGCGTGAGCAGTCCAGCGAAGTTGTTGATGGATGATAACGGCTTCAATGCTGGTCGTGTTCAACTCTTCCAGGACTCCAGTGTTCGTGCGCCTGTCCTCCCTAGAGATATTTAGGATTCTGCGGAGGCAACGTTGATGATATTGGTCAAGTGCCTTCAAATGACACTTGTATGTTGTCCAGGTTTCACATCTGTACAGTAACACTGGAACAACCACTGTACGGTATACAAGGAGCTTTGTCTTGGGATAGATGTCCTGGTTCTTGAAGACTCTTTGTCTCAGGCGGGTGAAAGCAGAGCTTGCATGGCTACCTCCTTTGTAATGTACCAATGGACAGTGCTAATTCAAAGCTAGGAATTCAACGTAACTCATTCATGCCCAGGCCTGTTTGCTTTGAGAATCAGACTGTCTTTACTACAGGAAGATGTGGTTTATCTCAAGACAGCTGCCTCAGGATAAGAGGAGGAGAAGACAGGACAGGAATGGTTTTTACCTTGGTAAGACTAAGCAAGCTCAGCTTACCTGAGTTAGTTCCTTGAAGATAGAATTCCATCTCGGCTAGCGTTGTGCGCTGTGACAGCTCCCTCAGCGTCCAGGCAAGAGTTGGGAGCAAATAATGTTAATTTTCAAGAGTTTTTAAAATATTCCCAGCCCAAATTGGGAGGAGAAATCGAAATCTCTGCAGTGTTCGCAAACCGGCAAACTGAAAATGTTTTCGGTTTGCATCAATGAAAACGTTTCATTTCAACATGGAACTTTTTTAACCTTTTCTATCTTTTTTTAGTATAAATTGTTACATTTCAAACTGCAAACCCCAGATTTAGGTTTATAGAGCAGCACAAAGGGAGATTTTGAAACTTTTTCCCAACCTTTTTTTGAGTTGGGAAATGGGTAGGAACCGGCCCTTTCCCGCAGACACATTGGGGTTTGATGCAAAATGATGATTCAGGGGAAAGGAAATGTTGTGAGTTCCCTGGCTGGCTCAGTGAAAAATGTGCCTTTTTTTGCACTGAGATGTGCAGGGGTCTGAGGGAGCTGGTCTGATTTTACCAAAGAGCAACTGACTGCAGAATTTGAGCCAGCGCCGTGCTGTGTAAGTTCCACATTTGGGGCGTTGTTGTACACAGATGACTTTTGAAATAGGAAGTTGAATGCAAATAGAAATGTGACCAGAGGGGCTATTTTAAATAGCAATGAAAACATTTGTGGTCGTTATGGTGACAGTCCCCCCCACCCGCCATGCCACCCCCCTGCCATGTTTGGAACCTAAATGTAACAGCACAAGAACTAGGAAGAGAAACAGTCTGATGGGGCTGGGTTCTGAATTCCCTGACGCCGATGGGTGCCACGGATGGCGAAGACAAAGGGCCAACCCCCTCCTGCTTTGCAGACCCTGAACTCAGCAGGGGTGCAACAGAGGAGGGGGCTGCTCTTTTCCTTGGCGCCTGACCACAGCTGGCTGGGGGGAGCGGAAGCAGGTCAAATGTATGTGGCGTCTTGACCTTGTGTTGCAATCATGCTTCCTCCGATTTGGCCCAGGTCCCACCTCCGCCATAAGGGAGGGGCGGCTGATCCAAGCTCCCCCGCCCCAACGTTTTTCTGTCCTTCCGGCATCCCTGCTCACCTGCCAGTCTGAAACCAGAGCAAGAGAGAACCACGGGCTGGACAAAAAGCCAGGTCCTGCCCCAAGGCTGTGGCTGGGGCCAGCTGGCCAGGCGGGTGAGTGCAAGGAAACAGTGAGGTGATCGTGGGGCAAAGTGGGGCGGGAGGAACCTACCAACAGCCTGACTGGTCTCCGGAGCCAGCCTGGCTAAGGAGTGTGTGGAGGGAGGGTAGAAGGGGGGTGTTTCGGGTAAGGCGCAGCAGGAGAGGAAGCACAAAGGGACTTGTTTGGTGGGGCACCGCGGGGCTGACGGAGGCTGGGATCGGAGGCAGGAGTCATGGCAATGCGACAGGCCGGAGAGGGCCCTGCAAGCGGAGGCAAGGAGCCGATGTCGGATGTGACGGAGAAGGAGCCACTGGAGGGTGCAGAGAGGCAGCCGGGGAGGTCCAAGAGGCCAGCTAGGAAAACGGTCTTTGCAGCAGTGTCTCTGAACAAGGCCGGGCGGCCTTCGGCTGGGCCAGAGAGGGGCAGCAGCAACCAAGATGCCAGAGAACAAGCCCCTGCTTGGTCTGGTCCGACCACGTCCTCGGTGGGGCAGGGACCGTCTTTCGCTCTATGGCACAGTGCGATGGGGCTCTGATCTCCGACAGGGCTTCTCGGGGTCACCGTCCTACAGCCGTCTGCTGTGCTGCGGTCCGGTCCCAGCAGACGAGAGAGCTGAGGTGGGGGAGGTGATCAGTCTGACTGGATCCAGCTTCTGCTGGGGAAAGAGACGCACCTTCCAGCTCCCCAGAGCTCTCGCCGACAGAGGTTGCTCCAGGAGAGGCTGTTCCTTCTCCCACCTGGTCTGTCTCAACAATCCCTAGAGGGACGTGAATGTTCCCTGCCGTCTTGTGCCTGAATCCCCAGGAAGACAGCGACTTCACGCCACTGCCACTGAGATCTGGATTGGGCCCTGAGTCTGTGCCCAATGCTGGTGAATACCCAACCGCTTGGCCAGAGACCAGCACCGAGGGACACATGACACCGAGACCTAGGGGGCTGGCAGCCAACACGCTGCGGGGGCTGATTCCAATCTCACTGACCTAGGGCGAAATCGGTGAGTTCAGCGGTGCTACCAGGCGTAAACAGAGCAGAGAGCTCCTGGGGAAGTGTTCCAGGGACTGACTCAGACGTGCTCTTCCTGGATGGGTGCACAGAGGGGTCACAGCCCCAGAGCCAGCACATCTGGCGCTCCCAGCCTGCCATGTGGGAAGGGAGGACTGAGGCTGGAGGGACAGAAGGGGTTAAACTCGGTCCTGTGAGCCTGGAGTCTCTGGGAAGTGATCAAAGCTTTGGAGTCACTCCCCAGGAGCAATGGGAGTGCAGGATGAAATGAGCGGGCTGGAGAGATGGCAGGATAAGGAGCAGTGGCCCGGAGCAGAGGAAGGAACAGTTCAGCCTTTGCAGAGAGAACTCTTTATCCGGACGGTTGATTGGTGTGCAGCCGGCCTCCCCTGCAGCCTGGGGATCAGACCCTACAGGGATGGGGAAGGCCAGGGGGGTGTTCCTACCTGGGTGCGTGTACCAGGCGGTGGAGCTGCGTGTGCTGCGACGCTGACTCTGTGTGCGGAAGCAGAACAGGGCCCCATGTGTGCCTCTGCCCATGTGCGATGCGGCTAGCTCAGGGCTGCCAGCTCCTGCTGGGCGGTGACCAGCTTTATCCCGCTGGCTGCGGTGCCCTGCCAGCCGCTTGGATTCCTTCCCCAAACAGCGCCAAGAGGAGCCTCCAGCCAGGGCAGACAGTGACCAGCCCAGAGGGGCCAGGAGGAGCCAGGGATTCTTCCCCAGTGCCTCAGGACGGGACCCCAGCACTGGGTGGTTTCCCTGGTGATTGCTTTGGGGAATTGTCAAGGAGTGTGGGGGCACCAGGCCCTGCCCCCCAGCCGTAGGCAGCTGCGACTCTCATTGTGCCGGGAGAACAGAGGATTTATTAGTCGACGGACACAGCGTGGAACAGACTTGTCAGCACAGGACCCAGAGGCCGTCAGGACCATCCGTCCTGGGGAGCGGGGCCCAGAGGGGGTCCCCGAGCCTGGGGCGGGCTCCCCCCCCCACCAGACCGGGCCCCCCCCCCCACCAGACCAGACTGCTCCACTCAACAGCCCAGGTCCAATTCAAACCAGCCCGGCCCCTCCTCCGCCTTTGTCCTGGTTCCGGGGAAGAAAGGGGTCACCTGGTTGCCTGGGTTACAAAGGCCGGGGAGGGCCTGGCCTACACGTGAGAACTCATCACACCAAAACTCCCCTCATACTAGGCACCGATGCTGTGCCTAGGGAAGCGGAGGCACCCGCCTTGGGTTGCTCCAGGACAGTAGGAAACACACCCAGCCTAACCCGGGAAATAAAACCTCACGCACCTCACTGCGTCACAAGCTAACCGGGGGCAAAGTCTCAGGTTCGTGCTGGGCTCCGATCGAACAGGAAGTCCTAATTTTAAAGACGGGAGTTGTCCAGCGGAAGAACTGACCTGAGTGGTGCAGGGCCCAGCACCTCCCTGGATGCGACCCAGCTGGGACAGCGGCAGCCATGACTGTGGTGCTCCGGTGCTTTGGCTCATTCCTGTGGGTCCCATGGGCCCTGCACTGATGGGAGCTCTATGCGAACTGCCTGACAGGCCTGGCTCTGGGGCAGGGGGCTTGGAGTGGTGGGAAGGGGCTGCACCATCCACCCCCCATTCCCTGTCCCCCTTGGTCACCTGTTACCAGCCTGGAGTAGCAGGAGTGACAGTCTGTGGGGTCCCTTTGTTCTCCACCGCCCTAAGGAAACCTTCCCATGAGCAGCAGCTGCACTGAGTGGCGGCAGCAGCAGCACGAAGAGGTGTGGCAATGGTTAGACATGTTCCCTCGATAATCACAGCATCTGCTGGCTGGGCACTTCTTGGGTGTGCCCTGGGAGTCTTGCAATATTTTCTGTTTTCTTTAAAGCCCCAGCTCCTGGAGTCAGGTGATGGTGAGCTCTCTGCTTTTATTCCACTAGGAAAAGATCTTTCCTAGCCCTCACAGCTGTAGAGAGAGAAGCTGGGAAATGTGACCCCCTAAAGACTCTAAACCCCAAAAGGAAATAACAAGGTCTTTATCTTTGAACAATTAATAGTCTCATGATTTTTGAACTCCTGACATGGCTGGGAACCTCACACCAGCCTCAGGATTGCCAATCCCATCTCCTTCCTCTGGGAATATAGGCCGCTGCCATTCGTGCTAAAGGCGAGTCCTCACTGCAGTGTGGTGTCTAAGACACACAGAGAGCAGTTCCCAGTTCCTTCCAGCAGAGCGCGGTGGTGCAGCCAAGCACTAGCAGGTTAGAAAAGGTCCCTGAAGTGTTCCGCATTGGGTGTCAGAACAGAGCCATGCTTAAAACTGGAATTGCCCGATTGGTATTTAAGGTGGAGGTGAAGGTATACTGCAGCAATTGACTTTTGCCTCTTACTATTTTCTATGCAGGCAGGGGAGGACACCTTAAAAAGTCATGGGACTCTCAGGACAGCCCTGATGCTGAGAGGAAGAGGAGGTCAGCTGATGAAGTAAAGGCAGGAGCTTCCTCCTTAAAGCAAAAGACTGGAGCAAGATGGGATCCGTGCATGGAGGCGGGATTAGCCGGTAAGGAAGGACAGTCCCAGGGTTTACCTGTCAGTTTGGATGTGGCAGAGAGGGGTGGGAGGAGATCTGGAATCCGATGCACAGGGGTCTCAGTCGATCTGTGGAACTCGCTGCTGCAGGAGGTAGTGATCCCCTGCTCAGCGTATTTATATGGTTCACCATGTCCATAGGTCTCCAGCCATTGTCCTCAGCTTCACTCCAGAGCCAGGGCAACAGTGTTTTGCTCAAGTGCAGGCAGAGTCCAGGGCAGAGCCAGGAATAACCTATCTGAGCACCTCACAGGCTGAAGTGCATTTATCTCACAATCCCCCAGCAGGCAGGGCAGTGCTGTTATCCCCATTGCACAGATGGGGACACTCGGGCACAGAGCAGCTAAGGGACTCACCTGAGGTCACACCGAAAGTCGGTGTCAGAGCATGGAGTTGAACTGTGCCAACCTCAGTCCCAAGTGAGTGTCCTAACCACTGAACCTCGCTTCCTTCTGCATTCTGCCTCCTACCCGTGCCCTGTTCACTGGCCCATGCACTGAAGGCACGCCAGCTCACGTAATGTGGTTAATCAGATCTCAGGTTTCAGGGCATCAACTGATCACCTGCAGGAGGGAAATTCTTTCCCCACTCACCTCCCCACGCTCTGCACGTTGCAGCCAGCCAGGTGCAGGGTGGAATTTTATTATTTCCTTTGTCTGGCACATCAGGTCTTGGCCATTGCTGGAGGCAGGGATGCCAGACGTATCAAGCCAAGGCAGGTCCTCTCTGGCTGCGCCCCAGGTCCTAGTAACTGGGTATTACCAGGTGGCCACAGTCAGAAAACTGACAGCTGACAGCCAGGGTTCCCTCAAGTATTTTCCATCTGTGGGTGAAATAAATTTTGTTCTGTGCACCCAGGCACGTGTGAATGTGCACCACCAGTAGACACACATACTGCCAGCTGTGGGAGCTCTGCCTGTCAGCTGGGCAGTGCCTGAATCTCTCCTGGGCGGCTGCCCACACGCTCAGCGTGCGAGGAATACTGACGATGGCCCCTTCTTATCTGGGCACCGCTTTGTGTGCACACGTGGGGAGGTGTGTGTGGACACGTGTGTGCCCCCGCAGAGTCTGAGCTGCTTGTGTGACACAGGCGAGTGGCTATGCCCTGAGCCCTGGAGCCATCTCCGCTCTGGGGAAGCGAGTTGGCGTCTGTCTATGCTCCTCAGTGCTGTGGGCGTGTTCCCTGTCAGCTGAGCCTGTGGGTGGCCGCCAAGGGGAGAGTCAAAGGCCGCTCAGCTGATTAATGACATGCCCGCAGCTGGTAGCATGTGCTTATTGGTGGTGCTCTTCTGCATGTGCCTCAGTGCACAGAACAAACGTTATTCTGCACACGGACAGAAGCCGTTAGAGGAAACCTTGGTTATGGGGCCAGCCCGTTTTCAGGGGCAGGTGAGATTTGTTCTGACTGAGCCCCTGTGGGGCAGGGACATGTCGGGGATGGTGCAGAGCCTACAGAGAGTGCGGCCTGGTTCTTAGGAGCCTTGGTGAATTTGTGGGCAGGTGAGTGGGAAGCCTGTTCTTTTACCCGGCACCGGAGCCACCCGGGCTGAAAGTCTGGGCCGTTCCCTAGCTGGATGCTCCCAGCTGGCTCGGTTTGCAAGGCAGAGATCCCAGCCGGCGTCCCCTGTAAGTTGAGCATTGAGCAGCCACCCAGGAGAGATTCAGATGCTGCCCAGCTGACTGGCAGAGTGCCCACAGCCGGCAGTGTGTTTTTCTATTGGTGGTGCACATCCCCACATGCCTCGGTGCACAGAACAACATTTATTCCTCTCATGTAGAAACACTGAGAGGGCGCATGGATCCCAGCTTTTCCTGGGGAATTTGAGAGCATTGATTGGACGCACAAATCTGCCGGGTGCTAAATACCCCAGGGAGGTGAGGCTGGGTCCTGGCCCTGGGGAATGTAACACAAGAGTCACAAACAGGCCGAGCACCTGTGTGAAGGGAAGAAGGTAAAGACCAGGGGATGAATAAGAGGCTCATAAGGCCACTTAGGAAGGGCCCGATCCCAAGCCCATTGAAATCGCGGCAGCTCAATCTGTCCCAGGAACTCTGGGTTGGCTCTAGGGTCCAGACACACACTGGGGGCAGCTCCTTTTTAAACCCCACTGCTCATAAGGGTTTGCCGGAGGCGTGAGTTTTAAGGAGGGGTCGGAGGTCAGACCAGGGCAGTGGCTTAGCAAACAGTTGTTGGGACAGTGTCCGATTAGGTAGGGGGAGCCTAAAAGATTGGGTGTGCCTCAGCCACTCCCTGTCATGTCTGGTGCAGCAAAGGGATAAAAGTCCACTACTGCTGCTAGTGAGTGGATTTCTGCTTTAGTGTAAGACTGTGCTGCACAGCCTCGATTTGATTCCCACTGCTGAGCAGCGTCCCTGTCAGCTGAGCGCTTGGGCTGCCCCGGAGAGAATCAAGTACCGCCCAGAGGATTAGCAGAGTGCGTGCAGCTAGCAGCAGCCAACAGCAGGTGTTTCTAGTGGTGGTGCACCACACACATGCCTTGGTGCATGTAACAAATTTTATTCCCCACATGGATGGAAACTCTGAGCGGGAACGTGGCCACTGGCCTGCGGGGAGCATGACTAGAGAAGGAGACAAATGAAGCATCCATTCCAGACAGGGATGGGGATGGGAAAGGGTTAGGTGCGTTTGCACCGTTGCCGTGACAAGGAGACACACTGCAGCAAACGGGCGCCATCGCCATTCAGCTGGACGTGGCCGATCTCTCGGCACGGGGATGAAGAGAATTCAGTTCACACCCACGTCAAGGACGTGGGAACTCTCCTTCGGGGAGCTGCCGCCGGAGCCCCCGACGTTCAGCACAAGGCACATGGTGGTGGGGTGTGTGCATGAAATGGGCAGCGAGGCCTCTGGCTCTGGACACTGCTTGGAGCACGCGGGCCTGCTAAGGAGCTGTGGGCTGAGACCGTGCCCACGCGGAAGTCCGTCATCCCATGCCCTGCATTGGTCCGAGAGGGAGTGCGCCAGCGGATCAGTGAAACTGAGCACTCCGTGCACAGCACGGGGCCCTGCGTGCCCTAAAGCTGCTCCCGTGCTGGGCTGGCCGGCTCCAGCCTGTCTCCTGGTGCCCTGATGGGGGTGCAGATTGTGTCCGCGGCCTTTGATGCTCACATTCCTGCCTGCTTTGGTTGTGCCGCTTCCTGCCCGCATTCCTCCACCTTCCTGCAACACGTCCTGGGACTTGTCTGGACAGCCCCGAGGGCTCAGCCAAAGCCAGGGCAGCTCACGGAACCAGGGTCAGGTCCTCGGCAGAACTTTGCTGAATTTGAGCCTCCCCATGTGTAGACGGCGCCGGGGAACACGACCTTCCTGAGCGCTGACGTCTCATTTCGAGCCTGGTTCTGATCACGCTTCCATCAGGGTAAATCCAGAGCGACTCCACTCTCACCAGGTCTGATTCTCAGCTGATGTATATTGGGGAGAGTCTCATGCACCTCAGTGGAGCTGCGCCAGTTTACACCAGCTACGGATCTGGCCTGCTGTGGATTTAAATTGGTATAACAGAGAAGAGAATCAAGGCTCCTCTTTTTACCCTCAGCCTCCAGACAGCAGAACAGAAGCCTGCAGGCTTTGGCGTCCGGCGTGCATTTAATGAGACCACTGCAGAGCACTAGTTGCAGCAGCCTTTCCTCTTTCCCAGCCAGCCGATTCCTCTAGCTAACTGGATGAGTTCTGATTAGCCCCTGTGCTGCCATCCTGAGGGGTTAACCCAGGAGCAGCTGGCGTGCGGTCTCATGCGAAAAACAGTGGAGAGATTGGTGGCCGCATGCAGAGTGGAGGTTTTGCTGTGCATGGGAAACGCTCAGGCATTGATTTTCTCGTGGGAGTCCTGCGTGTTGCGGTGTGACATCATTCAGCTCTCGGTGAGGCTCGAAGCAGAGCTGGCCCACTGCTGCTCCACGGGCTGGGAACTGATGAGGTGCTGAAGAAGGCGTCCGCTCCAGAGATCAGAGCTAAGGGCCACGGGTGCTTAATTCCAGCCTTGACGAGGCAGCGGAGCTGCTCCGGGTGCTTTCTCCAACAAGCCGACCTTTCAGAGCCCAGCTGGAGGCGCCTGCCGCTCCCCGGCCGAGGCGGGGAAAACAATAATAAACAGAGAGCGCGAGAGTTCGTCTGTGTCGGCAGCGCTTGGAAAGAGCAGCAACCTTCAGCCCTCTTGGCTCGCGCCCGGCTTCCGGCTGGGGTCTGTGCTCAGCCACTGATGTGCCGTCAGAGATGGTCATGCGAAACGGAATGGGACCTAACGGGGGGACGGCGGCGGATGGAGGGGAAAGTCCACCTGGGATACGTCAGTCTACGGCTCTGAATTGAAAGACTTCCATCCTAATTAGAATCTGAATCCAAACTTTATGGCTGAGCACGAAGACGTTTCCCGAGGGTGGAAACTCATTCGCCAGCAATGGCCATTTTAAAATTGAGATTGGGTATTGTTCTAAAAGACACGCCCGTTCAGACAGGATCTCGTCCAGGGCCGTTCGCTGGCCTGCCTCACGCAGGTCGAATGAGAGCTGCAGAGTTGTCCCTTCTGGCTTTGGAAGCTGGGAACCGATGATCGAAAACACACATTGGACTTTGCATCGGAGTGAATCGATTTTGACTCCTACGTCTTAATCTGAATACATTTCATATCACTTGTAACTGCAGCCCATAACTGCATTCTTAATCGTAACTTACATAAATCTCCTTTGAATAAATTCAGTCTGAATTTACCCCAGGTTAGAATTTTGGGCCCTGATCCTGTAGGCATTTACAGAAGAGCCTCCTTTTAAGCATGGGGTGCTCCCAAGGAAATGAAACAGGAGTGATAGAGAGTTAAACAGGTTTAAGGGCTTGCAGGGCCGGCCGGTGATCTTAATTTGAACCTTAGTCATTTGCATCAGTGTTTTATGAACACGATCTGAATCTTAATCTGGATTGTAATTTGAATCCCAGTCTTCACTTCCAACATGGTGTGAATTTCTCTCTGAAGTGTAATTGGAGTCTCAGAGTATTTTAACATGAGCAGCAGTGGGGAGGGGGCCTGGATTCACACCCCAGAAGGGGTGGGGCAAAGGGCACAAGGGACGGGGCCTAGGGCAGTCAGCAGCAGCTGGAACTCAGGGACCCTTTGAAAGGCCAGGGGCTGGTGCAACTTTCCCCTTTGCCCCCGCAACCTCGTCGGTGGGCCTGAGCAGGGGTTTTAGGGTTAAAATCGCAATGGTGCCTTAAGTGACTTAGGAGCCTCAACTGAGTTGCTAGTTAGACTTCTGAATCAGCTTGGCTACATCTACACTGCAAAGAAAAACTGGTGGCGTTGAGTCTGAGAGCCTGAATCAACTGACGCAGGCCAGGATGCTCGGAAGAGCAGCGTAGCTGTTCCCATGTGCTCTGGGAGCGCTGCACCCAGGGAGAGGAGAAGATCTCCAAGCCCTGGCCCCAGCCCAAGTGGGAGAATCTGAGCTGCTGTTTTAGCCGTTTAGCTGTGTAGTCTGAGCCCGCGACTCTGGTGCTGACTCGGGCTCCGGGGTTTTACTGCCATGTAGACGTACCTGTAGGTGCTTTTGCAAACACTTCTCAGAATCCCCTTAATTTGCGCCTGAATGGCTCTTTGATGGGAAAATTTTAGCCCGAGAATGCAGTGGCCTCCTGTCCCTGGGCTGCCTCCAGGGCTCCTGGGCTGCTGGTCACCCTCCCAGAGGGAGAGACGGAAGCATGAACGTGGGGCTGGGTGGGCAGAGGGACGAGGCCTCCTGGAACGCCTGTGTCAGTTTCATTCCCGATTGGAGACTTGGTGCGCGTGCGTGTGTGTGCTCCCTTGCGGTGGAGCTTTTCCTGTCTCATTTGGACCATGACTTTTCCCCCAGTGCTGCCTGTGGCCACTGGCCACGTTCCTCCAGTCTGGAATATCCTGTGCCCTTGAGCTGTTGGCCTGGAGCAGGGGTGGGCTGGTTTATGCGGGCGGCTGGCTGAAGGAAGGCTGGGGAGGGTGAACCTTTCCAGCTGGTTAACCCCTGAGGTCTTGGTGATGGGGGACCTGAGGAGGATTGGGGGGGGTCAATGGACCACGCTCCCTCTCTGACCCCTTTCCCCCCTATAGCTAGTAGCCTGCCCCCATCCCCAGGTTGTACCTCCACTCTGCTCCCCGCTGCCCAACACCCACCTCCCTGCCAGCCTGTGCCACTCCCTGGCCCTGTGCTCCAGGCTCAACCTGCTGCTGTCCCCTGACCTGCCAGCTAGCAGCAAGCAACGGGGGTGTGACTTGGATGGGCGCCTCCTTGGTAGCCAGAAATGGCCCCTATGGGCCATTGTGCCAGGGTGCAAGGCCCTCCTCTGGGTGGTGGCCACGCCTGTGGGGATGGGGTGTGCGGAGGATCAGGGGTCTCGTCTCATTTCCCAGGCTGTGGATTCTGCCGAGGCTCCGTGGGGCCGGGCACCATGGGCAGGATGCTGGGGCTGGAGCAGGCGGGCTGGGTGCCAGTCAGCTTTACTGCTGACACTGGCTGAGAGCTTGGCAGGGCCTGGGGTGTGCTGTGGACTGGCCCAGCCTGTGTTTACTCTCCAATTGCCTGCTTAGCCAGCCACTCGCGAGAGCCCCTTGCTGTGCTTGCTGCCTCCCCCGTCATATGCTCCACCTGCCCCCAGTTTGGCTGCTGCAAATTCCCGTCTCGAGTCAGGTCAGGGGCCAGCTCTAAATCCTCCTCCCCCAGGGCTGATGCACCATCTGCTGAGTACTGAAAAGGCCGGGAATTCCTGTGTTTTAGGCAGACACCCTCCCTGCCGCCCTGCAAAAGAGCAAATATGGGCGGGGAGGGGGCCTAGCTGCGGCTCTCCATGGGTAGTGTGATGGGGTGGACTAAGCCCAACTCCCTCTACAGGAGCCAGAGGCTTTGCCACACCCCATCCCAGCATGAGGAGCAGATGAGAGGTCCTCCAGGCAAGACAGAGCACCTGTCTCTGTTGCAGCCAGTAAGGGCCATCAGGCCTATATAGAAGAAGCCGCTGGGCTAAGATCTGGCAGTTGCTCTCTGGAGCTTGACCCAGGCAGGTCTCTGCACTGTCTGGGAGACCAGCAGCACTTTGGACAGCTTTGAGTGTGACCTGAACAAGGCCCAGGTGCTGAAGGCTGGCCACAAACCTAACCCAAGAGCTGACAGCGCTGGACAGGGCTAGTCAGGTCCTAGCACCAGAGCCTTGCAGAGGGTCAGGCAAAGAACTTACGTGTCACCCCTTTGTCACAGAGGGGCGTTCGCAAGTGGGTGACCCCATTACAGTAGGTTACTGATCTCCACCACCCTGATGCTGCTTCTACCTGGGCTTCCCCACTGGTGGGGTTCCCTGGGAGCTGAGCGCTTGGGAGGCGGCCAGGAGAGATTCAGGTGCCGCCCAACTGATTGGCAAAGTGCCCACAGCCAATCACGTGTTTCTATGGGTGGTGCACATCTGCACAAGGTTGGGTGCACAGAATAGAAATTATTCCACCCAAGGGTGGAAGAAATTAGAGGGAACCCAGCCCACCAGGGTGGTGTTTGCTGCTGTTGTGTCACTGGGAATGGCCTCTGAACAGACTCTCACCATCTGTCTCCCCAGCCACATGCTCCAGGCTGTGTAATGGTGCCTGTGCTGAGGGCCATGCGTAGGGCAAGCTCAAATGTGGCTGTGGCAACAGAAGGGCTGACCCAGCTACAGAGGTCGGGGAAAACCCTGTCCGGTGATGGTGAAAGCGTCTAGGCTAGGACGCTGCAGCTGCAGCACAAAGCCATGCTACTGGGGGACAGACGTGCCCCTCATCTGACTGTCCATAGGGCAGAAACATGGGCTGAGGGCACAGCCAAGGAGCAGGCATCTTGAAAGGATGGCCACTGATTTACCATTCGGTTCTCCTGGGGCTCATATCGCTCCTGCCTGTCTTACGTCTAGGGGCGTGACAATGCCCTGTCGGCTTTTGTCGTCCGTAGATCTCCAAACCCTTTGCCAGGAGGTCGATAGCTTTAGCCCCATTTTACAGAAGGGAAACTGAGTCACAGAGCAGGGCTTGACTTGCCCATGCAGCAAGAGAGCTGGGAATAGAAGATGGGCTGTGTGCGAGCCACTAGGGCACGGTGAACTCCCACTAGAATCCACTTATCTGCAATCAACTTATCTGGCTGACTGGGTTGATCTTCTGCGTAGTCAAGATGTCTCCTAAGCTTTTCTCATCCATGGGCAGAATAAATTTTGTTCTGTGCACCAAGACATGCGACGTGCACCACCCATAGAAACACAGACTGCCAGCCGTGGGTACTCTGCTAATCAGCTGGGCAGGCCCTGAGTCTCTCCTGGGTGGCCACCCAAGCCCTCAGTTTACAGGAAACAGTGTCCCTTTCCCACGCCCCCCGCCCTTCCGCCCGGACAAAGATGCGTCATGCAGAATGCCCCTCATTCTGTCCCATCAAGGCCACAGCTCCCAGGCAGTCACGGCTGATTCGGGGCCCATGAGCTGGTCGGCTTCCCGGTTTTGCACGGAGAGGGGGCAAGCGTGCTGGGATGTCCGTGAGCAGCTCATTTGGAGTAGGAAAGAACGAGAGAGCAAATACACCCGGCCAATTTGTGTGAACTCATCCTCCCCGAGGAGCCTGGATGACTCAGTCGGTGGTAGCAGAACAAAACTAGGTCACTGGTTCAAAAGTGCCAGGGGTGCACAGGCCAGGGGGGCTCTTTGCTCCCCCCCATGCTTGGTCTGGGCCCCCTTCTAGACATTTCACCAGCTTGCAGCCCCATGTTAGTGTTTGCCGTTTGCCAGCCCCAGCCATTAAACCTGGCCTTGAGGAACACAAATTCTGCTCCCCCCGCCTTGAATTTTTCTGTGGTGACGCCCCCAGCTGGCTCCGCAATTGGGATGATGGGGGCAGTGCGTTTCCAAGGCGCTGGTTTGTCTCTCGCGCTTGTCAGGGGAGCCTGGCGGGGTCGGGGCAGGGAGCTGCTTACTGCACACAGGCCGGTTCGAGGCACAGGTTCTAACCCAGCCCAGGTTGCTGGCGATGCAAAATCAGCCCCAAGCTTTTACCAAGTTGGAGGCGCTTCTGGCTGGTGTGTTAATTGCTTGAGTGGGGCTGGGGCGGTGTGTGCCGCTTGGTTGTTTCATGATTGCTCCTGGACATTGGGGCTGCCTAGAGGGGCTTGTTAGATGGCTGGGGTGCACCAGGGCAGTTAGTGCAGATGTGTTGTTGTAGGGTTCTGAGGCAGGATGCCTTACTATTGTAGCTTTGCAAGCTTCAAGGCCGGAAGGGACTCTTGGTTGCAGGTGAGCGCCAGGCATGGGCTCGGCTTTGTTATTGTAGGGTTGGAGGTGAGCGCCGGGCATGGGCTCGGCTTTGTTATTGTAGGGTTGCAGGTGAGCGCCGGGCATGGGCACGGCTTTGTTATTGTAGGGTTGGAGGTGAGCGCCGGGCATGGGCTCGGCTTTGTTATTGTAGGGTTGCAGGTGAGCGCCGGGCATGGGCACGGCTTTGTTATTGTAGGGTTGGAGGTGAGCGCCGGGCATGGGCACGGGCACGGCTTTGTTATTGTAGGGTTGGAGGTGAGCGCCGGGCATGGGCACGGCTTTGTTATTGTAGGGTTGAAGGTGAGCGCCGGGCATGGGCATGGGCTCGGCTTTGTTATTGTAGGGTTGCAGGTGAGCGCCGGGCATGGGCTCGGCTTTGTTATTGTAGGGTTGCAGGTGAGCGCCGGGCATGGGCACGGCTTTGTTATTGTAGGGTTGGAGGTGAGCGCCGGGCATGGGCTCTGCTTTGTTATTGTAGGGTTGCAGGTGAGCGCCGGCATGGGCTCGGCTTTGTTATTGTAGGGTTGGAGGTGAGCGCCGGGCATGGGCTCGGCTTTGTTATTGTAGGGTTGGAGGTGAGCGCCGGGCATGGGCACGGCTTTGTTATTGTAGGGTTGGAGGTGAGTGTTGACATTGGCCCTGGTGGGGGAACAGGGGCTCCTAGCCCCAGACTGGGCTGCACCGCTTTGGTTAAAATCCACACAACAGATGACCCAGACTGATGGCAGAAACGCATGAAGGAGGGGCTCACGCCTTTGAGGCCGGCCAGCCAGTGGGCGGGGGGTTGCCCTGTATTATGGTGGAGAGCAGATCTGGGCACCTCTCCTCCTCCTGGACCGGTGCACGGAGCAGCCACTGAGCATCAGCAGCTGTGAGGTTTTGGAATGACGGCGGAGCAGGAGGGGAGGGGGCTGGAAGCCAGCTCTGCCCAGGAGAGCAAGGGGTTAACGGAGCCCAAAGGGAGGGGGCAGCAGGGTGGGCATCTTCTCTAGCTAATGGCAGACTCTCTGGTTCTCTCTCCAGGTTCTCCATGGCTGGACTGGCCCTGGCCCTGGCCCTGGCCCTGCTGACGGCCCAGCTCAGCCAAGGCAGCAGGAAGGTGAGTCCCACCTTACGGCTGGCCTTGCGGGGGTGGGCCGTGGAAGCTTGGGAAGAGCAGAGTCGGCCTGGCCCCCCAGGGCTAACAGTAGTAGAGCCTGACTCCCCCCACGGCCCCTGAGCCAGGGTCACATCACCCACGCCAAGCAGATCTCTCGATGTAGGCCAAGCTGATGGCGTAAGCGGCTATCATGGAAGTCTCTGAAATCACATCCTCTGAGGGGCGGCTCCCCAGCCTGTGCAGGCTGAGCTCAGGGCAGAGAAGTTCTTGCAAACTGCTCTGAAGCTGGAGCCCCAGAACTGTGGTGTGCAGAGGAAATGGATCCCATATGGGGAGAGGCTAGAGAGACTGGGACTTTTCAGTTTGGAAAAAAGGCGATTGAGGGGCGATATGATAGAGGTATATAAAATCATGAATGGTGTGGAGAAAGTGAATATAGAAAAATTATTTACCTTTTCCCATAATACAAGAACTAGGGGACACCAAATGAAATTGATGGGTAGTAGGTTCAAAACTAATAAAAGGAAATTTTTCTTCACACAGCGCACAGTCAACCTGTGGAACTCCTTGCCCGAGGAGGCTGTGAAGGCCAGGACTCTATTAGGGTTTAAAAAAGAGCTTGATAAATTTTTGCAGGTCAGGTCCATAAATGGCTATTAGCCAGGGATAAAGTATGGTGCCCTAGCCTTCATAACAAGGGCAAGAGATGGATGGCAGGAGATAAATCACTTGTCTTCTGTTCTCCTTCTCTGGGGCACCTGGCATTGGCCACCGTCGGCAGATGGGATGCTGGGCTTGATGGACCTTTGGTCTGACCCAGTATGGCCATTCTTATGTTCTTATGTTCTTATGACACTTGCCAGGTCCTCTTTATACACCTGCCACATGGAGGGAAGTTCCCTGCACGTACTCTGTGGTGGGCCACCTGATCCAGTCACCTGTCCCTCTTCTTCTGGGGCTCTGCCACCGTCGGACATGCATGGCACAGCTCAGCCAAATACCTGAGCTCTGGATTGAAGTCCGGGGGGGCTGCTGCTTTGTTCAGCCCGTGTCGCTTGGTGGGGGGTGGGGGTGAGGGACCACACCTTCCACCGTGAAATCCAGCACTACAACATTGCTAATGCAGGCCCAGAGCCGACAGCTGGTAACTTTACACACAAATATGATACAAACCTATGAGCAGCATCAACACATTCGGCAAATCAGATGCTTATATTGGACGCTTCACTTGGCCCCCTTGGCACATGATTTGGTGCCAACGTCACGCCGTGCTTACAGAAAAGGGTGTCATTGTCCTTGTAAAAGTCCAGTAATGTCACGATGTCACACTGGTTCCTCTCCTCCAGCCTCCTGGCCGCCCCATGCACCCAACCCAGTACCCCACCTTTGACTTTGAAAAGGGCAACAGCCCCACCGTGCACCTGGGCTGTCGAACAGCGGAGGAGGGGCCATTCCTAACCTTCCCACCTGCTTAAAACTCTCCCTGCCTCTCCCTCCCGTCTCCAGCTGCAGAGAGTTCCACAGGTTAACGCTGTGGCTCAAGGAAGACATTGACCTTCCATTGCAAATTTTATGGCCTCTCTGGAGTCCTGCGGTGCCCCCACCCTCGTCCTCATCCACAAGGACATGGAGGAGGAAGCCTCTGTGGGTTTGACAGACTCCCCTCCAACACCCAATCCAGGCCTTATTAAAATCCAGCCAAGCCCTATCTGTCTCCCCAGTGCTCGTGAACTGTGCCAAATATTTTGGCTGTGGGTGAGCGTGTTCGTTTTTCTTAATTTCCTTTTTTGGCTGCAGAGGAGCCCTCCAGCCCAGGAGCATTTGGGATGTTTGAGTGAAGAGAGAACAGCTGGGCTGCGATAAACTCCCCAGCCGCCTCCCCGCAGCTGGGCCTGCCCAGCCCGGCGTGGGATTGTCCCTCTGATGAGCCTGGGAGAGGCTGGGCCAGGCAGGGCCAGCTGGGGTGGGGGACTGGGGCAAGGTGCTGGTGCGTGGCGGGGGGGCACACAACTACAGATTGGGGAGGGGGCGCTCTGCCCCTCAGCCCAGCCCGTTTGCCTTTCAGCCCCATCTTCTGGCTGCTTCTGCCTCTTTCCCCTTCTCTGACTCTTCCCAGGTGCCTCTGCTGCTCGCCTGGATCCTTCCAACTGCCTCAGCCCCAGAGACCTGGGCCAGCGCTGCCCCGTGGGGGCCCAGGGCCATCTCTGGGGCCTGCTGGGTCGGGTGTTAAGCTGTGCGGAGGGACTGAGGGCCTCACGCTCACCGGGTGGAGGTGAGGGGCCCCAGCACTGGCTGAAGCCATGTCAGTGGAGTTATGTCCCCTGCCTGTTAAGGGCTGCGGGCGTGAGAGCCCAGCTGGTGCAGCAGCATCACCTCAGCCTGGAGCTAGGGACAGGCCCCTTCTGGCAAAGCGCCCCCAGTGACCGGCCCATCCTCTTGTCCCCCACAGGTCTCTCCTCGGACGTCCCGGCAGGCGCCTGAGGAGGACAGAGCCGGAAACCGGGTGGCGGGCGCGTGGAGTGGCTGGGGGCCCTGGTCATCCTGCTCCCAGCCCTGTGGAGTGGGGGTCTTGGAAAGGGTCCGCACCTGCCTGCCCCCCTATCAGCAAGCCCCCTGGCGGGGCCCTCACGGCCCCCACACCTACACCCAGCCCCTGTACACGGAGGAGCGTCTCAGTTCTTACCCAGCCCGTCCATCCTACCCCCTTCATACAGACGGGGAGTCCAGGGCACCACTGGCCCCATCAGGGCCTGTCCTCTCCCTCCACAGCAGCCCCAGACACACTCGGCTGCCGCCTCCTTCTGCCCACTATGGGCCTCTGAACCGGTACATCCGCCACCAGTCCCTTCCCTCCGAGCAGCTGCCCTCGGCCCCGCTGCGGGACACCTCCCCCCACAGGAGGGACCCGGCGCTTGCCCCCGGCTCCCCCAGCTTGGACGGGGTCCCCTCTGGCAACGCAGGCACCTCCAGCCATGACCTGGGCCACCCCTCGCGTCGGCTGCGCCACCCGGCTACTCCCTCCGCCTCTGCTCCTGAGAGGCTGTCCCTGCGCAGCAGCTCAGCTCCGGCCCAGGACTCGCTCCCGCTCTTCAGACCCCAGCGGCGGGGCAGCCAGGAGGTAGGCGGGACAGCCGCCAGCTCCCGACGCGGCGCCCTCGGGCACAAGTGGGCAGCAGCTCCCACACAGGAGTCCCGCGCCGCCAGGAGGTGAGAGCCCTTCGGCCCTGGGCTGGGGAGGAGGGTGAGGGGAGGCGACTGACAGGCTGGGTCAGGTGCCTTTTGTCCTCCAGTCCGGCGTGCGGTGGTCCTGGTGGCGTTTTTACCCCCTGCACGTGCTCTGATGTTTCTCTCCCAGCTGGCAGGCTCGGCTCCTAATTCCCCTAGGCATCAAAATACCCTGGATCAGGCCTGGAGACCAAACTGTCTGTGCCCCCAAGGTGGGGTGCAGGCCCTGGCTGTCTCCTGTGACACTCAGGGCCCCAGCTCCAATCTTCCAGCAATGGCCCCCAGGGCCTAAATCCACTTGGAAACCGACAGGAAGTCGGCTGAGCCTCACTCGCATCAGTCAGGCCTCATCATCGCGCCGTCGGGCACTCGACTGCCCTTAGCCCCCTGCCCGAGGCAGGGCTGTCAGCCCTGGTGGGCAAAGGGGGAAACTGAGGCACAGATTGGCAGCCGGGCTAGCCCACAGTAATGGGGTGGGGTGGGGTGGGGTTCCGAAGTAGAACTGGCTCTTCTTAGCCGCAGGCCTTAGCACTCACCACTATATCCTCCTTCCTCCGCCGAGCTCTGCGTAGCCTGCTCGCTCAGCCTGCACTGCCTAGGAAGGAGTGTTTTCTTGCCTCTGCCTCGCAGCTCCCCACAGCATCCCAAAACTAAGTGACAGTGCCTGGAACACCCCATAGCAGCAGCAGGGAGTGATCCTCCTGCCCCAGAAGCCTGGCCCCGCCCCGACAAACCTGAGAGAGAATCTCTTTGAACTGTGTGCAGTACAGGGCTCATTACACAAAGTGTGCCATTCTGAAGCCACGCAGTAGAGGGCAGCGGAGCACATGCATTAGCCAGCTCCTTCCTTGCCAGCTGTCCTAGGTGGGACACCCATTCTAGGGGTAAAAGGACAGGTGGGCCCCCCAGCTTCCCCTTGGCTCTGTTTATGCAGGACCCGTAACAAGCCTGTCTCTGCCCCCACCCCGTTCCCCTCCCCCGCTTGCAGGGCTCGAATTCGAGAGTCGATCAAGCCGGGTAAGTATGGCTACGGGAAGGTGCCCTTCGCGCTGCCCCTGCACAAGGAGACTGCGGAGGGGGGCTCAGCCCGGTTCAAGAGACACCCCGGGCCCCCGAGCGACCGGCCCCTGCCCCCCACCAGAGCTCCCAAGCACAAGGCCACGGAAGCCCCGAGCCGGGAGAAGGAGCCACCGGCCTCGGGCGAGCACCATCCGCAGCGCAAGCAGAGGAAGGCGGTGCTGGTGGCAGACTCCAAGCTCACCCCACTCCAGGCCAGGGCGCTGGCCCAGAACAGCTCAGAGCTCACGGGGTCCGGAGGCGGGGGACGCAGGCCTGCTCCACACCGCCAGCCCCACGGGACTGCCGGGCTGGTGACGGATGAGGCCGTGGCCGAGCCCCACACAGGCCCCTTGGAAGGTGAGACAAGCGCTGGAGGGGACTGGGAGCCGGCGGCAGCACCCCCAGAGCCACGAGGGGGCCAGCCTCACGGGGAGGAGGGCGTGCCCCCGCCAGGCCCCTCTGCCGCAGAGCAGCCATCCCTGCTGGCTGGCTCGGCTCCGGCAGCCACCACAGGGCCCCGGGCAGGAGAGCCCATGGCTGCGGAGGAGGAGGCGGGGTCACACTGGGGGACTGGAGAGCCAGGAAGAGGAGACGGGCCCCAGGCTGGCCCGAGGGGCGCCCAGCAGCCTTCGCACCCCGGGATGCTGGCAGGAGAGAGGGCCCTGGGCAGCAGCCGTGCCCCTTGGCCATGGGGGGAGCTGCACCTCGCACGTGAAGTGCTGGAGAACCACAGCTCCATTGCGGAGCTGCCGTCGGAGCCCAGGGGACACAGAGCAAGGGATGGCCACAAGCCAGCACCAAAACCCCACCATCCTGGGCCTCCCCAGCCTCGCTCCCACCATCGGGCCACAGGGGCTCCAAAGCCCAGGCTGGAGCCCACCCACCTGACTCAGCCAGCAGGAGCAGGCTCGGCTGACCTGCCTGCACGCTCCCACCCCCGCCAGCTGGCCCGGCCCCGCGCCCAGCGGCAGGATGAGTACCGCCCAGGCGGCTACGGCACCCGGGCCTCCCAGAGCCTCTTCCTGGAGCAGCCCTTACCTCACCGGCCTGCAGAACCAGACATCTGGCTGCTCCACCGCGGCGGCCCGGTCCAATTCCAGGCCAGGAGTCAAAGGCCTAGGCTGGGCCCGGAGGTGCCCCAGTGGAATCTCTACCACCCTGGCACAGAGACCTTCCACTGCGAGGGAGAGAGCAAGCAGTTCAAAGCCTGCAGGCAGGAGGTAAGGGCCTTTGCGTTCTCTAAAGTGGCACCGGTTGCCTGGCAGGATTAGAACTTAGAGCCCCCTGCTGGAGAATCTCCACCCTCCACTAGCAGTACAGGGCATAAGACACACAGGTGATCAACTCTGCTTTCCTCCTGAAGAGGACGGTGCTGGGAAAACACTTGATTACAGTATTAACTGCCCCATCTTACAGGTGAGAAGGGCAGTGACTTGCCCAAGCTCACCCAGCCTATTGGGGAAAGAACCCAGGAGCCCTGACTCCGTCCTCCCCAACTTCACCAGCAGGGCTGAACAGTCTTGTAGGGCCTGGGTCCATTTAGCAATAACAGGATTTGAGTCCATTTAGGGAAGTGGCCACCGGCGGAGCAGGGCTGGGAAGGGAGGAGATGAGAATTTGGTTGCTCATGAGGTTTTTCCTGCCAATTTGCCCTTTTTTTTTGTTTAATAAACAGTGACAAACCACACAAGCGTCAGGCCCGTCCGGCTCCAGGCGAGCCTCGCCGCTGTGCGCCGGGAGCGCAGGGCGTATTAATCACCCGGACCACTCGTTTACACAACGCTGGCCAAGCCTCCCCCAGCAGCTGGCGGGAATTTGCTCCTGTCACCAGTCCTCCCGGGGCGGCGGGCTGGAGGCGTGGGGCGGGGCCCGGTGCATGCTGGGAGAGCGACGGGGGCTGTTGGGTAGAAGTTGTCTGTTGACGTGGGGAAGAGAGGCGTGAGAGCCAGGACACCTGGGCTCATTTTGTGAGGGGAGTTTGTTCCCCGGGAGCCAGCCGAGAATGGCCTCCGGCCTTGCAGGTGGCAGTGTGGCAGCTGCGCCCCACCCCAGAGGCAGCTGCATTTGCAGGCCCAGCGTATTTGTAGCTCACTGGGGTGGCCGGTGTTGTGACCTGCCAGCCCACTGGGCATCAGTGCAGAGTCCAGCGTGACAGCCCAGCCTCGGTTCCCTTCCAGCCCTGCCCCGCCGACCAGCTGGATGCCCGGGCCGTGCAGTGCGCTGCCTTCAACACCCAGGAGTTCATGGGCCGCCTCTACCAGTGGGAACCCTTCACAGATGGTAAGGGCCAGGGAGCAGGGGTGGGGGTCCCATGGCTACAGGGGGCAGGCAACGGACCTCATGGAGTTCCTGCTCGTTGCTGGCCCGTGGCATTCCCAGGGGGTGGCTCTTTAAGGGAGCGACCAGGAGGGCTGGCCAGGAACGCACACCGTGCATGCAGCCTCTGGGCACGCTGCCTCTCCACAGCCCTGCTGGGGCCTCCAGTCCTGCCCTGCAGCCCCCTCTGCTCTCCCAGTCCCCGACTCCCACCCCCATGCTCAGATCGGCCAGTGCCCCACAGTCCTGGACTGCAGCCCCCCACTGCTCCCGCCTGGACTCCCTCCCCTGCACTCAGATCGGCCAGGGCCCCTCAGTCCACACCTGTGATTCCAGCCCTGGTCTCCCTTCCCTGCAGGCAGCTTGGCCTGTGCCCTGCAGTCCTGGCCAACAGCCCCTGTGTCAGCAGAGTCCGGGACCCTCCTTGCGTTGATGGCTCGGCCCAGTGCTCGGTCCTTGCTGCAGAGTCGCAGGGTGAAGGGTCCTGGCTCGCCGATGGCAGCTGCCCCAATCCCTGGCCTGGAGCTGGGAGCATCCTTTGCTGGCCACAGGGGTCTCTCTGCTCCCTCCCCCATGGGACTGGGGTGATGGGCCCCAGGTACTAGGGCTGTGGGGGGCCCAGTTCTCAGCCCCATCCTTGACTGGCTCTAGCTCTCTGGGTGCTGCTTCCAACCCCCCTCGTTCCTGGTTTGTTGGGGCCCTGCACCTGGAGCACACATTCCCACGGCCAAGGGGCTGTCAGGCCAATGTACACCCACAGTGATGGATGGGCCCCAGCTGGGCTAGGATGTGACCCATGCCAACGTGCGTGAACCGGAGCGCCCCGTGTGCGTCTCCCAGCCAAGTGCTCTGGGTGCTGCCAGGTGGCATTCAGCTGAGCCTGGCAAACTCATGTCACTGGTGATGGAGCATTAGCTGAGTCTGTAGGTTCGGGCCCGGCCCGGGCTTGTGCATGTCCTGTTGAGCGCAGCTGCATCTCGGGGGCTGGCGTGTTCAGATGTGTGATCACGGGGGTGGCCCGTGGGAACACGGGGGCAAGGCTGGCACCTGGATACAGGTACACATTGGCCTTGTGCCGCACGGATAGGTGTGTGTGTTTTGTGCAAGCACAGCCTTGGTGTGCCTGGCTGGCCGTGGGCAGGAGAAAGGCCTTTTGTCTTGTAAATCACCATGTCCAAGGCTTTTTGGAAGCCAATTGGCTGGAAAATGCCCCTCCAGGGAGGCTCTCGTGCTGAGGACGAGAGGGTGGGGGGGAGTTTCCCCATGCAAGGGCGGGGGTCCAAGCAGGGCGCTGGTTCCTTCCCATTTCCTGCCACCACCCCGACTTGCTCGCTCTGAGTTCATTCGTTTCCCCTCTCGTGTCCTCGGCAGGAACGTGGGAGAGGATCAGGGGTTGGGGGAGCCTCTAGCAGGGTTCCCCTGTAAGCTGAACTCTTGGGCAGCTGCCCAGGAGAGATTCAGGCGCTGCCCAGCTGGTTAGCAGAGCGCCCCCAGCCGCCCACGTATGGCAGCATGAGATGGTGCACATCCACACATACAAAGTGTGTTCTGGCACATGGATGAAAACAGCTCGAGGGAACGCTGCTCTCGGGTCCCGGGGGCAGCCCCCGCAGGGCCGGGTGGGAATTAAATACTGAGAAGATAGTGTCACAGCTTGGAAACCAGCGTGCTTTGAGATGGAGCCGGTTCTGATCCAGGGATGGTGCAGGGCTGGTTCCGAGCTGCAGGGACCAGCACCAGTCCTGATCTAGGGAAGCCAAGAGCTGGTCTCACTTGGGCAGCATACGTGTGGGAGCGGTTCTGAGCTGGAGGGGCGAGGGGCTGCATCTGATCCTGGTGGGCAGGGCGAGTTCTGCTCTGGGGAGGTGATGGGCTTGGTCCCCGTTCCTCTGTGAGCCAGGGAGTTACAGCCAGTTCTGACCCAGGCATTGGGGTCACCTCTGAGCTCATTCAAACTGGCCTGTCAGGAGCCCCGGGGGATCTGCTGTTTAATCAGCCTCTGCTTTTGGGTACAGGCAGCCGTTCTGTCCTCAGCTGCTGACCCGTCCAGAAACGCTGTCCGCTAGACCTGTGTTCCCTGTGTAAGCTGAGCACTTGGATGGCTACCCAGGATTGATTCAGGTGCTGCCCAGCTGATTAGCAGAGCACCCATAGCCGGCAGCCTGTGTTTCTATTTGTGGTGCACATCTGTACATGCCTCAGTGCAGAGAACAAAATTTATTCTCCCCAATGGATGGAAAAAAATAGAGGGAACCCTGCCTAGGACCTCCCCCCTCCCAGAGCCAGGGACAGAACCCAGAAGTCCTGGCTGTCACCTCTCCACCCCCTCCCAGCACTAGGAATGGAACCCAGGAATCCTGACAGCCAGCTCCCCTCTTCAGAGCACTAGCTCCAGATGACCTGGGGGTCAGGAGTCCCCCTGGGAGGAGCCCCTCTGTGCCCCACAGTCACTGAAGTCTGAGCCCTAGGCTGGGACATTTCAGCACCAAGTGAATTGGCTGGAGAATGGGGGAGTTGGAGTCAGTGCCCCATCTCCAGGCTGCAGTCCCCTTCCCCCTGGCCTTGGCTCCCTTGTTATCTGCACCCAGTGCCCTCACCCCAGTCCCGGGCATGAGGGCTGGCAGGTGTCTTTGGCCGACTTCGGCAGATCCAGCCTTTTTGGCTGTAAACCCTTTTCTCCCAGCCGCTGGCATCAGCCCTGCGCCCTCGCTGCTGCCCAGCCTGTTACGCTACACACGGCCGGGGCTGTCTGCCCAGCTCGGTCCTCAGGCAGCCCAGGAATCCCGACTCCAGGCTGGGTCCCAGCAGGCGTCCCATGCCTGGGCCCCGCTGGCTGCCTGCCTTCCCCTGCTCTCTTCCCTTTGCTTTTCTTCCCCCGTGCCCACCCCGCTGCACTCTCCCTCTCCCCGCCACGTCCCCACGCTAACAATGTGCACAGCAAACGGATTAAGCGCTGCAAGGTTTATCACTGGCTGATGCTACGCAGTTCGGAGTGTGCCAGGCACAGTAGGAGCAGGGGCTGTGTGAATTTGAGCCGCCGGGCCCTCTGCCTTCGCTGGCGTGGGGAGAGTCCGTCTCACACCTCCACCCGGCGGCAGGGAGCTGACCACCCTCCCCACGCCCTGCCCACCGGGGGCTGGCACTGGGTCCTTACCTGTCAGGCTGCTGCTGAGATCTTTATCAGCTTCCTGAGGAAACCCAGCTGAGCCTGTGGCCACAGCATCTCCATTAGTGGCCCTTTGTCCCTCTCAGAGGCTCTTGAAGTGCTTTAGACATGAATTGAGCTACCTGGGAGGCAGGGGAATCACCCGGTGACTCCATTTTATGGGGGGAAACTGAGGCACAGACCAGGGCTGTGCTGCACAGCCGGTCAGTGGCAAAGCTGGGCATGGAACCCAGGCATCCTAGTGCTCATCCCCTGCTCTAGCTACAGGGCCACACTTCCCTCCCAAAAGCCAGCAGTCCAGGCGCCCCACTCTCCCTGTCTGTATCCCGGGGCACTGGTGTGGGATGTGGTGTTTGTGGGTCTGCTCATCACAGAGCTGGGGTCCAGCCCCCTAGGGCATCTGTGTGGATGGGGGCTGGGATGTCACAGCTTGTGCCAGTGGGGAAAGGACCCTGCTCTCCTTCAATCAACTGCGCCAGTCAGCGCTCCCGCTAACTCTTTCCATCCCTGGGTGGAATAATTTTTTTCTGTGCACCGTGGCAGGTGCAGCTGTGCACCACCCATAGAAATACAGGTTGTCGCCGGTGGGCGCTCTGCTGAGCAGCTGGGCAGTGCCTGACTCTCTCCTGGGAGGCCACCCAAGCCCTCAGCTGACAGGGAACGCTGTCTCCAAACCCCTGTGCTCTGCCCCATGTGTCTCACACACCCTCTCTCGCACCGTAAAGCTGCCCCATTGGTGCAATGCCCTGCACTTTCATCGGGGGCTGGGGGAGTTGTTCTGTGTCTCAGCACCTCCTGGGGGCTGATGCTAGCCAGAGCCCAGCCAGATGTGTGGGATCTGCCCTCCCCCCCGCAGCCAGATGTGTGGGATCTGCGCTGCCCCAGCCAGCTGCACGGGCCCCTGCTCCGCACACAGGCTCCCTGCACATCTACCTTGCTCCTGTCCATGCCCGGCCAGCCCTCTGCTGCCGAGTCCAGCCAGGGGCCGAGGACGTGAGGGATGAATAGTGTTTCTGTTTAAACACCATGTTCTTTCCAGTTGGCCGAGGGCTGAGACGAGGCCTCCAGCCGCTGAGACAGCACGTTGGGAAAGTAAACCCTGGCTGGGTTATTGTTGTCAAAGGGTCCCACTCTGGCTGTGCCCTCCCCCTTTTCCCAGGCTGGCACCAGACGGCACCAGCAGCTCTGGCCCCTCGCTGTGCTGTGGGGAGGGGAGGGGGTTGCTGAGGACATGCAGAATAATCAGGGACAGAATCGGGGCCTCTCGCCAGCCCCACAGGCTGGTGCCATGTATCCAGCGGCTGGGACGCACCCTGGGCAGCGTGAGACCGGCCCTGATACCCGCAGCGTGCCAGGGAGAGGGGAGGTGCCAGGCTGGGGGGTGAGGTAGGGCCAACGTAAGGGGGATGGTGACAGAGCAGCTCTGGGCCCAGGTCACCTCCCCTGTGACTCCCCCTGCCTTGCCCTTGTATGCTGGGGGTGGGGGTCAGATCTCAGTAGCAGAGCTTGTTTGGTTCAGGTCTATGCAGCTCAGCATCAGAATTTGCTGGGTTTGGCCCTTCTACAGGGACAGCAGAACTTGGGCTTGGGCCCGTGTGGCTCTGGATGAGAACCTGGTGGGTCCCACTCTGTCTGCGTCAGGGCATGGTGGATTTGAGTCCAGCTGGGTCCGAATTCCGGAGGCGGGAACCCTCTAGATCGGGGCTGAAGCTTGACAGGTTCGGTTCCGTCAGCATCTGACCGTGGCGGGCTTAGATCCGTTTGGATTTGGCTCAGAAGCAGGGGGGGTTGCGGTCTGGCGGGGTCAGAACTGGGGGGGGTTTGGGTCCACTGGGATCAGGGTCAGAACTAGGGGGTTCTAATTCCTCCTACCGTTGTCCCAGCTCGTTCCAAACGACCCCCCCCCCCGGGGAGTTCCCACCCGCGCCTGGTGACGAGTCTGCTGTCCTCCACCATAGCCAGCAACCCCTGTTGACTCTGAATGCCGCCTCCAGCTGCTGACCCCTCGCTCTCACCACTGGTCCATCCTCAAGAATCAAGCTTCCCTTATCATGGTGGTGCCCACGCTTTGCCACTCCACTGGGGTTTCAGCCCCAACCCTCTGCCCCTTGAGGTAAAGGGAGGAACTCTTGGCTAGAAGCTGTAGCAGGGGGTTATCCTTGTGTTAGCCCAGTGCCCTGCTCCCGTTGCTTGCTTGAGTGTCATTCACCCCCATGCTGCAAGGCAGCTGTGAGGAGGGAGGGTCAGGAGGTTGGCTCAGGAGATGACAATCCCAGGGAGATTTAGGAAGAGGTTTTCAATTGCTTTGTTTTCCTGCAGGGTGAGGGGTGGGGGGGTTGCCAAGCGTGTCACGCACAGAAATAAGGCAGTGTCCCCTTAAACAGTTTGCGACCTCTCTGAGGATGCTCACTCACCGTGCTCTGGCCTGCAGAAGATGCCGTGGGTCTGCTGCCGTGACTGGGCTCTGGCAGCGCAGTGAGTGGCGGTGGAATATGTAAGGGGATACCACCCTGTTGCTCTGTACGGCAGAAGTCCTGGCAGGCTGGGGGCTTTGCAGCCACCTTTGCATACGGTTGAGCGGGTGGGAAGGCTGCAACTCGCCAGCCGAATGCAGATCTCTGCTTCTTGGGAATGAGCATTTGCTCCTGGCGCGCTGCCCGGTTGTTTGCCCCTTCTGTCCGTGTCCAGCTGCCAGCTCTGCCGTCCCCCCACTTGTCAGCACCCACATTCAGCTTACAACCAGGATGGCCTGGATGCTCCACGCCGCTCCGCAGCTGGATTCAATCACCCAGGCTGGCGGGAGTGGGGGGAGGATCGCGGGGGCCCTGCCGACGTTTGCTTCAAAGTATGTGGTGATCTGTCAGACCGGGGCGCAGGGCCAGGAACGTCCTCGTGTAACAGCACGGAGGGGCCGGGGCCGGGGCCAGCGCCGGGAGAGCAGGTGCCAATGACTTTTGCTGGTGGGGGCGGGATGGGGATGCAGAACTTGAGCGGGGCTGTGGCCCGAAGCCCAGACGTGCGACCTGGCATTGCTTTGAGACTGAACATGGCATGAGCTAAAGAGCTGAGCGCCGAGTAGCTTCACAGCTCTGGGGAAGACCTTGTTCCTTGGTGGATGGTGGGGCTGTGTCTTGAGACACAGTTATCGGGATGCAGGCTGCCACCTGTCTTTGGGGTCCCTCAGGCCCGGGGTGAAATTTGTAGAGGCCTATATGAATGAGGAGCCTCCAGGTCATTTTCCAAAGTGACTTAGGCACTTCCAGGCCAGTTTTTAAAAGCATTTAGGCACCTGCAGCAGGAGCAGAGGATGCAAAGAGCTCATCTCTCCTGCCACTGGGCATGGGACAGAGCAGATAGGGAGAGGTCCGAGGGCTGCATGCTGCAGCCTTTTATCCTGGCTGCTGGGGAGACGTACCCCAAGTGTCGCTGCAAGCCCACGGGAGGGTGGCATGGGGTGGGGCTTTGCAGGTGCCACCACGCAAGTGAATACCTTTGCAAAGGTGCAGTGCTGCCATGAAAATTGCCCGTTGGGCTCCCAGCGTAAAGGGGAGGGACACTGATTACGCTGGCAGGTTGCTGTCTGAGGGCAGGTCTACACAGCGAAGTTATTTCAACATAACTGGCTGAGCGCCCACACAGCGCACCTGCCGTTTCAAAGTAGCAGATGGCTTAGTATGAAATTGGTAAACCCCATTGTACACGGCATAGCGCCTATTCTGAAGCAGGGCTGGGTAGGCTGGATAAAGGGGCTGTTTCGAAATAAGCCAGAGTGCGGCCACAGGCTCTGTTTCTAAATCGGCTCTGTGCGCATGGACTCGCTACTTCGGAAAAAGTTTTGCTTATTCCAGGGCTTCGCTGTAGCATAGACGCATTATTCTGGAATTGTTCATTTTGCAATAACAACTCCGGAATTAGCTCTTCCGAAATAACTTTACTGTGTAGAAAGACTCTGTGTGAGCTCAGTGACTGGTCGTCGTGCCCTTAGAACTGGGGCCGAGGATTTGGCCGAGAAGGGGAGGTCTGGGGAGAAAGGAGCTCAGGCAGACAGGGACTGGCTGGGGCGCAAGTGTGTTTGCATTGGAAGTGGCTGAGCAGAAAGTCATCCCATGTAATGAATGACTTGTGAAGAATGATTTAAATCCGACCCATGGGCAGGGTCCTGCGAATTCTTTCCATCCATGGGTGGAATAAATTTTGTTATGTGCACCAAGGCGGGCATGGATGTGCACCAATAGAAGAAACACCTGCTGCCAACTCTGGGAGCTCCACTGATCAGCTGGTCAGCCCCTGAATCTCTCCTGGGTGGCTGCCCGAGTGCACAGCTTACGGGGAACGCTGTCCACAGGGAGTGAGATGCAAATGAAGTGGGAGAACCCGTCTGTAATCAGAGAGGCGCGTCCACACCTGAACTGGTTCCATTTGACCAGTGCAGCACCTGGCAGATCTTCCATTGATGGGAGGAAGCACATGGCCTTTACCTGCCTTTAGGCAGCTGTGACTGCAGTTGCGAGGCGGGGGCCAAACTGCTTTCCCTGCGCAGCTTTCCATGGGTGGCTGGCAGGTTTTAATCCCAGGCCATCCTGCAGCATTGGAACAGGCTCCTGTGCTGTGCGGAGGACAGGCAAAGGCCCTGCCCAAATCAGAGGGGGAAGTGCTGCCTAAATCAGTTCTTTGTTTCCTGCCCAGCCCCTCTGAGCAGTTTTAGCAGAGGTATGTGGGAAGTCACGAGCCCTCTGCCCTTTGCAGATGTGCTTGAAGGCTGCAGGATTTTACCAGCTCACCCCTCACAGAGCAAGGTGCCACCTCCTGAGCAAGGAGCTGTTTGCTCCTCACTTGGCTTTTGGGTGTCAGATTTCCCAGGACAAAAAAGCTGTCAAGTAGCACTTTAAAGACTAACAAAATAATTTATTTGGTCAGCTTTCTTCCCAGGGTGTCTGGTCAGCAGAGCAGCAGCCCCTGAGTTCTCCAGCAGTGGGGAGTGGGTGATTTTCCTTAATGGGAGCTGGGCTGGCTCTTTACTGAAGGGCCTCGTCTGGCTGCTGCTGCTTCGTCCCGGTGCATTTCCCAAGCTGTAATGGTTTTATGCAAACCCCCAGCTTGTGGGGCAGGGCTGCGCTGTTATCTCCTTTGCAGGGATGGGCTGCAAAGCCTGGAAAGGCTAATTAATGGAGGACCTGGGACGACGAACCCCAGTGCGAGAGCTGAGGCTAGTGCAGCAACAGAGGTGGGGAAAGTACCCCAAAAGTTACTTGCATAAGAGTACTGCTGCTTTGGGGAAAGACGTAATTAAGTAAAAGTCAAGGCAGCCATCTGGAAAGCTACTTGAGTAAAAGAGCAAACTGTTGTGCCTTAATTGTACTCGAGTATCCAGGAGCACCCTTGCATTTTCATAGGCTGGTCGCTTTTTGCTTCTGGCTGCGAGTACAAGTCAGAGGTGATGCTTTTGTACTTAAGTGATTTTCCAGAAGGGCGCTTGGACTTTTCCTTAATGACATCCCTCCCCAAAGCAGCTGTGCTTTCACGTCAGTAACCTTTTTGGGTACTTTTCCCACCTCTGTGCACTAACCACTAGGCCAACTTTCCCCTGCTCTGGAGTGCCCCAAACAGCTCTGGCTGCTCTTCACCCCCCTAAGCAGAGCTGCTGCCACCCGAGAGACGCACGGTGCAAATTTTGGCCAGCAGCTGATCCACCACGTTCTCCTGCTGCTGGGGGAATGCCCTCCAGCCCTGGCTACTCACCCTCCCCAGGGGCTTGTGGTGCTGCAGGGGAACGTGGGGCTAGGACTGAGGGCCAGGCGTTCAAGCCAGCCCCATCCCAAGCAGAGCTAAGGAAGGGTGATTAACCCCAGAACGAGCTGCCTCAGGAGGTGGGGATGGCTCCAGCTCGGGGCTGCAGCTGAGTGGGTAACCGACAGGCGGACCTGAGCCTGGGACCTCTGGAGCTGGTGCAGGAGCTGCTACGGTTTGAGCTAAAAACCAGCTGCCGCTCGGCTAAGGCTGCAGAGGAGCCTCGTTCTGTCTCTGTACGTGGTCGAGGTGCCCCCATATGGGCCAGTGACCCACCCCTAGGTGTGTGGGTTACACATGCACTTTTGGGGCCAGTGGTGGGGGCCTTCTCTGGCCCACCTTATACAGGAGGCCAGCCTGGAAGCGCAACTTGCCTGCTGGGGAGTCCTGTGCTGGCTGTGGCAGCCTGGGGCTGGCTGGGGCTGCTCGGCGCTGGGCTTTCTGCCACCAGAGAGGGCAATTTAAACCCAGCTGTAGAGCAGAGCAGCCGGGGGAGGGAATCAGACGCCCGCACAAACATGCCCCTGGGGTAAGCAGGAGGTGACGGGCCCAAGCAGAGCCCCCACCCAGTCCCTCCCCCCGTGTTATTTCTGCTCCCAGCCAATATTTGGATTTCGGCTGGCCGAGGGGGGTGGGGAGGGCCACTCACAAAAAGCCCTTTGTTGCCTGCCCCCCCGTCAGCCCCATGGCCGCCAGCAGGGGCAGCGCAAGGCCAATTGCTGCGTGTCACGGGGCCGGCGGGAGAGAGCCGGGGACTTTGGTGATAAATCACCCCCTGAGCTGGCCGCTCTTAGGAAAATAAATGCTGGAAAATGTTAAAGTGGCTTGGCTGCTGCCCCGGCCAGATTGGGATGGGGCCGGCAGAGGGGTTAACCCTTCGCAGGGTGGTGCGCAGCTGGAGAAGGGGCGTGGGGCTGACTGGATAAGGTGGGCGTTCAGTTCCCTCCATCACCGAGCCCAGGAAGGATCTTGGGAGGGTTTGGATGTTCAGTAGAGGTGGCCCAGTGCCCCAGGCAGAGCTGAGCTGGGCCGGCACGTGGCAAGGGGACCTTGGGAACAAACCCCGGGAGTGCCCCATAGAGGGCACTCTCGCCTGCGAGTCTGGGGCATTCTGGGGGCGCTGAGCTGGGGGTGCAGTAGGGGGCGAGCGCCTGTTCCGGCTCATTTTTCCATTCATGTGTGGAATAAATTTTGTTCTATGCACCAAGGCACACACAGATGTGCACCACCAGTGGAAGCCCCTGCTGCTGGCTGTGGGCGCTTTGCTAACCAGCTGGGCATCACCTGAATCCTTCCTGGCGGCCGCCCAGTGCTCAGCTTCCAGGGAACCCTGTGCTCTCCCCTCTGCCTCAGGGGCATGCTAGGGGGTGCTGTGGTGCAGGGAAGGCAGGTGGAGGGTGCCCGGTGCTGCTTCCTTGCACACCAGCAGGGTCTCCTGGCAGAGCCGCCCGAGCATCAGCTCCCTGTTGTTGCAGTGCGGGGATCCCAGCGCTGCGAGCTGAACTGCCGCCCCATGGGCTACCGGTTCTACGTGCGGCACACGGAGAAGGTTCAGGACGGCACACCGTGTGAGCCCGACTCCCTCGATATCTGCGTGGCTGGAGAATGCTTGGTAAGTGCTGCCCAGCCTGGTGCAGGGAGCGCTGTGCCCTGGGATCCCAGGACCCCCAGCTCTAGTCTCTGCCGTGGAATAGAGCTGGGAGACACCCTCGGGTGGTGTGTGCCTCAGTTTCCTCCTTGGGATAAAAGGAGGTTGCTGTGGGGGAGGCAGGAACAGCATCTGTGATTCAGGCCCTGGGGGAAGGATGTGGGAGCCCAGAGTCCGGCCTCACCCAGCCACCTGCCCTGCCCACACCACTCAGCTTCCCCTGCCCCTGTCTAGTGGCCTGTCCTGCCTTCCAGTGCCCCCCAGGGACTCTAATGAGAACTAATGAGGGGGGCTTGTCCCTCATTAACCCCTTCTTCCCTGACCATGAGCGTGGAGTGGGGGAGGGATTTATACGCTCCTTTTGTGTCTGGCCCACACGAGAGTCCCACTCCCTGCTTTGCTCTCCAGGGGTAGAACCTGCTGTTGCTCCCCCTCCCCATGAGAGGCTGTTCCGAGGCTTGTTCAGGGAGGTGGGGAGCAGCCCCTGGCCAGGGGGTCAGGCACTGAGTGTGTTGGGTCTCAGCCCAGCTCCTAGCGGGATGGGAGGTTGCTGTCCCCTCTCCAGGCAGCCCCACAGCCAGGCCAAGCCGTTCTGTGAGGCTGCTGGTCAGAGCGCAGCCAGGTGCATGGCCAGGACAGAGCCACGTGGTGGGAGGGGCCCTCCCTGTGGCTCGTCCCAGCCCCCATGTCTGTCTCTGGCCCTCGTCCCGCAGAGCCCCGGCTGCGACGGGGTCCTGGGGTCCAACCAGACGCTGGACAGCTGCGGGGTATGTGGGGGCGACCATTCCACCTGCAAGCTGGTGGTGGGCAACTTCAGCGAGACCGACGTGCCCATCGGCTACCACAAAATCCTCGAGATCCCCCCGGGTGCCACCAGGATCAATGTGACCGAGATGACGCAGAGCCCCAACTACTTGGGTAAGGCCAGGGACTTCAGGGCCAGGCGTGTCACACTAAGGGACCCTGCGCTTGCACGGGGGCTCATGAATGTTGTGTGCATGCATGTGCAATCTACACACACACCTCTTGCATCCACAACCCTGCTCGCACACACGTGCATGGGTTCCTTATATATGCACAATGTTGCACACATTTTGCACAAACGATTCTTACATATGGCACACTTCACACAGAGGTGTCACAAGCACCATACGTTGCACACTTGCATCAGGCTTGCCTGTCTTGGACCTTCGTGTGTCTTATACATGTGCACCTGGCATGGACATTTTACCGCCTCACTGCTTGCACATTTACTGCCCACACACCTTGCACGTGCTTTGCACGGAAGCATTGCACACACGTGCCAAATACCCCGGTACCTGGCATGTACATCTCATGCACCACATGTACACTTTGCACATGCACATTTTCGACATGTGGGTAATGTGCAAACTCTGTGTGCACATGCCATATCCTTGTGCACAACACCCTGCGACATTGCACACACGGCTTGCATGCATGTCTGCTGAGCTAAAGACAGGCAGTTCTCCTGCTCTGGGGTCTTTGCTGATCCCCTGCATGGACTGGGTGGGGATTGCTACATTCCCTCCCATGCACACACATGCACAGGTACAGGGATACGGGCACATATGTGTGCCAGCATGTGGACTCTTTCACAATGCCCCCACGTGCTAAAAGTGCACGGAAGCACGCTGACATGGACACCATTCATAGACGTGTGTGTGCCCTGTGCGCAGAGAGCTCTGCAAATACACCTGTACCCCATTGTACACACGGCTGTGCACCCCCCGACATGGATGCACACACATGCTCACACGACGTGCGCCTTAGGGGCCACTGCCCTTACACCGTGCAAGCCGCCCAGACTCCCCACTCCCGCCTTGCCATGCTGTGCGGTGACCCCGCCAGCGAGCCCCCAAGGCTGCTGCTCTCCCTGTGCCACGGGCTGCAGGGGCTCGCCAGGGTCCTGAGCAGGCCCAGGGGGTGGCCCGGGGAGACACCCAGAGCTGATCTTTGGCCCGGGTCTTACGCCCTCCCCCGACCCGCTGTGTGCCCCAGCCCTGCGAAGCCGCTCCGGCAAGTCGATCATCAACGGGAACTGGGCAGTGGATCCCCCGGGGCGCTACGAGGCAGGCGGCACCGTCTTCGTCTACACCCGGCCGGGCCCTGCGGAGCCCCGCCGGGGGGGAGAGTCCCTGACGGCCGAGGGGCCCACCACTGAGTCCATTGATGTGTATGTGAGTACGAGGGGGCCTCTCGGGTGGGGAGGGGTGTGTGAGCCCTAGAAGCGAATAGGGAAGCAGGGGAAACCCTGGGCCCGTGAGGAGGCGTTGGGGGGGGGGGTCCTGGGAAGGGGGGGGGCAGAGGAGCAGTGGGTGCCACTGGCTGTGGTGGGTGAGGCCAGCAGGAAGCCCCCCCACTCACCTCCCTGGTGCCCTGCTTGAGCCACTCTCCATCGTCTCCCCAGATGATCTTCCAGCAGGACAACCCTGGCGTCACCTACCGCTTCTTCCTGGCCGTGGGCCCCCCAGACGGCCACCGGCGGGACATCAGTAAGCAGCCACCTACCGCCCTCTGGGGCCCTTCCCCTCCCATCACCCCTGGCGGGGTCTTCACCTCCCTAGCACCTCTGGGGGAGCCTTTCCCACCTTGGGGCCCTTCCCTCCTTGCTGGTGCCATCATGACCTGGGGGCTTCTCCCCAGCACCCCTCAGCTCGCCTGGACCTCCCTAGCACGCTTCATCCTCCAAGGGGCCTTCTACCCCAGTGCCCTCTGGGAGGGGCCTTCACCTCCCTAACACTCCAGGGGGGCCCTTTTCCCCCAGGGGGGCGATAGATGGGGGCAGGGGAGCCTGCTGAGGTGCACTGCAAGAAATGGAGCAACCACTGCCCACAGCTGCAGGTTACTCCAGCATTTACAGTCACCCCAGGTCCGCACCAAAGAACTCCTGTGCCACCTTCTTGGTCTTTCCGAGGCCAAACATGGCCGCACTCAACCGCCAGCCTGCACCAGCCACCCCAGCCCAAGGCCCCTTCTCCCAAACACGCTCCCAGCCGGTTCCTGCTGCCTGACCTGAGGTATTTTAAAAAGAGCAAAGCGCGAGTTGGTTCCAGGAGCCCTGAGCGCCCGGCCCTAGGTTCAGCGCTCTGGGGTCAGTCCCCGATGGGGATGCTGATCCTGCAGCTGCAAAAATGTCTTTTAGCATTTAGTCCTGAAGTCCTAGTAGCAGTTCCAAAGCCACATTCCCAAGGACTTCTGCCAGTGATGGGGACCTCCGGCCCCATGAGTAGGGTTCCCTGCAAGCTGCCTCAAGCAGATCGGATACCAGAGCTCAGTAGCCGTTCCAGGGGTGCCACGAGCTCCTGGGATCGGTGGCGTGGGAACATTTTTAAGAGCGGGGGTGCTGACCTTATCCCTGTCCTCCTCCCCCTGCCCCTGAGCTGAGGCTGGGAGCAGAACCCCAGACATGGGGCAGCAGCTGGGATCCCAGGGGGGTGCTGCCAGCAGAGCCCCTGGAGTGCAGGGAGGCAGCCGGGAGCCTGGGGGTGCTGCAGCATCTGCTGCACCCCGAGTTCCTGCACCTGTGCTGGGGATCTTATAGTGTAGCAGCTTCCCCAGGAGCACCCAAGCAGAGAGGAGACCCAAAGGGACTTTGTGCCTTCGTGGCACCTTCCCGGCCTGGGAGCGCCCCAGAAGGTTTTGACAGGAGCTTGACTCCGGTCTAGCGAGGGCCACAGGCTCATTCCTGGCCATGCCATGTTTTAATTGGGAGTCAAGGGCCCCTTCCCCCCATCATCCCATGGGCCTCCCCCCAGTGTCCCCAGGGCATCTTCGCCTCCCTAACACCCCCAGTGGCCTTCGAGGGGCCTTCCCCCAGGGAGCCCCCCAGTATCGCTCGTTGAGGGGTCACATCCACTTCCGCTCCCTCCCCCCACAGGTGCCCTGACCATGTTGTCACCGAGTGACCAGCTGGTGATGCCCAGCTCCGACCATCACCGCAGAGAGACCCGGCACCGGGCGCCGACCAGCCAGTCGGGCAGGACCCCTGGGACGCTGCAGCGCAACATCCGCGTCCCACCCGTGCTGCCCCCGCCGGACCCCCACCAGCCCCACCCGCACGACGTCTACTGGAAACGGGTGGGGACCACCGAGTGCTCCGCCTCCTGCGGAAAAGGTGAGCGACCCTGTGCCCCAGCCCCTCCCCCACCCAGACCCCAATTCTTTGCCCCTCCCCCATCCGGTCCCCTGATTCCTTACCCCTCCCCCACCCAGTCCTCTTGCACCTCATCCCCTCCCCCCTGGCCCCCCAGGTCCTGCAGCCCCTAGGTAATTGGGGCCCCTCCCCACCCACATTGAGCCCCACAGACATATCTGTGGCCATTGTGTAATGCAGCCCTCCGCCCCCCCGGGCCATGTCTCCGCAGGGCTCTGGCAGCCCCTGCTGCACTGCGCCCTGCGCCACTCCCAGGAGGAGGTGGAGGATGAGCAGTGCGCCAATGTCCCCAGGCCGCCTGCACAGGATGAGGCCTGCAACACCCAGCCCTGCCCGGCCTAGTGAGTGTCTGTGCCCCGGCCTGTGCCCGCGGCCAGGAGCCAAGAGCCCGGGTGGGGAGGGGAGTCTAAGGATGTAGCGAGTGCGGGTCCGTCCCCTGCCTGGCTGTAGCGAGTGTGGGTCCGTCCCCCCCCCGGCTGTAGCGAGTGTGGGTCCATCCCCCCCGGCTGTAGCGAGTGCGGGTCCTTCCCCCCTTGCCCAGCTGTAGCAAGTGTGGGTCCGTCCCCACCCCACGGCTGTAGCGAGTGCGGGTCCATCCCCCCCCCCGGCTGTAGCGAGTGCGGGTCCGTCGCCCCCCAGCTGTAGCGAGTGTGGTTCCATCCCCCCCGCCCTGCTGTAGCGAGTGCAGGTCCGTCCCCCCCGGCTGTAGCGAGTGCGGGTCCTTCCCCCATTGCCCAGCTGTAGCAAGTGTGGGTCCGTCCCCACCCCACGGCTGTAGTGAGTGCGGGTCCATCCCCCCCTCCGGCTGTAGTGAGTGCGGGTCCATTCCCCCCCCCGCCCATCTGTAGCGAGTGCGGGTCCGTCCCCCTCCCGGCTGTAGCGAGTGTGGGTCTCCCCAGCACTGTGGCTCTCACGGGCACCTCCCCGGTGCTGGTGCTCGCAGGCACGGGGCAGGACCCAGAGCCCATCCAGCTGGTGCCCACCACTGGCTGTCCCTGTCTCTCTCCCCTCGCAGCTGGGACGTGGGTGAGTGGTCGGCCTGCAGCAAGTCCTGCGGGCCGGGCACCCAGCACCGCCAGGTCCTGTGCCGCCAGAGCTTCGCCAACCGCAGCACCACGGTGCACCCGCAGCACTGCAGCCAGCTGGACAAGCCCAGCCCCACGCAGCCCTGCCAGCTCCGCCTCTGCAGCCACTGGGAGGTGCGCACCAACTGGAGCGCGGTAAGCACGCCGGGCGGGGGGGCGGCTGTCAGGCTTCAGGGCCAGTCCTGGGGCCTGGGTGGGACTTGATTGCGGGAGCGGGGGATTTGTCCCCTCATCTGCCAGGCGCCAGATCCTGGCCCTGCCGGGACAGGGGAGTGGAGCAGACGCCTGTGGCTGCGGGGGGGATGGAGGGGCAGATCTGGGGGACATGGGGATGGGCCGGGGGTGCTGTAAGGGGGTTTCTGGGGGGACTCTGGCAGGACTCTCCGGGCGGGGGCGGCAGGGAGGTGTTGTCAGGGGGACCCAGTCTCCACGGCAACCCCTGCCCCGCCTCCACCCCAGTGCTCGGTTCTGTGCGGCCTGGGCCACCGGACCCGCCATGTGCGCTGCATCAGTAACCACGGCGACGTGCTGAGCGATGGCGAGTGCAACGGCAGCCACCGGCCCCCTGCCAACGAGGCCTGCGACATGGGGCCCTGCGTGCGCAGCTGGTTCCACAGCGACTGGAGCAACACGGTGGGTGCCCCTCACTCCCGCCCCCCAGCCCCCTGGGGCCAGCCTAGCCCTGCCCCCCCCGTGGTGCCCCTCACTCCCGCCCTGCAGCCCCCAGCCAGCCCAGTCCTGCAGACTTGGCAGTGCTCTTGCAATGCTGCTGCCCTTCCACTAGGGACGAGGCCAAGTCCCAGCAAACTCGTTTCTCATGTGACCCAGGACCCTTGGACCTCCGGTCCCGCTGGCCCCGTGGTGGCCCCCCGCCCTGCCCAGATGAGTTCGGCGGTTCCACAGGCGCTCCCTGCCCCACGGCTGGGGCTGCCGCACGCTGGGTTGGGGGCAGGAGACACTAGGTGCAAATGGCTCTCGGCATCCTGGTGATGTGGGCCACTGCTGCCCTCTGGTGTCCCGAGGTGGGAGAACACAGCCCCGCTCGCCCTGCCTCCGCACAGCCATGGGGTGGATCGCTGCCGATTGAGCCAGGTGGGGCGGGGGAGTCTGAGCCATCCCAGCCCCGGTAGCACCAGGAGTCCAGGGCTGGGAGTTGCCCGTCTCACCACTGGCCGGGCTCCCTGATGGCGTGTCTGTCCCTCTGTCTCCCACGGCCCCAGTGTTCGGTGGAGTGCGGGACGGGGATCCAGCGCCGCTCGGTCGTCTGTCTGTCCAGCTACGCCAACAGGCAGGTGGAGGAGACCTGCGCGGGTGCCAAGCCGGCCGACATGCGGGCCTGCAATAGCGGGCCCTGCCACCGAACCCTCAAGTGGTACACAGGGCCCTGGAGCCAGGTGAGTGGCTGGGGACACCGGGCAGGACTGGCTGGGAAGCGCGCGGCACGTAGGGCCAGGCCTGGGACCCTGCTCCGCAGCACTCAGCATGGGGCGTGTATACTGCACACGCGCGTGTGTGTGTGTGTGTGTGTGCGTGCACGGGCCCCTGTGTAACAGTCGGTGCTGTGTGTGTATGTGCAAGGTGCACACATGTCAGGGGAGCAATCGGTTGTGTTTGCTGATCTGTGTGCGTGTGTAAGACACGTCCAGGGAACCGTCACATTCATGGGTAGCTGTGTCACCCCGACTCCCGTTACACTGCTCTGCTGCGACAGCCGGCAATCTGGACTTGCTGGCAAACAGCCTCCAGCGTGTTGGTTGCTCTCAGCTACCTCGGTGGGTGCCACAGCCACCCAGCCGCACCTTAGCTCTTGCCAGCTTTGGTGTGCTGTAGGGCAGGGGTCTGCAACCTGCCGCTCCGGCACCATGGGAAGCTCTTTAAGGACTTCTCTGTGGCCCCTGACGCTATAATTACAAAGTTAAAAACCCTCCTGATTATTTGGTAAACAGCCAACAGAAAACCCGCCAGTGTATTAATAGAAATGGTCGGCCCCTTCTCATCCCCCAGATGGCATTTTGCAGGCGCAATGGATCCGATAAACCCATAAAATCAGTTTATTAACCGCAAGCAGAGAGTTTTTAAGGCAGCAATGGGCCCCCCAGGCTAGCGAGCGGGCTGCACGAGCGGCGTTCCTTCATCTCAGTGGGCCGCAAGGTTGTTGTAAGCAAGACAGGAGAAGGGAGTTGTGCCAACGGCACAGGTGGACCTAGAATTTGCAGGGTGAGCCGACTGCCCCATAGCAGCGCTCGGACTGGAGGCAGAGCGAGCGCCTGGCTCTTACCATCTCGCATGCATGTTGCTTTCGTAATACCGGCAGTTAAAAACCGACACAGACGGAAACCAGCAGAATCTGGCAACTCTGTGCACCAGCAACAGGTGAACAAATGTCTCCCGGGCCGCACCCAGAACCCTGCTGGGGCGCAGGCTGCCCACCGCTGCCTTACGTGAATAACGTCACAAGGTGTAAAAGTCAGAAATGGCTCCAAAAAAGCCAAGAGAAAACGCTGCTGGCGCCTGGCTTACCGAGCTCAGGGCAGGTCTCACCACTTGCTCTCTGCCATATTACTGGCCTTGGCCCCTTCCCCGTCCAACAGCTGCTTCCTTTGCCCTGTCAGTGCCGTGAATTGATGGGCAGAGAGATGGAAGGAAGCCTTGGCAAGGGGGATGGGGTCTACCTCTTTTTAGGGGTCCAGCGTCCTTTGGGAAACATTGCCAGTTGAGACTCTGGGGACAGAGTTCATGTGGAAGGATGTTCCCTGCTGCTTTTCCTCACCTTGCTGGAGTTTCTATGTCTACCCCTGCTGCTTGGTGATTCTCTTTACTGCTTCAATGCCGGTTAAGCAGCACCCCCTTCCCTTTGAGACAGGCCTGTTTGCCGGTCTCTCTTTGGACCGTGGGCTGTGAGCCCCAAGCAGAAGGATCTTATCATGGCACACGGTGGCCGCATGTACTTGATCAGGCCCTTACTGACCTTTCTGGTGATGCCCAGTTTGTTGCAGCAGCAGGCAGGTGTGTACCAGTACACTCTGTCATGGGGGCCTTGTGCATGAGGTGGCGACCGTGTGTCTGTTTGCACAGCCCTGTGAGGCATGTCGCTGTCCGGGCCCGGGAAGGGACACACCCGTTCCAGGAAGCGCATAGCACATCAGGAGCTTTGCTAGCAAACTGTGAGCTGGAGACATTGGCCTCCCACGACCGGGCGGTGGGCAGGCTGGGGAGCCCTGCATGTGGGTTTTTCCTCAGTGCTGTATGGGTGGCTGGCAGGAGCCCTGCTCTGACCACTGCCCACAGGCTGAATTCCCCTCTACCCCCAGTGCTCAGCGGACTGTGGCACCGGCACCCAGCGGCGGGATGTCATCTGTGTCAGCAAGCTGGGCTCAGAGTTCAACGTGACGGAGGCCTCTGAGTGTGCCCCCCTGGAGAAGCCACCCTCCCTGCAGCCCTGCACCGGCAGTGCCTGCGACGCACGCTGGTTCTCCACTTCCTGGAGCGCGGTGAGAGCCTGGGGCCCCCCGACCAGCCGGGCCAGGCCCCTCCCTGCACAGACCTGGGATCATGGGCTCCCACAGCTCCTCCCACTCCCAGCCGAGGCAACTGCCAGCTGCACCTAGGGAGATTCCCCTTGCAGCACTGAGTGCTATAGGTGCAATGACGTGCAGCTGAACCATTCCAGTCCCATTCACTAGGGGGCAGTGCAGCACATGCCCAGGGGCCATGCTATTGTGGTTGCCCATTTTACCAGGCTCTGCAGGTTTGGCTTGAATGTTATAAGCAGAGGTGGGGGAAGTACCCAAAAATGTACTTGCGTAAAAGTACAGCTGCCCCTGGGGGTGGGGGTGTACTTAAGTACAAGTTCCTAGTGTCCCTCTGGGAAACTACTTCAGTAGAAGTGTACAAGTGCACACACACAAACCCCACATCTAAATTGTACTCAAGTATCCAGAAGTGAAAAAGCTGCACTTTTACTCAAGTAACTTTTTGGGTACTTTCCCCAGCTCTGCTTGTCAGTGGCCAGATACTTGAGTGGTAGTATCAAGGCAGGGCAGTCAGGGGAAATCAGCGACTCAGCTTCACTCTGTGCGTCAGCTCTAGGCTCCCCCGGGCTCAGAAGGACAAGCACAACGTGGCATAAAAGACCCCGGCGTGCCCTTCAAACCTCACATCCTGGCCCAGCAGGACCCAGCTCCACTTCCCGTCTTCAACTGCAGGCCAACAGCTGCTGCCCCCGACCCATTTCAGCACTGCGCCATCCCTGCGCGGTGTTGCTGAGTGGCTGTTGCCAGCAGCTCTGCTCTGCTCCAGAGGCAGCTGCATCTCAGTGCAGGGCGGCTGTGCCCCCCTTGCAGCACTGTTCTCAGGGGTGAAAGTAGCTTCAGTTTCTTGCTGGTACTGTTGTGTTGCAACCCACCTTTGGGGGGCAGGGAGGGGGATGTTGCAACATGTGAGTGTGGGAATGCAGGGAGTGTGGGGTGGCTGGGGAGGAGCTCAGGGCAGAGGGTTGGGGTGCTGGGGAGCTCAGGGCGGGAGATAAAGGAGTGTGGGGTGCTGGCTGGCTGGGGTCTTGCCCGTGATGTTCTGATGCTAGAGTGGGAGGCCCCAGTGGGGAGGGTGTACTTTGGGCTCCTGTGGGGAAAGGGTCAGACAAGGAGGACTGGACACCATGCCCAGCATGGAAACCTTCAGCAACAGCATCTAGAGCTGCCCCCAGCTCCACACCGGTGAGCACTGGCTTACTGTCCCCTTTGATTGCTGTGTGTTATTGCCAGCTGCTCTGCTCTACCCCGCCCCAGAGGTGGCTGCATCTCTGTGCTGAGTGGCAAGGCAGAGCGCTGTGGGGTCCAGGAGGTTCTGGGGGACCATTGCTCACACACCTAATCCCCCTTCTGCCCCACAGTGTTCCAAGTCGTGTCTGGGGGGCGTCCAGGTACGGGAGGTGCAGTGCCTGACCCAGAACAAAACTTTCAGCAGCCTCTGCCCACCAGACCTCAAGCCCATCAAGAAACGCTCCTGCAACCCTCAGCCCTGCACCCCCGAGCTTGGTAAGGGTGCCAGCCAGCCCCGGCCTGCCCAGCACCCTGCTGCTCCCCGGCTTGGGGCCGTCCCTCAGCCAGGTCTCCACCTTGCCCCATGCTGGACACAGCCAACTGGAAGTGAGCGTGGGAGATGGTGCCCAACAGGAAGTGGTGCACACAGAGGTGGGGGGGACGGACTCCCCAAGCGAGGGCCTGTCCTTGCCAGGCTCATGTCTGCCAGATTCCCCACAGGGCTGGGTGCAAAGGATGGGCAGCCAGGACTCCTGGGTGCTATACCCACCCAGAGAAGGTGCATAGCCAGCTAGCGATGAGAGCCAGGGCTCTTGGGTTCTAGCCTCAGCTCTGCCGTGTTGCCACTCTGTGCCTCAGTTTCCCCTTCTGTACAGTGGGTGGTACTGCCTGCCCTGCCCCCACCTCGGGAGAGTGGCGGCTGCCCCAGGAGGGCTGAGCCGGGCAGTGGGGGGCGTGGGACCCAGCGGAGCTTCCCCACGGCACTAACCCTGTGTGCGCCAGAGCGCGCCCCCCCCTCCCGGCGCCTCACTGCTCCCCTCCTGTTTGCAGATGAGAGCTGCCAGGACAAGTACAACAACTGCCCGGTGGTGGTGCAGGCCCGGCTGTGCGTCTACTCGTACTACAAGCTGGTGTGTTGCGCCTCCTGCACGCGGGCCCTGGAGCGCAGCAGGGACACGCAGAGCCGGTAGCAGCGCTGGCCGGCCAGAAGCGGGGGCTGGGCTCTCGCTCCCTCGGCGCCGGGTCGGGCCGGGCTGGTCTCTGGGCGAGGACTCGGAGGGACCAACACCCAGCCCCCGGAACCGCTCCTGGGACCCGGCTGCTCAGCACCCCGGGCAACCCGGCAGCATGTGGGAGGGGACCACTGGGCCCTGCCTGCTGGCAAGAAGGAAGAGGAACACGGCCGGGACACGTGCGCAGATCCAGGGCCCGATCCTGTGTGGGGCTGAGTGTCCCGCTCCCTGCAGCAGGCGCGGTCCTGCCCAGAATCGGGGCCCTTGTGAGTTACTGACCAACTCTGCTTCTGGGCCCAGCGGCGAGAGGAAGCGGCTGCCTCAGGCCACGATGCTGAGTCCAGCTCTGGCCCCATGGCAGAGCCTGGGAGATCCCCCGCATGGCCTCCACCACAACGAGCCGGCACTTCCACAGAGCCGCACCCGGGAGCCGCCTGCCCCCTGCAGAGCTGCACAGGACAGTGGTGCCCCTGCTGGCTGGCCTCGTCCTAGCGGCACGTGACGGACGGTGCTGTGTACCCCACCCCGGAGCTTGGGCCCCCCTTTGGGCACGGCTCGGAGGTGGGGGGGTGGATTTCACTGCAGCTCCAGGCAGACAGAAGCCGCCGCTCCAATTAGCACTGGGCCAAGGACTGATGGGGAAGCAGGAAGGTGCCCCCCTCTCACCTCTGGGGGTGCTGCACACGGGGGGAGCTTGCCCTGTGCCTCCAGCCTGCACAATGCCAACTGGGTGTCAAGCCCTTGGGGTCCCCTATCCCCTTCCCTGCCCCTGCTTTGGCTGGGGAGCTCACGGAGCAAACCTCCTCCTCTGTGGTGCCCATGGCCCCTCCCAGCAGCCCCAGGTCACCCGGGTCTGGGCTAGCATCACTGGACTGATTCTCCTATCAGGTCTTTCTGCTGCTCAATGGGGTGCTTGCTGTTGACTCCCTGGGCTGTCAGCCAGCGCCCCCAGATCACCCATCACTTCTCTTGTCCCTGTGTGAAAGCCCCACCCACCAGCTTGAGCCGTGAACAGGAGGTGAACCTGGGATCTTCTGGAGAAAGGAAGAACACCTGCCTCTCCCCACTGAGTGAAAGCCTCACCGCCCCGAGGCAGCCTCTCTAGCTGACATTTAGCCTCTGGTGGACCAACCGCCAGACGACGACATGGACACGCCTGGCTAGAGTATTACAGGGTCACATTTTCTGAGGCCCAGTGAAGAAAAGAGTAGCAGGGGTAGGAGCCCCCTGACACATAAAGGCATTATATTAAAGACACTTCATAGAAATGTTTTTTCTGCAAAGCTGTTTAGAGTGTCCAGAGTATATAACAATATCTCTCTATATTATAAAGATTGTATCTGGGTTTTATTGTCCAAATCTAATTTATTTTGATTAAAGATGAGCTGATGTTTTTCTGTGGGTTTATATTCCCCACCTCCCTTAAGAAATCTGTTGCTTTTGCCAACTTGAAGACCATAGTGTCAGGGATTGATTCCTGGTGAGGGTTGGCTGGTGCAGAGAAACCTTGGGTGAGGCTGGAGTGGGGAAAGACGGTGTAAGAATAATACCTGACAATAGGATCCAGAGTCCTTGACCGAGTGGGGGCCCTGCTGGTGGGGGGAGGAGGGCGTTGGGCAGGTGCAGTGGGAGATGGTTCCCTGTGAGGTTACAATCTAAAGTCCCGAATCAGCAGAGCACTTAAGTCAGTGAGACTTACTCACATGACTGGGTGAAGGGTGTGTTGCGGAATCAGGGTCATCACTCAGCTGGGACACTGGATCGAGATTGGTGGATTCCTACTGAACTTTGTGTCTGAAATTGCAACTCCCTGACACAAAGAAAAAGGGAACAAAAAATGTTGAACAGCGACATCGACTTCCCGAACAGTGGCAGGAAACCAGACATCCTCAGATGGCTCAATCTCCGCAGCCTTCTGACCCTGCCACACAGCCCCAAATTCCCTGCCCAGCTCTGCAGGACGACCGAAAGACCAGGGAAACTTCACTAGTACCTCATGTGCTCCAGAAGAGACCCTGGCCAACGAGAAATCAGCCCATGGTCGCACACACGGAAAGGCAAAAACATCAGGAAACCTACCCGATCAGGCAAGAAACCCAAACCAGTGATCAGCACCCCCGACACTGACCCACACAACACAAAAACATAGAACCAACTACAGCAACTCCACAGCCCATAGAACACCATCTCCAGAAGAAACCAGGGTACCGGACCCCTATGGACGCTCTCATCCATTCATCAAGACTAACCCTACCCGCAGTGCGTCTGGGTAGCTGTGTGAGTCTGTGTCTTCACAAAACAAAAGGCGTCCTGTAGCGCCTTAAAGACTAACACCGTTATTTATTAGGGGGTGAGCTTTGGTGGCACAGACCCACTTGGGTGCTACGGGACTCCAACCTGGGGCTGAGCTGTCTCGACTCTACAAGCGAGTGAATTGCTGCCCCCTCACAAACTCTGGCTCCCTTCTGAGGTGGAGAGCTGGAAGAATCTGTCCCCCCGAGGACGTCAGGGAATTGTTTCACAAGCGAAATTACTCCCAGCTGCACCGAGAGTTGTCAGGGCAAAAAAAAACCACATGACCCCACACTAGAGAAACCAGGCAGGGGTCAGAACTCCACTGGCTTCAGGGAAGTGTCCAGCAGGAGAGCGAAATCTAAGCACCAGGTAGCCGTCAAACCAGCCAACAAAGGGGCTGCCATTGTGATCCTCAGCTGTGAAGACTAGCCCAGCGCTGGCAGGGTCCGGAGCCTGTTTGAGGTGTGCGGCAGGAGCTTACAGCTGGTGATCAGCTTGGCAAGGCCGGGGGTTGTTTGAAGGCCGGAAGTTGGGGGCGGGGGCAAGAATGGTTTCTGGCAGGATGTGGTACCCCCTGTGGGTTTAACTATTGAGTACTACCCCGTGTGTGCATAGGTGATGCGTGGGGGGTGGGGCCCACAGGAGGCCGCATGTACCCTCCTTCCCCCTCTCCTCACCGTGGGTGCCAGGCCATGGCCAATGAGTGCCAGGGAAGCCCCCCCCCCCCCCACCGAGGCGTGGCATCGAAGCTGCATGCTGTGGGGTCGCTCCTCCGCTGGTGCAGGCTGGGTCTCACTTGTGTCCACTTGACATGGTACCGCCTGATCTAAGCATAACCAAAGCCTCGAGTAAAACCAAACGCAGCCCCTGCCAGCCAGGGCTACCGGCACACGGGGCTGTGGGGTCAGGCCCAGAGGGAGAGGGAGCCCCCAGGAGCAGCACCAGCCCCAAGCAGCTGTGAAGCCTGACTCAGGCCCCGGCGATCCCCCCGGCCCTTCTCCCCCTGCGAGCACTCACAGCACAAGCCAGCGGGTTGCAGGCGAGCTCTGCCTTGGCGTAAAGCTTTGGGCTGTCACCCCCCCTCCCCCATGGCTTGGTGGGGATAGACCCTCGCAGGACACGCTCGCCTGTCACAGGGGTGAGAGGCAGCCCGGCCCAGTGGACAGATCACAGACCTGGGTGTCGGGTACCCCTGAGCTCTCACCTTGGCCACCGGCAGCTGGAGGAACTCGGGGAGCAGCAGGGCCGCCTCTCCATGGCTTGCAGCCCGGCCGGGCAGGACAACGTGCCAGGGCCCTGCTCAGAAGCACCCGGAGACGAGGCCACAGATGGGTCTTGGTGAAAAGTCCCTGTGCCGAGGTGCAGAGTAACCGGGCGCTGAGCACCCGGCTGTGAAGCAAACCCCAGAGGATGCTGACTGGGGGCTGGGTGGGCTAAAGAGGCCCAGGAAGGGAGTGCTGGGGCGGGGCAGGTCTGGCACAGAGCAGGCTGGGCCCACCACGCAGCGCCTGCGGGAAGGGAGCTCTCGATACCCCCGAGGGCGAGGCGAGGCCCCCACGCCCAGCAGATACTGTTGTGGGGGGGCTGCAGCGCTGAGGGAAGGGAGCTCTCGATACCCCCGAGGGCGAGGCGAGGCCCCCACGCCCAGCAGATACTGTTGTGGGGGGCTGCAGCACTGAGAGACGGGGCCCTGAACTGGAAGGTGGCTGAGCGCACCGCGCAGCCCCCCAAAGCCCCTGCAGCTGGGACCAAGAAGGGCAAGGGGCAGCCAGGCCAGAGGCCTGAACCCGGCTCGTGCCGAGCAGAGCGGCTGGTTGCATGAAGCCCGGCCTGGCAGGCTGGGCCAGAGGTAGTGAGGATGAACCCAAGGACTCGGGATCCCCAGGGGGAGCAGCAGTCGCTGGAGCGTCCGGAGCTCGGCTCCCACCCTGGCGTCAGAGAGGGGGCCTGAGTCTGCTAAGGGTGATGCAGCCCCACCAGCCACACACCCTCTTTCAGCCACCAGGGGTCAGCAGCCGCCCAGCCCCCTCTCCCAGGCCTGTGCTGGGCTGTCCCCACCTGCACCGGTTCAGGGCTGGGTCAGACTGGACACCACTGGCGGCAACGGGGCTGACAGCCTGAGACAGGCTGTGCCCCCGCTGCTCCCCAAACAGCGCAGCCTGGCTCAGGCCCTAGGGAGCCAGGCAGAGCCCCTGTCCTGCTGCGCTTTGGTTGGTCCACGCGCTGCCGGGGTCCCTGCCCAGGCGGCTGCAGAGAAGGGATGGTGTATGTGCCCCTGTGCTTCAGGGCTGCCCTGCTGTGTGTCAGGGCCCCTCTACTGCACACGCTTTGGGAGGCAGCACTGTTAGCTCAGGCAGCAATGGGTGGTGTGTGGCAGGGGAGAGGCAGGCACCCGGTTATGCTGCACGGTGGCACACGGAGTTCTCACCAAGACCTGGTTGTGGCTGTTTCTGAGCAGGGCTGCAGGCATGTTGTCATGCCTGGCTGGGCTTTACACCGAGGAGAGGCAGACCCTGCTGGTCCCTGACTTTTTTTCCAGTGACCAAGGTAAGAGCTCAGGAGCTCCTGACACCAAGACCTGTGCTCTCTCCACTAGGCCAAGCTGCCGTGCCAACATATATGTAATGGGAGATACACACCTCCTAGAGCTGGATGGGACCTCAGGAGATCGGCTAGTCCAGTTCCCTGCCCTCTTGGCAGGACCAAGCACCAGCCCTGACATCTATTTACCCTAATGGGTCTCCTCAAGGCCTGGACTCACACCCCTGGGTTTAGCAGGCCGATGCTCTGAGCTAGCCCTCCCCGTCCCACATGCGACAGGCGAGTGCGTCCTGCAAGGGTCCATTCCTCCCCCTCCCCCACAAGCCACATGGGTTTATTAGCCCAAAGCATTTCTTCCCCTCGCTGCAAGGGCTGGTTCAGCAGCCGCAGGCCAGCCCCACTGCGCGACTATGCCTGTGAAAATGCAGCACCAGCCGCAAGGAGGAGCGCGTCAATGGACACTGAGTCCAGGGCGTGCAGCAGTTAGAGCAGCTGCCCTGTGCTAGGGTCCCTGCTGGGTTCTGTCCCCAGCACTGGGAGAGGAATGGGGACTAGTGGTTAGAGCAGGCGCTGGGGCCTGGTAGGTGTTCTCGTGGCACTAGAGGTGAGGGTGGGAGGGGCCTGGCCCGGCGATGCAGAGGCCAGGCTGCACACGGCGTGCTTGCTGCCTTCGTGGCAGTGCCATAGCCCAGCCCTTTCTCAGATAGCCCGTGATTAAAGCTTTCAAGGGCAAGCACGGAATTATTAAAGCCCTACCCGGCTGCCCACGCTCGGCCGTGGGAGCGGCCAGACCCAGGGCCTGCACGGCAGCCGAGTGAGTGCAAGGGGATGGTGATTGGCACCAATGTGCTCTGCCCTTGGGGGGGCGGGGGGGGCGAGCTCAACTGGGAGCAATGTACAGAGGCTGCTGGACGTGGGCAGCCCCTGGGGCTCCTCCCAGAGCCCAGCCAGCTGCTGGCAGGCCAGCCAGGAGACCTCTGCGCTGCAACGCCCATGTCGGGCTGGCACAGAGCCGGCCTGGGTCCCTGTGCTGCAGAACTACAAATAGCCGCGTACCTGGTCCCCGGGGTGGAGCCTTCCCTGCCTCTGAGACGCACCCGAGCCCTGGGCTGGCCTGAGATGTCTCCTGCCTGGCCAATGCCCGGCGTGGGGTGGGGGCAGGGGTGGCTCCGGGACTGCATCCATGCAGGGGCATGGACAGAACTGTAGGAGGACCACCGGGGGAAGGTAACCAGCTATAGGGGAGCACTGGGGGGGAGGCAGGGGGAGGGTCTGGGTTAGCTAGATACACTGCATGGGAATAGGGTGCAGGGGGATAGATCGTATGGGGATAGCCAGAGTCACAGGGAATCTCCAAAACACCTGTTAGGCTATAAGGTGCCACAGGACTTCTTCTTGGTCTTCACGGTACAGCCAGACACAGCGACGCCTCTGAGACAGGGAATCTCTGGCTGCTCAAACACAAAAGAGGACATGGCAGGAGCCTGCAGCAGCCCGGCTCAGCGCAGCCACTGCCCCAGCATGGCACAGCCACTGCCCCGGCACCGTCCGGCTCGGCACAGCCACTGCCCCAGCATGGCACAGCCACTGCCCAGGCACCACCCGGCTCAGCACAGCCACTGCCCCAGCATGGCACAGCCACTGCCCCGGCACCGTCCGGCTCAGCACAGCCACTGCCCCAGCATGGCACAGCCACTGCCCAGGCACCACCCGGCTCGGCACAGCCACTGCCCAGGCCCCTCCTGGCACAGCTACATGGGGCCAGCCCAGGGTTTGCCTCTGCCACGTGCGCCTCCTGCATGCAGCTGCGTGTGCACCGTTTTGTACACCCCACGTCTGCGTGCACGTGCCCCGTGTGGCGCTGGGGGAGGGCACAGTGGGCGGGCGCCTGTGGGCGAGGGCTGGCCATCCAAGGGGAGGGGGCCCTGACGGTGGCTTTTAGGAGCTCTGGTCCTGAGGCCTGAGCCAGTCCCCGGCACAAGCTACAGCAGGTGTCAGGCGGCGGGCGGGGGCTGAGCTAACTCACCGCCGGGGCCACTCCAGCTGTGTGTGGGGGCGGGGGTCATAGCCCCAGTCTGTGCTGTGCCCAGCCCAAACCAGGCGCGTGCCCCCACCCCAACAGGCTGGGCTGGCTGGTGCCAGGCTGGGGTGTTCTGCGCATGGGCTGCAGGCACTAGCTGGGTCCAAAGGTGCCATGAGCTGGCCAGGGGTGTGGCCGGGCAGGGCTGCAGGTGAGATCCAGCTGGGCTCCTTCGCGGGGTGTTTCCAGCAGTCGTGCGATGGGCTGGGAGAGACCTGGGGCGGAGCACGGCCCTTCCTTCCCCACTGCCTTGACTGGGGCGGCCCCCCCCCCCCCCCACACACGGGGATCAGTGTGTTTGTGTGGTGGGGGGGGGGGGGGGAGGTGGTTTTCCAGCCTAGGCTAGGCCTGGCCATGCAGGTGTCAGGGGGCAGCAGAGCTGGGGGGCGGGGGAGGGGTACCCAGGGGTTGAGCATCAGGCATGGGGTGATGGCAGAGGTGGGGGTGGGGAGGGGAGCCCAGGGCTGGGCGTGGGGTGGTGGGGAGGGGAGAAGGCAGAGCAGTGGGGCCAAGGCTGCCATACAAAGGGGAGCTGGTGACCCGTTCAGCCCTGCCGAGAGCTCCCCGTGCGGTCTGACCTGCCCACTTCCTGCCACCCGGCCCCTGAGCCCCCTGTGGCCCTCCAGGGCGTCTCCCTCGGGCACAGTCACTGCCAGGGCTGCCAGCAGAGCTGAGCCGAAAGGGGAACTTTCCCCAGTGACGGTGTGACACTCCCCCCCCCCGCCCCGCCCTCACTGCGCCTGTACCTCCATCGCTGGCCAGCCAGAGGGGACAGGGCTGGGGCAGGGGGCGCTCAGCCCTGATGGCAGCATGCAAGGGGCCCACATGACATGAGTTTGGCAGGGCTCAGCACCGTCATTAGCCAAGCCCATGTTGCAAAAAGCACAACAGACAGAGGCTGAGCTGGACCCGCAGCACGAATGTCCCCGCCTGGCAGTGGAGGATTGGGGGGCGTCACTGCGACGGGACTGGAGCCCCTGGGGCTGCCAGGCCCACCCACTGGGTAGCTAATTTGCATTAAAAGAATGCAGGGACCCCTGGAGCTGGGCCAGCTGGGGGCTGCGGGTTGGGAGTGAGGGGGCCCCAGCAGAGCGGGGCAGGGCTGGGCTGGGGCTGGCTGGAGATGTCACGGGAGCCGGGCCAGGGGTGGTTTCTGTTCCTGGCAGGGGGCTGGGAACTGCTCCCTCGGTTGGGTTGCAGCTTCCCCTCTCGCCCACAGCCTGGAGCTCTCCGCCCCACTCAGCCACCACATCCTGTGGCGCTCAGTTTCCCTAGGGTGCAGCAGAGCTGTGGCTGAGCCCGGGGAGGGGTTGTGCTGGAATTCACAGCACAGATCCCAGCGTTCAAACCGCCCCTGCCCCAGTGGGCAGCTCCCCTGCCGCGGGCGAAGAGGAGGCTGCTGCAGCGACCCAAGCAGGGCTCCATGCCTGTGCCGAGGCCCCTCCTGCCCCCTCTGCACTTCCCTGGTCAGGTTCCCAGGCCCGGTTCCGGGTGAACTTCAACCGCCCGGTGTTTGGCAGGTGGATGGGGGACAGGCAAGGCCCTGCCGGACGAGGTGTGCGTGACGAGGGCATGGGGCCGGTGCACGGGTGGGAGGGCTGCACACAGGACCAGCCAGAGACACGGACCCAGAAGGAGCTGCCACAAAGCCCAGTGCCGGCGCTGGAGAGACCCTGGCCCAGGTTGGGGCTGCAGGCGTGCGTGGGGCTCATGGCTCTGCGCTGTGGGGGGGGAGGGGGCCGTCCCATCCAGAGGGCAGGGCGGGGTGGGGCAGGGTGGGGTGGTCCCCTCAAGAGTGATGTTAGCCCATGGGCAGAGCGGCAGAGGGATGAACACTGGGGGAAGGTGGCAGCGGGGATCGGGCCCCCTCCATAGTCACACTGGTGGGGGGGGGGGAGCCAGGGGCAGTGGAAACTCCCCCCGCCCCCCCAAGAAGCAGTGACCTGCAGTTCCTGCCACTGCTGGGCACGCCGGGGGTGGGGTGGGGTGCGGGGGGGATCCTGCTGTTGCCCTGCGCCAGGCCCTGTAGGACGACACTAACCCCCCAGCTCATGGCTGTGGTGGCAGGGGGCTCTAGGGTAGGAGGGAGGGGTTGCTCTGGGTCCCACGGGCCCTAGGGACAGCCCTGCCCACCTGCATCAGCAACACTGACCTTCCCAGGGACGAGCTGTGGCTGCACCACGTTCTCCTCTTCGCAGGAGGGTCCCAGCCCCAGCCGGCGCCTGGCTGCACCGAGTGGCATGGCTGGAAGAGGGGAGCGGCACTGTGCCCACCCAGCCAGGAACAGTGCAGCGTGGGCTGTCATCTGGAACCTGGCACCCCCCTGCCCTGCGCCAGGTGCGACTAGCAGCACGCAGCACTGTCGGGTTAGGGGCCTGGGCACCGGAGGCAGCAATGGCCTGGCCCAGCCACTGCCCAGGGGCTTGACGGAGCAGAGACCGCAACACCCAGGTTCAGCTGCCCAGGGCAGGCAGCATCCGGCTTCCCCAAGCCTAGAGCCCAGCCCCCAACATTGGGTGGGGGGCTGCTGCCCCCTGCTGGGGAATCAGGGAGCACCCCCCCCCCCCACGAGGGGCAGCTGAGGAGGCCATTGCACCTGCCAGCTGAGCGCCTGTGGCCTGGGGGGTGTCCTGAGTGTGGGGGAGGGGAAGAGGGCTTTGCCCCCCCGCCCCCCGCCATCACTCTCATTCCTCAGGGAGAACAGAGGGTTTGTTAGTCGCCGGACACAGCATAGAATGGACTCATCAGCACAGGACCCAGAGGCCATCAGGACTGTCCAGCCTGGGGAGAGGGGCCCAGAGGGCGTCCCTGAGCCAGGCCCTGGCCAGACTGCCCCACTCCACAGCCCAGGTCCAATTCAAACCAGCCCAGCCCCTCCTCTGCCTTTGTCCTGGTTCTGGGGAAGAAAGGGGCCACCTGGTTGCCTGGGTTACAAAGGCCGGGGAGGGCCTGGCCTACACGAGACCTCGTCACGCCACAGTGTCCCTCACCACTCTGCACCGATGCTGTGCCTAGGGAAACTGAGGCACACACCGCAGGTTCCTGGAGGACAGTAGGAAACACATGCAACCTACCCAGGGGACTAACATCGTCACACGCCCCCATTGTGTGCCGGGGTCAGCCCCTGGTTCTGCAGCTGGCGGCACAGCGCTTAGACCTCCCTCACATCGCCAGCCCCAGGTAGGGCCGGGGTGCTCAGCATCTGGCCAGGCCCGGGCTGGATCCCACTGGGCTTAAGTGTTGCAGTCCAAGCCCAGAAGCTACAAGCTGGAGGGCGGGGGCCCAGCCTGGCGTCGGCGGGGGTGGGAGGGGGGTGTCTCAGCCGGGGGTCAGTGGTGGGGGTCTCAGCCTGGCCGGGGGGGGGGAGGGGCAGCCTGCATGGGATCACAAGCGCTGTAGGCAGGTCTGCCAGGCGGCCGGTTCTCCACCAGAGCACCCAGTGGCAAAGGAGCCCCAGCAGCTCCAGTCCCCACCTGCTCTGGCTCCGCGCAGATCCCCGGAAGTGGCCAGCAGGTCCCCGCAGCTCCTACACACACAGTGGACCAGGGAGGCCCCCGCCCTGAGCACCAGCTCTGCCGCTCCCGTTGGCTGGGAGCCGCACTGCAGGTACGGTGCCGGCAGGTAGCGCGCAGAAGCCTCCCTGGCTGCTCCTTGGCCTGGGACCTGCAGGACCAGCCATGGCTAAGCACTGCCTGGACCCCGTTCCCAAGCACTGGTCCCAACACTCAGCCCCTTCCCTCACCCTGAGCCCTTCTACCCCAGCCCTCCCCATCAACCCTCTGCTCCAGCCCTGAGCTCCTGCTGCACCCACATCCCCTCCTGCACCCTCCCACACGCCTCCGCCCCAGCCCAGTGAGTGACGGAGCAGGGATTGGGTGGGGGGGTCCCCCTTTGGGAAGGGGTGGAGCCTCAGGAAGGGGGGGGCGGGGACTCGGAAAGAGGCCGGACACAGGTGTTCAGTTTTGTGCCATTGGAAAACCCGCAGCCCTAGCCCAGGACTTGACGCAGGAACAATACGAGGTTCCTCCTTCCGTCCCCCCACAATAAAAACTGCTCCAGCAACTCTCACACGGGGGGGGGGGGGGGGGGATGGGGGATGGTTCTCAGGTTCGCTCCCTGCAATTCATCCTGCCTTGGGGTGGGCCTGGCTCTGAGCAGGGTCCTGCAGCGCCAGCGTGGATGTGAGACCTCCTGGGGCTGGCTGGTTGGGCAGACGCACACCCCAGCGCAGCACAACCTGGGGGCTGAGCTGAAGCTCTCCCCCCGCCCACCCCTGAGATGTAAAACTGTTACTGGCCAATGAACGTCCCTTCAACCCCGATGGGCTGGGTCGATTCCCTCCCTGCCTCACCTGCAAATAGGAGCCTTCCTCACCTCCTGGCCTAACCTGCCTCGAGGCGTTGCTGTCTGCCGGTGGTGGGGAGCTGCTTCCCCACCCCAGAAGTGGCTGCATTCTACCACTGGGGGACATGATTCTGAACCAAACGTTTCAGGTTGAAAAGCTGGGGGGGGGGGGAACCTGCCACACACCTGCCTCCACCTGGCTTTGGTCGGGGGGGGGGGGGTTAATCCCACCAGCCCACCTCCAGCCGCAGCCCACCTCCCACAAAGGTGGTCGGGAAGGCTCAGCTGGACAAGAGCCAGGGCCGCGCTACCTAGCAGGCAGAAGAGGGGCTGTGGCTGGTGCAGGGCAGGGTGGGAGTGTGCGCCCATGGGCCGTGGGAAGTTGCCAGCTCTGTGTGGACCCAGACAGTTGCCCTCCCGCCAGCGAGCACGCCGACTGGGAATGGTCCACCAGCCCACCCTGCCGGTCCTCCAGCGCCCGGCAGCAAAAGCAGCATTCTGAGCTGGGCTCCACTTCTCTGGCAATTGTGGAAAGGCAGGAGCTGCTCTGACAGGCAGCACGGCCTAGTGGGCAGGGCTGCAGTCCACACAGGTCGGCTGTAGGCCCAGCTGAGCGACTGACCTTCAGCACACCCAGGCCACATTCGGTGCCTCAGTTTCCCCTCCCACCTGTTAGCTATTTAGCTTGGAAATGCCTATGTGTCCTGCTGCGTCTGTGTAGCATGTGGGGCGGGGGGGGCCTGCGCTCAAGTCCTACTGCACAGCCGGCCCCTCAGAGCAATGCCAGCAGCTGTGAATTAGCCGCACCGTCACCCCCGCCCCCCAGCCCAGAGATGGCTGCATTTCACTGGTGTCAATGGGGCAGATTGTTTCCACCCCACAGAACCCTGCCGGGAGCTGAGCTGCTTTAGAAAAGCCAGACTCACCACCCTGGTGCCTCAGCTGCCCTGGCCGGGGTCGGGGGTCGGGGGGGGGGGCTGTATCAGTAGTGGTGAGGAGGATCTCTGTGGGAAGCTGTGGTGGGGGGAGGGGTAGGTCTTGGGGGGGGGCGCTGTATGGTGGGGGTCTCGGGGGACTGGAGGGGGGGGGGCCTCTGGGGGGTGGCTGTATTGGGGGTTGGGGGTCTCTGGGGGGGCTGTGCTGGGGGAGGTCTCTGGGGGGGGGCTGTATAGGGGCATTGCCAAAGGAGGCCCCCCCCCCCATACCCCAACCCAGAGGCTGCACCCCTGGAGCGTGACGTGGAGGCCAAAGTAGCAAGTAGCTTGTTCGCAGCTGGCTGGCTGCCAGGGTCAAGGCCGTGACTCTGGCCCAGTCCATGAGCGTCAGGGAGTCTCAGTGCTGGGTCGGGCCAGGCCCGGCCGGTCCCAGAGCCGCTCTGAGAAGCAAATGCTCCACTTTACAGCCAGCCCGCGGGGGGGCGGTGTCAGCCGCAGCCTTTGCGCTGGGCTAGTCCAGGAATCCTGCTGGGGCACTTGGCTACTGATGCCGTATGTGGGTGAAACTGGGATAGCTGCAGCTACCGGGGAGGGCGTGAGCAATGTGTGGAATGCACCGCGTGGCCAAGGGGCATAGGTAACCTGGGTGGGGCAGGGCCTAGTGGTTGGAGCAGTGTGGCTGAGAGTTAGCACTTGTGGAGTCTAAGACGGGGTCTGGTGGGGGGGGAGGGAAGGCGGGGGGGGGGGGCCGGTTGGGAAATGCTCAGACCCTCCCCGCTGGACTCCTCGTCGCTGGGGCTGGGCACTCGGGCGCCTGCGTTCTGCTTTCATCGCTTACCTGGCTGCTTTCATGACCTCAAGCCGCTGTCGCCTGCCCCTGCCTCAGTTTCCCCTTCTCTAAAATGGGGCTAGCGATCCTGCCCCGCCCCACCCCGCAGCACAGGGGAATTACGGGGCTCCTTCCTTTCTGCTGGAGGTGAGAGCAGAGCCAGGTCCTTTCTCCCCCAGACCAGGACAGCTGGGAAATTAACCCTTTCATGGGCACCACAGTGGACAGGAGGACTCAGCTCAGTGGTGCGCAAAGTTTTTTTGACTGTGGCCCAACCCGCTCCACCCAAACTTTTCTGCGGCCCTCCAGCCACCCACCCACGATGCCCAAATGTGTGTGCTTGTCTGTAAATACCTTAAACACTAAACTAGCGTGTTAGCCTAGTCGAGCATGACCATGTAGCTACGCAGCTGTAACGTGTGTTCCCTGCTGTGGGGGCTCCCTGCTGGGGACGGGGCTGGGGAGGCAAGCCCTGCGCCCACGGCCCACCTGCAGGATGGTCGCAGACCACTAATGGGCCACAGCCCCACGCTGAGAACCACTCACTCAAATCCCTTAGGCAGGACCCATCTCTGCCATGCCACAGCCTCCGCATGTGAGTGACACTGGGCCACCCCAGCCTGCCCATGGGGAGGAAACGGAGCCCAAGTGCTAAAGCTGAAGAGCTAAAAACAAAATTAAAAACAAAACAAAACCAAAAATGTTCATACCGTTCGCTTGGCGGCTACCCTCCCACCCCCACCGCCCTGGTGTGTGGCTGAGCTAACAGACACCCTGGGCTCGCCTGTGCCTCTCTACGCCTGTCTCCAGCGGGTGCCTCTGATGTTACATTGACACTGGACTTGCTTTGGGTTGTGGACTGTCTCTCGGCACTGGGTTTGTACAGCACTGGGCACTGGCTCCATGGCCTGTGTTCACTGTAAGCGGCAAGAGTCCGGGACTGCCCAGCTGATTAGCAGAGCGCCCACAGCCAGCGACATGTGTTTCTATGGGTGGTGCACATCTGCACATGCCTTGGTGCACAGAACAAAATTTATTCTGCCCATGGATGTGGAAAAAAGCAGAGGGAACCCTGCCAGTGAGTCTGGCTGCCAGGCGTGGTGCTAATGCAAAGAGTACGATCTGCCGGGAAGGGCAGGGCTGAAACTCAGGAGTCCTGCTCTGACAGCGACTAGCCAGAAAGACTTTGCGGGTGGGGAGGTGGCTAGATTGACCCCTCCCGGGCAGGAAGAGTCTGGGACACGCCGGAGAGCCACTCGGCCTCTTGCCTTGCACTGCAGTTCTCGTGGCCTAGACATTTCCTGCTGGGCCTGACTCCAGCACTGGCGTTTATGAGGTTGCAGGGGCGGGGGGGGAGGGCTGCATTTCTTTGCAGCTGGGACCCCCCCAGGAGCTGAGACATTCCAGAGCAAGCCCACACCTGCCGCTGGGAAGCATGGCCGACCCAGGAGCAGGCCCCCTGGCGGGCTGTGCGTGGGTGGGGCGAGAAGGTTACTAGGCCTGGAGGTGGGCAGGCAGCAAAAGGCTCCTCGCCAGCCCTGCTCAGCCGCCCTGACACGCACCAGCACAGCCAGTGAGTGCAAAGTACAGCCACCTTCCAGCAGAGCACTGGGCAGTGATTCCAGCAGGGTGCCGGACGCCTGGGTTCTTCCCTAGTTCGGGGCTAAGTGTGGCTATGGTTACAACGGGGGGCTGGCAGTTCAGGCCGCCTGGGTGTTTTTCCCCAGCTCTCTGTGGGGATGGGCTGCAGTGATTCCAGCAGAGGAGGCGCTGGGAAGCAGAACTCCCTTTCAGCCCCATCCTTTGGGGGCAGGTTCCCTGGGTAGTGCAGGACTTTTGGGTTCTCCTTCTGACACGGACTCAAGCCACTTGCCTGCTCCGTGCGGCTGGCTGTCCATGGAGCAGACCTCATGGGGGCCAGTCCTTGGAGGACTTGTGATGTATCAGCTGAGCTGGGTCGACGTCCCCCGCCCAGGGCTGATCTCAGCTAGTCATGACCATGTGACTTGGCACGTGCTGGGGCTGCTAAAAAGCATGACAAGAACCGGCTGCGCCAGGACAGCGCTTCCTGCCTGCATGATGGTCTGTCCCGGGCTCCTGAACTGGGAGACACACCGGTCCTGAGTCTGGCAGTACATCAGGCCATGTGGGGCTCCCCCCTCAATGGGCCCTGCAGTTCCAGGGTCCAAGCCATGCTGCACCAGGGCACCAGCCTCTCCCCATCTCGCAGCCCCCAGCCTCCAGCTCGTCCCCCCGCCACCCAAAGCCTCCTTCCCTCATCCAAGCGCCTTCCTTGCCTGTCCCTCCCTCTCCCAGCAACTGGGTCTGCAAGCCCAACCAATGGTCCCTCTAGTTGATTTTTCCATCATGCGTGGAATTAATTTTATCATGTGCACTGAGGAATGAGTGGATGTGCACCACCATAGAAACACACGCTGCTGGCTGGGGGCTCTCTGCTCACCAGCTGGGCAGCACCTGAACCCTTCCTGGGTGGCCGCCCCAGCGCTCAGCTTACAGGGACCGCTGGCTCCAACCCCCACTCCCTTCATCACCCACATCTCACCCTCCAAATCACAGGCCTGCCCAAGCCCAGTGCTGTATGAGCTTTGCACGAGCCGAGTAAGCCAGAGACAAACACCCCCTTGCTCCAGGTTTACTACACAGCCATCCACCTGTGTGTGAACAGAGCCGGACCCAGGGGGTTCTGTGCAGCACCTGCCCAAACGGCGCTTTGGGGAGATTCCCAGCTCTTTAGCATTTGACTGCGTAGGCCTGGCCGGATGGGTGAGATCCTGGCAGCCCCCAAGTGCTGGGGAATTTTGCAGCTGGATCACTGCCAGGACACATTTCCCAGCCACATGCAAGGTGGGGAATTCACCCCTCCCCTCCACCCCTGCAGCAGAATTCCCTCTATTGTTTCTTTTCACACCTAGCAGCACCGGGGTGGTGGAACCTGGCTGGGGCAGCTGCATTGGTGGCACGTTCGTTCATGGCCGTGGAATGATGCTGTGCTCACGGGATGGGCTACAGATGTCCCCGGGCAGAAAAATGTCCCCAGCCAATTTCCTCTGGCCCTTTGCAACTTGTGCTAGGAGTTGCTTTGCCTTCATGCTTTGCAAACATCCCCACCCAGTGCTTTGTTTTTGTCCCTCAGTTCCCAGCCGGAGGAAGCAGCTACCATAGAACCAGACCATGGGATAAAACACAGTGGAAAAGCCAATATCTCGCCTCCCAGCAGGGCCCTGTCCAAACACACCAGCTCCTAGACCTGCCTGGGAACAAACTCTACCTCCTGGCTGCCTTTGTGGGCCAGGGGATTTGCAGTCACAGAAGGGCTGAGTTTGGAAGCGGGGTGAAGAAGGACCCTGTGTACAGAATCTGTCCTACTCTTGGCCCCTTGTCAAGGCTGCAGCACCAGCCCAACTCCCACAGGGGAACCAGGTCTAATCTGGCTAGTGCCTGGTCCCCATGACAAAAGACCTCGATCGTCAAACAGTCCCTCTAAGCTAACTACCAAGCGCCCCCCACCCTCAACACAGTTAGAGCACCCAACCTTCAGATGTTTGAGGCCTAAATCATTCAGGGATTTGGCCTAAGAACCAGGTCCACCCCCAGGCCGCTGGGCTGCAGACCTTGAAACCCCTGTGAGTCTGAGGGCTGAAGACACGGGTGGTGTTTTGCAGAGGAGTTAAAAATACTGAAGGAATTATTGGGGTAAAAAAATCAGAGAGGAAGCCGTGTTAGTCTGTATCTTTGAGAACAACAAGAAGTCTTGTGGCACCTGGTAGCCTAACAGATGTTTTGGAGCATGAGCTTTCGTGGGCAAAGACCCGCTTTGTCAGATGCATGTGACTTTGGGGTAAAAATGCAGCTGCTTTCACTTCTGGATACTTGAGTACAATCAAGATGTGTGTGTACTTTTACTAAAGTAGTTTTCCAGTGGGCTGCTGGTGACTTGTACTTAAGTATATACCTCCCTCCCAGCAGCAGTACTTTTACTTAAGTAACTTTTGGGGTACTTTCCCCACATCTGACGTTTTGCCCCTGCCCCAGCCCAGCTGCATTTAAGTCCAGGCAGCAACTCCGCCTGGTACAATGTGAGCACCAGACAAGGGGCTTTTTAAAGCAAAGCCACTGGCTTCAGGGTTTCTGTGCCTCTGGGGCACTTGGCATTGGACACTGTCGGAAGACAGGAGACTGGCATAGATGGACCTTTGGTCTGACCCAGTGTGGCTGCTCTGATCAACCTCAGCTTCGCCAGCTGCACAGCGGGGACAATAATGCTGCCTTGCAAGGATGAATTAGCAAACAAACTGCAAACAGTTACAGAACAGAGCTCTGGGCCTTGAAACAAACCTGCGGTCACTTGGAAGGGTATGGCAACAGCAGGAGTAGAAACCAGGGCCTCCCATTTACAAAGACTCCTATGTTCCCAGCACCTGAATGAGAATCCCCATGCTCTATCAGCTGTATAGGGCCTATGACACACAGTTAAGATGTCCTTATTGTGTCCAATAGAGGGCAGCGGCATGTGCGCGTGCGCACACACATACACACACACTCTAACCCATCAGTTGCATTGTCTTGCTGGCAGCCCCGGGAGCCACAAGGTTACAGAATATGGACCAAGGGTGTCTGGGACAAGGCATTGCCTGGCCCACAGCCCCCTGCTGCACCAGCCCACACTGCCCCGGCCCCCGCTGCCCTACAGGGATGCTTGTGGGAAATCCTGCCTCACCCTTGTGGCTGGAGTCAGGGGCCAGCACATGTGGTTTCTTCCTGACTGTGGGGAGCGGCTCCCTGACCTTGCCCCAGGCCAGCTCGGAGGTCAGCTCCCTGCCACGTGTGCGACTGACAGCTGACTTCCTCAGTGCAACCAATGACCTCTGCCCCCTCCCCACCCCCCAGCTGGGCGGACGTGCGCTTTCGCATACGCCTGCAATGCACGGAGCCGGGCTGGGGTCCCTGAGCACCAGGGCAAGCCAGGGTCACATGCTCACCAGCTCCCCACAGTCCTGCCTGCACCCCACTGCCCTCACTATACGTGCCTAGAGTCCTGCACCACCCCACTGGTGGCCCATGGTGCTAAATGGCAGCCCCCCCAGCTCGTCCAGCCTGACACCTCCTGTCCTGCCCACCATCCCTCCTCTCCCCTGGTGCTCCAGGGTGCCTCTGGCTTCCCCGAGACAGCTCTGTGCTGCCCTGCAAGTCCTTGGCCCTCCTGGCCAGCGTTGGCCCTTGTCTGAGCCCCGCTGGGGAACTGCCTCTGCGTCAGCATCTCGCAGGAGCTGGGCTAAGAACTCCGTAACTCATGTCATTTGTGATGGAAGCTCAGGTACGAAGGGGCCTGCAGAGGCAGAGGCCACTGGAATCGGACAGGCTGAGATGGAGAGTGACTCTGCTCTCACTGGCCCTAGCCCCTTGCTTGGCTGCAGTGAGTTTCATTTGGGAATCCCAACTCCCCGAATGTCCCTGGGGATCCGCATCTGGGGGCCTGATCCTTTCCTCGGGGAGGCCACTGGCTGCAATGGGGGGGGTGGTCATTACCCCAGGGATCGATTTGGCCCTCTGCCTATTTCCGTCTCACACCATCAGCAGCAGGCACAGTTTGATTCCTTGGCTAGGTTCTGGTGCATCTGGTTACACATAAACAGGAGCTACAAAGGGCCTTTTGTCTGGCACCCTCCCCCGCCATACAAGCCTCCCGTGTTTCAATTCCCTTCACTAATTTCAGCCAGGGCAGAGACCAGCCTTGCAGCCGTGGCGTCCCGTGTGACCATTTCCACGGGCCGCTCCTGTGCGGCACCCCCGTGAGTGGAAGTGGGGTTAGTAAAACAGGGCAGTGTGGTCCTGCTAGGAGGTAGAGCAGTGGACTGGGGGCCAGGACTCCTGGTCTGCCCCCCAGCTTCAGGAAGGAGAGTTGTCTGGGGGGCTAGAGCAGGGGACGTGGGTCCAGGACTCCTGGGTTTCATTTGTAACTCGGTCCCTCACTCCAAGGATGACTTTGCCTCTGTTCTCACTGGGAGACTCAGTTTCCCCATTTGTAGACCAGAAACACGTTCAGCCCAGCAAGTGGTTTGGGAGCTCCTCAGTGTTTGCAAAACAAGGACACAGAGACGCTGGGCAGCACCTGTTTACCCCAGGAGCAAGACTGTCTTTGTAAGTGGGTCCCACTGTGACCTAGCACTGGACTGGGAGCCAGGAGCTACGGGGCTATTCGCAGCTCTGCCGCTCACCTTAGAGAAATGGCCTGCTCTGTGCCTCAGTTTCCCTGCCCCCCATTTAGATTGCTCTATGCAGGGCTGGCTTGTGGAGGGAGAGGGGGACCCTGATCTCAGCTGAGCCTCTAAGAGTGACTGCAATAAGTAACGCTGCTCAAAATATGGCCCCTGCCAGCTGCTAGAGCAGCAGCTCAGTACACAGAGCACCCCAAGGTCGTGAATTGTTACGAAGCCCAGGGTTTTTAAGCCCGGCTTCTGATCTGCTGGGGGCTCCGTGGGGAGGGGGGTGCTGTTGAGGCAGTTGACAGCAGGAGAGGATGGACAGAGTGTGGTAGCCTTGGCCAGGGTTCCCCCTAATTTTTTGCCCCTCCATGGGTAGACTAAATTTTGTTATGTGCACCAAGGCATGTGTGCTGTGCACCACCCATAAAGCCACAGGCTGAGGGCGCTCTACTAATCAGCTGGGTGGCCTCTGAATCTCTTCTGGTGGCCGCCCAAGTACTCAGCTTATGGGGAACACCAGCCATGGCAAAGGAGAGACAGGGCAGCCAGCTAAGACACAGCCATAGGTGGCCCTGTATCGGCCAATTGCCGGTATCTGCCTTCAGGGGAGTTACTCTTGATTTACACCAGGATGAGGCCAGATTGGGCCGGGGAATCTCTCTGTATAGCAGGCAGGACGCAGAACGGTTCCCCTCCCCCCTCCCCAATGCAGGAACTGGCTTCCTGAAAGCTGGCCCATGTGACTTCCCGCTATGATGCTATTACCAGCACTGTTGCTGGGCAGAGCAAACTGCTGGCGGGCGTGGGCGCCTGTGTGAGCGCACAAGCAGGCCTGTGTGTGTTCAGTAGGGGCCAATCGGCGCAGAAGCAGCCCTGGCTTCTGCAGAGCAATACCCTGGTCCTTGTGGCAGCTTGGCTTGTGTGAGGGCTCTTCCCTGTGCAGTGGGACTGGGAGGGAAGTGGAGTCTAATGGTTAGAGCAGAGGCGGCCAGCTATTGGACTACTGGGTTCTGCTCCGGGATCTGAAGGTGGAGAGGGGCTTGGTGGGTTATCTCAGAGGGAACTGGAGGTCCCGGTGCACTAGGCCCCTTCATGGTGTTGCAGATAAAGCTGGCTGCCGAGGAAGGCAACATCTGCACTGGTTCACTACAAGGTGTGAGCTCAGCTAGCCCTGGGGTGGGTTACCAGGAAGACCCTCTAGATAGGGCTGGTATGTCCCAGGTGGGCTGTGCCTCTGGCCCAGACACCTGGGCACCAGACCTGACCTCGAACAGAAGGAATAGGAGCACACTATTGCCAGAGTGTGCGCAGAGAGCAAACGAGAGAGCACAGGAGTCTGTGTGTATCTTAATGCCCACGGCCACGTGGATCCACACATGTACCAGCACCATTAGGGCACGTGTCCGGGTGCACAGGTGAGCAGGAGCAAGGGGAGGCATGCTGGAAAGTGTGTGTGTGAGATGCATCTCTGAACTGACATGTAGAGGTGTGAAAATCTGAGAACACGTGAAAGTGCATTTTCACAACAGAGCGTGCAAGTGCATACGTGTCTTCATCTGTGTGCTTAAAATTAGGCACATGCCTGACAGTACGTGTGCATGTGTGTGCCCATGTGAAAACTGTACTGCCAGCCCCCCGCTGGGAAACCAGGCTGCTAATTCCCCAGGAAAAGTCCCAAATCACTCTGGGAATGGCTGTACCACAGCGATTGCTGGAATTGCTGCTGTAAATAACCTTTCTAAATACAGATAGGAGGGAAGTTCTCAGGGTCATATCCCACGATCCCCGGAACACACTCACGCCCAAGGCAGCATAGTAATAAATGAGCACACAAACAATCTCTATTCTGTGTCATGGGGCACCGTATCAGCTGCTCTGCTCTGCTGTGCCCCAGAGGTGGCTGCATTGCAATAGTGGCTGAGCAAACTCCATGCCATTGGGCACTATATCAGCTGCTTTCCTCCACCCCCTCCCCGAGGGGGTTGCATTTCAGGGACAAATGAAGTGACTCCTATATGTTGCTTGTAATCACAGAGTCATCAAGACCAGGAAGGACCATAGAGACTTTACCCTGAGCTCTCAGACCAGAGAATTGTATGCACTTACTGCTACCCTGAGCCCAGGCTCTTGCAAGGGGCAGGGCCAGGGGGCAGCACAATATGCTCTGCCACGGTTGCAGCAGGGCCAGGTGAGTGCAGATGCTGCATGACCAGTTTCTAAGAAATTATCTCACTCTCCCTCCTACCCCACCCCCCGGTTTCAGAGGACCCGGGATCAGCTCACTCATACACGGTGACTTTCCCAGCAGCTACAGAGGGCCCGTAAGTGCCAGCTGCAGTGTTCTAGGTGCCAGTGCTTTCCAGCCCATTTTGCACTCATGCAAATGATGGCACAAGCGTAAAGAAGACACACGGCCCCAAGTTTCAGCTGAGACATAAAGTCCAGGCTTGGGGTGCCACACAGTTACTGTAAATCCCCTGGTGACTTCTGTGTCCTGGGTAAATTCCAGTCTGGGTAGTTACCCTTTAGCATCTTTCAGGTTCCCTCTGCAGTTTCAGCTGACAGAGGCTCGTCACTTGTCCTCGGATAAACTCTTGTGTGGAGCTGCTGTGAACCATCAGAATGTTGCCTGCATCCCACCCCAGAGGTGGTCACATTTCTATGCTGGGTGAATGACTGCTGTGCAGCATTGCAGTGCCTGGAGTCAGCTGCTGTATCCAACCTACAGTGGTTTTGTTGGGTTACTATTAGTAACAATAGGTTAATTGCAACTCTGCTTGGGCAGGCTAGGGTAGGAAGCGCAATAATAATATCAACCGATAGCTCATCTGCAGTGCTCTGGGGGAGCTTTCCCTCCATTAGTCTCAACATGCTTTGCAGAGGGGTGTCAGGGTCATTTCTCTCATTGTGCAGACCGGGAAAACTGAGGCATGAAAGTAGAGGTGACTTGCCCAACAAGTCATGGCAAAGGCAGGAAAAGAATCCAGGAGTCCTGAGACCCAGCCGTTGTCCTAACACACGACCTCATGAAAAGACATAATCAAGAATTACCAATGCTAAGATGGTCTCGCCTACAAAGCCGAGGCAGACGCCAGCCTTCAGCAGATGCTCACAGTTAGCTTTGCTTGTGGCTGTGGGGACAGTCCCCTGTGTAGAAACCCCGGAGATGCAAAAAGCACCAGGGGAAATACAGCTGCAGGCGTCCTCGGCTGCAGAAATGCAAGGGCTGCCTGCGCAGCTGACGGACTGGCTCTTTGGATGCCTCTTCACAGTTGCCCTTCCAGGCATGGGCTGCTGGTGCCACAGGGATGGACAGCTGCGAGATCCTTTCCCAACTGTCCTGTGCAGGAGCCCTCAGTTGGCCAAACTTACTGCCTGCTGGACACAAGGGGCTACAGCCCCTCAGGGCGATCAAATGCAGATCTACAACAGGCTCAGCAAGAGAGTTGGGACTAGGAGAGGATCTCCAATAGAAAGCTACAAGCCAGCCAATCAGGGTGGAGCATCCCGTCTCCAATGGCAACCAGAGATGGAGGCACCAAGTGGAATTCCTTCCTGACCCCGCTGGTGGCCACCGGCGCTATGCCCTGAAGTATGAGGCAGGCCTTCCAGGTGCCGTCGGGGTCTGTCTTTGCTCAGACTAACACCTAATTTACTACATCAGGCTCATGGTCACAGACACCACAGGTATTCAACCCATGCAGAAACCAGGCAGCTGCTGATAGGCCGGTGTCTGTCAGTGGCAAGTCTGGCGGTGGGGTGCAGACAAGTAGCTACCCAGACTTCTGGGGTCTAGTCCCAGCTCTGCTACCAACCAGCTGTTGGATGAGGTTGTTTTAGGTCAGAACGAGCCATGAGGCCACCTAGTCGGACCTCCTGTATAACGTAGGCCAGAGGTTTCGCCCAGCACCTCCTGGGTGAATTGGACCCTTGCTAAAGTGTCTCTTTCAGAGATGCCTCCTGCTTGGATTTGATGCCCTCGAGACGTGGCAAACTCATGGCTCCCCAGGCAATTTGTGCCAGTGGTTACTCACCCTCGTTTTCACTGACTTATCTCCACTGTGATGTGCTCTGGCTGCAGCATCCAGCCCCAGGGAGGGGAATCGGACCCAGGCTAGCTGCATTCCCAAGGTGGACCACACATGCACAGCACAAAGGCCGCCCTCTGCTGAACCTCCAACCCAAGCAATTTTTCAAGCTCCCGGGGCACTGAGTGGCTGAGGATTCCCTGCCTGATTCCCACCCACCCCCTTCCTCTGAGCTGGGCGCAGGAGAGTGCAGATGGGAGAGGGGCTCTGGGCACTCCAGCTCCCAGTCCTAGGGAAGGAGCAGAAATCTGCTCAGTGGAATACTGCTCTGCCCTGAGGAGAGAGCACACAGCTGGGGCCACAGCTGTGCTAAGTCCCCTTTATACCCAGCATGTTCCATACACAGCCATCCCGCACTGCAGCTGTTCCCACTCCCGGGATTACTCACATCAAACTGCGGCCCCTCTCTGCCCACACGCATCAATCCTGGCCCACAGCTCCACAAGGCCTGGGCTTCCCTCAGCCCTGCCAGTGCATCTCAACCCAGGATTCCAGCCCAGATCCTTCCTCCCCACTCTCCTGCTGCTCAGCCCTCAGCTCCAGCACCGCAGGGCCCGGCGAGCACATGCAACTCTGCCAGCGTACATCATCCCTGAGCTCCGGCCGCACTGGCATTTTTTGCGTGGTATCACTGCCCATCTGCAGCAGCCCTCCGGTGATCCTGGAAAAGGGGCTTGCGATTGGACATTGTGGAGAGTTTGTGATGCAGGTGCCCACTGTATATTCAGCTGAGACCTGGCAAACTTTGGACAGGAGCTGGGATCTGGCACCAGGGTGCAGAAAGTGGCGAAGGGGAGTGGGATGCTGACTGCTCCCTGCACATTCATCCCAGGGCAGGACGTCTGCTCTGACTTGTGAAAAAGGTAGATGTTTGTGCAGACTCATCTACTCCCTTGGAAGAAATCCAGTAAAACTCTCAGGCGCCATCTGGAACCACCTGGAAGCAGGCACCTTTCACCTGCGGTTCAGCTCAGGCAGTGTTGAAAAAGGGACATTCCGAATCTCACATTTCAAGAGCACTTGGAAGGCTCCCCAGGGGTGTCTCGTGCTGTGCAGTCAAACAGCACCAGGGAGCTGCAGCCACCCTAGGGTGGGATTGAACAGCCAACTAGCACAAAGCCAGGGATAGAGTGGAAATCAGGGACAATCATAGATTTGATGGAGGCTGTTGTGAAGGCCAAGACGACAACAGGGTTCAAAAAAGTCCTAGATAAAGTCATGGAGGATAGGGTCAGTGTTAGCCAGGACAGGTCGAAAGGGTGACCCCAGCCTCTCTTTGCCACAGGCTGGGGAAGGGATCACTTCATGATTCCCTGTTCTGTTCATTCCCTCCAGGGTATCTGGCAGTGGCCACTGTCAGCAGACAGGCTCCTGGGCTAGATGGACCTTTGGTCTGACCCAGTTTGGCCGTTCTTATGTTCTCATGACGACAGAGCAAGAGCTCTGGCCCTGCTGCCAGCATGAGGGAAGGTTAATGTTTCTTTAGACCCAACAGACCTTTGGCTGCTGAGATTTCTCCCAAAGACCACCACTAAAAAGCATGTCCCTGCAGAGACAGTATGGGCTAGTGGATAAGGCACAAAACTCTAGGTTAAATTCCCTGTGGCTGGGTAACCATGAGCGATTGGCCTCGTGTTGTGACTCAGTTTCCCCATCTTTAAAATGGGTCTAATGATCCTGCTCTCCTTTGGGGTGTACTGTGAAAGGTGTCATATTGGGACTAAGTGCCGTTATGTGGTGTAGTGCACTGGGAAAAGCTGTAGATCTCTGAACCGACCAATCCAGGGAGCATATGCATCCAAAGCCACGCCCTCCGCTGTCAGTGGCCCCTCTCTGTTTTCTTTATGCATGACACTACCGCCTAGGGCCTGTGCCGTGGGAGCCGTGTAGTGCCAGGCTGCATGCACTGGTGCCTCAAGCTCTGTAACTGCAGCTTCCGGGGCCAGCAGCCCAGATTTTGCTGAGCCCTGTGAAGATCAAAGAGCCCTTCTGCTGGCTTGAGCGGCGCGCTGTTCTCTTCCCGGCCCCCCTGGGGCTGGCATGCCACCCAGGCAGCCCCAAACACACTGAACTGCCAAGAGCTTAGTCAAGCGCTAAGGAACAGCCGGGGCTCCAGCAGACCCGGTGCTGAGGCCGCACATGCATGGTTAGGAGACCTTCTGCTCAAGAGTCCCTCTCGTTTGTCCATCCATGGGCAGAATAAATGTTGTTATGTGCGCCGAGGCATGTGCGGATGTGCACCACCCACAGACACACCCACTGCCGGCTGTGGGCGCTCGGCTTATCAGGTGGGTGGCTGCCCAAGTGCTCAGCTTACAGAGAACCCGGTACCAGTGCTCAATTCTTCTTACAGAGAACCCGGTACTCAATCACCTAATGGAGCTCCTGGGCACAGGTTCAGTAAGGGATCTGCAGCTGGCATGGCCATGGGAGCGGGGATAGCCCCTATTTTCCCAATCCTATTACACCAGTACCCATGTATCAGGTGTGAGGGCTGGGTCTTGGGAGCTAGCAAGGGGGCAGAGGTTTGGTTTGCCTCCAGCCCAGGTTGTGTGGCGGCTGGAAAGACAGGCATTCAGTGGGGCTGAGCCTGGTGAACGGCCAGGCCCCACAAAGCAGCGAACCTGCTGGTTAGCAATGAGGCTCGGAAGCCAGGCCCAGCCAGGCTCAGCTCCCCCGCAGCCTGCGTCAGATGGCAGCTGAGTGCTGACTGCGGGGCAGAAGCGTGGAGGAGCCCTTAATGGGCAATGCTGGGATTGAAGGGCCCAGGGAGAGCACTGATCTTGCAGCCTGTAAGTGCTTCGCCCAGAGCTGAGAAGGGGGTCATGCCTAGTGGTTAAAGGCTTGCCAGCCCCGCACCTAAGTTCTGCTTGTTGTGTCTGTTTCCCACCTGGACAATGGGGCTCATAACCCTGTCTATGAAGCAGCGTAAGGTCTTTCAGTGCCACCCGAGGGCTGGCTAGGAAGATGGGCTTGTAGGGCTGGGGATGAGGCCTTCCGGGGTCTCATCTCATCTCTGCCAGTGACCTTGGTCAAGTCATTTTGTGCTGCCATAGTTTCTCTTTCCCATCCTTTCTCCGGCCCACGGTTCTACTGCAGGGTCTTCTAGGCAGGGCCTGTCTCTTGTGCTGCGGCTGTGGTAATGCCCCGCACAAAAGACCCTCTACACCCTGATGTGAGGAGCATCCCCGGAGCATGCAGATGGTGGCGGGGGTGGGGGGGTGGTGACTAACCCGGGGGCGGGGGGGATGCGAAATGTGCCCGATCCTGTTCTTAAAAATCCCTCGGAGCGTGTGGTTTCCTGTGAGCTTTCCCCAGCCATCACTGCTGGTAACAACCAAAATATTTATGCTACGTGGAAACTCTTGTTTCTAACCTAGTTCAGCTTAGTCACCGGCCTCGTGAAAGGTCAGCCTCCCCCAGCTGCCCTGCAGCAAAACACACCCCCTGGGTGCAATGGGCCACCCTTGGGGCTGGATGACTAATGGGGAAAATAGACACAAAGCAAAGCCACTTCCCTAGAGACGGCCAGGAAATTATGGGCCAATTTGTCTCCGAAGCAATGAGCCGGCCTGGAAATGTACCACATCCCTGTGCCACTCAGCCAGGCCAGGGGATTGACTGGGAGTGGGAAACACCCGCCTGCGTCCTTGCCCAGAGGTTCTAGGCTTAATATCCCAAAAGGCGAAGCCCCACCTCCTGGAGGTCACAGGCGAGAAATTCATGCCAAGCTAGCAATCGGCTCCCAGGCATGTCAGAATCAGCTGACCAGCTGGATCTGTTCAGAGGCTCAGCTGACACCAGGAGTGGCCCCAAGATACTCTATGATCCTCCCTCGGATATTTCCTGGGGACACAAATTACTCATCCAGCTCCATGGCTAATGCCCAAGAAACTCACCACTGCCCCTCCTTGAGGCTCCTCTGGTCTCACAGAAGCTCCCAAGACAAGCATCTGATCCCAGCGACACCCAGCGGATCCCAGCAGTAAGCCCCGAATGCCCGTTCAGACCCTGCCTGCCCCCTGCGTTAACCCTCAGCGTTGTGCTAGTGATTAGGAAACTGATCTGTTTCCTGTTGAGCCAGGGTGAGACGGATCCTGCCTGGGCCTTACTGGGGTGAGCACCCCCCGCCTTTACATTCAGCACTGGGCAGCTTCAGTCTCAGGCTCTTGCCAGGAGAGGGTCAGGTGCTGCCCAGCTGATTAGCAAAGTGCCCTCAGCAGCAGCGCCTGTGTCTACAGGTCTTCTGTGCACATTATACAGGCCTCAGTGCACATAACATTTGTTCCACCCCTGGATGGAACACGAGAGGAAAAATTGCCTGGGCTCTGTGGAGACCAGACGGTGGTTCTCAGTGCTTCAAACCCCTCTGCCCCCACAAGGGGACAAACGACATTGGAAATATCATTGTGTCTACCACAGAGGCACAGCGGGCCGGGATTTAAACCTGTAACTGACATGACCACAGTCCATCCTGCTGAGCAATAGAGCCTCTGCGCTTTGCCAGCTGGGGTCTCCGCCCCAGGCTGGGTCTGCATGGCAGTCACAGGAGCCATGCACAGCTAATGCACACAGGGCCAAGCCTGCATTTCTTTAGCTAGCTGGGGTGGGTCCCCGCTGCAGCCGCCCAGGGCTGGAACATGTCCAATAGTGGGGCTGCTGGAGGCCAGCCCCCTTACCACTGGCTGTGTCCCTCCTCCCAGGGCCAGGGCTGTGGCCTCAGACAAGGTCAGGGATAAGGGGGCCAAGGCTGTGGCCAGCAGCTGGGACCCCTCTGAGGCTGCGGGTGTGAAACCTGGGGACTAGCTCCCTAGTCTCCCTGCGTATGGCATCACCACAGTCTGGCTGAGTCTGCCCAGCCCCTGGGTCATTACTCGAGGGCCTAGGTGGATTCTAGCTGGCTCAGGTACCTCTACAGGAGCTGTCTGCAGCCGCTCTCTTGCCTGCTGTAGAGACACAAACCCAGCTTTTGGCAGCCAGCTCTTCGGGGCAGGGACTGTCTGTGATGGGGTGGTCCCGCCAAGTGCCAGGGCGTCCCAGTGCAGGACTGAGGCTCCAAAGTGCTACATGGCAATAAATAACAGCGACTACCCCATACCCTTCTGGCGCTCTGCTGCCCCATACGGCAGAGGGCTGCTCCCGTTTCCTTCCCCCTGGCTAAGCAGCAGCTGTCACACCCATCTCCGCCCTGTGCAGGAATAACGCCCTTTGCCCTCTGCAGGGACCCTGGGCGCTCAGCCAGTTTGCTGAAGGCGTGGGAGGTCCTGGCCCTGTGCAGAAACCCAGCTGGGTTTCGGGGTGGTGCCCAGGCCTAGCATGGGGGGGCTGCAGCTGCCAGTGGAGTGTCTGCCCTGCTCCCCCATCCCCACCCCTCCTACAGCTCTAGGGTGCATAATGGTCACTGCTCAGTGCAAGAGCAGCTGCCCCAGGGGCTTTGAGAGGCAGCTCAGAACACGGGCGGGTGCGTCTCAGATCCTTTGTGTCTACGCAACCCAGGGCCCCCTTCCTCCGAGCGGCAGAGGCAGGGGCAGGGCAAGGGCAGGGGCAAGGGAGCTGGCACAAGGGGTGGGGGCTTGGGCTAGGGCTAGGACTGGCCCGCTGATGACTAGCCACTGCCTAGTGGGAGAGCCACAGGGGTTCGCTCAGGGTGGTCTTGAGCCCAGGGTGTGTGGCTATGAAGGGGTGGGGTGTGTGTTTCTGTCTGCGCCTGTCCAGGGGTGGGGTGTTTATAGTGAAAGGAGGGTGTGTGAGGCTTGGGGGAAGATGTCGTGTGTGGCAGGGAGCTGTGTGTGTGTGGAAGGTGGTGTGTGTATGTGTACACAGAGTGGGTTGTGTATTCCTGCAGCTGGAGTTGTGGGGGCGTGGGATACAGCGGGGGTGGTGTATGCATGAGGGCTGTAGGCAGGGGATGATGTGTGTGTGAGTGCTTTGTGTGGTACACAGAGGCAGTTGTGTGTGCAGGGAGTTGCGTGCTGTAAAGAGGGGATTGTGTATGTTTGGGGGGTGCTGTGCGGGTTGGTTGTGTAAGCAGGAGCATTGTGGGGTACACAGAGGCGGGTGAGTGAGTTGTCTGGGCAGGGTATGCATGCAGGGGGGGTGTGTGCTGCATGGAGGGGGTTGGGTACGTGTGGGGGCTGTTCGGAGGGTGCTTTGTGCAGAGCGTTACTGGGGCTTGTGTGGTACAGAGGGTTTGAGCTGTGTGACGGGAGGTGTGTGTGTGTGTGCGTGCGTGCGGTTGTGTTTGCAGGAAGGGGCTGTTTTGTTGTGGGGGGCAGTGCCTAGCACACCAGGGTCCCCATTGCGGCGTAGTGCTCTATATACCCAGCATGGGCAGAGCCAGACATGTGTCCACATGCCGCTGAGCTAGTGTGGGGGGGGTGGATGCCCCAGAGATGGGCAGAGGGGTGGGCTGCCCCCTCTGGTCCCTTACCCCAGGGGAGGCTCTCTGCCAGGGGAGAGGAGAACTGTCCACGCCCGGTGCTGAGCAAAGGCGCGTGGTGCTGGGAGATGGGGGTGTTCCCATGGTGCTGAGCTCAGGGAGACAGCACACGCAGCCCCTGCGGGGGATTAGTGTCTCCCTGATGGAGCCAGGCCCTGCACAAGAGGGGTGGGGGATGGGAACTTACCGACCGGGCAGCTGGGGATTTTGGGGCAAAGCTGCTTTGCCTTCAGGCCCTGGGCTCCGAGGCTTGGCAGGAACAAGTGGAACAGGCTAATTAACTCTTAGGAGCCAGGCTGCCTGTCGCAACGGGGCAAACAAAGGGGGCAGCTGCTGCAAACAGATGGCAGGCCAGGCCGGGAGCCCCAGCTGCCACCCAGCGCCGGCTGGCTCTCAAGAGCTGCATTGTTCTCCCTTCTGCGCTTTTACCTGCTGTCCCAGCCCTGGGCTGCTCTGTTCCCCACCGATCTCCTCCCTAGGCTGGTCGTTTGCCAACCCACCTCTGGCACCGGTTCCCTGTGCAGGGAGCTGAGGAAGAAAGGGGATGGAGCTGAGCAGAACCCAGAAATAGCACTGGGAAAGGGAATTCCTGCTGGAGACAGCAGGGAGGAAGCCCAGGGAACTCATTCAGCCAGCTGGTCTCCCAGATGTGCTTCCGCTGCTGCCTGATCCTAGGCAGGCTTTAGGCTCCCGGTGTCTGGATCCTGCTCTGAGCTAGGTCATGTCATGTCCAGCGCTCTCAGTTTCTCCAGCTGTAATGGGGGCTTGGTGCTACTTCCCCGGCGTCGTGAAATGATTTCAGACCAACAGATGAAAAGAGCTAGTGCTGCCGGCCCTTGGAAGGGGCTGGAAATTGGGCTCCGTGGCCAACGTATAGAATGGAGCTCTGGGGCTTTGTCCCAGCCCACGGGGAGCCAAGCCCCTTGGAACGTGAGCTAGTCACGCCTACTTGGGTGAGACCCAGTCCTGTCTCTAGTCGCACCCCCGTCCGCCCTGCCTACAGCTCAGCAGATCTGCTCTGCTTGTGGGGAGCGATAAGCAGCAGCGGGTGTTTTATCTCTCCTGGTGCATTGCCCTTATAGGAAGTGGGCCCCGATCTCTTGAGTGCGCTCCGAGGCCCTGGTTAGATCTGTGTCTTCTTTCCTTCAGATTTCTTAGTAAAACCCTCTTCATTCTTAGCAAGCGGCTTCGGAATTCTGAGAAAGTGGGGGCCTGACAAGTGAAACTGACTCAGCTGTAGACACAAGGCAGCTGATCAGCTACCTCTGGTAGCTTCTCCTAGAGGCGGCTGTTCTGTGTTAGGGAGGAGCTGTCCCTTGCCAAAGACCTTACAATCTAAATAAGTAGGGCAGACACAGGAGGGGCTGTTAACCGCTTTTTGCACTTGGGAACTCAACTGCTTTACCCATGGTGGCAGAGGTAGCACTAGCACAGGGATCTCCGGACTTCCAGACAGTGCTTTACCCACCAGCCCATAGGACTTGCTGGCTCAGCCCCCTCATCAATCTAGTTCAATAGTCTGTCTCTGACTCTGCCTAGCATCGCATGCTTCAGAAGGTGCAAGAAACTTCTCATCAGGCAGACAGATGAGGAATAAGCTGCTTCCCATGTTAGATTGTCTCCTGGTCCCCTTAGTTTAAATTGTTTCCAGTGATGTGCTGAGAAACAGGGACTGCGTTGGAAGCCACAGGAGAGAGGACCATGCAGTGCTAAAGCCTGGGATTTTAACTTCAGGGTCTGGGCAAGGACCACGCACTGGCATAACCCCTGGATTCTGTGCTGATTAGGTCTCAGTTCTGGGCCCCACTTTTTATGGAAGAGATGCAAAAATTGGAAAGGGTCCAGAGAAGAGCAACTAAAATGATTAAAGGTCTAGAGAACAGGAGCTATGAGAGAAGATTAAAAGATCTGGGTTTGTTTAGTTTGGAAAAGAGACAACGGAGAGAAGACACGATCGCAGCTTTCAAGTACCTAAAAGGCTATTAAAAGGAGGAGGGAGAAAAATTCTTCTCTGATGATGGGACAAGAAGCAATAGCCTTAAACTGCAGCAAGGAATGTCTAGGTTGGACATTATGAAAAATTTTCTGCCAGGATGGTCAAACACTGGAATAAATTGCCTGCAGTCGTTGTGGCATCTCCACCACTGGAGGTATTTAGGAACAGGCTGGATAAATATCTAACAGGGATGATATAGATGGTGCTTGGTCCTGCCGCGAGGGCAGGGAATTGGACTTGAAGACCTCTTGAGGTCCCTTCTTGTGCCAGTATTCTATGATTCTCTGAATGGTCCATGGAGCAGCCCCTATGCCCAATCTACACCAGGAAGTTAGCTGAGCCTAACCCATCACGCAGAGCTTTGAAAAATTTCCCACCCTGCATGACACACATAAGCCCTGGTGTTGGTGCTGCTAGGTTCCCGGCAGAGTTCCAGGGTGGTGGATTAACTACTGTGCAGGAAGAACCCTTCCTCGTGCTGTATCTGTCTATACACCAGGTGGAGTTTTTAGTTTCGGGGAACTCCTTGGTACTCTGTTCTCAGGAACACACAGGCAGCGCTAGGGGAATGCCTTGTCCACCCTGGGACTAGAATGCAGATACCCTGTGTCCCGGTCTGTCACACAACTGGCAGAACAAGGGCTGCAGCCACTCAAGCATCCCACTTGTGGTCCTGCCAATGTACCACAGCCCTGCCCTGGAAGAGGGAGAAATAGAGCAGGCAGCTTAGGATCCACAGCTTATTCAACCTGGAGCCTATCTGCTAAGATCACCAGCCAGGGAGCGCTGGCCATTGACTAGATGATGTGATCAGGCCAAGAGCCACTGGCACATTGCACAGAAGTTATCAAACAACCAGCAGCTGGTAACAACTGACCATGAGGAACCTTCCACGCCCTGGATGACTACAGTGGTTCCTGCTGGCCTTTCAATGAGCGATCAGGACTTTTTTTGTCACTGCTTGGAGGATAACTGAAACAGCCTCTGCTGGACCAGCCTTTCAGCTTGGAGCTCGGCTCTGTCCAGTCTTCCACCACCGCCAAATGGGACTGGAAGGCAGAAAAGAATCCACCACACTTTAGCCACATGTGGAATCGGGGCTGGGCTTATCCCCACCTGGCATTAGTGGGTGCGGGTCCATGGGAGTCAAAGGGCCAGAACACCTGTGGGTGTAAATGGCCGAGTTCCATCAGCAGCCATGGGACCGGATTCCCAGTGGGTGTCAACTGGCATGGCTCCGTTGACGCTGAGGGCACTATGTCAGTTTATACCTGCTGGGGAGCTGTCCTGGGGCATTTTCAAGGGGAATATGTTGTTTAAAACAAAGTCTGTTTGGTAAACAAAATGTGACAGCACGAGGCATTCAACCTGAAATGCTCAAAGTCACCTCTGCTCCCTTGGATTAAAAGCAACCCAGGCCCTTCAGAGCACGAATTACACTCCAGAAACAAATGCAAAAGGGAGACATCCACATTCCAGTGCTGGCTGGGAGCCAGGCATGAAGTCACCTGGATGGAATGCCTCCCACACTTGCGTCTACATCCTGCCTGGAACACTCTTTGGCCCGAGACTCTGCACTTGGGGTGGGGGCTGGGGCTGGGGCTGGGGTGGAGAGAGAAGATAGAGCTTCCTGCATCGCACTGGGATGAGTGACTCCCAGGTAGGGCAGAGGAACAAGTACCTGCTGTAGAAATTACACCTCCCGATAGCTGGGCAGAAGCATCTAGACCAGTGGTTCCCACCCTTTTCGGTAACTTGGCACGCTTCAACGAGACAATTCCACGGCACACCCACTTTTCACTCACAGGCAGAAGGAGGCATGAGAATTTATACCACATCCCAGCTCTAACAGGCTCCCTACCCTCTTATCACAGCATGGATGTGGGGAGGTGAGCTCCCTGCCAGTTCATTTGGGCCAGGAAGCAGCATTTCAGCTGCCTCCTCGCATGAACAGGGTCCTGTGGGGTCAGCATTTCCCCTCATTGCAGAGCCACTGTGGGCAGTGGGAAATTGACCAACCCTGTGTCATCTGGGACTCGGGTGGGCTTCCGCCTTGAGCCCCAGCTGGCATGGGGTCTTCAGTTCCCCCTCTCCCACATGGTGGCTCTGTGCAGAGTGACAGCAAGGGGAAATTGACAAAATTTCATGGCACATTTGGACAGTTCCAGCGGCACACCGGTGTGTCGCAGCCATTGATCTACGTGTTCAGCTCCATTCTACTGCCCCAAGAAGCATAGAGTAGCCACAGTGCAGTGAGCTCAGGCCCAGCACCCTATGCTGGGGGACTGCTGCAGCTATAGATCAGCTAGGGAAGGCCCCTGCACAGGGCAGACTTTAGGGAGTTATTTACACCTGTATTCAGGCGGTTGCTTGCTGCAAAGGTGGCACAAGACACCCTCGGGGAAACTCAGGCCAGTTTTATGTCGCTGCAACTGCACCAAGATACTCCTAAGAAAGAAGAACCAGGTTCAGGCTCCTGAAGCAGAACTCGCAGCAACCTGCAAACTTGAACCAGAGCAGACTTGTTAGGGACAGAATGTCTCCTCATCAAGTTAAGCCGCCTATTTTTCCTTCTTCTTGGAAGGGTTCCCTTTGTTGTTGCTGCGAGGTCACAGGATCTCTTAATTCCAGCACGAGCCAGAGCAGTGATCTCATTGGAAAGCAATGGTGTTAACAGCTGGGCAGTTCTCAAGTGTTTGTTCCCAGGATGGAAAGTTAAGAGATGGTACAACTTCGTCGCCATAAATCAGCTTTGTCCTCTGGACTAGGCCCTGAAGAACATGCACTGTGGCAAAAACTTTGCATTAGACCGATTGTGCCTTCAATCCCTCCTCTTTCTACTGAGACTTCCAAGAAAGGGGGGCTATTGGCCAACATGCCAGGGATTTCTGGGACACTGGCATCTGCTTACTGGCAAGAGAACAGAACGACAGGGCTTTCGAAGAATGCACTTCACAAATGGCAGCTTTGAAAGGCAACCAGAATGTCCAGCCTGGAGCCAACAGGCTGGCAAAAGCAAAAGAACCTGAAAAACAAGATGCCCATAGAACAGCATCTGGACCAAGATGTGAAGGGAGAAAATTGCATGCATGACTTGATCTGCTCAGCTAGTGCGAAAGAGCTGTAAAGGGGGTTCCCAGCCCTGCCTCACTGGGGTAAGAATAAATACTTCAAACATTTTTAATTTTTCAAATACTACAGCAGTGTGATAAGTATCTAAAACATGTACAATCTGATGTTGGAGGATGGACAACCAGTAAGCACTTACCTAAAGCACCTTTCCTTTCATGATCACTTTTGGAGAAGAGAACCAACGTGAGTAAATCAAACAAAAAACTCAAGAAACCCATGGCCAGAATGGACACATTGGGGCATTGTGAGATAGTTCTGGAGGCCAATAAAATCAAATTTAATAATGCTGTGTCTACACTAGCCTAAGGTCAACCTCGTAAATTCGAATTTGGCATTATGCCTTGTGAAAAAACAGGAGTAGAAAAGTTGACCTCAAGACCCCTTAAAATCAACCTAATGATAACTCTAGTGAAGACAGGTACATTATAAAATTGACCTAAGTCCCCTAAAATTGGTTTTATGCTCTAGTGTACAAGTCTCAAAAGCTATAGCTTGACAGAGCACTTTGAAGAAGGAATTTAAGGCAGTGCTCTGACATTCATGCAATCTGGTTCTGCTAGACTTATTTTGTGATCTCAGCAAGTCACTTCATCTGTGTGCCTTGTGTCTAAAATAGGGGTACAGGTTGAACCTCTCTAATCCAGCACCCTTGGGATCTGACCAGTGCCGAATGAGAAAATTTGCCAGATTGCAGGAGGTCAATATTGTCTAGCACATTACCAGCACTTCCACTGCTGACTGGGCTGTGAGAAGACATTTAGAGATAAATTACAGCTAAGCCACAGCATGGAACACTGGGTGACTGGAAACAAACTTTTTGGGACCACAGGAAACTTGGCCACACGCATGGTAAGTGGTCGTCCAGCTAACTAAAGTCATGCTGAATTACGGATGTTGCCAGATGAGAGAATTCCAGATTAGAGAGGTTCAACCTCTACTGATACCCGACTGTGGGGTTAGGAGACATTCAGCCACTACGGCAATGGATGGAAGATATGTAACTAGATTGAGTCCAATGAGAAGGTAAATATAACCACCTACAAGGACTTGGAATAAATTCCCCACCAAAACGATGGAAGATTCACTGTCTGGGGCATTTAAACTGCATACACGCTAAGAAAGAATGCTGGAACATGGTGGTGAGGTTTTGGACCCTGCTGGATTAGATTTCATTAATAGGTTGCATCCATCTCTAATTTCTATGAAAATTCTGGACTATTTTTGTCATGTCACTGTCTCGCTACGTGCAGAAGCACCAGGGGAGACTTGCACAATGCTGCACTGCGACACCATAAGTTGCACATTGCTGTTTGCATGCTATTTCAGAAAAACATCTTCAGCTTGCATCTATTAAAGGAAATGGGCCTAGCCCCATACCACAATATGAAGTAAGATCTTCAGCACGAATGCAAAAGAGTCCATCGCTGAGCAGTTTGTGTGGTTCACTTTGGTACAATGTAACTCTGGTACACAGAGCCCAGCTAGGTGGGAGCAGCAGTGAATAGCTGGCAAAGCCAGAGGACCACTGCAGCCCTGTGTTTATGGCATCTGTCTGTCACCATGGAAACTATTACATCATGTCCTGAGCATTAAATAACGGAGCCTGACTGGTACAACGTTGGTTTGAGAACTCGCAATGTTTCATCCCAAACCAGTCATACAAACGCATTGCTAGACAAGAGTCCACTGAGCAACACTAAATTAACACTGTTAGTGTTGGGGTTGCTACGTTTGCAGTTCCATAAATCATGTCTCTAGCCCTTGCAAGCAGCAAGAACGTGACCTTTAAACAAGACTTCTGATTACCTCTTGCTCCTTTCCCCACTTCAGTCCTGACCTGGAACTTCTAGCCAAAGCCTAGCTACTCAGGATATTCAGACTCCTAACTGCTGAGACCTAATACCTTGGAGGGCTGGGCTCGATGGCCTAACACCTTTATTTGTGACAGAAAACCCCTTCCCTTCCCACCCTTCGAAGGATACCAAGCATTTATGTTTGAGCAACAACTGATGTCAGCTTTGTGTGGTTGAGAGACGGTAAGCGGAATAACTTGATTTTAAATAGTACAAAGCCACCTTTTTGGTGTCCTGGCCACATCCCAACTCTCTATGGTGCACAGCCACTCCCTCTGCCTAGTGTATTAAATGCACAAAAATGCCAATGCTGACAATGAAAATAATGGCCACTCCATCAGGCTGGGAAGGAGGGAAGAAGGGGAGTTTTGAATTAGCCTCAAAGGGCCAAGCTGCCATTTTGACAGCAGTTTGAGGCCACTGCAATCACCTCCCATTCTCTTAAGAAAAAGGATCCTGGGAATAAATGTAAGTTCAGTTTTTGACTGAGTTGCAAAGCATCCTGGGAATTGGGACACCCCACTCAGAACCAAACCCCTGAGCTGGCATTGAAAAATCTCAGCCCTATTACTAAGAAAAGAAAGAGAGTGGAGATGAGCTGGTAGGACTCAAATGCCATCAGTGGTGGGGGAGTAAGGGATTCAAATAACCCTGGGAGTCTTTTATTAAAAAGAGAAAGCAAAAAAGGCTGGGGTTGGGGGTATGACAGACGTTCAAGGTAGTAGAGCAGGCATTCAAAACATGTTCCTACCATTTTGTTTTCTTAAAAGGAATGTTTTTCACAATCACATAAGCAAGCCAGCCACATCTTTTTAAATATGTACAAGACATACTGTAATCAGCCACTTAGCAGGCATATTAGAGAGGTGCATACAGAACCACAGGAAATTCATTGAGGCTCCTAGCTACAAAAAGAATGCTGCTCTTTCAGGTGTTCACTCTTAGATCCGACAAACACACCTGTGTCTTAGCTTATGCCTAGGCTAGGCAAAGTAGGCAGCATGCAGATACATCAATTCTAGCTATTGCAATTGCATAGCTAGAATTGATGTATCTGCACGCTGCTTAATTGGCTGTCCATACTGGGCAAAGTCGATGGGAGTCCATTGACCTCCCTTACCCCTTGTGTTTTGCACTTAGTACAGCAGTCCATTGCCACCTGAGAGGTCAATTTCACATGTCCCTACTAGAAGGGCAAATTGAACCCTGGACCATAGCTTCCAGGCTAGTGTAGACATAGCTTTACTACTGGGGCAATTTAATAGCTAACTGGGCAAGGAGAATTTCTTAGCAGATCAATTTAGCTGGCTCCAGGCACTCCTACATCATTGGAGCCTAAGAAAAATTGCAGATATGGTCCACACCTAGAAGTTCTCACAAGGAACTAGCGAACACCATGGCTTTATTCAAAAACTGGAGGAAATACAGGGAGGTAATTCTTGTTTAGAATGTGAACCTTTATTTCACTGCTTCAGAGAGAGAGGAAAAATAAAGCATGGATTTTGGTTACTAGTGCACTTTCTGCTCTCTGCAAGCCCTTCTTTGAAAAGGAAAGGAAGTTTCCACCCTTTCACCAAAGCCGAGATAGTCTCTACTGAATAGATAGCCACATAGTTACCAGGAAGCAAGACAGCTTTGACGCATTTTACACCCACTGCCTAGAAACAGAGCAGCCAAGTAGGGAAGGGGAAACCCACTCTACACTTTCTGTATTTGCCTATCTCCATAGCAAAGCCCTACCTTTGCATGAAGCCATTGGACTATGGGAGGGTGCTGCACAGATAGCATTTGTAGACCAGTTCACAAAGAAGACTGAGCTACACTGTTCCAGACAACACGTTGCTATGTACTAAAATTGCTAGCTTTCTTCCGATGGCAGAGGTCCAGCTTCTGAAAGGTGTGGAGGCCCCTTACTTCCACTGATTCCCATAGACAGCAGGAGCCCAAACACCGAGGATTGGGACAGTGGCTCACTGTTGTAGAAGGCAGCTATGTGCTTCCTTGCTCAATGAAAGCAGAGTGTCTGCTCATTGAAAATGGGGGTAGGGAGGATGGAAATACATGGTCTAATTGCACTGTGCATTTTCTAGTGGAATTTCAGTTTAAGTGACAAGATTTTATTTTTAACATTGCTGCCAAGATTTCTGACCCAAGCAAGAGCTGAATGCACAGCAGCAGAAGGGAGAGGACCCCCTCAGTTAAGATCTCAACTATTCCCTGCTAGACCACAAAACATACCTTTTGTCTTCCGAGACAGATCCATGAAACAGCTATTTGCCAGTGTGCCAAATACCCCCACCACAGCAATGTCATCACCGCATCCAGAGCCAGCCTAAAGCTCTTTCAAGACAGCGAGCAAGCATGAGCTCTTAGTACAAAGCCCCAACTTAACTCACTGTACATATTATGCACCCCCATCATCCTGTAATCTTGTACAGCTGTTTATTCCTTTCAATACCCACACTCACACTGAAAAGCCTCCCCAAGCCCATACATCTAAAAGCACAAGTCCTCCTTAACTCCCTCAGATTACAGAAGTCAGGGTAAGTTATACCATTGTTGAGAGGAACCTTTGGAAAGGTATAACTATGATCAAACATTACTCCTGTAGCAAAATTCAGGAAACCAGGTGCCCTCATACTACAATGTCCACATGGAAGAGAGATGCTATAGCAGAGTCCTGGTTGGCAGGAATAACACTTAAATAGCAATTAATGTTTTCTTGGCTGCAGGGGGGAAAAAAAAGCAGGCTAACTGTACAAGCAGGCCTACATTGTTAGGTTACAGAGACTAATTCATGGCAACCCCTTGCCAGATTACAGAAAGCATGTGATTTAATACAAGTATAAACATTTGCATGTTTTATTTTCATAGGGAGCTGTATACAGCAAAGCAGGCATCCTTGCCAAAGAGTTGGCCTAATACACCCTTAAGCAGTATGCCTGTTTGATGAAGGCCATTGGACTTTTGGGGGCAGTGGGGAGGAGAAGGGGATGAGAGAGAAAAGAGGAAAAGTATTTCAGTTGTACACATTGGCTGGACCATGCTGAGACCACCAACAGTGGCCAAGCTTGCCTTTAATCTTTTCAGAGTTTGTTTGTGAAGCATTACTGCAACTGTGGAATTAGCCTCTCCCTTTGTGGCTGGGTTAGGTTTTACCCTCTGAGTGCAGCTGTTAGCACTTTTATCTAGGCCTGTTTGATGTTTAGCTGAATTCTTGTATGCAGCTGTTGTAGTAAGTTGATCTGCTTAGTGATGACCCCCCTCCCCCACCTCCACTCCTTTCAGAGAGTGGTGATCTGGTAAGCTCATTGAAATTTAAAATTGGCAAGGAAACAGCCATATTCCTCACATAATTTTAGGTCACCTGACCAATCATGCAGAGCAAGGATCTCAAAGCTGCTGTAGCATGGACAGGATGTTGGGGATTTATCTTGAGCTCATTCACTGAGGAGCACTACCATGACAGCTAGAGCAATGGAAAAGTATGCTTTATCATCTGTATAACTTGAAGCAACAGCTGGACCCAAGGAGAATGGGTAGCCTGGTAGGGGGTAGCTCTAAGCCTTGTACAACACCTTAGAAAGCTAGCTCTGGGTTACAGAACACGTGTCATGTATGACTGACTCTCTCGCTCTCTTTTTTATTTATATATATAGGAGAGAGAGAGAGAGAGAGAGAGAGAGACTTCTGCTCTCTACACCAGCAGGCTAGAAGTTACAGCATCCACTTAAGGCAATAGCACTGCATAATCATACTCTGCGGTTAACTGCCTGGAAAAGGAACAGCAGCAAGTTTTAATGGTGTAGCAGTGAACAAAAACCACTTGACAAGAATAGGGATGCTCATTTATTGTGTAAACAAGCAAGCCTGACAATAGCACCATGTTTAAACTCTAGGCTTTTACATTAGCTTCCACTTCAACCCTAATTCACTCTGAACAAGAGCACAGTGAAGACTAATAGCTAGTTTTGCTGAAAACCAAATTTAATATGAAGCTACTTCGCATACAGAGGGAATCAACTGGCTTATAGGTAAGAAATTAATACCAGATTACACCCTGCCCAAAGCAGATATTTAGAAATAGCTCCTGCAGGATTGAACCAAGTATGTTGAATTGATGGATTCACGGTGCTAACTGCAGATTCAGTCCGATTTAGTTTTATTTAGTATGAGAGAATGCTGCTACATTGAAACATTAGCTTAATTTTGAATCAAGGCTTAAAAAAATAGATCAAAATAAAATGTGACTAGGAAACAGCCAAGAGTGGTTCCAGAACACCCACCAATCCATTAAAGAGTCAGAAATAACCCAAAGATTAAAAACTAATAAAAAGTTGCCGTTGCCAGCAAGTCATGGGGAATACAGTAAAATCAGCTATGTTGCTGATCTTTGCCAGAGAAGCCTAGCCATTTTACTAGAGTACCGAGGAAGAGACACTGTGTGGAATCTAGGTGAAAGTGAAGCAAAAAATGCCATGTGCGATGGCCTGAAGTATAGTATTTCAGCAGAGTTATTTGGACTCAAGTCATCTTTTGCCAAGAGATAATCTCTGTAAAAATGTACATATTTTACAGATTTACAGGTTTTAGACTTTACAACATTCTCTGTACAGCCTCCCCCTGTGAAGTTTACATACTTACAACTGCCCTCCCTATCTTTACAGCTGCATGTGTTCTTGGGCATCACAGCAGTGTAATAGAGGGGGCATATAATGGCCTAAGAAGCTTTACTGGCAGCCTGTTAAAGTTGACTAGCTACAGCAAGATCAGGCATCTGAGCCTTCAAAATGACTGTACCCCTTTTCACTGCTGATGGAATGTAGGCACTGCAGCAACAGTTCCACTCAATTGGAATCTTTTTGCACTTCTAACTCAAGACACAAGCCACAAACTCAGGAGATTCCATGGGTCCACAGGACCCTAATCCACATTTCCAGTGAGCTATGATCACAACTCTGTGCTAGGGAAACGAAACTCGTTCTGTATACGGCCATTACACCAAACTTAATAAAAGCCTCTAGGTAGTCCACAGTAAGCCGCTGGTGTTTGTTGACTTGCAGAACAGCAGTTGTTCCCCTTAAATGATAAGGCTTCCACTTGGAAATAGTAGCTGTAAAAGGAAGCAGAGTACTACTTGCTTCATATTCTGTTCTCATTAGCAAAAATCCTCTTGTTGGTACTCTCAGCCAGACTGCACCACACTATCCTTTCAGGGGGAGGTGGGGAAGTCACTCAGTGGGATTCCCAGGTGTTATTCTCTATGTTCCCATGAAGTACAGTGTCAGATGTTTTCACAGCAGGAAGTGTGCAGTTGACTAACTCTAGATGCAAAGGAGAGCTAGTCCACCTGGCAGTCAGTCATTTATCACTCCAAGGCTCATCGCATCATGTAGGCCAAGCTTGCTCCCAGTCCAGCAAAGCCTGCAAATGCCACCAGAACATTCCTGATGCTACCTTCTAGATCCTCTACACGGAAAAATTCAACAAATCCCTCCTGGAAGAAAGAAGTGAATTATTAGTGTCTAATATTAGCAGGTTTCATGGGGTGCTCACAATACCATTTGCCTTTATGGAGGGAGGACAGTATTCTCATAACAGTAGCATCCCCTGTATGCCACAAAGCGGACACTAAGCACTTATGTCAAACTTGCATCAAATACAAGGGCAATTTGGACCATTCTAATGGCAACTGTGTATTGGGTTAAGTGTGGAATTGGAAGCTAACTGCTGAATACTCATGGCAGAACAGAACAAGTATTCATTCACCTTTGCACCTGCTGTTCCCTCTCTTCCATTTGGGTATAACATCCACAGGACTTTTATATACATGGCTAAAAAGCACTCTAAGGGCAAAGTAACATCATAAAGCACCACACAGCTTTATGACAAAGTGAGTCACAATCTGCTTCCATGTCAGCCAGTAGTTTAACTGGCTTGGTAAGTCAGTCTCTATACCTTAGGCACATACAAGCCTGGGAATCATCAAAAGATAGGCAATCACTACAAGACTGGTGGACAAACTTCCACATTCAGTCCCTGCAATCTCACTTACCCAGCCTCTTTGGTTAATTAGCCAATCACGTTTGTCTGTGACAAGCACATCCGTAATGATCCCTGCTAGTTTGTTGATACAATTCTCCTGGTTTATGCTCTTCAGGTGTTTTGCAACAAAGGCACCAAAAGAGATGAGTGTCACAATTCTACCCCAGTTTGTTATTCCATCACTGAAAACGTGGGTTGCAACTGCAGACACTGACTTCAGGTCCTCCTCATTCTTGATGTCTAGCTTCCGAAGCATCCCTGAAGTGAAAGATTAGCAGAACACACTGAGACTACAAAAGCAACTTACCTGGTGACTGCAACACTACACAATAACAGTTTAAATACCAGAAAGCATCTGACTTAAAAAGCTAGACAGTACATATCCTTCACCCCAAGTAAAGCAGAAGATGGGAAAACCATTACCTTAAAGCATGAATTAATCTAGGATGTTCTAGTGCACAATTCCTGCTGTGAGGGCAGGAGACCGGACTTGACCTCTGAAGGTCCCTTCCACTTCTATGAGATAGGTATAATTACATTAGCACGAGCTTTTTCAGTTTGTTGAATTTTTTTGGGACAGGAACTTAAAGTGAAAGTCTCCTAACACAGCAAACTTAAGCTTCGGGGGGGGGGGGGGGGGGGGGGGGGGGCGGGGGGAGAACCTATTAGCCAAGTCAGTCCTCTCCCCCTAACTGGATTTAGAATTACAACACCAAACTGGTTTCTCTTCCAGGTCTCCTGAACAGACTAGGTGAATTAGGAATGAAAACAATTGTTCTAACAGGAAGTCCAACTATTTGACTCCACAGCCCCTTTAATAAATTAATATCCAGGCATTTAAACCTAGTTTGATATAGTTCAAGTTAATGTAATTCTCCTCTAAGATTACTTCCCTAAATCAGCACCACGAGTTGATATTAGTTTTCCAAAAATACTGTTTATCCCTGCAATACACAAACGCAAGAAAAATGAATTTATTCAGGTGACAATGCCAACAATAAAGGCTAATGAACTCCATTCCCACAGAACTAAGCCCATTAGAAGGCCTCATCTTTGACTTCAGATCAATACAAAACTGGGGAAAATCTAAGCTCTCATATTTCAGACCCATTACATTTTAAGAATTGTTTGAGGTTTCTCTTCATTTTATTTTCTTTAACCAAGCCACTCACCTATTCTGCATTTGGCAGTAGAGCAACATAATGGCCTTATTTATTAACAGTATCCCTTAAAAGGAGCCATTTGGGAATTTTATATTATGTAACTACTGTAACATGTGACTCCATTTCAATTTTTTTCCAAAGTTTGGCATTTCAACAGAACCTGACAAACCTGTGACTATTAGGACTGCAATTCTCTTGCTATTACTCATTTAATCAAGTTTGAGACACTGGAACAGAACCCAATACATGTGATCTTCAGAAACTGCCACAAACTGTAGACTGCAGCATTAGGCATCAAGATGCTTGCCACCCACCCACGGCACGAACAGAGCTACAGAAACGTGAATTCTTATCTTAAGACTGTGTAGTATTAACTACTTAGGACGAAACTGGCATAAAAAGCGGCAACAGTGTAAGAAGTGACAACATTCAGGATCAACATTTGCCAGCACTCGGTTCTCCTGCAGCCTAGGAAGAGAAGAAACAGGCCTCATCCATAACCTGGCTAACCTTTGGACAAGATTTACAATATATTTGCATGCCCACTCCTGCATCCTGCTAGAGTTAGTGTGTGACAGTCTAGTTTTGCAGAAGTTACAGGATTTCCCCCACCCTCCAGATAAACAAAGTTTAGTTTCGTTTTTGAAGAAACGAAGGTTATTCTCGCCGAATACGTCCTCTAACGGGTGGCAAACGCCCTGCAGCCCAGTCTGCCGCACCCAGCCGAGGCGGCAGGAGAGCCCCCCTCCCAAAGCCGGCTTCCCAGGGCTCGGCCTGCATTCCCCATTTCAGCGGGTCTGCAGCGGCCTGCATTCCCACATTTCAGTGTGGAGAGCCGCACAAGCGCTGAAGGGAGGTGCGCAGCCCCCGGAAGTCTTAGCTCGCGGGGACCCCCAGCTGCAGACCACAAGCCGAAAGCCGCTCTAGGCTAAGGGGGAGCCCCAACGACAGCCCCTGGTGCCCCCCCGGACTCCACGGACCACACTGCCCGAGAGCGCCATGAAAGCCCCCCTCCCCAGCGTGACTCAACAAACGCTGCCTCCTCCCACGGGCCACCCGCAACGGCTCTACCGCCGACTCAACGCAGCGGCCCGGGGGCCACAGCCCAGCCACACCTCTCCCGTGGGCTCGAGCCCACAGCGATCGGGCCCGGCCCCTCCCCAGGGCCCGGACGGCGCAGGCCCAGACCCCCCCCCTCAACGCCCCTCCCCCGTACCTTGGAAGGCGATCTGGTGCTTCTCCATGACGCCGTCGCCGACCCTCCGCAGCGTCTCCAGCGCTTTCTCCATGGCGGCGGGGCCCGCCCCCCGGGGCCCGCTCAGCAGCCGCTTGAGGAGCTTGGCGCCGCCAGGCCCGGAGGGGTCCGCGGCCTCCCGCAGGTAGCGGCTGATGAGCTCCAGCGAGTCCTGGTACAGCCCGTCCGCATCGCCCTCCTCGTCATCAGGCGGGGTGCTGGGCAAGGAGCCGGCGGGCGGGCCCGTCCTCTCGGCTTCGGGGTCGCAGCCGTCCAGCTCGTGTTCCGGGAGCCACAGCGAGGCCGGCCGGGTCCCCCCGGCAACCAGGGAAGGGGGGGTTGTCGGGGAGCCAATCAGTGTCCGGGGCCCCTCCGGGGGCCCCTCGCCAATCAGCGCCCGGGCCCCCTCAGAAGAACCGTTGGGACCCCACGGCGATCCACCAATCAGCGTCGCCCGCTGGACGCCCTCCGCCGCGGGGCTCGGGGCGGAAGGTGGCGGGTCGCCGCCGCCGCCGCCGTTCGGAGAGGGCGGCGCAGAGGTGGCCAGCGCTGGGCCACCCCCGCAGTACAGGTTGAGGCCGATCACAGCGTTCCGCTTCAACGCCAACATGGCGGCGTCTGCACCCAAGTTGGACAATTGGCGAAGGCGTCGACCTATATATATAACGAGCGGCGGATGGAGGCGGGGAGGGGAGGCGGGGCCTGAGCCCGCGCGCATGCGTGCTGCCAAGCGGGAGCTGGTGAATGAGTGGCTCCCGGAGGGGGCGGTGGTCGCAGCTGCAGCGTGTGTGGGGGGTCTAGCTGAGTGGGGGGCGGCGTGGAGAGGCGCACGGAGGCAGTGGGGGAGGGGAGCGGGATGCGGGGTGAGAAACTAGTAGGGGCTGGCTTGGAGGGCGGAGGCATCCGGAAAGCTGTGGAAAAATCCAGACTGGTTGCGTCCTCCTGCGGGCTGCGCTCCCCGGGCCTGCGGGTTTTCCCGTTACAGGTTGTACCAGGCCAGGGAAATAACTGGGTTCCTTTTTTTTCTTTTTAAAGTCGATTATGGAATTTTCCAGTCGCTGTCACCACACAGCCCCCACTACTTCAACAAAAAAAGGAAGAAACCCAGGTCATCAGATGTTCCACTGGGGAGGCGGTGGGGCGCGGGGAAGAGATCAGTATTTAGATACAAAACCAGACCCAAACTGGAAGGCGACGCCCGGGCTGCTTTTAACAGTGTTGCAAGTTTTGACCCAAAGGAGCCCGCTGTGCTTTGGGAGGCCATGTGCGGACGGGACTGGCTTTAAATCGTCCTTCTGGGGAATGCTGACGCCTGGGGGATACTTATGCTCATGCTCCAAAATATCTGTTAGTCTCTAAGGTGCCACAGGACTTCTTGGTGTTTTCCTCTGGGATGAATTGTGCATGCTGCTTAACAACGCCCAGTAGCATCGTACACAATTGTGGGATTGGAAGTGAAGGAAAGCACGGCCGATGGAAAATGAAGGAACTATGCAGGGTGTAAGTGTTGGATTAGGGACATGACGACAACACCCAGGATTAACACACTGGGGCTACATCTACACTAGAAGCATCTGTCTACGGAAGAAGTGTTCCAACAAAACTGTCAACAGATCCATCTACACATAAAAGTGGATAGATCTTTTGATCTGCTCTGTCGACAAAAGGACCCCCAGAGTATTTACACAGCACAATGTGTGTGTAGACGCTCCGCAAGTTTTGTCTACAAACCCCTAGTTTTCTCTATAAACTCCTAGTGTAGACATAGCCTAGAGGTATGCCTACACGACAGCAGCACAGCTACATACTTACTATGTTAATAGCGTATGCACAGGACAAAAGGTGATTACTCTCCCAAACAGCTGACAATCTCCGTAATGTTGCATTGCTTCCAATATTGGTGTGGACTATTCTGTACTGTGCAGTATTCAACGGTGATATGCAAACTGTCACTTAATCAGCTTCTGTACCAGATGACTGGAGGAGAGCTAGTGTGACACCATTTTTTGAAAAAGGGACCAGAGGCAATGCTGGTAAGCTTAACTTCAGAGCAGGCAAATTGAATTGCTAGGGAATTCGTACCATCAGTAGAGACAGAACTTAGCTGTGTGCACTCCACTAATCAGCTGGGTCACAGTGGCATTTGAATCTCTCCTGAGTAGCTGTGCAAGTGCACTTAAAGGGAACACTGGTGAGGGAAGAGCTCCATGCTCTGAGTGTCCCTAGCCTTTGACTGCCAGAATCTGGGAGTGAACAATAATGGAGGAAAGATGAATCACTTCCTCCATTGCTAACGGAGGAAAAATCCAAGCATTGTTATAGGCTGGGGACTGACTGGCTAATCAGCAGTACAGCAGAAAGGGACCTAGGGATTATAGTGGATGAAAGGCTGGATATGAGCAAACAGTGTGCCCTTGTAGCCAAGAAGGCCAATGGCATATTGGGGTGCATTAGGAGGAGCATTTTGAGCAGATGTAGAGAGGTTGTTCCCCTCTGTTTGGCACTGGTGAGGCCACATCTGGAGTACTGCGTCCAGTTTTGGGCGCCCCAGTACAGAAAGAATGTGGATGTGCTGGCGCAGGTTCAGTGGAGGGCAACAAAAACGATTAAGGGGCTGGAGCACATGACATATGAGGAGAGACTGAGGTATTTGGGCTTATTTAGTCTGCAGAAGAGATGACTGAGGGGTGATTTAATAGCAGCCTTCAACTTCCTGAAGGGGTGCTCTAAAAGGGATGGAGAGAACCTGTTCTCAGTGGTGACAGCAGAACAAGGAGCAATGGTCTTAAGTCACCTCTTGCCTTGACAAAGCCCTGGCTGGGCTGATCTGATGGGTTTGGTCCTGTTTAGAGCGGGGGCTGGACTCAATGGCTTTTTTAGGTCTCTTCCAGCTCTATTGTTCTATGATAGGAGTAGGTTGGATATTAGTAAAAACTACCAGGAGGGTGGTGAAGCACTGGAACGGGTTGCCTAGGAAGGTGGTGGAATCTCCATCCCAAGAGGATTTTAAGTCATGGCTTGACATAGTCATGGCTGGGATGACTTAGTTGGGGTTGATTCTGCTTGGGGAAGGGGTCTGGACTCGATGACCTCCCGAGGTCCCTTCCAGCTCTGTGATTCTATGATTCACTCAGTGATTAACACATCTGTTCATTCCCTCTGAAGCCCCAGGTATAGGCCACTGTCCAAAGCCAGGCCACTGGACTGACCCAATGTAGCTGTTCTGATGCTCATATATTACTCCCTGGTTTGCAGTTGGATGTGCCACTTCAGGAATCCCAGAGATTTGAGCCTCCTATCATGGAGACCTACTCATTTGGGCATTATAGAGGTAATATGTAGTTTTGTGTATGCTAGCAGCCCATCGCAGCAATGGTGAGAATCTTAGCAACTAACATTTCAGACCCATATTATGCCAGTCTGTATTGGAAATGAGATTGATCACCAAATAAATCATTTTGTTAGTCTCTAAAGTGCTACAGGACTGCTGGTTTTTTTCCTGGTCTGGGAGTGAGGAATGGGTAGGTGAAATGAGAGCAAGCTATGGGGAAAGGAATACTCCAGATAACTGTTTCTCCTCTTCCCACCTACTTCGCATGGCTATGTGTACATTCAGAAAGTGTTCAAAGAGGATTTGAACTTAACACTTGGCTGATGGGAAGGGCAGGGCAGGTTTTCTGTCCACACCTCTGCAGTTGCCGTTGTTACTTAGGCTATGTCTATACTGCACAGCTGTATCCAGGTGGCTGCACCACATAAGATCTCTCATGTTGCCAGTCTATGACCGTGGAGGAAGTTTTCCCATCACAAAACCCACCCCTAATGAGTGGAGGTAGGTACAATGACAGGAGAGGCTCTGAAGGGTGTGTCTACACAATGCCGTGTTTAGTGACAAAGCTGGGTCAATACCCTTTCCTAAAAGTCAGCACTTGTGAATGCTTTTTGTGGGGAAAACTTCCATTCCCAATGAGCAGGTTTTGCTTTGTTGGTGGGAAAACGGCATTCACAGTGATGGTCCCTCTGTTCCATCAATGTGCAAACTTTTTCCATCCATGTGCAGAAAATTTTATTTGCACCAAGGCATGTGAAAATGTGCACCACCACTAGAAACAAAAGCTAGTTGTGGGTGCTTTGCTAATCAGGTGAGTGGCATTTCAATCTCTCACAAGTGGCTGCGCAAGGAAAACCTTGTCATGCATGGTGTGTGTTTGTATAAAGCACTCATGAATAACAAGAGTTTTGTTAAGTGAGTGTAAGTGTGGACAAAGCCTAAAAGGCATTACACATCCCCAAACTGCCATTCCCACTGGGACATTATAAAAGCACCAAGTAAACAGGAGAAAGAGCCATGTGTGTAAATCAGTGCTAGCTTGAGAGCTCTATAACATTAGGTAAGTCACTGAAGATACATCTTGGGAAGAGAAAGTGAAGCTGAATCAGGTCTAGCTAGACTGGGCAAACTGCCCAGTGCACCTAGATTAAGAGATTTGCCATGATGGATCTTCACCAGTGTCTGACATTATGCTAAATCCCAAGTTTAGACAGGCCTAATGCTCAGAACAGGGGTTCTGGCAGGTTTGCATAATCCAGAGGGGACAAAAGACTACACACAGGAATGGAACTAGTGGAAGGAGATGTCTGAGGTGGAAAAGAGGAGAAAAGGCGAGCCCCGCCACTAGAAAAAGCCTTTCATAGGGTCAGGGAATAGGATGTGTTGAGCACAATATGTATTGTCTTTATTTTATGGATGGGAAAACATGCACAGAATGGGGAAGTGACTTGGACAAAGACTGACAGGAGTAGAACCCAGGAATCCTGATGCCCAGTCCCTTGCTTGCTCTGACAGCTAGACCACACTGCCTCCAACTAGACAGCCATGTACAGTTTTTACTGAGTGAAATAATCTCTTTGTTCTTCCCCCTTAAACAGATACTAAAATTAATCTGGGAAAATACTTAAACTAGAAAAATGCTGCTGTGCAATAAAGAAGCATTTGCTTTGTGCTGAAATTCTGAGCCTGGAAATGCCTGAGTTGTGAGGAAACCAACACTACATAGCTCACATTCCTCTGCAGAGAGAGGGGGAAATCTCTCATTCAACAAAGGGGTAGTTAATCACGGGTGAAATGAAACAAAGCAGATAAGCAGTCACAGACGCTCTTTGTTTGGTGCAAATCACTTTGTTTGCAAGAATGGCCTAATGGGGGAGCTCAGCAAGGTTCAAGACAGCACTTACGTAAATGAACAATATCAGTAGGAAGATATGAGTTCCCTTCACCCTTCCATCTCAGTTTGGAGGGAGGGTCCTTCAAGCGCTGACTAGAACCTCTATGAGGTGCATGTCCTCAGTGCAGCATCCAAAGATCATTTGCTTAGTTTGTCTTGTCTCTGTTCACTTCTGGTCTGTATTTATTATTGGCAATGAGGATTGCTTCTTGGAGTCCGGTGTGTGGCCAGCTGTGCCTGCTGTTTCAGTATTTTCACTTCTGCCTGAGCTCTCAGATGGCACTGAAGCATGCTCTTAAACAGCTAGTGTATTTGGGGGGTTGGCAATGACTCTTGTGGAATGCTGTAAGAGCAGGATGAAAGAAAGGTGCTCTATCAATGCCAGAAAATATCTGATTGATAGCATGAGAGCCTGCACAATGGAAGCTAAGCTTACACCACCAGAGCAGTAACTGCAGCAATGCAAACCTCTTGATGTAGACATGCTAAACTGTTTTCAGCCACAGAGACGTAAGCCGTGTAGTCTGTATTCTCACTAGCTACCACAGGCTATACCATAATAGCAGCAATCCTGGAACTTTTCCTTGCAACAAACCCCATTGCGAACTTTGTCCACATATCTATTCTGGAGATACCATCGCTGGACCTAACCATGTTATTCACAGAATCACAGGCACATTTTCCTGTTCCTCAACTAACATCATATGCCATCATGTGCCAATAATGCCCACACACCATGTATATAGGACAGACTGTAAACACTCTTTGACAAAGAATGTATGGACACAAAACAGACATCAAAAACTCCTAATTCACAAACCTGTCAGCCAGCACTTTAATGGAGTGGGCCATTCTGTTAATGACCTGAAAGTCTATGTTTTACTGAAAAGGAACTTTAACAAGCATTTACAGAGGAAATGCTCGAATTGTCATTTATATTCAAATTCGACACATTAACATGTGGTTTGAACAGGGACAGCCATTACCTGGCTCAGTATAAGGACTCTTGTACATACACTGGCTACGTCTACACTAGCCCAAATCTTTGAAATGGCCATGCAAATAGCCATTTAGCAGATTACTAATGAGGCACTGAAATTCATATTCAGCACCTCGTTAATATGCTGCCCAGCTATTTAGCAGATTACTAATGAGGCACTGAAATTCATATTCAGCACCTCGTTAATATGCTGCCCAGCTGCGGCTCTTCGAAATTGCTGCTTTTCGCTGCCAAGCGACTCGTCCACACAGGGGTCCTTTGGACCCTGCCAACTTTGAAATCACCTTATTCCTATCAGCAGATGGGAATAAGGGGATGGCGAAGTTCCTGGGGTCCTTTCGAAAAGGACCCCCATCTGGACGAGCTGCACAGCAACGAAAAGCGGCAATTTTGAAGAGCCATGGCTGGCGGCATGCTAACGAGGCACTAAATATGCATTTCAGTGCCTCATTACTAATCTTCAAAATGGCCATTAGCATGGCCATTTTGAAGATTTGGGCTAGTGTAGACATGGCCTTTGTTTTTTACCTAACTCTCAACTTCCCCACCCCACCCCACACCCGGCTCTTGCCGCCCCTCTGCTCTTCTGATTTGCCAACTTTGATAACAATTTTTCTGATTTGTCAACCTTGATAACAACTTTTGGACCTCTGTGCTATATTTTGAGTCTGTTCTGGTATGGCTATGATCTGAAGAAGTGGGTCTGTCCCACAAAAGCTCATCACCTAATAAATTATTTTGTTAAATCTTTAAAGTTCTGCACGACTGCTTTTTTGTTTTGTTTTCAGCCACAATTTGCAGTGATACAATTCACTCCTGTTGATTCAGAAGGCAGTGTGTTATCTTGTGGCTAGTAACATGGATTATGACTGTACACACCTACATTCTATTCCTGACTCCCACAGGCCTGCTAGTGTTGGGCACGTTGTTTCCCTTCTCTGTCCCTCTGTTTTTTGTCTTATATTCTTGCAGGCAGGAACAGTTTCTCCCACTCTGTATAATAATCATTGTAAAGTGGGGCCCTAATCTCAGCTGGGGCCTTCAACTAATGCTATAGCAGAGCAAATAATGGCTCAGCCTAGATAAGGGACTTGCAATACAGCAGCTATTCCATTGGGTGTAACTGGGGCAAATCCCCACTTTCAACTTTGAAGCTACTGTCTAGGCAAAAACCTTTGCTTTAGCATTACCCAGTGCAACTGAGCCACATACACACAGGCTGCGTTAGTGGTAGACAACACTTGGGTAGTGAGCTGCTCCTTAGCCCTGTCAGTCATTGCTTCCAGGGATGAAGCTGCAACATTCCCAAGATCACAGGAAAGAATGGTTATAGACCCAACAGTAATGGTTGGGGTCTTTTTTGACATATGCCGTCCACACAAACCCTACGCTTAGCATGCATGTCCCCCAGGCACTTGTTCCAGATTATTGTCCAAGGCGATCCAGTGTCCATGCGGGTTGCACCTGCATCTTGTGTTCCTTACCTGAGGGCATAAAGAATGCAACTGTCCCTCAGTTCCTTCTCCAAAACAGAAATGGATAGGAGCAAGATGCTGTGGTGGAAGGGACAGAGGTAGGTCAGAGAAACCGCATGGGTAACACATCTTGACAAATTCTAGTCCCTGCAGGGCAGTGGTTTTCATGGATGCCAGGAGGTGCAGAGACTACAGCGAAGATTTTCAAAAGATTTCTACACCTGCTTTAGAATTTTTTTTAAGGGGTCTGCAAATGAAAAAAGGTTAAAAACATTGCTGTAAGGTCCATAACTTTTCTTCTGCAATTTTCTGAATGAATTCCACTTTTGGTGACTAACAAGTTTCTGTTCAGTTGCTTGGACCTGAGTACTCTGCGTCCTACTTTAAAAATGCCTGCAAGCCCACTCTACCAAAACTGGCACCCTATCTGGAAGCCTCTAGTGAGGAACCAGGGCCTTGTAAAGGTGTGATTCACACTCTTGTAGCTGCTCTTTACCATTTCCTATATAGCAATAGTCTTCAAAGAGGCCACAGAGACTGCCTGAGCTTTAAGGTGGTGCCACTCTTGCAAACACATCATTATGCAGGTGGAGACCCATTTGGAGAACCTCTCTCTGGCTGCAGGCTGCTCCTTCGGTCTATGAATAAATAGTACATATAGTCCAGTCTGAATGATCTCATCTGTTGAAATAAAAAGAATCTGCCCTCCATTAAGGTTAGTGCTCCACTCATCCCTAGTTCTGGCAGCTTGATGCAAAGGAGCAGTCTCAAAAATGCAAAATAGCCTCATTTGCATATTGATTGACTTATTTGCATATTCACAGAAGTAAACAAGCAGCAAAGATGTAATTCTGCCAGCAAATACCCCGTCGCCAGGCCCCCTTATCCCTGGAAAAAAACAGGGATAAGGGGCTGCCGCCGGGGTTTTTGCTGGCAGATCCAACAAACTGCTTGTTTTCTGCCATGAATATGCAAATAAACTATCTGAATATGCAAATGAGGCTATTTTGCATCTTCGAGACTGTTCATGTGCATCAAGCTGCCAGTAAGTGTAGCACTAGCCTAAGTGTATGAAGTCTAACTTCTCCCAGGGTTGAGAGATTTATGAAAGAAACCAGGAAGAGAATGGGATGGTTCACACAGGGCTCTGTGGCAACCTGATTTTCCTTCTCACTTTCCTCTTCCTGTCTCTCATGTAATTATGGCTGAACCGACTTGCATACCTGAAGTGGTTTGATCTGTTTCTGCGGGGAGGGAGAGTTAAACTGTGAGACCCGAGAGAGCCAGAGAACAACAATTCCATTGTGTGACAAACTTCGGAGGTTTCACTATTTGTTTTCATTTCATGAGGGACCCAAACAAAATATTTTTACAAGATGGGATTGTGTCCAAACCTTTGGTTTCAGCTCAGGAAGGGCAGGCTTTTGATTAGGGTCTCTTTCAGAGAGAGGAGAGTCCACACTGGACAACAGGAATCTTTGCATGGAAAACGTCAGCGTCTCTGCAAAATGTCTCAGCTTTGATAAAACTGTGTTATTTTGACAAAAAAGCACTAAGGCAGAAATGTTTCAGCCAGTTCCACTAGGGATAGTGAGTGAAGTAGGCTTTGTAGAGGAAGTGTTTAGTCAGCCAAGGGGATCAAGTAAGGTCAAAGGGTACTGTTGTAAGGCCACTTCAGGGAGACCAGGTGTCAGATCCTAGTGAGCACTTCATCCTGGCCACCCATTTGGATTACTATTAGGCAGGGCAAGATGGGCAACTACGTAGGAACCCAGTGTTTCCACAGGGCTCAGAGTCCAGAGCTCCCACACACTTCCACTGCCATAGTGTCAGCAACCAGGAGCTCCAGGCCCCTTTAAACACCATGGGATTGTCACTCCACACAGCTTTTTCAAGCCTGGGGGTGGGGTGGTAGGAGGACAAGGTCCAGTGCTATATACCAGGTTGTGCTAAGGGCTGACTGTCCTTGGCTCAGCCCCTTCTGGGATGCTCAGCCTAGTCCCACACATACCTTGGTCCCAGACCCACAGTGGCTGTAGGCCCTGATGCTATTAGGAGTCCTGATTAGAGAAGCTCAAATTCCCCTTAGGGTACTTCAAACTCCTGGAGCCTGAATGGAGTTCAGCCACCGTTGCAGTCTTGGAGTCCCTTGGGCAATCTCTCAGGGCATAGACCTCTCTGGCATCCCCACCCCTGCAACTGTCCAGGCCCCTTACCTCCCCCAGATGCACTGCTGACCCTTCAGGTTCCCCAGTCTACTCTTCTCTCACACACTCTCTCTCTCCCCCCCCCCCCCCCCCCCCACATCAGGTTTATATCCATCATACACATCCAAAAGCATCTTGACAAAAAAGCAGTCAAGTAGCACTTTAAAGATTAACAAAATAATTTATTAGGTGAGCTTTCATAAAGAAGTGGGTCTGTCCCATGAAAGCTCATCACCTAATAAATTATTTTGTTAGTCTTTAAAGTGCTACTGGACTGTTTTCTTGTTTTGATACTATAGACTAACAAGGCTCCTTCTCTGTTACTACAAAAGCATCCTGAACACTCAATGTCTCCCCATCTCACCCTTCCCTTGGTAGAGCAGTTTATGTTGAAGCAAGCAGGGTCCTTCACCTCATTGCCTGCCCTGACCCTGTAGCAGCCTCCTTCATCTGCTGCAAGATGTTTCTCTCCCCAAGTTCCAAAAAATTCAGGCAGAGTCCTACTCCAGTTACCTGCTCCTTTGGTTCTGCTTTTTGGTTATTTTCCATTCATCCTAACCCCACCTTCAGCCAAGGGGAGGAAGAGGAATTGGCTTCTCTATTATCCCAACCTGTTTCACTTTGAAATAGGCCCTTGAATGTTGATTGACCATCAGTTTATGGCCTGAAAGACATGACAGCCCTGCAAACTCTTTGGGGAGCCACAAACATTGCTTTCCACGATACAGTAATTTCATGATACAATTTCATAATATCCAAAATCCAGACCAGTAGCCCAGTCTGTCACACAAGCAGGGTGAGCCTTGTGACAGGCTTACAACTATACTCATACAACAATATAAAGGCAATCAAACTAATGAGGTCAGTAGCCGTTGAGCAATCCTCTTGTTCACATTACCAGTCAATACGTGGGAAACTGACGTCACTACAGAAAGATAATAGACAGTCACCCAGACGCAACTGAAATTAAAAACATACTCTGATCATTATGTCATAGAGGAAGATGCAAAAGTAACTTCACATCCCTGCCCCTGTGGGATGAAAACGTCCTGGCCAGGTGGATGCCAAGTGACTCTTGGCCTATATATTCATCATCTCTTTTTCCTCGTAGCAATCTCTTTCATATCCAGCAGCTCTGGGACTGGGAGGTTGCTGGATATTCAAATATTCTGGATAATAGTGAGGTATACCTAATATTGCTGAACACTCAAGAAAAGCAAGATTAGATAATAAGAAAAACAAAAATATATGCAGAGTACTTTATTTACCACCAGTGGTAATGTACACTGTAAACTTATACTGTATTTGCTTCATTTACTTTCACTATACTGTACTCATGGAAAATGTAACTAAAATTTACTTATGGCTAAAAAGCTGGTTATTTGAGAGTTCTGGATGATAGAATGCTGGAAATTGAAGAGTTTACTGTAGCAATAACACTTCAGGCTTGCTGTCTGAAAGAAATCCTACACCTGGAGTTGTGCTGTACTGCAACATACAAGATGCTGTTCTATAGGCCCCCTCCTACATATACAATGTTCCACAGAACCACAAGAAAGGGAAAGTTTGAAGGTGAGATCTGGAAATGACCTGATTTTCTTCTGACCCCAGGCTTTCCACCACTGTAACTGCACTGAAGTCAATAAAAAGCAGGACTACTGATGGGTAGCTGTGTTAGTCTATAACTTCAAAAACAACAAGCAGTCTCTTGTTATCAAAGGACTAACAAACGTATTAGGTCATGAGCTTTAGTGGATAAAAGCACTTAATCAAAAATGTCTGTGTGCACGCTCTGCCACCAATGTTACCTGTGGTGAAGCCAGACAGCAAGAGATTTGCCTGAGAAGCCCAGAACCACCCAAATCCCACCAAAAATCAATGGAATTTCCTCTGGTTTGTATCAATGCTCCATTGCTTTGAAACAGGATGGCAGGATTTCTGGATCAAAATAGCACACTTGGTTGAGTGGCCTCCCAGCTGCACAGTTAGAAAAGGGATAGAGGAGACCCTTGCAATGCATCGATGCCACATGTAGCAAGATGGGGTACCAAACTGTGTAAGGTGAGGGGAGGAAAGTGCACAAAAGGGCACAGCAGCTGCAACTGTGCTGCAGAGACAGCTCTTTGGAACCAGTGTGAATATGGATTGAGCAGCAGCACATCACACTGATGTCAACCAGAGCTGTAAGCTCTCAGCATTGCTGAAAATGAGGCCTGTAACAACACACACCACCAGGGATAGGATACAGGCCTGCACAGTGCTAAGGTCTCACCTTGCTTGGTATTTCCTATGTTGTAGAGGACAGCGACGTTATTTGCATGCTCTTTGAGGCAGGGATCTGTTTGCAAACTCCAAGCCATGGATTAATGTGCTTCAGGCTTTATACAATTTCAGCTGAGTCCACAGTGAGTTTTTGAATACTTATGTAAAATATGAGCTGTATATTTTTAGTTGTAGAACAAAAAACATTTTTATATAGCGTTTTTATCCACGTAATTTACAACAATTTGCTAACAGTACAGACAACATTTGGAAAGATCATTAAGTGGTCTGCTGAGATGCTCAACAATTTTCAAGTGGTCCTCAAAAAAAAAAAAAAAAAAGTTTGAGAATCTCTGTTCTAGTCCCTATTTTGATGGCAGCAGTTTGGGCTGCGCTATCCTAAATGCAGTCAGCTCAAAAAGAGATACCAAACTGGAACCATCCTACAATGTGGCTGGAAAGAAATGAGAGCACAGTGCCTCCTGCTTTTCTCACCTACACTGCAAGCAGAAGTTTGGATAGGTTCTAGGATGCTGAAATTGTTAATATGGTTTCCCAAACTGGGGAGGGGGTGCTCCCCTGGGGAGGCATGAAGAAATTCCAGGTGACCCAGCCTCCCCCATCACTCCCCACACCCCAAGAAAGAGCTGGCTTTGCTTCCAGCTCTCAGCCCCTGCCATTTTACATGGGCGACCCAGCGCAGCTGCTACAAAAAGCAAGCAGCTGGAGTAAACTCACATGGTGCTAGCTGCCTCCTGCACAGGTGAGTGAATGTGGGTTGGGGAGGGAGGAGGATGGGGTTAGATGGGGGTTAGGGGTGCCTGGCTTTGTGGCAGGGGAGGGGCTTGGGTAGCCAGATCACAGAGCTTGCATGGCTCGGGTGGGCAGCTCTGGCATCGCAGGGCTTAGGCTGGCAGGCAGGTGGCCCCAGCAATGCGGGCCTCAGACAGGCAGCTGGCGGGTGCTCAGTCAGTTAGCCAGATAGGGCTGCACCAGGCATCCACTAGGGGCCAGGCAAAACAATTTGTGCTTATTTTTAATTTAAACAACATTTTATATCAAATTTGAGTTTATTTTAAATTACAAATTGATTTTTTTCTTAAAAGGCCGGGGGGGGTGGGGGGGTTAGATGACACTGAAGAAGAGGTCGGGGATGCATGAGGGTTTCTCAAAAATCCAAAGTGGGGGGTGATGCCAAAAAGTTTGGGAACCACTTTGTTAAAGCAACAAGGGTGCTAGATGTGTACTAATGGTTGCTTTCTGGAACCAATTACTTGCACCTAAGTTGGTTAAAAGAAGGCCAAGAAGCGACATGATTTGAAAGACATCAGCTATGAGAGAAAAATCTATGAAAGTAGTGAGATAAAACAGAGCCAGGAAAACCGTAGGCTGTAAACTAAGAGCTGCCTATTGCTGAAGCTATGGAAAAATACAGAAGGGGCAATGGGACGCCTGCTCCTTAAGTTCATCATATTTGAAATAGACAAAGCATTCTGGAATGTTTTACAGGGAACAATTCTGGGACAGGAGCAGATGGACTGAATTCTCTTGGGTTTGTGTCTTTTAATTGCTGTATTTCTCATTCTGAATTTGAGTTTTCTACCCTCCATTTTATGTAAGCTTCATTGTCAGAATGAGTTGGAGAAACAACCTGCACTTTGGGAAGGTAATCATGAGTGGTTCTTTGAGCCACGTAGGCCAGGTGGCCACAGCAAAACTGTGCCTTAGCAGTATTGCTTGTTTCACTCAGGGGCTGGAAAAAAAGCCATACCAGCAAAAGCATAGTTTTTCTTCACCACCATTTCCAACAAAAACCATGAGCCAACAAAAATTCTTGACTAACCTTTTCCCTCTACCACAGCCACTGCTGCATTTCTTTGGGACCAGATAGACTGTCTACAGTTGTCTGGGATAACAGATACTATCGCAGTGTAAAACTGAATCCTTTTAGTTAAAATGAGGTGATGGAGCTCTGCCAGGATCCCCCCTGAAGCCAACTGCGTACAAAGAACTCTGTTCAGAGGGAGCTGTGACAGCACAGGTCTGTAGGTCACAAGTCAGCCCCCTGACTGACACAGCTATGCCAGCAAAAGTTGTAGCATAGACCTGGCCCTTGCCATTTAACTCAGAGACCCACCTCTTGGCCTGGGTGCAGACCTGCAACTGTGAGGGCTCTTCTCCCCTAGCCAGTGGAGATGTAAAGGTGCACTCAACTTGCATAATACTTCTTGTGCTGGTCTCAGTCACTAGCTCCTGTTTACAATTTACACATGGATAATCTGTACATAAAACCAAAGCGTTGGCACTGCACAATGCATTCCAGACAAGTTATTTTTGATTCAGTAGATCAGATAAAGTGTTTCCTTTTACTGGACCAAAGTGTTGGGCCCCTAAGGTCCATTCTTAAGCCCTGAGAACTCTATTCTTGTAGGGTATCAAATTCTTACCACTCAAACCAATGCAGGTTTAAAGAGGTTTAGGAGCTGCTTAGTGATCATTCAGGTGGCAGAAGACAAGACTTAGCGTGTATTTCCGTTGAAGTGCTGAGCCTTGAGTACACACGCAAACAAGGGCACAGCACATACTTGGCATAAGACACAGAACAGTATGTTCCCGCCCAGGGCACAATACAGAAACTTGTACTCATTGCTTGCCTTGGAAACAGATGAATTTGAGTTTTGAAACATCACACAGGGATCTAGTACATCTGAATAGAAAACTGCTCTACAAAAGTGTCATATCCCCTTAACGGCTGCTTGATGACTCTTTAATTTAGATATGTACATTTCAAAGTGGCTGTAAGACCAAGATATATTTCAGCTCTGTTGTGATAAGTGTGTTTGGAAGACAGGTGGAGTCTTCATTTCTTTTTCTAGTAGGAGAGTTAGGTGAGGCCTAACCTCTCACAGAAAATTGGATGGGATTCTAACAGGAACAGGATTGGACCCCATTGTGAACATCCAGGTTTTAACTAACTAACACTCTCTCTCCCCCCCGCCCCCCGCCCAGGTGCTGAGCACAAAATCTGGGTTAGGCTTTTCAAAACTGCCTCTTAAGTGGTTTGTTAGTTTTACCACATATTGCCTACAAATGAAATGTAAACCCTTAGAGCTAGTCTGGTTTCAATAAGTGATGTCAGTAGAATGAAATGCTATGATTTAATAACAGAATCTAACTGAGAAAGACAATAGATATTAAACTTTAAGAACACAAATCAGAGAAGCATCTTTTAAATGCAGGAGCTTATTTTCCAGTCATCACATCAAAGTCCACCACTATTGTGTTACACTGACTTTTCAAAGTACAAATAGGTGATGCATGTGTCTATTAGACTCACAGCACCACTAAAATCGCTGGAGATGGCTGCCTAGACTAAGCTCTGGGTTGGAAAAACTTGCATTCTCTATGACCGCAGCTCAGAATTACAGTGGAAATCAACTCAAAACTCCACCCTTTCCCCAGCAAAAGTGAATCCAACAGTTTGCTGTGAACAGAAGTCTTTCAGATAAAACTTTAAATGCAGTACTGAGTTCCTGTTAGCCACTCAGACTTACAGAAAGATTTCATTATGGAATATGGATGTTGCCTCACAATTCTTTGCTAACATCTCCCTTCCATCAGTGTTGGTTACTGGCCTCACTCCAGACAAAGCTGCATTTCGGGAGGGCTAGAGGGGACTATCTGTTTTGTGGGGTGAGCAGTGTAAAACCAAGCATTTATGTTAAAAAAAAAAAAAAACTGGCTGAAGAACAGCTTTGTGTGGACTTCAGTCAGAACCCAGGTAAATAGAGATCTAAACATTTTTTATTAGAATGTGCCCATTATCTCACTTGCTCTCTATTATTGATCAGCTATTTCCACACACCCCCGCCCCGCATCTGTAAAGCATGTCAGCATGGGGCACTTTACTCCCTTGTAATACTTGTCAAAAAGGTATTCTTACTGGAAAAGGTATATTACAGTTAGAGAACAGAGAATCCCATTTGCTGTCATCTGATTTTGTGTTTTTATTTGGTGCTATAATCATTTATCTCAAAGTGCTGGACAAACTCAGGAGATAGCTTAAAGAGTGCAGGGAAAGAAAGCAACTGTTGGTGGGATCAACACTACCTCACCCAAAGATTCTGAGATTAGTGATTATTTAGATGAGTGGGAAAATACCTGTGCTACACTGGTGGTATCCTCTCTTCTCATTCTGTGTCTTCCCCCCACCAGACTCTAAAGCCATAGCTACACTAGCACCCCACTTTTGTAAGGGGGATGCTAATGAGGCACTGCCATGCATACACAGTGCTTCATTAGCATAATGGCATCCACACAAGTTTCGAAGGTTCTGCTTTCAAAACGCATGCTCCCGGCATAGTTGGGGGCCTTTCTAAAGGACTCCCAAGTTCGAAAGCCTCTTCTTCCCAAAAACCAAATGGGAAGAAGGGGCTTTCAAAGTCCGGGGGTCCTTTCAAAAGGCCCCCCCATCGACAGCAGGAGCGTGCGTTTCAAAAGCGGCACTTTTGAAACGTGCGCAGCCGCCATTATGCCAATGAGGCGCTGCATATGTATGGTAGGCAGTGCCTCATTAGCATCTGCTGAAGTGACTCATTAGCATCCCCTTTCGAAAGGGGGGTACCAGTGTAGCCACGGCCTAACTGGAGAAGGGATCTCGCATCCAAAACAGAGTTCAGTTAGAAGGCTGCTGGTAGTTGCTCCATTAAGCTCTGATTCAGAATCAATGAGATCAACTGCTTTTGTATCAGACCCCTACTATCCATAGTAATTGCATTCCTACAATCTCAGTCTTCATAGACAAGGAAACAGAGTTACCTTTTTCTGTATGTACCAATGGAAGGGCCACAAAAGCATTCATATAGAGTAACGAAAAAGAAAAAGCCATGCCCCAGAGCTCCAATAGTCTCTGAGCCAGTCTGGCTTCCTAAGTCACCCCTGAGCCTCACAGGTATCAACCTGTAAAATCTGTTGTCCTTGGTCCACTACAAAAACAGACCTCTGGCCAGTCTGGTGCTAGAACACTGTCCATCAGCATGCAACCACAACACATCTCGAGGGTGACAGAGAGGGGAGATACTGCCTCAGCCTGGTGTGATCCAACTGTAGCATGGGGGCCACATTCTACTGTCCTAATACACAATGAGAATGTGCACTAACGCAAGGCCCCTTCCTTGTGAGGGCCTGGTAAACTGAACTTTGCTAGTGTAGGCTGTGGTGTGCCTACTGTCCCCAGAAAGGGCACTAGGTATAAGCAGACTAAGCATATGCTTAGGGTCTAAGCAATGCAAAAAAGCCTCCTATTCCTTTATTATGCGCTGCTCATGTGTGGGAAACACATTCCTACTCAGGACTCTATGGCTAGCACTACCACTGGACTTCCCCCTCAAATGGAATTGCTATGCATTTGTGACCCCACATCTGTGTCTCTGTTCCAATACTTACCCCAGGAATAAGAGCTCAATATGCACATTTCTGTGGGAAACTTCAGCTTAGTCAGAAAGAATACAGAGATGTCCTGTGGTTATATTTTCACATTAAATGTTCCTTCCCACCTCAAAAGCAACAGGGCATTAAGAAATACTTCTGCAAATCAACAGAAATTCAGTAAGTGAAAAAAGCATGCCCTAGAAGCATGCTTTTATTAAACAAACAAAACATGATTTTAAGAAGTGGTGTAAAATTTTGATTAGAGGGGGAGAGGAGGGAAGGGAAGGGAGGTGAGATTGTTAGCTATGACTTAAAGCTGTTTCTGCCCTCTGCTGCTCAAAAAATAGAATACAACAGTTCCCTTTACAAGTCCAGTGGGCTCACTTCACCACCAGCCTGTACCTTATACAATCATTTACACCAATTTAAATTGGAATTAGAGAGTTTTGCACCAATGCAAGAGAGTACATCTTCAGGACAAACCTAGCAGCCCAATCCTAAAGAATATGTAAGATTTAAATCATATTAAGACATTAATAATCTAGTTTGCATTTCCTGCCTGTGTTGTAAGAGATTCTTTTGCTTCAGTGTACTTTATTTCAAATACTGAAAGTCCCCCCTCCCACTGCAAATACGAGTGGCTTTATAGAGCTACCATTTACACAATTCTGCAATGCCTAGTCTGTCAAACTGCAGCACGCTATCCCCCTGCATCAATGTTTTGTTCAACAAGCTTTGGTTGAAATCTAATAGTTGCTTTTCTGATGAGAACTGAAATTAAGCTCGCTCACTCTCTCTCTCTCTCTCTCATCCAGCACCCTCGGGACCTGACGGGTGCTGGACAAGAGAATTTTCCAGACCACGGGAGGTCAATATTGTATAGCACATTACCAACATTTCCATTGCTTACTGGGCTCTAAGACAACATTTAGGGGAAAATTACAGGTAACCCCCCCTCCACCCCCCCCACACACACAGAGAGTCAGGACTGGTGGGTGTAAAACTTTGTGGGACTACAGGAAACTTGGCCACACCCATGATGAGCGATCGTCCGGCTAACTAAAATCATGCCGAATTACAGATCTTGCCAAGCAAGAGTGTTCCAGATTAGAGAGGTTCAACTTGTGCTTCTGTTAGCTCAGACTGATCATTATCAAAATTTCAAGCGGACAATAGCATTTGTTGCTTTTTTCCAAAAAGTAGAAACAAGAAGCTATTCAGCTATTTTAACAAGGATTTTACACCACATATCCAAATATACTTCTTATACTCTGACTGCACCAACAGATTCAACCTTTACAGAAAGCTCAACTTAAAATCCCTTCTAAACCACACTCCAGCACACCCATGGAGAAATAATGGGCGTTAGTGTTGGTTTTATATAATTGTGCCTAACCCAGCTGCTGCCCTTATTCCAGGACACAATTCTAGAGGAATTGGACCAAAGCATTGCTTGAGAGGTAAAGCCAGCTACTCACTGGGGTTGCCACCAGCACATTGGTATCATTCAGCTTGGCCTATGAAGAAAAACGTACGAGCCCATTAAACATGCAGAGGCCCTTTACTGTTTTGCTGTCAGAGCTTCTATTCCTAATATTTAGTTTCATCCTGTCACGAGCCAAAAAAGTTTACACTCATAGTTCTATCCCCCAAAAGAGGAAATATGTAATAAAAAAATTACAGCCATGCTTCAGTTTTTCCCAGAAGTCTGCTTAGAGTAAGGAAAAATCATTCTAAACACAACTTTAAGATGCAAATATTTTGCATGAAGCGCAACAGTCCAACGCAGATCACTAATTCCATTTCCACACATAAGGCTACACCCCAAGAAGCTGAGCTGCAAAGGCCAAACCACGGAGAACTGGGAGGAAGCCACTGTGAAATACATAATGCTCCCTTTTTAGGGTCCATCTCTCCCCCATTGCTTGAGGTTTTTATGACAGAATAAAAGTGACTTTGGTATGCATTTGAGATAAGTTTATTTTAAAAAAATAATATTTCCTAATCTTTCCTCACCCAGTATTTTGAGGACAATTTCTTTCTCCTCTGTATATATAGAATATTCTGTTTCTTGAGTCTTGGAAGAAGGAGTAGTTCAACACATTAATTGCCCCTGAATTCTTCCTATCAATCAGATTTCACTGAGCTCTGCAACATGAAGGCTTATCAAATAGCTGGCAGATACCCAGTGGTTCAGGAGCAGCTTTCTTCCCTGACACCCCCACCCTGCCTTTTTTTTTGGGGGTTAAGAAAAGCATAGAATAAAATAGAGAAAAAGATGTAAAAAATTATATATATTTTTATATATGTATACATATATATATATATGATCCATATCTATTTACAATATGGCTGGGACAAACAGCAAAACATTTGAGGAGATTATACAAAACACCAATAGCTTTTCCCCCCCAACTTTCACAGATTGCCTTGGAACTTGGACATAAGGCATGAGGAGACGGAGACTAAAGAATAAAGTTACACATTTACAAAGGAGGAGTTCCCCACTCCTCCCTGAACCTGGTCTCCGTTTCATTCTGGTGAAATTAACTTTTATGCCAAACACTATGAAAAAAAAAAACAAAAACATATTTAAAAACCTTAGAAACATGGATGTTTATCTGTAGAGATATCTCAAGCTTGGATTTTATACTTCTTTTTGGAAGCATTACTCTTAGGAATACCTGACAGCTAGAAGCAACATCATGCGTTGCAGTTAGAATCATCATCAGCAAAGCATGATCAGCTGAAACAGATCTTTCTATGAATTACATGGTCGTAATTAGTCCCTACAAGTAAGGCATAGCACAGAACGCACGTAGAAAAATCAACATCAGTTGTGGAGTTTCAAGTGTTGTCTTTCATTGGGTCTTCTTGAGTTTGATATGCAACACAGTTTCCTACAGAATGAACTGATTAAACAGATTCAGTCCCACCCCACATCTTAACAAAACCCAAAACAAAAAAAGCCCCAAACCAAATCTTAAATTTTTGTCTTAAAGATTCAAGCTTCATTTCAGCTGAGCCAGCTATAAGCTGACATCTTAAAATTATCGTTCTAGAGAAACCTTTTAACCCATCACAGTATTGCATCTCTGCTAAAATAGCCTACAAGATTAGAAATGCACTTCGATCCTGTGTTCCAGGTGAAATGCTGTATGTTCTATACCACATGAAGATCATATTTGACATGCATTAGCAGTTGTGATCTTGCATTCCATAGGCTGCATCCATTGAATCAACATGGTTTTCAGGCCTGAAACAGACACAGGCATCAAAAAGAAAAACAAGCTAGTAAATGTGTAACGCCATTAATGCAAGTTTGCTGTTATGCGTCTTTCCAGTCCATCTTCCCAGATTCTTAGTGCTGGTGACCTTCCATCCTGACATCGTCTACCTTCAAAGACGACGTCCTCCTCCTCATGCATCTTCAGGAGTTTAGAAGCATCCTAATTATTGTCCCATCTTATAAATTACAAGACAGTAAACCACAAGGTTGCCTTACAGTCATTCTAATCCTTTCCTTTTAGCCAGCTAGAGGCTGTAGTACAGAGCTCAATATTCTCTAATTTCAACTATTAGTTAAGGCACTAGCCTAGGACTTGGGCCATCTCTTCATTACCCAGGAAGATCAACCTCACTAAGAGTTGATCTTCCAGGATTCAATTTCATACACTAGGCAGGTATGCACAAAATTGACCTATTGGAGTTAGTCAACCAACCCCTGTACTCCTTGCGTATTGTGAGGAATAAGGGAGGTCAATGGGCAAAATTATCCCATCGACTGTCAGTGAAGATGGCCAGGTAATTCAATTGCAGATACGTCAATTCTAGCCACACAACTGCTGTAGCTGGAACTGTGTATCTACAATTGACTTATCTACCTAGTGTACACATAGCCATAGAATCATAGATTCAGCCATAGATTCCAAGGCCAGAAAGGATCATTGTGATCATCTAGCTTGATCTCCTAGAACTTAAGCCATAGAACTTCCCCCAAATAACTCACAAACCAAATACTTTAAAAAAAATATCTTCTCTCTAGTTAAGAATTGTCAGTGATGAAGAATTCACCATAACCCTTAGTAAACATTCCCAGTGGTTAATTACTCTCACCGTTAAAAATGTACACCTTATTTCCAGTCTGAAAATCGTAAGATACAGGTTCAAGTCCTTGATCAACCACAGACATCATGACCCTGGGCAAATCACTTAGTCTCTGTGTGTCTCAGCTCTCCATCTGTAAACGGCGGATAATAGTACTGCCATGTTGCAGAGGTGCGGTGAGGATTGATACAATAAGGATTGTGAAGCACTCAGCTATTACGGTGATCAGGGCCATGTGAGTTCCTGAGATAGTCATTTGTACATGTGACTAGATCACTGTCTAAGGTAAGCAGGTTGTTTTAAAATGCTGACACTTTTAGAACGAAAAATTAAAACTCTGCTGATTCAAGGAGGTAGAAGAGTCTTCTGTCAAGAGGCTTACTCTAATTTTGCTAAAGCACGTTGGTACCTGTGAGTATGGAATAGTTCTCCATTTGCTCAGCCAAGCTGAACATGCAAATCTTGACAGTTCTTTTAAAAAAAAACCAATCTCATTTTGCTTAATTAATTTTATGTATTCTCACTAATATTTTGATTGGGAGTTCCACTATTTGTTTAGCTCATGCATAATATGTTTACATATACCCACTGGGCCACTTGTTGGCAGATCATCCTAGTCCTATCCAATTGTTTCATTACCTCCCTACAGTCACAAAACCTCTGAGTACATTGAACCAAGTAGCCACCAGAATCCCAGAGCCTGCATTCCGGTTGTGCAGCCAAGTCATGAGCCAGCAACAGCCCCTCCTTTATAAGCTTCCTTGCTCATATACAAGATGGCAAAGTTCAAAACACTTCTGCTATGACTCCTCAGATAGTCAAGGGATTTCAATTGCACGCAAACTAAGGCAGCAAACTGGCTTTGTATGGAAAGGATCCACTCAGCTGACTGATCACCAGCTGTAAAAATGCTCACACACATACACCTAGGACTACAGACACATCTCATTTGCCTTCCTTTTGTTTGATTAGTGTAAGTATTTGAATGACTACATGAATTCTGATCATCCCAGCCCTAATACAACCAAGTTCAATCCATGTGTGCTCCCCGCCCCTGCAAAAAAACAAAAACAAAAAACAAAACAAAAAAAACCACAACAAAACCAACAAACCCCAAAATCATCAGAAGTGCAGGTTTACCCTGCTAGCTTGCTTGTTACAAGTGAGGACTTTCTTTGTGGAAGATCTTGTGGTGTCGGGATATGATCTCCTGTCACCAGGTTCTTGTCAGGTCCAGCACTTGGCAACTGCTTGTTCTTCATCTTTGCCTTGGCCATATTGTAGTCACCCGAGTCAAAATACTTTTGCTGAAAGAGGGATGAGGTTTCACAGGTTACCTCAGCACAATCTCAAAACAATGCTTTGTCTGAATACTTGTTGGAATATTGTGAACATTCAAGGTCAGTCTAACCATGAATGCATTTCCTGGATTTAAGTAGTAGCTTGGTCTGTGCCCACTATTGTGTCCCTGAATGTGCAGGCTCATTGGATAAGCCTGGTCTGCACTTAGAAGTGTTGCCAGTATAGCCATAAAACTATAGCTACCCCAGAGAGGGCTTTTGCTTGTACAGCTCACTCAGGTTCAATGAGCAAAATAAGCCTTCCCAACAAAAGCACTTTTGTGTTGGCAGAAGTACATCTACACTAGGGTTTTTGCTGGCACAGCTGTGCTGTAAGCAAACCAACTCAAAGCAACTCTCACACCCTATCAGGCAAAGCTATGCTGGCAAGACTTGTACGTAGTCCCAGCCTAAGCAGGCAGTACAGCTTCACTTCACAGAAGCAATCACAGAAGACTGAAAATCAGACAAGCAGGCTCTTTCCACACAAGGAAAAGGACCTCTACTCCTTAAAGGCCTGATTTTGCACTCCAGTTGAAAAATGCCCTGCATCCCATTGCTTTCCTGCCAACACATTAAATAACCATTATTTTTGTGCTTGCTCTGCAGGCTGTTACCTAAAACAATATTCCCAGAACATCATCAACAGCAAGAGATAACCCTGGCATACAAAGATGTTTTGGCAGGATGAAAGGCGATAAATAAAAGCTGTCAAAGGAAAACAGTTTTGTTAACTCTAGTGAAGCAAAGCAGAGCCAGTGGGTACAGTCTGTGCATTTTAAATGAACAAAGGAGCAGAGCACTTGCATTTTTCAATTTCTCAGTGGATATTCTACAATCCGAAGGGGCTAAGGGGCTCATGCACTATACCAAACATTGTAAAACATTACAGCTAGAAACAAAATGCAAGGGTTTGCTTTGTTGAATTTCAGTGAGGAGTTTTATCAATTCCTCCCACACAGGAGTCACAAGGCCTGATACGCCTTTGCTGTGAACCTTGACTTGTCATATGCCAATACAAAGTGGGTGTAAAACGTTGCCATTCTGAGTTTGGCAGCATTTCTACACCCACTGTGCACAAGTATGAGCGACTGCATAAGGTGCAGGGCAATGGAAAAAATCAAGCCCACAGTTTCTAATTCTGCATCTTTGTTCTTTAAGACTTCTATCTTCAACCACATATGAGCTTTGGAATATCTGATCTGCCAAATCTTTAAGGCAGATCCGAGAGAGAGGCCAACGGCATAAGGTGTCGGTGCACTAGTTTCTAAATATCAGAGTCCAAATTATGACAGGTCACGATGCAGAGAAATGGGAAGCCACTGAGCAATGTCTACAAAGCAAAACTCAAATGTATTGCATATGAATGGCATTCCAACTTCAAGTCTCTGCTCTGGTTTGGCCAACAGATAGAAATATAACCATTCTATTCCTAAATTGAATCAAAACCTCATTCAATACAGTCTGTACTAAACATGTTGAGACTGGTTCAAGGGTTACTATCTAGATCACGCACCATCTGGCATTTTACACCATCTGGCAATGATAATGCTTAGCTTCCAATAAGAGAACATTTGAATTGTTAAGTACCCCTTTCTGCAGTCTTTTCATTAGGAAGTCAGACCCTCCTGGTTTCTGTCCTAAATTAGGATATTTGGCCTTTAATTTTGCTTCTTCTGCTCTCTCAGGGACGACTGCTTCCTTCTCCTGTGTATCCTGAAAAACAAGAATCAGATTAAGGCTGTTCAGCCCTATGAAAGAAGATACCTTTAATTTTACCTCTGAAATCTACTTATATAATACTTGGCCTGTAACTACAAGTCTAATGCGTATTGGCAATTGAGGTGTGGCCAAAGTATGCATAAGCTTTTAAGAACACTGTAAGCCCAATTTTAAACCCATAGTGGGAGTGTTCTTCCTCAGAAAGGCTGTGGGTGAGCAGACAGATAAATGGATCAGGTGATCGATACCAATGTCTCTTGTTCATGGATGTAAGCTCAACTGGGGCAGCAAGGTTCACCAGGGAGGCGTCAGTTTCACATCAACTCCCATCAGTAAAGCATGACACCATCTGTAACTCTCACCTTTCCATGCAGTAGCTGCCAATTGGCTGAGCCAAAGGGGGTTGTAGCCAGAAATTCAACCAAGCTTTTATACACAAGAGCAAGTAACATGCCAGAATAGCTCACGAGGCAGGTCACAGAGATCGAGTTCTGCTGCTTCAACACAGAGTAGTTGTTCACATGTATCCAATGCATCCACATTCCTAGTGATGCTTCAATATAGTTGTTTTAACACAATTGCTCTCTCATAATCACTAAACATCCTGTGTGCAGTAGAAAGAGGCATAGTGCATATTTTCTCATGACAGGAATTCCATAATGCTAAAGAAGGCATGTAGGCAGCTGACAAAGACAGAAGGTCTTCCACACAGCACAGACATCAGAGACTACCCTAAGCTATCCTGTATGCGTAAGAGAACAGATGTTCTTTCATCATCCAAGACTCGCTCACTTGCCTTATGGATTGAGAAAGTCAGACTAGTTATCTTTTCTAGCCTGAAGATCTATGGGTCTTTGGCCTTTTTGCGGAGATTTCTACCAATCCCTCACGTGATGGTTTTTGCAACATGGACACCTGTCTAAAAACTGGATGGAGACTTTCCCAACTTGTGTCACACAAAACAAACAATGCCGACTTAAGTCAGTTTCAACCAAGACCAAACTTAAACTGGTAACTCCAATACCATTATCAATCACCTATGCCATCCAGTATCAGAGGCTGCAAGGTCAGCCCGGTGTCAGAAAAGCACATATCTCTAGATGATCAAAAAGTGTCATTAACTTGTTCTGTGACAAATTCTCACTCTCATTGGCCCAAAGCCTCATAGCCTAGTCACAAACCTAGTGAGGTAAAAACAGGGTTGAGATTTTCTGTGTCCTTGCTGGAATCAAAGATTTAAATACTTTACAGAAAGGGGAAAAAAATAACATATTCAAGACTATTAACTAGCCAAACATCTTAGAATTGCTGTTGGTATGCAGGTGTCAAAAGATTACTGTCAAAGAGTTGCAGCTACAACAAGATCACAGAGATGTAAGAAACAAGACTCTCTCTGACTAGAGAGGGACCATGATTTTGATCCAGATTACTCCCTCTTGCTAAAAGGGGCAGGACAAAATCCATCCAATTAGACCATGTACATTTTAGTGAGAAGAGGCAAATTTTGACCTTCGTGGTTAGGCTCAGGCATGTTATGGGTGAGCTCAAAGACATCTTTGCTTGGAAATATGTAGATGGAACACTGCTGAAGCAGACAAGTGAAAGTTGAGTTGAGAAAATTAAGAAAAATCAGTTTCCTACCCTCAAAAATTAGTTAAGGTCTGTAACTATCTGACTGCTGTTTAAGTGACAGTTTCAGGCCTGTTGTAAAGAAGGTGCTGAACAAGAGTAAATGTTTGCGATGGCTTCAAAAGTAATGCCATCTGCAATGATTTGTCTCAGCACACTGGAGGAGGACGTTTGACAGCTGCTTGCGGTGCACTTGCCGTTACATCATGGAAGACACTGCAGGCCAGAATTACAACAAAAACAGACACCCTCCCTCCTTCAATCAAATGATGAAAAAGGAATGGAAGGGTTATATACTTTTGTCCTCCAGAAGAATGCTTAACCCAGCCCTATTTTTAAATTGGGTTTAAAGCAAACCAAAGAGGACTATGCATACATGAGTTAGGCAGATGATGGATGTCAGCAGAAACAGACTGAACGTGTCTCAGAATTTTTAAATACAGCTCTGAGAACAAACTCAGTGGAATAAAAGTCCTAAGAATATGAATTAACCAGTACGGTGAATTCCATTTCCTAGCACTATATTGCATATTACGATCTAGGGTCAACGGTTGGTGACCAGAAACAGAATGGCACAGTCTGTCCTAAGAAATCTTGCTGGGCTGTTATTCTTGAAAAGTTTGATACTGAAGGGCATTTCAGTGGTCTCTAAAATTCTTCAAAGATTTACAACAGAAGCCACTGGCCTGTTTAGGATATGGACTTAGAGTCTTTCGCTCTAGAGAGCAGCCTGATGGGCTGGGTCAGCTGCCAATCCCGGGTCTGCTGCATTCACTCGGCCCTTCCAGAAACCTCCATTTCTGCTGGTCACTGTTGTCATCAATTCCAGAAAAGCAAGACCACACACACTGGGAACTTAGCTGCATGGACCATTTAAATGGAACTCTCTTGCTGGCCTGCACCATCCTGTAATGTTTGCTCCATTCCCAGGTAACACCTTGGAAGGAGAGGCAGAACATTTTGAGAAGCCACTGCAAATTAATAGGTTAGCCAACCAAAAGTGAAGGCAGGCATAACAATATCTCAAAATCCAGACATAACTGTTCATCATTCATGGTCTCAGGTAGAATGAGTCACAGACAGACACTGCAATCTCTCAATCACAGGCGTGATCCAGCCACGAAAGAAGAGAAGTACAGAAGGAAGTCAGAATGTTGGTGGTGCCAGCAAAGAATGTGTATTTTGGTGATCTAAGTCCACGGGGGCTTGAGAAGGAGGCCGACTGGCTTTCGGGGCCCATAAGTGAACAGTATATTGAAGACAGTTGGTAGAAACAGTGTTTCCTACTTGCATGTGTATCTTATTCTCCAGTCTGTTGGAGAAAGTGGGTTGTACGGATGGAACGGCTTGGAAGCTAAAAGGCAAGATGTGTGTCTGGCCCAGCACAGACAGGTATACTAAAGAATGCTCCGTGAATGGCAGGTGGTGGGTAGAGACGCTGGCAATTTGTTGTCCAACTGGGAACGTTCCAGTGAATACCTGATCTGTTTAAGGCAACAGACAGCTACTAAGAAGTTGGCTGTGGAACTTTAGCCACAAGTATTCTGGGGTAATTTTCTGCTATAGTATTCATTGCAATGGTGTTAGGATTAATGGAGACTTATTTAGCATCTTGTCTTAATGAAGTCCTCTTTTGTAGGAAGAAGACACAGGTGGACATGTGACTCAGCATACTGCAACTCAGATGGACGCTGCCCCATGAAATAAAGTGATTCTTTACTAACAAAGAATTAAAGAGAGAGGCGTGAAGTCCAAAGATGCATTTGGTTTCAGAACAGGAAGTCCGTCTGTGTTACTCTTAGCCCAGTACATCTCACACGCTCAGCTATCCCACCCACTCCCCTCAACTGTTTATTTCTAAGACTTCTATTCCCTACATAGCTGTAAAGGCTATTTTTCCTCCTGTTACTTGGACCCTTTCCTGCTACCCTGGGTACACTACCTTAAACTATTGCTTAGGCACATTACTGTCAATAGCTTTGTGCTTTACTTCAATCGGTGGCCAGATCCATAGCTGGGATATTAATACCAATTAGCTTTTTTAATTTGGACAGAATGGCATAATGTGCAGCACTGCAATGCAGCCTGAACTGAAGAGACAATGGCTTCTTGTCAAAAGCGTGATGCAATCTGCCTGTCAAGGTAGAGTAAATGACCAAGATCCACACACACTTATGTCCTGCTACACAGAGCTAAATTAGATACAGGCAGTTCAATTTCCCTTTGCATACACCACAGTAATTCAACAAATGTCATTGCAGTTAGCCCATAAGCAAGAGAAGAAATCAGACCTCAAGTTCCCTTCCAAAAACAGCAGGACACATGGGCAGTTCACCTTTTTTAATATAGAACTGGCAACTTCCATAGCACAGATGCTCTCTGCTACATGCACAAGGCCCAACCCTTAATTCTTTTTATCTTTAGCCATTGTTCAAAATCAACCATGACACAAGACTGCCACCTTTTCCAGAGGACCTGTATCATTGAACATGTGCATCCAGATGGCCAGTAGGTTTTAGCTGCATGACAGTTAGCTAGTATTCAAACAGTACTGTAGGATCAGGAAAGCCTAGTGTTTTGACAGATCCCTGTTGTACTGGGAGCAGCAGTAGTTTGGATAATAACTGGTGCAGCTGAAAGATGCCCAGATGTTCGTATGAGAACACATGGCCTGTACTAATCCTGCTCCAGTTCTGAAGCTTCTGGTGGCAGCACCGCATATAGGCCATGTCTACACTAGCCCCAAACTTCAAAATGGCCACGCAAATGGCCATTTCGAAGTTTACTAACGAAGCGCTGAAATGCATATTCAGTGCTTCATTAGCATGCGGGCGGCCGCGGCACTTCGAAATTGATGCGTCTCACATCTCGTCCCGACGGGGCTCCTTTTTGAAAGGATCCCGCCTACTTCAAAGTCCCTTTATTCCCATGAGCTGATGGGAATAAGGGGACTTCGAAGTAGGCGGAGTCCTTTCGAAAAGGAGCCCCGTCGGGACGAGCCACGCAGCGGCGAGGCGCGTCAATTTCGAAGTGCCGCGGCCGCCCGCATGCTAATGAAGCACTGAATATGCATTTCAGCGCTTCGTTAGTAAACTTCGAAATGGCCATTTGCGTGGCCATTTCGAAGTTTGGGGCTAGTGTAGACATAGCCATAGAAACTCTGAGGCAAACAGGCTTTAAACACCTTCACTGGCATGCTCTGTTACCCAGAATGCTCTTCAACCTCACAACCATTAGAGATGAGAGCTCTTAGAAGGAATTTAGATTTGAGCATTACTCGTGGTTAAAGGGCTTCTTTTCTACAGGATGTGTATGCCAGAGTAGTAGAAAGAGAGTTCCCATTTTAGCCTCCAGGCATTTCACAAGCCAGGGCTGCACACCATATAGCTGTTTTTGATATCACAGGTAGAAAGGTCAAAGATTTCCTCTATCATACGAACTCTGTCTTTTGGCACTGATCTAGCAGTGGTGTTTAAGTGGTTGGATGGTATCATTCCTGGGCCAGGTGTCACTTTTCATTTGCCTACCATAAAAACTCACTCTGGTCCCTTGAAGGCATAAATGCAGCTCTCTTACGGTATATAGTTTCCCAACTGGTCACATATAGGACCCAATCCACAGTGCACTGAAATGAATTAAAAAAACAAACAAAGACAAACAACAAGTCCTGTGACACCTTATAGACTAACAGTTTTATTTTAACATAAGCTTTTGTGGGCACAGACCCACTTCATCAGATGCATGTAGTGGGTCTTTGCCCATGAAAGCTTAAGCTCCAATAAATTAGTCTAGAAGGTGCCACAGGACTTCTCATTGTTTTTGCAGATACAGAATAACAATGCTACCCCTCTGACATCTGAAATTAATTGGAGACTCCCACTGACTTCAGTGGGATTTACATTATTCACATATGAACATCGGAACCATATTTAGATTTTTTTAAAATTAAGTTGGATGGTAGAGTGGTGATTGGTATTTGGGTTTCCTGGCAAGTCATTAAGAGAAACCATGCCTCCTGGGGTTGGGAAGTCATAGTCTGTCGTACGCATTTCCACATTCTAAGTTGAGGAACTCTGTGAGAGCAAATATTTCCCTATGTTAAAAACCAAGTGTGAAAAGAGCTAATATTTAAAATTAAGGTTTCACATGGGAAACATTTTCTCCCCAATGCCTATATACCTGATTTCTAGGACAGACAATGACAAGGCATTTTGGAAGAGTGTTAAAATCAGGTTTCTCCTTTCCCTAAAGCTCCATCTATACTCTTTGGTCACCTTACCATCCACTTAAAAAGAATCAAGAGGAAAGAACAATTGGAAGGACAATGTAGTCTTTAAATAAAGAGGATAAGTATGAATAGCTGTTCCTCTCACAACACTATGGGCAATGCTCTAAGAAAGTTGATGACTCAGGGGAGCTAAACACAGTGCTGCTAAGGTGCCCTAGACAAAAGGCAGAACAAGAATTTTTTGTGCAGAACAGTTTGTGGGATCATTTTAAACAATTACTCACTACATCTCATTTCTACTGTGCTAATACAAAACTTCCACTACAGCTACCTTTATCCCCCAAAATAATGCCACCTCTTCTCATCTACTGCAGTTTCATTTTTGGATGACCCCCGAATTCTGCTTTACCCCAAAAAAATTAATTACCCTCAAATTAATCAAAAGCTTGTACATATAACTACAGAACTGTTTACAAAAAAAGTGGCTGCTTTAGTGCAAACCCAAACTGATATTTTGAGAAAAACATCCCTCCCACTTCACACCAAAGGCAAAATCCCCTATTGACTCTGAAACAGCCTTTTTATATAATCCTAATGAACCTTCATCTCACCTGTCATCAAATATTTAAAGAGAAATCAAGTCATGAAACTGAGGTGAACTGACATTTATACTAAAGCCACTAAACCGACTGCTTTTAAAGCAACTCCTGCACTCTTAATTCTTCATTTGGGCATTCAGCTTTGTGTGACTAACAGGGTCTGATGAGGTGGGCAAGAGAGAGAGAGACATTTTAAGTAATTTCACTTTCATGTGAGCAGTGTGGTTGTAGCTGTGTTAGTCTAAGGACATCACAGACTCAGAGATACGACGGGGAGAGCCTTTCATTGGACAAGCTTCTTCAGGTGGAAGAGACAATCCTTCCATTACACTTAGCTCTTCTTCAGATGACCTGTTGGAACAGGTGACCCAAAGAAGTGCCCTTTGTGGCTGAAGAGCATGTACCTTCCACCAACAGACACAGGTCTAAGAAAAGGTATTATTTCATCCACCATGTCACTCTGATTTCACGCATCTGCAATCATGATTTCACAGAGACCTTTTACCTAAGCTGCGGTCCACACACAACATTTAGACTGATCTAGCAGCAGAGGTCCACCCCGAATGCAGCTGACATGACCCCAGGTGTAGACACAAAACATTCAGGCCCTCCAAGCTCACTCAGGACCACTGCCCCGACATCCCCGCAGAAGTCCAAGCTCCCAACTGGCACTCCCACAGCCTCCCCCCACCCCACCATAATCCCCTGCCTCAGAGGGAGCCACCCCAGGCCCAGATTCCAACCCCAGACCAGCCCCTCAACAGAATCGCCTTCCCCCAACTCCCGCAAATCCTGCTCTGACCCGCCCTGCCCCATCCCACGACTGCACCCACGCTCCAGAAGCTTCCACACCCCCCAATATCCCACAACCCCCTCTCACCCACCCTGTCCCGCCAAGAGCGTCGCCCATGGCCCAGAGACCTCCACCCACACCCACAATATCCCACAATCCACCACCTAAGCGCCCACTCCCGCGGCACTTCATTCCTAGCTAACAGCCTACTAACACCACCCGCCCGGAAGTACCACCCCGTCAGGCCTTCAGCCAATTACCAAGCAAAAATAGCGAGACGGACGAGTAAGATAGCCAACCAGAGCGCAGCCATGCGGTCACAGGCGCCGCCGATGGCCAATCAGAACGTGCAGCGCAGAGCTGTCTCGCCCAAACTCAGCCCCTCACCTGTTTCTCGTCGCCGGTCTGTTCGGAGCGGCTGTCGGTGCCGAGTTTCTCCGACATGGTGGGGCAGGGAAGGGAAGAGGGACTGGCTGAGAGACGGACCGGCACTCCGCTTCCCACTCTCGTCGCGGCTCCCGTCACTTTCACTCTGTAACCAAAATGGCCGCCGCCGCCCCCCTAACATTGCTGTCTGAAAAGTGGCAAGCAGAACAGCCAATAAGAAAGCTTCGACGGCAAGGATGACCTCATAACCGACCAGTCCGAGCACCGAGAAGGCGGGATGGGGGGGGCGGGACACCGAGATGAGACAGATGGTGAAAATGGCGAATGGGGAGTGAGGACCGGCAGGGCAAAACTTGGATATGACGGACACTGTGCAGAACCAATAAGAGGCGGAGGAGGCGGCCGTGGGGCGGGGCTCTACTGGGATGGGGGAAGTCTTGGCCTACCCGCTGAGTCCCGCGTTTGGAGGTTGGGGGAGGTGTGACCTGCACCGGCCAGGCCCAGAGCCCCGCCCCATCAGCTGGGACACGCCCCCTTTGGAACTGCCCCCAACCGGAGCCCCCCACGCTCTGGGACCCCCCCTCCCACTTAGGACCTGCCCCCTTAACCGCACCCACCACATCCACTGGGACCTCTCCCGACATCACCCCTTCCCTCTGGGGCCTGCGCCCAGCCAGGACCCCCCCCACCCTTTAAGACTCCCGTCCCACATCATCCTGCTGTCTCCGGGACCTGCCCCCCTCCGCCAAAGCCTCACCCTCCCTGACCCACTGGGACACCCTCCCGTCATCCCCCTCCCCTGTCCTGGGAGTTGCCCACCAGCCAGACCATCTTCAGACACACTCCCATGATCTCCTCCCCCACCTCACTATAGGATCCCCACCCTGGCACTTGTCCCCTGTCCACATCACCCTAGGTGTCAGAGTTTGTCTTTGGTGGTGGTGATTCAACAATGAAACCTCCTGCCCAATGCTCCTTCTAATTTTTCCACGTGCAGAATAAGTGTTGTGTGCACGCAGACCTGTAGAAGCTGCCGGGCTCCGGCACGCTGCTAGTGAGCTGGGTGGCATTTGAATCTTTCCCGGGTGGCTGCCCAAATGCTGCCTGCTCCTGGGAATTTCTTTCTAATGGGGCCTGTTTTCCACTTCATGCCAGATTATGAAGAATGGATATGTAGAAGGTACATAATTAAAAGCACTAAATTTCACACTAAGCAAGGTTAGTCATATGTTTTTTTTTTAAACTATAGCCTGAAGTTAGTCAGATTTATTTGCAAAAATCAGAGTAGCTGTATTAGTCTGTATCTTCAAGAACAACAAGAAGTCCTGAGGCACTTTATAGACGAGCAGATATTTTGGAGCATAAGCGTTCGTGGGCAAAGACCCGCTTCATCAGATGTGTGAGTGGGTGGGGTTTCAGATGAGTATTTAAAGAGGAACCCTCCACTTTAAATACTCCTCTGAATGCCCACCACTCATGCACCTGATGAAGCAGGTCTTTGGCCACAAACGCTTATGCTCCAAAATATCTGTTAGCCTATAAAGTGCCACAGGATTTCTTGTTATTTACAAAAATGTTGTACAAAGGGTGAGTCAGTTGTCTTGCTGCTGAATATGACAAATATTACAGACTACATGGTGCAGCCCTTCTCTATTTTACATTTTCTTCATCAGTACAGGTTGCACCTCTCTTGTCCAACACCCTCGGGACCTGACCAGTGCCAGACGAGAATTTGCCAAACCACAGGCTATTGTCCAGCAGCATTAGCAACGCTTCCACTGCTTTGTGGGTTGCACGGACACAGGACTGGCATGAAATAAATCGCTCCAGGAAGATGCATTTAACCGTCCGTGTGATACTCGGCACTTGCATTTCATTTTTAGTAGCCTGGTTTAGTAACCAAGGCCCAGTTCTCCAAAGTACAATGATGCTTAGCTTGTAAATGCTCTGGGGGAAGTCTTTTTGTTTGGTGTTGGCAAAGTGCATAGTGAACCACAAGTGGAATTCAGAGTTACTGTAACACATGGTCATAACTTAACTAGAGAAATCAGAGCTGGAAAACCCCTCTTGGACCCAGCTAGTCCCCACTCTGTTCTCCGGGCTAGTCTGAACTTCCACCGATACCGTGGCGTCCATCGCATCTCTTCCACTGCTCAGAAATGGTGCTCCGGAGGTTTGACCTAATGTCCCTTTGCAGAAGGGAAGCCAGCTCTGCAGGGCGCACGACATGACATGCTATGGCCACTAGATGCCACCGTTGACACAGTTTCCTGAGACTTTCACAGGCCTGGCCATCTGCGGGGATTTTAGCCAAGAGTTGCACTGTACCAGGCTCAGCTGCACACATCTACCCAAGTGGCAGCTTCCCTGGGGCAGGAGAGTGCTGAGTGTGCAGAACAATGTTCGTTGGCCTTGAACTTTAAACCCAGGTTTCTGACCAGCCCAGTAGCAATGAGGCCTCTCTCTGGGGCCCTACTCACTCTGAAAGCCGCCTGTGGGCGGCGGCGACCGGGGTCAGGGGGAGGCTGATGAGAAGATCAAAGCAGAAGGCTTTGAATAGGGAAGCAAGGAAGAGTGAATCTTGGCTGGGTTCCTTTTTCAGCAGCAGAATTATGGGGCTGGGCTGCGCCGGGCCAGGCCGTTGGGAAAGAGATTAGCCTTCCTATGCACTCTGGTGCCGCACTCCACAAAGTGCTCCCGCTGGACTTGCCTGAATGAGTTCCGTTAATTCATGAGTGACCCGCCAGGATGGACACCTCCATCCAATCTGTTACTTCAGGCCTCCTTAGCAGCTAGAGAACGGGGCAGAGTCACTGAAAAGTCGTCCAGACACCGTCAACACCTCTCCCAGCTCTCATCAGGAAATACTCACGCATGGAACATGAGAGAATCAGTGGAACTCCCTGCTGGAGGCCATCAGGAAGTCAGATGTGGAGGCTGGCTGTGAAAAGGGGTGGACAATTTTATGATGATGCAGGGCGTGCTGAGGGAACTGACTCCTGCATTCAGAGGCAACAGCCAATGGCCAGGTAGGTCCAGCAGGCAGGTCTGCCTTGTGCACAGAATAGGGTGGGTGCATGTTAGGAAATATTTTAGATCAGTGGTTCCCAAACTTTTTGGCATCAGGCCCCCTTTTAGATTTTTGAGAAACCCTCACCCCCGCACCTCTTCTTTACCATCACTCAACCCCCCCTTTTAACAAAAAAATTCAATTCATAATTTAAAATAACACAAAAACTTGATATAAAATGTTATTGGAAATTAAATAATTACAAATAGTTTTCCTTGGCCCCTTGTGGGTGCCTGGTGCAGCCCCAGCTGGCCAGCTGCCAGAGCCCCATGCCAGCCGCCAGAGCTGCCCACACCTGCTGCCCACCCACCTGAGCCCTGTGCTGCCAGAGCCACTTGTTCAAGATGACTGTGCCCCGCACTACTAGGGCCAGCTGCCTGCCCACCAGCCTGAGCCATCCAAGCCCAGCAATGCTGGGGCCAGATGCCCAAGCCCCATGAGCCCCGCAAGTCAGCTGCCTGAGCTCCACTGGCCAAACCCCTCCCCTCCCCAGAAGACAGGCATCCCCAGTCCCTCACTCACTCCATCCCCCTCCTGCAAGCCAGGCACCCCTAGCCCCCATCTAATCCTATCCTTCTCCTCCTCCTCCCCAACCCACACTCACTCCCCTTTGCAGGAGGCACATAGCTCCACGTGAGTGTTTGCTGGCTGCCTGCTTTTTATAGCAGCTGTGTTGGGTCACCCACGTAAAATGGCAGGGGCTGAGAGCCAAAAGCACAATAATAAATATGGCGTTTTGCCTTATCCCCCTGCAAAAATCTTGCATAATTCTTTAATTACAACAAGTTGACCTGTTGCAGTAGCAAAACATAAGTTCCATGGAGCAGGCCTCTAAGAAGACTTTAAGAATTCCAGCTCCTCATGGGCATTATGACCTGCTAGTCCTTCTTGTCTGAGCAGGGCTTTGTCCAAGGCCAGAATCCCCTCCCTACCCCATTTCAAACTGGACTGCTGAGCCGTTGAAAATCAAATGTTCAAACTATGTAGTTCAAATTTTAAAAGGGGAGTGGGGAGAGAGGCTGCTGTATTTTTACAAATTCTCTCCTGCTCCCCAAGTTTTCATTTTGCAGCTGACTGTAGAGCTGGGTTAACATTTGGACAGCAATTGGACAAAAAAATTTACACAAGCTCCCAATTCATTTGCCCCCTTTCTACCTGGCTGCTGCACTTCACCTCACACATGGCTGCATTTCTGTGGCACTCACTGTACAGACAGCAAAGCCGTCTGGGATTATAATGATAAGACCTGCAAACATGCACGTGCTTTACTACTGTGAGCAGGCCTGTCGAAACCAACAGTATATTCATAACGAGAATTACATTCTGATATAGTGCCATCATCAGTAGCTCTCCAGGTGCTATACAAAGGAGGTCAGTATCATTAGCTCCATTATACTGATGGGGAAACTGAGACATGGAGCAGGGAGGTGACTTGCCCAAGATCAGCCAGCTGCCCAGTGAGCAAGCCAGGTACACTACTCCAGTCTCCCGAGTCCTAATCCAGGCACTGCCCACTAGGACACACTGCCTCCCTACAGCAGAGTATTGCTGAGGGACAAATATCTGTTGTGTGGCTGCAACTATCAGTATAAAGGGGCTTTTGTAGGGATTCCAGCGTAAGCTGTGCTGTTATCAGGCCCTTGTAATGATGCATGGCCGGTCTTCCTTGTCAGTCACGGAGGGAGGCCACACCTCCTCACAGTCACGCCCTTGTCACAGCAACAAAGGGTCCTGTGGCACCTTATAGACTAACAGAAAAGTTTGGAGCATGAGCTTTCGCGAGCACAGACTCTCACTAAGTGAGAGTCTGTGCTCACAAAAGCTCATGCTCAAAGCTTTTCTGTTAGTCTATAAGGTGCCACAGGACCCTTCGTTGCTGTTACAGATCCAGACTAACATGGCTACCCCTCTGGCCCTTGTCACAGTGCTCACTCAGAGGACATGCCTGTCCGTAACACTGAGGCTACCCAAGCCAGGCCAAGCAGCAGCAAGTTTAGGTGCCCGGCTCCCAGGCAAGGCCAGGGCCACCCAGGCAGGGGGCTCCAGCCTCCAGACAGGGCAGAACAACACAGCACTGGGCCTCTAGACTCTACGGACAGCCAACCAGCCTCTTGGACTACAGTGGGGGGGAGGTGGCAGAGGGACCCAAGCCCACCCTACTCCATCGGATCCCACGTCAGAGCCCTAGCAGTGGCAGAGTGGTCACCAGGGATCTGCTCACCATACACTGACCTGTAATCAGGCCAAGAACATAACAGGCAGGGTGGGTCAGACTAAAGGTCCATCCCGCCCAGTCGCCTGTCTGCCGACCCCAACCAATGCCAGGTGCCCCAGAGGGAGTGAACAGACCAGGGACTCATCAGGCGATCCATCCTCCATGTCCCATTCGCAGTTTCTTACAGACAGAGTCTTGGGACACTATCCCTGCCCATCCTGACTGATAGCCATTGATGGACCAAACTTCCACCAATGTACCTAGCTCTGTTTCAATCCCTGTTAGAGTCCTGGCGTTCACCACCTGCTCTGGCGAGGGTTTCCACTGGCTGATTGTGCATTGCATGAAGAAAGACTTCCTTTGCTTTGTTTGAAACCTGCCGCCTATTAATTTCATTTGGTGACCCCTCATTCTTGTGTGGTGGGAACAAGTAGATACATTTTCCTTACTCACTTTATTCCCCCCCCATATCATGGTTTTACAGACCTCTATCATAGCCCCCTTTAATCTCCTCTTTTTTAAAACTGAGAAGTCCCAGTGTTATTACTCTTTCCCTGTATGGCAGCCATTCCAAACCCCTACACATTTTTGTTGCCCTTCTCTGAACCTTTCCCATTCCAACATAGCTTTTTTGAGAGGCAGTAACCACATCTGCACCCAGTATTCAGAATGCAGGTGTGTCACAGATTTATACAGAGGCAATATGATTTCTTCTGTCTTATTATGTATCCCTTTCTCAGCAAGTCCCAGCACCATTGGCTCTTTTGACGGCTACCACACACTGAGTGGAGGTTTGCATAGAGCTGTCCTCTAGGATTCCAAGATCCCTCTAGAGTAGTAACAGCTAAGACCCAAACAGACTGTTGTCTAGTTTCCTGGGACCAGCATCTACATCCCCTTTGTGTGGTACCTCCAACTTCTGCATGTCCTCCATCTGCTCAGGGCAGGTGGCCAGTGGTAGCCCCAGCAGTTCCTTGGGGTCTTGTTCAATGGGCAGCTCTGGCACTTCTTCAGCATAGCTGGGATCCTCTTTGCACTCCAGTAGTGAACAGGATACATCCATCTCCTTCAACAGCTCCAGCCCAACTGAAGTGCAGGGCTCACCTTTTATAGTTCCACTTCCTGTCCTGCCCTTTCGCTGCCAGTGGGGCGGGGGGCGGAGGGTGGGACTTCCTGGATCTGCAAACCAAGGGGCAGATGTGGTCTCTGCTGTTTAATTTCTGCAGGGGGCCATCCCACCCCACCCCACCACAACACTGTCATACTCAAAGCACTGAATCCACACATAGGGCAGGTCTACCCTAGACCTGAAAGTTGATCTAGGTATGCAATTCCAGCTATGACAATTGTGTAGCTGGAATCTACATATCTTAGATCGACTTGCCTGGTCGCCCTCACAGGGGGAGGTGGACGGGAGAATCTCTCCTTTTGACCCCCCGCCCCTTACTCCTCCTGAGAACAAGGAGTTCCAGGGCCAACTGTTCAGCCCTAATGGTTGGATTTAGTACAGTCCCCCTAGTCATGATAAATCAAACCCCGGAAGATCGACCCTGGCTGGCTTAATCTTCCGGTAAGTGTAGATGTACCCTCAGGGTAAAACTATTTGTTGCTAGTCCCCTTCACTGATCACGAGACTGTACAAAAGGTGTGTCTAGATCAGGCCTCAGTGGAAAAGAGAATCAGGCCTAATTATGAACAAGACCCTTCACAAACGCACTGAGGGGACCAAGCATTTGTAAAATCCACCCCAGAGGGTGGATTTCGGGCCAATGTTCCCGCTAATCTTTTCCATTTATGTGCAAGATTTTTCTGCCCACAGGAGGAATGAATTGTTTCTGTGCACCAAGGCATGTGTGAATGTGTTCCCCCAGTAGAAACCCCAGCCTAGCTGTGGGCAGTCTGCTACCCCCAGAGCAACATTTGACTCTCCTGAGCAGCTGCACGAGAGCTCAGTTTCCAGGGAACACTGCTCCCGGGCCCCCCCATAAAAGCACATCGACCAAGGCAGGAGCTTTTCCATAAAGGACATTTACTTTGTGGGTAACATCTCAACACAAACAGGTACAGGCTGAGGTATCCGAGAAAAAAACCTTTGGTATAAAATGTACACGTCTTCAAAACGTTTACAGGCAAAGAGACTTTGGTTCGTTAGCACGGTCAACAAACGAAGAAGAAACATTCAGGTGACTACATAGCAATGCACTGCTTTTCACACAGGATCACGGCACTCCGCTTATATCCATGGGGAAGGAAGGAAAGGACTGGTGGAGTTGGCATCACGCACTGTTTGCAAGGGGCTCACGTTCGGGTTGTGGCTGGGTGGGTGGTTTTGTGGCTCGGTGCCAGCCAGCCAAAAGGAGGAGGCGTTCCAGGAGGGAACTCTGATTTCAGCCTGGGGTTGGCAGCTGTGTGTTGCAGCAGGATTACACCAGGGATCCCTCACTTTTTTTTCCATCCACGGGCGGAATACATTTTATGATAAGCACTGTGCCATGTGTGGATGCGCACCACCAGTCAACACACAGGCTGTGGGTGTTGTGCTGATCAGCTGGGTGGCACCTGAATCGCTCCCAGGCAGCCGCCCAAGTGGTCATTTTACAGGTAACCCTGGACTACAACCAGGTCTGGACAGGGATTAAATAGAGCAGTGAGGCTGCAGGCAGAGACTTGGAGCACAGATTACATGTAGCCTGCCTCTTCAGGGCTAAACTGACCTAGCCTGTAGCCCCTGCTCGCTGTCTCCTCTCTACAGCTCCCACCCCCGGCCCTGTCTGTTAGGCACAAAGAGGCCAGCACATGACAGGATCGGGCCCACGGTTCCATATGAATCCAGGCAGCCTGCTACAGGCTGCGTGCGGGCCGGGAGCAGAAGGGGGTTGCAGCAGTTGGTCAATTGTGCGGAGGTAGGCAGGGCAGCAGCGTGCTCACATGGGGCATGGGCCGGGAACAGAGGCTGGGTTAGCAGAGTTGCTCAGAGCTGCTGTTAAACTCGTCCCAAATCCCCACTGGGGAGACAAGGTCGGGCTGGGCTCCAGTGCCTATAAAGGAGATTCTTGACCGAAGCAGCTGGACACAAGCAGGCCCTGGTGGTTCCCTCCGGCTAGCTGCTGCCAAGACATGCCAGCAGCAGGTGAGACTCTTACCGTGCTTGGCTCACAAAAGAGCACAGAGAGCAGCCGCTGAGGAGCCTGCGCCACCTTGCCTCCTCGATCCCCATGCTAACACCAGTAGAGTCCTGTGCCAGAAGACGAGTCTTCTGCCCCCAACCAAGAGGCAGGGCACACAGGCAAAACCAGCAGAAGCCCCGGGCTGTCACTGCAGACTTAGGGATGGATGGATTCAGAATCCCAGTTCTGTGTCCTGAGGGGGGAACTGTCCTGGTCTTTTCTTTCTCCCTTTGATTGGCCCCTTCCAGTGTGAAGCTGGAGGTTAAAGAGGTGCCCCCCCCCCCCCCGAGAGAGCACAGGAGGCCATCGCCTGAGAGACTAGTGAGACACAGGCGGGGGCCATGCCAGCAAACCACCAGCATTTCCCAGCTCCTGGGATTAGTGAAGGAGACTGGGATTCCCAGTGGAGTTAAGCACCTGGCTCACCCTGACATTCAATGAGATGCCATAGGTGCCTTTGAAGATCCCAGCCAGAGAGTCAGGGAGATTTGGGGTGCTAAAGAGAAGGGACATCTGGACCCCAGCATGTCTGAGCCTGTTCTTCCAGCCCAGGGCTCTGATCAGCCTCCTCGCCGGGAAGCAGCTGTGGCTAGAGAAGGACCCCCCCAAAAACTCAAAGCGCCAGAGCGGAACTATTTCCAAGTGTTGGGGTGTTTCCTGCTGCGGGGTGGGGGGGGAATCGCTCTGTTTTGGCAGCAGCTGCTGTCGCATCTGGTTCCACGTGGAGACACCCACAAAGGGCTTGTGTAAGCCAGAGCTCCCCACCCCCACCCTGGTGCCCGGAGTGGGTACAGAATTTTAGCAGCCGGCTAGTCGCTCTAAGCCAGCAGATGTGGGCAAAACCCTGGTGCCTGGAAGTCACAGGGAAAACTCCCATTGATTTCAGAGAGGCCAAGATTCACCCCTTGGTCTCTAATTCAGGCAGGGGCAGCCCAAGGTTGTAGCTCCAGCAGTTCTGCACTTGCTTCTGGCCCACACAGGAGGCTGGACCCTAGAGAAGCTCATTCTGCTGTATCTCTCCCCTGAAGAAATTCCCTGCAAAATCTCCCCCGATTTCACTGGCAGGGGATCTGGAGCTGGCCCAAGATTCTGGGCTGCTGATCCAGACCCAGGCATCTGAGGTTTGTGCCTAGCTCAGTCTTAAGGGAACATTAAAGGGCTGTTCCAGGGGAGCCGGACAAGCAACTGCAAGGGCATCGTGTTCTTTTCCTCCATAGCCCTGCTCCCAGCAAGCGCTCGGGCTTGTAACGGCTGAACCGAGGGGCAGAGCTATGTTTTATTGCTCCCCTTAGCCCAGCAGAGCAGGGTTCCCTCTAAATTTTTTCCATCCATGGGCAGAATAAATTTTATGTGCACCAAGGCATGTGCACTTGTGCACCACCCATAGACACGCATCTTGCCGGTAGTGGGCACTCTGCTCATTAGCTGTGTGGCACCCGACTCTCTCCTGGGCAACCGCCCAAGCGTTCAGCTTACAGGAACTCTGCTGTAGAGCCAGCCCAGCTCTGGGGGATGGAGCCGGAGTCTAGCCTGGCTCATGCATCATCGGTGCAGTTATTTAATAGGTTCCAATTGCAAATCCCCCACCACCACAGATCTAGGTCCCAGAAGGACCCCCCCAGCAAAGATCCTAGCTGCATGTACAGCCAGGAAAACATGCGCTGGTTGGAATGACACAGGCGTGCCATGCATCGAAGACAATGCAGCTGCAGAACCTTTAGCCTGCAGAGGTTTTGTTACTGATTCACAATTCAAAATGAACCCCGGTTGATTCCCAGAGCCCCAGGAGGAATTTGCAGCGTGGGCTCCTTGTGGGGAAATATCTTTGCCTGGAGGACTTTTCTTGGTCAGTTACGGGTGGGTAGGGAGGGAAAAACTGTGGTTGGATCTTTTTGCACAACTCCGATAATCAATCTGGCACTGCAGTAAATACAGCTGTGGCCCCACCAGCCTGTTCTGACATAGAGTCACTCCGCAACTCAGCAGAGCACGGGCCTGTCCCCCTGTTTTGGCCACAGCTGCAACCTAAACACTGTTACAGAGGTCTCAGTAAAGTGCTTCCTATCAGGGATCCACAGAGAGCAGGGGAACGTGGCCGGGGGGGTGGCATGCCATGGAGTCGTTGGCTCGGTTATGACAGAGGACGCCTCGAGGTCGTGTCGCTTGTGCTGCAAAGAGGGAGGCAGCGCCTGTCCCACACAGGGTGACAGTCTGACACAACAGACCGCTTCAAGAGACAAGCCATGCAAAAAAATATATGTACATATATATATAAATATAGCTATCGCCGCACGCAGGGCCCCCACGCGCAGGCGCCTCATGAAATCTTTGGTATCTTTGGTGCAAGAGACAAAGTGAGGTAGAAATTTGCCGCCGTTGGACAAAACAACACAGTCACACAACACGGAGGGTGGGGGGTAAATTGTGGGGTGGGGAGGGGACATCAGTTGTGCAGGCAGTGGGATCCAGAGACCTGGGCTGCCTCACTCCAATCTGTGGGGGGCAAAGGGAGATTCAGCCAGCAAAGGACAGATGAAGCCAGCTAAGGCTCTGCAGGGTCTGAGACATTCCTGCTGAATCTGGGGCAGGGTTTTCTAGGTCAGATCCTTGCTTAGGTAGAACAGACTCCAGGAGGGACCCCGGGGTGGATTTCTCAGGGTCTGGTTTAGAAGACAAATGTGGCAGAGTCTCACCCGGGTAATGAGCGTCTGGGCCTCTGGCTGGTCCTACAACAGTCAAACACCACGGAGGGTGGAGATAAATTTGGGCGGGGGGGGACAGCAGCTGTGCAGGCAGTGGGATCCAGAGTGCCCCATGCCAGTGCCCCAGTGCCCCGCAGGCTGTGCCACTGTGGGGGAGCAGATGAGGCTCTTTGGCACAGCCACGTGGCTATTGATTTGCAGCCGTGGTCCTCTCAGCTTGGGGTCTTCCCTGCTCCATGGTAACGGAGCCCTGGCAGCGCTGCACGGGAGGGGTTAGCGGAGACCAGGAAGAGCAGGCTGCCTCTCGCTCACTCATTTCAGCCCCAAAGCTTCCACCCTCTAACAAACCACTCGGGTCTGAGCCTCACGGGTCTATCCCCCCCCCCCCCGGGGCGCTTTTTCAATCAGGTTCATGTTCACCAGCACCTCTTTGCGCGTGGATGCAATTGCGTGGCTGTCGGGGGTCAGTTTGGCCCAGTGAACCCAGTTTCACTGGAGAGAATGGGGCCACGCAGTGGGCAAGTTAAATGAGTGCAAGGCCCCCGTGTGTGCAAAGGCCTAAGTCGTCCCCCCCCCCCGCCCCCCGTGCCGTGCAGCAGCAGGTGGCACGCCTGCCATGAGAGTGGGAGAGCCCAGAAGAAGCCAGCAAAGATCTCCAGGGCTGGGAAATGTGCCCAGATTTCAGCCCCCCTCCCGCAGCCACGCTGCTGCCTGCATTCCCTGGCGTCTGCTACTGAAACTGGGGCAGAACCTCTCAGGCAAAAGCCCCCAGCCTTCTGCAGGGCTCCCCCTAATTTTTTTCCATCCATGGGCGGAATAAATTTTGTTATGGGCACTGAGTTGTGAGGGGATGTGCACCACCAATAGAAACACGCTGCTGGCTGTGGGTGCTCTGCTAACCAGTGGGTCCAGGAGTTCAGCCCTGCACCACACAGGTGCTCTCGGCTCCCAGCAAGGGGATCCTGCTCTTTTTAGACAGCGTCTCAGGGAGTCACCTCACCCCCTCCGCCCCTCCATGCACAGATACCATGGTGACGGGCACCTTACAGGGCCATCGTCAGATTTCTCTTCTATTTGTTGCTGCCTCCCAGTTCCCCTTGAGCTGTGCCCCACAGAGAACAAGAGATTCCTGGATTGGAAACTTCCTGCCTAATCAAACCCTAGATGGGCACCTCCAGGTCTGTCGCAGCCCTGTTCCCAGCCAGCCAGCATGCTGGGACCCAGGCATGATGAGTTGGCTGGGTCTCAGCCCTGGTCCCCCTGGGTTCTCCAGCCCCACCCTTGTACTGCCCTTCTGGCGGGCCAGCATGGCAGACAGCCATAGGAGCAGGGGGGCCACTGGAGACCAAACTGCCCTCTGATGGCTCTAAGAGTAGATCCCACCAGGAAACAACCGGCAGCGCAGGGTGGTGCCACCAGCTTCATCCGCCACTGCCCAAGCTCTGGGCACTGCCTACCTCTCAGCCCGGAAGCCAACAGGGAGCTCAGCTGCGCAGCCCACCAGGATGCTGGCTGCGGAAAGCTCAGCTCTGAGCAGGGTTCCCTCTGCTTCTTTCCATGTGGAGCAGAATAAATTTTGTTCTGTGCACCAAGGCATGTGCAGACATGCACCACCAGTAGGAACACAGGCTGCTGGCTGTGGGTGCTCTGCTAAAACAACTGAGCAACACCTGAATCTCTCCTGAGTGACTGCCCAAGAGCTCAGCTTGCAGGGACCCCTGGCTCCGATCCCCACCTTTCATCCTCCCTCAGAGCTTCCTGGGCCTCTCTGGCTTTGACTCCGCCCCCCCCCCCAACACCTTGGGAAGCTGCTCCTGGCTGAGCCAGAGGGTGTCTCAGCCCCTCATCCTTAGAGGAGAGAGAGGCGTTGACGTCCTTTGCGTCACCACCTCTCTAAATGCGGCGCCAGCAGATGTGGGGTGAGATCAGGGAGCCACGTCGCGCTGAGCTGTGTCGTGTGCTGAGCTGCTGGGTCTGGCAGAGGCCACGGCTGGGACCTGCAGGCCCAGCCGCAGCTAAGCTCTGGCCAGGCATGGACACAGGGGGGAAATCAAAATGAACTGTCACCTCCCTGAAGCAGGGGACCCGCTCCGCAGCCCTGCAAGGCGCAAGGGGAGTTTGGCTGGTGACTCGGGCAGGGGGCGGATGGTTGAAGCCCCAGGCCCTGGCTGTAAAATCTCTCTCCAGCCCTCACCGCGCCACAGCTCCCAGATGGGGGTGGCGCCATCTGTGTCTCTGTACTAACATTGTCCTGGAGCAGACTCCCAGCAGTAGCAGGACGCACCTGAGTGTAGCTCTCAGCCAGGCATGAGCAGGACAGGGAGTGGGGTCCTGAGTGCAGCCTCACTTGGCTGGGCTGGAGGGATATTACAGGTGCCCTCAGTCTGGGCTCAGTCCTAGAAGTGCCCCACAAACCCGGAGGCCCCTGATTGCCATGGATGCTTCAGCTCAGCTCCTTGGAGGCTCTGGGCCTATGTGCGTTGGGGAGCTCTTAGATGGGGTTGGATTTATCTATGTGCCTCTCCAGCACACTAGTCCCCTCTAAGCCAGGACCTTCTTATGGGTCCAGAACCTGCCTGGGGCCCAAGAGGAAGTGACATGAGATGGAAAAGTGAAGGGGTCATCGAAGCATCCTGATGGGGGCGGAGTTTCCCCCACCCCCAAGTTAATTTCCCCATCTGTCCGCACCCCTGTGCTCACGACAGCCCTGCAAGATGAGTGTGAGAGATCACTGGTCTGATCCGGTCGTGCATCAGCACAGGGGTGTTTCACGCTCACGTCGCACGGCACCATGGTGACAGAATCAGGACTCGTGATTTCAAAGCACCAACGTTCGGCTGCTCAAAGACACTTAGGTGCCTAATTCCCCATGGAAAACCAATGGGAGTGAGGTGCCTCCCCAGCTTTGAGGATCTGGGCCTTCGATCACGGAGCTTAGCAAGTGGTCAGCCCATGTTGTGAGCTGCCTACATGGGACGGGACCAGAGGGAGTCTGGGTGCAGAGCACTGGGCAGCCAGCCATCAGTACACTAAAGGGAGCAGTCATAGTCCCAGGGGCTTGGTGGATATTCCCCAGGCTCCCTAGGAAAACCTCTACTCACACCCTGGGGAGAAGCCATTCCAGGAGGACAGGAAAGCCTGGGTTTATAAACCCCCCTCCTGAGGGCATTCACAGGCCCTGTAGCTGCCCTACACCATGTACTGGCTCCATTCCTGCAGCACCTTGCACAGCCGAGCCGGCGGACGAGGCTACCCTCTGAGGAGAGCAGTACGTGGAATGGACTTTGCTCTTGTGCAAACAGCAGGTGCAAGGTGCTGGGCACCAGGGAACCAGGCTCCCCGAGAATCAGGCCCACAGTCTGGGCACTTAGACCAGAAGAAGAAGCAGGTTTGTCTACACAGGAAAGTTGATCCAGATTTAGGTGGAGCGTGAACTTAGCAATACCCTAGACAAGGACGTGACCTGTAGCTAAACCCTTAATTAAACTGTCCAAGGAAACGATTGATTGATTTTCCCACCAGTCAGCAACAGAGGAGGGAGCCAGACTCAGGAACGCCCCATTCGCCCTGGGACTTCTGCCCCTCAAGTCTCCACCGTCACATGCTGGGGAGGGGAGGGGGTGTCTCCAGCTCACCTTTCCTCTCCAAGTGATTGACAGCCACTGGCTCACTGAGCATCCTGGCAACCCAGCAAGGTAGGGCAATTGTGAGGGCTCTCACAACAGGGAAACTGAGGCATGGGATGGCCAGTGATTTGCCCCAAAGCTGTGCACCACATCAGCGGTAGGCAGACTGAGGAACAGAACCCAGGAGGCAGGACTTAACCTCTCCTAGCGATATTCGCAGAAACCTTGTCAGAGCTGTGTGGCAAACTCATGAGTCCTGACTCGCACTCAGCTCCCACTCTAACGATTAGACAGCATTTCCCCTCCCAGAGCCAAGGGCAGAACCCAGGAGTCCTGGTTTCCAGGCTGTTGCTCTAACCACAATACATCACTCCCCTCTCCAAGCTGAGAGCCCAGTGCCCGAATCCTGGCTCCCAGACAGAACTCCTACTGCACCCCGCTCCGAGACACAAACAGGACCCAGGAATCCTGGCTCTGCATCTCAGCCCTCTGCAGCACCACCTTCCGCAGAAGGTAACATCAAATGGCCTCGATTGTTCAGGGCAAACCAACGCGTTTTAAAGTGCCACAACCTGTACCAGGCACCTGAATCTTCAGCCATGTGCCTGCTCTGCCTCTCAGGGAGTTATTGGGCACGAGGTGGGGGGGAGGCGTGGCCCCATTTGCCCTCTGCTCCCCAAGGATCTGACCTATGATTCTTTTAACTCAGATCCTCAGTGGGCATAAATCAGTGTCACTCCATTGCAGAGGTAGAAAAAGTATGCTCAAAAGTTACTTGAGTAAAAGTACTGCTCCTTTGGGAAATAATATAATTATGTAAAAGTCAACCTGTCCTTCTGGAGAGCTGCTTGAGTAAAAGCACAATATTATGTCATCCTAATTGTACTCATGCATCCAGAAGTATCCACTGATTTCATTGGGAAGGCCACTTTCTAATTCTAGGTGCTCGAGTACAATCAAGACATGACACCTTCGTACTTTTACTCAAGTAGTTTTCCATATGGATGGCTTGACTTTTACTTAGTTACCCCCCCGAAGCTGTACTTTTACTCAAGTAACTTTTGGGGATACTTTTCCCACCTCTGTTCCATTGCAGTCAGTGGGGCCAGATCTCCACTGGGGTAAATCAGCAAGCCCCACTCAATGCAAAGAGATGACTTGTTTTATCCAAGGCTCTGGATCCAGAGGTAGGGAAAGTACCTAAAGAGTTACTTGAGCAAAAATGCAGCTGCTCTGGGGAGGAATGTACTGAAGTACAAGTTACCGGTGTCCCTGTGGACAACTAATTGAGTAAAAACACACGCGTCACATCTAGATTGTACTCAAGTATCTGGAAGTGAAAGCAGCTGCCCTTTTTTTAGGTACTTTCCCCACCTCTGTCTGGGCCATTCCAGTTCTACTGAAACAGCTGAAAAAACTCAGGTGGCAGGAGGGGAAAGAGATGACTGATGAGAAGAAATTAAAACCAACAATGAAAATCATCCCCTTGCTCCATAAAACACCCCCTCCGTCGGCAGGCAGCGCTGCGCTCCCGGTCCAGCACCCCCAGCTTCCCATCATGCTTTGGTGCACGTGACAGCAGAGGTGGCGCTGGGGGGGTGGGTGCCGGAGGACGGGGGGCGCCCCTCCTCCATCCACTTGTCCAGGCTGCGGCGCCGAGCGTTCATGAAGAAGTTACTGACGGTGGAGAGCTCCAGGCCCAGCTGCTGGGCGATGGTGACCTGCAGGTCCTTGGATGGCCGCTGGTTCTCATGGAAGATGGCGTGCAGCGTGCGGCGCTGGATGTCCGTGAAGACCAGCCGGTGCCGCTTAGGGACGTGGTTTCGGTCGGCTTTGCTTTGCTCTTGCTCTTTCCTTTTGCAGGCTGCGGGAGAGGGAGAGAAGAGGAGAGGCTGTCAGAGTGGCGGGGAGCAGCTTCTCAGCGACGCTGGGGCTCGGCTGGTTTGGGGCCAGAGAGCCAGCCCTGCAGATGGGAGCCCCACACCCTGCATGCAGCCCCTGCCCCGCTCCAGAGCTTCAGCCACAAGCCCAGCCGGGGGGACCTGTCTGCCTCGATCTTCCCAGCTGCTAAGAAACCCTGCAGCAAGGGGACAACCCACCCCAGGGGAGCTCCTCCTGAGTCCTGTTGGAGCTTGCCCTGAAGGAGGAGGTGCCTGGCAGGGGTTCTGCTAATTCTTTCCATCCAGGGCAGAGTAAATTTTGTTCTGTGCACCAAGCCTGTGTGGATGTGTACCACCATTTGAACCACAGGCTGCCAGCTGCAGGTGGTGGTGGCTGCTCTGCTAATCAGCTGGGCAGCACCTGAATCTCTCCTGAGCAGCTGCCCAAGGGCTCAGCTTACAGAGAACGGAGACCCTCGGACAGCACCCACTGCTCCTCGAAGCTGTCTAGGGAGCCATCAGCCTCCGCCCAGAGGAACTCCACTGAGATTCATGACAAAGGAGGAGCAGAAATAGGCCCCATAGTCACAGAGCACACCCTCGGCCAGCGTCCTCCTCCTGCGACTGTAGATGGCCAATTTAGCTAGGGCCAGGAGGACGTTGACAAGGAGGTCCTGGAACTTCGACGCCAGATCGCTGGGAGGGAAGAGGGATTTCAACCGGCTGGTTGATCCCTCCTGATCCAGGATTCCTTAACAAGACTGACCTTACGGACTCATATGCGCGGCCTGTTTGGCTCAGAACCAAGGGCCAGCTAGCCTGTCACCCTCCCTCCCGCAGGCCTCACTATCAGCTGCTGCAGAAGCAGGGGCAGAACCTCATTGTGACGTTATGCCCCATTTTCGTCAAAGAACTGTTACAACACGAATACGGCATAACTCCAGGATGCTTTATGCAAGACGGGTCATGTGAGACCTCACGGCACAGGCGCCGATGACTGAACGTGATTGTGCTATTGGGCAGCGTGTATCATGGCTGCATCGAAAGGTAGGGACATGGACTATGTCCCAATTACAAGTTACAAATGCGCTTGCTCCTGGGAAGGCCCACCAGAGAGGAGGCAATCAGCCTGGATGGGCCACTAGGAAGGACTTTGATCTCCCTTTGTGCTGACCAGTTATCGCGTCACCTTGTACAGAATATCCTTCCTGATCTGCTGGGAGTTTTCCCCTGGAGAAGGGTGAGGGGGTCAAACTAGGAAACAATGAGTTTAGGACCTGTATGCCTGAGAATTAGGGCAGGTCGACACCACTGGAGAAGGTTGAATTAAGGTACAGATTGCACCTCCTAAATCCAGCACTCTCTGGTCTGGCAACATCCCTCATCCGGCAGGACCAGCAATGTTCCTGGACCAGAGAGCCACAGCGGGCGGGCAGCCAGCTGGCAGCCTTGTGGGGAACAGCAAGGCAGGGGCCAGAGGCAGTGTCCCCCCAGCAACTTCTTGGGGGACCGAAGCAGGAGCACTGGCCTCCCCCGGCTGCCCCACGGAGCTGGAGAGCCAGGGCTGGGGCCAGGGAGCCAGCCAGAGAGCCAGAGAGCGACAGTCAGAGGGCCAGTGGGGACAGCCAGGGATTGGTAGTCATTAACCTCCCCTGCTCCAGCAAAATCCCTCGTTCAGAACCCCTGTGGTCTCGAGGGTGGTGGACCAGGGAGGTGCAACCTGGAGACAATTTCAGCTAAGGTAATTCCATAGCTAGAGTCAAGACACCTCAATCCAAGCTTCCGCGCCATCTCCACTGAGGGGGTTGGTGGGACCCCGCGGTCCCACTGACTTCCCTTACTCCCAAGGCGGGCAGGAGTACCCAGTCGAAGGGGGCGCCCTGTAAATTTGATTTACCATGTCCCCACCTGGTGCGCTAAATTGAACTCCAGAAGATCAGCTGTAGCAGGGTCCATGTCCCTGTACCGTACCCTCAGGCCCATCCCCACAGAAACACACGGTGCCAGCTGGGGGCACTCTGCTAACCAGCTGGGCAGTATTTGAATCCCTCCTGCGTGGCTGCCCCAGTGCTCAGTCGCAGGTCCCAGCTGGGGTGGGAGGCAGTGAGAGCTACTCTGGGTGTCCTCGGTGGGGATGTTTAGCTGAGTGCTTCCCGGCCATGCTCCTGAATAGACAGGGCCCACCCAAGACACCCTGTGATCACTTAGGCCTCGCCTGTCCAGCAGAGCCGAGGCTGGGGGACATCAGGCAAGTGTCTGACAGAGGCGGAGGGTCACAGGGCAGCTGCCGCTTTTATCTGCCACGTCATCTTTACCCTCGCAGCTGATCATTACTAGCCCTCTGAGAGGTGGGGCTGAGCAAGCAGCCCCCGATGCGGATGGGGAAACCGAGGCCCAGTGAGCAGCCCCGGTGTGAAACAGAGGAGAGAGGGGCACCTCTTGAAAAGCAGGCCTGAGGCCCAAGCAGTGGATGCACCTGAAGGTTGCTCAGCCAGCTCTGTCCCAAGGCTGGCTCTGGGGCTGGGCACAGCTGCCCTTGTGCCTGGTTTAGCTGCACCGAGAGCCCCGGGCACAGGCACAGAGGGAGCCTGAGCCTCAGCCAGTCGCTAGAGGGTATAAAGGTGACTGTGTCATCCCCAGGAGGCTGCAGCTGGGCTGATCGGAGCTGGGAAGCACTGCTGGGCTGGTGGTGAGGATCATGAAGGCCCGTTGAGCTTTGGCTTCCTCTTTGTAAAGCCAGCCATAGAAATATCTAGTGCAATAGCAGAGGCATGGCAGGGTTGGCTCAGCTGGGGCTGTGAACAGGCAGGCAGACCCAGCACCAGGCTGAGAAAGAGGATGAGCCACATGGGGTGTGCCCAGGTGGGGGCGTACGCACTGCCCTGCCAACCAGGCATATGCAAGTACAACCTGTCCCGACACCAAGGCCGCATACACCAACCCGGTCAGAGGGGGTTAAAGGCCATGAGATTACAAGCCAGCTGCAAGCTGGAGATTCTTCTGATTAGACTCTAACCATTCGGGGCTTTGCTCTGCACTAGGCAGACCACCAACTGACTTAGGGTTGTGTTAATGAAAGCTGAGAGGCTGACAGAATCACATGACTCCAGGAGCTGGGACTTTTAAGCACCAAACAGTACAAGAGCTGGTGCTGTTCCTGCCCCACAGCCCATTGGTGAATGACTGGTGAGAATTCAGAATCCCTTTAATGCCCAACCTCCCCGGCTAGGCCAAGGATGGGGGCTTCGGGTGGGGAGTGAGGGACCCTGGCAGAGTGGTGGGTGCTAAGTGGTGGCCCTGGCAAGAAAGTGTATTTGAGGGGGGTTCTGGGTCTGGACTAGCAAGAGGGCCTGCAGATCAGGACTGGGGGGCAGTTTCAGAGCTGGGGGAACCTCACTTAGCCCTCCCCACACTCCCACACCGACTCCAGACAGCACCATCCATTCCTGCCCTGCAAAGCAGACCCGCTCCCCGGAGCAGAGTGCTGCCCACCGAACGCCTGGCATTGGCAGCCACTGGCACTTGGTTCTCAGGCGGCTGGGTGGGGGCATAGGTGTCTCCTGCACTGTGGGTTTGCCTGAGACAACCAGAGCCTTGCACATGCCAACAGCCTGGCATGCCAGTGACGCAGGGGCACCAGGACAGAGGTGGCTGTATGTCTTGCCATATAACCCTCTTCCACATATCCTGACCCCAGCCCTCGGCACCCACCGGGCCAGTGGTACAGACGCTTCCCCTCCCCAGTGTGCAGCGATGAGCTAGGTCTGTCTTAGGGTGATGAAACATGAAGGCCCTGCCTTCCCCTCCCCCCAGTTCCTCCTGTGTCCCCCTCCCCGTGCCCCTCCATCCCCAACCAGCCCACCCCCCTCCACTGCTCCCCGCCTGGCTCCGCATCTGGGGCTGCACGCTGATAGAAAATATTGATCAGATCCAAGCAGTGCGGTCTGCAAACAACAGCCTATTTCGCCTTAACCCTTGCCGGGCTGGGCTCCCAGCCGCCGCAGCTGGCGTTTGCAGGGGGATGGGGGCTTGTTCAGATGCTCTGGGGCAGGCTGGAAAGGGGCCTGGTTTCCTTCAGCAGCGGATGTGCTACAAACTGGAGACCTGGGTCAGATGAAGCCCCAGTTCTGCCGGTTACAACCCACAGCTCCCACTGAACTTCACCCCATTCCCTGGGCCACCTGAAGGCAAGTCAGGGCTCTATCTGCAGCGCCCCACAGTGCCCCATAGCCCAGGCCCCAGGCAGTGGACCTACCCCCTGCCGAAGGTTGCAGCAGGTTTCAGAGTGCCATGGAAGGGGGCAGTTCTTGGAGCGGTTTCAGGCTCAGACGCAGGCAGGCATCCATCACCTTGCTGAGCTTTCCTGCACCCCTGCTCCCTCAGAGCAATGGTAGGAGCGGGGGTCTGGAGTGACTGATTCAAACAAAACCAGCTGCTCTGGTGCCCGGAGACCGCCCTGTCTCTGCCTCCGGTGCACCATGCGCCCTGCTGCCAGGCGTGCCCTTCACAGCCAAAGTGGCACCGAGCAGGCTGGCCCTGATCTCAGTCACGGTGCGTCTGGGCAACGCCCGGCCTGATGGGGCCCTGATCTCAGTCACGGTGTGTCTGGGCAATGCCCGGCCTGATGGGGCCCTGATCTCAGTCACGGTGCGTCTGGGCAACGCCCGGCCTGATCGGGCCCTGATCTCAGTCACGGTGCATCTGGGCAGCACCTGGCCCGACAGGGCTCTGATCTCCTTCTGGACTTTTAGGCACCGGTTGTCACACCCGTAATAATAACTGGCTCCAAGTGCAGTTTGACTGAGAGAGGTTGTCGGAAACAAAGAGCCAAAATCGCTCCCTTCAGTTTCACTGGTGTAAGGTCACTGACTTCCCTGTTTCACGGGTGTGGCTGAGGGTTTTAGATTCCGGGCTGGGATCCCAAGATGCCCACGTGACGTAGGTGCCTAAATCCCATTGGGTCGGCTCCAGCCATACTGAGGTGTGGCCCTCTGGCTACGACTGTCTAACGGCCCAGGGCAGCCTGTTCTCTCAGTGCCCTTCACACAGGGGGATCCAGCTCTCCACCCTGCTCTGGTTACCCCCACCCAGCACCCAGGTGTCTGGACACAGGTGTCAGCCGCTGAGCAGACGACATACTGGTTGGGACGTGTCGACGGCCCAGACCGACGCGGCCAAAGAGGGGAAAATGGCCAGGGAGAGTGGCCGTGAATCACGCTGCAGAGATATGTTGCCTGGCTGGGTTGCCATAGCAATGGGGAAGGCCAGGCTGATCAGCGGCATCTTCTCCGGACACAGTGGGTGTAGGGGTAACCGGTGCCCACCCACCAGGGCAGGCGAGGAGCCGGGAGAGTCACCAGGTCCCAAGTCTTCATGCCCAGAATGGGCAGTTCTGCTCCTAGAGGCTGCCCTATGATCTCAGCGGGGCCTTTGATTGGGTGAACCAGGCTCCCTCAGCACAACTTCTTTCCTCCTGTTTTCTCTGCCCCGACTCCTGCCAGCCCCACGTGACCTGTGATCCTTCAGGGTCACTTCTCCTGCTGTCTCCTCACATGCTCCAAAACACCCAAAGGCAAATGAGCTGTGGGTAGGACTAGATGACCTCCTGAGATCTCTTCCAGCTCTGCCATATGACAAAGTCCTTGCCCTGGCAGCACCTGAATCTCTCCTAGATGGCTGTCCAAGCGCTGAGCTCACAGGGAACACTGGACAATGCCCTCCCTTAAGCACCTCCAAGAGGATGTGAAACCTTATGGAGCTCAACTGCAGCTGCTGACCCACAGAGAAGGTATAGCTGAGTCCAAAGGGTCTGATCTGTCTTGAGGAACCCAGAGGAAGGTCCAGGGACAGAAGGGCCTGTGATTCTGGCAGTATGGCAAATACAAGGTCTATAAAATCAGGACAGGTGTGGAAAAAGTGAGTAGGGAAAAGTTATTTACTTGTTCCCATAACACAAGAACTGGGGTCACCCAATGAAATGAATGGGTAGTAGGTTTAAAACATAAGGAAGTTTTTCTTCATGCAGTGCATAGAAGAGCTGTGGAACGCCTCACCAGAGGCGGTTGTGAAGACCTGGACATTAAAAGGATTCAAAAAAAGAACTAGATAATTCAAGGCCCATCAATGGCTATTAGCCAGGAGGGGCAGGAACCGTGTCCCTGACCTCTGTTTGTTAGAGGCTGGAAATGGATGACAGGAGAGGGATCATCTGATGATTCCCTGGTCTGCTCACTCCCTCTGGGGCACCTGGCATTGGCCTGTGTCGGAAGACAGGAGACCGGGCTAGATGGGCCTTTGGTCTGACCCAGTCTGTCTGTTCTTGTGATGGCAGCCAAGGTAGCACAGACCGATTTGAAAGCAAGATGACCAAATTGGGTTTTTAAGAGGCTGAGAGACAGAATCTCTGCCAACGCCATCTCTCAGCTGGGCTCCTTTGTGGCTCCTTTCGGCACACGGCACATCTACCCACCTTCAGGCCGCTGCCAGAGCCACAGCGCGAACACGAACGGACTTCCAGGGACTTGCACCAGCCGAGAATTTCGCCCTCCCTTTGCAGAGATGATAACAAAGGCGGGGGGGGGTGGGGAGAGAGAAAGGGGGGTGCAAAAAGAGGGGCTAATTTTGGCAAATCCAAAAATCAATGCTTCCCTTGAAGAAAAAGCCCCCCGGGGCATCAGGCACAGGGAATTGTGGGTAGTTGACTACTAGCTTGCGACTGTCACTGACTGACTGACTGCAAGGAGGAGAGAGGAAAAAAAATCAATGGCTTCCCTTAAATAAACCACCCCAAGGGGGATGGAATCCATCCAGAAATACGCTACCACTCCCTCCCACTGTGGCAGCTGGGACTGAGCATGGGGCTCTGTAGCCCCAGTCTGCCCCTCCGGTTCCTGCCCCAGCAGTGAAAGCAGGGATTGCCACGTGACTTCCTGCTTTCCAAGGAGATGTCTCTGAGAGGCTGGGGGCCTTCTAGCTCCCACCAGGGGGTGCTCGGAGAGACGACTGCAGGGGGGTAAATGGAGGCAGGATGCTGTACTGCCCACAGGCACACAGAATCAGGGCAGGGACAACAGCCAGAAGTCCTAGATCCCAGACCCCGGCTCTAACACTAGATCTCACTACACTCTCCAGAGCTGGCAGCAGAAGGCAGGAGCCCCCCAGCCCACATCTCCTGTTCGAGCCACTAGGCACCACTCCTCCCCAGCACACACGAGAACTCAGAAACGCTGCTTCCCATCGCCCCTACTCGAAGCACTGCCCCCAGCCCCTTGTTTAGTGGGGCACTGGGGCTGGAAGTACAGGGACCGGGTATTGCCTGGCTGGGGAGCCCCTTCCCATTCAGAGTGGAGCTGTCGGCCCAGAGAGCTGCACTGTGTCCCTGGCTGAAATTCTCAGCTTGTGCGCTTCTCCTTCCCTGTGGTTCTGAGTTGCTCTGCTGGGGGCAGCAGACTCTTGGATAAGGGAGTGGGAAGGTTTGATTTGTCGGGTCTGTCTGCACCCTCCACTGAAATGGAGTCTGTAAACCCCAGCTAACCCCTTCACCCCACACACAGCTGCACCCCGACAGGCAGAGGTGGAGAAAGTACCCAAAAAGCTACTTGAGTAAAAGTACAGCAGCTTGGGGGAGAACAGAAGCACTCCAAGGGGTTCTCTCTACCCATGTGGCTCCCATCCCTGTGGGATCGGAGCACCTCACCACCTTTATCCTCCCCCTGGGAAGCAGGCAGGGCCATTATCTGCTTTGTAAAGGTGGGAACCTGAGGCACAGAAGGACTACAGCCGTGATCCACAGAGGTATGTAGGCAGGTAACTCCCACTGAAATTAATGAGAATATTGTTCAGGAGCTATATCTGTGTGTGTCTGTACCGCCCTATAATGCTGGGTTCTGACTCTGGTTCGAGTCCAACCCCCCCAGTGTGCTGACACACAAAGCCGTCTGAGGCAGGTTGTGAAGCTGTCAGGATCTGTATCTTAAGGCCCATCGTGGGGACAGTTCTAAGCCCGATTCCTGCTGCAAGTCGGGTCCAGGCCCTGCCTTTCTGCAGTGTGGATGCAGCTCAAGCCACAAACCTGACCCCGAAGGTTTGCACAGGGCAAGATGCAGGCCCAGCAACTGCAGGCCCAGGTGTCTGACACAGCATGGGCTGAAAACCCCGAGCCCACAAGCCTGCGTCCCACAGACTCAGGCTCACAATGCAGCGTAGACCAGCGTCCTCTCTCGCTTTTTATATCCATGGGCAGAATACATTTTGTTCTGTGCACCGAGGCATGTGCAGACGTGCACCGTTAATAGAAACCCAGGCTGCCAGCTGTGGGCACTCTGCTAATCAGCTGGGCAGCACCTGCATAGCTCGTGGGCGGCCGCCCCAGCGCTTGGCTTACAGGGAACGCTGGAGAAACACCAAAGGGTACCCACCCCCGTAGCTGCTTTCAGAGCCCAAGCAGGAATGGCTACATGGCTATTTTCAGTGCCAAAGGAAATCTGTGGGCCGAGACCCTGAGACTCGTTGCCAGGGGTTTTGGGTGGGGGGTGCAGCACAGATGGGTACGCACTGAGCTCTGGCTGCAGCTGAAGCTTTTGGACCAGAAGTGAATAAACTCAAAATTCCTAACCCATCCTGTCCTATTGCAGCCCAGGTCCCTGCCTGCACTTTAAATCACTCCTGACTGGCTTTTGCTGCAGCTCAACCACCTTTCGCTGGAGCTGCGCGCCAGGCACACCCGCTGACTGTCCTTTCTGTTTGGGCCCCTCCTACCTCTCGGGGTTCGAGCCCAAACATCTTTAGCAGCCACCAGCCCAAGGGCTGGGGGCCAGAGTCAGCCAGCCCGGGCCAGCGGCAAGATTTTCACTGCAGCGTAGACATACTCTCAGTGACTTGCCCAGTGCCGGGAAGTTTGTGGCAGAAGGAACTGGGCCTACCTGAGCCATGTCCAAAACCGCAGGCTGGTTCCCTAAGCTGCAGCACCAGCCTTCCTCTCCCTCTTGTTGTCTCTCCCTGCCCCTCAAATCCAGAGCAGCTCCCCTTTTGCTAATTACCGGTCTCCCTGAACTCCAGCTTAGGCTCACAGCTGGAATTTGCACAGCTCCTACAGTGATGACAGAGCAGCAGCTGCCACAGCGCGCAGTGTTTTCTCACTGGTTCCCAGCTGTCTGACTTCATTCTTTCAAGCCTCCCACCAAATCCCCCGAGCTTTACCCCAGCCCTTGCTCCAGGTTAGAGCTCTTGTCCTTATTAAAACAGGAGATAAGACAATTTTCCCCTCTCTTAGGAACACTGGGTTCTTTTCAGCTTTTGACAGCAGACAAGGAAGCGCAGTTCGTGGTTAGAGCAGGAGGGCAGGGGAGCCAGGACATCTGGGTTCTAGTCCCTGCTGCAGGAAAAGGGTGTGTTTAGAGTACCACAAACAGCAGCTCTGCTCCAGGAAGTGCCCTCCCCAAAGGAGGGGCAGGATCTTTCACCCCATTTTGCAGCTGGTGAAAGCAGAGTTCACAGAAGAAAAATGACTGATGCAAGTGGGAACAGGACTTGGGCTTCTCAATCTCATCCCTCACTCCTGTGGGTTTCCCATCTCTGCCACTGACTTCCTGTGTCACATCAAGTCCCCCGGCCTCAGTTTCCCCATCTGCAAAATGGAGGTGCTGACCCTCCTCTACTGCAAATGACTTCATTAACAGAGACCAGGAAAGTCCTACAGACTCAGCGATCAAAGGAGCATCTAGGCTGAAGAGTGACAGCCTTTATGCAGCCTGCTTTCCCGTGGTGTTCAAAGGTGACCCAGAAAAGCACAGCTCCTTGCATCACATGATCTCTCCTGACCGACCGTCGGGCACCACTCAGGTGCCCTTCAAGCCCCAAAGTACTGCAGTACGGCGGGAGTAGTGCAGGGGTCAAACCAAAACCTCGCCCAAAATCCTATTTGTTCCTGTCTGAAAACAATAGTTTTACCTGCAAAATACGTTTGTTAGCCTCTTCGGTGCTCCAGGCCTGCTTGTTATTCAGAAAGCAATATTGAGTTGCCTTGAAATGGCGACCCCACCCCCGCACCGTCCCCAAGATTTTCACTTCAGTTCAGACATTTCAGGCCCTTGGCTGCCCCATCCCAAAGGGCATCATTATGGGGCTGTAGCTGCATTTTTTTTTGTTTCTGGTAACATGGGCTGAGATCCAACAAATCGTTTCACACAAGGCAGCCATCAGAAGGCAGCAGGTTTGGGTCACTGGCTACCAGGCTGTGGAGAAGCAGACCTAGACCCCTGAAGGGGCTTCCATCAGATCAGGGGTGAGGCACATGGGAAGTATGGGGCAGGGACCCCTGGCCTTAGCCACACCTGGTCTGGTTTCCCGGGAGCAGCTGATTCACAGAGGGCTCCAAAGAGCAGGGCTGACAGGCTGTGCCCAGCTCTGCTCTCAGACTGGTGTTACACAAGCAAATCTCTGTTGTTTTCAGCTGGCTTCGGCTCATGCCATCCTTGGACCCACACACCAAAGAATCAAGGCCTGGGCCCCCACCTCCATCCACCATGCTGCTCCCCTTCAAATCAGTGACCAGCCAGAGCAGGGGCAGCTAGTCTGCTTTCCATCCTGTTCTCTTCAGCAGCTGCTGCTCACCCGCTGCGCTCAGGCCCCTGCTGTTGATTCCCAGCCTGGCTTGTCGATTCCGCTGCAGCGGCAAGGCCCAATGTTTGGGCTGTTGCTCACGTACTGGAGCAGATTCTGCAAAGGGAACGGCAGCGGAGGTGGGAGAAGCCGGGCTTTTTGGAACGGCCGGCCTGACTGCCAGGGGCGCCTGGATGTCTGTACTGAACTGCACAAGCCAGCCGGCTCCAGTGCAGAAACCGGGGGTGGGGAGGGGTGTCTATGCCCTTCACGACCTCCTCACCCCCAGTGCAATGCCCAGCAGAGCACTCCCAGTACTGCAACTTCAGCACACTTACCCCTCACACTACGATCTAAGACGCCACCCTGGAACTCAGGAGCTGTGCGTTCTGTTCCTTTCCCTGCCACGGGCCTGTTGAGTGACTTTGGGCATGGGACAGCCCTGCGCTGTGCCTCAGTTTCCCCACACACACTTTTCATCCATCTCGTTTAAGCTCTTTGGAGCAGAGACTGCTGCTCAGCCTCTGCCCATGTACAAGGGGGTCTCTCGGCTCCAGTCCCACACAAGCAACAACTGTTTTCAGTACAGGTTGAACCTCTCTCAGCTGGCACACGCGGGGTCTGGCCAGTGCCCGATGAGAAAGTTTGCTGGATGACGGGAGGTCAATATTGCCCCGCATGTTATCGACACTTCCACTGCTTAGTGGGCTCTTTAGGGGTAAATTACAGTTAAATAAGAGCACAGAACATGAGCGACAGGACTGGTAGCTGGAAACAAACTTTATGGGATCGGGGAAACTTGACCACGCCCAGGATAAGTGGTTGTCCACCTAACTGAAATCATGCCAGATTACGGATGTTGCCAGATGTGAGAATTCCAGATTAGAGAGGTGCAACCTGTATTCGACTGCCCCTGCAGCATGAAGTACAGTTTGTTAAGTAGCAGCCTTGGGTATTTAAACATACAGGGTCTCAGGCTTGGAAAGCTACTTGCACGGATCCCTTCACCCACACTGAGCCCAGCTGACACAAATGGGGCTCTGGGACGGGGTTCTTCTGCGTGGAAGAGCTTGTGGGGCTCATGCCTGGCCAGCACATTTGTTACAGAGCTAGAGGGATGTATTTCCCGTGATATGTCATTACCAGGGGGTCTGTTTCTCTGCAGGTCCCCTGCACGCTGCCCAAGCTCTGTGCTGTGTGAAAATGCAAGCACGAGGCAAGGGACAATGCTAACAAGTCAGAACAATAGCACGTTGCACCCCAACTTTGCTCCCACAAATACTGCTGGGTCAGAGAGAATCAGACCTGAACCCCTAAGAGAGGAAATGTCGGGTGATTGAAAGGCTGCTGGGCCAATCCCAGTTTGCTCCCTCCCCAGAAGGGGCAGAGAGGACATATTAATGTCTGGAAAGCCCAGTTAAGCCTAAAATAACTGCTGTGGAAGGCAGTGCTGTTCAGTACCTAGAGTCCTGGGAATGAGGACTCCTGGGTTCCAATCCTCACCTGACATCTTGCCCACGGCCTTGCTCCGTGCCTCAGTTTCCCTATTGATAAAGCAGGACTAACAATGAGATGTGCTGCCTCCTGTTATACTTTGGTGCATTAAAGTTTTATCGATGGGGGTTGCCCATACGCAGCTCCATTTGGACTGGGTTTGAAATCTGAGGAAGTATTTGTTTTTCTACAGCAAAGCCTTTAAACCAGCAATGGATAACCTCGGATGCTGAGCGGGCCACCTGAGTGTCCCTCCTTCATCTCAGTGGGCATCAAGATTGTCGTAACCAGGACAGGCTCCCGGGAGAGGGGAGTTTTGGTAAATGCACTTGTGTAGCTGGAATGGGCAGGATGTGCTGACCGAACCAGAGCCGCGCTGGGACTGGATGCAAAGGGAGCACGTGCCAATCACAGTCATTGTTATGTGCAGCCAGCAGACACCTCCCTTCACATGGCCTGGCTTTACGTGGGTGTCACGTTAGAAATACCAGTAGAAAAACAAACAAACAAAAACCTACGTGGACGGAACCCAGCAGAATCTGGCAACCCTGCAACTGGGCAATGGTAAACAAAATGACTCGTGGGCCCCACGGTGAACCCCCAACTGGTCCACACGACTGCCCTAAGCAAATCAACATCCAGCTCTTTGCAGGACCCTTATTGTACAGCAATAGCCCTGGTCTGTATTGTTCATAAAGCCAACAGCCAAACAGGACCTTCACTGCCCTCCTGAAGAGCCCAGGCCAGGAACGCTTCTGAGCTACCCACCACCCGCATTCATCCCCATAACTAGCTGCAGATCCGAGCATCGCAGCCCTTCAGAGGTGGCACCCAAGGCAGAGACTTGACCCTGTGCGCTCCAGCATAGCACAGGGTCTGGTCTCACCTTGATTCCCAGCTGGGTCCTGGCACTAGCTTTGACTGAGCTAATGCAGGGCTCACCAACTGAAAGAGCAAGAACAGCCTTTTTTTTAATCTGGTAAAAACTCAATAATTCAAGAGCCAAGAGCCGTAATGGACGTGAATACGAGACGGTCCTTAATAAATAACGTCAAACCAGATTTTCTGTAAGCCCTGTTTTAAGACCAGCGCACACAATGGTTTGCAACGTGATCCATGTTTACTGCAGGGCATTCACAAACTTTTTTACATATTCTATTTCCTCACACTTTACATGTGTGTGTTTGTACCACTCTCTTCTTGAGTTTTACTCCCAAACCCACTTTAATGATGCCAATTTTACTTCACATTTAATTTCAGTTTTCTTTCTCAAAATGCGTGTTGCCCTTCCCAGCAGGAACGCCGCAAGCTTATTTCTCCTTTTCAAAATCAAGGGTTTATTGCAACACAATCAAACACAGATTCAGTATCATGTCCCACGATCCACCGCACATAGTAAAGGGGTAGTGAGCCAACATTTTGAGATCACGTATTGTTTGCCGTTTAGATAGGAGTTGTTCATTGGGCTTGTAGATGTTCACCGTTTATTGAAAATAATCAGGAGGTTTTTTCTGTTGCACGGTTTGCAATTATAGCCATAGGAGCGACAAAGAAGTCCTTAGAGAGCCATATACAGCTCTGGAGCCGCAGGTTGCAGACCCCTGAGCTAGTGCATTAAAAAGAACAAGAGCCACAGTTGTACATGGGGCGGGTTGTCCTGTGTAGTGCCTGGTATCTCAGGCAGGGTCATATATGGGGCAGTTAACCCCTCCTGGCCCATGCTCAGCCAGGCTACCCTCTCTTGTTAGCCTGCCAACTCAACCAAATGCCTAGCTCAAAAGCTAGTCACAGACAAAGGTGCATTACAGTAGCCTTGACAGGCTGCAGTCAAGACTGCGGCCCCTGCTAATAATGGTGAGAAATTATACCTCTCCCAAAGAGCTTACAAGTGAAAGAGACAAGCCAAAGGGTGAGGGGGAAACTGAAGCAGAGAGGGGCGGCAGCTTGCTCAGGATCAGTGGCAGGACCCTGATCTCCTCCAACCCAGCCCAGCACCCTGGCAGCTGGACCGCAGCACCCCCATGAGCTGGGTGCTCCATGCATCGAGGAATAAAAACACAGTCCAGCCCCAGACCCCAGATATCAGTCCAGTCTGACCTTCCAGAGGCATAACCTAGGCAGGGTACCTGCTCCTTTGTCGTAAGGGCACGTTGTTTGTAAATCCAAACTGCATTTATCTAAGGAAGCTGGAGAGAAAGGTCAAACCACACACAAGCGTTAGTGTGGGACAACTTTTTATTATGTATTCTTCAACCAGAGCCTTTAATTATTACCGTAGTTTTCCTAAGAGGCACTGCCCTTCGAGGCACTCTATTTTAGATTGCCCTCAATTTTGAAACAGAGGAAGTCCTGCAAGTTTGCTTTTAAAATTTAGCCTGGAGGGGGTTGATCCTGGGCTTGTTAGAGACAATGGCAAAACCCACATAAACTTTAACGGTGCAGAACTGGGCCCTTCAACTAATGAGATCTCAGCAGATTTCCAGGTGTAATTTTCCCTGTTTCAGGAAACTGATATATTTATACGGAGTCAGTATTGCCCACCCCAAGCAGTCAAAAAATACATGTTAACACTCTCCTCCCAAAAATCATGTGAATGGATCAAAAGTCATTGAATTTTAACTAGAATAAACCCTGGGTGGTTGTTATTTGCCATCTCCTTTTGGAACCTCTAGGGATCACATTTGCAAGCATCTCTCTACAATTCTAAAAGCTTAGAAATTTAAAAAAATAGAAAAGAAAAAGAAAATGACACGGCAAGATTCTTGCATCATCCCCGGACTCAAGGAGCTGAGGCTTTAAGAAAACCCAACAGCACCCTGATAGAAGCACAGCAAACCAAATTCTGCAACCGTTGCTTCTGCAAATACTTGGCATGGGCTCATCAATGCTACTCTTGAGCATCAGGGATGCCAAATCTTGATAGGGCTACCAACAGTCCCTCTAAGTCTTTTCCATCCATGTGCAGGATAAATTTTACTATGTGCACCATGGCATGGGGGATGTGCACCAGTAGTAGAAACACGTTGCTGGCTGTGGGAGCTCTGCTAATCAGCTGGGTGGCACCTGACTCTCTCCTAGGTGGCCACCCAAGTAATCAGCTTACAGGGAAAACTGATGGTTTCCATTGCAGTCAATACAACAGACGTGGCCAACCCACGGCTCTTCGAGCAATGAAATGCCAGTCCTGCTCTGAGCTGTGTGCTGGGAGCGCTTACCACTGCTCTGCACACATGCCCCAGCGCTAGGAGCGAGAAGTGTGTGGCGGCAGCAGCAGTTACGGTGGAGGTGACTCCACTGAGTCACCGGCATTGGGGTAGAGTTGGGGGGTGCGGCTGTGGGTGCCTGGCTCCGGGGGAGGGGGAGGGCCCTGAGCCATGTATTATAGATTTATTTTTATGTGTCTATATCTCTCTATCTATATATAGATAGTTCCATAAAAATAAATCTATAATATGTGGCTCTTTTCACTCTGTCCACAGCTATTTTGGCTCTTTGTCTCTAACTGGTTAGCCATCCTCGATCTAGCACAACACTCCCGGACGTCAGCAAGAGCAGGACTGGGCTCTGTTTATCTGCCACCTCGCTGTGACGTGACTCAGTTTCCAATCAATAGGAACAATTTGCATACACACTGAAGAGAGGCTCCTTTCAAGTGAAAACAAGTAAAAAACAACACCCTTCCCTCCGCTACGGTAACAGCCAATCATGCTGCGAGGGATGTGCGCAAGGCTGTGTTTTGCAAAAGGGACTAGAGATTTGGGAAGCCCAACTGGAGACGTTTTACAGGGACCTGATCTCCAGCAAGTGCCGAGTGCGCAACCCCTGAAAACCAGGTCTCATGACAGGCTTCTGACAACTGGGGCACCAATTACTTACTATTTGTAGTCCGGCCTGGTCTTAGGGCCAGGTGTGCAAGGCCATTTCCTTGGGCCCTGCACCCTCAAGTTCCCATGCTCCCATTTGCTATGGCACACACTGCCCACCGGCCGGCCTGCTGTCACTGTGCTACCTTGGGCCCCAGGAGCTCTTTGGCTGGGCCTGTTTGTACTGATAGCACCTAAGACAGTAGAAGGCAACCTGTGTCCCACTGGGGCTCTATCTGCAGCCTGTGGACCCCCCCGGCTGCCTCCTCCCCCGCCCCAACACCTCTCATGCACCAGGCCATTGGAAGCCTGCACTTCCTCTGCCTTCCCCCCTCCCTCCCAGAGCTGGAACATTGCAAATCAGCTGTTCGCAGTGTTCCAGCTCTGGCAGGGAGGGGAGGAGCAGGAGCAGTTAAGTGTGGGACTTCAGCGCATGAGACACTTAGGGCCGGGGGGGGGCGCTCAGTGAGGAGACAAAGAGCCACTCATGCCGCCCACCCACTCGCCCTGGGTGTCCATCCCTGACTGAGGAGCTCCCATCCTACCTTGGGGGCCCAGGGATCTGTGCCTAATATCATTCATTCCGTTTTAAAGTCCCAGGGACAGAGTCATGCAGGTTATTGGGCACCTGAACATTTCTGAGACTCCCACAAGGGGCCTACCTGTATCTTCCAACACCTAAATTTATTTAAATAATCTCTCTCTCTCTCTCTGCTTCTGTGTCTGTATCCACTACGTAGTTGAGAAAGTTTGTCTGTCTGTCCTGTCTGTCTAAGAACTCCTCCTAAACGGCTGGAGTGAGGATCACCCCATTTGGTACCCAGCTTCCTCTTATCATAAATTCAAACCAAGCCAGAGTTTGGTTGTGCCAGGACAATGGGATGTGCCTGGAATGAGATTGCTCCTCATAACACCATATAGAAAAGAGACAATCACCAGACAGGTGGAAGGGGTTGGCTGGTGTCACATCCCTTGACCCCAGGGACAGCCCCAGTCCCGAGCCTCCTTCCCACGCAGTGTGGGGGGAGCGAGATGTAGCTCAATTCATATGGGGACCTTGCTGGCTGTTCCCCTTTGTCAGGGAGCGAGGAGAAAGTGCACAATTTGCTGCATTCCTCGCTCTGGGTGTGGAGCACAGGGGCAGACAAACCTGGACCTGTCCCATCTAGGGGACATGCAGCCCTCCCTGGCTGTGCCGGCTGGGTCTGCAGCGGCCATGATGAGGTGCATCTCATCTGGCCCCAAGCTGCTGCGGTGAGAGAGGACTGGGGTAGGCCTCTCTCTCGAGGCAGCCGCACACTGGACCCTTCCTGCCCTGCCCTGCCCTGCCCTGCCCCGTCCCGAGCCATGACTTAAAAGGAGCATGGACATTTGCATTTTATTTTCCAAAAACCAAAAAGTAACTGAGTTAAGGACCCCTGCAATGGCAAGTAAAGTTTCTAGCATGTGTGCGTGTGTACGGATGCTACTGATTTTCGTGTGGATGATGCCGTGAAGCTACTCTCATGGACAATAGTATAAAACCCTACGACTGAGACACACACCCCTCGCTGATTTTCATCTCACACGCTCTGCATTGCCACCTCACTCAGGTTCAAACTGGGAAAGTATCTATGCCTGGCTCTAGGGAGTCCCATCTTCCAGCTCTCAGGCCATGGCCTCCATCCTGTTGTATCCACACACAGCACTGGAAAATTTAGATTAAAAAGGGGAAGGGGGAAAACAATCAGCCAGTTTTTTCCATTAAGGTTTGGTTTTAAAATCTCTTATAACTGTTTCTATTCCTCCAGGGTGAGGGTCCCACCGCACTGGCTGCATACATGCCCAAAACTGCTACATTTTCCATCCCAGACTCTTAAAGCACTTTACAAACATTGATCAGCCTTTGCAACCTGTTTGTACAATTGATCATCGTCAGCTGGAGATGAAGGGGGAGCAGAAGCCCACAGAGAAAAGGACCTACCCCCTGGAATCCCACGTGCCTGTGGGCAGAACGGAACCCAGGAGTTATGGGGAGTGGTGACAGCATGCAACGGCTGTTTTCCTGGGGAATCTGCCAATGCACTCTGTGAAGTTGAATCTGTGCAAAGCTGTCAATGGCCTTTGCATACAATCCCTGTGCAAAACCTAATACCTGAACATGCAGGCCCCTGGTTCACAAGTCATAATTTCACATGTAAGCCAGCGAACCTGGCTCCTCTCGGGAAAAGGACTCCCTCCAGCTGGCAAAAATACCTGATGCTGAGTTTCCCCTCCTGACCGATGGACCTGCCTCCAGCTGAAATAGCACGGCTCCCTTACCCCACTCCCGATCCCGCGGAAAGCCTCTCGGCAGCTGCCACACCTCTTCGCTTCCCGCTGCTTGAGTGCTCTGTGATGGGCGAGAATCCTCCAAGGGCCCATGAGCGTAGCCACTGGTAGGCAGCAAGCAGAGGGCCATCTGTGCTGTTGGATAACATCACAATCCTGCCAGGCTTCAAAGTCAGGAGCAGTGCAAGCAGGGTTGCCAACCCACAGAAATTTCATTTACGCACAAAATGGGAAAAATTTACCAACAGACACATTTTTTTATGGACATAATTTTTATGCTATATTAAGATGACATAAATGGCCCAAAGTGAAAAGTAATCATTGTCATTCATACGCCACAAGAACAATGTGCTATTTAACTCACTTTCATTTAGCTAGTCATGTTGTCAATGTGCTGATGCTAAGTCGGCGGGATAATGTAGATGCTAACATCATGTGGATCATGTGATTCACGTTACATCACCTCAACTATTGAGCTAAATAAACAACTAAAACGTCCAATTTCTGCTGCTCTGCAGTAAAATGGCTGAAGCGGCACAGAAGAAATTTAGTTGCTATAGAATAATTGCTGTTTTTTAAACATTTTACTGCACTTTTACAAAATTTACAGACACCTACGTTTTGCATACTTGGCTTAATCTAATTCTTGACTCCCCCCAGCCCTGTTCTGCCTCTCTACTCTCTGATTTGCTCACCTAGATAATGTTTTTCTGATTTGTCAACCTTGATTACTATTTTTGGTTCTCTGTGCCTGCAATATTGAGTCTATTCTCCTATGACTATGGGCTGAAGAAGTGGGTCTGTCCCACGAAAGCTCATCACTGAATAAATTATTTTGTTAGTCTTTAAAGTGCTACTGGACTGCTTTCTTGTTTTAATAGTATCTAGACTAGCACAGCTTTCTCTCTGTTGCTATTTTTTTTTAGACGGACTTTACAGACAAGCCCAATTTTAGCTAATTTTTTACCATAAATTTACTGAGGGTTGGCAACCCTGAGTGCAAGGCGACCCTGAGTGGAAGGTCTTTTTTGGCTCCCACATTCTCTGGGCAGCTCAAAGCCAGAGCCTGAAGCACAAGCAGTAGGCTTGTGAGTGGCTCTTATTCAAGGAAAACAAGAAGAATGGATCAGGATAGGTTCCCTCACTTTGTTCCGTGTTTGTACAGCATTGGTCACGGTGGGGCCTGATTAGTACTGTGATGAGCTAAAGAAATAAAAACAAATCACTGGCATGCAGCCACCTCTGGGGTGGAACCAACTATCTAGCCTGCTGAGTGCTGAACAGTGGTATAGGGAGCAAATGAACACACAGACATGAAGCCAAAGCTGTAGAATGGGGGACTGAGGGAAGCAATTGAAAAGGAATTAGGTTTCACAAGAGTGTCACTGGGGACACAGTGTGATCCTTGGCTGTACACACAGGGGAGTAACAAGTAGGAAGGAAAGTTCTCTGATATAAGAATACTGCGGCCAGATCTGGAGACGACGTTTAATAAAGGATCCCGGAAATTACAGAGAAGAGCCACAAAAATTATTTGAGAACTGGAGAAAATGTCTTAGGGAGAAAGACCCAGGGTAAAGCTTCACCGCAAACAAAACTCTGCTGAAGTGAGTCTCAGAGCCCAGGTCAACCACTTTGGGTTTGTCCTATGGAACTAAACATTTTAGTGGAGACATTCCAACCAGGGGTCTGAAACCCCTCCCAGTTTTAGGTCGTGCTGGTTTTGCTAGTTCTTTTTATACCACTTGTTACAAAACGAGGCCAATCGCTGGAAGCGTTGCTGTACCCCTGGGAAGATCTCTGCGTACCCCTGCTTGAGATCCACTCATCAGTGGACAAAGACAGCAGCATGAGACCCGAACAGCAGGAAGCGGAAGCCAGACAAAGCCAAGCTGGAAAGAGGCTCCAATTCTGCACAGGGCAGGGGATGAGCAGCACATTTCGCTGCCTCTTGATACCTTCAGCCCAAGACTGGCTGCTTTCCTGGAAGAGAATCCGGAGCTCAGCTGTGTCGAGGAGATCAGAGAGAGGATGACCTAATGGATCCCTTCAGGCCTTAACATCTGGGAGGGCATTTTCTCAGCCCTGCAGAGCAGATCTAGGTTTCTCTGGGTCTCAGCTGAAGAACCTGCCGGTGATAAACTGAGCTCCGGGGGCCTATTTATCCCACAAGGGTGAGATGGGGTTCAAAGTTCCCGGTCCAGGGAGGGTAGGAATTACAGACCTCAGGTTTGCAGCCCCAGGCCAAATCCTCCAGCCAACAAAGCAGAAAGCCTAACCCACTCTTAGCTCAGCCGCACCAGCATTGCTAACACAGGGCTCTGTCTAACTCCCTGGCTCTAACTAAACCGATATTCCCAGCTTGGCCCTTGCACTGGTGCCCGCATACAGACCAGGGCCACCATCCATGGAACGGATCATGCAACACACACCTGGAGGGATGCAGTCACTCACAGCCAACATTACAGGGAAGCACGTTCATCACTGCTGGGATAACCTGGGGCTGGTGTGCAGAAGGTCCTTCTATACCTGTCACTGGCCCCCACCCATCTTGGAGAGCTCCGTTCCCCACTGCCCATCCTTCTACAGCCGAGGGGACACAATCGAAGACAGAGCTGCTGCTGCCCAATGTTAAGCAGCCACGAGGCTGCTCCGATATCTCCGGGGACAGCAGCGCATGGCCCAGCAGTAGAATCAGGGCAAGGCAATCACTGCCATGCTTTGGAAATCGTACGATCTGGCCCTCAGCTGTCACTGTGCTGAATTAGGACTGGGTACAATGGCGAGCACCCGGCACCAGTGGCTTTCTTAGTAGAAAGCAGAGGCAAGGAAAGGCCTCTTGCAGCTAGTGCAGCCCCCAGGTTCCATGCCCAGTCCCCGCCTGGACCCCAGGCCTAGGAGTAATAAACATGCGTAGAGACACCAGGGAGAGGAACTGCACCCAAGAGAAGCCCTCTGCTTTCCCACGAGCCCTGGCGGGAATAAAAGCTGGAAGCTTCCTGCGCTGTAGGATGGAAAGCCCAGAGCACAATGGAGGGAGAAGCCTTTGGGGATAACTGTGTGCTGGATCCAAAACTCATTACAAGCACTGGGGAAGTGTGGGGGTGGGAGGGGCTCGACTCCAGCTCAGTCCCTGGGCTTTCTGATGTTTCTATTGCCCAGACCTGCTCCTTCTCCTGCTACAATATGGCAATAAACCTTGGGGAGGGGTAGAGCCTTAGGGTGTCTAAATACTGCAGTACCACAAACACCCCCATTTTGTGTCCATCTGCACAAAGGATCCATAAGCCTCCCGACAGCATCACCATCAACTAACGAGCAAAGAAAGGCTGTTATCGTAGGGCCCTGCTATGCCCCGCGATAGGACGCGAGGGCTGTTGTCACATGGCATTCAATGTACGTACACACAAAACCACCACCTGGCTCCCCGGACAGAACTCAGAGAGACTGGGACCAGGCCCAGAGCCTGAAATGAACCAGTGCCTTGCTTCAGCTTTCTCTCCTCCCCTGGCCGCAACTCGCTCTCCCTTCGGAAGATGACGGGAGAACCTCACAAGCACGAAGGAGAAAGAAAACAAAACAAGCAGCAGCATTCCGAGTGGCCATGCAAACTCACTGAACTGCAGCAATGATGCAGAAAGAGTCACGAGCAGGGATCCCTCTAATTTTGTCCATCGGAGGGCAGAATACTTTTCTTTACATTCACTGAAGCATGTCAGGATATGCACCACCAGTAGAAACACGCTGCGGGCTGTGGGTGCTCTGCTAATCACCTGGGCAGCATTTGACCTCTCTTGGGTGGCTGACCAAGTGCTCAGTTTACAGGAAACACTGGCCACCAGCCACCAAGATTTGGGCCAAGATCTTTCAAAACAAAAGATGAAAGTTAGGCTTCTAGATCCATAGCGAGGCCATTGAATACAGAACCTCACTTTCAGCAGTGCTAAACCCTCAGCAGCTCCCGTGGAAGTCAATGGTAATGGTGAAGGAAGGGGTACCGGAATCAGGCCAATTATTTAGGGGCCTAAATAAGGATTTGGAAGCTTAATTTTGGATGAGAAGGGTCGAACCCTCAGCCGTCCGGGATTCTGGATTTTTATTATCTACTCCACTCTGCAAACCCGAAGAAGTGGGTCTTACCCACGAGAGCTCATTACCTACTAACCCGTTAATCTTTAAGGTGCTACAGGAGATGGCTACCCCTTTGAGGCCACAAAAGGATATTAGTTTCATTGATTTTAATGAGACTTAAATGCATGCTTATGTGGTTAAGAATCTCTTGCTTCGGGACTTAAGTCAAGCTCTAGACTATTAGGGGAGAGACCCCCCATGCTGGGTTGCCCCAGCACTGCAGGGTTTCTTACACCTCCCTCCAAAGCAGCTGGTGCCAGCCCCAGTTGAATACTAGAATAAAAGGATCTTGAGCCCGATCCTGCCTGGCTTGCCTAGCCAGGACTCTGGTGTAAATCAGGATTGCTCCACTGAAGTCAATGGATACCAGCTGAAATTCCAGCCCTTGCTTTAGAAAATCCTGGGGATTTTGCTCAGTGAATAAAGCTGCCCCTCCCCATCCACTGCAAGGGGCAGGTCTGTAAATCCCTCACCTGTGGGCATTTGCCCTGACTGCCTCCTCACACTAACCCTACAATAACAACATCAGCACACAAACATCGCTGACTTCAGGGTTACCGTTCCCATATGCAACTTCCCATCCAAAGCTCACTCAGAGCCGTGGAAAGAGCACCTGAAGCTTTGACTGGGCATCTGCCATCCAACCATTCAGAACCAGGTCTCCATGTTGACCGTGAGGCTAAAGTGTTCAATGACCCCATGGCAGCACGAGGAGCAACAGGCTAAGGGATGAGGCGACAAAATGAGTTTATCAGCGTAAAGGACAGCAGGCAAGTGGAGAACAACAGCGAGGCTGCTTGAGCGCGTGTTGAAACCACCCTGAAACAATACAGGGGGATGCAGGGGAGAATACAACTGGTGATGCCTTTGGCATCCCCTCCCCACTTCCAATGTATGCACCTACATTGCAAGTTCTCATCAAGAGCTCAGGTGTCGATGACCCAGCAATAAAGGCTTTGGGTGCAATTATTCATGCACTGCTGCTTCATTCCGGCCTGGCCATTTGCCAAGAGATTGGCAGAGTCACTGGTGACCTTTGCTTGCTCCCTCTCGCTCTTGGAAATCAAGAGGAAGGGCCGTATACCCCTGTATTGTTCCAGGCTCAGTTCCTGATCATGCTCATAAAAAAGTATCTTACCTTCTAACCTTAAAGCTGCCATTCTCTGAAACTCAGGCTCCTGCAGCCACCGCCACATCCTTTTGAAAGTCTCCCTGCCAGACTTCAGCTTGCTCCAGGGCTTGGGGTTCCTCAGGAGGTCGGACAAGGTGCCTTGAGACCGGCATAAAACCCTCTCGGCAAAGATGGCCTGGGGGATGCTGTACCTCTTCAGCTCCGCAATGATCCGCTGGGCGACTTCTTTCGTGTTGATCTCCTCCAGCTGGCTGGAGAGGACGGTGGTTTGGGTGGCGATGGGCTGGTTGGGTCTGGAGTTCATGTCCAGCCTGGCGTGGCCGTAATGGTGCTGGCCCATGCCATTGGGAGATCCCATGGTGGAGTTCTGGGAGGGGGAAATTTCCCTGGAAAAGTGCTGCTCGATCCTGCTGAACATGGCAGGGTGGCCTTCGAAGTTATTGGCCGCCACCATCTTCTCGTTGCCCAAGTGTGCAGCAGAGTGGCCGTAGCTATGCATGGGGGTCAGGTTAGGGCTGGGCAGGGAGGACAGGCTCTGCCCCATGCCCAGATCCTTGTGGTAAGGGCTGTAAAAGTTACTGCTGGAGCCCAGGCCCCTTTCTTCCCTCATCAGGGTGAAGCTCCCGATCACGTTGCCCACGGACAAGCACTGGTGGTGAGGGTGCTGGTGGTGGAACTTCTCGTGCAGCGGCTGCAGGGGGGTCAAGGTGGTGTAGCTGTTGGCGGCCCCGGTGGGCGAATCCCCACCAAATCCAAGCCCCGGGTGCAAAGAGGTGGCCAGGTGATGCTCCGCCCGGTGGTACTCACTGCCGTCCAGCACCGAGGCCACCAGGGAAGGTCTGGGGAGAGCGGAGTGCAGGGCTCTGCCTTGGCCATGCATCAGTTCCTGCTCCTGGCTGGCCATTTCCCCGGCGTTCTCCAAACTCAGCTGGACGTTCATGGCTGCAGCCTAGTGCATCCTCCCTTTATCGACTCGGCCACTCATTAATCTCTCCCTCCTCCAGCCTGGGGAAGGGCTTTTCAGATTCCCAGGGGGCCTGGGGAACCCTCCCTGCGTCTGGCAGCGGGGAGAGGAGTACGGGCAAAGGGGGAGAAACTCCTGTGAATTCAGCCACCAGATCTTCTCTGCAGGTGGGAAATCTACCATGCCCTGGCCTCTGTGGCAGCCCCGGGAAGACGAGGGCGCCTCATCTCTCCCCCGCCCGCAGACAAGCCGCCTTCAAACCGAGCCCACACTAGACACATTCTAGCCCAAGAATGGGGGATGCGGGGCGGGAGGGGCTGGGGAAGGAAACGAGGGGAGGGAGGCTGGGTAAATCCCCCCCACCCCGCCCTCCCTTCAGCCCCCAAGCGAAGCGAGAAAGTTCATGGAGAACCTGGCTTACCTAGCGGCGGCGGCTGCGGTTCTAGCCATGTGGGGGAGGCGGGGGATGCCAAAACAGAAATAAATACAACAACAGCGGAACGACCATCCGCGGCAGGGTGTCAGGGCCCCCCCGCTCCCGCCCCGGGCCTTTCAGCCGCGGGTCTCCTCTGCCGGAGGACTTTGGGGTGATTAATTCAGCCCGGGGGGGGGGGCGGTGCGCGGAGAGTTCCAGCAAAGTGCTGGCGAAGCAGCGGCTCGTGTGGGGTTTTGGGGGGCGGGGGGAGGCTCAGGTCCCTCTCGGTTCCCCCCCCCCCGCCGGTTTTTAACAGCTGCAGCGCCAAGCAGAGTCCCGTCCTCTTTGTGTCTCCTGCGCGCGCGCGCGCGCACACACACAGACACACACACACACACTGACACACACACACACACACAGCCCGACCTCTCCCCCCTCGGGAGCTACCCCACCGCTCCTCTCGCATCGATGGCAGGGGCCAGCGCTCCGCTTGCCGGCTTCTCCCACGTCACCCCGCCTAAAATCTGAGAGATGTGCAATCAGCCGCCAACCTGCTTTAACCCCCTCGGGCCCGGCCTCTCGCTCCCCCCCTCTCTCTCTCTCGCGCGCGCGCGCGTGTCTGTTTGTGTGTGTGTGTTTGTGTGTGTGTGTGTGTGTTCTCTCACCAGACAGACCAGCAGTCCTGCAGAGAACCACCAGAAGTCCTGCGGCTCCTGGTAGCCTCACCAATATTTTGGAGCAGAAGCAGCTGAGGAAGGGGGTCTTTGCCCACGATAGCTTTTGCTCCAGAACATCGGTTAGGCTGTCAGGCGCCGCAGGATCTCCGGGTGCTCTGGAAGACACAGGCTAACACGGCCGCCCCTCCGACGCCGCGGTCCTGCGGCACTTTAAAGACTAACCAAAAGATTTACTCGGTGATGAGCGCTGGTGGGACGGACCCACTTGTGCCGAGCTGTGGATGTTGCAATACTTTGAGGATCAGGGTTCAAATGCACATTGCATTTAACACACGTGCTGCACCCCTGCAATAAACATAACCACCTGCCTCAAGCCCCCGCCAGCAGAATCTCCAGCCAGCTGCCCATCACCGCGGTATCCGGAGCCTTCCCCGTCAAAGCAATAGCGAAGCCCCTCGTGAGTTGCATGAACCGCGCCCCCCCCTTGAATCCCCACCCCGTCCCCTGTATGCTACCTATGTTTTGGAATGCCTCTTCCCCCTGTACGAGGTCACAAATAATCTGTCTGCAATGTGGATGTAAACGCAGAGCAATCTGTACAAATCCACTTAGAGTACCCACGTGGAAACACGGGTTATGGAGCTGTATAAAGCCGCCCAAGTGCAAGGATTCTCACGGATATTTTCTGTGTGATTTACCTACTTTACGGAGGAGATCGTACAAAGAAAAAACAAAACAAAAAACCTGCGCGTCTAAATAGCACAGAGATGGCAAATGCGCGTTCCTCTAGTTCTGTGATATCTCTCATACGCAGAACTCACCCAAAAATCTACAGACTCACCGAGGCCGAGTCAAACCTACCCGCCACCCACCCTTTCTTCACCTCTGCCTCGGAGGAGAGAAGTAGCCCGACCCAAGCGGCGCAGACTTAAGCTTTCCAACTCCACCAGAGGTCACTTAACGAGCAGAGAGCGGTTTGCGCTCTCTCTCTTCGACCACTCATGATCCCAGGACAACTGGAGACAAGTCCACTGGGGAGGGGGGGACGGGGTTAATAACAAGGTTCGCGCACAATGTTAATCGCTTGTAAAATACTCGTCACCCTCCCGCCTCTAGGTCCTGGGAAATGCGGGTGCAACCAGTTCGTCTCTTCTCCCCACCAAGATTTCAACTGGAGACAATGACAAAAATGAACGGACGGCCTCGCACCAAGTGAAAACTCTCCCAGGGTCCCTCGGCAGACAGATCGGTCGGGGCGATTTTCGCCTTTTTTGGGGTGACTGGATCTCGGGCATAGCGAAACTGAAATGGGTTTATGCTCTTGTCTGATCTCCAGCTGGTAAATTCCATGTAACATTTCGGAATGTTTACCCCCCCCCCCCCCCGCCAAGAAAAAGACCATCAATCCATCACTCTAACAAGCCAGCGTACAAAGAGAGGTAGATTCATTAGACCTGTGGGGTCCAACCAGTTCTGCAGCTAACTAGCCCCGTTATTCTGAAAAAATAGTTATTGCTTAAGTCAGCCAGCCACACGCCACCGGCCAGGAGTGGCTAGTGCCTTAGAGACCACCGAATGAAAGAGAGGGGCGTTGGGGATGTTGATTGGTTGAGTCAGAGTGGAGGAATTTGTGGTTTGAGGGTGGCCTGGGCACATTCCGCAAATGTGTAGCACACACCAGTCCCGAATCTCAACCTGTGCGCGCTGGACGCAGAAGGAAGTGGGTGGATGGGAAGAAGAGGAGACAGAGCCGTGCTAAACTCTTGCGTTGGGCTTGCTGCTGGCGGGGGTGGGGGTGGTATTTGTGTTCCCTTTGAGGCCAGATTAAGGGTAGAGGCTCACCGCTCTGAAGCCTGACTGCCTCGGCTGCGGACTCACTAGATCCCCTGGGTTTCAGCTGTCACCCTGAACCCACCCGCCTGACTTCCCCAGCAGGCGAAGCTGTGTCTGTATCCATACATTTGCCACCCTAGGAGGGGGCGCTGAGAGCCACTGAACCAAACTATAAACCCTGCATATAATGGGACTCCCCCCCCCCCCGCTTCGAGCCAGGGCTGCTGCAGCGCCCCCGCACCTCTAGTTCCAGCAGCTATGCACCCTAGGCGTGATGACCGCTGCGCACAGGTGCCAAAGCACACGCTGTCCACACATCGCCCTTCGATTGTGATGGGTTGGGAAGTGGGGGTGGGGTTTTTTTCTCCCCCCGTCCAGCTGCAAAGCAAACCAGGCCCCGTCATGGAGTCCAATCGGAGCCCAGTGGGGGCTAGTCATTCCCCCCCCCGAGGGCTGAGCTGAGACAGTCTGGGCTGGCTGTCCTCTGGTTCAAGAGACGGAACCCCCCAAAGCTGCCCCTGGAAGCCTGAGGGGCTCGGGAAAGAGCTGTCCAGCCCCAAGTGCTGAAGGATCTGGATGGGTGTGAATGGACGCAGGGACGGTCCCGCAAACCAAAGATCCCCCCCCCCCCCCCCCCCCCCGCCCCGCAGGTCCTAAAGGGCTGGGAAGGAAACAGCAAACACGGGGCCTCTCCCTTTAAAAAAACCAACCGTCAGATCGCTGGATCGAAGCGTCCGGCCAGGAACGCCAAACATGTTTTTGTTGTGTCTACACGGAGGGACGGCGCGCTTCCCACGCGCTCCTACCGTACTGCAGAGAACCAGGCGCGCGCCAGCGCAGGGTTGCAGCAGACAATCCGGGCACGTCTCCGCCTGAGAAATAAACAAGGTGCGGGTTCGGGGGGCGGCCGGCGAGAAGGGGATAAGAAATGGGCTCGGTTTCTACTGAGGGGCAAATGCTCTCTTAGAAGGTGCGCGGTTTTATTTAGGCAAAGGGAGAAGGCGCTTATATTTCCGTTGGCTACAGCTGCCTCAGGGTCATGGCTGATCTCAGACGCCACAAAACAGACCCCTGGCAGCTTTTACTCCGCCACCAATCTCCGTTTTGCAGGGGGAATCTCTCAGCCATTGACACGCGCCCCTTCTCCAGCGCGTCTTCACCTCTGCTCGTCCAATGATAAAACAGCCCCAGAGTAGTTTTGTCGGGGGGTCAACGCAAAGTGACTCATTTACTCCTTGTCAGAACTGTGCAGAAAGAGACATATTAGACTTGCCTGTTATTTCAATCATCTGACATGGCATTTCTTGCGGTGTAACAAGAATGAAACACCTCCATAGTCCAAACCCAAACAGCTTAAAATATACTAAATTCTGCCCCTGGAAATGTACCTGTCTCTCAAATGACGTCTGAGGTACCAGTCAATTGTCTTTACTATAGAGACAAATGTTGGCATAGTCGCTATGCCAATTGAACCTAATTATGAAATAATATCCGACGCCCGAGTTTTCCAACGCCTCTTGTGAAATTGTATTTGGTGCCTACACAAATCCTTAAAGGCAACTTGCCTCATCAAATTGGTTTTTAGCTCTCCTGAACAGAGTTTAAAACACCATTTAGTTGATTAATTGCTTTTTATTGATCAATTTGCTGTTTGGCAGGAACATTGGTCTCTTCACTGAATATATTTAAATACTTTCCTTAGCACATTACAAGACACAAATTCCTTTTTTTAAAACAATTTGGTTGGCTTTCTTCCTTCCCGCCTTACAATATCTAAGAAGAATCTACAGGCTATTTCAGCTATCGTTCACTTCGAGGAAATGAAATTGGGTTTAATGCAATTGAGCGCCCTTAAAGATGAAAATTGCATTACATAAATTTAATATTTCTCCTCTTTAGGGTTTTTCAGAATAATAACTTTCAGAGTGTTAATGAAACGCCAGCAAACTTTCTCCTCTTGTTCTGTAGCTCTAAGTCTCTAGGAAGGATGGTGTCCAGAGCCCTAATGTATTCATGGAATTTATTTCTAATTGTTAAGACATAGGATGCTCAAACCTAAAATAATAGGGGAAAATTCCATCCTAGAAACAAGAAATAATAGATTTCTAAAGGAATTGAAAGGCACCGGAGGAAATAATCACCGCAAATCCTTTCTAAAAATCTCAGCACAACCAGGGATTTAACATTTTAGATGCAAAGGAAGAAAGTTGCCAGGACAGGGCATAGCCTTCTAATAATACTGGGAGCTCGGTTTTCTTTCAGGTAGGTGGGGTCCTTACTTAGAATAGTGGACATGTGAGAGATGATCATTCAGAGCTAGTCAGATACATCCAGACCAGTTGAATGGATGTTTACCCACAAAATGCTCCACTTATGCAAACTGGCAGTGATCTAAGGAAATAAAACATCCTATCATAATTGCATCGTCCTTATGTGATAGCTGTAGCTATCTATTTACACACCGACCGACAGACACCCGACCTATATAAATGACCATGTACCTACACCTCAAATATCACAATTGCAGGTAGCACTGCAATTGTCTTACGTCAGTTGCAGGAAGCGGGGACAAATCATTTCACGGTCTCTCAAATAATCATCACTTTTCCAAAGCCCGCTGAGTTATTGATATTTACTCGCTTTAAATAATCTTCCACTACGTGCCAGCTCTTTAGGAGTTATGTTGAAGCCTTTAAAATACTTTCCTATTAACAACTCTATCCCAGACCATAAACAAATCCTACCTGACACAATAAAACCACTTGGCAGGTTGATAGTTAATTGACATGGGGCGGGGGGGCGGGGAAGCTACAGGTTAGGTTGTTTAAAAGGAGAAAATTAACAATAAAAAGTTCATCAGTGAAAATCAAAGTTCTGCAACATATTGACACAGCCACCTCCTCTCCCACCATGAACATTTAATATCAAGCCCCTGAAAGACTCAGAAATTCCCTCTCACTTGGTAAACAAATATTAACCTGATAATATTTAAAGCAGCCCGCGGGTAGCGGGGGAGGACAGACAGAAGTTTTCTGACCTCATTCACACCGTACTGTGAGCCCATTTCAGAAAAGTCAGTGGAGTTACATCTGTATGAAGGAGATCAGAATCCGCTCAAATCGCTGTGCTGGGAAACATCCCAGCAGTTACAGGAGATGCAATATAAGATTAAATCAGCGGGCAAGAACAATTTGAAACACCATCTAATTTTCACTGGCTCCTGGAATTGTCAGTTGAAAATGTAAAGTGCTTGTAATTACACATATATTATGTGGATTTGATTCAATAGAGATCTGAAATATATAGGTATTAATTTAATAATATATAATTGCATAAGCGTATTGATTATTCAGATCTTTCTAGAATTAAGTTGCATAGAATATTAAATATAGTGAACCCATGTATACATGTTGAATATTTTAAATAAAAAACGGTAAATTATACTGTCTGAGGGAAGAAAAACTTAACATTGCATAAGCAGCCTTTTAAATAAGTCAAGCAAAGATCTCTCTCAGTACAAACAGCGACCGATGACTCCTTTTCATCCAGACCTAATGTAACTATAACATAACACATTCCAAAACTAAAATAAAAATAAAGAGAAAAATAACACAGCTCCTTTCCTCTTCATTTAAAGTCCCTAATAAAAAGCAGAGTGAATTAACTTGAATCAGTGATTTTTTTTAAACAAATATGATAAGCTGTTAACCTTTAGAGGGCTATAAAAGTGGCGGTAAGTAAAAAAAAGAGAGAATTTAACTTGATTTAATGTAATCAACATTATTTAAACTATTCCCTGGACTATTTCCCAATGTAGTTTACCTTACAGATAAAGGAAATAGCAAGGAAGGAAATTGAATTACGTTCCTATATTTGCCATGCTATGGATCAAATTCCTGACAGCAAGGAGGTGAAATATCAGCCCCAACAATGAATCATTTTGCATTTACAGTATTTTATGTTTCTTAATAAATACTACTTCTATTGGGTTAAGCTTTAATTTGGACGCTATTACATGGCTTTTCAGTGCTGTTTAAATCTGATCAATGGAATATTGTAATAAAGCATCCCTTAATGAGAGTGAAATTAACTAGGGCAGAGATGACAAAAGGGTCTGCAGTTCTCCGGGAAGTTTTCCTCTCGTTTTAACCAAATATTTTTAGTATCGTCCAACTTTTTAATTCCCTAATTTGCTGGGGTCCCTTTCTCTCCCACCCCCTTTTGCCTTTACAACTGCAGGAGACGGAGGTAATGAGGGTTTTGTTTTTAAGTCAACTTTCTCCCCTTTGAAATACCAGTGCTGCATTAAAGGGATCAATAGGGATTTTTGTGGTGCTGTCTCCACTCGATTTTCCAGAAAGACCATTTATTGGACGGCTAAACAGAGGGGCTGTCTTCTGCATGCGGCGCGGCGGCTGGAAGGGGTTTGTGCTTCAGCTGCGAGTTGAAAGGAGGGGAGAATAAAGGTTATAACAGCATTCAGCAGAACCACTAATACAGCGAATATATTAGGGTCTGCCAGTGCACTGATGATTGCAAGGACTGCAGAGCACAGACTCGAGCCTTTCTTCTTTTCTCATTCCTAACCGGTTAGCGCGAGCCCTTAGCATTTTTAAGCCTCTCCACATTGATTTCCATCCTGTATATTGATCGGCAACACAATATTGCCCCGCGTGCACTTTTTGAGAACGGCCGGTCGTTTCCATCTTGAGCAGAGGGAGCCCATTTCTTTCTGACCTTTTGTTGATAAGTCACAGATCACTTAAAAAAACACCCATCAGGAGACCTTAAATGATCAGCTTAAATCCTGGGTACCCTGCGTAGGTCTGAAATGTGTTTTGAAGCCTGGCGGCGTCTTCTCCCTACTCCCCTCCCCCCCACCGGCCACCAATCACTAAAATGTTTGAAAACAACAAGAAGTCCTGGGGCAGCTTATAGACTCACAGCTATTCTGGAGCATCAGCTTTCGTGGGCAAAGACCCTAGGGCAAAGCCCGCGAAAGCTTATGCTCCAGACCTAGGGTCTTTCCCACGAAAGCTGATGCTTCATAATAGCTGTGAGTCTATAAGGTGCCTCAGGACTTCTTGTTGCTTTTGAAGATACAGACTAACTCGGCTCCCCCCCTGATAAAATGTTGAAGACAAGCAAAAGGAAGGTTCTGGCAGCAAATGGGGTTTGGATTCGCCAGGATCTACCAGCTGAATCAGGGGGAAAACATTAAAAGCAGATTTTGTAAGAATCACCGAGATTTTTCTGCGGCTCAAGGCACCAAACATATTGTCCCTCTATCAGCTGCAAGCTGTTGTGTGTCTCTTATGCTGTGGTTAATTTCTCTAATGCTGTCTCTGCAGGACAGTTCCCTGGGGTCGGTTGCAAGGGTGCTGTAGCAGGAAACCACCTATTTGACTAAATGAAGAGCTCTTTGGATGCATTCCACCCCCTTACACTCTAGTGGAACAAAACGCTGCTGGATGTTCTCACAGGTGCCACGTGAGAGTCCGGATTCAGCAGAGGAAAGATTCCTCAGGGATCATAACAATAAAACCCACCGTCCGTGCTGAATGCAAAGCTGGCGGAGCTAGAGGGGGTGGGAGTTTTGTCTCCAAGAGGCACTGTGATATCCCCAGGACCCTTCTCCTTCCCGAGAGGGGCAGAGGAGGGTGTGTACTGCAGCCATGCAAAGAGAAACAGAAGCTGGGGAAGAAGGAAAAAAATCTGACATTTGTCAATCCTGCAAGGAAAAATACTCACAGCTTTATACGCAGCCCCGGCTGCTCTAAGGGTTGTGTGAAATCGGTTTTTTTTAAGGGGTGGTGTATATAATAATCAAGTTTCCAACTCTTTGCAAAATTAATGAAGAGACATTAGTACCTAAGGAGTGGCAGTAACAACAACATGGTCTTTTACACCCACCTGGGTAAAGAAATAGAGCCAGGAGAAACCTTCTTGCCTTTGTGCTACCAAAACAGCAACAGAGCAGCATGGCTAAAACCACTGGCTAATCACCGGGGTATGAAATTTGCATCCCAGGGAAGGGAGAGTGACTGGGGGAGAGCAGGGGAGGGGACAGATGCTAGCTGCGTGTGACTTGCAAGTAGTTACAAACCTCCTGCTCTCCAGCCAAGCCTTTCACCTGATCCCCAGCCTTCTGGTTAATCCCCTCCGCCCCGCCCCCCAATTAGAGACCCGAGCCATTCATTCATTTTCAAGTGCACGCACAGCTCGGCCGAAGAACCTAGTGCCCTTAAAGCACTGGTGGGCTCAGACCTGCCCTTGCCTTCCCCAAAGGAGAAAGCCCAGACCCAGGTCTGAGCTGCTTCCGCCAGTTAAAATTCCCACTTGCCTGTGTTTGAATAAACTTCTCCATCGCAGGCTGCGTGGGTGGCTAGTTTCCTGCTGCTTCATTCCCCCCCGCCCCCCGCACCCTTCTCTCGTCAGTGCTTCTCAGAGATCCAGAAATCTGCAGCTGTCTCCTTGCCACATACTCGGGGCTGGAAGAATTTTCCTAGCGGTGATGCTGAGAACCACTGAACCAAACTGCAAACCCTGTGTGCAAAAGGAAGCCTTCAAGCCCGCACATATGTACATACTCCTCAGCTACTCCCACCACCACTCCTTTGCCTTTCTCGGATTCTCCTACCTGCTTTCTGATGAAGGGAACCAGGAACTTCTGCTCCTGGGATATTCTGGCTCTGCTCTCCTGCCAGTAAAAGAAAAAACAAATCCCCGCTTTTGCCTCTAAAGCTGTGCGGATCTCCCCTGCCGCCCTGTTCCTGGCTAATCAAGACGTTAATGAACAGAGATTCTAATCAATAGATTCCAGCAGAAATGGTCATATTTTCACTTCTCCCAAGCTACCCCCCCCCCGCCACATCTTTTATCAGCTAATGAAAACAAATAATCATTTGAGGATAATCTGACAATCCAATTTAATTATCCCTAAACCAGATATGAGCATTTCCACCGGAGCTAGAAAGATTTGTCTTTGATGGTATTGTGAAGAGAGAAAAAGAGAATTTTCTCGGAGCTTGTCTGAAGCCGCTGGTCAGTTTCAGAGCTCCTTCTTGTAAGCTCCACAGTAGGTGGAAAAAATCCAGTTTTGCTCTTGGCTAGTGGATCCTAACACATTTTCAAATGTACAGTACATGTGTGTGCCCTTACAAATGGCTTGTGACCACACATAGTTTACTTACCTGGCCCTAGACGCAAAAGGTCACATGGCAAATGTTGAGTTTTTTCCTAATTAAATAAGTAATAAATATTGTCTGAGTTTAAAGAAAAAAAAACAACAACAGGGAGCCAAGCAAACTCATGGATTGATGGTTAGATGGCAAAGAGTCAACTTTGAGTTGTTATTAGTTCCTGCTAGGCAAGAGCCATTCATTTCAGCCTATTAGGATCTGGCGTTTTAAGGGAGCCATGGACGGTTAGTCAGCCGCACAAAGAAAGTTAAATAAATCCTAGATTGTGAGATCTCTGAGGCAGGGACTGTCTGTGTAACATTTCAATATTGGTCCCCAGGGCATTCTTCCATTGCTACATTCGGAGCCATCATAAAATTGCAGAATTCCCTCAGAACTGAATATTCCCTGCTCCAGTGGGGCCCTGATCCAAGCAGCTCTGTGTGAGGACAATACAAATGATCAATAAGAATAAATCCTAGTGCGACATTCTTCATGTTCTTTATGTTTTCCCAAGAAGAAAAAAAGTGGACGGAAAAACTACTTTAGGCTGATGAATCATGCTCTTTTTTATGAGGTATAATAATTGGCTACAGCACTGGATGAAAAATCAGCCCCAGTGAAATGACCATCAGCCTCATGAGGCCAGAGCTGGTGTGCCTTAATAGGGAAGAAAATAAGAGAATGGGTGTTAATTCTTAAACTAAAGATAAGGTATCAATTCTCACTTTAGTAGCATTACCTTGTCTATTGGGAACCTGTGTGTCGCAGAGGGCAATTATTGAATGGCACAATATTATTTTCTGAACTATTTTTTTTTCTGAGACATGGCAGCCAAGGGCAAATTATGTCACTGTCCAGATATACAACCCAGGAATATCTAACAGAACAATGAGCGGGGTTAGCCTGTTAGGCTACGTCTACAGCAAACTGTCCACAGAAGTTACTGTCAGCAGAGATCTTTTGGCAAAACTTCCACTGACAGATCACATCCACACACACAAGTGGATCAGAAAAGTGATCCACTCTCTCGACAGAGAGCAGCCAGACTGCCCAGCCACTCTCTCAACAGAGTAGCCAGCCAGAAGCTCAGCAAACAGGGCTGTCTGGTGACCTGGAAGCCCCGTGTATTGACTGGGGGCCTCGAAGTGTCTACATGACTTTATTTTTTTAATCAGCAGAAACTGTTGACAAAGACGTTATTCTTCATCGCAGAGAGGCAGAACGCTGTCAGAGGAAGTGCTGAATTTTATCAACAAATGCATTTTTTGTGTAGACATGCCGCGAGTTTTGTCTCTAGTATAGACATAGCCGTAGAGATGGCAGTGACCAGTAGAATGAGCACTGACCTGTGATTTAAAGCAGCTGGGTTTTATTCCTGCTGTGACTTAAGCCATCTTGCCTGTTTCCCCTTCCACCATTTGCCTGTTATCCACTTAGGTTGGAGGCAAGACATGGCTCTTACTAGAAGTTTGTACAGTACCTGGTGTAATGGGGTCCTGATCTCAACTGGTGCTTTTGAGGAATGACTGTAATACAAAGCACACATTTCTAATGAGCGTTAGAGGAGGTGAAATACCTCTCACCTACCTCATTCTTTAGGGATTCTAATGCTAACTGTAAAGGGATGTTTGCCATACAGCAGCCTAGACCTAATACTTAAGGTGGGTAGTAACAGAGAAGGAGCTGTGCTAGTCTGTATACTAACAAAACAAAAAGCAGTCAAGTATGACTTTAAAGACTAGGGTTTGTTTTTTTTTTAAACTGCCAAGACCAACAACAGAAATATTTTTGAGTAATTAGAAAACCAGCAAAAAAGTGTTTTGATACAGTTATTTTAAGAGGCCTTTGCCTTGCTAGAACCCACAGCTATCAATTTATCTAGCCCCCTCTGATTTCTTTTTCCAATCTAGATCTAGCACCAAAGCACACAGCATTCTGCTAAACGGATCATTGAAGTCAGTGGAGGCCTTCCCATCCATTGCAAAGGACTTTGGAGGCAGACCTATGAACAGGGATCCTGCTAACTTTTCCCATTAATGTGTGGAATAAATTTTGTTCTATGCACCAAGACATGTGGAGATGTGCACCACCCATATAAAACACTTGCTGCTGGTTATGGGTGCTCTGCTAATCAGCTGGATGGCACATGAACCTCTCTTGGATGGCTGCCCAAGCACTCCACTTACAGGAAACGTAGACTCAGCCCAGGTGACCCAGAAGGTGAAGTGGACTAGAATCAGGTACTTGAAATTGACTGAGCAAGAATTACTACCCAAAGAGAGCAACATGCAAATGGTGAAGCTGGTGTAAAGTCAATGGGAATTTAAATTTGTTTTAACAACCCATGGCACTGAAAGTAACGCAAGGATTTCCCACCCAGCTCCTTATGCCAGTGTTTTAAACCAGGTTTATTGACACTGCTTTCATCTGAGGCCTCCTTTTTATTAATCCGCAGATCCCGGGAAGCCCCAGAGTGAGGCTGGATAATCAGGTCCAAGCTGCTGCTCATGGCCTGAGAGACTATCGGGAAAGGGCTGCAGCTTGGATTAGCCCAGATTGTCTTTTACATGTAGTCTCAAATGACATCCAAGGAGAGGGGAAATTTGCCAGGAAAAAACCCCCCAAAAACCAGGACACTTTTGGGAAAAGCCAGGCTTGTGAAGAGCCTGCTCAAATGACAACACTGCAAACATACAGGGTCTGATTCATTGCTCTGGACGCAAGCAGGCCCTGATTCAGCAAAGTACTTATATTTCAGGGTGTATTATTGGCTTCAATGGGATTTAAGCATCTGTTAAAAGTAAAGCACGTGTCTGAGAACTTTGGAAAATCAGGACTTCATTCCTTTCTCCCAGTGTTATTCATGGAAGTTTCGCTTGAGGAGTAATAATCCTTCACTCTTGTCATTGACAAACCTCACAGTGCTTTACAAAGAAGACAAGTCATGTGATCCACATTTGACAGCTGGGGAAACTGAGGCACAATGAGGGGAAAGCAATTTCATTGAGGTCACCAGCAGCAGGGTAGAAACCAGCTCACCCAAGCCCTAGGCCAGTGTCTGCTCTACTAGCCCACAGTGCAAGGCTGGCACTCAGCTCGTAACGCATTAACGATGAGTTAGGAGGAGCTGAGCTACAACTAGTCACAAAAGACCGTTTAGATTCATGTTTCCACTTTTCACTAGCAGTTAGAGGCCAGGATGAAGCAGGAGCGGGGAGGGCGTTGTCAGGTTATCCTACATCTGCCAGCTATCTGGCCCTTCTCTGACTTGAAGGTGCACAAAGGGGGAAGGGGGGGGAAATGACATTTCATAAGGGAGGGGGAGCAGCGCAATCAGCTGCTGGGTCTCAGGCTCATCCGTCTCATTAAACGTGTTGAGCTCTGTTACGTGTGTGTGTGTGTGTGTGTGTGTGTATGTGTGTGTGTGTGTGTGAGAGAGAGAGAGAGAGAGTGACAGGGCCTCTTGCCCTATGCCTCTTCCAAGGGGTTGCGCCTTGTAACTGTCCTTTAAGTTCAGGCCTAATAGTCTAGTCCTCTGCATTCAGGTCCGTTAGCCCAGTCCCTCAGGCCTTAGTGGCTTGGTCTCTCCCAGCCAGGCCCTGTCGCCTCAACACTCCCCTTCATTGCCCTTTTCCTTGGGACATCTCCCCTGTGACCTCGTGCCCCTTTGGGTCCTCTATCTTGGGGCCCACAGTCTGGCAGGAGTCAGGCTGGAACCTCCTCCAAGCTCTGCTTATCCTGCCCAGCACTGCCCTATCTAAGGTGTTCACTCTTGCTGGGGCAGGGAGCTGGTTTTGTACCACTCCTGCCCAGGACCCCACTGACTCAGCTCTGCTGGAGCAACTGCTTATATGCAAGGCTGCTCCAGCAAGCTACCCTCTGATTGGCTCCCGCCCACCACAGGTAACCTTCCCTCATTGGCTGCTGGAGCTGCGCTGGCTCCCTCCAACCCGCCTTAACCCTTTCCTTGCAGTAGTGGGGCACTTGCCCCATCACAGTGTGTCTTCACAGTTATAAACCTATTAATAAAGTTTTTACATTCCGCTTACTTATTTTCTTACACATGCCAAAGTATTTTTTTTCCTATGAGCATAATGGAAATTCCCATCAGTTTGGATTACATTAGACAGGTTGGAGGGCTGAAAAGGGGGGGGAGTGGGGGAGGAGTCCTGATCTAAAAAGTTTGCTCACCCTGACACATAGCGGTCAGGAAGAGGACACTGGGCTAGGTGGGTGCTGGCCCTGAACTCATCTGGCAGCCCCTGCTGGTAGATGCATGCTGTAGCCTGGACTTTGTCAAGTCCACTCCATCAACACTCTTGTGGGTAACAAAGTGGAGTGAGACAGCTGCTCGAGAACTGCCAGAGTGGCTGGAGTGGGGGTGGGCAGCCTGCGAGTGGCTCGTGGCCCATCAGGGTTCTGAGTGTGGCCAATAGGACATTTTGTTCACTGTTGCCCATGCACAGAGTTGCAAGATTCTGCTGCCTTTCCGCCTGTGGAGTTTTTTTCCCCTATTTAAAGTGATACGCATGTAAAGCAAAGGCATGGGAAGGGAGGTGTGTGTGCTCATGCACACAGCTTTGACTAAGAGAGCCATGAGCTCCCTCTGCATCAAATCAAAGTACAATAAACAATTTCATATCTGGCAGCCCTGGGACCAGGAGGTTGCCGGATATTCAAATATTCTGGATAAGGGAGAGGTATACCCAGCAATGTATTACACTAAAGAAAAACAAGATTAGATATAAAGAAACAAACAAATATATGTCGAGTACTTTACTTACCAACAACAGTAGTAGCTAACAGTAGTAGCTAAAATTTACTTAGGGTTAAAATGCCGGATATGAAAGAACAACGAGAAGTCCTGTGGTACCTTAGAGATAAACAGATTTTTTTGGAGCATAAGCTTTCGTGGGCAAAGACCTGCTTCGTCAGATGCACGCCATGGAGATTCCAGAGACAGCTCTTAAATATACAAGCTCATAAGAACATAAGAATGGCCATACGGGGTCAGACCAAAGGTCCATCCAGCCCAGTATCCCGTCTGCTGACAGTGGCCAGTGCCAGGTGCCCCAGAGAAGGAGAACAGAAGACAATGATCAAGTGATTTATCTCCTGCCATCCATCTCCTGCCCTTGTACTGAAGGCTAGGGGCACCATACTTTACCCCTGGCTAATAGCCATTTATGGACCTAACCTGCAAAAATTTATCGAGCTCTTTTTTAAACCCTAATAGAGTCCTGGCCTTCACAGCTTCCTCCGGCAAGGAGTTCCACAGGTTGACTGTGCGCTGTGTGAAGAAAAATTTCATGAAAAGCTCATGAAAAGAAGGGTATGAAAGAGTTTACTGTACTGCTAAGATTCAGTTGGCACACTCTGCAAATTCTAGGTCCGCAAGCTCACTAAGAAAAACTACCCGTCCTGGGAGACAGTCTTGGCTATTACAATCGTGCAGCCCACTGAGAGAAAGGAGGGCCACCTCTACAGCCCACTCACTAGCCTAGGTTGCCCACAGCTGGGCTAGAATCTATAGGAGCTGCAGCATTCACTGTGCTATTCACTTACCAGTGCCTTGAGCTCTATGGAGTAAGAGGACTGTGTCAGACTTAAGTGCTGTTCCACGGTCACGCACAATTCCCTCCTGATCTAGATCTTTCAGTGCAAAGTGTCAATGGAATACAACTAACTTCCAGCCTTGTTGTAACCCCTGGAACTCAGGGAATTCCCATCAGGCTGCTGAGTAACCCTGAAACTTGGGTTGAAAGAGTAAGCTTCTGTAGATAAATACTGACAGTAAAGGCAACCCCCAAATCTTAAAACATCAGACGGCAGGCCCCCAACCTCAGGAGACTGGTTAAAAAAATCATGAGGCTCTAATAGGGGTCTTTTTTGTTGGGGTCTTTCTGTGTGCCATCTTTGAGCCTCGAAGTTTCTTGAGTCCAGTTTTCTCCAAAGGATTTGAAATGGGTATAAGCTGAAAGCTTCTCCTAATCACATGAGTCCAGGAGCTGGGACTTTAAATGAAGCACCTTATCACGTGACTCCCAAAACTGCAAGAACTAGCACTAAGGTAAAAACAACGAGAAGTCCTGTGGCACCTTATAGACAACTAGATGCGTCTGAAAAAGTGGGTCTCTGACCACGAAAGCTTATGCTCCAAAAATTCTGTTTGTCTATAAGGTGCCACAGGACTTCTTGTTGTTTCTAAGGATACAGACTAACACAGCTACCTCTCTGATACTGAGCACTAAGATATAGAGTCCAGAGAGGTCATTGTGTTAGTCTGTAGCTTCACAAAAAAAAAGAAAAGAAAGCAGTCCTGCAGCATCTTAAAGACTTACCAATTTAATTATTAGGTAATGAGCTTTCATGGGTAAGACCCACTTCAGATTCAGACTCCAATCTGAAGAAGTGGGTCTTACCCACAAAAAACTCATTAACTAATAAATAAATGTTAGGCTTTAATGTGCTTCCAGCCGGCTTTTTTTTTTTTTTAAACTAACCTGTGTGTAGCTCATAGATCCATTACCAATGGACTTTTCTCTAACTTAATGTCCATTCCACTCACGTGGAGCTACATTCTCCAGTCTTGAGCTGTGACTCTGCTAACTCTCTAAAGCTATGCAGGGTCAGCCAGAGACACTAACTGGAAGAGAGACCATCAGAGAACATGAATAATATCCACTTCCTAAGTCAGTGATGGTCTAATGTCTTGTATCACATAAGCCTGTGAAAATGTTCACAGCCCTGGGCAATTCAGCTGGATCAAGCTAAATCTTCAGTGAAGACAAGACCTCAAAGTGGCTGGGGGAGCGGGGGAGACGTGTGGTGTGACTGGAGACACTCCCCTCCAGGCACAGGTAATCACTGCAGAGCCCTGCAGGGTTTTCCAGATCCTAATCCCATCATCCAGCAATTCTTGCAGTGGAGGGAATTATTGTCCCCTGCCAAATAAAGGTAAGCTCTCAAGTCCAATGACTTGTGGTTGAACTACAGCCTGTATTTTATACATAGAGTCATAGAATCATAGGGCTGGAAGGGACCTCAGGAGGTCATCTAGTCCAGCCCCCTGCTTCAGGCAGGATCAATCCCACTAAGTCATCCCAGCCAGGACCTTGTCAAGATGGGACTTAAAAACTGTGAGGGATGGAGAATCCACCACCTGTCTAGGCAACACATTTCAATGCTTCACCACCCTCCTGGTGAAACAGTTTTTCCTAATATCCAACCTACATCTCTCCCTCTTTAACTTCAGACCATTACTCCTTGTTCTGCCATCTGACACCACTGAGAACAGTTTCTCACCCTCCTCTTTAGAACTCCCCTTCCGGAAGTTGAAGGCTGCTATTAAATCACTCCTAAGTCAAATCACCCCTAAGTCAAATCACCCCTAAGTCTTTGCTTTTGTAAACTAAACAAGCCCAAATCCCTCAGCCTCTCCTCATAGGTCATGTGCTCCAGCCCCTTAATCATTTTTGTTGCCCTCCACTGAACCTGCTCCAGCACATCCACATCCTTTTTACACTGTGGGTCCAAAACTGGACACAATATTCCTGATGTGGCCTCACCAGTGCCAAATAGAGAGGAACAACCACTTTTCTAGATCTGCTTAAAATGCTCCTCCTAATGCACCCTAGTATGCTGTTAGCTTTCTTGGCTACAAGGGCACACTGTTTACTCATATCCAACCTTTCGCCCACCATAACCCCTAGGTCGCTTTCCGTCATACTGCTGCTGAGCCAGTCGGTCCCCAGCCTGTAACAATGCCTGGGATTCTTCTGCCCCAGGTGCAGGACTCTACACTTCTTCTTGTTGAACAGCATCAGATTTCTTTTGGCCTAATCCTCCAATTTATCCAGGTCACTCTGGCCTCTTTCTCTACCCTCCACATACATACAGGGTTAGGGTTAGTATCATCACTCCCCTTATTCTGTGGGGGCAACTGAAGGACAGACACCTGCTTAACATCAGGCAATAAGCTACCAGCATGCTTGGAAATAGAACCCAGGCATCCTGGCTCCCACCTCAATCCCCCATCTTACTGCGGAAACATACCTGCTTGTGCGCTTGCTGTGTGTGCGTGATACAGAACGTGACCAGGTGAATGAGGGCCTTTCTGACACAGGCTGTGACCCACTTGTGAAGCCTGGAGCCTTGGAGCAGGGTGGGTGCTAAGCAACAGGGCTACAGAGACACCTCACCGCAACTCCTTTTTCTCCCTCAAACCAGAGCCATTGTTGGTCTCTTAATCCCGAGCGTAGACTGGGGCTTTTGGGTGCTACAGTGCACAAAGTGAGAGACCCAGGGCCAGTTGATTGTTTCATTAGCAACACAGGCTGGGCTGAGAACCTGACCAGGCTTGGGATTATGTCCATCACTCTGCCCCCAATGCCACCCTGCCCTCAGCTCTGATGACAGGCCAGTCTGATTCCCTATGCCCCTAACTACCACCTAACAGAGCCCATGGAGCCCTCTTCCCCTCCCCCCACCCCAGCCCTGGTGACCTCTGCCCTCCCAGCTGCCCGCCCAGCACACTAGCCCCCATCTTCGATGCTGCGGTCTCCTAGCAACCGTATCTGACCCAGCGTCTCCAAGAAGTGGCCTATTGATTGTGTAGATAATAAATGGACAGCAGCGATGCAGCATCCCCAATCCATTTTTACTCTTCCTCCTGGTTCCTTGATGGATTCTTGTTCTGAACCTTGGGCGGAGGGAAAAGGCGGTTAACTCTTTAGGAACCAGGCCTACTGGAGGAGTCCTGGTGTCTGTCAGGTCACCACCACCCTCCAAAGGAATCTTTTCATCTTGCTCTCCACACTGCCAGGCCCAGATTCTCCTGGGGGTAAATCACCGTAGCTCAATCAGCAACAGTTTACACCTGCAGCTGAGGATCTGGTCCCAGGCCATATTGTTTCTGCAGCTTGCCGGCAACTCATGGGTGTTTGTTTACAGACCTGGGATGATCTTTGTGTTACCAACCCCTTCTCCTCTTTTGCATGCTCTTTCCTAGATTCTAAGCAACATTCCCTCAAATTTTTTCCCCTCGGAGCAGAATAAATTTTGTTATGTGCAGCTAGGCATGTGCAGATGTGCACCACCCATAGAAACTGTGGGAGGCTGTGGGTGCTCTGCTAATCAGCTGGGCAGCATCTGACCCTCTCCTGAGTGGCTGCCCAAGCACTCAGTTTATGGGAAACACTGGTTTTAAGACCCAGTGACCCTGTAGTCATATAACAGGCTAGAGCACTCCCCGCAGTAATTCTGGCTTGGACTGGGGCAAATATTTAAAAAATATGTAATCCAATCTTGATTTAAAGATTCTCACCATGAACCTGGGGAAGTTGTGCCAAAGGTTAATGGCCCTGGCCATTAAGAATTTCCACTGTGTTTCCGTTCTGAATTTGGCTAGCGTGGTAGCAAGGATACAGCTGACAGCGTCTAAACAACGTATACTGAGGAATGCATGGAGCGGATCAGGAGCCCCATGATGCTGGAAGGCAAGGGGGTGGCTCTGGATTTATCCACGTATTGTGTAGAGCAGAATGGTTCTGTCTGAGGAGAGACATAAAACAGCCTGGGAGCAGGCAATGAATCAATGCCAGAGGCTTAGATATTCAAAAAAGCTCTGTACTCAAAACTTGGGGAAGGGTAGGGATGGTGTCCCCAGCCTCAGAGAATCATAGAGCATTAGACCGGAAAGAGACCTCGAGAGGCCATCAAGTCCAGTCCCCTGCCCTCACAGCAGGACCAAGCACTGTCTTGCGCATCCCTGGTAGATGTCTGTCTAACCTGCTCTTAAATGTCTTCAACGATGGAGATGCCACAACCTCCCCAGGCAATTTATTCCAGTGCCTAACCACCCTGACAGTTAGGAAATTCTTCCTAATGTCCAACCTAAACCTCCCTTGCTGCAGTTCAAGCCCATTGCTTCTTTCCTAGCCTCAGATGCTGCAGTTCCTCCACATCTGTCTTGAAAGGTGGTGCCAAAACCTGGACACAATACTCCAGCTGAAACATCAGGAGCACAGAGCGCAGCAGTGGAACGACTTCTCGTGTCTTGCTCATAATACTCCTGTTAATGCATCCCAGAATCATCTTTCTTTTTGTTGCAATAGCATCACACTGTTGGCTCACATTTAGCTTGTGGTCCACTATGATCCCTAGACTCCTTTCTACCATACTCCTTGCTAGACAGTCGCTTCCCCTTCTGTATGTGTGAAACTGATTATTCCTCTCTTTGTTAGGAGCTGGGAATGGGTGATGGGGAGATATCACTTGATGACTCCCTGTTCTGTTAATTACTCTGGGACACCTGGCATTGGCCACTGTCAGAAGACAGGGATCCTGGGCTAGATGGACCTCTGGTCTGACCTACTCTGGCCATTCTTATGGTCTTTATGTTGTCAGAAAAGCCACCAGAGATGCAGCAAAGCTCTCACGTTGGGTGGCTGAAGAATTTTGAACCTCTGGCCCAAACAGGGTCTGCTAGGGGCTCTGCGCCCGGAGAAATCCAGCCCTTATTTATGTGCCTAAAGGGAGGTTTGTCCAGCTCAGCTATCTCTAATGTTGCAGGTCACAGACTTTTAAGACAGAAGGGACCATTACAACCATGTAATCTGACCTACTGCGTAGCAGAGGCTGGAGCTTGTCACCCAGTCATTGCTGTATCAAACCTGTAACTTTGGGCTGAGCGATAATTGGTCTATCAGAGGAGCAGCTGTTCTTGAGTTGAAGTCGGCAAGTGATGGAACAATTTACCTAGGGCCACGGTGGGCCCTCCAACAGTCAGTCACCCTCCCTGTCAACCATCAGTGCTGTAGTTGATCTAACTTCCACTTCCAGCCCTGGGAGTCTGTTGTGCCTTTGCTTGCCAGATTAAAGAGATGTCTGCTGCCAGAAAGCCCATCCCCAGCTCTGTAACTTTAGAAGGTTGATCCCTTGGACCAGACGCAAAATAAAAGCCAGGGTGTGGATAGCACTCAGTCCTCCTGGACCAGGCTGGCTCCTCTTTCCAGATGACCTTGAACAAAAACTCAGAGCAACACAAACTGCCCCCTTTGCACGGCAGGCTCACTTCCAGATGTGTTGCTTTCAGCTTAGAGGAGGCTGGCGGACAAAGTTACTTAGGAGCTCAGGGTCCCATGTTCAAAAGCACTGCACTGACTTAGGCGATGTAATCTCATTTCCAAAAGCCACGTAGGGCCAGAATTTTGCAGGTATCAGGGGACTTAAAATGCAGATAAGCACCTGCATACGGGTTTTAAAAGGGCCTTGAATATCTAGGTCACTGGCCTAGGCTCCCCAACACACCATGCCCTGGTCCCTGGCACACAACTCCTCCCTCCTTGTCTAGCTACAATGCTAGGCCTACTCCTAACTCAGCACTACCCTGTGACACCGATTCCTGGATGGCTTTCAGCATCACCTACCATCACAGCTGGGTGCAGCGGGAGCTCAAGAGAATATTTTTCCCCCGGGAAGTCAATGGTTGTGGCCTCTTTGCTGGCATCAAATTCATCCCACCCCTGTTGGCCAGGAGAGAAGGGAAGTGGGGGCAGACCAGAGGTATCTGTCCACTATGCAAGCCAGAGCCTCACTATGGGGTCTATGTAACACCTCACACTGCCTGTCTCCATGAGCGTAGAATCATAGAATTCTAGAACTGGCCAGGACCTCAAGAGGTCTTCGAGTCCAGCCCCCTGCCCTCATGGCTGGACCAAACACTGTGTAGACCATCCCTGATGGATGGGCCGTCTCACTGCTCTTAAATATCTCCAATGATGGAGACTCTACAACCTCCCCAGGCAATTTTTTTCCAGTGCTTAACCACCCTGACAGTAAGGAAGTTTTCCCTAACGTCCAACCAAAACCTCCCTTGCTGCAGTTTGAACCCCTTGTTTACTGTCCTACCTTCAGAGGCCAAGGGGAATATTTTGTCTCCCTCCTCCTTATAACACCCTTGTAGCTACTTGAAAGCTGTTATGTCCCCTGTCAGTCTTCTCTTCTCCAAACTAAACAAAATTAATTATTTCAATCACCTTGCAGAGATCATGTTTTCTAGACCTGTAATCACTTTAGTTGCTCTTCTCTGGACCTTCTCCTATTTCTCCACATCTTTCCCAAAATGGGGTGCCCAGAATTGGACACAATATTCCAAGCTGAGGCCTAATCAGCACAGAGTAGAGCGGCAGAATGACTTCTGGCACCTTGCTTATGACGGTCCTGTTCTTGCATCCCAGAGTGAGGTTTGCTTTTCTTTGATGTTGGGTTCCACTAGCAGCAACAGGCTTGTCCTTCCTCATTACCAACTGCAAGTGCATTGCATCTGCCTCTATTGAGGCTGAATCTAGTTCTCACTGTGGCAGCATGGAATCAGGCACCTGAGGTTTAAAACAGGGATGCAGACAATTTTAAAAGCAGCAGCAGCGCCAAGGGCCGATTGCTGAGTTCCTGCGGAGAGCCAGCCAGAACAGGCCCCTGCCAGAGCACAAACATAGCATTGCCTTTCCAGTGAGCATTATTCCACATAGTGTAGTAATGCCTGTAGACCCCAGCTGAGATCATGGGCCTGTTGAGTCAGTTACTTCAGAGACAGAGCAAGAGCGTGTCACTGCCACAAAGAATGTGCAGTCCAAAAAAGTTGGAGGGGGAAACTGAGGCACAGAGCAGTGGAGTGCCTTGCCTGTGGTCACACAGCAGGTCAGTGGCACAGCCAACCTGAGAAGGCAGGTGTCATGACTCCCAATGCCTCACCCCCCCCAGGACCACAGTCACTGAGTCAAGTTCCAGCAGGTTGGAAATTACCCCAGAGACAAGGGAGCTGGGACAGGGACCGTTTGTTCCTCCACCTCTGCCTGCTAGCTACAGCCAGGGCAGGCACAGGAACTGAAAATTTTCCCCCAGAGCAGCTGTATTTCTCCTTCCACTAGGGCAGCTCTCCAGGGGAAGGGGGTGGGCAGGGTGACCATATTTCCCTATGCCAAATCCAGGGCACTGGGGAGAGGGGGAGATGGGGTGCTCTCCAGCTGCGGGTGCCAAGCACCACCAGGCTCTTGTAGCATGCTGCCTGTGGTCTGTTACAGTGTACACACACACACACACACACACACACACACCCCATGGGCTCACCCACGCACTCTGCACATAGAAACGTGTAAAGAACAACTGGCTCCTGATGACTTCATTAAAACACACCCAGGGAAAGGCTACGAGCCAAAGCTGTCACCCAGCTCTCTGCAGCACGACTCCCACCTGACAAAAGCCGCTGGTAAGATCCATTCCAGGCCTGTTGTTCAGCACTTAAGCACTGGCCTGGGTCACAGAGGGAGCTCCCTGGGCCGGTCACTTGATACATTGGTGCTCGCAGGGGGTGGGAAGAGCACATCATTAGGAGCAAATCGCCCGAGTGAAGCTCAGCGACGCTGCTCTGGAGATTACAGAGAGGGCCCTGGTTAGCGGAGCTAATGGCTCCAGCGCTGTGCAGAACAAGGTTTGAAGGGCTGCTGTTGAAAGTGATGGAGATGACACAGATCTGCCTGTAGGGCCCTTCAGAACCACTCCAGCGTGGCCCGGGAGAGAGGGGCCGGCGTGGCAGGAACAGGAGGATCGCAAGGAGCTTTTCACTCTGGATCAGAGGCACTCTTTGCTGAAGTGCCTTTTGCAGATGACAGCAGCCAGTCCTGCCCATCTCTCTCACTGTCTCCAGACCACCTCTCCCCACTCCCGAGCTACAGCCGGATACTTCAGTGACCTTTGCCCTCTGCCAACTCCCATCCAGACCCCACACCTTGCAGGATTTGTTGCATCCGAGGCCAAAAAAGACACCTGGGATTATCTTGTCTGACTCCTGTCTGGCACAGCTCAGAGAGCTGCCCGGTATATAATTCCCAGAGCAGGGATTTTTTTTTCCCTCAAAACTAATATGGAGTTTAAAATTGTCACGTCACCAGTGGCAAGGGAGCAGTTTTAAGAGTAGGATGCTTAATACCCACCCTGTCCTTTCCACACTAGCTGAGGCTGGGAGCAAAGCTGGGGCTGAAGCTGGCAGCCATGTGGCTGAATCAGAGCGCCCCCCACACACAAAGCCAGCATCAGAGCCCCTGGAGTGCAGCGCAGCAGCCAGGCCCCTCCAGCCCAGGGGTGCTTCACCTACTTCCCCCCCGTACCTCTAGTTGCCCCCATCTGTGATTGTCACTGATGGAGAATCTTCCTGACCCTGGTTAAGTTGTTCCAATGGTTAGTTTCCCTTATCGTTAAAAAGTCACCTCTTGTTTCCCTTTTGAACTTGCAGCTTTAACTTCCAGCCATCGGTTTGCGTTAGTTCTCTCTCTGCCGGACTGAAAAGCCCATTCTTAAATATTTGTTCCCTATGTAGGTACTGAGAGATTGTAATCAAGTCAACCATTGGCCTTTTCTTTATTAAGCTAAACAGACTGAACTCTGTGGGTCTCTCACTCATCCTTTAATCATTCTCAGGACTCTTCTCTGAACCCTCTCCAATGTACCAACATTCCTCTTAAATTGTGGGCACTGGAATGGGACACACGATTCCAGCAGTGCTCAGCCCAGTGTGAAATACAGAGGTAAAAATCACTCCCTGCTTCCCCTGCTTATGGATCTCAAGGTCACACTAGCCCTTTGGCCACAGAGCTGCACTGGCAGCTCCTCTTCAGCGACCCATCGCAACACCCTACCCTTTCTCAGAGTCCCTGCTTCCCAGGACAGAGTGCCCCTGTATAAACATGGCTGCATTCATTGTGCCGAGATGTATATTTTCATTTAGCTGCACTACAATGTCTGTTTGCTCACATACAGCTCAGCAAGTAATCCAAATAGCTCTGTACCAGTGAGCTGTTCTCCCATCTCTCATCACTCCCCCAGTTTTGCATCTGCAAACTTTATCCGTGATGATTTTATGTTGTCTTCCAGGCCATTAATAAAAATGTTAAACAACAGAAGCCCATGAACTGAGCCCTGTGGGACCCCAGTAGAAAAGTACCCGGTCGATAATGATCCCCTGTTTACATTTCGAGACCCACCAGTGAGCCACGTTTTCATCTATTTAATGGAGAATGTTAATTTTAGAGCATTCTAACTTTTCTAATCAAAATGTTGTGCAGCAAAAGTCAAATGCCTTACACAGGTCTCAATCCATGACAGGGACACAATTACCTCCATCACTCACGTCTGTCATCTTGCCAAAAAGACATGAATGTTGTCTGACAGGATCTATTTTCCATAAATCCATGTTGATTGGCATTAATTATATTACCGTCTTTAAGTCATTATCAATCAAGTTCCATATCAGCTGCTCCATTATCTTGCCTTGGAACAATATTACCCTGACAGCCTTCAATTGGAGACTTTTAACAGCAGGTTGGACAACTCCATCAGGGATGGTCTAGACAGTGCTTGGTCCTGCCATGAGTGTAGGGGGCTGAACTTGATGACCTCTTGAGGTTCCTTCCTGTTCTACGATTCCAGTGGGGTCAACAGCCTTGCCAGACCCATAGGCAAGGCAGGGGTGGGGGCACCCTGGTCCATGGCCACAGAAGGGGGAATGGACAGTCTGCACTCAGAACTGCTCAGCCTGTGGCAGCACCCCTACAAGCACTGCCTGGAGCGCAGTGTGTGGTGCTCCAGAAGCGATTGAAAGGCTGCAGTCTTGCAGTCAGGGCAAGCTGGTTAAGATGAAGCAACTATAGCTGGACATTCCCTTGTGATCTCTGCTCCACACCTGGGAAGGTAGGGGCATCCTGGGCAAGGCGTTAACTCAGGTCTTCCTGCTGTCAGAGCCCTGAGCTATGAAAGGTACATATCAGAGGGGTAGGCGTGTTACTCTGTATCCGCAAAAACAAGATGCATCTGACAAAATGGGTCTTTGCCCATAGAAGTTTATGCTCCAATAAATGGGTAAGTCTCTAAGTTGCCACAGAACTTCTCATTGTTTTTGAGCTATGAGAATCTCTGTGACCAGAAGAGGGCCAACGACACACAGTGGAAGAGCACCAATTTCCTCCAGCGGAGGGCACCCACTCCTCTAGCTAGTTCATTACAAAAAACTCACCTGGCCCTAGGGACTTTTCAGCCATGGATCTCGATGCACTTTGTAAACACCCAGTAATTAAGACACTGCTGTTTATCCCCTTTTGTGGGCAGGAAAATGCTATGGAGCGGAAAAGCAACTTGACAAAAGTCACACAGCACGGCAGGAATAGAGGAACCCAGACATCCTGGCCTTAGCCACCAGAGGAGATACTTTCCCAGAGCTAGCAATAGAACCCAGACATCCTGCCCTGCCACTCATTCTCCTCCCAGCCCTTGACATTATCCTTCTCCAAAACGGCTGTTGGATGTGTCTGAGCTATTTTGAAGAAACCACGTATAAGCCGTCCGCCTACTGGGCGCAGTTCACTATCCCCTGTAGCAGCACTTAGACCACTCACAGAGAGAATGAGTGAGTCTCCTCTCAGCAGGTGATTTTAGCTCAAGCAGAAGAGGCTCATGCACTGAGGTCCCAGGTTCAGTTCCACCTGTTGGCAGTTACACAGGCACCAGGTGACTCACAACCCGCACAGCTGACACCCCATGTGACCATTGCTATACAGTTTAAAACCACCCCTGGCTTCAGATCAGGGCTGCACTGGAATCTAAACAAAACCAAGTCACCTGTCAGCTCTCCCATCACCCGGGAGGGCGGCTGCCCCTTCCTACCCGAGAGCTGACTCGGCTGTCTCAGAGGACCAAGGCTGTGAACAGTCAGACACATGCACCAGTGCACGCAACCTCTTTCTATTCCCGCTGGTGGAGGCCTCCCCAGGAGACACAGCCACCCTTGTAACCAGGCAGAGAATGCAACCCACAACCGCGCTGAGCAGGGAGGTGCCCTTGATGATGCTCAGTGGGGACGGGGCCCCTTTAAGACGCCCCCCAAAGTGGAAGCCCTTGAATCGATCTGCAGCTGAGGCCCGTGACCTGCATCCAGCCACAGGGGTTAAAGGTCAGCAATCCCTTCTGCTGCCTGAGCTTGTGTGGAAGAGGCTGGGGACAAGGCGGTGGAGGAGCGTGGGGAGGGTGTGCGTGTGTGTGGGGGAGACGAATGGGGCTGTAGGGATTACATGGAGCACCCCCACAAGGTTTGCTCCCCCAGGGCAGACAGCGTATAAAAGTGGGGGTGCATTCCAGTTGCACATCCTGTTAGAGGTGGGCAACGGTCAGTGCTGATGCCCCATCCCACCAGCAGGGGGAGCCGGCGGAGATGCCCCCAGCGCATGTGGGACACAGAGAGGCAGGTTTTCAAGCACCCAGCGCCCACAGATTGGGACTTTCCAAAGTTCTCCGCTCCCAGAGCGTTCCCAAGCCTCTGGGCCTGGCAGTGGGTGGTGGAAGTCTGGGCCGGGGGACCTCAGACACAGCGTTGGGCTCCTGTTTGCTGCAATTCCTGGCCCTGTGGTAAAACTTCCTTAGACTACATCAGAGCCAGGCTATCACCAGAATGAGGTCACTGCCTGAGTCACTCAGTGTAGCCCCTTCCCCACAGGTCATTCTTGCCTTGAATGAATGCCCTTCTGTCCCACCTGGTGAGGGCAGGCTCCCACAGCCATCCTTGTGTGACCAGGAAAATGGAGGTGACTCCCTTTCTCCAGAGGAGCTGATGCACACGGCAGACGTCCTGGAGCAGCCACGTGGTTTGCTAAGCGTTAATCCTTTCCGATCTGCACTGGGAGGTGACAAAGATGTAATGCAATGTGTTCAATGGCTTGACTTCCCCACCAGACTGTGCCAGGCATGCAGTTTTCCTGGTGTGCTCATCGCAAACTCTCCTGGGGGTCACCCGGTTTGGAAGCCTGCAGGAGTGTAAGCGTGAGACGTGTGGACTGGCATGCCCCTCTGTGGGCGGGTGAGGCATAGCAGGTTTTGGTCCTGGGGCACTGCTGGCTGGCAGCCTTGAGGATCCTCTGGTCATCTGCTTCTTCTTGCCGCTCTGCCATCTGACCGGGTTGCATGAGGTCACAGCTGCTCCAGAGTCAGCCCACAATCAACAGTCCGTCGACCTTAGCCCTGGTACACAGGTGCTTCAATACTCCTCACCAGCAGTCCCTCTAATATTTTCCATCTGGGGCAGAATAAAATTTTGCTGTGCGCCAAGGCATGTGTGAGTGTGCACCACTGATAGAAACACTCCCCCTGCATTTGCCTGCTCCATTTAGACCAGGAGCTCTCTGGGGCAGGGACCATTTCTTGTGGCATCTGTGCAGCATCCAGCATGATGGGGCCCTGAGTGGCTCGGGGGCATGAGACTCACACAGATGATAAACATTAGCTCTCCGAGTGCCAAAGAACCAAGCCAGAGTGGAACAGGAGACTGTGACAAAGCAGGGTGTGTTATGTTAGTTATGTTGAATGTTTCCTACTCTCCTGTAGCAGCCCAGGGTGGGTGCCTCAGTTTCCCCAGGCACAGCCTCAGTGCGGAGTTGGCGAGGAGAGTTTGAGTGTGATGACTTCTCCCACATACACAATGGGCCTCCATGACCTTTGTAACCTAGGCAACCAGGTGACACCTTTCTTCCCCAGGAAACAGGACAAAAGCAGGAGGAGGAATTGGAACTGGGCTGTTGAGTGGGGCAGCCTCGTTTGACTGGGGAGAGAGGAAGAAGGACCAGGCCCCGGCTCAGGGACCCCCTCTGGGCTTCTGGTTTCTGCGGACATGCTGTTCTACACCGTGTCCCTGTTGACTAATGAACCTTCTGTTCTTACTGCTGAGTGAGTCGCGTCTGCCTGCAGATGCGGTGCAGGGCCTGGGGACCCCCACACTTCATGACAGCGACTCAGTTTACATCACCCCAGCAAGCTTTCAAGGCTCCCTCGTGCACGAGTCCTGCTCTAGAGCCAGAGCATCCCGAGGAAGGACACTGGGGAGCGTGCAGGATTTGTACTTCTCTGGGCCAACATGCAGAGAAGCAGAGTTTATCACTGGTGCAGCTGGGAAAGGTGAGCTCAAGCTGCAGCAGCTGATGCAGTCAATTCCTGAGGGCCTCACCATGCCAGGCGCTGTGTGTGCGTGTAGGAAAAAGAAATCGGTGGCTGAATCTTTGTAACAGCTCGTTTCCTATCTCTCACTCAGCGGTCACTCGATAACGAGAAGGACGTCTTCCTGTCACCATCCCATTTGTGAGTCCGTTGATGACTGACCAGCCCGATTCCGGAGCCACAGGTCTGATCACAGAAGGGGAAGGTGCTGCAAGGGGCAGTTTTTGCTGCTCTTTTCATCTTCCCTACCTCTCCCCATCTGCACTGTGGCGGGACCTCTCAAATTGTGCCACCTTCTCACAGATTACCATGCTCCCCTGGGGCGTCCCTTCCAGTTGTAGAATTCAATGATGCTTTGGCACAGTATGGACCAGATTTTTTCCCTGTACATCAGGTTGGGTTTCAAATGCTGCATTTTTTCATGTGTGTCTTCAGCACGTCCTTCTATCGCTTCCGCCGGCCCCAACGCTCCTCTGTCCTTTTCCAACTCGGAAAGCAGAATCTGTTTTGGGAAGTGCTGATCCGACGTCTGACCCACGTGCACTAGATAGATCATTCCTAACTGGAGTTTGTCTAACCTGGTCTTAAATATCTCCAACAATTGAGCTTCCACAGTCTCCCTAGGCAGTGTACTTCAGTGCTTAACTGCCCCGACAGTTATGATAATTTCCAATCTAAACCTCCATTCCTGCAATTTAAGCCCATTGCTTGTTATCTTATCACAGGCTAAGGAGAATCATTTTTCTTCTTCCTCCTTGTAACACCCTTGTAGGTACTTGAAAGCTATTATCACATCCCCTCTCAGTCTTCTCTTTTCCAAACTAAACAACCCCAGTTCTTCTTTCAATCGTCCCTCATGGGTCAAAGTTTTCTAGACCTTTAATTGCTTTTGTTGCTGATCCCTGAGCTTCTCCCAGTTGGCCCACACCTTTCATGTAATGCAGCACCCAGAAGGGGACACAATACTCCAGCTGAGGCCTACCAGTACAGAGTAGAGAGGAAGAATGACTTCTGGTGTCTTGCTCACAACACTCCTGCTAATACAGCCCAGAATGATGTTTGGGGTTGTTTTTTTTTTGCAAGAGTGTCACACTTCTGACTCATATTTCACTCATGGTCCTCTGTGAGCCTTATGTACATGTTACACAGACTTCCAGCCAGACACAGCACCTGCTCAGTGCATCCTGGCAGGGATGTGGGACTGGATGATCCAACAGGTGTTGTCCACCTCTGGCACCTCTGAGTTAGATGCCTCATTGCAGGTGACAGCTGTACAGTAACTTTCAGCACATGGTTCTGCAGGTATAAATTGTGCATCTTTAACTCCTTGGCCACTGCATCTGTGCTTTTAACAATTGCAAATCTCACAGCAGCTTCCAGAGCAGCCATTTAAAAAGTCCCCTACCAGAGAAAAATATTTCCCTTTTTCCACAAAAACATGGAAATTCTTCTCAAAATTATCCTGTCTGCAGATGGGTCAGATTCTAACATAAGGGATAGAAAATAAGACGAAGAATATCTTACTTCCCCTATATAAAACTATGGTACGCCGCATCTTGAGTACTGCATGCAGATGTGGTCTCCCCATCTCAAAAAAGATATATTGGTGTTAGAAAAGGTTCAGAAAAGGGCAACTAAAATTATTAAGGGTTTGGAACGGGTCCCATATGAGGAGAGGCTAGAGAGACTGGGACTTTTCAGCCTAGAAAAGAGGAGACTGAGGGGCGATATGATAGAGGTATATAAAATCATGAAGGGTGTGGAGAAAGTGAATACAGAAAAGTTATTTACTTGTTCCCATAATACAAGAACTGGAGGACACCAAATGAAATTAATGGGTAGCAGGTTCAAAACTAATAAAAGAAAGTTTTTCTTCATACAGCACACAGTCAACCTGTGGAACTCCTTACCAGAGCTTGATAAATATTTGGAGGTTAGGTCCATAGATGGCTGTTAGCAAGGGGTAAGGTATGGTGCCTAGCCTTTTGTCGAAGGCAGGAGATGGATGGCGGGAGGCAAATCACTTGATCATTGTCTTCAGTTCAGCTCCTCTGGGACACCTGGCATTGGCTACTGTCGGCAGACAGGATACTGCGCTAGATGGACCTTTGGTCTGACCCAGTATAGCCGTTCTTATGAGGCACAGCACTGAAACAGGAATGTTATATTGTAGGGGAAGGTCCAGTTTCCCAATGGAAGTGCCAAGGGACCCGGCCATATCTGACTCATAGTGCTCAAGAAACTTAGTGTTTTTTACAGGTGGAAAGATGAGGGGAAAAATACTGCTGAGAGCCACTTAAAAGAAATCTTTAACCGCCTTTCTGAAAAATACATGGCAAATCCATGGTGCCAGATTGAAAGTTTTATCACCATGCAGTCAAAATTGTAATGATTTGTTTACATGCAGTATATTATTCAATCACTAGATGGCTCCATGTGCTATATAGTGTAGTCCCTGGTAAACAAAGGAAACAAAGTTGGAATGCAAGCAGGGTGGAAACCTGAATTCATATGTATGTCACATCCACGTGCACCCGTACTCTATAGTTCTTTTCTTTAATAAGCACCTCCTGCTAAGGAGCTCTGGGATTCCCAACACAGAGTGACATGAATAAAACACCTCCTCTCATAAGTAAAGCGAAGATCTCAAGCCCCAGGAGATGAAACCTGTATGCTATTTCATTCCATCATATATCTTCTGCTTTCCTCCATCTCTCTCCATCACCTGCCTGAGCTTCATTAGAAATCCACAGCCCTGATAACCAACAAGTGTTTCTTAAAGATCGGCTGATTGTTTTCCCCCTTCGTCTCCCGCCCACGTTTCCATGGTTACTCCTGATGTATTGGGCTATTGATCAGGCAAGCCGACATATTCTGTCCACTCAGGGTTCTGCTGTGCTGGCACATTCTTCTTTCTAACCACAGGCCTAAATCAATGTCAGACACTGTTTATTCTGGATGACTATTCTTCCCTGGCTGGCCCTCTCCCCATACCTCCGATTGCTGCTTTTCTTCTGCAGTGGCTACACCAAAGATAAAGTGACTGTTTGGAGCCCAGCTGCCTTGTCCTGTTGCTCCTATGCCTTGTCTAGATGCCACTGTGCAATGGGGAAAGGTGATAATTCCCAGGATGTGTTATGAAATAAGTGTGTTGAACCTCAGTAGTAAAACAACGGGGGAGTGGTCCCTGGCAGAGCCAAGGAATAAAGAACAAAGCTGCCACATGTTAGAACAACACAAATGCTGCGCATGTAAAGATCCCTTGGCCCAGTGCAGGGACGCAGCCACCTCTGGTGTGGAACTTCACAGCAACATTACAGAGAGCGTAGTTTCCCAGCACTGAAATGCAGCCACGTTTGGGATGAGATGAAATAGCTGCTTTACAGAGCACTCCAGTGCTAGAGGGGGACATTCATCTAGCAACTAAATGCAGCTACCTCTGGGGCAAAATGCTACAGCAGCTTCACAGCCACACAGCAAAGAACTATTTATGTAGAATACTGCAGGCAATTGATAAGGCAGGGTGAATTAGCGCAACACAAACTGGAATGATCCCCTTCCCAAGTGTTCCCTCTAATTTTTTTTTTCTGTCCATGGGGTGGAATAAATTTTATTATGTGCACCAAAGTATGGCTGGATGTGCACCACCAATAGAAACACACACTGCCCACGGGGGTGGGGGCGTTCTGCTAATCAGCTGGGCATCACCTGAAGCTCTCCTGGGTGGCTGCCCAAGCGCTCAGCTTACAGAGAACACTGCCCCCCCACCAACTGAGCTCAAACCCCTTCCCTACAGGAAGGTGCAGGGACGAGGTTTCCAATCAGCCCAAGCAGTTCAGTGTCACAACTCCCCCTTGCACCAGGCAGAGCGCTCAGTTTAGGCATCATCTCAGAGGGATGAGCGCCCTCTACTGCAGTCAACTGGCATAACATCCTTTAGCACCTGGGCCCAGTAACTGGCTTGATCCTAATGAGGCTCTTTTGCATGTGGGACTCTGAACGCTGAATCGCAGGTGCCCCCCCCACCTCTGCATAATCCCCTGTCAGCCAGCCCCCCCCCTCCATCTCACATGCACCCCCACGCGCCTCCCCCCCCGAAATAAATCACTCACCATATTGCTAGGAGGCCGGTGTCTTACTGCCTGCTGGCCTGGCTGAGGATGGGACGATGACATGCAGATGTCTGAGCCAGAGAACAATACTGCTTGGTGGGATATAAACAGGAGATCCCCAGGCTTTTTCATGTCAGCTGGTGGCAGCTCGCACCTAGCACATTCCACCCCCCCCCCCCATTAAAACAGCTCCTGTTTCCCATCGGAGTGAATCCTCAAGACCCAGAAACAAGTGTTATTGATTTCCACCACCCCCACCCCCTTCTCTCCTACGGATCAATGCAGCCCCAATCAATACTCGGTGTGGGAGATTCACCCATCTGGCGTGTGCGCGCACACACACACACACACACACCCATGCAGCTCTGTAGTGCTGGGGTAGGACCAAGTGAGACGCGTTGGGTTACATGGCATGTGCTGAGGAATTCTAAGCCCAGGCTGTGCCCCGAATACACCACAGGCCCGAAGTGACCAGCTGGCAGCATGGCACACGGCTGCACAAACTGCTTTTCCAGCCATAGCTCTCAAAGCACTTTGCAGACTGGGTCAGTCTTGTCAGCCTCATTTCGCAGATGGGGAAATTTCATGCAGCTGGCCGGCTCAGCCCTTCCATAAGGCCCAGGTGCAGCCGTCTGATCCCATTAGTCCCACCCTGGCAGGCTGGGAGGCTGCTAATTATAGCAGGGCTAATTGTGCAGGGTCAGGCTGCCCAGTAGCACTCGCATTACTACAATATCTCAGTGCTAGATACTTTGGCTCCTAATTCCCTCTGAAATTGATAGGCGTTAAGTCCCTAAACCCCTTGGAGGGCCAGAGCCTGAGCAACACGCAACCTGAGATGTCTGTGGCCCGGGTCCTCAAAGGCTCCTCTAGAACTGAGCGTGCCTGCAGCCTTGTCTTACAGAGAAGGGGGGCAGAGGACAGCCAGGGCTCCTTTGAAATTAAATCAGGTTGATTTATTTAAAAAAGTCATTTTGCGCAGGCTCCAGCTCCCAGACATTCTGCTGGTCGGCTCGCAATAGCCACGGAGATGCTTTTTCATTTTTATTTATCCATTCCCAGCCACGTGCTCCAGTTCCAAACAGTGGGTTGGAATTATTCGTAGGGATCCAATTAACTAGCTGTATTATGGGCTTGCCTAAGCGCTCCAGCTGGTCGCTGGAGTTGGACACTTCAAGGTGCTAGAGAGTGTACAAACACAGAACAAAGAGACAGTCCCCATCAGGGTTCCCTCTCATTTTTTCCATCCCTGTGCAGAATAAATTTTGTTATGTGCACCAAGGCATGTGTGGATGTGCACCACCATACAAACACATGCTGCTGGCTGTGGGCGCTCAACTAATCAGCTGGGTGGTACCTGAACAGCTCCTGGGTGGCCACCCCAGAGCTCAGCTTACAGGGAACACTGGACTTCCTGGCCAAATACAGCCTTCTTTTGCTGTCAGTTCTGAGGATGTGGGACCTCCACTTTTGGGGAGCCTCAGCTGCCTTAAAAGGGGGCTTGATTTGCAGAGGGCAGAGAGGTAGGATAAGGTGTATAATCAGAGGCCCAAGCTGGAAACCAGAGCCCACGCAGGGCATCCCCTTATAAAAAACAAGTTCACCCCCAATCAACTGGGAAACATTTGGGCCCCAAAGCTTCATTCAAATCCACCGTCCCTCCATCCCCACATATCCCCAAAATCTTAAACCCAACCGACAGCCAAAGGGCTGTTTTTCTTTGTCCCAGCTCTCTCCCTCAGCGCCCCTGAAATCCACCCCGCGAGCTGGAGCAGCTGAGAAGTGAGGAGCCGTCTAGCAACCGCTTTCAATTCCCATCTTCCCAGTTGCCATGGCTGCCTTGCAATTCCTGTTGTATTGACAGTCCTCATTGATCCGTGCTGTGGTGCAGTGCCGAGACAGGCGGCCCGGCCATTGTTCTTCAGGGCTTGACAGACACCAATCAATACCAGGCTGGCTTCTCTCCCTTCCCCCTGCATGGCTAATGCGAGAGGCTTTGCTTTGGGGCGCCTGATATTTTTCTGTTCCTTACATAATTTCTTCTTCTTTTTTCCACCTCCATCTGCTTTTACTCCTTCCCTCTCCATCAACCTATGCTGGGGGCAGTTGAAGAGGGTGATAACTGGCCTGGATGGGTGGAAATGTACCACTCCTACCTGCTCCCGGGAGATCTGAAAATAAGAGTCCCCATAAGAGGAGATAGGGGACGTTTAACCCTTTGGGTGTGTCTACACAGCAACATTATTTTGGAATAAAGGCCGCTATTCTGAAATAACTTTACGAGAGTCTACACAACGCAAGTGCTGTTTCAAAATTATTAAACAAACGGCTTATAGCAAATTCTGTAAACATAATTCTATAAGGAATTGTGCCTATTTTGAACAAGACATTTCAGAACAGGGGCTGTGCAGACAGGGAGTAGGGACTATTTCGAAATCAGCTATTCCAGAATAAATTTGTTCCGAAATGAAGCTGCTGTGCAGACATTGCATTTTGGATTAGAGCCCCCGGCAGCCATGCTGAAATAGGCTCTACTGTGTGTGGACACATTATTTCGGAATAAGTTTGCTTGTTTTGGGGCTTCCCTGTAGTTAGCTAAAGCCTCTTGCGCCCGCCCGCGTGTAGGGCAGCAAGGAAGGTCTGCCACTTCTGTCTCACTTCGGCTGTTTTCTCCAGAGTGTCCCAGTTGGAGTTCATTCTCTTCGTGTCTGCCTCAACAGGACGCCGCCATGTTGTCCTGGGCCTCCCACTTTTCCGTCGTCTTTCAGGCATCCAGTGAACTGATGTCTTTACAATGGCGTCTGCCTCCTAGTAGACACATGTTATTCCAGAATAGCTTATTTTAGAACAACAACTCTGGAAAAAGCTATTCTGGAACAATTCTGTAGTTTAGCCATATCCTTTGGCTGTGGGTTTCTGAGGCACAGTCCAGCTGGCGTCCTTTCGGCATCCAGCGTCCTTTTGGCCTAGTCCATTTGCGTGGAGCAGCCCTGGAGGGGACGCTTTGTCCCCATTTCCTCATGAAGGGAAGAGTTAAAAAGTCGTGGCCTAATTGCTGGCCGTGGCCTAGTTGAGGGACGCAGAGCAGCGAAACGTTGCCCAAAGAATCTGGGGGTGCTGTACCCGCTAAAATAAAATTAAATAAAATCCCCATAAACCAAAAAGGACCAGCTGCTTTTGTAGCAGCTTTCCTGTTCTGAGGGGTCCCTTAGGAAAAATGGCCCTGAGGGAAGGCCCCAGACTAAGGAGACCAGGGTCAGTTCCTTGCTCTGCTACACAGCTCTTGGGTGAGCCGGGGTGAGTCACTTCATCTCTCTGGATTTCAGGTTCCCATCCGTCAGATGAGGATAACATGGTTATTTAATCAGACTGTGAGGCTCTGGGAGTAGAGACCATTTGTCTGCCCAGCGCCTGGTGTCACAGGGCCATGGTCTCGGTTAGCCTGTACCTGTGCATGGTCCAGCACAATGGGGTCCTCATCTTGGTCCTTGTGTGTCTGGGCAGCACCCGGCCTGATGGGGCTCTGATTGTGGCCGGAGCCTGTCAGGGCTGCAGTACTGAAGTCCTCTCTGCAACCATTCAAGCCAGTTCCTCAGCAGCTGGAAGTGAACGATTTACTGCAGTGGCGACTCTCACCCTCAGCGTGGCGCGTCCTCTGGTGAGCAGCCCTTCGGGTTTTGTCCTGACCCATTTTGCTTTACAGCTGAGCCAGCGCAGCCCAGATCCAACCGCCACCGCAGGGAGAAGAAGTTATTTTTCTTTAGTTTATAGTTCTACCACTTTGATCCCCATCCTGCCTCTCCATGCTCCATCTCTCCCTGCCACTGCACCATGCCCCTGGCTGAGCATTTGGGGCCGGACTGGGCAGCCTGTCACTGCGGAGTTACACTGGCAGCGCTCCACCAGGCCCGTTTTGTCCCCCACTCAAACCAGATTCACACCCACTGGTGCCTGATTCTCATTTACACCCAGGCCTCTTTGCACTGCCAGCTGTATCCAGCCACCGGAGCGCACATGAGACTCAGGCCCAAGGATTTGACTTCCACATTGCATCATTTCAATGGGCAGCCTGGCTTCGGAGCTGAGGGACAGGGCTGTTACTTCCTCATTAGGGCAACACTATCCACTCAGCCGGCCCCTGCCCTGCAGGTTAGGCTGTGAACTTCCCAAAGGGTGAAGTGCTCAAATCCCAGGGGCATATTTCCCACAGGTCCTTTTGCAAACCCCAGGCCACATCCCTGTTGCTGTTTCTGGGGTGGGACATGCAGTGGCTGCTTTGTTCTCCTCTGGCACCCACACTGGCAGGATTAGCTACCAGAGGAACTGGGTCTATGTAAGACATAGCTGCTATATGGGCCATGTGCCTTCCCAGATCTCAAAGAGCCTCACAGGTGGGGAACCTGAGGCACAAAGCAGCGATGTGACTGTCTGAAGATCATGCAGCTGGGCAGTGGTGGAGTCAGGGCTTGAAAGGGTCCTGTGGAGACTGAAACAGGACTCAGGAGCCCTGAGGTATAGCCCTGGCTTTGTGTGAACAAGTCCCATTCCTGTGTGCCTCAGTTTCCCCTCTCCCTTTACCTAAGAACATAAGAATGGCCATACTGGGTCAGACCAAAGGTCCATCCAGCCCAGCATCCCATCTGCCGACGGTGGCCAATGCCAGGTGCCCCAGAGAAGGAGAACAGAAGACAATGATCAAGTGATTTATCTCCTGCCATCCATCTCTTGCCCTTGTTCTGAAGGCCAGGGCACCATACTTTACCCCTGGCTAATAGCCATTTATAGACCTAACCTGCAAAAATTTATCAAGCTCTTTTTTAAACCCTAATAGAGTCCTGGCCTTCACAGCCTCCTCGGGCAAGGAGTTCCACAGGTTGACTGTGCGCTGTGTGAAGAAAAATTTCCTTTTATTAGTTTTGAACCTACTACCCATCAATTTCATTTGGTGTCCCCTAGTTCTTGTATTATGGGAAAAGGTAAATAATTTTTCTATATTCACTTTCTCCACACCATTCATGATTTTATATACCTCTATCATATCGCCCCTCAATCGCCTCTTTTCCAAACTGAAAAGTCCCAGTCTCTCTAGCCTCTCCCCATATGGGACCCGTTCCAAGCCCCTAATCATCTTAGTCGCCCTTTTCTGAACCTTTTCTAATGCCAATATATCTTTTTTGAGGTGAGGAGACCACATCTGCACGCAGTACTCAAGATGTGGGCGTACCATAGTTTTATATAGGGGAAGTATGATATATTTTGTCTTATTATCGATCCCTTTTTTAATAATTCCTAACATCCTATTTGCCTTACTAACTGCCGCTGCACACTGCGTGGATGTCTTCAGAGAACTATCCACTATAACTCCAAGATCCCTTTCCTGATCTGTCGTAGCTAAATTTGACCCCATCATGTAGTACGTGTAATTTGGGTTATTTTTTCCAACATGCATTACCTTACACTTACCCACATTAAATTTCATTTGCCATTTTGCTGCCCAATCACTCAGTTTGCTGAGAGCTTTTTGTAGTTCTTCACAATCCCTTTTGGTTTTGACTGTCCTGAACAACTTGGTGTCATCTGCAAACTTGGCCACCTCACTGCTTACCTCATTTTCTAGATCATTGATGAACAAGTTGAACAGGATCGGTCCCAGGACTGACCCCTGGGGAACACCACTAGTTACCCTCCTCCATTGTGAAAATTTACCATTTATTCCCACCCTTTGTTTTCTGTCTTTTAACCAATTCCCGATCCATGAAAGGATCTTTCCTCCTATCCCATGACCACCTAATTTACATAAAAGCCTTTGGTGTGGGACCGTGTCAAAGGCTTTCTGGAAATCTAGGTATATTATGTCCACTGGGTGCCCCTTGTCCGCATGTTTATTAACCCCTTCAAAGAATTCTAATAGATTAGTTAGACACGACTTCCCTCTGCAGAAGCCATGCTGACTTTTGCCCAACAATTCGTACTCTTCTACGTGCCTTGCAATTTTATTCTTTACTAGTGTTTCTACTAATTTGCCTGGTACTGATGTTAAACTTATCGGTCTATAATTGCCAGGGTCTCCTCTAGAGCCTTTTTTAAATATTGGTGTTATATTGGCCGTCTTCCAGTCATTTGGTACCAAAGTGGATTTAAAGGATAGGTTACAAACCACTGTTAATAACTCCGCAATTTCACATTTGAGTTCTTTCAGAACCCTTGGGTGAATGCCGTCTGGTCCTGGAGACTTGTTACTATTCAGCTTATCAATTAACTCCAAAACCTCCTCTAATGTCACTTCAATCTGACTGAGTTCCTCAGATTTGTCACCTAAAAAGGCTGGCTCAAATTTAGGAACCTCTGTAACATCCTCAGCCGTGAAGACTGAAGCAAAGAAATCATTTAATCACTCCGCAATGGCACTGTCTTCCTTGATCGCTCCTTTTATATCTTTATCGTCCAAGGGCCCCACTGCTTTTTTAGCGGGCTTCCTGCTTCTAATGTATTTAAAAAACATTTTACTATCGTTTTTTGAATTTTTGGCTAGCTGTTCCTCAAAATCTTTTTTGGCTTTTCTTACTACATTATGACACTTAATTTGGGAGTGTTTATGTTCCTTTCTATTTTCCTCACTAGGATTTGACTTCCACTTTTTAAAAGCTGCCCTTTTCTCTCTCACTGCCTTTTTAACATGGCTGTTTAGCCATGGTGGTTCTTTGTTAGGTCTCTTACTGTGTTTTTTTATTTGGGGTATACATTTAAGTTGGGCCTCTAATATGGTGTCTTTAAACAGTTTCCATGCAACTTCCAGGGATTTTAGTTTAATTACTCTACCTTTTAGTTTCTGTTTAACTAGCTTCCTCATTTTAGTGTAATTCCCCTTTTTGAAATTAAATGCCAGAGTGTTTGACCGCTGCGGTGTTCTTCCCAACACAGGAATATTAAAAGTTATTATATTGTGGTCACTATTTCCAAGCGGTCCAGTAACAGTTACCTCTTGGACCAGATCCTGCGTTCCAGTCAAGACTAGATCGAGAATTGACTCTCCCCTTGTGGGTTCCTGTACTAGCTGCTCCAAGAAGCAGTCATTTAAGGCATCAAGAAATTTAATCTCTGAATCCCGTCCTGAGGTGACATGCACCCAATCAATATGGGGATAATTGAAATCTCCTATTATTACTGTGTTTTTTATTTTGATAGCCTCTCTAATCTCCCTTAACATTTCAGTATCACTATCACTGTCCTGGTTAGGTGGTCGGTAATATATTCCTAATGCCATATTCATATTAGAGGAATGAATTGTTATCCATAATGATTCTATGGAACATTTTGATTCCTTTAGGATTTTTACTTCATTTGATTCTATATTATCCTTCACATATAGTACCACTCCGCCACCCGCACGACCTGTTCTGTCTTTCCGATATAATTAATATCCCGGTATGATAGTATCCCACTGATTGTCCTCATTCCACCATGTTTCTGAGATGCCTATTATGTCAACTTCCTCCTTTGATATGAGGTACTCCAGTTCACCCATCTTATTAGACGAACTCCTAGCATTAGTGTAAAAGCACGTTAAAAAACTACCACTATTTATATGTCCGCCTTTCACAGACGCGTTGGATTTTTTTATATGAGATTGTTTCACATCTGATCTTGCCCATATATTATTTCCCACGTTCCCTATCTGACTAACTTCTAGGGAATCCCTATCTATGGAGCCTCGTGTAAGAGAAGTCTCCGTCCGATCCAGGTGCTCCCCCGCACCAATCGGCTTTCCCCCACCTCTTAGTTTAAAAACTGCTCTACGACCTTTTTAATGTTTAATGCCTGGTTAGACTGTGAGCTTGGTGTGCAGGGAACAACTCTTATGCAGCTTGTGCTGCATCTAGCATGGCCACTAAGGGACCTGGTCTCTGGCTCACAGACAATAGTCCCTCCCTCAGGCCTCCTGACTCATAGCCCAGGGCCCTGTCCTGAGCCCCCCTGTCCAGGACAACTGGCCCTCAAGCGGCAGGCAGAGGTGACATCACACAGGAGGCTGACCGTCTTCAGCAAGGTGCTGACTTCAGGGGGGGCAGCTGCTGCTCATGCCTGTGGGGGGTCCAGCCTGGCCCCACTCACTTGTTGGACCTGAAAGAACAATCTGACATATAGCGCTCAGTCTGTTAACTACTTCACCGTCGGCCAGAGCGCCCACAAAGCAGGAAAGAGCTTTGTTAGAAGATCATCACAGCCTCCTGGCTGTGGGGACGCGGGACAAGCAAGCGCTTGGGTTGTAGGGGACTTATTACCACTGTTCTCCCCAGTTGGAGCTCCGCAGGGTGGGGGGGGTCACACCCCCTTCTAGCTTGGTTTAGATACTTGCTTTGCCTGCCCCATTGCAATGCTGCCTGTGCACATGCTGAGTGTAAGGATGAAGACCACGGCTATAGCCCCTTCCAGCCGAAATTCTCAGGGCACTTCCAGCCCTCTCTCCTGCCTCCAGCGTCTGTATAATCGTGCCCCCCGCCCGCCCCAGTACAGGGGCAGACGATGCACAGAGAGAGGTGAAGTGACTTCTTCTGGGTCACACAGCAGAGCTGAAAGGGGATCCTAGGAACCCCAACTCCTGGGGCACTGCTCTAACCACTAGACCCTGTTCCCTTCCCGGAGCGGGGGATAGCACCTGTGTCCAGACAGCCAGTTCCCCTTCTCCAGCCATTCCTCTTCCCTTCTCCTCCTGCAACAGAGCGGCCAAAAGAACCCAGGAGGCCTGACTCAGCCTCCCCCATGATCTAGACCACTTTCTCCTCATACATCAGGGGGAGCAAAACCCGAGTACCGTGGTGCCCCAGTCCCTTTGGTCTAACCACCCTCTAGCCCTAACATGCTGATGCCTTGGCCGGGTCAGTAACCATTAGGTCGCATTCCTGCCACATACAAACCCATCTGGGGAAGACCCAGTCCCGGAAAGCAACACTCCTCTAACTTTCAGCTGGGTACCACCTGTCTTGGAGGAGGAAGTTGCTGGTTCTTGTCTTGCTGAGCACATAGGGTGAGAGCAGGCAGTGACTCTCCATTAAGCTGACCTCTCGGTCAGTTTAAGATGAAGATTAAGATTAAGATGAAGCCCAGGCCCAGCGAGCAGCGGAGGGCAGCTCACACCCAGGAAGAGCTCAGCTGCCACAACAAAGGATGCTGTTCTTTGTCAGGGGGTTGGATCTGGGAAGACATACTCAGGTTTCCCCTGCTCCTGACACCGATGTAGGTGGCTGCACAGGCTGGCCTGGCTGATGGGAGCTCTCAGTGCCCGGTTCTCACGCATGCTGCCAATCAAAGCAGAAAGGCCCAGGCAGGAGCAGCACAAGCTGAAATCACTCACTAGCCTTTCAACCTGGACTAAGTTGCAATTAGCGTTTCCTCCTGCAATCGGGGTTGAGTGGCGCACGTGGCTGGAAATGGGATGGCGAGGGAGTGAGTTTGTGGCTTGTATTCCTTTGATTTGTTGTGGGCTCAGGGGTCTGGCCTTGGGCAAGTCACTTTGCCTAGCTATGCCTCAGCTTGCCTCTCTGTGAAATGGGCACCAGATGTGTCCATCTTGGGGTATAGGGATTATTCTGTGAATTATGGTAGCAACTTAAAAGCCCTAAGGTTTGATCTCAGCTGGGGACGTTAGGTGCCAGATCATTACTACTAACAATGCATGGGGACTTTGACCCCCTAGATGAGATCACTGCCCCATCATAGCATGTGCAATGTAATCAGGATCAGCGTAGCCCTGTGGGGCCCATGGGAGAAGGTGCTCAGAAGACAGGCAGTGTGATTAGGATCAGGCACTGGATTGTGATCTGGGAGACCTGTCCTCTGTTTCCATCTCTGCTGCTGTCCCGCTGGGTGACCTTGGACAAATCTCTTCCCTGTTCAGTGCCTCAGTTTCCCTTCTTATCTTTTGTCTTTTCACTTCAGATGGTGAGCACTTTAGGGCAGGGACAGTCTCTCACCTTGTGTCTGTGCAGAACCAGGCACAGTGGGTCCTCATCTCAGTTGGGGGCCCCCAGGTGCTGCCCCAAGATTGCTCCCAGGCAGTTGATGGACGATTCTGACTCCAGGAGAAGTCTACGACTCTTGCTGGCAGAGGATGGACAGGGAACAAGGTGAAATAAGCTGAACAAGCACATTAGCCAGGGTAACGTCCACACAGCCCATGGTCTGCTAAACCCAGGGTCGTGAGCTCAGTCCTTGAGGGGGCCATTTACAGACCTGGGGCAAATAGATTTAAAAAAAAAAACAAAATATGTCAGGGATGGTGCTCGGTCCTGCGGTGAGGGCAGGGGGCTGGACTCGATGACCTCACAAGGTCCCTTCCAGCTCTGTGAGGTAGGTATCTGTTTAGTAAATGCAGAGTTCTGGTGCCCTGCTGTGAGAGGTGCCTGGGGGATGGGGCAGACGGGGGGGTTCATGGGCCGTGGGTGGAACGCCTGGGGGCAGCCGATTGCTGTGGCCCAGTGAGATGAAAGAGGGCCACTCATGCGGCCCACTGCCAATTTTTGGTTGCCCATCTCTGGCATCCCCCTACTGGACTCGGTGGGGCCAGCTCACCACCCACGATAAACCAGTGCAGCTACAGCGAAACCAAGGGACCTCTGCGGATTTATATGCTGCCCTCTTCATGCCAGACCCCAGACCCTCTCTCACCCTTGAACTAGTCAGTCCCCGAGACAGGCAGCCAAACTCTGTCTCTAGCGCTTGGGAGAGCCCCACTTTTTGTCCCACGCTGGAAGGAACATGCAATTAGTGGAAATAGGTCAGCTGGGAAGTTTGGGGCCATTCATCACTGTTGGACTGCCAGCTGACTGCAAGAGCCAATGGAGGGAGGCAGGGGTAATTGACCGCCTGCTGTTATTTGTCAAGTAGCCCAAGGCCTAACCTTAGCGGTTCTCAGCCTGGATTCTCTCTGCGCCATTGGGTCCTACAGGACGCTCCCAACTGCTGGCAGTGTGTGAGAAGAACCCTCCGGTGGGAACAGCCTCAGGGCAGTGCTTGGTTCAAAGAAAGGTGGGAAGAGGCTTCTGACTCAAGCACCAGTAAAAGGGTTTCAGAGCAGCTTTTCTTCTTGCTAATGTAAGTAGGGATGTGGCTCGCTGTCCCATGGAGTGGCAGCTAGATCACTTACACAGAGAAAGAACAGGTCTCCCCGTAGGTGTAACTGGGAGCCAGCTGGCTTTTCGCTCCAAGATTTCGGTCCCAGGGATCATGTCTCCAGCTATTGTGAACTGGCCATTGCTTTGTTGGAGTCAGTGGGCCAGATCCCCCAGCTGGTGTGAATCTGCAGTGGTCCATGGGAGTCCAGTCACTGCTTTACACCACCAGAACTGAGCTCGGACTCTCCCCTGGCTGCTGGGTCCAGGGGAAAAGGAACGTGATTTTTAAAGTCTGAATGATTATAACAAAATCCCATTCCAGCCGCTGCCGCCGCCGCTCTCAGCGCCAAACAGGTGTTTTAGTCAAGTCATGCATTTAAACATCTGTAATGCCGACCTAACAGCTGGATGCACAGAGATTCCCCCTGCCCCTCACATTCGGGGTACAATGTTACAGATTCTTAATGGCTGTCTTGGCCGGACCTCAGTGTTAACAGGGACAGTACATGAATTAACATGGCCGGGGGCACTTACAGCAGGGCAGCTTTCAACTCCCGCCTCCAGCCCCATAGCTGGTCACTGGGGATGAGGCTATAAGGACCCAGGCTGAGCCCCAACAAATTCATTGTGCAGTGAGCCACAGAACATAGCTGCAGATGCAACTATCAGAGCATGAGGCTGCTAGGCGCTCATCTGAGCCTAAGATCAGGCCCCCGGGGTCCTGTTCCACAATGGATCAGGGTGGGAGCTTGGACGACTCGTTTCACCTCTGTCGAAGGTACCCTCTGACCCTCCTCACCCCAGCATCTCAGTGTCCTCAACATATTTATCCTTCCACCAGCTCCCGTCAGGCAGGCCTAGGCTCTTGTCCCCACTGCATAGATGGGGAAACTGAGCCACAGGGTGACAGACCAAGGAACTGAAGCGTGATCTCCCCCCACCCTCCCAGCTGAGTGCCCTAAAAGCTTCTTCTTCTCTGTCCTGGTCACAAGGCAGATGCTTTCCCTGCATTGCGTGTGAGTGAGAACTCTCCAGCCCTGCAGCCAATGACTCCGTACAGGCCTCCCACAGAAGGTGGTCTGCCCTTCAGCCCATTGGCCGGCATGCCTTTCATGCTCTCCCACCCAAACTACCCCTTGGATCTATGGGTCTTAGAGCCCCCGTCTCCCTTTGGCTTGGTTTTGAAAGGCCATGTGTGCCTCCCCCTGGCAAGCCAAGCGGTAGCCACCTAAGGGCCCTGTGGCTGCCGGCTGTTCCCTCTGCTCAGGCAGCAAGCGTGCGGGATTAACATGTAATTTAAAAAACACAGGCGCAAACTCTCAGCAGCCACATGCCGACGAAGCAGCACTCCCATCCAGGGAGCAGGACCCCTTCACAGCAGCCAAGGAGCGTTTGCAGCAACCAGGAGCTATCGCTCAGGGTTATGTCAATATCAAGGGCCAAACGTTACACCTCAACCCACCTGCCTTCCATATTACAGCTCCAAAATTCAGGTAACACTTATGAAAATACCCAAGCTGAAAAACTAGGGCCTAGATTCCTAAGGGAGCAGCACAGATCACTGGCCCAGATCTTGAGCGATAAATGATCTAGTCCCGCCTCTGCCCCAACTTGCTGGATGACCGTGGGCAAGTCATGCCCTCCCTAGCCCCATGCCTCAGTTTCAGCACCTGTAAACAGGCAATAATGATCCCACCTTCCTTTGAGATCTACAGAAGTGAGGCACTAGATAAGAGCAAGGGGATTATTAAATACCTAGCACTTTGCAGGCCTGATTCTGCTCTCAGCCACACTGGTCTAAAGCAGCTGTGACTCCACTGAAAGTCAATAGTTGGGTCAGCCTGGGAGGACAGACAGGCTGTCCATGCAGGTGAGGCAGCTGCTTTAACTAGGGATTCATTTGGTTGTGGCCCTGCTCTTTACACACAAGAATACAAAGAAACCTCAGTGGCAGAGCCCGACTCCACATCAACCTGTCTATTAAGTATGTACAAATAGACCAGACCCAGGGCCTGGCTCCCAGAGGCCATCCGGGGTTGTGAACCTGGATTAACAAAAGGGTGAATTTGAAGTGGGTTTACACTGCTGTGTATCAGAGAGGGAGCCATGTTAGGCTGTAGCTTCGAGAACAACAAGAAGTCTTGTGGCACTTGTGCAGTACTGCTCATACATACTCACGCTGCTGTGTGCAACCCTCCTCTCTAAGAATTAAAGTGGCCCTAATTCGATTTAGCACACTTCACGTGCAAAGTGAATTAAACTAACCTGACTTTTAGCTGCTTTCATTCTGAACAACAGCATTCACATGGGGGAGTTCATGGGATTTAAACCAATGCACAGTCACACCTTCTGTTAATGAGGATTAATTTTCCAGCATGTGTAGACAAGCCCCTAACTCTCTAGGCAACCTGGCCACAGTGACAGGGTTCTAGTAGCTCCAGCAGTGAAAGATGACAAGATCTCTTCAAGGGCTTTCCAAATATTTTAAGGGATATTACCCACTTCCTCACCACTACAAACCCCATTTTACAGGGCAGGGGAATGAGACATGGGGCTGAGTAGCCACCATTCCCACTACAGTTAATTGTACCTGGGGGTGACCAAGGTGAGTCCATAAGTGACTAGCCCAGATTAGCAGCATTTGATGCAAGATTGAGTTCAGGGTGATCAGCCAGTCAGACTCCTGAAGAACAAGCTGAAATTGCTGGTTAGAACCTCTGGAATCCGGGACCATTGTTTGGGTCTGTGTTCGTACTACACCTAGTGTACCAGTGCCCGGCTGGTGTTCCGAGGAGAAATAAATAATAAAGACTGCTAGGTTCATTGCTTCTCTTCCTTCTGCCAGTGTCACGAAGGCCAGGCAGCTCTGCTGGCCTACCTCTCAGCCTAGCATCGAACACAGATACAGCCTGGGCAGCATCATCTTCTGCACTTTCCCTTTGATGCAAGAGGAGCCCATTTCTAGGGCTTAGACCGGAGTTCAGTCTCCACAGCCCATCCTTGACCTCTCTGCTAAGACTAGTTGGAAACCTAGCTGGGTGTACCACCAGGAGAAAGTCAGGATCTGGGCTGAGACCAGCCAACTCATTGCACAATGTGCCAGTAAACATAACCCTTCATTACGACGACAAACGAGCACCTGTCCCGCTCTGTTAAAAGGGTGGGCACCTGACAACCAGCACAACACCAAAAATTTAAAATGCTTTTATTCTTCAGGAGCCATTTAATCCACAGCAGCTAACAGCTACATCTGAACTAACCCCCAAACCCTGCAAAGAAATCAGTTCAGGGCCACTAAATAACAGGAGAAACAAAGAATCAGCGAGGAGAAAAATCAGAAGTTTGGCTTGTCCTGTAAAGATTCAAATTCTACTACCCCTTTGGAGGAAATCTACCACATAGGAAATGATAAAATATTGCAGCGGCGGAAGAATAGGGTCACCCAGAGCCGCCCTTGTCCAGATGTGGGGGGGCCCAGACATGCCCCAAAAAGCAATAAGTGTATGCGGATGTTAAAGTCTCCTTTACACCAGAGCAGAATCAGGAACCTCCCAGGGCAATTAACCTACAGCTACCGTGTTTCAAAGATGAATGCTCAGCCAAGAAGGAAGGTTATCTAGGCCCCGGTTGAACTTTAAGAACCCCGACCCCTACACCTGCGATGAGAGGGAGGTCTGATCGGCACGGGTTTCAAGCAAGGAGAGTCAGTGCAGGAGCTTGGTCATGCCAGCCACACCTGCAAATTTCACCTTCAGACCCAGAGCTTGCAATTGGCTCTTTGGACAGGGACCAGCCATTCCTTCTGTTTGTACAGCTTCTAGCACCTTGTCCATGACTGCAGCCCCTTATCTAGGCACTATCCCAGTGCAATTAATGCTCCCGTTTCACCCTAGGTCTCAAAGCATTAAAGAAGGTCAGTATCAGTCTCCCCTGTTATATATGCTTGAGGTTGCAGAGGCTGGTGGCAGACCCAGGAATAGAACCAACTTCCAGTCTGGTGCTCAACCCCCTAGGCCACGCTGCCTCAGTGACTTCAGGAGATGCAAAGGTCCCTCTGAATGGTTCCCATTGCAGTTTGGAGGCCTTTGTAGGACACGTTTGGAGGAACGCAAACCAGGTTTTACAGTCATTGCCCTGCATTGGCCACCCACTCATCAGCTGGAGACTCCCCCCCAGCTCCTGGGGTGGATTTCACTGCAGGATCATGGCCCGACTGGAGGGTTCCCTAACAGATCTGCACTAGGAATTGGTTCAGGGATGTTCTCTGGCCCATGCTATGCAGGTCAGACCAGGCAACCTAATACTCCACTCTGGCCTTGGAATCAACGGGTACATCTACACCATGGCGAAGATCGACCAGGTCAGAGTTGATCTTCAGGAGTTCAATTACCTATGCTTAGTAGCAATGTGTGAAATTGAACTCTGGTCAGCAGTCAACCCCTGTACTCCTCGATATCACCAGGAGTAAGGGAGATCGACCTCCCTCTGTGAAGATGGCCAGGTAAGTCAATTGCAGATGAGTCAATTCTAGCTATCAACTTACCTGCCTAGCGTAGGCCAAACCTATGAATCCCTCCCCCTCGAGGAGAAACAGAGCAAGGTTCTTATGAAAAAATGGGATTTTCACAAAATTGGCCTTTCTTCCAACCAAAAAACAACACGTTCAAAAAAGTCCTGGCCAGCTCTAGAGCTCAAGCCTTCAGGGGAGCACCCGCAAGTTGCCGACAGCCCTGCTTCAAAGTCTTTGTTGGAACTTGTTGAAACGCCTGTCAGCCAAAGGGCTAGAAAGAGATGGACTGAAATGACATCCTCACCCATCACCGTACAGCCCAGAAGGACCTAATCCCAAATAGCCCCCAACTCTGCAGATCCTCTTCAACTGCAGAGGCACATCCCATTGTCGGCTGACTATAGCCCTTCGGAACTACACACCGAGTCCCTGGGGTCCATTAAAAACCTAAAGGAAGTCACTCAAGTTCTTACCGAAAAACCCTGGGGGTGAAACGCAAAGCAGAGCTGAGGAGGCTCTTTCAGAGGATAAACACAAACACGAGCAGGCGTTCTGCAGGTCCATGACCGAGCCTGTGGGACGGGAATGCAGACCTGAATCTAGCCTCTGCATGAGCTGCGGTTAATCAGTGATAGAATTAGCACCTTGTAGGACGATGACAATATTCAGCCATTCTCCAGAACCTGCCACCCAAGACTGTAAGTTACACACCCCCAGCATAGAGTTTTCTCTAACACCTGATGGGCCTTAGATATTATCAAGCCTACTCTGAGGCAGGCTCAGAGAGCAGTGTCTTCGAGTGCAGCTCCTGCTTTCAGACCTGGAGGTCCCAGGCTGCTGCTAAGCCACGCAGCAGGGTGGTATTACAATAGCAAAGCGCATAATTGATAATGGATACAGCCTCCCAGCCACCCCACTGGGTCAGTGCTGAGGGAATTATTATTACCATTCCTATATTTATGGATTCTAAAGCCAGAGGGGACCCCTGGGATCATGTAGTCTGACCTGTGCAATGCAGGCTGAAGACAGGCCCTAAAGATGTTCCCAGAGTGGATCACTTAGGAAAATGACCAACTCGATTTCAAAAGGGCCAGTGATGAGGAGCCCACCACCTTGGGAAATCAGGCCAGGGGCTCGTTGCTCCCACCATTCAGAGGATCACCCCTCATTGTCCATTGGAATGCACATGACGGCGCCTGGCAGCCACTGGATTGTGTTGGACCGCTCTCAGCCAGAGGGGAGAGCCTGTGGTTACTTATCTGGTCCCCCTGCAGCTGCTTACAGTGCAATCAAGTCAGCCCTTACTCTCCTCTTTGCTACGCCGACTAGACTGAGCTCTGGAGTCTGTCACACCAGGCAGGTTTTACAACCCTTTCAGCAGCACCGACAACCACTGTGGGACCCAGGAGAAGATGTGTGTGCGCGTGTAGGGGTGGGGGCAGCTCTTTGCCTCCAGAAGAGGCGGAGCCTTGGGCAGAAGGGGAGGAGCCTTAGGCAGTCAGCCCTTACTGCTGCCCAGACTCTAGGGGCTCCCCCTACCCTCAGAACCACGCGGAGCAGCAATTCAAAGGGACCAGTGGCTCTGGCTGCATTGGCTGGGAGCTCTGGGCCCCTTTGAACCTCCAGGCCTCGGTGCTATTGCCACCCTTACCAAACTCCTGCCCCACCGGCAGGCCCAAACCCTTTTAACCATCCTCATATCTCTTCTCTGAACCCTTTCAAATTCATCAACTTCTGCCTTGAACAGTGCACGCCCACTCCGTATGCCAGCAGTCAAACCCAGAGGTGTAACTGCCTCCCTTCTCCTACCCCAGAAAGGCCTGCAGGGTCAGGGGGACTGGGCTCTGTGTACAGACATCTCTGTTATTTCTATCCTGGCTCAGCCACCAAGCTCTCGCCCTCCCACGCTGCACTGGAAGATCCCATCGGGTTGGTACCCAGTTGCCCATGTCCCCACCAGCTTTGCCGGGGGTGACTCTACTGAGCTCAGTGGAGTTCCACCAGAAGTCTCGCAGCCGTGACTCAGGCCCTGCCTGTGTACGGGAAAGGTTGTGATGCTGCCATGCTACGTAAAGGGGTAGCTGCAGCCACATGGACTTGAGAAGTCAGAATACCAATCTCTCCTACTCCAGCGGGACCCAAGAGCTGCATACCCACAGTCTGCAAGTACACAGCAGTGGGAGTGTCACACCAGGTCCAACTTCACTCTCAGTGATGTGGTCAGCCTGACCCTAAGTGACACCAGGGCCCTTTCGCCGTGCTCTGACAGCACAAGAGGTCCTGACAATGGTGGAAGCACCCCCTCTTCCCAGGCTAGAATGGAGCTGGCGTCCCAGCTCTGTAATAGCTTTACCCCCTATGCTGGAGAACCGGAGTGCATCTGTGGTACCCTAAAAGATGGCTATTTTCTGCTTCTCAGATCCTCCTGGTGGCCATGGGGAGCAGAGCGTAAAGTAGAACAGCTTCCAGGCTGCTCTAACTGACACTGGGGCCCAGGCAAGCCTCAGGACACAGAGAATGTGGAGATGGCTCAAACCCCACCCCCCTTCTCCATCGGAGCCCCAAGTGCAGGAACAGAGCAGGCCCCATCCACATGAGCTACCCCACCCATTGAAATCAATGGAGAGGAAGGAGGTGCAGAATAGGGCCCCACAGCAATTCTACATCTCCATGGGAAAAGAGACCGCTAACTGAGCCTTGAGCCAATTGGTTCCCAGTCAACCCCCACAACAAAGACCTTCATCCAGCCAAGTGTTGATGAGAAGAGGGGATGCATGCTTCCATACACATGTTCATCCTTCCGGCACAACCCCCAGCCAGGAGAGGTAGGGTGCGGGGGTGGGTGGATATCAGTCAAGCCCACGGGCCACAAAGAGCAGAAGTCCCGCTGGCCCAGCCCAGGGAAGCTCCCACCCAAAGTTCCTGTCCTATGCCAAAAGGGGCCTGGAGTTAAGACTTGTTAAAGGCTGCCAGGACAGCCCAGATCATCTCCGTAGCGCTGGCTTTGGTGGCCTCCACGTCGGGGTCCAAGTCCATGAGGTCCTTGGACCTGTTCATGGCCATGTCGTACTTGTCATCTGCCAGCGTGGTGAAAACGTTTTCCAGCACGTCCGAGGAGTGGGCCAGGACCAGAAGGGCCAAGGTCCTCCGGTCCATGCGATGGGGGTCGTTCACCCACCGGTCCAGGACGCTCTCCTGCAGCTTCTTGAGTAGGCGCTGCTTCTCAGTGAGGTTGGTGACGGGGTGGGTGGTCATGTCAAAGAGCAGGAAGTTCTGCTTCTCTGTGGTCAGGATGCCCTTCTCTACCAGGTTCTTGGCCAGGCGCTCCCGCACGTTGCGCAGCTGGTACTGCAGCTTGAAGGGGTTCCAGGTCTCACCTGCAGAGGAGGGAGTCCAGGTTTGCTCCTTAGTGGCCAAATCAAGGCAACCACCAGTCCCACTCCTACCCATGGAACAGTCCACAGCTCTCCGCTCGTGTACGTCTGTCCTGGGCTACAGCATCTCTTCTGCTGCCCAGTTCCCCCAAGACAACTTCTACAGGATCCAGTAGCTGGCCCCTCTGCCATTCCAGATCCCAGCTGCCCACAGCCGAGTCGATGCTCCCCAATACTGACCCACAGGACCCTCTGCTGTGGCAGCTCCAGGCTCCCCACTCAGCCCTGCCCCAATAGCCCTCAATCCTGACATGCAGCCCCAACCCCTCCTTTTATTCCATCTCTGGGCTCCCCACCAGGGTTCCCTGTAACCTAAGCACCTGCATGGCTGTCCAGGAGAGATTCAGGTGCAGCCCAGCTGATTAGCAGAGCGCCCACAGCACACACAGTGGGCAGCAGGTGTACCTATTGGAGGTGCATGTCCACACATGCCCCTGTGCACATAAAATTTATTCCACACATGGATGGAAAAAATTAGGGGGAACCCTGTTCCCCTCTCTGATCAGTCAAGGCCCCTCAATCCTGACCCTCAGCCTCAGAAGCTGCCCAGCTGCCCCAGTCCCAGGGAGAGAATCATGCATCGGAGCAGGAGGATTTAATTGCCCAGTAGGTCCAGACACGAAGCAGAGGGTGAGAGCATGGGGAGGTCTCATGTAAGCCCCAGAACTCAGAGTTCTTATGGCTCCTGTGCACTTTAGCCAGAGTCCCCTCGGAAAGCCTGTGAACCAGGAATCCACAGTCCTGAGAGCCACTGGGCTAGGGACGGGCAACCTCGGCTAGTGAGAGGGCAGCCTAAGTGCCCCTCCTTCATCTCGGTGGGCTGCAAGATTGTTGTAACCAAAACAGTCTCGTTGGGTAGGGTCGTTCTGCTCACTGCACTCGCCTACTTATAATCTGTGGGCTGCGCTGACTGGGCCACAGCAGCGCTCTGACTGGCTGCAGAGGGAGCACAGTGTTACATGCAACCAGCACACCCCTCACTTCACATGCCCTGGCTTTATGTGCACGTCACTTCAGTCACACCAGTACGAAAAAACTCCCCCATTGGAAACCAGCAGATTCTAGCCACCTTGTGCATGGGCAATGGTAAATAAAAGCTCTTGCAGGCCACACATAGAACCCCAATACCCCCACTGCAGTAGGCAAGGCCTTGGTGTGTGGAGCCCCAGTCTCTGCCTAACGCATGCCACCAATGCTTGACTTTTTAACACACTGGAGTCCTGCGGGGCAAGTCTGTCTGCCTGGGTTGGGACACGCCCCTCCCAGATGTGGTGTGGACTTACCCATCAAGGCTAAGGGCACATCTACCCTGCACCTGCACAGCTCTAGTGTAGATGCTCCCTGCCTCGGTAGAAGGGGTTTTTCTGCCTATGGCGCTAATCGGTCTCGCTGAGGGGTTAAGATCTAATTGAAGCACTCTGAGCACAAGAGTTCCCCCAGCCCGGAGCTGCACACCTTGAGGGAGCTAATGTGAAGTGTGGGGATCAGGCCAAGGTGAGGCGGAGTGTTTAGGAAGCAGAGCCGCAGGGGGAACTGCACTTCATCCAGTGTGGAGCTGGCAGCAAAGAAGATGAGCGTGAACCCATATGTGCAACCTGCTGGGCTGCAATCCAGTCTGGTCAGAGTTCACGTCAGCCCCAGGCAATCTGGTGAGGGGAACCCTCAAGGGGGGCACCAGACATGTGCCTCCCTCCACCCCAAGCCCCTCCCAAACCTTGTTCTACCCTGTTCCTCCCCTGCAGCACTGACGGTGTGGGGGATGTGACCCCCTTCATACCCCACACACGTTGCCCTGGCCTCTGGTGAGACTGGAGTGTGCCCTGAGGTACTGCCCTGTGATAGGCTGAGCACTCTGCCCCTCCAGCATGCTGCCCCGCCCTCACTGGTTTAGCCCTTAGGTGATCAAGCAGGAAAGACCCCTGGGGAGAGACAAAAGAACACAACAACGGTCACACTGGGTCAGACCAAAGGCCCATCTTGCCCAGTGTCCTGTCGTCCAACAGAGACCAATGCCAGGAGCCCCAGAGGGACAGAACAGAGCAGGTAATCACAAAAGTTAGCCCTCTCCTGTCATCCACTTCCAGCCTCTGACAAACAGGGGCCAGCGACACCGTTCCTACTCATCCTGGCTAACAGCCATTGATGGACCCAACCTCCATGAATTGATCTAGTTCTTTTTTGAAGCCTGTCAAAGCCCTGATGTTCACAACCTCCTCCGGTGAGGAGTTCCACAGGCTGACTGTGCGTTACATGAAGAAATACTTCCTTTATTTTGTTTTAAACCTGCTACCCTAGTAATTTCGTTGGGTGACCCCCAGTTCTTGTGTTACGGGAACAAGTAAATAACTTCCTTAATCACTTTTTCCACAGCAGTCATGATTTTATAGATCTCTGTTATATCCCCCCTTAGTCTCCTCTATTGTAAGCTGAAAAGGCCCCATCTTTTTAATCTCCGTTCATATGGCAGCCATTCCAAACCCCTCATTTTTGTTGTCCTTTGCAAAATGTGGCTATGGCAGAGCAGGCCCCCGGCAAGCAATGGAGGCTCCATTGAGACCTGGCTGTGATACCTGTGAGCAGCTCTATCCACGACTGGACAGTCTCTGGAGGCTCGGTGGCTTTGATGTGCTTGAGGGTCTCGTCAAGAAGGACGTCGCCGGTTGGGGTGTCGGACTTCAAGAGCACCTGGGAGGAGAAAGCAAGACATGCAGCTTGCTGTGGGATGACGGACTAGCTGCTCTGTCTTGGGATGACACGCAAGAAATCACCAGCCAAACATGGCTTGGCCCTGCTCGGCTGGGAGCCTGGCCATTGGTTTTACCAGTAGAGACTCAGGCAGCCTCTTTGACCAAACTGAGAGAGAGAGGGGACAGGGCATGTGTAAAACTCTGTGCTGCATGCCCCACACTGGGCCTGACCCAGAGAGGCTACAACACTGCCACAGCCTGTGTGGTGCAGCAGGGTACTCTTAAAGCCACTTAAGCAGAGGCAGAAAAAGTACACAAAAAGTTACTTGAGTAAAAGTGCAGCTGATTTCACTTCTGGATACTTGACTACAAAGATGATGTGATGCGTGCATGTGCACTTTTACTCAAGTAGTTTTCCAGACGGACAATGGTAACTTGTACTTAAGTGCACACCCCAACAGTTGCACTTTTACTCAAGTAACTTTTGGGGTACTTTTCCAACCTCTGCACTGAAGGAAGGAGGTATTGTCCAGTGGACAGAGCTCCCGGACAGATCCAGGACATCTGGATTCTGCTCCCAGCTGTGGAATATCCTTGTGTGAATTCAGTTACACCAAGTGCAGCTCTGAATGCAGGCAAGGGCTCAAAGTCAAGAGACACCAGAGTTATGCCAGATTTCTGGAGGTACAATCACGCGAGTGAAAGGAACATCAGGCCTATGCACTGGAAGGATGGCCCAATGGTCAGAGGACCCAGCTTTCTGAAGCTACAGGTTGAACCTCTCTGGTCCAGGACACTCTGGTCCAGGAACATCCATAATCCAGCATGGTTTTACTTAACCGGATGTCCACTTATCATGGGTCTGGCCAAGTTTCTCTGATCCCATAAAGTTTGTTTCCAGGCCCGAGTCTTGACTCTCAGCGTTCTGTACTGTTATGTAGCTGTAATTCACCCCTAAATGTCTTCTAAGAGCCCACTAAGCAGTGGAAGTGTTGGTAATGCTGTTAGACAACGCTGACCACCTGTGTTGCAGCAAATTCTCTGGTTTGGCACTGGTCAGGTCCTGAAGTAGCTGATCTAGAGAGGTTCAACCTGCAGTACATTCCCTGCTTTGCCACAACTCCTCCGGCCAGTCATTTGACCACTCGGTGCCTCAGTTTCCCCACCTCTGCAACGGAGACGACAGGTCTGCCCTGCCCTGCCCTGCCTCCCAGGGGCACAGGAAGGTAAATGCATTGGTAACTGAGTGCTTGTGTGCTGTAGCAATGGAGGCCGCAGGATTGCCTGAGACAGACACATTGCCTCTGGACGTAAGCTGCCATCATCCACATGAAGCGCCGATATTCCAGAGGCATGGGAAGGAGAGAGGTACCGCTGCACTCCCTCCAGACAGCTGCATGCCTGGCTCACACCTGACCCCAGTGGCCTCCTGGCCCCAGCCTATCACGTTCTGCCTCCAAGCTCTCAGCCCAGACACAAGGCCAGATCCCCACTCTGTGCCCTGCGCTGCACATCCGGAGGCGCTCTGTCGATTTCCAAGGAGCGATACCAGATTTACCCCAGGTGACTGGTCAGAACCAGGGTTCTCCCCAGTTCTTTCCATCGGTGAACAGAATAAATTTTGTTTTCTGTGCAACCAGGCTTGTGTGACTGTGCACCACCCATATAAACACATGCTGCCCACTGAGGGAGGCTGCAGACACTCTGCTAATCAGCAGAATCTCTCCTGGGTGGCCGCCCAAGCGCTCTGCTTACGGGGGAACACTGGTCAGAACCAGTGCGAATGGGCTCAATTCCCCATCACCCTGGGCTGTTGTTATGAGGGCTCAGGACGCGCACTAGTCCGGATGGCCACGTTCTGCATCCATGTCACACTGGGCTACGCAACTGCAGGACAAAGGGGAATCAGAGACTCAGGCAAGGGGAATCTCTCCCATGCCTCTGAAAAGGTGCGGGAAGACTGCCCTAAGCTAAGACGCCCTCCTTGCTGGCCCAACAGGCCTGGCACAATGTACCTTTCGGTCCAGCAGCCTCTTCTTCCGCATGGTGAGTGGCTCCAGCTGGATCCGTCCTCGCAGCGCCAGCTCGATGAGAATGCCGCCGCGCAGGCCCGAGGAGATGCAGTCGTTCCAGAAGGACGTGTAGCCCTGGAGTGAGAGGAACACCACCAGCATTAGAGACACTGGAACCCTCGTGGCATAGAGGCCAGATGATGGAGCTGTCAAGCAGGTAAGGTAGAAGTTGTAGGGCTCAGCCTGGCACAGACTCAGTGGACCAGGTGCTGGGGCCAATTCAGCGGCACGGCTAGTGCAAACGCTCTCTAAGCCGGCAGGAAGGAGCTCTTCCATTGACTTAACTATGCCAGCCCCTGCCAATGCAGTGCTGTCCACACATGGGCACTTAGCTCAGCATAACTTACTGTGTGTGTGCATGCGTGTGCATACAGCCTATCCAAGGCCAGATCTGCTCCATGAAAGAGCGTTAAAAGGCTGAGCCAGCAACCTGTAGTTTGCCTCCTAGAGCCGATCCTTCCTATATCAACACTGACCAGCGCGTCACACACTTGTCATGCACTTGCTCAGGTTACATCAGAACCTACTTCCTGCTCAACAGAGCATATGCCTGCTACAATGAGGCTTTTTTCTAGCATGTCCAGGAATTTATTGTTTGTTTGCAGAGCAAACAAAGCATCCTAAACCTAGCCTAACAACTGAGTAAGAGTTTTGAAAACTAATCTAACTGCAGCCCAGAAGACTTGCCAAACTGCTTCAGAGCAGAGCCCTGCCACACAAGCCAGAGTGCTGGACTACGACTCAGGACTCCTGGGGTCTAGTCACACTGTGCCACTGAGTTGTTACATTACATTGGTCAACTCACTTTGCCTCCGTTCCTCACTCCTATCTGGCCTATACATACCTAGGATGGTCCCCTACTATGCAAACAAGGCCTTGCTCTCAGAGGAGCTACTGTAGTGTAAATAAGTTTCCCACAGTTCTGCAATTCTGGGACTATTCCACATTTGAGAGAGAGAGTGAGTGAGTGAGCGAGAGAGAGAGAGGTTTGGGAGCAAACACCCCAACATGGAAAAGATTTGACAGGAAATTGTTAAGGTTTGTATAGACTCTGGGTGTGACTTGATAGAGAATTTTATTCCCACAATGGGCTGGGGGGAGGTGGGGAATCAACTAAACCCATCACAGAGCACAAGTTTCAGTGATATTCTATAGGTTTAAAGAGTTGGAATGTCTATAAAATTCTACAGGAGCTTTTCCATAAAGGCTCTTGCTCTCGGGACAGGGGTAGGGAGGGGAGATTGAGTATTAGACTGTAACAGTATCCCTGCTTGGTGCAGGAGAAGGGTGTAAGGGGTGGCTGTTAATACCAGATTATAGTAATCACATTCTTGTCCTTTGTTCTGCTCTTGTCTGCTCGCCACAGGATGAATTTTTCCACATCAGCACTAAACCAGGGGGTTGGGAGGGATGTGTGTGTGGTGTGGAACAAGCCAGAAAGACATGAAGCATCTTTTTTTTCAAGGAACCAGAACTGGGTAAGTGGTGGCTTTGAGAATGACCTAAGAAGCCATAACCATTTTCCATCACACCCACTTTCCCAGAGCTTACGAGATTTCTACGTGGTCTGAATAACGAGGCCGCTTAGGAAAACACTAAAGCCCTGACAACTTCAGACTCCCATGCCCAACAATTAGCTGCAATCAGAAATTGCTTGTAAGCCCTGTCGTGAGAGCACTCCTGGCTGTCCACCGCTTTATCTTTAAGCCCAAGGTGTACATCTCTGAACAGGCTTCCATTAAGGCTTAGATAACAGCGCTCCCCAGTGTCCTGTTCAGATTGCACTCTGACTAATTACATTCTGTCTACTTAAATCCACCAAGTCAATTTCCAGCTAGCGATGGTATTACTTGCTTGCTTGGAATAGGAATGTCCTAAACCAGGAGTCGCTACCTGCAGTTCCAGAGTTCCAGAGCCACATGCGGCTCTTTAAGGACTCCTTTGTGGTTTCCAATGCTATAATTGCAAAGTGCAAAAAAAAAAACAAAAAAAAAAAAACACCCTCCTGATTATTTCTGGTAAATGGTGAGCATCTAAAAGTCCAACAAATGAACAACTCCTATCTAAAGAGCAAACAATACGTGATCTCGAAATGTTGGATAACTCTGCTTTTAATATGAGCAGTGCATTGTGGGATATGGTACAGTGTCTGTGTTTTGATCATGTTGCTAATAAAGTCTTGATTTTGAAAAGGAAAAGAAGCTTGCAGCATTCCTGCTCTGAAGGGCAACACGCATTTTAAGAAAGAAAACTGAAATTAAACATGAAGTAAAATTGGCATAATTAAAACAGGTTTTTGGAGTGAAAGTCAGGAAGACAGTGGCACAAACACACACATGTAGAACTGAGCCATAGTGATGGCATCTTGATACAAACGAGCGGTCTGGAAAACATCAGTGATAAGAAGCTGCCGATGAAGGAGGTTTTTCCAGCAGAACCATGGCTACGCTGCTTGTTTTCTGGTGGCAGCAGCCTCTGCCAGCAGGGCGATCTTTCGTGCACATGCAACTTAGCTCCACAAATATGCAACATGAGCATCCATTTGCATTTCTGAGACTGCTCGTTTGCATCAAGCTGCCAGCACTACGGCTCAGTGTAGCCCTAGCTGTAAATTGTGAGGAAATAGAAGATGTAAAAAGTCTGAATATCTGGCAGTAAACCATGGATCGCATTACAAATTGTTGTGTGCGCACTATTCTTAAAAGAAGGGTTACAAAAAGAATGGTTTGATATTATTAAGGACTGTCTCGTATTCACTTGTATGGCGGCTCTTGAATTACTGAGATTTTTACCAAATTTGGAAAAAAATGGCTCCAGCTATTTTGGTTGCCAACCCCTGTCTTAATCTGTTGTGTAGCACAGCTGCGTGCTGTTACACAGCTGCCGCCTTCCACCCTAGAAGTGGCTGCATTTCACTTGTGGGTGGCAGCATAGCTGACAGCCTCTGTGGATACAAGGTAACGTGGGGGAGAGCCCCAGCTCTGCATCCCTGGAAAGGGGTGAGGCTGGGGCAGATGGGGCAGGCCTAAGGGCAGAAAGAACAGGCCTCTGCACTGCCTGGAGTATGGTGTGCCCCCCCCCACCCAAACCCCAGCCCTTAGCATTGCTCATAGTGCAGAGCCTGGCATGCTAGTGCAGCATTCTGGTGGCAATTTAAAGGGCCCAGGGCTCTATTGTGGCCATGGCTGGAACACCAGGCCCCTGGGGCAATTGCTAGAAGACCTCCAAAGACCAGATCCTGCACTCAAAAAGAAATACAGGTCTGGGGAAGGCGGCAGAGCTACACCGGTTTACACTAGCTGGGGATCAGGTTCCGTATATCAGTTCATAGTCACATGCCCAGGTTTCTAATGCACTCCATTACCAGCCCTCCTTACATTATAGCTATGAGACACAGCCATTCCGATCATGCAAGATTCACCCCTTCTCAGCACAAGGTTCCATGTGCCTGCCAGTGCAGCGATTCCCAGCCTTTTCAGTCACATTGATGTCAACAGAAGCTTTGCCATAGACTTAAACAGCGCTTGCACCAGGCCCTAAAGTTAGTTGAAAAAGCACATAATAAAAGCATTTGCAGAACCAGGGGCAGGAAGGGTAAAGCCTGAAACAGCTTTCAGGACTTTGAGCTCCAAATGGATCGTTAAGGAAAGATGAATTTGCTGAGGCCAAATTATGAGGATTCTAAATGGAATAATAATTTTTACAAGTCTGCATTTTTTTAAAATGTAATGTTCTGCAGCCTACAATGGCTTGATTTATAGCCCAAAAAAGATATTTAAATAGTAAACCTTGACACAGGCACTGGGTGTATTTGGCAGTAAGGAACCATAAAATGATATAACAGAAAGTTAACTTGTGTTTGTTTTCTTCATTTCCTCCTGGTAGGAGATCAAGCAGTGCAGGAATCAGAGTTCACAGGATTTGCTGCGTCTTTTCTATCCAAGAAACTCTCCCTTTAAGCACAGCTTTTTGCTACCCTGAGAAGGGTTTCAAGTTCACCCCTTTATTTTCAAAGCAGGGTATGTGCAATCTTTGCAATTCTCTCCACGTTTGGCTTCAGGATATAAATACCAGACTGACTGCCCACCGCCCAGATGGCTTGGATGTGAGACAGAGAGCTAGTGAAACTGGAGAAAACTGATAGAGTGTCGTGGGGCTTCCACACAGAAAAGGGGCAATATTTTCTTTCTCCCATCCCTCACCCGCTGCCATTTCTTGTTTGGTCAAAACTTTCCACTAAACTTTAGACTCCATTATTATCACCTCCGCATGACTCCAAAGGAAGCCTGGGCAGCTCACAGGCTGAGAGATGGTTGTTCTTACGGCTGGCACATCAGAGTTGCCAGGGATCTTAAAGTCAAGTGGTTTTCTTTCAACTTTGGTCCAAGTGGACCCTCTGCAGTTGAACCTAGCACAAGACACCCTAGACCCACCATACAGAGTATTCTGTGTGCTGAACCCATCTCCAAACAAGGGCTGGCCAACCAACAAGAATGCCACGGCAGGAAACATTTTGAGATTTTAACATTTGTTTCCATTCTGAGGAGGGGAAAATCCCAAGATTTTGCCATTTTATTTTAGAGGTGGTGGGGAAAGAACATAGAGAGACAGATGGCAGCTGACTAGACAACTGCCTAGTGACCATGGCACTCACTTAGGGTATGGGGAACCCAGGTTCAAGTCGCTGGTCCAAATTAAGCAGAGAAGGAATTTAAAGCTGAGTGACCCACATCCACAATGCCGCCCCTATCCTCCAGGCTAGCAGCCATTCTAGAGTCTCTCTCCTTCATGCACTTGTGTGTGTGTGCGCGCGCACAAACTCCCGCCGCTGCCTATCTTCCTTTCTGGATCTCAGAAACCCCCTGACAAGTTTCATGTAAACTGTATCTTTTCTTACAGGGTGGTCCGTGGACTTGACGGAACTCCAGGGAATGGGCCCCACTGATTAACTCTTCCCCCTTCCTCACTCCCCCTGCTGGGGCTAAGGCAAGCTCCTTCCCTGGGTGTTCCACATGGCTCCCAGAAATAGCCGCCAGAGCCCTGAGGTACATCTGCGGCCAGGGAGGCTCTACGTGCTGCCCCCACAGCGCCCATTGGCTGACAACCACAACCAACAGGAGTTGCAGGGGTGGTGCCTATGGGCACATGGGAAGCACACCAAGCCCCCCTGGCTACCCATGTGCCTAGGGGCCATAGCGAGGTAGCAGCTACTTTTCTGGGAGAAGTGGTGAGTGCCACCAGGAAGCCACTCCCACGCCCAAACTCCCTCATGGAGCCCAGACTCCTCAAGATCCTGTCTCCTGCCCCAGTCCTCATCATCCTCCCAACACACCCCAGCCTGGTGAGAGATTGGGGTGAATGGAGGGAGTGGGGCCTTAGAGAAGAGGCAGGCCAGGGGCATGGCCTCCATGAAGGGGTGGGACAAGGGGTCCCCAAAATTTAATTCAAAATGGGGGTTCCCAGGATGCTAAAAGTTGAGCACCGCTGGTTTAAACCATGAAGTTTCTGTGAAGTTCAGTTGCCACAAATGGGCCTTTTGTGACAAGCGCCTTTGGGGTGAAAAGCTCCCAACTGGCTCCACTTGGAGCGTAGTAATGAAAAACAGGTGATATTTATTCTCCACCGAGTACCAAGAGGAAAAGTGAGGTGCAACCTGGGGAAAACGGCTGGCCCAATGACTTAGTGGAAGACCTGGGCACAGAAAACAGACGTCATGGATCTTAGACTGGTGCCGTGGTGGGTGGAGGACACAATCTCTAGAAAGAGAAGACAATCGAGTAGGAACATACATAACATAGAACGTTAGGGCTTTGGCACGATCCTACATCAGGAGCTCCCTTTTTGTCACATTACAGAAAACTGCTCACCAGAGCGTCTCAGTATCAGACCTACACTCAGCCCATCCCAGTAGCACATGGATTCCAGGAATATCTGTTGCATGAAGTGAGTAAGAGAAAGGACTTTTGAGAGCCACCAGCCAATTTAAAATTGGGAAAGAGGAAGAAATTCAGAGAGTGATGGGGCCATTTATAAGGATCTCAATCCCCCCACTCCCCCCAGACTTGGTCCCTTTCCGATTCATTAACTCAACAGACAATGAATGCCACTTCCCTACAGAAGAGCAGTGTTGCAAGAATCGGTTTGAATGAGCCATTAATTAGGAAAGACGGCTACATTTTTCAGCCCTGACCTCAGAGGAGAGGATAACAGAGTTTCTCAGGGCTGGGTGTATACTAGAAAATGAGCTTAACCCAGGAACTGTCACTGTGAAAAGTCAACACCCTTGAGCCATTAAGTTAAACCATTTAAAGTCCCTGAGTAGACAGCAGTAGATCAATGAAAGAATTTTCCTGTCAACCTCATTACTGCCTCCTGGGGAGAAAGATTCATGATGGGAAAACCCCTCCTGTCTTTGGATCATTTCCTAAACATCTCTTGGGAGGACAAGTGCATGAACACTAGCATCCTGGAAGAGCTGAACATGACCAGCATTGAAGCTCTTATCATTTACCAACAACTTCGCTGGACTGGTCACGTGGTCTGGACGTCTGATCAGCACCTCCCAAAACAGATTCTGCTTTCCGAGTTTGAGAAGGACAGAGGAGCGTTGGAGGCCAGCGGAAGCGATAGAAGGATGTGCTGAAGACACACATGAGAAAGCATGGCATCAGTATCGACACTTGAGAGAACTTCGCCCAGGACCATCCCCAGCGTAGAGTGGTGATCTGTGAGGGAGTGGCACAATTTGAGAGGTCGCGCTGCAGTGCAGACAAGGAGAGGCGGAGGAGAAAAGAGCAGCAAAAACTGTTCTGTGACCCTCCAACAACTACCTACACCTGCCCCTGCTGTGATAAGACCTGTGGCTCCAGAATCAGGCTGGTCAGCCATCAACGGACTCACGAATAAGAGGGTGACATGAAGATGGCGAACTTGTTGTGGAGCGACTGCCAAGCAGTTGAAGTGCAGACATAGCCTCAGGCCTGTTCTATGCATAGAACACAACTACGTCAATTTGGAGGAGTGCTCCACAGCCATGCCTGTGTGGGCACAGTGATGCTGACAGAAGCATGTCATTCGTGTGCGTGTTCCTAACCTGATGGGAGAACTCCTTCCGCTGGGACAGGATGCATTCTACCCCGTGGGGTATACACTGGCATAGCCATGGAAATGGAGCTATGCTGGTGCAATGGTCTCTGTAGCATGGATAAACTCACTGAAGGAACGTGCTGCTGCAATCTGCAAACAGAACAGCACACACCTTCCTGGACAGTAATCACAGGACACCCTCCCTCTGAGCCACTCCGAGCAGCCCCAGGGACACGAGGCCAGCTCCTTTGTCAGAAAGGAATCATCATTTTGCTTTTGAACACTAAGTGCCTAGGGAAAATCCTCCCCAGTTGCTCCTCTGCAGTCAAGGCCAAGCCTACATGGTCTAAAAAGCCACGGGACAGGCAATGTGCATCTAGGGTTAGAGAAGAACAACTGGGAGTCAGGACTCCTGAATTCTAGTTCCACACCTGAGAAGAAGTGTGGTCAAGTGGTTAGAGCAAGGAATAGCCCGTCAGGACTCCACTAGCAAGCTCTGCAATCTTGAATTGCTTGCTCTCTGTGCTTCCGTTTCCCCACATAAAATTAGCCCCCTCACAAGGGCACCTTCAGCTTGAGCATAATGGAGAGAAAGAAGACAGAAATTCTCTGCATTGGCTGTCATTTTGTTTCTGGTTGCAATTTAAGAAATTGACTGATCTCCGTAGAGCCCGAACTGATTATCTGAGGCCATGTCTACACGGAGAGTTGCTTTCGAAATAATTTATTCAATTTGTGCTATACAAATTGCGTAAATTATTTCAAAATTCCTTATACTGAAGTTGGTGCTGCCCAAATGGCATCAGATTTCAGAATGAGTGGCTATTCCAAAAGTTCTATTACCACTTATACAATGAGGAATACTGGAATGGGAATATCATGCTCAGAATGGCAGCACTATTTCAGGCATGGGGAAATGCCACGGCATTGCTATTTCAGGATATATTTGTATCCTGAAATAGCATTCGCCATGTAGACATCGCCTAAGAGACCCCATCCTGTCCTCAGATTATGAATCACAAATGTGAGAGGGTATTATAATTATTTATTTGCATTATCATAGTATTTAGGAGCCAGACATGGATCAAGAGCCTGTGGTGGAAGGTGCTCTATATCAGAGGTATTACTGTAGCACTTAGGACATAGATCAGGACCCTATGGTGCTAGGTGCACGACATTAAGGATATTATGGTAGCACCTAGGATCCCCAGTCACACTAGATGCTGTGGTGCTAGGTGCTGTACAAATCTAAAACAAACAAATCCCTGCCCCAAGAAGCTACAATTCAAGCCAAAGACAAGAGACAATTAGGGGCTGCTTGTCCTGGCAGTCTCTATACTAGAGATGGTACAGAGCATTTTCACTTCAACTGTGAAATTCACTTCTACTCTCGGTTCATCCAGGCCTGGGACTTGCCACTTTCAGAGTGCAGTGTGTGTGTCATAACCTTTTCACTGCAAACAGAGATTCTCCCCAAGCAGCCAGGTGACTCAGCCCTTTGATATCATTGAACTTCAAGTTCTCTCTTTGCCATCCCCAGGCAGTTCTGAACAAGCCTACGCCTGCAGCTCACTTAAGCTACCTAATTTTTGCAGCCTGTCTGCAGGCCTCCCAGTATCTCCTTTACATCTTCTGACCTTCTGCCTCTAGCCATGGTCAGGTGAGAGACCTCTGCCTGCTCTGTATGTGAGTCTTAGAGATGGTCTGAAAGTCCATAGGACATGTGGTCTGAAGCAGAAGTTCTCAACCACCAGGGTGCATCAAACTTCCTCAGAGGCCAGCGTGGTCTGGCACACAGAATCACAATGCTATTTAGATTTGGTCTGGCTGCCCCTCCAGTGTGCCAGATGAGGTGGTGGCCACGCCAAATCTGCACGAGTGGCATTGCCACCTGGTGCACAGGATCACAACACGCATGAGCACTCACCAGTGCTGAAACCGAGTCTGCCCTGAAAATGGGGTGGGTATTGAAGCATGTGCTTGGACATCATTTCCCAGACGACACACACATGGACAGCAGGGTCAGAAGACTGATTTATTTAAAGCAGAATACCCTTTGCTGGAATCCACATATTACTGGCTCCAGATCCATCTAGATTAACCTAGGAAAGTGTCATTTGATAAGGGGGAGGAGGGGAGAGTGGTCACCATACAAAAAGCGGGCAGGGCTAGGGGTTCACAATTCTAAAAAAGGTTGAACATCCCCCAGGTTTAAAACAACTGATGTTGGGCTAAAGTGGAGGAGCTCAGCACAACAAGCGTTAAGGGGATGAAAGCTCACAGCGCTGCTCCAATGACATTTGCACCTGAGCAGCTCTCACATATTTGCTCTCTGGGGTTAACCCCAGCATCCAGACTATACCGCTGCTTGCCTATAACTTCCTATTTAAATTAGCAATCCTGAGATTTTACTGGTACTACTTACTGAATCAGAGGTCCTGCCATGGAGTGATTAAGCAACGTCTGGTACCTGCAGGGCCTGCTTACACATACAGGACGTACACCTAGGTCAATGACCCGTATGTACCTGGAATGTTGCAAAACCAAGCCTTGAAACTAGTTTTCCAGAGGTGCTGGCTGCCACTAAAGTTACCAGGATGCCCAAAATGCCTGAAAAATCAGCCCCCTTGTTTTACAGGGTTTCAGTCTGGAGGACCACGGAGGCAGCGTGACTTAGTGCAGTAGGACTCAGGAGACCTGGGTTTTGGTACTGGCTCCGCCACTGGCCTGCCCCTGTGCCTGTTTCCCCCTCCATACAACAGGGAGAATGATCCTGATCTCCTTGGAGATTTAGGGATCAGAAGCACTATAGAAGATCTAGGAGCTAATTTTTATTATTATTTCAATGCTATATGCAATGCAACGCATTATACCCAACTAAAGCCACAAACACTGAACATATAGGCTGTGTCTACACGTGCCCCAAACTTCGAAATGGCCATTTCGAAGTTTGGGGCACGTGTAGACACAGCCATACTCTCTTCAGGCTCAGAGGAAGGATTGCCTAATGGTGAAAGCACCAGTCTGAAATGCAAGTGACATGGTTTCAATTTCCTGTTCTGCCACAGACTCCCTATGTGACACTGGTCAAGTCCCTTAGCCACTCTGGTGCCTTGCTTTCCCCAGCTGGATAACAACCCTGCCCTGCATGTGCAGGGTGTTTGATAATAAATAACATTAAAGATTGCGAGGCGCTCAGCTATTATATGGTGCGGGGCCCAGAAAAGTAACTGACACATGAAGCATGGATCTAAGGAAGCAGGCAATCCAGCGTAACAGCGTTTGGAACCAAGCTAGCTCTGTCTTGGTTTAGTCCTTGGTGGCCCTGTTGTCCACATCACATAAAACCACCTTCGCAACTGGCCATCTCCGCAGAGGAGCCAAGAACCGAAGGTGGGGGGGAGAGCAAAGTTGCTGAATGGCTGGGGGAAGGGGTGGAGTGGGGTAGAAAGAGCTGGGGCAGGGTCATGGGGACCACCCTTTCACACATTAGAAAGTCAGTGCCTATGGAAGGGAATTACTAGGGATTCCCTTCCTGTCCTGTGTCCCTAGTGAATATCTAGGGCAGATATATATGCATGTCACTCCACATTCAGCCATTAGTTAACTTATGTGTGGAATAAATTTTGTTATGTGCACCACGGCATATGTGGATGTGTACCACCAGTAGAAACACATGCTGCCGGCCGTGGGCGCTCTGCTAATCAGCTGGGCAGCACCTGAATTTCTCCTTGGTGGCTACCTGGCACTCAGCTTTCAGGGAACATTGACTGAGACTCATAAAATCACAAGAGGTGACATGTATTTGGTGCTTTAAAAATAAAATAAAAAGGCTTATTTCATATAATAGAGAAAAGAACTAGTTCCAGCTCCTGTGGACTGCAGAATGACACCTGAGACCATGCCTTCTAAATGCTGCATCAGAAGATTTTTAAAACACAATCTCCGTTGTAGAGGGTGCAACTCATGATGTTAGAACACTTAAGGGTGGTAAAATGCACACTCTCAAACTTATATGCATGAATAATCCTGGTGATTTCAAATGCAAGTTTAAGGCATTTAAGACCCAGATTCTAAGCCCCACAGTTCAGGTACTGTACCTAATTTGGTGTTTGTACAGAACCTAGCACAACAGGGACCTGATTTTGGTTGGCAGAGCTGGAACCAGAACTCAGGAGTCCTGACCTACAGTTTCCTGCCATAACCCCTTTGCAAATTTTGTAAGTTAAGGGCTACCACAGTTGAACCACTGACCCTGCCCAAACAGCCTCTGATAGCTGGTTACCACGTTAGCAGCCACAAACACAGGCAGGCGTTTTCAGGAGCCTTGCAGGCAGAAGTTCTAAAGCATTCCTTCTAATGACTGAGCACCGCCCCATTCCATAGCAACAAAAAGGTATGGTCTAAATGGCACCGGACTGCAGGACAGTTGCAGGCAGGAGAGATTGGAATAGCCATTAGTAAAGCACTGAATGCCTCATGCTCTGATCCCTCCAGATCCAGTTTAAGGCGTGCAAGAAGGGTCAACTTGACCAATAGCTCTTTCGGCTGAGGAGCAGCTATCTGGCTCTCCTCATCATGATTTAGTTATATTTAAGGCCCTACTTGCTCATGGGATGACTGTCAAATAATCGGCAGCTGAGTTGGGGACAAGACATGGAAGATCAGTGAAAAGTGATAATGGACCTATATTTATTGAGGTGATTTGGAAAAGCCAGAGAAACCCTATACGTTTAAGAAATTTCTGCTGGAGCAAAATAAACCTTCAAACATTATGTTATTCCTGCAAATTATTTTTGACAACCAGGCATTGTGCTGTAGCTATATTACAGTTATTAATAAGCCCCAGTCACTACTACCTCGGATACATGGAGTTCTACCGTACTAATGGCGTGGGAGGTGTGCGAGGGGTTGTGTGCATCGCAAACCTCAACATGTATGCAAAATCGTGGGTGGGTACAAACTAAGCAGATTGAAATCAAAACCACTGTGGAACCCAAATATTACAGGAGCTGCAATACTGTAAATTAAGTAGGGCCTTGGTCATATTATGATAGGATCAAGCAGCCTTGCTGTGCCGGTACGGTAGAGTTGTCCAGTGACGGACAGTCCCTTCTTGAGAAAAAGATTATAAACAAAAAATAATTATTTGAACTGTGATAGTATTTAGAGGCCAGATCTTCTGTGTACCAAAAGATAAGACAAGCAAAGGGTGGGAGAAACTGCTATTATATCAGTTTTACAGATGGAAAAATGTGGCACAAAGACTAAGTGATTTCCCCAAGGTCACAGAGAGAAATGTGTGGCAGAGCCACTGCTGGATGGGCTGCCAAGTCCCAGCCCAGTGGTTTAACCCAAGACAGAATTTCCTTTCTGACTTTCTAGTATTGCTAAGATTACAGACAAAATGATGGAAGGAAACTTTCAGGGAGACAGAGCTACCTAATTCCACCAAAACAAACAGCACACTTCCCCCCACCCTGAAGTTTCAATATAGCTGTATTTTTAACTCTCTCATGCGCTAAAAACAAGCAAACTGTGAGCACTATTGCTGTGTGCTGCTAAACACCTGCTGAGTTCCACCTCAGAAGGGCTTTTCAATCAGATAATGGAAACATTTATTTCCTGCAGGTATATGGATATTTTAACCCCTCTGTAGGGCCAGAACTTGCAGCCCTTTCTCCCACTGGGATCAGGTTTTGCATTCCCCCAAGCCTAAGAAAATCCTGTACCCTACACAATTTCACCTGCAATATAGATTTGATTTCGCATCTGCCACAATGGATGAGTGCGTCTGTTCTTTGGAAGTACTTTGGCATGTCTAGCAGCTGTTGTGATACTGCGCGATATAGATATGGGATGTGTTCCTGACATTATAGTGCAACTGGAAAGAACTCTTGCACACTGGGTCAAGGAGTTCACTTTTCGGAGGCCATTAGGGGGAGCCGAGAATTCATGGGTCCTATTTACTATTGTGTAAGGGCTGTTTGCACAAACGCAGTAGGCACAGAGGGTCTGCAAGCTGGTATAAACCACCGAGAACAGCTATGGTGCAGGAAGCTACTGTGCAGGAAGCTGTGGTGCAGAGAGCAGGAAGGTGTACAGCCAGATGTGCCCCTGCAGCAACCCAGGGTGAGTTGTCCTGCTGCAGGGCATGAGCAGACCAGAGACAGGAGGGGGCCCAGCTAAGATGGACTGATAGTTAGCAAATCTATGTGCCATTCAGGCAGCCCCAGCCTTCACTGGAGGCTGAACTAGCCCCTGAATAGATGAGATGTAAATTACCTCTCCTCTCTGCGTGTGCACAAGAATGACTCTGCACCTTGTAGTGGGAGCCCAGCCCAGCTTAGCTCCCTCCAAAGGGCTCACAAGTTTCTTGCACCTGGACCCAAGAGGATCAGGCAGGAAGCAGGCAAAGAACCAATCACAATGTCAAAATCCCACAAGAGCCGCCCACTGCAAGGCGCTACAGCAGTGGTGAGTCTGCCCTTTGGAGAACAAACCAGCCAGCATCTCAGGCTGGAGGGAAAGATCCACCAGCCTTGTTATCACGCCCCTGGTGCTGAGCTTGAAGCCGTCCCACAGATGCTGAAGTGCCCCTTTACACAGAGGAACTGCACTGGCTCTGCTGCAGAAGGTGGGTCTCTGGCTCCCCAGAGAAGGGGGCAGGAACTGCTTCATGCAGCACTTCCACACAAATAAAAGCAGAGCAGTTAATTCCATCCACAGCACTGCCCTCAGTGCAATAACAATGCTGGCTGCCAGAGACCAGGTTACCTCCTTATCCTTCAGTCCCAGGAGCAGCACCTCCTCCATGAGGGTTAGGCGGATATCTTTGGAGTCCCCGGAGTCCTCCTCATCTGGGTTTCTGTCTTTCAGGGAGTTCTCCTCACCCTCCAGCTTCTTGTCGGCATTTTTGCCCCCATCAGCACGCCGCCCTCTGTGAATTAGCGTTGTCATCCTCTCCCACGACCAGGAGCTAGCAAGGGCAACCACACAGTGTCGATGGGGTGCACCGGCTCTAGAGAGAGAGGGCATAAGGCACTAAACTTACCAAAGGCTGGAATCCCAGTAGGGGCATAAGAACATAAAACATAAGAATGGCCATACTGGGTCAGATCAAAGGGCCATCCAGCCCAGTAGCCTGTCTGCCAACAGTGGCCAGTGCCAGGTGCCCCAGAGGGAGTGGACCAAAGACAATGATCAAGCTATTTGTCTCCTGCCATTCATCTCCAGCCTCTGACAATCAGAGCCCAGGGACACCATTCCTACCCTAAGCTAATAGACTTTTATGGACCTAACCTCCATGAATTTATCCAGCTCTTTCTTAAATTCTGTTACAGTCCTAGTTTTCACAGTCTCCTCTGGCAATGAGTTCCACAGGTTAACTACATGCTGAGTGAAGAACTATCTTTTTTTAGTTTTAAACCTGCTACCCATTAATTTCATTTGGTGTCCCCTAGTTCTTGTATTATGGGCACAAGTAAATAACTTCTCTTTATTCACCCTCTCCACACCTATCATAATTTTATATACCTCTATCATGTGCCCCCTCAGCCTCCTCTTTTCTAACCTGAAAAGTCCCAATCTTTAGTTTGGAAAAGAGAAGATTGAGGGGAGACATGATAGCGGTTTTCAGGTATCTAAAAGGGAGTCATAAGGAGGAAGGAGAAAACTTGTTCTTCTTGCCCTCTGAGGATAGAACAAGAAGCAACGGGCTTAAACTGCAGCAAGGGAGGTTTAGGTTGGACATTAGGAAAAAGTTCCTAACTGTCAGGGCGGTCAAACAGTGGAATAAATTACCAAGGGAGGTTGTGGAATCTCCATTGCTGGAGATATTTAAGAACAGGTTAGATAGATGTCTATCAGGGATGGTTTAGATAGTACTTGGTCCTGCCATTGGGGCAGGGGGCTGGACTTGATGGCCTCTTGAGGTCCCATCCAGTCCTAGTGTTCTATGATTGTATGATTCTTTTTAGCCTCTCCTCTTATCGGACTTGTTCCAAGCCCCTAATCATTCTAGTTGCCCTTTTCTGAAACTTTTCCAGTGCCAGGATATCTTTTTAGGTGAGGAGACCACATCTGTACACAGTATTCAAGATGTGGGCGTACCATAGATTTATATAGGGGCAGTAAGATAATTCTTGTCTTATTTTCTATCCCTTTTTTAATAATACCTAACATCCTATTTGCCTTTTTGACTGCCTCTACACACTGTGTGGATGTTTTCAAGGAACTATCCACGATAAGTCCAAGATCTCTTTCCTGATTAGTTACAGCTAAATTAGCCCCCATCAGATTGTTAGTATAGTTGGGGTTATTTTTTCCAATGTGCATTACTTTACACCTATCCATATTAAATTTCATTTGCCACTTTGTTGCCCAATCACTCAGTTTGATGAGATCTTTCTGAAGTTCTTCACAGTCTGCCTTTGTCTTGACTATCTTGAACAGGACAGCCTTCTCCCTTTACAGAGCTGATATTCTTAGTCCAGCGCTGCTGGGGCAGCAAGCACAAAGCAGGAGTGGCTGCACTGCACTGACTGTGTGTGTTTAGAAGGCCAGATCACCCCGGATCATGCAGGAACAAAATCTGCATATCGGGAACAGAAAGTCTGGCAAACAGACAAGACCTGTCCCATCTGTAATGGGAAGAGGCTGGGAGCTTGCCTCACTACACCCACTGATGGCATGGTATTTGCACAGCACTTGAAATACCAGGCAGACGCCCTACACTACCCATATGGAGACATGGGGTTTTCAACCTTTCTGGCTTCATGGATCTAGGCTATTATGGCTTTTGCCAGAGGCCCCCCCCCCCGCCATTTCTTTTGGGAGGGGATAAACGTAGTGAGTAATATCCTACAGGAGACAGGGAAAGAGAGGTAGTCTGGGGCTGTTCATCCTGGTCTAACCTTGCCAGCACCCCAACCCCTGCTTCTCAGCTCTACAGTTTCTAGGGCCAGAAGGCCCCCACACACTCCCTTTTATAGAAAGGAGCTTTTGTTTCCCATGGCTGATGGGACTGCATGGCTCAGTTTGGAATGAATTTAAAGGAAACGAGGCAAAGGCAGAAATGTTTCCAATAGCTCCTCCCCATGGTGTGGGTTGGGTGGCAGGGAAGAGACACAGGGCCCCCAGCCCCAGTAGCTCTGCCAGGCAATCTTAAACACCAGCAGGAAAAATAGCAATTGCGTTATTAAAACTTCCCCTCTGAAATCTATACATTAAATGAGCGCACTGTGAAAATCATCAGTGATTTCCCCTACAAGTAATGTTAGCGCCTAAGAATTTAAGGTTGTTGGGGATTTTCCCAGCCTTACCTGTGACTCTGATCTCGTCTCCTGGGAGGCCTCGTCAACCGCTTCTTCCCCTCTGCTTTGCCCGGTACTAAACTTCTGAGCTAGAGAAAATAGAAACTTTACTTCCTGGTTGAGCTGGAGCAAGGGGGAGGAAACACATCAGCTTCCTGATATCCCTGGGTAACCTATCCTGGCGTTTGTTCATGCACAAAGGAGAGGCCGTTCCTCCAATAGGGATCGCAGAAGGGCGGGTCCTTGCGAGGACAAACATAAAGAATAAGAGTAGGACTGTTTTTTTCTTTTTCTGACAGCTGAAGACACCAATAAGGAGATGGGAAGTTTATTCAGTTCCCCTCCCCCTCAGCAACCGACCAATAGCAGATGCAAAAATCATCACCATGAAGACTGGAGTCATAAAGGTATATTGTGAAGTTTGGCAGTAGTGTGTTATATGCCGTGCACGGCAGGCGGTAGGTTACCTTATATTGGGAAATAGTCGTGAAATGGTGCAAACGTCTAGTGTGCTGTGCAACAGAAGAATATTTCATGGTATCTGCTGTGGAGCAGCTTTGCTTGGTATTGTATCGCATATTATTCAGCCATGCAACGTTACAGGATGCAAATTGTGCGACACCACATTGTTATGATACAGTTTACCCAGCCATGCATTCTGCCAGATAATAGAGATGCTGCCATGTATTCTTTTGTAATATGTTGTGTAGGTGTACCATGGTATTGTTTCATATCACCACACAGCCATGCAATATTACATATATCATGCCACCCACTGCTAGGCCGGTGTGCAATACAGTACTGTATCATATGGCATGCTGTGGTGCTGTGCAGTATTTTAGCAGAAATGTAGCCATATTCAAAAAGGGGAGTCTTGGTTGCAAAAAATGTTTGGGAGATCAATCTTCTTGAAGCTGGCGAGCAGAGGCTATGCAACAGTAGCTGTTTGTCAGTTAAATCCCAATCATCTAGCTCCCTCCAGTGAAATATGAATAAATGTGCTGTCACAAATGTATAGATCTCTCTGCAAAGTATTGATAAATTCCTGTCTGCAAGAATATGGCAAATTGAAGCAAAGTTCTGCTGTATGGTAAATTACAACCAGCTGGCGATTTAAGAGGTGCCATCTTTTCAGTAGTTTTCACCATCAAAACAAGAAAGAGTTTTAAAGTATTTTCACTCCTCTGTTCCACAGTTTATTCATCTGGATAAGATGGCACGAGGAAAAACTCCTCTCTCGGAAAAAATATTTGAGTGAAGCACAAGAGACTATATGAAGTTCATTAGGAACTACGCTATTGATATCAGTTATACAAAGAAGGCATTCAGAGAGCAGGTGGAAGGCAGCCTAAAAACCCTGCAGTTCTGGGGTAGTTTTTATTACCACACCTGGTTTTCCAAGAGGGGGCACTTAAGTGTGATTAAGATCTTGAAGAACTTCACATCACTTTCAGGGCCTGTTTGATGACTGAAAATAGCACAGTGAGGAAGAATTAAGGACTGAATGTTGCACTCACTTGGAGCACTCTCCCACTTTTTGATGCTTGAAGACTGAATACCCTTGGGGAAACTATGTGATGACATACCACACAGGAAAGAAGGAAGCTGAGACCCAGATAGTGTTACCCCAGACATAACACTGTGCATTAAAGAGTCCTATTCCTCTATAACTAATTTCCTTTCAAAAACCTTTTCCCATTTTTTAAAGAGAAACCAACAAAAATTATGGTGCATTTGCAACCATCACATCATTCACTCTGCTTGTATGGTGTTGTCCTATTTGCCCAACTCTCTGTCTTGTCATTTTAGATGGTAAGCTCTCTGTCTTGTCATTTTAGATGGTAAGCTGTTTGGGATATGGACTCTTACTCTGTACAGTGCCTACCAGAGTAGCATCCTCATCTTGGTTGGTATTCCTAGATGCTGTCATAATACACATAATAAATGCAGTGCAGTCTGGACATCTATCCACACTAGTCAATGTCTGATTGCTGTGGGAATCAAAGCATGTTGCAGATTCAACAGGTCATCAACAGAATAGGAACTGGAAACAGTATCCATGCACATCTTTGCAACCTGTCAGGAGCCTGCAGTTAGTAACAATTCAGAATTAAAGAAAACTGATCTAAAGGGGCAGGTTTAGTACTGTCAGTGTATTCTATATAAAACATTTTTAGAAGTGTCTGTGCTGTGCCTTAGGAAGAATTATGGTCAGTATTTCCATCTAACTTATTCCCCTGTTCAAGGTTACTCTGGTTAATTGGTTTGCTGTGTGGCAGGGGAATTAATTTGATGCTTGCTGTAAAGTTTGAACTCTTCATTCCTCCTGAGGATTATGCTGGGGAGCTTTTCCCATTCCTTCTAAAGGCACCTTGGAAAGTCTGATTGTCCTGTTCTGAACTCCAGATTACGGCTGCCCCCGTGTGACTGTCCTAAGGCAGCAAATAATACAGAAAAGTTCCACGATTCCATGTATTACCCAGCTGTAGTGCTGGAGGACAGGAACTAGTGAACAAGTAGCACTGACTGGCCAAGAAGGGGTGTGTCTGGCATGCATGGGAGTGCTGCCGTGGATGGAGAGTTTACTCACCCTGTGCAGTAACTGGAGTACTTTGAGATGTTGTCCTTGTGGGTGCTCCACCTTTAGGTGTGTCAACACTGCTGTGCCTATTGGCAAAGATTTGTGGGTAGCAGTGGTCCCCCTGCAGCTGCCTGCACACTCAGGACACAGGCATGAGAAGCCTGTGGCACTTACTGCACATGCATGGGCAGCCAGCTCCGCAGTTCTTCTCTGATCTAGAAGCCAACAAAGGAATCCAAAGCAGAGGGGAGGAGAGTGAGTGGTGGAGCCCACATGGGGACAACATCTTGAAGAATTCCAGTTACTGCACAGGGTGAGTAACCTCTCTTTCTTCGAGGGTCCCCATGGATGCTCCACTTTTGGGTGACAACGAAGGAGTGTTATTGCTTGGGGGTGGGTCCTTCGGATAGTGTACATCACCTGATAACAAAACAGATCAGTCTGTGAATCCGCATCGGTTTGTATGGTATGTTGAGTGAATGTGTGAGCAGATGTCCACTGTAGAGCGGCTACATGGGCATGTCTTGGAAGAAGGCTGTAAAGGTGGCCACTGCATGTGTGGAATGGGCATGAATACCCACCAGAGGTTCTTTGTTAAACTTACTGTAGGTGAGTCTTATACAACGCAAGATCCATTTAGACAGCCTCTGTTCGGAAATAGGCATGTCACAGGACTATTTGGCTGAGGAGACAAAGAGTCATGTTGTCTTCCAGAATGGCTACATACTCTGCAGGTAGAAGGCCTAGGCCCTGCAGATGGCAAGGGTATACATGGCTCTGTCTCTATCATAGGTATGCAATTTAGGGAAGAAGACAAATAAGTACGCTGGTTTGTTGCAACGGAAATAGGTAAGGACTTTAGGAAGGAATTTAGGGTGAGTGTGGAGGACCATTTTGTCCTTGTGAAAGGTTGTACATGGTGGTTGCAACATCAGTGCACTGATCTACCCTACCTTTCATGCCAAGGTGACAGCCAAAAGGAAAGCAAAGTTACTCACTTGTGTAGTAACAATGGTTCTTTGAGATGTGTCCCCATGGGTGCTCCACAGTAGGTGTCGGGCTCGCCCTGGCACCGCAGATCGGAGATTTCCAAGCCATATCTCGTCGGATCACGCATGCGCCGAAGCACGCCGGTCCTTCATGTTCTTTCAGTCACATGCGCAATCTGGTCCACGCCAGTTCCTCAACCAACTGCCCCAGGTGCTCCTGAAAAATATAAAGCAGAACTCTGAAGCGGGGAGGAACGGGTGGGTAGTGGAGCACCCATGGGGACATCTCGAAGAACCATCGTTACTACACAAGTGAGTAACTTCTCTTTCTTCTTTGAGTGGTCCTTGTGGGTGGCTCCACAGTAGGTGACTACCCAGCAGTGGCCCCAGAAAAATGGAGGGTGGGTACCAGATTATGTGCAGCTTGCCCTTGAAAGGACTGCTATCGATAGGCATGTATCTCCTTCCAACACCCGGTGAATTGCGTAGTGTCTGGCGAAGGTGTCATAGGATGACCATGTCGCTGTTCTGCAGATGTCCTTTAGGGAGACTCCTTTAAAGGAGGCTGTCGAGTCCGCCATCTTTCTGGTGGAGTGAGCCCTGGGCGGAACTGGCGGAGGGGTCTTATGTAGTGCATAGCACATCTTTATGCAGGATACAATGTTATTTGAAATTCTTTGTGATGATAGTCCTTCCCCTTTTGATCTGAGTGCAAGAGACACCAAGAGTCTTCTGTCTATATAGAGGGCCAGTGCCCTTCTCACATCGAGTGAATGCAGCCATACCACCCTACTCGAGGTGTGCGGTCTTGGGTAGAAGGATGGTAGAATTATCGGCTCGTTGGTATGGAACTCTGAAGAGATCTTTGGAAGGAACGCCAAGTGTAGGTGTAGAATCACCACTTCTTTGGATAAGGTTGTATAGGGCGGAACCGCCATTATTGCTGCCAGCTCGCTCACCCTACGAGCAGATGTGATCGTGAGAAGAAAGGCTGTTTTCATGGCAAGCAGACGGAGGGAGATGGTGGCTAGAGTTTCGAAGGGTGGTTTAGACAGCGTGTCAAGGGCCAGATCTAAGTTCCATGAAGGTGATAACAGTTTCCGCGTGGGTTATAAATTCTCAAGGCCCTTCAGAAACCGTGCTGTAATGGGATAGGCAAAGACAGTTGACCCATCCACTGTGTGGCGGAATGCCGATATAGCTGCAAGGTGGACCTTTAGTGATGATAAAGAGAGTCCCCTTGTTTTAGGTGCAATAGATAATCCAAAATTGTGGGGACCGGGGTCTCCAGGGGGATCACTTGTTTGGACAAACACCAGGACATAAAGTGCTTCCACTTGTACAGGAAAGCTTTCCTGGTAGAGGCCCAGAGACTGCATTCCAAGACTTCTTTCACTCCTTCTGAACAATACTCCCTCTAGGGCGCTGAGCCAGGGATTAGCCATGCCTTGAGGTGAAGTGTTTGAGGCTGAGGATGTCTCACGATCCCCCGGTTCTGTGTGAGGAGGTCTGGTACGATCGGGAGGGGGAGTGGTTGGCAGCAAGACATCCGTTGCAGCAGAGGAAACCAGTTCTGGCGGTCCCAAGCTGGGGCTATAAGTATAAAGTGTGCCTTCTCCCTCCTTGCCTTCTCCAGGACCTTGTGGATAAGTACCGTAGGGGGGAATGCATTCAGCAAGGGGCCCTTCCGTGAAAGCAGGAAGGTGTCCCCTAATGAGCCTAGGCTGATGCCCACTCTGGAACAGTATTGAGGGCATTTCTTGTTGATGTAGGTGGCAAACAAGTCAATCTGAGGGAACCCCCATGTGTTGAATATACTGTGGAGCAGATCGGAGCAGATCTCCCATTTGCATGTAAGAGCAAAGTGCCTACTCAGCTGATCTGCCCTTGCATTGCTGACACCTTGCAAGTAAGAGGCTTTTAAGGTTATGTTGTTTGCAATGCACCAATTAGCCAGGCGGACTGCCTCTGCGCATAATGCGTGGGATCTGGCCCCACCCTGACGGTTGATATAACACCTTGCAGCAACATTGTCGGTATTGACTCCAACTACCTTGTGTTGCAGGTATTAGCAGAAGTGCTTGCATGCATTGAACACTGCTCGTATCTCCAGTATGTTTATGTGCATTGCCATCTCTGTAAGGGACCAATGCCCTTGCACTGATCTGCTTCCCATGTGTGCCCGCAGCCTATGTGGGAAGCATCTATTGTGAGGAAAACCGTGATTTGCAGTTGGTGAAAGGGCACCCCTGACAGCAAATTCTTGGGGTCCATCCACCATGTCAGAGACTTTTGCACCTCTGCTAGGGGCGATACCTTTCTGTGAGTGGCATGTATTGTTGGCACATACACAGTGGCCAACCAGTGCTGAAGGCAGCGAAGATGCAATCTGGCATTCTGCACCACAAATGTGGTGGCAGCCATGTGTCCCAGGAGCTGCAAGCAAGTTAATACTCATACTGTGGGCTGTACATCAGCATCTGGATCAGAGACTGGATGGCATAAAAATGTGTGGTGGGCAGATACATCATCGCCATGATAGAGTCTAGGCATGGTCCTATGAATTCTATGTCCCGTGTGGGCTCCATCGTCGATTTTTGGAAGTTGATGACTAGGCCCAGCGAGAGGAATGTCTTCGTAGTAATGTCTATCATGCATAATACATCTGCCCATGAGGCACCCTTCAAGAGACAATCTTCCAGATACGGGAAGATGAATACGTCCTGTCGGTGCAGGTAAGCTGACACTACGGAGAGTGTCTTTGTAAAAACCGTGGGCACTGATGATAGGCTGAAGGGCAGGACTCTGTACTGGAAATGTTCTGTACCCACGGTGAAGCGGAGGAAGTGTCTGCATGCAGGGTGGATGGTTATGTGAAAATGTGTGTCTTGCAAGTCGAGGGCTGCGAACCTGTCTCCGTCATCCAGTGCTGTGACTATGGAAGCAATTGTGGTCATCTTGAAACACTGCTTGCGGAGATAACAATTGAGAGCCCATAAGTCTAGGATTGGTCTCCAGCCTCCTGTTTTCTTTTCCGGGAGGAAGTATCAGGAGTAAAAACCCTTCCCCTGAAACTCGTCCAGGACTCTCTCAACCACTCCTATAGATATGAGGCAGTCCACCTCTTGTTTCAACAGCATCTCGTCAGAGGGGTCCCTGAGGAGGGACTGGGTAGGGGGTTTTGGTGGAGGCATGGAGTGGAATGGGATGGCGTACCCCACAGCAATAATTTCCAGTACCCATTTGTCCGCAGTGAGGCTTTTCCACTGATGGTAGAATGGTATGAGGCGATGGTGGAATGTATGTTGTAGGAGACACTGAATGATGGTTGTGATGTCGCAGTCCTCAACACAACAGTCAAACTTGCTGCCTGGCTGCAGAGGTACAGCCTTGCGGGGAATGTCACCTAGGTGGTCTTTGTTGGTGGTGGTGGTGGTGGCATCCTTGATCATAGCTTCACTGGTATTGTGGGCGCTGAAATTGATAGGTATAACATTGCCGGTATAAGTAGATTCTCTTCCTCCTGTAAGAAGGGGTGTACATGCCCAACGTTCTCAGTGTAGTTCTCGAGTCCCTGCCAGAGTGGAGGACCGAGTCTGTGGATTCGGCGAACAGCTTCGCCCTATCAAAGGGAAGGTCTTCAACTTTCGTTTGCAGATCTTTAGGGATGCTGGATGTCAGGAGCCACAACACTCACCGCATCACTACTGCGGTGGCTGTAGAGTGTGCTGCTGTGTCCACCATGTCTAATGCAATTTGGATGCCTGTACGTGAAGCCACGTACACTTCTTGAACTATTGCCTTCAGAACAGGCTCCTTGTCATCTGGAAGAAAGTCCATGAGTGAAGTTAAGTCTTGTATAGTTGTCGAAATTATGGTTGGATAGATGTGCAGCATAGTTGGCCATGCGTAGAGTGGAGGTTAATATACCTTCCTCCCGAATAAGTCCAGTTTCTTTGCGTCCTTGTCAGACCCCGTGGATTTGTATTGCAGAGTCTTCGATCTCTGTTGAGAGGACTCCACCACAAGGGAGTTCGGTTGGGGGTGGTTAAATAAAAATTCCATTCCCCTTGATGGGACAAAGTACTTTTTGTCCGCCCATTTATCAGTAGGTGGGATAGAAGCTGGGGGTCTGCCAGATGTTTGTGGCAGCCTCCATGATGGCCTCATCTAGAGGGATGGCAATCTTTGATGATGTGGGAGGTCTCAGATTCTTGAGGAGCTTATGCTGCTTCTCCTGTACCTCTGCCACCTGTATGTCCTGGGACTGTGCCACCCTTTTGAAGAGTTCCTGAAATTGTTTAAGATCATCTTGGGGAGATATATCTCCTGGGACGACTGCCTTGTCTGGAGAGGACTAAGAGGCATCAGTCTGATATACCTCTGTCTGTTCCTCAGACACTTCCTGTGCCCGTTCCCCTAAAGATTCCAGGGAAGGCCAATAATCGACTCTGGACCCACCCTCAGTGGGGAGACATGCCCCCCCTTCGTAGAAGGGGGTGAAAACTGTATGACGAACACTGGTGCAGGGATCTATCCCTCAACCTTGAGTAGCCGCGGTGCCAATAGTCTTTGTGATGATATGGATGACTGTAATAGCAAGGACATGGAGCTGGTGATGAGGATCTAGAATGTGAGTGTTGTCTGTATCTGTAATGATGAGAGGAGTGTGATCTCCTGGATAATGTGGACATAGGTGGAGAGGCTCTGTAGGGATATCTATGCAGCTGATGTGAGGCAACAGGTGAAGGATGCCTAAGCCAGGGAGAAGGAGTCCGTAGAAGTAGAGATGGTGGTCTCAGAAAGGGTGAAGGTGGTGTTAACGGCTGTTCTGGCATACACATTTCAGGAGAACTGGGAGAGAGAGGAGCGATGAGAAGATCCAGCGATGGACTTCGGTGTCGAGTCTTACACCTCGCCTTTCCTGGTTCGTGAAATTGCTTAGTTGGTGCTGATGCAGGTGTTATGTCCGGTGCCTGAGATCTCAGTGCAGGTATCGGTGCCAGCGGTGCCGCGCCTGGTGCCTCTGCCTGCAGTTCCACATGCCCAGTGGTCTCTGGCACCGTCAGGCCCCATGCCGGCGTGCCCAGTTACGATGCTGTCGGTGCAGGGAATCTTGGTGCCGCAGTCTCTGCTGCCTGTTGTTTTGGCACCTGCAGGATCTTTGGTGCCGCCTCTTTAACAGTTTGAGCCCTGGGCACTGTCTTGTGTTCTCCGGTTTTCGCACTGCCCTTAGCAAGCACTTCCTGGTTCTGTGCCTCACTCGTCCTGCTTGTAGGTAGTACCGGCAAGGATTGAGTAGGGGATATTTTCTTCCTCTTATGAGCCGAGGAGGTCAAAGAGGTTGCCTTCCACTTGTGTGGTCCCGAGGGCCCTTCCACCTGGGGTATCTCAGATGGCTCAGGCGGAAGAGCCTTGTCAAATAAAATCATTTTCAATTTCATTTCCCTGTCCTTCCTTGCTCTAGCCATCAGTTTACAGCAGTGAGGACATTTCTGCAGGACATGGGTCTCACCCAGACAATGAATGCATTTGCCATAGCCCTTGGAGGCATGTGTAGCTTCACGGCAGGACTCCCTTTTTTTGAATCCCGCCGGAGACATCTTCTTGTTAAAAGTACTTAACAACATGTAACTTTAAGGAGGGTACTTAACAGCTACTAAACAACAAATAAGATTCAACCACAGTCTATTGTAGAGACAAGCTGGCCCCTCTTCCCCCTCTCTACTACTCTCCTTTTTTTTTTTTTTGTAAACTATACACAGGAACAATTTTTATGACGTTTCTAAGAGAACGGTTTTAAACAAAAGGGAACTAGCAATAGTAACAAATAACATTTTATCTTTCTTAGGTGTTGGAGCCGAAGTGAAGTCCGTCTGCAGCCACTGGCGGTTGAGAGGAACTGGTGTGGATCAGATTGCGCACGTGACCAAAAGTGCGCAAAGGACTGGTGCTCTTCGGCACATGCGCGATCCTACAAGATACGGCTTGGAAATCTCTGATCTGCAGAGCTGGGGTGAGCCCAACACCTATTGTAGAGCACCCTCAGGGACCACTCAAAGCAGAAAGCTACTTTCATGGACAAGTGCAGCAAAGAGCAGGTGGCTACCAACTCAGAGGGTTTGCTGGTTTGGGCCCTGAGGACCAAATTGAGGTCCCATGCAGGTGTCAGCTCTTTGATTGGTGGAAAGGTGTTGTGGAAGCCCTTAAGGAATCACTTGATGGATGGGGTGGGTGAAGGCCAAGTGGTCTTGGATAGGTAGATGGAAAGCTGATACGCCTGGCAGGTGGACCCTAACTGTGTTCATCAATTTGTTTGCTGCAGGTGAAGTAGGCAAGTGAGTATATGTGAGATCTCTATATGCATGGGATCACATGGTCTGGAGAGGCACCAAGCTATGATGTGTTGCCATTTTTGTGAGAAGATCTTCCTTGTTGCAGGTCACCTCCTGTTTTCAGGGACTGTTTGGACCTGAGGTGGAAAATGCAGCTCTGAATCTATCAGCCAAACAGGAATCATGCATGGAGGTGAAGGTAGTTGATGGCTGGGTGGTGAATGGACCTGTTCTGCTGGGTTAAGAGCGAGGAGATGGGAGGAAGATGATATGGGTGATGTCTGGACAGCTGTAGACATTCAGAGAACCAGGTTTCTCTGGACCATCTGGGTGGCAGTAGTATAACCTGAGCCTTGTCCTGCTTTATCTTGACCACGACCCTCTGAATGAGAGGAATTGGTGAGAATCCATATGCTAAAGGTACATTCCATGTGAAATTCAATGCATCCCCTCAGTGAATTGCAGCCTAATCCATATCTGGAGCAACAGTGGGGGCAGAATGCATTGGCAGTTGTAGCAAATAGATCCATGGTTGGGAACTCCCATTTGTGGCATGGCAGATGGTGGATCTATTGATTCACCACTTGTGATTGAGAGGGAAATTGCGGCTGAAGTCGTCCGCAAGTAGATTGTTCTTGCCTGGTATATAGGCTGCCACCATGTAGATGTGACACCACTCCCAAAGTTGCACTGCTTCTCTGTAGAGTTGTCTCAAGCCCTGTTTCCTGATGTAGTGTATTGTTGCAGTGTCCATCATTCAGACTGTGTTGTTGGAGATCTGCACAGAAAAGTGCATGCACGCATACTGAACTGCTCGCAGCTTTAGGAGATTGATGTGCTCAAGCCATTCGTCTGTTGACCATCTGCCCTGAACCACTTGGTCCATTAGGTGGGCACCCCAAACTAGTAGGGAAGCATCCATCGTAATCATGATAGTTGGAGAGGGTCTCTGGAAGGGAACCCCTTGCATATGTTCTGTGATTGTGTCCATCAGCTGAGAGAGTCTTTGACTATAGCTGGGAGACTCAGTGTTTTGATAAGAGGATAGATATGGGGCCTGAACATGGCTCTGAACCAGGCCACATTGGGCTCATCAGGAGGCATGCAAGGGGCACAACAGAGATTGCTACTGCCATGTGGCCACAGAGATGTAGACATTGCCTGGCAGATACACTGGGACTGACCTGCAGCGTGATATGGTCTCAGATTGTCTGTAGTCTGTGTAGGAACAGCAAAGGTGTGGCTGTTTGGCAATACAAAAGTGCTCCTATGAATTCGAGAACAAGAAATCTTGTGGCACCTTATGGACTAACAGATATTTTGGAGCATAAGCTTTAGTGGGCAAAGACCCGCTTCATCAGATGCATGAGTGGGGGGGGTGGTTTCAGAGGGGTATTTAAAGAGTGGGGTCCCAGTAAAAGGGAAGGCCAGAGCTGACAAGGTCTATTCAGCAAGGTGGAAGTGGCCCAGTGTCAACAGTACTTACCAAAAGAGGAAAAAACAAGTTAGATCAGACAGGGGGATGTAAGCCTTTGTCAGAGTCTAATGGGGAGATATTTTTAGGTAGTGTTGTGAATAAAGATGGTGGTACTGACCTAAATATCAAATTCAGGATTGGCAAAGCCACAGCAGCATTTCAAACTCTGTGACCAGTATGGAGATCACACAACGTCTCTGTCGAAACAAAGCTGAGAATCTTCAATTCACATGTAAAGTCCATCCTGCTGTATGCCTGTGAATCATGGTACACCACGAAGTCCTCGACACACAAATTGCCCACAAAATGACATTTTGCATTTAGGAACCTCAGTTCAGCCCTAAACAAGCAACTCTACTGCAACTCCTGACATATTAAGAATACTTGGAATTTGTGTTGATCTGTGCATATAAATTGCTCAGGTTGAAACAAAAAAGGCTTAGCAGGTAATATTTATGCTCTAATATTAAAGCAAAAATCCAAGCCGAAGATGCATAAGTAGGGGTTTTCCTTTGAAACTGCAGCATAGATCTGACCAGCACAGCAGAATTCCAGAGTTGTAGCAGATAATGTCTGAACCAGGGAGAGGAACACAGGAGAAATAGGAGAACAGGAAAGAAAGCACAGGAGGGTATCTGTCTAGTTTTGTCCCTGTTTCTTTCAGAATCCAATTGTAGAAATCATATTACATCATTCTATATTATTTTGCAAAATCTGTGAAACAATATTTGTACTTATGTTGTCCATTACATTGTTCTCAAATACATTCAGAGCCTGTGATTTTTCCTCTCAATATAAAAACTAAACCACACTGTGTAAGTAGGCTATTTGTTCTTCAACAATAAATATTTTATTTGAGCCATGAAACAGGCAGAGACTAAAACAATCACGACACACCAAGTGGAGCTACTCAGCCTTTATGAACTTTTCATTGCAAAAGTCAATAATCTACTTGAATCAAATTTATGGATTATATTTTAAAAACATACCCTAGCAAATTATTAAACAACATTGTTTTCATTAGGAAGTAGAACAATACAATATTGTTAGTTTAAAAGTTAAAATTCAAGGAAGGAATATTTAGCTATTCACCTCTAATCTTCAAACAGCAGTTGTTACCTGTATTTATAAAAAACATTATTTCAGCAAATTTAAAGTTACAAAAATTAATTTTTTTGGAAAATCTGCAATGATACTGTTTCTGACAGCTGCAATTAATCATTGCACATACATAAAACCTTAGCTATCTAGTTTTCAGATATTTAGTTACAGTCTGTTACAATTTGTAATACTGTACATGGCACAGCTGCCTTGCACACAAAACTTTATAACAAAATTTAGCTGTTTGTATGTCTTGCATCAGAGCTACACAGGAATTCCTGCATTTCAGTCTAAAATTAGGAACCAAAAAGGTGAATGCTGTTCTTTTTCTCTTTTAAGCTTCAGTAAGGTGCCAGTGGTATAAATGAACACAATCAGGCCACCTGGTTTGCTCCTGAGAGGTAACAGTATTGGTATATAAAATGACTACCCAACTTTCTTAACCCCATTTCCTGTCATGTAATTCTACAAAAACTGAAAATTTTCATGAGACTTTAGTTTTCATATTCAGTCTCACTGTGTGTTCTGAGCAAGAAATTCTTAAGCTTCTGAATATGGTACAGGAACAAACGTCAATGAAAACTTTACACAGTTCAGTTCCAAAGGTGTATACTGAACCACCATTATGATTTCAGCAAAATCTCTAAAAGAAAGATGTTATTGATGTCATTTGCTAAAAATTTTCTTCCTTAAAAAGTTTTTCTCAGATCAGATGAATGGATGTACAGTGGAATACAGTCTCCTTTAAAAAATAACTTTCAATTTGCAAAAAGTGAGGCCTCCCTTGACAGAATTTTTCCTGTGTATAAATCCTGTGTTTTGACTGCATATGTAAACAAAAAACTCTTATATTATCTCTAATGTTAATTATGTTAATAACAAATTCAAACTCTACTGGAAAGAATTCTACATATAAACAGCAGGGAAGTGATATTTAAAACGGCTCCTTTGGTTCACTAAATTTTCTCCTTTTTGGCAATGCATCTTGACTAGAAGAGAGCTCATACTGATGAACCTACCAAGAGAAAATACAAACTGAATTACATGTCCCTGTATTTTCTAAACTAGGGCTCTTTCAGTTGTGTTAGGTATTTTAGCATGAAAAAAGAACTTTATAACAAGAATCAACAATATTAAGAAGCTGTGCAAGGAATATCCAATCCTTACAAGAACATTTGTGCCTAGGGCTACATCTACAGTACAAGAATATGTCAACAGAGGAAGACAGGTATCAGAGAGGTAGTCTGTAGCTTCGAGAACAACAAGAAGTCTTGTGGCACCTTACAGACTAACAGATATTTTGGAGCATAAGCTTTTGTGGTCAAAGACCCACTTCATCAGATGCATGAGTGGGGGGTGGTTTCAGAGGGATATTTAAAGAGCGGGGTCCAAAAAAAAGGGAGGGCCAGAGCTGACAAGGTCTATTCAGCAAGGTGGAAATGGAAATGTGTTGGAAGATATCTTCTGACAAAACTTCTGTCAACAGATCACAGCCACACACGAAAGCAGATTGCTCTGTTGAGCCACTCTGTCAACAGAGAGCAGCCAGACTGCCCAGCCACCCTCTCAACAGAATGGCCAACAGAAGCACAGCAGACAGGACCAAGCATCCACACAGCTTTTTTTGTCAATGGATTCTGTTGTGAAAGGTGTTCTGCCTCATGGAGGAGAGGCAGAAGGCTGTTGACAGTATGTTGACAGAACACATTTTTAGTGTGGACACTGAGTTTTTTCCACAAAACTGAGGTTTTGCAAAAAAAAAAACAAAAAACTCTAGTGTAGACACAGCTTAGGATTGCAAAGCTTTGGGATAATATTTTGATAGTAACCAATTAAAATGCAAGAACTTTCTCTTGCAATATTGAAAGGGGGTTAAACAATATTTATGATCTAAGAACAAAGTCTCCCTTGTGTTGCTGCAAATAAAATGTTCTCAGAAGTTCCACTTTAACATAAAAGCTAATGCTAAGTATGTAATGCACATCACCAACCTTCTAAGACACAGGGTTTGATTCTTCTCACACTTACATTGGTTTTCAATCACTTCATTGGAGTTACTTCTGGTTTTAGAGTAAAACCAGAATTTGGCCCTTCGTCTTTACTTAATTTGAGCTATTTCTTATCTTAATGATGTTTGCATATTTCTAACCTTAAATAGTAATAATAATGCTCGGTTTATTTTCACAGACAAATATAGAAATAGTAAACTATGTAAACTACCCTATCGCCTTTTATTCTGTACACCACTGTTTCCCAAAGGGTGCTATGCATACTACTGGTCGTATGCAAAAGGATTTCAAGGGATATATGGCAGGAAATAAATTACTAAAAATCAGGAGATAATAACTGGGATGGCACTGGCAGAGGGGGTAAGCCAGTAAGGCCAAAGTCCAGAAAGAGGTTAGCGAATGTTTTACGTTTGGGAAACACTGCTGTACACTAAATAACAAATGTACTAAATGAGCTTTTGGGGCTGGGATTAAAGGATGCTATTTAAAACTGGTACAGTGTTAAACAGTATCTTGAAACATAACCAAACCTGTTTTATATTATGTCTTTTATTTTCCATTTAGAAATATGGAATACTTGCCACAAAATGTACAAAAAATAATAACAAATCCTTTTGTTTTCTAATCTGCATGCAACTTTAAAACTTACAAGAGTTTCAGACTCAGACCAATTTCTCTTCTGGGCTTGTTTACAACACTTAGTTACTAAAAGATTTTTGCAGTGTTCCTGAGCCTGATTTTCACCAACCTTTATAGAAAGAAATTAACTATTAGTTTTAGAAGAAGACTGCAAACAGCTATAAAGCAGTACATTTTGAACGTTATTGCTATTCCCTAACCTGTGTTAAAAATTAATGAAGAGTTTTTTTCAGACTTGGGTCACAGAAGGCATGATTCTTCTCTGCCATGACATGTAATTTCCTCTCGAATGTAAATGATGAAGGCTATTTCTTTATCTACTCTGACTGCCAGCATTTCTCCCAGAACTCTTATGAGGAAAAGTAATCCATATACAAGGGTTATTCAGAGGACCAAGGGTGAAGGCATGCTTAGGTACACAGTGCACACTGTGGAAAGCATTTCTATACCAGCACCATGCAGGCCTGAGCAGAAAGCTGCAAGGGACTCCTGCCAGTAAAAGGGCCAAATAATCCATGTTTGTATGGATCAAGTACCACCTTAAATCTTACAAACAGGTGCAGAGGGCTAAGGATACTATTTTAGCCTCAAAGCCCAAAGCCAGAGAGAGAGAGAGGAGGGGCACAGGGACCAAAGAGAAGTCTTCTAAGATGTTCCTGGGTTGAGACTGGCTTGAAGTTTTCACCCCAAACAACTTCTGTTCCATTTGTATAAAGCTCAAATTCTCAGCCACCATATAGGTGGAGCTGATTTCAAAAAATTAGCAACCACATTTAAATATCAATAAGCAATAATGAATTTTTCAACATATGTACAAAACACATTTGTGATTAGAATTCTGACCCCATATTTTATAAGAAATCTGGAACAATACGCTGGATTAAGTTCTCTCCTAACCTAGGCCCATTGCAGTACATGGAATTAGGCTGGCAGACATGGCCAAGCAAAGAATACAAATAAATTCTCATGCAGCCCTCTGCAATTACACAATTAAAAACCAAAAATTAAGTTATTTTTAGAAACAGACATTTACTTTTTGACATTAGGAATACAAATTTTTCATATGCCTAAAATAAAAAGAACTACAAAAATCTGAAGTGAATCCTGGTCTCAGAGACATCAATGGGCGTTCCCTTTAACTTCCATGGGACCAGAATTTCAATCCTGAACTGTAAATTGTATTTAAGCACACTGTTACGTATTGTTATGTACTGTTGATAAAAAAAGGATACCGACTGTATTGATATGAAATACTTTTCCACTTCTTGTCCTGCCCTCTGACACGTCAAGCTCAGATGCCTTATTTGCTAACTGATCAACCTAAAATGGAAAATAAGCATTATTCCAAATAAGAATCCTCTTAGAATTGAGAAGCATCTTAGGGCACACAAGACTCAGCCATTCAAAATGCCAAGTGCTTATCTAGCTCAAATTCCTCAGTCCATCATAGTACTTAAGCATGTGTTTAACTTTAACCACGAATGGCCCCATTGAAGGCATGGGCACAAGTCCTATAGTGAATCAGTGCTTCTATTATTTTTAAATATAATACAGTAGGGCCTCAACATTCGCAAACCTAAGGTTTGTGAATTCAATTATTTGCGAGTGGCCGTGAGCAGCCACTTCCCCAGGGCTCCAGGCGGGAGTGTCAGCAGCTGCAGCTTCCCTGGGGCTTCAGGCAGGAGCGCTGGCAGCTGCTGCTTCCCCATGGCCCTGGGCAGGAGTGCCAGCAGCCACCACTTCTGCAGGGCCCCAGGCAGCAGCACTGGTGGCTGCTACTTCCCTGGGGCTCCAGGAAGGGCATACCGGCGGCCACGGCTTCCCCAGGGCCCCGGGCAGGGAGCGCCAGCAGCTGTGGCTTCCCAAGGGCTCCAAGCAGGAGCACTAGCAGATGCTGCTTCCCTGGGGCCCCGGGCAGGAGTGCTGGCAGCCGCCGCTTCCCCCAGGACCCCAGGCAAGAGCGCGGCAGCCGCCACTTCTGCCAGAGTCCCAGGCAGGAGTGCTGGCAGCTGCCACTTCCCTGGGGCTCCAGGCAGGAGCACTGGCAGCTGCCACTTCCCCCAGGCCTCTGGGTAGGACCACTGTCAGCCTGGGAGCTATTTGCAAAATTCAACATTTGCAAGGGTTCTCAACATGGAACCCTTGTAAACACTGAGACCGTACTTTGTCATTGGCTATTTCCAAAGGATCAATCTGCATTTGAGCCTCAGGGATTGGTAACAGAAATACCTCTATATTTACATGCTACTATTCTCAGGCTACGTCTACACTTGCATTCCTCTTTTGAAAGAGGAATACAAATGAGGGAAATTTAAAATGCAAAGGAGGCGCTGATTTACATATCTTGTGATTCATTTGCATAATCATTTTTCGGACGAGATTGTATCAAAAGGAAGTGTAGACGGGGCTCATTTTAAAATAAACCCCATTTTCGAAAGAGCCCTGTCTACACTGTTTTCTTCCTTTAGAAAGCATCTCTTCCAAAAAGACTGTGAAAATGAAGCATGAGAGATGTAAATCAGTGCCTCATTTGCATTTTCAATTTCCTTCATTTGCATTCCTCTTTCAAAAGCGGAATGCAAGTATAGGGGTAACCTGAGTGAGAGGTAGCTATGTAGTCTGTATTTTCACAAAACAAAAAAGCAGTCCTGTAGCGCACTAAAGACTAACAAAATAATTCATTAGGTGATAAGCTTTCATGGGACATACCCACTTCTTCAGATCTGGAAAGTTCTGATAAATGAAAACTGAGAGAAAGAGAATTTAACAGAAAGGTAAGGAAAAAATGAAATAAAAACTGGTGAATCAGCTAGATAGGACAGAAGGAGGGTAACAGAAAGTGCAGTAAAATATTTACTGCAAGTGTCTCTTAAAAGGGCTGCCTGGGATCACTACAAATATCAAAGATGGGGAAACTGTCCTTGTAATATGTAAGATAACTGGTATCTTGGTTGAGTCCGAGGTGTGAAGTATTGAACTTGAGAATGAACTCCAATTCAGATGTCTTCCTTTGTAATCTGATGTTAAAGTCTCTATGGTTTAGAATGCCCACTTTTAAGTTTTCAATACTATGACCAGCTAGATTGAAATGCTCACTGAGAAGTTTATATGTATTCAGATTCCTAATGTCTGATTTGTGTCCATTCATTCTTCGACAAAGTGACTGTCCAGTTTGCCCAGTATACATAGCAGAGGGGCACTGCTGGCACATGATGCCATTTATCACATTGGTGGAAGTGGAAACTGACATCGTTAAGTGCAGTGATGGTGTCTCCTGTGTAAATATGTGGACAGAGTTGGCAATGGGGTGTGTTGCAAGGGAAAGTTCTAGGATTAATATTTCTGTGGTGTGGCGTGTGGTTGCTAGTGTGAATTTTCCAGAGGTTTGGTGATTGTCTATAAGAAAAGACAGGTCTGTCACTCAGAGCCTGTGAGAGTATAGCATTGATTACAGTGAGAGACTGTGCCACACACTTTCTAAGAAACTGAGAAATCTCCTCATCAGTATCCTGTACAAAAAGCAGGAGAGGATCAGGAATGACCTCTCTGACCTTGAAAGTCTCACCAATAAACAAACTTCCATACAAGATGCCACACTGTGGGACTTTAATAATACAAAACTAAATATCTATAATACACACTTCTACTCCCTACAAAAAAGAAAGGACAATAAACTATTTAAACTACTTCATACCATAGGATACTACAATCGCAACAATCTCAACTCACTGGATAATATTGTTAACCTTTCCAGCTACAGACTTAGCCCAGCAGACCAGTCAGTCCTATCCTGGGGAATTTCTGCCACACCTCCCCCACAACCTTGATACAACCTTGTGGTAACCTCAAAACCTTTTTTCACTGTCTCAGTCTAAGGGATTATTTCCAACGCACCAATGAACATCAAGTTGACCCCCTCGATCCCCCATATCTATTCTATTTGGACTCACCCCAGTGATCATAGTGACAGTCTGGATTTCTATATTCAGTGCTTCCACAACTGTGCACAGGCTGACATTGTGTGCAAACAACATCAAGTGACACACAATCTCAGCCATGGTCTGTCCTGCAAAAGCTCATCACCTAATAAATCATTGTATTAGTCTTTAAAGTGCTACAGGACTGCTTTTTTTTTTCTCCCTAACTCTCAGTGTTGTTTTCAGTAACTGCAATATGAATGATCATTGTTACAATACTCAGATTTACCCTTGGCTTCCATCAATATTTAAAATCAGAATTAAATGGCTATTATGGATGTCACATAACTTTATGAAAAGAAAGACAAATAAAATAAAAAAATTGTCAGATGGTTCTAAGTAGTTGTTGACTGGGGGTCCTAACCTGCAGAATCCTTTTCATAGTATTTCCTTGTGTCCATCTCCTTATACAGGTTGCACCTCCCTAGTCTTGGGATCTCAGTGTTTGCAAAGGAAGGATTTTGCTGGACCAGGGGAGGTTACCGTCCCCAGCCCCTGGATGCCCTCTGTCTCGCTGGCTGGGGCTCGTCACGGCAGCCAGCATGCAACTTCAGCATTCCAGCCCGAGGGGCAGCCAGAGAAAGCTGGTGCTCTGGCCCCATTCCCCATGGGACTGCTGGGGAAGCTGGCACTCTCGCCTGTTCCCCACAGGACTGCTGGGGGAAGCCAGCACTCCAGCCCCAGTCCCTGCGGAGCTGATGGGGAAAACTGCTGCTCTGGCTCTAGTCCCCTGCCAGATGAGGGATGTTACCAGATCAGAGAGTACTCGTTTTAGGACATGCAACCTGTATAAAGAGTTTGAGGATGTTACACTGAAAGCAGAATACCAATGAACTTATATATGTTTTATAATTAAATTCCATTACACCATTTTTGCAATGTGGCCAAGTTGGACCTTTTGCTTAGTAAGACAGACCTGAACTCAGTCACAAATACTTTAGTTTTTAAAGATTTGACTACTGCAGTTTTTATTAGCAAATAGAACCAATATGTAGGTTTGCCAGCCTTTAAAAAGGAAGTTTCAAAAAGGTTTATAATTAATGATGCTTTATAAGGATAGCACTCCATTCCTTTTCTACTTATATCACTCAGTCTTTTAGAACTTTTTAAAATGAAAAAAACAACTATTTACTGTTTTTGACTGAATTTTATAACTTTAAATATTTTAGTCATATTTTATTGTAAAACATCTTGTTTAGAACAAAATGGACACATCTTGTTCTTGATAGTTATACCTATAGCATACAACAACTTCATGTATATATTCTCCATACATTAAAAAATTGCTCAAGAAGTCTCAAAATTCAAAATGTTAGTTTGAGTAACAAAGAAACTTCACAAAAATCCTGGAAAAAGTATTTTAAGAGTAAGATTGGAAGAGAATATAGCATTTATACCTGAAAATTAGACACAGGTTTATTCTGGATTTCTTCAGACCTTGTAAGTTCATTTTCTTCACAAGTTAAACTTAATTCTGTGAAAGTTTTGTTAAAATAAGTTCTGGTGTTAACTTAACTGCATTTTTTTACATTTTTATTTTTACATATCATGGTGCTAGACATCTAATAAATGTGACAATAAAACTGACAGGCTATCCAGACACTTTAAAAAGGCTCTATTCACCCATCTCTGCATGCAAGTAACTATTAACGTTAGTGGGAATTACTGTGTCTCATACTTTTAGCACACTGAACCACATTCTTATTTACATGAACTCCTTTAAATTAACAAGTGCTGTAAAGAGACATTAGTATAAAAGAGAATCAGGCCCAATATACCCTGTTATTCCTAACAGGCATGTAAAAAGTTATGTATAGGTAAGTAAGAGAGGGTTACTCACCTTGTGCAGTAACTGAGTTGCTTCGAGATGGGTGTTCCAATTAAGGTGTTTATGATGCCTCTGCACTTATAGTCAGAAGTTTATAACAGCAGTTCTCCAGGGCAGCATGCATGCACAGTACACATCTCATGTGTCTGCAAGCCACTACCCTGCAACACGCCATCAACCATCCCTGAATTTCTTCTCTACCCTGGACAAGTATTGATCTGAAGCAGAGTGGAGGAGGGAGAGTCGTGGAGCACCCTCACAGACACCCAACTCGAACCTCAGTTACTGCCAAGGTGAGTAACCCTCTCTTCTTCTTCAAGGAGCGTCCCTGTGGGTGCTCCACTTAAGGTGACTTTGGAGCAGTAGGATTTTCCTGGAGGCAGGGCTTCAGTGTTGTTTTGTCTGTAATGCTCAGGATGGACTGGCCAAATCTGGTGGCCTGTACTGCATAATGGTCTATGGCATATAGTGCTTTGTAAATATATGGACAGATGTACAATTAGCTACTTTACATATGTCCTTTAGTTGAACATTATTGAGGAAAGCACAAGACGCCACTTGTGCTTTTGTGGAGTGTATTCAAATTATGCTTGGTGTTGGGAGATTGTTGAGTTTGTAGCACAGTCTTATATGCTGTGTGATACATTTAGATAGTCTTTGTTTGGAAACTGGTTGCCCCCTGTTGATCTCTCCATCGTGGAGAGAAAGAGTCATGAAGACTGTCTAAAAGCCCTTGTCCTTTGCAGGTGGAAGGAGAGGGCTCTGTGGACATCAAGTGTATACAATGCTGCCCATCTAGACTCTGAGTGTGATTTTGGGTAGAACATGGGTGAGTATATTTGCTGGTTGAGATGGAAAAGAGAATTTGGTAAGAATTTGGGATGTGGCCCGATGATTACTTTGTCCTTTTGGAAGATCATGAATAGAGGGTCTGCCATAAGGGTCACTAGTTCTCCAACTCTTCTGGCTGATACAACTGCCTTGAGGAAGGCCACCTTCATGGACAGGTGTAATAAAGATCATGTGCCCAGTGGCTGGAATGGTTTCCTTATGAGTGTGTGCAGTACCATGTTTAGGACTCACATCAGTGTGGACTGGTGTATTGGTGGGTAAGTATTATGATGAACTTTTTCATGATAGGGTGTGCAAATAGTGAATGTCCATCTATTTGGTTGTATTTAGCTGAAAGTTCTGCTAAATGGACCTTTATGGTTGCATTAGCAAGACCCTGACGTTAAGATGTACTAGGTAATCAAAAAGTACTGGCAGTTGTGTTGAACGTGGAGGGAGTGCATGAGCTATGCATCACGCCTGGAATCTATGCCATTTTAGGTCAGGTGTCTTTCTAGTACTAGGCTTGTGGCTATTAATGAGAAATCATTGCGCTTCCATTGAACATTGTAGTTCCAGAGTCATCAGCCTTGAAGGAGAGATGTTTGGAGGTGCACAAGCTCAATGTGTGGGTGGCACATCACCCTGTGTCTTGCTCTAGCCTCACAGATAGGTAAAGCTATATTGTTGACTAGTGAGGCCTGGAGGACATTGGTGATCTTATTGTCTCGTCTTCCACTCATTTGAACAGGTTGTTAGCTGTGGGTGGAGGGGAAGGCGGTGGGGGGGTGGCATTAATGTTTCCTCAGGTGAAGAGGAGGAAATTCTGGATGGTAGTCCCATGTCTTGTTCCTGAGGCTCAGCCGCATGCTCATCCTCCTGTTCCTCATATTGGAAAGGGAAGGTTGTGCAGACTCCAACCTTGGGCGTTTCAATGTGGGCTGCATTTGTTTCTGACATTGTCCCCAAGGCTCCCAAAAAGGCCATGTTGTCTATATAGTCATAGGGGACAACCAGGGGAATGGCTGCCATTGCTGTGGTGGTTGTTGTGGCTGTTTGCACAAGAAGTGTCTTGGTAAATGCAGTACATGTTATATCTCTTCTTCCTCATCAGGTGAGAAGTGTACCTTGGAATTGAAGATGAAGGAAGGTAGGCACTGATCTAGTGGGGGTGTCATTGATATTGAAGAGTCACAGTTTCCCAGGTACCAAGGCCAGAGCCAGGTCTGTGTGTGCTGTTAGCAGCAGCGGCACCACAAACGCCAGTACTCGAGTGCAAACCACAGATTGCAGGGTTGTTCTTAGTGTGGACATTGTCAGTACACCAAGGTGGTAGTTATTGACATGTAGTCTTCGGTTCCTATGGTGTTGATGATGGAACATGCTTCTTTGGCTGCATACTGGTGGCAGGAGAAGGCTTAGCAGTTGCCTTCTCCCCTCAGAACATCAGTGCCTTCAATGTTCCCAGCACCTCATGGTCCAGTGCAGCTGATGCCAACAGTATTAGGGCTGATTTCCTGCCAGGAGAAAGCTTCTTTTTTGCCCATTCTCTCTCTGAGGTGAAGACTGCAACTTGAGTTTCATTGGCTGCTTGGTTTTAGCTGTCCATTGCTTCAATGCTGCTGTTGGGGACACCTGTACTGGGGAAGGCCTGGTCTCCAGGTGAGGCTGGTCTCAAAGATTTCTCCATGAGATGGAGCTTAAGTTGTAGGTCCCTTGCCTTGAATGATCTGGCTGAGAGCTTTTTACAACGTGGGCACTTCTGAGGAACATGTGCCTCACCTAGACACCATCAGATACTGAGACTGAGAGTTTGCATGTAGAGCATCTCTTAAATCCTGATGAGCCTGGCATAGCTGTGTTTCTTGCATTGTTCAAGGAAAAAGATCTTTTTAAAAATGCAACGAGGGATGGCAAAAAGAAAGAAAAACAGCTGTGTGCCTGAGGGCACCAGCCAGAAAGATAACTTAGAGAAAATCAAAGATTTTTTTTTTAAGAGGACAAGGAGGATAAATGTGGATGAAAGACCCAGGACTAATAGCTAACTAACTTTGGAATATTAAACTATTTATAGTTAAAAGAGAGAGCTGCTGAAGTTCCAACCTCAGCCAAGGGGATGCAGAGAAAACTGACGGACAGCTGACAGCACACGGTGGGTAATGGCTCACAGACACATGAAAGATGCGTGCCGTGTATGAGCACCATTCCAGGGAACTGCTGCTACAAACTTCCAACTATATGCACATGGACACTGTAAATACCTTAAGCAGAACACTCACTGGGACACTCCTATAAGAAGAATATAGAGTTATATAAAATGCTGTTAGAATCTGAGAGCTTAATTTTGCAGACATGTAACTCATTGACATAGTCCTTACCAACAGTCCCAGTGAATTTACTCACATTAGTAAGGACTGAGAAATTCAATTGTTACAGATCAGGTTCAGGCATTAGTTGCAGTCAGACTGCTGAAAACTAATGGCCAGATCTGACAAGTTTCTGCTGACCTGATTTGATGATTAAAAGGTTAGGGCTATATCTGCTCCTATCTCCTGAAATGTAAGGAGTATTTTGTTCCTATGCTATATGCTAAGAATTCTGCATCACAAGTTTGAAATCACACATTGTTTGTTTTGCTTCTGTAATGTTTTGGGGGTGGGGGGGAGTGAGGGAGAGGGCTAGGGACTTCATGTATGTTTGTAAATAAACAAGAATATATCTAGAAAATCCCTCGCTCTATCATCAATTTCTCCTCCTTATGAAAACAACATTATAGGGCTCTGAACTTTGGCTATCCTGTGGATCAAAAGGGATAACATTATTAAATTGAGCACAGTACTCATATGTGTTACATACACTACTTCTCATTTCAGTAACTTAGGAACCAGGTGGCAAGAGCTTCAAATGTATATTTATTACCTGCACCTTTTGCTGATGTATTTGTATTTTTCTGAATTTCCATTTTATTATCTGCAACAAAATCTTCCTATGTAAAAAGAGAAAAGAAAGAAAATACTTCACAAAATTTTTACTGGATTCTCAATACAAATAATCATATAAAACTGTTAAACTGAACTGATTTGACCCTAAGATGCTAGGAGGAGCCCTTGTCTTTGATCAAGACATTGTGTAATTTTTAAACACAAAAATCTTAATTTAGTGATAAGGATACCCACAATCCTAAAAGCATGTAAATAGGAAGTTAAGGGAAAGTTTCTTATATTCCTCACCACTTTTATTTTGCTCATGAAACTGCCAATAACACACACCAACACTACATGAGATATTTGCTTTCATTTCCACCCAGTATTTACCTATCTTAAAACTTTTATTGCAACCTTTTACACTTCAGTATCAACAGCTGGGCACGTGTGATTGTAATACATTCTATACCTGTGGGAAGTTAATCTGCCTCCTTGGTTTTTTTTTTTTTTTTTGTTTTTTTTTTTAAGATTGCTGTCAAATAAAAACGCTGCTGCAACTTTAAATATGGCACAATTATTTTCCCATAAAAATACTTTAGTCCACGTTCTGGATTACAAATAATAATTCCTCACATTTAGGACCCAATCTTGCAAATGGTTATGAATGTGAGTACTCTTTCATGTGACTAGTCCCATTAAGTTAATTTATAGTAATCATTTGCATGACATCATTAGGTAAAGGGCCCAAATTCTGCATCAGAGCATAAATCTTCCGAATGATGATATTTGCTCTTTTAGGCTGCGTCTACGCTATCAAGGTCTTTTGGAAAATAAGGCCCTTTTTCAAAAGAACACATGCAGTGTTCACCCACAAAATGCATTCTTTCAATCTGAATCAAAAGAATGCAGCTCTTCTGGAAGCCCTCTTTCGCTCCCAGATCAGGAAGACCACCTCCTTTCGAAAGCTTCTTTCAAAAAAGAGCATGTGCGGATGCGCCGCAGGCCCTTTTTTCAAAGGACTAGTCCTCATGGCACTGGATTTTTTGATCCATCACCCATTCTTTCAAAAGACCAAGGGCTGTGTGGACTCTCTCGAAAGACCAGTCTGATCTTTCAACCCACTTTTTTGTGTGTGGATGCACTCTTTTGAAAGCAGATCTTCTGGTAGAGATCTTCCAGAAGACCATCTTTCAAAAGATAGCTTAAGTGTAGATGGAGCCTTAGGGTATGTCTACAAAACATGTTGAAATAAACTATTCCAGAATAGCTATTGGCTATTTCGAAATATGGCATCTACACACAGAGCCTATTTTGCAACAGAGCCATTGGACACACTATGGCTTATTTCAAAATAGGCTCTGTTCCCTGTCTATACAGCCCTCATTTCAAAATAGCTGTTTTGAAATAGGCACTATTCCTTGTATAATGAGGTTAACCAAGTTTGAAATAAACCAACTGCTATTCAAAATTAGATGCTAGGATAGGATAGTTATTTCAAAATAACAACTGTTATTTTGAAATAACTGCTGTGTAGACCTACCCATGGTGTCTGTAAATGTGATGTTGAAATAATTTCCTACGTTTCTGTTAAGAATGGCCTAGATAGCAAGGAAATCCGAAGTTAGACACTTATATCTCTCACCTACTACTAAGATGCTACCCAAAATTTACCAATGTTACCAGATTTAGGTTATAAAATGAAGAATAACTTGTTCAAATAAAATATTTTGTAGAGATGATTTAGGATACATAATGTAACTGAGTTGAAATTTGTCCAGAACATCAGGACTATCATGTACTCTCTTTCATTTTATGAAACACTGGAGTTCATTCTCAAATTTGACACTTTTCACCTCAGTCTCAACAAAGATATCAATTACCTTAAGCATTACAAGAACAGTTTCCCCACCGTTGGTATTCATAGTGATTTCATGGGATTTCAAACGAAAGACACTGCAGCCCATCAGCACCATTTTATCACACTAGTTCAATATATAACTCTATTGAAAATAAACTGTTTGAGCCGTAAAATTGAGAAGAGAAAAAAAAAAACTAAAGAACTATATGTAATTTTATCTGACTATCTTTGGCAACTGAATGTTTCATGAAAACTTTGTAATAGAAGACAATATAAATGGTTAATGACCCTTTTCAAGAGAGTTCAAATGGTAAAAAATATTTTTAGATATAAATAGCACGTAGCAATCTCAGAGTCCTTACGTTTATTTGCTGGTCTTGTTCTTCTGGATCATCTTGGTCCAGTCTGACTAATTGCGTAGGTACCTTACAGTCTCCTTGCTTTAACAAATTTTTATCAATATTTTCCATTCGTTCTCTCTCGGTTGTCACTTTAACTTTCAGCATATGAAAAGGGGTTGGCACCTCACCTACATTTAGATACATAGGCTCTCCCTCAAATATCATTGTGTCACAATCACCCTCTTTAAAACCAGGAGGCTGGTAATCAGGTGGTGTAACTGGCGAAAAAAATAAAATGAAATATGCTATAATTTGATTGTGTGTTCTTAATCTTGTAAAAAAATTAAATAACTCTTTTGGAGTAATACTCTATTCAATTTATTTCATAATTAGCTTGTGCTAAATAAAAACCTATTTTACTACACAACAGAAAAACTCTGATTGAAATATTTCATACACACAAAAAGATAAACTCAAAAACCAGTACTTTTATAAAGCTGTGATATACAGGTTGATCCTCTCTTGTCCGGCACCCTTGAGACATAACCAGTACTGAACAAGAGAATTTGCTGGACTACGGGAGGTCAATATGGTCCAGCAGCATAACCAACATTTCCACTGCTTAGTGGGCTCTGAGAAGACATTTAGGGGTAAATTAGAGCTAAATAACAGCACAGAACAGTGAGAGCCAGGACTGATGGCTGTAAACAAACTTTGTGGGACCATCAAAACAAGAAAGCAGTCCAGTAGCACTTTAAAGACTAACAAAATAATTTATTAGGTGATGAGCTTTCATGGGACAGACCCACTTCTTCAGATCATAGCCATACCAGAACAGACTCAATATTTAAGGCACAGGGAACCAAAAGTAGTAATCAAGGTTGACAAATCAGAAAAAAATTATCAAGGTGAGCAAATCAGAGAGTAGACGGGCGGGGCGGAGTCAAGAATTAGATTAAGCCAAGTATGCAAAAGAGCCCCTATAATGATTTTAGGTAATTTTAGGGGCTCTTTTGCATACTCGGCTTAATCTAATTCTTGACTCTGCCCCCACACTTCTGCCCCTCTACTCTCTGATTTGCTCACCTTCATAATGTTTTTCTGATTTGTCAACCTGGATTACTATTTTTGGTTCTCTGTGCCTTAAATATTGAGTCTGTTCTGGTATGGCTATGGTCTGAAGAAGTGCGCCTGTCCCATGAAAGCTCATCACCTAATAAATTACTTTGTTAGTCTTTAAAGTGCTACTGGACTGCTTTTTTGTTTTGATAGTATGTAGACTAGCACGGCTTTCTCTCTGTTACCATTCAACATTTATGGGATCATGGGAGGCTTGGCCACACCCACGATAGATGGTCATCTGGCTAACTAAAATCATGCCGGATTACAGCTTTTATTTCATTATTTTCTATCCCTCTGTTAAATTCTCTTTGTTTCAGTTATCAGTTATCATTCATTAGGATTTTCCAGATCTGAAGGCCTGTTCCACGAAAACTCATCACCGAATAAATTATATTGTTAGTCTTTAATGTGCTACAGGACTGGTTTTTTTTTTTTGGTTTTGTTTTGTGAAGATACAGACTAACCTGTCGAAAGACTAACAGCCATTTCAGTGGGATACAAAACTATGTCTAACTTTTACACACACAGTTTGGTCCTTGTTTACATTGAAATATACTTCTATGCTTTCCTTTACAGAGATATATCATGTTCAGAATGCTTCTGAAAATGTCATAAAGTCAAATGTCTTGGTTTTATTTTCCAGACTAACATACTGAGGTACAATTTTTACGTATTGAAGGTGAAATCTTGATTCTGCTGAATTCACTGGCATATCTCCAAAAGATTCCAACAGGCCCAGAATTTTACCCCAAGAACTTTGAAAAATTAGAACTCTTCAGATGTACATACATATGGGAAAGCCAATGTCCGCATAGCTTTAACATTCATAAAAAATTACATGAAACGCTGTTTCAGTATATTTATTTATACACTAAATAAATCAAAATAATTTGGAAAGAGTACCTTCATCATAATAAAAAAGCTTCATAGTCAAGCAGACATCATTAGGTAAAGGGCCCAAATTCTGCATCAGAACATAAATCTTCCGAATGAGGAGGATGCTTGCTTTCTTAGTGTCTGTACAGGTGATGTTGGAATCACTTCCTTTATTTTTACTAGGAATGAACGAAGTATTCAGATCTTTTATGGGAATGACATTGTTTCTAATGTTATAAATAAACAATTAATTGCTTACAATAAGTGACTATAAATATTTCAGGTTAGAAAACATCACACTACTAGCTATGTAAATCCTTGTAAAGTAAATAAGATGTGAATTTATAGAATCCTAGGGCTGGAAGGGACCTTAGGAGGTCATTTAGTCCAGCCCCCTGCCCAAAGCAGGATCAACCCTAACTAAATCATCCCAGCCAAGACTTTCTCAAGCTGGCACTTAAAAACATCTAGACATGGAGACTCCACCACTTCTATAGGTAAAGCATTCCAGTGCTTCACACCCTTCTGGTGAAATAGTTTTTCCTAATATCCAACCAAGACCTCCCCTACTGCAACTTCAGACCTTGCTCCTTGTTCTGCCATCTGTCATTACTGCCTTCAAGCTGGGCAGCTCTACTTCTGCAAAGACTGGGGAGAGGTGCCCAGTCAGGATACTCTGTGGAGAAATCCCCCCTACACTGCACACACTCGCATTTGCCTGGCTTTTCTCCCTCCGTATACTGGAGCTCTGAGCAACGATGCTGCTCTCTGACATACATCGCAACTCCTCTTCCTTATCTCCCCTGCCTGTCCTTCCTGAACAGTTTATACCCTTCTATGACAGTGCTCCAGCTATGCAAGTCATCCCACCAAGTCTCTGTTATTCCAATCACTTCATACTTCTTTGTCTGTGCTAGGGCCTATAATTCTTCCTGTTTGTTTCCCAGGCTTCTTGCACTTGTGTACAAATACCATAGATAGTTAGGTGATTGTCCTGCTTTCACTATTCGAACCAGGGGTCCTCCTTTGTTGTTCCTTGCCCCTTCCCCACTTACCTCAGTGTTTGTGTCACCATCCCCTGACGAACCTAGTTTAAAGCCCTCCTCACTAGGTTTGCAAGCCTGCCCGTGAAGATGCTCCTTTCTCTCTCCATTAGGTGGATCCTGTCTCTTCATAGCACATCTCATTCTCAGCACATCTTAGGATCAAATCCTAAATTAGGGGCTTTAGCTAGTTATGGACCCAATCTCTGTTCTTCATTAGAGAGAAAAGGTGGGTGAAAGAATATCTTTTATTGGACCAAATTCTGCTGCAGAAAAAAACGAGCTTTTGAGCCACACAGAGCTCTTCTCCAGGTCTGGAAAAGGTACTTTGGATCAGTGTTGCAGCAAAATGAACAGTGGAACAGACTGCTTAGCATGAGTAGTTAGGACTTATTCTAAGGGATGAAAATGGAGTGGCCTATTAACACCTTTACTGTCACAGGACAACAAAGGTGGTGTTAGTGGGTTACAGACTGTTGTAATCAAGCAATATATACACAGTGTCTTTCTTCAGTCCATGATTTTTAGCAAAGTTATAAATTTAAGCTTCCAGGCTCATCTTTTGAAAGAACTGTGCAGGTTTTCTTTGAGGATTATGACTGATAGAGTGATTGCTTTATGAGAACTGTTCACCACACACAAAAAGGAACACCCTTTATCATTTTCGCATGTGAGTTAATTCAAGAGTGATTATTTGGCTTCACACAAACAGTTGTTATTTGGGCGTTTAGTGAAAACTGTTTTGTGGTAGATGCGTAGGTGTATGTTGATCTTTCTTGCACTGGAGAGACATTTGCAGGATTTGCAGCTGTCCTTACAGGGCCTAGTGCCACTTGGAGTTAGTATGTACTGATCTTTGGGGAGTTTGCTTCTGATGAACTCGGAGAGGTTGTGGGGCCAGAAGTGGGGTTCAGGAAAGATTTCTCTCAGGATGGGGTCCCCACCGAGTATAGGTTGTAGATGATGATATCTCAGAAGGATTCCAGTTGGGAGGACAGGTGACAATTAGTGGTGTAAAGTGGAGGTTTTATTTCAGTATTGAAACTGGTTCTCTTGGGGTATTTAGATGGCCCATTCCCTATGCAATCTACTTCACTGCTGGAGTGTTCTTATTTGGTGAAGGTGTTTGTGTTTCTGTCTTTGGTGTCAGGTCATATGATTCTTTTTTCTAATGATTGTCAGTGGGGACTTGATAATTGTGAATGGTGTCACAATCATCATGAAAAAATTATTTGAGGAGATGGTGGAAGAATTCATCTAAACCTCCACATTAGTGTTGTATCGCATGCTGTGGTAAGATACAGTTTCAGTCCTTTGGGGAGCAGAGCTAATTCAACTCCAGCAAAGGGTGGTCTTGATAAATCTATTATGTTCAGGTGTTGTGTAGTGCTTAGGTTTCTTTGGCACTCTCCATGGCTCAAAAACATGCTTCCTTTATCAACATAAATTAGTCTAATAAAAATTAACCTAGAATTGACATGGCTACAATTACAGTGCATACCGTACTTTATATTAAACTACCAGATTTACCAGGTGTTGGGTGGGTCCATAAAACGTCACTCACCTCTGGTAACTGTTGTTCTTTGAGATGTGCTGTTCATGTCCATTCCACACTGGGTGTGCACAGCAGCCGGAAGATTCTTCCCCTTGGTGGTAGCTGTAGGGTCAGGCTGGATATGTCCCCTGGAGTGGTGTCTTCATGGCACCCAACATAGGGCCCTGCCAACACACTATCTCCCCACCCTCCATTCCTTCTTGCTGGCTACTCTGACAGAGAGGATGAGGGGAAGGATATTGGAATGGATATGAACAACACATCATGAAAAACAAAGAGTTACCAGAGGTGAGTTACCATTTTTTCTTCTTCAACTAATTGTTCACATGCATTCCACCTTGGTTGAATTCCAAGCTGACATTAGGAGGTAGGGTTGGAGTTATGAACTGAATCACAGGGCTGGAAGGGACCTCAGGAGGTCATCTAGTCCAGCCCCCTGCTTCAAGAAGGATCAACCCCCACTAAGTCATCCCAGCCAGAACCTTATCCAGCTGGGACTTAAAAACCTCAAGGGACAGAGAAACCACCACCTCTCTAGGCAACGCATTCCAATGCTTCATCACCCTTCTGGTGAAGTAGTTTTTCCTAATATCTAACCTACACCTTTCCCTCTTCAACTTCAAACCATTACTCCTTGTTCTGCCACCCGACACCACTGAAAACAGTTTCTCACCCTCCTTTTTAGAGCTCCCCTTCAGGAAGTTGAAGGCTGCTATTAAAATCACCTCTAAGTCTTCTCTTCTGTAAACTAACCAAGCCCAAATCCCTCAGCCTATCCTCATAGATCTCGTGCTCCAGAGCCTTAATCACTTTTGTTGCCCTTCGCTGAACCTGCTCCAGCAAATCGACATCCTTTTTATACTGTGGGGCCCCAACAAAAGGCCTCATCATCTATCATATGGCAAGTGACTGCATACTGTGCTGCAAAAGCATGAATAGATGACCAGGTCACAGCTCTACGTATTTTAGGTACTGGGTACATGAACCAGAAAAGCCATAGAAGAGGCTTGCACTCTGGTGGAGAGTGACTTATTAGGTGATGAGCCCCCCTGCCAAGCTGTAGCAAGGTGAGATTCTCTGAGAGTGGACTGGCTGAACTTTCTTCCTGCCAGCAATGGTAACAAACAATCAAGATTTCCTAAAAGGTGTAGTTCTATATATAGTAGAGCCTCAATTTACATGAGGGTTCGGTTCCCATGTTCCCTTGCATTATTTTGAATTTCATGTAGGTTGGGCGGAGGGGGTGGCTTTTTCCCTGGTGGAACACATGTTCTGCAGCCGGGGAAGCAGCAGGAGCACCTGGAGCTCCTTTTGAAAGGTAAGTCTTGCGGTTGGGGGGAGCAGGTGGGGAGGGTTAAACCTGTCGATTTGCTGGGGCCATGGGAAGGGGACACGGGGTTAAGCCTGGGGTGGGTTAGAGCGGTGGGGGTGGAGTTGAGCAGGAGCCTCATGCAGGAGAGGGGCAGCTGAACTGGGGCACGGGTGGGGTTGAGCTAGAGCCACACGCGGGGTGGTGAGCCAGCCTGTGGAGGGTTTGAACCAGGACTAACGGGGACTGAACTGGAGCCACACACGGGAGGGGTTTGAACCGGGGTGGAGGGGGAGTGAACTGGAATCGTGCATGAGGGGTGGTGAGCCAGAGCTAGAGCTGAGCATGGGGGTGGAGGGTCAGACAGAGCGGGGCTGGGGAGGGAGGGGTTGAACCGGGGCTGTGCGGGGTCAGGGGCATTGAGCCAGGGCTAGAGGGAGCAGCATTTTGAGTTGCACTTAACTTGTGTTAATGTGAATTGAGTGCAACTTGAAATTGTGCATTTTGAGGGTTTACTGTATTTGTAAAATGTCAAGGCTAAACAATCATCTGGGGAGTGTAGGGTCTGTTTCCTAGCATTAGAGTGCAGCTTATGGTAAAAGACTGGTAGAGATATGTTCTGGTTGATGTGGAAAGAGGAGACAACCTTCAGCAGGAGTATCAGAAGTTCCAGCTAACCTTCACTGGCAGCAAGAAGGAACTGGGGGCGGGGCAGAGAATCAGCAGGCCCTGTATTGGGTGCCATGAAGATGCCACTCCAGGGGGTGTCGAGGCTGATCCTATGGCTACCTGCTAGAGGAAAATATTTCTGGGTATTATGCATGCACATGCATGGGCATCTAATATGGAATGCACCTGAACAATCACTTAACAAAGAATTCAGGAATTCCATTTTGTTTCTTCATTCCTATAAACTCTAATCATTCACTATATTTTAACAAGAAAGGACTATAGTCAATTTGCAACAGAGAGGTAGCCATGTTAGTCTGTACTTCAACAAAACAAAGCAGCAGACATGTAGCACTTTAAAGACTAACAAAATGATTTATTCGGTGATGAGCTTTCACGGGACAGACCCACTTCTTCAGATCAATTTCATTTCCAATACAGACTGACATTTATAAGTACAGAGGAGCAAAAAGAAAAAAAAATGCCATAAAAACTGACAAATCAAATAGGATAGAGGGAAGGGTGTGAGAGGTGGGGGGGATGTTAATTGTCCTGTCTGAGATAATTACGAGCATCAAAGGGAGGGAAGCAGTCCTTGTAATGCATGAGGTAGTTGATATCTTTGTTCTTAGCACATGTTAATGTGTCAAATTTGAATACCCTAACTCAGAAATCTCTCGCTCTAATCTGTTGTTTGAAGCTGGTCTTCTGTGTGAGACAATACAGCATCATCATCTGCGAACAGCACGTCTCTGATGAGGACTTCTCGCACCTTAGACTTAGCTTTCAGCCGTGCAAGGTTAAACAGTTTCCCATCAGATCTTGTGTGCAGCAACATGCCCTCTGTTGAAGATCCAAAGGCATGCTTCAGGAGGAGTGCGAAGAAGATCCCAAACAATGTCGGAGCAAGCACGCATCCTTGTTTGACACCGCTCCTGATTCTGAAAGCATCCAATAATGCGCCGTCATATTGGATGGTTCCTCTCATGTTTTCGTGGAACGACTAGATCATCTTCAGTAACCGTGGAGGTTCTCCAAAAGCGTGCAAGGACTTTGGGCTTACTATAGGAGGATCGGAAAAGCAGCCACAACTCTGTCCAGACTCAGCAAGAGAGTGTGGAATAACAACAAGCTGTACACTCGCACCAAAATGCAAGTCTACAGAGCCTGCATCCTCAGCACCCTCCTTTATGGCAGCGAGACTTGGACCCTGTACGCCTGCCAGGAAAAGAGGCTGAACGTCTTCCACTTGCGCTGCCTCAGGTGCATCCTTGGAATATCATGGAAGGACAGAGTGACCAACACTGCCATCCTCGAGCAAGCTGGAATCCCAACCATGCACACCCTCCTCAGGTAGCGTCGACTCCGCTGGCTTGGCCACGTCCACAGGATGAACAATGGAAGGATTCCAAAAGACATCCTGTATGGTGAGCTAGCCTCTGGCAAAAGACCTCCCGGACGCCCCCAGTTGCGTTACAAAGATGTCTGCAAGAGAGACCTCAGAGAGGTAGACGTCAAGCTGGACAACCGGGAAGATCTAGCAGACGACCGCAGCAGATGGAGGCAGGGGTTACACAAGGGCCTTCAAAAGGGCGAGTTGAAGATCAGACAGCTAGCAGAGGAGAAGCGAGCGCACAGAAAGCACAATAAGGACTTGCCAGACACCCACTACATCTGCAAGATATGCCGCAAGGACTGTCACTCTCGTGTGGGTCTTTATAGTCACAATAGACACTGTAAATGAAGTCCTCAATTGAAACTTTAAAGGGTGCGATCCATAGTCTATGCAGACTGAAGGATGCCTACTAATCTGTTGTTAAATTCTCTCTTAACTAACATGGTTAAGTCCAACCTCCTAACCCGAGAAAGATTCTCACCAGCAATCGCAGGCTACACTACAGTAATACTAATTCTGGAACTTTTCCTTGCAACAAGCCCTGCTGCCAACTTTGTCCACATATTTATTCTGGGGATACCATCACTGGACCTAACCATGTTAGTTACAAGATCAAACGCACATTCTCGTGCACTTCCAGCAACATTATGTACGCTATTATGTGCCAACAATGCCCTGACACTATGTATATTGGTATGTATGTATAAGGACTTGCCAGACACCCACTACATCTGCAAGAGATGCAGCAAGGACTGTCACTCTCGTGTGGGTTTTTATAGTCACAATAGACGCTGTAAATGAAGTCCTCAATTGAAACTTTAAAGGGCGCGATCCATAGTCTATGCAGACTGAAGGATGCCTACTACTATGTATATTGGACAAAATGGGCAAAACCTTCACCAAAGAATAAATGGACACAGAGCAGACATCATGAAACTCAATACACATAAGCTGGTCAGTGAACACTCCAATAGAGTGGGCCATTCTGTTAAAGATCTGAGAATGTGTGTCCTGCAACACTGAGAATTAACAACAGATTAGAGCAAGAGATTTCTGAGTTAGAGTACCTATTCAAATTCGACACATTAACACATGGTATGAACAGAAACATCAACTACCTCATGCATTACAAGGACTGCTTCTCTTCCTTTGATGCTCCTAATTATCTCAGATAGGACAATTAACATTCCCCCACCTCTCACACCCTTCCTTCTATCCTATTTGATTTGTCAGTATTTATGGCATTTTTTTTCTTTTTGCTCCTCTGTACTTATAAATGTCAGTTTGTATTGGAAATGAAATTGATCTGACGAAGTGGGTCTGTCCCACAAAAGCTCATCACCAAATATATACTTTTGTTAGTCTTTAAAGTACTACATTTCTGCTGCTTTGTTTTGCTATTGTCAATTTGGTTTCCAAGACCACTGCCATCTTGTTTCCAAACCTTAAGCATTGATTTAGCTGTGCCAAAACAGAGCACTACTCCAAATTTCTCCATTTTTATCTCCTTCCTGTAAGGTTTATTAAGAAGCAATCCAAATTCAGGTTCATCCTAACTTTCCTGGCTCATCTTGTTTCTGTCTTTCTCAATGTTCACTGAGTTATGTCAGTTTTGAGGACTGTACTTGTTTTGATGATTCTGTCTTTTTTCTGTTTGGCTTAATTACAAGCAATCCCATTCCACACACATCCTGTTCTCCTGGCAAAACGGAACCTTTATGTTGCTTTAATTTGAGATAAGACAAACCTATATACCAAATTTGGTGGTCCTTGCTCTTACCAGTTAGAAGGCATTCTTGATCAGACAAACTGTCTAAAATATATACTAGATTGTGTTTGAAAAACTTTTATCCTCCAATATACAAGAGAAGGAAAATGGTACACTTCCAGACTCCAATCCTGTTGAGATGTACAAACGTACTTAACCTTATGTGTTGGAGGTAGTTCTATTGACTCCAATGAGACTACTCACAGATCATAAAGTTGAGCATACATGTAAATCTTTTGAGGACCAGGGATCAAGTATGTTAAATGAATGAGCAATTTGTGTCCGGAGAGAACTAGGGGATTTGTGTTAAATAAGCGCTTCCTACATTTTTAATTTTTTGTATTGATACATGCAAATTCCTAAATCTAGATAGCACTTTTAAAAAGTACTAATCCCAAACTATTTATGTGTTTGCACACTTGTGTAGTGGTAATCAAAAGAGTAAACAGAGAGCACTGTGAAATCTGTATATCAACTAGCATACTAAGTAAAATATCCAGCTAATATGATACTGTACCTTCAAGATAGCTACAACTAGAAAGTATGTTTCCTTACTGAACTTAATCATAAAATTCATCTTCCAAAAATTAAAGTTAAGAAATTACAGCAGTATGTTGGCTCAACCTATTATTGAAAGATATTGTTCATTTCTCTCTGCTATGCAGTTAAGAGGACAATACCTGGTGAAATCCATTACCGGCCCATTGCTGGTGTACTTGAATTTGAACTGATAACATTCTGTAATTGTCTAAATACAAAACACAGTAATTATGGGTCTAATACATACAGTAACAATTGTTAAGAAGTGAAATACAATATTGCTTCCTGTTTCTGGAAATATTCTACCCTTGCATTCTGATTTCCACATGTCAGGCAAAAGTTATAATCCATCATTACACTGACATTTCCATGGATTACAGCAGTCTAATGTCATAAAGATTCATTTTGACTTTTTAATGCATGGATTATTTATACAATTACTGTTGCCATAAAATAAAATCAGTGTCACTAGTCTCCTACAGCAGCCATATATCATAAGAAAAAACACCAGTGTGAACTGAAATTTTTAAAAGAAATATTTCAATTTCAATTCAAATATATTAGTAGTCGCCATTATTCGACAAATTTCATATATATCATACAGTGCAAGAGTGACACCCAGTGGCTAGTTAGTGTCTTGCTTGACATAATGGTATTTGCTGTATAGATTTACAAAGAAACTCCCCTTGTGGACATTCAATTTCATAATTGTTCACGAAGGGATTTTTGGACTTACCTCTGAAGTGTCTGGTGCTGGTTACGTCAGAGACAAGATAATTGGACTAGATATCAAGTATGGAAATGCTTACGTTAGGATATATCTTCTTTAGATAAATAATAGCGTGAATTTGGACCACATGGGAAATATTCTATATACCAGTACAAGCAAATTTTAATGTGAATGTTACTATCATCAGTCAACCTTAAATATTGTATTAGGCTTACGTGAGGATCTTCTGCATGGGTGTACACCTATATTTTAAAAATAAATATGTAAATATGAGAATAAATAAAATAAATATAGCATGTATAAATATATGTTTTGAGAGGTTTGTAAATATTTTAAAGACACTTACCGCAAGGACAACCATTCTTAGCTATTTAAAACAGAATTAATGAAAGAAAAGCAATAAATTAAACGTATCTTATAAAATAATCCTACTCATCTACTCTAGGGCAAACTAAAAAAAAGTGGAAATTAGGGCCCTGGTTTACAAAAGCCATACAAATCTATATTACAAAAGATATATGCATGTGCTTAACTTTAAGCAGATACTTAAGTACCAATGACTTCAGTCTTTGCTGAATATGAAAGCTTTCCTGAATCAGCAACATTTTTCCAAAGTCATATTTCAGGCATCAGAGCCAGCACCTCAGATGATATAAACTGCACAGAAGTCTTTACTATGAAGATTTATGGGCCACACCCTGTCAGACGCTGAGCACCTGGAACTGCCACTAATTGTCACATCTAAGTAAAATGCAGTTATTTTGTAAATAGTAGGCCAAAAACCACAAGAGACAGCTATTACAAGTATACAAATGCATGTTATAGTACAGTATATTATAACAATGATACTGGAAGACTTACGTATTTTTTCTGTAAAGCATCATAACATCCTAACATCCTGCAAAAAACAAATAATACTGTCTGTTTACTACTAATTACCATTTTGATCTGCTGATTACATAAAAAAAACCTACAAAATTAATTTCTTGGATTTATATTCTTAAATTTAAAATACAGTGGTAACAAACTCTATTATTTTTGTCATTTTATTTGTATTTATAGACACAACTAACTATAATGTTTACAATACCCAAAAATATACCAGGCTCTTGAAAGAAAAAGTACAAATTTAAATTAAATTGTATGCCTGTCATTTTCAAAGACTTTGAAACGTGTGTTCATAAATCAGTGGATACGTTTAACTATTTCACTTACATCTATGCATCTTTTAAGCACAAAACCAAAACAATTTTTAGTCTTGGTGCAGTTTATTTAAAAGTTTTAGCTATATTTTATGCAAAATATACAAAAACAGATACCAAAATATATAAGTAACCAAGAACTCATCAATAATTTACCACTATCTAATGGAACTTTAGAAAAAAGAGTAAGAATCAGTCTTACACAGTACAGCAAACTCTTTCATATCTGGCCTTCTATTATCCAGAACCATCAAATAACCGACATTTTAACCATAAGTAAATTTTAGTTACATTTTCCGTAAGTACATAATAGTGAAAGTAAATACAAATAAATACAGGAGATACAGTATAAGTTTACAGTGTACAGTACTACTGTTGTTGGTAAATAAAATACTCTGCATACATTTTTGATTGTTTCTTAATATCTAATCTTGTTTTTCTTTAGTGTTATGTAATGCTAGGTATACATCTCTATTATCCAGAATATTTGAATATCCAGCAACCTCCCAGTCCCATGGAGTTTACTGTATATACAAAAAACTTACACCAGGAGGAACTCTCTAGTTCAGCAACATCTGTAATCCAGCCTGATTCTAGTTACCTGGACGACCACGTATCATGGGTGTGATCAAGTTTCCCGCAGTCCTGCAAAGTTTGTTCACAACCAATAGTCCTGGCTCTCAGTGTTCTGTGCTGTTATTTAGCTGTAATTTATCCATAAATGTTTTCTACAAGCACAGTAAGCAGTGGAAGTGTTGGTAAATCTGGGCTAGACAATGTTGATCTCCCATGATCTGTAAATTTCCCTCATTCGGCAGTGGTCAGGTACTGAGGGTGCCAGACTAGAGAGGTTTAACCTGTAGACCTATCCAGTTACAGAATTTTAAAAGTGAAATTCTCCTCTTTTGTAATGCTTAAGATATTAATCCTCAAAATTTTAAGTTATAAAAATATAGTAGATTCAAAGTTAATGAAAATATTGTATCCGAGCCTCAAACAGTAAAGAATGGGGGCTGAATTCTCCACTCCCTATCACTTTAGGCAGTCATTTATACAAGTGAAAAGTTAAAATTTAAAGCATTACGATTCTCATTTGTTAGCATTTTACATCCACTTTGTGTGGTAGGAGTGACTAAAACACAACAAGAAATTGGGTTCTGAGAAAACTGTGAAGAGGCATATTCTTGGCGTGAAATAATTTTTGCATTAACTTGTTTTCGGTTTTGTTTTTTGGTTTTGTTTTTTGCATTTTTTTTTTCATTAACCCCTGTTCTGCAGGTTGCTTCTGGATGTGCCTAAATTAAACTGTTAGTCATCCCATTGGTTTCAAGAAGAATGCTCACATTTCAAGTCTTAAATATGCTTAAGCACCATCCTACTGAGTCCCAAAACTGTACATCTTTCCATAAAATCAAATATGCACATCATATATTACTGAAATGCATACATTCAGATTTTCCAATGCAAAAAATTTGTATACCAAAACAATAAATACTGAACATTAAATATACCTCATGCTCATTACTCACCAACAGTGAGTGAACATTTTAATTTTCAGACTTGATGTGTTATATATTGTTATGTATGCTCTAGAACTGACATACCATTTCACCAACTGAGTGGACCCAGGACAGTTTTTGTCTTCCCTCAAAATTTTGACGCAGAGGTCTAAAACAAATAAACAAAACTTAGATAAATATATAGTTACAATACTAAAAAAAAGTTAGCTCAGATAAGCACTGTAAAATTCTTTGCTACAAAAACAAATATATTATATCAAAGGAATCTGAGAAACAGCATATTACCATCTAGATATCTTGTTCCATAGGCACATTCTGGAAAAATTCCTCTTAAATAAGTAATACAAGATACTGATACTGCTAGGAGTCTCTTCACCAATACCAAAGACTGCTGTTCAGTACATATTTTATTAGGAAATATTACTGCACTCTAAAATTTAAAGAAAGACAAAAAGAGGAATTAATCTCCAGGATACAGGTTATTTATTTACATCCAGTTGCTTTTCATATATTGAAAACAAAACCTCTTACCTGATTAGCCAAATATAACACTTATTTTATTGATAAAAGAACTACCATATCCAGCCTTTTCTTGTTCATCTCCCCTATTGAACAGTTACACAGTGTGTATTTAACTTTTTGCACTGTAAATTGTTTTACTGACTTGAAAGTACATGCTTAACTCTTTGCAGTGTCAGGACCTCTGTGTTTAACTGAACCCTGTGAACTTTCACTACTGTGCATAGTTCAATAAAAGTAGTTACAGCAATAAAACTTACATCTGAATAACACTGTGGCTGCATCTACACTAGCAAGTTATTTCAAACGATTTTTCGAAAGGCAGCTCTTTTGAACGATCCCAGTGTCTACACAAAAAAAGTGTTCTTTAGAAAGTAAATCGAAAGAACATGGCACTCCTTTCTAAATCACTCTTTCCCTTTTCAAGAAGAACACCTTCATTCGAAAGCTTTGTTTGAAAGCTTGGTTATAAAATAAAACTGGTTTTGAAAGCTTCTTTCGAAAGAAATGTGTGTGGTTAACTGTCCCCTGTGGTGGTACCTAGACTACTTTACAGAGAAATAGTAAGTGCTCTCTACAGCCTAAGCAGAAAGCCAGCTGGCCTTTAGCTCAGGCTGTAGAGTTGCCTGTGTAATTGCCCAAAGAAGACTCAAATCTGGAACCTCTGGAGCTAAAGGCCAGCTCTCAGCTTAGGCTGAGAGGACACATTCTTTCTCTGTCTAGGTACCACTTATGGGACAGTGAACCACACCTAGGTGTGTGGGTTACACCTGCATTAAACTGAAGAGGTTCCAGTCTTGAGTCTGCCTGAAGACAGTTACAGAGGTATCTACAGGGCCCGTTTCTTCGATCCCTGGCCCATTCTTTCAAAAGAGCAGGGGCTGTGTGGACGCTCTCTTTCGAAAGAAGATCTTTTGGAAGAGATCTTCTGGAAGGACTTATTTCGAAAGATCTCTGTAATGTAGACATGCCCCTTCTGTTTATACAAATTATATGACTGAACATTTCAAGCATAATCACTAAAACAGTCCTAACAATAACTACATGGTATTTCTGACAGCTCAAATCAGTTGTGAAATGTATAAAAATGAACAGAGCCATACCATAGAATTTCTCTGCATCTGGGCAGTTGCCATACTGTCACTCTTTTCCTATCTGTTAATAACAATGAGATGTTAATAAAGTTAATTTGCACGTTAATTACACATACATATGTAGATCCTACTCTGTTTTCAGAACACAAGCCTGGATACATACAGATATTTATGCTCCTATCTTCCAATGAAATCAATCCAGGTTAGGAGTCTGAATGAAAAACTTTACTCAATGGTCAGTAATGACCCATTTTTATCCCACTGATTTCAACCTGTGTGAATGAGAATCACTCATGGGAGTAAAGAGCTAGTTTTTGCTCTGGTTTACACTACAGACATCTTTGACATAGCTACGTCACTCAGGGGTGTAAAGAATGCAGACAGAATTCCCCATCACAAATTAAAAAAAAACATTTACCAATATAGTTTGTTTTGTCCATGGGAGATGATGTTAGTAAAGGTGAAAAATACAACTGTGCAGGTGTAGATGCAGCCACACTAGGGGCTGTCTGCACTAGAAAATTGGATCGACTCAACTTCAGTGCTTTTTTTTTGTGATGGTACATACTGGTATGGTGTACGGGGGGGCCAGGAGCTGGAGCCCCCCACCAGCCTACCAAAGCGCAGGGTAGGAGTCGGAGCTCCCGCTTGCACTGCAGCAGCACAGGGCCAGAGGAGCCCTATGGCAAAGCAGGCTGGGAGCCAGAGTCCCTGAGCCCAAAGGAGAGCAGGCTAGAAGCTGGAGCCCCCCTGGCCGTGCAGCAGTGCCACGGTGGGATGCTGCCATGGGGCTGGGAGGCAGAGCCTCTGTGACCCACAGCAGATTGGGGCTGGGACATCTCCTCTCCATCAGCCCCAGTTAATGGGAGCAGGCACAGGAGGATGGGGAGGACCAAAGGGGAGACAAGGAGCTATACTGGCTGTTTGTTTTTTTTCAAATACAAAAAAGAACACTATTTAACTGTATCCACTTTGGAGTCTGAAAAATCCATACCTGCACCACATATGCCATATCTACACTACCACTTTACTGCACTGCAACTTTTTCACTCAGCTATGTGAAAAAATAACCACTGAGTGCAGCAAGAACAGCACCAGTGTAAACAGGCTCTCTATTACCTACACCTGTTGTTCAGGTGGTTTACAGAGAGTACTGAGAGAACTCCCGTCTAATGCCAATGCAATGGCCATACTTTCACTTTAAAGTGCTGCCATCGCAGTGCTTTAACGTTCTGTGTAGATTTAAAGATAATTAAGCCAATATGTTCCTATGTAGACAGTGCTAGGTTGATGAAAGGATTCTTCAGTGGACCTAGGTACTGCTTCTCAGAGGGGCACATTACCAATGGCAATAAAAACCCTCTGTTGGCATAGAGTCTATGCCCATGGTACTCAACCCATGGCCTGGTTGCAGGTCAATTAGCACACAGCCTCAGTCCATGTGACCGCCTCAGGGCCAGACAGGTACTACATATCATGTTGAAGCACAATGCATAATGAGCTGCACGTAAGACCGACAGTGATGAATAGGTAGTAACAGAGAGTAAGCCGTGCTAGTCTATACACTATCAAAACAAAAAGCAGTCAAGTAGCACTTTAAAGACTAGCAAAATAGTTTATTAGGTGAGCTTTCGTGGGACAGACCCACTTCTTCAGACCATAGCCAGACCAGAACAGACTCAATATTTAAGACACAGAGAACCAAAAACAGTAAGCAAGGAGGACAAATCAGAAAAAGATAATCAAGGTGAGCAAATCAGAGAGTGGAGGGGTGGGGGGGAAGATCAAGAATTGGTATGGATTGGTAAGAATTGATGAATAGGTAGGAATGCTGGCACAATTTCATAGTTGGGGGTACTGAGAGCCACTGCACCAAACCATAAACCCTGGATATGATGGAAACCACATCAAGGTATGGGATGTTGCAGCACCTCAGACGTACTGCTAGTACTTATGTAAATAGGTTGAGAACCACCGTTTTATGCTGTATTGTTTCATGTGTGGCCAATTCCTGGAACTGTTTTGCAAGCATAGCATACCAGCAAAGGGCTCCTAGCGTAGGCATGGTGCTCAATCTGGTCCATGCTTAAAAATCAGATCATTCTAATTATGTCCCTCAGGCTTCTAAAACATTCTGCACCCTAAGCAATCTAGTTACATTAGGGCTCTCAAACTGAGAGTTAGTACCCCAACCTAGATCAAAATCATGTAATGGCATCATCAAGATTGACACTGGTCTCAGCAAGTGAGAAATCCAAGCCCCATAGCCTAGGGCTAAGGTTACATGCCCCTACCCAGGGCAGAAGCCATTGGACTTCAGCCTTGACCCCTTAATGTGGCGTGGTGGGGCTTAGTCTTCAAGTCCCCCTCCTGGGGTCATATAGTAAATTTTGTTACCAAAAGGGGGTCACAATGCAATGAAATTTGAGAACTGCTGAGTTAGACCAACATAACACCCAGTGCATAAGGCTGCATGGGCTGGCAGAATTCTCCTGGTAGCCTCATAACCACCCCCAAAGGAAGTGGATTAACCACCCAGACTCATGGGGATAGCCCATTCACAGCCCCAGGGAACATGCCAAAACACAGTACTGCCCACCCACAGCCATGCCACACGCGGACGTGCCCTTAGCAGCTGGGTCCCACGCAGCCTCAGCCAGGCTCAGCCAAAGAGTTTGCGAGGCCCAAGACCACACGTGGACCCTGGGGCCAGAGTGCGGCACTCAAGGCCACCCCTTGCTCACTTGGTCCTGGCCAAAAAGAAGCAAGAGCTTGAGCAAGGGCACTGCTCACTGGCCAAGGGCAGTACAGCTTCCCACCCACATGCCTGCCCCAGCGGGGCCTCTGTGGAGTCCCCCTCCTCCAGGGCCTTTGCCCAGCCCAGGGTGAAGCAGGAGCGAGAGAGCTGAGGGGAGCCTAAGCCCCCAGGGTGTGGGGGAAGGGCAATGGCGCTCCCAACTCTTGGAACCGACACCTGGATGAGGGTCTTCCCCCGCTTGCCTGTTCCGACCCCAGCGCTGGCCCCGCCCAGCTCCCAGCCGCGTGCACAATAACCGCCCCTCCGCTCGCTTCTCCAAGGCCCTGCGCTCGCGGACGCCGTTCCCGCCTTTTCTTCTCGCGCGGGGGGCGAGCGCCTGTGTGCAACCGCCTTCCCCTCCCCCAGGCTTCCCTGCGATGCGGGTGCCGTGCGCAAAAGCGTTCCCGACTTTTCCCTTGAAGCCCCAACGGGCTTAGCTCCTCCCCCCCCTCCCCGGTGTGGGCCGTGTGCAACAACCCCTCCCAGTGCCCCCTCTGCCCCCTGCCCTGAGGCGGTGTGCAAAGCCCGCGGCGTTTCTCTCTAGCACCTCGACCCTGTGTGGGACACGTGCAAACACTCTTCATGCCTCTTTTCCCTCAGGATTGCCTCCTTTGGAGCAGCATCCAAAGGCTCTTCTTGCCTTCTTCCATGCGCACTGTCATCGCCTCACCTCATCTTTCCCTCACTCTGTTCCCTCCTGTGGAGCAACCCACGAAGGCTTGTGGTGCCTTTTTCCCCTTGCATGCTGGCCCTCAATGGGGAACACCTAAAAGCTCTTCTCATCTTCTTCCCCTCACACTTGTGTCCTTTGGGGCAACGTGCAAAGGTTCTTGGCGCCTTCTCGCAGTGTTGCCTCCTTTGGGCCAACGTACAAAGACTTTCGCACATTCTTCCCTTCACGTCGTTCCGTCTTCTGGAGCACAAGTGTAGAGGCTCTTTCACCTTCTTCCCCTCACATCTTTGCTCCCTCCCCAGTCTAGGGTCAGGTACAAAGACCTAGGCTACACTGACAAAATTAGATGGCTCAAACTGCATGGCTCCAGGCAGTGAAAAATTGTGCACCCTGTGCTCTTGTGTAAGATTGCCCTGAACTCAGCAGCAAGAGAACCCCATCGATACATACTGGAATTGCCTACAGTATGGCAGTCCGGGGCACTGCTGTGGTGAAGGTAGAGTCAAAACCTCTTTGTTCTTTTTCTGCTCATGCTGTCATCTCTCCGCCATGTCATGCCACACGCAGAGGCTCTTCTTTTTGCCCCATTTTCTCCTGCCTTGCACAACCTGCAAACACTCTTCCAACCTCTGTACTCCTGCCTTTGCCTCCTGCAGCACCCCACAAGCCACGCTCAACAATGCCAAATCTTTTCCGCCACTCTGTTAGCCACTCTAGACTTCACAGGAGCCCACCTGGGGAAGGAAAGTGGGGCTGCAGTTCAAACATGGATTCTGATCCCACTCTTGGGGTCAAGAGTAAAGCACAGAGCCATTGAAATATCCACACTGGTATAGCAGTGTTAGAGCTCATCTTCTGTGTTGCAAACTTAGATCATACTGGACAGTCCATTTCATAGAGGGAAATGCAGCACACGCACAAAAGACATATATAACCCATAGTATGGCAATTTTTGAGGAAAAGTATTAGGAGAGGATTATGTTCCCTGTTACTTTTTTATTGTTCTATATTGCTTTGTCAAAATGGAATAAACTCCCCACCCCCACACTATTTAGCAAACTGCATTATTTAAAAAGAGGAACATCTAAATTAGACTTAAACTAGCCAAATATTAAGCCTTATCTTTAAGGTTTTGCTTTTAGATACTGTATTAAATATATTCAGCTAATCACGCTAATCTATTGAATGTCCTTCACTGTGCTGATTCTATTCTATACAGTGCTGTACATGCACTGATCACAACAAACGAAAGCTTCAGTAGGAAGTAATGCATGCAAAAATCTTACAGTCAGCATATTAAACAAGTTTTGAGAAAACATCTTTGATTGTCATTTAACAATGCATAATTTACAATTGATACAAACATCATGCTGAAAGATTATACCAACTGTTATACCAATACAATTCTGATGGAATCAACATACTAAGACATTAATAACCAAGAAACCCAGGAAGCAGGACAAGGCACTGTAATACCTAATGTAGACTGTGAATGATAATTCATGCAGCTTTCTGTAATACATCACCTTCTGAGATTATAAAATGAGTATTGCCTGTCCTCGGCATTCAAAAATGAGGAGTCATGCCTCCCCTAGCCCCACAAATAATTAGATTGGTTTAAAAATCATGAGATTAAAATATATATGTGGGGTGCTTATTATTTGCTTTCTTGTCTTTGAGGCTGTAGGTTTCACTTGGATCACATTTTCAACCCTTTATCTACAACCATGAGCACTATAAAGTCATTTAAAAAAAATATTAAAAAGAAGGCTGAGATTCTTACAATGATCCAGGAACTTTAAGAAAAAAATCAAATATTGAAATATTTGGGACAAAATTTTGAGATTATTTAATATCAGTTAATCTCCCATTTAGCATTGACTTTAGTGCCATAATACATTTTATCATGTCCAGCATCATGCCCAACACTTTTCAGGTGTATTTTAAGGTTCTTAAAAACCCAAACATTAAAAAAGGATATTTTTAACAAATTGGAAAGCAACAATTTCACTTGTAAAACTTTTGCAAAGCTTGATTACAGAAAGATTCTCAAATTTTCTGAACAATCTGTCTTCGTAGTTATATGGCTTCCATCATTACAAAAATTAGAATACTTATAGAGTGGACCATACCTTAATAAAGAGATTGTCCTGAGGACATATCACCTTTAATTTGTGAACACAGGCACTAGCTCCACTCCTGATTGTGACACTAACAGCAATTGCCTACATAGGAAGGTAATACTAGAAAAGCATCTTCTCCCCTCTTTTTTAAGGAGACAATGAGGAGAATCAGTATCATGTGCCTAGCTGGCTGAAGTAATTGGTGTAGAGTTGCTTACTTCGAAGCTGTACTTTGAAGTAAGCAACTTCAAAGTTATTTTTGTCGGGCTTGTCTACACTAGCTCCCTACTTCGAAGAGAGGATTGTAAGTAGGGTGTTGGGAGAGTATTAATGAAGTGCTATACTGTATATGCAGCACTTCATTAAGCTAATTCTCCCCCGCTGCGACTCTGAAGTGTAAAACTTCGAAGTGCCGGCTCATGTGTAGCCGTGGCTAACCCACTGGTACCTTGAAGTGCCTGGGCAACTTCAAAGTTCCTTTACTCCTCAAAACTATTAGAGAGATGACCTGGAGAAGTCATCTTGGCAGCCAAGCTAAGTATGTGGAATGAAATGTTTCTATTTACAATGGTAAGTTACTTGTCATTTTAAAAAAAAAAGCAGTCCTGTAGCACCTTGAAGATTAACAATATTATTTATTAGGTATGAACTTTCATGGGTAAACCCTACTTCATCAGTGGCATGATCAGCAAACCAGGGACAACCCTATTGGGACTTCTGTGATTCGTCTCATCACAACTTGCTCCACAATAGTTCCAACAAAACCTCTGTCCACAAATCGTGTCTACACATAAAAGCGGATCGATCTGTTGATCCACATTGTTGACAAAATGGCCCCCCTGGAGCAGCTACACAGCTTAAACTGTTAATCTGCTATTTTTAATCCCACAGCAATGTTCCCTCTAATTTTTCCATCCAGATGTGCAGATGTTTCCACCCTTGGGAACTGTGTGCACTCTTGCTAATCTGCTGCGTGGCATTTGAATCTCTCCTGGGTGGCCTCTCAAACACTATTGCAGGGAACACTGGCTTTGAGACGAGGCCACTGTGTTTTTTTTTTTGGTTTTTTTTTTTTGCTGTGTAGATGTACCCTGAGGTCCTCAGATGAAAGTTTCTATAGCAGTGCAAAGGATAATCAGGCCAGTTCTTCAACTGCTGTAAATAATCATAGGTCCTATTATAAGTAACCCTTAGAACACAGACTGCATAGCAAGCAAATGCTAGTGAGGATAAATATATTTCCTTGCAGACTTTAAAGGGTTACATAGAAACTTCCTGCATTTTTGAGTTTGTTTAGTTACCACAAAACAATGATTGAGCAAGTTGGGAAATTCAGAGGAATAACCAATGTTCTTACAATAAAGGACTGAAGAAATGAAAATGAAACCTCTGCATTGGCAATTTCACCATCTGGATTCCTGGCTTGATACAGCACCCCAGTTACCCTTGCTACATCCAGACTCTTGCTCTGCACTTCTATGTTGTCCTCAGTCTTAAGGAAAGAAGTTCCTTGTAGTAGAATTATAGTTGGTCTGGGGATCACGGTACTGGAAAAGGCACTTTTTTTCACCCAGGCTGCTTGCTTGTGAACATAAGAACAGCCATACTGGGTCAGACCAAAGGTCCATTTAGCCCAGTATCCTGTCTGCCGACAGTAGCCAATGCCTGGTGCCCCAGAGGAAGTGAACCGAAGACAATGATCAAGTGATTTGTCTCCTGCCATCCATCTCCCGCCTTCGACAAAAGGCTAGGCACCATACCTTACCCCTTGCTAATAGCCATCTATGGACCTAACCTCCAAATATTTATCAAGCTCTTTTTTAAACTCTGTTAGAGTCCTGGCCTTCACAGCATCCTCTGGTAAGGAGTTCCACAGGTTGACTGTGCGCTGTGTGAATGTGTTTGAATGTTTCGTTTTATTTAGTCTGCTTCTTTCCAGTCTCCCTCTTCCTGTTTTTACTCAATGTAGTGCTAGTGGAAGGTACACAATTACCTGGTTATCTCAGAATACTAATGTTTGCTTTGCAGCTTTTAGGGCATAGGTGATGAGCATGGGTGCATAGAGGGCCAATGCATGCCCCCCATCATCTCCCCCCCACTCACCATGGTTGCTGAACCATTTCCGATGGGCTGTCTCCTCCTCTCCCAGAGCAGTGGGAAGATGTGGTCAGATGAGGTGGTCAGGGGCAGGGGCCGGGGCCATTGCTCCTCCTAGAATCGCTGCATCAGTTCCCTCTCCTTTGGGTTAAAAAGTCTACTCATGTGGATAGGGCAGACACATGTTTATCCATCAGTGTGGTCTCTGCCACTCTACCAAAGGAGTGAGGTGTCTCCCATTATAGACAGGAAAAAGGCAATGCCTTCCTGAACTGCCTCACCTGGCCCCACCCATGCGCCACTGGAATCCCTCAGGCCTCCTCCCACAGCCTGCTGTTGCAGTGCCAGAGGCTCCTCTCCTGAGACAGGCAGGCAGGGGGCTGTGTCATGCTGTCTCTTCTCCCAGTGTTGGGGACCAGTGGTTGCCCAAGTACTGGGGCTGGTGGCATGGTTGCAGGTCAGGTGTCCAGCCAGCTGTGACTGCACCATTCACCAGCTCTCTGGAGCCTGGCGGTCACAGCAGGCTGTGGCTGCACCTCTCCCTGACTCCCCAGAGCAGGCTGTGGCCACGCTGCCCACCAGCTCTTCAGATAGCTGGGGCAGGCTACAGCTATGCTGCCTGCCAGCTCCCTGGAGCTCCTGGGTCAGGGCAGCTGTTTGGCAACTGGGGAAGGTGCTGGAGGAGGGTGGAGAGCAGTGAGGGTGGAAGCCTCAGGGAGGGATTAGAACTAGGGACAGAAAGAGGCAGACCAAGTCCAGGACCTCATGGAGGACAGAGGGTGGAGCATTACCTGGAGAACAATAAGAACAGTGCCTGTGTTTCCCACTCAAATCAGCCTTTGTTCCCACCCAGACTGAGACAGCCTGGTGATATTTAGTCCTTATATAGCACTTGCCATGTTCAAAGCAAAGTAGACAGAAAGTGATTAAGCCTCACAACATCTCTAGGAGGTTTGTAGCGAGTGAACTAAAAATATCCTCCTCCTTGATGAGGCGTGCTGCAATAAGTTCTCATTTCTGCAGCTTGTTTTAGATCCACCAAATACATCGGAGGGGAAACTTTCCCCCTTAGAGACTATACAATGTTTTTACACTAAACAATTAGATTAAAACATGCCTGAGGTTCAGTATCATGTGTAGGGCTAAAATAGAATTCTTTTAAGTAGAACAGCAAGCAACGCTCCAGGCCTTGGAAATTATGTCAAGGCAGACAGGGTCATTGGTAATTTAACAAGGCATGTTTCCCGCTCTCAAAAGTCCATTTTGAAATACAGAGATCTATGTTTGTTGCTGGCATTGCCACAGCAGTTCTGTTCTCATTTTTCACATGATCACCAAAAGCGGAAACACCTAGAATTAGCCTTAAGAAAAACAAAACTTTGTTAAGTATCATGTGATTTTCACATGATCTTGCAGGCTGCTGGGGCTTCAGATGGGTTGCTCTGGAGGTGGAGTTCTTCGATGAATTAAAAGCAAATTTTAAAAGATCTGTGGTAGGTGTGATTTCCTGTTGTCTCACCCTTTGTGGGTGTTGCAAAAACTGTAGTGCCCCCAAGAAGACAGGAGGCAGCCCTAGCTGAGTAGGGGCTGGCACGAGTGATTACCCAGGGCCTTCTGCTTTCCCCCACTCACTAACCAGACTATGATTGTCCACTATCTTTTTGAGCAGACTTTGCAGTTGAAAACTAGGCACCTGATCACCCTAGATTGGCACTGAGACTTTCTGCTGGCCCTCTGCACAGTGTGAATGTTACCCTAAAGGTTCAAATACCAAATAGTACAGTCAGACGCTGCCTAGCAACTGTGGCTGGCCAAGATACACCAGTTACTCACCTGGCCATCCCAGCCTGACATGGGGCAGCCATATGTAGCCAGGAACAGTGGCAGATTTAACCCAGGGCAAACATTAATTGGCTCCTTTTGCTTTGATAGGTGTTGCAAATCTAATGAAATTTACCCATGAGGTGATGTTGCTCGGTTGTTCCACATTTAGCCACTTAACAGGTTTTTTCCCGAGTTTGTTGGGCTTTGTTTTTGCAACAGTCAGCTTGTAATTTTGCTAAAACCCAGCCACAAAGAGAGAAATAACTGAGGCCCAGCTCCCCATTGTCAACCAGATTAGTGGGACAGGCAGGAAAAATCAGCAATCATTTTTCCATCTGGCCCTGCAACATACTGATGGATCCCACATTTTTGCCCACTTGCCACTGATTATTTAAGATCTTGATCTTGTAATCAGAATAATTCAGTTGGATCCCTGTGCCACACAGAACCCTCTTGGCTTTGCAGAGACTGAAGGCTCCATCAACATGGGTCAGATTTTGCATCATCTGGGCGTGAGATTTTGTTTCAGCTGTAATCAGTGTGTCCTTGCCAGGCCCACAGATTGGAGGGGTCAGGGAGGCAACAGGGGCCACTGTACAAGAGCCCAGTGTTCCAAAGGGGCCTGGAGCTCCAGTCCCTGCCACTGCCAAAGTAGCAGTTCTGGGTCCCTTTGAATTGCCACGAGGCAGTGACCCCGCTTCACTGCCCAAAGAATGTCCACGGTTTGCTTGATCTCCCAGGTTGTTAATGGCTGCATTGTGACCTGCACTGTGCAAAATTGATACAAGTGGCTAGGGAGGTGCTCCACCACTCTAAGCTGTTGTGAAAAGTGGGGAGTCCAGTGCAGTGATACGAGTGGCACTAAGTACTGACCATTCCACTGTCGGCCCCAAACCCTTCCAAGGCTGCACAACTGGGCACCCCTCCCCCAAAAGTCCCAGGGCTGTGGTAGCTGTTGGTCTTAACTGGGCTTTTCTATTTTGTCACTCGTCAGGTATCCCCGACCTGGCCCCACTGAACAGACTGAACCTAAACTTTTCAGAGATGAATTTATTTTTGCCTTTGAACCTGTATCCTACAATGATTTCCTCTACAGGTGTCTGCAAATCACATTCCAATGTAGGGCAAAGCAGGTCAGATCCAGAAGCTGGACTCCCCCATGGCCTGTGGAGTAGAGCAGGGCAGCAGATGTGAGTCCCACAGCTAGCATGACTGCCTTACAGACCTTGCACTTGGGACTGGAGGTGAGGACTCCATGTTCACCCTTTCCCTGCACACTTGCTCATTCAATCACTAGCCCCATACCTGCAGCTAGATTTACAACCTTTGGGGCTGGGTCCCTGCACCTGTGCACCACATGTGGTCATTTATACCTAGGATGAAACCTGCTACCTTTCTGACTCAGCAACATCGTACACCTAATTTGCCCAGGTGTAAATGGCTGTGCAGTGGAAGAGAGAATCAGGCTTTTCGTCTCTGTGTCCTTGGTCTGAGGGCTGCTGGTAGCAAAGGCAGATCTTGCTCTTTAGGTCACATTCTATAACAGCAGCAGCACTTGGTTCTGTGGCTGGCCTTCTCTGTGCCACAAGGTGACCTCAGGTAATTTCTGACGACTGGTGTGCTAACATCTTTGCATAAAACTTACGCGAGTGGCACTATAAAATAGCAACCCAATTTTGTAAAGCCATGGAAAACGTGTTTCCCCTGCCTCACTGCCCAAAGAATGTCCACAGTTAGCTTGATCTTCCAGGTTGTGAATGGCTGCGTTGTGACCTGCACTGTGGAAAATCGATAAATGGCTAGGGAGGTGCTACGTAAGCTACTTAGCTTCTCCTCAGGGGTGGCTTCAGCAAATATCCTGGTCCACCAACGGCTGTATCTACATGACACAGCCTTCGCTCCATTACTTTTTGAGACAGCAGCAGTAATGATACTTGACACTCAAATAGCACCTTTACCTGTGCCAAGCAAGGTACAGATCAGGAGTCAGCAACCTTTCTGAGGTGGAGTGCTGGAATTTGACCTCTATGTACAATCCAAGTGCTGGTGATACTTTTTGAAGTCACTAATAGTCCTACTTAAAACAACTTCAGTAATAAATGAATTAAGGTGCAGAGCTTTACTGTTTAGGTGGTAGCTGGTAGTATTAGCTGGTCTTTTGTTAATCCACAGACAGCATGGCTTTGACCAAGCTCCCAGGTGTATGGGGAGGTAGGGGCAGGGCTGAGCTCCCAGCTTGTGTGCCAATGAAGATCAGCTTGCATGCCACTCTTGGCACCCATGCTGGGGGTTGCTGACCCCGGTATAGACATTAATCAATCAAACATACCATTTGGGGATAGGGAGAAACAGCTAAAAGTGCCCAAATTCTGGACTAGACTAACCGATCAAGGTCATCATTTCTGCTGCTTATCTCAGATCCACCGCCTGGGTCTGATGGCAGGATTTTGCCATACAGTTTGCAAATAGAGCAGTTAGATTACAGCAAGGCACTTTAGCACATTAACGCATCCCATCTTAAGAGTGCATTGTGAAGTGGAGTGTCCATCTATATTTGTGGATAACAACCGTAGCTGGCAATCCCACAGTGATTTCCATTGTTCCGGGACATTCGAATGTAACCTTGGTCTCCAAAATATTTCCCCCAGCTGTTGGAAGGGGAAACAACACAGAATTAAACATGAAAAGCATAAAACACCTATCTTTATAGGTTGGGTTCCCCTTCCAAATTTACTCATGTGTTTCAGGATGTGTAATACGTTACAGTCCAATTCACCTCACACAGACACACAAACAGCTCTACACAACTTACTCACACCCCATATGCATCAAAGGAGGATGGTATTCTATAGATAAATATGGCTCAATGATGGATTTCCCTTTACCTGTTTTTCACTAGCCAAAAGTCCTTCCCATCCAGGGTGCCATAGCCAATAGCTAAAACCCCATGATTCACTTCTTGTGTGCAACGTGGGTCATCATAGACTCCTGGAAGGAAAAAATGTACTATCACATGGAAGGAAAGAAAGCCAGCAGGGGCATCACATGGTACTCACATGGTACCAATATGCTGCTAAACTGGTTCCATACCAGGGGTGGGGGTAACAACAATTGGTCACTCTTTTTCCCAATAGATCACAAAGCAGATAAGTCTCATCTCCATTGTGCAGATGGAGACACTGAGGCACAGGGAGGGAAGTGACTTGTCCTGCAAATAGAACCCAGCTCTCCTAAGCCCTAGTCCAGCACACTGTCTAATGGAATCTTTAGTACCCATGGCCTGTTCAATTTTGGACAGGCTCCAGCACCCCATCATGCCTTGAGCTATTTCAATACCCCTACTCCCATAAACACCAGGGGGAATCTTTCTCCTACTACAGTTCCTTTAAAGTTCCTGTAAAAGCCCCAAATCCAGAATTTTACCACCACAGGAACTAGTAAGACAGCCACAAGCTTTCTTAGGATGCCTACTTCTAAAAGTCCTGGCATGCCAGCCAGGGTTAGGTTCTCCAGCAATTCTGTGTGGCCCTTGGGAGCTTGCCATAATTTATACAACATCCAAGACTGCCTAATTTACCCCATGAATTATCTCAGCCCCAGAACTGGGCTGAAAGGCCATTTTAGAGCTGTCCTGGGCTGACTTTGATGCAGCACAAAATTACTGCTAAAATATCACATTGGGCTTGGGATACAACCTAGTCAAAACTAATCAAATAAGCACAGGTTAATGTAAGCCATACCCATTACTCAGTGGAGTATTCTGTCCCCTCTAGTGACTGGGCCACAGAGAGGTTGATGAGCCTGCCAGAGTCTTGACTAAAAGTGGTTGGGTCTTTAAGCTCCAGCGGGAAACGCTCATGCGATAAGCTCCAAAAGTCTCATTCCCTTCTGCCCACCCAGGTACACTAGCAATAGGTCAACACAAGTAAAGAGTCCACATTTTACTCCTGGAAGAATTCTGCACCACCGTGCGTGTACAGAACTTACGTCATCCACTGAATTGTTTGCTTTCCCGCAGAAAAATGACTGATGTGGAAGCAAAGGGAAACCACAAAAGCAGTCAAGTGACCCTTCCTCAGTTGTTTTGGGTGCCCAGGGTAGCCAGCAGAGGGAGAAACAGAGTAAAAAGACAGTCCCTGCCCCAGTGAGCTTCCAGTCAAAAAGCATGTCCATACTGCACACTCCATATGGCAGCATGGAAACTATAAACACTACATACACATCCTGCACCGGTGTAAACGGGTTTGGAGTGAAAATACACCTGCACCATTACGGTATATGCCCTACACACCCGTCTATATTGCTATTTTTAGCAGAGTTATGTGCTGTTAAACTACCTCCCTGTATCTGTGGCCTTCCCTGCTCCCAAGAAAAACTCCAGCAGCAGGAACTAGCAGGGAAATACTCCGATAGCTCCCACTGCCTCTATTCCCTCAAGCCTTCCACTACCATGCACAATGATACAGCATGCTGCGGACACAGCCTGCTTCCCATTGCTATACCAACCCTAGATGCCACCACCAGTAGCATGCAGCACAGACATATCCTACATAAGACAAGAGACATATATCTTACATATAAGACAAGAAATGCTTCTAGCAGTAGTAGGTTTTTATCCTCTTAGTACCTGCTAGAAGGGGACATATAATACACATTGAATCAAGCACAAGGATCGATTCCATGGGTGCTCTGAGGCTGGAGCACCAATGACAATCAATCATGGATGCTCAGCACCCACTAGTCATAGCTGATGGGCTGCACAGCAAATCAGCTGTTTGCAAGCTAAGGAAGTTGCTTGAAGGAGAGCAGAAAGCAATGATCCAAGTGGTGGCCTCTGGGTTGGAGCAGGGGTGGGAAGAGGATGTGCAGGGATAGGGCCTTAGAAGAGAAGGAAGAGGCGGAGTGAGGATGAAGCCTTAGGGGAAGTGGTGGAGTAGAGGGCCGGTCAGGGTCTCCGCGTGGAGCAACAGTGTAGCATCTCAGGAGAAAAATAAAAGCCTCAGCACATATGAACCAAAGGGTGTCACATGATGGTGTTACTCACAAAGAGCAAAACATGTACAGTAATTTCAGCTACCTGCGGCTTTTATTTTATAATTACAGGAATTTATTGAGGGACAAAGATTACAGGGAAAAAAATAAGAAAACAAAAGCCCCATCTCCACAAGAAGAGCACTATGTGTGCGCCTCCTCGGTAACATGCTGCAGAACAAACAGCTACTTCCTCCACAGTCCTCTTTCAATTTAAAGAGACAATGCACAGAAAACAGAGACACCACTGCTTCAAACTACACACAGCACCGGGGGGTGAGGTGTTGTAGGTTAGAGAACGTACCTGATCTGTACAGGAAAAATGTCGGCTGTTTTGCATCTATAGCAACGGAAACAGGTCCAATATTGGCTATAGCATCCTTCAGAGCTGCTTCGTCGGCATATGGAAGCTCAACGTACTTGGAGCAGGTGGCGGCTCGTGTGGTAGAGTTATAGTGGCACGTTCCATTCTGGCAGTGGCAAATAGCAGGTGAAGCAGAGGGGTGTAGAGAGGGCAGAGTCTTGGGCCGAAGGGATGGGGCTCACCTTCCCCAGCTGGGCCTTCATCCAACCCCACGACCACAGCCTACTGCCCATCCCAGACCCCTCTCCAGTACTTAAACTCCTCATTTCTATCCCACTCCCCTTGAGCGTGCACCCACAGCCAGAGCTCTCACCCCCTTTCCTGCACCCCAATGCTCTGCCCAGCCAGGAACCCCTCCTGCACCTCAAACCACCATCCACAGCTCCACCCAGAGCCTAGAGCCCCAGCCTCAGCCCCCATTTGCCTCTTGCACCCCAATGCCCTTGCCCCAGCTCGGCAAAAGTGAGTGACGGTGGGAAAGAGCAATCAATGGGAAGAGGGGAATGGAGCAAGAAGGGGATGGGGCCACAGAGGGCGTGGGGCCTCCTGGCCCAGCCACTTCAGGAAGAATCTGTCACCGCTGTCTTGAGTGCTTTCTAACCAGAGTCAGGATGATTTGTGTGTGGACAGAAGAGGATCAAACCTGAGTCAGAACCTGGCCTTAGTGTGCAGTATAAACAGATCCTCTATGTCAGGGCCAGGCAAAATAAGGCCTGCAGGCCAGATCTCACCTGACAATTCCCTAGATCCAGCCCGCAAGCACCTCAGACAGCTCCCTGCCTTCCCTGCCCTCACTGGGTACTCACAAAAGCCAGCTGCCGGGCTCAGAGAATGCCAGAGCTTGCAGGGAGGGTGGCTTTTCACCATGCCCCCTGCTTCCTTCAAATCTTGCAGCTCCCATTGGCTGGTTTCCAGCCAACAGGAGCTGTCTGATCGCAGGACAGGCAGCATGTGAAGTACCTCCCCTCTCTTCCCAGGCTCACAGCACTCAGTTCAGAGCAGTGCATATGTCCCTTGCAGCTGCTCTTAGTATGTATAGGGCCATGAAGGCAGGGAGCCTGGGTAAGGAACCTGCTGGGCTCCTTCCGGCAAGACCCTGCCTCTGGAACCCCAGTCCCGCCTGCCTGCCCAGTCCTCTGCCCCCCTTTTGCCCCCAAACCACATAATCCAAACCCCTGCTCCTACACCCATACCCCTTCTGAGACCCTGCACGCCCTCTTACATCCCTCCTCCAGGTCACAACTCCCTTCTAGACCTTGCACCCTAATCTCCTGCCCCGGTCACAACCCAAATCCCTGCACCCCTCATGCACTCTTGCCCCAGATCTCTCTCTCCCTCTCTCTCTCTCTCTCTCTCTCTCACACACACACACACACAGAGCCCTGCACACCCTCCTAAACCCCCCTCCTCCAGGTTAGAATCCTCTCCTAGATGTGTACCCCAATCCCCTGCCCCATGCCACAACCCCCTCCTTCACCCAAATTCCATCACAGATCTCACATCCGCCTCCTGCACCTCAGTCTCCCACCCCCAGCTCCCTTCTGGGCCCACGTCCACCCCATATCCTGCACCTCCTCTATTAATATCATGCAAGAGTGCAGCCCACGACCACATACCAAATTCTTGAGTGCCCCCCATCACAAATGTGCAGGGACGTTCCTACCAACGCTGGTACCCTATGCAGACGAGTACCATCCCCCCACCACATCCCCCAGGGGAAAACAGCCACTTCTCTTGGGGCGGGGGGTCACTCCCTTCACAGGGAGTGCAAGAGCAGAAGCTATAGAGGCAGAAAAAGGGCAAGCGGTGCAGGGAAGGCTCACTTCTGACAGCTCAGGGCAGCAGGCACGTGGCAGCGAGCAGTGCAAGCATGGGCCGGGGTCTCAGGAGGAGCAGAAGATGGCCAAACAGCCAGCTGGAGAGAAGCAGCACTTTTATGGCCTGCTGCCTTCTATGCAGCCAGCCACTGCTCCTCCTCATTCCTTGAGCTGTGCACACCCCACAATGTGTGGGAGGTTGTCAGCTGGGGGATGTGCCTGGGAGCCACTGGATTTTGTGATACCCTGTGCAGCTGTGCACTGTGTGTGTCAGTAGGGATGACCCTGTCTGTTTGTTTGATTTAAACTTTGACACCCACCTGAGCTGTGTACGGATAGGAAGCATCTGAATCAATGCCATCATTATCGATGATGTACTGGAAAGCATCAGTCATCAACCCCCCCCCGCAGCCGTGGTTCCCATACATAGTGGAACAGTCGACTAGGTTCTGTGCGCTGAGAGACACCAGGTTTCCGGTTTTCAGTTTCACCTGGGCTTCTAGGGCACCGACAGCACTGAAAGCCCAGCAGGAACCACAGGCCCCCTGGAAAAGCCAGACAGATGTGCTCAGCTGCTGCTAATGGGCACCCATGGAGTTAGGGACCAGACTGAACCTCCCACCTGATTTTTCACATCAGTAACACATCCTTTCTCTCTCCAGTCCATGGAGTCAGGCACACTATGCCCAGGGTGTGTCCTGTAGATGGAATTCCGGTCAAGTTGGTGGGGAATTTTCACTCCAGTTAACAAAGCTGCTACTTCCTCACCGGTCTAGTTAAAAAAACACAAACACACCCTGTCAGACTGATGCCCTGTGACTGTTCAGGCTGACCCCAAACACTGGGGAAGTTCAAATACAAACTCTGTGGCACAGGTTCACAACACTTGTTCCCGGATATGGTGTTTTCCTTTCTTCAGAGGATAATATGAGCATGCCTGAATGCTGGGGATCAGCCTGGCTGATGCAATGGTCCATTGTGTATGTAGCTGTTTGCCTGGAACTCTGGATGTCATGATTCTTTTGGGTACTAATCTTCCTACTACAGAACATTGGCGGGGATAGAACCCAGGACTAGGGCTGCAAGAAAACTTCCAGGCAGCACTAATTTTTTTCCTTTTTTGGTTGAAAAGTGCATATTTGGGTCAACTGAAACATTGTGTGAATTCACCTCAAATTTGCCAGATTGTTACAGCCAGATTTTTTTTTCCAAAACTAGTCAAAATGTTTTGATTCCAAGTGATTTTTCTGTTCAAAATTTACTTCCATTTTATTTTATTTTTGTAAAAAAGATGAAATAGCCTAGAAAATGGAACAAAATGTGTTGTCCAATCCTAAATGAATTGTTTCTGTCTTTTCCATTTCATCCACCTGAAACTAACTTTAGATTGATCTTTCAGCCACCAAACAAATAAAATCTCTGCTTCATTTTATTAAGAGTGTCTTAATGTCTGATGTTATCTTTAAAGCACCAACCTGGGGAGCAGGCTTTGAAACTGAAAGAAAAATTTAAGCTTAAAAAACAAAACTCTCTCTCTCATACACCTGCGGGCAACCGCAGGAAAAAAAAAATACACTTAAAAGGTACAAATTCCAGAGGCACAGAAAAAGAGCTCTCAGACTTGGATTTTCAAAAAAGTGGCAGGATTTTTTAGCCACCCACAATTTGAGGATTCTGATGAGGCTGGCAGAACAAGCCCTGCAATTTCAGTTAAAGGAGCAACTTCCTTAACCAGCAACAGCCTAGTAACCAGGCTGTGTGTTACTCCACATCTGACATTCCTCACGAGCGTAAAGGAAAGTGACAGACAATAAAGTAAATGTGGGAGCAGGATTTCTACACTTTTGGCCTCACACGTACCTATATGCAAGGTCATACAGCTTGGAGGATACCATGTGGTACAGGAACAAATTGGAGGGGGAGGGGTTCATGTCTGCTGGAGGCTAGTCGGGGTGGGGGAGTACCTGCACTTGGAAAAATGAGGACTACCCACCCTGGTAGCGTATTTCATGCGCAGACCACTCTCAGAGAGGTGCTGGGACAGGTTGCCACTGGAGGATACATAGGGATGCTGTGGTTTCTGAGGCTTCTACTGGCATTTTATTCATTGCTTACTGCGTCTCGATTCAGTGACATTCTCTGGGCATGGCACCCCATGGGAAATACTGCACAGATAACTGCAAGACGCTCAGTCTCTTGGTCCGCAGCGACAGTTTTTAAACTTACCATGTCAGCCAAGTGGTTCATGCCTAGTTCATAGGAATGCAGCCCCAGTGAGTGCTCGAAGTTATGCAGCATAACGAGCTTGAGGTTCTTTTCCCAGGTCACACGCCGTGCCCCTTCCTCTTTCTGGAACCAAAGCACAGCCTATTATATGCCATAGCCCAGAAGAAGCCATCTGCAGTGTAAATGGGATGTAGTTTAACTTCCACTGCACTTTTTCATCCTCCACAAACAAAGAATTGCAAAAATATTGCCTAGATCCTGCAACACTCCCTCATGCAAAACTTCCTTGGGAAATCTAGGCAAGTCTTTACAAGGTAAGCTTGGCAAGATTGAGTCCTTCCCCACTCCCAAAATGCAGCTAGTTCTAGAATGGTGTGCAGCAGCTTTTTAACAGCACACAGCAACAGGGCTGGGGAATGACTGGCTAAGCAGCAGTTCTGAAGGTAAGAGTAGAGGAGTAGCTGGATATGGATATATTACTAAGAAGGCTAATGACATACTGGGCTGCATTGGAAGGCACATTGCCAGCATATCGAGAGAAGTGATTATTTCTCTCTGTTTAGCACTGATGAGGTCATATGTGGAATAGTGTATCCAGTTTTGGGCTCCCCACTATAGAACGGATGTGGACAAATAGGAGAGAGTCCAGTAGAGGGCAATGGTTAAGGGGCTGGGGCACATGACTTATGAGGAGATGCTGATGGATTTGGGCTTATTTAGTCTACAGAAGAGAAGAGTGAGGGGGAATTCGGTAGCAGCCTTCAACTACCTGAAGTGGGGTTCCAAAGAGGATGGAGCCAGGCTGTTCTCAGGGGTGGCAGATGACAGAATAGTCTCAAGTTGCAGTGGGAGAGATCTAAACTGAATATTAGGAAAAAACTTTCACTAGAAGGATGGTGAAGCACTGGAATGGATTACCTAGAGAGGTGGTAGAGTCTCCATCCTTAGAGGTTTTTAAGGCCAGACTTGATAGGATAGGATTCATCCTGATTTGTGCAGGGGGTTGGACTAGATGACCTCCTGAGGTCTCTTCCAGATGAACTCTATGATTCTATGAGCACTAAACAACTGGTGAAGGAGCGAAGAATCACACTCCAAATTTAGCTACGACAGATCAGAAAAGGGATCTTGGAGTTATAGTGGATAGTTCTCTGAAGACATCCACGCAGTGTGCGGCGGCAGTTAGTAAAGCAAATAGGATGTTAGGAATGATTAAAAAAGGGATCGATAATAAGACAAAAGATATCATACTTCCCCTATATAAAACTATGGTACGCCCACATCTTGAGTACTGCGTGCAGATGTGGTCTCCTCACCTCAAAAAAGATATATTGGCATTAGAAAAGGTTCAGAAAAGGGCGACTAAGATGATTAGGGGCTTGGAACGGGTCCCATATGGGGAGAGGCTAGAGAGACTGGGACTTTTCAGTTTGGAAAAGAGGCAATTGAGGGGCGATATGATAGAGGAATATAAAATCATGAATGGTGTGGAGAAAGTGAATATAGAAAAATTATTTACCTTTTCCCATAATACAAGAACTAGGGGACACCAAATGAAATTGATGGGTAGTAGGTTCAAAACTAATAAAAGGAAATTTTTCTTCACACAGCGCACAGTCAACCTGTGGAACTCCTTGCCCAAGGAGGCTGTGAAGGCCAGGACTCTATTAGGGTTTAAAAAAGAGCTTGATAAATTTTTGCAGGTTAGGTCCATAAATGGCTATTAGCCAGGGATAAAGTATGGTGCCCTGGCCTTCAGAACAAGGGCAGGAGATGGATGGCAGGAGATAAATCACTTGATCATTGTCTTCTGTTCTCCTTCTCTGGGGCACCTGGCATTGGCCACCGTCGGCAGATGGGATGCTGGGCTGGATGGACCTTTGGTCTGACCCAGTATGGCCATTCTTATGTTCTTACTCAGTGGTGTTTACAGTTGCCATTGGCCCGGGTGCAAGGGGGTGGCTCTCTGCCCCAGAAGGAGAAGAGCCAAGAACAAGGGCAGGACTTAAGGCAGTTGGCTCTGTCTCCTCCTCCCCCACTTGCTCAAATTCACGCTCAGAGTGATTGCACCGTGCAATGCAGCTTTTCAAAGCGGCCCAGCAGTGGTAGCGGACAGAGCTCAAGGCACCTTTGAAATGCCACGCCCTGGGTCAACTGCCACCTTTGCTCCCCCATCCAAAAGCCTGATCACACAGTATCCATTTAAATCATCAGTGGGAATTGTTGGAAGACAGAATGTAACCAGCACAGAGATAACACTTTCTAATTTAGGATGTAAGTGCTGTGGAATTACCTAATAACTCCAAGCAGATGGGGCATTCAGCTCAGAGAAAGTAGTAAGGCCTGGAACATACAATTAGGATGTAACACATCAAGAACTAAACATTCACAATACAGCTGACATCTGTGCAAATTACTCATTTTTCAGTTTGGCAGAGAAATGTATGAATAATCCATTAAATATTTTTATTTGGATCAAATATTTCATTTCATTTGGGGCTTTTAAAAACTCCTTGTTTTAAAAATAGAACTGAAGGAAAGTCCAACAAAAATGGCTTCCCAAAATGAAAAGTCCAAACAATTAATTTATTAAAGCCTGACAAGAACTAGTTCCATCATTCCACCATTTTTTAAAATTTGACCCAAACCATTTACGAAAATCGAGCCAAATTCCCCAATTCCTTCTTTCAACCCGAATCTGCAAGTTTTGGCTCCAAAATTGAATTGTGTAAAAAAAAAAGACATGTGACTACAACATACCCCCAACAAAACACACTTTGAAAAATAAGGTATACCCTGGCATGCTTTAGGCAAGATTAAGGGACTATATAGAGCCCCAATGCTCATTACATCTGAACATAGCAAGATCTTTGCAATGGAAAATGGTGGGAGGCAGGGTTCTCACTGACAGCTGGCCTAGGGCCAGGAGGCTAAGACCTTGGATATCAGCTGGCCTGAGGGGAGATAGAGGTGGCAATCCTTCTCCCCCACCACCACACCAGGCTCACTTTAAACCCACAGCTACCCAGACCCTACCTGGTGGCTGTACTGCTTGCCATAGGATTTCTTCCATAGCTCCCAGTGGAAATCCAGCATCGGATCTGTTTGTAGATGTGCAGCAGCACCAGCAGCAAGAGAAGCCAAGAAGATACAAGCCCAAAGCTTCATTCTGCTAAGCTAAGGAAAGAGGAGAGCGCACTGGCTGTTGGAACAAAGTCTGGACACCATGTATGAAGTAAACAGGAGGGTTTATTACACACACAACTCTGGTGGAGTGTTACTTCACTTGTAGGCTAGTGTACACTGCCAAACACCAGGTTACAATTGATTATATAGAATGTTGATGCATGGAGATTGAAGCAACAGGGGATGGTGGAGGAGAGAAACCCCAGAACCCCTGGCTAGAAGCTAATAACAAGGGAAATTAGCACAATTAGCTGATAATCTAAGAAGCTTACAATAGTGCTTTCCACTAATACCTTACAGAGACAACAAGAAGTCCTGTGGCACCTTATAGACTAACAGATAATTTGGAACATAAGCTTTTGTGGGCAAAGACCCACTTTGTCAGATGCATGAGTGGGTGGGTTTCAGAGAAGGGTTTAAAGAGGGAGTCTCAGTCAAGGGGAGGGCCAGAGATGACAAGAAAGGTCTTACAGAAAGTTCTTTGAACAAAGCAAACATTAAGTGACAATAATGTGTAAAGTGATGTCGGCATCACAATGTTATCCTCACACGGATATGACCATTCTTGTTACATCTAAAGAATCAAAACACAGAAGGTTATCAAGCATTTATTCCTGCCTCTCCCCAGCTCCCACCCCCGACATCCTAAGGCTCTCTTCCTGGAATGTGATTGCCAGTGTGACTATCTCTGTCTTTGTTCAGATGGGATGGCCTTCCAGGTGGGCTCAGGCCTAGCTTCCAGACTCAAATTTAGAACAGTGGTTCTTAGTAGAATATCATGGCTTGTCTAGGAATTTTACCCTACATTGGTAAAGGATAATATCTATGTGGTTAATTCAAGTGTCCCAATTTCCGCTCCTCGGTGATAGTGCAAAAGATCAGACGCTGACTGTCTGAGATTCCTCCTCTCTCTGCCGTGAGCAAAGTTCAAAGCTTATATTTTCAATGGCGCCCAAGTGATTTTCAAGGGAACAAGGCACCCAAATCCCGCTTACTTTCCCAAACTCTCCTAGGTTCCTTTGAAGACTACAACCTAGATAGGGACATGGAGGGTGTATGGGGTTAGAAAGACTGAGTAAGACAGAGAGGATACATGAGACTAGATGGAGGGGCTGTATGTAAGAGGTGCATATGAGTCTAGAAAGACAAGATTGATACACAAGGGCGTTGGCCAAAGAAAACTCTTTAGAAGCAAAATAAAAAAGGACGTGATTTAACTTCCTCAAAACATGTTCCACACATGACAAAGAGATTTAAAGCACAAAGGGGAAAAAGCAAAAAGTCAAACCTACCTGACAGGGCTTCGCCTGGTGGAGATTTCTAGGGAAGAATCCTGAGCTGATCAGCAGGCAGCAAGAATTCCCCAAATTCCCCCACCAAGGAGGGCAACTCCTGAGTGAGCCCCAACAACTGTCCTGCTCTGACTACAGGAAAGACTTTGGTTTGCCCTGCCAAGCTTGTCACATGGGACCGTGAATGAGGAAGTGGCAGAATCTCCGGTTTCACTTTTGCTGCTTAATGTGCAAAAGTTGTTCCTAGTCTCCAACCTACATCTCTGTTGTTGCAGAGTAAACCCACTACTTCTTGTCCATCCCTCAGTGAATATGGAGAACAACTGAGCACAGACCTCTTGCTAACAGCTCTTAGTTTTTTTGGGTCTCATTTTTTTATTTCTTTGTCAGATTTCCCCCAAGCCCAGTCTCGTTTTGTCCAAACTAAACAGTTTTATGAAACTTTCCTTGTACATCAGGTTTTATCATTTCTGCTGCTCTCCCCTGGATGCTCTCCAATTCAGCCACCTATTTTTTTTTTTTAAAGTGTGACACACAGATCACAGCTAAGCCCTTACTGGAGCTGAGTAGAGCAGGGAATTACCTCCCATGTCTTACACACACGCTCCTGGTTAACACCCTCTAGAAGAACATTAGCCTTGTTCACAGCTGCATCACTCATATTCAGTCCGTGATCCCTTGTAACCTCAGATCCTTTTCAGCCATGCTGTCACCTGACCAGTTAGTCCCATTTTGTCACTGTGCAATGCTTGGGAGTAAAGGAGAACAGAAGCCAGCACTGCAGGATGGAAGCTGTGCATTACAAGCCACCTTGGCAAGGATCTGCTAAAGCACCAGGTGTGGCTGCAGTCCTCATCCTTAACTCACCACTTCCCCAACAAATGAGCCAAGTGTCAGGAGGTTCAGCTGATTCACAAAGAAAAAGAAAAGAAAAAGACATCTGCAGCAACAAGGAAAATGCCTCACCTGAGAAACATCAGGACAAGATTTCCTGGTGCCACTGAACCTGGTGCTGAAAACCTCTGACTAGTGGGATTATAAATGCCCACCTGTGTGCTCTGCAGGGACCTGGAGCCCTTGCTGCTCCGATGAGAAAAGACGCAAGTGCAGCCATAACTCTCTCAGGCCCACTGTCCTGATCTCACTGTCCCTATTTCTCCCTGTGCTGTGAACACAGCACCCATTAGAAAGGAGACGGGGTGACACGTATTAGAGCCATATGCTGCGGGGGTGGCAGCTAACAAGCCTCCTTCCAGAAAACAAGACGGCTGCATTGACAGCCCCTCCTACACCTCTGCCAGAGGGGCCTCAGAAACCATGCTGCAAGAGGTGCTAGTGACTGCTATATCCACCTTTTGGCCACCAGCTTCCTGGGGCGGCACCCCTCCACAAGGGACCCTGCTCTCTGCGGCTGGGCAGAGCAACCTCCAACCCAACCATCCAGTGGTTAATGGAGCTGAAGCTTAAAGTCTGTGACCCCAGCCCCCTCTCACCCAAGCCTCCCCCTTCTGGCTGTACATCCCTATTCCACCTATCCCATCATCCATTGATTTCCTCTGCCTCCCTCCTCCCTCGCTCCCTTGCACCCCTTCCCGCTTGATGGCAAAGGAGAGAGTGAACTGCTTGGATGGAGCAGTGGAGGGGATTCCATGGTGAGGTAGTGGGTGCTGGGGTGCCCCAACTTCTCTGAGGGTTTAAGTGAGATGTGACAAGCCTGTTGCCAACTTGGTAATATTATAAAAACCAGATACACCAGCAGGAGTGTGAGAACCTCCCCTCTCCCATCTAGTCCCCTCAAAGACCCACCCTTACCCTGCCTCTTCCTCTGAGGCCCCAACCCCATCCATTCCTCTCCCCCATACCCCCTCACTCATTGCTTTTCCCCTATCACCCCTAGGTCAGGAGGGACACCCCTGCAGAGCCAAAGCTGGGATCTGCAGCCCCACCCTCCTGCCCTCCCATGCTCTCAGTAAGCAGCCTCTGAGTGTCCATACAGTGTATCTGACTGGACACTCTCTGGTCTCCTTTTCTATCAGATTTTTCCGGTCAAAAACTGGGCACCTGATCATCCTAGAATGACATCTAGATTTTGTGCTGACCCTTTGCATGAAAGCACACAGAGTCAGATCCTGCCTAGTAATTGGAGCTGCCCAAGATTCATCCCTTATTCATCTGGCTCTTCTCCCAAACAAGGGGAAGAGGCTGTCCCATTCTCCCAAACACAGGGCACCCACATGACACCACCCAGGCACAATTGCAAAGTTAACCCAGGGAAAACTCTGGCTCCATTTGCTGGCAGGCACTACTTTGGTGGTGCTTGCAAATCTCATGAAAATTCAGTTTTTGGCAATGTTGCTCAGTTGTTCTACTGGTGGGTACTTTTGTGGATTTCTTGGGGTTTCTTTTTGCAACTGATGCATTTTAGTTTGCAAAACCAGCCACAACGGCAAAAAAATAACTGGGGACCAGCTCCCCAAGTGCTTACAGGGTCACACAGATTGATTTTTCCCTCCTGTCCCACCAGTGATCAAATTTCCACCTACCCCTGCAACATACTGATGGATCCCACCTTTTTGCTGGCTTCCCTTTGATTAATTTGATTAATAATGTTAATTGGAACAGTTCAAGTGGACCCATGTGTCCATATGGAATCCTCTTGGCTTTGCAGAGACTCTGGGCTCTACCCTCCTGGGTCAGATTTTGCAGCATCTGGGCCTGAGAGTTTGTTTTATCTGCAATCAGTGTGGCTTTGCATTTCTGTTGCTCACTAAGTATCCCAGACCTGGCCCCACTGAACAAACTCAACTTAAACTTTTCAGACAGTTGAATTTATTTTTCTGTTTGGAAGAGGATGTAACATTCTATTGCATGCATTGTTCACAGGTGAGAATAGATCCAGAACTTCAGAGCAACCTCACTGCTAAACTGGAGAGAAGGGAATGGATCACCTGTGCTGTAGAGCTGCATGAGGTCATGCTGAAACTGGATCCTGCAATCAAAAATTGTCTACAAACCACATTCCAAAGTACGGCAAAGCAGGTCAGATCCAGAAGCCTGATTCCCCCCATGGCCTGTGGAATAGAGCAGGGCAGCAGATGTGAGTCCCAGAGCTCCAGTGACTCCTTTTCAGGGCTTGCACTTGGGACTGGAGGTGAGGACTCCATGTTCACCTTTCCCTGCATATTTGCTCATTCAGTCGCTTCCCCCATACCTGCAGTTAGATTTAGAGCCTTTGGGCCTGGGTCCCTGCAACTAGGCATCATGTGTGGTCGCTCATAGCTAGGGTGCTGTTCTGACTCAATAACGTCATACACCTACTTTGCCCAGATGTAAGTGGCTGTGCAGTGGGAGAGAGAATTGGGCCTTTTGTCTCTGTGTCTGTGGTCCAAGGGCTGAAGGTGACAAAGGCAGACCATGCTCTCTAGGTCACATTTTATAACAGCGGCAGCACTTGGTTATGTGGCTGGCCTTCTCCACGCCACAAGGTGATCTCAGGTGATTTCTAACAGCTGATGAGAGCAACATGGGTGCTAATGTCTGCAGAAGACTCATGGACGTAGCATTGGAAGATAGAACCTCAGTTTTGTGTAGCCATGGAAGAAAACATGTTTCCCCCTCCAAGCAGTGTCCATAGTTTGCTTGATCTCCCAAGTTGCTAACAATTGCTTTGTGACCTACATTGTGGTTAATTGATATAGGAGGCTTGGGAGGTGTGTTGCTCTATCTCCTTAGCCTCTCCACTTCTGATGTGGCTTCAGCATCAGTATTGTTCCACCAGCAACATGGACAAGCTTTGTGTGTGTGACATGCCATTCATTCCATTCCATTTTGAGACAGCGGCAATAACAATGCTTAGCGCTGAAATTGTACCTTCGCATGTTCAAAACAACATATAGACATTAATCAGTCAAATACGCCAATGGGGGATTATAGAGAGAGAGCTCAAAGTGCCCAAATTCTGGAGTAGGTCAACCATGATCATTCATTCATCATTCCTGCTGCTTATCCCAGATCCATCCCTGGGATCCAATGGCAGAAATTTGCCATTACAGCCCATACATTGTTCACAAGTAGATTAATTAGATTACAGCAAAGCAAGATCAGCAGTTTAACAGATCTCATCTCAAGAGCGTATTGTGAAGTGGTGCATCAGTCTATATTTGTGGATAACAACCGTAGCTGGCAATCCCACATTGGTTTCCATTGTTTCTGGACATTCGAATGTAACCTTTGTCTCCAAAACTTTCCCCCCAGCTGTTGGAAGGAGAAACAGAGAATTAAACATCAAAAGCGTAAAACACCTTTCCTTCCAGGTAGGGCTCCCGTCCCCATTTACTCATGTGTTTCAAGTAGGGCTGTTGATTAACCACAATTAACGCACGCGATTAACTCAAAAAATTAATTGTGATTAATCACACTGTTAAACAATAGAATACAGTAGACCCCTGACTTACGAGGAGGTTACATTCCTGTGCAACCCTGCGTAAGTCAGATTTTGCATGACTGGGGAGAGTGAGGAAATTGACCAGCACAGCAGCGCTGGACAGTTTCCTGTCTCCTCTGAGCAGCGCGGAGCCTGGGTCCCAGCTCCCTGCCACTCACAGGAGACAGCAAACTGATCAGTGGTGCTGCACTGGCCAGTTTCCCAGGTCCCCCGAGTGGGAGGCAGCCCAGAGCCAGGCACCAGCTCTCCACTCTGAGTTGGGTTAACCCAAGATTTGCGCAATTTGAGTGCGGGTATCTCGGGGTTCTACTGTACTAACTAAATTTATTCAATATTTCTGGATAACTTTTTACATGTTCAATATTGATTTCATTTACCACACAAAATACAAAGTCTAAGACTCAGAAGCGCTGTGAACAATCTGAGATGAGGTCTGGCACATGCTTTCAGAAGTCTTAAAACAGCAACACTGTAATGCAGAAACAAGAGAACCCAAACCACCAAAAGAAGAAAATCAGCCGGCTGGTTGTGTCTGACTGAGATGATGAAAATGATCATGCATCAGTCCACATTGGTTTGGATCATTAGCAAGCAGAACCTATCATTAGGATAGAAGCATGGAACATATGAATCTATAGTGCATCTGACACAAATACTCTGCAATGTCTGCTACAACAGTGCCATCTGAATGCCTGTTCTTGCTTTCAGCTGACATTATAAAGAAGAAGCAGGCAGCATTGTCTCCTGCAAATTGTAACCAAACTTGTTTGCCTGAGTGGACTTCTAAGCTCTAAATTTTACATTGCTTTATTTTTGAATGCAAGATGGGGTGTGTGTCTAATTCTATATTTGTAAGTTTAACTTTCATGATGAAGAGATTGCGCTACACAACTTGCATGAGATGAACTGAAAAATACAATTTTTTGTTCCTTATAATGCAAACATCTGTAATAAAAATTAATAAAATAGTGATCACTGTACACTTTTGCATTGTGTTGTAATTGAAATCGATATATTTGAAAATGTAGAAACTATCCAAAATATTTAAAATAAATGGGAGTGTATTAATAGTATAACAATGCAATTCATCAAGAGTCTTTGTTTTAATTGCTTGACAGCCCCAGGTTTAACATGTTTAGCCCAATACAGTCCAATTCACACTCTTACAGACACAAACGCGCACAGCTCTACGCAGCTTGCTCCTACTACACACACATCCCAGAAGCAGGTTTTCTATAGATAACTATGGCTCGGTGATGGATTTTCCTTTACCTGTTCTTCACCAGCCAAAACTCCTTCCCATCCAGGGCGCCGTAGCCGACAACTAGAACGGCATGATTCACATCTTGCGTGCAGCGTGGATCATTGTAAACTCCTGGAAGGAAAGAATGTAGAGTCACAAGGGAGGAAGAAAAGCCAAAAGGGACTTCTCTGCTCAGTAAAGTTGCTGTGAGCAACAGAACCCACATGGTACCAATATGCCTGTAACCTGGTCCCGTATAAGTGGGGTGTTGGGGGGGGGGGCAACCAAGAATAACTATTGCTCACTCTTTTTGTCAATAGATCACAAAGTGGGTCTGTCTCATTACCTCCTTTGTGCAGATGGAGAACTGTGCCACACAGAGGGAAGTGACTTGCCCTGGGAACAGAACCCTGCTTTTCTCAGCCCCAGTCCAGCCCACTGTCTAATGGGAAGTTTAGTTTCTGTGGCCTCTCCAATCATTGGCTCTCCTACTGCGGCAGCCAGCTTGGCTCGTGTGAGGTGGGCATCTGCTCCGAAGCACTGGGCCCTGACCCCCTGCCTGCTACCAAAGAGATTTCAGCTACAAAAGGACGTCTGACTGGTGGAGATGAACTATGCCCCTTGCAATGAAAGACTCCATTAGCTCACCTGTCCCTGAGGTATTTCCATATCCTTACTCCTGTAAACACTGGGAGGGAGTCTTCCTCCCACTATGCTCCCTTCCAATGTACCCTTAGAAGCCCCAAATCCACTCAGGGGAGAATTCCCCAAGCTCAGGAACCGAGTAAGACAGCCACAAATTCTCTTAGGAGGACCCCTGCCAGAAATTTTGGCACAGGGGATGTGCCAGCCAGAGTTAGGGATCTGCAGCAGTGCTGGCCAACCAGGTAGAGACAAGGAGCCAAAATAGCTGTGGATAGAGTGCAAAAAGCCACATATGATAGATAAAAATAAATATATCTATTGATATATATTATATATCTAGAGAGATGCCCTCCCCCAGAGCCAGGCACCCCAGCCCCCCGCTCTAACCCAGTCCCTCTCTGCTTCCCCAGACCCAGGCACCCCCAGTCCCCTGCTCTAACCTGATCCGTCTCTGCTTCCCCAGAGCCAGGAACCCCCAGCCCCCTGCTCTAACCTGATCCCCCTCCGTTCCCCTAGAGCCAGGCAACCGCAGCCCCCTGCTCTAACCCAATCCCCTCCACTCCCCCAGAGCCAGGCACCCCAGCCCCTGGCTCTAACCCAATCCCCCTCTGCTTCCCCAGAGCCAGGCACCCCCAGCCCCCCAATTTAACCCAATCCCCCTGCACTCTCCTAGATCCAAGCACCCCCAACCACTCCCACTTTCTAACTCAATGCCGGCGACTCACTGGAGCTGCTGCCACCGCACACTTCTCATTCCAAGCACTGGGACACATGCACAGAGTGGCAATAAGAACTCATGGCATGTGGCTCCGAGCCGGAGCAGCATTTCATTGCTCAAAGAGCCACATGCAGCTCTAGAGCTGCCAATGGGCCATTCCCATTCTACAGCAAATCCACAGGGCGCTGTAGTTTGACTTCCTACATGAGTCATCTCACCTCCTGCAGAAAACAGACCCCACAGTGTGGCTGTCGCCTCAACAACATGCTGCAAAATCAGTAGCAACTTCCTTCACGTTCCTCTTTCAATTTAAAGGGACAGTCCACAGAAAGCCAAGGCATCACTGCTTCACATTACCGACTGCACCAGACAGGAGGTGTTTGAGGTTAGAGAATGTACCTGATTTATACAGGAAAAATGTCGGTTGTTTTGCATCTATGATGACAGCCACAGGTCCGATATTGGCTACGGTATCCTTCAGGGCTGCTTCATCCTGATGTGGGAGCTCAACGTACTTGGAGCAGGTGGCGGCTCGCGTGGCAGGGTTATAGTGACATGTTCCGTTCTGGCAAAGGGCAGGAGAAGCAGGGACATTTTGGACCTTGGCTTGAAAGTCACGCCTACTCACTACAGCTATTTTTAATCTCCCCACTTTTCTTAGACCACTGCTGCTCCTTGAGAGGTCATTGAGTCCAGTCATCTGCACTCACAGCACGACCTGTCACCATCCCTGGCTGATTTTCTTTTTTAAATCTAGCCTGTCCAAGACCACGGAAAGGGCACCACAAGGACTGAACTCAACACCACATTTACTAGGCCAGTGCTCTAACCACTGAGCTATCCCTCCATTCCTCCTGGCCATTTATCGCTCCGCCTCAGCTGGCCCTAACCCCAAGAACTGGCCAGCACAGAATGCCCACTGCCAAAAGAAGATGTGGCTCTCCCTGCATCACACACACATGCTGCGTACACAGCACAAGGGGGGCCGGCTGACCTGCATCTTGGTCTAGCGGCCCTTTGAAAAGTGATGATGGGGAGGCCACGTGGGACTCTGCTCTCACTACCCCACCTTCTTCTGGCAAATTGCTCCTGCATCACACAGTGGGCAGAGGAGTCATCCCATAAAGTCCCACACTGAAATCCCCGTGTCCAGAAGCAGGGCCTGCTGCAGGGAGGAAGCAGAAAGGTTTTGGAATCCCAGTAAAATTGCCCTTCTCAGCATCTTCCAGCTGGTGATTGCAAAGCACCTGATCAAACCCAATGAATTTACACAAACTCCTGCGAGGCTTTTCGGATGGAGAAACTGAGGCATGAACTAATTAAGTCCCCTATCCGCTGTCTTTTTAAATCAGGGGAAAGACTCCCCGTGAGATCAAGCCTTAAGAGATGCATCCAATGTCACACTGGAAGTCTGCGACAGGCAGGGCATTAACAAATCCCCAGATCTTCACCCCTCTAGCAGTGGGGAGCACAGGCCACTGGCTGCATTGAGGTGGGAGATCCCCCTGAAGCCCCTATCTCTTCCAGGACCAGGGCTCGGCAGTGAGGCTGCCACTGATCCTGACAGTACTAGGGCTGGCCCTGCCCCAGGAAAACCCTGTGGCCCTGCCAAGCGCACCAGGTGTGGCTGGGCAGCCGCATCCCAGCAGGAGCCAAGTGTGGAGGGGCCTTGTTTGGGGTGGGGAGCTGTCTGTGTGTGGGCAGCTCAGTGAGCGACCTGGAGGCACAGAGTCTTGTTGGGGGGTTCTGGGTTCAGGGTCAATGGGACTCTGGTTGGGTTCAGTGGAGGGGTCTGGGTGTGGGGATTCCAGGTGCAGCTTGCTGGGACTCAGTGAGGCAGGAATCTGGATGTGGGGGGCTTGTTGGATGGGACTAGCTGTAGGTGGCTGGGCTTGTCAGGGGGAGGGAAGCCCCTGATTAACTATGGAGCCAGAGCTCCTGCTGTGCAGACACTGCATGCTGGACTCCCAGTTCCCCTCATGATTCCCCCATCCCCTTTTCCTCTCGACTCCTTTCCTCTGTCCCCTCCACGTGCCCTGTTCCACTCCCCATTCCTTCCCTACTGCCTCTTCCCCTACCTCCTCATCCCTCTTACCTTATTCCTCTCCCACTCCACACCCCTCCCCAGCCCCACTGCTGACACAGAAATCAGGAAGGCTCCTGTCTCAGCACACAGAAGGGAAGCCCCAGAGGCACTGGGACCAGCCAGCAGGCTGCCTTCTGCTGCAGAGGTAAAAGGGACCCCTCTCACAGCCTTGAATCATAGAATCCTAGGGCTGGAAGAGACCTCCAGAGGTCAGAGTTCAGCCCCCCTTCCCAAAGCAGGATCAACCCCAACTAAATCATCCCAACCAGGGCTTTGTCAAGCTGGGACTTAAAAACCTCTAGGGATGGATATTCCACCACTCCTCTCGGTAATGCATTTCTGTGCTTCACCACCCTCCAGGTGAAACAGTTTTTCCTAATATCCAACCAAGGCCACCCCTACTGCAACTTGAGACCATTGCTGCTTGTTCTGCCATCTGTCATTACTGCCTTCAAGCTGGGCAGCTCTGCGTTTGCAGAGACTAGGGAGGGATGCCCAGTCAGGACGCTCTGTGGCACAGTCCGCCACTAACTACATGTATTCCACTTTGCCTGCTTGTCGTGCCCTGCCACTCACCCCCGACCCTGCAGTTGCTGACTGATATTTGAACTTGTATGTGATCCATTCAGATGCCAGGTCAGGCAGCTGAAGTGGCTCCCTGCTACTCAGCCTTCCGCATCACCCAGAAAACTGCCTGAACAATAACAGAAACATCAGCACATGGCACCAGCAGGGGCGCTGATGGCATGTATGTGCCCCTGAGTAGAAAGGCAGAGCCTCGCTTGCCTTACAGACAGGCTGCCCACACTCTCCACTGTGTCCTAGAACCTGGGGCCTGCAAGCTTGCTGACTGAAGTCAAACTGAATTGTGCATGGGTGGAAGGGGCTGTGGGGCTCAAACCTGAGCCAGAGCCTGGCCTCAGCTCTGTGCATCTATGTGACACCCACCAGAGCAGTGTATGGATACGAAGCATCCGAATCAATGCCACCATTATCGATGATGTACTGGAAAGCTTTGGTCATATATCCCCCGCTGCAGCCAAAGTTCCCATATGTAGTGGAGCAGTCGACTAAGTTCTGTGCGCTGAGAGACACCAGGTTTCCAGTTTTCAGTTTCACCTGGGCTTCTAGGGCACCAACAGCGCTGAAAGCCCAGCAGGAACCACAGGCCCCCTGGAAAAGCCAGACAGATGTGCTCAGCTGCTGCTAATGGGCACCCAGGGGGTTAGGGACCAGACTGAGCCTCCCACCTGATTTTTCACATCAGTAACACATCCTTTCTCCCTCCAGTCCATGGAGTCAGGCACACTATGCCCAGGGCGTGGCCTGTAGATGGAATTCCGGTCAGGTTTGTGGGGAATTTTCACTCCAGTTAACAAAGCCGCCACTTCCTCACTGGTCTAGTTAAAAAAACACACACACACCTTGTCAGACTGGCACCCTGTCACTGTTCAGACTGGGCTTGAATGCTGGGGAAATTCAAATACAAACTCTATGGTGCAGGTTAAACACCTGTTCCCAGGTATGTTGTTTTCCTTTCTGTAGAGAAAAACACGAGCACACCTGAATGTTGGGGGATCAGTCTGGCTGACACAATGGTCCCTCATGTATGTAGCTGTTTGCCTGAAACACTGGATTTCATGATTCTTTTGTGTACTAATCCTCCTGCTGCATAACACTGCTGGGGATAGAACCCAGGACTAGCACTGCAGGAAGACTTGAAGACAAAAGGGTGGAATTTTTAGGTCTGGGGGGTGGGGTGTTGGCTGAAAAATGCACCTTTTGATCAAACTAGAACATGGTGTGAATTCACCTCAAATTTGCCAAATTGTTTCAACTGGATTTTTTTTTTCAAAACTAGTCAAAATGTTTTGATTCAAAATTTCTTTTCCTTTCAAAATGTACTTTCATTTTCCTTATTTTTATTGAAGATGAAATACCCTAGAGGAGGGCTCAAATTGTGTTGCTGATCCTAAGTAAACTGTTTAAGTGTTTTTTGTGTTGTTATTGTCATGTCAGATTCACCTGAAACTATCTTTTAATTGACTGACTGACTGGTTTTTTGGAGCACCTAACTAAAATCTCTTATTCTCATAGTTCTACTGAGGAGCCTAAGCATTGCCAACCCTCTTGGTTTTACTGAGAGTATCATTATACCTGATCATATTGTTAGTCTTTAAGGTGCTTTTCGTGTTTTGTGAAGATACAGACTAACATGGCTACCTCTCTGAAATTATATCTGGTGTTTTCCTTATAGCACCAATGTATAGGGGAGAGGGTCCTGAGATTAAGGATTTCAGCTTTTTTTTTTTCCTCTTTCTTTCTTTGGTACAGCTGTGGAGAACTACAGGAAAACAAAACTCATAAAGGTACAACATACAGAGGCAAATAAAAAGAGCCCCCAGACTTAAGTCTATGTCTCCACAGCAGCCTTATTCCAAAATAACCTGTGCCAGAACAGCTATTCCAAAACAGCTTATTTCAAAATCATGCTGCTATACACAGAGACCACATCTACCCTACCCCTCCCTTTCAGAAGAGGTATGTAAATGCTGCAGATTGGAAATGCTAAGGAGATGCTTATATGAATATTCAGTGGCCTTTGTGTATAGCAGCTTTATTTCAAAATAAGCTATTTTGGAATAGCTGTTACAGAATAGGTTCTTTTCCTTTTCAAAATCAAGACATCATTAGCAACACGATTGACACACAGATACTGTGTCATATCCTGCAATGCATATGTTAAAGTGGGAGTTAGACAATGTTTCGAGATGACATAGGATTTGCCATTTAGATTTGAGTTAGGCTCATTGTTGGGCTTTTAGATGTTCACTGTTTATTGAAAATAACCACGAGCTTTTTTTTTTTTTTAAAAAACTTTGCAATTATGGTGTCAGGAGCCACAAAGAAATCCTTAAAGAGCTGCATGCGGCTCCAGAGCTGCAGGTTGCAGACCCCTGAGTTACATTCTCTGGTCATGGTACGCCACCTCAGAAATACAGATAATTCCAAGAGACTCAGGCCCTTTGGCTACATCTACACTACAAGATAAGTTAGATTTTTAATAATTTTGATTTTTTAACTTCGTTCTTATGAATTCAAATCTAAGTGTCCACAAACCTTGAAATTCAACTCACCCTTTTTCCGTGTCAAGTTTCTGTGTTGTTCCCATTGCCCTATGCAAATTCAACAACAGGAGCAGTGCATTGTGGGTACCTATCCCACAGTGCCTAAGCCCTGTTTGCTTGTGGGTGTTTCATGTTAGAATCCCAGAATGCAAAAAACACTGTCCCAGAATTCAGAGCACCCAGTAACAGAATTAAGCTCTCCCTCAAACCTGCCGAGGTTTCATGTGCTGCACATCCTCTGTGGATGTTGATGTAGTGGCAGGCAGCTGTGCTATCAGCCCTGTCCACCTCCGCCCGGTTCCATTAGCCGCACATCTGAACCTGCAGGCCTGGGTGCTGCAGAATTCTAACAATTCAATCAAAAATTTGCAGGCTTCCTGTGATCTTCTTCCTGAACAGCTGGATGGAGAGCAGTGGAGGAGGAAGCGGCCATACATGGAGGGTCACTGCGTAGCTTTGCGGGATACACACAGGACACTTCTGGAGGCTAACAAATTCGAATTAAAGACATGGTGATTCCACACTAGCCTTTATTCAAAATTTGAAATTGACGCTATACCTGTCCGGTAATATTGACGTTTTGTTACCTGTATTAGGGCTCATTAATCCCAACTAATGGTGTTTACAGTGAAGACAGGGATGTTTTAATATCAAGCTAACTCCTTTAAATTCAATTTTATCTCGTAGCGTAGACTTGGCCTTGGTCTGCAGCAATAGTTTTTCAACTTACCATGTCAGCCAGGTGGTTCATGCCCAGCTCATAGGAATGCAGCCCCAGCGAGTGCTCGAAGTTATGCAGCATAACAAGATGGAGGTTCTTTTCCCAGGTCATACGCCGCTCCCCTTCCTCTTTCTGGAACCAAAGCACAGCTTCCATGTTCTTATGCAATAGCCCAGAGGAAACGGTCGACACTGCCAATGGGTTATAGGACTACAGCATTTTTCACCCCCAGGAGCTCCAAGTGCTTTGCAAAATGTTGCTCAGACCCTGCAATGCTCACTCAAGCAAAGCTCCCTAAGAAATCTAGGGGAGTCATCCTATGGCAGGACTTCCTCACCACTGACATACAGCCAGTTCTGGAGTGGTGTGCAGCAGCTTTTTAACAGCACACAGCAACCAGACTCATCCTTACACGGTATGGGACCCTATGCAAATGAGTCCCCACCCACACAACTTTTGCAGAGCGTGGAGCTTCCCTTCCCCTCCCCTCCCAACTGGCTTGTCACCATGCAGCTTCTGCTGGGGTCCTGTGTTTTGGGGCTTCCATCCCATGCAGTTTCTGCCAGGACCTTGGGCTCATGGTCCCTGTCCCCCATGTGGCTTCTACCTGGACTTAGGGGCTAATAAACCCCCCCAAAATAGACTTTGAAATATAAGCTAACCCCCTGGGATGTTTTAGGCAAGCTGGAGGGTATATAGAGGGCCCAATGATCATTAAGTCAGAACACTCTGCTGAACACAGGGCAGCGTTTACTATGCAGAGGGACGGGAGCAGTATTGTGGCCTAGAGCTAGCAATGCTCAGACCATGGACACCAGCTGACCTGAGGAGACAAGGGGGTGGAAATCCTTCTCCCCCCATCACACAAACTCTTTAAACCCACAGCTACCCAGACCCCACCTGGTGGCTGTACTGCTTGCCATGGGATTTCTTCCACAGCTCCCAGTGGAAATCCAGCATCGGGTCTGTGTGTAGATGTGCAGCAGCAAGAGAGGTCAAGAAGATCCAAGCCAAGAACTTCATTCTGCTCAGCTAGGGGAAGAGAGGACTGTGCTGGTGAAGGATAATATCTGTGTGATTAATTCAAGTGTCCCAATTTCCGTCCCTCAGTGACAGTGCAAAAAATCAGACACCAATTGGTTGAGATTTCTCCTCTCTCTGCTGTGAGCAACCAGTGATCATGGCTTGCACCTCTTCTGGGGGTTGGGGGGTTGGGGGGTAGGATGTTCCCTGGAGTGCCACATGGCAACCACAGACTGGAAAGGAAAACAGAGCTGGGTCAATGGATATCACCACTTGGCTACTTCTACAGCTCCTGAACTGCATCTTGGATCTGGACAAGAGCATCAGAGCCTGGTAGTCCCTGGAGTGAACCTGATTTACAGCAGCTGAAGATCTGTCCTGGAGAGATTTAAGTGAAGAGAGCTTGAATTTTCAAAGGAGCCCAAGTGATTTTCATGCGAGTTAGACACCCAAATCCCATTGACTTTCACCTACCTGCTCTAGGCTCATTTGAACACCACAGTCTATAGGGAGATAGTGGGTGTATGGGGCTAGAAAGAAAGAGAGAGAGGGTGTATGACATTAGATAGAGGGGGTATGGGAAGAGGTGTATATGAAAATAGAAAGACAACAGATGCACACGAGTATTCTGTGGATGCAAACTCTATACAAGCAAAATACAAAATGCCATTTCTTGGCTGGACTTCCTCAAACATGTTCTTCCACATGTGACAAAGAGATTTAAAGTACAAGGAGAGAAAAAGCAAAAAGCCAAACCTACCTGACAGGGCTTCACCTGGTGGAGATTTCTAGGCAGGAATCCTCAGCTGATCAGCAGGAAGCAAGAATTCCCCAAATTCCCCTGCCGAGGAGGGAGACTCCCAAGTGAGCCCTGACACCCGTCCGGCTCTGACTGCAGGAGAAAAGAAAGAGTTTGGTTTGCCCTGTCAGGCTTGTTACAGGGCACTTTGAATGAGGAAATGGCAGAACCTCTGGTTTCACTTTTACTGCTTAGTGTGAGAAACTTTTCCTAAGCTCCAACCTAAATCGCCCTTGCTGCAGAACAAGCCCATTACTTCTTGTCCATCCCTCAGTGGACATGGAGAGCAACTGAGCACAGACCTCTTCCCAACAGCTCTTAATTTATTTGAAGATTGTTCTTAGGTCCTCCTGCCCTCAGTCTCCTTTTGTCCAGACTAAACAGTTTTATGAACTTTTCCTCAAAGATCAGATTTTTGTCATTTCCGCTGCTCACCACTGGACACTGTCCAATTCGGCCACCTATTTTTTTAAGCCTGGCCTACAGATCTGCACACAGGTCACCAGCTGACGCCTTACCAGTGCTGTGTAGAGCAGGGCCACTACATCCTCTGTCTCACACAGCACTCTTGGTTAATACCCCCCAGGAGGACATCAGGCTTGTTCGCAGTTGCATCACTCACAGTCAGTGCGTGATCCACTATAAACTGAGATTCTTTTCAGCCATGCACCTGCCTGGCTCATTCTTCCCTGTTTTTTATCTGTGCAAAGGAGAACCGAACCAGTGCTGTAGGATGGAAGCCATAGATTACAAGCTATTGGGACAAGATCTGGCAGCTTTATCAATCTGTTAAGCCCCAAGTATGCCTGGAGCATATTTCAAGTCCTCATCGATAGCTCACTACTTCCCCCGTAAATGACCCCGGTGTCTAGATCTCCTGCTGATTGACAAAGGAAAAAGACCTCTGCAGCAACAAATGTAACCCCCCAGGCTAACTTTGGCTGCTTTTGCTTCTTGGGTATCACTTGCAAATCTCATGAAAATTCCCTGTGTGGTGATGTTGCTCAATTCTTCCACATTCATCTACTGGTGGGTTTTCTGTCCGTTTGTTGGGGTTTCTTTCTGCCACTGACGCATTGTAGTTTGCGAAAACCAGCCACAAAGAGAAAAAACTGGGGACCATCTCCCCAGGTGGTTATATTGTCACACAGACAGATTTTTCCCATCACTGCCACCAATTATCATTTTTCCATCTAGCCCTGCAGCAGGCTGACGGAGCCCGCAGTTTTGCTGGCTTATTTCTGATTACCTAAGGCCCTGACCTTGTATTCGGATTAATTCAAGTTATCTCCTGATTCCATATGGAGCCCTCTTTGTGCCAGACCAAAGCAAAAATCAAAACCAGCAACATATACAGCAAAACTAAAATGAAGTAATTTAATCAGGTTCCATAGCAATGAAAAAGTAACATTGTGTCTGGTTTTAATAACTGAGAATATACACTTTGAATTCTTTTTCCAAATGTTCATGGCACGCCTGGAATTTGTTCACCCAGCCAAGGAACATCCCATTTGCTTGATCCCCCACGTTGCTAATGGCTGCTGTGAGACTTGCATCATGGAAAATCGATACACGGAGCAACACATCTCCCTGCCTACACCTGCTTAGCCTCCCCAGCTCTCAGGTGGCTTCAGCAACTCTACCGCTCCACCTGCGGCGTGGACAAGCTTGATCACTGTGACATGACCTTCGCTCCATCACATTTTGAGACAGCTGCAGCTACTTCATTGAAATAGCACCTTCACAAGTGTGCAAAGCAATGCAGAGACATTTACCAGTTAAAACCAGCATGGGGGAATAGCAGGAGAGAGCTAAATGTGCTCAAATTCTGGATCAGCCCAGCCACGATCACTCATCATTTCTGCTGCTTGTCTCAGCTCTGTCCCCTGGATCCGATGGAAGGATTTGGCCATTAGGACTCACACATTGTTCACAAACAGCAGTTCATTTACAGCAAGGCCAAGATTAGCAGTTTAACACACCCATCTCAAGAGCGCATTTTGAACTGGGGTGTCCCTCTATATTTGTGGATAACAACCATAGCTGGCAATCCTGCAGTGGTTACCACTGTTCCTGGACATTCGAATATAACCTTTGTCTCCAAAACCTTCCCCCCAGCTGTTGGAAGAGGAAACAACACAAAATTAAACATTACGAGCATAAAACGCCTTTCCTTCCAGGCAGGGTTCCCTTCCCCATTTACTCACGTGTTTCAAGTTGATCAATCATCATTAACTCATATGATTAATTAAAAACATAGGGAGTTTGAAAAGTAATCCTGATTAATCACATTGTCAAACAACAGAATACCAACTGACATTTGTTAAATATTTTGGATGTTTCTCTACATGTTCCATCATGATCTCAATTACAACATAGAATACAAAGTGTACAGTGTTCACTTTACATTATTCTTTTTATTACAAATATATGCACTGCAAAAACATTACACAAAAGAAACAGTATGTTTCTATTCATCTCTTGCAAGCACTGAAGTGCACGTAAATATCTTGCAATGCCAGCTACAACAGTGTCATGTGAAAAGCTGTTCTCGCTTTCAGGCACCATTGTAAAGAAGCAGCGGACAGCAATGTCTCCTGCAAATTGTAACCAAACTTGGGCCATGTCTACCCTAGATCTCAAAGTCGATGTAGATTCACTATTCCAGCTACAGCAATTGCATAGCTGGAATCGATTTATCTACAGTCGACTTACCTGGCTATCCTCCTGAGGGAGGCCGATGGGGGAAACTCTCCCATCGACCTCCCTTACTCCTCGCGAGATTGAGGAGTACAGAGGCTGACTTTGGACCCTGATAGTTTGATTTTGCGCACCCCCACTAGATGCACAAAATCAAACTTGGGAAAAATCAACCCTGCCTGGGTCGATCTTCCAGGTAGTGAAGACGTACCCTTGGTTTTCTGAGTGACTGGCTGAACTCTTAAGACATAGGACTGAGTGGACTTGTAAGCTGTAAAGTTTTACATTATTTTATTTATTTTTGAATATGCGCGTGGAGGGGTGTACCTAATTCTGCAGCTGTAAGTTCGACTTTCATGATTAAGACATTACATGACAGTAGTTGTCTGACAAATTTAAAAATACAATTTATTGTTCTTTACAGTGCAATTATTTGTCATAAAAATATAAAGTGAGCACTGAGCACTTTGTACTCTGTTTTGCAGTTGACATCAATATGTTTGAAAATATCCAAAATATTTAAAATAAATGGGATTCTATTATTGTGTAGTAGTGCGATAAATCGTGATTAATTTTTTTAATCGCTTGACAACCCTAGGTTCAACATGATTAACCTGGTAAAGTCCAATTCACGCTAGTACAGACACAAACATGCTCAGCTCTATGCAGCTTGCTCAGACTTCATGCACATCCCAGGAGCATGTTACTGTAGAGATAACTACAGCTTGGTGATGGATTTTCCTTTACCTGTTCTTCACCAGCCAAAAGCCCTTCCCATCCAGGGTGCTGTAGCTGACAACTAGAACTGCATGATTCACATCTTGCGTGCAACATGGCTCATCGTAAACTCCTGCAAAGAAAGAATGTGGAATCACAAGGGAGGAAAAAAAGCCAGCAGAGATTTCTCTGCTAAATAAAGCTGTTGTAGAGAGCATAACCCTACATGGTATCAAACTGCCTGTAAGCTGTAAAGGGGGGGTAATAACATCAAGCCCTCACTTTTTTTCCCCATCAGTAAAGTGGGTCTGTCTCATTTTCTCCATTGTACAGATGGGGAAACTGAAGCACAGAGATGGAAATGACTTGCCTGGAGTAGAACCCAGCTTTCCTAACAATTTGATGCCATTATTAATCTGTATTAGAATACAACCTACTAGCCTCAGACATACACCAGGCTCCCATGGTGCTAGGGGCTGTACAAATACAGAACAAAAAGATGGTCCTGCCCCAAAGAGCTTCCGATCTATGGGCATGTCCACACTGCACGCTACTCAAGGCAGCGTGTAGACTATATACACTACACACACACACACCTTGAACAGGTATAAACAGCAGTATAGGTGGCTTAGGGGAGTTAAGACACACCTGAACACTTAGGTCATATGCCCTGCATAGCTCTCTATGTGCCTGAGCAAGGCCTCCCCCTGCCTGCACTGCTGTATTTAGCAGCATCATATGCTGATACCTCCCTGCTGCTGCAGCCTTTTTCTGCCATAGGGAAAGTCTCCAGCAGAGAAAGTAGTGGAGAAGTAGTCTGTCAGTTCCCACTGCCTCCATTCTGCCCAAGCCTTTCCTGCTGCAGCTAGCCACACAGCACAGTGCAGACACAGCCTGCTTTTCACTGCCAGGTGTAGCCACACCTACCCTAGAGGTGTGCAGCATAGACATACCGTATGTGTAGAACCAAAAGGTCAGTTTCTAGCACTAGAAGGCTTTTCTCCACTAGCCAGCTGCTGGAGGGGGGCATGTTACACACATTGAACCAAGCGGTTATGTGACAATGCCACTCACAAAGAGCAAAACATATGCTTCCATGTGTGTCGTTTATTGAGGAATCAAATAATTACAGGAAAAACATCCAAGAGAACAAAAGCCACAGCGCTATGGGAAGAGCACTCAGCGTGTGTGTGTTTCAGTAACATGCTGCAGAACAAATAGCAACTTCCTTCGCATTTCTCTTTCAATTTAAAAATAAACCAAGACACCACTGCTTCAAGTTACCTACTGTAGCAGACAGGTGGTGTTCTTGGTTTGAGACTGTACCTGATTTATACAACAAAAATGTCGGCTGCTTTGCATCTATGATGACAGCTACAGGTCCGACACGGGCTATGGCATCCTTCAGGGCTGCTTCATTGGCATACAGGAGCTCAACGAACTTGGAGCAGGTGGCAGCTCACATGGCAGGGTTATAGTGACATGTTCCATTCTGTTAGTGTCAAAAAGCAGGTGAAGCAGGAAGATTTTGAACTTTAGCTTGAAAGTCAGGCCTTCTCACAACAGTTGTTACTAATTTTTCCCCTATTCACCTCTGAATTCCTCACATTAGTTAGACCACTGCTGCTGTCTCTGGGGCATTTCTTCTGCTTGCTTGGGCATCAAGCTTAGAGCTGAGTAACTAATCGAGTTTTCAGTTCAGAGACTTACCTGGAATTTAAATTTTAAAAAATATAAAAATAAAAAAACCTTTCAAATCAAAGTCGAATTTTTGTTTTCATTTTTGGAGGAAATGAAACATTTTGAATGACGTTTTTGAATGAACAATCAAAACAGAACTGCCAACACAGTGCATTTTGACATTTCCAAGGAGGGGGGAAAAAAATATCAGAGTTTTTGCCCCCCCAAAATACTTGCAGCATTGAGGTCGAATTTATAGGTTCAGTGCCTTGAAAAATCATTTTCTGGAAAATCCAGCATTGGTTACTGATGTATTCCCTAGTATGCCCAACAGTTGGGTAAAAAGAAATGTGAGAACTCAGATATTGGTGGCAGCAATGAAGATTTGCAGCACTTGTGTAGCATCTTTCACCTGCAGACGTATGAGACTTATTTAAACATTAATTAATTTAATGTTTCCACTTTCCTAAGAGGGTGGGCAGTATCATTCTCTGGATTTCATAGAGCAGAAGAGGAAGGAACACACAGAGCGCAGATTACAATCCAGGAGTGTTGACTCCGAGTTCCATCCCTCTAAACTAGAAATCATTCTTCACCAGGGCTGGGATTAGCACCAATAGGACCTGACTCCCAGGCCTCCTGCTCTAACTACTAGACAATACTGCCTGATGATCCCTTTTCTAACTCTTTGTGCTCAAACAAAGGAGCACAGAAACACCCAGTAAATTAGGCCCCAAAGGTGTCTCTACACTGCAATAAAACACCAGCAGCCATAGACCTTTGGGCTTGGGATGGATCCTGGGCTATGGGGTCCAGCAAGGAGAGGGTCTCAAACCCTCTGCAATGCCAGCCCAGCGTGAGTAAAACTAGAGTTAGCAGAGCCTCGGTTTGGTAACCTATGGCTTGAGCATCAACACTTATTGTGACCTCAGGTTAGGAACGGCTGAACCTTGGGTCCCAGCCTGGGGCTGCAGGGCCTACACTGCATTATGCAGGTCAGAGTTCCAGCACCCACATTTCCTAGTACCCTACCAAACGTGGCCATTTCAGCCCTTTGCTCACGGCACATCTATACAACAAAGCGATAGGTCATGAAGAAACCTGAGTCCCACAATGAGTCAGGCTTGGACCTTCCACCCCATGGGGTCGGGGGCCCTGGTTCCGAGCCCTACATTAGCCCAGTTTGCATGCAGATGGAAAGCAATATATGCTCGAGTCTGAGTTCAAGCCCAGCTTACACTGCAATGTAGACACATCAGTATTTCCGAGCCCAGCCTCCATCACCCACGCTGCATTGTAAACTTGGCATTACAGTCGCTGGAAGCCAGATCTTTCGGGTCTGCAATCCACTCTGCAAAATGACAGGACTTGGCCCCAAGTCACAGTGTGACTGGGACGCTGATGCTGTCTCTCGATAGAAGCTGGGCGCTACAAGCTTGCTGACTTAGTCAGACTGAATTGTGCATGGGTGGGAGGGGATCCTGGGCTCAAGCCTGAGTCAGACCCTGGCCTTAGCTCTATGGGTCTATCGTGAGCTGTGTATGGATAGGAAGCATCCAATTCAATGCCATGATTGTCGATGATGTACTGGAAAGCTTCAGTTATATAACCCCCGCTGCAGCCGCAGTTCCCGTATCTAGAGGTGCAGTCAGGCCTTCCAACAGGGTGCTGCAAAGGGGGTGTTTCCACTGGGGCCCAGTGCTTCAAAGAGGCCTGGATCTCCCGGCCATCACCACTACCGTGGTACTAGCAGTGACCAGTGCCCTGGGCCCCTCTGCATTGCTGTCTGAGTGCTGCAGCATCACTCCACATGTCTCTGTAGGCTAGGAGGTGGCCTAAGTGCTATGGGGGCGGGGGCACAAAGGACTGACTGCCCTTGGCCCCATCCCTTCCAGGGACATGGAGCTGGGGCCCCCCTACAACTTGCTTCTTGGCATGTGGTGGCTGTTGGCCCTGCTGGGAGCCGTCGATTAGGTTCTGCGCACTCCTACACCAGGTTTCCAGTTTTCAGTTTCACCTGGGCTTGTAGGGCACCAACAGCACTGAAAGCCCAGGAAGCACCACAGGCCCCCTGCAAAAGCCAGACAGATGTGCTCAGCCGCTGCTAATGGGCACCCATGGAGTTAGGGACCAGACTGAGCCTCCCACCTGATTTCTCACATCAGTAATACATCCTTTCTCCCTCCAGTCCATGGAGTCAGGGACGCTGCTTCTACGGCGTGGTCTGTAGATGGAATTCCAGTTAGGTTCGTGGGGAACAGGCCCTCCGAAACAAGGACCAATATCCTCGGCAATCTAGTTAAAAGAACACAAACACCCTGTCAGGCTGACAGCCCTGTCACCGTACACACTGGTCCTGAACATTGGGGAAATTCAAATACAAACTCTACGGGCAGGTTTGACACCTGTTCCCAGATATGGCGTTTTCCTTTCTGCAGAGAAAAATATGAACACACCTGAATGTTGGGGATCAGCCTGGCTGACACACTGGCCCATACTAGATGTACCTGTTTGCCAGGAACTCTGGATTTTTGTGTACTAATCTTCCTACCGCAGGACGTTGCTGGGGGTGGAACCAGAACTAGCGCTGCAGGAAGACTGTCGGAACAAAAAAAACAAACAAACTCATTTTCTTCTCTTTTGGCTGAAAAAAAAAAATGCATATTTAGATCAACCAAAACATTTTGTGAATTCACCTCAAATTTGCCAAATTGTTTCAGCTGGAATTTTTTTCCCCCAAACCTGGACGCATGTTTTGATTCAAAGTGACTTTTCTGTTTAGAACGGGCTTCCCTTTTCTTTTTTCTTTTTTGAAAAAGATAAAATAATCTAGAAAACGGAACAAACTGCATTGTCTGACTGCACATGAATGGTTTTTGTCTTTTTCATTTCACCATTGCCATTTTAGGTCCGCCTGAAACTAACTTTTGATTGATAGACCAAGTATTGATTTTTCAGCCACCAAGCCAAATATATATCTGTGCTTAATTTTATTGAGAGTGTCAGAATATCTGATGTGTTCTTTAAACCACCAAACTAGGGGCAGGGCTGGTGGGGTTTGAGATTGCTAGAGAATTCCAGTTTTTTTTGTTTGTTTAATTTTATTGTGAGTTTCTATCTGTTGTATACTGTGGAGAACTGCAGGAAAAAAAAACAATCCTTAAAGGTGCAAAGCCCAGAGACAAATAAAAAGAGCTCTCAAACTCTGATTTTATTTATTTATTTATTTACTAATATTCCGTGATTTTAGATGCCGGATGTTTCAGTTCTGAATACTTGGAATTGGCAGTAATGGAACCTCAAGCATCCCAGCTGTGATTTCAGCTAAAGAAGAAACTTCCTTAACCAACAAGAGCCTAGCAACCAGGCTGCAGGTTGTTTGTTACTCCACATGTGACGTTCCTCATGGGGGGAAGGGTGGGCAGGGGTGGCAGATACAGTAAAGGAGAGAGGTGGGAAGAGGAATGCCACATTTTTGACCTCGCCTGCAGCGCATGTGCAAGGATACACAGCTTAGAGGATGCCATCTGATACAGAACCAAAACTGAGTGAGAGGGACTCACACCAGCTGAAGGTTCATGCGGGTGGAATACTTGCACTTAAAAAAATCATGACTGCCCACCCTGAAGACAGATTCCTCCCCCGCTGCCCACACACACGTACAAAAAAGACTTGTACAGCTCTTGGAAGTAGTGCCAGGACAGGCTGCTGCTAGAAGAGGCATAGGGATGCTGTGGTGTTCAGGGCTTCCACTCATCCTCCATAGGCTGGAGCTCTTTCTGCCCTAATTCAGTTACAGTCTCAGGGCATGGCACCCCTTGGGAAATACAGATAGTTGCAAGAGGTGAGCAGTCCCTTGGTCTGCTGCGATAGTTTTTTAACTTACCACGTCTGACATGTGGTTCATGCCCATCATATAGGAATGTGGCCCCAGGGAGTACTCAAAGTTATGCAGCATAACCCTCCTGAGGGTCTTCTCCCAGATCACATGCCACTTCCATTCCTCTTTCTGGAACCAAAGCACAGCTCCCAAGTTATTATACAGTAGCCCAGAGGAACTGGTCAGCCCTACCAATAGGTTATAGTTCTATAGTGCTTTTTCATCCCCCAGGAGCTCCAAGTGCTCCTGCAATACTTACTCAAGCAAAACTCACCAAGAAATGAAGGGGAGTCTTTGTATGGCAGAACTGAGTTCTTCCCCCACCCCCGCAAAATGCAGCCAGCTCTGGAGTGGTCGGCTGAAGCTTTTTAACAGCACATAGCAACATTACCCAACATGTTAGGAGAAGAAGAAAAGAATCACCCTATGGCCAATTAAATCAACAGTGGGAATTATAGGTCATTCCCACCAGAACTGCAATAAACGTCAGACTACAAGGTATCAGAAATATTATCCCTGATGTTACCACAGCTAACCTATGGCTGACCTATGTAACGTTGTTCTCACCCACAATTATTTCCTCCAGATTAGCAGCACTGCTATTGGCACTCGCATGGCCCCACAGTATGCTAACGTTTTTAGGGCTGACTTAGAACAACGATTCCTTAGCTCTTGTCCCGTTTCCCCTCTTTATTTACGCTACATCGGGGACATCTTTATCATTTGGACCCATGGTAAAGAGACTCTGGAAGAATTCCACAGAGATTTTAACAACCTGCATCCCACTAGCCATCTCAGCCTTGACTATTCCACATGAGAAATACATTTCCTGGATACCACAGTATAAATCACTACTACCAGAAACCCACTGACTGCTACACTTACCTACATCTTCCTTCTAGCACACACCACACAATCCATCATTTATAGTCAAGCCTTTAGATACAATCGCATCTGCTCTGATCCTACTGACAGAGACTGAAAACTACAAGACCTCTACCAAGCATTCATAAAACTTAATTACCCACCAGGAGAAGTAAAAAAACAAATTGACAGGGCCAGATGAATACCCAGAAACCAGTTACTTCAAGATAGGCCCCAAAAGATCAACAACAGAACACCACTTGTCATCACCTATAGCCCCCAACTCATCATCATTAAAACCTACAACCTGTTCTGGATCATGATGCTACACTCCAGAAGGCCCTAGGTGACAGGCCTGTCCTTTCCAGGCACCCTCCTAACCTAAGGAAGATTCTCACCAGCAATCATAGGCTACACCACAGCAATACTAATCCTGGAACTTTTCCTTGCATCAAACCCCACTGCCAAATTTGTCCACATATTTATTCTGGGGATACCATCACTGGACCTAATCACATTAGTTACAAGATCAAAGGCACATTCTTGTGCACTTCCAGCAACATTACATATACCATTATGTGCCAACATTGCCCTGCCACTATGTACATTGGACAGACTGGGCAAAACCTTTGCCAAACAATAAATGAACGCAGAGCAGACATCAAGAAACTCAATACACATAAGCTGGTCAGTGAACACTTCAGTGGAGTGGGCCATTCTGTTAAAGATCTGAGAATGTGTGTCCTGGAGCATAAAGAATTTAAAAACAGATTTGAGCAAGAAATTTGTGAGTTGGAGTTCATATTCAAATTCGACACATTAACACTTGGTATAAACAGAGACATCAATTACCTCACGCATTACAAGACTGCTTCCTTTCCTTTTATGCTCGTAATTGTCTCAGGCAGGACAATTAACATCCTGCCACCCCTCAGCCCCCTTCTATGTATTTGATATTTTTTTTGGTCTGCTGTACTTATAAATGTCAGTCTGTATTGGAAATGAGATTGAGCTGATGAAGTGGGTCTGTCCCATGAAAGCTCATCACTGAATAAATCATTTTGTTAGTCTTTAAAGTGCTACATTTCTGCTGTTCTGTTTTGTTGCAATAAGCATTGTACCCTCTGAAATGCCCACTTATAGGGCTCCTGAGGAGACAGTAATGCTACTGTGCTAATTAATAGAGCACCCCCCCACCTTTTTCTTCTGCTGATGGTGTACATTCTCACACGTCTCTGTGCATATTAAAACTTATTCTGCACATGGATGGAAAAGAGTAGAGGAAACGTTAGAAGGAACTGCTGTGGAATTCTCTAATGACCCCAAGCTGGAGCCTGCAACCGAGCCACAGTACAATTAGGATGCAATACAATATCAGGAATCAAACATTCACAATGCAGCCTACTGTTGTACAGATAACTGATTTTTTCAGCTGGACATCCAAACAAAAGAAGTGTATTTAAAATCAGTTAAACAGTTGTAAATTTGAGTCAAACTTTTTGGGGCTTTCTAAATCGTTTTACAGTAGAACTGAGGAAAAGTCCCCAGCACAAACTGGCTTTCCAAAACAAAAAAAGTCGAAACAATGCAGTGATTAAATACTAAAATGAACCATTTCCCTCTTTTCTGTATTCACCCAAACCAACTTGCCAAAATCAAGGCAAATTCCCCAATGTTTCCATCAACCTGAATTTGCATTTTCTGCCAAAAAAAATTGAGTGGTGTGAAAAAAGTGTCACCTGGCTCTAACATACTCCAAACAAAACAGGTTTTGAAAAATAAGCTAACCCGGGGTATGCTTTAGGCAAGGAGGAAGGTATAAAAAGAGGTCTGAACGTTCATTAAATAAGAACACCCTGCTGAACGGAGAGAGATCTTTGCAATGGAAAGTGGTGGGAGGCAGACAGCTGGCATAGGTCTAGCAGGCGAAGACTCTGGGAACCAGCTGACTTGAGAGGAGATGGTGATGAAAATCTTTCTCCCCCACTCCCACACTCTAAACCCACAGCTACCCAGACCCCACCTGGTGGCTGTACTGCTTGCCATAGATTTTCTTCCACAGCTCCCACTGGAAATCCAGCATCAGATCTGTGTGTAGATGTGCAGCAGCAAGAAAGGCCAAGAAGATCCAAGCCCAGAGCTTCATTCTGTTCAGCTAGGGGAAGAGAGGAGTGCGCTGGTGAAAGATAACATCTGTGTGGTTAAGTCAAGAGTCCCAATTTCGTCCCTCAGTGATGGTGCAAAAGATCAGATGCTGACTGGCTGAGGTTTCTCCTCTCTCTGCTGTGATAAGCGATCCCTGATTGTGGTTTGTACTGCTTATGTGTGAGGGGGGCAAGGACAGGGTGTTCCCTGGAGCTCTGTACAACAACAGACTTAGAAGGAAAACAAAGCTGGGATAATGGATATCACCACCAGCTACATCTACAGCTCCTGAACAGGGTCTTGGCTCTGGACATGGGCATCAGAGTCTGGTGTAAGGAGATGGACGGAGGGGTTAGAACTGGGGGAAATGAGAGACACCCCCAGCAGGGGTGGGAATTGATGCAGCCTCACTAAGGTCAAAGAGGTTGAGCCTTTGGTGGTGTAAACTGTTGTTGTTCCAGGGTAGTCCCTGGGCCGAAGCTGATTTACACCAGTTGAGGATCTAGCTCAGGGAGGTTTAGGTGAAGACTTGGATTTTCAATAGAGCCCAAGTGATTTTCAAGAGAACTAGGCAGACAAATTCCATTAACTCTCCCCTAACTCCCCTAGGTTCCTTTGAGCTCTACAGCCTACATAGGGAGATATGTGTATGGGGCTACAAAGAGAGACACAGAGAAGGTGTACAGGAAGACGTGCATTGGGAAAGACTAGAGCAGTATTTCCCCAAAAATGGAGGGGCCATCCAGCTAAATAGCAAATTGCACCTGGTGCCCCATCCGGCACCATGTGTTTTTATAGATGGTGCACATCTGCACATCCCCCAGTGCACATAATAAAGTTTATTCAGCACATAAATGGGAAAAATTGGAGAGAACCTTGGACAAGACAGACACACAAGGATCTTGGCCGAAGAAAAGTCTTTCAAGGCATTTCTTGGTTTTTACTTCCTCAAATGTGTTCTTCCGCACGGGACAGAGAGGAGATTTAAAGGAAAAGGGGGAAAAAAAGTAAAAAGCCAAACCTACCCGGTGGAGATTTGTAGGCAGGAATCCTGAGCTGATCGGCAGGCAGCAAGAAGTCCCCAAGTTCCCCTACCGAGGAGGGCGACTCCCAAGTGAACCCCGGCACCCATCCTGCTCTGACTGCAGGAGAGAAGACAGACTTCGGTTTGCCCTGCCAGGCTTCTCACCGGGGGGCGCTGTGCATAAGGAAACGGCAGAACCTCTGGTTTCACTTTTAGAATATGTCTACACTACGCTGGGGAGTGACCTGGCAGGGATCGAGCCACCCGATGTCTATTTGTCACATCACTGAAGACACAAGAAATCGAGAAAAGGAGCCGGAGTCGACGGGAGAGCATCCCGCCACCCTTACCGCATGAGAGATGCCACAGTAGGTGTGTCAACAGTAAAGGTAAGTGTAGACAAGTCCTTACTGTGATGAGAGCAGTCCCGTCCATAGGACAAGGGAGGGTGGTTGCCCCAGCCCCCTGGCTTTTAAGGTCCTGCAGTGGCTGCCCCAGCTGTCCTACGGACAATAGGGGGCAGGAGACCTGTGCTCACAGCAGCAGCAGCAGGTCACCTCCCCCTCCGCATGCACCACATGGGGCCCAGTGGCTCTGACCTCCCATGCTGCTACTGTAGCAGTGCTGCCAGGCAGAGCCCCAGACCCCTTTAAATTGCCGCTGGAGTGCTGCATAGCTCTGAGTGAGGGTGTGGTCATGACCTGCTGCTCTGGCCCCACACCTTCAACATGAGATCCCCCCCGCCCCATTTCAGGGGCACAGAACCAGACCCCCCCCACATACCCACCCCTTATCTAGAGGGCCCTGAAAGCTGCCAGCCCCCTGGCAGTACAATGAAATCTCTTTTACTGCCAACTTTGCACCAGAAAGCCACCATGATCTGCAACTTACCCTGTGCACCACCACAGGGCACTTCACAAAGCAGTCGCTTGCCGCTCTTACGTGTGTTCTGCCTCTCACTCCATGTCCAAGCCAGACAGGACACCCGAGCTTGGCCCAGCTCTTTAGCACGCGCTGAAAGCCTCGGCAGTTGCGGGCCCTGTCTGTGATGCCCTGGTGCACCCATTCAGGGGAGAATCAGAGGCCACCCAGCTGGATAGCGGAGTGCCCCCTAGATAGAGGTGTGTTCCTCCTGGTGGTGCCCATTCGCACCTGGCTCAGTGCACATAAAAATTTATTCTGCACATGGATAGAAAAGATCCATGGGTTAGCACTGGAGGTTGCCAGTTCAGTCCCTGGTCATAGTGAAGAGGTGTCCCTTGCTTGCAGGTGTCCCGTGCTGGTGTGTTCAGCACAGGCAGCTGCACACTGCAAAGGCAGAATCACATCACCGAGGCGTGCAAGACAGTGTGGGAAAGGTAATAGCCTTGATGAGAGACTTTGACGCTGTAATATCCTGGGACCAACATGACCACAACACCAATTCACCACTGGATGGAACACATGGCAGATGGAGGGGCTAGTCCAAGGGTCAGCAACCTTTCCAAGGCCCAGAATTTGACCTTCTGATGTTTCAGCCTGCTCCAGGAGCTGCTGCGCTCCCCACTTCAATCTCTATTGAAGGAACAGAGGTAAAAACAGTAGACAAGTTCAAGTGTCTTGGCCACGTGATAGCCGACAGTGGCTCCCTTGACAAAGAAATCAGTGCCAAGAGCTGCCAGGCTAACCAGGCACTAGGGCGTCTGATGCATGAGTGTTGAATCAGCACAATATCTGACAGCCCACTTAACTGAAAGTGTACAAGGCTGTAGTCCTGACCAGTCCCCTGTATGGATGCGAAATCTGGACTTTGTTCAGAAAACATGTGAAACTGGTAGACCCCTTCCATACACGCAGCCTGAGGTCAATTCCACGGCAAGACAGTCACAAACCTGGAAGTCCTTCACACAGCAGGAACCACAAGCATTGAAGCCATGATTGTGAAAGCCCAGCTTCACTGGACAGGGCACGTCTTACGAATGGAGGAGTGAAGAATCCCTAAGCAGCTCCTCTATGGTGAGCTCTCCCAGGGCAAAAGGAATCACGGAAGGCCGCCCAAGAGGTATAAAGACTGCGTGAAGCCCAACATTGCGCAGGCTGTATTAAAGCCAAAGCAGCTAGAGCAGCATGCGGAAGACCAAACAGGCTGGCGTGCTCTTGTATGACACGCAAATGACACCTACCAAGGAGGAGGTTCTGAGTGGTAGTGATACTTTTTTTAAATCACTTAAAGTCCTACTTACAACAGCTTCATTAATAAATAAATGAGGCTGCAGAGCTTTACCGTTTGGATGGCGGTTAGTAGCACTAGCTGGTCTTTTGTTAATCCACAGGTTGCCTGGCTTTGAGCAAGCTCCCGGCTGAATGGGGGAGGAGAAGGGGCTGAGCTCCTGCCTCACGCGCTGATGAAAAGCGGCTCGTGTGCCACTCTTGGCAGCCGTGCTGGGGGTTGCTGACCCCTGGTCTAGTCCCTCGCTGTAAAGCAGACACAGTTGCCATTGAACGGTCATGCTAGTGTGATGGTGCCGGGGTATGTTTACTGCTATTTGGCAGAGCTGGCTGGAAATGTTTCCACGGGGAAGTTTTTCTGGGAGGAACTACTGAGTCATTGAAATTAAAACAGTCCCCTGGCTGCCCAGCGCTGTCCCCAGGAGGCCGATAACATGAAAGATCCAGCACTGTGTTCCCATGGAGCCTGGGCGAAGGGACAGGACATTTCCCAAAGATTCCACTTCACTTCTTCCAAAGTTGAATTGTTTGAACATGTCCCTCTCTGGGCCAGTTTCCTGTCTCCCTCTCTTCTGACATGGAATGATTTTTTTTTTTTTTTTATTTGCCAGAAATGCAAAAATTGCTCCAGGAAGGAGACTGCAGCCTGCACACAGCTCCACGGTTCAGCCGCTGCTGGAGGTGAAAGCCTCAGGGCATCCGTTCCCGCCAGCGTGGGCGGCAGCAGGATGGAAGAAAGGAATGCACTGGGTTTTGCCCCACACTTATTTCCATTCTTTTAGGCTACCGGGGAGGGCGCATGCCCTGAGGCTGACCATAGGCTTTGCTTCTGCAAACCCCTGTGACAAAGTGTAATACTGTGTCACGTGACTCAATTGTCACTTTTCCATACAAACCCCTTCCTGCTTTTCCCACTTCCTGCCTGGAGTCCCCAGAGATGCCTAGTGTGGCTCTGGCCCTGGCCAGGCTCCCAGCAAGGCACCGGACCCACAGGCACAGATGCTGGGTCCAGCCCGGATTGGCTGGCCCAGTAGAGAACAGCTCTGGCCCTGGCCCTGGCCCTGTGGGCTGCCGGCAGGTCCCTAGCCCCACAGGTACCAGACACAGTCCCAGCCTGGCAACTGGTGGGGCCCTGGCCAGGGACACACGCCCCACTGGGCTCTCCCACCAAAGGTGGCCACGCTCGCCCTCCTAGCTTGCCAGGCTGAGGTCTCTGATCCAGTAACATCCATGGGCTGGCTGGAACCTGGGTGCTGCTAGACCAGAGAAAGCCAGTGCTGGGAGGTTCAACCTGTAGTACTATGTGGTCCTATTCAGTGCTTTAAAAAAAAAAAAAAGAGGGCTGCCAAAGGAATGGTGAGGACTTCAGCAGCCCCACAGCTAGAAGCCAGCTGGGGCACAGAGCCCCGTTGGCAGACCCAATTACAGAAACCCTGCTGTGGAGGTGCCAGTACGAGAGTGATGCTCCCAGCACAATGACTGACCAAGTATTATTTTATCCACTACAATTGGTTAACAGTATGGGAAAAGCACCCTGCTTGGTTCATAATGAAATCACGCACTGATTTAGTATTGTGTGCTGCAAAGAGTTGCAAGAGCCACACGGAAGGGCCGCTTGCAGCCTGTCAGCCTCGGTCTGAACATTTTCTAAAGTGCTGAAAGAGATTAACTACAAAGGAACTTAAGTCCCAGTGAAATGAGACTTGGGCTCTCGCGTATCTATGGGTACATCTCCACTACCCAGCAGACTGAGCCAGTCAGGGTCGATCTTACGGGATTCGATTTCATGTGCCTAGTGGGGACGCGTGAAATGTAATGATTGGGGTGAACAGCCACTGCCTGTACTCCTCAATCTCATGAGCAGTAAGCGGGGTCCATGGGAGAGTTTCTCCTGTTGATCACCCTCAGTGAGGATGTCCAGGTAAGTCGATCATAGATAAGTCAATTCCAGCTACGTACTTGCATATCGACGATCGACTAAGGTCTAGTGTACACCTGGCCTTTGTCCCTCTTCCCAAAGTGAGCAAGGGACAAATTAAAAGACACCTACGCTGACTCTCAGTGGGAATCAAGCAGCCAACCTAAAGCTCACCAAGTGCCTATCTGTATTCTCAGGTGCCAAAATGCCTTAGAAAATCTGGTTCTTCTGAAAATCCTACCCTAGCCTGGCCAGGCGGATGCTCAGGCTTTGTCTACTCTGGGAATGCCAGCCACTGCTTTCTGAATAACCGCACCCATGAAAGCAGCTTTGCCCAGCGACAAAATGGGTTTGCAGCTTTATAGCTCCCCTGGTCCTGAGCTCTGGAATGGGCTCCAGTCTCCATCTGGACAAAATCAGTGTTCTACCTCAGTGGAGAGGGCCTGTTTTGTCTGATAATATCTTCTGCGTGCCTGGTGTTTATTAAAACACCAAAGAAAGCAGCTCCTTACCACTTCCCCACATTGCACAAGCATAGCTTGGAAACAGAGCAGAAATGAGCTCAGATTCTGAGAACTCACAGTTTGGCAAAGGGCCAAGCAGAGCACCTAGCACCAAACTAGCTTCTCTGCAAGACACAGAGGGCTGAATCATGTCCCCATTACCCAAAGTTAACCCAACGTGCACTCCTTAGGGCGTGCTCCTTTGAGGTGCAGGTAGGAGCGACAGAAAACTTGGGCTAAGAGAACTGGCTGGAACTTTTTGTCTGAAGCTTTCTATTTAAAAATACAAAATGGCTTTTAAATAATAAAAAAATCTTGAGGGAGAATCCAAGCTGAGCTTTGCCATGTAGAATTTTGCTCTTATCTGATGGGGTAACAACCCATGGGCCCCTCGAGACAGTATAGGAGCAAAAAACTGAACCTTGATCTGCCAGCTTTGAAAGCACCAACACCAGCCAATCATGACGCTTGGGATCTATTGCTGGCTCTAACAACAACCTCCGAGACAAGTTGTGGCTCTTCTTTGCACCTCAGTTTACCCTTCCATTCTTCGTGGGACAGGAACTGTTTGCCACCAGGTGGTGACTTAACTTGACTTAACTTGTACTCTGAGTGGAGCACAGGTCACCTACAAGTCTCCTCCACTTCACTCTGTCTCAGGATAAAACTTCTAGCTGGCTCCAGGAGTATCTCAGTTGTTGTCCTTCAGTCTCAGTAGATCTTCTCCATGTTGTCCAAGGTCTTCCTCTTTTGCGTTTTCGTTGCAGGTTCCATTGGAGAGCTTGACGGACTATGCTGGAGGATGGTTTTCTGTGAATCTGGTCTACCCATCCCCACATTCATCTCTTGATTTGAACATAAGTGGTTCTTGTCCTGCTCTGTTTCAAAGCTTCTTGTTTGTGACCAAGTCTTCCCATTGGATGTGAAGGATGTACTTGAGGCATCTGTTTATGAATGTCTGTGTTTTCTTTTTTCTTGTTTTTCTCCCTCAAAAGAAAGAACAGAAGCCAAAACTTTTTCCATTGGGGATGCTTTTTGCCTTTTCCATCCCCCTTGCTCAGTTGCAGGAGGCAAAAAAGACAGCTGGTGGGGAAGGGAAATAAATTTTTTTAAAGTAAGATTTTTGTCATTGTGAAAAGCATAACATTTCTAAGTCTTCTGAAAAAACAAAAGGAAAACAATTCTTTGCCAGTAAATATACTGACCATTTTTTTCTGATCTGTAGTGATGGGCTCTAGGCATTGGCCCATGAACTAGGGATGTGAAGGGTCCAGCTACCAGCCTACATCTAGGACTCCACTCCCCAGCGCAGAGCTGGCTCAGTCCCCAGCTCCCTGCCTGGAGCTCCGTGTCTGGTGATCTGCTCCCACTCTCTGGCCCTGCACCAGGGGCCTGGGTTCCAGCCAGTCCCGTGGCCTGGGCTCTGCTCTCAGGGCCCTGGCCCCCACCCCCAGTGAGGGCTCTGCTCCTGTGCCAACCCCCAGACTTAGCCTCTTTACCTGTGTCTGGGTCCTCCGAACCCAAGACAGGGCACTGCTCCTGGCTCCAGCTCTGGCAGGAGGGGCGCAGACAGGGATAAGGGGACTTGCTTTCAGGAACCCCATTATTGCAAGTACTCTGGCATCTTTGGCTCAAGCAAAACAAGGACTGGAAGAGATGCCCAGAGACTTAAGCTCATTCTATCCAGGTTAGGCAGGAGAAGGTTAAGAGGCAGAGTGGCCAACAGAATTGCTGGGCTCCTGGACCAGGTATTGGGGGCCACACTTCCACCTTCTTGGAAGGGGCAGGGCCTCAGACAGAAGAGGCGGGACCGGGCTATCTCCTCCCCCTTCAGCACCATCCAGAGTCGGGCTCTAGCTACTGCCACTGTGCCAGAACCCCAAGTCCTTTTGTATCGCCCGGCCCTGGGGCAGTTGCTCCCTTTGCCCCAGCCCCAGCAGGCCTGTTGTGAGGTCCTGACTCCATCACGACATCCAAGTGCCCAGCTGGGTAAAACAATCCTAGCAGCATCTGTAATCGGCTCAGAAAACACAGAACAAATGCTGCCTTCATTTTAAAAGGTGCCTCAAGGACATGGGGCGTTCGGGGTGACTGGGAAGCTGGAGCAGTAGAGGGGCTTGCAACAGGGAGGGCATTTGCCCAGGCGCCCCCTTTTGGGCAGAGACATTTCTTCAGGACTTGCTCTGCAAGGACCCTCGGAAACCTTTGACAGCCTCTTTCAGGGCTAACGCTAGCCACACCCTGCAGCTTGGTCTCTACCAAATACAGTAAGTGAAAGGGTCCTCCAGGTCCCGAATACATGGTCCTGCACAGCAGCCCCATAGCTCACAGCTATTTCTTAAGCTCCTGCCATCCACTCAGAGTCCTGTCCCTTCCTGCAGCCTTCTGCTATCTTTTACATTGGCAGAACCTGCGTGAGTCTCCTCCGCCCCATGGGCGTGTTACTCGGCTGCAGGTCTCTTCCCAGGGAAGGCCAGAGACCACTCTGAGGCCTGTTGCTGGATTTACGCTGCCTTGTTCCTTTTGTTAAAATGAAACAACGTTTCACGTCTGTTGGTTATTGTGTCACAGCTCCTCATGGGAAGAGCTGCTCAGACCTGATCCCAGTTGGACTTGCGGGGGTGAAGGAGAGTAGATATACAAAGAGCTGGGGACCAGGACCTGGTTGGAGACTGGAAAAACTGCAGCAATTTGCTGCAAAATAAAACCTCAGGGCGCAAGGCGAGGTGCATTTTAGAAAGGCCAAAAGAAGGGCAGAAGTGCAGCCACCCCTGAACCGTGAGGTAAAGCTCAGCCCTGCTCTAATACAGCCTGAAATGGGGTCAGAAAGTCTGCCGGGTAAGTTCTTCTGAACAAATAGGCTGTGGGTTTGCATATCTAATGCGTGGCACAGCACCATCTGCTGGGCCCCACAAGACATCAGGTCTCTAAGTTCTTGTCTTCACTACTGCACTCAATTGGCACAGATGCATCTGGGTAGTGCTGTGGTTCCCAGCCTGCGGTCCGCCAAATCCCTCTCGCAGGGGTCCATGAAAAACGTAAGAGAAAGAAAAGTGATCATAGAAAATAAGTTTTAAATAAATTGAAAAAAGTTACACTCAATTATTTTAAAATGAAATATCTTCCCATCGTATTACGGACGGCTGTCCGAAAACCTGGGCTGCAGGTCTCTTTCATGGAGTGGAGTGTGCACAGTGGCTAGAATTGGCTTCGCAGTGGGGTCCGTGAAAAGCTCCGTGGACTCATTGGGGGTCCACACTTGTGAAGAGGTTGGGAACCGCTGGTGTAATGCATCTGGTAAAGACGCAACACACCAACTGGAAAGTGCTCTTGAAAACTTAATTATTCCACCTCAGTGAGAGGCAGAAGGTAGGTCGGAGAACCAGTCTATCCTGTGGTATAGGCCCTACTGAAGGTGATGTTACATCACCCAGGGTGGGACAGGAGGGTTTTCACACCCTCCCCCATGTAACGTACATCAACCTAAGCGGTAGCACAGACAAGCCCTAAGAGGAAGTAGGGCCTAAGGACCGATGCAGCAGCTGGGGCTTTGCTGGCATAGAATCCCAGGGTCATCCGTGATGCTGTCGATGTAGCGATTGCATTAAAGCATCGCGCTAGGACCTCTCACTTCCATAGCGCACGTGGGAAGAGTGCAAGATGCCACACCTGGAGTTTGCACTGAAGGCCCAGTCTTTGCACCAGGACCTGGCAGCATCGGCTTCAGCCTGTGATCTTGGTACAGCCTCACAGTGTGGAAGCAGTGCCAGAGCAGTGTTACCAGCTCTCGTGATTTGTACCACAGCTCTCACCACATCTGGTGATTTTAAACCCCAGCTCCTGGAGTCACGGGACCCCATCAGAATCTCAGCTTGTGTTTTAAAAAGAAAAGTCATTTTCAAGCCCTTTGTGGGTGTTTGAACACATGGCCCCCTTAATGAACCCAAAACAGGAGAGCAAAATTAAAACGAGCCCAATATGCATGGGGGTGAGGCAGGGGGTGGGACGAGTTAAAAGTACTCTTGATTTTTAAAGCCAATCAGCATTTGGGGACCGGGGGTGGAGCTGACATGATTTTTAAATGCTTGGAGCTGGCAATCTTGTAAGCATACACAAAATGAGCAGCATGGGCTGAGCCCTATGTTTACAGGCAGGTCCTGGTAAAACCAGCCCTGGTCAGCCACATACACCAAACGCACTTCTCAGTAACGTACATCTGAGCTCTGTCTGGTGCTGGCGTATGGGGCGGATAGTTCTGCCTCTTTCAGCCTCTCTCCTCTGCCCACCTCCCTCCACTAGCTGCGCATGTAGTGTAAAAATAAACGCAGCTGTTCCACACCTGGCCCGAAAGAGGAACCATGCAGAACACATAAGCCACTCAGCTCCCCAGACCTGATTCTTGCTTCCACCAACAGCAGACCTCATGCAGCCACTATAGAATTATAGAAGTGTGGGATGGGAAGCACCTCCCTAGGTCACAGTCCCCTCCCCTGCACACATGGCAGGGCTGCCGAAAACTTAGACCTGACAGTTATTTAATGTGGTCCTAAAGATTTACAGTTAATGAGCTTTCACAGCTCCCTGTCCCCAGGCAATTTATTGCAGGGTTCCCCACCCTGGCAGTCAGGAGGCTTTTCCTAATGTCCAACCTAAACCTCCTTTGCTGCAATTTAAGCCCATTGCCTCTTGTCCTGTCCTCAGAGGTTAACGAGAACAATTTTTCACCCTCCTCCTTATAACAACCTTGGATGTGTTTGAAAACTGCGATTACGGCCCCCCTCCGCTCCTCCAGACTAAACAAACCCACTCTTTTCTCAATCTTTTGGTGGTGGCTCTGTCAGTGGGGTGTGGCGTGGAAACCTGACTTCTCATGTCTGGCTTACAGTGGCTGGGATGGGGGTTGAATTTGACTTGATCTGCTCTCTGCTGCCCCAGACTGTCTGGATTGCTCCTTCTCTCATCAGCGTTGCCCCAGTCTGCTGTGTCAGCCATGAAATAACCCAGTGCAAACCTTTCTGCTACAGCTGTAGCCCTGGCTCCTGCTGTTCAACCCTTGGCTACATCCAAGGGTCACACTACAGGCAGCTGCATGAGGGAAGCTCAATACTACTGGCATCCCACACAGAAAAGACTGGCTTATCCTGAGCACAAAGGGATCTGTTACTGAGGCCCCGGCCACAAACCAGCCCTGTGGTTCACTCCAGCACTCACACAAGTTTCTCCAGCACTGTCACATCTGAGTCTTTTGTTTCCGTGTCATTGGGATAATGTTTACCTACTAGAGCGGGTCAGAAAATGGTTCTCTCCCCACCCTGCCCCAGAAAATTGCATTGCTTTTTTATTTATTTTTTTCAATGCAATTTAATTCAGAAATGCTTCCACTGAGCCTCATGGGAGCTGTAGTTCAGGTGGCACCTGACCCCACGCTCCTCTCTGCTCAGACTACATATCCCATGATGCAACATATTATTCCCTCTTGGTGAGGGCCATAGCAATGGTGCATCATGGGAGACGAAGTCCAGCTAAGAAGACTGTCCCATAAAGGGGGATGGGCACACATGGCAGCTGGACTACGACACCCATGAGACACTGCAAGAGGTTTCAGCACCTATGTTTTCCCAGATTTTGGAAGGGAAGCGCAGGGATTCATTTAGGTATAACTACTCACGAGAGAGATCTTGGAGGCACTGTGGATCATTCTCTGAAAACATTCACTCAATGAGCAGCAGCAGTCAAAAAAAAGCCAACAGAATGTTAGGAAATCATTTAAGAAAGGGATAGAGAATAAGACAGAGAATATCTTATTGCCTCTATATAAATCCATGCTACGCCCTCAGCTTGCATACTGTGTGCAGCAGGGCCTATGAGCTGTTTGCAAGGCTTCTGAGGAACATTGAGGTCCTCCAATGGAAGGCCCAAGGGAATCATGGTTGAGGTCTAACAGCACGGCAGGCAGCCAGTGAGCAGGGCTAGGTTGCCCCCTTACACTGGCCACCCTGACACCACACTGGGAGGTCTGTATTAGCAGATCGTATTGGACACAGAGCACACCGCCAGTCAAGGTCTGGGTTATTCCCAGCTGGGTTTATTTAAAAATAAAATCATGTCAGTCTCACCAGAACCTGTCACACCGGGGAAGGGCTGCAAGCTGTGTTCCCCATAAGCCGAGCCCTTGGGCAGCCACCCAAGAGAGAGTCAAATGCTGCCCAGCTGATGAGCAGAGCACCCACCAGCTGGCAGCATGTGTTTCTATGGGTGGTGCACATCTGCACATGCCTCATGGCACATAAAATGTATTCCACACCTGGCTGGAAAAAGGTACAGGGCACATGGGCTGCAAATGTGAACAGGATCTGGAGTGTACAGCTGTTGCCCTATATTCCAGAACACAGAGAGCAGCTTTTCCTTCCGACTCCAGAGGGACAACGTCTCGAGCAGAACGAAGCACAGACAGGCCAGGGGAACATGAAGCCACATGCAGAAGTCTGCCAGGCGGTGAAATCCAACCAACCTCCTGCATTGTGCTGCATCCCAAGGTTTCAGAATCTGGACTAGTGATCCCTCTCAGCTGTGTGTGTGTCCATCTGTCCCTACCACAGGGGATGTGGCACGGTGCAACTCCGCAGCAGGGTGTGCATCGCACATGCTGTAATGAACCAAGGTATGCAGTGGAGGGCTGCTGGGTCTGCGGTGCAGATCTCAGATTTTGGAGTAGTGCAGGCTATAGTTCTCTGGCTCGTAGAGTGTAGCGGCTCGCTCCTGAACTGCTGGTGCGGGTTTCTAATCCCTGCTGCCTGCATAGGGCTACAACTGTGTTGGTTATCCGCAGACACGGATTCTTTCCTAGAGGGAGGGATGGAGGTGCCTATTGGGGAGGGCGGGGCAGAAGGGCTGCTAGAACAGAGACGATCCTGCGTCGGAGTTTACAAGTCGAAAGAGAAGGGCAGAGTATAAAAACTGCAAGCACGGAAGGCTAACATGGAAGCCGAGTAGGTGACGGCCATGGACGTGGAGCCAGAGACGCTGATACCCCACAATGCCAGCTCAGGAGTCCAGACTCTTCTTGGGAACAGCTCTGGGGCTCACATCTTGGGGAAGCTGGCCAGGTTGGCGATGCCACAGGCGTTGTTCATGTTCCGGGCCATCAGGACGTAACCTTTATTACCCCACTCCTCTCCCCAGCTGCGGAGAGAAAGGAGAGGGCGTGAAAAGCTCCGTGGGGATTCATTGGCCCTTCAGTGCTGGCTTAGTGCCTCCTCCCTGAACCACGGGGCACCCAGCGAAGGCGAAGGCTGCACTTGCAGGCAGGGGCTCTTGGAGGGCATTGGCCAGCATTGCGTTACCTGTTCTTGATGATCCAGTGCTTGGTGCCCTTCAGAGTGCCGTATCCCACCGCCAGCACCGCGTGGTTGATGTTCTCAGCATTGCAGCTTTCGTCGTAGTACACACCTGGGGGCGGAGGGCAGGAGTCACTCTGGGGCATGAGAGCAACCTGGGACACTGGACCAGCCTGTGGGCCGGCTTGCCCTGAACCGAGTCTCTGATCGTGCCTCAGAGGAAAGCGTAAGAAACTCACAGTGGCAGATGGGGGCGGGAATCATCTGCCTGCCCCATTAGCTCTCGCCCTGGTCTCCAATAGCTGGAGCTAGACTTAAGCCCCTCCCCCACTCCACGCCTCAGTTTTCCCATCTGCAAAGGGGACTCATGATACTACCCTCCTCTGTAAAGTGCTTTGAGAGCTACTGATGAAAACCACAAGCTCTTACCTAGCGCCTGCTATTATTCTTCAACCCCGAAGCCTATGGCTTAATGTCCCTTCCAGAGCGTAAACCGTGACAGCTGATCCTTTGGGGGTTCTCCCTGTAAAGATCTAGCACGGTGGTGGGCAACCTGAAGCCCACTGGGCTTCCACCTGCGGCCTCCTCTCAATGCTCCCCTCCCCCACGTGCCTCTTGCGAACAGGGACACCAGAGCGCTGCTCTCCCTACTCCTCCCACACGCTCGCAGCACTTCGCACACGCCTCAGGGTGCACCTCGCAGCCTGGCCCCCTGCTCCTCTCAGGTGGTGCCTATGGCTGCTTCCCATCAGACCCCGCACAATACCTCTCCCCCCCCTCCTGCCTCATCCGCAGCCCCGGCTCTGCTGCCCTGGGGAAGCCGCATCTGAGCCCCCCCCGTGTTCAGCCGGAGATGGTTGTTCCAGCAGGCCCCAGTCTGTCTGATGCTCTGGAGGAGCAGGGGAACGGCTCCTAAATGGTCACGCTGGCTGCCTAGTGCTGGGGCTGCTTCTCCCCAATGGGCCCCTTTTCCCGAGAGCCTAAAGCAGCATCGGGGCTTCACGGATCACAGCCCCTGCCCGGCCCCGGGGCGATCTACCCCTGTGCCCACTTCCAGCTCACGCCGCCTGAGAGGCCTCCTCTCAGCTCTGCCTCAGTCAGCTCCCACTGCCCCCTAAGTGAAGCACTGAGCTCGGACCCATTCCTGCCGGTCCCTGGCCCCTCACTGGCTCTGTCCAGCCCTTGAGGCCAGGCTGTTTTGGCACCTGGTGCCATGGTGGCAGAGGGGCTAACACTGAGCAGAGCTGCCTCCAGAGGCAGGAGGGGCCGGGCGCACCTCTCAGTCTACTTGCACTGCAGCCCCTGCACTGAGCGCTCCCCGGCTCCCTCCCAGAGCTGGAAGAGTTGATTCGGGCCTGTTCAAACTCCTGGAGGGAGGGGGCGTAGCGGGGAGAAGCGCCGAGGTGCCGCCAGCATGCTGGGAGGGAGGGGCAGGAGCAGGTGAGTCCCAGGGCTCTGGTGCCCCAGTGCGTGAGAGGCATGGGGGGGTGGGGGCCATGGGACCACAGGTGGAGCCCCAAGGGGCCGCAGGCTGCTGCAGCCCTTGGAGGTGAAGGAGAGCCACTCAGGCGGCCCCCGCCCTATTTTTGGTTGCCCATTGCTGGTCTAACGTCTTCAGAGGTCACCAAGTTCTTGGTCCCAATGACTTCCTGCGGCAATGAGTTCCGCAGCCTCATCGCACCAGCGCAAGAAGAGCCCACCGCCGGGTCACTGCCCATTCTTCCTGCAGGGCTCAGCCCAGCCTACCTCTGCTGTAGAACTGGAAGGAGGACAGGCTGGCATCAATGCCCACAGACACAGGCCCCACTCTGGCCACGGCTCTCTTCAACGCCTTCTCATTCCCTTCGGGGACTTCTTTGTACCCACGGCACTTGGCCGCTTTTCCAGTCGGGCTGTACATGCAGCTTTCGTCCTGCAGGGGGCAGAGGTGGCAGCCGGTTACATCACCAACAGAGCAGGTTGCAATTTCACTGCCAAGGGAGGTTTTGCGGGAATAGAAAGTGGCTGTAATGTCCAATCAGAAACTGCAAGGGGGAAGGGGAGGGGGGGTTTGCTGATTTAATTTTCAAGATTTAGGCCACTAAATCTGATCAGTTTTGGCCCGTCGGTGAGAAACCAACCAACCCTTTGGGCCGACTGGCCGATAATTTTTCTGTTTCCAATTGCAAAAATAAAGTGCCAACAAAAATTTGGAAAACTTCATGGAAAACAAACTCTTTCAATTCCATCCCAATTGGACAGATGGAGGGAGGGATGGAACTTCCCAGCCAGGTCTTGCCATTGGAGTGAGACAAGAGTAAAAACACCTGGTAGCTTTGCCCTTGATGTGTCAGAGAAACATCCTCTTCCGTCATCCTTCCAGGAGTTGAGAACAACTGACCCAGAGAAACAAGGGGACACCTGCAGAACCCAGCCCAGGTTTTACATGAGCACTGCCCAGCAGCACCACCTGGGTCAGGGTCCAGCTGCCTGGATGTACTGGAGAAGATGCTAGCAAAGCTCTGTAATGAAGCTGCTGGCTCGTTCTCCAGCACAGTGATAACCTCCAGCACAGCATCCAACCAGCACAGAGTCCCCACTGTCTTCCCAGACCAGAAAATGGTAGTGCCACCAAAGTAGTAATAGCAGCAGCTGGTTGCCTAGGGATGGCCGGGTAGTGAGAGCCCTGAGATGGACAGGCTGGAGGGCCAGGGTAGGCAGCAGGAGGGCTACTGGTGGATAACCAGGGAGCCCAGTGGGCAGAAGAGCTGATTTTGCAATGCAGGTTGAAAGCTGAAAACTCTTCTGTGTGTTTGATTAATCAACCAGGCTTAGGTGAGTCTGTAGCAGAGCAGAGCCTGGAAAGGAGGGCTCCCGCCAGCCAAGAGAGTTCCCTTACAGGGCTGGAAGTTATCCACCACGGTATCTTCTACCCACTTGCTGAGTGGCTGAAATGATTCACATCAAAATCGGGGCTACTTTAACCTTGAACGAAACTGCATTTTTCCTGGAGTAAATTAGGGGTCCTAGAAGTTCCGGCCTGGTCCAGCCCAAAGCCTTGGCACATCTCAGGAGTTCCTCCTACCCTGCAGGAGAGGTTGAGCAGCTGCCAATGGAGCTCTGCCCCCTCCCATACGTGTGAACAGAAGTGGGAGGTGTCTCGACAGGGCGGGGCCAGCACAGGTCACTCCCCCAGCTGCAGCCGGGGGCAGCAGGAAGTCAGTGGTCACTACGGTTGCCCCCTAGTGGCTGCCCAGCTCTTGGCTGGCTCACAGGTCAAACCAGGTCCACTCCCTGATGTCCCCTGGGCAAGAAGGCATGAGCACCTCTCCCCAGGTCTGGCAAATGCGACTCCCAGGCATGAGTGGCTGCATTGCCCTCAGCATCCCAGTTGTAGAACTCAACCCCACGGCTGCTGCATCTCCCTAATTCCTCCCCGCCCCCCAGCAGCTCTGACCTGGCCGATGTAGGGGTAGGCGTCCTCCGAGTCAATGCCTCTGTTCTCCTTCACGTACTCAAAGGCGTTGGTCATGTAGCCGCCCCCGCAGCCGTCGTTGTTGGTCACGCAGTCGACCAGGTTCTGCGGGCTGAGGGACAGCAGCTTCCCGGTGTGGCGCTTGAGCTGCCCCTCCAGGGCCCCGACGGAGCTGAAAGCCCAGCAAGAGCCACACTGGCCCTGATGCAGAGGAGGGAGGGGGTCAGAGGCAGTGCCAAGGAGGGAGCAGAGAGGGAGAACAGAAAGCACCTGGCTTGCGTGGGGAGGACAGAATCACAGAACACGAGAACTGGAAGGGACCTCGAGAGGTCGAGTCCAGTCTCCTGCCCCCATGGCAGGACCAAGCACCATCTAGGTCACCCCAATAGATGTCTGCCTAACCTGCTCTTAAATATCTTCAGTGATGGAGATGCCACAACCTCCCCAGGCAATTTATTCCAATGTTTAACCACCCTGACAGTTAGGAATTATTTCCTAATGTCCAACCTAAACCTCCCTTGCTGCAGTTTCAGCCCATTGCTTCTTGTTCTGTTCTCAGAGGCCAAGGAGAACAATTTTTCTCCTACCTACTTGTAGCCCTCTTTTAGGTACTTGAAAACCACTATCATGTCCCCTCTCAACCTTCTCTTTTCTAAACTAAACAAGCCCAGTTTCTTTCATTCAATCTTTCCCTGATCGCTCATGTTGTCTAGACCTTTATCATTCTTGCTGCTCCTCTCTGGCCCTTCTCCAATTTCTCCACATCTTTCCTGTGACACGGAGCTCAGAACTGGACACAGTCGAGGGCTAATCAGTGCAGAGGACAGCGGAAGAACGACTTCTTGTGTCTTGCTCACGACACGTGTCGATGCAGCCCAGAGTCATGTTTGCTTTTTTGGCAACTGTCACACAGAGCTTGTGAGATCTCAGGGTTTGAGCTCTTACCCTGGTGTAAATTCAGAGCTGATCCGCCTCTGTGAAAATAAGCCCAGACTCCAGCCGCTGGCTCTCTGAGTCAGTCCTGGCCAACAAGGGCAGTTGTGTGGTTCAGACATAAAGGGAAGCATCAACCAGCACTGCTTACCTGGTTCTTCACAGGTGTCACGTAACCCTTCTTCCTCCAGTCCACTGTGTCCGGCACCCTGTCCTCCCAGTCGGGAACGTAGAGAGTGTCATTGCTGCGCTCACGCGACGGCGGGACCTTCAGCCCCATCATCTTCTGCACCACCTCCTCGCTGGTCTAGGAAGGGGAGGCAGATGGAGGAGAACTTTGGTGTAACAACCTGCTGGGGCGGCCCATGCTCTGCAGAATGAGCTCCCAGCGGGAGAGAATCCCCCTCTCTCCCAGCACATTTAAACTGGTGCAGTCTGGACGCAGGGGACCAAGCGCAGAGATGCAGGGGGAGGTTGCGCCGTGAGGGGCTGGCGGCCAGACTCGGCGAATGGACAGATGGGCACCAGAACAACGCCCTACGCTCAAATGCTTACTGAGACCTCCTGCCCCCCCTCGTTAGTGTGCTTCACAGCATCATGAGCAGGTGCCAGCAAGGGCCAGGGCCCTGTTGTGCCGGCTTGCACCAAGACAGCCACTGCACAGACCCCAGCGCCAACACAGGCTAGGCTGTGGGGCAACTCTGCACAGAGGAGGAGAATGAAGCAGGAATAAGCTGCAGTGCAATAAGCCAGTGACCTTGGCTCTCTCTCACCTTCAGCACCAATCACTATGGTAACTGAATGTCCTACGCCCCCCGCCCCCCCAGGGTCAGTCACAGGGAAGAGCAGAGGCGATGCCAAGGAACAAATAATGTTGCCCAATTGTGATACCGACTGGACACCCCCCCCGCTTACTACAGTGTCTTTAATATACCCACCCTCCCAACCTCTCGGGAGTCAGGGCAGCCCTGTTACTCCCTTTGCACACATGGGGAAACTGAGGCACAGAAGCAGCAACGGGACTTGTCCAACGTCACCCGGGGCTGTGCACCAGAGCAGGGACTGAAGGCAAGTCTCCTACAGAGCAGGCTGGTGCCCTGACCCATCCTTCGTCTCCAGCAACCCCACCAGCCCCAGCTCCCCACAGACAGGCGAGCCCAAGGGGGCTGTATTCACTGTGCAGAGCCCCGCACCTGAGAGGAAATCAGAGGGAAGCTTTGCAGGATGCCAGCGGGCCTTGGACCAAGGACACGGCAGCAGATCTAAACCTGTTCCAGGCCACTGAGCGGCTTTCTCTAGGGAAGGGTGAGCTGGTGGATCCAGCTTGAAAACACCCAGTCTACAGCGTACAATGCAGAAGGGGAAGACAGGCTGTGTCCCGGCAAGGCAGCCCAACACCCAGATGATGATGGCAGGACAGATAGAATCACATTGGTACAGCACTGAGCCACCCCTGCATCTCCTCCCCCTACCATGTCACCCAGGTGGTTCATGGCGAGTTCGTAGGTGTGGCTGCCCAGCGAGAACTCCAGGTTGTGGGTGTTGATGTATTTGAGGTTCTTCTCCCAGATCAGCCGCCGCGAGAGCTCGTCCACCTGCGAGGCAAGGGGAGGGGAAGACGTGAACGGAAACGCTCCGGTGTGTCGGACCCCAAGGGCTGAACCCTGCTTGGACTCCTGGGCATTGGAGACAGAGCAGGGTCTGGAGCTTGGTGCACTGGAGGTGAGAGGGACCTAGAATAGCTCCTCCCCTATTGCCTGGGACAGAGGAGGGGATGTTTTGCATCCAGAATTCTGAGACCCCAGATGCCTGGCCCAGCCCAGCCCCCACCCAATGGCTATGCATCGAGGATTGGCAGCCAAGACCCCGCCCACTGGAGTTCTGATTGGTGGCTCACCAATTGGTGGCTCCACTGATTGGTTCAGCTGTGCTATTTCAGAGCAGGGAGGAGAAATCTGTTTGAGGAACCAGGTGGTTTCCTGTGGTAGACCCTGTTCATGTGTGTCCCCCGGCACCCAGCCCTGTTGCTGCTCAGATCCTGCTCCAGCCATGCCTTGGCTGAGCCACTTCCCCCCGCGCCCATTCCCACCCTCAGTGACCCATCCCAGCTCCAACTTTTGCACGGTCCGTGGTTCTGACCCTCAGCTTTGGCTGGTTCTGGGAACGGAGAGCTGACTCTGATGGCGACCCGTAGCTTCGTTCTCCAGCCTGTACACCCACCCTACCCACTAGACCTGACTGCCCACAGCTCTCTCTGCAAGAGCCAGCCAACATCCTTGTAATGTCCTGGAGGCACGTGGCCACCTACCATTTGCATTAGAATCCCCCCAGCAGCCAATGCAGTAACAAGCGGCTGGGCATTCGCAGAATCATAGACTCCTAGAGCTGGAAGTGACCTCAGGAGGTCATCTTGTTCAGCCCCCTGCCCAAAGTGCCACAGATGACCCTTGTCTTCTCTGCTGGTAGGCCACGATTCAACTCCCTGATGTGTCCCAAACCGGGGACCTCTTGGGAGCTCGTTTGCAGGAGGTCAGGCTCCTCAGGGACCAGGCTGACCTTAAAGCCTAAAGTTGAGTTCCCCGTGGCCATACGCCACTTGGCTATTCCCCACTGTGAGCTCCTATGCTCCCTCGTGGGGTCTCCCATAACCCCTCTGCCACCGAACTTCAAGCCCTGCAAGATTCACGTGGCCCAAACCATGAATCCCTCCACTCCGAACCAGCATTCCTGCTAATTTTATCCCTCCAGGGGCAGAATACATTTTGTTCCGTGCACAGAGGCCCGTGTGGACATGCACTGCCAGTACAGCTGCCTGTTGGCGCTTTGCCAATCAGCTGGGCGGTGTTTGATAGGCCACCTCCTGGTTGCCTTTATGTGCCTTACAGGGAACACTGCTCCTTACCCCTCCGGGAACATGAGCGCTCGCTCGGCCACACCACTGCCCGCAGCCCCACTCCCAGGCCGAGCGTGGTGCTCCGGCAGCAGGGAAACGGGGCCTGATTCTCAGCAGCCGCTTTCGCCGGGGCAGAGTGGGTGTAGGGCGCTGCCGTCCTGACCCAGCTGAGCTCTGCAGCGCTGCAAGCGACCACACGTGGGTGACCCAATCCTCCACGGTCTTTAGCAGCACAGACAGACATGGACTTTGGACCTGGCACAACGGCTGCTTTGGGGCCCCGGGTGACAGAGTTCAGCCCTCCTGGCTAGGCCGAAGCCCACTCCCCCAAGCAGCCCGACCCTCGTGGAGCTGCATGTGCAGAATAAGTTTTGTTATGTGCACCACAAATAGAAACATCTGCTACCAGCTGTGGGCGCTCTGCTCATGTGCTGGGTGGCGTTCCACGGGTACCTTGCCATTGTACTGCTTGCGGTAGGTTTTCTTCCACAGCTCCCACTGGGAATCCAGCATCTCCTCTGGATACATGCTGGCCTTCACTGCTGGGAGCAGCAGAACCAGGAGGCTGATCCACCACATCCTGCTGGGGCAGAGGGGAAAGCGGTGAACAGGGTGAGGGAGGCAGGCCGGGCTGGACAGCTTAAAGAAATACAAGATGCGCCCACCCCAGACAACATTCCAGTCCTGCAGGCTCAGCACAGATCCCCATGATGCGGCACACAGAGCCACACCTGGCAACACGTGGGCCAAGCCCCTTGCTAGTGGCCAGGCTGCATGGTGGATAACAACCTACTACTGCTACCCTTGTTCAAACCCAGGCTGCGGTGCTGCATGTTCGGGCTGAGACCCAGCGGATGACCCACAGAGGAGGGGTGGGGATGTTATTACACCTGGAGGTGTTAGAGAAAATCCCACCTAGGTGTGTAGGTTACATATAGACCACTGGTATTAGCGCCTGGTTCAAAGCTTATGTGCTCAAGCAATTACCTCCTGGGGCTGCATGGAGCTGGGACCGGGCACTGCTGGGAGCAAGGGGCTGGGTAAACACTGGACTTTCCCCATTGTGCCTGCAATGAGTGAGGACTTTGCTCCTGTATCCTGGCTACAGGGCACCGCTTGAGGCGCTGCGCTCCCCTGTACACAGGGGCAAAGCGGCACCGGGGGGAGCTACATGGGGCAGGTCTGTGAAAACACCAGCGCGAGCCAGGCTCCTCTTTCACAAGCTGGATCCCAACCCAACCACCCCCCCACATCCGCCCCTGGACTTCCAGCTGGCGGGAACAGGCTGCTGGCAGCACAAACATCTGTCACATGAGCCCCAGCAGCTGTTTCCCATTAGGGCCAGTGGGCAGAGACTCCTTGGAGCTGTTGGAGGAATGCGGGTTAAGCCGCCTGGGTTCGTTAACTCTGCTCCATGGCAGCGCAGCCAGGCTAGGGCCAGGCTGGACTGAAACCCACCGTGGTGCCACAGCTCCCTCCATTCTGGGCCTGTCCCACAGATGGGGAAACTGAGGCACATGGCCCAGACTGGCCTGAAGTCTAACAGCTTGGAATATACCAGGTGCCCCGGCTCGCAGGCCGGTTGCTCTAACCATTAGGCTGCCCTGCCTCCCTTCAGGTTCCTGGCCCATTTCCTGGCCTAGGAAAGGCAGAGAGTTTGGGGAAGGACCACTCCCCAGAGACACGGTGCTGGGTGCAGAATGCAGGGCTCCCACCTGCCCGTGCTCAAGGCCCAAGTGCCCACACCACCGCCAGCAGCATCGCCGCTGCACCACGCTCGCCTCAGCCACGGCCGCCCTCCAGCCCTGCTCAGCCCCCAGCCCGCAAGCGAAAGGGATGAGCAGCCAGACCCTCCCGCTCTGCCCCCACCCGCACTGTGGCGGTCGACCGGCTGGAGCACCGGCCCGGACACGAGCATCTGCGCTCTCTCTCTAGCCTGAGCCAGGAAAGTTGCAGCGCCCACTCTGTGGCTTGGTTTCCCCTCTCTCACCTTCTGTTTGCCTGTCTGTTCCAAGCCGGGGTGGGAGCTGGTTCTTACTCCACCCATTCCCAGGGCCTGGCCCAGCCGAAGACCTGGCTCTTCAGCAAGGCCTCCAACCCAACAGGCTGGACTCCCAGTTTGGTTCTCAAGCCAGCCTACCCCGCCCGGACTCCCCACTGCCTCCTTCCCCCCCCACCCCACCCGGGGCAGTCCAGCCCTAGCAGCAAACTTCTGAGATGCCCCCAGCTCTGACGGGCTGGTCCTGATGCTTGCGGAGAAGGAAACGAAAATCTACTGAAGAACCTGCACCGAGAGCAGCGAAACTGCAGCCTGGGGCTACGAAGTGTCTCCCGCCCCAGGGAAAAGAGTTCCGTCCACACCAAGGGAGAATCCCTCTGCATCGGCCACCAACAGCCTGGGGCCCTGGCTCTAGCTTCAGAGTGAGCAGCCCAGCCTGGAGCCCTCTCCAGTCCCACTGGCTGCTGAGCAGAGGAGCCGGGACCAGGAGGGAATTGGGGCTCACCTGGCAGGGGCGGCTGTTCTTGGCTACCCGCTTTATCCGCCTTCTCCGCCACGCTCCAGAGAGAGCCGAGCTCCAAGCAGGATGCTGCAGCGTTGTGCAGCTGCTCGATCTCTTTATGCCGGCTGGATTGAGGAAGTCGGGCCGGCGGCTGGAAAGTCTGGGCTGGCAGTTGCATGCAGGGTTTACTCAGATTTGCATATGGGTCGGGCGGAGGGAGAGGTGCCGGCTGGGTGTTCGGTTTCACATGACCCACAGCTGCCAGCCACACTCCTGTAATCACCTCATGGGCCTGATTCTTACCCGGCCTTGCCCCCTTCCCACTCCCCAGTGCAGTGCAGGGGACAACCCGGGGAGCTGTCTCCCCCCCACCCCCAAAGACCTGGCATGGTACGGATTTCCTGAGCATACCATCGCAGGGGGCAAAGTCCCTCCCTGCCCCCGATGGGGCGTTTCACCCTCCTGGGGCAAGGACCTTTCACTTTCAATGGCCCTTCGTAGAGTCATAGCCAGGCATTGCACCCCAGACGCCAGCAGGGGCTGAGCCAGGGAGGTCTGAGCTCCCTCCTTTTCCTCAGGCTCTGGGGCAGGTCAGCCCCTTGCAGGAGTCCCCCTGAGGGGCCTGCTTCTCAGCCCACAGCACCCTCAGTCCAGCTGCAGTCACTTGGCATCAGCCTCCAAGTCCGTGTGCCACTTGCATGATGGTGCCCTCTTGCCGGAGGCACCGGGGAACTGGCTCAGCAACTTCCAAAGCCAAGAAAGCAGGAGCGGCTGACACTGCACAGACGCGTGTTCTCTCAGGTGTGGGCAGAGGGGGCCAGGAATACCCCTTCTCCCATCACCTCCCAGCTGCGGGACCAGGAACGGAACCCACCATCTGCAGGCAGGCGGGGGGGGAGGCATGTGACCTGTAGAGCAATTCTCCCCCCACGCACTCTGCAGAGGCTGCTCCAGAGTCCAGGCTCCTTAGCTGTGGCCGCTGGGGGCTTTGCTTGTGGCCCCAGGCTCCAGGGCTGCAATGTTGGATCCTGGAGCTGCCCATAGGAGATGGGTCCTGTCCTCCTCGAGACTCCCGGCGCACAAGGCTGGAGGAGCAGGGTACTGGTAGCTCAGCCGCTGGGCTTAGCCATGGGTTGGCTGGCTTTGAACACGGGGCTTTGAGCTCCAGCCAGGCAGCTTCAGGCTCGGGGCAGTGGTGCTGGAACATTTTCTAAAGTGGAGGAGAGCAGCATTCTCTGTTTTTGGTCCATGTGCAGAATAAATTTTATGTACACTGAGGTATGTGCGGCTGTGCACCACCCCTGGACACATTTTGCTGGCTGGGGGGGTGCTCTGCTAATCAGCTGGGCAGCACCTGAATCTCTCCTGGGCAGCTGCCCAAGCACTCAGCTTACGGGAAACACTGGTGCTGAGCCACATCCCCTGGCCACATCCCTCAACACCCCAGGCTGGCGCCCCAATGGGGGTGGTTGCACAGCCCACACCAGGGCCAGGAGTGGAGCCTCTGAAGCTGGGGGCTGGGACTCTGAGCAGTAGCAGAAGCACAGAGGAGCCGCTGGGGACCCTGGGGCCAGCAGCCGAGTCCCCAGTCTTGGGCCAGCAGCCAGGAACTCAGTGTGGGGCCATCCTGGACGCAAAGCCTGGGCGTGGTGCAGCAGCCCCGTATGCTTCCCTGCGCCTGTGGCTCTACCCTGGGCCCCACTGCCTCCCCCCAGCTCTCCAGCCAGGGCTGAGTTCAGGCCCAGGCTCGCTGGGGCTGAGCAAGTCTGTTGGGCAAAGCGCTATCCCCCAACACACCCGTGCCCCTTTCCACAGCTGACTCAGCAGCAGCCATCCACCAGCGCCAAGGAGCTGGCCCCGTCCACATGCCTGTTTGCTTGTTTTCCCCAGCGCTAACTGGGAATTTCAGGAACTGGTGTGAGCCCAGCAGCGGGGGTGGGGGAGGCTGGACCGGAGGCCAATGAATCAGGCATCCCGAGAATCTCGGCCGTGCGCCTCGCTCAAGTCCAGTGCTCAGGGCTGGCCGAGAGGTTGCACCTCCGACTCAGATGTGCCGCTCATCGCTCCCCGTGAAGGGCTGAAGCTGTCAGAGGTGCCAGGGAGCAGGAGGGAGATGGGCTGCAGGGCCAAGTAGCGTTTCCCCACGCGTGCCTCTAGGACAGGACTCGCTTTCACCTTCACCCTCTGAAGCCTTGGTCTCCCTGCCCAGCATGGCCGCTCCTGCCATTTGAAGGGGCTGTAGCAAGGGAAGGAACCCGAGCAACCCCGGCCATGTGAGCCACTCTTCCCTTACAGCAGTTACTGATCGTCAGGCCCCAGTTTTAACAACAAGGTACTAGGACCCCACTGCAGGGTTCCCTTGAAATTTTTTTCACCTATGAGTGGAATAAATTTTATTGTATGCAAAGCCCGTGCAGATGTACACCACCCATAGAAACACATGCTGCTGGCTGTGGGCGCTCTGCCAAGCAGCTGGGTGGCCCCCCCGGTGCTCAGCTTGCACGGAATACTGCTCCACTCCCACGTTGCTGGACACAGGAACACTCAGGGCTGGAGGGGCCACGTGCGGATGAGAAGCCCAACTGCATCCTGAGTTCTACAACCACTTCTAGGGCAGAGGGGCAGAACAAAGACCAACAGCTGGCAAGTCAACACCCCACCACTTCAGCCTAGGAATCGGTAACACCCAGGAGCCCTGGTGATGGAGCTGGCCTGTGGGGTGCTAGGTGCTGCACAAACAGAACAAATAAACCTTCCCTCCCAGCTAATTGAATGTATGAGCTAAAAAAAAAAATCAGTGCCTGGGAATTTCAGCGCCATCCCCAGGACTGGACTGAACGTAACAGAAGCTGGTGACCGGCTCACTGGCTGCTTTGTGCCTCATCCCAGCCTGACTCTTACCCATGCGTCATGTGGCTTCCCCTTCAAACTGGTCAGAAAACCCTCCCCTTACTCAACCAGAAGGATGGCCCCCTCCAGACACACCCGACCAGCCTCTCAAGATGATTGAAGGTCATCTGCCCGGGTACTCTGACCTAGGGCTTTACCCCCCGAGGTGTCTAAGCGCTTCACACCAGAGGTCAGTATCACAAACCCCACGGCATCATCAGGGAAACTGAGGCACAGAGCCAGGACACGAGTTGCCCAGCAGGGCAGTTGCACAAGGGAACAACCAATTCAGTGAGCAAAACCAATTCCCTGTAATAGACAAAATACCAGCTCAGCACCCTTCCTAACAGATCACCCTGCCTCCAGCCTAGCTACTCTGCTAGGCCCGACCTATCCCCACTCTACCACTGGTGTAATCACATCCACCCATGCAAAAAATGCTGCCATGTGATGCTGGCGTTATTGGACATCAGTTGTGTGTTGCTGTCAAGGCCCACCTAAGCAACAAAGACTTGTGCTGTTTAAAGGAGTTTGCTTAGGCTGCTCTCTCAGGGTTTTAACCTGGGACGTGACAAGCAGGTGCCAAGGCCTTGCTCCCATATTGCTGGATAGGGGCGCACCCAGGGCTGCGGGGACCCCTGTTCGGATGAGAAGCCCAGCTGGGTTCTGAGTGTTACAACAATGTCTAGTGGAGACAAGCAGAACAAAGACTGACCACAGCTGGCAGTGACCACCACTCCAGGTCAGGAATCAGGCACAGGCTGAACAGCGAGGGTAACAAAATGGCTTCTAATGCCACTCCAGCTGCCTTGCTGGAAGGGACCTGAGAGCCAAACCCGGTTGTTAGGTTCTACCCAGAGTTAACTGCGCGAATTTCCCTGGACTGTGCTATCCAGATCAGACTAGCTGACCTACCAGCCCCTTCTGGCCGTACCATCTACTGCTCTGTGAATAAGCACGAGTGAACAGCTGTCTTTTTCCAGTGAGCAAAATAATTCCATGCCACCCTAAATTGATCTCTAGTGGCGTTTTGTCCAGGCTGCTGTAGGGAGGCAGCTCTTCCAACAAGCCCCAAAACTAGGGCCCCGTCAGTGAAAACAGGGACGAGGTGGGTCAGAACCAGCCATGAGATCCAATGGTGCAGAGCAAATAAGCAGCACATGCCCTTGGTTTGGATAACTGAGGCCAGGTCTACTCTAAAGTCAATTGTAGACACACAATTCTAGCTGCGGCAGTTGTGTAGCTGGAATCAATTTATCTACAGTCGACTCACCTGGCCGTCCTTACAGCAGGAGGTCAACGGGAGAAATTCTCCCATCAACCTCTCTTGCTCCTCGCAGGATTGAGGAGAACAGGGGCCGACTGTCAACCACAGGTAGCTCCATTTCCCCTGTCCCCAGTGGAACCCTGGCTGATCGAGCTTGCAGGGGTCGATTGTCCGGGTAGCAAAGATATACCCTGAGTGGAGGTTGACTCTGAAGCTGGTGGGTGACTGCCACTCGGCCAGCGTGCTTGATGAGCAGCCGAGACACAACCTGGTGTGGCCAGCAATGGGAGCACATGCCCAGGCATTGGCTCACCCCCCACCCCGTGAAGTTAGAGTTTAAAACAAATCAACAAATCCTCTTGCCGGAAGATTGCGACTTACCACGACTTTCTGCTGAGGATTCAGAACGAGAACACACATGAACCGGCCAAAACAGACGCCAAAGCAGGTGGCTCCCCACACAGCGCTAAACCCTCCTCTAGGCTGACGCCCTGGGCGCAGGCTGCTGCCAGACCTGGACTGCGTGTTTCCCGACGGAGCCCCGTGGTGGCCAAAAAAACCCTGAAACGGCAAGTGATGCCAACCTACTGCTTTTGACACAGATGTAACAGAACCCTCAGCTGCCCCTCTCTCTCTGCTAGCTAGACGGCAGTGGGGAGGCTGCCAGCTGAAACCACAGTCATAGCACCTGTTGCAGTGTAACCCTCCCCTCGGAACGTGAAACCAAGGTGGGGCCCAGGCCAAACCCCGCTGCCGTTCAAGGAAAGAGGATGAGGAGTTGGACTGGGCTTGAAGGGGGCCTGGGCAACCGTTTTTGATGTAAGGGGCCACACTGAGATTGGGGTAAGTGACCAAGGGCCATGCTTTTCTGCCGAGGGGGGTGGGATGGAGGGTGGGGGCAGGAGAGGGAGTTTGGAGCTGGGGACTGAGGTGCAGGAGAGGGGTGTGGGGTGGGAGAGGGAGTTTGGTTGAAGGTGAGGGTGGTGACCTGGGGCAGGGGAGGATTCTGGCCTGGGGGGGAGGGCTGTAGGAGGAGGTGCAGGTCTAGAAGGGAATAAGGGGTTCAGGAGGAGGCAGGCGTGCCAGGAACAGGCTCTGGCCTGGAGGCGTTTATCTAAGCGGCTCTTGGCCGGCAACACTCCCTGCCTGCCAGCAGCCCCAGACGGCTAAAAGCAGCTGGCTGTTCCATGCAGCTCCCTGTGCTGCAGGAAACTGGCCAACAGGAACAGAGAGATTTTGCTGGGGGCAGGCACAGGGCATGAAGCGTCCCCTCCCTGCCCCCCCTCACCAAGCAGAGAGCCACAGGGCGCAGCCAGCTGCTTTGAGTGAAGTTGCGCTGTGCCACAAGGGTGGGCCACAGCAGGTCAGATCTTGCCTGACCCTGCGCTAAGGGGTAAACACAAATCCCAGGGCAGAGTTAGTTATGTGGGGGCCGACCACCATAAATGTTTTGTTCAACGTTCTCTGCAGAGGGGCTGGGGGTTAGAATATTCAACTGATGGACTTTCCTTTTTAATGCCTTGGTGGGAAGGGGAGAAGGATGCATTCAATTGGGGGCCTCCTTTGGCACGGCATTTAATAACTGCTTCTCAATCAACCTTTAAGGTGTGGGGCAGGAGGGTGCCAATCACTGCTCAGCCAACTTCAGTCAAGCCTCATGTTTCCACTCCAGAAGAGCGCTGGCTCCCTGGCCCATAGAAGAACCCCCCCCGTCAAGGAGCAGATTCATGCTATTCAGTGGGGGAGGCTCTTTGGTGTAAGAATAATCTTTGTTCTGGGTTCTCAAAGTCCTGGTCCCAATGACAAATAATTAACACTGACACCCGCCAGGACAGCCAAGCAGAAGAACAAAGCTGCCGCTGAATGGGAAAGGGAAATGGCAGACAAAGGGTTCCTCTCTATACTTGGAACAGCAGCTCAGGACAGAGGCTGGTGCTCAGCAGGCCGGAAAGGCTGACTCCGGCTCTCTGGGCAAAGGTGCTTTCCAGCCTGCTGTGCTCTGGAGTCAGCAGGCCTTAAAACTGCCCTTCCCCTGGCATAGCATCGAGGAAATCAGGCGACTCAGCAGGAAAACAGCAACAAACAAGCAGAGACAGACAGCATCGGAAATACCTATTCCCTGCAGTCCACGAGGGGGCATTGTGTGTGGGACTGCTGATCAAAGGGGACAGCAAGTAGCTAATTACCCCACCCCCAGTCCATCTCCCAGCTCCCCCGCATCCATGACTGCAATCAGCACCCAGTTCTTAGGGGCATTGCAGGTTCTGCCTCATGAGCAAACACCACCTGAGCCAGAGGGCTCCGGACTTCTAAAAAACTCACTGAGGTTCGGTCACAACTCTACCGTTCTGGTCCAGCACAGTGCTACCATCCAGGGATGGAGTCTGCTGGTCCCACGAGATCAGGGCTGGGGGAAGAGAACAGCCCTACACATTTGGTTACTGTGTGTTTCTAGGGCAGCTTTACCATGCGCTGGTCTCCTCCAGGACACCCTTGGGTGGACCTCCCAACACTGGGATGCAATTCCCAGCTCTGACGTAGTGGCCCTTGCTTCCCAATGTGGGTGTTTTAGAAAGCAATAAGAGCAGTGCTTAGGGCCAAGGGAGGGTAAGAAGCAAAGTATCACAAAGTAAACCCAGTAACACCCCCCAGCCCATTTAACTGGCACAAAGCCAGGGTGGGCTTAATCTTGTTCCCCAGACTAAGCAGCCAGGGATCTTGTTCCCCACTGGCTAGCGGCACAGTGACTGACAGTGCCCAGCTCAGGACAGCCACACTCAGCCTTCTTCCCAGGGGCAGAGCCTCACTGAGACACAGCCTGCGTGGAAGGCAGGTAAAATGAAGAGGTGGGAGCCAAGTCCCAGCCCCTTGCTGGCCCCCAGCTCCCATCGGCACGATGGCTTCGTCAGACACAAGTCAGCCAGCGCATCATGGGGGGGGGGGGGGGGCCGTGGAGACTTCAACCAGAGATCTGCAGGAGATCAGAGGAGGTGAGCTCATGGGGCCCAAGTCTCACAGGGGGACCAATCCAGCAGCTGCTGAGGAGGAGCGATTCAGGGCAGGGAGTGTCTTTGTTTGGGGAGCTCCCGGCACAGGGTCCCGGACCTCACCCAGAGCCTTTAGTCGTCCTAGTAACACTAACACCATGCAGGAGAGAGAGAGAGAGAGAGAGAGAGAGAATCTCCTGGCAGCTGAAAGGAGCAAGTTGGGAGCCCCCCCTTCTTCCTCATCCTGGGCCTGCCCAAACCTGGAGCCTTCCACCCCCACACGCCCTCAGGGAGGACGTTGCTGGCTGTTCCCCTTCATCAGGGAGCGAGAGGAAACTGCAGTTTGCTGCATTCCTCACTGGCTAGGGAGCACAGGGGCAAACAAACCTGGACCTGCCCCAGCCGAGGGACATGCACCCTTCCCCGGCTGTGCTGGCTGGGGCTGCAGCAGCCATGGAGAGGTGCATTTCACCGGGCCCCAAGCTGCTGTGCAAGAGAGGGCTGGGACAGCCTTCTCCCTCCCAGGGCAGCTGCACACTGGATCGCTCCTCCCCAGCCCCACCCCAGAGCCACGAGCGAAATGGAGCCTGGACATTTGCATTTTATTTTCCCCAATACCAAACATTAACTGAACTACAGATCTGCAGTAAATCTTCTGGGGTCTGCACAGAACAGAGCTGTGCCTGTTCTCAGGCTGGTGCGGGAGGGAGAGAAAATCCTTCCAGCTGCAGCCGGTCGGTCAGGGCCATACCCATGGGGAGGAGAGATGGGGTGACTGGCTCTGCCCACTAGCGGATGGGGCCCTTCACTTCCAGCCCCCAGGAGGAATATTCCTGGCACTCACACACACGGGCTAGGAAAGGGCTGCTGAGTCAACCAGGGTCACGGCCAACATGGAGTCATCTCTGCCCGGGCCGTGGCCCCAGCACGAGCTGGCACTGGTGAGCCAGCAGCTTGTGACCAAGTCACAAGGGCCTGACTGACTCCTTTGCTGCTGTTGATCCAGCTCCGCGCTAGCCCCACTGTCAAAAGGAGACCGGCCGGGTGCTGCTGTGCTGCCCATTAAGCAGGGGCCCAGAGCCACGTGGCCTAGGCCTTTGCCAGCCAAACAGGGCACGGCCTCAGCTTAGGGGATTGCTGTCTGCTGGGAGGGGGGAACAGCCTTTGGCTTTGCTCCACAAGGGGCTCCCGTCAGGAGCAGAGACGGAGTCAGCAAACTGCAGGCAAGGGGCTGATAAGCCACAATCTGCCCAAGCACCACTTAACCCTTGATTAAGCCCAGGGGAGGCTGCACAAGTGCAGATCTGGGGAGCTGTGGCACACCTGAGAGCCCTGTAGGGGGCAGCTGTAGCCTCTTAAGGTTGGTCCCAGGAGTTTCCCCAGTATCCACCAGGCCTCAGCACCTGCCGCCGAGGCTGCACGCTGTGGTGCCCACTTTACAGATGGGCAAACTGAGGCCTGGAAGGGACCTAACACCACACAGGGAGCTGGGACTGCTCCAGAAGCACCGGCCTCCCTCCTTGCGTGACCAGCCCTGACAATCTCCCGCAGCGTAGCAGAGTTGGCGGCACAGCTGCACTCCTAGTGCCAAGCGGCTGAGCTGGCTCAGCACCAGGCTGGCAGGCACAAGGCTTCATTCGCACCTCCTTTGGATGCTGAGGCCCCCACTTCCCAGGGCCTTCCTTTCATTTCCCCCACCCAGGGACGTTAGATGGGTGGGTGAGAGGCCGGCTGATTCTCTCCCTGGGGCTCTGTTGGACGGCCCTCTGCACCCTGGGCAGAGGAGCCAGCAGTGGGCTCACAGAGCAAACGGGCCTGATCCTGGAATCTGTGCCCCTTCCCCAACTGTGACACGGGGCCGGATCCTGGGAGTGCTGTGCCCCTTCCCCCCTAACTATCTTTGATACTGGGTGCTGCCCATCTCTCCCAGAACCATGGCAACTCCCAAAGCAGCAACCTCTTTTGGTGCAAGCCCAGAACAGCTGCAGAGGTTCAAAGCTGGACAGACCTGGGGTTGAGGATCCTGGCTGGGAGCCCTAAGTTCTGTTCCCAGCTCTGCCACCCACCAGAGGCATGACCTTGGTCAAGACACTTCATCTCAACTGTCCAGAGAGGATGACCTGTTTGGTCTACGAGCTTTTTGGGGTGAGGGCTGTCTGTGTGTCACCCAGAGAGCAGAGGAGGTGGCAGGTGTGCATTTAGTGATGCTGCAGCTCTGGCTGGTGGTAAGCACAGCACCCATTCCCATGGGGCAACAGGGTGTGAAAGCCCACCAGTGCAAGACAAGACACAGCAGATGCAAAGGGCACAGCAGGGAAGTGGTGCTCCACACACCTGAGCCCCTGTTCTGAAGGAATGAAACCAACAGGCTGCGCCAGAGAAGCTGCTCCAAGCTGCAGGGGGATTTCATGCCGCTGCTTGGGTAAATCGCTGCTGCTCCAACTGAACCGACCCCCCCCTCACCACTTCCTTCTCCGCACTGCTCTTCTAAGAGGGGGAAAGAAAAAACAAACGCAACACTGGGTGCCACACCCCCCCACCCCACACACCACCACCGTTGCCTCCTGCACCCATCACAGCTGCAGGAGTTCCTTCTTTGCTCACCTCCACTGGCTGCAGCCCAGGTCCCGCGCTCGCCTGTAACAGTCACATGCCGGCCCATAGCCTTTGAACAGCAATGTGGGATGTGTGAAAACCACAGCTTCTCCACCCAGCCTCTGACCCCAAGGCCCACACTCAGATTCTGGAAATCCTCCTCCTGGGACGCTGTTCTCTGTTGGTTCTCTTCCTGTTTCTACAATCTGGTGCCCAAGGAGGATCTGCCACCAACCTCGGCTATCCGTGGAGTTCCATGGGACTCTGTCCATGGCCCCCTTCTCTCTCTGGGTAATGTCCTGGGCAAGGATTACGCTGCCCCCATGCCGTTGAGTGATATTGTCTCAGGATCTTGTGCTTGGTCTGTACTTTGCTCACAAACTCCATGGGCCAGGGACCAGCTATCTATTGTGTGTTTGTACAGCAGCTTGCACCCAGAGTCCTGGTCTGAGCACGAGGGCAGGTCTACGCTCGACCTTAAAGTCAAGCGTAGCTACGCAATTCCAGCTAGCGCAGTTGCGTTCCTGGTCTCAACTGACCGTCAGTCGACTTAACTGGCCATCCTCACTGAGGGACGTTGATGGGAGAAACAATCTGGTTGGCCTCCCTTACTCCTTGCAAGATTGAGGAGAACAGGGGTCGACTGTTGACCTCAGATCGATTTTCCACGTCCCTGGAATCAAACCCTGAAATCAACCCTGACTAGGCTGATCTTCTGGGTAGCGAAGACATCCTGAGGCTCCCAAGTGCTGCAGTACAGTAAACCCTTAAGATATATGCAACGTGATTGCGCATGTCTTGGGTTAATGTGACTGCTGCCCCAGCTGGTCACTTTCCTGGGTCCTGCAAGAGGTGGGGAGATGGGAACCAGGCTCTCCTTTTGTTCCTGACTCCCTGCCACTGTGGGAGCCAGGAAACTGACCAGTCCTGCTAGGCTAGTCAGTTTTCCAGCTCCTGCAAGTCCAAGGGAGCCATGAATCAGACGAGTTTGGTTCCTGTCTCCCCTCGACTTGTACAAAAATTCGAGTTACATGGGGGTTGCAAAAACACAACCCTCGCCTAACTCGGTGTTTACTGTAGTGTGATAAAAGCACAGATGTTGAAATGACAAACAAGATGCAGTATGTACCCATGGTCACTAGAGGTCAGTTCTGAGACACACAGGACTGCAGGCCCCATTCTGTAAGGCTGTCCATGAGGTACTAAAGATCCCTTCTCCAAAGCAGAGCCTGACATAAGAGAACCTCCATGCTGAACAAAGCCCTATGGGGAGCAAGCAAGGCAGAGAAAAGCACAGACCCAAAACCAAAGATACAGTACCCAGTGGAAATACATCCAGATACTAGCACTCTCCAGCCCAGGCCATTCCATGTGCTCTCGAATCAAAGATCATCCACATGACATGAGCAGGCAAGACTTTCACCCTGCAGTTTTTGGTGTGTCTCTGAAAGACCCAGCTTTCGGAGTCCTGGCGTTTTGTGGGACTCTTGGGTTTGCTTGTTTGTTTTTTTTTTTTTTACAGCAGAGCTCTAGCACTGGTGGCTGCAGCGAATAGTTGGACGTGTGATTTCTAATCGCAGGAGGGTAACAAAGAACTCTGATTTTACTTTTTTAAATCTTGTGAGATTTGGGGGGGGGGCATTTCCTGACTCCCAAATGATTGTTTGGGGGGTGGGGGGGACATTCCCCAACCATTACACAACATTTGTCATCCCTAGGTCTAAAGTATCACGATGCCCACCTTATACATGAGGAAACTGAGGCGCACAGTGGTGACGTGACTAAAAGTCACAAACCCCAGGTCTGCTGAAAGTCCAGTGCTCTACCTGCTCCATGAGGTTGTTTCACTTTTTGACAGGGAGGGTGGAAAATCCACCTTGTTTTTCATAGTCATGCTAAAAGCAGGGACATCTTATCCCAAGTAGGATAAAGTTCTTTTTTAAAAAAAAAAAAAACCATGGGGTTGGGGCTCAGTGGTTAGACCAAGGAAACACCAGGGGCACCTAGGTTCCATTCCCAGCTCTGGGCAGAGTACAGTGACCTAATGGACAGACCCCAGAGCTGGGAGTCAGGTCTCCTGTACTTCATTGTCAGGCCTGTGACTCATGAATGCACTCCCTGCACTGGGGCTGGATTTTAGACTTCGCACTCCTGCAGCCCCTTCCCCCCTGCACTCCTGCCTTCGGAGTTCTTACCACATCAGGGGAGCATGTGATTTTATGAGGGACAAACAGAATCCAGAAATAACTCGTGATCCCAAAGTTCCCAGCTTAATCACATCCAGAGCCAGATGTAAGGGTTCTGCAAACAATTACAGCTCAGGAGGGGAGAGAGCAGCCAGCAAGGCAGACATGCTGACTGACGGGAATGCGCTCAGCGGGGCTGTGGAAAGACAGTGCTGGCAAATCCCCACATCCAGCCCCCTCGGTTGATGCTCAGCCCTGGAGCAGGGCACAGATGTTGGCCAGCCACACAGGCCTCCTGCAGCAGCTCAACGCCCCTGGGAGCTAGTCACAGGGGTTGGAAAGGGGCAAGCGGTGAGCGCTCGGGCCTAGAACTCTGGATTCAGTTCCTGGGTGACCTCGATCTCATTGTCACTGAGGTGGGGGTGGGGTTTCCCCTCTGAAATATGTGAAGAACAATCCTTCCTAGCCCCAACTCTGTGGGTATTCAGCCTGGAAGCTCTGGGGGGTAGGGGCTGCATGCGGGCAGCGTCCTGACAGGACTAGTGCTGCCTGTGGATACACACAACTCATCTGGATCCCAGTGCCAGCTATCTACCTCTGCACTACAATTTGGTCAGGGGCTGACCCAACCTCTCGCCCCTAGCAGAGGGCAGCCTGGGGGAGAAGGGGATAATACTCCAGGATCCATCAGCTTCAGAGCTGACATGACCTCACACCTAACACACAGGCTGCCCAGCTGTTACTGCTCATGACAAAACTAACTCTGCAGCATCCAGCCCCTGCACCCAGCACATGGTACTGCAAAGAGCTCCAACTACCCCACCTCGCCCTGGGGCTTCTACTGCACCGAGAAGAGGATTGGGCATTACAGCCTCTGCAGCTGCCAGTCCTCGCTGACCCGGGGTGGCGCTGGAACAGAGACTGACGAAGACCAGCAGGGAGCGCCCCAGCAAACGGGGCACGACCTGGAGTGTAGGCTGGCTCACAGCACGGGGAGCCTGGCAGCTAGGCTCCATGCACGCTTGCTTTAGCGTGAGTAAAGGGGATATTGAAGGAGGCCCTGAGACCAGACAAGAGCCCATGAAGCAAAACAAGCCAGGTTCCCCGAGTGCCAGCCCAGCTCTGGAGTGCATCCGCCCCCCGCATCTACTGAGCCGGATTAAAACCTTAGAGCTGTGGTGTCCAGTACGCTCCCTGTTCGCCATGTAGCAAATGTGGCTCGGTCGGCTGTCATGGAAGCTCCTCGTGCACCGCGTAGCGGCCTGGGGGCTCGGATGCCAGGTGGCTCTCGGGGCTGCCCAGCTCCAGGTGAGTCACCAGGGGCAGGGTGCCTGGCTGCAGGGGTGGAGCACATGGCAATTGGGTGTCTTGCTTTTGGACTCCACCACCTTAGATGATCAGGGCAGTTGGAAGGAGGGGGAAGCAAAGAAAAATACAGGATCATGGCGATATGTTATGATGGTCGCCTGACGTCTTTTAAAAAACTGCCACTTACCAGCAAGGAGGAGACTTCAAAGGGAAGGAGTCCAGGCTCCAGATCACTCCCGCTCCCCTTTTAGTTCTGACTCTGGCTTTCAAACCACTTCAAAACACTGCTAAGAGCAGCAGATGAAAGGGAGCTGGGGAGTCATTAGCTCGCCAGACACACACTTTGCAGCTTGGCAACCCCTCTCTTCTTACGAAAGGCATTTTTCCCCCAGGCCTCTCCGCCTACAGCCACGCTGGACTGCATGGCTGACGCATCTGCTTGGCAATCACCCTGCTGCTTGCCAGAGCAAACCTCTTTCTGAATGCAAGTTTGCAGCCATAATTGCCCCAGCGAGGGGGAAACGCCGACTCTGGGATGTGGTACAAGGTCAGACTCTGCTAAGGGGTTTTGTGCCCGGCTCAGCTACCACTTTGCTGTTTGGCCAGGGGTGTGTCTATAGGATTCAGTTCCCTACTTGGGCAAGGAGGAAGACCGCTCATTCCTTCATCTTCTCTGTTGTAGACCCAGATGTAGAGTCAGGGGTCTCTGATCATTCCTTATCCCCCTGCCCCCAAACAGCAGACTGGGGGTTGGATGCTCAGGTGTTCACTGGTTTTTACGCTCACCGCCAGCCCTGGAAGCTCTGTGAATAATAGCCCCTTTCACAGCTAGGAAACGAAGGGATGAAACAGATTAAGCAAGTTGCCCAAGATCCCACAGGGAGGCTGTGGCCATGGGTATGGCGTGAATATTTAATTGCCACATTCCTGCGTTAGCTTATCTACTAGCCCCCACCTGCCTACCAGTTGGGTCAGGTATATATCACATCTTTATTTAAAGAGGTAGCCGTGTTCGTCTCTATTGTCACAAAACAAAAGCAGTCATACAGCACTCTAAAGATTTACAAAATAATTCATAGGTGAATTAGAGCTCCATGACAGCTCATCACTGAATATATTATTTTGTTAGTCTTTTGAGTGCTACGTGACTGCTGCTTTGTCTTTTTTTTTTTTTTTTTTTTTTTTTTTTTTTTTTTTTTTTTTTTAAGGGAACGATCCTCAGACTGCACCTTTGGGACATTTTCAAAAGGGACCTCCAATTTTTGGATTTTCAGTGAGCATCAGCATCAGTTCCTCTGACTGAAGCCCAGAGGAGCTTGGAGCACATGGGTGTCTCAAGTCAGGCAGGTGTCAAACCCCTTAAGGAGCTAACAAGGAGCTTGTGTAAAGCTCAAGTTGCCAAGCCAAGCCCTGGGAGGAAATCTTACGCCCAGCACAATTCAGTTACAAAGAGTAAGTGGAATGGTGTTATTAATGAACTAATGAGAAATTGGAGGCAGGGTTCCACAGTGATCTGTTCTGAGGCTGGTGTTTAACATCTTCAGTACTGACCTGCATATAGGAAAAGAGAATTTGCAGATGAGACAACGCAAGGGGAGGTGGCCAATACTTTAGAGGACAAATTCAGAGAGATTTTGATAAATTGGAGAATGAGACTGTAGACAAAATGAAATTGAACCAAGACAAAAGTGTAAGGTGCTCTCCACTTAGGCAGGAAAAACCCAATTCATAAATACAACATAATGGGGAAACTGGCTTGGCAGCAGTGATGCTGAGAAGGTGCTGGGAGGTGTGGTGGATGACAGCCTCTGAAAGTCAGCAATGGACAGCCTCGCTTCTCATCTACTGAGCAGGATTAAACCTTTAATCCTTAGCTCTTGCAAAAGCAGCAAATGCAATTTTAGGTGGCATTATCAGTGGCATGGCATGCAGGTCACAGGTTGTGACCATACTGCTCTACTCAGCCCTAGTTAGGCCTCAGGTAGAGTGCCACATGCAACTTTGGTCACAAACACGTAGAGAAACTTGAAAAGATCCAGAGGTGTGATGTGAAGATGATCAAAGGGACAGATTGCAAGCCCCATGAGCAAAGACTGAAGGATGTGGGTTTGAGACAAGATTTTAAAGGAGCAAGGGTAGCAGTCTTCAGATGCCCAAAAGGCTGCCCTAAAAGACACAAAGGTTGTTCTCTTGCCACAGAGGGCAGGACGAGGCAGTGGGTTCAAAGAACAGGTAACATTTATATTAAACCTCAGGAAGAGTTTCCTTGCTGTAAGAAGAGAACAATGGAATACAAGCCTAGGGAAGACATGAAAGTCCCATTGTTGCTGGCTTTCAAAAAGGAGGCTGGATGGGCATCTGTCTTGAATGGGTGAGGCAGGGAGTTAGACTAAATGACTATTCAGTGTTCCCTGATAACTCCATGGTTCTATGGACAGAGCATCGCATGTGCTCAGCTCCCAGGAGAGCCATTTGTGTTTCACACCCCACCGACTTCTCTGTGCTAGCTTTGCGTCCGTAACAGGTTTTCACTGCAATGGTTTGTAGGGCTTTTTCCTTGGGGTGCCCTGTACTCACCCCAATTTGCAGCATACGGGATGTTCCTCAGTGTAGATTCCTGCTGAAGGGGTGTTTCAGTAAGATGTTCAGAGCAGCACAGTGAACGTTAGACCAAATACGTTCCAAAAATTGTACACAATGGGGCTTTGCAAGCATCCTTCTGACAAAGCATGCCCCAGAAGTGCCCCTGCTCCCTCCACACATCAGCATGGAGTTCAGTCTCTCTGGCTTCTCTGAGGAAGAGGGGGCATCACTTGGGATGGACCGCTGGCCACCAGCAGATGGAGCAGAAGCCAGAGACAGAGGCTGAACAGGTATTGGATCCAGCTTGTTTCATGGTGAAAGGCTCCCATTTTCACACACATCAGCAAAGCCCCAAGCTGTCCAGTCACCACAATTCCAGTTGCCAGGAGCAGCTCTTCAGAAGTTCTGTGAAACATGTTCTTGCTGCACTGCCATGTAAGGTTCTGAATGCAACACGTCCATTGGCCTCCTGAACAATAGCTGGGTGGCTTAGTCATGTTACCCAGCCAGGTCAAGTTTTTCCAGTCAGAGTCTCTCCATGCACCCAGGCCCCTTCCCTTCTTCCCTGTGCATAGCAGAAGGCACCACAACCTCGGTTCAGCCATGTGGGATGCAGGACAGTTGGCCTGGGCTTAGTTTGACTTCTGAGCAGCTTGGTCTGAAGTTAACCAAACCCTTTAACAGAAAAAAAAAAAAAAGATGACTCCAACACGCTTAATTATCTTTCTTGATTGTACTGGATGAGGCCAAGTTGTTCAAGCAGAGCAGTGTTATACCAAAAAGCTTCCACCACCCATGAAGTCATTCTTCAATTCCATGGCACTACTGCTATAGAACAAGGAAGAGTCAGGAGACGTTGCTAGGGTTGATGGTGGGGGAAACAGCACAGCTTTGTGTTACTTATTGCTCTGACAATAGGTTGCCTACAAAACAGATTGTCTGTGCTCGAGTAATGGGCCCACCCAGCTTCTTAATCCATCCTAGCAGAACAGGATGGCACTCGCTAGGAGGGATCGGATTGGAATGAACGCACTGGTTATTGAAAAGCCTGGCTTTGAGTCAAGTGATGACTGCCAGGAACAAAAGAGACTGAGCCTTTGAGGTGTTCAGCTGTTGATTGAAGCCAGAGATCAAGGAATATCATGTTTCTGGACAGGAAGCAACGTGCTACCACTCATCTCCTCAGACCAAGCACAGTGCATCAGACCATTTTTGGTCATCACTAGACCAGTGCACACTCTCACAGTGTCTATAAGATGTTTAAGAGCACACCATAGGACTAGCATAAGCAAAAGCAACATTTGTTTAAATACGCACAACTGGGGAAAGAGGCAGCGTTCATGGACAGCTCTTCGCCACTGGGACCTGGTGGGCTTCAAACACACAGAGCATTTGAACCTTTTGAGCAAGAAGGCAGTGCTAGGGGTTCATGGCAGAATATTCAAGAGCATCTAAATGGCTTAGGAGCCTTGAAGTCCCTTTTCTAAAAGGCACTTGGGAGCATGATGCCAGGAGACTCGGGTACCTTTGAAAATTTCTCACCAACAATTCCAGGTAAGAGGAACCTGACATCAACTCCTGGTCATTTTCAGTGGGACCTGGGCATGCGACTCTCCCATTTGAGCATTTCAAAAGCCCCCCCCCCATTAGGCCACTCCAGGAAACCAAGCTGCTAGTCTAGGGAGATCTTCCCACATGACAGCAATGCTTGGGGAGAGGTGTGGAGGCTCAAAGACTGTCGCATAGACCCAAAGCCTTTGCATTCCCAATGGAGGCCTTTGCAAGACCACTGTGTTTAGTCAACCCTGTAGAATACTTGTAAAGAGACACCCGAAAGACTGCACCTTTAAGAAGGGAAAAAATCTTGTAAAATCTCTGCTATATATGATTATTCGCAACCTCTGTCTTCACAACACAAAGCCTCTGGTACAGAACAATTATAAAAACAAAACAAGCTTCTCCCTTCCCTCACCCCTCCCCACATTGTACAATAAAATACTCACATTTAAAAATATGATTATCAAAACCAGGATTTGAATGAAACTCAACCGTTTTTCAGTTCTGCTTTAAAAACATAAAACCATGCCCCTTTGCATCCAGAGCAGGGAAGGCACCGAACCAGCCCCCTTTCTACAGAACACAAATTTCACGCAAGCCCTTTTCATTTGCATGGAACAGTTACTTTTGGTTTCTAAACTGGACAGCCAGGTGACACTTCACTTAGGTTGCTGCAGGTGCATGGGATGGACTACGTATGACATTTCACAGGACAGCAAGCACAACTGGCCAGTTCCATAGGATGTAAATTCCTAAGATCAGGATCTGAACACCTTATCCCTGCATTGATTTTACTCCCAGGAACGAAGGATCCAGCCCCATGAAGTCTGAACTGTAAGCAAAAAGAGGCTGCCCAAAGCTGCAGAATTCTTCCTTCTGGATCCTTTCACCTGGGGTTTACAAACTATGAAGTATTTATATGGACCCCACTATTGCAATAAGAACAATTAACTAATCCCATGGGTTGCTCCAGAGCATTGTAGCAGACTCCCCTGGGTATAGTAACAGAGAGGTAGTTGTGTTAGTCCGTACCCCAGAAGAACAAAGCAGCAGCAACACAGCACTTGAAAGCGATGTATTGAGTGTTGAACTTTAGTGGGACAGACCCACTTCTTCAGATCAATTTCATCCTTGGAAATGAAAATTGATCTGAAGTGGGTCTCTCCCATGAAAGCTCATCACTGAATAAATCATTGTTAGTCTTTCAAGTGCTAAATTTCGGTGGCTTTGTTTCCCATGGATATGTGTACCTCTGGGGGACACACAGGAGAAGTTCTGTAAGGGTGGATCTGATTACATTCTCATACCAGGCTACTCAAACAAAGCTTTCAAACAATGGAAATTTGTTAAATTCGGTAGTTCATTTATTTCAAGAGGTACCAGTGAGAACAGAGGTGCTGACATATAGCCCTCCTGTCCAAGCACTACCTAGCATGGGTTCAGTTACCCAGCAACTGTCTAGGCTGAGCTCAGAAGTTCAGGAGGAAGGGGGCTCAACCTTATACAATATGTTAGACACGTACAGACACATCTGGGCAGATGGCTCAAGGCAGGTAGCGTTAAGAGCAGCACACCAAGTATCAGCGCTGAGAAAAGCCTCTGGTAGAGCTGGAAGGGGGCAGACAATAAGGAATGTTTGGGTCTAGTGGATGGAGACGGAGCTGCTTGGTGAGCAGGAAGCCAGGGATAGGTTCTAGGACTCGTCTCATACGACAGCACTGAGTCAGTGAGGCTTGGCCTTTTCTTCCCCCTGAAGATGATACATGTTGCACAAGAGGGCGTATAACTGAGCAACACTACCTTGTAAGATAAGCTGTCCCCCCACCCTTCCTCTCGCCTGTCAGGGGTGATTAAGCTGAAGCCATCACGGTGGCAAGCTTCTTTTTCATCTTGGCTTAAGAGCCAAGTGCTCCTCCTTGCTAGCAAGCAGCCTAGCTAAGAAAGAAAAGCTATCACCACCCATGAGTTACGAATGCGATGTGTACTTGTTACTCAGCCAGAAGGAGCTTGTCTGGCCATGCACGTGCCCAGCTCTCTTCCGCAGAGATGAGAAATTCAAAGGGCCACAGGAGAGAACTGACTGCAGAAAGCGATACAAAAACAAAGCCAAGTAGCTGACCTTAAGTCGTCCCCCACCAGCCCACACCCCAGGAAATACTCCAACTGTAGAATGAAAAAAGGTTGAGTTTCTCTTCAATATCATGTTACAATAGTGTACATTCAGTACAAGGTTTCTATAGAAACAGGTTTTTTCCTTATGGCCATATAGCTTGAGTGTTTGTCACAACAGGCTCATTCTGATGTTCGAGGCTAGAGCCACCCTCTCCTTGATGAGACTGGGAAGTTAAAACAGCTCTACATTTGGCTATAACTGGGTCTGCAGCATCTCCTATTCTCACAATACGTGCTTCTGCCACCCCGTCAATACAAGTTAACTGACAAGCAGATGCTGCTGTACTGAGTACAAATACCTGGGATCATTAGCATATTACAACTTGACAAAACAGATTTGCTCTAAGCCTGAGAAAACCCTATGGCTCAACAGCCAGAGAACTAGTGATCAAGTTATTTGGAATAAGGTGACCTGCTAGAGCTGATGAGGAGGGACAAATGCAATTATTGCTGTTAGCTCAGCTGCACACCCGTATAATCCATTCAGAGAGGACATTAAGTACATGGGTAAGATTTTTTTTAAGAGCTTGTACATGATTTAAGCACTTATGTCCCCATCTTTAAAAGCAATAATTTGAAATCACTCAAAAGTGGATTTCAGGGTTTCTGAAGATTTGATCCAAGGTCAGTGTCTAAATGCTTGTTTTAACAAAAGCTTGAGAATTCACTGTAAGTTTGGTTCTTCTAATCCTACAGTGTCAATAAGATCTTGGGCAGCATATAGAAAATACTGAAATGTCTCATCTCAGTTTACAACAGTTATTCACACAAATGTGTTTTTCCACAATACTTCTACAGATAGAGAAGATTCCACCCTGCAAGTCTAGCAAATCTGCTTCTGGAGGATACACTAAATTAGCAAAAGGTTCCTGCTCTGTACTGCTTTGCCCCTATACCAAAATCTGCAAGGCCAGATAATGACCAGACCCTTCCTTTTGACAATCCTGCTCTTATAAGTTGACAAAGCTCTTTTTTCCTATGAAAACAAAAAACTTTTCTGTGAAAAATGCAGATCCTGCAACACGAACTTGAAATGTGTTCAGTTCCCTACATTGTTCATAAAAATATAAGGTCTTCATTTTTAAAAGGTTGAAATATTTGTTTGAAAGAACTCTCAATTTCCTTTAAAAAACCTAAGGAGCTTGAAAATGCTGACAGTCAAAATGAAATTTTGAAAATCCAGCCAAAAATTCTGCTTTACGTTTGCAACACAACCAACTCATGGAAATGCCATTATGCGGACAGCTCTGATCTGACTAAACGAAGGATACTCCCCAGGGCCTCTGAGGAAGTCAGCATCAATAATTTCACTTAACACATGCACACTGTTTCATGTGAAAAGGAATGAGACCAGCAGATTTAACCCTGAAGAAAAACAGATTTCCCTTTTCAGAAGAGAGTTCTTTCCACCACAGCTTTTCAGAGTTTGTTGGATTCAACACTTGGCAACAAACAAGATCCACCTACTGAATCCCAAGCAGCAAACTCTTGCTATGGTTTTGGATTCAAATCACAAAAAAAGGTAGCAGCGGGGCAAGGAGGGAGTGTTAAGTTTGCCACAAGTTTTTTTTTCCTCCCCCCACCCCCAAGGGAACATGCCAGCAAATTCAAATATAAGGCTTGAATCTTTAACTTAATACCTGTCTCGCTCTCCTCCAATTTTGTATTTTGGCAGCAGATCAGCACCCAAGTCAGAAGGTCTTTCAGAGCTCAGTGAACATCACACTAGAAATTGCCACTCATGACAGCTGAGTGAACAGCATAACTCTGTTTACCAGATCCCTTACCTAGAAGCTAGAGAGGCAGAAGAGACTGTTTTCAGACACGAGCTGGGCCTGAAACTGAGAAATGGAGGTGGTGATGGCGAAGAGAGAAAACTGGTAAAGTTGCACTGAAAAAAGTGCTGTGCTATTCTTAACAGATACACTCACTGAAAACCCATTTAACACTGGTTTATGGCAGTACTGAAGCCATCGGTTGTGGACAGGTGTATCTAGAAAGCAAAGCTACATATGATTTAACACTTTATGGCTCATTATTTTCCCCATTTTTAAGTGAATAAAAAAATCACGTTTATAGGTCATAACTAAAAAACCCATATTAATTGCACTGTTTATGGAAGAGATGGGATTTCAAACAAATAAACATTCTTCCAAAACCAAGCTCCCGTGAAGATGGAAGCTTCTGACCAAACTCTCCCTCATCACAAGCTGGGGAGCCAGGAACAACCCTACTTTTTCTTCCCCAAATTGAGGGCACAACAGCTTTCTTGCTGACATGACCTACAGTCTCCCATGAAAAAGGCTGGGTAAGCCACAAAGGATTTGTAATCCCCAGTGCGCATCAACCCTTTACAACTCAATCTTAGGGTAACGTTTGGGACAAAGATTCCAACAATTAAAACACAATTACAATAAGTCTTTAAAAAGTCACAGTATAGAAGACTGAATTTTTAAAAAAGCACCTTGAGAGCTTTGGGAGGTGCTAGCTGAATGAGCCAGGAGCCTTTCCTCCCAAGCCACTGCACAGAGCAAACCTCTTGCATGCATCCTGCAGTCTGTGGGAGTTTCCATCCTGGACTCTGCAATACTTCCCAAGTCCTGAAGACGCCTGATGAACCACCTGTCCCCCCATGTGCCTTCCACACAGGGTGGCCAGCGCTGCCGAGACCCAGCCTCCACCACTGGGACAAACTGTCCATTCTGGATTCTCGGTTGGAAGTTTCTGCCTCCAGAAAGTAGCAAGAGTTTAGAAAGTTCAGAAGTCCTTGGAAAAGGAGAGACTTAGGTGCTTTTTCCTTTACACCTAGATAGTTATATAAAATTGTGACGGGATTTCTCTTTTATTCCGAAAAAGCAGGGAACATATTTAACTCCGGGAATTCTTCATTGTTGTAATTAGTTCCCTGGTCTCCTAGCATTGACAGCATGTCCTGAAAGACCAAAATAAGTTGTGTCAGTAGCATGTATGACCTGGAGCCCCAGACATGGACTCCAGCCCCACTGTGCTAGGTGCTGTACAAAAACCCATAACAGTCTTTTCCCAAAGAGCTAATTGTCTGAAGATTTCTGCAGACACCTCTGCAGTGCCTTTCAGTCTAGATACAAGCTATGTGTCATACCACCAGTGATTAACTTTGCTCTGCAGGGTCCAGTTGTCAGCCTCAGCTAATCTATAGAATAAGCACTGGGGACTGTATTTTGTTTTGAAGATCCAAGTGTTCCTTTCCCCTGCACAGAACAGGCCCAGCTCAGCCAGCAGCACAAGTTCTGCACAGAGCCCTGCCAGAAGGCCTTAAGCCCAGTTTGGGCAAAAAGCCTCTCTGAGGACAAAGAGGGGATGTCAAGTCTGCAGCCACGTCTATAACCTCCAAGACTGAGGAGTCAGAATCACTGAAGCCAATTCTGGTGGTGCTGGGTAGAGTTGACTCCTGCCCACCGGAACCCCCAGCTAAGCCAGATTTGAACCAGCTACACAGTACAGCAAACAGCTCCATATCCCTGGATTAGTTCCTTCCCGGTGATCCAGCCCCACTTGGGATCATTATGGTTTTCACATCTGGCCAAGCCTCTGCAAGGAACTTGCAGGGCAAAAGTCACTGCATTCTAGCCAACCACCAGTGCTTTTGCAAACCAAGCCTGGATATTTCACAGGATTTACAGTCCTGTTCTCCCTCAATGGGTTACGAAAATGCCATCTTACTGGGAAGACCTCAGGCTGGCTCGACTGCTGCTGGACGTGCTGCTCCCCAGAGTTCTGCCCATGGTGTTGTCCAGGCCACTGAGGCCATATGCCAACTCCTTCTGCTGTCCGTGTCTGGAACGGGGCTGGGGCTTGCCCAGTTTCAGCAGCTGTTTAATAGAGTAACAAAATCAGTGTGTGGTGCCTTCAGAAGAGCCTCTAAACCAAAAGGGAGCAGTGGCTGGCCTCCAAGAGCCTTTAAGGATTCATAAATACAAGAACTGGTTGGCTACTTATTGCTTCAGGTGGCCAACCAAATACACCACTAAGGTGGAGGGGGTTTCCCCATGTGCAGCAATTTAGCAGCAAGAGTAACATCATCACTGACTACAAAGACGATCACTGATCTTGTCCAACAAGCTTGGGACTAAACTTCTGGCGAGCTTGGGACAATGGGATTCAAGAAGTGACTTCCTACTCTAACTTCTGTTACTCCTCCACCCACATCCTGCACAGAAACCCCAGCTGCAGCTGTATGGAGAATCTGATCTGCGTCACCCCTTGTTCAATAAGGGCAAGTAGGGGAAAGGGTGAGGCAGGAACTGAAATTTTAGAAGCAGCGCTAGTAGAGCATCCATGACATTTTTACAAAACACACACACTAGAGGGCACGGTGAGCTGCACACGACCCAAATTTGGCCCTAACTCTATGTTTACGCACAATCCAAACAGGCACCTTTAAAAGGGGATTTTTATCCTGGTCCCACCCCCAAAGCAAGATCCAACAAGTTTCTTGTGCAACATGAGGGACACTTACCGAAGCCAGTGCTGCGGTTGGCAAGGGGAGGATATACAGCCCCACCTGGGGATGTTGTGGAACCAGGCGTTGCCATTGAGCTGAAAGAGGAAGGGGTGCCTTGGAAACTCCCCATTCCAAATGAAGGGGACCGAGTCTTTGCCGTCTGAGAAGCCACTTGCTAGAACAGCAATGAGAGAGAAGAAAACACACTTTTCTTCTGCTCCTGCCTGAAAATGGAGCAGGGTGCTGGACTGACCCAACCTCAGGCAACTGAAGTTCTCGACCTACAAAGGCGGCACAGCATTCAGGGCAAACTTTCCCCAGCCAGCCCTGCATCTGCAGAGACCCTCTCTAGGGACGAGTGCTCTCCAGGGCAAGGGCTGCATCCTAAGTACTATGGCCAACATCCAGTGTGCAAGGGGCCTAATCTGGTTGTGCTGAGAGGGTGGTGTAATAATAGAAAAAACTGATGACAGGAATGCTCAGACTAGGACCTACTAATTCCTTGGCCTTGCTGATCCTGCACCAAACGCCATCCTAGACAGGTTTTTACACTGTCCTCCCTCATCACTGGAGTACCTACATTGCTTAGTGTGTGCCAGAAGGATCACAACTACACGTGTCACATCACCCTCCCCTCCTCTCCCCAGATGCAGAAGAATGTACAGTGAAGTGCTCTGGTTCAGCAAAGGGTTGCTTCTGGTTACTATAAAATATTCCTGTTGCTATGTATTTAACAGGAAAGGCAACATCAGAGAACTGCATCCTGCCCTTGGAGAGGAGGGTGTGACGGGTTAGGATGGGCCTTTGTACACGGGCGAGTTCATTCCAGTCTAGGACTGGCCCTCATGAAGTTCTCCAGCCCAGAACTCTACTGTTATGGGTCATTGCATGAAATGATGGAGCAATTATTTTCAGGATGGCCATCCAATGCTTGTCTCCTTAGAAATGGGTCTAGACAAATTTACACAAGCAGCTGCTGGTATTTCAGCTATTAAGAGATGGTGATCACTGTCCAACTGGAATTGCTGAATGCATCTAAGATAACCTACCCCAGAAATTACTCCAACACTCTGCTATTCACAAGTCAACTATGTCAACACCAAATATTCTATGCAGTTTGTGAAAGGGAAAAATCTCATGTCAGCAACCTGTCTGCTTGCTGCAAGTCTGTATCCCTCGAGGAAAGGCTCCTTGGGAATTCTAAGAAACATCACCTGTGCTGTGAACGACGGTCGTGTTGCTGATGCCCAGTTGGTTGCAGTGACTGGTGTGGTATTGGAGTGGCGAGAAATCTGGGCTAAAATCTGGCCAGCTGAAGCGGGCTGCTGCTGGATGATGTTGACAGGTGGTACCATGCTGCTGCTCCTGGAACAGGAAGTCTCACTTTATCCCAAATTTAATAGTTACCAGTAGATGTGCCTTCAGAGGCATTACAAACAGATACTATGTACCTGGAGATATTTTACTGTGTCCACACCACTTCGACACTGCAATTACAAAATAGCACATTCTCAGCTGTGAGGATGGCCTAACAGAGATGCACAGGGGTACCCATCTGCCTATGCTGTCTGCCCATTTGTATGACTATTTCTATCAGTGCTGCCTAGCAAATGTCTGACAAGCAATTAATAAGAGCAAACATGCAAAACCAAATGGCTCCAGTGAACAAAGAGGCAATGGTGTCTGACTCCTAAGGACATCTCTCCTGAGATAACGGGGTAGTTTAAACTTCCATTTTAGGTACTGTTGGCTATTCCCTCTGAGGCACTGAAACGTTCCCTTTAGGGCAACAGAGGATGTTCATTATAGACAGTTATTTACAGTCCAATTATCTTTTGGCAACGGCCAGACACAAACCAAGCCTGGGCAGACTGAGCAGAAAAAGACAATTCACAGTAACCCAACTCCAGGCCGGGGCACTCATGTCACCTGAAGTTTTCGGCAGGCCGTGCAGGGGTGAAAGTGTTTCCCTGGGGGAAGAGCGGCTGATTGGCTGGCACTGTGCTGGCAGGAATGGTTTTGCCTTGATCTGCAAAAGAAAGGCAAACAGATTATAGCCTGTGACGAGGCAATGCTGGTGGAGGAAGGACAAGACAAAAGCTGTTAGCGAGGGAGCTATCCACCTTCACTCTGTCAAGTCTGATGCTTTGGCTTAAAACAGCTGGGCTAGATAAATGACAGTATTGTTACAGATACTACCCAGACTCACACCACAGATGGTTCCATAACAGCTTATTTAATTTGATTTCCTCTTAATTTTCTAATAAGCCTTGTCTTAAGATGCTTCTGGGGCTTAGGGCACTCTCTGTTGTCTGTTCTGAGTCACAGAAAACAATTCTGACCTCTGAGAATAGGCAGAAGGGGTTATGAGGAGGTCCCAGGCATGAGAGACTAGATACAAAAAGCACAGGGCAAAAGACTACCCCAGCCCCCCCGTAAAGCTTTGAGATGCTGACTGCAGTGAGGAAGGCATGGCTGTGATGGCAGTAATTAGGGGAAAAAGGTTAGCAGCAGACTGGTAGGTGAGTAGGAAAGTCCTCTCCACTGCCACTTCAGCACCTGTCCCCAGCACTGGGTTCACTTAAACAGAACGAGTGAGGCTACCAAGCCAGGACAGAGGGCAAAGAACTGAGCTGGCTCAACATCTTTGTTAGCTCAGCACTCTGAGCATCGCAATCCCTACCTGTGCTGATACTGGAGTAGATTTCACTGAAACGCGGGTCTCTCTCCTGGCTGAACAGAGCCTCTGCTTTTTCCAGTGGCTTGTTGTGTTCTGGGCCAGCAGCAGCAACCTGGAGTCAGGGGAGGGAGATACATGCAAGAGCAATCAACAAAACATAGGGGCCAATGAGGAGACAGAGGTAGCCACTTAGCAAGCTGCTGCCCATGATAAAGAGCAAAGGGCATTTGTCACCTGGCTTTTTACATACACCTTGGTTTGCAGGGTACTTTAGGTCAGTCAACATTCATCTAGATTGTTCCAGAGAGATGCTGAGCATATGAACAGCTTTAAAAAGGGAGTTAAAGAGGCAGCTCTTGGGAGGACCAGAGCGTCCCAAGCAGAGGAATGGAGCAGCAGTGCATTCAGAATGCTGGTGGCAGCTTTGCTCTGACCTGCAGGAGAACCTGTGCCAGCACATCTGATAGACAGATGAAAGCACCACTCAAGCAGGGCAAGTGTCAGGCCCAACTCTGTCCTCAAAGTCACAGCACAGGCACCAGTGAAAACCAGCAACTCAGACTGCCATGCAGTAGCCTCAAGTTAGCTGCTGTATGGGCTGGTTTTCGTCTACCATCAGGGACAGATCAACACACAGAACAAAGCTTCCCCACTGATTCACCTGTGATTGGTCATAACCAGACAGACTCTCTCTTCCTGGGACCACTTCCAGCTCACTTGGTGGTGGCTGCTGCTGCCTAAAATAGAATGTGAATGTGATAAGAACTGAGTCTGCTAAAAACAACTGAGCTAACGAAGCCCTGACCAGCTGGCAGCCAGGAACATGAGTATGTCTACAGAAGCAATCAGGGCAGCTACAGTACTACTGGAGATGCTACCTAAGCTCAACCTGCATATAAACCCACAATATTTTCAAGCATAACCAGCATTTTCAAGACTCCACACTGCAAAAGGAAGTTTCTGATGCTGTGACCCTGTCACATTCAACTCTTGTAAGCAATCAATCAATCTCCTGCATGGCCTATTGGACTCCAACAAATCAGCTATTCTTTCTTTCCACTTATTTAAAAATTAATTGCCTGTTCCACATTAGCCCTGCTACTTAACTAGGTCAGCTGATTGCTGTAATAAATATATTGGAGCTGTTGACTCAGACACAACCCTGGAGTGTCTGCTCCTTTGGTAAAGAGCAAAGCAGGGGTGAGGGGAGATAACCCACAAGCCTGTAAAGACAAGTTGGCCAGGTAGAGGAAGAGATGACCAGAGACACAGTAGAGTCCTCTCACCTAGATGTCAGCTGTGCTGTGCTCATCTCCAGGGGAAGGCTGACATTCTGTCCCTGCTGTGGGCGCTGCATCGAATTAGACACAGCAGGCCGAGACTCCTGGCTTGAGTTCCTTAATGTTGTTTAAGGAAAGGAGAAAGAAAAGAAAGGATGCAAATATCAGTTACTGGCCTTTAAAAATATTCTCTTTTGGTTCAGCCGTGAATCCGAGAGCCTCATCCTTGCAAAAGCACGGTGAATTCAATGGAACAATCCTCTGCCTTCAACAGCTTTCGGATCAGACATCTAAAGGGCTACGCAGCTGGGACCCAAAGGGCACTAGTCTCCCAGTGACAGGCAATAGGAAGAAGAGCTGTTAAGTTTGTGTATACTGGAAGCCTCACCAGTTTTAGATACATCTCAAATAATCGGCACTCCCACGGTTGTCAGGCCTAACCCATACATGACTTACCATTGGACTCAGTAAACAAGTCACGGATCAGAGCTAGGATGCCCTCAGTAAGGGGCCACTGTTAAACCTAATGTAAACGCAGGAATTATCTTCTAGGCTCTTCTTGTGTCTAGTCACGAACCCTCTACAGGGCAGTGTAACTTTAACAAGCGCTCCCATAAGGTAGAAAAATCTGATCTCAACAACACGTGTTTTAAAATACTGCCCAGCAGAGGTTCTTGGGTCTGTGAAAAATAAAGAGAAGCACCATTCACAGAAGAGTGAAGCAGCTGGAGTGCAGCCTGTGCTCTCTCATGCACAGCTGTGCTGTGTGGTCTCTTTGGAAGCTGGAGTATGGAAATGGGAATGGATGTGTGCAGACTGAATAAGTGGCAGAGAGAATATGGTGAAAGATGTCTCTAAGACTAAGGTAAAGCTATATCCACATCAGAGGCACGATTAGAACAGACTCCTGGATCCCCATCCTATGCTCACACAATGGTGGTCTAGAACCACAGGGAAGCCCCTGGAGGGATTGGATTAATATTGCTCTGAATATTTTTAAGAGAGTAATTAGAATGAGCATCTCCTACCTGCCTGGTGGGCAGGTAAGGTGCACTGCTGATGGAGAAAGCTCCAGAAGAGCCCCTGAACATCCAACTCAAACTCTGCCCTCTTTGTCCACAAGTGCAAAGGGTCTGGCTTGCTTCTTGACTAGCTGGCCAGACTTCCTTTCAGGCTAATACTCACTATGCAGTGACAAGTTATGCGGCTGCCAGACCTGTACAAACAGTCTTTTGCTCCCACTAGGAAGAGACATCATCCCTTGATTACCCACCATGCGAAGACAACTATGGCATAGTATTGTGATGCCATCACGCCACCAAGATGGCTAAGAAGGGAATGGGGGCGGGGGGGAAGGAAATGGATTATGACAATCATAACAGAGAAAAGACAATTTTTCCTGCAGTGTCACAAGGTTTTGGACTCTAGGAAGAGCTACTCAAGCAAGTAGACAATGCCAAAAAACAAACAAACAAACGTTTACTCTCTAGTGTCAACTGAGGATTTTCCAGCTCATGTTCAAACTTAAAACTCAGGTCTTCAACCAACCCATGCCTCATTTTTCTGTCACTGAAGCCAAGAACTACCTCAAAATACAACGCCCTAGTATTAAGCTCCGAATGCAAATACATAGCCCAAAGAGTTAACACAATGACACCGGCAAGTAAAGGAGTTAAACAACTGAATTTTGACAGATTCCTCAACTGTTCAACTTAGTATTGAAAAGAATTCCATTCTGCGCATTTTAAAAAGCATTTCATAGCACACGCTACACTGCTATCACGATATTGCCCTGTGCAGCCAGTGACTTTTGGAGAATGCACAGTAGCTTGGGGGAGAGTGGGAGGGAAGGAGAAAGAAGGGGTGATAGTGGGAGAACCCGAGCTGGTAAAGCATCCTGTCTGTGCAGCTGGGCACATTGGGAGGCACTAGATCAGGCAAAGTGCACATGCTATCACTGACAGTGCTCAGGGATTCAAAGCCATTGCCATGTACATACTTAACGTTGGTGTTGGTACAGATGATGTACTCAATCTCATCTGAGTAGGGGTTCTGGAAGGTAAAGGAGCTGGTTCTCATCCAGAGCCATTCACGGTTTTTGGACCGGAATCGGAACATGACTGACAGAACCTGGCCTTTTAACTTCACCACCTAGAAAAATGTAACACCATCAGTAACACCTGATAAAAGATGACTTGTTGTTTATAAGCCCATACCCACCCACCTTGCTACCTGATGGCTCTGGCATTCTTTGCTGTAAGGCTACAATGCTACCTTGTTTTCCAGGAGCAATACACCTATTCTGTTCTTTTAAACGCTTTATATTCCTCCAATGTTTGACTTCCCAGGATGATGATATGGGAGTGGAATGCAGAATTTTTTTTTACATCTTCAATTAATGCCCTTTGCAGTGATGGAGTTTATAAAAAAAAAATTAATTTCTCCAGCAACCAAAACTGTCCGCTGTTTATCACTCTTATTATTGGGTCAAATATGTGAGGAGCTGCTTTTCAGAATCACCAGTTATGGAGTCTTTCCTGCCCTCCCAAGTCAAATGCCCTCATGTAACAACAGCAAGAGGGCCAGCAAGTCCCAGCCACTTAAAGTTTGATGCCTTGCACACAGCAAGGAGGATGAACTGGTGTTTGAACACAGCAAGTGATGCATGGCCTTGATGGCATGACTTTGTACTCACATCTCTGGTCTCAGACAACTAGCAGCAAAAGGAGGAATTCAAAAATAAATTAGACACAAACCCATCCAGTTCCATTTTACATGTCAGCAAGTTCTTATGTATTGAATAATCTATTCAAACATATGCTGCTCAATAATTAAGAAATGCATGACCAGCAAGCAGTGTTCTCTAAACTGTGCACTTGGGCGACCACCCCAGAGACCGTCAAATGCCACCCAGCTGATCAGCAGAGTGCACACATGTAGGATTTTTGTTTAGACTGGTGGTGCACAGTCCCACGGGCATCAGTGCACAAATTTATTCTGCACATGGATGGAAAGAGACGGAAGGGAACCTTGCCAGTGAGGTACGATTTCTGCCTTGATAAAAGTCTAAACAGTTTAGTTCCACCATACAGCAGTGGGCCAAAAGGCACACTAGTTTGAGCTGTGATGCTGACTAAGTTGTGAACAGCCAAGGTAGCTAAATACATCACCTGCTGAAAGCTGTCCCGCAGAAGCTGCTGGTCTTCTGGATGGCAGAAATCCACAACATCTTTCCCCAAGAGTTCCTAATTTTGAGAGAGAAAGGGGAAAAAAAAGTCTCCACTTAATAAGCAGACTCCCTGCTTTCAGCTTGCTCAAATAGCTCTACTTTGGACTCCTCCTTACAACTCTCATACAACTTTCTAGAACAAAAATGTTAGCGACAATCACCTGTTTCAGGAACTCATGCACTTCTACAGAACACCAAGGCAGTTGATCCTAATGGTTAGTCTAACTCAGAAGTGCAGTCAAAGACCTTGCTTCACTCAGACTTGCTCTAAATAGACATGAGATCTGCCTCCCTTCACTGATCAGTGTTACACATCATCAGAATGGCCACACTGCACTGGACCAATGGTCCATTTAGCTCAGAGTACTGCCTTCTACCAATGCCAGATGCCTCAGAGGGAATAGGCAGAACATAGCAATCTATTGTGATCTAGCCTTTCATCCAGTCCCAGATTCTGGCTATCGACAATGACTCCAAAATCTGGCTGGTAGCAGCTAATTTAGACCCCATCATTTCACATGTTCCATTTGGATTATGTTTTCCAGTATGGATTACTTTGTATTTTCAATATTGAATTTAATTTGCTATTTTGGTCCCCAGTCATCCAGTTTTGCGAGATCCTTTTTAACTTCGCAATCCGCTTTAGTTTTCACTATTTGAGCAAATTTACATTATCTGCAAATTCTGCCACCTTGCTGTTACCATCTTTTTTTAGATAATTTCTGAATATGGAGAACATCACTGGTCTTCGTACGGATCCCTGGGGGAAACTGCTATTTACCTCTCTCCACTGTGAAAATGGACCATTTATTCCAATCCTTTGTTCCCTATCTTTTAGCCAGCTACGAATCCAGGAGAGAACCTTTCCTTTTTGTCCCTTACTTTGCTTAAGAGCCTTTGAAAAGGGACCTTGTTCCAAGTTTTTTGAAAGACCAAGTACATTATACTCACAGGATCACCCTTGTCCAACTTTGTGGATGTTTTCGCTTTACAAGAGCCACGATGACTTCTCCCATCAAACCATGTTTATCGGTATTTGATAATTCTATTGTTTACTATGGTTTCAACCAATCTGACTAATACCAAAATTAGAGAATTACTGGCCTGCAACTGCCACAATTGCCTCTGGATCTCTTTTTAAAAAATGGTGTCACATTAGTTCTCCTCCAGTCATTTGATATAGAAACTGATTTAAGCAATAGGTAACAATTAGTAGCTGTGCAGAACTCTTGGGTGAATATCACCTAGTCATGGTTACTAGTAAACTTATTGATTTGTTCTACATCTTTCTCTGACACTTCAGTCTGAGGGAGTTCCTCGATTTGTCCCTTGCATCTATTTTCCAAGCAACTGGTGGAGAAGTTGATGGCTGGTTCAATACCTAAGCAATAATTTTTCTTAGTTTAGTTCTGTCAGAAAACTGAAGTCATGACACATGGAACAAGGGTGCGTGGAAGCTGGTTTGAACTGCAGCACTCTACACTGGGATGCTTCTGTCTTTTCTCACCTGTGGTTGGTAGCCAACTGTAGCCATGCAGCGGTGATCTACGAAGGTGAAAATGCCTTCGGTATTGTGTCGGGAGATGAACTCAGTTGGCTGACAAACGCTGTTCAGGTCTGTGCAGTTGGGTGAGCTAGTGACCTGAAACATGAAGTTTTGCTTTCAGATTTAAAGAAAGCCACTCAAATGTAAGTGTGCTCTCCCAGCCAATACATTCAGCCTGTTCAACCAGGCCAAGAATTTTCTCCCATCAAACCATGAAGCAGGCACTGCTGCTTGGAAAGGTATGGGTGGCAAACATTCCCATTTAATAACTAATGTTAGAAAGATAGAAGAAAGCTGCAGTGAGCCCAGGTAAATCCAGCCCCAACTCAAAGGCTATGTTAATATTTAATCAACATTTATACAGCCCTTTGCACATTTCCAAAGGGCAGCGATGCAATACAATATGCCAGATTGAGAGAAAGAGTAGGAATTGTGAAGCTGGATGGGGCATTCAGTGCACTTGCTGGCATGTCAGTCCCCAGAGTGGCCCTAGCAGGTTTCTGAGTTCTGGGCTGAGACTGTGGGACAGTTAAGTATCTGTAGACTTCGCAAGCCAGAGTTGTAGGTAGCTTTATTCTCCAGAGATTCATCTACAGCCACAAGTGACACAGCTGAAAGGAAAAGGACATAGGAAGGCTGCATGGAGGGAATATACTGGGCAAGGACGTTGGAGAAAGCAAGAAAGGGGTTTAATTCTCAGCTTCACCACAGTCCAGAGACCTGCTGAATGACAAAGTTTCTACTTACCTGCAGTCTGCCAATGGCCACAAGGCAAAATTTGCTCCCCTGGCTAGCATCTGGATCATCATCAGGCAATGAGACGCCTGAGATAAAAGACAGCACATTTAAGAAATTACAGAATATCAGGCAAACCAGAAGCCCCTAATCCAGAGCTGGGCAAGATACAGCCCATGGGCTGGATCTGGCCCACCAAGCCTTTTAATTCAGCCCCCAGCTGGCCCTTATAGCTGTGGAGGAGGGAGAGATTTGGGTGCTGCCCATGCCCCCAACAAAATCCCTCCAATCCCATTGGCTGGTCCCACAAGATGCCCCAGCCTCCAGAAAAATCTCTCAACTTTTATTAGCTTGGAACCAATGTGGTAGGCCAGGGCAGTGAAGCACAACTTCTCACCTCCCATTTGCCAACTTCCAGCCAACAGCAGCTAAGAAATATTGCTGGAGTTAGTCAGCATGCGAATACAGCCAATGGGAGCTGAGAAGTTTTGCTGGGGAAAGGGGCAGGAGAAGCACAATTTCTCAGCTCCAGGGGCTGGTTTCCAGCCAACGGAAGCTCAGATGTTTTGCTGGGGCAGTGTGCAAAGCCCTCCCTGAACCAGTGCAGGGAGCCACATAAAACAGCCAGTAGACTGGGGCTGCTGAAAGTCAGGGAAGCCTCCCTGAATGAACAACTGGCCAGGAGCTACTTCAATAAGAACCTCCAGTCCAGAGCCTGCTTCTGGCACCACACCCCAACTCCCTCACTGACCTAGCACTTGCTTCTACACCCCTCCTCCAGGCCAGAATCCTCTCCTGCATGCCTACCCCTCCCAGATCCTGCACCCCAATCCTCTACCCCAGATCACAACCCACTCCTTCAACCAAACTCCCTCTCAGATCTCACTCTATTCTGCACCCATCTCCTACCCCAAGCTCCTTTCTGCACCTAGTCTCCATCCCAGACCCTGCACACTCTCCACAGAAAAGTGCAACCCTTGACCACTTATAAAAATCTTGGAGTTGCCCTTCCATTAAAAGCTATTGCACACCCCAGCCCTAATCCCACAGAGGAGGTAAGAATCTCTGATTTCAGTATTCATGTCTTACTATTAACTTTGTTGCCACTTTCTCCTAGTTAAAAGGACCTGATAGGCTAAAAACATGAAGTTTAATGCCTATATAGATTTCAACTTAATCAAATCTTTATATGAAAGTGAATAGAAAATAAAAAGAAAACAGGTGTTTCACTTCAGCACCAGATTCTCTAGTGGACTGTTCTGAAAGTGAGACCTGCGCTCCTAATCACCAGAAACATCCCATCCTTTTAGAAGCCCTCTGACCTATAGGAACTGGTTTAGCAGAGTCACTCTTTTTAGTTCTGAGTTTTTAAAGTGTGTCCCCAAACATTGCACAGAGACATGTACAGTCCAAAAGCAGTGTGCATGTACAGAATGAATACAAGAACATGCTGACACTGGTTTGCTTAAGGGCAGCCCTGCCAACTTGAGTATTTCAAGTAGCTAATTCCTTACCTGCTGGCGGCCAAGCTTTGATGTACCCCGTGCAGTGCACCACCACATAAGGGGGCTCCCCATCTTTCACTGCACCCAAGCCGTTCCTAGAGAAAACAATCAAGATTGTTCTTTGTATTTAAGAGGCTCAACTTATTATTTAAATAACTGCAATGAAGTTTTTCCAGGCAGGGAGTGCAGTCCCAGAGCCTTCATGCCAAAGGATACCTAATTTATACCCATCGAGAGCTGTTAGCCAACAGTGGATGTACAGCAATGCAATGTCTACACAGACACAACATCATCCTTACTCCGAAAGCGTTATGCCTCTTGCGCAGGTGAAGGTGTTAGGTCAGTTTTGTGTGTGACTTACATTGGTGGGAGTGATGTTGTATAGTTAGATCAACATAAGCTCCCTTCTACTGACCTAATTCTATAGTGCAGACCAAGCTCAAGGGCATGTCTACACTATACCGGTGATCAACATTGTAGCGGTTGATACACCAGTCGTTGATTTATTGTGTCTACTTGGACATGATAAATCAATCTGAGCATTCTCCCTCCCATTGATACCAGTACTCTGCCAAAACGAGAAGAGTAGTCAACATCAACAGGAGAGCAGTCTGCCAATCTTACTACATGTAAAATGCCGCACTGAGGAGGTCAATTTCAGCTATACTGTTTGCATAGCTGAAGTAGAGAGATGGCAGGGGTCAGCATCGACAAGGCCTAAACCTGACTGTCAGAAGCTGGGATTGGATGCCAGGACTAGGTCACTAAAGAACTCCCTGCCCATTCTCTCTGGAATATTTAGCTCCAGCTACTGTCAGAAGAAAGGACTCGGGGCTAGATGGACCATTGTCTGACCCTAAGGGTCCGTCTGTTCTTTAGGTCAGATGTGTGCACAGTGAGTTATTACTAGAGCTGTAATTTCCAGGGATTGAAGACATCCGAGCCTGCCTTAACATCCTTTAAAAGTAACATTACTTGTCTTCAAAATAAAAAATGTTAAAGACTAAGGAACCAGAATCATAGCCTGTTGCTGCTCTGCTAGACTAGGGGTCAGTAATCCCCGGCACGGGTGCCAGGAGTGGTACTCAAGCCGATTTTCATCGGCACAGGCAGCAGCAGCTCAGGCCCACCCCTCCTCCTTCATGCAGTCGCGAGCTTGCTCAAAGGATGCTGCCTGTGGATTAACAAAAGATCAGCTAATGCTACCAACTACCCCGTAAACAGTAAAGCTCTGCATGTTAATTTATGAATGAAGCTTTTGTAAGTAGGACTGTTAGTGACTTTAAAAAGTATCACTGGCACTTAGACTGTACATAGAGGTCAACAGGTCAAATTTCAGCACTCCGCCTTGGAAAGGGGTTGCTGACCCCATGCTAGACCTTTACTCTACAACAGTGGCTCTTTACCTGCAGTACATGATGCCCTTCCTAGGGGCATGAGACATGCTAGATTTTTTTAGAAGGTAAATCATCAAAAACACAAATTAAGCACAGACACGTAACTACTTTGTTTCATCAAACCTATGTGTTTAACAACATTATACAAAACAAAAAATTATTTTCAAGTTAAGCTAACTGTAGTGAAATTCTCTCACTACAAAATACAGTGCAGTGCCACACTGTGGGGTATTTGACGCATGAGCAGATGATGTGGCAGCACAGCGTCTTTGTTCGAGTTTAGTTAGCCGCTAAATGTTAGCGCATCGGTTACAGTTTACCTCCACAACATCTCTGGCTAGTAATTGCATATTTTTCAATGCCTACTGTACTATTCGTGGTGAGTAATAACAAAACTATCTTACATATATTTACTATGCATTTAGAAGTGTATAGCCCCTCCCGCCGCCATCTTCATTTTTGATATGGGCTGCGAGAACATATTTTGAGAAGCAAAGGGGAGCAGGCTGCAGTAAAGGTTAAGAACCATTGCTCTGCACACTGCCTAGAATCATGGTTTGAACCTTTAACAGGTATTAACAGCATCCTTCATCTCATCTAACCCAAGAAGGCTGAAAGGACCAGGCAAGAGCTTAACTACCCTGATATTTGTTAAGCTTTAATCTGCATACTAACACCACCTTGTGTCATGGCTAAGGTCTCACTCCACTGACAGCTTATGTCTTTAAGCACTCAAACCAGTTGTACCATAACATCTCACACGTGCTTCATGTACCATACAGCCCACACTGCTCTAAGATATTTTACTTTGTTACTCAATGTGGGGCAAGACTCATCTTTCAATGTTGTCAGTTTACCTGCATCGGTTCCGCATGAAGCTGAGCCTATTCATGGAGACTGGGTCCACTGAGCTGTTGCCACACCTGCATCAATCAAGGGAAAAAAAGTTAATCCCCCACAATAAAAACTGTGACTCACATACTGTTCCTTTTTATTCAAGAGTCCAGAGCACTTTACGAACACTGAACCCTGGCCTACGCTGCAAACTTATGTCAGTAGAATAACACCACACAGGAGTATGAAAAATCCACAAACAGCTGCATTATACCAACTGAATTTTCAGTCTAGACAGTGCTTGGTTTATGAAGGAAGCTGACACCTCAACCAAATGGAAAAGCTCTCCTGTTGGCACAAGTCGCATCTTCACTAAGCGCTGCATAATGTGGCCATGTAACTGTGTTGCTTGAGCACTTAAATGTACACAAGCCCCCGGTCTCTACTCCTCACTATAAAAGGGTGCAACTAGCCCTACTGTACTGAATCATGGGGATAAGTAAACTGTCCAAGGCCAGAGCACGTCAGTGGCAGAGCTGGAACAGAACCCAGAGCTACTGCTCTGCCTGTGGTGACTTCCGAGAGCTGTACAATCCCCTTAACACAGAGTAGGAACATTAAGTGTTTCAGAGCTGAAGCCCACTAGGAAGTCAGGTCTTACACAGCCACCTTTCATCTCATCTAACCTGCGAAGGGTGAAAGACAAAATTTTAACTGCTTGGTTATTTGGTAAGCTGCCACTTAGCACATTTAACCACAGGCTCATGCAAGCCAGCTGTCCTACTGACTTCCATGTATTACCTCATTCGACATATGAAAGATCTCCTTGAGCCCATGCACATTCTCATAGATTGCTGGCCTTCCTTTTTGACTGTCCCAGTCTTTAGATCTAGGATTCTACCTGAGGAGGGGCGGGAAGAGAGACAAGAGAAACAAAAAAAAGTGACATTGTTCTGCAGGACAAGTTCTGGGCTCTTCACTGTCACCAAGATGCACCAGACACCTCTTAATCATCCAAGAAGCAGCTGCAGAATAACCAGTTTTAAAATAGGACACAGCAGTGGATAAATTTCACATGACAATGAAACAAGATTGTCTCTTGATCCAAACCTTCCTACAGAAACTAGTCCTCTGCTCCAGGGGCAGACAGCACTATGCTGAGCCCAGACACTGGAGGAATAAAAGGAAGGCCCCATTGGCTCACATGACTCAAACAGATCAAGGCATAGGGGTTCCATGGTGACCCGTCCACTTCTCAGCTAGAAAGGTGGTGCCTGTCATGTGGGGGCTCCAAGAAAGGTGGACTTCTAGGACTGGAAGAATTTGAGCATGCGTATTTGAGACTAGGCTAAGGGATTCAATGCCTTAAACAGGGGTATAGTAGAGTAACAGACTTAGCACCTTGAACAAAGGAAATTCAGACTCTGTTTATCTTCAGATACATCCTCAGGCTCTTTGTTAGAGGCCTAGGTGGTTTGCTCCTTTTACCAGGAATCCAATTCTAGCCTCTTAGTAGCATCACACCCCAGGCCAATGGGCGTGCAACAAATCCTGGGAACAGGCTGCAGGACAAAGTTTCCACAGCACACGGTTTTACCTGTCAGAGCATTCTCCGAAGTGGAGAGCTGTTCCCTCAGTTTGTCCACATCATCAGGATGCACCTGGTCATACAGGGTGCTGCCAAACCATTCAGATTGCAGCTGGTTCAGGACAGGTGTTACTGAGTCCGAGACATACACCACTCTTCCAGTTTCACAAGACACGATGAATAGAAAGCCATCCGCTGCCTCTAGAATCAGGTGTTTGAGTTCCTGCAGACAGAACAAATACATTCTTAACCCAGCAGTCAGACAGTCATCACCCAGCACCTCCTTAGGTCTCTCCAACATTAGCCACCCTTTGGCTGAGCTACAGATTGAGCTCTTTCAATCTTTCCTTAGAAGCAAAATCAGAGACCTGATCAGTGAGAAAAGAGGGTTTGTAGGTGCCATCAGCAGAGGTGTTGCCAGTGCCCCGCAAGGATTTCATGTGGGAGACAGCCATACGCAAGATGGTCAGCTTGTCAGGCTTGCGAGCCAGCGCACTGCAAGTGGGCACCATATCAGACAGCTCCGTGATGTAGGCAGTCATCTTGTTCCTACGTCTGCGCTCGATCTCACTGTGATTCTCCCTGGAAAAGCGGATGGGGAGAAGTTACAAAAACCAAACGGCTCAGCACTGTTGCCACAATCAACCCCTCCTGGATTCCCAACAAGCTAGAGCACAAAACAAAAAGCGTACCATGGTCTTCAGAAGGTAGAAGGGGCTGCAGAAGCCTCCCATGCCAGGCATGCACAAAAGAACAGAGGAACAAGTGCGAGAGAGAGAAGCTACAGCCAGAATGGTTTTGCTGTTCACAAGAGCATCTTGCTCCAATTACATTTATTCAGGAAGTCTCATGAAAGAGAGCAAGTTAAGGGCTAAGCTACACTGACTCAGGAGTCAGAGGGTAGCTGTGTTAGTCTGTATCCATAAAAATAATGAGAAGCCATTTGGCACTTAAAAACTAAGATTTTTTTGGAACGTAAGCTCTTGTGGGCAAAGACCCGCTTTGTCAGATGCGACTCTTTAGAGCTTTGTCATGAAACTCTTTAGTGCTGTTGGGGAGCACAGCTCTGCAGAAAGCAACTACCCGACAAGGGTATTATAGGTTTCCTCAGTTTCTTTGGTGACACTCCTTTGAAACAAGATTCTCAGTTACACTAAAGCTCCTTTACATCATGGTCAGAGGGAGTATAAATGTAATATCCATCCACTCTATGACACCTTTTACCTGATGGAGTGTCACATATATGACCATTCGGTTACATGGCTTGCTAATTTTTGTTCAAAGGGTGCAATTTTATCTGTGGTATAAAGCAAAGAGGATTCTACAAGTCACACAGTTTCCTCATCTGTAAGACACATACCTGTGCCTCATGTCCTACTACATAACTGCCAGTGCAGAAGTACAAATTCCTTGAGGTGCATTATAACTAACGTTCCTTGCTTTGATCCCACTAGTGGGCTTAATGTGCCTCTCTCTGGAATCAGCCTGATCCTGGGAACCAATCCCGATTGGCTCCCCCAGAGTAGAAGTTAGCACGTGTTCACATTCCATTGTATTTATGGGCCAAGTTAAGTGGGTTATGAAGGTGGATTTTTCAGAACTGAACATAACACTGTTTCCTATAGGAAAGATTGGTTAGAGGTGCAAGGTATCACACGATGGGAGATGAAACTGGATGGATGACAGCTAGTGGAAGAAACAGAAAAATGAATATAAATACATGTAAAAGGGAAGCTTTAAATTAAGCATTACCTATTAGGCTTATGCAGTTTTTAATAGGAAGGGGCAATAAAGTTCGGCACAGTACTACGAATATCCCATTCATATCTAATTCAACCTCCCATAGTCGCAATGAAAATTTACCTGCCCGGACGTGTATTACTTTCCTACTAGGTCAGGATTAACTGGGGAGTGTGGAGGGGAAGAAGGAAAAATCAATAGTTTACTTGCTCTATTGCAAAATCCTCTTCCCAACAAGAAGGATTTTGCAAGGCAGCTGTAATAAGAGATTATGGGGTCACTCCTTAATAAAGGATGACGACTCCCGGAAGTCCTGCACTCCAATGTCTCCACAAGCATCTAGCGAGGCCCTCATTTCACCAGAAACACTTACGGAGTTTTCCTTGAATCCATGGAAGATCTTATTTGGTCAGATAATTCCAATGTCAAATGCCACACTTTCATAAGGTATCTCTGCTTCTTAGACTCCATGTAATAAGCCAACCAACCCAGACAGATTCTAAACACACAAACTCAGGTAATGCTTCCGTGTTATTACTTAAGAGGGGCTGTTCACAAAGTGAATTTTTTTTTTTTTAAAAAGTCTTACTCTTTTACAGTACAGTACCCAATCTTTTTCCATATACCAAACCAATAATTGGCATGATACTGCGTTTAAGTCTGACCAATATAATTAGTGTATCTATTTATACAGTGTTAAAAAGGTACCATCCCAACATGGCAAGAGCTTACAAACTGGGTATTTCTCAACACCTAGCATCTTTCAGTGCAACAGAAGAGAGGTTTTACTTGCTAAGGCTGACATTCTCAGAGCTACATTAATCTGTGAAAGCACTGACCTAGCCACTCTGTCATGCAGTTTTCATGTTGTAGGGGCTTCGACGCAAACAAGTTCTTTTGAGGGTGTTCCTGCAAGATGTTCTTGCAAGAAGAATACAGCTTGTCCCCCCTTCAAGTTCTTATATCACACAAATTTCTGGAAATCAGTCCAGTTTCAAGTCCTTTATTACAGCAGATAAGAAAAAAAAGTGGGGATGCCTGAAGGAAAAAAAAATTGAGAGGACGTACTCTGCTTTGCCATGCTCAAAATCTCTATTCTCCTACCTACCTGGCAAGTCTTTCCTTATCCGCTGAGCTCTGCTCATCATCAGACCTAAAAATAAAATTAGTGAACTAAGCTAAAATGGAAAAAAAAAGTTTAATGAAAAAAATGGGACAATGTATTAGGAAACCCAAACTACTGATACATCTGTTTTGTAATAAAACAAATCACAAAACAAGGGGATCATTAAATTTAGTAATCATTAATATTAGTGAGCTAGACAAAAGAGACACTCAGACTTTGCACACAAGGACATGCACAAATGCCAAGAGAGACTGAGACAAGTACCCTTCATAAAATTGTTACGTATGCAGACAACACCTGATGAAATGTATTTGGAATGACCACATTGTGTAGCCACAAAGATATTGTGCAAAGCACCTAAGCAGAGGGCCTACAGAAGTCTAACACGTATGCACATATGGCATTGTTGGGCAGGGGGAGGAGGTTTGGAGAAATCACTTCAAAAGCTTATTGGCATTATTCTCTCTGACTTCTGTCCTAAAGACCAGGTTGCCTTGCGTACCATATAATGATTCAAAGAACTAAATTTGTAATATTTTCAGACACTAAATGATTTCTATAAGTCAGGGAGCTATGATTTTATGTTTAATCTCCCACTATTTGCCAGGCACTTAAAGAAAAAGGAATCTCTTCTAAAATACAGTTCATGGAAACTCTCCCAATTGACCTCCCTTACTCCTCCCACGATTGGGGAGTACGTGGATTGACTGTCAATCCCTGATAGTTGAATTTCATGTGTCCCCATTGGGTGCATGGAATCAAACCTCAGAAGACTGACCCCCCCCCCCCTCAGGGTCAATCTTTCAGGTGGCAAAGACATACCTTGAGTCCTATATGACTAGCTGATGTTTGAATTTCAACCTGGTTTATTCAATATATATTGGGAGGGGAGGAAGAGGAAGACTGCCAGGAAATGGAGGCCATAAGAAAGCTACCCAAAAGGAACCAGCAGAGATGGGTTAATGGGCTAGGTGCAAATAAGATGCAAAATAAGCGCAGCTTCACTGCATGGGACACTATGGAATTTAGACGATGGCTGGCACGGTGAAACGTGTAGTATATTTTATTCAAACCCAATCTTGATTGCATTCTCCATTCTACCAGCAGTGGAAGTGTTCACATTGATACACAGATTGTTCCTGTCTCATTTTTCTATCATTGTGACACCCAGGTATTAGCAAGTTGCTTCAGTTGTAGAATAGAAATACTGCAATCTTACTGCCTGCCCTACAGCCAACATGTATGGGAGAGAACATACCCATTAACACCTAATAATGACACACACCAAGCTGGTATGTAACTACTGATTAACACTGGTTAAAAAAGACTATATAATTTAACTCTTGGAAGGCTGATGTGACCAAGGGGGATCCGCTGGTCAGCAACCAAGATCCCACCAGCTCAAGACGGATGCGGCCCCACCACAGCAATACAGCAGTGCTCATCCGCTCAGATTTGGACAACGCCTGGTTAACCGTTACACAGTAAACCTAATGCTTACAAGGCAGCCAGTTAACCTTTTATATCCCTACACTTAACACTAAACATATGCAGAATTATATTGGACACAGAGGTGCTGCACATGCAACTTTTCAAGCTCAATGACTCAGCTGTTATTTGCTTAATTCTTAACCACAATACTGGAAGTTAAATACCATAGCTCTTTGTCTTAACCTGGGTAATAAGGTTCATCCCTGTGAAAATTTGTAGCTGTATACACCAAGGAGAACCCTATCTCATGTGTGAAGGGTTTAACTGATCACACATAAAGGAAGCTAAAAAAACACACCACTGCACTACTGGCTTAGAGTATTATTGATTAACTCAACTCCTTGGAAGAGTCAAGGACTGAAACTTTATATTCATCCTGAGAGCTAGTGTTCTGACCCCTATACAGCAGTCCTAGGGTACCACAAGGTGCCAAGAAAGCTTGTGCTACATTATGCACCAATAATGCTGTCTTTTTATTAATAGTCAAGTTTCTTCAGAAGCCGCCAAGGCCATGCTTACACTACGCAAGGAGGCATTTAAACACGGGGTAGCTAGAGTAGTTGATTACCAATAATTGAAACAAACTGTCAATCAACTCAAAGTACAAAGGCTCAGCAAAGCTGAGCCCCTCAAGTTCTCCTGTACCGAGATATCTGAAGAGGTTGATTTGAGAGTTTGCTCGCCACTCAGACTGCTATAAAGTGGGTGTACCGCTCCCGTGCAAACTCATAGAAACAAGGGGTTAGGATAGAAACTTGGAAATGCAGAGCTGAAACAGTAAGCCTCTCATGTAGGAACATTGCAGTGCCCAGGGAAGCTCAACATGGGGAAGGGGCAGCTGGAATTCTACTGAAGCCTCCCCCAGCCTCCAACACAAACCCCCTTTATCATCTTTTTGCCTTTCAGAAGTCCATGCCCCTTCCTCCTGAGGAAAGGTCAGTACCCTTCCTGTCTCTTTTGAAGATTCCTGCCTCCTTTGCATGCCTGAACCCTAAGATCCATGCCCCAACATGCTGCCATGCCCTTTGCCCACATTGACTTCAGGGAATGGAAGTGCCTTATAAATGTAAGTAATATCCTTTGCTTTCTCTGAGGAAGAGCATCAGTTCTGACACTGACTAATGGCTGTCATTTGTACCCAGAGAGAAGTCTCATGCTCTGCAGTTCATATTTTAACTCTGCCAAGTTCAGGAGTGGCTAGGTGTAGGGCATTCACTGGTTTAGGTCAGGGCTGGGCAAAATATAGCCCATGGACCAGATCCAGCCTGCCAAACTACCAGAACTGGTCCGCAGGCATGGTGGGACACCTCAGGTAGGCTCCCTGCCTGTCCTACACCCTCCCCCTGCATGCCACTCAGAAAAGCAACTTCAGGACCCTGTTTGTCTTTCAACAGTTGTGCGCCTTGATGGAGACACTTCTCTTGTTGTCCCCATCCCTAGCAATCCTATTGGCTGGAATCTAGCCAATGGGAGCTGCCTGTTTGAAGGAGAGGCAGCAAGGAAAAGTACTCCTCCACCTCCCCCGACTTCGTCTCATAGCTGTTCACAAAAGACACACGACCCCTGCCAAACCCGGCAGGCAGGGAGCCTGCCTGAGAAGCCTGCTGGGCATATGATCTGGAAATCAACCAAGCAAGCTTTCCAGCCAGAGTCCACCTCTGGCACCCCAGCTGTTCTCTGCCTCCCTCCAACCCCCTGCCTCCACTCCTTCACCCATACCCTACATAACCCTAACTCTCTGGCTCTCGTCCTGCACCCATACTCCCTCCCAGACACTGCACCCCAATCCCCTGCCCCCCATTACAGCCCATGCCCTGAATCCCCTCCTGCACCCCAGATCACAACCCAAACCCCTGTCCCCAGTGCCCTGCTCATGGTCACAACTGCCTCCTTGACCCAAACTACCTCCATTAATATCATGGAAGTGTCTGGCCCTTGGCTGCTTGCCAAATTCTTGGAGTATGTCCCCTCTCAAACATTATTGCTCACTTCTGGTGTAGGTCCACCTCCAGCTGAATGGTTTAGCTGCTTAATACAAAGTCATTACATACGCTGTTGCCAGTGCTCTAGAGTTGCTTATTTTGGCTAACAATTTAGCAAAAATCAGAAGACAAAATGGACTCTTACAATGAAGACACAGACTGGGAAGGGCATTCAGAACATAGATAAGACTCAAATATTTTGCAACATTACGAAGTGACATAAAACCATGAATTTCAGATCTTAAATTAGCTTCATCCTCGGCTTATATTGCTAAGGCAATCAGAGAAACAGTACCAGCACTCAATTCTAGATGGCACAGAGAGCTTCCTGCGAAACATTCAACATCCTCAGCTTCCAATGAGGTCAACTGTACTTGAGAGTACTCAGTACCTTACAGAAAAGTCCTGCAGCACCAAGACTACCAGATACTTCCCTTGAGGTCAAAGATTACATTTTGCTACTTTAGTGTCTGATCACAAAAAACAGCCACCCACATTTATCTGCATCATTTTTATAGAATTACTTTACATATATACAAGTAGGCATCAGCCAAGAGGCATACTGTAGGCAGAAAAAAACCTGTACAAGTAGTTTGTCACAAGCATGCTTGTATTTTTATATCTCCAGACTCTTAACTGACAGCTGACCAAGGAAAAGCACTGCAAAGAAAGTGACAGTGAATTCGTTTGATGCCTTCTCAATCAAGCTGCTCTAACACAATTTAGCAGAATTGCTAGATAGCTTCCCTGCCGCAAGATGTCGACTTTCCACAGAATAAAATACAAAAAAAAAAAAAAAAGTGGACATGCATTGATGGGTAGGTGAAGCACCCCATATATAAGCAGTATGACTCTGTGGGTTTTATGAACCACAATACTGTAAATTCTTACCTAGCAAATCTCTCTTTGTCATTTGGGATTTGATCGTCATCGCATCTAAGAGGGAGGGGAAAAAAGGAAAACATGTTTTTAAATATTTACACGCATTCCCTTTTCAATCATAAACTTTATTAAATTAATTGCGTGAGCAAGTAAAAAAAAATACCATAGGATACAAGTTGTAACCCAATAGTGAAATCATACCGTTTGTTTCCCTTTGCCAAGTGCTTAGAGATTAATAAGCCTATTAGTTACATGTTTCCCATGCAATGCATAACAGTGATCTCATACCACCTCCCATTGCCTGAAGGTGATTACTAAAATGGTTTAAATTATGCTTTGAAGATGTAGTTTCTCCCATGGCTTCATCCATTCAACAACTTAGAATTCAGTAGAAAAGTCATAGGTACAATACAAAATAAAAAGCTGGAACTATTGTCATGCTTGTTAACCACTCCAAAGCATTACAATGCCATGCAGCCTGGGGAAACTGACAAATTGCCATATGTATTTTGAGCTTTTTAGATTCAGACTAAGGTCAGATGAGATCATCGCCATCATCTACCTCCACCTCTTCAAACTACAAACAGCAAAACCAAATAGGAAGAAGGAGCTTTCAAAATCAGGCATGCAGTGTGCATTTGCAGCACTTTCAAAGTGCACATGGCCACCATTATGCTAATGAGGTGCTGCATATTCATGTCAGTGCCTCATTAGCATCTGTCGAAAACCATCATTAATATGCCCCTTCCAAAAGAAGGGGGCTAGTGTGGCCACAGCCTCTGAGTCCTCACCATCTAGTGTCTCATCTCTGACCACTGAAGACACTTGCCAATAGCAATCACAGATGGGCCACAAGCTATTGTATGTACTCTTCATACATTTCTGAAGTTCAGTCTTAAAACAAGAAAGGTTTTTTTTGTTTGTTTGTTTTTTTAAGTCTCTATGTCTCCTCTTGGAAGGCAGCTCTAGAACATCACTCCTCTAATGGATAGACACCCTGATCCAATTTCAAGCCTGAAGTTATTGATGGCCTGTTTTTATCCATTTGCTCTTGTGCCAACATTGACCCTTAACTTAAATAACTCCTTTCCCTCCCTGGTGTTTATGCATCTGATGTATTTGAAGTGAGCAACCACCTCCCACCGAACCTTCATTTTGTTACTGTAAACAAGCAAAGCTCCCGAGTCTCCTCTCAGTCAGGTTCTCCATTCCCGAGAGAACAGAATAGCACAGTGATCCAGATGAGATCTCAGTGTCTTGTATGATGGCTAATAACACCTTCTCACACCTACCAGGGATACCTCACTCAACGGCTCCTAGGATTGCATTAAAGTTGTCTAAACCAAAAAGCTAATCTGTGTAACTGTACTACAAATTAATTGCATGAGCTCTTCAAGACTTCATTCTTCCATATGTATTATGAAAAATAAGGACATTTGCAGACCTGGGAGCTCTCAGCAGTCAGGGGCTGCTGTAAACTATCCTCGAACACCCATACAATAGATTAAATGGCAAATTGTAGAGTAGCAATGGGAACTCTGCTCATTAGCCAAAGGGTTTGACCTTGTTAAAGGAGAAACATGCTGTTAAGATGGACCTGTATTCCTAAAGGAAACAATGAACAGCTGTTTAACTTGCTTCTGAAAGCTCTAAAAGGAGTTAAATCACATTTGCTTTCCCCATTAGCCACTTAGTTACACTAGCAGGGCTCTGTCTGCAGCTCAACACTTAATCCTATCAACTGAAACCACCAAGTGATATATTACTATATAGCTAGTACCAATTTTGTGATGGCTCATCAAGAGATTACCAGAGTTCCCTGTAAGATGTGCATTCATGCAGCCACCCAGGAGAGATTCAAATACTGCCCAGCTGAATAGCAGAGTGCCCACAGCCAGGTTTTTTATTTCTACTGGTTGTGCACATTTGTTCATGCCTCAGTACACAAAAATTTATTCCACTCATGACTGGAAAAGATTAGAGGGAACATTGCTTACTACTGGCAGATTTTTTTTTTGTTCTAGACATTCTAATGGGAATACTCAAACACAGAGGGCAGCAACTGAACATGACAGGACATTCTTGGGCTTGTCCCATCTGAAAGTTACCCAGATACCACTACATACTGTGAATGAGCACACCAATCCAGTTTCGAGACAGTTAAGATTCTCTTTGGCTTACTCCAGTGGGTTTAGCTATTACAGCATACTGAGAAGCAGGATTATAGATAATGTTTTTTCCTATTCAGTACACATCCCTGATGTGCTAAAGAAAAGTATCCAGATCTCCTTGCTTTGATTGGCTTACCCTCGATACTTTGCATCTGTGTTCTCTGTTACCTCTGTCCAAAAAACCTTGTTTTACTGCAGCTGTTCCCCTAGCTCAAGGAGAGCTGCTGCCTTCCTTCAAAAGAGGCCCAGTCAACAACGCTCCCACAGGTCCTGGGAGGAAAGCCTTCCAAGTGCAGAGAGCATTTACAACTCTTGTTTTAACCCAAGTTTTACACATTTTAACAGTGTATGAACCTAAAGAGCAGCCTCACCTGAGGAATTTGTTGCTCCCTTCTTCATCATCATCAAAATCAAGCCTGAAAAACAGAAGCAGGAAAAGCAGCCATTAGAGATAATTTCTCCTTTCAGACTGGGTATACAACTGTCACGTCGGCCCTCTAGAATCTGTTAGAAACTAACATTAAAAACAACCCCTCTTTATAATACTGAGAAGAGCTGGGAAATTCAAACAGGTAGCTTCCCATATGCACTTGTCAGAAGTGCATCATGCAATGGTGCAGAAGGCCATTTAACCTGACATCACCCTCACCATACATTAACCTTGGTTTCCAAGTACTCTAGGTGATTCAAAGCAGCAAGTGATCTTATCAAGCAGCTAACTCCCTTTACTCTCCACTAACCCCACCTGATCTGAGTGATAGTTGCCAACTGGAGAATTTGGGCTTTTGCAGCTTTAAAATTGTCAAGTTTCTTTTAATTTAAAAATGGCAAACAAAATAAAAGTTAGTTAACTATACACCTGGTACTCTTGATAATACTACACGGCATCACTGTTAAAAAAGGCTGCCATTTCTGTTGTGGCCACCTTTTATATGCTTTTGGGGGGATGGGGGAAGGAGTTAGCTCTTTGCTTCATTTCAGGTTGGAACCTGGCATCCAGAACCAGCTCTGCTGCACACAACTCTATAAATAAAACACAAGGTACAAGCAGCAGGGGACGGAGTGGGAAGGACTGTGCTGGAGCAGTGACCAGAGCTGGTGAGGGAAGCTTTTAGTCATCTTGAAAATAAAAGGATTTTACCAGCAATGGGCATTTTAAGAGTAACTACTGAAGTGTATTTTCCCTGTCCCTTCAATTTACATAGGTATTTTTAGCACAATAAAAAACTGTTGTACAAATAACACTGCTACAATAAGGCTCTTCCCTATGGATCCCCTGGTATTCCCAATCCCTGGCCGCAGTCTCAGCATCTGCACCAGTAGAAGTTTTCCTTTGCAGCTACCATACTCAGGAGTAGACTTGTTATATCGACTTCAGTGATCCTTAAGTCATTCCCAGCCTTGGATGAAGACATCTCTAGTGTCATAAAACAACTTATTTTAACCACTCCCTTTAACTCTAATTATGTTGGCTTAGAGGCATTTGGGAATAGTTTGCATAAAAGATAAAATGATTAAACAGAAGTCAAAGGTAGTTGAAGCAATTGAGGAACAATTAAAGCCTTTCAAAGGGGAAATTTCTTCATTACAAGGCTCACCACACCTTACTACGTTACACAAATTGCTCTGCCAGGGAGCAGACATTGTCTCAAGGATCTTACTCTGTTTTTAGTTATTACAACTCACCCTGGTCGTCTCTTGTGTGTCTTCTGGACAATGGCTATTCCAGCCTGTGTACCAGGTCCAGGGTTCCCAGAAACAACTGTTGCACCCAAAGAGGGAACATCCGATGCCATTTCTGAGCAGGGAAGAAAAAACAATTATGCCAAGTTCCCTGTTTCATATTTTGAAGCTCATTATCCATTTGACTAGTTATCCATTAATTAAATCTGAGCTGCAGTGCAGTTAAGCCCTCTAAGTGGGTAGACTTTATACAACATGCAAGCCATTCTCATCTGTCTCTCCTCTTCAGAGCCTTTATTAAGGGTGGATTGGGAGCTCTAAGCATGTGCTGTTTTTCCTAAGATCAAAATCTCAGCTCTCAAATTAAAAGATGTGCTCCCTTTTAAGAGGAGGAGCTTGCTGTAGGCATGGATGAAATCAGAGACTGACTCAAACACTAGTTGGTCCCAGTCTGGTATGCAGAAGGGAAAGGGAAGGAAAGCTGCGAGCTACTAACGTGATTTATACAATTGTTATACAACTGGGGTAAGAATCAAACTCATGTTAGAGCTGGCCCTAGGAAGTACATTTTCACACTTTTTCCCCCCCCAATAGATACTACTTCATAAGGGTTTTGGGCAGTTTAATCTTTGTAGAACCCTTTGAAATCTACAAATGAAACATGATATAAGATTGGAGTTTCATTATGTAAGCAACTGAGCTTAACTGAACCAGGAAGACATCCTGAAACCATTTAATCTTCAGCCTCTTGCAGATTTCCAATTGTAACACTGGACACCACTCTTGTTCATTACCTATCACTAAATACTCTTTTCCAAAGTAGGCCAAACATGAAACAGCAGCAGCTGCGGCAGGGGAGTGCAGCCCTCAGCCCACTGGGATTCCCCCTGTGGCCCATGAACCTGCCAATCCGGGCTAGATTCACACTGGTGATTGAGTCAGATAGACCTGTGTCTCTTTCACCAGCTAATCCCTTCATGCTTCTGCTTTGTGTTTCTGCCTAACTGGATCTGTAGAAGAGCCCTGGTGCCACCTGAGCACAAATATATTAACCATGTGCTACCACTGAATTATAGAACAATGGAAAAGAAAGAATACTTGACATTGCAGCATTGTCCTCATTTTAGTACCACAACAATTAAACTGAGAGAAACTATTTCCTTTTGCTAAAAAGTGCATGATTTCAGTTAAAGGAAGACTAATTTTTGGCTGCAAATCCTTTATGCCAGTGGTTCCCAACCTGGGTCCACTAAAAAAGATAAGTAAAATCAGAAAACACATTTAAAATAAATTGCAAAGTTAAAATATACTTATTTTAAATTAAATATCTTCCAATAAATGTTATTAATTGCTGTCTGACAATGTTGTGGTTTCCTTTTTCATTTAATGAAGTGTATGTAGTGGCTAGAATTGGCTTTGATGGGGGTCTACGAACAGTCTGGGCGTCAACTGGGGGTCTGCACTGGTGAAAAAGGCTGGGAATCACTGGTCTAGGCTGAATTAAAGATTCTAAATCAGGATCAACTTGTGAGCAAAAGAAGAGAGTCAAATTTAAAATATGCATGTTAGAATTCAAACCCAGGTGAAATATTCACAATTTGGCTAAACCTGAGTTAATTAAATGTTTCCTGCCCCATTCTAACATATTCATGGTACATTCCCAAATAAGAATTGTGCATAATCTCAAAATGAATGTTAATTACATAATCTGCTTAAAAAAGGGTCAGCATCTAAATACTTCCATGCTATAAAGTTTCAATAAAATAAGCCAGAGGGGAAAAAATAGATCTTGGGCGTACCAAATTTCTGTAAAGTTTGGGGTTTTGAGAGAGAACACCATTCACAATATTAGTGCAATGGAACAAAGCATCCATTCATTGGGACAAAGGTTCTAACCTGCCTATGTACTGTCCACACATTTGAAGGGTTACGGAATCAGAGTTCAGCATGGGATGAGTACATAGTTTACATTTGTTAACCTGAAGGACTGAAAACTTAATGGTAAGATGTAAATAACACAAGCCTCCCTTAGAAACACTACTTTGGCTAAGCAAGGCATAAGTTTACTCCTCCTTACAAGGACCATTTTTGGAACTAAAAATATTCAAGACAAGTTTTATTAGGTTAACAGAGAGGGGAACCAAAGGAAAGATGGTCTTCAAAGATTATGGTACTGGTACTAAAACAATGGTTCTCAAACTTTTATGCCTATGGCCCACCTTCCTCAATGGAAACCTTCTACGGACAATCAGCCAACCACCGATGATGACAAAATACATTCACTTATCTCTAAATATCTGAAATACTTAATTATTCATAGTAACAGAGAGGTAGCTGGGTTAGTCTGTACTCCAACAAATCAAATCAAAGCCCCAGAAATGCAGCACTTTAAAGACTAACAAAGTGATTTATTGGGGGATGAGCTTTCGTGGGACAGACCCACGTCATCAGATCAATTTCATTTCCAATACAGACCTACATACGCAAAGTACAGAGGACCAAGAAAAAAAAAAAAAAAAAAGACAAATCAAACAGGATTGAAGGAAGTGGGTGAGAGGTGGGGGCACGTTAATTGTCCTGAGATAATTATGAGCAACAAAGGAAGGGAAGCAGAGAATTAACATCCCCCTGCCTCTTCCCACCTTCCTTCAATCTGGGGTGAAAGTAGTTGCACTTTTACTCAAGTAACTTTTGGGGTACTTTTCCCATCTCTGCTTTCAACTCCCGAAGAAGTAGAAGGTTCTCAGTTACTGCAGATCCCCTGAAATACATGCAACTTAACTTACGCGTTTCTCAGGTTAAAGTGACTGAGTGGTGGGGAGCCAACCTGGCTGCCACCCTTGACTGGAGAGGTTTTCCTCTTCCTGTCAGGGGCAGCAGCCTTACTCTCGCTGCCCCTGACAGGAGTGGTTCCCAGCTCCTGTTGGGTTGGCAGCCTGACTCTTGGCTTTCACCACTAACAGGAGTGGCTAAAGGGAACAGTGCAGCAATGCTGGTCAGCTTCCCTGCTATGCAGGCAGCCCAAAGCCAGGCTCTGGGCTGCCCACACTCACAGGACCAGGGAAAACTGACCAGCATTGCTATACTGCTCAGTTTCCTGGCTCCAGCAAGCAGGAGCAGCCTGGCTCCCCACTCCCCTCTGCTTGCAGAGCCAGGAAATCGGTTTCCCATCTCCCGCAAGCAGAGGGGAGCCAGGCTGCCACCTGGGCTCCCAACTCCTCCCTACTTGTGTAAAATTTGAGTTGTGTGGTTGCCCTGGAACGCAACCTACACATAACTCGGGGGTCTACTGCATTTGCAAGCTCAGGCACTGGGTGTGAAACCAGTATGTGCTAACAACACGGCACTAAGCAAGATTTTTCTGGCCCACAGAGAACTGCTCTGTGTCCTGAGCCATTTTACAGATCACTTGGAAGAATTAGATTTTTAATTGCTGATTGTCAACATCAATTTCACAATGTACATGCAAACCAACAAAAATATTTCCACCAGAATTTATAGATAGGAAGAATGTTGATTGAGTTTAATTTAAACAGTTTACTTTGTATACTTGAACATATGCTGACACTTTGTATTAATGGTTATAAAAGATTTCACTTTTTGAATCTCAAAGTCCATCATCACTGAATAGTTACTGTACCACACCCCTGATCATTTCCTGCAACAAACAAATGGATTTAAAACAAATAAAAATTCCTTAAAAAAACAATTAGCAGCCTCTTAAATTTTAAAAGAAAACCCTCAAGTTTAAATCCATTACACAGAGCTTCCTTTTGCACATCACCTCTGTTCCAGACCCCACGCACCCTCCATAGAAAAGTGTGGCCCTTGACCACTTTCCAAAACCTTGGAGTGGGTCCCCACATCAAAAATGATTGCCCACTCCACTATAGGGCCTGGAAAGGTATCTAGGTTTACATTTCTTTACTGCATCACCAACCTCTAGGCACACTTAAACTGCTAACCCAGTGTTAAACAAAGCAACCAAAATAGCTATTCTCTCCACTTAAAGAATCCTGCCAGACTCTACAACTACAATCTTAAGAGCCTTGCGGTATGCCCTTCTTTTTTTGGGGGGGGGGGGAAGGGGGGTGTCACAACACTTCTGCCTCATCAGGGTAGAAACAGTGGCTGGGTAGTTCCAGTGAATAAAATACTAAACTGCAACTCATTGGAGTCCTAGCTGAAATCAACCAGAGTTTTGTCAGTGGGCCAGGATTTCATCTCCAGATCTTCTCTGAGCTCTGTCATGCCTACATTTCTCTTCCCACTCTCTGGCCTACTTTGCCCCGGCCTCAAACAGCCTACAAGTCCATCTTACTAGGTGCTTGTACAACACCTAAGACAATGGGACTTTGACATCAGAGCTTTCATGTGCTTGTGTAATTTCAATTAAGTAGTAAGCCTCTAGCAGTTTTCAGTACTACCAACACTGCAGTCAGCATATTTTTTGTTCTCTTGCTGCATCTGTATTATGTAGCATGCAACACACTAAGTTTTCATATCACTATACAAGAGAGCACAAGAACAGCCACATGGGTCAGACCAAAGTCCCATCTAGCCCAGCGTCCTGTCTTCTGACAGAAGCTAATGCCAAATGCCCCAGAGGGAGTGAACAGAACAGGCAATCACCAAAATGATCCCTCTCCTGTCATCCCTTTCCAACTTCCGACAAACAGAGGCTAGGGACATTATTCCTACCTTTCCATCAACATCCATTGATGGACCTAACCTCCATGAGTTTATCTAGTTCTTTTTTGAACCCTGTTAAAGTCTTTGTCTTCACAACCGTCTCTGGTAAGGAGTTCCACAGACCTATCGTGCTGTGGGGGCGGGGGGGAGGAGGAAATGAATGCTACCCATTAATTTCATTTGCTGACCCCGAGTTCTTTTTTTATGGGAACACGTAAACAACCTTTCCTTATTCACTTTTTCCATACCAGTCATGATTTTATATACCTCTATCGTAACCCTGCTTAATTTTTTCTAAGCTGAAAAGCCCCAGTCTCTCTAATCTTTCATATGGCACCCATTCCATTTTTTGTTGCCCTTTTCTGAAGCTTTTTCAATGCCAATATAAGTTTTTTGAGATTAGGCAACTACATCTGTATGCAATATTCAAGATGTGGGCATACTACATACCATGGATTTAAATAGAGGCAATGTGGTATTTTTATTCTCTATCCCTTTTTAAATGATTCCTAGCACTCTGTTTGCTTTTGACTGCTGCAGCACACTGAGTGGATGTTTTCAGAAAACTATCCAAAATGACTTCCAAGATTGCTCTCCTGAGTGGTTATAGCTAAATTAATCTCCATCATTTTGTATGTATAAAACATTACAACATTTTCATTAGTTAGCCAAGAGTACTGTAATCAAACATCTTGTCACGAACCATGACAAAAAATCCATTTTAAGTAAATTACACACAGCAACAAAAACACCCACACAAGAAACTTGTTAGATCTTTTGGATGTGAATTATGCATTATATATTTCATTATTAGAGTAGCTTTGGGGATTTTTAAAGCAAAAAACTTTCTCCATACAGAGCAAAAAATATACGCTAACAACTGTCAATGTTAATAGCCAGAAACATTTTACTGCCATGCATTTCTGCATTACATCAAGTCGCCTGATCTCAAGAAAATTAGATCCTCATACTGTCAGGCATTTTAAAAAAACAGCACATGCATTTTACCCCTCTCCCCCAAATCACCAAAATACATGGCTAGCCAGCATTAGTCTCTTGAATGCCCCAAACTGAATGTAGTTCATACCACTGAATATCACAGCAAGACTACCCATATGTTGCCAATTTGTAGAATTTGCCAAGGCTGACAACCATCTGTAATAACCATTAAGCTTGGCAAGTAGAAGAGCCATTACTCTTATTCTTACCAAGATCATGGGCATTCTAGATGTAAGCAAGTACCAATAGAAGCGGGTAAGTCTTTTTTTTTAAAATGACAGTTTAGTATAATCCCCAAAACTGCATAAAAGACATCCTGCAAATTCTTTGCCATTAGTCTCCTTTTCCATATTGAAGTAGTTAGTGTCGTACCTATGTTCCCTGTGAAACTTGTATAGATATTTAAAAATAAAACCTACTCAAAGAATCTTCCCACAAAGCCATGTTGCATTGTGTGTCGAACGATCTGGAACCAAGTTCTCCATCCATCTGGAAAGACCTGATGCTCCCATCCCTAAGTTTTAGTTAAAAAAAATCTCTTTCCCACACTCCTTTCTAGTGACCAGAGCACCTACTGTTACCTAAGGCTCTTAAAATGCTGATCACTCAAGTTTGGAAGCACAGAATATTTATAAATCTGATTTAATGTTTTTTAAATGTGCTGTTTCTCCTGTTTCTTGAGATCTAACACATATAGCCAGCAATCCGTAGGAGGGTGATGATGTTGCTTCATTTGCTTAGTAACACCCAATCCTGGGTTTGAGGATAATTTAAGTGATTTAGAAGAAATCTTGGAGGAGTTTTATTTTTTTTTGTCTAGACTAGTGTATGTAGCTGCTCAGGGAGTTGCTGGCTTTATGATGTGTGTAATTTTTTCCTGTTTAAAACCATGGTATTTGCATTTCTGAGTTTACTGAAGCTCACACTATGTCACTGTTCTATTAAGAAGGGAGGAACTTCTGGTTAAAGACAGAGGAAGGAAATGACCTTGTATTTTCAAGACTGATTTATGATCAAAACAGCAATTTATTTATATGTTTTTAAAACAAAGCTCCTTTCTTCTAATCTGTCTGCATGTTCACTGCGTTCAAGGGCCACTGCCAGGACTGAGAGCTAAAAGCATGAGGTTCCAGGTTTCTTTACAGACAAATCATGTGAATTTGAGCAAGTCACTTTGCCCCAACCCACTCCCCATCTGTAAAAACTAGAACTGCACTTCACACTTGCCTACTTCAGGAGAAGATTGTGAGGCTGAAGAAAACAGTCTGTGGAATGCACCGAGATCAGAGTGTAGAGAAGGACAAAGCCCAATATTTAAGCGAAAAGGGGATAATATAAAAAGTGTTATGGAAAATCCATTTGCGTTCCACCCCACCCCCACCCCTGCCTGCAGGGAAAATACCCTCCCTCAAGACTATGTTCAAATCTAAGAACTCTGTCATCTGGAAATATTTACACAGACATAAATCGCTTTCAAATGTTAACAAACATTAAGCTCTGGCCTTTTTTCCAATCTTAGTCTGAATAAAAATTTTATACAGAAATTAGAAGGGAAGTAATAAGAGCAAGCCTTGTGGTGCCTCTTAGGGAACATTAAAGTTGTAGAACTATCCAAAAGCTGAGAGGGAAAGGGAAATGGGTGGAGAAACTGAAAATGAAGACATAGGTAGTGGATGGAATCAACTGTCACAAGAGGAAAATTGTAGCATTATGAACTGTTCAGGATGTTGCTAACCTAGAAATGTCTGAAATGAAGGTGAGGCATACCAATGGCTTCATCTTTTTCAGTCCTCAGCAGTGACTTCATTAAGTACAGATTGAACCTCCCTGGTTGGCATCCTCAGGACCTGATCAGTCCCAAGCCAAGGAATTTGCTGGACCAGAGAAGGTCAATCCTGGCTCCTCTGCTTCCCACTGTCCCCTGACTAGCTCTACACATGGGCTCTTGGGGCTCTGCTCCTTCCTAATCCAGAAATGCTTCCGCCTTTAATGACGTTCCCCCCCCCACCGCCTCTTGAGTGGTCCAGCCCCACAGCACTCACTAAATCACCAAGGGAGCCAGACTTAGGGTGTAGCCAGTTTAGGGAAATCCAGATTACAGAGGTTCAATTTATAGTTTCTTATTTTCACTGTAGTAAATATGGAACCTGATTACTAAAGGTCACTGTATGAAGTTTTGACTAAAGGTGCCTACAGATGAAGTAGAAAGCAAGCACTGAATAGTCTGCAGTAACAACAGCATTATTCTTATAGTAAGCTGTAAACACTTTCAGGAGTTATGCAGCAAGACAGGACGTGTTCTCAAATGTGAAGAAACCAACTTTTTGCAAGCTCAAATGTGTCATTAAGGCTGGGTCTACACTTGCCACCAACTTCAAAGGGGGTATGTTAATCAGGGTGACGGGAGATTACTAATCAAGTGCTGCAGTGAATATGCAGCACTTCATTAGGTTAACTCTCCCCCACAGCACTTTACTCCTACATGCATGCCAGCACTTTGAAAGTTCAACATTTCTAAGTTGTGGCAGGGGAGAATTAGCCTAATGAAGTGCTGCATATTCGCCACAGCACTTCCTTAGTAATCTCCCATCACCCTGATTAACATGCCCCCTTCGAAGTTGGGGGCAAGTGTAGATAAGCCCTAATAGAAACATGTGTCTGTCAAAGTGAAGAGCAGATCTTCCATGACCCTGCAAACAGGATATGTTTTACATTATGGTTATCACAGAAACAACCACCAAAATGATAACGTTCAAGTCTTTGTTCTAATCCTTCAGTAGCCCCATTAACAAGCAATCCATATTTGTCTTCAGAATCCATTCCCAACACACACAAACCAGGACAACAAACGAATAAAAAAAAAAATCAAAATTCATGTACCCTATGGATCTTTTGCATTTCTAACCAATATGACTGACTGGGAAGAGACTGAAACATTACTAATGGAACATAACCTTCTGTTCCTTCTTGTCTAGCATTTAAAAGTGAGCATCCATAGTTCTGCACCAATTCTGTTTGTGGAGGAGGTTGTCTCGATTGGTGGCATCAAAATGGTGGCATACGACACAAGTAAAAACCATGAAAGACAGAATAGTTGAAGTCTCAGAAAAACAAGCAGCCCTGTAGCACCTTAACTGCTCTTTAAGGTGCTACAAGAGTGCTTGTTTTTCAGGACAGCTGAACTCAGAATTGTGTACTTGAAGATAGTGTTCCTCAACTTTTTTTTTTTTAAATAAAAGTACCCCTTTCAAAAAAATTGATAAGTACCCCCAGCGTTCTGTATGTGTACCACCCATTGAAAACACGGTCAAAAGTAATCGGAGGTCTTGAAACGAGTGCCATTCAACCTTTCCAGATGACTGTACCTTTGCAGGAGTCAGATTTGTTTTACCAACCACCAAGTTACACCCCACTTAAACTATTTGCTTACAAAAACATGCAAAAATATCCCAGAAGACTACTACTGAAAACTTGCAGACTTTCTACCACCTTATTATCAAATTAATGAATTTGAATAAAAATATTGTACTAGCATTTCAGTGTAAGTCACATGAAGCAGCAGAAACAAGTCATTATCTGTATGAACTTTTAGATTATACGGACTTTACTAGCGTTTTTAGGTAGCCTGTTTTAAAACCAGGCAAATATCTAGATGAGTTGATGTACCCCATGGAAGACCTCAGTGAACCCCGAAGGGTACATGTACCCCAAGTTGAGAAACACTGCTTTAAGAGATATGACCATGCCAGTGTAGCCTGCTCAGTATGACTACAGCTACCTTAAAGGAGTTTTGTCCACAAAACTGGTAGCACATGCACACACAAAATGTATTTTGGCAGTGTGTCAAAAAAAAGTCAGCACTTATGCAGACAACCTTCTGCCTCTCCCAGATGAGGAAGAGGGCCTTTGTCGACAAATTCTGCTGACAAAAAAGCTGTGTTGACACTCCTGGGAGCCTTCTGTTGACAGGCAGGGTATCCAGCTCATTAGGCAGCCATTGGATGAACTACCAGTGCGCCATTCTATCGGGAGAGTGACGGAAGAGGTTTTGTCAGAAAAATCTTTTCCCACAGAAGTGTCTGTCAAACGCTTCTACCATAGCTATCAGTTTTGCATATTTTAGCACAAAGCTCATTTGACTGAAACTCAATTGGCTGGATGCAGAAACAGCAAGGAAGTTTACAAAAAAGATCACTACCAGAGAGCAACTGCAAGAAGTGCTGTCTAGCTAATGACTATATTTAGATGAAAATTGCACACTGGTATTGTTTCTTTTAAAAAAGCCACTGTTAATAGGTTCTGCCGGGGTAGGAAATATAGGGGGAAAAAAACAACACAGCAAACCTGAACATAAATAATTATATAAAAATTGGTTACCCTTAAAACTAACAAAGTTTTGGTCACTGTTAGCATCTCAGGTATTTTTAAAAACACAGCATATTTTAAAATATAAAAGCTGTGCATTTATTATGAGTCTGGGCACTGTTTACACTATCATGCTTTATCAAGACTAGTAGGAAAATAAAGTAACATTAACAGGAAACCAAGGACAAATAAACCTTGTACCTCTCACTTCACTGCCAATATTTAAAAAAAAAAAAACAGATATGAACAGGGAATGGAAGTTTATAATTCAACCAATACGTCAAATATTTGTCCCATCAACCTTCAGTGTTCCTAGAATCCAAATAAATACCAGCTTCTAAACTTGATTTGAATAAATCAGGTCTCATTGTATACTTCCATCTGATCGGCATTCCACCCCACCCCCCTTCACTGCTTCTTTTTGTTCTCAGAATGTTTTTCCCATTTCAATTAAAACCTTACAAAAAATATCTACCATTAAAAATTATGTTTCAAACATTATACAAGTTTCTTGCAGAGCAGTTTAAATCCTTCTTCCATTATGTAATGAAGGCTCAGGCTATAGGGGAGATGTAGATTAACTGCTGGAGAACTGACAGTGGAAAGATATGCTTCTTTACAAGCAGAAATTTAAAAATGAAATTAAAAGAGCATCTGTATTCATTTAGCAATGTGTCACAGCTTGCTGCTTAGGCAGAAATATAAATACTTATGTAAAAAGTTAATTAAGCCAGAAATGTGCCTTGAATGTTTCTATTCAATAGGCTTGGGACTCAATTCTGCAAGCTGATTGGCACGAACACACCCTGCACCTGTGAAATTCCAGTGAACCATCAGTGACTGTTCAAGAGAGCCTACTGGTCTTCCTGGGCAAAATCTTAAGGACCCAAGCCCTAAGGTTGAAACTGCTGTGCTTTTAAAAAGCTGTAAATTGCAACATATTTTGTAACCAGTTTTACCCATCACCAGACTCATAGGCAGCTTAATAGGAGGACATTCAGTGCATATTTCTGGGCTTAGCTCACTTACTTGAACTTTGCAGTCCACTTTTTAATACCAAAGGAAAAAGGGGTCAAAACTTGCAAGGACAGCAGCTACAAGTAACTTATCTTCCAAACCATTATGCTGAACATATACAATTAACTATTACTTGAGAGTAAATAACTTTTCCTGTCTAGGGAATCAAGCTATTATTGGTCTGTTTGTCAAACTGCAGGCATGCAGTTATAAACAGTAAACACGGATGGAAAACTTGTTCTTGACATGTGAATTTAGCAATGTTTAAAGAGTACCTCCACAATGCTAAATATCACCCAGCTCAGCAGGATGAAGTTGCATAAACATTTTATGATATACAAACAATACAAAATACTCTGTATTTACTCTGTAGTTTAGTGATGCTATTGTGTTACAGTATCTATTATAAAATGCCCCATCCCATAATTTTACTGCAGCAAGCTGTGGATTTAACTACACCTCTTTTACTCATGAAATTGCAAGAGAAAACAAAATCCAGCATTAAAAATACAGTAACCTTGGCAGAGAAGACAGAAGCAATAACTTTAATAAGCCACCATTCCTGTAAACACCTACATGCTGAATTTTTTACTACTTTGAGGAGTCTCCTTGATGTATGAAGCACTGCATATAAGTGTTTGCAGGACTGGTGGGGTCTAAATTTCAATCTCAGTCATCATATTCTGACCAAATGGCAACACAAGCATCAATGACTCAAGGGAATTCTGACTTTTGTTTGTTGCAGAATTTCAGTTCTTTATATCTAAAGCCACAACCACGTATTTCTAGACGTCAGTGCTGCACTCTCACCTCAAGATCACCACAAGCTTAAGACACAAGTTGCTTTCTTAATGCTGAAAGCCACAAGAGGTTACTATACCAAATTATATTTACTTAGAATGAAAATTTCATCCTTCACAATTCTATTGAACAATAGTACTAAATGAACTTGAACCACTCCCACAGCCTGAGAGCTAATCAGCCTCAAGCCACAAATGAGAATATACCAAACACACCACAATTCAAAGAACACAAGCAAAGGCCAAAATTCTGATCTGTTACAATGCTGCAAATCCACAATGTCACTGACAGTGATGTTACACCAGAAATAAACCAATACAAATGAAATAATTTTAGCCAGAAACATACAGCAAGGCATGAAAGTCAGTTTCAAATCAGCAAGTATCAGAAACACCAGACTTTCCCCATACAAAAAAAGAGTTCCCATGGTCAGCCAGAATTTATGATGTTAGAAGCAGCCTAGCCCAGCTGCTCATGCTCTTGTGTACTGTCCATTTTACCTGCCAATCGACTGAGAAGTGATGAACTGGGATACTGTTCTGATTGCTATGACTCCTAATGTACAAAGCCCTTTCTACATGAGCAATCAGTAACAAATTTTATTTCTTACTATGGCAAAAACCAGTCAAGGTGAGCCTGGAAATAACACCCCAATCTTAGCCATTAAAAAGCATCACGAAAATAACTGCGTGCCAATCAACAACGATTTCACAGAGGTGAAAAACAAAGACATAAGCACCAAGCATACAGCTAGGGTTGGCCACACGTGCGGGCCTTGAGAGGAAGCGGGGTCTGTTTCGGCACAAGCCAGGCAGCAGTAACACAAGCCAACGAGGAGCAAAAGAACAGTAGGAAAAAACGGTGGTGGGGGATTTCATTGGGGAGGGGGTTCAGCCCAGCTTCACGTATTACCTGGTGAGGGCGTCAGCTAAGCCTTCTCTCTAAGCTTAGCAAGGAGGCGACCCCCCACCTACAACCACAACTCTCAGGCCGAGTCGCTAACCTCCACCGCCTTGAATTCAGCTCAGACGTCCCCAGAACCACCCCCCTCCATCAGGGTCCCTCTACCCTCCTCCAGCCATTCCCTGCCTCAGCCTCCCCTCCCCCAGTTCACCCAGGCACCTCACCAAGCCCACCCTCCCCCAGACACCGCCCCCCCCAGCTTCTCGCGCCACACCTCCCTCAGGCAGCGCCCCCCAGCCCCCCCCTTTCCCCAAGCCCTGCCCCCCCTCAGCAGGGCCCCTCTCCCAGCCTTGCCTACCCCGCCACTCCATCCCCACCCAGCAGGCCCCCGCCGGGGCGCGGCTCTCCAGACCCCTCCCGCCTCCAGCCCCACGCTCACCCGGGTTGGCGGCGGCTGCCATGCCCCCGGGTCGTCCCCTCCCCCGCTCGCTCCCGCCGCCACTTCCAAGATGGCGGCGCAGGAAAGCCCTCCCCGTTGCGGCGCAGCCGAGCCTGCCCGCTCAGCGTCCGCGAGGGAGGGGGGAGCGCGGTGGGTGAGAGGGAGCCGCTCCAAGGCCCTTCCCCATTGGGCAAGGAGAAGAAAGGGGCGGGGACACTCGGGGCCTCAGTTAAGCTGTCTCCGCCCTCCCGCCTCACTCCCTCCTTCCTAGGGGGCGTGGCCAGAGGGGGGTGGGCCCGCTGGCAGGATTTAAAGGGCGAGTTTGTTGTGAGAGTGTGTGGTTAAGTGATGTCACTGAGTGGCGTAGGCACCGTTTTAAAGGGCCAGGAGCCGGTTCTACATTCGCCGGGGGAGGGAAGGGGCCGTCTACAGAACCTGCAGTGGCTGAGCCCCGCCCCCCCAGGTCTGAGCCTGTGTCCCCCCACCTGGGGATCATGTGCTTTCCTACATCCCGTACACAGTCCATACATTCCCCCAGCTGGGGACAGTGTGCTCCCCACACATGCACATACACATCTGGGGCTGAACCCCTGTGCAACCCCCATCACGTGCTTCCCTACACATACCCCTCCCTGGGCATCATGTGCTTCCCCCCCCACAGCTGGGGCTGAGCCCACACCCCCTCGCCTTGGGGATCATGTGCTTCCCTCCCCACACACATGTACACATCTGGGACTGAATCCCTGTCCCACCTCCATTATGCACCTCCCAACACCTGGGGCTCAGCCCATAGCCTCCCCCAACCGGGGATCCCTGGTCTTAGGGAGCTGAGTCCCCCCCTCCCCGCGCATACACTTGCTCTACTCCTTTCCTACAATCTGGAACTTGATACCTGCACAATTCCCACCCCCACCCCACCCCAACTAGTCTCATGGTGTCCAACCAGTTCTACTGTGGCTACTTCTTTAGCAAACTAACCACGATATTAAATATATTTATTTTCTGAGCTGTCTAGCCACACGGAGCTGGCCAAATAGCCACATGTTGGACACCAAGGAAGTAGGGACTAGGCTGTCTGAGGCAATGATTCATGTGACAGCTCTTTCTGGGATGACTTTGGTGCCCCACCCCAGCAGTGGGAGCAGGCTGCTTTCAATGGAGGGCTCCAGCATAAGAACTCTCCGCCCCGGTGAGGCTACTGGGCTTTGGTTGCGTTGCCTGCCCAGGCACAGTTCTTTGGTTAAAGTTTTGGAGGGATTTGTCTGCATTATTTTGCTGAGTTTTTCCTCTGACAATGAGGCTGCTGATATTGCTGGTGGCAGCACAGCAATGGCGATACTGAGTGAGGCAGCATGGGGGTCCAGAGCTAAGACCTTCTGTGATGTTTTTATCTTGCAGATAAACCCTTAGCTGCCTTGGCCATGTTCCTTTATATAAATGAAGTGAGCCTATGTTATGGGAAGGAAACTGGCTCCCCCAGAGCTTTGTGCCTGAGGTTATTTTTAACTCCACCTCTGAGTAATACAAAAGAATTAACCCTTCAGTTTCTGCAGTCTTCTGTACTCCCAAAACACTATACAGGCTATGGCCTCAACTCTGCCATGTGCTCGACACTCTGGCCTGATCCTGCAAAGAACTTAAGCAGGTATTCACCTCCCCGCAAAGATGAAAAGCTTCAAGACCCAAAAGAAGGCAAAAGGAGAAGGGATGAAACACTTGTAGCAAACACAGTTCTTTGCAGCAAAAACACATGCACCCAGACACACAAATCTGCAGATCCCAGGCGAGACCTGTTTTTGCCATAACCCTCAGCTTCTATGTCAGCTCCAGGCACGTGTTCTTTCCAGAACAGACAGTATGGTAGTCATAGAGGCCATATTAAAAGACTTGGTGGACTGGATCTAGGCTGTGGGCTGTATCTCGCCAATCCCTGCCCTCATCCTTCATTCAGACACCATTTACTTTTCTGCAGATGCATTGTCAGCAGCCTGGGGCACTGACCTGTCAGCTCCCACTCACCTAGTCTCTGCCTTTCTTCACCTTCCCTCCAACGCTTCCCAAGTACTTCCTAGAGGCTGTGTGGGACAGAAATAGTGGGACAGTGCTTTAGAAGTGGCCGATCTCCCTTCCCAGAGAAGAGGAGAGATCCAAGCACCAGGGGGCTTTTCTAGGTGCTTTTCTAGGTGCTCTCAAGGTGACAAGCCACAGCTATGAAAACATCTGAGCCATCAGAGTAAAGACATGCCCAGCTGGTTAGCTGCCTCATTCAGGTTTTGTTTCCCTTCCTCCAAAACATTGGGTATTGTCACATCATTAGATCAGATGGACCTATCGTCCGTCCGTTCTTACCTCTCTGCATGTGGAGTCAGCCCTGCTTCCATGCCAAGTCCTCCATTGACTCAAAGAGATGCCAGGATATTAAGGGCTCAGTCTTTTGGGGCCAGATCCAGTGCCCAGTGATGTTAATGAGAGCCTTTACATGGACACCTATGAATGTTGGATTAGGGCCAAGTAATAGTCCTTAGTGGGGATCTTGAACTTTCCTTTGAAGCTGCTGCTAACCAGCCATTGCTGGAGACAGAACACAGCTCTGTGGGCAATTGGTTTGATCTGAAGCAGCAATTCCCACACAGGGCAACAGCATGGGTTGGGTCTGCTCAATCTGTGGTGATCCTGTGGTTAGAGCACCAGTTTGGGAGACCTGGATTCTAATCCCGGCTCCACTGTGTGACCTAGAGCAGGTCACTCCTGTTTCCCCTCCCCTGCTTTGTTCACTCAGGCTGTAATATCCTTGGGGCAGGGCCTGTCTAGCCCCTCACCATGAGGATATGCCATGTGTGGCACCATGCCTTGGAGCAGGGCTGCCAAGTCCTTCTGAATAATTTTCTTGTTGCTGCTTGCCTCTGCGCTTTGAGGCCATCTCTACACAGCAGAGTTATTCCTGAATAAACTATTCCAAAAGAGGTATTCTGGAGTATCTTATTCCAAACTAGTATCAGAGGGGTTGCCGTGTTAGTCTGTAGCCACAAAAAAACAAGAAGTCCTGTGGCACCCTCTAGATGAATAGATTTCTTGGAGCATAAGTTTTTGTGGGCAAAGACTCGCTAAATACATTTGACGAAGTGGGTCTTTGCCCATGAAAGCTTGTGCTCCAATAAATCTGTTCGTCTAGAGGGTGCTATAGGACTTCTCGTTGCTATTCTGAAATAGTGCAGCTACACACAAAATGTGTTTTGAAATAGTGTGTCTACACACAATAGAGCCTTGTGAGAGAGTGAGAGGAAGGCCTGGCTGGGCAGGTGCTAAACAAGGCCTGTTTGTCCAATTAGCCCCACCCTGTTTCTCCCACAGCCAGTGTCAGGCCTGGAGGCAGGATAAAAGGAGGGAAGCTAGCCCAGTTCAGGGCTCACCAGCAAAGAGGCAGGAGCTGGCTCTGACACCCACAGGGTCTAAGCCAGAGCTGCCCCTACACCGGAGCGTGAGGTTGCCTTGTCATTTTCATCCTAGCTGTTGTCTCCGGCAACTGCCATTCTTATTCTCAAAAGTGCCACATCCCTCTTTGTCCCCCTGATAAATTAGATATGGTTAAAATGTCTTGATCATCCCCCTACCCCACCCCAGAAGGTCCCATTGAAAAACAGGTTTCATCAAAAAGAATTTTTCTGCTGGAAAATGGCATTTTTATGGCAAATTTAATTTCAGTTTTCAAACAATGTTCAGAATTGCAATTTTTTTCTTTTTGGTTTTCCCCCTTTTCCTTTTTAGTCACATAGTGCAACAAAATGATGATGTTGAGGGGTTTTACCCATACACTTTCTCTCCCCCACTTTTTTTTCCCTCTCTCTCTCTCTTTTCACTCAAACTTCTACAGACTTCCTCCACTTTGATAATGTCACCACATGGCAAAGGGGAAAATAAAACACTATATACTGGAGTCACCAGACTAGACCTGACCTAATGCTCCTCTAGGTCAGTATCCAGTCTCTGACAGAGGCCAGAATCAGCTGCTTAAATCTTCTGATAATCAGTGCCTTTTTTGTTAAAAAAATAAAATTAAATTAAAAGAAAAGAGAGGCCAGGATTCATCTGGATCCCTGCCCCCTCCCCTCAGCCAATCACTTGGCTGGAGCTGCTGAGGTGCCAACACTCAGTACCAGCAAATACCAGCAAAAAAAAAAAAAAAAAGCACTGCTGTTAAGCACAGACATACCCTAAGAAAGCTACCTGCCTGCAGACAGACTCTAATCTTCACTTCTCTACAGAAACCCCTCACCTGTCAGCAACCTCAGGAAACATCTTCTGAGTTAGTGACAGCCTGCAATTGTTTTCAACACACCACATACTTAAGCCATGAAGGATGAAGTGTAGTATCTCCTCCCAAATGTATGTCAGCATAAATTCTAACTCTGGCTATTCCTGTTAGCCATATAAACGGTCAGTCCCTTGTTGAATCTTCTGAAGGTTTTGGTCCCAATGACTTCCTGTGGGATTGAGTCTAAACACAGGTGTGAAAAAGTAAGGTCAATCTTCCAGGGTTTGCTTTAGCGCACCCTAGTGGGCACATGCCAAATTGAACCATCAGGGCTCAACACTCAACCCTGGTGTTCCTCATTCTCATGAGGAGTAATGAAGGTCAATCGAAGAGTTTCTCTCGTCAACTTGCCTCTGCGATAATTTGTGGATGAGTAAACTATGTTTGGGCTTTGAAGGAGGACTCATATATTCAAGCTCCATAAGTAGGGCCCTGCCAAATTTGCAGCCATGCAAAACGTATCACAGACTGTGAAAACCGGGGGTATGTCTACACTACAGAGTTATTCTGGAATAGTTTACTCTGGAGTTATTATTCCAAAATAAGATGTTTCAGAATAATGCATCTACACTACAGGGAAGTCCCCAAATAAGCAACGCTTATTCTGAAGTAGTGTGTCCACACATGGAAGAGCCTATTTTGGATTAGATAGCTAGATAGATAAATATATATAAATAAATATATAATACATGGCCTCTCCCTCCCCTAGAGCCAGGCAGCCGCAGCCCCCTGCTCTCACCCAATCCCCTTCCCTTCTTCCAGAGCCAGGCACCCCAGCTCCCCACTATAACCCAATCCCTCCCCCGCAATCCACCAGAGCCAGGCACCCCTAGACACACCCTAATTCTAACTGAATGCCCTCCCCAGAGTCAGGCACTTTCAGCCCCACCACCTGTTCTAGCTTGATGACAGCCACTCATAGAGCTGCTGCCACCACCATTGCCACCACCATGCACTTCTCTCACCAAGTGCTGGGGTGCATGCACAGAGCAGTAGACGGCACTGGTCAGTTTCTCAGCTCCTGTGTGTGGTGGGCAGCTGGGAGCCAGGTACCAGCTCCCTGCCACTCAGTCGCATTAACCTGAGATTCACACAACTTGAGTGCATGTATTTTGAGGTTCTACTGTATAGGGTCGGGAGTCGCAAAGAAGTCCTTCAACAGCTGCATGCGGCTCTGTAGGCAGCCAGGCCCCCAGCTCGGTGCCACTAACAGATGACAGGAAACTGACCAGTGCTGCTGCACTGGTCAGTTTCCTAGCTCCAGCGAGTAATGCAAAATTTGACTCATGCAGGGTTGTGCACGGACACAACCTCCGTGTAAGTTGGCAGTCCACTGTAGTTGCAAAGTAAAAACAAAATCATTGTGTGCGCGCCATTCTTAAAATAGGTGTTACAAAAAGTCTGATTTGACATTATTTATTAAGGACTGTCTCATATTCACGTACATTGTGGCTCTTGAATTATTGGTTTTTTTTTACAAAACTGGAAAAAATGGATCTTCTTGTTATTTTTGTTGCTGACCCCTGCACTGAAATCAAGGAGGGTTGAGAGCTCTCAGCATCATGTAGAATCCAGGCCTTGAAGCCCAATCCAGCCAGGTCGTTCCCAGGCACAGCTGAAGTAAACATGGCTGGTTTGTAATGAAGGGTCAGGTCCCTGGTAGGGCAATATAACAATATGAGAGCACTTCCTACTGAGCAAGCTGTGAAGAGACCCACTAGCAAGTGAAAATCTGGTTTGAGCCATGCTCTCCATGCCCAGCAGTTTTCTTCCCACTGCTGAAAGACAGTTGTGGAAATATTTTCTTGATGACCTGGGCTATAATTTCATCTGCGGGGGATCATTTTGCTCTCATTACTGGGAGAGCCTGAAACTTGATGCTGTCACATTTCTGAAGTATTTATGAAGCTTCTGTAACAGCAAACACAGAAAGGAGTTAGAGAGAGCAAAAGAGTCACAGCCCTAGCCAGACTGCCTAAGCTAATGAAAACGTCGCACCATGGGGCAGAAGACGGAAGCTGTTGAAAGATCCTTTGGGGTAGGTAAGGAATGTCCAGAGGTCAGTCAAATCCAGAAGTGTGAAGGTAATGGGTGGCCAATGTTCTATAACACTTAGACAAATCTTTATACAATGTATGACTTTCTGTGGGTTCTATTACTATCCAGGCTATTTCTTGTGTGTCTATAACTGTGCTCAAATAATATATAGTGCATGTAATGTAATCTAGCTGTCTAGCTCCATACACGCTCATCTATCTTGCAAATGACATAGGTCTGGTTAGGAATTTTTAAAATCCTATTGACTTTTCTCCATCAACACTGTTTGTTTTCACTTTTTGGAATTTTTACTAATGTTGCACAATGGAAGGCGGCAGCTGAGTTTCACTTTCTGTTTCTAGTCAGTTTCACTTTCTGGCTTTTCTTGAAGAAGCAGCTGTATTTCTGTTTCCAGCACTAAAGGGGAAGATCTGTGATGGATGTGTTTTCACCAGATTGTTGAATAAATAGAAGAGAGAACTTCTGTGTTCAGAGGAGAATTGAAAACAACATGAAGGCTATTCTTTTTCTTATTCAATCTGAATTTGGAGGCATACAGTCTGACAAGCTCTAAAAGAATTGTCTGTTCAGTGCAGAATTAAAACAATGTCACTTAGAGCACTTCTCAGAATTAATGCACAAAGCCTCACAGCAACACATTCAGTAGCTGAAATTACTGAGAACTGGTCAACACTTAAAAGTTTTACTGGCATAACTTTATCAGGACTGTGAAAAAAAATCAAAGCCCAAATGACAAAACTATGCTAACAAAAACCTGACTGCACACAGTTACTCTGACAAGAAAGTACTTTTGGTAGCATGGCTTACTTTGTTTGGGGAACTGCTATACCAACCTGTTCACTAATGTGGACCCCCCAATTGCCCCCCATACTGTTCACGGACCCCCAATCACAATGCAAACTGTTTGTGGACTGCCATCAAATCCTATTCTAGCTACTACGTACACTTCATTACATGAAAAAGGAAACTAAAACATAGATTTTTCATACCGCAATTAATAGCATTATTGAAACATATTTAATTTTAAAATAATAATTGATTGTAACTTTGCAATTTATTTAAAATGTATTTTCTATCATCTTTTTTTTTCATGGACCCCTTGCAATACCCTCGCAGACTCCCAGGAGTCAGCAGACCCCAGGTTTGGAACCACTGTCTAGCTGTGCTACAGGCTGAACCTCTCTAGTTTGGCACCCTTGGGACCTGACTGGTGCTGAACCAGAGAATTTGCTGAACCACAGGAGGTCAATATTGTCAAGCAGCATTATCAACGCTCCTATTGCTTATTGGGCTCTTAGAAGACATTTAGGGGTAAATTAGAGCTAAATAACAGCACAGAACACTAAGAGCCAGGACTGATGGCTGTAAATAAACTCTGTGGGACTGCAGGAAAGTTGGCCACATCCATGATAAGTGGACATCCAGCTAACTAAAATCATGCTGGACCATAGATGTTGCCAGACCAGAGAATGACAGACCAGAGAGGTTCAGCCTGTAGTTTGACTATATATATATTGACTTTATAGTACAGACAAGAGCTAAGTTTGTGCAGTGAACAAGCTCGTTCACTGTGGCAAGCTTGTTAAAATCATTCTGGTACAAAGAGTGTCTTTTTTTTAAATTAACCTCTTATATTTGCATAACTGCTGCCAGACAGAGATGACTCATGCCACGTTCTTGTGAAGTCACATACCCTGGGATGCACAATCATTACCAGGAATCCATTAGGCAGTAAAGTACATCAGTACATATATGAAACTAACAGTATACATATCAGAGAGGTAGCCATGTTAGTCTGTAGCTTCGAGAAAAACAAGAAGTCTTGTGGCACTTTATAGACTAACAGATATTTTGGAGCATAAGCTTTCGTGGGCAAAGATCCACCTCATTGGATGCATGAAACCACGCCCCCCTACTCATGCATCTGATGAAGTGGGTCTTTGCCCATGAAAGCTTATGCTCCAAAATATCTGTTAGTCTACAAGGTGCCACAAGACTTCTTGTTGTTCTAACAGTATATATGCACTGTAGCAGACCACATCGCACCTACATAAAAGATTAATAGACTTCCAGGGCAGAAGGAGCCATTAGGTCATCTAGTCAGACCTCTTGTTGCACAGGCCAGAGAATGTCTGCACTGGAAGCAATAACTCATGCCTGATTAAATATCTCGCAGAAAGTCATCCAGACTTGCTCCACAGACAGTAAGAGAGAGAATCCACCATTTCCTTTTGTAATTTGTCCCAAAGGTTAATCATTTTTGCACCTTATTCCTCATTTGAATTTTTGTCTGTAAGTGCTAAGCCAGTGTGTTATAAGTTAAGGATATAGAACAAATCTATAATTAACTTAGTCATTTTAGCCACAAAATGCAGGGCAGCAAAGCAAGTCGTTCCACTGCCTGTGTGTCAGGTGTACTGCATGCGTGCCGTCACATAAGATGCTTTTAAGTAAGAAATGAGACACGCTTTGAGGCTTGCTGGTAACAACATGACATGTTCTGCTTTCCATTCTCCAGCCACGGACTCATCCAACTTCCCGTTGGCCATTCTGAAGGATAGGATCTAACGGGCATTGCTTGTACTGAGAAGTGTGTCTACATCTAAAACTTAAGAGGCCAGCCCAGCTGCATCACTCAGGGATGTGAAAAATCTCCCTGTGCAATGTAAAAAATCTCAGAGGGGGTGTTGTGTTAGTGTGTGACTTTAAAAACAACAAGCAGTCCTGTGGAGCCTTATAGACTAGCACATATATTTGGTCATGAGCATTTGTTAGTCTCTGAGGAGCCACAACTCTGCCTGTTGAATGTAGTTAGGTTGGGCTAACTCGCCCAATAGATGCAGCGAGGTCAGTGGAAAACTACTACCCCTCAGAGAGCTAGGCTGGCTCTATTAATTGAAAACCCCCCTTTGGGCAATGTAGGAAGCAAATATACTATGACATTAGGGTGGGACAGCTGTGCTGCTATAGTGGAGACCAGGGGTCAGCAACCCCTGGCACAGGTGCCAAGCATGGCATGCAAGCCAGGTTTCGTCAGCAGGTGAGGCACAAGCTCAGTCCTGACCCTCCTCCTCCATGCAGTCGGGAGCTTGCTCAAAGCTAGGCCGCCTGTGGATTAACAAAACACCAGCTAATGCTACCAACCACCCCCTAAACCAGGGGTCGCCAACTTGGCATAGAGATCTGAAGGCAGACACTAAAGAGACAGGATGCACCTGGTCAGAGCTGGAAAAGATCGCCCAGGACCAGGGACGCTGGCAAATGGATATCAATGGGCTATGCTCCAAGATGCAGGAGTGGAAGAGGCTTACTGTTACTACTCTGACCCAGTGGTGGGTAACCTGAGGCCCTGGGCCGTGTGTGTCCCACAGGAGTTCCATCTGCGGACCCCCAGCTGCCCCCTCCCCCATGCACCTCTCGCATTAGAGTCCCACCCTTCTTGCTCCTTCTCCTTCCCCCTCCCACAGCTGGAATGTGGCTCCTAAAGGGATGGGAGGGAGGGGAGGAGCAGGTAAATGCAGGGCTCCAGTGCCCCCATGTGCAAGAGGTGTGCAGGGGAGGGAGGACAGATGGGGATTGTGGGGCTGCAGGTGGAACCCCAGTGGACTGCTGACTGTGGCAGCCCACTAAGGAGAAGGAGGGCCACTAATGCAGTTGTGGGTGCCCATTGCTGCTCTAATCTTAGCTCTGCCTCTCCTGTGACCTTGGGCAAGCCACTTGGACCCATATTTGCAAGGGTATGTAAATGCCTGACCCCCACTGATTTCACTGGGAGTTTGGTGCCTTAGTAACTTTGAGGATCTGGGCCCTTATTTCCCCTCTGCCCTTCATGTCAGACTGTGAGTTCTTTGGGACAAAACATAAGAACAGCCACTCTGGGCCAGGCCAGAGGTCCATCTAGCCCAGGATCCTATCTTTCAACAGTTGCCAATGCTGGATGCCCCAGAGGGAGTGAACTAAACAGGGTATCACTAAAGCGATCCCTCTTCTGACATCCATTTCCAACCCCTGACAAACAGAGGCCAGGGACACCATTCCACCCATCCTGGCTAATAGCCATTAATGGATCTAACCTCCTTGTATTTATCTAGTTCTTTTTTTGAATGCTGTTAAAGTTTTAGTCTTCACAACCTCTTCTGGCAAGGACTTGCACGGGCCTCTGTGCACTGGGTGAAGAAAAACTTCCTTTTGTTGTTTTTAAACCTGCTGCCCATTAATTTCATCTCGGGACCCCCCTTCCCCTAGTTCTTATGGGAACAAGTAAATAACTTTTCCTTATTCACTTTTTCCACACCAGTCATGATTTTATAGACCTCTATCATATCCCCCCTTAGTCTCCTTTTTTCTAAGCTGAAAAGTCCCAGTATTTTTCTCTCCTAAGTATGTGTGTTGCTATATTCATATCATGCTCTGCAAAGGTCAAAAGCAGCCCTGATGTTACAAATCACTCAGTGCCCTGATGGCATGGCTGAGCTGTTGTTTTCTTCGCTGGGGGTTAGGTTGTTTACCAACCCTCCTCACAAGTCCAAATTTCCTGGGCAAAGGAACAGTTGTGGCTCTGTGTTTGTCTATTTTGTTTTGCTGGAAAGATTTTGATTTTCTCACAATTAGGATACGGGCAATCGCTTGACACAGGTGCTGGGAGGTGGAAAGGTAGAACTAGAAAAAAATAACATACAGCCTGCTGGATACTGGACATCACAGTTAGTATCTGAATGCAGAATAACCACGACTGGCCCATAACTAACTGCGCTGCCCATCATCTGACACGCCCTCACTAGGCATTCTAATGGAATCCAATGACATGAAACAGAGAAGAGTGAAAAAAACAGGTAGAGTCTGAATTTTTACCATGCAAAGTGCCTGGAGCATTTATGTTTGGCATAAACCAAAGGCAGCATGTCAGATCTTTTTCCAAAACTGTGGTTGTTCCACTCCAGGCACTGCTGCAATTGATAGCATTCAGATTTCCACTGTAAAAATCTTTCTGCTATTTATGCCACTCTAGTAATGTAACAAAGCTTAAAGGAGAATGGAAACAGGCCCCTGAGAATCCATGCCCATCGCAGTGGGCCTCCCCAGCTGATGTGGAGCCACCACAAGGTTCCTTCCAGCATTAACCTCTGGTGAAGGGGGCAAACTGTGGTCTAGCCAGAGATGCACTGTGGTTAAGCTCTCCTTCACACGGTGCTGGGGTGCAAATTAGAGCAGCTCTAGGACTGAATCTGTTATGGGACGTATGAGCAGGAGCGGTGCAAGCAAGACACAAGAAGCAATTCTTATGCTCTGCTCTGCACTGACTCGGACTCAGTTCAACTACTGCGTCCAGTTCTGGGTACCATTTTTCAGGAAAGATGTGGAGAAAATCCAGAGAAAAGCAACAAAAATGATTAAAGGTCTAACAGATGTGAACTGTGAGGGAAGATTGAAAAAAATGGAATTTGTTTAATCTGGAAAAGAGATGACTGGGAGGGGGTTGTGATAACTGTTTTCAAGAACATAAAAGGTTGTTACAAGGAGGGAGAAAAATAATTGTCTTTAACCTCTGAGGCCAGGACAAGAAGCCATGGGCTTAAATTGCAGCATGAGCAGTTTAGATTTGACATTAGGAAAATCTTCCTATTGGAGTGATTAATACTGGAATACATTGCCTAGACAGGTTATGGAAACTCTATCATTGGAGATTTTTAAAGAGCAGGAATTAGACAAACACGTTTCAGGGATGCTCTAGAAAACACTTAGCCCCGCCTTCAGTGCAGAGGACTGAATTAGAAGACCTGTAGAGATACCTTCCAGTTCTGGGACTCTATGACTCAGTGTCATGTAAGTACTTTCACACCCCACCTTCCCATGTGCCCCCAGGGAAGGAATGGAGCACCTCATAATCAGGCCCAGTATATGTACATCTAAACATCACCCTAGGAGATGGTTAATGTGTTACACTCCTTCACCCATTCATGGGCCGAGGACACTTTCCTTCATGTCCCTCCCTTTCTATGGGATCTGATAGATACACTGTAGGGGACCAAAGAGAAGGGGAGGGGCATTGGATGTGGGCATGACTAACCTTGGTGTACTAGAAGTATTCAACCACATCATCATGGGTTCATACATCTGCACATTATACTCATGCGATCGACGCCATCGTGTGCCAGCAATGTCCTTCTCCCAGGTACACTGGACAAACGGAACAGTCTCTGCGACAAAGGATGAATGGACATAAATCTGACATCAGGAATGGGAACACATGTAAACCTGTAGGGGAAAACTTTAACTGCCCTGTACTGCAACATGATCCATCACTCTCACAGGCCTTGAGTGACAGGCTAGTCCTCTCCTACAGACAGCCGCCCAACCTCAAGAAAACACTCACCAGCAGCCACACACCACACCACACAATCACTAACTCAGGGACCTATCCCTGCAACAAACCCTATGGCCAACTCTGTCCATATATCTATACTAGAGACACACCATCACTGGACCTAACCACATCAGCCAAACCTTTGGGGCTCATACACCTGCACATCCACTAATGTGATCGACACCATCATGTGCCAGCAATGCCCTTCTGCCAGGTACATTGGACAAACTGGACAGTCCCTACACCACAGGATGAATGGACACAAATCAGACGTCAGGAATTTGAATACACAGACACCTGTGGGTGAGCACTTTACTCTCGCAGGGCACACTATAATGGACATTAGGGTAACTGTATTATTACGAAGAGATTTTAACACCAGATTATAAAGAGAGACCTCTGAGTTGGAATTCATTTGCAAGTTTGATACGTTTAACCTGGGACTCAACAAGGATTTCAATTATCTCACGCATTACAAGGACAATTTCCCCATCTTTGGTATTCGCAGGAATGCCAGACATCCCACTTAACTTAATTTACTTTTCCCCGAGGTCCTCTTCATGATGGGTGACTCTCTCCTAATCCCCACATTTTCTTTTTGTTTTTGTTCTCCCACTCCTTCTTCTTTCTCCCCTCCTCCCCAAGTCCTTGCTTTATATTTCCATGATTTCTCAGTTCTGTTCCACAAATCTGAAGAAGTGGTTCTTACCCACGAAAGCTCATTACCTAATAAATAAATTTGTTAGTCTTCGAGGTGCTACAGGACTGCTTGCTTTGTTTTGTGAAGATACAGACTAACATGGCTTTTCCTCTGAGACTAGTTTCTTACACAGTTTCTTCCTCTGCCACCTCCTGGCCCATCAGGGAATAGAAACTGATTTTAAATCTTCAGGTTTGGTGTCACACGTCACATGAGGTTGGTGGTTTCAGTCTAGCCCCAGGGCAACAGGTGTCCACACTGCACACCTCACCACACAATATCTGCTCCCTCAGACATCCGAGCACTATCAAGGGTCTAAGTGTTTGGGCCTTATGGAACGTCATTTCAAGTCCTTGCCCTGCTACAGAATCTCTGTGCAACCTTGGGCCACTCACTGAGTCTCTCCATCAGCTGTCCAATGACAAAATGTGGTTAATAGCCCTATCTCCCATTGATGTCATGAGGATAAATATTAAAGACTATGAGATGCTCAGATACTGCTGTAAAAGGAGGCCTATTACTGTGTGCACTGCAGGAGTGTTGGGAAAGGGGGCAGTCGTGGATCAGGGCCCATTGGTGCTGTACAAACACAGAACAGCCTCAAAGAGTCTACAGCCTAGTTCACTTTTTGGGAGGTTCACCAAAGATGACAAAGACCGAGAGGCTAAGCAACCCTCTTGGTTGTAGTTTTTCCAGAACAGGGAGATAAGCTTCAGGGTGAGGGGAATAAGGGGTGCTTTTCCTGCTGCTGCTCATCCTGGACCTGTTCTCTCGATAAACAGAGGACTCCAAAGTCACTGAAACAGAGAATCTTTCACTAGTTCTGGTCTCTACAGGTTCTTATACTGGGCTCATCACTGTAGCACCTGAGCGCCTTCCTGGAGTGCACAACACAACGTGATTACAAATCTGAAAATACAACAGTAGTGAAATCACATGGGAAACTAACCCCTACCCTCAGCAGACATAGCAAGGGCATGTGCTAAGTTTGTATTTGAACATGAACAATCCAAAAGCCTTCAGCCAGGTATTTCCAGTGTCATTTTCTCTGGGAACTAAATTGGCAACAGGACATAAACAAGTTACTTTATCTAGAGTGATATTTGCCACCCTCTCGATAAAGTGTCAGGTCACCTATCAAAAGTATTTCCATGGTCCACATCACACCGCAGCAAGCACCTCATCCTCTCTAATGTCTGTATACTCACACGCTCCTGGGAAATGCTATTATTCTCCTGTAGCATGGAAGCACAGACACAGGCATGCTCAGAGGCCATTATAGCGCATGGCTACCAGATCAGACCCACACCCTTCACAAAACACAATGGGAGGGGTTGCCTTCTTATAATCCATAACCCAAGCTCTGCCTGCATCAGAGAAGGTACATGAACTTGAACACAGGTCTCTCCCTTCCGTAGCCCGGTGGGTAGAGGGCACTTTCTCAATCTCTCCTCTTGAAGCTGATTCACTTTATAGACATAAAGAAATAAACATGAACTGGTACTCAGTGCATAACCAAGGTGCTGTGGCATGTACCTTACATGGAACATGCTTGCTCCAGGCTGAGGTTGATGGGCAATGGAAAGAGCTTGAGGGGATGATCTGTGGAGATTCCCTACAATGACACATGCCCCATCCACACACTAGCTGTTAACCAATGTCAGCAATGACTGAAGATAGGGTGATAGAGGGGAAGGGCTCTCAGTTACTAACGAAAATTCCTTCCCAAGTGTCTGGCTAGTGGGTCTTGCCCACGTGCTTAGGGTCTAACTGGTCACTATATTGAAGGTGAAGAAGGAATTTTCCCCCGGGCAGATTGGCAAGGACTCTGGAGTGCTTTTACCTTGCTCTACAGTGTGGGGCCTGGGTCACTTCCTGGTTTGAACTAGAGTAAGCGTTGTACTCTCTGTAACTTGAATTGTTTCAATCAAGTTTTGAGGACTTTAGTAACTCAGCCAGAGATTCTGGGTCTAATGCAGGTGTGGATGGGCAAGATTCTGCAGCCTGTGCATTGGTGTCAGAGTAGATAATCATGCTGGTCCCCTTTGGCCTTAAAGTCTATGAGACAATAAGCTAAAAAAACTACAAAGATTTTCTGCCCCAGCAGGTAATATGGGCTTTCTGGTTCTATACATTATTTGCTTGGCCACAGGCCTGTCATTGTGTAGTTTACAACACCGAGCACCATGGAAACTTAATTGGAACTCACTGATGCAATCACAATAAAAACTGTGATTGACAATAATGATTTCCATCACAACTTTGCTGTGCAGGTGATGGATGCTCCAGAGCTCAGAGGAGAAAGCCGGGTTTGAAGGCGGAGCCCCATGGAGAGCCCGACGGTGCAGCCGTACGTCGACGTGGACAAGGGGTTTGCCATTGGGTTTGTCATCATGATGTGCATTTTCTTGATGGCCATGATCGTGAGGTGCGCTAAGCTGATTGTGGACCCATACAGCGCCATCCCCACTTCCACCTGGGAGGAGGAGCAGATCAATTGACTGGCAATAAATAGGAGGAAACTTGGCTAATCAGTTCCATGTGGGTTGACTCCTTTGCCTCCTGCTGTCCTGGTAATCCCCCACTCATGCAGGGAAGATGAAGATTCTGTTCTTTAAACTGTGCACTAGACAGAATTTAACACTAATGAGAATATCTGGTACATACCCTCTCAGGATCTCAAAGCACTTGGCAATGAACTCAGAATCATAAAAATCTCAGGGAGGTAAGAGAATATATGAAGCCTCTTATGCCAAGTGAACCTGTGGCCAAACCAGCAGCAGAAATGAGGAGTCTTAACTCTCCTTATCTGAAATAGTAGAGTCTCCTGACACCCTACTGAAGAAGCTAGTAGTAGCCCTCTGGGCTGGCTGGCCTCATTAGCAAGCCGGAGTAGGAGACAGTTGCTTATGCCAGGCAGCTGTCTCTACAAAGGGCCAGCAAGTGGCTGCAGATCAGCCTGCTCTGTTTTTCGTGCGCATTGGCACGTGTTCATGATTCGCACGGGTGATGTGGTGTTCCTCCCTTAGGATTGTGCACACGTGTAATCACCCTGGGCACAATCCAAGTCTTCAGCAAGGTCTGAACTCTGACCCCCAGGACAGGCCTCTTGCTGTTGTGATGATGGGGCAGCGCTGCTGGCACACAGCAGCAGTAGGTTGTTATCCCCCGGGGGGCTCAGCACTAGTGTTGCGGCATGTGGCACACATCAATGCCTGCGGCTCTGACGCTTGACCCCAAGCAGCCCTTGTTACTCCTGCAGGGCTTCTGGCGGGAAGGGACGGGAGCTCCAACTCCTGGGTTCCGTGCCTGGCTCAGCCACTCACTCGGCCTCTTACCTCAGGCAAGTCAACTCCCCGCCGACCGCCTCCCCTGCCCCTTTAAGTGAAGCGTCAGCCCGCGGGTGAGGCGCCTTTAATAAGGGGCTCCCGCGGCGCATGCGCATGAACCCAAACCGCCCGACGTTCTCCAGCCCTTCAAGAGCGTACGCCTCAGTTATTGTTGGCGCATGCGCACTATCCAGCCCTGGGCTCGTGGCATGTTCTCTAGCGGAGCTCGCTTGAGCTTCGCGGCTCCCCGTCGCCGGAAGTGCTGTGAGGTCTTATCCGGTCCGCCCCCAGCGCGCGGCTGCTCCTCAGAAACTCACCCCCCCCGCCCACCTGGGGAGAGGTGAGCCCGGGGTTGAAGGCGCGGGGTACATAGAGGAGAGGTTGGGGAAGGAGGCGATGGGGAGGTCCCTGGAGCGGGTGGCTGGGGAGGGGTCCCTGGGGGTGGGGAGGGGCACGAGAGGCTTTGGAGAGCTAGGGTCTGATGGCGGAGGCCAGAAGCAGCGTGTGGGACTTGGAGATGAGGGTGGAGCTGTCAGGCCCCTAAGAGGCAGCGCGAGCAGCGGAGGGCGGTTCAAAGATGGGAGCTGCATTAAAAGAGTCAGTGGGAAGAGGGCTGGGGAGGCAGAAGATATTGGGATGCGGGTGGAGCCAGGAGTTTTAGAGAGGAGAAGTCCCTGGGGAGCCAGGAAGGCTGGAAGTAGGGGTTGAGGCGCGGCGTCAGAAAATGATTGCAACAGGGAGGCTGGAGCCGTGGGACAAGAGCTTCAGAAGGAGAGTCAGGAACGTAATGAGGAGTAGGTGTCTGGAGTCAGGCATGGAAAGGCAGCAAAAGAAATTGGTTAGCATAGAGGAAAGGCAGGAGGTGTGGAAGGAGGTGTGGCTGTGTGGTTGTGGGAGTTGCAATCATCAGAGATATTGAGTGGAAAAGCTGAGGGGAAGTATCTAGATGCTGTTTGGTCCATGTTCTCTACATGCATGGATGTGTGGGGAGCAGTTTTAAGTTATTTTATGCGTCACAGCTGGGATACTGGCTGCCATCAGGGGAGTTATGTTATCTTTTCTCTCTGGTTAGGTAAATAGCACTTGTGTGATCATGGGAGCAAGCTCGGGCACTCTCTCAGATGGCCATGAAAGGGATTGGTGGGGGTTGTTAGGAGCAGGAGGGTGAGGCATAAACTTCAAAAACTTAGAAGGCTTGGAGAATTAGTCCAAACTGAAAATCTAATTGTTTTAGGGTCCCTTATTCTTCTACATCATTTACAAGCACTCATTCTTTTTCTGGTATATTGGAAGCAGCATTCTGAATAGTTCTATTGAGTGTTGCTTCTAGCTTTGAGAAGCACGCGTGATATTTGAAATTATGTTGAGCACTTTTTTTATTCCATCTAAACATTGTCACCTCATGATTAGCATCAGTTCATGCATCTGTTGAAGATGGATCGCTTGATGATTACCTTTTCTGTTTATTCCATCTGGGCTATTTGACATTGGTCACTGTTTGAAGAAAGAATGCTGGACCAGATGGAACTTTGGTCTCACTCAATATGGCCATTCTTGTGCTTATATGCTTATAAGGCTTAATGCTTCAGTAAGGACAGTAGAGTGGTAAAATACATATGCTGCGGCTTACAATGTGTGAGAGAGAGCCTGGGAAGCTTGCACATTGCCTCATTTTTTATTGCTTTAGTTTTAGCAAAAATGGATTCTCCGGAAGTAGTAGCATTGCAGCAAGAAGTGATGGAGGAGTTGGGAATCTCTATGGAAGAGCTCCAGCAATTCATTGATGAGGAGCTGGAGAAGTTTGAGTGTGTGAAACAAAGGAAACAACAGCTGGAAGAGCTGGAAAAGAGCGTGGAACAGAAAGAAGCAGAAGTGGCATATGTCGACCAGCTCTTTGATGATGCTTCAAGGTAGGCATGCTTGCAGTGGCAGGTTTATGTTGAAGAGTGAGCTAGTGGAGGTAGCAGTGAGCATACTGGAAGAAGGAATTGAATTTCAGGACTCTCAGGTTCTATTTCCATCTCCCCCGATGACTTGCTCTGTGATGCATGCAGTCAAATTTTCAGAAGTGCGCACTAAGTGTGTGCACTTTGGTATTTCTGGGTATATGTAGTGTGAGACACTATATTCTGTAGTGGTTTTGAGACCTTCAGGTTAAGGTTTGTTCAACTAATAATTCTGGTTCACTTCTGTTTAGTGCTAGTGATGGCAGCAACTGCTGAGTAGCCCCTTAGTGTAGCAGGTACTGCTGTGCAAAACCTTCTCCTCCTGGGAGAAGTGGACTGTAGTTATATTTACCTTGGAGCTTTCTTTCTGTCCCTTCTCCCGTGCCCCCATTATGCTGCAGAGCCATTGGAAAATGCGAGATATTGGTAAAAGATCTCTACTCCAAGCTGGGCCTTCAGTATCGGGAGAGCAGCTCTGAAGATGAGGACTCAGCTTCCAAGCCCATGGAAGTGATCGAAATTCCAGACGAGGATGACGACGATGTTATGAGTATTGATTCGGGTTGGAAGCGCAGTTCAGTGTCCTGTGTGACAGTGGGGAGTGGGTTGGGGTAGCAGAGGGGGAGATACAAATGTATCCCTGGAAAGAATATGAAGGAGAATTTGGTCAAGGGGCACACTCAAGGATATGCATTAGGGCTACTGCTCTTGAGGCTGGGCAGGACCAGATGGGGAGCCTGTGGGAAGTGTAATAAGAGTGGTACTTGTGAAGTCAGTGCATTTGTTCCCTGAAATGAAAGGCGTTACATTGGGAAACTCTCTTATGATACTTCCCTCCCCATTTCGTGCTCTCTCAGGAGTCCTGCAGAGACGCTGCCTCCAGCACTCAACAGCCAGATGGATTAGGTAGCACAGCTTTTGGGTGGGGAAGAAAGAGGATGAAATGGGAAGGTGTTCATAAGGAATCCTCTCCTCAGAAAATAGGTAAAATTGGGGTCGGGGGGCTGAGATCCTAAGCACCCACTCCTCATTGAAGTCACTAGGTGTTGTGGGTGCTCAAGATGTGACCCCCTGAGATTCTGTCTATAAGAACTTTGTTTGAAGAGAGATGGCTTCTACATATACGCCTCAGTTTTGAAATAGCAGGAATTCTTGGAACTACACATTTTAACCTGCAAAGGATTACTTTGTCTTGTCCTTCCTGGCATTTTTGACCATACAAAAGAAGTTCCATTTAAATTACTGTGGGTGGATGTGTCTTGGGAGAGTCTGTAGAAGCAACGATTCTGGGTGACCCCTCTTAAAAGTTAAAGCTTCTTAAGATATCCTCCCCGAAATTTTCTCTTGCTTGTTGATCCCAATGCCTGTGTGCCAATTATTCCTCTGTAATAATGCCTTTTGCCTCAGAAGTTGCTGCGGTTCATGGGAGTAGTGACATTTGTGTTAAGTGGTCCCTGGACGGAGGAGGGTCAATGTAAATCTTTGGCTTAGCAGAGTGGATCGTCTAATAAGTGTGTACATCAGTTATACCCTAAACTATGCTTGTGCTTTGGCATGGATGTTCTCTCTACCCCCCTTCCGTTTGCTTTGGTGTCTCAGCAGGAGGAAGTCATGGTCTGATTTAGACTTTTACCAGATTAGTCTAAGCTTCAATTTTTTTCCTGTTTTCTTTTGTTTTTAAATATAGGTGATGCAAGCAACAGAATCTCAAAGGATCAGACACTGGTGAGTTGGAAAAGCCTTGTGTTGTGCTCTTGTATTACAAGTAGTGCTCAAGGGGCTGTTGTGCTAGGCACTGTGCAAACATTCTAGAACAAGGGATGCTTTTTTGTGTTTTTGTTTTTTTGTTTTGTTTGAAAAGAGTTGATGATCTTAAATTTTGTTGAACTTCATTATGCTTCCTGGAGAAATTGCTGGGACAAACAAATACTATCAAAGTTGCAGCCCCTCAAAAATATTGTCTTGTATTGAAAAATGTCTTTATTTCTATCTCCTTTTTTCCTTGATGGTAGCTTCGAGAAGCTATGGCTGCGATGAGGAAGTCTGCCCAAGATGTTCAGAAGTTTGTGGAAGCTGCTAACAAAAAAACAAATTCTCAGGACCTGCAAAAAGGTGGGGGTGGGAGAGGGAGAGGGCAATTCCAGTACTAGGTTAGTCATTTGCCTAGGGGTTTATGCTTTGTATCACAGTCAGAGACAGGTCATTGCTGTTACGGGATGGAAAGCATTTGGGAGGGTTTCAGTAATCTCTGTGTAACATTCTAGAGTACGTCTATTGTCTCTTTTTTCCTGCTTGTCTATTTAAAGGACCATCAGGTGGTTCCTGCCCCAAACTAAGGTTTTGTTTCTGACAATCTTTTCCAAACTCTTAATAGCATTAGCATTGTTTTCATAATATTGTACTTTTGTTAAAGGACTTAGTTTACAACTGACCCTGTGAGGTTTGCCAGGTTCGCTGAGCTAGAGCATGAGAACCTGAAAATGAAACTGACTAGTTGAGGCTGAGTGAAAGAGCATAAATGGCAACTAGCTAATGCGATTTCTAGCTTGTCCAGCTCTAAACTGAAGTGGTTTTAGTTACACAGGGAAGAAGTTTGCTTTGAAAAATTATTTCTGACGTTATATCTCTCACCTTTTGTTCTCTCTGGGACAGATGGGCTGTCCTCGCCACTGGGCTCTGTTGCAGGGTCCCAGCAGGTGGGCTCTGGGCTTGCTGGGGGTGATCTCAGCAACGATGGCGACCTGGTGGTTGGTATGCGTATCCTAGGCAAGAAGCGGACCAAGACTTGGCACAAAGGGATCTTGATTGCAATCCAGGCAGTAGGTGAGTGAGTCAGTCTTGGCTGTCACTATCTTATTTGTCTTGCAGTGGCCAGCCTGTTGGGGGTGACAACAGCACTTGCATATGTCCTGACTTTGAACTTCCTAATACAGGTTAAATGTTGTTTTAAGATTTTGTGCTGCTGCCTGTCCCTCTGTCCTTAGAGCCATCCTATATTTCCTTCAGCTTAGAGATTTCAATAGTGGAGTTTCAATGCATAGTCCTTTGCTCTCCTCACCAGTTCTGGATCAGAGCAGCCTATTTCAAGGGAGAATGAGTCTAAGTGACCAGTGAACTGGCCTTGATCTTTCATGTTTTCCTGTTGCTAGTACCTGATGTTGAGGAGGGTATCTAAGCCTTCTGTATTAGCGTAGTTTAGCTCCATCTTTGGAATCTTGCCCCTTGAGAGAACTTGTCCTGGAGAAGGCAGAACTATGCAATCAGGAATATAGGAAGTACGATACCAGATCAGAATAGTCATGGGTCTTGTCACACACTCCATCTCTGAAACTGACCAGCTTATTCAGAGGAAGGTGCAAGAAGCCCTGCAGGAGGCAGATGTGAGAGAATCTGACCCCAGGGCAAGTTATATCTTTGCACTGTTGTTTGTTTTTCCCTACTGTGTAAAAGGGCATCATACCAGTGTGGATCACGGGGTGCGAAGATTGAATGTCTGAAGGTACTTTCAGATTACTGGATAAGTGAAATATAGTCCAGTTAGGCATGATAAACGAGACGGTCTTGCTAGTAATCTTCTGAGTTAGACTCCTCTCAGATGGGTTTCTACCCTTGATCACAGACATGCGTGGATGGCTTTTGCTGAAAGGTGTGCTCTAATTCAAACAGTAATTCGTATTGGGAAATCTGATGCTGGCGTTAATCAGACTGAATGATTGCAATGGTTGCTTCTGACATAATCTAACCTGAGGCTCTTTTTGGTAGCAGGATTTCAATGTGAAGTGACATGACTCTCATTGACCGTAGCTCTCTTTAAAATGCCTGGTCAGGTGCTGGTAAGAAGTTCAAAGTGAAGTTCGACAACAAGGGGAAGAGTTTGCTGTCTGGCAATCACATTGCGTATGACTATCATCCTTCTGAAGAGAAACTCTATGTCGGCAGTAGAGTCGTGGCCAAGTACAAGGATGGGAATCAAGTCTGGCTCTATGCTGGCATCGTGGCTGAAACACCGAACCTGAAGAATAAGATGAGGTATTTTTTTTTAAAAAAGTCTCCTCCATAGTGGTCCCAGTCTGAGGGGCAGGTATATGTAGAATAGTTAAACTATTGTGAAGTTGAGGCTGTGTGTCAGATTCTAAACCTTGTTGTGAATCTGGGTGAACCAGCTTTTTAATGATGCTTAATAGCGGGAGAATAGTTCCCATTTCACTAATCAAACAATCAATTCCTATCCTGTGGGCGGTTTTCTTCTGAGACAATCAAATCTGAGGCAATCAAATCACAGCTGCTGTTGAAGACCCTGCTGTTACAGGGCCTAGGCATGAGGAAGTGTCTACACTGCACCTTCCCACCCCCCCCAACCCAAAAAAAAAGTGTTTTCACTCAGGTTAGCTAACCTGAGTTCCCTAGCAGTGAAATCATGGCAGTTCAGCTTTTAACTTGGGGTTAAAAGTCAACAGTGAAGACATGACAACTTGTTTTAACAGCTTGAGTTAAGGTTATAGGAAGCATGCAGTTGGCTGCTACCCACTCACCCAAGTTAGCTAATCCAAGTTATGTACGCACCTTTTTACAAAGTATACACCTTTGGTCGGATAACTTCGATTGTCAGCTCTTTCGTGCAGCTTCCTCTTTGTTCTGTATGTGGAGCCTAGCACCATGGTTCTTGACTTGGGCTCTGAGCACTACAGTAACACAGACTGGGTGAGGTGTTTTCAGTTAGATTCATGAGCACTACTCCCATCCCATAAGGCAGCTTCAGAGGAGTATTAAATACAGGTCCGTTTGCCACACTTTAATTCCAGGTTCCTGATCTTCTTTGATGATGGCTATGCTTCTTACGTCACTCAGTCAGAGCTGTACCCGATCTGCAGGCCACGTGAGTTACCTGTTTGCATGCTCCTGTGCTTTGCTAGGCCTCTCACCAAGTTCTGTCCTGGCATTGGAATCAAACCAGTGATGGGCAACCTAAGCTGGTGAGTGGGCCACTCACCTCAACAGGCCACAAGGTTGGCATAACCAGGGCAATCTCCCAGGTTAGGGTAATTTTGCTAACTGTGCTTGTGTACATAGAATTTGTGGAGTGTGCTGATGTGTGCACAGCCATGTGCCCTCTCTGCATCCAGACACTGACTGTGACTCAGCACTCGCCTCACTTCATGTGCCCTTTCTTTATGTGCATATCACTTCAGTAATACAGGTAGGAAAAGAACAGCAGAGTCTGAAACCGTGGGTATGAGCAGCAGTAAAGAGTGTTTCATGGGCCACATGTAGGACTCCAGTAGGCCTCAGGTTGCCCACCATGGAATTAAACGCTTTGCCTGGCAAGGCTTGCTGTGCACAAGAAGTTGCAGAGAGTATCAAGTATTACCTGTGGAAAGTGTTGGCAATTCTTTAAGCACTCAGTGTACAATATATTCGCCACTCGCCACGTGTGGCGAATAGGACATTGCATTGTGGAGAATACAGGGGTGGCCCTGGCTCTTGAGTTTCATGCGGCTCTTGGAGCCTTTAAATGCAAGTCCTCCTGAAAGCTGTATGCGGAGAGTGCTGTCCACCCGCTCTGTGCCCATGCCCCACTGCTTGGTGGTGGCTCCCAACATTGAATGAGAAGGGGACAGCTGGGGGTACCTGGCTCTCGGGGAGGGCATTTATTCAGAGGAGTGGGAGGGCAGCGGGTTGGGAGTTCCTGGCTCTGGGGGATGTAAGAAATAATTAGTAAAAGATCAAGATTACAAAGTGTCACACAATTTCAAATAATATTAATAAATGGGTCATTTTGAAACTTTGTCATTTGTATTTACTATGAAATGCTTACCAATGTTATATTTAATAGGTTTTGTATAATGTGGCAAATATAGAAGGACAACAACCACAAGAGTGGTGATCTTTGAATTGCTATTGGACACCACCGCTTTAAGCCTATCACTGCTTTGGTCATTGTGAAATGGCTGCAGGGATTACTTACCTTTGTATAAGAGAGCTGCAGTCACTCCTTTTGTTGCAATACCTTTTCATTTGCTTCTGTACACTTAGTCCTAGGGCTTGAATGGTAGAGACTTTTGCTTTTGGAAGTCAGACTGGAAGATGACAATGGTTCTTCCTGGCCTTAAAATCTGATCCTGTTGGAGAAATCTGTAAAGAAAACCAGGAGTTCTGAGTCTGTGTGCCTTTGGGAGAGTCACTTTGTCTTTCTCTCTCTACAAGTCCTCATCTGTGAAATTGGGACAGTGGCTCTTAACTGTCTTGCATGCAAGTGTTGATTGCTTGAAGCATTTTGGAGAAGAAAATCTCTCTTAGAACCCCTCATTGTGTTTTAGGCTGTCTTACCTCTTTTTCACATCTGGAATATCATTAGGGAGACTTCAGAGCTTTGTAAAAGCCTTTTACCATTTCTTTCCGACTAGTAAAGAAGACGTGGGAAGACATAGAAGATGTTTCCTGTCGTGATTTCATAGAGGAGTACATCGGTGCCTATCCAAATCGCCCAATGGTGTTGCTGAAGAGCGGCCAGCTGATTAAAACGGAATGGGAAGGGACCTGGTGGAAATCCAGAGTGGAGGAAGTAGATGGCAGTCTGGTCAAAATTCTCTTCCTGGTATGGAAGCATTCCTCGCCCCTGGAAGTGGGGAAGCTTGAGTTTATTTTTCCAGAGTGGTTGCCAATCAGGAGCTGAGAACTTCACTTCTCCAGTAGGTCAGATGGACAAAATGAGCTTCCTTGCCAGGGCAAGTGAATTAAAAGGAGTACTGGTTATTGAACATAGTTAGAAATGGGATACTGGATTCAGTGGCCCTCAGCTCTGATCTAGTCTGGCAGTCCCTCTGTTCTGCAAGGAAAATGGTCCAATAATACCTGTAGGTTGACTTGGATGGTACCTGAGGGACTTCTGTTTAAAATGAGAATGGATCAAATTTTGCAAAGCATCCAAGTCCCCTTTTTAAGAGTTACTTCAGCTCCTAGGCCATGTCAGTGCTTCTAAAAATGTCTAATTTTTAGGCTTAGAGAGAGAGGTCTGCGTGTTGAACTAGGTAACAAAAGTTTTGTTTCTTATCTAACGATCTATGGGAACTTTTTGTTTTGGCTCCTTTTTGACTGTAAAGTCCTTCCAACAGCCACCTGAATCCTCACATAGGCGCACTGTGCTTGTGTGAGAAAACTTTTATGAAACTGATCAGAAACTTAAGTGACAGTCTTGCTGTCCTGATACAGAAGGTAAATGTTCCCTACCCCTCCCTGTGCTTCACTCCCTTCTCTGATTTCCTAAGCCTTGTGTGGCCCCCATAGTAGTGACATCCTGATGAACACTACCCAGTTGATCCTTCAAACACCTTTTAAGGCATTAAACTGTTGTTCCCGGAAGGGAGATTGCTTGCCGAGAATCCCGCAGGGTGTATTGATAGCAGAGCTGGAAGTGGAAGCCAGTCTCCTGGCAAGTGCCTTGGCTGCAAGGCCAACCTTTAAATGGAAGTGCCTAGTCCATCCTTTCAGAGTGAGGCTTTACTCCAGTGATTTTCATACTCTTGTATTGGTGACCCCTTTCACACAGCAAGCCTCTGTGTGTGGTTTCCCCCTTATAAATTAACCCCCTTTTTAAAATTTCACACTATTATAAATCCTGGAGGCAAAACAGGGTTGGGGTGGAGGGTGACAGCTCATGACCTCCCAGCTCCCTGTTGTGAGAACCCCTGCCTGCCTTCCTCTCCTTCCCATCACTTGCCAGGTTTAACCAGTCCCAGCTTTCCCATCTTGTGCATTTCCTGTGCACAAGTCTATGAATGAGTGCTGACTGTCTCTGTCTAGCTGTAAACAGCTCACCGTCTCTGTTCTGTACTGTGTGTCTCAAGTGCAAGCTCTTCTGCAGGCTTCTGACACGCTTGACTGGTTCCAAATCACACAACACACTCAGGCTATGCCTACACTAGGAACCAACTTTGAAGTCCTTACTCCATTCCCAGAAATGGATTAGTGCCCTACTTCGAAGTTTAACTTTGAAGGAGGGGGTGTGTAGATACTAAACTTTGAAGTAAGCAACTTTGAAGTTATTTTTGTGATGTAGACACAGCCTCAGAGTGCACTAATTTTTAAATTCTGAGTTTTAATATGCAATGGAACAGTGCAACATTAATGCCCTTTTTATATATGCTTCAAAGCTTGATGCCCCCTTAAACTCACACTTCTTGGCCTAATCTCAGACACTGTGAATGTCAGCATATTTTCTCCCTGCCACAGGATGACAAACGCTGTGAGTGGATTTACCGGGGTTCTACACGCCTGGAGCCGATGTTCAGCATGAAAACCTCTACAGCCTCTACTCTGGAAAAGAAACAAGGAGGGCAGATGAGGACTCGTCCCAATGTTGGTATGTCATTCCTCCAAGCGTCTGTCTCAGGGTATGACCTTAAACCGCTTTCTCAGCACTTTGAAATCTGCCTGTTATTCCCTAGTTTTAAAAACTTTGGCAAGAAAATTAGTTGCCAATTTATCTCCAACAGCCTGGACTCTTAATGCAACTCTTGATTTTCTTGCAGCATTAGAAAATGGGATTCTTGCTGTCCTAACTTTGTTAGAATGGACGTAACCACTCATCTGCCACTAGCTGTAGTATTGGTGTTTGCTACGTATTCAAAGTTGTGGTGGTTGATCTGAAATATTTCCAAGAATAGAATTGATAACAATCTGTCGTTAGAAAAATGTGAAACTAAATAGCAATGAGGGGTAACTGGATTCTCCCATAACTGTGTGGTTAGTTAGTGTACCAGTCTTTGCCTGAAGTAGATGTTCTCTCTCCCCTAGGTGCAGTGAGAAGCAAAGGCCCTGTGGTACAGTACACACAAGACTTAACTGGAACCACCACCCAGTTTAAACCTACAGAACAAAATCCAGCAATGTCTCTACCTCCACGGTCTGTTTCCCCACTGCCTGCTGAAATGGAGTAAGTACCTTACTGAGTCTGTGCTTTCTCGCTCTGCTGCACTAAATACCTCCAGTTCTTAGTTGTTACTGGCTCCATCCATTCCTGTGGGAAGGAGTTTTCTGGTGTGGGTTTCTTCCGTCACTTGGCTCGTTTCTTGGTTGCACAATTGTTTTAATTCCAATGTGGGGAGACAGTAGATAAAGGCTGATGGATGAGTATCTGGGAGTGGGGAGGCTGACAGTAGTAGCCACTGAGCAAAGCTTCTTGTCCTTGTTCGTCCGAATGCTTCTCACTTGATGTATATCCAAGTTACAAAGTTTGTTGCTTCTCTGAATTACTCCCTCATGTCATGATCCAGGCATTGGCCCCCTGCTGCTTTGCATTCCTCCACATGGACTGACCGGCTCATGGACTTACAAGGCACTGAGAATTCAGACTCTTTGGCTGGTCTTGATGGTCACGGACCAGACCTGATCAAACCAATCTCCGGCCACACCCAACATGTACCTTCTGCTGCAACAGGCATGAGTTGGACACTATCACAGGCACACCCCAGTGCTGCAGCAGGATCTGATGAAGGAGACAGGCTGCATTGCAATGGAGATTGTGGGTTGGAAAAGGCAAGATGTCCAGAGCCTGTGTGTTGGGACTTCAGGATAAACTTCTTAGGAGAAAAGGATGCGGTGCCTGTTCACTTTTGTCACCACTGTGGATTTCCCATCAGAATTTATGGACGCATGATACCCTGCCTGCATGTCTTCTGCTATGACTGTGCTACTTTGCATGGGGAAAAGGGAGACAAGAAGTGTCCAAGCTGTAGTGAACCTGTGCACCAAGTTGAGAATTATACACGAGATTCTTTCCAAACGTAGCAGCATGAAAGTAACATGGTCTGCTCTGCTACTTGTAGCCCTGAATGCCAATGTCATATGAATCCTTCTGCCCTGAGCATAGTGGGCAACTAGTACGTGCCCCCTGCACACCACCCTAACCCTAGCACTTTCCCAAGGCTCATGAAACCAAGCTCTGGTTTCTTTCTTCCTCGCTACGCGGCCAGGGTGAGAGTCCTACTCCCCAGTGGTGTCCCCTCTGCCTTGAGGAATGTACAGCTTGGCTTCTTCCAGGGTGACGTCCTCCAAACAAGACCTAGACTTTCTTGCTGTCATTAAAGTAACTTGAACTGAGGAGGCTACCGGAGTGATAAACAGCAGCATCACCAATAGACATTGATAGAAGTCTGTTACACTAAACTGCAAGATGCAGACTCCCTCTAGCTGTCTGATCCGCATGCTTCTGTTTAAACAACAGTTGTTGCAGTGGTTGCAAGGCACTCTGGGGTCTTAAATCATATGTAATATTTTTTAAGATCCTGTCTTCAAAGGACATAGAACAACAGCTTTAGTTCAGATAAGTGGCTCAGATTAAGCCCCTTTGCCTTTAGTGTGGTAAACTGCTGCAAAGACGATATCTTTTAATATAAACTGAAAACAGACTCCTTCAAGTTTTGCTGCTGATCAAAGGGACACGGTTGGGTTAAAAATCCTACTAGTAAAGCTATTTAAGGTTATGATTAAGGTTATTAAAACTGAAAGAACGGCATCTTTGCATTGGTGTCCTGTGTACTCAAAGTGCATCGTTCTGATATTGACTGCTCTTGTTTGCTTTCTAGTCTTTCACTTTCAGGTTCTTGTGCAATACCCCGGTGCTGGGATTGCAAGTGCTGCAAGTCACGGTTTTCTTCAAACCGTTTTCCTTGGATTTAAGCATTCATAAACCTCTCTCTTGGTTCTCGATTCTAGAACTTGCTTTATGTAAATGGACCTTCCCCACCACCAAATGTTTGACATAGAACAGTTAGTTTGATGTATGGTGTGGTCCGTCAGTTGGTGTATAATTTGATTGGAAATCACCACCATCTCCGCAAACAATGAGACTTAGTTGTGCTCTTCTGAGTACCCGGCATCTTCCAGTACAGATGTTCGGCTTCACTCTGCAGCTTGCCTCCCCTTTTGTAATTGATTCGCACAGCTATGTGTAGCAAGGAGACGTATTCCCCTTGCTCTTGCTGACATGGTAAGAAGAGCATTCCAACCTGGAAACTTGAGTCTCTCCCTGATGCTGAAATGTGCCACCAATACAGAAGCCCAAAGGCTCTGCTTTAGTTTTTTGCCAGCCAAGGGATCTTTGGATATCCAGGTTTCTCCTGCATGCCTGAAATTAGTTTAATATCCACCAGTGTTCACCCCACTTCCCAGAAATCCCCTGTATGCCAACAACATGTAAAAAGTAGTTTTTGTAGTCAACTTGGGATCTTTACGGTGTGTGTATCCTGTTGGGCTGTCCGCCTTAGACCATCGCACAGAAAACCTTTACTTGAGATTGTCTCTGGCAAGCAGCGTAGGCAGAGCTCTGCCATGGGGGCAGGGGGGATTTCAAATTTTCAGAGTGTATTAGGTGCCAAGGTCTGTCTGTCTGTCTAACCCCTGCCACTCATGTGAGCACCTGGTCATGAAATTGTGCACCATTCTTCTTTTGTATAGAAGCCCCGAAAGTCAGCTGGCTCAGTCCAGAAAGCAAGTGGCCAAGAAAAGCACATCATTCCGTCCTGGCTCGGTGGGGTCTGGACACTCTTCGCCTGCTTCTCCTGTGCTGAGTGAAACTCCTCCCTTGGGAAAAACTGCAGTGAACCAGCAATATCGGTGAGCAAGCTCTAGTCTGGCCCACCCTTAACATGCCTGCCGCAGGATCCCGAGGCTTGGGCATACGCCAAAGGAGAACATGTGCTGTTCTCTTTCTACATTCCTCCCTCCTCCTGTTCCTTGAAGCTTTTTGCTCAGTGTAGCCACTTTCTCCCAAGGGAGGCACCACTATCTTGCGGTGTCATGTGCCAAATCCAGCTATGTTAGTGTTGCTTTCCTCCAGGGGAAGGGTCCCTAGTGGGTCTTACTTTCTGTCTCTCTCTCTCTCTCTCTCTCTCTCTCTCTCCAGTGGAAGCTATTCCAGTGGCCAGACCAGCAACACTGCCCTGCAGTCATTCCATGGCATGATGGACCGGGTGCCCAACGAGCCTTCCTACCGAGCTCCGATGGAGAAGCTCTTCTACTTGCCCCATGTTTGCAGCTACGCCTGCCTGTCACGGGTCCGCCCCATCCGAAGTGACCAGTACCGCAGTAAGAACCCCCTCCTGATCCCGCTTCTCTATGACTTCCGGCGCATGACCGCCCGCCGCCGCATTAACCGGAAGATGGGCTTCCACGTCATCTACAAGACGCCATGTGGGCTGTGCCTGCGCACCATGCAGGAGATTGAGCGCTACATCTTTGAGACGGACTGTGACTTCCTCTTCCTGGAGATGTTCTGCCTAGACCCCTACGTGCTGGTGGACCGCAAGTTCCAGCCCTACAAGCCCTTCTACTACATCGCAGACATCACCAAAGGCAAGGAGGATGTGCCGCTATCCTGCGTCAACGAGATCGACACTACCCCGCCTCCGCAGGTGGCTTATAGCAAGGAGCGCATCCCAGGGAAGGGGGTCTACATCAACACCAGCTGGGAGTTCCTCGTGGGCTGTGACTGCAAAGACGGCTGCAGAGACAAGTAGGTGACTCTCTGCACAGTTTGTCAAGTCTCTGGGCCAGGCATTCAGGAAAGTCTCTGCAAAGAGGCCTCTGTGCATCCTGGATGTTAACAGCTCTTGGCTCCTTCGCACATAGTACGTGGGCAGTGATAAAGAAGCCAGGGCTCCCCAGGGAGACCACTGTGTCCCCAGGTCTAGGGCACTTGGCTTGACTGTTGCAGCAGAGGGAATACTTTATTCCAGAAGTGTTTTGGGTGGTGGTGCTGTCGCTAGGTTGAGACTGTTACTGTTTTCAGTGGATTCCCAAGTGTTCCAGAATCCGTGTATTTACTCAGATTTTGTTTCCCCTGGTGTGGGTGCTGGTTAGGGTTAGTGGTGCCACTCTGAGGCCTCTAGAGTGCCCGTGCTACAGCCCACAATAGCATTTTGGTGGCACTAATTTCTTTTGCATGTACCCAAGTCTGATTATATCTGTGATCTTCTCCACACTGATTTCTCTGCCTTGGGATTCCACGTGGCTAGTATCCTGCACCCAGTGCTCCTCTGGGAAAGCAATCTTAAAAGTTGTTTAGATAAAAAGTTGGCTTTGCAGTTGCGGCTCAAGGCAGCTGTACACATGTAAGGGGACAGACTCTGTTGCAAGTCAATGTTTGATGGTAACTCACCATCGGAGCAAGCGAGAGGAGGCTCAAAGAGACAAAGTCCCAGATGTCCCTACTTCCTCATGTGCATGTAGCTCGAAAGGTGGGACTTCTCTAAAAGCTGTGCCTGATAAATATACATGCGGGTTTTGTGACTTTAGATCTAAATGTGCCTGTCATCAGCTGACCGTCCAAGCAACAGGCTGCACTCCCGGTGGGCAGATCAACCCCAATGCTGGCTACCAGCACAAGAGGCTGGAGGAATGCCTCCCAACAGGGTGAGTAGAGTGGTATTGTGCTTCCATTAAGCTGGGTTTCTGAGACCAGGGTGGTCAGTCGGCCAACATACTGGAGAGCTAGGTGCAGAGGTCGGAAACTCTGACAAGATGCTTCTGACCTTTATTGCTGTAGTCACAGCATGTCTCATAATCTTCCTGTAATTATTCTTGGCCAAAAAACGTTTTGGAGAAAGCAGGGGCCTTCTGGACCCAAGTATTCATGTATGATTTCATTCTACAGCTGTTCAGCTTTACTACATGGGGTGTCTCAGATTTGCTCCAGGGTGTCACTAGTAGTCACTCACCTCTTATGGCACATAACAAGCAGTTCTGTGACACCTTAGAGACAAATATAATGCGTTAGACCATGAGCTTTTATAGGTAAAACTGACTTCGTCGTACCCACTACATTCCATGATCTAAGAAATTTGTTAATCTCCAAGGTGCCATAGAACTGCTTGTTATTTGTGAGGCTACAGACAAACACGGTTACACCTCTGAGACTGATGGCAACTGATTTACTTTTGAACTGTTTTTTTTATCTGTAGCAAAAGCACCCTTCTTTCAGGGGCAGGGCTGTGTCTGGACTGTATCTATCTCTGCCCCTAATTGGGCAGATCCGGTGCTCTTCAGCTGTGGAAAACCGGTCTCATGGTTTTAAATCTCTTTCAGTAACCACTATTACCAGTGCTGTGTGCCCTCTAGAGCTGAAAGTTGGGATTTCATTTTCCCCACTTCCTGGAATACCACCAAGTAACACTGCAGGATTCAGATGCGAAGCAGGCCCAAGGGAGAGGGTGCACAATGGCTGTTTGGGCCCCAGCTCTGGTGAGGGGTTTTAAGAGGTGGATCTGGTCATTGAAGTGTGCTGGGATAACCATCGGCTTTCCCTTTCCCAGAGTCTACGAATGTAACAAGAGATGCCAATGCAACACAAACATGTGCACCAATCGCTTGGTACAACATGGACTCCAGGTCCGCCTCCAGCTATTCAAGACTCAGAACAAAGGCTGGGGAATCCGCTGCCTTGATGACATTGCCAAGGGCTCTTTTGTCTGCATTTATGCAGGTACAGCTGCCGCTCCTCACTGTTACTGAATATCTGTTGGGATGTCCTTTGACTGACTCTCTCTCTCTCTCTCACACACAGTGCATGAAACGTCTGCTCCTGTTAGACTACGCTGCTATTGCCAACAGTCACTCAGCTGCCCCTTTCTTAAACAAAACAAGAATTTACTTAAACTGACACAGTCATCAAGGGTTTATTTCTATGAATCTTAAGTCCCAAACAGAATTGTCACAGACCTTCTTGCATGCATGTTATGCTTTGTTTTCCCAACTCTTGTAAGGGTCCACTGCAATTTCAGCACTGCTTTCTCCTGTAAACAAGGCAATACAAAAGCCTCCCTAATTTGCAGTGAAGCACTTGTCAGGAGTGGAGGTTTCTCCTGCAGTGTTAATTCACAGCAACGTGGATACATATGCACCAGTTTCCTGTTTGTTTAAACAGTCTAGCACTTGGTTGCCCATAGTTGAGTGCTGAATGCTTTAGTTTCTTAACCTTTATTTTGTCTCAGCTCTTGATTCTTCTGTAAACTTGAGTTCTTGGCCTTCTTCACTGCATCTACATGGCAGCGCTCTTTCAAAATCGATGATTCAAAAATGGCTATTTTGAAGTGTTGTTTTGAAATAACACAACCATGCACAAAATGCATTTTGAAATAGTGCTCAGCTGTTTCAAAATACCATTTCTGGGTCCTTGGCGCTATTTCAAAATGATGCCATTGGAGCTCACTATGGCTTATTTCAAAAACAACACTATTCCATGTCTTAATAGCAATTTCAAAATGGGCGTTATTACTTGTGACATGAGGCATCAAAATAACGCACCCACTATATTGAATTTATTTCAAAATAACATGGGCTTCATTCAGACACTGCCAAAGTTACTTCGAAATAACAGCTGTTCTTTTGCGATAACTTGGCCTTGTAGGCACAGCACTAGAGTCCAGTCAGTAGACACTGGGTCATCAGTCTCCCTTTTTTCCCAAGCAAAGCATGAGCTATGCAGAGACCTTCTCTTCCAAGAGCTCCTAGCTGATTTGGGCTGCCGTGCAGCCATTAAAGCACAGAAGTTAAACATCAAAGGGCTCGGTTCTCTCTGCTGGCTCTACAGCTTAGTTTAGTGACCAGCTGAGGAACCTCAGCAGTGAGATTAGTTGGAAATGTTGCCTTAGGGCCTTCCTTCTCTGTGGGCTGGGCTCCCTAGCTGTATGGTGCATCCCATCATGCACCATGGGCTCACCTCTTGCTCAATTGCATTATGGGAGATATAGTTCCTCCAGGTATCCCTGTTTACAAAGGAGAATGGGGACATGAAGGTCCAGAACTACAACTCCCATGAGAGCAGATGGTGGCATTTCAATGTTTTCCCCGTTTTCAGGTTTCTTTTCAACAAAAAGTTGAATTTGTCCATGGGAACCAGGCTGTTTTTTTTCACTTAATCTGTCAAGCCCACCAACCAGTTTCCCATTGAAAAATAGTTTCAACTGAAAACTCTGCAGTGGTCTTAGTCAACTGAGCTGTTTGCTATACTTCCTGCTCTGTGCTCTGGAAGTAAGCCAGGCTCAGCTCTGGAGTACCAGGCTATTCAGCACCCCCAGCCCCCTTTCCATAACCCCAGGCCTAGCATGTGCTGTCTTTAGAGCCCAGCACCCCAGGCCTGTTTACTTCAGAATTCTCAAAGGGCTTAAAATGCCACTAAAGTTCGTGGCCTGCTTGTTTTCCAGGGAAAATCCTCACAGATGACTTTGCTGACAAAGAGGGGCTGGAGATGGGGGACGAGTACTTCGCCAATCTGGATCACATCGAGAGCGTAGAGAACTTCAAGGAGGGTTACGAGAGCGATGCCAAGTGCTCCTCTGACAGCAGTGGCGTGGACCTGAAGGATGAGGATGAAGAGAACACAGGCTCCGAGGAGCCAGAGGAGTCCAACGAGGACAGCTCTGATGACAACTTCTGCAAGGATGAGGATTTCAGCACCAGCTCGGTGTGGCGCAGCTACGCCACCCGCCGGCAGACCAGGGGCCAGAAGGAGAATGGCCTGTCTGAGACGGCCTCCAAGGACTCTGGCGTCACCAGGCAGATCAGCCATGATGAGGTTGCAGTGACCACCACCTGCAAGCCGCCCGTGTCTGAGGAGACCTCTAAAAACAAAGTGGCCTCATGGCTGAGCTCCAACAGTATGTCTGACAGCTTCCAGGACAATGACAGCACCTCCTCGTTCAAGGCGAGCGAGGCCAGCGAGGTCAGGGCTGGCAAAGTGGAAGTCCTGGGTGACAGAGAGAAGCCCTGCACTTCTGGGCTTGTGGGCAAGGAGGCCTTTGGCTTGGAGGGAGATGTGAAGATGCAGAGGAAGGAGGTAAGCAAATGGCTGTCCTGACAGTGGTGTAAATACACCCCAATCTCCCACCACTGCAGTGCAGAGAAGGGAAAGCCCGGACCAGGTGCTAAATTCTGCTGTGTAGCTGTAGCCTTCCTGGATCGCAATGTTACATTCAGCTAGATCAGGGGTCAGCAACCCCTGGCACAGGTGTCAAGAGTGGCACATGAGCAGATTTTCATCGGCATGTGAGGCAGGAGCTCAGCCCCTTCTTCCCCCATGCAGCTGGGAGCTTGCTCAGAACCAGGCTGTCTGTGAGTTAACAATGCTACTAACCACCAAAAGCTCAGTATCTGTCTTTATTAATAAAGCTGTTGCACGCAGGACTATTAAAGACTTTAGAAAGTATCCCCAGTGCTCAGACTGTACACAGAGGTCGAAAAGTCAGATTTCAGCCCTCTGCCTTAGAAAGGTTGCTGGCCCCTGAGCTAAGCTATCCTGCCAGGTTGAACCTCCCTCATCCAGCAGCCTTGGGACCTGACTGGTGCTGAAATAAGAGAATTTGCTGGATCACTGGAGGTCATTATTGTGTAGCACATTACCAACACTTCCACTGCTTACTGGGCTCTGAGAAGACATTTAGGGGTAAATTACAGCTAAATAATTGCACAGAACACTGAGAGCCAGGACTGGTGGCTGGAAACAAACTTTATGGGACCCTGGGGAGCTTTGCCACACGCATGATAAATGGCCATCCACCTAACTGAAATCATGCTGGATTAAGTATGTTGCCAGATGAGCCAGTTCTGGATTAGAGGGATTCAATTTGTAGTTTGTAGCACCACCACCTTGGTCTCTGTGAGGGATAGAAGGAAAAATGAGGCCCAGAGAGAGCAAGTAACCTGCCCAGGGCCAAAGATATAGGCCGTGACTGAGCCCGGAATAGAGGCCAAAGCTTCAGTCCCAGGCCTGTGTCCTGCTGCTAGATCAGTCTTCCTACCCTCACATATACATTAAATTCCTTGGGGACTTTCCTTGGAGGGACTTCAGCAGAAGGGTCAAAAGGCCTAAGTACTAATGGGTGTAATACCTAATTACTTGGCTAAGCAGCAGCTAACAGGAATGTAGCTGTCTAAGAAGTGGAAGAGTTGAAGGATTGGACTGATCCAAGAACAATTACTGGAAGGAATGCAATGATCCTAAGAGGGGGACAGATTAGGAGAGGACAAGGAAGGAGGTGTGTGGGATTGTGGAGTCGTCTCCCTTGGGAAGTGGAAGTACCATATCCTAAAATACTTAATCCCCCGAGGGTGGATTTAAGGCCCAAACCTGTGCCGAGTGGGGTGAGTGGACTTTGGAATTGAGACGGGAAAACTAACCCACTCTGGAGTCTGTGAACAAGGTATACCCAGCGGTAACCAGCCTCCATAAGAGCCTGTCTGCAGCGCCTGGGTCTTACGGCTAGTGGGTCACAGTACTTTATGGCACAGATACTAGATACATGTTCACAGAAAGCTTCAAAGGTGCCTGCCGAAGCAGTTTTAATTCTTACTTTTTTCACTTTGTAGGAAGCTGAAGAGCCAAACAAGCTTCCGCTGTAAGTGTTGAAATATTTGAATTTGAGTGAAACATTGCAGCGTGTCAGTGCTCTGTAGGGACCTTCGTTGCCTTTACCATGGGAGTGAAGGGGAGGGGAACTCCCAGCCCACAGGTTCTCTGGATCTGGACTCCACTTCCCAGCATCTTGCCCACAACAGGGTTGGAGTGCAGAGCCCCAAGCCTTGTGGCCTGGATCCAGACCGCTGGCTTTGCTGGAGAGCGGGAAGTGGCTGTAGGCTGTGCTGCCCCTTGCCCTGTTCCCCCACCCCGTCCAGGGGAAGGGGTGGGGGAGCAGCCATGGTTTGGAGTCTTTATACCACTGCTCTGATTGGCCAGAATTCCAGCCAATCGCAGCAGTGGAGGGTGGTGCCTGCATGTGGAGGGAAGGGGAGCAGAGCCATGTGTATCCATGCATGAGCAGGTAAGCTAGACCCCTTGGTCCCTCCTGTGTTCCATTCCCATCCAGACCCCTCCCCACACCCACTCCCTCTCAGACCCCCCACCCCATCCCTCCTGAACCCCACTCTAGCCCAGATCACTCCTGAACTCTCCTGAACCCAGCTCCCCCAATTCCCAGCCAGCTCCTTCACCCTTCTTTCTGCCCAGACCCCATAAGCCCTGGCCCCCTGCCAGTTGGGGACCACATCAGTGAGGGGTTTGTGTGGTGCCCCCGACTCACTTGTCTATGGGTCAGTGGCCCCAATCCACAAAAAGTTCCTCATCCCTGCTGTAGTGAGTAGATGCCTCCCAAGTAATCAAGCCAGGCTCTGCACAGCCAGTGAGGGACATCCATGGCAGCTGATTGCTCTGCAGAGTCCAGTACAAATGTGAGGGAGACCAGCTACGTGCCAAGGGAAGGGGCTGAGAAAGCTGCTGTGTTACTCTGGAGGCTGGTGAAGCCTTTGCACATTAGGCCGTGGAATTGGACTGTCTGGATTAGCAAGTGACGGTCGGTCGGGAAGGTGGGGGGTCTCTTGTCTTCTCCAGCAGTCAGAAGTTCTCGATATCCCCAGGGCAGCTTGGAGAGATGGCCAAGACGTGGCTGGGGTGACCTGTTTTTTGTTCTTGGCCCCCAGGGCAGCTGAGCCAGGCAAGGTGTACGGGTATAATCCAAGCCCCATGAAACTCGAGGGGATCCGGAGGCCTCAAAGCAAGACGACCATTCACCAGAGCAGAAGGCTGTTGGCTCCTGCCCAGCAAGCAGCTGATGTGAGAATTGTGCTTTGGGGCTTGTGGAGCTTTGCTGACGGGGCTGGGCCTTTGGGTTTTTTCCTTTTGGCATTGCAAACTGCAGGTGTGTGTGAGGCCTTCTTTAAACTCCAGCCTGATAAAGAGCCACCCCCAGCCCAGTGAATTGCAGTAGCTCGTTCCTCGGGGTTACAGCATCCCAGGGTTTGCTTTGAATTGTAGGCTCTGGCTCACTAGGGGAAAGCAGCTGTAATGACGCAGATAGACCTGGTCAAAATGGGGTGAGAGACGTCGCTGTAGGGGCTCTTACAGTCATAGGGTTCAGATGGTTGCCAGAATTAGTGTTACAGACTTACGCCCTGGGCTCAGTCACAGGGACTGTAGGTTTCCTTCCACCTTCCCCCTAGGTCACTGAGCATCTGTTAGGATCAGATAGACCTATCCCATATGGCTGATCTTTTGTAATTCCAGTGAGAATGGATTGGTATGGAGGGGTCTTTGGTTCTTCCTGCCTCTATTTCCTATTGCAAAACATCATTTGCTCCAGGCTGCGCTGTGATCCTTTGGTGCGCGTGCGTGCGCGTGCACCGATTTTGGGGTTTAGCTTCTGAAACAAAATACTTCCTGCATTGTTGACTTCTAATTGGAGACCATAAAACAGGCAGCTAGCCAAATCAGCCCTTGTGGCTATTGTACAAGTGGACTAAAATGAAGTTCTGACCGTTAGTGGCTGTTTCAGCCAGCAGGTTCAGGGGTGTTATCTCCCCAGGTTCTGGTCAGTTTTCCCCTTGGAGTTTCTAACCCTCAGAATTCCTCCTGCAGGTTCATCCTGAACCTTTTTGTTTTCCCATCCTGCTTTGGACAGGTGGCTCTTATGCACCACTGCAGAAAGAGCAGCACATTTCAGTGGCTAAAATCCTTCCTGTCCACATAATCTTCAAACCAAAGAGTGCTATAGAAATATTTCTGATGTCATTAGGCCTGTGTATTAGGGTTGCTGGCTTCTGGTCCTTCCTCCTCCTGGTGTATTTAAAATGACGTCCCAAGGGTATCGTAAGTGTTAATGAATAACTGTGAAAAGGTTCCTGAGAGAGAGAGAATATTTAATCTCAGCTCCTTGGAGAAAAGGAAGTGTCAGACTCCTGGAGGCGTTAGCAGCATTCCGGAGAAGTTAAAAAGAAGCTTTTGGCCAGCATTGCAATGCCTGAGCTGCTCTTCCACATTTACAGGATGTGCTGACATTGTCAAGTAGCACAGACAGCGAGGGGGAGAACGGGCAGCCGGCAGCAGGACAAGCGCAGGGCAATGCCAACGACAGTGATGACATCCAGACCATTTCCTCTGGCTCCGAGGAAGAGGACATGGACGATAAAAAGAATTCCTCTTCTGGCCTAGGTAGGGGCAGCTGGTGAGGGAGTAGTGGGACTAAACAGGGAGCTCCCTACAGAGGGCAGAGGCAGGAGAACAAAGTTGGTAACATGATGAATGTGTCTGATCCTCGGGCACAATAGGTGCAGCTACATCTTACAAATGCTGATCCCCGTGCACCTGACTCTCGCCTAAATTCTAAGGGAGAGACTGAGCTCTGAAGTGTCTCAAAAGTGACTCAAAGTGGGCAGCTAAAACGAGACTTTTTTTTTAAAGGGACCTGACTTCAATGCTGGTTGCTTGGCCCTTCTTAGGGTATCTCACAGCAAACACCCAGATGAACTAGTAGACATTGACCTTTTAAGCCTGAGATTCTGAAGAAGAGTGATTGCCAGTCAGGGCACAGAAAACATTCAGTGAGGGGATGGGGGTAGGACTCTTGGGTCCCTGCTGCAGAGAGGAGTCAGGATTTTGTCCCAGCTCTAGAAGCTGAGTCCTGAGTGGTTTGTGAGCCTTGGAGGAAACACGACTATTTCTTAGCCAGCCACATTGATTGAGTTAAATGGATTTCAGCTCACCAACTGCCTGCTGTTGTTTTTGAAGTCAGAGCAATATCGCTGTCTTAGACCCTTTAAGGCAGCATGCAGAAAGCACACAGTGAGAATGTCTGTCTATTTTGGCAGGACCAGTTAAAAGGCAAGTGGCTGTGAAATCCACCCGGGGCTTTGCCCTCAAGTCAACTCACGGGATCGCCATAAAATCGACCAATATGGCCTCAGCCGAGAAGGGGGAGAACATGCTGGTGCGCAAAAACACTCGCCAGTTCTACGATGGCGAAGAGTCCTGCTACATCATTGATGCCAAACTCGAAGGCAACCTCGGCCGATACTTGAACGTGAGTTTCCTGTTCCTATGCGCTCTCCCAGGCAGGGCTGCAAAGGGTGAGTGCTGTGTATCCTCTAGGGGCTTCGGCAGGGTTTGATCGTGAGCAAACCATACCCAGGAGTCCCCCTTCTCTTAGGTACGGGCCTACAGATTGGGCAAGGGGCGCAGAGAGCGGGGGACAGAGGATGCAATGGCCCCAAGGCCTGGCCCTTAAAGGGCCTGTGGCTTCTGGCTGCCTCCACTATTGCACAAGCAACCGGGGCCAGAACCCCAGGCAGTGCATTCCAGGAGATCCCACCTTTTGCCCCTGAGGCCTGGCAGTTTGTTGAGCCCTGGCTTTAGGTATCCTTGCCCAAATCTAGCGTCCAAGGCACATGCTGTACTGTGCATTTCAGCCCTGCCGTGGCTGGTGCCATTTGGTGGGGACTGGCCACTGTGGGGTCTGGTGGCTGGAAAGTCAACACCCTTCCACTAGGACGTGAATTGAGGTCGCGCTCTCTCTCTCTCTCCAGATCCACTGCTGAGCTGTCCTAGGGCAGGCAGCTGGACTTGAATTCTCTGGCCCCCTCCAGCCATTCGCAGGCCAACATCATCAACCTGCAATTTGTCTGCTTGAGGCTGGTGTATCTGTTTGACTCTAGATGAGCTTAGCAAGGGGGAGAAACCAGTCAAAGCAGCTCCAGAACAGAGCACATTCCCTCTTGCCGTTAGAGCGAGATGGGGGTGGAAATGGAGGTTTTGAGGACATAGGCTCAGTGTGCTGCTGTGAAATTCACCTGGTACAAAAACAGGATCTTTATATCTTGCAAGGCAGAAGCTGTTCCTTGGAGTAAACGTCACTGTGTGATAAACACACACCTTGGGGCTCACTCCATGTCGTACGTGTTTTCAGTGGATTTCAGTCTGATTCAGGGGCTGAATATCCCTGTTTAAAAACCCTGCCTGCCACAAGTGCCTGGTCATAAACTGGTTTCTCTCGTCCCTTCACAGCATAGCTGCAGCCCCAACCTGTTTGTGCAGAACGTCTTTGTGGACACTCACGATCTCCGTTTCCCTTGGGTTGCCTTCTTCGCGAGCAAGTAAGTGAGCGGACGCCACCTGCGCAGAGGAGGGCTGCGCTTGTTGCTTTTTTTTGTTCCTGATGCTCCACGCGGTTTAAAACTTCCCCGGGCAGCAAGTCCCCTTCAGAAGTTTTACCAGGGGCTTCTGCTCTGTGGCTGCTAACATGGTCTGCTGACCAGAGCTGGGGTTGGGAAGTCAGAGCTTCTGGCTTCTCTGAACCCCATTGTTGGCTTGTTGTGGCCAAGACTTTCAAGGCCACACGATGCCGTTTAGGCCAGTCAGAGCAGAGCCCCAGCGGCTGTTTGGTGCCCTTGGAAAGGGGCGTCCCGCTAATTAACAGTGATACTGCTGCTCTCCCAGGCTGTGCAGCTTCACCTTGAGTACTTACGGCCTCCACTTGTCACACATGAGCACCTCAGGTGCCAGGATGGGGGCTATTACGCCCTTGATGCACATGAGGCCTGAAGTATGGTCTGTCTGTGGCAAGACAAGGAATTAAATCCTGGTCTCTTGAGTCACAAGCTAAGGCTCTAACTGCTAAACTGTTCTGCCTCTGAATCCTGTAACAAAACATATTTGAGCAACCTTCACTTTCTGCAGTTTTCCTGAAAAGCTGCAGTGATGGCAGTAGCAGAGAAACCTGTTCAGCTCACAGCTTCTGTTGGGCAGGCTGCTGCTGTGAAATGCTCCTCTTCCCTCAAGGCTGGGGGCAGGGCTGAGGCCTGGCTCTCACATGTGAGCTTTGCTGGCTGCAATGCACACACTCAACTCTCCTGGCAGCACAGCCAGCAACTGCATTCCCTCTGCTAGTGCAGTAACACAGCTGCTTCCCTCCCTTTACAGGAGGATACGAGCTGGCACTGAGCTGACCTGGGATTATAACTACGAGGTGGGCAGCGTGGAGGGCAAAGAGCTCCTGTGCTGCTGTGGAGCTATTGAATGCCGAGGCCGGCTGCTGTAACCCTGCTCTGGGAGAACACAGGCTGCTGGCCCTGGATCCCCCAGGGTGCCGATTGTTCTGAGCCAGGAAGAGGTTGATTCTCAACCACAGGCCTTTTTGGACCACCCCGCTCCTGCACAACCCCTTGTCTGGGAGGGTGAAGTACTGTGTTTCAGTTTGAGCTGTTTTTAACTACACCCTGTTTGTAAATGTAGCTGTTACAAAGCTGGTTCTGGTGGCTTAGTGCTACCCCATTCACTTGAAAATAGGCCTGAGGGTACAAGGACCACAACACTATCAGGCTAAGACATGGAGGAGCTTGGCTGCACAGGAAGGACTGAGTGCCAGCCATCTTCCAACATGCTGTGGTCTGCTTTCACTGTGACTTGAGGAGCAGACATTCACCAAGCCACAAGAGACTTAAGACCCCTGACATGATGACAGCCCCATTTGAGCATGAAACGCACTAGGCAGCAGTACTTAAGGATTCCGTACTTTGGCATTTGAGAGCCAACTTCTGTTGCACAGTCAGGAGCAGTATATTCTCAAGTCCATCAGATTAGCAGCATTGGTAACTAGTGAAGCATTTCAGAGGCCAGTGGTAGAACTTCCCATGGGGCAGCCTCAGTGGCATATTGCAGAATACACGGGTGAGGCTCTGTGGGAATGGACCAATGTTGGATTTAGCTCAGATGACAGTGTAATAATAAAAAAAAAAAAAAAAAAAAAAAAAAAAACTGACTTGTCATGAAAACCAGGCTGCTGTTGAAAGCAATGTGTGCTTTTTTTCTTAAGCAAACCAACCACAAATAAATGCTGCCACCCTGAAGTGGATTGTGGCTTGCTCTTGGGAAGGCCCAGTTCTAAAGCTGTTCCTTGAAGTGATGCTATTTATTGGCTCAGGTAGTGGGTGAACTCTTCAGGAAGCTGAGCCAGGCTGGCTTTTGCACAAGTGGTTAGACAGTTCCTTGAAGTGACCTGGCTTACTAGAAATGGGTCCAGCTTTGCTGTGAATACAGAAAGGAAGGTCACAGAGGGGTACGTGCATTAATCTGTAAGAGTGGACAAGGCCTAACAGATTTACTTGAGCATCAGCTTTTTTTGGGTAAAAGCTACTTTGTCAGATGCAGCTAAGTGGCTTTTACCCACAAATAGTGATGCCCAAATAAATCTTAACTTTTAAAGTGTGATAGGACTCCTCATTTTTGCAGAATGAAAATTCAATAAAAGTGTGTCTGATCTAAACTTCTTTTCCTGCCCCTCACTAGTGTTATTTCTGTGGGTTTGAGCTTCCTAAGTCTGTACAGCAGGTAAATGAAAGTCAAGGCATGGGATTTTGTGTAGGAACCAATAAAGCATTCCCAAGAGCTATTACTTAGGACAGTCTAAACTTCTATACAGCTGTTCCCAGAAGGGAAGAGAATGATTGTGTAACTGGACAAGGAAGGGAAGTGCCGACCTCTGACTCTTCAAAACAAGTGTGTAACTCCACTAATTCCCTAAAACCTAAATACTCTGCCAAGGAACTGCTACCTTTTGTAGTAGCCATGTTGGTTCCAGGGTAGGGTATTTAGTGTGTCTGAGGATATTTTATGGAACCAACTTTTGTCACCCTGCCTGGAGCTACAGCTAGAAGTGGCAGTTTTAGTGCCTTCCTAAAATACCTTCCAAATTGTAGAGACAGAGCCTGAAGTGGTGAAGTCTAGTCACTTTCACAGAAGGTGGGTGCAGGAGGGGCCAGGCTCCAGCTGTGCTGCAGCTGGAAGGAGGAGGCCTGGCCCCTCCAGCACGCTTAGCAGCTGGGCAAACATGCAAACACTTCTTGTCTGTTTTGACCTGCTCATTAGGTTTCTCAGAGTCATTCTAAGCCTTCCAGACCAAAGGGTTCCAGCAGCAGGTGAGCACACACTCTGCCTCCTTTGAGCTAACCTGGGGGCTGCTCCCAAAACAGGTGACAGCTAAGTGTTGCTCCATGCCTTACCTGTTTTGCTTTAGTTGTAGGTACTGTAGTCTGCCGCTAGGCAGCCAGAGAGAGGGGTGGGGGATTTCCTTGGTAAAGGGTTGGAAGCATGTTGGCCCTAGGCTGTTTGCCAGCAGCTGGGAAGTGGTCACAGGGAATGGATCACTTGTTGGGTCCCTGTTCATTCCCTGTAGGTCAGCTGTCATTAGCCCCTGTTGCCTGAGTTCAGGACAGTTGGTCTGACCCAATACCATGTCTGCGAGAGGTGATGCTGAGCAATTAAAAAAAAAGCCCCCCACACATCTGTGGAGGCTCCCTCTGAGTTAGTAGGCATGATCCCCTTTCCTGCTCCAGGGAAACTGAGCCAAGAACTCCCAAGAGGAATGCCACCCCTGCTAATGGGGGAAGGAGACAGGTTTGCTTTTGAAGTTTTACAGTAGTTACCTTGCCTAGGCCAGCTGAAAGCTCCTCCAGTCAATGTCTGCCATCCAGCCAGTGCGGTGAACTGCTCTGCAATACAAGTGCTATTAATAGCACCATCAAATTGCAGTTCCTTCTCCTCAAGCTGCTTGTAGGAACAGCTGCCAGGAGCTAGAGTAATGCTTCAACTGTAACCTCAGAGGGCTGCAGAGGTCACTTTTCTTGGACAAGGGAGGCTAATTTTGGTAAAAAGTGGGACGAGATCCACAACAGAGCTGGGCAATAACTGGGGGGGTACAAATCCCAGGTTTTGGTTCATGGCCAAGGGGGTGTGGGATGGAGGTTGGATGCAGAAGGGAGCTTGGGACTAGGGAGTGGGGTCAAAGGAGGTGGCAGGGTAGCCAAGTGTAGGACATAATCCTGGCAGGGAAGAGGGCATAGTGTTAGAGGCAGGCTTCCTGGGCCTCCCCCAGCAAAACCTCAGCTGCGATGACTACAAACCAGCCACTGAGAGCTGCAAAATTCTGCTATGCTTCTCCAGCTCCCACTGGGCAGTTTGCTAGGGGCAGGCTGGATCCAATCCTACAGGCCTTTTCTTGCCCACCCTACCTGCCCAGGCTCTTAAAGGCCAGACTTTCAGATGCTCCCCACAATGATCAGTGGGTCACACTTGTGGTGCCAGTGGACTGAGCTCACTGGAAAATTTAACTGCTTTTTGTGATGCCTTTAAAAATGGGGGCTCATCCGTTTTTGCCTTGGGAGGCTGATAGCGTCCACATTACCACCACAAGAGGATGCTCCTGGAAAACCACACCTGCTCAAGTCTTGCAAGACTAAACAGAACTGCAAAAAAGCTGTTACATACATTTCACACTGAACCAGACCCCTCCCCTGGGCTGGAGGGACACAGGGTGAGACACCAGCAGGCCTGTTTTTACCGAAGTTTTAGTTTTATTTAACTTTTTATAAATTTTAACTTTTAAAAAACATTTTGGTCTGAAGTTAGGTTAATGGTCCTTGTCTCCAGCCCCTCTGGCTAACCTGGAAAGTTTACTGCCTTCAGCATTTCAGCCCCCACTGAATGGTTTTACAGGAAAGATGCTGGGGGCCAGTTCCTTTTTGTACTTAGTCCTAAGCTTTAAAAAATAAATAGAAAATAACTTTCTAATTTGTCCATTTAGAAGCTGGGAGGAGGGGAAAACGTCTACCAGGGTGACAAGACTGGACTAGATCATTAAGGGTGATCAGAACCCACTTTTGCAGAGCAAAGAAGTGGGATGTATTAAATCACCACTGAAATAGGTACTAGGTAGTGTTTAAGATGCCCCACTTCCTTCCAGTAATATTCAATAGTGTTGTCTAATAAATCAGCTATTAATACCCAGACTATTTCATCTGGCCTCTCTCCCCCACCCCCCACTTCATCGTAAGTCACCCAATCCCTCAGGTGTGCCATTGTGGAGAGCTGTAAACAGAGCACTGTCTGCTCTCCCTTCATGCACCCCAGAGCAAGTCAGGGAGCAAAGGGTATGCTGGGAAGCCAACGGCCAAGGCTCTGACCATTGTTCACTAGCTGGGGCAAGTGGCAAAGTCGAAAGGAGGGGGGGGGGGGGGGGACCAGGGCCGCCTTTCAAAACTAGACCCACTTCACAGGCAGAGCTTGTAATCATCTCAGTCCCTGACCTCCTACCCTCTGCTGATGGCTCCCAGAAGGGCCTGAACAGGCTTAGAATAGCTAAGGGGCAGAGCTGAAACTGACAGGATGGTCTCCGGTTTGCCTAGGGTCTGATGTCATGGCTCCATGCCCCCTCTGCCGCTAAAGAGGGCCTGCAGTCATTTCAAAAAGAACGAGTGAATCTTTGCAACTTGATCCAAGCGCTCAGAGGACATTAAGGAGACAACAGAGTTCTGCTTTGTGCGCCTTATTTCCACCAGCAACAGAGCTACGGAAACACCAAAAAAAGAGCAACTAGAGAGGCACTGAAGCCTTGCCTCAAACAGACTGGAAAGGAACTGGCACCAGCTCTCTGCGTGTGTAAGAAACAGAACAAAACCAGCGAGTATTCTGCCACCTCTCCCTCATGCAGCAATCTGGCTGTGAGCACAAGAGCCTTCCACTGAGCTAGACTTCGGGGATAGGGCCCGATGTTCTTGGGGAAGGGAAGCCTTCCACCCGAGTTGGATGGTGAGAATAGAGACAGGACACTACTAACGGGTGGTGGCACAAAAAACTCCCCCCCTCCCCCCAAAGTTGGCACATTTCCACCTGCAGTGACAGAAAACGCCTGGAATTACGCTTTCCCAGCACCTGTAAGTTTTGTGCTGGCACTGCAGGATCCATTCCTTTAGCCTCCCCCTAGACGGGTCAGCTATTCCCACGAGCCCAGTTCTGAGGAGAGAAGAGGGGGAGTAATTCCTTAGAGGAAACAGGAGGGAGACCCTTGGACTGTAGCTGGTGGCACAGTGGCGCTGACGTTCAACATTTTGGCCTCAGCTCACGCCTGTGGTGGTGGGGCCGGGCAGCGAGCTGGCGACACATCCACCAGCACCTGGAATCAATCGGTTTTCCGGTGGTTGTTGTTTAGGACGGGGTGCCCATTGGAGAGGGGCCCGTTCTTCATCACTTCCTCTTCCTCCTCCGTGTTGTCCGTCTCATCGCGATCGCTCCTCTCGTCTTCCACAACCTGGTAGGGTTGACAAGCAAGGAACTTCACGAATTGCACTAAAGCGGGGAGTAGGCAAGAGCTGGGTGGGACTGGGTCTCAGGCTGCTGCTGAAATCACCCAGGCCAGGTCCTTGCCAGTGTTTAGAAGCCTAATTCCCATGGCAAATCAGTGGGAGAGAGGGGTCTGGATTACTGAAGACCTGGATCCAAGGCTTTCCTCGGCTCTCAAAAAGGCAGTAAGCAGCCCTAGTGCTCACCAACACCCCGTCTGCCTCTCCCATGGGAATCTTTATGCACTGCTGCACCACAAACCAACCAGCACCCCCATGATAAACACCCCATCATTGTCCTGTTATTCTTCCCATTAAGACAGACAAGAGCCACCCCCCCATGGATCTGAAAAGGCTCCCATCCCTTGCACTTCCCCAGTCACCCCTTTTGCTTCCCTCCTAGCCCCGGGTTCCAATGTAAGTGAAGGGTGACTTGAAACAAACACACGTGACAGAGAACCTGCCTTTCCAGTTATGAACTTGTGGGCCATGCGGATGATGAGATATGCCCAGAAAATATGCAGCGACTGCAGCACCACCATCATGAAGTTGAAGAAGTAATAGCCAAAGAAGGGTGGGTACAGGTCCAGGGGATAGACCACTGTGCAATGCATGATCCTAAAGGGAAAGGCAACAGACTTCAGGCACATTCACAGTACTGAAAGTGGGGTGGCTACAGGCCCCTCCTTGCTCTTGTGACTCACAAGCCAAAACGAGCAGCAGGACCTAGCAGCTAGCAGCCCAGCCTGAGATTCAAAAGTCCTGGGTTCTGTTCCTGGCTCTGCCATGTACCAGGAACACCAGCTTGGCCTCCTGGAACGTCACCCACCAGCTAGTTTTACCCTCCCCCAACCCGCAGTACACCAGCCGCCTTGTGTACGTAGTCAGAGGCCGGCGCAGTCGCTCACCAGAAGGGCAGGATGACCAGGCGTGTGATGATGAAGACAGCAGCGAACACAATGAAGATGTTGTTGCAGGTGTTCTTCCAGCCAGCATAGTTAAACATCTTGGCAGACTGTGGGGCAAGAGACCACAGCAACAATGAGCTCTAGTGCCTTTGAGGGGTGGGAGATAGAGGGGGGCCTGGGCTTTGGGAGACTCAGCTGAGCCACTGTCTCTGGTGGGGGGCTCTCCCACTTGTCACAAGGGTCACAACCCTGCCCTTCCCCCCGCTCCTCATCAGTCTCCCCAGGGGCATCTCATACATACAGACAGCCCTGCTCAGAGCACGGGACTAGAACCCCAGCCCTGCTACCAGCAGCCACATGGTTTGCTTTGCAGGCAGGGACCATGTTTGGAGTGTGGCCACCAGCAACAGATGGAGCCTCTTTGAGCCTCTGTGTCTCAATGAAATGCATGTTTCACATCAAGCATATTGCTGCAGCACCTAGGAGGTCCCGGTGTGCCAGGTACTGCCCGCGCACACAAGGCAAGACCAGCCCTGCCCTAAGGAGCTCAGAGTCCAAACAGACCAGAGATAAGAATTGGGACTCCTGGATTCTGTGCCTGGCTCAGTGGGGCAGAACCCCACTTCTCCCAATGGGAGTTGGTTCCAGTGGTTTCCTATGGCAATTCACACCAACAGAGGTGCCCTGCTAGGGTCCTGCTCTCACTGCACTCGCAGCTGCGTAGTACATCAGCCATGGGCACCGGGGGGGGGGGGGGGGGGGAGGGAGGGGGTGTGTGTGTGTGTGTGTGTGTGTGTGTGTGTGTTGGGTTTGTTTGTTTTGCACTGCTGGGGAATGGGGCTGCCCCTCTCTCACCTCCAGCAAGTAGTCAGAGGAGTCATGCAGGGCCATGATCAGTGTCCCTGCCCGGATGTAGTTGGCAAACCAGGAGAAGCTGATCAGGATGATGGTGGCCACATGGTGGATGATCTGCTCTTTGAAGTCCTGGCCAGTAAGCAGGGGAAGAAGAGAGAGTTAACCCCTACAACACACACATGGCGGGACCCTGGGCCAACCCCACCTGTTCCAGGCCCTGCCTGGCCAAACCTTCTAACCCTCTCCCCAGCACACCAACCAGACCCTCCCTGCCCAGACTGGACTCCCTCCCTCAGCTCTGGATAAACAATCCCACCCTTGGGAGGCAGATGTGCCCCCCCGCGGGATGGAGAAATGGGGGATTGAAGAGGAGCTGCCTGGCGATCACCATCCTGTAAGTGTGTGGGGGCACATTTCAAGTGCCAGGGCTGGTGAGGGGCACTAGTTGCCCTATGGGGCTATCAGAGGAGGAACCCCAAGTAGAAGCCCTCTGAGACCCTCTCCTCCCATGTCCCAGAAGCCTAAGACCGACCAGGCAGAGACAACTCTCTTTAGACCCTGCCTCTGTGGCAGCAGGAGGGCCAGCCCACAGCTCCCAGATCTCATCTCCATTCGGCAGCAGGCCAGGACTGGGTATACACGCTGGTCTCCATTCATCCCACCCCCACCCCACATTCCCAGAGACATCTCCCTCTTCCACAGCCAGGCCCATGGGGAGATGGTTTACCTTCCGCTTCACATCAGAGGCGATGCTGAAGAGCAGAGACCAGTAGAATGACAGCTCGATCATGTAGTACCAGTACTGAGATGGCAGTGTGGTCTGCAAAGCAAACGGGACCAGAGAGCAAAACATAAGACTGCTCTGCTGAAGCATATGCACACCCTGTACTGGATGGGATCAGTAGGGCTCTGCTGTGTGTCACATTCCCTATACTGCATAGAGCTAATGGAAACTCTCTTGCAGCTCAAGTGGTAAGGACATGAGCTTTGGAAGCAGGAACCTTATTTTTCCTAGGTGGCCACAAGCAGCCTATTGCACTAGCCCAGTGACTCCTTAGACCTCCATCCAAGGAGATACCGGCCACCAAGTGGTTGCCAGGTAACCATCCCAACTTGGACGCAAGCGCACCAATGGCCGGGCATCCCAATGAAGCTGGGAGGCCATGCTGCCTTTCACTGGCTGTGCAGGCAGCTACGCTGCAGGCTGGACTCACTCTGCCAAGGGGTGCTAACACTGAGAGCAGGCACCCCTTGCATGCTGGTCTCACCTGGATTGGGTAGCCTTTCCACACCTCCTTTAGGTCATAGAACCAGGGCTTCTGCCAGGAAAAGTGGGAGGGGGGAGAGAGCAGAGGGTTAGCAGGGCAACTTGGCCAGCAGGGGCAAGAGGCCAGGAAGGGGTCAAAACGGCAGTTCTTACTTACATCCACTATGACGGCCATGCCAGCAATGAAAGCAATAAGGTAAAAGGTGAATCGCCAACTGGAAAAAGGAAGCAGATGGTTCTCACCAGAGGAGCGGGGCGAAGGGAGAGGGCACATGGCACGGGAAGGGCAGGTGGAGAACCCCAGGCGCTGGGAGCCAGCCCAGGGAGATGGGGTTGAAGAGCCTGGCTGGGTTGTCAGGGCCCCTTCAGGTGTCTCTCGTGATCTTGCAGGGACAGAGCCCTGTGCAATGCTCTGGGGAAAACTGGGGGGAACCCTGCAGCAGCGCACGCTGCAGTGTAATAGCTCTGGGTCAGACAGCCCCTTGAACCTGTCTCTCTTGCCTCTCCTTGGAACCAGGGCCCAGCAGGCCTGGAGCAGCACTCACAACAGGCATCAGCCCGGGGTGAGAGAGGAAAAGCCTCTACGGCTCCCCTCCTGCACACACCTCCTGCTCAGCCCGGGCTGTTCTGATGCAGCACATGGGGGTGCTGCCCCAAATGGAATCCCAGGACCCTGTGAGCTGCTGTTCTAGTGCTTCCATCCCAGAGGTTCTCTTAGCCAGCACTGGAAAACCACCCACCCACCAGCCCCTGCCAGATCTCACAGTGAGAGCCCCAGGCCTGCCCTGTGGACCCAGTTCAGGGAGTCCTGAGATCCAACGGGGTGCGCTGCAGGGTCACTGTAGTCACCAGGGCCTCATCGCTGCATGGCTGGGCAAGGGGCACCGGACCCTTACCTGGCCTCCCGGAACTTCTTGAGCAAGCTGGGCCTGTCCTGGTTGCGCCTGCGTCGGAACCAGCGCTCCACCTGCCGGACTGTACAGCCACTCTTCTTAGAGAGCATCTCCACATCACCCTGAGAAGGATGGGAGAGACCCCCCGAGCGGTTACTAGGCTCCGGGGCAGCTGGGCTAGACCACAGGGCAATCAGGGACCACCTGTGCCAGGGCAAGCAGAGGACATCTGCCCACAATGAGGTATGCGGTGGCGAGCCTGCCAGGCCCTGGTGCCTGCAACCAGGGCTGTGCAATGGCAGCTTGTGCAGAGCACCCCCTGGTCGCCGTGCTCTCGTGAGCCCAGGTATTGACCACAGCAAAGGCACCAGGGAGGAGGACACTGCTAGCCCATAAGCAACTATCCAGGGGCCCAGGATGGCCCTCAGCTGATGCTGCTGCAGCATCGCTGCTCTTGAGCTAGCTAGACTGGGTGTGTCCACATCTGCTGCACTCCCAGCCCCCAGTTACAACACAGCCAGGCCCTGGAGACAGGCCAGGCATGCCGGGCCCAGGGCTGCTTTGAGCTTTCAGAGCCAGTGGCCACAATGACTGGGCGGCATTAGCACCTGTGAGAGCATGAAGGTGACAGCACATGAGCCAAACCAGCTCCTCTAACCTGCCCTCTGTGACCCTGCCCCACTTGCACGTGGCTTCAGCAAGTACCCGCACCAGCTATCCCATGCAGAGCTCAAACGGTGCTCCTCGTTTCCAGCCCACCCCTTCCTGCTATTCCAGTTCGGAGCCCCTCACCCTCCCCAGCTCTGCCAGTGCCCTCACTCCCACCTGGCAGCCCCCTGCAATCCCAGCCTTGGGCTCCTCCCTCTGACGCCAGCTGCCCGCCAGGCACAAGACAGTGCCCGCAATGATTCATAGTGGACCCCACCCCACTGGGGGAAAAGACCAGGGCCTTGGCCCTGCATGACTAAACCTCACACACAAGCACCCCCAGCTCCAACGGCAGCTGCTCAGCTCGCCTCCTGGTTTCTCCCAACACCTCCAGCCAGTTCATTTAGTGTCACATTAACACCCCAGGCACCTGGCAAGCCCTGCACAAGTCAGCTCCCAGGAGAGAGGGCAGCACCTCATGGCAACCCCAGGCAAAACACGCCCCCCCCGGGCGCCAACCCCTACCTGCTTGGGTTGTTTCGTGGATGCAGCGTAGAACTTTTCTAGCACGGGGTTCGGTGTGGCTTTTAATCGGATCTTCTCCTTGACATTCAAAAGCCCAGCTAGCGGGGTAGCCACATACCTGGCAGTGGGGCCAATGGGTGAGAAAAACAGGGAGCACAGGCAGAAAGCAGCCGGTTAGAATAATGCTTTCGAACAGGGGGGTCCTTCCCTTTCTGGCGATTTGGCCTTGTTCTAATATGGGGCTGCAGTTGGGAAAAGGGAAATGCCGCTTTGCACTGGGGGGAAAGTGTTGCCCAGTGGGTACAGCACTGGGCCTAGACCAGGCATCACAAACTCACCGCCCACGTGCTACCTACGGCCTGAGCACTTCTACAATCTGGCCCAGGCACAGCTGCCAGCATGTGACTCCTTGTTGCCCTGCGGGGGGAACACGTCCATAACCTTCCTCCATGTCCCTACCCCATCTCTCCCCACCTTACTCCGCTCTGCCCCCACATTGCGCCCCTTCCCTCACGCCCCTTCCCTGAGGGATGTGACCATGGGCATTCCCAGGGTGAGGGGGGCCTGGCGCATGGCAGGAAGTGCGGTGACTGGGCTAGCCTGGGAGACGGCAGCAGAGGGGAGCAGAGCAGGCTGCTGTGATGCTCTGCCTCCCTGCAGTGAGTGGGCGGCGAGGCAGGGACTCCTTCTGCCTGCCCCAGTCGACTCAGGGCCCCACCGCTACAGCCAGTGCAGGGGAGTGTCCAGTCCCTAGGATAGTTGGAATAGTTACCACAGAGTGCCCCGCTCCCGCCCACAGAGCTGCCACGTTGAACCATCCTATGAATGGGAAGGGTCTGTGCACGCTGCTGGGGGCCACAAGGTTGTTGTGGCAGGGATGCAGAGCCAGCAGCCTGAAGCTGCTCTAGCCCCACTGTGCTGCCAGTGGTGAGGGTGCAGGCCCTCTGTGGGTTTTAAGTCACCTGGGGGTAGCAGGCAGGGCTGTGAGGAACATGCAGAAACCCCCCCAGGAATCTCTCCAGCAGGGGTGCCCGCGAGGAGGATTTGAGGACTGGCACCGGCCCAAAGGTACAATGCGTTTGGGAAGGAGACCTGGGTAGTTTAGCCACTGGCCTGCTGAGTGACCATGGCCATGTCAGGGCACCTCTGCACTTCAGTTTCCACATCTGTACAAGGGGACAATGATGCTGCTCTCCAGTGTGAAGTGGCACAGAAGAGCTAGGACGAGTTCTTGCAGCGTGAGCTCTCTGGGGCAACATCTGCCACCATGGGGCTCAGAGGCTCATGTAATACTCCTAATTATTAAACTGTAACTCTTCAGGCCTAGAACTGCATCACCCTGTATTCGAGTAGCTTCTGGCAGACACGCTGTTATTGGTCAGCCAGTAGACACCCTCATAATGCAAATCTACACAGATAATCGGTTCTCTCTTCCAACCTGACAGCCCTGGGATCACAACTCTGATGCCACCCATAGTCACCAGCAAGAATTCTGCTGGGCAGTGGCCACTAGGCAGCAGTTAGACCCACATTAGACAGCAAACCTACCTGGTCGAAAGAGGTGCAGCTACGCACTGCATCCTTCCCATTTTACAGATGGGAAAACTGAGGCATGGGTGGAAGCCAGGAGAGAAATGGACTTATTCCCATGTCATACAGTTAATGAGAACAGAATCCAGGATTCCTGGTTTCCAGCCTCCCCATCTCTAAGACAACTCCTCTCCCACAGCTAGGGACAGATCCCAAGAGTCCCGACTTCCAGCAAGTAGAGACAAGGGTCAATCCTAAGACCTGTCAGATGGAGGTGACTGGGGAAGGAAAGGATTAAAAATGAGAGTATACGGTCTGAACTGACATCTGTGGGGAGAGAGAGAAAGCAAAACAGAGGGAAGAAAAGAAAGGCTCAGAGGGAAAGATGTGATTGACGTTCAAAGTGTAACCATATCTCAGGGTATGTCTATAGTTACCGGGAGTTGGACACACCGTGATGGATCTTTGGGAGCTCACTTTTGCCATGTGTAAAGACGCAGGAAAATAGATCTCTTTGGGCTCAGCCATCAACACTGGTGCTCCATGCCACAGTGTGGAGTAAGGGACACCACAATGTGCCGGAAGAGCCCCGATCAACACTAGTATGTGGTGGGGGGGGTGGAGGGGAGCCGAGTTAGTCTGTATCTTCAAAAACAACAGGAAGTCCTGGGGCACCTCATAGACTAACATCTTGTGGAGCAGGAGCTTTCATGGGCAAAGACCCGCTTTGTCAGATACATGAGTGGGGGAGTTCCAGAGGAGGGTTTAAAGAGGGGGTCCCAGTCAAAAGGAGAGCCAGAGCTGCCCAGGTCTGTTCAGTCATGGTGATGTGGCCCATCATCAGCAGTTAATGTGGAGCTGTGGCCACATCCTGCTTGACTGAACTGACTTGATTTCTCCTCTCTTGATGTTCACAACTCCACATTAACTGCTGATAATGGGCCGCATCCTCCGTGACTGAACAGACTTGGTCAACCATGGCTCTCCCCTTGATCTATACTAGGGCAGAAAGTCAATTCTGATATGTTGATTCTAGCTTTGCTAATGGCATAGCTAGGATTGACTTTGCTCCCTAGTGTAGACGAGGCCTAACTGAGAGGAGAGGAAAATGAACAGGTGACAGGAAAGAGAAGGGGGAAAGAGACAGTGGCTGGGAAGTGAATCCACCCTTTGTTACCCAGAAGAGGTCTCCAACCACCTACTTCTCAGTGGGAGGCCGCAGCTTTCACTCAGTGAAGTCAGGCATCCTAGGCAGTTCACTGACAACGTGAGGAGACATCCTGGAGCAACCCAGCCCCCTTTTCTCCCGCTTCCCGCTGTTTCCGCCTCCCAGCTGCAATCCCGGCAAGATGTCCTCATCGAACTTGAGGCACGCGCACCACACGGGCAGGCAGCTCCCGACGGAGCCCCGCCCACCCCCGTGTATGTGCTCAATCCCCCAACAAAGCAAGCTCTGTTCTCTTCTCTCCATTCATCACCGGGGGTGGTTTATACAACAAACTGCTCTTTAATGCCTCGGCCCAGCTGTCACTGCCTCAGCCCTCAGCATTGCTGAGATACTCGGGATCGGGGGCCAGGGTGCACAATGGGAGCATTTTGCTGTGCTGCCTGGGATGGGTACAGATAAATACACTCCACACGCTCTGTACTCCTAGAAGCTAGGAGGTTAGAGACCATCCACCAGGCTTTATCTCACTCCAGAGGTCAGTGCAGGTCACAGCTGAAGGTTGCTTTGTGCAGTCTGGATTTGGGACTTGCTAGCATGTGGGAGGGAGGGTGAATGTAAATGAAACAAGGAGCTTCCCTCCACTTCACGTACAGCCCCACTCAACTGAGATCTGATCCAATGTCCATACACTGGACTCCGGACTCCTGGGTTCTGCTCGCAGCTGTGGATGGGGAAAGAGGTCTGTTGAGTTAGAGAAGGGGCAAGAAGGCAGGACTCCTGGGTTCAGTTCCTGACTCTGGGAAGGGAGTGAGGTGTAGAGATTTGAATGGGGGCCACATTTTTTAACTCGCTCAGGCACATGAACAAGGTCAGGGTTTGCAGAAGCCCTGAGCAGCGAACACTGGGAAAATACATCCCCAGTGGCCTAGGGTTAAAACTAAGCTTTCTCCAGGGCTGGCCATTCGCTCACTGTCCACCAGGAGGAGCTCCTCAGGGCATTCCCTGCAGCAGCTGGAGCCAGGATGCAGGGATGGATGGTGCTGATCTGGCCCCCCCCAAGGCACTCACATTTCGAAGACATGCCGGACGATGAGGAAGAGGAAGGCTAAGGGGATGGTGATGTAGAGGTCTGAGGCCTTGGCGTAGATCCGCCCATTGCGGTCTTCCAGGTCTGCCCAGGTCAAGTTCACTGGCAACCAGAGCCGGTCCCACCAAAAGTAATTGTATAATGTCTGGAACATCCTGCAGGGGGAGAGACAAGGAGTCTTGCACTCATGTTCCCAGGTTATTTCTGCTTCATGGCTCCCTGTGTCTCCTACCCTCGCCCGGGCCCCACTAGCAAAGCCCCTGCCTCCACCCCCTGGATTCCCAGCACCCAGATTACATGGAAGCAACATGGATGCACATAGCTCATCACCGCTCACAGTGCCAGTCCTGAGATCCCTCCTCTCAAAGCACAAGCCCCTTCCTGCCCCACAGCAGGAGAATCGCCTTAAGCCCTATGGTGCTAAGGACACGTGGGAAAGTACATGATGCGGGGGGGAGGGGGAACACTGCAGCCATTTAAACACCATGTGGCAGTTTACCACAGCAAGAACCTCATATCTGACCAAAATCACAGAGGAAATCCAGGGAAGCCAAGTGTGGAGGCTCTTGAGTTAAAAGGCTCTATAATGACTGCAGATGGTCAGGGTTGGGCCAGATGTACGCAAGTTCACATGCTACATTCAACTCAAGACACTAAGCATAGTTGTCTGAGTCAGTCCTTTGGAGCTGGGGTTGGCTTTTTTTCCTGCCTGTCCAGCACCTAATGCTAGGGTGTCCCCCATGGTGAACCTACATGTTACTGCAGAACAGCTGCGTCCAACACAGGGCTTCTGGCCCACACAGCCTTTTAATCCAGCCCATGGAGCCTCCAGCAGTGCCATTTCGAAAGCCAGCTGAGCAGCTCCGAGTCACATATGGCTCTTTAAGGAGCCATTTGCAGCTCCGGACGCTGCCACCTGATGACTCCTCTGGCTCCCTGCCCTGCCACGCTGAAAGAATAGAACTGAATTTAATTGATTTAATGGTCGGCAGGAAGGATGTGGACTTTAGACCAATTAAATTGAGTCCCATTATTTCCGCGTGGCATGGCAGGGAGCTGCACATGCTGCAGGTGGGGGAGGGAGTAGGAGGGCGCGGGGAGCCACACAGCTGTGCTCAGAAGGAGACAGTGGCCTGGCTAAGGTGCAGCGGCAGGGTGGCAGCACCCAGAGCTCCTGTATAAGGTAAGTTAATCCTGGGTTTGTGGCTGAGAGGGGTTAAGACTGGAGGTGGGGTGGAGGGGCAGGTTTGGGGCTATTTTGTGTTCAGCCCCAGTATATGTAAAAATTTGCCACGTGGCCCCAATAAAAAAAGGTTGGGCACCCCTGCTGTAGAACAAACATCAGTAGGAGGCACCCTGCCAAGAGTGTTGGCTGTGTGTTATCACACCGAGGGCATTTACCCAGCTTGGAGAGGGATTAGTGGCACTGCCCACGATCTCAGGCCTCTGCAATCTCCAATTCTGCTAGCAGCACAAATGCACCCAGCTCTGCAACTATCCTTCACTCACCTCCATGCACAATTCCAGTTACTAACCTGTTCCCTCTCCCTCCCTGACCCACCCTTTCCAGGTGTAGGCAACTGACATTCTGCCGGGATTCAGAACGGGGAGGCTGAACTGTGGCCTTCCCCAGAAAGACCCCAACCATGACACACAGGCACCTGGGCAAATAGACCCAAGTTCTTTGAGAAAACTCTCACCTCAGACCTGAAAAACTCACTACACCAAACACATCTTACAGGATATTCATCCATCAAGAGGAAGCTGTAAGGAGTCTAAAGAAAGCTCACAACTTGTCAAGTTCGCGACTGCACAGGTACCAGTATTGACTAATGTATTTCTATTGACTGTATGCTTTATGCACTTGGAGTTTAAAAAAAAACAAAACAAACACAACAAAATCAGTCAGTCACTGGGAAACCAGTTTCGGGGATGGTCCGCACATGCAGGAAGGTGTTGTCCCTCTTCCACTATACAATCAGTGATGTAACGCAAGCTTCCATTGTTTAGCCTTGCACCATAAAAACAATCCAAACCGCTTGAAGGTGGAAAAGGAGCATAGCAAGAGGACCCAGAATGGAACAGAACAGCTTCAGTGTAATGCAGAGGACAGACAGGTTCTTTGGATCCATTCACAGAGGAAATCCCTTGGGAAGCAGGGGGGTTTCATGAACACTTAGATCCTGGCTCCAGTGAAGCCAGCCCACTCTGCACCAGGATAAACATCCGGGAGGCTGTGAAGGGAGGGTGGGGGGGAAACCAGACATCATCCGCTAGAGAAGGAAACAGCTGATCTATGCTGATCCAGCTTTGCATTGTGTTTTGGATTGTAACCTCTGCACCGCTTACTCTTGTTTCTAGTTCAATCTCTATTCTCTCTTGGACAAACTGGCTTTGGTTTTATTAGATAGCTCACCAGTGCACAATGGTTAAGATAAACTACAGGCGGGGGGGCAGGGGAGCTGAGATCTCTCCGAGTTCCAGGGACTGGATATCCCAGAACGATTCAAAGGGCATCTTGGACTGGGGTACGTCTCTTCGTAACTGGCAAGGTGAAGACAAGGCTTGGGCAGCTTTTGGGAGCTGACACCAGCCAGATGCTGGGAGGAAAGGGGATGCTAAAAGGGCTCAATCCCGACCATTAGTCTGGCTCTCTGCTGCCCTGTGCCCCAACATATGCAGAGGGATGCCATCCAAGTCAGCTACTACCTTGCCACTGACAGCAGTTCAGTGCAAGCAGAGCAAACGTCTCCAGGCTACTGTTCACCTCAATGGGACAGATTCCAATCCAGCTCACTCTGGCAATGAGTGCAGAGAGGCAGTTGCCCCAATGCCTGGGTCTCGGCCTGTCTCGGGGTAAGCAGCTTGTATGATACAGGGTTGAAAACCCGCCAAAAATCAGCTCCCCTCCTCCATGTGGCTGTGTAACAGCTGTGCAGCCTGGCACTGTGCTTCACTCCAGAGGTAGCTGCCCTACAACAGTGCAGGAGACACGCAAGCTTCACCTTCTTGCATTAGCCATTTTACAGCGCAGCGGGCAGGGCACTGCATTCTATGGCCAGCTCTGCCACTGCTGTCGGACAAGTCATTACCCAAATGCCTCTGGTCTCCCTCCCAGCTTTGCTGTAGCTACACGGCCTGCGAGATCACCAGAGTGGGAACTGTCTCTCACTCTGTGCCCACACAGGGCCCTGTCGCTGTTGTAACACAAAGATGTTCCATAGCCAAACAGGAAGCATGAAACACTAAAAAGTTTAGCAGTGGCTGGGTACTCAGCACAGAATTAACAAGAGGGAAGGAATGCAAGCCAAAATATGACCAGAACAGGTTAAAGCATATTTAGCTAAGTTAGATGTATGCAGGTCAGCAGGGCCCGATGAAATTCACCCTAGGGTTCTTAAGGAACTAGTGGAAGTGATCTTGGAACTGTTAGCAATCATCTTCCAGAACTCACTGAGGAAGGGTAAAATCTGGGGAGGACCCAAGAAAGGTAAAACACAATACCTGCCTTATAAAGGGGAGAACAAAGAGAATCCAGGAAATTTCAGAGCAGTCAGACTGAATTTGATACCTGGAAGGATACCGGAACAAGTTACTGACCACTTTGTAAGCACCTGGGAGGTAACAGAGTGATAAGCAAAGTCAAGAGCAAGCCATGCTAAACAAATCTAGTTTACATATCTAACAGGATGAGTGGCCTAGTGGACAGCTGGAAGCAGTAGATGTGATATAGACTGCTTTTACTAAAGCTTTTGATAATCGTCCCACATGGCGTTTTCAACTGCATAGTTCAGAAAGGTGGTCCAAAGGCAGGTGGGTGCACAACTGGTTGAAAGAGCGTCCTCAGAAAAAAGGTTCTCAACTGTTAGTGATCAAACTGGGAGAACAGATTTAGTGGGATGATTCAGAGGGTCAAGTACTCTTCAATATTTTCATTAACACTGGGATAATGGAGTGGAGGATGTGCAAATAAAAGCTCCAGCGGACACCGCAGTGGGAGGAGTTATTGGCACTTTGGAGAACAGGGTTAGAATTGAAAATGACTTGACAAACTGGCCCGACATCAACCAGAAGAAACTTAATGAAGAGAAGTGCAAAGTACTTCACTTTGAAAGAAGAAGAATCAATTGAAATCAATTAAACAACTACAAAGTGAGGATTAAGTGGCCGGGTGATAGCACAGCTCACAAAGGGGTGGGGGCATGGAGGTGATAGTGGATCACAAAATGAGTAAGAGCCAGCAGTGATGCAGTTGCGGAAAAAGGCTAGTATTCTGAGGAAAGCATTTGTAACTGTCACCTACATTCAGCACTGGTAATGTCTCAGCTGGGGCACTGTGTCCAGTCCCAGCTGTCATGCTTTGGAAACATGATCAAACAGGAGAGAAGCCAGAGACCCAAAAAAGAGTTTGGGAAACCTGACATAAGAAGAGAGGTAAAAAGCTGGGCATGTTTAATTTTGAGAAATGGAAAAGGGTCGGGGGGTGGAAGGAGTGGATGTGATAAGTCTTCAGGTATGTTACAGGCCCTTCCAGAGGATGGTGATCAAATGTTTTCCTTGTCCATTGGCATAGCATAAGCAGCAATGGCTTTATTTTGCAGCAAGGGAGACTGAGGGTAGACATTAGGAAGAACTTCCTAACTCTTGGGTTACTTAAGCTCTTGAAAAGATGCTTCTAGGGGAAGTTATGGAATCCGCCATCACTGGAGGTTTTTAAGTGCAGATTGGACAAACATCTCATAGTCTAGGTTTGCTTGGTCCTGGGTCAGTACCAGGGGCTGTACTAATGATCCCTCCAGGACCCTTACAGCCCAACACTGCTAGGACTGAGCTTTTCCTGGAGTTTCTTCTGACTTGCGATTCAGGCACTCAGACTGGGGCATATCTACCGCCCAAGCAAGGATCCCAGTATAAGTTCACTGGGGAACAGGGAGGGTTTTCCACCTGACCTCCCACGTGCTGCATTTCCAGGGTTCTCTGAAGCAAGGAGCTGACACTCCTACAGACCCATGCTAATTATGAGCTATTCAATAGCACTGGGAGGGTGCAGGAATCAGTGGATTTGAGCCAATTTTGCAGAGATACCAGAGCAGCCAGCTGACTTGAGTACTGACATAATGTGGGCCTGGATAGGGGTAACTGTGAGACAGTACCCCAGTCTGGCTCTTCGGGGTCAGCCAGCCTCATGCTCCAGTAAACTTTGGCTCTCCAGTCACCTCATTTGTCCTGTAGAGGGGCCTGAGGTTGAAGGGATGTTTTAGGATTCCCCCCCGCCCCAACTTCCAGGATCAATATTCATGTGGCTCTGCGAAGAGCCACCTCACCAGAGCCCAACATGCACCTGAAACTTTGCTAAGTGGCATCGGGCCCAGGCTGCTCAACAGACTGCCATGGCCACCCAGCCACCACACAATTCCTCCTGTGGGGGCAGGTCCTCCATGGAACAAGCTGCCCCACCCACCAAAATAAATGACCCCCTTAAAGGGCTTGGCTGAGGTGTGGGGGGAACAGAACCAAGGCAAAGTGGGGCTATGGCCACAGGGCATGAAGCCATACACCGCAGCCAGACGTACAGTTCATCCTTGGGCAGGCGGGAGCCAAGCACACCAGGAGTCCAGGCATCAGTGGCCCATTTCCTGAGCACTTGCCACACCCTGCAGCACATGGGGCAAGGAATCCAGCCAAAGATGTACGGCTGTGAGCCAAGGGCCCTGCTATGGTGAGAGCGGGCATGATCTTTGTGTTAATGGGGTGGATGGATTCACTCAACCATCAGACAGCTTCTTTGCGCACATGATGGTAGATTTTACCAGGGCCAAACCCCAAGGTAAATCTGGAGTCCTGCTAGTGGCCTCAGCATGGCAGCTCCCACTTCCAAGAGCGAGGGCCAGCCCTCTGCCTCAGTCATTATCCACACCGGACGTGACAGACCAAAGCCACAGTGCACAGGGAGCTGGGGTGTGCACTCCTCCTGCCCTGCTGGGAGCCAAGACACCAACCGGACTGGCCACTTTCACTTCCTGGTTCTCTTCCTCCCTTTGCCTCCATATCCTGTCCTACCCCAACCAATCCAACATGCCCCTCCCATCTACCCCCTCCCTCACTCCTTCATACCTCCAGACACATCTCAGCCTGTGTGTTCTGCCCCATTTTGTTATTTCCTCCCTGGACACCCAGCCACAGTGCTCTCTCTTCAGACCCTCACCCCCACCCCGGCCCATCTCCCCCACGCACTGGCACCAACACATCTGAGCAATACCACCAGCCACCAGAGGAGAAAACCCAACCGAAAAGATCATTAGGCGCCAAACAACCAGCCCTCGCTCTGTTGCCCCACTGCTGTGCTCTCTACTCATTGGTTAGAGATTAAAGAGAATCCTGGTGCATATCTGCATTGAAACCCGCCCAACAGCCTAACAACCACAGATCCGCACGTGGAAAACAGCACTCTAGCAGGAATGCCACTGCTACGTGCTCAGCCAGCCGGCAAATGCACCACCAACCATACCTCTCCAGTGACACCACTCCAAGGTGTAATGTCATGTGACAGCCCAACCAAGAGCAGGTGGTGACAGGTATTCCACATACTACAGCAGCACTTTGGGACCCACACCAAGACTGGGGGTCCGTTGTACCTGGCGCAGCACAAACAGTGAGACACATCCCCACCCCAAGGAGTCTAAAGAGACTGAACAGGTGAAGCTAAGCTGGAAATGGAAGGGGAAATGGAGGCAGAAAGGGGCAGTGATTTGCCAAGGTCACCCCACAGGGCAGCGGCAGAACTGGGAATAGAATGTAGACAAGAAGCAGCGTGGGACCCGTGACCTTTTACAGTGGTCATCTACTGCTACAACTCCCGCCAACAGATGCTTCCGTCACCAGCCTGTGCTGGGCAATGGGCAAGTCAGAGCTCACACAGCGTGGGGCTGGGAGCTGACAGGTGCCTGGAAAGTGCCTGTCACAGCCCCCCACCTGCACTGCATGCTCTGTGGGGCAGCCGGTGAGCTCTCAAGGCAAGTACTTGGTCCAATGCGTTGTGTTCACATCACCGGGGCAGCAGTGTTGCAAATCTTTGATGCCAACGTATAGCATTCTGGGCAGTGGCACAGCCTCAGAAAGTTCCCAGCTCTCAGAAACCAAACAGGATGCTTTCCCAGTACTCGACACAAGGGGCTTGCAGTAATGCCAGCCTGCCCTGGCACTGGAGAACAAGAATGAGCTACAGCGGGTGGGGAAGCTTTGCTGTCTTCTCTGCAGCTGGAGCCTATGAGAGCTGATCGACATATAACCAAGCTATACAGGTGCGTGCTGGGACAGTGGGGGTCTCAGAGGTGTGGAGTGAGCAACAGCAGGCCCAGGAAAGCTGCAGTCTTTGCACCTCTGAAAATCCAGGCCTCACGTCAAGTACCTGCTGCACAAAGGACGGAGCTTACCCAGTTGCCACACAGCCCTCAGTCCCAACCCCACTGCTGCAGCCACTCCTCAAGCACCTACCACAATAAGATGGAAGCTCGCCCAGCTGCTGTATACACACTGCAGGGATCAAAAGGGCAGCAACCCTGGTCTTCAGGCACCAAACCCAGATGAGATTTTTTTCTGCGAAGGGGAGGAGGGGAAGGGACATGGCTCTGCCCAACTATAGAAACTCCACGCCTGCAGCCCAATCAGAAATCGCACAGTGTTAAACCTTCAGGAATTGGGTGCAGAGTATTCAAGGTGCGTGGTTCAACCAGGTAAGAGCACTGGGGAAGGGAGAGCAGGCTTGAAAAGCAGACACGGTAGCCCTGCCCAGACCTCTACCAGTGCTGTGCAAGCACCATGTGGAGAATGCACATGGCTAAAAGAATACACAGTGTGCCAGAACCAGTGCTCAGCTGAGCTATTCAAAAATGGAACTGTCTTCAGCAGCTGGGCAGCAGAAAGACCCATTGCTCCAGGACATGCCTCCATGCAAACACACTCCGGCTCTGCCAGGTAGTGAGGAAGTGGTGGGTCACCAACAGTCCCGAATTACACAGGCAGTGTCCCTTATTTACATATACAACTGCTTGTTCAGTATTTCATCAGTACAGAGCACCTGCCAGCAGTACAAGAGCAGGCGGCCAGTACTTACAGGTGCTTCTTTCCACTCCTCTCCTGCTCCAGCCTTCAGTGCTGTGCAGGGGAAGCAGAAGGGCCTGCACCAGCAGCAGTGTTCCCTGTAAGCCCAGTGCTTGGGCATCCACCCAAGAGATTCTGGTACCACCCAGCTTGTTAGCAGCATGTGTTTCCACTGCTGGTGCATGTCTGCACACGCCTTGGTGCGCATAAAATTTATTCTGCCCATGGATGGAAAAAAATTAGAGTGAACCCTTGTCAGCAGGGAAGTGGAAAGAGGCATCCATGAGCACTGGCCTCCTGCTGACTCCAGCTCTTGTGGGTGACTGGATTGCAGGGCTAGTGAATAGGGCTGCATGTCACGGAGATGTACTGAAGAGCCAGGGTCAGGATAGGGCTCTGTCTCGCAGGGAGTCGGTACTCATGGCCTGCAGTCTCCCCGCTCACAGAATCTGTCAACATCCCCGGCAGAGAAGCATAACTATTGATGGGTGACTGGCTGAGTGCTACAAAAGAAATATCCCTGACACACACAGGCGAGCACTGTTTAACAGTAATAATAATATCACCAGGAAGAGAAGTGGGCAGGGGAGCTTAGAAATCAATCCTGACTTCATTTGCCCAAGACAGATTTAAGCAAACATGGAACAGAGATGGGGCAGGGAGGGAGAAGTGTTCTGTAGCATCTGTTGAAGCCTGAAGGAGAAGGCAGCCCTATAAAGGGTTTCTCCCTCTTAAAGCTAAAGTGAAATCAGGCACCAACTCAGCCACACACTGAAGCACATGCTTAAAGTTAAGCCCATGCCCAATTTGTGCTGAGTCCAACTGGCACATCTAGGTCCTACCTTGCTGCTGCAGCATCATTTACCAAAAAAAGCCAAGGGATTAGCTGTCAACCACTCCCCATCTTCCCCTGCCCTTTGCCACAATCTGTACATGCCTGGGAAGATCACCTGCTTTTACTGCTGCTGACCGCTAACAGCGTGTAACTATCAAGTGGCCAGGGAGCCATTACATGAACAGAGGGGGCCAAGCATTTCAGAGTCTCAGCTGCCATTCAGTCACCAAAAACAAAGGCAAGGTTAACAACGTACTTGCAAAATACCAGATTCTTGTGAAGATCCAGGCCTTTGTCCCAGTGCTGAGAAGCTGAAACTCTTGTGAAAGGTCTGGCCCAAGTGAGCAAATCTGAACCTACGAACAAACCAGGACAAAGCTGGCTCAGATAAAGGCTGCTGAAGGTTTGGCCCTTAGTTTACAGATATGCTTTTAAAGGCTGAATACTGGGGCATCGCAGCCCCAGCGGGCGATAGGCACAGTCCCGGACTGAGGGGTCTCTGCTGTGTCAATGACAAAACACACCACCCCATGACAACAGCGTTGAGGTCCTAGAGGTCAGGCAGGCAAAGCAATGCAGATTCAAGCCAGGCTAGTAAACAGCTCTGAAGCTGCTGAACTTAGCTGCCCATGTTGGGGTGAGTGCACAGGCTGTGCTGAAATCAGAGATGCTAGATAGGTGATATTTGTTAAGGAAAACGCAGTTCGACACACTCTTTTCCACTGGCTCCAGAGAAGTGCAAACGGAGTCAAATTTCTTCCTCTCAGAAAAGGATATGAAGAAAGCAATCTGTAGAGATCACAAAGCACATGAATCTTGCTAGTAGACACACAAACACCTCTGAACCCAGGTTTTAGTGTTGAGCTGGTAAGCACCCCGAAGCATGCCCCAAAGGGAGATTACATTTGCAAGCTAGACCACCACATGCTAACTAGATGGATGATTGTTTATACCTGTTGTTAAAGCTGGTTGTCCCTCTTACAGCCACCCAAATTCTTTCCTTGGTGTGTGAGCAAGTGCTCTGCCTCAGGAAGACATGCAGTGGTAGATTTTGCTTACACAAGGTTGTGTGTTGTGGGAGCAGAACAAGATGGGGGCCAATTCTTCAGGCAGACTTGCTCCCTGAGCACTGAACACTCCACTAAGATTCCTGTGAGAAGGGAATGCTCTGCATACTGTTGACAATCCCTGTCCCAGGACTGGTGTACACATATAAATGAACTGATTATACCCAGCTTCTGTCACTGATTTCCCCTCTGCAGGCAGCTGATCTGCAAGGCCTAGTATCTGGTGTTACAAGGAGGGGCAACAATACAGAGACTATACTAGCACGCCATTTGGTCCTAGCCCTAGTGCGTTACATAGACACACACTACTATGTGCTCCTAGGTTTGCTGTGTAAATGGAGTTAATTTGTTGCTGGTGTAACATTCTATCAGTTCACACCAGCAGAGATTTGGACCCCAGTGTGTGCCTACTGTCCATTAATATGGTTGGTTAATTTTGCTGAGATTAGTTGAATTCTTTGGCTCACCCATGGGTAGAAGTCTCTCTCTCTCATGGAGCTCACATTTGTTCAGAATATGAATTTGGAAAGTATTTTTAAAACAATATAATCTTGGACTTGATCTGTAACATAGAGCTTAAGGCCAAGAGGGATCATTTGGTCTGGCTTCCTGCATTACAGGCCAGAGGACCTCATCCAGCACTTTCTGCATCCAGCTCATCACCTCCGGCTGAGCTACAGCAGGTCCTTCTTTGAAAGGGGCACCCAGATGTGAGTTGCAGACTGCCAGTGATGTAGAATCCCTGTGGTTAGCTGTAGCAAAGACTAATTCCCCCCGCTTAAAATTCTGCATTTTATTTCTCGCCTGAATTACTTCAGTTTCAGCTTCCAGGCATGAGAGCTGCTTCTGCCTTTGTCTGCTCAATTCAAGAGCAGAAACCTCCTGATGTTGGTGTCTACAGACCATGATTAAGTCACCTCTCAACCTCTGGTTCAAGGAAAGAGAATCAGCAGTTCTGCCATACATAAGTTTGAGACAAGGGGCTGGTCTGTGCTAGAAAATTAAGCCAATGCATTTTAAGGGGTGTGCATTTTTCATTCTCCTGAGTGACAATTAAGCCAACTTGAGTCCACATACAGGCCAACAGAAGAATTTTTCACGCAACCCAGCCATTGCCTCTGAGGGAAGTGGATTTACTATAGCAATAGGAGGGGTCTTCTGTTATTGTAGTATCAATATAGAAGTGCTAGCATGGGACAGCTGCAGCTCTAAAGCTATTACATGTACACATGGCCTTATTTACTGCTCAACAACCAGGTTTTCCAAGTGCTCTAAAATCCACATGCTGTTCACATCTTGAAAACTGCTGTGCCTCCTAGGGATCTGGGTCAGGATTCTCAAGATATAAACTAAATTGAGCTGAAGTGTTTCACAGTAAGGAACATGAGCAGTCAGCAGCTTCAAGCCCCTTTGCCTCCAAACAACTTCGACAGACTGTTGGCCTTGCTTTAGGCTACAGTCATGTTCCCTGCTCACAAGTAGAAGGGTAGCAGACTTAGTAAGCAGAAGAGTTACTAGTCTGGGGATGAGAGGAAGGGATGCAAAGGGCAAGTATGCACACACCCTGCCCTTAGCAGATTAGAAAATGAACTATGTCAGGACTTGTCTTAAAAGCCATGGAAAGCAAACTATGCTGAGTGACCTGGGGTTACCAAAGCAGAGCAGCTCCTCCCACTGTTTCGTCTCTCCATGAGGCGTGGAGGCTCTGTGGGTGGGGTGGCCAGACATCAGAGATTAGTGCAGAGCAGCTGCACTGCACTGGCGCCTATTGGCCAAGCAGGCTGGGCCTCGCTGTGCGCAGGGTGTTTCACAACCTTGCTGAAGAAAGAGTTCCTGCCCTAAGACAGCTGCACGGGCTGGTCCCATGCTGATGTGCTACATCTCCCTCTCTCACACACACGCATGCGGTGATGCTGGACAGATCAATTATGGCATTCACTGAACAAGGACAGAAAGCCACTACCTTTGTTCCATGACTCTTTGCCTCTGTAGACTTCAAAGGACTTTGCAAAAGGTGGGTCAGGGTCATGACCCCTCAGCCTCTTCCTCATAGGATTCCCCCAGTGCAGAAGCAGCGCTGCCCCCAGAAGGATGCACTATGGCCAGTGTTCCAGGCACGCTGAGCATTGGGATGGTCACACAGGAAAGTTTCAAATTGCACCCAGCTGATTAGCAGAGGGCCCACGGACAGCAGCATGTGTTTCTACTGGTGGTGAACATCCACACATGCCTTGGTGCACATAAAATTCATTCCACCCATGGATGGAAAAAAAAAAAAAAAAAGAGTGAATGCTGGTTTTGGCCCAAAGCCTTTAGACAGACAACAGCCGATATCTCCTTTAATCAGCAGCCCTCTGCGGGATGACCTCTGGGAGGGAGCGGGGGGAGCCCCCAGTCAGTAGAAGGCAGCACCTGGAAGCGGGTTGGCTACCCACCAGGGTCCTGAGAAGCTAGAAGGATCCGATCCATTGGACACACCACATCCTGAGCACGTGCACAGGCTGCCAAGACACAATGGGCCTCTGCAAGAGGCTGAGGCATGTGGGAGCAGACAGGGTGCGACGAGAGAACTGGGCATACCCAGATGGAGCAGAAGCGTGGAGTGGGTGAAGGAAGCAGAGACGTGGGCAGCACAGGGAAACCTGGAGCGTGGGAGCTGGGGAACGGCATAGGTCTTGGCACTGGAAGGGGGAAGAGATCAGAGTGGGACATGGCACCCTGCAGAGATGGCAGGGGTGGGGAGGGTTCCCCAGAGGAGATGCCATCACCCTCCTGCTGTAGTAGTTTGGTCTCCTAGCAGGTGCAAAGACAAAGGTGTGTCCAGGGCCTTGCCCCTCTGTCCTCTCAGCAATTGGTGCACTGCTGCTCCAATGCATCTGCTGAACAAGACCCTGGAAGGAGACTGTCCCTCACACTCCCCACAGGCAAAGGCCAAAATAAGAAGCCCCCGACATAGGGAGCAAGCGAGGTCTAGCGAGGCAGACATGTGGCAAGAGCCGGGGACAGCCAATGGCACAGCTTGTCACAGTCTGGTTTCCTCCTGAGTCATATGTGGTGTCAGGCAGTGGGGAGAGAACTTCCTCATATGAAATCAGCACTCTTTGCCCAAGTGCATTGTGAGCGGCCATGGAGGTATGCCCAGAGGTCCATAGGAAACAGACCGGAGAGGATGCAGCACAGTGCCTGACATGCAACCAGTGTGCACAGTTCTCTCTCTCACACAGCCAGATGTTCCAGTTCTGTCACACACACTCCCACCTAAGCGCAACACAGCATCAGCCGCCGTCAGGAATAACTCAGTGATTTGAGAGCAACAGCCATGGGCTGAACCCACCTAAGGGGAAGACAAACTTGTGTTTGCAAACAAACCAACCAGGCTGTTCTCAAAGCAGCGCACAAAATTAGACAGACTGCAGCTGAAGAGTCACACAGCACCCAGGAGACGCCAGATTTCACCCTTCTGGACCAGCTGTGATCTAGTTAATAAGGCACAGGGACTCCTCGTTGTGGGAGTCAACCTAGCAGTTAGAGCTAACAGGACTGGGAAACAGGACTATGGCCCATTCCCAGTTCTCTCTGACTGGTATCATGCTGGGCCCTCTCTGCCCTCGTGCCCCCTTTTCAGATCAAGAACATGGATGTTCCATCCACCCCTTCAAAGCTATGTTTGCTGGGTACGAAATACTATTGGGAGTTGTGATTTTTTGGCTGCATCCATTTGGAAAATAGCTCCCCCCTCCTCCCCACCCTGTGTTGAGCTGGGGCTCAGTCTCTGTGAAGCAGACTGTGCCAGGTCCTCAAAGCCAAGGTCTTCTACCCCAAACAAACATTTGGTGTAAGGAAGCCACAGAGCTAGAAGCAAAGCACAGATGCTGGACTGGGCCCCTGCCAGGCCAGCCAGCCAGGTTTGTGATGCCATGGCCTAATGCAGGACAGGCAACTCAGGGAACCCTGTAAGGGCTGAGCCAGCTGCTGCAGGGGGTGCAGACACAGGGCCAGCTGAGCAGCTTTGCAGGCATTGAGGATGGGCCATTAAGTGACCTAAGATCACACATTTTGGTTCAGGCCAGGCAGTGCCAGCACACTAAGTGTGTAGGGAGTCCCCCAACAAAGTGATGCATTCAGTCCCCAGCAAGAGTCCAGTCACTGTAGTGTTGCTGCCCTTCTGGAGCCTCAGTGCATTGATGTGGCATGTGCCAATTACTCTAATGGCTCATCTAGAGTAGACCAGAGACCTAAGTTTAATGAGAGGCTGATTCCCACATCATTTACACTACAAAAAGCGGGAGGGCTGCCCCCCCTTCACAAAAGTCTCTCAGGATAAAACTTTAAGATCCACTCTGCAGCTCTTTATAGATCTGCACCCATGCTCCCACTGCCAAGTGATTCAGCGGCCAACCAGAACACAGGTTCCCACAATGCAGTGGGCTGAGTTTCATCCTCTGCTTGCCCAGATGTCTTCAGAGGCCCAGCACACCCTGTACAGAGGACCTTGCCCATCCACCCACTCCAACTCCCAGCCCATTGATCCGGGGCAGAATTCACAGCTGTCTGCACTGCAGCAGAGCAGACACAGACAACAGCCCCTTTCACTGCCTGGCCTTGCAGTTCAACAGCATTCCAAAAGGCATGAAAAAGGCCAGATGTGGAGGAGAAACTCCAGCATGACACCCCTCTCTCTCCCTATAGACCCTCAGCTCCCCATCTATGTAAAGGAGAGCAATGCTCCCTGTAAACTGTACACTTATGTAATCTCTCAGTAGAGATTCAATGCCACCCAGATGATTAGCAGAGTGACCACAGCTAGGTTTGTGTTTCTCAGTGCATGTACCAAATTTATTCAGTAAGTGGATGGAAAAGGATAGAGGGAACATTGATGGGATCACAGTACTTCCTCTCCGCAATCCTTCCGAACAGATGGCATTGCCCAGGGGACAGAGCACAGCCCTGGGAGTTGGAAGACCCAAATTCTACTCCAGCAATGGGCAACCAAAAATAGGGAGTGGGCTGCAGCAACCTGCAGCCCCGTGGACCTTCTATTTTGCTCGCCTTTTCCCCCTCATCCCGTGCACCACAGAAGCCCCATACTTTCTACTTGTTGTTCCCACTCCCCACATTTTAGGAGTGCTCTAACCGCTCTCCCTCCCTCCCAGAGCTGGAAGTGCAGCCCCAGTAAGATGCATGTTGCCCACCACTGTTCTATTCCCATGCACTGCCTCTGACACAGGGCAACTCACTTCCCATCTATGCCTCAGTTTCCCCTTCAACACTTTGTCTCAACTGTGGGGCAGGGACCATTTCTCAATGTGTCTTTATGTAGCACATCTGGCTTGCATAGCAGCCTCCTGGGGTAAGTCGCCAAGGGTGACATGACAGCAGCACCCAGTGGTGGCATTTCCTGCAGAAGGGTGGCTGGGGAAGGGTCCAGGAGTCGGTTTTGCCCCGGATGAATGACACCTGTAAGAGCCAGCCTTTAAGGCTAGAAGCTTTTGGGTACAGGTGGGGAAGGAATTCCAGAGCCTGGGAGAGATTAGTTGTTAAAACTGCAGTGTGATATTTTAATAAGCCACCTACGCAGGAAGTGTTGTTTCTGATTCAGGAGCGTCTTTGTGCTGTTCCTGGGGAGCTGAAAGAGGGCAAACCAAGGCAGTGGGCACATGGCTTGACCCCACAAAAAAGGGAACTTAGCTGCTACCGCAATACAAGCAACAAACAGACAATTCAATGCACCAACTCACCCAGTATCCTGCTACTAACACCAACCCGACCAGTAACCCTCCAACAAAGCTCCCAATTTTGCAGAAATGCTGAGGGCGACCCTGGTTGGTAGCTCAGGCAGCACCCAGGTGCATAGCTGTATCTGGAATTGTTGCAAGGAGAATATCTCCTACCCATTTTCCAACCTTTCCAAAGCTATTTTGCTGCTGCTGAAAGTTCCACAGGTCAGCAGTACTGTGCCTGGGTATCAGTCTCAGCTGGCCAAGCCTGCAGCCCATCTAGCCCTTTTAGAATCTGCACACGTTGTGATGCCATCCTTATCCCCAAGATGTTCCAGCTGCTGTGTGTTGCTGTGTTATTAGTACCACTGAACAGAGCTGAGAACAAAGTTACAGATGAATTCCCTGAAGGTTTGAATGCAACCATCTAGAGCAGCAATCCTCAATTTGGGAGTTGCAACCCTTTAATAGCGTCACCAGAGCTGATGTTAGACTGGCTAGGACCTGGGGCTGAAGCCCGAGACCCACCACGCGGGGCTCAGGCTCTGGCTTCACATTACAGGCCCTGATCTAAAGAATAGCTGTTTCTCAGGAAGTGTGTGTTAGCAAGACAATCCAGGAGCAAGCTTTTTAAGGTCTGATTTATGAACTCACTCCCATAACCCAAAAATAGATCTGAAGAAATGGGTCTCTCCCATGAAAGCTCATCACCTAATAAGTTATTCTGTTAGTCTTTAAAGTGCTACATGACTGCCATTGTGTTTTCCCATAACTCAGGCAAAGGAAGCTGACAAAGCTCTCACATGTCTCAAACAGTCCCTAGGCATCAGATTAGGGTCATTAAAGTTTAACTGTGGACCACCAGCCAACCACTCATGATGATAAAATGCCTTTGTTTATCTCTAAATACTAAATTATTCATATTAGACTGCCGGAGTTATAACATAAGGAGGCATATATAACCAGTAAGAAGGGAAATAAAGTCAAAATAATTAAATAGATTGAGTGCTTTAATTTTATCTTGTTAATTTACCAAACTTTGTTTTAAATAAAATAAAATATTAATGTAGTGTCAAAAAAAGAGAGTTTCAATGTTGTCTTTATAACAGGGTAGGGAACCTCTGATCTCAAAAAAAAAAAAAAAAAAAAAAAATCAAGTGAGGTGCAAACCACCCCGCAAACAAAGAACACCAGCCCTCACTGATGTGACCCCCAGTGGAGATAGGGCACTCCCCACTGGTGCGCCAACCCCATGGCAGGGGTGAGGGGAACAGGCAGGGAAGACCAGGCATCAGGGCTTCCCACTGGCCAGATTAACTCTTTTGTGGTCTGAGGGTTAGTAGATTTTGTGCACACCCCCCCTCCAGGCTCTGGGGTGAGGCCAACAATGAGGGGCTCGGTGCATGTGAGGAGGCTGCCAGAAAAATGGGATCGGGATTGGGGTGAGGGTCCAGGTGAGAGACAGTATGTCTGGAAGAGTGGGAGGGCGCAGGAGCAGGCTAGAGACAGGGTGTCTGGCTAGGGGAAAGAGCACTCCAGGAGCAGGACGTGGGGTGCAGGAGCAGACAGGAGTTGCAGAACTGGTCAGGAGGGGGAGGTTCTTGGAGCTGAGTGGGGCTGAAAGAGGGGCTGCAGGCTGCCCACAGGGATGTGGGGAGGCAAGTCCTGAACCTCATGGCCCACCTGCAAGGCGGTCACAGACCACTAGTGGACTTGGCACCCACCCCACACAGCACTTCAGAACAGGAATGGAGGGCTGTTCTTACTACCTAGCCCTTATCCAGTGCTTTGCATGAAAAGATTTCAAATCACTTTACAAAAGGAAATTCAGTATCATTACCCTCTGGTACAAGTGGAGAAATGAGGCACACAGCAGGATGTGACTTACCCAAAAATCACCCACCTACACCAGCACAAGATAAATGCTGCAGTCACTTGAAGCAAGAGAGCAGCTTCAGAAGGGGAAACAAGGGGACCCTCCTGCAATCCAGATTTAGACAAACAAGAAATATATTGACCAAACTATGACGTCAACCAGGTTTGGCAGTCATGTAACCTAAGGACACTGCTGCCAATCAGGATCTGCTGCATGCTGTCATGCAGCTCCACGCTTAGCCCTTAAATCAGCACCCACTAGCAGCCAGGGATGGGCATTGGGGAACTCTTATCCACCAGATGATTCAGCAAACAAACAAATATGCTCAAGCCCACCTGACCCAGTCTGTCACCACAGCATTGTGAAATTATTGTGCTGTTGCATGTTGGCCAAAGGTCTGGCTCAAGGACTTTGCCCTCCTGTTGGAGGGTCAGTGAGAGATGATTAACCTAGCTCCTTGACCTGGAATAGAAAGACTCCCTGAGTGCTGCAGAAAAAAAACATTAAAAGGACCTGGTTTAGTGGAAGCTGCTCGTGTCCAAGGGCCAGATTCTGATCTCAGGTGCACAGGCGGAAATCCTGGATAATGTTCCACGCTCCTAGCAGTGCATCAGATCCAATGTTCCTGCAGCGCACAGCTCTCTTACACACACCACAGACAAAGGAAGTGGGCAGGCACCTGCTTTGAGGGCACTAGTTCTTGCCAAATATCTGCCCAATCTGCCTCTTCTGCAGCTGAGTTATTCTCCCCACGCATCAGCACACACCAGCACCAGGGTCTCCAACTTTGAACTTTTCTAGCCTCCTAACAGAGATGGAAAATCCCCAGGATCCAGCAATAGGGCCAAGGAAGGAGCACACGTTTGCAGAGTCTGTTGAAGTAAATGGCAGCTTCCTCCACTTAACCAGTCTGCTCAGGATAGGGATACATGGCCCCAGACTTTAAATGAAGGCAGTGGCCTTACTGGAGGGCTTGTCTACACTACAAAGTTAGGTCAACATAAAGCAGCTTAGGTTGACCTAACTGCTTCTACGCTACACCACCACTCCTGCAAATGTAAGTTGCCCACCACACCAAATAACTCTGCCTCGTCTCATTGGTTAGGTCTATGTAGTTATGGCAACAGCGTCTGCAAAGAAATTTACTTTAACTGGCTGTCTGCCACACCGAGGTGGGCAGAGAAGGCTCCAGCTGTGAGTCCTGGTTGGGGCTGACAGGACTCCAGCTGTCAGCACCCAGACAGTTAAGTCAATGGAAGCACTGAGGACATGCACCACTGACCAGAGTGGGTGTAGTGTGGACAAGAACCACTGGAGTAATTACTGTGATGGCTTGTAAGTCGGCCTAACTTTTGGTTGACTTAATTTTGTAGTGTAGTCAAGACCTTAGTCACGAAGGCCATTTGCATGTGTATTGTCAGTGCAAAACCCCCAACATAAGAGTTCTTCAATGGGCCAAGCAGGCTTGCACCATCTCATCTCATTTTCCATCTGGGAACAGATTAAATTGCTCCAGCACAATATTCGCAAGGGTATAACTGCACTAATGCCATTGTGAATTTCCTTAATATAAACCAATACTTTTTCTCCCATTAGCATTGAAGTCTCAGCACCACAGCTGTGGCAGCGAGAGTCAGAACAGAATCTGGTTCTTTTATCAGAATCAACTAATCCCAGTGCTTGGGAGATGGAAATCCTAGCCCCACCTTCAATAACCCAGAGCACAAGGAAGGTAGAATACCACTCCTCACCCATACTTTCCACTCAAGTTTAACAAATTCAGCACCGCCAACATTCAGGATTTTCTCTCTCAAAATATTGTGGGATTTGCTTTTATTCCCCTTAAAGCCCCATCTTCTGGAGTCTTGTGACCACACAATTTCAGCTCAAATTTAAAAAGAGAAAACGTTTACAGCCAAAATGGTGATCGAGAAAAGCTGGGAAAATTGACCCTGTAGGGGGCAACACAGAAAGTAAATAAAAAGAACTCATTATTAAGATTTCATGCCTTTTTTTTTTTTTTTTAAAAGCACTGAGGGGTTGGTAGATGCTCTGGAAGATAGCTAGATTCTAGACTATTTACAGTCTAAGCTCTCACCATGTGCCTGTCTCATTAGGCCCTGAGCCAAAAATCAACAAGATTACAGAGGCTCTCTCACTACAGCTGAGAAAACCACATTAATACAAGGCTCCATGGTACCATTTTTAATAGAACAACGCTGTATGTTCAGAAGGATCTCATACATGTGATATAAAAGGACAAAAATGATGGTCCTCAAATCAGTGCCTATTAGGCCAGGTCAGCACTAGAAAGGATTTGCCAATGTAACTATAACCAGCTACTGCACATGCATCTTATACTGCCAAGGTGGGATTTTGCCAGTATGGCTTATATGAATCAAAAACCAGACAGACCACTAAAACCACTTTCATGTTGGAATAACTGCACCCGTACTATGGTTTTGCTGGTATAAAAGACAGGTTAAATAATCAACCCCCATGCTACTTACCAACGAAAGTTTCTAGTCTATACATGGCCTTCAAGCGGTGATATAACATTTGGGGGAAAATTGCTATAAAACTATTTCTACTTTTCAGATTTATTAGAAGACCTCTCAGCCCCAGTCATGGGTAGGGACACCATGATACAAGGCACTACCCTAAAGCAATTCCAATCTATCCATTAGCCATGTGTGTGCATGGAGTGGATTCCACACATCTCTCCTGCTGTGACAATACCTTGAATTGCAGGATAACCCCTACAGACACAAGATAGTGCTGCAGGTTGCACGTCCTTGTTCGGCAGGCTTGGGACCTAACTGGTCTCTGAGGAGGGAATTTTGCCAGAGGAGGGGAAGTCAGCTGCCCATTCCTCTTCCTCCACCCTTCTGCCCTGGGGCTCCCTTGGCTCCTGCTGGGCTGACAATGGCCCGGCCACCCCTGGCTGCAACCTGCAAAGGCTGGTTCCAGCCCCATGCTACACATGGCCCTGACCCTGGCCACGGATGCAGCCCTGGCCATGTCCACCCAGACAGGGCTTGCTGGCATGACCCCAGAGCGGCAGGTGCAGTCTGGGCCCTACAGAGGCCAGTTCCACCTCTGGATTGGGTGCTAGACATTGCCCTGGCCCTGCAGGCACCGGCCCCCGGCTCCAGCCCCAGCCCAGAGGCTGGCTGTGGACCAGTTAGGCTGCCACCACAGCTTCCACCTCGCAGGTACCTGGTGCAGCTCCAGATGGGCTGTCAGTGAGGTCTGTCCCCACATGTGCCTGGTGCAGCCCCAGCCAGTCTGCTGGCGTGGTTCCGGCCCAGTGGGTGCCTGGTGCAGCCCCAGCCAGGCTGCCTGCACCGTGTCTGCTTTGGCTGGCTGTTGCCTCCGACCACGGATGCAAGCCCTGCTGGGCTCCCCTGCCTGAGGCAACCGGGCTCCCCTTACTAATCTCCCGACATGGGTGTCTCCTCCAGTAACGTCCGTAGTCCTGACCAACAACAGATATTGCCAGATGAGAGGATTCTGGTTTTGGGAGGTTTAGCCTGTACTTTATTGCATATATTATGGTGACAAAGGCCTCAGGTCAGTCTGGAATACCCTTCAGCTGCTGCACACATGCAGAGCAAGAGACAGACAGGAGAAAGCAACTCCATTTTAGAGGGGGACCCCAGCCCAGAAATATCATGCAATTTGCCCAAGCAAAGTCATACGGGGAGTCAGTGGCAGGGATCTCACAAGACACAGACCGATACCGTCACGCCTGGAACTTGTGGTGGCTGACGGGATTGGCGACCAATGCTCTAGCATCCCCTCAAAGGGTGCAGCTGACCTCTTCACAGGCATCTCTTGCCTGGATGGGACTGATTCCCCAGCATGAATGCTACTGCTGCAAATTCCCTAGCAGGGACACTGTTTATATCAGGTTAATGGCACTAATGCAAACTGTGCTGCACTGCTGTAACCCACCAGAGATTTGCATTGGTGCAGCTACCCCAGGGTCCTATATCAGCAGTGTAAAGCAGAGTATTTGTCCCTGCATGCACTTGCCCTAGAGAGATAACAACAACAGAGAACCATCATAACACTCAGTGCTTATGCATGCAGGCATCACCAAGCCAGTGATAAACCATCCATGAAGCTTCAGTCCCTCTCCACTGAGATATGTATTATCTCCAGTTTTACAGCTGGGGAAACCAAGGTATAGAAAATGGAAGAGTCTTGCTCAAAGATGAAGAGGGAACTCAGGACATCCCAGCCGCTAAGCCTGCATTCTGGCTGCTACAACAGGCTGCCTTTTGTCAAGCTGACTAGTTATTCCTTTTACTGCAGTCATAAAATTATAGAAGTATTGTCCTGGAAGAAACCTCTAAAGGTCATCAAGTTCAGTCTCCTTGGCAGAAGCAGGGCCAAGAAGAACATCTAGATTCTCTCTGACAGGCATTTCTCTAACAGATCTTAAAAAGATTTGCAGCCATGGGCATCCCAACACCTCCCTTGTAAGCCTATTCCAGCACTTAACTAACCTTATAGGTGGAAAGATTTTCCTACTACCTAACATAAATCTTCCTTGCTGCAGACTAAGCCCATTGCTTTGTGCCCAACCCACAGCAGACGCAAACAATCATCAAGCACTGCCCTTACCACATCTGAAGACTTATCAAGTCTCTCCTCTGTCATCTTTTCTCGAGAGTAAACATGCCCAATTTTTACCATTCCTAAACCTTTTATCATTTTTGTTACTGTCCTGGGTCCTCTCCACTTTTTACAGACTTCTTGAAGTCTGGCATCCAAAAGCAGACATAGTACTTCCTATTGAAAGTGCTGAGTGGGAAAAACAATGAGAAGTTCTGTGGCACCTTATAGACTAACAGATATTGTAGAGCTTTCATGGGAAAAGACCCGCCTCATCAGATGCAATGAGGAAAGTGGAAAAGTTACTTCCTGTGTCTTACACACAACACTTCTGTTAACACACCCAGAATGACATTAGCCTTTTTTCACAACTGCATCACAACCCTGGCTCCTGTTCAGTTCATGATTCACTACAAGTAAGGCTGTGTTTGTCATGGAGGTCTTTAGTCATGGATGCCGTAAAATTTGATGACTTCTGCTGGCCCAGGGCCACCTGAACAATTCAAGCAGCTCCCGAGCCAGCCACATGCTGCTGCTGGGGAAATCTAGGACCACTGTGCTCCTCCCTGCAGCAACAGTATTTGGATGAGGTAGTTGTACTCAGGGCTGGGGGCTGACGCACAGGAGAGGGTGATGGCTCTGAGCAGTGCTTACTTCAGGGGCTGATGCTTCCAGGGAGTCATGTCCCTTTCCCACCTCTTAGTACTGTGAGCTACCTCTGCCCACACAGCTCCAACTGGCAACAGTTCCTGGCCAATGGGAGCTGCAAAGCCAGCACCGGGATGGAGACAGCACCTAAAGCTGCGTGGCCTTGCCTTTGCCTAAGATTTACTGGGGGTACATGTCACCTGTGGGGGAATGGTGCCTGCCAGCCCTGCCAACCCCCCACCTCCCCTCTCAGGTACCAGCAGGGGCTCCCAGCTGTGCACTGCCACCTGCCTCCCAAACCCCAAGGCACCCCTGGCTGCCCCTCTCCACTCAAGATTTAGTCAGGGATATAAAGTACCAGTCATGGACAGGTAACAGGCTGTGAATTTTGTTTACTGACAGCAACCTGCCCATGATTTTTAACAAAAATACTCATGAGTAAAACACAGCCTTAACTATAATCCCCAGATCTTTGTCAGCAGTACTTCTGGCAAGCCAATCAGTCCCCACTCTGTAGCTGCCATCTGATCCTTCCTTCTTCAGTGAGACATTTTGCTCTTCTCTTTGCTGAATTTCATCTTGTTGATTTCAGACCAATCTGTCAAGGTGGTTTTGTGTATTAATCCTCTCCTCCAAAGTGCCAACAACTCACACCAGATGGGTGTCATCTGCAAATTTTATGAGCATACCCTCTACTTCATTAATGAAGCCATAACTGAAAATACTGAATAATAATACCAAGTCCAGAACTGACCCGAGACACGCACTAGATATGCCCTCACCCTCCCAATCTGACAGCAACCCTAGATAACTACCCTGAGAGTGACTTCTCAGTCAGTTGTGCACTTACCTTATAGTAATTTCACCTAGCACACGTTTCCCTAGTTTACTATTGGGAGTGTCACATAGACCTGTGTTAAAGGCCTCACAAAAAATTAAGGTAAATCAAATCACATCTACTGCTACTCAATCTGCTAGGCCAGTAAACCTAATTTGTCCTTGATGATTCCACATTGTTTATTGACCATCACCCCATTATCCTCCAGGAACTAACAAAGTAACAGTTTAAAAGCAGCAACAGGCAACCTAGGCAAGTGAGTGGGTCACGTGAGTGGCCCTCCATCTCAGCGGACTCCAAGGTTGTTGTAACCAAGACAGTCTCACAGAACAGGGTAGTTTAGCTAACTGTGCTGGCATGCCTAGAATTTACAGGGTGTGCCAACTGAACCATAGCAGCACTTTGATTGGACGCAGAAGGAGCACAAGGCTCTCACAGTCTTGTGTGCAATCAGCACACACCTCACGTCACATGCCCTTACTTTACATGCATGTCATTTTAGTACAAAAGGACAGAATCCAGCACAATCTGGTAATCCTGTGCATGGGCAACAGTAAACAAAGTGTCTCCTGGGCCACACACAGAACCCCAAAGGGCTGCACATAGCTCACAGGCTGTACACCACTGCTTAAGGGAATTTGTTCCAGTATCTTTCTGGGTATCTAAATTAGGCTGATTGCTCTACAATTCTCCAGGTCTTCTTTGCTCCCCTTTTTAAAGATAGATATTACATTTTCCCTTCTCTAGTTCTCTCACACCTTACTTTTTTTCCCATGAGTTTTGGAAGATAATTCCTAATTGCTCCAAGATTGCTTCATCTAGTACATTAGGTACTCTAGGTTGAACGTCAACAGGCCCTGCTGACTTGAATATAACCTACCTAACTATTCTTTAACCCGTTCTTTCCTTATTTTGGCTTCCATTCTCTCCCCCTTGTTAATATTAACTGTGTTAAATATCAGGTTACAATCTACCTTTTAGTGAAGCCTGAAGAAACACAGATATAGAATCTCTCAGCTTTTGATATCAGGGGTTATCACCTCTCCTTCCCAGTTGAGAACCTATGCTTTTATCCTCCTTTTTTGCTCCTAATGTAAAGGACCGCTTCTTAATGACTTCCATGCCCCTAGCTACACAGAGCTTATTTTGAGAGCCTGAGCCTGATTTTGTCCTTACATGCTCATGCTGTTCTTTTGTACTCCTCTGAGCAACTCCTCCATATTTCCACGTGTAGAATTCCCATTTGTACCACTAACCCCATACACTGCCCAAAAGTCTACGATGCCAGTATAGGTGCAGGCACATACAAATCACTGGCAGAGCTGAAGGATGGGAGAATTCAGAGCTGGAATACTAAAGGCTGCATGTTGAGACTGACACAGTAGTGATGCATGAATGTGGAGCTGGAAGTGGCTAATAAGGGTTGCTGTCAGATGAGGTTTAGCAGAGTAGGAACTCCTGTTCACTCTATGGCTGGTGACTTTAGCACATCCTCACTTGCATAGGTGGTAAATTCTTTTACCAAGCAGTGCTGGATTTATAGCTGTGCTGGCCACCCTCCGCCTGCTGCAGAGGAACCAGGATGAAAAAGAGGAAGAAAAACAAGCCCACAAAGCAGGATTAGGGGCTAAAACAAACAAGCCACACTCTAAAGTTCCACTCAATAGAGGGCATGGGATGATTGAAACCAGAGCTGGGTATCAGGAAACCAGACCAGGGTCCTGGTTCTCCTCAGCTCAGGGCTGAGACTTCCAGACTCAGGGACCTAATGGGAAGCACCTAAATCAGCAGCCTAATTGACAGCGATCACTGGGACTGCAGGGATACAGCCCCTCTAGAAATTACCCTCCCTTGTAAAGAGCCAGTGCAAAGACCCCGCCCTGCTCACCTCCAAAATCTCTTGAGTTCATGCACAAGAGGGTACTTTACAGACATCTAACAGTTTCCACTGAACAAATCAGAATGCAGCTGGGGAGAGTTAATCCTGCAGCACTCAGCATGAGCGAGGGGAATAACATCCCAGTTCAGGTACAAGATGCAGAGCAGGCTCAATGCACTCATACAGATTTAATAAGGACCATCACACAGGGAGGTAGCATGATCTAGTGAAGATGACACCAGGTGGGAGTCTGGAGATACTAGTTCTATTCTCAGCTCTGACCTGAGGCAAATATCTTCATTTCCCCTCCCATTTCATGCCCATGCAGATAGCTGGCTGTGTAGAGCAGTGACCATCCCCCACGGGTTTGTCTACACTTCAATAAAAAAATCTCTCAGACTCTCAGAACCAAGAACAACAGGAGCTCAAGCTTTAGGGATAAAATATTACAGTGAAGATGTTCAGACTTGGGTAGAAAATCCATGGTAGGGGGGTGGGTTTCAGATCCCAAGCTCCAGCCCAAACAACTTCAAGTCTTTTATTGTAGCGTTGATGTACCCATACGTGAATGCACACATCTAACATGATGGAACCCACAGGTCGGTAGCTGCCTCTAAACTCTAATGGAATGGAATGTATTTGTAACGTGCTTGTGAGCTCTCCAGATGAAAAGCACTAGATAAGAGCTTAGAGTGGGAGGGAATCCGTACACTGCTGTAGCTCTTACTTACCAATTTTCATCATCTGGAAATCTTAAAGTGTTTTACACAGGTGGTCAGGCTCATTATTCCCATTCTCCAGATGGGGAAACTGAGGCACAATCTGGGGAAACAACTTGACCAAGGTCACCCAGCAGCCCCACAGCAAAGCTGTGAACAGGGTGTCCTGAGACTATCTGCCAAGCCACAGAGAGAGAATATGCAACAAGGGAGGAGCAGTGCTGTACCATGAGAGGATCTTGACCTCCCAGTTTACAGGTATGAATGGCAACCAAAACCAGGCTTCTGCTGGCTTGACCCTTCACCGCTGGGAAACTTGTGCCTCTGGCACCTTCACTGCAACAGGCACTGGTACAATCAATATTTTGACTTCAATGAAACAAGACATGCGTGCCCTGAGTCCCTTAACTGCTGTGCTGGCTCAGGGAGGTGTACCCTGATCTACGCCAGAGCTAATATTAGTCTGTCTACTTAAAGATTCAATAGATCGCAGGGGAGGAAATGGCACTTCTTCCAAGGCATTTGGTCTCTATTTGCCTGACTCCTCACCCGCCTTCAGCCTTGCAGCTTTGCAAAGCAAGACAAACTTGTAAGGAGAGAGGAAGGGCAAAGGAGAACAAGAAATCCATGCTGCTGCTAAAACCAATGGGAACAAGGGCAGTAGTTAGCATGGGTCAAGTGCTGCCATGAGTCTGCTGAGACCATCTGGGTGCCATGAAGAAAAAAATTCCTAACTATCAACATAGATATGCACCAGAACAGATTACCAACAGAGATGTGAGGATTCGAGACTTCTAATATCAGTACAGACACCTGTCAGGGTCACTATAGGCTTATTTGGTCCTGCCTCAGTGTAGATTGGATCAGATGACTTCTACATGTCCCAACAGCCATGCATTTTGATGACTGTCAAAGGCACAAAAGTGTCCCATGATGCTAAATCCCTCTACCTCCAACACCTTGTATTAGAAGAACCAAAAGAGCTTAACTACTGATTTGGCCTCAAAGCCCTTGTGTTAAAGGAAAAGCCTGATACGCTTATTTTACAGATGGGGAAACTGAGGCACAGACCAGGGAAGCAACTTGCTCAAGATTGCCCAGTAATCACAGAATCACAGGGCTGGAAGGGACCTCAGGAGGTCATCTAGTCCAGCCCCCTGCTTCAAGCAGGATCAACCCCTACTAAGTCATCCCAGCCAGGACCTTGTCCAGCCGGGACTTAAAAACCTCAAGGGTTGGAGAATCCACCACCTCTCTAGGCAACACATTTCAATGCGTCACCACCTGCCTGGTGAAGAAGTTTTTCCTAATATCTAACCTACACCTTTCCCTCTTCAACTTCTGAGCATTACTCCTTGTTCTGCCATCTGACACCACTGAGAACAGTTTCGCACCCTCCTTTTTAGAGCTCCCCTTCAGGAAGTTGAAGGTTGCTATTAAATCACCTCTAAGTCTTCTCTTCTGTAAACTAAACAAGCCCAAATCCCTCAGCCTATCCTCATAGGTCTTGTGCTCCCAACCCTTAACCATTTTTGTTGCCCTTCGCTGAACCTGCTCCAGCAAATCCACATCCTTTTTATACTGGGGGGCCCAAAACTGGACACAATATTCCAGATGTGGCCTCACCAGTGCTGAATAAAGAGGAATAACTACTTCTCTAGATCTGCTTGAAATGCTCCTCCTAAGGCACCTGAGTATGCGTTAGCCTTCTTGGCTGCAAGGGCACACTGTTTACTCATATCCAGCCTTTCATCCACCATAACCCCTAGGTCCCTTTCCATCATAATAATTTTAAGCTTTAAAGGTCTGATTTAAGAAATCCCCAGCTGAGAGGTCATCCCTAGGTCTTCTGACTGAAAATAAGGGGCCAGTTAAGTAAGTCAGTGGCCAAGCAAGAATTAGAATCCAGAGGGTTTTGGCATCATGTTCCCTGTAAGCTGAGCGCTGGGGCAGCCACCCAGGAGAGATTCCAGCACTACCACCTAAATAGAGCACCCACAGCTGGCACCATGGGTTTCTATTGGTGATGCACGTCTATGCATGACTCAGGATACATACTTTATTCTGCTCGTAACTGGAAAAAAATATCAGGAATCTTGCTTGGCACTCTGCCCCTGTTGAGCCCAACAAACCATGGTCTGGTTTAGTAGTGGAAGCACTGGGTGAGCATTATTTGAACTTTACAGATGGGTTACACTGAAAGCTCACTGAGGCAGGGGCTGTCTTACATCAAGAAGGAAAAGTGACCTGTCTGAGATCACACGTCCAACTCAAGAGACAGAAACAGAACCCAGGAGTCTTATCAATTGGCTCCAATCCCTACATCTCATTCCCTTCAACTACACTCCTTGCAGCACTTTACAGAGGTCAGTATCACTGTCCCCATTTAACACATGGGGAGAAAGAGATGAGAAGTGACTTGTCCAAAGTCACTCAGCTGGCCAGTGGCAGAGCTGGGAATAAAATTTGGGGCTCCAAGTCCCTATATTCCAAGCCTCTCATCATATCATCATCAAGGGAGATTTTTTCAGAAGCACCAAGGGATATTTTTTACCTGCAGAAGGTCCATTCGAAGTCAATACACCTCAGGTCCCTAACTCCTTTGGATCACCTCCTCCCTTTCGGCTTTTTTAACACTAATCCATACAGCTAATCAGAAGTGTTTTAGTTTTTAAAAGAACACTTTGTGAGACTCCCCAGATAGCTACCAGAATTTTTGCAAAGACTTCAAAAATAGCTACTTAAAAATGTTCAGTTAAAGAGCCCCTCAGGAAGAATTTATCTTTCAATTACTCCTCTGCCAAACCCTTTAGCTCAGGGGAATACAGGGGTTAATGAGTGTTGCATTTTCTACTTTAGGGGTGATATGACAAAAGCAGCAACATTAAGTCAATTAAAATGCTTTTCAGCTCATTTTTTCACTTATATATTCATAGATTCTAGACTGAGATCATCTAAGTGTGACCTCCGGCATAGCACAGACGGAGAACAGCTCTGAATTAATTCATGTTTGAATCAGAATATATCTTTCAGAAACACATCCAGCCTTGGGGAAAAAAACATCCAACCCATTGTATGGCTCTGGTCCATTCCAATTGTCCCAGTGCTACACCTGGCTGATGACATTTTCAGAAGTTGGGCAGCAAATGGTTCAGGCACTAGATGGGAATTCAAAAGACCCAGGTCCCATTCACAGCTCTGTTCCATGCACTCTCTCTGATTTTCACAAGTCACTTCTCTGCCTCAGTTTCTCCACTAAAGGGAAGAAGATACTTATTTCTCCTACCTTTATCTAATAATGAATTCACGCCACACACTTTGTTGCATCAGCATGCCTGCTGGGTTCAGGTTTGTTTAATCTGGAGAAAACTGAGGGGGATAACAGCTGAAATACATAAAAAGTTGTTACAAAGAAAAAAGAATAAAAATTGTTCTGCTTAACCTCTGAGGCTAGGATACAAAGCAACAAACTTAAATAGCATGGAGGTTTAGGTTGGACATTAGAAAGAACTTCCCAACTCCCAGTGTAGTTCAATCACTGGAATAGATTACCTAGAGAGGCTGCAGAAGCTCAGTGTTTGGAAATTTTTAAGAACAGGTTAGTCAAACACCTGCCAGGCATAGTCTAAATTAAGGATGTAAAAGGTTAACCAGTTACCATTAGGCTTACTGGAATGCTTACCAGGCAACTGGTTGCATGGCTAACCACAGCAGGCTGGAGCAACCCCGGCTGAGTCCAGCCAGCCACCTGGGAGCAGCAGACCAGGCTGCACCTGTGTCTGTTCAGTGGGACACCGGCTGCATGGGGGCAGCAAATGGGGGCCCCTGGCCTTCCTGACTTGGCCTGGGTGGGTCCCCACCCCAGCTGTACTAGAACAACCTGGCAGGGCAGGTGGTGTCCTGGCTGCTCCCACTTGGCCCAGACAGGCATGCAAGAATGCTGGCTGCCCTTCGGTGGTTAACCAATTACATGACAATTTCAGTCATTTAACTGATTAACTATTTAAATGGTTATTTACATCCCTAGTCTAAATAATACTCAGTCCTGCCTCGAAGGCAGGAGACTAGACTAGCAAAACCCCTTGAGATCCCTTCAAGTCCTATGCTTCTACATTTACTAACAATCACAATGGGGCCCTGGGCTCAGTCAGCACTTCTAGGCACGATTACGATGCAAATAATAAAACAAGAAAATTATGCCTGATTCACATCAGCACATGGTCATAAGCAAAAGATCACGGAACTCTGACTAAAACAACAAGACACATCTGACGAAGCGGGTCTTTGCCCACAAAAACCTATGCTCCAAAATATCTGTTAGTCTAAAAGGTGCCACAGGACGTCTTGTTGTATTTGAAGACACAGACTAAATCAGCTACCCCTCTGATACAGAACTCCAACTGGCTACCTAAACTAATCTATTGAAAAACCTTCCATCCTATGCTAAACCAAGAATAAACTGACAGAAGCTCACTACCAAAATAGCATCCTCTGTCACTTAAGAAATTGCTCCAAACTTATCAGATTCTTGGTGTGTGACAGAAGCATAACAGAGATGCTGACCAAAACTTGCCGCATGGGACACTGCACAGACTACCTGAGGACCATAAAAGGGCCCCAACCTAGAAAGACAAAGACTCATTATCACCCCATTTTAGTGTAAATCCCTGAGCCTATGACACTTATGCTGGTTTAACTTTACCTCCAGGAGTCACCACTAGGCAAGTGCACAAGAAATGTTTGCAGTATTTAAAAAAAAACACAAATGAAAAACTAGACAGTCAATGGGTGGAATGGAAAAAGGGAGGCCAGAAAGGGGAACCACAGGGCTCAAAAAGATCAGCTGCAAAGCTGAGAAGAGAATCAAGGTCTCCCAACCCACAGGCTGGTGTCCCACCCCACTAGGCTATCAAGCTACCCTGAAGAAGAACTGTGCAGATCACTGGCTCAGGAGCCAGTGAGAGACAAGCCATTAAGAGGAGAGATTTCTGGCAGACAAGGAATGTAAGCAACCAACTTGGCAGAGTGCCGGATTCAGACATCTAAACAGAGGCTGACACGCACCTGCAGGCTATGAAGAAGTTTTTCAGCTGCACTTAGAATTTGCTCAAGTAGTTAGGATTTAGTTTAACTGATACCACAAGTTTTCAAATTTTAAAAAAAAAAAAAAAAAAAAAAAAGAATGAATGAGACTATGTGCTTGTGATTCCCAAACCCAGGGAAATCTACAGTGTTGGCAAAGGTGCTCCTCAGAGCTGAAGGGAAATCATCAATTTAAGATTAATCTTCAAATCTAGACTTAGTGGGAGTTTATTTTAAAGTAACATTATTATTTATGTCAAAGGGGTAGCCAAGACAGTCTTTAAAAACAACAAGAAATCCTGTGCCACCTTATAGACTAACCGATATTTAGGAGCATACGCTTTTGTGGGCAAAGACCCATCCGATGAAGCGGGTTTTTGCCCACAAAAGCTTATGCTCCTAAATATCTGTTAGTCTATAAGGTGCCACAGGACTTGTTGTTGTTATTTATAAGGCAACAGAAGCATCTCATGTGCTCCATGGTATTAAGATACCTACACCTGTGCATACAGTGGAAAGCATTCCAATTTAATTAGATAACCTTACTGATAAGAGATAATGGTAAGATTACAAAGACAGCAGTGATTAAGCAGTGGGAGTTTGGGCTCATTACCCTCACATTTTCCATTCCTTGTTTACTTGCTTTTGTTTATACACATACATAAACATACGCAGTTTGATTATTTGGAGAAAGTTTCCAGAATGTTAGAAGAAAGAAGTGTGATCTATTTGCAGACATGTTACTGATTGTCACAGTTTAAATAATGAGTCAAAGTCCCAGGTGCTGGAGTTAGGAGGTCACATGAGAATCTGAAGTTCTTGCCCTTGTGGTTCCAAAGAAAATGTTGAAAACATGACTCCTAAAGGTAAAACAAAAACAAAATGCACCACACTCGCCACAACAGGCAAGTAAACAGAACACAATAGTGCAGCCTAATGGAGGGGTCTCTGGACTGGGACTCAGGAGACCTTGTTCTTTTCTTAGCACTGCCACGCAGCCCTGTGTACCTCAGTCTCCTTGTTTATATAAGGACACCTTTGTAAAGCACTTTGAAATTAATTGTTGAGATATTTGTCCTGATTTCATTTTATGTTTCTAAATGCATTTACAGGACTACTCAGAACAGTAAAAAATTATGTTTGTGTGTAAATATCTGCAGGATGAGAGCCCTGAAAAAAAAGTCACGTGGATTTCTGGGTACCTTCAGGAAGTCCAAAAAGCAGCAATAAGGGGCATAAAAACTAGAAAGTGAAATTAACTAAAAGCGGAAATGAAACTTCACCATGTGTAAACATACACAAAGAAGGAGCACCACTGATGACAAGTTAATTTTTTTTCAACCTTACCCTACTGACATCCTATCATTCCTGAGTGACAGATAGGGATTTATTGAGAATAGATTTTTTTTTTTGTCCTCACAGTTAACACATTACATCTTGGCAACTACTTCTTTGCCCTTGATGACTTAAACACAATGAAACCACAATTTTCAAAACGAAGGTATTTTGTAGACCAAACTCAAAGCGAGTAAAAGGAACTTGTATTTCAGAGAATACCAAGTACTTGCCATAGCCACAATGGAATAATAACAGATTACACCAACTGATGATCTGGCCCAAGGGGGGTTCTAATCAGGCATCATAAAACAAAAGAACAAAATCACCTGTCGTTTGGTGGAGGATTGGGGAGTGGAAGGTGGATAGGCCCAGAATTGATAAATTATATGAAACTCTCCAGTGATGCAAATAATGAACTTGCAGGAGTTAAGTCTTGATTGTCCAGCACTTCAAATCACTGAGCGAGAGAAGGGGGAGGGAAAATGAATGGATTATTGATGCTTGACTAACTGGGTGCTCAAGAATAGCACACAAAACTCCCATCTCGCAATTTAACTTCTCCATGAAGATCCCAGCCAATAAACATGGGTGCAGGGATCCACCTATCCAAATCAGACCAAAAGATCAAAGCCAAAGCACCTAGCAGCAAGGCTAGCAAAAGCAAAAAGCAGTAACAGCCTTGCATCCTACAGTTGCTTCAGAGTGAAAGCTCCTTGCAGCAGAAAACTCTTTAAATTCTCTTTGCACAGTTCCCAGTACTGTACTTGCCCCTGCAAGATTCTGCTCATTCAGCCAAGCTACTAGGAGGAATATTTATAATTCCAGTTATGATTGAAAAACAGAGTGACTCAAACTTTTGCTTTTCAACTATTTTGGTCTGCTCAGAGCCAGGACTGCCAGCTAGAGCCATCACAAACAAGGCTAAAGATTCAGGCTCCCCAGTAAATACACTAGAACCAGGGATGACCCTGGTTCCAGCAAGATGAGCAACAGGACTTTATCTCAAAGATAGAAACATACCCCCTTTAATACAGCTACCAACATGCCTCCTTTGGCCAGAAATTCATTGATTTATTTCTCTACAGAGCAGGGTAATTTTAAAGAGTGCCTAAGAATTACTTTAGAGCATTAAGCAGGTTACACACACACTACCTGAAGGTCCTTACCTGGCCCCCATTACTTAGTATCTCTGCACCTCACAATCATTACCACATTTATCCCCACAAATTCTCTGTGAGGAAGGATCACGCACATTTGCCTGCTGTGGAACCTTAGGCACATATGCTCAAATGTATTCAGGCTTTTATCTTCCATCAACTTCCTAAATAACTTTCACAAGGTTACAGAGAAGTCTGCAGCAGAGCAGGGAATTAAATAATCTTCCAAGTCACAGATTACTGCCCTGACCACAGCACCATCCTTCCTCTCAACTTATTCCTAGATTGTTATGTTATACTACATGCTGATCTTGTGCTCTAAAGAAAGTTATTGCAGACTGTGTCCCCGCACGTTTCATGCATATAGGGTTCCAGCACACTGTTCTTTTGATGTTAGTTTACCAGTTCCTGGGCCCCTATCGCATTTCTTCTGCTCCCTGCACCCTCACAAAAATATGGCAGCTGAGACCCCTACAGTGCTGTACCAATGGACTTTACAAACAGAGTCTTCCATTCTGTTTAAGAAATGGCCCAGGGTTCTAGCTATCTTACTTTGGAAGGGAGCCTCAGATTCTGTATAATGAAACCTATTTTACTGACTGCTAGAATGTACTAACAGATGAAGCATAGGGCTGGGAGCCAGGAATTTCCAACTTGTTGTGTGGTCTTTCTTGAGCCACCTCAAGTTGGGGATTTCAGAGTATCCTAGAGAAGTTAGGAGTCCAACAGTTATTACGTCTTCATGCTTACCATCCCCTTCAGGCCCATTAAAAGCCCATGTCCCAACCTCTCTGATTCTGCTCCCCCTTACTGCCAAAACCATGGGATGTCTGAAGATGAACATTCATGTAGAGCCTGAATGATATGGAATCTTTTTCATAGACTACAGTCAGCTCTGAATTAGGCTCATTTACTGACAAGTCATATGATGACTCCTGGAATTCAAAAAGTGAGAAATCAGGAGCTGAGGAGCTTAAAAAAATAAGACTTGCCAGAGATATATGCTGTTTTACATGTGAAGAGTCAAAACAAGATAAACTCCAGTAATTGAGGCCTCCAAAAACAAGCTCCCTGCAAACCTTTCCAGTTACATTAAGCTTTCTAACATCATGTGCTTTGCAAAAGCCTCAAACTCACCACAGCAACGAGGTTGGGGGCAGGGCAGATTCCACCCACTCCTCTCTCCTCACCCCCCCCCCCCCTCAAAAAGAGAGAGTCTGGAAGCAAATGAATCAACCCCTTATAAACGCAGGAGGCAGGCACGGCAAAGTAGAAAGTATGGTGGGAAAGAGCCCTTGGACTCCTGGGAAGATCAAAAATCGCACCAACACTGCCTCGTCCACACTCCATAAACCACCGCCCCCCAAAGCGGGGGGAGGGGGGGACCATACTTTTATCAACAGTGGGCGAATGTGCTTTCTGTGCACGACCCACCCAGCCTGTTGCAGCCCCTCCTGCCGAAAGAGGAGGGCGAAAGGCCCCGCAGGCTCAGAAGTCCGCCCGGCGAGCCCACGTCAGCTCGCCAGCGTCCCAGCTTTCGCCTCGCCGCCGCTGCCAAGCCGCCCTGCGAGCTGCGGACGGAGACGACGACCCACCCGCTTCTCCTTCGGGGAGCGCACTTTTGCGAAACCCCCGCCAGGCGAGCGGGAAGCCCGGCGCCTGGAAAAGACCAGGCGGGGGAGGGAGTTCGCCCTGGGATCGTTTCAAAGCCCAGGGGCGCCCTCCAAGGCGACGGCCAAGGACCGACAGCGACGCGGCACCCCCGCTGTTCCAGAGGGAATCAGTTTCTTGTAAACGCCTCGAGGGGGTGGACACCGGCCGAAATGCCGCCAGCCCCACCGCGCGGCGTCAGTCACGGCGAGGGGGAGAGACGGGCTGCAGAACCAGCCCAGCGCCCCCCTCTTTTAACGTACTTCCACACACGGGAGCGGGACAGCTGCAACTCCCCCGACGTCCCACAGAGAAGGGGGTGCCCCTTGCCCCTCCCCCACCACAGAAAAGGAGAGGGGCCCGGTGCCCCTCCCCCAGTCCCGTAGCGGGGGGAGGGGGAGCAGCCGCCCGCCCGGCCGAACCCCACCCTGCAGGCAACACCCCGCCCCGCGGCACACAACAGAAGTCGATTCCCCTGCACCGCTGCTAACTTCCCGCCCCGGACCGGACCCCCACCTCACCTGTGGAAGAGCTGGCGAGGGAGCGGGCTCCCTGCGGCCTCTCGCCTGCGCCTCTGCCCCCACCCTCCCCTGCCAGGCGCCGGGCAACGCGCGCCCAGCCCAGTGACGTCCCCTCCCGCCGCCGCTGCCGCGCGAGACGCTCCTCAAGCCCCGCTAGTCCACCGCGGAGAGATCGATCGGCCGCCCGAGGCCCCGACCCAGCAGGCACCGCGGGCGAAGGGCGGGGCCGCTCCGGGCAGAGGCCACGCCCCCCGCTCCTCCTCCACCCGGCTGGGTGGGCGGGGGCAGCGGAGCGGGTCTCAGGCTGCTCGGGGGGCGGAGATGGGACCGATGGATGGGTCCAGGGATCGGTACATAGGGAGAGACAGGGATCGATAAACCTCAACAGCGGGGCACACGGGTCCCTGGAGACTGAGCAAGAGATGAGGGAACAGCCAGATCGCTGGTTCTGGGGGTGTGGATAGATCCGGAATCAATAGATATGGGGATCAATAGAGGGAGAAGGGGATCAGCAGAGAGATGCGGTGTATGAAGATCAAGAAAGTAATTTGGGGATCAACAGATCAATAGACAGAGGGATCGATAGCTAAGGGACAGGGACAGGGACAGGGACAGATGGACAGGTAGATCAATGCAGTAATCAGTAGATGGGCTCGGATCAATAGAGAGGTGCGATGTATGAGGATCAAGAGGTCGATCTGGGGAGATATAGATCAATAGATAGATTCAGGGATTGATAAATACAAGAATCAACAACTGAATAGAGAGATATGGGAGTCAGTAGGTCAAAGGATAGATACACAGACTGGTAGATACTGGGTCGATGGACACAGGGATCAGTAGATGGTGATAGGTAGGTACAGGGGTTGACAGATATGAGGATTAGCTCACTAAATAGATCAGTGCTCTTTTTGTGCTGGTACGTGCCAGTACTGAATACTGGAACCTCAGCAGGCCCAGCTGCAGGACTGGCTGGAGGGGTGGGGGCAGGGAGCTGGCTGAGTACTAGCTCCTGTTTTTTTTTTAACAAAAAAACCCCCTGAAATAGATACAAGGATGAATAGTTAGATGAACACAGGAACCAAAGATGAGTCGTATGAGGATCAATAGACAGATATGGAGGATCAATAGGTGCAGTCATGCTCCCCACCCACTTCCTGAGTGCGATCAAACAAGTAGCTGGTGAATGCCAGCATCCAAAGGGGCATCAGGACAGCAGTGGGCCAGTTCACACCTCAGAGCCCTCTCCCAGTAGGCTGGCCCCCCAATGTGGGGTGTGCAGCAATGACTCCCCTCCACTATCCCTTGCTTTCTCCTGACGGTCAGTGTGTTACACAGAGCCCATCACTTACCACCTTCCTTCTGGCCCACCATTGCCCCAAGTGACACTGAGATGCTCCCAAGAGGCTTTTGAACCCCTCAGTTATGTGCCGTCACTTCCCCATACCCATTTCCCCAAACAACTAGGAAATTTTACTGCCCAAAAACTTTGTTGGCAGCCTTAAGTCTGCCTGGCCTCATGCCTGTTCAGAACACTGAGGGCCCCTTACCTAAACTTCTGAAAACTAGGAATACTTAGGTGCACATCAGCCCTGCCTTGCACCCTTTACTCTACGCCTGGAGCTGCTGGGAAAGGCCTGCCATTAAGTCTGTCTGAGGTGATGGACTGCAAACCTCCACGCCCAACCCTGGGGGACTGCTGTGTCACCTGATGTGTCAGCATTGGAGATTGCTTCCATGAGCTTCTCTAGGCCCACGATTGCATTGCCTGGAGGAGACACATGACTCGAGCCTGTCACCGACATGACGCAAGCATGGCAGGTGAGAGAGACCAAGAAGAGGAAGCATGCAGTGGAAAGATTGTGGGGGGGACATTGTTAGCTGATATTCATAGCCTGAGAGTCACTAGTCCCGCATCTGTTATGGCTTTTGCAGTGTCAGTCAATAGGGAGTGAGAAAGCTCTACATTGCTTTCCAAGAACTGTCTCCCATGTCACAAAACACAATGCAGTGCCACAGTTCCAGATGCTTGAGGCGAGCCCAGCTTGTCTATATTTTGCTGTATCAGAGTACTGCAAACTCAAGAGAGCAATTATACATTCCCTGTCCCTTTGCTCCAGCAACAGGCCTGACAAGCCCAGCCTGAAACTACCTAAAATGCATTTTCATGAATTCCTGCTAGAGCACAGAGTTCACTTGTGAAATCTGGGTGTTGGTGGTAAACACAAAAGAGCTGAGAGGTAGACAACACAACCTTGCCTTGTAGTGGAAGAACAAAGAATCCTGCCTCACTACAAGATTAACCCTGCAGCTGGACATACGAAAGCCTGATGTAAGAACCTCTTGCATGAGGAATAGTCACAGAGAGGCAGCCATGTGAGTCTGTATCTTAACAAAACAAAACAGCAGTCCTGTAGCACTTTCAAGACTAACAAAATAATTTATTAGGTGATAAATCTTGATGAGGCAGAACCACTTCTTCAGATTTGGAGACTATTTTCAGTACAGCACTATCTCCAGATCTGAAGAAGTGGGTCTGCCCAACGAAAGCTCATCACCTAACAAATTATTTTGGTAGTCTTTAAGTGCTACAGGACCGCTTTTCATTGTGTAGGAAGCTCTTGTTCTCAGGAGGAGAAGTATTAGGTGTCCCCTGAAAAATGGCCCTTGAGTTTGGATTTAAGAAGCAACAGAGTATTGGCAAGGAACACAACCCAGAGTTTTTAATAGGAACTCAGCCAAGGTTTTGTGCAGGCAGCTATGGCACTGAGTCCAAAGAAGGGCAGACAAGCAGTGCCTTTGAACATAGGGTCAATGAGCCTGCTTCAGTCCTTAGGATTCCATGGCTACATGTACATGAGAAGCCTTTCCCAGCAAAACTGTCTGTTTGTGCCTGGAAAAAACGTGGAGCATCTACGCACAAAATGTGATTTGTTGACAGTTTGTCAACAAAGCAGTGTTGTACCTCGTCCTGTTCCAGTGTAAGGCCTCTCTCGACAGTGTTCTGTCAACAAAACTGCCGTGTAGATGCTCCATGGCCCTTTTGTCAACAGATGGGGGTTCCCGTTCACTGGGCAGCCCTGTTTCCAGAGCTTCTGGTCTACTGTTCTGTTGACAGAGGGCTGGGCAGTCTGGCTGCTCTTTGTCAACAGAGTGGATTGCTCTTTTGATCTGCTTTTATGTGTAGATGCAATATATTGATGGAAGTTTTGCCAGGAAATCCCTTATGACAGTGACTTCTGTTGATGGAGGCTTCTCATGTAGACTTAGCTCATGCTCCTGAACAAGCTATGAGCTGTCAGCTTCCTCTACTCAATACGGCAAGAAGGAAGGCGAGTCTCAGTCCTATTGCTTTGAACTCTGAGGCACAATCATTCACATTCTATTCACGACATGGATACCAAGACTCTTGCTGAAAGATTGCAGAGTAACACATATTCATGTCGTAAACTCCAGGACTTAACACAAAAGAACCAAAACCAGAGAGAGAAAAAAGGCTGCTCTCTCAGGGAGCTAGGCATACCTCACCCCACCTTCCCCTAGACTTGCTCTTTGCAGACTGGGACTGACTGCTGCTAGGCCTGTATCACATGCCTCCCTAAAGAGCCCCTTAGTGTGCCAGGAGGACCAAGGCAGCCCTGAGAATTTAAAGTGCCAGCTCATAATTAATAAAGTTTTCAGTTTCACCACAATTCACATCAGTTGCTGTACCAACAATGCCATCAACAGAGTCAAATCCCTAGTTCTTTGTATCAAAAAGTGCTTTACAAAAAAAAAAAAAGGGTCAGTGTTGTGCCCATTTTACAGATGGAGAAACTGAGGTCACCTCATTCTTAGAGCACTAGAGCCCCAGTTCAATGCTCTGTAAGTCTCAGTCCAGTGGAAACATGCCAGGAAATTCCTGGAGAAGCTATAACAGACATGGTTTCAGAAACCCTCCTCTACCCTAGTCCCCGAATGTGACATCACTATCAGGTCACTCTCAGGGCCTGAAGGGTTCTCAGTGAAGCTTTCCCTCCATCTATCCATAGACTTCAACAATCACCTGTTCAGCACCCACGCGTAGTGGATGTGATAAAGATACTCAGCCTGGCAGGCATCTAACTCGGTGCCTGTCTGTAAAGCAGACAGATTCCTTGCAGCCACGGTGGGCCTGCTCAGACCCAATGGAGAAGTGTGCAGTGTGGGAGGGGTGGGGAGCATATAATTCAATGGTTTCATGCTATGATTTTTAGCAACACCCAATTTGCAGCTGGCAGGGGGCCCCGGGGTCAGAAGACTGACAGCGCTTCTGCACTGCCAAAAGAGACCCCAAAAAGTCAGCCAGTCTCAGAACCTGTATCAACTGACTTGGGCAGGCACTTTAGGCTAGAAAGAGCAGTGTAGATCACTGGGCTGGAGCTCTGGGTTCTGAGACCCCATAAGGAAGGTGAGTCTCCTGCTCAAGCTCAAACAGCTACATGGCTATTTCTAGCACCCTCATATGAGCCCAAATCAGTTGACCCCACTTCTGCGGCTTGCAGCCAGGGGTCTTTACTTTGAACTGGAGACATAACTTTACAGAGATGGAGGTTTGTGCCCCCACAGTAGGGTGGGGAAAGCATGTCAGAGTGGCAGGTAGGGGCACGTGTCAAAACATCCATAAAATTGCAACTAAAGATTTAATAGGCAAGGCTTAGAAATGATGGGAGTGAATATAGGGAATGTTAAATAAGTGTACATGAAACCATGGCACAGGGCAGGGGGTGGAAGGGCAGCAGTGAAGGCAGGGAGGGAAAGCTGGTGCAGTGGTCAGAGCACTACCCAGAGGTCTACATTCATGTTTCTGCTCTGTCACAGACTCTCTGTGCAACCTTGGGCAAGTCACTTCACCTCACACCCCTGTCCCCAGTTTTCCCATCTGTGCATGTGAAGGGCTCAAATGCTAGGGTGGCAGCAGGGCAGGTAAAACCCTAAGATAGAGAGACATGAGACAGATGTCCAACAAACCCTTCTCTAGAGAGGCAGGACAGCCTAGTGGTTAGCCCACTTAATGAACTTAGATTCAATACCTTGGTCCAGCCCAGGCTCCTTGGGCAAGTGATGGGCACCTAAACTTTTGAGGCTTACAACCTCAGTACCTTCATCTGTAAGCGGGATTCACCATAGCACAGGGTGGGTGTGATGGCCTCAGTTGTCTTAGTCCCCCACAGGGCTCCTTTTCTCTGAAAGCCCTGCTCCCCATAACACAAGGGACCGGCTTTGCACAACCTAGTGCATGAGAAGGACACTGGGTACCAAGGCTCCCACCAAAAGTGACCCTTGTGGGAGCAGCTGGGTGGCCCAATGGGCACGGAGCTGTTTAGAAAAGGCACTGAGCCCTTGGAAATCTGCCCCCTGGTGTGAAAAGAGTCTATTGACCCTCTGATCCCGCAGCCCCTTAGGGGTCCACATGCGGGCAGCAGCCCCACTGGCAGGCTCAGGGCCTAGAATCATCAGTCGAGCCTGTCTCATCTATCCCATTTTGGGTGTGGTTCAGAGAATGCTGATTAATAATCCCACAGCGCATCATTACCTTCCTCCAACTCCACAGCAGATTAAGGATATGTCTACAGTACAACAAAAAGCAAAAGGCATCAAGTCTCAGAATCCAGGTTAATGGGCCAAAGGCTAAAAAGAGAAATGCAGACATTCTCTCTTAGGTTCGGAAGCCCAGCAGATGGCAGGTGTCTTTCAGCACCTGGGCTGCAGCCAGGTTGGGAATCTCTCCATGCTGGGGTTTGAGCCCCACAAATCTGAGTCAGTTCACCCAGGTTCTGAGACTCACTGCTCCAGAGTTTTCCAGATCTGAAGAAGTGGGTCTGTCCCATGCAAGCTCATCACCTAGTACATTATTTTGTTAGTCTTTAAAGTGCTGCAGGACTGCTGGTTTGTTTTGCTCCAGAGTTGTTGCTTTTTTGCAATGTAGACATACTGTGAGAGGCTAAACCAACATAATCCCAACATGTAGCTGTGAGCATTTCTTAGATCGAGATTGGCAACGAAAAGAGCAAGAAGAGCCTTTTTTTTTTTCAGTTTGGTAAAAAACTCAATGATCCAAGACCTGTAAAGCATGTGAGTACAAAACAGTCGTAAGGAAATAAGGTCAAACCGTACTTTTTGTAACCCCTGTTTTAAGAACAGCGCACACACATATCCCACAATGCACTGCACATGTTAAAGGGGGAGTTTTCCAACATTTCTAAATCACATATTGTTTGCTATTTAGAGATGAGTCGCTCATTGTTGGGCTTTTAGATGTTCATCAAAATATGGAAAATAATCAGGAGGGGTTTTTTTCACTTTGCAATTACAGCATCGGGAACCACAAAGACATACATAGAGCCGCAAGTGGCTCTGGAGCCACAGGTTGCAGATCTCTGTCCTAGATGCATAGCACAAGCTGAGTGTTGCCACGCCTCGGAATGCAGAAACACACCCTCATGCAGCTACAGCCGGTATAGAACAAAGAATCCTATCCACCTAGTAACAGCGACACTGCAAACATGCCAGCCTGGTGCTGTATCATCTGTGCGCTGGCTCCCTGGGGAAAAGCGAGTGAGAGGTCCATGTTGTGATTTTCATGACCATCCATCAGGTTAGCCCTGCTGGTCTCACCCTCTGCAATGATGGCCGCCCCCCATAGGCCCTGGCATGACTGCCCAGACCCACAGAGTAGAAGAACACATAACTGGCACCCTCCTGTGTAACGCACTGGGACCAAATCTGGTTCCCTGGAGCTAAACACAGGCACTGCTGCACCATGATCTACAGCAAGGGTCAGCTGCCTTTCCGAGGTGGAATGCCGAAATTTGACCTTTTGACCACTGTGTACAGTCTGAGGGCTGATTATACTTTTTATAGTCACTAATAGTCCTACATACAACAGCTTTGTCAATAAATAAATGAAGCTGTAGAGCTTTACTGTTTAGGTGGTGGTTGGTAGTATTCGCTGGTCTTTTGTTAGTCTACAGGTGGCCTGGCTTTAAGCGAGCTCCCGGATGCATGGGGGAGGATGGACAGGGCTGAGCACACATGCAGGGGTTGGTGACCCTGATCTAGAGAGCCAAGCCTCTAGCATACAGAGCTGTCACAGGCTTATGCCGTCTGTGGATCAGCTCAGAGGGAGACTGTCGCAGTCATGGACCACTGCCTTACAGCTGTGCAGAGAAGCAGAATGATCAGTGCCCCCAGCTTGCATCAGCAGCTCTAACCACATAGGACATGATGGGAACTAGTGGGAAATGCACTGACCATAGTCCCATCCTGCCCCAGCTGGGCTGGCCCCCCTCAGCCTGACTCACAGGGCTTTCCAGCAGTGACAAGAGTTCCAGCAGGAACAAAAGATGTAATTCTGGGTAAGCAGAATCCTACAGTCACTGACTTGTCACAGTCTCCTTGTCATCATTCTGCAGATGGGGAAACTGAGGCACAGGGCAAGGCTGAGTCTTGCCTAAGGCTGCATAGAAATAGAACACAGGAACCCTGACTCGCAGGCTCCTGATCTAACCACTAGGCACTGCTTTCCTCCCAGCAGTGTGAGTCGAACTGAGGTTTTCTGAGTTGCGGTTCCCTACTCTAACCACTAGACACCACTCTCCTCTCAGAGCTGGGGAAAGAGAATCCAGATGTCCTGATGCCCAAACCTCTGCTCTGACCACTAGACCCTGCTTCTCTTTACTGTGTCTCAAAGTGGCTATTTGCAGATCTCTGCACTCCTCTGCTTCCTCTTTCTTATTCCCATCTGCAACTTTGAAGTAACCTCTTGCCAGTTGTGCGGAAGAGAAGTCAGAGGCAGGAAACAAGCAGGACTTAGGCCCTTGATCTCAAGGTGTTGTTGTATTAAAACAAAAGCCAACTGTCCCAGAGCTTACAGTCCGTGCCGAGCTGATGGGGTTTAGAGACGCACCCTTCTAAGCTGCACCCCTGAGAGCACAAGCCCCAACAAGCTCCTCCACCACCTCTGAGCATAGAGCTTCTGCAACTGGTGATTCAAATGGAGCTGGAGGGCCAAGCTGCCAAGATCAGGGGATGTGACTCAGGGGCATGCAGGGAGCAGCTGATGAGCAAGCAGGGCCTAGTGTTTTGCATAGTCACTTCTCTGGTCTAAATCACGTTCCACCGAGTGTTTCCTCTTTAGGGCCTCGGCAGAAGTTGTGACACTCTTACTTCCCCCTGCCTCTCTCTCCTATGGCTCCACTCCTGCTCTGAGCTCAGCATGGGCAGGGCCTTCACCCAGTTCCACTGCAATTCTGCTGCCGCTCCAGCCAACTTGTCTGCTGAGTCTCCCAGGGGATGATGCAGGAAACCATCCCTGCACCGGCCAGTCCTGGCATGCACATGGGACTTAGGCATGGGCTCCACGTTAGACATGAAGAATCAGAAACGTGGGGCTGGAAGGCACCTGCCGGTGTCATCAGCAGGGTTCCCTCTATTTTTTCTCCATCCATTGGCAGAATACATTTTGTTATGTGCACTGAGCCATGTGCAAATGTGCACCACCATTGAAACGCACATTGCCAGCGCTGGGCACTCTGCTAATCAGCTGGCCAGTACCTTAATCTCTCCTGGGCAGCTGCCCAAGTGCCCAGTTTACACGGAACCCTGATCATCAGATCAAGTCCCTGCACCAAGGCAAAGCCTCCCTTACAGGTGTTTTGGTCAGCCTGCTCTGAAAAACCTCCAGTGATGGCAATTCCATGCCCCCCTCAGTAGCTTGTTCCAGTGCTTTACAGTTAGAGGGTTTCCCCTAATCTCTAAACTAAATCTCTTTCACAAGCCCATTACTTCTTGTGGCAGAGGTGGAAAATAGTCGATCATTTGGCTGTTGCACTTCAGTCTACATACAGTTCTTGCTCTGAAGAAGTGGGTCTGTCCCACGAAAGCTCATCACCTTACACATTATTTTGTTAGTCTTTAAAGTGCTACTTGACTGCTTTTTTGTTTTGATAGAATACAGACTAACACGGCGACCTCTCTGTCACTATTCTTAGAACTTGGTGCTACTGTGGACCACTGCCCATCTGACTCCACCTCTGCAGTCTGGACCGAAATCCTTCCCCAAACCCTTCCCAGCATCTTCCATCTCCCCTGCATCAAAGAGAACAAAAGCCAAGAGCTGCACTCCCGGACCGGGTAGGGCTCTACAGTCAGAGGTTTTAGCATTCATGACATTAGATTGGGAGAGCCCATGCCCCTTGATACAGCCCTGAAAAGCCCAGCTGGGGAGAACATGTAATCACCAGACTTAAAAGGCTGAGTTCCAGCCTAGCAGGTTTGTATTGCAAACACCTCTTTGTTTACTCTGCTGCCATCTGCTGCACCTGGGCAATATGAAGCAGAAAGGCATCCCTCCTCCTCATTATTATTATTGTTAATAAAAATAACAGTTAGGAGCAGCAGCTGTGATCTGCTTTGCATTCCTGGAAAATACTATGTCCTCCCCACCGAGGTCTGTGTACTGAGTGCCTCACAAAAGGCAGGCCTTCACCTCCCAATCAGGCAGAGAAGTGTGGTTCCTGAATAGGTTGATTAAAAGCTAATGAATGTCCAAGGTTTTGAAAGGGAAGAGCAGCATCAGGGGTGAGAAACGTTAGGTTTAAAAGCAATGGGGATTACAGTCTGTTAGGAAATGTAGTAACGCTCTATTAAATTAATAATATTGTAACGAACTGCAGAATATGTGAGAGAGAGATTGAAGGAGAGGGTTAGGGTGGCCCTCTGCTGGACAGAATTGAAATGACTCAATTGTGTGTCATATGTCCTACACCCTAGGGCCTGGGCTTGTGCACTGAAAGAAGGATCAGTATGTTATTCCTTCCTGCCCTTGCTATAAAGTTCCCAGGAGGTAGCTCTGCAACAGCTCCTACATGGACAGATTTTTCTCACTATAATACTTTGTGATACAGGTTCAACCTCTTAAATGCGAGTTTCTCTTGTCCAGCAGACCCCAGATGTTGCAGGACTGGGGCTGGCACCAGACACACATCAGTGAGGCAGGGGCAGGGTCTGGGTCTGGGTCTGGAGCAGTGGCTGGCAGCCTGGCCTGGGCGAGAGCTGGACCCCACACTGGCCCTGCTGCAGCTTGGGGAGTGGGGGGCATACAGCCCCCACCAGAACTTCCTGAAGCAGGGGGATGGGGCCAGAGCACCCACCTGCCAGAGTCCCATGGCAGCCCTCGGAAGCCTGGAGTCCCTGGGGAGCAGGAGGGTGGGGCTGCCTAGGGCAGAAGCCCTGGACCTCCTCTGGTCTGGCAAATTCTGCCATTCAGGACCTGTCAGGTCCCCACCATGCCAGACCAGAGAGGTGCAACCTGTCCTCTGCAGACACCTTCCGCTAGCAGTTTTCAAAGCATTTCACAGGTGATAATGGCATAGACCCCTTCGCATCTCGGTGAAGGGCTGCGATCCCTGTTTTGAAGATGGGAAAACTGAGGCCTGGACTGGGAAAGTGATTCTCTCCAGGTCACGCAGCTAGTTAAATAGCAGGGCCACCAGCAAAACCTGCATATGAGCAGAGCAAACGCTAGGGGAAGGACTTGGAATACCAAGGAGTGGGTTACAAGTCATCATTGCAGGGTATTCGCTGGCTGGGTAGAATAGTGGGACTGGGAGGCCTGTAGATCAGAATTAAGAGACATCAGAAGAGCTGTTTTGGGCTTGCCCAGGGCTGTGAAGGCATCAGCTGCAGGTTGGAATTGAAGAGAATATCAGCAGGGCTGGGATATCAAGGGGCTGCGGGTCGGGCAGAGGAGCATCGGCCCAACTGCATGAAGGAAGTTTGCCCAGTATCTGTCAGAACTATACTTTTCTTCATACGGCTAGCCACAAACAGGCCTGGCGTAGCAGGGTCCCCTCTGCCAAGCAATGAGCACTTCTCTCCTGAGATGAGTCCTTCCCCTCCGACAGTGCCTAGCTCCCCAGCACAGATTTAAAACCAGATAATAAATACTTCCCGCCCCGGGATCTCCATGCTCTGAGTAAAGGGGGGCCCAGTCCATCAGTCTACAGGAGAGAAATTGCGGCACAGAGTACAGCAAAGATGCCCTGGGGGAGTCACATGGAGTTAGGATTAGAACTCAGGAGGGCTGTGGCTCTTGAATGCTATTGTAATACACCTAATAAATAACAGTGACAATAGCAGCCCTCACTGCCCTTCAGACAAAGGAGGGATGGGCACAGAGTGACAGGGCAGCTATGCCAGGCCACCTGGGAGAAATCAGAGAGAGAGAGATGAGGCACCAACAGGGGGTAATTGGAGAGAACTGGCCTATTAGGGCAAATCTACCACATCAGGCATTAATAACTCACTCTCTAAAATCTGAGCATGCAAGGGCCTAGCCAGGGTCTCTGCACTCCTGGAAGGAGTGTGGTCTTGTGTTGCACCAGGAAGCTCAGGCAATAAAATCCAGCCAGATAGTAAGAGCCCTGGGTATGACACAGCCACTCCCCTCCCTTCCCAGCTGGTTTGGCCAGGCAGCTGGGCCCTCCCGTACCAGGAACCCGTCCAGTCCCACAGGCTGAGAAATCCTGCAGCAGCATCTGTCTCTGAAGCTGCTTGGACCCGGTCCAGCCAAAGAATCTCCACATCAGAGACCCTTTGGCTGGTGAAGGGATCTGGCTTGCTGGCCTCTGGAGTTTATTCCACCCTTGGGGGGTGGACCCTGTATTCCAGCAGCTCCCACCACTGCCAGTGGGAGCATGGGGTCTGTGAAGAGCTGGGGGTGGGGGCTGACAGCCAGCCCCTTCCCATCCCACTGCTGCATCACAGTGGGATGTCATGCCTATTTTTTTCATGCATGCTTCCAGCGGTCGGAGGAACTCGTGGCCTACTGATAGCACGGAAGCCAAAATCTCAGAGGGATTCCAGGAAGAGTTGGACATGGGTGCGGATAGTGAAAACTTCCAGGGGGAGGAGGGACAGTTCTGGGAAAAGTGAACTCCGCAAGGATGAATTAAACTCAAGCTCCTGGGATCAGCTTAAAACCTTTTGACCTGAGGGGGGAGTTACCCCAGTAGTGGGGGGGGTTCTTGCTACTTCCTCTGAAGCATCTGCTATTGGCCACTGTGGGAGGCCAGATGCTGGGCAAGATGGACCCATTGGTCCAGGCCAGGCTGGAGAGTCCTGTGTTTCCTACTGATTTACCACCCAGCTCCTCCAGTGCCCTGGTCCCTCCCCGATCCCCCCTCAGTCTGTGCTCCCCTCAACACCCACCTCCTCCAGTGCCCTGGTCCCTCCCCGATCCCCCCCCAGTCTGTGCTCCCCTCAACACCCACCTCCTCCAGTGCCCTGGTCCCTCCCCGATCCCCCCTCAGTCTGTGCTGCCCTCAACACCCACCTCCTCCAGTGCCCTGGTCCCTCCCCGATCCCCCCTCAGTCTGTGCTGCCCTCAACACCCACCTCCTCCAGTGCCCTGGTCCCTCCCCAGTCCCCCCTCAGTCTGTGCTGCCCTCAACACCCACCTCCTCCAATGCCCTGGTCCCTCCCCGATCCCCCCTCAGTCTGTGCTGCCCTCAACACCCACCTCCTCCAGTGCCCTGGTCCCTCCCCAGTCCCCCCTCAGTCTGTGCTGCCCTCAACACCCAAATCCGCCAGTGCCCTGGTCCCTCCCCGATCCCCCCTCAGTCTGTGCTGCCCTCAACACCCACCTCCTCCAGTGCCCTGGTCCCTCCCCAGTCCCCCCTCAGTCTGTGCTGCCCTCAACACCCACCTCCTCCAGTGCCCTGGTCCCTCCCCAGTCCCCCCTCAGTCTGTGCTCCCCTCAACACCCACCTCCTCCAGTGCCCTGGTCCCTCCCCGATCCCCCCTCAGTCTGTGCTGCCCTCAACACCCAAATCCGCCAGTGCCCTGGTCCCTTCCCGATCCCCCCTCAGTCTGTGCTGCCCTCAACACCCACCTCCTCCAGTGCCCTGGTCCCTCCCCGATCCCCCCTCAGTCTGTGCTGCCCTCAACACCCACCTCCTCCAGTGCCCTGGTCCCTCCCCGATCCCCCCTCAGTCTGTGCTGCCCTCAACACCCACCTCCTCCAGTGCCCTGGTCCCTCCCCGATCCCCCCTCAGTCTGTGCTGCCCTCAACACCCACCTCCTCCAGTGCCCTGGTCCCTCCCCGATCCCCCCTCAGTCTGTGCTGCCCTCAACACCCACCTCCTCCAGTGCCCTGGTCCCTCCCCGATCCCCCCTCAGTCTGTGCTCCCCACGCCAACCCCATCCCCACTTACACCTCTGCCCTAGCTCACGAGGCCGGGAAAGCAGTGTGTGAGGTGGGCAGGCTGGCAGTACATGTACACGCACACACATAGAGCCAGATTTAGGAGTAGGTAACTGGCCAGTAGGGGCGCCAGGCTTTGGGTGCCGGTTTTGCTGCTAACGACAGAAAGGCCAACAGAACGTTTGACGTAAACTGTGGAGTTGTGTCCCCCCACATCCTTCTAGAGCATTCTGGATCTTTGCGGAAACTCCAGGAACCTTCTAGACTTTTCGAGAGCAACCTTTGCCTTGAACCTACTAGTATGCTGTCAGCCGCGCCCTGGGCACGTCAGCTCTTCTTAAAAGGTTTCTATGTGCTTTGGGGAAGTGAATATTTTTAGTTGCTTATATATGGCATGAATAAATACTGCTCTGCAGAGCCTAGCGGGCAAATGTATTGTCTTATAAGACAAGGTGAAACCATGCGTGCAAATCATGCCCCAGAGTCATGACATGGGCTATGAATGCAATAAAAATAAGGTATTCAAGCTTTAAAACCTGGAGTGGTCGTTGCAGTGAGGACCATGTGGTCTAGGGCTGCCTGCACACACCTACCTGCATGCTCATGTACAGGCACTTAAATGCCTGGACACATGCACAGACACACACACAAGCGTGTAAGAACACGTACACATACACACCCAAGTTCCAAAGGGGCACCAATGTCCACCTGCCAGGACAGGGAGCGACAGCCTCAGGTTTGCCCCCAGCCTTTGCCCTGATGCTCAGCCTATCTGCAGTGTTGCTCCCCAGCTGGGCTGGGGGCAGATATCTGGCTTCCTGGCTATCTGGGCTGCTAAGTCTGCAGCCAAGGCTTCCTGCCCCTTCCATCTCCCCAGGGGGAGGCAGGCTCAGCAGACCCGGGCAGCTGCAACACAGCCCTTCTCCAGGAGGGGGCAGCATTGCTGAGGAGAGGGGGTAGGTAAGACCTGGGATGGGGGGCAGCATTGGGCAGGGAAGGTGACAGGTGCAGAGGCGTGAAGAGATGCAGGGGAGACAGTGCAGAGGCAGGGGGATAAGTGGGGAGTCAGGCCAAGAAAGTGGGGGCAGAAGAGCTGGGGAGGGCTCGGAGCTTGGGCAAGAGAGACTGGGAAGGGAGAGCAGATGCCAAGAGAAGAGCTCAGGGGATGTTTGAAAGCAGCAAATGCAGTTTGGGAGGAAAGAGCTGGAGGCGTCAGATTCCCTGGTGATAGGCCGCATGGGGACAAGATTCCTTGTCCTCTCATGTAGGCATGAATCCCAAACCCCCCTAACTTGGGGGTACATTTAACAGTCCCCCCCCATGAAAGCTTTGAAACCCACCCCCAGACTTGGCTCTCCACCCTCCAGCAGGGATTGCCCTGCAGCCGCGAGTCAGGCACCAGCGGGTACAGAACCTTTGGCATGTTGTGCCTGGGGCTCCCGGCCCATCTGATCTGCCCTCCGTGGTTTTATTACATACCACCTCCCCCACCCCCCCAGGCAGGAACTGTTTGATCTTGTTTGACAAGGGAGGAATTTCTACTAGGAATGCAGCCTGGCAGCAAGAGGCAGGGCTGAGTCACCCACAGCCTTCGGGAGGTCAGAAAAACGGCCTAGGCTCCTCCTACCTGCTTGAAATTACTGTTCTGGCTGACATGCCACTGAGCCATTTAACCCCAGGTGGGAAATAAAGGGCATTCTGCTGAGGGGAACACCAACCCCATTTTACAGATGGGAAACTGAGGCATGAAGGGCCTGACTCAAAGAATCTGTTGCAGGAAAGGGAACCAAACCCCAATGCCCTAGTACAGGGGTGAGCAAACTTTTTACGTCGGGCTCAACTTTTCTTCCCTGCAATTGGCAGCATACACCAACCTGTCTAGTGCAATCCAAACCAATGGAAATTCCGGTTATGTTCATATAAAAAAACCCTTTCAGCATGTGTAAGGAATCACAGGATCATTGAATCCTAGAACTGGAAGGGATGTCAAGAGATCATCAAGTCCAGTTCCTTCCCTCACAACAGGACCAAACACTGTGTGTATCAGTATGAACTAAGTATGTAGAAAATATACAGAAAGTAAGCACGTAGAACGTAAAAACGCCATTAATCGGTATAGAAATGTGAATACACAGATGTAAAAACAGGAACCTATTTCAACGTTTGTAATGAGCTGGATGAGCCTGAGACCCAGCAGCTGATCATGCTGTGTGCTCCCCCTTCCCCCCCAACTTAGGAAATTTCACACCCCCACTTTGCACACCCCTACCCTAGCTCAAGGCTTTCACACAAGCTCACCTCTGCCTATTTGATGAGTGGGATGATGGGTGGGGAGCAGAAGGCCCTGCCCCTTCGGGTGCCAGAGGAGCCTCAAGATTCACAGAACAACAGAGAATGTGACATGAAGTTCAGGGGGACCATTGGGGTTCAGCTCCACAAACTCAGAGCTCTGTGCTTCCGTCCCCCATCGATCCGGCAGCCCTCACCTTTGGGCAGCCGCAGCTGCTGCCTCTTCTCAAGCAAGAGCTGGTATCAGCTGGATTGGTGTGGTGGCCAGCAAGTTAAAGGCCTTGTGTGTTTGCTGCATAAACTTGCTGCATGCCTGTGTGCGCTAGGCTGTAAATACAACTGTCTGGAGCTTCATCAAAGAGCCCCTCAGGGAACTGAGCTACCGAGCAGAGGGATGGAAGAAGCCCCCAGTCATAGTGTTCCCTGTAACCTGAGCGCTTGGGTGGCTGCCAGGAGAGATTCAGGTGCTGTTCAGCTGATTAACACAGCACCCAGAGATGTCAGCGTGCGTTTCTCCTAGGGGTGCACATCCGCACATGCCTTGGTGCACATTACGCTAGGTGCTGTACAAACACTGACCAGGCCTGGGATGTAGCCCCACCTCACAGAAAGAGAACTAAGGGCTAGTAGCCATCACCATCTCTTGTTGCCATAGCGCTGTCTCCACAGAGAGCGAAGGCAATGTAGCTATGTTGCACGGGGAAGGAGGCAGATTTTCACACCCCGAATGACTTAGTTACACCCATATAGGTCTGTAGGGCTACGTCTACACTACAGTTATTTTGAAATACAATATTTCAAAACAGCTATTTCAAAATAGTCTATTTCAAAATAACACAGCTACGCACAAAAGGCATTTCAAAAGAGCATTCGGGACATATAGTGCCTCTTTCAAAATAGTGCCATTGGACACCACTATGGCTTATTTCAAAATAGCACTTTTCCGTGTCATAACAGCGCCTATTTCAAAATGGGCGCTATTCCTCCTGCAATGAGGTTTACCGAGTTTGGAATAACACACCTGCTATTGCGAAGTTATTACAAATTCGTGCATGAGTGGTGCAGACACTTGCAAACTTATTTCGAAATAACGTCTGTTTCTTCCAAATAACTTTGAAGTGTAGACGTAGCCTAGGGCAGGCCTGATCTGAATCAAAGATTTTAGCTGCCTAAATACCCCTGAGGATCTGGGTGTAATTGATTTGCTCAAGGTCATAGAGGCAGTTAAAATGAGGTCTGGCTATGGGCAGGCTAGAATGATAACCTCTCTGCCACCTGTTTTCTCCACTTAATAAAAGACGTTAGCTGGTCTGTCCGTCTGCTACCCTGGCCTTTGTTCTTCCCTCTGGCATCCCTATGGGAACCTGTCCCTGGGTCATGCCTTGGCAAGTCATCTTGCTGCCTCCTCATTAAGACACCCACAGCAGCTCACACCAGCGGTGACCGACTCAGAGCTGCTCCCTCTCCCCCCGAATGGGCTCTGCATGGGTCATGGCCTGTCTGGCATTCTCCAGCAGGAGTGAAACTTGGCCCGTTGTATGGGGAGGCAGAGAACCATCTGAAACTCTGCTCCTGCCCACTCTGGCTCTGGAGAGACATGCTGGACAGGTTTTCCTGGGATCTGAAGCTCCTGGCGGGACGGCTGATCCCCTGGGAGGGGGCAATGCCCAGATGGTACTGGCAGCGGATATCACGCAGAACAGGGACGGCTGTAGACAATTCAACTGATGTCCCGAAAAAGCCAGCTGCTGGGAGCATGGGCAGGCTTTACCAGTGGGTTACCCCGTCTGTTTGCAGGGGGTGCAGAGGCAAAGGATTGCACCAGCTCAGATGGGTGTTGGTTCAGGGGCAGGACAGGCGATACACACCCACAAGTTGCGTGGACCTCAGTGGATCACGTTACCCTAGTCCTGCCCCCTCCCAGCCTCAGCTGAGCTCATAGTGTGTACTGAGCCGGACTCCGTTGGCCACAGCTCTGGGTAAGTGCAGCCTTGTCAGGCCTGTCTCAGTCTCTGGGAAACTAGCTGGGCTGCAAACTACAAGGGAGTTACAGAGGGAGCATGGTTTAGTGGGCACAGCACAGGAAGCCAGGATCCTGGGGGCATTTCCTGGGTCCTAGCAGGGCAGTGAAGTCTGGTGGTTAGAAGGGAGGGAAGGTCAGGACTCAGGACACCTGGGTTCCCTTTCCAGCTCTGGAAGGAGAGTGCATGCCAGTGGGGAGGGCAGGAAAGTGGGAGTCAGGACTCCTGTGAGCTAGTCTTGGCTCTGACACTGACTCACTCCGTGGCCTGGGCCCACTCACTTTCCCCTTGTGACCCACCCAGTTCCTGCCTTGGTGAATGAGGCTGATACTAGGTAAGATGGCTGGAGCCACAGGGATGATTGCAGATGATCAAGAGAATGTCCTGCACCTGGATCCCAGGGGGATTAGTTCCCATGCACATCCACCTGCTTCGCACAGGGTGGATTCATTAATTAATATTAATTCCTACAGAAAGCTGAAAGCTAAGTAGTGCCTGAGATGCTGGGGAAGGGGGGACCCTACAGAAATGCAGCTCCTATGCATGAGCGCCTCTGATTGGCCAGGCTGTCTCACAACCGACACTTTAGGGGGACCCCTTGATTTCTATGTCCGCCCCTCACAGGGCTTCCCGCCAGTGGGATCGCCATGTTCCAAGGGAACTGCATGCTCAGGGAAGAGGGCGAGGTGTGCACAGTGGGGAGGGGCAGTGGGCATGTAGGGGGCAGCCCCCCCAATGCCACAAAGCCGAGGGTAATGCTCCCCCGCGCACGCACGCTTTGAAAGCTCTGCTGGGCAACGCCTCCCAGCAAATTCCCCTCGCCCCTGATGTGCTGCACATTACTCCCCACGGGGCAGCTTTGAACCTCAGCTCCCTGCTGGAAATGAATTCTCCTGGGTGGCTTGCTGGGCTGCGCCATGCAGCTGGGAGGTGGAGGAGGGAGGCAAGGAACGAGGCCACCTTGGGGCCTGGGGGAACCGGAGGCCCCAGCTCTCTGCAGAAGGCTGGGCTTGGAGAGGCAACGTGGAAAGGATTCGGGGCATCTCAAACCTGCTTTGTTCCCAGGAGGTTTGAGTGAAAAAGCAACCGGGGGCCTTGGAACAGTGCGAACGAAAGGCCCTGTGGGCGGCTCTCAGTTCCCCTTGGCACCTGTCCAAGACACAGGCTCTTCCTGGGTAGACGTGGCCTGTGTCACGCATTGCACCCTCCCCTCCCACACCCGGATGCATTAGAGAAAGGGAGGGCTGACGAGGGGGACCAGAAGGCAGGAGGTTTGGGGCTGGCTGGTGCTGAGTGTGGCCAGCTCTCCGTCAGGCCAGCAGCACTGTGAGCAGGGTCTGGCTTTCCTGAGGAGCTGGCAGGACAAGGTGGCCAGGACTCACCTGGGCTTAACACCCAAATTGCTACAGGAACCCACACACCTCCTGGGTGGGGGTCACAGTCCCACAGAGTGGCACCTAGACCAGTGACACAGAGAAAGAGCCAGTCTCCTCTACAGCCTTAGCTAGGGGTGTTTAGTTCAAACTGTAGTGGTGCCTGCACAGAGGTCCCCAGTTCAAGCCTGCCTTCAGGTGGTCAGAGATCTCAGCCAGGAGTATATCTACCCAGCAGTGTTAGCTCAAAAGGAGCTATTCCAGAATACTTTGTTTTGAAATAACACCCTTTCACACAAAAATGGTTTGCAAAACAGTACCGAGCTCTTTCAGAGTCCAGCGTCTACACACATAGAGCCGATTTCGAAATAGAGCCGGTGGACACGCTGTGGGTTATTTTGAAATAGGCTCTATTCCCCATCTAAACAGCCCCTCTTTCAAAATAGGCGCTATTCCTCGTGGGATGAGGTTTACCAATTTCAAGCTAAGCTGATCGCTATCTCAGAATTATTTTGAAATAGCCACTGCATTGTGTAGATGCTGGGATAGTTCTTTTGGAATAACTTTGCTGTGTAGACCTACCCCAGGTCTTGGGAGCTCCTGTTTCCTGAGTATGAAAATCACACACCTCCCACATTGCAGCACCTAGACCACTTACACAGGAAAAGAACAAGCTTCTGCTGCCCCCTTAGCTGAGAACCAGCTGGTTTTTTTGAGCTTCAAGGTGCTCATTCACTAAGCTCCAGAAGTCGCAGGTTCAAATCCAGCTGGTGGTGTTTATGCTAGCATGGGCCTTGTTTATTTCACCCCCGTTTAAAGCCCCAGTGGCATCTGCAATCAATAAATTCCCTCATGGCCAGCTGCCTCTGCTTATATACAACAGCCCTCTGCTGCTTAGAACAGGAGCTGCGAGGCACTGGCTGAAAACGCCCACACTCCATGGCTGGGTCTGCCACCACTTGCATCCTTCACAGCTCAGCACTGAGGGGGGCCCGCGGTGGTCATCGGTGACTCTGGCCAAAATGGCCTCAGAAAAGGATCAAAGCCCTCGGGCTCAGGGAAAAGCACAGGGAAGCATACCTCAGGGCAGACGTGTCCCAGCTGCAGACGTGTCCCAGCTGCAGACGTGTGCAGGCCAGGTCCCCAGCTGGTGTCAAGGAGCTATGCTGAAATCGGTGGAACTCTGCCAATGACCTGGACATGAAATCTGAATCAGGAAATCTAGGGGACATGGCCAAGGCACAGAGTGACCGCAGTCAGGGCCCCATCAGCTGCTGCCCAGACGCAGAATAAATGACACCAGGGCCCTGTTGGGCCAGGTGCTGCTCAGATGCTGAATAACCGAGATCAGGGCCCCGTCATGCACAGATACACGTGACATGCAATTCCTGCCGGGCACCCAAAGGCTTTGGGGGTGTCTGAGACAAAATATTAAACCGGAGCTCCCCACCCTTCCAAAGATACTGCCCCCCTATGCTTCCAATACTGAGGGGAGGCTCTGAGTGGCGGGAGAGATCCTCTCCCAAAGGGCTGTGCCTCTCTCTCCTCTCTGGGAAGTGTGACCAAATGTGTGGGGCTGCAGTGCCACTCCGGTCTCAGGTCCCCGTCAAAGGGAAGGCCCAGGGCAAAGTGCCCCTTGTGCTGCCCCCAGGCAGCCCAAAGTTCCTGCCCTGAACAGTTCGCAGTAGAAATAGAGCAGGCAGTGAAGGGTGAAAGGGGAAACTGAGGCACAGAACAAACTGCTGAGGGTCTTACAGCAGATGGAGGCATAGCACCCGGGCGTCCTGACAGCCACACAATTCTCTGGCCAGTGCCTTACCTACTGCGGTACAGACCTGAGCTGGGTGACCTCCTGTGGGGTGGGGGTTGGGATCAGGGGACATTTGCTCTAATGTTCTCTGTGCCACGTGGATCATGCGGCCTCCAGGACTCTCCACCTGGCCTCTGTGCATTCACACATGCCCCGTGGTTCTGTCCTCTGACCCTGAGAGCTGGCAAAGGAGGGGGAGCTGCCAGGAGGCCTGGACCAAGCCGGGAACCAGCCCTCCCCCGCCAGTCGGCCCTGGCTGGAGGAAATCAGGCCTATGACCAGGCCTGTCGACGGGATCCAGCCATTTTGGGATGTCATGGTGACCAGACTCACCCTTCCCCTCTCTGCCTTTCAGAGCCGTCCGCTGGCCAAGGAGACGCAATGTCCCTGGGCGATGGGATGGATGGACGTTCCCTCACCCAGGAGATTCTCAAGCAGCTGCCGCTGGCCCAGCGGGTGAGCAGTGCCAGGGAGCGTGGGAGGAGGAGGCACATGGCTGTTCCTGCCCTGGCCCTGTGGGGCACAAGGGGGAAAGGTGTCTCTGTTGCCATTACAGGTCTTTAAGGGTGTTCTTGGGCACCATGGTGCGCATTTCACAAGAGCAAGTAGGGGGTGGTAATGGGGGGATCACCATGGATACTGGGAGGGGGTGATTCGGGGGCACTGGAAGCACACAGTGGCTGATCTGGGTTTCCATGGGGTTAACCCCAGGAACAGCCAGCAGCATGGAGTCCCACAGATATGCTCTGCTACTACCAACTAGTCCCACGGCTCCCACCAATAATGGCAGAAGTCCCACAAGTTAGTCCTAGAAATGCCCCAGCAGAGTGCTTTGCCTGGGCAAACTCCAATAATATAGCATCGGGATCCCACAGATTAAATAATTTCCGGTGATGTCCATGAGTTAACACTGATAATAATATCCAGTGGCAGGGAGTCCTGCAGGCTGTCCTCAGTAATATCCTGCTGCAGTGAGTTCTACAGATGAACCCCAGTACTATCCAATGGCAGCGGGTCCCACAGGTTAAATTGAGTACTATCCAGTAACAGGGAGTACTGTGAATTAATGTCAGTAACAACCCTTGGGGGTGAGCCCTCACAAGCTAGTCATGTTAATATCCAGCAGCAGTGAACCCCAGGGTCAGGGGTGGCCAACCAGTTAGAAACTAAAAGCCGAAACAGCTGTGGATAGAGCACAGAGAGCCACGTATTATATATTTATTGTTTTCTACCTACTGACCGATCCATAGTTACGTAATAACTATCTATAGATAGATAGGTAACAATAAATATATAATTCGTGGCTCAATGCCCTCCCCAGCCTCCCCCTCCAACCCAATGCCTGGGTTTCCCTCGGCTGCTGCAGACACGCTCGTCTCTCTCCAGGAGCTGGGGTGCATACGCAGAGTGGTGGTGAGCAGTCCAGGCAAGTGGCTCCCGCAGGAGCCACATTTCACTGAGCAAAGAGCCACACGTGGCTCGAGAGCCGTGGGTTGGCCACCCCTTCCCTGGGTTAACACCCCCAATATCTGGCAAGGGGGAGTCCCACAGGTGCCCCTCATAAATATCACACGGTGGCAAGTTCCCTGCATTGACATCAGTAATATCCTGCCTGCTTAACATTCTCCACTCTCACCATAGACAACAGCCTGGGGGACGCTGGGCACCATCAAACCCTTCCCAGGCTTCGACGCAGAGAGCGACATGCAGCACCTCCTCGCTGCCATCACGGGGAATGGTAACAGGATCCCAGCCTGAGGGGGGGGGGAGGGGGGGATCTCTGCAGCCAGCTGAATATTCACACCCCTCTTCTCTGCCCCCTCGCTACAGGTGTTGACCACAGGACCGTCCTGGACGTGCTGATCAATCGAACCAATGCCCAGAGGCAACAGATCACCAAGCGGTTCCGGGCCCTCTCCAAGCAGGTGATGGGAAGGGCCACACGGGTGCTCGGTGGGGCTCTCAACAGAGAGATGATGTCCGCTTGTGGCCCGGGCCAGGCAGCGGAGTCTGCTCACCCTGCAGAGAGATGCCCCAGTGCACAAGGTGCTGGCAGGCGTTTGGCAATGCGCTGGCCGTCCTTTCCCCATGTTCAACCCCCTCCCCATCATATAAATAATGCAGCAGGTACAGGTTATGTCCGTGCTGCACAGCAGGGTCACTGTGCTCCATGAAGCCACTGCTCTGATCCCCCAATCACCCAGCACTTGTGCCAAAGGACAGTCATCATTACCTGTTGGCCGTATAGGGCTAACGACACGTTACTGAATCTATCTGCTAGTGGGGCAGTGGTGCATACGGAGACACTGAGCACCTCACTGTGGCGCATACAGAGGGGTAGCCAAGTTAGTCTGTATCTGCAAAAACAACAAGAAGTCTTGTGGCACCTTATAGACTAACCGATATTTTGGAGCATGAGCTTTTGTGGGCACAGACCCGCTTGGTCAGATGCACGTAGGTGCCTGTCAGTCTACAGGCATCTGATGAAGAGGGTCTTTGCCCACAAAAACTTATGCTCCAAAACTCTGTTAGTCTATAAGGTGCCACAGGACTTCTTGCTGTTTTTGCAGAGACACTGGACGCCTCATCGCAATGCTTTTCCCTTCTCTAGTGGCTTCCATCTGAAACTCTGTGCAAGTCATATTTGTTAACCCTAGCAGCTCTTCTGTGTGGGACCTCTTATGTTCCCTGCTTAATACATTGGGAAGCTGGAGGCTCAGAGTGGAAGTGGCTTGCCTGAGGTTACAGAGCGAGTCAGTGCAAGAACCGTGACTAAGCCGAGGATAAACCACAGGGGTCCCGACTCATGTCATGCTCCAAGTAGGCCACGATCATTCACCAGGTCCTGAGGAAGGGAGCTGCAATGGGATCCCCCAGTGTAAGATGATTCCTAGTCCAGAGGGGTTGGGGCCTGAGCTTGGCCACTGCTCAACCTTAGCTGTGACCGTGCCTGGTCTCTCTTCCAGGACCTGCAAAAATCCCTGGAAGCGGCTCTGTCTGGGAACCTGGCGCGGGTCATCGTTGGGCTGCTGAAGCCACCGGCTCAGTACGATGCTCACGAGCTGAGGGCAGCCATGAAGGTATGGCCTGGGGGCGCCTCTCCCCCTAAGGGGGAGCACGTGACCACTGAGCCCTGCTCTCCCACTCTGTGCCTGGCCACCAGCAGCCGCTGGCCATCTGCTGCCTCTGGGCTTTGGTCCGACTGGTCAGCACATCCAGGATGGGCTAGGCCAGAGAGAGTATATATACACCGGTGGGAAACACCCAGAGGAGATGGGAGAAACTCGTCTGGTCAGGGGGAGGGGTCCAAGAAGCATGAAAGGCTGGGGAGGGGGCGATAAACGAGGAGGCCGCAAAGGGGATATAGCTGCACAAAAAAAAAAAAAAAAAATCAAGGAGGTTTCGGGCTGGCCAAGTCAAGCAGATGGGATGTGCTCTGTGATCATATATGATGTGTACTGCGGTACCATCTCAAGGCCTATGGCACCGGGCACTGCACGGACACAGAGGGGGACAGTCCCTGCCCCAAGCAGCTCACAGTTGGAATAGATCAGACAAAGAGCTGGTGGGGAAACTGAGGCAACACAAAAGGAAGGGACTCACCCTGCTTGTTGGTCAGAATAGAAGCCAGGTGTCCTGAAACTCTGGGGTGACACCTTGGCAGGAGGCCTGAGAACACCCCAGATGAGGAGGGTGGTAGGAGCTTTATGGACAGGTTAGTTGGGGGCAGTGATAACAAGTGGCACATTCCAGTCCCATCCTAGGATTAGCTCACCACAAAGCAGCAACACTCATCCCACTTCTGGCTCAGTCCTTCCCATCTGGGCTGGCCCCCTCCACCCCCAGTTCCAGTGCAGCCAGCAGCCTCACCCTGGCTGTGCTGTCCACGCCCGGGCTCCATACCTGCTCTGCACCCTGTGCTTCTGCAGGGCCTGGGCACTGATGAAGATGCTTTGATCGAAATTCTCTCCACTCGGTCCAACCAGCAGCTCAGAGAGAGCCTGGCCTTTTACCAGCGAGGTAAAGTGGGGGCCAGGGTGTGAAGGGAGCCCCAGGTCAGCGCTGTCTCAGCCCTGGAGAAGGGGCTCTGCTATCCTGAGGACAATCTGATCAGTGTGTCTCTAGAGCGGGCTTGGATTCTTTTTCATTGGAAACTTCAATGAAAGTGGAGGGAGGGAGGGAGGAGAAACCATTTTGTCCTCTATTACCCAAGCTCTTTGCTTGGACCACATCTCCCATGATGCACCACACTCTTTCCTTTTGGTAGGGGAAACAGTGCATTATGGGACTCACTGACTGGTCATGATGCATCATGGGAAATGCAGTCCTGCCAAGTAGTCCAGCCAAAGCCAGGAGAATCGGGAGCACCTTTATTGTAACTCCCATGAGGCACTGCAATAGTATTTCCTAACTGAACATGCTCAGTCTGGGGGCATTCTGTTTTTCCATGAAAAATTAAACTTTTCCATTGGGAGTGGGACTTTTTTTTAAAGTCAAACCTGAAAATTTCTGTCAAAAAACAGTTTCAATGGAAATTTTTGGACCAGTCCTACAAGACCAAACATTAGCCCTCCACCCTGAGACTACCGTACGCAGCCAGGTTCTTGTGGCTAGCCAAGCAGGGGTTCTGCTAGCAGACACACTTGCCTCTTTTAAATCTTGAGGTTCCTGGGTTTGCTCCCTACCTACATTCCAGCAGGGAGCCTCATTGCTTACGCCAGCCTGCCAGAAATTCCCCTTTAACTAGGGTGGGTTTTCTGCCTCCAGATTTTAAAGCAGACCCTGAGAAGGAGATAGCCTCAGAAACCAGTGGTTGGTTCAAGGAGATTCTTCTGGCACTAGCAAAGGTAAACATTGCCTGGTTCCTCTTCTGCATGGCCTGATGGGCACGTACTCCGGGGGCCGCTGCTCAGCCCTGGAGCTGGAAGAGCAAGGGTGTGAGAGGATGGGATCCCAGCTGCAGGGGGAGTTTGAAAACTGGCTCTTGCACATGCACAGCTCTGCCAGCCAGGGGCCAAATGTAGCCCATTTGTTAATGCAATCATTGGCCTCTGGGAGATCAGGCCCAAAGAACGTTAGAGCCCCAAACCAAGACCCAAGAGGGACAGCTCCGCTGGGGGAGCCAAATGGACTCCAAACTTCCTGAAGCAGCAGGTCACCCTCCTCTTCACCTCTGGCACTGCTGGATACTCTGGAGGAAAGGATCTGTCCCAGAATGCATCAGAAAGCCATCAGCAGGAGTTTGGAGGGGGTGGACTGTGACTCACAGCTCCACGTCCATGCCCTGTCTCAGGAACTGTGCTACGGCACATGTTCACAGCCGTCTACCAGGAGAGGAGTCCCACAGATCCCTGTGAATTCATCATAACATCCCCCTTCCCCATCCCGCAGGATGTCAGGAGGCCCAACTGAGGCTCTTAGGGGGCAGGAGACGGGAAGCTTATGGGAGTATTAAAGGCAAGCCCATACCCACTCCCTGTCCTTTACTATCTCCAAGACTCCCTTCCTTCGTCATTTGTGGGCATCATGATACATACAACTACAGTACTGGAAAATACACAGGCTTCCACTGGCTTCCACCCTGCTTGACTCCCAGCTTTGTTTCTGTTATTGACCAGAGCGCCACCTGATGACTCCTGTCTGTAGCCCACCCAGGGACCCCTAGTGGCTAAACAATGTAACTGCAAGTGGACATACCGCTATGAGGGGATGAGGCGAGCAATGCCAATTCTGCGGTGTTACAAATCAGACTCTCCTGCCTTCTACCCTGCAGGGGAAGCGGGAGCAGTACACGGGGATCATTGACTACACCCTGATACAGCAGGATGCCGAGGTGAGCCTGGGGATGTGCCCCAGGTCGGGGGAGGGGAGGGATGTTGGTAATCCTACTGCTGCATTGATGGGGGGGAGGCTTGTCTCTCATGGGGTCCCCCTGGATCCTGCTCAGTTATTCTAGTGGGAGAGGGGTTGCTGTTAGAACAAATGGACTTCTCCCCAGTTCCCTTCGTGCCCCTTCCCCACCCAATCAAATCCCACGGCCCTAGTGGTAGCCAGGTCTATTGCAGCCTTGTAAGGCCCAGGAGCCCTCTAGTGGCAGTGGTCGGTACTGCCCCTTTCTGTACATGGCCCATGGAAGGCTGCCCTTGCGATGGCTGCTCCTGTACAGTGAGTTGTAGCCGCTGGGCCCTCATGCTGCTGGATCATGTGTCCTGGGTGCGCCTCGTGTCTGAGCTTCTCCGGCAAAGCTGAGCTCAATGCACCTTTGCTCTGGCATAGGTGCCCCTCCAGTTCCACCTTTCTGCATCCCTCAACCTGGAACGTGATGGGTTAACGCCAGGCTCCTGGGGCTGCCCCCCCCCCAAGGGGGGAGCCCCTTCTTGCAACACCCGTCACCCACCCCTGCTCTCTTCCTCCTCCAGGCTCTCGCAGACCCAGGAGTTAGGAGCAAGGGGGCCAGTGAGAGGATGTGGATAAATATCTTCACCCAGCGAAGCCCTGAGCATCTCAGCAGAGGCAAGGCCCAGATGTGCCATGGCAGGGAGTCCCTGGCATCGCTCACAGCTGGGCGCCGGCAAGGAGAGTCGGGGCACTTTTCTCTCTCTCTTTGTTCTGCCTGCCCCAGAGATATCAGCGGTGAATGTATCCATGGGCTGCCCCCTCTGTGGAGTCACTCACCACTAATTGTGCAGGGACCTGGGCTGCTGGAGGCAGGGTGCAGCTGGGCCATGATTAGGTGCCTGGCCCTGCGTGACTGGCACTTTGCCTCCTTAGCACTGCCATGGGGCTAGGTCCTGTGCCCAGCTCCCCCCCCGGGGAGTTGCCCCACCAGTGGCACCTATCTCCTCTGCTCTCTCTGCAGAAATTGCAGAGCAACAGCCTGGAGGCCTGGTACAGAGGGAACAGCAGTGGGTACCCACCCAGGGGAGCCGGCCAGGATGGTAGGGCAGGTGCTTGCCATGTGCAAAATGTCCGGAGGTGTCTCAGCCCCAGTCTCACCACGGTCATACCAGCCATGCCGCACTTTTACCATTGTTGCTCGTTTCGCTGGCAGGGTTGGCATCAGCCCTAGCAGTCACAGACTGGTGTTGCCGGTGTCCGCAGCATGTCCCTGCCCCAGGAGTGTTTTGCTCGGAGAACATGGTGGGACGGCTCTCCGGGCAGAGCGCACGCCAGACAGATCAGGCCTAACGGTCTCCTTTGCACCTCCGGCAGTGTTTGATCAGTACCAGAAATCCAGCGGGCTGGAGGTGGAGGGGACCATCCACCAGCGCTTCCGGGGAGATGGCCAGGAGGCTATGCTGGCCCTGGGTAAGCGCTGATGGAGCTCTGACCCCTGAACCTCAGAGTGCCCTCAGCCTCGCGCAGGCCAGACAGGCAGGCTGGCCCAGGGGTCATTCAGTGCTGGGGTTGATCCTGCTTTAGACAGGGGGCTGGATTCGATGACCTGAGGTCCCTTTCAGCCCTAGGATTCTATGATTCTATGAACGTGTGCGCTGCTAGAGATGCCCTCAGGCCAGTGGCTGTGTGCCTCAGTTTCCCTTCAGGAATCATGGCTTTTACCTGCCTCACAGCGGGCTGGGCCGACCCATCCACTAAAGTCGGGGAGGTGCCAAGGGCCGTCAGCCAGAGAAAGAGATGGGAACTCGGAGGCTATTGCAGCTCTGGTGGGAGTCAGCTAATGGATGGAGTCCCTATTTATAAGGGGCTCACCCCAGCATAAGAGATGGGTAACCATGCTAGACATGAGCAGTGGGCATGTGTGCCCGTCAGGCAAAGGGGCCACACAGGGCTGTAAGGCCCCATTCGCCTCAGTCTGTAACCAGCGCTGATGTCCCAGAGATGCAGGTGTTGTTTATAAAAGCTTAGGAAATGCTTTGGTGAGTGAATATGGAGCCTCGCCCCCACCCCCCCACCAGTGAGAGGTGCTGTACAAACCCAGTGCCTGTCCCAGAGGGGGTGTGACCAGCAGGTGGCGGCAAGGGGATGCTGCAGACAAGTGGACAGCTAGTACTGCCCTGGTGATGCATCTGTGGGCTCTGGGTTCAGGACTGCACCGCGGGAGGTACATCCTGTAACTGTGTGTGGAGTAAAGGGGCAAGAGCCCCAGCAAGAGACTTGGTTCTGTAGCATATGGGGATTTAGGAAAAACTTCTTCACCAGGCGGGTGGTGACGCATTGGAATGCGTTGCCTAGAGAGGTGATGGATTCACCATCCCTTGAGGTTTTTAAGTCCTGGCTGGGATGACTTAGTAGGGGTTGATCCTGCTTGAAGCAGGGGGCTGGACTAGATGACCTCCTGAGGTCCCTTCCAGCCCTGTGATTCTGTGTAACCTCTGGAAGAACACAAGCGCGTGGCTGGGAATGACCATATGGGGGCATAAGTGACATGCTGGCACCAAGCCCTCCTGGCTTCAGTGATACTAGATGGGTGATCACTGCCCCCAGGGCACCAGCTAATGGGCATTGCCATCAGCTGGGGTCTCAGCACCATTCCTAACAGGCAGGAATATGCCCTGCAGATGCTGGCTCAGCCATTTCTCCAGCCAGCCCCCACAGGACTGGCAGCCTCCACAGAGTGGCCGAGGACTGAAGGGGTCATGGAGCTTGATGCAGGCTGGGAACAGGGCAGTGTGTGAGGATGAGACGGCTGGGCCTGGCTCTGCCCCCTGCTGGCCCTGCACTGGGGGGGAAGCCTAGGCCATCGGTAATAAACTCAGTTGTGAATGTCTCAGTTCTGTGGTTTCTTAAGCTGTGACTGGTGACACCATGGTGTATGGTCACAGTGGGCAGAGAATCCTGTCCTAACACCACACTGCCCATGTCATGTAGCTATGGGAGAATCCCCAGGAGCTGTGTGCAGTATGGGGCTTATGACACCCCCTGCAGCAGTTCTGATTCCAGCCAGCAAAGGGCAGTGGTACGCAGTGAAGACTCGCCACTGTATGCTATGGATTAAACTGCGACTTCCTCTCTCGTTCCAGCCTCGGTTTGCAGGGACACCCCACGCTACTTTGCCAAGAAGCTGCACAATGCCTTGAAGGTTAGTCACCTTCAACCCACACTAGGGAGTCAGCGGCATATGGGCCCAGCCTCCTTTTGGGGCAGGCGTTGGGCAAACCTGCAGTGAGGTTCAGGCTGCAGAGTGTTCTCTGAATGCCACAATGGTAAAACAGCCTCGTTAGCCACTGGGAGGTGGCTCTGCTGCATTAGATGGAGCGTTGGTCGTGTGCTTACCACAGGGGGCCAATACTGGGCTGTATGGACCAATAGGGATATAGCGACCGCTACCTCGGGAACTTGGGACTCCACTTGCCAGCTGGAATCCCACCATTACCCAGCCTGGGACTGCACCTCTCCCCTCCCCCTCAGGGCACCAGCACCGATGACAAAGTCCTGATTCGCATCCTGGTCTCCCGCAGTGAAACCGACCTGCTGAGTATCCGCTCTGCGTTCAAGAAGTGCTATGGGCAGTCGCTGTACTCCTGCCTCCAGGTCAGCTCGCTGCCCACCCCCCCCGGCCCTAGAGCTGTCATCCAAACCCCCTCTACATGTGAGACAGGGCCTGTGGTCCTGACTGCCAGATTCCCTGCTCCACCTGGTAGGCCCCACTCTGCTACCCCAGCTGGACAGAGAACCCAGGTGTCCTGGCTAGTTTCATCCTCCAACTGCAAGAGGAGCCCATCTGGGGCATAAGAACATGAGACGGCCACACTGGAACAGACCAAAGGTCCACCTAGCCCAGTATCCTGCCTTGACAGTGGCCAATGCCAGGTGCCCCAGAGGGAATGAACAGAACAGGTAATTCATTAACATGATCCCTCTCCTGTCGCCCATTCTGAGCCCTGACACCATTCCTACCCATCTTGGCTAATAAGTATCAATGGACCCACCCTTCCATGAATTACCGACTTCTTTTTTGAATCCTGTTGAAGTCCCGATCTCCACAACCTCCACTAGCTGCAAGTTCCACAGGCCGACTGCGTCATGTGAAGAAATACGTCCTTTGGTTTGTTTTAAGCCTGCTACCTATTGATTTCATTGGGAGACCCCCCTAGTTCTTGTGTTACTCGTTTTCTCCACACCAGTTATGACTTTATAGACTGCTATCATACCCCGCTCTAGTCTCCGCTTTTCTAAGCCGGAAAGTCCCTGTCTTTTAATCTCTCTTCATCTGGGAACCGCTCCAAATCCAGGGAGGAATTACCACGTGCCAGGTCCAAAGGAAGGAGCTCTCCTGGGACACCCTCTCCTGGCTATATGATGCTTCCCATCTCATGAAATGCACATAGAACTCAGGAGTCCTGAAACTGTCTCTTGCTCTACCCACTAGACACCACTCTCCTCCTAGTGCCACAGTTAGGACCCAGGAGTCCTGGCTCCCAGCCCCATGCTCTACAAGAACAAAACTGAAAACTGCTCCGTGGAGTCAGGCCAAGAACCCGGGCCCTCCACCACCAGCTTTCCCATTCTAACCACTACACAATGCTGCTTTCTTCCAGCACTTGCTCTAAAAGATTAGGCCGGCGAGGAGGAAATGTCTCATTGTGCTTTTCTTTCCTTGCTCTAGGCTGAGACGGGCGGTGATTACCAGGCAGCACTGCTTGACCTGTGCAGGGCAGAGGACCTGTGAGGCAGCCAGCAGCTTCCCAGAAACCTGCCAAGCCCACTGGCCTTCAGAAATGATGGGGAGCGGGGCACCAGGGTGGGAGGGAAGCAGGAGTCTGCCTTGTGGAATAACAAGCTGCCCTCAGTTGGGGTATGTGTTCTTAGCCTGTGGAGACAGACCCAAGGGCTGAGGAACAAGAGCCGGGACGGGTGCTCCCCAGGTGAGCTCTGCCCTCCCAGGACTCAGGATACTTAGTTGAGCAACTTCCACCCCTGCAGTAGTGGGCATCAGCAGATCCGTTTATAACTGCCCATCCTCACTACTTCAATAGGAACAAGCATCATTGCTCTAATAGCCCCGCCCATTAGGCTGGGGGTGGGGCCTTAGCTGTGAGCAGTCTTAGGCCCGCCCACTTCCCAGCATCCAGAGTCCTGGCGGGTAGCTGGCTAGGCCTTACTACACATGCTGCAGTCACACCCCTGTGGCGGGGAGGCAATTTTTAATCCAAGGTTGGAAGTCGTGTGCCCTGGGAATTTTTTTCATGGCAGATGTCTGGCCTGTGCTATGCAGGAGGTCAGATGAGAATCACAATGGTCCCTTCTGGCCTTGGCATCCAGGAACACCAGGACCCGGTGCCGAGAAACCAGCAGTGCTGCCCATTCTTGCGTTGTTCCTTACAGCTCCAGGAGTCAGGGGATTATGGGGGAAACCACAGCTTGCACGAAAAACAAAAACGGCTTTGTCCCTATGGGAGAGTTTGCTGGTATCACTGAAGGGTGCGATTCTTAATCCGAACGGTAAAAGATTCAGAAACCGAAGGGAGGAGCCAAACTCCAAATTTATTATTGTTGAAGTCTTGGCGTTGTTCAGCCAAGCGCGAGAGATTTTGCAGGGCTTGACCCCTGCTGTTTGATCCCGTGACTGGCAATGGTGAGTGCAGAGCAGCAAATCTCTCTCTGTAGAGCCCTGCAAACCCGCAGCTCTGCTTTATATCTGAGGGTCATTTTTGCAGCAGCGGATTCAGATACCAATTTTGTACCCACGCAGGTCTCTCTCTCTCTCTCTGGCCTGATCACTATTAGTTGGTCACTGCATCTATCAGCCAGGAGGTAGGGCAAGTCCTTCAGTGTAGGCCAGTATAAAGGAACCTTATTCTTGTACAGCTGCACCCCCTTCCTGAATGGAGCTCTATGCCAGTGTAATGCACGTCTCTGCTCATAAATCTGCATCCCTGCTGGGCCCAAGCCCCTTCTACAGACCAGACCAGTGACTCTCCACCTTTCTGATCTACAGTCCCCCTTGCAAGAGTCTGCTTTGGCTCGTGTACCCTAAGTTTAATCTCATTTAAACACTGCTCACATACAAAATCAGACCTAAGGAATCCAAGTGTTCCACCATGTTATTCCTGACAACTTACTTCCCTGCTCATTTTTACCGTATCATCATAAAATAAATGCACGGAAATATAAATGCTCCTTGCCTGCAAAAGCTTATATACCAAAAAATCTGCTGGTCTATAAGATGCCACAGGCCTTCTTGTTTTTACATTTCAGTGTGAGCCTCGAGCCTGTTTCTCACTTCTGAGCCTTGCCTGAAGCTTGAGGCCCAGGCAGTGAGGCTGAAGCATGCAACTTAGCTTTGTGGGGCGCCTGAAGTGTGGGGCACCAGGGAATTGTCCTGTGTACCTCCTCCTAATGCCAACTGGGCATTTGTGATTTGCCCTAAACCCGTCCTGTGATTCCATCCCGCCTCCTCCCCCCCAGGGGCTGCAACCAAGAGCCAGGAATCCTGATGCCTAGGCAGTGCTCCCTCTATTTTCTTTCCATCCATGTGCAGAATAAATGTTCTTTGCACTGAGGGACGTGCACCCCCCGCAGAAACACAGCTGCTAGCTGTGGGTGCTCTGCTAATCAGCTGAGCAGCACCTAAATCTCTCCTGGGTGGCTACCCAGCAGCTGAGTTTACAAGGAACACTGGTCCTAGGCCCTCTCTCCAGAGATGGAAAAGCAATCCGCCCCCTTTGAGAAACACTGATCTAGATCAGTTTTGCAACCTCCCCGCCCTCAAAGGTCACTGCATACCCCCAGGTATGTGTATCCCTAATTGAAAATCACTCCTGTAGACTTCTGTCAGCTCTCAGCTAAGATCTAAACAGCTGCCTCTTTAAGGCAGGGTTAGATGGACCCCTGCAGGACTAGTTATGGAGGTAGCCCAATCTCCAGAGCTGTACCCCCAGTGTAGACACAATTATACCAGCCTTACTCATTTCTCTGGGCCAGGCTGGTGCCAGCTGGCCTGATGCTACACCCACACTAACAGCCATTTGCTGTCCTACCACTGCAGCAGAGGGAGGGGCAAGGGCTGGGGTTGCTGCTTTAATTAGACCAGGCTATAATTGATACAACATGGTACAACTTTCTAGCACAGACATATGTGCCTAGCTGGCCCCAGTCACCGTGGGGTGGACCCAAGCAGAGGCCAACCGGTGCCACCAACGCCCTCGCATGGATGAGGAACAAGCACCCAGAACTGCTACATGATTGGCCCAAAGCCAGACAGGGAGGTTGGGGGTCCTGGTCAGACTGACCCCCGTTAGAACTGAGTGCTCGTAAGGCTCTGTTCCTGGAAAGGAGCCAATGGGAGGCCCAGGAACTCGGCTGAACCCAATCACCCTGCTAGAACGAAACAAGCGTCATTTAAAAAAATAAATGATGAAACTGTTGGTTATGGAAAGAATGACGCAGCCGTCCCCTTTAATTTTCTCCACCCAGAGGGAGCATGATGCAGGGTGACCAAGGATCCCAGGGCAGACTCAGGAATAGAACCCAGGAGTCCTGACTGAGGCAACGCTCCCTCTAATTTTTTCCATCCAAGTATAGAATAAATTTTATGTGCACTGAGGGATGTGCACCACCCATGGAAACACGCTGCCAGCTCTGGGTGCTCTGCTGATCAGCTGGGCAGCACCTAACTCTCTCCTAGGTGGCCATCCAAGGGTTCAGGTTTCAGAGAAGACTGGTCCTAGGTCCTCCCCTCACCTCATACCCCTCTCCAGAGCTGGAAACGCAGCCCAGGCATCCTGCCTCCCAGTGCAGGGGTAAGTTGCTCAGTGGACACCCGGAACAGTCCACTGTTGCTGCAGCATCACGTGTCATTCTTAGGAAGGTCCTACACAAACAGAGACTTGAGACTAGCAAGCAAAGACTCCCGCAGGGTGACCGCGGCACAGGATGGTGAAGGGGGTCTCGTAAAATCTGGAAGAAATATATGTAAATTGGGTTCCTGGCTCATTTGCTCACACCACGGCGCTGTCGGTTTCCCATGAGGATGCTGCGCTGGGGCTGGCGGAGGTTAGGACTCTGCCAGGTCATGCAACTGAGGTGCAGCAGATTGGAGCAAACCGAAGGCTTGTCTACACTCAAAAGTTAGTTCAGATTAGGACAGGGTGTGAATTGAAATCAAACAGACACACTGATTCTGGCAAAAGGCCTAATTTCTATTTATCTTAATCCAGAACAAATTCCCCTCGAGCCAGATTCAGTGTCCACACAGGTTGCTAATCTGGTATAGCTAATCCAGAGCAGCTCCTCGGATGGACAAACCCAGACTCCAAAATTGGGGAGCAGCCAGGGAAGAGGGGATGGGTTTCATTCTGCCACAGAACACCCTCTTCTGCCAGTGACCTGCAGCCAAGGAGTTTGCTGAGTCTCAGTTATCTCCACCCTAAAGACGCTGCAGATGGTTCATTCTGGAGGTCCTACCTGCTGGAAGGAAAAGGCTACCAGGCTTGAGGTGTGCTTTGGTTGTGGGGGAAGACACAAGGGACTCCCACTTTTTGTTCTTTGCAGCCACCAAAACAAGAAGAAAACCCCAAAAGTCTTCACAGTTTATGTAGGCCCTACCTAAAAGTACCACGCCTGGTTTGTAGAGGAGCAATTCCTAGTGGATTTGGATTGGAATTTGCAGGGGCTCGGCGCCCCCCAACACAGAGTTCCCAAGTACTGGAGCAGCACCACAGTTCTCGGTCCTGGGAGTTACCGGCAATACTGTGGCCTGAGCCCCAGGAGGCAAAAACCAGCAGGATGTTGTTTTTGGTAAGGGTCAGAATCTCTCCTGCCACGCTAGATGGACAAACAGATATAACCCCAGCCCCCCCCCGCCTGGGGGAGAGACACACCCAGCAGCCCGCAGGCTGAACTGGCTAGACAAGCCCTGGGGACAGCCAACCAGCCAGCCAGCGACCACTGCACAGACCTAGGGGGACAAATGCCCCATGAGAGGCCAAGGGACCAAGCCCCCAGCCTTAGAGCCAGAGGGGCAACTGGAGATGCCCCCGCTGCCAAACCATCACACCGACCGCCTGGGGAAAGACGCTTTTATTCCCAAACTTCCAAGGTCATGTTACAAATTAGGGAGTAGAAAAGGGGAGCACTTGCCGAGAACATGAGAGCAGGGGGACAGCCCAGCCCCCGGCAAAAGGGAGAGCCCAGACACCTACTGCAGCAGGTTCATTAGTATCCTCAGGGCTCGATCCTGCCCCCATTCAATCCATGGGGGGAGGGAGGGTGCTGGGCTGGGTTAGCTGCCACACCCCCAAAACTGCCTCTTTGTGGGGGAGGGGAATGCCTCGCAGAGGGAGAGGGATTGGGCAGAACCAGGAAAGGACGAGAAGAAGAGATGCTTTTTGTGGGACACAGGCGAGTCCAGCCGACCCGCCCAGCTGTGTGGCCACCCGACAGCCGTGTGGCCACATGGAGCAGACACGGATGTGCTGCAGGGAACGTCTCAGACAGCTGCAAGGGGGGTGATCCTGTGCCGGGGGGTTCTGGATGTTCCAGGGTCTGTGACACAATACAAGGCACTGGGGAGAGCAATCTAGTCACTCCCTGCCAGCAGCAGGATTCCCCCATCCTGGGACCCTCCTACATTCACTAGCTCTAGGGTGGGCACTGCATGGGGGATGGGCTCAGCCACGGCGGACCTGGAACAGCCATCAAGCATCATGATTGATTCTCCCCCCTGAGGTAGGAGCGGGTCTGGAGACAGCCCGGGCCAGCTCTGCGAGCAGCATGCAGTCACTGGGGTAACCGTGCGAGAGAGACAGGGCCCTGAGTTCTTCCCCCGACCCAGCAAGGTTTGGCCCAGGCAATAACCACCCTCTCGGTCCTGGTCCCTGTTGGGGAGAGGCGGCTGCTACGGTGTAGAGGGAGGCACGGTCCCAGCTGGCAATTTACACCCAAACCTTCTCCGGCTCCACAGGGCTTTCCTGGGCAGGGACCCACAGCACCCTGAGAAGGCGCTTGGGTAACGTCACTGGGCGGGAGGGAAAGTTCCTGCCCCAACAGGCCTGAACCCCCGCCTTTGATCCACTCCTCCTCCCATCCGCCGCCGGCTCTGCCTCTCAGCCAACATGGCCCAGCTGATGGCCACACCCACAAAATGGGCGGTGGTGCCCCTGAGTGCAGGATCGGGCCCGCTGGAGGGGGGAGACTAGATGGGACTGGCTCCCCAGAGGGATGCACTGGCCCTGTGACGAGGAGTCAGCTAGTGCCATGGGGGCCCTCTGCATCGGCCTGGCTGCGCATCGTCTCACAGCGCGACCCCGCCAGGAGAGGCACATGTGGTCTGTCTCTGCTGAAAGGGCCCCCCGGGTTGGTATGACTCCCCCTGCGCAGGCTGCTTCTCCTTCACACGAGAGCAACTGCGGGCTGGTTAGCGGCTCCTGCCCAAGGCAGGCTGGCAGCTGCCCGGTACATAATAGCCCTTTGTTTTCACACCCTCGTGGCCTCTTCCAGCTGTGGCTCCCAGCACGCCCGGGGAAGGAGAGGGTGAGCTGGAACCGGCACCCCTTTTCTCCCCCCACCTCTCTCAGACGGAGAAATGGAGGCACAGGCTGGGGAAGCTACTTGCCCCAGCATCCCATCATGAGAGAACCGGGGCTGGAAGACCACCTAAAAGCTGAGAATGGAACCCAGGAGTCCTGGCTCGCAGCCCCCATTGGCTTGGAGCGCTAGACCTCCTCCCTAGAGCGGAGAATGGAACCCAGGAGTCCCAGCCTGCATCAGCTCTAAGCACTAGACTCCCCTCTCCCAAGCTGGGAATAGAACCGAGGAGTCCTGTCTCTGATCATGGAGCTCTGAAGGTAGGAAGCTCAGAGTGTGCCCAGCGCAGGTGAGAGCAGCCCTGGCCCTGGCTCAGGTAGGAGCTGGGAGAGGACTGGGCGTCTTTGGTGAGAGCTCAGAGACTCCAGGTACAGCTCAGGGCGTCAGGAGTGAGGACAAACCTGCCCCAATGCCCAGCTTGGCTCCATCGTACGAGGTCCCTCCAGCCCCTGGGTGCTGTCACATGCAGGGCAGAGGCCAAGCAGCACCACTGCAGTCAGGGTGGAGTTCATCCAGGAAGTGGGTCCTGTGCTGGGGTCGGGGAGCAGCCGCCAGGGAGGTGAGACGAACTCTGGGAGCCTTTATGGTGACGCAGCAGGAGTGTGGCGGCGGGCGAGGGGGTCTCAAAGCAGCAGGCCAAGGGTGAGTGGCTCTAGAGAAGGACGCAGTCCGACTCCTCCTTGTGTCTCTGCCGGCGCTCGCTGGCTGGCCGGCCAGCTGACTGAGCCCTCCCCTGCAACCATGGAAGCAGCCGCTGCCTTCAGCCATCTCGAGATGTTTTTCTGGCTCATTCCCTCCCCCCAAAATCCTCCCGCAGGAGGGGGAAGTGACTTGGCACACCCAGAGGTGGAACCCAACTATCCCAACACCAGCCCCCCGCTCTAATCACTGGGCCATACTGCCCCCCAAGGTAGGAATGCAAGTCAATGGGTCAATGTCCAGACCCCTTCTCCCCCCTCCGGCACCCTCCACAGGCTGGGAATGGATCCCAGGTGCCCAAGAGGCACCTCGGCTGGGGGAGTGGGAAATAGAATTGCACTGAGCCTGCCTGGTGCATCATCCCCATGCGGGGCTGGGGGTGGTGAGAAGAGCTGGGCCAGCCCCTCATACAGGGACACAGGTTCGAGTCCCCCTCACCCTAGGAAAGTGCTATGCCATGCGGCGCCCCCCCCCCCGCCCCCGATGGTCTGGGAGCTGAGCTGACAGGCTCCTAGGCCCCAACAGCAGGAAGGAAGCAGGGGAGTGGGGCCACAATGCATTCTGGGAGGGAAGCCAAGGCCCCTTACCTGTGCAGGAGGTGCTGCTGGGTGCTGCTGCTGCTGCTGGTACTCCTCCTGCTGCAGCTGTCGCGCAAGCTCCAGGTCACTCAGGGCAGAGGGGCCCTGCTGCTGCAAGGACAGCGCAATCATGTAATCCTGGGGGCGAAGGGGGAGACGTGCTCAGGGCTGGGACTCTCAAGGGGTGTGATACAGGGGAACAGAGGAAATCTTCTAGCACAGAGGGTCCCAAAGCCCCACCCTGAGTGTGCACATGTGGGATCACTCGCCCAGCTCTGAAGGGCAGCCACTTCTGGGGAGCAACACGGCTGCTGTGTAAAACACTTGGAGGCAGGAACTAGGGACAGGGCGGTTGCAACAGGCCTGTGCATGAATTCACTTACTGGGGACCATGGGAGGTGTTGGATCTGGGGGGCTCAGAGCTTCCGGGCCAAGCCCCCGCCCCGCAACTCGGAGGGGAAGAGGAACAGACGCTCAGAGAAGTTAAGGGATTCGGATCCAGCCAGAAGTCCCCTGAGTTCCTCTCTACTGCACTGATCAAAACTCCCCGAAACCCTGGCTCCCACCAGCCCCCCTGCTCTAACCACTAGACCACACTGTCCTAGAGAAAAGGCACCTGCTGCAGTACGTACCGATTCCTAACATCATGTGTCAATCAGAAGAGCATGGGAACTACAGCTTCTATTCTCTAGCCCACATGACCTGCCTGGAGCTGGAAAGAGAACCTAGGAGTCCCAGCTCTGACTACTAGACCCCACTCCCCTCCTACAGCTGGAAAGGAACCCAGGAGTCTCAAAACCCAGCCCAGAACCCCTGCCCACTCTAACCACTTGACATCACTCCCCTCCCAGAACCAGGAATAGAACCCTGGAGTCCTGCCCCCAAAGCTCGCTCTGCTCTAACCGCGCTACTGGGATGAAGCACCTCCATGTGCAGTCACGCTCCCTACCTGGTCAACCTGCCTCTGCTCCTGCGAGGAGCTACCAGCCGCCTCCTTCCCCAGTGTGTGGCTCAGGTGAAACTCAGCGTCACAGAAGCAGCTGTCCCCATCCACATTGTGAAGGCTCTCCCAGGCCACCTTCTCCTCCTGCAGGAAGCCCTGGTCTGTGACCAGCAGGTACAGGTGACCCTGTAGCGAGATGAGTAAGAACCACTGTCCCCTTGAGAGTCCCAGAGCGAAGGGCGGAGCAGCAGCCTGTGCTCCACTAGGGCACAGAACACACAGACCCTGGGGATGTCGCAATCCAGGGGTCACCCCCTGCCCACCCCTAGCCAAAGCCCAAACTGAAACACAGGGGAAACAGAGGCACAGCTGCTGCTAAAGCTGCACTGGGCCACAAGGGGCTGTGCTGAGGTGGCAGCTCTTGCCTCAGTTTCCCTGCCCCAACTTGGGCCTTCAGAAGCCCACTAACCCTTTCTTGCCTTGTGTGGAGCCATCTCAGCCCCCGTGTGCAAATGCATGTGGCAGCGGTTATAACAGGCAGAGCTGGTGGCGGGGGGGAGCCTCACCTGGTGCTTGATCATGGTGCTGAAGTGGTTGTTTCTGAAGAAGACGCTCAGCTCGCCCTCTTTGACCGCAGCCGTGAGCTCGCACAGGCCGTGGTAGGTCAGCTGGGAGGCTGTGGAGTCCAGGAACTGCTCGGCAATTAGGCCTGGGGGGCAGAAACGAAGGATCAGCCACTGCAGGTGTGAGCGGAGCAGTGGGGGTGGGTGTTCGATCCATGCTCAGCATGGGGGCACCAATAATAGGTGCGAACCCTGTTTGGTTTGCACCTGCTGCAAACAGGAACTAAACCTATTTACCAAAGAAGGCAAGCGACTTGCTCAGGATCAAAAGCAAGGAACAGAACCCAGGTCTCTGGGGTTGAAATCCAGCACCCTACCCACTAGGCCACACTGCCCAGGAGCCCGCATCAGGGGGAGGGTACATGGGAGCTGGGAGGAACGGAGCTCTGCTGAGCACTGGATGTGTTTATTCCACACCCCTGGATGAAACAGCCACATGCCAGACAGCCAAGGAACGGCTCTGATTAGCCATCGTGGGCCCGGAGGCGAGGTGGGAGGGGTCCGGCTCCACACCCCCAGAAAGGGCGGGACCAGCAGCAGAAGGGGCAGGGCCAACAGCAGACGGAGTGCAGCCACTTGGAAAGGCCTTATGTCAAAACACAGGCAGCTGGGGTGTGTGACATCCTGCAGCTTGTCCTGCTGGAAGACCCTGGGGAGCTGGAGGAAACCGGGGTGGGGGGCTCCTTAGTGGCAACTCCCCCTTGTGCGGCACAGCCAGACCTCATCATATACGTGCCCTCCGGTGTTCAGCAGTAGAGGGCTCCGTTAGCAGGGCAGGGGAGGCACAGGTAGCTAACAATGGAAGGGGCTCCCAGAGGCCAGGGCAGCTCCAGCACCTGGGAGGTGCCCCCTGCTGAGGTTGGGGGACTGGGGAGTTGTGCTCTCCAGGGACACAGGGAATTTACCTTCGGTGACCAGGTTGGGGTCAGTCGAGTGCTTGCAGGTGATGATCTTCTCAACCAGCTGGTTGTAGCTCAGCTTGCCCACGGCTTGGGCCACGTCCGCACTCTGGAGGAGAAAGGGAGGTTGGGGGGATGGAGACACCCCAAGGAGCCCAGGGAGGGCTCGGGAGAGGATTCTTAGAAGGGAAAGCAGAGGCCTGACCAGCTGCTACCCTGCAGCAAGGCCATTGTGCAGGGAGTTTAATGCCAGTACTACGCAGCCCTCTGTCCCACCAGGGGACACGTCCCTCAAGCAGAGCCAGCCCTGCACTGGCTCCAGGGGCTCTGGCACAGTCCTGCGCTCTGGCTCTTGCTTGTCTAGCAAACCCTGCGGAATGGGGGTGGGTGAGGGTGGGAAAGAAGCACAGGGTGCCACATGGGCCAAATGGCTGCCTGCTGCGCCTGCTCTGGGGCCATGCAGGCTGCCTGCCCTCTCTGCGGTGAGCAGCAATGCCTTGGTGTCTCCAGGAGCCTTTTCGCTGCACCTCTGGTTTGAAGTTGCAAATGAAAGAAATGGGAGAGCGTGGGCCTCGCTCATTCCCACATAAACCTTGGCTCCCTCCGCTCCAGTCCTGGAAGAAGGCACCCGCCCCTCTCCCTGGGTAGAGCATGGACAGAGTTGCCCCCGACGTCCTTGGCTCTCTACTGGGGGGGCAACAAGGGCAGCTGTTACAATGGTGGCTTTTTGGGGTGCAACCCAGACATAGATGCTCTGAAAAATGTGAACAGAGCGTCACTCAGCTCACTCTAAACACCCGTGTGTGTGTGTGTGTGTTGGGGGAACCCCACCATTTTTTGGTCTTTAGAAACCCAGTTGGATTCAAACTAGCAACTGCAGGGGAAAGGAATTTCAGCCCTGTTAAAGGTGATTAGACTTTGCCATCCACTTTAGGGAGGCCTGGATTTCTCCTGTAAAACCCGACTCACCCTTGTGTTTCAGCATTGACCCACACCCTGGCCTTTGGTCCCAGGGATCTCTCTGCTCTTCTACCCCCACCTCCTGCTATTTGGGAGCCAGGCTCAACTTCCTCCTGCTGTCAGGCAGCACACCCTCTCCTGCCTGGTGAGACCAGCATCTGTGCTGGGAGCTGACAGGGCCAGAAGTCATTCCACTGTGTGGGTTACCAGCCTTGGCGCCTGCTCCAAAACCTTCGCTTCGCCCCCACATCATCGCCAGCAGCCATAAAAACCTGAGTCCAGAAGCTCTGAACTGGACTTCAGCTTTGTCAATTCCTAAAAACAGCACTCCAACTTGACAGATGCTTTTCGTCCCCGCTTGCAGAACAACCAGAACGCCATCTACCTCCTTCCTGCTGCTCTTTCATCAGCAGATCTCAAAGCACCCTGCAACTGGGAAACTGAGGCATGGGGTGGGACTGTGACTTGTCCAAGATCACCCAGCAGGGCAGTGGTAAAGCTGGGGCTGGAACTCTGTTCTATGAGTACCAGCCAAGTGCTCTATCTACTAAATCTGACTGCCTTCCCCTCCCTAGCTCTGACTTGCATCCATGCCAGGCACAAGGCAGAGCATGCAGCAGCGTTGCTCACCTGGGGGTCCACCAGCCAGCCGTGGTACAGTGGGACGTTCAGGAGGTCGAAGACAATGCACTCGGGGGTGTACTCGAAGTCGGAGACACCCGTGAACCTCACATTCACATCAAGACCCGTGGACAGTTTGGGCAGGACCGTCATTGCGTCATTGACGTTCTGGAGCCGGAAGAGAGAGGACAATGCTGTGTAGAGACAGGAGACAGAGGAGCTGTGCCAGGCAGGGCCTGGGAGCTGAATGAGATCACACTGCATCTGCAACTGGGGATGAACTCCCTCCTGGAGGAAGCACTTTTATTCTTGAATCAAGCATCTCCTGGGAGAGCTGCTCCAGAAGATCTCCTAGAGCACGGTTTGTGCTGCTTGAGTTCCCCACGTAGACAACCCATTAGTGCCAGTATAGCTGCTGATAGGGGACTCGAACGTGGGACCTTTTTGAGCACAGGACTAGCCAGCCTGGATCAGACTTGGGCCCTTCCAGCCTAGTATCCCAGTCCCCACAGCAGCCAGCTACAGATGTCTAGAGGAAGGTGTATAAGGCCCACAGGGGCAAATGTGGGATGACCTGCCCCCCCAGACTGCTCCTACTAGCCTGGAGGGGCTAGGTCCAACCCACAGGCAGCCTCAGGCACAGAGCAGCCAGCCACTGCTTTAATCGGTTTCCTGCTCCTTGTAGCTCTGTGCTCCAGACGCCGTCGGGTGGCACCAGAATCTCTCCCGGGAGGGCACCCAACCACTCAGCTTAGAGTGTCCAGAATGACCTAGAAAAATTGGAGGATTGAGCCAAGAGAAATCTGATGAGGTTCAACATGGAGAAGTGCAGAGTCCTGCACTTAGGACATAAGAATCCCAAACACGGCCACAGGTTGAGGGCCAACTGGCTAAACAGCAGTTCAGAAGAAAAGGGCCTGGACATTACAGAGGATGAGAAGCTGGACAAGAGTCAACAATGTGCCCTTGTAGCCAAGAAGGCTAACGGCACATTGGGCTGCATTAGTAGGAGCACTGCTGGCAGATCTAGGGAAGTGAACTGTCCCCTTTATTCAACACTGGTGAGGCCACATCTGGAGTATTGTGTCCAATTCTGGGGCCCCCATTACAAAAAGGACAGAGTCCAACAGAGGGCAGCAAAAATGATTAGGGGGCTGGAGCACAGGACTTCTGAGGAAAGGCTGAGGGATTTAGGCTTAGTCAGTCTACAGAAGAGAAGAGTGATGGGGTATTTGATACTAGCCTTCAGCTACCTGCAGGGAGATTACAAAGAGGATGGAGAGAGGCTGCTCTCAGCAGTGACGGATGGCAGTACAAGGAGCAATGATCTCAAGTTGCAGTGGGGGACATCTAGGTTGGATGTTAGGAAAATCTATTTCCCCAGGAGGGAGGTGACGCACTGGAATGTGTTACCTGTAGAGGTGGTGGAATCTCCATCCCTAGAGGTATTCATGTCTCGGCTTGAGCAAATCCTGGCTGGGATGATTTACTTGGGACTGTTCCGGTTTTGGGCAGGGGGTTGGACTTGATGTCCCTCCTGAGGTCCCTTCCAGCCCTAGGAGTCTATGATTCTACAGGGAACACTGGCCCAGAGGCCCTGCTAGCACAGATAACGCTGCCACATCAGCCCATGCAGAAACTGATCAAGCGTAGTGTTTAAATTAGTTAGGCTAATTCCCCTGCTGCCAACGGTCCTATGCAAAACCTCCCTCCTGTGATGGCTAAAAACCTGCTTTTAATTTCCAGCCTCCTGGTCACTGTAATCCCCATTTGTTCTTGGCCCAGCACTCGCCTTTAGCTTCACCGTTTCCTCTCCCGCCCTGGCAGAAAGCGCTGTACAGGCAGAAGGCAACCTTAGCGTGGACAAAGGGGGAAGGGAGATGGAGCAGCCTGCAGCTCTGAGACTGCACTCCCTTGCCTGCTCAGTAAACTACGGTGCTGTTTATCTCAGGACACAGGCACTTACCTGGCCTTTGTCAGCAACAAACCAGACTGCGGAGCGTTTTATCCCTGCAACCCACCTGGGAAGTGTTACCTGTATCGTTTTTCTTTTATACAGACTCACACTTTGCGGGTTTGTTTTGTTTCAAACAGGTGGAGAAACTGAAGCACCGTGTAAATGAAGTGACTCGCACAAGGCCATCAAGCGGGCTGATGGTGGAACAAGGCCCTATCCAGTGCTCTGCGTGAGGCCACGCTCGCTATGTACACGGCTCCCAGATTCGCAGGTTTGTTGTGCAGCACATTGGCTGCAGTTCAGGGAGACTGCAGGAGCGCGGGGCACTATTAAACAGGGCTCAGTTTGGGGCCCTGCTCGCCAGAGCTGCCTCAACACTCCACAAAAGAGGGGGGTGGATCCAGGCAGTCTCACCTGCTGGAAGTTCAGCTGCAGCCCTTCCGAGTTCTCTTGGGGTTTGATGGACAAGATGCAGTCACCTTTGAGACAAGAAATCACCCAGTCACAATTCCTGATCAGTGGTACTTAGGTACTCTCCCAATACCTGGCTCTCTCACAGTCTGATATTTTTATCTTCACAATTCCCCTGTGAGCCAGGGCAGGGCTATTATCCCCAGGGCACAGGAAGGGAAACTGAGGCACAGGGGAGCTAAGTGACTTAACTAAGATCACAACAGAAATCCATGGCAGAGCCAGGAACTGGACATGGGTTTCCCAACACCTTCACCATGGGACTAGCCTTTCTGCCTCTAGGAGCAAAGCAGGGGCTTGGCCTGTCCTTGGGTGGGGTGGGATCCTGGTATATAGTGAAGATGGCGAGACAACTCCTGAGCAGGCTCAATGGAAAAGCCCCTCTAGGGGCTCCAAGTCTCGCCCTGCAGCATGACACTGGCTGGATCCGGAAAGGAAGGCTAGGAAGGGGCAGGATGGAACAGAGAAGCCCTAAACACAACTCAATTCCCACCTGTGTTTGGGGCAGGGGAGAGAGGCACCACACAGGCAAGCAGATGATCGCATGAAGGGTCCCCTCCTGCTTTCTTCTTGGGTACCTCAGACTCACAAAGAAGCGGATGGGAATTCTGAGCACTCCAGGATAGTTCCAGGAAGCCCAGAGCTCCAAGGCGCACTCCCGAATTCGCCACTTACCAAGATGCGCCATCAACTCGTCTGACGTGATCACCTCCTTCTGCGGGGACAGCTTCACCTGCAACAGACGGTGGTTGGGGAAGTAAGGGATGGACTAGCTATCCCCCAAGGCTTCCTCCAAGGGGGTCATCAATACCAATAACATCCGCATGCCCCTTTGTCACGTGAGATAGGCCAGGTAACATGACAGCCCCGCTTCAGCCATACCGGGGTCAGAGACTTGAACCACCTCGTCTGCCTCCTACCATACTGGTTCACGCCATTCACCCTCTGAATCCCTACATGAGTTATGGGAACACCCACTCCCACCAGTCAAGGCCTGATTGGTCGGAGGATGGAAATAAAACAACTTCCCCATCATAATGTGGCACGTATTGGACTCTTCATCATTTGCCAAATACTTTACTACACTGCATCAGTCGTTATCCCCGTTACACAGATGGGGAACACGGAGGCAGACAGCAGGGAAGTGGCCTGCCCAAGGTCCTGCAGCAAACCAGAAGCAGGGTTGGGAACAGAACCCCATCTCCCCTTGATCCATTGAGACATGCTACCCGGCAACATGGCACAGAGGTGGTAAAATCCTTCCTGGCCCCTGCCGTAGCCAGCGGGTGCCTTGAAGCATGACAGTTGACCACACTTATTTTTGCTGTAACATCCAATGCTCACAAGATCTCCAAGGTCAGCTCCAAAGCCCACTGATGCCACTGGGAGTCTTTCCACTCACTTCAGGGCGCTTGGGGTCTGTCCCTGATCTCAAGATGAGAAGATACATCCCTCCACCCCGCCAATAGAGGAGGTTAAATGTAAATGCTTCAGCAACCCTTGCTGAGCAGGTCTGCAGCAAGGGCATGTGATGAGCAGGAAACATGACAAGTATTTCCAGCATGTACTGCGAGGGGTCATGTTCCCTCCAGATTTGCCACAGGGAGAGGACAATCACAGGTATCTACTGACACCTCCAGGGTAGGTTTCCTCAGTACCTCGGGTACTTATCCAGGCCCCCTTACCATTCTATCTGAGCACACAACAGCCCCAAGCACCCCTGTGGGGTAAGGCTACTAAACCCATTGTTCATCTGGGGAAACTGAGGCACAGAGCCACTACATGACTGACCTAAGCGCTCTCAGGATCCATGGCAGGGCAAGGACTTGAACCTGAGTCTTCCCAGTCTTAGGTCAGTGCCCTAATCACTGGGCCATCCAACACATAGCCATCTCCCTGCCACTAGAGAACGGCCTCTTGGATGAGTGACATTAGACCAGCTGGTCCTTACCGCCTCCAGCATCCCACCCTGAACGGCAGCATGGGGCCACCTCTGGCATCCACTCACCTTCCACTGCAGGAACAGGATGTTCATGATGGCCAGGAGAGGGCAGGGCCCATTCTCGCTCTGGGTGATGATGGGAGTCCTCTCCCCTTTCCAGCTGATCCACTTCACGCAATAGAAGTTGGGCTCAGGCTCAGGCTCATGGACTGGGGGACGGGCCTTGAAGGCCTCAGACGCCTGCTCCGTGGCACCCAAGCTAGGGCCAGCAATGGAGGCGTTCGGTGGGGAGACAACTCCTTCCGTTTGGGTGCCTCCTGGTGGGGGAGGCAGCTTCTCTTGGGGGTCTGCCTTGCCTTCTGGTTCCTCGCGCTCCCCCAGCTCTGCTTCATCTCTTGGGGCCGGATCCTTCCTTGGGGCTTCTTTGTGCTGAGGGCTTGGGCTGCCCTGCTTAGAAGGGGCCTCCTCACTGTGCGTTAGCTCAACCCTCTTTGGGCTTCCTAGCTGCTGCCCATTCAGCAGGCTGGCTTGCCCTGCTGCTGCTAGGCTTCCATCCCCAAGACCAGCAGTGTCCTCTTCTAGCCCCAGAGGGGCCTGGCAGATTTCCGGTCTGGTGACGTCTGTGTTTACATCTTGCCCTTTGGTGGCCACGAGATCCACCTGCTCAAGTCGGGGTTCCATCTGGCCCAGACAAGAGGCAGTGTCTTTATTGCATTCACAGGGGCTGGGAGCAGGTCGCACAGGCTGGTCCTTCCCCAGCAAGTGGCACCAATCCCAGGTCACTTTCTGTGGCAATCTGACTCTGTCGTGTATTTCGCTCCTGTCCCTGACTCTACAAATTCCAAGGGAAGTCGATTCTACTGAACACAACTGGGGGAACAACCACCACCACCACCACCCACTTCTGGGGGGGGGGGGGGAAACCAACCCTTGTCTCAACCTAGCCTATACAAAAACCTCAAATCCAGTAACAGCCAAAGACTGTGTTCGTTTCGAGAATCTAAAGCTAGCAAAACAAACTCTTAGCTGTTCATCGGGATCAGAACTCATTCATCTTCCTGTCTAGTTATCTAGATCCCCGGCCCCTTCCCATTAAATTTGTTCACATTAATCTAAAAAAGGATAAGATTAGACTAAGTAGCTCCTTTTAAAACAATCTAGTTCTTGCTCCAGAATCTATTTAGTGCTGTTTGGTCAGGCCGAGGTATTTAAAGAAATTTTGTTAGGCACTTTGAGTTTTTTCTGACAGTCTTTTTTTTTTTTTTAAATTCTCCTCCAGTCCAAAACTGGAAGGGATTCCTGGTCTATCCCGATCGATCAATTTCCTCAAAGCAAATTAATTCCACTCCCCTCCCTTTCCTGTTTCAAAATTTAATTACTCAGCACTGATGAAATACAGTATTCCACCTGCTGCGTGTGTACACAGTGTGGATAATCACAGCTCAAGATCACCTTTGGACAAAAAGAAAGTTTGTCTACCTTTGTGGCTTCTCAGGGTGTAGAAAAGTAACAAACATCTAAAAAGAAGGGGAAAGATTTAACTTGCAACAGAGATGGAGCAGCTAGCTTGCAAAACAGGTCTCATGTAATTAGAGAAAATGTAGATTCCTGTCCCACTTCACCCTCAATAAATAGAGCAAAGATTTTCCAAAAAAAAAAAAAAACCCAGGATTTTTAAGCAATAAAATTAAAGCAACAAAGCCAGCAGGGATGTTGGGCTAATTCTGGCCTTATCCGTGGTCTGGAATTCTGGCACCGCTCAATGCTTTACCGAAAGTCCTTTACTCTCCAGCCTTGAGGCTATGTCAATAGAGCAGGGGGATGGTGCTTTCTTATCTTGCTTTGACTTGATTTGTGGCGCTCTCTACCTAGCAATTTAACTAGTCTTTCCAGTTTGTTTTCTCCCTTCCGGTGATTTAGCTGGGCTGGAGTATGGGCAGCACTGGAGTTGTCAGATGGAGCTCTTAGGCGGTCCTTTCAGCAGCAGTCTGCCCACTTGCTGTTCGCTGAAAGAAAGAGACTGAGCTTGTAATTGCATTATGAGATTTCCAGTAACCGCCACAGGTCAGTCCAGTGGCAGCTGGACAGACACACTCCTAACGGGCATCAGGTTTGCTTGACACACAGCAATACAGGCCAGGACGTGCCAGCTGTGAGTGTTTTCGGGTACCCAAAATCCAGATGCCTGAAAAGAGAACCTGCTCCCTAGAGATGTTAAAAGGAGCATTCAGATCCCTCTGCTGTAGCACCCACAAACTCATCACAGATACAATAGTGTCACAGTGCAAGCAAGCCCTGATCTAGCAATTCAGAGACCTGGGTTCAACTCCACCAGTAAGTCACTGCCCTGCTCGCTGCCTCAGTTTCCTCACCTGCAAAACAAGGTGGATCTACTGTTAAAAAGCACTAGGGATTTTTAAGATTACTATACATTGCAGCTGAGTTGCTGAGAGGCCTTATTACTTATCTTCCTTCACATCCTCCCCACAACCCACTAAACAAGCCTGAAAATGAATGAACTGTAAGACCACCAAGACAGAGTCAGTGGGTAGGATTCTGAAAACCACCTTGGTAAGGCAGGTGCCCAGTTCTTACTAATTTCACATGGGAATTGGGTGTTCACAGTGCCAGGAGCTTTCAAAATCCCATGCCAGGCCTTTTTTGGTCAGTATGAATTTTGCTCACTTGAAGCACAGAAAAAAACCCAAAACCAACAACCTCCAATAGCAACAAAAATCATTCACCCAGCCAGTAAACACAGCGCTTATCGGGCAAGCTCACCCATACAGCTTGTACCATGTATAGCTAAAGCAGTATAACCCCTCCAGTGTGGACATAGTTCTACCCATGGATGCAGCCTTAGCCAGTCATTGGATCCCAGGCCTCAAGAGATCACTGTCATCATCTGCACACATCCCAAACTCTAACTACTATTATTATTAAGTCAAACAAAAACTTCCCTGGGTAGGAGATAAACAAACCAACCAACCAACCACATATAACTTTCTCTAGTGTAAGATCTCAGTGCTACAGTGTTTAGGTTGCAAACATGAAATCAACTGGAAATCTCCAGTGGCAACAGCGATTTCTTTTGTATTCCAAGTGTTGATCCCAAACTGACAAAAGGTAAATGAGGAACTAGACTGGAGAGAAGGGTGACTGAAGTTAAACCCTCCACAGCACAGGCCCAAGGCCAGCTTGGCTGATCTAATGGTTCCTTCCAGTCTCGAAAACATACTAACCCCAACATTTTTATACAGGTCTATTTTGCACAAGGTTTTTTTTTATTTAAACCCTAATAGTTACACCCATTCAACTCCTACTGTGGACACAGTTAAATCAGCATAAGTTAGCCTTATATAAAAGGACTCAGGATGCATGCAGCAGCACCAGCAACACTGTTTTTACTGTTATCGCTTGTTTTGATCAAGGTAGGGGCTTGAAGAACCAATACCAGAACCAGCACAGGTTTGCTAGTATCCCTAGCCCAAGTCCGCATCACAGACTTGAATCAGTACCACTATCCGCACTCCTGAGCCATGCAGTGACACCAACGTAGCCCTGGGTGTCAAAGGAGGTATGTCAATAGCAGAGCTTCTCTCAGTAACGCAGCTATAGCCTCTGGTGGAAATGGATTGAAGTACACCAAGGGGAACTGTCAGCGTAGGAACCTCTTCATTCAAGCATTATAGTGGCATTGGTGCAGGGGGGGCTACTGAAGCGTGGGCCTTTATACCCTTTACAGAAGCATTTTGCTACTATAGAATATCAGTATAAGAACACAAGAATGGCTCTACTGGACATCAGGCCAAAGGTCCCTCTAGCCCAGGATTTTGTCTTCAGATAGTGGCCAATGTCAGGTGCCTCAGAGGGAGCAAACAGAACAGGGAACCATCAAGCAATCCATCCACTCAACCATTCTCAGCTGCTGGCTAACAGAGGATAGAGACCCCATCCCTGTCTCAATAACTACTGATGGGTAACCTGCGTGTGACATGCAAGACATTTTGTTTACTGTTTCTTGCATATGGTTGCCAGATTCCACTCGGGATTCCGTCCACGTCATTATTTTCGTACCGATATTACTAACATGACCCAAGCATAAAGCAAGGGCATGTGAAGTGAGGTGCGTGCTGATTGCACACGACATCGACAGTAAAAGCCACGCACTCCCTCTCCGCATCCAATCAAAGCGCACCCTGGCAAGTCTAAGTACGCAAGCACCGTTAGCAAAACGACCCTCTCCTGGGGCGGGGGGACCATCTTGGTTATGACAATCTTGCTTCCCACTAAGATGAAGGAGGGCCACGCATGCAGCTCACTCACTAGCCTTGTTCCCCGTCACTCACCTAATCTCTATGATTTTATCCAGTTCTTTTTTGAACCCTGTTACATTCTTAGTCTTCACAACATCCTCTGGAAAGGAGTTTCACAGGTTGACTGTGTGAAGAGTATAGCTACACTGGCTGAGCACCACAGACACGGGGCAAGAGTAGGAGATTTAACTACTTTACTACTACTACCACTTAACCCTTGCACTCCATGTGCAGCATAAGTCATCTACAAGTCTCCTCCCCTTCACTCTGTCTTGCGACAGTTGTAGGTTTCTCTGTAGAAGTTTTAGTAACTTTTGTTTTTTCACAGATAGGGTTGTTAGCCCTAAGCCAACCCCTCTGACCTCGGGGAGAGGTGATCCAAATTTGTGGGTGACCCTTCCAGGAGCTGTAGTTCCCTCTGGCATAGCTCTCCGGGATCTTAAGACACACAAGCCACCTCACCACAATAAGAAATGGACCATGAGGTAGGTTTAAACTACTTTATAGTGACACTATTTGAGCATGTAGACAAGCTAAAAGTTAACAGAAAGATTCCCATCCCCTTTAATGGGGTTTGTATCAGGCTGTCCATCCTAGAGGATCTAAATTTTAGCTCCAAGTTGAGCTGACGGCATGACTTATACCACACGGATAGTTTGATCTTGGAGACTCACTGGATGTACAAGTCAAAAAGCGTTCTTCTACCACTCCCCAGTTACTGGTGTCACAAATTTTAGGCCTTAACAATTCTTTCTTGCTTCTTCCCACCTTTTGATGGCATGACCTGCACTAAAGGCTCTGCAGTCAGTTGTTGATGGTTCTACCAGTGAGAGATGAAGACCTACAGGGGAAGGAGGAATAGCTCAGTGATTAGAGCACTGGCCTTGTAAAACCGGGTTTTGTGAGCCCAGTCCCTGCTGGGGACTCAAATGACTTTCATAACAGCTTACCTAGATTAAGATATGTCAGGGATGGTGTAGGGGCTGCTAGGTTTTGCTGTGAGTGCATGGGACTGGAACTGATGACCTTGTGAGGTCCCTATGATTCTATTCTAACTACAACCAAAGGCTCAGCGCTGTAATGGGGCTGAAAAAGCACCCATTTAAAATTTGCCCCTTTCCAGTTACAATCAGAGGTTTAAGAAAAGAAGAAAGTCAAGTAGTTTCAGCCCTGATCCAGGAAAGCACTTAACCCCAGGCTTGAATTTCAGCATGTCCAGAGTCCCACTGAAGTCAATTGCAACTGTGCCGGTGCTAAAAAGTTAAGCACATGCTTAAGTGCCTTGCTGGATCAGGACCAGAGAAATTTAAAAGCAGCCAGGGGATATTAAAGCTTCCTCTCTGGGCAGGCTGAGTGCATGTGGGATTACAGGGAGAAGGGTAGAAAGTGGCCAACTTCATGTTCTGCAGGACAGAGTAGAAAATGGTACAGATGCAGCTGTCAATCAGTGCCCTCTTGCCAATGTAATTCAGAGCCCAGCTTCCTTAATGCCAAAGCACCTGCAGTGATGGAGTCTGTCATGACAGATGAGGGAGACAGATAGGAAGCACAACAGAAGCACCTGCTCCTACCTTATTCTCTGTAGTCTAAGATCTGAAAGCAGGCTTCCAAACCTCCCTGCCATTTAAGCGCAATCTGACCCCGTCCTGGCAAACTCTCTGATGAGAGAGGCTAAGGACAAACGGATCACGGCAGACACGAGCTGCTTCTTTGGGGGACCCCACCCCAGATCAGGGTTGAAGCACACTGTCAGTGGCAGACACAGGGCAGGGGAGGGACACCCCTTGCCCGTGGTGGGGTGGATTTGGATCCGAGACTTCCCTTTGCCAGCTGAAAGTGCTCTTGCTTTAAAAGTACAGTATATATGCGTCATCTCTTTCCAAGGAAGACACAATCCAAACATGTGCAGTCAGGGAGCTGCCTCCACCCTCCAGTCTTGCCAGCCCCAGGTACTAAAGTAAACAAACAACCTGAAAGTCACTAGCTGGGATCCCCCCAAAAAAGTAATGGATTTTTTTTAAAAGATAAATGCGTGATTCTTTCTATTAACTTCCAGCCTTTGAAAGTACTTCCTATTACTAGCCTCCTTGTGCTCCCGTCTGACCTTATCATTTGTTCACTCGTTGAGTATACTTAGGTTAGAATCTCTTTGGAATGGGGATCCTCTTTGTGTTCCCTGTTTGTACAGCACCTTGCACCACGGGGGTCCTAGCTTATGATCAGCAGTCCCTGTAAGATAAGCACTTGTGCAGCTGCCCAGGGGAGAGTCAGGTGCCGCTCAGCTGATTAGCAGAGCACTCACAGCCACCAGCGTCTCTTTGTACTGGTGGTGCACATCCACACTTACCTTGGTGCCCATTACAAAATGTATTCTGCCCAGGGATGGCAAAAGTAGAGGGAACAGTGATTATGACTATAATACGAGTAATAACTAAGCCATTAGGCTGCACATTTTCAAACTTTTCTCCACATCCACTGGAGTTACAAACATTTTTGTTTTTAAACAAGTTAAGATCCTCCCACACCACCTGACACAGGGAGCTGGGGCTTTAAGAAACATCACATGTGACAAGACTCACAACTACCAAAACAAACAACAAAAAAACTCAAGAGATGACCACAGCTGTGTTGCAGAATCTCATATTCCTTCCCAGGGCCACTCCCCGGAGCTGTCAAAAAGAGCCATTGCATCACAGCCGGCAAATGCAACTTATCAGACGTGAAACCCTGAGAAAACAACTTTTCACCTAATTTCTCCCCAGCCTTTGCTGGCTAGATTTTGCCACTTGCTTATTTCCATGCTCAGACTTAAATGGCCAACAGGCATGGAGCCTAGTGGGAAGAGCAGGAATCCTGTGTTCTACACCAGCTCCGCCAGCAACTTGCTGTCATCCATTGGGTAACCATTTGTAGCCCTACGTCTCAGTTTCCCCACCAACAAAAAGGTGGATAACCACACACCTCATTCCTAACCACAGACCACACCAAAACACATGGGGAGAGGAGGCACTTTAAATGCAAACCCTACCCAGTTACAAGTTTTGTGATGGGTAAGAACTGTTGTTTACTCAATACAAGCAATTTGTGCTGCAAACTCTCAAATGAGAAAACAGATTAGAATCAGAGTTGTTGAAACCATGGAGCTAGATGCGACCATGGAATGACCTTGGAATGGGAACAGAGAGGAAGCCGTCCTAGTCTATACACTATCAAAACAAAAAGCAGTCAAGTAGCACTTTAAAGCCTAGCAAAATAGTTTATTAGGTGAGCTTTCATGGGACAGACCCACTTCTTCAGACCATAGTTGCCCCCATTTACACCAGCAATGAATGTGGCCCCAGGGCAGGGCTCAACAACCAAAATAGCAAGAAGAATCTCTTCTTTCTAATTCGGTAAAAATCTCAATAATTCTAGAGCTGCAAATCAAGTAAATACAAGACAGTCCTTAATAAATAAGATCAAACCATACATTTTGTAATCCCTATTTTAAGAATAGCATGCACAAAATGATTTGCAATGTGATACATACTTATTGCAGGACACTCACAAACTTTTTACGTATGCTGTTTCTTCACACTTTACATGTGTGTTTGTACCCCTGTCCTCCTGACTATCACTTCTGAACTTATTTTAATGATGCCAATTTTACTTCACATTTAATTTCCGTTTTCTTTCTTAAAATGTGTGTTGCTCTTCACAGAAGAAATGTCGTAAGCTTCTTTTTCCTTTTCAAAATCAAGACATTATCAGAAACATGATCAAAACAGACACAGTATCACATCCCATAATGCACTGCACATATGAAAGCGGGGGGGTTAACTAGCATTTGAGATCATATATCGTTTGCTATTTAGAGATGGGTTGTTCATTGTTGGGCTTTTAGATATTCACTGTTTATCAAGTAATCAGGAGGGTTTTTTTTTTAAATTTGCCATTATAGCATTGGGCTCCACAGAGAAGTCCTTTAAGAGCTGCAGGTTGCAGACCCCTGCCCTAGGGGGAAAGAAAGACTTAAATCAGGGAGGCCTGGGTAGAAAGCAGAGGGGAGAGGTCTCCATTCCTATGGGGGAAGCTGGCTTCAGGCATCTAGGTCTCAGGATCTAGCTGCCATGGGGAGGGTGCACTATAAATCACTACAAAAAGGAAATTACCTTTTTACTGCTGTGTCCTGTAGGATCAGCTAGGGGGACAGAGCTGTGGGAACCAAAAAGCAATTAAGAGAGCTTGCCCATCATTCTCTGGCAGAGATGGGCTCAGGAGAGCAGCTTTTAAACAGGCAAACCAGGGCACTCCCCAGTACCCACCCACTTCCCAGAGCGTGATCTGCTTCTGGCAGCAAATTACAGGTTTACGAGCTTAGCCTGGAGTGACCCAGTTTCTTAACTGGGGTCCTGCTGTCCAGGCTCCCAGCATCCACCACAGCTTGCATGGCTCTCTGGGGCACACCCAGCTTAGACTTAGAGCCACTCCGAGCCCTTCCCTCCTTTGGGATTTCAGGCTCCAGCACAGCAAAATAAAAAGCACATCCGGGAAGGAGACGACAAGCGTTGGTCAGAACTGGCCAGCAGCCAGGGGCCCAGCAAACTTCCCAAACACCATTCCTTGCCTTGCACCCCGACAGCCACTGCCAGGAGGTTTGACACAAGCCAAGCAAACTTTCTCTCCAGCTTTGGAAAACTTCATCTCCAGGTTTGCATCTTCATCTCCAGGTTTGCAACACAATCCTGCAAAAGGACACACCCTGACCGGTCCATGAGTTGTACAAACACCACACCCTAAACAGCTGGGCATTTCCCCACCATCATCCTGAGTTCCCTTTACAAATGAACTTTTGGCAAACCCAAGACCGGTTCTGAGCAGCAATGCAATACCACAGAATCCTGAGGGGAGAAGGGAGCCAGGCTCAAAATGGGTTTGCCAATATGGTGGTCCCCCACACACATCTAAAAGAACGTTTTGGCTACCTACAGACCTTGCAAACAAAGAGCCTTTGTCCTGAGCACTTCAGAAACTTCCTCCAGCAGTTTTGAAAGCTCCACATGACTATTAGCTCTTAAGAAAATTTCTGCCCCATTCCCAGCTCGAAAAATGCCCTATTACCGTGCACCAGCCATAGTCACCACACCTATCCCAAAGACAATCAGCAAATTAGTTGTCACCTTGCAAATCCAACAACCCCTACTGCAGATGCGACAGTGATCACAACCCACAGACTCTGCAAACTCTACTGCCATATTTATCTTTCCCAGCTGGTATCTGCCCCAGTTTCACGCCAGATTTTTACCTGAGAGAGGAGACGAGTCAACTTTCTCTGCGGATTTCACTCAGAAGCAGACTCTGGGCAAGGGACGACTTTTCTCCTCCGCCTCTTGTTGTTAGCACTGCGCTGCTCCTCCTCCCCACCCTTCCTGGTGTTCGTGTAAATGCAACCACTCCGGACTCAACTCCTGTGCTACAACCCCGTCTCTTTCCTCCCCGCCAGACATGAATGCAAACTCTCCTGCCTGCATGGAGTGCCCCAGCTGCCCCTCGCCCCCCGGAAGGCTCGAATGCTACTTTGCTACCGTCTCTGGGAAGTTTTGCATTTTTTTTCTCACTGGGTGGATTCGTCAAGGACAGGCCTCCAAGCTGCTGGAGAAAGAGAAACTGCTTGGGTTCGCTTTGTGTTTTCGGAAGAGACATCTGCTGGGTTGGAGGATGTACAGCAATGAAGGGGGAGGGGAAAGAGATGATTTGCCCTCCCCCTCCTTCCTAGTTGAATAATATACAAGAGCTATGAATGAGGAGTCCGCTGGCACCTTAAAGACCAGCACATTTATCAGGGTATAAGCTACCGTGGGTTGCAGCTCACTTTGTCAGAGTGTGAGATTTTTTTAGCAGGAGGTTGATGGACTTCCACATCCTACAGCTAAATTCAGCCCTTTGCATGATGATGAGTTTCACAGTATCCAGATCTGAAGAAGTGGGTCTGCCTCATGAAAGCTCATCACCTAATAAATTATTTTGTTAGTCTTTAAAGTGCTACAGGACCACTGTTTGGTTTTGTGAAGATACAGACTAACATGGCTACCTCTCTGTGTTAGCAAAAACAGCCTGGACCCTCAGGGTAGGTCTACATGGAGAAGTTATTTCAAAATGAAGTGAGCATCTAAACAATGCAACCGCTACTTCAAAAGAGCAGTTGGCTTATTTTGAAATTGGTAAACCTCGTTCCACAAGGAATAGCACCTATTTGGAAACAGGTATTTTGAAATAAGGGGCTGTTAAGACAGGGGATTGGGGCTATTTTGAAATAAACTGTTTCCAAATAGTTTATTTGAAAGCAGTGCTTCCAGGGGCTCTAATCTGAAATAGACTATTGTGTGTGGACACACTATTTCAGAATAAGTTTTGCTTATTTTGAGTCTTCCCTGTAGCATGGGCATGTTATTCCGGAAAAGCTTATTTTGGAATAACAACTCCAGAATAAGCTATGCTGGAATAACTCTGTAGTGTAGCTATGCCCTCATGGCACCTTAAATGCTAAATGTATCATTAGGGCACAAGCTAATGCATCATTGGGGCACAAGGTTTTGTTGTTTTTTTTAAGCTGCAGCCCATGCACTCTTATACCCTAACAAATGTGTTAGTCTTTGAGCAGGGCTATCCTTAGGACTTTGGGAGCCCTACGCAGCCTGAACATTTGCCCGCTTTCTCCCCAATGGGGAACTCTGCAGTGGGGTGGGGGCTGTCCTCAGGGCTGTAGGGGGCAGGAGAAGGACAGGGAGGCTGGTGGGGGAACTGGTGGAAGGGGGAGCGGTGCAGCCCACCAGAGCTGCAGGCCAGGAGGCATAGCAGGAGCCAAGTGGTTGGGGCTATTAGAGCTGGAGGGCAGTCAGACCAGGGGTGAGGAGCTGGGGGATTTAGCCACTGGGAGAAGGAGAGGGAGCAAGAGGTGGGGGATACCAAGGGGGTGAGTGACTGGGCCATGAGGCACAACAGAGACCAGGAAACTGGGGCTGCTTGAGGCAGCACTGCCTCCAGATTTGCTGGGCACACACAGCACTATTTAATTTGGGACAAAGTGGTGCCCCACACAGCTGCATACTCTGCACATCTCTAGGGGTGTCTTTAAGGTGCCAAGGGACTCCTCATTGTTTTTGCTGAAATAGGCTAACAAGGTCAACTACCTCTCTGAAACTTGTCAGCACAGGCTGAACCTCTCTAATTCGGAACTCCCTTGTCCTGTAGTTCCATAAAGTTTGTTTTCAGCCACCTGGCTCTGTGATCTGTGCTGTTATTTAGCCATAATTTACCCCAAATCTCTTCTAAGAGCCCAGTAAGCAGAAGTGTTGATAATGCTGCTAGACAATATTGACCTCTCACCGTATGGCATCAGTCAGGTCCCAGGGGTGCTGGATTAGAGAGGTTCAACCTGCAGCAACAAAATTAGCCATTACTGGTATCTGCAGAGGCATCTCATAGGATAAGAGTCAAAGCAAAGAAGATTTAGCAAACCAATCTACTGCAGATTACACTGAAACATCATCATGCTCATTTAAGGCCTGCAGGAGATCCAACATACGGGGTCAGCTGGCTGAGCTTTTTTTTTTTTCCTTCAAATTCTTCAGCTTCAGCAGCAGCCACCAGCTTTGTTACCTGATCCTGTGATTTTACTGCAAGTCTGGCACTCATGGGCTACGTCTACACGTGCACGCTACATTGAAATAGTCTATTTCAATGAATAACGTCTATACATCCTCCAGGGCTGGCAATGTCGACGTTCAACTTCAACGTTGGGCAGCACCACATCGAAATAGGCGCTGCGAGGGAACGTCTACACGCCAAAGTAGCACACATCGAAATAAGGGTGCCAGGAACAGCTGCAGACAGGGTCACAGGGCGGACTCAACAGCAAGCCACTCACTTAAAGGGCCCCTCCCAGATACAGTTGCACTCAACAACACAAGATCCACAGAGCCGACAACTGGTTGCAGACCCTGTGCATGCAGCATGGATCCCCAGCTGCAGCAGCAGCAGCCAGAAGCCCTGGGCTAAGGGCTGCTGCACATGGTGACCATAGAGCCCCGCAGGGGCTGGAGAGAGAGTCTCTCTCAACCCCTCAGCTGATGGCCACCATGGCGGACGCCGCTATTTCGATGTTGCGGGACGCGGATCGGCTACACGTGCCCTACTTCGACGTTCAGCTTTGAAGTAGGGCGCTACTCCCATCCCCTCATGGGGTTAGCGACTTCGACGTCTCGCCGCCTAACGTCGATTTCAACTTCGAAATAGCGCCCAACATGTGTAGCCGTGACGGGCGCTATTTCGAAGTTGGCACTGCTACTTCGAAGTAGCGTGCACATGTAGATGCGGCCATGGATGTGTGTTTCTTAAAGCTCCAGCTGCTGGAAGTACGTAATTAGGTGAGACTCTCTCAGGTGCAGTAAGAGTGTTTTAAGTAGGATTCTAGTTTTGGTGGTGGCAGAGAAAAGCTGGTAAATGTGATTGGGGAAACAGATGGCAAATAAAAAGAACCTTGCTTTAACAAGCAACACCAAGCAAACAAAAAAGTTCATGGGATTTTTAAGTCAACCTCGTCAGATTTGGGGTGGGGTGGTAGGATTTATCTTTTGGGGAAACACCTCCCTCAGACAGGTAAACAGGTGTGGAATGCTCTTTAAATGCAGCACAGCAGCTGAGAGGATTGTAATAGGAATGATCAGCTAATAACTCAGAGAATGCAGAAACTGGAGAAGGTCCAGAGAAGAGCAACAAGAATGATTAAAAGGTCCAGAGAGCATTAGATATGAGAGGAGACTGAGAGAATTGGGCTTGTTTCACTTAGAAAAGAGAAGGCTGAGAGGGGACATGATAGTGGTTTACAAATACCTAAAAGGTTACGAAGAAGACAGAAAAGAATTGTTTTCCTTGGCTTCTGAGGATAGGACAAGGAGCAATGGTCTTAAACTGCAGCAAGGGAGGTGTAAGTTGGACACTAGGAAATAATTCCTAACTGTCAGGGTGGTGAAACACTGGAATAAATTGCCTAGGGAGGTTGTAGAATCTCCATCACTAGAGACATTAAGGAGCAGGTTAGACAGACATCTGTCAGGGATGGTCTAGACAGTGCTTGCTCCTGCTGTGAGGGCAGGGGACTGGACTGATGACTTCTCGAGGTCCCTTCCAAGTTGAGTGTTCCATGATTGCTCTCTTTGGCCCTTCTACAATCCGCCTAGTCCACAATGACATTCATTAGGAGGGTGCAAACCTCGTCACTTGTATAGGCTGAGGCCATTGCCCACGTCAGGGGCTTCTTTCTTGGCTTCCTCCCCCCAGCTCCCTGGATACGATCTGCCTATCCCCCTCTGTTCCAGGGAGTCTTTGCAGCCCCCCCATACCACTAACACCCTCCATTCCATCCCCTCAGTCTCGGGGGCAGCATGACCCTCATTCCACCAATGCTCATTTCCTTCTTTCTTCCCTCCACACTGCACAGGCTATACGCTACCCCATTCCCCTTTCCCACATGCCAGGACTTTATGCCCCATTTCCCCAGTGCCCCCCATTCTGCTCTCCACCAATTCCCCCTATGCCTTCCATCAGGGCTGCCCTGAGGGGAGCAAGGCCCAAGGCAACCACCCCAATGCCCCAGACACAGGGCACTGGTACACCCCCACCTCCACTTCCTGAGGCCCCAGCATTTCCCCTGCTCTGCCTGTATCCTGACCCCCAGCCTACTCCCCAACCAGCCCGGCTGGGGATTACCTGGGGCAGACAGCAGCAGCAATGACAGCTGCAGGTGGTTGCCCCCCGACTCTACATACTCACCAGCCACCCTTGGAAAAGTGGGGCTCAGCAGACTGGAAAGCTGCTGCGCTCATGTAGTGAGTGCTAAGGAAGACGGGAGGTGATCCCCTGTAGCTGCTGCCACCTGCCCCCAGTAATCCTCTCCCTCCCATCCACAGGACATGTGGAGCAGCTGCCAGGGAGTTCCCAAATGCACAGGGCCTGGCAGGCCCATATGCAGGTACATCTGGGGCAGGTGTGTGCTCTTTTTGGAAATATGGACACCCCCCCCCCCCATGGGCCCTGCCCTTCTTCTGCCCTGAACTCTCCCTGCCCCCTCACTCCCCCTCCAACCAGCCTGACCCTGCTCCCGGTGGCCACACCCATAGGCACCCGGGCCCCTGCTATCTTACCCCCACTTCCCTTTCTTCCTGCCCTGCACACTGGATTCCTGGGGGTCTCTGAGCTGGCCCCAGTGCTCTCCTGATGGCATGCAGGGCGGAACAGAGTTCCCTCAAAGATTTTCCATCCTTGGACAGGCAGAATTTTCTTTTGAGCTGGTTAAAATTTCTTATGTACAACACCAGTACTGAGATAGTGTGTGGATGTGCACCATGAGTAAGAACAAAAAACCTAGATCTAAATATATACTTTAAACAGTCTATAGGGTGGAAAAAATCTATTAAAACAAGGGATACTTAACAAGGAGCAATGGCCAGAAGTCAAACCGTGTGAAATGAACAGACGGGCACCTGTGTCACGACACCCATCCTCCCTTTTGCAGCATGCCAGCCTTGTGATACACTCAGCTGCTGGAATCATGAGACTGTAAGACAGACTCTTCAGCTTTCACTAAAGAGGAAACAAGGTTAAAAAAGTAATTTTCTTGTTCTTAAGGTTGAAAAGAAATACTTAAAAACCTGTAGTGACTGAACCGTAAAGCATCAGATACCAGAAAGCCAAGGAGAAGACCCCTCTCCCTTCATCTGGAGGTGCTATAAAATATCAGCATTTTTAAGCCAGTTTTGATGTTTTAAAAATATGGTATTTTACCCTTTAGACATACCCTTCTCTCTTTAATATGTTCTACTGCATTTCTTTATTGGGAAGTAAAACTGGTTCACAGACAACATCACCAGCCTAATTATAACTTGCTGCAGGTTATTTTTTGCCCTGTGACAATTTTTTAAAAGTATTTATTGTGAAGGCAGTGTATGCCAGAGACTTGCATACACACACTCCCTATTTCTGAATTGCAGCTGTCAAAGAAAGGCCACCATCTCCCATAAGCCAGCTGCTGCACTGGATTTTATATCTCACATCTGAAGCTTAGTTAGAAGCTGGAGAAGTAATTTGGAAGACACAATAAGAGGCAGAGCTACTGCAACAACATATGGAAAAGAATCAGTCCAGAAATGAGCCCTTCTTAAAGGAGGGCTGGTGGCTTATGTGACTAACACAACGTGGATGTTAGGGAGCACGGAATACTGTTTTCTGGCAGTGTTTTTTGTAGGATTTGGTCAAGAGAGGTAGCAGAACAACAAATCAGGATTTAGGGAAACAAAAGTCACAGTGTGAAAAGCTGGAGGTGGGATAGAGAATAACGTGACTATGAAAAACCAGAGCCCCATCTCATGAGGGCTTCACTGAGTTCCCTGAAGCCCTGTTACTTGACCCCAATGATCTGCTCCACTCCTATCAAAATGGATCAACACGCCGGCCCTATATACGCCAGGAAGTTACCCCCCTTTCCTGCAAAGCCCATACAATTCCACACCCACCCACAACTGCTGCCCTGCATATTTAAATACAGCTCCTCACCTACAAAATACTTTCCTACACACTCTCTCATCCATCATCTTCACCGCACATGAACACCTTTCTGTGCGCAAACAGCCTCACTAGACTCTCTGCAAACATGCTTATGCCTGCCTACAAACACACCACTACTCGCACACTCCCCCATCACAACCTCTAGACCAGCGATGGCAACCTAGGTTTGTGAGTGGGCCACTCTTTCAGCTCAGCGAGCTGCAATTTGTTAAAACTAGAATTCGCAGGGTGTGCAGACTGACCCATAGCAGCACTTTGATTGGATGCAGAGAGAGCACACGGCTCTTACAATTTGTGCAATCAGCAGGCACCTCACTTCACCTGCTCTAGTTTTATGTGTGCGTCACATTAGTAATACCTGTAGGAAAAAAAACCCCACATGGACAGAAACCAGCGGCATCTGAAAGCACTGCACCTGAGCAACGGTAAACAAGGTGTCTTATAGGCCACACACAGAACTCCAGGAAGCTGCATACATCCCCCAGGTCGCAGGTTACCAACCGCTGCCCTAGGCTCCCGAGTCCCACCAATCCTTTACTCATTACACAGACACATCCCATCACAACCACAACATTCACACAGTCCCCTCCCAATCCCCTACACCAGGGGAGCGGCAACCAAAATAGCAAGAAGAGCCATTTTTTTTTCGAATTTGATAAAAACTGAATAATTCAAGAGCGGCAACGCACATGAATATGAGATGGTCCTTCAAAAACAACGTCAAACCGCACTTTTTGTAACCCCTATTTTAAGAACAGCGCAACTATACAAGTACATCACAACCCTCTAAACTCAAAACGCTCCTACCCTCCAATTCACCACTACATACCCTGTTCTGCACACACAATCCTCCCACACATACGCCACCATCACGCCATGCTTTGTCCATCCATGAGCACCACACATTTTGTTACATACACCAAAGCATGTGCAGATGTGCACCATGAGAAACACACGCTGTCCACTGTGAGTGGCTGTGGGTGCTCTGCTAATCAGCCGAGCAATATCTGACTCTCTCCTGGGCAACCGCCCAAGTATTCAGCTTACAGGAAACATTGGTCTTTGCACCCTGTCCTACACATACACACCTCCAATACATACACACTCTCCCATACAGCACTCCCGCAGTCACAGCTTTCCCTATAAACATCAGTCACAGCCTACCCTAGATGCACACACACATGTAACTCCCATGGTCACACCCTCCCCTACACACATACCAGCAGACACATCCTCTTCTATACACACATAACTCCCCAGCCACTCTACCCTGCCCACACAACTCCAGCAGTTACACCCTCCCATACACACACAACCCTGCAGTCACACCCACACAAACCCACAGCCACACCCTCCCCTACACACACAATTCCTGCAGTCACACCCACCCCTACACACATAAATACACAAGTGACAGTGACATCCACCCCTACATACATACACACACACATACATACATACACGCTGTAGTCACACCCTGCCCTACATACACATGACCCCACAGTGACATCCACCCCTACATATACACACACCCACACCCACACCACAGGGACAGCCTTCCCAGCACACAAAACCCCTCAGACACACTCACCCCTACACACACACAACCCTTGCAGTCACGCCCTCCCCTACACACACTCACACACACACACACAACTCCACAGTAACACCCTCTTCGAACCACACATCCACCTCCCCAAAGTAACACGCACCCTGCGGTCGCACCCGGCCCTACACACACACACTGGCAGCTCCTCCACACGCCACGACTCACTGCCGCTCTCCCGCGCCCGGGGCCGCCTCCATTTCCCGACAGCCCCGCGCGGCGCGTACCGAGGGGCCAGGCCGGGTTCCCCGTGCGGGCCGGGCCGCCATGGAGCGCTTCGTGCGGAGCCGCCGGGCCGCCCTGCAGGTACTGCGCGGAGCGGGGCGGGGCGGGGCGGGATGGGGCGGGGCTGCGGAGGGCCGGGCCGGGCCTGGGGGCGCGCGGGCTGAGGGGGGGGCGGCCAAGGAGGAACTTTCCCTCACTGCTCCCCGAACCCCCATTCCCTGCTGTGCCCCCCCCCCCAACCACCCCGTCTGGGCTGCCCCTCCTGTGGCCCGCCCACAGCTCCCCCCGGCCTCCACAGCATCGCTGTGCCTCAGCCCCCCCACCACTTTCCTCTAGGGGCCCCTTTGTCCCCCAGCGCTCCCCCCCACTCCACCCCCCTCTTTGTTCAAGGGTCCCCTTTGTCCCCCAGCGCTCCCCCCCACTCCACCCCACCCCTTTCCTCTAGGGTCCCTTTTGTCCTCCCCAACACTTCCCCACAACTGCCCCCCCACTGTGCCCCACCCCTTTTCTCTAGGGTCGCCCTGGCCCCCAGTACTCCCCCACTACTGTCCCCCACTGTGCCCCACAGTCCTTTCATTTAGGGTCTTCTTTGTCTCCCAACACTCCCTGTCTGCTGCTCCCCATTGCTCCTCACCCTTTTCCTCTAGGATCCCCTTTGCGCTCTACTACTCCCGCACTGTGACCCCCAGCCCTTTCCTCTAGGGTCCCCTTTATCCCCCAACAGTCCTTGCCTGCTGCTCCCCACTGTGCCCCTCCCCTTTGTTCTAGGGTCCCCGTTGCTCCCCACCACTCCCCGACCACTGCCCCCATTGCATTCCCTCCCTTTGTTCTAGGGTTCCCTTTGCTCCCCAACCACTCCCCCATCCATCCGTGGTGGTCCTCCATGCCTTTCCCAGCCCCCCAGTCACCCTTCAGCCTCTTCCACCTCAGAAACCCCATAATCCCCTCAGTCCCCCCACATTCTGGCTCCTGGATCCAGGCTGAGATGACCACCCCGGTTCACTGTAGGCTGCCTACTTGTCTGACCACCCAGGAGAGATTCAAATGCTGCCTGGCTGATTAGCAGCAGACCTGCTGCTAGGTGAGTGTTTCTGTAGGTGGTACACATTCACTCATGTGCCTTGGTGCACATATAAAAATTATTCTGCCCAAGGATAGAAAAGATTAGAGGGAATGTTTGTGTCCTGGCTCTACAGGGATGGTCACCAGTGGGCTGATGTAGACCTACCCCTAGCTCCACGGGGTCAAAGGGCTATATTAAGCAGGTGATAGTGACAAGGTTGTGTGGACACAGCCTTATCACTAAAGGTCAGCATGTGTGACTGGTGGCACTTTTGCCCACAAAATACTTCCATCCCCAGTGAGGGGATTTCGCTTTGTTGGCAGCAGAGCACTCCCACTGATGAAGCAGTGTTCACACTTTCACTTGCCACAGCAAAACTTCGTTGTTCGGGGAGGAAGGAGAGGGTTGAACACTTTGAATGACACAGTTTTGTCAATCAAGTGCTAGTGTAGACATACCCTAGGACAGTGTTTCTCAAATTTAAACCATTTGCACTTCGGCCTTATCAGCGTGTCCCCTTTCCCAGTGCCGTGCCAGTGCTTATCTCCTCATTTTTAGTCGTTTATTCTCTGCTGCATATCCTTTAAATACTTTTGCGTACCTGCTACACATACCACACTTTGGGAAACACTGGGTGTCTGGGATCAAACTATTTTGAGTTTGGTATTGGGGCTGAAAACAGCACTTAGCCACATCTATTGAACAGGTTGAACCTCTCTAATCTGGCACCCTCAGCCCCTGACGGGTGCCAAACAAGAGAATTTGCCAGACTATAGCTGCGTCTACACGTGCACGCTACTTCGAAGTAGCGGCGCCAACTTCGAAATAGCGCCCGTCACGGCTACAGGTGTTGGGCGCTATTTCGAAGTTAACTTCGACGTTAGGCGGCAAGACGTCGAAGTCGCTAACCCCATGAGGGGATGGGAATAGCGCCCTACTTCGAAGTTGAACGTCGAAGTAGGGCACGTGTAGCCGATCCGCGTCCCGCAACATCGAAATAGTGGGGTCCGCCATGGTGGCCATCAGCTGAGGGGTTGAGAGACGCTCTCTCTCCAGCCCCTGCGGGGCTCTATGGTCACCATGTGCAGCAGCCCTTAGCCCAGGGCTTCTGGCTGCTGCTGCTGCAGCCGGGGATCCATGCTACATTCACAGGGTCTGCAACCAGTTGTTGGCTCTGCGGATCTTGTGGTGTTTAGTGCAACTGTGTCTGGGAGGGGCCCTTTAAGGGAGCGGCTTGCTGTTGAGTCCGCCCTGTGACCCTGTCTGCAGCTGTTCCTGGCACTCTTATTTCGATGTGTGCTAATTTGGCGTGTAGACGTTCCCTTGCAGTGCCTATTTCGATATGGGGCTGCCCAACGTTTAAGTTGAACGTCGACGTTGCCAGCCCTGGAGGACGTGTAGACGTTATTTATCGAAATAGACTATTTCGATGTCGCTACATCGAAATAAGCTATTTCGATGTAGCGTGCACGTGTAGACGTAGCCTATGGGAGGTCAGTATTGTCCGGCAGCATGATCAATGCTCCCACTGCTTACTGGGCTCAGGGAAGACATTTAGGGGTAAATTACGCTAAATAACAGGACAGAACACAGAGAGCCAGGACTGGTGACTGGAAACAAACTTTATGGAACCATGGGGCAACTTGATCACACTCATGATAAATGGTCATGCTGCTAACTAAAATCATGCCAAATTATGCATGTTGCCAGAAAGTTCCGGATTAGAGAGGTTCAACCTGTAGCTAATCTCTCCTGCTCCAGGAGAGTTAGAGACTCAGGCTTGCATCTTCCAAGGATCTTTATGGGGTGTTTGACTCCCAAATCCCACTAATTTTCAGTGAATGGCATGCACCAAACTCTTTTATTCCCTGTAGGAATTAATTATTTTGTTAGTCTTTAAAGTGCTACATGACTGCATTTTTGTTTTGATAGAAGACAGACTAACACAGCTATCTCTCTGTTCCTGTAAGAATGTCAGCCTAAGGTTGTTTGTCACTTGGATGCTGGATTTTTAGGATGTGTGGGTTATATTTATATAATGCCTGCTGGCTGAAGCACCCAAAGAACCTGTGACAGCTAAAATCATGGGTGAATTAGAGTCAAATTTAATCAAGATGTGCCTTTATCTCTTTTTAATAAGAAATATATCTGCACTCTACTTGAAATCATAAATTTTCCAGTGGCATCTGGTTCTGGTGTTTCATTCTGCTGGGCTCTGATTCTACCATCAAGCTAGTGTTTTGTTTTGGCGTTAGTTTTGAACTGGCTGTTACATATGGTGGATCCATATTAATTTCTTTTATCTGTGGGACCTGATGAAAACAGGCTCATGTTGTGGAAACAAAGAGGCTGGTGTTTAGTGTGTATGGACAGCGTGTGTCAGAACTGGATGCACAAAATGACCTCTCTTTTCCTGGCCCGCTTTAGGGAGAAACTGTTGCTTTCATTTCTGTAGCATTCTCAGTTTTGCTGTGATGCACAATGCTAAAATGAATGTTACAGTGTTGAAATAAGAAGTGTGGAAACAGAGGTGGTAAAGCCCTATTAGATTTTAGCATTGACTAGTCTGTAGTGTAGACTTCTTTCCAGGAATGAAGTAGATCTTGGCTGTGATTCTGAAAAGCTACATTTCAGAAATTATGGTGCTCCTCTAATTTGAAAATCAGCAAAGCTCTAGCTTGTTTATTTTCGTGTGATCTCTGCCCAGGCTATAAACTCATGGTAAGGGGAAAGTTGAGTGTCAGATCTGAGCTTTCTCTGCACTGTTAATCTAGAGAGAATTTTTCTTTAGCAACAGGCTAGGGCAGCCCCACCAACTTGTAAGTGTATGAGAGCACAGCTCTGTGTAATTTGGAGCTTTCTGACGTGAACAAAATAACGAAAAAATGCACTTGTGGTTGACACGTGCATGTGAGTCAGGAAACATGGTTTCTATTCCTGTCACAGCCATCTCCTGGGAGCTTGGACAAGTCTTTGAGACTCAGTTTCCGCATCTGTACCAGGACCATGGGGGTGGAATGTTTCACATCACATATATTTGGCACAACTTTTTCAGGGAGGGTTAGCATCGAGTGTGAGCACTGATGGTTATGCTCAGAAAGGATCCCATGGATGAAGAGAGGCCAATCAAGAGAGGTAGGAAGTGACTGGGCCATCCTTTAGGGATCCATTCTGGTCTCAGAGCCTCACTTGTCTTTTCAAGGCCTATTATTTTCTATCTTTGCTTATGTAGAATAAGTTAGTAAGGCTGCGATATGCAATAAATCTGTCATCGCTGGCCTCTGAAAGGCCTCTGAAGTATTTGATGATGATACATTTGAGAATCTAATGCAGGATTCAAAGGCAAACAAGAAGTCCTGTAGCACCTTATAGACTAACAGATATTTTGGAGCGTAAGATTTCATGGGCAAAGACCCACTTCATCTGCCTCTGATGAAGTGGGTCTTTGCCCACGAAAGCTTACGCTCCAAAATATCTGTTAGTCTATAAGGTGCTACAGGACTTCTTGTTGTTCTCGAAGATACAGACTAACACGGCTCCCTCTCTGGTACTTGATTCAAAGGCAGATTTTTTTTACTGGAAGTGTTGTGATTAGAGTGCCACTGTTGGATAGATGCTGGAGCAGATTTCAGATAAGGAAATACAAATGAAAGATTGCCTGCCTTTAAAATAAAGTGTGTTTCTTCCCATCTCCCCCAGTGTGCTAAAATTCAAGTGAAGGCAACAGTTCTACACAGACAGGTTCATATGGGGTATAATTGCCCTGTGTTTCATGGCCCTGAGTTTTGATTAATTTTATGGTCATGATAATTCTTCTGCCGTGAGCTCCTCTGTCTCTCTGTGTCTGGAAAATGTCATTTGTCTGATTTGGTCAAGGGATAAAAATAATGAAAGCCCCGGAACCTGATAGCATGCTATGACAGGTCTGTCAGAGGTGTTCTAATGTATGCTATGGAGAATTAGGTCATTCAGCTAGCTGCAGGCCATGGTAATATCACTGTGCTTGAGGAGCAAAGAGAGACAGAAAAGATAGAAGAGGCTTGGCTATTTTGATCTTGTGTACTATCTGATTTAAATTGCATTTCTCCTCTAATAATCTTAAATTTCCTAACCAGAGCACATAATGCTGTCATGTTTCTGTGCACTGACACTTTGTTATGGTAAGGAAATTATAGATGAGTATTTTTATGCAAGCAATTATTTGAGGGGAGACATGAGCTAGTCAGCTGCTGGTAATAGTTTTAATCCCCCTCTGCACAGGGGGGTGAAAATATTTTTTTTTTTTAATTTTAATCGCCTTGTCATTTCAAACTTTCCTGTTTGTCAGCTAATCCCCAACTTTGATTGTTCTTTCTCAAAACCCTCCTCGGTTCTTAATTAAAAAAAAAATTACACGCAAAGCTAATGCAATGATGTATCCTGTTACTAAAACTTAGTATTATTGTTTGTAGTATGGTAATGTTCTGAAGCTCCAGCTGAGATTAGGACCCCATTAAGCCAGCCAGGAAAAAAAAACAAAACACTTATGTGGACAGAAACTGAGAAGCCAGTAGAATCTGACAATCCTGTCCTTGGACAATAGAAAATAATGTCTCCTGGATCACACACAGAGCCCAGATAGCCCACAGGTTGCCCGTCACTGGTTTACATCTAAACAGACAAAACATGGGAGGAGTAGAAGAATACTATCCCCACTTTGCAGATGGAGAAACTGAGATGGGGAATGATTTTTAAGTGACCTTCCAAGAACCCAGATCTCCTGAGTCCCAGTCTAATGCCTTAGCCACAAGATCAACCTCAACCTTCCTCCTTGCAGTTACAAAGTGCTATGAAGAATGATCTCCACTTTTCCTAGAGTTTCTCGCACAGTAAAAGGGACGAGTTAGCATCCTGGTGTCTTACCCATTCCAAGAGCAATTCCTCTTTCCCTAGTGTTGTGTGTGTATTGAATGCTGATGTCACCACAAGATTATGGGCAGCTAGTGTTTCCTTTGGTGTTTGCCTACAAGGGCATTATGATCAGCAGATGCACAAGGGACTCTTGAATGGGTGCTAGAACTCAGCACAATTTGTCTGGACAAACGGCTTGTCCCTGGAGGTGCCACTTGGGGTGATCCCACAGTTGGTGCCTCTTACCTAGTGACATTTTTGGGAGAAGGGTAGGACCACTTGATGGTGAGGCAGGCATACCTCTCCTCCTGTCCCATGGAGGTTCTCCTGAAGGACAGTCTTGCGGCCTTTCTATATTGTGTCTCGAAGACAGGAGTGTTTGTGAGCCAGACACGGAAATTGGAGAAGATCCAGAGAAAAACAAAAAGAATGATTAAAGGTCTAGAGAACATGAGCTGTGAGGGAAGACAGAAAGAATTGGACTTGTTTAGTTTAGAAAAGAGAAGATTACAAGGGGACGTGATAGTGGTTTACAAGTAGCTAAAAGAAGGTTAGAAGGAGGAAGAAGAAAAATTGTTCTCCTTGGCCTCTGAGAATAGGGCAAGAAGCAATGGGCTTAAACTGCAGCAAGGGAGGGTTAGGTGGGGCATTAGGAAAAACTTCCTAACTATCAGGGTGATTAAACACTGGAATAAATTGCCTAGGGAGGTTGTGGAATCTCCATCACTGGAGATATTTAAGAGCAGGTTAGACAGATGTCTATCAGGGGTGGTCTCGATGCTGCTTGGTCCTGCCATGAGGGCAGGGAACTGGATTCAATGACCTCTTGAGGTCCCTTCCCATTCCAGTGTTTTATGAGTCTATGAAAGGTGACAATATACAGACCTACCTCCCTGTGCTGTGGTGAGGACCATGCAAGGGAGGGCTGGGACACTGACTCCCAAAGGGTAGGACTTTACTTTTCCTTTCTCTTTCCCCTGCTGCCTGGCAGCATTGTCCATGCTGCTCACCAACAGGCCTGCTCCTCTGCGCTGGGTAGCAGAAGGACTGAGGCCTTGCCTAACCAGAGTTTTTAGCCACTGTGTATTACATTGTGGTCTCCTGCCTTGGGTCTGATTCTCCTTTGCTCTGCACCCTGTGCAGTCACTGACACCAGTGCAGGTTTTGCTATGGGATATTTGTCAGTCAAAATGCAAATGGGGAAGAGATTTAAAGGAATAGTCTTCTTCAGTGCATAAATGACATCATGTATCATCATTGTCATCACCAACCATGGACTCAGTGCCCATTGGTGTCCAATGCCTCTCTCACTGTTTCCTTCCATCTTTCCATCCAGTGCAGAGTGGCTTAGTTTCTGTGGATTAGCTCCGCACCAATCTACTGTATCATCTACCCATTCTCTGTGGGATCTGCCCAGCCTATCTGAACCATCCATTATATTGAATACCAGGGTCTTGACTTTTCGTTCATCGTTTGTTCTGCAGATATGCCCGAATAGCTGTAACTTCATTGTATAACCTCCACGTGAGAAATACATTTCCTGGACACTACAGTACAAATCAAGGATGGCCTGATCGGTATCACCCTCTACCAGAAACCTACTGATCACTATACTTACCTACACGCTTCTAGCTTCCATCCTGCACGCATAACTAGATCCATTGTTTACAGTCAAGCCCTTAGGTACAATCGCATTTGCTTTGATCCTACTGACAGAGACCAAAAACTACAATATTTTTACCAAATATTCATAAGCCCGAATTACCCACCAGGAGAAATAAAAAAAAAACAATTGACAGGGCCAGACAAATACCCAGAGACCAACTACTCCAAGATAGACCCAAAAAAGCCAAGAATAGAACACCACTGGTCATTACCTACAGCCCCCAGCTCAAACCACTGCAATGCATTATTAAAGACCTAACAACCTATCCTTAATCAGGATGCCACACCCCAGAAGGCCCCAGGAAACAGGCCTGTTCTCTCCTACAGGCAACTTCCCAACCTTGTGAGGATTCTCACCCACAACCACAGTCTTAGAACTTTTCCTTGCAACAAAGCCTGCTGCCAGCTTTGTCCACATATCTATTCTGGAGATACCATCACTGGACTTAACCAGTTTATTCACAGAATCATGGGCACATTCTCATGTTCCTCAGCTAACATCATATATGTCATCATGTGCCAACAGTGCCCAGATGCTTTGTATATTGGACAGACTTCAAACTCTCTTAGACAAAGAGTTAATGGGCACAAAACAGCCATAAAAACACCTCTGATCCACAAACCAGTCAGCCAGCATTTTAATGGAGTGGGCCATTCTGTTAATGACTTAAAAGTTTGCATCTTACTGCAGAGGAATTTTCACAACAGTCTTGAAAGAGAGGTTGCTGAACTCTCTTTTATATTCAAATTCGACACATTAACATGTGGTTTGAACTGGGATGAGAATTTTCTGGGTCACTATAGGGGCTTTTTTTGCATACTTGGCTTAATCTAATTCTTGACTCCCCACCGCCACTTCTGCCTCTCTACTCTCTGATTGCTCACCTTGATAATTTTTTTCTGATTCATCAACCTTCATTACTCTTTTTGGTTCTCTGCCTTAAATATTGAGTCTGTTCTGCTATGGCTATGATCTGAAGAAGTGGGTCTGTCCCACGAAAGCTCACCTAATAAATCATTTTGTTAATCTTCAAAGTGCTACTTGACTGCTTTTTTGTTTTGATAGTATATAGACTAGCACGGCTTTCTCTCTGTTAGTACTTCTGCAGTAGGATTTCTTGTGGCTGTATCTTCCTATATAATTCCTCATTGGTAACCTTCTGCATCCATCCTATTCGCAGGATCTTTCTGTAACAACTATGATGGGTGTTTATGCCTTCCTCTGAAGCATCAGCAATGGGCCACACCTGGTGCTGGGACACTGGATAGCATGGGCCGCTGCTCGGACGTGGCACCAAGAATCCTGTATCTTAGAGGCCCGGCTGGAGGTTGTAGTTCATGTATTCAGAGTCTGGAAGGAATGTCCCTTGCTGGGCATATCTCAGTTCCCTGCCAGGAATGCCACCTTGATCCCTCCTGTTCTCTGCCTGTGGCAGAGGTTTGTCTCCTGAGAGCTGAAGTGTTTTTGTTTAGTCTTTGGGTTCTTGGGGTGGCTGGGTGTATTGTGTTGTACCAGACTACAGGTGATTTCTTCCAACCTTAAACTCCTATGAAGCTTTAAAAAAAAAAGCAGCATGTGTTCTTGTTTCTAAGTGCCCCAGCATATATCGTTTTACTCTAGGGAGCTGCCTTTGCCTCGTGTTAACATAAATTATCACTCAGCTGCTAGCACCTCATTTTCTGTCTCATAAATTCCACTGAGGTGGTCTTGGTTACCAAAAGCAAATGGACCCGCCAATGTGCCTGGACAGGACTCCTTCAGACCAGGCTGGAAGGAACAAGTTCAAAACCAAAGGGCCCTCACAGACAGCTCCTCCAGCTGCCCCATCTCACTGATGGGAGTGGGGCATACCCTGCTCTGCCGGCATATGCAGCAGCAGGGCCTGAAGAGGACAGGTGTCGGTAATAGGTCCCTGGCCATTGATCAAATCTACCACACTGCTGAATCAATGTAGTGCAGTGCTTTGGGCAGACTGTGCGAGGAATGACCGAGGCTTATACAATGCGCACACTGCATCGTGTAAAGCGTTGTTTATGTCTACACTAGGGCTTGGCATCAGGCTAACTACTCCAGTGGCTAGAAGCTGCACCAGTCATAAAGCTTCAGTGGTGAGGTGTAACTGAACTGCTGACCTGGTGTTCTAGAGACCAAACAGAACAGAGAGAGGGGTGTATGTGTGGGGAGCCAGGACAAAAAGCTGCTCTCTCCTGGCCTGACAGAGTCTGCCGGCTGCAGAGAAGTGCTGGCAGAGTGACTGCAGGTGGGTGTTCTTCTAGAATCACTGTTGGTTTGGTCTGTGTGAAGTGTGTGGCTTGTGGAGTGCAGTCTGTATGTGCCAGGTGTGTTGTCACATTGGCCGATGCTGTTCGTGTGCGGCTTGGTCAGTCACAAAAATACGTCTGCTATGTTGGGTCAGGCTCATGGGGAGTCGGCCTGCAAATTAACACTGGCTGCAGGCTGGGTGGGAGAGGATGCACATTCTCTTTGCACTGCAGGAGAAAAGATGACACTACCTACCTGAGCATCAGCATGGTCCAGTGGGAGAGCATGTTGACCTTTGCCTCAGCAGTCCTTGGTTCTACCTTGGGATATTAAGTTCCGTTCAATTGGTTAATGAGTTAACTAATTAAACAGGGGTACATGTTGGCTGGGCAGCTGGGGAGGCTGCTCCAGCTGGGCAGTCGTGGTTCGCCTGCTGTGGACACAGGCTGCTCCAGCCTGTACTGGTTGCACTTTAACATTCTGAGTTCTACCTCTAGCTTTGCCACTGAGCGGCTGTGGGAGCCTGGGCAAATCACATTTCCTACTCCCTGGCCCAGTTTCCCCTTCCGCCCTTTCTCTTTTGTCTACTTAGGCTGTAAGCAGGAATCGTCTTGGTGTATGGTGCCTGTCCCAGTGGGCTCCAGTTTCAATGCAGACCTCTGTAGGCACTGCTGTCAGTTACGCAGGTCACTGCCATAGCTTGGAATGGTGGGTCTGTGCCCTTCCATCGTTGGACCTCTTCAAAAAGAAGCAGACCCTCTCCAGTGCCCTGCTGTGTCAACTTCCCCTTCCCCTAACAGTTTTGAACTCAAAAGATGAATGCAGCATCTGGGATAACAAGTCTCATGTTCTGTTGGTTTGAATGAATCAGACCTTGACTCAGTTCCTCATCAGCAGACTCTGCTGTCACTACATGTCTGCACCATTGACATTTTCTATTTACAGCTGCAGAAGTAGCTCAGCTGTGAACTTTTTTCTTTTCTTTCCCAGCTAGAAAAAATAACCAGCTGTGTCGCGTAAATTAGGAAGCCAGGGGCTCAGACCCCGTCTGGCAACTCCAATCCCGGTAGCATCTGAGCGCCTCTAGTGTAACTGTCCTCACACAGCCCCACTGTGATGCACGGCAGGGCCGTTATCCCATTTGTATGTAGGAAACTGAGGCACTGGGCAACAATGGGGAAAAGGTGCAAAATCCCCTAAGTGATTTGTTCGGGTTTGGTGGGTTTGGACTCTTTAACGCGAAGGTCATTTTTGAAAAGGGGAATTAGGCTCCTATAGTCACTTAGGTGCTTCTGAAAATGTTCTGCTGAATGATTTGTGCAAGGAAGATGGAGGCAAAGGACAGAATTGAACCCACAATGCCCAAGCCCTAGCCTGATACTTTAACTACTCCATCATCCTTCTTTTTGTTTGCCTGCTCAGTGGTCTGTCTCCCACAGAGGCCATAACCAGCTGCTTTAAAGGCAGCTCCAAGCCAATTGTACAGTGGGCAGCTGCGGAATAACTTGCTTGTAAGGGAATTTTCTTCCTGACACCTTCACTTAGGGTGTGTATACTCAGCAAAGTTATTTTGGAATAACAAGCAGTATTCTGGAATAACTTGGTGAACATCTACACAGAAAAACCGCTATTCTGAAATAATTTTGAATTCTGTAAGCCTCATTCTACAAGAATAGATATTTTCCTGTATACACAGGGAACAGGAGCTATTTCGAAATAAGCTATAGTGCTTCCAAAGGCTGTAAACCGAAATAGACTGTATTGTATGTGGATGCTATATTTCAGGATAGCTGAGCTCTGTTTCAATACTTATTTTGTGTGGATGCACTATTTCGTGATAAGGTATTCTGGAAAAATCTCTTCTGGAATAGCTGATTCCGAAATAACGCTGCTGTGTAGACAAAGCCTTAGTGATTAGCATATGCCATGACGTAGGGAAGGCTTATTTCTCTTCCAATCTTTTCTTTAATTCTACCTAAAGTAGCTTTGAAGGCCTTCTTTAACTGTGTAAACATCTGACAAAGTGGGTCGTTGCCCATGAAAGCTTATACTTCAATAAATCTGTGTCTTAACAAAACAGAAAAGCAGTCATGTAGCACTTTAAAGACTAACAAAATAATTTATTAGGCCTAATCATCTAATAATAATCACCTATTTCCAGTACAGCACTATCTCCAGATCTGAAAAAGTGGATCTACACCACGAAAGTTCATCACCTAATAAATTATTTTGTTAGTCTTTAAAGTGCGACATGACTGCTTTTTTGTTTTTTCCAATAAATCTGTTAGTCTGTAAGGTGCCATAGGATTTCCCGTTCTCTTGTGGATACAGACTAACCCCTCTGATACTTTTTACCTGTATTAAAGTCCAGCCTTTGTGTATCTGACTAAGCAGTTGGCCTTGCTGAAATCATATGACAGTAAGCCCCACAGGCGGGGGTGTACTGTCTGAAAATAAAACCATTTCCTTTCCACTATCTGTAACTGCCTGCCTTTTGCTGAATAATGTCCCCTTGTTCTTGTGCTCTGGGAAGATAACCTCGCGGGGCAGGGGAGGGTGTCCAAGTTCTCTTCTCTCCATCATCTGCTCTCTTACGTACTCTGTGATGTGACCTCTCATATGTTGCTTCTGGAAAGTAAACAATCGCTGCCTTTTCAATCTGGATGTTTTCCCATAGGGCCCTCTCTGGCAATCTCCTCCTGGAGATAGCAGGCCCAGAATTGAATCCAGTGTGCAGGAAAGGCATACTTTTGCTGTTATGTTGATTGCATTCCCAGGATTTTGCACTGAGATATGCCTGGTAGTTATACAGGTGAGTTAGTGCTGACTAGGATGAAGCAACTCTCCTAGGGCCATATACGGTAAGCCCTCGAGATGCGCGCAATCAGGTTGCATGTATCTCCGATTAACGTGACTGCTGCCCTGACAGGAGTGGGAAACCACTTCTGTCAGGAGTGGCAGCCGGGAGTCAGGCTGCCATCCCTGACAAGAGCAGTTTCCCGGGCCCTGGAGTGGTGTGGAGCTGGGAACCAGGTGGCAGTGTGGCTCCTGGCTCCCTGAGCCAGGAAACTGAGCAAGGCAGCAGCCCAGGTTTTTTTCCTGGCTTCCCTCCACTGGCTGGAGCCAGGAATCTGACCAAGGCTGCTGCTCTGGTCAGTTTCCCCTCTCTGCAAGTGGAGGGGAGCCAGGAGCCAGGCTTCTGCCTGGTTCCCAGCGCCCCACTTGTGGGACCTGGGAAACTGACCAACAGGCCCCATGTAACAATAGGGTTTACTGTAGTTTATAGAACTGGAAGGGACCTTGAGAGGTCATCAAGTCCAGTCCCCTGCACTGTTAGAAGGCCCTATCACCATCCCTAACAGATTTTTTTTAACCTGCCTCAGACCCTTGAAAGGCCCTTTCAAGGGCTGAGCTCACAATGTTGGGTTTACAAGGCCAATGCTTTTACCACTGAGCTATCCTTCCCCTCGTGGTGGAACGGTCATTGAGTCTAGGCAGGATATCTTTGTACAAAATACACGCTTGCCCAACCAGAAGGAATGGGCTGGATGCAGATGTTACTGGGTGAGGTTCTGGGATTGCTGGCAGGTAGCATATCAAACTAGATGATCAGAACCGTCTCATAAAATCTAGGTGTTGATGAATGTGCTGCTTGTATTATTTAGATGGAGTGATGATTTAATCCCCCCTGCCCCCAAATCCATTTTGATGCCAGTGTGTCTCTTCCGTTTCTAATGGCTCAGCCCCATCATGTTGATTTAATGGGTTTGGAGGAATGAGTGGACCATCACTGCACTTCCCAGTGAGCGCTGAGGTAATTAGTTTTGAAAAGGCTGTACATGTGCCTCTCCAAGGCCGTTGAGTGCCTTTTAGTGCAAATGGCTTGTGCATATCTCTGGGATGTTGTTTTCTTTCCTCCCTGGGGCCATTTGCTGCTGTTGTGCATGCTTGCCCACCGGGTAACACAGCTCTTAACTCTGCTCCATAAATGCATTATCCCCGCCTTGCTTATCTAAAGTGCTTGGCCGGCCAGCACCCAGCCCATCGAACCTGGTGCTGATTGTGGCCTCCTGTTCTCTCGCTGGTAACTGGGAAACCGATGCTGCTTCTCAGCACCTGTGGGGACGGGCAAATAGCTTTCCGGGAGCTGCTGCAATTCTGCCTTGTTTGCTGTCTGACAAGGAGAGCGGCCGTTTGCTTTTGCAAATACCAGAAGCTTAATTGGTAAGCAATCACCAAGGCCTGGTAGTTTCCTGGCTAGTTTTTTGTAAGTTTCAGTATTTTTAAGAAAAGGCCAGTGTAGAGACCAGAGTGGTGGAACTAGCTCAAACATTCACACTCAGGTCTGATTCACGTTGAACCTCAGACAACTTGGGCTCAGTTCTCCATTGATCTAGCACTTCATGCAGCCACGTGCGCCGGGGCAAACAAACTTTTTAGGTTGGACCCCACTTTTCATCCCTACAGTTAGCAGGGTCCTTCCAACTTGTCTAATGTCATCCAGACTGATGGAAATTTTGGCTATGTTCACATGAAAAATAAAAACTCTTTTGGCACATGTAAGAAAGTCTGTGACATGTATAAATGTGAATACAGAGACACACAAACAGTAACATATTTCAATGTTTTTAATGATGGGTGAGCCTGAGACCCAGCAGCTGATCATGCTGTGTCCCCCTTCTGAAATTTCATGCCCACCCCCGAGGGGATCCGGCCCTCACCTTTTGCAGCCCTGACTCAACGCTATTGTACAGCTGTTGCAAATGAGTGCAGAGCAAAGAGAGAATCATGAGCCTTAGTTTTAAACTCCCTCTTTCTGTCCTCTCCGTTTTCCTTGCATCTGAACTTCTGCCTGCAGTGAGAGGAGCCTTCCCACGTGCAGTGGTCTAAACGCGTGTTTCCCAAAGTGTGGTCTGTGGCCCAGTACCAATCCTTGGAAGAAGAAAAATACCGATCTATAGAAAATACATACAAATTATCACCGTGTGCTATTATTATTGTGAATAAATAATAAATAGTGAACATTTATTCATTTTTATTTTTTTTAAATATGTGTTTGTATTTTTGGGCTGCAAATAAAGGTACTGGAAAAAAAATTGGGTCCCAGCTGTATAAAGCTTGGGAAACCCTGGTCTAAACTGAGGATAACACCACTGAATCCAGGGGAGTTACAGAGGAGTAAAAGTGTTGTGGAAGGAAAATTGGGCCCAAAGCTTGTTCTTGTGGCTCTCTTTACTCGTCTTTCTCCCCCTGCGTCCTCTGCCCATGTTTTGGAACCTAGGAGAATTGATAGCAGCTAAAATTTTGAGGGTCTCTCTGTCAAGTCAGCAGGCTGCTGATTCACTTATGGGCCTGCTGTATTAGGAACACGCACCGCTGACATCCATCCACCCGTGGGGTTTTCTGTTGTTGTTGTAGGCTCCCAGAAAATTTTCCTTTTGCTTGGCAGATCCCAGATGTTTAACTCCCTCTCAAACCACAGAGCAGCCCTTTCTCGGCACACTGACCCACTGTGAGCACAGAGCAAAGCAATCTTCTGGGGAACTGACCCGCATGTATCAGCCTTCTCTGTGCTATGGGACAATATTGTGTTGTAACTTTATTTTATTGGCACCAAGTTTCAGGGCTGAGTGTGGGACCCAGGAGTCCTGATATTCAGTCCCCTGCTCTGAGCACAAGTGCGAACGCCCTCAAAGAGCCCAGGAGTCCTGGCTCCCAGTCTCCAGCTCTAGCCATTGAACGATGCTGCTGGCAGGTGAAGGGATGCGAGTAGAAAGCATTCATGCAGCTCCTTCTTGCTGTGTTCCCAAAATGATTGCATTTCTTTGTCAGTTTCATTCTGGGTCGGGCTGGTCGCTGGGGTGCTGACAGCCCTGGGATGCATCTCAAAACACTGTCAGCCTATAAGTCTGGGGGAGTCCGTAAGCAAGATCTGAGTCCTACGGGAGCTCTACAGAGAGTGCTGGGCTGGTGTGTCTATAATTAGTTGAATATCTCCTTATATGGGCTTCTCTAACCCAGAGGCATCCAATCACAGTGACCTTTGGAGCATCTTGGCACCACAGAGTCCAAAAGGAGTTTTTAGGGAGAGCAGCTTTGGTGCTAGCTGGGTCTCGCCCATCTGCTCTTAACCTTCAGAAGCCATGATCGCACTGTTCTCTCTGTTCACCCCACCTACTTCTCTCCTCTTCTTCATGTTCATTTAACGCATGGAGGAGAATGCGGCAGGCTGTGGCTACCTGTCTGGGTCAGGCATATGTTCTGGGGTAATCAAGGTCAAGTGTAGTGTTGAATTGTCCAGCACAGGGATCAGCAAACCTTCTGTGGCAGAGTGACCTTTTGATGCCAGTGGACGGTCTAAGTGCCAGTGATACTTTTTAAAGTCACTGATAGTTCTACTTACAACAGGTTCATTAATAGATAAAGTTGCAGAGCATTACCATTTACGTGGTGGTGGATAGCATGGCTTTGAACAGCATGGGGGAGGAGGGTCGGGGCTGAGCTCCTGTCTCATGTACTGATGAAAATTGGCTCGCATGTCACTCTTGGCATGCATGCCAGGGGTTGCTGACCCCTCATTTAGCAGATAAACTTGGGAGCCTCAGGTTCTTAAGCCAGCAGAAGTTCGAGCTAAGCCTTCCTGGGTCATGTAGGGAGGAAGCAGGCCAGAACACCCTGCCATGCTCATCTGGCCCACAGTACAGCTGCAGTGTTTTCATTCTGAATCAGCACTTGGGAGGAAGCAGGGTTCCTCCTAATTTTTTCTGTCCATGTGCAGAATAAATTTTATATGCACCAAGGCATGTGCACCACCAATAGAATCACATGCTGCCAGCTATGGGTGCTCTGCTAATCAGCTGGGTGGTATCTGAATTTCTCCTGGGCGGCTGCCCAAATGCTCAGCTCACAGGAACACCAGGAGTGAGCCTTTTCCATGTGCAAGTGGACTTGTGCCTGGCTCTCCTGCGATTCAAACCCTCCTGTCTCTTGGCAGGAGCACATCCAGCACAGCCAGGAAGTTCACGTGGTGCTGGGGAACGAGGCCTGTGATCTGGACTCCATGGTGTCGGCGCTTGTCCTGGCTTATTACTTGGCAGAGGTGAGTGCTGCCCTGAGATGTGGCTCTGCTGTGGAGCTCTGCTTTGGCCGGGTGGAATTGATTGGCTTGGGAGGAAAGGGGATCCCTTTGTGCTAGGGGAGACACATGGGAAACTTGGGGTGGGGACCATGCAGCACAGAGATCAATGCACTCTAGAGCTGCTGTGTGGGGTCTGGACTCCTGTCTGCCAGGCACTCTGTAGCCAAGGCCTGCTACTAACTAGCCTTCTGGATTGCTGCATTCTCCTGCAGACCTCTCTGGAGTCCAAGGCAGCATTTGTCCCTGTGCTGAACATCCCCCGCTCAGAGTTCCCGCTGCGCACGGAAAGCACCTTCCTCCTGCAGGAGCAGCGGATCCCTGACAGCTGCCTAATCTTCCGGGATGAGATCGATCTGCATGCGCTGCACCGGGCTGGTCTCCTCTCCTTGACACTGGTCGACCACCACATCCTGCCAAGGCAAGCAGAGAGGCAGTGCAGGGGATTTGGGAAATGTGTGTGTTTGGGGGTGGGGGGGAGTGATCTAAACCTGGCTCTGCCACTGAGATACAGGGTGACCTTGGGCAAGTCACATCCCATCCTGTGCCTCAGTTTCCCCTTCAGCAAAATGAGGCTACTGATACCTTTGAAAGTGCTTCAAGATCTGTGGATGGAACGTGTGATACGGCAGCTAGGTGTTGTTATTAGATCACTGTTGAGGGAGATCTGGGGGCTCCAGGCAGGATGGAGGGCGGAATTAATGACTGGCGAATGAGGACCTTATTTGTATTGTGGTAGAGTCTTGGCGCAGGACCGTGTTGTGTCAGGTGCTGTATAGACACAGAAGAGAAGGATGGCCTCTGTCCCAACGAGCTTGCAATCAAAGTAGATTAAATTGCTTAGCCTTGTAAACAGAGGAAGTGTCTTGTCCATGGAGTGGGCGGCCTCATTGCTGGATCATGCAAGACAGGTGCACAAAGGCAGGTGGGGAATCATAGAATCCTAGGGCTGGAAGAGACCTCAGGAGGTCATTGAGTCCAACCCCGTGCCCAAAGCAGGATCAACCCCAACTAAATCATCCCAACCAGGGTTTTGACAAGCCAGGACTTAAAAACCTCTAGGGATGGAGATTTCACCACCTCCAAGGTAACCTGTTCCAGTGCTTCACCAACCTCCTGGGGAAATAGTCTTTCCTATATCCATCCTAGTCCTCTCCTTGTGTAACTTCAGACCATTGCTCCTTGTTCTGCCATCCGTCACCACTGAGAACAGCCTCTCTCCATCTTTGTAATCTCCCTTCAGGAAGTTGAAGGCTGCTATCAAATCACTCCTCACACTTCTGCAAACAAAATAAGCCTAAACCCCTCAACTTCCTCTAGTAGGGGACCGTGGGGAACACTGAGAAGTGAACGATTTGTTTTAAAATATCTCTAATCTTGCTGTCAGCTCATGTCTCCTGGGCACTTGGGAAGGGATGGGCCTTTCTCTGGGACAGCAGTGAAGACAGGGACAGTTCTCTGCTCCTGGGATCCACGTGGGACAAGGCACAGAGGGCTCTTACCCATCAGAGCAGGTCTGATGTCCAGACCAGCTCAGAAAACCTTCATGAGCCTAGGGATGAGTTTGGAGACCTGTTGTTCTGGATGGGTCTAGAGATACAAGCCACAGCTTCCCCACAGCTGCTGTGTGCTCCTGGGAACCCAAACACAGTGGCATTCTCCTTTTGCTTTCTACACATGGGCCTGCCACATTTTCAAGTCCAGGGCCTTGTCACCTCTTCGCCCCATTCCTAGGCCACCCTCAGCCTGCACATGCGCCATGCATTGTCTCCCCACTACACTGATACCTCACCCTCCTCCCTGTTGTCATACCATCCTTTTCCTGCTCAGGGGCTGACGATCTCCTTCCCTCACTGTAGCACTACCTTCAGCCCAGCTCCTTTGTGTGTTGGTGTATTTATAGTGTCAAGGAAATAATCCCTCCCCCATTGTCCTTTTTGGTGGGGGTAAGGGGTGTGAAGAGAGACCAGGAGTGGGAGAATTTTCCATCCAGCCAAAGGGCAGTGCTGTAAATGCATAAAATGCCCACAAGGGTGCACGCTAATGCCCTGCAATGCCCTGGCATGGGAGGTGGGACCAGAAGGACAGGATCCATCTTGGGGGTGGCTCCATTGACCAAAGGGAGATGTTGTGGAGACAAATGCCGGGGGATAAAGCCGGGGCTTGTCCCAGCCGGCGCCCCTCTCCAGCATGGGACGTTCTCATGGCACAGCCACTCACTTCCCTGCCTCACCTGCCCAGCGGAGACGTATCTCTGGAGAAGGCTGTGATCGAGGTGATGGACCATCGGCCCCTGGAGAGGGAGCCTCGGTGCAGAGTCACTGCAGAGCTGGTGGGCTCCTGTGCCACGCTGGTGACGGAGAGGATCACGCAGGGCCCGGTGGAGCTGTTGGACAGACAGACGGCTGCGCTGCTGCATGGTGAGGGCACTGCTCGCCAGCCTTCATGCCTAGGGAGGGGTGTAGCATCCTAGGGTGGAAACTCTCACTCACAAATACCAGGCTCATGCTCAGGCTGTATCCTGCTGGCTGTAAAAGCAACCCCTAAGCAGCGTTATGCTCAGCATGGCTGTGTCTGTGCTAAAACAGGAAGCGGCAAACCCTGGACTCCTCCAAGGCCAGTCTGTGGTGGCATTGCTTTGCCAAAGCATCTGTCAAGACCCGGAGGCTTGAACTCCCAAGCTCATGTCTCTGTTACTGTGAGATCACAGGCTATGTATGGGTTTCTGTGTTCTCGTGGCTTGGCTCACAGCCCCTGTGTTTCTGTTCAACTGTTGCTCCCCTTGCTTTAAAGCTACGATACTTCTGGATTGTGTCAATATGACTCCAGAGGCTGGCAAAGTGACCCCCAAGGATGCAAAGTATGTGGCCTTGCTGGAATCCAAGTTCCCAGACCTGCCGGCGAGGAGCACCCTGTTTGAGGCTCTGCAGGCAGCCAAATTCGATGTGTCAGGTACTGGCTTTTCATGGATTGATCAGGGATTAGATGGGGAGGGGAGGGGCTACATCTAGCTTGTGTAGCTGAAGGCACTAAATTAGATGAGTGTCAGAATTCATGACTCCACCTAGCAGTGGCCGGAGACCTGTGTGTGTGAACCCTGTCCAGCCTCTTGGGGGTTTCAAAACCCGAAGCTAGTCTGCACTCCCCTGGCAGTGACGGTCCCTCTTCATTCTCGTTTCTCCAGGGCTCACGACGGATCAGATGCTGCGCAAGGACCTTAAAGCGCTGTCGAGCGACAGGCTGGTTCTTGCTATCAGTGCTGTGTATGTGATGCTGGAGGTAAGGATCAATGTGGCATGGGGAAACTGAGGCGCAGGGAGGTGAAGTGGCTTGCCCCACGCCACGGAGGGGAGTCAGTGTTGGAGCTGAGACTAGAGCCTGGTGTGAAAGCAGCTGTGTATCTGTACACGTTTCCATTTAAATGTTACCACTGTGGAGGTGGGTTGAAGCTGTTCCTGCAGGGAAAGCACTGGACTGGGAGCTAGGACTCCTGGGTTCTATTCCTAGGTCTGCCAGTAAAGCCAGGGTAATGCCTCTACCTTGCACAGCAGTGGTGAGGCTTTTTTCTCTCTGCACAGTACTTACCAGCACACTATCTGAGCACCTCCCCACAGGCAGTGCTGTTATCCCCATTGTACAGGTGGGAAACTGAGGCACTGAGCAGGGAGACTTGCCCAAGGTCACCCGACAGGCCAGTGGCTGAGTGGGGGACAGAACCCAGGTTTCCTGCGTACAAGTCTGTCACACTGTACACTCCATCAGTGTTTCTTAAACTTTTTGAGACCACAGAACACCAAACAATAACAGTTTATGCAGCTCACCTATTAAAAAGAAAAAAAAATGGGGGTCAGACCAAAGAAAACACAAACAGCAACATGTACAGCAAAACCAAAATGAAGTCACTTAATCAGTGTCATAGGACTGAAGAAGTAACATTTGTATCTGGTTTTAATAACAAGCTATAGACCATCAGTGTGTTTTTCCAAACACTTGCGTCACACCTGTGAGTTGTTCACAGAACACCAGTGTTCCAAGGAACATAGTTTAAGAAACACTGTCTGCTACCCCACTTGCTTACCACATAACCGTCACTGCCCCAGGCAGACTACAACGTAAACACATGGAGAGACAAGTGGATGGTGGTGGGGGAGGAGAACAGGGTGCTAAGAGAAGCAGGAGCTGGCACCGTTACCCACCGTCTCATCTGATCGTGTGCCTGTGTGGTCCAAACTCTGATATCAATCGCTGTCCTTGCCTAGGCCTTCCTGCAGCGGCCTGGCTTGCAGCAGGAGCTGTGCGCCTTTTGCCAGCGGCACGGCTACGGTGGGCTGGTAGTCATGACGATATCCTTCGACGAGCAGAACAAGCCATTCCGGCAGCTGGCGGTATACAGCCAGCAAGCAGCGGTGCGGACAGCGGTGAGCATCATTGGGGTGTGCCACCTGCCTGGCGTCTGCTCACAGATGCTGCAGGGTATTCCAGAGCCTCGTGTCCTCCCTCTGTGGCCTGTCCTGGCATCCCATGGTATAACAAACTCAGGGCATTGTGAGCATGTCTACACTACAGAGTTATTCTGGAATAGCCTATTCTGGAGTTACTAGTCCAAAATAAGCTCTTCCGGAATAATGCATCCACACTTCAGGGGAGCCCCAAAATAAACAAAACTGATTCCAAAATAGTGCGTCCACACACAACAGACCTACTTTGGATTAGAGCCCCTGGAAGCACGTAAAAGATAAGCATTAGCAGTGTTCTGTGTCTACACAGAAGTGTTATTTGGAAATAAGCTATTCCAGACATAGTCCCTGTTCCCTGTCTGTACAGCCCCTGTTCCGAAATACCTATTTCAGAATAGGCCCCATTCCTCGTAGAATGAGGTTTACAGGATTTGAAATAAAATCTGTAAATGCTCGCAGTTACCTCAGAATAGCAGATATTAGTCCGAAATAACTTTGCTGTGTAGACACACCCTGTGATTCCTGTCTCCAAGCGCCAGATCCCCTGCTTGGGCCTGATCGTGCACCACATTTAAACAGGGGCTTAACTTCAGTCATACAGAATTCTAGGAGTGGCAGGGACCTCAAGAGGATTAAGTCTGATCTAGACCATCTCTGATGGGTTTGTCTAACCGTCTCTTAAAAATCACCAGTGATGGAGATCCCAGAACCTCCCTGGGCAGTTTATTCCAGCGCTTAACCCCGCTGACAGTCCTAAAGCTTTTCCTAACATCCAGCCTTATTTGGTGTGATTTAAAAGTGCTGGCTCGGATCCCAGCTGCCTTGCTGTTGTAGTGGCCCATTGCCCTAGTTTGGTCATCATTTGACTTCTGGTAGTCTCTGCCACCAAAGCTGCTCCTCCCTGCTGCCCCCATCTTAGCAACCTCCAAAAAATGGCGCGCGGGAAGGTTAGTTGCTTCTGCAAAGAACCAGATTTACTCCTGCTGCAATGGGCCAGAATGTGCCAGGGTTTGGGAGCCAAAGCGTGGGACCTGAGGCCAGGCCTACGCTAGACCTTAAAGTCGATTTGCAGTGACACAGTTCCAACTACGGCAACGGCGTAGCTGAAATCCATGTTTCTACGATCAACTTACCTGGCTGTCCTCACTGAGGGAGGTTGACAGGAGAAACTCCCATTCACCTTCCTTACGCCTCGCGATATTGAGGAGTACAGGGGTCGACTGTTGACCCCGACAGTTCGATTTCATGTGTCCCCACTAGGTGTACAAAATCAAACCCTAGAAGATCGACCTTGATTGGGTAGCGAAGACATACCCGAAGGGTTTTGTTTGTCCAACATCATAAAACAAGGGAGCTGGCTGTAGGACAAGCCCCTGCAGGGGTCTCCGACTCTCTGGGTGCTCCTGGCCTTGTGCATTCCCAGGCCAGCCCTAGTCTCCCTGTAGTAAGGTGTGTGGAGCTGTAGTCTTCCTTAAAGGGCCAGCATACTCTTCATCTTCCCCCAAAACAGAAGAAAAGCCTTAATGTGCAGGTCAGCATCTGCCCAGCTGAGATGCTTCTGAGTGGAGTCCAGACACAATCCATCTTGGGCTCTTACAGCGCCAGGTGCTACAGAAATCCCAGAGGGGACTGATGTTTCCAGCACCCTGCGTTCCTCAGAGGCTCTGCCCTGGTGAAGCCAGCCCCTCGCTCTTTGCTGCAGTGCTGGCTGGGTGCGAGGGGATTTACGTGGTGGTGGTCCGTCTCAGTACCTTCCCCAGCAGGTGACCCTCCGCCTCCCACCCCTGCCCTGCTGCAGCCTCCATGTGGCTCAGCAGCGTGCGGGAGCCCTATTTCTGAAACACCTGCCCAAGTGCCATGCTAACTCGGGCCCCAGGTGCACAAGCTGCTCCAGCCCCTCCTGTGGTGGTCTGGTCCCAGCACCTCCTGCCCCAGATTCCTGCTAGCCTGCCTGGCATGCTGAGCTCTCAGCGGCGCTGTGGCCCACCCGACTGGAAGTAAAACCTCCCCTCCCTTCGGTGGGTGTTTCTAGCACTCCGTGAATCCCCCCGCAGCTGATCCCTCTAGGGCTCAGCACCATGTCCCTGGCCCTGCAGAGCTTGTTCAGCCATGGTCGCTCCAGTAGCCAGAGGGACAGCTTCTGAGCTGCGCCAGCCTGGCTGGTCTCCCTTCAGCTCCAAGTCTGTCCCCCCAGCGCAGCAGCTCGCGTGCCTGCAGTTGGCTTCAGTGCTTTCCAGAGCCTGGTGAGGAGAATGCGCATGGGGGGGTTGTTTACTCCCTCCAGCCAGCCGTGCAGCAGCCCCCCCGCCCCATCATCACTCATTAACCACGGTCAAAGGTTTAAAGCTACCGGACGGATCGCAGGCTAACACCCAGGTGGGTCAGAAATCACAGCTGCCTGGGTGACTGAGTGGGAGACAGCGGCCTTGGGAGGTAAGCGGCTCCTTTTCCCATGCCCACCACCAGCTCTGCTCCAAGAATTCCCCCCCTTGTGATCCTTCCCCAACGGGCACCCTGAGCATCTCCCGCACCAGCGCTTTGCCATCCCAGGCTGAATCTAGAGACAGGGCTGGGAGAATACATTAGAACCCAGGTTATCTCTTCCCCTGCTACCCCGCCCTGATCCCCGCCTGCCAGCTGTTGTCCGCTGATTTGCCTCCTTCTGCAGCGCCAGACCTGGAGCTTTCACGTCTTCAGTGTGCGTCTTGTTTACCCCGGCCATGACTGTGTTGTCTGGGTGACATGATACCCCCTTTCCGAGGCCGGGGGGTGCACATGCCTTTTCTCTTGTTTGCTGCTTCCCGGGCACAGGAGACTTTCATTCTGATGCCAGCTGCTCTACTAAGCACAGCTTTATTGGAGTTCATGGGCCCAATCCTCAGCTGGTGTAAATCAGCCATAGTGCCATTGGATTCTAGGGTGAGTTCCCTGGTTGCAGTAAGTCCATTGCGGCACCATTGGAGTCCCTGGGCCTGATCCTCAGCAGGTGTAAATTAGTGTTACTCTCTTTGGACATGCCAGCTGACACCAGATGAGGGTCTGGCCCACTGTCCTGCAGACTGAGCAGCTTCCTTGCTGTATTCAAGCTCGGACAGTGCAACCGTGGGGTAAGACGGCCCTGGCTGGGAGCACTGAATGCAGGGATCCCAGCTCTGGGCTCTGCTCACACCCCAGGGCTACAGCTGGCCTTGCAGGGGTGCTACAGCAGCCAGCATAGGGTGAAGTAGAATGGGGCGACCTTTCAGGATCCAATCAGGCTGGGGCAAGCTCTGTTTAATTCCCTCTCCGCTCAAATTGTCTAACTCCTAAATCAGAGGAGCTGCACTGTTTTACACCCCCGGGGGATCTGCCCTGCATGTGTGCAGGTAACACAGTCAGGTCCTAAGTGGTGGAAGTGGAAACAGAAGAGGAAGAGATTGGGTCGGGCCCAGGGGAGGTCAGCCCAGGACAGACTGAGGGTGAGCCTCCCTTATGGCTGTGCTGTCACTTCTTGAGTGTCACGATCCCCTTTCTCTGACTCCTGATGGCAGGTTCGCCATTTGGCAGGGTCCCAGCCCTAGCCGGCTCTTCACCCCGTCGTGTTTCTGTCCCCACTAGGTGTGCAGCGTTCTGGAGCACGCTAACAACCCCTTCCTGGACCTCTCCCCTCTGGGGAGCCACTACCCCAACATCTGTGCCTACCACCAAGGCAACACAATTGCATCACGTAAGAAAGTCCTCCCGATCCTTAAAGACTTCCTCAGGGAGCAGGGTGGGTCAGCTGGCCCCATGCACCCCTCAGACAAGGAGTCCCATGGCACCATGAGACTGGAGCCGAAAGACTCCTCTGCTGGCTGTGGCGAAAGCGACAAGACCCCAGAGGACTTGGACGTGGCTGGAGAAGGGGCCTCAGAGGATGAACCAGGGGGCAGGAGAGATCCCACCAGGTGCCCCAGGCTCAGCGACGCGCTGTTGGAGGATGATGCTCTGCTGCCTCCCACCCCTATGAACAGCCTGGTGGACGAGTGCCCACTGGACAGGGGGCTCCCCAAGTTGTCAGCAGAGGCCGTCTTCGAGAGATTCAGCCACATCACGGTGGTGCGCCCCTCCGCCAGTGGCAGCCCTGCCAAGAAGTGACGCCGGGGCCAGGACTCACACGGGTTTCAGGGAAGTGACGGCCATCCTGGCACTGTGGGAGGAGACAGGCAGCCTCTTGCCATGTGTGGCTGAGCTGCGTCCATCTGTCTTGTTGGGACGGGGTCTTTCTCACTTAGCAATTAAAGCCAGATGCAGTGCTGTTGCTGGGGGCTTTGGAACTGACTGGGCAACTCCTTCCCCAGTAGGGAACTTCATCGCAAAGCCAAACCGAAATGCCAGCAGCGTGGCATCTCCCCCACCCTCCACGCCAACGCAGAGCACAGCTGCACTGACAAGGCACCATGGATTTGAGCTTGGCTGGACTGTGCTCACCTGCACTGTCTCCATCACAGTAATGTCTTTAAACCCTGCACTGGTGCAGTGCAGCTCGCCTGGCCATGCCAGAGGTCACAGGCTGGTGTGTGTGTTTTGTGGAATACTGCCCAGCTCCCAGCAGCTCCTGAGTCCCATTGCACAAAGATGATCCCTGGGCTCCCCTTTCTGTGGGTCCGTCCCTGTTGGTCAGCTGGCATCGCGAGCATGAGAGCACAGCCCCACTTCTTGGACCCTGGCTGGATTTGGCTGGTGTCTTTGTTTCTACCCAGAATTCCATTCTGGGAACAGCAATAAAGTAAAGGACTGTCTCTCCCTTCTTCCCTCCCCAGTCCACATGGTTGTGCCATCTGCTATCCTCCGAGCTGTCGGGCCTGCCCATGTACCAGCCAGACGTAAGGAAAGCTCTTCCTTCCTCACATCACTGTTACCTGTGGTCATAAGTGTCCGGTCCCTGTGGAACCCTGGCTGGGAGCTTTGGGAGCTGCCATGTGAGGCAGTGAATTCCCACCTTCAGGAGAGGTGGGAAGAGGATTCTGTGGATTGGTTCTTAAAGCTGGGCCATGGAAATGAACTGTGAGAGGGGCCAGCACAGACAGCTTGGGGATCCTGTTAGCCTGGGTGCCAGCAGCTCTATCGGGAGGAGTCAGGGGCTCTCCCTGTTAGACTGATGGGTCCAGCCCAGCTCTCGGGGTAGGGGCCTGAGGTGTCTTCCCATTAGCCCAGCTGGGATGGGTGCACAAGAAGGAAGGAGCCAGTCCTGGAGCCCCAGCTGAGTTTGCAGGGCTCACAGCGAGGAACAACTCCTTGATGCACGTGAACTGGGTGTGTTTGCTGCCAGAGTCCTGGGCTGCTGGAGAACAGAGCTGCCCTTGCCTTGGCCTGGTCTGTCCTGCAGCAGGGAAGTGGAGGGTACAGAACGCACCAGTACATCTTTTTCTCCTGAGGGGACTGGCAGGTCAGCTTGACTCATTTTGACTGGCCAAACCAGCTGTGTTAGTGCAACGGCTCACCTTCCTGGGGCACATCCGGTCCCTTGACTTGCCCTTTTCACTGTGCCCCTTTGAAACTATCTGTTAATCTTTGCGGGTCTGAACGTGGTGAGCTACAACTTTTTGGGAGGGGACTGTTCCATAAACTATCAATTTCAGGTACAGTTTTGTGTTTACGATTCCATGGGCTGGCAATTCAGAAAGCTCAGGTCCTTGTCTATGTGGGAAATTTGCACCAAGTCAACTTAAATCGGTTTTCAAACCAATATAGTTAGAGTGCACACCCCTGTGCGGGCTCTGCTTTCAGCTTGGAGGAGGAGGGGCTCGTTATTCCAGTTTAATTTCAAACTGTTCCCAATTGACATCGTCAGCCACTCGTAACTGAAATCATTTTCCAGATGGGCCATATTGTATGTTGGCTTAAATTCACACCTTAGATTTACACCAGCGTGAAGGCCTCACGCAGCCAAAGCTCTAAATGCCCTCACCAGCTTCCATTGTCCTCAGCAGGGGAGGGGTGGGAGAGTCCCCATTGTTCTCACCAGATGGGGTGGCAGATGAGCTCTTTAAACTGGTCCCGAAGGAATATGGTGTCCCATTTTATTTCGGTACCTTCATGGGGACTGAGCCCTCCTGCAAACCTGCCCCGGGGGCCTTGACTCTGTCTGCACATCAATGTTAAGCAGCTAAGGGACCTAAATTACAGGTTGGTACCAAGAACAACAAGAAGTCCTGTGGCACCTTATAGACTAACAGCTATTTTGGAGCATAAGCTTTTGTGGGCAAAGACCCACTTCGTCAGGCGCATCTGATGAGGTGGGTCTTTGCCCACGAAAGCTTATGCTCCAAAATAGCTGTTAGTCTATAAGGTGCCACAAGACTTCTTGTTGTTTTTTGAAGGTAGAGACTAACTTGGCTCCCTCTCTGATAGGTTGGTACCACTGAGTCTGCAAAAACTAGAAAATCTGGCCTTGGAAAGGGCCATTTTTCCTTGCCCCCACCTTGACGCTTTCATTGTCATTTCCTTCCGTGGCAGTGATGGTTCTGATGCCCCAAGAACCAACCACTTCCAGAACTGTCATCCTAGGCTCTTGCATAGCGACCATAATATCCTCTGCTGCCTCGAAGAGCCTCAGGTACTGACTGCAGGTTAGCAAGTAATCGCACGTGCCCCCACTTCCGGTTCACTCTGTGGGGCAATTGCATGAAGGGGGAAAGCTCCCGGAGCCCATAGTCTGAGCCCCATGTAACCTCCTTGCCTGTGGTGGCTGTGAATAATCCTCGGGTGCTAAAACCCAGGTGTCTTTCTGGGTGTGTTGTGACTCACACTCATCCTCTTCTCGTTGGGAGCCCTCCTTCTAACCACAGTACATCTCTATGGTACGTCCACCCATCCCGCTTGTGGTGGAGCCCTGAGCCTCCCACGCTACTGTCTGTACATCCTACAGCCCAGGGCTCCATCAGGCAGGTCGGGGAATGGCACTGATGGATGATGTCAATACCAGGAGGTGAATGCTGGGTCTTAATCCCTCTGTCTTTCATAGCTGTAATGCTGTCTGTCTACTAAAGCAACATGTGACCTTATTTATGGAGTGTTCAGGCTTCGAGACTGTTGGTCCTTCATCTTGCACCAGAAATCGGACAGAACCAGGTATACAGGCTGTGATCTCCTAAGTGTGGATTACAGTAGCATGCAAGAGCCCCAGATGTGGATCACAACCCCACGGTGCTAGGTGCTGTACAAATACAGAATAGACAGTCTGTGCCCTAAAGAACAGGGAAGCAGAAAGGCCCTGAAGGCTTTAATGAAAGCTTTAGGTACAGATGGATGCTGGAGTTGGGTTGGCATTACTTTAACCCTTTTCCAGTTAGTTTTCCAACACCCTTGCTGGTGAATGTGGTGCATTATACCTGCTGTGAAGCTGGGAGAAACTGAGGCACAGTGGGGGACATGTCCTGCCGTCAGTGAATTGATATCCACTGGGATATGATTTAAGAGCTCCCCGCTCAGGGTGCCCCACAGGGTAATCAAAGGAACCAGGATGCATTTGCAACCTGTAGATCCAAAAAAAAAAAAAAGTCTGATCTGGAGTGAGGGAAGGGAGATCTTGAACTTGTGGGGAGAAGGGTAGGGAAATGGTTAGGTCTATCACAGCTGCGGGTTTAATTCACCTCTGCGTGGGATGGGGGAGCAGCACAATGCTTAATGCTTCACAGAAGCCAGCAAAATTGGCCTTCACACCCTGATTCAAGAAAGCATCCCTGTTCAGGAAAAATGAGAAGTCCTGTGGCACCTTATAGATTAACAGATTTATTGGAGCGTAAGCTTTCATAGGCAAAGACTCAGTTAATCAGATCTGGAAAAGCGGATCTTTGCCCACGAAAGCTTATGCTCCAATAAATCTGTTGGTCTATAAGGTGCCACAGGACTTCTTGTTTGTTTTTGCAGATACAGACTCACACAGCCACCCCTCTGATACCTGTTCAGGAAGGCCGTTAAAAGTCAAACACATATTTAAGTGCTTCCCTGCACAGGTTTTTGGGGTGGTGTGTCAGTTTCACTCTGCATGCAGGCTCCTGTTAATCTAGCTATCAGTGATAAAACTATATAGTATATAATAAAGCCAAAATTAGATGAGAAGCAGTGTTATTTAAATGGAGAGGATTGAGCTATTGATGGCACAGGTATCATGACGAGAATGCGGTTTGATTTTTTTTCTTCCAATGTAGCATAGTATAAATCACATCTTAGCAAAAATAACCAACAAGAACCTCAGAGTCATCAGCATGGGTCTGGAAGCCATTCTTTCCCCTTCTCCAGGAGCCTATCAGCCACGGGGCAAGCCCCTGTTCTCACCTGGCCGTGCTTTCCAATGGCAAACCTTTTTAGGCCTTTTTCCCCACCCCCAATGATTTGATATGGTACTTTTCCTTCCGACACTTTGGGAGTGTTGTATTTTTATGTAGGCTACAGTTCCAGCAAAATATGCTGTTCTGTTTATTAATTTCAAAACTGTATGAAAAAAATGATGGAATCAAAGGTTTTTTTAAAACTTTTTTGTAACTCTGATCTTGCTTTTTAAGGATTAAATTTGTGCGCTTTCCTGTGTTGTGTGTGTTCGTGAGCTTTAACACACATACTCCCTCCCCCCCACACCTGTTATTCATGGTATAGAACAGTGCTTCTTAAACTATGTTCCATGGAACACTGATGTTCCATGAACGACTCGCAGGTATTGCGCAAGCGTTTGGAAAAATACATAAATGGTCTCTTATCTTCTGCTATGAAAACCAGATAAAATGTTACTTCTGCATTACTATGATACCTGATTAAATCACTTCATTTTAGTTTTCCTGTGTGTGTTGCTGTTTAAGGGTTGTTTTTTTTTTTCTGACAACAATTTTTAAAAAAATTTTTCACAGGTGTTCTGCTTAAAAAATATTGTTCAGTGTTCCGTGGTCTCAAAGGCTTTATCTCCACTACCAAGTTCTTTCAAAAGATTTCTTGAAAGAAGGGATTCTTTCAAAAGATCCCATGGAGCGTCTACACACACATGCTCTTTCAAAAGAAGATTGAAAGAATGCGGCTCTTCTTTTGGAAAGGCTCTTCTGCTCCAGATCAGGAGGAGTGCCTCTGTCCGAAAGAAACTTTCGAAATAAAGCGCATGTAGACACTCTGCAGGCTGCTCTTTCAAAAGAGCGCCCAGGGCTGTGTGGATGCGCTCTTTTGAAAGAATGGATCGCTCTTTTGATCCACTTCTTATGTGTGGACACAGTCTTTTGAAAGATGATCTTCCGGACGATCGCTTCTGGAAGATTGTGTTTCAAAAGATCGCTGTAGTGTAGACATGGCCAAAAAGTTTAAGAAACACTGGTGTAGACCGTAAACCCAACAGACCAAACAAGTGACAAATTCTTCTCTTGCTTGGATGCAAGTCGATTAACAACCTGCACGGGCAGATTATTGATAGACTGAACCCAGGATTTCTGAATGGATCTAAAAGCACCAGCCTCTCCACCTTGAGCTAAAAGACCAGGTGATGGCTCTTCAGCAGTGGCAAACTTAGGAGGCTCTGTGTTCTCTAGCCACTAGAGAGAGCTAAAGAGCCACACTGGTATCCTCACATCCCTTTCACAAATGTGAGGAATATGTCTGATTTCTAGGTCTGCCTCAGTATTAAGACTGAGGCTAGGTCTACACTAGGCATTAAGGGCGATTGTAGATAACACAATTCTAGCTACAGCAATTGCATAGGTAGAATCGACTTACCTGACTGTCCTTGCAAGGGGAGGTTGACGGGACAATTCTCCCGTCAACCTCCCTTATGCCTCGTGATATTGAGGAGTACAGGGGTGGACTGTCAACCCCTGATAGTTTGATTTTGCACATTCCTGCTAGGCACATGAAATCGAAGCCTGGAAGCTCAACCCAGACCAGGTTGATCTTCTGTGTAGTGAAGATGGGTTCTGAGGACCAGGGGTGGTAAAATTCACTCCATGCAGAGGGGCCTGTGTGTGGCACAGAGCTGCCTCACTCCTCAGAGTGGAGCGGGGTTTCCCATAAGGTGTGATTCGCCACCTTGCACCAGTGCAGAGCAGGGTGTGAAATACCACTACATCACTATGGTAGCATTGTTATATTCAGTTTGCACTGGTGTAAAAGACAGCCCTGTTACAATCATTGCATGAATACAGAGACATTAGATAAGAACATTAACTTATCTTGCTGGAAGGTCCTAATAAAACAACTGTATTTCTGAGCAGCCAGAAGGATAATACATAAGAACCCCAGAACAGAGTGAGGCAAACAGGATTCTCCCTGAAAGAGAGGCACAGCTCAGCTCACCTCTCACTAAACTGGCTCTCTGTAAAGACTGACCTCTGCTACTAGGTCTAGTCTTCACTTGCTCCTCTACAGAGCCCCACAGCTTGCAAGCAGGTCCAGGAAATGCCCGCAGCTACATCTATACTAGAGAGTTTTGTTGACAAAACCGGGATTTTGTTGACTAAACTCATGGAGCATCTACAAACAAAATGTGTTTTGTCGACAGTCCGTGGACAAAACTCAGCATGTTCGCCAACAGCGTTCTGCCTCTCCACGATGAGGAATAAGACGTTTGTCGATAGTTTCCGTTGATAAAAATAGCCCCAAGGATGTTCCGGGGGGCCCTCTGTCGACAGTCAGGGCTTCTGCTTTACTGGGCAGCCCTGTTTGCTGAGGTTGCAGTTGCCCGTTCTGTTGAGAGCGTGACCGGGCCCTCTGGACACTCTTGTCGACAGGGGATTGCTCTTTCAAACTGCTTTTGTGTGTGGATGTGATCTGTCGACAGAAGTTTTGCCAGAAGATCTCTTCCGACAGTAACTTCTGTTGACAGATTGCTGTAGTGTACACGTAGCCTCTGAAATTGTAAGCGAAAGCTCACATTTTTAAACTCTTCCAAAACACCCCAAGCACAGGTTAGTGGTATGTGTGGCCTGTGCTGCCACCCTAAAAGTATGCAAGCTGAGGTTTTCACAGCCCTGTACTCATGAAGCACTCGCACCCCTATGAAATTTCAAAGGCCACTTCGGAAATCTGCGTCTAAATGCTCCTTTCCTCGTGACAGAGCTGGGTTAAAGATCCCTTGTCAAGAGAAAAGTAAACCAAGGTCACACCCATATTTTTCCAGCCTTATTTTGTTTAAAGATGTAGAAGGCTTTTAAAGTCGGTCCTGCTTGGTTTGATGCTTTTAGGACATTCCCCTTTCTGCTAAAGGGATTCGCAGAAATAAACGAGGGGGGGCATGCTTTGCAGAAGATAGGAGGCTCTTAAGCAAAGGGTGAGTTCTTCCCAACTGCTTATCAGTTATTTGAATTAAATCAAGCTTGAACATATGGTTAAGACTAAAAAAGATCTTTTTTTCTGTTTTGGTTTCTTTGTCAGGTCACTGTTTAAACACATCTATAAACCAGTCTTTGCCTCGACTTGCTTTTCTTTTCAGTCAAATATGTAACTGATGCTTCTGTATTTACCTAATAGTCCCTGGCAGCCTCCATTTGTAATGAGGAAACTAAATGTTTGATTTTGCTGCTTGAACGGCAAAACATAATAGCTGAGACGTTCAGCAGGGATCTGCCTCCAGTGTCTTTGCCAGCCCCACACTGTGCTTGCTTAAGTTTGAAAGGGTGGGGTGGGAGAGAAGAGAAAAATATTTACAGACTTAGTGGAGAACTGACCAGATTGTGCCATGTGAAATAATGAAACTGGATTGAGATGGGGAGTGGTTTTAACCAGACTCACTCAAGCTTCTTCTTGACTGCTACTTGACTGCTTTTTGTTTTGATAGTGTATAGACTAGCACAGCTTCCTCTTTGTTACTATTCAAGCTTCTTCTTGTCGTTGATAATTTAACTCAAACACCTGATATGGGGAGAAAAATTTTCTTTGTTAAAGCTGAAATTGCCCTTACGTTTAAAGGCTAAAAGACACTCACTATCCATTTCATTGGCCCCTGCAAAAAGCCTTACTGTTGTTCTTTAAAAAAGATTTTAAAAAAAAATCCCCCACACAAGACAGGCAGAGGCTTATCAAAGCAGAGTGACCAGTCTTCCCAGAATGCCTCAGTGAGCATGAGTTTGTTCCACCCTGGAAGCATGACATCATCAGAGCACACTCTCATTGGCCGAGCAGCACCTCGGAGGACAGGTGCCTGGGGCCAATCAGCAGATCACGCCTTTGTTGAAAAAGTCTTCCTTGAATGTAAGCTGAAGAGGGTGTGTGCCTGTGTGTTCACAAACATGGGCACAGGTGTGTGTTCAGGGACTGTATAGCCAGAGGGATCCGTTAGCTCATCGAATGTGACCTGTGTTACCAAGGCCGGAGAATATCACCTAGTCACCCGGTACGAGCTTTGTTTTAAAGGCTGCTAGGAGATCTAACTGTGGCTTAATGGTGATGAATCCCAGGATGATTCACCCCTGAATTCTGAAAACTCTCAGCTGCGTAATGGAAACAGCCTGGGTCATTGGCACTGGCTCCAGGGGTGATCCAGAGCTGGAGCCACCCATAGTGAAAAATTAATGAGCGCAGAGTACCCACCAATGCCAAGCTCCCCACATCTCTCTTGCCTCAGTGGCCCAGCTGACCAACTCCGTCCCCCTCCCTCCCAGCTGTTCTGGAATGCTGTGAACAGCTGATTCCCCGTGTTCTGGGAGCTGGGGGAGGGAGTGGGAGGCACGGGGTGGGGTGTGCTCATGGGTGGGGGGAGGGGGGTTGAAAGGAAGGGGTAAAGTGGGGGCACAGCTGAGGCAGGTAGAGGTGGGCAGAGCTTAGGCAAGGGGTGGTGTGAGGGCATGGCCTGGGGTTAAGCTGCAGTTGAGCATCCACCACCTGAAGAGGCAGTTGGCATCTGTGGTGTGTGTGTTATTTCTATTCCCAGAGTAATTTAAGGCCCAAACTGAGATCAGGGGCTTAGGGGGCTGGATGTTGCATGGATATACATGGAGACGCTCTGCCTCAAAGAGCTGCTAGTCAACGTAGCCAAAAACAGGCATATAGTTTAGTTGCACCGAATGTGGTTCCTGGCTGCTGCTGTTGGGGTTCTACAGTGATCCTGGCATCTCTGAGTCAATAGAAAAGCTGAGACTGGCTGGAGGAGAGTTTGCCAGTGTCTTTAACAGCGACAGTCTTTTCCCCTGGATGCTGGCCCAACTGCCCCATGCTTCAGAGCACATGCAGCGGAGAGCCCATAGGGAATTTAATTTAAGCACGTTCATATTCCTGCTGAGGTCTCGTATTCCCCTATCCGGGTGTTCCTGCCCTCGTGCCCTTCCAGCAAGAGAGGCTGGGAGCCAGAGACCACAAAGCTCCTTCATGGCAGGAACCCTACATTTTTGCTCTCTGTTTGTACAGTACCTAGCACGCCTAGGAACTGTGATATGGAGGATGCCTTTGATTTTTGGATCCCTTGGTGCTCCCTCTTTTATTGGCTGGGATGGGGTTGAATTGTGACTAATACCTGATACCCCTTGTCCTTTTGCATCCCCCCTTTTCCCCGCCGCCATACAGGGCTGAATGAGCTGCTGCTGCAGTGTGCTCCGAATCAGTGGGTTGAGCTTCTCGCAGGGAACAAAGGTGGGGGCACTGGTCTGTGTTGGAAGGGAGAAACTGAGGCACGGAGCCTGGCCTAGGGTCATTGAATGTGTCAGTAGCAGAGCCAGGAATAGAACACAGCAGAGTCTCCCTGTCATAACCAGGGGACTCTTCTCCTCAGATCACTAGGACATGGCAGCTTGTTTGCTCCTGCTGTGCCTGTGTGGACAGTCTAATGCTCTGCTGCAGCGTTACCTCGGGCTGCGACCCCAGTTTTGGGCTGCGCTTGGCTGGGATCCAGGGATTTTGGCGGCCTGATGTGGTCCTGTGAAGATGTTTCATTAGGATGGAGCCCTCTGTCTAGGCTGCCTTCCTCAGTCCAAATGCAGCAGCAGGCAAAGTGAGAGTAACAGGAAGCAATTCTTCCCCCACCTGCTTCTGGCGCTCCAGGGCGTTGTCTGCAGAGTGGACCAACGGGCACTAGGACCCAGTGAATTCTCACCAGGTGGAGTCAGGTGTTAATGCGGGCGAACCAGTTTGGGATGAGCTGCACAGAGGTAACTGGTGTCTGGAGATCCAACTCAGGGGAAAATCCACTTGGAATCTGGCTTCCAAAGAAGTGGGGGAAAACCCAATAAACTGCTGTATTTGCTGAACCCCAATGGGTTCCTGTGCAGACTATGATGAGACACTCCATCCTCAAAGGTGAGCTTACACGCCAGCCATGCTGGATTCTGATCTCGGTTCTCAACCTGGGGTGGGTGTGCCACTGGGGGTACGCACAGTCCTTCAAGGGGGCACAGCAACTCATCGAGCTATCTGCCTCGTTTTACAAAAGGCTACATGACAAGCACTAGCCAAGTCAGGACAAACAAAAATTTCAGGAGGACGACAAGTTGTTTATACTGCTCTCTTGGGACTGACTGCACGCTGACAAGGATGTTCGGTATTTTTCTTCCAGTTGATTGATTTTATAATTATATGTTAACAATGCCAAAGTTGGCAATTTTTCAGTAATAGTGTGCTGTTAACATCTTTGTATGTTAACGTCTGAATGCGTTGTAAGCAACTAGTTTGTAAGTGGAGGAGAAACTTGGGGGCATGCAAGACAGATCAGGCTTCTGAAAGGGAGACAGTTGCCTGGAAAAATGGAGAGGCACTAAGCCAAAGTGACTCTGCTCCAGTGTAAACAAGGTTGGTAGTGTCCCATGCTGTTTCATTTTAGGAGATTCAGGGTCCCAGTTCACTGAGGCCAATGAGAGGGACAGCCTCAGGATTCTCTCAAGTTTGTGTGTATCCTGTGGTGCCACCAGTCTCAGGCTGGTATGCTGTGGAACCAGCAAACACCATTTGGGGTTGTAGTTGGGGGAGGCACCTGGAGAGTCAGGTGTGTTGTCCTTGGAGGCAAGTGATTTCATTGTCTCATACAGTGGCTGGTCTTGCAGACAGGCTGATAAATCTAGTGGGGCCCGATCTTGTACAGACACTGCCATGCAGAGGACCAAGTTTTTCTGTGCTTTGCACCCATAATTGGGTTCAGACTTTCTGAAGACATCTGCACCAACTCACTGATATGCCTGCCAGGGAGTTGAGTCAAACTTCCAGCCCGTAGCACAATGAAGTACACACCACAGTAAGCTCCTGCAGTACTCCCCGGGGTCTGCAGAATCAGCTCTGAGAATGTCATGTAAATCTTCAGGACAGGCTCTGCCTTAGTCTGTTCTTACAGTAGCAAGCAGGGATTTGATTCAGGATTGGGACCTCCTTGTACTGGTTGCTATACGTCCATCATAGGAAGACACAGTCCCTGCCCGACAGGCCTACAATCCAATAGCACCCAACCTGGCATGAAAGGGAGATACACCAACACACAATGTATAGCTTAGACTTCCAAAAGTGACTGGTGAATTTTGGCTACCACAGTTTTGGGCAAATTTTGTCAGGCAAAAAATTTTTTTTTCTGATGTAAAACACAGATTTGGCAGCACTAAGACATCAAAAAATAAATATTCCCCGAAAGTCAAGGAGCAATGTTTTGCTTTTTCAATTCAGAAAGGCTTTGACATTTTTCTTTCATTTTATATTTGCAAAATGTTTAAAACAAATTGAAAACAAAATGGTCCATTTCAGGTCGAATGAATTATTTCATATGACCTTCTTAAACTTTTTTATTTGCCAACAATTTTGGGTTTGGGTGGAATGAAAAAACATTTTTCCTGCTTTTTGGACTTGCGAGTGAGCCGAAAAATCAGTTAGTCACACAGCACTATTTGAGGTGCTCATAAGGGCAAAATCCAGCCCCCTAGTGAAATCACAGGCAAAATTCCATTGACTTCAAGGGACCCAGGATTTTACCTGTGATGTTCAGACCAAACAGGATTTCAGCAATTTCACCTCTTCAAAGTGTCTGTGGTTTGCTGTGTTGCCAACTCAAAAGAGATAAAAGAAAATTGTGTGTCATGACTCAAAAAAAGAAATTAGGATATTGGCTTAAAAATCAAGATTTTCGAAAACAGTAATAATGAATTGTGGGTTCTTTGTATTTTTCTTCCGCAGTTTGAGCCTTTAGGGGTCAAGTTTTGAACCATATCCACAAAGGCTGGAAACTTCCTTGTTTTCTTTAAATGAAAGCTGAGAGTCTCACATAACTCCAGGTGCTGGGGATTTTAGGAGTGACCTCCCACCTCTCCAACTAGCATGGGAATCCTAATTTTATTGGCAGCTCAAAATCACAGTTGCTGTTGAAAATTGAAAATATCCATGAGTTCAATTCTTCCTTTGCTTAGATGGGGAGCTCAGAGCGCTCTCTCTCACTTGTTCTTTGTACAGCACCTAGCACAATGGCATTCTGGTCCATGATAGAGACTCCTAGGCATTACTGCTGTGTAAATAACAACAATAGTACCCTGGTTTTTAATAGTCGGCTGGTTGTTTCAGACCTACAGAAGAGAGTCTGGAGGAGGGATTCAATGGGCAGAGGGTCGGCAGGCCAGCAGATAAGAGGGTGGAGGTGGTCAGTGATGGTGGAAGGCCGCATGGAAGATGATAACGGGCCTACTAGGGAGAAATGGTGGTTTTGAAACACTATCAATTTCCAGCACTGTGGGGCCAGATTGTGAGCTGATGTTACAGGGTGTGGCACCAGCTGGACAACAAGGATTTGCAGCAGCTGTTCACTGTATTCTTATTTGTGTTGCAATCACGCCAAACACAGACCAGCAGCCTGTTGTGCTAGGTGCTGTACAAGGTGGTCCCTGCCCCACTGAGCTTTATAACACATGCTTCTTATGCATCCTACTCAAAGACTGCTGGCTCTAAAGGAGCACTGCCACTTAAGGACTTTTAGCTCCATTAAATATTTCCTTTTGCTGTGACTGACTTTTCAAGTTAGACTGATCACTCTTCAGGGCAGAGACAGTCTCTTTCCTTGCTGGTGGGCTGGTCACTGCCTGTGCTGTGCAGGATGTTGGATTAGATGACAACAGCAGTCTCTTTGGGGCATAGAATGGATGGATTTGGACATCCTGGAGTTGGAGAGGGCTCAGTTACAGCTCCCAGGATAGTGAAAAGAGCTGAGCTTGTGCTAACGTTCAGAAAGGAGGTGGGGCTGGAGAATTACACAAGGAGTCACTCCAGCTGCTGCATGGTCTGTTTGTTTTCTTTGAAGGGGTGGAGCAGAACACCCAAGCCGTTGAACAGAGGAGAGCAGATGTCTCATTGTCTCTGCACCTCTTTCCTCAGAAGGCAGGGAGGAGAGAAAGGAAGTTGTGAGAGTTTAAGCTCTGCCTATGCCCCTATGCTACATCCAAACCCTCTTTTTTCTCCTTAAAATGGGAAGCAAAGAAATAGCAAATGTTAGCGGCCACCATTAGGTTTCAGAGTGAACATGCAAACCAGCAGTAAAGTGCTTCACCAAAGATTTCATAAAAAGGGATGCTGCTTGGTCTCGATGACCTCCTGAGGTCCCTTCCAGTTTTCTGAGATGTCTATCTCCACATTAAAAAAAAACGCAGCTGCAGCTTTGCCTAGTGGGAAGTGATGTTGTGGGAGCTGGATTTTAAACCAGCATGCTGGAAAAGGCACCTGCCAGGGGATTTTATATTGCCTGTGAAAGATGGTTCCTCCACCAGGACCTAACGCCAGCAGCTCCCCTCTATACTGGCTCACAAGTGCTGAGTGTGCCTTTCTGCATTGTGCGCGTTGTTTTCTGTGGAAGCCTGGCTTTTCTTTAGAGGTTTCCCATCCAAGTACTGAGCATTGAGGTAGTATGACCTAGTAGACAGAGCACAGACTGGGACTTCAGGGACCACCATTCCATTCTTGGCTCAGACATTAGCCTGTGGGATGACCTGGGGCAAGTCACTTTGTCTTACCTTGCCTCAGTTTCCACCACCCCGTAAAATGGGGATACAGATATGGACTTGCTTTGAGACCTACTGAGAAAAGCAATAGGTAGACATTACTATTAGGCTTCTTCTTAGAGGCAGAGTTGAAAGTAATCCGGTGCACCCTGACACACTGCTCTGGTAAAAAGGGAAGAGACCTAGGGTGTCAAATTGGACCACAAGCTGAGTATGACTCAACAGTGTGACGCTGTTGCAAAATAAGCAAAGATGATCCTGAGACACTGTTGACTCATACTCAGCTTGTGGTCCAATTTAATGCCCTAGGTCTCTTCCCTTTTTACCGGAGCAGTGTGTTGGGGTACACCGGATTACTGTCAACTCTGCCTCTAAGAAGAAGCCTAATAGCAATGTCTACCTATTGCTTTCTCTGTCGGTCTCAAAGCAAGTCACAAGAAGCTGTTCTTCCACTGTACTCTGCACTGATTACGCCTCATCTGGAGTACTGTGTCCAGTTCTGGGCCCCACATTTTAGGAAAGATGTGGAGAAATTGGAAAGGCTCCAGAGAAGAGCAACTAAAATGATGAAAGGTCTAGAAAACGTGACCTATGAGAGAAGACTAAAAGAACTGGCTTTGTTTAGTTTGGAAAAGAGAAGGCTGAGAGGGTACATGATTGTGGCTTTCAAGTACCAAAAAGGGTGCTAAAAGGAGGGTTTGGAGAGGAGTGAATGGGGGTAGGGTCATGTGGGGACAGGGCCTCCTGGGGACGTGGTGGGCTGGAGGGGCAGGGCCATGTTTCCAGCAGAGGTGGCCTCCCCCCACTTTTAGGGAGCTTTTGTTGCCTCTGACCAAGGGTAGCACCCCTCCCTTCACCCCCAGCCGTGTCAGAGCTCGCCCCACCTGAAGGCACCACACAGTTCTGGCCCCACAGGCTCCTGCTGACACATGCGCCAGCCGTGCTGGGAGCTCGGGGCCCGGGGCATGTTGGAGCAGCAGGGTGTGGGCCTGGCAGCCCCACATCATCGGAGAGGAATGTGGGGGCGCAGCAGGGAGGAAGTCATCATGCTCATTCAGAGACCAGTCACCACTGTCCTGAGGAGAGAATGGGTGAGGTTGGAGGTACCCCTGGCTCTTCATGTCACCCTTCTCCTCTCCCTTCTGCTGACACAGACTTGTTTTACCCAGGCCCCAAAACACTGCCTAGGTCCTCCCAGACCTGATCTGTCTGCACAGAGTGCCTCTTTGTCCCCTGCTAGTGGCTAGGCCATGTCAGAGCAGATATGTGGTTTCTCTGGGTCCATGATTTTTGCTCTGCCAGGGCCGGATTTGAAACAACAACAAGTCCTGTGGCACCTTCTAGAATAACAGATTTTTTGGAGCATAAGATTTCATGGGCAAAGACCCACCTCATCAGATGCACGGAGTGGAAATTCCAGAGGCAGGTATATATATATACAGGCACATGAAAAGAAAGGAGTCCAGTCAAGATGAAGGCCAGAGTTAAGGAGGTCAGTTTAGTTACAGGGGATGTGGCCCACTTCCAGCAAAGGATGTGGAGGTGTGAACACCAGACAAAGAGAAGCTGCTTTTGTAGTTGGCCAGCCAGTCCCAGTCTTTGTTCAAGCATAAATGGATGGTGTCCAATTTGCAAATGAATTGTAGCTCTGCAGTTTCTCTTTGCAGTCTGTTTTTGAAGATATTTTTGTTGCAAGATGGCTACTTTTAAATCTGTTGCTGAGCGTCCAGGGAGATTGGCATGTTCTCCTACAGGTTTTTTGTATGTTATCGTTCCTGATATATGATTTGTGTCCATTTTTTTTTTATGTACAGTCTGTCCAGTTTGGCCAATGTATATGGCAGAGGGGGCCAGTGTATATGGCATAAGGGCATTGCTGGCACATGATGACATAGATCACATTAGTAGATGTGCAGGTGAATGAGCCCCAGATGGTGCGGCTGATGGGGTTAGTTCAGAAGGTGCCACAGGGCTTCTCATTGTTTTTGTGGCTGCAGACTAACACGGCTCCCCCCTCTGATACTTCTTACCAAAGCAGCCGTCGTGAGCCCTTTGGCTAGACAGAGCATGCTCAGTCTTAGGCTCTCCTGGGGTGCTGTGGGGAGCAAAGCTCCAAAACGCTGTCGAGAACCGAGGGGAACTGGCTATGGAATGCCTTCAAAAATCCCAGGTTGGGTGAGTTAATCCAGATGCCCCTTTTCTTTGCGAGGAAGCAAAGTGGATTCATCTCCCCCTGCTTCTCCGCCTTCACTCCCCCCTTTGTAATGGGGTCCCCTGCAATATTCCCACTAATCTTTTTCATCCAGGTGTGGAATAAATTTTAATACGTGCACTGAGGCAGGGGCACATGTGCACCCCGGCAGACACAAAACACCTGGCTGTGGGCGCTCTGCCAACCAGCTGGGTGGCATTTGAATCTCTCCTCAGTGGCCACACGAGTCTACAGTATACAGGGAACACTGGTCGCCTACTGCTGATGGGAGATGCCTAGTTCTAATCCACCCACACACCCGCGCTCTCAAAGCAGGCAGGGAGTGACCCCCGCTTGCTAAATTTCCCTGCTTGGCCGACGTAAGTTTCCTTACAGATGCAGAGTGGCTGGGTGCTGCAGTGGCTCTTTGGGCTTGTGTAAACAGGACCAGCCCTGCGCCAGACCACAGCGCTTGTTTGGGTGGTGCTGGGTTGATTTTTATGGGTGTGCCAGCAAATGCCGCCAGGTCCAGGGCTGATGTCAGCTGGCTGAGACAGAGAAACTGCTGGCTCCAAGCAGGCGCTCCGATGCACCTGGTTTCCCTTCCGTGTTCTGGGCCCGAGGAGCAGTAGGACCCGCCGAACGCCTTTGTAACTGAGCAGCATTGAGAGGTTATTGCCAACAGGGACAGAGTCCCTGACATGCCAGCCAAGGAGTCTTGCCCGGTGCAGGCCGGAGATGGAGGGTTAGACAATTAGAGCTATGATTATCTTGTATGTTTCAACTCAAGGCTCCTGCCTTGGAGCCGGCTCAGGACAAGGAGTCATGAGCCAGGCACTGCAGGGACTCGGCCAGCCAGGCTGTCGTGGAAAGGGTGGGTGCGTGGGTGTCCTGGCTCCTCCCTAGGTGCAGCAGGGCTGTAAGCAGTGTTCCCCATAAGCTGAGCACTTGGGCGGCCGCCCAGGAGAGATTCAGGTGCCTCCCAGCTGACTGGCATCAAGTCTTGAATGACAACCGGCAGCGTGTGTTTCTATTAGTGGTGCACATCCACGGATGCCTCAGAGCACCTAACAAAATTTATTCCACCCCAGATGGAAAACTTTAAAGGGAACATTGGGTGTAAGTCCATCTTTGGGGGATGGCGGGGGTGGCTGATGAGACGGAGAACCACGCCGCAGGCTCAGCCATCCTGCCTTCAGGAGAACTCAACCACCTCTTGGGTTCGAAGCAGTGAAGTCCGAATTGGAACCTGGTTCATGGACCTTGTGTCCCTCTCCTGGGCTCCGGAGGCTGGGAAAGAGCCAAGCTCTGTGGGGGCCTTGGCTGGCGAGGAAGCCAGCAGGTCAAAGGGTGCCAGCTCTGCCACCCCACTGTCACCGTGACGATGCCTCCCACCCAGGGTGGCAACAGAGAGAGAGAGTGTGTGTGTGTGTGTGTGTGTGAGAGCTGACAGAGGAATGGGAAAGGTTGGGCCATGGGGAATGGATGGGGCAACAGGACCTGAGTGGCAGTGACTTTGGTAACAAAGCCCTGGCTGGGATGATTTAGTTGGGGTTGGTCCTGCTTTGGGCAGGGCTGGATGTGATGAGCACCTGAGGTCCCTTCCAGCCCTGGGATGCTAGAATTCTATGACAGGAGATGGGGATTGGGCAGTGGTGGAGGTGCAGGTAGGGGGGGAAGATGGGGAGAGGGAGGCGTGGGTGATGGCAGGGATGGGGAGGGAGGAGGTGGGGACGTGAGCTTAGTGGGGAGGCAGGAGATGCGGGGGGTCAGGTGACAGGGTTGGGGGAGGGGAGTGGCGCTGGGGTGGGGAGACGGCACTGGGGAGTCCGTGTGCCTGGGAGCAGGTGAGACAATTTCTCTCTCCTGGCGAGGTCCCTGCTTGGGCGGAGCTGGAGGAAGCGCCCTCCCTCGGCCTGGCACCGAGAGGGCCTTCTGGGTGGGCGGACCAGCCCGGACTCTACAGGGACGGTCCTGTGGTCTGGGTGTTTTTCTTATACAGGCGCCTCTTCTCCCTTGGCCTGGTTTTTCACACTTGCTGTCTGGTCACGCTGCCTCCGGGGGTTGCACCAGACCCAGTCCATGGGGTGCTACCAGTGGCAGAGGGCATTCTCGTTGAGGGAGGGACACGTCCTGCCTGCCCACAGCAGGGGCAAAGTGGGCGGCAGCAGACAGCTGTGCTGGGGCCCTGGTGGTGCCTGGTTTGGTGCTGCTCCATCTAGGCAGGAGGCTGCATGGCAGGGAAGCCCCATGTATCCCCAGAGCCAGACACCTCAGCCCTGCCCTGTGAGGACCCCTCCAAGGGTCGAGACGGGAGCCCCTTCCCTCCTGGTGCTCTGTGCCCAGGCTGCCAATGAGGGTGCCCCAGTGTTAGCACCCGCTGGGACAGGGTACCTGGGATGCTTGCTGATCCCAGAAAACTTATTCCACATATGAGTTGATGTTGGCTCCTGGTTCCTAGGAGCTCAGCTGGGTTTGACCTGCTGATGGGCTCCATTCACAGCCTGGGGAAGGCCTCAATAATGTTCAGGCCAAACATCCTCCTGAGGATGGAGCTGCCCTTGGGCTCATCCTGTTAGATGCATTTTCTTGCCCAGTCGTGGACTAACTCCAGCCCACATTCTGTTGGCATTGCAGGGACCAGCTGGATCTGGAGCAGCAGCACCTGGCCGAGCAGGGGGAGGGAGCCACGTGCATCCAGGACATGGAGCTGAAGGAGGAATGGCAGGACGAGGAATTCCCAGGGTGAGAGATGCAGTGGGGAGAAGAAAGGTGGGGGGCACGCTGTGGGGGTGGAATGTTGGCTGTGGTCTCTCCTGTCGCCTCATCCCAGGAGCAAGGGGTGGTGACACAGGGTATCAAAGTTATTTTGAAATAAAGCAAAGTTAGTGTCTACGCACTGCAGCTGCTATTTTGGAACAATATCAAAGTAGCAGAGATACACACATCTCCTAGAACTGGAAGTGACCTTGGGACCAAGCACCATCCCTGGCATCTATCTGCCCCAATCCCTAAATGGCCTCCTTAAGGATTGAGCTCACAACCGCACATTTAGCAGGCTAATGCTCAAACCACGGAGCTATCCCTCCTCCCAGAGACCATAATAAGACAGACCTTATTTCAAAAGAAGAAAACCTCCTTGTATGAGGAACAGCATCTATTCTGAAAGAGGGGCTGTCTAGTCGGGGAATGGGGCTATTTCAAAATAGACGCTATTGCGTGTAGACGTACTACTTTGGAATAGGGTTTGCTTATTCTGGGGCTTCCCTATAGTGTGGATGCAGTACTCTGGGCTATCTTATTCTGGAATAATAACTCCGGAATAAACTATTCTGGAATAGCTTTGCTGTGTAGACATACCCTGAGACAGCCCTTGCCCCACACCTTTCTCTGCCCCTCGGGGAAGCAAAGGGCTGGTCCCACTGCAGTGAATTAGAGCTGGCGATACCTGGTTCAGGCTGCAGGGTGGCTCCTAGAAAAGCCAGAACAGGTGTTGATCTGCAGAGGTAGCCTTGGACCTGCGGCTAACACCTTTGCAAGGCAGTCGAAGGACTCCTGGGTTCCATAACAAGGCCTGTCCTGATCTAGTGAATAGAATGGTGTGGGGGATGGGGAACCAGGACTCCAAGGTTGTGTGTCCAGCTCTGTCAGTGATCTGGCAGAGAGTAGCCACCTGGGTCTGTGCCTCAGCTTCCCCACCTGTAGAATGGGGATGGATGAACAATGAGAGCAGTGTGTGATTGTGCCTTCCAGCCAGGCTGGGGACAAAATAACTAGCAAGCTCTTGGCCATAAAAGAGGAAGCAAAGTCTGTATTGAAACCCCTTGGCTGGCCCAGGTGGACAGTGCCAGGCCCAGGCACTGAGCACACACGGATCAGAGCACGGCGGGTGTCTGTGACAGGATCCATCCTGCAAAATACTTGCCCAGGTGTTGCAGGGGCAGTTTTCCCTCCTCCTTCGGATACGCAGCTGTCGCCAGCAGGCCTGTGCAGAGCAGCGCATGGCTGCACCCGTTGAGCTCTGCTATTTACCCAGGGGGCCGTGTGGTGAGGAGGAGGGGGAGCAGGGAGAGGATCTGTGTTGTCAATGGCAGGCGGTGGGATCTGAGAGCCAGAACGAAGCCTTCTGGGACCAGGGATCAAAGGCTTGGGTGAAGTGAGTTGGGTGGTCTCAGCCTCTGGGTTTGGTGCTCGTCCACGCAGGACACAAAGCACCATGTTGGTTCTGGCTTGTCCTGGAGGTGAGAGGGCAGAGGCGCACTGGCAGAGCTGGGTGTGGGGAGCCCAGGCCTGGAATATTGGGGCACAGCAGGGGAGGTCTGCAGCAGCAGAGCCACCTGTGTGTGATGCCCTGCTCTGCAGCTAACTCCACACTTGGAAGCTTTAGAGTGAGGGCAGTGGCATTGTCCCCATGCAACAGATGGGGAAACTGAGGCACAATACAATGGCAAAACATTTGCTGGAGCACCCAGTTCACCCCCCCTCAGCTCTAGCTTACTAGGCCCCACTCCCCACCCACAACCAGGAATGGAATCCACGAGCCCTGACCAACCCCACCAGCTCTAACCATTGGCTCACACTCCCTTCCCAGAAAGGTGGCTAGAACCCAGGAGTTCTGACATGCCCCAAACCCCAGTACCTGGAACCTCTGCCTCCGCCAGAGCAGTGCAGAGCTGAGAGAGATGCTCCAGCCCAGGCTCTCCTAATCAAAGCCCTGATCTGTCTCTGCCCAGGCTGCCAATGAGGGGTCCCCAGTGCTAGCGCCAGCTGGAGCCTGGCACCTGGGATACCGGGCTGAGCCCCAACAAACTCATTCCACATGGGAGGTGGTAATGGTTCCTGGTTCCTAGGGGCTTGGCTGGGTCTGACCTCCGTGGGAGCCTGGCCCCGGGAAGACCACAATCCGATTCAGGCTAACCTGCGCCAGGGAGCTCTCAGGCAAAGCTCCTGGAGGAAGACAGCCGTCCCTGCCCTGGCCCCATGACTGTCTTGTCCTCCCCTCTCTTCCAGGCCACTGCCGGAGGAGGTCTCTGAGGAGGACCCTGAAGACTCCGGTGGGGGGCCCAGCCCAGGTAAGGCCTTGCCTAGGGTGAGGTGGGGGAGGCTCACCCATCAGGAAGGTCAGACTTCGGGGGATCAGGGTCAAGCACGTCATCAGGGCAGGCCCTGAGTGTGAGTCCTGGGGGCACTGCAGGGCAGAGGCCTCCCTGGGGGTGGGGCTCCATCTGCCCCACTCCAGATTCCCAGTCCCTATGCGCTTCTGGACACAGCTGCCCTGGGTGTGACGGTTTTGTCTACATGGCCCCAGGCCAGCGCTCGGTGCACATGCAGCAGAGCTTGCTGGACTTTTCCTCCCGCTCTCTTTTTTGCTCCCCGTCGCTTGCCTCTTGTGCTCGTTTTCCTCCTTGTGATGGGGTGGGTGAAGCCCCCCAACCCCTACAGGAGGCCCCAGGCCTTGCCACACGCCCTCCCAGCAAGAGGAGCAGGAAAGAAGTCCTCCAGGCAGGGTAGAGTGCCTGTGTCTGTGGCAGCCAATCAGGACCCAGAAGGCTGGTACAAAAGAAACTGCTGGGCTAAGACCTGGCAGTTCCCCGGAAGTGCTTGACCCAGGCAGGTCTAGATATTGCCAGGGAGACCAGCAGTACTATGGACAGCTCTGAGTGTGAGCTGAATTTAAACCTGGGTAAGGCCTAGGTCCAGTGGCCGAAGACTGGCCATAAGCCTAATTCAAGAACCAACAATGCTGTGGACAGGGCTAGTCGGATCCTAGCCACAGAGCCTTGCCAGGTGACCAGGCAAGGACTCTACGGCTACGTCTACACTATCCCGAAACACATATTCAGCGCCTCATTAGAATGCCGGCGGCCACGGCACTTCGAAATTGCTGCGGCTCGTCCAGACGGGGGTCCTTAAGGAGGTCCTTGAGGTCCTTAAGGTCTGTGGCCGCCGGCATTCTAACGAGGCGCTGAATACATATTTCAGCGCTTCATTAGTAAACGTCGAAATGGCCATTTGCATGGCCATTTCGAAGTTTTGGGATAGCGTAGACACGGCCTTTAAAGAAGACCCAGGTGATGGGCCAAAACGTGGGTAACGAGCCATCTATCAATGTGCTAGACTACGAACTGGAAGTCGTCCAGGAGTTCGTGTACCTAGGCTCGACGATCTCGGACAACTTGTCACTTGATAGCAAGATCAGTAAGTGCATTGGAAAAGCCGCCACAACGTTCTCCAGGCTGACGAAGAGAGTATGGGCTCACAATAAGCTCACTGTACACACCAAGGTGCAGGTCTACACAGCCTGTGTTTTGAGCACACTGCTGTATGCCAGTGAAACATGGACTTTGCGCTCAAAACAAGAGCAGCGGCTCAACACATTCCACGTGCGCTGCCTTAGGCGCGTACTCGGTGTCTCATGGCAGGACAAGGTCCCCAACAGCGCAGTGCTTGAGAGGGCAGGCACTGCCTCCATGTTCACCCTTCTCAAACAGAGGCGTATGCGCTGGCTGGGCCATGTCTCATGCATGATAGATGGCCGCATACCGAAGGACCTCCTCTTCGGCGAACTGGCATCTGGAAAGAGGCCGAAAGGGCGACCTAAATTGCGCTACAAGGACACGTGCAAGCATGACCTCAGCGCGCTCTCTATCAGTGTGAACACCTGGCATTCGCTCGCCTCAGACAGGCATGCCTGGAAACAGGGAGTGAAGGAAGCTCTTGTTATGGATAAAGCTACCTTGGTAAAGGAAGCGGAAGACAGGAGAGCCCTCAGGAAGATCCGTGCCTGTGATACCAGAGCGACATCTGCCTACTGCTGCTCACAGTGCGGAAAAGACAGCCGCTCCCGGATTGGATTGCACAGCCACAGAAGACACTGCTCGAATCAGTCCAACTGGGGCGCAAACCCATGATCCCTCGGGATCGAAGGATGCCTACTTTTTCAGACACGGCCTACGTGGCATCCCTTGGCTACAGAGGCGTGCTCACAGGTGAGCAGTGCTCGTTACAATCCTTCTTCCTTCTTCCTCCAGGTGCGCCCACCACCCTGGAGCTGTGCGGGAAGCGGCACATGAAGAAACGCCTTCCGGCGCCAGCTCTCAGCCTGTCATTGGACCCAGCTGAGGGCTCGGTGCTGTCGGGCGACTATCCGGCATGCACGCCCGACGGCAGCCTGGACATCGATGTGGATGAGCTGGAGACGCCGTCCGAAAGCGAGCAGCTGGACGGGCCCGAGGCCGGCCATGACTTCGAGTGGGAAGGTGGGGCTGGAGAGAAGGTGTGCCCATGGTTGGGCTGGGCTTTGCGTAGGGGGGTTTGAGGGGTGGGAAGTAGGTCTAGTTGAGGCTTGTACTGGGAAGGGGGTCCTTAGGTAAAGCTGATGTGGTGGGTCGGGATCAGCAGGGGGCGGGAGTGGTGGGTCAGGAAAGGCAAGTGAAAATGGGAGGAGAGGCTTGGGCGGGGGCTGGGACTGGCTGAGGGGCAGTTCCAAGGAAGGTGAGTTTGGAGAGGTTGGCCATAGGGATGGAATTAAAGTAGGAATGGAGTTTGGTTAGAGTTTTGAGAGGGAGGTTCAATTCTTGTCTGGGGTTTGGATGGGATTGAGTGGGGGTCCGCGGGGAATTGGAGGGGTTGGTTGGCTGAGGTAAGGGGTTGGGGAGCTGAGGGGTGAGGAGTTGGAGTGTCGAGGGGTTGGTTGTGATGAGGGGTTGGGGGTAAGGTTGAGCGGTTGGTTGGTTGGTAGGGACGGGGGAGCCGAGGGGTGGGTGCATGGGTTGGTTGGTGGAGTTGGGTTGAGGGGTTAATTAGTGGAGTGGGGGCTGGGTGTTGGCTGGCTGGGGGAGCTGTGGGTTGTTGCAGGGATGGACTGACTGGTGTCTGAGGGTGGCTGTCTATGGTTTGGCTGGAAGGTTGCACAGGAGCTGGGCTGAGAAGGGGAAGATTTGGGAGGGTACAGGGGTCACTTGGGAGATGTCATTCTTCTTTCTCTGGCCTGGTTCCCTTGCACCTTTGTTTCCTGGCCCCCCAGCCCCACAAGGCAGGCCCAGGCACATGCTGGGTAAGCAACAAACAGAGCCCAGAATCCTTGCCCTACTACCCCCTCATTCCTGGGTTCCCCTGCTCTGCAGATGACCTGCCCAGGGCCCGGCGCCTGGACAGCAGCCTCTTCGAGGAGAAGCTCAGTGAGAGACGCGTGGTGGACGTTGAGGACAAGGACGGACGGAAGTGGAGGATCTTCCTAACGGACGAGCGGGAGCAAAAAGTGGATCTGAGTGTGGTGGAGCCCTACAAGAGAGTCATCTCCCACGGGGGTAACGAGGAACTCGGAGCCCTGGGACCTTGTGCTTAGAATGGGAGGCAGCAGGATTCATGGGCTCTGTTCCTGGTTCTCAGAGGGGAGCAGTATCTAGTGGTTAGAATGGTGGAGTGCTGAGAGTCTGGACTCCTGGGTTCCATCCCCGAATTTTGGAGGGGAGGAGGGTCCCAGAGTTAAAATTCACATGAAGCCTATCAGTAACCCAGGCACTTTACAGGGGTGTAACAAAAGCAGCCGATCAGCGGAGGCCCCTGTCCCACAACCCCAGCCCTGTGGGACCCTGATGTCCGAGCCTGCCCCATTAAACCCAGTTCCCCCAGCCTGTGCGCACCATGGGGCTCTATGGCAACACTGTCTGTGCCTGGGTTTAGGGCTGAGCAAAGCTGCCAAATGGACCAGGTCTGGGCCAACCCCAGAGCTCCTCAATGGAGGGGGACAGGTGGGCCCAGGCTTAAGGGGGTGGCAGTGGGTTCCTGGTCCAGCCAGACTCACTCCCTTCACTCTGCCACTCCAGGTTACCACGGGGAAGGCCTCAATGCCATTATTCTCTTTGCCTCCTGCTACCTGCCCCACAGCAGCATCCCCGACTATCAGTACGTCATGGAGCACCTGTTCAGGTGAGGACACTGTCCACTGCTGCCTAGAGGATGAGTTGCACGGGGAACAGCTGTGGAGAGGGCTGGGGGTGATTCTGGGACACCCAGAGGATAGCGACACAGAGGCTGGTAAAGCAGCAGTCACAGGAGGGGCAGAAGGGACATTGTTCCTTTAAGCCACCTGCATCAGGTTTGTTCTCAGGCTGGGCTGGAGTTCCCCACCCCCTCTCAATTCCTCTGGGGCTCAGCGCAGCACAGAGACAGGGGGCCAGGGACCGATGCTCATTAGGCTCGGTCCACCCTAGCGCCATAAAGTGGGTGGACACAGCCCCCAACCCCTCCAGCCCAGGGACCTGCCTGGCTGCTGTGGAGCCGGCGTGAGGGCCTAGTCCCCTGTCCTGGCCTGTGATGGGAGAAAACTCTGGCTATCTTCCATTCCTGGTAGACTTCCCAGGGCCCCTGTAACTTACTCCAGGGCTCTGGAATGGGAGTGGGGCCCAAAGGCGGCTTAAAACCTCCTTAACCCTCAGTCCAGAGGTGGAGTAGCTGGAGACTGCAGCTCTTGGTACTAGAGCGCCAAGAACAGATAAAGCCCTGAGCAGGCCTGGAGTCCACTGGGACAAAGTTAGGACAGGACAAGGAGCGATGGGCTTAAAGTGCAGCAAGGGAGGGTTAGGTGGGACATTAGGAAAAAATTCCCAGCTGTCAGGATAGTTAGACACTGGAATAAATTGCCTGGGGAGGTTGTGGAATCTCCATCACTGGAGATATTTAAGAGCAAGTTAGACAGACACCTGCCAGGGATGGTGTAGACGGTGCTTGGTCCTGCCATGAGGGCAGGGGACTGGACTTGACCTCTGAAGGTCCCTTCCTGTTCCAGCGTTCTGTGATTTTACAAAGTGGGAGTTCCTTTGCCCCAGGCTCCTTGGACTCTCCCGATACCCATCAGACCAGGGTGCCATCACAGCTGTTCTTCTGACCCTTTACTGTCCTGGTAAACCAACCCCCCCGCCCGCCGATTAGTGCAAACCCCTCCCATACGACATCGTCTCCCTACCAGGCCTGTTTGGCTGCCAGCAGCGAGGTCAGGGGAACATTGCCCCCCCGCCCGTGAATACACTTGCAGTGTCTCGTCTGTTCCCAGATCATAAATCAGGACTGCCAGTGGTCAGGAAGGAGAAGCTGCTGGTGCAGGGTGGGTTAAACGTAAGGTGACCATTTGCCCCGTATTGGGCAGGACAGTCCTGTATCTGGGAGGCCGCAAAGACATCCTGACTTTTTTTTTAAAGGGTCTCATTATCCCGTATTTGATCCCCTCCTCACCAGCCTCGGGGAAGCACGGGGAGCATCGGCGGCTGCCACCTCCTTCCCAGCTACCCAGGACTTGGAAGAGCTGCCCCTCCCCACATATCTCCCTGTTCCCTATTTGGGACAGGGAGATATGGTTGCCTAAGTTAAATGCCTGAGGTAGAGCATGGGTTAGTGGTTAGTGCCAATGACTGGCTCTCAGGACTCCTGGGTTCTATGCCCAACCCTGAGCAGAGAGTGGGCTCTAGTAGTTACAGAAGGTCAGACTCCTAAATTCTATTCCTTGCTCTGGGCTGGGGTTAGTGGAGTGTCAGGACTCCTGGATCTTAGTCCCTGATCTGGGAGGGAAGTGATGTCTAGTGGTGAGGGAGAGAGGGCAGGAGTCAGAACTCTTGGGTTCTCGGCCCAGCTCTGGGTGGGGTGTGTGGGTTAGCACAACAGACAGGGAGCTGGGACTCCTGGATTCTAGTTTGGACTCGTGTGCCTGAGGCTAGTCACAGCCTGTGCCTCAGTTTCCCCACCTGTGAAAAAGGGGCAGGGGGCTAAGGCAACTCACCTTGCTGTCAGGGCTTTGTGAAGCTGAATCCGTGAGGGCAGCATGAAGCTGTGAAGGTGCTTTCTGCCCACCAGAGGGGTGGCTGCAAAGCTAGACCCCCTTGCTGCTCTCCCGGCAGGTATATTATCGGGACCCTGGAGGTGATGGTGGCCGAAAGCTATATACTGGTGTGTCTGAACGGTGCCACGCTCCGCAGCCAGCTCCCCTCCTTTGGCTGGATAAAGCAGTGCTACCAGACCATCAACAGGCGGTAAGCTGCTGTGGGGGACCCGAACCTGAGGAGTAACACTGCTTTCCCAGCCCATGACATCGGAGCTCTTTGTCTGCTGTTTAGCCCCATCCCCCTTCCCCTAACTGCTGGTGAGCCAGGACTACACTGGGAATGGCTTAATCTGTCCCAACCACTCTGCTCTAAGCACTAGACACCCACACCCCTCTTAGGGGGGGAAACAGGAATCCAGCCCGGCAGTGCCATGCATTAACCGCAGCTGTAGACAGACCCCTCTGTACTGTCCCTCTCAAAGCAGGGACTAGAACAGTGGTGTCCACTTGTGACACATGAACACCCTGGCTGTCCCCTCCCCCTACCGTCGTGCCCCTCTCGCACAGTGGAGCACTGGAGCCCTGCACGTCCTAGGCTTCCTTCCTCCTTCCCAGCACTTTTGTAGCATGCACGTCACTTGAATTGCTCTCTGTCCTCCTGCCTGGAGCTGGCAGGCAGTGAACAGCTGATTCGCAGCATTCCAGCTCTGGGAGCGAGGGAGGGGGAGGCCTGGGGGTGTAGCATGAATCAGGCCATTTGCACGCTCCGAAAGTGCTTGGAGGGAGTGGGAGGAGCAGGTACGTGCGGGAAAGGTACATGTGTGTGGGGGCGCTGGGGGGTGCAGCTAGGAGGTGAACAGGGACACAAGTGGAACCCCAGTGGGCCCCAGGCTGCTTCAACTCCCAAAGGTGGAGGAGAGCCACGCATGTGACCCACATACTAGTCCACCTCTGGATGAGAGCCCAAGAACCATAATGCCACATCACCTGCACTAAAGCCACTGGCTCCACTCCCTGTCTGGGTGACTCCATTGCTTGTGAGAGCCTTGTAGCTGGGCAGCTTCCCTAGTCCGTTCAGCAGTGGCTCTGGCTGGCTGTGATTCCCGCTCCTTCCCCTGCCTCGCATCCTGATCCCAGACAGAATCTGCACCCCCACATCACTGATAATAGGGAAACAGCTGTTTCCTACCTGGTTCACACAGCCCAAAGGCCAGTGAACCTGATACTGATCTGGGCTGGGCCATAAATAAAAATCCCAACCTGGCGGAGGACAGAAATTGCAGCCTCCCTCTGAGGGAGCAGGAGAAGGGAAGGCAGGAGGCTGTGGTGACTATGTAAAGAGAGAACCGTCTAAGGAGGCTGCTGTCGCTCTCTTGTACGCCAGCTCGGAACCCCTGTTTTTTTGGGTTTTTTTTTCAGAATAGTGTTGCTATGGTGAGGTAGCCTGGTCAGTTTCCCCATGTGGCCAAGCCCTTAGCGATCTTTAAGAGAAAAAGCTCCCTGATTTCAGAGGCCTTGGACCTGCAACCTACCCAGAACCCTCTGCTTGGCCCCCAGTAGTTAGACATTGGATCATGCTATGATGCAAGGTTGATGTTCCCTCTAACTTTTTCCCTTCCAAGGGTGGAATAAATTTTATGTGCACTGAGGCATGTGCAGATGTGCACCAGAGTAGAAACACATGCTGCTACCTGTAGGTAGCTGGGGGCGCTCTGCTAACCAGCTGGGCAGCACCTGAACCTCTCCTGGGTGGCCGCCCCAGCGCTCAGCTCCCAGGGAACACTAAAAAAGGTGGTTGTGACCCTTCCGAGCCCTGGGTTTTATTTAAGGCTCTGATGTTTCAAAGGCGCGTGGCTCCCATTGAACCCTTGTGGGAGTCTGTGACTCCCCTTCGACGCCTTCAACACCGGTCTCAGTCCTGACGACTGAAACAAGGGAATTGATAACTGGAACTCGATAGCCAGATCAGCCTCTGACCTGATTTTCAATGCAAACTCATGGCTTCAGAGAGAGCTTGTGGCAGAGAGTTCCAACAGGCAATTGGTACCTCGGGTCCCATCTTCTGTATGTCATTTCAGACTCCGGAAGAACCTGAAGGCCATGATTATCGTCCACCCCACCTGGTACATCAAGGCGCTGATGGCTGTTATCCGCCCCTTCCTCAGGTAACGTGAGCTGGATTCTTTAGCTGGCTAGTGGGAGAAGGCTACCAATAAAGTAATACATATAATAATGTTTTTATAGCAGTTACCTTTTGGGATCTAGCTGTAATATCATCAGTGGTAAAACAATACTCCAAATATTCATCCCACTTTCTTGCCTGTTGCTAGCAGCCAAGAGCATGCTGGGAACTACTCTTTCCTGCTCCAGCGCCTGCTTTATAGGCAGGGAGCTGGCCAAGGAACTGCAGCTCCCAGGATGCTTTGAGTTACCCCATCATGCCCTGCAGGCTCCACCTGCATGGTGCAGCAAGGAGGAAGTGAAAGAAACCAGACATGGGAGGGAATCTGCGCGTGCACACACACACACCCTGCATACAGGCCTGGTGTGTACTCACATGATGGGGGATTGGTGGCCATCTTGCCTGCACTGGCAGGACACCCAGAGATCACATCCAGACTTCTCAGAAGCCTGCAGCTTATTAGCATCAGGCCATCTCTGAGTCTCACCGTGCTCCAACGTTATGATTCAGTGCCTGCAAGACCAACTACTACCCTTAATGGAGCACGGGGAATAGCCCCACTTTGGTGTGTCTCTTTCTTGTGCAGGACCTCAGAGCATTAACGCCATGCTGGCTTGAGAGGCTAGAGCACCCCTCCCCAACAGTCTGTCCTCTACAAAGAGCTTCTGACCCCTTCACCAGCGTTTCCTTCCTGAGCAGGATCCTCCACCCAGCTGCTAGCAATGCAGGCCAGGGCTCTGCCTGCCACAGGGTGGGGCTGTTAGCCCAACAGGTGCCTGGGGCAGGGCAGCATGGAGCAAGATTTTTAGCTCAGATTTTTTGGGTGCACTCTTCCAGCCTCCTCTGTGCATCCAGATGCCACAGTGATGGGCACAGTAACATTCCAGCCCTGGTTTTTTTGAATGCCCTTCACCAGCATTCCCTAGGTGTCTGGCTACAGTGGCAATAGTTTTGTAAAGTTTCTGTTTTGCCTGCCAGCTGCAGCCTCGCTTGTAATTAGAGAAGATACCACACCTATACTTATCTGGCATGGCTGTTCCTTCTTTTCCCAGAAAATCAAGCTTCTGCCTAGGAAGCAGCTCTGTGGTGTGGGGAAATGCTAACCCTTTAAACTGGACTGACTCACGAAGGTGGGGTGCCTCTAGGCACACGTCAGCTGGACACACGCTGTTCAGCAGAGAGCAACATTGAGTCTGGTTTGTAGTACGGTCCGGCCAGAGAACAGCTGCAGAATTACACACGGCTGAGATTGCAGGGCTGACAGGTGGGACCTGTTACAAGCCCCTTTCCATATAGCCACTAGGAAGGGATCTGTGTGCTGATGTAGCTGCGAGAATTTAGACCACTGGTTTTGTGATTCAGGGGCCAATTTGCAATAGCCCAAAGGAGCCTGATTTTTTTTCAGAAATCCCCAAGCACCAGCTGCGATGGGAACTCTCCCTAGGTTTGATATTTGTCTTATAGCCCCAACTTTTGTAGTTAGGAGAATCACGGCTTTTGTTTTAAAAAAAGAAAGGCCTTTCTTGCCCTTGGGGCTGCAGGGAAAAGCTTGGTATGTGACCCAGTGTATAGTAGACCAGATAACAAATGGAAAGGAATTTGGAAAAAAAAATCTCATGATTTCTCTAGGGCCTAACTAATGACTGTGGAGTGCCTCTCAGGTGTGTCAACTGGAGTCTCCAGAGAGAGACTTGGGGAACTGGAAGAGATCTTGAGAGGTCATTGAGTCAAGTCCTCTGCTTTCACAGCAGGACCAAGCATCATCTAGACCACTGTTTGTTAAACTTTTTGAGCCTACAGAACACCAAACAATCTTCTTCTATGTAGAACACCTATGAACATTTTCTTTAAAAAAAAAATTCAGAACAAAACCAAACAGCAACATGGACATCAAAATCAAAATGAAGGAGTTCAATCAGGTATTGGAGCAATCAAGAAGCAACATTTGCTTCTGGTTTTAATAACCAAAAACATATACTTTTGAATGATTTTTCCAAATGCTTATGGCACACCTATGAGTTGTTCACTACACCACTGTTCCATGGAACATAGTTGATCTTGACCATCCCTGACAGGTTTTTGTCTAACCTGCTCTTAAAAATTTCCAGTGATGTAAATTTCACAACCTCCTTCGGCAATGCATTCCAGTGCTTGATCACCTGCCAGTTAGAAAGCTTTTCCTATGTCCAACCTAAACCTTTCTTGCTGCAATTTGAGCCCATTGCTTCTTGTCCTGTCAGCAGAGGTTAAGGAGAACAACTTTTCTCTTGCCTCCTTGTAACAACCTCTTAGGTACTTGAAATTAGCGCCTCAAATTACCAGGTAGTTTCACAAGTCCTGCCCTCATCCGTGTGTGTGTGCATGCACAAGTCCTTCTCTTGCACCAAGTGTGAATGAAATGCACAAACCCCATGTGCCTTCCTGCACAGAGCATTTGTGGTCAGTGTAAAATGAACGTGAGGCTCTGGGAGTGACGGCTTTCAAGGCCACAACTAATTCATGGAGCCAAATGCCCATGAGGTCTTTACAGGCTTTTGCTGCCTGCTGAAAGCTTTACTGAGTCCATTGTGGTAACAGAACCGCTAGTGGGAAGGGATGTTAACTTATACCTGTAGCATGTTCTCCCAACTCCTAGCCATAACACAGCAGGCACTTCCCTGATAGGGTGTAAAAGGATGGAACTCCATTAGTTTACACCCGTTTGCACCTCACCCAAGTGCCTCTTCCTGATGGATTGCTGCCAGTCCAGCTTGGGACCAACTGTCCATTTGTTGGTCTGTGAGCAATTAGCTATTAGGATTCAACAATTGGAGTGTCCTGCGTGGCACTAATGTGTCAGCCGTGGCAATGGGCCACAGGGACTCCACAGAACAGGTGCAGCAGAGCTCCCCCTAAACCTACTGAGCTTTCTCCAGCATGCATGGGGCCATGCCAATGCTCATGTTTCAGGGCTTCAGCTGGAGGCCTGCAGGGGTCAGGAAGGAATTTGGGCCAGAGGTATTCTGGGGTTGGGTTTTTCCCTTCCTCCCTCTGAAGCAGCAGAGATTGGCTGCAGCTGGAGATGGGACCCTGGACAGGCACTGTGCATGGGGTGTGGGAGACACTACAACACCACTATCTGTATTGTAGTTGCTCTGTCACTAGTGAGATATAAGTTATGTCACTTAACGTGTTAGCGGAAGGTGCTGTGGTTCTGGGGGCACGTAGGAACCTGCATAGAACAGAGCAGACTACAGGCCTGTGAAAGGCCATGATGGGAAAGCAACCACTCTAGTAACCTTAATAACTTAACCCCTCCCTCCTCTCCCAGCTCCAAGTTTGGCAGAAAACTGCAGCTCGTGGACAGCCTGGGGGAGCTGTCGCAACAGATTCCTCTTGAGCAATTGCACATCCCTGACTGTGTCCGACAGTGAGTTGAGCTTCCTTCCCTTCTCGCCTGGAGAGCTGGTGCCCCTCGGGCGGTTGTGGGGTGCGGCAGGTTTGAGAGGGATAGGATGAGCGAGTCTGGAGCCACCTGCCTCCAGGGAGTGGAAGCTTCAGAAAATCCCGCCCGCCCCTTTATTCCTGCCCACTGAATTGTTTGTCTCCCTCCCCCCCCCCCGGCACCTGGGGGGGGAGGGGGCTATTAACCCTTCACACTGAGGTAAGTCAGTATTATTACCTCCTTATAGCAGGAAGGGAAGCGAGCTAGGAATAGAACCCAGGCATCCTGGCTCCCAGTGCTACAGTGGGAAGAGGCTTGCACGGGTGTATTCACACCAGTGACGTAGTTGCCCCAGTGCAGACCAGTCGTGCAGATGCATGAGCCAGCAATTTGCACTGGTGCACATCACCCCCATGCAACATACCATTGGTGCAGACACAGCCAGTTTGCAAAGCAAAATCTTCCTTGGTCCCCTTTCGAGCTGAGCTCTTGCCTCAGGCTTGGGTCCCATTGCATGTGGCAAGCCCAAGAGATATGATGAGAACAGCTGCTTTACACTGTCGCTGGCCCTGCTGTGCACTGTACCGCTCCAGGAGCCAGAACACCTGCCTGGTGTAATGGAGAGCCCTGGCCCATCCCAGCTGCCGATGGGCTGTATCTCCACCCTGTTATGCTCCTCTGTGGGGTCATGAAGGTACATGGCCCCTACATTGAGGGAATTCTCCCCTGACCCACCGGCAGGAGCAGAGGCCAAAATCGCGGTCAGTGGACACATCAGTCCCTTTATGTCTCCTCTTCTCTCCTCTAGACTGGATCACAGCTGGAACGGCTCCACGGACACAGAGCGGTGATGCCTGCAGAAGCCAGCACAGCAGTGAAGCCCAACACCAGTAGGGGACAGTAGCGCTGCACGGTTCTGTAACTGCTTCCCGCCAGCGTGCCTTTAAAGGAAAAAAGCCAAAAGCCAGCATTTGGGAAAGGCATTTGCTGCCAGGGCTTTGTAAATAGGTCCAGCTTAAATGGATGCATTGGTTTAAGCACTGGGGGCTTTTAAGGCTAGGCCAGCTTAAGTGGAGGACTTGGCATACCCTGGTGTGAGTGTTGTTACGGTTAGAAATATGGTTGTATGAGGGGGTGAGTTACTGGGCACAGTACCAGGGTTCATTGGCCTGTTAGATGGGAGCAGTGAGCTCTGGAAGCTGTGCGCTTGTGCCACCACTCAGGAGAGATTCAAATGCCATCCTGCGGATTAGCAGAGCATCCACCACTAGGTTTTGTGTCTGCTGATGGTGCACATTCACATGTGCCTTAGTGTGCATAAAATTTATTCTGCACATGGATGGAAAAGATGAGAGGGACCATTGGACTGGAGGGCAGACTAGATTATCTCACCATCCCATCTGGTCTTGAAAGCCCTCCAGCCTGAATTTACATTGTTTTACAGTTTTGCAGCCCAAGCCCTGCAAGCTTGAGTCTGCTGACTCAAGCCAGCCATGAGGGGCAGCTGTGGGCGTGTGCAATTGCTATGTAAACGTACCTGGTGGATCTAAAACCAATGGCTATTGGTCTCACTTGGACTGGTCCTGGTTGGCTTCAGGGGTGGAAATGTGTTGGTTTTTTTGTTTTTGTTTTTGTTTTTGCCTGCACAGCTGGTAGAGCTCCACCAGAGGGAGTGAATCCTTTTTGCCTTTGCCCAGCATGGGCCAATGAAGCATAAATTCAACACCTGGATTATCTTGAAGGGCAGTAATGCCAGAGCAGTGGAGAGGCCACGGATGTGATGGGTCACAGGGACTCCATAGAACAGGTGCAGAGCTGGGGTTGTAGCCCTGGCCTCATCACCCTGCAAGAAGGGAGATAATAACTGTGGCCACACAATGAGTTGTACTGATCTGATTCTGTCAGCAAAAAATTACACCCTTGACACATCTTATCAGCCCAAAAGTTATGTGTACATCAGGTCTTTGATTGCAAGCTGCTAGGGACAGAGACCTCCATCTTTCTGCACTCTGCACATAATAAATTATACTAACTTATCGGAGGCATGAGAGCTTTTGCCTCTCTTTTGGGATTTCACTGCAGGTCTGTTTGCTTCCTGCCCCTTAACCTGCTTCCTGAATCGTGACCTGTCTCCTGCTTCCCCAGTGCCCCGCTGCTCTCTCAAGCACCCCAGGCTCTTTTTCCATGGTCTCACCTCCACTTCTCATTGTGTGTGTGGCAGAATCCACTGATGTCTGGTTGTCATGTAAAATTTTGCCAGCATAGCCAACATTGGGAGTAGGGGAAAACACTCCTCCCACAACCTATACAGTACAAGGACAGTTTCCCCACCTTTGATATTTGCAGGAATGGCAGCCACCCCACTTCATTTACTCTTCCCAGAGGTCCTCCTCTAAATGACTCCCTGCTCCTGCCATTTTCCTTTTCTCTTTTTTCTCTCCCCCACCCTTTTTCTTTCTTCCCCCTTCCCTGTTCATTTCTGCTCCAGAATCTGAAGTGGGTCTTACTCATGAAAGTTCATTACCTAAAAAAATAAAATGGCTCGTCTTTAAGGTGCTACAGGATTGGGTTGTTTTTTTTTTTTGTGACACCCCCCAGCTGTTCTAGCTCTGCCAGTAAAAAGCTCTAGTGTAAATGCAGCTAGAATAAAGTCCTTGTACGTGTATAGTTCATGCCATCCAGGAAACTGCTGTAAACTACACTAGCAGACAGGCTCTCTTGGAGGTCCAGAGTGGCCCAGGCCACTTCCAGCTTTTGTGGCTCCTAACCATAATAAAAATAAAAAAAATTACAATGCATGAAAACAAAAGAGGACGCCATAAAAAGTGTGAGACATAAGAACTTTTTTTAATTTAACAAATGCTTTTCTAGCCTTTTCCTGGGCAAATGCATTCATTGGTGAGGGAGACATAAAAACAAATGAAACTTACAAATGCCAACAAATTAACAAGTGTCTAAATTTGAGGCCCAGACCAAATGGCCCTCCTTCTATCCACCCTCCTCCTCCCCTGTACCCATTGGCCCTGCCAGCAGATTATAAACTGTATCCTCCCCAGTATGGTTTGTGAGACAGTTTTCTAGGGTAGACAAAAACCTCAAGGCACTAGGGGATCTCTTATCACAAGCAGACAGCCCTGTGGCTTGGACAGGGCTGGGTTGTGTTTGACGAGCTCTTGGCATGCACAGGTGTTTTTGTCCATCCAGGTGCTATTTGCAGAGAAGCTCAAATGCTGAGCATGCTTTGCCAGGCTGCTTGGCGCTCTGACACAAGCCTGACCCAGTCAGGTGTGGCTGCAACATGACTTAATTAGAGGGGGAGGCAGCGCCTTGGTGCTGGCGGGTGGGGGGAAGGGGCTCTGGAGCACTGAAACCAGCTCATACTTGAGGGCAAATATAGAAGCCCTGTGGCAGCAGCTGACCACCACCCCTCGCAGGCAGTTTCCAGCAAAGGCACAAAGCCAGCAGCCCAGTCCCAGGTGCAGCGGCAACTACAGGCCTGCGCCCCGCCGGGGGGGGGCGGGGGGTCCTCCTGCACCCTACCCGTCTGGGGCCCCTGAATAAGCCACAGTTCCCGCGCCCCCTCCGAGCCAACCCTGCAGCCGGGGCAGCAGTTCAGGGTGACCTGTGCCAGCTCCCCGCCTGCTGCCCTGCAAAAGTGCCACGAACACGCGCACGCGCCCCCCCCCCCCCCCTGGGGCCGTGCACAGCAGCGAATGCTCCCGCCGCGGCGCTGCCCGGGTGAGCAGGCACCGTGCAGCGCAACCCCCCCCCCCCCAGCCCCAGCCCCAGCCCCAGCCCCAGCCCCAGCCCCAGCAGCAGGGCGCGCTGAGCCACCCGCCCCCTCCCCCACCCGGAGCTGGCCGGAGCAGCGACGCCGGGAACGGCGGGGGCCTGAGCCGGCCGCGCCCCTGCGCAGCAGCCACGTGCGTCCCCGCAGCCGGCACGCGCCGCCTTCCACCCCCCCCCCGCCCCCCGTTCGAACGACGCTCGGGAGCCTGGGGAAGGCAGCGCCCTGCCTCACCCGCCCAGCAACAGCTCTGGGGTGCCCCCCCCCCCGAGAGAGAGAGAGACTCTGCCCCCCCCCAACAGGGGCCTGGGGGGTCCCGTCCCCCCCGCAACCTGACTCGCCCCCCCCCCGACAGCGGGACGCCCAAAGCGGCTGGGGGGGTCTCTCCCCAGCAGCCTGACCCCCCCCACGAGACTCCGCCCCCCAATAGGGACCGGGGTCTCCCCGGCACCTCCCTCAATACCTGACCCCCCCCCCAAAGAGAGACGCTGCCCTGCCAGGGCCTGGGCTCTCTCCTGGCCACCTGCTAACTCCCCCCAGCCCCCCGAGAAAGCCCAGGACCCCCCCCCCAGAACCGGGGGGCAATCTCCCATTGCGCCCCCATAGCTGCCTGAAACCCCTCCCCCCAGTGATATTTTGCTGCCTGTCTTAACCACTCCCAGGGCCTGTGCATCCTCCTACCTCCCCAGCTGCCTGAGCTCTTTTGAGGGCGGCCCCATTCCCTCCACCCTCTGAGTTTGCCCTGTTTCAGTCCCTTTTGTGGAGCTCCCAGAGGAGCCTGAGGAACAGGGGGGAGGGTTTGCCCCCCCCCCATGACAATGGGACCACTTTCTGGTGCCCAGGCCCTGCTCCTGGCCCTGCAGGTAACCCTGGCCCTAGGCCCAGAAGGGCGTGACCAGCCCCAAGCAACTAGTGCCTACTTGTCCTCCACCATGATCAGTGGCATGACAGCCCCGAGTGCCATGGCTATGCTTGCTGCCGCCTTGGCCAGGGCCACCACGCCTGAGCCTGGTGAGCCCAACCTGGAGAAATCAAGCACGAAAGTAGTCACCGTGGGTAATGGAGAGGTGTATGAAGTCACCCTAAGCAACAGTGGAGCACATGAGGTCACTATCAGCAGCCACGGACATGAGGTCACCACCAGCAATGGTATTGTGAGCAGACCCACGGGTGCTGGAGAAGTGATTGCCGTGGGAGACACCCGCTATGAGTGGCTGGCATGGAGCAAGTGGTATTGCAATTGTGAGGCGGGCAGCATGTCCCGAGTACGGGACATCACCTACACAGTGCCTGGCCTGCAGCTAGACCCAGATGACTACAACACCATGCGCTTCCAGCGCGTGCCCTGCAGCTATAGCCTCTGCCAGTGTAGCCACAAGCACCGGGAGTGTGACCACGCCAAGGTGACCTGTGATGCCCCCAAGCCCTACCTGTGCGCTGTGAGAGACATCCGGCGAGACCGGTATCACCAGGCGCGGCACTTCTGGATACAGGTCCGTAAGGAGCTCAAGGGGCTGTGGAAGGCTATTCGAAAGGCCGTCTCCCAGCTCAAGGAGGTGAGGATGAACTGGGGCTGCTACATGCCCACGGGACAGGTGTGGAATGGGGGACCATAGACAAGCTATCCAGGCTGCATGATCTGGGGATGCGAGGAAGCCCAGACAGGATAACCAGAGTTTAGGCATGCACAGGCTGGGATTCTGGGTATGGGGATGTATATCTTACAAGGCATTTTAAGGGCAGTAGAGGAAGCATCTTTTAATCAGCCTGCTAAAAGATTTCCACCTTTGGGTTTCCCAGTGTAGCCTGTCCTCTCCGAATATTTCAGAGTCTAAGTCAAGATGACCCTGCCTGCCCCCAGCAGTCGTTAGCAGAGGTCTGCACCTCAGCATAGATGTTTAGGAGCCAACCCATTAGCTAGTAGTAGTAGTAGGCTGCTATGCTGCAGGCGATTGCCCCCTGGAGGAAGATATGCTAGGCTTTCTAGCATGTTACGTTGAGCGCTTCCAGGTGAGATATGCCTGTGTATCATGCACTGGTATGTTGAATAAATGACATAATTACTGCGCTGCATTTAAAATAGAGGGGAAAACAACCGTTTGAAACAAAAATTTGCACCATTTCCCATGGTGGGATTCAGTCACTTTAACCAGAGAGGTGACCAGGCATTATCCTGCTTTGCTGTTAATAACTGTCAGTACATCCTGTACAGGCAATTAGTGGAATAAGTATTCAAGCTGTTGACAGTGCCTGACTGAAGGTGTTAATGAGCTTTTTGCTTTGGTGGGTAGGTGGCGGTATGAGGGTAGAGTAAAAGCAATCCCACCTTATTACTCCTAGTTTTCACCACTGTTTGCACATCCAGTTATTCAAGCTTCTTATAATGGATGTAAATTTCTACAAGATACATTCCAGAGATGCGACAGGACTGACCCTAAAAACACTATGCTTTTGTTTAATGGGACGCTTAGCATGAATGTTTGCAGGATCAGGGTCTCAATATGTTTTTAAATGTACGAACATTGCCATTATAAAATCCCTGAATAATGTCTTTTTTAATTAAAACTCTCCAAAATGGCTGCCCTTGGTCACGTATTTCTGTGTTCGACCTCCTGGGTTGTTGTCAGCATGCAAAGGTGAAGCTATTTACAGAGGTTAGAATCTAATATTGTTATTGTTTAAAGTGAAAGGCACACCAGATGGTGTAGATAAGAACACACAGCTGGGGCTTGCTTTCCATTTACTCTGCTGTCCTACTGGCAGCATAAAAGGGCCTTAAAGAAGTAGCATTTATAACCCTTTTAAAGCCTCCCTCACATTGTCAGAGAGGTACAGAGAGACATTAGTTAAATGAGATTCAAGCCTTGCTTTAATTTTTACATAAACATGCATCTGTGATGGCAGAGATGATTTTTCTGAATTAAATATGGGTGTCAGGATGCAATGAAAACAAACATTTAACTTGGGTCAAAAAAGCATTAGCCATAGACGAACCTATCCTCCATGAATTTAGCTATGGTGAGGGATGGAGCCCCATGCTCCAGGTGTCCCTAAGTCTCAAACTGCCAAAAGCTGGCACCCAACAGCAAGGGCTGGATCACTCAGAATTGCCCTTGTCTTGTTCGTTCCCTCTGAAGAGTCTGGCACCACCCACTGTCAGCAGACAGGAGACAGCTAGATGGACCATTTTTCTGATATAGCATGTCAGTCATAAGTTCTTTTTAGCTTATGACTAAAACATGGAGCTTTTTCCATTAGCAACCTAACTTAATGCTGGTTGATTTTCTTCCCTAGGAGCACAGCTGAAGATGAACTCAGTATTCAAGGAGACACAGCTGCAATCTCCATTATCAGCTGTTGGCTGCAGCATCACCCACACTAGTGCCTCCACTGAAATTTTTAGTAAATGCTTGTTACAAATCAGTAGCTGCTCCTGTGCTTTATTGGGAAAGTCTATAATTTTTAAAGGGGAGCATCAGTTCAGCCCCTGTTCTGAGGCATGCTTGAACAGGAGAATCCATGATGACCAGGAAAGAGGGAGGGTGTTTTCCTCACCCCCTACCCAACAAAAAACATAAATGGGCACTGCTAAACTAGGATTTAAGAAACCAAGCTTCAAATTCCTCCTTTGCCACACACTCCCTGTACTTGGGCATTTTCCTCAGCCTCCCTGTACTTCATTTCCCCCTTTGTAGAGTGGGGGCACCCTACCTCCCAGCATGGTGCAACACATTGAACAGTGAGAGGTGCTCAGATAGAGCAATAGCAAAGGTGGTCTTCCCCCTAGCCAGTTGTTAAAGATCAAAAGTTTTCAGCAGGTAGATATGGAAGCACTTGTAGCCCCGTCTAGTCTGTTCCCCTGTGTGAACAAAATCAAGTTCACTTATCATGAACATTACTGTATTAGTAGACTGCTGTCAGCTTTTCTAGTTTTAAAAAAAGAAAAGGGTTCTTACTTAAACACTGTGGAGTTACAGCCAGTTGCACTGATGGAAATGTTAGTGTAGGGCTGCTTGTGAATTCTTGATGTTGACTTTAAGTACAGGGCAATAGGTCACATTTAGAGACCCCCCTGCCCCCGGAACAGTTTAAGTTGCAAGCCTGCTGGTACTATTGCTGAGGTGAGCAGGGAAGTAGATTAATAGGTCTCCTGCAACTGCCTGAATTAGAAAGTCAAGGGAATGTGCAACACGCTGCTCCATTTATCTAAAGAAATCTCATTCAGTCTAGAAATAAATTGCAAATTTTTAACACTGTGAGCAATTCACTAAGGAATGGTGGGGCTGCTATTCGGCAACAGCACAGTGAACCTTTTCGCTGATAGAAATTCTGGCTTTATAGCATTAGTGAGTTTCACTACTAAGCTAATGAAAGGAAATAAACAGAGAGGAGATCTTCAAGGTTATTACACAGCAGAACCTCAGAATTACGAAGACCAGAGTTGTTTGGAACTGGAAGTGTGCAATCAGGCGGCAGCAGAGACCCCCCCCAAAAAAAAGTAGTGGTCCACCTCTAAATATAGTACACCCCTGTGTTAAATGTAAACTATTAAAATAAAGGGAAAGCAGCATTTTTCTTCTGAGTAAAGTTTCAAAATTGTATTAAGTCAAATGTTCTGTTATAAACTTTTAGAAGAACCACTGGAATGTTTTGTTCACATTTACACACTGAAGTTACAAACAACCTCCATTCCCACAGTGTTTGCAACTCTTAGATTCTACTGTATTTACTTTGGTCTAGAAGACAACCCTGCCTAGCATCCTTGCTTTTACAGCTTTTAGCTCTTCAAAACCTATGTCTGTCAAAAAGCACAGTTCTTGATTTAATTTGGATTTCCCAGACAAATTTGTTTGTGGGTCAATCTGTATTGAGTGGCAGATGGGGGAAGCTTAAAAGATGAATCTTTTCTGAATGAGAAACCACCTTTTTCATACACCTGGACATCTTATGTTCTGTATACACATTTCATGGTAGCAACTGACGATTATGGAATGGAGTTAGAGCTTATTTTTTTTAAGGGGGAAAGAAACATTTCAACCTTTGCGCAAAAAATGATGGTCTCTATTTTCATACATGCATTCAGACAAAATCTTTGAACTTTTATTTATTTTCAAACATACACTCTGTAGGAAAAGTTAAGGTGTATAAGAGAGAAAAGGATATTTCTGTACAACTGTTCCACAAACACTCCCCAAACCACATAAAACCCTTTCGCACGCAGAATATCATTGTAAATTCTCTACAACAGTGCCTCAGTACAGCAGAGATTAGGATAAATACAGTTCAGTGTATTTGGATTTATTGTAAGAGGGATCCACCAAATAGCTATTGCTATGGTCTCCCGATGCTAAATTTCTTTAGCAGAGTGATACCTTTTTATATGCAATGCGCTTCTTGCTTTAAAAAAAAATTCTAAGTACTAAATAAGAATAGCCCAGCTATTCCATCAATGTGATTGTTTTCAACAGGCCAGCTGTGAAATTCAGAGTTTGTGCAGGAGCTAGAGATTTTACATCATTACTTATTTAAAAACAAAGTTGCTGGAAAACTGAGCCAGATACTTCAGATAAATCCCCTGCTTTTTCTTCCTCTTTCCCAACTGTTGAGCTTTGCCCAATATGATGGCTGAGTGAGTTCATTTGGCAAAGTGATTGAGAAAATTTCCCCCTCTTTACCCATTCTGACATTTGTTTGTGACTTTAAAAAAACCTAGCTCCTCCATTTCTTGCACACCTCAAACTTCCATGGGAATTGGACGTGCTCAAGTGATGAAGGTCCAGGATCCAGTTCTCTTAAATAGAGAGGGCATAAAAAAGAAAAGAAGTGGCCTTTTCTAGAAGTTTCAGCAAAAGGAGGACATGGCAGAGAAGAGAAAGCCATCAGGCTTCTGCAACATTGGTTGAGACAGTTTGTTGGATTATTTTATCTACAGAGATTCTGGTCTCTGCCTAAAATAATTCCAGATCTCTTTTGCATTTTGATTTGTACCAATTGCTAATTTCCCCTGCTCATTGGGAAATTGAGGATAAATAAATGCACAAGTAAAGGATTCTTTGCTGTCCCCTATTCATGTGTGAAGAAATCTAGTCATTCAGCATTGTATACAGGTATTTACACCAGAGCAGAGCATGCAAGGTCGTTGCTGTTCCGTTTTGCAACATTTGTACTCATGTAAATGTGGATGCACAGCATGCAGGACGACAGAGAATCAGGCCCCTCTATGTACCCCTCTCATGGCTTCAGGGGTTTAATACTAAAGCTTGTTCCTAGTGTTAGCAGTGGAAAAAAAAAGTCCCATTGACTTGAATGGGTCACAATGAGGCCCTTAAAATGAGCATACATTTGGTCCTTGACTCCAGTAAGAGCAAGGTGCTTGTTAACATCAGCGGGAAGTTTGGCTCAATTAAGGACTGCAGAAATATTGGTCCTTCCTTTGTTTGCAATGCAAACAGACATGCAGAGTATCGTAAGAAAGGGTTTCGCACTGCTACTAGGGCCTGGAGAGTTTGGAAAGGAGGAAATCATTTTCATTTAATGTTGACATGTCAGGTCAAATTTGGGGTGCAAAACTCAGGTTTTATTTAAAAATAAGTTTTTATAAAATCCATGTATAGATAGAAAACATTTTTCTTTAAAAATTGAAACAATTAAAACACAAAGCACACCACACAAACATTATATCCTCCTGCAGTACCTGGGATGCAAAAAACACTGCAGTGTTGGTGATGAACATAAAACTAAAACTGATCAAAGATCAAAAGGAGAAAACAGTCTATTTTCAGGGTCAAAGCTGAGGGGGGAACCTACAAATTAATCAAATCTGAAAAAATTGTAAAATGTGAACTTGACATTTTTCCCCCATTACAATAATCTAATATAGACATTCATTTTATGAGGTTTTAAAATATTGACAGTGATATTTTTTCTCAAAGTCCACAGGGCCAGATTTGCATTCTATCAATGGGGTATACCTGGAGCAAACTTTGTGGCATCAGACGCCTGATTTGCATCTGTGAGATCAATATCACATTGCCACCGATATTTAAAATCATCTGAAATTTTGCAAACACAGGTCTGCATTTTGCAACAAACAAAACTGCATGGGGTGGGGTATCAAAACTGTATTTCCAACTCTGTTGTGTGAAATACCACAAATTCTAGGCCAGGTTCTGCCCTCATTTCAACTAATGTAAATTCAGCTTTGCCCTCTGTTATTCTGGATTTATTCTCTGAATTAGACGGAGGCACTCTGATTTTCCCTTAAGCTAAGAAAGGAGAGCATGTTCCTTTGATTGGAATCTAGCATGCTGACCGATAACGCCCCTTCACTTTGTAGGAACGCTAGCAGGCAAATGATGCTTTGCAATAGGCCTTCAGAGCCTCAGCTCAACAGTAGTTTTATGTAAGTTTCTCTCTTTCCAATGTACAAACAGGACTAAAATAAACAATGTAGAGGCCATCAGGATCTTAGCTGTGCACCAGACTGACTCCAGGGTAAACCACTTACCCTGCCCCTAACCTCAGTATATGCTCTTAGAAAGGATGGCAGCATCCACATTTCAACACACTCTTCCACGTCCACAGATGCATTTGGCAGTTTGAAAGAAACGTTCCTTCGGGACAGTACAAAAGGTTTAGTTCTAGGAGTTGGAAAGACTGAAATCAGCACCTGCATTTCATTTATGAAATACCACAGAAAGCAACACACAGCACGGGGGTATCAGCAAAAGAGCACGGACTAGTTTTCAGCAGAAGACTTGATTTGTCTTCATGAGTCAGCTTTTGCAGCTTCATCCAGAACATCTTCTGCTTTCAATGCAAACCAGGCCTAAAACCTTCCCTAAGCTGGTAAAAAAAAAAAAAGCCTAGCACATGACAGAAAAACAGAGAATGCAATACACAGGTTACTTCTCACAGATGACCAGAGCGTGCATGTATATAGCTAAGCAATGATACACAAAAGGGTGCGGTTGCAGTTCACTATCCCACAAGCATGTTGGGACAGACAAAAATGAAACATTAAGTGCTTCCATCAACTACGAGCGCTTATAGTTCCAGACAGACTATTTTTTCCTAATTTGGGGGGCAAATTTAGTGCTGATAAAAGACACCAGATTGAGACTACTAGAGGCAAAAAACTTCCCTCCCTCTGGAACAGCAGCCAGGCAAGTTCCCATGATACGCAGCCCAGCTAGCGTCCCTCACTCTTCTCCAGAGGGGAATCCAGTTGCTATAGTGCTTCCAAACCTGGGCCTTGCCTTAAAGGCCATCAGCAGCATGTGTCACTCAGGGCAATGTCTCATCAAACAGCTGTCAGACGGCTAACGGTAGCCTTTCTGTGGCTACTGACACAGGCTGAATTTGCAGGAGCAGCCAAGAAATTTTAAGACGCTCCGTATCCCCATACCAGGCCCCCAAACCATCCGGCCCTGCACCAAACAAGGCTGTTGGAAAGTGAGGCTAGCAAGCTCCGCAGTCTGTGGCTACTCTTCCATAATGGTGTTCTCAATCCAAACCACTTGGTAACCCACCCCATGTCCTCATCATAGCAGCTTTTGTCCACTGGAACAATACCCAACTGCCATTCGCTTTGACTGCAATCCTGATGCAGAGCTGCAGCAACTTGGATGCACATCCCATCAGGTGACTGATTTGTTTGCCATTCCAAGATTCTCACCCTTCCCTTTGTGGCAGCCCTCCTGCTTTGGGCAGCTCCGTACCAAATGCTCTGCTGGCTGAGTCATGTTTACAGTCATACCTTGCGAGTCACTCCACAGAGCTCATGGAAAGAGATGACTTGGGCCAATTCCTGGTAAAAACAAGGTAAAAGCGAGCGCTGCGCCCCAAAGATTATCATCATCTGCTTACTCTTCTGGGGGATGTACCGGGGACTAGTTTCAAAGGTGGATGTAGGGAAGAAATCCAGAGATGAACCCTCAAAGCGAGTCACCGCCAAAGCCCCCTTGTTCCCCTTGGCTGTTGAGACTCCGGCATTACCACCTGCCTTACACCTCATGCCTACACCCCACTTCTTTATTGAATGCTCTGCAGGCACATATTACAGGCCTGCTCCTCCATAGCATCTTGAAGCAAATGGTATTCTGTCCCTCAATGGGCTTTGGAGAGGGCCTAAAAAGAACAACTGAAGGCTCTCCACAGTGACTTCCAATGTGAGGAGTTCCTGCTGGCATGGTAATGCTTTAAAGAAAACATATGGCAGGTGCAAATTCACGAAGACAGATACTTCCCGAAGGAAGCCTCAGTCAGAAGAAGGCAGTAACTGTCACTCTTCAGACGTGCTTGTGCGGTGATGCTGAGTCACCCCCAGGCGAGTCACCTTTAGGAATCTGCCTCGAAGGCAACTGTTTATTTCTGCACTATTAGGACAATATTGCTGAGATATAGCGGAGGAATTCTCTAGAATACTTTTCGATCCTGAAAACAAAAACAAAACAAAAAAACCACATGGTTGTGCCACATTAAAGCGTCTCCAAACCGTGGCCCTGAAGATCACGAGTCTTTTCTGAAGATCTTGTCCATTAACATGCTTTCTAAGTGCCCTCCTGGAGCTGTTGATTGCTGCATTGTGACTTTCACTGTGCACCTGAAGAAGCAGCAGCAAGACAAGTGGGTAATTCCATTCCTTCGAACAGTCCCGTTATTCAGCACAAACTAGCACTTTGCAGACTGCTAGCCCTCACTACAGCCCTGTGAGGTAGGCAAGGAATTACAAGCGCAAGGGAGGCCACTATTTTGAAGATAGGGTACTAATTTTGGGTGCTCAACTTGCAGCCAAGAGCCTGATTTTCAGTGGGACGGTGCCCCCAGATTCCAGAAGCTTGGCACCTGTGAAAAATCAGACCCCCAAGGTGCCTAAAAGCACCATAAATTAGTGGAGATCCTTTTAAAATATAGGCATAAGGACTTGACTCTGGAAAGCAATCTGGCAAAGGGATCTGTGTCACAAGCAGGACCAGCATTCAGTAGCTCCACTCTCTACCAACTATGCCCTCCATTGCCCATGAATATATCCATCTGAAAGGTGGGCTAACTAAGTTGCTTAGAGCCACGGACATGAATATTTTCTGGAGCTAATAAAAATGGAAGCCTAACACACATGCTCAGGGAATGTTTTGCTCTGACAGTGATTCTGATCATCTGCCCCTGGATTGGATCAAATTCCGAAAGAGGAAATCTTATAACTTGAAGGTCAACACATGTTTTCGCAGTGTTCTGTGCCATCCCAGTGAAGGTGTGGCCAGATTTCATGGTCTGATTGTTCCATTCAGCAGCGTTGAAAGATTGTTGACTAGATGGGTGCTTGCCTGTTCTTAAGTCACGACTAGCATTATAGGGCTTTGAAAAAAAAAAAAAAAATCAATAGCAACAAAACACGAGCTGCTAGGATTCACATAGGGGGAACCATTAGGAGAGGAGCTTTCAGTATTGAAAAAAAACACATTGCACTTTCAGTGAAACTTATTAGATGCTGAGGAAACATGTAAAATATGAACATGACGTTTGGGATCAGTTTGCATAAGTTATTGAGTGAATAAAGCGCTAGGTATTTGTATTTCCGCCTGTCCGGCAAACAGGCAGTTCAAGTGTGGGCTGCGGACGTAGCCTGGAACCTGCAAAGCAAACAGATGAAAGAGTTAAAGCTTGCCCTGCATGGCACAGAAGAGTGAATTGCTAAAAGTGGGTGAATTTCACCCAGGACAGAAGGTCAACAGATAGGCTTACGCATCACTTAATTCAGTCCCGTCCCGAGTCTGTACTACCCGAGGAGCGGGTAAAGATTAGCTGGGGGCATGAACAGTCTAATCCATTACAGTGTGTCAGCTTTTATTTTTAAAAGATGTTCACCTCTAGCACTTATGCCTGGGAAGCAGACTGTCAAAATGAGACAAGAGCGTCTGCCTGCCTGAGTCTGCAGAGAGCCGGAAATTTTTGCTCAAAAGGTGTGAGCCGTCTCATTTGTCTTCGCTGATGCTAATTCGCCTCCTAAGGAATATACTGCAGATGGCGTTATTTCACTGCTCAAAGCATGTAAGAAAGCAGAGGGAGCGTGGTCCGTGCTGGAGACTAGCTGTGAGGAGCACAGATGTCTGAGATCAGGTCTACACTAGACCTTAAAGTCGATCATAAATACAGAATTCCAACTTTGGCTATTGCATAGCGGGAATCAAAAGATCTATGATCGACTTACCTGGCCGTTCTCGCAGAGGGAGGTCCATGTGAGAAACTCCTGTTGACCTCCCTTACTGCTCACGAGAATGAGGAGTACAGGGGTCAACTGTTGACCTCTGATAGTTCAATTTTGTGCATCACCACTAGGGTGTGCAAAATCAAACCCTGGAAAGATCAACCGAATCAGATAGAGTAGATGCACCCTAAGATCTCTCTGCCTGTAACACCACTTGAGGGTAGGGCGCAGATGGGGAAGGGTGTGTGACTGACTCAGTTTCGAAAGGAGCAGGATTTCAGCTTGCAAAATTTCTGCCTGGGCCTTATGCTGATATGTCAGCAAAGTGATGAATTTCAGCCCCTCTGAGAAGGGGGTTCAGGAGGTGGCAAATAGTTGTCTTCTATTTCCCCCAGAGCTTTGTATTCCAAGCGGAGTGGTTTGCAGGGGTGAGCTCTCTCTGTTCATCTGGAGAGCCCGTTGCTGCGGTAGTCACACAAAATGTGGACATGCAGAGTCGGGGGAGAGGGAAAGATTGTATTTTAAGGCCAAGACTTTCACAAGTGCCCAGCCCAACTTAGGGTGCAATGAAGAGGACGATTTGTTTTCAGAATCTGCAGGGCTTTCACCATCATAGCAGCCATACCCCTTTTCAGGTATTGGCTACACTCCACACTCAGCTCCAGCAGGGAGTCAGGTTGAGCCCAACCTGTTCTTCCCTCCAGCCCTCACAAATGAGTCGGACCTGGGTCAGCCAGCACACAGAACCAGGTCTCAGGATTCCGCTGGGTTGGAAGCAGAGTCTTGGGTCCCAGCCCTGTCCTTTTGCGGTGTGGCACAGCTCCAACTGCAGACCTGAGCTAGAAGGTCTGCGTGGTGCAGTCCGGACGTGCTCACAGGCTGCAAGACTTGGGTCCAGCAATTGCAAGCGCAGGTTTACAGTGCGGTGTGGACGCTCACTCCCAGGCTTGGAAGCACCGAGACCACAAGCTCAGGTCTCCCACACTGGGGCTACGTGTGCAGTGCTGATGTTGCCTTTGAGTGCCTCTCACGTGGGACAGCTGAAAATTAAGGCACTGATGATCTCTAGGTTGAAACTTTCCAAAACACCCACAGTTTCCAAGGCTGGGATTTCAGTGAGATTCAGGCCTTAAACCCTACCCCTACTGTGAAACCCAACAGAGGTCAGTGTATCGTGCCTCCTAACAGAGAGCCGAGCACCAATCTGCCCAGTGGCTGGCTGATTTTACTTCTGAACTCAGATTAATTGATTGAGATGGTATGTTCTGTGCAGTTGTGCAGAAGGCAACATTTCCTCTTTTGAAATTCACAAAGCTACCAAGATACTTACACTCTGTTGTTAGAGCTACAAAACTCTGGAGCTACTCCATTGCCTCTCCCGTCCGCCTTTGGATCTCATCTCTTGAACAGCGCCTGTCTGCAGAGAGAGAGCACACATGCTTTAAAAAGGGTCATTTTGTGTAGATTTGTGCTAGCGATGCCCTGCCTAAGAGCTATTGCCCAGATGCGTCACACATCAATTGGAAAAGCTGCACAGAAATCAAGCAGGGTCTATGGAGAAAGAGCTTTCGGTCACCTGAGAAAACTGCTGTGGAGAGGTTTCAGCCAAGTTCTGCAAGTCAGAATTCCTGGTTCCTTCCTCCAGGCTGTAACAGGGCACATGGGCCAGTTGGGAGGAGGGAGCTGAGTTACAGCTCCTGCGTTTCACACCTAGCTCTGAGAGGAAAGCGCGATCCAGTGGTTAGAGCAAGTCGGGTGGCTGTTCTTCAATGGCACTAGTCTGTCCAGCCTCACTACTAACTCTTGCTTCTTGGAAGTTCTGGCTTTCAATTTCTGTTCTAAAACGGGGCATGTGCAAAGACAGACACAGCCTGGATAGGACTGGTTCTGCACTGTGCTTATGTGGGGGTGGACCTTGGCCACACATGGCAGATGAGTAAGTTAAGACAAAGAGACAGATAATGGAAAGGAGAGAGGCAGCACAAAGAGTGGAGTGGGCTGGAAAGAAAAAGGGACAGCAGACACCACACACACCACTTCCTCTATTCCCTCACACTGTTGCCGCAGAGAAACCATCATGGCTTGTGGGCGCAAGAGAGACCCTAACCGGGACTACTTTGAAGAAATTTGTTCCCTGGGTAAAAAAGGAGAATGTGTCAAGTGTAACCAGTGTGAGAAGGAGATGTGGGGGCTGCTTGCAAGAATGAAACATAAGGGAAACAGCTCCGTGAGAGAAAACCATGTGGATCTGGCCGAGTGGCTCAAACGCTTAGTAACTTGAAGAACGACACATTGCAGAGGGAATTATTTCAAACTCTCGCAATGCCCTTTAGTATAAGTCTGGTTTGACAAGTATGTTCTCAAGCTGTTTGCTGTGTTGGATGCTCCTAACAAAAAGTTTAGCTGAGCCCATCTTTACGGCCTGTTTACTTAGTTACCTAGGTTTAGAATCCATCACTCGCGTACACACTACAGAAAGTGTCAGTAAGTGAAATCTAGAGGTACCAGTTACCAGGGTCATTTGTTTTATTTTGTAGTACATAACGCGTGCCCCTTCGTTTGGAACATCGTGGCCACAGAGCATAATGGTGATGCCACAAGTCTTGCAACTTTTCCAAGGGAACCCCATTCTGTGTTGGTTTTCTCAAAAAACAAACGTGCCAGTGAGTTCCACGGGGCTTATTTCATCATTAAATGCCGTCTAAGCACACAGTCAGGCTCAGCTTTTTGCTATCTTCATCTAAAACAAAGATTTTTTTTCTTTTGGTGACTTAAGTCACCTGGATTTCAGTCAATCCACCCTGGTTCTAGCCTCAGCTGTGCCACCAGTTTGCTGCATGATCTTGGCGAAGGTGAGAAAGAGGGCTGCTTTACCTGGCAGAATGGCAGCACCTGAGAGCTTCCTTCCAAGCCCTTCGTGGTGGAGGGGAGCACAGGGAGAAAGTGAGCATTCCTTCTCCCAGGGGTGGGCGGTCTTTAGCAGAGCCATGTGAGGGCATTGCTGGCTTTCTGCAGAGGGATTCTGTGGGAGCCCAAATGTTCCTTCTCTGATTCCTATCCAGCTTCTCTGCTCCACTGGGTCACTTCCTACCCCGCCACTGCATCAGAGCCTGCGGCTCCAGCAGCCCCTCTAACACACGGCTCGCCGCATGCGCTGATGCGGTCTGCTCACTTTGGGCTCCTAAGCTGCAGTGGAGAGCAGAGTCTGGATGTTGGTTTTCTGCCACCTCTGTGCTCAGCAGCTGGTCCACTTTCTAGCTCGCTTTCCCCACCCACAGGGCCAAGCTGTCTCATGCCTCCTCCTTAGCACACCAGCTGGCAGCTGCTGGGACTAGCGAGCCTTTCTGCAGATAGCATCCATTTGAACAGGGCTTGAGGGTGGGATTTTAAAACCCAATAACCCCCACTGCCGGTGCCCATGGGAACCAGAGGGAGCTTTAGTGAGGCAAGTTCTCCTTATCCTTCACCTCAGTGAATGCGGCTGTACTCTCACCTCTCCTCTTCCCTATCCACCCCAGTTTTGTCTCCCCTGCTGCTTTCTCTCCCCTCACACTCTGGAAGCTCACACTGAGCCCATCAGCTCAGCCAGCTAAGATGCTGCTTATTTTTCACACCAGTGGGTCGTAGAAAATAAGAGCTGCAGGAGGAGATGCCATTCCACTTACCGTAGAGCCGTCTTTCAGGGTGTCAAAAATCCACCTGCTTGGCTTTGTTTCCTCTGCTTCAGGAGAGCCCTGTGAGCACCCTGAACCCCAAGTCATGGGTCTAGACCCCAACAAGCATGTAAGGAGCCTAACTGGCTTTGTTCAGTGCAGGTCGAACCTCTCTCATCCGGCACGTTCAGGACCTGACTGCTGCTGAATGAGAGAATTTGCTGGACCATGGGAGCTCCATATTGTCCCGCAGTTTTATAAACTCTTCCACTGCTTAGCGGGCTCTTAGAAGACATTAAGGGGCAAATTGAAGCACAGAGCATTGAGAGCTGTGCCTGGCAGCTGTAAACAAATTTTATGGGACCACAGGAAACCTGGCTACACCCATGATAAGTGGTCGCCTGGCTAACTAAAATCATGCCGGAGTAACAGATGTTGCCAGATGAGAGAGTTCAGGATTAGCGAGGTTCAACCTGTATTAAACGTTTCTTCACATTTCAGGGGAACCAATGGCTACAGCAGCTGGGACCCAACACTAAGCCTCCTGGGCTCCATTGCCACATCCGGGAGGTGCAACATTAGTCGGGCCTGGGAATGGAACCCAGGAGTCCAGACTCCAAACTCTACACGTGTCAGTGTGGCACGTCCCTTCCTCTCCGTGGCCATTACAGGTGGGAAGAGACCACCAGAGACCCTCCTCAAAGCCGAGAGGGGTTCATTCCTATTTGTAAAGCCTGTTGAGATGCTCAGATCTCAAATCAGCCTCAGCACAAAGCCATTGACTGAAGCTAGTTCCACGCGTGAAGAAGCCCAAACCAAGGCTCTGCTAGAAGGAAGCATCCAATGAAGATCTTTAGCAAAACAGGCCTGGGATCTTCACAGCGCCAGCTGCACCCCCACCCCGCTGTTCTGAGCGACCTCCTTGCCAGCACTCACTGCCCTTTTCCCAGCATGTCATGTGCCTGCCTGCCTGGTGCTGGCAGACGGGAACCCCTGGATCCTACGGAGGATTACTCATGGACTTGTGCTTTCTCTGTCAATGCTTCCAGGCCCCACCCTCAGCGTTAAGCAGGTTTAACGAAGTGGGCAGGAGCCAGCCAGGGAAAGTACAACTTGTCCTCAGGCTGAGCTGAGACGCGCAAGTGGGAAAAAGGAGTTAGGTAACCACTGCCCCCTCCTTCCTTCTCATGAGAGGGGAGGGCATACGGAGCCAAATGGGGTGGCACTCAGCACCTGGCAGGATCAGAGCCCAGCACAACTCCAGTAAGTAAAGCAGCCAGGCCGCTCCCTAAAACCCCAAACAGAGCATGAGCCAATCGGCCGAGTTAACCACATTTGTGTTTGCAACACGTCTCTGCCTGGCTGCAAAACAAGCTTATACCGGCTCCAGCTGAGACAAAGGTGTGTTAGCGGCCTCTGCACAGTCCCACCGTGGCGTTAATTGTGGCTTCTTTTGTGGGCAGATCTATTCCAATCACTTTCTCCAGCAGAGCCCTTTGATCAGGAAACAAACCTGTTTGGTTATCCTCCAAACTTCAGGCTCGCTAGTTACATGCGGGTCCTGCAAGCTCTGTTCCCACAACTCCAATCCACCTTCCCCCGCCAGCACCTGCACATCTGAGAATAAGAATCAGCCCTGGCGTCCACTGGCCAGCGCAGCTGCCTCTGCACAGCGCTTCCCAACCAGCCAAGCCCGGGCTCTGAAGTCTCACGTTTGCTACCTGGAGAAGAGCGGATGGACCAGGCTAGGTCATCATCTAGAGCGCACTGACCAAGGGAACTATATGAAAATCAGGGAATACCTTCTTTGATGTTGTCTTTCCGTGACCTGACCCCGGAGGGAATGTCCCCCACATCCAGAAGGGAGACAGTGGAATAAAGGGAGGCTTCTTGAAAGGGCTGTAAAAATAGTTGTTCAGCCATAAAAATTAGTGAAGGGGCAAAGCCGAGCAGAATTAATTCAGGGCAGCCCCGTGGCCCGTGCCATACAGGAGGCCTTACTAGATGATCACTGTGTCCCTTCTGGGTTTAGAATCCAAGAATCTGAATGATGCTGATGTCAGTCGCTCCTGGAAAGAGTCACTTGGGAACCGCCTGAGGGCGCTTCCTTTCCTTGCTCAGCAAGGACTGCTGGTGGGATTATTTTACACCTGGCCCTGTTGAAGCTCAGAGATGGGCTGGAGTTGGCATCTGGCAATGTCTCGTTACGGTTCTCAGCAGATGAAATTCCAGGACAATTTGCCTGCCTCCAAAAACGGCCAAGGTCCCATTGAACCATCTCTGCCAGGTCCGATCGCCACAAACACCCAAGCTTCTTCTGCAGAGCAAATGTTCTGCCCTTGCAATGTACCAGCTTGAAGCAGAGATGGTATTAGACACACGCTCACTAGAGTGGGATCCTCTAGATTTCCTACAGCAACAACAAGCAGCCTGGGCTAGTGAGTGGGCTGCTCCATCTCAGTGGGCTGTAAGATTGTTGTAACCAAGACGGTCTCCCGGGAGAGGTCATTTTGATAACTGCACTGGTGTACCTAGAACTTGCAGGAGGTGCCGACTGAACCATAGCAGCACTTTGATTGGACAAGCGCACAGCTTTCAACCAACGTTGTGTGCAATCAGCACGCGTCTCTCTTCTATACGAGTGTCACTTTAATAATGCTGGTGGGGGAAAAACCTACGCAGACAGAAACCAGGGGAATCTGGAAGGCCTGCATGTGAGCAACAGCAAACAAGATGTCTCAGGGGCCATGGGCTGCCCACCAGTGGCAGGGTGCCAACCACTGTCCTACAGGATCTTCACCAAGCCCAGCTTTTACCCCACTCCCATCTCAAACCACGCTGCACTCCACTAGCCATGCACTCAGCAGGCTGATCAAGGGGAAAACCTTGGGGAGTGCCAGAGAAAAAGCACTTCAGACCAGTTTATGGGCCCCGCCCTGTGGCTCTCTTCCTTGGCAGTGGCTCCCAGGAAGTGGTTTTGTTTCAAGTCCATGGCAGCATGCAAAGAGAACCCAGGTCACACCTGAAAGGACTGAAGAAAGGGGACAGCTAGACCCAGAGCTGCAAGAGGTGCAGTCGGCCATTCAGAGATTTGCTCAGGCCCTTTCTGAGTGCCAAGTGCATTTGGAGGAGAAAAGCAAACCCTGGAGCTGACCCATCAGATTACCTTTGTTGTGAAACTCCCTGGCCCTCCCCTCTGCCAAATTAAACACCCTGCTGCTAGGACTTGCAAGTCACAATCATGAGCAATTTCAGCCAGGCTGCAAGCAACTTCCCGTCAGCCGCAAGGAGGAAAGCCCAAGTGTCACAAGAAATCTCTCCTGACGTTCTCCTCCGCCAGGCAGCTTGGGGGCAAAATGTTTACAGCTGGAGGAGGAGGAGTTGCTCCTTTCTTCTCCTTTACAGGTTACGGCTGGAAATTACACAGCCAGCAAAGTAACAGCCATGACATCTGTCAGCAGGAATCAGTACGGTGTTGGCTGCTGTCCCCAGGGAACCACTCCTCTACCACTAAAACAGACAGCGCCCAACCTAAGCAAACGCCACACTGGCAGCCTGGATGCCGAAGCCTAATTTATCCACCCTGATGGCTTCCCCCTCCAGTCCTCACCTACGAGATGCAAAATTCAGGGTCCCTTCAGTCCAGCAGCACTAGTGAGGCTGGGTTTTGTGATGAGGATACTTGTGCACCAAGACCGCTCTCTCGAGCCATCGGCGCCATCTGCATTGGAGTCACCACCCAGGACTGGATTGAACTAACAGTCCAGCAGGGCCAAGACTCATCCTCCTCAACTTCCTCGAACCAGCCGGTACATGTGGGAGACACCTGTGATGTCACCCAGGTGCAGCTCTAGTCACACAGTGCGACATGCCCAGGTGCAGAGCATGGGAGCAACTACAGGTTGAACCTCTCTCGTCTGGCACCCTGGGGACCTGACCAGCGCCGAAAGAGAGAATTTGCCAGACTACGGGAGGTCAATAGTGTCTAGTATATTGCCAACACAGCCGCTGCTCACTGGGCTCATAGACATTTAGGGGTAAGTTACAGCTAAACAACAGCATGGAACACAGAGCCAGGACTGGGGGCTAGAAACAAACTTTATAGCACCATGGGAAACTTGGCCACACCCATGACAAGAGGCCACCTGGCTAACTAAAATCATGCTGGATTATGGACATTGCCAGTTGAGAGAGTAATGGATTAGAGAGGCTCAGCCTGTATTTGGATGCTAGGAAGTGGGCGAGTCTAAGCCTGCCCAGTGCTAAAGCCCCTCTCCCAGAGCTTGGCAGTAACTGGCTGTCCTTGGTGCAGTTACCATTCTAAAGCAAACCTGCATGTGTAAGGACAGGCCAGGAAGAGGTTTAAGAGGTGGCATAGGGGTATGGGCCACCTCTCTGGGAAAGGCCCTGTAGATGTTTATGCTGCGAGTGGATACGTCACCTCCTGAGCATTATCCCCGTTTTGCAGCTAGGACAATGGAGGCCCAGAAAGATGGTGAGCTCAAGCCAACAGCAGGGCTGAGACTTCCAGGACTCCCGATGCCCATCCCGTGCTTACTCCATTCAAGAGGCCGTATCTGTGGAGCACAGAGCCTTCTTGCCAAAGCAGAGTCCAACGCTGCCCGTGGCGTTACATGGAGAAGTCTGTGAAAGCTGAGCAGCCCCAAAGCCCAGAAGGACGTGTGAAAAATCGGTTCTGGGTGCAAATTACACTCCAAACACCAGAGCCACATCTTAGCTCAGTGCAACTGCTCAGGTGGGTGCAAGCTCCCTCCCTGGCTGAGGCACATGACTCACTGCAGGGAGGTAATGTTTCCCAGGGCTGTGCTATGGCACATGATAAACCCAGGCCTAGAAGAGAGCACAGGGCACATGGGGAGCAAGGAGGCTCTTCCGTAAAAATCTCCACTGCTTAAAAACCACAGACCAGAACGCTGCAAGAGGCTCAGGCAGAGAGAATGCCATGCTGGGAAAAAACAGACTCAAGGAGAGAAACAAGGGTACATGCTCCCAGGCGTTCACTCATCCGTTTGGGAGGCTAGCTGCTATTTCAAGCTGCCTCTTTCGCCACTGTCACACTGCAGGGGCTGCTATCAGCTGGGTTGCTCAGGCTTACAATCTCCCCCATCTAGATGGGACAGAGCTGGTAGAACGGTGCCCTCTGTGAAGGGTCCTGGACTCTGGAATTTCCTCTCCCCGTTGGTCCAATGGAGGAGACCACATTGTGCAGAGTGCCCTTGAGATCAGGAGCACGGTGGGCAGGCCAGGAGCCCACCTCGCTGCAGCTGCGCGTCACACAGCGCCACATGGGCGCAAACACGCGTCAATAAATGCATTCGGTCAGACCGAGCGCAAAATCCAGACCCTAACGGCAGAACCGTCTCTGCCCTCAGCGGGGATCTGCGGTGAGCCGGAAACCACTAACTCAGAAGCCCGAAAGTGGGAAAAATAGCCAAGTGGCCAGCACTCCTCATTTGCAGCCTGGGCGTGTCAGGTCACAAGGAGGCACTTCCATGCACTCAGCAGTGTCTTCAGTGTTACGTATGCAAATAGGCAGCTGCAAATCCATCCGGCACAGCATCGGTTATTGTTTAGTAAGTGGGCGTGTAGGCAAAAGCAACATGATGTTCACAGACAGACCATTAGAGGGGGCCCAAGAACAGTAACAGCTCCAGCATCCCTTTGGTGTTAGACTCCGGGCGGCAGAATGCCAGGGAATTTTAGGGCTTGTCCACTCGGGGATATCCAGAAGTATTAATCTGAATTAACTAAAGGTGTGAATCTGAAGTGGATTAGGTCACTGCTACTCAGAACTAAGTGGCCTTAAGTTGGTTTATGCTATTTGCTTCAGAAGTGAATTTAGCTAAACTGAATTAAGGTCACTTTAATTCTCCACGAGGGTGTTCACATGAGGTTAGTGCAGTTTAACTAATCCACTTTAAACAGACACCTTTTGTTAATTTGGATAATTATTCCAGAATGTCCCATCTAGACAAAACCTCAGACTAACCCACCAGCCTGAGACAGGGAGTATAAGATTCACACCTGCTGTTCGGGAGCCCTGGGTTGTGTGTAGCAATCCCAGCTCTGGTTGCTTTGTGGGAACTACTTCTTAGAGTTCCTTCATTTTAAGTTATCAGTTGCCCAAGATTTACCATCCTGGTCCTCGGCTCTTTTCACCTGGGATCTCAGTGCCCATTATACTAGTGGATTCAATCTCACAATGTCTCAATGGGGTCGGTACCACTCTTCATCCCTGTACATAGGCAAGGGGAGATGGAGTGATTTACTCAGGGTCACAAAGTGAACTGGGGGCCAAGGAAGAAATTGCTTCTAAGCGTCTGGACATCCAGCTCTTTTCCTTAAACACAAGGGTTTCCTTTCCTCCAGGTGCCCACAGTTATAATTATCCCAATTACATAGGCTCCTGTAACAGGGTCCACCCTCTTGCGAGTGCCCCTCGTTGGGCAAGGGGTGCTGTGTAAGGTTTTGTCTTGTCGCCTGGCAAGATTATGAGGCTAGGATCTGACTAGCTTTGTCTGCAGTTCTGTTAGCCTCCCAGGCAGTGCACAGCCCTGCCTCACTCAAGCACCTGTGAGGAACTACCAAGCTGTGCCCCAGCAGCTTCTTTTATATTGGCCTGCTGGGCCCTGATTAGCTGCAGCTGAAACAGCTGCTCTATCTTGCCTGGAGGACCTGTTGTCTGCTCTTCTCACTGGAATGGGGTGTGGCAAGGCCTCTGGTCTCCTGTAGGGGACATTGTGGCTTAATTCACCCCATCACAGCCCCAGTCATCAGAACCCAGTTGCACTAGATGCTGAACAGGGCCATCCTCCACTCCTCTAATCACATACATGGTTTCCACATTTTCCACACTGGGATTCCCCACTGGGGCTTCCCTCTTCCCCATTCTGCAGCACTAGAAGGGTAGTTGTGACTCTCAGGTTAAGAGTTCCTGCACCAGACCACATTCCCTTCCCATTTTGTTCTGTACACGGACACACCACCGATAGCTTTTTGCTCATCAAAGGCTCAGCACTTACCTAAGGGCAAAATTCCCCGCTACAGAGTTTTGAGTTGCACAAACAGCAGGTTAATTTTAGGAAAAACAATAAAACAGCACAACAACAAGTGGTTTGGCTCTGACAGTGAGATCATTTACTGTATCCCATCCTAGGGGATAAAATGATACTCAGCAGCAGCATTTAAGTCAGTCTTGCGAGATAATTGTGAAAGTTTACCAGCCTAACAAGCAGGAGAAAGTAGTTTTGCAAGGTTGATCTCCATGGGAACAGATGGGGCAGGAATTAGAGAAGTCTCTTTTGACCCAGTGGCCCCCTCTCTGCAGTTATTGGGGTAGCAGGTCTGCAAGCACTTGTCTACACAGGGACAAGCAAGAAAATTAATCTGAATTAGCTAATGGTGTGAATTTGAAGAGGATTAGTTAAACCACAGAAAAGCCCCTGTACCAGCACCCTCATTCAGCGTTAAATTGACCTTAATTTGGTTTCTGAATGAAGATGTTTACATGGAGGTTGAATGTATTTAAAGCTAATCCACTTCTAATTCAAACAGTTAATTCGAATTAGATTTTCCTGCATGTCCCTGTGGAGACAAGCCTTCAGTTTCCTCCCTGTAGTCACAGGGAGCTATTATTGCTCTACAGATTCTCCTATGCTCCAAATGAAGACGTAAACGATACTGTACCATGGGAAGGCCCTCATTAGCTGCCATATCACCAGATCCAATGTGCGTGAGGTGTACAAAATTCATTGGCTCCCCTATCATACTGCGGTCAATTCGCCTCCTCTTCTTTTTCTGCAGGGAGGACAAAAAGAAAGAAGATTTAACAGGCCCAACAAATAAACATTAGCATTCTACTGGCAAAGAAAAATCCAACACCGACAGGCATTCATGGCATGCCCAGTACCCACTGGGCTTCGTGGTGAGGGCAGTTAGTGAACTGAATACACTTCTATGTAGTTTTTAGGGGATCACCAAGTGCTTTATACAGGAGGGAGTGTTTCCTTGTGCCTTAGTTGCACGTGGGAAACGAGGCACAAAACAGGAGCAGGGACTTGGCCAAGGAGCTGGTGCAGAATTCAGATCCTAGCTGGCTCTTTTCCAGAACAACGTGGGCACCGATTCTGTGCTGTGTCACTTGAGAACAAAAAGGGAACTCGATGCTGCCTGCATTCCAATTCTCCGAGGAGCTGCTGGCCCCGACAGTAAGTTAGAGCAGCCTTGGGGCTCTGGCCTGCACCGCTATCACTTCCCAGAACCTATGGCATTATGGTCCTCCCGCACCGATCAGGGGACAAACAGCACCATACACCTCACCCTGCATGGCTCCTGCTCTGCAAGAGTTCCCCCTAAGCCTCGAGCTACCTCTTCCCAGGCCCTGTGCACAGCCGGAGGGGCAGAGAGAAGCTCAGAATCAATCCCCTGTCAGGCTCACTGCTAGAGCAACTCCACCAAAGCCTGCGGCGCAAGAGCAGAATGGAACCCAGAGCCCAGGAAATGGAAGGAGGATGCTGGGTGGGTGAAGAGGGTGACAGATTCATGTCAAGTACCCTCTGGCCTCCACAGCTTGAGACCCAGACAGCAGAAGCTGAGCCAGCCCACACAAGTTTGTCCCCAGAGCCACTGGAGAAGGAGGGGGTCAGGTGGGACGGACCTCCCATGACAAGGGATTCCCGGCAATCCCCTGACTGATCCTCATTGCTAACACTTCCTCCACAGAGGATGAATCCACCCTGGTCAAGGGCCTGGCCAGAACCTTCCTTCCTGACTCCCAGACCTGGGGCCAGGGTGAATGAGCATTGTCAGGCAGCAGATCCTGGGGATCCTGCCCCTATGCCAGCCCTCTACAGCCTTGTGCCCATCAGCCAAGGGGCATTCCAAGGGCTTCGCTCCAAAGGCGAACTCAGCTAGGCTGTCGGTTTGCTCTGGCCCCTGGGGTACTTCCTACAGGTTGTGGGCAAGCCCAAAGAGAGGGAGACACACCCCATCCCAGCTGGAGAGGCCAAGCCAGAACCTCACCCGAGAGGACGTGGAAGGATTTTAAGATACCCCAAGGTAGAAGCTAAGACAGAAGCAGTGAACAAAACATCCTGCCCTATCACAAGCCAGAGAGCCGTAGCTGCAGCTGAACTTCCTAACCCACAACAGAGGAAGGAGTTTTGAGTTTTACGGCTACTGCGTAACGAAGGGGCTGTGTGTGGGGGGTAACACCCCACCCTCCAAAGTGAACCCAACCGGCCTGGAGACGGAGGGTTACTTTCAAGCATCAGACACTACAGCGTTAGGTGACAGACATCTCTAACCACAGCTTGTGAGCACAGCGTGGCCACAGCCAGGCTTGCAGCCAACCATATTCAGCTACCAGCGGGGCTTGTATTCCCACGCCGGAGCTGCTGCAGGCCTGCAGCCTTCACTTCTCTGCCTATCAGGCAGCACATGGTGATTTCACCTCCCCCAGCCCTGGGCGAGTTTCAATGGGATGCCCGGCCTGGACACCCGCTACCTGCAGAGGCTGGTGGTCTGAGGCCAAGAACCCAGGCTGCAACTGTGGGGGAAATTCTTCAAAACATGTTGTCATTGCAACAGGAAGTGGGAGGATGGGTGGAGAGCACAGAAGGACTCCGGCAGCAGCCCATTTCCCATCTACCCCTTTGGTCAGGCTCCACTGGCAGCTCAGGGTATCCAAAGTGCACAATACAGGGCCACAGTGTCGGCATCCCTGGCATTATGGGCCTCTCACATCGTGCTCAGAAACATTCAGCAACGGTCTAGAGAACAGACTGGGCCATTGTTCTGCTTTGCTCCCCAGGCTGGCTCCTCACTGGGCCTAGAACTAGTAAAAGTTTCCAACCTAATCGTTTGCCGTCAGAAAAGTTGGGATTCAAGCAAATTTCGTGGGACTGTGTCAAAAAAATCCACCGGAAGTCAGCGAAAACAGTGTCTTTGCAACTGCAGCGTTCCTGGCTCAGGATAGAACAGTGTCAGAACAGAAAATGGCCACGAGGAGGCTTCTGAAACGCCATCTTCAAAATGTCGTTGTGTAGCCAAGTTGGAAACGTGGACACTTTGTACTCACCTCGGGACAAAAGGAAGTTTCAAAGAGCCAGACTTTCCCATTTCCTGACCAGCACTAAGAAACAGCCTTTCCTCCCCAAACTTCAGTGGTGCTATGCTGGGGTGGGATGTGCAGCCCACATCAGTCACAAAGAAGCCAATTAAGTCATGTGTGAGAAGGCCAGGGTTGAACAGAGAGAAGCCCAGCCACAGGGGAAGGGCCAGAATGCTCCAGACATGAAGCGGGGAGCAGAAAGGGGCTGGCTGACCTGTCACCTATGTCTTTCTGCTCAGCATCAAAAGCAGGCCATGAGAGATTAGATGTGCTGCAAACACAGACACCGAGTTGTGTGTGGGCCATTTGTTGCAAGCCCACAGGGTTCCACAGGCAGCGTGGTAATGAAGTACCAGTTTCACTGCCCATGAAACTACTGGATGTAACTTCCTGGGCACTGCAGTGAGGAGCCGTACTAAATAAGTGTCGGGATTGTTGGGAGCTCAGTAGGCGAAGTAAAGTACTCACGCTCTCAGAATGTCGCCTGCCAGTCAACGTAAATCACGGACGCAGGAGTCAAAAGACAGGGAAAAGCTAAACAAAGTGAAGACATTTAGTCCTGGGAAAATTGCTTCTAGATGGAAAAGCCCCACGTCTGAACATGAATTTCGATTTATTAGGTAAACTTGGGGTTAAATAGGAGACAATAGGCCTAAAAACATTAAGTGTATCTGTACATAGATGAAAAGTGGAGCCGTTTGTGTGAGACAAATACAGATGGGTCAGAAAAGGAAAAAACAAACAGGAAGAGTGGGAAACAGCAGACTGTGTACCGACTGTCAGGAATTACTACAGCGAAAAGAATAGCCTGTCTGATCGCTGTTGTGCCAGCCGAACTAGTAGCAACAATGCTGGCATTAAACTGGATCTGCAATGTACAGCTTCCACTGGCAGCCAGTCACTTGTCCCCGACTCAGCATCAAGCCCAATTGCAATTAAAAAAAGACTGTAGCCGTAGGTAGGAGTGATTTAGCCAATGAAATTATTTTTCTCATAATAGAAAGAACAAGAACAGATACACTAGCTTGGATCTCGGCGCTTATCAAGGAAATTGGGAACAAAATGGTGGACAAACAAACAGCTACAAGCACTGGAAGAAATGGATACAGAAAGACCCTTGAGTGTTTGAGCAATGCTAATCCTGGTTATTAGAGAGACCAGGTGGGCAGCGGGCCCTACAGCCAGCGCACACTCAGGGGCATCGTCTTGGGGGGCCCGGCCCAATGCCCCCTGGAAGGGGCAGGGCCTCTGGCAGTCAGCCTTTAGCACAGCCCAGAGCATGGCACTGCCTCTGCCCCGGCCCTCGGAAGGCACAAGGAATGGCAGAATGATGCTCCTGATGCATTTCAAAGTGGCCTGGAGCTCCCAGCCACTTCCACTGTTACTGTGGCTGCAGCAGCCAGGAGCTCTGGGCCTCTTAGGAATGCCAGGCCACCATGCAGTCAACTGCCTTGCCCTTCCTGTTGGAGTGTCTGCACCAGGTGGGTGAGCGAATATCTTTTATTGGACGAACTGGGGGGGAGAGAGAAAGACAAGTTTTCAAGCCACATCAAGATCTTCAACAGAAATTGCTCCAGTAAAAAAGATTTTCCATCACCTTCATCTTGTCTCGTGAGAAGACAGGAATTCAAAAACCTTAGTACTGCAAAATTTGAGAGGAATGCAAAAAACCATAAATTGGATCAATGACAAAAATATAAAAGGGAAAAAAAAGTTATTTTAGACCCTGCCTTAGAGTTGAGGATAATGACAAACTTTAGGGCCCAGATATGAAAAACAAAGTGATTTTGTGTGGTGTATTAATTGGCCCCTGTTGTTTGAATGCAAATCTTTTTCAAATTCGTAAACACCCAGGTGGACTCTATGTACACTGTGATGCAGATGGAACAACTGATCTCCTTCTAGTGGTATGTAAGGGCTTTGATCACGAAAAGAAAAAACTTCTGAGGAATGTAAACTGCTGAAGGTAAGAAATGTTATCGGGAAAGGAGGCACCATTAGAATGGTCTTGTCACATGACCTGAATGACACAGAACAAAAAAAGAGGGAATATAAACCACTAGGTATTTAAACATCAGAGTTAGTGGTGACTATGGATTGACCAGTCATGCCTGGTTTGCCATGAAGAAAAAGGAAGACAAGCTACCCAGAAGGAGGAAAGCAAAGACAGGGAGATTGGTGGAAAGAAGCCCAGGGAAACAGCAAAAGGAAGCTAAGGATTGGTGTGGCCTGTAAGTGCTTAAGCAGCTGCTCAGGAAGGGTTCCAATGCTGCCCAGCTGATTAGTAGAGCGCCCACAGCTAGGCCGATGCTTCTCCTGGTGGTGCACATTTGCACATGCCTCAGTGCACATAAAATTTATTCCGCACAAAGGACAAAATCTGCACATAGATGGAAAAGATCAGAAGGAAGATTGCTGGATGGCTGGTTTGTAGGATGGGCACCGTTTTCGGGGTGGGCCTGGCTTTTGAGGGGTGCACAGCTGAGCGCTGTCTGGGCACAGCACTGGGACAGTGGCCCCATTTGTAACCCTAAAAGGGGTGCCTTATATGATGCCGTGGCTGGAGGGCCAAGTGCCATAAGGGGCTTTGCACCGGCATCTCTCCGGGTGCCCAAGAAGAGGACACACCTGATCAAATCTCACCCAAACTCCTCCTTGGAAGGGTTAATGCTGATGTTCTGCACAGCCCAGGGCCCCGGAGGGAGCCAGCTTGCAAGTTTCTGTTCGCATTTCAGGGCGGCGGATTATTTTTAGATTTCTGTGAGAACTGCCTGTGTGCACGGTGGGGGGAGGGCTCCGAGGGCTGGCAGCACAGCAGAAAGGGGAGGGTGGCACAGTGGCAAGGAGCCACGGACAGTAACTCCTAGGGGTCAGACCTCGGCGCAACCTCCGTCAGCCGCTGCAGAAGCATCCAGGTGGCGTGTCTCCCACAGACCTGCTGAGGAGGGCCTCACCCCCAGTGGCACCAGAGCACCAGACCTGCCCCGGGCCAGGCATGCCAAGGGTTAAGCACATTCCAGCGCAGGGAAAGAAAGGCCCAAACAAGCCAGTGAATTAATGAAGCCTTTGGAAGTTGGCAGCAGGCGCTGGTGGATTCCTGTCTCTGTGCTCCGCATCGCAGGAGGGGAACGGGGCTCTCACCACCCAGGGGCCCTCGGTGCCAGGACGGATGCAGCTTTGCAGATGGGTGTTCGGCTGGCACTGCTCGCCCCTTCCGATTCCCAGCCCATGGGGCTGCAGGCGCTTGCCTTGGCTGTAGGCTGGGGGAGGAGAGAAACCGCCAGCGACTGAGCAAAAGGGGATGATAAGCGGAGGGGACGGGAGGTCACAAAGAGCGTTGCCCAGCGAGAAGAGCCTAGCCTGGGGCATCAGAACACCAGGGTTAATTTTTAATCAGCTGAGCTGCTGTCACGCCAGGCGAGGTTGGGGAAGTTCCTTCCCTTCTGTCCCCATCAAAGGGCACCCCACTCCCCTCCTCCGCTGGCCTCGGTGTTCCCTATCACCACCCTGCTCCTCTTGATGAGAGGTCTTCTCCTCTGCAGCCCCAGAACAACCTCCCTGTATCTGTCCACCAGCCTCTTAAATCCTGGTACAGGTGCCTCAAGGGGGCACAGCCTCCCCTGGAACCTCCCTCTGCACTAACACCCATGGGCTCTCTCCCTCCAGGATGCAGATTTGGCTCCATTTAACATCTGCTCTGGGCTGGCCAGGTTAAGAGCAGAGGGAAGAGGACAATTCAGCATAGCAAAGGGAAGCCCGGAAAGCAGGAGCATTAGCCCCCTGAACAAATGCTGCCAGGGAAGGAGGGGAGGCCCTAAAGAGCCCTGGACACAGATGTGATGGGAACGTTTTAGGGAGCAGAGTTAAACGTTCTGGCCAGATTTTACTGCATGGTTCTAATCTGAAAAGCGACTCAGAAAATGGCATCTTCATACTCAGATCCTCCTGCCCCTGCGGGTGTGTTCAGAGCCCTCAGTGCTTAATCCTGCAGACCCAGCACCCAGCTCCGAGACAGTCCCAGCTTATTCCTCACCCCTAGGCTAGTCCATTAAAACCAGGTACTGCAGAATCCAGCTCACTGTCCCAGAGCTGTGACTTAAAGCGGCGTATTACACCCACGCTAGGCAGAGATGAACGGACGTCACTCAGAGTGAACAGCGGGTGGGCAGGGAGATGGCGTCCGGTGCCTCGTTTGAGAGGCTTCTTCTCTGAACTGAGCTGAGCTGCTTTTTACACAGGGCTGGGCAATGGGGTGGCCAGTGACGATTCTTGCAGCCTTGCTGCCTAACAGAGAAGCAATCAAATCTCATGCTTCAGATCAGACTGGAGCAGGGGTCAGGAAGGAATCTCTCCCCCTTCTGCATAACTGCACAACTAGCCAAGCATAACAGGGGCTTCTCCCACGCCTCCTTCTGCAGGTGCAGCACATTTCATAGAATCCAAGGGCTGGAAAGGACCTCAGGAGGTCATTGAGTCCAGCCCCCTGCTTAAAGCAGGGCCGACCCCAACTAAATCATCCCAGACAGGGCTTTGTCAAGCTGGGACTTAAAAACCTCCAGGGCTGGAGATTCCACTACCTCTCTAGGTAACGCCTTGCAGTGCTTCACCTCCCTCCTGGGGAAATAACTCACAACACTACAGCTGCACTGCTGCAGTGGCACCACCATAGCACGGTGCCGTAAACAGGACCTACTCCAACAAGTGGGGCGGTCTCCTGCAGCCGCAGTTAATCCACCTCCCCAAGAGGTCATAGCTCGGTCGACAGAAGGATTGTTCCATCAGCCTAGCACTGGCTATGCTGGAGGTTAAATCAGCTTAATTATGCTGCTTGGGGAGTGTGTTGTTCACATCCCTGAACGACTTAACTTTCCTCTGCAGAGCAATCCTCGGACACAGGGACCTGTGAGAAGTGACTGAGGAAGCTATGCGTGCCCTTCCTGCCTGCAGTCTCTTTCACAACCCTTCTCTCTCTTATGCTTTGCTCCTGTTGTTATAAACAATGGCCACTTAGTCACACTTCTGAAGGGAGGATCCGCAGCTGTCCAGGTCTAAGGTCTGAGTTACACAGGGACACTCAGGAAAGTTAATTCGAATTAAAAAATTGACCCCGCCCCCCCATGTAGTGACGTAGCGATGATGAGCTAACTGTCGGCATAGGCCTAGTCAGATCAATGGGAGAATTATTCTGCTTCTCTGGATTTGCCTCCGTGATGGAAGAACCTGTCTACGGTATATTTGCAACTATACTACTGTAGTATTTCTAGCACAGAGAAGGTCTGAGCACCCCCTTGTAGACAAGGGCTAAGAGGGGAGAACTGCAGAATTCCAAACCCAGGAGAGCCCAGATACTGGGGAAGCAGGGTGTGCGCTCACTGATGCAGCTAGCTGTGTAACCACGACAACAGGATGGATGCAGCTAGCTGTGTAACCATGACAACGAGGTGAATTGACAGCTGTTCTACTCCACGGGTGAGGAAATTAAATGGAACAGCGAACTGACCTGTGAGGCAGCAGTCCGGATGAAGGGAGGGGCAATAGGCTGATCTGTTACAGCCAACTGTGTGTGTCTCTATACCTCCCCCACATGCTGACAGCAGCAAAGGTGACAAGTTCACAGGGCAGCGACTTACCGGCTGTGGTTTCTCTACTACACAGCAGCCCAGCTTGTGCCAAAAGTCACTCATATTTGCAGAGGCTTCCAGTTTCTCTCTCTTGCTTTCTGGTCTCTCCACTCCCAGATGTGGTCAAGGCGCTGGGGCCCTGGCTTCACTCCCACTTTTCCTGGGAGGGTGGGCACACTAGAGAGATGGCAGCGTAGGCCCAGCTTGGAGTCACTCCATGGAGCAGGTGGTAGAGGAAATCCCAAAGGAAGTGGGAGGCAGGTCACTTTCCTGTCAGCTCTCAGGATCCCCCCAGCTCAGAGCCTGCATGAGATTTGGTTAGAAAATGCATTAGGATGTGGTCTGGGAGGTACAACTCCATTCCGGCTACCCCCACTCTGCGTGCATCCCCGGGAACCAAGGCTGGGGTACTATCTGGGTTACAGCATCTCCTGCATCCAGGGAGCAGTGGCAGGGGAAAAAAAATGACTCACTCAGCCCAAGCAGACATGAGCTGGAAATAGCCCTGTGCCCAGAGGACTCCATCTGTCTCAGACTAAGACAAAGGTCGCTAGAGTCACTAAAAGAGTGTCATGTGTCTTCTGCACGTCAGCCAAGGTAGCCATCCAGCCACACACTTTCCAAGGCCAGAGGTCATGATGCTCACTCGGAGGTGGTGTTTAACAACTGACTAATAGATCTCATGCTTCAGGGCACAGGCTGCAGGGGTCAGGAAGGAAGCCTCTCAGGGTGACCACTGCACAATTTTTTAGAGTTTGGAATTCCCGTATGGATTGGTCACCGCAGCAGGAAGTATATCAGACAAAACAGATCCATGATGGTATCTGGCTGTGGCACATACTGTTTGCTGAACAGCTGAGTGGAGGGCAGGACTCCTGGATTCTGTTCCCCCATTACTGGGGGGAAGGGTGGTCTAGTGGCTGGGAAAAGGGGGATGCCTGGAAGTCCCCATCCCTAGGTTCCATTCCCAGTTCTGCTATTGACTGGTTGAATGAGCTGAGGATCGGTTACTTTCCCTGATTTGGGCCTCATGTTCACCATCTGTAAAAGGGGCGCAACACCCACTTTTCTAGCAGAGTTCCCTGCACACACTAACAAGGAAGTCACCCTTGTGGCAGAGTCATCAAACTCTGCTCATTTGTTTGACACAGTCTGGAGATCATTCACCGTGATCCCTATTAAACTCAGAAAATATTAATTACACACACACACACACACACTCTCTCTCTCTCTCTCTCTCTCTCTGCTCCCCTTCTTTCAGCTCAAGCTTCCTCCGCTTGGCTGTGAAAGAAGCCGCTGGGTTCTGCTTCTCAAGTATCTGGGTGGGGCTGCAGCAACCTCCAGACATAACCATTGCCACTTCCTGGGCGGCAGCTGCAACTCAAAGCTCTAAACAATGCATCAGTGAGTTCCCCTGAACTCTCTCTCCATCCCCGGTTGCTTCTGTTTTAAAACATCCTAGCACATGCCCATAGGACAGCAGAGAGCAGCTGATTGGACAGTGGGAAGCTGCATCAGGATGGGCCAGGCTGGTCTTGAATAGGCTGCCCTGCTCTTTCCTGGGGGTTGGAGCCAAAAGGAGAGAGGGAAGGGTCCCCGTTGAGCCGGGAAGGATGATTCTTCCCATCTCAAAGGAGGAAAGCAAGTCGCTTGATCGGGGAGCAGAACCCAGGAGTCCTGTAAGTGTCTGGGAAGCGCTATTGCCTTTGGGCAGCAAGGGAAGGGGAGCGGTGGTGCTCAGAGGGGCCATGAATGGAGACAGGAAGGGAAGGCTCACCAGCGGGTTTACTTTATTGACAACGTCATCGTTAGTGTCACTGGCCGGGCTCCTCCCCCACAAGGCCAAACCAAAAGGCCCCCGCAGCACCTGGCTGCTGAGTCTACACACAGAATACCACGCTGACGAGCTCTGCAGCTATCGCTTCACAGACGCCCTCTCTCAGAGCTACCTGAAGTTCCTTACAGTTTATTACTGGTGGGCAAAACCTCCCACACCCAAATCCTGCCACCGGATGTGAATGTTAAAAGATCCCCAAGCCCTACCAAGAGAGCTGCCCCATTTTCCTTGGCCAGAATTTCTCCCCACCCGACAGGTGCACCTGAGTTTAAAGAGCACTAGAGCTTGTTGGGTATTCCCCCCGACTCATGGGAACTTTGGATCTCTCTGACCCCACACACACATTCATACTATTTGTTTCATCAATATTTTTCCACAAAAGTATTCACATCTTGGCTGGAGAGCAAAAACATTTCAATTCTGAAATGCTACAGCAGTGCCTCATGGAAGTCATAGGTCAGGTCGCATGTGCTTCCCCTCTAGAGGCTGGGCTCCCTGGTAGGACAACATCTGCCGTCACCATGGTGCATTATGGGAGATCTATGGCTGGGGTTCCCAGCCAGACTGCGAGACTGGGGACATAAGACAACCCAGCTCCAACTGTTTTCATGCTGGAGGACCTACTTCCTCCACCCTTAAACAGAGGGGAAATTGACACAGAGAGAGTTTTCATAGAGTGAGAAGGGACCACAAGGGTCATCTCCTCCTCTACCCTCCTGCCAAGACCCAGGATTTGTTGCATCCAAACCAGTCTCCTTTTGAAAACCTCCTGCTAAGAAGCTTCCACAACCACCCTAGGCGGTCTGTTCCATTGTCCTCCTGTTCTCACAGTTAGGAAGTTTTTTCCTGCAGATTTAATCTAAATCTCCTCTGTTGTGGTTTGAACCCATGGCCTCTCGTCCTGCCTCTGTGGCAAGACAGAACAACTTTTCTCACTCTCTCCTATGGCAGCCTTTCAAGTCTTTGAAGGCCACCATTCGGTCCACCCCTTTTTCTCCTCTTTTCCAAGCTAAACAGACCCAGTTCCTTCACCCGTTGCTCACAGGGCTGCACTCCAGCCCTTCGATCATCTTTGTAGCTCACCTCTGGGTCCTTTCCAGTTTTTCTACAGTCGTGACTGAAACCGGAAACAGCATGCTGGCTGAGGCCTAACCAAGGCCAAGCACAATGGTACCAGCGCCTCCACTGATCTGCATGCTATGCCTCTGTTAACACAACTCAAAACTGCATTGGACCGACTCTCACGTTGAGGATGTGATCCACGGCCACTCCCAGAGCCTTCTCAGCAGTGCAGCTGTCAAGCTAGTTCTCCCGTTCTGCATTTGTGTAGATGGTTTCTCTTCCCTAAGGGGAGCACCTCACATTTGTCTTAGCTGAATTTCAAGATCTGGCTGAAATTTAGCTCTATCCCCTGAAGTGCTTGCAAGCCTTCCTCCCCGCTTTGTCGTCTGATCCAATATGCAGTCAGCTCTACACCAGGGATTCCCCACCTATGGGTCGGGACCCAAACATGGGTTGCCATTAGATTTTCTAAGGGTCACCAGCTGGGCAGCGCCGAGCTGCATGTGGCTGTTTAAAGAGCCATTTGCAGCTCCTGCTGCAGCCACTGCTCACTCCTCTGGCTCCCAGTCACTGCCCTGCCACGCTGAAATGGAATTCCATTTAATTGGTTAAATGGCCAGCAGGAGGGATCCGAACATTAAACTGAGTCCCATTTCAGCATGGCAGGGAACTGCCTGTGCTGCAGGTGGGGGGATGGAGGAGGCTTGTGGGGAGCCATGCTGAAGTCAGGGGGGAGGTGGGCCTGTACAGGAGCAGCAGTGGGCAGTAGCGGTCCTCATGTGAGGTCGCGGTGGGGGGCATTTTGGGGCTGCGAGGGATTTAAGCCTGTGGGGATGGGATCAAGATATATAAAAATCCCCCCTCCCCCCAGTTTCGAATTGCCTTGGGTCATAAAGTCTTACTGAATTGTCAAAATTGGTCACTGTCTTGAAAAGGTTGCGAACTGCTGCTCTAGGCTCTTTCCTCCAGATCATCGATAAAGATGTTAAACACCAGACCCAGAACAGATCTCTGGGAACCCTTCCTTAATATCTCCTTCCAATCAGTGATCCTTCCATTAACAACTACTTTGTTTGAAGCTGTTTAACCAGGAAGTGAATATGTTACTGGTAGTTCCCCTCGAATGCACATGTGTCCAGCTTATTTATGAGAATGTCAGGTGGAACCTGTGTCAAAGCCTTCCCAAAGTCCAGGTATAGGGTTTAACAGGGTTATAGGGTTATGTCCACCCCATCTATCAACCTGTTACATTGTCAAATAAACTAAGTAAGTTTTTGCCCATGAAAGTTTATGCTCATACATTTCTGTTAGTCTATAAAGTGCCACAGGACCCCTCGTTGCTATTGTCAAATAAAGAAATCACACTGGTTTGGCATGACTTGTTCTTAGAAAAGCCACACCAGCTGCTGGTAGGTAACCTTCATTCTCCAGCTATTTACTGTCCGAGGCTTTGTTTACCCAAGGCAGATAAGTCAATTGAAGAAATGCAATGCTATCTATAGCAATACCGTAGCTAGAACTGACTTATCTGCAATCAACTTACCAGCCTGTCCTCACAGAGGGAGATCGATGGAAAAAAAAAAAAAAACCACCTCCCATTGACCGACCTTACTCCTCGTGATATCGAGGAATACAGAGGTCAACTGCCAACCCCAGAGAGTTTGATTTTGCATGCCTCCACCACACCGGATTGATCTTTCCCATTGTGTAGACATACCCTTAATGTTTTCTACTTTGTTCTAGTGGCTTCCCTGTTTGGTTGGCGAGAATCTGAGTTAAGTGTTTTTAAAAATTAGACCGATTTTTAAAAGATGGATTTAAAAAAAAAAAAAAAATCCCTCGTCTCCTTTAGTTAGATTTCAGCTCTCTGATGTCAGAGGCCTTCCAGTTCACCAGTCATCTGTAAAGTGCTCCCAGGGCAGGGAGAGGACTAGCATAGCCACACCAGGATCCAAGCCCATTCCACTCTCCCCCATCACATTTGCAGGTTACCTTTAAATTCATTAACAAATGCACAAACCACTGGACAAAAACAGCTCCCCATCTTACTCAGATTGTGTCCCTGCACAAGAATATTCTCAAAAGGCTCTCTTTTGGTGCTCCTTCCTTCCCTAGCAGGGACAGTGGTAGTTCCCCCTACAGCAAGGATTCCCACCCTACAGGACGGGACCCAAACATGGGTCACCATTAGATTTTCTGAAGGTCGTCAGCTGGGCAGCTCCAAGCTGCATGTGGCTCTTTAAGGAGCCATTTGCAGCTCCTGCCACTGCTGCTGCTCACTCCTCCGGCTCCCAGTCCCTCCTGCTGCACTGAAATGGAACTCAGTTTAATTGGTTTAACGGCCGACGGGAGGGATCCGGCCATTAAACCAATTCAACTGAGTCCCATTTCAGCATGGCAGGCCAGGGAATAACCTGTGCTGCAGATGGGTGGGGGAGGGAGTATGAGGGCTGGGGGAAGATGCATGGAAGAGGCAGTGGTGGCAGCCCCACGAAGGAGCCATAGGCGGGGGAGCAGCAGCGGTGCTTGTGTTGGGTAGGTGGGGGGGCAAATCAAGGTTTATTAAAAACATTTTCCCAGGGGAAAACCTCCTCCGCCCCCTGGTTTTGAATTGCCACAAAAAGTCTTACTGAACTGTCAACATGAGCCGCCGCCTCAAAAAGGTTGGGAACTGCTGCCCTAGAGAAAGGGATCAGGTAGAGAGACAAGGCTTCCAGCTCTCAAGGAGGCTGTGTGTTCAGATAACAGGAAGCGGCTTTCAGCAGAGCGGAACCAGGCTGCCTTTTATTTTCTCGGTCTCTTTAGTCAGCAGCAGAAGTGTTTCCCGCAAGGGCGGTTTGTCAGGGCAGCACAGCTCATTGTTGTCCTCACAGGGTTAACCTGGCCTGTCAGTCCAGGGACCCCTGATGTGTCCTGAAACCACCTCTCCACACAGCAGTCTCCAGAGCATCACGCTTCCTTCTACAGAAGCCAAACGGGGACTAGCCAAGCCCTCACTGTGTCGGAGATCCGGCCGGCTGAAGTCATTCCAACCTTACCGTGACGCACTACAGAGTTATTTACACCGGGGGGGAGCAAACCTTTTACATCGGGGCCCCACTTTTTGTCCCTGCCATTAGCAACGCCCCCCCCCCATCCTCCGCCCAGCCTAATGTAATAGGAACTGACAGAAATTTCGGCTATGTTCATATGAAAAAAAAACAAAAAACCAACCCCAAAAACCCACAACCCTTTCACCATGTGCAAGAAAACACATCTGTAAAATGTAAACATTTTATTGGTACCTAACTGGGAATACGCAGACATACCAACAATGACAAATTTCAACATTTTGAATGAGCTGGAGGAACCAGCAGCCGATCGGTCTGTGCCCCACTTTCGAAATTTCATGCCTGCCCCCGGGGGCCCCACTTTGCACACTCCTCCTCTAAAAGAAGGTGCACGTCAACAAGCAGATGCAATAAACACTTCCCCTCCCTGTTCGGTAGCAGGAACAGGGTTCTGCGGAGCAGCCGGCTGCCCGGGCGTTGCGGCATTTGTTTGTAAGCCTCCAGCAGAGAGAGGATTTGCAAGAGAAATAAGGCATAGCTGTGCCATGTCTCCCCCCTGGGGCGGGGGATGGGCCAAGAGACAGAGGGAAGGCACTGGTAGGAAAATATGGGACACGGGAAGCAGAGGTTGGTGTTGCTGGCAGAGCACAGAAGAGGAGAGGTCATGCAAGGATAGACCTTAAAAAAAAAAAAAAAAGCAGGGACCAGGTTCCCTGGCAGGAGCTTGGCACATCTCAGGTTTGGGCCCTGACTCAGGCATTCTCGCAGGGTCCCTCGCCCTCTCCAGACACAGTTGGGATGAGGCCAAAGCAGAAGAGTACTGGACATAGACCTTGGGGTTCTCTACCTTCTAGCCTGACTCTCACAGCCTGTGTTAGCTACAGCCCGCCCCTGGAATCTGACCAGCTCCTGGGCTGCAGGACTGCCAGGTGTGATTCGCACGGGGCCACAGGTGTGCGCAGGACTTGATGGCATACAGGTGCCATCTCCTAACATGGCTACAACCCCAATAGGGCATAACACAAAGGTTGCACCACTCGAAGGGCCGGGCTGGGGGCCCGCCGGAAGAACTCAGCAGCCAGAGATGAGCTTGTGGTCAGAACAGTGACTCTGCAGAAATGACAACAGCCCGGGGAATAGTTATACTTCCCTGGGGACTCAATTTCTCCTCCCCTCCCCTGCCACCTCTGTCTAGCACTTTCTGGCTCCAGGATCCATGTGCTTCAACACAACCAGCCAGTGTTCCCTGTAAGCTGACCACTTGGGCGGCCACCCAGGAGAGATTCAGGTGTCACCCAGCCGATTAGCAGACCACCCACAGCCAGCAGCAGCTGTTTCTATTGGTGGTGCACATCCACACATGCCTTCCACATAAAATTTAATCCACCCACGGATGGAGAGTTAGAGGGACCCTACACCCAGGAGATCATCACCCCTGGTACCTGATTTACTGACTGAGTGGAAGGAGGGGAAGCGACTGATTCAAGATCAGAGGGGAGCTCAGCGGCAGAACAAGGGCGCTTAGCTTGAAGGTTTAGTTGGGATTTCTTGGGAGGAGGAGGAGGAGGAGCCAGGGCATGTTGAACCGTCTCTGAGGGGCAGCCGTGTTAGTCTGAAATTCAAAACCAAGCAGCAAACCCACGAAAGCTCATTTGTCAGAGACATTTGTTTAGTCTCTAAGCTGCCACAGGACTGCTTGGGGCAGGTTACGTTTGCCACACCAGGATCACCACAAAAAGCTGTGCTCCTTCCACCTCCTACGTCCCCTCACTGATGACAACGCTGCTGTCAGATTGGCAGAAGGGTCTTTGGATGAGGCAAGAGTGAGGACGGATTCCAGCACACTCGCCTGCAGCTCTGTCAGGAATGACTCGGAATTCAAACAGGCAGAGACCCGGGGGAAACAGAGTGTGGGGTCAAAAGCAGCTGGGGACAACCCGTCCCTCCTGATCTTCCTGCCTTTGGAGTCGATGGGTGTTTTGCTGATGGATTTCAACACAGGTTGCACTTTCCTGGTCTGGCACGGTCAGCACCTGACAGATCCTGAACAAAAGCATTTGCCCGTCCTGGGGAAGTCCAGGGATTCTGCTGCCAGGGCCCCCTGCCCTCAGGGATTCCAGCTCCAGCTCTGACTGAGCTGCCATCCACTCGTCTGGCCCCAGCTGGGCTGTCAGACCCTGGACCACAGATGCAGGTCCTGACCCACAGCCTCTGCTCCTGGAACACCTGTGGTCCTGCCAGGCCACGGATGTCACGAGCCGACAGTCCCGGGTTTGAGAGGTGCAACCTGTAGAGCAAAGTCTGTCTCTGCAGAATGCTTCCTTCTTTCACTCACCTATGGGATACTCCTTCCACATACATCGCCTCTGAGTTCAAACACATTAACATCAACCACTCTCCACCAGCCCCTGGGTGCAGCCCCCAGCCCGGCTAACGTGTGGCGTTCTGCTTACAGAGCTATTCCTTTTGCCCTGGGCACATGTGTGCACAGCCAAAGGGACCGGAACATGCTCTTCTGAACACTTGGCAGCTTCAGGGCCTTTTTTACAGGAGACTCCCATTCGGGGAGGGAGCTGGGAATCCACCCAGGGAAGAAGATCTACCCATAGAAAGATCAAAACAAATCCATGTATCCGACACAGGAGGCTACAAAGAGCCTGTCCTTTGTAGGAGGTTAAAAAGCTTCATTTCTGAAAGGTGAAGAGGAGAGATAAGTCTCTTCTTTTCAGCTGGGCTTTGACTCAAAGCCTGAAAAGCAGATAAGGGCAGTTTGGCAGGCCAGACAGCCTGGGGGAGCAAAGGGGTTTTCATGCGGTTGCTGGCTGGGACCCAGCACTCCAAGCCGTAACTCAGGGGTAGGGAGAAGGTGCAACAAGGGCGTTTTCACAGCCTAGGAGATCTGGGAAAGACACTCAGCTCAATGCAGGACTGTTCCCGCCTGCATGGGCTCCTTGCCTCTACTTACAAGGGCAACGTCTCCTGAAAAGACCATTGGGACCCATGTACACGGCACTAACCTGTCCTGGTTCAAAACGTCTCCCACGCCCGCGTGTTGGGGAATCGTCCCCTCTGCGTCATCAACTGAGATTTTGGAACCATGAAAGGAAGAATTTTACCACCACCACCACCAGACATCCAGACAGGGCTTCAAGTTAGCCTGAGATAAGACCAAGGTCTAGCACAACAGCCAAGTCCCAGTCAAAGCTGGATTACCAAGGGCTGATGTCTGTAACAAGGCAGTGGCCAAATGGATACGTGCTGAGCCAAGGGATGTGGAAAGCTGGGTTCCATTCCTGGTCTTGCATGACTGTTCCTCAGTTTCTCCAGCTGTACAACACACGATGCTTGAGAGGTGCAGGTCCTGTTATCTAGGGGAATCTGAAGGATCTGTAACCCTTAGAGCAGGCGTGTCCAACCCGCGGGCCGCATGCAGCCCTGGACAGCTAGTAATGCAGCCCCACAAGATCGTAAACTTTTAACATTATTATGTGATTTATATACATTAACTATTTTATATGTGGCCCAAGACAATTCCTCTTCACTCAGTGTGGCCCAGGCAAGCCAAAAGGTTGGACACCCATGCCTTAGTGTATCCCAGCAATCCTAGGTGAGGCTTTGCTGGCACACAGAGGATGTAGTGCCTTAACATGGTACAACACCCCCACCGGACGTGAACGCAGCTGGGTTTGCGTAAGACATACAGCCATAGGGCTTAGTCCCATATTGTCCCATTGTCCTGGGATTCAGCAGGGGTCTTTTCTGGCTCTGGCCAACTGGGTTATGTTGAGCAAGTCAGACCCCCATCCCATGCCTCTGTTTCCCTGTCTATAACAGTGCTAGACGCTGGTCTGCGTTGGGAACTCCCTGCGCCATAGTGACATTGCTCAGGGGCATAAAAAATCCACTCCGGAGAAGCACAGCTACTGTGGCCCAACCTGCGGTGTAGACAGCACTGGGTCAGTGGAGGATTCTTCCATCAGCCTACGTACTGCCTCTGAAGGAGGCGGGTGGCTCACGCCGCTGGGAGAACCCATCCCAGCAGCGCGGAGCATGTGTCTCAGACTGGGCCCACGGCCCTCCCCGGCTGGAAATGGCAAACCAGGAGCAACGGGAGCCAAAAGGCTCCCTGGCAATGCATCCCACAATGCACTGCGGGCCCACGAGCGGCTTTCCAAAGGGGGCCTATGGCCCACTCCGAGAAACACTGGCGTATCTTAAGCCCCGCTGATGCAGGCCCTAAAGGGGTGGAGACAAGATCACACTGAATTCAAGTCAGTCCAGAATCTAACACAAACCGAAATACCCTTGTCCCGCCCCTTCTCTGGAGCTCCGCCCCAGCTCACTCTGTGGCAATGGGTCACAAAGGTGGGGGAAAGGGGACACCCTCTCGCCTCCCCACCCTGCATGGCAAACAGGAGGCTCCCCGAGGGCGGGGGCAGCTCCAAAGCAGAGGGCAGACACAGCATGGCAGTGGTGGTGGGAGGGGGGAAGAGCAGCTGAGTGCCAGCACTTGATAGCCTCCGAGCCAAACCCATCAGGAAGCCCTGTCAGAGGCTCCAGGATCTACCAACAGGTCTACCCGTTGGGGACGGCTGGCGCACGCCGAGGCCCTAAATGCAGCAGCTGTGCTGTTGCGGCAGTTGAAGTGCAGCCATGGCCTGGAAAAGTTGCTACCGAAGAGCTAGAGCAGGGGTGGGCAACCTGCCGCTCTCTGCTCAGTGAAATGTGGCTCCTGCGCAGAGCCGCATGCCCGGACTGCTCAACCGCCGGTCTGCACACGCGCCACTGCGCCTGGAGGGAGAAGCATGTGGCTGTAGCAGCGGCAGTTCTGGCAAGACCCAGGCGTTGGGTTAGAGCAGAGCGGGAGGGCATCGATCCACGTATTATATCTTTATTTACACACACACAATTTATACCTACCTCCATTTATCTAGATGAGACCTATTTATTTTTATATATCTAACACATAGCTCTTTCCCCTCTGCCCACAGCTATTTTGGCTCTTGGTCTGTAACTGGTTGGCCACCTCTGAGCTAGGCGGTGGGTTACTCCTATGGACAGGACCCAATCCACCCTCAGGGTTGGAGCAGGGTATTTACATGGGGGGGTTGGGAATCACACCCCAGTGTAGGTCTACTGGGAAACACGACCTGTAACCCAGGCCTGACCCATCCCAAAGCCAAGCCATTTCCCAGGGACAGGGGAAGGAGTGAGAGCCCACGGCTGTGTCACGCCAGCCCTCGCCGCACGCAGGTCCAGAGGGGGGGTTGTTTTGGTTACACGCTGGAAAACAGGAAAGGTCACTTCCTCTGCCCTGGCCGCCCGAGTGCAGCAGACTTAAAAGGCAGCCTCCGGCGCGTTCGCCAACCAGGCTGGGCCGTGCGCTTCCTGACTTGGGGGAGGGGAAGGGGCAGAGTCACCCGCTCCTTTATATTTGCTGCATCCCAGAGAAAAAACCAACATCAATTTCAGTGCAGGTCAGTTGCATTTACACCCAGGCCCCTCTGTGCCACTGGAGTGCAGCCCTTGGCCCAGCCAGCGTAGAGCTGGTGCAAGGGCTCTAGCAGCCCTGCTGCCTGCCTTGGCACGAGGGAGGAGGCCGTTGGCTATTCCCGGGTACACGTACCTGCTCTGGCCCCAGTTCTGTGCAGCTGCTGGCTGCTTTCAGTTACGCTGGGGGCTGGGAAAGGCCATGCACACCCCCAGAATAGGGGGGGTGCCAAGACTCCCCCAGTGCAAGGGGTTTTCTGGTCTTGTAAACCAGCCCTGCTGCTGCACAGTTATTTATGCTCCGGCTGCAGCTAGGCCTGCTTCCCGCAGCGAGCTGGCTTCTTCTGCCACACTGAAATCTTATTTGCATTCCTAAGATGCAGTTCACCCAGCAAGTGGAACACCCTTCACCTCCATAACCTCCCTCCAAGGGAGGTCGGCGCTCATCAGGTCCCTTGGACAGAGCCGGAAACCAAGGCACCAGGAAGGGATGTGACTTTCCCAGGGTGCAAAGTTGTTCAGTGGCACAGCCAGGAGTCAGGTGCTGTCCTGCCCCAGCCCCCCAGCACTTCAGAGATGTGCCTGTACCCCTCTGCCCAGGAGCTCTGATCACAGTTCTCATTAGCAGTTAACACCCACTCATACAATGAAAATCAAGCACACAAGATAGCAGAGGAACCCTGTGTGTCTCCACACCCTGCCTTGCTCACCAAGACCCGCGCCCCAGGCTGGGTGCAGGATGGACTGGGGAACGTGGATTCTCACAGGGTCACTTTAATTCTTCCTCCCCTCCTGGGCAGGGAAGAGAAAAACTAAGAGAAACTGATGACAGTGCAGGGTGGGCAGCTTTGTGCTAAGCAGCTGCATCATCCTGCCAGATGAGGGACAATACCAAGTCAGAGATCCCCAACTATACTGGTGCACAAGTGTGAGTACGATTATCAACAGCAGCTGTTAGTAGCAGGAGGTCCACAAGGTTAGAACCAGTCTACTAGTGCTACCCAAAGGGAGCGTCCCAGTTTAGATCAGTTTTGGAGCAGGCAACTCCTTGCTGGGCAGTGCAAAGCCTCTCGTGCAAACACGCGTGTATGTGCGTGTGCAAACACACAGCACAGATTCTGCAGAGCACTACCATGGGCAGGCCACAGAAACATGCTCACCTGCTCTTTATGCGAGCAACTAACTTCTCTCTTGGATTTTACATATGCCGGGGGCGGAAAGGAAGTGGAAGGAAACTGGGCTTTCCAGGAGACTTAGTGCTGTGTGGGCTGGAGAAACTTGTGTCACGAGAGCCTAGCCACACACAATAGCTATGGAAAGTTTGCGGAGATGGTTTTTATACCCAGACTCTGCTCTCGTCCTCTCCCTCCCCCGCGCATCACATGTGCTGTCAGGGACTCAGTGTCCGCTCTGTTTTCAAAGTTTCCTGCTTTGTCAATCATGCCCAGATTTCCTGGTCAGCCCTGGCCCAGATGGGCCAAGCTCTTGTGCAAATCCAGCCCGGGAAACCTAGTGAAATGCCAATCAAGCACATGCTCCCAGAGGAGTGAGGCAGCATTTAACCACTATTCCCTCTAATTTTTAATCATCCATGGGTAGAATAAATTTTGTTCTGTGCACCAAGTCATATGCAGATGTGCACCACCCATAGAAACATGTTCTCAGCTGGGGGCGCTCTGCTAATCAGCTGAGTGGCACCGGACTCTCTCCTGGGCAGCCGCCCAAGTGCTCATCTTACAGGGAACATTGAACTTAAGCGCTGGCTGATCTCTGCAGCCCATGTCGCCAGGCTGTGCCTGCAACAAAACAGAGGATCCAACCGCTCAGAGGAAGTGCTCTGAAAAAACAATGCGGGGGGCACTGTGGGAGTGGGGAGCACAGCAGGCACGATGGAGGCAGTAAGAGGGTGTGTCTCTAAGTGACTTTCAGCCAGTGAGTGGCTGGCAGGAGGACCCCAAAGGCCCTGTTTGTGATGGCATAAGGATCAGGTGCAGCAGTGCCTGTGGACAGGAAGCTGATCTCCTGGTGGGGAGGAGGCTGGGACAGACATTTTGATCCCATGCAGGATCTTTGGGGACCGCTGTTACAAATGGCTTATGTACGGCTGTGTTGTCCGCTCCCCCAACAAGCTTGTGTTCACATGTGGAGGGGGAAATTACTTGTGACTTTAGACCACTCCAGAGAATTTCCAACCTGCTTAAACTTGGCTTCCCAGACACTCCAACCACCAAAGGGCCATTGGTTTGAAACACAAGCTGGAACTGCCAGAGGGTTACTTTTGGAGGCAGCAAACAGAGAGGACCTGCTCGTCCAGAGCCCCAGTCCTCACAGAAGAGTTGGAGGGCATTAGCAGACAAGGCCCCATAGGAAGATACAGCTGAAAGAGAGCCTGCTGTAGAAGGTTATAAAACGGAAGCTACAACTATTTGGACATATTTGCAGAATGAATAACAAACGAAAAATCAAGACCCTAGTATTCGGCATAATGGATGGTTCGAACAGGAGAGGCAGACCCCACAGAGAATGGATAGATGATATAGTAGATTGGTGCGGAGCTAGTCTACAGAAACTAAGCCACTCTGCACTGGATAGGGAAAGATGGAAGGAAATAGTGAGAGAGGCATCAGACACCAACGGGCACTGAGCCCACAGTTATTGATGATGTTGCCCCATAAAATTGAGGGACACAACGGGGGAGCTGCTGGCCTGCACAGAAGAACAGCTCTGGTTTTTCACGACCTCTCCAGCGTGCTTTTGCCTTAAGAATAAAGGCGCTTGCTTGGAAGACGTCAGGCGGTAACTTCTCACGCTGCACGGTGCGTAGCCCATGGAGAGAAAGCAACGCACAGTGGCTGGCAGACTGGGGTATCAGCGACACTTGCAAAGTGAGGGGAGGGAGAGGACAAAGGCAGAACCAGCTATGGCTACACACGCTGGACTGGCAGGCAAGACAGGGATGCATGTTCATTGCAGAGGTTGACTGAAATGTTAATGCCCTTTAGTGCCAGGTCTTTACAGCTGTACCCTATAGAAGTCCCTTCATCCACTACCAGTTATATGCAGCAGCAGCCGCCAAGGAGAGGGTGGCAGTGTGAATAGAGACCATTGTGGTCACTGCCAAAGAGAACAAGCCTGTTTGGAAGTCCCTAAGGAACATTCCTTGGGGGAGCTCAGCCTGTGCCTCCAGTCCCCCCTACCCCCTTGGTATTCAACATCCCAAGAGCAGCATGGGGTTGTATGGGAGCCAGCCATAGCATAATCTAGCAGCTAGAACAGGGAACTGCAAGCCAGGACGCCTGGGTTCTAAGCCCCCTTGGGAGGAAGTGGGGTTTAGTGGTTAGAGCGGGGGATTGTGAGCAGAGGCATATGGGTTATCGTCCCACTTCTGCACTGACTCACTGTGTGAACACTAACAAGTCACCTCCTTCCTCAGAGCCCCCATTTCCCCACTGGGCTTGATTCACAGTTTGCCAAGAGTATAACTTTTGCCCCCACACAGCAATTCACAGTTTGCGCCCCCCCAGCAGGCGGGCGACAGCAGAACCTGGCTGAGAAGCGAAAGGTTCAGGAGAGGGTCCATGAACATCAAAGAAACCTAGAGCTGTGCATGTTGCACCAGCATGGTTGTTAAAGTGCTAGTGTAGCCAAGGCTGAGCCACTCTCAATGTCAAGCCAAGAGCAATCAGGCTCCGCACGGACATTTTTTAGGCTCACTATTCCCATTCAGCAGCCTTGTGTGTTGCCACCTGCCCAGATACCAACATAATCACCCAAACAGCATTTAGACTTGTTCTGAGAACAACTGCGAACTTTTCTAGTTGGAAACATTTTCAAGGGGTGAAGGGAGGAGACTTGGGTCAAACACTTGGCCAGTGCGTCCCTAGTTCACCAAAAAGCACTTTGGTAAACAAACAAACACTATTGCGTTTGCGAACGACTCTGCCTTCAAACTTCATCTCAGTTCCATTTTTAAAAAGCCGTGAACACAAACTGGAAGGTGTCTGCTGGACTTCAAAGTTCTGAGCAAAACTGTCCCCTCTAATATTTTCAGTCCTGGCAGAATAAATTTTGTCCAGTGGACTGAGCATGTGCGGATGCTCACCACCAATACACACATGCACTACCGGCTGTGGCCACTTTGCTAGTGAGCTGGGCAGCCCCTCACTCTCTCCTGGGCAACCTCCCAAGTGCTCAACTTACAGGGAACACTGCCCCTAAACTCATCTTCTGGCGTCTCAGAGGGGTAGCCATCTGAGTCTGCATCTGTAAACACAAGGAGGAGTCCTGGGGCACCTTAAAGGCTGACCAAGTGGGTTTTATTTGGGCATAAGCTTTCTTGGGCAATTCTGTTTGCCTTTAAGGTGCCAAGGGCGACTATCCCCAGATTCTACAGCCAGCATGGAGGGCTGTGGCCACTTCATCCGACCTCCTGTGTAACCAAAGCCCATAGGGCTCCCCAGAATAATCCCTCTTGTGCTAAGGAAGATTTTTTGGCAAGAAGGAGTTTTCAGCTCTGAGCTCCAGCCCTGAGCACCTGTTACTAGAAACTGGTGGGGCTGTAGCCAGCGGGGAAATGTGCTTTTTTGTGCTGGAATTGATAATGCAAAAGGAATTTGCAGCTGAAGGTTTTCCTACCCCTAAATGAGCCAGAACCAGATACTGCGGTGATGGGAGCAGGCCAAAGGCCGAGATTCCCTTAACACAAAATGTGCTGGACTGGGAGAGAATCTGTCACTTGCAGAGAGGGTGCAGGGGCATCCTTTGTGGCAGGGGAGCATGTTAGGAGATTCTCCCAGACAGGTCCCTATGCACAGGGAGAACCCCAGCCTGCCTTTACCAAGGACAGTATCCTGCATGCCCTGGTCTGACCCAGTCCAGGAGGACATCAGGCAGATACAACATGCATCCCCGACACCCAATATTCTGGGTGGCACAAAGTTTCATTTCGTCACCAAGCCCCCCGCATTGGCACAACTTAGAAGGGAGCTTTGGGATGATCTCCACTTAGCGCTGGTAAAGGGGGGCAGCGACAGACCTGGGCAGCCCCTCGCCCAGCATGGAGGCTGGCCCAGTACAGCCGCACACCCGCTAGGGTGAGACATCTTCCGCTCACTCCACTGTCCGTCTGATCGCAGAGAGGGGACCAGTGATCCCATGGGCTGCTGCCCACCCCTTCGCCATCAGCAAACGAGAAACTCATATTGCTCCTGTCATGGGCTCATTAGCAATCTCATTAACCTGCCGTCTCCTTAACCTATGTCCAGCACAGGCCACGCAGGGACCAGTCCTGACCGTGCCCTACGCTGGGAATAAAGCTCAAGGTTGGGGCTTTGGGAAGTGACACTTCTGGGGCACAAGGGACAAGCCTGGCCCAGGACGAGCCGAGAGGTGGGGCAGTCAGGGCTGTAAGGGAGAAGTGTCTGTTGCAGGGCACATGGGAGCAGACACAGGTCGGAGGAGACCAATAGAAGCTGCTGGATTGGGTCACACACACACACACACACACACACACACACACACACACCCCCGTTGTATGTACTTATATACTCCCCATTACTGTATTTATCCTCACCACCCTGTGAGGCAAGGCTGGGCTCATTTCCCATTGGTGCAGCTGGGAAACTGAGGCACAGAGCAGCAAAGTGATGGAAAGAACCCGTGGCACAGTGGGGACCTGGGTCTCCTGTGTCCCAAGCTAGGGCTGAAAGCATCAGGCTCTGCTGCCTCTCCACAGAGCCATTATGTGCAGGGCCATGTTAATACACATGCCTGAACATACATGAAGCATGCTTGGTTTGCGCACACACACACAGAACTTCCATGCAAAGATGTGCCAAAGCAGACATCCTTGCCCAGACAGCTGGGCCTGCAGACCTGTGTGCGTACAGGTGGACACACTCCAAGGCCAGAAGGCCCAAAACACAATCACAAACGTGAGATGCAGAGGCCTGAACTACCCAGAGCTGGGAACCTCACACTCCCGCCAGACTTGGGAACAAACACCCCACCCACCGTGTGTTGCAATGGCTCCATGAGCCAGTAAGAGAGGGCCCATCAACTCCCAGCCAGCAGAGCACCAAGGACCCAAGGCAGACCACAGCCAAAGTGCTCTTAAAAGTTACCAGCACAGGTTGTTGGGCCAGCCAGGGCCCGGCTGCTTACAGGCACGCAAGAGCCAGGCGCTCAAGGAATTCGGCAGCCAGAGGATTTATCTGGGCCCTGTGCCAAACCCCAGAACAAGTCGTCCCACAGAGTCGCCTGGCTCTGAAGGGAGGGAGGACCTTCCAGAGGGGCCTGCTGCCATTGCAGACCCGGCGCAGGGGTGGGCATCAGAGCCGATGCTGTGGGGGCGAGGGGGATGCAAGGCTCCATCAGGGAGGGATGGAAATTGGTTTCTATCCAGCAGCTCCCCGCCAGGCCAACAGGCAGACGCCACCCCCAGGCACTGGCTTCCTTGTGGGTGCCCACGCAGCTAAGCCTTCTGCTGGGCGCACTAAAAGGGGGGCAGGGGAGGAGAGCCCAGCGTGGGACAGGAACTCTCAGCCAAGGTCCTTCCCAGGCAGCCGTCACCGTGGGATCAGGGCCCCAGGAGCCCCGCGAAGAGGCAGCTGAGCTCGCTGCGGGCGGCGTACGGCTTTGTCTACACTGGGACGTTAACTCAGATTAAGAGAGACCGATGGGAATTCAAAGCCAAACAGCTACTCCGGAGTAACTCCAGGGGGGGACACCTCGTCCTGAGTAAGATCCCCTTAACTGTCAATCAGGCCTGGCCTGGCCACCACCGTAATTTGGAGAGCGGCTTCGTTAAACTGCATTAAATCCCTGTGCGGACGCTCCCCTGCCCATGTACAATGGTCTTGGGTTGAATAAATCAAAGAGGTCAATGGAAATGGGGTGCTGCCGGTCGCAAGTGGACATGGAGATGGTACAGGCAGGAGCATGGGGCAGTGCAGACAAACAAGAGGTGGCAGAGACGGGAGCACAGGGCACTGCAGGGGGGGCGGGCGCAGGCACAGGGCGCTGCAGGGGCATGGATGCACAGCTAGAAATGGGCAGGGGGAAATAGGCAGGAGTGAGCATGTCTCTTTGTTCAATCTCTCCCAAGTAGATCCTCCCACTTCACGAGCCAAGAAAATCCCCCTCCCTGCGCCCTTCCCTTTCCCCCATCCATTGTGCGGGTGGCCAGCCCTGACCTGCCCACACACAGGCCCAGCCCCGCAGTGCCCCGCCACCAGCTGCTGTGCAGGAACATGCCTCAGGGCAAGCGTGATTGGAATTCCCTGTCCTGCCCCAACCTGCTCAGGCCAGATTAACCCTCCGCCTGGAGCAGGGAGGGATCCGTCACTTGCCACAGCTGGGGCATCCCTGCCAGGTCCCGTCGGGGGGGAAGGAGGATGGAGGGGGCCCTGCAGGGAGAACAGGGAAAAAATGGCTCACCCCACTGCCCATCACAGCTGAGCCTCCTGGCCCTAATGCCTGGGCATCTCCCCACTGCTGAATCCACCCTCTTTGGGAGCACTGGGGCAGCTGAGAGTCCCCAGCCGACATCACGACCCATCAGGCTGAGTGCTGCCCTGACGGCCCCTGCCCCAAAGAGCTCACTGTGTAGAGAGACATGGGGCAGGAGGTGAAAGTGAGGCACAGAGCAGGGAAGGAAGATGTCCAAGGTTGTTTTAGTCCAGCCTCTGCTGCCGTCTCTGGAACCCCATCATCACGGTACTGATGACCTCACAGTCTAAAGTATTTTAGCTCATGTCCTCCAGTAAGGCAGGGCAAGGCTACTACCCTCATTGTAGACCTGGGGAAACTGAGGCACAGTGCAACTGAGTGACTTGCCCAAGGTCACGTAGGGAGTCTGTGGCATGGCAGGGGGTGCTGACAGACAAGGAAATGGGGCAGTGCAGGTGGGCCCCCTACCTCAGTCCAGTCCATAGCATCGCAGTCTGGTGCTCTAACCGCTAGACAACACTGCCACAGCATGCAGGGGGAGAAGCAAGCCCAGCAATACCTGGCCCAGATCATCTGGCTCCAGCCTCACAACAGCAGCAGAGCTGCTCCTGGTACCCCCGTGGGCTCAGAGCACGTGGCCTGCGGCCTGGTCTGGTCTGGTGCACAGAACTGCCTTCTCCATGGCTCCGAGCACTGGAGAATGAAGGGCAAAGGGGGTGGGGCGATCACACAGGGGCCTAGAGGCATCGTAGGTTTCCCAGAAGGGCTGGTATGGAGCAAACCACATCCCAGAGCCTTGCTCCGTCTCCGAGCACCTCACAGCAGTAGAGCACCCTGCACAAGGCGGGCTCCCTCCCAGCACAGACCAGGCGTGGCTGCAGGGACCTGCCTGAACAGGAGCCTCTGGGCGGACGATTTGCATTAGCTGCTCCCTGCTTCTCCAGATCTAGCGTTGGCCCCTCCTCTCCAGCCAACTGACCCCCCGCCCAATTGGCGCCAGACTCCATCCACTCTCTCAGCTCAGAGGGTTCCAGTCCCACCCACAGCAGCCCCCCAGCCAGGGCCCAGCGGCAGAACAGTGCCCTGGCTGGGTCCCCTTCCCTTGAAGGAGCCCTGCGGGCAGCAGGAGGAGCAGAGCATGGATGACTCAGGTATCTTGAGCCCTAAACTCACAGAGCTCATGTCTCCTTTCCCTGGCGTGACTCAGGTGCAACTCCCTTGGAGACAGCAATGTGAAACCGGGGCGCGTTGGAGGAGGACGGGAAGCACAGGGGACAGCCCGAGCTCTGGGGACGGTACACAGGCTGGCCAAGGGCTCAGGAAGCCGAGAGGAAGGGGGAACGGTGTGGCTAGTGGGCAGTAAGGGGGTAGACAGCTCTCAGCGCAAGGCCCAGGGGACAACAGGTGTGAGCTCCGGTCCCTGCCGGGAATTCTAGCCGCTGGTTCTGCTTCTCTCCCAGCCGCGCAGCTTTCGTGCCGGTATAAATCCATGCCTTTCAGTGGATTTACACCGCTGCGTGCGGGATCAGGCCTGGGGCTGTTTGACTCCATTGGACACCCAGCACAGATTGTTCAGAAAGGGGCCAAATTCTCTCCCCGGAGGTCAGCGCATAGGTGGCAGAGTCTGGCTCCGTAGCAATTCAATGCCCTGGCTGAACACACAGGGCCCAGCTAGAGCCTTCTCCAGGTGAGGATCAAGGCAAACTTGCTCGCATTGGCCCCGGAGTGCGCAGCGGCACGTGCTGTCCAAGAAGGCGGAGAACTTGGGGCAGGGTGGGGACTCCCGAGTTTTACCCCTGCCTCTTGGACGGGAGGGGTCTCTAGCGGTTAGAGCACACGAGGGGAAGCCCTGACTCTGGGAAGCTCTGGCACAGGGAGGAGAGTGGTCACTAGTGGTTAGAGTGCACAAAGGCGCGCCCCCCACTCCAGGAGGCTCTGGCCCTGGGAAAACAAGCGTCACTTCAGGTCCCTCTGCACTGATCCTAAGCCAGGTTCTGACTGGCGCCCGAGCACTACCCCAGCCCTTTGGTCCACACGCAAGCCAACCAACCTGGCTCAGGAGCCCCCAGGATGTGGTAGGACCCTGTGGAGGGGGCAGGTCAGAGTCCTGCTGTGACTTGGGCCCAGTCCCTCTGCACTCTGGGTGTAGCTCAAGCCCCAGGCCCCGCTGGAAGGGGCAGCACAGATGCCGCAAGCTCGGCTCCCGCAGACCTGGGCTGAGGGTGCAGCGGGGCTGTGCCTGAGGGGTCAGGGCTCCTGGGTTCGGCCCCAGGCTCTGCTGCGGACGTTTGGGCAGGCCCTTCCCCTTGCCCGGCCTCCCTTAGCCCACCTGCCCTGCGCCCAGGAGTTCCAGACAGAGGATCTGTGGCTCAGGGAGAGCAGAACAGGCTAAAGTGGCCTGGGCGCTAGTTCTCCCTCCCCCTTGGGCTCCATCACCCCCTCTCCCTGCCTGACTGGGACTGTCAGCACTAAATTCACTTGGAAAGCCAGCACTTTTGCCAGCACTAAATTCACTTGGAAAGAAACAGAGCACAAGTGTGACTCCCTTTAACTTACTCAGGGCCAGTCCTGGAGGTCAGCTGGGAGTAACTCCAGGGCCCACAGGGGAGACCCAGGCCTCAGCTCCAGGTCGGAGGTTGCCCAGTGGATGGGTGGGCCTGGGCCTGCTGCAGTGGGGTGAGTGGCAGCAGAGCATGTCTGAGGGGCTGCCACCATCCCCCGCACACTGGTCCCTGTAAGCTGATCCCTTGGGCAGCCGCCCAGGAGGGATTCAGGTGCTGCCCAGCGGGTTAACAAAGCGTCCACAGCACCCAGCCTGTGTGTCTATTGGTGGTGCTCATCTGCACATGCCTCAGTGCATATAAAATTTATTCTACCCCTGCGTGGAAGACGTTAGAGGGAACCCCAATTCCCAGGTGAGGCAGGATGGGGAAAGGGAATCAGATGCAAAGCGATTCTGGGTGGGTCTCATGCTCCAGCCATTGTGAATTTCACCCTTGTTCTCTATTCACAACCAGAAGAGGGGAGAGACGGTCCAGTGAGACAAACCTCCACAGGACTCCCCCAGCCCAGGGAACGCCACAGCTCTGCCTCCCCCGCATCCCGGTGCCACCATTCCCCACGCACAGCATGGGCTGTCCAGTCCGGGCTGGACCTCTGCTTACTGAGATCACAGAATCACAGGGCTGGAAGGGACCTCAGGAGGTCATCTAGTCCAGCCCCCTGCTTCAAGCAGGATCAACCCCAACTAAATCATCCCAGCCAGGACCTTGTCCATCCGGGACTTAAAAACCTCAAGGGATGGAGAATCCACCACCTCTCTAGGCAACGCATTCCAGTGCTCCACCACCGTCCTAAGGAAATAGTTTTTCCTAATATCCAACCTACACCTCTCCCTCTTCAAACTTCAGACCTTTACTCCTTGTTCTGCCATCTGACACCACTGAGAACAGTTTCTCACCCTCCTATTTAGAGCTCCCCTTCAGGAAGTTGAAGGCTGCTATTAAATCACCTCTAAGTCTTCTCTTCTGTAAACTGAACAAGCCCAAATCCCTCAGCCTCTCCTCATAGGTCTTGTGCTCCTGACCCTTAACCATTTGTTGCCCTTCGCTGAACCTGCTCCAGCAAATCCACATCCTTTTTCTACGGGGGGGCCCAAAACTGGACACAATATTCCAGATGTGGCCTCACCAGTGCCGAATAAAGAGGAATAACATTGAGATGGAGTCATTCCCGATTTACCAGTGCCCGGCAGAGAGAACCAGACCTGGGGCTGACAATTAAAAGTCTCTTTCCTGCATCCTGTGTCTGCCCTGGGCCAGAGTCCCAAGCAGAGGCAGCTCACTGAGAACCGTCTCCTCGCACCGGGCCTAGACCTGTCTGCTGTGCTCTGGTGACATGCCATTGGCCCTGCAAGCAGGCAGGGAAGTGGACAGAGCTGTGCAGGGCAGAGCATGAGCTGCAATCTGCTCTCTCCTGGCCATTCGGGGTCGATCTACACAGCAAAGTAAGTCCAAGGTGGGTAGAACTGGAGCTGGCCGCTCCTGGGTTGGGTAACCTATGACAGGAGCATCTACACTCATCTGTAGCTTCAAAGAGGAGTCCCAGCCTGGGGCTCCAGCATCCACACGGATTTATGCCAGCTGGGGACCCAGCACCCATCCTTGCAAGAGAGAGGTCCATGTCTCACACACATGCCCACAACCCAGCTCTGCTGAGAGTGAAGCCAACCAGGGACCAGCCCAACCCGCTGACCCAGTAATGCCATCAGACAGCCAGGCAGGCAGAGAACCGGAGGGGGTGTGACAGGGCCCGGCTTGCACAAGGCACTGTTTGTTTAACCGCTGCTGTTGTTTAGCAACCCTGGGGCTAGTCCAGAGCGAATGGCAAGCAGCGGGTGAGGGCAGTGCCAATGGCTGGGGTTGCAAGAAGGACGGCCAGGCTGGGTCAGACCAAAGGTCCATCCAGCCCAGTGTCCTACGCCAGGCACCCTAGAGGGAAAGAACAGTACAGGGAATCATGAAGTGATCCCTCTTGTCACCCATTTCCAGCCTGATAAACAGATGCCAGCGACACCATTCCTACCCGTCCTGGCTAAGAGCCATTGATGGGCCCAACCTCCATGAATGTATCTAGTTCTTTTTGGAAGCCTGTCAAAGCCCTGGTATTCACAACCTCCTCTGGCGAGGAGTTCCACAGGCTGACTGTGCGTTACATGAAGAAATACTTCCTTTCCTTGGGTTTAAGCCTGCTACCCTACTAGTTTCACTGGGTGACCCCCAGGTCTTATGTTATGGGAACAAATAAATAACTTTTCCTTATTCACTTCCTCCAAACCTGTCACGTTTATCATAACTCTCCTGGGCCTCCTTTTTCCAAGATGAAAAGCCCTCATCCTTTTGATCTCTCTTCATATAGCACCGTTCCAAACTCATCATTTTTGTTGGCCTTTTCTGAACCTTGTCTAATGCCAAGATCTTTTTTTTTTTTTTGGTGGAGAGGAGGTAAGGTAAGGGGAGAATTTAAATTCCCCATGTAGACAACCCTTAGCCCTACTCTTTCTTCCAGGTGGGGCTAAGGCTGAGAATTTGGACTGATCTACCCCCTTCTGCTCACCCTGCTCTAGCTCTCATGGGTGCTACAGAAACCCAGGCCTGTTGCGTAGACTGGACATTCAGCACAACCAGATCCACACAACAAAGCAGAACGCTGCTTAGCATGGGAGGGCAGCAGAGCCGCATGGCTACCACATCCCCAGCGTAGCTGTGTTTGTAGAACAGACCAGACCCCAGCCTAGGGCTATGCCAGCCTTGCAACAACGTATTGATTTAGGACTGTTACACCAGCCCTGATCCAGGCCCTCCACATACACAAAAGGACAGTCCCTACCCCACAGCTAGTACAGTCTAAGTATACCGGAAAGCTAAAGGATGGGAAGGGACACTGAGGCATGGAGAGGGAGATGGCCAGGTCACACAGCTTGGGAAACTGAGGCACAGAGCCATGAACAGAACCCAGGGTGCCAGAGACTAACCACTAGGCCAGACTGACCCTGCAACACCATCCTGAAAAATCAGACTCAGGCTGTCAGGGCAAGGTGGGGGAAGGTTGACAAGCTTGAAGCGGAGCTCAGCCAACTCCTCCCCCAGACAGGATCCCCACTGCACAAAAAGCTACCCAGAGGGCCTTGCCCGCGTTAGCTCTACCAGACGATTGCTCCTCGTTTCCCTCCTTCCTCCAGCTCATCTGAGCTGGAGCAATACGCCGGAGATATTTATAGACCTCCTGAGTCATCCCACCCCATCAGGCTTCTCTTTCCTCCGCCGTCACAAGCTTAGTTCCTTTCCTTCACTACCAGACACCCCAATCACCTCCTCCGCACGAAGATCAGTTGGAGGGTGGGAGGGGAACCTTCAGGCTGGGCTCATGGGTCCCTATTCTGGGTTGTCTAGAGATCAGATCGGGAAGGGGGTGGAAGAGGTGACATGTGACAAGACAGACAATAATACCGAGAGCTCCTGTAATACCTTCAGCCTGCAGGTTTCAGAGCATGGTCAAGCCCACAGAGGAGGAGGGATTTACGCCTTCCCTTAGTGGTGTGGGGGGACTGAGGCTCGTTGCTACTCAGCAGCAGAAGCCACCCTGTCTCTAGGTGACTAGACCTTGTCAATTTCCAGCCCCCAGTCACAGCAATGAGAGGTGTGCCAAGGCCCACAGGATAATACCCAGTGGGAAGAGAAGTCTGTTTGCAATGCCTCGGCTGATGGGAGGCTACAGAACCAAAGAGGTAAATAGAGGTAAGAAGAGTACCCCCAAAAGTTAAAACTGCAGCTGCTTTCACTTCTGGATACTTGGAGCACAGTCTAGATGTGGTGTGTGTACTTTTACTCAAGTAGTTTTCCAGAGGGGCATCAGTGACTTGTACTTAAGTACACACCCTCCCCCCAGCAGATACCTGTACTTTAACTTTTTGGGCTCTTCTCCCACCTCTGGTAAATGGCACAGCCCGTGGAATCCCTCACGCCAGCGCCACAAGGCTGCCATCCCACCTGGTTAGCAACTGTGATTGTACAGCAGTTGAACCGAGAAGTCACACGCCTGCAGCCCCTGGCCAAACCAGGAAGTCGGCGTGGGCAGACCCGCTGCTCTGGGCGAGAGGGGGAGGAGAACAGAGGGAGAAGCAGAAACAGCTTTTACTTTAGCTGGTCATGGAAGCAGAACAAAAATGAATAGAAAAGCACCCGCTCTTCCCCTGGCCCTGCCAAGCAGTTCAGAATGCAGCTGCGCTTCGGCCACCTGCCCCTGGGTGACCTGTGTTTGCCCAGACCTACAATACCGCCCCAGGCAGCCCCCTCACAAACAGCCTCTCTGTTTCTCCCAGCCAGGCCACAGCCACAGCCAGACCCAAGGAGCTCATCAACCAGGCAGCTGCTAACGAGGTTGTTCACAATTCACGTCTGCCTTGGAAACGCTGCTCCGAGCCACCAACGCAATCCACAATTCAGCTCCACTGGGCCAACCCCCCCTCTGGTGCAAATCAAGGCCAGCTTGCCAACATCAGTGAAGCAACACTGATTCACACCAGCTGGGGAATCTATCCCCAGCAGAGCCTGCCTGTTTACCCCCACTGGGAATCTGACCCCAGTGGAGCTACAGCTGGTTTACACCAGCTGAGGATCTGGCTCCCACAAAATAACATCCATTAACACCACCAAAGCATCTCTGGATGGCTTGAGGCAGTGGTTCTCAACCTGGGAGTCCGGAAGGGCACCGTGGAAAAAAAGATAAATAAAAATGATCATAGAAAATAAGTTTTACATAAATTGCAAAGTTACGATCAATAATTTCTTGCACTGAGATGTGCAAAGTGTTGTGATGTCAGAAATGACTGTGCATCATTTTAAATGTTAATTGTTTACATTTCCTCTCTCCTTTAATGACGTGCCTGCAGGGGCTAGCACTGGCTTTGATGGGGTTCTGAACTAGTGAAAAGGCTGGGAACCACTGGCTTAAGGAGCTAAATAAACCGGTTACAAAATCAAAATGCCAGCAACCGTTAGAGGCAACCAGCCCTGATGAAGTCCTGCAAGCAAAGGAGAAAAACTTCTGGAGACTGAAGGCAGAGAGGGACAGGGAGGCTGCTCCAACCAGCAGGTGCTGCACAGCACAAGGTCCTTGCTTCTACAGCAGAAAGATGGTGAACCGAGAAGGGATGAGAGGGCTTTGGCGAGCAAGGGATGAAAGAGGTGCTGGAGATAAGGCAGTGGGTGCAGAGCAGAAAGCTCTGTGGGACCAGCCAGAAGAGCAGACAAGTGCAACTGGGGACAGCTGTAGCGAGTCTGTGGAGGGGTTTAGAAGCACAGTAGGTGACTTGGAATCAGCGGTGGGAATTCTGCAGGACAGGGGCAGACTGCGCCTCTGAGCTCTGGCAGCAGGACACGGCACACCTTGAGCACAGGGCTTGGAACTCCCAGGCTGCATGGGAAGAGGAGGTTGCCCTCTACCGAACCCCTGAGCTTTCCTGACTGTTCCCCCAGCTGAGGGGCTGGCCCCAATCTCCATAGCTCTGCTCTCGTGCTGTATCTCCCGAGGAAGGAATGCCCATTTCCACCAGCCGAGGACACAGACTCCACATCAATCTTTTGTGCATATTCCAGCTCCATGCAGATGTTCTTTGCACCGAGCCGGCCTCCTGCTCCCCTTGGAGCCTGATGCAGACTCCCTATCTGCTGTGTGTGCCCTGACAAGCGACATGGAGTTTGCAGGCTCTTCTCTTTGCTCTGTGCCCGTACAGCGCCTAGTGCGGCCAGGGGCTGTTCCACCCACTGGGCCTTCCTACCGCCATGTCCTCATAGGAATCCCAGGCTCCACCACACCATTCTCTCATGCGCGGCCTGGGAGAAGGGGGTGCAAACACCCCCTCAAACCCATCCCTGTGCTCCTCACGCCCATGGGGAAAACGAACAAGGCTGTTCACTAGCAGCCCTCCCCCAAACCGCGGACCGAGACAAAAGCAACTGTACAGAAAGGAAACCGGCCCCTCCCCCACACCTCCCTTGCTCCCAAACAGAAAAAAAAAAAAGTCAGCTCAGCCCCCAAAGACAGCACATTCCTTTGCCTGCCAAAGGCTCATTGTGCCCTGACCCAGCCGCTGGCATTTGCAGAGCACGGCTAAATTCCCTTAACCCTCTGCAGGCAGCTTGGGCTTGGCTGTGCAGCACTGGTTCCAGGAGGGCTCCTCCTGACCCCTCACTGCCCCTGGCATCAGCCCTGTGCTAAGAGCCAGTCAGGGCTGGTGGGATCAGGGGAGGTCTTGTCTGCCCTTAGGGTCACAGCCAGCCCTATGGGGCTTGAGGTCTTGGATACCTCAGGGCAGCAGTCTTGCAGCTGCGTGGCATGAGGGTGACTCACCCAGGGATGTCCCGTTGCTGCTGGCAGGAAAGACCGTGAGATGGGAGGCTTCATCCCTGCTCCCCATCTCCTCTGAGTTTAACTGCCCTTCAGAAGGCAGCCAGCCAGCCAGCTGTACACCAGCCTTGCGGCCGTATCCATGTGTCACCTCTGCTCTGGCCCTTCCACCCTTTCGTCCTTTCTAATCCTGGCTTGTTGGCTGGGCTGGAGGTGCTGGGACTCGGATTCTGCGATTCATTGAAGTGCAGCAACCAAAATCTCACCGACCCGAGCCTCACAGCCCGGATCAGATCAGGCTGCAGGGCTGAAAACTGCGGTGGAGCCATTAATGCCTGGGGCTGGAGCCAAGGGTCTGACAAGAGCTCCCTGCAGAGCGCTCAGAGCTCAGCTGGAGCATCTACATTGCCATTAGCAGCCCTGAGAGCCTGAGTCAGCTGACGTGCGATGCCGATATGGATCTTAGTGTAGATGTACCCAGATCTACAACTATTTCCCTCTCCCCCACCCTTCGTCGATCAAGACCAGGAGCTTTTCAGGGTAAGGGCTCTCTCCCACTCTGCGTCTGTGCAGCACCTGACTCCCAGGGGACCCTCAGATCATCTTTGTGTTCTGTGTTTGCACCACCCCTGGCACCAGGGGTCCTTAGCCGTGACTTAGGTACTGTGGGACGACAAATATTTCACCCTACGGGTAAAGACAAAGTTGCCCCAAATCAGGAGACAGGGGACAAGTTTTGGCTCAGCTCACTACAGTGATCAGAGCCAAGAGGAAATTCAAATCCGGGTGGCCTTTAAAATCAAAACAGCGTCTGGACTTCCTGCAAATACACACACACTCCAGCCTCTCTCTCTCCCACAGCGCATAATTCAGACCCTCAGCTGCTGTAGGTTAGTTTTACCTCACTAAAGGCAACAAAGTAATGAGGGTTTATACCTGCTGGAGACCTTAGCCTGGTTTTTGCAGAGCTGGGCCAACTACAAAATACTCAGCTAAGTAGCGCAGGGCCAAATTCTGCTCTGACACCTGCCTACCCTCATTAGCCCAGCTGGGGTAAATCAATCCTGTGCTGCCCAATGTTGGTTTACCCCAGCTGCAGATCTAGCCCTTAGACATTTGAGCCTTGCACACCACAACTGAGAACCAAATTGATGCCCAGGCAGGTCTGACAAAAACCACCTGGGCTACAGACAGATTTCAGGCACTCATCCACCCCCAGCCAAGAACACTGCGAGAACCAGCCTTTTGTGTCGTCTTTCAGTGCTTCTGCTGCAGGGCCCTGGGAACGGCAGAAGCAGCACGAGAGGGCTGGTATTTAATCAAGATCCTGTCCTGCTACTGTGTGGAACAGCGGGTGCCCAATCTGCAACCCGGGGCAGCACAGCTAAACCCTGCAGCTGGCAAATGCAACACAGTTTAACTTCTCCAGTAATTCCTTGGGAGGCCATAAGCCATAAGGGTCACAGTGTTTCTTTGGTGGGGCTGCCATGGTGCTGAGCAGAGGAGTCTCTTTAAAAAAGTCCACAGTTCTAAGGTCAGCTGGGACCCACTCTGGCTGTTGAATCCCTGCCTCCTGCCAAGCACAGACTGCAGACTCGCTCCCCATTTCAGCTACGGTGAGGCAGCAGTGAGGACGGAAACCTGCCAAAACCAGTGGGGAATTGTTCCCATGGGCTAAAGTGTCTCATTCAAACACATGCACCAAAAAGCGTCAACGCCTCCGTCCTCCATCACAAGAGACTGCTTAAAAATAACTACCTGAAAAGGCCTTACAATTAATTCACACTATGGGACCTCTCTCACTGAAGCACAGAGCACAGATAGATCCGGCTCTCCATGCTTTGGGCTACATGCTGTCCTCACTTCCAGCTGTGCATCCCTGTTGAACAGGGCCAGAATCTGACAGCTTGTGCCCAAAGAGGGCTGGGGCTGTGGGTAGGTTCTCCTCCTCAGCCCCAGCTGGAGGGACTTTACAGCTGGGAGATCACATATTTGGCTGACAGAGAAAGGCTCTGGAGGCCCAATCCTGTTTTCAGACTGCACCATTCCCCAGGGGCGAGACTGGGCCTGTCCGCTCCTAAAGTCCTTTGGAAGCAGCAAACCAGCCAGCCAGTTCCCCCCACCCACACAAAATGACTTCTCCTCATGCAGCCTCGCCTCCCTGTAAGGGCTTTAGAAGCAGCCAGCCAGTCTCTCTCTCTCTCACACACATACACACACACCCCTTGCCTCCCTGCTTGGCGGTTGAGAAACCCTGCTGCAGCACGTCACAGCAGCGTGGGATCCTGCCAGGGCAGGGGTGCCTGCTGGCCTGGACTCAGTAGGGGGTCGGCATGAAGCAATTGTGTAGATATAATCAAGGCTCTGAGGCTGGCTGGGGTCTCCGGTTACTTACTCACCATTGAGTCAGCACCGCAAAGGATGGGGTGGCGGGGAGCAGATCCCCCAGAAGGTTTATCAGCCTCCTAAGCTTAAAGGAGCCAAAGCTGTTTTATTCATCTGCATTATTTGTTTTAAACCGACCTTTAAGGACCCTTCAGGACAGCTTGGCCACTAACATGGACATCCAGAGTTTGGATGTTAGGGTCACAGCAGGCTGTGGGGGGGAGGGGGTGGCACACGATTGGCAGGAACAAACCCGTCAGGCTCCACATTGCTATAACTAGGCTAATTGCTTTATAAACAGCAAAGCCCCCAACACACAAGATAATAGGGAGAGGAAAAGGGGGATTTCTCCTCCTTTCCCCAGCTGAGAGCCAAGTCACCAGTTTCGCCCTAAGGAACGCCCTGCCCAGAGCCAAAGGAGTGGCTCTCAAACCCTGGCTTCTCTGGGGAGTAAGGGCTGGCTCTAGGGGAAAGCAAGCAGGCCTGGAGCAATTCAAATACCAACAATATTATTTATTAAGCAATGACTTTCCCTGGGAAAGTCCCAATTCTTCCCATTCTGGAGCAGAGCTGAGAGTTCCCAGGAAAGCTCATTACCTAGCAGAAAGGGCTTCCAGGGGAGCAGCAAGGGAGACCCACTCCAGCCCCACTCCTCTGCCCTCCCAGGCAGGTGTTCACAGGGCTGCGAGTTACCACCTGGATCCCTTTGCCCCTAGTCACCCTGGGAGAGGAGATGGAGCAGTTTGAATCTTCTCTGGCTTCTATTCAAACACGTTGGGGCAGAGACTTCTGGCCCATTCTGGCCCTTCCCCTCCTTGGGGGGTGAATAGCTCAGTGGTTTGAGCACTGGCCTAGAAACCCAGGATCGTGAGCTCAGCCCTAGAGGGGGCCATTTAGGGATCTAGGGCAAATAGAAAGAAAATGGGAAGGTGCTTGGTCCTGCCAAGAGGGCAGGGGTCTGGAGTCAGCGACCTCCCAAGGCCCCTTCCAGTTCTGAGAAGTGTATCTCCGCATCCGACTACTCCAGGCCCTGGGAAAGCATCTCCCCCACCCGCTTACAAAACCAGCCCGCGCCTCCAGCCCGCACAGGAAAGCACTGGGAGAGCTTCCCACAAGCCCAGCTCAGACCTGACTCAACAGGGCGCCTTCAAGCCGGGCGCCGGCGTGTTCTTGGCCAGGTCCTGAAGGCGAACCCAAGTGCACGTAACCCTCCTCCCACCCCCCACAACGGGCCTCGCTGCTCTGTGCACAGCGCCGGGCACCGCGGCTCCCACAACCCCCCTCCTGCCGGGCAGGCGAGGAAACCAAGCCAGGCTGGTGCCTCTGTTGTGAGCCTGGGTCTCCTCCCGCCGCCCGAGCGCAGGGTGAAATTAACCAGAGTGGGGACAAGCCCTCTCCTTACCTTCCCCGCTTGGCGCCGAGCTCCTGCCCCCCCGGCTCCCTCCAGCTCTGCCAGCCCAGACGGCGGAAACTTTCCCTGGGAACTTCAGCCCCGACCCGAGGTGTGGTTCTGCCGGATGAGTAAGAAGCTGCTCGGGTTACAACACGCGGGTTGTTAAATAGGCTGCGCGCTCGCCGGGCGCACAGCGCCGACCCTGGCCAGCCGCGGGCGTTGCACCAGCCCGGGGAGGATGTCAGAGCTTCTCCCTGGTGCTGGCCGCGTTAACTCTTAGCTGCCCGAGCTCCTGGCCAGAGGGAGAAACACACTTGTCCAGCCCAGTGGTTCCCAGCTTGGGATCCGCGAGGGTATTGCAGGGGGTCGGTGAAAAAAAGAAAAGGTAAATAAAAGTTAGAACTGTCAGAGAGGGAGCCGTGTTAGTCTGTAGCTTCGAGAACAACAAGAAGTCTTGTGGCACCTTATAGATTAACAGATATTTTGGAGCAGAAGCTTTGGTGGGCAAAGACCCACCTCAACAGATGCATCTTCTTGTTGTTCTAAAAATTAGAAAATAAGTTATAAATAAATTGCAGTTACCAGCGATTCCTATTTTCCAGGTGCAAAGTCGCCATCAAGTCTTAGTTTTAATTTGCAAAGTTGCCATCAGTTCCTCTTTTTAAATTGCAAAGTTGCTGTCCATTCCTATTTCTCAATTAAATATTTTCCCATCATGGTTTTAAGGGCTGTGGGGAAATCTAGGTTGGGGTTTTCTTTTTCCTTGAGTGAGGCGTGTGCAGCGGCTAGAATTGGCTTTGATGGTCTGCAAATGGTTTGGGGGTCCGTGAATGGTTTGGTGGGAGGGTGGCTGGGGGTCAGCACTAGTGAAAAAGTGGGGAACCACGGAGCTAGTCAGTTTCTTAGGGCCAGAGATTGGGTTTTATTTAGAAGGTCTCTGATTGTAGGGGCCTGGCTCAAAATAGAAGCCTGTCCTGTCCTCTGTCTGCTTTGTTGACTTGAACTGAGCTTGGCTGAGCCACTGGCTGGTGGGTTGCCCAAAGCTGGAATTAAAGGCCATGTTTTCAAAAAGAAATGGAGATGTGGGTTCCCAGGAGAAGCTGTTGGAAACAGTGGCTAGTATGTCCTGAAGATGACCCCTAGCAAAGCGGGGGAAAGAAGCTTGGGGTTTAGGGAACAGGGTTCTAGCCAATCTTCCCTGGAAGCTGTGGGCGGCTGCCCAGAAGAGATTTGGGTGTTGCCCAGCTGATTAGTATAGTACCCATGGCCACCCAGAGTGGACAGCACTAATTTCTATGGGGGATGCACTTCCACACATGCCTTGGTGCACATAATAAAATTTATTCTGCCCCAGGGTGGAAAAACTCAGGGGGACCGCTGGCTTGCTGGGCAGTCTTAGAGATGCTGCTGTGCATTTGTGTCTCAGTTCTCCCACTGGGATTGTGAGACTTAAGCTCTGGGAACGCTTTTGCATATGGGTCAGCAGGGGTCTGGTCGCTTGGGGGAAGCGAAGCGTGAGTAGCATCGTTGCTAAAAGCAGGCCTGAATTTGTTTCACTGTCCTGGTCTGAAAATAAATTCTTTAATGTGCATTAAGTCCTTGGAGAGGTCCTGGATACGTGGCCTGGAGGAGTCAAGAGGGAACAAGACCTGGCACACCACTCTGTCCAGGTCGACAGACACACTCTGACTAGAAATCACATTGTGGGTGTTGTGGCTCCGGAAGGGGCACAGGGTAGCCACCTGGGCCTGGACACGGGGTCAGCTGGGCATATACTCTGGTGGCAAGTTATCCTGCAAAGTCCACTTGGCTGTTTTTGGCATGCCAGCTTGAGCAGAACCAGCAGGGTGCTGTGCTTCCCCTTGTCAGGACACTTGCCTTGGGCATTTGATTCTGGGCCTCAGTTTCCCCACCTGCAAAGTGGGTGAAAAACAAGCATGTTTGTACAAAGTTTAATAAGGCCAGAAGGGTTCTTGTGACTTCCTGGGCCTGATTTTCTCTTGCACCTCAGACAGCCAGTGCAAAACAGACGTTACACGGTCTTATTCCTATTGCACGGGTGCAAATCAGCATCTCTAGCTCTTCTTTTGAGTAGATCTCAAAGCACTTTATTAGCTTCATTTTACAGACAGGGAAACTGAGGTATGGAGAATTTTTATTTTTCCCCTTCTATCCCGTCCACATTCTGCCCTCACCTTGACCCCGGCCTCCTCCCTGACCAGCCACTGGATGTCAGTGGACGTTAGGGGCTGTATGTCCAGGCATAGGGATTGTGTCACATGGGCTCTGGCCTTTCAAGGTGAGTTGGGCCTGTCCTTTCCCGTGATTAACCAGGCAGCTGGGGCTGCCCAAGTGAGTATCAAAGCCAGCCGACATCTCTGTTGAAGAGATGAGCTCCAGGGAGCAACCGGGGGGTGGAGGGGGGGGCAGGTGAAGCAAAGAGAGAGATCTAGGTGTGCCTGCAGCTTGCTTGGTACGAATTTCATGGTTTAAGACTCCAGGGATGCTCTGATGGAAGGGGATTGTTTTTCTCGTGCTGGGAGAACAGGCCAGCAGCTTCTAGCTGCGAAAAGCAGCTGGCATCTTGGTAGTATGGCTTCTATAATTATCTCACTCTAGTTCAGTTCTCCCTGGAGACAAGCCCTGCTGTCCCCCAGGAGAAGATGTGCCTTGGCATTTCACATTTCCTGCATGAATAATCTCAAGGCTCCATCTCCCCCATGTGGGCCTTGGGAGCTTCCTTGCAAAGCAGAATGTATCATTACCTCGTCGGACAGCTGCAGACCTTGGGCCCTCGTTGTCGCTGGGCGTGAGAAACCCAGCCTTATTCCATGGCTGGAACTTTGTGACAATGCAGCCGTTCCACTACAACCTGTCCTGAGACGTTCAGAGCCTTGCTTCTGGATTGAGCTAAGAGCGTGTTAACAGCCTTGGGGCTGGCACAGATTGGCTGGCTCCATGGGAACTGCAGGCTATCGCTCTGCACTTGCGTAAGAATCGTGCTAAGTGGGCCTACAAGACATCCCTGAGCAGGTCTCAGAGCAATCTCCTCCTCTGATTTGTTTCCATCGCAGAAGCTCAGCTTCCACTCCTCGTTAATTTCATTAATTTTGCAGCAGCAAAATGCTTTTTCGGAATGAATTATGGAGCAGCTTGGGGATTGGCTTACATAACGCACAACAAACTCTCTTTCTTGGCCTGTTCTTTCTCTCTCTCATCCCACTTCTGCCCCCAATTTATTTTCTCAAGAAGGATTAAAGGCATAGATTCGACAGGTCCAGACGTTTGCAGTCCTCTTGTGGGAGCAGCAGTGCCAGGAGATTCAGTAGCAGATCGGGGGCGGATGGAGAGAACGGCCTGAAACAGCTCCCCATAAATCTGTGGGGGCTGAATCCCTGTGCGGTCCCAGGCTGTCGCTTCAGAGAACAAGCCAAGACGTCTCTTTCAACTTAAAGCGATGCTGCTGTCTCCTCAGAATTACAGCTGGGAGAGCCTAGAATTGGGGCTGTTTCACTCACCCTCCTTGGCCATGTACGATCGCTCTCTGCACCCTCACCTTCACGCTGTGCTCAGGCTCACGGTCGGGGTTTCCAGGGATGGCTCCTTCTTGGGAAAGTCTCACAGTATAACAGGCCTGGATGGGGATAAAACAGAGGGAAATGCCCCTTGCAGCACTGTGTCCCACTGCCCGACTCTCTGATCACCAAGCCCTTAGCTGGGGCTGGCTGGGAAACAGTTGTGGGGTTTGTTCCCCAGGAACAACAATTCAGCAGAAAAGTTCTCATTTGGGAGTATGTGTGCACATGCTAGGGGGATCCGTGGCTTTTTGGGGTTTGCTGAAAAACTGAAAACCCCCAAATCCCAAACTGTCTGACAAAGGCAACTGATTTTTTAAGGAGAACCTCAAACCTTCTCTCCAAAATGGACATTTCCAGGGGCGAGTGCTGTTTGGATGAAAAAGCTATTGAAGCAGGGGGCTGGACTCGACAACCTCCTGAAGTCCCTTCCAGCCCTTGGAGTCCCTGAGTCTGTGACTTTTTTTAATCAGGAGTGTAACCTGCCCATCTAGGGATGTGGGTCACTGTCCCCTGTTGTGGCACCTGGACCACTTACTGAGCAAAAGAATGAGCTTCATCTCCAGCCTTAGCTGGGAGCCAGCTGTCTCTTAACTCAAACTGAGTCTCATACACTAGGTTCTGGGCTCAAGTCTGCCTCTGGATAGTTACAAATAGACTATTTGTTAGTGCTCTCTGTCCCCCAACCCTGCCCAGAAGCATTCTTGCTGCAATCTGTAATGTGACCAACTATTCCACAATCAGAGCTTGGGATTTTACAACTATGTATCTCCGGATGTTCATTGTTAGGAGTTGCTTTAGAAGCATAAAAAGCTCTAAAGTGGGCCCAGGCTTCCTGTCACGCTCAGGAGAATAAAAAGCTCTCCCTGCCCCCTTATGGAAGTCCAGAGCCAAAGACTTGCCCTGACTAGGTAATTCTTGTTTTATGCCGGTGTCTCTCCACAGATTTCGATTACGATTGCCAACTTTCTAACAGCTGAAAACCGACCACCTTGCCCCGCCCCCTTCCCCGCCTCTTACCCCCTGGGGCTCCACCCCCTGCTCACTCCACTCCCCTCTTCTCTCACTTGCTCTTTACACCACCCACTCCCGCTCACTTCCTACTCTCCTGGGACTCACTTGCTGTCTGCAGAGCCCAGTTGGGAGGAGCTGACACAGACCCTCTGCACCAGAGGTGGAAAAAACTACCCAAGAGGTTACTTGAGTAAAAGTGCAGCTGCTTTCACTTCTGGATACTTGAGTACAATCTAGATGTGATGTGTGTGCGCTTTGACTCAAGTCATTTCCCAGAAGGACACTGGTAACATGTAGTCTTCCCCAGCCTTACGAGGGTAATTTGTTCCTGAAAACCCCCTCTTAGGGCGAATTCTCCTAAGTTGAAAACGTAATTACCATGAATTTCAATTTGAGAAAATTTTATGCATTCCTGAGCCCCCAAATTTACACCCTTTTATGCTAAAACAACACCGAATCCCATTAAAATGAACATAATTACTTCAATAGTTAACTTTAGTTATCATAACACAACCTAACAAGGCATTTTCCCTTCATTAATTACTCTATAATATGGCTGTTTCCCTGCTTTTGGGGGGCTGTCCCAGGTGCAGAGACAGGGCTGCGAGACGAACAGAAATTGAAGAGTGCCTGGGAGGGGGGCGCAAAGCTGGGTAGCTTCCCACGGCTGCAGAAGTGGGGCAGGTGCAAGGGGGTGGGCAGGGCAGAGCAGGGCATGGGGAGGCAGCCCGGCCTGAGCGCAGCTTAGGTTAAGCGGGGAGGGGGCAGTGCCAGGGGGCTGGCTGCATGGGGAGCTAGGCAGGCACAGGGGTCTCCGGCTAGCGAGGGGCGATGCCTCACTCGTACGGGGCTCCGTGGCGGAGATGCCCCGCTGGCGACAGCCGAGGCGGCAGCGGCGGGCGAGCCAGGCGCTAAATGGGACAGAATGCCGCAGGGGGCGAGTGGCACCCAAGGCACAGCTGTGCAGGGTGGACGGTGGCGGTCTCCTAGCATCCTGGGGGAGCGAGCAGCAACAGCGGGGCCGGGATGGACTGTGCGCCCAGCAGCCACGTTTCGCAGAGCAGCGTGATCTACTGCGGGGACTCGGACGAGTCTACCTCCCTGCACCGCACCGCCACCCCCCTGCACGGCCTCTTCATCAAGACCAATGCGGCAGACTCCATCCCCTTGGTGCTCACCTACCAGAGCCGCCAGCCTCTGCCCGGCCCCGGCCCACGCCGCCAGGAGCACAGGGAGCCCGTGTCCGCCGGCCGGGCCGCGCTGCTGCTGCAGCACTGAGGGGGCGACCCAGACCAGCCACAGCAGTGTCAAGGTAAAGGCAGGGGTGGGCCAAGGTGCCCGGGGCGGCGGCTCCACGGATGGGCACTGTCCCCTCCTCTCCTGGCTCTGGAGGTGGGCGCCAGCTGTTGGGGGCTCTGGGAAACTGCACCAGGTGCTGCGGAGAGGTGTGCCGGGCAGGCAGCAGCTGTGGGCAGCCGTTGCCTGGTGCCGCGGCCTTTCTCCCGCTGCAGGGCGGCCGGGTCCCGCTGATTCGCAAAATCCAAATCAGTCCTCATAAATGCGAAGAAATGCCTCCGAAGCCGAAGTAGGGGTGTTACGTGAAACTCCTCGTAAAGTCGAATTCTCGTAACCCGAATGGGTGTATCTCGGGGTATGACTGTACTTAAGTACACCCCCCCCCAGCAGCTGCACTTTTACTCAAGTAACTTTTGGAGTACTTTCCCCACCTCTGCTGTGCACCTGTCCCAAGTCAGGCACAGCAGGGCAGGGCGGGACACAGCTGTACATGGTGGGGGTCAGTCCCTGGAGCAAGGGGGTGGGGAGAGGTTGGTCATGAGGACAAGAGACCAGGGCTGGGGCAACTGGAGCACAGAAGGGCAGGAGGGGAGGTTGGATCCCCTCCCTCCAGAAGCAGCACCTACCTCATGGAAGCCAGTTACCGCTCACTGTTAGGCTTAATCAGCTGCGCTGGAGGCAGCAACTCCCTGTGGCCCCAGCTGCAGCTGCTGTTTTTCCCACCTCCTGGTGGCAGAGGCCAGTTACTGCTCCCAACCAGAGTTTACGTGCCCAGCCAGTGGCTCTGGCAGCATGTCGCCAGGTTCCCTTTTCCACTGACCAGCCGCATCGCAGCCGAGTCCTGCTGGGACAACCCGAGGGTGTGGCTAAACTGCAGTCCAAGCCGGGAGTGCTGCTCAGGAATACCTCTCAGAACTAGCTTCCCCCGTACCGGGGTGGCTACCTATAGCTGTGGAGATGCAGGGCTGGTGAGCTGGTCTGCAGCCCCCCGCCCCCGGGCCCAGACATTCTTTAGCTTAACTTTCCCCCAGATCCCCGCTCTGCGGGGGAGGTTCCATCCAAAGCTGCCTCATGGCCAGATCATCAGGAATGGGGGGTAAATCACAGAAGGGGAAGAGAAAAGTTCTGATATCAATCACTGGAACACAAGGAGGCTCCCGTCTGGCCTAGTCAGGTTGAGTGCTGCACAAATACAGAGTGAGAGACGATCCCTGCCCCAAAGAGCTTCTGATCTAAACAGGTAAAGGGTGGGAGGGGAACTGAGGCGCAGAGCTGGGGAGTGATTAACCTAGGGGTTGGCAACCAAAATAGCAAGAGGAGCCATTTTTCCAATTCAATAAAAAACTCAGTAATTCAAGAGCCACAATGTATGTGTGGATGAGATGGTCCTTAGTAAATAACGTCAAACCAGACTTTTTGTAGCCCCTATTTTAAGAACAGCGCACACAATGATTTGTAATGAAGGACACGTTTTCTGGAGGACGTTCACAATTTTTTTTACATATTCTATTTCCTCACACTTGAGGTGTGTGTTTGTACCACTGTCTTCCTGACTGTCACTCCCGAACCTTCTCTCTCTCTCTGGAGGAAGCTGGGGAAGTTATCCAATGTTTCAAGATCATGTACCGTTTGCTATTTAGATACGAGCTGTTCATGGTTGGGCTTTTAGACATTCGCTGTGTATCGAAAATAATCAGGAGGGTTTTTTTTTATTTTGCAATTATAGCATCGGGAGCCACAAAGAAATCCTTAATATGGCTCCAGAGCCACACGCTGCAGACCCCTGGTAATCCAAGGTCACCCAGAAGGTCTGTGGTAGAGTTTGGCGGAGACGCATCATCTGCTGGGTCTAAGTCAGCGGTTCCCAATCTTTTCAAGACAGGGACCCCTCCTGACAATTCAGTAAGACTTTGTGACCCAAAGCATTCAAAACAGTGGTTGTGGGGAGGTTCTGTACTGGGAAAAATGCACCCCCACTTCCCCAGCTTAAACCCCTCTCGGCCCCAAAATGCCCCCCCCACACCTATCTCAGACAAGCTCAGTGCACTGCCGCTGCTGCTCCTTTGTTGGGCCACTGCCTCCTCCTCTGCATGGCTCCCCCCAGCCTGCCTACTCCCTTTCCTCATCTGCACTGGGTCCCAGTTCAGCAGCAGGGCCAAATTCTGACCCCTTTGTGGTGCCTGAGTGGCCCTGCCAGCATCTCAGAGAACCTGACCCAGAGCGTGCTGGGAAAGGGTGCCTGCTCAGGCGCTCATCTCTGGTCCCAGCCAGGGGAGGATCTGGGAAATGCGTCTCGGGCTGCTCTTTGGGCTAGGCTGGTGGCCGCTCCAGGCCCGACAGCCTTGGCACATCAGGAGACATGAGCATCACCCCTCCATTGGTGTTGGCTTCTGGGAAACCCCTCCTTTGTCAACAGCCAGCAGCCCTAAAGCCCAGCTCTCTGGCCATCAGAGGCTTAGCCAGGGTAGGTCCCTTCCAGCACCTCTCTTCTGCCATCTATGAGTCTGCTCTGTGCATCCCTGAAAGCTGACGGAGAGACAAATGTTTCTCCCCTCACCGATCAGTCCTAAAAGCCCCCCAACAAGGCAGCTCTCTGTCCTGCTGCTATAACTCATTGCTGCTGAGCCCTGGCGGATAATAGAGCATGTGCTTCGGTTCTCATGTCAGATGCCCTCGGGCACAGGCTCCTTCCCCCTCTCGTCACTCTGGCATGGCAGGATCACATCACCCACTCCAGCCTCGGGGCGAATTTGTGGGCTTGGTGGAGGCAGCCGTTTCAAGGCGAGTGGAAGAAGGCACTCGTGGTGGATGCTGATCGGTTGTTCTCTACATCCACTGAGGGGAAGACAAGGCGGAATCGTCTCCGTTTACAGCAAGGGAGATTTAGGTTAGTGTGATGGGCCCATTGCCCTGCAGCAGAATGAAAAGGGTTAAAACAGCCTTGGCCCAGGCCTGAGTCTGGGAGCCAATTGGGAGAAGGTTTGTGGCAGCCAATCAGAGCCCAGCAGGGTTGTATAAAAGGATGGCTGGCCAGAAGGGGGTTGTTCTTGCTGCAGCTCTTGTGGGAGGTGGGCTGTGCTGGGGGGTGAATATAGCTGCCTGGTAGCCAGGGGTACCTGTGTGAGAGAAGTGCTGGGGGAAGGCATTAAGAGACAGGGCAGCTTAAGCCTGAATAAACCTTGGGCTGAGATGCCTCAACAGGGCCCCACAGAGGTGCTAGGGCTACAGAGGAGCAGCCAGAGCAGGAGAAGGCTGACCTAACTTCCAGCATAGCCAGCACTAGCTTGCTGGAAGAATTCTTCTGTTGACTGAGCTATGACCTTTTGGGGAGGGGGATTAACTGCAGATGTAGGAGAACCCCTCTTGTTGGAGTAGGTCCTGCTTACGCTACAGTGGTGCTACTGTAATGGTGTAGCTGTAGCATTACCAGTTATTTTGCTAGGAGCGCGGTGAAGCTCTAGAGCACGAATCTCCATCACTAGAGGCTTTTAAGTCCTGGCTTGACATAGTCATGGCTGGGATGATTTAGTTGGGGTTGGTCCTGCTTGAAGCAGGGGGCTGGACTCGATGACCTCCTGAGGTCCCTTCCAGCCCTAGGATTCTATGATTCTGAGGCAGCAGGTCTGCACCCATCACACCAATGGTGAATGGCCACTCCAGACTGTAGCTTGCCCCTGAGGTAAGGGGATAGAGGTGACTGGCTGTAGATCACTGAGGCACAGGCGATTGGGATTCCCCAGAGGAAAGGGCACCGTGGTGAGGGAGGGACGGGGTCAGGCTGAATGGTGGCGAATGCACAAAATGCCAATAGCGGGCGAGACGCTGGTGGGAGAAGGTGCTCTGAGCCTGGAAGAGCTAATTCCTGGAGTGGCCAGCAGGAGGCGCTGTGGCAGAGTCATGACTGTTACAGTCAGCTATCAGGAGAATTTTTCCAGCTCTGCGGGAAGTTCTGCTCTGAAAAGGGTTCCCAGGGAGGTCACCCAGCAGGCTAGGGACAGGAATAGCACCCAGGTCTCCACCCTGTGCACTGTCCACTGGGGAACACTGCCTCCATAGCAGGGCACCTCCCCACTGCACACATGTAGTGTGGTATCTGCTGAGCAACTAGCACAGGTAGTGAGGTTGAGAGAAGCCATTTCCTGATGCCCTTCGAGAGCAGGTAGCTTGGATGTCTCCTGCTGTACCCATGGATATGGACCCAAGAGCTTAGGGCAGCATGGGCCTGGCTGCTGTGGTGGAGGAACCAGTCGTGCCATGGCAACAGCCAGCGCTGTACTGGACGAGTGGCAGAAGCTCCCTGAAAGTGGGTGGGGTGCTAGTGCATGAACCCTGGCCCCGCCCCCTGCACTGCCACTTCTCCCGAGGACCCCATCCATTCCCCAGAAGCTGTGCCCTGCTCCTTCTCTCCAAGTCCCCGCCCTGGTGCTGCCCATTCCCCACAACCCTCACCCACGTACCACCTCTTCCCCACCAAATGATGGGGCTGTGGCTCCCTGTTCCTACACCACTGTTGTCCCTGAAGGCTGAGCACTTGGGTGGCCACCTAGGAGAGATGCAGTGCCACTCAGCTGATGAGCAGAGCACCCACAGCTGGCAGCATGTGTCTACTGGTGGTGCACATCCACACAAACCTTGGTGCATGTAACAAAATTTATTCAACACTTGGGTAGGAAAATTAGTGGGTACATTGCCTTGTGGCTCTGGATCCGTAAGGGATCTCCTGATAGCTCACTTGGTCCCTTGCTGGTTGGAAGTACAAAATTCTGCTCTAAATTTTCCTTCTCCTTGGTTTATCCCATCCAACCTGAATACTCCTGATCAGGTTCCCATGGGGTCGGTCATTCAGTCTCAGCCAGGGGAAAAACACAGGAGAAGAAAGCTCCTTGACCTGCTTGGAAAATACTAGAGAAAAGATTTTGGGGACTTTCCATAGCAATGTTCTCATACCTGCTAGGCTGTGCAGTTTCTCCTCCACCCTACCCGCAGCTGGGTGAACATGAGACTAAAAGCATGTCCATCTGGGGAAAGAGATGATGCCTCCTTGCTGCTGTTCAGGCTCTGAGATAAGTGGATATGAAAGTAAAAACACTGAGACAGAAATAGGCAGTCTGCAAACCTAGTGTAGGGGGAGCTTGGCTCTGACAGGCGTTTACGTACAGGTTGAACCTCTCTAATCTGGAATTCTCTTGTCTGGCAACACCCATAATCCAGCATGATTCTAGTTAGCTGGACAACCACTTATCATGGGTTTGGCCAAGCTTCCTGCACTCCCATAAAGTTTGTTTCCAGCCACCAGTCCTGGCTTTCAGGATACTGTGCTGTTATATAGCTGTAATTTACCCCTAAATGTCTCTTGAGAGCCCAGTAAGCAGTGGAAGTGTTGATAATGTGCTAGACAACATGGGCCTCCCATGATCTGGCAAATTCTCTTGTCTGGCACTGGTCAGGTCCTGAGGGTGCTGGATGAGAGAGAGGCTCAACTTGTACAAACAGCAAGAGGAAAACAACTGCTCTGGAGGGCCCAGAGGATAACTGTAACCCAATGCCAAAATATAAGGGCAGTGATAGATTGATTTTATATCCTCAGTCATTTATGGGAGCTGGAACAATGCAGTCTTATTGGGTATGGGACCTTCTGTTCTGTGTCCTGAGAACGTCTTTTGAGTTAATTGCTCCCTCACTGAGCTGGAGCAGATCTGGAGGGATTAGCAGGCCAGTTTCCTTGTTGGAGCAGAAATCAATGGTGCAGAGTCACATACTTGCTTAGTGTCATTAGTTTATTCCCCAAATAAAGAATTTGGGGCCCTCACTAGAGAGAAGATGTGGGCAAATTGGAGAGAGTCTGGCAGAGGGCAATGAAAGTTAGGGGGCTGGGACATATGACATATGAAGAGAGGCTGAGAGAACTGGCCTTATTTAGTTTGCAGAAGAGAAGAGCAAGGGGGTATTTGATAGCAGCATTCAACTTGCTGAAGGGGGGTTCCAAAGCTCATGGAGCCAGGCTGTTCTTTCTGTCATCTACCACCAATGAGGAGCAATGGTCTCAAGTTGCAGAGGGGAGCTCTAGGTTGACTGTTAGGAGAATCTAGTTCACTGGGAGGGTGGTGAAGCACAGGAATAGGTTACCTGAGGAGGTGGTGGAATCTCCATCCTTATAGGTCTATAAGACCAGACAACAAGGTCCTGGCTGGGATGATGTAGTTGGGATTGGCCCTGCTTTGAGCAAGTGGTTGGACCTGATGACCTCCTGAGGTCTCTTCATACACTAGGACTCTATGAGCTGAGTTGAGAAGGGACCAGAACATTCAGACAAGATCCTCTTCCTAGATCCAAAGCCAGAAAGGGCCATTGGGGTGATCTTGTTTGATCTGCTGCATCACACAAGCCAGGCACCTGCCCCGAGACAATTCCTGGAGCAGAGTTTTAGCAAAGTGGCCCATCTTGATTTAAAAGTGGTCCACGGTGGAGACTCCACCAATTGTTCCGATGGTGAATCACCCTCCCTGTTCAAAACACCAGCCTCCTTTCCAGTCTGAATTTGCCTAGTTTCCTTTCCCAGCTCCTGGAGTGTGTCAGACCTTCATCTGCTCAACTGCAGAGCCCACTGGGAAACATTTGTTCCCCAAGTTGCTACTCGCAGAGAGTGATCAAGTCAGGCTGTAACCTTCTCTTTGTCCAGCTAAATAGACTGAGCTGCTGGAGAGAGAGGTGGTGGAATCTCCATCCCTAGAGGTTTTTAAGTCCCGGCTTCACAAAGCCCTGGCTGGTGTGATTTAGATAGAATTGGTCCTGCTTCAGGCAAGGGGCTGGACTCTCCTGAGGTCTCCCCCAGCTCTAGGATTCTGTGATTCTATGAAGCAGGTTTTCTAATTAATCAGGCTCATGGCCCTTTTGCTTTCCTCTCTACGGCTTATCAGCACCCTTCCTGACCGGGTGACACCAGAAGCAGACGCTGGGCCCCAGCAGCGGTCGTACCAGTACTAAACAGAGAGGTAAAATCACCTCTCTGCTCCCATAGAAGATCCCTGCACTTGGGACAGAAGAATCCCAAGCACTGTTGTACGCTGGGGACCAACTGGCTAAGCAGCAGTACAGCAGAAGGGGACCTAGGGGTTATAGTGGATGAAAGGCTGGATACGAGTCAACAGTGTGCCCTTGTAGCCAAGAAAGCCAATGGCATATTGGGGTGCATTAGGAGGAGCATTTTGAGCAGGTCTAGAAAGGTTGTTGTTCCCTTCTATCTGGCACTGGTGAGGCCATATCTGGAGTGCTGGGTCCAGTTTTGAGCACCCCAGTACAGAAAGGATGCGGATGTGCTGGAGCAGGTTCAGCGGAGGGCAACAAAAATAATTAAGGGACTGGAGCACATGACATATGAGGAGAGGCTGAGGGATTTGGGCTTATTTAGTTTACGGAAGAGAAGACTGAGGGGTGATTTAATAGCAGCCTTCAACTTCCTGAAGGGGAGCTCTAAAAGGGACAGAGAGAACCTGTTCTCAGTGGTGATGGATGGCAGAACAAGGAGCAATGGTCTGAAGTTACAGAAGGAGAGGAGTAGGTTGGATATGAGGAAAAACTTTTCACCAGGAGGGTGGTGAAGCACTGGAATGTGTTACCTGGGAGGTGGTGGAATCTCCATCCCTAGAGGTCTTTTAAGTCCCAGCTTGACGTAGTCCTGGCTGGGATGACTTAGTTGGGGTTGATCCTGCTTGCGGCAGGGGGCTGGACTTGGTGACCTGCTGAGGTCCCTTCCAGCTCTGTGATTCTATGATCCCTCTGTTTATGCCTCCCAGGATCACGTATTACCCTTTGGCCACAGCATGGCACTGGAAGCTCCAGGCTCAGCTGGTTGCACCTCCGTCCCTGCTTCCTGGGAAAAAGCCCCCCACCCTGTACGTACGGCCGGCGGGGTGATAGGTGGAGGGGCATGGTCATGTGCCCCCCCCACAATGCAGTTGGGGGACAGGCAATGTACAGAGACCTGATGTGAGGCAAACACCTCTGGGGGAACAACTAGTGGGGCTGGCAGCAGGGGTTGGCCCTACCACCCCACTTGCTGCCAGCAGCAGGCAGGGGAGCAGCACGGCTGAGAGCTGGGGGAGCAGGGCAGGTGTGGGGTGTGTCGCTCCACTCCTCACCCCCACCAGTGAGTTGTGGGGGCCTGACCCCTGCTGCCAGCACCTGGCATCCTGCTAATGCCCCCAGGCCTCATTGCTCGGAGTCAAATGGGGAGAGGGCAGAGCAGGGGAGGGGTTGCAGACGGGGCACCTTACCTCCTACCAACAGCTCTCTCCCAGGGTAGGGCTGGGGGGGAGCTCATGAAGCCAAGTCCCCTTGTGTCCCTCCCCAGCAGTCACCTCTGCTGACCAGCAGTTTTGTTCCCAGGTGCATATTTTTTTTTTCAAACCCCATCATAACCCATCCGGATGGCTCAATCCCACCGAAGCTCCCCCAGACCCTACCATTTTTCAATGCCCGGTGTCTGCAGCCGTGAAGCAGGTAGAAAGGGAAAGCATTGAAGCTGCTCAGCATGCTGCAGAGGGACCCTGCCTCCCATGATGGTTTCATTTGAAAATCCTATTGTCGCAGAACGCCACAGCAGCCCTAAAACCTTCTGCTGAGAGCCAGTGTGCAGCTGAAGCCTTCAGCCCCGTCCCCTGCCCCATCTCTAATCAAACCTGGGTGAACTGCTGACAGAGCAGAGCCTTCCTACAGCTGAATCATCAGCCCACCAGCCTGGGGAGGAGGGGTAATTGATCTGCCTATATAGGAGGGGCTGCATTGCGGAGCCAGACACACGCGCACACAGACAAAAGACAGGCAGAAAATTCTTGCTGGCCGACCTGCCTGACGCGCAGAAGACACTCCCTGCCCAAAGACGACCCCATCTGCTGGATTAGCAGCTTCTGGATCCAACCTTTCCCTTAAAACAGGTAACACAAGGCAACAGAAGCCTTCTAAAAAGAAATCTGATTCGCTTCAGGGGGACAAGGACGATAACCGGGTTCAAAAAGAACTAGATAAATTCGTGGTTAGGTCCATCAATGGCTATGAGCCAGGGTGGGCAGGAACGCTGTCCCTGGCCCCGTTTGCCCAAAGCTGGGCATGGGCGACAAGGGAAAGATCACTTGATTCCCTGGTCTGTTCATTCCCTCTGGGGCTCCTGGCGTTGGCCTCTGTCGGCAGACAAGATACTGGACTAGATGGATCTTCGGTCTGACCCAGCATAGCCGGTCCTTTGTTCTTATGTCTTGCTGAAGTGTAGGATACGGGTCTAACAGCCTGCAGAGGGTTTCCTGGGAAAGAGAAGAAATGGAACATATGTGATCATTTAGCACTGGCCTTTCACAGCTAGGCTAGAGGAGGCACCTGCAGATGGCACCTTACAATTCAGTCCATAAAGGTGGCCTTAGGTGTGAGGATGCGCTGCAGTGCAGAGGAATGTCTGATGGGTCAATTGCCTTTTACAATATCTGCCTCTTCTACATGTGTGTAGTTACCCTCCTCAGTGTTCCCTGTACGCTGAGCACTTGGGTGTCCACCCAGGAGAGATTCGGGGGACGCCTGGCTGTTTAGCAGAGCACCCCCAGCCAGCAGCTTGTGTTTCTGTGGGTGGTGCACATCTGCACACGCCTGAGTGCATAGAACAAAATTTATTCTGCGCATGGGTGGAAAAAATGAGCGGGCACGCTGCTCCCCTTCGTGATTTGGAGGCTGGCAGCACGGAGCGCGTTTCTAAACGAAGCAGCTTGCCCGCTGCTAAACGACGGCTCTAATTTTAGTCGTCTGCTGTCATCCTGCAAAAAAGAGAGCTGGAAATATCCCAGGGAGTGGCGTGCTATTTGAAAGCCTGCAGTTGTTCAGTTTAGGGATGGGAAGGGCACTCTGCCTTGCTTAGCCTTGCCGGGATGATTTGTTATTCTTAAATATAGAAGCCAACGGGTCCCCATGTCATTTGATGGGAATGTGGGTGCCCAGTCACAGGGGATGTTGGAAACCCATTGGAATTAAGCCTTGTGAGGAATCAGCCGAGAGTCAGGGGTATGTAGGTATATGGACAGATTGCAAAATCTAAGAAATAATCTTTGTTGCCCAGGACAGCAAGGAGCGAAGGAGACAATCCAGCCAGGGAAACGCCCAGCAAGGGCTGAATTCACATGGACTGGGGTCTCTGCAGAGTGGAGAGAAATGCATATTAATAAGATGGTATCAAAGGAAGGAGCAGGAACGGGGGAGGGGCTCTGCAGCAGATTCATCAGGGTGGGGCCGTTGCAGGAACCGTCTGGCGCCGCACACAATGGAGGGGGCAGCGTGAGATGTGCGGAGCAGCCGGCGGTAGGAGAGGCATGGCAGGGGGGCAGGGAGGCACGTGATGGGGGGAGGCAGCTCGTGATCCCAAAGCAGAGCTTTGTGGCCGCCAGTCGGCTGTGGGTTGGTCCTGATGCTGGACTCCCACCTGGAGGAGCAGGCAAAGGTGTGGTGGAAAGAGGAGGGAGAGCTTTGCTTTTAAGGGGACGTGGGCAGTTTGGCTGTGTGTGGACATACATACACATACATCACAGATAGACAGGCCTGCCCACGCAGGTACACACGCACTCACACACGCACGCGCACACACACAGACACAGACACACACACACACACACACTAATTATCCCATCTGTTCTTCTCAGCAGAAAAGCTCCAAGTGCTTTACTAAGGAGGTCAAGATGTCTTGTAGGGAATGGGCCATTATCCCATTTTGTAGATGAGGAAACTGAGGCAGGGAGCTGGGATGTGAACTCCCCAGCAGGCCAGTGGCCAAGGCAGGAGTAAAACGCAGATCCAGAGAGTATCACGCCAGTGCATTCCCCATTAGGGAACACTGTCTGTCCCTACCCACCCCTCTGCCTCTCTCTGACACACACACCCTATTCTATAAGGCAAGTTCCAGTCACAGGATAGCAAGATTTTTGTCATGCCTCCTCAGGATGAATCCTACTGGCCCTAGTTCTATTTCCATTCCTGTTTTATTCCCATTGTCTGCAGGTCACTCTAATTTCATTCCTGATCATCAGTGTTCCCTGTAAACTGAGCACCTGGGCGGCCGCCCAGGAGACAGTCAGGTGCTGTCCAGCTGATGAGCAGAAACCCACAGCTGGCGGCATCTGTTTCTATTGGTGGTGAACACCTGCACCTGCTCTGGTGCACATAACATTTATTCTGCCCATGGATGGAAGAAATGAGAGGGAACCCTGCTGGTCACCCCCAGATTCTCTCTTTAGCACTACAGACAAACCACAGGGGATATGCTTTCCCTGCCGCTCGTGATTAATTTCCTAGCATGCAAGCGGTAGGATGGCTCCTTCCGGGAACATCAGTATCTACCTATCCAAGGGAAATGCCAGTGACAGCCCCATGAGAAGCACTAGGGCCCAGATCCTGAAAGGGAGCTGGGCGTAAAGACCTTTGCATAACTGGGTCCCAGCTCTGACCTAACACACTTGCGCTGGTGGCTTTGCAGGCCTTTTACAATGGAGGTCAGGATCACCACCCCCATTTTACAGGTGAGGAAACTGAGGCACAAGTGGATGGATGACTTGCCTGAGGTCAGCAGAAGGCCAGTGGCACAGAGAAGGCCCCAGCCAGTGCACTAGCCACTAGGTAGCACTGCTGCCACCAGCAGCTTTGGATTGCTTATCAAAACAGGACGACGTGCTTGTTGGGGAGCAGTATTTGGCTGATGAGGGAGAAGGTGGCTGTCAAATCAGCCCTTTGCAGTGGGAAGGTGCTGGAGGACTTGGGGTCTCTGGCCTGTCCCAAAGTTTCTGGGCTGTTTCCATCCCTTAATCTCATTATCTGGCGTGTGGCGGTACCCCCCGGGGCGTGCCCATGCAGCAAAGTTATTTCAGAATTACAGCCGCTATTCCTAAAGAACTTTGAACGTCTACACAGCAAAACCACTACTTTGAAATAATTTCCAAATAGCAGATGGCTTCTTTTGAGTTCTGTAAACCTCATTCTATGAGGAAGAGCACCTGTTCCAAAATAGACCCTGTGGAACAGAGGCTATTCCGGTATAGCTTAGTCTGCAATAACACTGCTGTGTCGACATAACCTATTTTGGATTAGAGCCCCTGGAAACACTCTAATCTGAAATAGACTCTATTGTGTGTGGACACACTATCTTGGAATAAGTGTTGCTTCTTCTGGGGCTTCCCTGTGGTGTGGATGCATCACTCTGAAATAGCTTATTTTGGAATAATAACTCTAGAATAAACTATTCAGGAGTAACTCTAATGTAGATATACATCTAGGGGCCCCATTGAGCTGCCCAGAGACAGCGCAAGAGACAGACAAAGGTCTTACGCGCTACCTGGGCCAGACAGAGGAAGGAGCACTGGTACTAATGAACAGCCAGGGAGCTGAAGTCCAGATCCCCAAGATCACAGGGACAGACCCAGGCCTAGAACCACCATCCCTGAGCCCTAATCCGTGGCTCCCACAGCAGTCCCGTTCACCGGCAGTACTGACGGGGGAAGAGACACTTGTACTGGGGCCTGGACCTCAGAGACACCCCTCGAAGTGTCTGGGTGTGGTGAAATGAGACCAGGTGGGAATCCAAGACCCAAATGTACTGTAGCCCCACATTTCTCTCAAGGGGCCTATTCACAGATTAGGGGCCTGGGCCCTGTGGTAAAACTCTGTCATGAGGCAGGGACGTTTTAGGTCATTCCTCAGCCCCAGCGTCTAGCATTATATGGCCTGCATGGTAACCAATGGCTTTGATAGGCTTCCTTGTCTTCTTCTAGCAGGAGATGCTGGACACAGCGAACAGCCAGTACGACTCCTTCCCATACTGGAGGATGCCCATCCCGGAGCTAGACCTGACGGAGCTGGAGGGGCTGGGCTTGACCGACATGGCCCACTACAACGCCAAGGGAGGCTTGGCCAAGCGGTCCGGAGACTGGAAGCCACTGAGGCAGGACAGCTCTGAGGAAGAGGAGTCTCTTCTGCAGTTCAACAGCTTCAATTTCTGGCGCGCCCCGATAGCCAGGATTAGCGGGTTAGATTTTGATCTGGTCTGAGGTGCGCCGCCGGCCCCGTGGCGAGTTTTGTGTGTCCCAGCTCTCTGTGTTCCCCTTTCCTTTCGAAGCGGTTGTTGACAATGCTAATTAATTAGTTGCTCCTTGATGACACTTCTAAGGCTCACTGTTCCCCTTCCGACAGCCTTCTCTCTTCCTAAGGGTGTGTCTACACAGCAAGTGCAGGTGTAGGCCCACCCGAGCAGGCGTTACCCTAGCCAGCAGGGTAATGATAGCTGGCAGGATGCGGCAGGCAGCTGTTCGTCCGGTGTTAAGTTGGTCTGTTGTGTTTTTTGGCAGTTGGCACTGGTGTAAAACCAGACCCGGGTTTGTCTGGTACCGTGCACAGAGGTCACCATGTTGAAGAGGGGACCACTCCATGAGAGGGCGGTTGGGGCCTTTCCAAAATTGGAGAGGCCGGGGTCCCCACCTCCCTCCCAATCCCTCTCCCCCCGCCGCCAGCCAAGCCAAAAGCTGGAGCAGGGCTGAGAGCCCAAGTCCTTCCAACTTCTTGGGTAGGGGAGAGGAGCCCCGGGCCCATGTCCCCACCACCCAGGACACGTGGAGACTCTCTGGCTCCCCACAGCTGCCTGGACTTCCCTAGACTCCAGCCGCTGACCTGGGAAGGGGGCCGAGCCTCGCGGGGGGAGAGGGACAGCAGGGGCAGGCCCCAGGGCAAAAACTGGCCCCTCCTGTCAACCCTGACTGGGCTGCTCTTCAACATGGCTTCCGTGTGGGCATGCCCAGGGAACCGGCTCGCACAGCCGGGGTCAGCCCCACGCTGCTCCCAGATGTGGAAGTCTGGTATTTCTGGGGACGCAACAGTGGATTTTGGACCGTGCACTGGCCCAGGCTAGCGTCTGGGGTACAATCCTGCCCGTGTCCCTGAGTGCATAGTCAGGTTGCCAGCCCACGCCAGGCTTTGTCACCCTTTCTAAATCCTCCTGTTCCTCATGCTGACTCAACCACAGCCATCCAGGGCCTGCTGAGCCACGCGGCCACGGCAGCGCATGGCCAGGGTTAGCGCGGAAGCCACGTCTGGTGTGTCTTGGCATGAGCAGGCCACGTGCACTAGCTCTGACCATATCTGCATGAGAACATGCCAGAGAAGCAGGAAGCAGTGGTAGATTTGAGCTCAGTTCTGTTCTGCTTTATTAAGAGCCATACGTGCAAAGAGGAGCCAATCTCACCTCTGCAAATTCCCCTTTTCGCTGAAGTCTGAGCACAGGGCCCTGGGGCAGAGGACGCCCCGGCTTTACTAAACCCACCCCCAGTTCTCCCACCTTTTCCATTTGGATATTCACAGTCTCTCCACCAAAGGCCAGCTCTGAATTACATAAGTTTACGGAGGTCTGGTCCATGAGTGGTCAGCAACCAGCGATGGTGCCCTAGTCTCTGTCAGAGCCTGGAAAGGGGTGACAGGGGAGGGATCACTTGATGATTCCCTGGTCTGTTCATTCCCTCTGGGGTGCCAGGCGTTGGCTGCTGTGAGAAGACAGGGCACTGGGCTGGACGGATCTTTGGTCTGACCCACCTGGCTGATCTCAAGTTCTCTCTAGGGTCCAGTCATGAGCAAGGCTGATCTCTGCAGCAGCCCAGCCTCTCGGCACTGTGCGCTCAGCACCACAGAGCAAAGCGCAAACCAGCAGGATGAGAATTGTGCTAGACACTTGGATCTGTTTCCATTAGCATGCCGGGAAATTACTGGGCTGGAGCCTCCCAAGGTGGTGAGGAAACCTCTTTCCACCAGCTGGAGCGATGGCCCATGCTGTCCAACCCCATAAAACCAAATACAGGCACTGCCAGTGCCCGTCAGTTTGGCCTCCCATCGCAGGCCATCCCCTGGCATCACTGCCACACTCCGTGGGTTTTGCCTCTGGGCCCAAGGGCCCAAGTCTGATCTCCTCACAGAGCCGCGCACCATGAGCCACGCCCCTACCAAAGCCAGGCAGCCCCCTGGCACTCCGTGTGAGGCCAGCTATGGAACCGGGCCCAGCTCCCGCTGCCGGTGTCACAGGAGAACCACACTGCTAATGCTCATCCCGTTCACCCCTCGGAAAGATTTTAGGGCTGTTTGTAAGAGTAGCTGCTCCCGAGTGGGAGTGAGGCCTGGGAGACCTGCTTGCTAAGCAGCAGCTGGCTGTGTGGGGCTCTTCTTGGGACGGCTTTGAGCAGGCATGCCCAGAGCCACCAGACCATTAGCAGCTGCGATTCACCCACACTGGCTTCCCGGGCACTTGTGGGCTCCATTCACGGGTGTTGGCTGGGAGGGGAGAGCCCAGCTGGGATGAGGGCCGACTGATCCCCAGCTACCACAGAGCAGCTGAGCTGTTCGGAGCCTCCAGGGACAGGCAGGAGAGGTGTGGACAGTGATGCTGGAATGGTTTTCAGAGTGGAGATGCTGAGCTACACCCACTGCTTATGCCTGTCTGTGCCCCTCACCACCTCCTACCCCTGGGGGTAGCAGCCAGGACCCAGACATGGAGCCCCTGGGCGCAGGACCAGCAGCTGGCTGGGATCCTGAGACTGTGCAGGGTGTTAGTGGCTGGCAGTCCAGCAAGGCACAGTTGGGGCCGGTGGTGGGGCTGAGTGAAGGGCCAGGGGCTGATGTCAGGCCTGAGTGAGAGGCTGACGGCAGGGCTGAGGGGTTCATGAGGTTCAGGAGCAGAGCCCCCAGGCTCCAGTGGCACAGGGCCAGTGGCCAGGACCCTGGGCAGGAGGGGTGTGGGGCTAGGGTGCCCAATACCTGGGGGTGCTGCAGCACCCCCTGCACCCCTATTTCCCATGCCTATTATTGGGGCTGTCATCCGGGAATGACCTGTCCCTGCTGCTTAGTTATTCAGCTGCAACCCTGTGCCCTGCTGGCAGGGGCTGACGCTCAGAAATTATCTTTGGTTTCCTTGTGCCCGACCTCCAACCAGAGCCTAGAATCAACTTGACTCCGGCTGCCTCACTCCCATTGATTTCAAAGGGGGCTAGACACCTCTGTACCAATGAGGACCTGGGCATAAGGGGCTGCTTGGAGTGTTTTTCTTCCCCCCAAGTGCAGAAGTGGCAGAAAACTAGTGGCAAGGCCCATTGGCTGGATTGCTCAGAGCAGTGCGGATGCCTGGTTTGAGAAATATTAGCCCGAAAGGCAACAGGACAAGCGAGATGTCACAAATTGAAGAGGAGAGTTTGTGCTTAACTGTAATGGCAGCCTTGCTCAAGTGTACCTGCTGTTTACGGTATGCAGTGCTGCAGGGCCACTAGGAATGTATATCCTATTCAGAGATTAATTGTAACAAATTTATGGTGACCTCCGACTTTGCACACACTGCATCAGCCTGTTTGGAATTTCAGGGAGATAGAATTCAGAGCCCCCTGGCTCTGGCTTTTACAGTTTGCAGAGTGATTTTTTTCTTTAGGTGCTACCAGTACGGGGTCTAGGATGAATAGTGGAGCAGTTCCACTTCCATCCACCAGAGGGCAGGGGTGCAGCTGAATGCTAGCTGGTTCTTTACACCGCAACACTACTCATGGCAAAGCAACAAGGGGGCCTGCGGCACCTCATAGACTAACAGAAATGTCTGAGCATAAACTTCTGTGGGCAAAGACCCACTTCGTCAGATGCAGGTCAAAGTGGGTCTTTGCCCACGAAAGTTTATGCTCAGACATTTCTGTTAGTCTATAAGGTGCCGCAGGCCCCCTCGTTGCTTTTGCAGATCCAGACTAACACGGCTCCCCCTCTGATACTAGTCATGAAAGTTTCCCTGGGAGCTTGCAGAGGATGACGCACGCAGGCAGAAATGCAGTTACAAAAAATGTAACTTCTGCACACAGAGCCTGCCTATTTCACCCTTCTATAAATACCCAGGGGGCTGACTTTCAGGTGCCGGTTTTAAACAGGAGGCAAAGAACGTAAACGTTCTTTCACAGAGCTGTATGGTTTTGTGCCCAAAGCCAAGGAGCCAGGGAAACCCTGGGAGAGGTACTTAGAATAAAACTTCAAATAAAAACAATTTTTAAAAAATACACCTCCCTGTGGACACTTGAAGTCCATAGAGCCAGGAAGAAAACGCTCTTTACAGCTGCTATTCCTCAACTGCCTTTAGCACCATTTAAACAACCATTGCGCCTTGTCCGAAACGCTGCCTTCTTGTCTGGGGTACTGAAAATTTGGGTGGCTTCTAAGACAAAGGGGCTGCTTTGCCTTTACCCCAGTACCATGTGCAGTTATTTATTCCAGTGCCAGCTCAGGTAAAGGAGTGCAGCACAGGAAGTGGTGTCTGTTCCACAAAAAATCTTGCCTTTTTGAGAGCTTTTTCCCCCATTCTAGAACAAAAACCAACCAAGGCAAAAATTTCCCATAAAACAAAATTCGACTGGGAGGGTGGGGAGATATTTTGGGTCAATCACGGCATTTAGCTTTTTCAAAATGTGCTATTCTAGGTTATGGCTAAACTAAAGGGATTTGTCAGCAGAAGTTTGTGGCGGTTGAAATCTTTGACGAAACTTCTGTCGACAGATTGCATCCAGACCGCCAAGTGGATTGAAAGAGCAATGCGCTCTGTCGACAGAGAGTGGCTGGACACCCTGCCACTCTATTGGTCAAACAACCACCGGAAGCACAGCAGACAGGGTTGCACGGTGTCCTGGAGGCCTCTTCTGTCAACAGAAGGCCCCCGAAAACGTCCAGACCAACAACAGCCTCATGGCAAGGGGGTACACCTGTCAACAAAAACACTGCATTCTGTTGCCTTAGAACAGGCTTGGAAATCTGGACGCTCCGCTGGTTTTGTCGACAAAATGGGTGTTTTGCAGACAAATCCCTCTCGTCTAGTGTAGCCCTATTGTCTAACAGCAAAATACTGAATAGCCGTTTTCCAATGGAACACCAGAAAACCCGGTTCCAGAAAGCGTAGAACAGAACATTCTGGCCGGAGCATAATTTGCCATTTTGATTTTGTTTCTGAAACAAAATTGTCAAAACTCAAACTTCCTGGAGACCTCTTTGATGCTGGCAAAGCAGCACTTTCCCATGAAACAGCATAACACTCAAAAGCTTCCCAGGAGCTCTGCTGTCAGACTGAGCAGGTAGCACTCTATGTCCACTTGGCCTTGGGGTAAATGCTACACTAAAGGTGCACAGTACCAAAGAATTGGGCCCAAAGTCCCCATGCTCAACATGTGCAATGCTCAGTGTGCCTTATGAAAAGTCAGAAAGCTGCTAAGGAATGGGAGAAATCTACTAAATTAAACTGCAGCTAAAACCACTGGATTCTCCTTCCACCTTCTCTGCTGGTTTGGAGGCGGTGTTGCTATAAAAGGCCTAGGAACAGATTCCAGAAATCTGCCTTTGTCTCGGTTTCTGTGTGAAATCGGAGGCCGTGTCCTGATGCCTTGTGAGATTTTTCTATATCCTGAGCTTAGAACAGCATTGCTTCCAGGGACTGTGTATTCCTCAGATTTCACAGAGAAACAAAGGGGTCCTGATCAAGCCAAGATAGTCAAGGTCAAGGGGAGAGAATGGTGTGTGTGTGCATTTGGTCAGTAAATACTGGGGACCTACGTATGATGTACGTGATCTAATGAACCGCAGTAACTACTGAGAGCTAGAAATCTGGGTATCTGGGTAAGCTAAGTGTCGTATGCAGTAAGCAGAATGTAATGCTCTGTACTTTCTGCTACAGCAGACTCGGCTGATTACAGACATGTATAAGTGCCCAGTCGTCCTCTGCGGAGTATACACACAAGTCCAGTGTACATGTTAAACTGCAGCTTGCAAAAGGCTCCCATGTAAGCTTGATTTAGTGGTGAGTCCTTGTTTGGTTCCCCTTTTCGTAAGGACAGAATCTTTGCTTTCCCAAACTGTTCGGTCTTCCATCTGGGTAGCGTTTCCATTGCCTCTTCGCGTTCTCCAGGGCAGAGTGAGCTAAGCTGAACCAGAGGAGTTTTCCAAAATCTTAAAGTGAAGTGGTCCCAAATTGTATTGTTTCCCCTGGCAGTCTGTCACTGCTGCTTAACTGTGCTGCCTCCTAACAAGTGTTGATAAAGTCTTTTACCCCTGATCTGCACTCAGCATTCTCTGCGTGAATATTACGCCATGATGGGTATTCTTTGAAATAAAATGTTTATTGCAGCAACCGATTCACTAGACTGTCACTCTGTTGCTTTTACTGTCTGTTGCTTTTGCTGTGCATTTAGAAATCTGGCATTTCCACAAATATTTCAGCTTCCTTGCCACTTTATTCTCCATAGTATCATGTTTCCCCTCTCTTGGCATTTCCCAATAATAAACAAGTATTAAACTAAAAGGCTTTACCTGTAATTTCTGGGAATAACTCTCCCTTCTTGGTTGTATCTGTGCATTTCAAGTGTGTGGCTACATCAAACCAAAGATATACTAGTTTTCCTTATGGATATTTTCTAGTTGTCTACTTTCCAATTCGAGTAAGTCCAACCTCAGAGTCCGTTGGAGGTGTTTTTCCATCATTTCTGGTACCTCTGAACGAATCAGGCTTGAAAAAAAAGGAATTTTCACCACACCAAAGATGCCAAGGTTTAGGAAAATTTTTCACACTAAAATCAAGTAAAAAAACTTCAAAAACGTTCATGGGACAGAAGGTCTTTTTAAAACAGGATTTTTGTAAAAAACTTGTTGGCTGCCCTCCTGAAAGGAAGTCAGTTTCACTGTCTGTCTGCAAGGGGCAAGTGGAATTGACGAAACTCTTCTCCAGGAGCTTTCGGGGGTCCAGCATTTTGATTTTTCCAATGGCAAAAAGTGAAACTTTTCAGCAAAATTGAAATTTTGCCCCCCCGCAATGTTGAGTTTTGTACAAAAGGTTGGATTTGTTGGGAAATCATTCCAGCCTAGCACTAACCATAAGATCACGTTCCCATCCGTCCGTTCACTTTGCTACATTCCCATGGAATGGACTGCATGTCGAATGCCAATAGCCAGTCTTTAAGGATATAAGGACAATGCCCATACTAGGTCAAACCAATGGTCCGTCTAGCCTAGTCTCATGTCTTCTGGCAGTGACCAGTGCTAGGCACTTCAAAGGGAATGAAGAGAATGGGGTCATTATTAAATGATCCGTCCCCTGTTGTCCAGTCCCAGCTTCTGCCTATCGCAGATTTAGGGACTCCCAGAACATGGGGTTGTGTCCCTATAGGTGCAAGAAATAGCGGTCCAAGGGGTGCTGCAGGATATCCCAGTTTTGCACCCAGCTGTTCCATACCTGGCAGCCAGTCCCACTGCCAGGTTCTCCAACCCCAGATCCCAGCCTCTGGATGGCTCCTGCAGGGTCCTGCCAGCCCCACATACTTTGCTGGCCACCTGCGATCACGCCATTGCAGGCTTTGCCAGCTCCCCAGGGTCTTGCTAGCCCTGCCAGCCCTCAGGGTTCTGTCACCCGCTGACCCCATGGGCTCTGCCAGCCCTCGGGGTCCTGCTGCCCGCTGGCCCTCTAATAGACTACGCAGCCTACTGGCCCTGCCAACCCCAAGGTCCCACTGACAATCCAAGGCTCTGCACTTGGCCCCAGCTGTGGCCCCAGCCTGGGGTGGGGAGGGTTGGTGACTCTCCTGGACTGGGTGAACCCTTTGCAACAATGGCATCTGGTCTGGAGAGTTGGCAACCTGATCTCAAGGCATCTAAAGAGAGGGGTGCAGCCCAGCACCTCTGGCCCCAAAAGAGTTCCAGTGCCACTGCCCAGACGATCTTGGCCAATAGCCATTGATGGACCCAGCCTCCAGGAACCTAGCTTGTTCTTTTTTGAACCTAGTTATCCTTTTGATCGTTCCCTCCCCTGGCAGTGAGTTCCACATTTGCACGAGGAAATACGTCCTTTGTCTGGTTTCAAACCTGCTGTCTGTTAATATCATTAGGTGACCCCTCGTTCTTGTGTTAAGAGAAGGAGCAGATAACACTTGTGTTTTTGCTTTCTCTGTCCCAGTCACGGTCTCTGTCCTATTCTCCCTGAGTCACCTCCCTAACCTGAACGGTCCCAGCATGTTTAACGACTAACACGTTTATTTGGGCATCAGCTTTCATGGGCTGGGGCCCACTTTGGCGTTTTTAATCTCACTTCCTCACAAAGCAGTTCCATGCCCTTCATTGTTTTTGTTGCCCTTCTCTGTACTTTTCCTGGTTCCACTAGATCTTCGAGGTGTGGTGACCAGAACGTTCCACCAGGTGTGAGCCTCCTGTGGATTTATAGAGAACCAGGATAATATTTTCGGCCTTTGCCTTTGACTTACCACTAATGAATGGCTTCAAAGCCTTTTGAAGGTGCAAACACTCCATGCTTTGTGCTTGTTTCTGCATCGCCTTCTGTAGCAACTGAAACCAGCACCACATGGAAGCAAAATGCTGCCAGCTCAGGATGGTAGCAAATTACACTTGGCTCTGGTGTAAATGGCTATATGAGGTCATGGAGAACCAGGGCCACAAAGCATGATTATTAATAATAAAAGTGTGTGCTCTTGATCGAGGTGGAGGGCTTGGAAGTCAGGTGTCTGGCCTTTGTTTTTCGCTAGCTCTCTTGTCTGCTTTCCCGTCAGTGGCGGGCAAGTTACCATAGCATTGGCCTGTGTTCCAAGCTGGCACGCCCCAGCATAGTGCCACTGAAATCAACAAGGTCCCGCTCAGAATCTGCCCCTTCTGCCAGCTTCTCTTTTGATCGTGATAATGGCATGAAAGCCAAGGACAAAGACTGTGTATTAGGGTTCGCTCACAGCAAGAGCACCTCTTTCCTGGCCTGATGGTGCACAGCAGCTTCCTTTCCATAAGTTCTCTATCAGCCTCTGGCTTGGTCACTGTATGACCCCTCCCCACCTTCCAGGGCTTCAGAGTCTCACCAGACCAGCCATCCAGACGACACCTCCAGCCATCCTGCACCACTTCCCAGTGGCTGGTGGAAACTGAGGTCCTCCCTTGACACTAGATTCCAGCCCAGGGACCCCATAACCAATAGCCTATGTCTGTACTGACCCCCTCCTTCCCTCTGGGTTTCTTCCTGCCCTGCTTTCTTTCCACCCAACTCCTGTTGGGTCGACCCTTTGTCCCGAGCTGGGATACCAAGCCTGAAATGCCTCCTGGTTTTCCTTCTCCCCACTTCTCTGCTGCTAAGAACTGCAGACTCTCCCACAGCTATTACAAAACTTCCCTTTCTATCCCTTACCCAGCATCTCCCCCTGCTGGCCTCCCTCAGTGCATAACACTTATACATCCCTGGGTCTCCATCAGGTGCCACTGGGAAGGTTAATTGGCCCATTCGGGGCCAAATTCACCTTTTCGGGGCTTGTGTGGTGTGAACGCCCTCTCAGAGGCTCTGACCCCCTTTGGCTCCAGTCAGTGTCACACGTAAAGTTGGGGGAGTTTTTTTAAACCAAAGTTCAGGTACCAGCGGTTGCTCAAAAATGCCTTTTTCTAAGCTTCATTTTCCCAGTGCCTTCTGAAACTTCCAGGCTATGAAAAACGGAGAGAATTTTCCTTGAAACCCATCGACACAGCCACCCCTTTGTGCACAGAGCTTTGCCCGGGTGACTAGCTCTGCCCCTGGTGGGGAAACAGGCTGGGAAAGAGACGGCCTTTCATTTATGTTCATTTAATAAAAACAAAACATCTAGAGACTACTACAGGTAGAACCTCTCTAAGCTGGAACTCTCTGGTTTGGCAACATCTGTAATTTAACGTGATTTTAGTTAGCTGGATGACCACTTCTCGTGCGCGGGGCCAAGTTTCCTGCAGTCCCATAAAGTTTGTTTCCAGCCACCAGCCCTGGCTCTCAGCATTCTGTGCTGTTATGTAGCTATAATTTACCCCTAAAATGCCTTTGAAGAGCCCAGTCAGCAGTGGGCATGTTGGGATGTGCCAGACAATATTGACCTCCCGGGGGCTGGCAAATTCTCTCCTCTGACACCGATCTGGTCAGAGGCAGGAGATGGAGGATGGGAGAGGGAACTGGGCTGTTCATTCCCTCTGGGGCACCTGGCATGGGACCCTGTTGGCAGACAGGACACTGGGCTACGTGGACCTTTGGTCTGACCCAGTCTGCCTGTCTTTACGTCCTTGCCTCATATCCACCCAATTTCCTCACAGTGAATGGGACTGACGTCAGCTTTTGTCCTTGGCCTAACCTCTGACAAGGCAAATAAGAGGAGTGGCAAGCGTTCAGGGATGCAGGTGAGATAAGAGTGCAATACATGGGCTGATTTACCTGCCATGTGCTGCACGCCCGCTCGGCAGCGAGGGATGGGAGGGGCCTAGCACCATGGTCTGAGACACTCTAATGGCTGATTGCCCTAGGTCCTGCCCTTCCACTCTTCACCCTGCCCCTTCTGGGGCACAGAGCCGGGCTCACCTCGCCCCTTGCCCAGTGGCTGTTGGCCCCACTTGTGTTATCAGCTGTTGTGTTGAAGCGCTTTCGTTTTCGTTTTTTCTTTTTTTGGATTTGTCCAAGAATTATATGTTTTCCTCTGCAAACTGAAAAGTTCATTAGAATATTGGGTCAAGATGCCGGATCCTGGACAACTCCCTCCTTCTCCCACTCGCCACAGGCACATAATACACAGCCCCTTTCTGAATTTACTGCGTCAGTCGACAGGACCTGAGTTTTAAAACTTGTTTTAAAAAATACTTCCTTAGTGTGTTGCTGCTGTCGGGCAGAGGGGCACCAGTTTAATACAGGTTGAACCTCTCTGCTCCGGGACTCTGATTGAGCGACATTCGTGGTCCAGCAGAGAGCCCCAGCATCAGAGAGCCTGAGTAGCCTGAAGCCGGTCTGGCGCAGCCTGTGGGGCTGGGTGAGTGGAGAGGACCCCATCTGGTGGGCTGGTGGCAGGGATCCCAGGTGATGGGCTGGGAGTGGAGCCCCACCAGCAGTCCTGTAGTGGGGAGCCCAGCCTCGCGGGCCAGGAGCAGAGACAATGGAAGCTTAGGGACCAGAGAGTTGGGCCAGCAGCCAGAAGGGGAGCCTGGCTAGCAGGCTAGTGGCCCCCCAAGCTCTCCCCAGGTCCAACAAATTCCCTCATTTGAGACCACTAAGATCCCCAAGGTGCTGGACCAGGGAGCTCCCAAGTGTAGTTTTGCATAAAACCCCGTAAATTGTAAGGCTCTGCCTGAGCCTCTGGAACTCAGCACTTCTGGAATTGCGCTGCTTGTTCATGGGGGGGTCTGTCAACTCTGAGGCCCACACGGTGGCACCTGTTTTATAGAGCTGGTGTCTGGATCTGTTGGAGGACGTCAAACGCCTGGTTTCTATACGGCCCTGGCCTGCACCCGCTTTCAGGTTTCAGCTCCCTTAGTTTCTCTTCTGCTTCTGTCAGTATCCAGCAGATGGCATCAGCGTAGGGCAAACGTCTTGGATTCTCCTTTTTCCTCACAGGGTTTCATATTTGATTCATTTCAAGACCAGCTTGTCAGTATCAGTCATTGCTATTAACTAGAATCCCTCTGTTTTAAGCCATTTCTCTCAATGCTCTCCGATCAGTGGCTTGTATCTTTCAGTGCTCAATGGCCCTGGAAAATCTTGGTGGCTTTTGCTTTGGCTTTTAAAATGTTTGTATTTTTGTCCAGAAGATTTAGGTAAACTCTCCCAGCTTGCAGGGATGTGCCCGCCTCTTGTCCCTGCTCGATTTGAATTGCTGCAACCTTAGCCCACCCCTGGTCAGTGAGTGACACCCCCCACCCCACCCTGGGAGAATTTCTTCCACCCTCAGGTTTCTCTCATCAGGGCAGGTGGCCTGGTTCCACTGAGAGGGCGCAGGAAGGAGAAATGCATTTCTGACTGGGCCGTGCTGGGCGACTGTGGGGAGGGGAGCTGGTCAGGACCACACTGTAGCTCAGGGGTTAGGAACCCCCAGCATGGGTTCCAAGAATGTCACGCTAGCCAATTTTCACCGAAAAGTGAGATGGAAGCTCAGCCCCTCCCTGTATCCCCTTCTGCAGCCTGGAGCTTGCTCAAAGCCATTCTGCCCATGGATTGACAAAGGACCAGCTAATGCTACTCACCACCACCTAAACAGTAAAGCTCTGCATCTTAATTCATTTATTAATGAAGCGGTTATAAGCAGGGGCTGTTAGGCTACATCTACATGGCCAAGTTGTTGCAAAATAACACCAGTTATTTTGAAAGAGCTTTGGCAGCGTTTAAATGATGCACATGCTGTTTTGCAATAAATTCAATACTGCAAATGCGTTGTTTCGATTCCAGTAAGCCTCGTTGCCTGAGGAATAGCGCCTATTTCGAAATAGCGCTATGGACCCGGAAATGCTATTTCAAAATGCATTTTGTGTGTGGTTATGTTATTTTGAAATAAGATATCAGTGCTTCCCTTAATGAAGTATCTCATGTTGAAACAGGGCTGTCGGGTAGCTGTAGCCTTAGGCTACGTCTACACGTGCACCCAACATCGAAATAGCTTATTTCGATGTTGCGACATCGAAATAGTCTATTTCGATGAATAACGTCTACACGTCCTCCAGGGCCGGCAACGTCGATGTTCAACTTCGACGTTGCTCAGCCCAACATCGAAATAGGCGCAGCGAGGGAACGTCTACACAGCAAAGTAGCACACATCGAAATAAGGGATCCAGGCACAGCTGCAGACAGGGTCACGGGGCGGACTCCACAGCAAGCCGCTCCCTTAAAGGGCCCCTCCCAGACACACTTTCATTAAACAGTGCAAGATACACAGAGCCAACAACTAGTTGCAGACCCTGTATATGCAGCACGGACCCCCAGCTGCAGCAGCAGCAGCCAGAAGCCCTGGGCTAAGGGCTGCTGCCCACGGTGACCACAGAGCCCCGCAAGGGCTGGAGAGAGAGTATCTCTCAACCCCCCAGCTGATGGCCGCCATGGAGGACCCCGCTATTTCGATGTTGCGGGACGCGGATCGTCTACACGTCCCTACTTCGATGTTGAACGTCGAAGTAGGGCGCTATTCCCATCCGCTCATGGGGTTAGCGACTTCGACGTCTCGCCGCCTAACGTCGATTTCAACTTCGAAATAGCGCCCAACACGTGTAGACGTGACGGGCGCTATTTCGAAGTTACTGCCGCTACTTCGAAGTAGCGTGCACGTGTAGACGCAGCCTTAGTGACTTTAAAAAGTATCACCGGCACTGGCCCATACATAGAGGTCAAATTTTGGCACTCCGCCTTAGAAAGGTTGCTGACCCCTGCCATAGACAGTCACAGCACCACCTGGCTCAGAGTGGAGGCAGGAGGTTATCGGCGATGTCACAGAACACTGCAGCCTGGGGCAAAGGGACAGTCCCAAGGGAGCTTTGGAGGGGTTCAAAGGACTGATAATGAGAAATGAGTTAAGCTTTAAAACGCTCTTCCCAATAGCATGGCACAGAAACCTGCATTCAACTCTTTGGTGCTGATGTGTCCCATGTTACTGTATTACCTGAGCACCTCACAGCTGCTCTGTGAGGGAGGGCATTGCACAAATCCAGATGACACAGAAACTAAGTGGCTTGCCAAGGGTCACACGGGGAGCCAGTGGCAGAGCAGGAGTTGGAATGATAGCCTGAAGCAGCCCTGGCCAACACCATTTTCTCCTGCCTTCCGAATTTTGTTCCTATTTTACAGATGGGGAAACTGAGGCACAGCACTCTGCCAGGGGCCCCTCAGCACCAGCAGAGTCAAGCTTAGAAGGCAGGTTTGCTGAGCATGGCCTGGGCCCTGCTCCACAACACCAGGCGGCCTCCATACTCCATGCTCACCACTGCGTTACACTTCCTATTTCACCAGCAGCTTGTGCACCCTGCTTCCCGGGGTCTGTGGCGCCAGGTGTCTGCTGCAGTTAATCACACGCCCCGGGAAAGCCAGCTCAGCAGCAAGCTGGACAGTTGTTAATTCTGGTTCCCAAAAGCTCTTTAATGAGAGAACTTTGAGCAGCAAATCCAGACAAGACCCAACGAAAGCGTGAGTTCAGCAGGACGCGTAGCAGCAAGGAGCAGGTCCCCGGAGTGCAAACGCTCCCTCAGCCTGGATTGAAATGCCCAATCTCAGTGCATGCAGGTGACTCCTCCCCTCCCAAATATCTGCTTGGCCCTGACTCCGTGCGGTTCCTGGGAAGCTGCCAGCATGTCCCTCTGACTCCAAAGCGAAGGAGCAGCTGCAGGGGCTCCTGTGTGCTGCCCCGCCCCAAGTGCCGGCGCCGCAGCTCAGATTGGCCAGGCACCATGACCAATAGGAGCTGTGGAGGCGGAGCCTGAGGAGGTGGGATGCATACAGAGCCACTTGGGCGTGACTCTGCCTAGCAGTCAGGGGGATGTGTCGTCGCTTCTGGGGCACGCCTGAGGTAAGTGCCATCCAGGGCCTGCACCCCGACTGCCCTCCTGAACCTCAACTCCCTGCTGCAGCTCAGAGCTGCATCCCGCACCTCGACTCCCTCCAGAGCCCCCGACTCACACCTCAACCCTCTGCCCCCTCTGTGCCCTCTCCCACACCCCAACTCCCTCCAGGGTCCCCAAACCTCTTCCCCCTCTGTGCCCCTCCCACCCCCCATCTCCCTCCAGGGCTCCTAACTCACACCCCAAACCTCTGCCCCCTCTGTGCCCCTTCCCATACCCTGACTCCCTCCAGAGCCTGCACTGTACACAACCTCCTACACCAGTTCCCTGCCCCAGCCCGGTGAAAAGGGGGTGTCTGGACCAGTGGGGCAGAGAGCGATGGAGGGAAGGGATGTGGAGTGAGTGCGGGGTGGGGATTTGGGGATGGCCTGGGCCATGGGGAGGGGAAGGGTGTTTGGTTTTCTGCAAATGGAATTCGACAACCCTGTGCTGGGGCAGAGCGCAGCACCCAGGGAAAGGTTTTCAGAAGGCCGCCAGCCTGCATTTCCTGGGCGTGAAATGACCCGGAAAGGAGTAGGGCCCAAATTCACAGCTCTGATTGATCTGGGCAGCGAAGGGCTGGCCCCTGGTAATCCTCGCCTGGAGATGGGGATGTGAGCCAGCTCAGCCCTTTGCTACGCAAAACCAGAGGGGGACTGTGAGCCCCCAGCCCATCAGCTAGAGGTCTGGGCACTCAGCTGGGATATGGAAACCTGGGGTCTAATCCCTCCGCTGCCTGATTCAGAGCAGGACTTGAACCCAGATCTCCTGTTTCCCCACTGAGGATCCCCGGGTGGCGGCATCTCTCACTCACTCCGATAAGAGCAGTTCCAGGGAGACACCCTGGCACTGGAGATGTCCCAGACCTGTTCCCCTTAAGGGCCTGGCGGCAGAGCAGTGACGGCTGCACGTCTGGCAGAGCCTAGCGTGGTGGAGTCCCTGCCTGGCTTGTTCCCGAGGGGAGGGGAAACTGAGGCTCTGGCAGGCGGCAGTGCAGCAATAACCGTTTGCCTTGGTTAGCTCCCAGCGCGGGAAACGCCAGTGCCAGGGGATCAGCAGTCGCAGCGGAACTCAGGGCCGTGTCTGTCCCCTCACAGCCAGGACATGCACCGTGAGGATCCCAGGGAGCAGGGTTCCCAGCATCCCCAGCACGAGGACCCCCTTGGCCTGGCGGTAGGACAGTGCTGGGGCCTGGGGCAGGGCCCGATCTGACGGGATAAATCAGTGTTTGGAGTTTTGCTCGGCCTGGAAACCCGAATGCGCGCTAGGTGCTCCAATCCCAAAGGCCCCTAAGAGCTGGGAGGCAAACGCCAGCTCTTCCCTCCAGGGCAGCTCCTGGGGCCCCCATCCCCACAGAGCCGGCCCTGCCAGCCCAGCCCCAGGGAGGGGGTCAGCACTGGGGACTAGCCCCTTACAAAGCCTGGGAGACCCCCCCGGGGCGCGCACTGTGCCCTAGAACCCAGCCAGGCAGCCGGGAGCGTGTGTGAGCCAGGCCAGCTCCTGCTGTGTGCACCCCAGGGGGATAGGGAGCGAGCGTCACCTTCGCAGGCCACCTTACGGCAGGCTCTGGCCGAGCTGTTGCGGACAATGTTTGCAGCCGTGCAGGTGACAGACGAGTCCTCGTTCCCCCAGTCTGTGCTGGACCAGCAGGGATGCCTCGGTGGAGAGAACAGCGCCTCCTGCAGGGCCCGTCCAGGTGTCGGTGAGATTCCAGGCGTCCGCCCCAGCACTGCAGGTGAAGGTCACGTTGCAGGTGCCATTCCCACCCATCACCACCTGGGTCCTGATCTCCAGCTCCGACACTCGCTCTGGGGCCCGGACGAGGGTGAGAAATATGCAGTAACATCGTACAGAGGCTGCCAGAACCACTGCGGGCGCCTCCCCCTGATGGCCTGAGGCTACAGACAGTGGCTAGGGGGGAGGTGACGCCCAGGGACCTCTCACCCCCTGCAACTGAACCCCATGTGTGGGAGCATCACCCAGCCTGACTGGGCCAAGTGGCTGGCACAGGAGAGGGGTCACCGTCCAGAAGTGACCAGAGAGCACGTGTGAAAAGCAGGGACACTTTCTGCGCGGTAGGGGGTGTAGAGACCTATGTAAGACAAAGCCCTAATATCGGAGCATCTGGTGTCACCCAACATGTCCAGCCAGGGGCCGGGTCCTCTCTGGGGAAGGGGGCTACCCAGGGTCAGCAGGAGCCACAGTGCATATGGCAGGTTCCTGTGAAGGAATGCACCTCCCTCTTGGTCCCTCCCCTCCCCTGGGCTTCTCTGACACTGTGTGTCTCTCGCCCCTTTCCCCAGTGGCCGTCTGCTCATTTTCCTTGAGATCTGAGCCCATCCCAAAGCTGAGACTTGGATGAGCATCTGTGTGTCTCTGTAACTACCCACCTACCTACCTATCTACCTATCTCTCCTCGTACACACCCACCCATGGATCGACTCTTCTCCTTTAGTTATTTATGAGCTCTAAGTTCAGTAATAACTTGGTGCCAGCAGGAAGCCCCACCCCCTCCTGCGGTTTCCTCCCCCCGTCCCCTCCCCTGATACCAAATGTTCTGGTTACATCATTAAAACCTTCTTATGAAGCCAGAATCTCGTTTGAAATCCGCACTAGCCCCTCCTCTCCCAGCACCTCCCCGTGCTCCCAGCCGCAGCCACTCACTGGGGGTGGTCAGGAGAGAGTCACAGAGGTACACACGGATGCCCAATGTGTTCCGCCGTACCGTGTATTTCCCTTGATCTGCCCACGTCAGGTTGCTGATCTCCAGCGAATAGCTCTGGCCATGGAGTCTCACTCGCCCTCTGTATCGCTCGTCCTTCACAGCCAGACCGGGCAGGGCTCCAGGTGCCCCTGGTGTGACGACAGCCAGCGGCACCTTCCTATCTGAGTCTGAGGGCTGGGTGGGAACCAGGTGCTGAGCTTGACCGTCTCCTGGGACTCCACCGAGAGAGCAACCGATTCTCCCAGAATCCCCATCACAAGTGTGGTGGGAGAAATGAGGCCACTGGGACTTGTGTCTGACAAGACAGGAAAAAGGGCCCAGAGAAGAGGTTGAACTCAGCCACGTCCGGCCACCTCTGTGCTGCGCCTCCCTGCCCCGTACCAATGAGTTCTCACACCTGCCTTAGATGGTCCCAGGCTCCCTTCTGGCCTTGGAACCCCTGAATTAAGCCGCACGGCCTGCTGTGTGGAAGGGAAAAACACAGTCCTGTCCCTTTAAAATTCCTCCTCCCCCCACCCCCGGGAACATGAATGGGGTGGGGGACATCTCCTTTCATTCAGGAACTCCACATTTCCAGTGGCCTTCACCAGGTAGGACCAGAGGAGTTTTTAAAGGGATAGTGAGGAATTAGCTGCCTATTGGGAAACTGAGGCACACAGTGGCACAGTGGCCTGCACAGCGTCACTGGTGGAGTTGGGAGCTGGAGGGGAGGGTTCTGGGGCTGTGAATCCAGGCCGTGGTTTCATCCCCAGGTCACCTGCTCCTTGCTCCCCCAGCTCCTACCCCAGTGATCCTCTGGCCCCTGGGGCGAGGGAGGGGCTGAGGTGACAGCACCTGGGCAGCCCTGGGCTCTCCCTGCTGGGTCCGTCTGCCTCACCCAGGGGTCTCTGCCTTGATGTTGTTCTGACCGCCCAAAGCCTCATTTCTTTTCCTGGAGGCAGCAGCCCCAGCACCCTAATTATCCTAGAATCCCAGGGCTGGATGGGCTCTCTGGAGGCCATCGAGTGCAGACGCCTGCCCAAAGCAGGATCCACCCCCACTACATCACCCCAGCCAGGGCTTTGTCAAGCTGGGACTTAAACACCTCCAGGGATGGGGATTCCACCGCCAGTTAGGGTTGCTGGGGCACTGCCCAGCAAACCAGCGTCCCGGGAACAAACTCCCCATATGCGAGAAGGGAATCTCCGGCAGGGGCGGCCTGGAGGGCAGCAGAGTAGAGGCCACCCAGGAACGGCGTCCGGCAGGGGGTGACAAATGTCTCCAATCTTCCCTCTTCCCAAGCAACAGTTGGGCCAAGGATGCAGGCTGGGCCCTTGCATTGGCTGGGCTCAGAATGAGTCAGGTCTGTGGGAGCAATGAGATTCCCCAGCCTGGCCTCAGCAGCTCTCCTTCCCTCCCAGCTGACCCCAGGACACCCACCGGGACGGATACGGCCCCACGTCACGTACCTCTGGGCTGGGAAACCAGCAAGAGGAAGAGCAGGCAGGGCCAGGAGGTGCCTGTCATCCTGGCAGTGGCAGAGCAGGGCGCAGTCTGGACCCCTGAGCAATGGGTCAGAGAGGAGAGTGGCTGGGTGTGACTGCCAGGGAGTCTGGGATCACCCCACGGAGCGGCGAGGGCTCTGCCAGGCTGAACCCCATGTCAGGAGTTTCTGAACTTCCTTTTCACCAGCCAATCTGCCCTGCGGCAGGCACAGGATGAGATAACACCCCCCAAATCTCCCAGCCACTCCCCCAGTCCTTCTCCCGCCCAGTTGCTCGCACGCAGGCCCAGCCTGGCTCTGACACCCCCATGCCATGGGGCACTCAGATCATCCCCAGGGAGACAGCCCCTGCCCCCCCCCAGTGACAGGGAGCTGGGATACCCCTGGGGAGATGCAGCCATAGTGGATAGCGGGTCTTTCCTATCACCCTCCCACGGGCCGATGGATCATGTGCATTGTGGTAGCGCCTGGGAGCCTGAAGAACTGAGCAGGTCCTGTCGTGCTAGGAGCTGTACAGACCCTGATGCTGTCTGACATTCCCCTCCCCGGCTGGTGTTCACACTCCAGACCGGCACTGTTCTTTTGCCCCTCTTATGTGACAGCCTGTAGCTGCTGGTGGGGAGTAGGGCAGGGAGCTGGGGAGCCCTGACACCTAGAGCCCAACCCCTGCGTGAGAGCAGCTCCTGACCACCTGGGGCTGGCACAGGGCAGAGGCCACGCTGCCAGCTCAGGGGCGTGAGCCCGCCCAGGGGAGGGGGTTAGTCCCCCTCCAGGCAGATCCACGTTCTGCAGAAGCTCTGTTCCTGCCCGTCCCGTTTCAGGCCACGAGATGGATTTCGTTCAGTCAGGACGGGAGCCCTCCCTGCTGTTATTGCTTCAGCTGCTCAGCTGCCCTGGCTGGGCTGGGTTTGCCTGGTTCGCTCTGCTGTTGATTTTCCTCCACCGACTCTGCCCATGATTCTTCACCCAGCGCGCCCCAGCTCATTGGTATCACCCAGTCCAGGGTTGCAGAACAATCCTGGACTGGGGCCGGTCTAGACACTGTATTTGCCCTGCTTTGAAGGTGCTGGTTCGAGGGGCGATTTTATAAACAGATCTAGTTACGCCAGCACAGCCCCCAGTGCGGACACAGACTGGGGTTAATGGAGCCTGTACAGTTTGAGCTAAAGGCCAGCTGGCTCTCAGCTAAGGCTGTAAAGAGCCTCAGTCTTTCTCTGGGTAAGGGGTCTAGGTGCACCTACAGGCGCCCCAGGGCCTGGCCTTTTGGCAATAGCCATGACTGGCATTCTGGGCCCCTTTGAGGGGGTGATAGTGCTGCTCTGTGGCTGTGAGGGGCTCAGCGCCACAGTCGCAACATTGCTAAGGGCTGGAGAATCTGCAGGGGATGCCAAGAATGCTGGGGGTGCCAAGCTGCCCCCCCCCACCTTGCCCTGGGCCCCATTGTGGCTGTTGACCCCCGCTGCTTCTCTAGAGGGTTCACATGCCCCCCCTAATTTGCTGCTTGCTTTGGACCAAGCATGCCCAGTAATACTGCTGAAGCCGGGTGCCCTCACTCTCCCATCTCCCTCCCTCCCACCACAAACATGGGTCACCCTCGGCACCTGAGGCTGTAGCCCCCACCCGGCCCACCCTGGTGCAGCAGGGACAGAAGGAATTGATCCCCTGAAGATTCTCCAGCAATTGGCACATACAGGCCAGTGTCCTCAGCCTCGGGGGCCTGGCCAGACGCTCCATCCACAGACTCTCTCTGGTGGGTGACTCTGGTTATGGTGTCTTGGCATTTCTCCCAGTGCTGCAGTTTTATGTAGCGTTCAGGGCGGAATGATCTCTGGCTCTGACAGCTGCTCAGGCATGGGGGATGCAACAGATCCAATCACTGATGTAAAAGGAAACCACGGCAGTTCTTGTGGCCTCATGCTGCCCAGATGTCCGTGATGGGACACTGACCTGGATGCTAAATGCTGTTCAACCCCCCTGACCAGTGTTGCTTCTAACTTTTTCCATCCATGGGCAGAATAAATTTTATTATGTGCACTGAGGCATGTGCGATGTGCACCACCAATAGAAACACACTCTGCCGGCTGTGGGCGCTCAGCTCATTAGCTGGGTGGGTCCTGAAGCTCTCCTGGGTGGCTCAGCTTACAGGGATCACAGCCCCTGACGTTGATTGTAAGTGCTTTGGGGCCGGGACTGCGTGTGTGTGTGACCAGCTCAGAAGGGAGAGACTTTCTACCAGTGCTTCCTTTGTACCGAGCTTAGTGCTGTGCTCAGGCTAGGAAATGATGGGGCTCCACCCCCCTGTGTCACAAACCCCATAGACCGACAGCACAGAGGCTGCCCGGGCTATGGGGACTGACCCTCAAAAGAACCCCTAAAGGAAGGTGCCCCACAAACAAAGGCCTGAGGAGATCCATTGAGCTCCATCCCCAGGGCTGTCTTCCACCCCCACAAAACCCACCCGTGGAGCTTAAGCCAGAATGATATGCAAATTAGATGTAAATTAGCACAGGGAATAATTTCTGTTTGAAAGTCACCCACACAGCAGCACAAAAGTCAGTGCGAGTGCGTATAAAGACCTGCCCCCACCCCCGGACACTGCGGGGGTTACTAACTGTAATTAGCATCATTAGCTAATTAGGTGTCCTAACCACCTGCCGGAGGCCTCCCACAGCTGCTGATGGTGTCATGCCCTGGACCGACAAGAGGATGTGCCACTGAGCCAGCCCCATGCCCTGCTCCCGTGGGACAGGATAGAGCAGGGGCAGCCTGCGGCTCCCAGCCAGGAACCAGCTCTGTGAGCCCAGCTTTGTGATTTGACCCAGACCCTGAGAGGTATATAGGTGCGTGCCCCAGGAGATTCAGGTGCCTAAATCCCTTTGAGGATCTTAACCTGTGGCCCAAATCCAGTGGGGGAGATGCAGCTGCTTATGCCAGTCTGCCTCTGGCCCTGATTGGCAGATCATGACACGCCTGCTCAGGGAACTCACCAACGGGGCTCAGCATTGGAGTCCTCCCATGCACCCCCATCCCTGCCCCTGCCTTTGGGGGAGTTGGGGCTGGGGGGAGGATCTTTTTCAGCCCTGCCCAGAGAGCCAGTGCAGCCTCAGCACCCCACAGTGGCATGCAAGAGGCACAAAGAATCCAGAGCTGTCCATGCAATGGAGCTGTCTGGATCCTCCCCCCAGAGCCCTTGGCTTCCAAGAGGTGACAAGGCTGGGGCAAGCCTGGGGAATTGCCTCTCCATGCCACTGGCACACGCTGGGCAAAGCAGCCAGCCAGAGGTGCAAAGCACAGACCCAGTCTCCAGGAGAGGAAGGAACAGTCCCATGACAAGCAAAATAAGTCACCAAACCAGGGGAAGCAGGAAACACCTGCAGCAGGAGATACTGAGCAGGAGGCTTAATGAGAGGAAAATATTGGCCGAGGGGATGGGAGGGGAAGTGTCAGGATGTGAACAGGGAAAGTCCCTCCCTGGGGGGCATGTGAGCTGGGCTGAGCTTCTGGCATGTTGCAAATTCATGTATTCGTGTGAATTATTTCTACAGCAGCGAACGGTGAGCTGGGTCGTGTGATGCAGGGAAACCAGCCACCCGCTCGTGCCTGGGTCCCCGGGTCCCAGCTCAACCCCGACAAATACACAGCTGGAATCAGTCTAGCTGCCCTGTGCTGGTATTGCTAAACTAGCTATTAGGGTGATAAGCACAAGGCCAGTGGTTAGACATTGCTGAATGCTTGCGAGTTGCTGCCTGCATTAATTTTACTTACATCTGTAGCACCTACTGTAAGGTCAGATTTCAGCCTCTCCTGCATTTTGTGACAGTGTAAATCCCCAGACAGAAGAAAGTAACAGGTGTTCCCCCTGCCCAGTGGAAAGGTCAATCCACAGCTGTCGAACTATTGTGGGACAGCTGAATAGGCCTCAGCTGAAACACTCTGTCCCGCTCTGCTAGATTCCAGAAGAGATGAGGACAAATTGGAAAAAGTCCAGAGAAGAGCAACAAAAATGACAAAAGTTCTAGAAAACGTGGCCTAGGAGGGAAAATTGGGGAAAAAATAGTTTGTTTAGTTTGGAGAAGAGAAGACAGAGGGCGACACAACAGCTTTCGAGTACAGGTTGAACCTCTTAAGTCCAGCACCCTCGGGACCTGACCAGCGCTGAACCAGAGAATTTGCTGGACCATGAGAGGTCAATATTGTCTAGTAGCATTACCAACACTTCCATTGCTTCCTGGGCTCTTAGAAGACATTTAGGGGTAAATTACAGCTGCGTAACAGCACAGAACACTGAGAGCCAGATTGGTGGCTGGAAACAAATTTTGTGGGACCGTGGGAAACTTTGCCACACCCCTGACAAATGATCGTCAGGCTAACTAAAATCATGCCAGATTACAGATGTTGCCAGATGAGAGCGTGCTGCACTAGAGAGGTTCAACCTGTAGATACAAGTTTGTAACAGAGAGAAGGGAGAAAAATATTCTCTTTAACCTCTGATGATAGGACAGGAAGCAATGGGCTTAAACTGCAGAAAGAGAAGGTTAGATTAGACATTAGGAAAAACATCCTGTCAAGGGAGTTAAACAGTGGAATAAATTGCTTAGAGAGATTGTGAAATCTTCAGCACTGGAGATTCTTAAGAGCTGGTTAGACAAACACCCATCAGGGATGGTCTAGATACTTAGTCCTGTGATGAGTGTAGGAGACACGACTAGATCACGTCTCAAGGTCCCTCCCAGTCCTACAAGTCTATGGTTTGAGAAGGCAAAAGACTTCTGTTGTTCTGCTCACCCTACATGCCGGTGAGTTCTGCAAGTGGATTCCTCCCATCAGCTGCACTTGTTGCTCACACCACATGGCAGGAAGGGAATAAAAAGCCCAAAGGAAAGAAACAAGGGATCTTTGTGATGCTTGAACTCAGGGGCAAAGTGTTTTCTAGGCATAAGCGAGAGATCCCCCACTAATTGGCCTTTTTCAGCCCATCGGGATATATAGTGCTTGCTATAGAAGCTTCCCTTACCTGTTGAAGCTGAAGATTGTAACTCATGTGGGTGGGTATGTTTTCCGGATTTAACCTTGTACATAATAGTCTGGTTTCCTTTTCCTATTTGATTCCTATTGTTCGGTTGGCCAAAAGCATGGTTTTAGTGTGAGATCTAAGGTGCAAGTATTTCGGAATAAGTTTTGCTTATTCCAGGGCTTCCCTATAGGGTGGACGCATTATTCTCAAGCCATGTTTCTTAACCAGGGCTTTGTGTGCCCTGAGGGGTCCACCAAGGTCTTCCAGGGGGTCCATCAACTCATCTAGATACTTGCCTAGTTTTACAACAGGCTACATAAAAACACTAGTAAAGTCAGTACAGTCTAAAAGATCATTCAGTCAATGACTTGTTTCAACTGTTTCCTGTGCCTCAGGCTGAAATGTAAGTACAGTATTTCTATTCCAATTCATTTGATAGTCAGATGGGAGAAAGTGAGCAAGTTTTCAATAGTTGCCTTCTGTGATATTTGTGCATGTTTTCTCCTTGCCAACCCTAGTGCTGAAGTCACCCAACAGGAGAAGCTTGTCACTAGGAGGAGTTGCTTTCACAAGATGGTCAAGGTCCTCATGGAAACTTTCTTTTGCTTCGTCGCTGCTAGTCAGTGTGGGGGCATAAGCACTGATGACTGTAATGTGGCAAGAGGTGTTGAGGGGGAAGCAGAGCTTGATCAGACGCTCAGTGATGCAAGTTGGTAGGTCAAGAAGCTGGTGCAGAAGTGATGTCTTGATGGCAAGTCCCACTCCATGGATTCTGTCTTCATTTTCTGACCTGCTTTTCCAGAAGAAGGCATAACTTCCTTTTGGTTCACAGATGGATCCTTCCTCTGCCAGCCTGGTCTCACTCACGGCGAATATGTCAATGTTATAACGTGCCAGCTCTCTTGCTCTGAGGGCCGTTCTTCTCTCAGGCCTCACAGCATTCTCCCTATCCCAGAGGGTGCGAACGTTCCATGCTGCAAATATCATCTTTCTTTTCACTGTTTTTTGACTGCTGTGCAGGTAAAACTGCCAGTTGCAGCATGCTGGCCATTTTGGTTGGGACAAGCAATTTTTGGGACACCTTTTCTAATCCCCTCCCTCATTTGGAAGGTGAGCAGTGCTGTTCCTAAAAAAGGCCTGCTCAGTCGCCTGGGATGCTGCAAAAGTCCACTGTCGTCTCAGGGTCAGAGCTGAGTGACCAAAGTCCACAGGCCGCCTATGTGCAGGTTTGGAGCTAGGACTCCCAGTGGTCACCTCCAACTATCTCTTCGCCCCTCCGCCATCGCCACAGGACTTTGAGGTAGACAGAAGTGATGAGAATGTGCAAAGAACCTGTGCGGGAGAATGTTTAAAGTGGAAAAGCCGTTGCACGGGGCAGTTCCACTCTCTCGACCTCAGAAGCCTGGTTCCAGTGATACGAAAAGTCATCACGGCTGGGACTTCCAAGGTTGCAGTGGATGGCCAGGCCACCTTTGGTGCCTTGTCATGCCCTTCACTCTCCACAGAGCGTTGCAGAACCAGAGGCACAGTGTGGTTTTCACCCAGGCTGCAGCACCACTGACATGATCTTTGCTGTTCATCAGGTCCAGGAAACGTGCAGAGAGCAGAACTTGGATCTATGCGCTGTCTTTATAGACCTGACCAAGGTGTTTGACACCGTCAACAGAGAAGCCCTGCGGATTATCCTGTCAAAACTTGGCTGCCCAAGAAGATTTGTTGACCTCATACGCACGTTCCATGATGACATGACTGGCTTTGTTCTTTCCAATGGCAAGTCCTCAGATCCATTTGAGATACCCAATGGAGTGAAGCAAGGGTGCGTGCCGGCCCCAGTGTTGTTCAACCTCTTTTTCACGTGCGTCCTCGACCACGCAGTTAGGGACCTGGACCACGGAGTCTGCATCAGATACAGACTTGAGGGGTCACTTTTCAACCTTCATCGTCTGAATGCTAAAACCAAGACACTGGAGAGGCTTATCCTTGAAGCCCTTGTTGCTGACGACTGGGCACTTACGGCACACAAGGAATCTGATCTCCAGCTCATTGTCAACAAGTTTGCTGATGCCACTTGCCTCTTTGGTTTGGCCATCAGCCTAGGAAAGACCGAGGCTCTGTTTCAGCCTGCTCCAGGGTCTGCTGCTCTCCCCGCTTCAATCTTTACTGGGAGAACAGAGTTAAAACAATAGAGGAGTTCAAGTACCTCGGCAGTGTGATAGCCAGTGATGGCTCTCTTGACAAAGAAATCAGTGCCAGGATCTGCCAGGCCAGCCAGGCACTAGGACGCCTGAGAGAGCGAGTGTTGAATCAGCACAATATCCGACAGTCCACGAAACTGAAAGTGCACACGGCTGTAGTCCTGACCAGACTCCTGTATGGCTGTGAAACCCGGACCTTGTACAGAAAACATGTGAAACTGCTGGACCACTTCCACACATGCAGCCTGAGATCAATAGTGCACATTGGATGGCAGGACAGCGTTACGCACCTGGAAGTCCTGGACAGAGCAGGAATCACGAGCATTGAAGCCATGATTCTGAGAGCCCAGCTTTGCTGGACAGGGCACATCATATGAATGGAGGAGTTGAGAATCCCTAAGCAACTCCTCTACGGTGAACTCTCCCAGGGCAAAAGGAATCAAGATAGGCCTCGCAAGAGACATAAAGACTGAGTGAAGGCCAACTTTGCTCATGCTGGTTTAAAACCAGCTCAGCTAGAGCAGCATGCAAAAGACCGAACAGGCTGGCGTGCTCTCGTACGACACGCGTATGACAACTTTGAAGAGCGGCGACACATACGCCTCATTGATGCTCGTGAGAGGAAGAAAGCAACAGCAGCAGCCGCATCAACAGAGCCAAGACAATTCCCTTGCCCCTACTGTGAACACCCATGCCGTTCAAAGCTTGGTCTCCTCAGCCACACGTGAGACCACACCTGATGAGCCTGTGCAAGCTCAAAACGTCATTGTCGGACACAGTGGACTACCTACTTGGATTTTCAGAGCAGTGTAACTTGGCAATGTGCAAAACAAATCTAACTCCTGAAAAGAGTACAGTTATCTGGAAAGGTTGAACAGCACTTGTTTCAAGACCTCAGGTTACCCTAGGACCACTTTTGTCAACCGGTGGTACATACATCCTTAAGGGTACATGAGACGCCTGGGGTACTTATACATTTTTAAAAGGGGAACTTTATTAAATAAAAAGGTTGAGAAACACTCTTCTAAAATAGCTCATTTTGGAACGATAACCCCGGAATAAGCTATTCCGGAATAACTCTGTCATGTAGCCCTAGTCCGAGCAGCTCCGGCTACATCCTTTCCCTGCTGCTCCTCCCCGCTCACTGCCTTTCAAAGCGATTGCTGCGTTTTGCCCACAGCTGTCTGGGTGGAGTGAAGAGCTGCAAGAACTAAATAGCCTGTGGTCTCATGCAGAGAAGGCTCGGAAACCTGGGACACCAGGCTCAAGGGACGTGCATTGGGACAGTGAGGCCACAGGGGGATGCAGTTGGTGGGATTTGGCCCAGCTCCTCCAGGGCTTTAGTGAAGGTGTTGCAGAGGAGCATCCTTGAGCTAAGGACTGAATGGGCCCGCAAGAGCTGACTGCCTGGCTGCGCAAGATGCAGCCTGTCTGAGGCCTGGTGCCAGGGTGCACGGTGCAGGGAGGTCTCCAGCACTGCTCTCGCTGCAGGGCTTTTGGCAATAAACAGCTCCAGAGTGACAGGACTGTCATTCCCATAGCACATCCACCCCAGGGGCTGGGAAGCACCAGGCCCTGGAAAGACCGCACCCAGGGCAGGGCTGGGAGCGGCAGGGCTGGGTGTGAATGGTCCAGGCCAAGAATAACAGCTTGGAGCAACTGTCCTGCCCGGCCCACGGCAAGCCAAGGGAGTGGTGAAAAGCGGGGGTGGGCTGCTATGACACCAGAGGGAAGGGGGCCAGTGGGGTGCTGAGGTGAAAGGAGAGAGGCTGTGGAGGGGGCTAGGGTTGTGTGCTATGGGGCTGGCTACATAGACCGCCAGGCAGGAGCGCTACTCTGAGATGGTTTTCTTGGCTTGGAATAATCATTCCCACCTCATGCCCTGCTCTGGGCGCCAACCTCTCCGGTCCTGGTGCGTTGCGTCTTCTCTTCTTTCCCTCCCCTTGAACATCTCCCATCACCTACCTAGCCCCCCGCACGCCCCCTCCCTCTGTTACCCCTGTACCCACCTGGCCCACTCCCTGCCCTTTCAGAACATCCTCCCCCTCTGTTTTCCCTCCCCTTCATGCTTAATCATTCCTTGGGCCCTGCAGGTGGATACACAGATGGAGGGATGATGGGCGTGTATGTGGAGAGAGGGGGAGGGAGAGTGCCAGGGTGTACGGGGACAGCTGGACGGATGGACAACCAGGAGCAGTTCTTGGGGGTGGCTGGACGGACAGACAGCCACGAGCAGTGCTCAGAGGGGCTGGACGGGCAGACAGCCAAGAGCAGTGTTTGAGGATGGCTGGATGGACAGACGGTCAGACAGACACCTGGGAGCAGTGCTTGGGGATGGCTGGACAGATAGACAACCAGGAGCAGTTTGGGGGGATGACTGGACAGACAGACAGCCACAAGCAGTGCTCAGGGGTAGGTGGATGGACACACAACCAAGAGCAGTGTTTGAGGATGGCTGCACGGACAGACGGACAAGAGCAGTGCTTGGGGATGGCTGCACGGACAGACGGACAGGAGCGGTGTCTGGGGACGGCTGAACGGACAGACACCCAGGAGCTGTGTCTGGGGATGGCTGAACGGACAGACGGACAGGAGCGGTGTCTGGGGACGGCTGGACGGACAGACGGACAGGAGCGGTGCTTGGGGTAGCTGGACGGACAGACGGACAGGAGCAGTGCTTGGGGATGGCTGAACGGACAGACGGACAGGAGTGGTGTCTGGGGACTGCTGGACTGACCAGAGCAGGCCGCGGACAGACAGACCGAGGCGGACCGCTCAGCCGGGGGCGCAGCGCGGTGCCGCAGGCAGAGGGCGCCAGCGAGCCGGGCCCGGGGCTGCGGGCAGCCGCGTGTGACTGAGCCCGGGCCGGACTCAGGTTCCCCCCGCCCCGCCCCGCCCCGGCATAGGCTAGGGCGGGCGGCGCCCGCTGCCACCCACACTCGCCGAGCTCGGTGCCCGCGCGGCTGCTCCGTTCCTGCGCTCCCAGCCTAGGTGAGTCCGGCTCCCCCGCCCCTCCTGCAGCGCACGGACCGGTGGCGGGGAGGGGCAGAGCCCCATCTGCTGGCACCCCAATGGGGGGGGTGCTCTGGGCTGCCTGCCCCCCCCTCCGCCCCAATGCCCCTGCTGCATGCGGGGAGGAGGAGGTGCCCAGCTCTGCACCCCTGACACCCCCGCGGTGGCTGCAGGAATTAGGGGCAGCTGCAGATGGCTTTGGGAAAAGGGACCCCTCTCCTGCCCCTGCTGGAGGATGGGGAGGGTATTCCCAGCCCTGTCCCCCCCACGGGGTGGGGCATAATCCCAGCTCCGTGGCCCCAGGCCAGCCCCCCAGGACCCGTGCCAGGGTCACCCCCAGAGATCCAGGAGCCCAGAGCTGCCCAGGCAGGGGCACGCCCTGTGAGCAGCAGCCTGGCCTCTCTCCTTGAGAAGGGGTGAGAGGGTCCGGCTGTCCTGTGGGGAAGACATAAGCGGCTTGTGGGGGGCACCTCCCTGGGCTGCCGCTCAGGCGTTGATGTTGCTGCGGTGAGGGAGGGATCTGGGGTGAGATTCCGGGGCTGCCGCTGAACCCAGCTTTCTCTGGGGGGTTCAGACGATGTGGCCAGTTTTAAAATCCAAGCGTCACTTGGGACCCTGGCCTTGTGCCAAGGGTCCGGCGTGTCTCTTGCACATCCTTGGCTTGTGTCCACACCCCTTTGGGGTCTCCCCACCCTCCTCCTTTGCAGGCTCCTGGGTGTGTTTGACCCCTGGCAAAGAGCCACGGTTGTGTTGGTCGTAGCACTCAGATCAGGTCCCCTTTGCTAGCGCACAGGGCGGGGCCACACCCACTCCTGGGGAAGCCATGCCACGCTCGAGGGAATCTCCAACGGGTTAACGCGGCCCTAGGGGTGCAGCTCCTCCGAGTACCCAGTCCTGTTGCCCATCTGAGCAAGGGCTCTGCAAACTCCCCCACTCACAGACTTTAAGGTCAGACGGGACCAGGACTAGCTAGTATGACCCCTGCATGCTGCAGGCCACAGCCCTCCGGCAGACAGGACGCAGTGATCCCCTGCTGCAGGGGAATGGGGAGGGGGGCTCTCTGAGCTCTCTGGGTTCTGCCATGTCTGTTTCAGAACTGGCACCAGCGTCCTGCGACCTGACAGGTAGGAAGCCGACGGGTGTGGCCCCTGCTTTCAGCCACTGGGCAGCTGGGGAGCGAGGGGATGGGCCCAGCCCTTTCTGAGCATCACAAGTGGATGCAAATGGCTTAAACACGCTCAGTGTTGGCTGTGGAGTGAAGTGGCCACATTATGCTGCAAATAGATTTATTGGTCAAGCCAACAAGCCTCACTCAGCCTGCTGCTTAGCCGCATGTCTAGTGTGCAGGACTCCGCGGGAGACCCAGATCAGGTACCCAGATGGGGTACTTGCTCTAGGTAGTGCAGGTGCAATAGAACAAAGGCGAGCAAACTTTTTACGTCAGGCCTCACCTTTCGGCCCCTCAACCTGCCTGATATCATCCAAACTGCTGGAAATCCCGGTTATGTTCATATGGAAAGAAAAAATCCTTTCCATGTGTGTTAGAAAATAAGTCTGTAGCGTGTAAAAGCTTGATCAATTGCTGTGTAAATGTCAACATGCGTACATAAAAACATTCCCTCTTAGGAAATGTGATGCCCTCCCAAGGGGGCCTGCTCCCCATGTTGTACACTCCTGCAAGAGAGCAGCGGTTCCCAACCTGGGTTCCATGGACCTTGGGGGTCCTTGAGGATATTTCAGAGGGTCTGTGCGAAAAATATGGAAGGGAAATAAAAAAGATCATAGAAAATAGAATTGGCTTTGAGGGGGCCCAGGAATGGGTTGGGGGGTCTGCAAATGGTTTGGAGGGTAATTGGGGGTCTGCAAACCATTTGGGAGACTGATTGTGGGTCTGTGAACGGTTCGGGGGTGACTGGAGGTCTGCGCGAGAGAAAAGGTCGGCAGCCGCTGCAGTAGAGAGAAGGAGGCAGCTAGAGATGGAAGAGAGGTGGTTACGTGCAGGGGTGTGTAATCACACCTGAGAGAGCCAGCCAGGGTTTACCACACTGGGAAGGGTGTGAGTAGATGCTGTTCTTTTCCGATTGCCGCCGCACTGCTGAGACAATCCGAGCATCCGGGCTTCCCAGCCGAGTTGCTTTGCTTGCGGTGAGCCTGGTTTGATGAGTCGATCCCAAGGCCACTTCTCCTTCTGAACTAGTGCAGATCTTTAAAAACTCATCATGAGGTAAAAATGACCAGCGCTGGGGAATCCACTGGTGACTCCAGATAAATTGTGCCAGTGGCTAATTGGACTTGCTGTGAGAGATGCCTTCAAGTATGCGTTTGCCTCCCTGCTTGCTGCTCTCGCCTTCTTTCTGTGCCAGTTTCCTTGGGTCTCCCAGAGCAAACCGCAGGTTCCAGTGGTCCTTTGCCCTGTACCAGGAGATGCCATTTGCACGCAAAGGCTTTGGATTCTCCCTTGACTCATCTCAAGTGGGAGTGATTCATTTTGCACCGGTTTGTGTGACCGGGCCAGGGCAGGTTCCCATCTCTGAGAACTCAGATGTTTTCACTGGGCATGTCCAGTAGAGGATGATGAAAAGGAAAGTTCTGAGAGCTGGGTGTAGCCACTTGGGAAGAAGGTTGCTTCCCCCTCCACCCTGGATTCCAGTCCAGTGCCTGTTTCAGGAAGGCTCCTTTCGAAGGGTCTCTCTGATGTTGTCCTCGGAGCTCACCTCTGGGCTGGAGACTGGGGCAGGCAGCGGTGAGCAAACTTTTTAGGTCAGGCAGGCCTCACTTTTCATCCCTGCAATTAGCAGCCCCCCTGCCACTCCCCCGCCACTTAATGTAATCAAAAACCAATGGAAATTTCAGGTCTGTTCACAGGAAAAGAAAACCCTTTCAGCGTGGGTAAGAAAATAGATTGGTAGAATGTAAAAACTTTATTAGTCAGTGTAGAAATGTGAATACGCAGACACAAAACCAGGAACCTATTTCAACATTTTTTAATGCGAAAAATGAGCCTGAGACCCAGCAGCCGATGGAGCTGCCCGCCCCCCCGCCCCCCCCGCATCTTAGGAAATTTCAGCCTCCTCCCACCAACTTTGCACACCCCTGGCTTAGAGGCGCTGTTCTCAGTCTCCTGGGGCTGCAGCAGCAGACGGAACAATGCGGCAGGGCTGGCATATGCCCCAGTTGGTGATCCAGGAACAGAGGTCCTTTGAGGAGACTTGCATTCCAACCCCCTTTTCTTTGCTGGATGCCGGGGAGGGGCACAGTCTGTTCCCAGTGGGTTTTCCAGCTGGTGCAGGGAAGCACGTCTCAGTTATGGCCAGTTTTCCAGGCAAGCAGCTTGGAGCGCAACAGGAGCACAACAGCCGGGCCTGGTTGGACTTGCTGTTTTTTCCATAGAGCTTTTCAGACCGCAGTGGCAGGTCTTTGGACAGGGGTAGGAGACGCAGAGCTAGGGTGGATCGGGGCCAGATCCTCTGCTGGTACCAGCAGGCAGGGCTGCATGGACTTCAATGGAACAACGCTGATTTACCCCCTCAGGGGATCTGGCCCACAGGCTTCAATGGCGTTGCCCTGATTTACACCGTAGGTCTCTCTGACAACGCGGTGAAAGCCCCATATGGGGCCCAGCAAGGAGGGGGCTGCAGTTCTCCTGAGACAGACTCTGCTTTGGAAGGGAACGCAAAAATCCCTCCGCCCTCAGGCGGCCTGGCTGTGTTTGGATAAATCAGCCAAGTACCGTCCTCCTGTATCATCCAAAGAGCTCACAGGAAAGGCAGCATTTCACAGATGGGGAAACTGAGACACAGAACCTCTCTCCATGGTCGCATGGGCAGGGTCAGAAACAGAACCCCGAGTCCTGCCCCTCCCAGCCCTGTGCTGGGACTCCAGAGTCAGGAATGCAATCCAGAAGCCCTTCCTCTGTCTCCCCTTCTCCTACCCCTCCCACCTGGGAACAGAACCCAGGAATCCTGGGTTCTTCACGTCACAGCCCTCATGAGCTGGGGCAAGTCACACAGACTGATGTTTGTGGGGTTCCCAGCTCTAGATGCTGGCAAGGACCTGATTTCCAGGGGCTCAGCACAGACAGTGACTCTTGAGCCAGAGGGTGCGCAGCATCACCACAACTGAAGCCTGAGGAGTTAACGCTGGGTGCCCACCCATGAAGGGGACCCTGAGTTAGAGGCAGGTTTGGAGCCTCTGGGGCTTGGTTACGTGAGATATTGATGCGAACCTTCCTCTGCAAAATGCTCTGAGATCTGCAGGTGTGAGGCCTATTGGCAAGCGCAGCGTTGGTGTTATCAGCACTTCCCGAGTGTTGCTTGAGCAGCAGTGATGAGAGATTTGGTTTTTCTTCCCAGGAAGTTGCAACAGAACCTCTTGGGGCTTTCTCTTTGCTCTATGTTCATACAGCACCTAGCGCTGCGAGGCCTGGAGGACCACTGCAATCCTAGGTGCTGCGGGAATAAAATCATAGAATCAGAGAATGCTGGAACTGGAAGATCATCAAAAGATCATCGAGTCCAGCGCCCTGCCCTCATGGCAGGACCAAGCACCATTTATATCATCCCTGTTAGGTATTTATCCAGCCTGTTCTTAAACATCTCCAATGGTGAAGATTCTGCACCCTCCCCAGGCAGTTTATTACAGTGTTTGACCACCCTGACAGTTAGGAAGTTTTTCCTAATGTTCAACCTAAACCTCCCTTGCTGCAGTTTTAAAGCCGTTGCTTCTTGTCCTATTTTCAGAGGCCAAGGATAATAATTTTTCTCCCCCCTCCTTGTAACACCCTTTTAGGTGCTTGAAAACCACGATCAGGTCCCCTCTCAGCCTTCTGTTTTCCAAACTAAACAAACCCCATTCTTTCAGTCTTCTCTCATAGGTCCCGTTTTCTAGGCCTTTACTCATTTTAGTTGCTGTTCTCTGGACCCTTTCCAGTTTCTCCACATCTTTCCTAATATGTGGGGCCTAGAACTGGACGTGATACTTCAGCTGAGATCTAATCAGTGCAGAGGACAGCGGACGAATGACTTCTTATGTCTTGCTCACAACATTCCTATTAATACAAATGGCTCAGGGAGTGCAACTCATTAGAAGGGGACATTTTGCTGCCATGCACGTTTGGTCCCCATTACTGTTGTATGTGAGCAATCTTCAGTATATGGATCCTCCCTGTGCCCATTTTACAGATGGGGAAATTGAGGCACTGAACAGCTAAGTGACCCACACAGGAAGCCAGGTCTTTAAAGTGTCACGTTCATGTCCGACAGAGTATATATGTGCAGGGGAGGGAGGTTGTATGAAGTGCTTTGCACCATATGTGCCTGTTGCATTTCCCTGTCCATCCTTAGGCTGCATGGGGTCACCCGTCGGGCAGATTAAGTACAGGTGGGACAACCGTCAGAAGGGCCCCCCCATGTATTAAAATATTAATGTACATCATTATTTGTGCTTTAAAATCTATCCATTGAATCTATCAATTGAAATCTACCCATTGAAACTTTAAAGGGCGTGGTCCATAGTCTATGCAGACTGAAGGATGCCTACTACACTACTACTAAAATCTATCCATGCTTATCATTACTCACAACAGACAATCAAGTGATGCTTAAATGGTAAAATGAGAGCGATGTAACACGTTTCTTTTGTTCCATTCAAGTGACTTGTTTAAACACGATGGCTCTTGGAGCAAAGGCTCCTTTTGCCCTACTGTTAATCCACCATTGCACCTAGCACAGTTCTTCTGCTGTCTGTTGCTGCCACGCTCCAAGCTGCAGTGGTCTGTGATAACTGTGTGCAGCTGCAGAGCCTCCACCAGCCCAGGACAAGTCGATGCAGCTCTTTGACGGAGCTGGGAGAACCTGAGTCATTTCCTCAGGGGAACTGCTGGCCGCTTTTCCGCACAGCTGGAAAATGCAAGCTGAGGCCAGGCCGGGGCAGGGAGAACCGCCTGGGATGGGGGCGAGGGGGACGGGGTGTGGGGATCTGCCCTGAGCTTGCAGCTGCAGGGGAATGCTGCCAGGACCAACCGATTCTTGTTTATTTCCTCATGCTTCTGAGGAGGGTGGTTTATTTTTCCATCCCATCTGGTCAGCAAACAAACCCGCACCCCAGCTGACTCCCACCGCCGGGGCAGGGCCTCCTAACCAGAGCCAGACGCTCCCCTGCCTGGGGTTGGACAAACCACTGACACGCCTCCTAGGCAGAGTTCCCTCTAACATTTTCCATCCGTGGGTGGAAAAAATTTTATGTGACCTAGGGCATGTGCGGATGTGCACCACCAATAGAAACACAGGCTGCTGCCTCTCATGCTCTGCTAATTAACTGGGCAGCACCTGACTGTCCCTTAGGCGGTCGCCCAAGTGCTCAGCTTACAGGGAACACTGGTCCAGACCTCCTGAGGAATATTGGCTTGGCAGCTTCCCAGCCAGCTCGCTGCTTGTTGCAGAGATGCAGTTGGGGAGTTTTTCCCTGTGTGATAGGCCTTCACTTCCCTCCCCAGGGTCTGTTCCGAAGGCCAGCATGAGCCCCACATCTATGGGAGCAGGGAGAATGTGGCCTGAGAAGATAGATGAGTTGGGGCCCTCAATCCACGTCTCACCCCCAGTTTCAGAGTCGGATCACTTTCCAATGCCCTGTCCAATTTAGCCTTGGTCACCGTCCCACATTCGTCATGTCCCCTCATGTCTACTCCGCAGTGGATCGTGGTAAATGGCCGGGATAACATGGACCGAGCTCTTTCCCCCACCCTGCTGAAAGGGTGCAAAGAGAGGTTGCAGCGTGGCAGAGATGGAGGACATGCAGCTATTACTCTGTACCATCTCCTCCCAAGGAGCCTGACCCGGGTGGTGGCCCAGGAGGGGCTGAACTTGCAGCTTCCAAAAGCCCCGCTGAGATTTTAGCCCCTGCCTGGTGGGCAGGTTGTGTGCCTGGAGCTTTGAGAGTTGGCAGGTGTGATGGGGTTCAGGGATCCCCAAGCACTGCACCCCGGCAGGAGTGACTCTCACTCAGCAGGTACAACGGGAAATTTATTAGTCGACCAAGGCGCAGCTCAGTACAGAAGGCAGAGACAGTCATTCCAACCCATCCTGGGGAGAGGAGCCCGATGGGCACCCTATCTGGGGTGTAGCTTCCCTTCAGCCAGGCTGGCTGCCTTCCAACTCTCGCTTCCCACAGCTCCTAACTGCTGCCTATGATTCAAAACCCCCTCAGCTCCTCCCTGCTCTTTGTTCAGGTCAGAGGTGTTACCTGCTAGCTAAGACATTATAGGGGACATTATAGGGGCTCTTTGGCATACTTGGCTTAATCTAATTCTTGACCCCCCCGCACCCCTCTGCTCTCTGATTTGCTCACCTTGATAATTTTTTTCTGATTTGTCCTCCTTGATTACTGTTTTTTGGTTCTCTGTGCCTTAAATATTGAGTCTGTTCTGGTCTGGCTATGGTCTGAAGCAGTGGGTCTGTCCCACGAAAGGTCATCACCTAATAAATTATTTTGTTAGTCTTTAAAGTGCTACTTGACTGCTTTTATGTTTTGACAGTACAGAGACTAGCACGGCTCCCTCTCTGTTACTGCTAGCTAAGGTTACAGCCCCAGGGGGTCATCCTTAGCCCCTGTGAGCTGCTCTGCCTGTCACATGCACATCCAGCCTGACTCTCGCACACATGCACACACCACTCCATCACAGCAGGGCCTTGCTAATTACCAGAAGAGCTGCCAAATGCTGGGGGCAGCAGCATGGCGTGACCCAGAGCAGCAGGCGGGCACCGTGGAGGGGGCACCATGGAGGAATCGTCCCTGGGAAGGAGTTAGCATCTGCCCCGAGGCTGTTTGCTCAAATTCGCGCTCACGATGGAGCGGCACAGGACCGGGACTGTGGGGACTTTGTCTTCCGAAGGCAGCCAAAGCAGCCTTCCCTGCGTGGGATGAAAAGCAGCATCCGAGAGTGTGGGGAGATTTGGCAGCTGTCCTAAAAGTGGCAGTAAACAGCTGAGTGCATCATTGGTGCTGCTCCAGGTGTGCAAACGGCTGGCTTGCAAAGGAGCCAGAGCTGCGGCCTGCTCCGGGCCCTGGCTGCTGGCTCCCTCCCTCCATATTCATCCTGCTGCGACCGCACGGCGGTCGGGAATCAGCCCCCAGTGCTGAGCATTCGGGCCTCCTTTGGAACCACTATCCCTCCTGTTTCAGAGCCTTCCAAAGAAAACACCGAGCCAGGCCCTGCAGCTGGGCCTCGTTAATCCCCAGACAGCAGCAGGCTGGGAGGGAAGCCAGGTCTGTACCTGGCCCCACACACACCCCTCTGAGAGTCTCAGTGCCTGGGATGACTGCAGTTAATGTCCAAGGGGCTCAGAGGCATGGATCAGTGCGAGGGACATGCAAGAGAGGGAGCTGCTACGCATCAGTGGAATTGCTCCTGCACGTTTGCTGGCACGCTGATGTACGGAGCTTCTGCGGGGTTCCTGCTCCCCAAGGGAGGGCAGCATCTGTTAACTCCCCTGGCTGCATGCAGCCCAGAAGGCAGAGTCTGTCCCCTCCGATTGCATTCCTGCTGTGCTGTCCTCGGGGTGGGGAAGGCACACGCCCTGTGATCTACTCTGACGCTTGCCCAACATCTGCCAACAGGGCAGCCCATCTGGCCGACACGGGGCAGAGGGTGATTTCGCTCTGTGGGAGGAGTTCTTGGCCAAAGTCCCTGGGCTCCAGAGCTGCAGCAATCGGCTGATGGCTCGGGAACAGATTCCCTTGTGCAAACTTCTAACCCTTACGCTGCCAGAGGCATCTTTGCACTAGTGAGTTCTCCCTGGCACTGTCCAGCTGAAGGTGTGAAGAGCTTATTCACTATCGCTGTGTTCCTGTCCCTGTGGTCCCAAGATGCCCCACCTCCACGCTAGGGGACCTCTCTGGAGCAGGGATCCCTGGAAGCTGAGCACTTGGGTGACCGCCCAGGGGAGGCTCAGGTGCTGCCCAGCTGATTAGCAGAGCGCCCACAGCTGGCCGCCTGTGCGTCTCTTGGTGGTGCACATCTGTACATGCCCTGGTGCACACAACAAAATTTATTCTGCCCGTGGGTGGAAAAAATAGAGGGAACAGTGCTGTGGAGGTGTGGCGGGGTGGGCGGAATTCAATTAGCGGCTTCTGTGCTGGGGCAGGAGGGCACATTATACGAATGATCTCAGGGCTGGGAACGTTTTGGCCACTAATCCAGAGACTGAGGCTGAACAAACTCGTGGCATGGGGGACACAGCTGTGAGATGTTATTACCAATCTCTTTGCGCCAGATCACCCAGGAAAGACAGGAAGGTTCCACATCCCAGTTGTGCTTCAGCCCGTTGTCCGTCTGTTTTTCGTCAATCTAGCCTTTTTTCAGGCAAGCGCTTCTCAAGGCAAGTTACCGTCTACACCAGGGGTCAGCAACCCCCAGCTTGGTGCCGAGAGTGGCATGTGAGCCATTTTTTTAATCTGCACGCAAGGCGAGAGCTCAGCCCTGCCCCTCCTCCTGCCAGGAGTTTGTTCAAAGCCAGCAGATTAACAAAAGACCAGCTAACGCTACCAACCACCACCGAAACGGGAAAGCGCTGCATCTTCATTGATTTATTAAGGAAGCTGTTGTCAGTAAGATTAGTGATTTTAAAAAGTATCACCAGCACTCGGACCGTACAGAGAGGTCAACAGGTCAAATTTGGGTACTCTGCCTCGGAAGGGTTGCTGACCCCCTGGTGTACACTCTCCAGGGAACCCCTCCCCCAGGTCTGCACTCTTGCACAAAAGGGATCCCAGCAGAAAAGCTGCTTTCACCCACAGCAAAGATTGCCCCAGGGGGCTGTTGTTGCCGAGCTGTGTAAGTGATTACTCCTTTCCCCTCTGGAGGCTCTAGTCGTAGATTGCAGCATTTGCAAACGCTCCAGTTCTTGCTTCTCTTTGCTATCCTGCAGGGCCTGAGGTCCTTGGTGTTGGTGTAACCTCCGCACCTAGGGCTGTGTTTCCCTGTCCCAGGTAGTGGCACTTACACTGAGGAAAAAATGAGTGTCCTCTACAGCCTTGGCTGAGCTCCAGCTGGCTTTTAACTCAAACCATAGAGGCTCTTGCACTAAGCTCTGGAGGTCTCAGGTTCAAGTCTGCCTCTGGGCAGTTATACTGGCAATGATTTGAAGTCTCCCATTCTGGGGGGCAGGAGCCAAGGAAAGAATCTGCCTTGGAACGAGTTTGCTTTGCCAGTTCATAAAACAAGCTACAGAGTTTAACCAGCAGCCTGGCTTCTCCTACTGCTGTAATTTGAGTCGCTCCATTGAGTTGGTCCCTGAAGGGTGTATATCCTGTCCGGTCATCTGCTGGGCAGCCAGTTGTGGGGGGACGCAGCAGAGTATGCCCATGGTAGGGCTGAGCTGCCACAGATCACAGATGATGCTCACAGGTGTTTTGATAATTGAGGGTTTCTCCTTTGCTCGGACGTGCACCCTCGCTATACACCAGTGACGGGCAACTGCAAATGGTGAGGGGGCCGCCTGATGAGTCCCTTCACTTCAGTGGGCAGCAACAGCCTGCAGCCCAGCGGAGTTCCACCTGCACATCCCGCCCCCCACGTGTCTCTAGCACCATGGGGCACCGGAGCCCTGCCCTTCCTTGCTGCGGCCCCTCCCGCCCAGAGCTGGAATGCTGCTAACAGCTGATTTGTGGCATTTTGGCTCTGGAAGGGATGGGGAGGAGCAGGGACCAAGTGTGAATCAGGTGATTTACACATTCCGAAAGGGCCAGGAGGTTGGGGAGAGAGCAAGGAAGTGCAGGGCTCCGACGCAAGAAGCGTGTGGCAGAGGGGGGCAGCCAGGGGTTCTGTGGGCTGCAGATGGACCCCAATGGGCTACATGCAGGTTGTCCATCACCCACTCAGGGAACTGCATCCTGCTCAGCCCCAGATTATGCCAGGAGACAGGAATCCTCTTCACTTCCTGTTCCAAACGTCTGAGTCACTGAATCATAAATACTAGAGATGGGCGGGGGCCCTTCTGTATCCCCCTGAGAGGGGTGGACTGACTGCTGAGCTGGCATCCTCTCATGTCTTACTGCAGAGCATTACCAAGAGGTGATCAACAGCTGCCATGTTCCACCCCAGAGGGGGTCGCATTTTAGTGGGGAGAGAAGTATTCCCTTAATATACAGGCTGGGAATTGTACATGCAGAGGGCAACTTTTGGCTGGTAATTTGTTACATTGTTTGCAGAGACTGTTAAGTTCCTAAGGTTCTTGCTTCAAAAGGCACAAGACAAGAAAACCAGCAGCTTGTCATGTGTTTTGCTTTCCTATTGAGCTTGTCTCAGGTGGGTTTCCTGCGAATTTATATTTTGATCAAGTAATTGTGGCTCAAAGCACTTTGATGCAGGGGGTAAAATTCCATGTCCTGGTTCTGTGCTCAGTCAGATTAGGTGATGAAAATGGTCCCTCTGAAATCTACAGATCTCTCCACAATACATAACACATCTGTTTCTAACCCATTTCTCACCCCTGCTTTAATGAAGGCAGGGTTTCCAAAAAAAAAAAAAAAAACCTAAACCAACTCTAAAAAACGAGAAGTCCTGTGGCACCTTATAGATTAACAGATCTTTCGGAGCACAAGCATTTGTGGACAAAGCTTACGCTCCAAAACGATCTGTTAATCTATAAGGTGCCACAGGACTTGTTGCTTTTGCAGATACAGACTAACACAGTGACCCCTCTGATGGCTAAACCGCCTCTAAAATGTCCACCCATCAGGCCTCCTGGACAGAAATAACTCAGCAATGTATTAGTCTCTCTGGTGCTGGACCCTGGAGAGAAAACACAGGCACTGTCCACTCACTCCCCCTCCCTTTTTTTTTTTAATCTAACTTTCACGAAATCCTTTTACTCATCCGTGCTGCCCCCATCCACAGCACATTTCTGTCCCTTGCACCTTAGTGTGGGTTAGGAGACTGCAGACACCCAGGTCCATTGTATTCTCTGGCTGAAGTTCCGGAATGTCCTGGCTCAGGGATTGTGCATTGTCTCAGTTCGATCAGGGGTTTCGTTGCTGAGGCCAGAAGGGTTTTATTGTGCAATGAAATCCTTTGCTGTAGTGGCACAAGCCAGCCATTGTGATCAGTGAGGCAAGCAGAGCTCAAATGGGCTCTGCTGAGAATGTAGTCCAGAGCTTTGGCTGCCGCTCCTTTATCCAAATGCTCCTGGCCTCTCCAGCGTCTGCCTGGCCATCGCCCAGCAGTTCTCCACCCTCTTGGAAAACAAGGCAGAGGTATAAATACAACAGCAGTGGAAACAGGTTTTTAAAGTTTCCATTGGGGTCTGAGAGCTCTGATCCCCCGGGGGTGGCTGCGCGGGTAGGAGGATAACCAGCTGGCAGGCTGGGCAGATGGGTTAGAATTCAAGTTAAAAACGAGACACAAATTTTGTCACCATAAGGGGGGGCAGTGGTAGATTCTCCATGTCTTCAGAGCCAGCCTGGAGGTCATTCTGGAAGACACGTTAGACATGTTACTGGGCTCAGTGAGCAAAGCTCTGTGGTCTGCAGTAGACAGGAGGTGAGACCAAGTGATCTAATGGGGACTGTTCTGACCTTGAAATTTACAAAGGCGTAACAACCCGCAGGTGGACTCAAACCTGGGCCCTCCGGAGCTTCGTGGGGTTTGAGCTAAAAGCCAGCTGACACGCTGTTGGGGAGACTCATTCTTTCCCTGTGACGTGGTCTCGGCACCGCTACATGGGCCAGGGAACCACACCGAGGTGTGTGGGTTTCACATGCACAGCACAAGTCTCTCATAGCCATACGCATGGGTGGGCCTTGCTCCTGGGAATAAAACTAAGGGTACATCTACGCTACCCGGTAGATCGACCTCGTCAGGGTCGATCTTCCAGGGTTCGATTTCTAGCACCCTGTACTCCTCAATCTCGTGGGGAGCAAGGGAGGTTGCAGTCAGCGTTTTTCCCCCGTCAGCCTCCCGCAGTGAGGACGGCCGGGTAAGTCGATCGTAGATACGTTGATTCCAGCTGCGCAGTTGCCATAGCTGGAATCGCATATCCACAATTGACTTTAAGGTCTGTAGAGCTGGCCTCCCTTCTAACCGCTGTCGGTACAATTTCTCCCTGCTTGGGCAGGCTCACGAGACCCCCGCGACGATGCCGACTCAGATGGAAAATGCCATGGAGACACTGATGTTCACTTTCCACAAATACGCCGGCGACAAGAACTACCTGACGAAGGAGGATCTCCGGCTGCTGATGGACAAGGAGTTGCCTGGGTTTTTGGATGTGAGTGAATGATGTGGATAAGCCCTCTAGCGGATTAAACTCTCCTGCCGTGGGCTGTTGAGGGACTTGGCTAAATCCAGTGGCTGATTCAGGGTGGGGTAGGGGAGCTAGTCCCTCTAGGCCAGCACTGAGCAGTGATGCTCCAGTGTGGTGCTGTGTGGCAGGATGTAGAGTGAGATGCAAAATCAAGTTCCCAGCCCTTTTACGCCTTAGCATGGCAAGTGCTGAGATGCTTAGGTGCCAGTAGGAGATAAATCAGACAGAGCAGGGCGGACAGGCCCAATGGGCGAGATGGGACAGGACCAGTGTTCCCTGGAAGCTGTGTGCTTTGGTGGCCACCCAGGAGAAATTCAGGTGCTGCCCAGCTGGTTAACAAAGTGCCCGCAGCTGGCAATGTGTGTTTCTCCTGGAGGTGCACATCCGCACAGGCATCAGTGCACATCATAAAGTTTATTCTGCACTTGGATGGAAAAAATTAGAGGGACCGTTGGACAGGAGAGAGAAGGGTCAAAAAAGAAAGAGCGTAGGACACAGACTGCGAACCAACCAAATTCCAGGTTAATAGTTATAGTTTTTCCATTTAAACTGCTCAAGCTTCAGATGAAGAAATTATTCTGCATTCTAAACGAGGGCCCAATGTAGCTGGCCCCGCAGTGACACCACAATATCAGCATAGGTCAAATCACGGCCTTACAAATTCTTCTTTGACTTGCTCAATCAAGGCCAGCTATGGCTTTTAGCACTTCAGGTTGGAATGGAAACCGTGCAGCAACGCCAGCTGATGGGCTTCGTAAACCTCCGCCCAGGTGCATGGCTGTTGGCGTAAGCCAGCCATCAGGCTTCTCCCCAGAGGTGGCTGCATTTCTGTAGCAGGTATAAACTGTGCGTAACAGGCTTTGGGGTGGAAGGAGGTGTGGGGCGACAAGGCTGTGCTCCTTCCTGCTTCACCACTGCCTTTGGAGCAAGGTCCTTGGGGCTAGGAGAGGGAAGGGGCAGGATGAAAGAGGAGAGGGGCTGAGATCTGCTCTGTTACCCCAGGGCACCTCTACCTTGAGTCACTAGTGGACACAGGGAAATTTGGCTCTCTGCCTTCTAGCCCCAAGATGCTCACACTCCTGCCTCTTGAAAAGGCCTGATCCATCTATTGCAGCCGCTGGCCAAGACCCCATGGCTGCGGATTGCTCCTGGCATTGAATTTGAAGACTCCCAGCTGGGGCACAGAGGGGCAAGGGGCCCCTGCATCCCCTCCCGGCCCCTGCCGGGCTCACAGAGGAGGCGGTGCAGAGGTGGAGGTGCTGCCACACTTGATTCCTTGCCATTCATCAGCCCATGGCTGACACAGACAATGGGGCGAGGTTCTGGGCAGCGTGTTCCCCTCCTCATAAACGATGCAGCCTCAGAGACAATAGACACCTTTTGGGGACAGCCTGCTCTGCTGCATGCTGTGCTGTGGATAACCCTGGTGTACTGCGTTCTCCTTGCTCCCTGGGGGCTCTGGTTTGGTGCAACGCAGGAAAAAGGCTTCAGGGCAGATTGACAAGTCTGGCAGGAGGTCAGAGCTCCTCCCATTTGCTACCTGATGCGTCACCCTCAGCCAAATCTCCCCAGCATCTGGATGTGATCCTGTACTTGAGGGATGATGCAGTGGCTGGAGTCGCCTCTCAGATGTAACACAGCATGGATAATGTGGAGCAGTTAAATGACTTGCAAAGGGTTGTACAGTTAGTCAGAGGCAAAACTGAGAACACAGCCCGGGAGTTCCGGCGCCCAAGCCTCCAGCTCTAACCACTAGACAACATTCCCTCCCAGGGCTGTGCGTAGCACCAGGAGTCTGGGCTGCACAGGAAATATGTTAAGCACCAGCATTGTGTTCACAAGGAAGATCCCAGTCAGCAATATGGGATGGGAAGTGAATAGCCTGGGAGGCCCTGGGGAGGCATTTCTGGGTAACTCTTGCCATGTTTAAGAGGGGACTGGGGGTTATCACCGTCCCTGCAGACAGACATGTCTTTTCTCTGGGGAAGCCAATCCAGAAAGGCCTGGATTAGCACGGTGGGATACAGGACAGATGCAGTGCATGGGCCTGTGGGCCTCTGGGTCATGGCTGAGGGGCAGCCCAGGGGTGGGATAGCAGCTGGGGCTGCAGGTCAGGGATGAGAGGCACTGGCAGAGCTGGAGTTGCAGAACGCAGCACCTCACTCTCATGGTGGCCGGGCTCAGCCCCACTGGGGACAGTGGGCACAGCTGCTGCCTGGCGCAGTTACTGCAGGTAGCTCCCTGCTGCTGTGAGAACCAGATCAGCTCCCGCTTTGGGGCGGGAAAGCCTCCCGCTGTCCTTGGCGAGCACTGTCCCCTCCAGCCTGTGTCTCCAGTGCTTCCAGCATCACAGAAACCAGGTTATTAAGCAGGCTGGTAAAATCAATGCCAGGCATGTAATGCTCCAGCTGCAGGACAGCCAGTCCACTGCGTGGTCACACACAGAGACTGTCAGCATTAACCAGTGCTCCCAGGACCCCCAAGAATACCATCACCCGCGTGGCAGGGCCTCCCTTGCAGCTGGCTAAGCTCAGTCACGGTTTAAGCAGGTGCTGCATGGTGGCATTGCTCCTGCTAAGCCCCAGGCTGGATTTGGCCCATCCCCTGTAACTGATCTTGGCACTTCACTGACAGCTGGGTGCCTAACTCCCTTCAAAGCCCTAGCCCAGCTTTTACAAGCGCTAGCGCAATCAGAGACATGGGGCCACATTCCGAGTCCAGTGCCTGCAGGGACAGGACTGAGGTTGCTGCAGGGTGATGTGTCCTGCTCTCTGGTACCCCGGTGTAAATCAGGAATGATGCCGTTGAGGTGCCAGTTGCCACTGATATTTGTGAGGTCAGGACCTATCTTTGGCCCCCATGCGGGCCAGGAGGGGTGTGCATGAGCAGAGAGCCTTGCACTGAATTAAGTGTGAGGGGACCCAGGACAGGATCTGGAGCAGCTTGTATGTTCCAAATGCCACTTGTTGCACCTCTGGACTCCCGGCTTGGGGTTCTGTTTCCTCCATCCGTAAAGCAAACACTGTGGTTACTTGCAGGTGACCTGCCGTGCACTGAGCTCAGCAGCCATCGCGTTGCATGAACCCACTGCGTGGGCCGGATGCACAGAGCTCTGTGCTGATTGCAACCCACAAAGCGAAAGGTCCCTCCCACTCATATCTTGCAGATCCCTGGTGCTGGGACTCCTGGGCTTCAGTGTGCACCAGGATCCCACGGAAAAGCCCTTGTCCCCAGCCCCGTGTGAGCTCCCTGCTGTGCACACACCAGCATCACCTGTCTCCCTCCTCCGCCTGAGACACCGTCACGCTGCAAAATCCAACAGATCCTGCAGGAAAACGGGCCCTGGCAGAGCATTCGTTGTCAGTGCCGCACACGCCCCTTAGCCCCTGTGGATTAACCACCCCACTCCCATCCAGCCCCATTGAAAGACAAAAGCTGGGGTTGGGCCACAGGGGCGGGATCACCTGCTGATTGCTTGTTCTGTTCATTCCTCTGGGGCACCTGGCATTGGCCTCGGAAAGGTTGCTGACCCCTGGGTTAGGTGAATCTTTGGTCTGACCCAGCGTGGCCAGTCGTGTGTTCTAAAATGTACAGGAACTGATCTGTAAAGAGGCTGGAAATCTGAGGAGTGGGGGTAGGGCTGAGGTCTCCTAGCTTCTTTTCCTTCTCTAGGGAGGGAATGTGTGGATAGCGGTTAGAACAAGGTGGGCATCAGGACCCCTGGGGGGCAGGGGTTAGTTCCAGTTTCTGCTACTGACTCATTGTAAGACCCTGCCCAAGTCACTTAACAACCCTGTCATTCAGTTGCCCACTCAGAAAGTTCACCTGCCTTCTGGAGATACGCAGGGAGACCAAGTGAAAGGCTGTGATGTGCTCAGAGCCATTAGTGGCCCTGGCGTGTGAAATGGTGCTGTTGATTCCTCAGGAAACATTCCTCGTTCCACATTTTAAACCCTGAAACGCTGAGCAGTGCTGCTGAGATCAGAACCCACAAGCGTCTGCTGTGGCGCTACTGGTGTTTGTGATCTATCATGGAGCTGTGTTGGGAGCACAGGGGGTGATTTGGGGTGGTAGAACAGAGAATCACGAGAGGAATTGAGCAAGAGTAAACATAGGTGAAAGAGAAGGAGAAATTTCCAACCACTGAACCAGAGTGGCATAAATCTGCCCAGATCCATTGACTTTAACAGACTGACACTAATTGGTGTTAACTGAGTCTGGCCCAGTGAGATGATCACTGACCTTGTGGTTCAGGTTACAACCAACCCGCCAGTGCTATGCTTGGGAGGGGATTTTCTTTGTGAGTGGGACGTCCCATCTATTCAGGCCCTCTTGTGTCTGTCCGAGGCAGCTGGTGCTGGGCTGGAGACAGAACACCACGTTAGCTGGGCCTGGATCTCCTTGGTAATCCTCTCTTTCCCACGGGAAGTAAGGAAAGCCTCATTGCCTGGAGCATTTAAAAGCATTAGGAAACGTACCACGGGGACTGGCCGTGGGTGGGGAAGGGCCGAAAGATCTAATAAACGCTTTCTCCTTGTTTGGTCACATGCCTAATAGAAACAGGCAGCGGTGGGTGCCAAACCACCCCAGGACAAGGAGACCGTGGAAAGCACAGCTCCATCAGTACGACTTGTGCACAGCCAGTAGTGTTCAAGGGCCAGGCTCAGCAGAGTCCTTAGCCGTGACAGTGTATTGAATGGAGAAGCGTGTTAGAAAGCTAGTTTATATTCACTGGCCAGGGCGGGAACTTTACCAGACTTGTGCTACACAAACACCGCATCACAAGGCCCGAGCACCCCTGAAATCTGCACAGCACCCCTGCAGCTCCCTGCACGGGAGGGTGGCGATTACTCCTAGTCACCATTGCTCAGCAGCGGAAACGGGCTCATCAGTTTCAGGGCGATGTCATGGCCTGTTCAAGTTACAGACACCGTGTTGGGGGTGGGGGGTTGGGACAAAATTAAAAGCTCTTTGTTAGTTGGTACCTGGGTTCCGTAGTGTTCAGTGCACCGGTAAGGAGACTGCTAATGAACTTGCTCCATCTTAGGGCCCCCATCCACCAAGCTGCTTCATGAAGGCAGGCCCTTCTGCCCATTCGGATCAGCGCCGAACGGACCAAACAGAGAAGCCAGGATTATGGGAGTGTCTGGCAAGGGGATGTGGAAGTAGGGGGCAGCATTTGGGGCTGTGTTATTACTAAGCCCTGGATTCATTTGGGGGGAATTTTCCAAAACTGCCTTTTCTGCTTCACTGAGGTTTTGGTGTAAACTTGTTCGTACAAGCCCCATCGTGTCCCCCCGAAGTGTCTTTTAAGAGAGGACCAGATGCCACAACGATGGGCACTGTACAAAGCTCCACCTAGCTAAGCTATGGGAACACTGAGCTGGGTGGAAGGATGCACAGTTAGGTGAAGTGAGATGAAGCTGCTGGGGTGGAGGGATGGGCAGGTAGAGGAAGGGAAATGAAGTCACTGCTGTACAGATGGATGGATTTGAAGGCAGTGGGATGGAAGATGTCGAGACAGAGGAGGTGATATGAGATCAGGGCTGGGATGGATGGATGGATGGACGGATGGCTATGAAGGCAGTGGGATGGGTGGATGGATGGATGGCTATGAAGGCAGTGGGATGGGTGGATGGATGGACGGATATGAAGGCAGTGGGATGGAAGGATGCACAGGTAGATGAAGAGCTATGAAGTCACCACTGGGAGGGAGGGATGGATGGAGATGAATGGCTGTAGGATGTAGGGGTAAACAGGTAGATGAAGATCTATGGAGCCAGCTGCTTGGGTAGTCACATAGACAAGCTCCCCCATTTGCTATGAAGCGGCTTCCACTGGATGCGAATCCAGCTCCAATAACTCAACAGCCCCCTCGGCTTTTCTGTTTCATATTTTCATTTCCCAGAACCAGAAAGACCCCATGGCTGTGGATAAAATCATGAAGGACCTAGACCAGTGCCGGGACGGCAAAGTTGGCTTCCAGAGCTTCTTCTCGCTAGTGGCCGGGCTGACCATCGCATGCAATGAATACTTTGTGGTACACATGAAGCAGAAGGGGAGAAAATGAAGAGCTGATAGGACACCTGCCCTGCCTAACTCCTAACCCCTGAGCCCTATAAAGGGGGCCGTGGCGTGGCCTGGATCTGAGCTCCCAACTGGCCATTGACACCAATGGAGAGTTGTGTGCATGGATCAAGGACACAATATGACCTTCCGGATGTGCAAACACACTCCTGAGTCGCTGTGCAACAGGCAGGAGAGTGTGCCAGCCCCGCTCCAGAGCAGCTTATGATCTGTACATTGTATCCATGGCTTGCCCTACAATAAAGGATCCCTCCCTTTGTTTTTTTTTAACTCCCAACGGCGTGTAGTTCTTTTCTCTGCCCTGGGCTTGTCTGGCCATCGTCACTTCAGAGAGAGGAGGGGGGGAGCACAGGTCTGGCTGGATAACTCTGAGAAGGAGTTTGCAAAGGTCTGGTGCTGCTACCAAAAGTGTTGGGGAAACACACGGAGAACAGGCAGAAGGACACCTCAGCTTAGACACCCTGAGGGCTCCTGGCAGGGTTTTCTGTAAGCTGAGCGCTTGGGCAGCTGCCCAGGAGAGATTCAGGTGCCGCCCAGTTGATTAGCAGAGCGTCCAAACCTGGGAGTGTGTGTTTATACCAGTGGTGCCCAGCTGCACATGCCTTGGTGTACAGAACAAAATTTATTCTGCCCATGGGTGGGAAAGAAAAATGTGGGAACCCCATTTCAGTGCCGGCTCAGAAACCCAGTGCAAAGGGCCTGGCCCAGGACAGAGGCAGCTGCTTCCCACCACGCACCATTGGAGGACAATTCTGGGGCAGGCCGGAGTTTCCAAGGGCAGCTCATACAGAGCCCGACAGCTCAATCTGCAAGGCTGAGTGCAGATGCCAAGCCAGCCAGAATATCAAGGGATTTGATAGCAGCCTTCAGCTCCTGGGAAGGAGATTACAAAGAGGATGGAGAGAGGCTGTTCTCAGTAGTGACTGATGGCAGAACAAGGAGCAGTGCCCTAAAGTTGCAGTGGGGGAAGTCTTGGTTGGATATTAGGAAAAAACTCTTTCCCCAGGAGGGAGGTGAAGCACTGGAACGGGTTACCTGGGAGGTGGTGGAATCTCCATCCCTGGAGGTTTTTAAGGCCCGGCTTGACAAAATCCTGGCTGGGATGGTTTAGTTGGGGTTGGTCCTGCTTTGAGCAGGTTGGACCTGATGACCTCCTGAAGTCTCTTCCAACCCTATGGTCACCTGGTTGACATGTGCCTGCCAGGTTGTTGGCTCTGGTCACCCAAGAAAACGCTTTGTGGAGGAATTTGTTATGGGACTGGCTCATCACAAAAGCTGGTATCTGGCACCAGAGTGGGGATTGGGTTCCAGGGGATCTGGGAATCAGAATGCCTGGGTTCAGCTCCTGGTTTGGAAGGGAATCAAATGTAGAGCAGGGGTGGGCTGGTATCTTGGAAGACTTCTTTAAATAAGACTTCTTGTGAGTAGCCCTTCAGCTGCACAAAGGCACCTCAGCTGTCCTTTTCCTGTGCTCAGCCTTGCAGGGGATTCCTGCTGGGGATGAGGAAGCTGCAGCAACAGGCTGTTCCTGCTCCACGAGAGGTTCCCATGAGAGGATGTGGCACTTTTCCCCTGCCATGCTGTTTTGTTTTGTTTTTTTTCTTTTCTTTCCCACCCAGCAGTTTTCAGGCTGAGGGGGGTGTCCTGTAACCAGTAAATTTCCCAAAGAATTTTCAGCTGGGGCCACCAGCTCTTCCTGGAACCGCTGGCTTGTTTCCACCGGCAGCTGGCACCCCAGGTTCGGAGCAGTCAGCACAGCCTCTGGAGACGTGGTGCCCAGGGAACTGCTCTAACCAGTAGGCCATACTCACATTTACAGCCAGAAACAGAACCCAGGAGTCCTGGTTCACTGCTCCAGCTTGGCCATTCGACCACTTTCCCTTCCCAGAGCCTGGACCAGAATGGAGGAATCCAGGCTCCCAGCTTCCCCACTCTAACCCCTAGGCAGCTGTTCCCTGATTGAGCCTGGGACCCTGCAGCCAGGCCTCTTCCCCCATCACAGGCGGGGAGTGGCAGAGAACTGAGCAGAAACATCATCCAGAGGCCATGAGTATTTGGGTGGGGCGTTCCTGCTCTCCCCCACAGCGACATTAACCGTTTCATTACACAACCTCATTCTCCCGAGCCGTCCGCAGCTCCTATTTCAGGGTGTGGGCGGCTGCAGCAATGTGGGTTTCACTTCCCACCCCTGGCGGTGCTGGAAGGAAGCCAAGTGCCCAGCAAGTGCTGCAGCTCCCACCCCGGCACTCCCTCCTCTCCCAGGGGGGCGGCGGCTGCATTCTTTCCAGAGATGTCTTCCCTGTGCCTGGCGCCCTGAGTGCTGCAAGCCTCACCAGTTCCTGGGTTCCAGCTGGGGAGCAGGGCTGTGCATTTGCTGGGCTCTGGGCCAGGGGGGTTTCCTTAGCAAGATACAGCCCAGGGCTGTCTGCTGGGGGGTGGGGAGGGCCATCTCCTATTCTGTGTCTTGCCAAGGCAGCAGGACACTGGGGGAATCCCACCTGAATGGAGAAGGCTCCAGCAGCTGATCTGTGTCCCCTGCAGCTCCCCCTGCACCCGCTGTACAGGAGCACAGAAAGGTAGTGCCGGCTGGTCGGGACCCCACTTCCCAGCCTGTCCCCATGCCACCTGCGTGCCACCGGAAGGACAGTGAGGCTGGTGAGGACCCCCACTGCCTGCACCAGAGGGCAGGGGCACTGCAGAAACACATGGCCCCACTGTTCCAGAGGGGCTGCTCTTGGGGTGCGACAGGCCCTCATTGTCTGTACCCTTAGCAGCATTCCCTGTAAGTTGAGTGCTTGGGCGGCCACTCAGGTGCCGCTCACCAGACCAGCCGACAGAGGGGCCAGTTGCATCGGGGCTCCATGCATTTAGGGGGGCTTGGGGCTGCCACTGCCTGGGTTCTTTTCAATAGCGCTGCTGTAGCTGCATGGTAGTGTCACCCCCTCCCCTAGGGCTGTGAGTCACTGGCACTTAGACCTCTGACCCAGAGAAAGAAGGCCTCTCCTCTACAGCCTTAGCTGGGTGTCAGTGCAGACTGCAGCAGCTCTTGCTCTAAGCTCTGGAGGTCCCAGGTTCAAGCCACCCTGTTGGTGGCTAGAGTAGGAATGTGGGACCCCTGGGGTGGGGGGAGCTGGAGGTTGAAACCATATGGGGGGGGGGGGGGAGGAGGGCAGGGCTGGGAGTGGAGGGGAGACAGGCTCTGGGGCAGAATCAGGCACAAAACTGTAGGGGAAAGAATGGTGGGGAGAAAGGAGCAGACCTGGGTGCAGGGCTGATAGAGGTAGCAACGAAGTAGAAGGAGCCACTGCAGGCAGGTGAGGTGGGGGAGGCCCTCTGCATGAGGGGTGGTGCTCAGGGTTTCCTGCTGGCAGGGGGAGGCTTGTGACTCTGCTTGAGGACAGGGGGCCCATTATTTGTGCTGTCCTGGGCCTGTGCTCAGTTGAGTAGCAGACCACCCCTAGCTGGCAGCTTGCCTGTCTAAGGTGGTACACATGCCACGGTGCACATAACATTTATTCCACCCATGAATGGGAAAAAAAATTGAGGGAACACGGCCCCTTAGCCTCCCTGATGAGGATGCTTGTGAAGCGAGGCCAATTAGTGCTGGCAATTTTACCTCAGTAGGCACTGAACAGAGAGCTATCACACTCAGTGCATGCAGAAGCCAACTGCCTGTGGGTCAGTCTCACCTGCAGCAAGGGGCAGCTCCTGCAAATTTAGCTGATCCTTGAGCTCGGGTTACTGGAGCAGGGACCCTGGGTAATTATCCACAGACCTAGCCCAGCTGCAGCCTCACTGCTGAGCTAGCTAGGGGGCAGCTGCAAGCACTAGGCAGGAGGACGTTCAGACACCACTGCGCAGGAGTGTTTCTCGTAAGCTGAGCACTTGGGTGGCCACCCAGGAGGGATTCAGTCACCACCCAGCCAATTAACAGAGCATTGCCAGCCGGCAGCCTGTGTTTCTATGGGTGGTGCACATCCCTACATGCCTTAGTGCACCAAACAAAATTTATTCCATCCATGGCTGCAAAATGTAAGTGAGAAACCTGCCAAGCTGGGGCAAGTGGAACCAGCAAATCAGCCAGCTCCCTAGAAGTGGCCAGCGTGCGTCCATGACTGGCTGTTAGAATGGGCTCTTTATACACTGCTGTGGTGGGGAGGCTACGCACACCAACTGTGTGTCTGAAGCACATTCCTTTACCAGAGCAGGACTGGAGCCAGCTGCCTCTTTGTGCTGCCCTAGGAGGAGTCAGTGCCAGGGACCAGTGAACTGCACACAATGGAAGCATTAAGCACGTAGGACAGTAAATCACTGGGGGCCTGAGTCTCCAAAGGGCTCGGCCCATCCGTGCATGCTGCTCGGGAATCTGGCACAACCTGGAGAACCTGATGTTTCAGAGGTGCTGATCACCGGCTGCTCCAGCTGCAGCCATGTGGGGGCTGGAAGGGCTTGTTCCCTGGCGATCAGGCTGCAGCAGCTGAGCTGTGCCGCCCATGTGACTCATTCATTGCCCACAGTTGAGTAAATGCCTCCTACCCCCTGGACTCTCGGCTTACACCCGGGAAGCCCGTTCACGCTTGCGGTGCAAGGAAAGCGTGGCCCTGAGCCAAGGAGAATACCCGGCCAATTTCAGACAACAGTCATGGTCCCTTCCCAGACTGGCAGACTCAAGCCAGGGAACCTTGCTGGATAATACTACATGCCACAGGCTGTGCAGGATCAGCGAGCAGAGCAATTTATAGGGGCTGAACCCAGCAGCCTGGACACAGAATACCCATTATGTGTGTATGTGTCACTGATCGATCATCGGCGGGCAGAATCGTACCTCTACCGCACGAGCTCGAAGCCAGCTGGCTGTTTGCTAAGGCTGTGGGCAGTGTGCCCTCTAACTCATTCCAGCCCTGTGTGGAATAAATTTTATGTGCACCGAGGCAGGTGCACATGTGCACCGCCAATAGAAACACAGACTGCCAGCTGCGAGCAGCTGTTGGGACTCTGCAGATCAGGTGGATGGTACCTGACTCTCTCCTGAGTGGCTGCCCAAGTGCTCAGCTTCCAGCTGTAGAGCACACTCAACATTCTCCCTGTAAGTGGTCTCCACGCCGCTAGATGGGACCATCCAGCACAGCTGGGGGCGGGGTGTGGGTTTCATGTGCCCCAGCCAAACCTTCTCCTTCTCCCCAGGGGCAGGAGACACACTCTCCATATGAGCTGGCAGCAGCAGTATGGGCTGTACCAGTCGCTCAGTGGAGGGGAGAGAGGAGCTACCCAAGGCTGTGCAATAGCTTCACACGCAGCTGGGCTATTGGTGCAGCTGTCCCGGCGGGCCTGTGAGCCAGGCAGGCACAGGCAGCGAGGAGTCAGGCATGTTGCAGGAGATGCCCAGTGAGCGCTGTGCTGCGACGCAGAGGGTGGTTCCCTGTGGCCATTCTGCTCTGCAGGGCCATCTGGCTGAGGCTGCATCTGCGAGAGCCCTGGCCTGGTTCTGATTAGGAGGCCCTTTCACGAACAGATTCATGTTCAAAAGCTGAAGGCAATGCACAGGGCCTGTCTTGTTGCCACAGCACGGTGGGCTGTCGTGGCTCACGACCAGCACTGCCCACCTTGGGGCAGACTGTGGAGAAGTGGGGGGTGGGGGCGCTGCCCCACGCTGCTGCGGTGTCCTAGAACTAGGTTTCACCCCCCCCCCCACTAACAAACGTGAACGCCTGAGGCTCCGTACCAGTCTGGTTGATGGCATCACAGACAAGCCCCGTGGGCATTGCAGTCTCGCCTGCCGCCCAGGCAGGCTGGACTTAGTGATAAAAGGCCATTTATCCCCCCAGAATCCATCCATGTGTGGCATAAATTTTATGTGCACCGAATCACACGTGGATGTGTACCACCAAGTAAAATGCATGTTGAGGTCATGGGCACTGCACTAATCAGGTCAGTGGCATTTGAATCTCTCCTAGGCAGCCACCCAAGTGCTCTGTTGAGACTGACTTGCAAGAGACCAGTCGCTTACCCCACTTCAATTTGTACTATAAATCTCACGCCAAAGACAACGCTGGAGCCAGGTGCCTAACTAGCAAAAAGACATGGGAGAGTTATTGACTGGTGGAAACGGGCAATATACAAGCACAAGTCACGGTCTTAGCGCCCCAACGTTGACAGATGTTGTAACCCAGCCGAGCAGCATGGGATGGGATCTCTTTGCCCTGCCCTGCCCAGCCCAGCCCAGCCAGCCTAAAAGAGATTAAGTTTCTCTTCCTTGGGGAGTTTTATTCCTCCAATCTAGAGTCTGAACTGATGGGATGAGTAATCATCGGCACAGAGTTTTTCTAGTCCCTGCTTGGCCCGGAGAGCCCACCCCATCTAGTCTGACGGCCCCTCTAAGGCAGGTGTGAGAACTCATTGGTACGGGGCAGGGAGGCGCAGCACAGAGGTGGCCGGACGTGGCTGAGTTCAACCTCTTCTCTGGGCCCTTTTTCCTGTCTTGTCAGACACAAGTCCCAGTGGCCTCATTTCTCCCACCACACTTGTGATGGGGATTCTGGGAGAATCGGTTGTTCTCTCGGTGGAGTCCCGGGAGACATTCAAGCTCAGCACCTGGTTCCCACCCAGCCCTCACCAGGACACAGCCTCAGATAGGAAGGTGCTGCTGGCTGTCGTCACACCAGGGGCACCTGGAGCCCTGCCCGGTCTGGCTGTGAAGGACGAGCGATACAGAGGGCGAGTGAGACTCCATGGCCAGAGCTATTCGCTGGAGATCAGCAACCTGACGTGGGCAGATCAAGGGAAATGCACAGTACGGCGGAAAACATTGGGCATCCGTGTGTACCTCTGTGACTCTCTCCTGACCACCCCCAGTGAGTGGCTGCGGCTGGGAGCACGGGGAGGTGCTGGGAGGGGAGGGGCTAGTGCAGATTTCAAACGAGATTCTGGCTTCATAAGAAGGTTTTAATGATGTAACCAGAACATTTGGTGTCAGGGGAGGGGACGGGGAGAGGAAACCTCAGGAGCGGGTGGGGCTTCCTGCTGGCACCAAGTTATTACTGAACTTAGAGCTCATAAATAACTAAAGGAGAAGGGTCGATCCATGGGTGGGTGTGTATGGGGAGAGATAGATAGGTAGGTAGGTGGGTAGTTACAGAGACACACAGATGCTCATCCAAGTCTCAGCTTTGGGATGGGCTCAGATCTCAAGGAAAATGAGCAGACGGCCACTGGGGAAAGGGGCGAGAGACACACAGTGTCAGAGAAGCCCAGGGGAGAGGAGGGACCAAGAGGGAGGTGCATTCCTTCACAGGAACCTGCCATATGCACCGTGGCTCCTGCTGACCCTGGGTAGCCCCCTTCCCCAGAGAGGACCCGGCCCCTGGCTGGACATGTCGGGTGACACCAGATGCTCCGATATTAGGGCTTTGTCTTACATAGGTCTCTACACCCCCTACCACGCAGAAAGTGTCCCTGCTTTTCACACGTGCTCTCTGGTCACTTCTGGACGGTGACCCCTCTCCTGTGCCAGCCACTTGGCCCAGTCAGGCTGGGTGATGCTCCCACACATGGGGTTCAGTTGCTGGGGATGAGAGGTCCCTGGGCGTCGCCTCCCCCACAGCCACTGTCTGTAGCCTCAGGCCATCGGAGGGAGGCGCCCGCAGTGGTTCTGGCAGCCTCTGTACGATGTTACTGTGTATTTCTCACCCCCGTCCGGGCCCCAGAGCGAGTGTCGGAGCTGGAGATCAGGACCCAGGTGGTGATGGGTGGGAACGGCACCTGCAATGTGACCTTCACCTGCAGTGCTGGGGCGGACACCTGGAATCTCACCGACACCTGGACAGGCCCTGCAGGAGGCGCTGTTCTCTCCACTGAGGCGTCCCTGCTGGTCCAGCACAGACTGGGGGGACGAGGACTCGTCTGTCACCTGCACGGCTGCAAACATTGTCCGCAACAGCTCGGCCAGAGCCTGCCCTAAGGTGGCCTGCGAAGGTGACGCTCGCTCCCTATCCCCCTGGGGCGCACACAGCAGGAGCTAGCCTGGCTCACACACGCTCCCGGCTGCCTGGCTGGGTTCTAGGGCACAGTGCGCGCCCTGGGGGGGTCTCCCAGGCTTTGTAAGGGGCTACTCCCCAGTGCCGACCCCCTCCCTGGGGCTGGGCTGTCAGGGCCGGCTCTGCGGGGCTGGGGGCCCCAGGTGCTGCCCTGGAGGGAAGAGCTGGCGTTTGCCTCCCAGCTCTTAGGGGCCTTTGGGATTGAAGCACCTGGTGCGCATTCAGGTTTCCAGGCCAAGCAAAACTCCAAACACTGATTTATCCCGTCAGGTTGGGCCCTGCCCCAGGCCCCAGCACTGTTCTGCCGCCATGCCAAGGGGGTCCTCGTGCTAGGGATGCTGGGAACCCTGCTCGCCAGGATCCTCACGGTGCACGTCCTGGCTGCGAGGGGACAGACGTGGCCCTGAGTTTCGCTGCGACTGCTGATCCCCTGGCGCTGGTGTTTCCCGCACTGGCAGCTAACCAAGGCGAATGGTTATTGCTGCACTGCCGCCTGCCAGAGCCTCAGTTTCCCCTCCCCTCGGGAACAAGCCAGGCAGGGACTCCACTGCGCTAGGCTCTGCCGTTCACGCTGCTGGGCTGGCTGAGGGCCCCAGACCTGGATTATCTGAATGGTTCAGGCATTGGTGGATTGATTTGCACATATGCTGCTTATATACACCTGGCTGCTTAGCACATTGCTGATCTCGCACATGCACAGTCCCTGCATCATGTTTCCCCACCCCCTTCGCCGGCTTCTTGGGTTTTTTCACCCATTTTTCAGTTTATAACCCATCAGTAGAGACCCTGCTTCCACTAGGCGCTGCCTGGGGATTAGTAAACATCTGGGGCTCCTTCGAGGCACCTTCAGACAATTCCCACAGCTAATTACCCCTCAGGATATGCCCTGGTCATCTGTTGTTAGAGCACTTATTCAGAGGTGGGGCAAGTACCCAAAAAGTGACTTGAGTAACAGCACAGCTACTTTGGAGGGAAATATAACGAAGCAAAAGTCAAAGTAGCCTTTTGGAAAACTACTTGAGGAAAAGTGTGCGCAAGTATCCAGACATATCCAGGGTGGCCATTTTTTAACTTCTGGCTACTTGAACACAATGAAGGCGTGATACTGTTGTACTTTCACCCATGCCACTTTCCAGAAGGACACTTTGACTTTGGCTTAATTACATGTTCGCCAAAGTAGCTGTACTTTTACTCACGTAACTTTTGGGGGCTTTTCCCATCTCTGCACTTACTGCACACCCAGCGGATCCAACCTGCTCTGGTGGCAGCTTTCCCTCTTACTTCAGCCCTGAAGAATTTTATCAACTGACATTCCTGGAGCTGGGTGCGGGGAAGGGAGAATGTGGAAAACAACTTTGAAAAATACCCTTCCCAAGTAAATGACTTTTCCCCTTCCATGGGTGCCATTAATGATGGGTGATCCCTCCTCCACCTTTGTATTATTTTTCTCTTTTCTCCTGCTTCTTCTTCTCTCCCCCTGCCCTCGCATTATAACCACCCTCTATTCTCATTTTTGCTCCCTAGTCTGATGAAGTGGGTCTTACCCACGAAAGCTCATTACCTAATAAATACAATCCTTGGTCTTTAATGTGCTGCCTGGGTGTTTTTGTGACGCTACAGACTACCCCTGTGAGGCCAAAGGAGGATGTCAACCTACTGCACAGTCTGCCTGGAAAGGCACCACCTTAGAAAGGGGCAGGTGAGGGGAAATCTTTTTCTTCCCCACTAATATTCATAAGCTCTGGTTGCCTGTTTCTTTTCTGCACCAATTCACACAGGACCTGAACTGTAAGTTGAAAGCCACTGGAAATGGTCACTATCCAGAGGTGAAACCAGCACTAGGGTGGGGGAAGGCCTGAGCAGCAGAAGCTGTTGCTGCTGTTTGGAAGGAAGATTTAGCCATCAATCTTCTCTCCCTGTGAGCGTAAACAGATACGGAAGGCATGTCTCCTGAGTGTTACCTTGTGATGTAACACCTACCACACTCTGGTGGGGGGCATGTGTAACCCTTCTGCCGGAAGGAATTGGCAGCCACCAGGGCTGGGTTCAACATCTAGGGGTTCCTTTTCATCCATCGCACACAGAACCAGCTCAGGCCCCCACCCAGTAGCCTGCGAACATCACACACCCCTGGGCGCCTCGGAGAGGCAATGCTTCCCTACTCACAAGCACAGAGTCTGAGTGTAGAAAAGGACTTTTAGTAAAAGAGGCAGAAAAGTCAATTAGCAGAAGTTTGGGAAAACTATCACACCCAGAGCTCATGACCAATCCTCAAGTAACTGTCCCAGCTCAAATACATTGAGCAATGCCCTTGACCTCTCAGGCTCACCAGTCCAATACTGTAACAGCCAATCCACACACCCAACTTTGCCATCTGTCCACTGCTGTGGGTCTGGCCTGAGGCAAAACCCTGTCATTTCAGCTCTTGGTATCTCCCAAAGTGGAGTCTCATAAAAAAACTAGTATTAAGCTCTATCTTTTAACAGGTGGGGACAGCTAATCAAACCAGGCTTATAGCTATATGGCCAAGGCATAGACAAGGCCAAGCCACTCAGCTAGCTGGTTCAACCCATATCCCCACCGTCTGCTTTACAATGCTTTAAACCAGGGAGCCCTGTGTAATCCATGTCTTATGCAGTTATATCAACTGCCCTGTCCCCCACAATGACTTGGAGTGTTGGTGAGATTTCACAGCTCTATACTGAGGGTTAGCGTAAATTGTGATTTTTTTACAACAATGTGTTTACAATAGACAAAATCTCATTGCTTCGTTGCTTCCCATCAGTCTTTGTTTGCAAGGTATCACATACACATACACACACCTTCGCAGTCTCATGCAAACAATCTCTGGGCGACACATTCCTCTCAGCCTTCAGCAGCATTGCGTTCCTGCTGGTGCATTCCTTACACATGTAAATTAGCCCCATGACCCTGGCACTAAAAGCTCTGCTAACACAGGCATCAGCAACCACCAGCATGGGTGACAAGAGTTGAACATGAGCTGATTTTCATCAGCATGTGAGGCGGGAACTCAGCCCCGCCCTTCCTCCCCCAGGCAGCTGGGAGCTTGCTCAAAGCCAGACCGTCTGCAGCTGAATAAAAGAACAGTTAATGCTACTAACCACCACCTCAACCGTAAAGCTCTTCAGCTTCATTAATTTATTGATGATGCTGTTGTAAATAGGACTGTTAGAGAACTTTAAAAATATCACCGGCACTTGGATTGTACATAGAGGTCAAAAGGTTAAATTTCGACACTTCTCCACCCCGGAAAGGTTGCTGAGCCCTGTGCTAGCACATTCACAGATGTGCCTGCCCTGCAGAGTAAACTTGCTTAGCTTGAGGGTTTAGTTAGCCAGAATTAAGCTCTGAAGCTTCCCCTCCCTTCATTAAGTTGGTAAGTTTTACAAATGGGGAAACTGAGGCACAGAGCTGTAAAGGGACATGACTCTCAGCCATACTCGGGCAGGGTAAACAGGCATGACAGCTGGTGGGACTGGCCCGATGAGAACCCCTCCTATGCAGAGGGCTTCCCAGCTGGGATGGAGCTTGGGTTAAAAGTCTGCACCAGCCCTGTTCCCAGCCCCTGGAGCAGCCAGAGGCACATGGCCTTCTGGGGGCATGTCTGTGGTTTTCCGCACTGCGCTAAGCAGAGCCATGCCAGGAGTTCTGTCACCGTCCTTTGCGGGAAAAGCTCTCTTTCCTTTCTGGCCACGTGTGCAGAAGTGGGTTTAGCCCCGCCACCTGGCAAAGGCAGCTGCTGCCGGCTTCTTGCTTGGCATTGCTCCAGACTTCTGTCTGCAACTGGCTGGTGATAAAGCAAAGATCCTACTCCGAGCAATGAGCCAGGCCAAAGCTCGGCATTACCGTAACTCTCATTTTGGGAGTGGGAGGCAGATGCAGGGCATGGGGAGGGAGGGCTTTTGGGGAGCAGCTTGCCCTGATTAAAAAGCGACATGCTTTGCTAAGATGGCATGGGCTGCATGCAGACATGGAGCTGTGGAGACAACTCACCTGGGTTTCTCTAGCTGTAGAAAACCCCTGTGCTGAGCAGAACTATGAGCAAAAAGTGATGGGATTACGCCATGGGGCTGGCCTGGCCTGGCCAGCAGCTGTCCCAGAACATCTGCAGGAGGAAGGATACTTTCCTGGAGCTGTGTGATGACTCTGACCCAACCTTCAGAGCTGGACAGCCAGTGACAGGGGACACAGCAGTCTAGAAGCATTTTACTAGTATCTAGCAGCTACCTTCCAGGTTTAGCCTAGACCCCTGATGGATTATACCACCCTATTCAAGTGAGATGCTCTTGTATGCAGACAAGATCTGAGGCAGGGCAAAGAGTAAGCACCTGAGTTTGTGGAGCAGTGAAGACAAGGACCCTGTGACACAACCCATGTCACTAAGAGCAGGGTGATCAAAAAGCCACAACAGTGAGTCTGGGTCTGGGTCAACGGACTTGGGCTGGAGCTGCAGGGCTAAAAAATACCTGTGTAAATGTTTGGATGAAGGGTGGAGCCTGGGATCTGAAGTCCTCCTCTTTCCTGTGATCTCAGAGCCCAGCTGCAGCTTGCTGAACTCTGACACTACCATTTTATAGCCCCACAGCCCGAGTTCCACAAGCCTGGTCAGCTGACCCCCAGCCCCCTGTGGATGTGCTGCACCCCATGCACGCCATGAGTCTGTCCTGTTCCGTTTCTCCTGCTACACCCTCGCTGGGGATTTATGCCAGACCTGCTGTTTCCCAAGCTGACCCTCAAGGGTTCTGCCGAAAGACTGTCCTCCCCACAGCCGCTCCTGGCCAGCCCTGTCGCCTGGCCCGTGTGTCTCATAGGCAGCAGCAGATTGTGAAGAGATGATGATGCTACAGCAGTCAGATCTTAGCTGGAGGGGAAAGAGCAGCCATGGGAAGTTTCCCAGCTCTGGTTAACTTGAGCTGCAGGCTCTAGACCTTTACAATGATAAGAGCAAGCTGCCTCCACAGCAAGCACAAGGGTGTAGGAAATGCTGTGCCTTGGGCAGGCTGGCAGCTGGCTGTATGCACATACTTGCTGTGCACAGAGGGTGGGGCCTTTGATCTATTTCCCAGGGAGCCGTGAAGGCTAAATGTGTCTTTTGATAGTACCTTAAATCCGCGGTTCTCAACCAGGTCCCCTGGGTGCCACAAGCCAGTTTCAGGTGGCTGCAGTCCCCCAGCTGAAGTCAGGCACCCCAAGCCCTGGCGAGCCAGGAGTGGAGCTGCAGAGAAACGTGAGCTCCAGTGCTAACGCCCTGAAACCTGGCACCACCCAGGGGGCTGGAGCCCAAGGCCATGGCGACCCTGTGGGGCTGAAGCCTAGAGGCCAAAGTGCCCCTGTGGGGTTAAATCCCAAAGCCCCTGTTCCCCTGTGGGGCTGAAGCCTGGCGCCCCAGCACCTATGTGGGGTAGAAGCCCTGAGCCTCCACCCTTGAGCCCTGCAGGGCTAAAGCCCCAAGCTCTTCCCCTTCCAGTGGCTGAAGTCCGGAGCCCCGTACGTTGCAGGGGACTCAACAAGAAAAAGCTTGAGGACCTCCGCCGTAAATGCCGGTGCATGTGTAAGGCAGTGCTCCATGGCGTGGGCTGCTCCCCTATGGGGGCTGAGAGAAACCAAGGCTTGTGGGGGCGCATCATGGCCTGGGCCAGCCCTCCCGCCAGTAGGTGGGGAGGGAGCAGCACCCTGCCCCCCTCCAATCCTAATTCTACTCCCGCTGTGGCCTGGCCATGGCTGCAGCTGATGGAGCCCACCATGGTTCCATTCCCAGGGCTGGCTCCACTTTTATGGCCCCCAGCAGACCCATCCCAGCCGGAGCTCTGCTCCCAGCCCTGGCCCCCCTGCCCAGCTGCAGTCCCAGCCTTGGCCCCTGTACTCCCGCTCATGTCTCCCCATGGGGAACCCCAGCCTCACTCCCAGCCCCAGCTCCTGAGCTAGGGGGGCGCAAGGCGGAGGAATGTGGGGGTGACCCTGGAAAGTTTCCACCGGCGTAAGGGATGGGAGAATAGATGTGTTTTCCTGTGAGATGGGATCACAGAGAGGCAACGGCTGTGGTGCGTCCTAGCCAACGGGTGTGCTGGGGGTGTGGGACAGAGGATGGTGCATACGTGTGTTGGTGCGTCTCTGCCAGCAAACAGACCTTTGTGGTGGGAGGCAGCCGGCACAGGCAGGGACACGGGAAACGCATCACTTCCTCAGGCTGCACTGGCGGCTGCCTGACACCCCCCGCCCCCCACCCTTTCCTGAGCCACGCAGATCTGGGGCACCAGGTTCACTCGGCCTGAGGGCTTCACGCTTCACCTCCCACTTCCTAGCCACACAGAAAAGGCCAAGGCCCACAGGGCTGGGGGAGGGGAGAGTGCCGGAGACAGCACCTTGGTCCATATAGCAAACACTAGCACCAAATTGAGAGCAACTCAGGACATGTCTATTGTACGCTGCTGCCGGTGGCATGTAGGATACATACACTGCACAAGCAGCAATGCAGACATCACCGCGCTGAGTAAAGATGCCTCTGAACCACACCTGTGTCCCCTACACAGCTCCCTCTGAGCCCATGCTGTGCCTCCCCTTCTACAGCGCTAATGTCGCAGTGTCGTGTTCCTGGTGCCAGAGCCTTTCCGCACTAGAGTTTTCCATCCCCTGCTGCGCAGAGCTACACAGCATGGTGCAGACACAGCCTGTTTTTCACCGTGAGGTGTGGCTACATATCCCTACATACCACCTCCAGTGCCTTGGGGATGTGCCTTCTGACAGCTGATGCGTGATCATTCTTTGCTCTGCAACCACTGGGTGAAGAGAGGAGCCGTGGGGTGGGCTGACGCCTCAGCAATGCCAGGCTGCCCAGACTCTCTGAAGTAGTGAAATGGGCTTTTCTATGGCTCTGTGCTTGTGAGGCTGGGAAATTCAGCTCCTGACCTACCATCAACAGTCTAACCAACACTGCATCTCTTACCCCTGCAGGGATCACATCCCCTGGGTCTTACAGGTACGGGCGCTCAAATATACACAGCCACAATGGGTGCCATTGCGATTCTTCTTCATAGACAGTTTGGTTGTTGAAGATGAAACATAACCTGTTCCTTCCGTAAATACAATCCAGGACTCCTGATGCTCATGCACCTGCTCTAACCATGGAACCTCCAACACCCTTGCAGAGTACAGCACAGGATCTAGGAGCTGTAACTTCCAGTACCCCCACTCCAACTACTAGACCACATTCCCTTTCAAGACTCAGAACAGAATCCTGCAGTCTGAACTTCCTGTGCTCTAGCACAGTGGTTCTCAGCCTGTAGGCTGCTTGCGGACAAATCAACACACAGCAGTGGCCCATGTGACAGCCTGAGGATCATACAGGTATGTAGTATATATATACTGTGTGGACATGGGCCACACAACACGTGGAGAACTGCATATGCAGCCCTCTGTGGTGACTAGGGTGAGAAATACTCCTCTAACAGCACCAGAGGGGTAGCCGCGTCAGCCTGTATCTTTGCAAAACCAAGCCAGCAGTCCTGGAGTGTTGCTCTAACACAAGAGCATCTGCTTCTCCTAAGAATAACACTTTGCATTCTTACAGCATTTCAGACCAAAGGAGCTCAGAACTCCCCATAATGATGTGGCAACTTCCAGCTCGCTTCTAAATACCATGAGAATAATTTCCCCCCTTATTGTTGCATCTAGTCACAAATAAAACCAGGTTCCCCAAGAGAAATTTAAAACAAGATAGTAAAAAAGTTTTAAAATTGAATCTTGAAAAAAAATTACCGGGGGGGTGGGCATTTGTTGAAGATTTAGGCCAAAAAATGCAGGGTTTATTTCTTTGTGGTCTAACCCCTTTTGTTCATCCCCACTCTGTCGTTCTGGGCCCCGATGCTCAGTGTGGATTGTGGTGGGAACCCTACACCACACAACCAGGACTTATGCAGTAAACATCTTGTGTATATTTCTTCTCACTCATTTGTGCCTGCTTGAATCCAAGCCAGGAGTTTTTTATGTCTCCAGTATTCCTACTGCCTGGTTAAGCTGGTACAGAATAAGCTCTTCTCTGTGTAATTGAAAACAGCGGCTCACAAATCACACCACACACACACACTCTCTCTCTCTCTCTCTCTTGCTCTCTCACTCCCTCGCTGGTGTGATTCACCCCACCATCTCCATTCCAAGTGTTTTGCCAAAATATTTGATGTTGCTGCAGCAACAGGGCTGAAAATCCCAAGGTTTTTGCTTTGTGTGGTGGAAGTTTTCTGGCATTGTTTCGCTGTTAGGATTGGAACAGTGAGTCACTTTACATGGAGGAAGTGACTCCCACAGATGGGGCATTTACCAAACCAGGCACTAAGGTGATTCAATAAAATGCACTTGGCTCCTGGCAGTGAGGGTGACGTGGGGGTGTGTGTGTATGTGCACAGGGTTCACATGCATGCCATCCAGCACCTCACTACCCTCATTGTCAGTGCATGCCACTTCCAGGGCATGCAAGGTGGTCCCACACCAACCCTTGGGCCACTCCAGGGGACGGGTGGGAGGACCACTCCTGTGCTTACTCGAAGCAGTGTGGTGCTTCTGGAGGAAGAGGTGGGTGGGGCGAAGCAGCTGAGCAGGAGCAGAGCAGGGATGGAATAACGGCAGGGAGGGTTAGAGGGAAATGGGGGAGCACATAGCTGGTGCCACTCCTGGAGTGCCTCTCAACGGGTGCTACTGCCTGACAGCTTCTTGTAAGGAGTGGAAGCTGCTTGGAAGGTAACACAGAAAATATTTCTCTTTGTTTTTACTAGTGTGACATTTCTTCCTGGTGTCAAGTATCGGAGGGGTAGCCGTGTTAGTCTGGATCTGTAACAGCAACAAAGGGTCCTGTGGCACCTTAGATACTAACAGAAAAGTTTTGAGCATGAGCTTTCATGAGCACAGACTCACTTCATCAGATGCTGGTCTTGGAAGTCTGCAGGGCCTTGCTCTGGCTTATTTATACCTGGCTCTGCAGATTTCCAAGACCAGCATCTGATGAAGTGAGTCTGTGCTCACGAAAGCTCATGCTCAAAACTTTTCTGTTAGTATCTAAGGTGCCACAGGACCCTTTGTTGCTATTTCTTCCTGGGTTACTGCATTTCTCTCTGATGACACACAGGACAAAGGTCTCTTTCAGAGAAGCAGCTACCCACAATGCACTTACCTATATTTAAAATATACTTGAGATTACAAAGGAAGTGAGTGCTCGAGCTAGAAATAGAGCCAAGGAGTCCAGATTCGCTGTTCCCCTATTTTAATCACTACTGAACATTATTGTTATTCAAGTCAGGGTGGTGTTTAGCAGGCTGACCTCATTTGTGCAAGATGCTTTACAAACACATAAGAAAAAGGTGGTCCTTGACCCCCAAAAGGTTGCACTCTAACAAACTGAGACCTAATAGGTGGAGACACAAGGATGAGATGATTGATCTAGGTGATAAACGGCAATTACAACAGACCAGCTGCCTATCAGCTGGGAGGGTCTGCCCAGTGCAAGCACTTTTCCAAAAGTTGCCCTTTCATTTAGGTGCCTAAAAGAACGCAGAGCTCACGGGAAAAATCTGGTCCCCATTGTGGAGGTTTTTGAGGTCAAGCTGTAAGCCACATATTCACTGACCAAAGGTGAAAGGGCTTCACTTGTGTGGTCTAGAGTAGTGAGGGGCAACCAGCGGCCTATCGGGGTTCTGTGTGTGGCCCATGAGACATTGTGTTCACCGCTGCTCATGCACAGGGTTGCCAGGGTCTGCTGGTTTTCATCCACATAGGTTTTTTCCTACCAGTATTACAAAAGTGACACACACTTAGAGCAAGGGCATGTGAAGTGTGGTGTGTGCTGATTGCACATAGCATTGTAAGAGCTGTGCGTGCCCTTTGCATTCAGTCCAAGCACTGCTACAGTTCAACTGGAACACTCTGCAAATTTTAGATATGCCGGCGCAGTCAGCAAAACTACCCTATCCCGGGAGACCATCTGGGTTACAACAGTCTCGCAACCCACTGAGGTGAAGGAGGGCCGCTCATGAGGCCCACTCACTGGTCTAGGGCTTGTTGCTCTTACATAAAACTCTACGTACCTTCCTGGCAAGATTCAAGAGAATCCGGTTCAACTCCCAGCTCTGTTCTCACAGATCAATGTGCAGGGTAGCTGAGAAACCCTACGAGTTTATTTTGTGTGCACATGCACTAAAGAATCCCAAAGAGCCAGCAGCAAGGTATAGCTGAAATTTAGCTGAATAAAATACAGGTCTTTGAAACAATTTATTTTACACTGCTGTCAGGCCGTGGAATTCTCTTCCCTGAGATATTCCCACGGCGCCATATTGTTTCGGCGCCAGGTTAAAGCCACCCTTTTCACTTGTGCTTTTATTGGTGTTTGAGTTTGTGTGTGTGCCCCTTCTTTTGAAATGTTTTAGTAGGTTTTATGTCCTTTTGGAGTTTTGGAGTTTCAAATCTTTTTAATATATGATTATATTTTTAAAACATGTTGGAAGCTGCCTCGGATATTTTAGATAGAGAGGCGTGATAAAAATATTTAAAATGCATTTAAAAAATCTGAATTATTGTTGTCGTTTTTCAACATTTGTCTAAAAAGAAAAGGTGTAAGGGAGGCCAGAAGCTTGCAGGGAGGGGGAATCATCCGCTCTGCAGGTGAAGTGCTCTGGCTGGATGGGTGCACTCTGTGTGTAAAATATGGTCTACTGGGTGAAGCATACGCCTGTTTCACCTGGGCTATAAGATTGTATGGCTGTCTGTATATAATGGGAGCAACAAGATTAAAAGAGAGGGAGAGAATATGTGTGTGTGTGTGTGTAATTTGGAATACGAACTCCAGCTTGTGTAAATATGTTAGGTGGGTGTGGCTGCTGGTTTGAGTTTTGTGTGTGCCTATGTTGCTAGCACAGTCACCAGAGGTAGTTGGTACTGCCTAATAAACCACTCTGTGTAGTTTGCGGAACAACTGTAACCTGGTTACTGATTGCATTTGGTTAAAAAGCAAAGAAAAAAATTCTTTCCTGTGAATAAGTCCCTGATTCATTCCTGCCAAGCAATAAACCGCAAAAGGCTGCAGAGATGAAATCATGGCTCCATGCAGACAACCAAGCAGTGGAGGAGGAGGGGAACTGGGTTTGCTCCAGAGTAGGTGGGGTTTCGTCAGCCCTGCGGAGCAAGGTTCTCTCTTTGATCCCTGTCAGTGTTGTTAGCTGCAGGAAATCTGGCCAGATGGACTTTGACATAGTGGGCCAAATCCATCCTTACGGTAAACCAGTGAAGTCAGTGGTATTGCATCAGTGGTTAATCTGTCCCAGGGAATAGCCTATGGGTGTGGTTGAAATAATTCTACAGTCTCTGCCTGGCCTTCCTCATTAAGGGTGGAGTCAAGTTGGGGCCAAGCAGGACATCCAAAGGCAGATCCTGGATGATACCTCTCATGGACCAAGGCCAAGATGCAGAGGATGGGACCTCCTTTGCTCTGGGAGTTGAATTCCAGCCTTGCTCTTGGGTAGGGTGTATACACTGAAAACAAAAGAACAAGCAGGCATGTTCCACTCAAGCAGCCTCATGTTCAACCTTTGGAACAAACTCTCCTTTTCCTTCCCTGAGAATCCCATCCGCCTACACTCCTGCTCCACCCCACCCAGTTTATTTTAGCTCCGTGCTATGCTGGAAGATTGAACAAGGTGCATGCTGAAAATTCCAAACATGCACTCTAAACCAGGCAACACCCTCTACTAGAGGATTTGCTAGGGAATCGGACCCAATGCCTTAGAATCTCAGTTCTCAAGTTGGCCAACCCCTCAAGCTACGGAAGAAGGCTACCCCTGCACCTCCCAAAACCTTCATGGTCCATGAGATTAATTGTACAGTGTTGTCCTTAATAGGGAACATTTTTTCTTAGGCCGCGCAGAGATCAGTTTATAGTTCTCTGCAGCCTAAGATTTGATTCAATAATTTAGGTCCTTGATCCTGCTGCCATGGAAGTCAATGGGAATTTTGCAACTGAGTTCTAAGGGAGATTGATCAGGTTCTTATGGTTATCATTAGCTGCAAATGCAGTTAGCATAACAAATTTTATTAGTAGTCCTCGTATCCAAGGCGATATTGAAGAAACAAATGCAATAAGCATCTGCGTTTGTCACTAAGTGCATAGCTTCCAATTTCACTTCTCTGTCCTGAGGGAGCATGGCCTAGCCCTAGTGGTTTCGGAACAGAACGAGCAGTCAAAAGATCTGGCATCTGTTTGTGGCTCTGCCACCCCACGTGATAGAAGAATATTCTTTTTGTGTGGCAATCAGTAAAATGATCATTCTGTTTGCTTTAGCATCACTTAATGGTCTTTCAGTGAAAAGAGCATCTGGGAGAACGGAGATGTAGGGCAATGAGCACACAGTGGGGAGGTCATGCAATCTGCAGGTTGAAGAGGAAGCTCTGATAATATGCGGAGTAATGGCCGATTAGGAAGGCATGGTGATAAATTCTCTGAAAGGTTCACTGGAATTGACTACCATTTTCCTGTTCACAGCTCTGTAAACACAGAACTGCAAGTAAATGCCAATAGCTGGATTTTTAATTATTCATCATTGTTGCATTACTGAATGTCTGCAGTGTTCACTTACGTTTTTAATCAATGGATGCAGTGTGTGTTCTTGCCATCAGCAGAGGTAATGTTAACAGACTTAATGCCGGAATACATGTACAGTATACAGACTGTCTAGCCAAATGGTCTCAGTTTACTGGAAAGCTGCTGTCTTTTCAGAAACCAAGACATGTTTTGTCCTGGGACTCCCTCTTGTGTTATACAGCTTAATTATCAGAGACATTCCCATCTCCTCTGCACTTCTACAGCAATTCTCCTCTGAAGCTCTTATAATGTTAAGCTGCAGTGAGATTAGACACAGGGAGCATTTAACTTACTACTAAAGTGTTTCAAGGGTAGAACATTTCAGCTGTCCAAAATCACAAAGCAAGACCACATTACCACATCAAAAACTAAAAAGATGTATGCTGTGGAGCACTGGTTTTAGCTGTTGAACAGCTGCTGAATTCCAACTTAGAGGTCCACCAGTTTGCCTGATGTGAAAAGCTTACATTGCACTTGATGTCAGTCAAATCAGAGGCCCATACGTTGTACTCACTCCAAATTTCTCCCATTTCTGCTATGATCTTGAGGCAGTTTTAAAAATCCCTGACTCTTGTGAAAGATGATATTTCCAGATCATTTCAAGGGGACAAGTATGAGAGGGGTAGCCGAGTTAGTCTGTATCTTCAAAAACAACAAGTCCTGTGGCACCTTATTGACTAACAGATATTTCGGAGCAAAAGCTTTTGTGGACAAAGACCCTCTTCGTCAGATGCATTTGACGAAGCGGGTCTTTGCCCATGGAAGCCTATGCTCCAAAATATCTGTCTATAAGGTGCCACAGGACTTCTTCTCATATCAAGGAGGGGGTCTTACCTTTCAGACACTGTCCTACCACCCCACCACCTCATGCATCTGACGAAGCAGGTCTTTGCCCACAAAAGTTTATGCTCCAAAATATCTGTTAGTCTATAAGGTGCCACAAGACTTCTTGTTGTCCTGCATGATGTCATGGGAAGCCATTTCACAGCACTTACAAGACCGTAAAATCATCTGGCCAAGTACTCTTCTGTGATGTGGCACTGGGTAAAAAGTTAGGACAGTCCTGTACAATTGTAAAAACTCATCCTTCTGTTTTCCATTTTACCTTGTCCATTTGAAAAGTTCAGATTAATTACCAGAGTTCACTTTTCCCCCCAGACAGAACACTGAAACTTTGCTGGGAAATACTGGTTTGTACGACCAAATAACCTTTCAAAGAACCCCGTTCCCTTTCTCAAAGGAATTAGATAAAAACCCGGGCCCGACACATAAACTTTTATGGATTCATTTGGCAACTGGCGGGATCACATATTCTTCACTGCTTGTCCCTTAGCCACTTTCACATGAGTGAGGGGACAGAGATTTCCTGCATACGGTATGAAGGACCTTACAAGCTTTATGTCAACGAGACCTACCTGGTATAGAAGCGTATGGGGCTATGTGGCTGGTAGTGGGGGCTATATAGGGCAACAGACAGGCCTAAGGAACTATATAAGGACCTGGAAGGTTTGTGTAGGGTCCTATAGGGGATCTGGGGGAGAACTATGCGAGCTTGATGAGCCTGAGGGAGCTATGGGTAAGCTGAGGATAATTACATGGGCCTCTATAGAGTCTGGGAGGGGCTACAAGGGCTACAGCGGAACTCAGGAACGATTCTATAGGGTCTGCGGCGAGCCCTGCGGGTGCCGCTCTACATGGGACGGCAGGGGGCGCTGTCTATGGGCGGGGAATCGCACGAGGCCCCGCCCACGGGACGGGAACGAGACTGCGGCTTTCCAGCGTCTCCAGGTTCCCCTGGCAAACGAGGACCGCGGCGCCGGAAGCGTCAGCCTGGTCACGCGCCGCAGCATCGCAGCCGGTCGGGGGGGCGGGGGTTGCCGGCGGAGCTCGTGGGAGGGCAGGAGTGGAGCCGGCGGGTCAGTTGATAGCGCTGCCGCCAGGTCTGAGGGTTAAAGGTCAGCGGGAAGCTCCTCCCCCCCCCCCGTACAGCTGGGGTCAGCTCAGAGCCGCCTAAGGTTAGAGATCCGGGCGGATCCCTGCTGGGGCCGGGAAGTCATTCCGGGGTCAGAGGTCACTCAGTGTCCTGGGGGAGGTCATCGTGCGAGTTCAAGGTCAGGCTGTTGCCCCTCCCCCCCCCGGCTCCTCGCAACACCCCCCAATTCCTTGCTGGGAGCTGCTGTAGCCTGGCCCTGGGAGGGGCCCTAAGCCAGGCCCCTCCGAGCCCTTGTCGGGTTAGCGGTGCAGCCGCAAGCTGTAAAGCCACGTGCTGGGGTTACAGCCTGGCTGAGGCCAGTCTGCTCCCTGCTGGGTCCCTGGTAGGGGAGACGGGGAGGGCGGGTTGCTGTCAAAATCCCTGTCCAGCCTTTGCCTCCACTGAGCTCGGTGGAATTTCCCACCATGCTGCTAGTGAGCACTTGTGAAATCACCCTCTGGTGAGCACACCCCCTCTGAAGTCACCAGAAGCCTGAACCAAGGGGCTCTTGTTCATGGCACCTGGCAGCATCGTTGACTTCCTTTACTACAGTGGCAACATTGAGGGCTGTGTCCCCCAGAGCAAGGCTCAACGTTTGGTATCTCTGCAGTAGAAGCCATGTGGAGAAATTGTGTGAGGCTGATGTGGAGGCTTGGTCACAGTGCAGTCCTCTGCCCAGGCATAAAGGTATCACGGTGCCGAGTCATTGGAGGGTTCATTCCTGCTGCTCCGTGCAGTCCACTCTGGAATGCGGTGGTGAGTACCGGTTCCCTGTTTGAGAGATGCACAGGCCGAGCAGGGGACAGGGAGTCATAAAAGGTTTTCAGACGCAACTGGGTTGCTGTCCATCTTTGTCAAAAGTGGCCACTCATCTGGGTTGATTTGATTTTGGGTGCCTGGTTTGGGTGTCTGCTTTACAGGGGTGCAGAAACTCTGCAGGACTTATGAAAATTAGGCCACAGTGTCTCAGCTTGAACTCAGAGATGTTAAGGTATCTACAAAAGTGGTCAGTGTTAAACTTCTCAACCTGTCTGCTGCCCAATTCCCCATCATTAGATAAGGGAGGGAAATCTCTTGGAGCGGGAGGGAAGCTTTCCATCATATGGCATTGGGCTTTATATAATTGCCAAATAGTAGTAGTAGTAGTGAATTTTGAAAACAGTTAAGAACAGGTCACATCTAAATAATTTTATGTAAAAGTCCAGCATTGAGCTACAGTTCAAATGTATTTTTAAAGGTGACTCTTCTCTTGCTTGCCTGTCTAATCATTAAGATAGAGAAAAACTATTCTGATGCAATAGAGATGTAAAACAGGAGAGAAGTGTCTTATAGTCATTCCCCTGGTGCCTCAGTGAAAGCTGTATGTTGGTTTTAAACCATGTTCTGTGCTAAGAGAATGAATGAGTGGCTCTGTTTGCAATGCTATTGTGATGAAAGTATAGGAGTCTGGGAGCAGAAGGCCACTTCTCTGAAAATAATGAGAGGAAGATATCTTGTCTGGAATGTGAAGCATTTAACAGCACCATGTTACAACAAAGCTGGTTTTGCCTTTCTTAAACATAACAAATTAATATACAGTCATATCCCAAGATACACCCATTTGGGTTACGAGAATTCGACTTTACAAGGAGTTTCATGTAATACCCCTACTTCGGCTTAGGAGGCATTTCTTCGCATTTACGAGGACTGATTTGGATTTTGTGCGCCTCAGCAGGACGTGGCCGCCCTGCAGCAGGAGAAAGGCCGCAGCTCCAGGCAATGGCTGCCCACAGCTGTTGCCCGCCCAGCGCATCTCTCTGCAGCACCTGCTGGCGGTTTCCTGGAGCCCCTGGCCGGCCACAGCGGGCACCCATCTCCAGAGCCAGGAGAGGAGGGGACAGTGCCCATCCGTGGAGCCACCACCACGAGCACCTCGGCCCACCTGTCTTTACCTTGACACTGCTGTGGCTGGTCTGGGTCTCCGCCTCAGTGCTGCAGCAGCGGTGCACCTCAGCCCGGCCGGTGGCCGCGGGCTCCCTGGGTTGCAGGCCGGGTCCGGGCAGAGGCTGGTGGCTCTGGTAGGTGAGCACCGAGGGGATAGAGTTAGCCGGGTCGGTCTTGACGAAGAGGCCATGCAGGGGGGTGGAGGCGCGGTGCGAGGAGGTAGACTCATCCGAATCCTGGCAGTAGATCAAGCTGCTCTGCAAGACGTGGCTGCTGGGCGCACAGCCCATCCTGGCCCCCAGGCCCTGGTTCAATCCCCCTGCCTCCTCTGCAGCCCTAATCCACCCCAGGCTCAACCCTCCTGACATCCTCCCACAGCCCCAACCCACCACTAGGCTTAACCCTCCCCTAACTACCCCAGTCCCAAGACTTACTGTCAAAAGGAGCTCCAAGTGCTCCTGCTGCTTCCCTGACTGCAGAACGTGCATTCTGCCAGGGAAAAAGCCGTCCTTGACTCACACAAAATTCCAGTTATGCGAGGGTGCATGGGAACACAACCGTCACATAAATTAAGGCAGTACAGCAATCAAAATGTCATTTGTTATATAAACTAAGGATGTGTTAGGTAGAGAATATAATTTGGACTGGATAAGGCTGTGCTGGGACCCCTAACAAAGACAGTCCTCTAGCCTGTGTCACTGCATGCCAGTGTCTGTCATCTGGTCAACCATTATTCCAACCAATAAAGAGAGAGAACAATAATTATGTAAACCGAACATAAGACGATTTATTAAGAAGTGATAGTTTACAGTGAACAGACCAAGAGCGAGAGAGAAAACTAATCAAATAACATGAACACCCTAATCATAACAGTCAGTCCCAAATCAATCAGTACCCACATGTTTATGATTTACCCTTCTTCAAAGTTCCAGACGGGTTGCCCAGGACCTTCTGCTGTTGGGCTAGTTTAAAGCCCATTGGGAGGAGCACTGGTGCAGTCCCTCAGTGGTGAGTTAATGGTACACTGATCTCAAGTCCTTGATGTTGCAAGTGGTAATGTCTCATGTGGCGAGTCCTGCGGTGTCTGGTACTCGTTGCTGGTGGAAGCCCGCACCACTCTGCCTCTTGGATGGGCAGCACCGCCAAAGGCTCAGTGCTGGCCTTATATTGCCCTTGTGGCGGGAAAAATTATATAATCAAGCCCCTGAAGGAAGACCCCTTAGGAGGTGCTGAGGCGATTCAGGAAAGGCGGGAAGAATCTGCTGTGTCAGAATGACTTAACAAAACTCAACCCTCCATTTTGGGACTCCCTGTAAAATAAGGGCTCTGTCTGGGACATGTGGCCGTCCTCCATTTTGAGGCTTGAACAACTTGGGTGTTTTGGGTTTCACTCCCAACAGATGTTATAGATTAACTGGTAACCCTCATCCTAAATGGATGAGGCTCAGCAGTTCTGGTTAACGGGTAGGGGTAGTTTGGAAATGTTTCTAGTAGGTAGCCCTAATGTGCCAATAATGCTAACTGTGTTACAGGGAGCAGTCTACTGAACAATAACACACTATGGTGTATGGGCCAAAACTTGAGGTTTGAAGACCTAAGGGCAAGAGAGAAGTTTCCACAGGCTTTGGTGGTTTTTCTTCAAATGAAGTATTATTTTTTTAAAATGAAACTTTGATCTGCTAGGGTTTATAACCTGACAGCAAAGGTGCTGAACTGAAGCTGATTGTAATCAAGAGCAAAACTGACTTTATTGGTGTGTGGTACGGTCACTTAATATAGCATCCATAATGACTGTAAATTAGATTTGGAAGTTTGTAAGTTAAGTTTTTAAAAAGACTCAACTGCAAGTCTGTGTTTACAGACCAATATCTTGCTGGCCCATTAAAATATACTCTGTTTATTTGGAAGAAAAATTATATATTGCTGATTTGATGCCATTTAGGAAGTGCATCCTGAGCCGAGTGGGAGGAACTACTGCTTTTCTACCCTTGGAAAGATGTTAAGAATAGTTGGCTAATATTCAGTCTAACTAGAACTAATCTCACTAGATAATAGCTGGACAAGATGGGGAGTTGACAGACCACGTCAGTCTTCAGATAGGTGACAGACTGTTATAAAGATAACAGTGATCAGTTGTTCTCCATGTCGCCTGAGGTGAGAAGTAATTTGCTTAATCTGCAGCACGTGAGATTTAGGTTAAATGTTGGCGAACCCCGCGGATTATAAGTCTTGCCAAGCATTGGCATGAGTTGCCAAGGGAGGTTTTGGAATCCCCATCATTGGAGGTTTTTACAAGTAGGTAAAACAAATTAATCCTTAATCCTGCCATGAATTTAGGGGACCAGACAAGATAACCTTTCAAGGTCCCTTCTGCTCCTATGATTCTATGATTGTTATGAAACACATGTCAGGCACTGTGTATGTTTACTTGGAGCTGCTTCAGTGTCGGGGACTGACCTAGAGGACCTCTAAAATCCATTCAAACCCTAGGTATTTAGGAGCTGTGCTTATGTGACTCTGGATTTGTGTAGCAGTTGATTCTTTCTTGTGACTGTTCAGTTTTCACTAGGTAAATAACAGCATCCATTCATTGCATGGGAACTTTCTCACAGAAAGTAAATGGGAGTATGATGTTTTCCAAAAGGGGGAATTCATATGCATTTCTTATTTTCTTATGATTTTCAGGGTGGAGAATCACCAAATAAATTCATGATTTAAATCAAGTTACCAGAAAAGCTAAGACTGACTCTGCTTAGACTACAACTGGCTGGCTCTTTGCCTTCTCAGATGGGTTGAAGTAAAGTTTTCATCGTGCTTTGAAGGCTCGACATGCTATATGAATGCTAACCAGGGTTCCTAGGAAATGGTCATCAGCTTCATGGTATTTTAACAATTTCTTTTCAGGCCTGGGTCTGTCAGTCCCAACGATTGAAGGATTATGCCCTCCCCAACTCCAGCTGGAGCCAGGACATGATGAATTTGTATAGCAGGTTCCTGGAGATGTGTAAAGATGGGACGTGGAAAAGGATTCCTTCCTACAGCACTAATGTTGCTCATCTACCAGGCAAGACTTTTGTGTGTGTCTGTCTTGAATTCTGGATAAAATATTTGCCCCATTTCAGGGGTGGGGAACCTTTTATGGGCTGGGATCCCTGACCCAGAGAAAAATTAGTCAGGGGCCATGCATAAGTGATAAGCAAGAGACAGAAAACCCCTCATGGACCTGGCCCCAAGTGAGAATGAGGGGAAAAAAGCCCTCACCAGATATGGCTCCCCAACTGAGCCTAGAAAAAGACACCTCGCTCCCCTCAAGTTTGATGGGGAGGGGCAGGAGGAGGGTGCTGAGGCTCAGGGTTTACCCCCTCCCCCCGGGCCAGATTAACTCTTCAGGTGGCCTGTGGCTAGTAGATTTTGTGGGGGGGGGCCCTAGGTTCTGGGGTAGGGCTGAAATGAGGGGTTCAGTATTCAGTGGGGGGTGGGGGGATGCAGGAGGGTCTGGGAAGGGTGTAAGAGTGGGCTGGGAAGGTGGGGAGTGGGATGGAGATGCGGGTCCAGGTGGTAGGGAGGGTTCAGGAATGGGGTGGGAGGTCTGGGTGGGAGGAAGATGGGGTGGGGGTGCTGGGTATGGGTGAGAGGAAGAGGGAGGAACTGTGCAGGAGATTGGGGCACCTACCTGGTACAGCTCTAGGAGTGGAGGGTGAGGTGACACTTGTGGCTCCACACAGCTCTGTGTGCTGCAAGATAACACTCCCTGCAGGCGCTGCCCCTGCCGCTCTCATTGGCCACAATTCCCAGCCAGTGGGAGTGATGGGGCGATGCCTGAAGGAAGCACCTCTCTGCAGTGCACAGGGGCTTCTCCTCACCCCTGCCAGGCAGAGCTGTTGGGCTCGGTCCAGTCTCACTTGCCATGATCGGTCCTGTGAGATTTGGGCTCCCTCTTTCTCCAGCTGGGGAGCTGGCCGCGGGCTAGTTGGAGCACTAGCACTGGCTTGCCCCACTGCAGATGTGAAGGAGTGGGAAGCCTCAAGCCTCACAGGCCGGATCAAGGCAAGCCACAGGCTGGATCTGACCCACAGGCCATAGGTTCCCCGCCCAGCCCTACTTCCATACCTTGTCTAGTATGTGAGGGGATTGCCACTAAAGCCATGAAGACACCAACTGGATCACTGACTTGAGTTTTCCTCCATCAATGCTGGTGTAAATTCAGAATCCTGCTAGGATGGTCAATGGAGTTAGGTTGGTGTAACTGAGGGGAAAATCAGACCCACTCTTTACCCTGGGTGTTTTGTTGCTGTCACCACTAACCCTCTCACATGGCTGGCAGTGTGTAAATATCAACTCCAGCTCTAACAAACTGTCTGTTCACTCTCCTACTTGTAAGTGCCTGTTCTGGATCAGACCAGTGAGCCATCCTGTCTGTGCCAGTGGCTAGTAATACTCCTGCCAGAGTGAATAACTATGCAAAGATGGGGTTTCATCCCAACCCCAAGGAGCTGACTGCTCAGTTGAGATCCTGAACCTTGAGGGCTGATACCCCTTATTACCTCTCTATCCAGCTAATGTAATTCTGTTCCGATCGGTAACTAATCTTTTTGACTCCTGCCTCTGTCGTCTTGTGGCCGGTATCACAAGAAGTCATTTACCAAATAGAATATCTATAGAACTCCTTTTCCATTACATCTCCGTGCATGGATCTAAACATTCCCCTCCCTCTGTGCTGTCCAAAGTGCACTGTTTCTGCTGCAACTGTTTGTGTTTCTTTCCACGTCTCCCTGTAGGCACAGAATATGCTCCCAGTCTGCCAAACCATTAGCCTCTCCTGCAGACTCAGGTACCTGGAGGTGCCCATAAGGCAGTGTTATTTATTCACTTCCTAAAAACAAACAGGGCCCAGCCCCCACACTCCACCACCTTACTGTCTTTTCATCCTCTGAGCTTCTGATTGCATCTGAGCCTGTCTGCGTTTGGTGGCTGGCTCAGCAGTAAGTACTTTGTCACAGCTCATCAAACAGTGACTATTCACACTTCACCTGTGAGCTAGTGGATGAGAATGAATGAGAACTAGAAAGTGAAATTGACTAGCCTAGCTTTATAGTTCAACCTAATTAAATGTGAAAAGCCTTAGTGGCTGAAAATTGTAAAATCTGAGTTATAGCAATCCAAGGGGTCATCAGCCAGACATGTAATGGATTTAGGCCCAGATTCACAAAGGCATTCAGGTGCCTAATGTCACCTGAGATCTTCGTGCATCTGAGCTTTAGTTTTTAGCCTTGGGTTGTCCCTTTAATTCCAAACATCTTTGCACCTGTCCACTCATTTGATGTTCCTTTCCTTCCCCCTGACTAGAATCGCTGAATGTAGTCTCTAAGAAGGACTGGAAGGAAACTCGCCTGTTCCCCAGAAACATGGATACCGAAGGTGTAGGCTTCGAATATGCCATGTTCTTTAACCCGTCTGAGAAAAGGATGGTGTGCCTGTTTCAGCCAGGCCCCTATCTGGAAGGGCCTCCTGGGTGAGGTGTTCATATTCACTATCCTACCGGCGAGTACCGATGCGATTACCTGCAATTGATTCCAGTGGGAGAGCAGCAGCTCTTATGCCTCGAGGTTGTGTTCAGTCATCTCTTATGTCTCCTTTCTCGTCTGCCTTCCAGGTTTGCCCACGGTGGATCCACTGCTACGATCATCGACAGCACTGTTGGGGGCTGTGCTATATTTGTTGCTGGTGGGTTGAAGGTGATGACCGCTAACCTTAGTATAAATTACAAGAAGTAAGTGAGCAAAGGGTTTCCCTGTTACTTCAGGGCCCACCTGGAAACTCGGGGGGGCTTACAACAGTGCAAAGAAATTGTAAGCTCTGTGGGGCGGGGCCCAGCTTCTAGGTCTGTGCTTGTGCAGCATCTACTGCAGCGATGGACAACCTAGACTGGTGAGAGGGCTGCCTGACTGGCCCTGCATCTCTGTGGGCTGCAAGATTGTTGTAGCCAAGAGAGTGTCCCAGGCAAGGGTAGTTGTGCTCAGTGCGCCAACTTGCCTAGATGTTGTGGGCTGTGCTGACTGAGTCATAGCAGCACTTTGATTGCATGCAGAGGTAGTGCAAGGCTCTCGCAGTCAGAGTGTAATCAGCACAAACCTCACTTCCGTGTCCTTGCTTTACATGTCACTTTAATAATACTGGTAGGAAAAACTACACAGAAAGCAGCAGAATCTGGCAACCTGAAATGTGGGTGGAATAAGTTTTATGTGCACTAAGGCATATGGACATGTGGCATATACTGCCAGCTGTGGGCGCTCTGCTAATCAGCTGGGTGGCACCTGGATCTCTCCTGGGTGGCCGCCCACGTGCTCAGCTTACAGGGATCACTGGCTACAGGTTGCCCACCACTGATCTAGTGCCACAGGTCTGTAACTAGGGGACAAATAATAACTTGTGTCCTGCTCTGGAATGGTTTGACAACTCCAACCTTTCTAGATGAATAGGGCTGTAAATCTAAGAGCACCGAGTATGCTTTCAGCTCAGCCAGCAATACTATTGACTGGGCACAAACCAGTCGCTCATCAATGTTCCTTCATTATTTTCTGTTCACTTGCAGAATAAATTTTATTACGTGCACGAGGCATCACCAGCAGAAACTGAAAAACTAGATTTGAGAGCTACATATTTTTAAAACGTTACCATCTGGATAATTACTCTAGCTAGGCCAGCTTAGGCATTTGAGAGCTCACTAGTCAAAGAGTTCTTCAAGTGCGAGAGAAGTAAAAATGAACTGCATAGACAGTCAAAACACTAAATAACACAGTTTGAAAGAGAAGGACATTATGGAGAATATAGGTACGTTGCAAGAACTATCAAATTAGAATAATACAAGTATATATTGGGGAGTGAGTGTAAAAGACTGCATGTGAGTTTGTGTGAGAGACTGAGATGGTAGGTGGGTGACAGACTGTGTGGGTGACACAGATTGCATGTGTGGAGGTGAAATAGAGAGACAGGGTGTGTGGCAGCTGTTGCTGGGTTCATGTCTCAGGAACCTCATGCCTGTCTCTTTAAGACACTTAACTGTCCTGCTCTGTTCCTGAGCCCTGTTAGCTCCCCTGCCATGCAGAGATGAGGTATAAGTGGAGAGAGGGAAGGAGGGAGAGAGAGAGAGTGTGTGTGTGTAAGTAAGCTGGCTGCAGGAGAAAGCTCAGAAACACAGCGCTGCCTCTTTAAGAAAGGCAGGCAGTCACCCACCACTGACTTCAGCAGCATGGTGTTCTGCTGAGCTGGGCTGTCCCCCCACATCTCTGTTCCATGGAGATGGGGTGCAGGGGAAAGGGGATACCCTGACATCAGCACTGTCATGTTCCCCCACCATCCCGTTCTGTACTGCTAGCAGGAAGGTCCCTCCTGGCAGCAGGTGAAGGATGGAGCAATGTGGGGGAGGGAGACCTGAACACACATTGCTGGCTGTGAGTGCTCTGCAAATCAGCTGAGTGGCCTGTGACTCTCTCCTGCTTGGCTGCACATGCACACAGCTTACAGGAACGTAGCACTGGTTGGGATCTGGGTTCAGACTCCCTTTATGCTCTGGGCCTAGCACTAGATTTTTTTGTTTCTGGTCCCCATCTGTGAAATGGGGGCACCACCTCTTTGCATCACTGGCGTGTTGCACAGATAAGTAGGTCCTGCTGAGTAGTCCTCAGAAGAGCTGGTTCATGTCTATGCACAGCAGAGCAGTAGGACATCTAGGATGGCTCTGCAGGCACTGAAGTGACAGTGCGAATGACCATATGATGTTAGAGTGAAAACTAATATTGGAAGCCACTGCTTAGACTTGCTCTGCTCTCTGAACAGTAGAGCTTACTTGTTAAGGTCATGTTCTCAGCTCGAGCTTAATTACATTATCTTCTAGGGCCGTGGTGACCCATACAGTCGCCACTTGTGGCGAATAGGACACTGCATTGTGGCGGATGTGGCTCTCAAGCCACATTCACCACATTGCAGTAATGCAGCTCCTCCTGAGAGCTGCATGCGGAGAGGGCCATCCACCTGCTCCGCACACATGCCCCACTGTTTGGTGGGAGAAGTGCGTGGCAGTTCTGGCAAGTTGCTGGCATTTAAAATGGAGGGGCTAGGGGTGTCTGGCTCTGGGGGAGGGCATTCAGTTAGAGCAGGCGGTGGGGTGGGCTGTGGCAAATATGGAAAGAATTCTTTGAATTCCTATTGGACACCGCTATTAGGAAGTTCTAAATTTCTTTATCCACCACTAAAATGTAGCCACCTCTGGGGTGGAACACAGTGGCTGTTTAACAGCTCACAGGTACGCTACTCCACAGCATAGGAAAGGAAGTGGGATCTCACTAACAGTTGGCTGTTTTCTCCTCACAGTCCCATTCTGCTGGGTTCAGTGGTCTTGGTGGATAGCAAAGTGGACCAGATTGAGGGAAGGAAAATATTTCTGTCCTGTCAAATCAGGAGCATCGATGGCCAAACACTTCATGCAGAAGCAACAGGTAAGGATCCTGTGGGGGCCTTTCATAAATGAATCAGAATCTCTGGGCACTTGGCCTCGGGCCAGTCGGATAGGGCTGTTGGGAGCCTCAGACCTTCCATCCTAGTGACGGTAGCTTTGTGTGGGGAACAGAGGACGATCAGGTAAAGTGTGTGCTGTCCCACACTGATGTCTGGACGTAACAACAGTGAATGAACCCCTTGGGCATGGAGTCCTGTTTGAACCCTCCCTGAACCATCGGTCTCTACGTGACCCAGTCTTTCGCTGGGATGCTCTAGATGGCTCATCAGTGAGGGCTAAGCATTGTTCTCTGGAAGTACCTGTCTCCGTAGCAGCAGGCGCTGACATCTGTGAACCAGCCACAAGAGGGCAGCAAAGGCTTTTTCTGTTAAAACGCAGCGCACAGCACGGTCGGTCTACTTACCAGCCCTATCCCATTGAAGTCAGGGTGACCTCTGGTGCAAAGCTTCTTGCCAGAGGGTGATGCTAAACGGTTGAGGCCTTTACCTGGTCTCTTCTCTGTGTAAGATCCAAGCTGGCTGAAGCAGTAAGGAAATATCCAGCATTGGCCCTTGGTGTTTCCTTTGTGGAGGGCGATTGCAGCTCTAGCCTCTGTCCTCAGAGCCCCCTGTGTGTGCTGTTTTGGAGAGCTGTGAAAGGAGCAGAATCACAAAGCAGCATGAGTCAGATTTCTCCAGAGGAGCAGGTGTGCTCACCCAGTCTGACAGCAGCCCTGTGCTGTAGCTTGCAGAACACAGGGCAGCCACTGTGTCTCTTGGGGACATCCCAGGGCCGTGCATGCACATGGCTCTGTGTTTGCCACGACTGTGTCCTGAGCTGACACGTCCACCTTTCTTCTGTCCTGCTTTAGCCTTGTTTATCCAGCTGGACATCACGAAGTTCCTGCAGCCGCAGGTGAGCTCTCAGTGAGTCGTCTTGTCCTGTTGGAGAGCCAGGCCAAGAACTTCTGCATCTCTTTGCTTGCTAATTCCCTGCTCCGATCTCTCCTGCCTGGAAGCGAGAGCTGTGCCCCAGGGTTCTCCTGAGTAACAGTGATGTGGCGCAGATTCTTCTGCGCTCTTTGACTTTGAGGGGGGCCTCTCTGGAGGCCAGTTCTGCCCCTTGCTGTCCACTGCAGCTGCTGTGTCTTCCCACCTTCGGCAGGCCGGTCAGTATTTGATTAACCCCCGAACAAGAAGAACCCATTTGTTACCTGCTGTACAGAGAACTGCTGCTGGGAGTCATTGCTGTCTCAGGACTCCAGAGGCAGTGAGCTCTACATGTTGTTGGGTGGTAACAACTTACTGTGTTTTTTATCAAAGAACAAATGTAATTAACCCTTGGTGAGCCACTTACTGCACTGCCAGCCTATAGACTGTCTGTTTCTACGTGTATCTCTTACAACTGTTTCGGTAGGTCTGCTAGCCCTCTTGCCTGATGAAGAAGCTGGCATGCTACTTTGTGTTCCGGCATGCTGTCTGTCCTTTGCATCATACACTATCTAAATGTCTTGGGATGGATAATGGGCTGTGAAATATTGGTTCAGATCTGCTGATCTAAACCCACATTGTATCTATCCTCTTGGCTATGACCTATTCTCCTGTAGCAGGGTGAAGATGCTGGGGAGGCATTGTTTGCTTCCATGCCTAAAAGAGGATAAAGTGAACATAATTTGGTCCTCGTCATTGGCACTTAATGGACAGATCTGTTAGTGATGCCTGAGCCAGAAAAGAAACCAGCGTCTGCTCTCATACGAGCCAACACAGCAATTATTAAGTAAATCTGAGTCTGATTGTGGGATAGATCTTTGGACTTGGTAGGTGCCATCGTGCAAGAGTTTTGCAGAGAGATTTTTAGAGCTGATTGAAAATTTTCCATTAAAACCATTTTCTTGGGAGGGAGAATCTGGCCTTTGATCAAACAACATTTTTGCAAAAACTCTCCGCTCTCCACAGAAGACTGACTTGTTTCCCATTGAAAATGGAACGTGGGACTGGAAATTTTAGATTCTGAAATGCTGCTATATCTCAGGTGCATCCTACTCCTATTCCATAAGGGTTGGGATCCGCAGCCAGATGACATGTTCCATGATACGCAGTAGGCGTGTGTCCACCCGGATATGTGGCTTGCCTCACACGGGGATGAAGAAGCAAAGGCACCACTGCTGCATTTCAGATTTGCCGTATTTTAGGTTTTGATTTTAAAAACCGAAAGCTCCAAGTTCTTCTTGGAAGATGTAGATGAAGATGGAACTTTTTTGTGGGAAGCTGCCCCTCGCTTTCTGGCTAGCTCTAGAAAACTTTCCATAATGTAAGCCTTGTCTGAGGCGTATGAAAACCAGCTTAATGGAGAGCTGGTTTCTATACACTTGGAATGCGATTACAAACAAACCAAAATCTCTAGCAACAGGTCTTTTCCCTAAACAGCTAAACTTCTTTTCCCTTCAGTAACTCTGTTCTCCAGTGCCCTGATCCTGCATTAACTTTTGATAGCTGATCTCTGGACACTTTTTGCTGTTCGCTGTAAGTTGCCAGCGTGTGGTCACCTTTCCCTTGAAAACGAGTTATTTTTGCAGACTCCTGGATTCGCTTCCAAACTCTGCCACTGCCTCACGTGGCACTTTGACCTCTGTGTGCCTCATTTTTCTGACCTGCAAAATAAGTTTTGATGAAACTTGGAGAACAACGAGAGTTAATTGATCTTGGTCCAGTATTGTAAGTGCAAAGTATTTATTTTAGGTCTTTATTTGCATCTGAGATGTAAAGCAAGGAAAACGTTAATGGAACTAACAGAAGAAATATATGCAATGTTGTTTAGTTTTGTAGTTACCTTGCTGCAGTCTTGGTTCATTGGTGAGAATACAGGATGTTTTGCAGAAGCCTCCTGAGGAGTTTGCCTGTAGCGGTTGTCAAAGATAAATGGGATTTTAATTTGCTTACTAATGACTTGCAGAGATTTTTTTGCCTGTGCCCAGCACAGAAAGTTTGTGTCTGTGGGACCCAGGGCTTGCACTGCTTGCTGTGAATGGGACAACTTTAAATTTGTAGTGGAAATTGCTTCTTTTAAACATGTATCACTTGTGCAAAATCTAACATCAACAGCATTGTCCTGGCAGCCGCCTCTGGTCCTGCAGCTGCTTTGCTTCTGCACCCAGACAGAACTAATCAGCTGCAGGGTCTCTGAAGACATCCACGCAGTGTGCAGCGGCAGTTAGTAAGGCAAATAGGATGTTAGGAATTATTAAAAAAGGGATCGATAATAAGACAAAAGATATCATACTTCCCCTATATAAAACTATGGTACGCCCACATCTTGAGTACTGCATGCAGATGTGGTCTCCTCACCTCAAAGAAGATATATTGGCATTAGAAAAGGTTCAGAAAAGGGCGACTAAGATGATTAGGGGCTTGGAACGGGTCCCATATGGGGAGAGGCTAGAGAGACTGGGACTTTTCAGTTTGGAAAAGAGGCGATTGAGGGGCGATATGATAGAGGTATATAAAATCATGAATGGTGTGGAGAAAGTGAATATAGAAAAATTATTTACCTTTTCCCATAATACAAGAACTAGGAGACACCAAATGAAATTGATGGGTAGTAGGTTCAAAACTAATAAAAGGAAATTTTTCTTCACACAGTGCACAGTCAACCTGTGGAACTCCTTGCCCGAGGAGGCTGTGAAGGCCAGGACTCTATTAGGGTTTAAAAAAGAGCTTGATAAATTTTTGCAGGTTAGGTCCATAAATGGCTATTAGCCAGGAATAAAGTATGGTGCCCCAGCCTTCAGTACAAGGGCAGGAGATGGATGGCAGGAGATAAATCACTTGATCATTGTCTTCTATTCTCCTTCTCTGGGGCACCTGGCATTGGCCACCGTCGGCAGATGGGATGCTGGGCTGGATGGACCTTTGGTCTGACCCAGTATGGCCATTCTTATGTTCAGGGTCTCATCCAAGAACCAAGGTAGAGCAATTCTGTTGCTCAGTCCAGGCAGTTCAAGGAACTCCCAGATGCTGGGGATGGGGCGCATGCATTAAATGCATACAGAAATGACCCTGCAGCTGAGCCTTTGTAGCCAACAGTTGATGTGGTCTGTGGAATCACAATGTGTCCACAGCTGGCAGCAGGGAAGTGTGTTGATTGGGATCTCTGCCATGTGCTGTCTACTCGTGCTCAGTCTAGATACCAGCCTGGTTTAAAACCGGCTGCATCTGAGCTGTGTCCATGCTCCTGCAGTTGTTGGATGGTGGGAGAATATGTCTAAAAAGTGTCACCATAGACACAATCTAGTGCAGAGTGCTCCAGAGCCTGAAAGCGACCAGGCTAGTTCCACCTTCAGAGCTGCTTGAAGAACAAAAATAAGCCCAGGGCAGCAGTGCAGCAAATCAGATCAGGATGTGAAGCTGGAATAATTGTTCCCCATTAAGGCAGCTCTGGTAAGGAAATTGCTCACAGCCGAGTGAGTCTTTCTGATAGGGCAGGGATTCCCAACCTATGGGTCAGGACCCAAACATGGGTCGCCAGTAGATTTTCTAAGGGTCATCAGCTGGGCGGCTCCAGACCACATATGGCTCTTTAAGGAGCCATTTGCAGCCCTGCTGCTGCTGCTACTCACTCCTCTGGCTCTCAGTCCCTGCCCTGCCGTACCAAAATGAAACACGATTTGATTCAACAGCCGGCTGGAGGGATCCGACTGTTAAACCAATTACATTGAGTCCCATTTCAGCGTGGTAGTGCAGGGAGCTGCCTGTACTGCAGGTGGGGGAAAGGAGTAGCAGGGCTGTGGAGAGAACGCGGTGGTGGCCCAGCAAAGGAGCAGTGCCAGGGCGGCAGCAGTGCTAGTGTGAGGTAGGTGGGGGGGGGCATTTGGGGCTATGAGGGGTTTAAGCCTGGGGGGTGAATCAGGTTGTATTAAAAAAAAAAAAAATTGCACAGGGGGGAACCCTCCCTCCCCTGCCTTCCCGGTTTTGAATTGCCCTGGGTCCCAAAGTCTTACTGAACTGTCGGAATGGGTCGCCATCTCAAGAAGGTCGGGAACTGCTGTGATAGAGCCTCCGTCAGGCTTTGACATGAATTGACCCCCGTGTGTAGGGTTTAAATCTGCTCTCCGAAATATCCCAGTGCCTGGGTGGGGAGTTCAACTTGGTTTTGAGTTGGATTGTTCTGTTTGTTGCTGTTCAGAGCACCTCAGTCAGAAGGGGACTGTGTCTGAAAGGGACGTGACCAGCAAAGAATACAGGTATCTATTTTAGAGTAGACACGTAGTGGTCCTTTGATATTTTTTCCCCTTGCATGCACCTTTGGCAGGGATATAAAGTCCCATTTAAGCAGTTAACTGGTTAAACTTTGGGCTTAATGCTTAACCAGTTGAGTGGGATCCTGGGCAGGGGACCATACAAAGCCCAGCTGGAGCAGTCTCCAGGGCTGCCAGTGTTGCAGGGCTCCTGACTGTCCCCCCAGCTCCCCTGCCAGCTCTCCCGGTCATGGGGGGTCTTCTGGCTCTCTCAACTCCACGTGGGGCTCTCATGCTGTGGGCCTGGTAGGGGGTTACTCCCAGGCACCAGTTAACTGTTACTGGACATGGCAAGGGCGATGCTTTCCAGGTCACCAGTTACCCGTTCACATCCCTTATCTGTGGCACAGCAGACCCTCTGGACAGCCTGGTTATTGGGTTTGCTCCCCTGGAGAGGGGTGGGTTGGTTTTTCTTCTTTGTGCTGTCCTCTTTGAATTGTTCTTATTGCCAAAGCACCGAGAGGCTTCCTGTGATGGGCTGGATCACAGAAATCCCGTTGGGGTTGTTCCCTGGTGTGCCCATCAAGGTACTGGTACTTCCCTTCCCATCCACGGGGGTTCCCCACCACTCTGTCTGGCCAGGACAGAATCTCTGGTCTCCCCCAGCCAAGAGACAGAGTTGGGGTTACTGCCCTGCTGCAGAGCAACCCGGAAGGTGAACCAGTTCAACTCTGGGAGGGCTCATCTATAAGGGCTCAGCACCCAGGAAAGCAACTCCCAAGCGGGATCCAACCCCCAAATCAATCCGTATTACTCTGTGGAAAAGTTTTACATAGAGAAGGTGTAACCCCAATGCCTGCTGGATGGTTCACTGTCCCAGGGAGTGTGGCACACAGACCTCTGACACAGAATGAGTCTCCTCTACAGCCATACCTGAGTGCCAGCGGGCTGTTAGCTCAAACTAGAGCCCAGCACCGTCCAATAGGAATCCAGAGATCACCGCACTTGTGCTTGTCATCCTTCCATGTTTGCCACATTTCTCCCCACTAAATAAATGCCCTTCCCCAGAGCCAGGCTCCCCCATCCGCCGCCGACTAATTTAATGCTGGTGACTCACTGGGGCTGCTGCTGGGTCTCCGCCAGGTCCTTCTCCCACCAAGTAGTGGGGCATGTGTGGTGTGGGCAGACAGCACTCCCCATGTGGGGCTCTCAGGAGTAGCTGAATTTAAAGGTTCAAGACCAGAGCTTGGCCACCTGCCTGGTCACTGGTGGCTAGTGGCGAATGTACTGGACACCGCGGCTGTAGAGGCTCCTGCACTAAGCTCCAGAGGGCCCAGGGAACACAGCTGCTCATCCCCCAGCCACCCAGAGCCATCCCCCTCCCACTTCGTTCGCAACTGCAGGCCGGGAGGGGAGGCTGGGTGGAGCTGCTGTGGGCTGGCAGGGATCAACCAGGTGGGGAAAATCCTTGTGCTTGCCCCCACGCAGGGCACAACCTCAGCCTTCGGGTGTGTTAAAGGAGCAATCAATGTTGACAAGACTCTAAATCCATCCTCCGGGTGGGGCAGGGCGTTGAAGGGGCAAGAGGCCAACTGGCTAGGAAGGATGGGAAGGGCTCAAAACCACAGACCACCTGCAGCATGCGAGCAGCTAGTTCCTGGGCCGTGCCTGGCCACCCGGCAGCACAAGAGTTGCTAGTGTATAAAGCCCTTGTGAACCTCTGCAAAAGGGGCTTTCTGATGGATGCCCAGCAGAGGTCACTGCTGGGCAAGGGATCCCTCTGGCTGCAGCCATGTTTTTCACAGAGTGCTTTGCCCCTGAAAAGAGGAATTGGGGGTGGGGGGGGCAGGGGTATCTGGTGCCGAACAGTGGGGTATGGGGAGTCAGGATCCCTGGGTACCACTCCCAGCTCTGCCACTGTGTAGTACCAGGGTGGGAGAGGAAAATGATGCTGGGTGCCTCAGTTTCCCCCACAGGCATGCAGGAACTGCGACAAGCTTCTATTCCCTGTTCTTGGTGGGGAAGGAGGGTCAATGTTTAGTGGAGGTGATGAATCAGGACTCCCATTTAGCTCAGCCCGACTCTCTCTGACCTGGCACAAGTGGCTTCATTTCTTTGTGCCTCAGTTTCCCCAGCTGTAGCATGGCATTCGCAGATGAGGGGTTGATAAGGCTGGATTAACGACTGAGCCCCTCCAGTGGAAGACACTGGCAAAGACACAGAACTGACTGTTGGATTCTCTTTTGAAACCTGATGAACTGGAAGAAATTGGGCCCCAGGAGCATTTGGAATAGACACAGGTAAAGCTGGGGGAACGTTCCCTAACACCAGCGCTAGAGCTATTGTGCAATCAGAGACAAAGAAATTAAGGGAAAGAATTTTTAATACGTACTTGTTGCATCTTGTCTTAGCTTGTCTGGGACCTCTGTGGGGCAGGGACTGGCACAGTGGGGTCCTCATCTCAGTTACTCTGAGTCTAGGCAGTACCCAGCAGAAGCGGGTCCCTGATATTGGTTGGGGTGTCTCAGGGCTGCCATAATACAAAGGAATGATGATGGAGAGTCTGCTTTCTTGCTTGCAGCAGTGCCCTGAAGACATAGGCTCTGCCCCTACCACTGGCTTAAGGGGCTGAGAAGAGGAGCCCAACAGCATGAGTAGCACCCAGCTCTGTGCTCAGTTCTGCTGGGTGAGGCTCCCAGCTCTTGACAATTCCCATGGAGGAAACCAGAGAGGGGAATGGGAAGGAAAGGGGGACTGCTTTGAGAGGGTAAATCCATCCATGCAGGGATTGGGAAGGCCCCTCTCTGCTAGATGGCCACAAAGAGTCCTGCTGCCTCCCCATCGCTACCGCAGAGCCTGCAGGACACAGGCACTGACAGATACACCACGCCAGGAGAGGGTTTCCAAGACAGGCTCAACTCCAGCTTGGCACCTTAACCCAGGCCCTGGCCTCCAGGAAGGGAAGGTTGTGGCCGAGGAGCTAGGAGCAGCCCAGAGAGGTTGGTACCAGGTGTCACTGGGAGCATCTGGAGGCCATGGTGGAGACTGGGGCCACCCTGGGACCAGGTGCTGCCCAGATCAGGGCTGCCTATGCAATTCAATTCTGTACTGGCTCATAAATCTGGCCTGCCCATTTCACCTTTTCTTGTTTGGTTGCCTCAGGGCTGGTGGCTGTCCAATGACAACTGGCTCTTTAACATCTGGCACTAGGATGGGCCCTGTAGGGGCTCTGGGGCCAACCAAGCTGCCTAGGCAGGGGGAGAGATGGGGATCCCCTGAGCCATATCAGCACCTGATGGCCACTGGCCCCTAAGGTCTTTCTCTGTCAGTGAAAAAGATACTCTGTGGAGGGCAGGAGGTGGTGTGGGAATTCTGGCAGGGCTGGAAGCCAGATTCTTAGGTTCAATTGCCTTAAATACAACTGGGAATGCAGGGAGCCGGCTTCTAAAGGAAGGTCGGCCCAGCCCACTGCTACCAGGCACTGACCCCACCTGCAGAGGGAACAGGACACATGTGCAGAGCACTACAGCTGTGCACCTCTTGCTCTCCCATACGCTGGTGAGAATTCTACAATGCTGGCCACAGCTGGCATGCCCAGTACGCCCTCCTGGACTCAGCGGGGCTGGGATGCCTGTGCCACATCCGGCGGAGCATGGAGCCTGGCCTGGGCTCCCCTGGAGGGTGAGCAGGAAATCCTGTCGTCACAGAGAAGGAGAGATGGCTTGAGACTGGCTGCAGGAGCTGGGACATTCAGTGGCACCCCAAAGGTCACACCAGGAGTCTGTGTCAGTGCTGAGAACTGAACTCGGAGATCCTGGAGCTCAGCTCAAGGCCTGACCCGAGGGTGACCAGATAGCAAATAAGAAACACTAGGACGGGACTGGGAATAGGCACCCATATAAGAAAAAGCTGCAAATATTGGGACTGTCCCTACAAAATCAGGACATCTATCATCCCCCAAACCCATCTTTCCTCCCCGGGTGGGGGGTTCAGCTCCCACTCCCCCCCAGTGCCCCTGCAGCACTCTGGGGTGAGGGAGGAGGGGACTTGTCCCACAGTGAGCAGGGAAGGGGGCGTTGGGCGGCATCGCGCTTCAAGTGGTGGTTGTGGTTTCCCACCAGCAGGGCACCCGAGTCAGACAGGAGCATTGCCGAGTGGCCGGGCTCAGATGCCGGGGCAGATAAAGGTCCAGGGAGGTTCCTGTAACCCTGTGCGTGCCAAGCACCATGTGGGCAGCACTTACCGTCAGCTCTTATCTCAGCCCTACTGTGACACGCCAGAGTCTGCTGCAAGGCACGCACCTGAGATTGCTGTGCAGCTCAGCTCTGGATGCTGGGGAGGGATATGTCCTGACCCACGGCCTCCTGCTATTCCTACCTGGGATCCCCACTCACTGAGGTTCCCCCAGTGCCCCTCAGTCTCGACCTGCAGCCCCTGGCTATTCCTGCGCTGGGGCTCCTGAAGATGTGGAGCTGGGGGTCAGGCTCAAGAGGCTTCAGGAGATCTGTGTGAGTGTGGGTGGGAAACCTGGAATTGGGCCAATAGGGTCCTGCATGTGGGGATTGAGGGGCACAGGAAGGGTTGGACGTGGGAAGCCCAAGGCAGGGACAGCAGGGGGCTGTGGGTCGGGATTGAGGGGTATTGGCAGAGATGCTGGGAGGGTGCCCAGGGCTCAGGTACTAGGGGGCCATGAGTCAGGGCTGAGGGACATGCCCCTCTTGACAGGCCCCCAGAGCAGAGCTAGTTCACGTGTTACCGAAGCATAGCCTGTGGGGAGGGTGTCGGGGGCTAGCGCGTTGCTGCCCCTGTGGGCTGGAATCTCTGATTCACATCCGACCACAGGTTCTCAGCCCCTCTCGGGAACACAGCCATCAAGATGTGACTTCCTCCACAGCCCCCGCCTCCCGCCCCACTGCTCAGCCCTAGGCCTTCCTGTTTGCAAGCTGCTCTCACCTGCCCTGGGTTCAGACCCCTGCCTGTGCTAGCCTCGAACCTGGGATGCCCCAGGGCAGGCACAGGAAGCAATAGGAAATTAAGCATCCACCACTGGACCAATAGATCTCATTCTCTGCCCCTTCCAGGCCAGGTTCCAGGGTCATGCTGCCCTTAGCTTCTCCACGGACAACACCAGCCAGGGGCTACCACTGCCAAGGTTAGCAGCCCTATAACACTGCACTGGGGCAGCTCCCCCAGTGCTGAAATGCAGCCACCTCTAGGGGGTGAGGCCTGGCAGCTGGTTCAAACCCAAACTGCACAATACTCGGTGAGAGATCCTGGGGCAGTGTTCCACCCCTGAAGTGGCTGCATTTCAGAGATGAGTGCTAGGCTCTGTGGGTCAGTTCTGTGCAAGTGTGTCGTACAAGCCAGTGGGCAGCTTTCACCCCAGGAAGCTTTTTAGGGGGATGAATCCCTCGGGAGCAGCCATGACCTGGGATCTTACCACAGGAGGCTGAGCTGGCCCTGGGGTGCACATCCCACTGTTATCCTTTCCCAGGCTTGATGGAAGAGGCAGACAGGCTCAAGGGAGGGCAGGAGAGTGGCAGAGGCTGGGCCCAGATACCAGCAGTCCTGAGCCAGGGCCTGATGAGCTGTTAGGAGTCCCACCCACAGGCCTTGAGTTGTACTCAGCTGGGTGACTCCCCTGTGATACAGCAGCCAGGGCTGCGAGCAGGCGGGTGAGGGCAGGATGTGCTTGGGCCCCTCAAACAGCTCTGGGCACTCCAGTTCCCTGCAGAGGGCCTGGCCCCCTAAGGGATAAAGCCATTGGCACAGCGTGGAGGCAGGGGCCCTGGAAGAGCACCCACTTAGCCAGGAGTGAGGTACAGGGAATGGACACAGCATTCTGGGTGACAAAGGGCAGGGTGCTGGAGCTGGGCAGAGGCCCCAAGGCCCTGCAGGGGACGACATCTTCACTCTGCTATACCCGATCTGGCTCCTCCTCGCAGCACACGCAGTGCCCAGCCTCCCAGGGCTGTTCTGTGCCAGCAGCCAAACCAGTTCTCCTGCTGCTACAATGGCACATTGCAAAAGACATGTGCCTCCACGAGGCACCCCACAAGGGTGTGCCACAAAACCACCCCCAGCCACACTCACCGTGCACAGCCCTCACAAACTCACCCCAATTACACCCCCAAATCACAGCCCCCCACAAGCCCACTAATTACACACCCAAGATGAACCCCAGCCAATCACCCTCCCAAACACACCCCTGGCCACACCCACCAATCACAGCCCTCATAATCCCACTATCCAGCTACACCCACCAATCACACATGCCCCAGCTCATGCCCGGCCACATCCACCAATCACCCCCCCCCCCACAAACCCTCCCCTGTTCACACCCACCAATCACACTCCCCCTACAAACTCCTCCCCAGCCACAGTCACCAATCACAATCACACCCCCCCCCACAAATTCTCCCCCAGCCACACACATACCACAGAATCACAGGGCTGGAAGGGACCTCAGGAGGTTGTCTAGTTCAGCCTCCCTGCTTGAAGCAGGATTAACTCCTGCACATCCACACACCAGCTTGTGGCCAGGGTTGTTACAGCTTAAGCCAAACAACCAAAGCCCAACAGGGGACACTCCCACCTCACACACCCCAGCGCAACACAGCCTGCCCCAAAGACACACATACAGGCTCAGCTACAGCCTGTTTAGGCACCTCCATATCCCACAGCATGCAACTGGCATGTGTGGCTGCCCACAGACAACCCCTAGGTCCCTGCAGCCACCCCTGGCTCGGGTCTGTCGTCAGAGTTTTCCCTCCTTCTCCATGCAGCCCTGCTTGCTAGGTGGCTCAGCGCCAGAAGCACGCAGCACTACCCAGATGGGTGCCAGCTGCACCTCTCGGTGGGTGTAGCTCTCTGGCAAGCGACTCACCTGAGGACAGCAGGGACGTTTGCCCTGACCCCACCTGGCTGGCGGAGACAGGGGGCTGGCTACATGGAGGGGTCCTAGCCAGGTCCTGCTGATCCACTCTGTAGGGGCAGGAGAGTGTGGGACTAGGCAAGGGGCTTCTGCCATGAGGACCCTCTTTCCCACTCTGGGGAAGCAGCAGTGCATTGTCCCTAACTGGGCTTGAAGACCTGTGGCAGCAGGGCACAAGGGAGAACCACAGGGTCTGTCCGTGGTCCGCAGGCCTGAATCTCCAGCCCTGGCTGTTCAGTAGAGCGTGGCACGCCTACACCTGAGGAGCTGCAGAGAAGCCAAGCACAGGTAGAGTGGGAGCATGAGAGCTGCTGACAGGCGCAGAGGGGCACCAGCAGAGCTGGGGGCTGGGCAGAGACGGGAGTGTTGGTCAGGACTGAGCCTCCGGAACAGGCAGGTGATCCTGATTATCCCACATTACCTGGTGCAGTAGGGCCTGCCCCTCACCCTGCCCCCATATGCACCCACTGGCCCATGTTACACCAGATGCTTCTAGGTGCTGCTGAGAAATGGCAAAGGACCATGTGTGCTTCTCTGGGCCATGAAATTACCTGGGGCTGAGCCCACTTTGTCTGGGGCTGGACAGGGCAGGGCAGGGCTGGACTCCTGCGTTCTATTCCCTATCTAACCTGGGGCAAATGGCTCAAGCTACATGTCCATCTGGGAGGATGGATGCAGGGTCCTTTCCTCTGCTGTTTCCATCCACATTTTACCCCATGGAAGAGCCAATTACAACCAAAATATGAGACAAATTTACCTGTGGGACAGATCCTGGCCTTTTGCACACCCTGCTGGGTATCAATCCTCTTCTCAGTTACCCTGGTGTAAACAGGGTGTAACTTGGTGGAAGTGAATGGAGGCACATGGTGTAAATCAGGAGTAACTTGCTGGACGTGAATGGAGAGATATTATGTAAATCAGGAGTAGATCCCGGAATATGAATGTCTCGCTTCACAGACGCCAGTGGAGGGAAGGGGTGTAAACCTGGACCATGCCATGGCAGGCAATGGACCATGTGAAGTAAATCCAGAGTAGCCCATGCCAAGCAATGAGGGGAGGACATGTTAATCTGGAGTGTGGGGCAGGCAGTGTAAGTCTGGAGTAACCCATGGCAGGCAATGGGGGAGGTGGTGTAAATCCACAGTAGTCCGTGCAAGGCAATGGGGGGGAGACATGTAAATCCAGACTAGCCCATAGCAGGAAATGGAAATATGTTTTATAAATCCGGAGTAGTTCATAGGAGGCAGTGGGAAGAAATTGTGTAAATCCGGAGTAGCCCGCAACAGGCGGTGTAAATCCGGAGTAGCCCCTGCCCACGCTTCCCGCACGTGCCGCCCGGGGGCGGGCCCTGGCCGGGCCGGGCGGTCACGCGGCGGCGGCGTGGCGGGGAGGAGGAGCAGGCAGCTCGGGCCGGTCCAACCTCTTGCACCGGCGCTGGTTGTGTAACACGGGCGCCCAGGCCCGGCTAATCGAGTGCTGCTCCCGGGAGCCACGCGTGGAAAACTACTGGCCCCTGAGGAGGTGCGGGGAGAGCGGTGGGGGCTCAGCCCCTCTGAAAATCAGGGGTGCTGGAACGGGGCAGCCTGACCCTCCTAGGCCCCTCTAGTCAAGTACTTTGCAAACACCTACTGGCCTCCGCTCCCCCACGACGGGTGAGACTGACTCCCCTTTACACCTGGGGAACTGAGGCACAGCCAAGGCAAAGTGGCTCTACGCCTATTCCTGGCTGAGCAAGGGAGGAAATCCTGCGTCCTGCCTCACCACCCGTGCAGCCTGGTCCTTTTTCACAGCGGCATGGGGTGTTTGGGGTGGCTAGGCCCTGAGTCGGGGGAACTGTGGGGTGGGGCAGGGGAGTCCCTTGGGGATGAAGGCCTTTCTGCTTCTCCCCTTAACTCTGCCCTTTGCTGGATGGCAGCAGCCTGCACTGCCACATGGGGAATCACTAGGCCCCCTCCTTACACCCTGGTCCCCCCCCTTGCCCTGGTGAATCTCTGCCACCCCTTTAACCCTCCTTCCTCCCCTAGCTGTTTAGTCCCTGGACATCTCCGGCTGGAGGAGGCCTGGGCTCCCTTGCCACCTTCAGCGTGAGCTGGGTGCGGGGTATGCACTGGGCAGGGTGACCTTTGAACCCTGACCTCCAGCACCATGGGGAGGGGGTTGGGAGGGTTTTGGGGAGCGCTATGGGGGGAAAGGGGCAGGCTGAAGACCTGCCACCCAGGGCATTTGCCTGGGAGAGGTGTTTGTGGGGGACGGAAGCTACCACTAGTGGGAGTCACCGAGTCCCGGCACCCATTGCTGTCTGCACTGGGTTTCAACCCTGTCCCTTCTCGGGGGGAGGGGCTGGTGGCCGGGGAGGAGGCTCATCCCCCCAGGGCCCCGAGTCTGGGATCTGCAGCCCGGGAAGTTGGGACAGGGCTGCCTGGCGCGGGGGGATAATCAGCACAGCCTGGACCTGCTTTCCCAGTCGCTCTGCGAGTGACTGGGCGCTGCAGTGTCTCCATGGGACAGAGGGGGAAACTGAGGCACAGGGCCAGGCTTTCCCCCAAGGTCACATGGCTCAGGAGTCCTGACTGCCAGACCCCTCTTACTAGACTCTACTCTGTCCACAGCTTGGCCTGAGGCCCAGGCGCCCTGTCTCCTGCTCCCCTGGGTGACCACCAACCCCTGACTGCCCTGGGAAGCTGAACGAGCCGCAGTGACTTCCCCAAGGGGGGGCTCTCTGTTCCTTGCCACTTTTACATCCTGGGGGCAAAACGTTGAGCGGAAGGAGAGAACGGGTCTCCCCCCGCCCCCCAGATCGGAGCCGGGGTGGGCAGGAACTCTGGGAGTGCTTCCCCGGCCCGATTCTGTGCTGGACCCACTGATGCAACCCCAGGGTACGGGGGAGGGGGTTCCACGTGGGGGCACGTGGTGGGAGGGGGCTGGGAGGAAGCAGGTTGGGGCGTAGAGGGGACTAGAGAAGGGGCAGCCGGTGCAGGGCTACAAGGCGGGAGCGGGATGCAGGGCTGGCCTCGGGGCGGGATACGGGGCTCAGGTGCAGGGGCGGACAGGGCACGGAAGGAGGGGGGCTGGGGGACACTAGGGGCTGCAGGGGGGTGCAGGGCTGGTATGCAAACGGTAGGGGGGGCCGGGGGTAGGGTAGGGCTGGGCGGGATGTTGGGGGTGCAGGGGGCGGCGAGGGGTTGAGAGCTGGGGAGTGGAGGGAGACGTTGTGGGGGGCGGGGAGGGGTGCAGCGCTGTGGTGGGGCGGCGGGGCGGGGCGCGGGGGGTGTGGCGGGGCGGGGCGCGGCGCCTCTGCCGTTCGCCCGCCGCTGCTCCTCGGGGAGCGACTCCTCTCCCCTGCCCGGCGCGTCCCTCCCTCCCGCAGCGGCGACGGCTGCCCGGGCAGAGGCGCCACGGTCCGGCCGCGGCGCGCAGCGGAGCGCAGCCCATGGAGCCCGGCGGCGGCAAGAGGCAGCGGGACGGAGCGGGCAGAGGTAGACTGGGGGCTGCCTGGCGGGGGCGGGGCGGGGGCACTGGGGCAGCTGTCGGGAGCAAATAGGAGCTGTGTTGGGGCAGCTGTTGGGGAGAGGAAGGGGTATTAGGGCAGCTGTCGGGGTGTTGGGGTAGCTGTCAGGCAGATGAGGGGTGCTGGGGTAGTTGTCAGGGTGCTGGGGTAGCTGTTGAGGGCAGGGCAGGGGTGCTGGGGTAGCTGTTGTGGTGCTGGGGTAGCTGTTGAGGGCAGGGCAGGGGTGCTGGGGTAGCTGTCAGGCAGAGGAGGGGTGCTGGGGTAGTTGTCAGGGTGCTGGGGTAGCTGTCAGGCAGAGGAGGGGTGCTGGGGTAGCTGTTGAGGGGAGGGGTGTTGGGGTAGTTGTTGGGGTGCTGGGATAGCTGTCAGGCAGAGGAGGGGTGCTGGGGTAGTTGTCAGGGTGCTGGGGTAGCTGTCAGGCAGAGCAGGGGTGCTGGGGTAGTTGTCGGGGTGCTGGGGAAGCTGTTGAGGGCAGGGGAGGGGTGCTGGGGTAGCTGTTGAGGGCAAGCAGAGCGACGTTGGGGCAGCTGGCAGGAGGGTGCTGGGGCAGCCAGCTGCGAAGGTGTTGGTGGGGGTGGGTCAGAGCAGCTGCCGGGGAAGTGGAGGGATACGGAGGAAGCTGATGGAGGAGAGGGGAGTTTGGGGGGCAGTAAGTGGGAGTGGCTGGAGGGGGCATTGAGCAGAGGGGGCTAGTGGGCACCGTGCTGGCTGGCTTTGTAGGAGGGCCAGGGCCTGTGAGCATCATGGCAGGCGTCAGTAAGGCCCTGGGTATTGGTGGCAGCTAGCAGGGAAGGAGGGCAGAAGAGCCCTGCAGCTGGCATGCTGGGTGCATGGATTGGGAGCCACTGGAAGGAGGCTGGGACTGAATCTGGCTGTGATGTGCAGCGTGACGGGGTGGTCCTGTGTGTGCTCCCCAGCTTGGCCAGGGACCTGTGAACAGACTGACGCCCTCTGCCGGGGCACTTACAAGGGAGGGAGAAGTTTTTACCCTCTTGTCCCACTTTGTCCTGCCCTGTTTCATTGGTTTGGCAACCTGGTCTCTGCCTCAGTGTTGTTTTATTGTGTGCTGTGGTTGAGTTTGGTTTTATTCCTGTGCCCCTCTGCTTTCCTGCTGGGAGCTGTGCGGGCCAGGCATGTTCTCCAGGCGCCGTGCTCATAGACCTCATTGCCCTCTGCTCCAGGGGATCAGAACTGTGCAACTGTGTGTCATGCACACTATACTGTTCAATCAGAAGAGAGAGTCTCCTTTAATCAGGTGACAACAAGGCTTTGTGTCCTACACCCTTGCTTAGGGAGGGAGGATGGCGTAGGACCATGCTGTCCAACTAGTTCTGTAGCAAACTAGCAATGGTATTCTGAAAATATATATGTAGTATTGTTCAAGCCAACTAGCCACATTCAGCTGACCAAACAGTCACCTGTGACTAGTGGCTAGCATGTTGGACCCTGCAGGCCTCGTGGATAAGACTCTGTGCGACAGGAGAAAAGCTTAGTTCAATTCCTCCACACCTTGAGGCCTCAACTTCCCCATCGGCACAGTGGGCACTTGTTTGGCCTGTTTGCACTGGGAGCTGTATCAGGTAGGGATGTCTGTCTGACGGCCCCTGTTCTCAGCAGGGATCCTTTTCAGCGCTGCCATCTAATAAGGTCCCGTCTTGTCAGGCGTCTGGGAGAGGTGTAAAGTGCCTGTGGATATTTTTTGAACAGTTCAGGTCTCTCTGGCTTGTCATGTTCCCTCCTCCTCTTTTCTCCCTGAGTCGTAAACAAAAGCAGCTGCTTCCGTCCAGAACCTCCAGCAAGGAACGCTGTCCCCCGTCCGTCCCCCTGCTGCCCCGGTGCAAGTAGATCAGGGAGCAGCTGACTGCAAGCTCATGTCTGTGCCACAAAGACATCTATCTCATGGTGGCCTGTCCGGGGTCCCAGTTTCTGAGCTTTCCTGTGTGGCACCTCTGTCACTTGGAAGGAAGCTCCTTAAATGCCTCCTGCATGGCTAGCTCCCCCCCGCCTGCTGTCCTGGGCGGGGCGTAGAGACCCCACACCACTGAGCTCCTTGCCAGACTAAGTTGCATGTGGTCTTCCAGTGACCCCTGGTTGAGAACCACTGACTTTGCCTCTGTGCCTCAGTTTCCCTGCCAAGTCAGCACTCAACAGGGCTAAAGTCACTCTCCTGCATCCCCGTATGGACCTGTGAGAAAGGGTGGCCTCTTGGAGAGAGCAAAGTGGGAACTGGAGGGTCAGGACTCCTGGGTTCTTTTCCCCAACACTTCCACTTGCCATGGGGCTCGAGTGAGGTGTTGCTCCCTGCCTCAGTTTACCTCCTCCCTTTGTCATTCTCTGGGGAGGGTGGAGGTGTGTGTCATGAGGCTGAGCCCGTGCTTGTGAAGTGCCCAGGGATCTGGGAAGGGCGGCTGCAGAGGTCCAAGTTTTATGGTCCATGCGTTTGCTGCAAAGCCCTGGGGCCCTGGCGCATTGGCTAATGCTGCTGTGCAAGAGCAGCAGGTGGGTAGTGGTGGATGCACTGGGAGGCACCGGGTTACTGGCAGGGCTGCTGTTGCCTAATGCCGGGTGAGGTGCTGTCGTGCAGGCAAGGCTGTTGTTTTCTCTTTGGGTGTTTGCATCTGCTTGGACGGGGCCAGCGCAGGCAGCGCAGGTGCCCTTCCCGCGAGTAGGACTGGGGTGGAGGGATATTGTGTAGCTATCCAGTGCATGGCTGGGGGACAGAACCCCAGCTGGGAAGCGAGCACGTTACGGGAGGCAGGGGCAGGACGGCTTAGTGGTTAGCGCAGAAGCCGAGCACTTGGTTGGATTACACTGACTCCCTGGGTGACCTGAGGCTCATCACGTAGTCACTCCTTGCCTCAGTTTCCCCATCTGTACCATGAGGATAATTCACCTGCCTGACATGGGCGTGCAAAGGGTAATGCACGGAGATTGTGGGGTGTTCAGATTCAGTGTAATGGGGACCATGTATGTGACCACAGATAGCTCCAGGCCTTTGGGAGATTCAAGTAACCCAGAAGCCCTGAGCCCAATGCATCCCTCGTCCTCTCCCACCGCAGGGCCCGTAGCTTTCCTGGGAGAACTGGGAAAACTTGCATTGCTTCCTCCTTTGGTGGCTGGTCTGCCAAGTGTAATAGCCTACTGCTGCTGCCAGGGGATGGAGTTCCTCCTGCAGCCCCAGGGACACAAGGGCCTGTGCGGCTAAGTTGGGTTTGCTCCAGAGTGTGGTGGGACAGGGCAGCAAGGAGCTTGTTATAAAAGCGGTAGAGGGGCGAAGCTCCTTTTGCATTGGGACTGTGCAGCTCTTGGGCCAGAGACCTTGGAATATGGAAGCTTTCAGCCCTTAGGGGTCCCTGTGGATTAAGGGTCTGGCTGCCCAGCAATGCAAACCAGAACCCACAGCAAGCGGCTCCCTTAAGATAGGTCTCAAAGAATGCTGGTTACTTTCCTAGGGGAGTGTCAGTAGCCAAAGGTGAGGAAAGTACCCCAAAAGTTACTTGAGTAAAAGTGCAGCTGCTTGTAGGGAGGAGGGGGTATACTTAAGTACAAGTTACAAGTACCCATCTGGAAAAGTACTTGAGTAAAAGTGCAGGCACATGCATACCCCCCACCCAGATTGTATTCAACTATCCAGAAGTGAAAGCAGCTGTACTTTTACTCAAGTAACTTCTTGGGTATCTTTCCCACCTCTCTCTGTAGTGCCACAGAAATGAGCCTTAGCTGCCCTTGAATCCAAGGCTGGTTACATTTAAACAGAGGGAGGCAGTGGTTAGAGCTGGGAGGACAGGTAGTCTAGATTTTTGGATCACAGGCTCGGCTCCTGGAGAGGAGTGTGGTCTAAGGGCTCGAGCAGGCTGGGGTTGAGAGTCAGGAGTCCTGGGTTCCACTCCCAGCTGGTTTGCTGTGAGCTGCTGGCACCGTGCCTCAGTTTCCCCAGCCACCAAAAGGGCATGATGATACTGGTCAACCTTTACAAGCAGCACAAGGCGCCCGGATGAAAGGCGCAGTGGCAACCTGTTTGTAACGCTGGGTTATATAAAGAGGTAATTGATGTTGTTGGTAGCAGCGAGGTCTGGTCAGCTGGCCGAGAGCATGTGTCAGGCATGGTTAGCAGCGAGGGTGTCTGTAAACACCTCTGGCATACGCAATGGCAGCTGCCGCTAGGGAGGTGCCTGTGTGTTCTTATCCCATACAATACTCAGGGTGGGGTCTCCCTGTGCAGGTGCCTGGGCATGGCCCTCCCGAGAGATTACCCTTTCCCCCTGGCTTTTTGCTGGCAGGGATCCCCAGCATTTTCCAAACCCTGCTGACCCATGGATGCCTCTGTCCCTTATCTCTGCAGCTTGGCTCCCAGTGTCTCCCTAGGAGGGACAACCCTGCTGTGGGCTGTGCTGCAATGTTTGCCGCCAGTTTTTCCCTGAATAGACAGGTTACTACCCCATACCTCAGTTTCCCCACCTGCCTGTCTCCATTTAGACCGTTAGCTCTTTGGGGATGTCTCTTGCTCTGCATCTGTACGTAGCCTGGAGCTTTGTGGGACTCCTGCACTCTGCTGATGCTGCTGTGAGGCACCTAATGCTGTCCAGCTGGAAGCTGACGGGTGCCCCAGCTCCTCTAAGGGAGGGTGATTTTGTCGGCTTCCTGCTCAGATGGGACCAGCGAGGGCAATGCTACCCCCTGCAAGTGCCACTTGCTTGTACATTTAAATCCCTTCCCCCTCCACTTTTATTTTTAACCAGAGGGATGTGAGCTAATTAAGTTAATGTGTGGGGCAAAGCCGGCTCGCAGCGCTCGATGCGGCATAATCGCTTGGTAATCCCCACCCAGGAGTCACCCTGTTTCCTCAGCTGATGTCCAGCAAATGGGAGACCCGATCCTGTCCAGTGTGGTGCTCTCCCAGTTGCTGGATGATCCTTCGCCAGATTGGGCCCTTCTGTGCAGCCCCCCCCATTGCTGCAAGACAGCTGCTCCCTGGGGGCCCTGCTGTGCTCCGCTTCAGCCTTGCAGCCCTACGCTGGCAATTACCAGCACTGCCAGGGTTATACTGGCTCTGCTAAGCCGTACACCTTGTCCAAGGTACCCACCAGGCTAGTGAAATGTGGGGTGAGCTGCATCCTGAAATAAGGGCATCCCGAAATAGCTCTGTAGTGTAAGGATAGCCACAATTAACCTGGCACTGCTGAGGGCTGGGATGGAGAGATGACATCCCCTGGCATGAGCGGGTGCAGTTCATAGGGGAGAACTCTAGGGGGCGTTTAGGGCTGGTGGCAGTGGTGGGATAGCAGCTCATAAACTATTGGAGTGCATTGAAATACAGTAAACCCTTGAGATACATGCAACCAGGTTGTGTGTGTCTGAGGTTAACAAAACAGCCACCCCGACAAGAGCCCTGCGGTAACAGGCTGCCATTGAAGTGCGGACAGGCCAGAGAGACTGGTGAAGTGCTTAGGCATGAGATCCCTCAGTGCTGGGGGGCAATAGTGGGTGGCTGCTGTGCTTGGCACAGTGGTGTGGAATGGTTGGCAGGTTGGGCCTCTGTGCACATGCAGGGCATGGCCTGGGCTCAGTGTAGGGACATGGTAAATGCCACGTGGGACACAGGTGCTGAGCTGTGCTGGGCATGGGCTGATGAGAAGGTACTGCAGGGGCACAGGAACTGGCAGGTGAAGGCTACCAGTGGCAGGTGCTGGGCATGGCACAGGAAGCTACCTGGGGGCAGGGCACTAGTCGGTGCATGGGCACGGATTGGTGCAGTATGGGGTGCAGGCAGGTGCTGGGGGGCGGGCAGAGTTGCAGTGTGGGGTGAGGACTGGTGCCGGGGTGTGGACAGGACAGAGTTGCAGTCTGGGATGCAGGCAGGTGCTGGGGGTCCCTGGCAGAGTTGCAGTGCAGGTTGTAGGTAGGTGCTCTGTGGGGGCCTGGCCAAGTCAGGGTGGGGTGCAGGCTGGTGAGCATATGACAGGCCACCAAGGGTCCGTCAGGCCCTGTCCTGTCCTTTGAGCGAGGCCAGTGCTATGTGCTGCAGAGGGAACGAGCAGGACGGGGCAATCGCTGCGTGACCCAGCTGGCATCCAGGCCCAGCGTGTGGCAGTCAGCGCTTAGGGGCACCGAGAGTGTAGAGTTGCCTCCCTGCCTGTCTGCGCTAACGACCAGTGATGGCCCCCCTGCTCGGATCTCTCATCCGCTGCTTTCTGGTACCCGCTTGTACTCTTGGCCCGTCCTCACGTCCCCTGGCAGTGAGCTCTGCGGGTTGACGGCTGCTGGGTGAAGATGCGCTTGCCTGAGTTCGCGTGAAACCCTCTGCCTGCTGGTAACGGTGTCTGAGCCCTGGGCTGGGGTTACTGCCGCTTCCCTCCTCCGCACCAGTCCCGGCTGTATAGACCTCGAGCCCGCTCCCCCTCTTCAGCGCTCTCTCCTCCTCGGGAAGCATTCAGCCCCTTGATCGTGTTTGGTTGCCCTTTCCTGCACCTTTTCCAGTACGAATGGGTCTGTTCTGAGGCCCACAGCGTTGCAGGTCTAGATGTGCTGCGCCTTTGGACCGTGGCGTTGTGATATTTGCAGTCCCAGTGCCGTGCTGTGCGGGGGATGAGCTGGCCAGGGAGCTGCGCAGGTGCAGGCTGGTGCTGCGTCGTGTCGCTGGCTGAACAGGTGTAGCTGGCGCTGCGCGAGGTCACTCACAGGGTGCAGGCTGGCGCTGTGTGGGTGCAGGCTGGCGCTGTGGAGGTCACTCACAGGGTGCAGGCGGGGGCAGCCCAATGGGCAGCATTTGGTAACAGATGTGATCCTGACCAGGGAGCTCACAGAGATCCACCGAAATCAGGATCTTCCTGCTGCTGGCTGGGATACGCTCTCAGTTGGAGTTTGCCCACCGGAGGAGCCTGGTGCCCAAGCCGCCCCAGCGGGGCCATGGCGCCAGAAGGCCGGGCAGCAGTGTGCTGGGCAGGAGCGCTCTGCAGCAGCAGCAGCAGCCGCCGGCCGTGCCCTCCTCTCCTGTGTGCTTGCTGTTCTGCTTCCCCAGCGCTTACTTCTGCCTGGCTTCCCCCATCTCCCTGCCGCCTGCTCCCGCAGGGCCCTTTGCCACCCCTGTGCCACCTCCTATGTGTTCCCTCTCCGGGAGGCATTTGTCCGGCTGTCCTGGGTCCATCCTGGGGATTTCAGCTGCGTTGCCTCTGAACTGGGTTTGGCTTGTCCTCTAGTAGGGGCTTGGGCTCTAGTGGTTAGTGTTGGGGTGGGCTGGGAGTCAGGATTCCTGTGTCCTGCTCTCGTCACTAGGAGGGGTTTAGGGTCTAATGCATTAGAGGTGGGAGGGCTGGGAGCCAGGACTCCTGGGTCCCATTCTCACTTCTCAGAGAGTATATGTTCAAGAGGTTAGGAGTGAGGGAAAGGGAGCCAGGACTCCTGGGTCTTATCCCCAGGTCTGCTGCTCATTTGCAGGGTGATACAGGGGAAGTCATGTCTCTCCGTGCCTCAGTTCCCTCTCTGTAGAGCAGATCGTCACTTAGCTTAGATACCAAGGCCAGAAAGGACCTGGAGTTGCACCTGTCTCATCTGAGCTGGATGGTTACAGACCTGAGAGCTGCCCTGAATTAATTAGTCTTTGAACTCCTAGAAAACGAGCCAGTTCCACTCTCCAGCTAGGGGATGCTTGCAGGTTAATTTGCCTTTGTAAAGGACTTGTTCAACCCTTGTCTGTGTTGCTATCCGGCATTCCTGCTGGGAAGCAGGTGTGTGGGGTGTGTGTGAGTGAGAGAGAGAGAGATCGTATGTGCGGGGCGGGGAGAGAGATGGTATGGGGAGAGAAGCAGCTCATAGCCCTCTTTGCGGGGCCTCTCCATCCCTGCTGCTTGGGATTGAGAAGCCAGCCCTGAAGGCGAAAGGTGCTGTCACTTCATCCCGCTGAAATAACAGCCAGCTCTGGGGTGGAACGTGGTTGCTCTTTAACAGCACACAGCAGCAGACCGCGGGAAGAGCAATCCGGTCAGACCAGCAGGGGTGGCTTGGGGAATGAGGGTGTACTGGCTTCAGCGTGGTGTCCCAACAGGGCGCTGGCCGTTTGGGGAACAGGGAGGCAGCGATGTTCCAAAGTAGAAGCGGCTGTGTCAGCACCGTGGAATTCTGGGAAGACTGCCATGGAAATATTGGCTGGAAAAGCCCTGACAGGCCGCAGCAGCACCACTGTGCTGCTGATGGGTGCCAAGAGAGGCAGGGACTGCTTAGGGGGAAGGGAGACCTCCCCACTCCCATCTGTCCCGTCCACCCTACCCGGTCGTCTGCCCCTCATGAAGGTACATTGCTGGCTAACATGAGGGATTGCAGCCCCCAAAGAGGGAGGGCTGTACTTTAATACCCATTTCACAGAAAGGTATACTGAGAATAGAACACCGGCATCCAGGCTCCCCGTGCTGTACCACTAGGCCTCACTCCTCAACCACATCTGTCTTGATGCCCGGTCCTGTCTACAGCTGGGACCTGGGAGTCCTGGCTTCTGGGTACTTTCTGCAGTCCGGGGACAGAGCGTGCCTGGCCACAGGCAGAGGGGCCAGGAGTCAGGGAGCATGTGGTCTAGTTCTGTCTCTGCCACTTGAGTTATGCTGACATTCTGTGCCTCGGTTTCGCCTGCTATGGTGGGCTGAGGTTTTTTCCCCCATTTTCCCCGTGTCTCTTTGGCAGAGCTGTTCTGGCCCTCTTACTCCTGTCGGTTTCCCTGCATAGACCAGCCCTTTGCCCTCACCAGGGAGTGTCTCCTGCCCTGGCGGGCTGTGCTGGGAGCCTGCACTTGCCTGGCTTTGGAAATGAAAGCAGACATTTCCTCTGCCTCTTTTGCAGCCAGGCCTCCTGGCTCTGTCGGCTGGAGCCCCTTCCTTCTGGCCAGCATGCTCACAGGCGCCCTGTCCGGCAGCCCGGCTGGGGGAGAAAGGAGAGGGATCTCTACAGGGATTTTGCTGCGAGCTGCTTTGTGACACTGGCGAAAGCCTTTCTCCTTTCATCCCTCTCGCTTGGCAGCTGGGCTTTAGCTCCCAGAAAGAAAAGGAGTTTACTGGGTGGGTAAGGATTCCCCCCCGACATCTGCTCCTGCAGGTGGGAGATTATTGCACTGACGTAACTGAGGCAGGAGGTTAATGATCGTTAAGCAGTGTCTTTTCTCACGTCGCCTGCCTCTCCCCAGAGCCCCACAGCAGTCGGGCAGCGCTCGTGGCCTCGGAGGTGGCAGAATTGGCTGCTGGACGACGACCCTGTTGCCTGATGCCGAGAGCATCCTGTGGGGCATCTCCTCGGGAGGGTGGTGACACCTGCGGTGCTGGCTGGGCATGGGGAGCGGAGGACCTGCACTGCCCCCAGCATGGGTGGGACATGGGGGCACCTTAAAGAGAGGCCCTGTTGCGAAGATCTCGTTGTTCAAGGAGAAGGTGCATGATCCCTGTGTTACAGATGGGGAAGCTGAGGCTCGGGGGGTGTGATGTGCCGCGCCAAAGAGAATTGAAGGCTTGCCCGAGTCCCAGCTGAGAGCTGCTGCCCAGCAGATTCAGGTGCCGCCCAGCTGATTGGCAGAGTGCCCCCAGCCAGCAGCACATCTGTAGGTGGTGCGCAGCCATTCATGCCTCAGTCCATGAACAAAACTTATTCTGCACATGGATGGAAAAATGAGAGGAAACATTGGCTGTAGCCCCAGCGTGATGAATTTCTTTTTGCCAGCCTTAAGTATGGCCTTCCTGGGGGCGGAGGGGGGCCTCCATCCCAGCATCCTTGTCTCAAAGCAGGCCACAGGGTCTGGGATGGGTCATTTGTCCCTGGTTGTAATTGTACCACCTGCAGGCTCGTTCTGCTCCCACAGGGAAACTAACAGCTGTGGGCTGATGCTGAGAGCATCCGTGGTGCCATCTCCCCGGAAGGGTGCTGTCACCTGAGGTGCTGGCTGCTGTCCGAGCGTGGGGAGAGGGGGACCTGCTCTGCCTCCCAGCATGGGTGGGACACGGGGGCACCTAAAATACAGGCCCTGTTGTGAAGATCTTGCATGGGGGAGAGGCTGTGTGTGGGCGACGCAGCGGGAGATGGGAGCTGGTATTGAGCAGCAAGGTCCCTTGGCCTTCTCAGGAGCCCTCCACAAAGCAGCTGCTGCACATCTGGGCTGTGTCGTTGTGAACATCTGGGCCATGGGCACACCCCTCTTCTGCCTGGGCGCAGCCGCCAGCCCTCGGAAGCCAGCCTATGGCAGTGGGGTGGAGTGTGGCTGGGGAGCAGGGTGTTGTCACCCTGACCGGCGTGTGCTGTTAGCAGCTCCCCAGCGATTTCACTACCGGGCTTTTCATTAGCCAGTTTTCTTTCCTCCTTAGCTAATTAGCTGCAGAACTCAGTGAGGGGTTGAGCTGGTGGAGGCTGCGTCTGGCCCGGCAGGGCCCAGCAGCGTACTGCGTGCAGTCTCTGGCAGGGCTCAGCCAGAAGAGCCTTGTTCTCCTATATCAGCCCAGGGCGCGCTCAGCTTGGATCTCCAGCCCTTTGTAATCACAGACCTGGGACTCCACCCCCTAGCTCTGCCAGTACCCCTCAGGCGTGACCCGCAGCCCCCTTGTTGTTCCAGGCCTGCCGGTACACCCCAATGTGACCCCACATACTCCTCTGCTGTTCCTGCCTTGTGGTCAGTTTGGCTCCTGTTGTGCTATACTTGGAGGGAAGCAATGGCTAGTGGTTAGAGCGGGGGGGTGGGGTTGGAGGCAGGACTCCTGGATTCAGTTTCCCTTTCTGCCACTGACTCTGCAACTCTCTCATAATGGGCCAGTCACTGCCTTTCTGTGCCCATCTGCAATGCAGGGTGCAGGTCACACATGAAAAGCTCCCCCATTCTCTTCCAGACTGGTTTCTCAGCTACCCGGCAGTCACACCCGTACAAATGATGGCTGTTTGCTGGATGGCGTCTGGGATACAGACACGCACTTCTTGACAGTCTGAAATACCCACCATGCATTCCAGTTTCCCCTCCTAGCTTCCAGCGCTGAAAACTGTGATCTTTCTTTTGTCTTGTGCACTCAGGCTGTAAGGAAGGGACTGTCCCTCCCTGTGTGTCTACGTGCAGCACCTGAGACAAGCGGGCCCTGATCTCAGCTGGGGCAGGGACTGTCTCACTGTGCATGTAGCCAGCACCTGGCACAGTGGTACCCAGATGGGAGCTCTTCAGAAACTTTTTGACAAAACTGTTTTTTGGCTGGAAAATGCAAATTTTGTTGAAACTGAATTTTTCGACTCAAATCTACCTGCTTTGACGCAACATTTGCCAGTGAGTTTTCTCAGCTCCAGGGTGGAATTTCTGGAGGGGGAGAAGCTCCAGAATAGCCTGTGGCCTAGTGGTTGGAGTGCTCACTCAGTCCACAGAAAACTGCTTCAGACCCTGTCACTGCCTGCTTCAGAGCAGGGCTTTGAACCTGGGCCACCTTGTCCCCCTAACCACTAGGGCGTGGGGGATTCTGTGGTCTCTGCCTGGGCTTCTGTAGCTCCCTGTTCCCCCTACCCCAAGGTGGAATCAAACTGAATGTAACTCATGAAAGGGTTTTGATTAAATGGATTTCTCGTTTTCCAGCCACCAGTGGCTTTAATCTCGGCTGAGGCATTTCTGTGCCTCCCATCGCAGGGCCCAGCAGCGCCAGGCGTAATCCAGACCCTGAAACGGTTCAGAGGAGTGTCCTGGTGGCTGGCCAATGAGCTCCTCTCAGCTGCAGGAACAGGAGAGCAGCCCTGAGGTCTGTGTCCCACCCACCTATCCCCTCTTCCAGCTGTCTTTGCACAGCAGCAGTCGGAACCTCCCCGATGGCCCCACTTGGTCCAGATCCTGTCCCTGTCTGGGGAGAGTCTGATCCCTGTGCCAGCAAAACAGTAGGAGCCAGCAGGGTGTGTTTTGCTTGTTACGTAATAGCTGCCTAGCGAGGGCGTGTTGTTTGCATAGGTTTGAGGTTATACAAGAGCTGTGGGTTCTGGATACTCCCTGTGCAGATCATAGGAGCTGGAATGCCGGCCATTACGCCATGGAAGTCCGAAGTGCCGACCATTACCCTGTGGGGAGTTCTCTCTTGGGTGGAGAGAGGGTAGCTAGCTGCTGGCCTGTGGTTCTAGAGAGAAGAGTTTGAATCCTGGCTTTGCCTCTGACTTCTTATACAAGCCCTGGCAAATTCCTTCATCGCCTGGGCATCAGTTTTCTCATCTGCAAAATGGGGAGAAATCAGCCGCCTCTGTTTAGCACAGTGGCTCCCAACCTTTTCAGTCACACGGCACGCTTCAAACAATCCACGGCATGCCTGCTTCTTTCAGCTGAATCGGTTGCTCATAAACATCACTTTTACTTACCTTTACTATGGTTACAGTCTTACTGGAGAGGTTTGCAACACAGGCGTGCGTACAACAAGCTAACCCAGGATCGAATCCATTCATGTGTCGAATCCACCACAGACTGCGCCGTCTTCCACAGGTCACAAAAAGGCGGACGAGGGAACACACGCCGTGCGAGGGAGGTTGAGTACTTGAGTAATCGCTGAAAACTTCAGCGGTTACTCGATTACTCGCCGGCGGGGCAGAGGCAGCTCCAGAGATCAGGCTCCCCTCCCGGCCCGTCTGTTCGGGCCAGGAGGCAAGTTTCAGCTGCCTCCTGGTGGGAATGTGCTTCTGTGGGGCCGGCACTTCCCCTCGGCTGGCACAGGGGTCATCAGTTTCTACCTGGGGTGGGCTCTCTGTGGGAAATTGACCAACCCCAACCAGTTGGGACTCAGGCAGCCTTGACAAAATTGACAAAATTTCATGGCGTACTTGGCCAGTTCTCCCAGCATTCCCGTGTGTGGTGGCACACCGGTTGAAAACCACTGGGCTAGTAGATTGTGAGATCGGTGGGGCAGGGGCTCTCCTGACCTGTCACTGTGCATTACCCAGAATGGTGGGGCCCTGATCTCAGCTGGGGCAGGAACTGTCTCTTGCAGTGTCTGTGCAGCATCTGCAATGGTGGGGTCCTGTCTCCGCCAGGAAAGGGGCTGACTCTTGCTGTGTGTTTGTGCAGCACCTGGCAAAACAGGCCCTTGATTGCTGTTGGCTCTTCTGAGCATGTCCGTAATATAAATTAAAGTGAGCTGGGACGTGGTTCTCTCTGGGCTTTTTGAAGGGGCCTCAGATCCTGGCTGGCTGCTGCCCTTCTGCTGTGTGGGCAAGGCCTTGGGCTCCCAGCGGTGAGCAATTAGCGGTATCCTGCCGGTATGTGCCTGGTGCCTTTTGTGCTGCAAACACCTGCTTGTACCCTGGAGCAAAAGGAGCAACTCCACTAGCTGGTAGTTATAGTAGACTCTTATCCTCTTAGTCAGAGCAGCTCCTGGGGCAGAATCCCACACTCCCTTAGAAAGGCTTTCACTCTGCCCCAAGCGGGGATCAAGCCCCAGGGCACTAGACGCCGTACAGACACAGACCAGAGACAGAGGTGTTCTCTCCCCCACGGAGCTGACAGTCTGAGTAGGGGGTCTGTTCTGTGTCGGCCCTTGGTGGGGGTGAGGAAGGGGGATGACAGACCCTTTAATTCTTAGATTGCTGGTTCACCCCCAGCCCACCTCTCCAGCATCAGGTGGCTCCAGGACAGGGGCATTTGTGGGGGGGGGACTGCTCCGAGGTGGGGGCATCCACCCAGATGGGCAGGGAAGTGGCAGGAAACTGACCTGCTGTGTGCAGAGCTGCGGGTCCAGGATGTAAAGCCTGGCCGGGGTTGAGGGGAGCAGGTGGTGATGCCTGGTGGCCATTGCAGCCCCTCTGCTGTGTGCTGCAGAGAGCGGTGGGGCAGGAAAGGCACCTGGCCTAGTCAACAGGACCAGCCTGATCACGGCAGCCTACGGCAGCTCCAGCCCACGCCTGCCAGCCCCCAGCAGCGCTGCAGCCCAAGGCGAGGCAAACCCTCGGGTGCTCCCCTGCACGACCCGGCACTGCCAGGCAGTGCCCAGAGAACAGCTGGACATCAGGGCTGATCAGCGAGCAAACGGGGTGTCAGCCCGGAGCAATGGCTGCAACCAGCCAATGGGCTGGGGAACCACGGGGGTGGGGGCATTTGGCCCCCTTGGAGTATTATCCTCTGGGCTCCTGCAGTGCAGGGCAGGTTGGCGTGCCTGTTGGTCAGCCAGAGGGGAGCCTGGTGCTGCCCTGTTCCCCTCCCCCACAGCTGCTGTGCATTGCCGTGAAACTGCTATTAAGACCCCTGCACCCCACCCCGGAAGTGGCTGCTTCTCAGTGCTGCCTGGGGGACCCCTGTATGAGCTGCCCTTGATCCTCACCCCAGAGGTGGCTGCATCTCAGCAGGTGGCTCTGGCTGGGGATAAGGGAGGCAGTGTTGCCGCTGAGCTGCACAGGCGATGGCTGCGTGGGGTCCCAGTCCCGTCTGTGCAGGTGCCTCCCTGCACTATGACTCAGACACGTGTGGCTGGCTGGCAGCCAAGACCCAAGAGCTTGGTTACGTAAGTAGGGAGTTCAGGCGAGGCCAGCGTGGGGGCTGGGCGGAGCTGGGCTCCCTGCCCTGCCCTGCTTCCCCTTATTCAAACCCTGCAGGGCCAGGGGGGTTGGACCCACACCCTGCGCTGTGCAGGAGCCGGGACCCTGAGTGGTGTAACTAGGGGCTCTGACTGCAACCACAGTTCTTGGTGCTGCACCCTGTCCAAAATCAGGGCCCCCTTGTGCCAGGTGCTGCCCAGACCCAGATTGGGGCCCCATGGGGAGCCAGAGACTGTATTGGGCCCTCGGGCCGAGCTGAGGCTCCCCACAGGGAGGCAGGGCCCTAGGGCTCAGATCAGGCACCCCACAGGGAGGCAGGGCACTAGGGCTCGGATCAGGCATCCCACAGGGAGGCAGGGCACTAGGGCTCGGATCAGGCATCCCACAGGGAGGCAGGGCACTAGGGCTCGGATCGGGCACCCCACGGGGAGGCAGGGCCCTAGGGCTCGGATCAGGCATCCCACAGGGAGGCAGGGCACTAGGGCTCGGATCGGGCACCCCACGGGGAGGCAGGGCCCTAGGGCTCGGATCGGGCATCCCACGGGGAGGCAGGGCACTAGGGCTCGGATCGGGCACCCCACGGGGAGGCAGGGGCCTAGGGCCGGGATCGGGCACCCCACGGGGAGGCAGGGCACTCGGGCTCGGATTGGGCACCCCACGGGGAGGCAGGGCACTCGGGCTCGGATCAGGCACCCCACGGGGAGGCAGGGGCCTAGGGCCGGGATCGGGCACCCCATGGGGAGGCAGGGCCTGCCCAAATCTCCAGCTGGGATCAGAGCTTTCTTGGCCTGGGAGCTTCTTGGCTGGTGTGAGAGTTGCTGCCCTGCAGAGCCCACGGCCCTGGGGCACAAGGTGGCAGGAGGCACAGAGGCTGCTTGGGGGCTCAGCCGAGGTCAGGCAGCAGCCCCTGTCCCCTAGTACCTGCAGCAATAGACTCGGAGTTTTCTGCCCCAGGGTTCCTGGTACAACTGCAGCCCCACCCCTGAGGAGGGAGCGGGCCACCCCCCACTCAGGTTCCCAGGAACCAGGGGTTGTGCCAGTCTCCATCTCAGAGGTCCCTGCTCCCCCAGTCCCACAGGTCACAGCTGGGGAGCATCTCTGCCCTGGAGTGGGGAGCGCGTCCCGGGCAAGGAGAGGGCTGTGAGTCAGGGCAGGGGCAGGTCCCCACTTCAAGCTGTGCCCCAAAGCAAGTCGGGATGGGCTCCCAGCCCTCCTGCTCTTGGGGGGGAGAGAGGGCCAAGCCCGAAGCCAGATCCACTTCCCCTGCACCCAGGGCAGACTCCCCTGGGGGCACATGGGCCCCTGAGTGCCCTGGCACGGCCCAAACTTCCAGCCCTGGGCAGGTCCCTGTGGTGGCAGCTCTGCCCACCTGGCCTGGCCCAGGGAAACGGCGCTGCATGGACCTGGCCTGAGGTTAAGGCAAGGAATGAAAATAGCAAAGCTGCTTAGGAGAGTGGCATGCGGCTTTCTCTGGGCCTGTGGGGCGCCTGACGCTCAGGGATGCTCAGCAGGCTAATCAGATTGAGCTTCCCTTTTGGGGGGCAGGTGTGGAGGTGCTGCTAGCCCCTTGTTGTAGCCTGGAGGTCGGGACTGGGGGGCACAGACAGCAGAGGGCGGGGCAGGGTTGGGAGAGCAGGGGGGTGCGGATGAGCATCGGGGGCACTGGCAGGGCTGGGTAGGCTAGCGGTGGGCTAGCTGGGGGCTGCAGGTTGGGGCCAGGCGGCACAGGTGGAGCTGGGGGGGAGGGCAGCCTAGCAGGGAGCTGCGGGGAGGACTGAGGGGTGCTGCAGAGTGAGGGCGGGGGTGGGGTTGGCGTAACGGGGGATACAGGGCGGGATTGAGGGATTTCTGCCACTATCGCAGCTGTGAGCTCCTGAAATCTACCAATGGCCCCTACCCCCAGCACTGGGATGTAGCAGAGGAGGGGAGGGGCACAGGTGCTGGGCAAGGCTGGGTGGGGAGCAGGGGGGTTGCTGTGTCTCTGTGGCTCCGTCCCAAGAGGTACCAGGTTTTGTGCTGCCTGGGCCCCCCTCAACCTCCCCCCGGCGATTCCCCACCAGAGGTGACCTGCCAGACCCTAGCGCATAGTGAGCCAGGCCCAGGCAGAGTCCTGCAGAGGGCAAGGGATGAAGGGGTCAGAGCTGGGGGTGCTGGTGCCCGGACTCCTGGGTTCCATTCCCAACTCTTTGTGACCTTGGGCACGTGGAGATGCAGCCCCTCCCCCATATTCTGGGAACTCCTTCAGGGCTATACCCAAGACCCTGGAGGTGTCACCATGAATGCCTCCATCCCCATCTGTCAGGCACCCCCCGAGTCCGTCTGTCCCAGCTGAGACAGGGTGCGACTGGGGCATCTGGCAGAGATGGCAGCAGGATTTCTGGGCACTGGGAGGGCACCGCCTTTGTGTGCTAACGGCAGTGGCTTCCCCTGGCCCGCGGGGAGGCTGGTGGTCCCTGACAGGTTACGACCCCCTCTGCCCATCTTTAAGAGCAGGGGAGCCCAACGCCCACGCTGCCCCTTTGCAAGGAACAGGGTTGGAGAGGGAGTTTGGCAGAAGCCCCTCCCTGGGCCTTGTGCTGATTGTCCGGAAGCTGAGAGTGACTGTGTTACTGCCCATTCCCACCAGGGGGCAGCAGTCTCTGTTCTGGAGTACAGAGCGTGTCTGTCCACCCAGTGGCATTCAGGCTCCTCTGTCTGTATGTCCCATACAGTCCTGGGCTGTCTGTCCCTCCATCTATCCACCCCGTCTGTCCCACTGATCTACAAGCCCATCTATCTGTCCATCCTCCCCTCTGCACCCCCATCTAAGGTACTTTCCTGGCCCCCGCTGTCTTAGTGAGTGAGTGTCTCCAGCTCTATAATGGCTTTATCCTCACAGCCCCCGGGAAGCAGAGCAGGGCTGTTGTTCTCTTGGAACGGGGGAAACTGAGGCATGGTGAGGATACGTGAGTTGCCCAATGCCACGGAGGAAGTCTGTGGCAGAGCAGGAGCTTGAACCCAGGTCCCTTGACTCCCATGCTTGCCCCCCCCAAATTTCTGTGTGAATGGCTGGGGTTTTGAAGACCCGTTACCGTCCCACCTACAACATCGCGCCACAATTTTATTGCTGAGTTACTGATTAATCAGTCGGCTAATGGGTCCCCAGTTGCTAGTTATTAATCAGGGCAGCGGGTATGGGCTTGTGGGGAGCGCCCTCTCGGTGGCTCCCAGTGAATAATGAGAAGCTCCAGTCTTTCCTCGCGGCTCGCTCCTACCCTCCGTGTCTTCTGGTCTCCGCTCTGGCAGGCTGCTGTGCGCCTCATCCTCTGAGCCTGGAGCTTTGCTCATCTCTGCCTCCCTCTTTTGGCTGCTCCCCGGCCCCTCCCTACCCTGCCATCTTCTTTGCACTCTCCCAGCTGGCTGGGTCTGGGTGGTCGCACGTTTCGGTTGTCAGCTGCTGGAGGCGGGGTCTTGTTCTTGGTTTGTACAGCACCTGGCACGCTGAGGGCCACTAGGTGCTACAGTAAGATGCTTAATGAAGCACGGCGCCTAGCACCATGGGGGTCCAGTTCACAGATGAGGCACCTCGGTGCTAACCCAGTGCAAACAGTGATGACAACATTTTGCTGCACCCATTGTTGTGTGCGGGTCGTTCCCAAATGTTCCTGTGGGTCCCTGCTGTAATGCCCCCAGTGGGGCTGAGCCCCTGAGGCATTTGTACAGGGGTCACTTGCACTCCAAGGGGGAAGTGCTGGATAAGTTAGGGTGGGAGTTGGGACTATGATGTAAAGTCTAGTGGTTAGAGCAGTGGGGAGAAGGAGCCAGGACTCCTAGGTTCTCTTTCCAGCTTAGGGAGAGGAGTGATGGTTAATGGTTAGTATGGTGGGGAGGGGGTGGAGCTGGGAGTCAGGACTCCTGGGTTCTCTTCCCAGCTCAGGCAGAGAAGTGCAGGCTAGTGGTTAGAGCAGGGGGTGCTGGGAGCCAGGACTCCTGGCTTCTATTCCAAGCTCAGGGAGGGGATGTGGGATTAGTTGAAGGGAGTCGGGGGCTGGGAGAGCTGGTAATTAGGACTCCTGGGAGCACCTGTCTGTGCCTGAGTTTCCCCCCGCTGCTCGAGTAGCCTCTTGGGAAGGGTGTCGGGCTCTTGTGGGGATGCCTGCAGGAGCCCTGCTGCTGCTGCCACCATCTCACCCTGTCTCTCTCTCGGTTGCAGGCCCGGTTGCTATGAAGAAGACACACACGTGTGAGTACAGCTCTTACCCTGCTCTGCTCTGTGTCAGGTGTCCTGCCCAAGTGGGGACCTCAGGCACTGCCCCTGATTCTCCACAGGGCACGGGGAGACCTGCAAAGCCCCACACAGCCCGGCCCTGGACCATCTTGGCCTGTTGGGCCAGGGGAGGGCAAGGGGCTCCCAGTCTAGATTGGCTCCTGCTGACCCAGGCAGGGGGAGATGAAGTTTCTGACACTTTTTCCCCACAGTTCTGGGTCTGCCTCTGACTGTGGCCATACCCAGGGGTCAGAATGGCCCAGGACTCCCCCACCCGTGTGGGTTTCAAGTGGAGGGAGGTTTGGCTTTGAAGACGCTTCCCGGCCCTTTAAGCCTGTAGCCAAGGCAGCATGGCCTAGTGAGCTGAGCAAGTGGACAAGGACTCAAACCAGGCCACACGCTGTGCCTCAGTTTCTCTCCTGCATGGCAGGGACAGCGATACTCGGCCAACTCTCAGCAGTCAGGCAGTTCTTTGTGTGTTACTAGAGTTCTGTTTATAAAGGGCTAATAAGCCAGGGTGAAGTTGGTTAATTAATTATAGAGGCTTGTAATACCCAGGAGCTCTGGAGCTGGTTGAGTCTGTGGCCCCTTCTCGCCCTGTAGCTGCAGCCAGCTCCCGCCTGGAACGTGCTTACGACGTCAGCTCTCCCTTTGTTACTGCAGGGTGGGAACTTGACTTGCGTCACCATTGAAACTCGCTTACTGCTTAGCCGCTGGCTTTGCCTTAGGGCTGTAAGACCCTCCCGCTGGCTTGGACCACCATGGCAATCACAGGGGCTCGTCAGGGTTGGGGGGCAGGGCTGCTGGTCCAAAGTTGGTGGTTCTTGAGCAAGGAGTTCCTGAGATCCAGCCCCTGAAAAGTCATGTGCCAGCCAAGTGTCAGGGGTATTCAAAGGGGATAGCGGGTGAAGAGCCCTTGGCATGGAGGGGTGAGGGGACACGCAGAGCCACTGGCATGATGGAGGAGAAGAGAGCGATGCAGGACCTGGGGAGAGGGGTGCCCAGGGTGTGCCAGGACTTGGTGGCGCACAGGCCACATGTCCATCCGCGTGGGGCCGCACTGTAATTCCTTCTTGACCCTGAAGGTTGGGAGCTGCTGCTGCTAGTTGTCCCGTGTGCTCTGTCTCCCTCTGGTGTCTGGATTATGCAAAGGGCTTGAGCCAGCTGCTGCCACTGGGCTGCCAGATGTGCTTCAGTGGAGGGAGGCTCGTGCTCTCTGGTCGAGGGGGCTGTGGGTTCGAGGCCTGCTCAGGGCCATTGCAGCGTTTGTTGGTAAAGTGAGAGATCGGGGGGCGTCTCCGCTCACCAGGAGGGGGATTAAGGGCACAATCAGCAGTGGGGTCTTAGTGCACCCGGATATGGGGTCTTAGTGCCCTGAGGATTGTAACAGCCTGTCCCAGGATACGCAAGCCCCCATTCTGTTCCTGTGCTGCTGGCTGAGGCTGAGAGCTCAGGGCAAGCTGTGCCTCTGAGTCACCCTGCCTTGGCAGGGCCCAAGGCTGGCTACCTCCCTGTCTGCAGCAGGGCATCCCGGTGGTGCGCTCTCCCTGTCTGTCCTTTTCTCACAGAGCCGCCCTGTTTAACCTCCCATTGATGGGGCTGGCTGAGCATTACAGCCTTGTGTTTGGGAGCCCAGGGACACCAGGCCCTGCCCAGACACAGAATGAGAGACAGTCCCTGTCTCAGAGAGTTCACCATCTGACTAGACCAAGGGAAACTGAGGCACAAAGAGGGGAACTGCCTTGGCCCGTGGCAGGCCCAGGCATAGAACCCACATGTCCTTAAGCCCATTGTAGCGCTCTGACCGCTAGGCCGTGTTGTCAGCCACATGAGCCAGGGTGCCTAGAAGGCCCAGTCAGGGGTCAGAGCCCTGCTATGCTAGGTGCTGTACATTTACATAATAACCAGACAGCCCTGCCCCGTCGCCCTCTGCCCACCTGTAGGGGAGCAGCTGCCAGCGGGAGGGGAGTGGCCCCTGTTTCTCTCTGGGTCTGTGTGGGGGCTCTGTCTTGGCCATGCCACGCGCGGCGGGGGGAGGAGGGAGGGCAGAGGCAGGCTCTGTGGTGAGCGGCAGGTTTGGTTTTTACATCACTGTGGTTAGCTCGTCCCGAGGTGTGACTGCTCCTGAGGAGAAGGGAGGAGAAGGAAGCCTGGGGAGGGGGCCTGCTTGCTCCTCAGCCCACCTGCTACAGGGGCTGTTCCCCCTCAGCTCGCCACAGGGAGAGAACACAAGCAGAGCTGCGCCCGGGGCTGAGCAGGCCGGGGGTGGGGGGTACAGGCCACTTCCCTGGGGGGGATCTGACGGGGGGAATGGGACCGTGCCGGAGCAATGGGGGCTGTGTCAGCTGAGCCCTTCCCAGCAGGCCGTGCAGCTCCGTCGGCATCTGCGTCGTGCCTGAGAGGAGGTGGGTGAGGGCGGGTGTTGGCAGGTGGCACTTCAGGGGACTGGACAGCCTGGCACCCATCCGGTTCAAACCCAGCTGGGGCCAGGTCCCCTCCAGCTCTTAGGGGACCTCTCCCTGCACTTCTTCCCAGCACGAAGACCCTGAGTGGAGAGACCAAAAGACTCGGTGAGCCACAGGGACCCCCGGCAGGCCTGGGTCTCTCAGGAGGAGGCCTGTATTGCCAAGGGGTGCCCTCAGACGGGCCCTGCTTCGCTCCTGTTCGCAGGCAGCGAGGGTCTGCGCCCCCAGGTGCCGCACACCCTGCCGATGCATCAGGCGCCTGCCACCGGGCTTGGGAACCGGCCGGAAACCTTTCTGTGCAGGTGCAGGGCCAACCACAAGGGTTTCCACAGCAGGTGTGCGAGCGCCCTCCCTCCACCCAGCCATTTCCCTGCAGCCGGTGCAGAGCTGGGAAGAGGCCGGTCAGGGTGTGCCCTGCGCTTGGTCACGCTCTTTAATTCATGTCATCAAGAAGGCAGCTTTGCCTAGGAGTCAGTTGAAGGAGCTGAAAACCAGGACTGCTGGTTTCTAATCCTCCTTTCTAAGATGAGAGTAATGCCCAGTGGTTATAGCAGCCTAACCCTAACTCTGGCCCTGCTGCGAATTGGGAGTCCTGCGTTCCATTCCTGGTTCTAGAGGGAAGTGATGTCTAGTGGTTGCCGCAGCATGTACTGCGAATTGGGACTCCTGGTTTCTATCCCTGGTTCTAGAAGGCAGTGATGCCTAGTGGCTATAGCGGGGGGGTACTGTGAATCAGGACTCTAGGTTCTGTTCCCAGCTCCGCCTGGGACTTCCTGTGTCACCTTGGGCACATCCCTTTCCCTGTTCTTGAGGCTCCATTTCCACGCCCATGAAATGGGGCCTCCCAGCCGCACCATGCACAAATGCCTTCTCCAGTGCTCATGGGTCCTTGGCCGAACCCTGCTGGAGCAGAGCAAAACCTGCTGCCATGGGTTAGCCTGTCAGCTGCTGTTTCCCTGCCACCCCTTCAGGGTGGCTCTGATGGCTGGTGGTGTCTGCTCTCGCCCTGAGTGTGCTGGGAACGCTGGTTTTGTGGCCAGAGGTGCATGCATTGCCAGCTTTCTGGGGTTCAGCGTGCTGAGCTGATACTCATGCTGTGTCGTGGCCCTGCCAAGCTGGATGTGCTGTGGATGCAGGTAGTGATGCTGCAGAAACATAAGAGGCAAGAGAGGTACATGAGGAGCTGTGGATCTATATACAAGGAACGCTGCGTCATTCATTGGGAGAGAACTGGAGGGATTTAAAGACTGGGATTGTATTTAATATTTTTCCAGCTACTCCATTTAAACCAATAGCAGTTTAGATTAGCCTGGTACACAGTAAAAACCAGATTAAAAACCCTCCGGCTCCTTCCCCTCGTCTACAAAACCCTAGTTCATTCCATTCATTATCACTAATATTCCCTTGGATACAAATTCTTCTTGCTTCCCTTGCCCTGCCCTCCTGTGCTGAACAGCTGCCATGTTCCACACCAGAGATGGGCGCATGGCAGCACCACCGCAAGCCCAGAGTTCCTGAAGCGTACTGGGCTGCAGGGCGCTGTGCCAGAGAAAGGCAGTGCTGCTGTTCAGTTTGGGGCGGCTGGTTTTCCTTGTTTCATGGAGGCTTTCGCAGCTGCTGTGCCTCCTGCCTTTGGCTCAGTCTGCACATCAATTACGTCTTCCACTGCTGGTGGAAGAAAGATGACACATAAGCCACACGGCATGGCCCTGCTGGCCCCTGCATCCTCCCGGCCTGCCAGTCAGCATAGTGCCTTCAAGCCTGACACAGCTAACAACTTGCTGCCTGGCCAAATCAGGGTCTTGGGAACAAATATGATGGATGATTCTGCCCTGGGGGCTATGGCTGGAGGGAAAACAGGTCACAAGGTGACATCAGAAGCCTCCACGTTAATGTGGGAGGTGCAGGAGTGTTATAAAATAACATACAAAAAATCTTAGTTAAATCCACGGAGGGGTTGGGAGCTCTGTGTTCTGCCCCTGACTCTGGGAGGAGAGTTTAGCCTAATGGTTGGAGCTTGCTGCCCGGCACCAGAGCACTTGGGTTCTCACCTCGACCCTGGAAGGGAAGCAGTTAAAATATGGCGACTGGGAACCGGAACGCCTGAATTTGTCTCTTGCTGGCTGTGTGCGGAAGGTGGGATCTAGTGGGCGCGAGGTGGCGGGATGGGGAGCTGTGACTTGGAGGTGTTGCACTCAGGGCTATGGGTGAGTGTAGCAGAGCGGGTAGCGGCAGGGGCCATGGAGTCGGGACTCCTGCAGCCTCTCCCCAGCTCTGCGTGAGAGATGTGGTCTAGCAGCTTGAGTGAGGAAGTCTGGAAGACCAGAACAAACTGGCCTCTGATCATAGCTTGGCTCCATGTGCGGCCGGGCAAGTCAGCCCCCACCCCGCGCTCCCACTTTGTGCAGTGTCTCATTTTCCCTGGCTGCGAAATGGGGCACCACGGGCTGTGAGTGGGTGGGCCAGGAGCGCTGTGCAGGAATCATGCTGAAGAAAGGGGCACAGGGTTTAATGCAGCAGAGAATCACCTGGATCCCAGGCTGGCCAGGGCTCAAACCTCCTGCCGTGCCACCCCCTCTCCCCCAGCCCTTCGCACTCAAGGATGGAAACTCGGCACCTTGTGGCTTCTTGCTGTCTTGTGGCTTTGGAACTTTCCAGTCAGCTGCCATTGGTTAACCCCAGTGCACAGCGGGGGCCCTGATTGGCTAGGGGGGTTGCCTGTCTACGGGTCTTGCTGAGCCACCTGTGCTGGCCAGGGTGCTTTCAAATGCAAGCAGCCCTGGGGCAGAGTATGGCACCCCGGGCCCCGCGCTAACCTTCCCAGCTGGCAGCCAGAGACAGGTGCTGCCGGCGACCTCCCCAGGCAAAGCCGCCCCACCGAGCCGCTTGCACCGCCGGCACCATGAGAGGTGGGTGGTTTTGGGGGGAGATGGGGAGATAAAGGGCCAGCTGGCGCAGCGAGCTGGAGGGCTTGCCCTGGTGCGTGGTGCGGATGCAGCCCCATCTGCCTGCTTGTGGCAGGGAGGGGTGGTTCCGGCACAGGCCTGGCTCCTTGTGCCCAGCTCAAGCACAGTGGGGGCTAGTGGTTAGAGCAGGGCAGAGCAGCAGTCCGAGAGCAGGCTCGAGTACAAACAGCTGGGAGGCAGGAGTTAGAAGGCCTGGGTTGTGGTGCCCTGTTCTGTCAGGGAGCAGGGTCTAGTGGTTAGAGCAGGGGAGATGGTGCTCTAGTAATTGGAGCTAGGTGGTGGGAGTCAGGACCCCTGGGTTCTTGTGCCCTGCTCTATCAGGCAGCAGGGCCTAGTAGTTAGAGCCAGGGATTGGCAGTCAGGACTCCTGGGATCTCATGCCCAGTTCTGGCAGGGAGCAGTGTCTAGTACTTAGAGCAGGGGAGCGCAGCAGTCAGAGAGCTGGCTCTAGTACTTAGAGCTGGGATGTGGGACTCAGGGCTCCTGGGTTCTCGTGCCCTGCTGTGTCAGGGAGCAGGGTCTAGTGGTTAGAGCAAGGGGACTGGCAGTCAGGACTCCTGGGTTCTTGTGCCCTGCTCCAGCAGGGAGCTGTGTTTAGAGCAGGTAAGATCAGGAGATGGGGAGCAGAAGATAGGATGTATTGCTGGGATGTGGGAGTCAGGGCTCAGAGCTCCTCTGGCCCTGCTCTAGGAGGGGGTGGGGGTCTCACCTGTAGCGGAAGGCTGCCAGTTAAGACTTCTGGGCCAAGATTGTCAAAAGTGGCTAGTGATATGGGAGCCTGACTTGAGACACTGCACAGGGCTGGGCTCAGACTGTTCAGCGCACACGTTCTGGGACATGGGTCTGTTCCTTGCCCTGGGAGGAGAGTAGAATCGAGCAGTTAGTGAGATGAGGCAATGCAAGCTGGGAGCCAGGACTCCTGGGTTCTGTCCCTGGCTCTGGGAGGGGAGCGGGGCTTGGTGTTGGAACAGGGAGTAGGGACAGGGAGTCAGGACACCTGGGTTCTGTCCCAGGTTCTGCTGTGGGGCTTTGTGCAAACGTGCCCCTCCCTGGTGCCTCAGTTTCCCCATCTGTAAAACAGCGATGAAAGTCCAAGCTGGGAGTTGTTGTGAGACTGAATTGTTCACAAGCAGTTTTCCGCCCCTTGGACGGAAGGTGCTATGTTCAATTCTCATCCAAAATCTTCCATCAGGCGAGGAGGGCCTGCCCAGGGTGAAGTGGGGGCCACAGTCCGGCTCTTAGTAGCCGTGACCTCTCCGAACGCAGCTTTATACAACAGCTCGGGGCATCGGGAGCATGCGGGTACTGAGTCTGTTTGCAGGGGTGCTGGTTAGGGAATTGTGCGGCTGATTGGGTGGCAGGCCTCTGGCCAGATGCGGAGGGACATGTGGGTCACTAGCATCCCTGAGGGGGATGGTCCGAATGGACCGTCGAGACTGGGCTCCCCATTCTCTCTGGGGCTGAGGCACTTTGTAGGAGACTTGCGCAGCTCTCGTACGCAAGCATTGGAAGCTGCTGATTCCCTGCCTTTCCCCACTGGCGGTTTAACAAGCCCCATGTCAGTCATTGTGGCTGCATCCCTGAGGGCCTGATTCCCCCCCGGCCCCCACAAACCAGATCCTGATCTCGGTCCTTCTCCTGTGGGGTAAAGGTTCTGGACATCAGCGGAGTGACTCCAGATTGAGGCCAAGAATGGGATCCAACCTGTTCGGCTCTGAAAGGGATGTTTGGAAGGTGGAATGTAAACAGTTCCCGCAGTGGGAGGTCCTGGCCTGTTCGCTATGAAAAAGACATGCCAGCATCCCAGCTGTGCGAGTTCCAGGGGAAATCTCATGGCAGTCAGGTCTGGAGCCTCTGGTGGGGTTTCCTAAGGGTTGGAGCAGCTTTGTCTTTGGGGCTGGAGTTGTACTTTGGCCGGGGGAGTCTGCTTTTTGGGGGAAAGCGGGTGCAGGCATGTGCCTATCTTTCATATATGGGTTTGTGTTTGTGTCTTAAGGTGTGTCTAGATTAACAGTCGCAGAGGGGTCGCCCTGTTAGTCTTTTCTTTTCTCAAAACTTAAAACAAGAAGTCCGGTAGCCCCTTAAAGACTACCCATTTTATTTATTAGGTAATGAATTAAATGTGTGTGTGTTTTGCGTGTGTGTGTGGCTGTTTTGATTATATAGCGTGCCTGTCTGGATCTTTTTTTCATAGGCATGTGAAACTTGTAGGTGTGCGCCTTTGTGTGTGTGTGTGTGTGTGTGTGTGTAGTTGTGTGCCTTTGCTTTTGTGGGTGTAGTTAGCTTTTCATATCAATAATATGCTTTTTTTGTCCGTGGGGTGTGAGTGTTTGTCCCTGTCCCTAGAGTGGGGTTCCCACTGCATCAGTACATCTCTCCTTCCCCTTTAATTTTCAATGTGGAGTGGCTTCTGGTCCCCTTCCGCTCCCTTCAGAAGGAATACGTGTCAATTAGATGCGTGTTACCTCTGACTGTGATACAGGGGGTGCCTGGGTGTACTCAAAGGGTGGAGCATGAAGCTAAGATTAAGTCTGTGGGTCTCACAGCTCTACCCAGCTCCAAACGGTGATGGATGAATGCCTGGACACCCACAGCCCCACGCGGTCTGGCCGAGTCCGCTGGTTATTTAATGGAAGGCCGAAAGGCCTGGGGAAAGTGGACGGGGGACAGAAATAGCATGATCATTGCCCTGCCAGGGGCACAGTACCACAGCCTGGAGCCCCCGATGCTTGTCTCTGGGGAAAGCGGAGCCAGCAACCCACAGAGGGGGCCGTGTGGGCTGGGTGCAAGGCTGCATTTTAGAGAGACTGGACACAAGGGGGGCGGAAAGATCTCGTACGGCTGAGGGGAGACCTGGCTTGGGGGGGGTGGGCAGATGTGAGGGCCCAGTGTCTGGGGGGGCACAGGGGAAGCTGTGGGGTGGTGCAGGCCCAGGGAGCAGGTGTCAGAGGGAGGGGTTGAGAGAGGGTGAGGACTTCAGAGGCATGTCGGACACCGAGGGGGCTCGGGCATGGGGACCTGGCAGGGGTGCAGAGGTGAGAGGACCCAAGGATGGGAAGCTGCAGAGGTGAGGAGCCAGGCTGGAGGCAGCATGTGGGCAAGTGGAAGGGGTGGGCACAGGTGCCTAGGGAGGGCTGTGAGGAGCCAGTACGGGGGGAGAGGCTGGCACTGGGGAGGTGGAAACTGGGGGAGGGTAGGTACGAGGCACGAGTGTACCAGAGAAGCTGGGGCATCACAGCTACCAGGGCCCAGTGGAGGGGTGGTTGTGTGGGAAGCAGTGGGGGGCTGCAGACCTGAGGATTTGGCCTGGAGGTGGGTGGAAAGCTTGCAGGGCGGAGGCGAGTGTGATGCCAGCGTTCGGGCGCCTGAGGCGGCCGGCCTCAACAGGCGTTGAATACTGGCAGTGGGGGCAGGGTGCGATGCGGGCTGAAAATCAGCCTCCCCCCACCCCCGGTATCTCAAGTGGGGCCTAGAAACCAGGCGCCTCCCTTGAAAATCTCGGCCCAGCCACCTGGCCATGGTGGCCCAGGGAGATTCTGGGGGAGCCGCAACTTGGGCCCAGCTACGCCTAGTCCCAGAGCAGCTCCCTGGCCACTGCTGCCTCTCCGCTGAATTTCCCCAGAACTGAGGCCGCTGATTTAGACAACTCCTTTAAGCTTAGAATCCTCCATCCAGATCGGAGTCTCTCCAGGGACCTCACCCCAGCAGTCACCTGCCGGTCGGAGACACTCTGCCCTGTTTGACTGGGGCCCCCTATATTCCAGATGGGTGCTCCCCTCCATTTTCCCCATCAGCCCCATGTGCTGTAGGACTGGGTGTGTGTCCCCAGGGGACCAAATACCAGCACTTTGCATTGTGTTTCTCCTCACCCACAGCCTTTCAGTGCCCTCCTGGGCTCCCAGCCTGTTCTTACACCACTGACGCTTTGTGGGCTCACTAGGCCAGATGCTTGGCTGGTGCAAACTGGTGCTGCCCCTTCTCTGTCACTGGCGCACCCCTAATTAGCATGAGGTGGGCTCTGCCCTGTTTGCCTCCCTGGGGCGCCATGGGGTGACACCCAGTGGGGGAGTTGGGCCTTTGACCTCAGTGGAGCTGTGCTGTTTTACTCCCTGTTTCACTGACGTCAGTGGAATTTAATCCATCGCAGTAGCTGGGGTTACAGGCCACTGACATCAAAGGAACTACGTCCCCTTACGCCAGCAGAGGTTCCAGCCCAGTGTATGGTTCCATTTTCACCCCCGTGTGAGTGGAACAAACGGTGTAATTTAAAGCCCTGGTGAAATGGTGCTGAGGGTGTGATATCACACCCTTCTCACCGGCATAGGATTGGCAAGTTCAAAGGAAGATAAGCAACAAGAAATTCAGGGTTTCTATCTAGTGTAACTCACACAGGTAGGGGTGGGTCACTGTCCCATGGAGGGGCACCTAGACCATTTACCCAGAGAAAGAGTGAGTCTCCTCTGCGTCCTTAGCTGGCTTTCAGCTCAAACTGTAGCAGCTCAAGCTCTAAGCTCTAGAGGTCTCAGATTCAAGTCTGCTGTGGGCAGTTACACTAGAATAGGGAAAAGAGGGCAGGTAAGAGAAAGCTTGCCCCCTGGGAATGTGGGCCTATTCCATCAGCCGTCCTCTGAGCTCAGAAAGGCTAGAGGCTATAATGCCTTGCAGTGCCCTGTTGCAGGACTCCAGGCTCGGGCGAGGGGCCTGCAGAGGAGACCCTCCAGCCATGCAGTGCCGGCCATTGTTTGAGACCTCGCTCGCTTGGCAGTTTGTTACACCCATTTCCCAGCCCTGGAAGGCATTTCTGGTGCCTGGCGGGTGGATCTCTTTGGGTTGGGGTTTCTAAAGGCCAGGAGAATTTTGGGGTTTGGAGCAACAGACCTTACGTGGCGGGAAATGGAATGTCCTTGTTCCTCTACGCGCCACGTACGCAGCAGGGACCTCTTGTCAGGCTGCAAATGGTCTGCAGAGCTCCTTGATCCTGGGAGAACTGTAACCTTGGCCCACTTCTCCCCTCTGCTATTATTACAACATCGCAAGGTCCCAGCCGAGATCTGGGCTCCAGGTAGGTGCTGCATAAATGCACAGAGAGACAGGCCCTGCCCCATGTCTTTAAATAGACAAAATAGGCAAAGTGTGCAAGGGGAAACTGAGGCACAAAGTAGGGCCAGGACTTGCCCAAGGTTGCATGGCAAGCAGGGGACAGAACCTAGGAGTCCTGGCTTCCACTCTCTGGTCTGAGGCCAGGCTGCTGCTCAGAGCCAGGAATAAACCCCACAAGTCCTGGCTCGCTCTGTCCCCCTCTAGCTCTTAGACCCCACTGTCAATTAGAGGCAGGGTTGGACCTCAGGGGTCCTAGCTCCCAGTGCTGGGGCCAGAACACAAACCCTTCTCTCCCACTCAGGCTGGTGCTTGCCCCCGGCATGGAAATTCAGCTTGTTTTAGAACATACGAACAGACTGTCAGACCAAAGGCTCGTCTAGCCCAGGATCCTGTCCCCCAACAGCGGCCGGTGCCAGGCACCCCGAGGGAGTGAACAAAACAGATAATCATCATGTGACCCCTCCCCTGTCACCCATTCCCTGCTTCTGACAAACAGAGGCTGTGGACACCGTCCCTGTCCTTTCTGGCTAAAAGCCACTGATGGACCAACCTCTACGAATGGATCTAGTTCTTTTCTGAAGCCTAACGTCCCGGTCTTCACAATGTCCTCCAGCGAGGAGTTCCACGGGTTAACAGTGTATTGTCTGAAGAAATATTTGGTTTTGTCGGTTGTAAACCTGCTGCCTATTAATTGCACTTGACAGCCCCTAGTTCTCATCTAAGGGAAAAAGTTAATAACTTTATTTATTTTTTCCGTCATGGTTTTATAGAGTTCTATCATATTCCCCCCTTAGTCTCCTCTTTTCTAAGCTGTAAAGTCCCCCTCTTTCTGTGTAGTAGCCGTTCAGAGCCCGTCATCGTTTAGCCCTTGCGCTGGCTCAGCAGAGGCGCGGCATGCGCTGGGCTCAGGTTAGCTCAGGGGAGTTTTGTTTAAATGACTTTCTGAGCAGTTCCTTTCCAAAGAGCTCACCCCAGCCAGCCCCCCGCAGCCTCACAGAACGCTGTCGATGGCAAGAGGGGCCTGGGCTCCCTCTGCTCCATCCACCACATCTGATTCAGCTCAGCTTTCCTGTGCTGCAGACCCCGACCCTTGTGCAGCGACTGCCCGTGGGGCTGCAGCGTTCAGGCCCCGGCAGCCAGGGAAGCGGAACCTCGGGGCAGGAGGGAGGCTTGTGGGTTTTCTGCATTTGATGCCACACGTACAGGTTAGGGCTGAAGGGGTGGAGGGAAAAGTGCTGATTAAGGTTGTTTTGATCTCCAGAGAGGCTCTGTGGTGTGGCTCTCCCTTCACCTCCCCTTCGCCGGTTTCATGCTCTGCTCCCCCGGCCGGTGCGGTGGCAGGGTAGGGCCAGCAAAGGCAAAGCAAGAGCTGCAGAAGGCTCTTATAATCAGCCCAGTGGCCTCCTTCCCTCTTTGGTTTGTGGCTAGTGATGCATGTTAGTCGGTAGATTCCTCTCTGCAGGGAGGTGCAGTTGCTTCTAGTGGAGCTCTGTGGGTTTGAACCTGCCCCCCCTGAAAACAGTGGCACAGGCAGGGCCAGATCCCAGCACCCCAGACGTGGGTGTTTTAGCTGCCCCATTTCAGAAGCTGGCCAGGCTGGTTTCACTCATGCAGGATTGGAGCCCTGTTTCCCCCCCGTAGTCTCCCTCCCCACCTGCTGCTTGTCCTGCTCTTGTGGGCATCTCCTGTGTCCCTTTTCCCCTTGCCGGCAAGAGCGGTCGTGCACCCACCCACACGTGGAGCTGTGCCTCTGATGACATAACTCGCCCTGTTGCACCGGGTGGCTGTGGGTGGCAGGAGATGGTTTCCTGAAGCCGTCTGAGAGCATCAGAGAAGCCACCTCAAGCAGAGGGGGCCTGAATACAGAGCCCATGGGCTTCTTTTCCCACCCGGCTCCTCTGGGACCAGGACAAGGGACTCTCCTCTTGTACTGCGAAAGGACTGGAATTAACATGTGCCCAGAGGAAATCACTTTTTTGTCAGCCTCCACTGGCTGGCAGGAGATAGGGAGGCTGCAGTGGGTTCTGTTCCTGGGCTTGCTGCTCTCTGGCTTTGCAGCTGCGGCGCAGTTGCTTCCCTGCTGCCTGCATCCGTGTCTCCGCCAGTGAGAAAAGCTGGGGAATCTCGCCCAGTATTGTTCATGGTCCTTGCCTCCAAATTAGAGCCTGTGGCTTCCTCTCCACAACGGGTCAGAGGCCCCCACATGAGCTGTACGGTTCCATCTACTGAGGCGCTTTACCAGCGGTGGTCTATCCGGATTCACACTCCTCTGCCCCCGATCAGCTGCTCCTCAGGTGTGCCTGAAGGGCAGTAAAGCAGCCCAAAGCCGGACCTTCCTGCAGTCGACTCTCCAGGGCTTTTAGACGTTCCCGGTGCTCTGCCCCTAGCAGCTGGCACAGGGAATAAGAAGCCATGGTGCCCTGGGGGGAGAGACTCCTCAGAAAAATCCACCCTCGGTTTTTGATGGTATTTTCTCCCACCTGCCTCCGTGTTCCGGTGCGTGTTGCATACAACTGGACAAAGCGAATGTGTTGGTGTCGGAACAATAGAAGTAAAATTGACCCACCAAGCAGAGGGGTTGAAATGTTTATTCCATGGCTGTACAGGGCCTTGTATGGAAGGATCCTGATCTGTGGCTGGCGCTTCTACATGCTATTGTAATATACCGAATAAATAATAATGTGGAGCACAGTAAGATCTTTGTCTATAACAGGGGCTTCAGAGAGACACCCTAGTACAGATGTGAAAATAACTAGCTCGTCAGTTTCTGCTTGCTTACATCACCTGATATGGCTGCTGGGCTTTCAGGCAGTTCTAGGCACCACTTTGTTCATGTTTAAAAACAGCTCCAGTTATTAATAGGTTGCTCCACTATTTTGTGTGCTTTTAGAGTTGATGAATTTAAAAATACCACCCCCCACAACCGCACTCCCCAGATATAGCCCCAGACTTGATTTTCCATAGATTCAGCTACTTACATCATCTCTGAATTTGCAATAGGAAATTTTGGGCCCTTCCCCCCACTCCACCACCACCGCACACAACAGCCTTTTGAGAAACAATGGGCCAAATCCTTAGCTGGAGTAAATCAATGTCATTCCATTGCAATCAAGGTAACAACCCACTTTACACACACTGAGGATTTTGCCCAAATCCTTCGCTTTGAGGTTATTGGGTTTTTTCCCCCATTTGTATTTGTATTAGCAAGAGAAAAGAATATTGCAGCCCCTAGTATAGTTTCCAAGTGTGTCCCGGGTACTCATATAGTTTCAATAGAATTGCTTTGAGGTTTTGCTTGTTGCATGTGTAGAAAATGAGGTGACATCAGGCTGGTTTGATTTAAATAGAAGCGATTTAAATCACTTTTAATCATGGTTAAAATCAGCAAATAGGAAACCTTGACTAATTGAATTTGATTGTGTTTTGCGCTGGTGTTTTTCTAAATGAAAAAATGATTCTCACTGGTTAGTAACCATTAAAACATGTTGCTTTGCCACTAAATATGGCCTTCACACTAAATTTGCTACTGCTTTTAGCTAACCAGGAGGTTATGATCTATCTACCTAAATTTATTTAAGCAATTTATGAAGTTTAACTTTTATTCAGATTTTTAATTTTTCCTTATGCTAGAAAATGATGATTGATCCATTTCTCATTTCCCATATGTGTTTTTCATTTGTGATTTGTGTCCAGCTTTGTTTGGATGGAATTTTCAGTTCAAACAAAAATGCATAAAAGTGTTATTTTCAGTTTTTTTAAATGAAATAAAAATAACTTAAATGTGCTGGATTCACATGGAAAAAAAATAAGTAAATCAAGACAAGGTTGCATTTAATACTAACTGATTTTCCTAGAAGATTTTTGAAAGAATAGAGTTTGTCCTCTAACATCTAGTTTTTATTCATAAATTGGAAAAGGGAAATTAAGCTTAAAAACACTGGGACCTTTTATGTTAGCAAAGAGGAGGTTAAGCGGGGGGATATGATTGAGGTCTATAAAATTATGTCTGGTAGGAAGAAGTGAATAAGGAAAAGTTATTTACTTGCTCCCATGACATAAGAACTAGATGGGCTGAGGGAGTCACCACATGAAATTAATGGGTAGCAGAGTTATAACAAACTAAAGGAAGTTTTTCTTCATGCAGCACCTGGTAGGCCTGGGGCACTCCACAGGATGTTGTGAAGACCTTGACTTAATCAGGGCTCAGTAGATTCTTGGAGGTTAGGTCCATCATGGCTATTAGCCAGGATGGGTAGGCCTGGTGTCCCTAGCCTCTGTTTGTCAGAGCCTGGAAATAAATGACAGGAGAGGAATCACCACATTGGCCTGCTACATCCTTGACGAGGCCATTTAGGGCTTGGGGCAAAGAGATTCTTAAAAATGGTGCTTGGTCCTGCCAAGATGGCAAGGGGACTGGACTTGATGACCTCCGAAGGGCCCTTTGAGATCTGTGAGATGTGTATCTCCATATTGCCTGTTCAGTCCCTCTGGGGCATCTGGCATTGGCCACTGTTGGAAGACAGGATCCTGGGCTAGATGGACCTTTGGTCTGACCTGCTCTGGCCGTTCTTAAGTTCTCCTGCTCTTAAGCTTTCATGCTGTGTCAGCTCCCTGTTGATGTCTTGACTTTGGATGAGGTAGCCCTTGAATTAGCTGGATAAACTGAAATGATGAAAGTATTTTCTCTGCCTCTGCAGAATGCACTGTTCACTGCTGCTGTCAAAACCTGATTTAGAATTGCTTCAGACTCCGGTTCCAGACAGTTAGCCAGTGACTTTCACAAGTTCAGGGGTTTGAGTTCCTTTAAAACTGGGCAGCAAACATGTGCTGCTGATTGCTTAACACTTTTTTTTCATTTTATTTAAATTACTTTAATAGGTTATATTAAGCATAGGTCTGAATGGAGGTTGCAATTTCAAATTCGTTTTTAAATAGTTTACTTTTTAAAAAATACAGGGGGCTTTGATTTAAATTTAAATATCTGATTTTTTTTAAAGTCACTGATTTTTATCCAGCTTGGGAGGCATATAGAACTGGAAATCTGTGCCATCAGCGTCTGATTCTGCATAGTGCCGAGTGCCTTCAACGTCCATTGTAGGGATTTTGCAACCTTCATAATTATGTGACTGCACCCAGGTGCCCCACTTGTCACCCACGCACTTAGGAGTTTGGGTCACTGTCCCACGTAGTTGCACCTAGACCACTTAACACAGAGAAAGAATGAGTTTCTTCTGCAGCCTCAGCTGAGAGCCATTTGGATTTTAGCTCAAATTGTAGAGGCTCCTACACTAAGCTCCAGAAACGGGCTCCTTGTACTGGATGCCGTACCGAGACAGAACACGAAGGCGTTACGAGTTTTGAAGAACCTATCATGATGCCTTGCCGCATAGTTTCTGCCAGGGCATGGTAGCCTTTGTGGTGCAGTTTAGAGCACTTTTAACCCTAGAAGTAGATACAAATGTTAGCTTCTCTCAGCTGAGTTCTGTCTGAACTCTGGTGGAATTTCCACTGAACTAAGAATTCAAAGCTCCAAGGATAACCAGTTCCCAGACTGCATCTTCTTGGTGTGGTTTTTCTCTTAACATCGCAAATCCCAATACTCGCTGTAGTTTCCTAAAGGCTGTACATAGACGTGACTAAGTGAGCTTGCCGTGTCCCCAGTCAGAGTACCTGAAGTATTGTTCTGTAGTGTAAGGAACCATAATAACATAGTTTGAATTGATTTGCGAACATCACCTCATCTCCTGTGATCATTTGGCGCAAATATGTTCAAGTCTTAGGCAAAACAGAGTTTCCATGTCAGTGATATTCAAGCCTCTTATCTCAGGCACGTACACTATAAAGAAAGCGTATTCGTCGTTAGAGAGTTTTGCTTTGAAGGGACATGATAAACTAATACATAGAGAGAAAAGAATAAAGAGTGGTAGTGAGGCTGAGGTTTCAGAGGGTATGTTGATGCGTTGTATTCTTAAACCCGAAACTGCTTTTAAAATATCTCTCTCTTCCTTTCCCGCGTTTCAATTGGCAATGCTGTATTGAGATAAATAATCAGTGGCTCTGTCTCAAGCCAGTAAGTGAAATTTCACTATTTTGTCTTTAATCTGAGAGCATTTTGGGTAAAATTTCATCTCCAACTTCACGTATAGTTCTGGGGCTGCAGCTCTTACAGTAGACACCCTGTTCGAATCAGCCAAGGGATGAATTTGGATGAACAGAAAAATTTGCACAAGATGTACAAAGAACAGTTTTGCAGGAAGGATGTCTGTCTGTCTGTCTGTCTCTCTTAGCAATGGTAGTGTTTTGGGGCCAGATTCTGCCTCTTGGCTAGACCAGAACAATTCCACCTCCAGCCCCCACCAAAATCTAGATGTACTTGCAAACAAATTTATTTCTAATGCATGATTTTTACTTCTGCAAACTGGAAATAATTATACTTTCTCCTGTTTTATGAAACACTTTGAGATTTAGGGATGAAAAGTGCTGAATAAGAACTAGGAATTAATTATTTCTTTATATTACACATAGATAAGACATTATAATGTGACCTCCAGAACTGGAATCTACTAGTGAAATGATTTAAGGTTTTCTGACCAAATGATTTAGAGAGTTGATTAGGTATGGTTATTTAGAAGGGGGAAGTGAAAGCACATGTTGCTGCCAGGGCTATAGTGTAAGAATAATAAGCTGAGCTACAAGAATGATCTGAGCTTGCATTGTTCCCTGTAAACTGAGCGCCTGGGCAGCCATCCACGAGAGATTCAAATGCAGCCCAGCTCATTAGCAGAGTGCCCACTGGCCCTATGTGATTTTACTGATGTGCACAAACCGCAATGCACATAACAAAATTTATTCTGCACATGGATGGAAAAAAGTAGAGGAAACATGATGAGAGAGATGAAAGAAGCTCAGTCGGTTTAATTTATCACGGGAAGGTTAAGCGGTATCTTGATCGCGGCCAACTTGGGAAAGAGATTACTGATTGCTTGTGGGCCTTTAGTTTTGCAGAAAAAAGCAGAATTAAACCCACTGTCTGGAAACTGAAGCTAGACAAGTTCACACTACAAATAAGTGCACATTTTTAGCAGGGAGAATAACCAACCAGTGGAACAATTTACCAAGGGTTGTGGTCAGTGTTCCTTGTAAGCTGAGCACTGGGGCGGCCTTCAGGAGAGATTTAAGTGCCACCTAGCTGGTTAGCAGAGCACCTATAGCCAGGCAGCATGTGTTTCTATTCGTGGTGCACATCCCCATATGTCTTGGTGCATATAACAAAATTTATTCTGCCCATAGATGTAAAGAGTTAGAGGGAACCGTGATTGTGGTGGATTCTCCAGCTGGCAAAAAACTCTCACACTGAGACTAGATGGGCTCATAAAAAATAAACTTCAGTTCACCCACAAGTGGTACAAAAGGTCAGACTGGAATAGCTTATCCTAATGGGCCTTTCTGACCTAAAAATCTGTGAAAAGTTCACAGCCTGCTCCTGTGGCTGGGAGGATTCAGCATGGCCAGGATCTTCTGCAGAACTGTAGTTTTCCATCCACGTGGGGGCTGTGTGTGTGGGGGCGGGGGGAGGATGAGGGATATGAGCATAGATTACTGAATAGAAGTCGTAAACCTCAACAATCAAGTTGGGGATCTAATTCTGCAAAGGGCTGAGCCTCCTGACCTCAGAATTAGAGGTGCTCAGCTGCTCTACTGAGCGATCGCTCCAAGTAACTAGAAGGCGAGAACAAAAACTCAGACAAATTAACTTTCTTAGATGGTTCCTAGAGAATGGAGTATTCTCAACCTGTCTTCTCTTGCTAGGTTGGTGATCTAGTGTGTGTGTCTGGCCCAGCCATTGGTAATTTACTCATTTTGAAATTGACTAAGGCCAGAATTTTCAAAAAGACCTTCACCCTCCGCCCCCAAAGTATTATTATTTATTTCAATTTAAACCCCAATTTTAAAAATTGCCCATGCAAAATGGTGCTAAAATGATTACCACCCAGAAGCAAAATAAAACAAACTTTGGGCACCAAAAATATTTAGACAGCAAAACTAAGCGGCTAGATTGTCAAACAGGATCACAGTGTTGGGTGCCAAGTCCGTGAAAATTTGGTTTTGTATGTTGTAACTTTTTGGGTTTCTTTTTTTAGCGTCTGATTCAATCCATTACTGAAATAAACCTCTGATCTCGGTCAATTCATACCTTGCTTTAACTGACTGAACATATTTATGTGTTCAAAATCCCAGAATTAATAAGATGGAACAAATAAGACTTAAAATCTTTTCGCTTCTTTCCAAGAAGTATTTTAAATCTGCCTCAAGCGGAAACTTTCGGAGAAAACAATGAGGTTTTGGACAGCGCAAAAATATCCTGAACGTGTATATCTCAGCCTGTTGCTGCTTAGTGACGCAACAGAATGCAAAAAGTTGACCCTGTTAATAAAAGCCAATTGCTATGTTTTGAATAAAGTTGATTTTCACAAAATATTTGGGGATCTATTAGCTGAGAGAGAGATCCCCCATGGTTCTTTTAATTCAATTATAAAGACTAATTTCCTACTCAAATCCAGCTGGTGTCAATGCTCAGCATCTTTGTAATTAGTGTAGCGCTGAGTGTAAATTTTTGAAAAATGCTTGAGATGCAAAATAAAAGGAAATACTCGGAGGGAAAATGAGAATCCTAAATATGCAGGTAACAGTAGTGAAGCAGGGTTGTGTTAATTGCAATATTTTGATTACTGAAGACTTTAAGAATTAAGTAGATCCTTTTTGGATACATTGTGAAGCAATTGCTTTTGTTTTAGCATAAAATTACTTGTTACATCAAATGTTTGACTTAACAGTATAATTTTCTTGAGTTAATTAACACCACATTATGGTGGTTTACAAAGATACATATCTGTTGGCTTTTTGGTCCTTTGGCATGTTCAAACGTTTTAGTTCACATCACTCCCTTTGTGATGATGTAAGATTATAAACTGTTTGATAATGAAGTTTCACAGTCAAACCAAAGCGATTCTTAGACCTTCTGAGCAACGGCTGTGGAAAAAACAGCACGATCTGTCTATTTATTATGAGTTATGTACATCTTTCTTGTGTATAATGGGTGTTTTAAAAATTCTTCAGGCCAAATCCGTAGCTGATGTGATGTCAGTCGCACTTTATTGGCTCTGAAATCTGGCTCTTAGTTGATGTGAAATTTAGAATCAGATTTTCAGAACAGATGAGCTGTTACAGGCACTGAATTCTGGAAATCTGAGTCTTTATTTTGGTGTCTGAATGAGAGCTGAGATCTTTTGAGGGAAATCTCACCCCTATTGTGGGTGCAGGCCATTTGAGAATCTACCTCAAAATAAATGCATGATCCTGCGGCATTGAAACTTGAATTTACTAAGGAAACCAGTATCATTCTACCATGTTTTTATTTAAAATCCATAAAGCATCTTCAAATGCAAAGTTACAACCAAAACTTTTGTCAAAGCATAACAGTTCTGCTCCCTTTGCATGTAAAAAGAACAGAAAGAAATGGTTAAAAATTTGGACAAAATGTTGGATTGATCAGACACACATCGTAGATTAAAAAAACCACCTTGGTGTAAAAAATACAAAAGGCAGAAGACACTGCTGAGTGTAATATTTTGCAGCCTACGTTGATAGCAGAAGCTTAAGAAATATGTCCCAGTGTAGTTCATATTGGTTTGGAGTGTGGTACATTTTCTTTGCTTGCAGATGTGTGAAGTTACACTGGTATAAAGATACTTTATACCAGAATAGCTTCTTCCCCAAAGTGGTAAAACTTTTTCATGCAGACGAACCTTTAATGTGTCATAACTTTTATGTAGGTTGAACCTCTCTACTCTGGAATTCTGTCATCTGGCAACATCTGTAATCCGTCATGACTTTAGTTAGCTGGACGACCACTTATCATGTGTGTGGCCAAGTTTCCTGTGGTCCCATAAAGTTTGTTTCCAGCCACCAGTCGTGGCTCTCAGTGTTCTGTGCTGTTATGTAGCTGCAGTTTACCCCTAAATGTCTTATAAGAGCCCTATAACCAGTGGAAGTGTTGGTAATGTGCTAGACAATATTGACCTCCTGTGGGGTGGCAGGTTCTTTGGTCTGGCACCTGTCAGACCCCAAGGGTGCCAGATTAGAGACGTTCAACCAACATAACATAACATACATAATCTTACATTGCCTAAACAGGGGCAAAAGTGAACCAAACGGCAGTAGACCTGTAGAAATAGTATTTGGTTGATGGATGAGGATTATTTTTTGGAATAATTACTTGATTTTTCTCAATACTAGTCCAGTTCATAGTGCTGGGTAATTGAGTCTTTAGAGAATAGGATTGCTGAGTCATTTTCAACAGTAATAGGATGTCCAGTCTCCTGGCTTCCCATTATTTATAACTTCTCTGAACGCAACATACGTTTAACTTTTGTTTTAAACTCTGTCCAACAGTCTAATCTATTTTATCTACCTTATCTGTCGATGTGCCTGTCTAACCTGCTACACCCTTCCCCCACTGTCATGGTATCTGGCTGCCTTTTACAGAACATCAGTCGCATACAGCGAGGTCTCTGGGGATTTCACGTCATCCAGGCATTTCTCCGTTTTTTGTCATCCACATTCTGCTTGTGGCTGGGTTTTGGGGGTTGATTTTTCATCTCAAGAAATAATAATGGTGATGAGTGACGCAGATAGGGGGGCAGCTGAGCACCAAAATAACAGTGCGGGTTTTCAGAAACACTCGGTATTTGGGGTTTGGAAATCTGTTGCTCGGTGAACTTGGCTGTAAGCAGATCAGTGAGAACTGCTGAGAGCTCGGGAACAGAAGCTGCTGTGGTTTTTGGAGGAAATTAGCAGCGTTCCGTGTAAGCTGAGCGCTTGGGTGGCCATCCAGGAGAGATCCAGGGGCCACCCAGGTGGTTAGCAGAGCGCCCACCACCAGCAGTAGGCGTTTCTGCTGATGGTGCACATCTGTAAATGTCTTGGTGCACAGAACAAAATTTATTCTGCCCATGGATGGAAAAATGAGAGAACCCTGGGTATGACAGTGGAAGGGGCTGCGTACAGATGAGGCTGTTGATAAAGACACTCAGTTGCCTGTGGGGTTTGGGCTTAGTGAGCTACCCTAACAGAAGCCGTTTGCCTACCCTGTCTTTCATTGTGGTTGGTTTTGACTACAAGGATCAGACTGAGGTAGGAAGGGAACACAGAAGTCCTGTCTCTGTCCTTTTGTTCTAATCCCAGAGCAAGGGACAGACCCCAGAAATTCTGATTCCATTGCCCCCGCCCCAGCCATCTGACCCCCTGTTCCGTGAGGTTCTGAGCACTTCTCACCTCCATGGATCTGGCTCTGAACTTGTGATTTTGAGCAGAGTTGACCCACGGGAGGTTCCTCCCTCTCTAAAGCAGGAGGGGAAGATGGCTATTGGACTTTTCTTTTTGCAGCCCATCTTTTCTGCTTCATCTTGTTGGGCACCCCCAGAACTCCACCTGTCTGAGATGCTGTCTCAATCTCCGAATCTAAGCAAGCAAAAAACAAAAAAAATGTTTTTTCAAGCTGAGGGAGGGGGGAAAAAAACCCAGCCCAAGACACCGCCTCCATGTCTAGACCCTGTGAGCTTGTTTTTGAAGCTCTGGGTCTCACGGGGCCCCCAGATTTCGGGAGCTGCTTTGTTCTGTAGACACCCAGAAAGCTGAGTAACTAGTTGGGGGCGTGAAATGTGCCTTGACACCGCGGTGAGTTCATAATCGGGTGTTTTCAGTTTGATTAATGTGGGGAAAGTGTGAACAAGTCACTGTGCCCTGGTGGATGCTCAAACCCGTTCCAGAAAGTCACTTTTACTCAAAGAGCCCGGCCCAGGCCACACACTCAGTTATTGTTTGCCGAGCAAGTGAAATAAAACACCTTCTGGTGCTTCCTCAAGACATCTCCTTCCCTGTTTGTGGAGGGAAGGCATTGTGTGTCTTTGTCCGTCCTGAGGGCAGGTGAATGTTAGCAGGGCAGCTACCCCAGTGGAGAGGTGTGCTGAGGGTATCGCAAGCTGCTCTCTAAAGCCTGTCCAAGGGGCAGAGTAGCCCCATTGGTTCCTCATTAGGTCACAGACTATTGTTTTTGATTTTGGGGAGAAAACCATAATGACCTCTCACCCCACCCCCAACATGCTGTTATCTACATAAGAGTGATCCCAGGGAGAGCTTTTCACCAGCACCTCTCAGACCCCATTCCAAGGGAGGGTAGGCTCATTCTTCCCATTTTACAGGTGGGCAAAATGAGGTGCAGGGCAAGGGAATAGCTTGCCTGTGGTTACCCAGCCATAGAGCTACTAGTAGACTCTGGATTTCTTGAGTCTGTGAGTGTGTCAGTGCCGCCATCAGAGCCGTGACTGCAGCAGGTGTAGGTATCACTCTGCAACAGCAGTGAGACTGCAGCCATGTGGGCTGGACTGGGGATTGTGAGGACACCCTCCAGTGGCTAGGTCATGTTTCCAGGGCTTTGCTGCTGCTGTTTCTCAAACTAACTGGATCAGAGCTAGCTCAGGTATTTTCTGCTTGCATGCTGTAGATGGAGCTGTGGGCCATGACTCTACCCACTAGATCAGACTGCCTTTCTGCTACAGCCTCTGCGCCCATGTTCTCTGCTCTGGTCTCCAAGAGTTCAGACCCCCGGAAGGGCCTGTTGGGAGGCCAGGAAGGCCGTGTGCCAGGCTGCAAGTTCCCCATGGCCGTAGGGAGTCCAAGGCTTAAACCTCCCAGTGTTGCTTCAGCCCAGGCATGCCTCATGTACAGCCCCTGCACCACAGACTCCCTTTGCAGGGCTCCGACTGGGGACCCTCTGTGGCAGGGGGCAAGGCACAGCACCATGGTAGCCGCCGCTGGCTTTGTCTCACCTGCTTGTGAGGCAGTGTGGAGATGGGGCTGCGCTGGCTCGGTGCCATAGGGTCAGCAGGCAGGGAGCTGGCTGTGTCGGCAGATGGGCACCCGCCCTCTCTGAACCCTGCACTGAGAAGGCAGCCAACCATGGAGGAGTCACTCCCCGCTCAGGCTGGCAGGAGAAGGTGGGGAGGGAGACTGGATGGGTGTGTTGGAGGCAGCTGGGGAAGAGGAAGGTGTAATGGTTAGAGCAAGGGATGGGGGTGGGGGCAGGGTTCCCTGTAAGCTACGTGCTTGGGCGGCCGCCCGGGAGAGATTCGTATGCCGCCCGGCTGATTAGCACAGGGCTCACAGCTCCCCCCGGGGCAGCGTGTGTTTCCGCTCGTGGCACACATCCGCACACGCCTTGGTGCACATAGCAAATTTTATTCCACCCATGGATGGGAAACCGAGGCACATGCCGCTGCAGTGACTCGTGTGAAGTTATGCAGCTCGTCGGTAGCAGTGCTGGGGTGAGGACCCCAAAGATGTGAGCCCTGGAACTACGAGACCTCTCTCCCAGCACTGGCAGTAGAACCCAGGAATCCTGATTCCCAGCCCCCTACTCTAACCACTAGACGCCACTCCCCAGCCTGTGGAAGGAACCTAAGAGTCCTGGCCCTGCCCCTTCTGACTGCTTCTGCTTGGGTGCGGGGGCTAAGATTTCCACCCCTCGCACTAGGCGTGTGCGTTCCACGTAGAGCCACCTCTGTGCAAGCGTGGTTTGCAGAGGTGCTGAGCTGGGAGGTTTGTGGCCTACTTCAGCAAAGCAGGTCACTTGGGCACCCCCGTCTGGAGTTGAGGAGCTTAGTTTTAGCTTCTGCATGTGAAGGGATATCAGAGTATCTGACGTTAAATACGCAGTGGAGTGTAATAGACCCACTGATGGGGAGTCGGGACTCCTGGGCTCTTTTCCTGGCTGCGGGAGGGGAACAGACGGCGAGGCACCAGGATTTCTGGGTTCTCTTCCTAGCTCAGGGAGGAGCGTGGGGTCTAGTGACCAGAGCAGGGGCTGGGCATCGGGACTCCTGGATTCTGTTTCCACTTGTGCCAAAATGTGTGACCATAGGCAAGTCCCTGCCGTACTCCATGCCTCAGTTTCCCTACCTGAGGCATTCTCTCCTTTTGAAAAGTGCCGTAAGGCCCAGAGGCTGAACCTGGTCAGAGCAGGGCGAGGTGGCTGGGGTTATTTCACTGGGCGTCGCTTTGCTGGCTCACTTAAGCCATCTGTCTTACCCAGGACCCAAACCGTGGCCCAGTGGGGTGGAGAAGGGAAGCTCATTTAGAGCCAAAACAATATGCGATCTTATCAGATCCTCCTCCTGGTTGCTGCTGGCCCCGAGGGTTTTCTATTAATATGTAAATACGCTTCTCTTTCCTGGAACTCAGTGCAGGGATCACAGCCAACCAGCCCCGTGCACTCTGGCCCCACAGCTCCAACCGCGGCATGGTTTTGAAAAGAGGGGGGGTGCACGTGCTGGGGGGCATGTGTCATCAACCGTCCGTGAAGGCACGGATCAGCCAGGTTCTGGTGCAGTTCATCTAAAAGCCTCAGTGGCTTGCTGAGGGGCAAGGTAGGAGAACCAGTGGCTGATCAGCATTACCCTCGCCTGGGACCTCAAAGCGCTTTGCAACCCTCACACACCCCATTTTACAGGTGGGGAAGCGGAGGCACAGGACGGGGTGGGAGGGGCTTGCCTTGTAATTTAGCAGGCAATAGGACCCAGGTATCCTGACTCCCATTCACCCTGCTTCCTGTCAACACTGAGAAAAGAATCCAGGAGTCCTGGTTGCCAGTCCCCTGACCTAACCACTCAACGTCACTGCCCCCAGAGCTGGGAGGAGAGCCCTGGAGCCCCTGGCTCTAAGCCCTGGTTCCTCTCTCCAGGGCTGTCTCCTCTCTCAAGTGTAAACATGGGACCTTACAACACCGTGGGACGGTGGACTGTTGGCTGGGAGACAGGGAACGGAGCTGCAGAGGTTGCAGGCCTGCCCAAGGTCACCAGGGAGTGAGGGGTCAAGCAAGGCCCCTGCCCAGCCTTGTTCTCTAACCACTGCAGCAGCAGCATCCTGAAGGCTGGGGCCGCGTCAGGCCAAGCTATCTCCATGTGTCTCTAGGTTGCCCGCTCTGCAGGCCAGTTCTGTAGCCAGGCTAAGCCACACTCACACTTTCCCTTCTCTCAGGCCAGGCCCTGGCAGTCCTTAGCTCGGCACGAGGTTATCATCGTGCAGATGGACAGACAAATAAAGCCAGCCCAAGCAGCAGCAGCAGCATGCACAGGGCAGCCGGGCCTGGTTTCCAGGAGGCCACGTCACGGTGGCACGGCCCGCGCCAGGGGTTCTGTGTGTCACAGCCGTGAGGGCACCGCCAAGCCCGGGAGTTGGGGGTGGGCCTTGCTGACTCAGCTGGCCAGCCCCGCTAACGCTGGGAGCCCCGGCGGAGACTGTGCCCGAGCTCTCCTCAGGCCCGGGAGGGGAGAGTTGGCCTCCCAGAGCCAGGCATTCCCATCCCATGCTGCATCCGCTTCCCAGCTTCTCATGACTCCTCATGTTTTCGCTGTCCCACTCCCACGTGACCCCACCATTTCAATAAGTTCCATGTGTCTGACCCCACCCCCACCGCCAGCGCATGGGACTTCCCATGACGCCACGGGAAGCCTGACACGGACCCTCCTGGCGAGGTTCCTCTGTGATTAAACTCAGGAACATTGGCCGGGGCTAGTTCCCGGCCAGCTTACGCTGCACTTGTTTGGTGTCAAAGGTTTTTTTTTTGGGGGGGGGGGGAGGGGCGGGGAGGGGTTGTTGTTATTGCCTCTTCCCCTCTGAAGTTACTCAGCCACCCGCGGGCATCACGCATCGATGGCGGGGCAGCAGGGGGAATTCGCCTGAGACCTCACCGACCTTTCTCAAGTCGAATTTACTGGCATGAGCCATCACCTGAAAGTGAGAGTTACTGGCAACTTGCTCTCTGGCTGCTGAGTCGTTTGACTAATTCAGGCTCTGAGTTCCTGTTTCTGAGTCAAAACCTGGGCCCATTCCCACAGATTTGATTTGATATTTTGTGTGTGTGTGTCTTTTCAATTTAATCGTGTTGTGAGATTGGGAGCGGATCAGTTGCAGCTTGTGGCTTTTTCTTCTCATTGGGTCGGAGCCGTGGGCGGTTGCAGAGAGGAAATGGAGTGCGTAGGACAGGGGACGATTCTTATCAGACCAACTAACTAGCCCCCAAGCTCTTTAAGGAAATACGGGAATGGCTCAGCACGCAAACCCCAGCCCCGGCTGCATTGGGGAACCTGAGAGAATTCCCTTCCTGGCCCCTAGGTTGGCTGAAGCCTGTTGCAGGAGAGTAGACATTGCTTCCTGCTGTAATTCTGGCTGTTCTTTTTATCCACTGAAGGGTTTGGCCACTTCTACAATGCTGCTGCGCTCTTGACTTGAGTGAGATCTTGTCTCAGTGAGTACCACATGCTCATTGTGTGTTGGAGATTGAGGGGGTTTGTCCTGGAGCCCCTGTTACAGAAAGGATGTGGACGCATCGCAGAGAGTCCACAAAGGACAACAAAGATCATTCGAGGGCTGGTGCAGGTGACCTACGAGGAGAGGTTGAGGGATTTAGGTTTATTTAGTCTAGAGAAGAGAAGCATGAGGTGGGGATTTGATAGCAGCCTTTCAACTACCTGAAGAGAGATTACAGAGAGGATGGAGAGAGGCTGTTCTCAGTGATGAAAGGCAGAACAAGGAGCAATGATCTCAAACTGCAGGAGGGAAGTGTAGGTTGGATATTAGGAAAAACTCCTTCACCTAGAGGGTGGTGAAGCACTGGAACAGGTGACCTGGGAGGTGGTGGAATGTCCATTCCTAGAGGTATCTAAGTCCCGGCTCAACAAAACCTTGGCTGGGATGATTTAGATGGGGGGTGGATCCTGCTTTGGGCAGGGGGCTGGACTCAAAGACCTCGTGAGGTCCCTTCCAGCCCTAGGGTTCTATGATAGTGTATGGGTATGTGTGCATCCAATATACATGCGCAGTGTGTGGTGTAAACACAAAGCAGCGTCACTGGGACCAAATAAGCCCTGGTGTAAGTGCCCAGAAGTGCCTAGGTTTGGGTTAATTCTCAACTCCCTTTTAGTGGCCTGCAGAGCTCTGGTGTTTTCTCTGGGTGCCATAGAGCATCTGAGGGTACAGGTTGCACCTCCCTGCTCCGGCACCCTTGGGACCTCACCAGACTAGGGGAGGTTAGTGCCCCCCAGACCTGGCTACCCCCACAGGCCTTCTGGCTGCAGCTTCCTGGCCCTGCAGGTGTGGCTTGCCGCTGCAGCCAGCTTGCCGGCCCTGTGGGGCTGCTGAGGGATTCCGTCTCTGGTCCCAGCCCCCGGCTGGGCTGCCAAGAAACACCACCTCCAGCCCCGGCCGCACTGCCCTCCACAGGGCTGCCAGGAGGCCAGCTTGGTTTGCCCTCCTGCCTCTCTGCCATGATCATTCCGTGACACCCTCTCTGGTCTATGAGCATCCCTTGTCCTGCCAGATGAGGGATGTTACCACACTGGGGAGTGCCGGTTTTAGGCGATACAACCTGTACTTGCTCCCGGTGCAGCCTGCCCTCCGCTCCCCCAGGCAACAGCAGGGTGAGGGCCCACGCACGGCACCCCCTGCCCACCTGAAGGGGGAAAGTTGCTCTCCATTCCGACTGACCCATGAGAGTTGGGCACCTGCATCCCTTGGAGAATCGGGGCCTTATTTTTTGTGTCAGGACCAGTGGTAAGTGTTCTCAGATGTGCTCCTTTCTTTCTGTGTCAGTCACCTTGAAGCAGCAGCGGCCCTCTGCTCACTCCTGGCTCATCTCGTTAAAAGACCCATCCGGGGAGGGAGAAACAGTCAATACAGGCGAACGGCTGCAGGGCAGAATCGTGGGTTTCAATGATTCATACTCATTATTTGACTTGGGATGGGTGGTGCCAAGGCACCAGCTGAGCTCCAGGGTGCCACATGCTGTCCAGATACAAAGCAGCCAACAGAACCTGCTCTGAAGAGCTCACGGTCTAAGCAGACAAGGCCAAGGGAGGGGATGGGAAACCGAGGCCCTGCACAGGGAAGCGAGTTGCTCCTGATGGCAGAGCCTGGAACAGAGCCCAGCTCTGCCCCCCCAAAAGCGTGGTGTTTTCACCTCTCTGCTCCCTAAGAAGCCTGGTGGAGCACCACTGGCGTCTCTGAGTCACAAATGGCTGAATGTGGTGTGAAGCCACAAAGGTCTGTGCAGCTGTGGTCACAGCAGGCCATGAGCTCTGGCTTTTTGTGTTGCAGCTGTTATGAGGCCACGGAGAAGGGCATGGGACAAACTAGGGTCAGTCCATCGCACCGCAGCCACAGCTCGGCGTCTCAGCGTTCTGTCCCGCTGGCTCTGCCAGCTTCTTGCTGCTGCTGAGCCACATCTCCAAATGTCAAGGGGAGTGCGAGACACAGCAGATCAAACATCCTGATGCATCTAAGCCAGGATCTGGCCCTGCTTGCAGCCCCCGATTTCCACTAGTCCTGTATCCTGCGTTGGCCAGAGGCTAGAACAAGGGTTGGCAATCAAAACAGCAAAAAGAGCCAGGTTTTTCGAATTTGGTAAAATCAGTACGTCAAGAGCCGCAATGCAGGTGAATACGAGACGGTCCTTAATAAATAATGTCACACCAGACTTTTTGTAACCCCTCTTTTCAGAGGAGCGCACACCGGAATTGGCAACACAACACACGTTTACTGCAGGACGTTCAGAAACTCTTTACATGTTCTGTTTCCTCACACTTCACGTGTGTGTGTTTGTACCTGTCTTCCCGACTTTCACTCCCCAACCTATTTTAATGATGCCAACGTTACTTCACGTTTCGTTTCAGTTTTCTTTCTTACAATGCGTGTTGTTGCCCTTCCCAGCAGGAATGTCGTAAGCTTCCGTTTCCTTTTCAAAATCAAGGCGTTATCAACAATAGTATCACATCCCACAATGCACTGCACATAGTGAAGGGGGAGTTAACCAACGTGGGAGATCACATATCGTTTGCTATTCAGAGATGAGTTGTTCGTTGCTGGGCTTTTGGACGCTCGCCCTTTTATTTATTTATTTATTTAGCAATTGTACCATCAGGGCTACGTCTACACGTGAAGCCAACATCGAAATAGGCTATTTCGATGAATAACGTCTACACGTCCTCCAGGGCTGGCAACGTCGATGTTCAACTTCGACGTTGCGCGGCACCACATCGAAATAGGCGCTGCGAGGGTACGTCTACACGCCAAAGTAGCACACATCAAAATAAGGGTGCCAGGCACAGCTGCAGACAGGGTCACAGGGCGGACTCAACAGCAAGCCGCTCCCTTAAAGGGCCCCTCCCAGACACAGTTGCACTAAACAACACAAGATACACAGGGCCGACAACTGGTTGCAGACCCTGTGCCTGCAGCATGGATCCCCAGCTGCTGCAGCAGCAGCCAGAAGCCCTGGGCTAAGGGCTGCTGCCCACGGTGACCATAGAGCCCCGCAGGGGCTAGAGAGAGAGCATCTCTCAACCCCCCAGCTGATGGCCACTGTGGAGGACCCAGCAATTTCGACGCTGCGGGACGCGGATCGTCTACACGGTCCCTACTTCGACGTTGAACGTTGAAGTAGGGCGCTATTCCGATCCCCTCATGAGGTTAGCGACTTCGACGTCTCGCCGCCTAACGTCGAAGTTAACTTTGAAATAGCGCCCGACGCGTGTAGCCGCGACGGGCGCTATTTCGAAGTTAGTGCCGCTACTTCGAAGTAGCGTGCACGTGTAGACACAGCTCAGGAGCCTCAAAAAGTACTTAGAGCTGCATGTGGCTCTGGAGCTGCAGGTTGCAGACCCCTGGGCTAGAAGAAGCAACTTGGCGGCTCTTTAGCACCCTTCCTGACCCTGGCCCTGGCCAGGGCCCTGAAGCCTGCGATTTGCTACCCTTGACCTTCCCCTTTAAAGCACTGTATCAGCATGTAGGTGCTTCCCCCGCCCCATGGCCCCATTAGCGCTCCCCTGTTGGGGGGAGGAGGGCGGGTATGAGGGGGTTGTTTACTGCTACCTGCCTGCGAGCGGCAGGTAGGGGTTTCCACCTGTTGGTGTGTGGTGAGCAGCGGAGGGGAGGCTGCGAGCTTGCTGTGCTCTGGAGAAGTTTCTGCCTTCCTGCTCAGTGGGAGGTGCGTCCCAGTTGTGGGTTAGCGTCAGGCGAGCTGCTGCCTGCTGAGGTTTCAAAGGCGATGGGGGGACGAGGGAACTGAGCTCTTGGCCCTTGTTTCACGAGCCGATCGCCGGGGTTCAGGATGCGCTGGGGCTGGGGGGGTGAGCAAACCAAAGGAGCGCCTGGCATAGCGCGGAGCAGGAGCTGGGCTGGTGCCAGGCGGCTGCCCGAGGTGGCGGCAGGGAGGGGGTGCTCGGGAAAGCAGCCGTTGGGCCTGGAAGGTGGGGGCTGTGGTTACGCACGGCCCTGAGCGCGGGGCTTTCAGCTGAGGGGCACCAAGCCCTTGATGCTTGCGGCTGCCAGAGGCAGGCGACAGAACTCGCTGTCCTGGCTCTCTTCCCTGTCAGATCAGCCCCTCCCAGAGCTCTGCCTGGATCCCAGGAGGCCCGATGCCCCAGCACCCTGCCCTAACCACTAACCTTCACTTCCTTTCCCAGAGTTGCAGGCTCAGCAGTCTTGATTTCCAGCTCCTGATGCTCTAACTATTAAACAGCCTCCTCCCAGACCTGGGTTTAGAACCCAGGAGTCCTGGCCCCCAACCTGCTCTAAGCCCTAGACCCCACTCCCCTCCCAGAGCTTGGTTTAGAACCCAGGGCCCACATTCCCCATCTCCTGCCTTACAAACCCTCTGTTCCCCTCTTCCTGCTTAACTTCTTTTTGGGATGGAGAAACTGAGGCATGAACTAATTAAGTCCCCTATTCGCTGTCATCTTACATCAGGGGAAAGACTCCCCTTGAGATCAAGCCTTAAGAGATGCGTCCAGTGCCACACTGGAAGTCTGCGACAGGCAGGGCATTAACAAATCCCCAGATCCTCACCCCTCTAGCAGTGGGGAGCACAGGCCACTGGCTGCATTGAGGTGGGAGATCCCCCTGCAGCCCCCACCTCCCCCAGGACCAGGACTCAGCAGTGAGGCTGCCACTGATCCTGACACAGTACTAGGGCTGGCCCTGCCCCAGGAAAACCCTGTGGCCCTGCCTTTCCCTGCCAGGCGCACCAGGTGTGGCTGGGCAGCCTCAGCCCAGCAGGAGCCGTGTGTGTGGGGGCGGCGGGGGGGGAGACCTGGATGCACAGAGGCTTGTTGGGGGGTTCTGGGTGCAGGGTGAACAGAGTGCCTGGGCGTTCACTGCCTGCCAAGGGGTTAAGCAGGGGCCCTGTGGGCCTGGCTGCCTCTCCCTCCCTGTGGGATTATGAGATGATCTCTGGGTTATGTAACTGGCCATGTGATGATAAACTCTGTGGGGTGGGGAGGGCAGGCTGCTGATCTGTGCGGAAGAGCTTTTCTCTGCCTGGATAAATAAGCCCCGGGAAGAAAAAGCACCGGGCTGCACGTGTGGGGAGGTTACCTAGGTCCTTGGCACTGAGCGGAGCATATGCAGGGCAGCCTCCCTGGGCTGGAGCAAAGGGGTCGTTGCCCGTCTGCTGCCAGCCCTTCCCAGGACGCAGCACTGCCCTGGCAGATGGGCCTCCTGCCCCATGGTGCAGGAAGCTGGCACCCTGCTCTGTCCACCATGTGGTGTCCTCTCCATGGTCCCCCTGGAGGGCAGGGATGGGGACCCCACTTAGGTCAGCTCCTTCTTGTGTCCACCTGGCTTTCCCCGCTGGTTCCCCACCATTCTGGCTACGCCCTGGCCTAGACTAGCCAGCCCCGCCACTCAGCACCTTCGGTCATTAGATTGCAGTTCGGGGCCTTCGAATATGGCCTGCTCCACAGCCCAGATCAGGGAATGTTTTTTTACACAGAGGGATGTGCCACCAAGGCATAGCTGCCTAGTGGTTAGAGCAGCAGGCCGGGTGTCGGGACTGTTAGGCTCTGTGTACTGCCTCTGACGAAGTGGGTCTTTGCCCATGAAAGCTGATGCTCCAAAATATCTGTGAATCTACAAAGTACCCCAGGACTTCTGGTTGGTTTTGAAGATACAGACCAACTCGGCTCCCCCTCTGATACCTGTCAAAATGATTAAGGGTGTAGAGAACTTGAGCTCTGAGGGAAGACTGAAAGAACTGGGTTTGTTTAGCGTAGAAAAGAAAAGCCTGGGAGGGGAGGAGATAACAACTTTCAAGTACCTAAAATGTTGTTACAGAAAGGAGGGAAGTAAGGAAGCAACAGGCTGAAACTGCAGCAAGGGGGGTTTAGGTTGGACGTGAGGGAAAAACGTCCTTCCCGGATGGTTAAACATTGGAATTGTTGAGGGAGGTTGTGGAATCTTCATCGCTGGAGATATTTAAGAGCAGGTTAGACAGACGTCTATCAGGGATGGTCTAGGTGGTGCTTGGTCCTGCCATGAGGGCAGGGGATTGGATTTGATCACCTCCTTGCCTTTGCCCTGTGCCTCAGTTTCCCCATCTGGGTAATTGACCCCATTCCATCTCCTTCCCTTCCAAGGCTGCTGGGACTGTGGCCAGGCTCTGCTTCCCTCTCCCTGCTGAACTTGCTGGCTGACTGGATGGCAGAGGCGGGAGTAGCACATGTGCTCTGAGTGATGGCCACAGCAGCTAGTTGCTGGCTGGGTTACTGCTGTGCGATCCCTGTGAATCGGTATCCCACTGGGTGAGCGCCTGCCTGTGCCCCGGCATCTGATCTTAGGAGTAAATGTGAGATGAGGGCGCCCCTGTGTGGGCAAACTGTGCAACCCTCAGCACTGTCCTGGGGGTTCCTCCTCGCTCTTGGCCCCTTTGTTCCCAGGAAGGCTCCACCCACTCTCCTGGCACCTGATTGAGCCATTTAGGGACCAGCTCTGCTGTCCCTTAAATGGCTTCACCCCGCTGGGCTCACTGAGCTTGTATGTGCAATAAAACCCAGGAGCCCTGACCCGGTCTTGCCCCTCTTCCCCCCCGCCCGGCTCTAACCATTGGCCCCCACTCCCCTCTCACAGCAGGGACTGGAACCCAGGAGTCCTTGTTCCTGCCACCCCACACCTTGTCCGGCTGGTATGAGGCAGCAGTACCAAAGAGCCAGACCAGCGCAGGCAGGGAGCAGCGCATTCCAGCCCCTGCTCACCCGCTCGCGCTCTCTCTTTCTCTTCTCAGCACAAATAGAAGTGATCCCGTGTAAGATCTGCGGAGACAAATCATCCGGGATTCACTATGGGGTCATCACCTGTGAAGGCTGCAAGGTGAGCAGGGCCCCACAGCTACGCCCCCAAGCCATCTCCTGGCACCAGCGTGCCCATTCTCTGCCCCGGGGGCATGGGATTCCTTCCCAATTCCCATGGTGCCTCCCCATCCAGAGCCTGGGAACAGCACCCCCAAAAGGCGTCCAGGAGCAGATGCAGCCCAGCATCTGCCTGCAGGTCTGGCCCTGCTTACCATGGCTGAGGACTTTGGGCTTTGTCCCCAGGTGATGGGGTTTGGGCTTCAGACCCAAACCCCAGAAATTCTGACGCCAGCCCCAGCAACTTCATTAAAACAAAGTTCTGATCAGTGCTTCCTCTATTTCTTTCCATCCGTGGGCAGAACAAATTTTATGTGCATCAAGGCATGTGCAGGTGGGCACCATTGTAGAAACACATGCTGGTGGCTGTGGGCACTCTGCCAATCAGCTGGGCAGTATCTGAATCTCTCCTGTGTGACGGCCCAAGGGCTCAGCTTACAGGGAACACTGAGCCAAGCAGATGTGCCCTCCCTGGGCCCATCACTGCCACATTGGAGCAGAGATCCACCCATCGTGCCCCATTCGGCCCTTGGGCCAATGAGCTGCTGTGTTGATTTTATGCCTCAGAGGCTCCTCCTCCCCGGGCACAGCCACCCCGAACTGGCTTCACGCAGAAGCCGCTGAGCCACTGCAGTGACTTTGCCGGGGTCAGTTTCTCTCTCCCCACTCCGAACCCCCATCCTCTTGTTTCAGGGGTTTTTCCGCAGAAGCCAGCAGGGTAACGTGACATACTCCTGCACCCGTCAGCAGAATTGCCTGATTGACCGGACGAGCCGCAACCGCTGCCAGCATTGCCGGCTACAGAAATGCCTCAGCCTGGGGATGTCCCGAGATGGTAAGATGTTTAAAACAGCTGCTGCGCCGCACCCCAGAAGTGACTGCATTTCCCTGCTGGGTTGAGGGGTCCCTGTTAAAACAGCTGTTGTCTCCCACCTCTAAGGTCTCTGCTTTGACTCATTTCATGTGTCCTGAAGTTAAAAACACCTGGCTCTGACTTTAAAAATACTCATATATCTTTTGCTTCTCTCCTTTACACCATCTAATCCAGTCTCCCATCTCTGACAAGTGGCTGGTCCCAGCTGCTCTTTGGGATTTTTACCCAAAACCTAAAACTTGTTTTTAAAATGTGGTTTTCAGTAAAAAGTTTTGTTGGTGGTGAAAGTGAAACATTTTAACCAGAAATGTTCAGTTTTTGACCAAAACATGTACAATTTTTGGCTTAAAAAACTGAAAAATTGCATCAAAATATTTGTTTTCTGCAGAAATGTTTGTCTTTGACCATGAGCCATTTACCATCAAGAACTCAGGATGATGGACAAAGGGGAGCTGGCTCCTTTCACCAGTCCATTGGTGCCCTCTTGAGAAAGCTCAGTAGGGAATAGGCTAAGCCACATCGCCGGCAGGTGCGGATGAGGCCTGGCCTCTCACTGGGCATGTAGGCACAGGGACCCACCCTTTGCCTTGTGTGCTGCTCTGCAGGTTGGAAGCACCCCCAGAAGAACTCGTGGCAGCCTAGCAGGGCCTTTTGTCTATGCTGTTATCCCTATTGTGCAGATGGGGAAACTGAGGCACAGAGCCATTGCTCTGCTACCTACTCTGAGCAAGCCGGAAATTGAACCTGGGTCTCATGAGTCACAGGTTAGCCTGAACTAGGGGGCCAACTGAGGGTACATCTGTACAACCTGGTAGATCAACCCAGTCAAGGTCGATCTCCTCAGTTTCGCAAGGAGTAAGGGGAGAGCTTTTCCCATCGACTTCCCCAGTGAGGACGGCTGGGTAAGTCGATCCTGTGTTGATTCTACCGATGCAATTGCTGTAGCCGGAAGTGCATATCTGTGATCGACTTTAAGGTCTAGTGTAGACCTGGCCTAAATAATAAGACCCTCTTCAGAGCCTCCGATGGTGGCTCGCGTGCCAGCCAGGCTTAGCTCCTCTGGCCCCGCCCCCTGTGTGACGTGGGGGTGGAGTTTACAGAAGACAGCCAATGGGAACTCATCCCCACCAGAATTCTCGCACAGCCGGGGTATGAGCAGGGACCAGGAGTTCCTTCCCAGCCCGGAGAGGACAAGTACCACCCTTCCTTCCCCCATCGTAAAAATGTTCCATTCTGAAGGCAACACCAGAGTCCTCTGCAAAGCAGGAATCCTCCGGCTGGGGGTTATCAGCGGAGCTAAAAGCCAGAAGCGGAGGCCAAAGGAAGTGAAAGAGAGGTGCACAGAACTCGGGTTCAGGCTGGTTTGGTAGCACTGCCAGCATGCAGCCCTGAGCCTGGTGTGGGGACCGAGGGGGGGACTTAAACCAGAAGGAGAGTGAAAGTGACAAAAAAGTACACGCCCCACCCGCCAGGCCAATCCAAGGAGGATGGAAAAAGTAGCTCAGGTCTCGAGGTTGGTGTGTCTCGGTGGTGAGTATGTAGGTCGCTTGAGAGAGCCCGAGAGCCTGACCACGTGGCACACATGATCAGCCGCCTGCTGCAACCGCGGTTCTTCTCTGCAGCTGGGTAGATGAGGCTCCTGCTCCGGCACGCGACCACATACAGACCCACACGACCACATGCAGTCGTCCCCGCTCCCAAGCAAGCACACTGAGATCCTGAGATAGCCGCCCCCACCCTGGGGACACCGCCAGGTCCTGTTCTGTTCCTTAGCTCAAGGGTCTCGGGCTGGGGGTCGTACCCTGCGTTCTCTATTTTCCATCCATGGGTGGAATAAATTTTGTCATGTGCACCATGGATGTGCACTACCAATAGAAACCTGGCTGTGGGCACTCTGCTAATCAGCTGGGCAGCACCCGACTCTTCTGGGCAGTCACCCAAGCACTCAGCTTCCAGAGAACACTGGTCACACACACCCCCGCCTTCCCCAGCTTGCTGGAGGGGAAGGAGCACATGGTAGGAGGGGAGCCTCTGGTGGTAGTGTGGTGGGGAGTCTGCAGATTGCTCCTTTGGTACTTTTCGTCCCCAAAGATCTCAAAGCATTTGACATTGTCTCTGAAATGCAGCCACCTCTGGGGTGGGTTGTGGGAGAGGTTTAAGCAGCCGCAGATGAGCGTTGTCTTGCAGGCTAGGGCAAGGGGTGAAAGGGATCGGAACGGTGGGGCAGAGTGTAAATGACCTGAATGAGGGTATGACCAGCAGCCTGCTCCAGGGAGAATGCCCAGGACTCGCTAGCAATCCAGGTCACATCCCCTCTGCTAGGTGTGCTTTGCTGCTGGAGGGGAGAGGTGGAAATTGGTTATTGATTGTTGGGCGGAAGCCCCCCTGTTAGGTCGTCTCCCCCGGCTGCACCGCCCTAGGTGTGCCACCCATCCCACCCAAGTGCTGGCCAGACCCCCTGCTTAGCAGTCCTTCAATCAAGACAAACCTGGTGGGTTTCCATCACTGTCAAAGTTGGCAGCTCCCTCACCTCCCATTGGCACCAGTGTTCCCTGGCAGCTGAGCACTTGGGCGGCCACCCACGGGAGACTCAGGTGCCGTACAGCTGATTAGCGGAGCGCTCACAGCCAGCAGCCTGTGTTCCTTTTGGTGGTGCACGTCGCACATGCTTTGGAGGACATAAGAAAATTTATTCTGCACATGGATGGAAAAAATTAGGGGGAACTCTGGTTGGTGCCAGTCACTTTGCAGCTGCTGCTGTCCTCTAAATCCATGGTGGGTGGGTGGCCCCTTGTGAGACCTGCTGCCACTGGGCTCCCCAAGGAGATGGAGCCGCCCGTGCAGGATCTCCTGGGAAGTGGAAGGGTTGAGTGGCTGGGGCCAGCAGAGTGAGCCCGGTGCTCCTCTGACTGGCTCCGGCTGCAGCTGCAGGGTTGGTCTCCACCCCACAACTCAACATGTGCTGACATCGTGACCCTGCCCTTTTGTTTTCTAGCCGTCAAGTTCGGCCGCATGTCCAAGAAGCAGAGGGACAGCCTCCATGCCGAGGTGCAGAAGCAGCTGCAGCAGCTGCAGCAACAGCAGCAGGGTGGCGAGGGGGTGGCCCCGGCCTACTCCCTGGGCCTGGCTAACGGGCAGCTCAAGCTGGCCTCCTCCCCGGACCTGCTGGAGTCCTCAGCCTGCTCTACGGTGCTCCTGAATGGACAGGCGCGGCTGAGCCAGTCTCCGGATGAGACGGCGGCTCTGACTTATCCCAACGGGCTGGCCAAGGGCCACAGCCGGCTGAGCGACAACCTGCGCGGCCCCTTTGCCAGGGAGTACAGTCCCGAGCGGATCAAGATGGAGAGTAGGGCCAATGTCTTCTACACCCTGGAGATGCCGGCGACACCTGACCTCTCCCGGCTGGACATGGGCGGGGGCAAGCGCGGCGACATGGGGGAAGCCGTCGACTTCTACACAAGCCCCAACTTCACCAGCATGCTGGAGTCACCCAATTCCTCCATGTCAGAGATCGGTGAGTCACCCAGGGCAGGGACAAGGGATCCCCCACTCGGAGCGTGATAGGAGGGTGGAGGGGTCAGCATCCACGTAGGTATTCTTCACTCTCAGCTGCGAGCTCAGCCTCTTAGCTAGAGCTGCTCTTCCTTTGTTGCCCCTGAGTTGGATCTCCTGTGATGACTCAGATGACGGCTCTCATAGAACCTTGGAACATTAGAACTGGAAGGGACCTTGAGAGGTCATCAAGTCCAGTCCCCTGTCCTCATGGCAGAACAAGCACCATCGAGATCATCCCTGTTGGATATTTATCCGGCTGGTTCTTAAATATCTCCAATAATAGAGATCCTAAAACCACCCTAGGCAGTTTATTCCAGTCATTATCCACCCTGACAATTAGGAAGTTTTTCCTAAATGTCCATCCTGACCCTCCCGTGCGGCAATTTAAGCCCATTGCTTTTTGTCCTATCCTCAGCGGCCGAGGAGAATAATTTCTCTCCTTCCTCTGTGTAACACCCTTTTCGGTACTTGAAAGCTGTGATCAGGTCCCCTCTCAGCCTTCTCTTTTCCAGACGAACCAAACCCAGTTCTTTTAATCCTCTCTCATAGGTTGTATTTTCTAGGCCTTTAATCACTTTAGTTGCTCTTGTCTGGACCCTTTCCAGTTTCTCCACATCTTTCCTGAAATGTGGAGCCCAGAAATACCCAGCTCGTGTAATTTCTGACACTGTGGCTGGGCTGTATTGGAGGATAACAGCCTACTGCTGCTACCAGCCAGCGGAGTTACTTCCCCACTGATGTGGTTTTAAGGCAGGAGGTTCCAACCCTGCTAGGTGCTGTACTGTGAAGTGGGGGCGTGGAGTCAGGTAGTTATACACACAGGACCCTGCATGCCAAGGCTGGCAGCACAGAGCAATAGGTGGAGGAAGCCACGGAAGAAATTGAAGGGAGAATCGGGGTAGCAGTTTTCCCCACACAGGTGCACACTGCCCCCTTCTGAGCCTCACCACCTGCCATCCACAGAGCACCTGACCCAGAACGTCCTCAAGTCCTACCGGGAGACCTGCCAGCTGCGTCTGGAAGACTTGCAGCTCCTGAGGCTGGAGATGTTCTCGTGGGAGGAGGTCAGGAGCTACCAAAAGAAGGTGAGAGGTGGGACAAGGAACATGGTTTGGGCCAGGGGCTGGACGGCAGTGAAGGCTCCTTCAGTAGCTTCAGAGCGCTCCTGATGCCCAGCACAGGATAAGCCAGCAGCTGGATCACCTGGGAAGCCAGCCCACGGGGCTTGAGGCTGAGCGAAACACCTCCCTTCCAGCTGGCAACCATGTCAGCTGGGAACCTAGGCAAAGCAGCCGGATGGCTTCCGAACCCCCACATCTGTTTCCTGCCTCAGTTAATGCTGGGTCAGTGACCGGGGAGGAGGCAGCGCCCTCTCGTGTTCAGGCCAAAAGATGCAGCTGAAGGTCTGATCCCAGCTAATTTACTTTCAGTCCTGTGGGCAATCCCCCTGCAGCCCGACTGGTTCCCAACGGAATCATGTTTTACCAGGAGCAGAATCAGGGTGGGTCTACACAGCAAAGGTATTTCAAAATAACCATCCTAGCAGGCACGCAATGCAACCGCTATTTCAAAATAGCAATTGGCGTAGTTGGAAGTGGGTAAATCTCATTCTGCAAGGAATAGCGCCTATTTCGGAGTAAGCTGTAGTGTGTCCAATGGCTCTGTTTCCAAATTGGCTCTCTGCCTGCAGATGCTGTGTTTTAGAATAGCTCAGTGCTATTTTGAAATGCATTTGAGGCTGTAGCATTGTTACAGCAAAATAAACTGTTCAGAAGCGTTCTTCCAGAATAGCTTATTTCGAATAACTTTGCCGTGTAGATATACCCTCAGACTGTCCACCCAGAAATAACCTGTGGAATTAAAACAGAGAAGGGCAGGGTGGTTCCCCTACAGACCTTCTAAACCAATCTCCAATCTTTTCTAGCAAAGATACGAAATTTTACAGGGTTGGCTTAAAAATTCTGTCCAGAGGGTGGTTTCCTCTGTTCAGGTCTGTCAGGCCCTTGTTACATTTTGAAGGACATTCCTGTAGGTGCTGCCTGTCAGCTGCCTTCCTAAGTGATGCCAGTTCCTCTTCATCTGTTTCCTCTTGTTCTGTGGGGGACAGAGGGTTCTTAGCTGGCAGAAAACCCTAGCAAGTTTGCGGTCAGGGTTAGCTCAGCACGGGCTGCGAGAGGAGACGGTTGACTGACCCAGAACGCAGTGTCTCTGACCTTTTGTGGCACTTTTGGGTTTAGCATCTGCTGCCTAGAACCGATGCGGCCCCTGGACTGTTTATCGTGGCTTCGGCTTGTAGGGTTTATGAGTGGCTGCTACTTCGGCTGAGTTCACATGAGGATTTTGCAGTAAAATCAAGGGATGGGGTGGAGGGGAGCAAATAAGATTGTCTGATTCAGCAGCTAATTATGACCCATTAACTAAATGGGAACCTCGGTCTGGTTTGCTAAATGATTCATCAGCTTTTCCGATGAGGCCAAGTCATTTTGGAGCGATTTGCAGTGGCCGTGTCAAGGTGCACAGGGATCAAGACAGACTCCGGCGCTGGGCCCAGTGCCGGGAAGAAAGGAACATGGCTAATGCACGAGCAACTGCTGGGCTTTGGTCCTCTGTGGAGCGGATTCAAGGATTAAGTTCCCCGGCAGGACCCATGGGCTCACAAAGGCAGTCCAAGGGCAATGAAAACCCAGAAAGGTCTGGGGAGGGCTGGTTGAAAATACTTCCTTGGAATTGGTTTGGGGCAGAAACTTGGATTTTTGATTCAGTGAAATTTTGCTTGGAAAATGCCCCCTTCCTGTGGGAAATTTCAGTTTTTCTTCAAAAAACCCCTCCCACAAATGCTCCCTGGAAGGAAAATTTCGGTTCAGAAATATGCGTGCAGTGACTCGTGCCCCCTGCCCCCCTCCCTACACTGGGCTTCCTGGCTGGACTTCATTCCCCACGTTCCAGCAGCACTGGGAACACCCATGATGCCAAGAGGGGAGACTGTGGTGCATCATGGGAAATGTAGTTTAACCAGGGAGCCCAGCCTCTGGTGGAGAGCAGGAACATGAGGCACCCAGGACCAGGCCTGGGGCACATGAGGTTTTGGGGCAGCCATGGTAGATGGGATAAGGAGCAGCTGGGTGTGATGGGTCACAGCCTGAGGGCCAGCAATACCCCCTGATGCAGCCGTGGGCTTGTCTCTTCCAGTCCATGGAGCAGATGTGGGAACTCTGTGCCTGCCGCATCACAGAAGCCATCCAGTACGTGGTGGAGTTTGCCAAGCGGATAGGCGGCTTCATGGAACTGTGCCAAAATGACCAGATCGTGCTTCTGAAAGCAGGTATGCGGCTGGGGCTGCTGTAGCCAGGGCCCAACGGGGACACCTCTGCCCCACCCACACCGGGTCCCTTGAGTGCTCAGTGAGAACAACCTTCCTGGGAAGCAGCCCCTCGCTTCAGAGGCACAGCGCCCGGCCTGCAGGGGCTGTTTGCACCTGGGGCTGTGCTCGGATGTTCAGCCCCCTCTGCTGCTGTTTCTAACCCACGAGCATCCTTTGCTGGGTGCCCAGGTTTGCCCCACATGTGGCTTGTCCTCTGCCTGCGATCATGCCTCTGGGATGCACCATCCCCTGCAAGTTTCCCAGCTGCTCCAGACGGGCCGGAGAGACTCGGGCCATGCCTGTGATGCAGTCGGGAGCATGAGAGAGAGACTGCAGTTCACACTGGCATCCTGGTGCCAGCTTTTGTCTAACGGGCAGGCTAAACAGAGCAGTGAAACTATGGCAGGGTGGGCTGATCCGCCACGGTCCCTGGCAAGTGCCTGCCTTACTGGCCCATGGCCATGCCACTGCGTTGCCAGTGCTATTTGTAGCTACGCGAGAGCAGAGGAGGCTAGCTCAGTGGGTTCCCATCTGGCAGTGTGGGCATAGTCCCCAAGGTTATGCCTGTCACCAGACGGGTGCGAGATACCAGGCCTGAAGCTAGCTTGCTTCTCTGGAGTTGCCTGTTTTCATGCAACAAGGCGGCGGTGGTGGGACCTCGGCTGAGTGCGTTTTCTGCTTCTATTTATAATTTCTTCTCTCCCTGCACCCTCCCCGCCACCTGGCTCTGTTTTCGCAGGCGCCATGGAAGTGGTCCTGGTGCGAATGTGCCGTGCCTTTAATTCAGAGAACAGGACGGTCTTCTTCGAGGGCAAATACGCGGGCCCGGAGCTCTTCAAATCACTTGGTATGTTAGTCATGGTGTCCCAGTACAGCCCAGTGGCTCCCATGTGCCCAGGCACCATGCAGGAGATGGTCCCTGCCCCACAGCACTCCCAGCCTGAAGGGACACGGGCGCGATGGTTGTCCTTGTACAGATGGGGAAACTGAGGCACAGAGCAGGAGACTGAGATTTTCAGACAGACCTTTGGTTCCTGTTGAGGGAGTGAAATGAAGCAGCCAGGTTTGCAGAAGTGCTTGGCCTCTCCCAGGGTTCCCGCGCTGGGCTGCTGTGTGTGTTTGTGCCGGGGTGTCGGCAGCAGAGCCAGGGTGCAAGGTCCCCTCCACCGTGTCGCAGCTCAGGGTGTTCCCTACAAGTTTGCCCCAGTGAGGCAAATCGCTTACACAGGGCTACCGACAGCCCCAGACTGGGGATCCTCCACTATTGGACACCCACACAGTCACACGGGACATTTGGGTCACCACACTGGCCAGCAAGAAGTCACGCCAGCAGTTCCCTTGTGCCACAACTAGCATCCCTCCTTGCACAGATGAAAGGTTGTGAAAAACCAATCTCACCAAATCGGAACAGGGTCTTCTGGTTCCACATCCCCAGGTCAATGTACACCGTGGATCTTACCCAAAAGAGTACACTGGGCCAGTTCTTTAGAGTCTAAAATCTAAAGGCTCGTGAATCAAAAGAAAGAAAGAATAGGGGGAGAGGGAAACTGCGAAAGCAACCAAATCACCTTCATCAGGCACAAAGTTCTCCATGCAAGCGTGCAGCAGCGGGGGAGTAGGCTGCCATCTGAAAAGTCTCAGGAGCGCTTCCTTTTGTGAAGATGTTTGCCGTCCGTGTCCTTTCTTGGGGCAACCCGCAATTGCCTGTCTGCTCAGATGTGGACTGGAGTCTGATAAATCAAGTACGGCTTCATCGGACTGGGAACCCTTTCACAATAGGTTGCCACAGCTCCTCTTGTGGTCTCCCAGAAACACCAGCACAGAGCCAGGGCCTATAACTTTGCATATGAAAACAATAGAAACAGCTGAGCCATATAGAGAGATTCAGTGAATCACCAGCTGTCAGTAGATGCTTGACCTACTGGTCCACTTGGCATAATGTTGCCTGTGAACCTGGGACAGTGGTTCCAACAATGGGTTGCATGCATCAGAGGGGTTGCCGGGTTAGTCTGTATCCAAAAAAACAAGAAGTCCTGGGGCATCTTATAAACTAACAGCTATTTTGGAGCATAAACTTTAGTGGGCAAAGACCCACTTCATCAGATGTGGCTATGGCAGATGCATCTGACAAAGCGGGTCTTTGCCCATGAAAGCTCATGCTCCAAAAAATGTTAGTGTATAAGGTGCCCCAGGACTTCTCAATGCTTTGCATGTTCATCTTAAAATCCAGTAACATCACACCTTGATCGCTTGTTTGTGGGACCCTGCTGCCCTTTATCATGCAGCTGTCAGGAAGCTTCTTGCCCCTTGTAAGGGACCCTACTGAAGCTGGGAATTTGACTGTTTTGTTTGTCTTTGAGTCAGAAATTTGCAGGCAGGAGACTTTTCTCTAAGGAAATTAGGCTGCACTAAGGAGTGGCTGCAATTCGAATGCAGCAGGTTCTGGCCAGCGCCCCACCAGTGCAATGCCTCCACTTGGCAAACACAGGTGTCTTGCTGCCAGCAGCCAGTACAAATGTCTGCAGAGCTAATCTCGGCAGATGGACGTGATGGATCCTTTCCAGCTGGAGCAGCCAGTGCTGCCTGCTAAAGCCCTGCAGAAGACAACTGGGTTGGGTCACACCCAACACTCCCTTTAATTTTTCCACCCATGCACAGAATAAATTTTGTTAGGTGCACTGAAGCATGTGCCTATGTGCACCGCCAAGAGAAACCCAAGCTGTGGGCGCGCTGCGAATGAGCTGGGTGGCACCTGAATCTCTCCAGTGTGGCTGCCTGAGTGCTCAGCTTGCAGGGAACACGGATCATATCTAGAGTGAAGCTCTGTGCTGATCACTCCGGAGCAGTGACTTTGATTTATGCTCAGCCAGTCTAGGAGGGACGGGTTGGCAACCAGCTGTTGGGCCTTTTCCTTTCTAGGTCCCTGGTTCAAATCCAGTTTGCGGCACTAAGGCCCAAATAGATTCCCAGCCAATGGTGGCTTAGACTGTAGGTTTCTCAGACCACCATCTACTGCGGGTCTGGCAGTGCCTAGTGCTTGGGGTTCTGACTGGGCCAGGGCTGCCAATGGGAGGGCGCAGAGGGAGCAGTTGCCTCAGGGCCCAGTGTTTTAAAGGGGCCCGGAGCTCGGCCTACCAGCACCCTGGGCCCCTTTGAAGTGCTGCAGCAGCTCTGCTCTGCTGCTCCGTGGGGCTGTGGCGAGAGGGCAGCCGTGGTCTGAGTGGCACTAAGGGCGCACTGGGGACTAGCCTGGCCTTCCAGCCCCATGGGGTAGGGAGAGCTGGTCCTGGGAGGCTCCTCAGGAGGCCCCTGGGATCATGTGGTCGGCGATGTCTGTTGGGGTCTGGTTAGGGAGGAGGACTAATCCTGCCTCGGGGTGGCGCTGGTGGCAGGCGGGGGGGCCCAGGAGGAAGCTGAGGAGGACTGATGGCTGTGCTCCGTTTCCCAGGGTGCAATGAGCTGATCAACTCCATCTTCGACTTCGCTCACAGCCTGTGCTCACTGCACTTCTCCGAGCACGAGATTGCCCTCTTCACCGCCCTGGTGCTCATCAACTCAAGTAAGTGCCCGCCGCTGCCCCCAGTCCCAGGGCTGCGGCCCCAGTCATGGGGGGGTACCTGATGTTAATTGCCAAACAGCTGCCTGAGAGAGCTTGTCAGAACGGGGGGAGGGAGGGGTGTTCTTGTGGGAAATGAAGACTTTCTGATGAACCCCTCTGCACCCCAGAAATATTTCACTTGATAGTAGTACTGCAGTGCCTTCTGGGAGTTACAGTTTGAGTATCTCACGCGGCCATTCTCCACTGTAGGGCAGGCTCTGTGCCTGGACTACAACTCCCATGATGCACCATGTTGTTGCTTGCTAAAGGGAGGCCTCATGGGAAATGTAGTCCAGCCAGAGAACCAGGTCCCCAAAGGAGAGTACACAGCTGAGGTCCCAAACCCATCATTCCAAAGAGGTGCCATGGCAGTGTTGTAAACTGAAGTTTTCAAGTGGTCCGTTTTGACTGATGAAATATAATTTTAATGACAAAATTCCTGTCCATAAACACCATCAAAAACCGATGGAAAATGTTCAACAGCCCCCCCACCGCCCCACCGCAGCCTGTTCCCTCCTGAATCTGGTGTCCTCTGCTCCCCGGCCAGCACAGATGGGCAAGGGGCTGAGTTTCTCTCCAAGGTGCCCATTTCCAGGTCTGTGCTGAGAGGGGCCCCTCTTGCCCCCCAGTCCCTGTGCGTGGGATCAGGGAGAGATTGATAGGTTTTAGAATCATCCCTTCTCGTCCTGCTGCTCCCTGCAGGCCACGAACCCTCCATGGTCAGGGCCCAGGGGGCTCAGAGGGTTATCACAGAGGGTGAGATGTCACTCCAGTCCCCTGGGGAGGCCGCTAACTTGCATTTGGCCAGGGCTGAAAACTCCACACCAGGTGAAAGTTCTGCAGATCTCTGCTGCCATGGTGGGGCGTTCATGACTGGACAGACACTGTTGTGGTCCTCAGCCCCAGTGTAAAGGGGCACAGACCACAGCAGGTGCTCAGCCAGCCTGGTCTGACTGCAGCAGGCTGAGCTCTGTCCATCCTGCATCTCAAGCTGTCGTGCAGCACGACGATGTTCAGGAAGCCCACAAGGCCAGGCGGTCATGGGTCGAGAGACATGACCCTCCCACCCCCAGCTGGGCATAGTCTGTGCTCCTCACTGCAATCTCCTGTCCTGGTGCAGGTCGGCCGTGGCTGCAGGAGAAGGACAGGGTGGAGAGGCTCCAGAATAACCTGGAACTGGCCTTTAAACACATGCTACGGAAAACCCACCGAGAAGGCATCCTGGCCAAGGTAGGTGCACAGCCCCATGGGTGCTGGTGCCTCTGCTCCAGCCCATGCACGCTACCAACATAGGGCCCTGCTCGGGGCTGCGAAGCCCAGGGCTAGAGGGCAGGAGGGGCAAGAGTGCCCTCAAAGTTGGGGGAGCCACAGGCTCCTGAAAAGACCCTTCCACTCCCCTTGGGCTGCCCCAAATGCCCCACCCCTTCATGCCTCCCCCAGATGCTTCCCTGGAGGCTCCACCCTTGCACCGCCCATTTCAAGACCCCACCCTACCTCCAGACCCCGCCCCGGCTCACTCCTGTACACTCCCTCCCTCGTCATTTGCTGTTATGGCCAAAAAAAAGGGGGAGGGCTATGCCTTCCCTCTTTTAAAAGCAGGGCACCCTGGGGGCCCTCCCTCCCATCTGTTCCAGTGTCCTTGCTTGAGGGCCTGCGTTTGGGTCCCTTTCCTGAGCCCAGCTGTGGAGCTAGCACGTCCCCAGCACTCCTGTGCTGGAAGGAGCTGCTCAGAGCCAGGACCTTGTGTTCAGTAACATGGAGCCGGGGGCCTGGGCCGCTGGGTCCGTATTTGGTTTCATGTGCACCATGTGGCTTGGGAGCTGGGTCACCAAGGAGGGGGATACTTGTACCAGGCAGACGACGTGCTCAGGTGGGACACCAGGGGCTCCCACGAGAGGATTCTGGGTAATTATGCAACTATTTGCAGAAGATCTATAAGCGGAGGGTTCCACGAGGGGGTTCATGCTCATGCTCACCCACCAGCAGGGGGCAGCAGAGTGCAAGTGTGCCGCAGCATCACAAGAGCTCACAGATGCCCCCGGCCCTGCCAGAGCAGTTGCTGCCTGATGCAGCTGAGCCCTTCGGAACTCATGTCGCCCACCGAGCGGCGCTGGGTCCCTGGCTGGCTGTGAGTGGCGATGGAGAGCCGCGTTGGGCCTTGGAGGGGCAGGGGCGGTCTGTGCCCAGCGCTCCATGTTTATACCGCTTGCCTGTCTCCCCTCCAGCTGCCGCCCAAAGGGAAGCTGCGCAGTCTGTGTTACCAGCACATGGAGAAGCTGCGGTCCTTCCGGCAGATGTACCCCATCATCGTCCACGCCGTGTTCCCCCCACTCTACAAAGAGCTCTTCAGCTCCGAGTGCGAGCTCCAGGGAGCAGCGGCAGAATGAGCCCCTGGGAGCCCCGAGACCGTCTCCCATCTCCCCTGGTCTGTGGCATCTCCCCACTCCAGGATGGGAGGTCGGGGAGGGAGGGGGTTGGACCAAATGAGAACCTGCTGCCTCCCCTTTGGTCCCAAATAGCATATTGGAGCATTGTGGCCAGGGAATCAGAGTGACATCTGGGAGCCAGGACTCCTGGGTTCCATGCCTGCCTCTGTCACCAACCTGAGCAAGTCACTGCCCCTTTCTTCAGGCCTTGTTCCTTTCTCTACAATGCAGGGGGGAGAGAGACCCCCTCCCCGTTCCCCGGGGTGGTGGGGTGATACGTAAATAACCTCGTGAAGCTCTTTGAGGACCTCAGCTGGCAGGTGCTACAGATGTGCAAAGTATTACTGGGGAGAAGCCCCAAGACCCCAGGGGCACGGAGACCAAGAGGATCACTAGCTTTCACTGTAATAGAGTCAGGGCCAAGGAAAATATGCTGCCCACCGTATTACTCCAGTGACGAGAATCTAGAGGCCGGCCCGGGTAGTTCAAATACCTCATTTTTATTTCTGTTTCTTTGGTCTCCTCACAGATTTGTGGCAGGAGAATTTTTAACCAAGCTGTTTTAAAATCAGAGTTGTACATAACACAGAGATGGAGAGGTAGCCATGTTAGTCTGTATTCTGTCAAAACAAAACAGCAGTCATGGAGCACTTTAAAGACTAGCAAAATAATTTATTAGGTGATGAGCTTTCGTGGGACAGACCCACTTCTTCAGATCTACAGCCTCACTGAACAGACTAATATATAAAGCACAGAGGTCCAAAAATTGCTATCAAGGTTGGCAAATCAGAAGAGTGGGGGTGGGATGCAGGTGGGGAGTTAAGAGTTAGATAAAACATCGAAGTATATAGTGGGTCAGGTAATTGCTGTCTCTGTTCAAGCCACATGTTAATGTGTCAGATTTGAATATGAATGTTACCTCACCCATTGTAAGGACTCTCTTACGTACTTCGATGTTTTATGTAACTCTTAACTTCTCCACCCCGCCCCCACACGCACACCCGCCGTCCCTCTGCTCTTCTGATTTGTCAACCTTGATAACAAGTTTTGGATCTCTGTGCTTTATTATTGAGTCTGTTCTGGTGAGGCTGTAGATCTGAAGAAGTGGGTCTGTCCCATGAAAGCTCATCACCTAATAAATTATTGTGTTAGTCTTTAAAGTACTGCATGACTGCTCCTTTGTTTTGATAACACGAGATCTATTTTTAAATGTCTGCCTTTGCTTCTAGCCAGCGGAGCGAGAGGGAGACCCTTCTCCCCAGCCCATGCTGTTGCTTTCCTTATTCACCTCCAGTAATTGACGAGAAAGTGCAGCTTTGTAGAAAAGTTGTCTGTGCTCTCTGCTGCCCCCTGCTGGGAAGAACCCCCCCACTTCCTCCTGAAATTCTCAGGGTTTTAAACCCAACACGTTTTTACTCCTAACAAAATATCTATATTGTATAAAGTTAATATAATAAAAGGCTGGTTTTATTGATAAGGCTATTTTTGCAAAGCAGCAAATTCTAATTTTCTTAGGTCTGGTGTTTTTATGGAGCAGGAGTTGTTTACAAGAGGAATGATTTCCTAAATCTCCGTTTTCTAAGAGATCTTTTTTCACCCACCGCGTGTAAAACGATTTGGGCTGAAGATAGCTGGGGTTTTGTGTGGTTGGGATTCGGAAGAACAGCCACTGTGACGGGAGTCAGGCCATTGGCCTCAGCTGGCTTTGGATCAAGCCAGCAGATTATGCAGACCCAGGCGTTAACTACAAGGTGATGGTGGTCCTGATGATGTCCCAGGTCATAGCATCGATCAGACTGTGTGACATCGCTGGGAGGGGACAGGTCCATCAAATGAAGCACTGTTTGCAGGATCAAACCCCACGCTCCTTGTCTAGGCTTTTCCATGGCTCATGGGCACTGTGAAGCAAAGCCCACAGAAGTACCTTAATGTGGGGCCTCTCTCTGTCAGTCCTGCCCTGTAGTGCTTCCCATGCTCTGACGATGGGACTTGACCCCATGGGGCTGCACTGCAGAGCCCAGCAGCCCGTGCATTCACATCCTGGCATTGCAGACAGGCACACCCTAAGCGTCTGCGTTCCAGAGACATCAGCACATACCAAGGCACGACTCCACTCCCAGCCGTGCTGGCACCTGCTTGGAGAGTGGAATAACCCTGAGAGCAAAACTGAGAAGCAGTAGTTCACTGGCAGCATTTGAGCCAGATTCTCTGTTCCCTGCTACCTATAAGGCCATTTACACTAGTGCATATCTGCCACAGGCATACCTGCCTGCGAGCAATCATTCACATGGGGCCGTAGAGAATCAGGCTCAAGAGGCTGGGTGACGGAGGATCAGGCCCGTGGCCTCCCACTGCCCTTAGTCCTGCTGCCAGCTGCTGTCAGCATGAAATGATTTTTTAAAAATCTCTTTGACATGCTGAAAATTTTCAGGTTTGGTCCAACCCACTTTTCAAATGGAAAAATCCTCCTTGTTCTCTGAGTCTAATTCACCATCTTTGCCTTCTCTCACATCCGCCCAGCAGCTGCCTCATTAAATGAGACACACCGCGTTTCTTTTTCCTCTGCAGTGAGAGAGCCAATGAGTGCCTCCTGGGGCTTGGGCAGATGCTTATGTTAACATCCCACCACTGCCACCAGATGTCACAGAGTATGGGGAGGGTCACCCTGCATGCCATCCACAGCCTGATGTGACTCTCATTCAGGAGGGAGAACAGAAGGCTTATTAGTTGATGGGACACAGCATAGAACAGACTTGTCAGTACAGAAATCAGAAGCAGTCAGTACAATCCATTGTGAGGTGAGGAGGCCCAGTGGGGGTCTCCAAGCCAAGGCTTTGGCCCTCCTTCCTCCCTCTCCAGCCAGATGAGACTGCCGTGACCTGACCCCGCTCATGCTGATCAGCTTCAGTCACACCAACCTTTAGCTTTTCTGCTTTCCTCAGCAAATGGGTGAATCTGGGCACACTTGTCTCTTCTTAACCTACCCTTGTGTCCTGTTCACCTGCAACATCTGTCCTGCCCATGTGACTCCTTCGTCCTGTTCCAAGCACTTTGACCCTCTCGCAGAGAAGCTAGAAACAGGACAAGATTGGCAGGGTCCCATCTAAGCCTATTGCGGGTCTGTGTCCTTAGGTCTGTATCTGACTGGCCTAAATGCCTTTTTCTGTCCCTCCTAAGGCCTAGATGCTTCTGAGTTTGGAGCAGCCTGGCAACTCTACACCTGATGTTCTTCAGCTCAGACAATAGAGGGAGAGGCTTTCAGATCCAGACAGACTACTTTCAACCCCCAACAATGTTCCCCTATTTCCCCCCATCCATGGGCAGAATAAATTTTGTTATGTGCACCAAGGCACATCTTTATGTGCACCACCCATAGAGAAACATGCTGCCAGCTGTGGGTGCTCTGCCAACCAGCTCGGCGGCAGCTAAATCACTCTTGGGCGGCTGTCCAAGCACTCAGCTTACAGGGAACACTGGCTCCCCACCTCCATAACCCAGCTGTGCGTCTCATGTAACAGGCCCGAAACATTTGTCCAGGCAAGAGTGAAGTATTCGTGGCAATTATTCTTTCCTCCCCTCTCGCATAAGCCTGACGGATCTGTGCTCCATTCTTTTTCAGTCTTTTCCCCTTTCTTTCATGTCATCTCCTTTATGGGCACGGTCAGGCTCTTTGCATTTCCCCAGCCCGCACTTGCTGCTGTTGGAGCTGATGCGGAACCCCCTTGCATGAAAATCCCCGGAGAAGGACACAGCGATCGCTGGTAGGGGAAGAGAATTCTTTGCTGGTATCCAGCCCTGAACTCCTCTCAACTTGCACTTGGAAGATTATTCAGCGAGAGCTTTACGGAACGGGAGGTTGCACTTTGTTCGTCGCTAGACCATGTGCAAGTCTCGCAGAGGCCTAATTAACGTTCGGGGCTCCGTAGGTGTGTGCTCGGATGTGTCAGATGTGAAGAATTCACAGTGGAAATGCTGATGTTTGATAGGGGCACTGAGTCAAGCTAGTGATTCAGTAACAGCCAAAACTAGAGCTGCCTCAAAAATTCCTGTTGTTTATTGCAGCAAATTTGTAACAATGATGAGAAATCATTTTCCCCCTGCCGAAGTTGCTCATCAAAATGTTCCAGTTTTTTTTTCGCAGAAGACTCAGTCCTGTCCCGAGTGAAAAACGAACACCCGCAAACGCTCTTGTTAAAAAACACCAGTTTCCAACAATACAGAAAGGAGGAGATGTTGATTTTTTTTAGGGAAAAACACTAGAATTTTTGACCAAAATGGGAACCTTCATGTCCGTCAAAAGTCATTTTGTTTTATTTAAAGAAATTGGCCTGGTGCTAAGAAAAGCCAGTGCCAGACACAGTCCCGGTCAGGCTGCGTTATTGCCTAACACGGTCTCTTTGCCAAAGGGATTTGGTTTTGAGTCGATTCTCGGATCACTCGATAATTTCAGCATTCGCCGCCTGCTGCTCATGCAGCGTATGCAGTCTAGGACTCAGCCCCATCTGCTGCTGGGAGAAGTCTTCTGTATGGATCTACATGCACATCTGAGGTGCTCTGAGTTCGATTTCTGCCTCTACCACTCTTACAGCCGTTGTCCACCTCTTTAGCCGGAGCCTGCCTGTTTGCTGTCACTGGGCAGCCGCTGCACAGCCAAGCAGGGCTTGACTGGCCAGTTCCCTGCAACTACTTGTGGATGATTGGACCTGAGGTTTAGCCATGCTGCAGAAGGCCTGATTTCCCAAAAGTCCTGAGCATCCACTGAAGTCAATGGAAGCTGAAAGGGCTCCAGCGTCCTTGAATATGAGGCTGCTGGCACAGACTGTGGCCCAGGTATCTGCATATGGACACACACAGGAAGTGTTTGCTTTTAAAAGCACCCCAGGGTCTAATTTTTAAATACGTGTGAGCACCTAACTCCCTTTGAAACCTGCAGGAGTTAGGCACCTTTAATATCTTTAAAAATCAGGTCCTCAGTGACCTGGGAGCCTAAATCCCATTTCCAAAAGGGACTTGGGCACTTAGGCCAAGCACTCAAAGGGACTTAGGTGCCTAATACCATTAGGAAGCTGGGCAAAACCTCCCTTGTCCCACTGGTGTGAATGAGGAGTTAGTTCTGTTGTCCATGAAGTTCTGTGCAAAACTGGCACAAGCAAGAGCCAAGACAGGGTCTTTAACGGCCATTCACCCCACATGTGTAACACCCCCTCAATTTCCTAAGTACTTTGGGGCCCTGCACTGTCAAGATTCTGAGGAATTAAATTGATTGACCCTGAAAACCATATGCCTCATTAGGGAGCATCACTCAGACGGGCCTGTATCCAGCACAATAAAAGACAATCTGTCACCTTAGATCGGCGATGGGCAACCTCAGCTAGTGAGGGGCCGCGTAAGTGGCCTTCCTTCATCTCATTGGGCTGCAAGACCGTTGTAACCAAGACAAGTATCAGAGGGGTAGCCGTGTTAGTCTGGATCTGTAACAGCAACGAAGGGTCCTGTGGCACCTTATAGACTAACAGTAAAGTTTTGAGAATGAGCTTTCATGAGCACAGACTCACTCCAGCATCTGATGAAGTGAGTCTGTGCTCACGAAAGCTCATGCTCAAAACTTTTCTGTTAGTCTATAAGGTGCCACAGGACCCTTCGTTGCTGTAACCGAGACAGTCTCCTTGGATCGGGAAGTTTGGTAACTGCGCTGGTGCGCCTAGAATTTGTGGGCTGGGCCAATTGAGCTGTAGCAGCGCTTTGATTGGGTGCAGAGGGAGTGCCTGGCTCTTACAGTGTTGTGTGCAGTCAGCAGGCACTGCGCTTCACTTGCCATTGCTTTACGTGCATGTCACGTTAGTAATGCCGGGAGGCAAAAAACTGTGTGGACGCAAACCAGTAGAATCTGGAAACCCTGCACGTGGGTAGCAGTAAACAAAATGTCTCGTGGGCCATATACAGAACCCCGAAGGGTCGCACACAGGCTGCCCACTGCTGCCGCGGGTCCTATCTAGCCATCTGCTAGCTTGGTCCATAGCCGACTCTTAACCCAGGGTATCTGCTTTGCCAATTCCCAGACCTTTCTGCAGTCCTGTCTACTGTTGCTTTGCGGTTTCATTCTTTTAGCGTTAAAAAAAGAAAAAATCCGATAAATCTAACCTGCAATATCGTCATTTTGTAAAATTGTTTGAAATATTTAAATATTTTGTCTGGACAGGTTTGTAAATATTTGACAGTTGTAATTTTTTTAATAGATCGATTGTTCTTTTACAATAAAGAGAGGTTTTAGATTTCTTTTAATTTAATTGAACTTACGGTATATTTTCATTTGTCGCCCCAGGTTATCTGGTTACTTGCAACGTTTAAAGAAATATTATTCAGGATGCACATTGTAATGAAAATTTATTGAAAAGTGTCCAGTTTTATCTGCTATTTTCAATAAACTAGGTTGCCAAGATGTGTACCTGGCTGCGCAGTTATTTGTAGTATTGCAAACTTGTGTGGTTTTACCCCAGGTGCTCCAGGGCAGAGGGCTGGGAACCCAGCACAGCACCTGAGCAGCTGCCTGCACAGTGCAAGGGGACTCAGCAATGAGGAGCAGATCTCTGTGCCAGGTGCTGTACGCACTATTGATGCCAAAGACGCCCAGGAGCTGACAAGCAGTAGCTGGTGCCAGGTACGATCTGCTCAAGTAGGGGAAGGGCCAAGGCTGGGGAGCGCTGGCCCATCTGATCCATCTGTCAAGCTGGCCCTGGTGTCCCAGCCACGGGCTGCACTTGAGGGAACTGTCCTGTCACATGGCAATATCCAAGCAGCTTATGGTGTCACTTGGCAGCTTCCACCAAGCTCAGGGCATTGTTGCACTTGGTGCTGTACAAACACACATCATAGGGGGTAGTTTTCCAAAGCTTATGAGCTAATGGTGGAGGGTAGAAAAAATGTACATTATGCCCATTTTACAGATGGGGAATTGTGGCACACTGAGATGCAGCGACTCCAGTGAGTCATTAGTAGAGCAAAGAGCTGACAGCAAGTCTTCTGTACCCTCGCTACACCCAAGAACAGACATGAGTATTTGTCACATTTTCCACACAAACCTGCTTTGGATTCTCCCACAAATATTAAATCAGCCGAGAGGGTATTTTTAATTACAGTGATTTTAAGGTTTCTCATGTGGGGGTCTTTTCTTATTCATAGCTTCAAGCTCTCAAGTGAAACTGCTACACACACCAAGGTGCTTATCTTGTTCTGTTCTGATCATTGGCATCATGTTGCTGGGCGCTGTTAGACAGCTGCTGCAGTCCACCCCAGAAGTGGCTGCATGCCTGAGGTAGTGAAAGCACTCTAGGTGGAATAGATCTACAGCACTACGATCCTCTTATTTGAATATTTTTAACATCACACTTTCTGTTGGACACAGACTCCCAATCTGGCAGATTTAACTCTTCCAATCCCACCTTTCCTATCCTGGCAGATGCAACATGAGTCACTGCAATGTTCATAGACTGTCGCTGTTCTAATATTCAGGGCTTAATTTAGAAAGGGAAAGGTGCCAGGGCTCAAGCTGTTTTCTAAAAATTCATAACTAATACAGCAACCCCAGAGGTGCTGGGGCTCTGAGCTGCCAGGCCCAGAGGTGCTGGGCTCACCCCAGGCACAAATTAAGTACAGCTGCTATTTCATGCCAGGCCAGCAACAATAGGGCTGTGGCAGGGACAATGAAAGGGTGACATCCACATTCCCTTTTGATACAAGGGAACCTTCCCTATGACCATCTGCTGTCTTGGGGTGGGGGGTTAAAAATCTTGCTGGCTCCCTGGGGCCTGAGCCTGCAAGATGCTGAAGCCCTCAGATCCTGGGAACACCTGGTAAAGGAGCCCAGAAATGAGAGCCGCTCACAGGACTCCAGGCCGGGCACTGCATGTTTTATTTTACTCCATCACAATAGAGTGTTTGGGGTGGGGGTAGAATCCAACCAACTAACCAAGGGCGGGGGGGGGGCGGGGGAAGAGCAGAACATGCCTCCAACCCATAATACTCTTCAGTAACCCAGGGAATCCCTTGATGACCCTCTTACCTACACAAGCCAGGGACAGCCCCTGCCCCAGGTGGAGGCCTTTTCAGAATGATTACCCCTTTGCATGCTGCAGCCAAACCCCAGAGCAGCAGGCAAGTTGCAGCCTACCAGGTGGTGGTGGTTTTGCAGTTCTGTCATGTCAGGGAGGTAACCAGGGAGGAAAGGGCCCAAGCATGATTTTTGGGGCCCTGTAGCATGGGCCTGCTCCCTTCACAGACCACAATTTGCAGCCTGGGCTCAGCTCCACAGGACAGCCTACCCTCCCCCCTACCCCCTACCCAGTGTGGGGTGCTGAGGGAGGAGGTGAGCTCAGGCATTGTGCATGAAGAAATCCTTCCCACAGCAGCCATGAGCGGGGCGAGCTTGCCTGGGGTGGCACATTGCCTGGGAAAAGTGAGAGCCACGTGGGTTGGAAGCGACCGCAGCGGCAGCAGAGGGAAGCAGGGATCTCTCGCGCACACACTGATGACTGTCACCATGCCACCCAGAAGCATCCTTGCTCCTGCAGGCACCAGATGCTCCAGGTAAGAGTCTGCGGGGGCTTCCTCGGCTACCTGTTACCAATGGTCAGAGGCACTGAGGTCTGTGCTACAGAGCTGCAGCTCTGACCCTGCCAGCAATGGGAAGGCAGGTGATTTGCAAAACGGTTCTTTTGCCTTAGGGATGGGCAGCAGCCTGGAGCTGCAAAGGCTGCTTCGGCAGAGCATGTGTTGGGGGCTTGGGGATGAGGGGAGGGTTGCTTCCCTCTGGAAAAGCCCAGACTTCGGGGAGATGGGTGCATGGAGTGGCAGAGCTGGGGGAAAGGGACGCCATAAGACCCTTGCTGTGCTCCATGAGAGCAAAGCCTCTGGTCTCAGCCTGTTCAGCCAGCGGCATCGCCGAAAAGCACAGAGAGGGTTAGACAAGAACCCAGCTTGTTCCGTGACCCATGGTGCTGGGGCTCTGAACTGCCAGGACCCAAAACCCAAATGTCAGCGACACATCAGGCTCTGACCACATCTATCCCATATGCAAAAATCAGTGGGAAACACCATTGCATAAGGAGAGGGTTGCTGGTAAGGTACATAGGTGTTTTGTAGACCTTGGGATCCTGAAGTGGGATAGATAGTTTGCCTGCTGGAAAAGACAGTCAGTCCTGGCCCTTAAGTGCAGCTAGTTCATTCTGACCATTAAATCCTCTCCATTGCATGCAAGTGATGCCAGTACAGAAAGGCATCTCTTAAAAGAGAAGAGAAATTTTCCCCACTTACCCGTCGCCAAACAACATGTGGGCTACGTTCCCTTGGGAGGCTTGGTCGATATTTTTGTCTGGCGTTTTGCAGACTGATCCCTTTTCCAATATGTTTTTAAATATCCGGGGCAAGGATCTTATCAAGTTAAACTGCTGTTAAAAGGCTTAGCAGCAGCAGCTCACAAAATGGGGCATGTTGTATGCTAAGGTGTAGCGCATCAACTTCACAAATATTGCCATGTGCTTTTAGACCTGCTGCTCTAGTCCAAGGCTCTTCGGAATGAGAAGCCGGGTGCTTTTCCTTTGTTAATCCCTCTTTTTTTTTTTTTTTTAAATTATACCCCGCTGAGGTCGTGTGTGAATATCTTAATTCTAATGCACGTTCCTTATGAGCTTGAAGGGGCTTTGAAAAATACTGAAGTCTTTATTGTTAATCCAGAGGATGAAAAACCTAACACATTGGGGTAAGTTCTTAGTGTTTGCAAGCCAGCAGGGCTCCACTCACTTTTGACTTGCCACCGTGCGCCAGCTGAGAGTCTGGCTCTGTGGATTTCAAAAATAACTGGCATTTACATGTTGATCTGCCGCAAATTCAGCTGTACAAAAGGGAGGGAGGTTGCCTTGAGCTAAGATGTTCGGTTGTGTTAAATAAACCCAGTAAGCTCCTAACCTCATCCGATTGATTTGAACCAGACTACACAAGGAGTAAGGTGCAAGTAAGGATGGCCGGGGGCTGCCTTGTAATCCAGGGCCCTGTCTCTGACACTGGCCGTGCACCAGCTGCTATCAGACATGCCTTATAAATTGGCCTAAACTCTCAAGCACAAGGGTACTATCTCTGTCAAAAGAATGGCTAGCAAAAATTATGCTAACTTTGGATCTTCTAGGTATTCAGATACATACCCAGTCTCTCTTTCTATCCTGCTAAATTCCGAGCTCCGGTGACATCCTGCGGCAGTGAGTTCCACAGGTTTGCCATACATTGGTGTGAAAAAGTCTAGCATTCTGTCATCTTTTCATTCTATTGAGCGTCCCCTTGTCCCAGCATTGGGCCACCAAAAGCTGGAAGGCAATGAGCAGCATTCCCGCTCATTTTTTTCCATCTGTGGGAGGAATAAATTTTGTTATGTGCACCAAGGCAAGTGCACCACCAATAAAAACACATGCTGCCTGCTGTGGGTGGCTGTCGGTGCTGTGCTAATCAGCCAGGCAGCACCTGAATCTCTCCTGGGTGCACGCCCAAGTGCTCAGCTTACAGGGAACACTCATAATGACTTTCCAGAAATCTTCAGTGGGATCACAAAGTATCAAGATTGTGAGGCCAGGGGACAGGGCTTGATCTGTGTGATGGCTCTTGTGCCCTTTAAAGACGTTCAGCCAGTCTCTCCAGGCCCTGCCACCGCTTGTGGGGGGCTGAGCCCTAATAACAAGCTGGTGGCTGGCTTAAAAGCAAAGCCAGGCGCTGTCAGATGGAAAGCGGCATCAGAGAAAATCAGCAACCTTGCTTTGCTGGGGCTATAATTAGCCATGATCAGACTTCGTGATGTAAATGCAGTATCATGCCAAGGTTGCCTATTTAAAGTTGTCAGTAATGTGCAACCCTCCCTCAGTCAATACTGTGCCATCCCTGGACTCCTGGGAGAAAGGCGCCTCTCCGGGTACGGCTGTAAACAGTAGCCCTTGAAGGATGCCACATCCAGGAGGTCATTTCCCATCTGGTTCATTGCATTTGAGCCATCCCTGGTGAGGAAAAGGAAAGCTTCAGGATTCAGGGTCCTAGCTCAGGCCTCCAGAGACCCGGATCGAATTCCTAGCTCTGCCACAAGCCTCTGGGAAGGTCACCTTGAGCAGGTCACAAGGGCCAGATTCAGGCAGGGGACATCTGTCTCCACGCATGTCCTGGGGGCAGTTAGGTGCCTGGAAAGAGGACCTGCATAAGCTGGCCAGCAGTGCAGAGCGGAGGTATGGGGGCAAGCTGGGAGAATCCTCGACAGCCCCGTGGTCACAGTTACTCACTCCCCAAGCCCTGGCTCCAAATTGGCCTGAACAGAGATTTGACTTTGAGCCCCTCTGTCATACTGCAGGATCCAGGTGTCTGATCGCCCCAGGCAGCTTGTGCTCAAACCAGGGGTACACAGAGCTCTCCTGCTGCTCAGGACCCGCAGGGCAGACAGCTGGGGAAAGGCCTGGCTTGCAAATCACCCCCGGGACTGAGCAGCTTGTGAGTCCCAGGGCAAAGTCAGGGTTCGGCTTTGCCCAAGCTGGACGGCAGGAATCTTGGGGTGGGGGGACCCTCACGCCGGCAATGAAATGAACGAGGCCAGTTCTGCTCCCTGGCGGCAGGGGCAGGGGCAGGGGCCGGGCGAGGATGAAGCAGCTGGGGCCAGACGGGTGGAGGGAAGGAATCCCACAATCCCTCTCTTGGGTTTGGAGGGTGGAGAGACCAGCAGGAGAGCAGGCTCTGAGGTGGGCCATGGCCCTGGGTACCTCTCGTGGAAGGAGAGGCTGAGGGTCAAGCCCCAGGAAGGCAGCACCTGGGTTAAGTTTGTACTGTGGGGGTGGGATTTCTTGGGGGGGTCCTTGTGGATCCTCCCCAGCCCAGAGAGAAGGGTGAACCTAGAGGGGCCGAGGGAAAGGCCAGCTGCCAAGTCCAGGGAGCTGACATCACTACAGGGCCTCTGGCACGGAACCCAGCGTGGAGGCCGAGTTGGGCTTCCCCCACCACCACAAGGGAAGGGGTCATGATGGGCCTGTGCCCTGCCCAGGCACGAGGGGGCACACCAGTCAAATCTTCCACGGGCAAGTCTGGAGGGAAGCGGCAGCTTTGCAAACATCAGTGCTGCCAAAAGGTTAGATTTGGGTATCTGAATCCTCTGGGGCGTCCAGCCCGTCTGTGCTCTGGGCCTCAGTTTCCCCATCTGTAACCTGGGAATAATAGCCCTGCCCTACCTCATGGTGAGGTTCTCAGATACTATGCGGTGGGGGACAGCAGGGGAGAGCCTCTGCAGGAACAACTGAATCAAGCAACCGCTGCTCCTGCTTCACAGGCAACCAGCTTGGAACTAGAGTGACTGTGTCAGTCAGAGGAGGCAGTGTGTTCTAGTGGTTAGAGCCAGCGCTCTGTTGTCAGGACCCCTGGCTTCTAGCCCAACAAGGATTTGTTGGGTGATCTTGGGGAGGGAATAAACAACAAGATCCTCAGAGGCTTAAATACCTCAGGGTGTGGGAGATGGTTCCACAAAATTTTCCAGGGTACCCCAGGGAGCTGCAGCTGTACAACACTCTGAATTTCAAACCCTCAAAGTCAAGAGCTCCCCTGAACTAGGCACAGGACCAGGAGCTGCCTGGAAACTCCCCTGGGTGTGGACAAGGGGGTGTTATTGCAGCAGCTGCTGCAGGCTGGCTGAAAGCGGTGGGGAAGGGGAGGGTGGCGATGCATAGGGCTAGGCTAGGACAGACAGAGGACAGACCTGTGCCGGAGCCTGCTCCTGCTGCAAACCAGCGGCAGAAACCCCATCTGGCATCACTGGGGCAGCACAGGAGCCTGAACCCCTCAGACGCTGTTAGCTGTTGGTTGGAGCAGAACCAAATTCATTGCAAAGGGGGTGGGGGGGGACCCCCACTGTAAAAAGATGTTGGGCCCATCCTCTGAGGCATGTGGGATCATGCGGCCCCTAAATTATTATGTGCCTCCCCTAGATTTTAATTCAGAGCCCTCACTCTGTCCCATCGCCCCTCACTGTCAGGCATGGGTCACCTCTGCCTGCTGGTGGAGATCATTGTCATACCATGGTCCCGCTAATTGTTTCCGCGCATGTGTGGAATACATTTTATTACATGCACGAGGGATCTGTGGATGTGCACCACCAATAGAAACGTGCTGCTGGCGGTGGGCAGTTGAGGACACTCTGCCAATCAGCTGGGTGGCACCTGAACCTCTCCTAGGCGGCCGCCCAAGTGCTCAGCTTACAGCAAACGCTGGTGTCACGCAGGATGCCCTGCTGTGAGTGAATGGAGGTGTTGGCTCTTTGGCTTTAAATGTTACAGGTGAACTCTAGATGGGCCAGTGCTGTGAATGACAAGCAGCCTGTGGTCTGCCCAGAGTCACCTGCCTTGCAGCCTTTCACAACCCCCACTTATGCGCTTGTTTCATCTGCTCTGCGAAATCCACAGCCGCCCCTCTAGCAGCTGCACCTGAGTTTGACAACTGGGGATCCTATTGGCCCCATGCAAACACAGCCCGGATGGTTCGGCACTAGTGCAGATGGGGCCATGAAATGGTTCAACTGGCCCTCCCCCCCTGCCATCCCAGGATGCGGTCTGGACACCAGCCAGAGCCCTCTGCAGAACCCCCCGCCCCCAAGGGTGCAGCTGCTGAGGTGGGAAGGGCAGTGTGAGTGAGTCTGGGGTGTGAACCTTTACACCATTCAGAGCAGCTAGTTTGGGGGTTTTGGCACTGGGAAACGTTCCCAAAAGGGAAGCAAAAATTGCTGGGGGGCTCAGAACGGCAGCCAGGCGGAGAGAGGTTGAAAAGACTGGGAGTTTGCAAGCTAGAAAAACGGCGACTAAGGGGGATATGAGAGAGGTTCATTAACGTCATGCCTGGGGTGGAGAAAGTGAATAAGGAGAAGCCGTTTATGTGTTCCCCTAACATAAGAACTAGGGGTCACCACATGAAGTTTACGGGTAGCAGGTTTAGAACTAGCAAAAGGACGTTTTTCTTCACACGGTGCATGGTGGGACTGTGGAGCTCCTCGCCGGGGAGCTCGTAAAGACAAAAAAAGAACTAGATAGATTCATGGAAGGTAGGTCCATTGATGGCCATTAGCAGGGTAGGTGGGAATGATGTCCCTGGCCTCTCTTTGTCAGAGGTTGGAAATGGCTGTCAGGAGAGGGATCGCGTTAGCAATTCCCTGTTCTGTTCACTCCCTCTGGAGCATCTGGCATTGGCCACTGTCAGAAGACAGGACACTGGGCTAGATGGACCTGTGGTCTGACCCAGTGAGGCTGTTCTTATGTCCTTATGCGTATTTACTGCTGGGCTTGAAATGATCTGTTCCATTCTCTAGCCTTTACCCAAAGCCCTTATGTTAAAACACAGTCACCAGCCAGGACTGTGACACCCTGACTAGCCAGTGGAGGTGTAGCCAGGGAGCTCTGCAGGGCAGGTGCCCTTTGTTTTTGTTTGTACAGCCCCTTGCACAGTGGAGTCGGCTGCAATAGCTGACACTAAATAATGAAGCCCCACTTCCTGGGCAGGTCACTGGATAAAACGCTCAGCAACCCCCCTGCATTCCCATCCAACCAACCACCCCTCAGCAGCCGATTGGGTGATTCTAAAGCCCTGTGGCTGGAACTGACCATTCAGGCTGGCAGGAGGACTGTAGCCTGTCAGCTCCTCTCGCACAAGGTGGAGGCAGGGTTTTGTAGCACGGCCAAAGCCAGAGTTCAAGCACCGTGAGTTCCGGGAACTGAAAGAACATTCATAACCTGCCAGCACTTGTGCGGCTCCAGCTGAAGTCACTGTTGGCAGCGAGTGACTGGCAGTGACTGCTAATTATAAGTGGTATGTACACACACAAGCTCACATGTACAGCCAAGCTGGCGGGTCCTCCTCCGGTAATGTAATGTAACTGCTGATCTTTTCACAAGGGAGGCAAGGTTGTTTAGGGTCAGGGTTCTGGGGTTCTCTTCCCCCAGCTTTGCTCGTCCATCTATGGTTAAATGCCAGGGGTAGAATAAATTTTGCTATGTGCACCAAGGCATGTGTGGATGTGCACCACCAATAGAAACACAGGCTGCCAGCTGTGCGCGCTCTGCTGATCAGCTGGGCGGCACCTGAATCTCTCCTGGGCGGCCACCCAAGTGCTCAGCTTCCAAGGATCACCGATCACTCATACTGGAGCAAAAGACGTCCTCTCTGTAAAATGGGGTGAATGAGATCCCCTGTTCAGGGGGGATCTATGAGGGTCTGGGGATCCCCAGTTGTAAGGTCGGACCCTGGGGTGGAAGAAGAATGACACTTACAAGGTGAATGGGAGAGGGTGGTCCTGGCTCTAGTATCATTTTGTCATTAATTGTAATTAGAGCTTATCTAAGGAGTTGAATAATTCCATCATTCATCAGTCAGTCCTGGTGGGGGTAACGGCGTTGGAACACAGCTGACTTGGTGGGACTCTCCCTGGACCAACACCTGAGCAGCACTGACCCTTCGCCAGCTGCTGCTCATTTCCCCAGAGTCCCTCTAGTCATTCAAATACTCCTAGTGACAAAAACTAATTCACTGGGGAAGGCCGTGCCTGCCGGCTCCTGCAGACGACACACACGGGTGAAGGAGCATACAGTCTACCCCCCCCAAGATGCAGCTTGCAACCAAAAGAGGGTGTGCTGAGCTATATGAATAAGCAGCTGAACAACTGCTGGGAGGTAGAGCCCAAGCCAGCTTCCATGGCTAGGCTCTGCCACAGACCAGACACAGAGACTGTAAACTGGGAGCTCTGGATGGGAATCCTCGGCCAAGGGCCTCTCAGCTGCCCCTTTCCTGGGTGCCTAAAGGGACTTATTTATCTTATTTTTGCTCCCTCTGGTCCATTCTTTACAGCAGTGATGGCAACCTCGGCTAGCGAGTGGGGTACATGAGCGGCCCTCCTCCATCTCAGTGGGCCGCAAGGTTGTCATAACCAAGACAGCCTCCTGGCAGAGGGGAGCTGGGCTACGGGCACTGGCGTACCGAGAATTTGCAGGGTGTGCCGACGGAACTGGAGCAGCACTTGGACTGGCTGCAGAGGGAGTGCACAGCTCTTGCAACGCTGTGTGCAATCTGCAGGCATCTCACTTCACATGCCCTCGCTGGACGTGTGGGTCACATTAGTAATGCCGGTAGGAAACAAAATACATGGACGGAGATGGCAGAATCAGGGCCCGGGAGGAGAACCCCAGTGGGGCCCATAGGCTGCAGGTTGCCTGCCCTGGGCTTCCCAGCGAACTTATAGATGACGGAGATGTGGCAAAAATTTTCCAGCAGATGCAAATTGCGGCAGAGCGTTAAGTCTGCAGCTGCGGACAAAGAGCTTCAAAGGGCTCTCGCGAAACTGGGGGAGTGGACCACAAAATGGCAGGCAACATTCGATGTTGCCACAGCACTGGTGGGGTCACCCTACTCCCAGCGGCAGTGGGAGCTGCGGGCAGCAGAGCTGGAAATGTGCGCAGCAGATTGCTGGTTCACTCAGCTGCCCCCAGCTCCTGCTGCCACAGTAAGTGCAGTGGCCTCACCCCTGCTGCAGGCCTCAGGCCTCCCAGGTAATCCCCCAGGCCCCATGGATGAGGTTGGAGTTAACATCAGTATGGGAAACTGTCCCATCCATACGACGGTTGGGACAGCCTTTTCCGGGCCCCTCCAAAGCACAGGGCCCAGGGCAGCCACCCTGAACCCTCCAATGGCTGGCTCCAGCCCCTAATAATTGGGATGGTCCTGATAACATTAGAATACCAGAGAATTCTAACCTCTGGAGATGAGAGTCCAGCCCCCTGCCCAAAGCAGGACCAACCCCAACTAAATCATCCCAGCCAGGGCTTTGTCAAGCCGGGACTTAAAAACCTCTAGGGGTGGAGATTTCACCACCTCCCTAGGTAACACATTCCAGTGCTTCATCTCCCTCCGGGTGAAACAGTTTTTCCTAATATCCAATCCACTGCAACTTGACACCATTGCTTCTTGTTCTGCCAGCCATCACTCCTGAGAACAGTCTCTCTCCATCCTCTTTAGAGCCCCCTTTCAGGAAGCTGAAGGCTGCTATCAAATTACCCCGTCTTCTCTCCTAAAAAACTAAATAAGCCCAAAGCTGTCAGCCTCCTCTCATAGGTCATATGCTCCAGCCCCTTAATCATTTTCATTGCCCTCTGCTGAACCCGCTCCAATGCATCCACATCCTGAAGGGTCCCAGAACTGGGCACAATACTCCAGATGTGGCCTCACCAGTGCTGAATAGAGGGGAACAACCGCTTCTCTAGATCTGCTGGAAATGCTTCTCCTAATGCAGCCCCATATGCCGTTAGCTCTCTAGGCTACAAGGGCACATTCTTGACTTATATCCAGCCTCTCATCCACTGTAATCCCCAGGCCTTTTTGTGCTGCACTGTTACTTAGCCAGTTGGTCCCCAGACTATAACCACGCTTGGGATTCTTCTGTCCCAAGTGCAGGACTCTGCATTTCTCCTTGTTGAACCTCATCAAATTTCTTTTGGCCCAATCCTCCAAATTGTCTAGGTCACTTTGGACGCCATCCCTACCCTCCAATGTATCTACCTGATCCTCTTCCTTGGTGCCTCTGCAAATTTGCTGAGGGGGCAATCCATCCCCTCATCCAGGTCATTAGTAAAGATGTTGAACAGTATTGGCCCTAGAACTGATCCTTGGGGCACCCCACTTGAAACCGACTGCCAACCAGACATTGAGTCATTGACCAATACCTGTTTGGCCTGTCCACCAAGCCAGCTTTCTGTCCACCTTACAGTCCATGTATCCAACCCATACTGCCTTAACTTATGGACAAGACTGTTGTGGGAGACTGTATCAAAAGCTTTGCTAAAGTCAAGGTCACCCGAGAGAGAGTGAGAGAGAGAGAGAGAGAGGTATATTTTCTACTCGGAGTTGTATTGGTTGTCTTGGGACAGCAGATGGAGCTGCTGTGTAAAACTGGGGTGGGGGCGGGTCAGAGGGGAGGGGTTCAAGCTCCGCCCACTAAATAAGCTCCACCCACACCAGTCACCAAAGTGAGGCCACACTCATAATAGAGTCTAGAGGCAGATATCACACGTGTCATTGTTGCCATTGGGGGTTGACAGTGTCCAGCCAGGCATGCTGCTAGGTCCCTGGGGCTCAGCTCCTTCCCTCATGCACATTACCGACTTGGGTCACCACACAAGACGCCGCTCGCCCTAGCTGGTCCTGATCTTCCTCCCTCCCCCTGCTCTCGCACCAGGGACAGAAGAGCAAACCGGGCTGAGGGTTAACTTCTCGTCACGATTCACACCTGCGCTCTGGAGAACAAAGCTGGGCTCAGAGTGGTGGTGGGAGGGCGAATGGGTGCGTGCCAGCCGTTCCTGCAGGCTTGCTACGAGGCCTGAAAGCTAAAGGTTATCTGGCTCAATGGAACATGTAGGAGGTCTCTGCAGAGCTCTCAGCTGCTTTTAAGGCCAAATCCTGCTCCCTTATGCAGTGTGAAAGACAAGGCCTAGCGCCTTGCCGGCATGCCGAGGACTGCAGCTTTGCGTGGCCTTCACAGAGGGGACTTCCACCTTCCCCCCCCCGGTGAAGGCTCCTTGCCTGGGTAAGGCAAAGAGGATGAAGCGTTCTGGGGCTGAGCTCCGGGGTTAATCTAGTGGGGGGAGCGCAGTGCCATGCAGCAAAACAGCCCCCGGTTACTGTGTCCTCACTGGGCCCCTTCCGGGGTACAGCCTGGACTGCTTGCAGCTGCCCTGAGCTGCTTTATGACTCTTCTCTGGTCAGTTTTGCGAGAACGTGTCTGTCCGTTGGCACCCGGAGGGGAGGCGTGTGAAAGCTGTGAGCCCTGAGGGGTTATTTTACGTCCTCCTTGCCAGGCGAAAGGGGTCTCAGCCTGAGAGAAAGTGGGACCCAAGCTCTAATTTAAAGCGCTGGCCAGATTGGCTGGGCTGGGGCTGGGGCTGGGACTGAAAGCTTCAGACTAGGGGCAGAGGGTTTCGTGCATGGACAGGAGGCAAGGGAAGGTGATGTCCGATTTAGCGCAGCAGAGAGACGTATTGTGAACGCCTCACGCTCCCCTCAGAGGCTACAGCCGCAACCAGCTCTACTGAGTTGTTAGAGAGAATCATAGAATAGTAGAACTGGAAGGGACCTCAGGAGGTCATTGAGTCCTGTCCCCTGCCCTCATGGCAGGACCAAGCACCGTCTAGTCCATTCCTGATAGACGTCTGTCTAACCTGCTCTTAAATATCTCCAGCGATGGAGATTCCACAACCTTCCCCAGGCAATTTATTCCAGTCCTTAACCACCCAAACACTTAGGAAGCTTTTCCCTCCCTTGCTGCAGTTTAAGCCCATTGTTTTTTGCCCTATTCTCAGAGGCCAAGGGGAATAATTTTTCTCCCTCCTCCTCCAACCCTCTTTTATGTAGACAGAGCAGCTCTTTATTTTGCACTTTGATTTTAAACTCCAGCAGTGAATGGGCCCCACTTGGCAGGTGAACCTCAGCCTACGGGGTCACGCACACTCCACCAATGGGCAAATTCACTCTGGTTCCAATGCAGGAGGCAAATCCAGGGTCGAGTCGGCCCTGCAGGTCTCAGCCAGTGCCAAGTCCTCATTTCTTCCTTTATGCTGCAGTCTGCCCCGTCGCCCCCTTTTCTCTTTGGCCAACACACCTGCATTAGCCTGATTAACTCTCCCTTGGCTCAGATCTCTGAATCTAATCACCATCCATCTGCCTCCTGGGGCTACTTAGGCATTGGCAGCTCCAACCTGGGCACTTGTGCTTTTACCGAAAAGGGCCTTTTAAAAAAAAAAAAATTACAGCTGCTTTGCCAGCACAAAAGGATCCTGGGCCCACAGCTTGTTTGCCGTGTTTGCCCTGGACCCATCAGCAAGGGCCTTTTGTCACAGAACAAGCAGGGGAGAAATTGACCACGTCTTTTGGTGAATGTTGATTGGATGCTACTGGCCATTCTGTATGAATGGTCCACACACGCACATATTGTGCTGGGCAGGGGCGGATTAAGAACAGGTGGGCCCTGGAACAACACAGTCACAGGCCACCCTCCACCCTGATGTATTCAAATATTAATTAATCTCTATTTATTTTTAAAAATCTATTCATGCTTATTATTACTCATGATGCACAATACAGTTACCCTTATTTAATTTTAAAATAAGACTGGCATGACATGTTTCTTAGGTTCCATTAAAGCAAATTGTTTAAAGCAAATGAACTTGGGCCCCTCCTGCCTGGGGGCCCTGGGGCAACTGCCCCTTTTGCCCTTCTGTTAATTCGCCACTGGTTATGGGAGGTAGTGCTCCTACACTGGCGGAAGAAATTTTCTCTGTCCGTACCTGCTGCATTTATACACTGCCTGGGGTGGGGTTATGCTGGCAGGTGCTGTGTAGATTTAGCGGTGTTCCTACAGCACTGGGTGGACCTTTTATAAGCTAAAACTTAATTACTAGGAAAGGCTGCAGGATCTCTCTCACTTAACCTTTCCCCCTCGCCCATTGCTCAGTCACAGCTGATGCCCATTCCCTCTGCACAATGCGGTTTGCTGCCATACAGATACGTAATAACTCCCATGGTTTCTTTGGCCCTGAAGGATCTGAAAAACCTTTGCCAAATGATGACCAAATCCTGTAATCCTTATTCAGGCAATTCTGTCATTGGAGTCACCAGAAGTTTTGCCCAAGATTAAAAATTCGCTTTGCCCACCACCAAAATGCAGCCACTTCTGGGGTGGAACATGGCAGCACACACCAAGGATATGTATTTTGTTAATCATATATATAGTGCTTTATCCTAAAAGCATGAGCCAGTCCCACTCCTGAGGTGTGTACAGTCTAAATAAGGGTATGTCTATGCTTACCGGGGAGTTGGCATGCCACGACTGATCGATCGATTGATCCCCAAATAATCAAAATTTATTCCGAAATAGTGCATCCGCACACAATAGAGCCTATTTCAGATATAAAAAGATAGGCAATTGCCACCAGTGTTCTATGTCTACACAGCAGTATTATTTTGGAATAAACTATTCCAGAATAGTTTATTTCAAAATAACCCTTATTCCCTGTGTCTACAGCCCCTATTCTGAAATATCTATTTTGGAACAGGCACTATTCCTTGCAGAGTGAGGCTTACCAAAATTGAAATAAGCTGTACGCTATTTCAAAATAGTGGTTTTGCTGTGTGACCACTCGCAAAATGCTTTTGGAATAGCAGCTGGTATTTTGAAATAACTTTGCTGTGTAGACACACCCTAAGAGAGTTTGCAGTTGGTTTTAAAGAGGCCACCTCTGCTCTCTGCGACCATCTCATGGAGAGACGCTCATGTCCAGAAAGCTGCAGAGGGGATTTACCGACCTTGCTCCTCTCTGAAAATATGGGACAAAACGGACACTTTTCAGCTGTACATCCAGCCAAACACTGCTCCTGCGGTGCGCCAGGCTCTGCCCACAGTAGCCTTCTGATGCTGAACTTACTCCAGTGTAACAGACATCAGGATCTGGGCCACGCCGTCCTCTAGCTGGTAGAGAAAGACAGCATTAGGAAGCCCTATGCGTGCCAGACCTTATTCCACCAATGACACTCTCCTCGTCGTCAGGCGCACCAAAGGCGATGGCTCCCATTCCAATGAATTCTTGTCCTCCCACTGCTTCCAAGCAACTCCCCCACCACCCTGATGAATGTTCTTCCCCTTTTAAATCATCCCTTGCTTTGTAGCCTACATTTTAATGCAAGTGCTGGCACCATGCCACAGGGGCACTCAAGGGAGATTGTATTCCTTGGCCTGCTGGAGAGCCACACGGCATCCCTGAAAAGGGAGGCTGGCTGCCCCAGGCAGCTAGGAGGAAGCCACGCCTCTGGGCTGGAGAGCCAGCGGGTGCGGAACAGCTGCCTCCGCCTTGCCCAGGCCTCTGTGGCGGTTGCAAGACAGAAATGCTGAAATCCCCAGGGGTGTTCAGCTCATAATGGTCTCCCACGCTACGGTATCCTCACCCGCCTGGCGCAAGCGCTGTTAAAAGTCGCTTGTCCTTGAGCGTGAGGGCACCAGGCCCTGTGCTCCAGCCACAGGCAGATGTGACTCATTGATCACATAGAAGAGAAGGGACACAGCGTAGAACAGACGTAGCAGCACAGAAATCAGGAGCAGGCAATGCAGTCTGTTCTGGGGAAGACAGGTTGTTTCTTAACTGGGACTCAGGGGACCTGGGTTTGAATCCTAGCTCTACACTGACCTGCTGGAGGACCATGGGCAAGTCCCTGCTTCTGCTGTGTGTCTCAGTTTTCCCCTCTGCACAATGGAGTTAATAATACTGACCTCCTTTGTAATGCCCTAGGCGACCTAGGGGTGAAGAGCTAGGTAATATTGTTATTCCCATACACAGAGGGGACTCACAGGGTAACTGTCTTGTCCAAGGTCACACAGCCAGTCAGTGGCAAAGCCAGGAAATGAACCCACATTTCCCCAGCCCTAGGATTGGGCCCTAACCAGTGAGTCATGCTATCTTTCTCATATGGGCGTGCTTCTCCATGCACCTTCCAGCTGGTGGCCGATGCAGCAGCCCTTCAAGTCTGGAGCTCTTAAGGCTTCAGCATCAGATCCTGGCCAGGTTTGTGTCCAAGGGCTCAGTCCCGTGGACAGCAGGGGAGCAAATATCTGCCCCTCTCCTTCTGAAGCAGCTGGTTCCTTTGCAGACAGTTCTTGCTGACGTGTCTGCATGGGTGGGATGGCTAATGGCTGACCATTTCTGCTCTTGACTCTTCTTTTTCCACAGTGGGCCATGAGCTGCAATACAGACAGCAGGGCTGGTGAGAGCCCTTGGACACTGGGGAGCAAACCTGGAACCACTTTGCCGTGACTGGAGCTGGCTGTGCAGAGAAACACCTGCCAGGGAGATGATTAAAGGCATGTGCATCTTCTTGGGGGTGGCAGATGGGTGGGTGGAAAGGTGGGTTGGAATTAAACAGCCCAAGGTGCCTTTCTCCAGCCAGTGTTTCCCAAATGGTGTTCCATGGAACCCCGGGGTTCTGCAAAGTGCAAATAAGGGTTTTGCGAGAAAATGATCAGGGATCAGCAAGCAGGAGTCATTTGAGGCTCCAGATGCTGCTGCCGCTGACTCCCCTGCAGCTCTCTGCCCTGCTCCTGCTGGAACAATAGAATCGAATAGGTTTAAAGGTTAGCAGGGCAGCGGGAGGGATCCGGCCATTAAACCAACTGAATTTTGTTCCATTATTTCAGCAGCAGCAGGGCAAGGGGAGCCAATGGCTATCCGGAAGGGGAGCCGGACGGGGCCGGCGGTTCCTGTGTGGTCCTCACATTTCATTAGCTGCAACCGGCCTCTTGCGTTGCCACAGGGCGGCCAATGAAATCCGGCCCTCGGGACTAGAGTCGGAGGAGCAGCAGTGGCTAAGGTAGGTTCATCTGCCATGTTGGGTGAGGTAAAGCGAGGAGCTAACTCAGGCGGAGTTTGTTCAGGCAGGGTTAGGCTGCAAGCCCCTGTGGGTGGATGGGTTAGTCCCAGGGGTGGGTTCGGGGCTGAGAGGAGATAAGCCTGGAGATGGGAGGGCAGGTTTGGGGCTGGGAGGGTTAAGCTTGGAGATGGGGGGCGGGTTTGGGGCTGAGAGGGGTTAACCCATATAAGACAGTTATTAGGGGTCCTGCAAAATTCTTTCAAGTTTAAAAGGGCTCCGTGGCCAGATAAAATTGGGAACCATGGCTCTGGGCTGTCACGTCCCTTGTGGCCGGGGCATGTGGCTGATGGGCTGGCTGGCGTGGAAGAGACCCAGGTTCAACTCTGTGCCCTGCTGCTGTTTCCTTGTAGCCTCACACCCGGTAGTGGAAGGCTGGGACAATGCCAGCTGGAGAGGACCTTTTATCACTCCCAGCAGCTAAACCTCCTGCCATGGGAGTGGGGCATTTCTGCTGTCAAAGAGTGTCTGTCTCTGTACCGACCCCTGTGAGGAAGTGGGTGTGTGAGGATTTGATTCCCCTAGTTAAGTTGCATGTGTTTCCTACTGTCCAGGAGCAACAGGTGGGTGCCTTGGTTTCCCTATGCACAGCATCACTGCACAGCGATGAAGGGAGTTGCAGTGTGATGATTTCTCACATGTAGACCAGGCCTTCCTGGCTCTTTGTAACCTAGGCAACCAGGTGACACCCTTCTCCCCCAGGAAACAGGACAAATAAAGGAGAAGGGGCCTGGCTGGTTTGAATTGGAACTGGGCAGTTGAATGTGGAGTCTCTTCTGGCTGGAGAGGGAGGAAGGAGGGCCAGGGCCCCGGTTCAGGGACCCCCTCTGGGCCCCTCTCCCTAGCATGGGTTATATTGACAGCTTCTGGTTTCTGTGCTGACAAGTTTGTTCTCCACTGTGTCCCTGTTGCATAAGAAACCCTCTGTCCTATCAGCTGAATGAGTCTCACATCTGGGGTGCAGGGTCTGGTGACCCCACACTCCATGGCAACCCCTTGGTCCGGGAAGCCAGCCTCTGCCAGGGAAGGGACAAAGACAGGTTGTCTGAGTCTGTTGCACCTTGCCGTGGCAGATACTAGACGGGGCTATTCTGCATTGTCCCCAGAACCAGCAGCACCCCGGTCTAGGCCCGCACAACTGCTGCATCCTGGGTGGGCTGGGTTGGGTATTTCCAGGTGTATTTCATTCCCACTGGATCTGAGCACAAACCAGCAAAAGGCCCTAGTCCTGTCGGTTGTCTTCATGGCAGCTGCAGGGGTAATTCCCACACTTCCCCACTCAGTTCCCCAGCCCTCACAGCCGGGATTCAGCCTCAGATCACTCACTTGCTTGACCATATCCTGGTTAGCCTTGGCTGAAGATGAAAGGAGCTGGATCACCTGTCCCTGGAGAGAGCTCCCCTGCTGGATCAGGCCCCGTTCATAAATCCCTCGCTTGCAAGGCGCTTGGTACAACACAGACAGTGCACAAAACCCATCAGTGCTTCAGGAATTTATGCTCTGAAACCTTCAAAACTTGTCCAACACCTTTTGGACTAGACAAGATCCCTGCGGCTTCCTCTGTTCTAAGAATAAAACAAAACATCCCAGGGCCAGTGAATTTTTAGACTGACCTTCCAGTACTGAACTTGACCCATTGTACTCCACCTGAAATGCTAACCGGGACTGCCAAAGTTAAGGGGGAAAAAAACAAAATGCAGCCAGCGGCGTGAGTGAGAGTCACAAACAGACTTTAAATCACATTGCCGGTGGGAGCCTCTGATGTTGGTTAGCTGAAGTCCTCCAGGCAGCAAAGGTTTCTCAGCCATCGTGTGATCTAGCATCGTGTTTCCTAAACTTTTTGAGGCCACAGAGCACCACGCAATAATAGTTTTTATGCGGAACGCCTATGAACATTTTCTTCAAGAAAAATAATTGTTGTCAGACCGAAAAAACAAACAAACAAAAAAACACAAAACCCACAGCAATGTAAACAGCACAATCAATATGAAGCAATTTAATCCGGTATCATAGCACTGAAGAAGTAACCTTGTATCTGGTTTTAATAACAGCAAATAGAGACCATCAGTGTATGATATCAAAAAAGTGCCAGATGCTCACAGCACGCCTACAGTTTGCTCACAGCACACCAGGGTTGCACAGAGGGTAGTTTAAGAAGCACTGCTCTAGCAGGAAGCTGGCTGGTTGGGGTCTTGGGAAGCTGGGTTCTGGTCCTGGCTCTGAAACTGACAGGGATGCTGGAACAGTTTTTATAGTGGGGGAACTGAGAGTTGTTGAACCAAACTGGAAACCCTGCCAGCCAGGGGGTGATGCGGCATCCCTGGAACACCTAGTGCTGTGCTGTGTGACCTTGGACAAGTCCCTTCTGTCTCTCTGGTTCCCCGATGCGTACCACTGCGAATCTCATCCGTTAGGTGAACTGAGGTCAAGGGTTTGCAGACGTATTAGGTGTTATGGAGGAATTGTGACATCTGAAGCACTCCTGCAGGGAGAGCAAGTCAGACACTGGCCCTCTCCCCTACCAGATGGGCAGATGGGGAGGCAAATTGAGGCAACATTCAATAAGGGATCCTTGGGAGACAGTGCAGTGACGTGCCCTGGCCGAATACTATGGTGGTGGTCACCAAGGGAAAGAACAAGGAGCCAGACACTCAAGCCGAGTTAGGTTTGTGAAGCTGTTCTGATCCACACAAGCTGAGGGTTTAGCCCATAGATAAACGGGCCGGCTGCGTGACTCTCCAGGGGCACCCATGGGCCAGATGCCGTCTAGCTGCAGATCTGCTTTAGTTCTCTAACTGGGGGATGTTCTCGTTTTGCAGGAAGCCGGTAAGATGGTGGCTGGGCCTTTCCTAGACTCTCCCTTCTCTCGGGTGTGTTGGCTTCTCGTGTTCTTCATTACCCTGGAGGTTCTCCTGACGGGATCCAGCTGGAGCTGCCCTTCCAGGTGCAACTGTTCCTCCCAGGACCGGTCTGTCTTCTGCATCCGCCAGCATCTGACCACCGTGCCGGGGGGAATCCCCCCAGACGCCGAGCTCCTGGACCTCAGCAAGAACCGGCTCCGGACCTTGCAGCAGGGCATGTTCTCTCGCCTTCAGCCCTTAAAGGAGCTGGACCTGAGTGAGAATATCATCTCCAATATCGAGCCCGGAGCCTTTAACAGTCTAAAGAAGTTGATGATCCTGAGGCTGAAGAGTAACCAGCTGAAAATCGTCCCACCTGGAATCTTCACGGGCCTCCCGAACCTCACTGTCCTCGACATCAGCGAGAACAAGATTGTCATCTTCCTGGACCACTCCTTCAAAGACCTGTTCAACCTGAGGCGGCTGGAAGCTGGGGACAACCACCTGGTCTTCATCTCTCCGCAAGCCTTTAGTGGGCTGGTCCGCCTGCAGCAGCTCACCCTGGAGAAGTGCAACCTGACAGGCGTCCCCCAGCTCGCCCTAGCCCAGCTTCAAAACCTGGTGGAGCTCCGCTTCAGAGTGCTGAATATCAGCGTCCTGCACAACTACGCCTTCCAGCGGCTGCACCGCTTAAACCTGCTGGAGATCAACCGCTGGCCTTTCCTGACGATGCTGGAGCCCCGCAGCCTCTTCGGCCTGAACTTGACCTCCTTGTCCATCACCAAGTGCAACCTCAGTACTGTCCCTTATGAGGCGCTCCGGCATTTAGTGTATCTCCGCTACCTAGACCTCTCGCACAACCCCATCTCGATGATCCATGGGAAGCGGTTGAGAGACCTGTTGCACCTTCAGGAATTCCACCTCACTGGAGGTCGCCTGGCCACCATCGCCACAAGTGCCTTCCAAGGACTCAACTACTTCCGGCTGCTCAATGTCTCCGGTAACGCCCTGAGGACCTTGGAGGAAGGGGTCTTCCACTCAGTGGGGAACCTGGAAATCCTGCGGCTAGATAGGAACCCCTTGGCCTGTGACTGCCGGCTCCTGTGGATTATCCGGCGGCGGCGGAGGCTCAACTTTGGAGGGCAGCAGCCCACCTGTGCCAGCCCGACGATGGTCAAAGGGAAAGTCTTCAAGGACTTCTCCGACGTCCTCCTGCCCAGTCACTTCACCTGCAGGAAGTCTAAGATCCCAGACAAGACCCCTCGGCAGGTGAGCGTGGAAGAAGGGGGCAAAGCCACCCTGAGCTGTAAGGGTGAGGGGGATCCCCATCCCACCATCTACTGGGTCTCGCCTCATAACATCCGCCTGGACTCCAGACACAAGGGGCGGATGAGGGTCCTGGCAGACGGGACCTTGGTGATTGACTATGCCCTCGTTCAGGACAGCGGCGCCTACCAGTGCGTCGCTAGCAACGTGGCAGGGAACGACACTTTGATGGTGCATCTTCGTGTGAGCAACCCCTACGCCCAGTTCAGCAATGACTCCTTCCCGTTCTTCAACAGCAGCATCTTCAACAGCTCAGAGGCCTTCCAGACTCCCCTCATCAACGTGGGCACGCTGGTGGGAGTCCTGGCCATGGGCTTCCTGCCATTCCTCAGCTCGGTCACTGTCTGCTTCATCTTCATCTTCTTCTGGAGCAAGAGCAAAGGGAAGGTTAAGCATCATGCGACCTTCGAATTCGTCCCTCACTACCCCCAGGAGTCCTGGAACAAGCCACGCAGCAGTGGCAGTGGCAGCAAGTTTGCCATGAAACTCATGTGAGGAGAGGGCCCTTTTCTCTGGCTATTGCTTTGTAAACGCGGGAAAGAAGGAAAGTGAAAAAGGCAGAGAACTGATGCAGTCTTTGTGAGCTGCTGAGGCCAGGCCCACGCTCCACCAGTGTAGCAGCGCCAGTGGCCAGGGAGTCTCATGGTCAGCACAAAGCGGAAATCACTTCCAACGAGCTTTTTGGCTGTCAGCTTATCTGGACCTAGTGATGATGCTGCAGATTCGGTGCTAAGGCAGATGCTGGAGCAGTTATGGACGCGGTGGTGCAGAGACTGGACTGTAACCCCCCTTCACCACTAGGTCACCTGTTCTAACCTGGCCTGGAGAGTTAGGTCCCTCTGGGGAAGAAACTGACAGTCTCCAGGGACAGGTGTCACATCTCAATAACTGCTGAGTGGCAGCGGTGGAAGAGCTGTGGGGCTTATCCACCAAGCGGTCAGGTTTGAGGTGCATTGGTTGGGTAGCCTAAGGGAAATGCCAACATCCTACCACTGTGGAGAGAGGAAGTGCCCTGTGGTAGAGAAGGAAGGATGCTGTGGGCTTTTATAAGATCCTCGCTCCTTGCACTGGAGCAGAAACGTGGGAGAAATGATTAAGACCATCAGAGTGGGGCAACGTATCAGGGGCTTCGGCAGCTCTGCTAAAATAACGGCGGTAGATGGGGAATAGTTAAAAACAGGAAGTGTCCTCGCCAGGCCTGGAGTCATCTTTGTCCCTGAAATCACTCAGAACCTTAATGGCCTGTGCTGGGGAGAGATAAAATGTTCATCACCCTCCCCCTCCTTTTACAACCTCTCAGTCTGCAGTGAATTATTAATGTCAGGCAAAAAAACAAGCGTGCTGCTGAATGCATTCTGTTAAAACCCCTGGGGTTGGAAGTCTGGGCTAACACAAACCAGATGATTGAAAATAATAAATAATACTAAGTACTTCTATAGGGATGGTTATTGAGAGTTACCCCATCACCATAACTCTGTGATGCAGGTAAATCACATGATCCCTGTGATACAGATTGGGAAACTGAGGCACAGAGCTGCGCAGCATTGTGTTCTCTGCTTTTATGCTACAACCCTATGAACAAGGCAGGCACAGCTGGGGCCTAAATAACTGCGCTCAGTCACTGTGCAGGAATGTGCCAGGCCTGGTTACATACAGTAAGTGGCTCCGGCTGGTTTTTGGCATGTCTCAGAACACTGTGAGTGCCACTAGAGGGTTCACAAGCTGTAGTATTAACATCCAAATGGGGAAAAGGAGGCATGGATCAGCCCGGTGGTCGCTCAGCTAAGTTGGGAATACACTAGACGGTGCAACCACCAGAAATACTTACGTGCCACCCCACGCTAACCACTATACCCCACTTCCCAAGAAACACAGCAGCCAGGGAGTAACTCACAGCCTAGAGAGCCAGGGACAAAGTGAAGCCCCTGAGTTTTGTAGGAATTATTTGCAAAGATATCGGCTCACAGGAGCTAAAGTGCTGGTGTCTCTGCTATCCGGTGGCTGGTTCCCTCCAGAGCTCCAAGGTCTGCCGCATTCTCTGCAGAGCTGCACCACCTGGGACAAGCTCAAGATGGGCTCGGGGTGCTGTCACTGTGCGGACACCATGTCAAGAGCATTGCCCTTGGGCAAGTGGTACCCACACTGCAGCGGCAGCTCTCCAGGCTCTCCACCCAGCAGAATCCAAACTGAGGACATCTATGGTCCATCACCCCTTCTATACTGATTTCCCACCTGGGTGCAGTAAACAGAAACTGCTCTGGAGTCCCGGGGCAAAGGAATTTCAGGCACAGATGATGTTAGGGGTATGACTCTGGAAGCTACTTTTGCTCAGGGTGGGATTTAGGCTCCCTTGAGACCTGGTATTGGCCACACACTGAGGTTGCTAAGTCAGCTCCTGGATTTGAGCTGAAAGGGGCCTGTTTTGGTGCAGGCTGGGGAGCTTGTGGTTTTACAGGCAGGTGTGATCCCTGCTGCCTGCAACTAGCCAGGTGCTTTGCATTAGAGACGTGTGTCCTGAAGAAGAAGAAACCCAGGTGACCTTTATTAGTATTGGTGGTTTATACACACACAGTCCCTTTAAAAACATAAGAACTGGGTTAAACCAAAGGTCCATGCCGTTGAGTAGCCTGTCTGCCAACAGTGGTCAATGCCAGGTGCCCAGAGGGAGTGAATCACACAGGTAATGATCAAGTGATCTCTCTCCTGCCATCCATCTCCATCCTCTGACAAACAGAGGTGAGGGACACCATTCCATACCCATCCTGGTTAATAGCCATCAATGGACCTAACCTCCATGAATTTATCTAGCTCTTTTTTTTTTTTTTAAAGCCCTGTTACAGTACTAGCCTTCACAGCCTCCTCTAGCAAGGAGTTCCATAAGTTGACTGTGAGCTTTCTGAAGAAGAACTTATTTTTATTTGTTTTAAACCTGCTGCTCATTGATTTCACTTGCTGGCCCCTAGTTCTCATACAGTATTATGGGAACAAGTAAATAACTTTTCCTTATTTGCTGTCTCCACGCCACTCATGATTTTATAGCCCTCTATCATATCCCCCCTTAGTCTCCTTTTTTTTTTTTCTAAACTCTGAAATCCTCCTCTCTCTAATCTCTTTTCATATGGGTCTCATTCCAAACCCCTCATCATTCTAGTTGCCCTTTTCTGAACCTTGTCCAATGGCAAAACCTCCTTTTTGAGGTGCTCAAGATGTGGGCATACGCTGGCTTTCGGTAAGGGCAATAAGATAGTCTCTATCCCTTTTTTAATGATTCCTGACATCCTGTTTGCTTTTTTGACTGCTGCTGCACACTGCCTAGATGTTTTCAGTGAACTATCCACGATGACTTCAAGCTCTCTTTCCTGATTAGTAGCAAAGCCATCCCCCACATGTTGTATGTTCTTTCCTACATGTAGCCCAGCCCCTTCACAGAAAGCCCTGGGCTTGGTCTGTCATGCTGCTCGTAGTCTTTGGTGCTACTTGGGAAATAAATCTCCCCTCAAGCCGTCTTTCTCAATTGCCTTTTTCCACTCCCTCCTTGGAGAAATTGGAGCACCGCTAAGGACCCTGAGAGATTTTGGCCCCTGCATTTTTACAGCAGCTTGGCTGAGGTTTGGATTTAACCCAGTAGCTTCCTAATTACATCTGGGGCATGCCAAATGGAGAGAGATTTCTGTCACCTGTGTGCTGGGGGTGGGGGCTCATTGTTTAAGAGGGAAATTGGCTCCTAGCCATGGCTGTGAGCACAGAGCAGGATTCACAAGAGGCCACAGACTAGGGTTCAGCAGCCCCCGGCACTCATGCTAAGAGTGGCACATGAGCTGATCTGCATCGGCACTCAAGGTAGGAGCTTAGTCCCTCCCCTCCTCTTTGCAGCTGGGGGCTTTAAACTGTGCTGCCTGTGGAGTAATAAGAGATCAACTAATGCTACCAACTGCCACCTGAATGGTAAAGTGCTGCAGATTCATTCATTTTTAATGTAGCTGTTGTAAGTAGAACTTTTAGTGACTTGAAAAAGTATCACTGGCTCTTTGCTGGTACATAGAGGTCCAAAGGTCATATTTGAGTACTCTGCCTTGGAAAGGTTGCTGACTCCTGCCTCAGACCATGGTTCTCAGTGGCTCTGTTCCTGCTCCAGTGATGGGGATGAAAGGCCAGGAGTAGCGCTGCAGTAGGTGTCAGCTTTAAGCTCCCTGTGCCCTGCCTGATCCCTGGTGTCAGTTAGAGCAGCCTCAGGGCTGCTCTGACATGTGCTGCTTCCACAGGTGAGAGAGGGCAGGGTGCAAAGTGAATAGCTGCAGCCCACAATGCGCCCATGACCTCTCTCACATGCTTCCTGTGCCAGGGCTGCAGGCCAGCTTGGCTCAAGGGACATGTCTGTAAACAGCCCTCATCCTCCTGTTTGAAATTCCCCAGCTGGATTCTCTCTCTACACCAGACCCAAATCCAGAAGCCCTTGAATTGAGGTGGGTGGTCAGGTATTCAGAGACAGTGTGCTGTCAGGACAGCTGTTCTGGACCCTCTTTCAGGAGCTTTGGCTCAGCTGAGGCATTAACTGTCATCCCCCCCCAACCTCTGTGAAAGGGGAAACTGAGGCACCGAGTTTGGCTTTAAAGTTATCCTGTAAGTCATTCAAACCAGGATGCCTGAGTTCCAGGCCTTTCCTCCTTCCATGCCTGGGAGTAGAACCCAGGAGTCCTGATTCCCAATCCCCCCTGCTCTAACCACTAGCCCCAAATCACATGCCATGGCTGGGATTGGACCCATGAGTCCTGCCTCTGCTTCTGCCTCCCCACACTCACCCCCACCCCTGTATGCTGTAGCAGCCATTCCCAGCAAGGAAGCAGCCAAGGAACAACTGTGCTGATTTCCAGGGGGAGTGAGGCGCTGCATGGTCCCCAGCATGTCCTTGGGGCAGGTGTGTTGGAGAAGACCTTGGCTCCCACAGCAGGGACTGCAGCATACCTGGCCAGGGGGGTCACTGCAGGAAGCAAGCTGTGACACACACCCCTCTTTTAGACCCTGGTGCAGCCCAAGTGCTTGACTGGTCCATGCCATGGTTGTAGGGGGAGTCTCATGTGGCCCTCTGGGCAGCTGGACCATCTCCATAGTTCTCCACCAGCATAAGTTCATGACTTTGCCTGGGCCAGGCCCTGATCAAAAGCCCACAGAAAACCAGGGAGCCTTTCACCAGGCCCAAAGCCACATGGCATGACTCTCACAAACAGCAGCTGGGACCGGCAGCAGCCAGTGTGGGTGGATGGCTGTAGCCCAGCAAAGGTTGGCCAAGCAGGCTGGGTTTTGGAGGGCTGGCCTGTAAGTGGGGTTAATCAACCTCCTTTGTCCATTTTCACTGCCGCACCCAACTTCCTACCCTGTTATCTCTCTCTCTGAAGATGCAGCTGCTGGCAGGTCTGCTGACTCTCAGGGGTGGGAGGGGGGCTTTCCTATGGGGATTGCCCAAGGCACTGGGCAAGGTTCCAAAGTTGATTGGGTGCCTTTGAAATTCCAGCCTTCAACAGGACACTCAATGCAATTTCCACGGCCAGCTCATTATCCAGTGGGTATAGGTGGGGAAACTGAGGCACAGAGTAGCCAGGTCATGCTTGAGCTCATACAGCAGGTCAGTAGCAGAGCTGGGATTAAACACCAGGTCTTCAGACTCCCTGCCCAGTAACCTCCCATTCGGCCACTGAAGGCAGCTTCTCTCCAGTTGTGTCTTAGCTGCACGCTCCAATATTTATTGTGAGCTAATATTTCTCTGCTCTTGTGTTCTTGTCAAGATCTGAACCATGGGACCTCCTCTTCCCTACCCTCCCACCCCGCTCCACCTATGGAGCTCAGCGGTGGGCTTCTGAGGGTTCTCCAAGTCTTTCACATGTACCAAGTAGAAGCAAAAAAGCCCTAGCAGAATTCTGCAATAGCTGCAGGAGGAAAGGTTGACAACTCAGGCTGCTCTTCCAGCCGAGGATCCCCGGTCATTTATAAGTGTATCTTCTCAGGCTGCAACCTGGGGTAGTTCATATTTCATAACTGAGGCATGGAGCAGGCAAGCAAGGTGTCTGTTTACACTGCAAGAGCTGGGAAGAGGAGCCAGGACTCCCCGACAGGGTTCCCGCTAACTTTTTCCATCCCATGGGTGGAATATATCTTATGTGCAGCAAGGCAAATGTGGATGTGTACTACTAGTAGAAACACAGGCTGCTGTGGGCAGTCTGCTAATCAGCTGTGCAGCACCTGAATCGCTCCTGGGTGGCTGCCCAAGCACTCAGCTTACAGGGAACACTGCTCCTACTCCTGTCCTTCACAGAGCCACTGCTCTAACCACTCCTACCCCCACCCACTCTTCTCCCAGAGCCAGGAATGGAACCCAGGGCATTTGGCTCCCAAGATCCTGCTCCAACCACTAGCCAATATTCTCATTGAAATGAGCTATGAGATGAGGGGCACAAAGACAGATGGGGACATTCCCCTGCAGCTGGGAAGCAGGCACCAGAGCCACGCATGGGACTGCCACCCTATATCATTCGACCTACTAGGGAAGATGCACTGGCCATAGAGTAGGGGACACACCCAAACCAGGTAGTGGGTAAATATGGTGGACTTCTTTCGCAGGGATTAGACTTTACCTCTCGCGTGTAGCTGCCCAGCTCAATGGCAGTTCTCCAGCTATGACACCCACACAGTGAGCTAGGCAACTGGCAGTATCTACAGTATTGGGTCTGAAATCTAGCACACACAAGAGAAATTTACTTGTAATAATTTCCTGTAGAGTCATGGGCCTTATTCAACTCCTTGTTTTAAAAAAAAAAAAAAAAAAAAAAGCCCACTAGAACGGTTGTTAATAATTATACTTAGTGCTTTTCATAAGGAGATCAGAGTGTTAGACGGGTCAGCATGAGAGTCTGTATTTTAACAAAAATCAAGCAGTCCTGTAGCACCTGAGAGACTGACCATTTTATTTATTCGGAAATGAGGGTTTGTGGGTAAGACCCCGATGAAGTGGGTCTTACCAATGAAAGCTCATTACCTAATAAATAAAATTGTTAAGAAAATAAGAACAGCCAGACTGGGTCAGACCCAAGATCCATTTAGCCCAGTTCCTCTCTTCTGATAGTGGCTGATGCCAAGTGCCCCAAACAGAATGAACGGAACAGGTGATTGTCAAGTGATCCCTCCCATGTTATCCACTAGTCTTTAAGGTACTGCAGGACTGCTTGTTTTTTGCCATTCAATTAGAACGTTTGCACTGTAGTACAAGGCCAGGACGCCTGGGTTCTCTTTCCAGCTCTGTCATGTGATTGTTCTGTGACCTTGGGCAACTCACCAGGCCTTAGCTTCTCTGCCTGGATGACAGGGTGTGAGGCCTCAACCCTTCAGGTGAGGCTGAGTGGACTCATTATCCTTAGCAAAATGTTGGAAGTTCCTGGCTGACAAAGGTCTGGAGGGATTTTCGGGTTTGTTACTCTTTATTTGCCCTGGTCCTTTGTGGTCCCTCCATTACAGCCAGGCAGGAGAAATGACAACAGGAAGCTGCTTCTTGAGATGGTCCAAATCCAAGTGACAAACTCTGGCTTTGAATTTGCAGAGGGGCAGAGGTTCCAAGCCAGCACATGACTCTGCAAAACACAAAGCTCTAATAACTGCAGGGTGCGCCGGCTGTCAGATGAGGGAGCCCACAGTCGCAAATGATCCTGGCTGCTGGAAATAAGAAGTAGATGGCTCAGAGAGGCTTGCCTGGGCTTAGAGGAAAAAATTGGCACAGGAGGGAGAGTCAGCCCAGTGGGAAGGGCACAGACTGGCAGCAGAAGAGATGCTGCTGCCCAATTTTTAAGCATTGAACAGTTCCTGAGCTCAGTGCTGCTTCCCCAGAAATCAAAGCCCTATGCAAGGCCATGTGTAGATCATATTTTTTCTATTAGGGGAATGGGCTCGCTGCAGGTCACGGAGAGAATCAGCTGGGGAGAAAGCCCAGATTCCCATTTTTCCCCCTTGTACTAAACATGCACCCCATCCACCTCCGAGAGTGGGGAAAAGAACCTAGAAGTCCTCAGTCCCAGCTCCTGTGCTGGCACTGAGAATCCAGGATTCCTTGGTCCCAGCCACCTGCTTTAACCACCAGACCCAGCTCCCCTGCTGACACAAGAGAACCTAGAAGTCCTCAGTCCCAGTCCACTGGTCGAAACACTAGCCAGTAATGCTAATACAGCCTGCGGTCCTGTCCTGCCTTCCCTAATGAAGAAAAATAAAATCAGGGAGCTGCCATAGACTTCCAAGAGAGGGGGTAGATAAAACCTTGAAAAGCTCCATTTCCCAAACACACCCAGCAGCACAGACCAAGCTCCCTTCCTTGAGCGCAGCAGGGTGAGGCCCTAGGCTGGATCAGTGCCCCGCCCCGAGCAGGAAGAGCCCTGCTGGCCCCATGGGCCTTGACCAAGCCTCCCTGTGGAGCTTGTTCAGCCTAGAGATGGGTGGGTGGGGGTCTTAGAAGGAGGATCCAGGCTCCTAGGGGGTGGTACTCTAGAGGAGAAGGATCACACAGCCAAGGGATGAAGGGGTTTCTGCCTGGGGAACCTGCTGGAAAGTCTTGGCTGCACAAGTCCTTGTCTTCCCAAAGGCCTGGGGCTTTGCCTGGGCACCCTGGGGATGACCCCTGATGCTCATGGGTGGATGATGGGGTGAGATCCCCAGAGCAGCAGGGCTAGACACTGGCACAAGCCATGCCCAACTTTTCCTCATGGGAGGCTGGAGAGATATGACCATTACAGGCCTGTTGCTGAGGCAGTCACCAAGCTCTCCAAATTCCCGCCTTTGCTCCAGTTCAATCACACTCAAAAGTAGTGGAAAATGGTGGCTGTGTTCCACCCCAGCAACAGCTGCATTTTAGAACAGGTGAAGTCTTCCTCGCATACGGCCTCAGGTGCTTTGAGTCTCCGGAGGGGCAGGGGTGAGGTACAGGCAGTGACGTGAGATGTAGTTTGGGCAGGGAGGAGCTTATTCAGTATAATGCTGCTGAAAATGCAGATGTCGGGCTGTGAAAGCATTCAAACCCGGAGTCCCTTCCAACAGAACCAGCTCCCATGGGACATCCCAGCTGAGGGGTTGGAGAAACTTCTGAACAGGTACAGAGAATGGCAATGAAATGGATTAGGGGACAGAACAGCCTCCACATGAGGGGAGACTGAAAAGCCTGGAAACGCTGAGCGGGAAAAGAGGTGACTAAGGGGGAATGTGATGAATATGATAGGGATCAGGCCCATGGACAGGCCTGTGGGGCAGTTGCACAGGGGCCTGGAGCACTGGCCACCACTGCTGCTACTTTGCCAGTGGCAGCAGCCTGATGCCCAGCCCACTTTGAAGTGCTGTCCTGCTCCCTACAGCTGCAAGGGATGGGGATGGCCCAGTGCCACAGCTTAAGTGGTCCTAAGGACTGACTGCCCTGGCCCCCGCCCCCCACTTCTGCTCCTGGCCCTGACCCTTCCAGGGGCAGGGAGCCAGCTCCCCATCTGACTCCGCCCTGGGGCCTGCAGTAGCTGTTGGCCCCACTAATAGGGATCTACCAAATCACAAGCGATGTGGAGAATTTTACCCTTCCACATAACGCAAGAGTCAGGAGGGGCACCGATGAAATCAACAGGCAGCAGAGTTTAAATAAGCATAAAATAAGCACAAGGCACTTCTTCACGGTCAACCTGTGGAACTCACTGCCAGGGGACGCTGGGAAGACCACATAACTGGGTTCAAAAAAAAAGTCCCTGGAGGATGGGACCCAGCACCACACACTGGGTGTCCCTAGTCGCTGACTGCCAGAAACTAGGACACAACAATAGGGGGATGGATCACTCAGAAGTGCCTTGTACCTTTTCATTCCCCATGAAGCATCTGGCCACTGTCAGAAGACAGGATCATCGAATCAAAGAATTCTAGGTTCAGGAAGGGACCTCAGGAGGTCGTTGCATCCAGCCCCCTGCCCAAAGCAGGACCAACCTCAACTAAACCATCCCAGCCAGGCTTTGTCAAGCCGGGACTTAAAAACCTCTAGGGATGGAGATTCCACCACCTCCCAGGTAACCCATTCCAGTGCTTCACCTTCCCCCTGGGGAAAGTGTTTTTCCTCATATCCAACCTAGACCTCTCCCACTGCAGCTTGAGACCATTGCTCCTTGTTCTGCCATCTGTCACTGCTGAGAGCAGCCTCCCTCCATCCTCTTTAGAGGGAAAGTTGATCTTGGAGGTCAATTTCAATCCCCTGGGTGGTCCACCAGAGTGGCCTCAAGGGGCCCTAGTCTAGCAAAGAACTAGGCCCTTCCTGTCTACCACTGCCTCCATCACCATGGCAACCTGTGCCTTTGGCAGAGGCCTTTTAACTAGGGGAACTAAAAACCCTCCTTGGGTTTATGCTTCACCAGCTGTCTGGGTTAGTGCCAGCTTCACAGCTCACCTCCTCCAGAGAGCATCACTGACTAGACAGCTCTCACGGCAGATATATGCCAGGGACCGACCTTCCAGCCTCAAGAGATGATGCTGAGGCAGTTGCAGAGTGGGCACTGATTGGGATCCCAGGTGGGCAGATGTGGTCTTTCTGCATGCTGAAACCAGGACTAAAATACAGAGCCTGGCATCTGTGTCTTCAGGGCATTAACTTTGCTCCCGCAGGGCTGATACTCAGCTGGGGAAATCCCAAGGCATCCCTCCTGGATCCATGCACAACTCTGCATGGGTGGCCTTCAGAGCCACTTCACCAGGATCTCTGCAGCTTGCGCCTGTGATTTCTCCCACCCTGCCGGCAGGAGCAATATCTTGCTGGAACTGTTTTGTGGCACTCCATTCTGCGGCGCTCGGGAGAGGGTTGTTTTCTTTGAAGGAAGTTCTGCTGACGTTACAGCTCCGGGCTCAGGGCAGGCGGTATAAAATGAGAAACTGCAGAAGAGACCGCCAGAGAGAGCCCAAGGAGCAGAAGCAGATACGCAGCCTTGAAGCAGAACTGACAGCTCTTACAGAGTCTTACTGGCAAGCAGCTGTGAACATCAGCAAGATATTTCTCTTTGGAGGCAGGCTCGCAGGCAGAAATATGAGAGCTCTGTATTTATTCCTCCTCTCAGTGTTCGGTTCAGCCCAAAAGACACCAAGACTGAAGTTCACCCTTAAAGGTGAGATAAGATCTGATGCGTCTGTCAGTGCCCTATTCCTGATCCACTCGGTATGTTTCATATCGTATTGTTTTCGCGGCTTGCTTGCCTAGTATGACCTGAGGGTTAATTTCCTGCTGGTCTCCTGTGGATCTAGAATGGAAATGAAGGATGGTATTATTTCATTGGTGGCGGGGGCAGACAGGATGGTGGGGTTAGAAAGCAGCTTTTGAGGTGGGGAGAGGAGTTCTGTTGGGGGGATATTCTACTTTAAGACCGGGCCACACATTGATTTGATGAGAGAGGTTACAGGAAGGAAACTTTTTTTTGTTGGCAAACCACAATCTGTTGGTCTGACAGGTGTCACAACTGCAGTCTGATCTGAGATTTAATTGATGGTCACTTCCCCTGGGATTCCAGAGTGACAGGCTCAGGGACAACCCCCCACTGATTCGGGGGCAAGTGGCTGCCTCGCTTCCTGAAGGATGGACTAGGGAATGTTAGAGACTGGTCCACACATCCTCTGCAATGCAGATAAGCACCGCCAGCCAGGGCGTGCTCTGGTCTCCAAAATCGCCTCTCCCAGGGGACCAATCCCTTGGCACAATCCAGTCGGACCCTTCCCAGTGAACAGCTCCTGCCTCTTGACCTGCATTGGTTGTGAAGCATTGGTGGCTTGCCAGGGGAAAAAACATCTGTGCAGCAGTGCAGCCACTGCGGTTTTCTGATGGTGCTGCGGTTTCCCGGAGCAGAGTGGCATTTTTGTTTTTGTTTTGTTTTGTTTTGTTTTTTTCCTCTATTTTCCTTTGCCACTCGACCAACAGTGAATGAAAAAGCCACATTGCACAAACCTCGGCCTGGTCCAGCTCTTCCCTCCCGCGGGAAATCAAAGCTCATCTTTGCTTGTCAGCAAAAACCCAGGGGTGTCTGGTGCACAGCGAGGCTGGAAACGTTTGCCCTGAAAGAGGCACTAAGCCAGGGGTGGGCAAACCTTTTGGCCTCAGGGCCACAGCTGGGTCTGGGAACTGCATGGTGGGCTAGATAGCAAACCCCCAACCTCACTTCCTGGCTGGAGCACCCAAGTGGGGTAAGTTCCCCGCCCCACTGCCCAGAGACCCAGACTCCACCGCTGAGGGTGGAGGAAAATTTTTGCTGCTCTCCTTGTCAGAGCCAGTTAACCCTCCGAATCCTGATGGCCAGCCGCCAGCCTCTCCCTAGCCCCGTTGTGGGCACTTCATGGCGTGCCCTCCTCCAATCCTTACCACCAGGATCACAGATGCCCGAATGCCCATCGCTACTACCACACCCATCCCACACCTGCTGGGGGTCACTGCCCTAGTGAGCGTCGGGTCATCATTTGGGGGAAGAAGGAGGGCAGCAGCCCCCCAAGAACCCTGCCACGGCAGGACATTGGCTCCTGCCTCCCCTCTGCCCAGCAGTGTAAGGAATGTAGGACATTTTATTTGTGCATCTCTGATTCGGCTGTTTTTCTGAGGTCCATCCCCCCCCATCCCCAGCTACACTGATTGAACAGCTACTTCTCTCTTCTCTCTCCTCCCCCACTTCCTGGGCTGGCTCTTCTTTGCTCTATCACCTAGGAATATTTAATAGTAACAGAGTTTTGCTAGGAATATTTAGTGTAAGAGCAGCGGGGCTAAAGAATGACCACCTGCTGGGATCTTTCCCTGCTGGCATGAAACAACCATGCTGTCACCCCACAGATACTGCTTAAATTACACCTAAAACTTTCCTATTTTTTCCAACTCTCCAGTTGTTTGGGGGATGACAGTACTCCAGGGTGGGGCATCTATTCTCCCATTTGGTCCCACTTCACACGTGTTGGAGCGACTCTTTCCTTTGCAATGCACTGAGTCAGATTACCGGGTAGGGCCCAGACTGTTAGATACAAATGTGGATTCCTCAGCAGCGTAGCAAATGCACTTTTGAATTCTAAAGACTTTCCCCCAGAACTATTTTGCTACTGGGTCATGTCACTGCAGAAACAACAAATCCTTACTCTAAACAGTCAGCCATTTTGCAGCTGTGTGTCTCCTGTACTTCTCTTCTCTTCCAACTGGTAAGTAATCTTAGCTCCTGTTTAACATTTTGGAGAGTAGCAGAGGGTCTCAAACTTGCGTACCTTCAGTGAAGGTCATGGGGGTGATGTTTATACGCTCAAATCCTCACCTTCCAATCCTTTGTGTTTATTCATAACCGGGGTGAAAGTAGCCATTTCTTACAGGCAGTACTTTTTTTTTTTTCTTGCCAGTACTGAGTACCAGCACCTCAACAGCCCCAGCTATGGGATTGGCTGGGGATCGGGGCAAGGGAGCTGGCTGAGCACCAGCACCTCTTTTTTTTAAATACAAAAAAGGCACTACTTACAGGTAATGTACTATCACAAGCTATCCCCCCATTTGGGGGGCTGCTGCGATAAAACAGTGTCAGCAAGAAGTGTAAGTGTTGGGTGGAGTGTGGGGGTGGGGGGAGGGGTTCAGGAGGCAGGGGGTTGCGTGGTGGGGAACTGTTCCCTCTAAGATTTTCCATCCATGAGTGGAGTGAGTTTTGTCTTGTGCACCAACATTGAGATCATGTGTATGTGTGCAGCTATGGCACCGTACTCATCAGTTGCTAATGGAGGTGTTTGTAAAGCAGATGGAGTTGTCATCACTGGACCTAACCAGGTTATTCACAGAATCATGGGCACATTCTCATGTTCCTCAGCTAACATTATATATGCCATCATGTGCCAACAGTGCCCAGATGCTTTGTATATTGGACAGACTTCAAACTCTCTTAGACAAAGAGTTAGTGGCCATAAAACAAACATAAAAACACTCCTGATCCACAACACAGTCAGCCAGCACTTTGATGGAGTGGGCCATTCTGTTAATGACCTGAAAGTTTGCGTCTTACTGAAGAGGAATTTTCACAACAGTTTGGGAGGAGAGGCTGCTGAACTCTCTCTTATATTCAAATTCAACACATTAACACGTGGTTTGAGCTGGGATGGGAATTTTCTAAGTCATTATAGGGGCTCTTATGCATACTTGGCTTTACCTAATTCTTGACTCCCGCCCCCCTCTTCTGTCCCTCTACTCTCTGATTTGTTCACCTTGATAATATTTTTTGATTTGTCAACCTTGATTACTATTTTGGTTCTCTGCCTTAAATATTGAGTCTGTTCTGGCCTGGCTATGGTCTGAAGAAGTAGGTCTGTCCCACAAAAGCTCATTGCCTAATGAATTATTTTGTTAGTCTTTAAAGTGCTACTGGACTGCTTTTTTTTTTATAGTATATAGACTAGCAGGGCTATCTCTCTGTTACTATTAAAGTAGTCAAGGCACACATCCCAGAAGGACAAGGAGCCCAACGCCCCCCCCCCACACACACATACACACCATAGGAAAGGGGAGAGCCCAGCCACATGCACACACCAGTGGGATGAGGGAGCTCAGCCCCACACGCACCCCAGAGAGCAGCAGGGAGCCCCAGCCCAGCCACACACACACAAACACACCAGAGGAAAGCGGGGAGCCCAGCCACCCACAACAACAGGGGGTCAAGAGGGGACACTGCCCCCGGGCCAGCCCGTCAAGGGTGGCTGGGATCTCCTGGCCCCTTTGAACTGCCACACGGAGCAGTTCACAGGAGCTGGAATGGCGTTGTACCTCTCTGTCACTGCATCAGCTCGGGAGGGGGCCTGAGGGCCAACTACCCTTGACTCCGCCCCTCCCACCCTCAGCCCTGCCCCTTTGGGGGGAAGTGGAGCCAGACCTCTTCCCACATTGTCCTGGGGCCCGGTGTGGCTGTCACCCCCCCGCCCCGCCCCCAAACCTGACATGACCCATGCAGTGGTGCTCCCTGCTGCATGGGAAGCCTGTGCCAAGGGGAGGCTGCGAGGGCAGGTGCCTGCACAGCCAATAGTCAGAACCCAGGCTGGGGGCAGGTACCTGCTCCAAGAGCGATGGGAATGATCCAAGTCAGCCGCATCGGGCCTGGCTGATGGCAGCAAGGAGCAGCCCATGGCTATTTGCTGTCCCAGCGGGGCAGGGAGCAGCTCCCTGCATGGGCTTGTCCACACCCAGCACCATCCTGGCTGCAGGACATGGGCACTACCCTGTAAACATCTGCCTTAACTGGAGCTGTGCAACCATGCACCAGCGCCCCCTACTGGCGCTTTGTGGGCCTGCCTGTGTACAAAGAAGTAAGGCTCTGCGTTCCAGATGAGGCTTGCTCAACCCTTAGGGGACCAGGGACTAGCCTGCTGCCTTCCTAAACTGCCAGGGAAATCTCAGGGGCCAGCGCCAGTCCATGGACTAGTCGAGAAGAAACACTGCTCTGGACTGTGGCCCAGCTGGAGCAGAGCTGTGGCCTGCATAAGGCTGGGGCTTTCAAGCTGTCCATGGACAGGATGGGGTCTGGAGGCAGCGTGCGCTGGGCTACTACGTCCATAACAGATGGATTAGGGAGGCCAGAGCTAGCTTTGTCCTTTCCTCCTGTGGCAGGAGCAGAGGGCATCCCTTTAAGGTGTCAATAGACATGGGACAGGTCTGACAGGTCTCAGGTCAGTCCCAAGTGGCCGCACTACAAAGAAGCTGCCATCCACTTTGGCACCAAGTGTCCAGGGGAGAGGCCAAGCACCAGAATGGGCCCCTGAGCAGTGTTTCCTGTAACCCGCCCAGGGAAGATTCAGGTGCTGCCCAGCTGATTAACAGAGCGCCCACAGCCGGCAGCCTGTGTTTCTCCTTGTGGTGCACAGCTGCTCATGCATGGTGCACAGAACAAAATTTATTCTGTCCATGGACTGAAAAAATTAAAGGGAAGCCTGTTCTTGAGTGTGCATTGCCCTAGGGAGGGCCTGGTGGCCAGAGGAGCAGCTGTGTGGTTGACCGAACTGAGCCATGAGTTGGGAATTTCTGGCTTCTCTTCCCAGCTCTGCCACTTGCCCCCAGTGGATCCCAAGCTCTGGCCCTATGGTGTGCCTCAGTTTCCCGCCCCACCCTGTAAACATGCAGGCTGATAGCTGTGTATCTGCCTTAGTGAGGAAAGGAACCCACTGGATTTGCAGTGGGACGACCGGGCTGGGGGTAGAATCTAGATTTCATCCTCAGCCAACTGCATCCCCTCTTTTCCCATCCTGCCCTTCCCCCGACCCCAGACTCTCCTGTGCTGAGCTTCGAGGATGGGGAGAAGTCCATAGTCCTGTTCCATGAGGCTGGATCCGAGCAACTGTACATTGGGGGCCGGGGAGCAGTGCGTGTCTTGACATTTGAGGAGGCAGAGGTCAACCAGACCCAGGTAAGAGGTAGAAGGTGGGTGTGTGGAAGCGGGGGGTCCCTAGCACCTCTCATTGGGTTCTCCCCTCCCCTCAGTCTGCAATGATGGCATACAGTCAGCCAGACTCAGCAGGAAGCCCCGGAGCTGGCAAAGCAGCAAAGACTTCCTTCCAGAGAGCTCCCCAGCATCGGCCACAAAGGGGCACCTTCATTTGGTTGTGGTCTCCACTCCTTGTTCATCAGCTGTCCTCAGCTCAGCCTGGGGAAGGCAGCTCCCACCCAGGCCTGGCTTCAGAAGGGGAATCCCTTTGGTCTCACTTGCTCAGCTCAGTGGCCTCCTGGCCAGGTAGCCACAAGATGACTGCCTGCCATCCCAGGGCTGGGCTGTCCTTGCTAGCAGCTGGAGGGCCAGAGAAATCAGCAACCATCTCTGTTTGTAGTGGGTCCCCATGGGAACATAGCAAGGGGCGGTGAAAGGGGTGCCAATAAATAGGGGGTTAATGCCACATTCCCCCCATCCCTAGCATAGTGGCTGAGCAGAGAGGTTCTGGGGGAAGACGGGGTCGGGCCAGTGTCAGAGGCCTGGAGGAAGTCTCCTGTGGCTGATCAGAAGTACAAACTTTGAGGGCTACCAGGTTGGGCCTTTCTACTGTGCCCATGGCTCAGATCAGTGTCTGATCAGCCTTGCTCCCCATCTGCCTCCCAGGTTCCCCTGCAGGCTGACGAGAAGGCAGAGAAGACCTGCAGGAGCAAGCCAGGGGCAGTGCAGGTGAGAAGGGACCCTGGCAAGGGATGCCTGTAAGTGACTGACCCCCAGCTGCACGTTGAGCCCCCTAGAGACAACTAATGGGGCTGAGAGGCATCTCCATGGTGCTGAACCAAGAGAGACCCCCCCCCAGCCTCTGCTCCAGTCCCTTCGCCATGCCTCGGGGTGGCTCCAAGGAGTTGGGTATCTGTTGTGTGCTTCCTTCACTGCCATAGAGGTCTCCCTTTTCTGAGAGCGCCTGGCTACCCCTGCACAGACAGCAGTGCATGGGGGTGGTGGAGTCTTCTAATGGGTAGAGCAAATAGGAGGGTCGAGAGGCAGGACGCCTGGGTTCCATTCCTAGCTCTGGGAGGGGAATGGGGTCATGTGGTGGCAGCAGAGAATGGGGAATGATGACTTCTAGCCCTGCTGTGCCCTGGGCTCCATCTTCCCTCAGGACTCCGTCATGTGTATATCAATCATACACCGAGGACATCTCTGATCTGTCTGCTCAGTGAAAGGCCGGGGGCCGGGGTTGGGCTGGCCGTTAATGCCAGGTATGTGTGATGAGCACTTGCCACAGTATGGGGCTGCTTCTCCCACAGGCCGAGTGTGACAACTACATCCAGCTGATCCAGAGGCTGAACAGCAGCTCCCTCATCGTCTGCGGCACCAACGCTGGGTCCCCCAAGTGCTGGTTCCTGGTGAGTGGGGGAGGCTGGGGGAGCATGTAGGGAAGGACCCACAGGTACAGGGGCAGCTCACTCATAACTGAACGGGGACATTTCCAGCCCCAGGTCTATAACAGGTCAAATCTGGGCTCGTTCTCCCATGGCATCTCTTAAGGGAATGAGGCCGGCGGGTGAAAGTAGTGAGCAGGCAGTCAGGGCAAGCTCTGGGCATGGAGTGCAGTGTAGGAGTGGTAGAGAGCTGGGACCCCTGGGTTCCCTCCCCAGCTCCAGGAGCAGAATGGGGTGTAGGGGTTGGAGCAGGGAGGTTGGGAGCAGTCTTCCCTCGAATTTTGTTTCCTTCCATGGGTGGATTAAATTTTGTCATGTGCACAGAGCCCTGAGCACTACCAGTAGAAACACAGGCTGCCAGCTGTGGGAGCTCTGCTAATCTGCTGGGCAGCTCCTGAATCTCTCCTAGGCGGCTGCCCAAGCGCTCATCTTACAGGGAAAGCTGGAAGGGAGTCAGGATGCCTGGGTTCCCTTCCCGGCTCCACAACAAACTGCTGTGTCCCTTGCCCTCTCTCCATGGGCGTGTCGCCCTGTGGAAAAGCTGGCCGCTGCCTCCCAGGGGAAATAAGAAATAAACCCAGAGACATGTCAGGCTGCAGAGGACCGCAGGAGATGAGCTGGGCTGACTCTGTGAAGCTTCCTGAGTAAGACAATCTATAGAAACAACTAACGCTGGTGGTTTGGGTTTAACCCCCAGAGCAATGACACAACACTGCAGCAGGACAAATGGGGCCAAGCTGTTGCCATCAGCGGGGAGAACCTCACCCCAGCATCACCCTCTCAGCCAGCTGCAGCCATTGCTGTGGGTAAGGAGATCTGCCTTTCTCAGCCGAGACCCCTGAGAGTCGGAGGGAAGGGAGTGGGGGGCAAGTGGAGAGGAGCTGCAGAGGGCCCTCTGGGCTTTGCCTTGGGTGGGTTCTCTGCGTCTCGCCGGCTGCTTGAATCCCAAATCCCAGCAGTGCCGTGTGGGAGCAGGAGGTGGCACTTGACCCATGCAATGGGCTTCTGCACCTCAGTCTGCGAGAGCCCTAGATGACCCAGCCTTGCAGGAAGGTCCGGCACACAGGGGAAGTTGAGGGCAGGACTGGTGCCAATGAAGCAGTTTCCTTTGTTGGAGGAGACTCCACCTTCGCCCCTTTGGCACGCTGCTGAGAGGTGGTGGGGACCAGGAGTCCCACAGCCACTCTGGGAGGGAGTGTGAGCGAGTGGTTAGAGTAGGCAATTGCAAGCCAGGCCTCCTGGGCTGTCTCCCAGTGAGGGGGGTCTAATGGTTGGAAGAGGAGCTGGGGCACCTGGACCCCTGGTTTCTGTTCCCATCTCTAGGAGGGGATGCAGGCTCATGATTAGAGCTGGAAGCCAGGACACATGAGTTCTAGTCCCTGGGTGGCTGGGGCTGGCAATGAAGAATAAGCATTGTCCTTTGTTGCCCAGGGAGTGGGGGTGTCTTGTGAAAGTGGGCATTGACGTACTCCACAGGAGGTGGGTGGGGCTCCATGGAGAACACCCACCGGGTTTTGTCTTGGGTTAATATTGCAGAAGGCAACCTGTACTCAGCGCTGTCACAGGACAAAAGCACCATCCAGAGGGGCTACGGCCCGAGGAAGCTGCTGAGGACGGAAGACAAATGGCTTGCCGGTAAGAGAGGATTTTCCTGTTGCCCAGCCCCAGGAAGGGTACAGCCGCCAGTGGAGCAGGCGCTTTCCCCACACCTCTGTCACCTCCAGCAGCAGCCAGTCCCCTATGCTGCAGAGGAAGGCAGCTCTCACCCCAGAATGTCGTGCTAGGGATTGCGTGATGGTTCATCCTGCTGGAGTGACCAGCTGGTTCCCTTTAACATGAAATTTCATTATCCCAGGCTCAGCTGAAAGAGCTCTGTGTTATATTGGCCATAGAAATGTTCAGCCCCTGCAAGGTTGGCTTCGCTGAATGCCTGCAGCAGGCAGTTCCACAGGTTGGCCAGAGAATGTGGTATTGCAGACTCTTCAGCTCTAGTAATCTGGGTTGGAGAGATCACAGCAAGAAGCTTCAGAATCATATTTGCAAGCATGATGAAAAGCTGGCAATCCAGGGGATGGGCATATTGCAGCAGTTTGTGGGAGTGGGGGGAGGAATCCCCTGCCCCCCTGAAAAGATGATGCAGATTCTCTTCAAGAAGAAGAAGCTCTGTTCTGAAACCAAAATGTGGCTTAGTAGGTAAAGTACATAAGTGAGAAATAGGAGACCTAGGTTTTGGTTCTGCTGCTGGATGACCCTACCATGTACCTCAGTTTTCCCCATCAGTGTAATGGGGATAAGGACCCTCTCTTCCTTTGGGAAGTGCATTGTGATCTATGGAGGAACACTATTATTCTATGAAACAGATGGACCCAAGTCTCACCATAGTCTTGCAAGCCGAACATGAGCCAATGTCCTTCTTAAAACCCCAGCTCATGGAGTCCTGTGATCGCACAACAATCTAGACTTGCATTAAATTTACAATATACACAAAATATACAAATAATAATGATTCTGCTCTCTGGGTTGCAAAGAAAAGCTGGAAAATGTTATTCCTAAAGGCCCAGAATAGAACCCCCCATTGACTGATTCTTTTAAAAATCTCATTGTTTTAAAGTCAGTCTCATTGTTTCGAGGGGTCTGAGGTCGACCCCCCCACCCTGCCCATCCCTTGACATGGCCAAAGAATCAGTGGTGGTGCTGACACCTCCATGGCTCCAGCAAAGTTCCCTTGCAGACTTTGACCTTTCCCACTTTGGCCCCCTTGTCCCCTACAGGTGCAGAGTTCGTCAGTGCCGCCTTGGTGCAGGAAAAGGAGACCAGCCTGGACGAAATCTACTTCTTCTACAATGAAGTCAACAAGGCAGCAGGGCTGGATGAAGAGCCCGTCAAAGCCCGGCTGGGCCGTGTGTGTAAGGTATGGAGACCCCGCGGGACAAGAGCTGGCAGTGAAAGACAAACAGCTAACTAGATCTCCAGCCTTACATCCGTTCCTGGAGCAAGGGGACTGTCACAGCGTTGGGAGGGTTAGCTGATGTAATTCACACTCCTAGCTGTGGTTCGCTGTCCCATGTAATGTCACCTAGATCACTTACCCAGAGAGAGAACGAGTTTCCGCTACGGTCTTAGCTGGCTTTTGGCTCAGGCTGTAGAGGTGCCTGAACTAAGCTCCAGAGGTTCCAGCTTGAAATCTGCCTCTCGGCAGTTACGCTGCTGTGCCTGCAGCTTGGTGGGCCAGTTTTTGAGTGGTGCCTGGGGACCACATCAGCTCTCCATGCAGTGGCAACTGGGAAGAGGGACTCCGGTGAGGGACCCATTGGCCACCTGCCTCCCCAGCCCAGGGAAGGGTTGGAACAATCCCCCTGCAGCTCCCTCCCTTCCCTTGCCTTGTTGCTGCCCCACCCGCCTCTTCGTCTGGCAGCACCGCATCTCTTCCAGTGCGGGTGGGTATCGTCCTGCCCCTCCCCTGGAGCAGTACAGCTGTAGAGCACCTGAGCCTGGAGTAAGTTTGTGCTGCTCTTGGGCCAGGAGGCTCCGTGAGACACGGGGACCACCCCTCTACTCGGCAGAAGTGGAGCGGTGCTGCCAGTGAGTGCGGGGGAGAAGGGTGGGCGCTGGGGGTGCGCGTGACCCCTGCACACCTCCATGTGTCCCCCATCTCCAGATGTAGTTACAACAACGCCAGGTGGTATTGTCGCAGGCCAGGGCCGCGTGCTTTGGCAAGCGCAGTCTGGGGCCGGTGGGGATCTGGTGGGGCAGAGGTGGAGGGGCTTTGCAGTGGAACATCCATGCTTTGGGCCATAACAGCGCTGGGATTTTTCCTGCCCACTCAGGTAGATGAAGGCGGGAAGAGCCTCCTGGTCGATTTCTGGACCACCTTCCTCCAGGCGAGGCTGGTGTGCGGTGGCCCGGCCCATCCCCAGCGCTACAACCAACTGCGTGACGCCGTGGTCCTGGGCGAGGGGAGGAGGGGCCGAGGGACACTGTATGGGATCTTCGCCAGCGCCTGGTGAGCAGAGCTGGGTGGGGGCGATGCTCCTCCTGGCCCCAGGGTGGCGGGGGGGTGGGGGCAGGGAGCAGAACGGGGCCTGGGGTGTGAGGGGGAGGCAGGGCGATGGGTGGTGGAGCACAGGTGGCTCTTACCCACCCTGCTGTCTATTCCCATGGGGAATGCCGGCTGCTGTCCTGGCGCAGATGGGAATCACGGTGCCCCTTTGCCCAGAGAACCTCAACTCACAACTGGAGAATAACACAGGCCAAGTTTGACTTCTGTATTACCGGGGGTGGGGGGCAATTCCACACCTGCCCCAGTGGAGCAGCACCCCCAGCTCCCCACCAGACTATGCCCATGAAGGATGGGCCAGGAAGCTGACGCAGTTGTGTCCCAGCCCAGAACAGTGTGAACAGGCAGGACATGCACTGTGCAGAGAGAGGGCATGCGGCTGCCCAGGCTTGCAAACCAGCTCTCTCCCCAGCTCGGGGAAGGGAGCAGAGGGAATTAACTAGGCGCTGGCTGCACCCTTCGAGTCCAGCTCAGGCCCTGCTTGTTGTTTCTTTTGGTGCGGGGCTCAGACTTGGGCCGTGGCACCAAGCGCCCAGTGCTGGTGGTAACCGTCTTGGCCTTACCAGTTGCCAAAACCTGAAGGGAGCATTTCCTTCTGCAGGGGCACGACCGCTGTCTGCGCTTACTCCATGGACAAGGTGGCCCAGACCTTCCGCACCTCCAAGCTCAAGGGCTACACCGGCAGCCTGCCACGGCACAGACCCGGCACGGTGAGACCTGCGCAGGGTTCGCATCCAAAGCGGCTCCCCAGGAGTAACCAAGGGACGCCCATTTCTGCTAGTGAATGGAGGTCGGGGGATTACCAGAGAGTTGTTGGCGCAGTCCAGAGCTGCAAAGGGTTCAGTCTCAGTCACAGGGGCCTGCAAGTGGCTGCAGGGTCATTTCAAAAGCTCTGTTTGCCCCTCTGCTTTGCTGCATGAAGACTGAGCACCCCCATGTATTCAGCACACCCCTAAGGTTGTAAGGGGCCCCGCAGACTCCTAGCCCTAGAAGCAGCTAGGCTGGGTCAGACCCCTGCTTCACAGTCTGGTTTGTTCTTCACAATCTGGAGCCATCTCGCCTTTTCCCCCTTTCTCCAGATCACTCTTAAATATGCTGAATAGAATTGTACCCAGTACGGACCCTTGGGGGACACCACTAATTACCTCTCTCATTCTGAAACCTGACCATTGGGTTGTACCGTTTCTTCGGTTATCGATCCATGAGAGCACCTTCCCTCCTAGCCCATGACAACTTACTTTACTTAAGAGCCTTTGGTGATCACACGGGGCGTAGATCTAGCAGGAGTGCGGGGAAGAGGAGGAGGAAGAGGAAGGAGGGGGAGTAAAAGTGTGGGGGCAGGGTGTCACCTGTAATTAAGAGAACCTGTGGAAGGAGTAAATTAAGTGGGATGGCTGCCAATCCTGCCAGTAGCAAAGGGGGCACATAGGCCTTGTAATGTGTAAGGTAAGTGAGATCTCTACTGCTCTGTTCTCACCATCGGAGCCTGGAATGACTAGTCAAAGAAATTCTCTATGGAACATTTTGGTTCGTTTAAGATTTTTACTTCATTTGATGCTACATTTTCTTTCACATTTAATGCCACCCCCACCTGCATGGCCTGGTCTGTCCTTCCAATATATTTTGTACCTTGGTACGACTATGTCCCACTAATTGTCCTTATTCCACCAAGTTTCTGTGATGACTATTATATCAATATCCTCCTTTAATATGAGGCACTTTAGTTTGCCCATCTTATTATGTAGATTTCTAGCATCAGTGTATAAGCACTTTAAACATCCTGTCACTAGCTGTCTGTCATTTCTGGGTGTGTTTGAATGGCACTCTTTTTCATTTGACTGGTTTTCATCTGATCTTACCCATGTTTTATCACCTTCTATCCTGTCGTCCTGACTAGAACATGGAGAATCTCTAATTATAGCGCCCCCCTACCTTGCCCTGCCCCAAGAGATGTCTCTATCCGATCCATGTGCTTCTCTGCACCCATCAGCTTTCCCCAGCCCTTAGTTTCAAAACTGCTCTATGACCTTTTTAATGGTAAGTGCCAGCAGTCTGGTTCCATTTGGGTTTAGGTGGAACCCATCCTTCTTGTATAGGCTCCCCCTTCCCCAAAAGTTCCCCAGTTCCTAATAAATCTAAACGCCTCTTCCCTACACCATCATCTTATCCACATATTGGGACTCTGCAGTTCTGCCTGCCTACCTGGCCCTGCCCGTGGAACTGGAAGCATTTTAGAGAACGCTACCATTGAGGTCCTGGATTTCAATCTCTTTCCTAGCAGCTTAAATTCAGCCTTTAGGACCTCTCTCCTACCCTTCCCATTGTCATTAGTACCTACATGTACCACGACCCGGGCCCCTCCCCAGCACTGCACATCAGCCTACATAGATGTATGAAGAGAGCTGCAACCTTGGCACCAGGCAGGCGAGTCACCCTGCAGTTCTTCCAGTTATCACAAACCCAGATGTCTCTGTTGCTAACGATCAAATCCCCCATTACTAACACCCCTCTCTTCCTAATGACGGGTGTTCCCGCCCCCCGGGGAGCATCATCAATGCGAGAGGGAACCACAACATCATCTGGACGGAGGGGCCCAGTTATGGGACCATTTCCCTCTGCTGCAGTTGAGCGTTTTCCTTCCCTGAGCTTTTCACCCTCCTCCACAGCACAGCAGCTGGCAGGCTGGGAATGACACAGTTCTACGGTGTCTTGGAAAGCTGCCTCTGAGTGCCCTCATCCCAGCAGTGAGCAAAGTGCTGGGTGGGTCCTTGTAGATGTCAGTGGTGCAACCTGTGGGGGGAGGGTCTCTCCGTGCAGAACTTGGCCTCCTCCTTTGTTACCCCCACTTGCTCTTCCATTCTTTTCATAGTGCATCCCCTACAATTCCCCCAGTGCCCCGTCCAAAGCCGTCCTCTCCATCATCAAAGACTACCCAGAGATAGAGACTGTTGTCTACCCGGAGGGGCAGCGCCCCCTGTATGTGCTGCAGACGAATGACACCTACACCAGGGTGGTGGCCGACAGGGTCTTTGGTGCCAGTAACATTTCTCGCACTGTTCTCTACCTCGGCACAGGTAGGTGTGGAGGGAGCCAGGGATGTTTGAAGGGAGCGGGGGACATTCCCTCTGGGAATCGGCCTTTGTGGAGCTGCTTCTGGGTGCTTAGCTTTTGTCAGAGTGGGGGTACAGAGCGGCCAAGACCACACAGCAGAGCCAAGAGCAGCATCCCGGAATTCCCAGCCCTCCGGCTCCAGCCACTAGACCCCACTCCTCTCCCAGGGCCCGGGACAGGACCAGTGTTCCCTGTACGATGAGCACTTGGACAGCTGTTCAGGAGAGACTCAGGTGCCACCCAGCTCATTAGCTGAGCACCCATAGTGCCCTGAACCCGGAGCATGTGTTTCTGTTGGTGGTGCACAGCTGCATGTGCCTCAATGCATGTAATAAAATTTATTCTGCACCCAGTTGGAAAAAATTAGAGGGAATATTGGACAGGACCCAGGAGCCTCCCAGCTGTCTGTCCTATATCCACATGCCCCCAAGAAGTCAGGCAGCTGAAGATTCCAGGTGTAAGCTGCACCTGTCCCCTTGCCAGCCATGTGTCAGGTGGGATCTGGTCATTACTGAGAAGACATTGGCTATGCTGATTCCTCCCCAAGGAGAATCTCCTATTCAGCAGTGCTAGGCACTTGCCCTGTGAGACCTAGTGTGGGGCTGGAAATGGCTGGCTCAAGGCTTGTCTTGTCTCCAGGTGGCCAGTTTGACTCCAGCACTATCTGGGAATGGCTTCTTGTCATTCTGCCTGAAGGCTGTTCACTAGCTCTTGTGACACGAGTTGGCGGGAGGGGACCTGAAAGTCCATATCACAAACCAGGAGTACCACAGGCAGCCCATTGGCCCCTTTCTGGACAGCCTCAGCAGAGGCCAAAGGCTGGCTGGGCGCCAGAAATGGTGCTCCCCACCCCCAGTGGATCTCCCCAGGGCAGAGCTGGAGCACGGGGGCAGGACCACAGAGGGCGGCTTGGACTATTGCTGTCCTGGGCATGCAGAGAAGCCACCAGCCATATGCAGATGAAATTCTGGCCAGGTTCCCATTGTCTCATTGGGCTCCGTTCCCTGAGCTCCCTGTGTCTTGCTGCTGCAGATAAAGGGAAGATCCACAAAGTCCTGCAGAATGGAGAGCAGACTGTCATCGTTGCCGAGCTGAGCCCTTTCCAGAGAGATGCGCCCATCTCTGGGATGGCCCTGGATGACTCCACAGTAAGATCCTTTCCCCATCTCTCCGTATTTAGCACAGGTGGCTGTGACGTGGGAAGTTCTCTCTAAATGTCATGGGGTTATTCTGGTCCAGCTTGCAGGCGAGGGGGCTCAGGAGGGGAATCCAGAGTCAGGATCTAGCAGAAGTCGGTCTGCAGAGAGGCAGCCTCAAGTAAGGTGGTGTGGGTTGTGCTTCTGTTTTAGGGAGCAGCCTCCTTTGTCTCTCACTGCTTTGGAGTTGTTGTGTTGGATTCTAGGCAAGAAGGTTGTGTTACACTGCTACCTTCCAGGAAAGGATTTGTTTTTGGCTCATGTCTCGGCATGTATGCCAGGAACATAACACCTGTTTCCAAGAGAAACCCCCTGTCAGGCACTTTTGCTTGTGAAGTCCATGAGGGGTATAATCCTGCTGGCCCTGGAGATTTCTAGGGGAACTCTACTGGGACAGGGACTGGCCTCAGTTTGCATCTCACCAGTCAGTTCTAGAGCATGCATCCTCCTCTTTTGCTTGTTTGTTTGAACCTTTGACTAATCCAGCCCTTTCCTGACAGGGGCACCTCTATGCGGCTACTGAGTTCGAGGTGACGCGCTTGCCCCTGGCAGACTGCGGCCAGTACAGGGAGACCTGCTGGAAGTGTGTCCTTGCCAGGGACCCTTACTGTGGATGGGATCCAGACAGCAAGAAATGCTCAGCCGTCTCCCAAGAGGCCAATGACACTACCAGGTATGTTCCAGCTTGGAGGCGGAATGCTTCATTCCCAATCCACCTTCCATTCAATGGTCTTGGAGAAGCTGGTGAGATACCTCCTTGCCTCTCCTCCCCCTCTTCACTGGTAGCTGTACGTGTACACAGAGTAACATGGAGGCAGCATGATCTATTGGTCAGAGCAGCTGTCCCATGGGGAGATTTTGGGATATCTGGGTTCTCTTCCCGGCTGTGTGAGGGAGAGAGGTCTACTGGTTAGCGCATGGGGGCTGGGAACTGTGACACCTGGGTTCTGTTCCTAGTTATGCCCCTGGCTTGCAATATAACTGTGACCAAATCACTTCCCCTCTCCTGTGCCACAGATTCTTCATGTTCACATTTTTGGAGCACAGCTTTAGGGCATGTCCTGTACCACACGCATAGACCGAAGCTGCCCACAGACAGATCCACCCGAGCCCATGCCTGCCCCAGCGGCTCTGACGAAGGGGAAAGGTGAGCACGGCAAAGAGTGGAGAGAGTTACAAACCTGGGCTCTGGTGGAACACGAAGTGAGGAGAGCAAGTTTCCACATCGAGGCCCTTGCTTAGAGAGTGCCCTGTGGTTTGTGTTGAGGGCGCTTCAGGTGATCTCAGCTGGGCAGCAATCACAAGGGAAGAGGTTGTCTTTTGTCAGCCTTGCCCAGCACACAATTCTCTCTATATTGCAGTGCCTAGAGTAGTGGCAACATACAGCAGCAGGAGCTCTTCCGCCGGCGTAGCTACACCATGTCCCTGAATGATAGCTTGTTGGCAGACATCCTTCTGCCTGCATAGCTGCATCCATGCAGCAGGGTCCCTTTGGCCCAGTTCTGACACCCAGGCACCATTTTTTCATGCCCCTGGCTGACATAGCTATGCCCACCTGTGGCCCATTGAGGGTCTGTGTGTGGCCCACACGGCATTTTGTTCACTGTTGCCCATGCACAGGGTTGCCAGATTTCTGCTGCTTTTTGTCACTTCATATTTTCCTACCAGTATTACAAAAGTGACACCCATTAACCGGTGTCATGAGCAAGACACAAGTCAATGTGCTCCTCTACTCAGTGCTGATTAGGCCTCAGTTGGAGTATTGTGTCCAGTTTTGGGCACCACATTTCAGGAAAGATGTGGAGAAATTGGAGAAGGTCCAGAAAAGAGCAACAAGAATGATTAAAGGTCTAGAGAGCATGAGCTGAGGGGGAAGACTGAAAGAACTGGGCTTGTTTAGTTTAGAAAAGAGAAGGCTGAGAGGGGACGTTATAGCAGTTTTCAAGTACCTAAAAGAGGGTTACAAGGAAGAGAGAGGAAAAAGTGTTCTCCTGGGCCTCTGAAGATAGGACAAGGAGCAATGGGCTTAAACTGCAGCAAGGGAGCTTTAGGTTGGACATTAGGAAAAACTTCCTATTGTCAGGGTGGTTAACCACTGGAATAAATTGCCTGGGGAGGTTGTGGACTCTCCATCACTGGAGATATTTAAGAGCAGATTAGATAGACATCTAGCCGGGATGGTCTAGACGGTGTTTGGTTCTCCTATGAGGGCAGGGGGCTGGATGCTATGACCTCGCCAGGTCCCTTCCAGTTCCAGTGTTCTATGCTTCTATGAAGGGAGACGTGTGCTGTTTGCGTACCACGTTGACAGTGAGAGCTCTGTGCTCCCTCTGCATCCAATCAAAGTGCTATTACAGCTCAGCTGGCACATCCCGCAAGTTCTAGGTATGCCAGCGCCATTAGCAAAATTACCCACTCCCGGGAGACTGTCTTGGTTACAACTATCTTGCAGCCCACCAAGATGAAGGAGGGCTGCTTATGTGGCCCACTCACTAGCGTAGGTTGCTCCTCACCTCACTGTGTCTTTTAAAGGTAGATCAGGCCTGAGATTTGTGGTGAAAGGTGTTTTATAGAGGGAACTGGTTGGAAAATTTGCGCTGAAATGTTTTCTGTTGACAAATGCTGTTTGGCCACATCTGACCTTTTTTTGCAGTACATATCCATGTCAGCTACATTTTGTTTAGGAAAAAACATGAAAACCAACCCATTTTGGAAATGGTGAAATGTCCTATTTTGCCTTTTCGCAGAAGGAAAAACTTTGAGTTTTCACTTTGAAAAGACTCTTTTGGGTTAGAATTTTACTTTATTTTACATTCTTCAGTTATTTAAAAAATAAGAGGGGTTGAAATGTTTCAGTTGACCAAAGCAAAAATATTTTTGGAGTTTTTGTTTTGTAAAACGTTTTGAAAATTTGGTTTTAAATGTCCGTTTTCAGACCAGCTCTGATTAATATATTATCATATAGAATTAGACATTATAAAGAAATAAACTTGAATAGCTTGCTCGCAACGTCTGTACTTAGACTAGGCAAAACTCTAGAGCAGACGCTTGTGGCCCAATCAGCACACAGGTGTGGCCCAATCAGCACACAGGTATGGCCCATGTGACATGCTCAAGACCAAACAAGTAGTGTATATAACACATAGGGAGCTGCACATGTGGCCAACAATGCTAAACAGGTTGAGAACCAGTTCCCTAGAGACTGTTGCCTACTGCACAACCCTGCAATGGCAAGGGAATGGCCTGGGCACAGAGTTTAAGAAATTTTTTCCCAGGAAAACTTAGATTTTTTGGCAAAAATTCAAATAACGAAAAGTTCAGAATTGCTACCATGGTTGTAGTTCATGTGCCACCAGCTCCCAGTCTCCTCCCTCAGCTGTGCTCCACAGCTGGACTACAACTACCAAGATGCACCTTGGTATTGCCTCTTGGTGAGGGAGTACATTCCGTGAGTCTTGCTGTGGTGCATCATGGGAGCTCAGTTGGGGAGCGCAGGCCGTATGAAATAACATGAGACGACAAACTGAGAGCTCCCATGAGGCACTGCATTGCAGCAGTCTATCGACATTGAGCTATTTCAGGATTTTGGCAAAAAATGAATTTTCCACAGAAAGCAAACCCTCTAATGAAAGCATAATAACGTCCATTTATACAGCCATCCATTGTGATGGGTAGGTAAGAAATGCAGCCTCCTCTTGGCTAGAGCACAAGAACGAGAACAGGTGCCAACAGGGCTGGTGCACAATAAGAACAAAAGTTATGGAGAATCTTGTATCCAAGAAAGAGGTCTGGCTAGACTTCCACTGCTCACCTTAATGCTCTTGTTGCATGTAGCGCTAGCTCCTGGTCTCTGTGCCAGAAGATTTTGGAGCCTGAGAGCACTTCCAGCACTCAGCATGGGGGGAAATAGGGGAAAGCTGCACCTTCCATTGGCCATCCCTTTCCAGGTCCCTGGATGAGGACATGACTGTCACATGTATCCTGAATGATTTCTTCTCCCTCTGCCTTTCCTTCAAGCACGTTCCTGCAGAGCCTGGACCCGGAGGCCGAGAATGTGTGTGAACAAGCAGTAGGTAGGTGTGTCAGCCTTGTAGAGCCCTAGTTGCACATAGGTGCTGCTGCCTCAGCTGTGGAAAGCAGATGACAGAAGGCCCAAGGGAATCTCGCCATGGCCCTGTGGGCTTTGAAAAAACAAGATGCGTCTCTCAGGACTGTGGGGCCTTGTCTAGGCTCGACTCATCTGCCTCCAGCCTCCTGATGTCTGTGCTGCTCCACCAGTGGGATTTTCCTACTCTCTACTGAGTGCAGATGGAAAAACCGCGGTGCCAGTGTCCTCTGCAACTGTTTTCACTTCTGGATACTTGAGTACAAGCACAATGTGGCATCTGTGTGCACACGTGTGTGTACTTCTGCTCAAGTAGTTTTCCAGAGGGACAGCAGTGACTTGTACTTAATCCATCTCCCACCCCCAGCAGCTGTACATTTACTCAACGCCCCCAAGATTTAGCATGCCCATTTTCATTGCCAGCCAGGCTCAGCTCTGCTGCAACAGAAGGGACACCCTCAAATCACTACTGCCTTAGATCTATCAAGATCCTCTCCGGAAAGCTATCCTGAGTTGCAGCCCCTGGCAGGAGGACCCTGTTGCTAGCAAAGTACCTCCCCCTTCCATTGCTCCTACATCTCCACCTCCAAAAGCTGAGACCAAGATACTGCAGGCAGGGAAACGGTTCAGTTGAAGAGGTGCCATAAATCCAGGGTTGTGCTAGCCATAGGGAGCAGAGCGTCTCCCGCAAAGGTTCAAAGACCTCAGTAATGTGCTGGGGAGTGGGGGAATGGTTGGAGCAGTGGGACCTGGAAGCCAAGTCTCCTGAGTTCTCTTCCCAGCCTTGGGCAGCGTGGACTTTTTAGAGCGGCTTTGAGCCAGATTTGCACATGCTAATCACTCCCAATTGGGATTAGATTTCCCCGAAGCATTGGGGTCCCTTTTAGTGCTTGTCTTGACTGTAGTTCTGGGGTGTTACAGCAGCTCGAGTGGTTCTACTTGACTTAGCTTTAATTTAGCAAGCTCGGGAATGGAAACCGTGGCAGCCTGCACGCTGGAGCGGGGCAGCCTTGGTCAAGGTTCCAGGTGGGCTTATACAACTTGTGCATGTGTGGCCATGGGGTCCTGGCTCCCAGAGCCAAGACAGGTAGATTGCAGCTAGCTCAGGTATGTCCACATGATCTGGACTCACACCTTGTGACTGTAATGCAAATGCACCCACAGGCACCTAAAGAAGGGCCAAATTTTCCAGAGAGCTGGTGGCTGTGTCTTTTCAGTACTGGGTTCTTGTAGCCTTCTTGCCCAGGCCCATTGTGTCCATGCGCACAAAGGCTGGGGCTGCATTTGGTTGCGATTTGTGCCTCCAAACTATGGCTCTCTCATTATTCCCCCTGTTGTGTCTCCTCTTCCCCCTCCACCTTTTGCTTTCCCACGGATCTGCTCTCACCCGGATCCTCTGCGCCAAGAGCACATCACTCAGGAAGCACTGAAAAAGGTGAGCATGGACCGGACCAGCTACATCTACCTCCCGTGCCCTCTGCGCTCCCACCACGCCATCTACACCTGGGTCAAGGATGGCACCCAGCAGTACCCCTGTGCCATGGACGGGGACTCCTGCACGCTGCGCTTTGGGGAGAGCACCCCCATGGACCAGGGCCTGTTCAAATGCACAGCCAACGAGAATGGCTACCAAGAGGAAATAACTGCCTATAAACTCACGCTGAATGCTGCCTGCACCCCACAGCTCTCTCTGGCAATGGCCGCTGGCGTTCTGTTGCTTGCCATCACCATCCTCTTGCTCTAGACCCTGTCAGCCAAGCAGAGATCTCATTACTCTGCCAACAACCTTTCTTTTTCTTCTAGTTTTGAGTGTCCCAGCAGAAAACACAGCCGTTACGGTGAACGTTTTGGTAGCCATCAATAATCACCCAGGAGCCTCTTCCCAAAATATAAGGCACAACCAATTGGGGCAGAGCCAGGGAGTGGGGAAGATAGAATAGAGGCAAGGAAGGCAAGCAGACTATTTATTTTCTTGCTCAGTGGCCAGTGGGTCTGTTCAGCCCTAAGCTTGCTGATCCCAGGTCAGCATCCAGCTTGCCTGATGGGCACTGGTCCAAACTGCTTGTTTCCAGACTGCTGAACATGGGGAGTTTTCTGGTCTCAATGATGTGGCTTCCTAATGCTTCTTTCAGGAACAATCCCCCACAGGCGTCACTAGGGGGACGATGTTGCATGAAGGGATCTCTTCCACCTCCAGCTGCTAGGAGTTAAATTCTTTTAGCATCCAAGCTGCATAAAGGGAGGCTTTCCTGCTGATGTGCCCCAAATCTGAATCCCGTTCGGAGTCATGCTGTGGGCTTTTCTCTCTCTGCATCATTTAGTGCACCATAATCCTGATGACCAGCCTGGCCTGGGTTTACAAGGGACAAGAGAGATCATCCAGATGCCCACACTGAGGCAAATGCAGAGTCAGTGCATTGACTTGGAACTTCCAGTGATGCCGCTCCTCCAACCTGCCATGAGACTAGAACATCCGCCCTCAAGCAAACACCTTCACTGCAAGACTATAGCTGGTTTTAATTGACGATGCGCAAAGGCCACAGTACAACAGAGTGGTGGCCATGGGAGGGATCTAAGACTGGTATTGGCATGACTGGCTCCAATCCACCACTAAACAATGCTGAAAAAGGAACAGATGGAGAAGAGCTAGTGGGAGGTTGAGATGGATAAGGAAAATGGAAGGGTGGAACATAAGCACCTGAGCTGTGTCTTACCTGTGTAACTCTGGAGGACCAGTAGCTGAGTGGAGAAGATGCTGTCCTGAGTCTTGTATGAGCTCATGTGGGAAGGTCGCTCCACTTCCCCCATCTATGAAACAAGCCCCTGCCCCATCAGGTTAGTGCAGCCAGCCATGACGCTGGCCGCATCGGTTCCTTGGGTGCCATTGGCTCTGAAAGCGCCATGCCTTCACGGTGTCAGCTCAGTGAGCCCTTGCTATGGGGAAGCTTTGACTCTGCCTCATGACAGTGACTCCAGTGTGACACCACTGCAAAGGAGATCGGACGCGAGGCCAGGAGAACTGGGTTCAAAACTGGCTGTCACTCTTGCACCATGGCTCTCTTCCCAGTCAAACCAGTGCTTTAGGTGCTTGTATTCCATGGTATGGGAAGGGTTAATCATCACCTTTTTCTTCCTTCCATGTCCAGAGGATACCGACCATGCCCATATCCTGGACGTTAAACTGCAATGCCTAAATTTGCAAGCAAGCCTGCGAAAGCACAGATGATAAGAACAGCCAGACTAGATCAGACCAATGGTCGACCAAGCCCAGTATCCTGTCTTCCGACAGTGCCTGGGGTTAGATATTTCAGAGGGAGTGAATAGAGCAGGCTAACTTATCAAGTGATCTCTCCCCTATCAGCCAGTCCCAATATCCTCAACACTGCCTCAGGAGAATCTTAAATATCTCTTGGGAGGACAGGTGCATGAACACTAGCTCCTGGAAGAGTCGAACATGACCAGCATCGACACCATTATCACTCATCAACAACATCATTGGACTGGTTGTGTGGTTCGGATGTCTGATCAGCACCTCCCAAAACAGATTCTGTTTTCCGAGTTGGAGAAGGACAGAGGAGCGTTGGGGGCCAGCGGAAGAGATAGGAAGACGTGCTGAAGCCACACATTAAAAAGTGCAGTATGGGTGTTGACACGGGAGAACCTTGCCCAGGACTGTCCCCAGTGGAGATCGGTAATCCCTGAGCGGGCGGCACAATGTAAAAGATCACGCCGCTGTACAGACGAGGAAAGGTGGATAAGAAAAGAGCAGCGAAAACTGCTCTGTGCCCTTCCATCAGCTACTAACACCTGTCCTGTCTGTGGTAAGACCTGCGGCTCCAGAATTGGGCTGATCAGCCATCAACGGACTCACAAATAGGAGACTGACATGAAGACATCCTACTCATTATTGAGTGATCGCCAAGAGAGAAGAGAAGGGGGGTTACAGACACACTGAACATAGGGTTGTGTCTCAGACCATCTTGGCTAATTATCAGCAATGGGCCTATCTGCCAAGAATTTCTCTTGTGTGTTTTGAACCCAGTTATACTTTTGGCCTTCACAGCATCCTCTGGCAGTGAGTTCCGCAGGTCAACAGCGCCTTTACATGAAGAAGTGCTTCCTTATCTTTGTGTGCAGCCTGCACTCTGTTCATTTCAGCAGGCAACCCCTGGTGCATACCTCGTGATTCAGAGCTGGAAACTAGAGTCCCCCTGACAGCAGGTTAGTGGCTCTGCTGTGTGCCAAAACAGCTGTCTGCATCTGGGTGCTCCACATCTGCTGGGATCCAGGTGCTTCCTTCACCTCATTTTCAGAAAAATGATTTTTTTTTAATCTTTGTATAAAATATATATGAAAGTTTTTTTGGAAAAAAGAAATGGATGAGGAAGAAAAATTTCCCAGTCACTAAACTGGCCGTAGTCAGTAACTAAGGGACTACGTACAGGTTGCACATCTCTAGTCTAGCACCTTCAGGACCTGACTGGTGTCGGGTAAGAGAAATTGCTGGACCACGGGAGGTCAATATTGTCTAGCAGCTTTACCAACATTTCCACTGGTGGCTGGGCTTTTAGAAGACATTTAGGGGGTAAACTGCAGCTAAATAACAGTACAGAATGGTGAGAGCCAGGACTGGTGGCTGTAAACAAACTTTATGGGACCGCAGGAAACTTGATCACACCTATGATAAGTGGTTGTCTGGCTAATTAAAATCATGCCAGATTACAGATGTTGCTGGATGAGAGAGTTTCAGATTAGAGAGGTTCAACCTGTAGTTTAAAATACCCACCCAAACATGTAGGACTTTATTGTAACTCCTTTTGCATGTATTTATCAGCTCTGGATACGTATTTGGTGTTATTAAAGAGGTATTGTCTACTAAGCATAAGGTGAGAAGGCCGCAGGAACTGCTGGGTTCCAACATTCACTCTGTCACCAACTTGCTATGTGTCACAGTGCCTCAGTTTCCTCATCTGTGACATGGGGCTAATGACCATTCCATACCAGACAGAAGTGTTGTGACCATTCATGAGATAAAGTTTGAAAAGCACAATAGAGTGCTGGAAAGTAATATGCAGCACATGGGAATGTGGGCTAGTGTATTGGGAGTCACAGAAGCATGTGGGGTTGTCCCCAGATAACCCCACCTGCTGTTCTGTATCTGCCTTAGATTGGCTGAGAAGGATTCTACTGCCTAAGAAGACAAGTAGGTGTGGGAGAAAGATGTGTAGCTTGTAAATGACAGTGACTGGCAGGTACTGTGCTTCTGCTGCAGGCAGTGCGTAAGCAGAATAATGTTCCGTTATGGGGAAATCAAAGAGTGATGCAAATCTTTTTATAGATCATCAGTGGTTTTATTTTTCCACCCATCCCTATGTTCTCATGTGCTCCTCTCCCCCCTGTGCCCTGGGCTGGCACCTCTTGAAAGCAGTGACCAAGCTGTCACAGAAATCCCAGCATATGGGGGTCTTGCAAACTCTGCTCATCCTGCTGCAAAGTCCAGCCAGACTTTGGTCCTGGGGGATGGAATATACCAAGTGCTGGTTGGTCAGGACTGGATGCTGAAGGGTTAATCCAGGAGCAAGGAGGGCAGCCCCAGGCTGTGTTTTCTGCTAGCAGGAGTTTGGGTTATTTTTAATCCCAGGAGGAGGCAACAGGCTGCCAGGACAATCCCCTTCATAGGTCAAGCCCTGGCTAGAAGCATGATAATTTACCCTTGGTAGCATTTAACAGGGAGGTGGCGGGGGGCAGAAAGGCTGCAGCATTATCAGAGAGGCAACCCAGATCAGTTTGGTAGCAGCGGGTGCTCTCCTTGCCTTAATCGGTGTAGTTATATAGGAGGCAGCGTGGTCTAGAGGTCAGCACAGCAAGCAGCCCATATTCTGCCTCTGACTGTCAGCATGACTTCGACACACGGTGCCCTTGCCGCACGCCTTGGGTTCCCTGTCTAATACTAGAGCCCTGTTTGATATGGTTTAATTATATATGCCACTGTTTGAACATCAAGTGGAGCTGAGGGATTGGACACCACTCCGCCAGGCAGGGAAAGAAGAGAAGCTAACAATTGCCAAAAAAAACCAGCTGAGCTCCATGTTGCTCGGTGATGTCCATCCTCAGTTCACTGTGTGGCTCTGTGCTGAGACTTTCTCTCTTACTGATCCACTACAGCTTTGAAGAGTGGATGCGAAACTGGCCTCAGGGAGCAAGTGTCTCCCAGGGGCCTGAGGGGGGCCTGTTGCGAAAGAGATTCATGTTACTCTGAGGACAGGAAACGTAAATGAGTTTCTTGGCGCGAGAGGGCAAGAAGTCCCAGTGTTGCTAACTCTTGCTGTAACTGGCGTTTTACCTCCATCTTCTGAGTTTACATAAGAATCTAAGCTGGCGTCTGAAAAAATTCCAGGTTTCTAGCACAGAAAATCTTGAAAATCCAACCCCCAAAGGCTCAAAATCCAGAAGGCAAATGAGATGAATGCCCAGTTATTGGCTTTAAAAAAGCAACTTTGTGATTTTCAGGGGCCTGTGCTGATTTTTGACTGTTTGGTGTTCGTGATGCTGGCAGTCCCATAATTATCCTAGGTTTTGTGCTGTGTATTGGAGAAACATAAGTTTATTTTTCCCCCTGTCCCATTTGATAGTATATAACATCCACTGCTACTGGACTGCAAAGGGCAAGGAGAAGCTGTCTTTAATTGCCTCATAGTAAACAACACTCTGTCCTTTCTTTTTGAGAGGAGGAGAGCTATAAATGTTGCCCTGTTCCTTCCCATTGCATATACACCCATTCCTCTGGGGCCCTGCTTTTCTGTGCAGCAATCAGAATATGCCTGTGTTCCTTGTGATGCACAACAGTGCTCCTTGTAAGCTGCGCACTCGTTCCTCCAGGGCCCTGCTTTTCTGTGCAGCAATCAGAATATGTCTGTGTGTTCCTCCCCTTTGTATCATGTAAGGCCCCGCTACCACCACCCCCAGCCCAGGTTCCTCTCTCTTTGGAGTTGAAGGAAAGTGTAATGTGTGTTGGGGAATGGAATAATTAAACACGTGCAATCTCTAAACACTCATCCTATGGCTGAATCTCTCTCCCCCTCTCTCATGATATGGCCCTGTGATGTACAACAGTGCTCCTTGTAAGCTGAACACTTGGGCAGCTGCCCAGGAGAGATTCAGGTGCCGCCTAGCTGATTAGCAGAGCGCCCCCAGCCGGCAGCCTGTGTTTCTATTTCATTATGCACATCTGCAAATGCCTCAGTGCACGGAACAAAATTTATGCTGCACACAGATGGGAAAAGCTGAGCATCTTACACTGCTCTTGGGCTGTGCCACACCAGGGGAGAGGGGGGACTGCCCTCGCGCTCATCAGAAGAGGCACTGGCAGTGAGGGAGGCGCGACAGTGGAGGATCCATGTTTCCTGCTGCACACCTCCACATATCGACTGTGTCCGATCTTGATTTAATATTGCCAGGGATGGAAAATTCCCTGCAACCATAAAGAAGCTGTTCCATTGGCTAACTGTCCTGACCATTAAAATGGTGCCTGATTTCTGGTCCAAATTTGCCTAGTTTCACAGCTAGTGGATCATGTTGTACCTTTCTCTGGGGGGTTGAAGAACCCATTATAATTGCTTGTTCCCCTCATAGGTATTTGAGGTAAACTGAGGCCAAGTTACCCCTTAATCTTCTCTTGGTTAAACCCGACAGATCAAATTACTTGAATGCTAAGAGGCAGGAAGGTAGAACTGTGCAGTGGAGATTTGGGAATTCAGCATTCATCTCCACAGGGAAATTGACCGGCATAGGTGTAGGGAATAACTAATCTGGTATAGCTAAGAGCTCTCCATCTGGCTAATCTATTCCAAAATAAAAGAGCGTTTAGAATGTTCTCATGTGGGAGATTCAGAGCTATCCCATCCGTAGGATGAACAGTGGTGGTCACCCCATGCCCAGCACTTGTAGGGTCCCATGGTTGCTGCCCCAACCATCTTGTGGGCAGGAGGGATGGGGAGTTTACCCAGGACAGGGGTATCCTCCTTTCCACTCCACACTCACCGCGTGGGCAAACTCTTCCACCCTGCTATGCCACCCTCCCTACCCCCTGCATCTCACTAAGCTGCAGCCACAGGAAGTAGGGCACTCCTCTGGTTCCCACTGCCTGCTGAGAAGCACAGGGGTCTGGGAGGGTGGTGTGGTGCAGCAGGCAAAGCAGGCTGCTGCTTCTGCTGCCAGCAGGCAACCCCTGCTGCCTCCATCATGCCTGGCCCTTGGCCCCAAGTAATCCCTAGATCCTGTTGCCTGGGGAGACGGGGCAGGGTCTGTGGTGCAGGGGAGTTGCCTGGGCCCCACACTTGTATACTGGGGTGGGAGGTGCCCCCCCCCCCCGCCACAGCCCTGACTAGACTAGCTAAATTTTAAAGAGACATGGTGGATGAGGTAATATTGTGGGACACGTAGTGCTGTTAACACTTCATAGACCTAAATTTTATCAGAATAGCTGTACCAGAATAGTAATCCCCTTCCAGCTATGCAGGAAATTCCCCCTCATAAATACAAAGCCCAAGTCTTGATAAGCCTATTTATGTGCATCTCCCTCCATTAGAAAAGCCCCCGATGACAAAAGTTTTAAATGAAAAGACTATTCCTTCTGCATTTGCCTTACGTGATTAGCATGTATTTATCGTACAGGGTTTATCCTGCTCAACAGAGACATTGGTTGATGAAACAGCAAAGGAGATTGAGAACATTAAATTTGAGTTGCACTGATGGGTGAGAGTCAGAAAACTGGCCATCTAATGGCTCAACCCTGAAAGGGCTGGGGTTACGGGGGATCCAAATAATGCACCTGACCTGGGGGTCAAGAAGCTTCTCATAGGGGGTTGTGGGAGGAGACTCAGCCAGGTAGGGATAAGGGAGGGAAATCAAGGGGCTGGTGACTATGAAGGGGATATGGGGAAACGTGGAGGGAGATGAGGAAGGACTGGCAGACCAGAGAGGCAGTTTGGCAATTGCCTGGGCATGTCATGACATCCCAGTGGCTATGCTGTGACATGGTAACAGGCTGCCAAAGAGTTAAGGCCTCTACCTCACCCCTGCCACCATGACATGACTACTGAGGCTGCCCCACACCAGTGTATCATGTGACTGCTCAGTGCTGCCCTCCCCATCCCAGGACATCAGGGTGTCTCAGTGCTGCCCTCTGCCACCCAAGTGCATCATGGAGCTTCTCAGACTCGGGCCCCGCTCACCCTAGTGCACCATGGGGCTTCTCAAACTTCTCCCCTCACCCAGTGCATTATGGGGCCTCTCAGGGCTGCCCCTCACCCCAGTGCATCATGGGGCTTCCCAGAACTGCCCCGCTCTGAGTTCAAGGCTGGGGGTGGAGCCCGTTCACCTAACATTTCTCTGTGATTGGCTGCGTATCCCAAATGCGTCGGTTCCTATTGGTTAGAAGAAGGGAGCGCTGATTGGCCGTGGCGGAGCAGCAGGGGCGAGGCTCGCCAAGCTTCTCGCCTCGCGATTGGTTCAGAAGAGAGGGGCGGTACTGTGATTGGGCGGGGCGTAGGTCTTGCGGCGGCTGGCGCGCGGGCGTGTGTGCGAGCGAGCTGCTGTCTAGGCGAGGCTCGGGTGGGGCGAGCGGAGCCGCTGGCGGTGGCACGGGTGCGACAGGTGAGGGAGGGGCTGGCACGAGGGTGGGAGGTTGTGGGGGGTGAGGGGCCTAACACGAGGGTGGGAGGTTGTGGGGGTGGAGGATTGGCGTGGGGTGCGAGGTTGTGGGGCCCAATGGGGGGGGGCCGTAAAGGTGGGGAGCTGGTTTGGGGTGCGGTATGGGGGATGGCGGGCCTGGCCCAGAGTGAGATAATTGGGGTGTGAAAGGGAGAAGTCTGGAGTGGAAGAGAGCCCCTGTCCCGGGACGTTGAAGGTTCTTAACTGGTGGTGGTGGGAAGAGAAGAGCGGGTGTAGCTTCAAAAGGCTGAAGTTTTGCAAGTCTGGGAGTGGAGGAATTTTTATTAACTGCTCTCTAGGGATTCCCAGGAAATCCATGGTAAGTCCATACTTATCTGGCACGTTTTCTGCTTAGTGAAAGTACTGTGTCTGTCACTGCTGTCTTTACAGAAGTAACCTGCACTCCAGGCACACAATAATACGTGTAATATTTTAACTGTTTCCGGGGACGTTGCAGGAAACTTCCAGCTTGTCACAAATGTGGAAATTTTTTGGAAATTTTTTTACTACTGCTGTATTTGAACCCCTGGGAACAAAATCAAAGACAAGCCTAGCATGCTTTTATTTAGTATTTGTATGATTATTATTTGAATGACCATACTGGCTCAGATCAAAGGTTCATCTAGTGCAGTATCTGACTCTGGCCAGTGCCACGTGCCCTAGTGGAAATGAACAGAACAGGTAATCATGATTGTCATCCATTCTCAAATTCTGACAAACTGAAGCTAGGGATATCATCTCTTCCTACCCTGGATAATAGCCATTGATGGACCTATCTTCCATCAATCTTCCATTTGTTTAGTTCTTTTTGGAACCCTGTTAAAGTCTTGGTCGTCTTAACATCTTCCAGCCAGGAGTTCCATGGGTTGACTGTATGTTTTATGCAGAAATATTTCCTCTTGTTTGTTTTAAAACTTGCTACCTATTAATTTCATGTGGTGACCCCTAGTTCTTGTGTTATGGGAACAAGTAAATTTTTCCTTATTTACTTTCTCCGCACCAGTCATGATTTTATAGCCCCCTGACATATCCCCCCTTTGTTGTCTCTTTTCCCAAGATGAAACATCCCAGTCCTATTAATCTCTCCTTATATGGCAGTCATTCCATGCCCCTAATCATTTTTCCCGCTTTTCCTCTTTTAACCAGTTACCATTCCATGAGAGGCCCTTCCCTCTTATCCAGATCACTTTGCTTAAGAGCCTTTGGTGAGGATCCTTGTCAAAGGCTTTCTGGAAAGCTAAGTACACTGTATCCCCTGGAGTCCCCTTGTCCACATACTTGCTGACCTCCTCAAAGAATTCTAATGATTGATGAGGCATGATTTCCTTTTACAGAAGCCCTATTGACTTTTCCCTTACAAATTATATTCATCTGTGTCTGACAATTCTGTTCTTTACTATAGTTTCGTCCAGTTTGCACAGTACTGAAGTTAGACTTACCAGCCTGTGATGGCTTCTAGTCATTTGGTACAAAAGATGATTTAAAGGCTAAGTTACTTGTTCCACAATTTCACTTTTGAGTTCCTTTAGAACTCTTGGGTGAATGCCATCTGATCCCTGTGACTTATTTATCAATTTTTTCCAAAATCTCCTCTAATGACACCTTGGTTGGGGAGAATTCCTCAGGTTTGTCACTTACAATGCAATGCTGCCTCCAGACTCTGGCTTATCCCCTTCAGAGTAGACCTCACTACCACAGTGCTCTGCAAGGAGCATGTAATCTGTGGGAAAGAGAGATAAACATCACCCCATCTGCTCTGTTCCAGACTGTAAGTGATGTTCTGGATTGGCTGTAATGCCAACTGAGAACTACTTTACCATGGGTGCTAACAATTAGGATCTTTTATACTAAAAACTGTACAATAATGTTGAGCCTTACCTAAGTACCTGCTTTGCTTTCTGATGCGCAGCACTTCACAGGAGCGCAGATTGCTGCATTATGGACTTGGAAGTAGAAAACAAGCAGGAAGTGACACTTCCCCTGCTGCCATGTCCCCCCATGAAATTCTCATTGCTGTCTAGAATCTGTCTGCATATACTTCCATCTCTCATGTGAGACATCCAGCAACACCTACTGAAAATGTGTTCGCCTCCTGAAATGCTGCTCTCTCCTCCAGCTCCCCATTTGCAGACACTCTCATGTCCTCAGTTCTGATTCTTCAGAAGCAGCATGGGCCAGCCATTGGGAGGCAGGCCTGCTGGATGCCATTTCTGCTGCATGGACCCGTGGCAAAGCAGATCCTGTCCCCTCCCCCGCCCCCTGAAAGGCTTGTAATTTCTGCAGCTGCTACTGCAGTCATTGGGAGCTACTGCAGGTGCTCAGCACCTCTCGGTATCAGGCTGTCTGTGTTGAGAAGTTACCCTGCTGTGCCAAGAGGTTTGAGATCCGTTGGGGGGAATGTGCTGCGTAAGAAGTAGCATTTGTGGTGAGTCCTTTCCATCGATGCTGGCTAAGTATTTCCTCCTGAAGTAGAACCAGGAGCAAAATCTATGCTAGGTAGTTGGGTGACCTCTGTTGTATCTGAGCACCCACAACTCCCCCAATTTCCAAGGGTGCTGGTGTGTGAGCAGACCCTGAGTTTGTTCAGTGTCCCCAGGTGCTTGACAGCTAAGCAGTGGCAGCAGCAGGTTACTAAAGGGGTTGCAGGCCAGTGTTCCCTGTAAACTAAGCACTTGGGTAGCCCCAAATCTCTCCTGAGCAGCCACCCAGCTGGTTAGCAAAGGGCCCAGAGTGGGCAGCGTGTGTTTATATGGGTGGTGCACATCTGCACATGTCTCAGTGCACATAACATTTATTCCACCCATGCATAGGGAAAAAAATTAAAGGGAACGCTGACATAGGCAGGTTGTTCCAGAGGTCAGGGAACTGTGAAGAAGGCCCTTGCATCTAATGTGAGAGTGCAGAGAGCCAAGGAGGAGGATGGACCAAGGTTAGATCCACTTTAACGGGGGGGCTGATAATTTATTCTTGTTTAAGTTCCCAAGCTGGCAGCTTCCTCCAAGCCCTGCTGCATCTTTCTATAGCAAACTGCTTGCTGCTGCCCAGATTGGAAGAGTGCAGCTGGAAATGTGTGGCCCCAGTGCCTTGCCAGATCGGATTTGTGATGCGGAGTGATCCTGCAGAAGGCTTAAAGCCTACAGCAATCTGTGAGCAGCTTGAACGAGTCCTGGCACAGCAGTGCACGTTCCAGTTGCATTTTGAGTTTTGCCCTGATCTGCACGTGCCCAGGGCTAGTGGAGTCTGTGCCAACTAGAGCTGCCAGTCATGCCAGTCTTTGTGGTTTGAGGAAGAGGGGGCTGCTGTGGTGGCTAAGAGGGTTCTGGTCCCCCACAGTTTAGGACGCAATCTGTCTCTCTGGGAACGATGTCAACGGACCAGGGTTACTGGAGCAACCTGACAACCCTGCAGAAAATCGCTCTGGCCCTTGGGATCCCAGCCAGCGCAACTGTCCTGTACATCTTGTACCGCAGGTACCGAGAAAGCCGAGGTACGTGCACAACCCCATGGCAATGAACTTCAGGTGGCCGTGACTCCGTTGCTGTGTGGTGATTAGCATCTTCTGTGTTTCATTTAGGCTTGAATTATTAATTACTTGTCCTCCTTCTGCCTTCACCTCACCCTTGCCAAATGCTCAGAAATAAACCCCAAGGCTAAAGAGAGAGCAAGCAGTATAGCCAGGATGCTCCTGCAAATAAGGAGGCCTGTTTCTTTATCTGTTCTTTTCCTCTGTGCCATCTACAGTACCTTCCCTGCAAGGGGCTAAAATTCTTGTACCTTCCTGCTTATTCCTTCCCAGTCCCTGCCCTGTGTTGAGGAAATGCGAACAGACTTAGCACTGAACGGGTAAATGTCTCCTTGCTCTGGAGCTTTGCTGATTCCTCTGCTTCTCCTATCCTGGAGCAGCTGAACTAGTGAGACTGGCCACCTTTAGGCTGTGGGGCAGGTGGCTTGCGGGGGGTGGCTCTATCAGGCTGTTTAACCTGTTTATGGTGGCTTGTGCTCAGAGGAGAGGCCGACGTTTGTTGGAGAAGATGACATTGAAATTGAGATGAAGATCCCCCAGGAGGCTGTGAAATTGATAATTGGACGACAGGGCACCAATATCAAACAGGCAAGTGCCACTGCAGGCTCCCTAGGGGCTGGGGTGGGAAAAGCAAGGCCTGCTTTCAGGGACAGGCACTTTCCTAGGTGGCGCATTGGCTTGCTGGCAGAGCAGATCAGAGCCAGCTCCTTGTGGCTCTCCCCACGCAGGCAGAAGCCGTAAGTGACCGTGCCCTGCCATTGGACAGCAGTTAGTTAGTTTTTCCATGAATACCTGGCCCTACAATTGACTTTGGTGCATTCTGAGCCCCACCCCACTCACTCCGTCCCTAAGAATCCTGGAGGTCCGTGCAAGCCCTGTATGAAAGCTGCTCCAGCCAGGTTGGAGGAGAGGACTGGGGCGCAGATGCCAGAGGAGGGCAGCACTGCTATAAAATGGATCTTAATGCCCCTCCCTTGGCTTTTAAAGATCCACTCGCAATAACTCGCTCAGAGGGACAAAAGCTGAATCAATCACATTTCCAGGAGGCCTGAGCTCAATCCAGTGAACCCTGCCTGTCCGCACAAGCATGGTGCTAGACTTGTGTGTCCTGTGTCTCTGCAGCTGAGGAAGGAGACCGGTGCCCGCATTGACGTGGACACAGAGGACTCTGGAGAGGAGCGGGTGGTGCTGATCAGTGGCTTCCCTGTCCAGGTGTGCAGAGCAAAAGCTGCCATCCACCAGATCTTGGCGGACAGTGCCCCCGTGTCAGAGCAGTTCTTCGTGCCACAGAGGGCTGTCGGCAGGATTATTGGTAACTGACTAGAAACTTCTCTGTCCCCACCCCATCTCATCTCCTATTAACCAACGGGGAAAAATAAAAACGCTCTGGGGTCCTGGAGAAAAATGACCTGGGGACTGGCTTTTGGAGCAGCTTGAAAAAGCAGCTGCTGCAGCTGTGGTGAAATCTGGTGGCTGCTAATTCTTGCTTCAGTCTGCTGAAGCATTTGCTGCTCTTATTTTGGAGCTGGGGAGAAATCTTGAGACAACAGTAAATCTGATCCCAGAGCCATGGGTACAGCGGTTAGCTCTGTAACATGGAGTCGAAGGCACTGAGAGATGTTACTGAGCTGCCTCCATTTATCAGACTGCAATGGTTCCGATGTAAGCACCTTTATTTGGCACTTCTGAGCCTTATGCTCTTTGAAAGCTTGTATTTATAAAGCTGGTGGGGAACCCCCAGTCCCTGAACTGATATTCTTGGGGTGGAACACCACTGCTGTTCAGCAGGGACACTGGAGGGCCAGGAGCATCAGGATACTGTGCATGACCAGCTGGAAATGGTCTTGCTTGGGCTGTGAGAGACCTGGGTTCAAGGCCCTTCTCCATGACGTCCATGACCTTGTGCCGGTTGCAGAGGCTCTGTGCCTCAGTTTCCCCCCCAACCAGAGAGTGGTGAAAAGAGGCCTGTGTGCTGCCTCTCAGGAAGGCTGTGCAGGGCTGGGCTAGTTCGGCACTGGGGACTGGATGTATTTCCAACGTAACACAAATACAGGAATTCCAGCTGTGACTTCCTTAGTCAGAACTTAGCCACTGAAATGGGGCTTAGCTCCCTCTCTCTTGTGCTGAGCACATGAGCTCAGGCCCTGGAATTTGCCTCACACCTGCAGGGTGGCCCAGTGCCCCATGTGCCATGCTGGTTACTGGCTAGCTGTATCTATACGCTGCAATGAAAAACCCCAGCTGCGACTCTCTGAGCCTTGATCAGCTGACTCAGGCTCATGCTACAGAGCTTAAAACAGCAGTGTAGATACTGAAGCCTGGGCTGTAGCTGCAGGATTTCAGGACCTATGCTCCAGTCTGCACCTCTGCACTGCTGTGTTTAGCCCTAGAGCACAAGCTTGAATCATCGTCCCTGGGCTCTGAGCCCCACTTCTGTGGGGCTTTAATCGCTGAGTGGCAGTACCCTGAACAGCAGCCTGCTCCTGGCTAAATCAGAGCTGGATGAGAATTCTTCCAGTGGTGCCCATTGCTCCAGCAGCTGTTCATCCTGAGTGAAGCCATGGGCTTGGGGCAGAGCAGGCAAAGCCAAGATTTCTGAAAGTGCTTATGTTCTGAGGCTGGGCTGACATGCCCTGTGGAGCTGGGTCCTCAGCTGGGCTCCCTATAGTTCCTCTGCTGCTGCCTAGCAAGTAACCTACTTCTCCCTGCTCCTCAGGCAGAGGTGGTGAGACCGTGCGAGCCATCTGTCGCAGCTCAGGAGCCAAAGTGGTCTGTGAGAAGGAGGCGGACAGCATCCTCTGTCTGACCCGGCTCATCCGCCTCTCGGGGACCCGCAGGGAGGTGAATGCTGCCAAGGTAGGTCTTGGGTGACTGCCCATTTAAAGGGACTGGTCAGCTGCCTCCTGAGCTGGTGTAAAAGAAGGCGTCTGAGCCCTGTAAAAGGGGAGAGATGGAGACCGAGAGAGGTGCAGCACAGAGAGGCCTGAAAGAGCTGTAACAGAGCTGCTGGTGATGCTCTCCGAGGATGGGCTAGCCCAGGGGAATGCTGCCACACTGCAGGAAGACCTGCACAGAGACCATGAGGAAGGAGGGGAAGTAGTAACTTGGGGCAGTTGAACAGGAAATTGAGGTAGAAGTTGCCTATGCTGCCAGGATCTGTGAGAGGGTCTCCTTCTGCCCAGGCTGGTGGTGCTGCACCAAACCCCCTTCTCTCCCTTCCTCTCCCAAAGCAACTGATCCTGGAAAAGCTTTCGGAGGATGACGCATTTCGGAAGAAACTGGCCCAGTCGGCAGCATCTCGGTGCCTGCGCAAGCAGCCCTTGGGTGTGAGGAGAGAGGATCCCAGGCAGCAGGAGGTGCTGCCATGCCCCAATGGCCAGGCCCTCGTCCAGCTGGCAAGCTCTCAGCAAGGGGCAGGGGATGGAGACTGGCAGCTGTCTAAGGAAGCCTCAGATGAGCCACAGGAGCTCCAAGCCGAGAGCAGTTCCCCGGAGGAGCCGGAGATGGAGCCCAGCCAAGCAGTCCCTATGTTTGAGGGTGAGTGGAGTGCCTTTATCCCGGGCTGGCTCACACCAAGGGGATGTGTGTAGCTGGCTGCTGAGAGCTAGGACTCCTGGGTTCTCTTCCTTGCTCTTTAGTAGACTTGCTGGTCTCAGCACAGCACCCTCTCCACTGTGTGCTTCCATTGCTCTGTCTTTTCGGTTGGGGTTAAGTGTCTGTAAAGGGTCCTCACCTGGAGAAGAGAGGCTGTAAAGAGCAAAGGGCTGAGGCTTCCCAGGGCAGTGAGTTATACATCAGTCTGGATTGCCTGGAGCTGGGATCACCCTCTCCCTTGTGTGGAGACAGGACCTCACAGCAGCTGTCCGACCTATTGGGACCATGTGATGCCCTATTAGGGCATCGTGAGTCTTTTTCATGGGAGTGCTGCCAGGAGCTGGCTGTTTCCACCTTGTCCTTGTGGGCACTTCCTCAAATCTGCCCTGAATGGGGTTGTGGGTGTGGTACGTCGCCCCACTCCTGCGAGCTGAGTGGAGACCTACACAGTGCATGCAGATCAACCCACGAGTCTCCTTCCTCAGAGCTCCCAGCATGTGGCAAAATGTCATCCCTCCGCACTGCCACCCAACCCTAATCTGTCTGTCTGAATCAGCATCCCACGCTTGGATTCCTCTGCCTCTTGCTCTGGGCCTTCCCTGTCCCTCCTGCTCAGGGTTGTGTGTGCCTCTCAGTCCCCAGCCCCGACTTCAGCTTCCACGCGGATGAACACCTGGAGGTTTACGTCTCGGCCTCGGAGAACCCCAGCCACTTCTGGATCCAGATCATCGGCTCCCGCAGCCTGCAGCTCGACAAGCTGACCTGGGAGATGTTCCAGTACTATGGGAGCAGTACCCACTCGGTGAGCTTTTGCCCAGGGGACAGGGTACCTTGTCCTGATGTCTGGCTAAACCTTATGCAGCTGGGTGGAATGCTGTCATCCCCACTCCTCTCACCCAATGCCCAAAGAGGAGTTAATTCCCCGTGGACCTGCATGGCGGCCTGTTCTAAACCAGAGGTCTTGAGGCAGTGAGTCACATGCACCCCTCTGTCTTGCCAGCCTGAATTCCCAAATGTCCGAGTAGGCGACATCGTGGCTGCCCCATACACGGATCACAGCGCCTGGTACCGGGCCAGAGTCCTGGGAACCCTGGAGAATGGCAACTTGGATCTTTATTATGTCGACTTCGGTGATAACGGGGAAGCCCCGGTGGAGGCGCTGAGAGCATTGCGGTATGTGCAGTGGGGAAGGTTGTGATGAGAGAGTGCAGGCGAGGGCAGGGGATGGAGCAGGACTCCTGGGTCCTACTCCTGCTACTGACTCACTGTGGGACTCAGGTGGCCTCCTGGCCTGCTCTGCACCTCAGTTTCAATAAAATAGAGGAGCTCCTGTCTCATTGGGGTCCTAGGTCCAAGTTAACAACTGTACAGGGATTGGAGATCCCTGGTTGTGAAGGGCAAGATGGGCACAGGGCTCCCACTCTAGTGTGTGCAGATCCTTGCTAAACCCCAGGGACAATTTCACAGGGGAGACCTGATTGACTTCAACAGCTGCGGGGCACTGGGGTCATGTCCCTTTTCATGATGGTTCCTCCCCTTCCTGTCCTCCAGGAGTGACTTCCTGAGCCTGCCATTCCAGGCGATTGAGTGCAGCCTTGCAGGGATCGCCCCTGTGGGTGAGTTGTGGAGTGATGGCTGCATGCTCTGTTGGGATGGGTCCCAATGACATAACCAGCTAGGCTGCTGGTGGCATAACCTAAGGGGGCTCAGGTAGCTCACAGAGAGGCAATTCTGAGTGGTTTCCAGGTGGCTGGCTGGTTGCTGAAATCTCCCCATTCCAGACCTGCCTGCACTTAATTCCTTGGGTCTCTTCCCCACTGGGAGTCAAAGCCTGCCTCCTGGAGCTTCAGCTGCTCGCTGTCTTCCCCACAGGAGAGCAGTGGGAAGAGGCCGCCCTGGACGAGTTTGATCGTCTCACCTCTTGTGCTGAGTGGAAGCCGCTGCTGGCAAAGATTTCCAGTTATGTCCAGTCCGGGGTCTGTACCTGGCCACACATCCAGCTTTATGACCTCAGCGGTGGCCAGGTGAATGCTGGAGGTTGGGCTACCTGGCAGGCTGTGTTCTCCCTTTACAAAGTAAGCAGCACCACCTGCATCTCCGCTGCCTTTGGTGCTGCCTCTGCAGTCCTGGAGAGGGCTTGACTATGTACTTCCAGCTGTCTCTCTCTCCAATCCGTATCATTCCTCAGACCACCAGCGCTCCTTCCTCTCTGGCTCCTGCTCCCCTCCCCAATCTGTACCCTGTTAGTCTCTTCCTCTTGTGCCGTAGTCCCCCTGCAACTCTCCAGCCTCTTCCTGTTTCCCTTCAGAGCCTTGATATAGGCGAGGAGCTGGTCCGGCTGGGTCACGCTGTGCGATGTCCGCAGGAGGAGGATGGCGCTGCAGGGGACACTGCCCCCTACGTGGGAACAGGGGCTGAGGTGTTCCAGAAGATGCTGGTGAGTAATGCGCTAACCCTGCAGAGGGACTGGAAGCGCTTTGGAGATATGGGAATTGCTCCAGAGCCCGGCGTTAGATCAGCTGTCGGCAGAACATGTTTGTTCCTTGCTGAGATTTTCAGTGTCCTCTTCCCTGCTGCCAGCAGCCTCCCTGCAAACCACTGGTGCTGTCATGTTTCCCCTTTGGCTGGGCTCCAAAGGTTGCAAATTTCCCAGTGGCTAGGGAGTTGTGCAAGGACATCCATCGCCAGAGAGTTTACCTGGAAGGCCAGACTCGCCAACAGCAGCAGCTAGAGTAATCCCATAAGGAGCCTGAGGTGATGCCATGTGCTAGGGGAGGGGTGGGGCCCTCAGTGCCCTTGGCTGTCAGGCTGCCCTAACGGGTGCAGCTGTGGTGTCATGAGCACCCCCTGCAGGTGGAGCTGGAAACTGTACCTCTGTCTGACATGCCTGCACTAGCTTTGACTGAGATAACATGCTGAATATAGCAGGGGAGCTCCAGCTGCTTGGCTCCAGCTCCCTTGGGCAGGCTGCCGGCTATGCCCCACATGCTGCTCGAAGCGGCTGGCTGCAGGAGCCATGTGCATGTCTGTGCACCTCTGGATGCTGGGGGTGTGGCCGGGGGTTTGTGCATAATCTTACAGCTCGTGTTGGCTAGAAACTGGCCTTTGGGTAGTGCCTGAGCTGTGCTTGTGGCCCAGGCAGCGTGTGGAGAGACCCATGGCCCCAGCAGCTGGACATTTTGAGTGGCATGTTGGGGTGTAAAGTGATATGAGGGTCCTGCTGGGCTACTGGCCAGAACTGCCTTGGTAAGTGTCCCCTGGTCTGAGCCTGCACATAGCACCCTGTCCTGGTCACAAGCCAAATCCCTGCAGCCCTTTCCGCACCCTTGTTGTAGGTCTGAGCTCCCTTCAGCCCTGACCCCACACCTTCACTAATATTCGGGAAGAGTGTGGCCCTTGGCCGTTTACCAGTCCCTGGCGTGGCCTGTCCACCTCTGGCCAGGGTCTTCGGGCAGCCGGTCCGAGCTGCTGCTTGTATCTGCCACTGTGCTGGGCACGTTAGCTTGACTGAACCTAGTGCATGTACCTCTCCCTAGGCCGGGAGTCGCACCTCCAGCTGCGTCTTGACCTACTCCATGGGCTGGTCTACCCTACCGACTTCCTTCGAAGGAAGGATGGTAATTAGGGCATTGGGAGTTTACTAATGAAGTGCTGCTATGTATAGGCAGCACTTCATTAAGCAAATTCATTCCTCCCCACCCCGGCGCGGCAGCTCCGAAGTTTTAAACTTTGAAATACCGGGATGTCTAGTCGCAGCACACCCACCGGTGCTTCGAAGTGCCCTTGCTGCTTGAAGGAAGGTGGTAGTGTAGACAAGCCCCATATGACCCAATCTTTGTTCTATGGCAAGCGAATCACTGACTGATTGCCCATGCTGCCATGTTTCGAATGCAGAGGAGCACGTTCTAGTTAAACCCTTCTCACTGCATCTGGAGCAGCGTCCATTGCCCCCTGCAGCTCTGAATGCCTCGTTGCTAATCACAGCTCTGTCTGCCCTGGCTGGAGTTGGCAGCATGCTTTAAAACTCTGGTTTTCAAAGTATGGGTCATGACCCAGTGTCAGGCACTGGGTTACCTCACTGTAGGGGTGAGCAGGTGATCAGCAGAGTGCTAAGGCAGGCTTCCTGCTGTCAGACTCATTGGGGGCTCAGATACACTCAGTGAGAACACTCCAGGTGCATAGATAATAGGTTTTATTGCCAGGGTATACTAAGTCTTCCAGCCTTGAGGGCTTGTAGCAGGTGCTGCTCCAGCATGGGGAGTCCCTGGACACCCATAAGACTAAGGTCCATGGGTGGGACTGCTCATTATCTGCTGCTAACCTTTCCACCATGGTCAGGAATAACCATCCCCACCCCCAATCCTCATAGTTTATTATGCCCATGTAACTCTACTCCCTTCTCCATCTGCTCGGCCAGTGTAGCTGGGTGAGGGAACTTTGTCCGTGTCTCATCCAGCCAGGGGAGCCACCCAGCCTAACAGTTTGGCTGCCAGAGTCCAGCAGGGAGCACTACTCCAGCCAGGTATCTTGTCGGTGGCCACAACCCCACATCCTCCCTTAACCCTGGGAGCTGCAGCCAGATGGGAGGTATCTCCCAGTGTATCCTGTTCGTGACGCCAGTTGAGGGGTAAGGAGGGTCCGGGACTGTCCATAGCAGAAGGGGTGTAAGCACTTCCCTAATTGCTAACTTGCTTCTCCTTAGTGGGAAGCACATACATAGTAATGCTTAAAGGCTGAGAGGGTTAATATACTCTGTCAATAAAACCTACTATATCTATGCACCTGGCATGTTAACTGAGTGTATCCGAGCCCCCAGTTAGCTCAACACCTGTGTGGCCTGCTGCTGTCCATGCTGCATCCTGGAAGTGGCCAACAGCAGGTCCAGCCTCTAGGTGGAGGGGCCAGGGAGTTCTGCATGCTGCCCCCTCCCCAGGCACCAGCTCCACACCCCCAGGGGCTGGTGGTGCCTGCAGGTGAGAGCAGCACGCAGAGCTCCTTACATCTCCCTGCCAAGGAGCTGGCCCTGCTGCTGGCCGCTTCTGATGTCCAGCATGGGCTGCAGCACCAAGACAGGCAGGACTTAACCTGACTTAGCCCCTCTTCCCCACCCTCCACGCCATGGTTCTGACTAGAGCTACTGGAGGTAAGTCTGCACCCCAATCCTCTGCCCTGGCCCTGAGTCCTGCTCTCCCCCCAAGTCCAGAGCTGCCTTCTGCACCCCAAGTCCTACATCCCCAACCACAGCCCGCAGTCTAGTCAAAAGTTACACTGTGTTGTGGTCATCAGTAGTTTTCTTCTTCTCACGATCCAGCTGAAGTTTGAAACCCGCTGGTGTGGGAGATCCCTGCCTTGGGCGGGTTTCCTAACCTGGGGATCTCTCCTGAATGGGCCCTGGTCCGTTCGACAGCGAGGTGCTTGTCTGCGTACACAGTAACTGGAGTAACACTGCCTCTCCCTGCTGCTTAGGGGAACACGGCAGAGACCTCCCTCGAGAGCCTCCTATCGGAGACCTGTGTCAGCCTTTCAGGTAGGTGGTTGTGATTGGCTGAAGCAACTCGTCCTTCATGGGGGCAGCTGCTCCAACAGAAGCTGTCTCCCTTAGGGTGGTATCTTGCATCCCATCCCTGTAGCATCTGGGCTCCTTCCACATCCCATCTATAGCGAGGTCTCTGCTTTTTCTCAATGTATCACTTTTCCTGATTGATTCCCAGCCCTGAGAGATGCCAGGAGGCAGCAAACTAGCTGGGAATTGGGGCTTTTCCTCTTTTTTGGTGTGATCTAATCCCCCATCTCTGCCCATGCTAATAGGGCAAAAATATTGACTCCCTCTCAGTAGGGAAAAGTAGAATCAACCATTTCAGGCCCGGCTCTTTTTTGTGTCAAGGATTTACATGAAATGCAGCATGAATTGGACTATATTTGCACATTTTCTTTTAAGATACACTTGGCTGGAGGGAGGTATGTGGACAGGAGAGTTATTCACTAATTCATCTGCAGTTTGTAGTCAAAAGAGAACATTGTGCCAAGTGCAGCTGAACTGGAAGCTGACTGGGATCAGCCTTCCTGGTAGTGTGACCTAGTGGGTAGGGCACTGATTGACGACCTAGGACTATACGTTCTATTCCTGTTTTCTGCCACTGATTTTGCTCTATAGCCTTGGGCAAGTCACGCCTGTGCCCAAGTTTCCCTTCTCCCTCCTTCAGAGCAGTAACTGTCTCATGTCTCTGCTGCACGGGTTGTGTAGGACCTGACCTCAGCTGTAGCTTCTAGGCATTGGCGTAATACATGTAATAATTGCCCTGAGCTGACTGAAAAGCAAAAAGTTAACAGGATAATGAAAATGGAGATTTTTTGCAAATCCTTTAACTGGTGCGAATTGCCCTGTCCCCCTCCATCACCTGGATCACTTAAAACTCCACAGCTCCTAGCAACAGAGAAGGGACATGTGAGACAGGCTGATCCTGCCCGTGGGCGGGAACAAAACCAGGCTTCTCTCTGTGGGCTGTCATGAGAAGGCTGGGAATGCCAATTGTCGGGCTCGGCTCTTTGCAAGTGGCTGTAAGACTAAGCTTGACCAGTTTATGGGGGCGAGGGGTGGAATGATGGTGAGATGGCCCACCTGTGACTGCTATTAGCAGCTATCCACGTTTGGAGCATGGAGGTATTTTTAACCCCAGGCCAGCCTGGCAGAGACCCTGGGGGATTTTTACCTCGGTCTGTTGCGTGGGGTGCACCCACATGTTGGTTTGGAAATATACAGCCTCAGTCCACACAAGAGACAAAGCAGCTATCCCAGACTCTGCAGGGGGATTAACTCCTCCCTTAGGCAAATCCCTGCTGCAATGGGCAGGAGAACTGGAGCTGTTGGGACAGAGAAGTACAAGAAACCCTCTCGGGGTTGTTTGCCAGGTGGCGAGGAGCTAAGTGGGGAAAGGTGGATGGGGGGAGGCTGCTTCCGCCAGCAGTAGCTGCAGAGGAGAAGGCTCTTGTGCCAGCAGTAGCAGAGAGGCACGAAGGGATGGGAGAGAGGGGGGGGGTGTTGGAGGTTGGCATGGAAGGAGAGGGAGCAGGAGGGAGTCTGTCTCTGACAGCCCATGTGCTGACAGATGCAGAGAAGAGAGCGTGGCTCAGTCCTCCATGCACTATGTGCCTTTGGCTTGGTAGATGACTCCATTGAGCAGCTCCGAAGTGACGCTGAGCCCACAGAACTGCCCTCCCAGAAGACCTTCATGCCCCGACTCCAGTCCCTGGGGGACGCGGAGGCTTTCACCTTGCCAGCTGGTGGTGAAAAGCAGAGCAGCTCAGGCAGCAGCAAGGGGGTGTCAGAGGCTGTGGGGCCTCTGCCGGCTGCCAGGACCTATGTAACAGATGCCACGTGGACCTCCAGTCCTGCGGATCTCTCGCATCCAGTAGCCTCCTCAGGAGAGGCCTCTCCCATCACCCTCTCCAGCAAAACATCCACTACCTCAAACAGCAGCTTCTCAGCCACCCTGCCCTCTGGGGACAGCAGCTGCTACTCCCCCCGGGGCTGCTTCTATTATCTCTCCTCTTCAGAAGATTGGTCCAGCTCCTCTGTCTTCTGCAGCAGCTCAGGCTCTGCTGGCATTTCCCTCCAGAGCCCCATCCTCATCAGCTCCTCTGATGGCGAGGAGGAGGAGGAGGGGCTGAGGCCCTGCAGGAGAGGTACAGAGGGTGCCCTGGATGGGCAGCCTGGGCACTGCACAGAGGTGTTGAACGCACAAGGAGCACTACTTTCTGCTGCACTGGCAGCCCTCTGATGCAGGCACATCCCACCCCTCCCTCATTGCTGGGGAGTCTCACAGGTCAGGGCTGTTGCTGCCCTGCCATTGCTTGTTCGGCTTGCCGTGGCCGCTACCGGTGATCTCCACCAGCCGGCAATATTTGCTGCTGCCCCGAGGCAGAGCCCTGGGTGAGGTCTTGATCCTCAGCAATGGCTGTTGCTGTTCTGTGTGGTGGGGGCCCCTGCATCATAGGGCTTAGACCTGTTCTCCCTCTCCCCAGTGTAAATCTGGAGCAGCCCCATGGAGGTGGCTGGGTTCTCTGGCCAGCATGTGGCATAACTAAGGTCCGAACCTGCCCAGTGCTTGTCGCTGCAGCACAGATAACCCGCTGTGTGGAGCTGGGCGAAGAGGGTGTGAAATGGATGTACAGGGGCCCTGGGGTGTCCATCACAAGGGCTGTGGTGCAGCACAACTCAATGTTTCTCCGTGCACAAGTGGGAAGAGCTGGTTCTGGAGCAACCAGACACCAGCTCAGGCTCTTCTTGTGCAGAACAGGTCGTCTTTGCGCTTTGGGGGACCTGCCCATCTCTGGAGAAGGGGGCACCCTGGCTGCTTGGTGACCTGGCTCTTGGTGGCAGGCTGGCGCTGGGGAGCAGCGATGCTGCAACTGTTCTGACCACGGCCTGTCCTCTTCTGTGCAGAAGCCGCATCTGTGTCTGGAAGCGGCGACAACGTCATCCTGGTGGAAGATGATTCACTTTGATGCGCCCCCTGCTCCTTCCCCAGGTGGCAGCGAGCCGGAGGAGTTCTGGAGGGAGGTGCGTACGTTTGACTGTTCAGGGTGGTGGCAGATCCCCAGGACATCCGTGGGACTTGCTTGCCTATTGATTTCCCCCTTGTAGAGTACAGGAGAGAGGCCATGTCTGCACTGCCATGCTTTGTGCTTGCCAGCGTGGCTGCCCCTGGAGTGGGAGGGCCTCAGTCAATAGGGACCCCCTGTCGGCAGCTTAAGGGGTGGCACTAATTACAGTCTGAGGCTAGTAACCAACTCGGGGCTGCTAGTCTAAGCAAGCAGCAGCTCCCTGGGCTTTTGAGCATGGCACTTAATGTCTCTGCTTTCTTGCCTTCCCTTTCCTCCCTAGGAGCTTGGTGCCTGGATTGAAACCGCTGAGGATTCCCTGATGGGGGAAATAAAATAAAATACTACAGGGAAGTGGAAGGCGAGACCATTGGCGTCGTGCCCCAGTGGTGCTGCTTTCTGGTGGCTCTGGGGCCTACCTGCTCTCTGGGTCTGAAAACACTGGGTTTGCATCCCATCCCCGTTTGGGATGGGGTGCTGCTGGTGTGGCAGCCGCACAGCAGTGAGTGCACAGGGCTGCCCCCCAATGCAAACTCTTGTGACTGCCCCCACCCCCCGAGGCCTCAAGGGCTGGGAGGGGGAGGGGGTGTCTTTTGTTAACGTTTGGAGAGTGCTGGTGCTGGATTCTGCAACGAGCTGCCAGCGGCTGTCGAGTCAGCCACCAGTGTTCCGGCTGGGCACTTCTCTGCAGCTCCCCAGGGATCGGGGTCTGGGCGATGCAGGTGTTCTGGGGGTTGCAGAAAGAGGGCCCCTCCCAGTGCTGCCCTGAGCCAGAGCCTGGCACCAGCATTGGCTTCACTGTGGCTGCTCTTTCCCTTCTGTTGTTTAGCTGACGTATGTGGGTGACCAGTGCAGCACTGGGGAGGGAACTGGCTCTTCCTGTGGCTTGCCAGGCTGCATGCTGCAGCCACCTAAGCACCAGCTGAGCTTTGAGCGTGAGTAAACCCCAGGCTGCCAAGCGTCTTGGCACAGGACTAATATGAAGCACAGGGGCATGTGGATAGGCCCAAAGCCGTTGCCTGGCCGTAGCTAAGTTACACAGCAGCAGGAGCATTAGGGTTTTCTCAGGTGAGCTCTGCTTAGTTTGTTCTTTGCCAGTGGGTTGTGGGATGCTCAGGTTCAAGCCCTGCCAGCACTTGCTTTACTGAAATAAAACATGCTCAAAAGGGAGAGAACCTTCTTGGACTGGAAATGTTGGAGCTCTGTTTTCATTTCAATATGAAACGCAAGGGGAGCTGGTCTTCCCACCACCACCCCTGCGCCTGAATCCACTTCACTGGGGAGCTGCCCCAGCCATCTAGTGTTTATAGAGCTCCATGCTGCGTAGGGGGTGAGTTCTAGAGTGCTCTGCATGCACTTCTTGATCTTCCCCAGGGCGAGGACAGGGCCTGAGTTAGTCTAGAACTAGGAGCTTTTGTAAATCTCTGCTTCTGCGTCTCTCCTTTGCATAGAGCAGTGTGAGCAAAGCCTGGTTCACCTGCTGGCTATAGGAAAGTGCCCCTCTGGGAGAACTGGCCAAAGCTTGGTCTCTAGCTAAAGTGGCTTTCAAAGTCTCTCACGGCACAGGGGCTGAAGCGGTCACCACCCTCTTGTGAAGATGGGCATTTCCTGGGAGGAGGGGTGTTGCTGCAGCCTTTCAGTTTCATTTGTTTTCCCCTCTGCCTCATTGGTGGGGAGACTGGGCATGTTCGACAGCGGGTGAGAGCTGGTCACCTCAGATGTCTGTTTCTTTATTTAATAAAGTTCTGTTGAGTTCTGCTAATTGGAGTCAGCCACAGCCGTGCAATGGGGGGGGGGGTGCGCTTGGGGGAAGAGGGAGGGCTTAGAACTCAGCAGCAGGATAACAGGGTCAGTTGCCCACCTTTGTGAGGCCCATGGGGGATGTGGGTGGGAGGAAAGCTTATCACAGGCCAGACCTATGGTGCCAAGTGCAGGGCTGTGCTTCCCTCTGCCAGTTACCTATTGAAGCCACAGGGGCTTTGGGTTAGCCAATGCTATAGACCAGGAATGGGGACCTTCCAGCAAAAGGGCTGCATCTGCCCCCTGCTTAATTTCATCCAGTCCAGGGTCAGTGTCTGTTGCTGGCCATGGTTCTCTCGGCTGGGCTGGAGCTGCATGTGCTGGCTTGTGGCTGTTATCACCCACAGCTCCCATTGGCCAGGAGCCATAGTCAACCTCTGCCTGAGCAGCCTGCCCTTAGCAGTCCACACCCTTTAGCCCCAGCCCAGAGCCCTCATTCCCCAGTCCTACACCCCAACCTTCTGTTCCAGCCTGGAGCCCTGTCCTACAGCCTGAATTGCTCCTTTTTGGCCCTATGCCACAGCTTCTGGGGAGCCCTGATCCTCTGCACCCCAGCGTATGTGGCCATGACTGGTTTGTTTTTTAAGGGGTTGGGGGTGGGGTGTGGTCAGTGGCTTCTGATAGGAAAAAGGTTTCTCAGCCCTGCTAGAAAGGGTCAGTAGCTGGCGGGTGGCAGCCTGTCCGGCAGAAGTTGTCCAGGCTAGGGCTGAAATTGGTGGTGGCACAAGGTATGGAGATTGGGCAGTGAATCTTGCATGAGTGTTAGGGGGATGTGGAGACAAGGGGCAGTGGGGCAATAGTACCCCCCCCAGCTACTTCTGTGTTGCTGTTGCCCTGTTTCAGGGCCTCAGTCCAGCTCAGAAGCCCAAACGCTGATTGCACAGAGGAGCTCTGCTCAGCCCTGGCACTGAGCCTGCCAAGTCAGGCGTGGTAGTGGCCAGTTGATCAGGGCCCTTTGTTGCTGTTACAAACATGAGTTGACCTCTATCAAGGTTGATCCTTTTCTCCTTGCCCCTAGCACTTCAGCACAGAGCAGCAATGCCCTTCCCTCTGTCCACCACCATACCTGTGTTCATGCCCATTTAATGACCCTCCATGGGGCCATGCTCAGTTACAGCCACTCAAGCCTCTGTCCAGTCCTCCCAAGTTCTAGGCCTAAGTAAGAGCCAAGCCACCCCTCCATCCTGTCTGGGGTATGCCTGGCTCCAGGCTCTCAGTCCCGCTGTAGACAGCAGTCTCGCTCCATGGGATAAACCATGAAGATAACATCTTCCCAGGGCGGCAGCAAGGGATGATCTGGTCTAACAACCTCAAAGCCCAAGTAGCTGAATGTTCGCAATAAGTCTCCTGTGGGACAGAAGGGGAGAGAGATGATTATTAAAACCAGCTATTCTGAGCTGCACCTGGGATCACCTGCCTTTTCACCCCATGTTCCTGTTCCGCTAGAGTTACTAGACACTGAAAGCATAGGGCTGAGCGTGAAAAGGAGCAGAAACTACCTGAAGTTGCTCTAACTTATAGAGTGATGTGGCCTGCTTCCCTTGGAAAGCTCTGGCTGCATCACTGAAGTCAGACTGGGGCCTTACTCTTTTTGTTGCAAAAGTCAATAGAGGTCAATACTCTACCCTAAAAATATTCTAGGCTGGGCTGAAAATTCTGTAGTCCTGTCATAACAGTATTGCAGAATTGTGTACTGTACTTTGTTTTAAAAAGCAGGTTCCCAGGCGAGATACCTCATCTTTCCTTACATACAGGAAAGGGGTGAGAACAGTGCTCCTTTGATAGCTGGTCTGAGTGCCTTCCACGCCTATTACTGGATAAGCTGTATACTGGACAGAAAACAGCCTCTGCTCCCGTTAGCAGAAGCCACTGAGCTAGCAAGAAAAAAAGATGCCAGTGGAAACTCACTTTTGCATTTTGGATACTTCATGTACAATGATTTACATGCCTCTCTATGTGGAAGGCAAAAACTCCCCGTGACTGCGTTCACCTACCGCCCACCAGCCTGGAGGACTCCTTACCGCGATCACTGCGAGCCAGCTGGAAGTTCACAAACACGAGGCTCACAGCAGTCTCTTCTTCCACGTATTCCAGCGTCGCAGTCAGACTATGAAGAAATGGAACCCTGTGCTCAAATGAACTGAAAAATAACTTTGTGGGGGTGCAAAGGAGCTGTGTACTGAATTCCAGTTAAAAGCCAGGGGGAACTAGGGAGCTGGCACCTGTGAAAATCTTACCCCCTAGATATAGATTTGATTTCTATGTGATTTGTTGGTCTAGTTCTGCACTACTGTGATTTACAGACACTCGAGAATTAAAACACAACCCCTGTATTAAAAGCCTGCTTTGGTCAGTGGGAAGAGAGACATCTCAGAGGCATTTCAGGTCTCTGACTAAAGAGGACCAAGGGGCTGGATTCATTGAAGGGAGATTCATTTAGACATGGGCACAATTGTTATGGCTAAGAGGAACTGAATAAAATGACCCAGGTCACGTGGCCAGGTCTCCCCCTGTTTTAGGCAGCTTGAAGGTGCTGCCCCTGTGAGCACACAGTGGGAGGACGGGAGAGTTGGCTTTGTGATCTTGGACACTAGGGTCATGGAGCTGCTGCCTTGCTAGTCACCTAATGCTGTAATGCAGGTGAAGTGGGGTAACAATAATCAAGGAATAATTGAAGCCAACATCCTAATGCTGAGAAATGACACATGGATGAATAAAGGACTGGCCATCGTATATGGCCAAGGACCAGAGACCTGATAGCTCCAACCTGCAGGAGTGCAGTACCAAGTGCCTCCAGGTTCTTCAGTGTGTATGCAAATAAAACTGGAGTTTGGGAAAGTAGGGTCCAAAACAGGAAGGCGATAGCTGGGGCTCTTTCTCTCAGCCCATGGAGGTGTGAAATCCCCTCTACAAGCCTGGCCAGGCTCCTTACCTTTGGCGGTTATTTTGATCCAGGGCACTGCGGGGTGTATCCAGGAAAAGCTTATTATCAGTTAGGAGTCCGTGCCAATGAGCGGAGCTGTGGGGGCCGAGTTGGAAATGGAAGTCCAGCTGGACAGGGAAACCAGGGAGGAGCAGGTTGCCAACAAACACAGTCAGGTTCCCAGCCTGCAAAGAAGCCCAAAGCCCTGTTAGGGGGCTGGCTGAAAGCCAATGCCTGTTAACACTGGGGTCCAACAAGGGGATTTAGCTGTGTATCCAGATCCTACTGAATGGGAACTTCCAGCCTGACCCACTGTCTCAGGCCCGTGTGGTCCACGCAAGGGGGAGACTAGACCAGGATCTAACTGAAAAGACCTGGGATTTAAAGGCAGGAAGCAGCCAGCCTCAGGTGAGGCAGCTTTCTGCCCTATTTCCCCTCAAAAGAATCAGAGTTTCTGATTCAGAGGGCAAATGTTAAGGATTGTTGCCTGTCCAGTTCCTCTGGACTCACCACTCTATTTAGGCACCACCTGGCCACCCCAATCTCCTTCCCCTTAGATACAATCACTATCTACGGAACAATCCCCCTTGTGCATGCTGGACTCAGCCAGGTAGTTGAAAGCTTCCTACCTTGTACAACTCTCTCAGCTCTCCCTGGTTAGCCCCTCTGCCAGGCGGGCTGCTTCCCAAGGACTCAGGAACATTGGAGGCAGGGACGAGGTCTGAGTGTCAGGCTCTCATGTTCAGTCATGGTGATACTTGGTGGATGAGAGAAAAGGAGACCAGGGATGAATCCTGGCCCATTGGCAACTGAATGACAGTTGTGGCCTTGACTTCAACAGGGCCAAGATTTCATCCCAGCTCCTAACAAATTGCTCCAACTAGGGAAAATTCACTGAAGATTCTTCTGCTCCTCCAACCCTGTCTTATGCCAAACAGACCTTTTTCTCCAGGATTAGCTGCAGTGAAGATATTAGGGGCATCAGACTCTAGCACCCAGCATGGGAGATGTTTTAAGGGAAGTTTGACTGGTTGGTATTGCCTCTGAGACGTGTACATGCTGAGAAATCTACTCCATACAGCTGGAGCAGGTCCTTTGAAGCTAAATCCTGTAAAAGATTCACAGCTTGACTTGGCCTGCAGTACACCTCCCCAAGGGGCCAGTCTTTCCCACGAGCCTCTGTCAGGAAAGGGCAGGTGCAAGAGGCCAATACATCACCTTTCTGCTGGGCACTAACTTTGGAACATGGTTAGGGCACTAGTTTAGGCCTCCAGAGCGCTAAGCTCAAGCCCCTGCTTGGCTACAGCCTTCCTGTCTGACCTTGGGCAAGTCACAGAGCAGCTCCATGCCTCAGTTTCCCAATCTGCAACCCCTGATGTGCTTGGATGCTGCAGTAATGTGGTACCTAAAATGACTGGCTGGAGCAAAGATCTGTGTTAACAAATGAAAAACACCTCCCTTAAGGGTAAAATCTCTGATTACTGAATAGTGGGGGAGTCAGATTCCCCCCCCCCCCACACACACACACTTCAGCTACATACAGGGACAGTTGGGTGGGGTTCCCTCTGAAAAACAAGCTTTGCTAAGGTACCTCAAGTTGGGCAGCTTAAATCACCAGTTGCTTTTGAAATCACAATGCTCGATTTGAGGTGTGATCATGCACCAGGACCCTGTTATGTCAGGTGCTACAGAAATGGAGAACAAAAGATAGGCGCTGCCCCACAGAGCTCACAGTTCAGTAAAATCTTGGCCTGAACTGATTAGCTATACCCGCCAGGCACTGGCAGGGGATGTTCTTTAGAAGGATGGTTCAGTCTCAAAGCTCCAAAGCCAACAACCATCAAGCTACAGGTTGACCCCCCCCCCGTTAAAAGAGGGCAGATCTTCCCTTTACAGACCTTTATAACAACATAAGCCACTTTGGGTTTGATTTTTTTTTTTCTCCCCTAGTGCCCACCAGAAGGAAAGTGACAGTTCCCTGTTAATCTTAGAGGGGGAAAAAAAGCCACTCACGTCCCATGGAAAGGCACCATCCTCCTTCTGTAGATGAGGCGATAGCGATAGCAGTAGTAGTAATACGCAAAGGGGGAGCAGATGGGGTATAAATAGTTCCGTTTCTTCCCTTTCTCAGTATAAGAAAGGGAAAACAGATAAGTACGGTCCTGGAGCAGCGACGTTTCTTCAGGCAGTGCCTCCCCGCGGCAAAGTGAGCCCCTGAGCCCCAGGGCCCAGCTCAAATAGCCAGGTGCTGTGTGACCCCGGCCATTGTGACATTCCCCCATGGCAAGGGCCTCTCTGTGACATGTCCAGCCAGGCCACGCCCCCCCTCCAGGCCCACACCTGTTATGCCCCGCCCCCTTCTGAGCACAAGTGTGGGATGGTGCCATTGTGTGACTGGCTTTTTCATACCTTGAGCCATAGGGAAGGGAGCTGTAGTTTTGGTCTCTGGCAGCCATCACGTGCCCCTCTCAATCCCCCAAACTACAGGGTCCATATTGATTTTAACCATGGCAATTATGGTTGGAGGGGGGCAGCTCTGAAGGGCTGGGTCCTGCTGTGGGGGGTCCTGTGTGACTCCCCCACTCAACATAGGGCCCTTTTCTGGCTGCAGCACTATATCAACAGGGGATATCTGAGGGGCATGTAAGACCCCCCCCCATATTCTTCTGTCTTCTGAGTTGAAGGAAAGTGTAATGTGTGTTGGGGAATGGAATAATTAAACACGTGTAGTCTCCAAACACTGCTCCTACGGCTGAATCGCTCTCTCTCTCTCTCACTCCCACACTCTGTCTCTCTCTCTCTTATGATACGGCCCTGTGATGTACAACAGTGCTCCTTGTAAACTGAGCACTCAGATGGTCACCCAAGAGAGAGTCAGGTGCCACCCAGCTGATTAGCAGAGCAGTCATAGCTGGGTGTGTGTGTGTTTCTATTTCCTTGTGGATATCTGCACATACTTCCATACACAGCACAGGGGGAGGGATAGCTCAGTGGCTTGAGCATTGGCCTACTAAGCGCAGGGTTGTGCCTTCAATCCTTGAAGGGGCAAATAGATAAAGGCGGATGGTGCTTGGAAAGGGCAGGGGGCTGGACTCAATGACCTCTCAAGGTCCTTTCCAGCTCTACAAGATATGTGTTGCCATATATTATATTATTCCACACACAGATGGTAAAAGCTGGGCAGCTTACACTGCTCTTGGGTTGTTCCACACCAGGGGAAGGGTGGGACTGCCCTCACACTCATTGGACGAGGCACTGGGAGGGGGGTTGACACTGGAGGATGCATGTGGCGTGCTGTGCACCTCTACATAGTGACTGTGTGCCATCTCGATTTAATATTGCCAGGGATGGACAATTCCCTGCAACCATAGAGAAGCTGTTCCATTGGCTAATTGTCCTGAGCAATAAAACTGTGCTCGATGTCTGGTCCAAATTTGCCTAGCTTCACAGCTGGTGGATGAGCTGGTGGGCCCATCTGGCCTTTGACTCGGAGTTGGTGACTTCCCAAACCTGAGTGGGGAGGGCAGGTAAGAAAAGGAGGAGTCCTGAGGGGGTGGGGGGGGCAGGTTTGAGTGGGGGAGGGGTCCAGTGGGGGAGGGGGCCTGTCGGGGGCAGGTCGGAGTGGGTTCAGTGGGGGAGGGGTTCCCTGAGGGGAGTCCTGGTGGGGGACAGATAAGGGAGGAGGTCTGTGAGGGTGGTGGCTCGGTGTGAGATGGGGTCCCTGAGGGGGTCAGTGAAGGAGGGGTCCCACTTGGGAACAGATAGGAGAAGAGTCAGTGGGGGAGGGGACTGGGGGTTCAGCGGGTGGCTCTCTAAGGCGGGGTTGGGGGCGGGGAGGGGAACGCTCGGGGGCGGGGAGTGGTCCCTCGGGGGGTCAATGGGGAGGAGTCCCTGGGCAGAGTCCCTAAGGTGGAAGCCCGGGCGGGCTGAATGCGGCTGGGGGCCCCAGTGGCTGGCAGGTAGGGGAGGGGGGAGGGGGTCCCATGGGGTGAGGGTTCAGTGGGAGAGGGATCCACGAGGAGCTGGAGATTCATGGGGGGACGGGTCCCTGCGGGGGTTGGGACTGAGTGGGGGAACGGGGTTCAGTGGGGGAGGGGGTCCCTGAGGGGGTGGGGGAGGGGAGGGGAGGGGCGGGTGCGCGGCAGGCGCGCCGCGGGCAGCCCCGGCTCGGGTCCTTCCGTGCGAGCGGCGCGGGCGGGCCCTGGCGCTGGCGCGGGGCGGTCCGGCGGCCGGAGGATGCTGCGGCTCGGAGCGGGGCGGGGCTGCGGCCTCCTGCTGCGGGGGCTTGGGGTGGCCCCGGGGGCGCAGAGCCGGGCGCTGGGCCTCTCGCTCAGCCGGGTGAGGGGCCGGGCCGTGGGGGGCGATTAGGCCCCTGGGCTGGCGGGGGCCGGGTCGGGGTGCGGGGATGACACGTGGGGGGAGGATCAGGCCCGGGGCTGGTGTGTCGCGGGGTGGTGGCCTGGGCTGGTCTCTGCGGAGGACGGTAATATGGCAATTCAAGCCCTGGGTCGATCGCTGAGGGGCGCAGGGGCGGCCTGCTCTGGGCTGGTCTTGCTGTACGGGGAGTGCCTCTGGAGTGTGACCCCGTGGGCTGATCACTGGTGTGGGGGTGTCTTGCTTAGGAGTCGGGGGGGCGGCATTTGGTGAGCTCCTCCAGATACTCCATTCCTGAGCTGATCCCTCCCTCTCTGTAGGGTACAGTGATAGTGGAGCGCTGGTGGAAGGTCCCACTGAGCAAAGAAGGGACCCAGCCTCACCTGCACCCCAGGAGGCACCGCATCTACAGGCTGGTGGAAGACACTAAACGCCTGCCCAAGGGGAAGCTGGAGCTGATCCTCACTCAGACTGTGGACAGTAGGTTCCCATTGCAACCTTAATTGCATAGTGGGGGCATTTACTTGCCATACTAACGTGCTGAGGATGCATTGGGTACTGTCACAGGAATCATGAGTTTTTCCTCAGTTTCACCAGTCTGTTAGATCAGGGTTACCTAATGGTTAGAGCAGGAAAGTGAACTAGGATGCTTGGGTTCTGTTCCCAGTTCTGCCTCTGTGTCACTAGCAATAAAAAGGAAAAATTGCTGCACTACAAAACAGGAGCAATAGTTGGGAATGGGATTTTACCTGTTAAAATATAGAGTGGCTTTGAAGTTTAGGCATAAAGATGTTATGGAAGTAAATATTAATGTGCAGGTAATAAAGCCTGCCTGAGGATCTGACCCACGAGTCCTGACTACATAAGACCAACTTGGTGTCCTTTAGTGTTTATTTTTAAGTGCTATTTGTTATTTTTAGATATTCTTGTTTAGAGTTTTTCCTTCACCGATTTATGTATGCACACATGTACAAACTCATGTGTTCTGGATATGAAGTGCAGTATAGTAAAGCAGTTGATAGTCCAGCAAGCAATCATCTGTCCTGCTTCTGTCAAGACATTTCCACTTTGTAGGGCTCTTTTCCAAACTCTCTTTGAAATACCATATCCTTTTCCTGTGTTTGAAATGCTCTGGCATCTTTTTTGGGAGGAATGTGCTGTGTAACTATAAAGGCTCTCTTATGAGCTATATGCTGGATTTGCCAGGAAAGTCAGACGTGCCCTGTGTGTCTCATTCACAGATTTGGGAAGCCGGGGTGACATTGTCTCTGTGAAGAAATCTCTGGGTCGTAACAAGCTCCTCCCCAATGGGCTTGCTGTTTATGCCTCACTGGAGAACAAAAAAATGTTTGAGGAGGAAATGAAGGTGAGTTTGAGGAGGCAATGGCCCTTCCAACCCATGGCATGGTCTCTGCTGTCCTGATGTGCAGAATTCTGCCTTGAGCAATTGGGGATTCTCCCTAGATTCAGCAGAAGCAGCATGCAATCTACCAAAAACTAGGATCTGGCTTGCATATTTAACTGGAGATTTCATTGGGTGAAATATACCAGGTCCTGAAAGCTTATTGTCTTCAGCAAAATGTCTAGGTAGTGCAACTTCAGAATGAAACTACTGCTCATCTGGATTTTGTGTATTTCTTTAAAAAAGCCCCTGTAAGATTTGCAGTTAGACTGTAAACCAAGAGAGTTGTTTTCAAGTAGGTGGATTTAATTTCTGTATAGCAAATCATGTAAACATGCACATGTATTGCTGATTTTGTTAGGTAGCAAGATTTCATCAGCTGTGGTACAGATATATTTGGGAGCACCCTGTAAAGATAATGGAGCTAAAACCAATTGTCTCTAGTATCCCCTATAAAATGAGTGGCATGTAGGATGCGTTTCACTTCACATAAAATTGCTAATAACCAGGAGAGCCATTATTAATTGCAAAGTAACAGGTAAGTTAACAAATTAAGCTTTTTAAAAACCCGTCCGTTTAGTACAATGGGCTGCTCTTCCGTGATTGGGACTCCTAGGCACTACTATAATTCGCATAATAATCAAGGATTCTGCATTGCCAAAAGTCCCTTCCTGACCTATTTTGGCAAATGCTCTTTCATTGAATGATGTAACATGGAATACCCAGGTAAACCTATCTGACCAAACCCCCCAAAAAGCCCAGCTATTAAAACTTTGTTGCCATGGGGGGTGGGGAGTGAGCCATTTGACAATCGCAGGTTTTTGCTGGGTACTGAAATGAGAGTTAGTGAGTTATCACTATGGCACATCTGAGAACTCCATAAGGAACTCCCAAATCTTGGATAGTGCTGAGATGAACTGGGAGACATTGTTAACTGTGTGTTAATCTCCCCCCCCGCCCCACCCCTAATCTTATAGATGCGTCAGGAAGGGAAGCTGGAGAGACTTCAAACCCACAGTGGTGAAAAGGTGAGTAGAAAGGTGGTTGTGGAGGTGTGGAGTGTTTGTGAAATAGCCGTGCAATTCCAAGTGATATGTGGGAATCGTGAGAACTGGAGACTCCCAGCCAACAAAAAACATCAATAGGAGCTTGAGCTGATTAGTGATGGTGTATTTCTGTGTGTGGAGGTATGTTCATATAGCTTCCCCCCACCTCCCAAAAAAGCAAATACATAGACTGGGAGTCTGTAGGAGCAGAGAGCTTGTCTTTATCAAAACTGTCATTCCATACCTATGGCCTTATATAAATGTTTGATATTATCATTTCTTCTAAAGGGAAGAGGAGGTAGTTAAGTTCACTCCAGTTTTGCACCAGAGTTATAACAAAGGGTCAGTCAGTCAGTGATGCCTGTCTCCTAATGTGATTTTGGCAAGAGAGTTTACCAGACTTGTCCTGCGTCAGCGGCATTAAACCATCTTTCCTGTGGGCTAGCTCTTGAAATAAACAAAGCCTTTCAGTCGGTGTGCGCTTCGTGATGTAGTGCAATGAAGAGCTGCTCATTCCATGAGTGTTTGCAGGATGGGTGACAACTGGGTAAACTCTCCCCACCTTTTTCTGCCACTGTGACTTAGTCCTGACTTTTGGGAACCCTCCTGCAAGCCTGAGCAGGGAGTTCTTTCCCCATGAATCTTGCAGTCTTGGGTTCTGTTACTGTAGTGCTTTGAGATGCAGGCACGTGTCCAGTAGAAATTTAACTGATACCCAACCATTCCATGCTCCCTATCTGTCCTCCTCCTGCCCTGCCCTAGACTGTCCAGTTCCTGAAGCGGTGCCATCTGGAAGTGCGGATGAAGAGTGATGTTAAGTGGGAGCTGAACAACGAGATTGTCACACGTCACTTCATGAAAAACGTTGGTGTGGTCAGGCAGCGACTGGGGTTTATGCATGGGTGCAGGGTGGGGGAAGCGGCTAATTGAGCCCCACTGCTGGGATGCTGAGTGTTAATCCCAGACAGCACAGACGGCTCACTGTCGGTGGGAATTTATTGAGCAGCTCAAATGAAGCCTTGTGAATTTACCAGTAAAAGCTAATCAGGGTAGGTCAGAAATCTAGATGGAGGCCAAGGCCTCTGCATTTTCCCTAGACAGCTCTCGGGTGGGGTTAAAATTTACAAGGCCAATCCGGTCCTAGTATTAAGACAGAGGACGTGTGCAGGAACCTGACTCGCTGCACATCTCTGCCATCTCCGGGCCTCCCAGCTCACAAACCCTTGGGCACTTGTCACAGCAGATCCTTCCTGTCCAGCCCTCCTCTCTCTAGTTTTCCCCCATCCGTGCATCTTTATGCTCCCCAGCAAGCAGTCATGTCACAACTGGGTCCGGTGAGCCACCTCCAAACATCTTGTTTTGAAAGAGACTGTGCCCCCCAACAGGACTAGCTGGCTCCAGAGTCCTGTCGCTTTTATGGGCTGGACTGCCGTGTTGCAGTGCGTGGTTAGGATGGAGGGGCAGTTGTTGGTGTTGGGTTGGAATGAGCAGCCGGGGGCTAAGCCATGGGGCTGATTCTTCCAGCTTAAAGTCTTCGTGACCCCACATGTGCTGAAGCTGCCTGACGAGCCCATCACGACGTGTGGCGAGTATTGGTGTGAAGTGACGGTAAGTGCGCATTCCATTGGAAAGGGGGGAGCTGTTTTTGTTTGCAGTCACTTAGCTAGAAGCGGCTCTACTTTCCTAGTCCCTGCGTTCCCCGTCACCCTTCATGTTGGGTTTGGAAGGCAGCAGTGGCCGCTGGCTAGAACCAGGGGCACGCGTTCTGATCTCAGCTCTGGCTACCTGATCACTGGTGGCTTTGAGCAAGCCACATCCCTGCTCTGTACCTCAGTCTTCCCTCTCTGTGACATGGGGAAAATATTTGTCTGCCTTTTGTGGGGAGTGGATGGCTTTGTGGCTGTCTCAGCCTACTCTGAGGTTCTCAGGCATGAAGATGCTTCTGCATCCCACATCTGCATCACCTCAGACTCCAGAGTTGTTTACGCACTAGATACCCATAGACATGTAGCTGTCTGGGAGAGGGGGAAGGTTGTCGGTCGGATAAACAGGCCCTCTGCAAGGCAAAGACAGGAGAACTTTGGCCTAGGCACAGACAACCCCTATTATCGTTGTGCTGGGATACCCACAGCAGAGGAGCCAGGTTTTCAGGGTCTCTCCCACCCACCCAGGAGGCGCTTTGTAAAACCCAGGATCCAACACAGAAAATAGTTTCACCCACTGCGTTTCTGTTCAGCTTTTGTTCTTCCTGCCCACTAGAGGGAGGAGAGCCAGCTCTGAAACTCGCAGGATGTGTCGAATTGGTGTCATGTATGGCTGTACTAATTTGCATAGCTTCCTGCTTAATTGCTGTGTGGAATCCCCAGTGCGTGTGAGCGCACACTCTAAGGTTCGAATCTGGTTGCTACAGCTTTACAAGCTACGGGCCTGTAATGTACCAGCATCTTCTTGACCCACTGTAACCCCTAAAAAAAAAAAAACCAACAGGGAACAGAATGGCCAGATGCTGAGAGGGAGAGACCAGGGAGAAAGAAGGTGATTTTGCAGGCTGAGATTTGAAATAGAACTGGATCGGGACAGGAGATTTCAGGGGGGAACTAGGGAGGTGAAGGACCTGACATCAACAGTGCAGGGACAGAAGGCAGACCCGTGTGGAAAGAATTAGAGGCACAGTTTGTCAAATCATGCATGTTTGTAGCAAGCATGAAGAGTCTTAAAGGTGAGCTCACCCATTCTGCTAGATCAAGAAGCAGCTCTAAACCACTTCCCCTCTCTAAGTGCTCTTCTGTCTGGACCTACTCTGAGTGCACTCTGATCTCAGGACTAGTGAGTGTTTCCTGCCCATGAAACCCTTAGCCAGTGTCTTACCAACAGAAACATTGGCAGCTGCTTTCCACCAGCATGGGAACCTGGCTTTGTGCACCAGTTAACCTGAAACCATGGGGCAGGCTCTTTGTCTGGGGCCCTAAGCCACATCTCTTTCCTTGGCTTGTGTGTTGCAGGTGAATGGCTTGGACACTGTCAGGGTGCCCATGTCTGTGGTGAACTATGAAAAGCTGAAGACCACGTGCTAGAAATACTGGCTGGCCCAGCAAGGGCTACAGGCATCGTCCAAGGAATAAAGGCCCCACGAAGTGGTCCTGGGGAGTTCTTGAAAGGTTGGACTGTTGAAATCTCCCTGCTGCAGAGCCTGGAGCCTCCTCTGTGGAACCCTGAGCAGGATGGCTGGGTCCCAACTAGCTTCTCTCCCCCAGGAGCAGTGAGCTGGCTTCTTGTAACCTCTGTCAGTGTTTTGGGAAGGGTCTCATTGCTAACACACAGGGACATTCTATGCCTCCCAGCTGGGGTGCACTGTGCAGGCCCACAAACCCACCCAGTGCTCCCTTGTCCCAGTCAAAGCAGCACACCTGACTGCTCATGTCTAGTAATAAAAGACTCTGATGTCTCAAGACCAAGCCACTGGCCATGCGAATCAGCTCTTTCTTGCTCCTGTTGGGGGTTTGTTCAGACAGCGCCTCAGAATTGGGGTACCTGGAGGCCAGATGCCCTATGGAAACAAAGGGGAGAGTGGTGGGAGAAGCAGCCACCAGTCACTCGTGATCAATAGAAACACCAAATGACTGTTTCCACATGTCCAGTCTGATGCCCAATGGTGCTGTGGCTGATCCGAGTGGGTGGGGGAGAGGAAATGGAAGGTGGAGAGTTCTCTGCAGGAAGTTACCTTCTTGCGGGACCAAGGCACTTAGCTGGGCTGAAGATCAGAGCTCCCTTTAGGCACAGGCACCCTTCCCACAAGTGCAAGGAATGCACCTATGTATGGCACTCTTCGCCCTGTAGCTTCTCCATGGGTGAACGGGGCTGGAAGCCAAAGAGACACTGCTGCTTGTCCTTGGCTGCTCTCGTGACAGCAGGGCTTACGTGCACCTGCTACAGTGAGTTCAGGCCTGCCAGCCTTTTAGGGGCACAGGCCTGTAGGTGCAGCCAGAGTGAGGGGTCTCCGTACCAAGGCGTCTCTGCTAGCTGCTCCAGAACTGCATGGGCAGAGAAATGGCCCATCTCCAGACTGACTGGGGACCCCAGATGATCAAAGGAGCAGGTGTAGGGAATTCCCATGTGGTTCAGCTGGTCCCCTTCTGGTCCATACTCCCTTTCTCCCACCTCTTCAGCCTGACACTCAAGGGCCCTCCCACCTCTGCTGCGGCTGAGCTTTTCCATGGGCCATAACCCATCCAAAGCAATAGGACATCCTGCCTGCTCCCTGTAGACCTCTTGCTGGACTACTCTGAGCCATCATTGCAGGCTGATGCCCTCCAAAGCCAGAGCTACTTCCACCTCTCTTACTGACGGGGCTAAATCCATCCAAAGAGGCTGGTCCCTGCAGAGGTGGATCTCCCTGTGGAGAGGCAAGTTGTGAAGTGCAGGGTGCTGGTTGCAGACCTGTGAGGTCTGCATTTAAGGACCCCAACTCCATGCCCAAAGTCCTTGGGATGTACTGTCAGCCTGGTCCCTTCCCAGCGAGCCACACTGCAAGGGGCTGGGAGGATGCATCCCATCAAGCAGGGATCTGGCCCTGCAGGTCTCAGGAAATGCCTGGCCTGAGAAACAGCTTAGGTGGGTGCTGCCCCATCTGCAGCTGAGGATGAGCCCCGTATTGAGAGAGACTCCTCTGACCTCCCAGTGCAGGCTGGGGCTTGTTAGAATTTGCCAAATGTGTCCTCTGCCAGCAGATGTGGGGAGGTAATAGCTGGATACCCTGAGGGTCTGAGTAGCTGAAAGGCCAGCTACTAGCCCCTGTTTTCTGACATTGCCCAGACAGATGCTTTCAGCCTGGCAGACCAAGGCCATGCTAGCCTTGCATCCCCACGCTTAAGCACCCTGAGGCCTATGGCTAGATCGTGCCAGTAGGTGCCTGCACACTGTGGTTCCAGTCCCACCTCTGCCACTTAAGCAACCTGCTTCCCCTCTGCCTTTCCCTTCTTCAGGTAACAGGGGATGGCATGGAGCCCCTGCATCTCACAAGCTTTGGGAGCAGTCTCTGCTGGCTGCTGCGAGGAGCCCCTTGACTTCCTTTGTAGCTGTCTAGTATTAACATTACTAACCACGGAGCTGCTTCCCTGGCCACAGCCCAGCCTCTCTGGGCAATGGTAATCCACCTGCGCCCATGATGCTTTGCAACACAGGCCAGCAACCAATCAGAAAAGCTCCATTATCAACCACAGAGCTTCTTCCCTGGCCACAGCCCAGCCCCTCTGGGCAATGATAATCCACCTGTGCCCATGATGCTTTGCAACACAGACTAGCAACCAATCAGAAAAGTCCAGCTTCTTTAAATAATTCCCTGCGAGGAGGCAAGGTGGTGTTCCTCTGTGCTGCTGGCTCACTTCAGTAAGTTGCCTTTAAAAGACAGTGCAAAGGGATTAGCTAAGCTAAGGGTGGAGTGACTGAAGGAGAGCTAAGATCTCCCTCCCTCCCTCCCTCCCTCCAGGTAAGAACTCTAGCACACTATAATGAACTGCTGTGCAAATGGGCTCCTTTGGCCACCCATCAAAATGCAGCTTCTTGTGGTGGGGCGGGGGGGGTGAAGCACACAGCTATTTTCACAGCCTGCACCCATATGGTCATGGTTTAAGGCCACAAAGCAAAGTGCCCAGTTTGTATGTTGAAAAACAAGAAGTGGTTTGGGAGGTTTTATTTTCTGAAGGTGGGTGCTTGGCCCTTCCCTGAAAAATCCAACTCCTTCAAGGTGTTGCAAGCTGGGTACCTAAAACCACTGGGTCGTGGTGAGAACAGGCTCTGGTGACTCATGGAAATGGCAAGTAGCATTTTGGGTGTGGGAAGAGGGGTTGCAAATGTCTTCACCCATGATGGAATTTAACCAGGACATGCTGAGGCGCTACTGGTCAATTGTTGATTTATGGATCTGCTGGGGGGTGATTACTATTAGTGCAGATTAGGAATCATCCATAGTGAGGAGTCTGCTTACTGCAGCACAAATGGAGAGGTGGGGTGTGATGATCCACACAGAGCTGCTCAGGGACTGCTGTGCATAAGGATCCTTTGAAGGATCGCCTGGCAATGGGAGAGGTGGGGTTAACTGTGAGAGTGGGGGAGTAGGAAACTTCTTCAGGGAGAGGACTTGGGATCCGTCAATGAGGACTTGGGCCTGCGGGTGGGTGCAGAAATCAGGAAGAAATGAGGGCACAATGAAATCTAGATCAGTGGAGATGTCCAGCACAGGCATTCCTCTGTACTGTGCCTCAGAAACACCCTCCTGAGCTACCACCACATGTGAGCACTGGCTAACATTGATCCAGGCCCCTTGGAAAGGTTTATGCCATGCAGGCAATGGAAATTCAGCCTCCTCCCCAGCTCCGCTTCTTGTCTTTTGTTTCTTGAAGTGACATGTAGAAAGCCAAACCCTACACAGCTTTTGCTGTGGCATCAGACCCCACTATCCGACTACATAACACCATCTGTTCCAGTTCCATGGGCAAGCAATAGAGGCTAGGCGAGTAAACAAAGGCCAATAGTAAGAGCAAAGCTTTGTCTAGGGCAGTGTTCCTTGACTTTTTTTAATAAAGTACTGCTTTTTTTTAAAAAAAAAAAAAAAAAAAAAAAGCATGCCCCCAGAACCTACAATTTTCTCGCACTTTTTTTTTTCCTGTCATTGTAACACATTTGTTTAAACAATAGTAACTGGTTGGTTGGGAGAAATGGCCTATAGGCAATAAACTTGCCATCAACTTATGATTGTGCAAAAAGGATAAATTATTTAAAAAAATTTTATTCATAAAAACAGTTGAGAAACACTGAGTGAATGTCCCCTCTGGAAGAGCTCTGAGTACCCCCCAGAGGTGCCTGTACCCCTGTTGAGAGTCAGTGGTCTAGAGGCTGATGAATCCACTAGTGACCCATCATGGCCCTTTACCTCACACAGGTAATGGGTTCAGTTTCCAAGGATGATCCATCTAAGAAGCTTCTGTTATCAAAAAGCATTTCTATTGCGATGGTGCCCAGAGGCCAGCCAGGCCAAGCACTTGTTGCATTTGAATCAGGGGAGTTGCACAGGTCCTGTTATCTTCCCTTCCAGAATCTATCCTGAATGTTATTGAAACTCACACATTATATACGGTCCTGTGCAGGGAAGGGAATTGATTTGGGCTGGCAGCTATGCGCGTGCTGCATAAGCCTAAATTACATTTTTGTCGACAATCTGCCCAATATATGGGGTCTTTAAACCTTCTGTGGCACCCAATCAATTGTGTGAAATATTCAGCCTCGGGTGATTGTTGCTGAAATGCAACGCTTTTTACGAGCCGGCGACTGGGCTGGTGGCGTCCAGACGAAATGGAACCAAGTCCCAGGAAAGCGAAGAGTCATAAAACACATGCAAAGCAAGCCAGGGATGGCAGCGTGCTTATGGAGAAGCAAGGGGGAAGGGTGGTGTGCCTGTGTGAATGCTGGCTCTGTGTTTGTGCATGTTGCTGTGTGTATGCATCTGCCTTGCTTTGTTTACACACGTCTGACAGTGACTTGTTTGTGTGTCAAATCCTTATGCCCAGCGTTTGGGGCATTGTCTCTGAAAACACAGAGAACCCTGATGCACAGCTCACACGGTTAGCTCAGTAAGAGGGACCAGTTGCTGTGGCCTCTGAGATGAGTTTTAGTGGGTCTCAGCCTAGTTCCTCTCACAACCAAGCATCCCCACCACAGCAATCTGCTGCTCGGCCACATAGCCTCAGGGGCTGCCTGCTCGCGTGGATGTTGTCAGTGGAGGGATGCAGGCATCTGGCACTGAGCTGGCTCTGTTGCTTTTAAGCCTCTCCGGCAGGCTGGTGCTAGATGCCTCTCCCCGGCTATGTAAGGCTGATCTGGCTTCACAGATATAGCTCTGCCTATTGGGCCAAAGGGGAGGCAGCCAGGCATTGGGAGGGCTGCTTTGAGCCTGAGCTGGCTCTGACTCCTCGTGGCTGTGAAGAGGCCGATCTGGGGGAGCTGAGGTGCCATTCGCTTTTCTTCTGAGTACTCGGCAGCCAACGATGAGAGAGGCCATTAGTCTTTGGCCCACCAGGCAGCGTGATCACCCTAATCCATCTCTTGTGCCAGGCACTGCACATCTGGTCACTGCCCCAACCTAAACAGACAGGTTGAGGGGGAAACTGAGGCACTGGCGGCAGACGTGACTTAGCCAAGGTCAGAGGGTCATGCAGCAGCAGGAACAGGACCCAGGTTTCTTGAGTCTGGGTCCATTGCTCTCCCCACTAGGCCACGCTACCTTCACCTTCATTCATTTGCTCTCCATGATCCCCTTTAAACACTGCCATGTTGCCTTTGTAGCCTGCCGGTGTTCCTTTTAAGTCCAGAGCGTGTGCCTGCGCAGAGCCCTGCTGAGGCTGAGGGGACCATGCCCCAGCCTGGGTGGAGCAGCTTCCAGGACTGGGCCCACACTGAGCAGAGCGGCCACTGTGGAAAGATGGCTGGGTGACAAAACGCAGTCTTGGCAGGAGAGTGTGTGCAGAGAAAGGCCATAGACTTGCCTGTGGCGGCATTGTCCCCTTCCTCCTTGTTCCACCCTCTTTAGTTGCTCTCGTGTTGGTACCTGCAAATATCCATAGACTCTTCCACTCCCCGTTACTGCTCTGCCAAGTCAGACTCAACACCCCTAAAGAAACTGATTCCTCCAGCCCCATGCTGGTTCCGAGGCCAGCTCCCAGCCCCGGGTGACCGATCGCAGGAGGGCGAGCAGCAACCCAGGTGTCTTCCAAAGCAGGACACAGGTGTGATTCCAAGCGGGCGTAGATCATCCTGTGGATGGGATGGAGCAGAGCAGCCAAGCCCTGCTCATCCAAGGCTCTTGATCAGCTCCCTGATGTGTCAGTGGGAAGCAGCTTGCAAACAGAAATCCAAAGGGGCTGCTGGGTCACAGTGCAGCTGCAGCAGGGCATACATAGGTGCTGGGGAACCTGCGTTTGCTGGATCTTTCCTTGAATGTCCCATAAGGGTGGCCCTGCTGAGCAGCCTGAAAAATGGGCTTTTCATTTATTGGGCCATGCTATTGCATGGCAGGAGATGGAAAGGTTTGATCAATGTAATGTCACTTCTGTACTACCATAAGAAAGAGCTTTACAAAGGAGAATAACCTGGTTAGGTCCAGTGATGGTATCACCAGAGTAGATATGTGGACAAAGCTGGCAGCAGGCTTTGTTGCAAGGAAAAGTCCCAGGCCTGGTATTTGTGCGGTATAGACCATGGCTGTTGGTTAGAATCCTCATAAAGTTGGGAGGTTGTCTGTAGGAGAGAACAGGCCTGTCACCGAGGGCCTTCTGGAGTGTGGCATTCTGATTAAGGATAGGTTGTAGGTCTTTAATAATTTGTTACAGTGGTTTGAGTTGGGGGCTGTAGGTGATGACCAGTGGTGTTCTATTCTTGGCTTTTTTGGGCCTATCTTGGAGTAGCTGGTCTCCGGGTATTCATCTGGCCCTGTCGATTTGTGTTTATTTCTCCTGGTGGGTAATTTAAGATTGTACCTAAGGGCTTGACTGTAAACAGTGGATTTAGTTGTGTGTGCAGGATGGAAGCTAGAAGCGTGTAGGTAAGTTTTTAGTGATCAGTGGGTTTCCGGTAGAGTGTGGTACCAATCAGGCCATCCTTGATTTGTAGTGTAGTGTCCAGGAAATGTATCTCTCACGTGGAGTAGTCGAGGCATAAGTTGATAAAGTCTCTGTGGAATTCTTCCAGAGTGTCTCTACCATGGGTCCAAATTATAAAGATATCATCAATGTATCTTAAGTAGAGAATCTTTGTTGTTGAGCCTCCTCTTGCTCATGACTATATTGCAGTAGTGCGTACAGCCAGGGTGAGCAACCCTGAACAGTGGGTGGGCTGTGTGAGCGGCCCTCCTTCATCTCATTGGGGTTCCGCCTGTCCCGTATATTCCCCATCTGTGCCTCCTCCCCCACACACCGGGGCCCCAGAGCCCCGCGCTGACCTGCTCCTCCCCTGCCCTCTTTGCGTTTTGAGAGCATGAATCGCCTGAATCGCTTTTGTGCGCACTGGTCGCCCTCCCTCCCAGAGCTGGAACGCCGTGAACAGCTGACTCGCAGCAGTCCAGTCGGGCAATTCACAGCGCCTCCAAAAATGCTGGGAAGGAGGCAGAGGGGTAGAAAGTGGGGGCGGGGGGCAGTGCACAAGAGCCGCATGGGGCGGAGGGGCAGCAGGAGGTCCGTGGGCTGCAGGTGGAGCCCTAGTGAGCTGCATGTGACCCATTGGCCACAGATTGCCCACCAGCAGTGCAGAGCAGTGCTTCCCCAATGTAAAACATTCGCGTAGCCCTTTCGGGACGTGGGTCTTATCGGCGGGTCTCCTCTCCCAGCGCCATCCCCGTGCCTGTCTCCTGATGTTTAGTCATTCTTTTTCTGCCACATACCCCTGACAATCCTTTCGCGTACCACACTTTGGGGAACACTGGTGTAGAGGATCCAGCCATGTTCATGGCCCTACTGTGCTAGGTACCGCGAGGCCATCCCTGCCCTGAACACAGTGTTGTGAAATGCAAGGGGGGTGGAAAAAATCATAGTAGCCTCCTCCCCTTGCTGCCGGCCAGCCCCTTGCACCTCTTGTGGGGCACCTACCTGGCTGGAGTGGGGATGGAGAGAGGGCAGGGCCTCACGGGGAGGAAGAGGATGAGTGGTGCCTTGGAATGAAGCACAAAGCCGGGGTGCTCACCCTTTCGGTGGCAGCAGACCCCCTTTGGCCTCTTATACCCACTGCCTTTGCTGAGCTTTCCTCAAGATGGCTCACTCCCCGCCCCCCCCGCCCCAAGTGAAGCACACTTCGCAAGCAGATGGGCAGTGCCACCTGCAGAGCTGTGCCTATGCTGGAGAGGGCCTGCCTCTGCATCCTGACTACTGAGTCATTTCCCATGTGTCCACTTCATCCCTCTCATACCACCCCCGTGCCCTGCAGAACCCAGGCATGTACCGTTCCTTGTCTTCCATGGCTGGCTGAGCTGACCCATCGAGCCAAGTGCATTGATGGAATCGTTCCAGACCAGGTGTCTCCCCCTCCAACACACCCAGCTTATGAAATGATTCTTCTTGTCATTACCATTAGCAGGTTCCTTCAACACTCCCACAGGAGAGGGGAACGCGCATAGGGCAGGAGGAGGTTAATGGAAGCAGTTCACTCGTAGTAAAAAGCTGAAATAGGTGCCAAAAAAGTCATTAAGCCCTCTTTTCCAATGGGATTTTAGCGCAGGATGGCCCTTCGCATGCCTGCTCTTCCTGTGCGGGAGAGAGTCCGTCAATTACCAGTTTGGCATCCGGGTGAGGTCAAGGTTACTCCCAGGATAATGAGGGAGCTGGTTCCTGTCTGGTGCAGAGCCAGCTTTGCAGTAGGCGCTTGGAAACAGGAGGTCTGACTCCAGGGGTAAGGCTGCAGCTGTGTTTCAGTATATGGCCGATTATTTTTTCCCTTCTGAGCAGCAACAGCTACATGCCTAGGCAGACTGCTGTGAAAACTGGTGCACTATGTATGGGGCAGGGCTGGTGTGACATCAACGGGCCAAGGGGTTTGCAAGATAGAGCTCCTCCCTCCCCAAAGGACCCACCTGACAAAATAACATGAGCCTCTCCACTTACACCAGCACTAGGGAGTAATCCTACAAGCCCATGACCAGATGCTTAACTCGAAGCTTGTGGGCCATTCCACTGAATTCAACAGGGATTTGTTTGAAGTTCAAGGGTGAGTGTAGGGTCTTTGTTGGCTCACAGCCAGACAGCCGTGAAGAATTGCACCCAACAGAGGGCAAAATGCCAATGAAATCACTTGGGCTCCCCTCTGTAGACTCAGCAGGAGATCAGAATCAGCCCTATGGCTTATACAGCACCCTTTTCCCATTAGCATGGTAACAGGTGCTATACATACAGGTTGCACCTCCGTGGCCCAGCACCCTGGGGATCTAAGCAGTCCCGGATGAGGGATTTTGCCAGACCAGGAGAGGTCAGTGCCCTCAGGGCTCCCTGCCTGGCCACTAGCCTTAGTCACTTTCTAGACATCCTGCTGGCTACCCAGCCATTGCAGCTCCCTGGCTCCCCAGCTCAATGTCTCCCCAGCCCCGCTGCTCCCTGCCTAGCTCCCCAGCCATTGCGACCTCACTGCTGGTTCTCCAGCCTGCAGGGCCCACTGGCTTCTCCTCCCCTGCTTCCATCTTCTTCGTCCTAGAGGGGTATGGTAGGGGCTCCATTAGGGGCTCTGGTCCCAGGCCCATGCTCTGGCAGGAGGTTCTGCCCCCTCCCCCAGTGCTGCAGCAGGGCTGGTGGGGGCTCCCGCTCTGCCCCAGGCCAGGCTGCCAGCCACTGCTCTGGTCCCAGCCCCTGCCCTGTTGATACAGGTCTAGTCCCAGCCACAGGACTCTCTGCTCTTGCAACATATGTGGTCTCGATGGACCATGGATGTTGCCGGACAAGAGAGTGCCAGATTGAACACCTCCACAGTAGCGGCTGATAATGACCACATCCTCCGTGACTGAACTGACCTTGTCAACTCTGGCTCTCCTCTTGACGGGGACTCCCTCCTTTTCATGAGCCTATACATTTAGACCCTCCTCTGGAACCCCCACTCATGCATCTGACGAAGCAGGTCTTTGCCCACGAAAGCTCCTGCGCCAAAATATCCATTAGCCTATGAGGTGCCACAAGATTTCTTGTTGCCTTTACCAGATTTGAGGTTGAACCTGTACCTACAAGTTTATTTTCGCATGGCTTTACTCTGGAATAACTATTGTGCTTTCACGTTACAGCCTACCTTAATCCAAATTAAGTTTCAAGTGTAGATGAGCCAGACACAAGGAAGAGCGGTGAATTTACAAGTTCACTTGCTCTGGCTAAAGCACCGATGTTCATTTCATTCTTCTTCAGGGTCAATCTCTCTGTTCCTCGGAGAGAAGTCTGTAGAGATCTGGAACCTCCTGTTCCCAGCCTTGTTCCTTTGCCTCATGCACCAGTTTGCTTTGTTTTTTTGCTTGAGAGCGGAAGAGAGAATACTCGGACTAAACCCTGGCTCCCCACAGCCACGGGGCTGGGACTGAGACCGGCAGCTCTTGCCCTCCCTGAGATCACTCAGAGGTGCTGTGATGCTGCCTGTCCTTTTTCAGAAAACTACATGAAAGTGAATTTAGGCCTCTTTTACCATCCTTGGCCAAAAGACAGGCTGCCCGGGAGAAGGGCACGGTACTCTGGCACAAAAGTGAGCTCTGCTGCTCACCAGCGTTACAGGGCCCAAACAAGCAGTTAAGTCACTGGACTAGAGACAGTCCAGGAGCCTTCCTCCGAGAGGCTGGGTCTCAACAGAGCAGCGTCTTGTTTCTCACACGTTGGTCTGTGCTCCTGGCTATGCATACGGCCTCTCTGGGAATGTGCTGGAGGTTGCCGCATTGGCGGTGGGCAATCGGGCTGTTTTCAGAAGGTGGGGTGTATTTCGCACTGCAGGGAGGAAGGGCTGAGCTTGGGCTCAGATGATTTTGCTTCAGTTCCCAGCTCTCCCACTCCTTGCATTTCATGGACTGCAGTACCAGCGACAACACGAACCCTCCATGCTTGCAAGACCAAACGGGCTGTTTGTTATTAGAACTATTTATGGAACTGTTGCAGCTGCAGCCAGCATTCCACCCATGTGCACACAGACTGACTTCCTGGTGCCCCCTCACCATGCTTCCCTCCAGCGACTGTGCTCCCTCCTCCAAGTTCCTGGTGGGTACGGTCACTATACTGCCTGTCCTTGTACCCTATCAAGTTTCCCTCCTGGGCCTATGTCCGTTCTGCAGATGATGGTCCTTTCTCTGAGCTTTGGCTGGTTAGCATGAGAGCTCTTTGCAGGATGGGGGAATATCTCTTTCCTGGGTTTGTGCAGCACCAAGCACAGTGGAATCTTGTGCTGGGGCTCCTAGTTGCTTTGGTGTTAGGGGCTATGCCTTGAATGGCTGAGGCTCCCCGGCAGAGACTGGAGAGCAGGAGATAAATAATGCAAAGCTCTTTGCTCAATGCAGTGGAACCAAACTGAATAACCCAGACCTCCTACAAGCCCTTTCTGCCCTGGGTGACCACTGAACATCACCAGTGCTACCCCCATCAAATGTAGCGCCTAGCTCAATGGGCCCTGACTTCTGGTGGGGCTCCACTTGCTGCCTGCTACAAATACTTTTGATAGTGGGGAAATGTTTCTAGAACTAGGACTGAACTCTTCCCCCAGCCCCAGCATAGGGCTGTTTGGATCTGGAGGTCAGCTTTGGCCAGCTAGAGAAATAAGAGCCAGCCTCAGAGCTCAGACCCAGATATAAGCTGCACCAGAAAGGGGTGAGGGTAGCGGTGGCCAGTTTCAGGCGTGTCTGACAATTCTCAGCCCCGGCTTCCACAAATGGACGTGTTGCTTCTGGACTTCAGCTGAACCTAAGTTCAGCCTGAAGCCTGCATTGCAGAGTGGGGGTGGCTGTCGCATCTCTCTCTCTCTCTCTCTCTCTCTCACACCAGTTGTGTGTGCTCCCCTGAATGATAGTCTCATCTGCCTCATGGGCTACTGGGAGCCAGGGCGTCACTGAGCTGCCACATACTGTGACTCTGGGATGCTGACTTTACAGAGAGGTTTGCAATTGGGGGAACAAACCTTAAATCATCAGGCACGAGAGAACCATCGGGGGCAAAGGCTCCAGTTATCAGAGCTACATTAGCAGGGCCAATAGCAGAGCCTGCTCTTGACAGCACTCATTGCTTTGCAACTCCCCTGAAGAGCTCTCAGGAAGCCCAGAGCTCCCAGGCAAGCTGAAGACCTGTCAAGCTGTGATCTGCACAGATGCAGCGTGACCAAAACAAGGGCCCATGGGGCCAGGCACAGCATCGACACAGTGATGAAAAGCGGGGTCCTGGTATGCTGGGCTCCACAGGGACAGGGTGAGAGAGAGTAGCTTTGATGATCTTACGCTCTAAATAGGCAGACAAAAGGGGAGAGAGGAAACAGAGGCAGGAAGAAGGGAAGTGACTTGCCCAAGGTCATCCAGAAAATCAGTGGCATAGCCAGGATTAAACCTCGGGTCTCCTGATTCCCAGTGCACTGCCTCCTAGATAACACTACTACTGGTGCTCAGCTGCTCCCCATGAGAGCCTCATACCTCCAAGGATCAAACCTGGAACACTGTACTTATCCACACACACTGGCAAAGACAGAAAAAAAGATGGAGGACAAAGGGCAGGTGTAAGAGTGACTAAGGGAGACAGTTGTGGGGAAATCAGCTGGTCCCTCAGTCCATCACTATAGCCACTGCCACTAGAAACCACAATCTTCCCTAATAATCAGCAACCCTCCTGCCATGAGAGCTGAGACCTGGCTTTGTACCTTTCCTTTACCAAACAGGAAAGCCCAAATTGGGATATGAAAATTGTCCCCGAACAGAACAGGGCTGAGCAGCAGATCTGTTTTAATGAAGCTGTCACAGTGTTCGGCTGTAACACGTGAAACATCACCAGAAACGCAGACTGGTGCAGTCTTTCTCTGCACCTCCAGAGGACACTATACAACTGAGATTTATTAGCCCTATTGCAAAACCTTCCAAAGAAAAATAAAGCCCTGCCAGAGAACCTGGAGGATCAAGCTAAGAATAAAAAATAAAATTCTCTGACATTTCTATCCTGCTTCAACCAGGAAGGAGTGGGACGTGTCTCTCTCAATTCCCCTGGTTTGCTTTTTCTGCTAGCTTTTTCTGTATCTTCATTGGAAGCTCCGGATGAGTAAAGTGTTCTGAAATGACAGAGGAAGGTGAAAAGAAATGATCCTTCCCTTTGTTGGCAAGAAACAAATGATTTAAATCTTGGCATCTTTCATTTCATTCGGTGGCTCCCAGCAATGGTGATAGATAGGTAAGCATGGGAAGCGTCTGGAGAGGTAAGACGCATCTACCATCTTATTCCGCACATGTCCCTGCTAGACAAATGGATTTATATGGTGAATTTGCTGCCCAAAATATTAACACACAGTTTCAGGTTAACCAGCAATGCCAGGGACAAGAACATCGAATGCAAACTACAAGCCAAGCTTGCGAAAGCTGGGAAATAGTTAATGGCACAGAGTCACAAAGGTACTTTAGGTGTTTACAGCCCATTGGAATCAATCAGTGGCTCAGTCCCCATGACACAGCGAAAGACGGTGTGCACTTAGCCCATGGCAGAACACCGATCTGTGTGACGCAACACACTACATTAACTAAATCCACATCAGCCCTCGCTCTTCTCAGCCGCAGCTCTCAAAGGGCCTTACAAAGGACAGTATTGTCATTATCCCCATATTTGAAAGGGGGAAACTGAGGCCCAGAGAGACGCGATGTCTTGCCCCAGGTCACCTGGCAGCAGATGGGAATAGAACACAAGTCAGGTGAGGCTCAGCTCAGTGCTCTAGCTTTTAGACCACACTGCTGAAATGCAAGTGTTGATATAAATGAGATGCTTAAGAACATAAGAACTGCTGTACTTGGTCAGATCAAAGGTCCATCCAGCCCAGGATCCTGCCTTCCAACAGTGGCCAACGCCAGAAGCCCCAGTGGGAGCAAATAAAAGAGGTAATCATCAAGTGATTCCTTCCTGTCACACATTTCCAGCTTCTGACAAAAAAGAGGCCAGGGACACCATCCCTGCCCATCCTGGCTAATGGCCCTTGATGGATCGAATCTCCATGAATGTATCTAGTTCTCTTTTTATCCATGTTAAAGACCTCGACTTCACGTCATCCTCTGGCACGGAGTTCCACAGTTGACTATGTGCTGTGTGAAGGAAAAACACCCTTTTGTTTGGTTTTTAAACCTGCTACCAATTAATTTCATTGGGTGACTCATAGTTCTTATATTATGGGGACAAGTAAATAACTTTTCCTTATTCACTTTCTCCACCTCATCATGATTTTATAGACCTCTATCACGGCCCCTCTTAGTCTCCTCTCTAAAATGAAAAATCCCAGTCTTTTTAATCTCTCTTCACAGGACAGACATTCCAAATCCCTAATCGCTTTTGTTGCCCTTTTATGAACCTTTTCTGACACCAGCTTGGAAATGACCATTTCACTGCATGGTGCCCCTGGGGATGCTGACTTACTCATTGCTCACGACAATTCATTATAGAGCAGTCCTGTTTAGGTCATATGTACAATGCATCTACAGGGGCCCTTGTGAACTCCAAGGGCCAGAGCTAAGGTTGTGGGGTGAGACTGCTGTGCACCTTGCCACCAATCTCCTTCTTAGAGTCTAAATCTTTTATTACAGACGCTAACCAGCCCAGGATCTAACTTCTAGCTGGCATCTTCAGCAGCTGCAGGAAATCTCTGCCAGGGTGCACCAGCACCTGGCATCTGTGCCCCAGTGCAACAGAGGCAGCACCTCCATTCTGATGCTTCCTTTGGTATCAGGCTCTTTTCTGAAGTCTCTGCCATTGCCTGGACTCTTCCCCTCCCCTGCTGCCTTTCACCAGGTAATCCCACTGCTCTCTGCCAGCTATGGCTCATTCCATAATCAGGAGCAGGTAAACCCAGCTCTTCTTCTCCAGCCATTTGCAGCTGCAGATCTCAAAGCACTTTACAAAGGGGGGCGCTAGCATTATCCCCATCTGTGAAAGGGGAAAACTGAGGCCCCGAGGGTGGAAGTGTCTTGCAGCAAGCTGTCCCATGCAAAGGAGAGCCATGCAAAGTCAGAGGGCCAACTGCTGCAGTGCTTTCTGTTTCTGCAGAATATAGACCCGGAGACACTCCCCGGATGGCAGCATGGGGCTCAAAAGCAGCTGGTGTCTGGCCACACACCAGAGTGGGACTGTTCTCAAGCTACTTTGTTTTGTTCTCCAGAATCTCGCCTTTTGTTTTACCAAACTCCATGCCTCAAGCTGTCGTGGTGCAAAGATGTGACTGGAGTGTAACCACTGAAGGTAGGGTGGTAAATCACATGGTCCTGGAACACAGGCATTCCATTACTTCCAGAAATGGCAGTGGCCTGCCCCCAAATGGTATAGTCTCACCCCCTCAGCATGATCTAGCAGGCATCTGAGGTCATACAGGAGAGGGCAGCGCTGCTATCTCTTAAAAATGGTGTCCCCTGTCCAATATTGGAGAGAACCACATCCCAAAACCCTGGGACAGTCACTCGGGGAGATGTGAACTGTGTCAGTCAGCTCTGCAGCAGGTTAACTCAGATGCCCTGCCCCCATGCCAACTTCACTGCCACTCTGCTTTATGATTTCTCTCCTGCCATAGGAAAAGCAGAGGCAAGGGGCACAGACTTGCTTTGCCCGACTTATTCTGAACAGCCTTTCGTTATTGTGTTGTGCATGGGTGGTGTTCAGGAGATGCCACATGTTATTTTAGCCCTGCTAGTCAAGAAGGATTAGAGCCCACTAGCCACATGTGGCTATTTGGCCATTTGAGTGTGGCTAGTTGGCTTGAACAATAAGTATATTTGCAGAATAATGTGGCTAGTTTGCTGTGCTTCAGAACTGATTGGAGACCACAGGCCTACGATATTCCCACGGTCACCATGCAGCAAAATGACCATGCTCTACCTACCTTGAGCTGTGTTTCGCTTTGGCTACTTGGGTAGGTGGGGCTTATTTTGTGGGTTGAGCTTGGAATACTCCCTCCTGCCTTTTTCTTTTTCACTCTTCCAATTCAACCCATGCTTCTGTGGGGGTTGCTCTGAATTTGGGTTAAGCTAGGTGGAATTAATCACCTCAATAGTTGTGCAGTCTAGACAATAATAATAATAATAATAATAATAATAATAATGCAAACAAGTGTTGCTTTTCATGTGTAATAGGATTAACATAATGGTCTTACCTGCTGCAAACTCAGGGATATTCTCTGGTCTTCGCAGCATAACTTCTCTGGCAGGAAAAGAGAGGGAGTGTGAAATTAGATTTTAAACTGCGTTTTTCCTGGTTGCTCCTGTGGTGGTTTATGACGTTTAGCCCTGTCTGAAAATGCCAAAGCCGAATTAGTAAATTACATTTTTATATTGGGAATCAATAAGCCAATTAGTTACTGAAGAGAAACATTTAATTTGTTTGCCTTCAACTTCAGGGATGTTGTATTTATAAAATCTAACAACAATTTAGACTGGCACAAAGCTAAGGAATACGTATTGCAATCAAAGCCTCCTTGCTGAATTCCACAGCCTTGCATTGGGAATCGACAAGATAATTAGTAACAAATTTGGAGGAAACTGTGTGCTTCCCCTTGAAATAAAACCACAAAAAAGCTACACAGTTAAATGCTATACTGTGACAATATCCCAAGTATTTTGTAACCTGAAATTGAAAGCAATTAGAGGTTGGCATGATGGACTGGGATCTGCATTCACCTACGTTCCTGCCTTTTGGCTGGGTAACTTAACAGGGAAAGGTTTGGTTCTGGCCTCATGCTGCTGGCTTTGACAAAGTTACTCCAGATTATGTGAGCAGACAATAAGGCACACAGTACCTGTAAAAGCAGCAAGGGGTCCTGTGGCACCTTATAGACTAACAGAAATGTATGAGCATAAACTTTCGTGGTCAAAGACCCACTTCCTGATGAAGTGGGTCTTTGCCCACAAAAGCTTATGAAGACCCACTTCATCAGGAAGTGGGTCTTTGACCACGAAAGTTTATGCTCATACATTTCTGTTAGTCTATAAGGTGCCACAGGACCCCTTGTTGCTTTTGCAGATCCAGACTAACACAGCTCCCCCTCTGATACAGTATCTATAGCACATCTGGATAAATCGGCGCAGCTTTGCTGAGGTCAATGGGGCTATGCCAGTTTAAGCAAGCTGGAGTGAGGGTCTGGCCCATGATTTGAGTGGGAAAGAAAGATGCTTCTCCGTAAACACGCACCTGCCTGCTATTTGGGTCTTTCAGTATCCACACTGTTACGTTACCAGGGATTTCCCCGCTCAGATCAGAGCGGTACAAGAATCTGTATCCAGACATGCACGAAATAGCAAGCGAGACTTGTTTAGGGTGGGCCACAGGGGCAGAAACTGACACACTGGATGAAATTAAGAAAGGGCCCACAAACAGCTTTCTGGTGACGTGTATTAAGCTATGGAATTGCCTGCCAAGGCCAGGGTATTAGAATCGTAGGGCTGGAAGGGACCTCAGGAGGTCATCTAGTCCAGCCCGTACTTCAAGCAGGACCAACCCCCCCAAGTCATCCCAGCCAGGACCTTGTCAAGCTGGGACTTAAAAACCTCTAGGGATGGAGAATCCACCCCCTCTCTAGGCAACGCATTAGAAGCCAAACTACTTGGGATATTTGAAATTAGACCAGAGAGGATACGTCCTGAAGAGAAAATGTCATAGAGGGAATAGTGCAGCAGCAGCCAGGAGTAGATAACGGGATTTTTCCATCTTTAACATCTGGGCCAAAGTGTTCAGACCTAACTCTCAGGACACCCCCAACGGCAGCTGAAATCAATGCAAGCAGCAAGCGCTCAGCATCTTAGCAAGCTCTCCCCTGCTACCCTCCTCCCTTTAGTCCAGCTGAGACCCTGCAGTTCTACCCTAGTCTACACTCACTCCCCTGCCCAGAGGTAGCAGATATTGGGGGCGGCTTGGTTCAATGGCTCTCAGCACTACCAATATACAACTTGCTCCAGAATCCCTGAATACACATCCTAAGACAGCGATGGGCAGCCTAGGCTAGTGAGGGAGTCCCGTAAGCGGCCCTCCTTCATCTCGGTGGGCTGCAAGGCTGTCATCACCAAGACAATCTCCCAGGAGAGGGCTGTTTTTCTCCCTGTGCTGGCGTACCTAGAATTTGCAGGCTGTGCTGACTGAACCGTAGCGGCGCTTTGATTGGAGGCGCAGGGAGTGCACAGATCTCACAGTCCATCTAATGTGCAATCGGTGCACACTTCACCTCGCATGCCCCTGCTTTACACGTGTGTAACTTCAGCAATACTGGTAGGAACACACCAACGCAGTCGGAAACCCGTGAAATCTGGCCACCCAGCGCGTAGCCAGTGCCAAACCAAAGGTCTCACAGGCCACACACAGAACCCCGAAGGGCCGCATCTTGCCCACGCCTGCACTAAGGCCAAGCTTCTGGTTAATCGGCTTCCCCGCTGTGCCTCTTGCATGTAAGGTGACCATCCATCCCATTTTTGGCGGGACAGCCCTGTATTTCCCGTGCCAAAAAGGCATCCGGACTTGTTTTAACAAAGGGGCTAATTGCTCTGTCCTCTGCCCTTGCTGGCGCGCAGGTGCAGCTGCTGGCTGGAGAGCAGGTACGCATGGGCTCTCCAGCCACACCAGAGGGAGCCAGCAGGGGCCCGTGCAAAGGGAGAGGTATGTTGGGGCGTGGGGGTGGCTGCCACCTCCTTCCCAGCTGCCTGAGCTGTGGAGAAGCCGGGAATCCAGCCCCATGGCTGCTGCCCGGTTCCCAGCTCCCCAGGCCTCAGGAGCCAGGGGGAGCAGCAGTGCGGCTGCTGCCTCCTTCCTGGTGCCCCAAGGCATGGGACAGCTGGGAGGGCAGCAGCCCTTGGCAGCCACAGCCAGGGCGCACCCCACATACTTCCCTATCCTGTATTTGGGATAGGGAGCTATGGTCACCTACTTGCATGCCAGGAGAAGTCCCTCCCCAGTGGGAGAAGGGGACCTGCTCAAGTTCCTGCCGAATCCTGCTGAGAAGGGAGAAGTGTGGAGCTCTTCATAGTTTCTACATGTGGTTCTGAGTCTGCCTGATAAAATCCTGCCAGCTCAGCTGCATGCAAAGGGCAGGTCAGAATGGATCCCTGGGGGTTCCCTGTCGGAGAGCAGGATCATCTCTCTGGCTGATTGCTCACCTCAGGGTCTGGCACTCAGGGAGCTCAGGCTCCAAGGAGACAGCATATAAAGGCAGAGAGATCTGAAGTGAGCCACCTCTGGGTGGAGGGAGCCCTCTAGGGCTGGTTCTCGCTGATGAGTTAAGGGCAGGCTGCTGGAGCAGGCTTGAGGCTACATCCTGCAGCAGAGGGCGAGAATAGGCCCCTTGGTGCTATAGCAAGTCCCATGCTGGGGCGGGGGGAGTGTGGGTACTAGGCCCAGGGTGGCAGAGGGCAGCCAGTTGGCCTGTATTTTGCCTCAGAGCGAGAGGACCCTGCAGCAGCCAGCGGGGAAAGACCTCTGTGACCAAAGGGAGGCCCTGAGCAGAGGGAGGGCTAGAGGAACTGAGCGCCTGGGCATGCCGGGGAAAGAGCTGCTTTCTCTTCATGCTGCAAGGGAGGGACTTTTGACTTGGCCAGAGAGTTAAATCAAAGGCGGTGAAACTGAGGCACAGTGAGGTCACTGAAGCAGTAGCCATGTGTCTGATGTTGGAGATAAATTTGTCAAGGCGCCAACTAATTCTAAGTGTCTGTGGTGTTGGGAAGATGAAATTACCTGACAAATCCCGACAGCAGCAGCTCAACTTCTTTGTGAGCCCTCAGGTACTTTTCATTGGCAATGCGGGTGTTAATCTGGAGCCGAGACATAACAGCAAAGGTCAGTTTAGGGGATGCAGCTCTGACCTGGCAGTAACCCCGTTTCATTAGTCTAGAGGTGCTTTGCTGAAACAGCAGTGAGTCATAGCAGTTACAGAGCCTTCTGTGCCTCCAAAGTGCTACACGGATGCTAGGTAATCCTCAGAATTCCTCCATAAGGAATTGATCCGTAAGGATCATGTAAGCCAGGGGTCAGCAGCCCCTGACACAGGTGCCAAGAGTAGCACGCAGGCCTTTTTTTTTTTTTTTTTTTTTCCTCCCCATCAGCACTTGAGGCAGTAGCTGAACCCTGCTTCTCCTCCCCACGCAGCCAGGAGGTTGATCAAAGCCAGTGGAGTAATAAAAGACCAGCTAATGCCACCCACCAGCATCTGAACAGTAAAGCTCTGCATCTTATTAATTAATGAAGCTGTTGTAAGTAGGACTATTAAGTGACTCTAAAAAGTGTCACCGGCACTTGGATGGTACGTAGAGGTCAAAAGGTCAAATTTCAGCACACCGCCTTGGAAAGGTTGCTGACCCCTGCTGTCGATCAATATTTTTATGTCCATTGCATAGATGGAAAAAGTGCAGCACAGAAAGGTCACCTCTTTCTCTAGGTCCCAGATGCAGAACCCAGGAATCCTGACACTAGACTCAGATCTAAGGTGGTGCTCTGCCTTGGAAGTAGACTAGCATAGCTGAATGGAGAACTGGGATATTGGTCACAGTCGTGTAAATACAAAGTGACTTAATTCAGATTTCCCCTGCTCTTGCTGACAGTACCCTCTTAATCAATCCAGCTCTAACCACTAGACAAGGTTTGCTCTAATCTTTTCCATCCATGTGCAGAATAAACTTTTATGTGCACTGAGGCGTTTACGAACATGCACCGCCCGTAGGAAACGAGAACAGCTGTTAGCGCTCTGCTAATCAGCAGGGCAACACTGGCATCTCTCCTGAGAGGGGGCACGGTTTACAGGCAACGCTGCCGCTAGACCTGGGCCTGATTCTGCTACATCAGTATAACTGCATTGACTTCAGTGGAGTTACTCCTGACTCGGATCAGCGTAAATCAAGAACCAGGCCTCTTGCCTTCCCAGAAACAAACGTGTGCTACAGCATTCTACAGTGGATGCTAAGAAAGTTGTGTGTCATGAGAAGTCCTGGCATCTGGGGAGAAATCTCTCATCCTTGCAAGGACTGAACAAACTGACTGACTGGGTTTCCCTTTGGCAATCTCCTGTCAGATCGAACAAGGATCACTGCTTTTTTTGCCTTTTGTGGCAGTTTTGCATAAAAAGGTTTTTCTCTAGTGGTCTGAGATAAGTTAATTCCACCTACCCCAGTTTTCAGTGCACTTGCTGTACTTCAGAACAATTATTTTCTAATTAATATCCGCCTCTGTTTTTTGTGCGTAGAGTTCCGGTCTGAGATCGGTGGCCTGTTAGGCTAGGTGCTGTCTAGGCTAGAAACAGTCTCTCCCTGCATTGCTTGCAGGCTCAACAGATCCTGAAGGTGATAGGAAGGCACAGAAAGGTGGAGCAACAGAATTCAGAAAAGACCCTACCTTTCCTGACTCTGAAATCTATGCACTGATAAACCTATTAGATGTTATTCACTGACATCTTTTCTAGATCTAAGGTGTAATCTAAACCAGGCCCAGGGGAAGTTGAATGAGTAATTATCACCTCCAATGAGACTCTTCTCCCAGAATTGGAGGAATGACTGAAACACACTAAGGACTGATCAAACCTCTTTTGAAATTCTAAATGCGGTGACTCCATAGATGGCAAAATGCAGCAGCAAGGGTTTGTGTGCAAAGGAGAAAGGTGCACTGGCTGGATAGGGCCAAACATGCTTTGACAGGGTTTTCTTGTTGTTCACCGGCACATTGGATGGCAAGCCTTCTAGCTCATAATTTTAAATCTGGGAACGTATGATTTCTCCTTAGAATCATTGAATCCTAGGACTGGTAGGGACCTCAGTAGGTCATTGAGTCCAGCGCCCTGCCTAAAGCAGGATCAACCTCAACTAAATCATCCCAGCCAGGACTTTGTCAAGCTCGGACATAAAAACCTCTAGGGATGGAGGGTCCACCACCCCTCTCACTAACGCATTTCTTGAGACCATTCCAGTGCAGTATAACTCGAGCTGTGCGGATAATGGGTTTTTCACTTGTCCAGCAATTCCAAAACAATCCAAATACATTTATTTTGGGGTCAAATTGAAAACGAAGCTTTCCTCAAAACTCTCGGCATATCAAAGAAAAAAAATATTTCAAATCCAATGAAAAGTTTCTTTCCATTTCAGTGAAACACTTTGACTTGATTTTTGAGCTTTTAAAAACACTTCTTTCTTTGTTAATGGAATGACAGGAAACTTGAAAACAAAAAGAGTAATTTTGAACTTTAAAAAGATCAAACCATTTTGATTATTTTGGACGCTTCTAAAGGGTTCGTGGGTTTTTTGGTTTTTTGGGTTTTTTGTTAAACTAAAACAATTCAACAAACACAACCAGAATTCATAAAACCTTTCAGTGTTGCTCAGTCTGCGTTTCTAGCCAAAAATGTTTGACAACACCGTGATGCTTGGACTGGACAGCAGGGAATGGGTCACTTGGTAATTGTTCTGTTTGCCTGATTTTCCTGGAAATCTCTTGTGCTGGCCATGCACAGCTGGTCTTATCTGGTGTGTCTGTGCTTGTCGTCTTTAAAGCAGGGTGAAAATTTAACGCTCAGGGAGTGAAATCAGGACTTGATCAGATTCTGTGACCCGCTCCCCCCACCCTTGACTCACACCACTGATGTCTTGCCAATAGCCTGAATAAGATTAAGCTGTTTTATGGGCTGTCTTGAACAAAACGACCAGGTAACAAATCTATTCCTTCCCTGGTGACCATCAGCACTTCCCCCCCCCCACCCGTGTGTGTGTGTGTGTGTGTGTGTGTGAGAGAGAGAGAGAGAGAGAGAGAATATAGCTTGTAGAACTTGCCCCATAACAGCCCCAGTTAAGGGGTCCCAGAGCTGCCTGAGGCTTTCACCCTAACTGTATTAGGGGGGAAGAATCCCTCCTGGCCTGACATTTGTGTGGGAGCAGCCCTCCTTTTTGGGGCTAGGGGAACCTTTCTCCACCCCTTCCTGTTTTAGGGTGGCATTCCCCAGTTCCCCATTATTGGGGGGGGGAGAGGTTTCTCTTGCACCCACCCCCAATCTTTCAGGTGGTGCCCCAGCTCCCTATTTTTATGGGGGGAGGAGCATTCCCCCTCCAAGTCAGTTTCCACCACCCCCACCCCCCTCAACACACACCTTGAACTCCAGGAGCTGCGCCTGCTGTTCTGGGCTCAGTGCTCCCAGATCCAGCCCCTCCAAGCCGGAGGCCACATCAGCCATTTTGTTCACTTAGGCAAGCTGCTGGGGTTGCTATGGGGACAGCTCCAGGCTCCAGCAGGCCGGCCTTGTTCTGAACACTGATCCTCCCCCCAGAGCCTTGGGGTGGGACCTCCCCTTATCCTGCTGCTGTATGGGGGTGGGGGAGGATTCACTCCACTCTCACCCCAGAACTGGGGGCAAAACCCTCCCCCCAATATCCTGCCCAGATGGAGGGCAGATCCCCCCCACCCCTTAAGCCAGTGTTTGGGGTGCCACCTTCCCCCGTGATTACCAGACTGAAACCGGCGCTTCACCCATGAAATTAACCTTCCTGTCCCGTCTCTGGCCAGTTACGCTCTCCTGGTTCTGAGCTAGCCTAAGGCTGTGGCGTTTGGGCTGCCAGCCATTGTGTGGATATGGCTGTGGCCAGCCCTTTTGATATTCAGCGTGGGGCTTGTGTGTTTAAAGCCCCAGCTCTTGGAGTCATGTGAATACCAAAGAATCTTATGCGTCCACTAAAAGACGAGGGCGGGGGGTTACAATTTTATCCAAAAGGGTTTGGGGGGGGGGGGGAACAAAAAATAAAAATACCCTCAACCAAAATACCCCACCAAGCCTCAGAAACCAGGAGGCAAACAATCAAAAATGTCACGATTTGAAAGACAATCTCTGGTTTTTAGGGGTCTTCAACATTTTTGGGATTCATCAGACCTGCAATACCAGGATTTAAAAAAAAAACAAAAAAAAAACTGTTTCCATCAGTACTTGAAAACAAATCATTCTATCCACTAGTAATTCCTGAGCGGCTCTGAGATAGGCCTGGACTATGCCTCTTCTGTACTCAGCCAGCTCAATCCCATGGTTGGGGCTGCCAAGTTGCCAGTACTCGGTATCGGCAAGTACCAGCATGAGAAAAAATAAATAAATAAATAAATAAAGCACTGGGCTTGGATTACAAACCCCATATTTGGAGCTGATTTGGACCTTTACAGTAGGAGCAATCCCAAACACCCACGAATTGTGACATTTTATAAAATAAAATTTTGGGAGGCGGCTTTTATTTTTCTTTCCAATTATTAATTTTCAAGGCACGGGTCACGTTCTCTCAGCAACCTGGAGGGCTAGAAATCGGTGTTGTAATGACATAAGGTGGCCTTTTTGAAAGCGGCGCATCTGATTTCTCTCTGCGCAGATGGTAGGCGGAGTGAAAACTAAGCCTTATAGGGGTTGGGGGTGTGGCTAGGCCAAGCTTTTCTCCAGGTGAAGGATTTTATCTAATTTGGCTCTGCTCTCTCTCATTATCCCTCGGGAAAGGAATGGGAGGGGAAAACATTGGCTCGCATTGGTCATCCCCTGTGAATCAGACACGGAACAGACTGTGTATATCATCCTAGTCTCCTAGATGTTAATTTACACATCAAGAAGTTGAAAAATGTTTGGGACCAGTTCTGACTTACTCCCAGCTTTGCTATGATGCTCTGGTGGCACAGAGCCAGAATTAAACTGCATGTGATCAGGGAAAAATTTCCCCTATGAGTGCTGGCTTAAGCATGTCTCTGCTGTTCTCACTACTCAAACCACAGCACATGGGATGGGCTGTGAGTGGCTAAGGGGAGAAGGAAGGGTGAGGGTGGGGATTTGATAGCAGCCTTCAGCCACCTGAAGGGGGATTACAAAGACGATGGAGAGAGGCTGTTCTCAATGGTGACAGGTGAGGGAAAGAGGAGCAACGGTTTCAAGTGACAGTGGTTAAGGTCTAGATTGGCTGTTAGGAAAACTATTTCACCAGGAAGGTGGTGAAGCACTGGAATGGGTTACCTAGGGAGGCGGTGGAATCTCCATCTCTAGAGGTTTTTAAGTCCAGGCTTGACAAAGCCGTGGCTGGGATGACTTAGCAGGGTTTGGTCCTGTTTTGAGCAGGGAGTTGGACTTGATGACCTCCTGAGTCCTCTTCCAACCCTTGGTATTTTCGATTTGGAGGAGTCAGCATTGCCCTCTCCAGTGATCTTACTGCATGTCTTGCAATAGTTAAAAACATCAGCTCCTGGAACCACATGATTACGTGCGACTCTCTGATTCCTCCCTGCTCAAAGTAGATTTCTAACCATGCTGACAGCAGAGAAAAGCTTGAAAATATGGCCCCCAAAGGCTCAAAAAGCAAAGGAAAAGAACCTAAATATGTTGTTTAAGGTCTCGTGATTTTTTTAAAGCCTGTCAGGTGGTTTTTAGAGACCAGGCTTGTGATTTTTCTTTTTTTAAAAACCCATGGGGTCGGCAATATTGTTGTGTACTTTTTATGGTACCTCTATGGAGAGGTACCTCTATGGACAGGCTAAGCAGAGGCTCAGTCAATAGGCAGCTCTGAAGGGGCCTGTGGAAATCTACAGCAACCCCAAGAATGCTCCTGTTTATATCTATGGGCACTTGGTATATGGTCAGAGCCAAGGTGATATAAAGCCATGTTGTCTGTTTTTCTCCTGGGCTGTGTCTTCGGCACAGAACATCCCACAAGCTTTAAAGCAAGCAGGTTGGATTCCTTTAAAGAGTGTTTTACAATACAAAAAGCAGTTCTGCAAGAAACAGCACCGTGAGTGTCCTGCTTTAATCATCTGGGTAGATTCCACCTAGATTTTGCCTTCTTCGTGTGCAGAGAACGCACAGATGGTCTCTCTGTAGACACTGGAAAATTGTTATGGCCCTTTTATTCCTTGCATCGCAGGCGCTGATGAAGATTCTGCTGTTAGGATGTAGAGCTCACAGTTGTGAGTTGTAAAGCTGGGAGATTTAACCTGAAGACCCATAAGCTGCTGTTACAGTGTATACAAAAGGAAAACAGCATTTTCACTTCACATTTCTAATTATAACATCCAGTGGCACATCTAACTTATGCTTTCCACTCTTAAATCACTTTGCAAACCTTAATTACCCCTTAGAGTGTTAAAACTCTCAGTCTACAAATGGGGAAACTCAGGCAGGGACAGCTTGGATAAAATCAGATGAGAATGCACAACCGCTGTCTCTTGCCTTATCCAAATACAACTGGGGCAAGGGCCACCTTCTCAATGAGTGTGTACAATGGGGAGCTGAGCACTGTTTGGGGCCACAAAGTACTACCACAAGACAAAAAACAAATAAGTGAGATGCCTAGGGTTATGCAGTGAGGCAGTGGCAGAGTAATGAAACGAGCCCTGATGTCCTGATTCCCAGTCCTCAGCTTTAACCATGAAACTCCACTTCAAATGATTAGTGCCACATGCAGGGATATAAACGTAAAACTGCCCCAGTCTCAAATGTAATTGCAGGATTTGGGGCTTGCTGTAAATTTCACATAATAAGCCAGCCATGCATCTGCCCTAGAGCAGATGCTCATATTGTCACATGGCAGGATGAGTGCATGGACTCCCCACAAGGCCCTCTGAGTAGCATCATGAACTCCAAAACCGTGGGTGCTAAATTTACAAAAATACCCCAAGCAACCCAAGCAGTCTATTTCTGCCTTTGACACTTACCGATCCCTGCCTGTGAATTGTGCTGCAAAGGGAAAAGAGAAGGCATCTGCTCTTGAAGCCTGCTGCTTGTCTTGGCAAGGAATCTCCAAGTCATGGCAGGAAGGAAAAAGAAATAGTGTTCTGTCTCCTGCTAGGCATGTCTGTTCTTGAGGAAAAGCTGATGCTTCTGCAGTGCTTGAGCCCATATGATGACTCTTTGGGGTCATGGAAAAGTTCCCAGGGTGAAATGTCCCCACCACTAATTGGGGGTCTTGGTGGATGTCTGAGCGGGATGGTGGGGGAGTCATAGAGCTGCGGGACTCCCCATCTACCTTTAGGGCTAAGGTAGTCGGGGCGTGGTAGGGAAGTTTTCCTGGTGTGTTTCCTATGGATATGCACCGATAGCCCCAGATTCTCAGCTCCCACTGGGGTAAAGCAGGAGCAGTGTTCCCTGTAAGCTGAGCACTTGGGCAGCCACGCAGGAGAGATTCAGGTGTCACTCAGTTGATGAGCAGAGCGCTCGCAGCCAGCAGCGTGCCGTCCCTGAACCCAGGAGTCAAGAGTGCCTACTTGAACCACACTCCGATGGGAAGAATTAGCCTTCAGGTACCCTGATTCCTACTGCCTGGCCCTAACCACTAGACCACACTCCTTTCTGGAGCTGGGACTAGAGCCCAGGAATCCTCCTGCCCAGCCCAGCCTCTAACCCCTCATCTTGTTACTAGATGAGGCGTAATTGATCCTTAACCAACTGAAGAGCGCAGTCCGTGCTGACCTGGTGCTGGCATCTAGTGCAGAGATCCTGGGGGCACAAGCGGGGGGTTGTTTTTACAGCAAATGGAGAAAATCTGGTTGGAAAGTCCCTGACCCATGAGCTGACAGCTGGGTCTCTCCGTGGCTCACAAACCTCCTGATCCAATCTGCTCTCTCTGCTCAGCCAGCCCATTTTATAAATAGCTTTCTGCACCACGTGGCTCTTCAAAATGTCAGAGTGGGGAGAATGACAAGCTACTTCAGGCAAAAACCAGGGACACAGAAAGGTTAAGACTCGGGCGTTTTGTGGAGAAAACAGGGTAGCTCTGCGGGAGCCTGTGTGCCCAGGGCTCCAGGCGAGCAGCCGACAGGCCTGTGTTTTTAAAGGGGGACAGGACTGCAGAAGGAGCTGGGAAATGACATGGGGGCAGCAGTGGTTGTTTTATGGGTTTAGTGCACAGCTGCTCAGGACTCCAGTGCAGGGGGAGCGGACTCTGCTCTTGCCCTTGGGATGGGGAGTGGGGTCTAGTGGTAAGCACAGTTAACTGTCTATGTATTCCCCATCTGTAAAGTGGGGTTAAGGATGCTTTAAGATTCAGGGCCGAGGGGGAGTGAGCACAGGGGCCGACTGGGGACCCCAGAGAGTGGGTGCACGTGAAATCGAACTAGGTGCAAAACTGAACCTCAGAAGATGGACCACAACTGAGCCAATTTTGGATGCAGTGAAGACAGACCCCCAGAGAGTAAGCACCATGGAGGGTGGGAGGGGGTGGCTAAACCTGATTGGCAGCACAACACCCCATCCGCAGGACCTCTGATTGGTCCAGGCCTGCTATTTAAGCACAGAGGGCATTTTAGGAAGCTGTCACTGAAACAAACCCTGCTCTAGACCCCAGCTCTGGTTTTTTCCAGCCTTCACCCTGGACTCCAACTCTGACCCCTGGCTTGATTCCTTATTCCAGATGCCGGATCTTGCACTCTGGCTTTGCCCCCTGGCTCCCACTCCTGTACCACTACACCCTAACCCTGCTTTGAATCTTGGTTCTATGGGCTGGGCCAGACTGCCCATGTACTGGTTGTGACAGCTGTTTGCTTTTGCCCCATGGAACTGGGTACGCTTTCCTAGCCAGGGAGCAATTCCTCTTGAGTTTAGGATTTTTGGGAAAAGGATGGCATTGGTACAGCCTACTGGCATCCGTGAGAAGGTGCTGCCTGATGGTAGATGGTGCTGCATCAGTTGAATAAATGAATGAATAAAGCCCTTGGGTCTTTCAAGGGAAATCTCCCAGAACTTCAAGTAGAAAAAGTAAACCCATGAGTGCATTTTATCAGAGGGGTTGGCAGGTCAGTCTGTATCTGCCAAAACAATAAGAAGTCCTGTGGCACCTTTATAGACTAACAGATTTTTTGGAGCATCAGCTTTCGTGGACAAAGACCCGCTCCGTCACATGCATGAGGCATGTGTGATGCATGAGGCATGTGTCTGAGGAAGTGGGTCTTTGCCCACGAAAGCTTATGCTCCAAAAATCTGTCTATAACGTACCATAGGCCTGCGCATTGAGTGCCTTTTGCTACTGTTTTAATTGCTGTTGATTATTCCACCGATGCCACCTAAAGGGAGGCTTTCTTTTTAAAGAGAGCTTGTTTTCTTTTCTTCCCCCCCCCGCCCCGCCTCCCAAGGTCTGTCAGATGAGGCTCTAATTAAAAGAAAGAGAGATGTAAAACAAGAGAGCCCAAAATAGCTCCCTGCAAAGGTCAGCTGCTCAGCTAGTCAATATTTCTCCCAAAATTATACTCCAGCTGAGATCTTGAGTGATGATGACCTTCAAGAGCCTGGAGCCAATAGCAGAGGGGTTGTCCAAACAGCTGGGGAGAATCACCCCTCTTCCTCATATTTAAAAAAAAAAAAAGAGTGAGGAACAATAGCTCTGCTCAGGTCACTGAGAGACTTGGTCCCATGGTGCAGCTGGGCAGAAGCTGGCTGTTTTGGGGCTATCATGGAGTGTGTGGGTCACCAGGCCATGTACCCCATCCACAGGCTAATTGGACTCTCATTCAGCAGGGAGAACAGAAGGTTTATTAGTGACAGGAACACAGCGGAGAATAGACTTGACAACACAGAAGCAGTGAGTACAATCCATTTTGGGGCAGGGGGGCGGTCCCTGAGCTGGGGCCCTGGCCCTCCTTCCTCCCTCTCCAGTCAGGTGAGACTGCCCCACCCCCTGACTTCCCAGTTCCAACCAGCCAGGCCCCTCTTCCCTCCTTTGCCCTTTCTTCCAGGGGAACAAAGGTGTTACCTGGTGGCAAAGGTCAAGAACTTCCATTGTCTATGCGTGGGAAGACATCACCCTGAAACTCCCATTGCCACTGAGGGAAACTGAGGCACCTGCCAGGTGTTCCTAGAGGGTATCAGGAAATGCATGCAACTTAACCAGGGGAATAAAATCCTCACATGCGCCACTTCATCACATGGGCTCCTTTAAAAAGCTGCAAGAGCCCATGTACCCCTTAGGCCCTCCCCGTTGCTACGCCCCCCAGTAGAGCGTTGCAGGAACATGGAACAATCAGAGTGGAGCTCAGCCCTGGCTGTGCCCCTGCCACCCACCCAGCACCTCCCCTGTGCTCTGTGCCATGGCCCCTTTGTGCCAGCCTGGTGGGCACCAAGTTGCGTGTGGGCATTTGACCCCTGGAGTGATTTGGATCTGAGCCTGCTGAGAAGAATGAGAAGCCACAGTGAAGTCTGTAATAGACTTGGGTGGCGTTGCTCCCCCTTTGGGCCAGAGCAGCAGCAGAATCTAGTCAAGCCGCAGACCAGGGGGAGACAGGTTCAAAAGACAATCGTTATCTCTGACGAGCAGCTCGCCTGCCTGCAGAGGGGCTGGCGGGGGAACGAGGTGAGATGAGGGCGCTCACACCTGCTCTGCGCAGGAGATCATCAGCTGCCGATTTGCTCCAAGGCAGAAGGCTGATAGCTGTAATGCTTCCTCTCAGTCCTCTGGCTGATCGGCCAGGCTGGCACAGAGGTTCCTCACAGGTCTGCCCCTGTGCAATGGCCTCTTTGCACCAGTGTTAGCGGAGTGCTTGGGCAGCCCCCCTGGAGAGATTCAAGTGCTGCACAGCTGATTAGCAGAGTGCCACAACCAGCAGCACCTGTTTCTACTGATGGTGCACGTTTGGTGCATGTATAAAATTTATTCCGCCCATCAGTGGGAAAACTAGACCGAACCCTGATTAGTAACATCCCCCGTTATTTCCTGTGGGGTCATACCAAGTGTTCGACCTCTCCCCAGGAGCAGAAAAGAGGGATGGGAGCACAGGCAAGCTGGCCATCCCTAGGGCTCACCTGGGTTGGGACACTAGAATCTCTGTCATTCTTCCCCTCCCAAAAATCCATCCATCGCTTTCCAGGGCTGGGCGAGGATGGGGCAGCTTTGGGCAGTCGACTGAGGGTGAGGGGCTGCGCTCCTGCCTGCAAGGAAAAGCCTTGCCCAAGATCACTGGCTGAGCCTGTAACAACTGGGGAAAAGAACCCAGGCCTCAGGGGTGCGTGATCAGAAAGGGCCCTGTGGTCGGGGCTGCAGGCTGGTGCCCAGGACCAGCTGCTGCCCCCTGGAGCTGCCAGGCTGGTAAGAAGGTGTGTGTAATCGTGCATTCACTCCCCCGTTACAGGGGCTGGGAGAGCTCAAAACCCCTTTACGGTGCAGCCCAGTTGGACTCTGGGACCAGCCGCAGCCCCTTGGGCCGTGTCCCCCCATCCTGCTCCTCTCCCACTTAAAAAAAAGTGCCAGGGTGCGTTTTCCCCAAGGCCAGCCCAGCCAGGAGCCCTACCCAGGGTTCCCTGTAAGCTGAGAGCTTGGGTGGCTACTCAGGAGAGAGTCACATGCTGCCCAGCTGATCGGTAGGGTGCCCACCGCCAGGTTGGGTTTCTCTGGGTGGTGCACGTTTGCACATGCCTTGGTGCCCACAAAAATTTATTCCACCCATGGGCAGAAAAATCCCACACATGGATGGAAAAGGTGAGAGGGAACGATGGGCCTAACCCCTGCACCCCGGCTCTAACCACTGGGTAAGATTTTTCCTCCAGAGCTGAGAATGGAGCCAAAACTCCAGGCCCCCGTTCTTTCCCACCCGGAGATGCTAACCACTAGACCACACTCCTTTTCCTGAGCAGGGAATAAAACACAAGGGTCCTGACGCTGAGACTCCCTGCTCCAACCACTGGACTCTACTCCCTCCCATAGCAGGGACCAGAGCCCCTGCTTCCTCCCCACCATAACCCGCTATAACCACTAGGTCATGCTCCCCTCCCCAAGCAGAGACTGGAACCCGGGTTCTCGTTTGCTTTAACCACTGAGAAGTATTGTCTCCCAGGCTCCAGAGGGCACAGGGAGACCATCAGCCTTAGCAGCAGAAAGTGAGCAGATGGGCCTCTGCTAAGCACTTCCAGCACTGAAGTGCATGTCCGGGCCAGGTGCTTTCCAGCCCTCACACAATAACATGGGCTGGGGAGTGTTCAGCTCACAACTGAAGGCAGGTGGTCCCTCAGCTGCTTTCGAGCCAGGCATTGGTTGGTGCTGGCAGGGCCTGAGGAGCAGGGTTTGAGGCAGATGTCACCCTGAGGCCTGGACTACACAACAACTACCTTTCGGTGCCCTGGGACAGGGGGCTGATTTCAGCCTGGGGCCCAGTGTAGCAGCACTGGGGTCTGGGAGGAAGGACTCAGGCCCCCAGGTCTGGGCTCCAGAGGCAGCAGAAGAGGGGAGTTAAAGCAGGGGGATTGGCAGGATGCTGCAGCGTGGAGGTTAGATGTGATAGCAGGCTCCCCAGGTGGCTTCAGAGCTGGCACAGAGCTGCTTTCTATTTAAAGCTCAGCCCTTATGAGTGCTCTAAAATCCACACGGGTTCTGGGATTGCTTTGAAATTTGGCATGTCTCCTGGGGATGTGGAGCAGGGCTGCCCAGGGAGATTTGGGGACTTTTTGCCCAGGCACAGCTGAGATACAGCCCGCCTCCAAAAACCACCCCTGGAAGGGTCATCCTCACCCTAAGGACTCTCCCCTCGTGCTTTTAGCCATCCAGCTAACATCATTTTTAGAGGGTGAAACTGAGGCATGAGCCAGGGACATGCCCAGGGTCTCCCGGGTCCCAGTGCAGTGCTCTAGTCACTAGGTTATGCAGGCAGGAGCCCTGCCAGTGAATCCACACCCAGGCTGGTCTGAGACAGAGAAAGCCATTGGGAGGGGAGGGTTGGGGCGAAGTGACGAAGGAGGATCACATGCCCCGCTTTCCTGTGGGGGTAGAATGGAAAGGGAAGCAGTGCCCCAGGTGTAATCACACAGCAGAGCAGGGCTGGGCTTACAGAAACTCTCCACCCACTGAGGGGCTGATATCTGCCCCTCTGAGCGCCCCCCTCACGCAGCGTAAAGCAGGGAGCGTGTTCTAGGGACCAGGGCAGCAGGCTGGGATGTGAGCAGCTTAGGGCAACGCCCAGCTCTGCCACCACCTTTCTGCATGGCCTTGGGCACATCACTTCATTTACGCTCTGCCTTGGGTGGGGCATACTGCCCCATGGTGAGGCGCTGGGGAGGGGGGCAAACCCAGCCAGGTGTGGGAGGTGCTGGGTGGGGAGGGCCAGGGCCATGCCCAAAGCTAGTTTGGTGAATTTGGATGTTAATTGCTCTGCCATGGGCCAAGCCCGGCAGCTCTGTGCACAGCCCAAAGGGAGCTAATGTCCCAGGAGGAGGAGGGTGCCCATCCATCCCGGATTTTGCGGGTCTTCTGTTCCCTGGTGCCTGGGGGTGGTGGCCCCTGCTGCAGGCGAGCTCCGCCGTGGGGCAGCTGCCCATTCTCCAACACACCATGGCGGCAGCCCCTGCTGCTGAGCTCTACCACATTCCTCAGCATCCCAGGCCTTGGGGAAGGCAGCTCCTGCTGTGGAGAAGCTCCTCTGTGGGACAGCTACCCGGGTCCCCAGCATGGCAGCTCCTGCTGCCTGGGATCCCTGCTGCAGGCAGCTGGCGCATTCCCTCCCCTGATCCCCACCGGGAGGCTGCAGAGCCCCTGTTTTCAGCACCCCTCCACCAGGAGCATGTGGAGCTCCCATCCTCCACTACCTCTCCTGGGAAGGCTGCAACGTGCCCCCCTCCCCAGCACCTCACCACGGGGCAGTAGCTACCATTGCCAAGGAGCCCTGACATGGGACAGCAGCCCCCCATCCCCAGAGGCTGGTGTCCCGCATTTGCCATGGGGCAAAGTGGTCACCCTACCTGGGAGAGCCACAGTGGAAAAGGGCAGAACCTCTCTCCTCCAGGTCACAGGCCCAAGGCCTTTGGTGGCCAATGCACAATGAGGAAGCGGCTCTCAGCTCCTCCCAGACGGCTCCCCCAGCTGTAGGTGGGTGGGCCAGGGAGCCTGGACCCCTCTTGCCAGCAGATCAGATGAAGTGACACCACTCAGGGGTTAAAAAAAGGAGGAGCCCTTAAGAGACATCCTCCTCCTCCCTGGGGCTGGTTTTGCTTTTGCTCTGGTCTGGCGAGAGGGGCACCTGTTCTGTGGCACGGACGTGGCCGTGACTCGCTAGCGAGGGGCCCCAGCACTCCAAAGACACCAGGGAGCTCTGTGGTCCACCCTGGCTGGACACCACAACCAAGGTGTGTGCTGAGAGCTCTGCTGCCAGCCCAGAGGAGGCGCCGAGTTGCTTTCAGCTTTTGGCTCTAGGGGTGCAGTTTCCATGGCTGCCTTCGAACTGGCGTGGGAGCATCCTGGATGGGACGGGACGGGATGGGTGTGGGGGCCTTTCATCCTCTTGGTTTCTTTATGCTTCAGCCTAACTGGACTCCAAGCAGAGCTTCCCGGGACCTGCTCCTTCACTGCTCCCCTTCCCGTCCTCTGCTCCCCTGGGGCACCTCCCTCCCGTGCTCTCCTCCCCACCATGCACCAGGATCTTCCACACTGGCTGCCAACAGCAGAGAAGCCCTGGACTGAATGGAGCGCAGAGAGCCAGCTGGCCCCAGCAGGGGGTGCTCTGAAGCACCATGGGGCCTGCGGGAAGCTCAAGCCAAGGAGCCCTGTGCTGCTGGGAACACAGGGTCTGTGCTTGCAGTTGGAGGATACCGGCCCGGTCTTGCTCTAGCCCAGCCAGAGGCCCTGCCCTGGAGGGGACAGGTGGGGGCATCCAGAGAACCAGGGAGGAGACTGTGGAAGGGCGCAGGGAGCTGCGGAGGGCCAGGCACAGTAGGAAATCCCAGCTGGGCCAAGGCCCTGCATCTGGGGGATCTCCTACCTCCCAAGAGAGCCCCTCCCCCACCCCCACCCCGGCACATGGGCCAAGCCATGTTCTGGCCCTGCAGCTGGGCTGCGAGGGGCTCCATCCTCCAGTCCAGGGAGGCCGAAGGGCTCTGGGATTCGTTGCATCCGATGCTTGGCCCTTGCTTGCCTGGTGGCATTTCACACCCCCCTCCCTGGCTCAGGGGGGAGGGGGCAAAGAAGAGCAGGGCACAGATCTCTGCACGAGGACAAAGCCGTGCTGGCAACAGGCTGCGGGGGGCTCTCAGCTGCCCCCGTCTGCTGTAGGGATCAGCCACCGGGAGCGTGGAGCAGCAGCTGCTGAGGGCATCTGAGGTCAGGGAAAGACAGAGGTTCCTACAGGCTGTCTGGGGAGCTGCTCTCTCAGGCTTAGTGAAGCAATCCCTGGGTTAGCATTGCTTTGGCAGGGAGGCAGCATTGCCTAGTGAGTAAGGGCCAGGCGTGGCAGTCAGGGGGCTGGGTCCCCTTTAGGAAATGGCCTCCCAGCCCTGTGCCTCAGTTTATCCCTTCCTTTTGGGTTAGATCCATCTTCTAACCCTTACCCCACCCTCCCTCCCACAGCAAGAAATAGACCCAGGAGTCCTGACTCCCAGCCCCCTCTTCTAACCATTAAACCTCATACTCTCCCAACAGCGCATTTAAAAACATACAAACCCAGCCAGTGTTCCCAGTAAGCTGAGCACTTGGGAAGCCACCCAGGAGAGATTCAGGTGCTGCCTAGCTGATTACCAGAGCAGGCACAGCACCTAAAGCCAGCAGCATGTGTTTCTATGGGTGGTGTACATCAGCACATCTCAGTGCACATAATAAAATTTATTCCACCCACAGATGGAAAAAAATTAGAGGAAACCTGCCACAGACCCAGGCCGAGCATTCAGTGGTGACTCCTAAGAAGTATAAAGTGCTTGGGCAAAATAAAAAGCCCCACAGCAGTGGAGCCCAGGCCAAAGGACTGAGGGTTAAAAATTGCAGCTCAGACTCTCAGACTCAAGCTCAGGGGGAGGGCAGCACCAAACACCTACGCAGCTATTTGCAGCCCCAGGGAGCCCCAGTTAGTTGGTGTGAGCAGAGACTCGCTTCCAAGGCGGGGATCACACACTTATGGTCCCTGGACTCGCTCTGTGCCTCAGTTTCCCCAGCTGTCGTATGGGTGTCACAACACTGCCTCTGTAAGTCCAGGGCATTGTGATGTGCTCTGGGCTTACAGTGACGGACACCCCGTGAGAACCAGAGCAAGGTGAACTGATTTCCATCAGCAGAGTTTAGAGCCCAAGCCTTTAAGCAAACAGCTGGGTAGGTTTTAATTAGCCACAGTATAACGAGGACGGGGAGAGGAGAGACTCCGGCGCAGAGCAAACGGCAGAGTCAGTCAGTTCCGCACCTAGTCATTGGGGGGGTCGAGCCTCCGGTTCAGTTCCGCCAGCGCGGCGTCCCTGGGCGCTCCACAGACGTGAGCTGCAGCGTTTGGCATTGGTAGGCATCGTCTATGTCGCAGGCCCTGCCATGAGCCTCAGCCACAGAGCAGCTGCCTGGTGCGCCCAGCACGGAAGCCCAGCTGTGTCTGACGCGGGCGCGCGGGAGATGAATGTTCCCCAGGGATCCTGCCGGAAGCTGGTTTGTGTTTTCCACTGCTGGGCAGCCCAGAGCGGGCAGAGTGTTGTGTCCCCAGGGAATGGCTCGCCCAGCACTGAGGTGCGGCTGGCTCTGGGGTGGAAGGGCTGCAGCCTCCCCTGCTACAAGCCGCGTGTGTTAACAGGCGGGTTTGGCACAGGGGGAAAATGGGTGTTTTCCCCGACCATCCAGCTTAACAGCCCAGTGCCTGCCCAGCCAATGTACCGAACTGCCCTGGGGTTATGGTGAGGGAAGGAAGAGTCACCACAAGTAAAAGGGCATCTGTCTGTCCATCCCTTTATGCATCCCTGGATATATTCCCATTCACACCCTTCTGTTTGCCCAGCCCCATGCACACCTGTCTCTCCCCATTTGCTCCATCTCCATGCACTCCTGCAGCTCTCCCAGTCATACCTCTCCAGATATCACCCCAACCACACCACCCCTCTGTCTAGCCCCCTTCACACGCCTCTGTCTGTCCACCCCATGCAGAGTCCTGTGTCTCTCCCCAGTCACACCCCTCTGTCTGTCATGCCCATTCACAACCCTCTGTCCATCTCCATTCACACCCTCTATCTGTCCAATCCCCTGTGTCTCCCTATTCACACCTCTCTCGCCCCCCCACCCCCACCCCATCTATCTGATTTCTACAGAGCCCCTCTCATGATCACCTTTGAGCTGCTGTTCCCCTCTGTGGGATGGCCCCAGCCATGTAGGATCCGCCCGTACCTTCCTCTCCCTGCCCAGTGGCCCTTTCCAGCTGGGCTCCGTCCCATTCACAGCCTTTGCCTGGCATTGCAGTACTGCTGGGTGTATAATGGCTTTGATCTAACAGACATCTATTGCGTGGGTCATAGACCCTCTACTGCCAGCAGCTAACAGAGATCCTCCTTTGCCCCAAGTGCAGTAGGGAGGCAGGACCAGTCCTAGCTACCCCCTCATGCCGCTGCTTTGGTTGTAGACTTCTCATGTCAGCTGCCCCTTTGCCCATCCTCCTGATGCCCCAGCTGGTTTCTCTGCCCTGTGACCCCTCTCCATCCTTTGGTGAAGGAGCAGGTGGGATGCTGGCCTGCCAACTTGGTGGAGCAGGTCCTATGGGGCTCCCTCCCCCTATGCAGGGAATGGGCCTGGAGCTGGGATAGAAGAAGAAGGCTCCTGCACCTCCCCCGCCACCAACGCTGAGCCACCCACCCTCTCCAGCCCAGGTGGAAGCAGACAGATGGTGACCCCAAAGGATTCCAGAGTCCTTGAAGGAGTGTAATCAATGCCCGGGAGTTTGCAATTTAAAATCCTCACCAATTAAGGCAGCAGCTAAAGAACTCTGAAGTGGGGTGGGTCTCTCCTTCACTCCTTTTCTGTCCCTTTCTTCCCTTCTTTTCTTCTCTCTCTCTCTCTCTCTCATTCTTGGCGTGGCCAGGAAATGCGTCCCTGTGCTCCCTGGAAAATTGTAAGAAACACTAACATGGTTCATTTTGTGTTGAAAATTTGGGAGGATTTTACTGGGAGGAAAAAACCCACCACTTGGGTTTGTCAGTTTTTGGCCCCCAAAATTTTCCAGTCATTTCATTTTTGAAATACTGGGACTGTTCGATGGAAACTGGACAGTTTTCCTCGGGGGACACTGTTTCATCACAAAGCTACTTTTCGTCCTCCCCGCCAAAATAATGGGTTTTGATGGAAAATGTTTGTCCAGCTCCACTGCTTATTATAACCTTTCCTTGTCTCTGTTTATCTCTCTGTCTTCTTGGCTTTCCGTAGTGTGCGGTTTGTCTTTCTGTCCTTCAAGCTGTTTCTCCATCTCTGGTTCATTCTTTACCTTTCTTTCTGTCCTGAGCACTGGAGGCCTGGCTAACGACACCTTAATGCAAGTTTCTCCAGAACAGGGAAACAGAGACCCACACCCCACCAAACTTTTGCCATGCCAATAAGCAGGCAGCGCCTGTTTGCCTGCCCTCCTTGTAGGGCAGGAGGCCTTGAGCAGCTAGCATGGGGCATATCTGCCAGCTTGGCCTGATCCCAGGGTGTCTCAGGAAGCAGAGTGCTGTGCTGAGCCCAGTGTGTTATACGTCTCCAGCATCAAAGGCAGAGGAGTCAGGAGCGAAATTCACCTGTACGTAAGAGACTGGAGTGAGGACACACCGAAGAAAAACTCCTAGGCAGGTAACACTTGAATTCAAAAAGTTCCCTCCCTTCCATTGCTTTACCTGGCTGCTTGCTGACAGCGACCACTCTCTCTCTGGGCTTAACCCTTTACAGCAACGTTTCCCAAAGTGTGGGCTGCAACCCAGTACCAGTCCTTGGAAAAAAAATACCAGTCCTTAGAAAATATACAAATTATCGCACGCAATCCCATTCATTTGGTACATTTTGTATTTTCCTGCATAATTAAGGTAATAACAATAAGTTAGGCACAAGTATTTTATATCAAGATTTATATTATTATGTGCTATCATTATTGTCAATAAATTCACTGTTTTTCTCATATGCATTTGTATTTTGGGGCCACAAAGAGCAGTTCCAGCTATATAAAGTTTGGGAAACCTTGCTTTACAGTCATTTGTCCTTGACACTGTCACTTAGTGGGGCAGGGGGAATGGACTGTCCAATTGCAAAGTGCTTTGAGCACCCAGACAGGATGAGCTGAGTGACTGCCTACCCACCCAGCCTTTCAAGCACAGACCTGCGCCAAGGCAGGACAGTCCCAGGGCGCTGCAGACACTTGCTCAGAAGCTGCTCAGCTGAGGAAGGCCAGGGCCAAAAATCCCTCCACGCTGCATGAGCCACACAACGTGCTGGAAAGGCAGGACAGTCAGCAAAGCGCCTGAGCCACCAGCCAGACTTACGTTAGCGCTCAGAGTGAAATGCACACTGGATCTCGGGGTGGGAGGGGGGACTCAGCTGCTATTTCATCCAACACGCCAGGGGCCTCCCACACAAAACAGGGAGCAGTTACAGCTGGAGCTCTCCCCAGCTGGGCCTATAACTCCTGGTTTCTGTGGACCAGCCCAGAGGGGGACCTGCATTTCCTGCTGGGTTCTTTGCAGAGTGGGGATTTCACCCCATATTTCCTCCACTGGGGGAGCATGGCAGATGCACTTTGGCAGGTGGTAAGGTGGGGGGAACAGAGCCTTGTCCCCCAGTCTGCAGAGGAAGAGGACTGGATGACTCCCTACCCCGCCCCCCCACACACACACCATCCAGTGCCTTTCCCCACTACTGGTTCCATTCAAAGGTAATGAAAAGCCATCAGTGACAGTAACTGGCCCCCTCCTGCATTACTCTCAGCTGCTTCCAGGGGCCTCTCAAACCTGGCACTTCAGAACTACTGTTATTATCTACCATGTCTATTACACTTGCCTCAGCCAGCGGGAGGCCTTATTTCTTCCACATATTATGATGGCATCTGGAGGCACCAACCAAGATCAGGGCCCCATTGGGCCAGGCGCTGCCCTGACAAAGAGTGACCAAAATCAGGGCCCTCTCAAGCTGGATGCTGCCCAGGCACAGAGCAACCGAGATCAGGGCCCCATTGGCTGGGTACCGCCCAGGCTCTGAGCGACCAAGATCAGGGCCCTTCCAGGCCAGGCACTGCCCAGGCTCAGAGTGACCGAGATCAGGGCCCCAGTGGGCCGAGTGCTGCCCAGACAGAGAGTAAGAGACTGTTCCTGTCCCAGAAAGCTCATAGTCCTAGAGTTCAGCCTTCACTGCAGAGCTCGCTCAGGCGCTGTGCCGAACCCTCTTCGCCTCCATACACAGACCACTCTCAACCACGCCTGGCACAGCTTTAAAATAGAAACTGTGGCCACCAGCCCATTTTATACAAAACCACAGAAAGATGCAGCCCCTGCCTCAAAGAGTGGCCAGTGTGCCTGGGTGAGTCACAGCAGGTGGGTGAAACGTGTGGGTGGGGCCGAGGGCGGAGCTAACAAACAATCCACTGTTTTTAGCACAGCCTCTTGGTTGCTGCAGCTCTATGCTCAGGGGGTTGTAATCCCAGCTGGTCCCCTATCTCAGTGTTCCTTAACTGGGGTACATGTACCCTTTGGGGGGGGGGGTACACTGAGGTTATCCAAGGGGCACATCAGCTCATCTAGCTATTGGCCTAGTTTTACAACAGGCTACATAGTAACCTCTAGAGAAGTCAGTGCAATCTTAAATTTTATTCAGACAATAACTCGTTTCTACCATTTCATACCCCTTACGCTGAAATGTAAGTATATTTCCATTCCAATTCATTGATTTGATAATAAGCTGGTGGAAAGTCAGCAAGTTTTCAGTAGTTGTCTTCTGAGATATTTTTGCATGTTTTCGTAAGTAAGTCACTTTTAAGTGGGGTGTAACTTGGTAGCCTGCAAAAGAAATCCGACTCCTGCAAAGGGTTCAGTCATCTGGAAAGGTTGAATGGTGCTTGTTTCAAGACCTCAGATTGGCCATGTTTCTCAGCTGGGGGTGCCTGTACCCTTAGGGGTACTCGAGAGGAACGTACCATTTTTTAAAAGGGGTACTTCATAACATTAAAGGCTGAGAAACACTGCCCTGTCTAGCCTGCACCTTCTGTGGGTCAGGACACAGGGCAGTATCTAATAGGGACAGTATAGTAAAGGGGCCATCATGGCTTTACCTAGGTTACTGAGTGTATGATGGTCTGGAGTCATGCCCCAACCCACTCTTTCTAGTTAGTTAGTGGGTGTCTCTCCTTTGAAGAATAATAAAGCAGCATGTTTCTTGTGTATGGTGCATGGGGGTCAGGCGACAGCCCAGCTAGGCAAGGCAAGTGCCAGCCCCTTCTACCCCAAGGCCCTGCTCCTTCAGCAACCTTTCCTTTTCCCCCTTCCCTTCTCCCCTGTGGAGCCAAGCCCCACCAAACCCCAGCCCAATCCTTCCTGGCCACCTGCAGAGCCAGGGCTGCTGCAGCCCCAGCCTTCCCCAGCAGCCGGGGAGTAAGGCAGTTTTGGGAAGACAATGCCTTCCCTTGCCTACGTTACCCACCCGCCATGGTACAGAGCAGGCCCTTTACAAAACTGGGGATGAGGATAAGAATAGCAGCTTATGGGGCAATTGAGGCATTTTTCCTGTAGACGAGGGAGGCAACTCGGCCACACTCTTCCAGCAGATGAGCTGGCCAATGTGGACAGAGTGAAAGCTATTTTCCTCCGCGCCTTGCAGCATTAAAACCTGCCCTACCTGCCTCCTGCTTAAAAAGCTCCTTAGATCCTTCTAAACTTCTCTCTCCTGGGCTCTGAAGTTGCAACAAAGCTCAAGGCCCCAGAGCCAAGCAGGTCTGGGGAGCCGCTCATGTTTTACATAGCCAAACAAGGGGCCAGGTGAATGTGCACATGTGGGGGGGGGGGCACAGCTAAATAAGACTCACCCAATATTGTGAACATCCTGGAGGAGCCGCTGCAGGGTGGATTGGTCTGTGGAAATCAATGAGGAGAGCATTCAAGGCTGATTGCTGGCAGTAGGGAATGGAACCAGCTGGTAATGGGATGGAGGGGGTCAGAGGCAGTGTTCTCTTTAAGCTAAGTGCTTGGGTGGCCACCCAGGAGAGTGTCAGATGCTGCTCAGGTGATTAACAGAGCACCCACAGCCAGCAACATGGGTTTCTATGGTGTTGCATGCCTGCACATGCCTTGGCGCGCACACCAAAATTTATTCTGCACATGGATGCAAAAAATTTAGAGGGAACATTGGTCCGCACAGGCTTGTCTAGTCTCCAGGGCTCTGTCCAGGCTGCTTGGAAAGGACTCAAACAATGTGGCTTCCACCACTTCCCCTGCCGGTTTTGCCAAGCTCCAGAAATAGCAGCAGCAAATGCATCTTCAAGACACGGGGTTTCGATGCAGGTAGCCAGTGGTGCTAATGTCGTTTATCAGCGACATCAAGGTGAAACTGCAGGATGCTTTGTCCTGGCTTTGGGCAGTGGCTGTCCGGTGTTACTTGGACCATGAAGCCGCTGGGGTAGCTCATGTGTATATATTTGTGTGCATATGCAGGATAAAAAGAAAGCTCACCAATGTTCCCTCTAATTTTTTTTCCATCCATGTGTGGAATAAATGTTGTTATGTGCACCAAGGCATGTGTGGATGTGCACCACCAGTAGAAATGTGCTGCCAGCTGTGGGCACTCTGCTAATCAGCTGGGTGGCACCTGACTCCCTCCAGGATGGCTGCCCAAACGCTCAGCTTGCAGGGACCACTGCATCCCCCCTGCCTGCTCTCTATCCAGCCATCAGGTTTTGCAGGCTCCCAAGAGCTTTGTGGTCTCAGGCTGATAGTTTCAAGATGGGGATAAAAGTCAGGCCTTGTTTAGGTCCCCATGTTCATCATCTAATTTCCAGCTCCCCAGAAGTTATCATGGAGAGGGGGATCAAGTTTCTGACTGAGGTGCTAGTGGGTGGGTGGGTGGGGCAGGGAAGAGCTGGTGTTAGGTGCCTGCTTTGAATAAGTTGGCTAGGTTCATCAATATTAGAACAGGATCATTATCCATGTGCCGCCTCAACAGGAGAGGGACTAAAGATGGTCCTGTGGCTGATACCCAGAGCTGGGATTGCTGGGGTCTTGGGTCATGCCCTTGTTCTGCTACTGACTCCCCGTCACTTAAGAACATAAGTGCTGCCATGGAATCATAGAACACTAGAACTGGAAGGGACCTCGAGAGGTCATCAAGTCAAGTCCCCTGCCCTCATGGCAGGAGCAAGCACCATCTAGACCAATGGTTTTCAACCAGTGTGCCATGGCACAGCGGTGTGCCGTAAGAACCGTCCGAGCATGCTGTGAAATTTCGACAGTTTCCCCTTGCTGTTGCTTTTTGTGGAGCCACTGCAGGGGTGGAGAATTGACAACCCCACAGGACCCTGTTCACCCCAGGAGGCTGCTGAAACGCTGCTTCCCAACCAGAACAAATAGGAAGGAAGCCCACCCCCGACTCCCTGCTGTGACCGGGGGAGGGAACCTGGTGGAGCTGGGACAGTATTTCGATGCCACGTCCTGGCTCCAAGGTGGTGGCAGGGAGGGGAGCCGGCTTTCAGCGGTTACTCGTTCATTCAATATCCCTAGCACAGCTCTGAGCAGATTTTGAAAACGTGTCTGGGCTGGTTGTCTAAGACGGTGTGTTCTGTGGTGGATTTGAAACATTAATACGTTTGATCCTGGTTTAGCTTGTTGCACTGCTCTTTTGCAAACCTCCCTAGTAAAGCTGTAACCATACTAAACTTAAGTAAACGTGACGTTTATGAGCAATTGATTCAGCTGAAAAATGTGGGGTTGCTGAGGAGCTGTTTGTCTCATTGAAGTGTGTGTGGTGCTGAAAAGGTTGGAAGCTGCTGGTCTAGACCATCCCTAATAGATGTCTGCTGAACCTGCTCTTAAATATCTCCAGTGATGGAGATTCCACAATCTCCCTCAGCAATTCATTCCAGTGGTCAACCACTCTGACAGATCGGAAGCTTTTCCTCATGTCCAACTTAAACCTCCCTTGCTGCAGTTTAAGCCCATTGCTTCTTGTCCTATCCTCAGAGGCCAACAAGAACAATTTTTCCTCCCTCTTCCTTCTAACTCTTTTAGGTACTTGAAAACCGTTGTTATGCCCCCTCCCAGCCTTCTCTTTTCTAGACTAAACAAGCCCAGTTCTGTCAGTCTTCCCTCATAGCTCATGTTCTCTGCACCTTTAATCATGCTTGTTGCTTTTCTCTGGACCTTCTCCAATTTCTCCCCATCTTTCCTGAAATGTGGGGCCCAGAACGGGACACAATACTCCAGTTGAGGCCTAATCAGTGCAGAGTAGAGCAGAAGAATGACATCTTGTTCATGACACACCCATTAATGCATCCCAGAATCAGAGTTGCTTTTTTTTTTTTTTTTTTTTTTGCAACTACATCAGACCTAAGGTCCTTCTAGCCTCATGGCTGGTACCAAAGGGAGTGAACCGAACAAGGAGCTCAAATGGAAAGAACCATCTCTGCCTATCCATCCTCCCTTCTGGCAGCCAGATGTTTTGGATCATCCCAGAGGTTAAGGATGCATCCCTGATCGTCTTGGCTAATAGCCTTTGATGGACCTGTCCTATAACTTATTTTTTTGAATGCAATTATGCCCTTGAAAAATAACAAGCAGTCCTGTGGCACTTTATAAACTAACAGATCTTTTGGAGCATAAGCTTTTGTGGGCAAAGACCCGCTTCGTCAGATGCATGTCCTAACATTATACCCTCGGTCATTTCAACGTCCCCTGGCAATGAGTGTCACGGGTAAACTGTGCTTATTGTGCAAAAATACTTCCTCTTGCTAGTGCTGAATCTGCTGCCTATTAATGCCATGGCATGAATCCTGGTTCTTTGCATTGCTGGCAAGGGTAAATGGCACTAGATCTGGCTGTACCTCTATTCCTCTGCTGTACAAGAAGGACGGTCACTGGTTGCCGAGTAGGAGTGTAAGGTTTTTGTGGCAGGGTCTCTTCCTGGCTTTTTGTCCGGGCAGAGCGTGCCACAATGCAACTGCGCTCCCGGTCATTCTGTGTCCGCACAGAGCAGCGGTTCGCAACCTTTTCGAGCTGGCGAGCCATTTTGACAATTCAGTAAGAGTTTGTGACCCAAGGCAATTCAAACCTGCAGGGGTTGGGGGGAGGTAAGTTCTCCCCTGGGAAAAATATTTTATAAATCTTGATTTCCTCCCCCCCATACTTTAACCCCTGACAGCCCCAAACCACTCCCAACCCGCAGGCTTAAACCCCTGACAGCCCCAAAATGCCTCCCTGCCCCCAGGCTTAAACCTCTCACAACCCAAAAATGCCCCCCCCCATACCTCACGAGCACAACTGCTGCTCCTTCACTGGGCTGCTGCCTCTGCATGGCTGCCCCCAGCCCTCCCTCTCCCTCCCCTCATCTACAGCAATGGCAGTTCCCTGCCCTGCCATGCTGAAAGGGGACGCAAATTAACTGGTTTAATGGCCGGATCCCTCCCGTCAGCTGTTAAACCGATTAAACTGAGGTCCATTTCAGTGCGGCAGGAGGGACTGGGAGCCGGAGGAGTGAGCAGCGGTAGCGGCGGGAGTTGCAAATGGCTCCTTAAAGAGCCACATGCAGCTGGGAGCCGCCCAGCTGGTGACCCTTAGAAAATCTAATATCAACCCATGTTTGGGTCCTGACCCATAGGTTGGGAAACCCTTGTGTAGGGTCAAACCCAACAGGGCCCTGATCTTGGTTACTCAGTGTTTGAACAACACCTAACCCAAAAGGGCCTTGAGCTCCGTTTGTCTGTGTCTGGACAGCCCCCGGCACGACTGGGCCCTGATCTCAGTTATTCTGTGCTGCGCCCCACAAAATGAGGGAATGGGGATTTCTGATCTCTAGGCGATGCTGTAACAAAAATAAGAGCAAACAAGATCATACCTCATTATGCCTCAGTTTCCATACCTGGAATATCCGGGTCCTGAGGCTTACTTGTAAGTTCATCCTTTATAGCATGACTCTGCAGTGGGGTGTTTACATGAAAAGTAATCCCATAGTTATTCTACTCTGTTTTTCTCTTCTTAATTTGGAATTTTTGGCTTGCATCCTGCTGCAGTTTATTATTCCTTGACAAAAATATCTGGATTACCAGCTCTTTTGGAGCGGCGGAGGCTGTCTTTCTCTGTTGGGTTTGTACAGTACCTAGCACTCTGTATAGCTGGTCCCTGCCTGGGGCTTCAAAGCAGTACCACAATACATTAGGTAGCTAATTAGCCATAGTGACTAACAGGAGTAATAAATACAAATCCCTAAGGGATATTTGTATGGCAAAGTCCTTTCCAAAAAGCTCTGTCAAGGTCATGTGATTAGAGCCAGATTCTCCAGCTGGCATAAGTCAGCAAACACTGTTGGCTCCAAGCAGACGAGCTGGCCCGGCTTTATTTTATTGATGAGATTCAAGAGCGAGGGAAACATTCAGGAAAGAAAAAGTGAAAAATACATCCAGTGCATTACAAAAGTCATAATTCATGTCTTTTGTTTACATCATTGTCCTCCCTCTGGGACTTCATATGGGGCCTGAGCCATCTTGCCTAAGGGCCTCTGATGCCCCCTTGTGGGAGGGTGTGGTGCTGCAAGTCCTTGTCTCTGGCATCTCCTGCTATCTGACTCTCCCAGCTTCCCATCGGGGCCTCCAAAGACCAGGGAGATCCCATGTCAGGTCCCCCCAGAGGGTCCTACCCTCCTCTCTGAGGTGTCTCCAACCTGCTGAAGACACCCTGCTTTCTGCATTGTCTCATCCCTTGGGCTGAGCCCTCATCAGCTGGGGTCAGTCACTGTAATTCTATTGCACCCAGCTGGGACTGCACCTTTCCCCAAGGCTGAGAGTCACAGGTAAGCTGCAGGCCGGGCAGTGCCCAGTTTGAAGGGCCAGCCACAGCCAGCCCAACCCATCCGGACAGAGGCAGGAGTATTACTTATGTGACAAGAACGTTTAGAGGCCGCAGATGAATCAGGGCCTGTGCATGGACAGGGAGAGAGATTTCCCCACCCAGTTATGTCTACCACCTGACAAAAGGAGGATGATGCCTGACTGCCATTGGATCAAGGGATTTGCCCAAGACCACCCAGAAAGTCTGTGGCAGAGAGCCCTATGGTGCCCCATTCTCCTGAGCTCTGGATCTATATATTACACGCTAGTCTAGTCCCGCTCTAGCAGTCTGGCATCTAGGGCAGAGGGACCGCCACAGGCAGTGTTATGGCAGCAGTGCTGATCAGGAGCAAGCCTGTGTGTGTTTGTTTTGCTTAAAACACCTGCCGAAAGTTTAAGAGGAGGTGGGGCTGGAGCTGTGTGAACAGTGGTGGGGAGGGGGTGAGAGCCAGTGAACCAAACTGACAACCCTTTGTGTGCTGGAAAGCCAGTGGGTAGGTCCACACCCCACCCCCATCCCTTAATTCCAGCACCTCGGAGCTGAAAGGGAATTATAAAAATCTCACAACAGACACAGGAGTGTGGGTGATCAGTCTGCAGTTTATACCCTCTGCCTGTTCCAATGCTGCATGTGTGCACCCCCCGACAGCCCCAGGGCCTCCTCCAATCCCTTCTGCCTCCCTGCCACAAGAAGCAGCATCTCTTCGTCGAAAATCCTACTGAAGGACAACTGGCATCTCGCCAGCAGCCTTGAGAAACGACACCCCCAGGAAGCACAACGTCTCCAGCGGTCTGGTGCAGTCTTCAGGCGCTGGATCCAGGGGCCTGAGGCGCCGCTGGTGTTTCTGTGTGTGTAGCAAGTCTTCCTACCCTCCAGGAAAGCCGTGGCTCCCTGACTAGAATTCGATAAAGGATATTAACCAGCGTAGTCTCCTCCCACAGCTTGGCCACCCCTCTCCCATACTCGGCTGTCAGGCCAGCCCAGAGCAAGAGCCAATTTCCGCTCTCTACAGCTACATATTTCTGCCTCTGGGCCTAAAGGAAAAAATAATAATCACCCCCTTTTCTCCAGCTTCCTCACTGTCTCTGGTTAAAGAAACAGGGTGGGAAGGGGTGGGGTTTCTGGCAAAGGAAAAAGCCCTGATTTCGCTCCCCCTTTGGAAAATTGCAACAGCAGAACAATTCTCTGTAAGCCAACAACATGTGACAGGTCAGGCTCCCATGCACAGCCCATGAGGATTTCTCCTTCTCCTGCCCGAGAAAGGGGCTGGAGAGGGAGCCGAAATGTCACCTCCTCTTTGTGTCTGAGATGCAGCCTGTGCCACAAAGCATTTGCCAGACAGAGGCCTAGTGGGTTGCTGAAGACAGCTGGGGGGTAAAGGGAGGAGGTAGCTGTGTGCTGCTGGCAGGAGGGAGGGAAGTGTGTGCATGCAGGTATAAGGAAATGGAGGCAGGTAGACCGAAGGCTGGGTGTTAGGGTGGAAGGAGGAGCAGCTGTGTGTGTGTGTGTGTGTGTGTGTATGGGGGAGGGCTGGCTGGCTGGGTGCGTATAGGGGATGGGGTGGCTGAGAGCCTTCAGATGGGGGTGGAGGGACAGCTGGCTATGTGGGGGGTTGCCTAGGTGGGTAGATGGTGTGTCGGGGGAGGTGCATATGGGGGTAGAGGGCTGGGCGAGTGGGCGGGTGTGTATGGGGATGAAGGATTGAGTGGGGGGTGGTGTGGCATTTGGGGGTGTATGGGGAGGCAGTGGTGGGTGGGGTGAATGAGGGTGGGGCAGGCTGGGGGTGCTTGCAGGGCTGGGGTGTATGGGGATGCAGGGTTGGGTGTGTGAGGGTGGCAGGGGATGGGGGGGTGTATGCAGGTGGAGGAAGTGTATGGGAAGGGCTTATTTTATATCACTCTGTGTCGCTAAACTGGGAACTTGGGCCTGGCCCACAACTGCTGTGGGGCTGGGCGGGACTGGGCGGGTTTGCGGCTGCATTTTCAAAGGGCTCCTCTTTGTATGTATCACAGGCGGGGAGGGGGGCTGCGGGCTGCAAGGCCCAGCTCACGTCTCTGAAACCCACATCCCACAGCTGCCAGCTCGCAGCAGGGAGTCTCTCTGGCTCTGTTCCTATGATTTGATTAAATCCTCTGGATGTGTGTGTGTGTGTGTGTGTGTGTGTGTGTGTGTGTGTGTGTGTGTGTGTGTGTGTGTGTGTGTGTGTGTGTGTGTGTGTGTGTGTAAATCTCCATGTGTGTTGCCCTGAGGGGAGGTTTGTCACTATGTGTATATGAACTGGTGCAAATCTGTGTGTTTACCTTTGTGTGGGTGGTGTTCCTTTATGTGTGTGTGGGCATCCCTGTATGTATGTATGAGGGCACATATGAGTGTGTAGGGGTGCGTGTGCAAAGTTGTGTATAGCTGCGTGTGTATGACGTTGTGTGTACATATCTGTGTAGTTTGTGTGACCATTTGTGTGCAGCTGTATGTGAGTGTGTATCTGTGTGTGTGCATTCACGTGAGTGCAGCTCTGTGTGGGTGCATAGCTCTGTGTGTGTGTGTGTGTGTGTGTGTGTGTGTGTTCACATCTATGTGAGTGGCTTGGCGTGTGCGTGTATCTCCTCGGGTGTGTCTGTGCTTCCAGGGCCAGCCAAGCCGGAGGTCCAGCCGGGACCCCTGCTCCCGCGGCCGCCGGGCTCGACTCGCTCCTTGGAGGCCCAGCTGGGCTTCAGCACCGCGGACAGCTCCGCGAACAATGGGGGGTGCTTAGGGACGCTCGCCAAATTCCCAGCCGGGCTCTGAACGAGGAGGCTTTTCCAGGCTTGTGGCTGTCGCAAACGCTAAGGAGGCAAAGTGGCCTAATGCTCAGAGCAGACCTCTGAAAGCGAGGGCTACAGGCCTCTGAAGCCCTCTGGGGAAGTGTTATCTACTGGTTAGGACAGGCGCAGGAACCCAGGATCCCTAGGGTCTGTAACTGGCTTGGAGGATAGGAGGGGGCAGGGGGGCAGTATTTACAGCAGGGGAGCAGACATCAGGATTCCTGGTTCTAGCAAGGGAGTGGTTGTCAAGATGCCTGGGTTCCCTGCCAGCTCTTGGAGAGGAAGCTGAGTCTTCAGCATGTATAGCAAGTGACTGAGGGTCACAGTTCCGGATCCCATCTCCATCTGGGAGATGGGACTGCTGCCTAGTGGGCAACACAGCAGGTTTTGGACACCTGGGTTCTACACTCAGCTCCCAAGTGTGGCCTTGACACAGTTGCCGCTTCTGTCAGCCTGGGTGAACTAGACCAATCTCTCTGCCCAGCTTCACTTCTGTGCAGACTGGGGAGGGCAGTGCTATGGAAATGCAAAACAGCATAGTGGTGATAAGTTATCAGGGTGATGCTTAGGAGTGGGTCCTGTGTTGTGCCACCCCTCACACACACACACACACACACTTCAGGGTCCCAGCAGGTGGCATTTGCTACAGTAAATAGTTTAAACAATAATAAAAGAGATGTTTCTCAGAATTTTTCAGCCTGTTTTTGTCCATATTATCCCCCAAATTAGAAAAGCATCAGCTTCCTTATACAGACTTCCTCCCTTGGTTGGCCTCATTTCATGTTCTCCTGTGATCTCCCCTTCGTTATCTGTGTTACAGCAGCCCTGAACTACCTAAGGGCAGGTGTTGGTCCTGAGATATGTAGCCAAAATCTCTTCTTCCTGTGACGTACAGTAAGCTGATGATGATTTCCCTGCCCCACCCCAGAAGTGGCTGCATTTCACTAGTGCTGTATGGATAGAGAGGTGGCCCAATGCAGGAGGGACTTGAGAGATGTAAAAGAACATATTTTATCAGGAGTCAGCAATCTTTTTGAGGCAGAGTGCCAAAATTTGACCCTTTGACCTCTATGTACAGTCTAAGTGCCAGTGACACTTTTTAAAGTCACTAATAGTCCTAATTACAACAGCTTCATTAATAAGTAAATTAAGATGCAGAGCTTTCCCATTTATGTGATCATAGGTAGCATTAGCTGGTCTTTTGTTAATCCACAGGCGGCCTGGCTTTCAGCAAGCTCCCAGCTGTAAGGGGGAGGAGGGGCAGAACTGGGTGCCCACCTCACGTGCCAATGAAAATCGGCTCACATGCCAGCCTTGGCACCTGTGCCACGGGTTGCTGACTCCTGTATTACATGGTAGTGTGTTGTCCTGCATTTATTAATGCCAACACACAAATTGCACATGCATGCCCTTGGCAGTGTGAACGCTGCTGGAACTCTGCGCCTAGTTCTGAATGCAGGACGGATGTTGTTAGATTGCGGAGGGGTCTGTGAAGAGCCACCAGAGTGATTAAAGGGTTAGCAAACCAGCCTTGTGACAGCAGACTCAATGAGCTTAATCTCTCCCTTAACAAAGACCCTGCTAAGGGGTGATCTGATCACAGGCTGTAAGTATCAATGTGGGAAACAGATGCTGGAGAATAAAGGCCAGCAGACAAAGGCCCAACCAGGCCTGATGGTGGACAGTTGAAGAGAGACAAATTCACACTGGAAAGAAGATGCCCATTTTGAACCTTGAAACAATTTACCCAGGTGCAGGCAGATTCCTTGGGCAATTTTTAAATAGCAGTTGGTTGATTTGCTAACAGAGCTGCCCTGGTTCAAAGAGGAATTGATTCTGGGCAGACTGGGAAGCTCTGACCTGTGCCAGGAGGCCAGGGTGCATGATAGACTCAGAGAATCCTAGAACTGGAGGGGACTACCAGAGGTCATTGAGTCGCATCCCCTGCTCTAGTGGCAGCACCAAGCACTGCAAAGCATCACAATGGCCCCTTCAGCTTCATGAGCTAGAAGCCAAGATTTTCAAAGGAGATGAGAGAACATAAGGAGAGCTTCAACTATGGGCTAAATTAAACTTGAGACACCTTAAAGAAGTCTGGGTCCCTGGACATACAGATCCCTTTTTGGGGGTGGCAGGGGGAGTCTCGGGTTTGGCATCCTTGATGTGGTGGCACCCAAAACTCCTCCTCGCTTTGGAAAACCTCAGCCTCTATCCTGTGTTCCCTGTAAGCTAACCGCTTGGGAGGGGAGATTCAGGGGCTGCCCAGCCAACCAGCAGAGCACCCACAGGCAGCAGCCTGTGTTTCTATAGATGGTGCACATTTGCTCACACCTTGGCACGCATCACAAACTTTATTCCACCTGCAGGTGGAAAAAATGAGAGGGAACCCTCCTTCTCTCTGCTTGTGTGCAGTGCAGCCCGGGTAAGACGAGCAGCTGGCACAGCTGCAGTTTCTGTATTGTCTGATCTGATACTGTACAGTAACAGAGGTAGGCGTGTTAGTCTGTATTCTAACAAAAAAGCGGTCCTGGAGCACTTTAAAGACTAACAAAATGATTTATTGGGTGATGAGCTTTCGTGGGACAGACCCACTTCTTCAGATCGGCTTTGTTATTGGAAATGAAATTGCTCTGAAGTGGGTCTGTCCCAGGAAAGCTCATCACCCAATAAATCATTTTGTTAGTCTTTAAAGTGCTCCAGGACTGCTGGTTTGTTCTGACACTGCCCAGCGCAGTATTTCTGTCTCTGGAAGAAGCGATTCTTAACACAGCAGCAACAGCAGCAGCTCTGGCATCCAGCTGGAGCCTCTCTGTTTTCAGCCCTGGCTTGCATTTCTTTGGCCTTCTCCTGACATTTTTAACTCCCTGCCTGGCGTGCGTCTCTCTCGGGTTTGAGAGTTTGCTCCCAGCCCCTAACTCTGACATCATTATTTGTCAGGGAAGGAGGGCGGGCGAGGGAGGAGGTTTTTGTTGGTAAAGAAAAGATTTGAATCCGAGCTCAAGATCCATTAAAGGGAGAAATCCGGCCCAGGCAGCTGAAATCCAGCTTGGAAAAGGGGTGGGGGGAAGGAGGCGAGAGAAATGAATCGATAATTTAAAAAAAAAACAAAAACCCAACCACCACCCAACAACCAGCCAAGACTTTAAACTGGTCTCCACCTCGGCAAGGAAAGTTAATCAATAAACTAATTAACTGCTTTGCAAGCTCGGTAATTAATAGATCAAAAGTATTAGCGCCGGGCCGGGCTCTGGAACTGGGGCGAGCCCCGCTTCTTCCCAAGGAGGAGGCCAAGAGGCTTCAGCTTGGGGGGTCTTGAAGAAATAATAATTTTTTTTTTCTTGCAACCGGGATTTTAATTTTTTTAACTAAGCCCCAAGCAGCCGAGGACGGCACGAGACGCCAGCGAGGAAGACCCGCCGCGGGACGCAAGGCCTGGGGGGAGCTCGCCCCGCCAGCCCCCCGCTCCTTTGTTCGCCTCGCCCCCCGGGCCGCCTCGGGGAGCCGGTTCGCAGGGGGGGCCGGGTCGGGGATTCCAAGAGCGCCCCCACAGTCGCTCCCCGGGGACCAATGAAGGAGCCGGATGCCATTAAACTTTTCATCGGGCAGATCCCGCGGAACCTGGAGGAGAAGGACCTGAAGCCCATCTTCGAGCAGTTCGGCAAGATCTACGAGCTGACGGTGATTAAGGATAAATACACGGGCATGCACAAAGGTGAGCCCCCGGCCCGGCCCGGCGGCCGGAACAATGGGCCCGGGGGGGGGGAGGGGCAGGGGGCCCAGGCTGGGAAATGACAAAGCGAGAGCAGCCCGAGGGGGCTGGGGAAGGGGCCGGGGGGGGGTGGGGAGAGCGGCTCGGCGGTGGCAGGGAAAGTCGGGGCCGGGGGAAAACGCGGTGCATATTTAACTGGCCCCGGCTTAGCCGGTCCGGCTGCAGCCGAGGTGGGAACAGATGGCAGGAGGCGCAGGCAGAGAAAAGCGTCATGAATAGAGGCCGGGTGTATGGCTGGGTGGGGGGCGGGGGCGAGGTGGGGGAAGGGCGGGTCTCCTGCCCCCCCCCGCCACTAGTGTTGCCCTGGGGGGAGGGGGTTGCGATCCCCTTTTCCGTTGGCCCCCTGGAGCACAGGGGCTGAGTGTTCAGTGGAGTCCCAAGCACAGAGAACAGACGCCTCTGGGGTGGTGGCTGGGCCTGGAGGTGCAGACAGGGAAGTTCCCAGGGTCAGAGCCCAAATACCCAGGCTGGCCTTGGACAGGTCCTTCCTGCAACAACAGAGGGGCTCTGGGGAGCCGGTCACTGGCACATCCTTTGCTCCTGCTCCAGGCCGGTCTCCAGACTGCGGCCTCCAGGTCAGAGCAAAATTTGTCTCCGCTGGTTAATGTCTTGTCTTAAAAAAAAAAAAAAACAGACCCAGGGCCTCCTTACCAGGGTGGAAGCAGGTGGCCTTTCCAAAGCTGTAGGGGCCTGTGGATGGGTAAGTGGGTGAAATAGACCTACCAGCAACTCGGAACAAGGGCTCGGGTCAATTTCTTAAATCAAAATAAAGCTCGTAACGGGGTTTTTTTCCCCCCAAAATCCACCTCCGGGGGAGGGAATTTACATAACAGAGATAATTTTCTAGAATTTGATAACATTCAACTTTTACAAGCCTGGGAGTTAAAGCCACTCAGGGGCTGGGGAGAGACCTGGCCTGGTTGGAGAGTGTTTGGAGCTGCAGGGAAGGGCCCACCCCTAGGGATGGAGGCTGGCTGGCAAAGGTTAGTCAGGGTGGAATGTGTGGTGGGCTGTTTGATGGGTTGCTTTTTCAGGGCAGTGGTGACTCCATTGATTTCGAGCAGTGACAAAAAGGAGCGGGGATCCAAGTGTGTGTGTGGAAGGGGGGTTTATTTTACCCCTTTCCAAATCACCTGAGTTGCCTGAGGTTTTTGTAAACACAGGAGAGACCACTCCAGTGCCGGTGTAAATCAGAGTAGCCCTCTTGACCTCAGTGGACACTACACCTGTTTGTCTCCGCTGAGAATCTGGCCTGTAACATATTTTTCTGCCTGGCACATGTTGACGATATCAGCAATAACAACCTACCTCTGACATCAGAGTCAGCTCTCGGGTCTTTCCATTGCACTGTGGGTGCCAAACTCGAGTTCTGACCCCGGAGTAAGAGTGGTTATAGGACTAGCAGGAAGGATTGAGGGCTCCAAACAAACCACAGATTAACAATCGCGGGGATTTTCACTGACCCGAGAGGGTCCCCCTAGGTGCAGCTACTTATTGGATCAAACACAAATGCAAACGATTGAAGTGCAAGCCAGCAAACAGAGAATGCTCCCGGGCAAGAATTTGGTGCTTTAAACTCCCCAACCTCCTTACATAACAAAGATGTTTAAATTATTAACCGTGTGAAACAAGCTTCCATTGCCAGGCAGCCTCGGTGGAGGAGGATGTAGCAAGGTGGCACAGGCTTGGGGCTGGCTGGTTTGCCCGCGTCGGTTACGTTTTGGTGGCGGGGGGGGCGCTGAGATACACTGCTGGGTTCGGTGAAGCTGACAAATTCAGGGAGTCAAAATGGAGCATCTCTGTGAGGAAGAGGGAGCCTGAGCTAGTGTGACTGCAATTTTCCAAGGGAAGGAGCGAGAGAGTTTCTGACTCTAATAAGCAGCCCCCCAGAGGGACCCCTGTGGGCTAGATCCATCTTTGTGTGTGTGGCGTGGACAGTACTAGGCACTTTAGGGAGAAAGGCAAAGTCCAGGCTCTCAAAGAGTTTCCAGGCCCTAAGGCTCAGTCCAGCGGCCTATCAGGTGTAGCACTTCCTGCCCTGAGGCTAGCCAAGTGGTTAGCCCACCCTACCCCCGCTAGCCGAGATCAAGCAGGATCAAGTCCTAAATAACGACAGGCCAGGTGGTTGGACAGCTTTGCTCTAGCCCCAGCTGCTGGGCTGAGCTGGGCTTTTGTTGCCTGGTACGTTGCAATGGTCTGGGTAGAGAGGGCGGCAGACAATCCGCACAGCCCTGCTGTAGCAGTGTGGAGGCTGAACAATAAAACGTACTTGAGGTGCTTTTTCCCCAGCTGTTTCTTTTTTGGTCTCAGTCCTGCTCTGCACGGAGGGCCAAGGGGGGAAGCTCAGTTTTTCAAGGGGGGGGGCTAAAAACAGAATTATTTTAACCCCCAAAATCTTGACCTCTTAAGTGGGGCGGGGGCTTGGCAAGCAAAGGGTGAATGGATAAAAGACCCAAGTGCATGCATAGTTCCCAGTTGGGCAAGGACCCTATATGCCCACAGGCTGCAATGGGCTTTGGCTGGCTTACAGGGCAGATTTCCTGCTGCCTGTTCCCCACTGCTGGGAGCAGCGTTGCCAAAAGGCTCAGCACCGAGCCAGCCCTTGACACACTGAACTGGGCATTGAGGGGCCATGCTGAATGCCCTGACTTCAGCGAGGGCTGCATGCTGAGCACCCATGCAGGATCAGGCCCTGGGTGGAGCATAGGAGAATGCTCTGATCTCTGCTGTAGCCGGCCCTGGGACTCGCCTGCGGTCGCAGCTGGGATGAAGGCAGAGCAGGAGCACAGGGAGATCTTGGCTAGGCCCTGGCTGATCTGCCCCGAGTAGCTGCTTGCTGTCATCAGCTGAGGCGCCCAGAGTCCTGAGGAGGGATAGCGAGGTGCAGTCTGCCCCTTCCCCTCTGCCTGGTTCCACTTGTCAAACCTGTGGCACAGCCCTTTCCCCGGCCAAGAGGCAGGCTCTGCCAGGCCCACGCCACAGGCAGCTCCCATGCAGCCTGGTGGAGCTCATGCCAGCTCGCCCAGAAGCTCCGTGTCACCGGGTGAGGGCAGGATCAGGCCACTGTCTCTGCTGGGGCAGTGCTGTCTGGAAGACCACCCGCCCCGGATGGAGGCCACAGCTGTTTTCCCTGTGCAACCCCTTAATGGCCACCCTGGAGCAAGGCGCCCCCAGCCACAGAGCTGGTGTCTCCGTGGCACTGGGCACTCACCAGGGCTCAGGTCTTGGGCTGGGCCTGGTGCCACAGCATGGATTTCTCTTGGCTCTGTGCACACTGGTCCCAGGAGGCTGGCAGACCCCAGGCCCTAGCTCTAGACTTGGCCGCAGTACAGCCTGTCGCGGCTGGGATCTGGGTGTAACTGGATCCCACGGAGAAGGAGCGTCCACTAGCTACTCACCAGGGACCTTCTCTTTCTGCTCCAGAGGCGTGGCCTTACCCGTGCTGCGAGCCCCCTTCCTCTTTCCCCAGGTGCTGTCTAGGGGGCTGTTAGTAAGGGCAGGGCAGGCTAACGCCATTTCCCGGGGCTAGTTGGTGCAGGAAGAGAGTTCTGCAGGGCAGCAGCCCGAGGCAGGAGCGAGAGCGGCCTTGGGGCTAAAGAAGCAGGCCTGGCATGCTGGACTTCTAGCTGCAAGGTCTCCTCAGCCAAGGAGCTGGCTGCTGCCCCCTGACTGGCCATTACTCACTCTGTGCCTCAGTTTCCCCATCTGTACCAGGGGCACATGGCTTCTCTAGATGGGGCTGGGTGTAAGACTGGGTCCAGGGCAGTCTGGGGAGGGAAGGATGTGGGGAGCTGACGGATACCACTCATCTGTGCCATGCACATGCAGGGCATTGGAACATGTGTGTTCCCCCCGGATCCACCTGGGAGCAGGCGCGACTGGTGCACACGTGGAGGCGGCAGGTGGAAATGGGCGTCCGAGGAAGTAGGGAGGTGGGACTGGCTCCACTCCAGCTGAGGATCGGCAGCCCCCCCCACCCCCACCCCCCCGCCGTGTGCCCAGCATCCATCAAGAGAGCCGACTCCTTCGACGGCTGGCAAAGGGCACCTCTGGGAGGGCCGGCTGGAGCCAACTGCTCTACCACCTCCTCGCCCTCTGCAGCATTCGCGCTGGCCGGGAGCTAAATTTAGTCTCCGGACTCCCGCTAGGAAGACAAAGCACGTGTTTTGCTCATGAATATTTTACGGGGCTGGCCGGTCTCCCCAGGCCCTGCCCCAGCGCTACGCACGGCACGCGGCAAGGCTGTCAGCGCCAGCGATGACACACGCATGCTCCCACGCAGTGACCCATGCGCTTGTTACTCGCTAGCAGCTGGTTCCCCGACAGAATGAGCAGGCTGTGGGGGGGTGAGAGGGAAAAAGTGAAGCGGCTCTTATAAAAAGAGAGAGTGGGGTTTAGTGGTTAGAGCAGGAGTCAGGGACTAGGGATTCCTGGGTTCTCTTCTTCGATCTAGGGGGATGTCTAGAGCAGAGGACAGAGTCGGGACTCCTGTGTTCTCTTCCCAGCCCTGCTGCTTTGTCCGGCATGACTCTGGGCAAGTCAGTGCCCTTCCCGTGCCTCAGTTTCCCCTTGTGTAATGTGCAATTGAGGCCAGTCCATTCTTGGGTCAGTGGAAAGGGTGGGCAGCAAGCACAATGCTCAGGAACCAGGAGCATTCGGCTTTTGGGGCGGATTTCCAAGCAACTTTCCTGCCACTTTTCAGAAGCACTCTGCTCCCTTTCACGTGTCTAAGCAGGGGGCCAGCAAAACTCAGCCTGGCCAGGAACCACTGGCTACTGAGCACACTGGAGAAACTAGTCCTGATTTAAGAGCTCTTCTGTCCACCCAGGCCTGCTGTGTCTTTGGGGAGGATTCAGACCAGAGCTCCAAGAATTCCAACCTTTTATTAAAGGGACTGAAGCAGCTCAGGCTTCTGGGCTTATCCAGGAACATTGAAGGGGAAAGGGAGAGGAAGGGCTATAAGATTTCTAGAGTAGGCGTCTCTCTAGCAGCAAAATTCAAACCCAGCAGGAAGGTGAAGCCAGACAAACAGCCTGGAAAAAAGGTGCACATGATTAACAGGGAGAGGGATTAACCAGGGGAACCACACACTTCTCACTGGACGGCTTTCACTCAAGACTGGCTGGCTGTTTAAAAGCCAAGCTGAAGCTCCACTAGAAGTTAGGGGCTTCCTCTAGGGATGGCCGGGGGGGCTTTCTGGCCAAGGTTATCCAGAAGATCCCATCAGCTGATCAAAACAGGCCCAGCCTTCAAAACCTCAGGCTCTGTTCGACCCAATAGAGCTGAGAACCGGGAGCTTGTTTCGCAGCGGCCGGCCTCCCCTTTGGCGGCAATTTGCACTTGCTGGGCGGGGACAGGTATTTTTAGCTTTGTTTCTTTTTTTTTTTCTCGTCAGTGGAAAATGTTAAGTGGCTCAAGCCTGGGAGAGAAGGGAGAGACGGTGGTGTTCGTTAGGTGTGTTGCACTGGGCCGGAAGAAGGATGGACGTGGGTGTCACTGACCAGGAAGAGTGAGGCAGGAGACGAGGGCAATAATACACCCTCCTCAGTATGCACCCAACCAAGTGAGATGGGACCACTAGCGCACTTTTTGCTATTTCTTTCCATGGCAGCTCTGCCTGGGCCCACTCAAGATTTGCCTGTGCTAGGAGCTGTAGGTACAGATGGTAAAACCAAGCAGGTGCTGCCCTGAGGAATTTGCAGCTACAGGGCAGAACTGCTGTTTGCTGCACACTATGTAGAATACACAGGGGCATGGCGGTCTGGGCTGCAGCTTGGCTGGTGCACTGCACAGTACTGGTGGGACGGGGACAGACACTGAGCCTTGTCTACACTAGGGCAGCCCCATGGCAAGTCTTCCCTTGCAGGAGGGCTGCAAGTGAGGCTGGCAGAGGGGATGTTTTGGAAGCTGAGGTGGAGTTAGCCCATTCCATCCTTGTCCCCTCTGCTGAGTGGGCCAGGCTGGGGCCATGGAGGGCCAGCTACAGAGGGGGTTATCCTGCAGATGTCTGCTCTCCTCAGGAGATGGGCTGGGTCCTGTCAAACTTATTGCATGCACATCACCTCATTCAAAGAGCTCTCAGCTGGTGCTGGTCCCGCCCCAGGTCTGGCAGCTTCTTCTTTGCCCTTGACACAGCATCTTCCCTGCCTGCCCAGGAGCTGGGTGGATTACTCCAGGTTAGATACAGAGCAGGATGCCCTGCTCTCTTTTTCAGAGAGGGATTTCGTTGCTCTGCTTCCTGGGGATTCCTACTGCATCGGTCCATAGTTGCAGCTGTGTTTCAGCAGAGGCTGTGCAGATGAGTGGTTAGTGTGGAGGGTATGGTAGTCAGATCTCCTGGGCACTGTCCCAGCTCTGGAGGGGAGGGAGGAGGGAAAGTAGGATCGAGTGGTTAAAACAGAGGAGGCCTGGACAACATTTCCAGCCCTGCCACTGACTCCTTCCAGTTTTCTGTGCTGTGTAGACAAACCTTTGTCATCTCAAGGCAAATCATGTCCAGGGTTCCCTCTAACTTTTTTCCATCCATGGGCAGAATAAATTTTATGTGCACCCAGGCATGTGTGGATGTGCACCACCAACAGAAACGCTGGCTGTAGGTACTGCAGGCACCCTGCTAATCAGCTGGGTGGTACCTGAATCCCTCCTGGGCAGCTGTCCAAGTGCTCATTTTAGAGAGAACGCTGGTCATGCCCCAGCTCCGTGCTCGATTTTCCCACCCATTCTGTGAAAGAAGTCAGCTCTGCCGGGGTCTCGGGAGGGTGCAAGTGTACAGAGCTCTGAGATCAACTGGCAGGCAGATGGGGCTGGTAGGAGGGTTTGGGGTGTGTGGTTCCTGCTCCCCCAGCCACAAAGGGGAGGTGCTGGATTATTCTCATGTCTTCAATGTGGGCTGGAAAATAGCAGTCCCGGTGCCTGGCAGGGGAATGGCTGGTCAGGGCCTTTCCCTCTGGTGCAGGATCAGTCAGTGCCCCAGCCAGTCTCAGCAGCTGATGGCTGGATTGAAGCATTTGGGGTATGGACTTAGCCCAGCTGGTTCTGCACAGTGAGGAGCAGGGCAGGCTCAGGGGCAGGGGCCCAGGTCTCCTTAGTCCCCTGCCTGCAATGCATCCTTGTTATTATTATTATAGCTTCCCCCCAGCCCAGTTCCAACTAAGCCACTGGCTGTGAGAAGTGGGGAGAGCCTGGCTGGCACAGAGCTGAATGGCCTGCCTGGAGGTGCTAAGACAGTCAGGTCGGATCACTGCTGCAAGGGGAGGCTGCCCTGGAGGGACGGGGCTGGGGTGGGTAGAACTGGACAGGGGCGGTCAGAGATCTGGGTTTGGGGGGACCTTGGGCTGATCCGATTTGCCTCTCCCCAGTCCCGCTTTTCCAGACCCAGATCCAGATCTCATTGACACTTGGCGTGACCCCATTGTACTGCCAGTCCCGGTTCCACCCGGGGGCATCACTGGAATCCATGGTGCCCAGGCCAGACTCTGGTCTCCCTTCCGGCACAAATCCAGCGCGACTCTGCTGATGTCCATGGCGAAAGGGCTTGGCCTTGCAGCCCCTTCCACCAGTGGAGTGACCCCAGATTCACAACCACCACTGCTCCACGTAGGACTTCCTCCCTCGCTCTGGCGCAGGCGGCTCTCTGCTAAAGCCACAGCTGGTAGCACAAGACCAGCGATGCCCAAGTGGGTCCCCAGCTGCCCAAACATAGTTTGGCTTCTGAGGCCATCCTGAGTTTTTGGTTCCTTAGAGAGATTAAAGAGATGTGAAGCCGTCTCTGCTTGTCTCTTGGGGGAGCTGCCAGACCCTAGGGGACTGGAACAGGCCTAGTCGGTTGCTAGTATTCATCTTGTTTTCCATGGGCACATAGAATGGCCTATGGCTTGGGGCAGAATGTGGGGGGTAGCAGAGCAGCCAGGGGTGATTAAAAACTGCTGGGCCAGCAGTTGGGGTGACCCCCCCATCCTGGTTTCCCTGCTTTGCAGCAGACTGGTTGGATAAGCTACTTGGCCTCAATTTTCCCATCTGTACAATAGGGATAAGAGCCCTGCTCTGGCTAACTGAGTGGGAGGGTGATTATAAGGATATAGGTGGTAAAGACTGTCTGATGCCCACAGACTGTGTTGCAGGAGCCTGGCGCAATCATTCATTTATCCAGCCTCGCCCCACCCTGCCTCAGCAGCAGTGGGGGACCCCAGAGAGAGAAAGGACCAAGTTTTCAGCAAGTGTCTGTGCTCACAGCCCGGGACAGCCAGCTCAGCTTCTCTTCTGTGTTTTTCCAGTCCCTAGCACCAGAATGCGGGGCTCAGAACCAGGGCTCCCAGATGCTCCGGCATCATTGCCCAGCTAGGGAGCTGTGAAATACTTTGAAAACTAGAGCCCTTCAAGTGAGCTGAGCACTTGGAAACTGTCCTCAGGGGTCCTGGCGCCATCAAATCTGACCTGGCACAACTTGCCCTGGGTCCCACCGCGGCAGCGTTTGGAGTTAAGGTCAGATGCTTTGGGTCCTGGGCGAGCCCTCTTGCTAAATGTTCCTAGCTCACTTTCCCCATTCCAGGAACCTCTGCCCACATCGTCCAGGGGAGTGAGGCCCAGAATTATCTTTGGGGATCTGGACCCAGTGGCGTGGGAACACTTTTAGTAGTGGAGGTACTGAAAGTCAGACCCCTACCCCTGTCCTCCCCTCTCCAAGCTGGAGGTGGGCACAGGCCAGGAGCAGGGCCTGGGTGCAGGGCTGGCAGTTGTCAGAGCCAAGGCACAGGGCTGAGAGCACAGACCCAGCTAAAACCTGGGGTGCTACAGCACCCACCCCCCCTTGCCACATGCTTTATTCCTACACCTGTCTGGCCATCAGCAACAGTGCAATCCCTGAGTTGGCAAAATGCAAGAATCAGACCTCGAGAAGTCAGGAGGATGACTTAAAACGGAGCTTTGCTTTAGAAACGATAAAGGCGGGAGCTTGGCTGCAGATGATACCAAACGGCTCAAGATCATTAAATCCAAAGCAAACTGCGAAGCGCTGCAAAGGGATCTCTCAAAAATGGGCAACAAAAAGGGTCAGAAAAAATTCACTGTTGATAAATGCCCAGCAATGCACACTGGAAAACAGCCTCCTGACCAGGTAGCTACGAAGCGATGGGGTCTGAGTGAGCTGTTACTACTTAAGAAAGGAATCTCGGTGTCATCGTGGATAGTTCTCTGAGAAGATCCATTCAGTGTGCAGTGGCAGTCAAAAAAACAAACTGCATATGGGGAATCATTAGGAAAGGGCAAGAGATAAGACAGGAAATGTTATCTTGCCTCTATATAGAGCCACAGTGTGCCAACATCTTAACTACTGCGTACCGATCTGGTCAGCCCATCTCAGGAAAGATCTACTGGAATTGGAAAAGGTACAGAAAAGGGCAACCAAAATGATCCGGGCTCTGGAATGGCTCCCGTATGACGAGAGATTAAAAAGACCGGGGCTTTTCAGCTTGGAAAAGTGACGACTAAGGGGGGAAGTGATAGAGATCTGTAAAATCATGAGTGTATTATGGCCCCTTTTCATCTCAAGAGATGGTGGTTAATGGCCTGGGCTAGTGTTTGGAGCAAATGTGTTGCCCAAGGGCTGCCCCAGTTGAATCCAAAGGAAAGACAGAAGTTGGTACATTTGGAACTGAGGTGACTGCAAGGAGAGGCTGGAAAGCAGGTTGGATGAATCCTCCCTGCTCACTGCCGTAGGGTCTCCACTCCGGATTATCTGTCTGGGTTTACTCCTGTAGCCTTTGGATTTCCCGAAGCTACCCACAAGGCACATGAGTAGTGTGGAGAAAATAAATGAGGAAGAAATGCTACTTACTCCTCCCATAACACAAGAACGAGGAATCGCCACCAGGGTTCCCCCTCATTTTTTTTTTCCATCCATGAGTCGAATAAATGTTATGTGCAGCCAGGAATGTGCTGATGTGCACCACCTATAAAAACATGTGTTGCCGGCTGGGGGCGCTCTGCTAATCAGCTGAGCAGCACCTGAATCTCTCCTGGGCGGCTGCCCAAGTGCTCAGCTTACAGGGAACCCTGATGACCCCGTGAAATTACCAGGCAACCTGGGGATGTCATTGCCAAGATGTTCTGAAGGCCGAGACTATAACAGTATTAAAAAGGAGCTAGGTAAATTCATGGAGGATGGGACCAGCAATGGCCGTTTGCCAAGATGAGCAGGGACGGTGTCTCTAGCCTTGGTTTGCTGGAAATGGGTGACAGGGGAGGGATCACTTGATGATTCTCTGTTCTGCCCATTCCTTCTGGGGCACCTGGCATTGGCCACTGTCTGGAGACAGGACACTGGGCTGGATCTGATGCAGTCTGGCTGTTCTTACGTTTTTTGTCACCTGGCTCTTCAGGTGCCCCCAGCTCATGTTTTCAAGCTTTCCACTGTCACCAGGAGAGTGAGACTCTTCCTGGGATTTTTGTTTTAAAGGGAGATTGGAATTCTCCACTAGTCACATGAATCCAGGAGCTGGGACTTTGAGGGAGAACTTCACTACAGTGATAGCAGCTGTGGGAGGGTACAGGGGGACGTTCCCTGTTGTGAAATCCAACTAAGAATGAACACAGATGGAAGGAGAAACTGGAAAAGCTCTGCAGGACAGGTCCTGTCATTCATTTCAAGGCACCCGCAGATATGGTTCCCCAGACTCCAACCAGACTCTCCACCACACAGTCTTTTCTTGCCATGCTTGCTGGTCCCTTTCCTTCACTTACTATGCTTCAAAGGGCCCCTGCCATCGATCCATCTCTTCTGTGCATCCCTCTCTTTTCCTTCCTCCAGCAGCACCTCCCTGTTGCTCTCCGATCTGCATCATCCGCATTACAAGTAGCTGCCTGAGTGAGTTCAGGCCCCCAAGTGCCAGGGGCTGTACAAAGAGAGTGGGAGCCCGCCCCTGGCCCGGAGAACCGAACCAACCAAAATAGTCCAGAACAAATGTTGTCCCCTTGGCTCATAGAGAGGCTCAGAGGCATGAAGGCTTTGGATCTTCGAAGGGAATTAGGGGCCTAACTACTGTGGAAGCGAATGGGCATTAGACACATTTTTCCCTTTGTGGGTCTGGCCTGAAGTGAGGTGCCCAGGGGCACACAGGAGTCAGTGGCAGAGCTGAGAAGTGGTCTTGAACACCAGCCTAGAGGCTCACCCCTTTTCCTCCCCCCAGCCCTGGGAAAATCTCCCCCTCCCCAGCCCTGGAGATGCCTTGTACTGAGCCCATCCAAAGCAGGGGACACCAGGCTGGTACGGGCCTTGTCAATTTCACTGTCACATTAGGGTGGGGTTAGTCCCAGATCCCCCAGTATCCTCCAGCCTGGGAAGTTGTGTTTGCGGTTCCCCTTTGGCACTTGGGGTTGAAGGAGGAGACGGGTGTCCTTTGTTCCTGTCCCTTTGTCCCGCGGGGACACTGGGGGTATCGTTCATGTGGGGGGGGCGGAGATTTTGGGGACTGAGGCGCCCATGATCTTTCCCCTCTTTTTCTTCCGCAGGATGCGCCTTCCTGACCTACTGCGCCCGGGAATCGGCCCTCAAGGCACAGAGCGCGTTGCACGAGCAGAAAACGCTGCCAGGGGTGAGTTCTCACAGGGTGGTAAAGGTGCGGGGGCAGCGCTCAGCCCAGGGAGTCTCTGTTATCTCTGGCTACAGCTGCTCAAACGTCAGCACAAACACCCAGCCCTCGTTTTATTGTCTGTAGCATATTCCCGCCCCCCCTGCACAGCTTGTTAGTGTTTGCGATAACCAGATGGCCCCAACTATAAAATCTCCTTGGTTAGCTCCATCGCACGCCTGATATGGACTGGGCCAGAGTCTGGGTGGGCCAGCTGGGGCCTGCCACTGGTGTGGGGAGAGGATACACTGGCGATTTCCCCTGGCACAAGCCAGGGGGCTGGAGAAGAGGGGCCCTGCAGGGAGAGGAGGATAACACACTCACCCTCCCACCCATGGGCGCCTGCCAGCATCCTTAGAGCTCTGATTATGTCACCTCCTGTCCCCCGTACTGCCCTCCACCCAAGGTGACAACTTTGGGGCTGGGTCTCTTGCTCTCTCCAAAGAGCTGCGTGCCTCAGGCTGGGGGGTTCAGGGCAACAGATGTCGGGCAGTGAGGGAAGTTGGAGTGCCAAGCCAGAGTCTCTGCCCTGGTTCTGCCAGTGGGTCTGAAATGGCTTTGGAGCGTTTTTGTCCCGGGAAGGCAGCTGTAGGGAGCCAAGACCTGTGTGCGTGCGTGCGTGCGTGTGTGTGTGTGTATGTGGTCCCAGCACAAAAGTAGGGCATCCTACCCCCTCAGCCACGTGCTGACCCCCTGCACTCCAGGGAAGAGAGCCTGGTGCTGAGCCCTGACAAACTCATTTCACTGAGGGGCCACCAAAACGCTGCCAATTGACATCACCAGCTCCTCTGTGCAGAGCAGGGCTTTGAACCAATGACAACTAGCAATGAAGGCAGGCTCCTTCCCCAGGCTAGTAGAGAACCCAGGAGTCCTGGATTCCGCTCATGACAAAGTGAGGCATGTGAGGATTTTATTCCCCTCATTAGGTTGCATGTGTTTCCTGACATCTTGTAGTAACCCCAGGGCAGTGCCTCAGTTTCCCTAGGCACGGCATCAGTGCATAGTGGTAAGGGGAGTTTCAGGGTGGTGACTTCTCATGCCTAGACAATGGGGGACCAGGCTCTTTGGAACCTAGGCAGCCAGGTCACACCTTTCCTCCCTGGGAAACAGGACAAAGGAGGGAGGCGGGGCCTGAGTGGTTTGAATTGGAAGCATGCAGTTGAGTGGGAAAGACTTATCTGGCTGGGGAGGGAGGAAGGAGGACCAGGGCCCTGGTTCAGGGACCCCCTCTGGTCCCCGCTCCCCAAAATGGATTGCACTGATGGCTTCTTTCTAGGCTGACAAGTCTGTTCCACTCTGTGTCCCTGTTGATAATAAACCTTCTGTTCTCCCTGCTGAATGAGGGTCACAGCTGCCTGTGGATGGCGGGTGCAGGGCCTGGTGACCCCCAAACTCTGTGACATGCTATATCCCACTCCTCTGCCAGACCCGAGAATGTTCTGCTCCCTGAAGAGGGAGCGACGTGTCCCTTTCTGGTGGAACAGCATAGCTGGGGATGGGGATTCGGGCAGAGAGGTGGCCCTTTTCTGCGGTACCTCGCGTACCCAGCATTAGTAAGAAGCTGCCCCTGCTTCCCCCTGCCCTCCACAAGCCTGGTGCGCCAGGATCCTGGCTGATCCACCATGCCCAGGCAGGGGGTGTCAGGTTTCTGTCTGATGGGAAACTTGCTGCTGGCAGACCCAATGCAAGGGGCACCCAGACGAGCTGGCAGGGTTGGCGAATCTCAGTTGCTTTAGCATTACAGCTGTCAAATCAGAGCTCCGCCCCCGGTGTCCTGTAGCAATACATGTTGTGCCTTCCTGGGCAAACAGGCCTGGTGTGTAGGACTTGATGTTTGCCCAGAGTGTGCAGGCATCTGAGGGAATGGGAAGACCCCAGCCGGGCAGCTGCTGAGCAATGTTCCCTCTCATTTTTTTTCCACCCATGGGTGGAATAAATTTTGCTATGTGCACCAAGGCAAGTGCACCACCATAGAAACACACGCTGCCAGCTGCGAGTGCTGCGGGCACTCTGCTAATCAGAATCTCTCCTGGGTGGTCACCCGAGCACTCAGCTTACAGGAGACACTGGTGCTGAGGCCCCTCCATGGAGTCCTTGGCTGAGGGACGTGCCTTGCACTGCTCAGAATTGGGGCCCAGCATGTGTTCTCGCCCTGGTAACAGCCCCATGGTGGCCCCAGTGGATGGATCTGATTCCTATCTACTGCGCCCACGGCAGCCGGATGGGAGGGGGCGGGGGGCGGGGAGAGGAGGAGCTTGTGGAAGCTTCAGGCGACTGAAGGCAGAGTTGCTCCCAAGACTTACCACACAGGAGGCCCCCAGTTCTCAGCAGATCTGATTGGTGTGCAGGATGCCAGCCCCAGATGCTGCAGGCCTCTGCCCACCCCAAGCAGCAGGGATGAATTCCCATGCACTGCCCTGCGCAGCCGGGGCCCGCACCGGGAGCCCAGAAGGCACTGAGGGCCCAGCCCAGCAGAGCCTTTGGAAAGCTGAGACCCGCTGAGCTTTTGACACATGACTTGTCAGGCATCAGTCCCTGTAGCCAGTTCAGAGCTTGAGCGCCTGGAGGTGAACGGCTTTGGTGCCCCAGCTGGCATCTGAGCCTTCCAGCTGCCCAGGCTCTGATCTCTCCTTCCCACCTGCCTCTGAGGAAGGCCAAAGTACCCAGCTGGCTGATTTGCTGCTGGACCTCATGTTCCGTCCCGTGGAAACCTTCAGGCCTGCTTCTCTCCCCCCTCCTCTTCCTCCAGCTCCCTCTGCCCCAGCTCCCTGCCCTGGGACCTGTTGGCTGAGCAGCGGTCCAGCCCTCAAGGGCTGCATTTCTGGAGGCCCTGGCAGGTCCTTGAAGGACAGGTCTTGAGCCTGATGTTGCCCAGTCTAGACTAAGGGTGTCTGACCCAGGGTGATGGGGCGCATCAACAGAGTCAGATGCCACGAGGCTTGAAGCCCAAGCCTTGTGGTGCAGGAATGGCTGGGCAGGGGGGTAAAGCCAGACTGGTCAGGGACTCAACCCATGCTGGGGGTGATCCTGAGCCGCTGGCTGCTGGAAGCAGGGAGGGAAAGTGGTGGGTCTCCCCACATGGCCCAGTTCTGCTCACTCCCCATGAAGCTTTGGTAATGGCCACTGTTGCAGCCACGAGACCTGAGAGGCACCCTTGGCTGACCCACAACAGCAGCTCATGTTCCCTGTTCTGCTGCAGATGGCAGGATGGACTAGTGGTTAGGCCACCAGTCCATGACTTTAGAGAGGCGAGTTCATGTCCCCGATCTGTGTTGGAGTGCCAGTACTGGGACCCCACGCAAGACCCCAGTGCCCTGATCCTCAGAGCTCTTGAGGTCTCTGCCCACCGTTTGGTCCTGGTGGCCACCTCCTGGATGGAGCTGTTGGAGCCAGAGGCCATCCCTGTGCTTGGGCCAAGACCAAGGAGGAATTTGGTCTTTCTGGGTCTGCCCTGCCTCACAGAGCAGCACGAGGGTCAATGCACGGGGGAGAAGGGCCTGGAGGAAACAGAACTGAGGCCTACTTCACCCTGGACCCTTGAGCCTCTCCTGGGTGTGAGGCCGACCCTTTGAGGGACTGCCCCTCCTGGGGGCAAGTGGGGAGCTGTACAGGACCCTGCCAAGCCTGGACATCTTCTGACCCCGCAGTGGGTCAAGGCTCTGGCTTGTTTGCAGCTGGGCCTGGGATCCCAGCCGAATGCACCGGCTTGGCGTGGCTTCTACTGATGGAAAATCCAGCCCGATGGAACCCTGGCGCCAGGCTGGGAGGAGAGGTTGCCTTGGCATCCCCATAGCAACCCTCATGGACATCTCCCACCAGCTCCCGCGGGAGCGGATTTGCTCCCTCCACATCTTCCCACCCCCACTGGGCCACCCTTGAAAAATAAGGTGATAGTTCCCCTCCCCCCCCACCCAACTTTCCATCCTCCCCCCCCATGCACAAACATAGAATCTAAGTGTGTTTTGCCTGGGGAGGGTGGCGGCCAGACCTAAATACTTGGTTTCTCACCTCCTCCCTTCTGAATGTTTGGAGCAGATGATGCCTGAGCGGAGGGCATTGTCTCGGGAGGTTCCCTTTATTCTATTTTTTCCACCCCCCTTTTGCCACCTGCTTTTCTCCTCCGGCTCTTGATGTGCCGGTGTACGCGCCCGTGTCTGATGGAGATTGGAGCGTGTAGCCATGGAGCTGGGAGCTCAGCCTTTGTGTGCATTTCCCGCTGTGCGTGAGTGTGTGTTTAGCATGAGTGTGCGTGTGTGAAGCATGGGCACGATGATGTGCAGCTTTTACCCACGTGCCGGCGTGATCTCATGCATCTGTGTCCATGTGTGGACATGCACGTTTATAACACGCCTAAGTCAGTGTTGCCCAGGCTGTGCTGTGTGTTAGCAGCTGTGCAAAATGGCACAAAACACCATGGGTTACACATATTTGAGGTCAATGTCCAGGCCTGGGGCAGGGTGGTGTGGAGTCCGGGCATATGCCATGCAATCCCCTGCCTGTCTGCTCAGTTGTGAGTCTCTGTGTTTTGCCTGCATCTGTATGGCTGCTCGGTGTGTCCAAAGGTGTGTCCATGTTTTCTGGGGGTGGGGAATTGGATGGGGAAATGTTCTCCGGTGTCTTGCAGCCTGGGGGGCCCTGTGTGTGCAGCCGTGGGGGTGTTTGAGTGTCACATGGTTAGCGGGCGTGTGTGTGCGTGGAACCTGGGGGGAGCTGTGTCACGGTTGGGTCCCTGCCAGGCTGACACACTGACAGTGGGTCTCGTTACCCCCCCAGCTAGGCAGCTGCAGCTCTTTAGCTCCTGCTGGAGGTCCCTAGCTCGGGCCCCGTTGTTCAGCCAAGGCGGTGACCATCCCAGTCGCCCCTTTTGGTGTGTCTGTGGCAGCTCACCTGCTGCAAGGCATGATGCCTGCCATCCCTGGGGGAGGGGGCGGGAGCAGCCCCCAGGAGGTAGGGCTCCTGGGGAGGAGAGAGAGATGGTGAGTTAGTGCCCCCAGCCCCAGGTACTGACATCCTGGCTGTGCACTGCACCCCTTGTCCTCTTGAGCCACCGTCCCTAATGTGCGAAAGGGAAGTAAAACCATGCCCAGCCCAAACTCCGTAACCTCCCAGAATGGGACGGACAGCTGCTTTCCACCCCGGTGGCAGGACAGGCCTAGAATCACTGCTCAGCACTGGGCTCCATGCACCAGGTGCTGGATGCCAACCTCTAAGCTCCGTGCACCAGGCTGTACGCCCGAAGCTCAGGGCTTTGTGCATCATCCTTCCATGGAAGGCCGGAGTCTATGCCCCATCCAGGCTCCAGGCCTAAATCGCAACCTCTGGGTTCTCTGCTCCAGAGTCCAGGTTCTGGGCTGTAGTCCAGGGTGTCCACTTCAGGTTCTGGGTTCCAGCCATGTTGCCTGGTCCCCACCTCCCTCCAGCAAAGCCCCATTCAGGCCCTGTTGGCTTTGAAATAAATCTGTGCTGACGACAGCCATGATATGGGCTTTGCTTCAGTTTGCAGAGGTGACTTGTCTCTGCACACTTCTCCTGGGGCGCTAGCCATCCCCAGCACCAAGTGAGGAGGAATCGGGGCCACCCCCAGCTCCTCTGCTCACCAACAGCCTTTCTTGTGCTGTGTTTAAAGCTATGGAACAGATTCAGAACCAGACGTCCTGACTCTTCCACCCCCGGTCGCTCTAACCACTAAGCATCATTCCCATCCCACAGCTAGGAAGAGAACCCAGGAGTCCTGAATCCCAGCTCCCTTCCTAACCATTAGGTGCCTTTTGCCTGCCAAAAACAGACGGGCCCAGCAGTCCTGCTTCCCACCCCGGCACCAGACACTCTTCTCCCAAGAGCTGGGGCTAGAGCCGAGGAGTCCTGCTTCCAGCTCCCCCGCTGCTCTGCTTACTAAACCACACTCCCCTGCTGGAGCTGGGGATAGAGCTCAGGAGTCCTGGCTCCCAGCCCTGCCCCAGCCCCGTTCGAACCACTAGAGTTCACTCCCCTACCAGAACTGGGTCTAAACCAGGCGTGTCCAACTTGCGGCCTGCGGGCCGCATGCAGCCCTGGACAGCTAGTAATGTGGCCCCACAAGATCATAAACTTTTAACATTATTATGTGATTTATATACATTAACTGTATTATATATTTTGTACGCGGCCCAAGACTATCTTCACTCAATGCGGCCCAGGCAAGCCACAAGGTTGGACACCCATGGTCTAAATCCAGGAGTCCTCACTCTCCCCCACCACTCCTGACTCCAGCATCCTGTGTCGCATCTGCTAGACAATTTACCGGTAAAAGGGGTGTGTGTGTGTGTGTGTGTGTGTGTGTGTGTGTCCATCTCCATACTTTCTCCATCGTCCAGCTTTGATGTTCCTGCCTCGCTCTATCTCAGCTCGATTTCGGGGAGCTGCCCTCCCCACACCTTTGCCCAGCAGCTATGTCCTGGGGAGCAGGGTGCCTTGTGCCACCCTTTCTCCCAGGGCAGTTGGTGCTGGATCTGAGTGTGGGAAGAGGAGAGTCTGTTTGCTGGCTGGGGGGGAGAGGAGGAGTGGGAGATCAGGACCTTGAATATTCACTCCTGGCAGGGATCTCTATAACCGTACGTGTGCCGGCAAGCTGTGCCTGTGTAAGTTTGCACACGCATGCAGGGGTATATGTGTGACCCTTTGCACACGTATGTTTGGGGCTGTGCACACAGGTGCCGGGTCTACACCCAGTGTGCTGCATGCCCGTGCAAAGGGAGACTGTGACTTTGCACCTGCACGTGAGAGGAAGTGTGCAGGGTGTGTGTGGGTGTGGGTGTGAATGAGGGAGGGTGTGTGCATTTGCCAGCCTGTGCCAGGGATGCCTGCGTGTTTGTGCATGTGTGCAGGGGATATGTGTGTTTGCACACGCATGTGGGAAGCCTGACCCCTCCAGTGCCAAGCTGGCCTGGTGAGCAGAGGCCAGTGGGGCACAGGCGAAGGAAGGTTCGGCCCTGCAGGGAGAGCTGGCTGGCTGGCTCTGATATCTGCTCCACGGCTCTGAAACCAGAACTTGTGCAGGTCCCTGCAGTGTCCCCTCCCACCCCAGGGTATTCCAGGGCTGGGTTGAGACCCCAGCCGAGTGGGTTATGGCGCTGAGAAAGCCCCGGGAGCAGCTGGCTCTGGCCTTGGGGGCATCCTGCTGCCTTTCCAGTCCTGCTTACTGGTTAACCCTCTCTCTCACCACCCCCAGCTTGCAATGAGTTTGCTGGGTCTCAGCCTGCCTCCCAGCTGTCATGGGGAGGGGGCGCATTTCCCATACCCACCTGGGCGCTGGCTGACCCCTGGGCTGGCATCCCGCAGAGACTGAGTGTTGAAAGAGGCTCAAAACCAGCCCTGTCCTGCTGCCATCTGCTAGGCAGAGCCCAGGCTCCACAGACACACAGGTGGTGAATGTACCCTTCACCGCAGCCTCTGGGCTCATGGGAGTGGTGGGCTAAGGGACCCGGCTTTGGCAGGCTCCCTTTTGTCTGGGGAGGCTGTGGGCGCCCAGCTGGGTTATAAATTACCCCTTCTGTGCCTGGCAGGGAGCAGACAGCGGCAGCCTGGTAACCAGTAGGCAGGTAATGACTTGTTGCCAGGTAAACATGGACTGTGGGACAGGTGCACAGGGACAGGGGGCAGCTGAGCTAACAGCCGAGGGCCTTTGGGCCAGGGGAGCTCGCCCACAACATCTGGGAACAGCGACGCCAACCAGTCTGGGCAAGTGTCTAGGGCCAGGCCTGTGTCCTGGGCAGCCACAGGGGTAGGGGAGGGCAGGTGGCATCGGGGGTGGGGTTGGGAGGCTGCTATGCGCTGGAACACAGCAATCTCACCTGAGAGCTGGGAACAGAACCCAGGAGTCCGGGTTCCCAGCCCCTGCTGCTCTAACCACTCGACCCCACTCCCCTCCAAGCTGGGAACAGAATCCAGGAGTCCTGGCTTGTCTGCTGTAACCACTAGACCCCTCTCCCCCCTCTGAGCTGGGAATAGAAACGTCGCTGCAATAGGGACCAGGGGGCTCTGCTCCACTTCCCTACTGCTGGGGAAGGTGGGGAGAGTCCTGTGCAGGCAAAGCCACCCAATCCCAGCCCAGCACCTGGCACTGAACAGCCGGGGGCCCCCTCCCCAGCATTTCTGCTGAGTGACAGGCACGAGCCAGGAAAGGGGGTGGGGATGGATGGCCATGGGGAGAGGGGTAGGGAGCCAGCTCCTCCCTGACTCCAATATAGGGCTGGGGCCAAGAGGTCTCAGCCCCCTTTGTGGGCACAGACTGGCCCATCTGCAGCCTCCACGGACGGGCCGTGGGGCAGGAGGAGCCTGCAGGGCTGGGGCTGGGGCTGGGGCTGGGGCTGGGCGGGGTGGTGCATGTCATGTCCAGGCTCACCCTGCGCAGAGACCTGCGTCCCCAGAGCCCAGCAGGAGGAAGGAGTCAGGGTTGGGTGGCCGCAGACTTGTGCTTGGGCAGCTGGGCTGAAGCTCCAGCCAGCTCCGAGGGAGAAGTGCCAGCAGAGGTGGGAAGGGGAGCCCAGGGATGTGACAATGGGCAGGGGGGCTGCAGGTGAGGAGGGTGAGGCACTGGCAGAGCTGGGAGGGGGAGCCCAGGGCTGTGATAATGGTGGAGGGGGGCTGCGGGTCAGGTTGGAGGGGCACTGGCAGAGCAGAGAGAGGAGACATTTGCACAGCACTGGTCACATCTCCCTCCCAACACAATTCACCCCGAGTCCTGAATGACACCTGCCAACAGGGCAGCCTGGGGTCTTGGTTCAGCGTTACTGGGGCTCATGTTCCAGGGTGCTCAGCTGAAGTCCTTCATCTCTCAACCTGGGATCACTTGCGCCAGGGATGCTTTGCAGTAGCTCTGCAGGCAGCTCCCCCGACCTGGGTCAGGTTGCCTGAACCCAAGCAGAGCAGCCAGGCAGCTCCGGCTGCCATCCAGCCCGAGGCTCGCGCTGCATGCTGGGGCCTAAGGAGCTTTAGCTTTGATTGGATAATCCCAGGATTTATGCGTGGTAAATCCCAGGCGAGGTGGGAGTGGGAGGTGGGATTTGGAGGGTGGGATTAGAGCAGGCAGCTCCTGGACAGCTGCCTTCTGATCTGGGGGGCAGGGGGATCAAGTCACAGGCGCATCCTTGGCACAGCCTGAGCCAGTCAAAAGCCGCCCCCACCCGAGGATGCCAAGCCACCCGACTCCACCCTCACACACAGGCCAGCAAGGCAGCTTCTGGCCTCACCCAGCCCCTGGGCTCTCCAGGGCCCTGTGCTTCCGAGCAGAGGAAAAAAGCAGCTCAGCGACTTCTGCTCTCAGGCCAGGAGTCTGTTTCCTGCTGGAGAGGCTCCTTATGCAAACAGGGGGCTAGGAAAGACCAAAGCCCCCCATCCCCCTTGGCAAATAGCCCTGGTGAGCTTCCACGCCCCTGGAGACAGAGCAGAGTGGCCCCCTGGCTGCCTTGGGCCAGGGAGAAGCCATGGAGCTCCTAGGGAGGCTCAGGTGGGAAGAGCTGGGAGCTGCATGCCCTCTCCATGGGGGTATTCATTTCTGACAGCGACAGGCTCACCAAGGGGTTCTCGGCCAGTACAATAATTGTGCTAGTCTCTCTGGTTAATAAGCAAACAGGGAATTTTCCCCTCCTGGGAGAGGGCATGGGGCTCTCAAATCTGGATTGCCAAGTGGCCAATACCCCCGCAGTCCCCCACTGCACCTGGCCGGCTTGTCCTTTCTGCCTGGGCTGGGGGATGTTGCCCCTTGGCCCCACACAGGAGAGCTGCAGGGTTTGTTGTGAACGCCCGTGAAACTGCTTGATCCCAGCCAATGGCTCTGAGTCCCTTGTGCCAGCACATCCTCAGATGGTATTTATTACCATGGCAACTGCCCCTGGGCCGGTTGCCCTAGTTACAGAGGGGATGGTCTTGATGGCGTAGCAACAGCTGCCCGATTGCATGGCCGTGCTCAGGTATTTATCGTTGGTGTCACAACCCCAACTGAGACTGGGGCCCCAATGTGCCAGGAGCAGCCCAGACCCGGGCTGGTGGGGAGGCTGAAGCCCAAAGAGGAGACCTGAGCTGCCTGTGATCAGCGGCAGTCCTGGAATGGAACCCAGGTGGCCTGCTCATAGCCCAGCGCCCTCCACACTAGGCCCTTGTCTCCCATTAGTGTCTCCCAGCTTCTCCCTTGTCCTACAGCTCCCAGACGCTGGGGCCCAGCACCTTGGCTGGGGAAAAGGGGGGATGCTCCACCGCAGCCTGTGACCCCACTTTGTGCCAGCCAAGGGTGCTCTATTAGGATGCTGGCTCAGTGCCCCAGCCAGGGTCTTCTGGATCGCCACAGTTTGGCAGGGTGAGAGCCAGGGAGACTGCGGCCCGGCTGGGCTGGCTCTCACCACACACACAGGCAGCAGCTGGTCCCCAGGCTAAGGCGCTTCCCCCAGCCCAGCTGCAGAGGCAAGAGAGCACCAGTCCTGAGAGCACAGGGCACACTATGGCGAGCCCGAGCAGCTGCCTGGCCCAACCAGAGTCTTCCTCAAACCCCAGGTGAGTTGCTCAGACAGCCTGACTGCAAACAGCACCAGGGCTCAGACCAGCACTTCCCTCCACCCTTTGCCCAGACCAGGATTTCAACCCGGACCCCTAGCAAGGGGGTGCTGTGGCCCAGCTCCCTCCAAGCCCCTTGCAACGCTGGGAGCCTGGATCCCATTGCCAGCCCCTGGGCCTGGTGGAGAGATGGGATGGTTATCAAGCAGCCACACTGCTGGGGTACCCCTCGTGGGACCCCTCCCCACAGGGCCATCTGCAAAGGGGAGGGAAAGCTAACCCCTCCCTGTTTCATTCTCTCTGGACCCCCATTTCCAGGTCAAATTAACCCTGCGGAGCCCACTGATGCGTGGCTGGGAGTTCTGCAGGCCAGGAGCAGCAGGTCTCTCCTTGACCCTCCCATGCTGAGGAGCTGCCTGAAGCCCTGGCTGGGTGATGTGTCCAGCAGCCCCCAGGCACTGGTAGAAGTTATTAATCGCTGCATAGTCCCCCTGAGCAAGTGATCTGCAAGGCCGTGGTCCAGCAGGCCAGGAGAGAGACAGACAGGCCACGCTCCTTTGCTGTCTGCTTCTGATTCCGTCAGCTGTGGGGGATGGGAGGGCGATGGTTAACTGGCTTCTGTGTCCATGGGGCTGTTCCCCGAGGATGGAGGCTTCTCTGAGGGCTGTCCTGAAATTAAGCACAGGGTGAACCCCTGCCCCCCACCCCACCAGCAAAACATCTATCCTGCAGGACACTGCCCCAGTGTGGGAGCCGCTTGCTGCAAGAGGGGCATTGGAAAGGACTCAGACTGCCAATGCAGAAGGCTCCTGGCATACTGTGCCAGGCAGAGCTGGTGCAGGCTAAGCCTGGGTGCACCAAACTGCTGGGATGCGTGGCTGGCTCACAGATGCTGATGGTCTCCAAGGTACTGGAGGTGTCCCTCTTTCGCTGTCTGGACACTACATGTCCCAAGTAGAGGCACAATGCGCCAGTCAGGTGTCACTCTAGGATGCTGGGGGCCCAGTGGCAGCCACAGATACATCATAGGTGACGTGTGGCTGTATTAAATATATGCCACACCCCAACCTAGAGACGACCATGTCACAGTGCCGGGCAAAGGGCACCTAGCCCTTGTGCCCTGCCCCAGCGATGTCCAGCAGAGCTCAGGGGGCAGCCTCTATATGAGCAGCTGCCCCACCCCAGAGGTGGCCACATCTCAGTGCTGGGCCTGGGGCCACTATATTAACAGGTCCCAATGCCCCACCCCAGAGGTGACTGCATGGTGCCTTCTAGTGAAGAGTACCTAGCACCTGTATAAACAGCCGCTGTGCCCCACCCCAGACATGGCCGCATCTCAGTGCCAGGCAAGGGAGTCCTGTATAAACAGCTGCCGGGGAAGGCTATTTAGCAGGACTGGGGGGTATATCTGCCTTTCCCTGCAGGGCTCCCCACATTAACCCCCACTTGAATATTTGGGAGACTTTAACACCTCCTCCATGCACACACAGTCTTTGTTTTTCTTCGACTTTGCTCCAATTGTCCCCCCCCCCCCTTGCGTTGTTTATAGAGATAAGTGATGATGTCAGCATGGTTACTAGGTAACGCAGTGGGTAATTTGGGGATGAGTGGGCCGTTGCCATGGTTCATGTTCTCTGGTTGCCAAGGTTACCAGGCAGCTGCTGCCCCCCCCTCCACCTGCCCAGCCCTGCGAGGTGAGATTGTGGTGACTTGTCATGGATGCAGAAAGCAACACCGGTCATGGGGGGGCAGGGGGAGCAGCCAGCCCAGGCCTGGTTCCTTCCCCATGACGTGAGACACTTGAGCAGGGGCATCCCTGGTTATTGCAATTAATTCTCCTTCCTTGTCAGCGCCTGCATTCCCGGCTCATCTGAACATACTTAGTTCATCAGCTGATTCATGCCAGAAGTGCCGGCTATCAAGGCTCACGTGTATCCCCTCCCACAGCACACTGCCCTGCCTTGCCCCGTTTAGCTGTACCCCACACTGCCAGCCTGCTGTGCACCTCAGCTCAGTGCCCTGGACCCAGCTGCAGGGAGCAGCTCTCTGGGGGGACACAGCGCCAGCTCCTTGGGGCAGTATTCCAGGGGTGGAGCTCAGGCAGGGTAGCGGGTCGCAGCTCAGCAAGTTCAGAGCACGTGCATGGCCCAGCTGTTGGCCACCATCCTGCCAAAGCCTGCAGTGGCCCCAACATTGGGGGACAAGGCTGGCTGGACAGCCCTGATGCCTGTCCCGTGGCTGTCACCCCCCAAGGACACACACATACCCCGGATGCCGTATCGATAGGGAATCTCTGTGGGTCCCAGGAGTGAGGATTTTGGAGCTGAGGACAGCTGGCTACTCTGGTATCAGGCAGAGGCCTGGCAAGATCGTGACTCTTTAGGGCTAAGCTCGCATGTGCGGTGGAGCATTCCCCTGCAGGGATTCCCTAGGGCTGGTGGTTGGCGTGGTGAGGTGTCCACACCTCAGCCACAGGGCTGGTATCATAAGTGAGGCCTCGCTGAATAAACACCCCAGATGTACCACCCCAGAAGTTGCTGCATCTCAGCCCTGTGTGAGGGTTCTTCTTTAGTTGCCCCCCCCACCCAAAGTAGCTGAATCTCAGCGCTGAGCCCCTGTGCCTTCTGCATAAGCAACTGCTCCATGCCAGAGCCCCCTAACTCTGCCAGGGGGACACTGCAGGAGGCAGATCCCTTTCTCCTGAGCAGCAGCAGCTGAGTTGCAGCCTTGGGTGCTCTTCCGTTGCGCTGTCTCCCCATTCCCAGGTGATGAGTACATGGTCCTTTGTCCCCACCCTGCACCCTTCTGCCAGCTGCAAGCACTCCCTGTGCGCCATGGGGGTCACCCCTTCCCCAGTTCACCCCACCAGCACCCACCTCTCCTTTGCTGGTGCTGCTAGTTGGTTAACACCTGACCCTCAGCCCTATCACTGGAGCTGAACACTGAGGGGGACTCTGGAGTTAGGAGTCTTGCCCCCCCGCCCCCCCTTGGCTACCAGTCTCAGTGAAACAGGAGTTGTAAGTGTGTCGCTGATTGGTTCCCCATCACCACAGTTTCCAGGAGGGTGGCATGGCCTACAAGTCCCTTCCCCACTCTGTGCCTCAGTTTCCCTTTGGCCTTTCAGGCTGTTCCCTCTTTGAGGCACAGGCTGCGCTCAGATGGGGGCCTCCAGATGCTACTGTGATGCACATTCCAGTAAAGAGAGACATGCACCACTGCTGGGGGGGGGGGGGAGCAAGGCACACTGTGTCACCCCCCCTCAAGGTGGAACAAGGCCTGGGCAGGAGCGGGCCTGGGAACCTCACCTTGAGCCAAGCCCTTTGATTGCTGGATTTCTCCTGCCAACACTAGATTCCTTTGTTCATGAAGGGGAAGAAGCCTCCAGGGGCCACTGCCCCTCTGTGGGCTGGGCCCATTTGCCAGTCTGTGCCGGTTTTGGGGTACCACACTGCTTGGAACAGCCCCAGCTCCTTCGGATGCTGCCAGGCCCTGTTGTTTTTTTTAACCACACGCGGTCCCCGTGCTGCACTGGTTGCTGTGGCAACCAGCGATAACCCGGCAACAAAGCAAGGCAGGAGGATGGTGAGCCATGCAGGAAGATGCAGGGCAAGGGCGCCATGGTAACTGGCTATCCGTGCAGCTTTCTGGCTGGGGTGTATTTTCTCTTCCCGTGTAGGGTTGGGGGGGTGCATCTGAGGGGTTTACCTGCTCCTGAAACAGCAGGGACTGACAGGCTGCTTGTAGGCCATGTTTGTCTGGGCAGGTGTTGGGATCTTGGGTTAGGTGCTTCCTAGGGAGATATGTGTCTCCAGATGGAAGGCTGGAAAGATTAGATTAGCGGCGGGGTGGACAGCTACAGATTGGCTGGAAGGACGGGTGATGGATAGGTGGGGAGATGGACAGACGACGAGGTGGACAGATATGATGGGGGGGGAGGGGGAGACCCCCAAGACAGCGAGAGGCAGCAGGGAGATAAATAGCTTGGCTGATCTGAAAGGAGCCGGGAATGAGGCTTCCAGACAGCCTGTGTCTCGTCTGCACAGGGCCAGCCACTGAGACTGTTTGATTTGCAGCTGGATGTGTCCTTTGGCTGGCAGGAGAACCTGGCGGGAGGAGGGGAAGGAGCCAGCCCTGGTGGGATGTCTCCTGAACATGCACAAAGGAGCCCTGCGCCCCCCTCTGCCTGATCAATAGAGCTCAGTAGCTTCGTAATAATGTCAACCTGGCAATTAGCAAGGTTTAATTACACAGCCTGGGTGGGATCCTTGCCTGGTTCCCCACCCTCCACCCTGAGAGGGACAAGACAAGGTGCAACGAGGAGACAGGGCACTGGGATGCTGCAGCATCTGGCATCATCCCCGCATCCTGCGGTCCCCGTCTCCACCCAGCACAGGGCCAAGTAGCCGGGCTGGTGGCCTGGCAATGCCTCTGCCCTGCTCAGGGAGCACGAGAGCTGTATGGACAGGTGCCCTTTTTCTGATTGATTTCCTGGCAAAGTTGTGTGCCTGCTCACATCAGCTCCACGCGCCGCCCCCCCCCACCCCCCGCCACCCCGGGGCCCGTGTCTCATGTGGCACAGCGCCCAGAGGGAAGCTGTTCAGTCAGCGGGCAGCCCTGGGGCAACATGTGGTTCTGGTTGATCGGGGGAGTGGATGAAGCCAGTCCTCAGCTGCTGACGGTGCCGCTGCATTGAAGTTGTCGGACACAGTGAACGACTCGGGCCTCAGTTTCCCCAGCTGCACACTGGGGCTAAGACCACTGCCCCTCTGCTCCTGGCTGATTGTTAACTGGGCCTCAATCTCTCCTCAGAGGTGACGGCCAGTCACCTGGAAGGAGGGCCGAACTGCTGGGAGCATGGGCAGAAGGGGGTGGGCCAAGGCACAGGGCTGCTGGCCCCAGAACCAGGATGCCTGGGTTCCATTCATGCCTTCCCATGTCAATCCTGAGCCCCTGGTTGCTTCGCTGCCTACTCCCGGCACCTAACACCTCCGTTTGGGATCGATGTGCTCGGGATCAGGACCAGAGCCTCACGCTGTGGCCTCCAAACTTCCGAGGGTCTAGAGGCAACAGTTACCCCAGGGGCTTTGCTGGTGCTGTGGCTCCCCAGCTGCTGGCTGTGGGGTGTCTCTGCCCAGATCCCCTTTCTCCAGTCAGTCCCGGTCAGTGACCTGCTATTAGGGCCTCTGTCTTACACAAGTTGAAAACTCCTCACCTGGCACATTCTCATATGGCAGCATCCCTTGTCCAGCAGAACCATGGATGTTGCTGGACCAGAGAGCACCTGAGTCAGAGAGCTCCAGCTGCTTGGGGCAGAGCAGAGCCCTGTTGGTGGCAGGGAGCCCCACTGGCAGCCCCCAGACAGGGAACCAGGTTGGGAAGCCCCCACTATGGGCAGCACAGCCCTAGTCGGGAATCCCACCAGCAGCCCCACAGCAAGGAGCCAGCCCTGCAGCTGTAGGGACCCCAGCTGGAGTCAGGGGAGCCCCATACCCATGTGGAGGAGCCCTGCCGGAGTGGGCCTCCCCTCCAGGCAGCCTGGGTGCCTGGCCTCCCTTCAGCCAGCAAATCTGGTTCAGGACCCCTCAGGTCCCAAGAGTGCTGGAGGAAGGAAGTACAACCTGTACAGGCGACTCTCTCCTTCCCACCCTGCAGCAAAGGGATCTGATTTCTCACACTTGCTACCTAGTCTCAGCGAGGTCGCTGTGTTAGTCTGTAACGTCACAGAACAGACCCGTCGACCTGTAGCACTTTAAAGACTAACAAAATGATTTATTAGGTGATGAGCTTCCATGGGCCAGCCCCACTTCTTCAGATCACTTCTTCAGCAGGAGGAAGTGGGGCTGCCCCACAAAAGCTTGTCACAGAATAAATTATTTCGTTAGGCTTTAAAATGCTACAGGACCCCCAGTTTGACTTGCTACCTAGTCACCTTAGGCACTGAGGTGGGGGTTTAGCATTGCCCTGCGGTGCATGGGGAGTCTGCCTCCCCACCCAACCCCTCCTCTGCTGCAAGCTGCTGCTTTTTTTTAATATGATTACAGATGCTTTTACAGAAACCGTCCCAACCACCTGCTGAGTTAATCTTGTGGCTCTGCTTTAACCCTCCCCTTGTCACCTCGCTTTGCTCCACCAGGAAGTGGGGTGGAGGGGTGGGCAGGGGACACGTTCCCTTCCCACTTAGCACTGGACCCAAAGCCCCAGCACAGATCTAGCGGGTGGCTGGGCTGCAGGAGAAAAGGTGGGGTGGACACCAGTGGGGGGGGGGTGCGCTCCCCTTGCAGTCGGTGATGGACCCCCCGAATCTGGCGGGAAGTGGGGAGGGGGGGCATTGACACTGGTTTTGGGTGTGTCAGCAGTGCTCCCTCTAATTTTTTTTTCTATCCCTGGGCAGAATAAATTTTCTGATGTGCACCAAGGCATGTTCTGATGTGCACCACCAATAGAAACACATGCTGCTAATCAGCTGGGCAGCACCTGTGTCTCTCCTGGGCAGCTGCCCAAGTGCTGAGCTTACAGGAAACACTGGGTGTCAGTGGTTTCTGCTGGAAATGCCTCCTTTCCCCATCAGCTTGGGCCCACCAAGGCCAGGCCAGCTCAGGAACAGCCTCTTGAGTCTTTCCTCTCTAGGTGACCAGAACTGATCCAGCTCCAGACAGCGGGGACTAGCTGGCTGGGGGAGGGGGTGAGGGAATGGGAGATGGGGCCTTGTCCCTCCAGGGAGTTCTGGCTTTGATCCAGCCTCAGGGCAGGGGACTGGATGCCTCAAGAAAACTGGGCACAGGGCTCTGGTTCCCTAGACTGCCAGTTCAGATTCTGATTGTTTGATGGAGCTCAGGTAACTGGACAGGGACAGGTCCTTGGCTGGCAGCCACCACAAGGCCTGAGCTGATCACAAACCAATTTCTGCTTGGGACCCTAGGTGGGACCCTCCAGGGCAGAGTGTCATGGTTGGTTCCCGCCCCCCCCCACACCCCCACGCCAACCCTGGCACACTGAGTGCAGGAAATGGAGGCTGGTTAACCCAATAAAAGACTGCTAGGCCCAGAGATAAAAAAGTTTTCCTGATTTCAGTTTTCCCTGAAGTCAATCAGGAGCTGCCACCACCAAGTGAACAAAATTTCCTTTCTGGGAAAGAAATCACTTGCAATCTTTTCACTGAGGGCAAACCCTCCAACTTCCTTTTCCTGAGAAGTTGGAAAGCAAAAAAAATTAGAGCGCTCCACAAAATTACGCAGGGAGCTGTGAGCTCTCTGGCAACGTGTCTGCAGTCAGGCATGTAGTTTTAAGCCCCTGTAATACACAAAGACACAACCAGTACTTGTTAACAAAGAAAATGCACTTTTATCCTTAAAACAAGACTATTTTTGCAAGCATTGTAAGTGGCTTGATGTTGAAAGCCATAAATTAAAGCAAAACACAGGGATTTTTCCCTGGGTCAGATTCTTGGTTACAGGAGAGAACAAAAGGAACAAATAACCAGCTCAGGCATAATTTCCAAACCCCCGATAAAAACAATGAACCTTACTTTTCCCTACTCACACTTATTGATGAGCCCAGGAGATCTGTTCTGTTCTTCCCTCTTTTCTCTGTTTCTCTGATTTCCTCACAAAGGAAGGGTGGTGGTGGTGAGTCTGTTTCAGGTGTGAATTTTCCCCCTAGCTCCTGTTGACTCTTTTCCACTTTCTCCCCAAGCCTCCTCCTTCAGCGGCAGGCTAGCTTAACCCTTTCCTAGCTCTCCAGGTAAGTTTAGGCTTTCCTTTACAACTCCCATTCATAACAGCAGGACTCTGATGGGGTATGAAAACTATCCCTTTGCCATGAAGTCCTGGCTCTCCAGAGTCACTAAATAAAGAGGAGAGACTCAGGCCTCCTGAGATCCCATTCCTGGCTGGGGAAGGGGTGTGTTATAGCTGATTGGCCTTCTGGGTGCTCAACTGCATTCTGACCTGCTGGGTGACCTTGGGTAAGTTACAATCACTTCTTGTGCCTTGGTTTGATGGGATAAAACTCCCTCTCAAAGATGGACTCATGCCTTCAGCAGGGTGGTCTCATTGTTGTGGGTGGGGTCTGGCCACTGAATGGTTCCATTTATAGGGGGGTGCTTGCTCTTTGAGCACCAGGGGGCTGCCTGGATACTACCTCAGTGTCTCCCCCTTCTCTTCCCCTTGCAGATGAACCGGCCCATCCAGGTGAAGCCAGCAGACAGCGAAAGTAGAGGAGGTACCCGCCAGGCATGGGGAGGGAGCAGGGCTGCCTTGGGACCCTAGCTAACCCTGGTTAAACCCCCACCAGAACAAAGGGATGATTTCCTGTCACGACAGACACTCCCTCTTCCTCCATTGACCCTGGCCTCTCAAACAGTCTCTGAGTAGCAAAGTTGGGAGTATGGAGGGGGGAGGAGGATCCCTGAATACCCCCTTTACCACCCTGCTCTCCTGGGACATCAGGTCAATACTGGGCAGGGCGAACAGTGCTCCTGGCAGTTACCGGGGTGGGGGTGTGCGTGTGTGAACCGATAGCTCAGCCAGGGTCTAGGGAGACAGACAGACCAATCAGCATTCCCGTATTTAAGGAGACAGACAGACAGACGGAGCAGGATCTGGAGGGACAGAGTTACGGACAGGCAGACAGGTCAGCAGCCTAGGCCTCAGGGACGGGCCTGGCTCGCTTCTCAGTGCTGCCTCTTCCCTGCCAGAAGACCGGAAGCTGTTTGTGGGGATGCTGGGCAAGCAGCAGACGGACGAGGATGTCAGGAAAATGTTCGAGCCCTTTGGGAACATCGACGAGTGCACAGTGCTGCGTGGGCCAGATGGCACTAGCAAAGGTGAGCGCCACTCCAGGGCCTCTGCCGCGGGCGCTGCCCTGATGGCCAAGGGGGAGTGCTGGGGGCAAGGTGGGGACACAGTAGGGGGCGCTGTGCTGCACAGAGCAGGGGGCATATAGCAGGGGGCGCTGTGCTGCAGGGGGTGGGGACACAGCAGGGGGCGCTGTGCTGCAGGGAAGATGCAGCTTAGCCGCCAGCTGCCCATTTCTCCCATGCAATCCCACTGCCATCACCCCTGGGCCCTGGAGCTGCCCCAGATGATGCTCCCTGGCTGCACACCCATCCATGCTGCCCTCATGACCCAGGCAGGCCTCACTGGGCCTGCCCCACAGCCAGTGTCACCTCCCAGACCTGCTGCTCACCTGCCACCCTGCCTGCTGCACAGCTAGGCCCTGCTCCAGGGCAAAGAGGGTGCACAGGGCCAAGCACACAGGAGTCAGAGGGGTCCTGCCAGCCCTGGGGACCTAACAGAACTAGCAGGGGAGGGGTTTGCGTGTGGCTAGAGGGAAACGGCAGGGCACATGCGTATGGGTGCAACCAACTGGCGGGGAGGGAGGACTCTGAGTATGTGTGCACCGGGTGTGTCTGTGCGCTCAGGGTGCCCTTTGGGGTTTCTGTGTGCGCTCAGGCCCTGCCCCAGTGCCCCCCAGTGGGACTGACTCTCTCTCCCCAACCCCAGGCTGTGCCTTTGTGAAGTTCCAGGCCCACGCCGAGGCTCAGGCTGCCATCAACACATTGCACGGCAGCCGGACGTTGCCGGTAAGGTCTGGCTGGGCACACTGGCACCCAGGGGCGGGCAGAGAGGGGGAGATTCCTGTCATGACGCTCAGTGGGAGCTCAGCATTAGACCCAGCTCCCTGTCCACACTCCCTCATGTCCCATGGCAGGCACTGGACGCTCACCGACCTCACTGGGTTCCCCAGGCACTCCCAGTGTCACTTCAGGCTTGGATCCAGCCCTCTCTGAGTGCTTCCCACTCTACCGCCCCAAGTGTCGAACGATGCTGGGCCTGTCTGCGAGGACGGGGCCAGGCTCTCAGCACCATCCTGGGAATGCACAGGGCCCATCTATCCTGCAGCTGGGAGTCAGCCTGAGCCTGCGTGCTGCCAGCCGGGTGGCAGTTGTGGCCTCAGCAGAGAAGCAGGCTCCTGTGGCCTGAGCTCGGAGCCAGGGGGCTGGGTGAGCTCAAGAACCTTAACCACCAGCCCAGCGTGCCAGCTGCAGTCCAGCTAGGGTGAGCCTGTCTGCCTAGGCTGGCAGTCCCTGCTTGGGCCTTTGCTGCTCCACCACCCCCATCCCTTAGGGACTCCAAGGGGCTTAGGCTGCATGGGCCCATAGGGCCTTCATACCTCCAGGCCTCCCATCCTGGCTGCAACCTCAGCTGGGCACCAGCTGGGCCGAACAGGCAGCGAGCATGCAGGGCTGGGTCCAGTGGGGCAGTAGGACCCTGTTTCTGTCCAAGGCCCTCTGAGATAAGCAGCGGCAAATTCAGCTCTTTGCAACCCACCCCCGACCCGCCCCCCCCAACCCAACCCAACTCACCTGGAAAGGACCAGGCTCAGCGCCAGGGCAGGGGGCAAGGATGTTGCCCGAGGCTCTGCTGCCCCCAGATGGACCGAGCTCACTACTGCAGCCTCGAGAGTAATTTTTTTCCTGAGAAAAACGTTTTTTTAGTTGGAAGAACGCCAGTGGGGCAGGGGGGAGGCAATGCTATTGCCAGGGTAACGGATGAGCTGGGAGCAATTTCCCGATGTGGGAAAACGACGGTTGGGAAGAATCGGAACATGCGGCTGCCTCGTTCATGCGGTGAAAACCCGGCCCAGACTCTGCATCGAGGCGGCTGTGGAGTTTGTGGTGGGAGCGTGCCAGAGTGAGCAGGGAATTCATCGATAAACGTGCCACTGCTGGAACAACACATCTCGACTGCCCTGAAAGGACCATCCCTTCGTCTCCTGAGCAGAATGTGCCACTTCTCCCCTTTTCACCCCGAGTCGGGGTGGGGACACTTGTTCAGACTCTCACAATTATTGGCCGCCTGGGCAGCTCATGTCCTGCCTCGCCACTTGTCACCCTGGCCCTGCTCATGTGTAGACTCCACAGCCCTTTGCAAAGGAGGATAGGATCATTAGCCCCATTCAACAGGTGGGGGGACTGAGGCATGGAGACAGGGCAGCAGCTCAACCAAGCCCACTGAGCGTTGGTGACAGGAAGAGGTTCTGGTTTCTGGAGTCGGAGGCTGGTGCTCTACCCAGTAGGTCCCAGCACCCGAGGTGGGGTGGGATCAACCCCCAGGCATGGGGTGGGGGCTGGAGCAGGTACCTGACACAGGAGGGGAAGCCTGGCCCCCTCTGTGCTCCCCAGGAGGCTGCCAGGTGTGGTGGCTGCAGAAGGCAGGCGGGGGGTGCAGAGCGGACCAGACAGGCACCGGTGTGCCACCTGGCTGGCTGAGGCAGTTGTGGGGCGGGGCCCAGACAGGGCTGGATCAGGACATGATGCTCTGCATGTCTCATTAGACCCCCTGGCGTGGGTTCCTTTCCCAGGGTGCCTCCTCCAGCCTGGTGGTGAAGTTTGCCGACACGGAAAAGGAGCGAGGCCTGCGCCGGATGCAGCAGGTGGCCAACCAGCTGGGCATGTTCAGCCCCATTGCCCTGCAGTTCGGGGCCTACAGCGCCTACACCCAAGCAGTAAGGGACTCCCCACCGGCCGCAGGCGCTGGGCTCGCAGCGGGGGGGGGGAGGTCAGGACTGAAGGGCTCGAGCTGAAGGAGGGACACCGGGGAGGTGTGGGTTGGGCTAGAGGGGCACCGGCAGAGCTGCAGAGGAGCCTGGGGTGGGCTGTGGGTCAAGATTGAAGGGCAGTGGCAGAGCTGCAGGCTGGGGGGGGGACAGCGGGTCTGGGCTGAGGGCACCAGCAGAGCTGGGGGTCTGGGACAGCAGGGTTGTGTCCACCTGTCCTTGCAGAGAGGCCTTGCCCCGCATCCCAGCAGCAAACGCCCCCCGATCTCGCCCACCCTGTCTCTCTCTCTCTCTCTCTCCCCACCACAGCTAATGCAGCAGCAGGCAGCCCTGGTCGCTGCGCACTCCGCCTACCTCAACCCCATGGCCACCATGGCCGCCGTCCAGATGCAGCAGATGGCAACGATCAACCCCAACGGCATCATTGCCACGCCCCTCACACCCCTCACCCCCTCCTCAGGTAGGGCTGGCGCGGGCCAGGTGCCAGGGAGCAGCCGGCACCAAGGAAAGCCTGCGGGGTGGGGCTGGGCCCCGGGCGGGGGAAGACCCCCCCCCCAGCACCCCACTGCAGAAGGGGAGGGGCAGGGCGAGCTGGGAGCTGGCCCCCAGCCAGGGGGGTTGGGGGGGGTGAGGGCCCCGTCCCAGCCTTGCCGCTCCTCCCCCCACCGCCCCATCTCGCTGCAGGTACCAGCACACCCCCCGCCATCGCCGCCACACCTGTGTCAGCCATCCCAGCCACGCTCAGCGTCAACGGCTACAGCCCCGTCCCCGCACAGACCACGGGCCAGCCGGCCTCCGAGGCCATCTACACCAACGGGGTCCACCCGTACCCAGGTACCTGTCCTGCCCCAGCTGCGTCCCTGCCCCCCCAGCTCAGCTGGGAGCCGGGCGCTCAAACAGGGGGCTCCCCAGGTAACTCCCCATCTATCCCCACAGCTCAGAGCCCGGCCGCTCCCGTGGACCCCTTGCAGCAGGCATATGCCGGGATGCAGCATTACACAGGTCTGGCATCCGCCCCCGGGCTAGTGGGCGGCTGGAGGGGCCAGGGTGGGGGAGGGGGCTGGAAGGGTCCCAGGTTGGGGGAGGGGCTGGAAGGGGCCCAGGGCAGGGGAGGGGGCTGAGAGGCTGGAAGGGGCCCAGGGCGGGGGAGGGGGCTGAAAGGTGCCCAGGATGGGGGAGGGGGCTGGGGGGGCTGGAAGGGGCCCAGGGTGGGGGAGGGGGCAGAGGGGTTGGAAGGGGCCCAGGATGGGGGAGGGGGCTGAGGGGCTGGAAGGGGCCCAGGGTGGGGAACAGGGTGGAGGCGCTGGAGGGGGCTCAGGGCGGGGGAGGGGGCTGGAAGGGGCCCAGGGCAGGTGAGGGGGCTGAGGGGCTGGAAGGGGCCAGGCGAGGGAGGTGCAGGTGGGGGAGGCAAAACATGGTCACCTGTTGGGATATCTTGGGCACTGGCATCAGGTCTCACCCATGCCCAGGTATGGCAGTGCCCGCCTCAGTGCCCAGGGCCATGGGGGGCAGTGGGAAGTTTGTGGGACTGAGGCTGTGGGGAGAGAGACCTGGGAGAGATGAGGAGAGTGGGCAGCAGTGGAGGAAGGGTCCTGACTCAGTGATGAGCCCAGGGCACCAAAGGCCTGGGTTCACACCCCTCCCTTGGGGGCGCGTAGGCTCCGCCTGCCGGGTCGCTCAGACTCTCCTTTGCTCCACGCCAGCCGCCTACCCCACTGCCTATGGGCTGGTGAGCCCGGCCTTCCCCCAGCAGCCAACCATCCTCACGCAGCAGCCACCCCCCCAACAGCAGCAACGGGAAGGTAAGTTGCCCAGGGGGGAGATGTAGGGCCACTCCCCCTCTAATGCCCCCTGACAATTCCCCCAAAACATCATCCCCCAGGCCCTCGGCACTGCCAGAATGGGGGCCGGAACGAGAGGCTCTAGAGTGGTCTAGAACATGGAGAAGTCCAGAGCGTGGGGGTGGCGGTCTAGAGTGGTGGGGGGGGTCCAGAGCAGGTAGGTCAAGGTTATGGGGGGTCCAGAGTGAGAGGACATAGAGTTGTTTGGAACAGGGAGTTCAAAGCAGGGGATATGGAACAGACTCCAGAATTGGGGTGTGGGTCCAGAATGCAGGATATAGAGGAGTCCAGGACAGAAGGTCCAGCATGCCCAGTGTAGGGGGCTCTACAATGGGGGTCCCAGTGTTGAGTATCTAGAACACGATGGATCTAGAACGGGGCCCTGCCATGGGGATCTAGTTCCGGGCCACTGCACGGAAGGATTTAAAAGACCTCAGGGCATGGAGTGTCCTACGCACCTGTCCACTCTCTCTTGCCACCTCCCCGCAGGTCCCGAGGGCTGTAACATCTTCATTTACCACCTGCCCCAGGAGTTCACTGACTCTGAGATCCTGCAGATGTTCCTCCCCTTCGGGAACGTCATCTCTGCCAAAGTCTTTGTGGATCGGGCAACCAATCAGAGCAAATGTTTCGGTAAGGCCAGCCAATGGGATCTCCCAGCTGTGTGGCGAGCCACAGTCCTGCCCTCTGAGCAGCAGAGGGCCAACCTCCCAGGGAAAGGATTGTTGCAACCCCTAGTGTAGACAGAGCCTGCCACAGAGCCTAACGCCAAGCTGGCTTCCCCAGTGGATCTGCCCAGACCAAGGCTCTTAGGGCTGCTGTCACCCACAGTGGCTTGCACTAGGATCCTCAGGTACCCTCTATGTGCCTCCAATAGATACCCTCAGGTGTGAACCTTAGGGAGCAGATCCCAGCCCCCATGGGTGGGAGGGCTGATCATACCATTACCCTGGATGCAGAGCTGCCCACCCTGAGCCAGGCACCCCCAGGACACTTAGGGGTGGTTTAATAGCAGCCTTCAACTTCCTGAAGGGGAGCTCTAAAGAGGAGGGTGAGAAACTGTTCTCAGTGGTGTCAGATGGCAGAACAAGGAGCCATGGCCTGAAGTTACAGAGGGAGAGGAATAGGCTGGATATTAGGAAAAACTGCTTCACCAGCGGGGTGGTAGAGCACTGGAATGGGTTACCTGGGGAGGTGGTGGAATCTCCATCCCTGGAGGTTTTTAAGTCTCAGCTTGACAAGGTACTGGCTGGGATGACTTAGTTGGGGTTGGTCCTGCTTGAAGCAGGGGGCTGGATGCAATGACCACCTGAGGTCCCTTCCAGCCCTGGGTTTCTAGGATTCTAGCGGTAGCAAAGAGCTGGATGAGTCTCCCAGCACCACTCAGCCTTCTTTCCCTCTCTCTGCCCCTCTCCTGCTGCCTTCTCCCCACCTCCCTGGTTCCGGCTCCCCCTCCCTGGCCTCCTCCCTAGGGTTCGTAAGTTTCGACAATCCCGCCAGCGCCCAGGCCGCCATCCAGGCCATGAACGGCTTCCAGATCGGCATGAAGCGCCTGAAAGTGCAGCTCAAGCGACCAAAAGATGCCAACCGGCCGTACTGAGGCCCCAGGTGGGTGTCTCCCATGCACGGGGGGACCCCCCAAATATAGACGGGAGGTGCAGCAGGTTGGGCTGGGCAGCTGCAGAGTAATGGCAGTGCAGGGCTGAGGCCCTTGCTGTGCTGCCTCCCACTGGACAGAACCCTCCCCCAGGATAGTGTCTCCATGAGGACCCCAGACCAGGCATCTCTGCACTCAGGGACTACAACCCTGGGGCCCGTTGGCCACAAGAGGGTGACAGCCCCCAGCCCTGGGCAGGAGGGAACCGAGGGCACCGGAAAATCCAATCAGGAATTTCCCAGTTTGATTTCAAAACAGGAAGATGTCAGTGACATTTTTGTGATTTTCCCTCTCCAGAGGCGCACGCCTGGGCACAGGGATACATGCGTGCACAAGGGCACACAGAGATACACACACACAAAGGGGCACAGAGAGATACACACACAAAGGGGCACACAGAGATACACATATGCACAAGGGCACACAGGTAAACACGCACAGCGATGCAAACACACACACGTATGCACACCAATATACACACTTGGGCACATCGATACACATACACAAGGGCACACTGAGATAAGCACATGGGCGCGCGCGCACACACACACACACACACACACAGGGGCGCACAATGATACACTACATCCAACCACACAGAGCCATACACACGTACGGGCACACCCAGCTATATATGTGCACATGGACACACACAGATACACAAAACTTGTGGGCACCCATGGATACACACCTGAGCACACAGATGCATGATGGCGCATATGTGTACACATCCGGACACCCAGATATGCACATGGACACACACAGAGGCACATGGTCACCCACAAATACAGGCCCAGGCATACAGATAGTGGGTACATGCATGCACATGGTTGTACACAGCTATGTGGTGGGTATACACACATTCACATGGGCTCACACATATACACACACACAGAGGTATAGCCACATGCATACACACAGAAGGACGTGAGAATGGCCTGACTGGGTGAGCCCAAAGGTCCAGCTAACCTAGTGTCCCTTCTGCCAACAGTGGTTAATGCTGGGCACTTCAAAGGGCCTGAGCAGAACAGACACAGGCAAGTGCACACTGGCATACACTAAAAGGCACACACATATTACATATATAAGCACCCACCCACCGACCCACACACACACACACACACGTGACCTTAGGGACACACCCCTGCCTACCTACGCACAGCCACACCCCTATGCTTGTACCCACAGTTGCATGCAGGTTTGCCCACACGCAGACAGACGCACACGCAAGGTGTCTGAGTAGGTCTGCCGGCGCTCTGGGGAGATGGGCCATGGGGCAACGTGGAATTTGGGCACAACTCACATTTTTCTTGCAAACGTTCCGCACCGATTCCCATTCAGCAGGAGACCCGCGAGCCAGCCACTTTCACAAGTCCATCCCTGGCCTGTTTATCGCACCGTTCAACTCAGGAGCCTCTCCAGCTCCCCCACCCCAGAAACACAGGGCAGAACTACATGCCCACGGACACGGGAGCTTGTTATTTTGCAGCTGAGTAATGGCTCATGGCACAGTCACAGGCTCCATGGAGCCCACAGCCTAAATCTCCAGGGCGGTAAATGAGCCTGAAGCCTTTTATAGAGAAGCCACATCACAAGGAATTCCCAGCAGATCAAAATAACCGTTCTGAGACCCACACACGCCGTTCCCACCCACAAGTAGCGCAGTCTAGTTTCATAGCTGTAGCACACGTAGCCTGACAGTATCCCCACGCCCCCGGCTATCTCAGAGATCCGTGTAACAATTTCACCCTGTATTTTAAGAAAGAAGAACATAACCTCCCGCTAGCAGTTCTTTCCGGCTGTGCTGCACAGAGCCCTGTCTCAGCCAGGTGAAGACCCCCAGCGCGGCGTAGCGTGGGGCAAGGGCGGGGGAGGTCCTGTGTGTGTGTGTGTGTGTGTGTGTGTTGTGGCACGTGACCGTACCCTGCTTTTGTTCTGATCTGTGTTCTCCGTGCGCGGTTTCACGGGGGGCCTTTCTCGTTCTGCATCGGTTTGGATTTTGGTTTTGCTTTTTCGGTTTGGTTTTGCTTGTTCATTTGTTTCGTGGTGTCGTTTGTCATTGAACTGAGTTTCTTTTTTGCACATAAAAGAGACAGAAGGTCCTCACAGCTGCCATCTCGCTCTGCTGGCGGTGGGTGGCGGGGGGGGGCGCGGTGGCAGGCTCCATTTCTTTAAGGATTTGCTGTAAGCTGTATTGCATGAGCTCTTAGAACCCGGCCAAGATCGGGGCACCTCATGCCAAGCACTGCACAGACACCCATGGAGAGCAGGGCCCCATCATGCCAGGTGCTGCATGGAACCCGGCTGCGCTCAGGTCCCCATTGGGCTGAGTGCTGCACAGATACAATGAAGGACAGGTCCTGTTCCAAAGAGCTCACAGGCTAAACCAGAGGAGGGAGCAGACGACAGCCCATGGGCCACCTGCAGGCTGGCAGACCCTTCCGTCACGCTTCCACTGGGACAGCCTTGCTGGGAGGAGTAGCGTGGCAGGCAGGGGAGGGGCTAGCCTCCGGCCCCTCCCCTGCCATCCCCTGCAGCCACACTCAGCTCCCCAGCATGTAATGCTCCAGGCAGCGTAGTGCCATTCTGACCAGGTCATGCGCTTGGGGGTGACTGGGGGCACTGGGTGAGGTGTGGGAGTCCCAGGGGCAGTCAAGAGACAAAGAGGAGGGGTGGGAGGCAGCGAGAAGGTGGAGAATCCTGGAGGACATTCAGCAGGCGGGTGGGATTGGATGGGGGCAGGGATCGCAAGGCTTTAGAGTCAGGGAATGGTGGGGGTGGGGTAGGTAGGAGCCAGGCCACACCTGGCTGTTTGGGGCGGCACAGGCTCCCCCAGCCTTGCCTACAGTTTCCATACCCGACAAACCTTGCCCCATCGCTGGGCTTAAATAAATGAAGAGTTGGGGGAGGGGGGCAGACTTATTGGCTCCATTGTGCAAATGAGACTCAGCGTGACAAAGTGACATGGCCCGGTCACACAGGAAAGCTGTGGCAGAGGAAGGACCTTAGCGCAGGGTTTCCGCGTCCATCTCCACGAGCCCATCCTTGGCTGCCTGATGCCTAGGGCCTACTGCAGGCCCTGCGCACTCGCAGCACCAGGCTGGGGGGTGGGCCCAGGAGGGACTCGGGGTGCTGGATTTCGTGGCGCACCATGCCGAAGGGGTTCGCTAAGTCAACATTTACAGCCAGGCTCAGCCAGCCGGCTCCTCCGGCAGCGCTGCCGTGCCTCAGGCTGGGCCCTTGTGTCTGGACATGCCTCAGGCTTTCCGACGTGTGGGGCAGGGCCTGAGCGGCTGGCTGGGGAGCCCAGGGCAGGCTGGCGTACAGGCGTGGACCCGTAAGGGTGCGAAGCCACAGCAGGTGGTGCAGCTGAGGGGCACCAGCAGAGCTGGGGTGGGGAGGGGAGCTCAGGTCTGGGTAATAGGGGCGGAGGATGCTGTGGGTCTGGACTGAGGCATAGGGGGCAGCGGCATGCCACACCTCACAGAGCAGGTGGGGGGGGGGCGCTGTGTGTCAGGTGTGGAGGCACAGGTAGCGCTGTGGGGGAGGGGGCGCTCAGGGCTGGGCTAGCAGGGAGATGTGGGGCACTGGTGGAGCTGTGGGGGGAGGGGTGCTCAGAGCTGGGCTAGCAGGAGATTATGGGGCACTGGTGGAGCTGTGGGGGGAGGGGTGCTCAGAGCTGGGCTATCAGGGAGATATGGGGCACTGGTGGAGCTGTGGGGGGAGGGGTGCTCAGAGCTGGGCTAGCAGGGAGATATGGGGCACTAGTGGAGCTGTGGGGGAGGGGCGCTCAGGGCTGGGCTAGCAGGAGATATGGGGCACTGGCGGAGCTGTGGGGGAGGGGCGCTCAGGGCTGGGCTAGCAGGGAGATGTGGGGCACTGGTGGAGCTGTGGGGGAGGGTGCTCAGAGCTGGGCTAGCAGGGAGATATGGGGCACTGGTGGAGCTGTGGGGGAGGGGCGCGCAGGGCGGGGCTAGCAGGGAGATATGGGGCACTGGTGGAGCTGTGGGGGGAGGGGGTGCTCAGAGCTGGGCTAGCAGGGAGATATGGGGCACTGGTGGAGCTGTGGGGGGGGGGGTGCTCAGAGCTGGGCTAGCAGGGAGATATGGGGGCACTGGTGGAGCTGTGGGGGAGGGGCGCTCAGGGCGGGGCTAGCAGGGAGATATGGGGCACTGGCGGAGCTGTGGGGGCGGGGGGGGGGGGGGGGGGGGGGGTGTGCTCAGGGCTGGGCCACCGGGGAGATGTTGGAGCAGGGATATGGGGCACTGGCAGATTCAGCTCAGCCCCTTCCAAAGGCCTCCCTTCCCCACAGTCCTGCCAGCTGACTCTGGGCGCAGGAGCCACATTCGGCGCCCGGTGCTCCGACCCTGTGCCAGCCAGGGCCGGACCTCCACTGCTGGGAGTCCATGGGGGCTGATTCTGCTGCCAAAGGGGCTGATTAGGCCACCAATGGGCCCACAGTGTCCCTCCCCACTCAGGCTCCATGCCACTGGCCATAGCTTGGCCTCAGTGACCTGCCACCAGCCAGCAGGCTCACCCCCAGCCCAAGCCCCCCGCACACCCCCAGCCATCTCTCCCAGGGCTGTACCCTGATGCCATGGGCTGCCGTTCTCGCTCTCTCAGCCCACCCACGCTGCAGGGGTCACAGGGAGCAGGGCCCAGGGCATGGACAGGCTGTCATGAGAGCCCTGCAGCCCTCACCCACCCAGGGCCGTGACAAGCCAGCCAGCTGGCAGGCAACACACCCATGGCGGGAGGGCCCCATTCCCTGTCAGCCACATCTCTCTAGTGTCTCATTCCCGGCGCTTCCTTGGTCTCCTTTGTGGGGAAAAGGCCTAAGATGCGGAGGCAGGCAGGGAAGGGGGGTTGCGGGGGGGGGGGGGGGGGGGGGGGGGGGGGGGGGGCTCACAGGATCCTGCTCCCATAAGTTTCACCTGCCCTCCACAATGGGCATCCCCATCACCCACCCAGCCCCTCAGGCCTGGTGCCAGCTGGAAGGCCGGGCGGAAGGGGCAGACCAGCAGGTTAGACTGGGCAAGGCGGTTGGAAGGTCAGCAAGGATGGACCAAGGAGACACTGATGCTCCCTGCGGCACCTGGTAAGCCATGTGTCCAGGCACCCTCTTCTCCCTAGCTGCAGGTGGGAGCTGTGAGGCTAGGTACCTCCCCACTTGAGAAGGCAGCAGCCTCTCGCTGAGCTGGCGGCCCATGGACGTGTCCCCGCTGCGCTGGGAGAGCTGCCTCCTAAAATGCCTGGTTCCCTGGGCTTAGCGTCCGTACTGTGGCTACAGACCAGGCACCACCCAGCCAGAGGGAGAGGCAGCCCCAAACCCATCCAAATGCTTTCTGGCTAGCCAATGGGCAGGAGAGGAAACTGAGGCACAAAGCTGCTCAGGACACTCCCTCCTCCCCCCCCCCCCCCCCCACCCCCCCACCCCGCCACACACACAGACACAGCCGCTGGCTGGCGAAGCAGCCAGTGAGGCTGAGAGTCCAAGTACAGGGAAAACCGCCCCCTAACACTGAGCCCTGGCCTGCTGGCCAGCCAGGCCTTTGCCAGGCTCCCAAAAACAGGCCTCTCACACTCAGGGCAGGAGCTCAACATGCCACCATTCCCCGCGGCGGCTGTGGGCCATCCCTGTGCCCGGTGGGGTGGGGGAGATGGCATGGCACCAACCCTCTTGTCTCTTTTACTGTGTCAGAAACAAGGTCATCCCCCCCACACACACACACACCGCACGCAACTGCCTCCCTGGTCTTATTTCCAACCCAGTAAATCCCCATTCCCATTGTCTTTCTTTGCTGCTTTAACTCCCATCTCCCCTGCACCCACCCACCAGGGTCCCCATCATATCTTGAGCCGACTTGTTGCTAGTCATCACTCTGCTGTCGCACGAGCCATCGCCCCCCCGCCCCAAGGTGCAGCCGATGGCCTGACCGACACGTCTCTATCTCATTAGCCCTGCTGTTCCGCTCGCTGTGGTGCGTCTGCTCCCCACGTCGCTGTGAGCAGGCCTTGCAGCTGGCGCTGTGGTGTAGCGCTGGTTGGCTGAGCCGTGAGGGTGTGTTTTTCTTACAGCTGTGCTCAGGGGACAGTAGTGTTCATGGGGGCTAGCCCCCCCCCCCCCCCCCCCCCCGAGCCAAAAGTCTTTTTTAAAACCCAGTACCGGGTGTAAGGCCTCTGGCACGCCGGCGCGCCCTCCTCCGGGCTTTGGCTGGGCTGAGTGTTGTCCCCCAGCCACGCCCCACCTCTTAGCCCAGTTTCGTGGTTGTGCTGGTCACTGGGTCCGTGCTTGTGTCATGGTGGCTTCTCGTCTGGTTTAGTCCTTGACCTGGGGGGTGGGGGGTTGCGTGTGTGTTTTGTGGGTATCCCTCTCAGCAGGTCTGCTGGCTCCGCCTTTGTAGCGCAATTCCCAACACAGCAGCACAGCCCGGGGCGACCCAGCCCTGAACCTGCCGCCACCTTCCCCTCGCCCAGGCTGCTAGCTGCTGGCAAGGGAATTGCTGTGTGCAAGGCAGACGACCCCTGGGGCAGGACACAGCAGTTGTTTATACAGCATTCATGTGTTCACTGGTAGCATGCAGCCACCTCTGGGTTGGCCGTGAGAGCTGTTGCTCTAAAGATCAGCCCCTTCCCCCACCTCACCACCAGCATGCCCCCTGCCCCCCGCCCCACACACACACAGTATTAAAATGCAGCCACCTCTGCTGTGGGCCACAGGGGCTGCTTCGCTACGGAACAGGAACGCTGCACAACGGTTAGCGAGGGTGGTGCAAAAACCATCTCAGCACTATGTGACATGAGCATCAAACGAGACTCATGCTCAGTGCCATGCCCTGAGCAGCATGGGCAGGGGGGGAGTGTCAGACCATCTGCATTCTATCCCCAGCTGGGGACGGGCAGTGGGGTCTAGCGGTCAGAGCAAGAGGCCAGGGTGGAGGCTGCGAGTCAGGGCACCGGGGGGGAGGGAGCTGTCCCCAGCTCAGGGTGGCAGTGGTGGGCTTTAGTGTGGTCTCTCATCAGCCTGCCAATAACGCCGCTCTCTGGGTGTCATGCCTCTTCCGCCCCCCCCCACCACCCTCTCTGTCAGAGAGGGGTTGGGGGGGGGGCCCAACCACCTCAGCAGGCAGGCTCATCCTTTAAGATTAGCGGGGTGGGGGTTAACCATCAAACAGAGCTGGGGAGAGACACCCCCCCTGTTGCCTGGGCTAGGCTGCACCCACCCCCACCCCTTTACCAGCATGTCCTCACAGTGGGGGGGTCTGTAAGCCCCAGAGACCCACAATAGTTCCACGCCAGACGTGCGTTTAACACCCTACTCCACCCCTGCCGTAGCTGTGCCTGGGAACAGTGCCCCCAGCATGCTGCAGGTTCAGGGCAGCTTCACCCCCCCACACACACCTCCCCCAGCAGAGACCTTCTGGTGCAGGGCCATAAGGGGCAGGCAGGAGGTGGCAGTCCCCACCAGCCGCCACATAGTGCACAGCCACACCCCTACGTGCCCTGTTTGGTAGTCACAGCTCTGCCCCCGCCCCCGGTCCTGTCTAATTAACCACCAGCTCCCCAAAGTAATTCTGCTCCCTCTGACCCACCACACCCTGCTCCCCCTTTGCCTGTCCATCCCTGGCAGGGAGTCAGTGCCAGCTCCTGCCCCGCTTGACAGCCCTGCTCAACGAGTGGCCTGATTGGCTGTTCCTTAGCAACCAGATGTACCCAGGGAGCATCCACTCCTGTTTCAGTGGTGGTGGGGGCGGTGGCTGTGTCTGGGAATTCAACCAGCTAATGGGACTAAATGGCAGGGGGACAGTAGCAGCGGAGGGCTGCTGGGTTTGCTCTGGTCCATGGTATAGCTGTGAGCAGGGTGTGGCGTCACCAAGGCCACAGGAGCTGCAAGCCAGAGAGCCACTGCCTGGCACAACTCCTGCCCTGATGCGCTGAGGCTGTCTCCCAGTGAGCTCATGCGGCTGTGCTGGGGAATCTGCTTTTAGTCCCCTTCAAAGGGCTGTGACCCACCCCCGCAGGCCACCCCATAGCTGAATGAGGCCAGTGCTGTGGTAGGAGGCTGAGGGGGGTTATTTGGCTATGGGTGGGGGGTCCATGGGCTGGAGGGGGCCTGGTGTGAGCTGCAGCAGGAGTAGCTGCCAAGCTGCAGGGCAGGAGCCAGTATTCCCTAGCTGTGCCCAGGCCCATGGTTCCTGGCCCATCAGCACCCCACTTCTCACTGCATGGGGCAACACCATGCGACAACAGGGCCGAGCTATCTGGTCCCACACCCCACCAGCCCTGCAAACCCTGGGACGCCAGAAGAGCCTGTTCCTGCGCAGTGGGCAGCAGCCTCGGGGCCTGGGCCGATGGCAGAGGGGGACCAGAGGAGAATGCCTGGAGTTCAACTGCAATAGTCAACTAGCGGCAGACGTGGCCAATGCCCTCAGCACTGCTACTGCCCCTCAGTACCGACCTGCAGCCCTCCCCGGACCCAGCCCTGGGCTGACCCCTCTTCCGCCCAGCCTAGCTGCTGCCCCTCACTCCTGACCTGCAGCCCTCCCTGGACCCAGCCCTGGGCTGACCCCTCTTCTGCCCAGCAGCCGTCTCCTGCTTCCTGCCCAGCTCAGCTGCTGCCCCTCACTCCTGACCTGCAGCCCCCGCCCCCCCCCCCCACTGATAACCCAACAGGTTTTGGTGCCTTTCATGCCCAAACAGCAGCATCTTCCAACCCAGCCATAACCTCTCCCCAACCCCAGGCTCTGCTGGTGCCCCACACCTCACCCCTGGCCCCCCCACCACCTTAGGGGAGGGATAGCTCAGGGTTTGAGCATTGGCCTGCTAAAGCCAGGGTTGTGAGTTCAATCCTTGAGAAGGCCGGTCAGGGATGGTGCTTGGTCCTGCCACCAGGGCAGGGGACTGGACTAGTTGACCTCCCAAGGTCCTGTCCAATTCTAGATGTGTATCTCCAATTTATTTCTTATTACTTCCTGCTGCACCACACACAAAGGCCCATCCCCACCCCTTGCAGCTGGTCAACAGGCAACCCTGCAGCCTGCCTAAACTGCACCTTCTCTGGGGCATGATGAGGGGTGGGGGGGGGAAATCAAACAGGCTGGTGCCCTCTGCATGTCCCCACCTGCTCATCACATGTTGGCCGGGGCCACCTTTAATTCTTCCTCTCTCTTCTTGCCCCTCCACCCCCAGGTCTGGAGCTCGATGAAGGAGGGAGCCCCTGGATTGCCCCCACCTGCCACACCACCCCCTTCTCTCACCCATTGCAGCTCATCCTTAGCCTGTGCCTAGGCGCCACAGCACCGTGCCCAACCACCCAACCCTCCAGCTGGGAGCGATTCTACAACACGCAGAACCCAGGGGCCTGAGCAGCGGAACCGAGTGCACCTGCCCCACCCATTAGCCCTGGGCTACACCTAGCCCCACCAGCAGCCTGCAGCTTGGGGGAGGCTGCAATGGGGGGCAGGTGATGGGAGGAGTGGGCATTTGTCTGTGATCCCAGCCTTGCCTCATCAACACCCCTGGGAGTTGGGGGCAGGGAGACCCGACCCCCCCCATCTCCCAGCAGTAGCCCAGGCAGAGCCTGCTCCAGGGGGAAGGGGGAGAGAAAGGCCCATCTGGGAGGCAATTAATCACCCATCACAGGGGTCCGTCCTCAGAGCTTTCTTCTCACCAAACAGGACCAAAACCAGCTTCGAGGACCTGTGGCCTTTGGGAGGGTGAGGGGAGGCAGCCAGCCTGGGGCAGCAGCCATGGCCCAGGCCGGGCAGGGATGTGGGGAGGAGCAGAACCAGCCCTGGGCTCCTTAGGCCAGAGCTGGCTGCCTCTGATTGCAGGGGGAGCAGGAGACTGGCCAGGGGGGCACCGGTACGTTGTCGTCCACTCCAGCCAGGAGCCTGCCCCACCAATCTGGTTAGTCCTGGACGACCCTGTCCCACCGGGGGCAGGAATCCGTGCGTGCGAGCGAGCGAGAATGCAGCCTCCTCCTGCAGCCTGGAGCCTCTGCCCTGCACAGCCGGGGGGCTCGGAGCCTCTGCAGGTGCTTGTTGCTACCACAGCACTGAGGAAGGCATCACAGCTGGACTGGCTGAGGCTCACAGGCTGGGGGAGGAAAGGTCACCCCCCCACCCCCACCCCCACCCATGCAGCATCAACCCATGGGCAGGGGGGAGAGGGCAGCAGCTAGTGTGGGGGGCTGGGACATAGCATGGCTGGGATACGTCCCCTGCCCCCAGCACCTGCAGGGGCGATGCCCCACATCCCCCCTCCGCCGCCTCCTACCATTCCAACCAGGGAGTTTCAGACAATTCTAAGGCTCCAACGCTCCATGCACAATCAGTCCCATCACAGCCCGGCACAGACAGAGCCCCTGCCCGGATTTCTGGGCCGCGGCTGCTGCTTTGTTTCCACCCCCTTCTGCTGCCATGTGGATTTTCTCCTCCTTTATGGATACAAAGTTGCTGTTTTCCAACCTGGCCCAGCCCGAGACACTGCTCCCCCTTCCCTCTGCTGCCGAGAGCCTAGGCATCCTTTGCCTAGTGGAAGGCAAAAGAACTTGCTGGGCGCCATTGGGGGTGACAGACGGAAGGACACAGCCCCAAGAACCCCCACATGGCTGCTGGGAGGGAGCCCTGAGCCTGCGAGCAGTTACACTTGGGAGCAGTACATGAAAAGTGACATGGTAACTGCTCATGCTCCCACACGAGATCAGGACCCCGGTGCATCAGGCACTGCCCAGACAGAGCAGCCGAGAGCAACACCCTCAGGGGTTTGGGCACTGCCCTGAAACAAACGAATGGAGATCAGCCAGTGAGCAACAGTCCCTTCCTGGAAGGCTTTATGATCTAACAAAAAAATGGGAAGGGAAACTGAGGCACAGAGCAGGGCCATGACTTGCTCATAGTTGGGCTAAGCCCAGGCATTCTGACTCTCAGTCCAGCCTCCAACCCTGGGTCACGCTCTCCTCAAAGCAGGCCCTGCTGGAAAATTACCGCAGCCAAGCTTCCACTGCTGCTGCTCCTCTTTGCTCACAGATCCCCGATAGAAATCACTGGGCCTTAGTTTTTCCGCTCCAGGCCCTCCCGCTCCGGCAAGTGTAAAATAGCATGAGACTCCACATGCTGAACCTCTTCTCACCCTGACCATGCTGACACCAACCGATACCACATGAAAGAGAAAAAGAAAAAAAACGATGTTTACAGTCTCCTGCTAATCCAGTAATTGTAAATAATTTCTTTGAGATTAGCTGCAATCCAAAAGGATTCAAGTTGCTGCCATTTTCTCCTCTCCAATTTTAGAGAATTTTAATGGTTTTTCTCTTTTCTTTCCTTTTTATTTGGGGGAGGGTGGTGGGAAGGGGGTTTATTACCAGGTACTTTTGTTTAGAGGGGGGAAATATGAACTTTTAGTGGGGGGGAGAAAAGAGAAGTTGAAGTCTATGTTTCAGACGATATCGATGCTTAACTTATTTGTTATTTATTGCCATTTACTTTAAATAATTTAATTTTTTTCTGTCTAAATAAAAAGTTTAAAAAAAATCCAAGCCCCATGTGGCTGGGGGTTTAGTGTTATTAGCAGTTTTAAGAAAAAAAAAAAAAAAAAGACTCAGCCAAAGGCTCCACCAAGTCTCTGGAGCACCAGAACCTGAGTAACAGCACTTGGTGCTCCAGCGTTCCTGGCACTGAGTAACAGAGACTGGGGCCTTCTCATGCCAGATACTGTCCAGCTACAGAGTGCAACAGTTGCTATCCCAAATAGTTCACATGCTAAATTGAGAAAAGGTGGCCCAGGGAAACTGAGGCTTGGCAAGGGGAGATTATTTGTCCAAAGTCAGCTCAATGGCAGAGGCAGGAACCAGCTGTCCTGAGCATCAGGCCATGGCCGCCTCTAATTTGCTTAGCTGTGTTGCTCACCAGACCATACCCCCTTCATGGTCACACATTCAGTTAACCCAAACCCACTTTTCAGTAATACGGCACCAGCTGCCCAGAGCACTCCATACCCTCAGCTGCCTATTCCAATGCCCACGTCCACAAAGTCACCAGAACAATAGAACAGTAGGATCGGCATCGGATATCTCAAGTGAAGTACCAATATCCCACCCTAAAGGAATAATGTTCACCCAAGCACTGTCAACTCGAGCAGGAGCTGGGTGGTGCTTTCTGCCTGCAACTGCTCCCCAAAAAACACCACAAACATAAAACTAACCGGGATGCAGCATTTCTTCCAAGGCTGAACACTTGCTCCTTCACAAACAACTAGTGACAGCGCCACCTGGTGACATCTCACTGTAACACACCAGCTCCAGCCTTGCTGCTGGCTGAGGATGGTAAGGGAGCTCATGTCTCCCGCCTCCTGCAAGCCTCCCACAGCTGAGGCCTGTCCTAACAGGCCTCTCTCCTGAGTTCTCTCTCTTGCTGGGCTTTTCCTGCCTATGCTACAGATTAGATGCAAGGAAAGATCTTGCAGGGGAAAAGGAGCTCCAGTTAGACCAGCATGGGGCAATTAAGGGGCCAGAGATGAGGCAAGACTCAGGTATTCCAAGTAGAAAGGAAGATTCTTTACTAAAATGGCAGGGGGGGTGGGTCACAGAGGTGGTTTGAGCACTGGCCTGCTAAACCCAGGGTTGTGAGCTCAATCCTCGAGGTGGCCATTTAGCAACTGGGGCAAATAGATGTCAGGGATGGTGCTTGGTCCTACCAAGAGGGCAGGGGACTGGACTAGATGACCTCCTGAGGTCCGTTCCAGTTGTAAGAGATGTGATGTGGGTCTCCCTGGCTTCCCATCTGCTCTGCCTCCTGTTACCCCATGGGGTTGGCCCAAACCCTGGCTTGATTACATACTCATGGGAAGGGCCTGTGGAGCAGCTGTTGGCACGGTAATATCTGGCTGTACAGGACACACCCCCAGAGGCAGGCGCATGGGATTTCTAGGGGTAGGCAGGTACTGAAGATGCATGAGGCAGGCAATGCCCAGCTAGGCCCCCCTCCTCTCCTGTGCCTGCAACCCCAGGAACAGCAGTAGAAAACATGGGGAGGCTGCTCACAAAGGAACCACAGGCCCTGTAAAAAGCTGTGCGCGTTTGGGTCATGATGGAGAAGGGAAGCACTTGTTGATGACTGACATGTAGCCCTTGAGGTCAGCAAGTGAAGGTGGCCGTCTTCCGCGGGAGCATCTGATGAGCCAGAAGTTAATTGGCAGAGCTGAGACTTGGCCCAGGACACCAGGGCTTGCACCTGACTCCTGTGCAGAGTGTCTTGAGATCTGAGGGTTATGCCTCAGCAGAAAGACAATGCCCTCCCAGCGATGAAACACCCCCAGCAATAATGGCATCGCCTGCAGCACGAAGCCCTGACCACCACATCACCCCCTAGTGGCATGGCATCGCCCGCAGCATGCCATGCTGTAGTGCCACCCCCACCCCCGGGACACCATATCACCAGCGGCATGCTGCCCTGTAGCCCCACAGCGCCCCCTAGGGACACATCATCTGCTGCAGCATGAAGCCCTATAATACCACCACGCCCCCTAGCGGCACGACATCACTTGCAACGAGGTTCAGGTGGCCACATCGCCCCAGGGCACCCTATGGCCTGCAGCAGTCCTGAGCACCACAGCGCCCCCTAGTGGCATGACATCACCTGCAGCAAAAGGCCCCGCCCATCACATCGTCCCCAGGCAGACCTCAACTCAGCTACCTGCAGGGCCAGAGCCCAGAGATGAGACTGGAGGACAGGGCCTTTGCTCACTGGGAAGGTGGGGCAGAGAGCCAGGGGAGAGGTGGGTGGGGCCCATCACCATTGGGGGAATGGGGTGGGACCAGGCAGCAAATGGGGGACCAGTCCTCACCAGATGGAGGTATAAGAATAGCAGGGACAGAAAGGAGATGGCAGAATTGGGGGAGCAATTGGGCATCCCTTCCCACTCCCAAGATAACCTAGTTCCAAGGCAGGTGGGGCAGTCGTACAGGCTGTTTCACTGCTCGCTGTCCTCCGCCCCCATACAAGCCCCTTGAACCAGATCAGAGAGATCTCCACAGGTGGACAGTGACCCTCCAGCCCCACCACTTCCCTATCCTTCCCCAGCCTCCCCACCCAATGCAGGCAAAGGGGACCACAGAGGTTTAACTAGTAGTTTCATCAATAAATCAATTTATTTAAAAGAATATGTTACAATTAATTACACTAAGTGACTTTACCAAACAATTTTAGAGTGGTTAGCTCTATAGAACAAGGAATGAAACACTGTTAGCAATCGGGTTTTTGTTTTGTTTTCTTCACATTTCTGAATCACAAAAATCACAAAAAAAAATACAAAAAAAAAATACAAGATGCTGCATGAAAATACAGTTAGAGTTCTCTGAAATAAATTAAAACAAAAAAAAAAAGGGGGGGGTGATTAAAAAAATCTGTAAATTTAGTAGCAGGCATCAGTTCAGGCCCCTCTCCCATCCCCCCCAGCAGGGGGAATCTCCCCCTTACATCAGAAGCTCTGACAGATGTGTTATTGCTGTTATATCTGTTGCTTTCCTTCTATAGATGAGCCTTTGCGTAACACAAACCAATCCAGGGATGGGGTGGAAGAGAGAGGGGCTGAGGCAAGGTATAAAATGCTGAGGAAGGATGAATCAGGGGCACTCAATTGCAGACTCCCTTCCCCCTCCCCAAGCTCAATGTAACACATACACAATGGTCTGTGGCTTTGGCTCTAGGGGAGTTGCTTTGTTGTGCCTGGCCAGGAGCAGTGTTCCCTGTAAGCTGAGCACTTGGGCAGCCGCCCAGGAGAGATTCAAGTGCCGCCCACCTGCTTAGCAGGGCACCCCCAGACAGCAGCATGAGTTTCTGCTGGTGGTGCACATCCACACATGCCTTGGTGCACATAAAATGTATTCTGCACATGGATGTTAAAAATTAGAGGGCATCTTAGGTAAGAGCTTCAAGGAAACCAGACAAAGAACACCCAAATTGGAGCAGTTGGAATCTAAGCTGGGAAAACAAGGACAGTGGCTGGAGAAGGTCACAGGATAAAGCAAACATGACAGTTCAGTGCTCTCAGAGCTGAATTCAGAAACTGATAGTATATCAATGCAGTTTCCCCTAATGCGGTGCTAGAAGACTCTCTCCCATGCGAACTGGGCTTTGGGGACTTGCCAGAGGCAGACAGCAGTAAAGTGCCAGAGGTTCCCCACCTACCTGTCAGGGCAAGCGAGCAAGGGACAAACAAAAGAGGGCTGCAGACCAGCTGGGGGGAGGATGTGCAGGAGCAAGGAAGGGGCCTTACTGTTACTGGGAAGCTACCAAATTGTGTCCACTCGACCTGGCTGAGGAACTGAAGGATCAGCTGGAAACAGATGAGCTTCATGCTGCACCACCTGCCACTTCCCCAAATACCCCCCTGCTTCACAGCTGTGCCCCAGGGCAGCACAATCAGCTGCAACGGGGCAGCACCCAGTAAGCACATAACAGTGTCTTGGTTGGAGTCCTTCAGAACACTAGCAACCAAGCTCCACGCTCTCCGGTCCAGAGTGTTGCAGCCAGAACACAGGATCACTTGGTAAAGTGCAAGGGCTATGGGAGCTTCATACAAATTTGTTCAGCAAAACCAGAACTGACCCCGTGAGCTAAGCTGCTGTCGGCTTTAACAAATGCTTCACCTCCAAGCTGACGGGGGGGGGGAGGAAGAAATCCACAAACTGCTGGGTTTTTACAAATGCACCACTCATCAACTTTGGTTTGCAGACAGCGAAAAGCTTTTGCACAGATACAAATGTCACTTTCCCCTACAGCATTTGGCCATCTAAGCCACTCAAATCAGACGAAGTCACAAATCTGGCTTGGAGTTAGCTTCCCAGCCCTGAAGAGGAGCTCTGTGTAAGCTCAAAAGCTTGTCTCTCACCAACAGAAAATTGATCCACAACAGATAGTAATTCACCCTCCTTGTCTCTATAAACATGGAGCCAACAGAGCAAAAAAAGAAAACCCTGCAGGACAGCAAAGAAGTAATTACCTTGCTTTAACCATCACTTCAAGCCAACAGGATCAGGGGAGAAAGGGAAGCCGAGAAATTTATTTCTTGTCTAATTAAGGCTTCCTCATCAGCTGTATCTTCTACCTATTTAATTCAGAGAGCACTTGAGGAAAACAGTTATACCAAGTTCAACCTGACCTATTTAACCAGTGCTCAGGCAGCCACAGCCCATCAAATGATTGAAAAAAAAAAATCTGAAAAGCAAAGAGTCAGGAAATAGTCTCTGAGTGGTCTGCAGCTCTTTACACGAAGTGACCTGGGCTAAGACATCTAGACAGCCTGTTTATTTCTGATGGCCCAAAAAATGGGACAAATTAAATCAGCAAAGGATTTTTTAAAAAAGGAAGCGGCTATGACAGATTCCCTGTTGCATTTCAAATTTGAACACAATACACAAAAATCTGAACTGGTCTTACAGGCATGGAGCTCTTGCCCCAAACCCTGCACTTTAGCACGCTAAACAAACAGAACAAGGAGCATCTCGAACATCGCTAGAAATGCCACAGCACAGAACAGCTCGTGGTTGTAAAGAATCCAAGTGAATGAGGCTGTTAGTTCTTAAGTCGACTTAGGCTGGTTTATGGCTCTCACTCCACTTTTGGTTTTTCGCATGGGCCCTGCTGCAGAACCTACTCCTGCCAAGGGATTTCCAGCTTCTTTCCAGAAAACTGGAATCTTGGCACCTGTCCTTCCCTAAATCCCATGGATTGAGACGCATCTGGCAACACAATGGATGATTACAGAGCTAGGTGCATGTAAAGGCTCACAAAGAAAGGGGGGGGGGTTGAATGATCTCCCTGCTCCCCAACACTATCCCTGGATTATGAGGAATAAGCAGAAGCAAGTTAAACTTATCACAGTGCATCTCAACAGCGGGGGCGGGGAGCCCGAATAAACTGCAGGCAGTGGAGGAGTTTGGGGAATGTAAGAGTTAAGCATGTAGCGGGGGTGGGGGGGACCTCATGGGGTGAAAACTGCCCATGGAAGCCAGCTCCTTGTCCAGTCACACAGCCAGCGAATTACACCCAATAACCACAATAATTGGTTCTCCAGGCCCAAATGTGGCTCAGTTCTCTGGGGTTCCCTTATTTCCTTCCCAGCAGGAGCATATCTATGCTCCCCAACAGACATTCACAGCCGCAGTGCACACCAATGGGAGCTGATACTGGGAGAACAGGAGCTGCACAGAAGCTGCATTTCTCACAGTACCACAGAGCAAGTCTGAACTCCATTGTAAAGGTTCCTGTTGATCTCAAAGAACAGCCCATCTTAGCACCCTTCAAACAACCTGTTCGGGCTCTCTCCACAGCCTTAGCCAGGTGCTTGGCTGTGTGCAGAGAATGGTTGAAGCCAAGCCTTCACTAGCCAGCCATGCAATGCAGAGCTCTTGGGGTCCAAGCCTCTGACACTGATTGCAGCTGAACACTGAAGATTGAAGAAGTTCCACAAAGCACTCCTGATTCCTGTGACATGCAAACCTCTTGAACTCCTTTGACTTGAGCCGTGGTGAGTAGCCAAGCCCAAGGATCAGAGACCAGGGAGGGACCCAACACAGCGGCTCGGATCTTTACATTGCCTCTGATAAAAACAGAAGGGAATGTATCACCGATCTCTCTAGACACAAGAGAGACTTTGTCAGTAGCTATTCAGTCCAGTGGGTAATTTACGGGAAAAGTCTAATACTGCACATTGACATCATGCCTCCCAGTCAAGGGCCTGAAAAAGTGCTTTACATGGGTGGTTATGAATGCCTCACTCTACTGGTCGGAAAAGTGAGGCACAGAACGGGGACGTGACTTGCTCAAGGTCACCTAGAAAATCAGTGGCAGAGTCAGAAATAGACCACAGGTCTCCTGATTTCCAGCGGCCTCCTTTCACCACCAGAACAAGCTCCCTGCCTCAAATACCAGGAGATTCTCTAAGCTGTAAGTGGGCTTCTGTGCCGGAGAAAACATACTCCAGTGAGCCAGGCTATCGGCCTGTTACTGAACTGGCAGAGGGGCACGAGCCATGCGACCTTCTTCCGTTTCACTTGCTTTCTTCATGGAAGGGACAAGGGATTGGTTCAAAATCTGAAGTGCAGAGCCAATGTGCTCTTGTGAAGGGGGCACCCGCTCAGGCTGATGGGCCAAGATTACCTAACTGACACAGAGAAATACAACATTGGTAGGCAAAGGCTCCCAGAGCACTGGATTCTAAGTTTAAGGCCAAGGTCTGTCCTAAGCAGATGCTGATCCCGCTTCAAAATTATTCCTGAGAGGATGCTGTCTCGCGCTCTAGAGCATTTCCTGGCCTGCAGTTTAAAGAAGCCTCCAGGGTTCATGCCAAGACGCTGAGGCTCAGATCCCACAAGCCTCAAGGGTTGTCCTGCTTTTCTAAAGAGATGGGGTCTCCAAGGTAAGGTTTTATCAAGCCAGCAAGTTAGAGCAAATAGGAAGCATTGCCCATGCCCCAGCTTTGGGTCCATCTTTGCAGCTTCTGAGCTGCACAGGGAACAGGGTGCCCAGCACAGGGAAGAGCTGCCAACTGGCCTAGACTTCCTTCTGAAGACGGTAATGCAATTCCGTTTCTCTCCCCTCTTCTCCTGCTGGCCACACTGACTTCATTTTTTAACCCTCACTTTTAGCCTCTTGAGGTCCCCAGGCTGCCTCTGATGCTCTTCCCGAAGCAGAGGCAGGGCTGTCAGACCTCTCGCCTTGGCTCCCTGTGCTGTGCACCAGCCCTGCCAGCCCAGAAAGCAAGACAAGGGGAGGTGTCTCCTGTGCCACCAAATCCCATAGCAGGACAGAGCTCTGTACAGCTACCATGTCAGCTGGGCCCCATGCTCAGCAGATCAGGTGGCTAGCAAAGGCATCTTTGCCATTAGGTGGGATGGGCGACTCAAGAGTTACCCTCTGGTTCCCAGAGTTCCCAGGCTATCTCAGCACAGGAATCAGTTGCCAAGATACGGGTGGAGGTGGTAAATCAACCTGAGCAGCTACAAGCACGACGAGCGCTCACAAACCAACCTTCTCCAGGGGCTGCCTCCTCAGGTCCTTCAACCTGCGGTGGGCACACTGTGGCCAGTCCTGGCCAACACACCGGTGGGAGGGGGGAATCCAGAACACCCTGGTCTAGATGAGGCCAGAACCCCTTCCCTACAAAAAAGCCTCTGCACTGAAGTGTTCTGAGAAGCTGGAAAGCAGCACCACAACACTAAGTGCTACTTGCTGCGTGTGCAGGAAAAGCGCTATTCCCCAGGCTGTTGCTTGGCTGGCTAGAACAGTTCCAATTCTCAGAGACAGAGCTCTAAAATCCGACCCTGCCCACAAAAGCCACCCTTGCACTGCTGGTCCAGGTCTCCCACACCCCGCCTGGGCTCACGAAGTACTGGCGTTAGCGCTGCATGCAAAAAACACTGCTTCTGCCCTGGAAAGTTGCAAGCAGCAGCCAAAGCCTGTGAGCTCAGGCTCACCCCACCCCAAAGAGAGCTGATCAAGGCACAGGGAAAGCAGCATTTCTGCCCATCCAAGCTGGACAAAGCTGATTCTGCCTTCTGGCTCCCCTTCCTGCACCTCTGCTTCAGGGCCCAACCACGACACCTGAAAAGAAATTCAACCTAAGAGAACTGTGGAGCTGGAGTCAACCTCCCCTACATTGAAATTCGGTGCAGCACCACCATGGTAGGTCAAAACTCTCCTGTCAACCACCCTCACTCCTTGAGGAGTACAGTGGTCAACCACAGGGCTCGATTTAGCATGATCCTACTAGGCACACTAAATCAAACACCAGAAGATTGACCACAGCAGCAATCTTCCACTTAGACTATGTCTACGCTAGGGAAAGAAAGTCAACTGCAGATACACATTTCCAGTTATGGCAATAGCACAGCTAGAATCAATGTATCTGCAGTCGACCTACCTGGCCTTCTTTGCTGCAGATGGGGGAAACTCATCAATCGATGGCAACCCCTGATAGGTGGATTTCGCCTCTCGCTAGTGTAGACATAGCCTTAGCGTAGAGTAGCCCTTAGCCTCCCCAGGGTGAAAGCCCCAGCACAGAGAGCCAGCACAAGGTCTGTGCACCATCCCAGGTCCACTTAATTCTTTAAACTCTGGATGCAGGGGGCCTTCTTACACTGAGAAGAGGCCTTAATCTGGCTCTCCAGCACAGAGGTGAATTTCACTCTTTAGGGCTTGGATCAAAATTTCATGGAGGCCAATGGGAAGACTCCAGCTCAAAACCGATCGTACCACTCTGTGTATGTAATCTCAGCTCTGAACCCGGGGATTTCAGAGTCCCATCAATTACAGCATCATAGCCTTAATGAGCATTTACTCCTGTGAGCAGCCCCATTGATTTTAAACACTGCCTGAGGTCATGATGCAGGACTGGTCTGCCAGTGAACAAAATCCTTCCTCTCCTTGTCCGGTTGGTTCTGGAGCTGGCTAATTTACACACTTCTTAAAAAGGTTCAATGCAAAAAATGAAAAAAAAAAAAGGAAACTAAAAGCTTGTAAACGTGTCAAGGTCCTTAGAGAAGCGAGGTATTCCCCTCTAATGTTTTTTTCTCTTTTTTTCCCCCCCATTAAAGTTGTTCTTAAAAAAACACAATGGATTCAGAGGAAAGATGCGTGTAAAAACACAAGCTTAGAAAAGGTACTGCTGTTGATATGAAATTTTAAAAGAAATATATATATGTATATACGCGTACGGTATTTTGTATATATAACTTTCTTTTCTTTTTTACATACATACATATATATGTCTGAACAGTGCAAATGGATGGCATTTCTATTTCCAGTTGTAAAAAATATAAGCACAGTCCATATTCCAATGAAGGACCCAAGCGAAACAAAAAAAGAAAGACAGAATACCCTTGGCTGGATTTTGTGGGTTGCTGAATAAAGTTTTCCCCTCTTGTCACTCTGATAAGCCTGCTGGTTTTTTCCTAGCTGCTTAATTCCATAACCATGACATTCACAAATGGTATTGTTATTAATAATATTTAGTTGAAGGGCTTTTTAATACAATAACAGAATTTTTTAAATCTTTAAGTGTTAATTTGGGGGGGGCGGGGCGAAGGGAGATTACGTTCTTCAGCGACAGGAGGGGCTAAGTGGCGGCATCTCTCTGCTGTGATCTGGCCATCTGAAAGATATTCTGAAAGAGAAGAAAGGGAAATGAAAAACAAGTTAATTACCATAAGCCTTTGGTTTGATCTAGCAGTCTTGCTGAGCATTAACTCTCTGGGGCAGCCCCATCTGCAGAAAGGTGCATTGAAGTATGGAGGGGCTGGGAGTTGCCCCAGCATCTTTTATAGAGTCCACAGCAAAGCCAAGAACAGACACCTAAGTTTAGTTCCCGTTTCCAGGCTCCTACTTTAAGCATTAGACCCCACCCCGCTGTTAGATCTCACCAATAAACTCCCTCCCACAAGCGAAGGGCTACCAGGGTGAGAAAAACCTGCCCTATAGTGATTGTTCTCCTGGAGTCTATTTATCTTGATTAAAAAACCACTTAGGTGTGTGACTTGATCACTTTCATCCAGTACCCACGTGGGAACACCTATTGCCTTGTGGGCCCTTCAAGCTAGCAGAGAAGAATAACCGAGCCGTGGGATGGAGGCTGAAGCCAGACAGAAAATAGAAGATGTGCATTTCTAGTAGCGAGAGTAACACTGGAATAACTTATCAAGGATCACAGTGGATTCTCCATCACTGACCATTTAAAAATAAAGATTGGATGTTTCCCTAACAGCTCCACCCTAGGAATTTGTACAGGACAGGACTTTGGCCTGTGTTACATGGATATGGGAGGGATCAGATGAGATGAGCAGCAGGTCCCTTCTGGCCTTGCAGCCTCTGCCTATGAAACCTCCAGCAGCTCATGACATCAGCTCTCCTAATGCTCCTCCGTGCTGACTGGCAGCTGCTCCACTAGCTCTGACCTGCCCACCAACCCTCCAAATTCATTCGCCTCATTCTGTACCTGCTGCCTCCTGCACCATTTCAGCTCCGCCAGCACCGCAGGCCCCACTGGCAACTTTTACAGACACATAACCCAATCGAGGGCCTCCCAACAGCACATCCGACTAGAGGCTCACATGCTCACTTCTGACCCAGATAGAACTGCTGAGGGAAAACAACTGGACTCAAGCCAGTGTTCCCTGTAAGCTGAGCACTTGGGTAGTTGCTCAGGAGAGATGCCCATGACGCCCACCTGATTAGCAGAGCACCCACAGCCAGCAGCCTGCGTTTCTATGCTGGTGCACATCTGAACGTGCCTTGGTGCACAGAACAAAATTTATTCCACCCACAGATGTTAAAAATTATGATGGAACCCCATCTCTAACGCACTGCAATATGAAGCCTCCTGGTAAAATCACAAACACATCACCATCATCCTAGGCTTGTCTGAGACCACAGCACTACAGGGGGTGAGAGAGCAGGCAGATCTCCAAACACACACACTGATTTCTTGCCAGTGCTGGGTGCAGAAGTAATTCAGGTACCTGCAGCTCGGGACATGCAAACTTGCAATTCTTTGCTCCAACTGTACGCCCAGCAGCGGCACAAGAGCGTTGATGAATCACACCAACAGCCAATGGTAATTGCTATTGCTAGAAGCAAAGGCTGGAGAACCAGCCCTACAGCAGACACCTCAGGGAAGCTCTGCTTCCCTTGGCCACATGCTGTAAATTAATCCTCCACAGAGCAGGGACGAGGCTTCCCTTCATGGCAGGTGCCTTCACTGAAGCTGCCAGTCAGGTGTTGGTCTCAGGGTAGTATGCTCTGAAGGGAAGGGGGTTATACTCCCCTCCCTCTGGAGGCATAGCCAACCCCGTGCTGGGTTGGCGAGTGGGCACAGGAAGCTAGGCTCTTGAAGGGAATCAGCATCTGGCCTGAAATGGGTGACCACCCACGGGGGGAAACAGACAGACCGTCCCCACCCCTCCGAAGTAGATTCATCTCATGGGAGTCTTTTGAACAAGACTTTTTAACAAACAATGTTCCTAGCTGTGCCAAATGGAGGTGAAACATCCCAAAGAGGAGGGCTTTGCTTCGGGGGCCTTCGTCTAACCCGTTCCCTCCAAATCTCCTGAGCATTGGTACCCATGCTGCCCACTCACAAACCCCACCCAGAGGCGGCTGCATTTCAGTAGCACATGGATTCTTCTCCAAGGAAGCTACAAGTTGCTATGGGAGCCTGCAGAGGGAACAGAAATACAGTTTTCCTCCTAGTCAAAACTGCTTCCCCCTTCCAGAGCTTCTCTACTTCAGTGCTTATCACCAGCATGTTTAAGCCAAGGTTGGGAGAAGGATGGCCCATGGGCCGGATCCAGCCCACAGCCCAGTGGGAACCTTGGGCAGACTCCCTGTCTGCCCTGCCCCCACAGGCTACGCAGCAGCTGGCTGTGGGGGCCATGTACCTCTCTGAGCACCGCCAAGAGCCAAAGCAACAGAGAGAGGCTTTGAGTGCTGCCCCGCCCCCAGCACAAACTCGCGTCTCCCACTGGCCAGTGAGCTGCCTGCCTGTGAAGTATTCCCTTCCCCACCCCCTCCCCCAATGGAGCTTAGAAAAGCACATGGCCTCTGCAGCTGCCACTCTGAGTGGCATACAGGGGCATGGAAGAGAGGGAGCCTGCCTGAGGGACCCGCTCGGCTGCTGGCTGGGAGTTACTGATGGTAAATGCCTCCTGACCCACAGCCTGCCTCTGGCACTCCAGCCCCTCCCTCCTAACCCTCTGCCCCACGTCCTGCAAACATACTCCCTCCCCATACCCTGCACCCCAGTCCCTGGTCACAACCCGCTCGCAGACCCTGCACTCCCTCCTCCAGGTCAGAACCTTTTCCTGCACCCATACCCACTCCCAAACCCCTGCACCCTCTCCTGTACTTCTATTCCCTGCCCCAGGGCATAACCCCCTCCTTCACCCAAACCCCACATTCTCTCTGCACCTCAATCCCCTACCACAAGCTCCCTTCTGCGTCCCACCTCCACCCCAGACCCTGCACCTCTTCCATTAATATCATGGAAAAGTGCAGCCCTTGACCATGTACCAAATTCTTGGAACAGCCCCCATCAAAAGTTATTGCCTACCTCTGGTTAAAGCGCTAATCTCCCTGTGACTGAATTAAACCCACAAGGGGATGTCTAACCACTTGAGCATCACAACCCTCAGGGTACGTCTCCACTGCAGACACATTGAGCCCAGGTGCAGCAAAATCAAACTCTGGGAGATCTACTGCAGCACGTCGATCTTTGTGTAAGTACAGATTAGCCCTGAGTCTCACAGCCCAGATCAGCTGACTTAGGCTCACAGGGTTTGGGCTGTGGGGCTAAAAACAGCCATAGAGATGCTGGGGCTAGAGCCAGGTCTCTGGGTCCTTCCCTCTTTCCCAGGTTTCAGACAGAGCTGGAATGTCTATGTTACGATCTCCTTTCTAGACATAGTATTGAGAACATTCTACAGCGGTCACCATAGCAAATCTAACATTTAGCACTGGGCTGGAATTCTCACTGCCCCGCATTTGTGACAGCCCACGTTCTGAGCAGAAGAAACACAGCATGTCCCACGTAAACTAACTACAGTGACATTTAAGGGCAGGCACCGGAACTCTTTAAATGCCAATTACAAAGAGAAGTTGCATTTTTGGGTTGCTTTGGCTGTTTAAGACACTTGATGCCTTAGGTTAGGATCTAAGCATGATTAAGTGGACATCACTGGACAGAAATACAAGAACATCTGGAATCTTAGCAAAGGGAATTCTCCCAAGCCGAGTGCAGTAAAGACAGAAGGAGAATTGCATGGAAGAAAAACATTGTTAGCAATTTTTACAGGCCAACTGATCCATTATGGAAATTCCATGATGCTAATTGTGTCCCCCCTACCCCCACCCCTGCACATATGGAATAGGCCATAGCAGTCTGCAGAGACTTCACTTGGCAAGATTTCTGGCACATACAGATGCAAGTCAACAGCATGGGCTTATGCAGAAACAGATGCTGCAACCAGACACAGTTGGAGAGGAGGGACAGAGTCGAGTGCTTACAGAGATACTGCAGGTGGCTTTTATTTCAGCCCCATAAACTGAAGGAGTCCAAGGCAGCTAGATGGAGTTTGGTGCTCACTGGAGAGCCCTCACCTGAACTCATCCACCCTCCATCCTCAAGAGCATTGGGGAAGCAACAGGCGATAAGGAGTCAGAGGCTGCCCTGCAGGAGCCTTAGGGCTCAGCAGAAAGACTGGAGATTAACCTCTGGCCATAGTGTAAACAGGGCAGAGAAAGGGTGAGGGCAGGTCGTGAGGGCAGTTGCAAGGAGTATCGGGGTTGACAGGGATGCCCTGAATGTTTGATTTAGTGCATCCTGACTATCATGTGTTAAACTGAATTCCGGAAGATCAACATCTGGGGCCTCCATCTTCCTGTAAGTATGGACATGCCCTGAGAGTTTGATCAGCACAGCTCTGTCGGATGGGGAGAGAGGTTCACACCGCTGACTGACAAAACCACCCAGTTTACATTCTAAGCATAAATCAGGTTTAAGATATAACACCCCAGTCAGGCAATGGAAACTTCCTGAGATCATCTCAGGCTAAAGGTTTAAATCTCTCTGTAGAACCAGTGAGAAATGCTTCCATGTTACTGCTGAGCAGCAGCGTGCCTTTGCTTAACAGATTCAGCAACACAAGATGGTTTCCCTCCCCACCATTCGATTAACCCTTCAATTACTGAGATGAAAAAGTGACCAGGACTTGCCCATGAAGCAGAACCAGCACGCCCCTCCAGAAGTACCAAGGGAAAAGCTGACCTGGAGTTTGAGGTTAGTGTTTGGGCCTTTAAAGAAATTGCAAAGTACAAAAAAAAAAAGTCCTCCTTTATCGCTCCCTTCTGACCCTCCTTTTCCCATCATCTAGGAATGGAAAAAGCTTCATAGGTAAAGTCTCATTCCAGGTCCTCCAAAGATTGCCAATGTCCAGCACACATGAGCACTAAATATTTCCACTGTAAGGAAACACTTCTTAGAGCAGCATGACAGTCTCTCCCCAGCTTAGAGCAGCAGGTAACATTCTCCTTTAAGGACAAGCTGTCACTGTTATAAACACTATTCTACACTGTCAGGAACTGGAATGGAGAACCCAAAGGTAAGTAGTAAGTCCGCAGCACAGCGATCAAAGCGACTCAGAGAGCATGAAGGCTGTTTGCTTCCACCCCGGTTACCTTGCTGCACATATTGTCTTTACTGATGTTCTTGTTATCCTTGTCTGTTGCTTCCTCCTCCACCTTTACAAGAAAAAAAATATAAAGGACATAAATAAAAACTGATGGGGAGGGGGGCTAAATTTCTATTTCTATGTCATTATAGGAGTAATTCAGGGACAGGGTTTGGGAGGCAGATCCCAAGGCAATGAAATCCAAATGCCTATTCTGTCAGGACTGACTGACCCAGGATCAGACCAGTGTTTATCACGTGCTCAACCATGGCTGCAGCTAGCGTTGCTCTGACTGGGGCAGAGGTGAGAAAAAGCACCCAAAAAGCTACTGAAGTAAAAGTACAGCTACTGGGGGAAGACGGGGTGTAATTAAGTCAAAATATCCTTCTGGAAACCTACCTGAGTAAAAGTACAAAAATGTAATTAAGTAAGAGTCGAGGTAGCCACCTGGAAAACTACTTGAGTTAAAGTGCAGACATGTCATGTCTGTTGTAACTCAAGTATCCAGAAACAGAAGGCAGCCGTCCCATGGAAATCCATGGGCACTTCTGTATACTTGAACACAATAAAGATGTGATATGCCTACACTTTTACTCAAGTAGTTTTCCAGGCGGCTACCTTGACTTTTACTTAATTACACACACATCCCCACCCCCAAGCAGCAGTATTTTTACCCAAGTAACTTTTCGGGTACTTTTCCCACCTCTGGACATGAGGTACAGAAAGAGATGCTAATGTTTGGACTTAGCCCATGGAGCAGATTGGTATTCCCCAAGCAGAAGACAAACAGGCGGTCCTGACAGAGCACTGCCCAGTGCAGACTTGAACAACACAGATGGAGCTAGACGTCTGTACACACTGACTGAAGTGCCTCTTCTTCCCCTCGCTGAATTCCTTTTGTGCCATGTCATTACGTGTGATCAAGAGCCAAATATCCTGCCAGCCACCACGGAGAATGCTGCCTCCAGGAAATCCACCTGTGTAGGCCTGGCTGTGTATAAATGAGAGCTTTCCAGACTGCCAGGGCATATTCACATACCAGCCTCAGATCTCTGGGATAGAGGAGCCCACACAAACAAAAGCACCTCAGTCCTTACAGAAATAAGTATCCACTCCAGGCCCATCTGGAGGTCAACAGGCAGTTTGTGGCACCTAACAGTGATCTAATAAGGAAAATGATCAAGAGGCTACAGAAGTGACAGAGCTGATCGTTACCAGGAAAGGGTTACACAGAGGAGTTTAGCAGCACATAACAGACCACGGCATCCTAAGCAGATATCTGTCGTCTCAGAGCCAACTCACTGGGGCCACTTTGCCAGCTACTTTCTTCTGCCATCTCACTGTTGCCCTGCAGTTAGCCATAGCAGGAAGCTGTACCATGGGATGCAAAGCCTGGCTAGAGTCCCACAGGGATAGGGAAACTCTGGCAAGTGAATGGGGACGAGATAAACCTCTTCTCTAAGGAGCAGGAGAAGATGAAGAGATACATACAGTAGGAGCAGAAAGCAACGAATACAAAGAAGTGAACAAGCAACAGGTGAATAGTAACTGAGCTAATCTATATACTATCAAAACAAAAAAGCAGTCCAGTAGCACTTTAAAGACTAACAAAATAATTCATTAGGTGATGAGCTTTCGTGGGACAGACCCACTTCTTCAGATCAACAATTGTTGATCTGAAGAAGTGGGTCTGTCCCACGAAAGCTCATCACCTAATGAATTCTTTTGTTAGTCTTTAAAGTGCTACTGGACTGCTTTTTTGTTTTGAAAGCAACAGGTGGGGTGAACTTATCTGCGAAGGACTCCTTGGCTTGGACATAAGCCCCAGTATTAGCCAGAGTGGCATTTAAAAAATGAATAATTACCAAGAGGACACCACGACATACACATTCTGGACAGGCACCTATGGCTGGGATTCCAAGCTTAATTAAAGAGAATACTTTGCACTTCTACAGAGTTTTCTCCTGTAGAACATCAAAGCACTTTATGAACAACTGAGTAGTCGTCTTACCCCTCCCGAGGGAGAGATTTTCCTCTCTCCTTCTAACAGATCAGGCGATTAAGGCAAAGGAGTGACTTGCCCAAAGCGTCTCTGCCAGCCACTTGCAAAGGTGGGGGGTTTGACTACCCTAGTCCCATACACGCACATCACCGCCTCTTCAAAAGGAGTTATGCTGCACAAAGAACGAGAGGACCAGGGCCCAGGAATCCTTCCTGACACCCAGTTCCCTGTTTTAGTTACACTCTAAAGTTCTCATCCAACAGCTGCACATAAAACCCAGCAGCACCTTCCAGGTGCCCACTCCCAGAAACCAGGAGTTCATCCCTGCTACCAGCTTCCACCGCCCTAAGCACTACACAATGCTCCCCTCCCGCCTTTGGGCGGCAAGCCGGTATTGCAAACAAGTGCGAAGACGTGGCAGGAAAGGGTTCTCTCCACTCACAAATGTACTAAGCCATTTCTGTGCTGTTATAGGATCTTACCTCCTTCCTCCACTTGAGCTCACAGAACACCCGCTCAAAGCACTCGTGCATGTAGTTGAACTGCAAAGACAAAGCAGCCTTCTCTCAGGTTGACATAATACACAATAGTGCTGCACTGCCCTGAGACAACAGTCCATTCGCGAGCAGGGCTGGAGTAAGAAGCTGTCCACTCAGCTTACATGTACAGCAGGGGAAGGCAGAGGTACCAGCTCCATCTACCAAGAACTCACTGTACTTCTGGCTCCCCCTAGTGGCTGTCTGGTCCCACAGCGCAAGGAAAAGTTGACAGTGAAATCAAACAGATCAGAGCAAAGAGAATTTTACACCTGTTTCGAAAAAGTAGGACAGTCCCTCTCCTTAGAGGATTTGCAGGTAACAAGGTCACTCACATACGGGGTGAAGATTTTAACCCATCGAGGTTTCTTCTCTCCTCGTGCGTATTCAAAACAGAACGCCATCCCCTCTTCGTCTGTGTCCCACCGCTGCATCTCGTCCCACTCAAATGCTATTACCTGGTTCTAAACAGAAGGAAAGATCAGGGTCCGGGGGGGGGCCATGCTCCAGTCGGGAGGATCTTGCCTAAGGCCAATTCAGGAGACAAGCTAGCTTCTGAAATGTGGCAGAGCAGACCTGAACATGGGAGGACGGGGTAAGGGGAGATGGAGGGCAGAGTGCAGGGGAAGAGATGGAAAAACAAGGGTGTCACAGGAAGGGGAAGTGGGGATGCAGAGAGGTTCTACTAATGCTGCAAAGTGTGCTATGGGGATCCCACAGAGCAGCAGCCCCTGTCATCTTCCGGCAGCTGCAGCACCCCAAGAATGAAGAATCTGTATTCTGCCTCTCCCTGCAGCAAAGCTGGCCATACCCATGAGTAGTTTACCTCTAGCTGACCCTCTTCTGTGCAGGCATGGAGTTTAAAGTGCTTGATGCTGATGGCTGTAATCACATGACCCTTTCGCCGGGAGTCGCAGGAGCAGTGGGGGAAGATGATCTCATTGTAACCCTCACATGTCCGCAGCATGTTTAGATACTGCAGAAAAGCAAGAAAGCAATGTGTTGGCATATTTAACAAGTAACAGGCAACAATCCCCCACAGCCCAACCTGCTGCCACCCTCTCCGTGCTCAGCAGCCCCTCAGGGCACTCGCAGCTGGGGGAGACATCCCTGCTTTTAACAGACTACTTTCATGAAATCCTACACCAATGCAATATGCACGCCATCACATTCAGTCCATTGCCAAGAAGCTGGCTGAGGTTTTTTTGAGCTGAGTTCCTATATCCTTGAGCATCAAGTCCACAAATCAGCAGTGGACAACGTCAGGCTTGTGGGCTGCATGTGGCCCATTGGGGTTCTGTGTGTGGCCTACAAGACATTTTGTTCACAGCTGCCCATGTGCAGGGCTGCCAGATTCTGCTGGTTTTTGTCCATGTAGGTTTTTTTTTTTCCTACCAGTATTACACAAGTGACACGCACTTAAAGCCAGGGCACATGAAATGAGGTGAGTGCTGACTACACATTGTGACAGCCACGCGCACCCTCTGCATCCAATCAAAGCACTGCTACCGTTCAGTCGGCACACCCTGCAAATTCTACATAAGCCAGTGCATTTAAAGAAAGTATCCTCTCCTGGAAGGCGGCCTCGGTTACAACAATCTTCCAACCCACCGAGATGCAGGGTGTAGTTGCACACACACAAGGGCTTTTGCTCTGTGTGTGGGCGTGCATTCGGTGGGGGATGCAGAGGAGACGAGAGTAACTGCACCTCTAAGTGGTATTTCTGTTGTGCAGAAGTTTTAAGTGTAGACTTGACCTCAATGAGGTGCTATAAAATTCACAAGTAAATGCTCTATAAAAAGCCGGCTGAGCTGGAATCACTAGCTAACACAGCTCAGCTGAACTGGAAATCCTATGGATTTTATTTTAAAATGTAGCCAGAAATGGTCAAGCCTTCAGTCCAAGATAACCCTGAGCCTGGATCTCATTCAAGCCATCTTCATTTAGTCCACCAATGGGCTCTGTTGCTTATGCTGTCACATTTCCCAAAATCCCCTGCTGAATTTTATCTAGTTCTGTCGTCCGTCAGGGATGACTAGAGTGAGACAGAGCTTAAAATCAACACACTGTGCTCAAGTATTGCAGAACAACTGAAACAAACTCAAAATCGAAACCAGGAACTTGGGGCCTAAAATGGGAGGGAGGAAAAAGTTACAAAAGAGTGAATTAAGCCCAGAGCGTCAGCCTGAATTTTCAGATTTAATGCTGAATCTCTTTGTTATGGGTTCAAATTCACAAAATTAAACACACTGTCAAGTTGTTTCAGGCTTGCCCTTCAAAGTTTGTATTAAAAGGGTTTTAGCAATAACTATTATGGAAATATTTACAAGAGACTTTTCTTACTTTAATAAACTCTTTTTAAAAAGTATAATAATTCCCCTGTAGTGCTGGGAACCCAAACACAGCAGCCTTGCGATAAAGCAGGAGAATCAGAAAAGGAAACTGATTAGCAAAAGAATGGGAAACTGACAGTCAATTTCAATGAAAGTTGAGTAAGATGCACATAGCAATCAATTAGATTTCAGATCATCAATTGCACGTTAAATAGCACTTTTGAACTTCATAGCACCTCACTGAGGACAAATCTACACAGAAAACTTCTGCACTATAGAAATACCAGTTAGAGGTGCAATTATTCATTTTCCTGGCAAAAGCCTTTGTGTATATGCAGCTATGCCACATAAAAGTACTTTTATTGATTCTAGGTATTTTGATCAGGGAACTGGTATAAGCCTGCATCGGCTGTATCCCTGGGGGTGCTGCCAGTCTAGCTATAACAGCAAACTTTGTCCAGTATGGGCTAGGTCATGGTGTAAGTTGGCGCACACTCACTATACAGATGGGGAAAACAAAGTGTCACGTGATTTCCCCAAGGGTATAAAGGGAGTCAGAGACAGAGCAAAGAACCCAGGGGGCCTTAATTTCTCCTAACTTTAAATCTAAGTGTTTTCTGTTTAGATTTAAGATTTTGCACGTCTTCCAGGGAGTCTGAACAGCTCCTAGCACAATGGAGCCCTAGTGACACCTGGGACCTGTAGACTTCATTGCAGCAGCACAGGGGAAGAGTTCCAATTCTATTGCCTTGACAGTGGCTCGTTAATGCTATTTATGATGTTTGCAGGAATTGAGAAGACACTGATAAAGCAAACCATGAAAGAATGATCGGGCTCAATGCTTATTGGAATGTCCCACCAGCTTGGCAGTGAAGCGAACAGGTGCTTAATATTCACTGCGGTAAGCAAATACATGGATTAGAGAGTGATTAAAATGCAGATTCAGCTTAGGCACCACAGCCTCTCAGGTGACCTGTTTGAGATCTGTACAGAGGCATTTCAAGTTCTGAGAGCAATGATCTGTGACAGCTGTTACAGTCTACAAGGGTCAACAGGGCCCCCATTAGCAGAAGCAAAGTAAGAGCTGACAAGGACTAACTGGGGAAAGGGTTTCAAATCTGGAGGTCACTGACACCAAAGACCATTCATTTTCAGGAGGCACCAATGCCTGAGGGTGTGGGCATCCACCAAAAGGTGGCCAGGAAAATAAAACCTGAAAGGATGGCAGCTCAGTCATCAACGGCAGCAAGAGGCCTCATGGTTATTTCCAGAGCAAATCAGTAAGTTATTCCATTTGCAAGTCCAATGATTCGCCTGACCTCCAAGCTACGTTCCCTGCCTCTGACAGCCTCAGCAAGAACAGGGAGGCAGGGACTGGAGCTCAGCTGAGCTCAGCTTAGCTCTCAGTCTGGTGATGTGCAAGACAGGACAACACTCAGCTTGCTTGTCTGTAGTCTTGCTGGCACAGACGCAGAAGCCAGAGATATGTAAATCAAGTTACACTAGCACCGCAAGCATTAGGTGTGTTGGCAGTGGGGTTTTATAACCTGCCCCTGAACATCTGGTACAGGCTGAATAGTAACAGAGAGAGAGCCATGCTAGTCTGAAGAAGTGGGTCTGTCCCACAAAAGCTCATCACCTAATAAATTATTTTGTTAATCTGGTTCAGGAGACAGGCGGCGCTGCACACCATAGCGACAATTCCTGTTCTCAGAACACACCAGGATGGACACGGCCTTTGCCCATCAAATACAGAACAGGCAGAAGAGAGACTATAAAAAGGATCTCCAACTGGATGAATAATATATAAAAACAAAGAAAAAAACAAAAACAAAAAAAACCTCTCTGTGCTATAGATTCACCTGCTCAATATTTTCTAAACAAGAACTGAGTCCTGCCCCAGTGGCACACACCACACAAGGCAAGGAATTTGACTCAATGCCACACATGATCAGGCATAGGGATATTAGCTCATATAGACTAAGGCCAGGTCAACACTAGACATTAAAGTCTTTGGAGATACGTAATTCTCTAGCAATTGCATAGCTAGAACTGACTTACCTACAGTCGATTTACCTGGCCATTCTCACAGACGGAGGTCAGCCTTCCATCCTCCTCATGATATTGAGGAGTACAGGGGTTGACTGTCGATCCCTGACAGTTTGATTTTGCGTGTCCCTACTAAGTGTGTGAAATCAAACCCCATAAGAAGCAAACAGGATGTTAGGAATAATTAAAAAAGAAAAATAAGATGAAGAATATCTTACTTCCCCTATGTAAAACTATGGTACGCCCACATCTTGAGTACTGCGTGCAGATGTGGTCTCCTCACCTCAAAAAAGATATATTGGCATTAGAAAAGGTTCAAAAAAGGGCAACTAAAATGCTTAAGGGTTTGGAACGGGTCCCATATGAAGAGAGGCTAGAGAGACTGAGACTTTTCAGTCTAGAAAAGAGGAGACCGAGGGGAGATATGATAGAGATATACGAAATCATGAATGGGGTGGAGAAAGTGAATACAGAAAAGTTATTTACTTGTTCCCATAATATAAAGAACTAGAGGACACCAAATGAAACTAATGGGTAGCAGGCTCAAAACTAACAAAAGAAATTTTTTCTTCACACAGCGCACAGTCAACCTGTGGAACTCCTTACCAGAGGATGCCGTGAAGGCCAGGACTCTAACAGAGTTTAAAAAAGAGCTCGATAAATGTTTGGAGGTTAGGTCCATAGATGGCTATTAGCAAGGGGTAAGCTATGGTGCCTAGCCTTTTGTCGAAGGCAGGAGATGGATGGCAGGAGACAAATCGCTTGATCATTGTCTTCGGTTCACCTCCTCTGGGGCACCTGGCATTGGCTACTGTCGGCAGACAGGATACTGGGCTAGATGGACCTTTGGTCTGACCCAGTATGGCCATTCTTATGTTAACCCTGACCAGGTTGAACTTCCACGTAGTGAAGACATAGCCTCACTCACAGTGTCTGGGAATGGTGTCTTACCAGTTAGCACCATGATAGCCTAAGCCTGGTACAGCAACCTGGCATTTCCTTGCGTGTTCAACCAGTGCACGTCCACACATGCCTACGGTGCTCTTCTGAACACAACTTCCTTCGGAAAGTGGTGCTTTTGTGGCTTCACTGCTGACTGGAATGGTACAATACAGAGCTAATGCACCTGGCTTCACCTACCAGAGGAAAGAGCCATTGCCAAGTAACAAGAGAACAACAAACTTACCATAACCATCTTCCTCTGCTCCGACAGCTTCTGCAACTGGTAAGACTTCTCCTCTGCTTTGATGCAACCTCTCTTCACATCATCCACAGCCTAAATGAAAAAAGACGAAAGCAAACTGAATAGAGTTGCACCTGCATCTGACGAAGTGGGTCTTTGCCCATGAAAGTTTATGCTCATACATTTCTGTTAGTCTATAAGGTACCACAGGACCACTCGTTGCTTTTGCAGATCCAGACTAACACAGCTCCCCCTCTGATACTTGAATAGAGTTGAATCTTCAAGAGACAATTAAGGGCTCTCTTCACTGTAGGTACTGTATGCAGTACTTTTACCTGGCACTCCTGCAGAACTGCCCTGAGCTGTACAAATATGTATTTCATGCACAGCACCCTCAGGCAGCTGGGGACAAACTGGTTTTATGAAGGAGTAAATGAAGGGAAACAGGTGAAGGGTCTTGCAAAGATATAAAGGGCAGTGAGGGCAGAAACAAGAACTCAAGGGTCCTAGAATTAAGAGCAGAAGACTGGACTCCTGAGTTCCTCTGTTTGCTCTCTGAGGGCCTGGGCCAGTGATGGGAAGCAGCTGGATTCTATGGTCTGTTTCAGATTTCTGCCATGGAGTCATTTAGCAACAGCAGGCATATCACTCAACCACCTATTTCCACTTCTTTACACAACAACATACAGGGGTCAGCAATCCCCAGCACAGCTGCCAAGAGTGGCCCACAAGCCGATTTTCATCAGCATATGAGGTGGGAGATCAGTCCTGTCCCTCCTCCCCTATGCAGCCTGGAGCTTGCTCAAAGCCAGACTACCTGTGGATTAACAAAAGACCAGCTAATGCTACCAACCACCACCTAAACGGTACAGTGCTAGATCTTAACATATTTATTAATTAAGCTGTTGTAAGTAGGACTATTAGGGACTTAAAAGTATCACCAGCATTCAGACTATATACAGAGGTCAAAAGGTCAAATTTTGGCACTCTGACTCGGAAAGGTTGCTGCCCCCTGGCGTCATACATAGGACTGGCCCAAGCTCCTGGTGGTGCTGAAGTATGCAAGATCCTGAAATTCAGACTAGCTTAGGGCAGCCAATGCTTAGCTATGGCAATATGAGTTTCAATGGCTTGTGAGCAAGTCAGGTCAGCATCCCGAGGCCAGAAATTTACAGGTTCCTACCTGGTGGAAGAAGTAGGTAACGGCAAGGTCATTGTCATTCAGAAGAGCTTCCTCTTCCGTAGTGAAGAGCCACTTCCTGATGGTCAGACATGTCCCCGGCACAGCCGAAGTGTAGTTCTGTACATAGAGTTTGTGTGGGAATTCATTGGGCGCCAGTTTACGCACTGCAAGATGTATTGGAAGAGCAGGATGAGCTCTTTCTGATCTGTGTCCACACAGCACACAGCATGATGGGTTGCTGGCCCATGACTGGGGCATCTAGGCCCTACCATAACACAACTAAATAACTGATCACCAGAGAATTTCCATCGCTGCCACTAACAATGTGAAGCCAAGGAAGCGAGCAAGTCTCTTGACAGCTGATGGGAGTAAGTCCCCAGTTCTGCTCCTTCCAAGGCCCTTTCCAACACCTGCCTTCAAAATGTCAGAGCTTTACTAGGCTAGTCCTGTGCAGCCTCAGGTCAACACAGCCATCAGAAATGTGTATTAAATCAGAATCCCCTTGCTTGCCCCACTGGCTAGGAAACACTGCTCCCCAGGTGCTGTACCTGAACGCTGCTCCCCAGGTGCTATCCCTCAAACAGCTGTGTTATGCAAGACAGCGGCTAAAACCAAGCAGCCAAAGTCATATTTGTCAGACTGTCGCAGTTTATTTTCAGTGTTTGTGAAGAACACAGGGCCATGTCCCGCGTATGCTGTAGATTTTGGATCTCTGGCCTGGGCATCAGATATTCAAGCTGCCGGAGAAAACACTGCAGATAAGTCTTGCTTTGGCCTATGGGAACGTGTAATGTGGATGCTAACGAGACTAGGAGTCTTACAAGCTATTGTCGAGCACTTCAGAACAGCAAAACACATTTTCATGCATGTTCCCCAGCTGCAAGGATTCTCCCAAACGACAGGGGTATCTCACACAATTGCTGGGCAGCCTGCCATCAGAACCAGAACAAAGACTCGTGCAGTGGTCAGCACCGAAGGAGCTGCCTTCAGGCTATTTAGTATCAGCTCTGGATGGCTGGTACAACAGACAGCATACCTTTGTTGTGAGCCTGATGTACTGAAAAACTGCCTAACCAAACAACGAAGGAGAAAAAACACACTGTGAGCCAGTATGATCCACCTGAGTGATTTTCCAGCCCTGCATTCAGGTCCTTGCACTGTCACACCTGCAGCTCAATTCTTTGCAGGGAAACTAAATGGAGTGGATCCAGTACATAAAGAACTATGACTATTTAGAGGTTGAGGCGTAGCACCTGGGGAGCTATATCCTCTGGGGAGCAGTGTTCCCCAGACAGTGGGGCAAGCAAGGGGATTCTGGTTTCATACAATTCCTCTGAAGGCTGGTGTTGTAAAAGGTCTTGGAACAGACAGCCAGAGTGGTAACTAGAGCATTTACTTCCCAAAAGTTTGAGAAGCATGGCCCTTGTCAAAATAAGCACTAATTAATAATAATTATTTAGGATGACCACATTGCCCTAGGGCAAATATGGGACACCAGCCTCCAGGGATGGGGGGCTGCTGTCCCATGTCAGCGCTCCTTGGCAATGGGGCCTGCTGGGTGAGGCCCTGGGGATGGGGGTTCCACAGCCTCCAGGTGGTGGGGAGGCAGGGAACAGGGCAGCTGCCCCATGGCGGAGCTCACCAGCAGCGGGTGTTACCATCACGGGGTCTTGGGCAACGGGGCAGCCACCTTGTGGAGGAGCTCCTTGGCAGCATGAGCTTCTGCCTGGGGTGCTGGGGAATTGGGCAGTGGAGGCTGCTGCTGTGAGACAGCAGGTGGTAGGGAGCCCCCAAAATATTGGACAATTTGCTCATTTTCTTAAAAAAGTCGGGACACCTGTGAGACAATTTAAATAAGGGGAAAAACTGGATGGATGGTCGCCTTATAATTATTATTACAATCAGGCAGCGTGAATATTACCCATGTGATGCTCTGCCAATATACCAGAGTTCTGAACTCCAGCAGCTTGGACATTCCTACCTGAGCTCCCTACACAGCTCTGCCAAAAACTTTCAATCTTGTCCTGCTGCACACTCTTCTATCCCAACCCTATGCTCTCTGCACACAGATCTGCCGACGCCCTGGGATCCTGCCCTGGCAACTCAATGCCATGTATCTCTGATAAATCAGCTGTCAACTCAGTGGCATCAAGTGGTAATTTTGTGAGAGAGGCAGCTTCCCGGGAGACACGGGTGAACCATTAAACTTTGATGAGCCAGGATTAAGACCTGCATGCCAATCGAGTCAGCTCTTTCAGGGATATTTTAGAAGTGCTTTATTTAAAAATCTAAAAATGCCTCTGCAAGCCAAGCCAGCCACGTCTTCCAAAGCAACAGCCAGTGGGAACAGTTTGTACTACCTCTGCCTATACTGCACAATTAGCAGAGCAGCAGGAAGATTTAGGACACACCTTCAGCTATATAAGAAAGTCATTAACCTACAAATTGTGGGAACACAGCAAAGAATCGGGACCCCCTTGGCTCAAAGCCTAGCACATAAAATCTAATCGCGCTCACCCCGCAAGAGAACGTAAGTTACTGGGACTTCCTTCCACTTCAGAAAATCCAGCCTGAAACTAGGTGAAAGCACTGCTGCCTGTGACCTGAAAAATCACAGGTAAAACCAGTATCCTTTCGCTGACAGGGTTGGCGTCCACTAAACCCCCAGAGATTCCCACTACTAAGCCTCAAATGCCATCAGAGTTCTCAGCCCTTGTTCCTGATGCGCAATATAAAAAAAATTCTTAAGCACGCTGCAGTCCTTAAAACTAAAACATGCTTGTATTTCTCTCGGTTCTGTCTCCTTGAACTGTTTAAAAGAGGAAGTCAAGCATTAGCAGAAGCAAAAACTATCAAACTGGGAGGGTGCCTCATAATCCAAGTCTCCAACACCTAGAAAACTTGTCCTGGGGGTACCAGATTCTGAGAATCAATCAGAGCTGAACGAGGATGCCAGCCAGCCCTGCAGCTGCAGAACTTTTGGTTGGGTCAGGAGACTTACCAAAGGAGTGATTGATTACTTCAAACAAGGCAAAGTAGTTTGCTGTAGTGCTGTCCATCCCTACTTTAGCAGCCACAGCCTAAAGGGCAATCAAAAAGAAAAACAGGGTCAGCAAAATAGCATTCAGCACTCTTCCTACCTTCTTCTGAGGCAGGCCTGGCCTAGCCTCATGTAGATTATTTACAAGTCACTGCTCACATCTATTAGTCACCAAGGACAGCTTTAACACTCTTCCTGTTCAGTCACACTTTTTATTTAACTAAGGCCTAGAGTCTCTCACTCTTTCCTCCTGTAAACTGCTCCAGATTTCAGGCACTGCCACAGCTGACAATTAGGTCATCTTTTCTTCCGAAGCATCAAGTTTCAGTTCCTAATACACCAGGCAGACACCTCCCCCTTCCCTTAGGAGTTTTTCCTGCAATACTTCAGCCCTGCATGCTGATAACAGAGTTCTGCTTAAGACAGACCTTGATACAAGCAATTCAATAGACTTTGCCCTAAATGCATCAATATACGCCAAGTTTGACCAGACAAGCACAGATTGCATAAATCTAGAACTCCCAAGATTTTGCTGTCATGCAGGTCCTTTGGCTCTGTTACGTATAACACCACCTTCCTTTGTTTGGGTTTCCTCCCAAACCTGTATCCCACCCCATTAATCCTCTTCCAGCTACCATCCTCAGTTACAGCAGTATTAGATGCATTTTATTAACCTACTTTAAATCAGGTCCACTGGCAGCAGCACCATGCTCTAGGTATACTCAGGCAGCAATAAGCCAGTTAAAAATCAATATGGCGTGGGACGCTGCAGTGACTTCAGTGGGAGTTGAGAGGGGTCAGGACAAACGTTCTCTCCAATTTTTTCCATCAATGGGCAGAATAAATATTATGTGCCTCATGGGATGCACAGATGTGAACTACCAACAGAAACACTCACTGCCGGCTGTGGGTGCTCTGCTAATCAGCTGGACATCATCTGAATCCTTCCTGTGCGTGCTGCTCAAGCGCTCAATTTACAGGGAACACTGGTCAGGACCTCTCCGGAGTCAGGCCTTAAACCTACTAATCCAGCAAAATAAAACAGCTAAACACTAACCCCACACTCCGGATCTTCCCAATGTGGGCAGTTCCTATTAAGATTCAAGCCACTGACCCAGTAGAATCCCACACTGGGGTTTGCAAGACCTATCTCATTGCCTGCAGACAGCTAACTCTCTACAGCCGTAAGACAGAACCTATCTAGTAACTGAGAAATCCAGCTTCAGCCTTTAAGATGCTATCAATGAAAAGTAACAGAACAGCAACTCTGCCCCAGTAGGAGAAATCACCAAAGAAGATGCTATTGCACTAAGATCTAAGGTTGGATTTCTCCCGCTCTCACTTCTCTGTTGCATTATGGCAGGAACAGTTCTACTAGATCCCACTCACCATGCAGAGCAGCAGTGGGAACTGTCTCTCTGTGTACGCAGGGTCTTGCTTCAAGTTTGGCCCACATTAATCTATTTTAGACAGTTGGAAAGCTTCATGCAAATATGCACCTTACCTGATACACTTGGTCTGTAGTGCTGTTCTTTTTGACCCTGACTGTCACTGTTGTTGTGTCTGGTAGTGCTACTCTTAGCTCCACATCTGACACACCATTGTAATTCTGGAAAAGAGAAGAGAACATGTAATCCAGAGTCCTTTCTTCCCATCACGTAACAGAGCACCCAACCAGGAGTCACTAGATTAGCAGTCTGGGTACCGCAGGAGATACAGTCCGAAAGAGGAGTTATTTTACCCCAGAAAAGTCATCTAGAAGTGGCATTGCACATATGCACTCCATGAGTTTAAATCAAGTTGGCTAAGTTTATAAAATTTATCTATTTATTTAATTTATTTATTTATAAACAGCCAGGCCTGCAAACTCACACTGGGATCTGAGAATTAAAACAGGCTCTGGTTCGCCCATGGCTATCAGTACCTATTTTATCTGGCTCCCATTACTCTAGGATCTGAGCCTCACCAAAGAGCAACCTGTTATCCTCACAACAGCCCTGAGAGGCAGGGCAGGACTATTACCTCCACTGTACAGAACTGAGGCCTAGAGACAAAGTACTTTACTCAAGATCCCATGCAGGAAGTCTACTGTGGAGCAGGGAATTGAAGCAGTCTCCCAAACCTAGGGCTACTGCTCTAGCCACAGGCTCATCATAATTCCTCTCTAAGGATTCTGTAGACCAGTTCTGGCCTGTGCACATAGATGTAACTGACAAGAAAGTATGGAACTACAAATGGAACTTGATTAACCATTCTATTGAGGCCGCATGAGCCAGAACAAACCCCAGCTCTCTCTCTCGTTGCTCAGTGGAGTCAGAAGGGTTCAATCATCACTGTGAGTCAATACAGATTTGCTGAACAGGAAGAGGTCATTTTTACATAGTCAATTTTCTGAACAAAATCACATTTCAAAATGAATCCTTTACAAGCCCCAGAAGCTGATTTCTGATTGCAACAGAGGCAGCTTTCGGAAAACAGGAAGATGTGTGTCCAGTTGCTTCACAAAACAGTAGCATAAGTGAACCTTTTCAGGTCATAAGAAGGGAGGATTTTCCACTTGCCTGAATCACTGCATTTTAAGTTTGCCAGTGAAGGAAGAGAATGAAAGGAAGGGAAAATAGCAACTCACAATTGCTGCCTTGCAATCAGAATTAAATTATTCAGAGATAAAATATTAATGTTTATTACGCCCATTGCCTTGGCTCCCAACGGCTGCAGCATAAAGTATGAGTAACTTGCAAATGCAAATCAGGCTACACAGGGCCTACACCAAAGCCCGTACTGCTGTAAGATGCAACATTAAACACAAGTAGCCATCAGCAAACCAAAACAATGGATTTTATATTGGACTCTATAGCTTGCCACAGGGCCAAGGCAAGAGCCCACCATTGAGAGAGTTTGCTTGCTTGTTTGTAAAGCTCTGAATTCCAGGAACTGATAAGGGCAGTGAAGGTGTTCTTCATTGCAGAGCTGTATCAACAGCAGAGGAAGGGCTTGTCAATACAACAGGGATGATCAACCTGCTCAGGGTCGATCCTGCAGAGTTCGATTTTGTGCGGCTGGTAGAGACACATGAAATCGATCTGGAGTTGGCAGTCAACCTCCCTCTATGTGGATGGCCAGGTGAGTTCGATTCTAGCCACACAACTGCCACAGCTAGAATTGCATATCTGCAATCAACTAACCTGCCTAGCATAGACCAAGCCAGAAATATCAGAAGCATATGGCAATCTCTGACAAGTCTTTTGAGCCCATTATGATGGTTCCTCGCTTTCTAGGATAACAGATACATCAGGCTATTCCTTTATTGTCCCAGTTTTCCTTGTGTACCTGGACAACAACAAATAGCTAAGCAAACCAACGTAGCTGTTCTCTTTGGCCATACTTTACTTAGGAGTTTAGTTTGTTACAACCTATGGGTTGAATGTAGCTTGAAGAAAAGCAGAACCCGATTATCACTCCAGAGTAGTCTTCAGCCTCCTCACTTACTTCATCCGATTCCGATAAGAACTCCTGCATGATGTCGCTCTCCCCAATGACTCGAATCGAGCACACTGCAGGACCAAGAAAATGCTGTGTTAGTGGCTCAGGCTTGGAAATGGTTACAAGAGCCTTCACTCCAGGGGCTTGGCTCGAAGGGAAACTAGGGGAAGGGAAAATAACTTGCAGTCACTGTTCGGTGGCTTGCATGAAATGAAATGGTAACTAAGTCCAGTCCCTTAAGGAAAATGTCCATAACACTAATACTCCTGACTTATTCCTTTCCTGAAAGACTTAATAGGACCCAATGGGCCACGGAAGGTGGAGCTGAACTATATCAGCCATGCGTAGGAGAAGCTCGCTGTGCTAATATCAGTGCTGTGCCCACTGTAGGAAGAGAATCCTATCTCCCCAACCTGGCACCTGACACAAGCACTCGCACACACGGTCCATCTCACCCAGCAGCCGCCAATCCCTACTGCTTCAAGGCAAACAAAGTATGGGCTATAAGATGGGGTGAAAAGTCCTTCCCACAGATTCCCATTTACCATGCCTTGATCAGCACACAGGGGGCATGGTCTCTTACTAGGAAGGCTTATAGGATCCACAGATGAAGGAGGGAAGTTGCAGGCAGCTTTGCTGCCCAAATGGCATAAGCAACTGAAGCCACGGCAGACTCCAGGCACTAAACAATGGAAGATTAAGTAGAGGCACGCTACTGTCCTCAAACAGTGGTTCCCAACCTTTTCACTGGTGCGGACCCCCCCGCAACGACACCCCCAAGCCATTCGCGGACCCCCATCAAAGCCAATTCTATTTTCTACGATCATTTTTATTTTTCTTTTAATTTTGTTAGCAGACCCCCTGCAAAATCCTTGCCGACACCAGGTTGGGAACCACTGCTCTAACACATACAGCAGTGGCGAGACCAAGTTACCATACTCTGTCTGGGATTCCTTAAGAAAAAGATCACCAGAGCCACTCTTTCCACAGTAAGAAGCTTCCCCGATCTCCCTCATATCTCCACTCTACCCAGCAACTTTGCATATACAACAGTATAAATAATGGTCCATTATGCATTAACTACTATGTTTTGTTGCACTAAGTGCTCTGCAAGCCAAGAACATATGCAACATAAAAAACAAACTTCACTTGACTTTACTGCACTGTTTCATCTGAAAGAAAAAAAAAAAAAAAATCAAACCTGGTTTCAAATGAGATTCTTTCCCTTGTTGGTAAGGTTTTACCACCATCCTGGTAAGACAGGGGTGGGGAACTTTTCTGTTCAAAGGACACAGACCCAAAGAAAAATCATTCAGAGGTTATACATCTTGGCTACTTCTACACTAGCCCCTTCTCTTCGAAAGGGGCATGGTAATGAGCGAGGGCAGAAGATGCTAATGAGGTGCTGCTATGAATGTGCAGCACCTCATTAGCATAATGGTGGCCACAGCAATTTGAAAGTGCTGCTTTTGAATCGCACACCACCCATGTAAATGGGGCCTTTCGAAAGCCCCTTATTTCTAAAGCCAAACAGGAATAAGGGGCTTTTGAAGGTTGGGGGGTCCTTTCAAAAGGCCCCCATCTACACAGGTGGTGCATGATTCAAAAGCGGCACTTTTGAATTGCCATGGCTGCCATTACACTAATGAGGTGCTGCATATTCATTAGCATCTTCCAATCTCTCTCACTACCACTTTTGATACAAAGGTGCTAGTGCAGACATAGCCCTTGAGAAGGAAAAATCCACCTCACTGGCCCCAAGCCTCACTGCAGACTAGGTCAAGGAAAGCTGGGTTCCCTGCCTCAGTCATAAGACTATTTTTTGCCTGCTTTGAAGTCGCCAATGGATACCTAGCACTGGGCTTCTGTTTCTAGCCCAGGTGGCCCTGTTACCTTTCTCTAGGTACTCCTCGAGCCCTCGGCGTCTGGCGTCCAACTGCTGCTCTGATAAAGAGAAAGGCCATTTCCCCGGCAGGCGTGGAAAGGTGAAATTGGCAAATTCCCGCTTCATATTCTGGTGGAGGATGGCAAACTCCCGGTACCGCTTCGAACACAGCTGCCTGCCTGCCATGTAAACATTGTAAACCTAGCAGGATAGAGAGAAGAGAAGGAAAGGACAAAAAAGTTGTTCAAGGCAATGAAAACTTACCAAACGTAACACACAGTGCTGCCTTCCTGAGTCTGCAGACAGCCTGAAATTCGCTGAAAGTTGTGAACTACCTCAGTCATTTCAATGGGGGGCTGACTTTGAAACTTAGTGACGAGTGAAAAAAAACTACAAGAAATTCAAATAGTTCACCATGTCACAGCTGATTGTTTGGCCAGAGAAATGCACCAACTAACGATGCCAATCATTACTATTTGGCATAGTAAGAGAGGGGGTGAGGGGAAGCAAAACAGCTGGCATAAAACGGTTGACATTCAAGCTACCTTTCATCTCCAAAAAAACAGATAAATGCACCCTAACCCTCTTTCCAAACTCTCCACCCGCATTCAGCTTCCACCTTGACAAATCTACGATGAAGAAAGCGTGAAAACCTCACAAACTGAACCAACTGATTGGATCATTATTTTCATATCCAATAACTGCCCCCCCACACACACACACAATATACATTTAAAGCTATGGCTGAATTTCCAGTCTGCCACAGAATTCAAGACTTCATGACTTAATCCAGCTGTGCAGGGGAGAGTGGTTCAAATATTCTGGGAACACCCCATTGCTCCACTAGCTTCCATGCTGTACAGGTAGTACTGATTTCATCCCAAGGTCATTCAGGAAATGGGATTTGGCCTCTGTGCCCTGGTGGCGATTTGACATCACAAAGGAAAGGAAAACTGGTCTAGAATGAAGGAGGTCTTAGCCCACACGTCAGGGCAACTTTCAAAGATCTAACACCTACAGAAAATACTTTCACCATTCAAACATCAGCCAGATCCCAACTTCAAGGTCAATTAGTCCTACATGCTGTATGTAGCAATGTGTTTTGTTTTGTTTTAAACAAAGAGTATGTTAAGGCCAGAGATAAGTGAGGCAATTCAAAAATCAGCATTTCCACACAGACAGCATAAGTAAAAAAATGAAGCATACAACAGGCTCTCATCAATTTTGCAGACGTCTAGGCACTGCTAATATGTCCACAGTGACAAAGAGGGACTGAAAATGGGACACCGCCTTCATTAGCTTCATGGAAAGAAAGAGTGTGCTAAAAATATAAAACATGCTCACACCTTTTTGTTGGTGCGCAAGAGAAACTTGGGCAACAACCATCATTATCCAAAGTCACACATCAACTCCCCATTCGTTGCATTTCCAATGCTGAATGCACTGGCAGATCAGAGAAGCTAGAGTAATTCAAAAAGCAACACAAAAGACAACAGCAGCTCTGGGGAAACCAAAGAATTTCAAGTTCCACTTTGTTTCCAAAACCTGCACAGGGTGTGCTCTCAGAATTCGAATCAATTTGTTTTCAGCGTTACCCATATGAAGAGCTGACCTGTGACCTTCCAAAAGAGAGAGAGAGTTTCAAAGCACAACTCTTGCATTACTCACAAGCATATATCTCATCCTTCTGGCATCCCATGACATGAAGCTGGAGAACATCAGGAGAGGATGGAAACAAGGTGGTGAGTCCAATACTACCTGCCTTCTGTACAGCTGAGAACATACATTGGGACTGTCTAGTCATTTTAAGCAGCATTTCAGTCCAGTCTTATTACAGGCTTCCTAGAGCACTGAAACAGCTGCTGCAGCTTCTCTGCAAGATTTCTCCTCTTTACACTAAGACTCACATTTCTATCACTCCTTCATCTTGTCCTATACTTAGGTATTGAATTTAGCAATCTGCCTGGCACGTGTGTGGAGCCAAGAAGTGAAATAACAGGGGGTGCTAAAGGACAGGACTGTGATATGGGAAGCATGCACGTTCCCTGCTCAGGCAATATCTGGCCACTGCCCTGAATCTTTTATTGCCACATCAAGTTTTCTCCCTTTAAAAGCACATTTTATATGCCCTAGTTTACAAGCCTGACACTGGACTCTACCTTCTTGGTGATAAACCAAGTTCTAATCCTCACCTCCCCAGGAACACACAAGCTACTGTGTGTCTGCTGGGTTCCTGGAACAGTAACTCTGTGTCATGTTCTCCATGGGAAAATGCCTCCATTTTCTATGCTGTAAGGGAAAAAGTAGCAAACTGGGAACCTATTCGTCATCTGTCAGTCAGCTCCTCATGCTCCAAACTGGAGCTGCAGTGCACACAGATGAGACTGCTCTGGTTCAGCCAAGCTTTTAGTCTGGGCAAAGCAATTCAAAAACCAGCTGAGTTCCCTTTAAAAATCCTTTCGCCAGTGCACAACAGACTTGCATGCTTTCTCCACCCCACCCAAAAACAGCACCACATCAGACCCTGACCTCTCAGCTCCAGACCCTTGACAACCGTATGTCCAGTTGGAACAGCAGCTCCCTAGGGGTATGTCTTCACTACCGATAAGATTAACCCAGTCAGGGTTGATTTCACACACCTAGTAGGGTTCGAGCAAAGTTACATTATCTGGGATCAGCAGTCTGTTCCTGTACTCCTCATCCCTGTGAGGATTAAGGGAGGTCAATGGGAGTCTTTCTCCATTGACCTCCCTCTGTGAGGACAGCCAGGTAAGTTGATTCTACCTACATCACTGTCCTAGCTATAATTGCGTATCTACAAGTGACTTTAAGGTCCAGTGCAGACCTGGCTTAAGTGTAGGAGGTGAAGGGAAGGGTCTGGATAAAGCGATAAGACAAGGGCAATACCCGCAAAACACAGAAAGAAAACCAGTATTTGGGAAATAAATTGGGCCAATCTGCTTTTTATATCCTCTCTCCCCCACTCCAGGCCATGAATGATTAACCAGCTTTTTAAAAGACCCTCAACGTTTGAGCACTGGAAAGGACAGCTGCAAGAATTTTCACTCTAAGGCTGTCTATGGGCCAATCCCAGTAGCTGGCAACTGGTAACTGTCCTCTTGAGAATAAGTGCCTATTTGAGAGAAGAAAAATATTGCCCCTGGGCTTGGCTCCTGTCTCTCGTGGTCACTTGCTGAAAACCAAAGACCTGCTGGACTTTCTTCTTTTCTGCTTTAAGATTCTTTGCTCACTGTTCTCTTGTGATTCAAACCTAGCAGGTTATGTTCTCAAAGCACTCTTCGGCTAGACAAATCATCACTAAGGCTAACAGGACTATGGCCCCAGCAGATGGAGTACAGAACACACTGCAACAAGCTGACTACAGAGTTATTCAGGAAGCACAGAACACAACCAAAGGTGAGAAGCAAAAGGTCCTAGATGAGACCTGGCCTATTTATATCATCACTTGAACACTCTGCTTTGGGACCGATAAGCCATTAAGATAGGATTCTCAGTAGGAATTTGCCCTAAACCAGTCCACACTTTTAGGCCTTTCTCTGTATTGCTTTGCAAACATTATTGCATTTATAATAGATGCCTCACCTTTGATTCTGATAGGCTGGAGCCTTCTCAGCCATGCCTCAGGTGAATGTTGCAGGAGTAGTACCCATTCACATCTCCATTTGTTCGTACTTAAATCAGCAAAGATCTCTAACATCGAGCATATTCAAGCTCTCATGTGTGATCTGAAAGGGTGGCTCAAAAGTCACAGCGAGTTTGAGCCCACATCCTAGAAGCAGTCACTCCCTCTCACAATTCAGCAGCAACTGGAAGCGTGTTCAAAAGCAGGCAGGTACCCAAATAGCAGGTGGGACTGTGAACAAGGACTGAAGTCCGTCAGCAAAAGAAATGCTGCAGACCAAGATTGGCATGACTGTTGCAGGGGTGAATGCACAAAGCTTGTGGGTGCATTACTAGAACTGCAGGTGTTCTTGCAGGCAAGGATTGAAGCACATTGAAAAAGGTGCAGGGGTCCCCAGAGAGGGTACAGCAGAAAATGATGCAAGTGAGGACACACGTGCATTGGCAAAGTTCTGTGGGCTCTGAAGTGCTAACAGGAACGAAAATCTGCGTTAGTCATGTCTACAGACACAACTCAGACACACAGGGAACTGTGTCCGGAAAGATGGTGCCATTTTTACACCATCTCTGTCCTATGAGCGATCATAAACTGATTCCACCCCTCCCAGCTCTTACCGCTCTGTGGATGTGTAGTGAATAAGCCCCAACCTTCCTTTTGGAGTCAGTGGCATGTGCTCAGTTTGAAGCACAGAGAATGTCAGTGGGACAAGGTAGATGTAAATACATGCAGCCTCGCTGCCAGCAACAGCCAACCCCAGCCTTTTCGGGGGGGAGCGAGGGAGAAAGGAAACTGGACTGATTTTTCCCTCGAGTCAAAACAAGAACAACGACGCCTAAAGAAAGTTTAACAGCCACAATTAAGAGCTCATTCTGAGGTCCACAGCAATTAGATTATCTTTCAAAATTGAAATAATGGCAGGGAAGTAGGTCCCTGCCACCCACAATTCAAATTCGGCTTTTCCCTTGCTATCTCTCTGGAACAACGGAACCAGAATGGAAACGTGCAAAATAGCTAGTGCATTCTATTGCAAGCTGCTGCAGAGCTCGGTAAGCCATGATAAGCCAGAGTCAATCACAAGCCACAGAGGATGCAATGGCTTAGAGAGTAGTTTCAAGACACACCATGTTATTTGAAAGAATGAGCATCAGCTCCCCAGTGAATGCAGATGAGGAAGGTGGTACTTTCTACAGCTGATCCCTAGTGAGAACAGAAAGAGAAAGGAACACACACACACACACACACGTATGTGCAACACATACAGCTTTACAAACACAGCCCGCTTATTAGGAATGCTGAACATTCTAACAGCTCCCACTGAATTAAGTGGGAAGGGCAGATGCTCAGTGACTGTGAAACACAAGCCACCTTAATGCCTACATGTGAAATCTTCTGTCCTGTCTCTGTACAGTAACCAAGCATTGCTCAGACATGCAGCATATTCTTAAAAGGTAGCAGAGTGAAACTGACACTACCATTCCAGCTTCATTCTGTTGCATGGGAAGGTGCAGGGACACAAAATATGAGAGAAGAGTTTTTTCTCATTAAACAAATATATTCCTCAGGTATCTATCACACATGTCCTAGGCACAGAATATAAAACAGGATATAGATGCATATATGAGCTAATTGATGCCACTGAATAGAAAGTGTTACCAAACGCCACTTGTCACCATCTGGAACTCTCTACTCAGAGCTATCCCACTTGAAGGGGCTGGCTGGAAACTGACACAACCCAGGTCAGAAACAGAGTAAGTGTGGGCCAGTGTTAAGTAACATATCTTTGAAAATAATGAGCAGGTCCATCCCGATCCAAACAGGAATGTGTGTTGGCATCAAAAGACCACCATCACAGAGGGTACTAATTGCCTTTCTCACTGGCAGACACCATATGGGAGTAAAGGGACTGAATGAACCATGGAGGCCAAGGCCCCCATAGCCCTTGAGGAAGTTCCTCCATTATGATGAGGGTGGTGGGACTTGTATTACCGATGCTCTGTGAATCAGAGGCCTTCACACACAGGATTGTTAGTAACCCTTTACATGCACTAACATTAAAGGAAATAATGGGGAGGAGGGATAGCTAAGTGATTTGAGCATTGGCCTGGTAAACCCAGGGTTGTGAGCTCAGTTCCTTGAGGGAGCCATTTAGGGACCTGGGGCAAACAGAGTTGGGGGAGGGGGGAAAGAATGGTGCTTGGCCCTGCCAAGAGGGCAGGGGACTGCACTTGATGACCTCCTGAGGTCCCTTCCAGCTCTCTGAAATGTGTATCTCCATATATTTAATGAGAGTTGGAGTTCTAAGATATGATCAGTATTACAGCCTCTTTGGGGTTTGGGGAGAGGGTCTGGCAATCAGAACTCAAGGATCAGATTAAAAAGCACATCTTTCTAAGAAATGATGGTTTAGGACCTGATTGGCATGAAAACCAACCAATTCTGGACTCTACAAGGCATGACAAACCCAATACTAACCACAAACTTCTCGCCGTTCTGCTCCACGTGCTTATATGTGGGGATGGAGATGGGTACAGCTTGCTTTTCCGTGTAGTCATAGAACGACTGCCCCAAAGAGTCATCGCTGGGATCTAAGTTATCAGCTTCATGGGGAGGAACGGATAACACTGTCAGTATTAACTCCTTCTCGCCTGCTCGAATCAGGTCCACCACCTGCTTGTGGGTTGCCCCTTCTACATTCACACCATTCCTGGAAAGGAAACAAATAATATGGCCATAAATAAGGCAGGCATGCCTAAGAAGCCTTAAAACTAAGCCACGATCAGAACAAAAGCATGAAAACAAGGTGGCTCTTCTTAGCTGCTCCCCTTCAATAATTTTAGCTGAAGCTGCCTAACATGGCATCCGGTGACTCCCACCAGTTGTGAATTTGAGCCAATACCTATTCAGCTCCCAAAATGTAAGTTTTACAAAAAATGAAATAAGTAAAAAGGTTACAAACCTTCCTGATGAAAGGAACTGGCTTTAGTTTTATACCAGTGGAAACAGGGCTTTTTGCTGGAAAGCCAACCAGTGCTTTGTGACATGCCAGTGCAAGGGAATAGATCTGATCAGTAGCGACCGCTGAAATTTTCTTCAGCAGACAGCAAACATACCAAAAAATCTATTGTTCAGGGCACACAAAAAGGTAAGCAAATTCACATTAAATTCAGGTAGAATTTTAATGACATCTTTTCCACATGAAAAGCTGCATTAACTTAGAAATTTCACTAATGTTTTTCTTCTAAAAAAATATGGGGGAAACCTCAACCCTCACAAATGATTTAAAAAAAACAACTAACAAAAACATTGTGTTTGGGGTGGAAATAAAAGTTAATTTTTTTCATTTTGGTGAACAAGAAGCAAAACAAAACCTGTTATGGGTTCAACTGAACCAATTCTCTCTCTCTCTCTCTCTCTCTCTCACTCACTCACTCACAGTTGCTCAGCTCTACTGACTGGTTTACCTTCACTCTCTGACCTATGTATCCAAAAGAACAGTGCTTTATTTGTGCTGGTACTTAATGGTACTGAGTACTAGCACCTCAGCAGCCCCAGCTGTGGGACTGCCTGGGGAGCAGGTGCAGGGAGCCAGCTGAGTACCAGCCAAAGTGTAAGAGTCATTGATGATTTTAATTAATGATCAATTTTTGATACTATCATAGATAATGCAGTTAAGGCTCTTTTAAATCTCAATATTCTCTCTATAACTTTCAAAACAGGCTTTACATATGAGAACCACAATTCTTCACCTTCTGAAAAAGCTCATTGCTAGCTATGTCCCTGGCAGATGAACTTTCAGTTTACATCACTAATCCAAGGAGGTCCAAGATTAGGGAAGCAAAGGTTTAAAATGAATAATGCACATTGTTCCAGTCAGGCAAGGGGAAAACTGATTCTCCCACAACAAGAAGCAGGTTTAATAGATTTTAAACCTTGACAGGACCACCCTGATCATCTTGCTCACCTTCTGCACAACTCTGGCCAGAGAAATTCATCTACTGATTTCTGTATTTAGTCCAATAACGAGCAACTGAGTTAGAGCAAGTATTTAAAAAGGTTAGGAGCTAAGCCCAAAATGAAAGAGGGAAGGCTAGGAACTCTTGACACTAGGTGGTCTCTAAAACCAGGAAATGCTACTGCTCTCTCAAGAACAGTCATCGGACAGTTAACTCCTGCTGAAATTCTCTTCCTTGAATAGCCCAGGAGAAAGACGGACCAGGCCTAGTAACCAGTTTTTAAAGGCATTTGTTTTGTAGTCAAATCAAATCCACCCAAACATAGCTGCTTTTATTTTCTCTCCCAGTTCACCCGGGGGTGGTGTGGGGATCCTTCTCCCAGATAAGAACCAAACGTAGCAGCAAACTTCCATAAATGTTGTCCACGGCTTAGTGCGTCAGGGTTTGGTATCTGAAACATTCACTTGTATAAACAGTCCGAGCTGCATCCCTACTAATCTTGGAACGGGTCTGCAGCCTCTAAACAGAGTAAGTGTATGTCTGATCTGCAAGGACCAGTTTTTCTTCTCTTAACTATACAATTGGCTGCTCCAAAAATACACACTTAGAAGGGCATGAACACAGAACTAGACAGCTTAGTCTCCGGGTCACTGGTTCCAACCCAACTAGTGACCAAAACGAGAACTTCCTCCCCAGTACCACCCCAATTTTTCTTGTCACGCAGGAACTTCTGTGTCTTATCAGGCCCAGGCTGTCTTCATTAGGAGAATAGGTCTAATTTAGTACAGTCAAATTTATATCACCCAAATTTATAAAGTCAAAGGTGACTGTCCTGACTGGACACATGAAGTCAACAGCATGCATCCCCAGTAGCCAAGCTGCCTTTGACTGTGGGTAGCCATCCTACAGTCCCTGCCACCCCTTGCATTTTGGGTTACGCTCCCAGTGCCAAAATATTACAGCAGGCGGTGCTGGCACATGTCTTATCCTCCCACAATGCACTTATCTCCTCTTTCCTCCCAAGCCTGAACCCAAACTATACATACAAAAATGATGTGGACTAATGTAGCTATTACCACTCAAGAGAGATCTTGGACTCACTGTGAATAGTTCTCTGAAAACATCCACTCACTGGGCAGCAGCAGCAGCCAAAAAAGCAAACTATGTTAGGAATCATTAAAAAGGGGTAGAGAAAAAAAGAGACTGACTATCTTACTGCCTCTGTATACATCCCTGGTACGCCCACATCTTGAATACTATGTACAGATGTGGTCGCCCCATCTCAAAAAAAGAGACCTTGGCATTGGAAAAAATTCAGAAAAGGGCAACAAAAAAGATTAACAATTTGGAATGGGAGCCATATGAAGAGAGATTAAAAAGACTGGGACTTTTCATCTTGACAAAGAGGAGTCTAAGGAAGGATACAATAGAAGTCACTAAAATCATGGCAGGTGTGGAGAAAGTAAATAAGGAAAAGTTATTTACTTATTCCCATAACATAAGAACTACGGATCACCAAATGAAATTAATAGCTAGGTTTTTCAAACAAACAAAACGAAATATTTCTTCATGCCATGTGCACTGTCAACTGGGGAACTCCTTGCCAGAGGATGTTGTGAAGACCAGGACTTCAACCGAATTTTAAAAAGAAAAAAAAAAAAAAAAAAAAAGAAATTCACAGAGGATAGGTCCATCAACATCTATTAGCCAGGATGGGTAGGAATGGTGACCCCTAGCATTTATTTCTCAGAGGCTGGACCTGGGTGACAAGAGGGATCACTTGATGATTACCCGTTCTGTTCATTCCCTCTGAGGAAACCTGGCAATGGCCACTGTCAGAAAACAGGATACTGGGCTAGAGACCTCTGGTCTGACTCAGTGTGGCTGTTCCTATGTTTTTAAGCAACAGCAAACAATATTTTGGTGGACAACAAGACCACCTGCGGCAATTTACAGACTAACAGGTAATTTGGAGCATAAGCTTCCATGGGCAAAGACCTGCTTAGTCAGATGCATGAGTGGGAGGGAGGGTTTCAGAGGAGGGTGACTGAACAGACCTTGTCTACTCTGGCCCTACCCTTGACTGAAACTCCCCCACTCATGCATCTGACAAAGCAGGTCTTTGCCCATGAAAGCTTATGCTCCAAATTATCTGTTAGTCTATAAGGCGCCACAGGACTTCTTGCTGTTTTTGAAGATACAGACCAACTCGGCTACCTCTCTGAATCTTTTGGTGCATTCTTCCCCCTGGTTATCTGTGTAGACACCATAGCATAGCAAGTATGGACCCTGCTCAGCTGTGACAAGCACTGCAAACACCTCGCACATTAGGCCATGATTTCAACAGAGCCGAGCCAGGAGCACCAGAGCAAGGAAGAATGTGAGGAGGCCACAAACACAGACATGCAGGAACCCACTGAGTGGAGCAACCGATTTATGCTGGCAGTAGTCGATCCTGTTGATATAGCAATTCTAGCCCCATGAGCCAAGCACAGACTGATGGGACCACATAACTATACAGGTAAGGGATGATGACCAGTTCCTGCAAAACTTTTGCATGCATAAGACCACTTTTATGGAGATTGGGAATCCCTTTTCCCTGCCCTGAAGTGCAGCAATACAAGAATGAGACCCACTCTGACAGTTGAGAAGCAAATGGCTACACCCCATGGAAGCCTGCAACCCCAAATTGCTACCAGTCAGCTGGGAATCAATTTGGAATGGGTAAATCTACAGTGGGAGCTGCTGTGATCCAAGTAGTCAAGGCAACTAGAATCCTTCTGTGGGATGTCTGGGAAAGGTGCATGACGTAGGCATCCATAGGAACGCCCATCTCTTCAGAAAGCTTCAAGATGGAGCTGTCTTCCCAAACCAGAAAATTACCACTGACATTGAAATGCCAATAGTTCTCCTTGGAGACCTAGCCTACCCCTTGGTTCCAGGGGCTCATAAAACTGTACACAGGCAGCCTGGACCACTATAAGAACCAGTTCAACTACAGGTTGAGCAAGTGCAGAATGATGGTAAAAATGTGCCTTTTGGTCAACCAAAGGCACGCTTTGGCAATCTGACCAGGTTAGAGCTCAGCAAAAGCAATATTTCCATTGTTGTGGCTACTTGCTGTAGACTCCGTAATATCAGTGAAAGTCCAGGGGAAAAGCTTCTGACAAGGTTGAGGCGGGGAGGGGTTTCAAGGCAGATGATCTAGTCACTAATTATGAGCAGCCAGACACCAGGGCAATAAGGAGAGCATATTGAGGCGCTAAGAATCACGGCAGCTTTGAAAACTAGTTTCATGAATGACTAGAGATGTGACAGTTATGTATGTTACTCTTAACAAGGCGGCTCCTGTAGCAGATATATTGCCTATAGACAACACCTTCCCAAATACAACTGGCCCAATAGACACAGTTGTTCTAAACTCACATACAGTAATCCCTCAATTTTACAGACCCCAATTTAGCGGACTTCAGGAACAACAGAAGTCTGCCAGCCTCCCATTGTTCACAAAGTCTGCTAAATCCACCAACACCCCGCAACTCAAAAGAAAATACGTGGTGACTAACCACTGCTGCCACTTCTGGAGCCTTTGCTGTAGCCTAGACCACTGCTGTGACTCCTGCTGCCGTGGTGGAGGCCCCAGACAGGTGGCGTCTCCTGCTGTGACAGCTGTGGCTCCTGTTGCTGTGGCAGAGTCTCCTCCTGCTGCAGAGGTGGCTCCAGTGGATCCAGGGAGTCACTGGCATTTATTGGGGGCGGGGGAGGCTGAGGGAGGCAATAAACCCTCAGACTTAACTGACTTTTGGGTTTAAATGGATACCCTGTCCCCTCAATAGTCCATTAAATCAAGGGTTTACTGTATTTTCATTTAGAAACACAGGGAACAGAGACAGAAAAGGACTTCAAAGCCCGAGCTCTGACTTGGGGCCGGGGGGGGCAAAGAAAGTGGATGGTGTAAGGACAAGTGGCGTATTACAATCTTCCTGTGCAACCAGCAAAGCTACGGGAATGAAAGCTTTCTGTTCCAAGAGACATCCCCTAGGACGGGGTGAGCAAACATTTTACATCAAGCCCCACTTTTCATCCCTGAAATTAGCAGAGCCCCAAAACTTGATAATGTAATCCAAACTAATGGAAATTTTGGTTATGTTCATATGGAACACACCCCTTTTGGCACATGGAAAAAATTAATCGATGTGTAAATGTTGTGGCAGACTGCTGCCCGTAGGCTGCAGGAGCCTGCTAGAAGGCAGGTATGCTGGGTTGTGGGTTAGTGCCTTCCTGTTCCCTCAGTGAGCCCAATTAGGGCAGGCAGCTGGAGCCTCATTCGGACTCAGCCTAGCTGAGTCTAATCAGCACTCATGGGCAGCTGAGGCCCTGCACTCCCTATAAAAGGCTCCCTGCCTGGTAGCACGAAGGGGAAGGTTTTGGAAGGTGCACAGCAGAGCAGGAGCAGAACGAAGCAAGGAGATACCATGAGCAGACGGTGGGCTAAGTGGCCCAGGGTGAGGTTGCTACATTGGGGTGGGGTGAAGGCCCTGCCAGCTGCCTCTTGTCCTCTTAAGGACCCTGGGCCGGAGTCCAGGGTAGAGGGCAGGTCTGGACTCCCCCACACCCTTCCCCAGAGGGGTACTTCACTGGAGCAGGCACAGGCCTGCAAGGGGGCTGGTTTTCTCCTCCCTATTCTGGGCTTGCCGATGACGAGGATGGCTCACTAAGCGGAGACACCTGCCTCTGGAAAGGCCTGGGCAGATAGGGAGTCTCCGTGAGCCTCTAAGGCACAACAGAGAACCGCCTGGAAGAGCAGGGACCCGCAGGGACTGACAGGGGAAATTGTCACAATGTGAATACACATGCATAAAAACAATACCACATTTCAACATGCTTAATGAGATGGATGAGCCCAAGGCCCAGCAGCTGATTATGCTGCATCCCCCACTTAGGAAATTTCACAGCGCTGCCAAGGAGGCCCAGCTCCAACTTTGCACACCCCTGCCATAGGAGGTGAGTGAAAGGCTGGCTGTGACTTCCTCTCCCCTTCACACGTGCTCTGAAGTGCCTGGGAAAGTAGACTATGGAACTTGGTGAGGAGGGTAGGTAGTTTATCATAGGGTGCAGGTGAACTCTGGGCTCCAGACACTTTTCAGGCACCTCTACCAGAAGCCTCATCAGTTCTGTCTGCTCCACCATGAGCCTCAACTTCTCATCCTGCATTTTACACTCGTGTTCCCTGCATGCTCTTCTCTCTTCTTTTTCTGTGTGCATGATCTGTAACATTCTCCTGTATGCATTCAATTGTGCCCTCTTGGTGCATGGAGACTGCATTTGCTCATTAAACGTTTCATCCTGTGTGTGTTTCTTTTGCCTTATGATCTCATAGCTGAAGTGAGGGAGGATCTGGACAAGTGGGTAACAGAGCCCCTGTTGCAGCTGCATTGGGGAAGAAGAACAAAGGGCAGACTTTAGAGACGATACACTGTAAAATGCAGAAGGTTAACTCTTGTACAACGAATGATGCTCTGCACAAAAGGCACATGTTAAATACAAGGGCAAATGTTTCATTTAAGTGCCTAACAGGAACACTGAAGACACAGTACAGGGCAGCGGGACTCAGTCTGATGTGAGGCATGGTAAGCAAAAGGTTGGGGTTCTTGCTCTTTTCTTTCTGCTTTGAAAACACAAAGTACAGCTCTCATGGCTATCTTTCAGCATCTAGGAGGACAGCGTTCACAAAGGCCCCTGCAAGGGCAGGATGGGCAGATTTGGAAGGGTTCATGTGGCCAGCATGCGGTCCCTCGCTCTCACCCAGCATGCCTGCACAATGCAACTCTTCCTCTTCACAGTGATCTGCAAGGAAGGCGGAGGGAGGGGAGACCTGTTCTCCAGGATAATCTCTTTACTCTGTTTGCAAGTAGCACAACAAACCTGGGGCCGTGATTTGTTGGGTATGAGCAAACAGAGGTTGATTACCTCAACTTCACTTATTCCATCCAGGTCGCCACGGACAATATCACCCTTCTCTGAATCATAGAGCATGATAGGGAGTGGATTCTGACTGAATATGTGCAGAAACCTGCACCTTATGTTGCAATGACGCCAGATCACTTACTTGTGGCCTGGCCCCAAAAGGCATCCTACCACAGAGGATAGACTAAGGCAGGCATCCCCAGAAAGTAACCTGAGAAGGATATAAGAGCACCTCTATGACAGCTTTGTAGAGGTGTGCAGGGAGCATTCCAACTCCATCTCCAAACATGTTAAACTTTTCCGGGGAGCCCCCACTGTGTAGGCACCATCAGGGCAGAGCAAACAGATAAAACACAATTAAGTTCATCCACCGTAGCAGATGTGAACTCACCAGAAGCGCCCTCCCTGCCATCACAAATAAGTCCTGGGAAAGGACTGGCTCCGAACTTCAAAAAGATCCTGTCTGCTGTTGAGATTGGCTGCTCCACTTGTCTGCTGGGCTTTCTCCTCCTCCTCATCATCTACAATTTTCCCCTCATTGTTGCTTCTGGCTGCCAAAAGTCACTTGGGAGGTATCCATGGACAGCTTTGAGACAGTGGTTGGGTAACCCTCCCTAGAATCCCAGTTGGCTGCTTAGAGAAGCAACATGTTCGCGGCTCTGAGAAATTGCCTTTACATGCCCTTTAAGTCCACAGAAGCAGCTTGGTGGTGGGCACTCTTTGTTTATAAAACTGACTTAACATGGTTAACATCGACCCAAACATGTAGTGTAAGCCAGGCCTAACTGACCATCATATCCTGTTTCCTGTGCCTCCAGAGGAATGCAAAAGAAAAGCGGTGAAATGCTACCCATGCAAAAAGAGAGAGGGAATTCTTTCTTAAACAACCCCCCAGGCAATCCTTTATATCCCTCCTGGAGCGTGAGAATGGATTTTCATCATATAAAGCTCTCGCAGAACTATCTAGGTCTACTTCAAATGCAAACGCTCTATTTAGCACTCTGTCCTTCCAAGCACTCCAATCAAAAAAGGCAGCTCCTGTTGCTCAGTATCAATCACATCTTATTGAACTTGTACTTATAGAAATATACCTCTAAAGATTGTCTAGTCTTACAAATCAGATTCAAAATTCTAAGCCAAGCCTAAAAAATTGTTAAAGAGGATAAAACAAAGGAGCAGAAATGTAGCACTTTAAAGACTAACAAAATGATTAATTCAGTGATGCGCTTTCATGGGACAGATCCACTTCTTCAGATCTCTTCTTCAGGTCTGTCCCACGAAAACTCATCAACAAAATTAATCATTTTGTCAGCCTTTACAGTGCTACCTTTCTGCTGCTTTGTTTTGTTGGAGTACAGACGAACACAGCAACCTCTCTGTGTTTAAGAGGGAACCTGCAGAAATGGACAGGCTAAAGCTGGCGCAGGCAGGGTGTTAAGCACAGTTGTTAAAATTCTCTTCAAAGCTCTATGCAGACGGGTTTTCTAGATCATTTTAAAAGAGAAAAGTGAACTTTCTCCACACACCACATTCAGGCTCTTCTGGGATAAGAGTTCACAGAACAGTGAAAGCTCCAATACTTTGAGCAAGAGGAAGGTGGGAGTACTTAGAGTACAATGGTTTGGGTACTAGCCTAAGACATGGGTTTAATTCCCAGCTCTCACACAGACTTCCTGTGTGATCTTGGGCCAGTCACTAAAGGCTTGTACCCACTACCGCTCACATTATCCTAACTCATGTGGCTCAGGGCTGCGAAGGCAGCATCCCCCTGAGCAATGTAAGATACACTGACCTAAGCGCTGGCATGGAAAGCCCTCTTTTTGCCCACCACGCTCCTCCTCAACACAGCTTCTCTGATATTTTATTACTGTGACAGGAGAGCTCTCTCCATCAGCATAAAGTGTCAACCAGATGCTCCACAGGGGTGTGGCTGCAACGCTGTAGTGTTTCTAGCATGTACTAGCTCCCAGCTCTACAGTATGAAGGAGCTGAAAGAAGCAGTGCTACATCACATGGTACAGAGGACCAGCACCTGCACAATAAAGTCACCATAGCAACTCAGCCAAGAGCAATCACCTCCAAGCCAAAGAATGGGAACAGTAAATCATAAGCAGGGATCCTAGTCTTAGCAAGTTAAAAAAATTCTGATAAAAACCAGAAATCCACGCTTCTCCTGTGATTAAAATGAAATGCCTAACTTTAGTCTCCGCAGCCACAATCTGTACAGGTATCAACTGAACACAATGTTTTACTGATGTACAGTAGAACCCTGTTTGGCCAAGCCTCCATTATCCAGCTCTCTGTATGAACTGAGCCACCAACTAGTTAGAGCTGACAACCAGAGCCCTAGCCACTCAGCTGATGACTGGTGGTCTGGTTAATACACAGAACTGGATAATGAAGGCTTGCATAAATGGGGTTCTACTGTATAGGTTTTCATTTTTACACAAAATGTAAAAGTGAAATATTCTCAGTAAAAAATGCAAATTCTGCATTTTTCCACTGCAAACTGATTTCTAGGATCCCTGATCATCAGTGTTCCCTGTAAACTGAGGACTTGGGCAGCTGCTCAGGAGAGATTCAGGTGTCGCCCAGCTGATTAGCAGAGCACCCACAGCCGGAAGCAGGTGTTTCTATGGTGGTGCACATCCATGCCTCTTAGTGTACATAAAATTTATTCCATCCATGGATGGAAAAAATTAGAGGTAACTCTGCTGATCATAGGCCATGAACAAATCAGAAGCCTCAGAAGAGGAAGATCAGCTTAGCCACACTATATTAACTTTTACTCAGTGACAACTTTGGGGCACTATAGAGCTGGCTCCTAAAATAATTGGAATTAGGGTTTGTTTTTTTTTGGACATGAGTGGTTTGGTTTGGGGATTTTTTTATTTGTTTTTGTTTCCACCTTTATTTGGGCCCATCCAGCAGACTCACTCTGTCCCAGAGGAGAACTATTCATCCTCCACTTCAGCTCTTACACAATCAGAGATGTCTCGTGGCAAAACACAAAGTCCAATTCAGCCCCAGGATGGAATCCTTAAACAGGAAGGTCCATAGCATTCACTATGAATGGGCCGGAGCACCAAAATGATCTGCTATGACAAGGAAGTAACAGCACTGAGCACCGCACAAGCTTCCCTTTATCTCAGTGTGAAAAGCACAACCTGATGGGTGGCGTTGACCACACACCGACAGTCCATAGCATGCCCTTTGCCAGATTTCAATCGGATCCAGAGTGCAACTGACAAGAACTAGCCACATTTTTTAGCTAATACTCCATTTCATGTAAAATAGTTACAGCTAGGGACTCGGAGTCCAGAAGCCAGAGTTCTATTCCCAAATCTGCAAGTGTGTCTGTCTGATTATGGGCAAGGCACTTCCTCTCTGTACTCAGTTTCCTCATCACTTAGACATGGATCACACAGTCCTACTTCACAGAGGGGTGGGGAAGCTCAACAACTATCTGCCAAGTTGTCTGCTGAAATCTTTAGAGAGAAGCAATTACGGAAGGACAAAATGTAATTTGATGGCCACAAACTTTATGCCACTCTCAAAGCAGTGGATAATTTAATCCAACTATGAATTTAATCCAACTTTTTCTTAAACCCCTGGTGCCCTGGGGGACTCTCAATGCCAGGACAAATGACCCAGGATCTTCCCCTCCCATCCTCCATGCCTTTTTCTAGGCCTTATTAGGAAAGCCATCCACAACAGTGAGCTCAAAAAGCAGCTCCTCCCCCAGCAGTGCTGAAGACATTCTTATGGACAGATAGCAATTTAAATAATCCAGTTTACAGAAAAAGTTTGAAATCAACTTTGTGTTGCCCTAGTTAAAGAGATTAATGCTAAAAAGATACCTCCTCACCTGCATACAGCATTCAGCCAATAAGCCCAGACCATCCCACTGCTGAAGGAGAAAGCTCCAGGGACTAAAATATTTGTAAGCTTTAAAAGTCACCACTTTCTAAGAAGCTGAACCAGCAGTATATTACTCTCACCAAAACTTCATGCATCATCCATTTCAGGTAAGAGAGGACTCTTCCTCAACTCACTTCCTCTCATCTTTCGGTTCTTGACACCCAGCTTGGTGCATGTGTGATTCTGACCCCAAATTGATCTGTGTCTCCAGAAACATTAAGAGTCCCATAAAACTCGGGGTATCACTTATGAGCCGTTCAGCCACACTGCCTGCCTCTTAAAACCAATCATCCTTGGTAAAGTTGCTCCCCATTAACAGATTTGTTTTTAAGTTCAGAGTCAGGAGCCTCAATTTCATTTCATTACAATATTAGCAAGTTGCTAACTGGGGAGTGGAGAAAGTGACTATCTGGACACTACTGTTAATAACAATCTACACAGTAGTAACCATGTAGGTCAGCAGCCTCCTCAGAAGAAGCCTCTGCTAGACATGAAGATGAAAAATGCTGTATGCTATAACAGGCGTTGGTGACATGGGACTCCCTTTCCTCAAAACTACAGCATCAGCCTCTGCAACAGAAACTCAGTTATTTCTGTCTCTCTCTCTACTGCTCTCACACTTGTCTCCAGAACTTCCTCTTCCAAAGGCTACTGTGAAGTCCACAAACAACTGGCTAAATAACATTCACTGAGAAAGCAGCCTCCTTCATAAACTGACCCATTATCCACGGGTCAGCAACCCCCGGCACGGGTGCCAAGAGTGGCACATGAGCTGATTTCCATTGGCACTCAGTGTGGGAGCTCAGCCCTGCCCCTCCTCCCCCATGCAGCTGGGAGACTGCTCAAAGCCATGGTAACTGTTGATTAATAAAAGAATAAATAAAATAATAAAAGACTAACTAATGCTACCCGCCACTACCTAAATGGTAAAGCTCTGCATAGTTATTTATTAATGAAGCTGTTGTAAGCAGGACTACCAGTAAATTTAAAAAGTATAACAGGCTCTTGAACCATACACCGGGGTCAAAAGATCAAATTTCCGCACTCGGAAAGGTTACTGACTCCTGCGCTATACCCATACAAAGAGTCAGGCTGCTGCTCACTGTACCAGTTCCTAGCCTCAAACATCTAGCACTTCAATTAGGTAAGGACTTCAATTGTGTGGCAAAATTTACCTATGAGACAGCACAATATAGGCTTATAGCCAAAAACAGCTACTCACCTTGTAACTGTTGCTCTTCGAGTTGCTCTTGTCCATTCCAGTACATGTGCACACACTGCGTCAGACGACTTTCCCCAGAGGTACCTGTCGGGCCAGCTGTAACGCCCTCTGTGGCAATGTCATTGAAGCTGCCTATAAATATCCTGGCTGACCCAACCCCGTTCAGTTCCTTCTTGCCAGACCATCTGATAAAAGGGGGGTGTCCAGAATGGACAGGAGCAACACATCTTGAAGAACAACAGTTCATAGAATCATAGGGACCTTGAGAGCACTGGAAGGGACCTTGAGATGTCATCGAGTGCAGCCCCCTGCCCTCATAGCAGGACCAAGTACTGTCTAGACCATCCCTGATAGACATTTATCTAACCTGTTCTTAAACATCTCCAGAGATGGAGATTCCACAACCTCCCTAGGCAATTGGTTCCACTGTTTGACCACCCTGACAGTTAGGAACTTTTTCCTAATGTCCAACCTAAACCTCCCTTGCTGCAGTTTAAGCCCGTTGCTCCCTGTCCTATCCTCAGAGGCCAAGAAGAACAAGTTTTCTCCCTCATTACGAGTTACAAGGTGAGTAACTGTTTCTTCTCCAAGCAATTGCTCCTGTACATTCCAACGTGACTTACCAGCAGCATGCCCCAGAGGTGGGACCAGATCTCCACCTACATGTGGTAGCCTACTGCAGGACCACCCTACCAAACTTGGCATCCTCCTGGGCCTGCTGCATAAGGGCATAGTGTGAGGTGAAGGCATGCACCAACAACCACATCACTGCCCTGCATCTGTCAAGACAGGCGCATGTGCCAGGAACTCTGTCTGATGCCTGTGCCCACATTGAGTGTGCTGTGAGGGGCAGGGCAGGGACCTTGGCCAGCTCATAGCAGATCTTAATGCCCAACGTGATCAAGGGTGGGCACTGGAAAGTAACAGGGGCTCCTTTCATTCAGTCTGCCACTGACAAAAAGTTGGGGGGAAAACTATGCAACGGTTTAGTCCTGTCACTATAGAGGGCCAGGGCCCTTTGCAAATCCAGTGAATGCAGCACCCTGTCCTCATCTGAGGCATGAGGTTTAGGGCAAAGAAAACAGTGGAAAGACATCTTGGCTAACAAGAAAGGCATTACAACCTTAAGTAGAAATGCAGGGTGTGAATGCAAGTGCACCATATCCTTACAGAATGCCCTATAGGAGGGTTCAGGCATCAGGACCCTCGATTCTGACACCCCCCAGGCATCATGATGACCACCAGGAATGCATTGGCCAAAGGTTCAAAGGGATGGCCCATCAGCCAGGATAATACCAGATTAAGGTCTTTATCTTTCCTGATGCTAGGTTTGAATGACTTGCAAATTGAACACTTGTCCTGAACAACAAGAAGTCCTGTGGCACCTTATAGACCAGTTAGTCTATAAGGTGCCACAGGACTACTTAGAGAGGTAGCCATGTTAGTCTGTATCTTCCAGAACAAGAAGTCCTGTGGCACCTTATAGATTAACAGATATTATGGAGCATAAGCTTTCGTGGGCAAAGACCTGCTTCATCAGATGCATCTGATGAATAGGGTCTTTGCCCACAAAAGCTTATGCAATAGGACTACTTGTTCTCAAAGATACAGACTAACACGGCTACCTCCATGATACTTGTCCTAAAGAAGCGGCTCTGTCCCATGACAGCTCATCACCTAATAAATCATCGTGTTAGTCTTTAAAGTGCTACATGACTGCTGGTTTGTTTTGTTAGAATACAGACTAACAGCAACCTCTCTTCCTTGTCCTGAAGGTGACTCTCCCCTAGGCACTTAAGGCAAGCTTACTGTGGGTCACCCTTGGGCACAGGTTTCCCACATCACTCTCACTGTTAAAGCCCTGCAGCTACTGTATACCCCGGAGCAAGACAAAGTGAGGGGAAACCCCCTCAGAAACTAAGGACAACTATTAACTACTATCAGCAATTGCTTAAAAACAACAAAGAAGCCTGAAGCTTGGGAATGCCACCAACGGCGAAGCAGTGACAGATGCTCCAACAAAGGTCAGTAGGTGGAAAGAAGAGACTGAGCTGAGGTTGGGTCACCAGGGGTATTTACAGGCAATGTAAATGATGTCACCACAAGGGACACTAGAGCGGACCCAAGGAGTAGGGCTGGGGAAAAATCTTCTGACAGCTGCACACACAGCGAAATGCACAGCAGAAATCACTTGAAGAACAGATTTTAGTAGTGGCACTTAGAGGCACCATATCTAGGCCCCAGGTGTGCAAGGCACTGCATCAGGCTTAAGCATGCACAGTCCTGCTTCCAAGTGCTGCTCTGCCCAAACACCTGAAAGGAGTTCACACTCAAAATGTCAAGTAGGCTGGGGGATGGGATGTAGCAAAAATTCAAGTCTCCACGGCTAATGAATCCGATAGATTCAACTTCATAAGAGGTCTCTGTCTTCAAAGAATTTCACACAAAGAGCTTTAAAGTAACACTGCAGCCAACTAAACACATAATTATCTCACATCCTTTTCAAAAACAGTATTTTGATCTGTGATGAAAGACTGACATGTGGTCCATCAGGAACTAGGCACGTCGAAGAGTGTGGCAGGCAAGTCAACCTGGCTCTTGTGAGCGGATTGTCATCTCACACGAATTTTTAATCCCTGCATATTGTGGGGCTAGCCGGTTCTTCCTCACTACCAGAATTAGGGCTGAAAGAGACATGTATGACCGTCCAGTCGGACTTCAGCTCAATCCCAGGATCAGGATGATACTTCTGCAACTTCATCCTTGACCACCCCACACTGAACCCCAAAATTCCTGGCAAAGTAGAGATCATCTCTCTTCTCAGCTTGACTATTTAAAGCCCCACACCATTAACACAGAGCACATACACGGCTCTATCCCAAAGAGCTTAAAATTTAAACAGTAATGTTTCAGACAGTGGAACAGTTTGTAAGTCTATGTCTCCACTACAGACAATATTGGCAGAACTTACATCACTGAGGCATGTGAATAAACTACTCCACAGAGCAACACAAGTCACACCAACATAAGCGTTTGCATACAGAGCTGCATCAGCAAAAGGACTTTCTCACAACAATACAGCCTCTGCCATTCATGGAGGCCGTTTTCAATGCCAATGGGAGAGCTGGAGCAGCACTGCATGGCTTTAGGCGACGTCTTTGCTACAAGCACCACAGCAGTTCCCCTGTACTGCTTCAGTGTAGACCAGTGGTTCTCAACCTGCAGCCTATATGACATACAGGTGGTATGTATATTGTGTGGATACCGCTCACACAACCAGGGAAACCACAAGTGTAGAGACTGGGTAAATACAGCAACAGGAGGGGTTCCCCCATCACTGTAGTTAATCCACCTTCATGAAAGTAGTTAGGTTAATGGAAGAATTCTCTCATCTACCTAGCACTGACTATGCCAGGGCCAGGCAAAATATGGCCTTGCAGGAGCCATGGACAGGCACCCTGCCTGCCCTGCTCCCACGCACTGCAAAAAGAGGCCAACTCTGGGGTGCCATGAATCTCTGAGCACTGCTGCAAGGTGGGGGGGCATTAGAACATTGCTCTGCCCCCAGCACAATCTCACAGCTCCCATTGGCCAGAAACTAGCCAATGGGAGCAATCTGTCTGCAGAGCAGGCAGGATGCAAAGGAACACTCTCCCCCACATCCAGCTCACTGCACTCAGAGCAGCACATGGCGCCCCCCTCCCCACCACAGCTAACCACTCTGAGTGGCACAGGGGAGCTGTGGCAGGCAAAGAGCCTGCTTGAAAGATCTGCTGGGCTGCTGGTTGGCAGGTGCCAACTCTCTGCTCCCCTTCCTGCAGCCCCCAACCCATAGCCCCAGGGCACAACTTTCTCCTTCACTCAAACTCCCTCCCCACGCACACCCCTCCTGCACCTGAATCCCCTACCCTGAGCTCCCCTCTCCACCCAATACCCTCCCAGACCCCTGCACCTTGTCTCGTAACATCACAGAAGAGCGTGGACCTTGACCATTTACCAAATTCTTGGAGTGACCCCCAGCAAAAATTATTGCCCACGCTGGTCTACATACAGGGTGAGGTTGATAACTACAATACTCAGGGACATAGGTTTTTGTTGTTGTTTAACACCACTGAGCAACTTGGCTCAGTCAACATAACTTTTTAGTCTAAATCTGGCCTAAGTGAAACCCTCATGACTTGAGATGGTTAGAACTAGGCTGGATAGAGCTCTGGAGAATAGCTGAACATAACACTGCCCTAGCAGCTCAGTCACAGCCTAATCAGCATTGCCTATCTCTGGCATGCTCCTAACAAAGGGAAGCTCTTGTATGTTGACCTTCCTCTTTTCCAGCTGAAAATCAAGTCCTAGTTTTAACATTCTTCTAAGATAAAAACTCGTTAGCAGAGACAGCATCAACAAGATAAAGTCCAGCTGCTGCTCTCTTCCTCACACTAAGAAAGGAGCCTGCATCACTCTGTAGTTGTTTTCACACAAGGTTCTCATGCCACTTAAAGGAAGTTTCAACAGCTCTGTGTGTTTTGACAGGTTCAACACGAGCATATTATATGGTTGTCATTCTTCTGTTTCGGTTCTGAACACACTACAAAGACTAGTGAGAAGGGTTCTGAGGAACATACATAAAAAAACTTGTGCCAACATTTCAAAAGGCATTAAAAACAAATATTGCTACAAAATGAGCAAGAATTAACTCAGGGTAGGACTATTCTGCCTTGGTGAAGGGGACCAAGTATTTTTGGACACTTCAAAAATAAGGCTGGGTGTCAATTCTGGAAACAGAGCAGCAATTACTTTCTTTCAGCTTAAAGAAGAGAACAGATTCGCACTAATCAGGAAAGAGAAGAGTATAATTTTGTCCCAGTCTACACTAGAGTTTGGCACTATAGTTCCATCAGTCAGGGTATGAAATAGACCACACCCCCAGCCAGCACAGCTACACTGGCAAAATCCCCAGTGCAGACAGTGATGATAACAGAACCGTGCCTCTGTGAGCGTAAACAATGTCATTTGGCGAGGTGGTATTACTATGCTGACAGAAAAACTCCTTCCAGCAGCACAAGCTGTGCCTAGCCTTGGGGGCTATGGCAGCACGCCTATACCAGCAAAGCTTCTGTTGGGTAGGGACCGGGGGAATTTGAGACACACACACGTTACACCAACTTAAGGCAGCAACGAAGGGTCCTGGGGCACCTTATAGACTAAACAGAAAAGTTTTAAGCATGAGCTTTTGTGAGCACAGACTCACTTCATCAGATGCTTGGAACAGGGTGGGGAGGTCACCTCAATGGTCGGGGAAAATGAAGAGTAAGTAAAGATCTGCCTCAAACCAATCCAAATCAACAGAAGGTCCAGCAAGACAGATGCCCTAAGGCAGTGGTCCCCAAAAATTTTACCTTATGCCACAAACTCTGTCCATGCCCTCACCCAATTCACGCTCGGACACCAGGGCTGCAGTTGGGGTCCAACACTGGAGCTGAAGCCTCAGTTGAGAGTCAGGACCCAAGCTGCCATTTGGGGCAGGGCTGCAAAGCTGGTGGCTACACCCACGAAAGGACTGAGGGGCACAGCAGGGCTGCGTGGCCCTTACCCCCCCACCCCATATGGGGGCAGACCCAGGCCCCACTGCAACCCCCTGAACATTCCTTTGTGCTGACTGAGGGGAAGGGGGAGCCCATCCCACAGTATGAGCATGACTGTCCTAAAGACTGAACATTCAACACCTAGCACTAGGACACCCCTGCAGGATGGACAGGGGCACTGAGCTGGAGAACAAGGAAGAAGGGTAACCTGTTTGGAAGGACTCAAGAGCCTGGAGCTGGGGAGATAAAAGGGAACCATGGGGAGACAGGAAGGGATGTAGTCCATCACAGTTTGGCTGGCTCATCAGGGCACTGGTTTAACCTGAGTGAACTACAGCATAACTTCTACCTCTCCACGCTATCTCAAGAACATTCCGATTCTGCAACCAGGAGACCCATCAATGGTTCCCTTGTTCTGGAGAAGGCTGCCTGCGTCACTGCAAATGCCCTCTGCAAGCATGGCACCCTGAGGTGGCCCAGTACATGCCTCCCACAGGAGTCTGACTTGGCCAGATTCATACCAGGGAGCCACAGAGAAACTGGGAATACGAAGCCGAAAGACTCAGTCTTGGAGTCCACAGACTCCGTGGGTGTGGCTCTGTAGGGGTCCCTGGGGTCCCAAATAGTAAAGGGGTCATTCCCAGGAGACTTACTGACTGGGGAATAGCCCAGACTCTGTGACTTCATACAAGTACATAAAAACATAGTTCCCACCAGCTTTTTCATTTGCTATGACCATAAGGCATTACAGCAGTCCCTTGAGTTATGAGAGAGTCGCATTCCCACGTATCTTCACATAAATCAAATTTTACGTAAGTCGATGGAGTGGGAGCGCTGCTTTTTTCCCCAGCAGAATGCACATTCTGCCGCTGTGGAAATAGCAGGAGCACCTGGAGCTCCTTTTGAAAGATAAGTCCCGCTGCTACAGGGGCAGTTGGGGAGGGTTAAGCCTGGCGGTGGGTTAGGGCTGTGGGAGGGAGGGTGTCGGGGGTTAAGCCTGGAGTGGGTTAGGACTGCAGGTGGGACAAGGCAGTGGAGCTGAGCCAGGGCTGTGTGCTTGTGGGGTTGAACTGGGGCCACAGGGAGCCAGGGGGTTGAGCAGGATTTTCAGCTGTGCTTAACTTGCATTAACACTGAGTTAAACACAACTCAAAATCATGTAATTTGAGGGGATTACTGTCTAGCAACTTTGCAAAGTACTGGAATACTACTAGTTTGAAAAGGACACAATTAGCTTTCAGCCTACGGTTCAGACTTTGTAAACAAACAAATATTTCCATCTTCATATGAAAAATATTGTTCCAAGAGCTTTTATGTTTAAAAAAAACCATTTCCTCCTTGCAGTGTTGGAAGCGGCAACACAACAGCACTTTCCTACTCTACCAGAGCCACAAAGGAAACTGACCAGCCTATATTTTCATTTTTCCAACCTGCAGGAAATGCAAGACTCTGCGTGAGGGGTGAAAAATAGCTATAAATTATTTCAGTTTCAGTAGTCTCAGGTGCTATTAGTCACACATATACACTTTGTTTAAATATACTATGGAAATTTGATGTCAACATTGATGGATACATGCAAGAGCTCTTTCAGTTGTACGCTTGATAAAAAGCCCATAATGCAGAACCCTTCATTAGAGGGATTTATAAACACTACTAGAAGGACAAAAACAAAATTGTCACAGCAATATAAAAACACAATTATGTTGAGGAAGAAAGTCAATCAGCTGGTGTTGAGATGGATTTTGGTTTTGTATCCTTACAGGAAACAAAGAGAGTTAAACACTCAGACTTAATGCACTGTGCAAGTTGTTATGCATGCAGACTTACAAGTGAAGGAGTCTTTCAAGAGATACAAGACTAAGAACAACCACCCAGAGGAAAATGGTTAATCAATCTTCTGGTAAAACACAAAACCATGTTACATCCCTCTTACTCATCTTATACATTCACATGACTAGAATTGCTCACTATAAACGTATCAGTGTAAAGCAGCAGGATGTTCTTCAGCTTCTCATTAGCTAAAATTACAGGAAGATATTTAAAAATTCTCAAGACTCTGAATTGCAAAATTTCAAAGAGAAAAGAATACTTATGCTTTGGGCAGGAGGCTGGACTGGATCGCCTGAGGTCTATTCAAGCCCTAGGAGTCTATGTTTCTATGATAATACATACTTCCACAGTATTGAGCACAAAAGCAGAACCCTGCAGGACCCAGACAAGTCATTCAAGGAAAGAATAGTAACAGAGAGAGGTAACATCACTGGACCTAACCACATTAATTACAGAATCAGGGGCACATTTTCCTGTTCCTCAACTAATGTCACAACTGCCATCATGTGCCAGCAATGCCCACACACCATGTATATTGGACAAACTGCAAATACTCTTCACCAAAGAATGAATGGATGTAGAGCAGACATCAAAAATCCCCAAATCCACAAACCTGTGAGCCAGCACTTTAATGGGGTGGGCCACTCTGTTAAAGACCTGAAAGTTTGTGTTCTGGAGAAAAGAGACTAACAACCATCTACAAAATGTTTGGAACTAACATTCATATTCAAGAGGTGCTAGTCTATACAAATTTGACACATTAACATGTGGTTTGAACAGGGACAGCAATTACCTGACCCATAATAAGGACTCTTTCACATACTTTGATGTCTGACCTGACACAACTTCTCCACCCCACACACCCCTCTTTCTGCTCTTCTATCTGATTTGCCAACCTTGATAACAATTTTTGGACCTCTGTGCTTTACATATTGAGTCTGTTCTGGTAAGGCTATAGATCTGAAGACATGGGTCTGTCCCACAAAAGCTCATCATTGAATAAATTATTTTGTTAGTCTTTCAAGTGCTACAGGACTGCTCATTTGTTTTGGTTTTTTCAGAGAGGTAGCCATGTTAGTCTGTATCCTAACAAAACAAAAAAGCAGTCCTGTAGCACTTGAAAGACTAACAAAATAATTTATTGGGTGATGAGCTTGCAGGGGGCAGCTTTTCCAGATCTGAAGAAGTAGGTCTGCCCCACGCAAAATCACCTAATACACCATTTCCCAAAGTATGGTCTGCAGCCCAGTACCAGCCCTGGGAAAAAAATACCGGTCCTTAGAAAATATGCAAAATTATGACTATGTACTATTATTATTACTGTGAATAAATAATAAACAGTGAAAGTTTATTAATTTTTCTTTTTTATACGAGTTTATATTTTTGGGCTGCAAAAGAAGGTACTGAAAAAAAACGGGTCAACTATATAAAGTTTGGGAAACCCTGACCTAATAAATTATTTTGTTAGTCTTTAAAGTGCTACAGGACTGCTTTTTTGTTCAATTAAAGAGAGTTTGGCCTATCTTAAGCCTGCTGACCATTTCAGAAGGTGATTTTCTGGTAATTTGCCCTCTGGGCAAGCAGCAAAACTTTGAAATAGCAGCACACACAGCTGCCTCCTTGTTTTTCTAGAGACAGCGTCTGTACTTTTCCAAAAGCAGAATCAGCTTTCTGTGCCTACTAGCCCATGCATAGAGTTAGACTTCAGACTGACTAAATGGATAAATTTAATCTCATTCAAACAAGGAGGAGCTAGTCTTTATGTGACAGCACTGAGAAAACAGAACTGTGCACACAGCCACATGTATAGGTCCAGCCAAGCCCAGAGGGTGTTGGTACAGCCTCCACTGTTACTCAGGACTTTAAATAACCTGCGGACATGTATAATTTCTCACCTATTATAAAAAAAGCCCACGAAAGTTCATCACCTAATAAATTATTTTGTTAGTCGTTAAAGTGCTACTGGGCTGCTTTTTTGTTTTGATAGTATATAGACTAGCTCGGCTTTCTCTCCGTTACTATTATGAATAGTTTATTTGGCTGTTGACGTCCCCAGAGGCAAAACTGGAAAAGCCAATTTAGCGTAATGCCCAAAATATTTCTCTAAGTGCTCATTTATTCCCAAATTACCCTAATATCTGAGCACCTCCAACACTGACACATTTATCCATACCACACCTTACCAGGCAGAAAAGTATCATCCCCAACTTACAGTCAGGAAACTGAAAAAGAGAGTAAATGATTCTTAACCCTTGTGTGGCAGGGCATAAACTGAGAGGATCAGGAAGACCTTTTTCCTATGGGCAGATTTTTCAATAAATACGCACTTCAAACTATTTTGTATATTTCTTTGAAGACACGAGCACCAGTTGCTGTTGGAGACAGGGTATCAGCACAGATGGACCACCTGTTGGATCTGGTAAGCCTTAGCGTTCCTGTCTGTGGCAGAGCTAGGAAGTGAATTTAGCTTTGGCCAAACATTTAGCCAACAGGCACTTCTTCCGAACGTAGCTCACTGGTGCTTAAAACTTAACTACTATTAGATCATCTCAAACAAACTTTGCTGTTACCAGTGATTTGCACAACTGAGAGACACATTTTTTTGAAAGACTACCTATGACTATCACTCAAGCTGATAATCGAGGAACTAAATTTGCTTTCTGTGTCTGCCTTCAGTGCCCTCAACTCCCACAAACAGACAACATGTTAAGAAGATTAGAGAAGCACTTCATAGTCATTATGCTGCAATGTCAGCATTTAAATCCAAGCATTTTGAGCTAGAAGTTACAAGGGAGAGATTTGTCTCAGGGTGTCATGCAGTTACGCGGCTTTATAACAAGCATGGAAAACATAAATTAGATGCTGTTGAGAACATCAGAACCATAAGGTTCACCCACAGATTGCAACATATTTTATAGATGTTAAGCCTCAACCCCACAGTGATCCCATAAAAAATATTTGTATTGTGATGGCACCTAGAAGCCAATCAAAATAGGTACTTTACAAACGCAGAACAAAAAGATGGCCCATGCACAAAAATCTTACAACCTAAAAATTAATGAATACTTCACCTGAGTATTTCCCTTTATGCAGAATTCTGTACACTTTGAATGAGGAATACTGCAACAAGTTAATGACCCCACATGCTAGATATCCTGTTTTAAATGGTATCCACTGTATCTACATTTTATAGATAGATAAAGCACAAAAAAATCAAATGCTTCAATCAAGACCACAAAGGCTGTGCTGCAGCCATATCAGCCTCAGGACATCAGAGAAACCCAAGGTGGATAAAGTAACATTTTTAACTGGAACAACTCCTGTTTTACTGGCGAGATGTTGGCCCAATTTAAAAAAAAAATAAAATAAAATAATATACCTCATCCACCTCTTCTCTCTTGATCAAAACCACACACCAAGGAAGTCGAAGAACTGCAAAAAGAACCCATGAGATCTCACCCCAGCTTCATGAGCTTCAAAAACAGCCAAACAACCCTACTTTGTTTTGTTATAGTTCAATTGCAGGGAATCTGCCTCAATTTATCAGAGTTCCAAACAAGGCCCAAGACTATATAAGCATTTGCAAACACAGGTGCATACATTTAGGCACATAAATGAATGGCCTGATTTTCAGAGAGGATCAGCACTCAAGAATTCCTATTCAGTCTCAAGAGCCTTATTTAACTGCCTAATCATAGGCCATGGATTCTGGCAGGGAGAGTGCGAGGCCATGGCTCAATCACTTTTTGGCTAGGCCAAAGAGTGTCACCCTGCAACCCTGCACACAAGGTCACAACACCACTTCTTGAAATTTGGAAGGGATGGGTGCAGGGGCCCATGAAAGGGAAGTCAGACTGACACGGGGGGTGCAAATGTATAACTCTTCACAAGCACTCCTCTAAATGGCTTTCCATACTATGCTTAAGTAAGATTTCGCTTAGATAGCCAAGTTTGAAAAGTCTAACCTCTACCAGTGCTAACTATGCACCATCTGATAATCTTCTGCAGAAGTTAACTTTCATACAGGTTTCACTACAGAGGAATAGTAACAGAGAGTAAGCCGTGCTAGTCTATACACTATCAAAACAAAAAGCAGTCAAGTAGCACTTTAAAGACTAGCCAAATAGTTTATTAGGTGAATGTACAACTTACTCAGATTCAATATGCCTGAAAGCACTGGATTCACTGTGTCCTCAAATCAACAAATGACGACACTTACACAAATTTGCACCTCCCAGGGAACTCCAGCCCCCACCGTTGTGCTTCTGTGGAGGAGAAAGGAAATCAATGCTATTTCTGGAGTTTATTCTCCTTCCACTCCTGCAGTACTAGAATTACTTCCAGGGGTTAGAATAGTAGATTTAGTGATAACAGCCCAACGGGAAGACACAGGATCTGCTGTTCCATGCTGACAAAATGCCATCATGAACAATTAACTTTTTAGGGTGCCAATTTATACCCCTAAGTTAACAAAGGAAGAGCTTGTATTTGTTTTCTTGCACTGGGGATCCTCTTATTTCCAAATTTCACCAGGGCTACAGGAGACACCTTGGGAGATACTAAAGTGAAATGTCCCAAGATCACACACTGTGGCTTTATTTACATGTTCAAGTTTAAAGTGCTGCTGCAGCAGTCCGGTCATGGAAGCAGTGCTGGTAGAGAGCACTCCCAGCGAACCACTTCTGTCACTACCCAAGAGGGGAGTACTAGCAGTGCTGGGAACCTGTTTACACCGGGGCTTTACAAAGCTGTAACTTGCTGCCATCAGGGCAGTTGTTTTTTTTACATCCCTGAGCCAGAAAGTCACAGCGCAGTGCAAGCTAGGCAAGCCCTATGTCAGTGTCAGACAAAAATAGGAGTGCTATCAAGTCCCTGTTCCTTGCGCTGTCTAGCAGTCTATACTCCCACCAACAGATGGGCATATACCCTGGATTCCTGACTCAGTTCTCAGCTGTAGCCATTAGATTACATGGCTCTCCAGAAGAGCTGGAGCAGTGGTCACTAGAAAGCCTGCTTCACAAGCCTCCGCTCTGACCCAAGAACCACATGTCATGTGAAGGAAAAAACAAAAAAAACAAACTATGGTCAGATCCTGAACTGGTGTAAACTGTCATGGCTTCACTGGACAATTTACACCAGCTGAGGATCTGTCCCAAACGACCAGGTCAATCAGCAAATCCTTGTCCCCTGGGTCAAACCCCAAAGCCAGCCCGTAGCCTACAAAATTACATCAATCATTTTAAACCCTCAATTTGCTTTGGGATTTTCAACAGAGAATATAAGGAGATGGAGGATTTTACACATTGTCCTGTAATGCATACAAATATTCCTTCAGTCAATAAATGCTGTTGTCTAAATACATTCTCTGGCTGCAAAATTTACCCAGCAAACACTTTCTCTGCATAGGAAAGTCAGAGCACAAATATTCAGGTCACACAAGAGAAAGCCTATAACCAAGGGCCTGTAAGAGCATTTCCCATCCAGTGGGACTAAACACAAACACCTCTTCCTTAACGCACTTAAATCGACAGACTGGAAAGCAAGGTATTCTTGTGGCTATGAAATATTCATATTAAATTTAAGTGTTTCAAGCTAACTGATTCTGCAGACATATTGATCTTTAAGTATTTTTAATTTATCTTACAACTGAACACATCTAGGAAAAATATCACAGCCGGGGCACCGCAAAACCAACCTGAAGAATTACAGTGTGCTGGGGAAATTCAGTTCAAAACCTCAACAAGGACAAGCTACAAAGCAGCTGCTTTAACAGTGAAGATACAGCCTAATACAGTAAATTCTTCCATATCTGGCATTCTATCATCCTGAACTCTCAAATAACCAGCATTTTAACCACAAGTACATTTTATAGTTACATTTTCCACAAGTACAGTATAGTGAGAGCAAATACATATAAAGATGGCAAATGCAATATAAGTTTACAGTGCACAATATTACTCTTGCTGGTAAATACTCCGCATACATTTTTCAGAGAGGTAGTCATGTTAGTCTGTATCTTCGAGAACAACAAGAAGTCCCGTGGCACCTTATAGACTAACAGATATTTTGGAGCATAAGCTTTTGTGGGCAAAGACCCGCTTCAACAGGGCTCCTACACTCTTCACTGCCTCGTGCATCTGATGAAGCGGGTCTTCGCCCACGGAACCTTATGCTCCAAAATATCTGTTAGTCTGTAAGGTGCCACAGGACTTCTTGTTGCATACATTTTTGTTTCTCAATATCTAATCTTGTTTTTCTTTAGTGTTATGCATTACTTGGTATACCTCTCTATTTGCCAGAACATCCAGCAACCTCCCAGGACTCAGAGATATGAAAGAGTTTACTGTAGCTCAGGGCTAAATTTTAAGTTGTACAAAAAATAATAAACAACATAATGAAGATAAAAATGTTGCTATTCGAGAATTTGTTGGGGGAGTGTATTTAAAATCTCCTCTGCAGGACTTAAACACTTCACTGCCTTGGACTCATGTATGGGTCCAGAAACAATATGAAACAAGGACAGTCCCACCTCCAGTAGGTGGCTCCCGGTGCACTTGCTCCTCCACGTAGGAGCTGGAAGAGACTATAGGTATGTCTCCACTGATGGGAAGATGGACACTGCGGCAGTCTGTCTTTGGGAGTTCTAATTAGAGCGCCTGGTAGGGAACGTGCTAAATTGAACTTACAGGGCTCCTGCACTCCTGCCCTTTGTTAGTAGTATGGGAAGTCACCAGGAGCAAATCACTCCCATTAACTTCCCTCAGTGGAGACAGCATGGAAGCCCAAATTCAGGTGCATTGATTCCAGCTACGTAATTAATGTAGCTGGAATTGTGTACCTTAATTTGACTTCCGCTGCAGCACAGACCTGCCGTGAAACCCTATTCTGGAAACATACAGGTGGGGAGAATATCCTGGGTTCTCTCCAGAGAGGGATTTCCCTTCTCTCCCGGGACTATGATCTGGGGATGATGATCCTTCTGCTTACCAAGGTGCCCTGACACACCTTGACCTGTTCCCTCCAATCTCAAAGGGATGGGATCCCCTAGATAGACAGAAGTCACCAGTCTCTGTGAGGAGAGGGGAGATTTTCTCAGGAACGGACCTCAAGAGATATTCCCATTCCTAAAAGAAGGAATTATCTCTCTCACTATAGCACATACTTAATCCTTCCATGATATAGACCCCTTTGCACACCACAGTCCCCCTCTCCCCATGGAAATCTCTCTGACCCTTTTTGCTGTCCTCCACCCATGACACCTGAGAGCCCTACTCCAGATCATCATCTGTAGTTTTCTCTCACCTCCAAGGATCTCTATGTACACCCCAGGGTGGTTCCCTCCCCTGCTGGTCTCCTGCAAAAGGGCTTCTTGAAAAGGTCCCCTCACTTCATCTGCATCAGTGTACCCAGAAATCTCAGAGCCAAACTCTCCCCCCACACACACCCAAACAGAAGTCCCACCTCAGCTGCCCCACACATGCTTGCCAGAGCTCATCTCCATCAAGAAGAAAGGAATTTTGAGGGGTTGTTCATCCACCACCAGGTTCCCCCACAGTCCTGGCTCCAATATAACATCCCCCATCCCTCAAACCCACCTCTCTCTGAGCTCAGCTCTACTCAGGCTGATTATCCTTCCGGGGCTCCACCCTGGTCCCCTGAGAGAGATTCCCTTGTGCTCAGGTCCCAGCTCACTCCGAGCACCTTCACCTTGTGCCATCAGGGACTCGGGACACAGGTGCTGTGCTGCTGCCACACTCCCTGACTCGAAGCGGTTTCTCTCCTCCACAGGGTTTGCAGCTGGTGCGATGGTTCTCAGCACCCCGCTCCCTCCAAACTGTTCTAACGCCCAGTCCCACCGCCTGCAGCGGACTTGCTGGTCACTCTATGGGGTGGGGAAGGGCCCCCCCGTTCCACCCTCACTCTGGGCAGAATAAGCCCCTTGTCATCTGCCCCATCCCTCCCAACCCCTCAAGTCAGCTGGGGGGGGGGAGACGGATGCCCCCCGCTCCGGACTCCCCCTCGTCCCTCTGGGGAAGGGGGAGCGGTGCCCCCCCGCTCCCTGCTCCCGCCCCGCGCACGCTCTCCGCCCGGCCGCCCCGTACTCACACCTCCAGGATGCGGTCCCCCTTGCGCACCCCGGCGCGGTCGGCCGCCCCCCCGCCCAGCACGGCGCTGACATGCTGCAGCGGCGCGTACAGCTCCCCGTTGATGCTCCGCAGCTGGCCGCCCTCGCTCACTTGGCCCCGCACGTTGAAGCCGTAGCCGGACTCCGATTTGACGATGCGGACGACGCGGGGCCCCCCCGGCCCGGGCCCGCCCCCCCCGTTGCGATGCGGAGCCGGCGCCGAGCGCTGCAGCCCTTCGCCCTCCTCGTCCGCCATCTTGGCGAGCAGTTCGCGGCGGCCGCCGCCGTCACACAATCTCCTTCCCGGCCACCATAGCTCGGCCGCCGGCGCCCAGTGGGAAATGCAGTTCAGTGAGTCTGAGAGGCACGCAGCACCATGGGGAACATACTCCGGGACGCCTAGGCGCGCAGAGCCCTATGGGAAATGTAGGCTGGGGTTTCTAAGGGGCGCGTAGCACTATGGGAAACATAGTCCGAGTAGCCTGAGGTGGAAGGGGGTGGGCGGGCTGAGACATGGCATTCTGGGAAATGTAGTCCTACTGGGCATGGCAGTATGGGAAATGTAGTCCAGGGATATTGTCTGGGCACTGAGCGCCGGGCAAAACATACAGCTCTGAGCCTGTTGGCGCTAGGCCTTATGGGAAATGTAGGCTGTCGCTCCTCCATGATGCCGGACCAAACAGGATAGTTAGTCTTGGGAACTGAGGAGCCCATGGCACCATGGGAAATGTAGTCTGGCCATGCCGTGACACCCTCCACCACCCACCCACACCCCTTCCCTGCTGGTGGGCGACATAGGCTCTGTTCCGACACTTCCCCGGCTCCGGCAGCTCCATGGGCAAAGTAACAAGTGTCAGAGAGGTAGCCAAGTTACTCTGTATCTTCGAGAACAACAAGTCCTGTGGCACCTTATAGACTAACATATTTCGGAGCACCTCGACTGCTTTTTGTTTTGATAGTTTGGAGCATGAGTTTTCCTGGGCGAAAACCCACTTCATCAGACGCATGAGGTAGTTTGGCCACTTCCTGGCCACAGAGGCTTATGGGTAGTGTAGTTCTAGGAGCCCTGGCACCGCCTCATGGGAGACGTAGTTCAGTGGACGGGCCCAAGCCCCCAAAGTGTGCAGGAAGAGGGGGTGATGGGAACTGTAATTTTGGTGACTACCTGGGGCCTGTAAGCCCTGCACTGCAGGGCTCATTTCCCACCACTGTCTCTCAGCAGAGACAGCCGCTGCCACCCACTACCCTAGCACTGGTGAGGTCACTAAGACACACCAAGATGTCATCACACTGTGATGTCATCACATTTACTCTCATGATAGCCCATTGCATTGAACCCCCAGCCCGAGTCCTCACATCCTGTCACAGCAACGCTGTCATCACCTCCCATGAATGCCTGCTGGGGCAACAGGCTTTGCATCATGGCCTCAACCTGTGGCTATGCCACAACACCACGGTGTCCCATGGCTGGGCTGACTCCACAGCATGAAGTGACATCCCCCTTTGCACTGCACTGTTGCTCCTTTTTAAAATGTCTGATCCTTGGGTGACCATCCATCCCCTACTGAGCAGGACAGCCCTGTATATCAGGTGCCAGAAAGGCATCCTGACTTATTTTTTTAAAAGGGGCTTTTTGGCCACCCACCAGCTGACCTTTTCCCTCAGCAGCATGCACAGGTGCAGCTGCTGCCTGGAGAGTAGGTGGAGAACTTACATGCTCAGCAGGGTGACCATACATCCTGGTTTCATGGGGATGGTCCCATATTTGAGACCCAAAAAAGGCATCCTGACTTATTTGTAAAAGGGACTAAATGTCCTTTAGCTGCTGGTGGACAGCATGTACTGTGCATCAGTATGCACTCTCCAGAAGAGAGAGAGACAGCAGGTTAGCTACTTCCCCCTTCCCTGAGGCTCAGGGGAGGGAGGAGGGCCCCCACTGCTAGATCCCTGCTAGTTTCCCGAGGCTCAGGGAAGGAGGAGGGGGAATGCACCAGCTCCCATCCCATATGTGGCCATGGGATATATGGTCACCCTAGTGCTCAGGCTACAGGAAGAGGGAACAAGCAGGGACCCTCCAAAGATAGGGTAGGTTAGTGCTACACTTCCAGGCTCCCTGCGCCTTCGGGAAGGCAGGGGAGTACCACTGGCTACCCCCTCCCTCCCGGCTCCCTGAGCACCACTGGCTGCTGCCCACTTCCCAACTCCCTGCGCTTTGGTTGAGCTGAGAGGAGGCTCCTCTCCTCCCCTCATATCTCATCCCCACTACCAGGTCACTGTGACAGGCAAATATCCATACACTACATTGCATCAGGTTGTTACACCGCATCCCAGCCCCTGTCGGTTACAGCATAGACCTTTAATATTAAGTATTATCAGAGCGCAACAGCACCTAGGAGCCCCATTTATGAACGAGGCAGTTAGGTCCTGTACAAACACAGAAACAGCAAGAAGTCCTGTGGCACCTTATAGACTAACAAATATTTTGGAGCACAAGTTTTCATGCACAAAGACCTGCGGCGTCAGATACACGAGTAGGGGGGTTCAGAGGAGGATTTAAAGGGGGGGGTCTTAGTAAAGGTGGGGGCCAGAGCTGACAAGATCTATTCAGTCAGGGTGGAAACGGTCCATTATGGGTAGTATACATCATGCGAGGAGCAACCATGTGAGATTGGTCGAAACACAAAAAGAATTCTTGCTGCAAAGTATCAGAGAGGGAGCCATGTTAGTCTGTAGTTTCGAGAACAAGAAGTCTTGTGGCACCTTATAGACTAACAGATATTTTGGAGCCTAAGCTTTCGTGGGCAAAGAGCCGCTTCCTCAGATGCTCATGCATCTGAGGAAGCGGCTCTTTGCCCACGAAAGCTTAGGCTCCAAAATATCTGTTAGTCTATAAGGTGCCACAAGACTTCTTGTTGCTGCAAAGGGCTTACAAACAACGAGGCAGAAGATTCTCCATAATTGTCCCAATCTAGCCCCGTGGAGAGGGTCACCTGGATTGGTCCACTTCTACCTCCTCCACCACGAAATGAGGTGTCCAAAAATGCTTCCCAAATATCTGCTGTTGCTTTGGCTCCAATTACCGCCTTTTGTCATACCTGTGATTCAGCAAGCTGTGGAGAAGCTGTGCTGTTACATCACTGGCTGAGGTGAGCATGTGACATTGCAAAGCAGGTCAATTCCTTTCACTCTGATATAGGTCGCCAGCTACCAAGCCAGGCAGGGAACCCCATTCCAACAAAAGTCAATTGCAACTAAGCCCAAAGTACTTAGGTCAAATGGTCTGTTCCAGCAGAACCATCAAGTCCTCATTGTTCAATCACAAGACAGAGAGAAACTCAAGGATACAGAAAAGTGGGTGTTGGCAGCAGCTGTATTTACTATCAACACATACGCATTAATGGCTGATTCCCACTAATGTTTGCAAATGATGCCAGCTGCACCAGCCCAGGGACAGCTTCGCAGGCTGCACCATCTGGTGCATCTAGCAGGGGTCATGGGCTGCAGAGCATCAGCCACGCAGCTTGGGTACCAGGTAGCAATCATAAACATGGCAACAAACCAGAAGCATCCTAGATCTTGTCACTCCCCTTGTCACTACACTCAACCACTTGGAAACGCTAGGCAGCAGACACTCTTACTGTGCCAAAACACCAGCACGGCTGCCTATGAGCTAACAGAAAAGTCCCTGCTGTGTGATTTTCTCATCCCAATTCTGGGAAGCAAATGGGGCTCTAGTAGTTACAGCAGGGAACTGGAAGCAAAGATACCTGGGTTCTGCTACCAGTCCAAGGAAGGAAAATAGCAGTTAAGCATAAGGAGACTGGGAGTGGAGACTTTTAGGTTGCATTCCTAATACTGGCTCTAACTCTCCCACCTTCGGTGAGTCTCCTTTCTCTGTGCTTCAGTCGCCTCAGCTGTATGAATGGGGCTAACTATTTTGGCCTGAGCATTAGAGCAAGCCCCAGCTTTTAACAACAGCCACATAGGATCCCGAGTACCCCGGCAGAGCAGAGAAAGCCTTGGTTCTTCGGGTCTTGTCTGAAATATGCTGAAAGAGCAAGCAGCACGGAACCTCATGCATCCGCCTCAAGAGAATGAAGGGCAAATCAGCCCTCAACTAGGAATTAAATCTCTGGCTCTAGGGCATCCAAGCCAGCAAGTCAGATGACTCATTTTTAATTCCTGGTGGTGGCACAGACCATTTTGTAACAGCTGTGGGGACACAGAGCAAGGAGAGAGCACAAAAAGTGATCCCTTCTGCAGCATCTGTCTCCCTTCCTAGTCCTCCAGCCCTTTCCTCAAACTGCAGTCACAATTTTCCTCTTCCCAGCTGGGACCATCTAAGGGCCGTTTCCAGATAATCTTTTCTACAAGTGCCTTCCTATCATAGAGTCCTCTCATTGCATTAATGTGCTCCCAGACCCAGTTTGCTTGGTCCCTGCTTTTCCTTGCTCCTAAGATATGGACCAGTTCAGTTGACCGCCCCCACCCCCATTTCAGGGTCACTACAGATGATGAGCTGAAGGGTGAGATCCCCAGAAATCGCCATGTTAGGCAGTAGTATCCCAACCAAAAAAAACCACACAGTCCATGAGCACCTTACAGGCTAACAAATTTATTAGGTAATGAGCTTTTGTGGGTAAACTCATTACTTAATATATACATTTTTTTAGCCTTTAAGGTGCTTCAGGACTGCATGTTTCATCTGACTTCAGCCTCTGTCTGTGAAACAGGCCTTACCATTTCTGACTCTTTAATGCATTTGGTTTGCCTCACTTTCCCTCCTTTGGCTGTCAGTAGAATTCTTCTCCCTCCCTGACCCCAGTTTACTGAGTATTCAGCCTGGACAGCTACCCAAAGCTAAGAACCTTTCTGTACAATCCTTCTGTCAACACCTCCAGTTCACATCAGCCTTCCCTAGTCTTATTTTCAGCTATTTCCTAGACAAGCTAGGTCCCATTCAACCTTTGGTCTCTGATGCAACTGGGACAGTGCCAGCTGTCATGCCTGATCCAGCAAAGCAACAGCAAAAATCAGCATTGACAATGCCTGCAGTTTAATCACAAGATCTGCAATATTTGATGGGCTCTCTTCAGTCCCAGTTCCCAAATCAGGACTACAAGACAAACTGTGTTCTTGAAAACCATTCTAGCTTAGCTGACTGTAGAAAATGCACCTCTTCAAGGTGCCCTCACTAGGTGGTGAACAAAGATCTCCACAGCTCATAGTGTTTGTTTTAAAGTAACAAAGAGAAAGCCGTGCTAATCTATATACTATCAAAACAAAAAAGCAGTCCAATAGCACTTTAAAAGCTTAACAAAATAATTTATTAAGTGATGAGCTTTCGTGGGACAGACCCACTTCTGCAGACCATAGCCAGATCAGAGCAGACTCAATATTTAAGGCACAGGGAACCAAAAGTAGTAATCAAGGTTGACAAATCATAAAAACCATTACCAAGGTGAGCAAATCAGAGAGTAGAAGGGCAGAAGTGTGTGTGGGGAATCTTGAAAAAGTGGGTCTGTCCCACAAAAGCTCATCACCTAATAAATTATTTTTAGTCTTGAAAGTGCTGCTGGACTGGTTTTTGTTGTGATAGAATACAGACTAGCCCAGCTCTCTCGCTGTAGTGTAAATAGTTCTGGAAGTGCAAGTCATTTTAGTACTTGATAGTGTTTTAACTATGGAGTGCATCAGATCTTCAGCTCCACGTAAATCTGCAGGAGCTCAGGGCCATCAGACTGGCATGTGTGACTTCCAAGGCCAATCTGACAGGACATTGCACATCAGTCAGTACAGACAACATGACAGCCATGTACTGTATCAACAAACAGGGGTGCACACTCTGCCCCCCTGTAATGAGGCCATGATGCTTTGGGTCTTCCACATACAGCATATCATGATGAAGGCCCTTTACCTGGCCAGCGTGCACAACTCACTGGCAGACCAACTCAGCAGGTCCTTTACAGATCACGAGTTGTCTCTCCACCCAGAGGTTGTTCATCCTATTTTCTGGAAGTGAAGATATCCCCAGGTGGACCTGTTCGCTTCCCACCTCAATGTCAAATGTGGGATGTTTTGCTCCTACGACAGTCAGAGCCTGGGGTCCTGGGCAGATGCCTTCCGCTTCCTCTGGTCAGACACGCTTCCGGTGTGAGTGTCTCACAGCTGGCTATATCCTTCGCAAGCCCCATCTCATTGATTGTAGATTACCTATGGGGTCTGGTACAGGAGGGCTTATCCCTCTCCTTGGTTAGGATGCATTTAGCTGCTATCTGAGCCTTTCACTCGGTTCATGGAGCATCTTCTATGTTCTCAGAACCCAGAGTCAAAAGGTTTAGAAAGAATCAAGCCCCAGGCTTGGACACCACTGCCGCCTTGGGATCTCAATTTGGTGTTAGACAAGTGGGGCAGACCCTTACCTAGAAGCTTCCGGAGCCTTCTAGGTCAGTATACTGGGTGGTGGGCCAATGCGTTTCTGTTCCCTGTCTAGGCCCAGGGCCAGGCGGGCCATGTGCTCCCTGTAAAAGGCTGCCCATCTGGTAGCTGGGGGGAAGCTTTTGGAAGGTGCAGCAGAGGAGAGGAGTAGAGCAGAGTGAGAAGGTACCACAGGGAAGCGGTGGGCAAAGTGGCCCAGGGTGAGCTACTACGTTGGGGCAGGGGTGAAGGCCCTGCCGGTTGCCTCTTGTCCTTGGAGGGACCCTGGGCCGGAGTCCAGGGTGGAGGGTGGGTCTGGACTCCCCCCACCCTTCCCCAGAGGGATCACTCTACCGGAGCAGGTGGGGGCCTGCAAAGGGGGCTGGTATTGTTTCCCCCCATACTGGTCTTGCCTATGATGAGGGTGGCTCGCTAAGCAGAGACCCCTGTCTTTGGAAAGGCCTAGGCCAAAAGGGGCCTCTGTGAGTTTAAGGCAACATAGAACCCTACCAGGAAGCACAGGGACCCACAGGGGGCTGACAAGGGACTTTGTCACACAAGCTTCTGCAGCCCCCCTTTAAACACCTGGCTCCCTGCTGTTTGAGTTACAAAATCACTTTTTTCGTAGCACTGAGTTGAGGGCACTCAACCCATCCGCATCCAACTTCAAATGGACATGAGCAACACATCTCAAAGAACACCAGTTACAGAACAGGGAACTGTCTTATTTACTTCTTCCAATAACACAAATGAGGCGCCATCAAGTGAAATCACTATGTCGCAGGTTTTAAATCAAGAGGAGGTATTTCTTCACTCAATGCACAGTCAACCTGTGGAACTCCTTGCTAGAGGACACTGAAGACCAAGACTAAGTGTTCAAAAAAAGAAACTAGATACATTTCATGGAGGATGGGCCCCATCAACTGCTATTAGCCAGGAATGGTGCCCTTAGCCTCTGTTTGTCAGAAGCTGGGAACAGATGACGGGATTGACCACTTGATATTACCTGTGCTGCTCATGCCCTTTGGGGCACCTGGCATTGGCTACTGTCAGAAGACAGGATGCTGGGCTAGATGGACTTTGGAGATGGAGTCAATGCCTGCTTCAGCCAGTGACCTGAATTAATTGTGCGATACTGAGTCACCATTTTGCTATTTGCTGTTCTAGGACAATACAGCAAAAGCCTGCCTGCCTCCAGCTGCATCAGCTGTCAACATTCAAGCCTATATGTGTAAGAACTTGATAGGCTTCCCTTCTGCCTCTCGCTGAGCACTACATCCTACCTGTCTGGAATGCACCATGTTACTCTGGGCCCTTTGATGCCTATGCATGCTTTTCTTCATGGCCCTGTACTGGTGCTCCCAGGGACAAGAGCCCTTGAAAGTCAGAAGAGTTGGTTGGGGAGGTGAGGCAGGAGGGAATGTTTCTGGTACAGGGCAGTCAGTGCCCTAACACCCCTACAGTATGTGGGTGAGTGGCTGTACTCTAGGAAGAGCTGAGTGTAGGCTAACCAAGCATTATGGAGGCCGCAGCAATCAGCCTAAAACCTTGGAACATGCATCAGCGCAGGCTGCAACACAGGACTTCGCTGTGCAGGGACACAGAACTGTTCTCTTGCAGGAGGCTGTTACAAGTGTCTGAAAACTGTTCCCATGGGCCCACAAATGTTTCGTTCCAACCTATGCTCAAATTCCCATAAAACCACAATACACACTATTTACATAATTTATTCAATCCACTACAGATTTGGGTGGCTATGTAAGGCATATGGTCTTCTGCATTAATGAGGTTATCTGATGGGTACCTTTTACAACACTTATATAAATTCTGTCTATACTAGTTTAGACACAGTCACGTGTAGATCTCCTCTTGGTCAGAGATGGAAAAAAGGAGAAGGCTGCTTCTTTTCAAAATCACATACAAGTTATTTTATAACTTTCCAGCCCAGCAGAAAAAACTGATTAGTACCCTCCATTGAAATAAGAAAAACATGCATGCACAAAATATGCTACATAAAACTATGGCATAAAACTTACATGTGTCCTTTCTGAGCTAATCTGAAGATACTAATAATTTATTGAAATAAATACAAGGAAGAGCTGGACAGTCTGCTTTTATACCTACACACATTCGTGTAAGTTTCATCTCCACACTGCTGAGGAACCAAACAACTGTTGAAAAGCCTTGTACTCAATACAGTCTCACAGCTGCCACATGCAGCACTCGCTGTCACCACAGGAGGGAGGAAGCCAGACCTTAAAAGGACATCAGTGGGATTCAGCTGGTTTGGAGTAGACTGGGAGAGAAACAAGGGAATCTCATTTCAAGAGGGGGATTCTGGGTGCTGATCTTTTTAAAAAAAGATGAACAGCTTCAGTCCACTTTGTTTAGTTGCAATTTAAAAGAGCAGGATTCCATGGAGGCATAAGGCATACAGCATCCTAAGCTGCTCATAGAGCAATACCAGGCTTGAACAATGAAAGAAATGGTAAAAAGAACAGTACCAGAAAGAGGCAGCCTGATGCTCAGGCCGAGTGCAAGTGGGTCTGTTATATACAGACATGGGTTGGATGTTCCCCAGACACTACATCAGGCACCACGCTCAACAAATTTGCTTCTGCTGGCCTCTGGAAGCCACGGGGGACAGCAGTATGGAAACATTGTTTCAGTAGCCCTTGCTGCTCTGCCAGTCCTCACCAAAGGGGCCAGCTTGGGTCCTTGAAGCATTACAGTTCTCTGGAGGCATTGTCCTCCATTTGTCCAGTGAGTTCAGAGGTGGCCCGAGGGGCTGCACACACAAGCCAGGGAATGGCAGTAAAGGTCAGTCAACAGTAGCAAACGGTGAGGTTCTTCAGTTTAGAAGCTGAGCCCAGGAGAGCTCATGTTTCCAGCACTCTGATGAGAGGAAGGGGCTTGGGTCCAATGGGTTTCATCAGCCTTTTACTACAAAGCAAAGAAAGGAAAGCGCTCAGAAGCAGACCAACCAGAAGCACTGCAGCTATGACCAATTAGAATGCAAGTCTATGAATCTAGGTTATTATATGCTCCCCCATTAAACTCTTATCTTCCAAATATACGTGCATTGAACCTCCAAACTCTTTTTGAGCGTGAAGGGCAAAGGAAGAGGAGAGGTACGGCGGAATGGAGGCCTACAGAGATCCAGTGACTTGACAGGTCAGGTAGGGAAGCTCATCATCATCAATAACCGCAGGCTCAGCGCCCATTGGTGTCTGATGCCTCTCTCACTATTTCCTTCCAGTAGGGAGGCTGAGTCAGAGCTAATCCCCATCTCTAATCACATTCTAGTGGCCTATCTGCCAGACCATCCTTCCAAAGTTTGAGTTTAATGCCAGCAATAGGAATATTCAAACGCTTTTAGCCTGAGTTTGGAACAGACTGGGGGGAAGGCGGGGAATCATGCTTAATTAGGTGGCTGACTTAAATGCAGCACAATACACAAGGCAAAATGTCTGCTATAGCAAATGACTCCTGAGAAACAGCACTTTTCACTCACAGAGCATTAAGCAATTTTGTCAGCCTCACAGGTCTTAAGTCTTGCACCCCAATTACAGATTGGGAAACTGAGGCAGGGAAGGATTGCTTTGCTGGTGTCTTCCACCAGGGGTCTTGGTGCTTAACAGTGAATCAAGCTTCACAAGAACTCCCACAAAAAAAATTCTTCCCCCATTTTACAAATGGGAACATTGAGGCACAGAATGAGAAAGTGACATGCTTCAAGGCCAACACTGAGGCAGTGACAGGAACCCAAACCTCCTGCCTCTCAAAACAAGGGCTTAGCTCACACTACCCTGCAGGAGAAGCAGCTTGGAGCTGAACAGTGCAAAACTTGTCCTTGTTCTGCCTCCACAGGCCGACAGAACTTCCTGCTTACCTGCTCATGGACTCTGATTTTGAGCGAGCTCTGGTGCTCTGGCTGCCCGGGTTGATTTGCTTCTCGATCAGGTGCTCAATCCGATCATGCATTTCCAGATTCTGAAACGAAGAACAGACCAGGCATTTCAACTCCGTTTGGACAGAGAGGCTGAAGCAGCAGCATGGAGTTTATTACAGCCTGACCCACTGAACATAGCACATCTGAAATTCCCACATTTCACCGGTTCACCACACTCCTCAAAGTTGTGAATGATGCTCATGGAACATCAGGTTCCCATGCCGCTGATGATACGTGCACTGCACTTTGGGGAACCTCCAGAGACTGGAAGACCACATGCACCAATGCTAGACAAACAAAAGGCAAGTTCTACCCCCTGAACTAAACACTTGGAGTCAATCCATCTCTGAGCAGACTGCATGTTAGAGGCCCAAGGAAGTGCTGGGGGAAGATTAATTTCTTAGGTATATCTTATTTCACCCTGCTCCATGCAAACTGCAGACTAGAGTGTGCTTTGATACTTTTGTGATCCAAACAGAGTTCCAGAGCCTGTGCCCGCCTCCAATCAAGGTTTCATTAGGCTGGCAGTTCTACAAGAATATACGGGATTAAATATGAATTTAATTTAGATTGTCCATTGAAGTGAAGTGCTAAATCTAGTCAAATGGCAGCAGTTGCACCATTGCACTTTTCAGGGAAATGGTCCCATGCATTTTCAGTGCCCCCCATCCCTTTTTGCACTGATTAGCAAAATACCAAAGCACCATGGAAAGAGAAGAGAATGGTTAAATGCTACCAGCACATGCTCACTTTTAGCCAAAAGGAGATACGATCACCATCCAATATGATGGACCCCGGTGTGCAGCTCTGTTTTGCAGAGCTACCATGTGGGACACACCACGGTCTAGATGGCACTTGCTCCTGCCTCAAGTGGTTCGATGGAAACCATCCAAACCTACAGACTTCAACTCAAGCAAGACCTGTCTTTGCTTGTGCAGCAGGCACACTGCATGGTAAGGCTGTGCTAGTTTCTCTAGCGTCCCGACTGGTGGCCCTGCTGTGCCTCTGAAGAAAAACAAAGTTCATTCCATACGTTTGTTAGTTGATTCAAACTTTGAAGCAACTTGCAAAAGAATCACATGACCGATTTCACTGGCATTTCATGTTTGAGGGCCTGGCTCTTATCACCTCAGGGGTCGGCAACCTGCTGTTCCAGAGCCACCTGCAGCTCTTTAAGGAGCCACTTGTGGCTCCAAGCACTGCTGCCACTGACTCCACTTGCAACTCTGGAGGCTGCTGCTGCTTAAACAATGCCCATAGTTAAAATGGAGCCCTGCAGACATGCTGAGAAAGAGGCGGAAGCTGTGGCACAGCAGTGGCAGAGCTTGTCAACTGAGGCAGGTAAATCCTGGGGAGGGGATGGCAGTTTGGGGCTGAAGGGGTTAAATCTGGGGATGGGGTTGAGACAGGTAAAGCCTGGACATGGGGGTAAGAACTTCCTAACTGAAATAAATCAGTACGTGCTCTATTCTTAATACGGGTGACGAAAAGTACCAGTTTTACATTATTAAGGACTGTGACATTCACACACACTGCAGTTCTTGAAGTATTGATTTTGTAACTGAATTTGAAAAAAAGTGGCTCTTTTCCCTATTTTGGTTGTAGACCCCTCCCTGTACCAGTTGGACACGAATGCTCTGAGCAGTTAAAACAGGCTTTTCCGTCCCACCACAGGCACTTGGAGACAACACCAATCCTGTAAGAGCAGCTCAGCCAACTAACAAACATACCTCAGCTTCCAAGTAGGCAACTCTCTCTTTGAGCTCCTGAATAATCATATCCTTCGCATGAATCACTGTTTTTGAATTCTGAAGCTGTAAAGGAAAGTTCATCAAATGACTAAAGAAATCTCATACATACCGACATGAGACAAGGCATCTAGAAAGCAGTTTAAACCAGGAGTCTTTCGAGATTGACAGTAAAGCAACACTCACGACAGGTTTTGTATATTTTGATCAGGGAAAAAAACCCTGAGTTCTGGGCAAGAAAGTCACAGTTAATTCTAGACTGTCCAAGTTCTATTTCACTACCAGGGATTCTTTGATGGGTCCCACTGCAGACAATGGACCAAATTTATTGCTGGCATAGACGACAGCAATTCATTTTATTTCCAAAAAACTGGTCTTGCTAAGCACCACAGTCTGATTCCCATCACTGCAGTTCTTCCCACAGAAGATCAGACCTTTCACCTCTGGGTCAGCACTTTGAAGGGTAGTTGTGGGGGAAGGAAACAGTGACATTTTCAAACTGCTCCCTCTGGCAGATGTTCAGAATCAAACTAGCAGGCTTTGTGCGGCCCTCAGCTTGGGCTGCCATGACCCTGCTTCCTCCTCACCCCCAAAAGCAAGCACTGGCCTCCCTTAAAGAGGATAAAAAACAAGTTTTATGCTGCTCCATTCAGATTCTGCAGACCCAGAATCCTTTATAGCATTTGCATTTCTGTAGCCCCAGGAGCCCTAATCACGGACCACACAGCCACTGTGCTCAGCCCTGTACAAATGGGGGGGCGGAAAATGATTCTAGCAGGGAGTATCTCTAATAGGTCTCCCACCTGCTCAATCATTTGCCGAACTTTGCGCTGCTGACTCTTCAGCATGTCGTCAAGATGGTGTATCTTCTCCCGCAAAGTGGCAACTTCCTTCTCCAGTTTGGCTGACCTACGAAGGAGATGCGAGAGTCAGAACCACTCGGCCTCCCCGGATCAGCAGAGGAATGTGGGACTGGATATTTTACCAGAGCCCCTAAGCAAATGCTGCAACACCTCCCCACCCCAGAGCAGTGCTTATCTTGCCATAGACAGCCAGTTCTCCAGCCACTTGGCCGAAATGGAATAGTAGGAATAGGTAGAGATTGTAAGGGAGGCTGGAGTTGTACGAGAGAAGCTGGGGAGACAGACAGGTGCCCCAGATGGCAGATATGCCAACAGTAGCAAAGACTGAGTAGAGGAACAGAGGCCAGCAACCCTGAGAAAAGATGAGGTTTTTGTTTACCTACAGCAAGGTGCACAGCTAGTCCAGTGGGAGGGTGGGACCCAAGGCAGCATGCTGACAGTGGGGGCCCACTGGTGGGTTGGTCCCAGGGTGACACACTGACAGTGGGGCTTCACCATTGGACAGGGGGTGCCCCAGTCAACTGGATCACAGGGCCCTAGGGCCAAGCCTGGCCAGGTGAGCTTAGTAAACTAGAACCATTTCCACTCAGACCCTGAAGCAAACAGGAAGCTAGAGGAGCTATGTGAGAATAGAGCAACATTTAAAACTGAAACATGTGAGAGTTTTGCTTTTCCTAACAAGGCCACGTGAGGACTCTGCTCAATCTCTAGGGAAGGTTTTTGGGCACTGCCAACTGCAGTCGGAACAGACAGATTAGTCATCTCCTTGAGAAAACCCTGACATTCGCTAAGCAGCCATGCCCGCCCTTCACAAGAATGCCAAGTCATGCCCCAGCGAGCTGAAAGGCTCACTCCTGAGAAAGGAGTGTCAGACTCCCTACCCAAGGCTGAGCCTCACCTATCCTGTTCGGCGAGCTTGTCATTTTGCAGGCTCCTCAGTTTCTCCAGTTCTTCTTCACCCTCTTTCATCTTCAGCAGCAAACTCTGATGTTCCTACAACAGGTCATAGGACAAGTTACAACAGCTGCTCTGGTCTCTATTTCAAGGCAGACACACAACATGGGGCTACACGCATCTGTGGCACTGGGCAATTTCAGGAGTCAGCCTTGGTTGTCAGCAAAGATGCTGAGGTGCAGCCTGTATCCAGAGCTGTCCCATCCAATGGGCAGTTCAGGATGGCCCCATGCTTTGGGGGAATCCTTGTATTGGTAAGCAAGAGGGTTCTAGGAGCCAGAGGCAGTGAAGCGACAGCAGCCTCCTTTGCCTTCTCCCAGCCAGGTCACACTGCTTCACCACAGTGGCAGGAAGCAGAGTGCCGGGGCCCCATCCTACTCCACTCCCCACAAGCAACATGCCTGGGAGCCAGGCTTAGTGGAGTGCAGCAGGCTGAGGCCACGTAGCTCCGCTTCCCACTGCCACCATGAGTGCAGAGGGGCCTGACCCTCTGCTGCCAGTGCCATGCCTCCAGCTAATCCCCTCAGTCACATCGCTTGGGGCAGGGGACTTGGGAAAAGCGGTGCAATGGTGGTGGGAAAGGGCATGGGCAGGAAAAGACAAAGCTTGAGCTAAGGGGTGAAGTGGGGGCAGGGTGAAGGTAGGAAGAGGCAGAGAAGGGTAGGCCAGGGCCTCATGCCTCTCTCCCCTCCCCCAGGGCTACGCTGCTTGTATCTCATGGGAATTTAGCACACGTGAAATGAAACAAGGAAACTCCATTTCCCTACGGGATGGGGCAGCAGCACTCCAAGTCTCCCCATGCTGCACTCTACCACTGTGCTTCACCTCTGGCCTAGACCTGTAGGAAAGGTCCGTCTCTGATTTGTTTCCACCTTAGCCCCTCTGCTGAGGAAGCCTGCACAGCACCAGTTGTGCTGGTGGTGATCATCATGTGGACATTCATACTCTGGAACTCGTTACACCCAGGAGCTATCAAGCAATGACAACTCGGCAGCCAGCTGGCATGCTTTCTGCTTTGGAGGAGGCACTTGTGCTACAGCAGTAGTGCTTCAGAGCTGATCAGCATCCTGCCTGCTGCAAGCGCTAAACCCGTCACACTTAGCAGTGGACACCTGACAGAGCAGCCTAGGAAACAGACCATCAAGCAGGCCCCGTGTGGCTCTCCAAGCAGTACCTTCTCCATCCCTGACATGAGCCTCTGCAGTTCCTCCAGCTTCACTTCCTTTGACACCATATCCTCCTCAGCCTTCTTCAGCGCTGCAGTGGTTTGCTCAACTTCTTTCTGGTATTGGGATGTTGTCATCTGCAACACAACACAAAAAGAAAGACGTTTCTGATGATCCTCAGAGTCAAAGCCAATGAGAAGGTCCTTTTCAGGTACTGTATTTTGAAGACTGAATGGCATTCCTATTCTTGGCAGGTGTATTGTGCTGAAGGAACCCCAACAGCCCAAAGCACTCGAGAAGGGGAAGCCTTACAAAGCGTTGTCTCCAGAGCAGTTCACGCTACCTGACACAAATCCTATGGCAACAGAGACAGAAGTGCACCATAAATGGCCAAAAACTCATGATCAGAGGCAGGTGCATTGCCCATGAACACACTCAGGGTATGTCCACACTTGAACCACTATAACAGCACAGCTGAGCTGCTGTAGGGCTTCTGTGTTGATACCACCTATACCCATCAGTGCGATTCCTCTGTCAGTGTAGGCAATCCACCTCCTGGAGAAGTGGTAGCTAGGGCAATGAGTTCTGTCAACCTAGCACGATCTACATTGGGCGGCTTAACTACTTCACTCAGGGCTGTGGATTTTTCACACCCAGAGATGTAGTGTTGCCGACGTCATGCAAGGTGAGGGCTGGTCTACATTGGGCTAAGGGATGTAAATGCCCAAGAGTCAGCAACAGAACTGGGACTAGAAGTCAGGAGCTCCTGGCTCCCTCTCTTGCACGCTGATCATCCAATCCTTTTACTGTCCTGTGGAGAAGGATTCTCTTTTCACCCACTAACTTCCCTGACATGACCAAACCATACACCTAAAGTGGATGCAGCTGCCAAACCAGCTGATAAGCATCTACACAATGTCCATTTAAACAGGAAAGCTATATTGGCTAATAGAAGACAGACGCAGATTTCCAGTCCCTGAGCCATGCATCAGGAGTGCTCCCAAACACATTTCTTCTGTCCTCATCACCCCACTCTTCAGGCAACAGCTGAAGCCTAGTCTGCACTTAAAACTGATTGCTATACCCTACCCGCACTTCCCTGCCCATTAGTTCCTTAGCTCATAATCGCACAAGTACATATCTGTTTTGGAGGGGGGAAGAGGCTTCACTGGGTAATAGGATTTATTTTCCCAGCCATTTAGGGCTAAAAGGATTTCTCTTCAACAATTTAGTCAAGCTCCGTGAAAAGAAATGGAGTCTGGAACCAATGAAACAATGGCACGAAATCCTCAAGTATCCACCAACAGGGACTGCCCTTCGCCTCACGCACTCATTATGTTTAATGACCTCTCTGCCTAGGTCAATGTGACAAAGCCAGCCTGCAATCCAGATACGCTTTCCATAAACATAAGGGGGCGGGGTTGGATCATCGATCCCTAGTTCTGAGGAAAGGAGCAAATGAGAGATCCTGCTGCGTCAGCACCACCTAGCACACAGCACCTGCTGTTTTCTGTTCCTTTCACTGCTGCACCTGCTTGTCACCCTAAAGCAGCATGTAAATACAGTCACCACTGCAAGGAAGTGAATTCAGCCCTCGTCTCAAAAACGTGCTCACGTTTCTATTTAACAAATCACAATGTGACATCAGAGCTGGTTCTCACCTGCTCAGCTCATGTCACGACCCTCTGCCACCAAGACATGTTGTGATCTTGATGCAACAAGCTAAGAATCTCTCTGTAAGAGGCAGGCTTGTGTTGTGTGGAAGATACTAGACCATTCAGTAGATCAGGCTGGACTCAGCCACTGTTTCACTCCTCTTCAGACTTCCTATGTGACTACTTAAGGCACTTCATTCTCTGCACCTGAATTTCCTCAGCTACAAAATGGGGACAGACAAATACTTCCCTCAATCACTTGTTCCTAGGCCAGAAAGGAATATTGCAATAGTGTAGTTTGACATCTTGTGTAACAAACAGCCTAACCCCTGGACAAGGATTTGAACCCTTGACCCTCAGATTAAGAATCTGAAGCTCCATCACATGAGCTATCCAGTCAATACATTGCTGCATGCAAGATGCTCATATGATTTTGATGAGCACAGAGCCTTCCTATACGGGATAAAGTGAAACTGGAGATTGAGGGGGAAAAAAGGCCAAAATGCCACTTCTCCTAACAAGCACTTTGCTACCACTGAAGTTGTTATTACCTGGAAATGGTCATTGTATATATCAAGATTAAGTCAGTGAAAATTTGACTGCAATACGTTTAATGATCTGTAGAGACTAATGGCAATCACTGTGCTCACGATGACGTCACATGAGGACAAGACTGGGTGTGCTAGCTGGTGTGAACTAGCCATATGCATTTTTTTAATCAATTGCTAAATGCCATCCAAGTCTTTTTACTCTGGATTTCAAAACTGCCTTCACAGCAGCTCTTCATCAGTGTCCCCCTGAGCTCCAGAAGGAAGGGACTAGTCAGTTTCTGAGGACTCTGAAAGCAACTTGAAGCCAGCTCCTCATTCAGGCAAATATCAAACTGTTTCAGAAGTCAAAAAATGTGTGTATTCACCTCAAAAGCAGTCTTGTCTGACTGATGCCGCTTCTCAGCTTCCCGCAGTTTAGTGAACAATCTCTTCGCTGTCTCACGAATTTTTTCTATGTCATCGCTTGAATAATCATCTTCCTGCAAACACAGCATGAAATCATTATTTGTCTCAGGTCGAACAATCAGAACAGATGCATTTTTTTTCCTGCAAGTGGAAGAGCCAATACTTTTGACCAAATGTTACAATATTCACCACCTAAAAAGGTGGCAAAAGTGTTGTTAAAAAGTTTAATGTAAGCAAATGAGACTCAGTTCTCAAAAGTCCACACAGAATCAGGTGTCTTGGGCCCATAAAACAATTTATTTTATGTGACTTTCTTAGGTGACCCTTCAGTCCCTCCCATGTTGTTTTCAGGATGTTTTCATTAGCTACCTTTAGGTGTCCCCAAAACCAGCAAGTGAACCACATCAGGACAGCTTATAGCACTCAGATTACTGTATCCCGGTACCTTTAGTTATGGCTTTTAAACAGTTAACAAAAGGGTTGCAGCATTGTATTGTGTTATTCTGCGGCATGCCATTACTGTAGAGATAGCATGAGACTGAAGAAAATTGAGCAATAAGCTGCTAACTACACAACCTCAAATAAAGTGGTCTAATTATCCCTACGCTCAAAGGACCTTGTGCTTGAAGAGATTTAAAAAGCTGAGCTCATTACTAAAGCAAGCTTGTTAAAATGCATGTTTTAAAAAAAATATATCAGAGCTGACTTCTAACCGAATTCAGATAACACCAGAACAGCACCAGTTGACTTTAGAATGCAAGGGAGATGCTAGAACAATTATAGTTCTGAAGTCACTCCAGAAGCAAAGGGGTCTGTTTTGGGACCAGTTCTGTTCAATATCTTCATTAATCATTTGGATATTGGCATAGACAGTACGCTTATTAAGTCTGCAGATGATACCAAGCTGGGAGGGGTTGCAACTACCTTGGAGGATAGGGTCATAATTCAGAATGATCTAGATAAATTAGAGAAATGGTCTGAAGTAAACAGGATGAAGTTTAATAAAGATAAATGTAAGGTGCTGCACTTAGGAAGGAATAATCTGTTTCACACATACAGAATGGGAAAAGACTGTCTAGGAAAGAGTACAGCAGAAAGGGACCTAGGGGTTCTAGTAGATCACAAGTTAAATATGAGTCAACAGTGTGATGCTGTTGCAAAAAAAGCAAACATGATTCTGGGATGCATTAGCAGGTGTGTTGTGAACAAGACATGAGAAATCATTCTACCGCTCTACTCCGCGCTGGTTAGACCTCAGCTGGAATATTGTGTCCAGTTCTGGGCACCCCAATTCAAGAAAGATGTGGAGAAATTAGAGAAGGTCCAGAGAAGAGCAACTAGAATGATAAAAGGTCTGGAGAACATGACTTATGAAGAAAGGCTGAAAGAATTGGGCTTGTTTAGCTAGGAAAAAAGAAGATTGAGGGGGGACATGATAGTGGTTTTCAGATATCTTAAAGGGTGTCATAAGGAGGAGGGAGAAAACTTGTTCTTCTTGGCCTCTGAGGAGAGAACAAGAGGCAATGGACTTAAACTGCAGCAAGGGAAGATTAGGTTGGACATTAGGAAAAAGTTCCTAACTGTCAGGGTGGTCAAGTACTGGAATAAGTTGCCAAGGGAGGTTGTGGAATCTCCCTCGCTGGAGATATTTAAGAACAGATTAGATAGATGTCTATCAGGGATGGTGTAGATAGTGGTCGGTCCTGTCGTCAGGGCAGGGGACTGGACTCGATGGCCTCTTGAGGCCCCTTCCGGTCCTAGTGTTCTAGGATTCTACGATTTTAAAAAGAAACCACATCTAACTGTTCAAAATATAGTTTTCCCTTTTTTGATTACACACCTGATCCTCCAGTGAGTTCCTATGCAACGTGTCAGGCGTCCAGATTCCATTTTGTTTTTCAAGCATTACCTATTTAAAAAAACATGAACTGTGATCCTCTCATAAAAGTGGACTCAGCAATTAGAATACTGTCATCAGCTTCTCTTTGTATTGCTGTAAGAGCTTTAAAATAGGGAATGTATTCTCCATAATAGGTTTAGAAAAAAATGAAAGTGAACTAGTGCATTTGAACAGCCAATGCATTTAGTGTGCTGAATCTCTCTCGTTTGTTTCTGCATATTTCTCAGTTTTTCCTCCATAGACAGGTTTCCTAACAGGCTTTTAATGACCCAAGGGGATTTTATTTCTAGGCCACATTTTGCTATTTTTATTACCCAAAAGTGGCATCTGTTCTCTCAGGAAGGAAAGTGCCACTGTAAGTTGACTCAAGAAATGTTCCTGTTACCTTTGCACATTGCAGATTATTCTTATCTCCTTGTCTGTTCTCAAGTTTACTACTTATATCTTCCCGCAGCTTCTTCAAAGAACTTCTAGCCTGGTAAATGCAAGTCAATTTAGCTTCGTCTGTATGGACAACAGTGTCAGTTATTCTTTTCAAAATATATCAAATGCACGTCATAGATCCCAAGGAGAGGGTGTAAAAACATTACATGCCAGTGTTCGACACCAGACAAGCAAGCAGGTCTTTGTCTTGTCACAACAAGCCACAAAAGTTGCTGATTTTACTAACTATGCACCCGCAAGCAGCACTGGCTACAAGTTTCTTACTATCCTTGTTATATGTGGTTAAAATTAAAGGACAGAAGGACCTCTCAATACATATGCTGATTTCTACTACTGTTTCATTTTCTTTGGAAGACGGCACTGAAAATTAACAGAAATGACTAACAGAGGCTTGTTATTCCACACATTGATCCCGTGGGTCTTCAGTAAACTCCCATATGGCTGACAAGTACAATATCAATTTGCACCTGTGATACAATGTTAAGTCACTAGAGAAAATGAGTCCAGGGTCAACCCCCTGCACACTCAAGGCTGAAATGCAGATACTTCAGCAGGTACTTTCTGCATCTACAAACACTTCTCATACAGGGATCACCACACACTTTTCTAGCTGTTAATCTCTGATGCACCACTGCGATGTAAGTATTGTCTCACTTTAGAGGAAAAATCTAAGGCACAAAAGAGCCAAGCTCATACATGTGTGATTATGCTGTATCTTAAAGAGGCCAGCCACTGATCCAAACTTCTTAAAGCACAAGAGCTACTTCAACTATTCAACGTAATTAAGCAAAAGGGTTATTCAAGAGCTTTTGTATGACTAAACTTGGTGCATCTATTTACTCATATAGTTATACCAATACAAGCCCTAGTACAAACACAATTATGCAATTATTTCTCCCTCAACAGATCTCAAAGCACTTCAGTCTCTTAATGCATTTATCTTCTACACTCTATGAAGAAGGGCAGCATTAATCAGCTCCATTCAACACTTGAGGAATTGAGGCTCAATGAAGTGAAATAACTTTAAAGCTACACGCAAAGCTCATGTCAGAGCAGAGAATTCAATGCCACTGGTCCCTCATCTTACACCTGTGCCCTGACCATAGCTTCTCATTCTACTGATACAGAATAGTTCCCTTCCCATATGGTTAGAGTTAAAGTGCTGCAAATTGTGTGTTTAGTTAAGGCCTTAGTCACACCATTAATATGACTGTTACTTGAAACTTTTCACTTACACCTCTCTCTCTATATCTGGAAGTGAGGGACACTGCTGACCAAACACACACCCAGTGAGAACTCATTGTAATAAACGAAGAGTGGTTAATAAAGTTAAAATACCAAAGACTTAGTACCTCCATACAAAGATTAAAAGCATTTTGATGGCTTAGATAAAAATTTCCAAGACTAACAGTGCTGCCAGAGTATTTCCTCTCAGAGCCTCCCTTCAAGTAAAAGAATGTGTCTGCACCCCACTCCCAGCTGGGGAGCAGAGGAACAGTCAGGTGAAGGCTGATGACTGGGAATGGGGCCAATGGCCAAGAACAGGGACCAGCGGACAAGCCATGGCCAGAAACCAGCGCAGGGCCAAGGCCAGGAGTGGAACCAGGGCCGTAACTGGGGCTGGAGCAGAGCTAGGGACACAGCAGGTCTGAAGGTGCTGACCAGGGTCCTGTTGCATCCCCCGCCAGATGTCCATCCATGGCCCACCGTAACGTGCACCCCACAGTTTAGTGGTCTCTGCTGTTAGAGCAGTGGCTCCAAACCCTTTCTGCTTTTCAGTTAGTTTTGAAGAGCTGTCAAATAGTCTGATCAGGCCTATAATGTGTTCACTGCAGTGAAGAGATCGTTCATGCCACTTTTATTTTCTTTAGGGGAAATGCATTTTGACTGAGGCTGCAGACCAAAATTCAGAAGGATAATATAGAATAGAGGCACAGGAATGGCACTGAGCGACCAACAGAATTGCTCGGCCCCTGGCCACGATGAGAGGGGGCGGCACTGCGACTGCAAAAGGGGCACGGCCTCAGGCAGAAGGGGTGGGGCTGGAGTTATCCCTTCAGTGCCACCCAGAATGCACCACCAATCAGAGCTCCAGCCTCAATTTAAAGGACCCCATGCTCTGGCCATTGCTGTGACAGTGGTGGTTGGGAGCCCTGGGCATTTTAAAATTGCTGGCCCTGGGGCAGCAGCCACCTTCATCCTCTCCTTTCAGTAGGCCTGCAACTGTCCTACTCAGATGTTGGACTGTCTAACCCAGTATCCCATCTCCCAACAAAGGAAAGTGCAGAAAGCCCTCAACATTGACAATTAGACATTTAAGTTTAATTTAAAAGGCAAATCTGGGACAAACCAGACTAGATCTCACTTCTGCACAAGTGGTTTACATCTCAACCAACTATCTACCACCCGCTGCCCCAGCTGGGAAGGGAACCCTTGAAGTGTCAGCCATCAGATTTCTTTAGGCAGGTAAAGCCTTGCTTATAAAACTGCCTGCTAAGAGGTGGCTTTAGTGACGTAACTGGGGAAAACAAGCAAAAGTCATGTCGTTCTCACACAGCTGACTTGCATCTTAGCCAATGCAACACTACAAAATGTGCCTGCAAGGTGGCGGTGTTATGCAAACAGGAGAGAGTTCTCTGGTCAATATAGAAAAACCAGCTTACAGAGCAGCAGTACCTATGTCAGTGAGAAAGCATCTCCTGCCAGCACAGAACAGAACTTTTTCAGGCATAAATGCTAATGTACACATGGCCTCTGTCTTAGGAAAACCAGGTACATAGTGTGTACTTGAGAAACAGAAGGGCAGATTTTTGTATACGAAGAGAACATCTCTGTCATGACAGATGCTTCAAATAGTGCCACAAGAAATTGAGGGCTACAAAGCTTTGAGATAAGCCTCCAATGGGCAGCTGGGAATTCAGCCTTTGGTTAGGTTAAGCCAGCAACATATTGTACATGATCTCCAAAACCAAAAAACTACCTCTTGAATGTAATGAAGTTCACTTTTCAGCTGACTGACATTCTGTTCATGTTTCACCTTGTCCTCAGCCCTGGCTTTCAAGTAAACCTGTGAGTGAAAGAAAAACCTCTGTGAAACAGCTGTTCAGTTACAGAAGAAGATATGAAACAAAATAGTCACAGTCACATATCCAAGTACAACAGGAAATAAATTCTCCAATCCCCCTAAGATCTTCCAGGCTCTCTCTCACCTCTAGCCCTTCTTTTGTCAGGGCACATGGCTGCAATTAGGAAATCAAGTTCCCATTAATTTTAACTGGCCATCCTTTATAATGCTTTGAGAAGTTCAGCCTTAAGCTTGACTTTTTCCAGGAGAAATAGTTAATGATGGTTATGACCAGGGCTTTTTTTTCCTGCCACAATGCCATGGAATGGCACTCTAGCACCTTTTATCGTGGTGCCCCCATTTTGAAAGTTAGCTGAGCTACGCTCCCCATTTGCAGCAACAAATGGGGCAGCAGGGAGTGGTGAAATGCGCCTCAGTAGAGCTGCACATGTGGAGTGCAGCCCCCCACTTTGTGCATGCCTGGAGCCGCATGGCTCCTGCTGCCCCAGTGCCTGTGGCCCACCATGGTCCCGGAGGCCCAGCCCAGCATGGCTCTTGTGCAGCTCTGGCAGCCCAGCTCGAGTTGGAGAGCCGCTGCAGCAGCACATAAGTAACTTGCCGGTATTCACCTGAGGGGAGGGGAAAGGGAGAGGGGGTACCTGGCTGTGAGGAAGCGGGAAGGCATTCATTTGCGGGGGCTGGGGTGCCTGGTTCTGGGGGGAGGGCATTCATTTAGAGTGGGGAGCTGGAGGTGTGGGGGGGGGGTGTTAAAATTTGGTGGTGGGTTGGGGATGTGGGGGCGGGAGGGGCTTGAGCTCTTTTTCCCTAGGAAAAAAAGAAATGATTACAACCATCAGTTTTCCCGCCCCCCACTCTCCACACTAACTTTTCTTCATTTCCTGGTTTGTACATTTGAATGGATTTTAAAGCATTTGTTTACTTCTCCAAGCTCTCCCTTAGGGCTGGGAAGACACTAAACACTCCTCAAATGCCATTCTTGTTTTGAGTTTTAAAAGGTCCAGCTGAATCGAGTTCATTCCATTAAACCTGGGAAAGTTATTCAGCAACTCTGAAGCATGACACTGTTTCTATATTTAAAAATGGCTTCTCCTGAAAGAAAACCCACTCTTTAAGCATCCCCACAGGCTCTCCTACTCAATTAAGGGCACCCCTAAGCATGCTTGCTGAGATTTCTTGTTTGCCCAGCCAAAATTACATTTTTAGCTTACGTCTAACGTTAAACCAGATTAATTTAATCTTTATGCATAGTAGGTACTGCTAAATTGATTGTGCACATTAATTATAAAGATCAACTGAGAGCCATGGTCAACACTGACCTTGATGATCTCCTCATGGCCATCACTAGACTTGATGCATTCTGAAGCCAATGAATGGCCATTGCCCGATCTGTTGGCCACCATAGCGAAGGCCCTTCCAACAGGCTGCAAGATACAGAGTAAGACAATCAAATATCGAGACAACTCGCTTGCATACCTTGTCTGGACTAAGCACAGCCAGCTCTCTCATCAGATCAGCATCAAGCACCATACTGGAAGAATGCTGTGTAAAATGCAGTCTAGACCTTTTTTTTTTGGTGGTGGTGGGGGGAGACAAGAACCTTCCCCCCCGGCTTCTGTGGTTATACAAACCCCGAACAATGGGGCCTTTTTACAAGAGGGGGCTGCTAGGAGCTACAGAAATTGAAGGATTCTCCTTTAAGCAATCTGCAATGGACAAATGCTTACGCAGCTCAGAAAATGACATTCTGGCTTTGTCTACACTAGACCTAGAACTTCAAAAGGGGCATGATAATGAACCTAATCAAAAGATGCTAATGACACTCATGAATATGCAGCATCTCATTAGCATAACTGCAGCCAATGCCACTTTCAATCATGCATGGCTCATCTACACAGGGTCCTTTTCGAAAGGACCCCACACACTTCAAAATCCCCTTATTATATAACCAAATACGAAGAAGGGGATTTCAAAGCATGCGATGCCCTTTCAAAAAGGACCCTGTGTAGATGAGCCATGCACGATCGAAAGCGGTACTTTGAGTGCCACGGCCACAATTATGCTAATGAGGTGCTGCATATTCATGATGTCTCATTAGCTTCATTATCATGCTCCTTTTGAAGTTCTGGGGCTAATGCAGAGATAGCCTCTCTCTAGCATATCAAGCACAAAATAACTTGACTATTATCCCTTAACAAGTTCTTTCCTCTCCAAGCAGTTATCGTAACAGTTGTTACAGAACACCAGAACAGAAGAATTTTCTACTTAATTAAAATCCCTGGTTTTTAACAGCTGATAAAATTCAAAACATGGCACATAACAGAATGCAATGACTTCTACATACAGCAGTATGTTCACGGCTGGAACACACACCTTTTGTTTCACCTGATCACATCTCTCGCCTGGAAAGTCATTCTGCAATGTCAGCCGTAGAACTTTCACACTGTCCTGTAAGGAGGATGCCAGATTTTAGTTAAAAATGGTTTATGCTGCTCCATGATTAGGTTTTAACATATTTTTGTATCCACATAATACACACGCCTGTTAAATACAAGTCTCAAATACCCATTTACATTCTTTCCAAGCTCAGATGATTATGTGCAGAGACAGACAAATCCTATTTAACTCTTTGTATCTGACTACAGTTTATGCAGTAAAATGGTTCAGATTAAAAATGAGGAAGATTTGAAGGAGACTGAATAGCATCTCATTCAAGCCCCAGACAGACCTGAGGAAGCATTGGGGTGCGGGGGGGGAAGCAATCAAAGGATGTGATAATGGTTATATTAGCTCCAAGGCTGGAAAAACTGCCCTTGCCATTTGTAATCTAGACTAGTCATTAGGAGTTGCCAACACAGACCCAAGGTTGCTACTGAAAATACGCAAGTGAATGTCCTGGATTACCACCTTCATTTGGATGGGAAAGGCTCAATGTCACATTTCTCTCTTCCTTCAGTACAGGGGTGAAAAAAACTTTACGTTGGTCCCCACTATTCATTCCTGAAAGTAGCAGGACTCGCCCAACCTGTCTAATTCAATCCAAACTGACGGAAATTTTGGTTATGTTGATATGAAAAAAAAAAAAAAACACACACCCCCTTTTGGCATATGCAAGAAAATACGTACCTAGACCATAAAAACTTTCAGTATATAAATGTGTATACACATGCATACAAACAGTCACATGCTTAAAAATTTTAATGAGCTAGATGAGCCTCAGACCGAGCAGCTGATCATGCTGCACCCATTGTATGAAATGTCATGCTCCCACCTTCCCAGAAGGGGCCCATTCCCCACTTTGCGCACCCCTGCTTTAGTACTTGGGCTAGCTAACCTCACTGCGTTATGCCCAGATGTTGAGAACACCCAGAAATTGAAGATAGTGTATGTCACGCCAACAGTACAGGTAAGTCAACTGTAGATAAATCAATTCTAGCTACAGCAATTGCTTAGCTAGAATTGCATATCAGCCATTGACTTTAATGTCTACTATCAGAGGGTTAGGTGAGTTACAGCTCAGCAGATGTTTATGTAAACACGATTAAGAAACTTGAGAAGCCAATTATGAGAGACAAAAATGTTGGCAGTAAACTTTAATTCAGGATGTACTTTCTAAAGAGTAAAAGGCTTAGTATGATTCAAGGTTAACGGCAGTGAATTTTACAAGGCTGAAAACAATTCTGTAGAAAAATATTATCAGTTATGGATTATTTCACCAGAAACTTCCTCATGCGGACTGTGTGTATGTGAAGCAAATGAGGCTGTTGCAATGCAAAGCAATTGAACTACACATGATACAGTCCAGGTCACAATAAGGAAAGAAAGTAGCACCATTTTCTTACTGCAGAGAAATGAGTCTATCAGAATCCTGGACAACCTATATAACCGTCATGCTGACTAGTTTAATGGTTTAATGAACTAGCATGTGAATGTGCGACACTACCTACAGAAAAGGCAGGCTTCAAAAAGTGAAGCTAAACCCACTTGCATGTCTAAGCACTGTTATTATGGAATGCACCCGACTGTGCGTAAGCACTGTCGGACATGATTTTCAAAAGCACTTAATACAAATCTCACTGACTTTCACTGGGATTTGTGCTCTAGAGAATCCAGGTGACTTTGAAAAATAGGCCCCTTAATCTATCAACTGTTTATTACAGGTGATCTTTTTAATTCGTATGCAGTCATTGGACATATCCAACAGAGCCAGGGGTTCTTTGATACAGTTTATAAACTGTAATAACTATTAATTAAAAATAGGTTCCTCTTTAGTTCAGAGGCAACAGTATTTGTCTTGTTAAGCAGGTTTTTACAGTTCAATATAGCAGGAACAGGTTCTCACTCAGATACCTGCAGTGGAGTTTCTTGAAACATACTCATTTCTCTATCTCATTTAGAGCCTTGTTTACAAGATTCTTGTCCACAGAAAGCATTGCATAGTGTGAAAAGTCATCTATACTGCATGCCTAGAAATTGAGACTCCTTAAACAATATTTCAATAGCCTGTTTTTGCAGGGGGAAAGAATTAACATGCTAATGCTACAAAGCTGTGGACATGTGCTACAATCCAAGCCTGTTACTGTCTGCACACAAGAACTGCTTCAATGGGATATAAATGTACTGCAAAAAGGAGAAGGTGGGACTATTCCTATGGTTTGCCATGCATGGGCTATTCATTATCTACAGAGCTGTATTCAGTTTCAGTAATTGTCATGGCTACTTGAAACTCAGTCCAGAATTTTTGCATTTCCAGAAATTTTCTAGTGAGCTAAACTCACAGGCTCTCCACAGAGCCCTGCGCAACCGTGGCACATCTGCCCTTGTTAGGTATATCTGATATAAATTCAGCAGTAATTAAATTTCCAGACAAAAACAGAAAACAGGGACTAGAAAACAGAGATGGACTGAATCAAATTGCAGAATGACCCGGTGCTACTTGAGCAATCGAGACCATAAGAAACAAAAAGGAATGAGTCACAGCCAATAAACATGAAGCAGAACATCCGAGAAATGAACAGGACAGATACAGAATGGGAGAAATATAATTAGCCTGAATCACTCTGTACCAGAGCCTGATTATTTCCATTATCCTCTTACATACACAGGTACCTCTAATTGCTACAGCAAAGATACAAAATTAAGATACAGATGCTTGATGGGAGATTCTAAGACAGTATTTCTTAAACTCTGTTAGACCACAGAACACCAAAACAATATTCTTTTATGCGAAACACCTATGAATTTTTTCCCCCCCAGAAAAGTTGCTGTCAGACCAAAAAAAAAAAAAACGAAAAAAGTAACACATAGCAAAAACAAAATAAAGTAATTTAATCAGGCATCGTAGCAATGAAGGATCATTGTATCTGGTTTTAACATCAGAAAATATATTCTACTGTGCACAATATCAAAAAAGAGTTGGACACTCGCAGCACACCTGCGAGTTGTTCACAGAACACTAGCATCCCATGGAACAGTCTTAAAGACTGACATTTATTTCTCTCCTCATAAATAAGGTGCTACAGGATTGCTTCCTTTTTGTGAGTTCTCTTAGAACAGTGTGTCTTAAACACACTTAAACAAACAGCGACCGGGTGCTGGCAAACAGGGTGCGTGCTAACAGGAGGGAGTTTGGAGAGGCTCTCCTGGAGGAGGAGAAGGAAAGAGCAAACTAAAGCACCTTGGGGTAAGTGGCTGCTTATATTTGGAGGTTTTGGGCTTGTGTGTTTGTTTGGAGTTTGGAGTTTGTTTGTTTGGAGTGCTGAGCTGAGTGTTTGTTTGTTTGTTTGAAAGGCCGTGTGCTCAGGCAGGCAGGCAGGCAGGCAGTTGGAAGCTGATTAGGTTTGAATTGAAACACCGTGTGCTGATTGGCTGAGCTGTAGGCAGAGGGAGGAGCTATCAGGGAGGCTGAGCACTTAAACCCTGCTAGTAAGCGACCAGGGAGCTTTGCGACCGGGTGCTGGCAAACAGGGTGCGTGCTAACAGGAGGGAGTTTGGAGAGGGGAGTTGAGAGGGGGAGCTTGGAGGGAGCCAGTGACTTCTGTTGCCCTTAAACTAAATCCTTTATAACAACCTCTATCTGAAACATTTAATTAACCCTCATATATAACTAGAGTAGGAAATGGAGGCAGAAGCCCAGCAGCAGAGTGGGGGCTATCCTGTTTATTGTGTCGAGTGCAGTATGTATGACTACCTACCCTGTGGGCGGGTGGCGTATGTGTGCGCTCGATGCAAGGAGCTCCTGGCCCTCAGAGACCGAGTGCGTGCTTTGGAGGCCAGGGTGGCTGAACTGGAGGAGCTAAGGAAGGCAGAGGTGTTTGTGGATGAGACTTTCCGGGACATAGTAGGGCTGTCCCACCTCCAATCTGACAGTCCTGAGGCTGTTACGGAGGATGAAAGGCTCAGGGAAGGAGAGCAGTCAAGGGGAGCAGAGGGAAACCATCCCGTAGTTGGGACCCTCCTTCCAGAGGGTGATGTTGTATCCTCTCGTGCCGAGGATACTTCTCCGGGGGAGGGAGCGCCAGCTGTTAGGAAGAAGCAGGTTTTAGTAGTGGGGGATTCGATCATTAGAAATATAGATAGTTGGGTTTGTGATGACCGGGAGAACCGTATGGTGACTTGCCTGCCTGGTGCGAAGGTTGCGGATCTCTCGAGGCATCTAGACAGACTTATGGGCAGTGCTGGGGAGGAGCCGGTCGTCGTGGTACATGTTGGTACCAATGACATAGGGAAGGGTAGAAGAGATGTTCTGGAGGCCAAATTTAGGTTACTAGGAAAGAGACTGAAATCCAGAACATCTTTGGTGGCATTCTCTGAAATGCTTCCAGTTCCACGCGCAGGGCCAGATAGACAGGCAGAACTTCAGAGTCTCAATGCGTGGATGAGACGATGGTGTAGGGAAGAGGGGTTTAGATTTATTAGGAACTGGGGACACTTTTGGGGTAGGGGGAGCCTATACAGGAAGGATGGGCTCCACCTAAATCAAGGTGGATCCAGACTGCTGGCATTAAACATTAAAAAGGACATAGAGCAGTTTTTAAAATAAGAGGTGGGGGAAAGCCGATTGGTGCGGGGGAGCACCTGGATCGGACGGAGACTTCTCTTACACGAGGCTCCATAGACAGGGATTCCCTAGAAGTTAGTCAGATAGGGAACGTGGGAAATAATATATGGGCAAGATCAGATGTGAAACAATCGTGCATAAAAAAATCCACCACGTCTGTGAAAGGCGGACATATAAATAGTGGTAGTTTTCTAACATGCTTTTACACTAATGCTAGGAGTCTGTCTAATAAGATGGGTGAACTGGAGTACCTCATATCAAAGGAGGAAGTTGACATAATAGGCATCTCAGAAACATGGTGGAATGAGGACAATCAGTGGGACACTATCATACCGGGATATAAATTATATCGGAAAGACAGAACAGGTCGTGCGGGTGGCGGAGTGGTACTATATGTGAAGGATAATATAGAATCAAATGAAGTAAAAATCCTAAAGGAATCAAAATGTTCCATAGAATCATTATGGATAACAATTCATTCCTCTAATATGAATATGGCATTAGGAATATATTACCGACCACCTAACCAGGACAGTGATAGTGATGCTGAAATGTTAAGGGAGATTAGAGAGGCTATCAAAATAAAAAACACAGTAATAATAGGAGATTTCAATTATCCCCATATTGATTGGGTGCATGTCACCTCAGGACGGGATTCAGAGATTAAATTTCTTGATGCCTTAAATGACTGCTTCTTGGAGCAGCTAGTACAGGAACCCACAAGGGGAGAGTCGATTCTCGATCTAGTCTTGACTGGAACGCAGGATCTGGTCCAAGAGGTAACTGTTACTGGACCGCTTGGAAATAGTGACCACAATATAATAACTTTTAATATTCCTGTGTTGGGAAGAACACCGCAGCGGTCAAACACTCTGGCATTTAATTTCAAAAAGGGGAATTACACTAAAATGAGGAAGCTAGTTAAACAGAAACTAAAAGGTAGAGTAATTAAACTAAAATCCCTGGAAGCTGCATGGAAACTGTTTAAAGACACCATACTAGAGGCCCAACTTAAATGTATACCCCAAATAAAAAAACACAGTAAGAGACCTAACAAAGAACCACCATGGCTAAACAGCCATGTTAAAAAGGCAGTGAGAGAGAAAAGGGCAGCTTTTAAAAAGTGGAAGTCAAATCCTAGTGAGGAAAATAGAAAGGAACATAAACACTCCCAAATTAACTGTCATAATGTAGTAAGAAAAGCCAAAAAAGAGTTTGAGGAACAGCTAGCCAAAAATTCAAAAAACAATAGTAAAATGTTTTTTAAATACATTAGAAGCAGGAAGCCTGCTAAAAAAGCAGTGGGGCCCTTGGATGATAAAGATATAAAAGGAGCGATCAAGGAAGACAGTGCCATTGCGGAGCGATTAAATGATTTCTTTGCTTCAGTCTTCACGGCTGAAGATGTTACAGAGGTTCCTAAATCTGAGCCAGCCTTTTTAGGCGACAAATCTGAGGAACTCACTCAGACTGAAGTGACATTAGAGGTGGTTTTGGAATTAATTGATAAGCTGAATAGTAACAAGTCTCCAGGACCAGATGGCATTCACCCAAGGGTTCTGAAAGAACTCAAATGTGAAATTGCGGAGTTATTAACAGTGGTTTGTAACCTATCCTTTAAATCCACTTTGGTACCAAATGACTGGAAGACGGCCAATATAACACCAATATTTAAAAAAGGCTCTAGAGGAGATCCTGGCAATTATAGACCGATAAGTTTAACATCAGTACCAGGTAAATTAGTAGAAACACTAGTAAAGAGTAAAATTGCAAGGCACATAGAAGAGCACGAATTGTTGGGCAAAAGTCAGCATGGTTTCTGCAGAGGGAAGTCGTGTCTGTCTAATCTATTAGAATTCTTTGAAGGGGTTAATAAACATGCGGACAAGGGGCACCCAGTGGACATAATATACCTAGATTTCCAGAAAGCCTTTGACACGGTCCCACACCAAAGGCTTTTATGTAAATTAGGTGGTCATGGGATAGGAGGAAAGGTCCTTTCATGGATCGGGAATTGGTTAAAAGACAGAAAACAAAGGGTTGGAATAAATGGTAAATTTTCACAATGGAGGGGGGTAACTAGTGGTGTTCCCCAGGGCTCAGTCCTGGGACCGATCCTGTTCAACTTGTTCATCAATGATCTAGAAAATGAGGTAAGCAGTGAGGTGGCAAAGTTTGCAGATGACACCAAGTTCTTCAGGACAGTCAAAAGCAAAAGGGATTGTGAAGCACTACAAAAAGATCTCAGCAAACTGAGTGATTGGGCAGCAAAATGGCAAATGAAATTTAATGTGGGTAAGTGTAAGGTAATGCATGTTGGAAAAAATAACCCAAATTACACGTACTACATGATGGGGTCAAATTTAGCTACGACAGATCAGGAAAGGGATCTTGGAGTTATAGTGGATAGTTCTCTGAAGACATCCACGCAGTGTGCAGCGGCAGTTAGTAAGGCAAATAGGATGTTAGGAATTATTAAAAAAGGGATCGATAATAAGACAAAAGATATCATACTTCCCCTATATAAAACTATGGTACGCCCACATCTCGAGTACTGCGTGCAGATGTGGTCTCCTCACCTCAAAAAAGATATATTGGCATTAGAAAAGGTTCAGAAAAGGGCGACTAAGATGATTAGGGGCTTGGAAAGGGTCCCATATGGGGAGAGGCTAGAGAGACTGGGACTCTTCAGTTTGGAAAAAAGGCGATTGAGGGGCGATATGATAGAGGTATATAAAATCATGAATGGTGTGGAGAAAGTGAATATAGAAAAATTATTTACCTTTTCCCATAATACAAGAACTAGGGGACACCAAATGAAATTGATGGGTAGTAGGTTCAAAACTAATAAAAGGAAATTTTTCTTCACACAGCGCACAGTCAACCTGTGGAACTCCTTGCCCGAGGAGGCTGTGAAGGCCAGGACTCTATTAGGGTTTAAAAAAGAGCTTGATACATTTTTGCAGGTCAGGTCCATAAATGGCTATTAGCCAGGGATAAAGTATGGTGCCCTAGCCTTCATAACAAGGGCAGGAGATGGATGGCAGGAGATAAATCACTTGTCTTCTGTTCTCCTTCTCTGGGGCACCTGGCATTGGCCACCGTCGGCAGATGGGATGCTGGGCTTGATGGACCTTTGGTCTGACCCAGTATGGCCATTCTTATGTTCTTATACATTTGTTAGTCTTTCAGGTGCTACAAGGCTGCTTGTTTTTTGCGAAGCCTCAGACTCATACAGCTGCCACCCTGAGTCTAAGAGAACTATCATCTTAAGTAGTAAGCCACAAAATGAAAGTTCTAGGATAGTGACACACAGCAAAGATGCCACCTCCCCCACCCCACAAGCCTTGTATAATGCTTTTGGGGATGGCAAGGCCTAAGAAAATCCAGTCGACGCAGGAAGAGTGGACAAGAATTCAGTGAATTTTCCCCATGCCTTTCCCATTTACAGCCTATATTTCCACAGCAACGTTATACTGCAGCAAAATAAGCATCTGTTCTGGAACAGCTGGTAGGGGAGCAAAGAAAAAAGTTCACTATGGAAAAAGTGAGGAGACCGACCGCAAGCTATGAGGTAACCAGGGAAAACAGGTACTGTCTCATAAATAACATTCCTGGAGTGGGGCTGGCTCTTTAATCGTCCCAGCTTTAAGATTCCATGCATACTTTTAAATCTTGTTAAACTAATCTCTCCAAAGTCAATCATTTGAGAAGTTTGGAGGAGACATCACTGAATATTACACAAGCCAGACCAGCTCCAGCATCCTCAAACCCTGGTCAAGAATGGCTTCTGCATAGCTTGGGTCAATCTCTAAACAGAAGTGCCCCCTCATTTTTAAGAGCAGCTTGCTGAATATTATTCAAACAAATGTCCTGAAAAATTTGGAACAGAGATGTGATCTGATCACTCATCCTTTTTATCTTATAGAACAGCTCAAAGCTCTCCAAGGACATACAGCATAATGTTTTCATTTCTACTCTTTTTTATACTAAAGAGTATACTTTTTTTTATACTTAGCTACGACAGATCAGGAAAGGGATCTCCTCACCTCAAAAAAGATATATTGGCATTAGAAAAGGTTCAGAAAAGGGCGACTAAGATGATTAGGGGCTTGGAAAGGGTCCCATATGGGGAGAGGCTAGAGAGACTGGGACTTTTCAGTTTGGAAAAGAGGCGATTGAGGGGCGATATGATAGAGGTATATAAAATCATGAATGGTGTGGAGAAAGTGAATATAGAAAAATTATTTACCTTTTCCCATAATACAAGAACTAGGGGACACCAAATGAAATTGATGGGTAGTAGGTTCAAAACTAATAAAAGGAAATTTTTCTTCACACAGCGCACAGTCAACCTGTGGAACTCCTTGCCCGAGGAGGCTGTGAAGGCCAGGACTCTATTAGGGTTTAAAAAAGAGCTTGATAAATTTTTGCAGGTCAGGTCCATAAATGGCTATTAGCCAGGGATAAAGTATGGTGCCCTAGCCTTCATAACAAGGGCAAGAGATGGATGGCAGGAGATAAATCACTTGTCTTCTGTTCTCCTTCTCTGGGGCACCTGGCATTGGCCACCGTCGGCAGATGGGATGCTGGGCTTGATGGACCTTTGGTCTGACCCAGTATGGCCATTCTTATGTTCTTATGTTCTTATCTACAAAACTGCACAAATTTAATGCAAACATCCATTTTGCATTAAATTTTTGGTAGACTTCCTTGCGCTTAAAATCAAGCTATCATGAAGCATAAAGAACCCCTTCCTGACTAAGTTAATTTTCTGGGAGAATTAAACCTGTGGTGGAAAAGGAGTTTGAAGAAATTGCTAAAATGAACTCTTGCAGCACGGCCAAACCTCACTGCTGTAGTCCATGTATATTCAAGCACCTATTTAACTATAAGAATCCTAAGTAAAAAGGAGACTGTGGACAGAAGTCTATACCAATCTCTGCCCTACACGGTCAAATTCAACTCCTCTGAAGATGCATTTGACTATGTAACTGCAATGAAAATGCATTGCACTGACTGCAACGAAATTAAAGCAGGGAAGCATCCCACTTGTCTACATTCCAGGTACATTTAAAACTATGACTGTTTCCCTTTCCTGGTCTTTTAGGGGAAAAAGAATGAATAACCACTAACAATTTATTAACTAAGAAAATACCTATTACTGCCTCCAGTAATTTTCTACAAGAGGCAGGTGTGCATGTCTGAGTTAGTAAATTCGGCATACTACTACCTATGAAAGTAACCTCATGTTTGGGAAACACTCACATGGCAACACCTTAGTAAATACCATCTTAACCTTGAGCTGTTTGCTCCACAAAGATTACAAAACTTGCTCAATTTTCTTTTCTTCCAACACACCCTGAATTGCACATGGTTAGAGTGTTTACAATAGGTCATGATAAGAGCCAAAGAAAACCTGATAAATTTTTAATACAGTTTTCTACTTGAGCTTCTGTGGATGATCACCTACAACTAGAGATTTATACAACACCTTTTAACAATAAAAAATTCTTGCTCTGATGTCAAGAGTTTACTGTGAGCAAGCAGTGGGGATGGAGTGTGTAATTTGATCTAACAGAGTGACCGTCTCAGATTCTTCAATGCATAAAATTTAAAAAAGTTATCCAAATGTAGACATTTCCCCCACAATATAAAGTAATAGATGCTGAAGGGGAAGGGAAATAAGGTCTGTAGCCAAACTAGGATTCACATGTTTTGAAAAAAGTCTCATTTTAGATCTTGTTGTGACCAACATTCATTACTGTGAAGCCACCCAAGAACAAAAACAAGCAGGAACAGAGATACAGGTAAGCTAAATAAATAAAAGAGATACTGAACACTGCTCAGCAAAGCTCATTTCAACTACCTGTTCCCAAGAGCATCCAGAAGCAAGGAAGTCTGTCTAGGAAAAAGAGAAGATTAGTAAAGAACTAAAGACTTAAGTTAAAAAACAGAGGATTAGGCTGCTCTCTAAAGAAATGAATGGAGAGCTACATAAAAAGAATTGCCTTTTCTGAGGCCAGGAAAGAATGCCCATAACTGAGCCAAGAATCCCTGACACCAGCATTGAATCATTTGGGGTGTGTCTACACAGGCACAAATCTTCTAAACAGCCATGCTAATGGCCGTTTCGAAGATTCCTAATGAGGTGCTAAATTGAATATTCCGGCCCCAGTACTTCGAAAGCCCCGCTTTTGAAAGGATCGGGATAAGGGGATTTCGAAAGGGGCGGGGTCCTTTCAAAAAGGACCCCCATGTAGCCACACCATGCCACAGCCGGAAACATCCTAATGAGGTGCTGAATATTCAATTCAGCGCCTCATTAATAATCTTCAAAATATGGGTATTTCAAAGATTTGTGCCCATGTAGACACAGCCTAGGTGACTTTGAACAAGTCACTTCATCTGCGTCAATTTGTCAAATGGGAACAGGACTGACCAGGATATTATTGTGAAGAGTAATCAGAGTAATGTTTGCCAAGTGTAGAAAGATGCAAGGTGTAATAGGTTTGCTTATTACTACAGTATCACACAACACATTATGCAATACATGCGTAACACCACAGCTGTTCCATATATGGAAGGGAAAGGCTGCAGGGAGTTAGGATTCTCTCATTAGAAGACAAAAATGAGTCACCTTGGGTAAGAACAAAGGCCTGAGGACTGATACTGGCAAGGAGAATGAGAAACTGAACATGAAACAATTAAAGTTCTGCTGAACAACCAAACAGGAGAAATCCAATGCACATTTATGGAAGCCATGTTTTTTCCTGGCTGAATTTCTTCCACAGCATTAACAGTCTTCTAATATTGTTTATCATATAGCAGGAAGAAAATTACATCGAGTGACTGACATACCCAAATGGACGAACTGGCATTTATGGAGCCTTATCTAGAAATCTCAGAGTTCTGGGAACCCAGTTTATCAGATCCAGCATATTTTAAACTTTAGCTTCATCACTAACCCAAAGAACAAACAAACAATCTGTGTCAGCCCAACAAGAATGGCATTCCTAGAAGATTTGCATTCTGAAAGCAATTCAGAAGGACTTTAAACATAAATACGCTTGCACAAAACAGAGGCTACTAGTAAAGTAACAATTAAAACCAGTCCTGAAGAAGAACTTTGTTTAAACTCAAAAGCACATCCTCTCTCGCCAACTGAAGATGGTCCAGTAAGAGATACGGTCACCACACACACCCCTTGTCTTTCCAGCAACCAAAACACATTTACTAGATTACTCAAATCTCATTATTAAAGTCTCCAATGTAATTATCACCCTGACTGCAGGCAAATTAAGCACCACACAAGGCACACAATTCAATTAGCACAGTCTGGATATCATTATTTGACAGCCGTAGTGTTCCAAACCTATTTGTTGCCTGCTTCACTTTTCCCAAAAGAGTTATATACCTGAGTACAGCATCAAGAAGTGCTACATAAATTGTTTATTTAACTATTTCAAATAGCTAGAGGTGGAGCAGACACTGATCCTTGTAGTGTTAACATTTCTAACTCCTCATCTGGCCCCATCTTCATAGACCTAGCACGCATACAATTTCTGCAAACAAAGATTATGGAAGAGTACAAAACACCAGTGAGGCTGGCTATAGTTTTCCAATTAAACTGAAAAATATTCTGATTTCCAAACTCCACTACCAGTATTTAACACTTAAAGCACAACCTTAGAGCAGATGGGGAGTAGAAAACATGATTTTGAAAGAAAATAAGAAGCCAACAGTATGTTCATACAAGATGACAGGACACAAGCGCTTTCATAATGTGTTTTGAGAAGAGTTCCAGTAGGGCTCAGAGCACCTTTCCAAGCCAAAATAGAGAGAGGAAGGGAAAATAACTGACTCTCAGAACTGCAAGTGAAAGACCAGACCAAAGAGCTGCCTGGTTTGCACTCAAAGGTCTGACACCCATCCACACATGTAAGCAGCTCAGGAGCTGCCTGTTCTCCATAGCAGCTTTCCACAATCAAGGAAGTTACAAAGGCTTTCTGGTCAGTGGAGTCTCCCTAACACTCCAACATCAGGGGCCTCCCTGCTTGTTCCTTGCCAAAGGCAACCCCGCAGCCTGACCTACCCTATAAACATCCGGGCGGGGTCTTCATCTCAGGCAAGGCTCACACAAATTCCCTGCACCTAACACCACAAACCCTGCGCCTAAACCCTCAACCCAGAGCCACTTCCACTGCAAGCAGGCGGCTAGCCCTGGGGATGGGAGCCAGGAATCCCAGAGAACCCCAAGGAGTTGGGGAGGGCCCCCCTCCCCCCCAAGAGAGTTACAGTCATTCAGGACTCAAGGGGCAACCACCTAAAGCCACAGGGCACCGGATCCAGCCTCCAACCTCCCGCCCAACACACGCGCACGCACAGGAGAGAGCAGAGCCGCGAGTGGTACAGGGACCTGAGGAACCCCCCTGGGGTCAGATGGGGGCGAGACTAACTCAGGGAGCCTCCCACAGACTGAGCGTAGCCCGCCCAAAGTCGCTGGGGGGCTGCCAGCTCAGGGACACCCCTAGGGATTGGGGGGCGGGGCTCTGCCCAGACCCAGGGGGCCGCCACCTCAGGGGATCCCCCAGGAGCTGAGCAGGGTCCCTGCAGGGCCACCGGGACCTGCGCTCAGCCCCGCACCCCAGCGAGGGGAGGGGGCGGCCCCTGGCCAGCCCTGGTCTCCCGCATGCGGGGGGGGGGGGGCTGACCCATGGGCGGGAAATCCCCCCTCCGTCCCCCGTCCCTCAGGTGGCTCACCGGCCTCTGGCCGTCCGGCCGCACCTCCGCCAGCGTGCACACGGCCCGCGCCCCGTTCATGGCTCCGACCCTTCGGCGACTGAGCGACGGGCGGCTCCGCCCGTGCCGCATATACCGGTCCCGCCCCTCTCCCCCTCGAGCCACGCCCCCTCGCCCTCAAGCCACGCCCCGACGGCCGACGGACGAGGCGGCTTCGGGTTCCCTGTCGCCGCCCCGCCTCTGCACGCGCCGCCTCCGCGTGAGCCCGGGACTCGCGCGCAGGACGCGGCTGTTGCTGCTGGTGACGCCTGGGCCTCCAAGGCGCAGGGAGGCTGGCAGCAAGCAGGGCGGGGTGCATGCAAATTAGTGCATCGCGATCGGGAGCCTGGCATGGAGATTAATGCCAAGTAACAGAAAGTCGTGCTAGTCTGTGTCCTGTCAAAACACACAAGCGGTCGAGTAGAACTATAAAGACTAACAAAATAATGTATTAGGTGATGAGCTTTCGTGGGACAGACCCACTTCCTCAGACCTTAGCCAGACCAGAACAGACTCAATATTTAAGGCACAGAAAACCAAAAACAGTAATCAAGGTGGACAAATCAGAAGAAAAAAATGATCAAGGTGAGCAAATCAGAGGGCTCATTTTCATACTTGGCTTAATCTAATTCTTGACTTTCCCCCCACCCCCATCCTTCTACTCGCTGATTTGCTCACCTTGATAATTTTTTTTCTGATTTGTCCACCTTGATTCCTGTGTTTTTTTCTCTGTGCTGTAAATATTGAGTCTGTTCTGGTCTGGCTATGGTCCGAGGAAGTGGGTCTGTCCCACGAAAGCTCATCACCTAATAAATTATTTTGTTAGTCTTTAAAGTGCTACTTGACTGCTATTTTGTTTTAATGCAAAGTAGTGTGGGACGTTGGATGTTAATGCAAAGTAGGGTGGGGTCTAGTAGCATCTAAATTAAAAGTGGGGTGGGGTCTCCTATATCAATACAAAGAGCGGGATGGGGGGTCTTGCCTGTGAATACAAGCGTGTTGAGTTGGGGTCTTCTACGTACACTAATATACAGCTGTGATGGAGTGGGGGGGGTGCATGTGTGAGTCAGGCTGGATGTCCGAGGCAAGCAGCAGCTCCCAGTGGCTAAGGATGACCCTGGTGCTACAACTGGCAGATAACACCTCTGCCTAAACAAAGAGCAGGGAGGAGCTGAGCTGGGTTTTGAATCGGGGGCGGCAGTTAGAGGCGAGGAAAAGGGAGAGCTGGAAGGCAGCCAGCCTGAGGAGGGGGAAAGCTACACCCCAGAGGGGCACCCCTCGGGGTCTTCCCCCCAGGACAGGTTGGAAGGACTGTCTCTGGCGGCTATGCTGTTGCTTCTGTGAGAAACTGGACATCTGTTGCCTAATAAACCTGCTGTTGTGCCTGCTGAGTGAGAGTCTCTCCTGCCAGCGGGCGGGGTGCAGTGCAGGGGGACCCCTGAACCCCATCACACTGGTGTCAGAAGTGGGATGCACTGCACCCACGGATGAGCTCCCAGCAGTGGCTGACTGAGCACCAGAGAAGGAAGGAGTCTCACAAGAGACAGAGGCAGAACAGAGCCATTCCTGCAGCTGCTGCTGGTGAGTGGATACCCCGGGAGATAGCGGGGAGATGGATTATACCCGACTCCTGAAGGCAGAGCTAGCGGGGCTGTGCAGAGAGAGGGGCCTGACCGTGGGGAAGGCGACCAAGGCCCAGCTGACTGCACAGCTGGAAGAGAATGACCGATCCTGGGGGGCAGAGCCTGTCCCGGCAGAAAGTGGCCGGTCAGCCTCGGGAAGCATTTCGGATTCTCCGACAGGAGCGGGGGCTCGACGCCGTCAGACAGACGCGGTGCCCGCCAGGTCGCGCTCAGCTAGCGGTGGTCCATCGCGGGCAGAGTCCCCCACCGCAGAGCTGCAACGGCTGGAACTCGAGGTGAAATTAAAGGAACTGGAGCACCAGGAACGGGAAAGAGAGCGTGAGCATGAGCGACAGGAACGAGAAAGAGAGCGTGAGCACGAGCGCCAGCTACAAGAGACACAGCGGGAGGAGAAAGAACGAGAACGGAAGGAGAGAGAGCGAGAGCGTGAGGAGAGAGAGCGAGAGCGGGAGCATGAGCGAACCATGGCAGAGGCGAGACGCCAAGAGGCCCCAGCTGCGGTAAGCGGGGAGGGGACGGCCTCTCCTGAAGGGGAGTCAGTGGTACAGTATGTACTGACCTTCCGGGAAAAACTCACCGAGCTCATGGGCCTGGCCAGGGAGAACCTCTCCATGGCCCAAAGGAAGCAAAAGGTCTGGTATGACCGTAACGCCAGGGCCCGAGCCTATGCCACCGGGGATCAAGTGATGGTCCTTATACCTGTGCGGCGGAACAAGCTGCAAGCGGCCTGGGATGGGCCCTTCAAGGTCATCAAACAGCTAAATGACGTGAATTATGTGGTGGAACTGTCGAACCGGGCCCACAGCCACCGGGTCTATCATGTGAACATGATGAAACCTTACTGGGACAGGCAGAACTTGGTGCTGGCCGTGTGCAGACACTGGGAGGGGCAGGGGGATGATCCCTTGGTGGATTTACTCACAAGGACTGGAGCCAGCTCCTTGCTGGAGTCTATTCCCCTCTCAGACCAGCTGACCCCTGCCCAGCAGACGGAGATCAAGGAGGTGCTGCATTTGCATCAACAGCTGTTCTCGGACAGACCCGGATGCACTGACCTGGCTGTCCACCGAATAGAGACAGGCACCCACGCCCCTATCAAGTGTGTGCCATTCAGAGCCACAGGGAGGACGGCTCAGGACATAGAGCGGGAGGTTGAAGACATGCTGGCTCTGGGGGTGATCCAACCCTCGTCCAGCCCCTGGGCCTCTCCCGTGGTGTTAGTCCCTAAAAAAGATGGGTCTGTTCGGTTTTGTGTGGACTATCGCAAGCTTAACGCCATCACTGTCTCGGACGCCTACCCCATGCCCAGGCCTGATGACCTTTTAGACAAGCTGGGGGGAGCCCGTTACCTCACCACCATAGACCTCACCAAGGGGTACTGGCAAGTGCCATTAGACCAAGATGCCCGGCTGAAGTCGGCTTTCATCACTCCTGTGGGGCTCTACGAGTTCTTGGTCCTTCCCTTCGGCCTCAAGGGGGCACCCGCTACCTTCCAGCGTCTGGTGGACCAGCTACTGAAAGGGATGGAGAGCTTTGCCCTGGCTTACATGGACGACATTTGCATCTTCAGCCAGACGTGGGAGGACCATGTGTCCCAACTCAAGCAGGTGCTGGACCGACTCCAGAAGGCCGGTCTGACTATCAAGGCAGGGAAGTGCAAGGTGGGAATGGCTGAGGTGACCTACCTGGGCCACAAGGTGGGCAGCGGCTGCTTAAAGCCAGAGCCAGCTAAAGTGGAGGCTGTCAGAGATTGGCCAACACCCCAGACCAAGAAGCAGGTCCAGGCCTTCATTGGGATGGCGGGGTACTACCGGAGGTTTGTGCCCCACTTTAGCTCCATCGCAGCCCCCCTCACGGAGCTGTGTAAGAAGGGAAAGCCTGACAAGGTGGTCTGGACCGAGCAGTGCCAAGAGGCCCTCTGCGCGCTGAAGGAGGCTCTGGTCAGGGCCCCAGTGCTGGCAAATCCAGACTTCAACAAGCCCTTCCTGGTGTTCACCGATGCCTCGGACGTGGGGCTGGGGGCGGTGCTAATGCAGGTGACTGACAAAGGGGAGAAACACCCCATCGTGTACCTGAGTAAGAAGCTGCTGCCCCGGGAGCAGAACTACGCAGCCATAGAGAAGGAATGTCTGGCCATGGTGTGGGCGCTGGGGAAGCTGCAGCCGTACCTGTTTGGACGGCGTTTCACCATGTACACCGATCACTCACCCCTGACCTGGCTGCATCACATGAAAGGGGCCAACGCCAAGCTCCTGCGGTGGAGTCTGCTCCTGCAGGACTACGACATGGAGGTGGTCCACGTCAAGGGGAACAACAACACCATAGCCGATGCCCTGTCACGCAGGGAGGGCCCCGAACTTCCCCAGGTCACTGGCTAAGTGACCCCGCTCAGTGCGGTCTGGAAGGGGGGAGAGATGTGATGGAGTGGGGGGGGTGCATGTGTGAGTCAGGCTGGATGTCCGAGGCAAGCAGCAGCTCCCAGTGGCTAAGGATGACCCTGGGGCTACAACTGGCAGATAACACCTCTGCCTAAACAAAGAGCAGGGAGGAGCTGAGCTGGGTTTTGAATCGGGGGCGGCAGTTAGAGGCGAGGAAAAGGGAGAGCTGGAAGGCAGCCAGCCTGAGGAGGGGGAAAGCTACACCCCAGAGGGGCACCCCTCGGGGTCTTCCCCCCAGGACAGGTTGGAAGGACTGTCTCTGGCGGCTATGCTGTTGCTTCTGTGAGAAACTGGACATCTGTTGCCTAATAAACCTGCTGTTGTGCCTGCTGAGTGAGAGTCTCTCCTGCCAGCGGGCGGGGTGCAGTGCAGGGGGACCCCTGAACCCCATCACAACAGCCAGGTGTGATTTTGCAAGACCTTGGAGCAGAGGTCTTGCATAAAAATGAATGCACCCCGGGTAAGGTCTGTGCGCAAATCAATAGATGAGTTTGGCTTGTGTACAGTATCCCCACAGCAGGGTGTGGGTAGAGACAGGCCAGCTTTATGTTTGTACTCTGTAGCAATAATGCATGGTTCTGGTTGCTAATTATGTGCTCCTATCAGCACCAGTCAGTTAAGGAATGGTAATTTTAATAACTATTTCTTCTCTCCTCAAAATGCATGGGAGATAATACATGAAAATTGGTGCAGGTCATTTAATTGTCAAATTCATGAATTCTTAAATTCTTGTAATTATTGTCATTGAGGATTATTACTTGCAAAAATGCAAGACTGTTTCTTCTGTGGATACATTTATGCATATATTTTTAATATCTTCATTAGTTTTTTGATACAAGGTGATGTTGCATTTATAGATTACAATAGCTTTATATTGTTTTTAATTGAAATGCCAAAAAATAAAAAAATTGGTTGTTTTCAGTTTGTCAAGAAATTACATGAAAAATCAATGCAGGATTTTTAATTGTTTTCTAGCTATTTATATTGGAAGGCATATTACATTCATATTAATTACTAGATTTTTGTTCTTTTGCATGTATTGACTTGCATCCATTGCATATCTTAATTTTATTGCTATTATTTACATAATCAATTCAGCATATGATGTTTTCAAATTAATTCTGCAATCATTTGTATCCAGGACATTACATGCATGTGATCCATGGACTTGAAGAATCTTGCATTCATTTACATTCGAGCAATACATGCATGACATGACTCCTAATCACTTTCCAGTCACTTGCTTTGGAGAGGTATTTAAGTAGCTTTAGCTGCTTCATTCCAGAACAAGAAGGAAGAGAAGGAAATTGTGTCCTGCAGAAGAAGTGTGTCAAAGAGAAATTTAATAGCAAGGCTGGTTAAAGAAGATACAAGTCAGCTATTTGGATTGGAGTTGCTGCCTATCAGCAGGCATCGTTCTGGAGTTTTGCTTACTTGTCTTCAGAGAAGGTTAATCACTTTTGATCTGCCCTACATTAACATCATGCATCTCTAGCACTTTTTCAGCCAAGGAACTGGATTGATTAAGCCTCCCAGCCACTCCCTGGAGAAATGTATAGGCACCATTACCATTTCATAGCAGGGAAACTGAGGCACAGTGTGTCACTATTCCACGTCACCCAGCAAAGCTGCATGGCAGGGTCAAGAACAGAACTGATAATTCCTGTTTTAATTTTTAAGGTCACATTTGCTATGAAACATTAGGAAAAGAGCATGGACAGCCTGCTTCCTAGGCCCTGGTCTCACACGCAGACCATACTTCCTACTAGCACCAAGAGTAGTAGAACCCAGGAGGCCTGACACACATGCTTTTGTTCTAGCCAGTAGGCCAGACTGGCATGGAGAGACTGACATCTACATTGCTGCTCTAATCACTCAACTCTGTTTCTGATCCTGTCTTCTCCACAGTTACTTCCAATGGCCTAGGATTCTCCCTCAAGCCAGGTTTGTCCTGAAGAAGAATGAGTTAATTGTCCCGCTGAATTTCTCCCATTCACCCTCGTTTGTTTTGGCACTTTTCTTTGCAGGTGTTGAGTGAGTAACCAGCCAACTCTATCTCCTGTGTTTGTGGTTCAGCAGAGGAGGACTTGGAAGGTGATCTAGCACAGCTGAGGGATTGTTTGGGGCACAGCAGGGAAGTTTCCCGGAGCTGCTGGGAGCAGCAGACCATCTGTTTCTCAGAGCAGAGCGCAAGAAAGAAGCTGTTCAGGGTTTTATGTTTGAGCCAGCTCACCCCTGTGTGTGAGAACAGAAGTGGAGGAGAGAGAGCCACGGCAAATCCACGTGAAAGCGCCTCACAAAGCAGCACACAGAGCAGGGCGTAAGGCTCCACTGCCCTCTGCTTTTGGGTAACAGAGCCTGCAGTTTCACTGTGCAGTGGGCAGAGACTACCCCCTCCTTGCAGCATGTTCCTGAGCAGGAGCACAGGAAGTCGTCCCTTCATCCATCTAGAGAGCTGGGCCCTGTGACTGTTGTTCTCAAGCAAGTCGAACTCTTCCATGTATTCACAGGTGGGAAAAAGTACCCAAAAAGTTACTTGAGTAAAAACACAGCGGCTGGAGGGTGTACTTTGCTTTTTCTGACTCTTGGCTGCCCCACCCCACCCCTCTGCTCTTCTGTGTTGCCCACCTTGATTACAGGTTTTTCTGATTTGTCAACCTTGATAATTTTTGGTTCTCTGTGCCTTAAATATTGAGTTTGTTCTGGTATGGCTATGATCTGAAGAAATGGATCTGTCCCACAAAAGCTCACCACTGAATAAATTATTTCGTTAGTCTTTAAAGTGCTACTGGACTGCTTTTTTGTTTTGAGTAAACATACAGTGGCTTTTGGGCAAAATGTACTTAAGTACAAGTTACTGGTGTCTTTTTCTGGGAAACTACTTGAGTAAAAGTACATGTGCATGCCCCCTAGATTGTACTCTCAAGTATCCAATAGTGAAAACCCCTGCACTTTTACTCAAGTAACTTTGGGGGTACTTTTCCCACCTCTGCATGTATTGATGCTCACAGATCCCTTGTAGGGTGATGCTGTGGTCCCCTTGGTACGGATGGGGACTTGAGGCCACAGGAGGATGCAGGGGACGTTTTCATGAACTCTACAGCACCTTAGAGTCCATCTGTGCTGCAGTCAATACATACGCAGCCCGACGGCAGTGAGTTGCAAAGCCCAGGACGGCTGATTGAGATTAAGGGGGCTAAAAACAGCAGCATAAACATGGGGGCTCAGACTGCAGCCTCCTCACTTGCCAGGTTTCAGAGCCTGACCTCCAGCCTGAGTGGGAGCATTTGGACTCCATTGCTCTTTTTGGCTCTCGGAGACAAGCCGTGGGTGCCTGAGTCAGTTGCTGCAGGCTCAGAGACTCTGCCACTAGGCATCCTTCCCCTCACCTACCTGCTCCCTTCACTTTAAGGACCTTGTGGTGCTTTTGGCCTGCCAGCCCCAGAGACGGAACAGCCAAGCTGCCCGCTCCCTGTCCTGCTAATGAAGGTCAGTACTGACCCCAGGCATGGCCCTCTAGGGGCATCCATGGTCTACAGCCTGTCTGCCAAGCCTGGGTATTAAGCTGCGGGATCTGGAGCAAGACTTAGGGAAAACCCCATTCCCTCCAGCCTCCCAGGGGGAGCAGAGAAGGCTTCTCAGACACCTGCCTAGGGTAGAATCCCAGCCTTCTGAGCCAGCAAGCTGCACACAAGACACCCTCACTCCAGAAGCAACAGCTCCCTTGCTGTCTCTTCCTGGAACCAGCCACCCTTGAGCCTGAGTCACTGCCTGTCACCGCGAGGCAGTTTGCATGAGAGAATCCTGCTAGAGACACCCTCACAGGATGCTTCTTACCTGGCAAAACGTCCCCTCGGCACACCTTGCTTCAGAACAGGGCTCCGCTTGGCGCCCCTCAGCCTCAGGAGCCAGGGCTTGCTCGGTCTGCATTTCGTCCCTTCCACAAGAAGCATCTGTGGCAAAGCCACCTCCTCACATCCTGGCTTTCAGGGAGCCGGTCTGGCCTCCTCCTCTGCCCAAACGGGTGTGCCATTTCTCCTTCTCCCCCTCCTCCGCTGCCTCCCTACCTGCTGCATTCCAGGGGCATGAGCTCAGGGGGACTGATCTGCAGCGGGGCGGACAGTGCTGGGAGAGGTGCCGAGCCAGAGCAGATTCCTGCCGCAGGCTGTGGTGAGAGGGGCGTAGAGCCTTGCTCTAATCACGGAGGCAGCAAACCTGAGCAATGGATCTCTTGAGGCTGTGGAATGTACTTCTCCTGAACCACGGGCCCATGCCAAACCTCTCCCTGCTTTCTGCTCTGAGGGCCTTCAACGGTCTGGTCTAGAATCACTAGAGAGCAATGTGTGTCTTAAAAATAGACTGTCCCCCCCCGCCCATACAGCCCTTCCCATACCAGATGCTCTACTGCATGCCTCTCTCTGCCCTTGGGGAGATGACCCATAACAGATGTGGTGTCAGCAGTTCATAATGGTAGAAATTGGGGGCCTGGCTACAGAATCCAGGTTTCATTCTCCAGTGATGAGCGCACTGTAAGAATCTCTATCGAACAATAGGGGGAAGAACAGTCCTTATTTCCTCATCTGCTGACCCCAAATATTGATCCTGTTTTTGGGCACAGAAATGCCAAGTGAACACGAGAAACAAGTAAGAGAGAAAGCTGGGCTAGTCTATATACTATCAAAAACAAAAAAGCAGTCAAGCAGCACTTTAGAAGACTAACAAAATAATTTATTAGGTGAGCTTTCATGGGACAGACCCACTTCCTCAGACCATAGCCATACCAGAACAGACTCAATATTTAAGGCACAGACAACCAAAAATAGTAATTAAGGTGGACAAATCAGAAAAAAAATTATCAAAGTGAGCAAATCAGAGAGTAGAGGGGCAGAATGGTGGGGGGTAGTCAAAAATTAGATTAAGCCAAGTATGCAAACGAGCCCCTATAATGACCCAGAAAATTCCCATCCTGGTTCAAACCACATGTTAATGTGTGGAATTTGAATATAAAAGAGTTCAGCAGCCTCTCTTTCAAGAGTGTTGTGAAAATTCCTCTTCAATAAGATGCAAACTCTTAAGTCATTAACAGAATGGCCCACTCCATTAAAATGCCAGCTGACCGGTTCCTGGATCAGGAGTGTTTTTAATGTCTGCTTTGTGCCCATTAACTCTTTGTCTAAGAGAGTTTGAAGTCTGTCCAATATACAAAGCATCTGGGCATTGTTGGCACATGATGGCATATATGATATTAGCTGAAGAACATGAGAATGTGCTCGTGATTCTGTGAATAACCTGATTAGGTCTGGTGATGGTATACTGCAGGAACACCAGTCCTGGAACTTCTCCTTGCAACAAAGCCCGCTGCCAGCTTTGTCCATGTATCTATTCTGGAGAATACAGAATACTTGAAAGAGGGTGAGGTGAGACATGTGCAGCCCCTAACAGCTCATCAAAATTGGCGGAGTCGTTCCCTCCCCACAAAAATGATTGCCCCCCCCTCCACTCTACAGGTGCTGTCTCAGTGCTCCTGCAATAGTTCCTTTCCGCAGCTCCCTGTGAACACAAGTGTTGCTAGGGAGCGAGGTGGTGCCACTCGGCAGGGACTGAGCAGGGCAGGGCCATGGGAACTGGCCCAAGCTGTGGAACATGAACTTTGCTCATGTTGGCTGGGTAAACAGCAGCCACAAAGGCCTGGCAGGCCGTACCCATCCTGCACTACCTCGCAGGTCTGGGACAGCATCCAGGGACCCACCCACCCAGGTGCAACAGTGGGTGGTTTTGTGCCCAGGATGGGAAATTTCAAGCCAGTATAAACGGGCACAGGCTTTGGGACAAAAGGGGTGTCACTTGCCTGCACTGGGTGAGTATGCCAGACAAGTCATAGACCTGCCAGGAGGCGGGGGCTATGGCTGGGCCAGTGACCAGCAGGGAAGTGGGCAGTAAGCTAAGGCAAACCTTCCCGTGTCTGTTGGCAAGCCCTGTTAAACCCATTTCTAACTCAAGACTACATCCCTTCAGGGTCCCCAGGCCAGATTCTGATCTCAGATGCCTGGTGTAAAGCCAGAAGAATTCTACTGACAAGAGCTTTCAGGGAGATGGGGGCACATTACCAAAGCAAACAGGTCCCTCAAAATCCTTCAACACTCATCTGAGAGGAGGGCTCCTGACACCCACTGTGCACTTGGGGAACTGAGGCACACACTGATGAAGTGACTTGCCCAAAATCCAGAGGCTGCAGAGCATGATTTAAAGTGGGGGGAGGGACAGAGTTTCCCTCTTCCTTTCACTCAGCACCCTCACCAGCAGCCTTGCCCACCTGGCCCAGCAGCCCCCCTACACCTGCAACTTGCGCAAGTGGCAGTATGAGCAGTATCAAAGGCGTAGCCGAGTTAGTCTGTATCCACAAAAACAACACGAAGTCCGGTGGGACCTTATAGACTAACAGATTTTTTTTTGGAGCATAAGCATTCATGGGCAAAGACGAAGCAACGTGCATCTGATGAAGTGGGTCTTTGCCCTCCAAAGCTTACACTCCAAAAAAAATCTGTTAGTCTATAAGGTGCCTCAGGACTTGTGGTTGTTTTAACATTGTGACCTAGCACTTGGGTTCACGGCACCATTCAGGTTTGGCCCACCCTACCCTCCAGCTCCAGGTCCTCTGCCAAGATCCCCCCGCAGGAGACGATAGCAGAAAAGGGCTCCCCTGTGTCACCCTAGCCAATGGGCCCGCTCCTCTTCTGGAGGGAGCCCAGCACAAATGCTAAGCTAGTGCCTATAACTGACCTCATAGGGGTATGAGGCCTGGGCTGCTCATTGGGCTGCAGTTAGGACACTCCTTGATGCCCAGTTTGCTAGGAACTGGCTCAACACCATCAGTATCTCATTTTTGTAACTGTTCTTGGCTCTTCACCCCCTCCACATTAAGCTTTGATCTATCCCTCGCCCCCCGGAACGCAGCCTTCATTAACAGACAAAGTCCAACCTGCTGCTCTTCTAAGGAATCCCCAGCTTGGCCTTTCCAAGTCCCTCTGATTTCATATCAGCACAAAACAGACTTAACAGTTGTCAGTGTCAGGGAAGCGGAAGCCTCTCCGTGTGGGTGTTTCCCAGAAACAAGCCAAACGCCACCCCCGCAAAAATAATAACCTTTATTCCACCTCCCACCCCAGGGTTGAATCAGGCTCCCTGACCCCCTTCCTGCTGTACCCCAAATTGGGCCCTGAGGATGAGTTCGCACCACACACCATCTTCCCCATTAAACTAATTGCTACCTCTCTTGTAGTCTGGCTGAGCTGATGAAGCCCTGAGATCCATGAGCCAGCTGTAGACAGCTCAGAGCAGAACCCTTGTTAGCCAGTGAACACTGAGTTATTTAAACATGGATAAATCTGTCAGATGTCCTAGAGACCCAATCTAAAATTTCTGTGTGTTAGTGAAGGCACCCTGGTCACAAGAGCGGCCTGGGAGCCAGGGCTCAGCTCAGGGGAACATGGTGTATCTATCTTGATACTTATATATTCACCACAGCAATGGAGAGGCTCATAATCATCCCAGCATTTTGTCCTCACACCCCCACGTGTCAGAACAGGGCTATTATCTGTATTTTAGTGCTGGGAATGTGAGGACTGGAGACATCAAGTGACAGTCCCCAAGGGTCCAGAGGAAAGATGACAGAGCAGGCTTTGACTCTGGACCTCCTACTGCTGGATGCCTGGGTTCTACTCCCAGTGCTGTAACAGACGCTCTCCAAATTTGAGCAAATGCCTTCCCCCTGCTCTGTGCCTCCATTTGTAAAATGGGGATGGTGCACGGGGGATTTGACAGTTGATCAGTGAGTGCGGGGTGCTCTTTTGGTATCCGGAAAGAGCAAAGCACTAACACTCTGAGAGCTGCTGGAAGCCTGGAGTTTGCAAGGTGGCTTTTAACTCCTTTGGTTCCTATGATCACTGTTTAGAGAAGCAGTGTTATCAACAGAGAAGTAACCCTGTGCCCTGCAGATTCATCAGAACTGTCTGCTCTGCCTTTGGGACGTTCGGTATGAATGTATTTTAGAGGTAATCTGGGATCCCTATAGCACGCATATGAAGCCGCCTTCTCCAAGGGAGCCTTTATTTATAACTTTTATAGAGGTCTGCAAGTGGGTGAACGGTGTGGAGAAAGTGACTCACTGGCCATCAAAGGGTTAGGGACACCCAGGCCACGTCTATATGAGAAGCCTCTGTGGACAGAAGTCACTGTCAGAAGGGATTTTCCAGCAAAACTTCCATCGACAGATTGTGTCTACACATAAAAGCAGATCAAAAGAGCAATCGGAGCTGTCGACAGAGAGCACCCAGACTGCCCAGCCTTCTCTCAACAGAATAGTTGACCAAAAGCTCTGCAAACAGAGCCGCCCAGTGAACCAGAAGCCCTATCTGTTGAGAAAAGCGCCCCAGAGCAGCTACTTGGCTCTTCTGTTGAAAGAACACTGTTCAGAGAGGCCTTATACCTGAACAGTCAGAGGTATGACGCTGCCAACGGATGCGCCAGGTTTTGTTGGCAAACTGTCGAGAAAGCGCATTTTGCACGTCGACGCTCCGCGGTTTTTCCCCGACAAAAGCCCAGTTTTGCCAGGAAAAGCCTCTCGTGTAGACACAGCCCCAGAGCCTGGGGTTGTGCGTGACCCTGATCACCTGATTCAGCCGTTGAGGGCGCTATGCTGCAGGAACTCATCTAATTCTTTTTAACCCAGTTCTACTCTTGGCTTTCACTACAGTTTCACAACTGGGCACCTACCGACATTTCCTGGTGCCTAAATTCTTTTTAAAACCTGGCTCTAACCTCTAGATCTGGACTAGTTCTGTTAAAGTCACAGGTCCAGAGTCTCCTCTGGAAAGGACGCTGCCCTGGTCGCTCCACTTCAGCTGAGTTACTCTTCCAACATAACGGAGAACAGAATCTGTCCTCCAGCGGATGGCCACATTCATGAAGTGGAGAATAGGAGCCAAGAGTCTGGATTCTCCCCAGTCTTCCGAACTCACCTCCCTACAGGGACACCTGGCAGTTTTAACACCTGGACAAGAACATTTGTGTCCTTTCTCTTTGGGAGCTATTTTTGTCTCATTTATTCCCTGCTAGGCAGGTCTTTCTCTTGTGGGTGTTACCAAGGGAGTTGTTCTTCCCCATAATGTGGCCCTAACTAAACTGGGTTACATCCAACATGCTGCATTTGGGGTACAGTGGTAAAATTTGCCCTGGCTAGACCTGCGTGAGGTCATCTCTCTGCATGATGAATCCACATTTCTGAGTGTAAGGTCTGCAATTATGTGGGCCAAATAGCCCCTACACGAGTATATTTTTCCATGCTATGAATCACCCCACTTGTGAGTTACAGTACATGTGCCAGGTTGCTATTGTTGCTTTCCCAGACCTGTGGGCTAAACTGAGCATGTGTTTATTAGATCCCGTGTTCACGGCTAGACTCTCAGTGGGTGAAAAGCCACACAGCTTGAAATGGAGCAACACGTCAGCAGGGGATCTGGTTCATTGGCTCCAATGGAGCAGGGCTCATTTACACCAGCTGGGAATCTTGCCCCATTGATTCCAGTGGAGTGATGGCCAGTGCGGGGGCTGTGATGGTGTTATTTACTGGAAGACAAAGGCAGCTGTTTATTTATTTGTAACTCATGGTGACAGACCAAAATTAAGTCCCCTGGATGGCCAGTCCTATGGCAGGACCAAAACTAGGCTGCAAAGGTAACAGGTCCCATGTTTAAGGAACTAGACTAGAATTCGAGAGATGGGTTCAAATTCCAGACTCTGCCACTGACTCCTTAATCAAGGGCTACGTCTACACTAGCGAGTTCTGTAGACAAAACTGGGGTTTCAGAGACAAAACCTGGAGCATCTACACACAAAATGTCTTTGTCAACAGAAACAGTCAACAAAAAAGCTCCAGGGGCGGGGGGGCGTCTGTCGACAGAGCAGATCAAAAGATCAATCTGGTTTTGTGTGTAGATGCGATTGGTCAACAGAAGTTTTGTCGGAACATCTCTCCCGGCAGTAACTTCTGTAGACAGATGCTTCTAATGTAGACGTAGCCAAGCTGATTAATTTCCCTGGGCCTCAATACCCTCCCCTCAAAAGAGATACAGGCTTTGAGCTCTTTGCGACAAGGACTGTCTCTCACTGAGAGTCTGTGCAGCACCTGACACAACAGGGACCAATAATTTTCTGGACACTCTCAGGGCACTTCAGAAACATTCACTGACTAATCCTCCGAGCTCTGATCTGAAGTGGCGACCAAAATTATCTAGAAACATCGCAGAAGAATAATTATGCTGGGTCAGATTAATAGTTCCTGTAGCCCAGTTGTCTTTCAGCTGTGGCCAGGGACTGATGTTTCAGAGGAAATGAACAAAGCAAGGCAATTAGCAAATGGCTGTCATCCCCCATCATCCCCTCCCAGTTTCTGGCAGTCATAAGCTATGTCTACACGTGAATGCTACATCGAAATAGCTTATTTTGATGTAGCGACATCGAAATAAGCTATTTCGATGAATAACGTCTACACGTCCTCCAGGGCTGGTGCCGTCGACATTCAACGTCAACGTTGGGCAGCACTACATCGAAGTAGGCGCTGCAGGGGAGCGTCTACACACCAAAGCGGCCCACATCAAAATCAGGGTGCCAGGAACAGCTGCAGACAGGGTCACAGGGTGGACTCAACAGAAAGCCGCTCCCTTAAAGGGCCCCTCCCAGACACACTTGCACTAAACAGCACAAGATCCACAGAGCTGACAACTGGTTGCAGACCTTGTGCATGTAGCATGGATCCCCAGCTGCAGCTGCAGCAGCAGCAGCCAGAAGCCCTGGGCTAAGGGCTGCTGCACACAGTGACCATAGAGCCCCGCAGGGGCTGGAGAGAGCGTTTCTCAACCCGTTAGCTGATGGCCGCCATGGCGGACCCCGCTATTTCGATATTGCAGGATGCAGATCGGCTACATGTGCCCTACTTCGATGTTCAACGTCGAAGTAGGGCGCTATTCCCATCTCCTCATGAGGACAGCGACTTCGACGTCTCACTGCCTTATGTCGATTTCAACTTCGAAATAGCGCTCGCCACGTGTAGACGTGGCAGGCGCTATTTCGAAGTTGGCGCGGCTACTTCGAAGTAGCCGGCACGTGTAGACGCAGCTATAGAATCATATGGTTAGGAGTGACCAAAGGGAACATCTACTGGAGGCCTCCCTGGGCAGTCTGTTCCATTACCCTACTGTTCTTGTAGTTAGGAAGTTTTTCACAAAGATTGAGTCTGACTTGGAGTAATAATTGGAGGTTTAGGCACACCCAGAGCATGTGGATGTGCCCCTGACCCCTACAATTACTAACTATTGATGGACCTGTCCTCCAGGAACTTAGCTAATTTTTTTTTTAAACACTGTTATTCTTTTGGCCTTCATGTCATCCTGTGGCGATGAGTTCCACAGGTTGACAGCCCTGAGTGAAGCTATACATCCTTATGCGTGTTTTTAACCTGCTGCCTATACATTTTATTGGGTAACGCGTGAGTTCTTGTGTTATGTGAAGGGGTAAATAACAGCTCCCTAATTCTCATGGTTTTATGGTCCCCTATCAAATCTGCAATAGATGTCCCTTTTCTAATCTGGGCTCTGCTGGTCTTTTTAATCTCTCCCCCTACATAAGCTGTTCCATACCGTATTCATTGTTGTTGCCCTTCTCTATGCCTTCTCCAATTCAAATATATTTTTATTTTGAGACACGGCAACCAAATTGCATGCAGGATTCAAGGCATGGGCGTACCATGGATTTATAAAATGGTGTTGTGATATTTGCTGCCTTATCTATCCCTTTCCTAATGGCTCCCAACAGCCTTAGGTTTCTTTGATTACTGCCACACATCAAGCAGATGTTTTCAGAGAACTGTGCTCAAGGACTCCAAGCTCTCTTTCTTGTGTGATAAAAGCTAATTTAGACCTCATTGTGTACGTGTAATGGGGATTATGTTTCCCAGTGTGTGTTAATTTGCACTTGTCACCACTGAATTTCAGCTGTAATTTTGTTGCCCAGTCACGCAGGTTTGTGAGCTTTCCTTTTTAACTCTTTGCTGTCAGTTTTGGACTTAACTATCTTGAATCATTTTGGATCACCTGCACATTTTGCCATTTCACTGGTCTAGAAAAGAGTGAACATTTAAGCGGATGTTGAACAGCACAAGTTCTGGTACAGACAGTGGGGTTGACAGCCACCCTGGGCCTGGGGGCAAGGTGTGGGAGCAGGGGGGCAGAATCCATGCCTCTGGAAGGGGCAGAGTCTTGGGCTGAAGTGCTGGTCCCAGCACAGTCAGCCCTTAATGCCGCCCAGAACTCCAGCAGTGGAGAACCACTCTTGGTGTGTTGCCAGTCTCAGTGACTCTGTAGCTCAGCACAGTTCCAAGCCCCTTTCACTAGCAGGGCACCATACGGAGGGGGTCTGAAAGGCACAAGCTGTTTTAGGACAAAATAACTCCAACATTCTCTGGGTACCAGACAAGGTTCCCTCTAATCTTCTCCATCCATGTGGGGAATACATTTTTGCACAAGGCATGTGCAAATGTGCACCACCAACCACAACACAAAACCTAGCTATGCGAGCTCTGCTAACTAGCTGGGTGGCAGTCAAACCTCCCGAGCGGCCGCCCATATGCTCAGCTTCCAGGGGATGCTGCGCAGCTCAGGTGCCTGCCTCATCTTGTGGCAGCAAGATCCCAGGGCTCAGCTGGGGTAAAGCAGTGTTGTCCTTTGCCCAGTGGGTCTAACCCAGCCCACCCCACCCCACCCCAGTAGGATTTGCTCTTACTGTAGATGGGGCCTGCCCCCGATGGGAGGAATTCTGCTCACCTTTAATCCAATAGCTGGGTGAAGTGGGGAGGGGAACTCAGCCACAGAACCCAGGGTGCCCCCGCTGCAGACATAAGACTGGGGAAGCAGCCTCTGGCGTGGGGCAGAGGGAGCAAGAGCGATTCAGCTGAGAGTGGGGCTGTTTTCAGCCACCCTGAGCCCCACTCCCAGCACAGCAGGGGCTAGGCTTTGGCCCCTCGTGCTAGGCCCCATGGGGCTGCATCTGAAGCAGGAAACTGGCAGATGATGCCCTGCAGTCTCTGTCATCACCACCTGCCTGTCCCTGCAACTGCATTTCAATAGCCTGACATCACCGAGCCAGACACCAGGAAGTGGGCAGGCCCCAGCTCCGTCTGAGCCAGGGCAGCAGGAAGAGATCACCCGTGGGTTGCAGCTGGGCAGGCAGCCCCAGGTGGCTGGGTGGGAAAGGATTGTCTGCTCGTGCCTTTGGGGTGCTCCCAGCCCCAGGCAGCCCAGAGGCATCCAGTCACCACAGTTCTTCCCTTCACTTGATTTGGTGATGACAGAAGAACAATTACAACACTTAACTCAGGTGCAAGACAGAGGCCTGACCCAGCTTCCCCACCCGTGCAAACCAGGGAACCGGTTCTGCCCTTGTTACTCCATCCCAGCCCACAGGGAGGGGCCTCATGCTGCAAAGAACAGAGACTCCGCTGCCAGGATGTTGCAACAAACCCCAATGAGCACGGAACTGCGCTCCACCAAAGGCCATAGGGATTCAAACGGGGAAGCACCACAGGGGCTGGAAGCAGTTGCCACCTCCAGGGCCCTCGTCCAAGCCAGCAAGTATTTGTATAAGGGTTCTCAGGTAACACATGGACCATCTCAGGGTGGGGAGCTTTTGTAATTTAACCATTCAGGATTCCTCATGGGCTAAGCCCAATAAGTAAACCCACACCCTGCTCCAGCAGGGATCCCCTGGCTCCTTAGGAAGTTTCCTCATTTTGCAGATTGGTAAACTGAGGCACAGAGCAGGGAAAGGGACTTGCTCTTGAAAGCACATAATGTCTCACCTGGGGACAGCAGCCAGGAATCCTAATACCGGTTCCCTGCACTAAAACCACCAGCTCCCGTTCTGCTCCTTGGGTCAGGAGATCACAGGCCCCCTAGCCCTCTGGTTTATCCTGTCAATTGCACAGGGCTCCCAGAGCTAAGAACAGAACCCAGGAGTTCTGACCTCTAGTCTCCTGCTCTAACCTCCACAGCTAGGAAGAGAATCCAGAAGTCCTGACTTCCAGTCTTCAGCTCTAACCACTAAACCTCACCCCACTCTCAGGGCAGAGACTAGAATGCAGAGTCCTGAACCCCTAGTCCCTCCCCCACCTGTTTGATTGCACCACTTGGCTATTTTTAATCTCTCCTGTCAGCCTGAGTCAGTACTGCCCAGAGCCTTAAATAAGGCTGAGACCCAGTTCCCTGCCTCTGCCACTTGTCTGCTGTATGACCTTGGGCAAGTCCCTGTGCCCAGCTCTAACAAGGGCAGCTTAATACAACCTCAGGGTTTTATTCTGCTGGCGATTACCATAGCATCTAAGTACTCAAATTCCAAACAAAAGTCCTTGGAGGATTTCCTGGCATCCCAGGCTCTTCTCCCTTTTCTGGGTGAAAATGTTGGTTAGGAGGCTCAAAAGATTCCTATCCCTGAGGAAATGCAATTTCATTCTAAATTCGGAGCATGGTAGCACCTGTTCCTTGCATCCCCTGTCGCAGTGCTCATCAGTGGCTCCACTTTGGGCCTCCTCTTGGGGCACATCCACACAGCCAGTGTCTGTGGGGTGAGCTAGGGTAGGACTACACAGCAGCAGCTCATCTCATGTGGACACTACTGCCGAGCACTGACTGGCCGCACGTGCAGGTTGCTGGGTAGTAACTTGGTCTATAGACAGGTCCATAGTCCCCCATGCCAGCCCTGCCTCCCACCAGAGGTGCCCTGTGAAGCAGCACCCTCTGCTCCAAGGAGCAGACAGGCAATCCCAGGCTGCAGCCCCCTCCCTCGCAGAGCAGTGACCCTCCAGATCTCCTAGCTCCTACTGGAGCCTTTCATCACCACCGCTTGTTCCCTGCTGGAGACCTTCCCAGAGGTCTATATTCCCACTTTACCAACTGGCCTAGGCATTGGCCTTTCCCCAGGAGCTGCTAGCTTCTGCCCCATTGTCCTTTTCCTTCTGGGCCAGTCACAGGAGAAAACCTCCCTTCCTCAACTGAGCTCCTGCAGTACACATCTCTTCCCCAGCTAGGTCTGACACTTGAACCAAGCCCTCTGCTTGCCAGCTATGCTAGAGCCCCTTGCTGGAGGAAGCTGATCCATCACAAGCAAGGCCGGGTAACAATATTCCATTCATGGGCAGAATAAATTTTGTTATGTGCACTAAGGTATATGAAGCTGTGCACCACCAACAGAAATGCTGCCACTGCAGGCACTCTGTTAATCACCTGGGTGGAATTTGAATCTCTCCCAGGCAGCCACCCAATCACTCAGCTCAGAGGGAACTCTTCTGGGCTCTTATCCAAAACCCAGCAGCCTGGGAAGCTAAGAAAAAGAAAGTTTTTTGGGTGCAAAAATAAAATATTCCAGGTTTGTTTCAACCTTCCTGAAATATTTCATTTTGCTAAGGTCCTTCTCTGACCCTTTCCATGTTTGACATCCTCTTAATGTAACTATTAATATAATAATGAGATAAATGTCTATGAGGGATGGTGAAAGACAGTACTTGCTCCTGCCATGAGGGCAGGGGGCTGGACTTGATGACCTCTCAAGGTCCCTTCCAGTCCTAGTATTCTATGAGTCTATATCCTGAAATGTTCCTGTTTTAATAATCTAATAAATAAAACCTACTAGAGTAGAAAGGATGAAACTGGGACAAAGCATCTCTACAGTTGAAATGCGTGGCCAGGTCCCCCCAAGCTGCGGCTGGCCTAGATTTTAGGTCCCAGTGTTACTTGGGGATGTAGGACTTCCATCCACTTACCAGAGTCCATTCCTTCAGTTTTGGGCATAGACCCAAGAGTCCATTTTCCCACTCCTCAGTGGGGTTTTCCTTCTAGTTCTCCACCTTAGCAGCTGAGGGAGGGGTTGGAGGCTGTGCCCTCCTGCGGTGGGCCCAGCAGACAGCTCTGGCTTAGGTCCTGTAGGCAGCAAAACCAGCTCCTGGCTCTTCACTGGTCAGCTGCTAACTAAGCAAGGTTCCCTCCTTTTATCCTCCCTCCCGGCCTGGCATTGGTTACAGAAAAAAAGGGGCTTGGCTAATGGGGCAAAAACGCCTTGGTTAGCCCCTGCACTGCCAGGCCCTCCCATCACTCCCTCACAAAATGAACATTTTCAGCCTCATTGAAGGAAAACGTTTCAGTCCTTTCCCCTGGAAAATACCCATTTAGTCACAGGAAAATTTTGCTGACATCAAGAAATATCACACCCAACACTTCAGTTTTGACTAACGAGCATGTTCCCCTGGAAACCCCGCCTGCTGCAGAAGTCGTCAGCCAGCTCTGCGGGCAGGGGGCATTGTTTGGAGCTGTTCAGATTGTACAGCAGCTCCAGGGGCGGGGGCAGGAGCACCCTGTGGCAACTGGTGGGAGCAAAGCGGTAGGGCCACCCCCTTGCTGGTGAGAGTGGGTACAGCAGACCCCTTGCTGCTGGCACTGCCCCCCTCCCCCACTCCTACCCCAGGCCACCTCGGGTGGAGAAGAGGCTGAGCCTGGGGTGAGTGGGGGGTCTAAACCCTTCTCTAGGCCGGGAGGGAGGGGGCAGACAACCAGGGACCCCCCCCCCACACTGCTCCCTTGCCAGTCCCCACTGGCAGGCTGTTAGCTGGGTTCCTGGGCACAGGCCAGCAGCAGAGCCTGTGGCGCCAGGGAGGCAGCTGGGACCCTGGTTGCTAGGCCAGGAGTCTAGGGGAGCCGCAGCACCCCCCGCCCATATGCTCTGCTAAATGGGAGGTGGGTCTGTCTCAGCCATCCCTGTGGGCACGCTTTAGCAGCTCTGCTCCATGCCCGCCCCTACGCACCCCGCTGGCATCTTGAGGCCTTGTCACCCCACAGCCACCCACCCCCCCAGGAGGGCTGCAGGCAGAGAAGGAGGGGGAGCTCGGAGCCCTCCTGCTCAGCCAGGCACCCTGCTAAGAAGTGAAAATGTCCCCTGGGTGCCCTGCAATTAACCTCCCTCCCTGATTAACCAGAAGGATAAGGTAGCCAGGGAAACGGCTGCCAGCCACAGCAGGGTGCAAGGCTGTGCCAGTGGCTGGCTGCTCTGCCTGCTGCTCTCTGCACCCCACCTACTCGGTCCTGAGCAGGGCTGAGCACCGGAGCACCTGCCGCCCAGGCATCCAACTTTCAACCAGACTTGACTGCCCACTAGAGAAGACATCATGGCAGCGCCAGTCAGCGGCAATGACCAGAGAATTAAGAGGCCAACAGGTGACACAGCAGGATGAAGGGGGAGCTCCCTCCTGGCCCTGGCTTCGGCACCACTCCCAGGAAGTGACCATCAATTGCCCGTAGCTCTTAGGCATAGGGCAGGTCAGGGAGGTGCCACTTGCTGCCCCTACCAATGTGAGCACCAGTTCTCTAGCCCCTATTGGCAGGAACTGCAACCACTGGGAGCTGCAGGGGTAGTGCTGCAGGCGGGGGTACCATACTGGAGCCCAAGGGACCTGCAACTTGTTTCCCAGGAGCGGCCTTAAGTCAGCACTGCCCCAACCCCTCACCACATCTCGGAGTTTAAAGATTTGCATTGAAGTTCACGGAGGGCTTAAACTCCATTTTTAGCCACCCACTACTTAAGGCATTACAAGCCCTGGGGTACAAAGGGATAGAGGCTATATCCTGTGGAAAAAGCTGTGGAGGACAAGCCAATGAGTGAATTTAAATCCCTCCTGTCATAGCAGCATCAGCTTCAGAGGAAACACTCTTACTCCAGCCTACAGCTCTTTTCTTGGGTCAGTACCCGCCAAATTAGTAGAAACAATAGTAAAAAATAAAATTGTCAGACACGTAGAAGAACATGATTTGTTGGGCAAAAGTCAGCATGGTTTCTGTAGAGGGAAGTCCTGTCTTACTAATCTATTACAGTTCTTTGAAGGGGTTAACAAACATGCAGACAGGGGGGATCCCGTGGACATAATATACTCCTTACCTCAAAAAAGATATACTGGCATTAGAAAAAGTTCAGAAAAGGGCGACTAAAATGATTAAGGGTTTAGAAAGGGTCCCATATGAGGAGAGGCTAGAGAGAGACTGGGACTTTTCAGTTTGGAAAAGAGGCGATTGAGGGGCGATATGATAGAGGTACATAAAATCATGAATGGTGTGCAGAAAGTGAATATTGAAAAAGTTATTTACTTGTTCCCATAATATAACAACTAGAGGACACCAAATGGAAATTAGTGGTTAGTAGGTTCAAAACTAATAAAAGAGAACTTTTCTTCACTCAGTGCACAGTCAACCTGTAGAACTCCTTGCCAGCGGAGGCTGTGAAGGCCAGCACTCTAACAGAGTTTAAAATAGAGCTTGATAAATTTTTGGAGGTTAGGTCCATAAATGGTTATTAGCCAAGGGTAAAGTATGGTGCCCCTAGGTTTTAGTCAAAGGCTGGAGACAGATCGCAGGAAACAAATCGCTTGATCATTGTCTTCGGTTCACCTCCTCTGGGGCACCTGGTACTGACCACTCTCGGCAGACAGGATACTGGGCTGGATGGACTTTTGGTCTGACCCAGTATGGCCATTCTTATGCTTCTGGTATCTGGGAAGGGGAGAAGAAATGAAAAGCCAAGCTCAGGCTGGAGTCAATGTCCCCATCACAGGTACAGTGGGGCTCACAGCTGCACTTGAGGTGTTACAAGCTGGGGCCTGACAAACAGCCTTTTGGGAAAAACAGCATTCCATGAGCCAGACCCACAAGTGGCCCCCCTCTTGCTAGAGTCCTAGGGAGGTCATCAAGTGCAGTCCCCCTGCCCAAGGCAGGATCAACCCCAACTAAATCACCCCACTCAGGGCTTTGTCAAGCCAGTACTGAAAAACCTGCAGGGATGGAGATTCCACCACCTCACTAGGTAACACACTCCAGTGCTTCACCTCCGAGGGAAATGTTTTTTCCCCTAATATCCAACCTGGACCTCCCCCACTGTAACTTGAGCCCATTGCTCCTTGTTCTGCCATCGCTACCGGTCATCTTCCTTAAGGGGAGGCCATTCCACTTCTGTGCCTTGCAGACTGAGCCTCTGCCCCACCTATTCATCCTTGACCAGACTCCTGCTAGGGACTTGCCCATTCTTCAGAGAGACCAAGGTGCCTCCGCTTCTATATGCGGTCAGGCCAGGCAGCTTTTCCAAAGCAGAGCAGGGTTTGCTATTCAACTGAAAAAGCTCATGATGAGTCTTGGGTCCACTCTTGGAAGTCTCAGCTGATGGGGAGCCCAACCATGCCCTGGCAAGAGCAGAGGAGGGCCAGTGCAACAGGGATGGCACTGACCTTTGACTTTTTATTCACCTCCCATCTCAGCCAGGCCTCCCCTATGGATTTGGGCAAGTCACTGTGCCTCAGTTTCCCCATCCTTACAGAGGAGACAATAGCTCAGCCTCACCGCAGGGCTGAGCATAAACACCAAAGATCAGGTGATCTTCAGATACTGGACAAGTCAATATCTTGTCTGGCTCTTTGCTGCCACTGAAAACCTCAAAGTTCAGTTTTAAAGACAAGGGCCAGGATGGTCCTGGAGGAACTTATGATTTTGTCTCTTAAGCTGGAGCCTCTTAAAGGAGACTGTTCATCAGGAACGGTTGAGAAACCCCCTTCCCACTCTTACCTCTGAGTCTCCAACCCCGTGGAAGTCCTCCATACCTATCTATCCTGAGACTGGTCATCCCAGTACAGATAGCTATCATGCTGCTATTCAGCTCTAACCTGCTATGTGCTGTACAGTCCCTGCCCCCAAGGAGTCAGCAGTGTAAGTGATGAGGCAAGATAATTCACCTGCCCATGCCTCAGTTTCCTCCATCAGTAAAATAGGCATATTGAAATCACTCTTTTAAACCAGTTCTACTGGTGCAGGGAGCAGCAGGGGAATGCTAGAGACAAAAAAGAATTATTGTATGATTCTTCACCAGGCTAAAGCAAGGATTTACACAGAGCCACCTGTACAGACCATGCTACCTGATACAGTTTAGCATAGTACACAGAAGAAATAGGGACAGCTTCTGCAGTCAGTCACCCTTGGAGAGACCCACAGTATTTCTTACCACCCAGCTGCTGCCACAATTATAATTAAAGGGGTTTACTGGATTGGCCAGGTCATAAATAATCTCACACACACACCCTGTCTCTGCAAACCCCCTAAGCGAGATTGCAGAAAGATGCCTTACCTGGAGCTGCTTTGCTTTTCAGCATAGCAAATAGCCTTGTCAATCAACTGGGGTAACATTCAAACAGCTGGAGATTGTAATTCTGTCCCTGCTTGTAAAAAGACATTTTTCTAGAAGCCAGGAAGAGCGTATTGCATTTAATACAGTGTTTCAACCAGCTTTTGCATTGTGTAGGTAATTACATGTAGAAATTTAAAGATGAGGGCAGCTTTTAGATCTTTAAAACAGTTAACATGCTCCTGGAAAACCATTTTGCCTAACGACTTTTTTTTTTACCCCGCCCTCCCCCTTCACAGATTGAGCAGATAGATCCTCCGGCTCCCTCATTCTAGCAGAACTGAAATTAACCAGCTAATTATATTTACTTCCTCAATTGCAACCTAGGATCAATGGATAAACAACTCAGGCATGGTCAGAATGATGGTGCATTGCATTAGGGATGCAACTGTGTCAGGGGACCTAGTTACAACATTGTTCCAATTTAAAGCCTAGATGCTATCTTACCCATAGGATTAACTGCAACCAACTCCTGACTTTAATTGTTATCCAGTTGAAAAAAAAAAAAAACCCTCTTAAGGTTCTACAAAGAGAATGGCTTTGAAAATCCTTTTACTGAAATAACTGGGCTTGTGCAGTTTAGGAAAGAGGAGACAGAGAGAACATGATTGCGGTTTACAAGTACTACAAGATGGAGGAAGAAACATTGTTCTCCTTGGCCTGAGGATAGGACAAGCAGCAATGGGCTTAAACTGCAGCAAGGGAGGTATAGGATGGACATTAGGAAAAAAGCTTTCAACTGCCCAGGCAGTTAAGCATTGGAATAAATTGCCAAGGGCAGTTGTGGAATCTCCCTCACTGGAGATATTTAAGAGAAGGTTAGACAGACCTCTATCAGGGATGGTCTAGACAATACTTGGTCCTGCAGCGGGCTGGACTCAACCTCTCAAGCTCCCTTCCATTTCTAGTGTTCTATGACTATAAAGCAGAGTGACTTGAAAGCATTTGCAAACCAGCAGTTCCCACTGTGTACTTAGAAGCACGTGGGTCTTTATTCATGACGTGGGTGATCAAAAAAGAGGCGTGTCTCAGCCTGGCAGCCAGGCATGACATTTTCAAACTCGCATGACTGAAATTTCAGGGAGTTGAAGGCAGAAGACATGATGACAACTATCAGGTCCGAACTCCTGTACAGCTCAGGCCAGAGACCCTCACCCAGCAATCTAGGCTTAGGGTTGAGTGATAGAGAATCTATTACTTCCCCCCTTAAGTTGTTCCAATGGGTAACACCAGAACTGGATCAAGTGCCAAAGCAGGAGTGGTTTGGGCTGCAAGTTCTAATCCCAGCTCCCAAATGGACTCATGGTGGGGGTAAAGTATTCCCTCAAATCTTGCCTCAGTTTCTCCTTTCCAAAATAGGAGGATCGGCTGCCAGGGACTTTGTGGGTGGGAATCCAATCCCCTACTAGCACAGGCCACCCAAACGTAAAATCCTGTTCATAACCTATCCCACTCAATGTTAAAATGAGTTAGGGTGTTGATGGTAGGCTGGTCCAGAATTTCCTTCTTCTGGGGGGGTGAGGCACTCTAAGTTCCAGACTCAACTGATTCCTGAGCAGGTGATCCTGATTTGCTCAAGAGGGATAGCTCAGTGGTTTGAGCATTGGCCTGCTAAGCTGAGCGTTGAGCTCAATCTTTGAGGGGGCCACTTAGTGATATAGGGAGGAGAAAAAGAGGATTGTGCTTGATCCCTGCCTAGAGAGCAGGTAATCAGATTCCATGGCCTCTCCCAAGGTCCCTTCTAACTTTATGAGCTGTGTATAGTACCCGCGTTGTCTCCGTGAAGCCCTAGCTCTTGTTCCCTGTTGTATTGATCCAGAGCAATCACCTCCCAAGTCAGCTTCTGTTTTGTTAGGCCAAAACAAACCAATGCCAATCATCCTGTTTATCAACCTTTCAGGGCCCTTTGAGGGAAGCATGGGGGTATCCACAGCACACACACACAGGAGTTAGAACTTTTCCTGGAAGGTTGCCATATCACTCAGAATGATAATGCGCAAGAACACAAAAGAAAAAGAAAAAGAAAAAACAGGCTGCTCCCTAAAAGCAGGACCTTTAAGGTGGCTCTTTCCATACTCGCTCTGCTCACGTGCTTTGCCACAGAGCACCTCACTTACACACAGGATCAAGAAAGTGCCCTCCCCAGACACACATTCTTCTCATGCCAGTTCGTAGCGCCAACAATTTTTAATCCCGCCCAAGTGCTAAGACCCAACTTTGCTCCAGCAGCATTTGACCTGTCATGTAAGGACATATTTCACTTACAAAGAGGGTATGAAAAATCACTGAGCAAAGAGACTGTTGGTCCCACCTTTTGCTCTTCCCACAGTAAATTTTCTTTCCTCTGCATTAGTAGTAATACATTTCAAGGCTAGAGCACGCAATGTAAATAGACAAGAAAGATCTGCCTCCTCGTGCCTGGTGGAGGAGCAGCAGTAGCAGCTTGGAAAGTTTCAAATGATTTGGTCAGGGGCACGTGGGGAGCTTACGGCAGAGCCAGGCAGTGAGACCTGGTGACTAGTTAAGAGTCAGCATTTTAAACCCAAGGTTGTCCCCCGTCCACACACCATTCATGCAAAGCAGCCCCTGCCTTGTGCAACCAATTCATCCACCCACCCAGGGCTGGGACTGCACAGCAGGTGAGAGAGTGAATGGCTATCAGCAAGGAGAGCTGAGCCTGATCTGCTGGAGGTGGAGAACCTTTGATTAAATGCCAGGACGAGAGATAACAGCTCAAGGAGTGGGCAGCACCTGCCTTATGCAAAGTGCCTGCAAGGCGGGAGCCTTTCCCCGGTACTCGATATGGGGCAGGTGGGGGGCTGCTGCTCTCGGAAGTTGCATAGTTCTCTGCCTCTGCCCCAGTTCTAGTTAATGGTGACCCTCTCCTGGGAACTGATATGTAAACACTCAGCTATCTCCCTTCTGAGGTCCTGTACCTGGTGGTGCTGGGATCAGGGGTCTGATAACTGGAAGACAGGCAGGCTGCAGCTCAGATGGACCTGAAGCATATATCATATCATATCACAAAACAGAAATGAATCACAGTCACAGTTGGAAGCTCCACACTGTGCTGGGTGCTGCAGAGAACTATTTCACATTTCTCCATTTTATCCCTTTTCAGTATGGGTGGTTGAGAAGCTATGCATCTATTCCAGGCCCATCCTATTTTTCTGGCTCATCTTGGTTCAGTCTCTCAAGATTCACTCAGTTATGTCATTTGTGAAGTCTGTACACGTTGAATGTCCTTAATCCAGCACCTTGACGTGTGCCAAGCAAGATAATTTGCTGGAACACAGGAGGTCAATATTGTTTAGCAGCATCACCAACATTCCCACTGCGTACTGGGCTCTTAGAAGACAACATTTAGGGGTAAATTACAGCTAAACAACAGCACGGAACACAGAGTGAGGACTGGGGGCTGTAAACAAACTTTATGGGACTGTGAGAAATTTGGACACACCCAAAAGTGGTCAGCCAGCTAAGTAAAATCATGCCGGATTACAGAAAGTTTGCTGGATGAGAGAATTCTTGATTAGAGGTTCAACCTGTATTTGCTTTGTTGATGGTCTCTTTTCTGTTTGGTTTTAGGAAAAGCAATCCCATTTTGGTTCCAGGAAAAGCAATTCCATTTTCCTGGCACAACCAAATCCTGACCATGCTTTATGTCTGTGGTGTCCACCATACTAGTCACTAGCCACATGTGGCTACTTGGCCAGTTGAGTGTGTTGAGTTGGCTTGAACAATATATTGTCAGAATAATGTGGCTAGTTCACCCAAGCATTACCTGTTATAGCAGATACTACTTCAGAACAGGTTGGACACCATGATTTTAAGTTATAACAGGAAGCTGTATAACAAATTCAGTGGTCCTAGCTCTTACCGTTTAGGAGGAATTCTTGAACAGACAGATAAATTATCTAAAATAGAGTGTCAAAAACAGAACAGGAAAAATCCTTAATACATTCAAAGCAAGTAAATTTTTCATTTTAACCTTTCCCTGAAGAGGCATTTCAGATGGAAAAAGACCTTTGTCTGATGCTCTTTTTAGTTAATTTCACCTGTTCTTTCACCTTTTTTCTGTCTTTTCTTTAAGCACCCAGTATTTGAAATGCCCCATCCCTTAATTCTGTCCACCAATTAGGCCTAAAATTGAACGCCTCAATTAATTCTAGTTCCACATCTGCTATCTTTACCAAGCTTGATTTCAACATCATCCTTGGACTGTATCAAAATGTCTGCATTAAATTTGGTCCCTCTGGTTCTCTTACATTTGTTTTATAACCTTTGCTATGAAAAGGAGGTCAAATTGTTTTCCATCCCTACGTTAGAGGTTATTTTAACATCTTATGAATGCTTGGATACTTTTTCCCAATTGATCTTATAATTCAGGGGTTTTGGAGGCTCAATTGTCACCAGCAGCAGACTTACAAATGGACAATTAACTTTAGTTTTTGCACCATCTCCACTAACACAACAGAGCTTAAGCATTCAGAGTGAGGTCTGTGCTAAGCCTGTAATACCAGCTGCTGTAAAAGGCCCCTGGGAATGGAAAAACAAACAAAACAAAACAAAACAAACAGATCACACTCACCTGCAGTAAAGCAAATGGATTTTCATAGCATCTTTAAATAACGAGATCAATAGCAGCATAGAGACAATGGAAAAGCAGCTGCAACTTCCCTCATGCCAGGGAGAACAAAGGAGTTCATATTATTCTGTTTAACTGTGTGGGGGGATTCAACAATTCTCATTAGTGGGGGACTTTTCCAAAGCATGTGAGGGGGAGAGGGAAGATATATTTCTGCACACAGCAAAACTGACATCGATATTTGCTTTTAAGAAACATGAGCAATTATCTCCGGTAAAGCACAACCCACCTTTCAGAAAAGGGCAGCTTGATCAAACACACCTTTGCGGCTCATTTTTCAAATCTGTTTCCATCATTGTAGAGTTAAGTCTCTACTACCAGGAGACTTGTGTACACAGTGGGGTTTAAAATTTAATATGTCCAATATCTGAGGAATCCAGTAAAATTGTAGCTCTGCAGAACAGGACATTCAAGATTTGCATAACACAGAGAGGATGTTCCTGACTTTAGCAACACTAACCTTGTGTTCCGCCGATTGAACGTCTGTACGACTGGGCCCCAGTAGAAGTTCCTATATGCTACTTTCACCAACAGAAGAGGCAAGACTCTTTTGCGCCCCCCCGCACCTTCCACCACACAATTACCTTCTACAGGCTTGCTGCCACTACAGTGTTTGCTCAAGATACAGCTTGAATGTTGCCCCAACTTGACTCCTATCCCCACACAACCATCTCAAGCAACACTTTATAGACTCCTTACCACTGGACTATCCAGTTACGTGGACTCCCTCCTCAAACCTTATCCCACCAACATTCCCAGCTCTCTCAGATACCACCGACTTCCTGAAGAAATTACAAAACATTGGAAAAGTTCCTGATAGCCTCTACATCCATTGTGGCAAGGATGGCGTTCTGTACACTAATATTCCACATAAAGACAGATTACAAGCAATCAGGAATACCTTCCCTGGTGTCACCACAGCCAGTCTGGTGTCTGACCTCTAACTTTGTTCTCACACACAATTATTTCCGATTTGGGGGCAATTTATACCTCCAGATTAGTGGAACTGCTATGGACACTCACATGGCCCCACAATATGCTAATATATTTATGGTTGACCTGGAAAAGAGATTCCTCAGCTCTCGTCCCCTATTACTCCTCCTCTACTTAAGATACATTTATGACATCTTTATGATTTGGTATAGAGACTCTAGAAGAATTCCACAGAGACTTTAACAATCTATACCCACTATCAACTTATGCCTCAACTACTCCACGTAAGAGATACATTTCCTGGACACTACACTACAAATCAAGGATGGCTTGATCAGTACCACACTCTACCAGAAACCCACTGATCGCTAAACTTACCTACGTGCTTCTAGCTTCCATCCTGCACAAATAACTAGATTCATCGTTTACAGTCAAGCCCTTAGGTACAATTGCATTTGCTCCAATCCATCTGACAGAGACCAAAAACTACAAGATCTTTACCAAATATTCATAAACCTGAATTACCCACCAGGAGAAGTTAAAAAAAACCCACAAACAAACAAACTGACAGGGCCAGACGAATACCCAGAGACCAGCGACTCCAAGATCAGCCCAAAAATCCAAGAACAGAACACCACTGGTCATCACCTACAGCCCCCAACTCAAACCACTGCAACACATTATTAAAGACCTACAACCTATCCTTAATCAGAATGCCACACTCCAGAAGGCCCTCGGTGACAGGCCTGTTCTCTCCTACAGACAACCTCCCAGCCTTATGAGGATCCTCACAAACAGCCACAGTCTATACCCCAGGAATACCAGTTCTGGAACCTTTCCTTGCAACAAAGCCCATTGCCAGCTTTGTCCATATATCTTCTCTGGAAATACCACTTCTGGACCTAATCGGGTTACTCACAGAATCACGGGCACTTTCTCATGCTCCTCTACTAATATCATATATGCCATCATGTGCCAACAATGCCCAGATGCTTTGTATATTGGACAGACTTCTAACTCCCTTAGACAAAGGGTTAATGGGCACAAAACAGACATCAAAACACTCCAGATCCACAAACCAGTTAGTCAACATTTTAATGGTACGGGGCATTCTGTTAACAGTATGTGTGTTACTGAAAAAAAATTTTTGCACTGCTATCCAAAGAGAAACAGCCGAGCTGTCTTTTATATTCAAATTCGGCACATGAACATGTGGTTGGAACCGGGATGGGAATTTTCTGAGTCACTATAGCCGTGTCTACACGTGCACGCTACTTCGAAGTAGCAGCACTAACTTCGAAATAGCACCCGTTACGGCTACATGTGTTGGGCACTATTTCGATGTTAACATCAACGTTAGGCGGCGAGACGTCGAAGCCGCTAACCCCATGAGGGGATGAGAACAGTGCCCTACTTCGACATTCAACGTCGAAGTAGGGACCGTGTAGTCGTTGCGCGTCCCGCAACTTCGAAATAGTGGGGTCCGCCATGGTGGCCATCAGCTGAGGAGTTGAGAGATGCTCTCTCTCCAGCCCCTGCGGGGCTCTATGGTCACCGTGTGCAGCAGCCCTTAGCCCAGGGCTTCTGGCTGCTGCTGCTGCAGCTGGGGATCCATGCTGCATGCACAGGGTCTGCAACCAGTTGTCGGCTCTGTGGATCTTGTGTTGTTTAGTGCAACTGTGTCTGGGAGGGGCCCTTTAAGGGAGCGGCTTGCTTTTGAGTCCACCCTGTGACCCTGTCTGCAGCTGTGCCTGGAACCCTTATTTCGATGTGTGCTACTTTGGCGTGTAGACGTTCCCTCGCAGCGCCTATTTCGATGTGGTGCTGCGCAACGTTGATGTTGAACATCGACATTGCCAGCCCTGGAGGATGTGTAGACGTTATTCATTGAAATAGGCTACTTCGATGTAGGCTTCACGTGTAGACTTAGCCTATGGGAGCTCGTCTGCATACTTGGCTTAATCTAATTCTTGACCTTCCCCCCCACCCCCTGATTTGCTCACCTTGATCATTTTTTTCTGATTTGTCCTCCTTGATTTCTGTTTTTGGTTCTCTGTGTCTTAAATATTGAGTCTGTTCTGGTCTGGCTATGGTCTGAAGAAATGGATTTGTCCCACGAAAGCTCACCAATAAACTATTTTGCTAAAGTGCTACTTGACTGCTTTTTGTTTTGATAGTGTACAGACTAGCACGGCTCCCTTTCTGTTACAATTTAGACTCCAGTATCAGAGGGGTACCCAAGTTAGTCTATATCTTCAAAAACAAGAAGTCTTGTGGCTCCTTATAGACTACCAGGTATTTTGGAGCAGTCTCTGTTCAATCCTTGGTTGATGGTGTCAAATTTGCAACTGTAGACCACGGTAACTCTAAACCTGGAACCAATCCCTGCAACAAGACTCGGTGCCAACTCTGCTCACATATCTACACCAGCAGTATCATCATAGGACCTAACCACATCAACCACACCATCAGGGGCTCTTTCACCTGTACTTCTACTAATATAATATACGTCATGTGCCAGCAATGCCCCACTGCAATACACACGGACCAAACTGAACAGTCTCTACGTAAAAGAAAAAATGGACACAAATCTGATATCAGGAACCGTAACATACAAAAATTTGTAGAACACTTCAATCTCCTTGGACAATCAGTAACAGATTTAAAAAAGTAGCTATCCTGCAACAAAAAAGCCTTCCAAAAACCAGACTCCAAAGAGAACAGAAAGTCCTGTGGCACCTTAGAGACTAACAGATATTTTGGAGCAGGAGCTTTTGTGGGCTCTGATTAAGTGGGTCTTTGCCCACAGAAGCTCCTGCTCCAAAATATCTGTTAGTCTCTAAGGTGCCACAGGACTTCTTGTTGTTTTCGAAGATACAGACTAACAGAGCTACCTCTCTGATACCAGACTCCAAAGAGAAACTGCAGAGCTACAATTCATTTGCAAATTTGGCACCATCAACCAAGGATTGAACAGGCACTAGGTGAGGCTGGCCAATTACAAAAGCAGTTTGTCCCGCTCTTGATGTTCACACCTCCACATTAGTCACTGATAAATGGGCCACACCTTCCCTGAGGGAATTCACCTGGTTTCTCCTCTCTTGATGTTCACAGCTCCACATTAACTGCTGATAATGAGCCACATCCTCCCCAGCTGAACAGACTGTCAGTTCTGGCCCTCCCTTTGACTGGGACTCCCTCCTTGTCATACACCCAAATATTTAAACCCGCCTCTGGAAACCCCCCACTCATACATCTGATGAAGTGGATCTTTGCCCACAAAAACTTATTCTCCAAAATATCTGTTAGTCTGTAAGGTGCCACAGGACTTCTGGTTGTTTTAGACTCAAGCTAGCTGGTTTGTGAGGTATGGGGTCAACACGCCTGTGCTGTGATGTTTAATCTGCTAATGCAGTGGTGATCTAGCGACAGCTGGAGCTGTGACTCAGAAGCTGTTAGGCAGAGGGCAGTCATTCTACGCCGCTCTAGGATTGTTTTGCTGGGTTCTGGTTTCTCTCACTGGAATGGAGTAGCTGGAACTCACCGTTGAAGCCCTGAATCAGTCTCTTCAGGTCTGAAACATGAATAGTTCACTTGGGCTGCACTCAGCGAGACTAGAAGATCTGTGGGACTAGCATAGTCACTTCCTGTGGTGTTATATCACCTAGTGCAACTGCGTGCTGGTACATACCTCATATTCCTAGGTGCTCCTCCAATACAGGCAGGCCTCTTCCTCCAGCAAGTACTCTGCCCCTCTCCTGTTATTTGCAGGGTGGATGTTGATCGTAGAGTCCTAGGGCTAGAATAGACTTCAAGAGGTCATCAAGTCCAGCCCCTGCCCAAAGCAGGATCAACCCCTACTAAATCATCCCAGCCAGGGCTTTTTCAAGCTGTGGCTTAAAAACCTCTAGGGATGAAGATTCCACCACCTCTCTAAATAATGCATCCCAGTGCTTCACCTTCCTCCTAGGGACGTGTTTGGTTACTGATGGAATATAACAGCAAGGAATTTATCCATTACCTGTGTGCAGTTCAGATAAGTTTGTTTCCCCAGTTACAGGCCCCATTTAGCTTTGTAAGTGACAAGTCCCTGCTGTAAGTCCTCTAGCGTCAGGGCAGTTACACCAGGGACCACCTGGCCTGTGCATGTTTAATTGGAGCTCAATACTACACCACGACAAACACCTGCCACCCAGATCAGCTCAGTAAATTAGCACTTGGCAACCTCCATAATAAGCGCTAGCAACAAATCTCCAGCAGGGAGAGTGAAGTGGTACGCAAGTAGCCAGCTTCCCGACTAGTGCTGGACAAATAGCACAGGGAAAATAATTTTCCCTCTTGCTGGTTAGACACACCCGCAATTGCTCACACCAAGATATGGAGTGACTCTTCGTGCTGCTGCCACTCTACCTCCTGCAACCTTTCACTCTGGCATCAGCGGCTCAAGGGAAGAAAATGAGCCACCTGCATCAGTCATGTCTAAAGGGGGCACTCGTACATGGCCCCAACATTCTGCAGTGCTCTATGAACATCCCCTCCGAACAGTGAAAGAACACACAGAGGCCATCTCAAAGCATCCAAACCATCAATGCACGTCACGTTCTTGTGACCCCAATCCTATTGGGACATGTTAAGTGTTTGCAGAATCTGTCATAATAGGTAAGGGATAGGGGTCTGGGAAGGCAATACAGTGTGTGTGTGGGGGGTTCCTTGCTGATCTACAGATGTTTCTTCCCTTCCTTGCTTGAGGCCTGGAAAAAACAAGCAGTTGCACCAAGACTGCAATTCAAATGCATCTTTTGTTAATAGCTTCTGTCTGCATTTTCTTGCTTGAGTCTCACTCGCTCTGTAAGAATACTTTCAGGGTCACGTCCTCTGCAACCTGCTGATTCATCAAGTATGTAATGTAGAAAAGCGCTGATGTAACTGAAAATCCTGTAAACAGAAGTGGGTAAAATAATATTCATCACCTGCCTATTAATATTCATTGTATGGGAGCCAACATTCCTAAACAAGGGCTTCACAGAAGTAGAGACAGATGTGTGAATTTACATCCCAAGATGGATAAAGGTCTCACTGCTCATTTGAAACAGGGTGTTGGGAGTCCGAAGCAGAACAAGTATTGGGAATACTCCACTACCCCATCCTCAACCGAGTTTCCTGTCCTGTAACAGAATCCTGGTTCCTCGCCAGCAAGGTCTTGAGGGGGTCACAGCTTTACAGGAGAATTTTCACCTGGCTTCAGTACAAGACTTTTGAAAATGACTTCTCTTCAAGTCACTTTACATGAACTGTTTTCGTATTGATGCTGGAAGATGGGGGTCCTTGTGCTCCGTTGTTTGGTCAACTCAAGATTGTCAATTGTGTTTGGTCTATCTGTGCAGTGCCAAGTGCCCACTGCTCTCAGTCCACGACTGGGGTTGCCAGCACAATAACAAACAGAAATAAATAAATGATACAGAGGAAACTGCAATGCAATTAGCTTCAGTGTGGATAAACTTTTAATTTAAAAATAGAAATTCAAGAGCATATGCAAGAGAAACACAAAGAGTTACATAAGAATCATATCATCTCTCTCAGATGCTGCCAAACAAGCCATCAGACTTTGCAGGGGCACGCAATGGCACAAGAACTAATTCCAGAGTGGGGGTGCTGAGCTGCACCCCACTCCTTACCTCTGTCTGCACCTCTCGCCACCCCTTGAAGTGAGGACCTCGCAAGTGGGGCCAGCAGCCAGTCACCTGCATGTGGGACTTGGCAATGGGGCCTGCAGCTGAGGGGGGCCTGGGGCTGGCAGCCAATACCCTTTACATGGGAATGGCAGCTGAGCAGGATCCAGGGTTGGGAGTGGTGACAGCGGGTGGAGCACAGCAGGGCTGGCGGCTGGTCGCTGGGCAGCAGGGGCATGTGAGCTGGACGCCGAAAAATGTGGGCAGTACGACTACTTCCCAGGCCTATGGGGGCATGAAAGCCACTCTGCAGCCATTGCTATTAGTGTTGGACTTGAATCAAAACTTCCCCTCCCTCATTTCAAATTCCTAATGCATCCAGCAAGTTATCCATGCAGATCTCAGCCAGGATCTCTGCCCCAGTCCAGCCACTGGTGGAGAGTGCCCCTACAGTAGGCTGATCCCAGCATGTTTCTTCGGCGGACGTGCCAGCAGCCTGCATCGCCATTGCTGCTGCCAGAGGACAAAGCCTGCGGCCCAAAGGAAAATTCCTACAGCCTGGCAGCATATTAACCTCCATTTGTTGTCCACGGAGCTGGAGGGAACCTGGCCCCTCTCAGCCTTCACCATCCAGCCCAGAAGATGGGGAGACAATGCCGCAGGTGCTGGAGGTTCCCCATGCACCTGGCACATGACAGACTGTGTAATTCGGCTGTGCGTTTACAGCAGAGGGAGAAAGAAAATTCCAGCACGTGGAAGGTCCCAGCCTCAGGTCACCCACTCCAACCAACCACGCCTGCAGCTCAGGCGCTGTAGTAAATGTCGGTGGGTTCCCAAGGGGCTCACAGAAGGCCTGGCTCCCATTAGGCTCCTGCAGCAGGAGCCATGTTAGAGACCATTCCTCCCACACTGGGAAGACCCTCTTCATGCTCCATGAGCCTCATCAAGGTCTGTTTCCAGGGAGCCCCCTCACTTCCTTACTTTGATGGCTGGTGGGGGAAGGGAACTTTAAATTCCATCCCATTCTCCCACCCTGGCCACCTCCCTTCTGAAGATGCTGCTTCACTGATCCGCATGCCCATAACACGGCAGAGTTGGTTTCTGCGCCCAAACCCTGATGAGGCGTCTGTGGGGACTTCCCTTGGATTCAGACTGACAAGCCCTTGGGAAACATTGTTGGCTAGCTCCCTCTCTGCAGGCTGCTCTGGAGCAGGTGGGTTCAGAGAAGAAGCAAAGCCAGATGCAGGAGGCAGAGAAAACAGGACAGTCCTCAAAAAAGTGCTCTCTGGTTAGAGGAACTTTCACGCCAGCAAAGCCTTTGCAAGGCGTATGTTCCTACGGCCAGATCAGATTCAAGCCATCCTCAACACAGCCACCGCCACCCTCTTCTGGGGATAGTAGGATGGGCACTGTTGGGCGGTTGCGGGGGGCGGGGGGGGAATTTCTGCAGCAGGGTAATTATAAAAAAACCGCACAAGTGCCCAGTGAAGAGTTCCCAACTAAAACCCAAAGAGACTCAACCCATCATGATCCAATGTAAAAACCCAGCTGCTGGAAAGCAGAGGGGTGGGGAGGGTCCGTTGCTAGTGCAGACGTGCTCTGGTCTATCAACGGCAACAGCCTCCTTCACACCAGCCAAGGATCTGGCCTTCAAATCATAAGTCAACACCCTCAGCAGTGATGGTCTCTAAGAAAATCTTGGCCTTCCTGGGCAGATTCCTCCTCTCCCCAGCCTCCCAAGGCAGAGACAAAGCTGACTGGGATACATTGAGGAACTAAAGGGGTCTCTGAACCAGCGGTTGGGCTACAGCTGGCTTGCTGATGACCTGAGATGCATCCTGCAGAATTTTTCTTCTGGGTTTTTTTTGGGAGGGATCATTGCCAGGCTGGCCTGGAAATGCTGGCATCTAACACATTCTAGAACTAGACTGGCGGCTTTGGGAATTCCCAGTTAGAGGCAGCTACTTCCAACAGCTTATGAAAGACTCATGTTGGCTCCCTCAGGCATGACTAGCCCACTGCCATGGAGAAGACCTCAGAAGACTTGCTGCTCCCGTGGCATTTCACTAGCTACCTTGGCCATAGCTACAGCTGTTCAAACCAAGCACTAGGACCAATCCCAAAGCATGTCTTGTGTATTAGCCTCATCTGTGTGGCAAAGGGGAAGTGCCCTAGTACAGCAAGACAAGCAAAGCAGGGTGCAGACAAGGGCCTGGTGGGAGCAGAGGGGCAGGGAAGCTAAAATCATGCAAGGGACAATAATGGTTACATTTCAGCACTGAGGACTCAGACCAGGCTCCAGGCTGTATTCTTCCCCACTCCAGTTGTCTGAAGCAGGGAGGCGTGCGTGCGTGTACACGCAGCTAGATTATTTTAAAAAGCAGAGACATGGTTAAAATGGTCTCCCCAGCTAGAATTTCACTGGAGTAAGTTGTTGTCATCTTCCCCCTAGACAGATCATCCAGGCACATTAAGGCACAACGGTCAAGGACCAACTTACCAGTTGGTCCGAAACCCCCTGAGCTGGTAAAGTTTAAAAGGTAACAGAGGGAGACAGAGGTGTTAGCAGCTCAGCTTGCAACAGATGTAGTGGATTCCGCCCCTCCCCCTCCAAATAAATCAGCACTTTATGAACAGGTGCAAATTCTGCTGCAGATGAGGCTCAAAGCAGGTCCCCGTTCAAGGACACACAGGTCTCCTGTTTAACCACCCACAGTCAAGGCTATCCAAGCATTGTTCTTTCCCCTCTGACCAGCTCTGCTGCAACTCTGAGTGAAGCAGGAGCAGGTTTTAGGGCTACAAAGCTCAGAGGTGAACTTGGCTGCTTGTCCCATCAAAGCCGGTACAGCTCCTGCTTTTCCACTAACATCTGCTTCTTCCTTAAGCATGTGTGCTGCCCGCCACAGGGGGCTGCTTTCCTAGGCTGGTTCATGAGCAGAAGCCAGAAATTGCTGACAAGGAGTAAGATAAAAAGGAGGCTCCAGCTGGCAGATCCCAGCTGTTAACTCTATTGCAGACAGCCTTGAAGGCTGATGCCCCTTTATACAGGGCACGAAGGCCACAAGGCAGCTGAGCCCCAGATGGAGCCCTGGGGTTACACCTCGTGCTGTGACCAATTGCTTGGCTCAGACCGAGGTGGAGGCAAGCTCTCGGTCTCAAAGTGATCGTGTGGTTCAGCTATTCCAAAACCTATCACTTCTTTTGCTACAGGCCAGCTGTGATGGGCATTAGTGTAATGGCTGACAGCTGGGGACTGGATGGAGACCCACCACTTCCTCTCACAGAGGTCAGGAACCCCTGAGATCAGGATTAACCTGGGTGATCTCAAACCTTTCCTTTCCTCTCCTCTAACTCTGCAGGATTGTGGCTGTGTATCGCCCCAGACCCAACTGTGCCTTGGTCTCCACGCCCAGACCAGGGCCAAGGGAAGGGGCCCTGGAGTCTATTGCACAAGCACATAACGCTAGTCATTGGGCCAGGCTGAGGTTCCCCTTTCCCATCATTATGGGCTCAGAGACCCATCTTTCACAGCAGCAACGCGCTCACCGTGAATGAGGAGAGCAGCAGCACGCTGGGCACACGGATTGATAGGCTGGCCGAGAACAGCGTTCTTAAGTGGTGAGGAAATGGAAGGTGTCAACAAAAGTCCTGGAAAAAGCAGTTGCCGTTGTCCCAAGGACTCCGAGCGGGTTTCTAGAAATGTTAAGAAGGATTCTCAGAGCAGATCAAAGATTCCCCCCACACAAAAGCCATCTCCTCAGACGCTGGTGGCTGCCTGTAGCCTACTGCAGTTCCCCTGCTGGTGGAGAAAAGCCAACACCTGCTGAGGCCAAAGAGACAGGTTTGTCTCTGGTTTACGGCCCACAGAGCAGCATCCTGCCCTATTGCACATTTCCACACCCCTCCCATACACACCCAAACAATTGGTTAAGATATGAAACACCTGGAATTTAAGCAACATCCTGAGAATCACTGAGAGAAAGAACAGATTAAGTAGAATTTTCTGTGGTGCTTCACCCCACATTCCGCCCATCCAGTAACTGCAGCGGAAAACATTCCTTCACATTGTCGTCAATTCTTCCGCTGCCGGCTCCTCTCCAGTTCAGCTGTAATGGCTGCTTTTCCCAGATGGACACGCACCTCAGCAGAGTCCAATCCAAGGACTGCTGGGCACTGGGACATGGTTTTTCCTCTGAAAAGTGACTGGAGCGTCAGGAGTTGGGGGAGCTCCCCTGTGGAATGATGCCCTGCAGGGTCTCTCAGAGAACCTGCATGGGTCTGGCCGTGGTAGAGAGGACGGTTTCTGGGAGCCAGTTAATGTCTCACACAGACACCTGCTAGCACGAGCTGGTCTGCAGATTCCCTTCCGTCAGTAGCGAGGCGATGGAGGATGGGCCGTAGGTGCTGTCGAACTCCTCGTCTGAGCTCAAGTGGTCGTCGTTCAGGGAGGACTCTGCTGCCGAGCGAGTGGCCTTGCGCCTGGGGCAGGGAAAAGAACGAGTTCATACCTGTGCAGTGGAACAGCTGTGCTTATCCGACTTGGGATTCGGCCCCAGGCAGCTGTTTTCCTGCTTTAAAGCAGAGCCCCCCCCCGCCCCCCAACTGCCCAGAGCTGGGATCCTGAGGGTGCCTGCTGAGGCGGCTTTGACACCCTACACACTGTATTAGGAGCAGCAGCAGCAGCAGCAAGAAGAAAATGTGAAAGTCCCAACTACGAACAGTTACAAGCCTGCTGAGTGGAACTCTCCAGGAGCTTGGGACAGGTCCACGCCCAGCCTTGGTTTGGCCCTCAGCAGGACTGGGATGTTCCATTAGCCCTGCCCAACGCTGGGGCCTTGGCTGGAGCATGGCTTGGGTTGGGTTGCAGGCATGCTGCTGCTCTGTGCCCAGGAGGGTGCTTAGCCCAGATTTCTGGCAAATTTCCCTTGGTGTGTCCAGCATAGAAACATGCGTAGCTCCAGGGCTGGGCCGGGGAAGAGGCAGCCTGCCATGATCTCTCAAGGGGGAGTTTTCCACCACCACACCACCACTGGGAGGTGAGCTTGGGCTTCAGCTGGCAGCAGAGAGAGTCTGGCACAGAGCAAAGACACAGAGTGGAGGACAGAGACACAGTGCTCCAGGAGCCGTGGCTCTGGAAGGACCATTGGACACAGGGCTAAGGGGGTGGGGAGATTCTCCAGTGCACAGCTGGGAGACTATGACCAATACCTCCCCTCCCCCACACTCTGCCTACCAGGCCTCCTTCTCCAGGGTCTTGATGCGATTCTGCAGCTGCTCGTTGAGCTCGTGCTGCTCCTCCAGCTCCCTCTGAGCTTTCTTCCTGGCGCTCTCCAGGCGCTCGATCTCCTCCTCAGCCTCGTCCATCTGGCGCTTGAGCGCCTTGACGCGTAGGCTCAGCTGTGCGGGGCAGAGCAACGGGGACGGGGGAAGGGACAGGGCATGTTGGTTTACGGTGGTGGCAGGTGGTGCCAGACCTGGACACCCATGCGGTGCCGGAGGGACTCAAGGCTCCCTCCCATCTCTCTCTCCCCCTGCCCCAGGACAGCAAGAGCCATTCATTCAGTCACCACAGTGCCCTGGGGCTGAAAGAGCCCAGAGCAAACCAAGCAAGGACTGTGCTCAGCTCTGGCTTGACAGCCTGGATGGCAGCTCCAGGATGCTGCGGGGCTGGGACTGGCAAAAGAATCTAGAGATGCTACAACTCCCAGGGCACATTCCAGGGTTCCTAGCGCTGCAGTAAGCCAAGCCGCTCTTAGACTCCGCCGCAGTGAATTATGGGAGCACTTGTCTGGCTTTCTGAGCATGGGAGGGGAAGGTTGTGAAGGCACTGGAGAACTAGTCAGCACCATGAAGTACAGTCTGCATCAAGTGGAACCTGAGCCCTCACCCACAGCCCCAGCCAGGCCGGCCTGCCCGGGTGTAAGGAAATAAACTTGGGTAGATGTGGACTGGGGCAACTGGCCAAGAGCCCAGGCAAATCTCCTAGAGGGTTAAGAAGCAACAGGCCATGACAGGAGGGAAGGTTTTTTCTTAAGAGATTGGAGTAAGCAGTTGAGGTGAGACAAGGAGGAGGGGAAATAAAGATGCGCAGATAATGATCCAAGTTTACTAAATTTTTTGCTACACTACATAGAATCACAGAACACTAGACTTGGAAAGGACCTTGAAAAAATGTCATCAGATCCAGTCCCCTACCCTCACAGCAGGAGCAGATGATACCTCAGCACCATAGACAGAGATTATGTTATAATCCTGTGGGCTGTGGGAAGTCAGGTGCAATTAGGACTCTCTCTACCAGGAGTCCAAGTAGACAAGACAATCGATTCCCAAGAGGGACTGGACACAGGCTGGTGCCAGTACGTTATGTGCAGAGGCCTCGGGCTGTGGGATGCCACCTGAGATACTACAATTGGGCAGGTTAGTTAGGCAGCAAGAGGAATGTTTGCTCCCCCGGGGCTTTGTTTTCAGTGAATCACAGGGAGGTGGGGTGAATAGAACCCCACAGAGCTGCCTCAACACCAAGAGAGCAGTGCAAGAAGGTGAGAGGAGGGCAGAGAACAGAACAGGGGAGGGAGGGACAGTGACAGAGCGTAGTTAGGTGAGAGGGAGCACTGACAGAACAGGGAGCTGAAGGCTTGTGAGATGGACCTGGCGGATTCTAAAAAGGGACCATTTTGCAGGGGGTTTTCCATTCAAACCCTGGCCCCAATGCTCTCTTTAAGGACACAAGAGGCAAAGGCAGTGAAGTATGTGGGTGTAAATCAGGAGGGGGGAAGGTCTGAGGTGGCGGCAGCTGGAGCAGGGACAGCTCTTGCACCAAGAGGAGAAAAGAGCCAAGTGAAGGAGAGACCGGAGAGGTGTGGGAGAGGAGCGGAGACCAGATCCCTGGGTTGGCCCACTGGTACCCTGGTTGGACTGGTCTATAGGAGAGGTCTGGCCCCAACGAGAGCCAAATTCAAAGCCACTGCCTTAGCTGATGTTCTAGGGATTGAGTGATTCGTGAGCAGGCTAGGAGCAGCTGTGTGAAGGGAGAGAGCGAGTGATCTCGCTGGCTGCACAGAGCTGACTTGGCTGAGGTTTCCCCATTTCTCTGCCAAGCGGGTGCCAGCGGCTGCGGAAGACACTTAAACGTTTAAATGAATAATAATTGGGTAACAGACTGCAAGAACAGAGCAGAGGGCTGGGAGCGAAGCCCAGTCAGAGACAGCTGGCCTTCTGCTACACACCTGGTCCTTCTGGTCATTCACGTGCTGCCTTTCGTCGTCGATCTGGATGGTCAACTCCTTCACCTTCCGTTCCAGTTTGCGGTTCGAGGACACCAGGACGCTCTTCTCCCTGAAACCACATTGGAGGCAGAGCTCAGCGGCTGCTCCACTCAGACATGCATGCGATCTCCAGCTGGTTACCTTCTGCTGTACCTCAGACACCCCTACTGGAGTTCCCAGTCTAATAGGGACAGTGGGGTCAATAGCCACCACCACAGGCCCCGGGGCAAGATGGGAGGGGGGGCCCCCCACAAACATGGGGGGGCAGTCAGCCCTCAGCACCACTGGAATAGTGGAGTCCCACCCCCAGCCACACAGAGTGGCACAGCAGCAGCACTTCAAAAGGGGCCCAGAGCTCCAGACGCTGCCACTGCCAAGGCAGCATCAGCAGCCACAGCCCCAGGCCCCTTTGAAATGCCAGGCCCTGGGGCAACTACCTCCCTCTCCCAGCTTGAATATGGAAGAGAGACAGGCACAATCACCAGCAATGTTCCCTTAGTTTTTCCCATCCGTGTCATTCTGTTATGTGCACTGCCAGTAGAAACACAGGCTGCCAGCTGTGGGTGCTTTGCTAATCAGCTGGGCAGCACCTGAATCTCTCCTAGGGGGCCCACTGAGTGCACAGCTTACAGAGCACTGATCACCACCACTTTTCCCAGATAAAAGGCCCAGAGAGGCTACAGCTCACACTAGACATCAGAGGCAGAGGTGGGATTTGAACCCACAGCTTCCAGGCACCTGTGTGGCACCTTAGCCCCACGGGCTTCCCCGGATAAGCTGCCTCCCATAGGATTCTTCTCAAGAAAAATTACGACAGTGCACGAGGATTTAGTTGTGGTGCAAGGTGGCAGGTTGGCAGGCCTGGAAACAGACACCCTGTTTATTCACGGCACGGGGACAGCCCCAAGGCGGAGTGCGCCAGGCACACTTCCCCCAGCTGTTGCGAACAAGATTAGGCGGCAGGTGGCTTATGCAATGCAGCACGCTCGCGACTGGGCTATGTCAAGCCAGTTGAGCTCTCAAGGCTGAGGTGGTGATGCCCAGCTGGGCTGGGGGAAGCCGAGAGGCTTTTTGTGCTGTTTTGTACACCAGCCATCAGAGCCACTTTCTCTAGAGGAGGTGCTATCCACTCCTCCAGCATTTGACCCCGGAACGGGGTGACCAACCCGCAGCTCTTGAGCTGCATGCAGCTCTGTGCTCAATGAAATGCAGCTCTGAGCCAGGTGCCTGGACTGCACATGTGCCCCACTGCCTGGAGGGAGAAGCCCATGGCCATGGCATCTCCAGGGAGACCCAGGTAAGGGAGGGATGGGGGAAGAAAGTCTGGTCCTGGGGGAGGGGAAGCATTGAGCCATGCACGTTCTATCTATAGATATAAAACATATAACATGTGGCTCTTTGCACTCTATCTACAGATATTTTGGCTCTTAGCCTCTACCTAGTTGGCCACCCCTGCCCCAGACAGACAATGAGCCAGTCCAGCCCCATGAGCTTCACTGATGAGGAAAGCCTATTTCTAGTCTAGGATGGGTACTCTTCACCCCTCCTAAAGGCAGTGTCTATAGGCACATCTTCATTAAAGGTGCATTGTGGGGTTTATATTAAACCCAATTAAACTGGTACCAAGAGGACACTCAGATTTCAGTTAATTTACATTTAAAATAAAAATACAAACTTGGCTGCCGGGGGAGAGGCCCTCTAGCTGAAACCAGGGCGTACATATGAGGGCTGGAAACGTTTACCTCAAATACATTTAAAGAGCTGGCGTTAACTGAGCATGACACCCCAGCATAGCTGGTTTTCTTTTCGGGGTTCTTTTGAGCCTAACCACAGCTGCTCCTGGCTGCCAAGGGCCCTGTAACCAGGCTGTCTGTACAGCTGTTTATTCTGCCTTGTGCTGCCGGGTAGCTCAAACCCGGCCAGACACACAGCAGGTGAGATACGGCCCCTCTCCTGCCAGTGAGGAGAAAAGCTGTGGAGTCGACCTGGCAGACAGGTTCCCACTGTCAGTCAGTTCCAGCCCACCCCGCTTGGTCCCATAACCCCCTGCCAGTGAAAGGGTTAAATGCACACACTCTCCTGCCACTTCACAGAAGAATACACTCAACACTTGTGCAAAACCTGACCTCTACCGAAAGCAGCAGTGGTGAAATGAAGCCTCGGTATGTGCCAGGGAAGCAGCTCAGGAAGGAAGTCCATTCTGGACAGGAGCGTGGTGAGAGAAACAGGACTGAGCAGTGGAGGAGACAGAGGATTCTGGACATGAAGGTCTGGGGACCAGCACCAGGACTACTGAATGAATCCCCTTCCTTAGGCTGCATAACAAGATCATGGGCCAAAAGGGGCTTCCAGCTCATGAACTCCCTTGAGACCCCGGCTCGTGCAGAGAGCCTTGAGCTTTCCAGTTAGCACATAGGGTCGGGGGTAAACTTTCCTACACACCATTACCAGTGCTGCCACATGCAGCAGGCTTGTGTGTGCCTCAGTTTCCTTCATCCAAAGCTGCCCCGTCCATAGGAGGACTGCCCCGAACCATCCAGCTTCTTGGAGGGTACAAGGGCCAGCAGCAGCACCCCTAGCTTGGCTCTGTTCTGTGGGTTCCCAGTGTCACTCGGGAGAAGAGGAGTTGAGGGCATTGGGTAAGGAGCAGAGCAGGGATGGGAAGGGGCTGGGCACTGGGTCAGGAAGATGCGGCCTGGGGGATAAGGTGGAGGGGGTAGTGTCTCCCTCCCCCCGCCAGGATGGTGCTGCTCCCGTCTATGAATTGCAGGTAGTGACTTCCTCCATCTCTGCGCAGAGGGGCTGAGATGCTTATATTGGTTTAAAACACACACAACTTTCCAGTGTACACCAGGACAGTCGGGTACGAATTTTTATGGATGCGGCGATACTGATGCAACCCCCAGCACAGACAGACACAGCGATGCGAGTATAAGAGGTGCCATATACCAGCATAGTTTAGCTGCGATAGACGCAACTCCCACTGGGCCAGGGGGAGGGTGGGAGAGGTTGCTAGAGCAGCAGCCGGGGTGTTTAGACAAGGGCTCACCCTGGAGCCCTTTTTGTGATCTTCTGCCAGACTGGGCCAAGCCCAATTCCTGGTTTCCACATATTTTACCTCTCTTCTGCCTGCAGCTTGTCCTGCAGTTCCTGAATCTGCGACTCCAGCTGGGACAGACTGGCACTGGGTTTCTGCACGCCTTCTGAGCTGGCCAGTCGGCTTTTCAGGTCTTTATTCTGCGGGGAAAGTTACACCTGGTTAGTCACCCAACAGCCAGGAGCAGAGTGAGAAAATTGGCGTTGTAAACAGAGAAGGACCTGGAGTGTTATGTAAACATCAGCAGGGAGTCACGCTCTGCAAAATCCTTTTTGCAAATAGAAATCTTAACAGTTATATAAGGGCCATTATCAGAGAGGCAGCTGTGTTAGTCTGTAGCTTCGAGAACAACAAGAAGTTTTCCTGCATTAAAAGGCTGCCAATGAAGTGTCGTTTAAAATGGTGTGCAGAACTATGGTGCTAAAAAGCAGGGGCAGACAGTTCTCCTGCTCTGCAAAGCCGATGCTGTCAGAACATGCTGGCTGGGGATCACAGGGCTGTAGCTACACTGTGCCACCCAATGCTCCAAGACAACCAGCATGAAAAAAGAACCCCGTGCACCTCCCATGGAATGCAGCAGACAGGCCCACATTCCTGTATGGATACAGGGTTAACAGCAAGCCACAGATTACTGACAGGGGCACAAGCCCATGCAGAATTCAGATGTTCATGAACAGCAGTGTCCCCCTGCAAGCCGAGCACTTGGACAGCCACCCAGGAGAGATTCAGGTGCTGCCCAGCTGATTAGCAGGCACCCACCGGGGGTAGCACACGTTATTGGCGATGCACATCCACACATGCTTTGGTGGACATTAAATTTATTCTGCCCATAGATGGAAAAAATTAAGAGGGAACATTGATGACCAGAGTATTTAATAGCTTCCTTAGCCCAAGAGCCAAGATTGCCAGCTTCACCTCCTTCCCAAAGAGCTCCTCTACCCAGTTCCACATGAAGGGACAGCAGAGACAAACACCCACATTAAACATGCCTCTTAACTGGCAGAATACAGGAAACAGAAAGGGCTGAAAACTTTAGAAGAATGAAATCGATGGACCCTCGTGACTCTTTGCAACAACTTACATCAGCCGTTGAAGCCAAGTGTTGTTTTGTCCTTGTTAATTATATGCAGGGAACAAGAACAGCTTGAAGGATTTGTTTCTCTAAACCAGCACACACTTGTGTTACAGAATACTCTGCAACACAAGTCTAGGCATGCTGCTGCTACTACATGTTCACAGCAGCCCAGGCTGCAGTTTGGCCCATGTTTCCCCCCGGCTTTGGGAAGCTAGAGTTCCCCTACCAGTTAAGGAGCATCAAGGGGGGAAAAGACGACTGTCTAGGAGGCATGAGGAACCACCTGAAGTCATTACAGACCCATCTTAACTGGCAGGTTTGTCTGAAGCATTGGCCAAGGGCTGCCTTCTGGCTCAGATCTGAAGCTGAGCTAGTTTGGGTCCGCACAGAACAGCTACATTCAGACCCTGAAGATGTGGGCCTCAGGTCTGTTTCGCCCAGAACCACTGCTGATTGTACCACCAAGACAGGGGGAGACTCTGTGCCACAACCCCCAGCCCCAGGAGCGCAAGGAAGGAAGAACAGGGTGAGAGCAGAGATCTCTGCCATCCACCTAGCCTATGCTGGTACTTGGGATCCCCTTGTCGCCCAGGGTGCAGTTTTAACTCTGGAAGAGACAGTCACCAGCCCCTCCTGTCCCCCTCCACCCCCGCCCCAACTCTAGGGCTGTGGGAAGCTGTGTCCCGGCCTCCCCACACAGAGCTTCAAGAGTGTCCTGTGGGCTGCAGACAAACCCTCTTGCCCCAAGCCCTCCCTCTCCACCGTCAGGAACAGCTCTTGGCAGCAAGGTCAGCATTCTGGGACGGGCAAGACCTGCCTCTTGTCCTGCAGTAGCTTAGGCCCTTCCCTCTCCTGGGAGGGCAAAGGGCAGTCGTCTGCCCATGAAGTTCACTCCTTATATCCATGAACCAGCCAGGAGACATGAGCCTATTGCCTGCACTGCACCCTGCAACAAGCACTGGCTATGCCCTCAATCACCAGGCTAAGAACAAATCCAGAATGATTAAAGCTAGGGCCTTTTGCAAGGAGCTCTGGCTCCAAGCCAAGCTACCCAGATGCCCTGGGTCACAGCCACAGGGCAGGCAGGGGTTGTGGGGATGACAGTGCTGGACGCTGGCAGGTATTCTCAGAGGTAAGGGTTACAATAGTTGCTCCCCAGTAGCCTGGCACAGCACCAGCTGGTAATACCTCCATGCCACACAAAATTCTGCTTAGGGTACGCATGCTGCAGGTGGGAATCAAGTGTCCTAGGCTGGGCCGACAGACTCAAACCATCTCTGCTTGAGCTAGTCCCATACAAACCAGCGTGGACATTGCTGGTCTGGCTGACCCCTGGGCTCAGGCGCAGGTGGGCAGCACCTGGACTGCTGCAGCACCCAGGATGCTATTTGTAGCATGTTAGCTTAAGTAGAACAAGCAGGAGAAGTTTCCGTCAGTGCAGGGTGGAGCTTCCTGTCTGACTGGTGGCCTTTCTGGCAGCAAGGACATACCTAGCCTGGCTCTGCTCCAGCGTCCAGCTAGGGGCATTGGTTCTGAACATGGGCCCTCGAGAGTTCCATTCATTGGCTGTCTCAGATCTGTACCTCTGCTTTGCCATCTGCAACTTCTCACACTGCTCTCACCAACAGCCCTTCCCTGTCACCTAGCGATCCCTCTTTGCCTTGTAAAAGCCAGGTCGAGCCCAGGGTTCTCGGCCTCCCAAGGCATGCCGCTAACCTCTCTCCCCTGTGGGCAGAGGGAGGGTTACAGGAGTTCCATGGGATTAGGGAAAATAAATAAATAAAAATAAAATACACACCCATTAAGAGATCCCCGAACAAGGTGCAACAATGCCTGGGGTGTCGAGATGGGTGTGTGCAATAAACTGAAAATTAAGAGTGAGGATTAAAGTGAAGAGACACCCCTTATTATCCCAGCAACCGCTGGAAGGACTGCACAGCCAAGGGACAGGAGGCGGCATGATGCCACCAGAAGAGGCCTTGAGGATCTCTGCCTGTCCCTGCTCAGAGAGGAGGTTAAACACTTCAGCCATTGACAGCATTTTGCAATCCATATTTCAGAAGTCTCTCCACCCCCCTGAAACACCAAACAGGGCCCACTGGAGCAGAGGCTGTGCTGCATCTGGCAGAAATCTCACAGTCACACTCTGGGATGCAGATGAAGGAGGGGGATGACAGGGACACAGACTCTTCTGTGCATAGAGGGGCTGGGAACAAAGCCGTGCACAACAGGATTGTGACTGCAAGGCCAGAAGGGAGCAGCGTGATCACAGTCTGACCTCCTGGGTAATTCGGGCCAGAGAACTGCCCCAAAGCAATCTCAAGAGCAGATTCTGTCACAAGGACATCCAGTCCCGACTCAGTCACCAGCAGTGGAGAATCCACTGTCAGCAAAATTGTTCCCGTGGCAGATGACCCACCTGCTTAAAATGCACGTGTTATTTCAAGTCTGAATTTGTCTCATGTCAACTTCCAGCTATTGGATTGCGTTAGGTCTCTCTCTGCTGGACTGAAAGGCCAACTGTTAAACCTTGTTCCCCATGTGGGAATTTGGACCTGGTCTACACGAGGGATCAAAGTCGATCCCAGATACGCAGTTCTAACCACACCATCTGTGGAGCTAGATTCAACTTATCAGGATCGACTTTCTTCCCTGGTGCAGATCAAGCATCTTTTGGACTCACACCTACGTCCTTTACTGTATGCGTCAGCCTGAAGTACCAGGGTCAACAGCCAAGCACAGAGCGCATGACTTTGCCACGTCTTCACACACACGACAAAAATCAATCCATGGAAGCTGGATCACAGCATGCCAACACCCCCGTAAGTATAAACCTACCCTTCAGGCCAGAGCCGGCCCAGCAGGGCCCAGCCAGCGGGTGGGGCTCAAGGCAGCATGCTGATACAAGCCTGGCTGGTAAGCAAAGGCAGCTGCTGAAATTATTTGGGGCCTGGAGCCCTGAAGGCACAGACCCCAAGGCACCCACCTTCCCCCTCTTGCCCAAAGGCCACACCTGACTTAAACTACACTAGTCACTCTTTAACCCTCCCTTCGGTAAGTTTCATATATTGAAATCTGTGTCTGTTGCTGCCAGACAGGTGTTCTAATCCTTTGTTTGCACAACTCTTTGCTGAGCCCTCTCCAATTTATCAGTTTTTCCCCCCCAACTGCAGGCACCAGAACAAGACCAAGGATTTCAGCAAGAGTTGGACCAGTTCTGAATACTAAACAGTCAATAATTTCCCTGCTCCTACCAGAGATTCCCCTGTTTACACAGCCTAGCAGCACATTACCCCCTCAGCAACAGCTTCCCACAGGGAGCTCACATTCACCATGACCCTTAAATTTGTTTCAGCATCATAGAATCCTAGGGATGGGAGAGATCTCAGAAGGTCATCAAGTCCAACCCCTGCCCAAAGCAGGATCACCCCCAACTACACCATCCCAGCCAGAACTTTGTCAAGCCAGGTCTTAAAAACCTCTAGGGATGGAGATTCAATGACCTCTGTAGGAAACACATGCCAGTGCTTCACCACCCTCCTGGTGCAATAACTTTTCCCTAATCTCCAACCTACATCTCCCCCTTTGTATCTCAAGACCATTGCTCCTTGTTCTGCCATCCGTCGCTACTGAGACCAGCCTCTCTCCATCCTCTTTAGAGCCTCCTATCAGGAACTTGAAGTCTGCTGTCAAATCACCCCTCATTAGTGCTTCCCAGGCAGATGACATGGAGGGCAGAGAAGGATGAAACAGAACAAGCAGCATTTAGCAGGAGTCCTGGCTAGCGCCAGATGGGCACTCTTTGGGAGGCGTCACTGCAGCGGCAGGTTTGGAGGAGGTGACGACTTTATGAAGGGCAAGAAGAGGAGAGGGTGGCATGGCTGAAAGCACAATGGGGTATAATATTCACGTTGCTTTTCCATGCAAGTGTGGAATAATTTCATGTGCACTGAGGCATGTGTGGATGTGCAGCACAAGTAGGAAAAAAAGGCACCCGGCTGCGTGTGCTCTGCTAATCTGTTGGGCAGCATTTGAATCCCTCCCAAGTGGCTGCACAAGCGTGCGGCTTATAGAGGGCACTGGGTGGGGGGCAGACATTTGTCGATAAAGACAAAACAAGCAGGACCAGTAGAGTCCCTCTTGTGTAAACTAACTAGGATTGTGGTGAGCTCAGACAGACACTCAGGTTGTGGGAAGTAGCAACGGGACACACCCACTGGACCAGGTGACCCTGTTTTGGGTGGGCGACAGGCTGTAGCACCGTCTCTCCAGATTAGCTTTAAAACTCCCAAGCAAAGGAGGCCTTTCACCCCTCTCCTTAGGGACCCTTCTACTGTCAGAAAAGTCTTGCGGTTTGGAAGAGCAATGAGAAGCCCTGTGGCATTTTACAGACTAACAGATTTACTGGAGGATAAGCTTTCATGGGCAAAGACCCACTGTCATCTGATGAAGTGAGTCTCTCTTTGCCCATGAAAGTTTATGTTCCCACAAATTGGTTAGTCTATAATGGGCCCCAGGACTTCTCACTGTTTTTCCGAATACAGACTAACATGGCTACCCCTCTGATACAGTTAAGAAGATTTTCCAGGGTCAGAGCAAGATGATCAACCAAGTCACCAGGGCATGCTGGTTTAAACGCATTTTCTAGGCTAAACACTTGGGCAAACGGGCAGACCTGCCACCCTTTGATGTCTCTGCAAGAAGCCACAAGAGCACCCATCAGCTTCCCTCGCCCGCAGTAGCAGGGCCCCAGCCAAATCCCGCATCTGGTCACAGCCGTACCTGCCTCTCCAGGGAGATCTTGTCACACTCCAGGTCCTGCCGGCTGGAGCGTTCCTGCAGCAGTTCTGCACGCAGCTGGTCAATCTGGAGGAAGAAAGGTTGGTGTTGTTTAGACTTATTTCTGGCCAGACAGGCGCGTCTGCTTTCACAGAGGGGCGGTTCTCTCCCTGGTTGATGGCTGATTCCTGAGGCCCTTCATGGCTACAGCCAGAGGGAGAGCAGGCATGCTTGCGTTCCAGTCTTGGCTATTATACGTGCCCCGAGCCCCTTCCCCATTATGCCCGATTTCCCCCTCTGTGGCCTGCCTTTCCTGCAGAGGGCTGTAAGATTCAAGGCAGCACTGCATTTCAAGAGGGCGCATACATGCCCAAAGTCAAACAGATGCTGGGCACAATGACCATTTTTGGGGATATCAAAGTCTTCGGGGCCTAACTCTCAGCTGAGCACACCTCGCTGGTGACTGATGGAGTTGCACCAGTGGCATTCAGGAGCGCAACACTCTGGCCCATAAAATGTGGCTCATGTGACAGGCAGGCACTGGTTTTCCATTACATTAACGGGAGTTCAGCGGGAGCTGAAAAAAACCAAACATTGTGCCAAAAGATTCCAGTTCTCCGTATAACAGCCTGGGGGGGTGCCCTTACCCAGGACCAGGGTCTCTCGTTCAGCACCCAGCACAGGGTTCAGTCTAAACAGGTGGGCTGAACAGCTGTCAGGCCTGTCACACCTGCTCTAGATCAGCCAGTAGGCCATGACCTGAGACACACCAAACCCCTATCCAAAGGCCAACCCTACTAGGTCTCTATCCGAGATTTGCCGATAACTTGGGAGGCAAGATAAGACCATCCCGGCTCATGCGCTCTTATGGGACCAAGCGCTCCAGGGCTGGCAGCAGGGCAAGAAATCTTTCGCAGCTTCCAGCAGGGACGGAACAAAGGAGCACTAAGAGGGGAAACAGTTCTCAGCTGCAGTTCACTGTCTGCAGCTGGTGGGAGCAGACACCTGCACATGTTGCTCCTCTGCTGCAACAGCTGGGTTCAGTGAATCAGACAACGCCATACCCAGGGACCAGGAAGAAACACTTGGACAGCCGGGCACAGCCCAGCTTGAGATCATGGCTTAGCAAAGTCCCCGATTCTGGTTAATTGCGTATGCAACACTGTGCAGAGGCAGCAGCCCTGGGCAAGATTAGATCATTGTTTACTCAGCAGCCAGATTGTTTCTATTTTGTGAACATCAGCCAAGGTCAGGGGCTAGGAATGCTGTCAGCCTCCTGCCAGAACCACCCTTCCCTTTGCCAGGCAGGGCTGGGTGCAGATCGGTCTGGAGAGCAGACCCAAGGGACATTTCAAGTAGCGCGAGTCAAGACCAGGGCAGGATGTCCACACTCCAGCTGGGAGGTTCTGATTCCATTGGCACTCTACAAGCTATTGTATGGATGCTGCGGGCACCCTAGCCTCTGGCTCTGAGCGTGGGCAGCTGACCTGAACCTCTGCCGAGTGCCTCGTGCGGCGGCTGCTAGTTTAAATGCAATGGCCATGCTCCGCTAGCTGTCCTTACTGTAGCGCTAAGGCCCCCGAAAAGTCTGTCCGGAGAAGTTACACTCTTACTACTACTGGGCACGCAGAGATTTTTTTCTGAAGACAGTGACCTTTGAGGCATTAGCTGTGCACTTCTCGCATCTTTTGCTTATACATCTGCCTGCGCCTACTAATTGATGTGGCCACACCCACCTCATTGCTTCAGCTTTAACTGAGGTTGGCCTTTGGATCAATTTGCTGGATTGGGGCCCTCTGCGGGAGACAGAATTCCCATGCAGCCATAGGACTCACTTATTATTTGAGCTACAGTTGTGCCTAGGACTCCTAATCAGGGGCCAGAGATCCTATGGTGCTAGGCACTGTATGAATACAGAAGAAAGGAGTCCCTGCCCCGAAGAGTTTATAATCCAGGTATAGTCATTTCTGTACCTCACTTTCCCAGTTCTGAAAGAATAAGCCACCCAGAGGAGCAGATTTTAAAGCCAGAAGGGATTGTTATGATCTAGTCCAACATTGCACATGAACGGCAGCCAGAAAAGCGAATTTCTGCGCCCTGTGGACAACTAGTGTCTGAGCGAGAGCAGATCTTTGAGAAGGAGACGGCCAGTTTTGGTGTAAATTGCACATGAGGGAGAATTTAGGGCCATTGAACAACAGCTACTACATCTGAATAAACTTTGGCTGCCTAGAGAGTACACACTTAGCCCAGTCTCCAAGAAGTACCCAGTTTAACTCAAGAGCAGACAGTTCCCAAATGCCTTTTTTTTTTTGCAGTCTCTCCATAGACGGCTGATGGCTTAGCAGGACGGAATAGCTGGACTGGAATTGACAACTGGCATTCAGATGGCATGTGCCGGCAACTTGGGAACAGACAAAATAATAATGGACTATCAACAAATATGGATCCTTCAAAGCACTTCCAGGTCTGGCTCTAGTAAGTTAATACAGGCTGAACCTCTCTTATCTGGCACCCTTGAGACCGGACCTGAGCAGATAAGAGACTATTCAGGACAGTTTAGATGTAAATACAGACATATTCCCCACCTGCTACCAGTTTTGCAGATCAAGGAAAGGTAAAACAGGCAGGGGAAGGGATTTGCTCAAGGTTGCCCGGTAGATTCAGTCACAGAACTAGGAAATAAGATCCAGGATTCCAGATACCTGGCTAACAGATCATGGTGTCCGAACAGAAACACAGTGCAAACCTAATGGCACCTGTTGGCTACAGAGATCACTCCTGTACATGAGGGAAGTTCTGCTTTTACTGTCCCTCAAGGAAGCAATGGACACTACAGAGCATCAACTTCATTCACTCCCCCACATGATGCAGGGCGACAGATTGGAGGAGAGAACCAAGACCCAGAGAGCCACTGGCAAGTCTGTCAACAGCAAAGTGCATCTGGGATGCGGTCATGCTAGCATCAGCAAGGCTAAGGCTGCCCTCTACCCCCAGCAGGATCCATGCTGCATTAAATGCTAGCTTGGAAAGAAATGCTGAGTGATTAGAAACGAGGCTCAGCACCACAGGGTTCTGTTGAGTTGCAGAAACACCAGTGCTCTTGGCTAAGACCCCACTTTTGGGCCTCAGTTTCCCCACTTGTAAAGGGAGGGGTTTAAGTATTGTTTCATAATTGTGGCAGCAGTGAGATGCTGCAGGCACATCCCAGGACCAATGTTCCCTCGAATTTTCTCCACTGATGGGCGGAATAAATTTTTTTACATGCACCAAGGCATGTGTGGATGGGCATGACCAACGGTAACACATGCTGCCAGATGCAGGCACTCTGCTAATCAGCTTGGCTGCTGCCCAAGTGCTCAGCTTACAGGGAACACTGTCCAGGAGCCCATTATTACAGGTGATGTACAGACACAGAACAAGGTAGATGTCCCCAGTCCATAGAGCTTGCAATGCAGGACACAGATTCGCAGGGTCCATATTCCCCCCTGCACCCCCAACTCCCTTTCTGCTCTCCTTTCCTAGCACCTGGGGACCTCAGTCTTTCCCCCCATAGCAGGGATTCTGTGCATCCCCATATCACAGATTTCCATTAACCCACTGGATGAAGCTGGGCCATGGTTTGGTTTTCAAGTCCTCCTTACCTGGTCTCTGCTACGGTTAACCCGATCCGCGAGCATCTCCACTGTGTTCCTCTCCTCATCCAGTTCCACCTCGAGGCGCCTGGATTTCTCCTGTGAGCAGAGCCCATGTTAGTCCAGCTTTGGATTCTCTCTGTGTGTGGGTGGGGGGGTGGGGGAGGACCACTCCAAGCCCCATCCTTGGAACAGGCACAGGGCTATTCACATTGAGCTTTGTGGCATTCCCGGGCCCTATGGGCTGCTGCACACTAAGGGCTTGTCTACACCACAGATTTATTCCAGAATAGTTTATTCTGCAGTTGTTATTCCAAAATAAGATATTCTGGAATGCATCCACACTACAGGGAAACCCCAAAATAAGCAACACTTATGACAAAAGAGTGCAACCCCCCCCCCCACACTAGAGCTTATTTTGGATTAGAGCCCCTGCAAGCACATAAATAGACACTACCAACCAATGTTTTAGGTCTACACAGCAGTGTTATTTTGGAATATCTTTTTGAAATACCCCAATTTCCGTTCTATAGAGCCCCTATTCTGAAGTATTTACTTTGGAATAGGTGCTATTTTTCATGGGGAAAAAAAATACATGCTATTTTGAAATAGCAATTTTTCTGTGTAGATGCTTGCAAAGTTATTTTTGGAACAGCAGCTGTTATTCCAAAAATAACTTTGCTCCACTGGCTTAGAAAGCCACGATCACTAGCTGCCCCAAGTCTGAGGATGCTGGTCTCTGCTGTGTTCCATACAGCAAAACGCCATTTGATTTTTCTAAGACCGCTTTGGGTTGGATGTGCCAGGGGAGCTCCTTACTGGCAAGTGAGACTCAGATTTGATCCAAAGGATTTAAATTTTACTGTGAGGTTAGTTGCGGGTCACTACAGACCTGCATGAAGAGTCCCAAGCTTGCTGTTGGCGTTCAGATCAAAACAGCTGCTTTATAAATCCACAAGTAAAGAACCCTGGAAACCAAACAAGTCTCCGCCATGAACTATTATATGGCAATGCTGGGAAGAGCTGAAACCGAAATTGGTTACTTGGCAATTAAAAACAAGAAGTCCTGTGGTACCATATAGACTAACATATTTTGGTGCACAAGCTTTTGTGGGCAAAAGACTCCTGCATCAGATAAAGTGGGTTTTTGCCCATGAAAGCTTATGCTCCAAAATATCTGTTAGTCTATAAGGTACCGCAGGACTTTGTTTCTGAAGGTCCAGACTCACTCAGCTCCCCCTGATACTTGGCAAATAAAAGGGCAGGTTTACAAAAAGTCAGGTTTCCAAGTGAAGGAGAGACCGAGGGCAACTCTGCCCTCTGCCGGTTGAGGCAGGCTTTGGAGCTAGCAGCAGCAGATGCTCTCCTGGATCGCGGGCATGTTTAACTGCAAGACATGGGTGAAACACTGGGGAGAATTCCTCTCACCTCTTCCTCAAAAACAGAGTCATCCTCCTCCTCCTCGTTTCTAGCCTAGCATCTCCCAGTGTCTGGCTTCATGCCAACTTGTCTTGTCCTGATAGAGATGGACCAGCTGGCCACCCTTAAAACACTTACTGGTCATGTTTAATCTAACTTAGAGTGTTAGGTTCGCTTATTAAGCAACTGCCTTCAACAGCATGAAGCCTGGGGCTGCTGCATGGAAGTTTGAGTATTGTTCTTCAGTACCTATCCTGAGCCTCACAGCTGAGGGTGTGGAGCTGAAAAAGAGTCCTTCTTAAAAACAGGGTAACACGTGGGCTCTATTGCCTCTTCCCATAGCAGTCATGAAAACATGAGAGCAGGCTCATGTCACAAAAGGCACCCCCCCCCCCCAACATGCAGTTAGTTTGGGCTAAGAAAAGGCCATGATAATTAGGTTTGAATGCCAAGGCTCTTTCCACCCTATTGCCCGAGAAGCTCAGCAGTCTGATAAGGGAACTGCTATGTGCATGTGTTGGAGGACAGCAGGCCGTGAGCTTACAGGTACTCTTTGGGAGAACGATTTTTTCCAGCACCTGCACAGCTGTAGCACCATAGCAGGCCAGTCCAGAGGCCTGTACTCAGAGGGACGCTGTCAGACCCCACCCACTGCATACTCATGGATGAGACTATGGGTCTATGTTGTCATTCAGCCCCACCCTCCAAATCCACCATTACCAGGGCTGCAAACATGAGAGGCCACAGTAGTGCCAAGGTATCAGGGCAGTCTAGACACACTGTTGAAGGAGCTAGTTGCTGGTTTGCTGTCATGCCTGTTTAGCAGCAGAACAGAGACCACCACTAGGGCCCGTGTGCAGGGATTCAGTGCCACTAGATGTTCTGGAGGAAGACAGCATGGACAGGATCACTGCAAAGCCAGCAGAGATGGGGACTTGGTCATAGACTCTTCACTAAAGAACAAGGATGAGCTCCCTCACGACCACTGACTGCTACTGTCTCCCTGGTGGGACCCTCACCCTGCCTGCAGTTCAGTAAGAGTGCCAGCAACTTCAAAGCAGCCCCAGGTCACAGAGAGCAAACGAACCTCCAGCGCTTTGACCTGCCGAGAGCGATCGTCCTGAGAGCGTTTCTTGGATTCCATCTCCTGTTCCACGTTCTGTAGGCGCTGAGCCAGCACCTCCTTATCCAACAGGGCGCTGTCCCGCTCCGCCTGGCTGTCCTGCAGGGATTGCTTCAGGCGCGTGATCTGCGGAGAGGGAGGGCAGAGGAGCTACAGTACTACCCCAGGGTCATTCCCCCCTCGCCAGCATGCAGAAAGCTGCAGGTCTCCCCAGCGACTACACAGGCTGGTTCATTGGTGCAGCAGCAGAGGATCATGGGACATAGACGCTGGGCCAGACAGGACTAGTGTAGGTCAGAAATGGAACGTGCTCAGGGCTGCCACAGAGGAGGAGGAAGCAGCCACCCCAGGCCCCAGTGATTTAGAAGAGCCTGTATGCCAGGCCACCACTGTGGCATCAGCAGTGGCCAGAGCTACAGGCCCTTTACAATTACACCCAAAGCCCCGTGCGTCATGGAGGGCTGGGTGTGGGAGGCTAACTCCCCAGGCCCACCCCTTCTGATGGCTCAGAGCTAAGCCCCACCCCCTACATCTTGCCTAGGGCACAGAGAAGCCTGGTACATGCTGGACTGGTACCAACGCTGAAATGACCCACCCAGCAACCTCTGGGCGATACCATCCAGATGATGCTTGCAGAGCTAGCTGGCCCTGCAAACAGCCATGGACAACCTGCTTTGGTTGGAGGAATGGGAGAAGGATGGACAGCTGCCTCCTTTTCTGCATCACGTGGTGAGTGCTCCCTCCTTTCCCTCCCCAGCCCAGCAGGTGCTGGTCTAAGAACACATTGGTCTCCCAGGCATAGTACCATCCATGTGCTCTCTGCAATACTAGGGAGCCCTAGTGGAGAATGCCCAGCTCCATCCCCAGGGTGAGAGATTTGGGAGGGGCCAGGCATGACCAAGCTGCAGAGTTCAGAGTGTAAGAGGGTCTCCTCACAGCAGCCAGCCTGCAGGAGGGGATGGGAATGGCTCCAGGCTCAGAACACCCACCTCCCCAAAGGAAATGCACCTCACCCAGCACTGCTGCCTGCCAGTGCCCTAGGCCTGGCCCACAGCAGCCGACACTGCCGCACAGCTTAGCCACAACAGAGCTTCCCTATTTGCACAGAGGGTTCCCAGCAGCTGGATTTGGAGTAGCTGGGCAGAGGTCTGCAGTCCTGCAAGCTCTCCGTCTCACTCCACCCACGCATGCTGGGGCCCAGCACCAGTCTCGCTGAGTCCACAGGCAGTCCAGGTTTTTGGCCTCTGGCAGGTTGGGATGCTGCAGTTTTACTTGGAAGCTGAAAGTTACTCCAGCTTTGATCTGTCCAGTCTGTGCTCCAAGAGGGGAGCAGCTAACCACCAAGCTATGCAGAGATGCTAGTACCTGTCACTCCACCTAGCCCAGGAGGGCCAACCCAGCTCCAGGGGGGGACAGTCTCCACTTCACTCTCCTGTCCAGTGATGCAGGGACGGATTAACAAAGAGGCAGAAGATTCTTTCTGGGCTCACACAAAAGAATCACTAAGTTCTGCCTGCAAGATCTTTATCGCTGGCCACGTGACAGCCGGAGAGCACCCAGCCCGACTCTAGCACTTGCTGTTACAGGCACTCAACCCTTTAGCAGTCTGCGGAGCAGATCTGAACTGCGGCTGCTAGCCCAGATCTGAACTGGGCTCGGATGCCTGTGAACCGAGCTGACTGCTATGACAACACAGCCTGTCTCAGGTAGATGTACTAGCACAGCCACTTCTGCTGGAATTAGGAACAAGGGGGATCTTGTGTCTAGAGCTCTGCTGGCTGCTGCTCTTACGTCCTAAGGGGGCTACACTTGCTTCTGATCAGGGCCTGGGCTGAGCAGGCCCTTTTCCCGAGGCAGAGAAGCGACAGGACCTGGCAACACAGGGAATTTAGAAGTGGATGAGGGATGTCTGTCTCTTCCCAGCTCTGCTGATTCCCAGCCAACACATTGTAGGCACCCCTCCCTGAGGCGAGCCCGGCAAACCATTGAGAGCGGCAGCCTACCTCGTCCTGCAGCCGGCCCACGGTGACCTGCATCTTCTCCACCTCCCCACTGCAGTCTTTGGCCCGCTTCTGGGAATCGGCGAGCTCCTTCCGCGACTTTTCCTTGTATTCCTCCAGCTGCGACTGCAGCACAGCCAGGGAACGGTGCGACTCCTGGGCCATCTGGTCCAGCTAAGGCAGAGGGGATGGAGTACTTAGGAACCCAGTTAGTGTCCATAGCCAAGCATCCCACCCCCAGGTCACACACAGGGATTAATGATGCTATTGAAGACAAATGGGGACTCCACCTAAATTCAATGGGAGCGAGGGAAGGGAACTCCACTAGGTTTCAAACCACCCTGAAGAGGAAGAGAAGGGCGGGGGGGCGGGGGGAAAAAAAAGGGTGTCCCTGCATTCCTGGGTGGCGGGCTTGAATTTCCCCTTCTTCTCCCAGCTGTTTGGCTTGCAGGACAGCGCTCAGGCTGCTAGGAACGGCATTGATGTCCAATGACAATATGCAAAGCTGAGGCTTAGTGCACAGAAATGTCCATTAAATGCAGCTGGCTAAGCCAGCAAGGGCAGCATTAAAGCCCTTGCAGGACACTCAACAGGGCAGCTTTGATTTAAACTGTACCTATCACTGGGCTCTTTCATGCACCGGAGCTCATCTCCAGGGAGTTTCATTGGCAAGTCTGGTAAGAGCCAGATCACTGCAGGATGAGTCACCCTAGATACCAGAGGTCACCCTACAACTCCCACATCTTCTAGTGCCTGGGATCATAGACACTGACTCTGTGGGTTCTCCAGGGCTGGAGCACCCTGCGGGGGCGGGGGGAAGAAGGTGCTCAGCACCCACTGCGGGGCTCTGCCCACCAGCTCCTCCCACCCCCTCAGTGCTCCACCAATAAATCAGCTGCAGTGCTGGGTGAGGGAGAGAGGGTGAAACTGGAGCAGGGGGTCAAGCACCGGGGAGGGGGGGAGATATCAGCAAGTCGGTGCCTGTGCCATCCCAGGACATTGCACACCCTGGGGTCTCTTGTGAGCCTGGCAGACAGTGGGTTTTCTGGGAAGAGATGTTTTAAAAAGAGGGTAAGAGAAAAGCTTATCTGTGCCACTACCCTCCCTGGCTGAGTGGCTCAGCGCCTTCTGGAGAGTTGTATTTCAGAGACAGTTCTTCAGGGCAGCTCCAGTTACTCCTCCAGGCAAGCTCAAAATGCCAACCCACCACAGCAGAACCCTCATGCCCTCCAGCCAGTTGGCCAGCAGATTGCAGGGGAACATTTTTAAGAGCGGGAGTGCTGAAACTTCCCCTTACCCTTTCCTTGCCCCGCCAGCTGACACTGTCAGCCAGGTCCCCCAGTATGGGACACTAGCAGCAGCACTCACAGGAGGCAGCTAGGATCCTGGGTGCTTGGCTGGAAGTCCAGAGTGGCTGCAGCACCCTTCTTCCCCACACATATGATTGGACCTGCAGAATCCCAGCCAAGCAAGCCTTGGTAACAGGCAGAGCAGGCAGTCACCAGACACTGCCATGATCTGCTGGTCTCTGGCAGTCCAGCACTGGGCTACTAATAACCTTGCTGGAAGAGCTGGCTGGTCACTGGTACAGCAACAGAGATGGTTTCACTACTACACAAGCATCTCTCCTAAGAGGGATCACCTGCTTTTCAGCTGGCTCCCCACAGTTATTGCACCTCACTGTGCTATCTAGAACACACACACTAGAAACTCTTACAAGGGACCAAGGGCAGCTGGGTTATAGGAATTTCTGTGGTGCCCAGAACACCCAGAGCCCACGCCCCTAAGGCTCTGGAGGGAGTTTGGGTGGGGGAGAGGGTCTGGGGAGCAGGCTCAGGGATGGAGTGAGAGGCGCAGGGTTTGGGCTGCGGAAGGGAGCCAGGGTGCAGGGGAGGGCAGGGGTTGTGGTGCTTACCTGGCCCCCTCCCCCTCTGACAGCTGCTCCTAGGCTGGTGGGTGGTGAGGGGTTTGGGGTGTCTCCACACACTGCTACCCACAGGCACCATCCACAAAGCTGCCTACTGGCCACAGGGACACTCAGGGCAGTGACAGCATGTGGAGACACCCAGGCAACCAAGGGCTTCAGGGACATGTGGCAGCCGCATGGAGGAAGCAGCAGGAAGCTCCCCTAGCCCCACCACCCTGCCAGTGACGGTGCCAGGATCCCCTGGCCCCTTTTAAAAAAAATATCACTTGGAGGGGCAGCAGGCAGGGTTAGTGGAGAGGCCTGGCCCTGAACTTTGCTGGATTATTCCTGGGGCTTGGGCACCATGGGGCCTTAGGACTCCCCACCCCTGCAAGGGAGGCTTGATGGCCTAGTGGACAGAGTACTGGACTGGGCCAGGCCTCAGAAAACCTAATTCCATTCCTCACTTTGCCCCAGCCCAGTTAATTCCCTGCTGTGTGCCTCTCTCTGTCTCTGGTGAAGGGACAGCGGTACCAACCTCCTAGTGATCAGCGAGTCGCAAAGATAAAAGCCAGGGACTGGTCAGTGCTAAAAAAACCTTTTCCATCTCTGAAAGCTCTTTGCAGTCACTGGGCTCCTACTGGCTCTGATCAGGGCCCAGCTGGGGCAGGCACATGCCACCATTGGAGGAGCTGAGGAAACAGTGGCTCACAAGAGATGGAGAAGAACGCCTCAGAAGTGAACAGCAGAGCGTGTAGCACTGCTGCCTGGCAATGCCTCCGCGCTGCCGTGTATCAGTAGTGCCGAAGCTAAGTGTTTCCTTCTGAGACCCGTCTCATCCTATAGCTAAAGAAACCCCCTTGAGGCAGGAGTTTGCATTCCCACCAAGGGACGGGTGGGCTTCTGCTAGCACCCAAAATTAAAAAGAAAAGCTAAATCCTGCCCTAGCCAGAGGCGGCAGAAGAGGATGCAGAAAAAGGATTCCCATGTGGGTGCTTTGATAAAGGGCTCCCAGACAGAGCAGGAGAAAAAATAAAAAAATTAAAAAAAAACAAAATTAAGCTGCTTGCTGCACTAGCTAGAATGGGGTCAGAGGGAGTTTGCAGGACAGGTCCTTTGCCTTGGAGGGAGAAGTGAGGCTTCTCCTAAGCCACCTCCCAGCTTGTCAGTACAGCCCAGCTAGGACACAGCCCCCTAATCAGTTGGCAACACCAGCTGACAGCCAGCGAATCAAGCCCAATGTGTGCTTACGGGCCTCTTCCCCTGCCAGCCAGCAGGACGCATGCTGGGGTGGAATGGAACAGCTTACAAATCTGAAATTCTAATGCTGATGCTACACAGCCATGGCCCATTTCCAAGCAGGTTGCTGGACAGGTCAGAATCCCAATGCTGTGTAACAAGACACATGGGTATCTCCTCTGGTTGGCCACAAATTCCACCCACCTGTGTGAGCTTCTCAGGACTCAGTCTCTGTGGCATGTGAGCATTTATGTCCCAGCATGCAGTGCAGTAACTCAATCCAAGCAGCCCTGGGACATCACAGGCTGCATCTTCCCCTCCCCGCCCCCTTTAAGAGAGTGACAGGAGCCTCACAAACCTCTCTGGTCAGCTTCTCTGTGGTCTTATCCAGCAGTCGCTTTTGCTCCTCCAGCTCGCTCTTCGTCTTCCTCAGCTGCTCCTTTTGCTTCATCTCCTCCTGGCGAGAGGTGGTCAGCTCCTGGTGCTCCTGAGACAGCCGACTGAGACTCCGCTGGGCCTCTTCCAGGCGGCTCTCCAGAGACCTCTTGGCCATCAGCAGTTCCTGCTCCTGCTCTGCAGCCTCCTCCAAGGATTCCTCTTTCTGTCTGCGATCAGCCTGGAAGGGGAGGAGCTCTCAGGAACACAAAGCAACCAGGGAATCTAGGAGTGAGGCGATCTGAACAGGGCACAGAGAGTACTGGGCTGGGATTCAGGAGATGGGACCTCAGGATGACCTTAGAAGAGCCCCATTTCCCCCATCCACGTGGGCTGTCAGCTCACCACAGCCTGGTCTACTGCATCAGGTTGACAAGCTGCCTTAGGTCAGTGGGCACAACAGTCTTCCTCCCACGGACGCAAGTGCTCTACTACACCGATAGAGTCACTCCACCTCCACAAACGGTGCAGGGCTTACGCTGGTGGAACCTGCAGGACACTGCTGCCCTCAGTACGTTCCTTACATCAACTGACCGTCATTCTTGTCAACTTCATGACTCAGAGCTGCTTACCAGCCAGGCTGCTGTCTGGTCTCCCCTCTGGGCCCAGGCTGCACTCCCCAACTCCCTACACCCTGCCAGGAACAGGGCTGCTGGCTGGACACCAGCTGCAGCTCTCCCTGCTGGGAGCCTGGCTGCCAGCCCCACCATGACTCTCCACTCCTTGCCAGGAACAGAGCAGCTGACAGGACACTCAGCCCCTCATGTTGCCCCCTAATGTTGGTCAAAGAGCCCCTGGTGAGGGCAGGCTCCTCTGACAGAGGAAGGGCACTGTGGACACAAACCATGCCAGCAATTGCTGAATCAGAGGAGTAGCTTGTTAGTCAGTATCCACAAAAACAAGGAGTCCTGTGGCACCTTACAGGCTAAACAGATTTTTCTGGACCATAAGCTTTCGTGAGCAAAGACCCACTTCGTCAGATGCACGAGGCACGTGTGATGCATGCGACATGCATCTGACAAAGTGGGTCTTTGCTCACGAAAGCTTATGCTCCAAAAAACTGGTTTAGTCTATAAGGTGCCACAGTAATTGCTGTGAAGACCATAACAGGACCTAATGTAGGCTGACAACCTATAGCTTAGACATGCCCAGGCCACTGACTGTCTATGTCTATGCAGCACCTGGCACTAACGTGGCCTACAAGAGGGAAATGCTAGGCAGGAAGCTGGGGAAGGAGCCAGGTCTGTGTGCAGGGCAGTGCTACAGCCCTTCCGTACCTCTAGCTTGGCGATCTTCTCCCGGAGCCTAGCCTCAGAGCCCTCCCAGTTCTCTGAGAAGTGCCTGTACTCCTTGATCTGCATCTCCAGGCCCAGGATTTTCCTCCTCAAGTCATCATTCTCCTCCTGTGTTTCCCACAGAGTGGACTCCACGGCCTTCCTCATCTGCTCCGTGGCCTCCTTCTCGTTCTCCACAGCCACTTTCACCTGTGCTCCAGGCAAGAGACATGCACTGGTGAGCCCAGTGCCAGATGGCAAGCCCGGGACCACATCCACTGGAGTTTAGGAGGCCGGCTCTCACAGGAGCTAGTCTCCAAAGTCTTCTGCCCAGTGGAGGGCAGATGGACTCCCATGTGTAGCTCCTTGAACAGAGGGTGCTCCTTCCACTGGGGCATCCCCAGAAGTGGCTCATGCACAGCAAGCAGCCGTCTCAGAGGGTCAGTGGGCGGTGGCTGGGAAATGGAGCTGCGAGGGGATGGAGGCAGCTGGATGTGCCAAGGGCGGGGTGGTGCAAGGGGCACAGGGGGCTCAGAGGTTTGCTGCTGTAATGGTGGTAAAGGGCAGGTTTCATGGGAGGGTGCAGCAATGAAAGCTGTGCAGAAGGCGCCCCCAGATCAGTGGCCTGGGTACAGGCCTATGCCCCACCTCCTGAGCTGCTCACTGGGGCCCGTAACCCAGGTTTGCAGTCTTTAGCACACCCAGCTTGAGAGCAGGCAGGGATGGGCATGCCTCTGGGGTCCTATGCTTTAGAGGGTCTGAGCTGGGCTCTTGCCTTGGTAGCTTCGTCGCAGTCCTTTCTAAGCTGCTGCAGGTTCTTCTGGAACTGCTGCTTCAGCTGCTCTACCTCCGCCTCATGGCTGGCCACTTCCTGCTGGAGTGCCCCCTTCAGGGCAGCCAGCTCCCGCTCCCTCTGGCGGACCAGCTCCTCCTGGGTCTGCTTCTCTGAAGCCAGCTCCCTCAGCTCCTCTTGGGCCTGGTGCAGCTCCTGCGGGGAGGAGGAGGAGGAGGAGGAGGAAGAAGAGAGTCACTGGCAGGCTTCAAAGAGCACCAAGCACACAAGCCAAGCTCTGAGAGCCCAGGCTGTGCTCACAAGACAGCCAGTGAGATAAACAAAGTGAACTGGACTCCCAGAGAGGCTGAGGCACTGAGCATGGCGGTGGTCCTGGTAGAGCCAGTGGGTTGTTGTAACCAGGCCTGGGCAGGAAGTGGCCTGGTTAAAAAAAAGCCACTATTCCCATTTGGGACAGGAAGTCAAAGCCAAGAATTCTCACAAAGGGAAGAAGAGCGATTTGACAAAACAAAGCAGCACAAAATGTAGCACTTTAAAAGCTAACAGTGATTTATTTGGTGGTGAGCTTTCCTGGGACAGGCCCACTAACATGGCTACCTCTGTTACTGTTCAAGAGTGATCTGAGCTCAGGTCAGGGAATATTTCATTCCAGTCGTGACCTCTCTCTAAGGTTGTTTAGAATCAGCGAGGTGACCGTTCAGAACAAAGCTGCCTCAGGAGGTCCTGCTTCAATATTTCTCAGATCAAGAATTTGGTTGTCTAGAAAAGTAGCCAAACAACAAGGGGTGCAGAAGGAGAATTAAAAAACCACCAGCCTTGACTCTGTTCTCCAGGAGTCAGGAAAGTTGTTGTGGGGGTGTTTTGATAAAAACCATCGATCTACAGAGATCCATCTTGAGAGGTCAAGTCCAGGTCCTACTGTGAGGGACTTTTAAAAAGAAGTCTAACCTGCCCCTGACAGGCCCCTTCAAGGGCTGAGCTCACAACCCTGGGTTTACAAGGCCAGCGTGCTAACCACTGAGGTATCTCCTCCTGCCACAGGGAGTTACATTAGGTTCATTGAAAAGTTTCCCAACCTTCTCTAACCATAACCCCTGGGTCCTGGGAAGCAGAGAGTGGTGGGACAAGTTCTAGACACATGCTTGCCCTGCACTCTGTCAGGGGTTGCACCTTGGGCCCCCCCCGTGCCAGTGGGGATCAAGAGTTCCAGCCCCCAACTTTCCAGTGGTTCCCACTTCCTCCTGACCACACCCAGCTCATCGCACCTTCTTCAGGGCCTCCACCTGGCCAGCATCCACCGCACTGTTCCGGACCTGGTCCACTTCTGCCCGCATGGCCGAGAACCGCTCCTGCAGCTCCCGCAACTCCTCCTCGAACTCCTCCCGCTCCAGTTTCACCTGCAGGAGCCTGCATGCAGGAAGAGAAGTGCCCAGTGGGCTCCCCATTGCTCCATGGGAAAAGCATGGGGAGTCTGACCCTGGGGGAGGCTGGGCTGAGTGGGAAGCAAGACTACAAAGGTTCCAGGCCCCGCTCCTGGTAGATGCAGGTGGCTAGCAGCCCACCCCCTGCACACCACCCAAGTTGGGGCTAGGGGGCCTCCTCACCCATGCCACCCCCATCCCTTCTCGGGTAATGCTGTGACATGACACCATGCGCCTTCTTGCGGGGCTCTACACCAGCAGTATCATCAAGTCCAGGCCTGGCCACCACCTGCACTTTGGCTTAGAATCATAGGGTTGGAAGAAACCTCAGGCAGTCATCAGGTCCAACCCCTTGCCCAAAGCGGGGCCAATCGCAGCCAGGACTTAATCTTCGGGATGGAGATTTCACCACCTCTCTCGGTAACCCATTCCAGCACTCCCCCTCCCTCCTAGTGAAATAGTATTTCCTAATCCTACCCCTCTCCCTTTGCAATTTGAGACCATCGTGCCTTGTTCCGTCACCAGAGAACAGCCTCACTGGGCCGCCTCTCTGCACAGCCATCCCCGCCCCCGGAACCGCCTTTCAGATAGTTGCAGGCTGCTATCAAATCCCCCCTCAACTCTTCTTTGCTGCCTTGATTCTCCTTGGAAGGACACCTCACAGTCACGTCGAGGGACATATCCCACCAATTATCTAAGATTTACAGGAAAAACATTGGGATAAAATCAAAGCAGCCAAACCCTTTAGTGCCACTCTAGCCAGGGGCCGGGGGTGGGGGGGGAGGGTGTGGGAGAGGAAGTCAGCTTTAACTAATAGCACACAGGTCACAGCTGCAGCAGGGAGAACTCACTCCTGCTTGGTGCTGCGCAGTTCCTCCTTGTTTTTCTGGAACATCTCCCTCCAGTGGCTTGTCTCTTCATTACTTTCTTCCAGCTCCTTCTGGAGGCTCCTCACTATGGAGTTGATTTTCTGCCTCTCAGTCTCTAGACTGGCTTGGTCCTAGAGACAGGAACAAAAGCAGTTGATCATTTGCCATTGGGTTGATCCATTTACTGCTAGCAGGCGGGGGAAAGTTATGCCTTGGTAGAAACCTCCGCAAAATTTACATGGGGCTCCCTCCTGCTTTGTGAGCAACAAGGAGTCTTGTGGCACCTTATAGACTAACATATTGTGGAGCATAAGCTTTCATGGGCAAAGACCCACTTCCTCAGATACATGAGTAGGGGGGTGGCTTTAGAAGGGTATTTAAAGAGTGGGGTCCCAGTAAGAGGGAGGGCCAGAGCTGACAAGGTCTATTCAACAAGGTCGAAGTGGCCCAGTATCAAGAGTCCTGAAACCAAAAAAGTCCAATGGGAGAGAAATCTGAGCTGCAAATTATTTGCAAAATTTGACTCCATTAACCATGGATTAAAACAGAGACTGGGAATGGCTCGCAGCTTACCAAAGGCAGTTTCTCTGCTCTGGGTGCAAATATCTCCCCATTAGACTCTGACAAAGGCTCACATCCCCTGGCTGATCTGACTTGTTTTTTCCTCTTTTGATAAGTACTGTTGATACCGGGCCATTTCCACCTTGCTAGCTCTGGCCCTCCCTCTTACTGGGACCCCACTCTTTAAATACCCTTCTGAAACCACCCCACAACTCATGCATCTGATAAAGCAGGTCTTTGCCCACGAAAGCTTATGCTCCAAAATACCTGTTTGTCTTTAAGGTGCCACAAGACTTCTTGTTCTTGAAGGTACAGACTAACACTGCTACCTCTCTGATACTTCCCGCTTTGTGCGTTCTCAGTGGATGTTTCCAATGCACACCCTGCCCAGAGTCTGTCTTTGGTTACACAAGGGTCTTCTCTGAAGTCTAGGGAGCCCCTCCCATGTGATACAGCAAAATTCAGCACCACAGAGACACAGCTGAGCCATCGCTTAAGTGATTAGAACACCCACATGTAGTGCTTAGTCAACTGATTCAGAAGTTCTGTGCTGGGGGAGAAGGTGCCCCTTTAACCTGGGGTCTCACAGCGCTTCAGAACACCAACCAAGGCATTGGCTGAGACGTTGCACTAGTTTACAGGTAGGTTGTGATCTCCTATAGACCAATTTTTGTTAAATCGGTGTGGAAGACTGGGGAGGACACTTGTTTTGGTTAGCTGTGGAAAGGACAAGTAAACCAGGTTCTGGCCACAGCGAGCAGCCACACATCTCTTTTGATTGGTTAGAAAGAGCTTTAAGAGAGACCACCTGAAGTTAGAACCAGTGCGTCCTTCTGGTCTATCCCAAGGCCTCACTATCACTGAAGAGGGACCTGCCCACACCACCTCTCCATGACAGCTTAGGACAGGAAGTGAAGGTTATAACCCACGGAAAGATTTGGAGGGAGGGAATTTAAGGTGGCAGGCTACTGTTATGGTTTTCTAAGTGCAGCCTGGCATCTCCTACCACATGCCAGCATTGCCACATCACCCTTCCACTTCACATGCCCGTGACTACCTGAGACACGTCCTCCATGTTTCGCCTCAGCTGGTCCATGTTGTGCTGGTACTGCTGCGTCACCCTCTCCAGCTCCTTGTCGTGATTTGCCACCTCCTCCTTCAGGGCTCCTTTCAGTGCCGTCAGCTCCCGCTCCCGCAGCCGCAGATGTTCTTCTTGCTTCTGCTTGGCACTCAGGACCTCCTCCAGCTCCTCTCGGATTTCCAGAAGCTCCTGAAAAAAAAAGAGCGGAACAGACACTCACTGCCTGAAGCTACGTTATTCACTTCTAGAAGCACTGGAGGGGGCAGCCTTGGCCAGTGGCTAGAGCACTGGACTAGGAATCCATACACACCACCACCAGCGGCCTACTGTGTGCCTCAGTTTCCCCTTCTGTACAGCAGGGATAATGAGACTGACTTCCAGTAGGGAAGACCGCTAAGATTGGAGGTTGGTCCTCTAAGTTGGACATCTCTCCTCTGCAACATCTGTGGTCTTGCATACCCATTGGTGCTCCGGGGCTGGAGCACTTGCATGGAAAAGCTAGGGCCCCACCCCCCAAGCTCAGCAGCTACCACCGCAGTTTCTGGGGTGTCACAAACTGTGGTGTTAAGGGGAAGAGGCAGGGTGTCCAGAGTGTGGGGCTGTCCTCCAGCTTCCCCCTCCAAGTGCCTCCCCACTCACTCAATGATGGTCTCTCTGCTGCTACTGCTACTGGAGTCGAGCTCCCCTAACAGGCACTGACCTTCCCTGGTCCAGGACTGGTCAGGCTTGGAGGGTGCTGGACTAGGGAGGTACAGCCTTGTAGTTTGAATGCTGACTCAGGCCAGCTTCCCACATGCCGTAATTGAGTGCAGTGCTGATGGCTGCAATCATTTACCCTGGCAAGAACCAGGCCCATGGTGCAGTCAGCAGCCAAGATGCGAGATCAGGTGGCACAAGTTACTTACCTTCAGGAGTTCCTCTCTGTCTGTAGAGTCCCCTGAGGCTTTCCGCAGCCTGTCCAGCTCCTCCTGCATCCCCATGAGCTGCTCCTCCACATCCTCCAGTTTGTCCTCCGTCTGTTCTCTGGCGGCTTTCACTTCTGTCAGCCTAGAGGAGACAGTACGAGCCTCTTCAAAGCCAGCCTCAGAGCAGCCAGGTACAATTCTAGCCCAGAACGTGTCTTACTGGTAGCCCTCCCTGGAAGTCCAGGTGGCCTAGTGGGTAAGGTTGTGAATTCGAAGTCACCCACCAGACTACAAATTCCAGCTTTGGCCTGTGGGACCATGGCAAGTCACTCCATCTTTGCTGAGCCCCAGTTTGCCAGTGGTACAATCAGGATTATACCTCAAGCAGGGGCTGAGAGCCCTCAAGGCAGTTAGGACATGTCTGTGCCTCAGTTTCTTTATCTATAAAATGGGGGTGCCCACAGCCTTACTCAGGGGGTGCAAGGATTCTTTAAGGACAGGGCACATGGGGATGGTTTTCTGCCAGACCCTCATAGCCCACATCTGCCAGAAACGGTTCCTACTCTTGCAAGCGGCTTTGCAGCTCCTGGGTCTTCTTCTCCAAGGTTCCCTTGAGGAGCCTGCACTCATTCTGTGCCTCCTCCAGCCGGCTCTCCAGGCTCCGAGTGGCACCACTCCTGGGATGCTCCCGTGCCTGCTCTGCTTTCTGGCGAAGCTGGGAGAGGGGAAGAAGAGACCGTCATTGGCCGAGGAAGAGGCTAGGACGTAGAGATACAGCCTCCTGCTAGCAACGCAGAATGCTGGTTCTTGAGGCATCCCACAGACAGACCCCGTCAGCCTGTTCACCAGAAGTGGGTCAGCCAATTGGCCGAGGGGCTGGCCCTAAAGCGATTAAACATCTTGCCCCTAATGCGGGGAGCGATGGGGGTACAAAGGGAATGAGTTTGGGCAGAGAACTGCCTAGCGGTAAGCAAGCAAGGACAGAATTCTCCCCCCACAACCCACAAGCAGCCCTACAGCTGATGTTCTAGTCTAGGTGTAGGAGGTGACCCCGACACAGTACCACTGCCAGGGGACCAATGTAATTGCAGAGTCACTAGCCAAGTCCCAGCCTCGCCCTCAAGCCTCTCCATCCCCCATGCTAGGACGGATGGAGACAGCAGAGAGCGCAGGCCCCCCTGCAGCCCAACCCTGCCGAAGGATGGCAGCTCTGCAGGGCTGGCAGCCTTCTACCACCATCTTGGCACAAGGCAGGAGGTTACTGGCCAATACCCAGTTGGTCAGAATCACTGGTGTCACCTTTGTCTCTTCATCTAGTTTCTGCTGCAGTTCCTCCACCCTCCTCTTCAGTTCACTGTTCTGGGACACAGCTGCCCTTGCGTCGTCAGGAGACACTGCCTGTCAAACAAACAGAGCCCCATCTTCAAACACATGCACCCTGGAGACGCTGCCCCAAGGCAATTATTGGAGAGGAAGGGCAGTCTTGGGGTTAAGATGCTGACTGGGCCAGGTTCAAGTTCGAATCCCAGCTCCACCCAAGTCAGGTCCCCAAAAGGGAGTTGAAAGCCGTGTTCTCTGTAAGCTGCATGCATGTGCGGCCACTCAGGAGAGGTCCAAATGCTGTCCGGCTGATTAGCAAACTGCTCACAGCCAGGTTGTGTTTCACCTGGTGGCGCACATCTGCATATGCTTCAGTGTACAAAAAGTTATTTTGCACTCGGATGGAAAAAGTTAGAGGGAACATGGGTAAGGATCCTTCCTTTTGCCAATACGCGTTTCCCTTCAAGGACCATGTGTCTATAGAGCACCTAGCAGAACAGGGACTGCAGTAATACTGACTGAGCCCCCTTGCCTTATATCTACGTACTTTTGCAGTGCTCCATCATTGCAGAAAGCAGGCTCCTCACAATCTTAATGTATTGATCCTCACAAATTCTCCTGTAAGACAGGCCAGGGCCATGATCCCCACTGTACATGGGGGGAAACTGAGGCACAGAGCAACAAAAGGACTTGCCCAAGGGTATGTTCACAGAATATAACAGAGCCAGGTATGGAACCCAGATTCTCTGAGTGCTAATCCTGCGTTTGCCATCCTCCTCCTTCAACACTCAAGTGGTACAGGGCACCTATTGTAAAACTTCCTTTAAAGGTAAGGCAGAAAAGTGGATGTCACAGTCTCAGCGGCAATTCTGTTTTAACCTGACACCGGCGAGTTGCCTTGTAATGCCAACATCAAAAGAGAATCACTCCTGCCAGGCGTATGCTGGGCCTCAAGCAGGGGGCTCTGAAATGCCAGATTTAACAAAGAACGCTGTCATTTCAGGCAAGTGCTGAGCACAGCAGGCAGCAGCCAGTGCCAGACAAGTCAGGGATAATGGTGGAGTTGGCAAAATGTGTTCTTAAAGTCTGACTGAACACCCCTCTTCCCCCACGAAGTTAATGTCTCCAACAACATCAGAGGAGATTCCTGAAAGGAAGCTCTGTGGCTTTCATATCCAGATCATTCTAGGCGTTTGAAGAGTCTTTTCTATCTGCTGCCCTGGAAAAAAAATGACCTTTACAAAATGAAAAAAACCCCACAATTTCAGGCCCAGAGGAGCATCCACAGGAGAGAGATTGGGATAATCTAATCTAAAGCATACACATTGCAGAACCCAAGCCCCAAAACTAACTCTCTTTCTTGCTTTAAAGTGCACAAGGCTGGAGTCCAGGAAGGATAAAAGCATTGAGCCCTACAGTGGCAAAGTGCATGTCAGATCACTGACTTGTCAAAGCTGGAATCCAACCTCAACTAGGACCAGCCGCTGATGGCTTAAGGGAAAGTGAAAAGCCCATAATGCATGTGACCACACTGCCTACAACAGAAGGAAAACATCCTTCCTGTGGGCTGCACGAAGGTATCCTTAGACTGCAATTTCACCAGGTCTGCTCGGAAATGGGCGTTCCGTCAGCAGGATGTGCTGATCTATGAGAAGGGCTAAAAGACAACCAGCTGCCCCCTGTGGAAGGCCCTTTCCTGCCACAGATGTGCACCACTGTGATGAAGGAGCTTAACAGACACCCAGTAATGCTGGTGTGGGGTCAGGAGAAGAGAGCAACTGGGAGGCAGCCAGAACGTGCACACTGCAGATGCGAGTTTGCAGCTCAGGGCTGAATGCCTAGGCTAGCTTTGCCAAGAGCAGGTCTACATTAGGCCCGAAAGTAGAGCCTAGATACGCAATTCCCACTATGGCAATTGAGGAGCTGGACTCGACCCCTCTACGATCAACTTATCTGGCCATCCTCGCTGAGGGGAGGTCAATAGGAGAAACTCTCCCACCTTACTCCTTTACTCCTCAGGAGAATGAGGAGTACAGGGGTTGACTGTCGACCCCCAGTAATTTGCCTTCTTGCCTTCCAGTAGGGACACAAAACTGAAACCCCGGAGTATTGACCCTGACCAGGTCGGTCTGCCAACAAGTTCAGATGTACCCCGAGTTAGTGCACAGAAAAGAGCCCCAGCAATACAAGCGACCCTGAGAACTGCCCACTGTGAAACACTAGCCTCTCGGTGCCCACGCTGGCTTGGCATGCTGCCTTTGTGGTGTCCCAACTTGATCTGAGCTAGTGGGTGCACGTCACCCTGAGCCGAGAATTCCACTCGGAGATGGAACCCAGACGTAGCCTGCGAGGGCAGTCATCCTGGCCTCTCAATACCATCCTGGCTTGATAATGCAGGGTGAAAAATTCACCCTTCTGCCAAGAACCAGGTGCCACTGAAGCATTGGAGGGCTTTGGAACTGGACTCTTGGCAAATTAAGGGGAGGCCAGTACAGAAACGTCCTGGAACTTACAGCGAGAGCTTGGAGTTTCTCAACCACCAGGTTGGTTTTTCTCTTCAGAGAGCTTTCACTTTCTTTGCTCCTGAAACATTAAAACAAGGAAGTCTGTCAGGTGAAGAGGGTAATGGCCATGGCTTGGGAGGTCTGTGTGAGTGGGTGGGGGGAAAGGAAAAAAAAAAAAAAAAGCGAAGCAATACGAAATGGCATTCACCTATGACTCTGGAGACTTAGGGATGAGTCCCTGCTCTGCTGCAGGCTTCCTATGTGACCTTGGGCAAGTCACTTAACATTTCAGTTTCCCCAGCAGTACGAGGGGGATACCTGTACCGCATTGCCTCAAGGGAAGAAGAGGGATGAAATATGTTAAAGATCACCAAGTGCTCAGAAGCTTTGGTATTGGGGCCAGGTAATTACTCAGATACACACTTCTGTCTGGATTTTATTAAACCTATCTGAGGCAAGTTAGAAGAAAGTTATATGCAGCTCTCTCTGCAGTTTGAGGCCCATAAGGTATCAGTGGAAAGTAAAAGGGATAAGTCCCTCTTTACAAGAGGCCACTGGAGTAAAATTCTGAAAGTGTCTCAGTCAAGCATCCCCAGGTCAGGGAAGCAGGAAGGAGAGAAGTCGTCTTTAACCAACAGCTTTTGAATCCCTTTAGCAATTAAATACAGCGGATCACTTGCCTATTTACCCTGGAGCCCACCCTGCTGAGGGCTTCCCAGAAAACAGATGCCACTCATCTCCAACAGCCTGTTTAAATCAGAAGACAGCTACACTAGGAATTAATTCCCTTTGCCGGCTCCAAGGCTGGCATGCACACAACTGGCACCTTTCTTAAGTCACTATCTCATAGCCAAGAGGCTTACAATAGTTAATTTATGGGCTGATCTGTAGTTCGGGGATTCTCCTGCATACGCTCCTGTGAAATGCTGGATTTAAAGGAACGGAGTTTTGTTTTACTTAAAAAGGAACAAGTTTTCCTGCCCGTTCGGGGCCAGGTTTTCTAGTCAAATTGCAAGGCCAAAAGGAGGCACTGTGATGAGGTAGTCTGAGCTCCTGTGCAACAGACTCAACTGCTAGGCTCCTGCTGAGGATCGATTCACCTGCTGTTCCCTAGCAAGAGCTATGGGCAGAGCTCCTTTGAGGAGCAGCCCCCTCCCCCCATTGAGAAACATGGGGACTCCGATACATCACATTTGTTGGTGCCCCACCCCTTCCCATTTCACTTTATGTACACAGATGTTACAGATGTTTGGAGGAAGGGCCCCCACTGCAGTTCTGCCCCCTTGCCCACCATCTGCTCAGCCCTGATTCCAGCCCCAAGAGGGTGCAGCACTTTTTTGCATGGTTTCAGGAGTGTCTTTCCTAGACGGGAGACCTGCTGTTCATGCAGCTTTGTCGCAGGGTTGCTCCCAGAACATGACAGGCAACGTGGGGGAGGGAATAGGGAATCTCTTTTATTGGAGCACCACCTGTTGGTGAAACACCAAAGCCATCTCTCAATAACCACCAACACAAGTTGGTCCAATAAAAGATCATCCCTTTCCCCCACCCAACGTCTGCAGCAGAAAGTGCTCCATGCCTCCAGTCCCCAGTGCTCCCATGGAGCAAGCTGCACAACAGCTGCTGCTCTCCTAACACTGGACCCAAGAGCGTTCAACCCAACACTCACCCATCCTTCAGGATACTGTAGATAAGCTCCTTGGTGTACTCGCTGCTCCCAGGCGGAGAGATCTCCTGCTGGTCTTTCAGAAGGTCTGGAGTGGACTTCAACTGCTAATGAGACAAGTGTCACCAGATGCTCCTTGCACAGGAGTGGGAAGTGCCAAATAGGCCCATTGGTCTGATCCTATCTAGCCTGGTCTGTCTGACAGCATCGCTGATTCAGAGAGAGGCACAAGATAACCCCACCGCTCCTATTACGGAATAACCTACCCACACAGTAAAATTTCATCTGTGAGGAGTGCTCAGCTTATGCCCTGAAGCAAGAACATCAGCATTCCCTTATGACACCGTTACTCTAGTCCCCATAAGAGGTATGCAAGCAAACAGGACTGGGATTGGATGCAAGCAGGTGCCTGTGGTAATTAAGTGCAGCCTTTAAAAGTCTAGTGAATTGCAGTGTCAAATGCACCCCTGGACCTTTGCTCCTTGCATCCAACTTGGAAACAAGCCAGCTGGAAAGGACATTCCTTAATGAGAAGCAGCTTCCTCCCCCCCAGGGTAGGAAGGAGCAGAAGATTTCAGGCCGTATAACCACTGTACTAAAACCACCACCCATACCTGCCACTGCAACTGCAGCACAAAGCTAGCTGAAACCGCAGCAGCAGCAGCAGCAGCAGCTGCTTGGCTATTCCCAGTGTGCCATGCAGGGCTCGCCTGTGCAGCTGCAGTTTCACGGCTTTCCTTGCCATCACACCTGTCAATAGCAGAGGAGGCAAGCCCCAGCAATTGGGGCCAATGGCATCACCCAGGCAGTGAACCTGGGGCCCAGAGAGCTAATTAAGGCTCCATCCCAAGCGCAAACTGCATGCAATTGCTCATGTGCTGACACGGCCAGAGTGATAAGCCTCCTGTGGGACTTTCCCCCCACCTGCCCCCAACAGTTACCTGCAATTCTGACTGTACTTTACTTTGCTGCTGCTCCACTAGAGGCTCCTTCAAGCTTTGGTTGATCCAGTCCCGAGGCAGCTGGGCCTTGTTGACAGAGTTTTCCCTCACATCGTCTCGGAGAGCTCGGTTCAGGCTGCCCACGCGAGAGGCATTGGCCACGGCCGGCTGTTCGGTGGCTAGGCCCTTTGACCTTTCCTTGAAGCGATCCTGGTACTGGGCAGAGCCCAGCTCTCTAGACTCCACTGTGTCACGATAGGACACCCTCCCATCCAGACTCTGCGACCTCTTCCTCTCCTGGGAAATCTGGCTTCTCCTGGCAGCTCGGCCTCTCTGTTGAGCCTTCCCGTCAAACTTGGTGATCAGCGAATCCACCGAGGACAGCGGCTTCGTGTCTATGTCACTTTGGGCCTCAGCAGCTGGCTGACCAGAGGACTCTGGGGCTGGTGATGGTGGCTTCCCTCCAAACCTTTGTCCAGAAGCTGCATGCAATTCCTGGCTGGGGTTTGCCCTTTTCCTGCCCGCAGCGTCCAGCGTGCTGCTGCTCTTGGAGCTGGCTGAAGCCTGGGATCGGTGGATGCCGCTGGTCTGCATGCTGAGAGGGCTCAAGCCATAGGCCTCCTCTGAACTGGGGCTTAACAGAGAACTGTGAGACTGAGTCCTCCTCAGCTCCTCTCCAAAGGGCCTTGGGGCTGGCAGCCCTTTGTAGCTGCTCTGAGAGGCTGAGGAGCCATCGCTGCGGTAGGCAGGAGCTGCCTGTGTACTGACAGAGGTCTTTTCCTTCCGGTAGCACCTGGAGCTCTGCTCCTCATCAGAGGTGCTGTACTGGGAGTTATACTGGGACTGTCTGGCCGCAGACCGGCCTTCCGGCAGCTCTGAATCAGAGCTGGTAGAGCCCAGGCCTTCCCTCAGGAAGCTAGGGGGCAGCTTCTCAGGCCACTGGCCGTAAGCTGTGCTCCCGTATTTACTCTCGCTTTTGATCTGCACGCCAAAGGATTCCTCTCTTTTCTCCCCGCTGTTGAGGACCACAAAGGGCTGCCCATCAATGCCCTGGACCCTCACCGCAACCCCGTAGGAGCCCAGCTTGGAGTGCTTCAACCTCTGCTTCTGAGCCTTCTTCGTTTCCTTCAGGTCATCTATGAACCGGATCTGAACCCCATAGTCCACAGGATTTGACTTCTCAGAGGTCGCTCCATTCACTTGCCGCTCCATCCCAGGGGTTAAAGACACTCCGGCCTCCTGCAGGATGAAGCGAACACTCAAGCCATCGGCATGGCTAGGTTTAAGTAGGGAGCTGGGGGGCAGCTGCTAGCAGACCTGCCGTGGGGAGGGGGAATAGGCAAAGGGGGCAGTTGTCCTGAAGCTTGGCCTTTCAAGGGAGCCCTACTTCAGCTGCAGCAGCAGCCAGTGCTCGCAGCTCCTTGGAAATGCCAGTAGCACTGCTCCACCACTCCACACAACTGTGGGGGCCTGGCACCACGGTCCTGGCTGTGCCACAGGTGACTGCTCTAGGCCTTGCCCCTTCTGGGGACACAGAGCCAGACTCCCCTTCCACTTTGCCCTAGAGCCCAGGGCTGTTGTCCTACTGGCTGATGGCAAGGGTGCCCTTGCGGAAACTGGACTTACAAATTCTTGACTTTAAAACTGCCTCTAAACTGTTCCAGTGGTTTCTAACCCTCACTGTTTAAAACACACACACACACACACACACACACACACACACACGTATTTCCTGCCCAAGGTGGTCTCCTTTCAGCTTCCAGAGAGATAGTTGAAGAGCCAGATATTTTGTTCCCCACACAGGTATTTGGAGGCTAACCAAAGTCACCCTTAAACTTCCTCTTTGCCAAGATAAAGAGCTCACTTTGCTCTAAAAGCATGTGAGTCACTGGGTGAAAGCGGAGTACAATGCACAAGCATTCAGGAGTGCCCTCTCTCTCCGCTGGCTATTAAAATCTGGAATGCTTTATCAATCCAGAGTTTATTTACACTGGAGATAAGGAGCCAGGTTTAGGAGATTAAAGTTCATCACTCCTAATCTGTGTTTCCATTTATTACTGGGGAAAAAAATCCACCACATACAAGCAGAAGGCACCCTGGGCAGAGACCTTTAAAGGCAGGATCACAGAAATGCACAGTGCTCAACACACAAAGGTGACCCCTTGCCAAATGAGGGGCTAAGCAACCCCCTAAAGGAAGCAGGACTCCACACACATTCTCGATAACAAGTAAATATTGTCACCCATGCTGATGTCTTCCCAGGATCAGAGCCTATGTGGTTTGCCCAAGGACACAGCAGGTCAGCAACAGAGCTAGGACTAGAACCCAGGAGTCCCAAAACATTCCTGAAGCGGAATATTTTATATTGGCTACCGTTCCCAATATCTGCATTTCACTGCAGAACCTTAAAACACACTGAAGATTCCTTTTTACTTGTCATACAAGCAACGCATCTCATGCGAGGATTTAGTCATGCAAGACTTTAATCTCTTTCTGAAGTTTGTAAGCAGCATTCTTCCTTCCAAAAATCTTCCCCACACCAAAAAGCAGACAAACACAACTTGTTAACTGTTATGAGATGCTAACCCAACAAGCGTATGCCAGACAAGCAGCAGCATGCTAGCGCTGCTGGACCTAGCTGCATTTCTAGGACAGAACGGTTTCACAACACAAGGAGAGACTGTTACCCTCTCACTGAGTATACACTGTCTTCTGGGCCACTGGAATTCCAGACACCACCCACTCTATTTTTCCCTGATCAGACTCCTGATTGGCTGGATAGTTCAAGAGCCTACCGTTCTGCATTCCTCTTAAAAATACACCGTCTCAGCAATGGCAACATACACATGCTCATGTGGGAAAGCAGAGGAGAAAAGCAGGCTATGATCTTACAGAAATGATGTGCATGCTGCAAACTCTGAAGCCGAGTCTGCCCACCTCTTTGCTGCACACTCACTGCAGTTGAAGGTTAGCACCTCAGTTGGGTCCAAGGGCAGAAGCCCAACATGCGTAAGAGAGCAGAATAAGAATACCACTGCACCTAGTCACCCGCAATCGATCTGAGCTAACGGCTCTGGAACTTCAGGAGCTGTGACTCCCACTTGGTGGGAACAGACATTAGCAGTGACATATTGAGCACAAAGAGTGATGTAATACTCATCTGTCCCCGAGGCAGCCTGCATGGAGAGCTGTTTGCATCTCATTGGATGTGGCGAGTATCACTGCATCAGTTCCCTTTGAAAGATGTTAGAGGAGCAATTACCATAAGCTACACAGGCTGCTTTACCATAGGCACAGACAAGCGGCCTGCAACACATAATGGGAATGACAGCCTGCCTGCATCCCCTCCAGCATGTAACTGGCCAGCAGCCAGAGCATCTGCAGGCATGTTTGATTCGCCTCTGCTCTAGCTGTCTGAGAGCCAGGCAGGTTACCTGCCTGAGCTCCCAGGGCTCCTTCTACTCATCTGAAGAGCAGCTTGCAGGCGTGCTTTTCTTCCAATTGAAAAGGCAAATTCTGCTCAAGGGGGATGAAAGGAGACATGAACCAGAGCCTCACTGCCTTTAAGAAGTCTTGCAGTTTGTACCTGGCTGAGGACTGACCCTGCTGTTTCACCTAATGCTCAACCCACAGCCACAGAGGCATACACCAGATAGAGGGACAGAATCGACATTGGAAGCCTATGAACACAGAAGCTCTACTGGTTTTCCTTTGAAGCAACCCCCGAGGTTCCCAGAAAGTTTTGGGTATGTGACAGACCCAGGGCGTGACCCTGTAGGGAATCCACCACCCCCATGGGAGAATCTCTCCACGTCCTCGAGAAGTAGTCACTAAGTTGACAGAAGATTTTGGCTTACGTCAGCTTAACGATGTACAGGTTGAACTTCTTGTCCAGGACCTGACAAGTGCCAGGCAAGAGGATTTGCTGGATGACAACAGTAGGCCAGTATTTTCTAGCACGTACCACCACTTCCACGGCTTAATGGGTTCTTCAACATTTAGGAGTAAATTACAGCTAAAAAAACAGCACAGAACACTGAGCGCCAGGGACTCCTCTCTCAAAAGGAATTTTCAATCAAGACTTGTTCAGAGTCCTTGGTGACAAGACTAATTAGCTGGCATCAATGTTTAGCAACGTTAGACCTAAAGTGGGGGCGGGGGGGGGGGGGGGAGAAGAGTGTGTGTTGAAAGAGATTTGGCTATAGAGGAACTGGTAAAAATGGAATCAGCTGCTCATTTGTGTAAAACCGCTAGCCAGATAAAGTGACACAGGTAGAGACACTTTTGGTCTTATTTCAGCACCCCATAAACACACAGTTAAGTGGCTGCTATCAGCAACAGCTGGATTAATGAAGAAGAGATTTAATTAAGGCTACACTACACCATTCCCAGCTAAGACTAAGCCAGACTTCATAGCACTGGTCCGTTTTCAGAACGTATATGAAGATGCGGGGAGTGGGATAAGCTATTTGTTTCAAAGACCGCAAAGAAGTCACTTACTCTCAGTTTACTGTGCTTGCAAGGCAGCCTAGCAATGGTTACTTCTATCACCCACTGCCAAGGAAAGAGAGAGACCCGATTTTGGGAAGTACCCAGCACTTGGCATGATGGGCCCAGACTAGCCTCTGAATTCTCCATGTGCAAAATCAGTTCAGAGGAAGAGAGAGATGGAGATGCACAAAACAACCCCCACACCCACTCTCAGGGAAAGGCCCTGCTCTGTAAGTGGAAGACTCAGGCTACTCTCAGCTGAAGATTTGAAGTCTAATTACTGGGAAGATTTAGCAGCTCCTGGCCAGTGAGGTCACTTAAAGACTTGCCCTCTTGTAGGGAAAGCTGGCTAAGAGAGTCACGAGGCTGCTACAGATTCCAACACTGAGCCTTCATGTTGGCAAGCTATGGTACTAGCATAGAGTGAGCATCATTAGTGAGAAACTGTGCGGAGACATATCCCAGGAGCAGGAACTAGGGAAACCTCACACAACACAAATGCAATCAGGAATAAACCAGGGGGACAGAGAGACATGCACAGAGACACTTTACCCTAGTGTACAGAACAGAGACCAGAAGCAACAGACATCTCTTTGGTCTGATGGGGGCCTTTCAGGACAAGCAGGGAGGAAAATACGGACAAGATAACAGGATTTCTGTCATACAGCAGCCTGCTAGTTGATCATCCCAGTTCCAAACAGTACAAAAAAGGTAAAAGCCTAAAACATGTTGCAAAACCTTATTCCTGAGCAACTGCTCTGGTAGATACTGAAAAAGGTCTCATTTTTGGTGTAGTGAGGTCATGGTAATAAAGTATTTAAGCAAATTCCAGTACAGGAGACCAGTGGTTTGGGACAACCTCTATGTTCCTGGAGCCATCGCTCTGATTAGAGCGGAAGACAGAGTAGCAAAAGGAGCAAGAGCTGCTGTTCTGTTCCCCACCCTACACTAAGATGAAGACTGCCACAAGCAAGAGAAACCCCCAACAGCAGACAATAGCTCTCCAGGCCATACAGAGAATTAGCAGGGACAAATTCTCTGGTGAAAGCTGCTCCCTTGACGGTTAGCTCCACTTTAAGACATGGTATAAAGGGGTAGGGGGAGTATTCCCCCTAATTATTTCCATCCATGGGTGGAATAAGTTTTGTCATGTGCACCAAGGCATGTAGAGATGTATGCCACCAGTAGAAACACATGCTACTGGCTGTAGGTGTGTTTCTAACCAGCTGGTTGGAACCTGAATCTCTCCTGGATAGCTGCCCAAGTGCTCAGCTCACAGGGAACAAAGGCACTTCCTGTATTAGTGACTGTCAGCTTTAGTATCCACACAGGGTATAGCAGGACCCAACAGACTTGTTGGGAAAACACCAAGGTCTTTGGCCTCTCACATCCACAGCTATGGCCAGTGGCACTCAAGCCACCATGGCTTTGGATGAAAAGCCAAATGACATTAGAACAGCAGGAGCGAGGCAAGAAAAACAACAATCACAGGAGCAAAAGAGAAGTCCCAGAGCAGTGATTCTAAAAGTTCTTGGTTTGCTGGGACAGCAGACGTAGAGACTAGCTTGATCAGCTGCTACTGGTAACACTTTGGTGAACAAGGCTCCTTCAGCAAGCCAGGAGCTTAACTCTGTCACCCTAGGCAAGTACCTGGGCACAGGGAATAGCTAATTAAGTATCTGGAGCCCATGCAAAGCTGTCATGATGCAGGAGTCCAGCCTGGCATCTGGGGTGGACTGAGGTGTCTTCCAGGAGTTTCTGTAATTAGGAAGAGCCTCAGATACAGCCAACATGAGCTTGTTTATGTCTACATAAGCTCCCTCCTTTCAACAGGAGGATGCGAATGAGACAATGAATATGCAGCACCTCATTAGCATAACAGCAGCTGCAGCACTTCAAAAGTGCCACTTTCCATCATGTGCAGCTCATCTACACTGGGTCCTTTTCCAAAGGACCCCACAAGCATCGAAATCCCCTTATTTCTATTTGGTTATAGGACAGTTATATGCCATGGTTCCCAGTCCACATCTGGAGTGGAAGTGGAGAGTTGTATCCCCTTAAGTAGTTCATGAGCTTCCAGCGGCACCCACTGTGTGCTATACTCTAGAAGCTGCAGAAACCAGTCAAAGCAGGAGGATGCAAGTAGCCACGTCAAGTACATTTGCACCTGTTCAGTAAGCAGTTATTTGGTGGGCCAGTCATGCCCAGGTGTGTTCTGCAGCTCCAAACATAGAACATTATGGGCACCACTAAGGGGCTCAGTGATGCGAAATGATACTTAATACACAAGCCTAGAAGTCCTAGTTCACAAACTCCACTAACTATTAGGACTGGATTCTTGTTTGTATGTGTATGGGCAGAAAGGGGCAGAAAACTTTCTGCCAGTTACAGCACCAACCTCTGGTTCAGACTTCTGGCAAAAATTCAGAATTAAGATTTACAATCCACCCTTAAAGAAGGAAAAGAGCACAGTCTCGTTAAACTAAACGCCTGGAGCGAGGAGAAAGCTTGTAGAATGGGGATTATTCCCTGTCTAACAAGTGTGTCAACTCCATCATATGACTGTTTCACATGGATTTGTTTCAGAGTGCTGAATCCAGTGTGAGGTCTTCAGTATGACATATACTGGACATTGACCATCACCAACAACTAGCCTTCTGCAACATTCAAAGACTGTGAAGATACTAGGTTCCCCCAACATGCCATGTCCTGAGCTTCTTATCCAAAACAGCGTGTAGAGCATTGAGATAATGAGATTGATCTTATCTAGGAGAGTTTATCCCTAGTAGCTGTAAATACACCCAGATCACATGCAGAGAGTAAATGCCCTTAATCAATCCTATTATTTTCATATTTCCATCAGAAGAGGCAGGACAGGCTAAATGATGAAGAGCATTAAAAAGCAGAACCCTACACAAATACAAAATTAGTATCCACATTTGTAAAAAGGAGTCATGGATATCTGCAAATTTGCAGGGTTCTGGATATCTCCACATCTGTGAATGCAGGTGCCTGTGGATATCTGTGGATTTTCAGGACTCTATTAAGATGTTGAAGTATCTCTCCAGCTGGTCTAGAGCTTCCTGCCATGCATGCAGAGAGAGAAGGCCGGCAAAAACAACGGGTACAAGAGAAGAGTGTGGCTGTCGCAGCCAGTTGGAAGTGGCGGGTGGGTTTTATAACAGAAAAAGAGCAGATGCTGCAGCACCTGAAGCAGGAAATGGACACAGTTAAGTCAGGTCAGAGATTACCTGCCTTGTCATTGCAGCCCCTAGCCTCAGATACAGGTCAGAGAGCATGATGTGCTGCTGCAGGAAGGAAATGGCTACTGAGAGGTTGAGTTGCAACAGCAGTGCTTACCTATAAACAGCCACTATAGAAGAACATGCCATAAATTTGACAAGGGCAAGAGGGAAAGGGAAATAAGAACATAAATAGTTATCTAGGAAGCAGAAAGGTGATGAAGGTGGAGGATACTAGATTCTTGAAACTAGTGCCAAGGGTAGCAAAGGTAACATCACTACTGGAGTAGCAACAGAGAGGTAACTGTGTTAGTCCGTACTACAACAGAAACAGAGCAGTAGAAGTGTTGCACTTTAAAAGACTAAACAAAATAATTTATTCAGTGATGAGCTATCGTGAGACAGACCCACTTCTTCAGATCAATTTCATTTCCAATACAGACTGGCATATATAAATACAGAGGACCAAAAAGGGGGGGGAAAAAAAAAACACCCCACCAGAAAAACTGACAAATTAGATAGGATAGAAGGAAGAGGGTGAGAAGTGGGGGATGTTAATTGTCCTGTCTGAGATAATTATGAGCATCAAAGAAAGGGAAGCAGTCCTTGTAACTCGTGAGGTAGTTGATGTCTCTGTTCATACCACAAGTTAATGTGTTGAATTTGAACTCTAACTCAGAAATCTCTCAGTCTGCTGTTAAATTGACAAGCCTTTTCCACTCTTCATGAAGCATAGGCCTTTGACAACCATTCGCCTGCATCCCCTGTCCTGGATGTTTTTTCCCCCCAGTTCTGACCAGGTGTATCCTCTTTTTTTAGTGTCTGCCTTCAGGTTTCCATGCCCAGAGAAAGCCCCAAAAAGAAAGCGAGCAAGTAACACACATCTGGAATGTTAACGCTGTCTCTGGCTCACAACCCCTGAACTCCCTACCTTGCTCCTTGTAACTCCCTTATGTTTGTTACATACAAATGCATTTGGACAGATGCAGGGACTATGGGGTAACTTAGGCCACAAGCAATTTGGCGCACGGGCTTTCTTTGTGCCTAGTCTAGCTAGCACAGTGGAGGCCTGATCCATGACTGAGGCTCCCTGAACAGAGTTAACTCAGGGCAGGAGTACACTGCATCTTAATCACAGGGAAGGTAGGCGAGTCATCATGGTAAATGTTTAATCTCTCAGGAATTCTTACAGTCCAGCTCAGCTGATAAGGGGCTAGCAAAACATTGCAACTGGGCTCCACTCCCACAGGAAAAAAGGGAAGAGAAGTACTGAGTGAGTCCCAGGTACAAATGCAATCCTAAAGGACAAATTTCACTGCCTACCCAACAGGGCACATCAAAACCGAGGACTGGATGTAAAAAAATAGCCTGGGGCAGTGAAGGAGGAGAAGAATGTTGTGCCCAGGCACACCAAACCAAGCACTTTGCTGTAGGACACAAATGCACCTTAAAAAAGTTTGCCCTGAATTAGCTTCCCCCACTGCTTGCTGGGTTAGTGCAAGCACTGGGAAATTCTGCAAGGAGGCAACAATGTGCAGCTCGTCTCCCAAGGCACATCTATGCAGCAGCTGGCAGGTGCTCTTTCCTCCCTCAGGCAGATGTGCATGCACTAGCTCTGCTTCATCTAGTGCTCTAAAATAGCAACCTGGTGGCTCAGACTAGCTGCCTGATCACTGTGTGACCCAGCCCGGGATAGGGACTCAGGCAGCTAACCCAAGCCGGTGGCCATACAACTATGCTTAGTGAGTTGGGAACCACACCGAATAGCTGCTGTACAGACAAACCTACAGCTGGGAGACGCTGGACTTCGTGCAAGCCATTTCACTGTTATGCCTCACAAATTACTTTAGCCCACAGAGTTAAGATAAGGAGGCATGGACATCTCAACTGTAAGCTGCTAATGGGTTCACCCCACACAACACCACCAATCTTGGGCTACTGAATTACTAATGGAAAGAAGCCAACTTCTGCTCATGCTGATAGCAGCACAATTGTGCTTTTAGGAACTGGCTAACCCAAGTTTTGCAACTGGTGGGGGGGGGGAAAAAAAAAAAAAGGTGGAAAACTGCATATAAATCCTCTTAATTCACAAAGGAAATCTAGAATCTGAACACTTGAGAGACAAGAGAAAATGCATCTAGAGGATGACAGCTCAAAAGTAATTCATTTAGACTTTACAGCTCCCGAAGAACAGTTGTATCATATATAGGTGGGACTCTGACAGATTCACAGATGTGAAAGTGCATTGTGGCCCATGAAATCTGGTCTCTTCTGTGGAAGCTGGCTATTGTCAGGAGGAAGCAGTATAGCCATCATTGGTGGCAGCACTACACCTTTTGGGCCGAGTGCCTGGACAGCAGCCGCTACTCACCAGCTGCCCAGCTCTGAAGGCAGTGTAGAAGTAAGGGCAGCAGTAAGGGTGCCTTTCCCTCCCCCCAACCCCAACACACACACAGAATGGCCTTGCAACCCCCACCCTGACCCTCTTTTGGATCAGGACTCCCACAAACATTAAGATTTAAATATTAGAGACAGATGTTCAGGACTTTTAAAATACTACACCTGTGAAACTTACCAGACTGGACCATGAATTCGATGGGACCCTTCATACAGGGAATATTGTTTGTTTAAGACAAGTCTTGGAACAGTCTTAATGAATTGGCCAAAAAGACCACATCCAGATGCCCTTACTACTATTTTAAATTAGCACAGTGGAAAGACATGGTTAATATTTCCTCCTGGTACTATACACAAAGTTCTAAGATATTTCTTCTGTGGACCCCTAAGAACTACCATCCATGAAATATTGCTACATGTATCTGAGACTTGGCCGGATTTCATGCAGCCTTCTGGCAGCATAGCACCTGCCCAGAGTAACTGGGGTGTCAGAAGAGTAATCACCCTTCATTCCACAGGTATGATTGATATTAGGACCAAAAACACTGCATCACATGCAGCATTAAAGCATATAAGGTGGAAGACACCACAGAGTCAGAACCCATGGTGACAAGATCTTGCCCTTGATTGCTATTCCTTGATGTTTGTGCTGACCAGGTAATCAGCACACAAACAGTTTTAACACAAGTACTCTAAATCAGTATTTTAAAACTATGTTCCACAAGTATTTCATGAACAACTCACAGGTGTGCTGTGACCATTTGGGGGAGAAAAAGATGGTCTCGGTATTTTCTGTTTATTATTAAACCAGATACAGTGTTAGTTATTCACTGATATGATCCCTAATTAAGTCATTCTTTTTATTTTTTCCTGTATACTTTACTGGTTTGGTTTATTTGATCTGACAATTTTTTCTGAAGAAAATGTTCACAGATGTTCTGCATAAAAAAAATTGTTATTGTTTGGTGTTCCATGGTGTCAAAGACAGTTTAAGAAACTCTGCTCTAAATGATTCAGCACTATGCAGGAGTAGAGAAACCTGAAACTTCCATACCTCCACTGACGTCACACAAGTTTTACAGATGGAATGGGATCTCAGATAGTCAACCTACTTCACAGCCATTGCACAACTTTCAGCAGTACAATGTAAATAATGATTAAGAGGCAAGACACGTATTCCACAGGAATAAAAATACAACTATTTTCCTTCTTGCCAATAGAGAACATTTGCTGCTTAACCACTGGTTATTAGTAGAGTTTTAGAGGCTCTTTATGCCTTTTCTTTGTTGAGGGAAGAAAAGCGATAGCCTGTTCTGGAAGAAGCTAGAACTACAGTGTTCTGTATTTCACGTTGGGTGACTATACACGGGACAAGAGAAATTCTGCATGGCAGTTCCTTCCTGCTGCATCCACTGTCACAAGAGATTAGCAGACTTTGGGCGAGTCTCTTCCTTTCTGCATCTCCAGGTAAATACTCAGCAGTAAGACACCTCCTTGGCCTGGTTCAGCTCAGCTGACTTGCTGAGCAGACACTGGGGCTCAGACTGAAGCGCAGGCTCTGGGACCCTTTTCATAGGCTCCCAAAGGCAGGGGGCTCCAGTCTATGCTGTCACTGTATAGTCCTGCAGACCAAACCACAATCAGCAGATATGGGCGAGGCACAGGTATTTAAAATTACAGAGTAAACACCGTCAGTTCGTGCTCACCTAAACTCTGATCTGAGAAGGACGGTAAAACTAACATTAGGAAAAAAAAAGATAATAATAATTATAACAACGTATTTGAGACCTGCACATGAGATTCAATGGAATCTCAAAATATGTGCCTGCATTTACCAAAGCAGCTCTCTCAGCCACAGGCAAGGAAGAAAGAGTCCATAGTTAATCATCAACCACCAAGATAATGGAAAGCACCATTTCTTCTAACCTCTATTTCAACCGTGTTCCCTACAAGCTAACTCACTGAATATTTGTATTTCTATTGATAATGAATCAGACAAGCAGCCACATAGGCAAGACCAATTCCTACCACTCCAGCAAACTCAGGAAATGGAGAAACAGCTACACAACATTTTTTGCAATCCAGAAAACATCCTTCTACAGTTGCATTTTCTCCCCTATCCAGAAGCCAAGTTAAGACATTTTTGTTGCAAATTGTTTCGTGTCTATGCATAACTTACTAAGCTGATGGAGCGGGGAGGAAAAAAAACCCTCGTATTTTAACCAAAAGAGGTTAAGAAGCTTACTGAAATGCTAACACTTCCAAGAGGAGGCAGGCACACAAAAGCCTCTACCAAAGAAAGCCATAACAGGTATGCTCTATTATGGACAAAAGATTCCAATTAAGTGTGGGGGTGGGATATACTAATATTTTAGAATGATTTTTAAAAGGGTATAGGTGACTTTGAGAACTCAGTGGGACTTGGTTTTCACTTTAGGCTTGTCTACCCAGGAGTTTTACCGGTAGAATCCATAGGGTTGCCAATTTTCAGTGCAGAAAACTGAACACCAAAAACAGCCCACCCCTTCAAGATCTCTCCCTTACCCCACCTCAGGAGCTTTGCTACCTCTCCTGCCGCACCCCCTCCAGTCACCCTCTCCCAAACTTGGCTGAGGCCAGAAATGAGGGGTTCAGTGAGAACTCCAGGCTGAGGCAGTGGGTGTGAAAGAGCCAGGCTACAGCCAGAAATAAGGGTTCAAGATGCAAGAGGGGGACTCAGGGCTGAGGCAGGGCAATGGGCTGCAGGAAAGGGTGAATTGGAAAGTCCCCCCCACACACCCCAAAGAGAACAGTGACTAAGACACTTGCAAATCACTTATCAATTGTAAAAAGGAGGTGCCAAGAAAGTACCACCTTTTCAGAAATATTAACCCATCATCTAAAGGGCATACGTGATTTAGAAGCCAGTGTACATCTGTTACAACGGCACAGCTATGCCACCCTAACACAGATGCTTCCTATACCACTGGAAGGTGTTTATCCTGTCTGCAAAGTTAATCCTCCTCTCCGAAGAGCAGGAGCCTAGATTGATGGAAGATCTCTTCCATTGATACCTGATGTCTACACCAGGAATTAGAACAACTTAACTACAGTCCTCCAGGTGCGAAATTTTTCAGAGCCCTGAGTGATATAGTTAGCTCAATCTAACTTTTAAGCATAGACCAGGCCTAAGTTCCACTGACCATCAGTGATGCAACATGTTACGGGCCCAAGTCACTTAAAATGCTTCAAGAAATTTCAACTTACACTAGTAAAATGACACAGACCATGACAGCAGCTCAAATGTTTTATTGGTACATTGTTTGCCTATTGAGGGTCAAAGGCCATGTCTACACTAGCCCCAAACTTCGAAACGGCCATGTAAATGGCCATTTCGAAGTTTACTAATGAAGCGCTGAAATACATATTCAGCGCCTCATTAGCATGCAGGCGGCCACAGCACTTTGAAATTGACGCAGCTCGTCCCGACGGGGCTCCTTTTCGAAAGGACCCCACGTACTTCGAAGTCCCCTTATTCCTGTGAGCAGATGGGAATAAGGGGACTTCGAAGTAGGCAGGGTCCTTTCGAAAAGGAGCCCCGTCGGGACAAGCCGCGTCAATTTCGAAATGCTGCGGCTGCCCACATGCTAATGAGGCGCTGAATATGTATTTCAGTGCTTCATTAGTAAACTTCGAAATGGCCATTTACATGGCCGTTTCAAAGTTTGGGGCTAGTGTAGACATAGCCAAAGTGAGCTGCACGGATGGCCCTCCTGTGGTCAATGGGCTACTCAACCAAAGAACAGCAGCAGTGGATCAGACCCATGGTTCATCTAACCCAACATGCTCTCTTCTAACAGTGACAATTATTAGCTGCTTCAGAGGAAATGAACAGAACAAAGCAATTATAAAGTGATCCATCCCTTAGCATCCCAGTCCCAGCATCTGTCCAGCGTATGAGGTTGCAACCCTGACCATCTTGGCTAATAGCCATGAATTTTTTTTAAACCCAGTTATATTTTGGCCACTGCTACATCCTCCGGCAATGAGTGCTGCAGGCTGACCATGCAATGACTGAAGTGCTTTGTTATGTTATGCTACCTGTTTACTTTATCGACTAACCTCTTGTTCTTGAGTTACGTGAAGGGGTAACTAGCACTTCCATATATCTTTTCCCCACATCAGTTATGATTTTATATACTTCTGTTGTAGCCCTACAGAGTCAGCTCAACTGTCCTGCTCATAGTGGTTTTTTTTTTGCCCTCTTCTGTACTTCCCCTTCCCCACCCTCCACAGGGAAATCCTGCAAGTAACACCTAACCCCATAACTACGTGTCCTCTTAAGTGAGATAAGGAATCGTCCACAGGAATAGCCACACAAATAGCTCTTTAATCTATTCAAACTCTCAACAAAGAAAACAGTCAAGTAGCACTTTAAAGACTAGCAAAATAGTTTATTAGGTGAGCTTTCGTGGGACAGACCCACTTCTTCAGACCGAGCTGGCTTTTATATTCAAATTCAGCACATTAACACATGGTTTAAATCGTGATGGGAACTTTCTGAGTCACTATAGGGGCTCCTCTGCATACTTGGTTCAATCTAATACTTGACCTTCCCCCCCACCCCTCCACTCTCAGATTTGCTCACCTTGATTATCTTTTTCTGATTTGTCCTCCTTGCTTACTGGTTTTGGTTCTCTGTGTCTTAAATATTGAGTCTGTTCTGGTCTGAGGAAGTGGGTCTGTCCCACGGAAGCTCATCACCTAATAAATTATTTTGCTAGTCTTTATAGTTCTACTCGACCGCTTGTGTGTTTCGATAGTGTGTAGACTAGCACAGCTTCCTCTCTGTTACTACTTAACACAGAAAGAGGGCCCGTTCCAAACCAGACCAACTGGTTAGAGTGGTGAAGGGGGGAGGGGGAACAGGTCCCCACGAATGATGTCTTCATGTCTCTTACAACAAAGGCTGCTACAGTGGCTAAAGACCAAGAGTTATTTCTGAAGACAGATACTGCGGGCCAGTTTTAAGAGCGTTCTGGAGAAAAAGCAGCAGCAAAGGCAGATGCCAGCTTTGGAACAGCTCCGAAAGTATGAAGCACAACTTCCAACACCACACCTTACAGTCTGATGTCTGATTTTAGTAGCCAAACTGTTGGAACAAACTCGGTCAGTGATTAGGGAATGATAGACACAACAAAACCACCTCAGAGTTCGGGGAAGAAACCCAAAGGCACCCTCCTCAAAGAGGAGTATAAAATACACACCTGGCTTTGGTAAAATTAGAAGCATTTTGCAGGATTGGATCCCATGCAAGTTTATGAAGCAAAACGAGGCTGGGATTGTGTATTAAGGGTTCCCCAGACAGAAAATAATATTATGGTATTTTATTATGACAGTTCCTCCTCTTATACAGCTCTTCTAGTCAGTAGTTAATGTGCCGAATGGTTTAAACCGGGATGGGAACTTTCTGAGTCACTATAGGGGCTCCTCTGCATACTCGGCTCAATCTAATTCTTGACCTTCCCCCCCCCACCCCTCCACTCTGATTTGCTCACCTTGATCATTTTTTTCTGGATTTGTCCTCCTTGATTACTGTTTTTGGTTCTCTGCGCCTTAAATATTGAGTCTGTTCTGGTCTGGCTATGGTCTGAAGAAGTGGGTCTGTCCCACGAAAGCTCACCAATAAACTATTTTGCTAGTCTTTAAAATGCTACTTGACTGCTTTTTGTTTTGATAGTGTATAGACTAGCACAGCTCCCTCTCTGTTCCTTGAAAGGAAGGCTGCTTTATTACATAAGCAAGAGCACTGTCTTTCTAATTATTATGTATGAACAGATACACCATGCTGAAGGCCACAGTCTCATTAGACAGAACAGGAGTATATGATGGGCTATTTCATCTGTCAGCAGTTTCCAGCCTTGAGTACGGTTTCTTAACTTAATGTCTTTGAGACACATTCAATGCAATAAAATAAAGAGTACAAGATTTTCAGCCTAAGCAATCCATAGATCACAAACTATAAAAGACACATTTTTGGAAGCTAATAGGCATCTTTTGTTTCAGGTAGATTGGTATCTGTTTTGTTTTGCGAATGGATTGTATTTTTAAAGTGCCTTGTCAGGACACCTTTTAAGAGAGCTACAATGGAAAATGCCCCAATACAGGCATGGAAATGATTGCTGAACTTAATGTATTAACAGTTTGGGAAGGACTTTTTTTTTGAAAGCCTGAAACCTATAAAAGATTGAGAGTCACAGCGTAGTATTCACATTGCAACCAGCTACTGAGCTTAAAAATTAAATCTAGAGCTCAGACTTTTCTTCTGATTGAAGAGCTACTGCTAAAAATACCATCCTTGTGAACAAATGTTAAAGGAGGGCAGGTCAGATGAGTCCAAGAAGCTGCACATTAAAATTTAAATATGCTGCATTACAGAAATGCTGCAACAGAAGGTGAAAGAGTTTAAACCCATGTTACAGTATTTTAAGGCTGTCGATTTGCCTTAACATCAAAATTCACAAAATCTGCTGAGTACAAGACACTTTTTCAAATAAAGGCTTCCATTTCAGAAGACAAAAATATGAAGGCAAATTGAGATTATCCCAGCACTTAATACAGTCCCGGGTTTGTTTTGGTTTTGGGGGTGGGGGAGGGAGAGAGACAGGACCCATTCATTCTTAGAAATGGAAAGATGAAACCAGGCATCTACAATCTATTCACTTGTCATACAGTTACACTCAGCTTCAATATCTAGGCCAATGGCATTTGGCTTTTATTAGCGGAAAACTCACTTTGGGAGAGCTGAGCCAGTGAACCGAAACATATACAATAACTAGTGCAAAAAGTTCATTGCCAACTCCTAATTACCATCCCCTCCATTACAACAGCTAAGACCGAAGTGCTCATTTGCTTTACATGGCAACTGCTGTAAATTCGGCATTCTACTGTCAAAGGAGGTCTATCACACTGAGATATTTTGGGTTTGCTTACACAATAGTTTTTCAAAGCTTAATCTTTATTCATCTTCAGTGAAAACAGTTTGTTTGGAGTGAAGTATTTCCAACACACACACACAGCGCCCCCCCCCCCGCAACTGGAGAAGGGCACTCAGAAACAGCAGCATTGTTCTTACTGCATGGGAACCAGAGAGCGAAACTGAGGACTGAGTTAAGTGTTAGCTCCAGTTTCGATCATCTTGGGAAGGTTGTGGGGTGGCCTCGGGGTGTGCAGCCTGAACTAGCAAATCACACCTGTAGTTTTAAGAACCCTGTGGGATTTTAATCATTTCAGGTGTGGTCAGCAACACAGGGAAAGGGTTCTTGTGTGTTCTGTGTCCCTTTAGAAAGTGAACACAATAGTGTTCAGCTCAATGTCACAGCAAACCATATTTAAGCATTAGGAAAATACACCCAGGGCTTTCAAGAGAGCCACAAAACATTCCCTCCTCACTGTCTGGAGAGCAGTGCTACCCTCAGTAAAACTGGAAACTGAACACAGCCACCAGTAACTGATTAGATGAGGTTTCCTACAAGACATGGGGCTATTTGTTTGCTTCAAAACATGGTGACATATTAATCTTTGTCTTCTTCCATCATGAAGAACCTCAGGGACCCAGTCCCTCCCCTGCCCCCAGTTAAGTCACGGATCAGGACCAGGCTGTAAGAAGCAGCTGAGGTTAGTGCCAGAATCCCTGCTCACAGGGTCCTCAGCTCAGTCTCCACGTGTCATGCAGCCTTTGGTTGGAGGCCTGCTGTGGCCATCCAGGACTGAAACATTGCTAAGCACCTGACCCCTAGGAACTGACGGGAAAGTCCATCACAGGCGTGCACACACACACGCGCACACACACCTTTGGGAATGGCTTTCAGTCATGGCTAGAGAGACTGGTAATATGTGGGGCGGGGGGCACATCAGAGGTGTCCTATGGAGCAGGGGAAGGTATGTGGGTGGAAGTAGAGGCATACAGGGGAAGCGGGGGGAGGGGGGTAGCTCCCATAGAGAGAACTACCAAGGAAAGAAGCAGCTGCCCCATAACAGTCCCATGGGGAAGGAGGTCCCCAGAGGGGGAAGCCCCTACAGAGGAAGCCTGAGTCCCCAGGGGCGGCGTCCTTCCACGGACAGCTATTAGAGGAAGGCAGCTCCCTACAGGGACAGCCACACTCCCCGCAAAAGGGAATCCCCATACAGGGCAGCATCGCCCTAGGGAGCCAGCAGGTCCCTAGGAGACAGGGAGGCTCCCAGAACGGTGAAGCCCCGAGAGAAGCCACAGTTACGAGAGAGATTCCACAGGGGCCATGGGGGGGGAAGGTCCCGTCAGCAGCGCCCCACAGGCGCCAGTTATGGGGGGAAAACGCAACCTATGGGGCAAGGCAGGAGCCGGAACTCCGACAGGAGTCCGAGCTAGGGGGGAAAGGCAGCGCCCCATAGGGGCAGGGCGCTCGCACTCACCGTGCCCAGACCGCTCCCTGCCGCCAGAGCTCCTCACCTCCGCGCCCCACTGCAACCTGTTACCTTCGCCCAAGCCCCGCCCCCGGGCCCTGCCATTGGCCCGGGCTCCGGACAGTCCCGCCCCTTCCCCCCCCACCGCGGTCAGAAAGCCCCGCCCCCTTGGCCCGCGGCCAGCCGAGTGGGCGGGAGCGGGCTGGAGAGGTCAGGTGACTCTCGGCGGCAGGAGGGGCTCGCCGCCATGTTGGCGGGGGTGGCGCTCCACGGAGCTATTTGCAACAAGCCCCGCCCCCTCCCCCCACTTCCTGGTTCTTCTCCCGAGCTAGAGCCCCTCGGGCCTGGGCGGTCCCCACCCTGTGTGACCCCCTCGTGTTCCCTCCTGACCTGGGCAGCCCCCCCCCTTGTGGTGCCCTATTGTTCCCTGCTGGCCTGTCCCCCCCCCCACCCCGTGTGCCCCCCTAGAGCCCCGCTAGCCTGAGCAGCAGCTTCCAACCTGTTCTGTTCCCCTGCAGCCTGGACAGCTCCCCTCTGCCTCCCCCGCCCAACGTCCCTCACAGCCTGATCAGCCCCCTGCAGTGTGGCTGTCCCATCCCCGCCGTTTTCCCTTCCCCAGTGCCCCTCCTGGCCTGGGCAGCTCCTCCCACCCCTCTGCACTCCCTTCCCCAGTGCCCTCTCCAGGTCCAGGGCTGGCTGCACACCCGAGGGCCCCCCGCCTCAGGGGAGCACAAAGTGGGGGCCAGCCCACTTTTTTTTCAGCGGGGAGCTCGAAATGTTGCAAGGGGAATGCAGCAGGATGGGCTCATGGGTCTCAGGTTCATCCCTCTTACTAAAAGTGCTGAAAGCAGTTACTGTTTCGATGTCTGTGCATTCGCATTTCTGTGCCAGTGAATAAAGTTTTTGCATTCTACAGACTTACTTTCTTACACACATTGAAAGTTCCCGCCCCCCATGAACATAACCAAGATTTGTTTGGATTCCATCAGGCTGGGGGTGGAAGGGCCTGCTAATGGCAGGGATAAAAAGTGGGACCTGACATACATTTGCTCACTCCTGCTCTACATTAGAGACCTAGGGAGGGTGGTGCCCCCTCTCTTCCTTCACTTCAGATCTAGGTCAAGGCATTTCCCTTCATCGCTCGCTCTGGTGTTCCATGTGGAGGCCTGGCCAGTTTTCCCCTGTTTCTCTTCTGTTCCTTGGTATGGAAAATTCCTCCCACCTTCCTGAAACACTCTCCCTGGTGTCTCCCAGACAGGCTGGGAGGAAGAGCAGCTCTCCCAGTGCCCTTCCTACATACTCCACCCCCAACATTTTTTAACACAGGCCCTGGGTGTTCCCACATCTCTTCCCATATCTGTCTCTTGCCTCCTCTCTCTTTCCCTTTCTGTCTCCCTTCTCCAGCTGCCCGTCTCTTTCCACAGCTCAGGTGATCTCTTTGTGGGTATTTCCATTTCCTAAGGTGCCCAATGCACTTTTGGTGCTGTGCAAAATATAATGCCCCTTCCCCTCCCCCTGCCTCCTCCCCACTAGTTCTCACTGTGACTGAAAGCAGCTGGGCTAAATGAATCTCTCTGCCCTGATTTCCTAGCTTAGTGTACAGACTTCCAGCTCCTCAAGCTTTTGAAAGAGTGCGTTCACACACAAAAAAGTGCATCAGAAAAGAGATCTGCTCTTTCGAAAAAGAGCATCAACACAGACCCTGCTCTTTCAAAAGAACAGGCTAGGGATTGAAAAATCTGGCCCCAGGAAGACTGCTCTTTTGAAAAAAAGGGCCTGTGGTGCGTCTACTCACATTTTCTTTCCAAAGAAACTTTCGAAAGGGGGCGCTTTTCTTGGAACAGGAAAGGAAGAGTGATTTCGGAAGGAGCACCGCAGTCTTTTGACTTACTTTTGAAAGAACGCTTTTTGGGTGTAGACACTCCACGAGATCTTTCAAAAGAGCCCCCTTCTTCTGAAAGAACTTGAGAGTGTAGATGCAGACACAGGGTGCAAGTATGAACATAACATACAAATACTGAAAATCAGGGATAACACTGAAAGCTTCCAGCCTGTGTTATACAGGAGGCCAGATGAGTTTGAATGGACCTTTCTGGCCTCAGAATCTAGGGGTAAGGTCTACAATGTACAACAAATTTACAGCTGTGCTGCTGTGAGATCACTGGTGTAGCTGTGTTATCTGGACAGGAGAAAATTCTCCTATCAACACAAGGTAATACCGAGAGGCACTGAGACCTCATCTGGGGTGAGTGAAGTCTCTGCTCTACAGCCTCGGCTGAGAGCAGAGACTTCACTCACCCCAGATGAGGTCTCAGTGCCTCTGGGTACTACAATAATAAAACCAGGTCAATGAATTGTGCACGTGAGCACTCATGTTGGCAAAAATTATGTTGCTTAGAGGGTGTTTTTCCCTCACACCCCTGAGCTACAAAAGTTTTGAAGAAAGTGACCAGAAGGGTCTGCTGTTTAGTCTGGTTTTGTACCTATACGCAGTACTTGGAACTCTTGTGATTTTTGTTTAATCACAAGTAACACTGTATTTGGAGTAAAACATAAAAGCAGTCTTTAAAGTGATCCAGGACTATCAAAATAATGTATTAAGTGATGAGCTTCGGTGGGGTAGACCCACTTCTTCAGATCTGGAATAATGCTAAAAATGAACAGACATGATAAATATATAACACAGCCAGCCAGTTCATTTTCAGCACTATTCCAGTTCTAAAGAAGTGGGTCTGCCCCACAAAAGCTCATCACCTGATAAATTATTTTGTTAGTCTTTAAAGTGATACAGGATTGTGATTTTTGTTTTTAGCGCCTGATTCATAATTTTAGACATTTGGCCATGCTGAATCAAAGCAGCGTCAAGGACACTTGTGCAGTATTTACTGCTTCCTGCGCTGACCATTCTCCCACCAAAGTGCTGAGGCATTCGCCTGGCCCCATTCAAGGTAAGAAATAATATAATAGATCTGAAGATTTCCAACTGCTTTGCACATATTCATTTACAACAGTGCTAACACAGTAATGATCATCCCTAGCTCTCACTGAGTGTTTTTTTGTCAGGAGATCTCAAGGCATTTTAATCAGCTCTTATACAGATCTTGAATCATTTATTGTCACATTAAGTTAGGTGAAGGAAACAGGGGCTTCTTGCCCTAAGTCTTGGAATGAGACTATAGAATCCAGATTTCCTGACTCCAACTATCTAAGCTAAGTTCTACACCACATACTTTGAAGACTGGTAAATAATATTCCTTTGCCACTTAAAACACAGTTTTTGTAAGCTGTCAGTCATGAAGGAACCAAGTAATAGTGCATAGCCCCTGTGAGAAGGCTAAAATTCCTAATTATGGAAAAGGTGCGTCTGTATCAAAACACGGTAAATTCAGGTATCTAGGGTTACCATATGTGAACATTCAGAAGAGAGGACACCTGGAGAGGGAGTGTATCTGTATCAGTGTCTACCAACTCACGTTATATTAATGTGTAATAGTATATATTATACATTAATACAACATGAGTTGGTAGATACTGATACAGATACATTCCCTTTCAGGGATGTATTCTTTTCTGAAAGGTTAAATATAGTAACCTTAGGTATCACCGAGACAGAACATTAGTCATGTTTCTCGGAGATTAGTCATGTTGCTCCTGCTGTGATGACTATGTTGTAAGAACAATACAGAATAGATCAGTTGTTGGCACAAAGGGTTAGGAGCAGGTCTGTGAAGTTTACCAGGAGGAAACATTATCCCTGGCAATTCACAGGGATAGCAAAACTTCAGATGAATGAGAATGGAAACAAATCCTTGGAGAATGTGCTGAGGGCACAGCTAACAGTGCTTTCAGTTCACAGATGAGTGCTAAGGGAGCTCAGCATCCTCACAGCATCAGGCCAAAGAGGACTTTGCCTTTCTCCCAAGCACTTCTATTCATCTTAGTGAATTGTTTCTAAAGCCATGTCTACGCTGCAACTTTCTCACTCGGGGGTATGAACCCCTCTTCTCTGCCAGCACAACAAATTAAAGAGTTGTAAAGCACCGTGTAAACAGACTCCCTCCCAGTGCTGTTAGCTACTCCCCTCGCTTAGCTGGTTTACATAGAGCACTGTGGGAGGAGGGGAAGGTATGCAGTGGAGGAAGGGGATGAGGGGGAATGTCAAATGGACATGAGCAAGCACTCAAAGGAGGAGGTCCGACTGTGGACATTAAAATATGAGTTGTGTGCTTGTATTTGTAGAACAAAAAAACATTAATTATAATATAGTGCTTTTATCCAAAATGCTGTACAATAGTTAGTGAATGGTACAAATAACATTTGGAAAGATCAGTAAACGGTCTGCCAAGACACTCTGCTATTTTCCAGTGATCTCCTCCCCATTCCACCCCTTACCAGAGAAGTTTGAGAACCACAGCCTTAGAAACATAGCTGGTGTCTTTGTACCTGAAGCAACCAACTGTGAAGGGATTAAAATAACAACAGGTGACTTTGAAACTTAGCTGAAGTCTATAGAGAGTCAGAGAGCGACAGAGATCTGGAAGCAGAAGGGTGAGGTTTTAATTGGATGCTTGGCTACAGTATCGCATGGTAAGTAAGCTGCAAACAAAAGGCAGATAAACAAATGCAAATTGGTAGAGAAGGTACAGCAGACAGAATGCATCTGCCAGTACAGATGACTTTAGGTGCCACACCCTTCCCCCAAAAACACAGCTTCCTGTTCCAAAGGTTGTCTCTCTGCCCAGCAGAAGCTGGTCCAATAAACACTGTAAGCTCACAGTGCACACCTTGTCTAATATAATGGGACTAATACGGCTACAACCACACTTGCCAAGAAGTTCATTCGGGCAGAGGGCAGGTAGTTCTGTGTTGTTATCATCATGAACGTACCATGTAATTAAAATCACTCTTTGCTGGTTTGCTGAAGATTTTCTTTGGAAAGATTTGTTTCTAAGAAGGGTGTTTTTTTTCAAAAATCAAAAGCAATATTAGAAATCCCACATCGGGAGGAGAGTGAATCTGTCATAATAATAAAGTGATCAGTGCCTACAAAGGGGTTATTGGTTTATGGGGATATCAGTTAGGCCTTGTCAACACTAAAAAATTAAATCAACTTCACTGTTACTCTGGGGGGTTAAAAATCCTCACTGAGCGGTGTACTTAATCTGACCCTTGTGTAGACAGCACTCTGTTGACCTAGCTGCTGTCTCAAAGTGACATGAATAACCAATGCTAAAGGGAGCACTCCTTTAGGTACAAGTATTGCTTATGGTTCTGTGCTACAGCTGCAGCTTTGCCACTGTAGCTTTTCAAGCATAGATAAATGACAAGCCCTTAATGAAAGAACCTCTTTAAGTGACTTGCACTCACCTGGGGATTTTGGACTTTCATCTGGACCCCTGTCATGCTTCAAACGCTATTGCTGATAAACAGAGTCAATATTATTATCATGTGATATATGAATATTTTGAAATGTTTCCTTAACAATGCACTGCTCCATTTCTTTTATGTGCTAAAGTCAACATGTGCAGGTATTTTACAACTATTTTAATTGATGAAAAAAGTAACTGTTCCACTCATTTAAAATATAGGTCTTTTACCTATGGCACAGGGGTACCACATGTACAATTAGAACAGTTTACTAGAGAGTGACCAAAAAGTCCGTCATCTCCCAACATGGTTATATTTTGCTACTCAATCAGTTACAAAAAGAGTTTTACCACTTTTTATTATTTTGAGAAGGAAAAAATCCCCTTGATTGACCAGTCCATCGGTTCTCACAGAGCGCTGATCATCACAACACGTCATAGATGTTGTTCTAGCCAGTCTCTCAGCCACCTGTTGCCCAGCTGTCAATGGCAGGGAAGAAATCCATAGGTTTTGCAACTACCGCAATGCTGCATGGAAGTTCACATAGAGTGAATATAGAACTCTGATGTATTGCTCCTGAGATAGGATAATAATATCTAGTTCTTATTCAGATATACATAACAACAACAACAGACCTGGGTTGTCAGTAGAAGGGATTAAACCTGGGACCAGTGGGATTAAAGCCATTTGCTCTACCATATGAGCTAATGGCCAGCTTGTTCCCTGCTAAGGCCGTAGAACAGAGACTTCACTCTGCCTAGTACATAGTCTCGGTACCTCTAGGACTACATATCTATTTTAGGAAGTACATCTGTCTTTCTGTCTGTCTGTGCTGCGTTTCTTCAAGAACTCCTCTTAAACCATAAGAGCTACAACCATGAAATTTGGTATGCAGCTTCCTCTTACCCTAACTTAAACCAAGGTCAGGGTTCAGATGTGCCTGGACAGGGGGGACGTGCCTGAAATCCCCTGGTTTTCCAGACTATGGAAAGGGAGGGGCACTGAGAGGAGGGATGGCATATTTCAACCTCACCACTGGGGGCAGTGAGCACAGGGAACAGCGAGTCTGCAGAGTGGCCACTGGGGGCAGCCACAGCAAGAAAACAGTGGCCATGTGGAGAGTCTGCCTACCTCCCCAGCACCCCACTGGGGAGCCCTGCTGCTCCCCCCACAGCTCCTCCCCCCAATTGCTGGGGCCAGGAAACCCAGCCCTGCCCCACCCAGCTGACAGTGGGGCTGGGGACAGTGGTGCAGCCTGTCTCCCCCTGAGCACACACCTGGCTGCTCTGGCCATGGTCTTGGCCTACTCCCCTGCCCACAGCTCACGGAGGAGCCAGGCTCAGTTTTGCAGCCCAGTCCCAGCGCCTGTGCACCCCATCCTTGGAACTGGCGCTGGGAGCCACAGCCCAAACTACCTCCCTTCTAGGACAAGTGGAGGTGGTCGAGCGCCGCAGCCGGAACTGACTGACTGTTACCAGCTTAGTGCATGCTGAGAAGATGCAGTGCTAGGCCAATGCATCTCCCTTTGGCTCAGTTACAAATGAGGGAAACACTAAGTCCCGGCCCATGCAACCACTTAGGTCAGCAAATCTTCTGTCACTGGGTGTAAAAACACTCCCTTGAACAGCACACCGTCAACACCTCCATGTAAGACAAATGTCACGTGAATTGGGCAGGGGAGCTGGGAAGATCCCTGGAATTCCCCTGGCTGGGGGAAGCAGGCAGCTGGAGGGTGTACTCCAGGTTCCCCTGTGGGCAGGCAGGGGCTGGGTTAGGGGCAAGGCACCTCCTGCCCCAGCCGTTGGCCATGCAGAGCAGCCATGGCAAACCTGCTGCCCCCACAGCCACAGCACAGTGTGGCCCTGGGCAGCTCCAGCCATGCCCGCCCCTTGTCACTCCCAGAATTGCAGTGCCAGGCAGTCGCAAGGCAGGAGTTGCCTCCTAAGGAGCCCCTGAGCCGGCCAGCAGCGTGGGGCTAGGCGGCGAGGCAGGGTACAAGAAAGTAGAGTCCCCCCGAGCTTGACTCGCGTTAATATAATATAGTACACGCAAAGCGGGAGTCTATTGTACATTTGGCTCCCGTATGTCGCAGCGTGCACAGCGCCTTGTTGGCAGGAGAGCTTCCCCAGCCAACAGTGCTGCCTGTGCTTGTGGAGGAGGTGTTCTCATAGCGGCAGGAAAGCTCTCTCTTGTTTAGCAGCTACACAAGCAATGTTACCGGGGCCAAGCTGTACCCATGCAGCTATGCCGCTGTAAGCTCTCTGGCAGTGGCACAATTTGAGAGGTCCCGCTGCAGGGCAGACAAGGAGAGGTGGAAAAGAAGAAAAGAGCAGCAAATCTACCCCACAACCTTCCCACAGCTACCAGTGCCTGCCCCTTCTGTGATAAGAGCTGCAGCTCCAGAACTGGGCTCAAGGGACTCACAAATAAGAGGGTGACAGGAAGACGTCCGACTCGTTATCAAGTGACCGCCGAGAGAGTGTAGAAATGGCCTAAATCAATAGCGATGTTGTCCCAGATATTAAGGCACCGGGGAGTAACGAACTGAGGAGGGCCTACAATTCCTATTCTTTGACTCTCAGCACAGACTCCTGTTACAGGGAGTGGAAGCAGGATTGGGCCCAGAGTGACGACATGGAATGTCGGTGGCGGAACCCAGTATCGAGAGTCAGGTCTCAAGACTTCTAGGCTTCATCTGCCAATCTGCCCTCCCTCCTGACAGCTCCTTTGTAGAACACGCAGCCGGGTGCACAGTTTGCCATGCATTTCTTCCACCCACCATTGTACTGCCGTGGCAGCCCATCGTGAACAGGAATGAGTTGTAAGTTGGCACTGGGGTCATTCAAGGGAGCTGAGTCTTTTTGTCAGCCAGGGAAATTATTTTCACTGTGTGATTTCAGGCAGACTTGTCATTCACTGAACGCACTGTCGCCAAAATTGTTTTCTCGCTGAGTAATCAGCAGCTCGTTAGCTTTAATCATATCACTCTGCTGTCACTTCCTTTTCTGTTTGTGTAGATGGCAGAACAAAGCCTCACAGTGAGGAGTGGATGGGGCACCCAAGAAGAGGATGTCATTCTGAATTGCTGGCTGTTTGTACATTGCACTGACTAACCTTTAATTGGCTGTTGAGTGGTTTAAAAAAGAAGTCCCAAAAGGGGAGGCAGAAAGACAGCAGGGTTTGAGTTGCATTGTCAAAAGTCAAGAGGAGAAGGTGGTGCAGTGTGCTGTGTCTCAGATGAATTGGGACTAAGGCCTTGAATGCCTATGAGATTTCTGTCATCATGGCCATTCAACAGTGTAACTTTTCTAGTGCAAATTCCTAGTGTACATAGGGGCCAACAGGGGTAACTTAAACTTACTTAGTGACACTGCCCTGGGTCCCGGCCAGCTCTTTAGATAGCTCAGCCAGCTCTTGCCAGAACTGCATACCAGGGCGCACCCACTTATGTTCACTTCGGAGTACAAAACCAGAAGGGCAGAGACAACTCAACTCCAGGGGCCACTGGTATCATTACAATTTATCTGTGCCAGAAACCCAGGTGAATTGCACCAGTGTGAAGATCAGCTATGCCTGTCTAGTGTCTACATAAAATTTAGACCCATGCAGCTCTAAGAGTGGCTGTACCTAGGACACTAAGATTTAAATACAGCTCTCAACTCACTAGTCTGATCTAAGATTTTTAATAGAATTAGATTGGCCAGGAAGGATACTGCACTGAGATACAGTGACATGATGGATGGCCTGGGGTTTTCACTCCAGGCTGTCACACCAGCATGCACTCATAAGTGGGGAACTGGTTCTGCTATTGAGGGGGATTTTCCTGGCTTCCACACTACCCTGGTGAAATGGGCTAGTGCAGGGGTCTGCGACCAAAATAGCAAGAAAAGCCATGTTTTCAAATTCAATTACAAAATCAGTACGTCAAGAGCTGCAATGCACATGAATATGACAGTCCTTAATAAATAACGTCAGACTGTACTTTTTGTAACCCCTATTTTAAGAAGAGCGCACACAGTGATCTGTACCAGTTAGAAAGTTTAAGCTACTTTCAACCCTGCATTGGAGAGCAAACGGGGACAAGTAAAATGCTGAGCCTGGGAATAGGCTCTTAAGCAGGAAGGAGCAACGTTCACTTCATCGCCTCCACACTGCCCCCCCTTCCCAGACTCTACTCCCTTTGGCCCCCAGACCCACCCCCATCTCCTGGCTTTACCCGCCTCAGCCCCCAAATCCACCCCCTGCACCCAAGCTTTACCCCCATCCTGCAAACTCACCCCCACATCCGCAGGCTCAACCCCTCTCAGCCTCAACCGCCCCCATCCCAAAGCTTAACCTCTCTGAGCCTCAAACCTGCTCCCGAACTAACCCATGACTGCCACTAGCTTTATTTACTGTCAGCACGTCAGATGTAGTGGCACGGCCAGACAGCAGGCAGAACATGGCAGGGAGTGAAAGCCTCTAACCCCAGGTCCTGCTGCAGCCAGCAAGGTGGGGGAACCCTCTCTGAGTAGGAAAGGGTCACAGTGCACGGGGGAGGGGGGGTGTAGCTGGTTCCCTGGGGCTGTGTAGAGGGAACCCGTGCAGAGTACAAGGCAGAGGGAACCCGTGAAGCCAGCTTGAAAACAGCCCCGTGCCTGAGTTACAGCTGGGAAGGGGCACAATGAAGCTGGCTCCAGCCCTTCCAGCACAGCCAAGAGGGACAGGAGTGCTCGGATGGCGAGGAGCCTACATCAGGTGGCCATGTGTGCCCAGCAGATGGAAGGCTGGTGGAGGTGTTCTGTTAGCAGGGGTGAGTCGAGCCACGTCCACCAGAGGGTTGTGGATGCTTGGGTCGCAGGGTGAGCGAGGTGCTCTCTGTGGCTCCCTGCCCTGCAGCCGCTGAAATAATGCAACTAAATTCAGTTGGTTTAACCGTGGGATCCCTCCCACTGCCCTGCTGGATGTTAAACCAATTCAATTTACTTCTGTTTCAGCGGCAGCAGGGCAGGCAGTTGCAAGAGGAGTCAGCAGCAGCAGTGTCCAGAGCTGCAAATTACTCCTTAAAGAGCCACATGCGGCTTCGGAGCCACAGGTTGCCAACTCTTGGACTAGCAAAAGGATCTGAATCCCTGCTCTCCCTTCTCTTACCCAGAGGCCTCCCTGACCCTGAGGGTTCCCCTTGCACTCTCCTGTGTGTCAGAATCTGTGAAACTCCAACAAGGCTGGGACCAGAATTCCTGGGGTCTCAAACCCCAACCTTGTTATGGTCACCTAAGGCAGAGGCTATGGCATCCCCACTCCAGGGGCCTCTCTTCCCATGGAACACTTCCCTGGCCCACTGATGATTACATAGAGTTCAGTGCAAATGCAATTTATTAAACAAGATCATTTAAAAAAAAGGATAGGGAAAAATGGAAAAAGTTAAAAGAGAAAACACATTGCTCAGCTGTATGATGCAGTGACTCCACAGCATCTCCAGAATATCAAGACAGGTCAGTCTGTTCCTTGCAGGTCCCAGGCCTCCTTCTCAGGTCCCAGCTGTGCTGCATGGATGCTCTCCCCAGCATCAGCCCCTTCCCAGTCTGGCCTGCAAGGCCTCTTGGCTGGTGTAGTCCCTCTGCACTGGGCTTGTACCCAGGGTCTTACCTGCTGCTCACTGCACCCAGCTCCAGCATGGTACAGCCCCAGCTCCACTCTCAGCTGATCTGTCTCCAGCTCCTGGGCTGCTTTGCTGGCCCCTCTCTCTCTGTGGGTACAAGCTCAGTCCCAGCATGGCTCTGCTGCAGGGCTGTGCCTCTCTGTCTCTCTCTGTCTGGATTAGCTCTGCTCTCAGCTCAGCTCAGCTCAGCTCAGACACACGTTCTCTCCTTAGTTCGGCCCCACTCTGATCCAGACAGATCCAGCTCACATAAAGGACAGGACACCCCTGGCTTCCTGACTCCCTCATTAACCTTTCTGCCGGGTCAATCAGGCTGTCCTGGAGCCTTAGTCTCTTCCTATTGCTCCTGGGCATTGTCAATCACAGGGCACTGATTTCTCATAGACCCTCCCACAAGCTAAATATGAGTCAACAGTGTGATGCACTTGCAAAAAAAGCGAACGTGATTCTGGGATGCATTAACAGGAGTGTTGAGAGCAAGACACAAGAAATCGTTCTTCTGCTCTAGTCTGTGCTGATTAGGCCTCAATTGGAATATTGTGTCCTGTTCCGGGCACCTCATTTCAAGAAAGATTTGGAGAAATTGGAGAAAGTCCAGAGAAGAGCAACAAGAATGATTAAAGGTCTAGAGACCATAAGGTGTAAGGGAAGACTGAAAGAACTGGGCTTGTTTAGTTTAGAAAAGAGAAGACTTAGAGGGGACATGGTCGTGGTTTTCAAGTACCTAAAAGAGGGTTACAAGGAGAAGGGAGAAAAATTGTTCTCTTGGCCTCTGCGGATAGGAGAAGGAGCAATGGGCTTGAACTGCAGCAAGGGAGATTCAGGTTGGACATTAGGAAAAACTTCCTGTCAGGGTGGTTAAACATTGGAATAAATTGCCTAGGTAGATTGTGGAATCTCCATCACTGGAGATATATAAGAACAGGTTAGACAGACATCTATCGGGGATGATCTAGACCGTGCTTGGTTTTGCTGTGAGGGCAGGAAACTGGACTCGGCGACCTTTCAAGGTCCCTTCCCGTCTAGTGTTCTATGATTCTTTTTCTTTTATGCTGGGGCTGGCCAATAAAAATAAATACATAAATAAATAAAAACACTAAATTTTAGAAGGGAGCTAACTGTCCCCTGACACACTGATTTATAATATATAATAGCCTCCTAAAACTAGAAGGGACATTGGCAGGTCATCTAGTCAAGTCCCCTGCCCTCTTGGCAGGACCAAGCACCATCCCTGACATCTATTTGCCCCAATCTCTAAATGGCCTCCTCAAAGATTGAGCTCATAACCTCAGGTTGAGCAGACCAATGCTCAAACTGCAGGAGCCTCATAATATTCTGCCTGGTAGAAGCAAGCCTTGCAATGCACCATGTTGAGATTGTGCTGAGAAGGTTTGAAACCCTGAATGTGCAATGGCCAATTCTTCAAATAACACAGTACCCTACTTATGATGTGGGCACTGGGAGCGAGACTTGGACCCTGTATGCCCGCCAGGAAAAGAGGCTGAACGTCTTCCACTTGCGCTGCCTCAGGCGCATCCTTGGAATATCATGGAAGGACAGAATGACCAACACCGCCATCTTTGAGCAAGCTGGAATCCCAACCATGCACACCCTCCTCAGGCAGCGTCGGCTCCGCTGGCTTGGCCACATCCACAGGATGAATGATGGAAGGATTCCTAAAGACATCCTGTATGGTGAGCTAGGCTCTGGCAAAAGACCTCCCGGATGCCCCCAGTTGCGCTACAAAGATGTCTGCAAGAGAGACCTCAGAGAGGTAGACATCGAGCTGGACAACTGGGAAGAACTAGCAGACGACCGCAGCAGATGGAGGCAGCGGTTACACAAGAGCCTTCAGAAGGGCGAGATGAGGATCAGACAGCTAGCAGAGGAGAAGCGAGTGCACAGAAAGCACACTAAGGACTTGCCAGACAACCACATCTGCAAGAGATGCACCAAGGACTGTCACTCTCGTGTGGTTCTTCACAGTCACAGTAGACGCTGTAAATGAAGCCCTCAACTGAAACTATAAAGGGCGCGATCCCTAGTCTATGCAGACTGAAGGATGCCTACCTATTGGGATCCTATTCAGAGACAGGGAACTTTGTGCAGGGGAGGTCTGGGCTGCTAACTATCCACAGGGCCAGTCCCAGGACGGGCAAATGTTCCCACTATGAGGGCCAACGAGGGAATAGCTAATAGCCTTTCCCCTCTTGGGGTGCTGTCAGTAGGCTTCAGAGTTAACAGCCCATGGCAGTCAATGAGGGCAGGGCCCAGAACTAAGAGCCACCTCCTCAGGGCCGCTTTACTCTTATCAGCGCTTCCCTACAGCTACAGGAGCATCTGGGAACGAGGCTTCTCCCCCACGCCACACCCAAAATGACGCCTCATGGGCCTCGCCCTCCGCCCGCGGAGCCACGCTCAAGATGGCGGCACCATGCGTACGGCGCCTGGGAGGGGCCAGTGACTGCTGCGCCTGCGTAGCGCGCAGACGCCGTTAGCCTGCGCCTGAGTGACTAAGATGGAAGCCGGGGGGATGCGGGTGCCGCTGCCGTTTTGGGCCGGGGGCCCGGCGCCGGGGGAACTGTACAGGCCGCCCTGCCCCAGCGCGGCCGGGCCGGGTCCGGAGCTCCAGGCCGGGGGCGGGGGCCCCATGACGCGCACACTGTGAGCGACCGGTGGCTGCTTTCGGTTTGGGCCTCGGCCTCATGGGGGGCGGGACTTGGAGAGGCTGCGGAGGGAAGCCGGGGGGCAGCAGGGGCGGGGCTTGGGGTGGGGGAGAGGGGAGTCGGGAGCAGCAGGGGCGGGGCTTGGGTGGGGGAGGGGAGTCGGGGGGGGTAGCAGGGGCGGGGCTTGGGGTGAAGGGGGAAGGAAAGCCGGGGGGCAGCAGGGGCGGGGCTTGGGTTCGGGGAGGGGAGTCGGGGGGTAGCGGGGGTGGGGCTTTGGTGGGGCTGGGAGTGGCAGAGGAAGGGGGCTGGTGAGGGGAGTGTAGGAGCTCTGAATTCAGCAGGGGAGAGGGTCTCAGAGTGGGGTGCACATGGGGTGGTGTAGGGAAGGGTGTAGTAGAGGTTGGGGAGAACAAGGGATGGGAAGCTAGGTTGGGTGGGTGGACAGGCTGTGGACTGGGTTGTGGGGAAGGAGAGAACAAGGGCTTGGGAACAGACTGGAGTGGGCAGACTTGGACATTTTATGGGGCGGGAGGTTGCGGAGCCTGATGGTGGCTGGGTGAACCCATAGGGTCACATGGGTGGGGGAAGAGGGAGTGCTTGGGGCAGGGATGGCTGGAAGCCTGGAGGGTCCTGTTGAATTGCTTTTTTGCTGCTCAGGAAGGGAAAGTTGTGGGTGTTCTAGGGTTAGGACCGGCTCCCTTGGGGTCACTGGAGCCTGGTGCTGCTGTAGTTGCTATTGTAGGTGTTTGTGTTGCCCATTGTGCTTTATGACCCATTGGTCTGCAGGTAATCAGCAAGGCCTGCCAAGGAAAGGTGCTGCTGTTGGGTTCGTTTGGAGTAGAATCATAGTCTGTAGCTGAGAGTCAGGCTCAGGAGAGGATTAAGAGCTACTGTAAGGTGGATAACACTGGAGATGAGTAAAGCTGCTGTTGGTTGTCCAACCCAAAGATGGTTCTGCTTGTGTCTCCAGGAATCCCATGGTGACGGGCACCTCTGTGCTGGGTGTGAAGTTTGATGGCGGTGTGGTCATTGCTGCAGACATGCTGGGCTCCTATGGCTCTCTGGCCCGGTTTCGTAACATTTCCAGGATCATGAAAGTGAATGATAACACTGTGCTTGGGGCATCTGGGGACTATGCTGATTTCCAGTACCTTAAGCAGGTCATTGACCAGATGGTGTAAGTATTTCTTCTCTGTTAACCCACTGGTGTATACCTTTCCCCTATCAATTAGAGGGAGCCCCATTTCCCAGGCAGGCAGGCTTGCATCCTTGTGACTATGTTGTGGATTTAGACTCTGCTCTTCTCAACTTTATTGTAGCAAAGAACAGAATGATATGACACGGAGATGAATGTAGCATACTGGGGAATAATCAACACAGATTTTGTAAAGGGAAATGAAGCCTCTTACGGCTCTTGGGCCTGGCTTTGTAATGTTTCCAGGATCATGAAAGTGAATGATAACACTGTGTGCTTGGGGCCCCTCAGAAAAGTAGATGATGGGTCAGCAAAAAGGCAAATAAAATTCAGTGTTGATAATGCAAAGTAATGCACATTTTAAAACAATATCAAGTATACCTACCCAATGATGAGGTCTAAATGAACTGTTACCAATCAAGAAAGAGATCTTGCTGTCCTTCCAGATAGTCCTTTCAGTGTGCCGCAGCCAGGACCCTCCTTAGGGAGACGCAGGGTCCAGGACACACTGCTCTGCCACAGGCCCTTCTGCTATATCCCCACCTTGCCTCTTTGTGTCCCACCCCCGGTTATCCCTTGGCTGTGCTGGGCCCCTTGAGGCCCCCACAAAGCATGGAGCCTGTCGCCATTGCCCTGAACCATCATATGGATGGGATGGCTCTGGCAGCAGCAGTTGAACTAACACTGTTGGCAGTTGTTAGGAATGGGATTGATAAGACAGGAAATATCAAAATGCCACAGTATAAAATGTTCAACCCGCCGGTACACTCAAACCTTGAGTACTGGGTGCAGCTCTGGTCATCCTGTCTCAAAAAAAAAAATAGACTTGGCAAAAGTACAGAGAAGGGCAACAAAAATAATGAGGTGTATAAACAACAAGAAGCCCTGTGGCACCTTATAGACTAACATTTTTTAGCATAAGCTGTCATGAGCAAAGACACACTTTGTCACATTAGGTGTGTGGAATAGCTTGCATAGGAAGAGATATTAGAAAGACTGGGACTGTTCACCTTTAGAAATAGATGACTTGCCAGGGGAGTAGGGTAAAGGAAATGAATAGGGAAGTGTAGTTTTCACCTTCACATAAAACAAGAACCATGCATCTTGATGAAATTAATAGGTAGTTAGGTTGAAAAACAAAAGGAAGTACCTCTTCCCACAATATATGGTTAACCTGTGAATGATCTCAGGAATTGTGAAGACTAAAAGTATAACTGAATTCAAAACAAAACTTGATGAGTTCCTGTAGGATAGGTCCATTGATGGCTATTAACCACTGTGATCAGAGATGCAGCCCCCATTCTGGTTGCACCTACATCTGACTGCCAGAAACTGGGATAGTCAAGGGGGAAAGAATCACTGTTTATTCCTGCTGAAGGATCTGTTGCAAGACCAAATACTGGGCTAGATGAAACATTGGTCTGATCCATCCCTTTTAGGCCCTATGTTGGAGATACACTGGGCCAGTCGAGAGATCTCTCCCGTTGTCTTTCATTTAGTTTAGATCTTTGATGGGCTGTAAGAATGCGGAGTAGATGCATCATGCTTTTAACAGCCTGTGAGGATTTAGTGCATGGGACATACTGTCTTCTTGCTAGCCTGGCTGGCCAGGGCAGGGGCTGTGGTGAAATCCAAACAACATCAAATGGTTGGTTTTACTAAGGTGTGTACAACTCTTTTCTAAACTAGCATTGATGAGGAACTGCTTGGAGATGGTCACAGTTACAGTCCAAAAGCCATTCACTCCTGGCTGACCCGAGCCATGTACAGCCGGAGATCCAAGATGAATCCACTCTGGAATACTGTTGTTATTGGAGGCTTTTACAATGGAGAGAGGTAAGTGCAAGCCATGTGAAATGTGTAGTGTAATTTCTTTGCATGTCTGCCTTAGGGCCCTGATCCACATACCTCATGTTACAAATAGGTCTTGTTTATAGTCCCTGGTAGAATAAAGCTCAGGAAGGCTTAAGGAAAGACAAACAGTAAATCGGAAAGATCTAAAAATGTTTGTAAAGCACAGGAAAAGGATTCTCAATATGGTTATATCTCATCAAACTTTTGTTATTAGCTAATATGAGGTTGTAGGGCATCAGTTTTCTGCCTTGTATGGGTCCGTCTTTTATCCTTGTGCATAGCTCTGTTTCCTTCCACTGCATGGGCCAGACAACTGGGACACACAACTGCTTGTATAATTTGCATATGCAGTGGTTGCAACTGAACATGTAATTGTTTCCATTTGTGTGCAGGTGAGGCCTGCCTCTTACAGACACAATTGTGTGTGGGTGCTCCTGCCATTTTGGCACTTGGTATCCAAGATCAAATGCACTTCTCCCCCTCAGCCCCCCATGGGCACTCAGACCGTTTTGGTTAGGGGAAAGACTTCCCATTCCACGCTTCCATTTACTGAAGAGTTGTGTCCTAAATCACTTCATAGGGTAGGTTCGATGCAGTCTGGTAGTGTGTGGAATACCATTAGACAGTATTTTACAAAGCACTCCCATGGAGAAGTGTTAGCAGTGGACTTGAAGGCCAGAAAATACCCTAGCTCCAAACAATTCTTTTGAGCAATAGATTTGGAGATTTCCTCACCTTCAAAAGGATTATCTGATAGAACACAACTGAGTGACCATTCCTTCCTTTCGTTGCCTCTGTGCCGGGAGCATCGGCTCAACTGTGCCTTTTTTCTTCGCTAGCCTGAGGGTTGTTTTTTTTTTTTTTGGCTTGGCGTTTCATTTGTATCCCGGTTATACTAGGAATTGACCCACATATTGATATACATTCCTGGTTGTGCAGAGGGAACATCTCCATCATTCTGTATTCAGTTTTCTAGGTTACGTTGACATGCTGGGTGTTGCCTATGAAGACCCTACGCTTGCTACTGGCTATGGAGCTTATCTTGCTCAGGTAAGTGCTTCTACAACAGTGACTGCAACCTGGAGAGAAGCAGCAGCAGCAGCAGCAGAGGCAGTGAACTGGAAGTCAGTGGCCTGAGTTCTCTGCTAATGATGTGCTGTGTCTAGTGCATGCTGCTCTATTTTAGCTACAACTTCAATCTCGTGAAACTTAGTTGTTACTAAAGTTTGTTTTTTAAAATGCAGCCTTTAATGAGAGAAGTCTTAGAGAAGAAACCCATCCTGACCAAGGATGAGGCCCGGGACCTGATTGAGCGCTGCATGAAAATCCTGTATTACAGAGATGCCCGGTCATTTAACAGAGTAAGTGTCCTGCCTGGGTATTCCTTAGTCATGTAAGAACTGCAGTGCCTGATATACAGCCTGAACTGGCAGGAAGACTCCAGCTTCGAAACATTGGAGGTGTTCACTTCATCATGATAGTCTGCTATATTATAGCAACTTCCTTCCCCCTGATTTCAGCGTGGTTTATGGTTCCTAAGCCTTACAGCACCTCTGTGACTGTCAAACGGGGATATCATCTGAGGTGTAGTGACTTGCCCAGGGATATTGCAAGTTGGTAAAGCTGGAAATAGAGCTCAGTTGTTCCTTGATCTAATCTTGGAAACCCAGCTCTTCAAGCCCTAAGCAGGCTGAAGCAGCCAAACTTCCCTTGCCCACTACCACACAACGGGCAAGGAAACTCAGTCTCAGGTTTCTGTAGGGATATTGAAGTACGCAAAATATACCAGATTAGCTGGTATTCTTCTGAATATTGTGGATCTGGGCATTGACATCTCTTAGAGTGAGTTGCTCTTGCTACTTGACTTCAGATAAGGGGCAGCGTGGCTCAGGCTTCTAACCCTTCAGTTCATTGCATATGACCTCCATTTTTGCTGGAGAAAATGTAACATACTTGGTAATGGAATGTGAAGTTAACTTGAGTAGCTATGTTAAAGCAGATTGCTTCAGTGAAAGGTGAACTCCTGATAGTTTGGGATCCAATACAATGACTATAATTTACTGTGTCAAAACACTAGCAGTCTTAGTTTCATTTGCATTCATCAGGCTTTACTGAAAATTCTAATTTTTTATTTGTTCCCTAGTATGAACTTGCCATAGTAACTGAGAAAGGAGTTGAAGTGGAAGGACCTTTGTCCCTGGAAACCAACTGGGACATAGCACATCTTATCCGGTAACTTACGGCCACATTCTTCCCTCTGGCTTTTAGCTGCTGTGGGGGGCCTGAATCTGGCCCACATGTGGTGGGCTTTTTTTTGTAGCTTAACTTTTAAAAGAATGGCAGTTAGTTGTGCTGTTAGAGCAATATTTCTGCTTGGTGGAAGGGCTTGAAAGAACATGGTGGCATGACCATAGTTCTGCCCAGACCGGGGAAAGCATTTATTCTCTTTCCTATACCAAGGGACAACTTCCAAGATATTTAAAGTTGGCTAAATCTTGGAACTGGTTGCTTTATTTCTGTGGCCAGGGTTTCAAGACATATTAGACAAATGTCCATAGGGATGAGGGAAAGGATCTGCTGCTGACTTATCTGTTCTCTAGTTTTCCACTTGTCTGGGGCAACAGCCTTTATCAAGCACTGTGGATAACAGCTAAAATATCAATCTTATTTTCAGGCTTGGTGGTGGTGATTCTGTGCTTTGAGTGTTCTGCATGTGTAAGTGTATTGTTCACAAGCAACCTGACCTTTTAACATCTCCTTACAGCGGCTTTGAATGAAACCTGAAGAATTGCTCAAGCCTGCTGGTGTCTCTATCTCCCTTCACCTGTACGGTGTAAATCAGTCACTTTTATCAGAGCTTAAATCTGAGTGTCCTATTATACAGGTATTGTAAATGTAAATGAAATAAACATGTTGAAGTAAGTTGGCACGTTTGTTTCAGCTTGAAAATGTATTCGTCATGGGACATCTGACACTGATACACCAGAAGTTCTTATTTTAGCTTTACTGAACAAGTAAGAAAGCATCAGAAAATTTGAGGTTCACAAGGAGTCTGATGTTCCTGTGTTGAAAGACTTATTACTTCAATGATTGGCAGTAAGAGCATCCACATGAGCCTCTTTGGGAAGAGGCCAAGATGTAATGGAGCGTCTAGTTTGTGCTAACCAACTTACCATTCGCAACTGTCAGGCCTGGCAGTGACTCCACCCTTCTTTGATGGAAGGCTGCATTTGTTTCATTGCATAGTAGCATACCTGTATAAGAGTCTCTAGTTATAGGTGCTATATTGACCCTCTAATGTAGAAACAGATGAGGAATGGACAGCAGTGGAGTCTCCTACTCTCCACCCCCTTAATAGCCTTTTTTAGCAGTTTGAAATTCTCTCACTGGTCCTGATTCTGTCTGAACACGACACACTGTCTTTTAGGCTTAAGGTGCTCTAATCTAATGCTCTAAATGCATCCAGACTAACTTAAAATAGCTCAAACACTTCCAAAAACAGGTCATTGAATGTACCAGCTCACAGGAGACTACGGGGATGTTACATAAACTTAAGTGTAGTGCCCAGTAATAAACTAGAAGTCCGTACCGATGGGGGGCATGTTTACAGTGTTACCTGAAGTGAGTATGGTAAACAGGTAACTATTTTGCATCCATTTAAATTCCTAGTAGATGATATTGCACTACTCCACTGAGAGAAATCTTTCCGTGTCATTACTATGTTTGGAATATCCAGAGGAGTAGAAGACTGGAGTTGCAAACTTGAATTGTGGTAGGCAGACCAGCCGTTGCCATTTCAGTGACTGAGTGGGGTTCACAGTGGGTGACAGTTTGCTTGGTAGGCTCCTGTGCTAGTGAGGCAGGACACTTCAATCATAAATGGTTTGTGCCTTAAATGGTGACGTGCTGAAGGTAATGGCTTCAGATTATTTTAAAACATGAAAATATTACTTTCCTATGAAGTTCATCTGCCTTTGCAATAGGAATTATCCTGCGCCAGCATTTCAGATAGATATTAACACTGTTACCATCTGTTTTGCTTTGATGCTGCTGATTGCCAGGATTTCCTGTTTTATTTACTATGGAACTAGATTTGATGATGTCCAATTTCAATACATGGCTGCACCTGTTTACAAACATGAGGCAACAAATGCTACACAGCAAAACCTCACTCTTGGGTAGCTTATCCCCAAGCCTAATCTTTCGCACCCCGTGGTGTCCAACCCGCTCTGAAGCAGTAGCCACTATTGTAAGCTTACTGCTATAGCAGACTACACCCATAATTCTGAAAATATTGTTTGAGCCAACCAGCCAAATACCTGCACGTGGTTAGTGGCTAGCGTGTTGGACATCACAATTGTTACTCTGCAGTGCAGTGTTCTCCCTGTCTGGATACCATTCTCCACAAGAGTTCAGAAGCCATAAGGAAATCCTGTTCTTAAGCCAGCATTGCAGTTATACAAACGGTTGTATGCTAATAGCTGAAAGATTAATAAAATGGTTACTTCCAAAAATAACACTTTATACGGTGTAGTCTCTTTGCTTTCTCTGTGCCCAGTCTTGTAGAGTAGCACTGGAAGGCTGTAGCAAGAAGCAGTTCAGGATGACTTGGCATGGCTCTTGAGAAAATGAAGGCCCAAACAGTCTCCCTTTTGCCTTGAAGCTGAACTGAAATGCATTTCAGAAAAAATTCAGCAATTTTACACTTAACAGAGGTGCATATGCAAGAGTTGTGACCATGTCTCAAACAGAAGCAGCCCATAGCGCCTGGAATATCAACAACTGCAGGAGAAACAAAGCTATGAATTTGTATCATGGTAAGTAAAAGCCTTCAGCTCACCTTTTAATCCAATTCCAGCTGCCATGAAAACATTTTTAATACCACCATAGGTAGCAAATTGCTTATCACCAGCTAGGTAACAAGGCAGAGGTATCATCTATCAAGTGATTCTAGAGAGAAGAAAAGAGAAATGAAACTGTCAGTAACATCAGGGCTAGTCAATAGATGGACTGTGGGACAAATCCAGGCCAGCACATGCTTCTGAATGGACCCCACATTATTTGCTTACTAGTCTAGTGTTGGGGTTTTAATCCTTTCTTAGGAGACTGGACCTTAATTATACCTTTGAAGAAATTTAGACCCAGACAAAAATTACTTCTTATTTAAATGTTGACTATCATCATTATCGCCCCCATGTTTAAGCACAATCCAGGAAAATTAAGAGTTACAGACTACTTACAAGGGAGTGTTATGAGCTGGCTTCTACTTTGAGCATATCAAGAGATCCAGTGCCCTGTGAGACAGGTAATTTGGTATATTCAGACTGGAAAAACCTGATACTGAAAGATAAAGGATTTCAAGTTTAGGTGCCTAAAACTGAACAGGGATTTGGGTGCTTAACTTTAGACCCCACTATGAAGGCAGAGCCAGGATTAGAACTTTTAAATTGCTAGCTCCCTAATCCCATGCTTAGGTCAAAGGACTACTAGTGCTTTACTGACCTTGTGAATAGTTTAAAAAAGAAAAAGTAAACTAACTTACTAACAGCTTATAGGTGCCTTTCACAAACAAAACAAAAAATTACCTTGAGTGTTTAATACCAGTTTGTTCAATTAAAGAAATGGTCTGACACATTTACACTTTCACAAATAATTCCATATAGAGCTAGTCTTCTACCTGCTATCATTCACTGGTCTACAGGAGGTTCTGCTAACATCAAATTTTAAAAGGACTTGGATGAAGCCTTTGAAAGAGAACCTCATCTTAATGGTGATTACTGTAATAAAATGAGGGTATGAAGCACCAGTCCCTGCAATACAGGCCTGGTGCAAGGCCCCTGGCCTACTTGACAATGGTCAAGACTAAAAAGCAATGCTAAGCTGTGAGCGAGTGGCAAACCCCTGCTCGCCCACCCTGGTATTAACAGCTGGTAATGCAAAGCACTAGCTGGTAATAGGGCCAGCTCTAAAACAGTAATTAGGAGTGGTCAAGTTGAGGGCTCATTTGAGAGGGATAGTAACAATAGCTCTTTAAAAAGGACCTTGGTACCCACAACTCCTCACAGATACTGACCCAAGTTCAGGAAAAGGTCTAAAATGACAGCATGATGGACACAGTGATGGTATCTAAGTGATGTCAGAGGATAGTACCTTGAATACAGCAGGAGTGATGCGTAACTTGTTTGTACCTGTATATAAGGTGGTGTCTTGCGGGGGGTGTGTGGTCTCTGGCTGACATAGTGAGCAGTGGGGGCATCTCCCACTGATTGAATGAGTCCATTGCAGGGAGTATGTATGCATAGGGGTTCCATAGGGTCTACTGACAACTATTACTAGACTTCATCTGACAGTAAACCTGGCCTGACGCCTTTGATCCTTATCTGATTCTGTAAGCTTTGGGGGCTCTTTCGAAGTCTGCTGTTACCTACTTCCACAAGTCAACAGAGCACACAAGACTGAGCCACACACAGCCAAAAGGTTAGCGCTGCTGCCAGAGAACGAGACCTTCAAGGACAGCACTGCACTGAATTCTGACGACAATTACAATGAAGGAACTAAAACCATTTGAAATGATGATGATGAATTTTAAAAAGTTCTGTATTCAATGATCTCATCATGGTAGTACGAGACACAGTAGGATGAAACTTGATATCATCGTTATACAAAAAACCATCCATAGCATACATGGTCTTAAGACACATCATACGACCAATTAGAGAGAAGATGCCTCCACTTTTTTGGGATCCCAGCTTGTGTGTCTACCCAGCTAATACATTAGGATAGTAAAGAAAACAGCTACATGTAGCTAAAATACTGAACGATCTGTTTAAAACATGCCATCGCTTTGCAATTGATTTAGCCTTGTAATTACCATTCAAGACTGCTGCTTAAGTTTCATTTAAATAAAGGTGCCATTTTACCAACATCTGAGAGAAATAAATTTAAAACTTTAAGCTGTATTTTAAGAATGCAGAGATTCCCATATCCAGATGAAATGTAGCGAATATATTTATACAGTAGAATATAAATACACATTACATTATGTTTTTCAGACTTAAAAAACTCTCAAAAGTCAGGACAAGAGGCTGCCCCACTTAACCCATTGTAGTTAATATATGGCAGTTGGGGGCCAAACTCTGCTGAAGTCGCATTGATTTTGTGGAGGGTTGTGCAGGTACAAGAGAGGGTAGAAAGAGACTCTACATGTTAATTACATGTAAACCCATTTCATTTAGTATCCCATATCTGGCTTTTTTTAAAGACACGCTGAGCTTCTGAGTCCCTTCCCAAGCAGGGGACTGGTGTACAAGTTTGAATCAAACAGGAATTGGTCATGCCAAACAAAAAAACTTCCTCATCGGCTTCACGTTTTTTCAGCGTTCTGAGCAGTGAATTAATTTAGAATAATCTGTACTTTTCTATTAAATTCACAAGAGTTAAATACTTATTCATAATAAAAACACATGTTTATAAATCCATTTCCCTGGTTTTATTAAATGTTCCACTTATGTACATTTTAAAGATGAACCATTTACAGGTCTGCACATGCTGCCCCCTGCTTTCCTTGGGTCATAGGGAAGGTTCTCAAAAACCTCTATGGAAACAGAAAGGTGCAGGTGCTTCTGATTTTTGTATGTCAAAATGCGTTCAGTTTATACCTTAATACGTACAATTAAAAAACCCTCAAACATGCAAATTGTAGAAAAATTTAAGCTGGCAGTGAAAAATAAAAACAAACGTCTTCCTTTTGTGCACATCACAGTTTGTTTCATTAAATCAGATTTTCTAATTCTAAGGAACGTAGTGTCTGATGCCACTGGTTAAAGCAGGTTTATCAACTACTCGTAGTTTAAAAAGGTCAACGTTTAATGGTCCATACAGTTTTAGCTCCCATCTATTGTACAGGAAGATCAAGCCAGGCTTCGCTTGTCTCTTCCATCATGTACCCTCTGTCCATCATGTACCCTCTGTCAGTAATTCTTTGGAGCAAGGTGGGTGGGTGTCAGATGGTTTCCTGGATGGAGGAATGAAACCGTCACACACAGTGTCCTCCAGCTGTCATGAAGTCTACTCAAAAATGAGAGGCTAGCATTAACACTGCACCTAACTCCCTAACTGTGGATCTCATCTCAACCCCAGTTCAAATACTAATGGCTACTAAGAACCTTGCTGGCATTGAACAGGCAAAATTTTATCGCTTGTGTTTTACCCCATGTCAAGATTCACAAGCGAAGTAATTATTCCTTTTTTTTTCTTTTTTAAAAAAGAAACAAAAACCCAAATCTTAATGGCCAATAATAGGTTTCACACATTAAAGCAATAATTCATATCTAAAGTAACCACAGAAACCTAAATCTCTGGGTCAAGTGTTAAAAAAAAAAAATCTGTGTTAAGACAACCAAAAGATTTATATACTGGTTCATTAGCTACATATCCTTTTCCTTTCTTTAGAAATGGTCACATTGACGATGTAGTATAATTCAAAACATTTTTGCACAATAAAACAGAAAACTATGATACAGTGAGGTAAAGAAAATGCAAAAATATTCACCCACAATATATCTTCAGAAAATACCAAACACAGTGATTTCTTTTCCTTTAAAAAAAAAAAAGCACAAAACTTATAAATGAACAGCATAAATGGCTATTAATCTGAGTGATCACCTACAAATTTCCTAATCCCACAAATCCACAGGGAAGTGTAATGGTCTCATCCAACATTTATTTAAAAATTCTGGATCATGATTCTCAGATTAGTGCTTAGATTTCCATCAGATCCAAATCAGCATCTTCAAAGCCATAGAAGGATTCAGTCTCACTTTCCCCTTCAAAGAGCTGGTGGAGGATTTCTGGGTCTGTAGATTCTTCAGCATGGATCCTATCCTGGAATCCAACCTCTTCATCCTGCAGGTCATCGCTCAGCTTCAGCTGTTCTTCCAGAGAGGCGATCAGCTCCTCCTGCATGTCAGCGTTGCGTGTGGGTGAATTGGCCGTGCCATCGGGGCCAGGCAACACGCTAGCCACCAGGAAGGACTGCTGCACCAGTTCAGGACAGTCGCCAATGACTTCGAGAACCTCCGCCAGCCAGCATAAAACCAGCTGAAGGAGAATGTCCGAGTCACATGTGGAGTCTGCCATTTCCTTGGCTTGCTCTTTCCACTTTTTATGTAAGAAGTTTTTCACAGTCCTTTTTATGCACACGTCCAGAGGCTGGATTTTGGAGCTGCAGCCAGAAGGGACTACGGCTGGCAATGTGCTGGACGCATTCAGTAAGGAAAGTACTTCTTCGGACAGATGTGTTCGGTGGCAATCAAGCACCAGCATGCCCTTGCTGTTCTGGCACTCTGTGTGCTTCTGCCACACTCTAGAAGACCACAGCTCCATGATTTCATCATCACTGTACCCATTCTCCTTTGCTTCCAATATAATAGACTCTGGCACGTTGGCAGGCTGCTCTACATGACCTCTGTAGAACACTAGCGTTGGTAGAATGCTGCCATCAGCTAAGATAGTGAGGACAACGTCGCACCATGGCTCCCCAGTTCCCACTGTCTGCAATGCATTCTCTTTCCTGTCATCACTGCTCAGTACCTCCATATCAAGAAAAAGAGAGATCTCGTCAATGGCTGCAATCATGGACAGTGGAAGGTCCTGGGTGTGAATTTGCCGCTGCACAAACTCAATGAAGCAGCTGGCATTTTCATCTACATCTTTGGGGAGAGGGTGAGCCACTGCACGGCGGGTGTGCATGCTGAGGTTGTGCCTGAGCATGAACCTCACTGCCCACTCATAGGAGATCTTGAAGCCTCCCTCGAGGGACCGGCCAATCTTGGTTGCCTTCTGGAAGAGAGTCTCCTCATTTACGGGCAGCTGCTGCTCTCTTTGTGTGAGGACCCACTCTGCTAGCTTCTCTTCAGCCTCTAAGCTAAGGTACTTGCCCTCTGACAAAGATGCTAAGTTCTCTTCTTGAAAAGCTTGAAACCTCCGCAGCCAGCGCCTGATACGCCTCTGAGGATTCCTGAAATGCTCTGCTGCCTGTTCAGTGTTGCAGCACAAAGCAAAAAGTACAACACGAAGCTTTTTCACAGACAGTTGTTCCTTTCTGCTCACAGGTTCAGGCTCTTTCTCTGGGTGTTCCTCTTCTTGAGCATCAACATCTAAGCACTCTTTCTCCTGACTAACTGCAGGTCTCTTATGGGCTTCTGGCTCTGCTTCAGGCTCCACCTCATTCATCTCAGGTAATGGAGACTTCGTTTTCACAGTAACAGCTTTAGTTGGGGAATAGGTGGAGTATATATCCTTCATGTTTCCGTCATGAGGCTGGCTGTGCCTTGAAGGGAGAGGAGAACACAAAGAATCAGCTTAAATCAAGAAAAACATGCACAAGGAACAAAATAAACCAGAAGATAATTTGGCAGATGAGAGAGTGCAAACAGTTTACCTTGAATGTGAAATCCAAGTGGGCCCTGAAAAAGGAAATATCTGGAGGTTAGTATGCAAACAGAAAGTGGAATGTCAAGACATACAACAAAAAAGTTACTTTTAGAACAATGATCTTGTACCTCTACAGTAACTGTCATCCTGAAGGATCTCAACACAGTTTGCAAACACTTTGTATGTATAATTTCACACCCACAGAGTAACTGCTATACAATGCTGAAATATTGCCACCTTGGATTAATTCACAGCAGCTAATCATGTGCAGTAACACTAGCCTATGACTGTTACAACCAGCAGAGAAATACTTCATTCATTTGAAGTCACAGGAAAAATATAGTTAGGCCAGTGATATACCAGTAACTGGAATTTGTCCAGCTCACTGAATGTAACACCCTCCCTCAGCAAAATTTAATAAGGACATTTAATGATAAGCATCTGACATTCAATTTTTACATTACAAAATTGTAACTTCATCAGCAACACAATGGGTCTTAGCCTTACACTGGTTCAATCATGTATCAGACGTAAGTAATTTACTAACACCATTCATGCAGTCCCTGGATGACTCCCACAGCCTATGGGAACATAGCTGTAACCATACACAGAAAAAGGAGACAATAAACAAACTCCTCACACCTTCAGAACAGACAAGACATTTTCATTCCGTTATGAAGAGTCCACAACACATCAACCTACAAGTCCTATGGCCTGGGTTATACAGGGTGTCTGACTAGATGATCACAGAGGTGCCTTCTGACTTTGTAATCTATATGTAAAACATTTATTATAAATTCATAAATGCCATGGAAGACCAGAGAATTAATAGTCAAATTAATCCCGCATAGATACAATCAGGGATGTACTTGACCCATGGTCTACAAATAATTGCATTATGTCCAAAGTTAATATTACACTAACGTGTAATGTCACATTTCTGTTTCGCCTCAAAATCTTACCTCGGAAAATAATGTTACTGAATTCATGTGATGGGTTGAAGACCAGGTGCTTGGCCATTGTATCACCTTCAGATGTTACAAAAAGACAGGAGGAACAGGCCAACTTTACCCGGCTAGGAGGGGAAAGAGAAAAGTGTGTAATACCACCACCATCACATATGTGTATTTCATATAAAGCAGCAACCATTAACAAAATAGGTAAAGGAAGTGCTGACGGAGACTAAAGAGGCTACAAAAATACAAAACCTAATAATGTAGGATTTCAACTTATCTCCATATTGACTGAGTACCACATGTCACCCTGGGATGAAATCCAGAGATAAAATTTTTAGACACGTATTACTGTCTGCTTCTTGGAGCAGCTAGTCCTGGAACCCAAAAGGTAGAGGTGATTCTTGATTTAGTACTAGAGCACAGGCTCTGGTCCACAAGGTGAATACAGCTCACCTGATTGGCAACTGCAACCACAATGTAATTAAATTTAACATCCTTGTAGGGGAAAAGTATCTAAGAAACCCACCACAGCTCCATTAAACTTCAAAAAGGGGACCTACACAAAAACGAGGAGACTAGTTAAATAGAAATTAAAAGGAACAGTCACATGAGTGAACTGTGCAAGCTCTGTGGAATTTTTTTAAAAGCATTGCAATAATAGCTCAAACTAAATATATCCCCCACCCTCAAAAGACAGTAGAACGACTAGAAAAAAGCAACCATGGTAAAACAGAGTAAACGAGCTATAAAGACAAAAACGTCATTTAAAATCTGGAAGTCAAATGCTAGTGAAGAAAATAGAAAGGAACATACATTCTGGTAAGTATAATATAAATAGGCAGGTCAAAAAAGAATTTGAAGAATAACTAGCAAAAGACACTTAGGCTGCGTCTACACTACCACTTTCCTTCAAAGGAAGGTGGTAGTGTAGACAAGCCCAAAAAAGTAACAGTAACAAAAATTATATTACATGTATCAGAAGCACGAAACTGGCCAGATAATCAGCAAGCCACTGGACAACTGAGCCACTAATGGACTGCTCAAGGAAGACAAGATCATTGAGGAAAAGCTACATGAACTCTCTGTACCAGTCTTCACTGCAGAGAAAGTGAGAGAGATACCCATTCCATTTTTGTAGATGACAAATCTGAGGAACTGTCCCAGATGGAGGTGTGAGGAGAGATACTGGAGAAAACTGATAACTTCAACATAAATAGGTCATCAGGACCACATAGTATTTACCCAAGAGTCCTGAGAGAACTCAACGATGAAATTTCTGAACTACTAATGGTGACAGTAATCTCTTGTTTAAAACCAGCCTCTATTCCAGATGAGTGGCGAACAGTTCATATTATGCTGATTTTTTAAAAAGGCTCCAGAGGTGATCCTGGGGATTATAGGCTATTAACACTGACTTCAGCACCAGAAGAACAGTTTAAATTATAGTAAAGAATAGAATTATCAGAAACGTAGATGAATATGGTACGCTGGGGAAGAGCCAGCACTGTTGTTGTAAAGAGAAATCATGCCTCACTAATTCATTAGCATTCTGTGAGGGGATCAACAAATATATGGATGAGGGTGAGCTTGTACATATAGGCCATGTTTACATGGGTAGCTTCTGTTGACAGAAGTCACTGTCATCAGAAAAATCTCAACAGAATCTCTGTCAATAGACTATATCTACACACAACTTGCTCTGTCGACAGAAATGCCAGACTGCACAGTCCACTGATGACAGAACAGCGGAACAGCAGCTCTGCAAACAGGGCTCTCCAGCAACCAGAAGCCCTCTCTCTCCACAGAGACTTTATTCCTGAACGGGAGAGATATAACTCTGCCAATTAAAGAGCTCACTTCTGTTGACAGACTCTTGATAGAGCGCTTTACCCATGTAGACACTCTGCGAGTTTTGTCAACAGAAGCCCTATTCTGTCAACAGAAGATGCCCATGTAGATGTGGCGCCAGTGTACTTGGACTTTCAGAAAGCCTTTAAAAAAGTCCTTTATTCAAGGTTCCTACGCAAAGTAAACTGTCATGGAAAAAGAGGGGAGGTTCTTTCCTGGATCGGCAAACTGGTTAAAAGACAGGAAACAAAGAGTAGGAATAAATTATAGTTTTCATAGTGGATAAAGGTAAACAAGAGAGTCTCCCAAAGAGCTGTATTGGGAGTCATGCATAGTTATAAATGATTAGGAAATGAGGTACAACTGTGAGATGATAAAGTTTGCAAATGATACAAAATTACTCAAGACAGTTAAGACCAAAGCAAGATATCAAATGATCCCAAAAAATGGGTAACTGGGCAACAAAATGACAGAGAATATTCAACATTGATAAACACAAAGTAATGCACTTTAGACGATACGAATCCAGGCATATACACAAAAGGATGGGGTTTAAATTAGCTTTTACCATAAAATAAAGCAATCATGGAGTTAATGTGGATAGTTCTGTGGAAACATGCAGTCAATGTGTGCTTGTCAAAAAAGCTAACAATGTTGGGAACTATCAGGAAAGGGACAGATAATAAGGTGGAAAATATCATAATCCCATGATATAAATACATGGTACACCCATACTATGAATACTGAGTGTAATTCTGGTCATCCCATCTCAAGATAGATTAGTTACAGAAAATATACAGAAGGGCATCAAAAATTACTAAGGGGATGGAACAGCTTTCATATGAGATTAAAAAGATTGGACTCTTCAGTCTGGAAAAGAGATAACAGAGGAGATATGAGGGAAGTTTAGAAAATCATGAATAGTGTGGAAAAAGCAAATAAGCAAATTCATTACTTCACATAACACGAGTGCCAAGGTCACCTGATGAAAGTAATAGGCAGTAGGTTTAAAAACAAGTATAATGAAGTACTTCTCCACACAACACAAAAATCAACCTAGTGAAGTCGTAAAGGTTGAAAATGTAAGTGGATTTAAAAAAAAAAAGAATTAGCTATCTAAGAATTAGATATCTAAGAATTAGATAACTAAGAGGGTCAGGGTCCAGGGTCTCTATCTGTAGCGTCCTAAAAAAGCTGGGACTGGATAACTGGGTGTGGATCACTCAAAGTGCCCAGTTCTGTTCACTTCCTTTGAAGCTTCTAGCATTGGTAACTGCTGGAAGACAGGATACTGTTCTGGGATGGACCATTTGTCTGACATAGCATAGCCATTCTTACAACCAAATGTTGCCTTCAGCTGCACATTAGCTCACATTACAAAGTAACTGGGAATTGCAGGTTATGGATGGTAGAATATGACAGTATCTAGTGCTCTGTTTAAACACTTTTTGTTATTTCAGAAAAAATGGATCTTCTTGAGAAAGCGTCTAATGACAAAAGATGACAAAGTTAGAAGATCTTCTGATTAAAGTATTTGACATGGTTAGGATATTGAAATAAGATGTAATTAAGTTTTGCATTACCAGGCAGTATAGTTTTTAAACAAAGCCAAGTATTTTGGACTCTTCCGAGGAACGTGGTTGCTGCAAGATAAAAAACAAATAAATATATTTAATGAAGGCCCAGAATTATTCCGCTTATTAAATCCAGACAAAACAAATAAACAAACAAACAAAAACCAACCAGAAACCAGCACACTTATTCAAAGATATCTGACCGTATCTCAGAACCATTATGTTGTAAGTTTCTTTATCTTTTAAATGAAGTTTCAGGGGAATGGAATTCCTATACCGGATAAAACTGCTTGACTCTGGCTTTGGGGGACAAATGTGCTCATCCATTCATTGCTTTCTAGGGGCTGCAGGTTTGTGTGAATGTAGCATGACTCCTTTTTAATCGTATATTAACAGCTTAGCTTCACCTTTACAATTAGCAAACATTTCTTAGAAGCAAGGCATCAATATCCCTGTTCTGAAACCCACATCTCTCAGTGATTTCCACCACAGGATAGTAACACATTACTTGGTGAGAACTACCATTTGCCACAGTCACTGATGATTGTCCTTTGTACCTATTTGTCAGTTTTCATTTCAATGTTTTTTTGTTTATCTCTCTCTGTTATATAATTGTCATGCCAATTCACTTTCAGCACTATCTCCAGATCTCAAGAGGGCCTGCCCCACAAAAATCATCACTTAATAAATTATTTTGGTAGTCTTTAAAGTGCTACATGACTGCTTTTTTGTTTTGTTAAGATACAGACTAACTGTTACAGACTCTCTGTTACTAAAGCTGCAAAAGTTAGAGCGGAAGTGGAAGCCAGTGAAATTAATTCTCATCCAACATCTGCCTTCTGTTGTTCTCTCCTTAATTTAGACTGGTGTACAAAGAAACCCATTATCAGCCTCTACTTTGAGGTGTACCACATGTACAGTGCGCTATTACCCAGTTCCAGTGAACTGGAATGTACTGATACCCCAGTGAAGGAAAATGACAATCTAAGCAACAAGAGGGTTCCAGTGTATTAGAGTCCTTTCATACTTTGCTCTGCTAGCAAGTCCTTTTATACCTACTTGATCATATGATTAGCATATGCTCTGGAGCAGCAAGTGCTATAACGACACAGCGAACAATGCACATAGGTGGGAAAGTGGTTTGGGAAATCTGGAATTTCGAAGCTGCACTCCAAGCATGTCTGCCTCCCCAGGACACTCCTGCAGAGGAAAAGGAACATTTTCATCAGTGGCTGTACAGATATCTCAAGGAGTTACAATTCCTGTTACTACAAACCCTGTCAGACTGGCAGACACAAAAGACAAAGCCAGTCAGCAAACAGTGAAAACCACCATCAAGAGAGGTACACTTGCAGAAGAAATTGCAATTAAAATAATCTCCTCTGAGCCTATACCTGCAGCCCTAGCTATTTAGATGGTCTTAGTGTCAGGCTTTAGCATCGCCATTTGTGAAATCTTAATAAGGAATCACTCTCTTATACGAAGTACCCAAATGCAGTGAACTGCCCCAATCAGAAAAATTAAGACGGCAGTCTGGGACATCGAAGGAAAACAGGATGAGATGGGGGTGAGTGAAAAAAGGAGAACCCTCTGAGCTCTCTACAAGGAAAAGCTCACAAAAGAGGAAAATTTAAAAAAATAATGGTTTTAATAATTTGACTTAATGCTGATCTTGTGGAAAGCTGGCTTCTTCTGGCATGATAGTTCTTCCTGGCAGTAGCCAAGCCGAAACATCCCAGTGCCGAGAAGCAGGACTGCCATCAATGGTGGCATAACATGGCTGACTACATTTTCTTTAACAACATTTTAATTTGAAACTTAGCAAGAAGTTCTGACATTTTCTTGACTGCTCTCTTCTGGATGTTCCTCTGGACAGGTGGGTACAGGAAGATGGGCTGGGGGTCCGTAGAACTTGTCAGTGGAGTGGCATCCTGCAAGGTACCCTGGGATGCATCATTTGAAGACACTGGCACTGTCCGTGGCTGTCCTCTAGATGCCCTAATTGTAACCTGCAGCAAAGGACAGATACAGGCTATATCTCAGCTTGCAGATTTTAAGACATGTGCTGTCCCACTTCTGATCTCTGCCCCTTTGCAATGTTCTGCTCAAGTTAAGATGGAGTGGTAGAAGGAAGCGGTTTGTTCCAACAGGTATAGATTTAAAGTGATGCACATTCTATTAATACTTGTTTTATGACATCTAGTTTTATGACCTCTCCTGGAATTTTTAGGAGGCATGTACTGATATTGAAGTGGTTGATATACTTCTGAGAAAGTGCAGGAGGAGAACTGAGGGCTGCTGTGTAACTTAGATCCCATACCTTGGTTCCAGGTTTCAGTCCCTCTAATTGTTTGGGCTTTCGGAAAGTTTTGTGGTGCTGTAGCTTGTGTTCAATTTTATCCTTGGCGAACAGGAATTGCAGCCGACACTTGTTACAGTGATAAACACTCTTCTTCTAAAACAAAATAAAAATGAAATATAATTAATTTTGAAGAGTAGAGGCAAAGAAGGGAAGATTCTTGGCTAGTTTATTTATATAAAAAACCAAACCAATGGTTTCTCTTTCTTCTTGATTTTCTTGATCTCAAGTTTAGGTGGCAATTGAAAATGTTGTATTAAAAGTAGGTACTAGTGGTCTTTGTTAAATGTTCAGGGGATAAAGTGTCCACATAATAAAATCACCTTCACCTGGCAATTAATCCCTGATCACCAGACACACCGACAACTACAGGATCAAGAAAAATCACAACTGAGGCAAAATAGCAAAATAGCACATAGAAACTGCTTGCCTTTCCAGTGTCTACCCCATTCCTGTTTTGCAAATAAACTCTGGGGTTGCAGGGCTGTCAATCTACCACCAGCCACAGGCACTAACTTTCAATTGAAACTACTCATGCTTAGGGCATGTCTTCACTCCAGAGAAGATCGACCTTCTGGAGTTCAATTTAACGTACCTGGGAGGAAAGTGCTAAATCGAACTCACAGAGCATCCCCATCGGCACCAGTACTTCTGCTCCTCATGAGTAGTAAGGGAAGTTGATGAGGTAGTGGAAACGGTGCAAAAGCTCAAATTAAGGTGCACTGATGCCAGCTACATAATTAACTAATGTAATTAAGGTAGCTGGAGTTGCATATCTTAATTCAACCTTTCCCTTTAGTGTAGGTCTGGCCTTTAAAGAAATCACAATTCTAGGCAACAGATGTGGAAATAGAACTTCCTAATAACTGTTTAAAAAAAAAGTCATCTGTGGGATGCAATTTATTTCCTTGAGTCTGAATTTGAGAGCCAGAAGGATAAAAGAGCTGATAGCACCTACCACCAATCTTTGTTAATTACAACTTGGAACCAAAGCTAGTCAGAGGAAACACACAATTTTTCACATTAAGTATTTGTTTGTCCTACTTGGTCCTAACTCTGTCCAGTTGTCATGTGTGCATCTGTTAAGAAGTGAGTTGTTTCAGACCCTGATTCAGCTTTAAACGTGTGCCCTATACCTACAGACGTCTCTTTGAAATTAACCATTTTAACCAAATATTTGCAAAGACTGTACTTGGATTACCTGGTGCCTCATGAAATGCTGCTGAAATGCATTGCCATTTTTAAAGACTTTCAGGCAATAAGGACAAAGCAGGTGCCGTGTGTCCTCATGGATCATTCGGAAATGGCTATCCACTTCAGAGTAAAGCGACGAACGATATTGACAGACCTGGTGAAGAACAAATGGAAACAATTAAAATGTAAGTAATCCAGGAATTTATATTACACTTGTCACTATAGTATATGGTACTTTCACTGAAGCATCTAAATACTTGCTAACCTAGACACCTTTTAATCTATTGACTCAACTCAGCCTTATCTGAAATAAGGGAAAGGAGATGTAACTATGTGTGATCACTCTTATTTAAATATGGGGCTAGTAAATCTAGGTAAATTATCATATGGCAACCATACCCACGGTTTCTCAGCACATGAAGAGTACTGCACTCTGAAAGGAAGTAAATCTTATGGAGCCTTCTCAAGACTATACAAGGAGAGAGGCTTCAGGAGGGGGAACATCATGGGTTACTGGAGAATATCCATAAAAGAATACAAATACCCATTTTGGTTCTCAAAGAGACTACATACACTTAAAATTGCTAGTTCTCAGAACAGGCCTCTTCTAAGAATTCTATTCTTTTCAATGGTTGTAAAATTCGCAGTAAATGACAACGGATCTATAGAGAAGAGGAGTTGTAACAGTATAATCAGGAATAATAAAGTTACTGAAAAGCAAGTCATAGTATGTCAGAACAATTCACTCAGGCCCTACGTCACAATGCAAGAGGTTACAATTTAGAAGTTTCTTTCATCTCTCCTCCCATTGGATAGGCAGCAGTGAGGCCCAAGTGGCACCTTGAGAGTGAATACAAGCACTGATTTCACACTTTAAAAGCAACTAGGGCACAGTAAGTGACAGAGTCTTAGCTTCTCCTCTAGGGTGACAGCTTCTTTCCTCAAAAGGCACTCACCTCCACGTTCTCAGAGCAAACTACTCAATGTCTGCTCCCTCAGCACTGATTCCAATGGGATTACTCACCTATTTAAATATTGTGCCGGAAAGTTCCAGACCTCCTCCTAGACTTCATATAATCAACTAGAGTACAGAATTTAAAATGTGTGTAATACCTGACAAACATAGGGCATTTCTCCAGGCTTGTGGGTATCCTTCATGTGCTGCAAGAACATTGGCTCACTCTCAAATGCCCATTCACAAATCTTGCATTTTGCTGTAATAGGAAGGAAAAACAAAGTAGCAGTTAAACCTCTCACAGCACAAAGACTGCAGTGAATGATTCTGACATCAGATAATATAATCCCTTTTAAGGAAGCAAGGTATTACTAGCTGTCTCCTCTTGCATCTGGAGCACGTGATTTAAATAGATCTATTTATATCTGTTCTCAGCATCTTATGGACGATACCATCAATACCAACACAGCAGGGAGTAAAACTCTGTCACTGAAGAGCACGGAAAAATCTCCATTTCCTCCATCTGGTCCAGGCCAATACTGCACTGCTTCCAACCGTACATTTTTGATCAGATTAGTTTAAATGTCAAATAAAGTCTATTTGGTAACCCCATGTGACCTCCAAATTAATTTCACAACCAATTTTCTAATGAACAAGTGTTCTGTTGACATTTACAACAAGCCAAAGAAAGAACCTAAGGCTTGTGTAGAATCAACAATCCCATCATGCTTTTCAAATAAAATAATACGAACTTTAAGGAGTGGAATTTAAGTAAGCATAATATTTTGCAAGTATTGAAATTTGCTTTGACAGATATTTTACCAATATACTAACCACAAAATGCATGCAAGATGTGTAACAACCACTACTGTACAGAGAAAAATATAAACAATGACTAGTCACCAAGTTTTAGAACAGCTGAAAAGTTACAAGAGAACCCACAATTTAGGAATAAAACCTAAGATGCAGAGACGTATGGGAGTATGTACTAAAAGGAGGCAATAGATAAGCACTGGAATAATAAACAATGAATATTAACAACGTATAATAGTCCTAAAAATCATATAAGGAAGTAAGACCATCAGCAGACTGTCAGTAACAACTAGTATCAGAGGGGTAGCTGTGTTAGTCTGGATCTGTAACAGCAACAAAGGGTCCTGTGGCACCTTATAGACTAACAGAAAAGTTTTGAGCATGATCTCTCGTGAGCACAGACTCACTTCATCAGATGCTGATGAATCTGATGAAGTGAGTCTGTGCTCATGAAAGCTCATGCTCAAAACTTTTCTGTTAGTCTATAAGGTGCCACAGGACCCTTTGTTGCAGAAACAACTAGGAGGGTCTTCCACAGCTGTGGGGAACTGTATGCCTCTCCTATATCTTATCTTTACTCTTTGATTAATAAATCCATTTAAAGCCAACTTATCTGAGGCATGCAACGCTGGATATGAGTCAACATTGTATCTGAGTTTTATTTTTATTGAACTAATCCAGACTTGAAAGAACACCTCTCAAACACAGAACAGATTAAAATGTATGTCAATTACTGGTTAATAATCAGTTAGAATAATTAATAATAATATTAACAATCCACATTATACAAACCACCACATATTGGTGTGAATTCAATTCTCATTAACAATCCCATCACGGAAGCCAAGGATAAAGTAAAACGTAATACCTGAACTCTGTAATCCCACAAGTTGACATGGTGGGCATGGTGACATGGGAAGCACGTCTTATGTATTTAAACTGAGGACTCCTGTCTGCTTTCATCTCCACTAGATTTATTTTATTATTTAACAGAAGAATGAGCCCCAATAAAAAGTCTGTGGAGCTACCTTAGCCCAGAATTTCATTGTCTTAAGAGGTTCATATCAGAAACTGAACATTATCTGATGATCATTCTGGTTCTTTAAAATAGATGGCATGGTCCCAGGATCAACAGGCTCATTTCTCCAGAGACTTACAATGAAATCCTGAAATAAACTAATCAATCAACCCACACCACTACCACTTACTAGTTGATTCATACGGACTATGAACGTTCTCTAGGTGGCATTGTAGTTGGAAGGGAGTGGAGAACTGTCTGTAACAGTGCTGGCAGATAGTATGGACATCTACTTCTCCGTTCTGCTGATCTAGTTCAACATGGTGCTTCATATGATTCATAAACCTGTAGGAGAGCAGAGAGTATGTGAACATACAAGCACATTCAAATGGTGTGTACCAGACACTTATGTTGATTATTTTGTTTTTATTCTCATTAATAGCAAAAAACACCCTTTTTTTCCCAAATGGCTAACTAAAATAACTACACATTTGACAGTGCATTAAAATACTCCTTTCCTACTTTCCCTAATAAAACCAGTCCTGACATGATGGCTATTCTCCCTCTGCCAAAAAAAACAAACATGACATGCTCTTGATGCTGCTCCTTCAATGGACAGTGAGGCTACGTCTACACTACAGAGTTATTTTCACATAACAGCTGTTATTTTGGAATAACTTTGCTATTGTATAGACTATGAACATGCTATTGTGAAATGAATTCAAAATAGCAGGTGAGTTATTTCAAAATCCATAACCCTCACTGAAGGAGGATTAACACCTACTTCAAAATACATATTTCAAAACAGGTACTACTTAAGACACAAAATAGTGGTATTTCAAAATATGCTATAATGGTACATAATGGCACTATTTTCAAAACTATCACTAAGTGCTATTTCTAAATGCATTTTGTGCGTAGCTGTGCTATTTTGAAATTAGATACTTTGGAACAGCTGTTTTGAACTATTTTATTTTTAAATACCTCTGTACTATGTAGCCAAAGAATTTCTGGGCCATAGAGTGAGAGACAACTACAATTCTCCATCTGTCATGGCAAAGCATATTAGCTCAAAGCCAAACTTTAATACTATCTACTGTTGCAGTAAGACACTGGAGAGGGTTCTTGTGAACTGTACAATCTATTCCATAAATGAAAAATTACCTCTTCTCCTCAGCTCTCATGTTCAAACTCAACTGGATAAAGTAGCGAAGAACACTCCATAATGGTTTCTAAGGGCTGGACTACTGGTGAGTTAACAGAACTTTTAACATCGTAATTTCTGATTAAGACTCAGGATTCTATTATTTTAGCCCAGAGATTTCCAAACTGAGGACTGCTGCTCTCCAGACAGTCTCAGATGGTCCACCGGCAGGAGCCATTGGCAGAGTTTGGAGGAGACACTGGAGTTTTTCATTGGAGGCTCCAAAGCAGACTGTGAAATGGCGGCCAGTGATGGCCCCTGCTTAGTGCCCAGAGTCCAACACCCCCAGTAGGTGGCACAGAGTGAAGTGGAACCATTTTATGAGGTGGCAGCTCTCATAGTGGGTGGAGGGTTTGCATTTATTCCAAGTCTGAAGTGCCACACCCTATAATTGCCATTCTCTTCTTCCCTAGCAAGGGGTACCTGAGAGGTGCACAAAGGTGCTTCGTGAGTGACTGGGTCAGGGATGCCAGGTGACAAGCTTACAGCACTCAGCAGACTGCTGAGGCAGAGGTGGCTGGCTGTGACACGTACCTGACATTTTTGCTGGCCCTGGCCCTACCCCTGCTGAAGCAAGTAGCCATGCATGCATGCTCCACAGTGCCTTCTTCTTGACAGATGCACTGACAGACAGGTGTGAGTGCTAGAAAGCTCCTTGCCTGATTTACCTTCTGATCACCCATGTCTCAAACTGCCTGGGAAGGAGAAGCATTATCAAACTCTGTATGATGATAACAGGGAGGACCCAATTTGAAGATTTGGCTGCACCATGAACAGCACAAGTCATGCCCCTCTGGAAAGTTGTGAGGAGTAGTAATAATGGGCCACAGTGTCTATTGTGGCTGCAGGTGGGCCTCAAGGGAAAAAGCTTGGGAACCCTGTTCTAGCCAAGAATTCAGGGTTTGGTTCCTAGCTCTTTACCACTAACTCATTTTATGACTATGGGCAAATCACTCCAAGCCTGTTTCTGACCTATCTACCCAATAAAGGGGGCTTTGGGACTCAAGTGAGGGACACAGTAATTCATTTTCAAGAACTAAGAGACGTTGTTATTGAGGCATGTGGCATTCCACTTACCGTATGTTGTTCTTTAGCCTCTTCGTGCAATGTGGACACCGGAAGGATGTTGGAACCTTGGGGAAGTTCAAAAGCTGAGTCACTTTGCCGCCATCCCTGCCATAGTAGAAATCATCTACCAACATGATGAGTTTGCTCTGCGATGAGTCACCTGCATTTTCACTTTGCTCTGGAGCTTTAGCAGGTGGAGACAATGCAGGAATAGGTGTGGAGGAGGGCGGTGAAGCAACAGCTGTAGTTTTTTCTGGAGATGGGGGCTTTGTAGGCTGAATATTTGGTTCGGGTTCTAAGGATTTTCCTTTCTTGAGGAATTCGACCATTTCAGGGCAGCAATACTTAAAAAAAAAAAAGGAAACAAAAACCACTCTAATGATTAGATGGTACAGAACAGTAACTATCACTACACATACAACGTAGGCTGTAGCCTCATTGGATTGCACAAGATAACCAGGCTAAGCCTCATGAGAGCAGACATAAACGTCCACTAAGCAGCCCTCAGGAAAAGATCATATGAATGCTCTTCCCTCCCAGTCAGCACAGCTGGACGAGACTGGAGCTAGGAGGTGCAGTGCTACTGCAGGAACAGGCCCTTCTAACAAGATAAAAAATAAGATCCTGCTATTTGGAGTTATTAAAGATCCTGGGATAGAATTTTACATACCCCTACCCCAGAAGAGTCTCCTACCCAAGCCCCTTCTGTGGCGGGAGAACACTGTTCTTCAGTATTGCCCTGTACAAACAACAGTAGTGACTCATGAATTGTTCATCTCAGGAGTAGTTACTTACACACATGTGTCCTCTTAAAGCCTCAGTCACTCGAAACTGGGCATTGCATCTTGGGCAGACTTTCCGGCCACCATCTTGTAAATCAAAAGTGGGAACAGGAGAAGAGCTGACTGTAATAACAATAATAATAAACTGGATAAGCCAGAACTGGACTCTGATACTAGCCCAACATTCCAATAAATACTTTAACCTGACTTTTGACCCTCCTGAAAATCATTTATTTCAAAAATACTAATGTGAACTGCTAACAGGACTTGAGAGCAGAGGTACAAAAATGTGCAGATTTATGGAAAGTGGTGACAACTCATATAAGATGAGATCCACTGAACATTCAACATTCCCCAGAACAGTCATTGGCCTAAAAACTTCCTGATTAACATCTTTCAGTTAATATCTTTTCCACTACTCCAATCACATTCCACTCTACTTATATCCTTTCATTGACTTCTTGTCCCATCAACGAGTTCAAACTCCTTGTCCTCACCTCTAAATGCAAACAGAAGCCCAGAAACTGGCTGGAACAAAAGGTGGCTTAAAGCTATCTTTTGCCTCCCTCCCACCTGGCTGTGCCTTCTGTGCAGAAGTAGCACAGAAGCAGCCCTTTTACATTGTCTGTAAAGAGCTTTGTATGCCCATGGTGATATGTAAATAATAATTCTAACAATTGTAGTATATGCATCAATAACACTGAATGCACAGTAACAAACACAAGAAGTGATCAGGAACTCACATGATAAAACAGTCACTGTGGAAAACTTCAAGGCAATGACAACAAGAAATCCACCTCTATAGCTCTTTAACATGTCTGTTTCACCTTTTATATACAAGCTAGATAACTTGCTTAATTTTCTGCTTTCAGAAACTGAGTGTTAGGAAAATATTTAAACATCTACTTAAACCTATAGGGGTACACTTTAACCTCACTGGATAGTCAATAAAGAATTTGAAAGCTGCCAGTCTTCTATAAAAAGATTTTACAAGATTACAGAGGGAGACATCTAAATTGGATTTCATTTTCAAATTTGACACTTTTAAATTAGGCCTTAATAGGGATCTCCATTATTGTATGCATTACAAGGGCAATTTCCACACCTTTGACATTGACAGGAATGGCACATATCCTACTTAACTTAATTTGCTTCTTCTACTGGTCTTATTAGTGACAGCTAATGCCCCTTTTCCCCACCTTTCTTTCCCTCTCCTCCCCGCCCCACTATATAAACCCTGGATTCTAACTGTCTACTCCAAATCTGAAGAAGTGGGTCCTATCCACGAAAGCTCATTACCTAATAAATAAATTGGTTAGTCTTTAAGGACACACAGGACTGCTTGTTATTTGTGAAACTACACACTAACACAGCTACCCCTATGAGTCTTTAAACATCTAGGTTCTGCTGAAAGCACAGAAGGCTGCTGCAGACCATACCTTTCAGTGATGATGATGATGATGATGACGACGATTCTGAAACAGTGGATCTCTGGGAACTATGTGCAGGGCTGCTATTAGAAACAACAACTGGACCAGGGCTCTGGCCTAATGAAGGTGTGGTATTCAATGTATTCACCAGCTTAGCAACCTCATTATTATTCTCTCCAGTTATTCCAGGTCTCTTCACAGTCACAAAGCTTGCAATGCTCACTGCCAACAGAAGGGACACAGGAGAAAAAAAAAACAAAACAAAAACATAGGATCTGATGTATCAGGCAAGACTCCCTCATCTATAATGTCCTACACCCTGACCGCCCCCGGTTATCAGCTTACACCACGAAACATGAAATGTCATATGAATAACTATGCATGTTATTGATGACCATAAATATTATCGACTCCTTTTCTGAATACAGCTATACTATTTGACTCTAACTTCCTAAATGTAATTACATTAACGGAACCTCTTGCTGCATGAAGTGTTATTTTTATTTGTTCTAAAGGTTTGTTTGCCATTATTTTTGAACTATCCATCACTCTTCTATGATTGGACATCATAAAAATTATTAGTTTCCATTTCTATTGTGCCCTTAATCTTAAAAACAGGTCAATATATTACCCTTCAAAACACACAAAAAACCAACATTCTACATATCTTAAGGTCGTTCATCTAAGTACGTCAAAACATTTTATAAACACAAATTAGTTAATTCCCATACCCAGCTGGGACAGATGGAAGGATAAATCCCCATTTTACAGACAGGTAAAACTGAGACACAGAGCAGTTAAGTGACTTGCTCACAGTCATGCAGTATGTCAGTGACAGAGTCAGGAACAGAACCCAGGACTCCCACTACCATACTCTAGCACTAGGCCACATATTTGAAGATCAAATTATAAGTACTTGAGTCCCACTGCTTTCCCATGGGAGGTCTTACCTAATTTGGGGTTAGTAGCTTGACTGGATTGCCCTGGCTGCTGCACAGTTAACTGTCCAAGTGTTGTTGGCTGCGTTGAAGTAGGAGTTGTGGAGGTGCTGGGAGTGGACTTACTTTGCTGTTGTGCCTGGGACTGTGGTACAGTGCTCCTGATGGTAAGCGTGGCCGGAATGACCGTAGTGAAAGTGTTGGTAGTGGGTCGGACCGGCATGGTAGTACCTGGTCTCACCTGGGCCATTTGAGAGAAAACCTGAGGAACGCCAACTGCTGGTTTAACAAACTGGGTACCTGGGGCTTCAAAAAGAACAGAAAACCTGGTTAGAGCCGATGCTCCCACTTGATGTGTCAGATATCTTCCTGTTTACTCCCCAGCAGCATTGAGCTCCCACAATTCCCACTACATTCAGTGAAGGTTATGAATGTCTAGTACATTTGGAAATAGCTTCACTTTCTAAGATGAGTGAAATGTGAAAGGAAACATCAGACAATGAAAATTACATTTTCAAATTCTTCTTTTTTAATAATTTTGGGTAGGATTTTTCAAAGAACTACAGTTTTTAAATGGGACTCGTACACCTAGTCATACAGACCCTGACCCTGCAAACTCATATGCATGTGCTTAGCTTTACAGGTGCAAGCAAGACTGCTCACAGCAGGAAATTGCTTACGAAAATCACACTTCTTCAAGGGCCACTAGTAACAAACTTCAAGATACATTATTAGATTACGTTCCTTTAATTGGATAAACGCTAAACAACACTGCTTACCTGGAACTAGGGTAATGGGTCTAACTGTTTGGCCTTGCTGTACATTCAGAACAATTCCAACCTGATTCATTGTGTTTTGTACAGGCCGGACATTCCTTACTGGAAATCCCTGTATTTAAGAGGCAAAATTATCTTTTAACGTATTTATCCCAACAAATCAAAACCAGAGATAATCAGTGTACAGTTTACCAACGGCAATGTGGTGTTAGTTTCTGAATGGTCTGCCTAAATTACTTCTTTGAGGTTCACTAGATACATTTAGGAATGGATAAGATAAATTCACAACCACATCAGAACCAATATTTAGTCAACATGAACTCTTTTCATAGATTTCAGTTGGCAGTACTGCAGATTAGGTCCTATTTCTGCACAGTCAAAAATCCTATTACTCATTTGGTAGCAATCTGCTCAGAAAAATCCTCTGACCACAACCCCCTCCCTCCTATCCTAAAAGGTAAAGGTTCATGAAGAACTTTCACACTGACGGCACCAGTTACAGCCAGTCAAATGACAAAGTTAGAGTGACAAACTGATATAAGTATTAGTCAAGGCAGGTAAGTCTTCTAAGCATTTTTATTCTCTGTTTTTCACAGGGTTTGTTTGTTATTTAAGTAAAACTAACACAGAACTGACTGATCCAAGCACCTAGGCTCTTCTGTGCCAGCTAACAGACCAGCACCATCCCTTTGTATTGTTGTGCTTGCTGAGAAAAACCTTCAATATAAGTGACAAATATATCATTACAGATATATATTGTGAAAACACTTAGACATTTAGAGCTTAAAAAACTACAACTGCAAGTACTTTCAACACTAGTTTTCCCTATAATTGTCTGACCTATTTATGGAGAACTACTCAAATATAAGCACACAGTAGAGGAGAAAGAAGAAGAGCAGTGATTATATTTTATTTATATACACAAATAAGAATGGAACAATGAAAAAAAGTCACTTCAATTGTAAATACATTTCCTTTCCATTATTAATATTTATATGTTTTGTACAAATGCAGCACGTTCCATAAATGGACATTTTCTTCAAAAACAGCAGAATCTCCAACGTAGCATCCTGAAGACAGTTCTTTCCTGGCAAAGAATGTGTCCAGTGCTAGCGAACAATCTTGTGACTGTAGCATGATTGGCAGGATAGTATTAAATTTGATAAAAACTTTAACAACTACTGGCTATTTTCTCAGTTGATCAAATTCACAAGACGGATTATTGAGGAGTTGCATATCAAAAATCTTAAGTTGAAGTCAGATGCCCGTAAACAAAGCAGTAGACATTAATGGCATTTTTGGATGTTGTTGCTTGGTCTGTAGGCTTTGGTAGATTGTCACAACACATCAGATGATGTAAAAAGAACTTCCTCTGATATTTTTCTCTTAATGTGATTCAGCAGTCAAAGCAACTTAAAAAAATTGGTGTGGCACAGAAACAATGACAAATGGCTTTGCACTTATGTTACTTACAGTTGCATCAAACGTCAAAATATGTCTAAACTTTTTCTATGGTCTTCTTTTACATTATCTATCTTTTTTTGGGGAAAAAAAAAGAGTCAAGTCTAGATGTTAGCAAAAGTGGGGTAGGCAGCAAGATTATACTTCTCCTCCCCTTTCATTTGTCGAGTGCAGTGGCAACTGGGGACACCACCTCACTTAAAAATTCCAGCTCTGTGTTAGAAGAATTTTGTCACCTAGACACACTAACCCTACCAAGCATGTTGTAAATGCAGGGAAAGCTACTGAACTCTGAATTCCATCATATATTGGCAGATTTGGGATTGTTTTTCCAAGTGTGTCATTCACAATCTCATCACTCTTTGAAGTCCAGTGTGCAGTATTGCTGAAGACATAAGCACTTACCCACTACAACTTCTGAAGCAATGATTATATTAAGAGTTCTTGGCCGGAGTCCTAGATGCATCAATAGTTTCTACCCAGTTCAGAGTGTATGAAAAATGGGTAACGTGGCAGTAAAATATATATGAACAGTCAGTAGTATCGCTTGTCAAAACTTCATCAATACTCACATGGCTACACCTATCACAATGTAGGGTTTTCACTTGTTTGCTAGCACCCTCCTCCACCTTCTTATCCACATTATCTTCCAACACTCCAGGTCGTGAAAAGAGCTCAATGGCTTTAACAAAATTGCTAGCACTATCTTTGCTAAGCGTTATTTTTATCGAGTCCAGGTCAAACTGAGTGGATCTAAGTCAAAAGAGAAGTGCTCGTATTGTATGAATGTGTTCCAACAAGTGATGGAAGCCTAAGACTATAAACTGTTGTTCGATTAGTAGAGTCAATCCAGTGACAAGTAATACTCATGTAGTGTCTCACTTGACGCATCCACACATCTCCAGTTATACAAAGATACAGATGCCTATTTGTTTTTTATTCCTCCAGGAGCCAAGTTATATTGTCCCATTAATTTATCCTTTATTTTTACAGTTCACAGGACAGTAACCTCAGGAATAATTTCAGTAAACAAAGTATGAAAGCCACACATGCCAATAGTTGACAGAGTCAGCATATCACTCATAGCTTATCTATTTTTTTCCTTTGGACACTGGTCCATCATGGAGTCATTGCTGCACAAAAGTATCAATACAGGGGAGCCTTTTACTTTGCTGTTTCCCCAGATGCTGTGGTTCAATCGTCAACAGTTTGCTTGCATCCAAAATCCTTTTCTCCATGACTTCTCTAAAAAACAAATCAAAATAAACTGAATTAGAGTAAAGATGTTATTAATGGCAATTTCAGACTTACTAAGTCAGTGTTTCTAAAACTATGTTCTGCTGAACACTGGCGTTCCATGAACAACTCACACGGGTGCTGTGAGCATCTGATACTTCTTTTGATGTCATACACTAATGGTATATATTTTCTGTTATTAAAATCAGATACAATGTTACTTCTTCATTGTTATGCTATCTGATTAAATTACTTTATTTTGTTTTTGCTGTATATGTTTCTGTTTGTTTTTTTAGTCTGACAATTTTTTTTTTTTTAAGAAAATTCTGAAAGGTATTCCACATGAAAATATTATTGTTTGTTGTTCTGTGGTCTCAAAAAGTTTAAGAAACACTATAGTAATCACAATTTCAGGAAACATAAAGAAAGCAGATGAAGAAATAATAAATATGTCCAGCTGAAGGAAAAATATAGTGAACAAAAATGGAATGAACCATATTAAATAATCATTATTTACCTGCACGTTTGGTGAAATCTGAGCTTGCCTTATCTTGTCTGTGAATTGTCTTCCCTTTTGGTTTGCACAAACTACAAACTCCTTCGCTAAAGTTCCAATCATCTTCAACAACATCTGAGAAGTAAGTTCTCACTACAAATCCGCAACACTTTATTTTCAGACTCCATTACTGACTGAAGAGATATTTCCAGATTAAAGAAGACCAAGAATATTTACAAGAATAAGAAATGAAACAGGAAGTATAATCAATGATATAAAGACTGGCAGTGGAGGCACTAGGTAGAAGCTGACAAAACAATTGCTTAGCCCCCAATTTTTCAATGCTCCTTCAGCACTGGAGCACGCTCAGTGCCTAGTAAGCATTTCTTATCCTACCCTGCAGGACATGCAGCTACTGGATTTGTTTTCTCAATGTTGAACACTGAGAGGTATGTGTCTGCCTGCTTCGTCCCCTCTCCCATACTGACTCTGACCTCCAATAGTTTGCCCCGTCATAGTGAACAATCAGAAATGAAGAAAGTAGAGTGACCACCCTCTCTTGCTGGTGGAAAAGCAGAATTAAATAACAAAAAAGGGCCCACGGCAGTTGGAACAGAGGGTTTTAAAAAGTGACCAACCCAGGACACAGTGGTTTCTAGGGAGAAACCAGAAACCAGAACATTTTGAAAAAATATTTGCAGATTTCTTTTTTGTAGGAAAAAAACATTAGTTATGTACCTTCAAACAGCACTTAAATACAGACACTAAGAACAGAATACATAAAGGTATTTAAGTACAGTTATGTAGAGTGCTTTACGTACATGGGAACGGAAAACTCACCTGTGTTGTTATGAAGATAGGTTGGCTGCTCACTGGTGAATTAGTAACATGGTTGGCATTCTGCATGACTTGAACAGGCCGTAACACTGGCTGTGTTACCATTGTGCCTAACCCTGAGGTAGGGTTCTGGGTAAGGATTAGTGGCTGTCCACCTTGCTGAACAAGAGGGTTACCAGCTGTAAAAACAAAAAACAAGAAGTATTTGTCAAATCAGATCTGCTTATTTTATAAACTTTAATTGTTTCAGACTCCTCAGTGCCTAGTTTTAGCCTCCATAATTTGAACTAGTTACACTACACACATTTTAATATATATATTATGAAAAAAGACCCACCCCTTCCATGTATCATTTAACTAGTTTATAAATCTGAGATTTTTAAAACTGTCCATGGAATTGAGCAACCAAATCCCACATGCAGTTTGGAAAAATACATCTCAAAGATGGATTTCTCTTGCCTGTAGCATAGTTGTTGAATGCTGTTCTGGCAGCGTAAAGAGAATACAGAAGTCTCGTAGCTGACCAGAAGCAGTCAGGCACTGCTTCAGGGTGAAGCAAACTGACACAGCACCTCTCACAAGCCACAAGAAAAGGGGTCTACCAGAAAAACCACAATGAATAGCACCACAGAAATAATGGGTAGCACTGTCAACCATAGGCAGTCAGATATGTGAGCTGCAATCATGTTGAGGGCTGCACTTTCCCTTGCACAACCCAGTACCAGAAGGGCACAAAGGTGACCATCTACCTTAGCCCCTCTTCCTACACTTCGAAAGTGCCTGCATGTGCTACGTAGCCAAGAGACACACTACACTTTCAGCCTTAATATAAAAAAAAAATTGAGCTTATTTGAATCACATCAGAGTCAAGAGAATATCCTACAATACTTTGGATTAATACCTTTGTCCCTTCAGTTCAGAAGCTCTTCTTTCTTTTTGTTATTAAAGGATAGTAACTCTTTTTGGCCAAAGCCTACATACTGGGCTTACAGCTATGAAAAAGATTAGACCTTGTGTCCTTAGAATTAAATATCCTGATATTACATGGTATGCAAAATATTCCCTCACAGTGCTTTTGGTTTCAAAGAGTTACTGGGCACTTATTGGGTCTTCTTGAGGGAATACCATTCCCTGTTACTATTATATGCAGTGTTGTTTTTTTTTAAAGCTACAGTTATAGTTACCTAACACTTTACCCTATAAAATGCCATTGCAGTTAATTTTGCAAGCTTTTGACTGTCTGGGCTAACCTATTTGATGACAGGTATCTGCCTTAGGTTGAATTTTCTTAGGAAAGTTTTCAAGGAAATATGCTGTTCTACTTATGTTAGAAATATTCTTGGTGTTTTATTGACCTGTTCTAGCACTTCTAGGGTATGCAGCAGGATCTTTATATTTGCACTGCCCTGGTGTTGAGGATGTATCTTTTGCTACACCCATGAAAACACTCCCATATTTGATTAAAATATCAGCACCTGAAAATATTTATCAGCACATGTCCTGCAGAGGTTTGTTACGTTGGTTCCATTATTCTCCAAAGATTCTGTCTGCACTATCCCCATACAGCTCCTCTATGTCAACCACAGTGACCATGCACTATCCCCAAAGTGCAATTAAGCCTGCTCTATCTTAGGGGTGCAGGGGACATAGGGGCTTAGCAGGACTGTCCCTGCAACTGCTCCTCCTGGCACTCAAAGGGCTGCTATGGAATCAGAACTGAGACCCGAGTGATAAGTCTCCTCCGTGCTCAATACTTCTTCAGTAGGTGCCCAGGCTGGATGAAGAAGAAATAGAAGGAAACCTGACTGCACATAAGAAACAGGACAGGAGGAACAAGAAAGCAAAGTGAAGACAGGGCATGCTAGAGGGATAGATGCCAAAGAGAATTAGACCACAATGGGAGAGGAATAGGACAGGAAATGGGAAGACTGTGAGGAAAGGTGTCTACCCACTGAAACATACTCTGCTATAAAACCTGGATTCTAGAGTCGTATCATCCTTCTGTTGCTACTAAATAGCAGTGAAATTTGCTATCAAAATGTGCATTTCATTTTTACTCTACGTAAGTCAGCCACCCAGAGAAAATTAGTTCTGTTAACCAAAGTCTATGCTGTGGACCTAAAGGTGCCAGTCTTGCTGATGACCCATGTGGAAAATCAATAACATTCCATGTGATGAAATTTACATTTTTCAGTTTACTTGCTTTGTTTTAAATTTAGGAAGTTCTATGAGCAAGGGTCAACAGAACATTGTGGTTGCAGACTTCAAAATATAAAAGTTACTAATGACCAATTAAGGTTGCAGTAGCAACTTTAATTTTCTCCCCTTGTGCATATACTTTATGATGTAGACTTTAATTACATGATCATCTATTTGCCACAGAATCTTTGTCTCATTCAGTGCACAGACTAAAAGATGCTCTGGGAATGAATCAAGGTTATGTAGCAAATGTGTTGTCTGTAGGAGTCAGTCTCATTTGCGAAAAGAATTTGGAATGTGTATAGTGAATGAAGCAAGAGACTGAAAGAAGAGGAAGGGGGTCTTGTCCTTATAGCTGATGAATGTCTCCCTAGAGAACTGGAGTCTACCCCTATCTCTCCCACTTAATTCCTGTCTAATACTGGCTAAGTTACTAATCCCAACATTTTTTCACAGGTGGATCTGTCCTCATTTTCTGGGTGTTCATTTCAAAAAATTTGAGACCTGATCTGAAGAAGTGCTGAGAGTTCATAACTTCAACTGAAGTCTGTATGTTCAAAGCACAGCTCCATTAATTGCTTTAAAAACACAAAGTACTCTGAATAAAAATCAATCCATCTGTAGCATCAAAGATTGGGCCCCCAAAATCAGTGAGGCATTTGACAATTTTGGCTTCAACCTCTGTCTCATATCTTCCATTGTAAAATGGGGAATGGGGTAAATAATATCTTACCTGACAGGAATACTGCAAAGATGAAATTTATTCACTAATGTTTATGAACCGATGTGATATCACAGTGACACATGTCAAATAAAAGACCATGAGGAAATTTATAGTACTGTATTCAGAATATTTGTGTGAAGTAAAAAAGGCATGGGGACACACATTAAATGAAAGGATAAAAAGAAGTATTGCATAGCTACCCATTCGATCAGCAGCATTGTTCCTGTGCACTGACTGAGGCAGGGGTCCTGCAGAAAAAAACAGTATGTGATCATGTAATTAAAGACTGTACCAAATTGCCAAATTAAGATTGCACAGATGAGAACTATTCAACAAGAGGCCATGCCTACAGAAACAAACGAATTTTGCTGCAATCTCCTTTTAAAGAGTACTTCATATAGTGCTGCTGACAATTAACTAAGAAGTATTATTCTTCAAATTAGTACTGAACTAATATTACCAGATATGTGCTCAAGGATCTATTATCTTTCAGAACAATTATAAAACCAAGGTCCTAGATACTCAAGGTCATTAAAGATCCCCCAGCAACATTTGTACGAGAAGAGATAAGAGCAGTATCTTGACCAAAATCTAACTAGAATAAAATGTTATGTACGCTGCAGTCACTGTGGTTCTTCAAGAAGCTCTGTCCACAAAGATTCTGCTGTTAGTATGTGTGCTCCCAAACCGTACAAGATAGGATTATTTTTGTCACCAGTGTTAGTTGGGGCTATGCCTCTGCTCCAGTTGCTCCTGTGAGCGGGCGCGTGCACGTATGCACGCATGCACACACATGGGCATAAAGGGTAAAGTGAAACCAATTATCCCTCAGTGCTTTCACCAATAGAGAATCATGCAGAAGTAAGGCTTCATATATAAGAGGTCGAGAAAGGTACATCATGGAATCCGTGTGGACAATGACATCTTGAAGAACCTTTTAATATAGGGGAATTAACTGTTCCCTCTTCAAGTGATGACCCTGACAGATTTTTACTCCTGGTGACTAAAAAAAGCTGTGTAGATGTCCTGTTGCTTGAAGAGGCTTATCAAGAGTTCTGTTTAAATAAACAACTGCAGACCAGCCCTACTAAACCAGCAGCTGATATGGCATCTTCTACTGGGGAACAGTGTCATTTAAGTGTATGGACTGAACACTGTGTAGCTGCTACAAATTTCAGATATGGAGCTGAGACTGCCTGAGCTCTAATGGAATAAGCTCTCTCACCTTACTAAATCTTAACATATCCTTAGGCAGTTGCAAAACATACTTAGGTGATCTCTAAGAAGATACAAATTGTCCTTTATCTCTATCAGAAGGAACCACAAATAGTTTGGGTGTGAACTGAACAATTTAGTTGTAAAGTACGACAGCACTCTTTACTACATCAATTGTATGAAGTTTAATTTCCCCGGAGTGAGGTTTGGAATCAAAAACTGGGAAGTGAATGGATTAGTATTCATGGAACCGAAAACAAATTTGGACAGAAACTAGGGTAAGATCTAAGAGTAAAAATGCCCTTGGCTACGTCTACACTAGCCCCAAACTTCGAAATGGCCATGCAAATGGCCATTTCGAAGTTTACTAATGAAGCGCTGAAATTCATATTCAGCGCTTCATTAGCATGCGGGCAGCCGCGGCACTTCGAAATTGACGTGCCTCGCGGCTCGTCCCAACGGGGCTCCTTTTCGAAAGGACCCCGCCTACTTCAAAGTCCCCTTATTCCCATCAGCTCATGGGAATAAGGGGACTTCAAGTAGGCGGGGTCCTTTTGAAAAGGAGCCCTGTTGGGACGAGCCGCGCGGCAGCGAGGCGCGTCAATTTCAAAGTGCCGCGGCCGCCCACATCCTAATGAAGCGCTGAATATGCATTTCAGCGCTTCATTAGTAAACTTCGAAATGGCCATTTCGAAGTCTGGGGCTAGTGTAGACACGGCCCTTATGACTCAACAAATAATGCGGACCAGACATGAATACCTGAGTTGCCTCTTCTCTTTGAGCTGATGTAATGGCTACCAAAAATGCAGTCCTCACTGAGGAGCGGTGGAGTTGCACAGGGCTCATATTTGGGACCATCAATCCTGCTAATATTTTACAGTAAATTCTCACTATAAAGCCCTTCAGAATAATGAAAATTCAGCTATAAAGAAACCAGCCCCTGAATCCCACCTCAAGTCCCACAGCTGCAGTGGAAGCTGAAGGCTCCTCCAGTCCTGCTGCAGTTGCAAGGCTGAAGGAGTGGTCAGTCCGTCAGAGCTGTGAGGCTGAAGGAGCTGACAGCACCCCCCACCTCCATGTCACTGCAAGGCAGCAGCACTCTTTAACTATAGTGATTCCCTGACCAGTGTTCCCTTTAAGCTGAATGCTTGGCTGACCACCCAAGAAAGATTCAAGTGCCACCCAGCTGATTAGCAGAGTGCCCACAGCTGGCAGCATGTGTTTCTACTGATAGTGCACATCTACAGGTGCCTTAGTGGCCATAACAAAATATATTCCACAAATGTATGGGAAAAATTAGAGGAAACATTACCCCAAGCTATAACAAATACATGGGTTGGATCCTAATGGGCTCATTTTAGCAAAGGTGTATTGTTTTGATGTCCTAGGAAGTTGGGGATGCTCAGATGGAAAGCTCCAATTGTTTCAGGCTTAGCAAGTAGCACAGTATTGCTGAAATTGGCAATTTAAAATGGAAGATGCTGGTGGTGTTGCTCAAATAGAAACCTTTCCATTTAGCTTTGCAATTAACTCTAGATAAATATTTCCTGCTCTGTGGCAGAACATTCTGAACTTAACCTGAATAGCTTCTTCTGGTGGATGTCACTGAGCCAGCACTCAGGATGTCAGATGTAAGAAAACTGTATCCAGGTATGAATGCTGATGTTCCAGACCATGCCAGGCACCGTGTAGCTGAGGTCTAGCATGTTGCACGATGTAAGAGCCTAAGGCTGTGTGTTCTGAAAAACTGAGACATGTTCTCATTGGTGTTCCTGCAGGGCTGTGGCCACAAGGAGGGGCCATGGTAATATGGCACTTTGGAACATGCTAATGAGACGCTGCCATAAATATGCAGCATCTCATTAGCATAATAGTGGCAGTGCACGCTTCAGAACTGCCAGTTTCAAAACGTACGCCGCCCGTGTAGCCAGGGGCCTTTCAAAATGACCCGCTGATTTTGAAGTCTCTTCTTCCCAAAACCAAATGGAAAGAAGAGGTCTTCAAAATCAGGGGGCCATTTCGAAAGGGCCCTGGCTACACAGACAGTGTGTTTCAAAACCGTCAGTTTCGGAGCATGTGCAGCCATCATTACGCTAATGAGGTGCTGCACATTCATGACAGTGCCTCATTAGCATATTCCGAAGTGCCACATTACAATAGCCCTTCCGAAAGGAGGACAAGTATGGCAACAGCCCAAGAGTTTGACTTACATTTGGTCATCTCACTTGCAGAAGGAATCTCTTGCTCAGTTGCAGCCTAACAGTGCTCCTGTGATTCTATGCTCCAAATCAATGTGGATTTTTGTCTCTCACACAGATATAGTTTTGCAAATATCACAATTTCTCATGTTCTTCCTGAAATTGAATGTCTGGCTATGTTCCTCAGACCAATTAGCAGCCTACCTATCAAAGTAAGACTAGACCTTGATTCCCTGCCTCCTTTCATATGCTGTAACAAACTTGGTAAGCATCCTTGAACATAAGAAGGATCAGACTATACCATCTATTCTCTTTTGGGCTACATCCACACTTACCAAAAACTTTGAAATGGCCAAGCTAATGGCCAGATCGAAGAATACTAATGAGGCGCTGAAATTGCCATGTTTTGATCCCACGTGGCTCGTCTCCATGGGGGTCCTTTTTGAAGGGACCCCACCAACATCAATATCTCCTTATTCCTACAGACTCCTATTCCTGTAGAGGACTCCTTATTTCTGTACAACATGCTGGACTCATGTAAAAATAAGGAGATTTTGATGTTGGTGGGGTTCTTTCGAAAAGGACCCCCCGTGTAGACGAGCCGCACGGGAGAGAAACGCAGCAATTTCAAAGTGCCGCTGCTGGGGGCATGCTAATGAGGCGCTGAATATGCATTTCAGTGCCTCATTAGTATTTTTCGATCTGGCCAGTAGCATGGCATTTCAAAGTTTTTGGTAAGTGTAGACAAAGGCCTGGAATAGCTCATTTCAAAATAAGACTGCTGCATAAGCATATCCAGAGTGACCAGTGAAGCTGGAGTACTGAGTTGGAGAGCCTAAGGCAAGGGGAGGCAGGTACCAGACAGGGTGATCCTGTGAACCCTGACTTCTATTATTCTTCATGAACTCCTCCCTCGAATCTATCCAAATGTGCTATCCAGGGAGAAGAAGATGGGAGATACCATAAAAAGATCAGATATGCTCCTCAAAGGAAGAGGGAAAAGAGTATATCTCCTCTAACAGATGGATTATTCCATTCAGTGTGTTCATTGTGTGTGGCCTGAGGTAAGTACAAGTTACACTTTTAAGTCTGAAATTCCAGTGACTCTAAAGCAGTGGTTCAGATACACTGACAAAAGTGGCAGGGTAGACATGGCCTATTAGAGTCTTGTACATTTTAATACTGAAAAGTACAACATGCCTATAAGGGAATTCCTGCACAGGGATTGTTATTGTAAGGTCTCAGGCACAGAAGCTGGCTTTTTATCAAAATGGCAGACATTGTTTTAGAGATTCAATTTTAGATCTGCTAACCTGCATGCAGCATTGCCTAAGAAACACCACAATATTTGCTAGGAAAAGATGGATGAGACTTAATAGGTTCTTGCAATTCTTATTTGAAAGCCTTTTTTACGAATCTTTAAAATGCAACAAGACAGCTACTGAAAACCAGAAAGGCTCCAGACATGGCTCCTTTCTTGAAGCCTTCAGTGTAGTCTGCAGTTTAAAACCAGATTTTGACCCTCAGTTACTGGGCCATCAGATATTGCAGAGATTGTAGAGGTGACAGATGTCCCTATGGCACTTTGCCACTTCAGTCCCTGCTGGCAGCAAGCTGGAAGGGATTCCCTTGTGAGTCAAAGTCACGTAGTAGGAGATGGCACCAGCTCAAATAACATCACTCCTCCAGAATGAGAAGTCCACATTCACAGTCAAAGAGTTTTATTCTTATTGGTCTTAAAAGTGCACCAAATTTTTCCTTACTGTACCAGTGTAATCCAACTGATATTAATGGAAAAATATCACAGAAACCAAAGGAAAATGTAACCTAACGTACATAAGATAATGGGCTCTAAAGAGATATAGAGAATATTCAAGTTTCTGTAGATCTGTTCATCTCAAGGGATTGCAAAGCATTTTGCAAATTTAAACTGATATTAGTAAGAACAAAAAGCCCCCCAAAACACATCACCATCATGGTCAAAAAATTAAGTTTAGTAGCAATTAAGACTGTAGCAGGACATAGTCCATCCATTCAAAATCTTAAAAGAAGTATGAAGGTAAGACTTGTGCATTTCTTTCCACTTTCATGTTACCTACAGCTCCCAATAATGTTCTCTACTACTCCACAAGACTTTTACTTCCATCTCAAAAAGATTCCAAAAAGCAAAAAATGGTTACTCACCTTTTGTAATTGTTCAAGATGTGGTGTTTGAGTCCACTCCAAATCAAGTAAGCGTACATGACTCCCCTAGCAGCTAGCCATATGGTTAGCCTTGGCGTTCCCTGGAGTGGTGCCAATATGGCACTCAAAAGAGGGTTCTGCTGACCCGCCCCGCCACACCTCAGTTACTTCATTCTGGCTACTCCAACAGAGGGGAAGGACTGGTGAGTATTCAAATGGACATGAACCAATACATCTTGAACAACAAGTTATGAAAGATGAATGACCATTTCTGATTCTTTGAGTTCTTGTTCATGTGTATTCCAATCGGTTGATTCACAAGCACAAGTCTAGGAGATTGCGTTGGAGTTCTTCACTGATTAGAGGACTGCCTGACCAAAGGTTTTGCCATCTCTAGGTTACTGTGTAATTGCATAGTGCACAACAAAGGTATTTATCAAGGACCAGTGTGTAGCCTTACAAACCTGCTGAGTGGGGATCGCACAAGGAATGCTGTGGAGAAAATCTAGGCCCTTGCGACATTAGTAGGAGCAAAGCTATACCTGGGAGGCCTAACATTCTTGGCTCCAGGAACGATTGATGAAGAGATGCACTGAGATAACACAGACTGGCCCTTCATTATTTCTGCCACTGACACAAATAAGTGAAGTGACTTCCGGAACAGTCTTGTTCTATCAATGTAAAAGGCCAGCACTCACTCTACACACATCAAGGGAATGAAGACTCTGTTCTCTAGCACTACAGTGTGCTTTCAGGTAAAACACCGGCAGAAAGATATCTTGAGTCATATGGAAACTTGAGACCACCTTTGACAAGAAGGCCAGATGCAGACATAGCTGCCTGCACCTTGTCCTTATACAAGGCTGGCCACTATTGGAAGATGGAATACTGGACTAGATGGACCTTTGGTCTGACTCAGTATGGCTAATTTTATGTTCTAAGATTGTAAAGGGAGCTATGACATGAGGGCCCTAGCAGAGGCATTGAAACCAGAAAAACCACCTTAAAAAGAACAATAGAGCAGCAAGCAGCCAATGGTTTAAACAGGAGCCCCAGGAGCTTGCACAGAACTAAGGTAAGGTCCCAGGAAGGGTCTGGTTGGTAGACCTTGGGGTAGAGTCTGTCCAGGCCTTTTAGAAATCACCTAACCATCAGGTTCGTGAACACCAAATGAACATGTGTCCCCAGGTGGAATGCTGATATGGACACTAAGTGGCATTTACAGAGGACACAGACAGCCTTTGCTGCTGAAGTTTGAGAAGGCAGTTCAAGATGAAAGGCTTAGAAGACCATATCAGAGAGATACCATATTACACTGACAAGACAGAGAATCTCTTCCACTTTGTGAGATACTCAGCCCTCGTGGAAGGCTTCCTACTACCAAGGAGGACTTGTCTGACCTGGTCTGAGCAAGACAGCTCTGCTAGATTCAGCCATGGAGCTTCCAAGCCATAAAGTGCAGTGACTCCTGGTCTGGATGGCAAAGATGCCGATGGTCTTGCATTAGAAGGTCTGGGTAGAGTTTTAAGGTGAGTGGTGTCCATACCAATATGTCCAGAAGAGATGTAAACCCAAGCTGGTGAGATTAAATGACATGAGCTCATTCCCCCAGTTGTGAGGAGGAATTTGTGAATGACTGGTATAGGGAGGAAGGCATAAAGTAGCTGGTCTGCCCACAAGAGGAGGAACACATCCGCAGCTGATCCAGGGCTGTGGTTCTGCAAGGAGCAGAACTGCTGGCACTTCTTGCTGTGCCTCATGGTGAATACGTTCATCTGAGGAAGGCCTACCACTGGAAGATTTGTGTTCCCAACATTTGGATAAAGAGACCATTGGTGACCCTGAAAGGACCTGCTAAGATGGTCCACCAGCTCCTTCTGCACCCCTGAAAGGTATGAAGGTTGCAGAAGAATCAAATATTCCACAGAGAAGTCCAAGAGCAGGTACCTCCTGGCACAGAGGAGAGGACTGTGCATTCCCCGTTTGTTCTCATACAACATTGCCATCATGCTGTCCCTCATCACTGACATGCAATATTCTGACAGATATAACTGAAAAGCCTGACAAGTTAGTTGTACTGTCCTTAGTTCCCTGGCACTGAGGGGGAAGCATCAGATATCTGGAGATCAAAAGCCCTGAGTTTTTAGATCCCCCAGACGGATGCCCCATCGTAAGTTTGAAGTGTCTCTGACCACTGATGCTGAAGTTTGTGGTGTTCCAAAGGGAACCCCAGAGCTCACCTCCTGTAGCTCCAACCACCAGGTCAAGGAATTAAGGACTGGGTAAGGCACTATCAGCTCTAAAGTATCCCTGGTTGAGCAAAAGACTAACATCAGCCTTGAACAGAATAGTCTAAATCTGAGCCTGACATGTTGCACTATGTACATCCAGGCAGACACGTGGCAGTTCCTCGATGTAGTAGTGGGCCTTGATTGGCCAGTCATCTAGTTCTGAGAACACTTGTATGTGATGTCTATGAAGGAAAGCTGCTACTGCTGCCATGCATACGGTGAACACATGGGAAGCTGCTGACAGGCTGAACTGAAGTATTGTGAACTGGGAATGGGCTGACATGGCCTTCTTTTGCCACTGCAATTTCTCTTCCTTGAACTATCTTGATGGCTCTGTTGCAAGAAGTGTTACTGCGTTGAGGGTGGAAGGAATGTAAAGGTCTAATACCTAAGGTTAGTCCTGGAGTCCTTCAGACTGTTGAGCCTCTTATCAGTTTTCTCAGAGAGCACTGAGACCCCTTCAAAAGGCATATTCTGTACAATCTGTTGCACTTTTTCAGGGAGGCCTGAGACTTGTAACTAGGACCCATTATACATAGCAGTCTTCTGGCCGTCATCCTGGTAGCAGCATGTGCTGCATCTAATGCTGCCTGCGGGGATACTCTGGAGAGGAGTCTCCCCTTTTTGACAATGCTGAAAACTCAGTCCTAGAGTCTGAGGTGAGACATTCAGTGAATTTAGTGAGTGCCAAGCAAGTGTTGTAGCAGTACCTACTGACAAATGCCTGCTGATTTGCAATACGCAACTGTAGACTTCCCCCCGCATACCTTAGAATAGATTTTTCATTTGAAGAGGCCTAGGTGTCTAGCCTCTCTGTTCTTAGGGAAGGGCCCTTGAAACCCATTTCTCCCTTTGACTGACTGCATCAACTACAAGGGAGTTCCAATTGTAGGTGAGAGTAAAGATATTCATACCCTTTAGAAGGGACAAAGTACCATCTCTCATTCTTTTGGCTGTAGACTGCAACAAACCTGGAGCTGGTCACAAGTTCTTTGCAAAACCCGTGACCATCTTAATGAGTGGCAATGCTCTTCTAGGCCGTTTCTACACAGGCCACTTCCTTTGGAAGTGGCATGCTAATACACAGAGTGAAATATGCTAATGAGGCACGGACGCAAATTCAACATGCCTCATTAGCATAACATCACGTGATTTCGAGTCCGGAAGACCGTTCTTCCGGACTCCAAAATGCCGTGTAGAAGCGCGGCCCCGGGGGGGCTTCCAGAAGGACGTGCTTCTTCCGGAGGCCCCTTCTTCCCAAGAATTTTCAGGAAGAAGGGGCCTCTGGAAGAAAGACCTCCTTCTGGAAGCCCCCCTGGGGCTGCACTTCTACATGGCATTTTGGAGTCCAGAAGAACCTATCGCATTAGTCCGGGAGCTGTCCTTGTCTGTGAAGACAGAGGGAAAGAAAGCATTGAGCACTTCAGCTTTCCCCACATCATCTGTCACTGGGTTACCTCCCTTAGCCAGCAGGGGGCCCACGCCGTCTCTGATCACCTTCTTCTTGCTAACATGCCTGTAGAAACTTTTCTTGTTATCCTTCACATTCCTCGCCAGTCGCAATTCCAGTCGCATTTTCGCCTGCCTGATAACTGCCCTACATTCTCGAGCTATACCTTTATATCCCTTCCTAGACATTTGTCCAAGTTTCCACTTTTTGTAAGCTCCCTTTTTGTGCCTAAGTTTTCCAAGGATTTCCCCAGTAAGCCAGTCTGGTCTCCTACCATATTTACTTCTCTTGCTGTGCATCGGGATAGTTTCTTTCCGCACCTTCAATAGCGCTTCCTTAAAATACTGCCAGTTTTCCTGGACTCCTTTTCCCTTCATGGCAGCATCCCAGGGGATTCTGCCCATCCCATTGTGAAGGATTCTGACACTGGAGTGGCCACTGAAAAGGATGGGGCCTCCTTTGGTGTCCTGCACCTACTATACGCAGATCTGTAGGAATAAGACTCCAACTTAGTATATGAAGACCAAGGGGGGGGGGCACACATCTCAACACTAATTTAACCATAGCAGGGAGAGGGGGTTCCAGATGCCTTCCCTTTAGATTGCACTGGTGAGCTCAGCAGCATCAAGGGTGCTGGTGCGGAGTCCTGCCCAGGTGGCAAAAATGGTACCAAAAAGCATGTTAAGTCTCATGGCACATGAAATATCTCCGACTGGAGGGCATGGGCACTGGCAAATTATTTTGGATGGGGCCTGACTGCCTTGGCTTGGCAGGAGTGGATGTGGCCTTGGCATGGGCCTTAGCATCACAGCCTGACTGAGATGCCAGTGTTAGCTGGTCTGTGGTGCCTGGAGAATGACCTGATCCCCCTCCTTTTTCTGACCTGGAGACTGGGAAAAGTGCTCACGCCCTGCATGGCTCCAAGATGTGGCATGTCATTGCCAGTCCTTGCCAGAGTCCTTCCTTGGTGCTATGTATTTTAACACCAGTGTCAAAGCACTCCAAAAAGATTAAGAGGCACTAAGGCACTAGGCACCATCTCCATGGTGTCCAACCGTGGACACAGAGCTGTCTCTGTAAGTAAAATGTGAAGTCGCTACTCCTTCTCTCTTATAGTTCTACCTTGGTACTTCCAATCAATTTTACAGCAGTCTTTTTGGTGACCCTCCCCCAAGCACTTTAAGGAGCATGAGCGAAGATCGCCCTTTGGCATGTGCTTGGTGCACTACTAGCAAGCCTTGAAATTCAGGGAACAGCTTTTAACAAGACCGGTGGTAGGGACTCCGCAATAAACTATCTAAAAGAGAAATAATACAACAATGAACTACAACTGACTATATACAAATATTAGAAAGAGAAAGGATTATCTCTTTGCAAGGCAAGAAATTAGCAAGGGGATGTTCCAGCTACTGTCATTAGCAGTAAGAAGGAACTGTGGGGGGGGCAAGTCAACAGGAACCTATCCTTGGTGCCATACTTGTGCCACTCCAGAAGGTACCCAAGCCAACTCTATGGCTAGATATTTGGCGAAAAATCTCCTAGCTACTGTGCATGTGTGCATGCACAAACCTGACTGGAATGGACATCATCAAAATTCATCTAGCACAAAATCACGATAGTGATCTCATACACTTTTATATCAGCACATCTGGCAGTTATACAATCCACCCCTTTAGGAAGTTATTCTGATTCAGTACCGCTGTGGTCATTGTTAAGATTCCCGCTCTGCTTTTCCAGAGTATTTACCTCTGATGCACATCTATTTAGTTAAAAGGCATTGCATCAGAATTATGTCATGACCATAGTGTTACTTTTTAAGTCAAATGTTGTCCAAGATATTTTTTGAGCCCTCTGACTCAATCTATTTTAGTGCACCCAGTGATGACCATAGGTCCCAATATTCAATATTCCATCATAAATAAGATCCCACCAAATTAACTGCTCTTTTCTAGTCAATTTCACAGTCTTACAATTTTAAAAATAGTATGTTTCATTATTTCAGATATATAAAATTGAAATTTCACTGTCTTGTAATTGTAAGTGTCCTGACTTCAAAAGGAGTTTGGGGGCAGACAGGAGAGATTGAGAATTCCAATGTCACTGTTGGAGAAGTTGTGGTACTATTACTATTTCTGAGCTGCTGCAGATGGAGGTGCTGCCTTCAGAGCTAAGCAGCTGGAGTGTGGTGCAGGATGCTGGCTGGGATTCCCAGCCGTGAAGGCAGAGCCCCTGCCAACGGTAGGGTAAAAGTAAGCATGGTATGGTGTATTATTGCCACCAAGGGCAGAACGTCACTTAGGATGGGGGAAGCTCTGCCTTCTCAAACAGCCCAGTGCCAAATCTCCTCCCTGAAGCTCTCACGTACCTCTCCTTCCTTCTTGGCCCTTAGCCCAGGCATGATTGTAGCCCTTACTTCTGAGCAGTTGCCTGCAGAACTGGGACCCTCAGTCAACAGCCACTTATCTCCAGTCACCCAGCTTTGAAGGCAATGGCACAGAAATAATCATGGCATGGTATTGCTGCTTGCGGGGGGCGGGGTGCTTGAGGCCAAGCTCTGAAGGCAAACAGCCACCACTTTCCAGCCGCCCAGCTCTGAAGGCAACATCAAAGTAAAGGTTACAATAACACCATCCCCGCAAAAAAAAACAAAACAACCTTTGAAAACCCCATGCAACTCCCTTTTGTGTCAAGATCCCCAATTTGAGAAACTCCAGTCTCCCCTGTGAAACCAGTACAGGGAAAAAAATCACATAACAGACTAGATTTCATTGGCGGAGCAGGGGTTAACCCAGATTTCACAGTCTGTGGTTTGTTTTTCATGGCTGTAAATTTGGTAAGACCCTATTCATGGTCTAAAAAGTATACAAAAAATATTAGACACACAGTTCCTAAGCTCCTGAAAGTTGCCACTGTCATCTAGAATCAGGCAAAGTTTTGGCAACGTATGCAATACTGATCATTACAATTCTTCATTCATTTTTATGTCAGGCTGTGACTGGAAGACAATCTAACTCAAACAAGAAAATAACTGTGGAGAATGATAGGGGCCCTCATTTAGCTTGGTTCAGTCTATGTGACTGAAGTTTTTAATCTCTTCTTTAAGGATTAAAAGAAACATAAGGCAGTGACATTTGCACACTGCCAAGTGCTAACACATTTCTGAAAGCCAATCCTTCCCTCCCCACCAAAAAAAGGTCACAGTTAACTGTGACCATGCCTCTTCCTTTTAATAAGAAAGACACACAGAAATGTAATATTTGCTGTTCGTGGATAGGACTTTACCAGTACAGCAAACGTAATCATTAGGCAGACAATTTTATATACGTCTCTGATTTGCAGAACGCATATTGAAATGTTCTAACTAGACAAAAGCATTATGTTAGTGATCTTGCTAAGCCTCCAATGTTCCACATACCCAAAAGGTTATGTCTACACTAGACAGTTCTACAGACAAAAATGGGTTTTTGTCAACAAAACTCCAGGAGCATCTGCACATAAAATACATTTTGTGGACAGAAAACTGTTGACAAAAAAGCTGTGTAGATGCTCCAGGGTGCCCTTTTGTCAACAGAGTGGATAAAAGATTGATCTGCTTTTGTGTAGATGTGATCTGTCAACAAACGTTTTGTCGGAATATATCTCCCAACAGGAGCTTCTGTAGACAGATGCTTCCAGTGTAGATGCAGCAAAAAAGGTTTGCTTGGCACATTTAGACTCTATGAAGAAAGGACTGAGAAAAGAAGAGAAAGCAGTCAGCTTTTGTTTTCAATCTCCAGCCCTCCTTCCTATATTTTCAGATGAGACTCTGGAGCTTTGAATTACATGACAACAGTTTACTAAGACAGTCAAAAACCAAAAGAAGACATAACAGATTTGTCAGACTTTGCCAAGACTATCAGAGAATGGCAGTAGAATTTCTGTGACACCAACCTTTTAGAAGATATTTGGAATCACTTGGACAGCAATCACTGAGTTAAAAGTACAAATTTTGGATATTTTTCCAGCAAGCTCACATCTACCGATTTATGTGTATTTCTAAGACACTTTTTAAATATGGGATATTATCAATCAGTAACCCTTAAGTTTTAGCTTTCTAACCTCTAATGAGCATCCAATGCCACAGGGATTTGTATGAATTTTTTATGATTAATTTAAGGCACCTAACTTCCCCTTATCATTAAAACTACTAAATTTTTTGTCACAAACATGGTATACAGTAATTCTTAAATAGATAGGTTTTTTTCAATAAACCAATTACTACTTCAAACAAAGAATGGCACATGTCCTCTTACTAGCAGAAATGATCAATTTTTCTATTAAAAATTGGCATCTGATTATTTTTAAGTAGATTTGTTGAACACTGATTTAAGCTAATACTCTCACATTTACACAGCCCCACAGGATCCTAACACTCTTTATTAATGTAATGCATTGAAATACAAACTATACAGAGAAATCCCTTTAGTCACTTCTGAAATTAAATATGGCAACTACTTAAGAGAACACTGAATGACAAATTTCAGGACAGGTACTGAAGAAGAATACCATTATCCATCTGAAACAGCAGGAAAAGCTCAAGGAAACAATATTATTCAAACTGAAATTTGGCTAATGCACCAGTTTAATATCTCTACTCCTGTAAAATGCAACACTGGTGACCACAAGAGGTCAAGACCTTTGTTTTACACTGCATTTGGAAGACTATGCCACTAGCAACAGCAGTTTACCTTACCAGGCGGGGGCACTGGATTCAATGTTGTATTAGAGAAAAGAGAAGCATCTAGTTCACTTCATGCATAATATATAGTTTTTAAAAAGATGTCTTCCATCCAAGTACTAACCTGACCCATTCCTACTTACACTGCAAAATCTCAATCCATCACAAGCACAAAAGTACATCGCTACCCTGAACATCTACAATCATAATATATTGAAAGCATTTCTGCTTACCATTGTTGTTTGCAAACAGCGTCACTAGTGTCTTCTTAGCACTGTCACTATTTTGAGCCCCACTGCTACTGACCGATGTAGCTGTAGAGAGATTACCTCCTATGGATGCATGCGCAACAATCGGCAAAGGGGCAGAAACAGGCTGCAGACTCACTGACACTGCCAGGAAGGAATTTCATAGTCACTTTTACAAAAATAACACTCAGACATTACAATGTTTGCAGAGGTGCCATAACAGCATGCTGCTTGGGCATACTGCAATTGCATTACATTAAGTAAAACTTGTAGTTTCAGGTATCCTATTTCCTTACCCCCCAGTATCTTCTATCAAAGCAACACAAGCAAGAAAAGGGATTTGACTAGTTCAAAGACATTGTTTCTTATTTGCTAACACAGATTCCTGTCCATATCCACCTGGATCATTTCTCTTCGCTGATGCCTCTCTATCTGCCCCAGAAATCTCCTAGCCAGAGCAGAGCAAGATGAAGAAAGAGTGTGAAGAGGCAGGTAGCACCAAAGAGCAGCAGAACTGCACCCTCCCTGTAGGAGGCACAGCATTGTTCTCCAGCTCCCTACCAACAAACAGAACATCTATTAACTTGAGATTTCTTGTTAAAGTGTATGGTGTTGAATTCTTCTTCAAATATCCCAAGCTAACAAGATGCAACAAGCAGCTAGTCCAAACAAGTTAAAAAATTAGCTGCCAAGAACACCTCAAGAACATACAAAAGGAATAGAACCTAGATTCACAGAAGTTAAAGATGCAAGAGACTGACGATACCTAAACTAGAGTATGGAGATAGTTCCCTAAAAGTACCAGATATTAAACTGATGCTGTTTTTGATCTTAGCCAAAAGGCCAAGAAAAAGAAATTCGAATAGCCACACAAAAGACTAATGTATTAAATATGCCAGTGTATTCCACCCACACCTAGGAAAGGATTTGCAGGGGGATCGAGGGGAGAAGCACCCCACAACCCACACCAGATTGAAGAATCTGGGATGAATCAGAAGGATAGCAAGTAAATACTTCTATTAGGACCCTTTAATTTACTCTTATCATCTCTCAAAGAAAAATATAATGAAAAGATATTTTAATTACCAAATTTACTTATAAACATTAAGGACCTGAGATCCCTCATGCAGGCATGTTTGGAAGTCAATTAGTCTAGTCAGGTGCTTAAAGCTCAGCAAACAGGAACTTGCACAATCGAGGCCAAAATCAGTTAAAATAGCGAAATAAAGTGACTCTTAAAAGTAATCAACTACTGAACAGGTTGCCATCTTGACAGTCTTGACAATATAGGTTAGGACATGGGAAATGCAGCCTGATGCTGAAACTAGTGGAAGAGTCAGCTTTTCAAAGCTATTGGAACAAGCATACTACTTAATAACCTTTGCAAAAGTTCTTTGTAAGACATAAAGCACTATATATACCAATATATTGTTATTTAATCTGTTATTGTTACATAAACTATGAAGTGAGTGCCTTGAAAACAATTACAGTGGTTGATTTAACAACAGATGAAATTTCCTCCCCCCCGCGGAAATAAAATAAAGTAAAATAAAATAAAAAATAAGTCACACATTCAAATAACTCTAATTCCTCATTAATTCCACTGTTAAACTGCATTTCCTGCCTCGTAATAACCAGGAAGTCCAGTCTGCTGAAGTATCACCAATATGCCAGCTCCTGCAGAGCCATACAAAAGCTCTGTTCACAATTACATATCAGCAATTTCTAACCCTTCAGAAAATTGAAGTTTTAATATATCTATTATTTGACAACTCAATATCTACTGAACAGCACCTAACTAATCACTGCAGTTTCCATTTAAGCATAAATAATGTGCTATGTAACAGCCATATATTGCATAACTCTATACTAAAAATAGTTTATTACCAGTAGCAGTTTTATCAACTGAATTATAATCTTCAACAACAGAATCTTCAATGACATCACTGATTTTCTGCCATGGCTCCAGCTCCTCCTCCTCACATTCCATAAAAAGGTCTGTGTCTGCCATTCTGCAAGAGAAGAGAAGAGAAGAAAAGAAGGACCTTTATTGGGTGTTAAGAAAGCTAGCTTTCATCAGACAGCAAAAGACTCATAAGACAAAGAATCCAAATTGCAGAACCAGTAGTAATGCCCATTATTTCTTCACTAGGGTGGGAGGAAAATACGAAACTCAGAACTGCAAAAATATTTTTTTCTTTCTTGTGTTTTAGAATTTAAATTCACATACTACTTTGTTCCCAATTTAAAAAAATACCTTAAATCAGGATATCAAATTTATTTTTCTATTAGCCACAAGCACTGACCTTTTCAGTTCTCAAGGAGTGCTCAACCATTGCTCCACCCCATGCCCTGACCCTACACCACCCTTTCCCCTAAGCCTTTATCCCCACCCCCACCAAATCTCCTTTCTCCCCCCCATTCCCCACCCCCCCATGCCTCCTGCACAGTGCTGAACAGCTAATCACACCAGACTGAAGATGCTGGCAAGAAAGGGGAGGACCTCAGCAGCAGCACTGCCTGCAGGTGCTGAGCACTACCTATTTTTTTTCCCCCACATAGGTGCTCCAACCCTGGAAGACCATGGAGTCAACACCTATGCTGCCATTCCCGAAGGTTCACGAATCAAGACCCAGAATCCCTCAGTTTATCATTTTTTTCTTTTTAAATCAAGAGCTTTAAGAATTATTATTGGTCTACTCTTCTTTGCATTCCCTATCCTCAGTACGAGTATGACAACTGCAGACTAAAAATTTCAATCTTAAACATATATGAGATAAGCACACAAAAAATACAAGCCTCTAATCCCTCTGCCACCTTCTCCTGCCCACAATGTTCCCCAGCTCTCCACTAACAGACTTTCACATCCATTTCCCCCAGTAGGCTCCGACTCTACACCCATCTCTGTTCCCATTAGGCTGCCTTGTAACAAAGAGTCCCATGTGTTGATTACCAGCTAAGTTTATAAAGTGGATTTCCTGTTATCAGTCTAATAATAACTGCCTTTACAATTCACTGAACAATTTTGTTCTATGAGACACATAAACAGAAATGCGTAGTGCATCTTCGAAATGCATCATTTCTCTGGCATCATATCTCTGGCACATCCCCGCTCACCTATATTTTGTCTGAAGTAAAACAATCCCAACCATTTTAATCTCCACTCATGTGGAACTTTCTCCTTTCTGCTAATTGTTCTGTCACTCTTCTCTGAGCTCCAATTTCTTCTTCACCTTTTTGAGATATGGTGACCAAAACTGACCAGAGCAATACAGCCGAAGGTGTACCATGGATTTATCTAGTAGTATTTTATTTTTCAATTTTATCTACTCCATTTTTTTTTTACACTTCTCAATATTTTGTTTGCATTTTTAACCACCACTGCCCATCAGAAACAAGTTCACACAGAGCTATCCTACGTCATCTTTTTCCTGTGTGGATGTATTTAATGTAGAACTCAGTAACATGGAGGAGTGCAATACTAACAAACACTTACCCCTCTGAGATTTATTGCTTAGTTTAACTTAAAAATGTACAATCAGATTATCAAAACAGTATTAAAACAAGATGGAAACTCTTTAACAGTTTTTGCTGCGTCTCTAAGATTACAAAGAATGCCTCTTTCCCAAAACAGGGGTCATCAACCTTTCTGAAGCAGCACACTGAAATTTGACCTTTTGACCTCTATGTACCATCCAAACATCGGTGACACTTTTTAAAGTCACAAAGAGTCCTACTTACAACAGTTTCATTGATAATAAATTAAGATGCACAGCTTTACCATTTAGTTCAGGGGTCGGCAAACCCCAGCACAAGTGCCAAGAGTGACACACAAGCGGATTTTCATTGGCACTCAGGGCAGGAGCTCAGCCACATCCCTCCTCCCCCATGCATGTATCCCTCTGTTAATCCTAAATGCACACCGCTCTCTCTTCCATGTTCTCCCCATAAAAGTAACCCACAGATGCCAAATAATTTATTCAGAGACTGTTTACAAGATGCTTTTCCATCCCAAACACACCTGGACCTGTTTAAAAACGAAAAAAAATCAAGATCCAATGTGCACCAGTGCCTCCAAAGCAACCCACCTCCGAAATTATTTTCTCAGCAGATTACACATCTTGTTCTAACACCTGATGCAGCACCAGCAACATGACAGGTGTACCACCAGGAAGGGCATGCGCCGCAGAGATAAGGGACAGAAGGAAACCCTTCCCGCCCCCATGCCAACACTCCCCACCCCAGCCTCCAACTTCTCACGGCTGCTCTGTGGCTAGTCAGATGGTACGTCACAACCCCTCCCCCATTGCAGACTCCCTCCACACTCCTCCCACCCAGCCTGAGCTCAGGCCCATCCTTCCAACTATCCCAGAAACCCAGGCTGCCCCCTCCCTCTGGCCCACCAAGTGACTCCACTCTGCATCCCACCCCAAGAGACCCAGACTGGGCAACCCTAACTGCTATGCACCACTTCAGGGACCCCACCCCAGACATGCTTCCCCCACCCAGCTCCCCGGGATGCTCCCAGGCTGGGCAGGAGTGGCCGGGGCTGGAAAGCGACTTACTGTCTTGTGCCCATTGCACTTACCAGTGCTGGGTCTTGGGTTTGTCTCTCAGATGCTGCTGGATGGGGAGGAGAGGGAGAGGGGGTGGGGGAGCGAGGCTCCTTCCCTTCAGTACGTATGCCACATCTCCCCCTCCTTCCATTGGCTCTACCATCTCCAATCTACCTCTTGGACGGGGAAGTATGGAAGAAAGAGCAGTGCACATTTAGGATTAGCAGAGAGAGACATGCACTCTGGAAGGAGGTACAGGGCTCAGCTTCCACCTCACATGCCAATGAAAATCTGCTCGTGTGCCACTCTTGGCACGCATGCCAGGGGTTGCCAACTCGTGTCGCAGAGCATAGGACAAGTGTCAGAATTAGTCCCCCAGAAAGCTGGGTTTCGTTGTTATTGTGCAGTTCTACAGATAGGTCTCCAATGAGACTTTCTAACCTGATAACCCTCAGGCCTTTGAGCCAAACAAAATTAAATCATCCTTTTCGTAGAACAAGGGTTTCACTGAGTAGAAATTAGCAGCTTCTGAGCTCCTTCTTGACATGTGAGTCACCCAAAAATTCAGTTCAATTGAATGACATATTTAGGGCATGCCTACAGTGGCAATGCTATACTGACACAGCTGTGCAGCTATAAGATCGCTCATGGAGCTGTTCTGTGCAGATGGGAGAGAGCTCCCTGTCGACATAAGACCAGCTCAACTTGCAGAATGAACAGGAGAAGCACTCCCACTGCTATATCACTGAGCACAGATGCTGGTCAAATTCATGTTGCTTGAGTGGGGCTCATGTTTACATCCCTGAGCAACATTATTTTTGTAGATATAAGTGGTAGTATAGAAATGGCCTTAGAAATCTTTGACACAGACTACTAATTAAAACACACACACACACACACACACACACACACACACACACACACAATTTGTTAAAAAAGAAACAAGAGATGTTACAGGTTACCATGCAAACTCATTTCCTGATCTTCAAGACTGCTTGATTGATGTAACCTACCAAGTGGTAGTTCTGTAGCACAGCTAAATGAGATTTCGCACTTCAAAAAAGAATTGTTTTCCTTCTGGTTATGTTTTGGTGGAAGATTGTTGTGACTGCATTTTGTCATCTCTACTACCATTTGACAGCACTAAATCTGATGAGAAACATTCCGAGACAGATTGGTCATAGTAAACAGCTGACAAGCAAGAAAGTAATCTAGCTTATTTACAGAAAATCTGTGTTATCAATAGCCACAGAAACAGCTGACCAGAATGCTTAAATATAGATCATGGTTTTCATGAGTTTGGTATAAAACAATTTCAATTTTATACAGTTATTCCACGGACTAAGTAATTACACTGGGACTACACTATAAATGTGAGTTAGATCAGTGAGCAGCAATCATTTTATTCCAAGGACAATCAATGTTCTAGCCAAACAAGAGTTGTATCTCTTACCAGCTTCAGGATTTAGGATAGTCTAAAGCAATTATTCAAAAGAGAATTGTTTTTAATGCATCCAAGTACTCAGCCATGATTGCTTAAGTATATCTGTTTGCTGGATGGTACTGATGAATCACAGACCTAGTTGGGGGTCAATGGGCATACTGAACACCTTCCACTTCAGCTAAATGATCCTCTGTTTACTGATCACGTGGTTCAGGTGTCTGATCAGCGCCTCCCAAAACAGATTCTGTTTTCCGAACTGAAGGAAGGACAGAGCACTAGAGGCCAGTGGAAGCAATATAAGGACATGGTGAAGGCACACATGAAAAAGTGCAGCATCGGTGTTGACACTCGGGAGAGCCTTGCCCAAGACTGTATCAAGTGGAGAATGGTAATCTGTGAGGGGCTAGTGCACTTTGAGAGATCCCATCACAGTGCAGAAGAGGAGAGGTGGAGAAGAAGAAACAAACATCCAAAAAATGCCCTGCACCCCTCCAACAGCTACCAATACCTGCCTCTTCTGTGATATGATCTGTGGCTCCAGAATTGGGCTGTTCAGCCATCAACAGACTCACGAATAGGAGGGTGACATGAAGACATCCTACTAGCTGAGTAACCTCCAAGAAGAAGACTGTTGACTGAAACAATGGAAGCCATCACCTGCGAACTGGAGCAGTATGGAAAGCCTGGACAGTGACTGGACCATGCTGGCTAAGGGGTCTTCCTGAAAGCTGATAACGAATGAAGGACTGAGCTTTGTGGTAGCTTCTGAGAGAGTCTGAGGGAGACAGGCAGACAGACAGGCAGAAACACCAGAACAGGCTAACTCTGAAGTGGCAAAGGATATAGTCATAACCAGCATGGCCCTGAGAAAAGCCTAGGAAAAGAGCTTTTGGGTTAACTGCTGATTGGAAAGGGGCTTGAAACTGTGAACAAAAGAAACAATTTCCTGTTGCTTGGCTCCTTCTTCCTCAGGGAAGAACTTTGTACTTTCTTTATAAACGCTCAGGATTGCACCAAAGGTACCTGATTTATTATAGAATACTAGACTAGAAAGAACCTCAAGAGATCATCCAGTCCAGATTCTTCCTAAAAGAAACAGCCCTAAAAAATTTGGCTACCACTTGAGTTAAAAAAGGGGTACCTTGATTGTGATTTTTTTTTTTGAAAGACTGGGTAGTAAGCACATGAACCAACTCCACAGAAGCCAGGTGAGTGATGTTACACACTAGTACTCGGAGGACTGAAGCCTAAATAGACTATATATAAGATATCTCTAGATCTGAGGACGTGGTTCTGCCCCACAAAAGCTCATCACCTAATAAATTATTTTATTAGTCTTTAAAGTGCTACATTATTGCTGGTCTATTTGTTACGCTTAAGAAAACAATGAGTTATGGGATACAACAAATCCTGTTAATTACATTAAAATACAAGCAACTAAGGGTCCTGTGGCACCTTATAGACTAACAGAAAAGTTTTGAGCATGAGCTTTCGTGAGCACAGACTCACTTCATCAGATGCTGGTCTTGGTTTTATACCTGGCCCTTCAGATTTCCAAGACCAGCATCTGATGAAGTGAGTCTGTGCTCACGAAAGCTCATGCTCAAAACTTTTCTGTTAGTCTATAAGGTGCCACAGGACCCTTCGTTGCTGTTACAGATCCAGACTAAAACAGCTACCCCTCCGATAATTAAAATACAAAGGAGTTTAAGAGGTTTAGGTTGTTAGGGCAACATGCTGATGTGGTTAAGCATGAAAATCAACTTGGGTAAAGTTCTGAACCATTTTATCTTTTAATATTAGCTTACAGACTTGATTAGAAGCTTAACTAGGTCACATACAGTTTCATTCAGAATAATAGCAGTGTCCCCTGCCCTGCTTTTCCCCCTCTTCTATTTGTTTGAGAGCAGGGTACTGAAGAAAACACACTATTGTACAGCACTAGGGATATAGGCAGCCTCATCTAACGATAATTAACTTTCTTTTATCATTCTTAAAACATATTTACATGTATATAAAAATACAACTGGAACTGACAACTTTTTGTAAAATTAATAGAGTGATACAAAATAGGCATAAACGTCACACAAATATGTTAGCTGAAAAACAGACTGTCATTACAGATTGAGATTGTATACATGGCATACGGTGTGAGCATTTTATTATTTTAAAAAGTGCAAAATGTGGCACTTGGTGTAAAAAGTTGTGTCCATATGCCACTGGGCAGGAGCAGACCTAAAGAACCAGAGACGGTTTCAGAATTGTAATTTTTCATTATCAAGAACATAGATGCCAAGTTGTGCACAGCTCCATGCATGATGTTTTATTCAAAATATTTCAACAGATAATTTGCATGTCAGTAGACATCAGTTTTGAAAACACTGAGTAAATTTAGTGTTCATGAAAAGTGCTGCACTGGAACTAGATTTCCTTTACAAGGTTTTCCAAGGAAAGAAACAGGTGTGGGGAGCAATATGGTTCCCGGGTAGCAGAGGAGGTGTGATGGTTGCTATAACCTGCCTTGTCGGACAAGGATCATTCAAATAACTAAAGGCTTCCCAGACTGGGCCTTTATTCATCACATCTCTTTATGATATTTTGAGGTTCTTTGTTTATCTCTCTTTTAAGCAAAGAATGAGTTATAAAATACTAGGTGCTCTAGACAAGTAAGTTAAATTACATGACAAAAACAGATCATAACTCCATTGGAAGTAAGAAAAAGAAAAAAAGAAGAGAATGAAGATTTGAAATTGTATCATTCATCAACAAAATGGCTACTGCTGCTTTTCTTGCATATCTAGCAAATAACAAGCAAGTGCATTTATGTAGCTGTTGCCATGAGATTCCATATTAAGGAAATGGATCAATTCATCGTAATTGTATACTCTTTTTCTCCTGCCAGAATGCTCAACAAAGAGTTCATAAATTTAACATACTGTTTCAACCGAGTTAGTCCTATATATAACAACCCAACTCCTTTACATCTGTTTAAGCATGTCCATTCAGTAACTCCATTATTCCATATGTCCCTGAACTCATACAAATATTTGCTTAAAAGAAGCTCATTCAGTGAATAAAAAAACCGGATAACCAGTGGGAAAATACAACAAATATAATTCATTGGTAAAAATAAGACTCTTAATTGTCAAATAAAATAATAGAAAAAAATTCCATAACTCATGATCATGCACCTGGCTATGTTCGAGTTCAGCATTCCATTAAAATTAATTAGATCAGCAATTTTTCTAAAGCTTACCATTTCTTTCAATACAGAACCCACTCCAGTATCATTTTCTTAAGTAAATTATTCTGTTGAATTATATAATCTCTTATATTCCTATTATTTAAGCATCACTTCTGTGCTCACATCAACCATATTTGAGCGTTTCAAAAACATTACTAATGTATTTTTCTCAATAGCCCCAGGAAATATTCTTTTCAATTTAAAGATGCTAAGACTCAGAAGGACTTGCCCCATATTCCACAAATCGTCTTTGACACATTCATAAAACCCAAGACTCCGAACCCTTGTCCTGTGCATTAACTACAAAACCAAACTTGCCCTTATTCATGGTAATAATCATTTGTGGACAAGGAAACATCCTGAAAAATAAAACAAAGAAGGCTCTGCAGCATCAATCTACCTTTAAGCTCTGCATAGCAGAAAAAAATAGGCTCCATACTTCCTAAACACCATTTTCTTTCTTATTTGACACAAATTTATAACCATTACATTTAAAGTTATTTTTTTAAAAATCCAAAAACATGAGAGAGGTTTATACATGTTTCTAATAGGTCAGTGTCTCAATTAACCAATGCCTGCATATTTGTGATTTTAAATATTCATCCTCATAGAAACATCTAGAAAAGAATTCTATGCAATACTTTTTGGATACAGCTCCTCTTAGATGTTAAAAGAATGGCGACACATAAAACAGTAACCATTTGTCTGGAGTCATCTTACCCTGTATTAAATGAGCAACAGTGCCCAGACATTATAGTGATGGACACTTTATAAATATTTAAGACAGACAGACGGATCTGTAAACTAAAACATGCATGGCATGTCTATCCAGAACCGTAAAAGCTATGCAGTTTAAAATTACATCGAGGAAATCTTTCCACACATTATTAAAAATACATAATTCAACACCTCATAATTATTCAAAAGACACTAAGACAAAACACTGAAGAGAATGTAGCTACACGCTTCCTTTGACACTAACTTGCATTAAGTGCATGATATTTCATCTGTTCATATCAACTCAACTAAGAAAATGTCTTCTCTCTTCTACAATGTAGCAGCTTTGTTTTTCATAACTTTGATCTTGAATATTTTTGTAAGTAAGAAGTCTTGCTCAATAAAATGATTAATCCCAGTGATAAATACTCTACTTTTAGCTTTTCAGCTCATAGCTGGCAGATTTCTTGCTTGCAAATATGGATGCCAAAAAAAAATCACTACATGTGCTAAATATACTACAAGAAATAAAACATTTTAGATGCATTTCCCCCTGCTGTCAGCTGAAACACTGAAAAAACCCTTATGGTGTCGAAAGCCATTGTGTATTAATTATATATAATTAATTGGCACTGTTACATAATATGGACCCTTTGGTTTATGTGGACTAACATGGTTTATATTCATTTTTAACACAAGGAAAAAGCCTCATTAAGCCAATGGTCATTATGTTCTTGTATTAAAAAGGTTAAAACAGCTACCTTCCCTGGTGGAGAGCCAGCAATAAAAATATGAATCTGCATCCAAGTAGACAGATTACCCTACATTTCAGAAGTCTTTTTTTTAATTCTCACCCTTCAGCAAAAAGCTGCTTGTCTCTTTTCTAATTTCAACTGAAATTTTACATCTGATCCAGGTTCCAATTATATTTATTAATGAACTGCCATCTTGCACAATTAGACAGATACAAAATGTAACAGTTAAGAACTGCCATTTTTCTCCAGAAAGCTTGACAAAACAGCTAGAAAGAGGATGAGGTTTTCATTTTGATTTAAAAATTTTGTGACACTTTAAAACCTTCATAGAGCATATCACCAAACAAAATTCAGCTAATTCAAACCCTATCACCAGGTCACAAATTAAGGACCTGATTCTCAATGAATAAAAGTTTTATCCCAGTGTAACTCCATTAATTTCAATTATAGTTAGTAATGAATTATACAGATGTGAGTAAATGAAGAGAATCAGGTCCCAAATGTGTTCCATTATCAGAAGCACCTGTGGTTACTGGCAGCTATATGATAACTATACAATAAGACAGCTGTGGCTCTCTGACATAACATTTAAATTAGGAGATTATATATTTACTGTTTCCTTCTCAAGTCTGTATTACTTTACACAAAATAAAATACACTCCTTCCCAACATTCCACAAACTTTTTAAGAGCTGCATATCAAGATCCTCTCTACAGTGTTTCTCGAAAGCTTGAACTTCTTAGCAGAATATGAAAGCACCAGCGAACTTCTTTCCTACCATATGGGTGGTTAAAAATAAAACTTTGTTTTAAGATCAAATATTTTATTTTTAGATAGTGTCACTTAATTAATTATTGTAATTTCTAGAATAATATTCACAACACCCATATGAAGTAAGGAAAAATTTTTATAACCATTTTATAGATGGGGAAAGTGAGGCAAGGAAATGTGAACTGACTTGCCCAGGGTCAAATATAGCAACTTATATAACAGCATTCAAGAGAATCAAAGTGCTTGAATTTCTTGCCCCTTGCTCCAGCCACTAGTTAATACTGCCTCTCTCAACATAAAGCCCTCTTCATTACTGAAACTAGAATGAAAGCAAAATGGAAACAGATTTCCAGCCTCTGGCCTTTCAGCTCCCCCAAATTATTAAGATTGCAAATTATGTCATTTTAAAGAACACTGACCAACACTAATGCTCACAAATTTGGATATTCACTAAAAAAAACTTTATTCAGAAACACAACCAACACTCAGAAGTACATGACTTCATGTAAACTTAAAGGATATAAAAGGATGGCAGATATCTTTGAAAACAAGTGCAGATACTGGACCATATAAGAACAGCTCTTATGAACATAAAACGTGTTATCTGCCTCTGAACACTTACAATCAATCATACTGGCTGAGACCATAGGCCCATCAAGCCCAGTATCCTATCTTCCGACAGTGGCCAATGCCATTTTGTTGCCCAATCACCAAATTTATTTAGATTGTTTTGTAGCTCATCCTCCAGAGGGCACCACTGTGGCATGTGGTGATGGCCACTCTGGCTGCAGGCCTACCCTGGTGCAGCGGTAGGGCTGGCTCACCCTGGTGGTGAGGTACAGATGGTCCATCCTGGCAGTGAGGTTGGGCTGGCCTGACCCTCTGACCATAACATGTTAATTTATTTTTTAGACAAAATGTGTTGATTCCAATGGGATCTTATACACATGGCTCATTTTTTGCAATTTAAGACTGAATGTCCATTATGGAAATAAAACTAAAACAGGAATATAATTTATCTGAACACAACATAGCAAATCTAGGAACCCGGATTTTAAAAGTCCTCATTCCTCCCCAGAAAACTAGCAGGACAATTTTATTGTGAATACCAGAGACCGAATTCTGCAAGTCTTAGACAAAATATCCACTGAAGGCAATCAGCTCTGGTTCACAGCTTTATGCCAACTAAGGTAATCTGGTGCAAAGAAGCCACAGAAAAGGAGATCTCTACAAGGGCTTCAGGTCTTAGGCAGGTGGATGGAGAACAGGAGAGAAGGCGTGTCAAGGAGCAGGAGGGCATAACCAGCACACACCTGTGGCTTATGCTGAACAAAATGCCCATAAGGTCACTGAAGCTGATGCACAATTTAGGCTGTCCTGGTGGAAAATAGGGCTGTATTAGTGGATGCACAAACTGCCTTCTTTTTGTCTCTTCACCATAACTTACTTCAATGAGTTTTGACTAAGAGCACCAAGGTTTACCCCAAGTTTATCATCAATATCTCAGAAGAAGATAACATTTTAACACTAAATTATATAAGTTTTGTGCACCTTCCTTGCCAAACAAGTTCATCGCCTTTTTTTATACCAGTCTGGTTTTGCTACAAAATATTTAATTTGAGAGCACTTATAATATATCCCAGTTAACATTTCAAACTCATCCCGACACTGTTTTTCTCTCAGCATGAAAAAATATCACCTGCTTTAATATGAAATTGCCACTTAACATTCTCACTCATTTACTAACAAACAAGACTAGGCTAGGTGTGAAAACAAAAAAGTTTAAAAAGACCACCCCCCCAACTTCAAAAGCAAAACTAAAACCCTAATGATGGCTTATTTGGTTCTTTATCAAGGAGAATTCTAGACATAAACAGAATATATGAATCCATCAAGTCAACTGTTCTTCCTCATCTAAGCCCACCCTCTTCTCTCTATTGCATCTTCTTGTCTGCACACATTCCCTTCACCTAAACTGTCATCTTGTTTTTTGTCTTTTGTATGTCATCCCCCTATTTTGATTGTAAGTGTTCAGAGGCAGATAACACGTTTTATGTTCATAAGAGCTATGATTACTGATGGCACTGTTAATGTTTTTAATAATATATAATAAATTAATCCCATGATTAGGGAAGAATATATTCCTCTGCTATTCAGCTATCTCTGGCAATTCTTAATCTGACAAAATGCCCACTGACTTCAAGTATTTTGCCAACACAGCATACAGTATATAAAAAGTAATACCAGACCGGATATTAGTTGAAAAGCAAAGAATCAATAAGGAGTTTTATATGATGTTTTATTGTTGTTATGACTATTTTTACCCTTTTTACAGCATGGCAGATAAATGGTAAAGTGGGGGGAAAGAACTGTCTGATACATCGAAGTCTGACCATTACCACCTCTAGGGCAAAGTAAATTTATTTTTCATTGGCTGATGTGGTTCATTTTAGTTCATTAGCTACCAGGATTACTTTAAAGAGCATATTAAGATGTCTACAGATGTTTTCACTTTGGTTTGTTGTATGTTTTATTAAAGACTTTGAGCACATAATGCCTATTAATTAAAATGTATTATTATATATTAAATAACCATCTGCTCTTACATTATGAGCTGCAAATGAAAATAATATATTTCACTTGCTTTCTGACATACTTCTGCATCTAGACTAGCCTAATAATTTTGGGATCTCATAGACAAGACTGATGGTATGGGAGAGAATTTCTAGGAGATTGGAGACTGGCCATGAGCTGCAAGTCTGTTCAGTCCAAGTTCTCATAACATGTTCATCACCTTTGTCACTGATCTTGCACATGGCTCTGTGCAGGAGCAGCTGCCTTCCATAGGGATCTTTATGGATTCAGGGGTCTGGCCACATGGGCCCAGTTGAAAGATAAAGGGAAGTACTTGGAGCCTGAGCATTTGTCATGCTCATATTTACTAACAATTTATCCACATAAGCAGAAAAAAAGCATTAGTAGAACCCCAATCCAGACTGGGGCTCCAGACAGCTAGGGGCTGGAGGCTGTCTGGCATGATGTGGTGGGCACATAAGCCAAGCAGTCTTTTGTGCAATTCACAGTTGTGTGTGATTTAGAAATGTGAACTGAGATATACCTCATGAGGCAGACAATATTTGGGACCTCCAGATTGCTGGCCAGGAGGGAGGGGGGAAACAGGATGAGGACTGGAGCAAAACCATTAGTCTCAAACACCTGCAAGATGTCCCCCAAAAGGAGCAGTAGCCCCACAAGAATAAGTCACTTGATGTGTCTTGGTGACGGCAACTGCTCCCAAGTTCATAAGATAGAGACCTCGTTGGTGTACGTGAGATGTTCATGTCTGTACCACATCCCACGCCACATCCTGGCATAAGAGGGTAAGCACAGGGCATGTAATAGATATCCTAGTCTACACCTAGATTAGCATAATTTGTCAACAGAAGTTTTTGTTGGAAGACAAATTACCAAGCAGATCACACAACTGCCAAGCCGCTCTCTGCACAAAACAGCCAACCAGAAGTACAGGAGACAGGGCTGCCCAGTGTCCTGAAGTCCTGTTGATGGAACATCCATACTGGCTTTTTGGCAACTGCCTCTTTTGACAGATATCATTCTGCCTCATGGGGGAACAGCAGAATGCTGTTAACAAAAGTGCTGAGTTGGAAATCTGGATGTTCCCTGGGTTTTGCTGACAAAACCTTCTAGGGTAGACATAGCCATTATGTCATGAATCCAAGGTTTCTTGGACATCCACTCTGAAGGAGTAAAAGGGGACACCACTCCCTCCAAGAAGTGGGGAAGCTAAACCTCTCCCTCCTTCTGAGAGGAATGGCAAGCATGTTAGTGGGACTCCAAGGTCACTGACACAGTCAGGCAGAAGACAGCCACACTCACCTCATGGAAGGAAGCAACTGGCATGCTAAGGAAACCTCCCTTCACTCTGGGGAGCATGCCAAGGACAACCTCTCATTGAATCACTCATGTCAAAAGTTACACAGAGTGATGGCAATAGTAAAGTTTACAAATATATATATACACCACACGTCTGTCACAGAACTGGAAGGGACCTTGAGAGATCACCAAGCCCAGTCCCCTACACTCACAGCAGGACCTATCACCACCCCTGACAAGAGTTTTCTTAAAATATTTGCCCCAGATCCCTAAATGGCCCACTGAAGGACTGAACTCAAATCCCTGGGTTTAGCAGGCCAATGCTCAAACCAATGAGCGACCCTCACCTTCCTCTGAAAGGAGGAGTAGACAGGCAAAGGAAATTTCATCATTGGGGTGACCAGACCAGGGAGTCACTCTGTAGGTCAGGGGGAGCAATGGGATGGTCCAAAGCCCCCCACCTCATCCCCACCAGCAGCAGGAAGGGTCAACCCCCCAGAAAGCAAAAGACAGATCCCCCCCAACTACATTTCCATTAAAAAGGATGAGGATGGCACCTTCCCCACTGGCTCGTTTCCAGTTATTGTGGCTGCTTCAGAAGAAAGGTAACAAAAATAATCCCTGTGCCCAACATGGCCGCCCACCCAGCAACAGCCCTAGGAAAGGGATGGGAAGCAAGGAGGCTGCAATCCTTTTCCCCACAGAGCCCGGCGCCCAGCAGCCAGGGAGCGTGGGAAGCACTTTAGGACAGCTCAGGGGTTGCTCCGTGGCGTGTTTAACCCGTTACATTCAGCCCCAGGCAGGAGAAGGGGGTGACGCGGAGGGAGCAGTCAGGGCCGCGTCACGCCTTCCCCCCTCAGAAGGAGGAGGGGGTGTGCGGATCACTCCGCCTCCCCAGTCAGTGAAGGCGAGAGAGCGAAGAGATATTCCGCCGCCCAGCGGGAACAGCTCCTCCCCCTCCTCTCAGAAACCCCGATCCCTCCCTCCCACACCGGGGCTCGCGCTCCCTCCTCTCTCAGCGCGTCTGGTGGCCGCTTTGTGTACGGCGCGCGCTGCCCACCCCACCCCACCCCCTTTCCCCGCTCGCTCCCAGACCCGGGCGGTTCGAACCGGTTCCAACGGTCACCGCCACCCGCATTCTTGTCGCGCGCGCGCGCCGTGAACCTCTTCCCCCCCCCCCCGCGCTTTCGGATTGCCCCCCCTCTCCAGTTGATTCTGCTGCGTCCGCCTCCCCCCTCCATATAACGGACTCGCGCCAACTCACCTTTCTCTCCGTCTCCCGCCGCCGCCGCCTCCTCAGTCGAGCTTGGCTCGCTCGCACACACTCTTAAAGTGATACGCACCCCACACAACCTCTTACAGGGTGAAGTAGCCCGGAGGGGAGGGCAGGTTGCATGAGCTTCCCCCCCAGTATTTCTGCCCCTCCTTCTGCCAAAAAAAGAAGCTGCGGGTTGATACACACAGAAAGGACCAACAGACACACACAAAAAAAGGGGACCGGGCCGGCGGAGGGATACGGTGACGTCATTTCCTCCACGGCTCCAACGCCGTTCTCTGATTGGCTGGCTGGGGTGACATCACTGGGAGCCAAGCGCACCCTACCTTGTCATGGAGAAGTTTGTCTGAGACACAATTTGGGGGGAAATTCTCTGGGAGTGAGGTTGGCCAAAAAAAAGGGACTTGTGCATAGGTTGACCTTACTCCTACATGTCCAGATATGGCTGGGAAGGTGGAGATTTGAAGGAAGAGGGATCCAAGAGGTAGCCAGCTCCGCCTTTGATGGGCCTTATGGTGAGCGGGTCTGCCTAGGTTGGGCTGCCTGATGGAGGCCAAACAGTCAGTTGTCCAAGCTGTTATACAATGTATTCTCACTTTTCCTACAGGTGACAAAGGAATTTGGAGACAGGACTCGAACCCACCACCTACAGCGAGTATTGGCTTTGACGTAGCTAGGTCTCAACCCCATTGTCTGTAGCAGTTATTGTGTTTGCCACAGTTAATGATATGGCTGAGTCACAAACTCACCACCTGCAGCAAGTGTTGGCTTTGGCATAGCTTGCAACGTGGCTATGTCTCAAACCCATCATCTGCACCAATTATTGGCTTTGGCATGGTTAATGATATGGCTGATTCTCAAACCCACCACCTGAAGTGAGTATTGTCTTTGGCATGGCTAAAAACATGGCTCGGACTCAAACCCATAGCATCAGTTCATTGGCTTTGGCCTGGTTAATGATATGGCTAAGTCTCAGGCCCACCATCTGCAGCAGGTATTGATGTATTGATGCTGGTATGGTTAACAGTATGATAGATCCCAAGCTCACCATGTGTGGTAGTTATTGGCTTTGACCTGGTTAATTGTAGAGCTAGGTCTCAAACTCAGTAGCTGTGGTAGGTATCAGTTTTGGCATTGTTAGTGAGATAGCTAGGTGCCACATACGTAACCTGCAGTGGGTGTTGGCTTTGGCATAGTTAATGATATGGCTAGGTTTCAAACCCACCACGTGCAGAGTTGGTATGCAACATGGCTAAATCTGGAACCGAGCCCATTACCTGCAGTAGTTAATGACTTTTGGGTGGTTTGCAATATGGCTGGCACTAGAACTCCCAATCTGTAAGATATAATGTTACAGCACTCATTTGTTTTTTGTAATATGACTGGTATTCAAATCTGCCATGAGCAACATTCTTCCCCCAGCTCATTTCCATTACTGGCATAGCCATAGGATTCAAACCCATCACCTAAAACAAGTAACATTTCTTTGGTGGCTACAGATGTGGGTGGGATGAGACTCTGCAGCCTGGAGCAGGAAGGCGTTTTTTGTGGTTAGCAATGCGTCTCCAACTTCAAACTACGTTTTTAGCAGGTAACTCCTTTTGTTGATAAGCGATGTGGCCAGAATGTGAAATATGTCAGACAAAATTAAAAATCATTGCCAGCAGGTAATTTGGGGCCTCCATGATATGAATTGGAGTTTTAAAAAAGGTCTTGTGTCCTCTCCATAAAAACCATAACTCTATCGCTATTTGGCACTAATTGTTTCTTCATTGGCAGCTTGAGCAGAGACCAAGGAATAAATGGACCATGGAAATGTAACTCTCTGTCTTTCATGGCGAGTTGTTGTAGGACAGAACTCCAGCACATTGACACAAGGGTGTGCATATCAAATCTGTAGGCACTGCCCAAGTGGGTATGCAAACCCTGTTCAGCAGGATACTTAAACATATGCCTAACCTTGCATATGTGATTAATCCCAGTATAGTCATAGAGTCTACTCAGAAGTTAAAGTTAAGCACTTTCTTAAGAATCTTGCTGGACCCGCACCGTAGACTTTTGATTTCCAACAGACTGCGTCAGTGGCTAACATTCTCATACACTTATAAAATGTTTTAAATCCTCAGTAAAGAACACATGCATGCATTTAATAGTAATCAGCAATACATTTTATAATAAGCATATACAATTACAAAATGAACAATGACAGTATCCGTAAAATACATATAACAGGAATCAAATTATATATGTCGTTGTTCAAAATATATATTATTTAACAATAATAAATGTATCGTTAATGTTTTCCATTTATCACTACTGAACAATACATTATTAAATAATCATTCTGCATAATAATAAGATGTTAATTTATATAATTTAATCACTATTAATAAATATTTACATCTTCACTGCACATTAAAAACATTAATTTATGTTTTCTCACAATGCTATCTTGAAGTTGGTGATTAATCGTCTGCCCAAGTAGACCAACTTAATAAGGCGTTCACCTGTTGTTAATGTTTTATTTAGTATCCTGGAATTTATTAAGCCTGAATGTTCATCCTCTGGCAGAGAACTATGAATTACCAATCATTCTTCCCAGCTCACACTATGCATCAGGTTACTTGACCTCTTATTGGTAGGAAGTATTTGCAACTGTGTACCACTTCTCATCAATATAAAGTTCCAAGTCTCTGCTGGAGTATTTCTATTGGAGTCAACAATAGTAGGAGTAATGTGCATTTGTTTGGCATTCCTAACTACTCCTGCAGTGAAAACAATCATGGTCATGCACCCACTGTGTTAGGTGCTGTACAAAGGAATGATTTCATGAAATACCCAATTTTTACTTGTTTTTTTTTCTCCGAGTGTTTTCTGGAGCTAGCTGCAAAAAGAGCAACATATGTATGAAACAAAAATTAAAAACAGTTCCTTAAAGTTAATTATTTTCATTGCTGGTCTATACTTAAAAATGGAAATGTTATTTAAAATGTATCAATATCAACATGGAATAGCAAATAACATATCAATAACTATAACTATTGCGATAACCACTTAAAAATCAACATTTATCACACAACCAGATTTGATTGGTCTATTGTATTTACAGTATTTCTTGAATAGAAAACAGCAGAATTCATTCTGACCTCTGTCTTTATAAAATGTAAGCAATTAAGATATCAAATTCAAGAAGAGCCTAATAATCTGGACAGAAAGAAATGGGGTATTTAACTGTATTAAATCATCTCAGTACTGGCAAGTTGCTTAAAAGTGTGTGATGGCTATATGTGAAACAAAAGGAAGCCAATGCCACCTTAAACAATACATCAAACCTAGGATTTCCTGTTTGCCACTGTACTGCACATTAGGCTGCTCAGAAACTCACAGTGATAGTAGGGTTAGGATTCAGATCTTCATGCTCCAAAAACTCAGACATCTGTCACTTAGAATGAGGGAAAATTTTTGTTAGCTGTTAGGTGTGTAGGGTTTATGACACACAACTGACAAGTCCTGATTCTACCCAGCAAAGAACAAATTGCACATAAATAACAGTAAGTTAGTTAGGCATAGTGTATACTTTTTGATTTATGACTTACTATTAAATAAAATAAAAAGGCCCTATAGGTTTACTAATAACTGCATCAAACTCTTAAGAAAAATCAACTTCTCTTAGAGCTATTTTTCATGGAAAAATGTGGGGAAGCCAAGTCCAAGTGTGATATAACCTTGACCTAACTGACATTCCTGGCATGGATGCATTGTAATGCCTTTTAATATAATCAAGAAGGTTGAGATGCACACCCCAGCCTAACCTTGGCATATTTGTCTACTTGTACTCAAGCCCTTAAATTATGGGTTAGCAAAAGTATGAGTGACAGACCAAAGATTAATTGATAGATCATACTAGCTGTTCCAAAGATAGTAAATTGGAGCATTGTGTTTAGCTTCTGCAGTCTGCCAGTTTTCTTGGATGCCTGCCATGTAGGGTTTTTGCCACGAATCTAAAATTGGAACCACCTGCAGTTTGGTTGGTGTCGAAGCAAGAACTTAAAAGGTTTCAACATGTGGTTTCCTGACCACTGAGAAAGTCATTGTATGGATGTAGCTGTATAGCTCAGAAATGGAACAACAGAAATCTTTGCTGCATCAATTCACAAAAAGTTTTGAACAACATATAGTCTGGAGCTGACAGGGAGAATCAGCAAAAAGGTCCACAGGGCAGAAATTGCACTTGGGATTATGATTTTGCTGTAGTTTGGATTAAACACATTTATTGAACACATCAGGATTTCCTGGTTTAGAACTTTAAAGAAGCACAAGCAATTTAAACATACTTCTGACTAAAATGTTTTTCCTACTGTGGTCTCTGTTGAGCAAGTACTTAAGTATGTGCGTAACTTTAAGCATCTGAGTCCCACCACCAATCTAAAATGACCAATATTACTAATAATTGACAGATTAGAGGGGAATTTTTCTCTTTTTTATGCATTTGTCAGCACTTTGAATACAGTAAGATTCACTATTTCCTTTTTATTCTTGAGCTGCTACCTCTCTCTTCAGGTAGTTGAAGTTATACTTGGGATCCAGAATACTTTTATTTGTGATAAATTATTATGTATTTGAGATTGAATGTTTCACACTTCTTCATGTTTTAGAACTGCACATAATTTAGAAGGGTTAAACAGAAGAACAGCCATACTGGGTCAGACCAAAGTCCATCTAGTCCAGTATCATGTCTTCTGAGACTGGCCAATGTCAGGAGCCACAGAGGAAATGCACAGAACAGGAAATCATCAAGTGATCCATTCCCTGTCACCCATTCCCAACTGCTGGCAAGCAGAGGCTAAGAACACAATCACTGCCTGTTTTGGGCTAATAATCATTGATGGACCTATCCTCCGTGAATTTAAGTTTAAAAACTTCATCTTTCTTTCCTTCTAAATAAACATTGAAACAAATGCCTTCATCTTTCTAAAATAGAAATCCCTTGGCTCCACAGGGAACATCCAAAAGAGATGAACATCTAACATTCATCTCTTGGGAAAAAAATCAGCTGCATTACTTTAACCCCACAAAATTTAGATTTCCACCTGTCAGAATCTACCTTAATATTTTGCATCATCAGATCCTAATAATACCAAGACATATGAATTTGTTTACCTTAATCCTGAAATAATTAATGATTAATTTAAATTTACAAAGTATAAAAATGGCTGAATTGCTAATTCTTGGTAAGAGTAAAACTTTGATTAAGAATTGTTTAGTTCATATCCCTAGATTCCCTCCCCACCTGATACTGCCCCCAACCCAGACCACCATGATTTTTAAAATTGCAGAATAATACTTGTTGGGTTACTTGCTTATTGCTTAATTATTACTGTTATTTAGTATGTCTGCATAACAATATAATGGTAAGAAAAGAAAAAATACAGTCTGCCACCCATTCTAGCACCACACATACTTTCTGTACGTGACAGTGACCTCAAGAGTTCCAAAGCAGTGGCAAGCAGGTAATCCTATCTTGTATACCTGCAAAGTAAGAAAGGAGCTCTTAAACCACATATTCTGTAATAGGATGTGAATAAATTTAATGAAATGTGAACTTTGACACACTGTAGCTCAGGACATAGTCTAGACACAATTATTCCGCTATCAGTGGCCTAATGTCTAATGATATCATTGCCAGTTGTTTTCAATTATTTTTACACTCCAATACAACACAGAAGCCAATAGTTTGTTAGGATTATCTCTTGCTTCTTTTTGTTGAATAAACCACTCCTGACCTCTTTTCCTATAATTTAAAACTATTAGCCAAGATTTTAGTGGGTAGTTTGTAGCGAATGTTTCACCATAGTGCCCTCCTGTAATTACTGTGTGACTTTTGCTCTTTTTAATGTTTATAAATGATAAAGACTGTAGCTTCTTTCTTGGTTTCTGAGAAAGGTGTTCTTTCATTAAACATATCCACCAGATAATAATTCCAAAAAGTTCTCTATTTGGTGTACAAAAATCCTTTAGTAAGATATCTTCTACAGCAAAGTTCTACATTTTCATCCTCTTGATAATTTCCGGTAACAAATGGCCAAGAAAATTAGCATATTGCAAACTGGGAATATAATTTTAAAGACAACTGGAAATTATATACTACAATGAAAAGTTTGTACTTTATTTTCAAAACAGCAATCAACATTCAGCCAGAATAAATTATATTTTAAGTGTTTTTAATGAAAATTGCAACTAAATACTGGATTGTCGTGAGCCCTATGTGCTGGCTTGTTGCCTTGTCCCAGTTGTCCCTATTGCTGCTCTTAGTGCTTTTAGGCTACCTCTATGCTACGAGATAAAATCAAATTTATTAAAATAAATTTTGTAATGCTGGGTTTTATACATTCAGATTTGAGTTTTATAAATTCAAATCCCCACAGATTCCCCACAAAACTGACTTATTGCTGCCACACTAAATCACCAAACATCAACTGTTGCAGCAAAGCATCCCACAGTTCCCTCAGCCCCACAGCATTCTGGGTATTTTCACTGGTGTAGTATGGGAAAAAATGGCCTGCAAGTGGATGTGGGTATGTGATGTCATCTTCCCCCATTACATTGCCCTCGTTCCCCTCTCATGGAAAGCAAATGGCCATTTTTCCAGAAGGAAAAATGGGGAATCACAATGATACACCCCACATACAGTGCTCTGGGATCACCCAGATGACTATGCCATGTCATCTGGTCCCTCAGCAACTTTTTTCCCTTGAAACCGCAGTATGGTATGACCTGTCTTCAGGAAGCCATTTGATAAGAAATTTGCCAAAAAAAATGAAGATTGGAAAGATTACCAAATTAACTGAAATATATTGTTTTTATAACTGGTTTATCAAATATTTTACAAAGATTAGCAGGTATCTATGTCTTCTCAACTGGCCCTTCATCCAGTGTCCCCCTCCTTTGATTCCAGAACCATCATCCTGAAACTATTGCAGGAACAGCACAACCCTTGAAGAAAGAGAAGGATAGAAAAGGTTGGGAAAAAGATTTTTGGCTTCCCAGTACACTACACAGAGTTGGGGCTCGCCAAATTTCAACATGCAGTGTTGCTCAGGCGGGGGAGGGGTCAGCCCCAATTGACTGTGAGGGGGACAACCACCCTCATCCCATTAGGAGAGTTTCAGGAGATTGATGGTTGAAGGGCCAGTTGAAATGGTTCCTTCAGTGTTGTTCAGGCAGGGGAGCCAGCCCCAACTGACTGTAAGGGGGCCAGCCCCCCTCATCCCATTAGGGAAGTTTCGGGGGATCAGTGGTTGAAGGGCCAGTTGACATGGTCCTTTTAGTGTTGCTCAGGTGAGGCGGGGTAGGCCCCCGAAATCTTTAGTACCAGCGTAGACTTCCCCCCAGTGGCAGCAAGCCCCTGAAAATCTTTCTCAGCTTTGGAGCCCTCACTGCACACAAGCCAGGACGTGATGCAGCCTGGCAGCGTGGTCTGCACTGAACAGCAGGCATGTCCTTTTATTGGGTCAGGGGCTAGCCATGTGATGTGGTTGGGCATGGGAAAAACACTTAACTGCATTGCACCTGTTGGGGAGGGAGGAGGTGCCCCTGTACAAATGTAAACTGCAGAAAAGAAGTTTCTTGGCCTCTCATACAAGCACATCTCCCACAGCATAGCTGCCACATGGTGCAGTAGGGCAGGGGCTGGCACCAACACTGAAAACAAAATCCAAGTGCCTAGTTTACAGAGGTAGAGACAGAACCATGAACTCCGTGTGGGGGCTATTTTTAACAGGTAGATTCACTCACTGCACTGATAGCAAAGAAAGAAGTTTCTCAGCCTCTCATACAAGCATGACCCTAAAGGATAGCCGCCATGGGCTTCCTGGTGCCAGATTCAAATTTGCAGGCTTCCTGTTACCTAATTCCTGCACATCTGGAGAGCAGTGGAAGTGGAGGTGGCCAGAGTGGACAACTGTGGGACATTGTGGGTTATGGGACACCTCTGGAGGTTAATAAAGTCTATTAAAAGGCCTGGCATTTCCACACTAGCCTTTTAAATTTGAACTTGATGCTACATTATGTCACTTCTCACAGTGTTATAATACCAATCTTAGCACTGCCTAAAATCAAGCTAATGGTGTTTACAGTGAAGACAGTAACATTGTAATATTGAGCTAACTGCCTTAAATTCAACTTTATCATGTAATGTAGACATGGCCTAAGGCATGGGTGTCCAACCTTTTGGCTTGCCTGGGCCGCATTGAGTGAAGAATTGTCTTGGGCCGCATATAAAATATATAATATAGTTAATGTATATAAATCACATAATGTTAAAAGTTTACGATCTTGTGGGGCCGCATTACTAGCTGTCCAGGGCCGCATGCGGCCCACAGGCCGCGGGTTGGACACGCCTGGCCTAAGGGAAACAGACTGCTCAGCTGTTCTGTTCCCACCTGTTTCTTTTTTTTCTCTGAGACTTTTTCCACTCAGGGTACATCTACACTTTTGGGAATATTGATGGGCTGGCAGTTGATCTTCTGGGGTTTCATTTAGCATGCCTAGTTCGTACATGCTAAATTGAACTTGCAATTGCAGGGAGCAAGGGACGTTGACAGGAGCTGGATTTGCATATTTAAAATCAGTTTTGCCTCCTCGTGTAGACATGGCTTCAGTTCCCAGGAAATTAGTTCAGATCCAGGTGGTTTTTGATGTTGTTATTGGTATACAGAAGCAACACTATAGTAAGATGATTAAACTGCAATGCAAGGGATGAGGTGTAGGAGTTTATTACAGCCCCAAAAGCTCATAATAATGATGATATACATTGAATAGCACATGCACATTGCATTTTGCCTTGTATCATACATAACCACTGGTGTTATAATTTTTATAACCAATCTTTGCAATTCCTGAAATGTTCTCCAACTACAAAATATGCTAGTAAACAAAGCTGCAGCTGCAAGCTTATTACATATAATTCTCCTTATTATTTTCTTTGTCTTTTTACAGCATGTTATTTGCAAATTCATGCTTTGTCCATTGCTAACTTCTGTTTCCTTTCTTCTATTCTCTTTCACTGTTTATGCAAGGCCTATACCACCTTAATTAAAAGGGTAGACAGGGTTCATCCCCAAGATGGCCGGCATAGGTATACCAATATGTTGGCCAGTGTATGGGGTACCAAGTATAGATCTAGCATAATTTACTTACTCCCTGGAACAGACAGGAAACTGGGAGAGGAGTTGTGACTTCCTCCTGGGCTGTTCCAAATTCAATTCTGCAGCTGTCTACCTATCCATTACTCTGGGCACACTGCTATCTTGCAGTCTAGCCTGAAAGAAATACAGAGGCAGAGTGTAATAGCCAAGCAGTCTTATTGAAATCAGTGAGATTTTTTGTGGAATAAAATACAACCAATCAATGATTCATCAGCATGAACGAGGGTGTCACAATCCATCCCACAATAATTAGCAATTATCATTCAGTGGAAATACTGCTTGAAATGTTGCATTTAGAATTCAGCAATTCCTTGTTGATGGCTTAACACAAGAGCAAGTTGCAAAGACAATAAAGCAAGAACTTGAATATGACTTGCAAAAGGGGAGAAAGAGGCCTTATGCCCTTGTTTGCTTTTTTTTTTTTTTTGATATATGAAAACTGTTTTCCCCCGCTGCTTTTACTTAATATAGAGCATTCAAGTCTTGTCCACCCTGTTTTTCTTGGAAGATTCTATGGATGGCTAAAGAACAAGCGGGCTTAGTACATCCTGGATGCCAAGGAAATTGAACTTCATTAATTGCCAAGGGAAGTGATTTTCTTTTGACTGTTCCTTTGTTTTTATTAACAGCTATTTAACCCTATTTAATCTTTTCTTAAAGATTTCAGACTCTTACACATTAAAGACTCAAAGGCCTTCAGTTTACTCTCAGTGCACATCTCTATGTGTTTCAGGGATGCACCACAGAAAAATTTGACATTCATGAGATTTCAAGAGCTTTTCGGGTCTTTTTTATGCATCATAAACCACCGAATAAGGATGCAAGTTTCATTTTATTTCCTCATTAGGGCATTTAAAATGTTTATTTGTTTTGGGTTGTTTTTATTAGTTAAATGAGATATTTCGGTATGAAGTCCTATGATACTTTATCTGAGCTAGCTGGAGGCATTCGTCAGAAGTTACATAGCAAAACTATTCCCATATGAGCATGCGGACAGGTTGGGTCCATTTATCAAGAAGTTACTTGACAATTTAATCTTGTATGGTTTAATAGAGTAAACAGTTATTTAAATTATTCAACAATCTGGGATGCGTTAACAGGTGTGTTGTGAACTAGACACGAGAAGTAGAGAGGTAGCCGTGTTAGTCTGTAGCTTCGAGAACAAGAGAAAGTCTTGTGGCACCTTATAAACGAACAGCTATTTTGGAGCATAAGCTTTCATGGGCAAAGACCTGCTTCATCAGATGCATCTGATGAAGCGGGTCTTAGACACGAGAAGTTCTCAGACACAAGAAGTCATTCTTCCACTCTACTCTGCGCTGGTTAGGCCTCAGTTGGAGTATTGTGTCCAGTTCTGGGTGCTGCATTTCAAGAAAGATGTGGAGAAATTGGAAAGGGTCCAGAAAAGAGCAACAAGAATGATCAAAGGTCTAGAGAACATGACCTATGAAGAAAGGCTGAAAGAATTGAGCTTGTTTAGTTTGGAAAAAAGAAGATTAAGGGGGGACATGATAGCAGTTTTCAGATATCTAAAAGGGTGTCATAAGGAGGGGGGAGAAAATTTGTTCTTCTTGGCCTCTGAGGATAGAACAAGAAGCAATCAGCTTAAACTGCAGTAAGGGAGGTTTAGGCTGGACATTAGGAAAAAGTTCCTAACTGTCAGGGTGGTCAAACGTGGAATAAATTGCCTAGGGAGGCTGTGGAATCTCCTTCTCTGGAGATATTTAAGAACAGGTTAGATAAATGCCTTTCAGGGATGTTCTAGACAATACTTGGTCCTGCCATGAGGGCAGGGGGATGGACTCGATGACCTCTCAAGGTCCTTTCCAATCCTAGCATTCTATGAATCTATGAAAACTGAATAATCGTGCAGAGCACATATGGAAACTAGAGAATATCAGGTTCCAGATCCTCAGCTGGTGTTATTCGGGAGAAATCCTTACTGGATCCCAGAAATATAAAGAGCTTGACTGCTTTCTGAGAAATCTGCTAATGCATGTGATTAATCTTTTCGTAAATGTTTTCAATTCTGATATTGGACAGTTGACAATATTAAGGACGAGAATGTGAGCTTCTTGCTTGAGCCAGCTTCTTGAGGCTAGACAGCAAAAAAAATTAGTTAAAGTTACATTAAAGATTATAAAGAGTATTTATAACCTAATGATCCAAAGAATCTTAATATTTGGCTTGAACCAGGATATTTCTCTGGAGGAAGCTGTTGTAGCTATGTAAGCTATGTTGTAGCTATGTATTTTTTTAAATCAGCAATTTTGTTTGTTTCCTTAATTCCAGCTGAGATTTCCCGTTGCAATTTCTGTAAACATCCATTTCTTATAATTTCAGCATTACAAACCACAACTATTTAAAAATCATGAATCAGCCTCTCAAACATAATGAAATTTGATTTGGAGTCCTTTTTATTTAGTCAATTTTGATTCCTGCTTTGGACATGTTTTTAAGCAGTTAGGTACAGAGCAAGATGAAACTTAAAATTTCTTATGCTGGGTGCCTGCCTTAGGATGAATCTTTTGAGAAAGTTTTAGGTAGAATTGTTCAGGTATTTCCAAGAATGAATTTAGAGAAAAAATAAGTTAAAAAAGTCTTTTAACGGTTTCATTGAGAAGCTTTATGCCTTCATGGTTTTCAGCATTGGGGATTTGAAATTTGCAGCTTTCCCTAGTGTCAGGGATGTGTCATTTTCTGTCCCTGTAAAAATTTACCCAAATATGGCCAAGTTATGATTGAGCCTCTGGAAATCACAGTTTACACAGCTTCAGCAGATGGATACTTGTTAGAGTTTGGCAGATAAAAAGTTCCAAGAGTCCATAGTCACTGAGCATGCACCATTCTCCATAGCTCCTGCATGCTATCAATCTAGGCATTTACCAACCTCACACATCAACTGAGCATGCTCCCTCCAGGAGCGGCAGGAGCTGAGATTGCTCCTTCTGAGTGGTGGTGCTTGAGCTGCTGTGACACCAGACACAGGAACTGAGAGTAGGCAGACTGTCTCTCCTGTTCTCAGTGCTCCTCCATGCAGCACACAAGGAGGAGGAAGAAGCTGCCTGATCCAAATGAATGGGGCAATGGTGGTGGGGGCTAGAGGAAGAAGAAGCTATTAGAGCCAGAGGCTGCAGAAGAGCAGGGAGGGAGAAAGGCAGAAGCCGAGCATCGGCAGGAGAAGGTAGGAGCAAACCAGGATGAAGACAATTTATGGGGACGAGGATAGGTGCATTCTCTGCAGAACCTGGAATTTAATTCAGTCTTTGTTCCTATTTCACAGCAAATAATTGTGAAACCTACTTGCAAAGGATATAGCTTATTATCTCTCTAAAGATTGATCCACATGAAGGATAACAGCCTACTACTGCTACCAGTTATTCCACTAGTTGAAGTGGTAGAGGTTTGTTTTGTGGATCTTAAGCTCTACTGTGAACCAAATTTTGGAGTTAACATGATTCCATTGCTCTGTTTCCCTGGCCACATTGCTCCACTTCCCTGCCACTGCTGGTGAATGCAGGAGTGATGTGGGCAGGACAGCAGAGTGAGCCAGAGCTGTGTTTCTTTGCTTCCCTGGGGCGGGCTGGGGTAGACCTCTGCTGTGGGCACCAAAGTTCCCTTAGGTGCCTAAAGATTCTGGTCCCTCTGGCTGGTGGTCAGACCCTTGCCTCTCCAGACCATGATGTTTGGAGGCCATCTGTCCCCACATCACCTCACCCATCACCCCTGGTAGAGTAGACTATACCCAAGGAACCTATCCCTGCTTCTGCCACAGGGTTCCTATGTGATGCTGGACAAGTTGCTTAAAACAAAATTTTCACAGCTGGCCATTAACTGGGCATTCCTCATTTTGTGTCTGCTCAGTGTGAGACAGCTGAGGCCAGATTTGTGCAAGTGCTGAGTGCTTACAACTGCAACTGAAGTCAACTGGAGGTGTGCTTTGATCACTATGCAAAACACTAAGTAAGCTGAAAAAATCAGACCATAAGTATCTCAAAAGCTGTGTCTACACGTGCACGCTACTTCGAAGTAGCGGCACTAACTTCGAAATAGCGCCCGTCGCGGCTACACGCGTCGGGCGCTATTTCGAAGTTAACTTCGACGTTAGGCGGCGAGACGTCGAAGTCGCTAACCTCATGAGGGGATCGGAATAGCGCCCTACTTCGACGTTCAACGTTGAAGTAGGGACCGTGTAGACGATCCGCGTCCCACAACGTCGAAATTGCCGGGTCCTCCATGGCGGCCATCAGCTGGGGGGTTGAGAGATGCTCTCTCTCCAGCCCCTGCGGGGCTCTATGGTCACTGTGGGCAGCAGCCCTTAGCCCAGGGCTTCTGGCTGCTGTTGCGGCAGCTGGGGATCCATGCTGCAGGCACAGGGTCTGCAACCAGTTGTCGGCTCTGTGGATCTTGTGGTGTTTAGTGCAACTGTGTCTGGGAGGGGCCCTTTAAGGGAGCGGCTTGCTGTTGAGTCCGCCCTGTGACCCTGTCTGCAGCTGTGCCTGGCACCCTTATTTCGATGTGTGCTACTTTGGCGTGTAGACGTACCCTCGCAGCGCCTATTTCGATGTGGTGCCGCGCAACGTCGAAGTTGAACGTCGACGTTGCCAGCCCTGGAGGATGTGTACACGTTATTCATCGAAATAGCCTATTTTGATGTTGCTACATCGAAATAAGCTATTTCGATGTTGGCTTCACGTGTAGACGTAGCCAAACAGAGCATCCAAAATTAGTGGACACTTTTGGCCTTAATCTATCTGTGCCTCAATTCCCAAATTATAAAATGGGATAATAATGACACTCATCACACAGGGATGATATAAAAATAAATATGTTAATGTATTTGAGGAACCCAGATGGAAAGATACATCTTTGAGAATATTAATAACTATATATTCAGTTAAAGGTGCTGGATTTTATGTAAGGTCTGGGGTCACACATTGACTGTAGAGGGTAAAAAATAACTGTTGAATAACTCCTGATTCTTTGAGCCAGAAGTCCTGTGGAAAATATACTAGGGTGATCTTGTAATTCAAGACTGTCATAATGCACCAATCTGGTATCCTTATTCTTTATGATATCCTTAATTCTGGCATTTCCTAGATTTCAAATGTTAAGCTTGGAAAATCAAGTTATCTTTTCATGTAGATTTGCTAAAGGTAATTCAGTATCAGTTCTTAACCCACCCTGATCTCTGAAGAACTGCATTCCTTCCAGTCCTGCACTGAGCCTGTTGACTAACTTCTGTCACATGGGCTACGTCTACACTAGAGGGTTTTGTTGACAACACTGGTGTTTTGTCAACAAAGCCCACAGAGCATCCAGATTTCCAAGGCTTTCCGTCAACAGTAAAGCAACAGGATGCAGGACTTTTGTTGACAGCATTACCCTACTCTCCATGAGGAAGAATGCCTCTGTCAACAGAGATCCGGTGACAGAAAGCCAGTCTGGACATTCTGGGGGGCCTTCTGTTGATACAAAAAGCCTCCAGGGTGCTGCACAGGTGCCCCACAGGATGCACTGTCCACAGCAATCAGAGCTCTATGGTCCCTGCCTTTGGCCATTTTTAAAGCCGTAGGGACCCCAGGAATCTCTGTCGCAGGAAGCTGAGAGAGTGGAAGCTGCAGGGCTACAGGCTGCAGTCCCGCATGCCCTCAAAGCCACTCCTTGTGATAGAGCTGTCACAGATGGCAGACAGCCAGGTACCCCAAGACACCTCTGAGGCCTCAAGGGCCAGCCAGAGGGGTCCCGTGAGCCACCCTGGGGGACCAAGAGGCAGGCCCCATCCTGGACCGTGGCCAAAGTCCAGGCCCTTCTTGTCCTGTGGAGCGAGGAAGAGACCCTCCTTAACCCCAAGGCAAAGCAGTGTAATGCCCCTGCCTACATCCAGCAGGCCACCCTGGCAGCATGGGGCCACCTACCCCACACCATGGAGCAGGCATGGGCCAAGGCGAAAGAGCTCCAGCAGGGCTGTACCTGGGCCCACAACACTGGCCAGAGATCTGAGGCAGGACCTGTAACCTGCCCGTTTCCAGGAGCCGCACCAGCTCCTGGGGCCTGACAGCATGTCCCCACTGACCTCCCCTGTCTATACGGAACAGGGGGCTCCTTCTCCCCTCAGAAGGAGCCTGAGGAGGAAAAGGAGGAGCAGCACCCAGGGATCCAATCCTCGCTGGAGGCAGACACAGGGTCTGAGGCCCACAGCAGCATGCTGGTCATCACCCTGGAGTTAGTCTCGCCAGCCAGGCCACCTGCAGGTCATCTTCAGATCTGGGCAAGGGTCTCTCCAGTAAGTACCCTGTATGTCACACACCCCGGGCCGTGGGAGGCAGGTGCAGATGGGGTATGCTGTGAGCATTGCCTGGACGGCTTGGGTGGGACCTCGTGCTGCAGTCCTGGCATGTGGAACCATGTGCAAGATAGTGTTGGTGTCGGTTGCTGTACACAATGGGGGGCAGTGCATTAGGGGCTGTATTGTGGGGATGACTCACTGCCTCCTCTCCTTGTCTTCCTTACAGCTGGACCCACACTGAGTGAGGGCTGAACCACCTCCACTCTGGCACTGACATGAGGCAGCCCCAAACCAGCATCAAGGTGAGCTGGCAGCCCCCCACCAGGAGGGTGGGCCCACGGCCAGAGGGCAAGCAAACAAGGACCTCCAAAGGGCCCACACTGCTGCCCTCCGGAGGCTGACAGACCTCTTGGAGCAGTGGCTGCAGGATGACTGGGAGTAGTGGTCGTGGGCCTCGTATCAACTGATGTCCCGCTTTGACGCTGTCACCAGCATCTGGCAGAACCTGTGGATGCAGCGCCACTGCTGGTCTCCAGCCCTGCTCCTGCTGCCATGCCCCAGCAGGCCATCCCACAGGGCTTCCTGGAATTCTGGCAGTGGCTGAGTGCCATGCCTGCCCCCCTGGCATGTTCCCCCACTTCCCAGCTCCCCGACTCAGACCCAACAGCAGTCACACCACCTCCATACCTCCCAAAGGAGACCCTGTACCCGTGGCAGGAGGTGGTCCTGAGGCCGACACCACTCAGGGTCCTGCTCTCCCATGGGGGTCGCAGTCTCCCACCCCCTCCATGGACTGAGGCCCTCCCTATCCCCTGTCTCAAGCCCCCCATCCAAGTTCTGATGCCCCCCACCCTCTGTGCCAGTTCCCTGCCCCCACTGTAGGTAGATAGCTGGTTTTACACATTGTAAATAGTTTTTTATTACAACATTTATGTCCCATGTGTTTATCTTGTTCAATAAACAAGATTTTTGATAACCACCCCCATGTCTGGGGTTATTGGGCAGGGGTCAGGGCATGGGTGAGGCGGCGAAGGGTGGGGTCACGTTGGGAATGGTGTGGGGATGCGGGCCTGTGGAGGGTAGGGGCGAGCCAGGCGCAGATCTCTGGGAAGGTGTCCTTCCTCATTCAGAAGTTCTGGAGCCACTGCTGGTCATCCCAGTGCCCCAGGACCAGTCGGAACTGGTGTGGCACCTCCAGATCCACCTGTGCACAAAGGGCGGATGAGCACAGGTGGACCCGTGCAGCAGCAACAGCATGCTCCTCAAAACTGGTGCCAGGCTTGCCCTCTCAAAGGGAGAGGAGGATGGCCATGATGAGGTGCAGTAGGTACTGTAGTACTTTGGGGTGGGCTCAGTGCAAGCCCAGGGGCTGCTCTGGCACCATGGCTAGCTGGAAAGCGCTGTGTCTTACAGCAAGCATCAAAGCCCTGCTGTAGCAGCTGTGCTGTCCTTGGTGGAGGTAGGCAAACCTCAGCATGGGCAGGGAATGGGGATTGGGGGGGGGCGCCGTTTAAGGGTGCGTCTCGCCACGTCTCCCAGAAGGGATCGCCAGCCAGGCGACCCTGTCTGATGGTGTTCCAGGGGCTCTCCCGTCGAGAGAGCCGCCAGACTGCCCAACTGCTCTCTGTTGACAGAGTGGATCACTTTTTGATACGCTTTGCTGTCTGGTTGCAATATGTCGACAGATGATTTGTAGGAAGATATCTTCTGAGAGTTCTGTCAACAGATCACTCTAGTCTACACATAGCCATGTAGTTCTTTCTCCTCTCTCTCATCCTCACTACAATAAGAGAATTCTGTGGGTGGTATGATGTGTTATTTTGGTAGGGGTTTTACTTTTTCTCCTTTATTTTCGTACTTACTAGACAATCAGAAGAGGAAAAAAATTAACATTACCATGCCTGGTCCTGCTCAGACAAAATTCTCAAAGCCATTATTCCTAAAGACAAAATGATTTATGCTCTTGTTTTGTAGACATCCAGTTAAACATACACAGTGCTTTAGAAACACTGAAAGGACAAGATTCCAGTCCCAAACTGCCTGCAAAGACAAATACGAGATGAAGGATTATTGTTTATAATTGGATGATGATGTTTATTCTTCTTGCATGCTTATCCTGACTTTGCAGGCCAACATATTTTGTTTGGATTAATGATATGTGACAACTATAAAAGCTGAGGAGAAAAAAAGGTCAGCTCCATTTTTCATAAGGAAAGTTTGCAGATGGTGTAATGATGGCACAAGAGATAAAACCAAAGAGTTGCATAATTTTTAGTTTCTTAGTGTGTTAAAGAATTGAGTGCAGGGAGTGGTCAGGGATGAATGGCCAGTTTCAGACTTGTCCAGGGCAGATTTGAGCAAAAGTAATTACCAGCTCAGATTGTAATTGCTGACTTGCAGCATGTGAAATATGTTTCAGTCCAGTTCCTAGCATAACAATTGTTGTTTTTATCATGGTAACATCTAAGGACTTCACTGTACTAGGCTGTCTGCGAACAAATAACAGAGACAGTTGTTTCCTTAGAGAACTCACAATCTAGTACCCACCCTACACATTTAACTGCTGTAAGTGGAGGTGGTTGTAGCACTGAGGCCAAAAATTAAAAGAACCCAGGGCAACTGAATGGATGTGGTGTCAGCATCTGAAGAATTAGAGATCATAACATGCGGACATGCAGATCATCTTGTGTTGTTTGAGAGTGGACTTATAGACTTTTGCAAAGAGCCATAAATAAAAATAATGGTGTGTAAAGTTATTTGCTTAATACATACCTTCATTTCACATTCTGTACAGCGCAATCAAGTTGTCATCTACTATTGCACAAGTGGCTAGGGCAGCCAGTATTGTTAAATACCATGCTTCAAGGCATAAGATGATTGATTCAGGTATGAAACAAAACTCAGTCATTGCACAACTGGCCATGCAGGAGAAGAATTTGCCTTTCTGTGAATATGAGAGATGTGAGACACCAGAAGAAATGGGCTAAATATCTCATTTTCTAGAAAAATTCCAGGGTTCTCATCAGGCATGTGGCATAGCTTACACTGTGGGCTAAATTTGAAGGGCATACAATTTTTATATTGTTAGAAATTTACTGATTTAGAAACTGATATAGTTTATCTAGTACAAAGCCCTGCTGTGGTCATAGGTATGTTAGAAAGATACTTTATAACAATATAGCTTATAAACCCCTAGTTCTATCACTTTAACTAGATCAGTTTCTAAACCATCGTAATTATAACAGTACAAAGACTGTGTTGGGCAGCCCAAAGAGATGTATAAATGATTCTGAGGGTATGGAAGTTGGTCAGCAACACTTAGGCTGCTTCTACACTCTCACTCTCCCGTTGGAGGTGGCATTGTAATGAGGCAATTCAAAGCAGGCGAATGAGGTGCTAACAAGCATATTCAATACCTCATTAGCATAATGGTGGCTGCGTGAATTTTGAAGTGCAGACTTCGAATTGCAGATTGACAGTGAAGATGGGGGCAGCTTCAAAATAAGCCCCCCACTTTGACATTCCCTTACTCCCACAAAACTAGATTGGAGTAAGGGAATGTCAAAGTGGGGGGCTTATTTTGAAGCTGCTCCCATCTGCACTGTCAATCTGCAATTTGAAGTCTGCATTTTGAAATTCATGCAACTGCCATTATGCTAATTAGGTGCTGAATATGCACATTAATGCATCATTAGCCTGCTTCAAATTGCCTCATTACAAAGCCACCTCTGATAGAAGAGTGAGAGTGTAGAAGGAGCCTGAGAGTGTAGAAGCAGCCTTAGATGCAATGGTAATAGGTCCTATACAGAAACCTTGAACAACTGAACAGGTAGAACTTACACTTCAAAGGCCCAAATGAAGTTGTATGTTACTCAAGGGTGCTTTTTCTTTAAAGTTTTTCATCTGCTGTGAGTATTACAGTTTTGACCTCAAGGACTTGATGAATATGCTTACCTGACTTTACCATCTTGCAATGTACCTGAGCATTGGGCCTGCCAGCTCCACTCTCTGGGCTCCCCAGTTCAAGGCAGAGCCCCATTTCTTCTCCGAGACCTCTACGTGTGCAACATAATCAAGGCTTTACTACAGTTCTATGCTCATGATCACAAATGGCAACTCTCTGGGTGCACCAAGGCTGGAGCACACACTAGCTACGTCTACACGTGAAGCCTACATCGAAGTAGCTTATTTCGATGTAGCGACATCGAAATAGGCTATTTTGATGAATAACGTCTACACGTCCTCCAGGGCTGGCAACATCGACGTTCAACATCGACGTTGCGCAGCACCACATCGAAATAGGCGCTGCGAGGGAACGTCTACACGCCAAAGTAGCACACATTGAAATAAGGGTGCCAGGCACAGCTGCAGACAGGGTCACAGGGCGGACTCAACAGCAAGCCGCTCCCTTAAAGGGATGGACACTCCACTACTACTCCCAGCAAATTGTTCCAATGAGTAATTACATTAACATTCACTTTAAAACCAAAATATACTTTGCTACAAAATGAAATTGGAAATTGGATTGACACGATTGACAGAGGGCAGAATATCCAATTAGGAAAAATGAACAATACCATGTGACTTAGATGGCCCATCACATAGCTGGAATAGTTAATTGTAACTATAAACTATGTGGAGGAATCGACAGCACATAATTTTCAAGCAACCATTAATCTGGAATTTGTTTGCACGAAATGTTTGGCAATTGGTTTGAAATGGCAAACAAATTAGTTAAAAAATCCAAACTGCTCGTGTACAATTTGCATACAGGAAAAAGAGCTAAACTCATCAAATAAATTATTAGCTGTAGTTGGTTCATCTGTTTCTACCTTACAGTCCTTTGTCTCTAGGATTTTCAAGAGTGGTCTCAATGGTGGATTTTGAAAAGGGGTTAGGTTTTCAGTTGAGTAATTTGCAGAGTGAGTTTGTGGGGGAAAGGATAGAAGTGGAGATAGACGATACTACATCTTCCCTTGGGAACATTTTTGAAAATGGTCAGGGTAAGTTCACTGCATTCTAGCACAAAAAAAACAAAACAAAACAAAACAAAACCTCTTTAGAATACCAGAGGAAAAATAATTGCATTCATTCCTGAACAGAGATAGTTTAACAGTATCCAAAGTGGAGGATGATTTTTTTCCTGGGAGCAGAGAAATCCTTCCCTTTAAATCAGTTATTGAGCAGGATGGGAGATGGATTTGTGGAAGATGACCCCCTCTGAAAAATATTAAGTCAGAATTTTCATGGGAAAAATGGGTCTAACTGACCAGCAGGAAGAGCTCTTGCAGCTAGCTGTTGTGCCTAGAGGATTGAAATACTATATGAATGAGGAAAAAACAAAACAAAACAAAACAAAAAGAAAAAAACACAGGCTTGCCAAGCAAGAGACAATTGGGAGCTGTAACTAGGTCATGCATTTCACTGCCTTCTGAAGAACTTGAAATAGTGCCCAGAAGCAAGAGTTTTATGAACAGAATGGCTTCCTCTCCCTTTCACTGTTAAAAGCCTGTCATCTCTCTGTGTAAGAAAGCTATTGGCATGCAGCAAACATACACATGTCCCCAGCATATGAGGAAAAGCAAGTGGGAGCTACACCAGAACCAGTTGCATTACCCAGCCTTTGGGGAAGGGAGCAGTAGAGTCCTTCAGAGCCTTAACAGCTTCCCCATATTAGTAGGGAAAGAAGGAGGTGGTGTGCTGCTTTGGCACCTCCCACATGTTTTCCATCCTTAGCCTTTCCCTTGGCAGCTGTTCCAAACCCTCCTCCTGCCCACCCACTAACCTGCTATATAACCCTTTAACACCAGCCTGTGCTCTGTGGAATCTTCTCCTGTCGCACTCCTTTTTCTTCCAGGTCATAAGCAGCTGGGAAGAACTGACCAGATGGCATTCAACATGGGTAAGAAACTATCTCCGCTCTGCACATAGCATTAGGCATGAAGACCCAGAGTTTTGGCTGCAGGTTCCAAACTGCATCTTGCTGTTATTGGTATTTGCAGGCTGCAGCATTTATCCTTTGAAATGTCTTAATCTTTCCCTAAGCAAGGACTAGTGGATTTGCTACTGATTAACAAATGCAGAGTAAATGTAAGGAGCAGTGTGGGGCTAAATTTTCTTTTGGTAAACTATTTAATGGAAAATGTTGCTATGTTTTTAAATCTTTAATTGCATCTCTTGTGAGCAATAGCTATATTTGTTTGTTTCAGAATGTGAAAGCCGTGAAAAGCCTAGTAACAGTCATCTTGCTGAGTGAGTGTAATTTTGACTCTCCACTCCTTAAAGGGAGACTGTCATGTAGCTCAGGACCAGCTTCTAATATTGTATTTACTTGCTTTCTACAAGTCCTATTATTAATATAAATGCTTTTTATAGAAACATTTTTTGGGAAACGTAACAAACATAAGTAGGGGATGTTTTCCTTAGGTGTAAATATTGCACTATATTATTTACAGTCTCATCTAGTGTATTGTTGTGGTACATACAAAGGCGGTTAAAGCCCATGGTAGAAAACACTTAAATAGGCTACGTCTACACATGAAGCCAACATCGAAATAGCTTATTTCGATGTAGCAACATCGAAATAGGCTATTTCGATGAATAACGTCTACACGTCCTCCAGGGCTGGCAACGTCGATGTTCAACTTCGACGTTGCGCGGCACCACATTGAAATAGGCGCTGCGAGGGTACGTCTACACGCCAAAGTAGCACACATCGAAATAAGGGTGCCAGGCACAGCTGCAGACAGGGTCACAGGGCGGACTCAACAGCAAGCCGCTCCCTTAAAGGGCCCCTCCCAGACACAGTTGCACTAAACAACACAAGATACACAGAGCCTACAACTGGTTGCAGACCCTGTGCCTGCAGCATGGATCCCCAGCTGCTGCAGCAGCAGCCAGAAGCCCTGGGCTAAGGGCTGCTGCCCACGGTGACCATAGAGCCCCGCAGGGGCTGGAGAGAGAGCATCTCTCAACCCCCCAGCTGATGGCCGCCATGGAGGACCCGGCAATTTCGACGTTGTGGGACGCGGATCGTCTACACGGTCCCTACTTCGACGTTGAACGTCGAAGTAGGGCGCTATTCCGATCCCCTCATGAGGTTAGCGACTTCGACGTCTCGCCGCCTAATGTCGAAGTTAACTTCGAAATAGCGCCCGACGCGTGTAGCCGCGACGGGCGCTATTTCGAAGTTAGTGCCGCTACTTCGAAGTAGCGTGCACGTGTAGACACAGCTATAGAGACAGATACTGACTAGACTGGTTTAACTATTCAAACTGAGTATTAATTTTTTGCAGTTCTGACAGAGTAAATGATGAAAAGTAAACTAGAATTTGGGATCTGGCTGTTTATTAGTCAGGGTTGATCAGTACCACAGATAAGGCTCCGACCAAAATGACTGCAAAGTACAAGAGTAATGTGAACGCCATACATAGACGCTACGTCTACACTACAGTGATCTTTCAAAAGAAGTCCTTCTGGAAGATCTCTTCTGAAAAACTTCTTTTGCAAGAGCATGTCCTCACACAAAAAAGTGGATTGAAAAAGCAATCTGCTCTTTCAGCAAAGAGCAACCACACAACCCTGGCTCTTTTGAAAGAATGGGCCAGGGATTGAAAAATTTGGTGCCATGAGGACTGCTGCTCTGAAGAAAGTGCCCGTGGAGTGTCTACAAATGCTTTCTTCCTGATCCAGGAGCGGAAGAGGGCTTCCAGAAGAAGAGCAACATTCTTTCAATTTCAGATCTAAAGAAGGTCTTTTTTGTGTAGATGTGCCATGTGTTCTTTCGAAAAAGCGCCAGATTTTCTGAAGAACTTGCTAGTGTAGATGCAGCCATACAGAAAACTGCCTCTGTGCCAATGCAAAGTTGAGATGATTCATGGATTTCTGATGAGCCCTAAAGCAATCATGGGTGGGAATGGGGGTGTAGAGTGAAGCCCTCTTGTTCAGGCTTTCAGAGTTGAGATAGTATCATCTGTGATGGTGTGCAGTCACAGAAGACCCCCTGGGGATGTTCCCTGATGTGCTGATCAGGCCAGTGACACCCATCTTCTTGCTCTCTGGGGCTTCCCACCACCCTGTCCTGCTAAGCCAGGTCCTCTTGTCTTCCCCAAACAAAGCAGAGAGTTGGGGACACTGGGGAACATCCCAAGGGGTCTTCTATGGCCGCATGCTGTCACGTATTCAATCTCCATGTGCTATTTATTGCTTGAGTGAGTTGGGGTCTTGTCTTGCTTTTTCACACAAGTGCTACCCTTGTCCCTCTCATACTGTTAAAATTTACATTGTGACAATTGAACAATGTCAGAATTACTGCTCTTGTCCTCTATGCCTGATGTATAATCTCATCAGTTTAAAATAAACAAAGTTATGTCATAAATCTAATTTATTTGGCTACCTCCTTTTAAATATGTCACTAGATTAATTAAACAAAATCTTGTAGCTTGATAAATACTGCTTGTTTGTTCAAACTTTGTAACAGTGTGGAAAAGTGATTCTGTCCATCTAATGTTTCCTGTATGAAGAAGAAAACTAAATACTTAATCTCATTTGTTCTTCTGTAAATGGGATTCCCTATCTCAAATAGTGTTGCACAGACATGCATACTATAATAACGATGGGTTGTGTTGATCAATGTGAAAAGCCTGTTAGACTTGTTATACACGGGTTGGGTTTTTTTTTAGGGGAGACAGTTGTAACTGTAAGAATTTATTGTTGCTGAATTACAGTAGGCAGAACCTACCTCAAAAATTTCACACTCATATACGTAGAAGGGTAGCTGTTCAGTGGTTCAGTTACAAATACTGGAATCTTTTGTAGTCTTTTAACCTTAAACATACTGCTTGAAACTAAATTATATAGAAAGATATCATTTGATTGTGCAAATGGCTGTCACATTGAACTAATTAGTATGCGATACTCTTTATCCATACGTTAAAACAGTTTTATGATCCTATTGCATGTTGTTGTAAATGTGTAATCTCTTTAGGCAGACTTCCAACAACTTCTATTTTATCTGAACAGTCTGCAACTTTACTGTAGCTGCCTCAATAGACTTTATAACTCCCCTGTAAAATGTAACTGCCAGGTTGCATAAGCATAAAGGGAATGACTTTTTTATTTTTAAAGGATTGTTGTTTTTGGAAAATATTCTGAAAATAAGCTCCCATGTCCCATTTTAAACACTTGCATGGAACCCAGTGTCTGTGAGCTTCTTTATATTTCTGTGGTATCTTTGCCCCAAAGATCTGAATGCACTTTAGTGCTGTTTATTAAAACTCTACAGCCCTCTGGGAATAACATGATCCAGTGGTTGTAAGTGGAAACTAGACAAATTCAAACTAGAAATCAGGCATATTTTTAACTGAGAAAGTAATTAACCTTTGGAACAAAACAAAACAGCAGAAATGTAGCACTTAAAGACTAACAAAATGATTTACTTGCTTATGAGCTTTCATGAGACAGACCCATTTCATCAGATCAGACCTTTGAAACAGTTTACCAAGGGACATGGTGAATTCTACATCACTGACAATTTTTAAGATTTAAGACAGACGATATTTTTCTGAAATATTTGCTTTAGGAGTTGCTTTGGGCGTGTTGCACGTCCTATATATATGGAAGGTCATGCTAGATGATCACAATGGTCCTTTCTGGGCTTAGAAGTTATGCAAGTATTATTACTCTCAAACAAAGGCACAGAAAAATGAAGTGACTTGCCATAAGATCATACAGTACAGTGGGTCAGCAAAAGCCAGGGAGGCTGACAGATTTGCTCGACCTCTGGGCAAGCTGATGGGGTGAGACCTTGGCTGGGAGGAGCATGGCTGGGGACGCTGATGTGCCCCTTCTTCCCCAGGAACTGCTGAGAGCTGCTCAGAGCATGCAGCATGGCATTTTGGTGGTGATTTAAAGGGCCTGGGTCTCTGGCCACCACTACAGCTGTGGTAGTGGCAGCCAGGAATCTTGGGCCCTTTTAAATCGCCAGGCCTTGAGGCAGTTGCCCCCTTTGCACCTTGTTGGTGGGCCTGGCAAGAGCTATAAATAGAACCTAGGTACCTTGATATTAGGCCTGTGTTCTGACCACTAGACCAGAGGAGTGGTTCTCAACCGTTTTCTCTCTAAGGCCCCCCTCAACATGCTATAGTATGTTCTTTCTGAGGCCCACATGCACAGCAACAACTGTATTTTTGCATATCCTCTAGCTCATAAGCCAGGGCTGGAGCTAGGGTAGTAACCAGAACAATTGCCCAGGGCTCCACAAAGCTCAGTTGCTTGGCCTTCAATGTCTACTCTGAGTGGCAATGCTCAGGCTTCAGCCTCAGCCCCTGGTGTATGGGTGTAATGCTGTCCCTGCTCTCTGGTTTACTTTGGCAGACTCCTTGAAACCTGCTTGGAGAACCGCTGGACTAGAGGATACAGGCTTCACTCTCTGACATTGTACAGAATATTATATCATTTTAGCACAACAGCAGAACTTGGTGTGGTTAAAAAACCAGGCTGCAGATAAACCGTCATTCTCAGGGCTGACTTTTGGTGGTATGCCAGTCCTTGGAATCATCCAAAGTACAGCCCTTTACTATGTCCATGAGGGTGTGAAAACTACCTTTCCCAACTTGAAATCCTGTGGGGGCAAGAGGAGGAGCAGTGCAGGCCCCTGAGGAGTGTTCTTTCACCGTTCTGTTGGGAATTCTGACTCATAGCTTTAAAATAATCATAAATGCTGCAGTAGCCCATCTATGCACTCTCTTGTTAACTAGAACAGAGGTTGCTATGTGGTGGCACCAGGAACACCTGCTGGTGGTGGTTTATGAGCTAGCTGCTCTGCTCACATGGAGTGACTCTACTCTGGTTTCACTGAGGGAAATAGGATAGAAGAGTGACAGTGGGACCTCCCCACTTCCCTGCACCTAGCACAGGTATAAATGACTGCAGAAAGAGGATGCAAAATACTACCAGCGTGGCAGCGTCATACACTCAGTTTTCACCAAGACAAATGACTGCACAAGAAACAAAGAATCGGGCCTAGAGTGACCTCTTTGTTGAAAAGGATGAAATATTCTACATTGAAAGTACAGCTTTCCTATGAGAAATTGCTGCAATTGCCACATGGCTGTTATCTTTATGGTGAATGGGAGGGGAAGTAGACTGCATAGCAGAGCAACCTTGTCAATATAGATATCCTGCACATTTTGGAGGGTGAGAACCTCAGCAGCTCCTGATCCAGCAGTAAACTGAACTATCTGCTGTAAAGTAGCAGTAAACCGAACACCCAGTGATATAAATGAGCAGTTTGCAAAGCAAGTTGGCCTTTCACTAGACTTCTGTTATAAATACAGTCCAACTTCAAGGTATTCTAAGCATCCAGTCAGACACAAAGATAGCTGGGAAGCAACAATGCAATGACAACTGGTATGTGTAACTATAACCCACATACCTATGTGTGGTTAACTGTCACCTGTAGTGGTATCTAAACCATGTCACAGAGAAAGCCTGTGTCTTCTACAGCCTAAGCTGAGAGCCAGCTGGCCTTTAACTCATGCTGTTGCAGTGCCTGCCCTGAGGTCCCAGGTGTGAGTCTGCCTGTGGGCAGTTACATAACACCATGTTACTATTTCTAATACCACCATTTTTATCATCATCTGGTACAAAATGGTACAAACAGCAGATTCATGACATGTGTTCGTGAAGAGTCTGACACAAAACACAGTGAGTGTTATATGTCAATTTCAAACAGATGCTTCACTGGTTACAATATTTGAACAAATATGGAAGGAAGCAGTGGGAGGGAAGGAAAAAGAGTAAAATGCCCTTATCTGTAGCATACATTCCAGTTGAAGTGGTCTCTTGTTTTGTTTATCAGCAAAAGAGCAATATACTTGTGCAATACTAATCTAATACATGCTTTGTCCCTGCTAATTTAGGTGATTTGGGAAAACAGGCTGGAGTTGAGTTTGATCAAGTATCTATTGTTAATAAAGTTTAAACTTTGTCTTGGTGCTTAGACGTGCAATGGTGTGGAATACATCATATTCTCCTTCCTTTGCTTATTTTCAGGCAGCCTTATACGGTCTGTTCAGTACTATAGCAACCTCTGTTTCTGAGGAATGCATGCTTTTAAACTAAAACATTTTAGAACAAAGTGAGTGGATTTTCCAAAGTCAAAATTTAGGAATTTGTCTATGTTTAGGAATAGCAATCTGATGAAGTGGGGAAATGCAGCTGTCACATCCTATCAAGTTGAAGGTATCAGATTCTGTAGAGTTTTGGGGGTTTTTTGGAAGAACTTGTTAGTCACAATGTAAGATTATAAGACAGTGGAGAAAACAAGCAAAATGGCAAGTCATTTATCATACACATACTTTAAGCACTGGAGTCAACTGCAAAACGGGCATCACATTCTTTGTTCCTTCTCAGAATATCTCAATTTATCACATAGTAGCTGGCCACTCGTTATTCGTATGATATGGGGGAGGAGGGAGGCAGCAGCTGAGCTCTCCCTCCACGTTGGAATGGTTTCAGCAGGACTGGAGTATTAAGACTGTGTAGCCGTGCAGGGTTTTATACTCTGATAAGGTGTATAAACTTGGAAATGGTGTTTAATGTGCTTTTAAAACAATGTCTCATGATAATGTCTCTTGATCCTAGATAGCTATTTGTTAATGTAAACCTGAAACATGAATCCTGTGACAGTCTGGAATATTAACTGTTACAGTAACAACTACTATATAGTAGGCTTTTATTATTATTTAACTCTCAACCCTAGTGCTCTTAAGTGATTAAAACAAACACTCCTACACTGATACAAGCATGGCTAGTAACTGGTAACTGTCCATCCAGAATCCAAGTTTGCTGAAGAATTCATCTGTGCAGTTGAACCTCTCTAATTTGGCACTCTCTTGTCCAGCATGATTTTACTTAGCTGGACAACCACTTACAATGGGTGTGACCAAGTTTCCCATGGTCCCATAAAATTTGTTTGCCATCATCAGTCCTGGTTTTCAGTGTTCTATGCTGGTGTTTAACAAGAGCTTAGAAAACTTTGGAAGTGTTGGTAATGCTGCTGGACAATATTGACCTCCTGTGGGCTGGCAAATTTTCTTGTTCAGTACCAGTCAGGTCCTGAGGGTGCTGGACTGGAGAGATTCAACCTATATGACTCATATTAGATGTCCCATATGTATGGGATTGTCTCGCTCTTGTTTTGGAAATGATCCATAGCTCCAAACTGTGAGGCTCTGTGCCAAGGGAACATGTGTAGCCCATTGAGTTAGCTTTAGCATTTATTTCATTAATCAGTAAAGTAAGCAAGGAACCCACAGGCCTATGTTTGGTAAGACATTGGTTTCAGTGGTTAGAGTAAATCTTGAGGCTTATGAAATTGGTACAGATAAATGGTCTAGCGGAAGACCAAGAATAGAGTAGTTAAGGAGGAAATTTGTCCATGACACCAGCCAACCACAGGCCCATGAATCAATGCCAGCTTTTGGCTATTTTAGGATGGGAACATCTGCAGATATTGACCACAACACAAGAGTGTCATGGCAATGAATTGACATATATGAGACTCAGTTGTACAGTTAATATACTCACTTACAGGAGAAGAGTACCCTAATACTAATACTAACAGAGAGTAAGCCGTGCTAGTCTATACACTATCAAAACAAAAAGCAGTCAAGTAGCACTTTAAAGACTAGCAAAATAGTTTATTAGGTGAGCTTTCGTGGGACAGACCCACTTCTGGCTATGGTGTGAAGAAGTGGGTCTGTCCCATGAAAGCTCACCTAATAAACTATTTTGCTAGTCTTTAAAGTGCTACTTAACTGCTTTTTGTTCTAATACTAATACGGTGAGGAAATACAAATAAGGAGCAAGGGAGAAACCCCTCCTGTATGTCCACAAGACATAGCGGTGTCAGCGTACCATATAATAAAAGTTGTACCCCAGCTCGTGGGCAGGAGGAGGGAGAGATGGTTCATTGGATGGTGCCAGAATGAGGGCTATTCGGGAAGATGATGAGGAAGATAATGGCAAGGGATGGTGTGAGTACATGGATGTTGCTGAAGCAAAACTGCTGCTTCAATGATTGTAGGAAACTACTGAAGAAAGTTAACAGGTTTTATTTCCCAGCAACGTGCAAAGAAAGAGAAGTCACATGCACAGACAGGCCTAACAGTGGGTTCTGCCAGGTTGTGCAGTGAGTTCTGCCCACCAACAGAATGCATCAGTGCTTATATAGTTCATGCATGAGAGCTACAAAATGACCAATTAGGTGGCTCCACGCTTGTACCCTGCACAGTTACATGCACTTGATAGAGGCAAGCCAACGGGCTACCATATATGGAGTTGTTCTGCACCTTAACACTAATAGACTACGTGCTTTGGTCTTAACACAAAATGGCAGTGACATAAAGTGGTGGTCTCTGCTTCAACAATGTTCAGACAGAGAGAATACAGAATGCACATCTCTCTGACTGGGTTAGAGTGTTTGTGACTTTGCTAAATATATTAATAAATGATTGTAAATACAGCACGATTCCTAAAGCATGCGTGTTGCAACGGTGCACACTGGGGTTCCCATCTAAACAGTCATTTTAGTAGAACCAGTCCTGATTTTGGGACAAGAACTTGCCAAATCTCAGAATGATAACTGGGAATTCTTAAGTGTTCAATATAATCAGTATGGCCATGTCTACACTAGCCCAAAACTTCGAAATGGTCATGCAAATTCTGCTGTTAGGAATAAGGGGATTTTGAAGTTGCCGGGGTCCTTTCGAAAAGGAGCCCTGTCTGGACGAGCTGTGCGACGGCGAGCCGCAGCAATTTCAAAGTGCTGTGGCTGCCGGCACTCTAATGAGGCGCTGAATATGTACTTCAGGGCTTCATTAGTAAACTTTGAAATGGCCATTTGCATGGCCATTTCAAAGTTTTGGGCTAGTGTAGATGTAGCCTATATGATGTATATGTGGGGCTACACATGGAATGCACCTTGAATCCACTAAATTCGTTAGTGTTTTAAGGGTTATATCAGGAACATGGTTTTCTCTTCTTCTGCTACTTGAAAGTACTTTGATCTTAGCCTAATTAAGGAACAAGCCCCAAGACTCCAGCCAGCAGTGGGGCCAACAGGCACTGTGGGTTCTGGGGCAAGGTGGGAGGGGAGCCTAGCTCTGTACCCCCACAGGGGTAGAGCCAAGGGCAAAATGGACAGGATCTCAGTCAGTCACCCTTAGTGGCACCAGGATCATGTCACTGTCCCTACCCCTGAAGTTGTACAAAACTTCAACACTTCAAAGGGGCCTGGAGCTCTGTTGGCCACTGCTGCCAAAACACCAGGCCCTGGGGCAGCTGCTCTCTTTTCCCCCAGTTGGTGGGCTTGCCAGCCAGATAGGTACTTCCCCGGCTGCCTGCCAGATTATCATCCACTGTAACTCACTGGATTCCATTCCAGTCTTCGGGAACATGGACTTGCAGCGGAGCTGCCCTCTTCTGCTGGTTCCTGATTTAGTGGCTAGGTTGCCTTGTTAGTTGGGGAGTACAGATAGAGAACAGTGTTTCCTCTAATATTTTCCCATCCGGGGTGAAATAAATTTTGTTATGTGCACTGAGGCATGTGTAGATATGCACCACCCATAAAAACATAGGCTGTTAGCTGTGGGCACTCAGCTAATCAGCTGGACGGCACCTGAATCTCTCCTAGGCAGATGCCCAAGTACTCGGCTTACAGGGAACACTGCTAGATATCAATGAAGGTTGCAGTCAGCAGGAAGGCAGAATGATGGAGTGCAGGGGAACAGGTGGAACTGAGTTTTCAGCAGTGAGACAATGGTACAGGTGAGGAATCCCACTAGGCAAAAGCTCTGCTAGGAATCCTTTCTAGTCTTCTGCATTACTGGCCCTCAACCAGTTTCTAAATCCTTAGAAATTACCACTCCAAGGGTTAATACACAGAAAATGGTGCAGACCTCTTCTTATAATAATAAAGTGGGCTGGTCAAATTGAGCAATCTTTCTAGCTGAACTCTTTAATGCTGCTTCCCTACTAATCTCTAAAACCTTTCACAAATCAAGTCTTTCTAAAGCCTAGATGTTTATCTGGCTGCTTATGATTCAGTCGTTTGGTGTTACATTGCAGGGTGGGACGTCTTGAAAACTAAGATCCAAACTTCCTTCATATTTGGAATCCCAGCTTGCCATGCTGGGCGAGCCGCCTTTTCAGATGTCTTACGTGTACTTAGCTGTTTATTGATCTGTGGCTGGTTGGCTCTTCTGAAAACTATCTCAATGGTCTCTTTAAGCCTAGCACCCAATGTCAGTAACCCCTTTGAGAAATGCGCAGGTAAATAACTCGGAGGTATGTAACTTTTCTTTTTTTTTACCCCTTCTCTCATCAGCAAAATGTGGAGCGTGTGGACCTGGATACAAGACTCCATTAGATGCCATGAAAGGCAAGTCCTGTCCTCTATGTTCTGAAATGGAAATTATCAAAACAAGAGCTTTATTGAACTCCATTTGGATTCAGTGCAGATTATATGGGTGACTTTTGGACGCAGCTTTTACTACTTCTGTTCTGCAGCTTCTCCAGCAAGAGTGAGGAGATTGTAGCTATTAAAATAACCTAGTTTCATTTTGGCCTATCTCTGGGCAAAGCATCCAGACCAGGCTCTACTGCCTGAATGGCCTCCTGGTACCAAGCCAAATAGTAATGGTGTCCATGTGACTGGTTTGGTGAGTTTGCTGACCTACAGCTTCCTGTGTTGTTTGCCCACTGCCAAGCAGAAGTATGGCTTTGGGGCTGCAACTGAGGCTTTGTCCATACTTTAATATGCTACAGTGGAATAGCGTCAGCTCCACGTCTCTAGTGCTTCATGATAGTCACTCACTTCAAAGACAGGAGGGGTTCTCCCCTCGCTGTAACTAACCCTCCACCTCTCCAACAGGGGATAGCTAGCTCAGTGGAAAAATTCTTCCATCAACCCGGGGGTTAGATTGGCATAGTTACATCTCTAAGGGGTGTGGATGTTCATACCTGAGCTAGAGTTGCCAACTTTCTAATGGCACACAACTAAACACCCCTACTGTCCTATGCCCACCCCCTTTCTGAGATCCTCTCCCCTACTCAATACATCCCTCCTCCCTTTGTCACTTGCTTTTCCCTACCCTCACTTGCTTTCACTGGGCTGGGGTTGGGCTGCAGGGGGAGGTTAGGGCTCCAGCTAGGGGTGCAGCTGGGGATGACTGGTTTGGAGTACAGGAGGGAGCATCAGGCTGAAGCAGGGGCTTGGGGTGCAGGGAGGATGAGGCTCAAGTTGGGGGTGTATGCCATGGAGTAGGGCCAGGGATGAAGGGTTTGAGGTGCAAAAGAGGACTCTGGGCTGAGGTTGAAGGGTTCAGAGTGTGTGTGGTGGGGTGGGCTCTGGCTGGGGTAGGGCCAGGGATGAGAGGTTTGGGGTGCAAGAAGGGGCTTGGAACTAGGACGCAGGGATTCAGAGTACAGGAAGAGGTGTGGTCTTGGGGTGGGGACAGAGATAAGAAGTTTGGGGTGTAGGAGGGAGCTCTAGGCTAAAACAGGGGTTTCTAGATGTGGAGTCCTGGTGGAACTTATTCGGGCTCCAAGGAAGCAGCCACCAGGTCCCTGCATCTTCTAGGTGCATGGTCAGCTAGGTAGGCTCCATGCACTGTCTTAGCATCCACAGGCACTACTCCCCATAACTCCCATTCTTCGTGGTTCCTGACCAATAGGAGCTACAGAGCAGGCACTCAGAGCAGGGCTGACATGCAGAGCCTCCCAGTCCATGGCTGCCCCAGCAGCTAGGGACTGTAGAGACCTGGTGGTTGCTTCCAGAAGCAGTGCGGAGCCAGGGCAGGTAGGAGACCTACCTTTGCCCCAGCACCACCAACCAGAGCCACCAAGGTCCCTTTTTGACCAGTTGTTCCAGTCAAAAACCAGGTTCTTAGCAACCCTGTCCTAAGAAATAGTTGTCACAATGGAAGTTTTCAGTGTACACCACCCTTAAGTCCAATAATGTTGCACCTGTAATGTGGATGAGGTCCTCTGTGGTAAACTAGAGCTACATGAGACAGTATTGCCAATCCCAAATGTTCCAAAGTCCTGAGTCAGGATCAACAAAAATCGTAAGATTGGCTTTAAAATAATGAAATTGTGTACAAATTGCAGATTTTGGGCTCTTTTTATTTGCTGTATGTCAGACTGAGCCCTGTTTTGAATGCTTCCCCTTATAAGGAAGACACTGAGATTCCCAACCTCCAATTGGGCAAATCCAACCCAGTGAGAGATACCTCCAAGGCTTGCTTTGGCGATAGCATTACACTGATTGTTGTTGATCTAAATGAGCTCTCTGCTTTGCAAGGTCCCAGAGAGGAGATTGTGTACCTGCCCTGTATCTACAGGAACACGGGGATAGACAAGCCTGACTATCTGGCCACTGTGGATGTTGACCCCAAATCTCCACACTACTGTCAGGTACCTTCCTGTCAAGATTCTGGTTCTAATCCTCTGCATTTAGCCTGGCTTGAACCCAGGCAGCTTTACTGAGATTTAGTAACACTCTCTAGCTTCAGATCCTTTAACCCCTTCTTCATAGGGAAAATATCTGTCCTTTCCAATGCCCTGGACCTAAATGGGGACCCGATGCACCAAAATTTGGAGGACCCTGAACAGTCTGTGTCTCTCTCCCTCCTCCTGGATGGATTCTTGTCCTGGGCCCTCTCCTACGGCATTGATTTTCCTGCCAAATGTGGCAGGTCAGTCCAATGTTAGTTGTTCCAACTCTGTGTTGCAATCTCTCCTTGTGCTCTACTTCTTGCTATCCTATCTGGGGCCTCTTACAGTTAAACAGTTTGGATCCCAAGGATCCTGCCTCAATAATTCTTTGTCTGCTGTCTCCCTGGTATTTGACTCTGACAGAGGTTTCTTCATCACCACTTTCAAATACACATCTCAGTGTTAACTGTCAATCTAACTTCATGCTACATTTCTTAGGAATGTGCAGCAAGTTCAAAATAAAAACCCCAGACCATGGGTAACTCAACTAGCTTCCTTTTACTTTAGAAACACTAAACTCAGCCCTCCTCAGAAAGGTTTCACTTGGATTTGTCTGGCTTATGAATTCACACAAAAGCTATCTGAAACCCCATGTTTTAGTAGTGTGTCTGCTTTGCATTTTCTAAACTTGAGTTTGGGAATCTTCCAGGGATTGCTGAAAGCTAATATTTACCGGCCGTTCCCAGGTCTCTTCAAAGACTTTCTCTGCTTTGTAAGCATTTGAGTACCTCCCTCTGAAACCGCATTGTCAATGGATATTAAGCAAGATTACTAATCACTGCAAGATCAGATTTGTTTGGGTGTCCAAAAGGTTTGACAGTTACTGTTTTTTTAAGGAAGTCTATGAAACTAATCCATTCTTTCATAAGACAGGAAAGCACAGTGTACCTGGCCAAGAGTATAGCTTCCAGTTATCTGGCAGAACGTATTTTGAGGACCATTTGCTACAAACGTAATCTAAACTGCATTTTAAAACGCTAGATATTTGTATGTCTCAAATTGCTTAATGCATTCTAGCCTCCGCTCTCTCGCATTAAAATGCACCCGAAGGAGAGTATATCAGTGTTGACAAGACATCTTGTCATAGTTTTTCTTTTGCTTAATTATTGCTATGAATTTTACTGGAGGAATGTGGTTTCTTAAAGGGACAATAGACTTATGCACTGATATCTTGTTTCTTAATGCACACAATATGCTACTAAGGGCCAGTAGAAATAGTGTAAAGTACTATGAACTGCAGTCAATTTGCCACAGTTGTAATCAATTAAACTTTGTAAAGTCAGAATGTTGCTGCCTAGACGCAAGTTATTTTTCTCTCTCTATCACTGTTCAGTGTCTCTTGCAAGTGCTGGCGAGTCTTTCTGTGTCACTGGGCAATGGTGAGATCATGATTAGCAGCTGCCTGTTTTATGGACTGAATCTGAACCATGCCTTTGGCTCCATAGGTGATCCATCGTCTGCCCATGCCCAACCTCCGAGATGAGCTCCATCACTCTGGGTGGAACACCTGCAGCAGCAGCTTTGGTGATGTCACAAAAAAACGGAACCGGCTTATTCTTCCTTCTCTGATTTCTTCCCGCATTTATGTGGTGGATGTGGGCACAGACATGCGGGCTCCCAGGATGCACAAAGTAAGTAGGAGATGACTGACTCCAAGATACCTATCCTGCCCAGGAGCTGGGAACCAAAACTTATGAAACCAGATGAACAATCCAGAACAGGTTTGTAGGACTTTTGGGGAACTTTAAGAACTGGTCAGTCTCAAAAGTCTTCACATTTCTAAGAAAATAGCTCATTTTCCACAGACAAAGAGGATTCTGACTTCTCAAATCTGAGTTCTACATATAAGGGAAATACTGCCCTCCCACAACGTGATGTAAATTGGTGCCCTTGGCGTGCAACTTGTAGTTAAGGGTTACAGTGCTTCTCTTCATAGTCTTGGGTAACAAGCCTGACTATACGGTACGTACAAGGGGATGAAAGACAAAACCTTGGTCTAGAGAGCAATGGTGTCTGCTTTGAACTTGCTCACTTGATAAGCCAAAATGCCTCCTTTTTCTAGCTGTCAGTAGTGCCAACTTAAACTGGAACCTGAAAATCAGGCAGTGTTCTCTCTGCCTTTACTACAATCCCCAATAATAAAGATTTTGCAATCACAGTTGAACTGACTGGTATCATCTTATTGATTCATGGCTTGGCTGGATAACATCTAATTCTCCTGTAGATGTATTGAGGGAAGAGACAACACCAGTGTGTCACAGGCAGTAGTTCTGACTTTCAGACTTAGACCTTGTGTCTGCTATGCTGGGGATACACACTGTGGTGATTGATCCATCGGCCATTGATTTATTATGTCTGCTTAGCTGCAATAAATCAGTCTCCCAGTGCTCTCCCATCAATGCCAGTACTTCACCAAAATGAGAAGAGTAGCTGATGTTGATGGTAGAGCAGTTCCCGTTAACCTTATTGCATGCAACATTCAGCTTTAACTACATTGACTTCAGCTATGATAGTTAGGTAACTGAAGTGACATAGATTTGGTCAATGGAGGTGGTTGAAGTAGACTAGGTCTTACTGGGTAACTCTGGGCCATTGTGTTTGCATAAAATGTCTTTTAACTAGAGCCACCCTTGCTTTGAATGTAACACTGGGGACACGTTTTTCAGGAGAATCACTTAGTGATAGTGGAATTGAGTAAATATACACAAACTTGCACCTTTGGTCTATGGTTTTGTTTATTCTCTCTTATACCTGAAGCTGAGCAAACAATAGATTTTTCAGTGCATTTGCGGTTCAGAAAAAGAAGGGAAATCAGTTTTGGCCTGAACAAAACATTTTGTTAAGCCCAAAATGGTACATTTGTGTTTCATTCAAGCATATTTATTTAGTTTTTCGGTTGAAAAGTTTTGCCCAGCTTTGCTCATAGTTTCATTCTCTCTGACTACGTCTATACTACAACGATCTTTCAAAAGAAGTTCTTCCGGAAGATCCCTTCTGGAAAAAACTTCTTTTGAAAGAGCATGACCACACACAAAAAAAGCAGATTGAAGGATCAATCTGCTCTGTCAGTAGAGAGCATCCACATAGCCCCTGATCTTTCGCAAGAACAGGCCAGGGATCAAAAAATCTGGTGCCACAAGGACTCCTCTTTCAAAAGAAGGGCCCGTGGAGCATCTGCACATGCTTTTTTTCAGAAGACTCTTTCTGAAAAAGGCGCTCTTCCTCATCTGGGAGAGGAAGAGGGCCTCCAGAAAAAGTGCTGCATTCTTCTGATTTCAGATCAAAAGAGTGCATTTTGTGTGTAGATGCTCAATGGGTAAATTTTTTTCAGCAGAACTTGCTAGTGTAGATGCAGCCTCTGTCTGGACAAGTGCAGAACACGTAGGGTTGAGTTCTCAAGTGGAAAATGTCCAAAAGCCTATAACTTTAATGAGTTTTTTGGTGGCAGGAAAATTTCCTTGTTGGGGTTTGATTAACACTGTGATTTTGACTGGGGATGGGCTGATCGAGGAAGAATTGACCATGCATATCAATTCTCCTTAGATGATTGAGCCAGTTGATGTATTCTGGAAGTGCAACTTAGCCAACCCCCACACAACTCACTGCTTGGGCAATGGTGAGGTCATGATCAGCAGCATGGGAGACCCATCTGGCAATGGCAAAGGTATTTATCCCTCTTAGTCATTCAAGAGAGAAAAGGTGACAGTAAGGAAGTGTGCCCCAATGTGCCACTCCAGTGAGAAGGAGCCAGCCAACACTGGGGTCCTCTGCTGCAGGTGGAGGAGGTGCAGTGCACATGTATTTCCAGGGAGACTCCAGGGGCTCTCTCTCCAACAGACTGACATTGCTGGAGGTCATGCACACAGCAGCAGGCAGCTAAGAAGGTTAAAGGGGTCAGCTGGAGACAGCTGTAGGAGGCATGTGTGCTCCCTGACAAGCTTCTGGTGGGGTGTCTGCATTGGAACCTGTGCTACGTCCCCTCTCTTGTCACTCTGACTGAATGCTGGGCAGTGCAGGAAGAGGAGCGATGTGGGGCAGGGACTTGTCTGCCAACCCAGTGGCTTGGTCATGACAGGGACTGCTCAAGGCAAGCTCCAAGCTCCCTGCAACAGTCTAGGATTGCCCTAACCCAAGCCCCCACCATGCTCCCCCTACACACACACCAACCCCCTGCCTGAGACCCCACAGCCCTCTGCCCTGACTCCGAAGTTCCTCCACACACACCCCAATTCTCTGCCCTGACCTCCTCCTCATGCCCCCAACCCTGATTCCTGTACCCTCCCACCCTCAGATCCGTGCTTCAAACCCCTCCACTCGTCCAATCCTGCCCTGAAAGCCTGAGCCCTGACCCCCGAACTCCACTGCACACTTAAATTTCTTACAGGTACTGTTGTATTGCAACCCCCAAGTCCCTTCTCTGGCCACCCACTTATCGGAGGCGGGGAGGGTGACAGCATGACAGTTCATGTAAGAAATTTAAGTTACTTTCTCCCTAGAAGAGCGTGAATATTTACTTCAGAACTGGAAGCCTTATTGAGAACTTGCAGTCCATCTGTACTGCTGGTCAGTTAGCAGTCCTGGAGCCCGAAGTTCTCTATTTAACCACAGAACAGGTACTTCAAGAGGAGTGGCAGGGCAGATTTCTCACAGTCCCCATCCATGTCATTCAATCCCAACTGGGAGGAATCCCCTCAGGTGTTACAGGAGAGCTCCTTAACCTGGGCACCTGCTGTCCTTGAGAGCCATGAGCCTAAGACGGTAACAGTTGTGTTTGTGGTATGGGCACAAACACACAACTGTCACCTTCATAGGCTCACAGCTGGGCCCTGAGCCCTGAGGGTTCTAGGCTGAAACTAGTATGGTTTTCATATTGCAGTGCTGCCATCAGTTGTTAACCATAGGGCCAACTCCACAGAAGCACTGGCACTAGAACATAAGAACAGCCATACTGGGTCCAAGCAAAGGTCCTGTCTAGCCCAGTATACTGTCTTCCAACAGTGGCCAAAGCCAGGTGTTTTTCAGAATAAAATGAACTGAAATATTTTGGTTTGGAAGGGAATAATACATGTCAGGAGATCTGTGGCCCTGTCTCCTTTCCCTTCCTCCTCCTGTGCCTCCCATCTAGATCCCTGCTTCCCTCATCACCACTATTGTCCCCCAGTCCTCCTGGGCCCAGCTTCCCAACTGTACCCGTTTGAACCCTCCTTGAAAAGCTCTGATTTTTGCTAGTCCAGTCTATGGACAGCTTCCTCATGGGTCAAGTTAAGCAGCTGCCTCTAATACACACAGACAGAAGAGAAATTCCTCTGCCTGCAGTACCAGACAGTTTGACACCCCAGATTTGCTGCTGAATCAGGCTTTTTTAGTTTTCTGATTTGCACCTGAATCAATAGTCTTGTGCCAATAGATGCCTAGACTGTTCCGTGAAAATTTGGAATTGATCAGATGCTGCATTCTATAGTTATCTCATATAGGCCAACAGCAATGCTATTGAGCTGTGCTGGGCCTTTCTTTGTTTGGCCAGTCAGCATACATGCCTGGTTAGGAGGACATTTGTATTTAGCAAATTCCCTGTTGAATCCTTGGTAGGAAATTCTCTTTGAGTATTTTGATACCTGGTGGAAATACTAATGAAATCCCTTCCAATGGAAAGCCCAGGGGGGAAAAAATCTCTTTTCAGGAGGTTTTCTCCATCCTCCTCAAAGTACAGGTAATAAGCTGGAGGCCAAGGAAGAGTTCACTATTATGAGCCTTAAGCTATGTCTACACTAGGAAAAGCAACAAAGTGTCCTGTGGCACCTTATAGACTAACAGAAAAGTTTTGAGCATGAGCTTTCTTGAGCACAGACTCACTTCATCAGATTCATCAGTGAGTCTGTGCTCACAAAAGCTCATGCTCAAAACTTTTCTGTTAGTCTATAAGGTGCCACAGGACCCTTCGTTGCTATTCCAGATCCAGACTAACACGGCTACCCCTCCGATACTTTACACTAGGAAAAGTAAGTTGGCTGGAGATATGCAATTCAAGCTACGGCAGTTGCATAGCTAAAGTTGACATAGCTGTACTCGGCTTACTTGGCCGTCCCCACTGAAAAAGGTGGATAGGAGGGTTTCTCCCCTCAACCTCCCTTACTCCTGGTGTCTTGCAAGGAGCACAGGGGTCAACTGTGATCCCTGAGAGGTTGATTTCTCATGTCCCTACCAAACATGTGAAATGGAACTCCAGAAGATCAACCCTGAGCGGGTTGATCTTCTGGGCTCATGTGGATTTAGCTTCAACCTGCTTAAGCTCTTATAACTAGGTGGTTGAAATCTAACAAGGTTCACTGTTTTGTTTTGGTATCAGGTGGCTTTATCTTGCTTGATGGAGAGACTTTTGAGGTAAAGGGGAACTGGGAGAAAGGATCCAACATCCCTGCTCTCGGCTATGACTTCTGGTACCAGCCACGGCATAACGTCCTCATGAGCACGGAATGGGGAATCCCTAAAGTCTTGGCATATGGATTAGACCCAGCAGACCTGAAGACTGGTGAGAGCATGTTCATTTAAAATTCTGGTCTGGATGCAATAAAGTGAGAACTGTGTACTGCAACTGTTCTGCACCAGTGAGTGATTTCAGAGTGCATAAGCAAAACTATCATGTAAAGATGTCTGCAGAGCTGCTTTAAAGCAGTTGTTAATGCACAACATATATGGCTCAAAACAAGGCAAGTAAACCTACTCTAAAGCTGCGTCTACACGTGCACGCTACTTCGAAGTAGCGGCACTAACTTCGAAATAGCGCCCGTCACGTCTACACGCGTCGGGCGCTATTTCGAAGTTGAAATCGACGTTAGGTGGCGAGACGTCGAAGTCGCTAACCCCATGAGGGGATGGGAATAGCGCCCTACTTCGACGTTCAACATCGAAGTAGGGACGTGTAGACGATCCGCGTCCCGCAACATCGAAATAGCGGGGTCCTCCATGGCGGCCATCAGCTGGGGGGTTGAGAGATACTCTCTCTCCAGCCCTTGCGGGGCTCTGTGGTCACCGTGGGCAGCAGCCCTTAGCCCAGGGCTTCTGGCTGCTGCTGCTGCAGCTGGGGGTCCGTGCTGCATATACAGGGTCTGCAACTAGTTGTTGGCTCTGTGTATCTTGCACTGTTTAATGAAAGTGTGTCTGGGAGGGGCCCTTTAAGGGAGCGACTTGCTGTTGAGTCCGCCCCGTGACCCTGTCTGCAGCTGTGCCTGGCTCCCTTATTTCGATGTGTGCTACTTTGGCGTGTAGACGTTCCCTCGCTGTGCCTATTTCGATGTTGGGCTGAGCAACGTCGAAGTTGAACATCGACGTTGCCAGCCCTGGAGGACGTGTAGACGTTATTCATCGAAATATCCTATTTCGATGTCGCAACATCGAAATAAGCTATTTCGAAGTTGGGTGCACGTGTAGACGTAGCCTTAGGGTTAGGGTTATTTAACAGTGTTATTTAAATGGATCAAGCTGTTAACATCAGAAGTTCAACAAAACCTGAGACAGTTAAGAGCTAAGGCTGCTATAGTGTCAGAATTCAGCTATGAGGAGGAAGGGGCACATCAGTGTAGTTTGACTTCCTCTCTAAAGGCCATCTTGTTCTTCCCTCTCACCTCTACGGGAGACAGTTGCATACCCAGTTGTGGGGACCACTCATACGGCTTTTGAAAATACCTGCCTATAACTAACCTGCAGTATGCAAGCATGAAAGCTGAGTGGATGGAGCCCCTCTGCTCTCTGGTCTCCCACTGAACATGATCTACCTCTGATTTCTACCAGACACAGGTCACAAAGGGTAGTGGTGTGACAAGAATCCCACAATCTGATGCCTGACCTCTCACCCATGACAATTTTGAAATGGATGAAGATTTTTGGCATACGTATATAGTTAAGAGTAAAGTCCCATGTGCTCTGCTACTAAATACTTGTAACTCTTAATATAATTGTGAGACTGAAAGGAGCTCAAAAGGTCTTTAGTGCAGTACCCTGTGCTCTAGCTAGACCTAAGTATTATTAACTAGATACCTGAGAAGTGTTTGTCTAACCTGCACTTAAAAATCTATGACTACATAGGTATTATAACCTCCCTAGGCAATTTATACCAGTACCTGGGCACCAGATCACACCCCAGCCTTCCCTCAGCATAACGATGCTACAGGCTAATGCATCTGGATAACCATTGCTCAACCAGCCCATCACTCAAGTCTCCTGTGCACCTTGAGATGTTCTAGCAGGCAGAATTAGCAAGGACCCTCCTTAAATAGAACCGCTTAGGACTATTACTTCTTGTAACAATGTTTCATGTAATGTTATCATGTTCCCCTAGTCTTTTCTTTTCCAGAGTAAACAAACCCCTTTTTAAAAATCTTTCCTCACAGATGAAGTTTTCTGGATCTTTAATCATTTTTGTTGCATTTCTCTGAATGTTATCCAATTTATTCACATCTTTCCTGAAATGTGGCACCCAGAACTGGACACAATACTTTAGCTGAGACTTAATCAGCACAGAGTAGAGCAGATGATTACTCCTTGTGTTTTGCTTACAAGCGTCCTGCTAATGCAGCTGAGAATGATGTTTGCTTTTTTGCAACAGTGTTATACTGTTCACTCACACAATATTTATGTTGTGATCCACTATAACACCCAGATCCCTTTCTGCATTATCTTTCCTAGGCAGTCATTGCCTATTTCGTATGTGTGAAAGTGATTGTTTCCCTCCTCAGTGAAATACTTTGCATTTGTCCTTCTTGAATTTCATATTTACTTCAGACCATTTCTCCAGTTTGTTCAGATCATTTTAAATTTTAATCTGATCCTCCAACATACCTGCAACCAGTGTTCCCTCTAATCTTTTCCATCAAAGTGCAGATTTTTTCCATGCATATGTGGAATACATTTTTATGTGCTTGAGGCATTTGCAGATGTGCAGCATCGGTAGAAACAGAAAACCTAACTAGGCACTCTGCTAATCAGCTAGGTGGCATTTTAATCTCCCATGAGTGGCTGCACAAACAAACAATTTACAGTACTGCTTGTAAACTCCTCGCATCTTAGTATATTCTGTGTGCCAACGTCTAAACTGGGGTCAGCAACCTTTCCAAGGCGGAGTGCTGAAGTTTGACCTTTTGGCCTTTATGTATGGTCCAAGTGCCAGTGATACTTTTTAAAGTCACTAACAGTCCTATTACAACAGCTTCATTAATAAATGAATTAAGATGCAGAGCTTTACCCTTAGGTGGTGGTTGGTAGCATTAGCTGGTCTTCTGTTAATCCCCAGGCAGCAAGCCCCTTGCTGCCTGGGGAAGGAGGTGCAGGCTGAGCTCCCACGTCATGTGCTGATGAAAATTGGCTTGTGTGCCATTCTTGGGGACCACTCATACTGCTTTTGAAAAGACTGGGGGTTGCTGACCCCTGATCTAAATAATTGAGGAAGATATGGAACAGAACCACTCTCAGACCTGATTCTTGTGGGACCCCACTTGATATGCCCTCCAATTTTAACTGAAAATTATTTACTGGGAATGGTTTTCCAAACAGTTATGCACTCACTTTACTACCGCTCCATCTAGGTTGTATTCCCTACTTTGTTTAGGAGACAGTCATGCAATACCACATCAAAAGCTTTCCCAAAGTCAAGATACACCATATCTACCACTTCCTCTCCTCATACACCAGGTTTGTTACCCTATCAAAGAAAACTGCTAGGGTGCTTTGTCATGATTTGTTGACAAATCAGTGTTGACTGTTACTTATCGCCTTATTATCATTTAAATGTTTGCAAATTGATTGCTTAGTTATTTGCTCCGCTATCTTTCCAGTACTGAAGTCAAGCTGATTGGGTTGTAACTCTCCAGGTTGTGTTTATTCCCCTTTTTATAAATTAAGACTACATTTGCCCTTTTCCAGTCCTCTGGATCTCTCCCATCTCCCATGACATTTTAAAGATAATTGCTAACAACTCATTTATCTCTTCTCTCAGCTCCTTGAGTATTCTATGATGTATTTCACCAGGCCGTGATGACTTGAAGATATGTAATTCACCTAAGTAATTTTTAACTTGTTCTTTCCCTATTAGAGTCTCTGGTTTTATCTCATTTTCATTAGCATTCAGCATGGTATGTAAGACATCCAATCACTACTAAACTTTTTGGTGAAAATTGAAATAAAAAACGTTATTTCCACATTTTCTGTTATTGAGTCCCCTCATTGAGTAATGGGCCTATCTTGTTCTCAGTCTTCCTCTTGCTTCTAATATATTCTTTTAATATAGGCCAGAGCTGCAATAACTCTCCTTGCCAGAGGTATTTAATTGCTTAACTGTCTGTCTACACTCTTGGAATTGGCTTTTCTCCAAGGCTAAAATCAACTCTCCTGACTTTATTTTGTTTGACTTGGTGTCTCAGGGCGCTATGGTCGTCATATTAACGTGTGGGACTGGACGACTCATGTCCTCACCCAATCAATTGACCTGGGGGAAGACTCCATCCCTCTGGAAATCAGATTCCTCCACAACCCCGATGCAGCAGAGGGTTATGTTGGCTGTGCTCTGAGCAGTGCAATCCATCGCTTTTACAAGACAGGGGTAAGCACTCTAGGAGCATGAGACAGAAGGCAAAGTTTAAACAGCAGCATGTCTCAGAAAACCACAAGGCTACTTAGGCTACAGCTACACTACAGAGTTATTTCAAAATAAAGTTTGTTAGCATCTAGATTATGCACATGCTGTTTTGAAATAAAATCAAAATAGCGAGTGCATTATTTCAAAATTGGTAAACCTCAATGCAGGTGAATAATGCCTATTTCAAAATAGATGCTATTAAGACACGGAATAGCGCTGTTCCTAAGTAAGCCATAATGGGCTCCAATGCCACTATTTCGAAATAGTGCAATGTGTCCAGAAATGCTATTTCAAAATAGCTGGGTACTAGTTCGAAAGACATTTTAGCTGTGTCTACACTAGCAATTTCTTTTGAAAGATTTTTCAAAAAAGGGGCTCTTTTGAAAGATCCCATGGAGCGGCTACACACAAAAAGCGTTCTTTCGAAAGTAAATCAAAAGAATGTGGTACTTTTCTTCAAATCACTCCTCCTTTCCTGTTCCAGGAAGAGTGCTCTTTTTTGAAAGCTTCTTTTGAAAGAAAATGTGCATAGACACTCCACAGGGCCCTTCTTTCGAAAGAGCAGTTCTCATGAGGCCTGATTTTTTGATCCCTGGCCCATTCTTTTGAAAAAATGGGGGCTGTGTGGACACTCTCTTTTGAAAGAGCAGATCACTCTTTTGATGTGCTTTTTTGTGTGTGGACGCACTCTTTCAAAAGAAGTTCTTCCAGAAGAGCTTCTTTTGAAAGATCTCTGTAGTGTAGATGGAGCCCAAGTGCGTGGTTGTTATTAGTTATTGTGAAATAGCTGTTTTTAAATATCTTATTTCAAAATAGGGCTGCAGTGTTGCCATAGCCTTAGACAGTGAAAATTAGTTAGGATAGATTTGGGCAGCATCTGTTTTTGTATTGCACCCAAAGTGACCAAAGCTGTGTGGCTCTATGAAGCAGCACATCTCCCAGACAGGCCATGAAGAGGAGCCAAATCTGTGGGCCAGAAGGCCCAAGAAAATTCTGCTTGTTCCCAGAGGAAATCAACAGATCAGTGCCAATTATTAGATTGGGAACTCTCACAAACTGCAGGAATTCTCAATGTCCACTGAGCCTGGACAATGCCTTTACAAGACAGCCAAGCACTGAGATAGTTAATAAATCCAGTGCAAAGTTCCCTCTTCTTTTTAACATTCCTGGGCAGAATACATTTTGTTATGTGCACCGCCAGTAGAAACTGACTGTTGGCTGTGAGCGCTCTGCCAATCAGCTGGACAGCACCTGAATCTCTCCTGGGTGACCGCCCAAGTGCTCAGCTGACAGGGAACACTGTTGGTAACCCAGGAAAGGATAATATCCCCAATTATGCTCCCAATCTCTAACTACTTTTAAGTGAACTGTTTAGCTCTTGAGAACTGGGTGGCTTGAGAGGTCACACCAAACGCCGTGTTCTTACAATATGGTTCTTGTTCTCACTGGAGAAGATTTCAGAGGAGAAGTTGAGTGAGGTAATATCTAGTACTGAAACAACCTCTGTTGGAAGAGACAAGCTTTCATGCTTACTTACAAGCTCTTCTCCAGGTCTGGGGAAAGTACTGTGCCACAGCTAAATACAAGGTGGAGTTCCTGTAAAGGACATTCATTTTGAATCTTAAGGCGGTCTAGAGAACTGCTTAAGTGGCATTAAATTGGGTTATAATTATCTAGACTCTTTATAGTGAACTAAGTGGCCCAGTTGCTACTGTCTGGCCCTCACATGTTCTTTGTGGTCTGTGCTAAAGGCTTCTGCAGGATGGTTGTGTTGGGAAGATACAGCCTGTAGATAGTTCTAGTACAGTTCCACAGTCTACAGTTATACATACAGTTCTATAGACTGTACCAAGCCTCTGAACCCCCCTCTCCTTGGCCTATACCTAAAAGCAAGGTTGATCCAGGGCAGCTAACAGACATCACCAGACTCTGGGCAAAGTGTGGTGTGGTGGCTGCAGGCACCCAGAATGTGCAGGGACTCTGACAGAAATGGAGGGCCTGGGACATAGCTTCCCTCTGCCAGCCTGTCAGTGTCATCCAGCACACACCACTCAGGGCTCCAGCAGGGATTTAAAGCTCCTGGGGTCTGCCCACCGCTGTTGCCTTGGTAGTGGCAGTGGCAGCCAGGAGCCCTGAGGCCTTTTAAATTGCTGGGCTCCAGGGCAGGTGCCCCTTTGCTTCCTTCCGCCACTCCAGTCAGCAGGTCTGCATTGATTTAGCTGCATCACACAGGGTGTGAAACACTGACGCCTCAGAGACTTAGGTAAGTTGACCAAAGCCCTGGTGTAGACACTGCTAGATCAATAAATTCTGCCACCGACCTAACTACTACTTCTCAGGGGGTGAACTGATTAACTCAGATCACCTTCTGTGGCTGTCGCCAGCGTCTACAATGCCATAGCAGTGCCACTGTAGCATCGGTAGTGCAGACACAGCTCCTTGTCTGTGCTCCAAAACCTGAGCTATTGTTGAGGTCCCATGAACAATGCTTCTATTTTTAGTACTGACAGGTAGTGTAATCATTAACTCTGCGGTTCCAACTTGTAGCTTATTTACTATTCCCCTCAATTATGAACATGTATTTGCAGTACCTTTGTATATGCTAGGTACACACTATCACATGCTTATTCCACATCTGCCCTGCGTAAATGGGTTCTTGTTGACTTACCATAAGGGAATATTATGTTTACTCTCATACAGAATGGAAAATGGGAAGCAGAGAAGGTGGTCCAAGTGCCCAGCAAGAAGGTGGAGGGTTGGCTGTTTCCTGACATGCCAGGTTAGTGTAAGTGCATTTTGGGATGTTCCTCCAGAACCCTCATGTTCTGCAACTAGCTCGAGCATCTCATCAATGAATAGCAAATGCTTTTTTCAGGAAATTAGTAGAAGAGCTTATCAGTTAAACAACCTCCAATTGCCTACCCATTTGTACTAATAACTGCCAATGTGTATTCAGAGTAGGAGTATGGTTTCCCTTAACTGAAACACTAAGGAGGGAACCAAAGTCTTGTCCAATGGAATATTCTTCTGCTGTGTCCTTTGGACCTCTTACCATCACTAATAGTTGTTACATTCTCCCTCAGGTTGTCCTGTAGCAGATTTATGGGGTGTCAAATTCCAACTGGTCCCTGTGTTTGGGACACCCCTTCCACATCTAAAGGATTGGTTAGGGAGAGCCCATTTCCCAGTTGGATCCTTTCTATTCAGTCCAGGCCTCTGGTTCCTTCCCATCTGCAGTCTAATGACCATAACATCACTTCCTGCCATTTTCTCCCCAGTCCCCAGTGGTGGAAATGGTGGCTGTAAAGTATCACTGGGAGCTGTTTGCTCCCAACGTGTCTCCCCTGGCCATGAAGGACTCACTACTACATTTAGGCTACGTCTACACGTGCAGCCAACATCGAAATAGCTTATTTCGATGTTGCGACATCGAAATAGTCTATTTCGATGAATAACGTCTACACGTCCTCCAGGGCCGGCAACGTCGATGTTCAACTTCGACGTTGCTCAGCCCAACATCGAAATAGGTGCAGCGAGGGAACGTCTACACGTCAAAGTAGCACACATCGAAATAGGGATGCCAGGCACAGCTGCAGACAGGGTCACAGGGCGGACTCAACAGCCAGCCGCTCCCTTAAAGGGCCCCTCCCAGACACAGTTGCACTAAACAACACAAGATACACAGAGCTGACAACTGGTTGCAGACCCTGTGCCTGCAGCATAGATCCCCAGCTGCCGCAGAAGCAGCCAGAAGCCCTGGGCTAAGGGCTGCTGCCCACGGTGACCATAGAGCCCCGCAGGGGCTGGAGAGAGAGCATCTCCGCCATGGAGGACCCAGCAATTTCGACGTTGCGGGACGCGGATCGTCTACACGGTCCCTACTTCGACGTTGAACGTCGAAGTAGGGCGCTATTCCTATCTCCTCATGAGGTTAGCGACTTCGACGTCTCGCCGCCTAACGTTGAAGTTAACTTCGAAATAGCGTCTGACGCGTGTAGACGCGACGGGCGCTATTTTGAAGTTGGTGCCGCTACTTCGAAGTAGCGTGCACATGTAGACGCAGCTTTAGTTTTTTTCTGAGAACAATTTTATTCCCCTTTACACAAAATGCAAGCAAAATCTGAGAACAAAACCATTCCTCAGCCTGTCCTGGGTTACAGCTCCCAGGGCCTTTCCCACTTTTATTCTCTGTCCCTCCTGTTTATGGGCCTACTACCAGGCACCATCTCCCCCTTCTCCTTCCTCAACCCTACTCCAGGCCATTTGCCTGGAAGTGGCCTCTCTCTCCATCACGTCCCAGAGAAGCTAAGAACCCACCTGCAGCTTTTCTTGCTAGCAGAGCTCTCATCCTTTGTAGCCATCTCAGGCCCCTTCCCAGCTAGGCCCAATAATTACACATCCACAAAGTCTCTATCTAACCAGGATCAGATGGAAAGGTAGCCAGTCAGTCACAAATGAGGCTGGGTTTGACTCCCACAGGTGGCCAAGCCAGCCTCTGACAGAAACTAGCTGCATCATTTTTGTCTTAGCCTGAAAGTTTGAGTCATAGTAGCATGGGATGTCCTGTTCCTTCCAAGAGCAACTTAAACACAATGATCCTGGAGCAGGGTTCAATTTGGATTCTCCAGCATTGTACCTCTGGGTAAGGCCCATGTACAGCATGCTAATATTCTGTCACCAGTTACTACTTGAGAACGCTGTAGTTAGAGGAGTGGTGGCTTCTGCTCAGCTGAGCTTGTGAACTACCATGCAGGAGATTGGGTTTGACCTCACCTCCAAGGTGGCTGCTTGGAGTTTGACAGACAGTGATCTCTGGAAAAAATGTGAACATCTCTGGGGGAACTCACAATAGTTGTGTTCTCTTGGGAGTGGGTTGAACCTGAATGGAACCCTGATAATTAATGAGGGTTGAAGAGAGACCTGGAGAGGAGACAGAGGAAATACAAGAATATGGCTGAGACATCCCTTTGCTTGGGGCCTGGCTTTCATATCTGAGCTAGGTTTGTCTGCTCTGGGTCTGTGCTGATGTTCTATTACTGGGGACCTAAGAAAGGCATATATGTGGCCGTGTGAGCCTTGTTATCTTTCTGCTTCTCTCTGTGTGTCTTCTGACTCCACCTTTGTCCACTTTCTCCAAGGTCTCATTACTGATATACTGATCTCACTGGATGATAGGTTCCTGTATTTCAGCAACTGGCTCCATGGAGACATTCGCCAATATGACATCTCCAACACTCAGAAGCCCAGACTGGTGGGGCAGGTAAACCAGAGTCATAAAGGCAACCTGGAAAACCCCATCTCTTTCAGAGGGAAAAGGATAGTTTTTATTTTGCATAAGGGTTAGATGGTTAATTCAGTACCGTTGTGGGCCATGTTTCTTTCATACACGCAGACCCTGATATCTGTGTGCCTGTAAAGGGGTTCAGGGGTCCCCAAGCACTGCATCCCATCCGCAGGCAGGAGTGACTCTTGCTCATCAGGTAGAATGGGAAGTTTATTAGTTGACAGAGGTGCAGGTCAGTAGAGGTGTCAGTACAGGAGGCAGAGACAGTCATTCCAATCCATCTTGGAGAGAGGAGCTAGCTTCCCCTCAGTACAGGCTAGCTGCCTTCCCACTCTCTCCCCAGCTTCTAACTGCTGCCTCCCATTCAAATCCCAGCTCAGCTCCTCCCTGCGCTTTGTTGAGGTCAGAGGTGTTACCTGCCAGCTTTGGTTACAGTCCAGGGGGTCCTCCTTAGCCTCTGTGCGCTGCTCTGCCTGTCACACACCCACCCACCCTCCACTCCATCACAGTGCCACGTCCCTTGGCTTACAGGTGTTTGTGGGAGGCAAAATTCCAAGAGACGGGCCAATAGTGGTGGTGGAAGACCAAGAACTGGAGTGTCAGCCAGAGCCTTTTGTGATCCAGGTGAGCCATGCTGCCTGTTTCCCCACTGCTTCATAAATTTCTCATCTCTACCAGCAGCTGTCTCTTGGCGTGTGCCAGCTCACACTTCCTACATGAGTGCCAGATTCTGCACTCCTTACCGAAGCAACACCCAGTTGTGTGCAATAGGATTTTAGCCTCTGACGATGCTATGGAACAAGCAGTGGAGCTGAGAGCCTGCCTGGGCCCCTGGGCAACATGTTTGGGTGTGGGGAGGAGCAGCTCTGTGTTCCTGGAAAGGGTGGGGCTGAGGGCAGCAGGACCTCCTTGCTGCCTGGAGTGTGGTGTCCCTCCCCTCAGCCCTTACTCCTGCCTGGAGTACGTGATGTGGTTCTCCAACTGTGATTCCAAGGGCCTGGTACTCTGGCCACCACCACTGCTACTGTGGCAGTGGTGGCAACTGGAGCCCGGGGCCTCCTTAAATTGCCAGGCCCCAGGACAACTGCCCCCTTGTCCCCACCCCTCCATCAGCTTGCCTGGGAATGAGGCCCTTTCTGGCATAGCCCAGTCTGTGTATGCAGCTGGCACACATCCCAGGAACCAGAGGCTTGGGTTTAAAGGAAAAGGTCCAGTTGAAAAATGGGTTCTACCATGACCAACCAATGATTTCAGGCAAGCAATCAGCCTCTGTTAGAACTGCTCCATGCCAAAATACAAGGGCTCCCTGCCCCAGGCATCCAGGAACGCTGTCTGTTGTTCTGCCAGGAGCAGAACCTGCCTTGCTGCTGTGCTCCCTGCTGTTGCAGTTTTTTTGTGATTCCCCCAGCAGCTTATAAACCCACATCTTGTTTTCCCTTAACATCAGGGGAAGAGGGTGCAAGGCGGGCCTCAGATGATCCAGCTGAGCTTGGATGGCAAGAGACTGTATGTTACCACGTCCCTCTACAGCGCGTGGGACAAGCAGTTTTACCCTGACCTTGTCAAGTAAGAAACCTTTCTCAGATGGGGAATCCCATGGCTAGCCATAGGCAGCTGCATCTGCAGCAGAAGCCCCTCAGTGGAAGTGGGTGATGTTTGCACCATCTCCACAGCCCCACAGTTGTGGGCAGGAAGTCTGCCTTTATTAGCTCCTTGCACACTGCTTACCCACCTAAGGGTTTCACACATCAGTAAAAATCACACTTAACAGGTATCACACTCTGTGTGCTCTGTCCACTTTAACAGTGTTTAATGTGAAAATCATTCCTTTAATCTTGCAGTAGGGGCTCGGGGCAGTGGTGGTGATTCATTAGATACCAGTAGTTTGCAGATAGCGTAGCTGACAAGAAACCTGTGTTGCTTCAATACATTAAATGCTCAAATTGTTCAGTACTTAACTGCTCAGATACCTTATTTTTATTCTGTAAAGCAGATGCTTTTCTCCATGATCACATGAGGGTGTGGCACAGCTCACCTATCACTTGCAGTTAATCCATAACTGCACATCTAGTTCTAGTCCCTGCTCATTCATTGCCTGCTCTAGGTCAGAGTTTTCAGTGGAGCAATATAACTCCTGAGGAAACATCTGAGTGTGATCCCCAGTCTTCTGCTGAGTGGTTCAATGTAGTTCAGAGAACCTGCATTGTAATGATGCTGAAGCCTTTGCTATCACAATGGGCACTACCATCTGGATTGCAGATAACCTCCAGTTCCAAACACCGCTGTGGTGTGCAAACATTGAAGTCAGGGGCTTGTCTGCACTCAGTCTAAAAGACCTCTTCTTTAACTTGAAAATCATGAAGAGAAGAGCAAAGTCTAGGAGGCTCTTAAACTAGGACACTGCCTCTTTCCCCATCCCAAAGTGTGCTTTCTTTTCCCTTGCTCAGGGAAGGCTCTGTCATGCTGCAGATTGATGTGGACACTGAGAAAGGTGGACTGACGGTGAACAAAAATTTCCTGGTGGACTTTGGGAAAGAACCTGACGGACCCGTCCTTGCTCATGAGCTCCGCTACCCTGGTGGAGATTGCAGCTCTGATATCTGGGTCTAATTGTTGCATATGGGTGCCTGTGTGTGTGTGTCCCTCTCTGATCCTACACAGAGGTGTGAAAAAGGCATCAGTGGGTCTGATCAGGTGGGGTTCTATTTACTATGGATTTGTGGATTTTCCTGGGTGCTGAGCCACACAAGCCCTGCACCTGTCTGCATGCTCCAGGCTGAGGCAGCCAAAGGAATGTCTCTCGCCACAGAACATGATGTCTTGCTTACTTCTCTTCCCCCTCCTTATGCTTGATAGCCTGTCTGTTCACGGATGGCCATAAATGTTGTACCTGTGTTGTAGGACTCTGACTCCTGGGGATCATCTGCGAAGAGGGATTCTGCCAGCTTCTTCATGTCAAGTGGTACAGACATTAATATCTTGCTAGACTTCCTAAACTGGCAGTTAACCGATGGGGCAGATCTACAATTTTGAGCACATACAGTTAGCCTTGGAGTTCAATTCTTCTCCACCCAGTCTTTGGGTTTAATAACAAAGAATCTGTGATCTGTGTGTCCAGGGCTATTGCCAAGACCCAATGCAACGAGCCCCTGTGCCAGCACATCGCTCCACCAGCCCTTTCAGATGACTAGACTTACCCATTTTAATTCCATACAGGAGAGTCATGGAAACATTGATTTTTCTCTTTACTGTAAAATTATAATCATTCAAGCTTTAGGCCTTTTCTGTGCTCAAACATTTAATGGATTAAGGTTCAGTACAAATTTAAAGCACAATAACCGAATAACTGCATGCAGGGACACATTTATTCCAGAAGAGAGAATTTATTTCTGTTTAGCGTAATGCACATATGACTTAGTCAGTGCCCTGTTGCACAGCGCTGTGTAAACAGGATTTGGTTGTAGTCTGAAAATGGTGTCTGTTTCCTGAAGCTGGACTGTATTTTTTTCCTGTGCGGCAATGGAGCACTTAAACTGCTTCAATAAACAAATAATAAAATTGTCCTTTGCACCCAGTTAAATCTTTATGTCCCAATTTTATCTCTTCTGCATCTTGCAGGCAGCAGACAATGTAAGATGGTGATTCCTGAATCGTGTCTCTGAAAATCAAAGCTATTCATGTCCCTAAAATCTCTTCAGGGTAGTGCCCTACTAAATTCACAGTCCATGCTGGTCAATGTCACGGTCATGACATTTTAAAAATGGTAAATGTTGTGATTTCAGTGATTGAAATCTGAAATTTCTTTGTGGTGTAATTGTAGGGGTCATGGCTTAAAGAGGAGTTGTTGGGGGAGGGGTTATGAGATTATTGGGGGGTTGCTGTACTGGTACCTGTACTTCTGCACTGCTGCTGGCAATGGTGCTGGGCAGCTGGAGAGCAGCAGCTGCTGGCTGGGAGCCCTGCTATGCCAACAGCAAAGCAAAAGTAAGCCTAGCATGGTATGGTACTGCTGGCAGCATACCAGCTTCAGAGCTGGGTGCCCAGTGAATAGTCACTGGTCTCCAGCCACTCAGCTCTGAAGGCAGCACAGAAATAATACTGGCAATACCATGGTCCCAGCCCGCTAAAATAATCATGTAATGCACCCGCCCTCTGCATGTTCCTTTTGCATCAGGACCCCCTGTTTGCAAAAAACTGGTCTCCCCTCCTGGAATCTGCGCACCAAAGACCAGATTTCACAGAGGGAAACCAGATTTCATGGTTCAGGATGCATTTTTCATGGCCTTGAATTTGGTTACTTAGAGGAAAGACTTTCCAAATGCTTTAAAAAAATTCCAGAAACCAGCAGGTACAAGGTTTTCCTGTTCACAAAGACAGGAAAGATATTTATGTTATTGCTGTCAAAATCCCTAAACCATAGTACTCACTCTATTCAGTTCCTGATCCATAATATGAAGATGTTGGTACTTTGCCACACCACTGCAAGTGTAAGGAAACAGGGCATCAACAGTCTTGCCTAGTAGTCACAGCTGGGCTCAGGTATGCCTATCAGGGATGGGAGTGGCCAATCTGGAGCTAGAGGACTCACAAAGCCTGGTCCCATAAACAAGAGACAAGATGAAGGGCTGGGGTCAGAGATCAGATGCAATGTTCCCTCGAATCTTTTCCATCCTTGTGCAGAATAATTTTTATGTGCACTGAGGCATGTGCAAATGTGCACCATCAAGAGAAACAAAATCCTAGATGTGGGCACTCTGCTAATGAGCAGGGCAGCATTTGACTCTTTCCAGAGTCTCCTAACAACCACATGGCTTACAGGGCACACTGAGATTCAGAAGTAGCACCAGGTTAGAATCGAGAGGCAGGAATCAGGGTCCAAGTCAGGCTGGAGTCAGATCAGAGGACAAGGAAAAGTCCGGCATTTCAGCAAACCAAGGTTTGCCTATATGTCCAGACAACTTTTGGAGGGCAATCCCTGTGGTTTTGCAATGGTACTTGGCCAATCAGAGGGCCAGAAGATACTGTCACTTTGGATCTCAAGAAGGTACTTCCTGCAGAACCTACTCTCCACAGCTCCCTGGCTGTACCACTGCCTGGCCTCTTAGGGGCAGTGTGGGTTTATCAACCATTCCAAGGTTCTCACACCAAGGCCTGGACAATACATACACTAATGATTGTAAAGTGCTCGTGTGCTACAGCCACATAAGGGCTTGTCCACACAGAACTGGAGATTGACACTCCAGAGATCTATCTCCCAGGGTTGATTTACCACATGTAGTAGAGACACACTAAATCAACTGCTCGTCACTCTCCTCTCAACCCCAGTAGTCCATCCATACACCTCCCGCTGTGGGAAGCCTGCAGAAATTTGGCTAAAGATACTTCGACTCCTGCTGCATTATTCACATAGCTGGAGCTGTCTGTCTAAAGTCAATTTTCTCCCTAGGTGTAGACCTCCCCTAAGTCCCAAAGACAGATGATCAAGCACAGGAATGGGTAATACTTTTTGCTGGGGTTGGGGGGGCACTCCAAGATTTTGGGTAAGGGGTCAAGAGCCATGTTCTTCTACGGAGGGAGTGCAGGGTTTGGGATGGAATTGGGTGCAGAAGGGAGCCTGGGATGCAGGACTGGGGTGCAGGAGAGAGAGTGGGGTCTGAGAAGAGGAAGTGGAAGAGGGAGTTATGACTTGGGGCAGGGGATTTGGGTGCAGAGTCCAGGAGGGTGTATGGGTGCAGGAGAGGATTCTGGCCTGGGGTAGGCTGCAGGGTGGAGGGAGTTGGGGTGCAGGAAGGCAGGGTGCCAGAGGTACGCTCTGTCCGAGAGCCGCTTACCTAAGTAGCTCCCAGTCAGCAGCACTCTCAGGCAGGCTTCCAGGCTTGCCAGCAGTCCTAGACCACTCCATGTGGCTCTGGCCAAGCCTTGGCCTGCTGCCCCGCCCCCAGCAAAAGTTGGCCAGAAACAGGCCAATGGGAGCTGAGAAGTTTTGTGGAGGGTGAGGACAGTGCACAAGGCTTCTGGCCCCTCCCTTCCACAGCTCAGAGATCCACAGGGAGCAGCCAGCTGTGTTGAGTGGCACAGCTCTGTGCAAAGGGGCAGACCCCATACCAGAGTAAAAGGCTTGGTGGATCAGACCTGGCCCATAGTCTCTATCTTGCCCACACCTAATCTAGCACAACCTAGTTGTAATTGTTACCTACTTGATCCTTTCCATCCTCCTAGGGTAGGTCTTGACTGGGGCAAAAAGTGTGTAGAACTCCCTGTGTCACTCTAGCCTGGGTGTAACATTGGTTAGCTGCTCGAGTTGATGCTAGGCAGGCATTTGGATTTCACCTTGATGAACCAGTGCATCACGCTAGCTCAACCAGGTCAGTGTAGTGCAGTTACCTTCCAAGTAGATCTTTTAAGTCCTGGTCAAGGTGATTTCAGTCCCCATAAAGTATTTAATAGGCTCTCTGTAGTTACTCTCATTTTACAATGGTATAAATTAAATTCACCCTCCACCTAAATCGAATGGAGCTCCTGGTCCTCTAACCCCTTGACAGGGGCTGAGAAGACAGTTATATTGAACTCTCTACAAACTCTTCTAGCGTACCCACATGGAGAGCAGCCACATACACTCTTTGCAACAATGCTTTCTGTGTTTCGTGGGTTCTCAACTTTGGTTCCAGTTGCTCCACAGCTGTTGATGGTGTGATGACTTCCACCTGAGAAGGATGGTTCTTCAGTAAGATCAACTTTGAATTAACCCCTAGAGACAAACTTCAGTTCTGGACAGTCTTCTTCCTTGGGCTTCTGGATGTGATTTTCCTCCTGGCGCCATGATGGATCTAGCGCCAGAAGGAAAACGCTTCAAAGAACAAAAGCTAAGGCATCCTTCTGTCACGGAGTGTGGGGATCACCAAGCCCTGCACCCCATCTGCAATCAGATGTGACTCTCATTCAGCTGGTAGAACAGAGGTTTATTTGGCAACAGGGACACAGCGGAGAACAGACTTGTCAACACAGAAACCAAAAGTAGTCAGTACAATCCATCTTAGGGAGAGGAGGCCTAGAGGGGGTCTCCAAGCCAGGGCCCTGGACTTTCTTCCTTTCTCTTCAGCCAGAGGAGACTCCCTACTCAACTGCCCAGGTCCAATTTAAATGAGCCAGGCTCCTCCTCTCTCCTTTGTCCCATTTCCTGGGGAAGAAAAGTGTCACCTGGTTGCCCAGATTACAAAGAGAAGGGAGGGCCATTGCCTACATGTGAGAAGTCACCACACTGAACTCCCATCTCCAACTATGCATTGATGCCATGCCTAGAGAGACTGTGGCACCCACGTGAAGGTACTACCGGACAATAGGAACACATGCACCCTAACAAGGGGAATAAAATCTCGAACTCCACTTCGTCACAGCTTCTAGCGTAGCAAGCTGCCAATGTGAAACCTACAACTGCAGTCACTACAAAGCCAACGGTTCTCATCTGGGGATTGCTTAGGGATTTGGAGGAGCAGTGAACAGAGCCCTTCACGTTGATTTTAACTGGGGGTAGATAACTCATCTGCCATTTAAAACATCAGCCTTCGCCACTGATTTCCACAGCAGTCTGCCCCAGCAGTAAGGGAGCATGTCGAGTATCAATGGCCCAGTGGTAGCTATTGCCAGGCCAGGCTATGTCAGCGAGGTCTGGGAAGCCTCTGCCGTAGCCAGGCAGGGGTGAGAACCCCTTGGAGGTGGATGCTTTCCTTTTCCAAAAGCAAACCTTCTGAACGCTGGCACTCCCACGGCCGATGGCTCTGCTTGTCTTCCAGAGATGTGGTGGTTACACTCCATTACCGCCTTTCAGTTCCCCAAATCACTGTTGCTTTAACTTTGCTGGTGCTCTGCCAGCTGCTTCTTTACTGTCAATTAAGCTAGCTGCACACACTGAAATTTCCACTTCCCCCAGGGGCCTGGCATGAGTTCAGCTCCTTCTCCCCAACCATCACTCGCAAGAGGGAACCACTTCCCTGTTGCCCTTGAGTGAAATGGAGGCAGCTAATTATGATCTGTGTTCTGATGGTGCTCAGGGAGCCTTGTTGCAGAGCACGGCTCCCTGGCATCAAGTGCTGCGTAGACATGTAACTGTCATGGTCTCTGCTCTGCACACCTTACAGCCTAAGTACAAGGAGCAACAGCTGGTGCATGGAGTGGACAGGGACAGCGGATTTCTCCCAGCATACCATTACCACACGTTCTGTAGGCATCACGAGAGAGGAGAGGTTTTAAGGAGGCTGTGGAGGTGGCCTTGTAGATTTCCTTTTGATAGGGAGCTCCTATCACAAGGGGCTGCGTGGATGACAGCAGGACAGAGCTGGTTCCAAAGTTGAGCAGTGAATGCTGCCATCCCGGGCAGAGCTCTTGACCCATCCCTAATAGAGGAGAGGAGCAGATGGGAGAGTTGAGCCAGGAAAGAAAAAAAGAAGTCACTTGTGTTTGATGTGTGGAGAAGGGGAGGCAGTGCAGGGATGCAGCGAGAGGGGTGACTCACTCCAGGGGGAGTGGGGAGCAGGATAGGATGCATCCAGGCCAAGAAGAAGAGTCAGCCCCTAAGAAGGAGGATGAAGTGGGTCTGCCCAGGAGCTCTGGTGGGGTGGATGACAAGAAAACGCCACGCTTGAAAGATGTGATGCAGGAACAAATGGCAAGATTCAGATGAGTCCAGGATATGAGGATGGATAGAGAGGGCCAGGCTGACTGTAGAATGCCCCAAGTTATGTGTCAGAGTGAGAGACTGGACAGGAGAGAAAAGCTCTGTGTTGCCGATACTGAGCTTAATCTGCCTGCTTGGTGGCCACCATGAGCAGTGGGAGAAAGGGCAGGGCTGTAATTTGGGTAGAACAAGTGTGATGCTTCATTGGGTACCCAGGGTTGTGGGGCCTTTAGCTGCTTCTGGACCTACAGTGACTCCACCAGCCTCTGTCAATCCAAACACTGCCTCACCAGTGTGCTCCCACCCCCCTGGTTTCCTTCGCTCTGTACAGGTCAACAATAGGCCATGCCAGCCTAGAGTCCTCCCCCAGACCCTCTGCTCCCAAGGAAACAGCACATACCCTGATTCAATTCACGCTGCTTAACATGCAGCACTCACCTGTATTTGTAGTGAAAATAAGAACACGTTGGAAACAAATCACATCATGCTTTTTAGCAGAGCCCAAACGTAACTCACAAGCGTTCCACTGTCCCCTCCAAGGTAGCTTATCTCAAGAGCTTGCCAACCAGTTTGGTCGAGCCCTTGTAACTGCCTACAGACAGGCTTGGACGTGGACCTCTGGAGCATAGTGCAGGAGCTGCTACAGGTTGAGCTAAAAGTCAGCTGCTTCTCAGCTAAGGTGGTAGAGAAGACTCATTTTTTTTATGAGTAAGTGGTCTAGGTGCTTCTACATGGGCCAGTGAACCACATCTAGGTGTGTCGTTTGCACCCACTTCACATAAGAGAAAGCCTTCTGGCAGCTTGGCCTCTCCAGTGGAAGGACTACATGGAGAATTCACCTACACTGGTTATTGTTTCAGTTATGCAGTCTTACTCCTACCTAGCATCACCCCAGTTTGCTCTTTCCTGTAGCCCCCTCACAGAATCACAGAATCACAGGGCTGGAAGGGACCTCAGGAGGTCATCTAGTCCAGCCCCCAGCTTCAAGCAGAATCAAACCCCACTAAATCATCCCAGCCAGGACCTTGTCCAGCCAGGACTTAAAAACCTCAAGGGATGGAGAATCCACCACCTCTCTAGGCAACACATTCCAGTGCTTCACCACCACCCTCCTGGCGAAGTAGTTTTTCCTAATATCTAACCTACACCTCTTCCTCTTCAACTTAAGACCATTACTCCTTGTTCTGCCATCTGACACCACTGAGAACAGTTTCTCACCCTCCCTTTTAGAGCTCCCCTTCAGGAAGTTGAAGGCTGCTATTAAATCACCTCTAAGTCTTCTCTTCTGTAAACTAAACAAGCCCACATCCCTCAGCCTCTCCTCATAGGTCTTGTGCTCCAGCCCCTTAATCATTTTTGTTGCCCTTTGCTGAACCTGCTCCAGCAAATCCACATCCTTTTTATACTGGGGGGCCCAAAACTGGACACAATATTCCAGATGTGGCCTCACCAGTGCCGAATAAAGAGGAATAACTACTTCTCTAGATCTGCTCGAAATGCTTCTCCTAATGCACCCTAGTATGCTGTTAGCCTTCTTGGCTACAAGGGCACGCTGTTTACTCATATCCAGCCTTTCATCCACCATAACCCCTAGGTCCCTTTCCATCATACTCTGCTGAGCCAGTCGGTCCCCAGCCTGTAACAATACTTGGGATTCTTCCACCCCAGGTGCAGGACTCTACACTTCTCCTTATTGAACAGCATCAGATTTCTTTTGGCCCAGTCCTCCAATTTATCCAGGCCCGCAATCTACTGATCAACATTAACAGCCCTCATGAACCATTCAATATTCAGTTTGCATGTGACCAGCCAGAAGGACGTAAGTGCCATGTCCACCCCTGCCTGGGAAGAGTGTGTGTGCAGCACCTTTTTGTGACCTGCCTAAAGTCAGAGACCTGTAGAACATAAGCTGTTGCCTGTAGACATAGAATAATAAAATGGAAGGAACCTTGAGAGGTCATCAAGTCCAGATCCTGTTCCAAAGATGGGACAGGGAGATATGGGGGGGAGGGGTGGATCCTCCAAGCCCCGGGGAGCCGGGAAGGAGGCGGCCGCTGCCGGCGCTCCCCAGCAGCCCTGGGGAAGGGCAGCCGCCAGTGAACCCTGTAAGCCCTGGGGAGGACACACCTGCCAGCCTCCCTGCTTCCCTGAGGCTGGGGGCAGGGGAGGCAAATATGGGACAATAAGTCCCTTTTAAAAAAAAAGAAGCTGGGACACCTTTTTGGCATCCCAAATATGGGACCGTCCTGCCCAGTATGGGACGGATGGTCACTGAGCTCATTAATGACTGTAACATAGTTGAAACAAAATGTCTGGGGGGAACCAAAAACATTAGCAGGCATAATATACTACTTGAGAGCTTATCTCGTGCCCACAAATTTTTCTTAAACAAATAGGCCTTCTCTGACTTGTGCAGATTACTGCAATTAACAAAGGGCCGTTACTTTTTTGCTATATCCCATATTTTTTTCAAGTTGGCTTCAATTATTTGATGATCATCATGCGATTCAAGCAGGGCCTCAGCCGTGACTCTTCAGCGACTTGCTGTACACACATCTCACAGGGATTCCGTTGACTGGTGTGACACATGCTTTTGTCAGGGACTTTGCAAGATGTTCTTTGACACACTAATAGGTAACTAGCAGCCCGAGGGGATCCCTGAAACCCCTATGCCCTCTGCCGGTTGGCAGCAAGAGGTCTTTGGGGCACAAAGAGCAGCCCAGAGTGGCTAGGCAGATCTGGGAGTTATCAGTTTCAGGTGGTAGATGAAGTGTAGCAGAAGAAGAAGAGGTAACTGAGGTCAGAGCCCTGAAGAAACCCCACAGGAAACAAAGAAGTCCCTCTGGTTGAACCTGCTCTTGTAACTGCTCTTCTAGTAATGAGCACAGGCATGGCACACAGTAAAATTACAAAGACATAAGGTGGAAAGGAGATTAGAACAGAAAAAATATGCTGCCAGCGTGTTGGAGGGAGAAGTGGCCTTAAGGGTTATGTAGAAGAAAGCGAGATCCTGGAGATCAAAGCCTGAGACCTAAACCAAGGTTGGCAAAAGCCAGGCTTTAAAGTTATACATCCACTGTCCAGTACGTGAACTTGGCAAAACCTGCCTGGCATTGCTAAAAACACAGGCACTCTAAGCAGTATTAGGCACTACATCTGCAGGTAAACATATACCCCCAGGATGCGTTGCACTCAGATAAACACCTTGGTAGTTGGATGAAGACCCCTCAGCTCTGCAAAATAAGTATCTAGAAGTAAGCTGCCCATTTTTGACAGAGAGGGCCATTAACCTTTGGAGCATCTTACCTAGGCACCTGGGGAATTCACTTCAAACGTAGGTGCCGTTTCTGTGGGTGCTCTAGGGCTGGAAAAAATTATTGGCTGTTTAGCCCCCAAAGGCAGCCAGTTCCCCCGCCCAACACCTTCCACCTGTCAGCAGCTCCACAAATCAGCTTCTACCCGTCTTTCCTAGCACCTCCTGCCCGCTGAAGTCAGCTGTTCCCAGAGTGGGGCAGGGCTGGAAAAGACAGGCCTGGTGTATAGTGGGGGTAAGATGCGGGGTTGGGAGAAAAGGGGGGTGGACCCGGGGCAGGGCAGGCGTGCAACACCCTCAGGGGAAATAGGAAGCTGGCACCTTTGTCTTTAAATCAAGCCTGTATGTCTTCCTAAGAGATACGAAATAGCCCATCCAGAAGTTATGGGCTGGAAGCAGAAATTGGCTGAGGTTCTTTGGCTTGTGTTGCGCAGAAGGTCATATCAGATGGTCATAATTATCTGACCCGAAAATCTATCAAAACTGGGCTTTGGAGAGCAAAACTAGGCTCCATTCTCAGGGGGTTTCTGATGCTCATGCTGAAGTGAAAGAAAACCCGCTGGACTGTTCAAACTTTTCCAGCAAGTTTCAGCGAGATGGTTGGGGAAGATTCTGATGTTATCCAGACAGTGTTCACCCTAGTGACTTGGGGCTATAAATTTACTATGAATAATTGGCCAGGGTCAAGGTTGGTATCCACACCCCACACAGATTTTGGAACCCATGTTACTCATTCAGATAAATTATCGGTCACTTTTCCTTCAAAACTAGCAGTGTCCCGCTCTGGCCACCAGTTATGGGAGGACTACAAGGCAGCTGGGTGGACCACAAGGTGGGCCATAAGGTTGTCTTTTTGATCTAGTCTAGGTCCAGCAGCCTGATGTCCAGGAAGACAAAGCCAAACTGCCCAGATTTCCAATTTTACACATTTTATTCGTATGAAACAACGACGTAAAATAAAGTCCCTATAAACAAACCTGATGAAAAGAAAGTAAGATCAAACTATTCTAATTTTCAGGTTATTGGAAGAAACTGCTTGTTGGAAGCTCTGTGTAATAATTGAGTGAGGTAGAATTTTCTTCAGCCATGATCCTCAAAAAAAAAAAAGGTATTGTCATTTTCAATGCCACTTAATAGATTTAAGTTTCAGACAAGTCGTGAATACAAGATGGGTCAAATTGCTCTCAACTTGAAGGTAATGTAGAGACCACATCTCTGGCAAATTTGAATAAAGCACACCCCATTTGAAATCAAGGGCATCACCCCAGGGGTATTTGATGAGGTCATTATGACATAAACCTCCCTGTTCCAGTAATTTTGTGCCCTAAAATTCTACATGTCTGGAAGTGTATCTAGTCGGTCTGTATGTAATCTGAGCCATGTGAGGTCACATGACAGCACATAGACATCATCTCTACCATTTTACCACACCCGCACTCTAAAGTGATCTAAAAATTGCAACACTAGCAAAAAATTGGAACTGAAATTGTAGACCAACCACTAATCAGACATTCATTCCACCATGCATGGACAGTTCCTGTTTCACAGAAGATGCAAATAATTTTCTCTTGCATAAACAACAAGAAATCCTGTAGCGCCTTAGAAACACAGGCCGCGTCTACACTAGCCCCCTCCTTTTGGAAGGGGCATGGTAATGACGGATTTTGGCAGATGCTAATGAGGCACTACCATCAATATGCAGCTCCTCATTAGCATAAGTGCGGCTGCACATGATTCGAAAGTTCCGCCTTCAAAATTCACACCGCCCGAATAGCCGGGGGCCTTTCAAAGGACCCCTGATTTCGAAAGCCCTGTCTTCCCATTTGGTTTTGGGAAGAAGGGACTTTCGAAGTCCAGGGGTCCTTTCGAAAGGCCCCTGGCTACACAGGCGGCATGAGTTTCGAAAGTGGCACTTTCGAATTGCACGTGGACACCATTATGCTGAGACACTGCAAATTCATGGCAGCACCTCATTAGCATCTGCCAAAATCTCTCATTACCATGCCCCTTCCAAAAGGAGGGGGCTACTGTAGAAACGGCCTAATGGATTTATTAAGACATAAGCTTTCGTGGGTATCATCTGCTTCATCAGATGGACTGGCATGGAAATAGCAAGGCAGGTGTATTAGACAATTAGAGCAAAAGAGAGAAGTCACTATCCATTGTACATTAGGGTGATCAGACAAGGTGCTTGTGGCCATTCAGTGTAGCTGATGGGGAGATGTGGTGATCCCCGGGGAGAAGTTAGAGTGTAAACCAATTAAGATCCATATAGACACCTAATTTTGAATTTGCAAATGATCTCCAGTTCAGCTGTTTCCCTTCGTAATTGAGTTAAGCTTTTCGTGAGAGTACAGCTCCTTTGAAATCCTTCCCTGAATGACCAAGGAGGTTAAAGTGTTTCCCTGCAACTTTATGTATGTTCTCTTTCTTAGTACCTCATTCATGCCTCTTTATCCCTCAGCTGTCCCTTTGAGCCTTTTCTCTGCATATTCGAGTACATCTTAGCTCAACTCTGAACAGCATTTTTGACACATGCAATGTGGGTGAAACATCAGACTTTTGCTTGGTCAGAGTCAAAAGACTAAAATCACGAATATTGAAGTTTGTTTTTTATATATACACACACAGGCCAGTCTGCCTCACCATCAACACTAACCAGTGTCCTAAGAACCCTCACTCTGGAGTTGGATTTGGTGTCTCCTCCCATTTATTTTGATAGTGAAAATACAGAATCACAGAACACTAGACCTGGGAGGGACCCCAAGAGAGCATCAAGTCCAGTCCCTGCCTTCATGGCAGGACCAAGCACTGCCTCGACCATGGCTTCCCAAAGCTGTAGGCGTGAAGGAATTCCAGGAGGTGCACGAGGTGACCCACCCCCCTGTCATTCTCTCACCCCAAGAAAGAGCCGGCCTTTGCTTCCAGCTCTCGGCCCTTGCCATGTTAAGTGGGTGACCCAGCACAGCCACTATAAAAAGCAGGCAGCTGGCAAAGACCCAAGTGGAGCGAGCTGCCTCCTGCAAAGGTGAGTGAGTGTGGGTTGGGGGGGAGGAGAAGGAGGATGGGGTTAGATGCGGGGATGGGGGTGCCTGGCTCAGGAGAGGGGGATGGGGTAAGAGCAGGGGGCTAGTGGTGCCTTGCTCTGGGGAAGAGAGGGGCTCAGGTGGGCAGCTCATGGGGCTCAGGCAGGCAGCTTGCATGGCTCAGGCTGGCTGCTGGCCCTGGCAGCTTGGGTCTCAGGTGGTTGGCAGGCAGCTGGCCCCAGCAGCACAGGGCTCACTCAGCTTGGACAGGCGGCTCTGGCAACACAGGGCTCGCGCATGTGGGCAACTGGTGCGGACAGCTCTGGCAGCTGGTACAGGGCTCAGGCAGGTGGCCATCTGGGGCTGCACCAGGCACCCGCAAGGTGCCTAGAAAAATGATTTGTGCTTATTTTTAATTTAAAACAACATTTTTATATCAAGTGTTTGAGTTTATTTTACATTATTAACTGCATTTTTTGTGAAAAGGGCGGTTGGATGATGGTAAAGAAGGGGTGGGGGGTGAGGGTTTCTCAGAAATCAAAAGGTGGGGTGCATGATGCCAAAAAGTTTGGGAACCACTGACCTAGACCATCCCTATTAGCTGTTTATTTTAACCATGCTGAAATATCTCCAGTGATGGAGATTCTACAACCACCCAGGCCATTCATTCCAGTGCTTAACCACCCTGACAGGTAGGAAGTTTTTCCTAATGTCCTATGTAAACATCCCTTGCTGCAATTTAAGCCTATTGCTTCTTATCCTATCCTCAGAGGCCAAGGAGAATAATTTTTCTCCCTCCTCCTTGTAACACCCTTTTAGGCATATGAAAGCTGCGATTAGGTACCCTCTCAGGAGTCTCCTTTGCAAACTAAACAAACCCAATTCTTTTAGTCTTCTCTCATAATTCCTGTTTTCTGAGCTTTAATCATTTTAGTTGCTCTTCTTTGGACCCTTTCCAATTTCTTCCCATCTTTCCTAAAATGTGGGGCCTGGAACTGGACTCAATACTCCAGCTGAGGCCTAAGCAGTGCAGCGTACAGCAGAAGAATGACTTCTTGTGTCTTGCTCACAACACTCTACAGAATTTCATATTTCTGGCATGACACAAGCCCCTTGGGACTTTGTCACATCTCCATCCTGGGTTAGGCCCCAGGCAGGCCGCAGCTCCTTAGGCTTCCTGGCCTCTGATTTTAGCTGAACTAACCTGTGAAAAGCACCTAAGTGTTACTCTTATGCTTCTCTGGCTCTTGTGCCCATGTGATATCCTCCACTGGGTTGTGGACATGCAGGCAGCTGACAGCCCGAGACAACTCAGGAGTTCTAAACTAGGAGCATCGTGACCACCTGATTCAGGTTCTGTGGATCTGATCTTGCCAAAGCAGTGGGCACCGGGAACACTATGGTAGGGATTTGGATTGGGACCACCTGGCCTGCCAGCCCCACACTGACTAAGCCGGCAGGGGCCTTTTAAACCCTTCTCCAACCCCAGCATGCTTGGGATGGATGGAAGGGTGAGGCCTCCTTAGCTCAGAGTTAACCCCCTCCTGTCCACATCCCACAGACAAGGGGCTGACAGAATTACTGGGCCCCTGGCCTAAGCGGGGGGGCACAGCTTCACACTCCCCTAAGGGGCAGGGCCTCAGGCAGAAGGGGCGGGGCAAGCACCAGCACCTCCCAGCACCAGCCCTTCAGCACCACCTGGGGCTCCAGGGGTGATAACCCCTTTAACCCCTTCCCTCCAGCAGCAGCACTGGGACTTTTTGAATTGCTGGGTCCTAGGGCAATTGCCCCCTTTCCTCCTGCCCCCCCCTTGCTGCCAGATGGAGGGGACAATGAGGTCAGCTTGGAGAATGACTGATGAACCAGGAGTTTGGCTGTGGGCAAATGGGTTCTTCCCTGCTTGGTACCCTCTGCAGAGGATGTGGAAGTGTTTCAGAGTGTGGCTATCCCAGCTGATAGAAGGGAGCGGAGATTGGGGCCGGGGTATAAATCGGTGTAAAAATTACAAGCGGACAGTTAAAGTCCTAAGGAATTTTTGAGGCACTGCAGGGAAGTGTATGAACAGAGTCAGTCCTGCAGACAGACAAGTGAGGAGAGGTATTTTAAGGATCAGCCTGCTTGGCCTCTTTCTGGTTTTGATTCTTGTCTGTCAGGATTCTAGATGCCAAGAAATAAGCTGTGTTTCAATTCAACCTTCCAGCGAGAGTACTTTTATCTAATCTCCCTATTCATATTCTGGGACCATCACTGGCCTGTCTTGGGCCTCCTGCCCTGCCCCTTTGGACTGCCATTCACCCTAGCACGACGCAGATGTCAAGCCCTGCTCCTCGCAGCCCAGCAGTGCTTGCTTTGCACAGGTGCCAGTGCAGTGTTACCAACACTTGTGCTCTCTGTTGTTTTTCCTGACACGCGCCCTCCCAGGGCCACATGACCTTGCAAGAATGGCTGCTTCCACTTGGGAAAGAACGCACAGCCTCTGCATTTGCTGAGAAACATTTGCTCTCTAAAGGCCAGCAACAGCCAGCAGAGTCAGCCCACCCCTGCTTTGTCTTAAAAATCACCCTTTTGGGGGGCAGGCTTCTGAAGTGGGTTTTTCTGTCCCATCCCCCTCTTCCAAGCCTTCAAGAGCCCCCCCCCCAAAAAAATTTTGCTTTAAATCTTTAATTTGGCCCTTGCTTTGTGTGCTGCTTTTTGGGTGCATGTGGCTCATGTTTGCACACCCTCCTCTGCAAGCAGGAGACCTAGGCCTGGAAGGACAGCCGGGTCACTCCCCTAATCACATGCCTCCAGGCACTGGGGCTTTAAAACCAACTCCAGAGAGTACCAGGTGTGACTGCTTGGCACTGCCCACGGTGGCTGCATCTGAGGGGGGTTTTATAGTGACGGATGGGGTGATACCAGTGCATTGCTTTGCAAACAGGCTCAGACTCCGACAGCGAGGGCAAGGAGCCGACTTTGCAGCCATGCCCTCCAGCAACCGCCCTGCCAGCCAGGCCTTGCAATTTTCCCTCTCAGCCCCCTCCCCCTCGAGCTGCCCCTCCCTTTACCATTCCGCAGCTTGTTACTAGGCAGACTTGAAATCTGTCTGGCCAATCAACCGACGCATCGGGCTTGTATCCGGGTAGAAAAGCCAGCCGCAGCCAATCATATTAATGACAGCCCAAAGTATCCGGGCAGATCAAAGGTGTGTAAGCCAATCAGAAAAACAAAGCAGCAATCAGGGGATTCGGGTTTTTTTTCCCCCTCTCCTGGAAGACTAGTTGGTGCTTAGGTACTTTCTTTTTCTGTTTTGCAGCTGGGGTGGCACATGCATGTCCTGTGTGTGTAGCAGGAGGGGACCAGCCACCCAGAGGGACCGGCAAGAAGAGGAAAGCAGCGAGGGACTGAAACATGTTGCAAGGGAGACCTTGCAAAACTGGCCAGCAAATCTGGTACTAACAGGAGAGGTTTGCAGTGGCCCAAGCGGCCGGGGTGTGTTCCGCCTCCTTCTCGTTCCTTGCAGACTCGCCTGGGGGGTTTGCTTTGCGCCTGAGGTCGGAGAGAAGGTGAGTTGCTCGTGGTTTTGTTCCCAACCTTTTTCTTCCTTTGCAACCTGGGGAGGGGAAGGAGGGGGAGGTTGCAAAGTGGCGCTCGCTTGCGGGGAGAGGAAATCGAGCCTGTGGAAGAATAATTAAGGAAGGGGCAAAAATCTGCTTTTTTATTTATTTCCGTATTTATTTATTTTTCAAACTGAGCATGATGGATTTAGTTTGGCCAGGCGGCTGCACGTGGCACCTGCTGTCAGGCTTTGGGGCAAAGGGCGGGCGTAAGACTTTTCAAACCCCCTTCTGGAAAATAAATGAGATCTGGAAACAGGTTGGAAAATAAAAACTGAGACGCTTGGAAAGCCAGGAGGAAGAGAAGCCTCCAGCCTGGGAGAACCCAGATTTGGAAGTCTGGATGCATGTAAACTGAGGCTCCAACTTCCCCTGCAGATATTCAAATCTCCCTCTTCCTGGGACTTTTTCCCCGCTTCCTCCCCCCACCCCCGGGACATTCCAGCCATTGATTGATTTCCTCTCATTGGTAGCACCTCTGCCTGAAGAGGGAAGTATAGGTACAAATAGGACCTATCACTGAACAGGCTGCTCTGGCTCTGGCGAGGAGGTTTGTAGAACTGTAGCATTGCATGTCAACTGTTTCTTCTTATATCAAATCATAATTAAATTAGCTCCAGCCTTTTGTGGGTGGTTGGGTTATTAATGGAGTGAAGCGCTCTCCTGACCTGTGCTGAAACTGCCCTTTTGCAGTTGAACAGAAGAAAAAACTCAACAAAAAGTTTATTGTCTTGCCACTTGCATTTGATTTTTTCAAAGGAAAATAGGATGAAAAAGAAGCAGAAGGCTGGGGGGAGATGGAGCATCAGGACACCTGGCTCTAGGAGGGAGTGTGATCTAGTGGTCAGAGTAAGGGTATTACACAGTGGAACTCCTGGGTTCTTTTTCCAGCCCTGACACTGCATGTGCTGGGTGACCTTTGGAGGGGGGGTAATTTATAATAAGAGAGTTCTTTAGTGCACTCAGTTTGAGTTCTGTAGCACTAGCCTTTACTTTTCTTTTTTTTCCTGGTGATGATTTTATACATACATGTGTACGGACATACGTCCATGGAGACTATACATATCTCATAGAGCAGGAGGGACCTTCCGAAGTCATCAAGCCCAGATCCCTACACTCACACCAGGATCAGTCATTGGCCTTTTTTTTAAATCTAACCTGACTCAGGCCCTTGAAAGGCCTCCTCACAGCCTGAGCTCACAATCCTGGATTTACAAAGCCAATGCTCTAACCACTGAGCTGTCTCTGCCCTAGTGGCCAGTGACCTCAGTCAGTACTGGTGTGAGGTGCTGTACTAACGCATGGGAGTGGTTTACAATCCAACGGTAGGTCCTGCAATGACCTCTAAGCCCAGACAGGCCCCTCACTTGTGGGACTGAGGCGTGTGTGAGATCCTCACTGCTTGGGGTCTTTAATGATGCATTTTGCAAAAATCTGGGCTTGGGTGTCAAATTCCAGCAGGCAGAGCTGTCCCATCCATAGGAGGGTTCGGGGTGGCTGCTCCAGCCTGGCATTTTGGGGGACCCCTGGTGGCTGCCACATCCATCCTATGGACACAGCCCAGGGTTATTGTATTCAACTTAAGGAAGGCTGAGGAGCTCTTTCCAGGCAGAGCTCTGTCTCTGCACAGACGCCCTCTGCCTGTGCTACTCTCCTTTAGGCAATAGGACCCCAAATTCCATTTCATGCGCTCAGTGGGATTCTCCTTCCCTTCTTTCCCTGGCACATCCTCTTGTGGACCCCGATCCCACCATAAGACTTGCACAGCTGTGCTGAAGTGGATGGGACTTGGCAGTGCTGAACACCAGTGAAAATCAGCTCACTTACTTGGGTGCCTGAATGTAGACGTGAGGGGTCTTAGAGTTAGGCTGCCTCAGCCTTTGCTCCCAGTTCTCCTAGTCAGCCGTACAAGCCTGAGTTGTATTGCTGTGCATTTATTTAGTTGTAAACGGATTGGCTGCATTGTGACAGCATCTGCAAGCCCCGGTCGGAAACGAGGCATGAGGTGCTGCACAAACACAAGACAGTCCCACTCTCAGCTGCTTTTTCACTGCTCTTGTCTTTTAGGCAGTCGCCGAATGTCATGGCTGATGATGAAGCTGGTCCCAAGGTCTCTAAAAAGGGGAGCTCGCAGTCGGGGAACTCCCGAGGGGACGCTCCAGAGCCCAGCACCTTGCTGCAGAAACTGAAAAGCACCATCTCGTAAGGGCAGCAGCTCCCTCTCATGTTTCTGTGGTTGGCTTCTCAGGTGTTTTTCTTACTGTTAGTGAAAGGGGCTGGCTGCCCAGCCTTGGGGACGTTGTGTTGTGCTGTGCTGTGCTAGGGGAGTGAGTAAAATCACTCCAGGGGTCTGACCGGCCAAGCATTTCTCTCTGTCTGGTGCAGCTGATGAGCAGAGTGTGCATGTGTTTAGCTGCCCTCCTCCCACCCATCTGAGCAGCTCAGAGGATTCTCCTGCTAGGTGTGCAGAGGGGGAGAGTGGAGGAGGAAGAAGGTAGTGCTGAAGTCAAGGCTTTCTCTGCCCCTGTGCCCCATCTCTGCAGAGCAGGAGCTGAGGAGAGGGAGACACGCAGCAGAGCTGCTCCAGTCTGAGGCATGGATAGTAAGTGACTCAGGAGTGCAGAGGAGGGGAGGGGGAGACAATAGGGCAGGACTGATTTCCCTTAGCCAGACAGAGGATGGCTTCTCCCTGAAACTTCCCCACCAGCAGCCAGAAAAACACTCTGTGTTACTGTCACACACACCCAGTCTGTGCCAGGTGCACGTAGTCGCTGTTATACACACTGCAGTACACAGTCCGTGCCACAAAGTGGTTCTCTCTCACATTCACACTCTTTGCCTTTGTCTTTAACTCCTAGCCCCACCCCTTCTGGTGTTGAAGCGAGGCAGAGCTGGCCGCAGCCAGTACCAAAGTTTGTGGAGGGGACCGTCTGCAAAAAATCATTTGGTGCCTCTGCACTTCGCCATGGTGGTGGTGTTTGAAGTGTGATGGGTCCCAGGTTCCGGGCGCTGTCATTGATGGGTACAGGCGAACTCCAGCTCCCTCGTGCTAAACCCAGCTGCCAAAACGAGACCCATGTGTCACGGCCTGTGGGAGACTGGACTGCGTCACTGGCTGTGGGCAGAGAAGAGAAGGGACCGAGAAATACGAGGTTGTGAGGCATGTGCAATGGCAGGGAAATATTAACCAGCAAAGCGATTTGCTGTGAAGCAACTAGGGTTGATATCCACGTACCTGTTGCAGACCCATAGGAGCCAGGAAACAAAAAAGTTAAGCTCCCTGGCCCTTCTTACCACTCTGCTTCACCCACCCACCCACGGTTGTGTCTTACTGCTACCCCACCCCATGCACAATAACCTTAACTTGGCGCTTACGCAGCCTCTTCTCTTTCACTCTGACCTCCTTCGTAAAGTGCTTGGAGACCTATGGGTGAGACGTGTTCTATAAAAGCTAGGGAGTGTTGTTATTTACTAGTTGACAGCCCTGCGCTGTCATGCGGCTGTCTTTCCTGAACAGTTTTAAAAAAACTCTAAAAACAACCTTTCGGGTGGCTGAGAACTTAAACATTGGAAGGTAGCAGGTTGTGAAGCCCAGCGCTGATTGACACTGGTGATAGGCTGAACATATCCAAGCCGTCAGCTGTACTTGTAGCTGTACCCGTCACCCCACAGGGTCCTCTCTAGACCCTGTGCTTGTGGTGATTTGGTGGCACTGACTCGACTAATATTTTAGGCTTCTGATTGACACCCAGACCATGCTGATCCTTGGTGCTTACTGCAGATGTTTCCACATTGTCCTCTCCTATGGTCATGTGTTGTGAGCATTTGGTGTGGAGGTGTGAGAAAGTAGGTAGCTTCTGAAGTATTGTTATGACTCCTAGGCATGCCCTAACCCCAGAAGGTGCAGAAGGGGTTAATCTTGCTCCTGGAACAGGGCAGGCCCCTTGCTGCCTGGGAGGAGTGAATAGAAACAGTAAAGAATTGGCTCAGGTGACCAGAAGAAGGGCAGCCTTTTGGAGATAAAGGGAGACCATGGGGAGAGAGGTGGGGACGTGGTTCATCACAGCTCAGCTGGCTCATTAGGGCACTGCTTTCACCTGGGTGAGCTATGGCATAACTTCTGCTTCTCCATGCAGCCTCCAGGGTGTTTGGATTCTGTAGCCAGGCAGTCCTTGTTCTGGAAGAGGCTTCCTCGGTCACTGTAAATGCCCCCTAAGAGCATGGTGCCCCGCAGCCTCCCACAGGAGCCTGACTTGGCCACGTTCACTCCAGGGAACCACAGAGAGACTGGGAACACATAGCCCCAAGCCTCAGTTTGAATCCCACAGACCTCTGTGGGGATCCTGGGGCCCAGCACAGAAAAGGGGTCACTTGCAGGCAGGGTTCCCTCTACGTTTTTCCCATCCATGTGCAGAATAAATTTTCTTGTGCACCAAGACGTGTGGATGTGCACCACCAGTAGAAACTCACGCTGCTGGCTGTGGGCGCTCTGCTAGTCTGCTGGGCAGCACCTGACTCTCACCTGGGTGGCTGCCCAAGTGCTCGGCCTACAGGGAGCCCTGCTCCCAGAGGGCTGTTTACAGGCTGGTGCAGAGCTTTGCCTTCGTGAGAGGTGGTGCGCTGGGGGAGAGCAGTTCAGTAGCATGTCGGGCCCGCTCCAGGACTGTGAAGGCCCCTGGGAACAGGGTAGGGGTGTGGGGGTTGTTACCAAGTTAGAGCAGAGAGGAAATAGTCATTCTTGCCTTAATTTTACTGGGAACTAAACATCTACATTGTGTGAACAGACCAACCTGTTACTCTGCTAATTTAAAATACATCCGCAGGCAGCAAAGTCGCAACTGAGCTTTGAGAATCCATTGTCCTCGACCACACTGGACACCAAGATTCATCAGAGACTTGGTTAAAAATGCTTTGTTACACGTCACTTTCTATTGAGGGCCCTGGGCACCACGCCTCCTTCTCCCAGGCATTCCGCTGTCCCGGCTGGTACGGGGGGGCAGAATTAAGGGGTGAGTGGGGGATTTATTCCTCCATCCACATGCAAAGTGAGGGTGGATACTAGTTGCAACAATGGTAAGAAGTATGTCAGGAATAAATAATGGCCCAGACTTTCACTTGGGCCTGTGGGTTGGCTGTGTATGTGTAGCACGCTTAGACCTTTCACAACAAAGGTTTTTGCCTGTTAATTTCCTTGTTTTATGATCCTTACGGTCATGCAGCTTTGAGAAAGCTGATCTGTGGGACGGACACAAAGGCAGCTGCTGACTGAGAAGACATTATGTTACAGCCGCTGCTGTGCGTGAAAGCTTTCTCTGTTACACACAGAAGTGGTGCTGTGACTCCAGTTTACTGGAGGCCGTGGTGGGATTTGGCTAGGCACCCAGGAGGTGTTTTCTGCCTCTGTGGTTCTGCTTAGCACAGGCACTTCTGTCCAGGCCAAACATTGTGACTTCATAATGATGACTGGTGCTTTGTTTTTTTTTTCTCCTGCTTTTAACAGCAAATCTGTGCAGAACAAAGTGGACAGCATTCTGGTGAGTGTCATGAGCAGCCGGTAAGTTGTAGAGACCTGCACAAGTGAGTGTCAGCCTTGGATCTCTCTCACTGGCCACATCCCATGCTGTTCAGCCTCTTCCCAGACTGGCTCAACCCCCCAGTTCTGGAACACCCTGTAATCCTGCCATAACGGATCCACTCGGTGGTTCGGGCAGTCCTGGATCCGATCCCTAGGAGGAGCAGTGAGCAATGCTCGATCTTTTAGAACAAGGCAAACCATGCTCTGCTGCCCTGGACCAGTGACGTATTGCTATATAGAGGGGTGGGAGAAAGGATGTTTCCTTCCTGACCCCTTTATTGGTCAAGTGATGCCCTGATGCATGCTGTTATTTTTACCTTGCCTTGCACAGCAGCAAACACACATACCTGCAAAAGGTGGCTTTGAAATCATTGCAGTTAACAAATCAGTTGAACATCTTGCTGCCTCCTTTTGAACCTCTAACAATTTTGTCCTTTCTGTCTTGTGCCCTTAACAATAATAGCAAGATGTGCAGAAATTTTCAGACAACGATAAACTCTACCTGTACCTGCAGCTGCCCTCCGGGCCAAGTTCTGGGGATAAAAGGTAATGGAGCGAGATGCTGTTGTGCCTTGTCTTTCACTTTGGCATGATTCAGTGGTTAGCACAGGGGGAGATTGGGGAGTGGGGGTGAGGATTCCTGGGAGCACTTGCCAGTTCTGGGAAGGGAATGCAGATGTCTGGGCATTTGGACCCTTGGGTTCTGCTGCCAGTATTGGGAGGGAGGAGGCCTGCTCACATGGGGTGGGGGCAGGAGGCAAAGGATGAAACTGGGACAGGTGATTCACAAGGGCCTGGGGCTCTGCAACCTGTGACTCCAGACGGGGTTCTTTAAGGACTGTTTTGTGGCTCCCGCTGCTGTATTTGCAAAGTAAAGAAAAGTCCTCCCAATTATCTTCAGTAAACGGCAAACGTCTAAAAGCCCAACAATGAACAACTCTTCTGTAAATATCCAATGATACGTGATCTAGCAATGCTGGATAACTGCCCCTTTAATATGTGCAGTGCATTGTTGGATGTGATACTGTACCTGTGCTTTGATTGTGTTGCTAAGAAAGCAAAGGAAAAGGAAGCTTACGACATTCCTACTGGGAAAGGCAACATGCACTGTAAGAACAAAACGGAAATTAAATGTGAAGTAACGTTGGCATCGTTAAAATAGGTTGGGGAGTGAAAGTCGGGGAGGCAGAGGTACAAACACACACACGTGAAGCGTGAGGAAGCAGAACATGTAAAGAGTTTGTGAACGTCCTGCAGTACGTGTCGCGTTGCAAATCCTGGTGTGCACGGCTCTTAAATGAGAGGTTACAAAAAGTCTAGTTTGACATTATTGATTAGGGACCATCTCGTATTCACCTGCATTGCGGCTCTTGAATTATTTGAGAGTTTTTTTGTTTTTTTTTTTTTTAACCAAATTCGGAAAACATGGCTCTTCTTGCTATTTTGGTTGCTGACTCCTGCCCCAGCCCCTTTAAATCGCTTCCAGAGCCCTGTGTGGGGTGCTCCAGCTGGCTTTCAGGTCTGGTGGAGGTGGGGGCAAATGGTAGCCAGCCCCCAGTGCTGCACCATTAGCCTCACCCCTTCTGCCTGAGGCTCTGCCCATTGTGTGAGTGCAGAGCTGCCCCCAACCTCATCTGGGGGCCTGGCAAGTCTGTCAGCCCCCCCAGGAGGGAGCACAGGCTGGTGTTTAAAGCATCCTGATTGGGTATCAGGGCTCCTGGGTTCTATGCAAGCTGATGCCACTGGTTCAATGTTTTCCCGCGTATTTACTGCCTACCACCTCAGGTTGTGTTACTTCCCAGCCTGCTGGGCATGGGACGAGTGGGCAGAGTCTCCAAATTTATGCTTGTGATCCTCTGAAAGTTACTACAGAGAGTAACATAAGCCAGGCCTGGCAACTTGATACCTCTGTCATCTGCCCCCGCTGATGCTGTCTCTGTGCTGATGGATGTTGTCCCTAACTTTATCCCATTTCCTTTTTCCAACCCACCTCTGTGGGAGCAGCAGTCTGGACCTGAGCTCCCTGAGCAGTGCCGAGCACATGCACGCCTGCAGCTGGATCCGGAACCACCTGGAGGAACACACGGACACCTGCCTGCCCAAGCAGGATGTTTATGACACGTACAAGTGAGCACATGGGCTGGGCCCAGCTTGCAGCTGCAGAACCAGCAGCTTTGCCTTGGGAGCCCTCTGGGTCTTGCAGGCTAAGCAGAGACTGGGCGAATTAGTGCTCGACTCAGAGGCCTCCAAGGAAGGGCTTTGATTTCCAGCTTTCAGTTCATTCCTGGTCAATTTACCTGCACCCATAATGCCTGGGATCGCCAGCTCCCTGGGGCAGGGACTGTCTCTTGGTTCGTTGAATGGCTTTCTGTGAATGTACAACGTCTACTGCTGGTCCATGATTGGAATTCCTAAGTCCTACCATAATATATCTCATAGATACTGTACAGCACCTGGTGCAATGGGGCCTTCCTGCTCCTTGACTGAGAGGCCTAGGCGCTACCGTAATACACCTGAATAAAGAATCCTGAACAAATTCCAAATCTGCTAGTGATTCTCAGCCTTACTAAATTAAATTCCCATGCTGTTTCGGATAGTATCATCCACATTGTTATGGGATCACAACCTGGTGTTCTTACTTGGGCAAAAGATCATTGCCTGAGTCAGAATTGTAGCACTGGGCACAGCTGGGAAAAGGGTTTACCCAGGCTACATCTACGCTAGCCCAAAACTTTGAAATGGCCATGCAAATAGGATAGGAGATAACAGCAGATGGGAATAAGGGGATTTCGAAGTTGCTGGGGTCCTTTCGAAAAGGACCCCCGTCTGGATGAGCCGCGGCAATTTCGAAGTGCCACGACTGCCGGCATTCTAATGAGGCGCTGAATATGTATTTCAGCGCTTCATTAGTAAACTTTGAAACGGCCATTTCAAAGTTTTGGGCTGGTGTAGACGGGGCCCCAGAGGTGTCTGCACTCCATTGGTGGGGACTGGTTTTTCTCTGTGCAGGGAGTAGATCAGGTTGAGTTTGCAGAGGCTGAGTTTACAGCGTCCTTCTGTGATAAGCGTAATACGACCGAATAGTGGGAGCCGGCAGCTTTTCTAGTTCATTATTTCACTGGGCCTGCTGGTAGTAATCCACGTGGAAGGCGGGGAAGAAATTTAATGGGACATTTAATGCAACGCAAAGACAATAGAATCAAGTGTTGGACCCTCTGACTCCTTTTTCTGTCTCCCTGGCAGGCGATACTGTGACAACCTCTGTTGCCGCCCTCTGAGTGCAGCTAACTTTGGGAAGATCATCCGGGAGATCTTCCCAAACATCAAAGCCAGAAGACTGGGAGGTCGAGGACAATCGAAATATCCTTGTAGGCTAAATAACTGCTGTTTACTGCCCATAGGATTAGCCCAACCAGGGAACAGTGGTGGCTTAGTTTTATACGGAAAGAGTTGGGTTTTTTTAAAGTTCAGAGACCAGATTGAAGGGAAATGATTTGTTTTGAATTGACTAGTTGTTACATTTTGCTGCACCACAGGGGAATTGAATTATTGGAACAGGGAACTGGGAGCTGGACTTGTGGATTCTGTTCCTAGCTCTGTCTGAGGAAGGGTGTCTAGTGGTTAGAACAGGGGGGCTGAGTGTTAGGATTTGTGGGTGCCGCCCCCAGCTCTGAAAGGGGGTGATCTCGAGTGAGACAAGACTTGAGTTCAGTTCTCGGCTCTTCTTAACAAGTGCTTTGGGATCCTGTAGCAAAAGCAGTGTTGCCAGTTCTCATGATATTGGCACTTTCCTTAAATTCACAGCTCTTGAAATCGTGTGAGTCCATGAGAAATCTAGTTTTCATGTAACAACCCCAATCTCAAACTGCTGAGTGTTATGGTTGCAAAGAAACGCTTGTAAAAGGCTCAAAAACCAGAAGACAAATAAAAAAGAACCCAAGTTTATTATTTTTGAAAATCTTATGATATTTTTTTCCCGAGTTGCCTAATTGATAATTACTGATCATGTGAGGTTCACAATACTGTTAAGTCTGGAACACACTTTGGTCTGCGCTAATGAAAGCTGCTACACCAGGAAATGCCTTACAATTGAACCCTGAAAATACTATTGTGATTTTAAACCCAGAAAATACTGTTGTGATCATTCTGTACAACACAGAGCCTAGAGTGTCCCCAAAATAATCTTATTTGAACAAGAGCAGATCTTTTACAAGAACAGCCAGTCTTAAACTGAAAATTTCCCAGCAATAGAGTATCCAGACAGCCCTTGATAATTGTTTCAGTAGCAAATTACCCTCATGGTTAAACACTGATGCCTCATTTCCAGTCTGGCTTGTTGACCCACTAACCCGGCTTTGGGCCTAAGTAGCTTCTTCTGTAAATCCCGAGAGAATATTCCCTTAGTTTGAGCTTATTCTACTAGTTCAGTGACTAGTTGCATCAAAGGTGGATTTGGGAGCTGAAAGAGCAAGAAAGTTGATTTTCCTCTTCCAGTCCTGGTGGATGTAAAAGGTGCTACAGGACTGCTCAGGACAGATGAAGTGGGTCTTACCCATGAAAGCTTATTAGCTAATAAAGTTGTTGGTCTTTAAGGTGCTACAGGACAGCAAGAGGACATGATTCCTCGTCTCCAGTCAGAGCTGGAAGGGACCTTGAGAAGTCATCAAGCCCCATCCCCTGCATACACAGCAGGACCTATCACCATGCCTGACAGATTTTTTTGTTTTAACTCTAACCTGCTGTAGGGCCTCAAGGGGCCCCCTCAAGGATTGAGCTCACAGCCCTGGGTTTGCAAGGCTAATACGCTAACCATGGAGCTATCCCACCCCAGCATTGCTCCAAGTTTTCACGTTTCATTTTTGCAGCTTTCGTTAGTTCCTTCCAACTTCTCACCAAAATCCCTTAACTTTGCCAAACGTATTGCTACAGTGGGATCAGGAGGAAGACAGTGGTCAGCATGCCACCCCTTCCCAGCCTGGACCTTAAAGTTACCGAGACTGTAAGTTCCCCAGAAGCGCTACCTCCAAGTGGAACGACTGCCTGGGCTTCAGTGGGTCATCCTGGGCTCTAAACTTCTCCAGGACTGGGGGTGTCTCAGCAGGTCTGTGCAGTGTAACTACCTAAGACACCTGCTCTGACTTATAGATCTAGTGATGGGTCTGTTTCTGGTACCATGGGCGGTCATAGCTCAGCCCCATGGGCCAGAGGAGGGTCATGGGGAGGTTGTATATTTCCCCCTGCTGGGGGCACTGGGAATCATGGGGTATTTGTCCCCTTCCCCTCTCTGGAGCTGGCAGGGGTGTTGAGAGGTGTGTACATAAGCCTGGGAGAAACTCTTCACGCAAAATACTTGGTTTTGGAAAAATAACAACAAAAAAGCAGAGTTGGTTCCATCAAACCATTGTACGGATTCAGCTCAGTCTGGCCAAAGTGTTACGACTGGGAGGGGGGGAAAAACGAAAAAAAGGTTTAAAAAGTTAAAATATTAAACATTTGACCTGTTGTCTTAACATTTTGCTTTTTTAACCATTAAAAAGGGTCAAAAGTGAAACCTTTTGTTTGCCCCATAATGAATCGGTTCTGACTTTTCGGAAACGCCAGGCATCCGTTGCCCTGAGTATTGGCTCCCCCCTCCTTCTGCTCTTGTGTGTTACTGTGTATTGTGACCCCTGCCTGTGAGCTGTCCCCCTGCCCCCGCCCTGGGTATTCGGGTAGGAGTGCTGGGCATGTGTCGGGCACCTTGAGAATGTCGGGTGCTTGGTGACTGAACGCGGGGTGACCACTGGGCGCACCCTCAGACTTTCGGGAGCAGAGCAGAAGCAGTACAGAGTCTCCTGCCAGTTGCTGACCCTCCCTCCCCTCCCCGGCGCAGTCGGAGCTGACAGACCTGGTGCAGTCCTACCACGACGAGCTGGTGGATGCGGCTTGTGCTCTGACCTGCCACTGGGCGGAGAAGATCCTTAAGCGCTCCTTCAACAACATCGTGGAGGTGGCTCAGTTCCTCATCCAGCAGCACATAATCAGCTCACGCTCCGCTCGCGCTGACCTGGTCATGGCCATGGTGGTCTCAGGTGGGTCAGATTCCTCCTGCTCTTGGGGGGCCGGGGAGGGAAGGTGGGACCCTGTTGTCTAGCCTGGGGCTTGGTGGAGTACTAGGATCTCTCAGTGCAGTGCTTGTTGCAGCGTTGGCGCTGTTGAGGGTGCCACAGGACTTCCTATGTGGGCTGGCTTCAGGCTAGCGTCTGCCTTTGTTTCCCCTTCTTGCGCTCCCCAGCAAGAGGCGTAGGGCTCCGTGTTTGCCACGCACCTGCTTGGGTCAGGGCTTATTCGGGTTCACAAGAGCTTCCAGCTGGCTCCCACCCCAGCACTCTCGGGTACAGAGATCAGCCAGCCAGACCACCTGTGTCTCACAGGCTGCCAATCCCACCCAGCACCTGCCACCCCCAACAGCCGCCTGCCTGAGAGCAAAGTATCCCAGCCTGTGGGAGACTAGGCTATTACGTGCCGCAGGCAGAGAACAGGAGGGACCCCGGTGCGCTCGTGTCCGAGGATTCCACAATGGCAGGGAATGCAGGGAGAGGGTCCTGGCAAATAACCTGCACCCCGTGCTGTAGAGGGAGGTAGAACTCCCAGGATAAAAACTTCTCATTCTGATCTGGGGGAAGGTCTTTCCCGACCTCCTGTAAGGGGGTGATGGCTTAGACCGGAGGTGGGGAGGCTGTTTTGGGTCAGGGCCACTAATTGACAGATGAATCAGTCCGGGGCCGCATAAGTGAGAGACAGCTTCCTCCTCCCTCCAAAATTAAAACAACCCTCACTGCTGTGGCCCCCTAATGAGATACCTCACTCCCCTGGTGCTCCAGCCCCATGGCAGGACGGGAGAGGAGGCAGCGAGGTCCAAACTTCCTGGCTTGCCACAGGGGCTAGATTAACTCTTTTGTGGGTTCCAGGCTTAACAGATTTTGTGAGCCCCCTGCCAAGCTCTGGGGTGAGGTAAAATGAGGGGCTCAGTTTGCAGGAAGGGGGCTGGGGGGGTGGGATGGGGGTGAGGGTGGGAGGTCGGGTGCTGGAGCAGGCTGAGGGTGGGGCGTCTGGAAAGACAGTAGGGTGCAGGAGTTGGCTGGCGGTGGGATGGCTGGCCAGGAGAGGACTGAGATGGGGAGGTCTGGAAGGATGGCAAAGTGCAGCCGTAGGCTGTGGCTGGGGTGTCTGGCCAGGAGAGAGGGTGCAGGAGTAGGCTTGGAGAGTGGGGGGGCTCTAAGGGAGAAGGGAATGCTGGAGTGGACAGGGTTGGGGGGGGTCTGAGGGGGGGTACAGGAGCAGATGGGGTTAGAGAGCTGGGTGGGAGGGGGATGTGGGGGAGAAATAGGGGGTGGGAGGGGGATGTGGGGGAAGAATGGGGTGTTGGGCAGAGCGCCTTCCTGGCTCACTGCTCTCAGGTACCTCCCTCCTCTGCTCCCGTTGGCCGAAATCGTGGGAGCAGCAGGGAAACCCTCCCACGAGCCCTTTCTGGCACCACATCCCCCCCAGGTGGAGGGTGGGGGAGCAACAGCAGTGCAACGCAGAGCTGCTTCCTGCCTCCGCCTACCAGAGCCCACCATCCCGATCCAGCCTGCGAGGCTCAGGGCTCCCAGCCTCACACCAGTTATGAAGGGGTGGAGCCCCAAGCCATGGGGTCCATATCCAGACAACCTGTGGTCCAGACTGTGGGCTGGGGGTTCCCCACGCCAGGCTTAGACCCTGAGCACGGGAGCCAGAATCTGCCCAACACCTGGTGGGGGAATGCATGGCCTTACCTCAGACCACGGCCTCGCCTCAGACCACAGCCCGCCCATCCAGGAAGAGGCCCAGAGCCGGGTCTGCTTCACTGCATCGCTTCACCGCGTGGCTTTGGCCAACAAAACGTTAACACACATGGGGCCCGTGACAGCCAAGCTCTGGCCAGCAGAAATAATCTGAGAACCAAAGTATAGCTTTGAATAGATCACCATTTTCCTGGTGCTCTTACTGGGTGTTGCAGTTACAAGTTGGATGCTTAAAGGTACTTAACATTCTCCATATATTCCCGTTCAGCGGCACATGCTGTAGTCCCAAAGGAATTGGTCAGCTCTTTCCTGCTCCTTTCCAGTCTTGTCTTTGTTTATTGATTAGGAACAAATGACTGTTTAAGCCCCAGTGCCCAGAGCCACTTCACTTGTTATCCCAGGTCCTTGGGGCATGTGAGTATTTCCATTTCTTGGGCCCTGTCACAGGGCAGCACTCGCTTCTCAGGAGTGCCCCCTCTCTGGCCAAGAGTGTGTGCCTGCGCTCTCTCTTGCTGGAAGCTTCTTCAGCGTCTCAGCCCTGTAGTCGAGTCACATACACAGGGTGTGCGACGTACACAAACTGCTTCCAGCGTATGTATCTAACGGGCCTGTCATGGTGACCTCTGTAGTGTCCCTATGACTCATTTCCCCCCTCCAGGGAAAAAAGCGGCACCCCAGGGCTTCCCCTCCTGGAGATAGCATCTTTGCCCTCGCTTTGTCTCCAAGTCCCAGCATAGTCCACCCATCTGAGATAGGCTCTTCACGGGGAGTGGTATTGCTTTGCTTTGCTGCTCCTTTAATAGGACCTTCCTTGGCCCCTGATTGGCCACCTCCCTTGCAGCCACTCTAGCCTGTCTGGAGGACCTTTCTACAGCCTTTTCCTGGGACATGGTATGGCAAGGTCCCGAGCCTCCAACCAGGTTCTCTGGGGCCCAGACCACCCCACCACAGGCATGTTTCACAGCCTCTTTTTTCCTTTGTTTCTTTGGGCCCATATTTCCTGCCAGTCCTCCCATAACTCATTGTTAACAAGAGTTTTAAACTCCACTTTTTTTACCGGAGTGTCTCAATCAGACTGCTCATGCTTAGCGGCTTTTTTGGCCACTTTGTCATGGCCCTCACCCCCTCCATGCTATCGCTGTGATTATAACCAGTTGCCCCACTTCAGTTGTTAATAGCACCATTTGTCATTTTCACTCTCTGAAGAAACGTTTCTGATCGCTGGGAGTTGTGATAAGGAGTCAGATGGGAAGACGACAGTGGCCGGCCAAACATCTATGACACAATTAAACCCAGCCTTGCCACTGCCAGTTCAGTTGTTGAAATGGCCCCGAAATTTGATAGCTGTGCAGCTTTCTTGATTGCACAGATAGGAAGTCAGAGTGCTGTTCCGCTTTTCCTATTCTCGGATCTTTGGAGCCATTGGTGTATGTTTGGCAGTACTGCTCTCACTTACACCTGGAGGGCTGTGTCCAATTCTGGGCCCCCCATCACAGAAAGGATGTGGATGTGTTGGAGAGAGACCAATGGAGAACAAAAAAAAAAAATGATTTGGTAGCTGGAGCGTGACTTACGAGGAGAGGCTGAGGGATTTGGGTTTATTTAATCAACAGAAGAGAAGTGTGAGAGGGATTTGCTGTAGCAGCTTTTCAGCTGCCTGTAGGGTTGTTGAAAGGGTTCCAAAGAGGATGGAGAGAGGCTGTTCTCAGTGGTGACAGGTGACAGAATGAAGAGCAATGGTCTCAAGTTGCAGTGGGGGAGGTGTATGCTGGATATTAGGACAAACTGTTTCACTAGGCGGGCAGTGAAGCACTGGAATGTATTATCTGGAGAGGTGGTGGGATCTCCATCCCTATACGTTTTTAAGTCCTGCATTGGCAAAGCTCTGGCTGAGATGATTTAGTTAGGGTTGGTTCTGCTTTTAGCAGATGGGTTGGACTCGATCTGCTAGCTCTCAGATTCTATCACAGATGTATTGACTTCTTTGTCTTATGTATTTAACGTTTCCTTTCCTTTTTCAATTTCATTGAACAATTCTGTATCTAACTCAGAATGTAATTTTCCAGTGTTAACGCATTTTCCCAAAGCTATAGATTTTAATCTCTTCTAGGTCTTTCTTTACACTAAGATCCTTTGTCCATGGTTTAATCCTTCTTACATGAGGCATTTTGAGTTTTTGCTCTACCTGTTGACCATTTAATTCCCAGCATTTATCATATATTAGCTTCGGGTCTCTATCTTCACTGTTCCAGTGATGTTGGCTCAAAAGGTTACATCTAAAAGATCCATTCTTAAAGTAATAGGCATTTTACCCACAGCTATCTGCAGTGCACACACAGTGCCATGCGATGAAGGTGCCACATGTATTATGCTACAGTCTGCTGAGATGGGATTGAGTCTCACTTTCTGAAATTACTATTTTTGGTTCTCTGTGCCTTAAATATTGAGTCTGTCCTGGTATGGCCATGGTGTGAAGAAGTGGGTCTCTCCCACAAAAGCTCACCTAATAAATTATTCGGTTAGTCTTTAAAGCGCTATTTTATTGCTTTTTTGTTTTGATAGTATATAGACTAGCACGTCTTTCTCTCTGTTACTTTCTGAAATGGGTTTTTGATGCTGGACTGAAATCTGGCACTGTACAAGTAATTGGTCTAATTAGGGTTTTCTGCAGCATTACTGCTGCCTTCTGCTCTGGCCCCCAGGGAGCTCCAGAAATGCATTGAAGCAGGCTGAGCTGGCCTTTACGCTTGTGTATAATATTTTCAGGGTGGTCCTTCTGTGTGTGAGCTTGCTGTTAAATATCACACCTAAAAATGTGACACTTTAACTGTGCTTCTTCGCAGCCCATAGAGGTACAATTTACAGTGTTTGCTGCTGTTCCCTTAGTTTCGTCAGTTGAGAATTTAAGCCCCAGGTTTCCCCATTCTGCCCTCTCCCCTCATCTTGGCCTGGAAGCCTGATTGAACCACATGACCTGCCCGTCAGGTGACTTTGCTTATTCTCCCCATCTCGGGAGGTGAGCTAATGATGTGGCCAGTAGGGGCTGGATCCATCTTCCTTAAAGGGGCCAGGCGCCCTGTGGCGGAGGACTGGGTCCTGCCGCTGGGGAAATTGCAGGCAAAGTTCTTGCTCTTAACCAGGGGTTGGTCATCACCTGAGATTAACCTTTTCAGCTCCTGACTCCCTACAGAACCAAGCAGGACATTTCCTTAGGAAGAGAATTCGAAGGGCAGAAAGGGCAGTCAGGTGCCCAGTTTCCATTAGTGCCTCTGGAAAGTGATTACACCGCATCCTCACTGGGAGGAGCTGCACTGTTCTAACTGGGCCAGACTGGCTAAAATGGCATGGCTGTGTGCAAACAAAGCTCACCTTGATTAGACTAAGCAATAACGGACCACACCTGCTTTGTTAAAGCAGCACAAAGCCCTCGTGTTAATGCAGTAATACTGCTGTGTCGCTACAGTAAACTCGTTCATGTCCGGCATTCTATCATCCAGAATTCTCATTTAAGCAACATTTTAACCATAACATTTTAGTTAAGTTTTCCATAGCTACAGAAGTGTGAAAGTAAAGAGAAATAAATACAGTATAAGTGTACAGAGTACAATGCTGCTGCTGTTAGAAAATAAAGTACTCCGCATACATTTCGTTTGTTTCTTAATTTCTAATCTTATTTTTCTTTAGTGTTATGCATTGCGGGGTGTATCTTTCTATGGCTACATCTACTCTGGAGGTGTCTGTTGACAAGAGTGCATCTACGCACCACAACAGATCGACAGAGCAAAACGGCTGACCAGAAGCGCGGCAAACAGGGCTGTCTGGTGAACTGGAAGCCCTCTCTGTCGACAGAAGTGTCTACACTGCACTTTGTTGACAGAACTCTGTCAACAGAGTGTTATTCCTCAGATTTTTAAGGGATAACACTGTTCAGACAAATGCAGAGTTCTGTCGAGACTCTGTCCATAGAATGCTCTGTGTGTGTGCGCGTGTGTGCGCGCTTCCTGAGTTATGTCAACACAAGGCCACTTCTGTTGACAACACTCTCTGGTGTAGACACAGCCTATTTTCCAGAACATTTGACTTTCTGGCAACCTCCCTGTCCTGGGACTGCTGGATATGAAAGAATTTACTGTATTTATTAACTCTATTGTATAATCTATATTTAGACTGTAAGGCAGCGATGGGCAGCCTAGGCTAGTGACTGGACCACGAGTGGCCCTCCTTCATCTCTCTGGGCTACAAGATTGTTGTAACCAAGACGGTCTCCTGGGATAGGTTAGTTTTGCTAACTGTACTGGCAACCCTGGCGTTTGTGGGGTGTGATGATTGGCTGCAGATGGAGTCCATGGCTCTCACAGTTAGTGGTGTGTGGAGGCAGCCTGCATCTCACTTCATGCGTGTGGCACTTTAATAATACCGGTAAGAAAAAAAATCCCTACGTGGCTGGAAAGCAGCAGAATCTGGCCACCCCATGTGTGGGCAACGGGTAACAAAATGTCTCGCAGGCCCCCCATAGAACCCTGCTGGGCTGCAGGCAGCTCACAGGTTGCCCACCGCAACTGTGAGGCCTTTGAGGCAGCAACCGTCAAGGATCGTGTATTAGGTGTATTATTGTAGTCCCTGGGAGCCTCAGTCTTGGGCCAGGGCCCCATTCTGCTTGGTGTTGTGTGTACACAGAAGAAGGAGTCTGTGCGCCCTGTTTACTCTGGGACTAGGACAGCAAGTCACTCCCCGGGATGCTGGAGTGGGGAGCAGGGCCGGATGTGGGGTATATAGTGGGGAAGGGGCTGGACATGGGTTAGCATTACAGTTTTGGTGCCAAACCAGCAACTGTAATAAATATGGCCAACAACTTTCTTACATAGCCTTGTATGAAGCTTCTTGGTGGCTAAAGGTCCATTTAAAGACCAGTTAAAGTTAGGCTGTTGCAACACTGGCATGGAGACAAGCCCTCAGAGACTGGATGTATCAGAACCAGAGTAAACTCACTCTGAAACTGAAGCAGGGGGTTGCACCAGCTGAAGGAAGCTCGTGTCTATACTGAAAAAGCTGCAGCTGCTCTTCTGTAGCTCTTTGGTGCAGACACATTACCCCAGCAATGGCTCTCCATCACCGGCAGAAGAATTCTTCAGTCCACTTACCTACCACCTCTTGGGGAGGTGAGTTATCTACCACAATGGGAGAACCACTCCTGTTGATGTCGGGAGTGTTTGTGTAACCCACATGCTAAGGTGTTGGTCACCGTTCCATGGAGTGGCACCTCGACCACTTACAGAGAGAGAAAGAACAAGTCCCCTCTACAGCCTTAGCTGAGAGCCAGCTGGCTTTTAGCTCAAACTGTAGAGGCTGATGCATTAAATTCCAGAGGTCCCAGGTTCCGGTCTGCCTGTGGGCTCTGAAGCACTTCTGCTGCATTTCAAGTGCAGACACAGCTCAGATTAAACAGTGTGGCTCTCTTGCATAGACATCTCAAAGCACGAATAATTTAAGGGGAAAGACTTCTTTGAAAATGGAAAATCTGTTGCAAGGCGGGTGGTTCGTCTTTTAAGAACGGACAAGCGCGTGTGTTTTTTTTTTTTTTCTCATGTTTGCTTGGTTGGTTTGTTTATAGAAAGTTCAGAAAATATCCACCAAGACGTTCGACCACCACAAACTGCCAAGAAAAATGGAGTGGAAACACCAGACAGCACAGTCAAAACCCAGCCCCAGGTGAGAGTGAGGTTGGGTGCTGCGGGAAAATGCTTCCCATAATAACTAGATCCCTCTGCCTCTAAGAGCTGAAAGGCAGAGCTGGTCTGACCTGGCTTGAAATTCAGCTTACTATTAAATTAAAGAAGTGGGGCGGGGGTTAGGATCCAGGTCTGAAAAGGGAGCAGGGTCTAATGGCGAGAGCTGGAGGCCAGGACTTCTGAGTTCCAGTCCCACCTCCTGCCACTGAATTCGTGAGGTTGACAAGTCACTTCACTTCTCTGTGCCTTGGTCTCCCCCTTGGAAATGGGGGAGGCCGTAGCCGGGGGGGTGGAGCTGTGAGCTGGTCCGTAGCTGTGTGTGGGCCCGTGGAGAGGGGCACTATATGGGTGTGTGGTGCTGCACCGCTGTTACTGTCTTCCTGTCTTTGCTTGTCAGATCAAAAAGGAGAATAACTCGAAGGCCCCTGTCCCTCCCCGAGCCGAGAGGAAAAAACCCCCTGAGACTCCCAAGCCGGTGAACAGCCCCCAAGTTAACGCCCTGGTGGCTCGCCTGCCGTTCCTCCTGCCTCGCCTCCAGCCCAGAGAGAGATTGGTGCCGTTGGGTGCCCAGGCTGTGCACTCCTCCCCTCCCGTCCTGGGGCCCAACATCACGGCCACGCCCATCGGGGGCACAGTCAAGATGGCTGCACTGCCTCTGCCAGCGGGCACCACTGCATCCCTGCCCATCAACCTGGCGCCGGGTGTGAATCGGGCAACGGGGCTGGTCAGCCAGCAAGCGGGAGTGCCAGTCATCAACATGATCCTGCCCAACGTGCCAGCTGCCCTGGGCGTCCCCGTGGCCGAAGTCCCAGCCAACCCCAAGAGTGCTGTGGGGGGTGGCAGCAAAGGGCATTGCCCCACCAAGAGCAGCGAGGGGCCGGCTGGCAGCCAGCAGGAGGCACAGCGAGTCAAAGGGGCTAAACGCCCCCTGGCGTTGCCTGGTGAGACAGCCACCATCAAGAGGAGGCGGGGTCGGCCGCGGAAGAGGCTGGATGAGGTGGAGGCTCATTCGCCAGGTAAAAGCGGCAGTGTGGAGGAGGAGGCCACTTCTGAGACCGGAGGAGGGAGTGACGCCAGCCAAGAGGGCTCATTCATCTCAGGTGGGAACCGAGGGTCACCTAGCCCGTGTCCTGGGGAGGTCGGTGGGCTCTGCATGAGAGCCCCAGGCAGCTGGGCTAAGGGAGCACCACCTGCTGCAGACAACAAAGGCAGCTCACCGGAGGCCAACCAGGCCATGGGCACCTCCCAGGTGAGCGTCATCCAGGATGGCCGGTTCAGTGGTCAGACCCAGGCGAACGCTGGGGCCCAGGAGCAAGAGATGGAGGATGATTTGCAGGTGCAGATGAGCCCAGGCGAGAGTGGGCCAGCAGCGGGGGGACCCCCAGGCTCCCGGGAGGGGAGACCTCACTCCTGCTACCCCGTGGGAGACAGCAAACCCGGGAACTCGGGGAAAAGCCCGGCTTTGCTGCTGCTCTCAGCGATGTCAGCCCCTGATGGCGGCACTCAGCTGTCCGACTCCAGCTCTCCTCGCTCGTCCTCCGACACGTCAGACTCAGAGGGGGAGTTGCCGGCATCAGCAGGCTTGCGCACTGCTGCTGCTAATGTGGACAATGCCACTCCATGCCAGAGGAGCTCTGTTTCCCCGAGGCTCCAAAGCCCCCGGCCCGGAGCGGCTTCGCCCTGAATGCGCCCACGCCTCTGCAAACCACACTCGCCATCTGCTCACAGCCAGGTTCGCTGGTGCTCTGCTGCCACCGCACACTGCCCGGGGAAGCTTTTAAAGTGATCTTTATTCGCAAGCTGCATTCCTTACTTCCCAGGGTTGCAGCATATCACCCCTGCTCCCCATCCCACTGCTGTCATGCAATTAAATAAAGCCAATCAGTGCCACGCCCGGTTTGTTTTTGATCAGCAGCTGTTGCCTTTCCTGTGGCCCAGTGGTTTAGTTTTGCGGGGTCAGGAGACCAGACCACTGCCCTGTTGCTCCTGTCCCCTCCCAGAAGGAAGGGCTGCTCCCACAGGTGGAAGAGATCCAGGCAGAGAGTAAGAAGCCTTCAGGTCAGGAAGTGACTTGGGTCAGATCTTCCTGCTTCAACCACCAAAAGACTGTTGCCATTGCTCTCTGAACTCAGGCTCTGACTGGGTGTGAGCATTACCCCCCTTTCTGTCCCTGCTGAATCAGTGACTGGGCTCAGCTCAGGTCTGTGCCGGGGCATGTGTCAGAGTCAGTTCTGCTGCACATCAGGTACAGGTCCCATCCTTTTGCAGTGGGGCTGCAGTTCTGGTCGCAGATCCGAGTCGGTGAAGTTAGTGTGAACACTACAGCCCGAATCTACCAGCCCAGGTGCCATAGGGGGAAGTGTCCAGTGGAGAGTCCCCCCAAGAGATCCCATCCCTGGTGCTCTCTGCAGACTATGCTTCTCTTGGACAGCAGACTTGGGGACTGCTTTCAGGCCAGGGTTGTAACTACCCCCAGGGAAACCCCCTGGAATCCACACCATCCTCCCCCGTAGCATCGCCTGGATGGTTGCTGTTGCATGAGGGCTGAACTCAGAGCCTCCTGAGGCCTCTGGGGTGCATGCCAGAGTTCCCTCTAATTTTTTCCATCCATGGGTGGAATAAATTTTGTTATATGCACCAACTTGTTTGGGGATGTGCACCAGCAGAACGCATGCTGTGGGAGGTGCTCAACACTGATGCACTCCCAGCTCTGCACGTAGAAGGGAGTTTCTTACAGCTGTCCTGTGACAGGCGCCCAGGAGAGATTCAGGTGCTGCCCAGCTGATTAGCAGAGCACAGCTCATGGTTGAAGTCAGCGATGTTTGTGAGCACCTCAAAACACAGACCAAAGGGAGAGATTACAGGAGACAGATGCCGCAAAATAAAGGTCACCAAAAGCTTTAGCTTTAAGATCAAAGCTGGGATCAGTGGGAACACCAGCTTCCATCCTGCAGCGTGCTTAAGCCCAAGTGTTCATCTTACTGGTGACACTGAGGCACTCCCTGCTCTGCCCGTGGAGGGAGTTTCTAGCTGCTGTCCTGAGACAGGCTGAATGCCCTGGGCTGGACAGGTGCTTAAGCACCCTCTCGTCCCTTTGGTTTGTGTTTTGAGGTGCCCACAAGCCTTGCTAACTTCAGTCATGAGCTGGATGCGTGAGTTTCTTTAGCCTGAGCAATGCTGGAGATCAGGCTAGGTGGTCATACCAGCCCTTTCCAGCCCTCGACTCTTGATCTCAGGCACACTGTTACCAGCAAGCAAAGATCTCTGCTCAAACGGGCATAAAGGGAGGTAGCCTTTACCAAACTGGGCTCTTCTGCTACTGTCCAGGGCATGAAGAGTTCCCAAGGTCCAGATAGACTCAATGTGACCATCTAGGCTGACCACCTGGATAACACAGACCCCAAAATAATTCCCAGGGCAGACCTGCTAGACAAACAACCAGGCTTGATTTATCAAATGTTGGTGATAGAGAATCCCCCACCCGATTGGTTCTGCAGAGCAAGTGCAGCTAGAAAGTGGTTCCTGTTTTTCAATCTTAGGGAACGTCCAGTCCAGTCTGCCTCGGTTTTGCTGAGCGTCTTGGAGGAGATAGCCTTAGCTGAAGAATCTGGGATTATGGCTCTTTAACAAAGATGCCCATTCTCCACATTGTTGATTAGTCGTTGGAGTTAAATAGGCATTACCCCTGACAAAGCTGATTACATCCCAGTTCTCTCTAGCTCATTGTTCACTCTCTTGCTGTCACAGTTTCACAAACGTGTGCCTGCCTAGGCTTTTTAGCATTTTATCTGTCTTCTAGCTTTGCACTAGCACTGATGCAGATGCCCCAGCTAGAGAGAGGGGGAGGTGCTCGTACAGATGCCCAACTGGCGTTTCCACCACAGCCATCTCAGCCTGTTAGCTGAATTTAAATCGAATGTGGAGCAGTGCCCCTCTGCCATGTGTATTGCATAAACTAGAAAGTCTCTGCGGCTCAACGGGCACAAATTGGACACCAAGAAAGGGAATGTAGGTTAAGCTGTAGGGGAACACTTCAACCTCCCTGGACATATAGTAAAGGCTTTTTTAGCCATTTTTCAATCAGAAAAAACAAAACCCTTCAGTGCATGATTACAAAGGGAAATGGCTAAATTGAAGCTCATTTGCAAATTCGTAATTATACAGGTAAGTCATAGTTAAGGACTTTAATTGGTTAACTCTTTACAGAGGCCACTTTCCCTCTATGGAGAGCCACATCTCCCCATCAGCTATGCTAAATGACCATAATCACCCTGACTGATCACCCTAATTTACAAGGGATAGTAACTTCTTTCTTTTGCAGTGATTTTCTTACACGTATCCCTCCATCTGATGAAGTGGGTTTTACCCACTAAAACTTATCCCCTAATAAATCCATTAGTCTCTAAGGTGTTATAGGACTCATTTTTCCTCTGGACACAAGCAAGTTAATACAGTTAGTTACCATAGTGAGTCATCATCATAACCTACTATTGTCTCGGGGCCTGGCTACGCCTGGAAGTTAATTAGTGTGAAAGGAGGCTGTGATTTCAGACAGATTATTGTTCTGTGTGAATACTCTTATTCTGGAATAACTCCCCATGCAGACAAAACCGTGCTGCGTTTGATCAGCAGATAGTAAAAGCCACAGCAGTGCAGGTTGAAGCTGTCTAATCTGGCACTCTCTCGTCCGGCAACATCTGTAATCCAGCATGATTTTAGTTTGCTGGACAACCACTTATCACGGTTTTGGCCAAGTTTCCCATGGTTCCAGAAAGTTGGTTTCCAATCACGAGTCCTGGATGTCCATGTTCCGTGCTTTTATTTAGCTGTAATTTATCTCTAAATGTCTTCTAAAAGCCCTGTAAGAAGGGTTGGTAATGCTGCTAGACAATATTGACCTCCCGTAGTCTGGGAAATTCTCTTGACCGACGCTGGCTAGGTCTCGAACCTGCCGGATTAGAGAGAGTCAACCTGTCATATGATTTATTAGGTGTATTACAGGAGCACCTAGGCTGTTTGGTCACAGACCAGGACCCCCGGTGCTAGCTGTACAAACATTAAGAAAAAACCCTGCACCAAAGAGTTTGCAATCTTTTGCCCTTTGTAATCTCTTTTCCCTAAAATGGACATAGGAGAACTGATAAAACAAACCAGCAGTCATGTACTACTTTAGATACCTAACAAAATAATTTATTAGGTGATGAGCTTTCATGCGGCAGATCTGGGGATAGAACATTTCCAGTCCAGATCTGACCATTTTATAATACAGAGAGCCAAAAACATTGAAATAAAACTGACAAATCAAAAACAGAACTGAAGGGGAGAAGGGAGAGGTGCGAAATACTGAGTGTCCTGCCTGAGATCATTACGAATATCAAAGGTAGGGAGAGTGTTTTTGTGATGTGAGGTAGTCACTATCTCTATTAAGGTCAAGAATCAATGTATCAAATTTGAGCATGAACTCCAGTTCACGTATCTCCCTTTGTAATCTGCTGTTAAAGTCTCTGTTGTAGGATGCATATTTTCAGGTCTTTAACAGAATGGCCCACTCCACTGAAATGCTCACTGACAGGTTTATGTGTATTCAGATTCCCAATATCCACTCTGTGCCCATTCGTTCTTTGGCAAAATGTTTTTCCACTTTGTCCGATACGCATAGCAGAGGGGCATTGCTGGCACATGATGGCATAGATAACGTTTGAGGTACAGGAGAGTGAGCCCCTGATCTTGTAATTAACATGATTAGGTCCAGTGATGGTATCTCCAGAATAAATATATGGACAAAGTTGGCACTGGGGTTTATTGCAAGGAAAAGTTCCAGGATTAGTATTAATGTGGTATGGCTGGTGGCTGCAAGTGAGAATTTTCCTGAGGTTACATGATGGTCTATAGGAGAGAACAGGCCACTCGCCTAGGACCTCTCAGAGTGTAGCATCATGCTCCAGTAGCGGTTGTAGATGGTTTGATGATGCACTGTGAGGGTTTGAGCTGGGGACTATAGGTAATGACAAGTGGTGTTTGGTTATTAACCTTGGGCCTATCTTGAAGTAGTTGGTTTCTGGGTATTTGTCTGGGCTGTCAATCTTTTTTTTTTTGTTTTTTTTTTTTTAAATTCTTCTGGCAGGTATTTGTTTTACGAATGCTTGGTAGAGATCTTGCAGTTTTTGGTCAGTAGGATCGGAGCAGATGCGATTGTATCTAAGGGCTTGACTCTAAAGGATGGATCATGTGGTGTGTGCTGGCTGGAAGCTGGAGGCATGTAGGTAAGTGTAGCAGTCAGTGGGTTGCCGGCAGGGAGTGGTGTTGATTTGGCCATCAGTGAATTATACTGTGGTGTCCAGGATATGTGTCTCTCGTGTGGAATGGTCAAAGCTGAGATTGCTGGTGGGGTGCAGGTTGTTAAGATCTGGAAAACTTTCCGCACCCAGGGCAGACCCTGGCTCAGTATATTTCTTTTTTAAAAAATTGCAAATAAAACTATTTTAAAGTAATAGAACTTAGATGTTCATTTCCTGTGGGTCAGAGAACTCTTACAGCAGGGCCAGGACCATCTGGCATTGTGTGTTCTGTGGCCCATTGGACCGTGGCTGCAGCATATCAACTTTGATTTCAAAGAGAAAGGGTGGGAGGGCATGTTGATAACCAGGGGAACTGGTTCCCCCAGTGTCTGCCTCAAGCAGCAGTCAGAGTGAGCTGGGAGAGGCGGGAATATCCCCCACCTGCCTGAAACCTCCCAAGGGCTGTTGACGCAACAGCCTCTGGACCTTTTAATGTCAGCGTTAATTATTTCTTTGCCTTTTGTTTTGTCGCAGTATTACAAGGAAGGAAGTGGGTGTGAATCCCACAAGCTGGGGCTCAGGATCTGATTGTAGGGAAGGTGTGGGCGGGTCTATTAGAGAAGTGTGTTTTCCAACCATAATGACTGTTACAATTATCAGAGAGGGAGCCGTGTTAGTTTGCAGCTTCGAGAGCAACAAGAAGTCCTGTGGCACCTTATAGACTAACAGATATTTTGGAGCATAAGCTTTTGTGGGCAAAGACCCACTTCGTCAGATGCATGAGTGGGGGGTGGTGGTTTCAGAGGGGTATTTAAAGAATGGGGTCCCAGAAAAAGGGAGGGCCAGAGCTGACAAGGTCTATTCAGCATGGTGGAAATGGCCCATTATCAATAGTAGGTATCAAAGGGGTTAAAAACAAGTCAGATCAGACGGGGGGGATATGAGCCATTGTCAGAGTCTAATGGAGAGATCTTAACACCCAGGGCAGAGAAGCTGCCTTTGTAAGCTACGAGCCACTCCCAGTCTCTGTTTAATCCTTGGTTAATGGAGTCAAATTTGCAAATAAATTGCAGCTCAGAGATTTCTATTGCAGCTCAGAGATTTCTCTCTCCATCTGATTTTTTTAAATTTCTTTGTTTCAGGACTGCCACCCTTAAATCTGCCACCGAGTGTCCAGGGAGCCACCCCAAGGTCTGTTCCACTATGATAGTCAGGTTCCCGCCTCGTTCTTAGGCCTGAGAGATCAGCTGTTGGCTGAGGAGAGCACGTTGTTCCTGAAGTTATACCCTCCTCTGGCTAGGGTTGCCTCTCTAATTATTTTCCATCCATGGGTGGGATAAATTTTATGTCCACTACAGCATGCGTGGATGTGCACCACCAGTAGAGGCACATGCTGCTGCTTCTGGTGCTCTGTTAATCAGCCGGGCAGCACTTGAATCTCTCCTAGGCAGCCATTGAGTGCTCAGCTTACAGGGAACGCTGTGTCTGGCCCACAAGCTTCATTGTGTGGTTTGTCTCTTGGTGGAATGAGCTTGGCAGTGGAGCTGAGTCACAGGGCTCAGTACTGCCAATGCCCAGCAGTGGGCACCTGCGTCTTCCTGGCTGTGGCACGGGCTCCAGCATGGGGATCAGAGCCCTGCACTCTGGCCTCTTAAGCACTGGAGAGACCAAAGTGTTACCTTTGCCAGCTGGGCTGGGGAGAGGCCACAGATTCAAGCAGCTGCTCTGGCAAACTGGCGCTGCTTCCCTGGTGACGCCTGTGAGCACCTGAGTGTGTGACAAGCGGGGAGGGGTGAATTGGGCTGATAGCGCAGGCTAGAGCCAGCTTTGGTGGGTTTGGGTGTGGTGCAAGCTCCCCCCATCTCCTGCTCTCCCAGCCCCTCCTGCAAAGCTTGGGTAACGCAGCTCGGTCGTGACTGCCAAATCCTTGGCACTCCCAGGCCAGTTCTCCCCACACAGCTTTGCAGGCGTCCCTCATTCAGCATTCCCTGTGAGCTGAACACTTGGGCGGCCGCTCAGGAGAGATGCAAACGCTGCCCAGCGGATTTGCAGAGTGCCCACCGCTCGGTGTTTGTTTCTACCGGTGGTGCACGTTTTCCCAGGCCGTGGTGTGCGTAAACATTCTGCACGTGGATGGAGAAGACTAGCAGGAACATTGCCCTCCATCCCACCCTGCAGCCCCCTGCCATCCCAGGCCTGAGCCCCCACCCACCCACACTCTCTCTCTCCCTTCCCCCCCGTTCCGACCTTTGCCTCTCCTCCCCTCACATCAGCAGCCCTGGCAGTCACCCTCCATCCTGAATTGATTCCCTGGCTAATCTGACCCTGTGCTACACTCATACACACACCCCTACCAGTGCCACTCACTTCTGATTCACACCTCCTCCCTCCATGAGGTGGGTCTAGGGGTTAGAACTGGTGTCTGGGAATCAGGTTTCCTTGGCCCAGGTCCTTGACCTGCTTCGTGACCTTGGCTACAGTCACTCGGCCACCTTGTGCCTCAGTTTCCTCAAATTGGGATGATCTTTCCTTGGGCTTTGCAAGCACTAATTACTCTTGAGGAGGGACAGGAGCCTCATGGCTGAGCCGGGTAAAGGGGGCACTGGGCCATCCTGGCCAATGCTGGCCCACGCTGGTAACATCTGGGAACCGGTGTCCACAGGTGGGCTGAGTGATGTGGGGAGTCCACTTGACTCTTCCACAGCCAGGGTGCCTATGCAGCTTGAGCACCTGCTTTTCGGTTTCTTCCTGTTGGAAGCAGGGTTGAGTCCAGGGCGTTTGCTCGGCCTGGGTGCTGGGAGAGCTCGCAGAGGCTCAGAACAGTGATGTTGGTCATTGACTGGAGATGGCCCCGGATCGGCTCTTGGGTGGGTCAGTCGCCACAGCCCTTGTGTGCTGCCGTGGGGTTAGAACGGCAGATCGGCAGATCGGAACAGGTGGCTGGGTGCAATGCAGTGGGCTCCTCTGACCCTCATGCAAGGAACTTGTGATAGTGCCTGTATATGCACACATCCATGTGCATGCACGCACACCACTCATGCTCACAGACAGAAGACTGCACAGTGAACACATGCACACAGGCATATACATACCTATGCATGCACACGCTTCCTTGATGAGTACTCACCCTTCACTCACACCCTCTCTTGCCCACTTCCTCATGCTCACTCATATCCACCTACACAGCTGTGTCATGCCCACACAGCCTCACACACCCTTCCACACCAAGAACCGAACCTCAACTGTGCTCCTGGCTCCTGTCCCTTTAAAATCCCAAATGCCGCCCCTTTTCCCCTTCCCCATGGATAAAAACCCAGGGGAGTGGGGTGGGGGGGGTGTTAGGTGCGCTGTCCTCTCTTCCCCAGTCTCTCCTAGCACAATGGGGGAGCCTGGAGATCTAAATATCTGTTCCCCACCTCACTTTTCTCATGCTCCAGTCTCCTGAGCCATGGTGAAGGTCTGAAAACACCCTCCCCCGGCCTCCTCACTTTCTATTTCAACAGCTCTTGGCTGCAGGGTGCTGGCTGTGCCGCGAACTCCCTGCTGTGAACGGGAATGGATGGCATCTATTTTATCGATTGTAGCTGCGTGGTACTGAATGGGTCGGAGGCTTCAAAAGTTCCCCCAGTCTTCCATGCCCACATCCAGGCCTGGAGGTTCAGTCCCAGTGGAAGGTGAGTGAAAGATGACCTCCCCCCAACACCTTGGTCACTGGAATCTTCCTGGGGTCACAGGCCCCTCCTGTAATAAGTAATCACATGAGCCATCATCTGTTATAGCTGGATCACTGTCAATTCCTGCCCACCCTAGCAAATCAGAGGCGCTTTTCTTGAGGGGTTCATCTATATATGGCTTTCTCCCTGATGGGAAGAGATCAGCCCAGACTCTAGCTGCAGCCTAGGCCAGATTCTGCTCTGATTTACACTGGTTTAAATCTCTAGTGGCTCCCACTGAACTGACCCCAAACAAACAAATTAGGGTGAATCACAAGCCCCGGGGCCCCAGTCATGGCTGGGAAGCCAGGGGTGGGCATGGCTAGGAACAGAGAAACAGTTCCAGATATTCCAACAATAGAGTGTAGCATGCAGTGGCATGATTAGTGCAGTGGGGACGATTACATGGAGTCTTGTGCGGCTGCGCCCCATCACAGACCCCACCTGTGGTGCTGCTGGACAATCCAGGTACATTCTGATAGAACTTCCTTGTTAATCTGCTGGATGGTCTGGTACATCCAGGTGAAACTCACTTGCTGGGCGATCCAGAGGTGTCTGGGTGGAACACACCTTCTATATGGCTGAATGTTATAGGTAAGTTCAGATAGAACATGAAGCAGGGCAGCAGGTGTGTTCTAGGTACGTTCAAGTACAACCCAAACCCACCTGTCATGTTAGCGAATGGTCTATGGAGGGGGGGCTCAAGAGGGTGGAGAGAGGCTGTTCTCAGTAGTAAGGGATGGCAGAACAAGGAGCAGTGGTTTCAAGTTACAGTGGGGGGTGTCTAGTTTGGATATTAGGAAAAACTATTTCAGTAGGAGGGTGGTGAAGCACTGGAATGCACCTAGAGGGCTGGTGGAATCTCCATCCCTAGAAACATTGAAAAGTCATCTAGCACCTTAAAGACTAACAGATTTTTGTGGAGCATAAGCTTTCATGGGCAAAGACCCACTTTGTTAGATGCATGACGAAGTGGGTCTTTGCCCATGAAAGTTTATGCTGCAGAAAATCTGTTGGTCTATGAAGGGCTACAGGACTTGTTTTTGTGGATACAGACTAACACAGCGACCCCTCTGAAACTTTCCATCCCGAGAAGATTTTAAATCCCAGCTTGGCAATTTAGTTAGGGTTGATCCGGCTTTCAGCAGGGCCCTGGACTCAATGGCCTCCTGAGGTCTCTTCCAGCCCTAGAATTCTATGATTCTTTGCTCTGAAGTACAACCCACCTATTGTGCTGAAATATGTCCTAGGTATGTCAAAACTAGCTATGTTGTTTAGCACCAAGCACTTCATGGCTAGGAGCCCTGAACCTCAGTCACTTCTTTGGGAGAAAGTGAGGCCTAGTAGTTAGAACAGGGGTTTGGAACCTAGGACATAGCAGCTCAGATCCTGGCCTAGTCATTGACATGCTGTGGAAACTTAAGAAGGTCATTGTCCACATCTGTGTCCCAGCGTATCCTTTGTCTCTTCACACTGTGACTGCTTCCATGCCAGGGCCGTCTCTCATTCTGTGTCTGTGCAGCATCTGGCGCTGGTCCTTAATTTGTAGTAGAAGAGGTGCTGAGGCTCAAGCATTCCAGTGATTTTTTTTTTTAAACTTTCATAGCCGATGGAGCAAACCCAATGGGGCCCGATCTTTGAATGGTCAGGTCCAGAGGTGCCGGGTCTCAGAAGCACCAAGCCCTGGAGATGCCAGTGTTCAGAATTGCAAAGCCTAGAGGAGTCAGGGCTATCAACTGCGAGGCTTGGAGGTGCTGGGGGGTCAGAACTGCCAAGCCTGCAGGTGCTGGAGCTCAGCTCCAGCACCAGTTAAAAACTACAAGGCCCTGTGGAACTCTGCCATGAAGCCTCTAGGGGGTTCTGTGCCAGTCCCAAGCCTGGATAAAGGAGATGGGTTGGTCAGATGAGCATCAATGTGCTGACCATGAAACTACAATGTGAATGAAATCTGATGCCAGTACAACTGATAACAAACACGGCTCAGATATCACCTGGATATAAAGGTCCGTGGCACCAGTCGAGCGATCAGGATTGGGTTGATAAGTTGGCTACCAGGACAGGGAAAGATGGAAGGAAATAGTGAGGGAGGCATCGGACACCAACAGGCGCTGAGTCCATAGTTGTTGGTGATGAGGCTCTGTGGGCCCCAATCTCATTGGGGGCATCTGGATGCTACTGTACTACACTTAACACACCAAATGATTATTAACAGTACGGCCAGCCTGAGCTCAGCAGCGGCGGTACTGTCTGCAGGGATTCATAGATGGGCCAGAGAGCAGTCTAGGATGAGCTCCCTCAGATATTCGCTCCACGGGAATCCTGCCTGTATCCTTATGGGGAGCTGCGCTCCTGTGGGAAACCTAGGAGGTTTCCCCGTGTATAACCCATAGTGCAGATCTCCTGCGGCAGTTGGGATCCCTCTCTGCCCTCCCATCCCAGCAGGAGAGTTCTGGGCGGGCAGACCTGACGGGGGCAGGTTTATTGCTCCCTTGTTACTCAGACTCCTGAGTGGAAGGCCGGGCTTGCCCATTAAAGCACAGGCTAGGACACAATGCCAGGACTCCTGGGTTCCCTTCCAAACTTCGGGAGGGAAGTGGGGCTAGTGGTTCGAGCAGCAGTTAGCCTATGGGAGCTGATTCTTAGGAGTGGGGAGGTCTGCCCCCAGCTCTGGGAAGGAAGTAAAGTCTAGTGGTTAGAGCCAGGTATTTGGATGTCTGGTTTCCACCCCCACATCTAGGAGGTCATGCAGGCACTAGCATGCATAGGTTCTAATTTTCACTGTCACTGATGTGCAGGACGACATGGGCCAAATCGCTTCCCCTCTCTGCTCCTCTGTTAGGCAGGGACCCTGCTTCTCACCTCACACAGGTTTTTCCTGCAAGGAGCCGCCTCTACCATGCTGTGTGATGAGGCAGCAGCTTCGGACCCAAATTAGAACAGCTTCCAAGTGACTATGAATAGACTTGCTGAAGCCATTCATAAACATTAGCTAATAAGTCCTGGCGGCTGTGTGTGCCAAGGAGGGTACTCCACGGCAAGGCCAGCTGCTCCCGTTCTGCTGGGGGGCGGGGTAGGTGGCTTGTGATGGTATGTATGTAAGGTGGCATGACCGTTGCCGGAAAGCATTGTGCTGGCTGGCAGCTGCTCCTCCTATTTGTGCCACCTCCACCGCCCCTCCTGGAGGGGGTGAGTCCCCATTCATCAATTTCACTTATGGTGGGAAACCAGAAATAGCAGGACTGGTGTTAACCCCTGAGGTGCTGGACCAATTTAGGCCCAGACATCATGATTTGTGATCATGCCAAGGTCCAAGGGCTGCACTCAAGGGGCCTGGCGGGTTGGAGTGGGGCAGTCCAGTTGCAATCTCAGAATCTCATTTCTAAGGCCCTACCCTGAGGGGGGGTTGATTTCCCAGAGCTCAGCTCCTGTTCAGACATCCCAGAAGGGCCAGGTTTTCAAAGGGTTCAGCAGTCCCCAGCATGGCTGCTAGTCTGGAGGCACTCAGCTTGTTCCCTAGTTCAGCCGATGGAACTGCATTGGCCCTGCTGGCTGATTGCAGGCCTGGGAGGTGCAGTCAGCCAGTGGGAGTGTCTGCTTCCTCTTGTTCCCAGCTCCCCCAGGAGTAACTCCTCAGGCAGAGAGGAAAGTTTGGCTCCCATTGCAATTCTTGGAACTCCCTGCAGACCCCTCAGGCAGCCGGGACCACTCGTCACTAAGAACTGGGCTGAGACCCAGGCAACTCATCTCACCCACAGGCCAAATGGACACAGATTCAAATCCTGTCTGGGTTGAAAGCAATTACAATCTTCTCCGTCCCGATCATGAGTATTAAGGACATGCTGTCCACTCCCCCCACTCGCTGGCCACCTCAGCAGTGCAGCTGAGGACTGACTGAGCTCCCATCTCCCAGGATGGGAATTACCCCCACAGATACAGAGCCATGTAGCTGTGCACTCTGTGGCAGGGGAGAGAGAGACAGTTCATTCTGTCAGCTGGAATACTGGCCTGGTACTCAGACATCCTTGGGTCTAGTGACTTTGGGCAAGTGGCCACACCAGGCCTCAGTTTTCACATCTGTAACAAAAGGTTGGGGATAATGACAGTGACCTCCCTTAGAGCACTGTGAGATCTAATGATGACAAGCACTTAGATGGAAATTAAGTGTTTTAGAAAACGTTATGGTTGTTACCAGGCTCTTGATTCATGTGTCAGAGAGTTCACAGCCATCCGCGAGTGCTTTAGACTTGTGACCCAATTCTATTGGGTCTGCCCATACCTTTTATAACTAAGGGTGAAAGGTGTGCATCCAGTTTCCCTTCCCTGCTCCGGAAGTTAAGCAATCATGCTGTTCTCTACCCCAGAGATGCCTGCAGTTTCACGGCACTGCACCTATAGGAACTGGGCGGTGCTATGGGATTTTTCAGGCTGGAATGCCCTAGCTATGGTAAGAGATTGCCATCCTAACAACACACACACGGGTCAGTGAGAGATGTTACAAAGGAGCCGTGGTTTGGTGTGCTCATAGGCTACAAGGCAGAAGACTGAGTCCCCATGTTATCTAAGCACATATTTAAATCTATTCCTATTCAGCAAAGCATTTTGAACATGTGCTTAAGCCCATTGGGACTAGACTCAGCCCTAAAAGTCAGGCCTGTGCTTAAGTCTGTGCAGAATCAATGTCTTAGGCTAGGTCTACACTAGACATTAAAATTGATTGTAGCTAAGTCAGTTCCAGTTACAGCAACTGCATAGGTGAAATTGACTTCTCTATCGTTAACTTGGTTGTCCTCACGGAGGGAGGTCAATGAGAGAAACTACCCCCTCAACTTTCCTTACTCCTCATGAGATTGAGGAGTACAGGGGTTGACTGTCGACCCTGATAGTTCGATTTCATGCATCCCTGTTAGGTACGAAATCAAATCATGACTGGGTCGATCTTCTGGATGGTGAAGACATACCCTTAGCGCTGTATCCTTCACCTTTAACAGATATACTGAAATATCATCCAATAAAGCAGGGGTGAGAAAAGTTTGTAACATCAGGCCCCACCTTTTGTCCGTGCAGTTAGCAGGCCCCTCCCCTCAACTTGTTTAATATAATCCAAATCCATGGAAATTTCTGTTATATTCATTTGAAAAACACCATTTCGGCGCATGTAAGAAAATTAGTCTGTAGAATGTAAAAACTTTATTGATCGGTATATTAACGTGACTGCACAGACGTAGCAGTAACATATAGTTCAACATTTTTAACAGGACAGATGAGCCTGAGACCCAGCACAAGGACATCGGTCGTGGGGGGTGTTTCAGAGGTTGCTACTCTGAGCACTGGTTCCACATCTAGACAGGAACGAAGATTGCTTTTTAAAGTAGCTAACTTGGAGAATGTAGTTTCACAAAGGTAAGTGGAAGCAAAACACAGGAGCCCTTCAACAGCCTTCGCAGAAAGTTCAAGATAGTTCAAGATGGTCTGTCTTCATGGGAAACCCAAAAGCTTGCAAGGCTTTTTGCTTTAAATTCCATTTTCAGTGGGGAGTTGATTGATAAATCGATCAACTGTTCTTGCTCGGTAGTCGATAAATGGGCATTACCTACATCTACATCAAAAGGATTCTGAATCCAGTCAAACTCTCCTGTTGGTAATTGCAGAACATCTGGGAGATATCGAGGTCGTGATTTTCAAGATGTTATAACAGCATCAATCTGATTGTGATCAATATCAGAGGCTTCAATGAATTCACTGAGACATTGAAACATTTTGCAAGGTCCTGTTCTGTATTTATGTTTCCAGAGAGCAAGCTTTTTCAAAAATGCTGAAATACTATCACCCATTTTCAAAATATTACTACTTTTTTCCTTGTAGCAATGAAGTTAGGTAACTTATTTTTTTTTTCAGAAATATCACTGAGGTAACACAAAATTAGAAGCCACCTTTAATGCCAAAGTTCTCAGGCAAAACCTGGTTATAATCCAAAAGTTAAAGTTGGAGCTTATCCGTGAGCCCAACGATGCGGTGAAGAATCTTTCCCTGTGATAACCATCCAACTTCTGTATGCAAAAGCAGGTTATCAAATTGCGAGCCCATTTCATTACAGAAAATGGAAAATAATCTGGTTTGTAAGGATGGAGCTTTAATAAAATTCACTTTTTTTATTGCATCCTTCAGAGGTGCATTGGCTTTGGACTCAAGGCTCTTCTCAGCTAGAGTTTCACGATGAATCATGCAATGAGTAAATTTCATGAGGCGCGAGGTTTAGAACTTTCGCCCTGAAACCCCTTTGTATGTCCCATCATTGCAGTGGCACCCTCTGTATACACACTGACACGATTACCCCACAGCAGATCCTTGGCTTTAAAAAATTCATCCACAATATTGAAAGTCTCTTCTCCTGTAGTGTGTCCTTCATGTAGTTTGCAAAACAACATTTCTTCTAGGATTTCACCTCTGTAACAAATATTGGAGGGGTAGCCATGTTAACCTGTATCTGCAAAAGCAACACGAAGTCCTGTGGCATCTTATAGACTAACACAGTGGGGCGCAACCTTTTTTCAACCACAACCCCCATATTTTATTGCATTTATGTCACAACCCCCAAGTTAAGCCCCCTAAGCCCTATCAGCCCCAAACCCACCTCCCACATCCCCAGGCTTAACCCTTATTAGCCCCAAACCCACCCCCACAATCTCCAGATTTAACCTGCCTCAGAGCATGAGCATAGCTCCCCTTCATGGCTGCCACTGCCTCCTCTGCATGGCTGGGGAAGGCTTAGCTGCCCCTCCACCCAGCTGTTCAGCAGGCTTCCACCACTTGCAGGGTGGCCAGCTCCTTGCTCTGTTGTTTTTCTCTGGGGCCCTTTGCCCTGCTAGTTGATTTCTGCAGAGCTCCCTGCTGCAGCTGACTGCTAAGAGGCTCTGGAGGCTGCTACCACTTAAACAAAAACACTAAATTCCCTTTAAGTAGCAGCACTACTCTCTGGAGCTTGATGTGGCTCTTTAAAGAGCCACATGCAGCTCTGGAGTTGTGACCCCCCCAGCAAGACATCCACAACCCCCAAGTGGGGTTGCAACCCATAGGTTGCACACCGCTGGACTCACAGATTGTTTTGGGGCATAAGCTCTTGTGGACAAAGACCACTTTGTCAGATGCATGTCTTCCTTTCCTAACAGTATCTTAACAACTACCATCAGCTGTGCCATGTTAACAATATCAGTATTTTTCATCCAGTTAAATTGCAAACTTAATACTTTGGAGAATTTGCATCAACAGTTGTGTTTCAATGGCCTTAGAAAGATCAATGCTGCACATCTTTTATGTGTCGTGAGACAAAGGTATAGTTTTTATGACCTCAGTATATTTGCTACTGTACATAATGTCATTTATCTTATTTGTAGCGGGAAGTACTAATATCTCACCTGTTATATGACTTCTTTGTCTTTGCAATCAGATGAGCTGCTTTGAAAGATGCTCCCTGAGCCTTTGATGACATGGTGACATGGTTACATGTTTATTCATGACATTTTTGTGTTCAGGATGCCTGGTAATTAAGTGGTGCAGAAGTTTTGTTGGTTTCATAGTGTGAATGGCAAAGTACACAATGAGGTTGTTGCTCATGATTCACCCTTGTCCATGAAAATCCAAGTTTGAGATACTCTTTATATATTTTTATTTTGCTGTTGGAGGACTCTGTTTTTACATTTGTATGTTCTGTTGTTTCAGAATTTTCAATGCTTTCATGTAACTTTGGCATTTTTGGAGGAGGATCATCACTTGACAAAGAAGTAGAAGTTGTAGCATTTTCACCAGCCATTGAAAGCCACTTTTCCATATTCTGGGTAAATTAAAAAAAAACAAACCCATAATGGCTACCTCTACACTAGCTCCTCCCTTTTGAAAGTGGCAGGCAAATGCACTGGGTCAAAATGGAAATAAGGTGCTGATTTGCATAGTCAGCACTTCATTTGCATAATGACAGCCACTTGCATTCTGAAAGTGCTGCTTTCGAAATGCAAAATAGCCATGTAGATAAGGTTCCTTCGAAGGGAAGCCCCACTTTCGAAAGCACCCTTCTTCCTGAAAAAAATTAGAATCCATACAGGAATGAAAGGGGGAAATATACAGTTTAATTTGCTTCGGATGTCTTGTATTTTAGACCGTAAGTTTTTTGGGGGGGTATAGGCTGTCATTTAATATTATACAACCTCTCTACACAGGAGGCTCCAGCTTCATTGATCTTGAGGCACTACTACTAAGTACACTTGATAGAATAATCTAGCATTTGCACATCTCTAATTCACTTTGCAACATGCTGACAACCAGGAGATCCCAACGAAAACTGTAGGAACATGAGATGTGGGGGCCACCCCAGCCTTCAACATTGTGGGAACAATTTCCTGTTAGAGGTGAAATTTTCAAAACCATGCAAGCAACTTAGTGCCACTTTGTGCATGCATCTCTATGCGCCATTTCCAGAAGAAACTGATGAGGCTCAGATTCTCAAGGGTATTTAGGCTCCTGAGTCCTCTGGACTTCAGGCATCTAAGTTTCACTGAAATTCAGTGGGATGTAGGCTAGTACATGTCAAAAATGGTGCCTACACTCCTTAATCACTTCAGCACTTTTGTAAAGTTTACCCCATGCCAAGAAAGAATTAGGGACTCAGCAATGCCAATTTAGCAGCAATTCAAATAGAAAATGAAATGCTGCCACCCAAAATTGCAATATTGATACCAAGATACTGGAGACTGCAATATTGATACCAAGGCTACACCATATAAGTAATTAATAATGCCAAAGTTGATTAATACCAATAAAGTAATTTATGTACAAATAATGAACAATAAGAACAACCAAACATTGCCACAAGTCAAATCAGCAGTTTAGGCTCTGATCCTACAAATACTTGCATGCAAGGTTTAACTTCACTTCTACCAGCAGCTTCACTGAGTTCAACAGGGCCACTCATCCTGTGCTGTCATCGTGCACCTGTTGGCTTGGCACGCCATAACCCTGGCACTTCACTTGCTGCATCAGTTATGAATGAAAAAAACAAAAACAAATGCTTGAGTCCTGGCACTGCTTTCATTACAAATTAAGCACTGTACTCATCAGAGTTAAGCAAAGCAGCAGAAATGTAGCACTTTAAAACAAAATTATTTATTCAGTGATGAGCTTTCACTGAATAAATCATTTTGTTAGTCTTTAAATTGCTACATTTCTGCTGCTTTGTTGGAGTGTAGACTAACGCAGCTACCTCTCTGTTACTCATCAAAATTAAGTACTCATGTATTTATCAGACCTGGGCTCTTAGGTGCTTAACTTTAAACACAGCCCACTGACTATAACAGCTCCAGGCTGTGGGGTCTATGCTAGGATTGGGACATTTAGATTTTGTTCTGATGAGGTCTGTCAGGTGGCCTTGTTTGCCTTATTTCCCCACTCTAAAGTGGGGGCAAGGATGTAGCCCTCCTTCGTCAAACACCTTTGCTTGATTGACAAGTAGGGCTGGATAACAGCTACAATCGTTATTGTTCCTTCCCATATGCCTATTGCTAAGCACTGTGCAAATCTGTGTATCATTAACAACAAGAAGTCCTGTGGCACCTTATAAACTAACAGACCCACTTTGTCAGAGGCGTGCAGTGGGTCTTTGCCCCCCCACGAAAGCTTGTGCTCCAAAATATTTATTAGCCTATGAGGTGCCACAGGACTTGCTGTTTTTGGAGACACGGACTAACACAGTTACCCCATCAAAACAAAAAGCAGTCAAGTAGCACTTTAAAGACTAGCAAAATAGTTTATTAGGTGAGCTTTCGTGGGACAGACCCACTTCTTCAGACCATAGCCAGACCAGAACAGGCTCAATACTTAAGGCACAGAGAACCAAAAACAGTAAGCAAGAAGGACAAATCAGAAAAAGATAATCAACGTGAGCAAATCAGAGAGTGGAGGGGTGGGGGGGGAAGGTCAAGAATTAGATTGAGGGGCTCGTCTGCATACTTGGCTCAATCTAATTCTTGACCTTCCCCCTCACCCCTCCACTCTCTGATTTGCTCACCTTGATTATCTTTTTCTGATTTGTCCTCCTTGCTTAGTGTTTTTGGTTCTCTGTGCCTTAAATATTGAGCCTGCTATGGTCTGAAGAAGTGGGTCTGTCCCACGAAAGCTCACCTAATAAACTATTTTGCTAGTCTTTAAAGTGCTACTTGACTGCTTTTTGTTTTGATAGTGGATAGACTAGCACGGCTTCCTCTCTGTTACAGTTACCCCTCTGATACTTTGCAGCTGTTAGTCTGTTATCTCCAAAAACAACAAGAAGTCCTGTGGCACCTTACAGACTAACATTTTGGAACATAAACCTTCCTGGCCAAAGACCTGCTTTATCAGATGCATCTAACGAAGTGGGGTTTTGCCCATGAAAGCTTGTGCTCCAAAATGTGTTAGTCTATAAGGTGCCACGGGACTTTTTGTTGTTGCAGTATTAGGCATTAGCTCCTGAAAATGCTGCCACCGAAAACAAAGTGCGTGGTTAACGAAAAGCAAACCCCAGCGTTGCCCCGGTCAACAAGGGAACCCTGTTCCACGTCCCAGTGACTAAGTCCCTCTAAAAAACTGCGGGGAGCCCCACAGTGAACATTGCAAAGTGTGCGGTAGGCAAAGAAATACAATATTTTTTAAAAAGTGCAATGTTGAAATTAGCCCCAAGTCGCCCAGTTTTTTTTTTTCCCCCTTCGGCTACAACTCCACGGAGCTCCCGCAAAGCCCAGGGAAGAGGGGACGCATCTAGGCTGCTTTCATGTCACATGCAGTTTGTCTCCCTGGTGCACCGAAACGCCTCCAGCCTCCCCGCCTGCGCCACTTTCTGATCAGGCAATGAAGTAGCCAACCCTAGCAAGACCATAGGTTTCTGTGAGTGTCTGGGGTCCTACTACACCCCAGGCAAATCCCTCATGTGGGTGGAAGGTATCCTCGTCAGCGTGCGGGAAGGAGACCCTGGGCTTGGGGGCGTGGTTAATTTTTGGGGCGGCTACCCGATCTCTGTGGTGCAGGTGTGTGGAGGCCCCTCAGGCGGCGCGGCGGGCAGCTCCGGAGCTGGGGCCTGCTGCTGTGTGGAGGCTGCGGCGGCGGGTCCCGGCTGGGGTAGGAGCCGCGTCCCTTGCCGGCAGGTGAGTGACAGGCCTGGCTCCGCGGCGAGGGCAGGGGCGTCTCGGCTCTTCCCGCTCGGGACCCCCTCCCCGCTCTTCCCGCACCCGAGCCCCCCCCCCCCGCGCGGTCCCCCCTGAGGGGTCTTCTCCGCCCTTTCCCCTCTTCCCCGCCGGGGACTGCTCACACCCAGCCCTCCCTGGTTCCCCCTAACAGCCAGGCCCCCACGGGGTCCCCTCCTCACAGCCAGCTCCCCCGCCCCCTTCCCCTCATCCCTCTACGGGGCCTCTCCCCACCCCCGTTACCCCAGCCCGTTCTGCGGGGCCTCTGCTGCCCTACCTTTTCCAGCCCCCCCCCCCATTTCTTGGTTCCTTCCCCCAACGCCCCCTGCTACAGGCTCCTTTCGCCGCTTCTCGCCAAAGTCACCCCCACTTTTGCGGGTCTCCTTCTCCCAAGGCCTGTTTGGGTTCCCTTCCCCCCCCTTTGCCCAACTCCCCCCCCCCCCCCACATGCATCCCTTTCCCTTTGGCCTTCTAGTTTCCCCATGTCCCCTTTCCAGACTCTTCTCACCTTCTGCCCACACCCCCTGGCGTTCTCCTGTTCTTCAGCAGCCTGCTGTGCCCCGCACTGTGTCCCCCGCATCCCCCTTTCCAGCCCGCACCAGCTGTCCTCACTGGGGTCCCTTAGAGCCCCTCCCTATGCTCCTCTGGGGTTTCCCAAGGAACCTCATCATCATCCCCCAGCTGCCAGTCCTTCTAGGTCCTCCATCTTCCCCATGCCAGTGGGGTCACTCCAGTGCCCTCTTTACTCTCTCCCCCTTTGCATCCCTGTCTCTCAAGGACTTCTTATGTGCTCTTCCCCACCCAGGGTGACTGCTGCCTTTGAGGTCCCCATGTCCAACCTCTGTTGTCCTTTCCCCAGCCAGGACATCTTGGGCTTTTCCCCCAGTTTGCTCCTAACAGTCTCCTCCTCCTGCCTTCTCCCATAGGCAAAACTGCTGTTTGCCCCATTGCCAGTGCTGCCAGCCAGGCCCTAATGATTAGCTTCTCCTTGTTTGGATTTCCCCATACGTAGCCTTACCTTGTCCTGTTCCCTGCATTTACTCCCCTTCTTGGGATCTTTGGTTCCTGCCCTGTTCCTTATGGAGTTATGTTTTCCTTCCTCTGTCTAGGTACTCTGTGTGGCATTCAGCTTGTAGTGATTGAATTTCTCTGCCCTGGTGTAATCGCTTCAGTCTTCCAGGGATCTTTATGGTCCTGCTTCATGTGGTTTTATCCCCTCACCACTACTACTTCCCATTCAGTGAATTGGCTTTATGGTGGCCTGGCTGGTATTAAGGCTTTTCTGTCACTTCCTCAGAAAATGCCACTGACAGGAACAGCCCAGGGAAAAAAGAATTCCCTCAACCCAAGGAGTGGTGACAGGAATTGTTCTGGTTTGTCTGTAATTGCCTTCCAGTTGCTTGGAAGGGGAGGCTGTTGTGATTCTCCTGTTGGCATTTCTGCCATTGCTTTGAATAAATTGGTCCATCCTGCAGGCCAAAGAACTAAAAATGAATTAAGAGCTTGTTCTCTGTGTTGTGATATGGTTAGCACTACCTTTTTCTGACGTGATGTGTAGATAGTCTCTTGTTGCAGTAGCCAAATTTCACCTTCTTTTGAAAAGAGAAAACTTAAAGGGTTGGATTGACCCTTCATTATTTCTTACAAAGCTAGGTAGGATGGACTAGGTGTACTGTGAGATGGAAAAAAGAGGTTTTCCAGGGGTCATGGTATTTATTATTCAGACAGCTCTGGATTATTATTGAATGAAGCCAAGCAGCACCCAGTGCTTGTTTGGTCTATTTCAAGTTACAAAGGGAATCTCTCTGTGCTAGAATAGCATTTTTTTTTCCCCTCTCCTCCTTCAAACAGCTGATTTAGGATCATATCTGGGAATCCACTTGAGTCTGCATTGCCGAAGATGAACAGCTCAATCATATTTGTGTGCATGCATTCGACGTGGGAGAAGCTGCCGTGTTGGATACAATTGCATCAGGTATGAAACAGACTGATGTTTCGTAACTCATTGTACTCAAGCAATCATAAGTTCTGTTTTCAGCACTTCATGATTGCCCAGAAATCAATTTATTTGTGTGTGTGTGTGTGTGTGTTTGAGTGAGTGAGCGTGAGAGAGAGAGAGAGAGAGATGGTGATGCTGGTGAAAGATACTGGATTGATTTGATATACAGGAACCAAAGTCCTGAATTTCTGTTTAACAACTACAGTGTGGATAATGGCAATACAAGCATCTCCTATGCTTTGCTTCAGTCCTGATTTCAACATTAACCATTATATAGACTTTTCAGGCCTGACAGTCCTGAATTCCAATCTGTAGGTTTTGCTGCAGTCCTGCATTCCTGACAGTCCTGTATTCCAGTTTGCAGACTTTGCTGCAAATCCATTTGGTGCTGGGTCTTCTGATATGATTATTGTTTTGTAGGAACTGGCTTGAGAACCCCCAACTCATTCTACAGGCCCTCAGATATTAATGTTACAGGCTGAATTTGAATAGCGTAAAGATGTGGAGGGCTGAGTCCCCTGAGCTATCTTGTCTTTCCTGTGATCTGTAAATGCCTGAAAGAACTAGTTAAGGCTTATTAAAATTAGGTGTTCTGCTGGGCAGGTGGTGTTTGAGAGACAGTTTTTAGATTTGCACAGTAGACAAAATGTCAGCAGACCTAACATCACCTGAATGTTACCTTTTCTGTTCATTCCCTCTGCTGTACTGGCATTGGTCACTGTCAGAGGATAGGATTCTAAACTATATGGCCCTTTGGTCTAACCCAGTATGACTGTTTTTATGACCTGTGCCTACAGAATATGCTCTGTAAACTTTATACTCCCATAGGAAATATATAGTGCCCTATCCATTCATTCACCTTCTGATATCTAGACACAAGTAATACTTTGCACTCTCAGAACATCTTCTGTCTGAAGATCTTGAAGTGTTCTATGCATGGTAAAACTTGAAGAAGGTCTAGGTGAAATAATTTGCCTGAAATCGGAGTTAGTCAGTTGCTGATTCGGTTCCCAGGTCCGTGAGTTCTTTCTTCCAGTTCCCCTCAGGTCACTCTGCCCTCCTAAGGATTTTGTTAATGTCCAGGAAAGTGGAGAGGTTTCACTTACTCTGTCAAGCTCGTAAAGCTAACATGATTGTTATTTTGCTCTCTGTGCCAACTGTGGTCCACATTGATGATGATTGACATCAGTGGTTCACATGGGTGCGAGGGATCTACCTGTGTGGATCCAACTGCAGATTAAGGGCCTCAGAGGGCTGCTTCCATTTGGTGGACGTAGAAGACTCCAGCAGTAAGACTGACTTCCCTTCTGGAAATCTGAGTGCGACTTCAGTAGAAACTACAGTCCTGTAATTCTTACATTGCTGCTGAATTTGGCTCTCCATGTTTGGAACAGCTAAAGATGAGCCGCTTGTATAAGAGGCATTATAACAGGGCAGGGGACTGAGAGCTTGTCTGCTGGGTTCTCTTCCCAGTCCTTGCGTTAACTTTCGGCGCGTCACTTCACCTCTGAGTACAAATGTGGATAATTAAGGATATTCTTGTTAAAAAGTAAATGTACATAGGAGCAAGGGCTCTCTTTGTAAGTGACATGACCCAGCTCCAGGGCGTAAACAATCTTCTAACAGTTAGAGGGCTAGGAGGAAACACCCTTGGGGCGAGCTGCCCAATAACTGTCTATTTCAAGGTTTCTTCCTCTAAAACCTGTGGCACTGGTCATTGTTAGAGATATGCTTCTGCTGTAGATAAGGACTGCCAGACCAGTTTATACCACTGTACCTTATGATTTGTCTATATTTAGAAAGCTACAGCAGCATTGCTACAGTGTGAATGCTATCTCTGCTGGTGGGAGAGGTTGAGGTTGGCGTAGGTAATCCGCCTCCCCAAGAGGTGGTATTCTACCCCTGACATTGCACAGTGTCTGCTAGAGTTAGTAGTGACGTTGCTCAGGGCTGTGGATTTTTCTCACACCTGAGCAATTTAGCTGGGTTGACCTAACTTTTACTGTAGTCCACACTTTGATTTATTTCAGTTAAAAAGAGGTTGTGATTAATGTTTGTAAAGCACTTGGAGATGAAAGAGAACTGGAGAAGGGTAAATTATTGTAAGTGCCTTTGAGAGTTGTACACTGAGTTGCTGCTGTAGTTAAATGTGTTTGTGGTGGCTCTCAAACTCTGCCTACTGAGATGATCTGTCAGGTTTATAATTTTGCTTAGTCTGGACTTTTAAGGTCCCATTTCCAAAGCTGCTGATCCCCTGCAGCATTCGGTGATTGCTGTGAGAACAGGAGTAGTGCAGGACCTCTGAAAATCAGAGCATAACACTTCTTAATACGGAAGAAATAATTTAAAAATATATCCTTGGATTATTTTACATTGAGGGGAACAAGGAAAGGATGGTTTTGTGGTACAGACCTGCAGGTCAGAGATGTGGATTCCTTTATAATTTTGGCAAGGTTGCCTTTGTTTCCCCACTCACACATGGGGGTCCTTGCTTGATTATGATGTAGGGAAGCTAGCCAGTCCTCTGAAAAGTGCTACAGAAAGACAAAATGTTGGTAGTTTGCTATTGACAGATTTTTTGGGTGCAGTGTTCTTTGTAAGGAGCTGCTAGTTTTTATCCCTACAGTGATTGAGGAGCCATGGTTTATTAGAAATCATTTTAATGTCTTTGATACCATTTGTCATTGTTCCTTGCTGTATATCCTGAAGAGTAACACCTTGTCCTGGTTGCAAGAGACTCAGAGATTTGTTACTATTTAAGAAAATGCAAAGTGGTCTGAATTAAATACAGCAGAAAATGAAGCCTTGCAACACCGTGAAGAGAACTATGAATTGTGTATAACCTGAACATTTTTATGAGGTCAGGCTGTAGCAGAAACTTCAGCCCCCTTGTCAAACTATTTGAAGCTCTGTCCGGATTGGAGGTCCACATAGTGCATTATTACTGCACACTTGCAAAATCAACCACTGTGCTTGTGCTGAAATGGATTTTTATGAAGTACTTGGTGCTGAGTCTGTAAGTGAGACTGGGCCACAGGTGAATAGTCTCTTCAGCTGATACTATGCCTGGTTCCTACAATAGCACATAAATCCCCCACACAATTATTGATTGAGAAAAGCAGCTATTGAGCGGGTACGCTAGTTTCCCCATTCTAAATCCCTGAGCAGGTATGGTAGAGTTTTGGTGTGTTGCTTTGATGTATGCATGTGGTAACCCTATTGATTTATTGAGAAGAGCTGGGTTAATTTTACATGGTGTCCACAAAGCTATTGTTTCCTTTGACCTTGATGTGGCGTACCACAAAGGCTCAGGAGGACACATGGACTGAGATTCCTGTACTGAGGAATCCCTGACTACCCACTGGCCATCCACCTGGTATTCTTCCTGTTCTGTGGGTTTTTTAATTTTTACATCATATTCCTTGGAGTGCAGGCTAGTGGTTAGAGCAGGAGATTTGGATTTTGAGTTTTGAGTGCCATCATTGGCTCTATCACTGTCTCTCAAGGGCATATGGATCTTGGCACCACTGCAAACTCAGCTGCATGGTGAATGTTTTTATTGGGTACTTTGAGAAAATCTGCCCCTTTTTTCTGGGGATTTATAGAGGAAGGGTATAAATTTGGGAACTGATACAATGTAGCTAGTTCATAGCCATTATCTTCATTTCAGCTTTTAACCTGTACCTTACAATTGCCTTAGTGTGGGTCACATCCAGGATGGTACCGTGTATTTGTAACACCAGTTGGGATGCAGGTCAGATACAGGCATGGAGAAATGGCTGCCTGGAACCTAGTGTCCAAAGAGCTTTATAAATTAAGCCTATACTTAAGTGCATTGTTGGATCAAGGCCAGAAGCAAGGTCAAGACTCTAATAGCAGCCTCCTCTGCCCAGTCACATTACCGCTGTCTGTATGAAGGCCTTTCCTCTGCATCTTGTTGCCCCCAGAATAGGTTCTGTTCATCTCTCTGCCCCACTGACTTCCCATTTCATAAAAAATCTCAACTGAAAAACCTCTCCTCTTTCTTGTGCCTCTTAAATTTGCTCTCTGTCAGCTATTCATTATTTAAATTTATTCTTAGGCTTGGAAGAGTTAGACTTTTATCAGTAAATGTTGATTGCATCCTACGCACCCAAATGGATGGAAAAATTTATTTCCATTGATTATGACAGAGATTGACAGCTAGGTAAAGCAGGTAAAAATGCTACTTGAGTTTGATATAAAGCTATTTACTTCATATATTTTGATGTATGATATTGTCATTTTGTGTGTTTAACAGTTATTTAACTGACTTTTTGAATCTCAGCATCTACTGTTTGTGAGTAGTTGTCTGACCAACTGTAATTTCCCACAAATGTGAACATCTAAATAAATGAAAGTTGGGGGAAAATGCTTAAAGCCCATTGTTTTATGCCATTTTGAAAGTTTAAATGTATAAAAGTTGAAAAAAAATGCTTAAAAGCACACTGATATTGCTGTTTTGAAATTATGATTAGCTATACACTGAATTCTGCCAAGTGTACATATTTGGAAGAGTGTTTTTGAGTGGACAGGTTGTGTGAAAAAGACATTACAAAAAATCTTTTGTAGAACAGGGGTGCAGTCTTAAGGGCAGAGTCTCTCTTGAGCACGTGTGGCCTTTGAATGGATGAGACACTTATATGTTGTTCAGGTTTAATCCAGTTCAGCCAGGCAATCCATGTGTGTTGATGCTGAGCGAATAAAAGGTTCTCCTATTAAAGGAATTTCATACTAAAAAGAGAGCTGTTCTCAGAGGGGAATAATTTTTTCTGGTCCTCTTTAAAATGCTTATAGTATTCTGCTGCAGCCTCTCTGTGATCCTGAACTAGTCGCTTGCCTTTTGTGCTACAGTTTCCCACTTCTTAAAGGTAAGAATAACATCTTCAGGTGGATTTTCATGGATTAGTATTTTTACAACACTTTGTGGTCCACTGAAGAGTTCAGTGGCAATGCAGAGTTAAAAATGAGGTCTTGATTCAATGTGTATTGAAATTGCTTTATTCCTCACGTCCTGATTAGTGTATTCTGAAAAATATCTGGCATTGGAATGAGATGCAGTAGATCACAAGTGCTGAGCAAAACAAAAAGCAACACTGTGTAATAGAGACCAGATGTCTTATTGACTCTCCATTCAGTATTCCTGTTTGCTTGCCAGCCCTAATGCTACAGCGTTAATAGTCTTTATGTAAGTCAGGCAGGAGTGGGACACTCATTTAAAATGTCACTAGTCTGTTCCTCTGCTCTTAAGAGGCATCATAAAAGACTGCATTTCAGTGGCTTTAATCACGGTATGAAATTCTTTATTAAAGAGGGTGTCTTTTTGTTTCTGTGTTGAATCTCTGACTTCTGTGGAGTTCCACTGGGTTGAAATTGTGAGGTAGGTACCACATGAATTAAGTTCAGACTATATTCTAGATTATATTTCTTCATTGTGTTAGCTAATGGATTTATCCTAATGAACACAGGGATTTAGAATGGGGAAACTCCGATGAGGTCTCAAAGCAGGAAGAAGGTAAAATAGCACCTTGTAATATGTGTAACCAACTGATGTGAACAAAAGAAAAATACAGAGAGGAGGGGGAAGAAGGTAGATAGTGCCTCTAGGTGGAATGTTATAGAGCATTTAGTGAGGGAGATGTTTCTTTGGCTTTCTCTAAGCTCCCCCATTACAGACAAATTGCTGAATAAACCAGCTGGAAAGTGGATGATCTAGGTTGCATAGAGATACAGAAAGAAGTTAGACAAGCTGGCTTTAAACCACAGTTCAAGAATTTATATAAATGCCTCACACTGGTTCCTGTGCTAGCCTCTGTGTTGTATTTGGCACTCTCAGTTCTCTCCTCCACGGAGGGGTTGCAAGTCTCTTGCCATCTTTGTCTCTCTCTACTGATTTATCACCACTATAAGCAGCACCTATGCTCCACGTGGAGTACAAGGGTTCAGTAGTAGTAGTAGACAGGCACTCTTGCTGCATTTTTTTTCTACTTCCCAAGCAGAAATCTTTTGGAGGGATGTGGTGGTGGATAAAGGATTTGGGGAATTCTCTTGGGCTTTGTAGCTGCTGCATCTCAAGATTTTCACTCTGTGGAAGCCCCCATTTGCCTTGATTGGAATCTGGACTGCATGCACGTAACTGTTCTAGAGATGACATGTGGTGCAGTCAGGACCACTGACTGGCAGGGGTGGGAGACGTGGCGGGCAGAGGAGCAGTTGCCCCTAGGTGCAGTGTTTCAAAAGGGCCTGGAACCCTGTGTCTCTTTAAAGTGCCACAGCAGTGCTGCTCCGGCTGTGCGTGACTGGGTGGGGGGCAGTGCTGTGGACCAAGCGGCACCGAGAGTGATTGCCCTTGTCCCAGCCCCTTCTGGGGCACAGAGCCAGGCCTCCCCTCCCACCTTGCCCTTGGGCCCTCAGCAATTCTCAGTGCTGCTGGGTGCAGAGCCCAAGTCATGGAAGCTTTGAAGGGGTTTTACAGCTCAGAATTTCAGTGTGATTGTTTTCTTGTGCCTAATGGTTCTGGAACATGCCAAAGTGTTCTGGGCAGTTTTTTAATAAATTAAAGGCAAAATCTTAAAAATTTATAGTAGGGTCCAGTAAGCATGGATCTTCCTTCTCTCCCCCATTCTTTAAGATCCTTTAACATGGACTGGTTTGGGGAAGGAGGTCCTGCTGATGAGGTGTAGAAATCAGACCATGGAGTTACTACTTTTTCTGCACTGTTGCTCGATGCTGTATTTTACTCCCTTTCAGTTCTTCTGTTGGGTAATGTGTTGTGCAGGTGGTATGGAATAATACCTCTTAATCTGCTGTAGCTAATACTTGCCCTTTGTTTTATTCGAAGTACAGTGCTTCTCCTGTGTGATAAAAGGGCTTCACCTGTTCTGGAGTGCAGAATGCACAAGGCAGCTTTTTGGACATTAGGTGAAATGAGATAAAGTGATTTGCTTATAGTCACACAGAGTTAGGAACTGAGCTCAGATCTCCTGAGTCTCAGTCCAGTGTCCTAACCCCATGCTAGGCTTTCTTCTTTGCTTTCATTATTATGCTTAAGTTTAAAATAAGTATATAGGAAAATAGATTTAGTTTTATTGGCTCCCTGCAGTATTTTTCCTCTGCAACCTAAAAAGAAACCTGTCAAAACCATTTCTCTGCATCGAACAAAGCAGAATCTGGGACTACAAAAGCCCTGTGATTGTATGTTTGTTATATTAGTCAGGGGTGACTGCTTAGCATGGTATAAAAGGCACTTTTGCACTCAGCATGTGCCTTATGATGGAAGGCTGGGCTTTAACAACTGCCACAGCTGACATTTTTACTAGTTCGTGTTTGTCATCCCAGTTGGCTTGATAACATTGTAAGGATTCTCTTTCTCAGATACGTGGTGGAATTGCTTCTCCCAGTTGTAGGCAAACGGCAAAACATACTTGCTTCTGAACCACAGTCATGTAGTACTTCAAAATACAGAGAGAGAGTTTTCCCTTGTCCCTGTATTAATAGTATTGTGTTTTCATTGGGCAAAGCAGAGCTAATTAATTTTCTAGGGTTTTCTGGATGATTAGTATCTAATTACTGCAAACATTTAAAGCATGTGGAGTAAGTACCATAGGAAATGGCACCCATATAAGGGAAAAGTGACTTACAAATACTGTGCCCTTCCTTTCAGAAGGAGTGAAAGATGCAGTTACATCACTTCAAATGGCTAGAAGTTTGATAGGTCCTTGCTAGGTTTAGGTAAAAAATTATTTACCCAGAAGTTAGAACTAAACAGTTCTTCGGGTAGAAGAAGAGAGAACCTTCATTTTACAGAAACAGAGTATAATGAGACTAAGCATCTCTCTGTTGTATTCAGTTCCACTATTTGAAAAGAAACTCCTTGAAATATTTGTGCTTATAAATTCATTTATCCCATCTCATCAGGGCAAGCTGAGGACAATAAGATAGGAATGTAATTAGAAATGTGTTTACTTAAGTGAGAGAGAAGGCGCAGAATGAGGCAGTCCTGGAACAGTACGGGGTCTTCCTTTCACCTGCTTGGTGATTTGCCTTTTTCCTATATGGGTTTATGAGAATCAGTCCCATTCTGGGCACATCCAAATTTTCTTTAACAATCAAATCTTGACCTTGTTCTAAGTTGTAATAGGAAGCTCAATACCAAATTTGGTGGTCCTAGTTCTTACCATTTAGATCTTCTTGAACAAACAGACTCACACTCTCTCAAGTATATAGTAGATTATAATTATTGTTCAGGTTTGTTATTTTTTTCTGGAGTCTGTGCCTTGACTATATCTATACCAAGCAACTGGGCCTTGACAAAACCCTATTCCTTAGAAGTTCAGCTTTGTTTGGAGAGTTACAGTAAAGAATATGCCTTACAAAAACTAATTTACAAGGCTTTATAGTTAATTTTGTTTAAGGATTATCTTCCGAATCTACAAATACCCATTAGCTTTTTTCCTTAAATGTGGGTGGGGGAAAGGAGGAAGAAATCTTTAGGCAGCATGTGGAAGCAAGCATGTGATTGCTTGCGCTCAAGTGATTTATATCATGGGTTAGCAGATAAATGTTGTGTTCACTCTTAGAAATAAATAAACCAAGTAATTAAATTAGCAAGGAAGTCTATTGTCCCAGGCCCTGTGTCCTGCAGTAAAGATTTTGTAGGCTATAAATGCTAAGTTGGGGTCAGATTTGGAATGGATATGCTGAAAATTTGTCAGTGAACTGTTTCCACAGCAAATAATTCTGTTGGGTTTGGGTGTGACTGTGAGAAGGAAGGAAATAGGAGTCCTACTGAAATACTTAGATATTTGAAAAAATTTTGCTCTTGCATGGTGAGGGTGAGCTATCTTCTTGTATGGTGTATGAAAGAAAGTGGTCAGAATTACCATAACAAACTTGTCAGGAATATCAGTTTAACTATGACATTTCCACTGGGTTTCCTTATTTTGGTTGACCCTAGTGTAACACGGATGAACCTGGGCTGTCAGCAGAAGGGATTGAACCTGTAACTATAGGGGCTGAAGCCCTGTGATCTACCACATGAACTAAAGGCCAGTTGGCTCTCATCCAAGGCTGTAGAGCAGAGCCTTCACTCTTCCTAGTATGTGGTCTCAGTGTCTTTGGGGTTAAACTAGGATACACTGTTGCAGGATGGTTGAGAGGATAAAAGTGGGATGTGCTTCCAGCCTTTGGTTTAAATTTTTTTTTAAACATAGTATTAAAAATGAGTGCGAATTGTAGGAGGTGAGATGTAATCCTGACATCTGAATGGGGGGCTTCTAGTTCTGACAAGGTTTGCCCTCTGCAAGTTATGCAGTTTCAATTTCTAAGTGTAATACAAAGATAACACTTTTGTACCTCCCAAGAGTTTCAGACAACTTAATGTTCAAAGTGCTAGGTAAGCTCTAAGTATTAATATCTGTCACAAGGGGAAATTAACATGATAAAAGCTGAGCAGGGAGGGATTTATTACATTCTAGTTAAGAACAAGCACAATGGATACACCCAGTTGGGCCTATAAAGCCATAATCCCATTAATGGGTACATAACCTTGCAAAATTCCTTTAGAGTGAGGTATAAAGAGTTTCCTGGTTATTTTCTTTCACTTTTGCAAATCAAGGCTAGGTAGAAAGGCCAAATTTGATCTTCAAAGATAAGCTACATTGCTTTAAATTGTAGGTGTATTGGATGTTTGCCTGACTGCTGCTGTATTAATGTGTGCAATTCCTATGCAGACAAACTATAGTAAAAAAAAAAACAAGTTCAACTCTAAGTATCTTCTCAGGTACATCCCAGAAAAGGTGTACCATGTGCACCTAGCAAGCTGTGCAGCAAGTTAATAGGCAAATGCTCTCATCCCTTCCCAGAATGATGCCATTGACTTACTGTTCATGTTGCTTTCATTTCAGCTTTGAAGTGTGCAGACGTGCCACTGCTATGGGTGACGCTATTGTAGACACAGCTTTGGATCCATTGTCCAGCCCAGTGCTGCAGGGAAATGGAGGAACTCCTCTCAGTGTCATCAGAGAAGGGGTTGGGGAGTTGATGGTTATCGACCCAGAGGTGGCGAAGAAAGCCTGTGAAGAGGTTCTGGAGAAGGTCAAGCTGATGCATGGGGTCTCCTCTGACGGTCTGGCTAAACCTCATGGTGACAATGAAGTGGAGAGTGCTCCACGGACCAATCCGGAACTAGCCAATGGAGACATTGGAGATGGCTGTGAAATCAAATGTTTGGATGAGCCATCTGGCACACCTTCCAGGATCCAGGAGGAGGACGAGACTGTAGCCAACACAGTGAAAAGTGCCCGAAGGCGGCAGAAGAATAACTCAGCGAAGCAATCCTGGCTGCTCCGGCTCTTTGAATCCAAACTCTTTGATATTTCCATGGCCATTTCATACTTGTATAATTCAAAAGAGCCAGGGGTGCAAGCTTACATTGGAAATAGGTTGTTTTGCTTTAGGAATGAGGATGTGGACTTCTACCTGCCGCAGCTGCTAAACATGTACATCCATATGGATGAAGATGTTGGCGATGCTATCAAACCCTACATTGTGCACCGCTGTCGGCAAAGCATCAACTTTTCCCTCCAGTGTGCCCTGCTACTGGGTGCTTATTCCTCTGACATGCACATTTCCACTCAGCGACACTCCCGTGGGACCAAGCTGCGGAAGCTCATTCTCTCTGATGAGTTGAAGCCAGTTCACAAAAAGAGGGAGCTGCCCTCTTTGACCCCAGCACCTGACATGGGGCTGTCACCTTCCAAAAGGACTCACCAGAGGTCGAAGTCAGATGCCACAGTTAGCATCAGCCTGAGCAGCAATTTGAAACGAACTGCCAGCAATCCCAAAGTCGAGAGTGAGGATGAGGTAATGTTGGAGACTCTTTAAAATGCGACGTCTCTGTGAAAGGTGTATTCACAACAGTGTGTGTGCATTTGGGCCTCATCTCATAACGCTTCCTTTGTCAGAGATTTTTATGTTAACAGGTGCAAATGGTGTATGTGTCATTTATCTCTTTTCACAAGCAAAGTGGGAATATGTGCTGTAGCCATGGCTGGAAAATGCAGAGCCCCTTTGTGCCGGAAATCTACTGTACTAAAAGAAAATACTTTGCCCTTCTCTAGTGCCTCTTATCTGAAAGTCCTAGTGGTACCTTTGCAAAATAGGTAAGCATCATTCCCCTATTTTGTTGATGAAGAAGGTAGGAACGAAAGACTGACTGTATAGTTAAGGTAGCGTGCCGGAATTCAGGGGCCTCTGGGCTTGATTTCCATCGTCTGCATTTCCGGTATAGCCTGCAGCCGGTCATGTAATCATCTTGGTTTTGCTGTCTGTACAAATGGAGACAGCTGTTTTCCTACTCATAGAGTTCTTGGAAAGATAAACTTATTATTTATAAGGTGTTCCATATCAATGCAAATGGGCTCATAAGTAGGCAGGCAGTTAAGTTACATATTGATTTAGTGCAAGAGTTAAGAATAGAAACCATGCCCCTATTTCTCAGCTCTGAGCCCAAGCTGGACTTGGGCCTGTTAAAGGGAAGTCCTCTGTAAACTTTACAGATACATACAGGAATGCTTTATTCCTATCACTTACATCTTCTGTAGATGGTCTCATGACTGTTCATATGAATATGTCTCTGTGATCAGTCTTTTCTCTGATAAATTGGTTAATGTGGTCAGTGCATCTTTAAAATACTCCTGGAGGCTCATCTTTGGTTGCTCTTTCTCTTAAGCCAGGGGTGAGGATCTGGCCCCTGAGGATCGGGGCTCGACACTCCACTGTCTGCCACATCAGGCAAGCTGGGTCTGGATCTGGCCCATAGGCTCTGCCTGGCAGGGGTGGGAAGCTACAGCGCTGCTGCTGCTCCTACTCCCCCTCCCCTGTTTGCGGGGGGACGGCTACTCATGGCTCCCTGGAGAGGCTTTTCTTGTTGCCTCTCCCACACGTTGCACCTGGGAGAGGCAAGAAGAAAAGCCTCTTCAAGGAGCCACGAGCTCCCAGTCCCCAGCCAGGGAAGTGGGCGACGGTGGTGACACATGGAGGTAAGTGCCCCTACCCATCGCCCAGACTCTCCCACCTCCAGCCTGCTCCTGCTCCATCAAGACCCTCAACCTATTCCTGCAGCCTTCTTCCCACCACCAGTCTGCACTTGACCTTCCCTGCTGCTGCCCAAGCCCACTTACACACGTTGCCTCCTTCCCAGACCACCACCCTCAGCCTGTTCCTGCCTTCTCCCTCACATGCATACCCCACCCCTGTTCCTTGGCAGCCCCCTCCCACACACTGAATCCTAAAATCCTCCATTTTTTTTATCTTTCTCTGGGTCCCTAGAAGAGTTAATCCAACCTGGGGGGAAGCCCAGAATCTCAGTCCCTGCTTTTCCATCCCTTTGTGTGTGGTGCCGGAGCCTGAGGGGAGTGAGATGTCTCAGTCAGGGACCACATCAATGAGGGTTTTGTGGGAGGCTTTTTTCGTTCTCACTTTTGTATGTCCCTGATGGATTTTTCTGTGGGTCAATGGCCCCCATTCCAGAAAAGGTTCCCTACCCCCCCACCTTAAGCTTTTGTTTTGAATTGGTGCATTAGTGGCAGGCATGCTGTCAGGTACTCTGGAAGCTCATCCTGGGGGGAGCATTGGTGTGAAATTGCAGCGTTGAGGCAAAGCGCAGAATGGATATTTCAAGCATCTGCTGAACTTTCATTTCCTGTCTCGGTCATCAAGGAAAGAGTTGCAGAGAGACTCAGATCAGAGGGTTGTTAATATCCAGAATTGGTGGAAGTGCATGTGTAGCTGAATGCATCAGTCAAGGGAAGGGAAGGCACCCAATTTCAGCACAGAGTGATTGCCCTTCATAGTCTGAGGGGGATTCTAGTAGGGTATTCAAAAATAACCCTGTGCAAAATAAAACGGCTGTGTGCCAATTAGCATGGACAACTCCACCAGTTCTAGTTCCCGTTCATTGTCAAAAAGGAATATCTGATGCAAATGCCCTTCTTGCTTTTGAGAAGAGACCCCTGGCATTTTTGTTTTACAAACTGCCTTTGTAGCGAGACCTCCTTTTAATTGGTCCTCCATTTCCTCCCAGCCATAAAGCAAAGAGAACCCAAACTGTTAAGCTGGAAGGGTTAGGCTGCGTGTGAAGCAATACCACTTGGCAGTGTCTGGTGTTAATGGAATTTAATGTTGAACAATATTAAACAAGGATTAAATTGAATTGTCCTGGACACATGTATTTCCACGTCCTATTTTTTCAGATCTGAACGATTCTCACAAGCTGGGTGGCTGGCTTTGTAGCACTGGTTATTTTTAAGTGTAGAGAAGTTACGCCTGTTGTTCTGGATTTCATGTAGCCATTGCTACCATATTTGTCTCTCCAGAGTGCTTTGTGTGTGCTAGGTACTGTGTTTATTTCTGATGCTTTCACTTGGGCTGTGTTTCTTACAAAAGGAATCGACCCTCCTTCTGGCAGGCTTTCAGGACAAAAGCATAACGCTGTATTTTTGGTTTTTGAGGGGTTGCAGGGGTGGAAAGGAGAGGGGAAAAAAAGCTGGTATTGTGAGCTTTATTACATTGCTTTCAAATTACCAGGATGTTTTCTCCACATGTCCTTTTGGAAACCAAGATTATGAGGGCAAGTTTTGCTTCCAGTGCTACAGTGTTAGTAGGAGTGAGGGTGGGGAGACACTGTGTTAAAGGGCAGGTCTGTAAGCTGTGCTCAACAAAATGGAGAGAAGCAATGCATAACTTTCTCTGTCTTCACTCAAGCAGTTGAAATACTTGCTTGGGGTAGTGAGTCATCTAACTACAAGGGATGGTTCGGCTGGCAGAGAATTAGCCTTGTTACACCTATCCATTACTCCATAGGTTTAAATCACAACAGGGCTGACTCAACCCTTCACTTTTCCAAGACAGATAAATTTAATTCCATGTAGCTTACTTTGTATGTATGTTTGTCTGTTACTCAGAGGAGACTATGAAAACCAATTTCTTCTTTGCTCTGTCTAGACATTAAAAATATTGTGGTTTCTGTAACAGCAGGGGGTTTAGCTGACATCCTAGGATAATGAGCCCCATCCCTCCTGCTATGTATTCTGTTTTATGAATGCCAGGGGGCTGTGTGATTCTTGTACATATAGAAGTTGTGAAAGCATTTTTGTGAGCCTTCAAGAAAGAGATTCTACAGAACCATGAAGTGTTAATTATGTCAGCTGAACACAGCCTGGGTGCTTAGAGGTGTCTAATTAGAGATTAAAAGTGTCCTGTTTCTCCTAACCCTATAAATTTGCATGTCAAGAGCCAAGGTAAAAGCATCATGTGGGTAGGGTAAGTGAATGTTTCATCGTGTCCTTCACCGTTCACTGTTTTGTAGAAAACAGCTGGCTGGCAGAAAACAGGACACGTGGAGGTGTCCTTAGCTCATACTGGCTGCAGCCACTTGCAAAATGGAAACTGAAGCTTTCATCTATAATTTATGTAAAGCTGCATGGAGAAGAGTTTCTCTTGGGAGTGTTTAAAACACATTTCAGTCCAGAGGCCATGCACACTTTTTAAATTGTGTATGGCTGTGGAGGAGGCCTGAGCTATCCAGACACTTTAAAAACTTTTCCAACTTCAAAATGTTTGAGGTTAAGATCCTCTGTGTGCCGTTTTAAATTCTTAGAAATGATGTCTTGTGTTTTAAAACGGCTAAATTCCCATGAAAACAAACTCTCCTTCAGACTGTTGGATGGTCTTAAGAGGCAGCTTTTGAATGCTGAGTAATTCTCAGTTAATCTGTCTCTGTGCTTGGGACAGGGTCAGTGTGTGGGGGCTCAGGTGTTTCTAAGCTACCCCTTCCACTTCCCCTCCCACATTCTGGGGCCACGCAGAGCCCTGCTATGTTGGGCACAAGTATGTGCTAATTTACAGTGCTTTCTGTGGGTCCTGGGAAGCTGAGAATAGCGATGGCGTAGTGTACTCCAGTTAGAACCTCCTCATGCTAGGTGCGAGATCCCTCTGGAGCCCTTGCAAGGGCTCTCTAGAGATGGTTTCCAACTATTGTACCACTAGATCAGCATAGGATATTAGCATAAATAATTGAGTCCAGAGGCTCTAACTGCCCAAATGAATTGCTGCTGTTCTTAAGGTTCTGTTAAGAGAATTTGACTAGTACTGAGTGCCTCCAAGTGCTGATCCTATGGATGAGCGCTGGAGGCAGCAAAGTCTCCACCAATAGTATGTCACTCTAATTCAGCTCTTGCTGACATCATTTAACTTGGTCATGAACCATAAGAGAAATTGCTTCTGTAGTGTTACAAACTGACCCTGGCTTTGGCTTTACAATCATATCGGACATGTTTGCAATTTGTCAGACAAATGCAGAACAGCAGTGCAGGTGGGGAAGGGTGTGGCATACTAGGTGTTTGGAGAAAAGTTAAATCATTCCATTAACTCTGATCTGAGCTAGGAGAATATTTAAACTGAAAACAATGGTAACTGACTTCAGCTCCACAGAAAAGCTTGTCAGAAGAACAGGTCCTGTGGCTCAAATATTAAAGTTTGAGTCTATAATTATTATTGTCACAGCATCCTTATTTGTGGACTTGAAAATGAGAGAGACGTTCATACTGCTTGTTCACTCAGGTCTCCGTCCATATTGGATTCAGCTAGTCCAGTTGAAAGCAGGTGTTACTGCTTTTTTATTTATGTGGGTTGGATTTTAGTACAATCCAGTCAGTTGCCAAGCAATCTGGTGCTAGCATGTTTCACAAATCTGGCTAGTGTGGGTTACGAATGAGGGCCTGGGGTAAAGAGAGCACTTCCAAAGCTCTGAGGCATAGTTCTACAGCCCAGATGGTAAACAAGTATGTAGGAGTTAGCACTGTAATACTAGAGATAAGAGTTACCTTGATTTTTATGGTGAGTCAATCAGGTGTCTTTACGCCACTGTAATAAATCACCATTTCTGTCTGTCTTGGGATACGACACCTATTCCCATTCCTCCTCTTAAGTGCTTGTTGCCGTTTGCTAATGGCTTCCTTACAGATGAATGCCGTGGCATCTTGTGAGCGTGTCCAGTGGGATAGGGGACCATGAGGGAAAGCAGATGGGTCCTTTTGCTCGTGTGTGTGTACATGTACCCACCACATATCCTGTTAATCAATTGTTAGTCATCAAGAAATTTTGTAACGATTTTTATCCCCTCTGCCTTCATTTTCCCCTCCCTCCCCAAAGATTTTAGAAGATTTGGTTCTTGAAAATATTTGCTTTTATTAAAGTAATCTTTCCACTAACATTGAACAAACATGCAATTAGCTTTGAGGTGCATTCTGAGCTACAAGGTTGGGAATTTTTCTGCACTGACATCACCTCATACATCTTAGGTGTTTTACCAGAGCTGTATCTTCCTTGTGGAAAAGACTTGCTTTCATGTGTTCATTTAAATATACACCCTTGTTTTGCTGTGGGCCAGATTGAGCTCTGGTGTAACAGGTGCAGTGCCTTTTGAAGGCTGTGGCATTATACCAGGGATGAATTTGGCCTTTCATGTGTTGCTACCTGAGACTGCAGCATTTTATTACTACATATAACTCTACCATTAAGATCATCTCATTCCAGTTGTCCTGTCAGGCTGTATAACCTCAGGAGTAATGATGTGCGAGGGGCACTATTTCAAGTACTTGTTTCTTTTAAAATTTTGCCAGGTGGTGTAGATATAACTGAACCTCGTGAAAGATTTTAATGGTATGTTTTATTTTGAGTTTGTTCCTGTTAACCTAGTGCCTGGGCTTTTGTAGCAAAAAGCTGGAAGTTTGAAATGGGTTTCATTTGAAAAGCATTGTCACTTTGAATCTTTCTGCTCAGGGAACAGAGAATTGTTTTTGTCTTCTCTGTTCTTGAAATGTTTTCTTAGTTCTCCCTATCAAGGTATTTCTGAAAATTTCATTACCATGGGGCCTGTAGGTATGCCTGTTCAAATGAGCATGCAATTGTGTCTGTCTGTCTGCGGACACTTGTTACAGTTACTTAACAAACTTAATTTTCCACCTGAAAAACTTGAAACCCGAACACCCAATAACTTACCATAACCTGATTTTTAGAAGCAGCAGACAGTGGACTACTGTCCAGTGCCTGCTCCTTTTCTAGAAATTGGTCTGAAATACCATTGTTGGGAACATTCAATATATGAAATCTGAGAACATCCTGTAACATATCCAGATTCCTACCATCTTCCCAGCAAAGAACCCATATGATACAGTTGCCCTACAGTTTGAGATGGTTCTATTATCTACGTCTTCACAATATGTCTCTCCATTGGAGTTTCCCATTGTGTACTGTACAACAAATTCTGGTTGGCATTCAGTGCACCAGAGATGGATTCTTTACTCCTTTTGCACGAGAGGACTCTTTAGTCCTTTCCCCACACCTTTCCTTTGTCAGGTCATCACCACTGTCCTTCCTGTCACTTGAGTTTGCAACCACAAAGTTACTTTTTTTCTTCTTTTACATCATATCCTGTGTTCATCCCTTTCCCTTTGTCCCCAGTGGATTGGAGTAGTCACAGTCGTAGGACCAGGAAGCAATGTGGTGCACCCTCCACAAACTGCAAACTTACTAACCAGTTCTCGCTGAAAAATGATGATATATTGATGAGCAAATTGTCAGGGTTCTGCAGCATCTATAAATCACCCTTGTAAAATTCTACGTGTTGAGGATAAGTGAGGGAAAAATATCTTGTCATAAAGACTTGGCAAGTAAATTTGTTCCTGGACTGGAAAATGGTCCTGGCAGTTTTGTTAACACCAGAATGCACAGTTGATAGTGGAAAGAAATCTGTTTTCTTTTGCATTTTCAGTTTAACTCGAACACCATTTGGAAACTATCCTTGCTTATTCAGCTGTAGCAATAGTTCTTAGAAATTCCAAGTCACGATTTAATGTTTTTAAGGACATGCCTCCTCTCTCCCCTCTTTCTTAGTGGAAACATCAGGGATAAATGTCTTGCAGAGTTTTGTTTTGTTTTTTTTTTTCTCTCTCTCTCTGTAACCTTTATACAGGGAGAACTGCTTGCTCCATTTCTGGGAGAAGAGCTGATGTGGTGGCAGCTATTGAAGTGAGGTCACCATGCTGGCAGGGTAAAGAGAGCCTGCTGCTTGCTGACTCAGTGAATGTGTTAACTGGGGAGTAAAATTACTTCCCAGGAGAAACTCTGCTTGATCTCAAATAGGGTGGATTTGGGCAATTCTGTTGGTATAACTGATCTGCATAGAATGGCATGGGTAGAGCTGACTCTGGGGGGTGAAAGTTATGACTCTGTCTCTTAGGGGTTGCTCCCTTTTTGTTGCAAACAAAGTATTGTTTGGAAGCAGAAACCAGCATGACTCGCATCAGCTGATTTAATTTCAATGAAATTGTCTTGCAGCTTATTTGGGACTTGCCTATTTTTTGACCCCAGTTAAGGCTTTTTATTTTCCTGGAAGGTTTGAGTTTAAAGCCTGAAATTTCCTCATCAGCTGCTGTCATTCCTGGCATTGTTTTAAATAAAGAAAAGTTTTGTTTTGTTTTTTCTCAGATCCCTACCATAAGCCTAATAGGATTTGCCGTAAAGATGCAGAACATTCTCCTGAGTGCCTTTTAGAATGGGGTTTGTTGCAAAACTAAAAAAAAAACTTCCCTTACAATATGCAGAAGGTGTCAAACTCAATTTCCTCCTTTTCTTCCTTGGAGCTAAAGTGGGCAAATACTTTGTGAAACATTCATCAGCTTCTTAGCTGATGTTCTGCAGATCCAGCCTGCTGGTCTACAGTATTTTGGTATTGAAGACTTGTACAGCTCTTATTGGTTTGGGAGGGCTCATCTTTTGGTGACCTGAACTCGTGCTCAGTGAGAGGGGCTGACAGTGGTGTGCTGCCAAACCTCATCTTCAGCATCTTCTGATATTTCTACTTATCATTTATGTATCACCTTTGTACTTTGCAAACACTGTTTACATGAATCCATACAGCTCCCTCTGAGATAGGTAAGTAAATGGACTCTGTCTTTCAACAACTCTGCCCGTTCTCTTGATTTTGCCAGTTCAGGGTCCCAGCACAGCTCAGCGAATGCTGTCCAGTCTTACGCTTGCAGCATCCAGAGGGATTATAGTTTTGATTTTGCACGTTCTCTTCTCATGTCCCATAATCCTACCCTCTGTAGCCCTCTCCCATTTAAGTCTTCTCTCTAAACTCCTAGTCCTTCCAGTGCACCTCACTTCTAATAAGCTCTGAGAGAAGGACATTTTTTTTTTCCTGTATTTATCTAGTGACAAATATGAAGTGATCCTGGTCCATTTACCCAATGCAATAAACAATCCATATATTATCAGATCACTGAATTGTGATCCTTCAAACTGAGAAGTGTGTGTCGCCCTCCCCTCCCCCTCAAGGGGAGAGTTGTGGATGTAAATCACTAAGAACATATTTACTTCTTCCAGAAATGAGTTCATAGAAGGTCTTTCTGAAACTACAATGCACTGTTTTAAAAAAAAAAAAAAAAAAAAAAAAAAAAAAAAAAAAAGCTTGGATCTTGTCTAGTTACTAAGCAGTATTTTGTCTTCAGTGTCTTGTGACAAAATGAGAGCGCTCTTGTGATGAAGGACAGTGCTTCACTTTGCTAGGCTATACAAAGAAGAGATCTAACTTAAATTCCTATTAGAATCTTTGTCACAGAGAAAACAGCAAAGTAACGTTTTTGTATGGCTCACTCACTTTAATGCCTCTGTCCCTCCTTCTCCCACCCACAAGAATGTAAAGCCAGAGAGCAAAAGCATTCTGATTTTTGATTCTAATTCAGTGAATTAAAATCATCTACTCTTTGTAGAATTCTTTTGACATTAACTAGAGACCTACCCAAGCTCTTTTTATGAACTGGATGGTTCATGGGTCCTCACAGAATCTGCTCATAGTTTACTGTGATGCACATAAGCAGAATCATTATTGGAGCTGGCTCATCTAGTATGATAAATTAATTTTCTAATTAAAATTTTTTAACAATAGGTAAGAATTTAAGTACACTGCCAAGAGGCAGCGTTGAAAACCACAGCTTTTAAATGCCAGCTTCTCTGCAGCTGGTTAGAAGCATTTTTTTCTTGGTATGGCAAATAGCTCAGAGCTTTCAAACTGGTACCACTCCAAACAAAGTGTACAGCAGTGATATTGGTGTCTTAAACAGCATTGGCAATGTTTTAAGTAGTGGTCCTAGAGGGTTGTGTAATTACAGATCTCTCTGCACTTTATATAAAAACTAATCCCCTAGAAGTACTCTAAATCAAAAAACCTGCTTTTTATCTTCCCCACATTACCATCCTAGCATCCATCATCTGGTTACCCTTCCCATTTTGAAACAAAAGCATGTTAGTTTTGCAATGTACCATGAAACGTGGAGCTAGTACAACAGTAATTTATATGAACAGTACAGAAGGGGAGGAAATGGACTTTGATGTTATGATCTAGAAGACAGGCATGGACAGGATAGCTCGGTTCTGTTCTGTTAGTGTCCATGTGACCCTGGGAAGATCACTCAGCTGCTCTGTGCCTCAGTTCCTGATCTGTAAATTGAGGTGCACCTGCAGCGGCTGTATACTTGGTTAGAGCCTCTAGGCACTACCCTCATGCAAATAATAATGATCACATGGATACTTTCTTGAAGAGCATGACCTAATGAGGGAGAAAGTGATGGAAGTACCTGTATGGGTATCGAGATGATTTGGGTTTCTCCCACTAGGTAGTGCACAGTTATAAATCTTGTGGGATCCTTGTGTGAAGGAGTCCATAGAAGAAAAAGTGTCTTTTAAATGCAACCAGGCCAATCTAGCTTTGTATTTTTTATAAAGATCACTTGTTGTTTTTCCACTTTCATGATCAGCTGTGTTCTTTGGTTAGAAAGCTTGCACTGACCATTATTCTTAAATTTTGTGAAGCTCTGTGTGAGCCTCATTCTATAAAGTTATAAGCAGTTCATTAAAAGTAAACCTAGAGTTTGACTTCTGAGTCTATCCTTGCTTCTGAGAAAAATACACGTTCAACACAAACAGGCAAGAAGCATTTGTAATGAATGATCAAAGGCCGCAAGTGTCTATGAATGTTCTGTGGTTTTTATGAGAGAGTCCAGAGAATTTAATGGTCAAGGCTGCTGCGTGTGCTGGTGACAAATGTGAAAAATTTATGAACGTTTCACTGGTGTCACATATCTACCACTGAGTTGCTAGGGAGAGGAGTTGGCTTTTGGCCTGCTTCGCACCATTTTCCCTCTTGTTTTCTAAAGCAATTTTTTGGCAGGCTGACACAGGGCTACCTGAAATTAGGTGGGCAGCATATTAGTGCAAACAAATGGAAACTGACTGATATTGACCTGAAGCACTGAGTAATAATTCCTTAACTGGTCACTGAACCTGGTGATTCATGAAAAGCAGAGAATTCCCCCTACCCCAAATATGCCTGCACTGCTAGAACCAACCTTCCAGGCATGAACAAACAGCTAGGACATCAGATAATGCTATCAGTTCTAGTGTGGGTGCTTATCATCTTGGTCCCCCTTTGTGTCTGGAGGATGCAACCAGGTAGAGATGAGGATGGGATAACTTTTCTGCTAAAGAAGCTGATGAGGTGTAGATGCCTTTTGTGAGCTCGTTTCATCTGCGTGATAAACTAAAGAGTTGAGAGTGAAATCACAGACACACACAATTGCTCCTGGATTACTCCTCTCCATCTCCCAAGGACCCAAGTGACTGGTAGAGGAAGTGCTGCTGGTTATCCTCCAGACATGTTGATTTGGTTTATGTATGTTCAGGCATTTGTTGGGTTTGGGTTACAAAGAGTGCTTAGTCCAGTACCCCATTTTTATTTCCTTCCATCTCCTGTGCAGCAGCCTTCCAGAACTGAAGAAGCAAATTCTGTTTCTTGTTACATGCTGCTGAGAAGGTTAAACTTGAAGGAGGATAGGGAAGGGTGTGGTGCTAAGACATTCTGAGCTTCTCATGGATCGTCTAAAGTTTGTAAGGTCAGCAAAAGCCATATAATGCATTCCTCAGCAGTTTTAATTTTCTGCCCTTCCCTTCCAAATGGGCTAGATGAATTGTATCTGAGCTGCACTGACTAAAGTCTCAGGTTTTTCTCTCATTTCTAATGACACAAGCTGACCTTTCTGTGATCTTTAGCCAGCCAAATGCCCCCAACAGCCTTACTCTGCTATGCCCTTGGTTCATCAGTCTAATCACTTCCTCCTTAACTTTCCATTTGCTTGTTAGACATTAACACAACATCCTGATCAATCTTTGCCATGTGTGATACCATCAAGTGGTTATCTGTCTGGCTCCTAGATAATTAGCACTACAGGAATCCTGTACTGCTGTCATTTCTGTAATTATCATTCTGTCCTGTCTTAGGGTTTTCAGCTTTCATGCTTGTTTGGAGAGCAGAACCAGATCTTACTGGTGGCCTTGTATACCTGTTTGCTAACCTTCTCCCCCTCCATCTGGAGGGGATGATAAATCTGTTAGTTGGGCATTTGCTGGCAGTCCTGTGGTTTATGTAGTCTGCTTGTCAAGCCTGCAACTCATGGTCATATGTTCAGTGAAGGACAATAGCTTAATTAATAAAATGGAAACTGAGACTTTGAGGAACTTGACTGTCACTGTGCAGTAGCTGTTCTTTCCTGAATTAGCATTGACGCATGTTTCTGTAAGATGTTGCAAACGCCTCTTGCATCAGTAGATAAGTCAAATGAGAATACAGTCCAGGCGTCCTCTGACTTTGCTCTGTTCTGTACCGGGCTCAGGATTCCTCATTTCAGGGTTCTGCATCATGGCATGGCTTGTAAGAGCAGTGATTGAAGTCAGTGAATGGTATGACCTTTTGTAATCCTGATTTCTGGCCAAGAAATAAGGTTCATTTGTGGATTACCATCACTCCCTTTTTATTACCCCACCTTTGTTGGCTCTTACTAACTTCCTGCTCATGAAGTATACTGTGCCTTACCAAACCAGTCGTATAACACTAGTGACTCCATGCCTTCTTTTTTTCTAGTTGCTCCCCTGTTTGGAAGAAAGCCCATTCTATTATGTCAAGCAAACCTGTTCTTCTCATTCAAGCCCTTCCTTTGTCTCTCTTTGGCAACTTTTCTATATTTAACTCAGGTGTTGAACCTCTTTTGGATTGAGGACCACTGACCCACAGAAAAATCAGTTGGGGGCCACACAAAAATCAGAAGGAAAAAAAACCCTAACCCCCCAAACCCTCACTAATGTGGCCCCTGACTGAGGCACCTCTTCCCTCATGCTCTAGCACCACAGGCAGAAGGGTGGAGAAGGGGGTACTGATATTCAAGGCTTCCCTCAGGCCAGATTAACTCTTCGGGGGCCTGGGGTGGGACCAAAAATGGTGAGGGAGGGTTCGGAGCTCAGTGTGTGGGAGGTGGCTTTTGGGGAGTAGGTGGGGGGGGTCTGTGTGGGAGAGAGGGTGCAAGAGCAGGCTGGGGGTGGGTATTTGGCATCAGGATGGAAGAGAGGGTGCTGGAACAGGCTGAGGGTGGGGGTCTGGAAGGGAAGGGGATGCAGGACCAGGGACAGTCAGGGTTGTGGGGGAGTGGGCTGTGTCAGCGTCCCTTACCTCTACACAGCAGCAGGGGGCAGAAAAACATCTTCATGGAGCTTTTTCTCCCCCAGTTGCCAAGTGAAGCTGCCCCCCACCCAGCTGCTCTGATTGGCTGGCTAGACCCACTTCAGATCTGGAAAGCCTTGCTGTTCAATGAGTTAGATCAGAATCTGCAGGAATGTAGCTGTTAGAATCAATGTGCTTAGTTTAGTCTGAGCTGGAAGAAGGATTTTCTGGGTTTCTATCCCTAACAACCAAGACAATTGATTTCCCTTTCTTCGTACGCAATCTTAGCCATCCCTTGTTTCAGTCTTACTGGTTGTGTTTCCCTTCTGAGTTAGGAGGTGTTTACATGGGAAAGTTATACTTGTATAGGAAATTCAGGTGTCAGTTTAAACAGATACTGCTATAACTTAATCCAGAATGAGTGGCTTTTTTTAGGAGTCATTACACCTAAAAAACAAGATTAACAGGTTTATTAGGGCATATGCTTTTGTGGCTGCAGCTCATTTTGTCAGGTGCATGAAATGAAAGTGTCATTTGGCAGGGATTTATACATACATACAGAGATGAGTGTTACATCAGTGCTAACGGGGCTATGTATGTATGTCGATGTATGTATAAATCCCAGCAAATGACAGTTTCACTTCATGCATCTGCCAAAGTGAGGGGGAGACCACAAAAACTTATGCCCTAATAACCTTGTAAAGTGCCTCAGGACTCTTCCTTGTTTTTGCTGAAACAGACTAACATGGCTGCCTCTCTGAACCTTTGTTTTGTCTTCCTCAGATTTTAGTTTGTGCCTTACCATAAACCAAAAGCAAGCCACTCTCATTCTGGAATAAGAGCTATAGCATTTTAAATATACCAGTATAATGAAGTTGAGTGGTAAAACTTGCCTGTGTAGATGAGCAGGAAGTTATCTCTGTCCACCAAAAGGAAGCTACTGGGATTTGTTAGACTAGCTCTGAATGCTAGATAATGACTGTGTGTGAGAGAGAGAGAGAGATTGCCCAGAGTGTCAGTATGTTTCTTTACCCTGCTGAAATGGGAGTAGACACAGAAGAGAGCTGGGCTTGGAACTGAGAAAATTCACATGCTGTTTGCAATTGCCCAATTAACAGATTTTTTTTCAAATTGATTGAAGGTAAACTTTTAATGTAACAGCTTGCATAAATATACTGCTTAAGTTATGTTAACGTGTTTTTGGGCTTTAAAAAGCCAGCTGTGGGATATACCCAAGCAACACCAATTTGACATCAGTGGGAGTTGTGTGGTTAAATCCTACTTAAAGGTTGAGCTTTCCAAAGCTGTCTTTAAAACAGCTTTGAAACATGCTCATTTTAAAGGGTTTTCAATGAGATCTAAATGTCTAGTCCTAGAATGCAGTGTGAGACTGTCAAAAGGAGGATTTCTTTTATTTTTTTATCATATTTCAGTGCACCTCAAAAACAGTGGGCCTGGTGCTTATTTACTCTAAAGCTCCTTTGCAGTGCCATAGTAGTGTTAAAGTGGCTTTAGGGTGGAAGGGCATCAGGCTCATTGTTTTTAATAATGTAACATTTTTCAAAAGTTACTTAGGCCAGGTCTACACTAGGAGGTAAAATTGATTTTAGATATGCAAATCCAGCCATGAGAATTGTGTAGCTGGAGTTGGCTTATCTGCAATAGATTTTTTGCTGCCGTCCATGCTGTGGGAGGTCGATGGGAGAAGCTCTTCCGTGAACTTCCTTACTCCTCACGGCTTCCATGAGTACTGGGGCTGACAGTGGCTCCATGACAGTTCAATTTAGCACGTCCCTAGTAGGCGTGGTAAATCAAACCCTGGAAGATAGACTGTCATCACATGGGTCTTCTCATGAGTGTAGACATACCCTTTGGCACTCTGAAAGTCAGTGGGACTTATTCATAGAGAACTATAGTTACTAAAAACTTGTAGATTGCACTGTAACTTTCATTCATCAAGCCAGCAAATGGTTTGGCTTCTAACCCATGTTATGCAGTCCCAGCTGCTGTTGGCATGAGACAGGAGAGGCTGGATGGGAATTGAATTTGGGTCTCTGGAATCCTGGCCTGCTTTTTCTTTCTTCTGTGAAACTCCGCTATTCACCCTTTGAGCTGATCTATAGTTAGTATGTGCGCTCAGTTTGTTTGATGTAAAACTGTGCCTTTGATTTTAATTTTAGCACATTTTTACCTTTAAGAAGAAAAATTCCAAGCATCTCATCCACTGACTCAACCAGATTATAATTTTCATCTTCTTGTTGACTCATCGAGAATCTGTCTCAACCTGGGTCATGGTTGCTGGAGCTGGCCCATTGTATGACTAGAAGGAGTCCACTGTTAAACTCGTTAACAAAGGTTATCACTGTAATGTGGAAGAAACACACTGTATGGCTATAGCCAGTGAACAGTCAGCTATTCATACACCAGCCTGCTTAATGCAGCAGAAGTATCTCATTATACAGAAGAAGTCATTGTGCAGTTCACTCACTACTGGCTTTCAAATTGGTAATTTATTTAAGTTGTGGGTAACAAATGTTAGGTCTGCCTTACTGCAAAGGAAATATGGATCTAATCCCATGAGGCATGGGGCATGTCAGTTCCCTCCACAGCCTTGCTTTAAAGGTGGAGATCCCATTTTTCTGCTCCAAAGAAGGAACATGATAGAATGGCATTCCTGAAAGTGAAGTATTTTGTCCTCCCCCCCCCCCCTTTTTTTTTTTTTTTTTTTTTGAATTCACAGTCTAACAGTTCCTGGTTTTCTGATTATAAATGGTTAATTGGAGAGATTTTTCAGGAGCAGGCAAGATATCTTGCTTTGCATTGCTGGATGCTGGGCAGTCTAAAGCACTTTTGTTTTCACATGAAACACTGTTTAAACTCTTGTTTGCAGTGGGATTTTCTTTAATGTGAGAACCTATTAATTTGTGTACTGGCAATTCCAGTCTGATTTTTCTAATGTAAGTTTTAATTGCATTATTTTTGAAATTGCCCTTTTTAAAAGAGACACAACATTGTTTCAGTGAAATTCCTCAGTCCTGCATTCCAGATCTCGAAAGGTGAAATATACCCTTCTGCAGAGAGCCAGTGCAAGCCTAAAAGCACCACTCTTGTCCTATTCAGGACCTATATACTGGAGAGATTTCATCCCAAATATACTGGGTATTTGTGAGAGGGTAAATTCTTGTTGGATGAATGTGTTAGTGATGCTAAAAAATCAGAAATGATTTGGCTCTGTGCAGCACAGTTGCTAGTTTGCAGTAGTTTGGTATTATTTTACGCAAAGAGCAGATTTAAATAAGTCACCAACAGCTAGTTCTTCTGTTGAACACTTAGCAAAGCAAATAACACAGAGGCAGGCCCGCTGATAGGGTGCAACAAGCAGGGCAGTTCCACCAGAGCCTGGAGTTCCTCTGCATGTTTCTGAGGGCGTGGAGTGGACAGCACTGCAGTCCAGGCTGTCATAAGAACAGTCATACTGGATCAGACCAAAGGTCCATCTAGCCCAGTATCCTATCTTGTGACAGCAGCCAATATCAGATGCCCTGATGGGGTGAGCAGCTATTCCTATATCCCCTTTCCCTAGGGGTCTATGGTGACTGTCAGCCCTGCTGTACAGAGGCATATCCTCCTGTGCTTATGTTAATTTCAGACACCATGGACAGTCAGGCTAGCAGCAGGCTGTGGTGTCAGGCATTAGGATGGCTTTTATAAAAGTAGTAATGTGTGATACAAAGAAGGATCTACTATTACACTATTTGGCTGGTGAGGTAAAAGGGATGGTGGCATTTCTGACATCAGATTTCTGAAATGATGAATGTTTTCTGTACTGGTATCTGAATTGGTATGGGGAAAAAAGCCCTACTCTACTTTATGAGACGGACTGCAGCTTTTGGACATCATTGCACAACAGTGCAAGATGAGAACCTTTTCTTTAACCTCTCTCAGCTGTGATAATCCCCACTGCCCACAAAGCCTAGCTGCACTGTGTTGGTACTGTTGCCATCTTTCTAATCACTGAAAACTAGATCCCCTCCCACTCACTTCTCCCTGCCTCATGCCTGGCCCCTAGATTCCCCCCCTCAACTTCTCTGCTCTGGGGCTGGGAGGGGAGCTGCTTCCTGCTGCAGTGGCTGCTCACTGAGATGCAGGCAAGAAGTGGCTCCAGTTCAGTAGGGGCTGATGTGGCTTGATGAGCTGGCACGACCCCTCCCTGTGCGCCCTTACCCTCAGTAACTAGACTTTTTATTGTCTAGCACTTGGCAACCCCATGAAATGGGTAACAGTCCGTTTGAGAGATCAGGCTTCTTGCTTGTTAATCTGAAAAGACAGCAAACAAATGCCATGTTAGGGTTGAGGAACAAGGACAGATTCTAGCTAAAGGCCTTATGGTGCAGAAATTAGCTGTGTAAGAAGCTAGTGAAACTGTGTGCGTACAAGTAGAATGTGTAATACAGCCTCTCTAGTATGTTTTGAAAGTCTCCAGTGATGCACAGCAGGGATTAGCCCAGCGCAGTGTTTCAAGGCAGGTTGACACATACTGTTGCAGTGGTTGATTAGGTCTGACTTTATGCTCATTTTAGATAGATTGGAGCAATTTTGTGTAATCCTTTTAAATTTGATTTAAACTTGACTTATGTAACTTGTAGCTTGTAAGTAAATTTACTAGTGCATGCTAAATAGAGATAAAGGCTTTTCCCAGATGCAAGCGTGTCCATTCTGTTTCAACAACATAAGATTTTTGAGCTGCTTTGTTTAGACCAGAGCAGTTTTTGGTATGCAGTCTCAAACCTTACTTGTTAATTATCGTGAGTTCTGCATTGAGAAACGGAATGGTACCTCGCTTTTATTTTTTTCTCTACTTTAGGTGGTCAGGAAACTGGCGGTAGAAGTACTGAGCCAAAAATAATTGTTGGGAGATACAAAACTGTTGTAAAACCTGCCTGGAATTGCCAAAAAAAAAAGGGGGGTGGGGGGCAAGAAAAGAGGAAATGTATAGAGGGATTTTCTGTGCAGAGTTTTCCTACATTGGTGTTGAGGGATTCTGTAGCAAATGTAGTTCACCTGGTTTAATAGTTTCTTGACAACTTTTAAAATTTGCATTTGAGAGTTCAGGGCTGGTGTAATGTCTCACATTGACAGCACTGGAGACTGAAGTCTAATTACAGAGCAGGCACAGCATTGATAGCAGTGTCAGGCTCTCTTCTAGGAACAGGAGGGCCGATTCTGAGAAGGGGAAGAGTTCATTATGCACATTCTGTTTCATTCTTGATCTCACTAGGTGTGTCATGCCTGCGAATTGAACCAGGGCCAAAGCCCAGGTGTTATCCCTAACTCCCTTCCACCTGCACGGAAACACCCTTATGTGGGTTTCAAGATACTTTTTGGGTGCTAGTAGACACAGGTGAGGGGAGAGGCTTGAGCTCAGGTTTCCTGGCAGCCTGGACAGGTAATCTATCTGCTTTGCAGTGAGAACACCCAGGTACTGTTAGTCCTCTAATCTACACAGTTCCACCTTAGTTATGCTTTTTTGTCTGTCTTCTCCTTTCCTATGCACTTCATTTTTACCCCCACATTTGTCTGCTTAATTTCTGCTGCATTTGAACAGAGATGCTACCCAAGAAATCTATGCTGCCAGTTTGCCAGGAATTGGCCCCAGCATTCTGGTAAGCTGTGGTGAGGTGTTGCCGAAAGTGGCTAATTTAATGTATGTCTGAAGCTGGGTCTACACTTGCCCCCAACTTTGAAGGGGCATGTTATTCAAGACAATGGGAGATTACTAATGCTGCATATTCACTGCAGTACTTCATTAGGCTAATTCTTCCCCGTGGCCGCTTTCAAGTGTCAGACTTCGAAGTGCCGGCATGCATGTAGCCTGGCCACTTCAAAGTGCCTGTGCTACTTCGAAGTGCCTTTACTCTCCAAAATTTTGGGGAGTAAAGGCACTTCTGTGTCTGTGGCTACACGCATGCCGGCAGTTTGAAGTTTGACACTTCAGAGTTGCTGTGGGGGAGAATTAGCATATTCATCGCAGCACTTCATTAGTAATCTTCCGTCACCTTGATTAACATGCCCCCTTCGAAGTTGGGAGCAAGTGTAGACAAGCCCTAAGAATCATGAAATATCCTGCTAGAAATCTGTCCTAGCCCATGGGCTACTACCATACCATTGTGGATGCAGCCCCACAGCTCTGGCATGGTAGGGATGTTCCCATCTTGCAGATCAGAAGAAGTGGGTCTGTCCCACGAAAGCTCATCACCTAATAAATCATTTTGTTAGTCTTTAAAGTGCTCCATGACTGCTCTTTTGTTTTGATAGAATACAGACTAATGTGACTATCTCTCTGTCACTGATACTTACCCAGTTCTCCTTGCACGTTTTGCTACAAAACAATGATCTGTTTAAATGATTTCTGCCTCCCAATAGATTTGTTCATTTAACTTCATCCTGCAGCAAAGTTGTTGGGCTGAATGTGGATGTCAAAATTAATTTATAATCCACAAACACGGTTCCAACTCCTCTGTGGCAGTGATGAGCAAACTTTTTATGTTGGGCCCTGCTTTCTGTCCCTGCAATTAGCAGTGCCTTCCCCCCAGTCTGTCTAATGTAATCCAAACTGACCGGAAATATCAGTTATGTTCATCTGGGGGCGGGGGGGGAAAGCTCTTTGTCAAACCTTTATTAATTGGTGGATATAAATGTGACTATACATGCCTAAAAACAGTATCGTATTTCAGCATTTTTAATGATGGATGAACCTGAGAACCAGCAGCTGATGGTGCTGCATCCCCCTTAGAAAATGTCATGCTCCTCCCCACCCCCAACTTTGCTTGCCCCTGCTCTGTGCAATCTAAGACACAGGAAACTGACCACTGAAAGGAAAGTCTTACTCAGATAGAGATCTTCAATAGTTTGCACTAGGAAAACACAGCCTTGTGAAGTTAAGTTCTGCCCATGATTGTGCACAAGTTTGTGTGAAAATCCCTTGTTAATAGTGTAGCCCTTGACCATTCCCCAAACACACCATGGGGAGGAGAATTGTTTACCTATTTTGCACTTTGTTTTCCGAATTTGAAAAAAATAGTTGTTTCCTGATGAGTCTTCCAAGACTGTTTCTTGAAATACCTGCACCTTGCCCCTCCTTCTCCCCCCTCCCCATCAGTAGGGTGTTTCGTTTAATGTGCTCATGAGGAAGTTATTAATTTAAATATGATTATTTCTCACAGTCAGATTAAGCCTTGTGGAATTAGCATATCCCTGTAATTAACATGCTAAAACCAGGGCTGTTTGATTTCATAATTCATTTCCCAAAGAGAAACAGTTACATACCAGTCCAAGGATATGAGGCTCCATTATTATCTTTTTTTATGAAAATTGCAGATTGAAGGATTTTAAATGAGGCACTACAGAAATACTTGTTTTGTTTTGAACTGTATTTTATTCAAGAAATGAGAATATTGCTGCTTTTGAGTCAGATAAAAAAAAGGGAGAGTTTTGCTGACACAACCATTTATTATTTACTTGGATTTATACTCTCAGAGGGGTCTTAAACAAAACTTCAGGCACCTCTGCCACAAATTACAAACTTAAAATGGGTTGAACTCCACTAACAAACAGAACTTCCCTTCTCTGTACAAATGTACACCCCTGCTCTGCAACAGTCCATGCAAATGACTACTTGCAGTGTATGCACTGAAGCCTAACAGACCTAGGTTTGTTTCAAACTGGGGACTGTGGAGCTCAGCCCTAAGCTGTGGGGCCTTCATGGAATGTGCTCTTCCACCATGCCCCTGCTTTTTTAAATCAAGGGGGTGTCAGCTATATTCATGGCAACTTTCGCAGGCTGGCATGAGGAATGAGCTTGTCTCTCAATGAGAAAGATCTCAGGCCATTTGTGTATTTGTAAGCCAAAGCAGACACCTTAAACTCACCTGGGAAACCATGAGGCAGACAGTGTAGCTCATGAAGTGGTGGTGTCATGCAAACTTGCTGAGATGCTTGCTTATAAACTTTCTGCGCTGTCTTTTAAGTTTCTTGATTGAGTTTTGGTGTCACTTCATTACAGCATATGTAAATCACTTTTACTGAAATTGAAGTAGAGGAGATGTTGTCTGGGTTTTGGCCTTACGAGGGCCCATTCCAGGAGAACAAGAGCTGCACTGTGTGTGTATGAAATGGAGCCAGTTGCAGCTGCTTCCATCTCAAGTTCAGAGACATGGTTTTGATGCGCTGCGTATCTTAGCTAGCTTTTTAATGAGCTGCTATTGCCTCCGTCTGAGACGGATGGCAAGTGTCTGGATTTTGGTCAAGTCTAGGGCAGTCTTTCCAGTGAATTGGGTAAGCTCTCGAGTGCCATGATGTTTTACCTAGTTGGATTCCAAGAATGAAATTGCGTTGGGATAAAAATTACTAGAAGTTCTGTTCAGCTACCAGAATGGCATGGTGATCGGTCACAGTCACCTTTTGAACACCTTTACTCTACAAGAATTTGTAATCTAGGCTGTATTTCAGAGGCAGGCAAAAAACAGCCTGTGGGCTGGATACGGCCCCTTCAAACCTTTGCATCCACCCAACCATGATACTCTGGCTGCTGGTCTCAACCCAGTGGGACACTTGGGCAGGCCCCTTTCCTGCTGCAGCCCCACACACCTCTCAAAGCAGCCAGCTGCTGCGGCCAAGTGTCTCTTTACCATGCACCCCATGGGAAGGAGGACTTTGTGCACTGCCCCCACCCTCAGTACAATCCTCATAGCTCCCATTGGCGTGAAACTGAACAATGGTAGCTGCCTGAGCTGTGCTTGCAGCACAGGCAGCATGTGAAGGGCCCCTTACCACAGTGACACATTGCACAGAGATGCACAGGGCCCCTGCCGCCAGACACTTTGAGTGGCATGTGACAGTATAGCAGGCTGGGATCCTGCCTGAGAATCTTGGCCAGATACGTCTATAATGGTAAGCACTTCCTGGTCAGATCTCGTACTGGGCACTCCATCGCTGCCTCCTCCCTGATTCCCTGCCCCAGGCCACAACCCAAACCCTCTAGACACCCTCCTGCATGCCTGCACTTGGTCACAACTTCTTCCCAGACTCTGCATCCCCTTCTGTGGCCTTCCACAGGTCAGAATCCTCTCTTGTACCCATACCCCTTCCTGGACCCCAACCCAGGTCACACAGCCCGTCCTTCACCCAAACTTCCTCGCAGACCCCACACCCTGTCTTGCATCACAGTCCCCTATTGTGAGCTCCCTTCTGCACTCAACTTCCATCCCAGACCCTGCTCCTCCATTAGAGTATAGCCCTTTACCACTTACCAAAGTCTTGGAGTGGCTCCTGCTGTATTTGGATTGAACTCTGGGTTGGAATATTTGCTGTTCATTTACATAGAATCTTTCTGAGGTGGAGTGCCAAAATTTGACCTTTTGACCTCTTTCTAAGGTCTGAGTGCCGGTGATACCTTTTAGTCGCTAATAGTCCTACTTACAACAGCTCCATTAATAATAAATAAAGATGCAGAGCTTTACAGTTGATGGGGTGGTTAAAAGGAAGTGGTCTTTTGTTAATCCTCAGGCAGCATGGCTTCGAGCAAACTCCCAGCTGCATGGAAGAGGAGGGGCGGGGCTCAGCTCGTGCCAATGAAAATCAGCTTGTGTGCCACTCTTAGCACCCATACTGGGGGTTGCTGACCCCTGGTTTATATTAACACTTCTTTTCTGTACTCTGGCTTGTGCCTCCTGTTTTTCACTTTATCCCAAAGTTGTGGGGACCATAAAACCAGTAGAGACACTGGAAATGTAAACTACAAGGTTATGTACAAATTGTGTTATGAATATAAGGAATCAAACGAAACATGTTAAATTCAGGTCTTTCAGCTACTGAGGAATGATGTACAATGTAAACTAAAATAACCATTACAGCGGCTGCACAAAATTCGGCTTTGTCTGCTCCAGAGAAATCTGATTACTAGTTTGTGGCCCTGCTTGTATATCTACAAGGAAGGTTTCCTGATAGTCTAATAAACTTCCTTTGTCAGTATAGTTGTCTTCTAATTATAATTCTGCCTCACCAACTTGATTGAGCAAATGAGTTAATTGTTGGGGTTTTTTTAGCCTTGTTCTAGATAAAATTACCATGAGGATAATTTTCTAGTGAAAAGGCTGTCCAAATTAAAGTACTCAATGGAAAACTATAGATGGCTGCAGCAGAGGAGGAAAGGTTTTGTAGATTCAGTTGTGAATGGTTTTGAGCAGGGACAATCTTTGTTTTGCATGTAACCCCTAGCATGGTAGGACTAAAATATTTGGTTTGAGTATTTCTAGGCACTACTGTGTTTTGAAATTATGCCAATTGATTTGGACTCTGTAGCAGATCATCTGACAGCACTAATATGTTTTGATGAATCTGAGCTGCATTTTTGTCTGATGAGGAAGACTTTTGAAAGATTTTGTCCAGTGAAAATCGTCATCTGATGCTATTTACAAGATTTCAACAGTAACAAACGTAATCTAATCAGATCAAATTTAGACTGTAAGTTCTGTGGTGCTGGGGAACCCTGTCTGTGTAAAAAGCTTCATGGACATATATGGCATTATATTAGTAATAAATTTAGACTGAAAGGCATTGCTGGATCACTTAACCTCAATCACTCTGCCATTATCCAATGACCATAGTAAAATAAGACTCTCCATCAGATTTTAAAATTTCTTATTAAAGATTTTTATAAATAAGTGAAGAATAGTCGTATAAAATTGAAGCTAAACTATTGCCTTTTCTCCCCCTTCTTTCTTCTTCTTCTTCTTCTTCTTTTAAAAAAAAAAAAAAAAAAAACTTTCATCCATTTCCCAGGAATTCTCCTCGAGTACGGAAAGTCTTGATAAATCATTCTGTTCCGTAAGTTTGGCCAGTTTTCTTCTAGTGGCTGGGCTGCCTGGCTTCCTTATTTTATAGCAGCATTTCCTCTGAGTCCTGAAATACTAATCTCTGGTCACCTGGCAATGGACCTTTAAACAGCTCTGATATGAAGACACTATGTAGAACACTGCACTGCCTGAGCCTTATTTGAGAAGAGCAAGCCTCTTTCTATGCCAGCATTTTATGCCCAGTGCATGCATTTTATTGGCTGACTCCTCTTGAGCTGGAGCACAGTTCTGCTATCCTGTCTTATGCAGAGGCAAAATAGAGAAATGGATAATATTTTGAACTGAATACTAGGATAACAGGCATCTGGTTTATGCTTTTCCATAGCCTGCAGTGAAATACAAGTTACAGAGCTTTGGGCCGTTTTGCTTGTAAGATTTTTGACTAAAGTAAACAAGCCATGAGAGGTCCTGTGAGTTAAATGCTGTAATTCATCAACACATACCTACCTATGGAGTTATAAACAAGTACATTTTAAAATAAATTAAAATCTTCAATGCAGGTAAATAACCTGGCTGATGCTACTGAATTTTGAATACTCATTCATACCCTTCTGTGTATGCTGTCCCCTCTAGCTGGAGGAAATGCTGTTTTCCCTAATTTTTTTTTACAAGTTGTTTGACATATAGAATTTAATCTGCTTTGTTCACAAAAATCAGTTTTCTGTCTGAAATTACTTTAGATCTAAGCTGGTGGTTTTCCTAGTAAATCTTTTTTTATTATGAAACATTTTTCATTTTTAATCAAGGGCATCTCTCTCTCTCTAATTTGTACTATTTTCATTAATGGTGCACATTCTTTCTTTGGGATTCCTAATTGGCTTCCCATGTGCTGAACATGTAGTCCATGATCAAAAATCACTTATCAAGAGCTGTGGAGTTTCTTTTATGTATAATTATGTGCGGTGTCTTGCATCCTATTTTGTTAGTCAAATAATTTGACTAATGTTGAATTCTTGGTGTGTTAAGAGGTTTTGAAGACATACCTGACTCTGTCTTGCTCCTCTGAGTAGACTTGCAGTCTAGTTTTCTAGGATTGTTTCCAAAGTTGCTGTGTGAGAAATGGCAAAAGGAAGAGGTAAATGAAACCTTACAGTGGGCTCATAGGGTGACTCAATGCTGTTGTCTCACAACCAGATAAAAGCAACACTGAACTGGGTTGACGTTTGATTCACTCAACCAAGCTTAATATATATGCCAAGGATGATAGGGTGCTGCTGTTAAGAGGCAGAGCAATCTAGTGGTTAGAGCCATGGAAACTGGGCGCTACAGGACTCTTAGGTTTTCTTCCTAGTTCTGCCCCTCAGTTGGTGCAGTGTCCTTAGGTCACTACATTTATCTGTTTCTTGCTTTTTTCTGAAAAAGAGGATAATGTCTGCAGAGGATTGTTTGAAGGCTTAATGTTTGCAAAATGCCTTCTCTCTCTCCTTTTTTTAAATATTGCATCCTTATAGTTAGGTTACATTCCTATCACTGATTTCAGTTTTCTAGTTCTCACATCACTGTTTGGAGCTAGTGAGATCCACTTAAGAGTTTAAATGCGTGTTCTGTAATCTGAAAGTCTCAAGATGGTATTGCCTTTCTCCCTCTAGGAGTGAAATCTGTTCTTCAGCCTTCACTAACTGTGGTTATTTGTGTCATGCATGTGTCTGAAAAACCTAGCCAGTCAAACTCTGCAAACATTTGTTGTATTTATAAACCAGGTGCAGTCACCTGTGCCACACTGACTTGCCTAGGTTTTTAGATACATGCACATGCATATGAGGTATGCGGTATTCCCCATAATTTAACATTGCTAACCTTCGAATGTAGTGGTAGTAGCTGCAAGAGTCCAGATGCCCTATATAATATCAGTTCAAGTCTTTGCACCATTTCTCTGTTCCTGTCAAGACCTATGGCCTGCTGCTTATCCTATGCCCGATCTGTAACTACTGTCTAGGGCCAGGTTTCAGTGCATCAGGAGAGATTCTTGAGCAATTTAGTAGTGCAAGTGAAAGAACATAGAAGCTATGATGAGAAACCAGCTATAACCGAGATTCTTCCACGTATAGCTCTGAGACCGCACTTGTGGAGTTGCTCATTTCTGAGCACCAGACAGATGTAAACTGGAGGGAGCTCAGAAAAAAGCCAAAAAATGTGGTGAGGGAGACAGAGGGATTGAACTGAGGAAAGACTTGAGTGTGTTAAATCTGCATAGCCTGGCTAAGTGGCACCATGGCACTCTACAAATATTGAAGGATGCACAAGCCAAAGAGAGAGAGAGGAGGGAAGGGCTTAAAGTGGACCAAATGAGATATGGGTATGATATTGGCAATAATGAAAATGCTTTTCTGATAAGATCTGTTAGACTGCAGAACAGTTCCTCAAGGAAAGTGGGGAGATCCCCAACATTTGGGACACATTAAAACTAAACTGGGCAAAAGCCCCAAGGAAGGGCCAATGTCTGTGCAGGCTGAGAGGCTGGAGTAAATGGTACTTGTGTGAAATTACAGATGAAAATGACATACCACCATCGGGAAGGAGGAACATGCTTAGGAGGGTAGAGTTGTTAGAGGAGGCAGCCCAAGCATTGGTCCCTAAACCACTCATCCTAACTCTTGAGCAGTCCACAGGGCTTGCTCCAGATCAAATCAAAATCCTCTTCCCCATCACTTAGTCTGAGCAAAGCAAATGCCTAGTTCTGACCCCTGCTAGCTAGTGTACTGTGCATCCTTAAGTTTCAGAGAACTGTGTTAGTCTGCAACAACAACGAGGAGTCCTGTGGCATCTTACAGATTAGCAGATTTGTTAGTGCATAAACTGTCGTGGGTTGCAACTTAGTTTGTGAGATGCATGAAGTGTAAGTTTCGGTTGGGCAGGGGTTTATACATGCATGCAAAGATGGGAGTGTTACATCAGTGCTAAAGAGGCTGAATCAATCAGGATGGATATGAACCACTTCCAAGAGTTAATAAGAAGGTGAGAATACCTGAAGGGGAGATTTTTTTTTTTGTGAGTTAGCCATTCCCAGTCTCTATTCAGATCCATTCTGATGGTGTCAGGTAGGGATGTTAACAATTAACTGGTAAGCCTGACCCTAATACAAGAGCTTACTGGTTATGGTTAACTGGGGGTAGGGGCCCCTTGTTAAATGCAGGGGGTTGTTCTAGCCTGTGGGGCCCAGCACAGATGGGAGGGAACTCCAGCCTGGCTGGAGCAGCCCCCATCCACAGTGGTAGTGCTGCAGGCAGAGGTGCTCTAGTTGACTGGAGCAGCTTCCACCCATCCCCCTGTCCATGGTGGACAGGAGGGCCACTTCAGCTCAGCTGTTGCAGGCTCCCCCCTCCATTTAATTATTTAACTGGGATTTTACTTCTCTACAATCGGTTTGCATGTGAATTCCAGCTCAGCAGTTTCTTGCTGAAGTCTGATTTTGAAGGGTTTGGTTTTTGTGCTTTTAGGACATGTCAGTTTATCTGGGCTGTGTTCATAACTGGAGTAAGGCCCACTGTGGTTTATTCAGCACCCTGATTTAAATGTCATGGTTTAACTTGTGTTTTTATAAGGGAGCAGAGGAGTTTGAAAACTCCACTGCTTAACTGTTGTGCAGCAGTAGCAAGTAAGGGCAAATCTACACTAGGGAAGAAAGTTGATTTCAGACATGCAATTCTAACTAATGCAATTAACCATGGCTCAGAAGGCACACAATCCAGACAGGCTTCCAGGAAATATCTATACAGTGTTGTCTGTAGCTGTGTTGAACACAGGCTAGTAGACAAAGTTGGAGAGGTAATACCTTTTATTGGACCAACTTTTTTTTTTGGGGGGTGGGGCTTTCAGGATCACGTGGCGCTCTTTTATTGAGAGCTTAGAACTCCTGAGTTCTTCCTGTTTCTGCCAGTATGTTTGTGCAAGTGAATTACCTTGTCTCACTCTGTATCCCTCTTTCTAAAATAGAGATATCTATAACTTTGTAAAATGCTTTGAGCAGTAGATAAATTTAAGTGCCAAGAGTAGCTCACATGAGGGGCTCTGAAGCTTAATTGGTTAATATCTGGGAAGCACTTTGCCAAGGAGAAACACTGTATGAAAGCTAAGTATTAAACTGCAAATCTGTTTAAAAGCCAGGAGAGCACAAAATGTTCAAGTGATGAGCTGAACTGAGCATTTCAATAAATGTACCATTGCTCTTTTCCTAGTAAATCAAAACTTGGACAGTCCCTTCAAGGGAAGCAGGAAGCACTCTTAACGTGCTGCTATGTTTATGCACCTCATTTCCATTCACTAACGATCCTGTTGGACACTTGTTAATCACTAATGCAGTAACTACGTTTTATTGAATATAGAATCACAGAATCATAGAACACTAGAAGTGGAAGGAACTTCGAGGTCATCAAGTCCGTTCTCCTGCACTCATGGCAAGACCAAGCATCATCTTTTAGATCATCCCTGGCAGATGTTTAACTAACCTGCTCTTAAATATCTCCAATGATGGGGCTTCCACAACCTCCCTAGGCAATTCGTGAAAGTTTCAACATGCATAAATTATGCTTTTTGACCTTCGCATGTTTGCATACTCATCACAGATGAATGATGATTTGGGCCATGTGGCACAACAAACTTTAAAATAGTAGTGATGATAATAGTGAGCAATTACAGCATTTTAGGATTTTGGTTGAACCAGCCCAAAAGATTCTATGGAAAAAGTGGATGTCATGGATGCTGCTGGATCACTAGAATATTTGTTTTGACCAGTTTGCACCTAGCTCTGCAGTGAGCATGTTGTCAGATTGGTGGTCAGGGACAAGAAGAGACTGAGTCACTAGAAGCACAAAGAGTTTTTTGTATAGTGGGCAGTGGAGTCAGGATGCCAGTCGGAAAGGTAGCATACAGACTGTGGATGGGGTTTGTCAAAATAGAGGACTGGATCTTACATGATATGGTTGTGCTGTGTATGCTAAATGGCCTAACATCAGATTGCACAGGGTTTTTAAATATTTATGCTGTGCCTGGTGGTTGGATGCTACGCAAACATTTCCTCCTTTGCCAGGGGCATCCTATGCTTTCCTATGCAGCAGAACATAGTGATGGAAAGCTGCTGTCTTCAGCAGGGTGACTATTGGCTGTTTTATAGTGAGGTGGTACACTTTGAAGCATGAAAACTTTTTGATGTGGACTACGGACAAAAACTAAACTCGTCTGCTCTTACAGAGAATGGAAAAGGACCTTAACGTTAACTAGATGGCGACTTGTCTTTTGTTTATGAACTTCACTTGGTCTTTCATGGTCTAAAAGACGCTCTGTTATTTTTTTCCTTTGCTTTCTCTTCCCATGCTTACATAGCTTTTGCATGTGCATTTCTAGCATGATTGGTGATGGGGGCACTTTACAGCTTTTTATTCTGTGTCTTTAATGGCAAAATTCAACCATAAACTTCTACCATTTCATGTTACAGCTCTGCTGCTCACAATGGGTAGAACCCTTTTTAATCAGCAAAACACATCAGCTGCATCCACAAACGTATTAATGGTTAAAAGCTTTAATCTGCACTTTGAGCTTGAAGTTTAACTGCCTCCCCCTTATAAATTGGTCAGAATTCTGAGAAATATTTCCCAGTTTGACGTAAAAAATACAAAACAAAACCCTGACAAAATAACTGTGTGAGGCTGGTAGAATTAGAGAAGAAGATCTGGGCTCCCTCTAATGGCTTTCTAGAAGTAGAAACTTAACACTGTTGCCAGATCTGAGCTATTGCAAAGATAGATGAAAAAGTGAACAAAAATGTCCATGTTAAGTTAGCACCACTAGGAGGTTGTGAAGCACAGATTTTTATCCCAGTGGAAATGGCCAGTTTCAAGGTGAGTGAAATGTTCTTGAACTCCAGTGAGGCTTTGAGGTTCAATATACAGAAAGTAGAAAATGTTTTTTTCAGTGTCTTGTTTTACACTTGCCCTGTATTTTCACAAGAGTATCACAGAGGCTAGAAGCATCTCTTCTGTGTGAAGTTTATCCCAACGGTTTCAGACTGGTTCCTAATTTTAGACTGTGGATATCTTACATATACAATTGGTGCCTTTATAACTCTCTTCTCCTGCTTCATTAAAACCTTGTAGCCTGTCAGACTTGCCCCAGAGAGAGAATTCATCAAATCCCTGATGGCCATCGGGAAGAGACTGGCCACTTTGCCCACCAAAGAGCAGAAGACTCAGCGTCTTATCTCAGAGCTGTCGTTACTTAACCATAAGCTTCCGGCACGTATCTGGCTTCCCACAGCTGGCTTTGACCATCACGTGGTACGGGTGCCCCACACCCAGGCAGTGGTGCTCAACTCCAAGGACAAGGTAAGAAGCGCTCAGCAAGGAAGGTTAATTGTTTTGAACATTATATGAGCATCACTTCCCCTAAAAGCTGACTTCAGAAGATCCTGTGTTACAAACAAGGATCTGAACAGTTCACCAGTTAACTGGCAAGCCTCACCCTAAATGGATGAGGCCCACTGGTTACAGTTAACCAGTGGGAGGTTGGAGCAGCTACCCTCTCACTGCAGTCAGGGAGTTGGCTTGACCTTGGCTGCCCTGGGAGCACTGTAGGCAGGGCGTGCTCCAGCCCAGGCAGGCTTAAACGTAACATTTAACCAGTTAACTAAATAAAGAGGATTATACATCCTTAGTTGTGAATGTAGTTCACTGCATCTTCTGGATATCAAGCTAAATAAATAATATGAAAACAAAAAGCAGTCAAGTAGCACTTTAAAGACTAGCAAAATAATTTTAGGTGAGCTTTCGTGGGACAGACCCACTTCTTCAGACCATAGCCAGACCAGAACAGACTCGATATTTAAGGCACAGAGAATCAAACACAGTCATCAAGGAGGACAAATCAGAAAAAGATGATCAAGGTGAGCAAATCAGAGAGTGAGGGGGGGGGAGGTCAAGAATTAGATTAAACCAAGTATGCAGATGAGCCCCTATAATGACGCAGAAAATTCCCATCCCGGTTGAAACCACGTGTTAATGTGCCGAATTTGAATATAAAAGACAGCTCGACTGCTTCTCTTTGAAGAACGGTGCGAATTTTTTTTTCAGTAACACGCATACTTTTAAGTCATTAACGGAATGCCCCATTCCATTAAAATGTTGACTAACTGGTTTGTGGATCTGGAGTGTGTTGATGTCTGTTTTGAGCCCATTAACCCTTTGTCTAAGGGAGTGAGAAGTCTGTCCAATAAACAAAGCGTCTGGGCATTGTTGGCACATGGTGGCATATATGATGTTAGTAGAGGAGCATGAGAAAGTGCCCGTGATTCTGTGAGTAACCTGGTTAGGTCCAGTGATGGTATTTCCACAGAAGATACGTGAACAAAGCTGGCAGTGGGCTTTGTTGCAAGGAAAGGTTCCAGGACTGGTATTCCTGGGGTATAGACTGTGGCTGTTTTGTGAGGATCCTCATAAGGTTGGGAGGTTGTCTGTAGGAGAGAACAGGCCTGTCACTTATGGCCTTCTGGAGTGTGGCATCCTGATTAAGGGTAGGTTGTAGATCTTTAATAATTCATTGCAGTGGTCTGAGTTGGGGGCTGTAGGTAATGACCAGTGGTGTTCTGTTCTTGGAGGAGCTGGTCTCTGGGTATTCATCTGGCCCTGTCTTTTTTTTTTTTTTACTTCTCCTGGTGGGTAATTCAGGTTTATGAATATTTGGTAAAGATCTTGTAGTTTTTGGTCTCTGTCAGTTGGATCAAAGCAAATGCGATTGTATCTAAGAGCTTGACTGTAAACAATGAATCTAGTTATTTGTGCAGGATGGAAGCTAGAAGGGTGTTAAGTATAGTGATCAGTAGGTTTTCGGTACAGTGTAGTACTGATCAGGCCGTCCTTGATTAGTACTGTAGTATCCAGGAAATGTATCTCTTGCATGGAGTAATCGAGGCATAAGTTGATGGTGGGATGTGGATGGTTAAAGTCTCTGTGGAATTCTTGTAGAGTCTCTGTACCATGGGTCCAAATCATAGAGATGTCATCAATGTATCTTAAGTAGAGGAGGAGTAATAGGGAACGAGAGCTGGAGTCATTGCTCCAGGTCAGCCATAAATATATTAGCATATTGTGGGGCCATGCGGGTGCCCGAGCTGTCTTCTATATTCAAATTTGGCACATTAACACGTGGTTTGAACCGGGATGGGAATTTTCTGAGTCATTATAGGGGCTCGTCTGCATATTTGGCTTAATCTAATTCTTGACCTTCCTCCCCACACCCCTCCACTCTCTGATTTGCTCATCTTGATCATTTTTTTTCTGATTTGTCCTCCTTGATTACTGTTTTTGGTTCTGTGCGCCTTAAATATTGAGTCTGTTCTGGTCTGGCTACGGTCTGAAGAAGTGGGTCTGTCCCACGAAAGCTCACCTAATAAATTATTTTGCTAGTCTTTAAAGTGCTACTTGACTGCTTTTTTTTTGATTGTATATAGACTATCACGGCTCCCTCTCTGATACTAAATAAATACTTCATCTTCTCTCAACCAAGCATAAATAGGATTCACATAGATGGGTCTGTCGTCCCCATAAAATAGCAGGTAAAGCAGCACATAGGCCTGTTGATTTCCTGCTGTTGTCTGGCCTGCATCATGTAAGAAGGTCAAGGATTTAAGAATGGTAGGTCCATGCAAGGATAGAATCCAGTGTAGGCCTGGGCAAGAGGAAGTTTCCCTAAAGCTTCCTACTGTTTTTATTTGAAAGGTTGCTGGGTTCAAGCCCATCTTAGCAACCTTGAAACCATAGCAAGAGCTCTTCAGAAAAATGGCGAAGTTTAATGTGGGTGGTGGTTCTGTGCTCTCTGATAAGGCCCGGATTTGGGTGATGCTGAGCAGCATAACTCCCTGAGAAATGCAGAGACTCAATATCTGAGAATCCAGCCCAATAATGTTGGAAAACTTGACCAAAGATATTAGGGTAACATTCTTAGCTGGGGTTTATCTGAGCTACTGGCATTGGGGGTGAATAGAGAGTTGCTTTTTTATAGAGCTGGTTCTGCAAGATTTTGTACCAGCTGGCCCCCATCTAGCAAAAGCTCCTCAGCATTTGAGTGTGCCCATTCACTTCAGTGACATTACTCGTGCTGCAAGTTAGGCATGTACAGATGTGCCTTGCTAGGTTGGTGCCAGAATGCTTAGCACCTTGCAGGATTGAGCCCTCCATACAATGCAAAAGGAACTGAGCAGTTTTGGGGTTTTTTTTCTGGTGGCTGTAAGGTAGTTTGGCATTGATGTGAATGCTACTGATGTCTCTTAACATCAGCGCAAAATATGCTCTTTCATATCTACTCAAGGTAATTAGCATCTGACACGAAGTAGTTTTTGTTCTATTTACCTTATTCTCTGCATGTGTTCTTGTGCACAAATTGAAACACTTCTGGCTTCAAGATCCTGTAATATATTATTTTATTAGATCCTCTGATTTTCACACTGAGTACATGTGACTCTAATCTCCTTCCTACCTTAATCTGGAAGGTACCTTTTAAAGATGTGTGTATTGGTTACATGCCTTAGTCACCTACCAGTCATGAAACCACTGAACACTGTAGCAAGAGCAGCAGGATCTAGGACTCAGCCTCAGGAACTCTCAAATGTGGCACTTAGCCTGTGACATACAAATCTTTGTTTTCCTCTGTGTAAAAAGATTTAGATGAACTCCAGGGTATTTGGAAGACAATTATTATTATTAGTCACAGTATAATGGTAGCAAGTAAGAGTCGTAGTCCTTTGCCAGGACCTTACTATGCTTGTCACTGTACAAACACACACACAAATTCAGTAGAGAAGGGACCTGCTAAGGGTCAGATGAGACAGCAGGGCGAGTAAGTTTCGGGGTGCTTTGACTGAAAATCTAGATACCGTCCAGTGTTAAAGGTGAGCTGCAAAGCAAGAGGAAATGAAGGACTCGGGCCCTGGCCAGCATAAGTTATGTCACCTGGTGTCAGTGACGTTTGTTTTTTCCTTCCCTCAGGCTCCCTATTTAATCTATGTTGAAGTACTTGAATGTGAAAATTTTGACACCACTAACGTGCCGGCCCGGATCCCAGAGAACCGCATCCGGAGCACGAGGTCTGTGGAGAACCTGCCAGAATGTGGGATCACCCACGAGCAGAGGGCCAGCAGCTTCACCACTGTTCCTAACTATGACAACGATGATGAAGCCTGGTCTGTGGATGATATTGGGGAACTGCAAGTGGAGGTGAGGCATCCAGTGGGGCTGGAGTCAAACTCCCCGGTCACTAGAAACCCAGTGCAGACAGTGAGTCCCAGCCATAGAACCATGTCCCTGTTGTAAGAGAGGGGGGACACACAGTGCAGTCCTTTTCTCAGAGGGCCTCATTTGGCTCCCATATGGTGACTCCTTGCAGCCAAGGACATCTATATGTGGCTCTTTGTGGGATAGGCTGCCATCACTGAGTGGAACGTACAAGGTTTTACCTCTTTGCTGTGCTCAGTGTGATGCCCCTACAACCTTTGTCTGTAATCTCTTGCTCCCTCCTGTCCTTTACGTCCCACAGAGGGTAGGAGCACCACAACAGCATTCTAGAATTACTTTAGGAACAAGGTGCTTCCCAGCGACAATTGTAGTAGGGACAGAACTGACGTGTGCAAGAAATATTCTCTTGTGAGCAGCCTTTGGTACAACTCAGCACGTCTCGGGCAATGAGTGTAAACAGCAACCTGAAATCTTCATCCGAACATGTTAATGTACTGCGGCTCAGAGACTAACACAGGAAGCCTGCCTGCAGTCATGGATTCACGTCTTGGCAGGAGAGACTCAGTCCTCCTGCCAAGGTAGATAATTAAGTGCTTTACGGTTCGCTCTGTGCCTGGTCTTCTCTTTTGGATGAGACCTTAAAAATTGGGCCTCTCTGCTCTGGACACTTAGTGATCCCATGAGACACTGCTCGTCTAGGCCTTCGATGGAGGGATGCGTGGAAAAGGGAGCAGCTGCCCTTGGGCTTGGTAATTTAAAGGGCCTGGGTCTCCTGGCCAATGCCACAGTGGCAATGACAGCATCCAGAGCCCTGGGCCCTTTAAATTGCTGCCAGAGCCCCACACAGCACTAACCAGGCAGCACTAAGGGACTGGCTGGGGGAGGCCGCCCCTCCACTTCCACCTGCGGCCCTGTTCCTTCTGGGTCCACAGAAGCCTTCCCTTCTGTAGCCTCTTCTGTCCCCGGGGCCCAGTGAAGTCTGTTAGCTGCCCCATCACTTGTGGCCAGGATTTCCTTGTTGGACAGTATGTTAACTGACCACCCTCACCTTAGAAGTGGCCACCTTTCCATGGCTCTGAACTTGGTTAACGAATCTTATGGATTGGCGAGCTTATAAATGTAGCATTTTATCATTTTGCAGAGGAGAATGCTGACTTTCTGGTTTGTAACTTATTTTTGTGTGTCTGTTTCCAGCTTCCAGAAATGCACACCAACAGCTGTGATAATATTTCCCAGTTCTCTGTGGACAGCATCACCAGTCAAGAGAGTAAAGAGCCTGTGTTCATAGCTGCTGGTGATATTAGGTAACAGTGAGCTTGTGAGGTGGGTGGGAGAGCCCCTTGCTGTATCAGGGATTCTTCAGCTCTGCAGAGCTGGAGATGGGCTTCACTGTCTTTACTAAAACCAGTCTTTGTATCAGATGAGGAGTAACAGCACAGGGTATCTCTATTAAATCTCTGGAGAAAAATCCGGTTTGTCAGTATTCATCTTTCCCACTAAACCTGAGCATTCTGTGCCCTGTGTATTGAGGCATGAGAGGGCTGAATACTGGTTAGGTCTAAAGAGATGTTCAGGATGAATTAATTTGAAAACCTTTTCTAAAGAGATGCACACAAGACTTTGATAGTGGGTTCTCTTTTACCAAAGCAAGGGTTAGGCCATGTCTACATTACCCATGAGATCGACCCACTCAGGGTCAAGCTTCCAAGGTTTGATTTCACATGCCTGGTAGGGACATGCAAAATTGATCTATCAGGGTCTCCAGTCAACCCCTGTACTCCTTGCTATTGTGAGGAGTAAGGGAGGTTGGTGGGAGAAACCCTCCTGTCAGCTTTCCTCAGTGAGCACAGCCAGGTAAGTAGATTTCAGATAAGTCGATTCTAGCTATGCAGTTGCCTTAGCTAAAAATGCATACCTGAAATTGACTTTCCTAATGTAGACCAAGCCTCAGTACCAGGGTTGAGTATCTTTGGAAACTAGGGGCAAGACCAAAGTTAAAAGGTAGATTCTTCATCTTGGAGTCAGCTGGCCAATTAGTAGTCATTTGCTGATGTGAGCATCCATTGTTACAGCCAATTTGAGCTCTCAGAAGCTAAAGTGGGTTTAGCCCAGGTCAGTACGTGAATACATGATCTCAGAGGGAACTAACTACAAGAGCTGGAGGTGATGGTTCAGTTGGTGGAGTTCTTCTTTTGAGGCTGTATTGATGCAACTTTGTAGCTCAGTTTAGGAAGATTGAGTGTTGCTGAAAATGGACACACTTGAATGAGACTGAAGACTCTGGTTCTGCTCAGGTGGTCCCACAGACAGAGTGGTGAAAGACCCATTTTCCTAATTTGGAGGCATACATTCATCCCATGGAAAATCACCCTCCACTGTTTCTGTTGGATGCAGTGTTCTTCTTTGTCCCATCTTGTCCTATAGTTTAGGATTGCTTCACTGTTAAACACTTAAGTTCCGCTCCAAAGCAGCAGCTGCATTTTGGTGAGGGGTGAGTGATTCCCTGACTATTCAGGCTCTGTAAGATGCTGTGGGCTGGCGTGTCTATGATGGTATCGAATTGTCACTGAAGCCTCTTCCTTGGGGAAAGCAGACTTACATTTTTAATGACTTTCCTTTATAGACGGCGCCTCTCAGAGCAGCTAGCACACACCCCGACAGCATTCAGGAGAGACCCTGAGGATCCTTCTGCGGTTGCCTTGAAGGAACCATGGCAGGAGAAAGTCAGGTATGAGCAAAGGCAGGCAGGTACATGCAAAAGCTGAATCACCCCCATTCAGGTAACAGGTCCATGCTGAAATCCCAGTTCTCTCTCTGCAGAATAGCTTCCCTTGTGGCTGGCTGCTGGTGCTCACGTGTGCTCTATAAGTAAATGCAAGGCCTCAGCTTTGGACCCTGGCTGCCTTTAGGGAGCAAATACCGTATCAGGTTCAGTTTTCTGAAACAAAAAGTCCTCCATACACAGCATGGTTTAATTTGGGCTCTGTGTTCCAGGGTGCTCTGAGTCCTTGGTGTTAGGCTGATTGTTTTGGAGGGGGTGTGAATGTGGTTGGGAGGGAAAGTGAGTAGATAAAAACCTAATTTCCTTCCAGTGCTGCTTAATTCCTGCTGCTGTACAACGGGCATCTTCTCTGCTTGGTTAAAACTGATCTGTGGCGCTTGGTTAGGGGCCCATTATGACAGTCCTGTACAAATGTAATAAATGACGGTCCCTGTTCCAGGAACTGACAGTCCTGAGGTCCTAAGTCAGCAAAGTACTCGACTATCCCTCTTCAGCACACACTGAAGTGCTTTGCTGAATCGGGGCTTAAAAGGTTGTGCCAAAAGTGATCTAGTCTCTAGCAGTGAAAGAGAAACCTCCCTAGCCTAGAAATCCACCTCTTGGTACTGACTTAGAGCTGTGGTTGTGTTAGCTCCATGGTATCTCTGGAAAGGGCCTGGCAGAAGCTTTCTTTCTGTAACCCTTTGTGATTTTCCCACAGGCGGATCAGGGAGGGCTCCCCTTATGGCCATCTTCCGAACTGGCGCCTCCTCTCTGTGATTGTGAAATGTGGTGATGACCTCAGGCAAGAGTTACTTGCATTCCAGGTCCTTAAACAACTGCAGGTAGGAAAGAGCCAGACACCACTTGCTTGTGCTGGAGGTCTGTAAACACAGCCCATTGATGCGTTTGACACATCTTTCTCTCTCAGTCTATTTGGGAGCAGGAGCGTGTGCCCTTGTGGATCAAGCCATACAAAATCCTCGTCATCTCTGCAGACAGTGGCATGATTGAGCCAGTTGTTAACGCAGTGTCCATCCACCAAGTCAAGAAACAATCCCAGCTCCCGCTGCTGGACTACTTCCTCCAGGAGCATGGCAACTACACTACTGAAGCATTCCTGACCGCCCAGAGGAATTTTGTGCAGAGCTGTGCTGGCTACTGCCTGGTGTGCTACCTGCTACAAGTCAAAGACAGGTGTGCCCCTTGTGGTGGAGTGAAGAGGCCTCAGTCTGAACATGCGCACGCGCGTGCACCATCGTTGTCCACTGGGCCTTGGACCAGCCACTGGGGGGCAGCAGTCATGGAATTGGTGTCTTGAGTGTCTACACTTGCATTCCTCTATTGAAAGAGGCATGCAAATGAAGGAAATTAAAATGCAAATGAGGCATTGGTTTACATATCCGGGGCCTCATTTGCATACTCTTGAAAGTGCTTGTTTTGAAAGAAAAAAGTGTAGATGCAGCCCTTTCGAAAGTAAACCCCCATCTTTGAAAGAACCCTTCTTCCCTTATTTAATGGGAAGAAGGGGTCTTTCGAAGATGGGGTTTACTTTCCAAAGAACCCTGTCTACGCTGCTTTTCTTCTTTTGAAAGAATACACAAATGAGGTGCCAGATATGTAAATCTGTACCTCATTGCATTTTCAGTTTCCCTCATTTGAAAGAGGAATGCAAGCATAGACACAGCCCCTACATATTAAACCCCCCAGAGGGCAGTAAGGCATGAAGAACTTTCCGAAATTGCATCTGTTTTCTCATTCCTTGTCTTCTCCCGATCCCTGTCATATGGAGCTGGGAAGCCAAAGTAGTAGTGACATGGTTCTCACTTGGGGAATCCAAGCAGAAGGGGAAGTGGGTGGCATGTGATCATATGGGAACCTGACATTTGAGTAATGGGAGTTGTTAGTCATGCTGCTCAGAGCGTTTGTTGTTTAATTACAGGTTGTTTTGTAAGCAGTGAACCCCCATGAGTATACCTGTTTAATACATTATTTTTGGTAGTGTTGCACAAGAGGCAGAGAAAATGTACAGCTTTGTGTGTACTTGGTATTAACAGGTGAATGCTGCTGGTTTAAACTAAAGCAAGTGCCTGTTTGCTTTGTTAGTCTGCAAGTAGTTTCTCCCCTTCACTGGGTGAAACCTTTACAGCTCTCCACTGAGTGGGTGTGTGGCTCTTGGGCTTCCAGTGACAGGCACAGCGATGGTGTCTGAAATGCAGGCGCGTTGATAGTTATCTCTCTTGCTCTGTTTTCTCTTCAAGGCACAATGGCAATATATTGCTGGATGCAGATGGACACATCATCCATATAGATTTTGGGTTCATTCTGTCCAGCTCTCCCAGGAATCTTGGCTTCGAGACATCTGCCTTCAAGCTCACCACAGAGTTTGTTGACGTAAGTGAGCAATAGCTAAATTCTGCTGGGGAGGAAGAGAGTCTTGTGGTTTGAGGAATTGGATTGGAGTCGGGGAAACCCACGTTCTGCTCCCAGATTTGGGAGGATGTGCAGTATAGTGGTCAGAGCCAGGGGACTAGGACCCCAGGCTTGTGTTCTCTTCCATGCATGCTTCCTCTGTGATACTGGGCAAATTTCTTTCTCTCTATGCATCAGCTTCTCCAGCTGTAGAAGAGGAATGATCTCTACTTCTTGTGGAGAAACAGAAGAATTGTAATTGATTTCTACCAACTATTCAAATAAATGGCACTATAGCAGAGTCCATTCTTATTCCTTAAAGCAGGGGTGTGCAACACTTTGTAAGGGGGGTGCAGCACGACTGGCCACCCCTGCACCCTCCGCAGCTTCTGCTGCATCACAAGCCCTTTGCCACTGCGTCAGAGGGCTGGTGATGCAGCAGAAGCTGAGTGGGGAAGCTGATCACGCTGAGCCAATCAGAGAGAGGGGACAAGCGTACCTGTGTTGCCTGCCCCATTGCTGAGCTGAGGTGGCTGGTTCCTGGCAACAGGGGCAGGTCTGCGTAGGGGTGTCTTGGTACAGTGCTTTGGCACTGCAGCTGGCCTGGCACCATAGCGCTCCCCCCCGCCCCAGGAGGAGCCATCACTTGCACAGCGCCTGAGCTCCTGGTCAGTGCATGCTCTGACCCACATCCCTTCCTCTGGTCCTCCCACAGGTGGGGGGAGAGACATGGGGCGCCTGCCAAATTGCATGGCTGAAAAGTGAGGCACAGCATAAATACTTTGCTCACCGCTGCCTTAAAGAATTCTGACCCCAAAAAGAGAGCTGATCTAGAAGTGCTAAAACTTACCGTAGAGTTAGAGCCTTCAAATGAAAGTGCTTTTTAAGTAATTCCTGATGTACTTTCCCAGCTGTCTTTCCTGGCAGGGCTGATGTTGAAATTTCCTCTTTAAGAAGGGCTTTTGGCATGTCATTAGCGCCTGTGCTCACTGGCTGATCTGCTCTTCAGGTCATGGGCGGTCTGGATGGGGACATGTTTAACTACTACAAGATGCTGATGCTGCAAGGCCTCATTGCTGCCCGAAAGCACATGGATAAAGTCGTGCAGATTGTGGAGATCATGCAGCAAGGTACAGCCCTGCTTGCCAGCCTGATGGCTTCAAGCCTGCTCTTACGCACAGGAATTTTGTATTTCAGTGCTGTGGAAAGGGAGACAGCTGTGACTAGATGCAGAGTTCACAGAAAGAAAAAAGGTCACTTTGACACCCATGGCCAGAATGTTGCTGCCGGTCTCTGCCCTCCAAATGCTCTTCCTTTTCACTGTGCAGCATTGGGCAAGCAGAAGTGACTGGTGAGGGGGACCCGGGAGCCACCAGTCATGTGATGCCCTTACCCTGGGGGAGGGTAGGGGGCCAGATAGCCCTCAAGGCCATGCCCCTCCATGCCTTTGCTTTGCCCCCACCTCAACTCTCTTCCTACGACTGAGCCAGCCTGCTGGGGGACTAGCAAGGCTTGGGGTCTGGCACCCCGTAGTACTCGCCAGCAGTGGCAGGAGAAGCGAAGCAATATGGCCTCAGCTCACTTAGCTCCTCTGGCTGTGTCACATCCTGTCAGTGAGCGTGGGGACAGTCCCTCTCATCTCTCAAGGAACATGACCAGAGGAGCAGAACAGGCTGCAGCAGGGGGAGGGGGAGATGATGCTTTCTCTGCTGCTGGTGAGTGCGGGAGGGGAGTGGGGCAGGCAACAGACCCCCCACCCACCCACACAGCTCCTGCTGCCCTCTCTGGCTGCTGGTCCTTCTCACTCCTGGCTTTTGGGTGCACATGATCCCTCCCTTATTATGCATCCCCTGTGTGAGCAAGCGTTCTCACCTGGAAAGCAGATGTTAAACATCACATGAAAATCCAGAAGCTCAGAGATTGTCTCTGAAGTCTTCATGCAAGACTGATGTCAGCTGTGGGATGTGTTTGGATTGTAGCGAGCCGAATACAAAAGGTGTCATGGAGAAAGTTCTGAATAATAGTGAGAGCAGGGGATTAGGATTCACATTACCTGGATTCTGTTCTTGGCTGTACCACTCAGGGCTTGTCTATACTTACTGGGAGATCAACCCATTTACGGCCAATCTTCCAGATTTCAAGTTCGTGCATCTGGTAAAGATGCTCGAAATTGATCTCTGGGATCAGCACATGACCCCTGTACTTTTCCTATTGTAGTGAGTAAGGGAGGTCCATGGCAGAAACGCTCCCATCGACCTCCCTCAGTGAGAACGGACCTTACGGTCGACTGCAGATATGTCAATTCTAGCTACGCAATTGCCATTCCTAGAACTGCATATCTGCACTTGACTGTGAGGCCTAGTATAGACTAAGCCTCACTCAGTGTGACTTGGGAAGTCATTCAGGGCTTGATTTTTCAAAAGTGCTGAGCAACACCCAGGAGGCCCACTGACTTCAAGGGGGAGCAACAAACGCTCTGACTTGAATTTCCCAGAAAGTGGAGACCCCTGGTTATCTGAAGGCATTGTGAGGATTAGTGTATAGAGTGTTCTGTAAGCTCCTGGGAGGAAGATAACTAGAAGAGAGTTGTCCTTAGGCTCCTGTGAAAGCATTGCATAGACGTAAGCATTCAGTCAGATGGCTAATGCTGGGAAGCTGTAGCACGATTAATCCTACCTTCTTCTATGTATTTTGTCTAACCTGCTCTTTATCTGGTGTGTGCGAGGTGGGGCTATTGAAGGTTTGGCAGGACTGAGGTTCTCAAGAACAGGCTCCCAGCTTGCTGATTGTGATTTCTTTATTTAAAATATATTTTGCAACGTCACCTGCCATGGGGCCGGGGGGGGGACGACATTGTTTCAGTCATTATGCACCTGAAGCGTGGAGAGAAGCAAGCCAGTAACTGAGTCTGTGTCAGTTTGTCCTCTAGATTGCCAGAGATGTTACGGAGAAAGTCAGCAGAGCCAAGTCCGTACAGTAGCGCAGGTCATCTGTGAGTGTCAGGAATCAGAATAGAATATTCACAGATAAGTTTTCGGTTGTATGAGATCTTAAAGGGCTGGCAGCCCAGTGCTCCCCAGCCAATAGTGTTTGGACTGGGATTCTGAGCTTCCCCCACCCAGTCTTCAAAAGAGCAGTCTGTGCTGGGACCAGGGTGCCGCTGCTGCCTGCCCTCCATCCAGCAGTGCATGTTCAAACCTGCCATGGAGCTTTGCTTTCCCTTGTGGTCTCCAGGCAATGTCCAAGCAAAAGGGTAGGTTAGAGCAATGGGAGGGGGTAAGCGGTGGCTGGGATGGCTGAGTTCTTCGCCTCATAAATGTTCACCTCACTGCAGCAGAATAAAATTTTCTCTGCTTTGTTCTTTTCATTCCCTTCCCCTTACAGGGCCAGGGAAACTATACCCAGCACATGGGACATTGCAAAGTTTCAGCTTTGCAGCTGGGATCCTAGGGCCGGGTCTTCTAATGGTTAGAGCAAAGAGTTCTGGGAATTTGGATTCTGGGTTCTCTTGCCAGCCTGGTCCTGGAAGCAGGGAGAAGGAAATCAGGAATGTTGTAGATACTGTAATTTTATTTCCTTGCTATACCACTGTTAAGGCAGGTTTACGCTTAGGGAGCAAGTTGAGTTAAGATAAGCAATTCTAAATACATGAATTGTGTAGCTGAAGTCGATGTACCTTAAGCTGAATTTCTGCAGCATCCCCACAGCAAGAAGTTGGTGGGAGAAACTGTCCCATCAACTTCCCTTATCCCTGGCAACCCTGCGGATTACCAGGGCTGGTGGGAGAGTGACAAGCAGTCAATTTCTTGCGTCCCTACTAGTCTTGCTGAATCAACCCCTGGAAGATCAACTTCTGGAGCATCAGTGTAGATGAGCCCCATCTACGTAGATTAGAGGAGTGGAAATAACTATCCAATTTTATACCACTCCACAGTGTAAAGGTCCCACCTAGCTATAAGTGAATTGCATCTGTTCCCCTATAAAATACATAGTGGGCAATAACCAGTCTGAATCAATTTAATTCTTCTGCTGGATATTAACATCAGTTGTTTAGTGATCTCCACACAGCCAGTTTTCAGCTCTCCCTGTGACATGTCAACAGGCTTGAAACACGTCACGGATTTAGTGGTTAAGACCAGAAGGGACCAGTGGTTACGTCCGTTTGACCATGCAGTCTGACTGCCTGCAGTCCTCAAACATAATTACCACTGCAGTACATTTAAAAACACCATTTACCTCCATGCACACCCAGTTACTAAGTTACCAAGGCAGTTAGCACCCCTTTCATCAGCTCCAGTTGCACACTGGCCTTCTGTGTGCCTGTCAGGCCACTCAGGCTAGAAGTTGAACCCAGCAGTTTTGTTGGACTATTTCCAAATGACTTATTGTTGGGAATAGAGAAAGGGGAGTAGTTGCCCTGGGATCTGGCCATATAAAAGGGCCCAGGGCTCCAGTCCAGAGTTCTGCATGGCACAGTCTGTACAAAACCCAGGGCTGGCTGGGGGAGGCATGGCATGGTCTGGGCAGTGTAGATGGATGATTGCCTCTTGCCCTGCCCCTTCTGAACAAGGCCCTACCCCTTTTAGGGGTACAGAGGTGACTCCTCTCTTCCCCCCACCCATACCCCTCCCCACACATTGCCCAGGGTCCTGTGAAGTCTGTCACCAGCCCTGGATTCAGCATTTCCTTTGCAGTCCAGGAGTTCTGACTGTCAGATCCTCCAGCACCAAACAAGGGTGCTTACAAGGATTTCAGCAGCTCTTCCTCCCTCCCTTCCACTGCGTTGGGTTCAGGTTTGATGGGGTGAGCTGGGGAGAGCCGTGTTAGGGTCTCACAGTTCAAAGTCTGTGTTCTGCAGTGGGGGAAGGAAATTGGGAATCAGTCATGTTCCTTCACTGGTTGCCTGTTTCAAGCATCCACCTGGGAGGGACTGGCTTTCAACTAAAGGTCAGAGTGAATAGCTACAGCTCTATTGGAACTAGTGGGGCCAGATCCTTAGCAGGTGCATGTCTGCAATTCCATTGGAGTTGATGGAACTACTCTGTTTTACACCAGCTAACCACACAGCCCAATGCTGTGGTTGTGAACACATGTTCTTGTAGCTTCCTAGTGCAGAGAAGACCTCAGAGCTGTGGAGACCAACCAGTTCTGAAGCAGTAGACACTATGGTGGATACTGCTGTAGCAAACTTGCCACGTTATTCTGAACATGTTTATTGTTCAAGCCCACCAGCCGTACTCGAGTGGCCAAATAGCCATATGTGGCTAGTGTCTAGCATGTTGGACACCACAGCCTCAGAGGGATGCTCTGGGCAGGTTTCAGGGTCATTACCAGATGACAGTTGCACAACCAGCCTCCCAAATCAGGCTCCTCCCACTGTGTCAAGTATTCTGTGTAAGATCTTCCTGCAGCTTTGGAATTCGTTGTTAACTCTGTTCCTTACCCCCATTCCTCCACCCCGATGTGCTAGGTTCTCAACTGCCCTGTTTCCATGGCTCCAGTACCATCCGCAACCTGAAGGAGCGTTTCCACATGAACATGACGGAGGAGCAGCTGCAGATGCTCATTGAACAGATGGTGGATGGCAGCATGCGGTCAATCACCACCAAGCTCTATGATGGCTTCCAGTACCTCACCAATGGCATCATGTGATGGCTGCGCCCCTCCCACTGATTTGAGGTTGGCTTTTGCCACAGCCACGGTGCCCAGCTGGAGAACTACCACCTGGGCAAGGGAAAAGGTCTAGCCCCCCTGTGGCGAAGGGAATCAAGCAGTAGCACTTTCCAGATGCCGGGTTTACCAGACTCTCAGACAATAACAAAAACCAGTGTTCAGAGAAGCAAAATCTACATGTAAAATTGACTAAAACAAAAAGGATCATGTGGCAACCGTTGTGATCACGTTTAATGTGACCTCAGGGTTCAGGGGTTGGCAAGACAAAGCCATCAGTGCTCTGTGGACAATAGAGCATCTGCTAGACACCAGAACCATGTGTACATCAGTTCCTCCCATTATTATTTCAGTATTATGCCTGTTGATGTCCTGTGAACTCTTCCATGATCTCATAAACCTGTAGGACCTGGAGTGGAGAGGGCCCAACAGTCTTCTCCCTGGGTCTGATGATAGCCAATATTTTGAGCCTTCTGCTAGCACCACCTGAATGCAGTTGAGGTGAATCCCCATCAGCCCCCCACCCTGCATGTTTCTGTACAGCATTCTCAGCATTAATTGACTCTCCTAATGTTGGTTTGGCTTTTTTCACCCTTTGCACATTTTATTGTAAGTTTAAGTTGCAAGTCAGACAACAAACCTGTCCTTGAGAGCATAGTTCACTAGTCACCACCCATGTAGCATAATCTTCACTTTCTGGAATGTAAGGTTACTACTCCTTCGGTATTTTTGTTTCCTTTTGTCCACATCTGTCATAGGCTGGCCCATTTGTCTGTCTTTGAGCATCTTTCTGATTTAGTTCCTCAAATCTGGGGCTGTTAAACTCCCCCTTTCCCCTCCCCCCCCCAGTAATATCTGCTTCATGGGTTTGTGCCACACTGAATGTCTTCTCCTTGGCTGACGATCCTGATGATGCAATAGTCTGGCCCTGAACTCAACAGAGGGGTTGAACTTTGCTTTGTTTGTAGTCTCTGCACTGGGGTTCAATTTCCGTGGATGGTGAGTTATTACATCTGCCTGTATTGTACCTCTACATGCAACATGTTCCCCTGTCTCCTACCTGCTCAATGTCGTACCTTGCCCTGAGCCAAATTTCTTGGGCCCCCGGGAGTGAGGCAAAGCATGGACTGATGTTGCTAGTTTTCTCCCTAGGGTACCTGAAGGCTGGTCTAGGCGAATCCATCTTACCTTGTTAGCAGGCCTAGCTAGAGTTAGGAAGTGGTGTTTGATTTTAGCTTTTCAGTGAGCAGGACATAGCTAGTGCCTTTTCCACTTTTAAGTAAAAAAGTGATCAAGTTAATTTTTCTTCCCCAGAAACAGGTCAAAAGCAGATGCTAACAAGCACAAAGTTATTGCAAAGAACCAGTAGAATGCAACCATGAAGGCATAAGTCCAGGCTGTTTGGCATATAGATCCAGGCCACAGAAACAGCTCTCTGCTGGCCTGATTTCATTTTTAAAACTTACTTTCCACTACCGTCCAGCGGAGAAGCTCTGTACTTTATAAAGAACAGCGAGGTTTGATTTGTTGAAGCTTCTCTGTTTCTTTGTATTACTGTAACTCTATTTAGACACAAGTCCCCTCTTGTCCTCTTCTGTAAGTGTATCCAGACGTCCGCAGCTGCGGATCAGATGGTTGAATCCCTTGATCCCCGAGTGTGTGTGTCTTGTTACCCCAGTCGTTTTTCTCCTCCATACTTACTTACTCCTGTATGTGGACTCATGTTAATAAGTCTGTTTGAGTGCTACTTTGCCATATTGGTTATTTAGCATTTTTGAACTGTGTCTTAAAATTATGGGATAGAGGTTTCTGGCAGGGCAGGGCAATACTTTGAAGTGTTGCACCTAATTCTGCACAGAAGTTCAAACCACTGTGTACCTTCCAGCAGCCCAATGGATGAGTCACATGCAAGGCCTAATCGTCTCCCACTTGCAAGTAAAACATACAGGTGTAGGCGGATCATGAACGCCTGTCACTCTGTGTGTTCCAAACTGGTTATTCTTCTTACCAGTTTGGGAATGGTTTGGCAAAACTTCAGGTGGGGCTTTTTGCTGTCCAGTGAAGGAATTACAAGAGGTCCAAAACTTCTCCCCCTGCATGCTTCAACTTCCACAGTTCCCTTGAGCCTTTGAAACTGATCCCGTTGTTTGTGTTACAGGGTCTGTTTCATTTCCTGAAACACTGAAACATTGACTTTGTTGATAACAGGGAAGGCTTGGGTAGCAGTGTTCAGATCCTTGCAGGTGGGGACAAAAAAGGACTTAGCACTAGTTTCATTATGGTTTAAAAAAAAAAAAAAAGTTGCTTTTGTCTGTTCAGTTTTTAATTTTTTCACTTTAAGTTCCTGCTAACTGCTGCTGTTGCCCAGCTGTTCCCAGAGCAGCCAGAAATGGCTCTTAGAAGGAGCCATAGATTTTTATGGAACAATCTGAATTTCTGTGGGAAATTACAGCACCAGAGGGGTGGAGCTAGACATCATGATCACTTGGGGGGGGGAGTGGCTTTCTCTAAAATACAGACAAAAAGCAACTATGAATGTTGGAAAAATTAGTAGTACTTGCCACACTTTGTAGCTTACAAGCACATTTGCAGGCTGCAATGTTGAATGGGGTTACACTTCTGCAATCAACCTTCAGTGGCAGTTCTGAGGGTAACAATTGTTTGTAGGCGCAGCCCATGATGTTTGGTCATTTTGGATACTGTTAACTCTAAGCAGAGAAAGGATCATTATAAAACTTTGCAAGTGGCTTGTTTTTTTGTGCGGATCACTGAGATTTAACTGTTGGATCAAATTTAGGCTTCATTTACTCATTTGTATGTAACTTTGCAGCCTGATGAATCATCAAGAAATTGCTTTACTTGCTAACTTGTTTCACCTCCTGCTGTGACTCCGGTTTGGCTGTAAAAAGCCCCAAGAAGACACTTTGAATGACTCCATCTTGCTATTTAGCTTCCCCTTCTGTATTTATACTGACCTGGAAATAAACTGCAAGCAGGTTCCCCTTTAAGTGTAGCAAATGACAGACGAATGCCCAGGGATTTGATGTGCTGAGCCCACAGCAGCAACACTGCTGCAAGTAGCAAATGAGCAGGTTAAATGGTGTACCTGCTACAAGTTACCCAGCCAGTTGTGTGACTCCTTCAGACTCTTGCTACACAATTTTGGATGGGATCGTTTGGAATGTAGTTTTCATTTATCATCATCATCATGGAGAGTACATTTGACAAGGTAAAAGGGGATCGGCTGCGTGATGGCAAGAGAAAAGGGACAAAATTGTGGTACTAATTGGCCAGACTTGTGGCCTCTCCTCTAGCATAAGTGAACACCTTTTCTGAGAGCTGCTGTTGGCTACACAGGCTATGTGAGAACCTTTCAGTGTGTGTGGGGATTTTTTATTTTCCTATTCAGTAAGGATGGGCCAAACTCAGAAATAAAATATACAACCAGAACTTGATTTCTAATAAAATGTCCTCTTTAAAAAAAAAAAAATTTCTGGTACAGAAATTCTCCATTGCATCTCATTAATTGCTGATGCTTTAGTAAAAGCTTCCAGGGGGAAGCTGTCGGGGGGCAATTGTTCTACAACCCTAGGCATGTAGGTAGAGCTTGACTCTAAAAGAGCAGTGAGGGGCAGATCTTGGCTTTCAGGTTAGAGCTAGTTGCTTTACCCTCTTAAATACTAATCATCAGAGGATTGCCAAGTACTGCAGACAGGTAAGTGAGCATTAGCCTCATCTTACAGATTGGGCAACGGAGGCACTCTTTGACTTGATCAAGGTCATATAGTGAGTCAGTAGCAGAGCAGAAAGGATGGGCTTCTGCTTAAGGTGCTTGAGTGAGACTTAGGGAATTGGAAATGTCTAAATAGGGCCCAGTTTACCTGGTAGATCTTCTCCCAGTGGTTACTGGAATCAGACCAGCTAGTGATGGGAATGTGAATTTATTCAAGTTAACAGTCTGCCAGAGCCAGCTTATCCATAGCAGAGTTGGGAGGTGGGCTCTGATCCCCCTTGTGTATTATTAACAGACTGGTTGACTGGGGTCTATCATTAATACCTGTGCCCACCATTGGCAATCATAGGATGAGCCTAGTCCCATTGAGGGAGCTTCTAACAGACATGAGAATGCGCATGTGCCCCTTGAGCTCAGCCATCCTGGGTGGTGATGGAGGAGAAGGAAAGAGCCCTGCTTCCTTTTTGGCTTTCAGGGTGGATTACTGAGCTGTAGATGAGGGTGCAGAATGCTCTTCGGGGTGGGTTCTCCTGAAAGTTCTCCCAGGGTTCCCAGTTCAATGCCTCTGACTCCACCAACCACGTCAGTTGCAGCGTGGCCATTCCAGGGATTGCGTAGGAAGACTGATTTGTTGTGTCACCATGGGTCAGCGGAGAACTGGACAGGAGCCCCCAAATACCTCTCAAGGGACTACCTCAGCCTTTGCTTTCCACAAGAGCATCCCTCCCCCTTGCCTCCTAGAGGAAGAGATTGATTCCAGGGGATGTGACTTCCCTAAGGCTGCTGGGAATTCTGACTCCTATCCTGGGGCTCCCCCTGCTGCTCTGCATTTGACCCAGTGCCTTGGAGAGGATGGGCTCTATTTCCATGTGCCTTGGCAGGCTGGCCCCTAGGCAGAGTGCTGTGAAATGGGATGCAGGGTTTGATTAGACGTGTGAGGCTGCAGCCCTGTTTTTCTTCTGAGATTGGGGTCTCTGGCAGGGGCGCACACAATGATTCATAACTGGCACAAAGTGAAGCTCTCCAGGGAAGGGTGTACGTGGCTTCTGCCTGCTATGTGGAAACCTCATAAGAAAGGGGGAGTATTCTAGAATGCAAGGCAGGGCACTTACCCGTGTCCCAGTTCAGGGCCAGAAGAGATCTGGGGTAGTATGGATGTGCTTCCAGTTGTTGCCGCGGGAGGTGAGGGGTACTGCAGTTCCATTTCTGCCTCAGTTTCCCCAGTGGAGTTTGTGACATTTTTGAAGCACCTTCAAGGGGTCTGGTTTATTTAAGCAAATGACAATCAGCTGTGCTGCAAGTCCTCACCCCCAGCTTCTTGGCAGAGGGGGGAGATCAGGACACTAATCTAAGTTCTCCCTGCTTAAGTCCCTTGGTCCCAGCTCATCCCTAGGAAGGCCCCTAAAGCTGGGATTCTCTGCCGTCAGGCCTCCTGCCCTCACCTGGGGAAGGGGTCCTTCTCTGGACTCAGGCCTGTCCAGAGAGGTCAGATAACTGTAGCTCTTCTCTGGGACCAGGTCTCCCTAGGGCTGTGCTGCTCATAGTCTGCTCAGAAGCTGCTCCTTCCAGCAGTGCTTTTCCTAGGTCCCCTTTTCTGGTGAGCTTGAGAAACTCCACTGCTCAGAGCAACTCTGTGTCCTGGGGCTCCCTGAGGAAATCATAAGGCCAGATGGGCCTTCCTTAACTCATTAACTGCTGCTCAGCCCCTTAGGCATTGGCTACCCCCAAGTGAAGCTAGGTTGGGTCTTTCTCTTAGCAGAACCTGACGTAGGTTGGCTGGTGCTTGACAGTGTCCCCTCTAACTTTTTCCATCCATGGGCAGAATGGATTTTATGTCTACCATTGCATATGGGGATGTGCACCATCAATAGAAAACGTGGCTGACTGGGCGATTGTGGGTCCTCTGCTAATCAGTTGGATGGCAGCTGAGCTGCTCAACAGGGAACACTGGTTGACCCCATAAAAGGTCAGTAGGATATTTTAATCCATAAACTGCATCATTATGGAGACATTTAAGGATTGGGAATAAGACACCTTCTTTCCCCTAATGAAATCAGCATTTCCTGCTCTTGCTAGCTACAGCGTTATTCACCCAGCAGCTGGTACCAGTCAAAAACCCTGAGCTGTCCAAGCTGTTTGCCCTGTTTGGGAGTAAAGTTAGCCCTTCACGTGTGCCACCATTTCTTGCAGTGTTTGGAGCTGCTCCCCTGCTGGATTAGTGTAGATGGGACCGTATCCCAGTTGAGGATCAGTGTCAAATGCCTCTGGTCAGAGCTGGCTTCTGGGAGCTGCTGGAAGCCCCAGCTTGCAGGGGAATTCCAGGCCACAGGAGAGTGGCTTGCATGTGTAATTTCTCTGGCATTGGTGGAAGCTTCTGCTGTTTTGAATGTAGATACTGTGAGAGCTGAGTAGTGACCCCTTCCAAGGGGGGCCTAAATACCCCAAATCAGATGAAGTCCATCTTTTTTTTTTCCTGTTTGCTCTTCTCTTAAACTCTGTATGGTCCTGCACCTTCCTTCTGCTCTGCTTGGCCTCATTCCTTGCATGAAAAGTAGCAAGGCCTCAGTTAGGCATGTGTATGGGCTCTACCTAACTCCCAGGGATTTCAGGGGATTTTAAAGTGAATGTTGATAATCCCTAGCTCTTACCTAGCCCGTCTCATCAGAAGACCTCACAGCACTTTACTAAAGGTCAATAAGAGCATTCCTAGTTTACAGAGAGGGGAAACTGAGGCACAAAGTGATGCAGTGCCTTGCCCAAGGCCACCTAGCAGAGCCAGGGATAGGACCCAGGTCTCTTGAGGCCGCTAGCCATGTACTTGGCTGAATTAGGTTGTCAGGGTCATACCAACAATGTCCACATCACAGCTTCTCCTCTACTGCCAGTAACAATTCTGTAACCTGTGAACAAACGGGCATCTCTCTCCAAGCCTGTTGTTCTCCACTGAGTGCTCAAGTTCTGGCTTCCCTGTCCCGTTTGTGCTCTGGACTGTGGTAGGAATGACTGTGGTTGGTATACCTCGGCCTGGCTCTTCAGGGACAAGGGAATGTGCTACTTGCAGCTGCTACAATGGCATGATCAGGTGCCACTGCCGTGCCGACGGTAGTTAATCCATCTCTTTGGAAGGCATAGGCTAAGGCTGTCTACACTAGGAAAGTAAGTCAACTACAGATATGCATTTCTAGCTATGGCAATTGCGTAGCTAAAATGGACGTACAGTCACACCGCGAGATACGCCCATTTGGGTTACGAGGATTCGACTTTACAAGGAGCTTCATTTAATACCCCGCTTTGGCTTAGGAGGCATTTCTTCGCATTTACGAGGACTGATTTGGATTTCGCATGCCTCAGTGGGATGTGGACACCCTGCAGTGGGAGAGAGGCCGCAGCTCCAGGCAATGGCTGCCTGCAGGTGCTTCTCTCCGCAGCAACCGGCGGCAGTTTCCTGGAGCCCCTCTCCCAGGCACTCTTCAATTTCCATTCCCCTCGCAGCCCTGTCTGCCTCTGGGACAACTCCCCCCACCCCCCACAAGCAGGTAAACAGCCATATTATAGAGTAATTAATGAAGGGAAAATGCCGGGTTAGGTTGTGTTATGATAACTAATGCTAACTATTGAAGTAATTGTGTTCATTTTAATGGGATTTGGTGTTGCTTTAAGCATAAATGGGTGTAAATTTTGGGGTTCAGGAACACAAAATTTTTTCACATTGGAAATTAATGGTAATTATGTTTTCGACTTATGAGAAGTCGCCCTAAGAGGGGTTTTTCAGGAATGAATTACCCTCGTAAAGCAGGGGAAGACTGAATCTGCACTCGGCTAAGTTGGCTGTTCATGCTGGAGAAGGTTGATGAGAGAAACTTCCCCTTGACCTCCCTTATTCCTTGTGTCTCCCAAGGAGTACAGGGTCAAATGGGACCCCTGAGAGATCGGTTTGGTGCGTCTGTACTAGAGGTGTGAAATTGAACCCCGGGTGAGTGACCCTGAGCCAGTCGATCTTCCGGGGTCGTGTAGATCTGCCCTTAGTTTCTGAGGTGCTGCAGGCTGGCTTGTGGTTTTTCTAGCTGTAGTAATGAAAAGGCATTTTACTGAGTGAGACCTAGGGGGAGAGGGGAGTGCCAGGCTCCTGGGGAGGGCACTGAGCTGTCTATTATATATTTATTTGTATATACGTAACATGCTTTAATTAGCTATGTAGTTGGGTGTCTATTATAAAATATAACTAAAAGCTATAAACTATATTTTATAATATCAAAACAAAAGCAGTCCAGTAGCACTTTAAAGACTAGCAAAATAGTTTATTAGGTGATGAGCTTTCGTGGGACGGACCCACTTCTTCAGACCGTAGCCAGACCAGAACAGACTCAATATTTAAGGCACAGAGAACCAAAAACAGTCAGCAAGGAGGACAAATCAAAGTTACACCTTGATTATCTTTCCCTGATTTGTTTTGATAGTGTACAGACCAGCACAGCTTCCCTTCTGTCAATAGTTTGTAATCGATGGGTCTCTGTAGATGGATAAATACCTGGCTCTTTGTACTCTAGCCACAGCTATTTTGACACTCGGGCTGCAAGTGGTTGGCCACCCCTGCCCTGTTGCAGAATGGAGCTGGGTCCCCCGGGACCCTCTCCCGCCTCAGGAGCTCTGGGGCGGCGTGGGTTGCGTGTAGACAGACAGCAGGGGGCGGACGTGGCTCCCTGGTCTCGGCTCTCGTGCCCCCAGCCCGTCCAGGGCTTCCGAGCCCTGCAGCGCTCCGTTCTCCCCGCAGGGGGCAGGAGAGACTCGGGCGGAGCCGCCACCCGCGCGCAGCAGCCGTTCCACGCCACCAGGCGCCGCCTGTGCGCGCTCCTCCTGTCCTGGCCCGTCGCGTCCCCTCCCCCGCGCCGCGCCGCTCACTGCCCGGGAGCGCTGCGTGCAGCCAGCCCGACTGCAGGCGGTCACCTGCCTGCCTGTACCTGCCTCCGCTGCGCGGAGCCGGGCCCTGCCTTCCATCTTTGCCCGGCCCCACCCTGCTGCCTCCCCCCGCAGCTGCTCCCAAGCGCCCGCCGAGCCGCCTGGACCCGGCGCCAGCCATGGGTCCCCGCTGAGCTACCCTGGGCGCAGGAGAGCGGGGAGAGCCGCCGCGATCCAGCCATGGTGAGTTCGCTGCTCCTGGGGACGCTTCAGTCCCTTTACGATTTCCCCCTCCCCGCGGAGCAAATCTTCTAAAAGTTCCTCCCCCCAGTTTACAAGTGAATGGGAAGTTTGAAGGGGGTGTGTGTGTGTTGCATTTTAAATCTCTTGCCCCCCTCCCCCCCCGGCCGGGGCTGGGGAGCAGCAGCTGCCCTGAACCACCTTGCCAAGGGGACAGAAAGCAGCTGGACCCCAAAGAGCCTCTGGGGCTGCAAACGACCTGCCTTTGGCCTGATTGTGGTCCCCAAGGAACCCTCCTGCTCCATCCCCCTGGGCTGGGGCGCTGGCCGCTCTTCTCTGCGGGCTCAGCTGGCTCCGACTTTCTGGGGGGGTCGGTTTCACTTTTCCCAGCTTGGCTTCTTACAAGGTCCAAATCCTGGTTGCATGACTCAAGGCACTAGGCCTGGACCAGCCACCTGCCTGCATGGTCCCCACAGGTTCTCTGCCTGACCCAGGGGCTCACAGTGTACCACAGGTGGCCCTTTGCTGCCCTGTTTGAGTCCATGATTCAGTTTGCTCCCCTCTCCTTATGAAGCTGTAAGCCCTTGATCTGGCCCTTGGCTCTCCTCACAGGGGTGCCCCCAACAGCCTGTGGTGATCCGTTTGCAGGATCGGGGCCTTACAGTGTCTTTTTGGCTGATGCTGGGTGCCCTAGAGGGGTCCAGAGAGAAGACGGGGACATTTTGAAGACGTGTGTGGCTAGTGAAAGGGCTTAGAATGCCGGGTGTTATTCCTGGCCTGATCGCCCCAAAGCCCTTGAAACACGCCTCTTCCCCTGCTTTCAGGTGGTGGGTCTAGAATTTCTGCCAGGGTGCAGACTGGAAGGAGGGGAGCGGAGTTGGGTTTGAATGGAGCTTAGAAAAGTTTGTAAGCACCCTGGCTCTGACTCATCTCTGGGGTGGAGCATGGTGCTCTATGTGCTGCAGCCCTTTGGGAAGAGTAATTTTGGCCAGAGGCATCTGGAGCAAACTGCTGCTATTCTGGAACGTGCGGTGGGAGAGGCCGCTCCTTGCCCAGAGCTCCTGGAAAAGGAGGAGTTCAGATCCCTGCTCAGGTTCTCTTTACAAGGCTGGGCTCTCGGGAAACTGGTTGTTTCAAACCTGAGGCAGCCACCCCCTCTCCATGGGCTGGGCTTTGTGTTAAGGGCTGCTTTGGTTTCTGAGAGCCATGGCTGGAGAGTCTGAGTTAGACGGGTAAGCGAAGGGATTTTGAGGAGCTCTTTGTGTCAAACACAGCCAGGGTTTCCCGTGGGACGAATTGCAGCCTGGTGTCAGGGTTGTTAAATACTGGAATAAACTACTTAGGGAAGTTGTGGAATTTGCATCACTGGAGATATTTAAGAGCAGGTTAGATAGTCTAGAAGAGGGTGCTTGGTCCTGCGGTGGGGGGTAGGGACTGGACTCTGACCTCTTGAGATCCCTTCCAGTTCTATGATTCCGTGGGCAAAAGGACCGTTTTGATCATCTGGTCTGGCCTCCTGTGCAAGGCAGGTCAAAGATTCACCATCAGCCCTTGTCTCTGTGAGGAAATTTATCCATGTAGCAATTTCAGAACTTCTTTGTGGCTGCTCTATTGTAGAGTAATTACTCTACAGGTAAAGTAATTTGGGAGGGGTAGCTCAGTAGCTTGAGCCCTTGGCCTGCTAAACTCAGGGTTGTAAGTTTGATCCTTGGGGAGGAGGCCATTTAGGGGTCCAGGGCAAATAGCTTTTAAAAAAAAAAACAAAAAACCTCAGGTGTGGTGCTTTTTCCTGCCAAGAAGGCAGGGGACTGGACTCAATGACCTCATGAGGTTCCTTCCAGTTCTCCGAGATGTGTCTCCACACAGGTTTACAGTGGAGTCATTATTCCTAAATACATTTACTTTTATTCTGGGACTGTCTCTCCATGTGGGGGAGTTACTCTGGAATAACTGCACCATCAGTTTCTCTAGTGTAGGCAGAAAGCCCAGCGATCCCTGAATTTCAGCCCATATCTGTTGGTTGAGTGACAGTCAATCTTTTGAAAAGAAATGTTCAGTCTAGATATCCATGACTGAGTACTGGTGAATCCTCCCTGTCCCGGGGGAATCTGTTTGATGGGTTAATTACCCTCTGTAATAAATTAAATTTTAGTGAGTTCTCAGCTGGGTTATTTTGTAGCAAACGGATTTAAAACAGAGGAGCTAATTCTGCCCCTCATCAGCCCCAAACGTGTGGAAAATCTGGAGGAAAGCAAACCAACTAACCAACTTGTGGGGGTGATAAAGTTTTTGAGGGTTCAGGTTTAGACTCCTGCTGGGTTTTTAAGCTTTTCCCAACACCGCGGTGGTGAGAAATGGGTTCTTTCCATTTCATTATGAGCAGAGAGTCTGACGCCAGCAGCTGGGGCTTGGGTAAGAGTACTGGTATGGATCCAGGTGTGCCCTGTTCCTGCAGTTCACTCGCACAACAGGCCCTGCCTGCCTGCACTCCTGAGTAGTGAAGCTTTGGTCGAACACTTCCCTGGCCAGGAGCCAGACCTCTGGGAGCTGTGTAGTTTCCAAACCTTCCCCTAACGTATCTGGACTTAGTGGGATTTGGGTGCGTGGAGGGTTTCAGAGCTGCTCATAGTCCCATTCACAATTCTGCAAAATTTGAGGGTGGGGGGGGGTGTCTGAGCTCAGGTTTCCCCCCTTTGAATTTTTGGGGAGGTTTAAAACAGTCTGCAGAGCACCCCTGCTGCCCGGGTGGGTGTGGCCATTCAGCACCCTTCCCCCCATGTCCTAATCAGGGGCGTAGCTATCCAGCAGGGGTGGGGCACGGCCTCCCCCGACTCCTGTGGCATGGGGCTCAGCCAGACCAGCCTCCTATGTGATGGGTCTTGGGGTTCTGGCAGCTCCCCTATGCTGCCCCCACTTCCCACCCCCCAAATGCTGATGCGCCTGCAGTCTCTGTACCCAAAACTCTCCTCCCTGCCCCGCTCACTCCACCTACATGGACTCCCCCTTGGCAAGGGGGAGGCTGTGGGTTTAGGGTGCTCTGGGTGGAGCATTGTCAGGGAACGCCTGGTGCTGGTTCCAGTCAGCAGCCTGAAATTGGGGCAGCCCTACCCCACCTGGCAGAGCCAGCAAGTGCTGATTGGGTGCTGGGGTCGCTATCTGGGCTTGGCAGCAGATTCAGATGCCCCAGCTGGTTAGCAGAGTGCCTAGAATCAGCAGGATGTGGGTCTATTGGTGGTGCACGTCCCACAGGCCTCGGTGCACATAACAAAAATTATTCCACATATGGGTGAAAAAAAAGTTAGCGGGAGCCCTGGCTGGCTGGTGATCTCTCACTGTAGGCTGTAACCGGGGGGTGCACCACTCCTCTGCCCTTTCCAGCTGGGGGGATCCCGCTTGGATCCTAGTTACCAGGGCTAATGATTACAGCGGGGACCTACTGGGCTGGACGCCGTGCATGAACCCTGCTGGCATCAGTCCTGTGCGTGGGTCTCTCTTCCTCTCTGACCCCTCTGTGGAGCAGCTCTGCTCTGGGAGGCGGCTGTGCCTGGTGGTTTCTTGGGAATCTATTAATAGAATGTGATTAAGGCATGTGCGACAGTCATCTCTGCTGATCAGAGCCCTGGACTGGGCTGGAAACCAGCTGGGGGAGGGTAGTGGGGGCTAGTGGCTGGAGCAGGGGGCTGGGAGTCAGGACTCCTGGGTTCTAGCCCCAAATCTGTCACTGGGTGACTTGGGGGGCAGGCAGGCCCTGTGCCTCAGTTTCTTCACCCAAAAGCTGGGGCGGGTGGGTGCAGTTGGAGATCCACAGACCCAGCCCTGCCTGTCAGGGATGCTGCCAGGACCTAACTCCCCTCCAGAAGATCCCGTCTCCCCAGAGTGGCAGGCGGACAGGGCGGTGGGACAGCATCTCTGGGACGAGCTGGGAGGGGCGTGTTTCACTGCAAGACAGAATCCGGCTTCCCCTCTGCTCCAGCCTGACCTGCGCTGCCTTCCCTGGAGTTTGGACCACTGGAGCAGCCAGGACCTGGCCTGGTCTGTAAGCTGGGGGGCCCGGGTCAGGGTCAGACCCACAGAGCCTTGTGCCAGCCACCTCCCATGCCGGACTGCCTGGCCTGGGCTGTGATTCAGCTCAGTTCCTCTATCTGGGGCTATTCTTAACACTGGCCTCATGGGCTCCCTTCCTCCTAGCTGGGGGGAGCAGGCACTGCAGGCTGAGCTGGGGCTGGAGAAGCCAAGGCAGTGTGTGGGGCAAGCCGGTGCATAGGGAGGGACCTGCTCACGTGGGTGCTGGGGGAGCTGTGAGGGGCGGATACTTAGCAGGGACATAGGGAGCCCCAATCTCCTCCAGCCCAGTGAGCTGATGGGCCTGGGGCCGTTATTACATGTGCTGGCTGGGGCGAACCCTGGCCTGGTAGCAGAGCCTGGCGTTCACCCCATGCCCCCAAGCCAGGCCCCGGGCTCGGGCAGTGCCCAGCTGGGCGGGGATAATGCCATTGGGGACGCAGGGCCTCCGACAATGGAAGTGTTTGTCCCGCCCCCGGTCCTGGGCTGCCCTGTCTGGCTAAGGGGTCAGCGCTGTCTTGGGGGCTGGGCGTGAATTGCCATTGCTAGGCCTGTGCCAGTGCAGTCTCCCAAACCTGCTGGCTTCCCCTCCGACAGCCTCACCACCGTGGTGCCTGCCCCCCTCTCTCCCGGTGAGGCCCACAGCCTGCTCCGGGGTGAGCCCAGCCCGGGGCGTCGGAGTGTGTCAGCCCGAGAAGGCAGCAGGGTGAGACTGTCACAGCCATGGGACCTCTTGGGTGCTTGTAATAGTACTGGGATGCCCCTACTGAGATCGGGTCCCCCTTGCGGGCTGAGCCCTGCGCAGACCCTGACTGAGACCAGGGGACCCCTGTTGCGGTGAGCCCTGCAGACATGGGCGCTGCTCCCAATGAAGATCAGGCCCCACTTGTGCTGGGTGTGACACAGAGAATGCTGCCCAACACTGGGGGCCCTGGCATGCTGGGTGCTGCTCACTACCCCAACCAACCAAAGTCCAGTCCCCCAGTCCCTGCACAGCACCTGCCACTGAGGTCAGGGCACCGCCCCGGTGTGTATTTGGAGTCTAAACTCTTTAGGACAGGGGCGGCCTTTCTGCCCCAAATCTGTTCCGCTCCTGGCACCACAGCGACACGAGAACAAACGGCTCCAGACGGACCCAGAGTGCGAGGGGAAACTGAGGTGCAGAGCACAACTGGGACTTGCCCCAGGTCATGCAGCAGGCCAGCGAGAGCGCCAGGGACAGAATCCCGGTGTCCTGAGGCTTGGCCCTGCTCTCTACCCCCTGGGAAATGCTGCCTTTCGTTAGCCCTTGGCCGTGCCGCAGCAGCTCTCCCCTCCCTGCACGTGCGGTTTGGTTGGGGTCAGGATGCCGTGGAGGCAGAAGCGAGGCCCAGGTTTGGCTCGGCCCTGCTGGGCGTTGCTTCCTGGAGGTGGGTTTGCTCAGGCGGCTGCGTGGACGTGAGCTTTGGAGTGGCTCTGGATTTCAGGCACGTGGTGCGATGCTTGGGGTGGCGTGTGGGAGCCGGGCGGGGAGCTCGGGCCCGCGTCCAGCTGCGGTTAATGAATAACGCTGCCGAAGGGTGGAGTTTCACAACCACAGCGGCTGGTCCGGCCCTGGGCTGGGAGAGCAGATGTCCCGTGGGTGGGGCTGTGGGAAAGCAGCATTGTTTAGTGGTTAGAGTGGGGTGCTTGTCCCTGCTATGTGGGGGGGTTGTCTAGCAGTGGAGGCCAAGGGGCTGGAAATCAGGCTGGTTTCCTGCCTGTGGGGAGGAAGTGTGGTTGAGCGGTTAGAACGCAGACCTGGCAGACGCCCTGTCGTTCTGTTCCTGGCTCTGCTGTTGACTCAGTAGAACCTTGGCCACGGGAGTCGCCCTGCTTATGTGCCTCAGTTTCCCCCTCCACAGCCTGGCAAAAGCTTTTCCCTTTCCACAGGCCCTGCTGAGCCTTAAGGTGGCCAGAGCTCCAGGCCCTCTCAGGGAGAAGCTGCTTTCCTCACTGGGGGAGGCTGGTAAACTCTCACCTGGGTGTCTTACCTACCAGCGGCCAGGCTGTGGGCTCGTTATGTGGCAAAGGCCTGGCAGGGCTGATGGTGCCAGCTGCAGTCCCTGGCCGTGGGGTCCCACCAGCTTCCTGCTCCTCTGTGGTGGCACAAAGGCCCTTCTACCAGCCCTGCCCATGTGCCAGGCCTGTGCTGCTGCTCGGGGAAGCTCTGGGGTGTGCCAGATGCTCCAGGAAGGGAGATCCCCCATTTCTCATGTGTTTGATCTGCAGTGATGCTGAGAATGTTACGGCAGGGCTGGTGGTTTTGCTCTGTCTGATGCTTGGTGCCACAGGGCCCTACCATGATCCAAACACCCGGTGCGGTTTTATAGTATTGCCTCTGCATGCGCCTGAGCTGGGGCAGCCCCCAGGGGAGCTCAGCACCAGTCTTGGATTCTCAGCTCCTTGGTTCTATTGCCTGCTCTGCCACTGACTCCCCCCTCTCGGGAGCCTTGGGCCAGTCACTTTGCCCGTGCCTCAGTTCCCCCTCTATACAATGGGGATAATCATGCTGTGGGCTGGGAGGGCAGATTTGCTGAAGTTGGCGTAGTATTTAGATACTGTGGAGATGGGGAAGGCAGATGAGTGTCAGAAAAAGACAAAGGTTAGCAACTTGGGTTTTCTTAAAGGAAACAGACCCTCACCTGACTCCAGGAGCTGGGGATTGACTGAAAGAGCTGGACTGTGATAATCAGGGTAGCAGGCAGCATTCAGGCCTGGATGTCAGGCCCTGCTCCACACAGAGCAGGGTGACATGGCCTCTGTGCGAGTGCTTGCGAGGAGAATAGCCTTTGAGCTCCAGTTTGGCCTCTGCAGGGGTCTCCCTGCAGTGCCCCTCCTCCCGCTGCCAGGCTTTCCCTCAGCGAGTGCCACCCGTGTCGCGTAGCAACCGACTGCTCGCATTGTCTGTGCGGCTGGAGGAAGGAGCGCTTGGCAACAGCCAGGAGCTGGGCTGAAGTTTCTTTGCTGGATCGGGGCGGGGATGGGCACTTTGTCCCCCGGGCTGGCGAGGGGGCAGGGCAGGGGCCTCTCTCTTCTAGGCGGACGCAGCAGGGGGAGCACACAGGAACGGGGGGTGGGGGGCGTTGTCTGGTTTTGCAGTGAGGCCGGTGGGATTCAAGCCCATGCATGATGTACGGGACCCAAACACACACACACACACACACACACACACACACATGTACGTGCTCTCCTCTTTGTCCTGCCTGCCTCCCTCTCCTCCCTGGGTTGCTTCAAACCCTGCCCTCTGTATCCCAAAGGTCAGGCATGTTGCTTCCCTTTGCAGTAGCATACACCACAGCCCAGGCTTCCTGTAAGCTGAATGCTGGGGCGGCCACCCAGGAGGGATTCAGATACCGCCCAGCTGAAGAGCCGAGCGTCCCCAGTGGGTAGCCTCGGTGTGCATAAAATTTAATCCACAAGTGGATGGAAAACAATTAGAGGGCTCACTGATCACAGCCTCCCTGCCCACTATGCAAGGTGACCCAACAGGGAGCAGCTCATGAAATCTGCCTGGGAGGGTTTTATTTCCATCCATCTGGGTCAGTTTCTCTTCCAGTTTCAATCAAGAGCAGAGCATCTCTGTCAATTAATAATGGAGATCGGCCGAGAGGGGAAAGCTGAACCCTCATGGTGTGTTCCGGGTGACAATGGCACTTGGCAGGGTGGCAGCAGCTTCTGTAAAGGAGGGGCTGTAGCACCACTGATGTTGTATAAGTGGGGAAACTGAGGCACATGCCTGGGGAGAGAGGGGTGTGACTTGGCCCAGGGCCATATGTCGAGTTCAGCTTACAGTGCAGGCTTGTGCCGCAGTGCAGCCAATTTATGCCGTTTTACCCTAACATTTTGTTGAGCCCCAGTTCTCAGAGGTTTATGATCACATGGGAATTGGAGTGGCCATTTTCTTTTTCAAGGGGGGCTCCTGGCCTCAGTGCTTATGCAGAGAAGCTTGAAAGCACAAACTTCTAAAGCCTCACAAAGCAGATGGCAAATAGGCTCCCGGCATTTCTTTCTCCTCTAAACATCATGATTTTTAAGCCAGTGTCGAGGTTCTAGTCAGCTCGACTGTGGGTGTCGGAACTGGTGAGAGGGTGCGAATTTCTGTCCAGATGAAGAAGAGGTGAGCAGGTCGTTCTTTCTTGGGGCTGATGGAGAGCAGGATGCCAAAGTCACTGCACAGCTCTGCACTCGAGGGAAATAAATGGATCCAAAACCTGGTGTCTGCGAGAGGGACTGATGTTCCCTTGGCGTTGGGACAGAGGCCGATTGTTGCTCTTAGTCTTGGTAACATCATCAGCCTCAGGTTCTCGTTGTAAGCTACCCCCACCCAGGACTCATGCAGCTTCTTCTGGCATGGAGCAGGGCAGGTAGTCACTCAGGACAACCCTGGGTAGGCAGAGGAGCTTAGCCTAAGGGGGCAAAGGGCCAGGGGCTCTCAAGTACTCATGCAGACCAGATGAGGTTTTGCTTTCATGGTTGCATCTGTGCTGTATGCCCCTTGTGGCAGGGACAGTCTGTGTTTGCACAATGCTGAGCTCCAGGGGGGTCTGATCTGTGTTTGTACAGGGCCAAGCACTGTAGGGCCTGGTCCATGACAAAGGCTGCTAAGCACGACTGTAATACAACTCAATAGCTAATGTACCTGCTTAGTGCTGTGGAGTCCTCCTGGTACAGGATGGAGGCTTGTAAGTGTTACCATAATATACTGAATGGATAATATACAGCACCTAGCACCATGCCATTGTGTTCCATGGGCCTAGGGTAATGGGGTTCTGATCCACGGCTGGTATCCTAGGTTCTACCATAATATGACTAATAAATAACGCACTGTACCTAGCACCATTGGGTCCTGCAGGGTCAGTGTTCTCAGTAAGCCGAGCACTTGGGCGGCTGCCCAGGAGAGAGTCAGGTACTGCCCAGCTGATTAGCAGAGCGCCCCCAGCCAGCAGTGTGACTTCTTACTGGTGGTGCACATTCTCACGTGCCTTGGTGCATGTAACAAAATTCATTCTGCCCATGGATGCTAAACATTAGAGAGAAGCCTGGTCCTGGTCTGTGACTGGGCTGCGAGGTGTTACTGTATTATATTGAATAAATAACATACAGCATCGAGCACCATGGAATCTAGGTCCATGCCCGTGCACTAGGCATTACCATGATGATAATCGTGGGATCCTGGCCCATGATCGTGTGCCTGGGTGTTACCATAATACACCTAATAGAATAGTATACAGCACCTAGCCCCATGCGATCCTGGTCAAGACCATGCACCTAGTTGTTACTGTAATACACATAATGAATAATGTACAATACCTAGCACCATGAGAGCCTGGTCCATGACCATGTGCCTAGGTGTTACCATAATACACCTAATAATGTGCAGTACCTAGCATTATGGGATCCTGGCCATGATCGTGTACCTAGATGTTACCATAATACATCTAATAAATAATGTACAGCACCTAGCACCATGGGATCCCAGTCCATGATTGGACTCCTAGGTACTACCATAATACACCTAATAAGTAACGTGTGATGCCTACCGCCATGGGCTCCTAGTCCATGACCGAACTCCTAGGTGCTATCATAATACATGTAGTAGGAGCCGCTGCTGTGGGTGGGGCTTCACTGGGCCAAATGCTACACAGACATAGAGACTGACCCTGTCCTGCAGAGCCCATGACTGAGGCATGTACAGGGTGGGGAGAGGAAAGTGAATCATGGCTTTGCTGCTGGGAAACTAAGACCCAGTGAGAGCCTGTGACTCCCCCAGGGTCACATGGGGTGGTGGTGGCAGGGGATTGAACCTAGTCCTCCTATGGCTAGCCAGGGGCCAGGCTCTGATGGCCCTAAGCTATCCCTGCCTGGTTGGAGAGGAGCCTGACGGAGGCAGCCGCATTGGCTGAGCACTGGCATCCCCTGCATGCAGCTCTGCCCGAGCCATGACCTGTCCCTCTGCATCCCCTACCTGCACAGGGCAGCAAGGAGCGCTACCACTGGCAGGCACAGAATGTCAAGCACAGCGGGGTGGATGACATGGTGCTGCTGGCCAAGATCAGCGAGGACGCCATCGTGGAGAACCTCAAGAAGCGCTTCCTGGATGACTACATCTTCGTATCCTTCCTGGCCGGGCGGGAGGCAGGGAGGGCGACGTTGGGAACTCCAGGGGTTGGGGAGGACATGACTCCAACAGCTCCCTGGACCCAAAAGACAGCAGTTTGCAAAACCCAATGGGGTTAATTGGAAAAGGCGGGGGGGGGGGGGGATCCCAGCTTCTCCAGGGTCCCGGATTGGCTGGTTCTGGGTTGGCCTGTTGCCAGAATAACCCCGTGAGAAGCTTTTAACGATCACATCAACTCTGTGATGGACTCTTAGTATAATCTGTCTCTTGGTAGCCACCCCACTGAAATCTGAGCCCTGATGTGCCAGGCACAGGCAGAGACAGAGCGAGAGACAGACCCTGCCCCAGCGAGCTCATAATCTGAGTGGGCAAGACAGGCACAAGGGAAAGTATGCGCCTCAGTTTCCCCTGGGGAGGGGGACCACGACTTACCTGTCATCTAGCAGGATAGTGGGGCTTTGAAGCCAGGAGCAGGTCCTCGGTGCCAGCTTAGTGCCAGATCCTGCAGCCCATACTGGCTCTCTGGTGGGAGGGAACCAGATTCAATGTGTTACTCAGAGAATCCCTGAATTAGAACTGGCTGGAAAAGCCAGATGTTCTGTTTGGGGACAAATTTGTCACGAAAAGCCAAAATTTTAAAAACAAAAATTGCAAAATGAAATTCTGAAGGAAAAAAAAAATCCCGTGGGATCAATGGAAAGGTTTCATTTTGACCCTTTTACTTTTTAGTTTTTTAGAGTAAAATGGACTAACTTTCAAAGGCAGCCATCATTCTGAAATGAGAAGCTGGAGCTTTTCCAAAGACCTCCAAACAGGGAAATTTGAGGTTTTTGAAATATTATCCATTTTTTTGCATTACATTTTATCAAAATTGAGATGATTGTGCCAAAAAACCCTTCAGTTTTGACTAAATGGTATTTTCTGATGAAAACGAGCTTAAAAAAAAAGCTAAAAACTTTCCATCCAGCTCTGTGCCTAATCTCTGCCTGGATCCAGGTCTCCGTGTAGCTCCTTTCCTGCTGGATACCTGGAGAACAGTGTTCCCTGTGAGATGAGTGCTTGGGTGGTCACCCAGGAGAGAGTCAGCTGCAGTCCAGCTAATTAGCAAAGCGCTCACAGGGGACAGCCTGTGTTTCTATGGTGGTGCACATTTGCACATGTCTCGGTGCATATAACAAAATTTATTCCAGCCTTGGGTGTCAAAAATTAAAGGGAAAATTGCCAGAGAGCCCATTATTTTCCACTATGCCACAAACACACAACACAGTCTTGAGTCTGGGGACTGGATCATGAAACTGAGTAGGAGCAAAAGCAAATTCGGAGCTGAGCGTACTGCTCCAAAGGAGCATAGGGGAGCCAAGGCTGGATAGGGGTGTAGAGTGGGAATGTGATGGACTTCATGAATGGGGGTAAGTAAGAGAATTGCTGCAAGTTTCTTCCATATGTTGACTGACTGGCTAGATAAATTGGAGGATTGGGCCAAAAGAAATCTGACGAGGTTCAACCAGTGCAGAGTCCTGCACTTGGGACGGAAGAATCCCAAGCACTGCTATAGGCTGGGGACTGGCTGGCTAAGCAGCAGTTCTGCAGAAGAGGACCTGGGGTTTACAGGGTCAGAAGCTAGATATGAGTCAACAGTGTGCCCTTGTAGCCAAGAAGGCTAACGGCATATTGGGGTGCATTAGGAGGAGCATTTCCAGCAGATCTAGAGATGTTATTATTCCCCTTTACTTGGCACTTGTGAGGCCACATCTGGAGAATTGCGTCCAATTCTGGGCCCCAAAATGAAGAAAGAATGTGGACGCATTGGAGTAGATTCAGCGGAGGGCAACGAAAATGATTAGGGGGCTGGAGCCGGTGACTTATGAGAAAAGGTTGAGGGATATAGTCTGCAGAAGAGAAGAGTGAGGGGGGATTTGATGATAGCCTTCAACTCCCTGAAGAGGGGCTCTCAAGGGGATGGAGAGAGACTGTTCTCAGTGGTGACAGGTGGCAGAATGGTTTGAGTTGCTGAAGGGGAGGCCTTGGTTGGATATTAGGAAACACTCTTTTACCAGGAGGGTGGTGAAGCACTGGAATGGGTTACCTGGGGAGGTGGTGGAATCTCCATCCCTGGAGGTTTTTAAGTCCCAGCTTGACAAAGCCCTGGCTGGGCTGATTTAGTTGGGGTTGCTCCTGCAGGGCCTTGGACTTGACCTCCTGAGGTCTCTTCCAACTCTGTGAGTCTGATCCTTGGTGTTTCTATTCATTCCCCAGGGTAGGGCATTTACTTGTAAATGCAGGGGCCCTTTCTCGTCAGGTACATCAGCCTGACGGGCATTTATAATGTATGGGTGGTGATGATAAAATGGCCCCTTGCATGGGAAAGAACTCCCCTCTGTGTTCCCCGCTACTGCTTGTGGAAAAGGGGTGCTCTGTTAGCCGGAAAGAGGTCGTCGGTTATTGCCCTAGAAGGGAACATGGCGCACGTTTTACCAGTGGGTAGCTGCATCCGTGCGTGTGCTGCTATGCAGCTGTGGGGTGTGTTGGAGGGTGACACATGTTCACCCAGGTCTGTGGTTGCGTGTGGTGACTGTGGTTGGCCCTTTTCATACAGGGTGGGCTGTCCGGCTCTGGGTAAGGCTCTCAGGAGCCTCCATGTCCTCCTGGGTTCTTTTCTGTTGCTTTTTCCCCTTCCTGTTGTCTCTGGTTGGTCCTTAGCCCAGAACCCCCAGACGTACATCGGGCCGGTCCTCATCTCCGTCAACCCCTTCAAGCAGCTGCCCTACTTCACCGATCGCGAGATTGACATGTACCAGGGAGCCGTGAGTAATGGCGCATGGAGGGAGGGGGCAGGAACGCTGGGGAACCAGCCCTCTGAACACCCCTGCCACACTGGGTGGGGGTCCAATTTTGCTGTGCCCCTACCCTGCATCAGGGGCAGTTGAGTGGGAGCCAGGGCACCTCTCTGCAGGGTAGTTATACAGCAGGATTCGGGGGGAACACAGATTTGATTCAGATCATAGTGAGGGCAGGGCCCATTCAGCAGCGAGCTGTCGTGGCTCGTCCACCTTGCAGCGCCGGCCAGGGCTCTCTGTCTTTTTATCCAAACTTTTGCCATGGCACTTTGGCTAATAGGCTTTCAGAGAAACAGGTGTAAATCAGTGTTCCCTGTAAGCTGTGTGCTTGGGCGGCCAGCCAGGAGTCAGGTGCCGCTCAGCTGATTAGCAGAGTCCTCACAGCCAGCAGCGTGTGTTTCTGTTGGTGGTGCACTTCTGCACATGCTTCAGTGCACAGAACAAAATTTATTCTGCACGGGAGGGAAAAAAAACAAGAGTGAACACTGGCAGAGAGAGATTCAAATGCCACCTGGCAGATGAGCAGAGCATCCACAGCCACCCGCGCACCGATGGAAACAGTGGCGACAGTGGTGTATTGTGGACGTGGCTGTTGGGAGACCGCTACAGGGTCCACATCTCCATTTCTGGTGTCCACACTTCCACCAGAGTGTTGGCGAATAGAGAAAGCTGACGTAAGAGCCAGAAGAATGATTTGGGGTCTAGAAAACCTGCCCTCTGGGGGCGGGGGATTTAATCTGTTTAGTTTACGAAGAAGAGGGCTGAGGGGACATGATGATCATCCCTAAGTACGTACAAGATTTCTCCTGCTAGGGGACAGCTCTCCAGCAGACAAAGGCAGAATGAGAGCCAGGAGCTGGAAGCTGCTGAAGACAAATTCTGATAAGGCAAAAGGGTTTTTGCCCTGCAGGGCCATTACCCCTTGGAACAATTTCCTAAGGGGGATTTTCCATGAGTCACAGGCTTGGAATCAAGGCAGGATGTTTTTTTCTAAATGCTCTTCTCTAGCTCAGCCACCAGATATGGGAACCTCTGGGTGAGGTTCTCTGGCCTGGGCTATAGAAGAGGTTGGACCAGAGGATCATAATGGTCCCTTCTGGCTGTTGCCTGCACCTCTCCTCTGATCCAGTTATAGTACCCAGAGGTGCTGAGACCTCATATTAGGGTGAGTGAAGTCTCTGGTCTACAGCTTTGGCTGAGAGCCAGGGGGCCTTTAGCTCATGTGGTGGAGCACAGGGCTTCAGCCCCTCCGATCCTAGGTTCAGTTCCTGGTGCTGGCAACCCAGGTCTGTCAGTGTTACACAGTAAAGGGAATTTGTCACTTAGTTGGCCTGGATGGTTCACTGGCTAACAGCTGAGCTGTGGGCTGGTTACAGTAACAGACAGTGGCTGTAATTCCTTAACCTCTCTGTGCTTTGCAGAGGTGGGTTGGCATCACTATAATATGTGGAGATACCATCACATCTCATAGAGCTGGAAGGAACCTCAGGAAGTCATTGAGTCCAGTCCCCTGCCCTCTTGGCAGGACCAAGCTCCCTCCCCCTTTTTGAGCTCTTTGCCCCAGATCTCTAAATGGCCTCTCAAGGACAGAGCTCACAACCCTGGGTTTAGCAGGCTAATGCTCTAACCACTGAGCCATCCCGCCCCCTTGTTAGCCTGTGTTCCCTCCAGCTGGTTGGGAGCCACGGGGATCCACTGGTACATGGCAGGAGAGGGCTGTGGAGGGCAGGTCAGTTCCCCCTTTTTCCAAAGCCTCCTGCCAGGGCCGTCCCAGCCATCAGACAAAGTGGGGCAGCCACTCCAGGCTGTGTGCTCTTGGGGGCCCTGTGGCAGCCGCTTTGGCCGTTCTAGGGACGGGAGTGGGGAGGGTTGCCTGGGGCAGGGCACAGCCCCAGGGGTGGGAGACAGCAGCGGGGGTCACCTCCCCTTGGACACCCCCACACTCACCATGGGGGGGGCTAACAGGAAGTGACCCCTGTGGTTGCCATGGCGCCCTGCCCCAGGTGATCCCCAGCCAGGTTGGTCCGGACGCAGGTGAGGGTGGGGTCAGAGCAGGAGGGGGGGCCTTGGGTGCGAGGGGCTTGTCCCAGGCCCTATTTCTGGGGTGCTGGGGAGGGGCTGCCCCAGCCCCCCTCCCCGCTCAGGACGGCTCTGCCTCCACTTCTGGACTGGCTGGGTCTTGAATTAGACGCTCCACTCGGTTGCTGCTGTCTGGCTCTGTAGCAGAGAGGGGCCGGCCCCCCGCATGGGGGGATCCCAGGGTCCCCGCTCTGGTGTCCCCAGGAGCAGGCTACAGGCAGATCTGCAGGCGTCAGCAGATCAAGAGCATTGGTTAAGCCAGGCCAGGCTGGAGTTTGAAGATGGCTTTCCCTGCTCTATGCCCTGCACAGGGCGGGGGAGCCCTGGGTGTGAATCCAGCAGGGAAAGTGTCCCTCTGCCCCTGGGAGAGGCAGAGAATTTGCCCGGCGGGTGAGTCAGCCCGGCAGGAATTCTCTCCTCCAATGTCAGCCAGGAGCCCCGCCCGGCTGCCGGGCGCTGAGGGGGTGTGCGCAATCCGCCCCCGTGCCAGCCAGGTGAGATCAGCAACAGGATACACCTCATCCCCTGCCCCGTGGGAGCTGCCTTGCACCCGGCCTGCCCCCTAGCGGCAGGTGCAGGCACCTTCCTGGCTTGGTGTCGTTCCTGCAGGCTAAAGTGGCCTCCAGGCGCTCTGCTTGCTTTGCTGTCTCAGCGTCATTTCACTGTTCTGTGCCTCAGTTACCCCGCCTGTGAAATGGGGAAGGGCGGCACTGATCTGCCATCCCTGGGAGGGCTCACTCCTGTCTGTTCCTGGGGGGCGGGGCAAAGGGATGACGTGCGGGGGGAGACCTCATCCTCTGCCTCCCCGTGCCCTGTGTTGTTTGGAGGTCACTGTCCCCAGAACACTTAGCAAGACTCTAGCACAGGGGTCAGCAGCCTTTCCGGGGCAGAGTGCCAAAACTGGACTTTTGGCCTGTCTCTGTGGTCTGAGTGTCATGAAATCTGGCTGAGGCCCGGTGCTCCTGGGAGTAGAGCCCCGTGCTCTGGCGGGGCTGCTGTGTCGGGGCACGAATTCCACAGAGGGGACCCCGCATCCTGGCAGGGACCTTGCACCCCCGACCCTGGCAGGGGCCCTGTGCTCCAGTGTGGGCCACGCGATCTGGGCCTGGCCCGGCGCTCCAGTGGGGGCCCCGGCTCACGGTGAGACATGCACACTCCAGGCCTGGCCCTGCACCTGGTGAGGACCCTGGCCCCATAAGATCCAGCCCCAGTGGTGGCCCCGGCCTTATGCCCGGTGTGGGCCTGCACTCCAGGCCTGACCCTGCATCCACTCGGGGGCTCTGACTCCACGTTCTGTGGGGGCCCAGCACTCCACACCACAACCCTGGCCCAGTGCTGCAGCAGGGGCCCTGGCCTCGGCCGTGTTCTGACCCCTTCCCATGCTGCATGAGGGAGGAGGAGGGGCAGGGCCAGAGCTCCCCGTGCGCCACTCAGAATCGTCTCTGCAGAGTGGCCCGCAGCTGGCAGCCTATGTTTCTGTGGGTGGTGCACATCCATAGATGCCTACGTGCACAGAACAAAATTTATGCCACTCACGGATGGGAAAAAAAATAGAGGGAACCCTCCTGGCTTGGGTCACCAGCATGAGGAGTGGAAGGGGGCCTCAGCGTAAGCCCCTCTCTTCCCCTGCCACCTCCCTGCCTGCAAATGGCCCACGCCGTGGGATAACCAAGTCTCTGGCCTTGCGTTGGTTGCAGGCTCAGTACGAGAACCCGCCCCACATCTATGCCCTGGCCGATAACATGTACCGCAACATGCTGATTGACGGGGAGAACCAGTGCGTCATCATCAGGTAGGGCGGGGCCGAGAATGGGGGCTGGAGCCACTGGGGGGCAGGATGGAGCATCCACACCTGGGCATGTGCCAGGTTTGAGCTTGGAGACCTGTGTGGGGCCTACTCACACACTGGGGGTGCTGGGGCAGCATGACTCTGTATCTGGCCAGCCATAACCCTCCAGCACAGAGGTAGCGACTGCTGAGAGAGCCTCCCCCCCGACCCCCCATGGCAGTTTTGCGTTGTCCTGTACGGTCTACTGCTAGGGAAACCGAGGCACAGGCCTGCAGGCAGCCCCAGTAGGGCGGGTGTAGCTGCTGTGCTGGGGCAGGTCCTGGCCCTCACCTTCCTTTCTGCATACGAACTGAGGCACCCAAAGGCTAAGGGGTTGGCGGAGCAGAGAGCTGAATTTTGGCTCATGCCCTTGTCACTGGGCCATCCTGCCTGCCTTAAAGCGGAGTTGCTGCCTGGCTACCAGCAGGATAGGGAAATGTAGCTGCAACCAGCCAGCCTGTCCCCTCCTGCTATCCCCCAGCTGCTGGGAGGGGCCGGGTTTCGGTGGGGTGTCCTCCGTGGCAGGCGGAAACGGCAGCGTTCCCCCTTCTCTCTTGCAGCGGTGAGAGCGGCGCAGGAAAGACTGTGGCAGCCAAGTACATCATGAGCTACATCTCCAAGGTGTCTGGTGGAGGCCCCAAAGTGCAGGTACCACAGGGCGTGGCTGGGAGACGGGGCTGGAGCCAGTGGCCTCGTCTCACGGGCCCCCTTCTCCCCCCCAGCACGTCAAGGACATCATCCTGAAATCCAACCCGCTCCTGGAGGCCTTTGGAAACGCCAAGACCGTGCGCAACAACAACTCCAGCCGCTTTGTGAGTGCCCCGGGCTCCTGGCCCGCCCCCCCGGCCCCACATCGGCGGCACCCAGCAGACAGGCAGCCCTGCTGCATGCCTCGCAGCCACTAACCAATGCAGCCCCATCCCAGCAGCTTGTACCCATTCGCTGCACTTTACGGATGGGGAAACTGAGGCACCGAGCAGGGCCAGGACCTGTTGTAATGCGTCAGTGGCAGAGCTGGGAATAGAGCCCAGATGTCCAGGTTCCCCGTCTCCTCCTGCGACGGTCACTAGACCTGCTCCGCCACCAAAGCTGGGGAATTGAACTCGGGAGTCCTGGCTCAGAAATCCTGCCTGCTGTAACTACTAGCCCCTATTCCCTTCCCGCAGGTGGGAACAGAACTCAGGAGTCCTGACTCCCAGCCCCTCCCCATTCTAGCCTGTTAGAGCCAGATCCCACTCCTCCCGCAGAGCCAGGAACAGAACCCAGCAGTCCTGACTCCAAGTCCTGCCTGCTCTAACCACTGGCCCTCACTCCCCTCCTGGAGCTGGGGACAGAGCCTAGGCATTCAGGCTCCCAGGAGATGGTTGCTGCGAGGGAGGAGCTCAGGCAGGGCCTTGGCCTCAAGGGGTGTTGCTGTCATGATGCTCCGGGGCTGACGTCTCTGTTGCGAGGACCTGGCTGGGCGGCCTGGCTCACCCAGCCTCCCCTCCCGCCCCAGGGCAAGTACTTTGAGATCCAGTTCAGCCGGGGCGGGGAGCCCGACGGGGGCAAGATCTCCAACTTCCTGCTGGAGAAGTCGCGGGTGGTGAGCCAGAACCCCGGCGAGAGGAACTTCCACATCTACTACCAGGTGCGAGGGGCAGGGCTGGGATGTGGGGGAGGGGTCTGTGCTGCCCCCTCCGCCAGTGTTTGACGCCCCCGCCCCCATCTCGGTCCTCTCTCCCGGCCAGCTGCTGGAGGGGGCCTCCCCGGAGCAGCGCGAGAACCTGGGCATCACCAGCCCGGACTATTACTACTACCTCAACCAGTCGGCGTCCTACAAGGTGGACGACATGAACGACCGGCAGGAGTTCCAGGAGACGCTGGTGCGTGTGCGTGTGCGACACAACCGGGTCGGTGCAAGGAGCTCACTTCTTCCCACAGTGTCCCTGGGCCCCTCATCCTCCTGCCACCACCCGAATTCCCCTGCCCCCACTCCCCTCATGATGCCCCAACCCTCCCCCGGTGCCCCCCGACTCCGCATCCTCCTGAGCTCCCAGCCTGACGCTTGCTCCCTGCCTCTCCCCAGGCGGCCATGGCCGTGGTGGGCCTCTTCGAGGAGGAGCAGGAGCTGGTGCTGCAGATTGTGGCTGGGATCCTTCACCTGGGCAACATCAGCTTCCGGGAGGTGGCCAACTACGCCGCAGTGGAGAGCGAGGATTGTGAGTGGGGGGGCAGGGCACATGGGGGGGGGGGCTGTCTCGGGTGGGGGGGGCTCACAGTGGCTGTGGAGTGGGGGGTCAGTCCTGCCTGGGGATGGGTGAAGGGGTCCCTCCTGGCGCTGGCATTGGGGTGTGGTCCGGGGGTATCGCAGCAGGGCCTGGCTTGGGGTGCAGGGGTACAGGGAGGCCCTCTCGGGCTGGTGCAGAATCTGGCTCGTGGTGGGTGGGGAGTCGGGGGGTCCGTCAAGCATGGCCGGGGGGGTGCATGCAGGGGAGGCCCCATTGGAGTCTGGGGTTGTCGAAGCCTCGCTTGGCACCTGGAGAAACTCCCTTTGGGGTCTGGCTTTGGATGGGGACCTCGGGCCCTGACGAGATGTATCCGCCTCCATCCTTTGGGGGGCCTGTTCCCTGCCCCCTTCCAGCCTCTTCCTCCGGACACGTGGGGTCCGAAGACACCCTGAGGGGAGGCAAATACAGCTGCCTGTGTAGGGGTGAAGGGGGGAGCCGTGCCCCTAATGCCCTCCCCTTTTCCTTCCCCTCCCCCAGTCCTGGCTTTCCCCGCCTACCTGCTGGGCATCGACCAGGGCCAGCTGAAGGAGAAGCTGACCAGCCGCAAGATGGACAGCCGGTGGGGCGGCAGGTCGGAGGTGATCGACGTGATGCTGAACGCCGAGCAGGCCAGCTTCTCCCGTGACGCCCTCGCCAAGGCGCTGTACGCCCGGCTCTTCGACTACCTGGTGGACGTGAGTGTCTCGCCTCCAAGGCCTGGCCCTGGCGCTCCAGCCGGGAGCAGGGGGCACCACGAACTCTCTCGTGTGGAGCAGCTCAGCTGAGCCACCCGACCCACTTGCTCTCTTTGGGGCCTGGCGTCCAATCCCCCTTATCCCACATCTCGGCTGCTCCCCACATCGGAGACCCTCCCAGGCCTCTGTCACACCCCACCCCAGCGCACACGCTGAAAGTGAGCGTCCAGCCTGCCCTTTCCCAGGCAAAACCCTGAAGCTTGGCTCCCTCCGCGCTACCCCACAGGCCGTCAACCGAGCGATGCAGAAGGACCACGAGGAGTATAACATCGGGGTGCTGGACATCTACGGCTTCGAGATTTTCCAGGTACCGGGGGGCAGGGGCCGAGAGACCCATCCCAGCTCTGCAGGCCTCGGCCCCCACCACCTCCCCAGTGGCCGAGGCTCGGGACCGTGCAAGAGTTGAGGTGGCGTTGGGGAGATCCGGGGTCCCTGCTCCGCTGAGCCTTTGCCGCTCCCTCCCCTCCGGGGTGTGCAGCGTGGGGGACGCACGGGGGGGAGGCGGTGTGTGTGTGGGGGGGGTGACATGCCGATTGGGAGATGGGTGCCTTGGCCCATCTCAGTGCCCCGTGGCTGCTGCTGGGGGACAGCCTGAGCCCTCTTTGGTCGCGCTGTGCCTCCCGTTGGGGTGGGGGGGGGTCTTAGCGCCAGCCCGGCCTGGCCCGGTGGGGCCCCCGGATACCTGACGAGTCTGGTTTTGGCCCCTCCCCCAGAAAAACGGCTTTGAGCAATTCTGCATCAACTTTGTGAATGAGAAGCTGCAGCAGATCTTCATCGAGCTCACGCTGAAGGCGGAACAGGTGAGGGCCGGGTGGGGGGGCGGGGGGGAAGAGGGGGCAGGGGAGGGGCAGAGGTTGGGGTGGGGGAGGGGCTGTTCCGGGGGCTCAGCCAATGGGGTCGTGAGGCAGCGTGGCGGGTGGATGAAGTGCTGAGCTGGAGCCCAGGACCCCTGGGTGCTGATCCCAGCTCTGTTGTTGACCCTGAGCAAGACGCTGCCCCTCTTTGTGCCTCAGTTTCCTATCCCAGCCGTTGCCTCCGGGGTCCCTCAGTATTTGTACAGTGCCTGGCGCAGTGCAGGCCCCAACCAAGTTGGAGTGCCTGTGGGCAGCGCAATCTAAGCGCCCACGTGTGCCTCTGGCGGCTGGCACCTGCAACTACAGCCTCCTGCCACTGACTTGCAGCTGGGGTGCCCCCCTCCGACACTGGGTGAGGTGGATCGCGTGCCACTCCTGATCACTGAGATGGAGATCTGGTGGGCTCGCCCATTTTATAGGTGGGGAAACTGAGGCCCAGAATGGGAGAAGTGACTTTCTCAGCGTCCCCAGCAGGGTTCCATCTAATTTTTCCCAACCTTGGGTGGAATAAATTTTGCTAGGTGCACCAAGACACAGGTGGCAGTGCACCACCAGTAGAAACACACGCTGCCGGCTCTCTGCTAGGCAGCAGGGCAGCACCTGACTCTCTCCTGGGCAGCCACCCAACTGCTCAACCTACAGGGAATCCTGGTCCCCAGCAGGGCAGTCAGGGGACTCAAAGCCTGGTCTACCAAGTCACAGCCCAGTGCTCTGCCCACTAGACTACGCTGCCATTAGAGCATGGCTCTCTCAGCCCCTCCAGGAGTCGGGTCACCTAGGAGAGGGTTCAAAACCTCTGCCTTGGTGCTGCCAGAGTTGGGCCTGTGGACTCCAGCTTGTGGTCCCAGAGGCTGTGAGGTCAGAGCCCCCAGCAGAATGGCAGGGAGGGTTGGTTACATCCTGTGCTCGGGGTGCCAGAGCTCCTGGGTCTGATCTCATGGCCACTGGGGCATGGGTGACTGGCAACCCCATGGCCTGAGCTCCCCAACCCATTACCATCCCACATCAGCTCCTCCCTCTGCCTTGCATCTGCCTCCTCCCCCGCACCTACTACACCCCTGTTCCATCGCCCTCCCACTCAGCAGGGCTGGGTGCTTGGGTTGGGGAGGGCCAGGCTGGCAGGCCAGGGAAGGGATTGTCTGGGTCACTGGGACTAGCCCCAGCTTTGCTACTTGGCATCTGAGCAGCTGTTGGTCTGCCCGCAACATCCCCTGGAGGGACCCTGCTGGCGTTTGATGGGGAGCTTGAGAACTGACCTACCACCCATTCCCAAGCTGGATCAGCTCAGCCTGAGGCAATCTGAGCCCACCCTGAAGAAAGGGGGCCTGGGTGAGATCCCTGCCCTGTCTGGCCAGATGCAGAATTCGCCCCCTGCTCTACTGATGGCGCCTGGGGTTGCACCCTCCCCAGAGGTAGCTGCAGTTCAGCCATGCTGGGCAGGCTGGGGATGTGCTAGGGAAGTGCAAGGGATTATGTGGTTGACTCCTTCCCTGCCTGCCTGCCCACCCCCCACCCCAGGCCTCTAGACTCAGGGGCTGGCAGAGGCGACCCCCTGCTCCTCCCCCCACCACCCCCCGAGATCTGGGGCTGCCCTAATCCCAACCCCCACATCACCCCCCCGGCAGGAGGAGTACATCCAGGAAGGGATTCGCTGGAGCCCCATTGATTATTTCAACAACAAAATCGTCTGTGACCTGATCGAGAGCAAAGTGGTGAGCCAGCAGTTGTCCCCGCCCCACAGGCCCCATGGGCGGGGGATGGACGGACAGAGGACAGCCTGTGGGCCCCCCCCCGCCCCAACTGATCCCTGGGGAGCCTGGATCCTTAATTACTGGCCCTCCCTGAAGCCAGTTCAGCTTGAAGTGGGGGGGGGGCTCGACCCCTCCTCCCCCGGCCCACCTGTAATCAGGATCTCCTTTGTCACCTGGGAACCTGGGATGCACCCCCCCTCCCCCCCGCCATTGTGTGTGTGTGTGTGTGTGTGTCCCCTGACGATCTCAGTCCTGTTCTTAACAAGGGTCAGCCAGCAATGGTAGGGCCCCTCCAGCCGTGCCTTCAGTGGGATCGTGTGAAGTATTTGGGGGGCGGGGGGGGGGGGTTGCTGCTCCTTTAAGGCCAGAGTGTACGGGGGCGGGGCGCATGTGTGTGCGCATGCGCGCACACACACACACACACTGGTCTGGTCCCTCTCACTTCATCAGGGGCTGTGGGGGGACCCCAAACCTACCTCATTGCAGCACCACAGCTGCCCAGCAGGGGGTGGCCCCCCCCCCCGGCTGACTGGAGCGCTGATTTCTCCCCACCCCCGCCAGAACCCGCCGGGGCTCATGAGCATCCTGGACGACGTGTGTGCGACCATGCACGCCAAGGGTGAGGGTGCCGACCAGACCCTGCTGCAGAAGCTGCAGATGGCCGTGGGCACCCACCAGCATTTCAACAGCTGGAACAAGGGCTTCATCATCCATCATTATGCTGGCAAGGTCGGTGCGGGGTGCTGGGGCGGGGGGATTGGGGAGAATGGGGAGGGGGAACAGGGGTCCTGTGGGTTGGGGTGTGTAGATTGGGCTGGAGGGTGAGGGGCTCAGGCTGGGAGGGGCAGCTCACACTTGGGAATGGGACTGGGTTGGGGGCCTTGGCACGTTGCCTCTTCTCAGGCCTTTTGGCAGGGACTGGGGCATGACTTGTACCCAGGCAACACCCCCCCCCCCCCCTCCAAAACGCTCCCTGGCCATGGTGGGCCTGGCTGTGGGCAGCCACCACCCCGCCCCCCCCCCCCCCCCCCGGGGGAATGTTGGCCACATGCCGGGGATGGCTCGGTCCCCTTGGGCAGGGCTCTGCCCCCGCCACCCCCAGCTCCAGGTGACCATAGGCAGGGTGTTCCCTGGCCTGTTGCTGAGATCCCAGCTCTCTGGCCCTCAGGTCTCCTACGATGTAGATGGATTCTGCGAGCGCAACCGGGACGTGCTCTTCACCGACCTCATCGCGCTGATGCAGAGCAGTGAGCAGTGAGTGCAGCTTCCCTGGGCAGTGCATGCTCATGGTTAGAGCTGGGCCCCGGCATGGCTGGGTTCTCTCCTGGCTCTGGGTGGGATGGCTGGGAACCAGCACTCCTGGGGTCTAAGCCCAGTGCTGCTGCTTTAGGACACGGAGCTGGTAAGTGCTAAATACTCCCCGGGTATTGGGTTACGTGTCTGTGCCCATAACCCTGTCCTGGAGGATGCCCTTGGGTGGTTGAGAGGAGGGGAGGGGAAGGGGGTAGTGGGATGTCAGCCCAGTCCCTGGCCCCTCTGGCAAGGGAGATGGCCCAACACCATGGTGGAGTTTGTGCTCTTGACATGCATCCATGGGAGCTGAGGCCCAACAAACTCGTCCCATCCTGGGTTGCTCCTGAGCTGGCAAGGGCTTCTCGCAGTCTGTCCCTCCCCAAACCTCCCCCCACAAGGCATGGGCTTAATTCCCTCCTCTCCCCTCCCAACCACAGCCCCTTCATCCGGGACCTTTTTCCTGAGAACATCAATGCAGAGAAGAAGGGACGCCCCACCACAGCTGGGAGTAAGATCAAGGTACCCGTGGGGAACTGGGGGTCTGGCCCTTCCCCTCCCAGTGTGGGACCCTCATCTGTGGGCCTCCCCCCAGCTGTTTGGAGTCACTGGGGGATTATTCTGGCTCATGGGCTGGGACAGGCAATGGGGGAGCCCATCCAGTCCAGCTCCTGGAGCTCTGCTTGGCCCATCCCTCCCTGCACGGCTCAGCTGCTTTTCAGCTAGTGATGCTCAGCGGGTTTATCCCCCACTGGTGTGTGCCCTCCGAGTCCCCCTGCAGGTCCCATTGGGCACAGCACCCCGAGAGCTACCCAGCAGCAGCCACGCTCCACCCCAGAGCCAGCAGCAGCTCAGCAATCCCTGGCTGCGCCATTGAGTGCGGGGATGCGGGGGGGATTGGGGAGCTTGGCCGGGAGGGTGGGGCTAGAGACGCATAGGACAGGAACGCTGAGCTTTATTACCGTAGGGCGCAGATATTGCTGCTGTCCTGGGGTATTGCCCAGCACCCTGGTATGGGAGCGCCAAGCAGTGCCCTGTTTAAAGGGGCAAAGGAAGATGGGGGTGGCTGGAGGCTGGGGGCGGGGGTGTGTGGTCCATAGAGAGAGACGCATCTTTTGGGACTGCGGTTTCGTTGCTCCATTGCAGAAACAAGCCAACGACCTGGTGAGCGCGCTGACCAAGTGCACCCCCCACTACATCCGCTGCATCAAACCCAGCGAGACCAAGCGCCCCCGCGACTGGGAGGAGAGCAGGTGGGGGCAGGGGCCAGCTGCTTGTCCCTCCCCTTTGCACCCCCGACACCCCCACTCCCAGCCTGTGCCTATGTTCATTCCTCTGCCCTCTCCAGCCCGTCCCCAGCGCTTGGGCTGGGGCGGGGGCTGGTTGGCCTCGCCAAGAATTGCCTGTGACTGGACCCCTCTCCCTGGGGGGGCCAGGGGGGGCTGCCCAGCTGGCAGGGGAGCAGGGCTGCTGGTTACCCCTCCCCATCCTCATCCCGCTGTCGCTCCCACCAGGGTGAAGCACCAGGTGGAATATTTGGGCCTGCGGGAGAACATCCGGGTGCGCCGGGCTGGCTACGCCTACAGGCGAGTCTTCCGCAAGTTTCTGCAAAGGTAGGAGCCCCCCCTGCCCCCGGGCGCTGGGCGCAGGACCCAGGTTTGTCCCCAAGCAGGGGCGGTGGGAGGGGCATATGAGCACATGGAGGTAGGTGTGTTTCCTGCCCCACCCCCAGCTCCTTTAACAGCCCTGGGGCCTCTCTGTCCTGTTTCCCGCCCGCCCCCTCCCCCGGCCCAGGTACGCCATCCTCACCCCCGAGACGTGGCCGGCCTGGCAGGGGGACGAAAAGGGGGGTGTGGTGCACCTGCTGCGGTCGGTCAACATGGACCCAGACCAGTACCAGCTGGGCCAGAGCAAGGTCTTCATCAAGGCCCCCGAGTCGGTGAGCAAGAAGGGCACAGGCTGTGGGGGCAGGGGAAGGGGTGGAGGGGGGGTCTGCCTGCTGAGGGGAGCAGGGAGGGAAGAGGCCTTGGAATGTATGTTTGGGGGAATGACCCCCCCCCCGAGGGGCAAACTGGGGGGGGGGGTCCCTGAAGTGGGGTCCCTGTGGCAAGGGGGACTGACCCCCTGAGGGTGGGGTGGGGATGTTCTCTGGGGTGGGTGACTGGAGGGGGAGGGGGCCCCTGGACTGGAGGGTGAGGGGGTAGGTCTGTGGAGGAGGGGGCGTCCCTGGAGGCAGGAGAGGGCAGGTCTCTGGAGTGGTTGAAGGGGCAGTGGGGTCCATGGAGGTAGGAGGGGAACTGATCACCTGCAGTGGGGGCGGGGGGCAGGTCTCTGGAGTGGTTGAAGGGGCAGTGGGGTCCCTGGAGGTAGGAGGGGAACTGATCACCTGCAGTGGGGGGGGGCAGGTCTCTGGAGTGGGTGACTGGAGGGGGGAGGGCTCCCTGGACTTGGGGGGGCCCATCTATGGAGGGGGCAGGTCTCTAGAGTGGTTGAGTGGGGCAGAGGGGTCCCTGGAGGTAGGAGGGGAACTGATCCCCTGCGGGGGGAGGGGGGGGGGAAGCAGGTCTCTGACGTGGGTGAGTGGGGGGGGGGCCCCAATGGGGGTGCCCAGGCACTGAAGTTACCGAGTCCGGGTGGAGATGGTCACATGGGGGGGGGGGGGGGGGCGCAGCTGCTCCCAGCTGGGGTTAGGGAGTTAGGACCCGCCCCCCCCCACCCCCCCAGGGAAGTGGTGCTGGGAGCAGGGCCCAGCTAGGCCTGGTGTGCGGGGGCGGGGGGGAGGACACCTCCTGGGGAGACCTCAGCCCACCCCTCTCCCCTGCCCCCACAGCTGTTCCTGCTGGAGGAGATGCGGGAGCGGCGCTACGACGGCTACGCCCGCGTCATCCAGAAGGCCTGGCGCAAGCACGTGGCCGTGCGCAAGTACATCCGCATGCGGGAGGAAGGTACGTCCCTTCCCCTCGCCGAACCAGGCCCAGCCCCGCCAGCAGCTGCGTGAGGGGCGTGTCACCGAGCAGGGCCCAGCTGTGCCAGGCGCTTCCCCACCCCACCCCGGAGCTGCCCCCGCTGTGCAGGGCTGCAGCAGTCCCAGAGGGCTGGGGCTTCAGGATCAGGGCTTTTCACTCCAGCTGGGCACTGCCGGGGGTGGGGGGGGTCCCTGGGGCAGGGTCCGGCCTGTGGTGCCTGGAGTGGGAGGTCGGCCTGGCTGGTCACATCGCTCCCAGCCAGCCCTGGGGCGGACTCCAGCTCGCGGGATGCCTCCCCCCCGGGGCTGCGGCGCACTGGAGCCCAGGGGCCGACTCCGTGTCCCCTGCCAGCCTCCAACATCCTGCTGAACAAGAAGGAGCGACGGCGCAACAGCATCAACCGCAACTTCATGGGCGACTACATCGGGCTGGAGAGCCGCCCCGAGCTGCGGCGCTTCGTGGGGCGTCGCGACCGCGTGGACTTCGCCGACACCGTCACCAAGTATGACCGGCGCTTCAAGGTGAGGCCAGGGCTGCTGCCCCCGCTGCGGCCCCCCCCACCCCCCCCCCGCCAGGGCCCGGCCAAGCTCCCCCCTCGCCTCCCTCCCGCACCAGGGCCGGGCCAAGCTCCCCCCTCGCCTCCCTCCCGCGCCCGGGCCGGGCTCCCCCCTCGCCTCCCTCCCGCACCAGGGCTGGGCTGGGCTCCCTGCTCACCTCCCTCCCGTGCCCAGGCCGGGCCGGGCCAGGCCAGTTTCCCCCCTCACCTCCGTCCTGGGCCGGGCCGGGCTCCCCACTCCTCTTCTTCCCCTGTCCGGGCCGGGCTCGTCTCCCTGCCCAGCCTCCCCCTATGGCTCCTCTCCTCCTGCCCCAACTCCCCGTTTCCCCCCTGGCCCGACTCTGTTCCTCCAGCTCCTACCCCAGGGCTGGATTCTACTCTCGTCCTCCCAGCCCCCCCCGGGCTGCTTCTCCCACGCCAGGGCCGGGCTCTGCCTCCCGCCTCCCACTTGCCCCCCACGCCAGGGCTGGGCTCTCCTCCTGCCCCTCCTCCTGCCTGGGGTCTGGGCTCTGCTCTCTTATTTGTTAGCCCCCACTCGTTCCTAGCTCACCGCCAAGGGGTGCTGCGTCTCCCACCTCCCCCACTCCTGGTCCCCCCTTGGCTCCCCCTCTCACACCCCTGCATCAGGCTCCCCTCAGTCCCTCTCTCGCCCCCCCCCCAGACTGTGAAGCGGGACCTGATCCTGACACCCCGGTTCCTGTACCTCATCGGGAGGGAGAAGGTGAAGCAGGGCCCGGAGAAGGGGGTGATCAAGGAGGTGCTGAAGCGGCAGGTGGAGCTGGAGAGGGTTGAGTCGGTGTCCCTGAGGTAGGAGCCCATCGGCGGCCCTGGGGGCTGGTTCAGCCCCACCCTCTGCTGGCTGCTGTGTGGACCAGACCCAGCTCTGGGGCTGCTGCTTCCTTGGCTGGAGTCAGCTCTGCTCTGCCCTGAGTTGCCCTCACGCCCCCACCTGACACGGCCTCTGCTTCCCTCACCCCCGCCAGCACCCTGCAGGACGACTTCCTCATCGTGCACGCGCCGCAGTACGACAGCGTCCTGGAGTCCGTCTTCAAGACGGAGCTGCTGAGCCTGCTGTGCAAGCGCTACCAGGAGAGGACGCGCCAGCCGCTGCCCGTGAAATTCAGCAACCAGTGAGTCCGGGCTGCCGCCAGCGGGGACTGTGCTGGGTTGGGAGGGGCTGGGAGAGCCCGGACTCCTGGGTTCTCCCCTCTGTGCTGGGATGAGGTGTGCTGACAGCTGGGGGTGGGGTTCCCTGCCCAGCCCTTGCAGGGGAACTGGTCCTGGGTACGATCTAATCATGGACGCGGGGTGCTGGGCAGGCACTGGCCAGACAGAGCAGCTACAGAGAGGGAGTCGTGTTAGTATCTTCCTAGGACACATTAACAAACGAACGTATTAGGTGAGGAGCTGCTGTGGGGGCAGCCCCACTGCCTCAGCGCTGGGCAGCTGGAAGTCTGGGCCATGAAAGCTCATCACCTAATCCATTACTTTGTTAAACACAGAGCGAAGAACCAGCCCCAAGGCGCTTACAGTCACGGTTCAAGGCAGGTGCCCCGTTAAGAGCTGGGACTGACGTTACTTCCAGCCGCCGCAGCTGGTTGCGGAGTACCAAAGCCACACGAGCTGCTCCAGGCAGTGGCTAGTCCCCTGTGTTCCCTCCCCCGGCATACTGGGACCTCTGAGGGGGTCCTGCTGAGCCAGGTGCTTTTCTGCCGCCTGCTGTTGGGCTTGGATGTCTCAGCTGCTGAGCTCCTGCTGGGTTCATGCTCCTGCCCTGTTCTCTCCTCTCCCTCCCCAGGCTGGAGTTCAAAGTCAAGAAGGACGGCTGGGGCCCCTGGGGGGCAGCAGGCTCCCGCCAGATCCAGTTCCAGATCTGCCAGGGCGATGTGGCGCTGCTGCGGAACAACGGGAAGGTGCTGATCGTCAGCGTCGGGCCCGGGCTGCCCAGGAACGCCCGTGAGTGTCCAAGCCCTGCGGGCGGCCGCCTAGAGCCCAGGCCATCCCACTGCCGCAGGACCTGGGCTGAGCCCTGGCCCCGAAGCTGCAGTTGGGGGCGGTGGGGGGGGGAGCAGGAGCACAGCGGGAGGGCTCATCGCTGTCATCCCACGGCAGGGCCCACGCGGAAGGACACCCGGAAGAGCAGATGTGTCAACAGCAGCCGCCCCAGCGGCTGGAACAACGCCCCTGCGGCAGGTAGGAGGCTCCTCTTCCAGAAGGGGGGCTGGAAGGGCTGGGGGGAGGATTGCTGGGGCAGATGACTGCAGAGCCAGCAATCACTCCCGGGGTGGGGGGGGGGCAGGAAAGATGGCTACCAGGTGCCCTCCTTACCTTGCCCACCAAGCCAGCACCTGCTTTCCACGCTCCAGTCCCCAGGAGCTGGACTCCAGCCAGGGCCAAGGCCACGTCAGCCTGTGTGTATGGCCCAGGAATGAGAGCAGCCCTTGTTGGAGGCCGCCTGGGGGCCACCCAGAGCTCAAAGTGACCCTTCCTCCCCCACTTCCAGGCAGCAAGAGGGGCAACACCAGCCGGGGCGGTGGTCCTGGGCCCCGGGCCCCCTACCAGAACCGCCTCTCCCTAGCCCGGCAGAGCAGCATGGAGCAGCCCACCCTGCCCAGGCATGGAGCCAGCCCCCGGGCCAAGGCATTCCCGGCCCAGCTCAACCTGGACTTCATGAACGTGCCAGACCAAGGCGTGGCTGGGTAAGTGCCCTGGGCTGCTGGATCAGCGTGCGGCCCCCCTGGCCAGGGGGCTGACCAGCCCTGGCCGCACCAGAGAAGCACGAGCCTCCCGCCACTGGGGACCCAGGTGTGCCTGCCAGCAGCACAGAAAGCCTCCCACACCCCTTCCTCAGGCCAAGCCCCCTGCCTGAGAGCAGGACTGGGGGTAGGGAACCCAACAGCTCCTAGCCTGAATCACCACCCTGCCCTGCCCTGCCCAGCTGTCTCCCCTTCCCACGGATCTGGCCTGGCTCCCTTCACTGCCTTCTGCTGAGGTGCCATTTGGCTTCCCCCAGTGTCCGCTAGATGGCAGCCTCACAAGGGCAGGATGGGAGAGGTGCTGCCTTGCCCCCTTTGCTAGTGCCCTGGCTGGGGCTGCCCCCTGGAGGCCCTTGTCCAGCCCCAGGGGCAAGCCCTGGTTCTAAAGGCACTGCTGCAGGAAGGCCCTGGCAGCGCCCAGCAGGGGTTAAAGCCCCTGCCCTGCAGGCTGAGTGCCCTGGCTGAGCTCTGCTCTCTTTAGCTTACAGCGGAGGCTCTCCAAAGAGGCCAAACCCATCCCTGGTGGCGGCCGAGCCAAACCCAAGCCCAAACCCAAGCCCCAGCCGCGCCTGCCCCAGTGCCGCGCCCTCTACGCCTATGACGCCCAGGACACGGACGAGCTCAGCTTCAATGCCACTGACGTCATTGAAATCATTAGAGAAGGTGAGCGAGCTGGGTGGGTCTGCCCCCCCCAGCAACAGGAAGGGGTCCCACTAGGCTGTACCCAGGGGAGGGCGTGCAGGTGAGTGACAAGGAGACCGGACGCCTGGGTTCCATTCCCAGCTGTGCTCCAGGTTCACTGGGGCTTGGTCTGAGTCCTCCAATGCCCAGAGACGAGGATGACTCACTGCATTAGGATGGGGCACTAGGTCCCCATACCAGCTGGGCGCAGGTGTTCTGCTGGGAGGTGTGCTCGGATTCTGGCTTGAGTGCTCATATTACACTCTGCCCAGCACTGGGACTACACCAGCATTGAGCATACAGCAGGACTGTCAGTGCTCCTGGCTGGTGCCCTGCCTTTGGGCGCTCAGCTGGCCTGGACCATTATGTGGTCATCTGGTCTGTGCTCCCTAGCCAGCAGCTTGATCACGAGTGAGCTCTCTGAAGCTGACTCTGTAGCACTTTATCCATCCTTTGCATTGCACTGAGCCCTGGGGAAGCACCAGCTCTTGGTAGGACATGGCTGTGGCTCGGTCAAGTTTCCAGACCAGCTGGTGTGCGGGTTGATCCAGCTCTCTGTACTGCTGACCAACCTCTTTCCTTTTCAGAGCCCTCCGGCTGGTGGCAGGGCAGGCTGCGGGGGAAAGAAGGGCTATTTCCAGGGAACTATGTGGAAAAACTCTGATGGACGGGCCAGCTGCTCCGATTCAGACCCCTTCTTTGCTGGGAATCTAGGAGGGAAGACAGCTGCAGGATCCAAAGAGGAACAGAGTCCATCAGCCTTGCTCCTGGATTCTCTGTTGCTGCAGGGCTTGACTGAGGCTTCTCCTTTACAAGCAACTGAGTGGATCACATTGAGCACCCTCTTCCTCTGCTGTGTTAGCCCACTAAGGTGTTGCCTTGGGGTGCGTGGGAAGAGGTGCAGGTTAACTTGTCCTCCAGCAATTCGCTGACATTGAGAAAGCCCCTCAGGAACCAGCACCTACTGCTTGGATTCATCGGGACAAGACCAGCTGCTTAGAGACCCCCTAAATACAGCAGCTGGGGTTTGTTACACAGGGTAGAAAACTCCTTATGCTGCAGTTGTACATAAAGAATAAATTGATGGTTTATTTTCTACACTAATCTCTGCTGAGCTTTTGAAAACAGCTGTAGGGTTTGAACTCAAATCTGTACCAATCCAGCGAGCAAGCCTTCGGCCTGGGGGATGTTGACTTGAGGTTTTCATTTTACACTGGAACAGAGGAATCAAACTGGCTCACCTGTGATTAGAGGAGGCCAACGGGCAGTAGAATACAGCCTGGCTCCCTTAAAGGTTTCCTTGACAGCCTCCAGTTCCTCTTTGTTAATAGCAATGACTAAAGGAAAACTGCCTTGTCAGCACACATGCCCTGTAATCAAATCTGCCAGGTGATCGAACAGGCCATTTCAGCAGGCAGAGCAGGACCCAGGAATATTATCAGTGGAATGACCAGCAAGTTTCTGAGGTTAAGTTCAGCTGTTTAAATGGGCCTGTCTTCCATAGCCCAAAGGGAAGCTGATGTGTTCTGCTTTTTACATTACACAGCAGAGATGTGGCTTCCCTACCATTTGCAGGTATCTAAATAATGTCTGGAAGATTCAGATATGGCTCAAACCCCAGGAAAACAGTGCAATGAGTTTTCCCTTCAAACAAAGGCAACAGACACACAAAATGCCCGGGGAGAAGTCTGCTGGGGGGACTGGACTTTTCTGGTTTTTGAAAAGCAGCACTGTTCTTATCGCACTGTTTCTCCTTGGTGGCGCCGGCAGGGGGCTTTCAGTGTGTTTGCCTGGACATGTCCAGCCACTGGTCTGCAATGCGGATTGAAACACCCTCTTCTTCCAAGAGGAGCTGACGTTTCCCACCCTGGTACTGGTCTGAGACACTTTACAGCTGCTTGGCAGCTCAGACCCAGCTAGCATAAGTCCTCATTTTGTAAAAAGCTGAGGACAGCAGCTCGGATAGTCTTGACCTTCCTCCTGGTAATAAACTGCTGTGTTTAAACGACCCTGCGCCACCTTTTATCCAGATTACCTCAGCTTCAGACACAACCTGTCCATTCCTCCAGCACCATATCCACTTACTACCTTCTTACACTACCCAGCAGCCATACCCACAAAACTGACATGTAGACAAATACCACATAACAGGGCAAATTCCTTCCTTTGGCAGCTCAGTCAGTGTAACTGCTCCATAGCTGGCGATACACCAATATTTCAAACCATGTTACTAGACCAGCATTAACATGGCGGGAAAGCCAGCCTTCGCAGCAAGCTGCTGTCTCTTTAAAAAAAAAACCAAACACCTCACATGCTTTCTTACAGAGGTGGTAAAAGGACACCCAAAAGCTACTTGAATAAAAGTACAGCTACTTTGGGGCGGGGGGTGTGTGTAAGTAAAATAAAAGTCAGAGTGTAGTGGAAAACCACTTGAGTAAAAGTACAAATGTGTCACGGCTTGATTTACTTAGTATCTAGAAGTGAGAAGCGACCAATCCATGGAACATCCCTTGGATACTCAAGTACAATCAATGTGTAGAAACCCTCCTGCTACATGTTTACTCAAGTCATTTTCCAGAGGGTTACTTTCGCTTCTACTTAATTACATTTGTTCCCAATGTAGGTGTACTTTTACTCAAGTAACTTTTGGGGGCTACCCTTTCCCACCTCTGCTTTCTTGCATTCAAAGTTTGTCCCTCCCCTTATTCTACTGCTGCCCAAGTGAAGATCCTAGATAAAGAGATGCAATTTTAAAATATTTATTACCAGGTTGATATGATCTTTGCAGGGTTCCCATTAGGTAACATGCTGCCAGGTTCTTGCCAGATGTGGCAAAAGGCATCCAAAAGTTATGAGTAAAAGTGCCAGTGTTTTCACTGCTGAATACCAAGTACAATAAAGATGTGACGTGTGCGTCTGTGTGCATATAGCTTTGTAGTTTTCTGGGGGCTGAAGGGGGCCCCCCCACCAGTGACTTGTACTTACGTACATTCCCTCCCACCCCAGCTGCACTTTTACTCAAATAACTTTTGGGTTACTTTTCCCACTTCTGGTTCTTGCATAGTGAGATAAAACTCTCTCCCACTTTTTACCTTAAGACAACACAAACTGTTGTATTTCAGACCCAGGCCATGCAACACACTCTAAACACCAGAAGGACAGGGGTGTAACCAGATTTGGACCTGTCCTTGAACCAACTTCAGAGCCAGGCTGCAGAACCACCTCCACTGAACTGTCTCTATAGAAAACCATAAAAACCACGTAATTAACACAATTTACAGCCAAAGTTAAACCACTAAAAGTTTTAATTGCATTATTACTACAAGAATAAGGAATACCTGAGAGCCTTCTGCAGTGCCCATATTTTAAATGTAGCATAATCAATTCACAACCCCCCTCTAAAAACAAAATGCAGAAACTCGCTGTATTTTTTTTTTCCTTTTTCTTTTTCAACACAGAAGTCAATCTAAAGGCACTGAAGTGCTTGGGAAATAAAATCACCAAAGATTACAAAGCAATTTGTTTTTTTCCCCTCTCTAAAACGGTAGAAATTTTAGGGTTGTCTATATTATTGAATAGCATTTACATTTTCACAGCCCCAAGCTAACACATTTTTTTTTAAAGTGTGGGGTTTTGTGGGGGAGGGGAGACCATTAGGATAAGCGAAAAACTGGGAGGAAATTTTAAAAAACATAGTTACCTTCATTTCAGCTTGGTTACTCACGCAAGGTGGCTTAGAAAAAGTTACCACGCCAATGCAGCTGCTGAGCATGTGGGAAGGCAAGTGGTAACAATAAGCACTGGGAATACTTGATTGCAGTTTTATACATACAGTAAAAGGTGCAGGTTTATTAAAACCTCATATGCTGCTGCATGACATTCAAAACAATGGATCAAAACAATGGTTTACTATGAATTTAAAACAAAAGAACTGCATGTGTTCCTTTCAACTGAACCATCTGCAGGACGGGGGGAAGCGGGGGATTATCCCAGTGAAACTTAAAAACAGCACATTTTTCTAAACAAAAACAAAAAAAAAAATCACAACAGTAGCTTTTTTTAGTGTATGTTACAGAACTTTTTACACACAGGTATTCACCATTAAAAAAATAACCCAAAGTTAAGTTACTGAAATAAGAATTACTCACACAAAACACCCTAACTGAAGCCAAAGCAACAAGAAGTTGTTTTTTCCCCCAAACATGATTGAGGGATGCAGCCATCTTCACACGTTGGACAGTCCCAAACTGCTACGAAAATGCTTCCGAGCCCTTGACTTGGCTGTGGCATTGGTCAGGTGGCCTAGGAATGCGTTATTGGTGGAGTGGACAGTGCGGCACTGATGGTAAGAGATGGAGAACCGGAGCGGAAGAGGAGATGAAAGCTGAACACAAAGGGCGAATTTCAGGGCAGTGCTTGCTCTCACATCAAGGGACATCACCTGCAGGGAGGTTTTCCTGCCATTCCTCTTGGCCCGAGGCCCTTCAGAGTTTGCGCTGCCGGCTGCTGTGCTGTCAGTATGTGGGCTGGCACCACGCACGGACCCACCACTGCAGCCAAGAGGAATTTGGGCGTGGATAGGTGAGGAATGGAAGCATTTGGGACAGTCCAAGAACTCTATTCTGCATAATTTTTTTTTTTTTTTTTGTAAAAAGATTGATGTTTCCCGCTCTGCTGCTAATGAAGCAGGCTTGCTTACCCTCTGCGTTATTTACAACCAGCTGGGAGAGGCTGGAAACCCCTGGCACAAATTTTTAAACCAGATACTCTGAACAAACTGTTCACGACTCCTTTGGAATCATAGCAGCTCCAAACCAGGACATGGGGTGGTTGCTACCCTCTTCTGTTACCAAAACTCCTGTCTTTTCAGCTCAGCCTGGGCAAACACCACAAAGCAGCAGCAGGACCTAGGGAGTTCCACCTCTCCCTGCACCTAAGATTAAAGCCCAGCCCTCAACCAGTAAGACCTGGGGAAAAGCACAGGGTCAGGCACATCCTTTATTCCCTCTCTCCCCCACCCCAAAAGAGCCCATCTGCAACAAAATCTGGTTTTGTTCAACTGTTCTCTGACCCTTGTGGCTGTGAAGAGACTGAGTATTTGCAGGTAACGTGGACCAGTTTTCTTTTTTGGTGCAGACAGAAAAGCTCACAAGGAGAGACTGTTACAAACACAAGTAAGAGGGTGGAAGGGATCAGGACTAACCACTCATCTGTGCTTTCGAAGGATTGCCTTAGGACGCAGGCAAAGATCAGATTGAGCTGTTTCTAGCTTCTCAGCCACGCAAGGTTAACTGCACTGCCGTGACTCTCAGTCCATTCCCCTGCCAGCCCTCACTTCCTGAGGCTCCTGCTTTCATTTTCAAGACACACGCTCCGAGCTGTGCGGCTCTGCTCATCACCTGCAGCTGAACAGCCCCTTCTTTGAAATGCCAGCCCCCTGCAGCCACCCACCCAGCCCATGGATTTCTGTCGGGAAAGAGCACAAAATCCAGAATGGGTTGCCATTAGTGCAAGTGAATCTATGAAGAGGATTCATAACAAGGGTCCCCCCGTGCACATGCAATTGGTGGGTGAACAGTTAGTGATGTGCTGATCAGTGCTGTCAGTTTAGATACCAGGTGACTAACTGAGAGCCAGGTCAAGATTTCTTCCCCGAACTCCAGATGAAAATATAAAATAAGCAACGCTAAAAAAAAAAAAGTTGGATCCTGATGCAATCATCTTAGCAACAGAGTAACCAATTCCCACCCATCCTGGGAGGTGGCTGAGGGCTTCCTCACATCAGTATTCATGGAGAGAAACTCCCTTTAGACAAGTGGGAAGATGGCAGAGGCAAACGCCCAGTAAGTGGAAGAAGCTCCCGTCAGAAAGGGCAGACACCCGGCTCGGGAAAGGTGCCAGTTAAGCAGCTGAGCCGGCAAGCAACATCTGCCTTCTGAGCTAGGGAGAGTGTTCCCCGGGCTACAGGCAATGCCCATGCTGGGTCAGGACGACCAACTGCCTTGTTCCAATGGTGGGAAGCCACCGCCCGAGGCAATCCAAGCACGCAGTCACGTACAGAGCCGGCTGGGTCCCCTCGCCGTCATTCAGAGCAGCGCATGAACCGTTCGCTTGCCCACGTAGTCTCAGAGCTACACTAGACCTCTGATTCCTGCCCCCGTGAAGCTGTTGCTTCCCTGCACTGTATACCAGGTAATTCCAGCCTCCCCATCCCCAGCCTGCCAGCCACGCTGGGCTCAGCCAGGCCACCGATCTGTCCAACGTTCCTCTGGGTTTATAAGGAAATCTCATTTCTCTTCACAGCTTACGTATCCCACCTACTCATACGAAAAGGGAGCGGGGAGGGATGGGGGCTGCCAGCTGGGAGCCGGCCAGGTGCTGCTAAAAGCGCTGCGCAGAGATTATATACACGTGCCGCCCTCTCCCTCACCCTAGTTCTCGGGGCTCACGTTCTGCCTGGCTCGGATGAAGGCCATGCCGTGGGTGCGGAAGTGCGTCTTCAGGTTGAGCTGGGTGTCGAAGCCCTTCCCGCACACCTGGCAGACGAGCTTCCCGTCAGCCGAGCGCTGGGCCCCTCCCTCGTGGCCGCTGCGGGCGCTGGGCTCCTCTGCCTCCCCCGCCCCCCTCTTTTTCTTGTGGGTGATGAAGCGGTGGCGGTTGAGGGAGACCTGGGAGGTGAAGCACAGGCCGCACTCCCGGCACTGGTGGGAGCTTTCGTCTGTCCTGTGCTGGGGGATGTGCTCCTGGAAGTCGGCCGCGCTGCAGGCGATGTAGCCGCATTTGCGGCAGCGGTAGGGGGCTTTCCGGTCGGCCTTGGGGTTCTTGGCGGGCGGCGTGGTGCTGTCGGGCTCCTCGCTGCACGAATCGCCGTCGTCCGACGAGAGCTTCCGCTTTCTGCTGGGCACCTGCAAGGAGGAGTTCGGAGAGCTTGACCCCAGCGCAGTTACCTGCCGGGGCCGGGCTCCCGGGGCCTGGTGTGTTTGTGCCAGACAATGGCATGTGCCACACAACCAACACAGCCCTCCCTCGCCGTGCCGCGGGGCCGGGAGCAGCTCCACAGCGCTCAGACAAGATGATCCCTTGGGTCCTTCCTAGCTGCGAGAGCTCTGGCTGGATGAAAATCCCAACACAGCCAGCCAGCCCTGGCAGCCACCTCAACTCCCCATCCGCTCCTGGGCCTAAATCCATTCACTGCATGGCCTCCACGCCAGAAGGGCTGCTGAACACTCCTCTATGGTCCTGGCTGCAGCTGGCCTCCCAGGCCAGCTAGTCCAGGGGTGGCAAACCTGCGGCTCTTTGATCAGCAAGACACGTCTCGGCACCGCGTGCCCAGACTGCTCACCGCATGCCCCAGCACCCAGAGAAGCGCGTGGCAGCAGCAGTGGTGCCGGTCTGGTGAATGCCAGGCATAACGGGCCCTGGGTTAGAGCAGAGAGGGGAGCGGGAGGTCTGGGGCACTGGGGGAGGGCACTGAGCTGCTACTTCTTATATATTTATGTTTTCCTATCTAGACAGATGTAATGTTTATCAATAGATGATCGACAGATAAACAACAACTCTAACACGTGGCTTCTTTACACTCAATCCACGGCTATTCTGGCTCTTACTCTCCAGCTGGTTGGCCACCGCTGAGCTAGTCAGAGAGGAGAGCACCAGTCAAAAGCCAGGGAGACACGCAAAGCGATGCCGGTGGTCCACATGGGGCCAAGCCTTGCAGGGAGAAGCTCTGCAGCTCTCAAACTTGTGCTCACTGGAGTGCCCAGCTCTGGGGTGAATGAGCCTACCTCCAGAAACCCACCCTGCTGCAGATGAGATTCCAGGCTTTCTGCTCTGACCTTTTGCACTTTGTTGCTGCGGGTTGTTTTAATGCAGCCAGGCTCCTCTCAAGAGGTGGCTGCACTGTTATTTTAATCCCTCCAAGCCCCCGCCACTCATAGCCACGTGCATATCTCTTCACAGCCCTCGGCCCCATACCTGCAAGCTTCCGGGCCCGACGCGGGCAATGACGACCTCTTGGCTCTTGGGCTGGTCGGTCACCTTTATCCCGTGCCGCACCTGAATGTGCTTCTCCAGGATCAGCCGGCTGCTGAAGGTGCGCTTGCCTTCAGTGCAGTACCTGGGAGGGACCAGAGTCAGGGAGGGAACAAGGCTCCCCGGGGGCACCTCGCCCACTGCCGTATCGCATCCATCTCAAAGCGCTCTGTGGCCATCAAGCCCCTCTCCTGGGAAAACCAGGTCACAGAGGGTGTGACCGACACAGCACTCACACAGTAAGTCAGGACAGAACGAGGACTAGGACCCAGGAGTTCTGACTCCTGACCGCCCCCCCACTGCAGTGCACTCACTACCCAATAGCGGGGCAGGCAAGAAACCCCCAATCTGAGCACTCCAGAGCGAAGAATAAAGCTCAGGAAGTCAAGCTCCCAGCATTTCTTTTCCCACACCGACCCTGATCTGCGGATAGGAGAGAGGGGGGAGCCGAGTTCTTTTTGCCCCTGAAACTGGAAGGCTCTGTACCGGCAGGGATAGACTCGCTTGATTCCCTCGTGGTTCACTCGCACGTGTCTCCGGAGGCTGGGGGCAGAGCAAAACGATCGCTCACACAGACGGCACGGGAACTTTTTCACCGACTGCAAGAAGCAAGAAATGGGGAAACTGAGACACTGGGGGTGGGACTTACGTATCTTGGCTGCAGGTCTGGGAAAAAAAGCACATGCCCAGCTAGGCCAGGGAACTCCCTGCAGCAGCCAGCCCATGAACGGGCCCCAGGGTACCCAATTCTCCTGCTGTAACCATTAGACCTCAGCACCCTCCCCTGCCAGAAATGGACCCCAGAAATCCCAATGCCCAGCCATGGCTCTTTTCCATGTACAAAACGTGCCTCCCCCATCCCCTTGGTGTGTCCACAGGGCCAGGTTCCCAGTAGATAAAGCCCAGGAGCTCTGGGATTCCCCCTCACCTTCCCATGATCCTTCTTCATGTGGGACACGTACTCGTCCCTCTCCGGGAACCAGGAGTGACACATCCCGCACGTCCAGCCGCTGCTTTTCGACTTGTTGGCGTCTGCCTTGCGCTGGAAGCGGCTCCGCTTGGCCTTGCGCAGCTCCGGGGAGCTGGGCGGCTCGTCTTCCTCTGAGGACGACGAGGAGGAGGAGGAGATCTTGGTGACGGGGGCTTCAACGGGCTCCTCCTTAGGGGTGAGCAGCGTGGCCGGCTTCTTCACAAGGTCCTCCTTGGGCTTCTGTGGCTGGTGAGTGTTCTGTAAAGCACAGACCAGAGCGTCAGCCGAGCCAGGCTCAGATCCGGGCTCAGGCAGCTGCCCATGCCATGCAGGGATAGAATCATAGACTCAGAGGGCTGGAAGGGACCTCAGGAGGTCATCAAGCCCAGCCCCCTGCTCAAAGCAGGATCAACCCCAACTGAATCATCCCAGACAGGGCTTTGTCAAACTGGGCCTTAAAAACCTCCAGCAATGGAGATTCCGCCACCTCTCTAGGTACCCCATGCCAGTGCGTCACCACCCTCCTAGGGAAATAGTTTTTCCTCATATCCAACCTGGATCTCTCCCACGGCAACTTGAGACCACTGCTCCATGTTCTGCCATCCATCGCTACTGAGAGCCCCCTCTCTGCATTCTCACTTGAGCCCCACTTCTGCTATCAAAATCACTTCAACTCGTCTCTTCTGCAAACTAAAGCAGCCCAAATCCCTCAGCCTTTCCTCGCAGGTCATGTGCTCCAGCCCCCTAATCATTTTGGTTGCCCTCTTCTGGACCCTCTCCAACACACCCACACCCTTTCTATACTGGGGAGCCCAGAACTGGACACAATCCTCCAGATGGGGCCTCACCAGTGCTGAATAGAGGGAAATAATAACTTCTGTAGATCTGCTGGAAATGCTCCTCCTAATGCACCCCAATATGCTATTAGCCTTCTTGGCTCCAAGGGCACACTACTGACTCATGTCCAGCCTCTCACCCACCGTAATCCCCAGGTCCTTTCTTGCTGCACTGCTGCTTAGCCAGTTGGTCCCCAGCCTTCTTCCGTCCCAAGTCCAGGATGGGGAAAGGCAAGAGGTGGACAAGTCAGTGAGTTCTCAGTAGAGTTTCTAGCGCTGCAGTCAACTGCAGCAGCACTCAGGGCACTCCTGGGGTAGGTGCTGCACAAACAATTAATAGGCCACCTTTGTCCCAATGAACTAACAACCCGGAACTAAAACAGTCTCTAGGGCCCAACACACAGACACAGGACTGACTGCTTCACAAGCCAATCACAGGTCACACTAGAGAGAGCTGACCACCTCTGGGCATTGATGAACTGCCCTGCCAGACCGTTGCCAGGCAGGGACCGGCCAGGCTTGGCCTCTGGGAAGCTGGGGCTCTAGTGAACAAAAGCTTCATGGCAGCTCTGCAACATGGTTAGGCTCACCCCCACTTTACAGGAGAGGAAACTGAGGCACAGAGAGGGTGTGGCTTGCACGAGTCACTGGGAGTCGACGTCAGCATCAGGAACAGAGTTGGGGGATTCTTGCTCAGACCTCACCTACCTCTCGAGTAAACGGGGGCCCAATTTACCTTCAGATGTTCCAGCATGGTGCGTTTCTGAGCAAAGAGCAGCGGGCAGTCGGGACACTTGAAAACACTGACCCTCTGGTTGAGCAGGTGTTGGTCGAAGTGAGAGGAGAGCAGGGGCTTGTGGGTAAAGACTGTGTCACACATTGCACATTTGTAAATCATCCTGAAAAGCAGGAGGGGGAGGGCGGGTTGGAAATGCACTAACCACACTTCCCCGAGTTTGGCTCAAACACTCACCAGGAAAAAGTCCACCAGGGTTATTATTTACATATGAGGGGCCAGCTGAGGTCAGGGCCCCATAACGCAAGGTGCTGTACAATCTGTGTCCCAAAGAGCGGGCAGTCAAAGACAGTCAGAGAGAAAGCAAAGGGGAAGTAATTTACCAGCAATCACTCAGGGGCACAAGTGCGACTAGAATTCAGGGCTCCAACTCTTGGGCCAACACCCTGCCTACTAGGCAATGCTGCTGATTACACCTAATTCGATCTCTTGAGTTTCTTCCCTAATCTCAGCAGTGCACTGGAGGATGGAAAGCCCTGTGCGCTTCCATAGGCCTTCAGTCAAAGAGAAGCAGACCCACCCGGCAAAGTGACTGATAGTTTTCAGCTGCTCACAGGAGGGCAGCAGGGTATTCAGTAGCAGGAGAGTCTCTAGTCTACCAAACAGTGCTTTCATCCAAGGATCTCCAAGCACTTTCCTCCCACTACCACTCCAACCCCAGCCCCAGCCCCTGGCGTATTTAGACCAGGGTTAGAGGAAGGCACAGAAAAGGAAGCAGGTGGCCCAGCCAGTCTCCTTGTAAGCGGAGTGCTTGGGCAGCCGCCCAGGAGAGTCAAATGCCACCCATCTGATCAGCACAGCGCTGACAAGGGGTGCGCATCCGCACGTGTCTCAGTGTGCACAAAATTTATTCTGCACACAGATGAGAAAAATTGGAGGAAACACTGGGGCCAAGGTAGACTTGGAACTTGAAGCAGTACAGCACCGCCGCAGCGCTGGGGCATAGATCTCTCCTTGCTGCAGTTAATCTGCCTCCTGGGGAGGGGGTAGCTAGGTGGGCATGCTCTTCCTGGGAGTCAGGCCAGGTTAGCTGGAGTAGGTAGCTCAGTCATGTGGCTCTTCCATACCCCCGAGCACTGCAGCTACATTGACCTAACTTTCGAGTGCAGCCCTGGTCTCGGGGTAGGGCCAGAACCCAGGAGTCCTGTGCTGTAAACGGAGGGCTGCTGCCGCTCCCCAGCAGACTGGGGGCTCTTTCATGCCAAGCTGCCTCTTCTGGCACACTGATGTCCACATGCAGTGGTGTCGACAGTGTGTCCAGGAGGCCCAGCTCCCTGCCCCTAAGGGCGGAATGGGTGGGGCTTAGGGGAGTCAGCCCTAGGGCTGCCCCCCGCTGCATGAGGTGTGACCACTCCCCAGCCACATGGCAGATGCCGTACATATCGGGGCAGCTCTTTCCTCCATTAGCTTCCCTCGAACGTCTCCCCTTCCACCTGCCCCCCAGCAGCGCCCTGCCGAGGTTACTCACTTGGACTGCTGATTGCTGAAGCCCGGGTGCTGCGTGTAGATGTGAGCGTGGGCGCTGGGGGCCGACTTGAAAGCCATTGGGCAGATGGGGCACTTGTGGAAAACCTCACAGTGCGAGGTCTGGATGTGGGACTTGATGGAATTCACCCCTCCGAACACCACAGCGCAGCTGGGGCACCTGGAAGCAAGAACGCAGGGTAAGCGAGGGGAAGGTTCCAGAGGAGCAGGGTTACTTGGGTGCCTCTCCCCTCACTGGTAACCCCCGCCCCCGGCAAAGACAGCCCCAGTGGGATGTGCACCAGCACCTTAGCAGCACAGCAGAGGTCAAAGCCGGCTGCTTGGAAGGTGCATGGCTGGAATCCCTCTGCTGCTCTTTGGTCTACCTCTCCTGCCCTGGATTTAGCCCTTGGGTGAGGGTCAGTCTAATGGTTAACAGAGTCAGATCAACTGCTGAGTGCCAGGGACAGCCACTTTAGCACAGTAAGCTAATGCATCCCTTGCTGATCTCCCTGCTTCCAGCGGTACCCAAAGAGACCCCTCCAAATCAGCCCCCACGGGAATGAGAAATGTGGCCTGACGGGGCTAGGGAGACGAACAGACAAGCAGATGTCTTCTTAGAAATGATCGAGGAGTCAGGGGCATTCCCAGAGCTCACTCCTCCACCTGCGTTGTTCCCCGCCAACAGGCCAACTCGCTAGAGTCATTTGGATCGTTATAGCGGCAGGAGGAAGCTGTTCACAGAGGGAGAGAGCAGGACAGCAGCAGCTCTGAGCTCTGGGAAAGAATCAACGCTCACGGAACAGTGACAGTACTTATTTCTTAGCCAGTGCTTATCTCCAAGCTCTTTGCAATCGATAAAGAACGTCTCATGGCACAAGAACAGTCACTTGTGGGTCAGACCTATGGTCCATCCAGCCCAGTGTCCTGTCTTCTGGTGCCCCATGCTCCCAAGCAAACAAACAGAGCAGGGCAATTATTCAGTGATCCTTCCCATGACCCAGGCTCCTGACAGCTGTAGGTTTATGGACATCCAGTGCATAGGGTCAGAGGTCCCTGACTCTCTTGGCTAACAGCCATTGATGGACCCATCCTCCCTGAACTTCATTCTTTTTGGAACCCAGTTATAGTTTTGGTCTTCACAACACCCTCCCTTCAACAAGCCCCACAGTAACAAGGCGTGGAGTGAAGTACTTCCTTATGTTTACTGAAACCTGCTCAAAACTCCCCTGTGAGCCATGGTGGGGATATTAGTAGATTGTACGGAGGGGGTGCAGAGGCTACGTGACTTGGCCAAGGTCACACAAGTGTTGTGGTAGAAAACAGAGAAACCTAACAGCTGGAGCACCTCTCTCTCCTAGCTGCTGGCAGCAGAGTCCGGCTGGCAATGCTGGAGCCAGAAGGACTCATTATTAACAGGCCAGATGCTCCATGGGACAGGTCAGAAGCCTGCAAACAGTCATCCTGCGACTGTAGCTCTGCTACCGTTCACGGCTTGGCTTCTGCTGAGACTGCCCACCGGTGCCAGCTGTGATGGGGAAGAGGTGTGCCGTGGACATCTGACCAGAAAGGCCTGGAATGAGTCTTGCCCCGTACCCCAAAACTCCTCGTTTCCATATCGCCCCAGCTATCGTGCAGCTCAGTTGCGGCTACCCACCAGTGCTATACTTGAACAGCTGACCTAGGGACTCCTGCCCCTTTTCACACTGTCGGTGGAACCAATGATAGCCACATGATGGGAATGTGAGCCTAGCAGAAGGAACCTGCATGGAACTTTCCATGCAACGTCTGCAACTCAGAGGTGTGCCATCAGCGAGTGTCTCAGCTTAGAATCCTAGGGCTGGAAGGGACCTCAGGAGGTCCTTGAGTCCAGCCCTCTGCCCCAGACAGGATCAACCCCATCCCACCCAGGGCTTTGTCAAGCCGGGACTTAAAAACCTCCAGGGATGGAGATTCCACCACCTCTAGGTAACATGAGTGGGTCCCTCCCGCTCCCATCCAGCTGGGACTGAGTTAGGACCCGCCCCCAGCAGTGCGAGGATGGCAGGGTGGTCACAACACCCCCCCCCCCCCAATGCCACCAAAGCTGAGACCTGTGACACAGTTGGTGTCCTGCCGCGAGAAGCTGAACGCGCCCACCTACCTGTACCCCACCCTCCTGGAGAAGTGCAGGCAGGCCTCCTTCAGGTGGGCCTCGAAGTTCGCCAAGAGGAAGTTCCCACCGCACTCAGGGCACACGTGAGGGGGCCGGTTCTTGTGCATCCGCTGATGTGCATTAAAGCTGCAGGGATTGGGCATCATCATGGGACACGCCGTGCACACCTGAGGGGGAGCAAGCACAGGTCACACAAGCATCCATTGTGCGGCACCTCCTGCTGCCACCAGCGGAGCCGATAGCCTCCACGGGGCCCTGGGCAGCGAGGGGGAGGGCCCAGCTCCATGCCCACGCCAGGAGCAAGGCCGAAGGCAGCTGGCCGTTGGTTCTGCCAGAACCGTGATGCCCTCCTCCCCACCCAGCCCTCAGCACTGCTCGGCGCACGTGACTTAGCACACTGGCGGTGATCTGCAAGGCCCAGGGCACCAGCCACCACTGCCGCAACTGTGGTAGGAGCTGGAGCCCTGGGTCCCTTAAATTCACTGAACCCCAGGGACAATTGCCACCCTGTCTGCAAGCCTGGCCGCCCCTTTGTTCAACAGCCATGAGAGCAACACACTGGCCCTGCATCCCCCTTCCCTCCCAGCCCTGTTCATAGCCCCAGGAAAGGCCGTGTACATTTAACCAAGCCCAATACCTGTCATAAAGAAATGGTGGGTGAGGGGTTAAATTGGGCCTTGGACAAGCTTTTGTTTTCCAAAGTCAGGGGCTATTTTTATGCTGTTTTTCCAACCCGGCACAGGCAAGTGGTCAGTATCATGGCAGAGTCTAGACACCAGCTGAGACTGAGGCCCTGCGGCATGAGACTCTGTATAAACGCATACAGTCAGCTTGAGAACAGGCTCTGTCTGATAAGGCTGCTAGATGCCTGAGTAGCTCTGCAGCCAGTCAAGGTAACAGAATCCCAGCCCCTAAGAGCATATAAAATAAAGGAAATACATATGGCAGATAGGGAAACTGAGGAACAGAGGTTTGCCCAGTCATAGAGGCAGGAAAAGATCCTTAGGACAGGTCTACAGTAGATCTGAAAGTTGAGCCTAGATGCATCAATTCCAGCTACACAATCACCGTAGCTGGAACTGCACAGCTGGAATTGACGTGTCAATGATTGACTTAGCTGGCTGGTGGCCACCCTTACTCCTCGCAATAATGAAGCGTACAGGGGTCGACTGTCAAGCCCTGCTTGTTTGCTTTGCGTGTCCCCACTAGGTGCGTGAAACTGAACCCCAGAAGATCGACTGTAATCAGGTCGATCTCCAGATAAGCGGAGATGTACCCCTAGTCCGCAATGTATTTTAATATGCCACATTCAGCGTGAAGCAAAACAGCCCAAATCCAGCTGGGTAGAGCTCGAGGGCAGGGCTCCCTGAGGGCAAGGTAGGTTGATTTCATCTGTGCTGCAGCTCTGGTTCAGTTATTTATGTGCAGTGGGCGACAGCTGCTTGTACCAGCTTGCTTTTCGATGGCCACTGGGAGAACACAGCGTGTGGAATAAAAACATCCTTTGCTGCTTTGCAAATACCCAAATAAACCCCACAGATGGAAGACGCTCCTTCGATGTAGGGCGCTCTGGTTTGTGAATTCCATCCTGCGGTGCATCTTCGATGCAAACGGGGTCCAGAAACCTGCTATCTTCTGCCGTTCTACTGAACTGGGTGAGAAGGGGCGAGAGGAATTAAGAAGCATTTGAACCAGGGAGGGGAAGTTGATGTTTGCAGCTGAGATTAAAAGAGAGCGACTCAAGGAAGCAGAGAGATATAGAAAACTGTCCCAAATGGCAGTTGAGAAGGAGCAGGCTCATACTGTCATTGCAGAAGGACAGACAGACAAGGCAGCAAGACTCAAGAGCAGGACACATCCCCACACTAGGTCTGACGAGAACCCATAAAACTAGATGGCAGTTTTAGGTCCTCAAGCGAAGCAGCACCTCAGCTGTAGAGCTGCCTGAGTTTGTACATACAAGAGCCGGGGTCTGCACAGGCTGGGACTCAGGAGGCCAGGGTTGGGAGCTGGGGAGTGGTAAAGAGGGGAGAAGCATGGATGAGCATGAGACAGAAATGCCCGAATTAACCCTTTGAATGCTGACAGCTCCCCTGTGATTCTGTAAAGCGCTTTGGAGACTTCTGGAAATGAGAGAGCACTACCGAATCCAGTCCAGCTGCCATGTTCCTTGTCCCCTCTGAGCCCCTGACTATGTGCCTGACAGGTACCTTGCCCTGCAATACTCAGGCTGGGGTCCGAAGAGCTAGGAGGAGCCATTGCAGGATAATTTAGCAGAGGGGAAATACCCATCAACGATGGGCAGCACAAGAGAGAACAGCCAAGACTAGATCAGTGTTATGGGCTTGGAGAAGTTTGCTGTACGCTGGCAAATTCTCTCTCAACAGTGGAGAAAAGTCTTCTGCGACCTGCTGTAACTAGGGCAGACGATCAGAACTCTAGAGGGCCTGAATTGTCATTCCAGCAACAAGCTGCGGCTTGCATGCTTGGGAGACCATTTTGCCAGACACACCAATCCTGGCTCTTCCTAAAAGCAATGGGGAAAAGGCACATGAGTCTGACTGAAGTGTCCCCTTATTTAGGCTTGACAGCCAAGGCTGCAATTAGCTCAAGCCTCCAGAAAAATGAGCATGTTCACTCCAGCTCAGTCCGGTCCTAGGAGTCACCGAAGCAGAGAGAACTCTGCTGACAAATTCAGACAGCACAAGAGATGTAAACACAAAGGGAAGCAGGCAGGAGGGGGCAGGCAAGTCATAACCAGATCTGGGCATTTTACATCAGACATCAAGGACATAACACGGTAAAAGGAGGACTATATACTGTAGCCTTGAAACTCTAATGGCTCTGTTAATTCACACCAGCTTTGTTAAAGCAGAATTACGACTGTCCGACGGCATCTTTTGCGCTTCCAGAACGTTTTGATTTAGGAAAGCCAGGAAACAGAGCTAAGGTACATCACCTTAACTCTGCCCCGGCACTGGCACTGCCCCCTGGAAATCCTTTTGTAAGGGTGATGCAATACTAATAGGGCAGGAGGGAGCTGTGTAGCCATGTTTGTAGCAGTAGACAGGAGCTTTGCTGCCACGGTGACTGGCAGACACACACTGTGGGACTGTAGGGTAAGGGTAAGTAAGGTGCTAACCAGGATCTAGCAGTAAAGAGGAAGCAAAAGGGCATAGAGGGGCGATGGCCTTGTACTGTGCAGCCAGTGGGGCCTGGCACTCCTGGAGCAGACCCAGGTGAGCGCTGGGTCGGCAGAGGTTGCTCCTGCTGATCACAATGGACCTAAATGCAAGTTTTGCCTTAAGCCGGGTCTACCTGGAAGTGTCCTATAAGCAAAGCTGTGCCAGTCAGGTGAGAAAGCCACTCTCCAGCCCAGCGTCGCTACGCTGGCACACAACCACCACAGAGGCACAGCTAGAGGCAGCGAGGCGGGGGGGCTCCTGTGCTGATGGAAAACCCCTTGTATCGGTGAAGGCTGAGGGGGCAATGCCAACAGTGCCCACAGCCCCGTGTATGTTAGTGCCACTCCCATACTCGAAGTACAAAACGCTCAGGATGTATCTGCTAGGCGGCGTGTGGGGACATCACGCCAAGAGGACAGAGTGAAGGCTGCCTTGTGCAGCTGGCAGCTCCCTTAACTCTAGCTCCTGCTTTTCAGAAGTTCGAGTTGAACTCACCTCAATGTCCTGGAACATCACAAAGCGCCAATGGGGACCCTTAACGTGATGTGAGAGAGGACTATAAAATCATGACTAGCGTGGGAAAAGTGAATAATGAAAGGTTATTTATTTGGCTCCATAATATAAGAACCAGGGGCCACCAAATGCAATTAATGGGCAGCAGGTTTAAAACTAACCAAAGGAAGCTCGTCTTCATGCAGTGCACGGTGGGCCTGTGAGACTCCTCGCCAGAGGATGTTGAGAAGACCAGGACCTTAACAGGGTTCAAAAAAAGAACTAGATAAATTCATGACGGTTCAGTCCACCGATGGCTATTAGCCAAAACGGGTAGGAATGGTGCCCCGAGCCCGTCAGAGGTGGAACGGGATGGATCACTTGGGCTATGTCTACACTAGCCCAAAACTTCGAAATGGCCATGCAAATGGCCATTCTGCAGTTTACTAATGAAGCCCTGAAATACATATTCAGCGCCTCATTAGCATGCTGGCAGCCGCGGCACTTCGAAATTGCCAAGGCTCGCCGCCACGCAACTCGTCCAGACGGGTCCTTTTTGAAAGGACCCCACCAACTTCGAAATCCCCTTATTCCTAACAGCAGATAGGAATAAGGGGATTTTGAAGTTGGTGGAGTCCTTTCAAAAAGGACCCGTCTGGATGAGCCGCGCGGCGGCGAGCCTCAGCAATTTCCAAGTGCCACAGCTGCCAGCATGCTAATGAGGCGCTGAATATGTATTTCAGGGCTTCATTAGTAAACTTCGGAATGGCCATTTGCATGGCCATTTCGAAGTTTTGGGCTAGTGTAGACATGGGCTTGATGGTTACCTGTTCTGTTCACTCGCTCTGGGGTGCCTGGCATTGGCCAACGTTAGAAGACAGGACACTGGGCTAGAAGGACCTTTGGTCTGACCCAGTCTGGCCGTTCTGATGTTCTTATTAACTCTACGGACGCTTCTCGGTGAATGTCTGAGGTCTTTTTTGGACCCAGAAAGCGCTGTTCTTTGCGGTTAGTGGAGGGATGACCCTTCAGGAATTTATAACCCTGACACACAATCTTTGTCACACAGTGATGCCCCGCAAGGTGCATCTTAACTATGGTCCACACGCCATCCCTAACTCCACCCGTGAGAGAGCATGCAATCTGCCGTTCAGGGCAGAGCCTGGTCTCCAGGGATGTGGCCACTTCCTGGCAGGGCACTTTGCACAACTCACAGGAAGACACCGCGTTGGAAATGGGATCGGCTGAGAAATCGGCACCACCCAGCCCAGACCTAGCACCCCAGCGCTCAGCATTCGTTGTAAAGTGCCTGCTGTGGGCAGGACTCCACCGCACCGTCTAGGGCTACAACTGACCTCCAATTGCCAGACCACATCATCCTGTGCTACAGACTCACATCAGCTACACTTCCACAAGCGCGTCCCCATTGCAACACCTGGCCAGGTCTCTCCAGAGGGGAGCCAGTGGTAGGTGACCCTGGTTTGCTTTGGAAAGTTTAGTTTACGGAACTCCTTGTGCTCACTTTGCATGAACCCAGCGGTGCTTCAGCAGTGAGCTCCACTCCCCTTAGGCCTGTCTGGGGCCATAGCGAGGGGTGTCTATGGAGCTCCAGGGCTGGCAGTCAGGACCCCAGCACAGGGCCAGAAGTGGAGATGCCAGGCACGAAAGTCCTGGGGGTGCAGCAGAAACTCACGCACAAGTGTTCTCTGTAAGCTGAGTGCTTGGACAGCCAGCCAGCCGAGAGTCTGTGCCACCCAGCTGATTAGCACAGCCCCCACAGCTGGCACCATGTTTTTCTACTGGTGGTGCACATCAGCACATAACTCAGAGCACAGGAAATTTATTTCGCACAGGGACTTTTGCCCCACACCCCTACTTCCTGCACGTCATGCTCAGGCACCATACACAGCTTTGCAAGACACAGAGCAGCCCGACCTTCTAGCCTTCTAACCTAACTGGAACACTAGAGACTGAGGTGGTATAAAAAACCCCTTTCTCACAGGCAGGAACAGCCAATCGCAGGGCTTGCACCTGTTGACGACGACGGCTCTGGTTCACCAACTACAGCGTATCCCCCGAGTTGCTCTATGATGCTCTCATCAGCTGGGCTTGTCTGCACACCTGCCTTCTCTGCAATATGCGCACACAGCATCTTCGGTGCATCAGTTTGGCACGATCCGCTCTCCAGCTCCTAATTCCCAGGTTCACGGACCTCACTGTTCCATCCCCAGCAGGGCGATGGGTGAAGAAAATGCTGAGTGACTGCGACCAGTTAGATGATCAGTCATAGGAGAAGCCCTGGATGTGTTACAAGAATTTGCAACGAGCCGCTTTTAAGTAGGCTGTATCTCAGGAACCTCTAACTCAAACAGCCCCAAACTCGGGTCTCTACCTCCACCCTGCATCCCCAAGAGGCACAGCAAGTTCCAAGCAGACTTCAGTGAGCGTGAGGAGTTAGGAGCAAATGGCCAACTTTTAAACCGAGAGCCAATGCGCAGCCTGAACTACTGCACTGTAATACCTGAACTGAAACAATGACCTGGCTGTACACGTGCTCCACAGTAAACAGAGTGGGTGGAACAGCAAATTCCTTTCACAGGAAGGAAGCCAAGGAGCCTAATAACTGAAAAGGATAAAGGTGAGGTGGAGAGAATTTGTTATCTTGAGTCCCCTGGAGACCTACAAAGTAGGAGTAAACCGTGTATTCAAGCGCATCACCCCTTTGAACAGAGCCATCCCCACTACACTTCCGCAGAGACTGTTGCGCGCAGGGTGTGTTCGCAGCAAATAGGAAATGGACGGGATCCCAGGCCTAGCTCTGAAGGAGGCAGCAAACGCAGCCAACGTTTCTCCACTGACTTAACTCGTGACTAGAGCCAGCAAACCAGGAAGCAGCACGCGGATCAAGACTAGCAGGAGCCCGGTTCTTTAATTAGCTCCTTCATTCAACTCTGCCCGCCCCCCAGATTTAAACAAAATCTAGAGGCCTCCAGAGCAGTCCCGTACATAGGATGAGGTGGGGCAGCCACCCTAGACCCCATGCTTTTGGGGGCCCCGAGATGGCTGCCCCAGCTGTCCTATGGAGGAGAGGGGGAAGGATTATCTGGGGCCGGGGGTTGCACGCAGCAGGAGCAGGGGGCTACCTCCCCTCCTCCTGCACTCACCATGCGGGTAGCAGGAGCGGCAGCCTGCTCCACCATCCTCCCAGCCCCTGTGGGGAAGCTAGGCTCAGGGGGTAGCAGGGCGGTGGAGCAGAGCAGGCTATTGCTCCTGCCGCCCAGCACTGAGTGCAGGAGGATGGGAGGCAACGCCCCTCTGCCACCGCTGCACACAGGCTCCTGGCCCCAGTGCTGGGGTTGGGGCCTGGCACACGGGGGAGGGAAGTTGCCCCAGGCTCCGCCCCTACCTCGGGATGGCCTCAGATGCCTATTACAAGGCTCTAGGTGCCTTAGTACATAAGGATCCAATGGATTATCACAGAGCCAGTGACAGGTCTAAGGCCGGGGGGAGCTATGACCCACAGCATGGATCTGGTCCACAGCTTCCCCTGAGGCTCAGGTCTTCCCCCCACCCCACCACATGGGGAGTCAGGGCTGATGCACTGAGGTTTGGTGCCCCTCCGGCAGCCTGTGTGGCTCCAGCGCCACTTCCATTTCCCCACTGCTGCAGGGGAGAAGCCCCGCGCCTCAGGCCAGATCAAGGCCAGCTGCGGTCAGCATCTCGGTCGCAGGCTCTGCGCACTGGGAACGGCAGCACAGGGCAATTCTAGCTTGCAGGCTCCATCCCCATTGCTCCCACAGGTGGGAAGCCCCATCAATGGGAGTGGGGGTGCCGGCTAGCGCCACCTGTGTCCCCCCCCCTGCAGCCCACTCCCAGTCTCCGCTCCTTTATGCTCCCTCCTGCCCAGACCCCCATTCCACTCCTGGTCCCCCCCAGACCCCATTCCCACCCCACTCTTACTTCCTCCCTCGCCCCACCCCCCTTCCCGCACCCTCCCACCCCCGACCCCACTTCTGCCCAAACCTTGCGCCCTCTCTCCTCTGCCGAACACCACCCCCCACACACACACCTTACTTCCTGCAGACTGCACCCCCAGCAGCTCCCTCCCACACAGTGAAGCCCCCACTTTTTGGCTCCCATCCCAGAACCTAAGAAGGACCCCCACAAAACCTGCTAGCCCCAAGCCTCCCGAAAAGTAAATGCAGAGCTGAGGGGAATCCTTGAGCCTTGGTGCCCCCCACCCCACCCACAAGGCTGGAGTGTTAGGGGACCCTGGCACCCCGAGCTGCATGAGTGTCTTTTTCCTGCTTATCAGTAGGACTCCACATGCCTCTGACTGGCACTTGGCCACACACAGATTTTCTGTGGGCCAGTGACCCCCACCCTGGCGTAAGACCAGAGGGGATCCCCATCCCCTTGTAATGAGCCTTCCTTTAGAACACAGGGTCTGAATTAATTCCTGTTTGAACCAGAACAGATCTTTTCGATCAACCATCCGACCTTGATTTTAAAATGGCCAGAGACAGCAAATCTACCTCCCTTTGAACACCCCAGAATTAACCTCTAGATTGGATGCTTGTACAAGAATCGCCACTTTCCACGTGAGAATACAAAGCAATAAAAAGTGCCCCAGAAGGATTAATTATTTGGCAATGGTTAATGTTCCATGAAAGTGACAGAGAGAAGGAAATTGCCTAGCGTCTCTGAAGCATACGCAGGAGCGGAAAGGGACCAGAGCTGAGAGGGTTACGTCGAACTGAACGTGCAGTTTGATGCTCACCTCTCACAAGACGGACATTGGGAGCATGGAGGACACTAACTCAACTGCACTGGGAAGTGTGTATTGAGGCAGAACATCAGCGGAGACAGAACGGTAGCGACAGAGCAGAGATCATTCCCTTGCATGGTGCTGTCATGTTGCTACAGTTCAGGCTTTCACTTTCCTGGGGGACCACACAGGAGACATTCGGGGATGCCACACCATGAGCTCTGTGCCGCTTCCGATGAGCGTGGGGGCGGTTCCACCCCTTCTCCGGATTGGCACGGCACGAAAGCAATACGAGCTTCTTCCTTCGCACTGCTCCTGGGTCAGGCCCATTGGGGGTGGGGGGAAGTGTCTGCCCTGCACACACTGGAAGCAGCAGCTCTGCAGGCAGAGCAGGAGCAGGGTCAGGGAGAGGGAGGGGGATGGTCAGAGCAGGGACGGGAGTGGGAGGGACATCCGTAGAGAATGTGTGGGAAAGGGGGCGGAGCAAGGGAAAGAGGGGGCGGAGCAAAGATATGAAGCCAGTGCCCCACCTAGAATCCCAGCCACCTGTGCTGGGGACTGCTCCCGAGGTTAACCGATCCCATGGCCAGAGAGTCTCTTTTCTGCACCACACACGGCAATCTTCTTCGCCCTCTGCTCTTTCCAGAGCACAAGCTCTGCGCCGGCTCCATCCCACATTGCACCAAGCGCGGCATGTCTCCCCTCCCGTGACAATTCCTCCTCCTTTACACCAGGACTTCCCAGCCCATGGGTTGCAACCCAAAATCCAGCTGCCAGGATGTATCAGTCCCATGGGAGTCAAGCCCCTCTGCTCCAATCCTACAGAGCTGGCCTGGTTCAGCTCCATGACAACGGAGGACATGCTGGACCGAACTGGAGAGGCACTGGCACCACACGGCGCTCTCGCACATTTGGGGCGGCCGTCCCGCCAGGGGAGCTAGGCCAAGCCAGAGTGGTGCTGTGACCTCAGAGGTCATGGGAAGCCCAGGCCAGCCCAGCCACACAGGACTGCAGCTGCAGGAGCTGCTGCCACAGCATGCACACTAGGTTTACTACATTCTCGTGTCTACTATACATCGTGGGGAAGACATTTTGTAAGCCAGATATTTGTTGCACTGAAGAGATTTACGAGGTCACAATAAGCCATCAGCGCTGACAAACAGATCCCGAAAAGATCAACAGCTGCTTTGCAATGGACTGGCTTCCTGCAACGGCAGCTGCCTCTGCGAATGGAAATGTTGCAAACAGCGGCCACGCGGTACAGGAAGCAATCAGGTAAGAAGCAGTAGAACGAACTGCTCAGTAACATAGGGACTTTCACCTCAGGGGCTCCAACCGCTGTGAGCAAAGGGCCTGATCTTGGAAAGGGAGACAGAAGGGAAGAGACTGGGCTGAGGTCACAGGGTGAATCCATAGCAGAGCCTGGAGTAGAAGCCAGTTGTCTTGCTGGCTTCACTCCCCACTCTCACCGGCAGGTCAATAGCCAGTAGCTCTGCAATAGGCAGGATGGCCCTGGCAGGAGGCCGGGGCAGTTCTACCTACCGTGCTGGTGGTCGTTCCCGTGGTCCCAGCCTGCTGGAAGTGCGCCGCAAGCCCAGCTTTGTCCTTGCATTGCTCCTTGCACTCCAGGCACCGGAAGCAGTTGTAGCTGGTTTGCTCCGAGCCGCCGCCGCTCAGGGGCAGGATGGGCAGATCCTGCGCCCCGTTCACCGCTGCCACGGCCTCCTGGGCCACCCCAGCCACTTTGCTGGCAGAGAGGGAGGTCACTGACACGATGGGGGTGATGTCCGGCTGGCCGATCATTTGATCCAGAGCTACAGGTCTCATGACCAGGTGGGAGCACTGCATCACCAGACCTTTGTCCTTGTGCTCCCGGGCGTGCAGGAGCAAGCTGCACTTGTTGAAGAAGACCAGGCGCTTGGTGCAGTGGTTGCAGGTCACTTCGATGCGCATGCTGCGCCGGTCATAGTGCCGAGCCAGGCTCTTCTCCAGGGCAAAGGAGTCCCCGCACTCCAAGCACCGGTACCCGAAGGGTGGAAGGGTCAGGCTGGAGTCCGCCGGAGGATTCAGGTTGGGTTTGTAGGTCGGCAAGAGGTTTTTACTATTCAGGATCTTGTTGAAAGCCTCCACCAGGCTGGACTGGCTCCTGGAGATGACCGTGCCGGCGAGAGTGGGCGAGGGCTTCTGTGGCTGCACCATCACCACTGTGGTGCCGTTGACCTTCTGGTTGGCTGTGGTGGTGATGGTGGTGGTCGGCGTCACTGTGCTGACGTTGGTCCTGGTGTCAGCTTTGGGCAGGGTCTGTGGCACCAGGTTGATGATGTTCTTGGTCACGGCCTTGGCTGGCAGCACCACGGATTTCTGCTGGGCCACGCTGGCAGCGATCAACATGGCACTGCTGGCGTTCTGGATGGTGGTGACCGGCAGGACGGTCCCTTTGATTTTGGTGCCGTTGCCCAGCTGGACGCTGACTATTTTGGGCCCTTCTATGACTTTCAGGGGGCTGGAGAGCTCCACCTTCTCTTTGGGCACCTCCAGCGTGTTCTCCTCTTTCACCACAGCAGCTGGGAGCACAGCGGCCTCACTGGTGACCTCCTGAGAACCTGGCTCCAACGGTAGCTTCGCGGCTCCCAGCTCTGAATCAGAGGAGACTCTGGTTACTGTCCGGGTGATGCTGCCAGAAGACGTCTTGATGGTTTTAATCCGCACCTTGAGGGGCCGCGAGGAACTGGAAGAGGGGGAATCATTGCTGCCATCTTCATCCTCCTCCTCTTCGCCGCTGGACATGCTCTGCAGGGGCTTCTCTAGAGCCTCCTTCTCTTCCTTGAGGGGGCTGCTCCCCAGTGGCTTGGGAGAGCTTAGGGGGCCAGGACTATCCTCAGCCAGTGGGGAAGGTTTGAAGTACGGCTCTGGGGGGCTGGGGGGTGAGTCTTTCACTTTGGAGAGGCTGCCAGCACTGCTGTCGAGGTTTTGATCGGAGCTGGGCCAGGACACGACGGGGGAGTCATCAGCAGAGTAGCGGACAGTGACTGATTTCAGGTGTCCCAAGGGGCTGTCACTCAGGGCTGCGGCCAAACCCTTGGGGCTGGACCCATGGTCCAGCTCCTCCGAGTCGGACTCCTCTTTCTTGATGAGGGGAATGGTGGATGGGGAGCCGTTCAGGCCCCCAGCCTGGCTGTGCTCAAAGGGCTGCAGGAAAGCCGGAGGGAGGCTATCGGTGCTCTCTCCAGCTGGGTCTTTGCAGTCTGGTGACTGGGAGGGAGACGGGGTGGGGGATGGGGAGAGAGAGGGCACGGAGAGGGCCTTCTCCTTCGGTTTGCCCTCCCGGGGCCTGTCTATCAGATCTGCAGAGTTCTCCTCATTGGGATCGGAGCTAAAGTGGGAAAAGATGTCCAGGGGCTTTCCCTTCTCCTTCGCCACCCAGCACTCGCCATTGGAGGAGGCCACCACGTCCCCTGGCCTGGAAGTGGGGGACCTGGGAATCTCAGGGGCACCAAAGCCGTTCTGCAGCAGACGGGGCCCGAGCACATGCCCATCTTTGGCACGGCCATCCAAGGGGTCAAGCTGTTCGGGGTTCTTCACGATCACGCTCACGGCAGTGATGTCCGCGTGGGGGAGGACGTGGTCGGGGGCCACAGGCTCCCCAGGGACCTGCTTGATATGAGCCTCAGCCTCCTCGTGGCCTGAGTGGATGGCCTCATTGGTGTCGATGTCGGGAATATCAAAAGCTGCCAGGAGGTCATCGAAATCTGGAGTCTTCATGTCGCCCATGGTGAAGAATCCAGCAGAGTCTAAGAAAAGGAAGACAGAGGATTTAATACTCTGGCACAGGAACCAACACAGACCATGCTGGCGTGTCAGAGCAGCCAGCCATGCACAGGACCAGAAGCTGGAACACCTAACTCTGTGTCTGTGGTTCTGGCTTGCTGCATGTACTGATGTCCACAACCCGTGTGTGGCAGGGCAGGGATGTCACCAGGGTACCAGGCAACACCTGAATCTCTCCTGGGTGGCCAACCAAGCACTTGGCTTACAGGGAAACTGGCTGTTACTCTGTTGCACAGAAGGGGAACTGAGGCACAGAAACACCATGTCTCACTGCAGTCCTGGGGAGTGACTGCAACTCACAGACATACACACGCTGCCCTTAACCTGGCTAGCTTGAGTCATGCAGTAGGGAAGCCACGCTCCATAGGCAGACTAACCTGTAGCCAGCCAGGGTTCCAGGTGCATTTACACAGCCTTCCCCAGAACCATTTCACCAGGGCTTCGCTATTCTGGGACCCAAGCTAGCTTCAACCCAACCTGCTTGGGTACATCTCAACCTAGAACTGCAACAGAGACATAATCGTTTCAAGTTGTGCATCTTCACACAGGAGGCCCATGGCAGAGGAGTGAGGAAGGAATCGAGCCTGGTTCTGCCAAGTCTCAGGCCAGCCTCTGCTCTCTAAGCCCTTCGCTTCACCCCCTCTGCTGCTGTTTATTGAGTCTTTTTCTGTGAAATGGGGATAAGCACTACCACCCTCACGTGGGAGTCAGGACAGTTTGTTAACCCTCAGCTCGCCGCGGGAACTTGGTTTTTAGATCTCAAAAAGCACATCCAGGCCCCAGTGGCTAAAGCACTGTAAGTACCAAGTACAGGACTGCTCCAAAAGCCCCATTAAAACCTCAAAATCCCACTACAGATTGAAACTTTCTAATCCGGAATACTCTTGTCTGGCAACATCCATAGTTCGGCATGATTTTAGTTAGCCAGATAACCTCTTATGGTGGGTGTGGCCAAGTTGCCCATGGTCCCATGAAGTGTGTTCACCGCCAGTCCTGGCTCTCAGGGGTCTGTGCTGTTATTTAGCTGTAATTTACCCCTAAATGTCTTAAGAGCCCTCTATGCAGTGGAAGTGTTGGTAATGCTGCTAGACATTACTGACCTCCCATGGTTTGGCAAATTCTCTCATTCGGCACTGGTCAGGTCCCGAATGTGCAGGACTAGAGAGGTTCAATTTGTATTCAAAAATCTAGTGTCATGTCTGGCGCTTGGCTCCTATAGAGATGTGCTTGTCACAATACAAGACAGCTAAAAAAATTATTTGCTACATCTTGGAATAGCGCCAAAGTTCTCTGTGGACAACAGACACTTGTCAGGGGAAACTTTGTTCAGCCAAAAAACCCTGCTTTTCTATTGAAAACACAGTTTTGACGTAAAATTTCAACCAGCTCAAGAGATGATAAACCAAATCAGCCTCTCTCTTCATAAAGGATCCATACAGCCCGTGTGTGATGTGAATAGCACTGCAGTGCTCACACCAGATCTGAAAGTGACTTAAGATTCTGAAATCTGCAGAAGCCTTGACAATAGAGAAGGATCCAATTTATGCCCCAAGAGTGGATAAGCTGAATCATACACTGCCAAATAGCAGTAACCACCAAATGGCTAATAGGAATATTGTGCTATAAACCAGCTCTAGTCCTTTCACTCCACAAGGCAAAACAGAAATCCACATGATGAAGTTCATTACAGGTTGAACCTCTCCTACCCAGAACTCTCTCAGATGGCAAACTCTATGATCCAGCACGATTTTAGTTAGCCGACAACTACTTGTGGGCATGGCCAAGTCTCCCACGGTCCCATAAAATCTGTTTACAGACACCAGTCCTGGCTCTCAGTGTTCTGCGCTGTTATATAGCTGTAATTTACCCCTAAATGTCTTCCAAGAGCCCAGCAAGCAGTGGAAGGGTTGGTAATGCTGCTAGAAAATACTGACCTCCCAGTGTCCAGCAAATTCTCTTGTCCTGCACCAGTCAGGTCCAGAAGGTGCTGGATGAGAGAGGTTGAACCTGTATAAGAATTACCCCTTTGACGGCATAGATGTGTATGAATAATTGGCAAAAAAATCTGGCTAACATGAAACCTTTTAAAAAGCCTAACTCTAACATGATGTATGAAAGACCTTCCTTCATTTGGCCAATATTTCAGACCAAGTGCTCAGCAGCTGTGTGTCTCTGCCTCCTTAATGCCTGTTCTAAACCTTGTAAGAGTTTTATGGGTTGCTGGGTTCTTCGTCCCCCATCTTAAATGCGACACTCACCAGCAGTCGGTACTTTAACAGCTTCTCCAGCTCCCATGGAAGAGTCAGAGTATGAACTCATCTATCCTAAAAAGTCACAGCGACCCAGCCACATAGCTCAAGGGGTGTGAAAAATCCACACCCCTGGACAACACAGTTATGCCAGCCTACGAAGACAGTACTTGGTCACTGGAAGAATTCACCCTGTCAGCAGAGATAATGCCTCCATTGTGTCATGCAGCGTTTCAAATGTGGATAAGGCCCAGGACTATCAGTAAAGCAGCATGGTGTTCTGGGTCCCAACACACACACACTTCTGTCTCCCTTGGTTTAGCAGCAGGAGGACAGAACAGGTTTCTCAGAAGAGCCCTGGTTGGTCTGAATACTGATGTTCTGTTTTAAAATTGGTGCACAGATGCAGGGAGTCTACAAGACTGGCAGGAAGCAACAGCTACTGTGTAGCAGAGAGAATCAACCAGGGAGTGGGCTCTCAAAGCACGCCACAGGAAAGCTTCCGAAGTAAGAAATTACGGCATGTTTTGACAGGGCAAAGTTGCATCATGCACTGAACGCATGCAACTCAACACACGCACAGCAGCACCTGACCTGGCTTCATTAGTGCCACGCAACACAAAGCAGATTGTGGAACAATACTAACCTAAACTTAGGCTGTGTTCCTTCCAAACTTTCAGAAATCTCAACCATGAGAACAGTGGTTTGCAACCTGGAGTATATCATCTCCTCTAGATATTTGCCAAGTTTTCCAACAGGCTACCTAAAAAACACTAGCAAAGTGAATACCTACTACAATTTCATATTATTTGTTTGTACTACTCTATACACTGAACATCAGTCTGGTATTTATACCCCAAATGATTTGGAACTATAGAATCCTAGAAGCATAGACCACTAGAACTGGAATGGACTTCGAGAGGCCATAGAGTTCAGTCCCCTGCTCTCATGGCAGGGCCAAACACCGTCCAGACGAGTGTTTCCCAAAGTGTGGTCCATGGTCCACTACTGGTCCTTGGAAAAAAAAAAATTCCAGTCCTTAGAAAATATATAAATTACTGCGCACAATCCTATTAATCTGTAATCAAGGTAATAAGTAAGGCACTTCAGTATTTTATATCAAGATTTATATGATGTACTATTATTATTGTGAATAAATAATAAACCATGAAAATGTATTCATTTTTCTTTTTTTTTTTTTTTATATGCACTTACTTTTGGTTGGCAAAAAAAAGGGTTGATAAAAAACAGGTTCCGACTATATAAAATTTGGGAAACCCTGGTCTAGACCATCCCTGATAGATGCCTATTTAACCTGCTCAAATATTGAGTCTGTTCTGGTCTGGCTATGGTCTGAAGAAGTGGGTCTGTCCCACGAAAGCTCACCTAATAAACCATTTTGCTAGTCTTTAAAGTGCTACTTGACTGCTTTTTGTTTTGATAAATATCTCCAGTGATAGAGATTCCACACCTCCCTAGGCAATTTATTTCCATGTTTAACCACCCTGACAGGAAGTTTTTCCTAATGTCCAATCAGAATCTCCCTTGATGCAGTTTAAGCCCACTGCTCCTTCTCCTATTCTCAGAGGCCCAGGAGAACAATTTTTTTCTCCCTCCTTCTTGTAACCCTCTTAGGTACTTGAAAACGGCTATCTTGTCCCCTCTCAGTCTTGGCTTTTCCAAACTAAACAAGCCCAGCTTTGAGTCCCCTCTAATAGCTCATGTTTACCTTTTGTGTTAAATTATGTGGCAAAACAAGTGAGAGATTTTTCAGTAACAGTGTGCTGTGACACTTGGATTTTTAGGTTTGATTTTACAAGCAAACAGTTTAAGTGAGGTGCATCGTGGGTGTACACAAGACAAATCAGGCTCTTGAAAGGAGTACAGGAGACTGATGAGCCACCGATGAAGAAAGCCATCACAAACACTCCTGTGTGATGATAGCAAGCCAAAGCATGGTCTTTACAGAGAAGGCAGTGACTAACTACAGCAAGTCACCACATAAGGTACTTTCCATTATATGAACATAGACAATTATGGACCCAGCTACGCTGACCAGCAGTGTTCTAAGAGTATGAATATGGAGGATGTAGACATGGTGGAAGCTAATGTTTTACATGGTTCAGGCAGCCAATACATGTAGGGCTCAAATCAGGCTAAGAAACCTAGCTCTGAGTCTCAGCTAGACCTGTTTGATACATGGTTTGGTCTCAGCCAGACCTTGTTAGAAACTGTTCCGTAATGACTGAGCTTAAGCAAATTTTAAAGACCACTAGAAAAGCCACTGTAGACAGCTTAGGGCATTCCAAGGGGTTCTCTGTTTAGTCCCCTAACCACCACCACAGACATCAACACACTGCACCAATAATATCAGTCCACACTGATGAGCTTCTCTTCAGTGGCTCTCTTCCAGTGCCCAGCCAAATAGCTCTGGCCTGAGAAACAGACATTGGGATGCGATAACATTGCAGTTAGACAATGTCCCCTGTGCTAGTCGATGTGGGCTCACAAGGCTGAAGCCACAATAGACAGTCTTGACCTGACCCCTACAGTGGATGAGGTCAAAAAGGCAATCAGCCAGATGAGCTCTGGCAAAGCCCCTGGGATGGACGGTATTCCTGCTGAAATTTTCAAGCCAGTAGCACCAGCGTCACTTGAAGCTTTGCACAGCATTTTGACCAGCATCTGGGAAGAAGACGACATGCTCAAAGACTTTAGAGATGCCACAAACATCTTGCTCTTCAAGAACAAGGGCAACAAAGCTGACTGGAAATTACTGGGGAAATTATTCCCTTCTCTCTACTGCTGGGAAGATCTTGGCTTGAGTCATCCTCAACTGTCTGATCACCAGCATCTCAGAGGAGAACCTACCAGAGGCACAATGTGGTTTCTGCCCAGGCTGCAGCACCATTGACACGATCTTTGCTGTTCGACAGGTCCAGAAAAAGTGCACAGAACAGAACTTGGATCTATGCGCTGTCTTTATAGACCTGACCAAGGTGGTTGACACCATCAACAGAGAAGCCCTCTGGATTATCCTGTCAAAATTTGGCTGCCCGAGAAGATTGGTTAACCTCATATGCCTGTTCCACGATGACATGACTGGCTTTGTTCTTTTGAATGGCAAGTCCTCAGATCCATTTGAGATACCCAATGGCGTAAAGCAAGGGTGCGTGCTGGCCCCAGTGTTATTCAACCTCTTTTTCGCGTGCATCCTCAGCCACGTAAGTCAGGGACCTGGACCATGGAGTCTGCATAAAGTACAGGCTCGATGGATCACTTTTTGACCTTCGTCATTTCAATGCTAGAACTAAGATGCTTGAGAGGCTCATCCTTGAAGCCCTGTTTGCTGATGACTGTGCACTTATGGCACACAAGGAATCTGATCTCCAGCTTATCGTCAACAACTTTGATGAAGCCACTCACCTCTTTGGTTTGGCCATCAGCCTAGGAAAGACAAAGGCGCTGTTTCAGCCTGCTCCAGGATCTGCTGCCCTCCCTGCTTCAACCTCTATTGAAGGAACAGAGTTAAAAGCAGTAGACCAGTTCAAGTACCTCAGCAGCGTGACAGGCAATGATGGCTCCCTTCACAACAAAATCAATGTCAGGATCTGCCCGGCCAACCAGGCACTAGGGCGTCTGGGAGCACGAGTGTTCTATCAGCACAATACCGGACAGTCCCCTAAGCTGAAAGTGTACACGGCTGTAGTCCTGACCAGCCTCCTGCATGGATGTGAAACCTGGACCTTGTATAAAAAAAAAATGTGAAACTGCTGGACCACTTCCACACACGCAACCTGAGGTCAACACTGCACATTGGATGGCAGGACAGAGTCACGAACCTGGAAGTCCTTCACAGAGCAGGAACCACAAGCATTGAAGCCATGATTCTGAGAGCCCAGCTTTGCTGGACAGGGCATGTCATACGAATGGAGGAGTCAAGAATCCCTAAGCAACTCCTCTATAGTGAACTCTCCCAGGGCAAAAGGAATCAAGGTAGGCCTGGCAAGAGGTATAAAGACTGCGTGAAGGCCAACATTGCTCCTGCTGGATTAAAGCCAAAGCAGCTAGAGCAGCATGCAGAAGACCGAAGAGGCTGCCGTGCTCTTGTATGACATGTGTATGACAACTTCGAAGAGCAGCGACGCACACGCCTGATTGCTGCTTGTGAGAGGAGGAAAGCGACAGCAGCAGCCTCACTGACAGAGCCAGTCAATTCCCTTGCCCCTACTGTGAATGCCCATGACGTTCAATGCTTGGACTCCTCCACATGCAAGTCCACAACCGATGACCCTTGCAAGCTCAAGATGTCTTCATCAGACACGACGGACTACCAAGAAGAAAGAGCCCTCCTCTATAATTATACCCTGTCCTATGGAAACAAGTTCCAAGAGACCAAACTATGTTCCTCCAGCCATGACTGGTGGCAATGCAAAGCCGTCATAAGTGATATGGGAGGAGAGATGCCATTAGACCTCTCAGCAGAAAGGATTTCAGAGTCGGCAAAGAGGACTTCAGTATGTTATGCACAAGCAGCAGAATCTGCCATATGTTTTCCCGGCACAGGGACCCTCTTACCCACACATGATTCTGTGTGGAAGTTTGCTCCTCAAATAATAATTTCTCACCTCTGGTTTGGCAGGATGTGACTATTTAGATTCAAGAGAAGGGACAAGGAGGTGGCTGCATAGAAAGATGCCCTGGAAAAACACAGTTTGCCTATGCCAACAAAGCAAGGATTTGTTTAGGGAAATTCTCACACCAGAACAGATTCCACATGCTCCCTGGACTTGCCGTTTGCCTGCAAATGCTCATTCAAATACTAACACAGAAGTTACAGAAAGTGCAAAGGATTCTCCCTGCTTGCCTCTTACTAGGAACAGGCTCATGCACACATGCGCATACAGACAACCAGAAGAGATTTTCCGAATGCCAACTTTGACACTGGGGAAGGCGAGAGATGTTCCCCTTTGCCATCCCCACCAATGTGCAAAGCTGCATTGGATGCCGCTTGTTAGAAGGGAAACTTGCCTTTGTCCAGGTCTTCAATGGGCTCAATGGCCCAATCCAAGCAAATGTCAGAAGACGTCAACACTGCTGCTGGCAGCATGGTTCCCAGCATAGGTGGAGACGCACAGGGTAGCTTGGCTTGAACCAGTGTAGCTGGGAGAGCACAGGTGGCAAACCCACCCAGACACATAGGATGCGTGCTCAGACAGCTAACCTGAGCCGCCCCCTGTTCTACTTACCAACGCTACTCTGCTATTGTCAAGCAAAGCCAGCGTGTCTCTATCCATGCTGCGAAGCACATTCCCAGCACCGCAGCCTAAGAGAGCCTGAATCCAGGATGGGGACTCCAGTTGGCAGCTCTGCTCCTCACACCCAAAAGGAGCTTTCTATAGCTCGGTGGGAGTCAGAGCTTCTCTGGGGAATAGAACAAGTTCCCTGTCCCAGGCCACCCCACCTCCTGCTACAAGTGCCCAGTGCACTTCAAGCCACCTTCCCTGACAAGCACAAATCAGACGGTGACATTTAAAAACAAAACCCCACCAAAAATAAAACACTCCACTGCACACAAAAGTTGCCCTTGGAAGGGAGAGAGAACTCACCACCCATGACAGGTGGTCACATCAGAATCCCCAACGGGAAGGCACACCAAAGCAACCGTGAAGAAGGCGGGAAAAGAGTCCCCGCAGAACAGGACCTTTCAGTGGCAGCCTGTGCACAGCTCCCTGAGACCAGAAGAAACCAGAGATTGAAACTTGTTGATACTCCACAGGGAGGCTCTGTCACTGCACCAGGGTTGATTACTAGCACTGCCCAAGAGACTCCAGTCTGATATATATATCGGACACACCAGTCTGCTGGGCTATCACTTCTCACCTGCAGTGAATTCTCAGTCATATTTCAAAGAACGCTTATGAAACACCCCACACAGGCTTTTATGCCGCTGAGACAAGCTCTGCCAGTCTGCGCCCTGGCGTCACACACAACCGGCATACTACTTTAATTGACGCATCAGACAAATTATTCAACGTCTGCCCTGACATCCGACTTTGCAGTCTACTCTCACTTGGACTCCTATAAACAACTTGCATTTTGTCTTTATACAAGCATGGACATGTGATCTCCGCTGGGGGAGGGGGGAGAACCAGTCATTTCATTTCTCTACGCTCAGATACAGGGGTAAGTAAAACTCTGCCCCTTGCTGTCCTGGTGTTTCCAGAGATTTGTTATTTTCTCCTGTGCCCCTTCTAATCAAATTTCTTTCCTATTTTTTTTAAAAGGCACCCTGCCCATCACTGTAGGAGACCATGTCCCACTTTAACCTCCTTCCGTTGCCTTTGAAACCCTCACCATTTTCAAACAGAAAGTAAGAAGCATTTACGAACCGTTCATAGCTTCCATGCTCCCAGATCACTCTGAAGACACTGCTCATTAGGGAGGATCTTTGACTCTGCACAGAGCTGATTACAAGCCCAGTTCCTCATGGTCTGATGTCAATGGGAAATTCTCCTCCACCCTCACAGAAGGTTGTGGGAATTCTTAGAAGTCACTACCCCACAGCGATTCCATTTGCACTGCAGCAAATGTGCCTGTGTCTTCACTAGGAAAACAGAGCATGTCCTTAACTCAAGTTAACACCCACATAGTAAAATCCCAGTAAAGACAAGGCAGTTTGTCATTTTCACAAGTTAGCAGGTCACAGTAAATTAGAGGCGCTCCTTGTCTTTATCTCACACTGCCACGGGAGACCCTAATGTTTGCCATAACCTGCCAACTCACGGGGAAATAAACTGCCTTGTCTTCACTAGGACAGTAACACGGCTGCCGACCATAAATATACATCTCCCTCTCCTTCCCCAACCCCAGAAAACACAAGTCCAATCATTTGGGGGGGTGGACCCCACTGCAATGCAGTTTGGGTCTTGCAAGACTGATGGTGCAGAAAGGCATTTTACTCACACTACACCATGAATGGAGAACCAGCTCCCACACTACTGAATCTGTAGCTCTCCAAGCAAGACACAGTGTTAGTCTCATCTGACAAACTGGAAATCAGACAGAGTGGGGAAGTTACAGAGTGGCCCAGGTGCAGAACCAGGATTAGAACCCAGACCGAGGCCGCCCTCAAAGCATTACAATCCCTGTTTTAAAATGAACTGGAGATCAAGGTAATGTTTCAAATCTAACCGCAAGAGAGCACAGCTGGTGTGGCCAACTGTTGTCAGGACAGGAGAAACAGAGGAACTGGTGCGGGTGAGCCATGCTGATGTCCTAAGACAGCGGTGTCCACTATGCTGTCTGTTCGCCTCATGCGGCAAATTGGACCTGCGGTGTGGCAAAGCAGCTTGTTAGAGCTGCACGTGTGGCGTGCCCTCCGCCCCGCTGCGCATATGCCCCACCACGTGGCAGGACAGGCACGTGGCAGCAGAGGAGGGGCAGGCTCCTCCTGTGGCTCGTGTGGGGTGGCAGGGCTCAGCACGGCTTGTGGTGCTTGGGGTGGCTCACAGCGCTTGGGGTAGGGGCAGCGGCTCTGGTGAGTCACCAGCAGTTTGCACAGGGGTGCGTTTGTGTGGCTGCGTGTATGGCTGACTGGCTGGAGCTGCAGCAATTGCTAAATTTTGTTTTGGCCACCCTGGTCTAAGGGAAGATTTGTGCTTTCACTTTCAAGCCAAAGGATTTGGTTTCTGGTTCGTCCACATGCACATTAACCATGAGCTCTTCACATCCATTTCTGGCTAGACAGGCAGCACGCACAGTATGGCTGTTCCAGGGGTATTTTCACTGCAACTCAGCCATGTAACTACTGTTCAGTCCTACGGGGGGCAATAAACTGGGCACTGGATTATTTACCAACTGCAGTAATCAACCTAATATACTTATTAAAGGAAGAGCAGACTGGCAGAGGGGCAGAAGTGGCTGAAATGCAGCTGGCCACGTGGCAAGTGGCCTCCCCGCAAAAGGAGGAAGTAGTTTCTGTAAATTGTTCTGTGAGGTGACTCAAGTTTTATCCTCTCCCTCCAAACACCCTTCCCTCCTCCTGCCCCCACAGGCGCCGGTTAGCAGAAATGACTGACATACCTAAGGATGTCCCGCCTCCCCAGATACTGGTAGCAGAAATACCCAAGTGCAAAGCGCACAGTGCAACAGGGAGACAAACCAGATCACAGGCTGCTGATCTCTGCGATGCAGAGCTGGGGAAAGTTGCCACATTAGGGGACAACCACATGGCAGAGGTGTGGGGCAAAAACATCTAATAACTACAACCAGCCCTATACAGTAGGATCTCCAGATTCATTAACAATGTTCGCAAATTCAATTATTTGCTAGTGGTCACTTCCCCCACGGCTCTGGGGCCGGGATTGCCAGCAACCGCCACTTCCCCTGGGGCCATGGGGCAGGCTGCCACATCCACAACATGGAAGCCTTGCAAATGTTGAGACCCTACTGTACTAAAGTGTTAGGTGGACCCAGCCATGTCACTCAGGGATGATGTGAAAAAAACCCACACTGCTGAGCAATGTGATTAAGATGACCTACTCCTGGTTAGACAATGGAAGAATTCTTCCCTCGACCGAGGCGCTGCCTCCTGGGAAGGTGGTGTAACTACAGCAATGGGAGTGCTTCTCCCATTATGGTAGTGAGCATCTACACCAGGGCCATGCAAAATACGGCCTGCAAACCATACCCAGTCCGCAGCACAGCAGGAGCCTCGGACAAGCTCCACCCCCACACACTGCTCAGTGTCCAGCTGCAGGGGCCTGTACACCTGAGCACCCCCACAAGCCGGGGGGAAGTGGACAATGGGAGGTGCCTGTTTGCAGAGTAGGCAGCATGCGAATTCCTCTCCCCGCCCTCCACCCCCACATACACATCTCCCTGGGCTCACAGCAACACATGGCCTTGCAATGACTGCTCTGAGCAGCATGCCGGGAGGGGAGCAGGGCAGCCAGGGTGCCTACCTCTGGCACCCCAGCCCCCTGCAATCCTTTGCCCCCGTCCGTACTAGTCTGCCTCATGTAACCCAAACCCTCTGTGCCCTCCTCCTGCACTCATACCCCCTCCCAGACCGTGCACCCCAAACCAATGACCCAGGTCACAGCCCCCTCCTTTCCCCAAATTCCCTGCCAGACCCCACAGACCTTCCTGCACCCAAACCTCCTACCCCAAGCTCCCCTCTGCACCCAAACTCCATCCCAGACCCCACACCTCCTCCATTAATACAGAACCCTTGACCGCTTACCAAATTCTTGGAGTGGCCCCCATCAAAAAACATTGCCCGTCCCTGGTCTACACCAATGTGCTGCAGTGTTTCTAGGGAAGACAAAGTTCTCAAACCCAGACCACAGAGAGGCCTTCTCTCCCCTCCCCACCTTACACCCGCCAAGACTTAACCTATAGACATGTCCCTTCAGACACAGGAGGGATGTAACCACCACAGCCCCAAAGGGGTGAGGACTGAGGTGGCTGGGGATGTGCAAGTTGCGCCAAGGGATATCCTGGCATCCTGAGTCTTCTACACTGTTAGGCAGTAACATCCCTGCCTTTCCGCAGAATGGCACAAACCCCACTTCCCCACAGGCTAAAACTGCAGGGGGCTGGATCCAGCCTGCCACGCTGATGAGCAGAGCGTGAGTACTTACAGCCAGCAGCATGTGTTCAGCTGCCCCTCCCCGCACCTCGTTCCATCTGCAGCTGAGCTGTGCCTAGGATTCTCCGGCTAGCCGTGCAGGGGAGTGGGGAGAGGACAGTGCTGAAGTCAGGGCCTTCCCCGGTTCCTGTGTCCCATCTCTGCAGCGCAGGGATCAGGGAGAGGGAGACACACAATGGAGCTGCTCTAGTCTGAAGCATGGACAGTAAGTAACTCACACAAAAGTGCAGAGCAGGGGAGACAAGAGAGCAGGGCAGATTTCCCTTAAAGAGACAGAGGGCGGCTTTTCTAAGAAACTTACCCAGAAGTTGCCAGCACACACGCTGTGTCACTGTCACACATACCCAGTCCGTGCCACACATGCATAGCCACTGTCACATATACACTGCAGCACACAATCTGTCAAAGTCTCTCTCTCACACAGATTGCTTCTCTCTCTCATGCACACGGTCTCTTTCTGTAGCTCACCCCCACCCCCGCACTTCTGCCCAAGGCCCTGTCCCTTCTGGGCGAGGGGGGTGGGGGTGGGACCAGAGGCAGCCCACGACCAGGACCAAAATTCACGGAGTGGACCCTCTGCAAAAATCGTAACTCACCTCTGGGCTAAAGCAAAGGGAGACAGACTTTCAAAGCGCTCACCTCCCATTTACACTTGGAACAAGGGCCAGACGACTCTGAAGCCCCAGTGCCTTTCACTCAAGGCCTTTCTCACAAAGCTTCAATGATCTGAAGGCCTGAACAGATCATTGTGGTCCCACCTCATCTCCTGCAGAACAGGTGCCAGAGACTCTCACTAACTTTTGGTACAGCTATAGCAGATCTTTGAGCAAGAGCCCTGAGATTCCCAAAGCAGCGAAAACTCCACCACTTCCCTAAATTAATTCACCTCCCTGTTGAAGCTACTGATTTTGCCTGGCTGCAGTTTCTAGCCACTGGATCTTCCTTACCGTTTGCTAGATTGAAGAGCTCTCAAACGTTCTCCTGTAGTACTTGTGAACTGAACAAGTCACCCCGAAACCTTCTTGGATTTACAGCAGTCCCTCGAGTTACGCGAGGGTTGCGTTCCCACGCACCCTCGTGTAATGCCAATCTCACTAAGTTGGAGGGCAGCTTTTTCCCCTGGTGGAATGCACGTTCTGCAGCCGGGAAAGCAGCAGGAGCACCTGGAGCTCTTTTGGAAAAGTAAGTCCTGGATGGGGGTCAGTGGGGGCAGTTGGGGAGGGTTAAGCCTGGTGGTGGGTTGGGGCCATGGGAGGGAGGCAGGGGGGGTTAAGCCTGGGGTGGGTTAGGGCTGCGGCAGGTGGAGTTGAGTTGGGGCTGTGCAGCCCTGTGGGTGGGGATGAGAGCCGGAGCCACTTACAGGGTATTGCTGAACCAGGGCCGCACACGGGGGGGCGGGGTGTGCTGAACCAGGGCCATGCAAAGCCAGGGGGTGGGAGAGGGGGTTGAGCCGGAAGGGGGAGTGTGATTTTGAGTTGCACTTAACTTGCGTTAATGTGAGTTCAGCGCAACTCGAAATCAGGCATTTTGAGGGATTGCTGTATTAAAAAACGGTGGCCAGGGTGGACAAACATTGATTATTTCAAAAAAAAAAAAAAAAAAAAAATTGGATAAAAAAAAAAAAAAAAATCAGTAAAATCCTCCATTTCTTATTTAAGAAAAATTTACAATGAAATATCATCACGAACATTCCACATGTACATTTACAGTCTCAAAAAATGAATTAATGGCCCTAGTCTGCCCAGCCTAACTACTTGTTCTTGCTTCTTGAAAGTTCTGGGCTTTCAATTTCTATTTCTCTGCAAGACTAAAAAGTACCATGTGCAAAGACACCAGCTGGACAGGACTGGTTATGTTCTGTGCTTATGTGGTGGGGGACCTTGGCCAAGCGTGGCAGAGGAGTTAGTTAAGACATTGTTTTAAAGACAGTGACAATACATAGGAAAGGCTGGAAAAGCAGCATAAAAATTAATAGCAGAGTGGACTAGAAAGAGAAAGGGAAGACATTACCCAGCACACATGCAGCTTCCTATATTTCCCCACACTTTTGCCACAGAGAAACTGTTACGGCACCTGGGCACCAGAGAGACCCTATCTGGGAATATTTTGAAGAAACTCATTCCCAGGGCTAAAAACAAAAACATGTCAAGTGTGCGCAGAGCACAAACGAGATGCAAGGCCTACCTGCAAGAATGAAATATCAGAAGGAAAACAGCTTGTGGGGGAGAAAACGATGTGGATGAAGATGAGGATATGGCTAAGTAGATCAAATGGTTAGTGACTTAAATAATTCACTCTGCGATGCATCATTTTCCAAGGTGCTCTCTATGCCTTTTAGTGTAAATGTGACTCGACAAGTAAATTCCCAAGCTGTCTGCAGTGTTGGATGTTCCTAGAAAAAATGTTTCTTAGCTAATGCCTATGGCTTGTTTCATTAGTTACCCTGCACTCTCCCTCTTGGCCAGATATCCCACCCTTAGCTTACTCGCACACCCTACCTCCTACCCAGACCCTCACCCTCATCCCTATCCCACTCCCTGGCAGCCCCCTCCCATACACTAAATCTCTCATTTTAACCTCACCCCAAAGCCTGGGGGGAGCTCACAAAATCTACTAACCACAGGACCCCAGAAGAGTTAATCCAGCCTGTGGGAAGCTCTGAAGCTTGGTCCTCCCCACCTCCGGGCCTGGAGCGCCAGGAGAGTGAAGTACCTCAGTTGGGGGTGGCATCAGCGAGGGTTGGGCGGATTGCCTCACACTTGCATGGCCTACAACTGATTTTTCTGTACATCAGTGGCCCGTGACCCAAAAAAGGTTCCGCGCCCCGATATAAAAAGCAACACTGAAACCTTTGTTTTTGGACATCAAATTGATTTTATTTTATTTAAAATAAAATTTGGTAAACTCACAAGTTTAAGCACTTAATCTGTTTATTTGATTTTGATTATTAATATTTCCTTTCTTACCAGTTGTACATGTCCCCTTCTGTTGCAGCTCCAGTAGCCTAATACGAATAATTTAGTATTTAAGGTATTTTGGTTATCTCAAAGGCATTGTGTCATCATGGGTGGTTGGCTGGAGGCCCAGGGAAAGGTTTGCGTTGAGCAGAAGTTTGAGAATCACTGCACTAGGCCTGTCCAGAGTCTCACTAGCGTGAGATACGAAGTGACTATCACTTCCTTGCTTCGACTTGACATTCTGCAGTCTATACAGCAAAGAATCAGATTTGCCCTCATCACTACGGAGTTCAAGTTCACCCTCCAAGTCCTTTAGAGTCGCCACATGCCAGGATAAATGTTCTGTCTAAATTTTCTAGACGTGCACAGAATAAATTTTGCAATGTGCACCACCCCTAGAAACATGGGCTGCCCGCTGTGCGTGCTCTGCTAATCAGCTGGGCAGCATCTGAATCTCTTCTGGGAACGCTGTCCAGGACACAGTCCCCCATCTTCTCCAGCTTCTAAGTCTGTTACTGGATTAAGGACCTGGCCTTTGGTCACAAGTTCAAATGAGCCCCCACCCATGTGATGCATATCTTTCTGCAGAGGTGACCTGTCCCTGTGACTTATTTACCACCTTCCCCATTTTTGGGCCGTCCGCAAATTTTACCAAGAGGAGATTGTCTCATTATCATGCAGAGGAACTGAGCCACAAGAAAGGAAGGAAATTGCCCAAAGTCACATATCAAGTCAATGGCAAGGCTAGGATTGGAGCTCATCCTGTCTGCTCTCAGCCCTCCACCAGACCACCTCCCAAAGCAAGGGACAGGAAGTCCTTAGAGTCCCAGCCTTGGATCTAACACCTAATCCCGGGGTGGCCAACCAGTTAGGGACTAAGCCATGGACAGAGTGCAAAGAGCCACGTATTGTACATTTATTTTTTAATCTATTGATAGATATATATTACCTATAGGGGTAGGGTTGGGTTTACGATTTGGGCTGTATAATCTATAAACAGATTAAAAATATATAATATGTACTCAACGCCCTCCCCTTCCCCCAGAGTCAGGAACCCTGAGCCCCACCCTGCTATAACCCAATCTCCCACCCCTTCCCCAGAGTCAGGCATCCCCTGCTCTACCTCCAATGCCCTCCTCCGCCAGAGCCAGGCACCTGCCCAGCCCCGTGCTCAAACTCTATGTCGGCAACTCATTGGAGCCACCCCCGTCACTGCCGCCGTGCACTTCTCCCACCAAATGCTGGGACGCGTGTGCAGAGCGGTGGATGGCATGCAGCTCCGAGCATTTAACTGCTCAACAAGCCACATGCTGGCCACCTCTGCCCCGAATCACTCCCACTAATATTGGCCAGCTTTCTGCGCAGATGCACCGTAAAGCCTCCAACGCCCCTTCAGCTGCTCAGCCACCGGGTTTAGTGCAGGAGCATGTGACTTTCTGTTTAGCCAGGACTGCTGGTTCCCGCTACTCTCCTTTCCTTAAAAATACCAGTAGATTCGTCATCCTCGGGCCTAGCAACAGAAGCCATCTTTGTGCACCGATGCTCTGGAATTGCAGAGAGAATTAAGTCCCCAGTCAGCACACAGAGAACACAGGCAGTGCCAGACAGTCAGTGCCAGGGACAGCCCAAAAGAGAGACAAAGCTCAGACCAAAAAAAGAGCGACTGAACGGTGGAGCTATTTAAAGGACTCGCTATTTCTAAAAGCTGCTTTTCCTGTTCCTCTTCCTGACCAGAGCAGCATCCTGCCTTCCAGGAGCATTTCAAAAACCCTCGAAAAACACTAGTTCTTAATGAAGTTGCTACACGCCATCTGGAAGGCTTCCCTCCCGCCCCCCAGGCCTTCAGCCCGGCCTGTCGCAGTGTCCGAGGCCAACTGGAATGGCTGAGCTCCGGAAGATCACATGACAAACGGATTAGCTTCCGAGGCACAGAAGAGACCTTTTAGAACCGCTCTCCCTGGCCCACTGCTCCCAGGCCTCAGGAGCACGTGGCTGAGGGGGGAGAGAGGCAGGAGGTAGCCCCAAAGCTGATTTATCTGGCAGAGACCCCCAAATTAAGCACTGGGAAAACCATTCCCCTTCAATCATTCTTAGTACTGTCTGAGCTATTTTAAATCTCCCCCTCCCATTCCTCTGCTTAAAAACTCCAGCCTTTATGGGACCTTAAAAAGCAACTGTTTTAATGAGCAAAACTAGTGTCAGGTGTTCTGCCCCTGCCCCCCAGCCTCCCCCCAGCTGAGATTTCAGAAAGTTGCTTTAGCAGACAGCACACAGCAGGCCTTGAACCAGGAGGGAGGGGAAGAGAGAAATCTCCCAGCAGTAAAGCACCTGGCCTTCCTGTTCTGCATTTCACTCCTCACACCCACCTCCCCCCCAGCAGACACACGCAAACAAAATCCTGCACTGTTGGCAACTGGTAAAGGGGGGGAAAAAAAAAAGCAATAGCCCTGAGGTTTGTGTGTGTTATTTATGCAACAGCTCGTGCTCATCTGTTCTAATTCCCCTCTCGGGGGGGGGGGGGGGGAGATTGCCCCCTGAAGCTGTGCTCACATGGAAGATCAATGCTAACTGTTGACATGTTTCCCAGCTGGTGCTGACAAGGGGGTGGGGGTGGGGATGCAACCCTAGGGTCTGGCATATGCAACAGGATCTGCAAGAAACGAGCAGTTTTGTTGCACCTTAAAGGCTAAGAAAAATTCTTTATGTGGTAATGAGGTTTCTTGGGTACGACCCACTAATAAAAAAAATTTGTTAGCCTTTAAGGTGCTACCGGACTGCTTGCTTTTTGTCATGCTACAGATTATTACAGCTACTCCTCTGAGGAGCTACAAGCTTAGCCTTGTTGTGGGGGGCTCCATTGTTTGGGGGAACATCTGCCATTGCCCCTCATTTTGCCCAGCATGTTACTGTAAATGCTTGGAAACACTGCAGTGCTGAATGCTGCACAGAGCAGGTACCTGGCTATTATGGTTAAGACAGAGCTTCTCTTTGATCTGTGTGATCTATGTTTATTTTAAGACCTATGAAGTTTAAACAAGTTTACATAAAAGCTGGCATGAAAAGTGGCCGCTTTGGATTTAAACCTTCCCTCGCAGTGTTTGAGAGAGTCAGGAGTCTCTCCTGCTTGAATCAGTTAACCTCTCTGCAAAAGGCCGTTTTAGTGGTTTTTCTCCCACAGAGAGGGAATCTATAGCCATGGTGTCCAACACACTAGCCATATGCGGCTATTTGGCTTGAGCAATAAAAACTGTTGTATCTTTTTTTTTTTTTTTTTTAAAATCTAAAACCAAATATTTTCAGAAATCAAAAACAGCTCAGAAGATCTTGCTGAATTCTAAAGCCACTCATTTCCATTAATGTGACCTGTCTACTGGGTGGAGACCTCCACCAGTTTGCAGAGTGGCTTAAACATGCCACTTGCACAATGATTTGCAGTCTAACATTGAAAGCCACGGCATGCAGTTTGCATCTTATTTCTGTTTTTGAAAATTTACATTTTATTTACATTTTCAGAATAACGAGATTAGTTTGCTATAGTGGCTACAGCTTCAGAACTGGTTGGAAACCACAGATCTATAGCCTGTCGTAAAATAGGTATTTTGAACACTGCCGCCTTGATTTAGCAGGAGACCATTTTACAGATAGGAGAATTGAGGCAAGAGGGGGGAAGTGAACAGTGAAGTCAATGGCTTTGTATAGAGTGGGATTTAAAGGCACAGTGTTAGGTAACGGCATCTTCACTTTCTTACAATAAGGCAACGCACAATTTAAACAGCTCAAGTCCAAAACCTCCATTAATTTGATTAGTTCAGTATATGTTTAAGTGCTCATAGTCTTGGCCACACTGGACATTTACAACATCATATCTAGCACATGGTACTACCACACCACTTAAGTCTAATGTAGAAAGAGCTGGGAGCAAACCACAGGTGACCTGACACCTAGACTTGCAATAGTTTCAAAAGCCCTAGCATAGACAACGTTACAGCACTCCATACATGTTTTTATCAATACAGCTTATGCTAACATGAGCACATTTATCCCATCAAGCCTGTGTCCACCATAGAGGCTTTCACCAGTACAGCTGGTGCCCTTTTTTAAAGCCCTTGTTTCCAGCTCTGACCACTAGACCACACTGCCTCTATTTCATTATGGAATGACTATTGCTTCCTTGGCAGGCACTGCAAATCTCATACCTGTTCTGGAGCCACACTTTTTCCCCCTCTGCGCCAAGTAAAGCATTCCAAGCTGTCTGCTTTACACCACACCTAGGGTGACTTCTCTGGGAACATGCTTTACAGCATTGACCTAGTCATCCTGCCAGACAACTCTGAAACATATTCAAATTCAAAGCTCTTCCCTCCCCACTCTGCTCCTTTTGGGAGCTATAATTATTGTTGCTAGGAAAGAAAGCAAAAAGGGATTCAGGCAGGCTTTGGAGGAGAGGCACAGCATACAACCTCCTGCATCTGGAGTAGCTTTAATTTGTAGATTTGCAAACCTTAAATCTCACAGACAACGTGGGCGCAGGGGCATATTACACCCCACTTAAGGATGGGGAAACTGGGGCACAAAGTGGGAACTAACTCGCTGAAGATCACAGCAAGCCTAGGAGAGAGCTAAGTATTGGATTCCAGCTCCCCTGCTCTGACCCACAGAGAAAACAGTCTTCATGAAACTTACCAGGGCATGTTCAGCGCTATGCATGGAGCGCTCCCCCCCCTTCACCATTTTCACATGCTGTTCGGCTAGGGAAAGAAGCCACGTCTCTGTTCTGCAGAGTACTGCACACACTTTAGGTGGCATCTAAACGATGCCACATCAACACAACAGCCCAAATTCATTCACACGGCTTTCCCCAGCGACGATTCCAAAACCCCAGCGCCCAGTTCAAACAGCAGCACCCCAGAGGGTTCCAATATACCGCATTTCTCCCGTGCATCCTTCCTAAGCTCATCAGAATTCGCTTAGCTAGCAAATCTTCAGGGGTGTGATTTGCCAACTCGGTCGCCCTTCGGTTTTGGGAGCCCGGCACCCGGTGTGGTACTAACCTGCTAGAAGGGAGGTCTGGCCAGCGGAGGAGCCTGGCAGGGCCGGAGAGCGAGCTCAGGTTTCACATGGAGGAAAGGGGAGGGGGACAAGAGAAAGCCACACTGGTTAAACAAGCGGCAGTAACACGTTCTGCGCCCGGCGTGACATCATGAGGTCAGGACTCAGCAGGGACAGCTGCAGTGGGAGGGGAGGTTCAGCAAAAACAAGCCCAGAACTCCTCCTGGCTCTCTGGGAGGGTGGCCCTGGCGAGCAGGCCCCACGGCAGCAGCTACCCATCGGATGCTCAGCACAGAGGCACAAATCCTAGGGACCTCTGCTGTCCCCCTCTCTGCCTGGCCCCCAGCAACATCGACTAATCGCCATTGGAGCTCCACCTCCCTTGCCATCTGCCAGGGCTGGGATCCGGAGCTCACCGTGTCCATCCCGGCTCAGGCTGGCGGGTTCAACCTCACACTGGGTGTATGCGGGGGAGGGGAGAGAAACACAGGTATGCCAGGTCTCTTGGCTGCAGGTACCTGCAGGCAGTGCTCACTGAAGGGGGCACGGGGAGGAAACGGGAGCCAAGCAGCGACTACAGCAGAACACAGAAGGACTCCAGGGCTCCACTCCCAGCTAGCTAGGATTTTACTCTGCCCCCCTTCACCAGAACAGCTGGGCACCTCCTGCATCAAACTGACAGGCGTAGTCAAGTCCCTAGTGGGTTTCACTGAACATTCCCAGCTCTTCTCCTTTTTCCGGGCGCCTGAAACCCCAACTGGATTAGGGACAGGCCTGGGGGCGATGGCTGATTTGTCTGTGCCAGGTTCACTGGAGGGGGGGAGGGTGCGTAAAGAGAGGTGCCCGTGTGTATTATTCTCGCCATGGGGAAAGGCCTCACCAGAGAGGAGGGTCAGGCAGATTTTTCTCAAGATGGTCAAAACCCTGGATTCCCTGTGGTAGGTTAGATTAAACAGAACACCAGGGTTTTGCTCCCCACTCTGTCCCACTTCTCAGGGCAACTCTGTGCACCCCAAATTCCCCACCTTTAAAATTTAAGTCTCATAGGGAAGTCGTGGGCTTTGAAATCCCTGGAGTAAAAAAAGACACTAGAGAAGGGCAGTAACAGAGAGGGAGCTGTGCTAGTCTATACACTATCAAAACAAAAAGCAGTCAAGTAGCACTTTAAAGACTAGCAAAATAGTTTATTAGGTGAGCTTTCGTGGGACAGACCCACTTCTTCAGGCCATAGCCAGAAGTGGGCCTGTCCCACGAAAGCTCACCTAATAAACTATTTTGCTAGTCTCTAAAGTGCTACTTGACTGCTTTTTGTTTTGATAGAGAAGGGCAAAGCAGCTGGTAACCCGGCAAAAAGAAACAGCTGGCAAACAGGACTAGCACGGGTACAAATACAAGCGTGAATATTCAGCGTTAAAGCCACAAACCCAGCGCAATGTCTCCAAGCTGAGAGGATGGAAGGGCAGAAGTGCTGCTAGACAGATACCCTGCTAAAGATTCCTAGATGTCTTGCAGGAAAAACAAACATTAGCAGCAACCCCAAAGGTGTAAGCCAACCCCTCCCCTGCCTATTCACCTTGATGGGCAGCATTATGCCTCAAGAGGCCAGTTAAAAAGAATAACAAAGAGGTGGCCCTGTTAGTCTGTACTTCAACAAAACAAAGCAGCAGAAATGTAGCACTTTAAAGACTAACAAAATAAGTCATTTTGTTAGTCTGTAAAGTGCTACATTTCTGCTGCTTTGTTCAGTTGAAAACAGGGCATTGTTAACGGAAATCTACAGCAAGGCAACTCAGCAAGCAGCCAGGTGGCTGTGATGAGCCATGAGCTTTAGGCTCTTCCTGGGCTGATGGAAAACACAACGGCATAAAAGATGTGGAGTTCCCCTAATCTCAGAGTTAACCTGCAATTTCCTTTTTTTAAATTCAAAGGCTGAAGCTACAGGGAAGCTGAGCTCAGTCAGCTCAAAACCTGGTCGGAGATTACTTCCCCCATCTTGTCTCTCCAATGTTCTGGCACCAAAACTGTCTACCAGAAGAGAAGCATTAGCAGAGATATTTCGCTGTCCTCTAGCACTTCCAGCTACGGAGCTCAAACCCCCTATGGGCACTAAGGGATAGAAACCTCTAGAGGTACTGAAGAAACTGAGGCATGGTGACATGACTAATGAGACACAAGTAAGTAGCAACAATCAGAATAGAACCCAGGAGTCATGACACTTTGGTCTTTGCTCCAGTCAGGTTCTTGCACTCTCCTGGCCCAACCAAGCCCAAAAGATATCGGGAGACCCTGCCTCTGACCAGAGTAAAGCAGATGGATAGAGCTCTTCCTGTTAATTCAATATGAAATTCATAAATTGTCACCATAAAACACACTGGGCACCTGCTCTGGAAGGTGTTGCCTCCACACGTCCAGTATGACACTCTTCAGCTGTTTCATTGGCTACTGCTCTTCTACGTTGTCACTGCTGGTGGGGATGCAGAGAGATCCCCCCCATCACCAACCCCAGCAACCAAAGCAGAGCTCAAGAGACCCTGAGCTTTCTCCAAAAAGCTCACCCCAGGGGTTGACACCAAACGAAGAAAGGATCAATGCCACAGGGGAAGATTTAAGACCAGCAGGAAGGGGGAGAACACAGGCAGGGTGGTTCTTTCTGTATGCCCAGGAGGCCTGTCCGCGGCAGGGCAAGAAGTCAGGTGTCTTGCAAAGTAGTAAGGCCAAGCATTTGCCACTCCACTGATGTGCTAAGCATATCCCTCTGAAAGCCTAGTCCTAGCTAACAAATGGACAAAACATGGCCAACGTAGAGCAAAACTAAGCTGTGAGCAAAAGGCAGACCCCTGCCAGCAGAACTTGGCACAAACAGGGATGAGATCACAAAACACTAATTGGTAATCAGCCCAGGTGCAGAACGATAACTGGTACTGCTCATAAGTTGAAATCTTTAAAAAAAGAGAGACCTTGGTACCAAAGCGTCAGAGAAACAGACCCAGGTTCAGGAAAGGGTCTAAAGTAACAGCATGTTGGACAAGAGATCTGATCAAACTGAGGGACAGGGTGATGGGTGGTATCTAAGTAGCGTCAGAGGGTGGTAACCTGACATCATCATAGAGGTGTGATTTGTTTGTACCTGTACATAAAGTGGTGTTTTGGGGGAGGGCTGTCTTGGTATGACCTCAGGGCAGTGAAAATTTCCCACTGATTGAGTCATTCCATTGTAGCAGGTACCTATGCACAGTGGTTCAGTAGAGCCTACTGACGACTGTTAATATACACTGCTTTACAATAAACCTGGCCCGGCTCCTTCGATCCTTATTTGGACTGAGGTCTTTGGGGCCCTCGTGGGGTCTGCTGCGATCATTGGCCCCACACCACTGAACTCACACGCTAGCAGCCTTCCGGTTATCATCATCGATGGAGCCAAAGACCCACGAGGACACCACAGAAGTAAATCCGTCAAACTAGACTTGATGCCCAACAAAGTCTGGTGTTGTTGAACCTGTTCCCTGACATGATGATGCTCAGACAAGTGAGCGTCTCACCAGGGACTGTTTCTACGAAATGCCCCAGTGCTGCATCTAACGGGCTGGTGGTATCTCCCAGAGGATGAGATGAGATAAGTGACTCAGCGCTCCCCACAGTCCCAGCTCTGCAAACTCCTGGTATGTGCTGCTGACCTCCTCACACAGACTTGGCAGCAAGGCACATTCACCTGCTTCCTCTGGTATCCCCACAATACCCAGAGTCATTTCAGGTGCCCATTGCTCCTCAGTTTTAAATCCCTTTGTGGATTATCACCAGCCTACCCCTCTCCCCCCATATAATCTATGATCCTCCCAGCTCACATAGTGATAAAAATCTACCCTCTGCTGGTGCCAGAGCCTTCTGTGTACCTCCTACCACCTAAGACAGGCCCCTCCAACTGTTTTCTTTGAGCTTCTGGCTTCTAACTTCTCCCCTATGCTGTGTAACTAACTAGCCAAGGTTAGCTGCTTCGTCCTTTTTAATGTCCAGCCTACCACCATACTGCGCTCAGATGATTTTGGTTTCCTCATCGTCCACTGCACACACTCGCTCTCACGTCACCAACTGAATCCTCCCCAGGACAGGTAACTGTGCCCTCCCCTCCCCGCCAAGACCAGCCTGGTTAGATTTCCAAGATCCCATTCTACTAACCCCACCTCATTCGTTCCAGATTAAGGTTATTTTACAGCACAGTGGACATGAAATAAACAAAGTTGGGTTGTAGGTGTCAGGTGCCAGGCAAAGGAAGCTTGGCAGCTCCATAACGAGGTACTGAAGAGGAAAGAAATGTTACTGTAAGGCTCTCCTAGAGCTTAACTGTTAATTTACCCTGGTGGAACCCACGGTGGGCCACACCCTATAGCACAACATTTTTACTTCTGCCAGCAAGGAATGTGTCCGTTCACCTTGGGAGGGGGAGCTCTGTCTAGTCGCTGCCCTTATGCCTTCCTGTCTCCGGACTAGAGCACTCAAGGACGGCTCTTTCCCCTCATCAGTGGGCCAGGTAGGAAACACCACACCTATTAATTGGGCATTTGACGCCATTTAGGGTTGTCTTCCTTTTCTGCCCAAGGCAAGAATGCAGGATTCGAAGTTGTTGCTTTGTGAAGCCCCACCAGCGTTAACACCTAACTTGGTGGCCCCTGCCTGGGACAGCTTTTCCTCCCCAGCCTAAGGAGGGAAGAGTCAGACATGCAGCTGACGAAGCGGGTCTTTGCCCACGAAAGCTCACGCGCCAAAAATCTGTTAGTGTATAAGGTGCCACAGGACTTCTCGTCGTTTGAGAGTTCTAACCAGAATTCAACACACACAAGGATGGCCAGTCTACACACGGGACACTGTGCCAGCAAAGCAAGAGTGCCATAGTTACGTTAGCAGAACCCCCCAGCACTGATGCTCCTGACAGCAATGGAAGCTTACAGCCTGCACCACCTGCCCTGAGCGGCAATAGTTAGGGCGAGAGAAGCATTTTCTGTTGACCTACGCCCAGGTTAGGTTGGCACAGCTCTGGCGCACGGTGGTGTAGCATCTTATTATTCCTGATCGCTGTAGCTATGGTGACCTCAGAGCAGACCAGGACTAAAACTCATCAAATGCTACTCCCCCAGGAGGCAAAAGCTGAACACAGTTGGCTGACCTGCCCAGAGACCAGGCAAAGGGCATGGCTAGATGGGGAAGTTATTCTGGAATAGGTTGGGGTTCCCATTTAAAGCACCAGAGCCGTTCTGGAATTAAAATGGCCACATGTAGAGATACTCTGGTCAATTTCCAGCATAGTTTCCACCCACCACAAGGAAAACAAGCCACAGCCCTAATTGCCTAGCTTAGTCAGCATAGCTGCGTACACTAGGCCCTAGGGTTCCTGCTGGCATATCTCAGCACTTCACAGCCCACAGAGCCATGCAAGCAGAAGTTTGTAGTACAGATGCAGTGTAAGGCAGTGACGCTCCAACCTCAATTGCTCTGCAGCCCATCAGCAAACAACATTACCCTTATAGAAATAATTTTCTGCTACTACAGCAGCATACACAAGTGCTAACATCAGTTCTAAAAGCAGCAGCATTGTCTGGAACCCATTCCTGGCTTTGTTTCCCAAGAGGGACACAGCCTTCGGAAGCTAGTTGCTACCACATGCACTGTGCACATGCAGCTGTCCCATCAACAATACCAGAAGAAAACAAAACAGCAGTCATATGTAGCACTTTAAAGACAAACAGCATAATTTATTAGGTGATGAGCTTCCATGGGGCAGACCCACTTCTTCAGAGCTGGAGATAGTGAACTGGCACGATTTCCAGCCAATTCACTTTCAGCACTATTTCTAGTACAGCACTATCTCCAGCTCTGAAGAAGTGGGTCTGCCCCACGGAAGCTCATCACCTAATGAATTATGTTGCTTGTCTTTAACGTGCTCCATGACTGCTGGTTTGTTAAAATACAAACTAATATGGCTACCTCTTGGTTATTATATACCAGAGGAGTTAAAACAGCCCAACCCCAGGAGTGTGGATGGACACAGTCATATAGGGGGTAAAGAGACTTTTCACTCAAGTGTAGATACCCCCTCCTAGAATTGGATGGGATCTCGAGAGGTCATTGAGTGCAGTCGCCTGCCCTCACAGCAGAACTATCACCAACTCTGACAGATTTTTTTTTAAAATCTATCCCACCCTAGAACCTTGAAAGGTCCCCTCAAGGATTGAACTCACAACCCTGGGTTTCAAATATCAGAGGGGCAGCCATGCTAGTCCATACCTTCCTAAACAATGAGAAGTCCTGGGGCATCTTACAGACTATCAGATTTTTTTGGAGCATGAGCTTTTGTGGGCAAAGACCCTCTTCATCAGACGCATGACATGCAACTGATGAAGGGGGTCTTTGCCCACGAAAGCTCATGCTCCAAAAAAATCTGATAGTCTGTAAGATACCACAGGACTTCTCATTGTTTTAACCCTGAGTTTACAAGTCTCGTCCTCTAAAAACTGAGCTACACCCACGAAGTGAAATAAGGTGTGAAGATATCAGCATCTTTATACCTGCATCCACCCTAGGGGACAGACCAACACAGCTTTCAGCAAAGAGAAGTCACACCCTTTAAGAGTTTGACCAATGCAAAAACTAGGCTGGGCCTGTGGATAGGCCTATGAACTGTTCCTGTCTATCACCCAGTACAGTGAGGCCTCGATCCAGGGACTCTGGGTGCAACACAAACACTATATGTAATAAAAGGGCTATGCAAAGCATCAATTTTTTATTTTCATCCCTTTACCAGTGGTTTGGCCCCTCACAGCAAACCCTGGGGGTTTTAAATGGTCTACCATTTCTGCATCATTCCACCAACGCAGGTCCAGGCACTGGGGAAGCCAGACTCACTCTACAGTTGAATGTGACCAGCTGTCGTAGGTGCTATCATTATTTAGAACGCAGCGATTACTCCCCAGCAACGTATTAAAACAATCGGTTGGCAGCTGAGTTAGGGCAGGTCTGTGCTAGAGAGTTTTACCGGCACAGCTGTGTCAGTTGGGAGGTGACACAGCTGTCCTGTAGAGCCACTCACAAAGGGGTAACAGTGCTTATCAACATAGCCTAGGCTTGTCCAACATTAGCATGCACACTCTTGTTCTGCTCTTGGAGGGGTTTGTGCCACATGGCCATAATTAAACCAGAAAAAGCCCTTCAAGCCTGGTCTAGGATTCATATTTTGCAGGCACTGTTATGTCAGTTAGGGGAGGGGAAAACCCCCTCCCCCCATCCTCTGGCATTTATACAGTAAACTCTTTCATATCTGGCATTCCATTATCCAGAGCTCTCAGATAACCAGCATTTTAACCATAAGTAAATTTTAGTTATGTTTTCCATAGGTACAGTATAATGAAAGTAAATACAAACACAGCACGGCTACGTCTTCACTACAGTGATCTTTCAAAAGAAGCTCTTCCAGCAGATCTCTTCCGAAGGAGCTTCTTCCGAAAGAGCGTGTCCACACACGCAGACGTGGATCAAAAGATTTTGGAAAGAGAGCATCAACACAGCCCCCGCTCTTTTGAAAGAACGGGCCAGGCACAGAAAATGAAGACTCTTCTTTCAAAAGAGGGGCCCTGCTGAGCATCTAGGCACATTTTCTTTCGAAAGGGAGCGCTCTTCCTGAAATGGGAAAGGAAGAGTGATTTCCAAAGGAGCACCACGGTCTTTCAATTTACTTTCAAAAGAACGCTTTGTGTGTACAAGAACAACAAGCCCTGTGGCACCTGACAGACTAACAGATATTTTGGAGCATAAGCTTTCATGGGCATAGACCCGCTTCATCAGATGCGGGAGTCTTGCATCTGATGAGGTGGGTCTTTGCCCACGAACACTTATGCTCCAAAATATCTTAGTCTATAAGGTGCCACAGGACTTGTTGTTGTTTTTGAAAATGCAGACTAACTCAGCTACCTCTCTGATTTGTGTGCGCAGACGCTCTACGGGCTCTTTCCAAAGAGCCTCCTTCTTTAGAAAAATCTTTCAAAAGAGCTTGCTAGTGTAGATGCAGCCCATAAGTTTACAGACTACAATACACTCATCTCTCGCTATATGAGCGCAATTGGTTCCCAACTTTCTGCTCATAGGCGAACACTCATAAGGAGGACACTAAATTCTATTAAAATACATGTAAAAATCTCTAATTCATTCCAAGTGCTCGTAATTTGGTGAAGGAGTGGCAGCATGTGGCTCTGCTTTTGAAAGGTAAGTAAACTTTGGGTTTGTGGGGGGAGAGGGTGTTGGAGAGGGTTAAAGGCTGGGGGCGGTTTGGGGCCATGAGCAGGAGGAAGGGTTAAAACCTGGTGGCAGGTTGGGTCTGTGGGGCAGGCGGCAGGGTTAAGGCTGCGGCAGGTTGGGTCCACGGGGAGGGCGGGATGATAAGGCTACCGCGGGTTGGGTCCATGGGGCGGGGTGTTCAGGCTGCGGGGGGTTGGGTCTGTGGGGTGGGGGTAAGGCTTGTACTAGCCAGGGGGGAGGGGGAGTTCACTCATCTTGTGTCCCTTGTTTTAGCATGTACTCATCAGTATAAGTACTCATTTAACGAGGGATGAGTGTACTACTCTTGTTGGTAAATAATCTATTCTGTATACATTTTTGTTTGTTTCTTATGCGTTGCTACTGTACAGGAGGTCCTCATAAGTCCAGGTTATGTTCCTAAATAATGCAACTTATAGTGAAACGACTTATAAAGGGGAATTAATCTCCATAAGGAATAATGTAATTACCTTGAGATACATTCCCAAAACATGCAGTTCACACACATGCAGTACACATAACGTACTTATAACCCACAAAAAACAATAAATAAAAATGGAATAGAAATAAATATAATAAATAAATAAATAGCAATAATAAATAAACCGAATATAAATAAATAAATAGGAAAAGATAAGCCAGCTCACCACCAGTCCCCACAGTTCTCAGCTCCCTGCCTGTCCCAGCCAGCTCCCCCAGGTACCTACCAGCTCCCTCATACTCCTCCTGGCTCCCCCCAGCTCCCCATCTGTCCCCCATGACATCACAGCTCACTTTCAGGGCCCCTGCACTACAGTGCCTGCTGCCTGGCCACCACAAAGCTCCACTACGTTCCTGGCTTTTGGTCCCTTGGCCCCTAAACGACGTTAAGTGCAGATCAGTGCGACTCATCTGCGTTCCTGAATTAATTACTGACATATATACAAAGCAACTTATAACAAAGACACCCCCCCCCATGCCTCTCTAGCATCCAGAATATTTGAATATCCGTCTACCTCCTGGTCTTGGGGCTGCCAGATAGGAAAGGAGAGTCACATAGAGGTCACCGTGTTAGTGTGTATCTTCATAAAAAAAACAGCAGTTCTGGAGCACTTTAAAGACTAACAAAATGATTAAGCAGGTGATGAGCTTTAAGTAGGTGATGACAGACCCACTTCTTAGAATTTCCAGATCTGCCCCACAAAAGCTCATCAGCTAATAAATCATTTTGTTAGTCTTTAAGGTGCTACAAGATATGAGCCTTCTGTATCAGTAAAAGTCCTACAGCTCTTTTGCCAGCTAAAGCTGTCCTGACATTAGGTGGGCGGGCTAGCACACCACGCTGACGTAGACAAGGCCCCAATATCAGCTAGGCTCGTTCAAATGGCTTTGAGACTGGGAATGGGATACAGAGCTTTTCCCTGCTGATTTGGTTTGTATCTCTTTCTAGACCTATGTCTGCAGAGCCCAGAAGCCATTATCTTATGGCTGTTCAGTAGCTGCCTGGAATGAATACAGCCAAATCTCAGTCCCTCTCTGAACAAGGATCCACATCACAAGCCCTTCAGGTGCTAACTGGCCCCCTGGTCGGCAGAAACGTCCAAGAGGAATTAAACTCCTCCTCGCATGGGGTGCCCCTCCAGCTCAGGCATAGGTAGGCTGGCAGAGGATAAACAGAGGCTCTCCATCTGCAAAGCTGGCAATGATGCAACACCTCTGGCCATAAACTCTCATCCACACTCAGGATTTCAAGGCAGAGCTAATGGCCAAGGCTAAATTACCAAACCTTCCAGAGCCACGAGTGTGTTTTTGGAAGAGGGAGCCATGGGGTTCCTTCATTTCTACAATGGTGCTGCTGTCCTTCCAGGTACTTTCATTTAATTTCTGTATACACACTGTTCTCTGCAGCTTATCAGCCTCTCTGGCCAGGAAATGGAGAGCTGTAGCATTTAGCTTTGCACCTCATCCAAGGAGCCCAGGAATTCTTTACCCACATGGAAACAGATGCAGTGAGAGGAAGGAGTGACTTTCATAAGGTCACACAGAGTCAGTGCAAAGGCTAGGAACAGAACCCAGGAGTCCATGTATCACAGGTCCCTTCACTTACAGCTTTTAACACTGCTCAGGGCCAAACAGGGAGATTCCATCCTATTCCATTAACTGACAATACAAGTGCCTCAACACAGGCCTTTCCTAACAGCCTCACCCATCAGAAAGAGCCAGTGAAACCCACTTATGATGAGCTCAGATAAAGCAGAACCTCAGTATTGTCGCTAAAGCCTGGCCACTTCCCCCTCTATGCTTCGTTATTCCCATTGCACAGATGGGAAAACAAACACTTGAATCTCAGCAACCTTAGGAAACAGGGTATGCCGGGTTAAAGAATTTTCCAGGCCAGGGTAGGTGCTGTGGGGTCTGGCCATGAGAGGGATGGGGGTGGGGCACATATCTGGCACCCTGCTTCTGGGGACACACTCAGCTCCCCTCCCCTCCTCCCGCCACTGCTCCCAGGCATCTCTCCCTGACACGAGGGGAACGGCAGGGAAAAGCTTCCTGATAGGCTTACTGCCAATCCCGAGCTGGGAGGGGTGGGGCAGCAACAGCGTGCAGAACCGCTTTCTCTTCCCCCTGCCAGGGTCCATGCTATGGGTGTTCCTGGATCAGGCACACCAGGAGTTTGGAGGTTCAAGTGCACCCCTGAGCTTCCTGGAGGAAAAGCAACTTCCACAAAGTGACCCAAAAGACTCCTCTGCAGTGAGCACAGCAAGAAGGTACTGTCAAGGTAAACCCCACACTTCAATGGTGGGCTGGTGATTAGGGCATGAGGTTAGCACAAGGCAGACCCGGACTCAAGTTCCTGCTCTGGCACTGACTCCCCTGGGATAGAACACCACCCCTCCCAGGGTTTTAGCCTTCTTCCCGCTGGCTACTGTCCATACACAAATATCTGTTGGCCTGGGTTTGAGAAGCTCTAAGACCAGGCTAACTGACACAGTGAGGGTGAATTAGGGCCTGGCCTTTCCTAATTCAGACCCACTCACTTTGCAACAAAGATGCAAGCCAAGAAGTGACAATCCTCCAACCTCCTTTCCACCCCCACCTGCTGGACTGACAGGTTCTTCTATGCTTGGCCCAGCTGGCCAGGAGGAACCCTGAGCAGCTGAGCGCAGAAACTCATGGGCCATGTCCCCAACAAAACAAAGCAGCAGGAATGCAGCACTTTAAAGACTAACAATGATTTATTTGGTGATGAGCTTTCATGGGACAGACCCACTGTCCCCAGACACGTATGGGCAAGTGCTGACACAGTAACGTGGGTGGAGCTGTGCACTGAAGACATTCCCACCCAGGTCTGATTACCTGGGTTAACTGTGCAGTGGGAATAACAGTGCTGCCTCACCTTACAGGCACTTGCATGGATATATACATTAAACAGCAATCCCCGAGCTGCGGGGCACAGCCCCTAACACTGGGGAACACTGGGAGCACGCACAGTGGGGCCCAAGCCAGCCTCCACAGGGGCTAGGTGAGGAACTTCCCGCTTCCAGCCACACTCTGCCACCAACGCTGTTCACCTGCCAGGCCTGCTCCCCCACCATGCATTGTCCAAGCTCTGCTGCTGAGGAAGATTTGGCTGTCCAGTAATGGAGGGGCTGCGTGTGGACAATCTGTTAATGGTAAGGGCCGGGAGGAGTGACTGAGTAAGTCTGTGCTCCACTTTAACAAAGATTATGCGACCCTCGAATGCCACTGTGATAGGGACCAGAAAAGGCCCTAAATTAAACACGCATCTGCCTGAAGATTTTGTACCTACTATTTTCTTTTTTTCAAAGAAGCCAGACTTAAGATCCCAGTGGTTTCCTTTTGGTCATTCAACAGCACTTGCTTGTGCCTTCTCCCCATGTGTTCATAAGCATTTTGATCACACAGGGTTAACAGAAAAACTGGGCACAGTTTCCCCTTTTGCTCATGGAGGTGCTGCTGTGTGAGAAGGGGGAGAGAGCAGTATTTAAAAACAAATAAATAGGGAAGTGTATTGTAACAGTGCTAACTGACAGCCGGACAGAGAGGCAGATAGCTCACCAGAAGCTATTTTAGTTTATTTTTATTTGATTTCACAACAGGCACAACACTTAAAAAAAAATCACTCCCCAACTTCTGAAACCAAAGCTAGGAGTAAAACAAGGAGTCTAGTGGCACCTTAAAAAACTGACAATTTTATTATGGGCATAAGCTTTTGTGAGCTGTAAATCATTCTCTCCATGCGTCTGATGAAGTGAGTTGCAACTCACAAAAGCTCCTCTACTACATATTTGAGTTTCTGTCTGTGCATCTGTGCCTGTTCAGGAACTCTTCCTAAAGGGTAAGAGCTAGAGCCACCAAATTCAGTATGCTGCTTCCTCTTATCCTAACTTAAAACAAGGTTGGGGTTTGGTTGTGCCAGGAAAATGGGATGTGCCTGGAATGGGACTGCATCTCATAAAACCATAAAGGAGAAACAACCAAGAAGTGAAAGGGACTGGCTGTAGCCCAGCACCAAACATCCCACTCCCATACACCCATTAGGGAGCTTGTTGGCGGGGGGTGGGGTGGTGAAGCTGCCCCTCCCGAATTCACACAGGAACATTGTTGGCTGGTCCCCCAGGGGCAAGTGCACAGTTTGCTGCACTCACTGTGACTGGGGAGCTCAGGGGACAGACAAACAGACCTGCCCCAGCAGAGGGTCATGCACCCCTTCCCAGGCTATGCCCACTGGCCCTGCAGCAGCCATGGAAAAGTGCTTCTCACTTGCTCTCAAGCCATTGTGGAGAGAGAGGGTTGGGGTAGTCCTCTTTCCCCATCACAGCCATATACTGAAACCCTGATCTCCATCCTCACCATTAATTTTCCCCAAACCAAGCTACCATAATAAAATTCTAAGTCATTGGGGTGCCAGCAGACTCCTTGCTGTTTTTGCTGAAATAGGCTCACACAGCTACCTCTAAAACCTGTCAAAGCTATGAGTAGAACCTAGAGGTCTTGACACGTCGTCCCATTAACAGTCAATACTTTTTTTATGTATCCACTCCCACCCCAAGAAACTACTACTGATGTAGGGATACTGAGAATTCCAGAATGAAAAACTTCATTATAGTAGAAAATGCTTAGAAGTGTTATACAAAGCTTGGGTAAGTTCCATTCTCCCCTTGGAGCAAGCAGGGTATCCCAGGAACAAAGCAAGAAGCAATAAATTGAAAGGAGAACCTCATTTACAGTCCCACACTCCATCTACTAGCAGATCACAGCTGCGCTTGCATGGGAGAAGATGTAAAACCCGAGTGGAGCTTGTTAGTGATTAAATTCCCATAGGTTTAACAGAATTAAGTCTCTACCATCTGTTAATTTCTGGAGATAAACAAACAAACAAGCGGTGGCTCAGATCCAGGGCTGCTTAGAATTTGGCCAGCCTGGCAAATGAAGTTTTTAAACATTGGCAGGCTTTTGCTGAAGTTCTTCTTAACACAAACTAGTCTCAACATCAACAGGGGGGAGAAAAACGATTCGCTTAAAACCCGAAACTCTGAGTAATGGCCATAATTTGCAGCCTATAGCTTGTGCTTGGGGCTGTCTATACATACAGGCTTCCACCAGCATAGCTCTGTCAGTCAGGAGCATGAAGAGTGAGATCCCTGACTGACAAAACTAGGCTGGAAGCCCTGCGTTAGTGGAGGCACAGGGTATGTTTATACTCATTGGGCGTTCACCATGCCATGATCGATCTTCCGGAGATCGATTTTACTGCATGTGAAGACGTGGCAAAATTGATCTCTCTGGGCTTGGCCATCTACCATGGTACTCCACACTACTGCGTCGAGTAAGGGATGTCAGCGCAAGCCTGAATAGCCCTGATCTATACGACGGCAGAAAGTCAGTTCTGGTACGTCGGGTCTAGCAATGCTAATGGCGTAGCTAGAACTGCATATCTGGGATCGAATTTGTTCCCTCGTGTACATCTAGCCATAGCTAGAGCAGAGACCCTGCAGTTTTGCCAGGGTAGCACATTTCACTCTGGGAGCTGGAATAAACATTATAAGGGCTGTTTTGCTGGCAAAAACTTCAAACAAAGTATCATTCTGCTGGCTTACTACACTGTACCTACCTTAGCAAAGTACACCTGGCATAGTGCTCTTAGCTGTCGGAGTGGTTAATTACCGGACTAAATTGCCTAAGGTGGTTGTAGAATCTTCTTCATTGGAGATATTTAAGAACAGGTTGGATATCTATCTAACAGGGATGATACAGGTGGTGCTTGGTCTTGGACTGGACTTGATAACCTCTTGAAGTCCCTTCCAGTTCTAGTGTTCTATAATTCTACAAAAGAGGCCTACACAGTGTCTTACTTTGAGCTACAAAGCCACACACACAGAGACACGGGCAAAAAGGCCTGGAATCTAGAACCGACTTACCCCGCTGTCACAATGCCAGGACTTGTCTACACTAGGAAGGTGCCCTGATTTCACACTCCTGTACAGTCACATCAGTGCTAACCCCTGGTGTAGAGAGAAGAGCAGCTACAAGCTACAATTTGCATTTGTGTCCTTTCGGCCAGCTGTCAAGTTGTACAGATGCAGGTCACAGTTCAGTTTCATGTTGCTACACACGAAGCAGGCACAGAGGCAATTCTGCAATACAGCTAGGGCCTGATTTTCCTGGCACAAAAAGGAGGCAGTGTTAACAACTGAACCTCTGTGTACTTCCTTAGTCCCAGTCCAATGCTTGAGCCACAGGGCAACAGACACTTCCTAGATCTTGACCTCTGCAAACCTCCAGTGTATTTATAACATATCCTCACCAAGTCACCTTGGTGCCCAATAAAAACGCAGATTGATGTTCTGAGATACCAAGAAAACATCACTGTTTTCTTTATGCCAACGGAGTTCCATGCTATTTCCATCACACTATGTTTTACAGTGTAAGTCTCAAACTCGGCCAGGATCTCTCTTTTTGTTCCATCTCTGGAAAGAGAAGATTTCACACATCTACTGTAATCTCCAAGGGGAAAAGGAAGGAGAGACAGTAAATTCTTTCATATCTGGCAGCCCTGGGACTGGGAGGTTACCAGATATTTAAATATTCTGGATAACAGAGAGCTATACCTAGCATTAAAGAAAAACAAGATTAGATATTAAGAAACAAAATACTCTGCTTACATTTTTGTTTATTTACCAACAGTAGTACTGTACACTGCAATTTATACTATATTCACTTTATTTGTATTTACTTCCACTATACTGTACATATGGAAAATGTAAGTAAAAGTTACTTACAGTTAAAATGCCGGATATTTGAGAGTTCCAGATAAAAGAACGTCAGCTATGAAAGAGTTTACTGTATGTAGTCTAGACAGAGAGACACAGGGAATAATTGAACACAGCTTCTATTGCAGATTGAACCTCTCTAATCTGGCACCCTCCGGCAAATCTTCCTGTCAGGGTCCCACAGGGGAGGTCAATATCGTCTAGCACATTACAAATGCTTTTGCGGCTTACTAGGCTGTTAGAAGACATTGGGGTAAATTATGACTAAATAAGAGCACACATTTTTGAGAGCCAGGATTGGTAGCTGTAAACAAACTTTATGAGACTGTGGGAAACTTGGCCACAACTACAATAAATGATAGTACAGCTAACTAAAATTAGGTCAGATTATGGCTGTTTCTGGGCGAGAGAGTTCCAGATTACAGAGATTCAACCTGTAGTACATTAATTAATACATTACAGTAGTCAGAAGCATATCTAGGTGCTTTCTGGTAAAAATACAATCCTGCAAAATGTATTGCAGGAACGAACTCATATTAGCAAAAGCATGGATTAAAATAGATGATCTAGAACAACTTTAGAAATCAGAGATGGAAGAGATGAAAGAAACTGTATAAGGCCCCCAGTCCTTGCAAAATGCTGAGCAAACGAAGGAAGAGGTGCACCACACATGATTAAGTCCCTAAAAGGAACAAAAATATCACATCAATGTCAGAAAAACCTGCTGTTTGGGTGATTTTCTGAAATGCTTTCACCATTGCTAACAAAGGGCCTGATGCTACACCCGGCTGCAGGCAGACACCTGCATCTTTGCAGAGCCTTTAGGTTTTGCTTGGACTCCATGAAAAAGTAAGGGCCCTCCTACACAGCTGAGACAGCAGAATTAAGGCCAAAGCCTAGGTATAGCTCACTGTCCTCTACACCAGAATTAGAAGACAGTGGTAAAAACCATCGCACATCCAATCTCTGCTAGCAACGGTGGGAGAGTTAGCTTTGAAGGAACCACACTGTGTTACAGCATAGATAGGCTATTTTCACATACAAAGAGAATATACAGGGCCAGCAATTTCCAACAAAACACGCCAAATCCTCAGACGTTGATTAGATCGTATACAAGCTCAACATGAGCAGAAAGCAAATCTTACTTCCACCCCATAGCTCGCTACAGAGAGAATTAACCCTGTTTAAAAACCTGATCTCCTTCCCAGAAGCAATTTTATTTTACAGAGCCACAATATTGCCCTGCAGAATGATTCCCACACAGTAGCGGAGAGCAAGGAAGAAGCTTTATGGGGGAGATGCCCTGGAGTTCTTAACCAGAGCTGAAGCAAAACACCAAACACCCATGGCCTATAACAATCCTTCCTACACACAAACTAAAGCCAAGAGGCCTCAAAAGGAAGTGACCAAAGCCCAGGATAGACTGTAACAGTTACATTTTAATACATTACTTCCTTGCAAAATCCAGCCTCTCCCCACAAGGCTCCTCCAAGCCATGCATTACACACAGTTTAGGGAACCAAAGGGGATCGGAGCAGGACCACCCAACCCCACCTCTTATTTCTACTTCAGAAGTTTGAGGGTTTGCGAAGTGAGACACCCACCAGAACTCTGGGGGTGGCTTTAGGGAGCAGGGGACAGCCCCCGAATGCCTGAACACTCCTCTTTACCAACACTGAGCTTGTGGCGAGAGAACATCCCCAATCCAGACTCCTGTCCCCATTAATTGGGAGCTCACGCAGGCATCATCCATTTAACATCAAATACCCCCTTACTCAAGTAATACTCACCAGGCCCTGGAGAGCTGAGGGAGACCCCAGGAACTGGGGAGCTCCACAAAATCCCCATTAGTCATTTCCCCATTGAGGGGTGCAGAGACCCACCTTATTCACATCCCACTCCCCAGGAATTGGGAGAAGCCCATACAACCCTCTTCTTCTTCTCCTCCATGCTTGAGAGGTACTACACACCCCACCTTATTTTCATCCTCCTCCTCGGGAAACCAGGGGGAACCAGACCCTCCAATTCACACACTACATCTGGGGTCCCTAGCGAGACCCCCTTGTATTTTCCCCCATTACGAGGGCTCCCTTATTCACACCTGATCTCTGGGAATTAGGAAAGTCCCAGTGAGATTCTTTAACTTCCCTTCCCCATTGGAGGAGGGATGCTGACACCCCTCCCCACACACTGCAGGGAGTCAGGGAGCCTCCCCAGGATCTAGGGACCCTGTAAGATTCCCCCTTATTCAGCACTTGTATTCTGCGGGGTCCCCTGGAATTGCAGCAAGTGGCGCCTGCGCGGGGAGAGAGGAGGACAGGGCAGGGGGGCAGGTTCCTGCTCCGGGGAGGGGTCCCCGGGGCGAGGGGCAGGTACCTGCTCCGATGGGTCTCCCTAGGGTGGGGTCGGTGGTCAAGTACCTGCTGTGGGGGGGGGGCAGGGTTGGGGGCAAATACCTGCTGGGGGTGTCCCTAGGGCGGGGGGCACGTACCTGCTGGGCGGGTCGCCAGGGTGGGGGGCGGGGGACCGTGCAGGGGGGAGGTACCTGCTGGGCGGGTCTCCCCAGGGTGGGGGCGGGAGGCAGCGCAGGGGGCTGGTACCTGCTGGCCGCTGGCCTGAGGCTGAGGCTCCTCCCGGCCGGGCGAGCGCTGTGCGGGGAGGGTCCCGGCCCCAGCTCTAGTGGAAGGGGACCGCTCCGATACCAGCCCCAAGGCCCCTCTTCGGCCACAGCTGCTCCTGAGCCACTTCCTGCTTCACCCTCCTCCTCCCCCGCCCCCTACCGCTGGGGCGCGCCCCCCCCCTCACATAGACTTCATTGGCTGGCGGGGGTGGCACTCAGAGAAGAAGCCCGCCCTCCTCTCTCTTCATCGGCTGCTTTGGGTGTCACTCAGGAACTTTCCCGTCTTGCCTCATATCCCATTGGGTGGAGAACAAGCAACTACAGGGACGAACCCTCCTACCCTCCTCTGTTATCATTAGTGGCTGCTTGTGCCAGTCAAAGGATTACTCGCCTACAGCATTCCCCATTGGTCTGCGGTTCACAGGCAACTTGCCACGGTCTCGTTCTCCATTAACCGTGAAACCTGTCAGTTAGCGGTGCTCCCCTTGCGCTCATGTTCATTGGCTAATTGGTTGTCATTCAAGTTGGATCCTCGCAACTATTGGCCAAACAACCTGACAATCAAGAGGACCCTCCACCTGCCATCCAATTAAAGAGGGAGCCTCATAGTCTATGGAATCACCCGCCTACTCCCTATGCGGATTGGTCAACGACAATGCCCGAGGGCGTCCCCGTTACCTGGGGCGGGTATCATGCCTCCCACCTCACGTAGCTCTGGAACGCCCTTCTTCCACGTCCAAGCCCACTGGCTGCAGCTTAGTACGCGCTCTCTCTCTCTGACCTTCCAATTGGTTTGGGAGCCTGTCACTCAAAATTTTCTATCCTTCAATTGGTCAAAAAGTCTGTCACTCAGGCTCCTTTTTCCCTTTTGGATGGGTAAGCATGCCCCTGGAGAATAATCCCTCACATTTGATTGGCTGTCCTGGCCATAGCCCGCCTTAGCTCATGCCCTCTTCCTCATTGGCTACATTGGCCCAATCAAATTCTTTTGTAGCCCGCCACTGCTTGTTTATAAGGCTCTAGGGGCGGCTGGTTGGTTCCTCTGTTCATCACATAGAATCATAGACTCCTGGGGCTGGAAGGGACCTTTGGAAGTCATTGGGCCGTGGGCGGGTCCTAGAGCAAACGCCCGTTGCACGTGTGCACAGGCTGTGCACGCTTATTAAGTTGCACACAGGCCCGTGATCATGGGCCCAGCCACACTCACACGTGTGCGTTGGCCGGCTATTGTTTGGGCCTCCCCCTACTCAACACCGCCGGTGCATGTGCCGGACTCCGCCATGCCCTGTGCCACGCTCCTCCCTTTCTGAGTTCCGCTCATCGTGGATTGCTGTGCCACGAAACGCCCTCTGCCACGTCCCTCTCAAAATCGGCCCAGTGTAAATCTCTGAAAAGGAAGACTGAAGATGAGCACCATGTTTTCCAGGAGAAATGGGAGCTGTGTTAGTTTTGCTGCCAACTGATACATATATATATATATATATATATATATATATATATATATATATATATATATATATATATATATATATATATATATATATATATATATATATATATAGGTAGTCCGTCATGTCTAGGTAGTCCGTCATGTCCGACGATGACGTCTTGAGCTTGCACGGGCTTATTGGCTGTGGACTTGCATGTGGCTGAGGAGTTCAAGCTTTGAACGGTGTGGGCGTTCACAGTGGGGGCAAGGGAGGTGTCCTGTCTCTGTTCATGTAGCTGCTGCTGTTGCTTTCTTCCTGTCACGAGCATCAATGAGGCGTACGTGTTGCTGCTCTTCAAAGTTGTCTTAGATGTGTCGTACAAGCGCACGGCAGCCTGTTCGGTTTTTTGCATGCTGCCCTAGCTGAGCTGCTTTTAAAGCAGCATGAGCAACGTTGGCCTTCACACAGTCTTTATACCTCTTGTGAGGCCTACCTTGATTCCTTTTGCCCTGGGAGAGTTCACTGTAGAGGAGTTGCTTAGGGATTCTTGACTCCCCCATTCGTATGACGTGCCCTGTCCAGCGAAGCTGGGCTCTCAGAATCATGGCTTCAGTGCTTGTGGTTCCTGTTCTGTCCAGGACTTCCAGGTTCATAACTCTGTCCTGCCATCAAACGTGCAGTGTTGATCTCAGGCTACGTGTGTGGAAGTGCTCCAGCAGTTTTATATGTTTTCTGTACAAGGTCCAGGTTTCACAGCCATACAGGAGACTGGTCAGGACTACAGCCTTGTACACTTTCAGTTTAGTGGACTGTCGGATATTGTGTGTTGTTGAATTAGCTGCCAACTGAAAGGCAAGATTATCTGCTTAATATGCAGCCAAATGATCAATGTTCCAAAGAAGTACAACATCAAGCGGCATTATGAAACCCACCAAGAAAAGTACGATGAATTAGAAGGGCACTTACGGCAAGGGAAGCTACTAGAATTAAAGACCATGGGAAATAGACGGCCCAGTCTGGTTGCAAAAAATAACAAAGACAGTACAGCTGCAGTGAAAGCTAGTTATTTTTTGTCAGAATTAATAGCATGGATGTCAAAACCATTCACGGAAGGTGAATTTATAAAAGAGTGCATGGTGAAAATGGCTGAAGTTGTATGTCCTGGAAACGTGGAAGTATTCAAAGATATATCTTTGTCACCAAACACAGTTGCAAAGAGGGTAAATGACATAGCAAGCGATTTAAGTGAGCAATTAAAAGAGAAATCATCAACTTTTGAAGCGTTTTCAGTTGCTCTCGCCGAAAGTACAGATTTGGCGGTGTTGCGCACCTGCCTGTCTTCTTGTGTGCTTGTGACAATGATTTCAATTTAACTGAAGAGCTTCTTGAACTCGTACCTATGCATGACACTATAGCTAGCAAAGACATTTTCAATTGTATGATTGTACTTTTGGAGAAATATAATTTAAGTCTGTCAAATTTGGTTTCCATAATGCCCATTGGCACTCCTTTGATGACCGACCAGGAAAAGAAGCAGGTTTGTGGCTAGATTACAAGAACAGCTAGCACCAAGTAACCTAAAATTTAACCATGTCCACTGCATAATTAATCAGGAAGCGCTGTGCTTAAAGATTATAAACATGAAGCATGTGCTCAAAGTTGTGAAAAAAATTAAAAACTTTATCCATTCATGTGGATGGAACCAATGTCCGTTTTCATCATTAAGTGAGTTTGGCATTGAGTATGAAGTTTTGCCATACTATAGTGAGGTCCGCTGGCTTTCTTGTAGAGTTTTGGAAACTACGAGAGGAAATCATTATTTTACTTGAAAGGATGGGACACAATCCATAGCGGTAAGTGGGTACAAGATTTATCATTTTTAGTTGACATTACCAAACATCTGAGTGACCTGAATTTAAAACTTCAAGGGAAGTGCCAGATAGTGACTACTATGGCTGACAGTATTAAAGCTTTTATCACCAAACTTTGTCTTTGGGAAATACAGTTAAAAAAAGAAGATTTAACTCATTTTATTATGTGCTGAGACCATAAAAGCAAACACCCTAATTCGCATGTTGCAAATTATGCATCAAATATTGTACTGCTGCGGCGTGAATTCGAGGAGAGATTCCAGGATTTCAAATTATGCAAAGATAAATTCTTCTAGTTTACAGCACCATTTTCTCATGATTTTCAAAAGGCTGGAGGAAATATGCAACTAGAACTTAATGAAATTCCGTGTGACTCTTTCTTAAACAAATATAATGAAGTTGGCATTCTTGATTTTTACAGATATGTGCCCACGAAGTATGTTGAAGTTCGTAAATTTGCATCAAAAATATTGTCAATGTTTGGTAGCACATATCTATGCAAACAGCTGTTTTCACACGTAAAAGCCAACAAAATACCCAAAAGGTCAAGGTTAAGTGACAAACATTTATCAGCGGTAATTAGAGTGTTATCAGCTCAGAACAGCAAACCAAATATTGAAAAACTGGTATCACAAAAGCAGTGTCAGCTTTTTAGAAAGAATACTGGGCCTGAAATGGTGCAGGCTGAACTTTTAACACTATTATATTTTATTCTTATGCTACTGTTGTATTGTTTCTCAATGCTGAGTAATAAAAAAGTGATTTAATATTTTGTTTTTATTAATTTATTCCCAAATTAAATCACAATGTATTATACTAATTTTATATCAATAAATGTGTCAGTTTTTTGCAATTGCACAAATAAGGATGTTTATGCAAAATCTCAACCTTAAGAAGCATCTCAAATTTTCACAGAAGCCTGTTCTATTTGATTAATGACTGTCTATACTTGTTTTTATTTTGACAAAACAAGTCATATCATATAAAAGTAATTTAAAAATACCTTAAATTTATATTCCAATTAAAAATTATTATATATGAGCAAATAACAATTTGACACATCAAATTTTATGCACTAATAAATAAAATTATAAATTGATAAAATTAATATTTAATATTGAATGCTCAATTAGAATAATTGTATTGTATTCAAACAAGACCTGAACATATAAAATATACCTAAAACATAATCTATAATAATAAATAATTACAACTATCCGAAAGACATATTTTGTTTGGTGACCCTGGAAGCCATCAGTTCTCATTTGTGCAGCCTTCAGCAGGCTTTCAGCTTGACATGTCTGGGTTACAGCCTCTACCATATGCATTTTGCACCTTTTGGCATTGCTGATTGGCTGTGTCGTACGTCTCTTAGCATAATGCTCCCGCACCATCCTTTTGAACTACATCCGCTTTGATTGTAAACAGTTCTCCAGTGATGCAATTGGCTACTGTGCTCCAAGGGTGGGCCAGGGAGTGTGTGAGCCAGGAATCCTGGGAGCTGGGGTGCAAATGATTCTGGGAACAGGAGAGCAGAGGCTGCTGGGAGCTTTGTAGTTATAAAGGGCTGTGGTGCCAAACCCCCTTCCAGTGGCCACTTCCTGTCTTAAACTTGCCCGGCCCTGCAGACAGGAAGTGATCACAGCAGAGGCACCAATGGAGCACTCAGCCGGCTGGGGGGTGATCACATCAGTGCTATGTTGACCTCAGATGTTGCTCTTTGCTCCCCACCAGGGTTCTGTCTACTGTTTTCCATCCATGTGCAGAGTGAATTTTGAAAAAAACACCCAGGGCAGCAAACGACAGCACTGTAAAGCAACAGAGGTGGCCGTGTTAGTCTGTATGCCACCAAAACAAAACAGCAGAAATGTAGCACTTCAAAGGCTAACAGAATTGTTTATTTGGTGATGAGCTTTCATGGGACAGACCCAGTTCACCAGACGAAGTGGGTCTGGCCCATGAAAGCTTATCACCAAATGACTCATTCTGTTAGTCTTTAAAATGCTACCTTTCTGCAGCACTGTAAAGCGTTCGTGTGAACCAGGCTACACCAGAGGGAGCTGCACGCCCAGCACCGATGGCTAAACCCCTCATGGAGGTGGTTTCACCAGGCTGGGCTTTAACTCCTTGGCTACGTCTACATGTGAAGCCTACATCGAAATAGCTTATTTCGATGTAGCAACATCGAAATAGGCTATTTCAATGAATAACGTCTACACGTCCTCCAGGGTTGGCAATGTCGATGTTCAACTTCGACGTTGCGCGGCACCACATCGAAATAGGCGCTGCGAGGGAATGTCTACACGCCAAAGTAGCACACATCAAAATAAGGGTGCCAGGCACAGCTGCAGACAGGGTCACAGGGCGGACTCAACAGCAAGCCGCTCCCTTAAAGGGCCCCTCCCAGACACAGTTGCACTATACAACACAAGATCCACAGAGCCTACAACTGGTTGCAGACCCTGTGCCTGCAGCATGGATCCCCAGCTGCCGCAGCAGCAGCCAGAAGCCCTGGGCTAAGGGCTGCTGCCCACGGTGACCATAGAGCCCCGCAGGGGCTGGAGAGAGAGCATCTCTCAACCCCCCAGCTGATGGCCGCCATGGAGGACCCGGCAATTTCGACGTTGCGGGACGCGGATCGTCTACACGGTCCCTACTTCGACGTTGAACGTCGAAGTAGGGCGCTATTCCGATCCCCTCATGAGGTTAGCGACTTCGACGTCTCGCCGCCTAACGTCGAAGTTAACTTCGAAATAGCGCCCGACGCGTGTAGCCGCGATGGGCGCTATTTCGAAGTTAGTGCTGCTACTTCGAAGTAGCGTGCACGTGTAGACACAGCTCTTAAGTGTAGACAAGGCCCCAGTGGCAGCTGGCTGTTACAACACAAGCTCTATTATCCAGGACCCCTAGGGAACTGGCCCCGCTGCACCAGCTCTGCTGCTACTGTCGCCCACCGGACAGCTGGCACTGCAGCCATCGGCCTGGATCTGGCCAGGGAGCTGGTCCTAGCCCTGCCAGCAGCCAGCCAGTCCCAGCCAGGCAGTTGGCCTTCCGGCCCCAGCTGGGCAGCTAGCTCCACTGGTGCTGGCTGCAGAGCCAACCCCACGGCCCCAACCCCGACCCTGCTGTTGCTGGCACTGGCTGCCTAGCTGGCCCCAAGGCCAAAGGCAACTGGCAGCCACCTGCTACCCTCCTCCAGAGCAGAGGCCAGTTAATTGAACTTGCTGGTTATCCAAGTTCCGGGTAAACCAGCTTATTGCGTACATGGCTGTTTACAGATGAGTCTGTACTGGAAATGAAATTGACCTGAAGAAGTGGGTCTGTCCCACAAAAGCTCTTCACAGAATAAATCATTTTGTTAGTGTTTAAAGTGCTCCATTTCTGCTGCTTTGGTTTGTTAGAGTACAGACTCACACGGGGACCTCTCTGTTACTATGGCTGTCTATAGCAACGAAGGGTCCTGTGGCACCTTATAGACTAACAGAAAAGTTTAGAGCATGAGCTTTCGTGAGCTCATGCTCTAAACTTTTCTGTTAGTCTATAAGGTGCCACAGGACCCTTCGTTGCTACTACAGATCCAGACTAACACGGCTACCCCTCTGATATATGGCTGTCTATGTAACCAAGCCTTCAGAGTGTAGCAGCGAAATTCAAGGTGGAATATCTTGTTTAGCACAAGTAGTTAAAACATTTCAAGGGCCCATTCAAGGTGAAGTGGGCCATTAAAACCCTTCCATTCATAGGTAGGATGGGTGCAGGGAGCGGCTGTGGGCTAGAAAGGGGCTATAATGCTTGTCTAATTAACCCCCTGCCAAGATGTGGGATTTGTTGTGGCTAAAATGGTGCAATCTTTTGCAAATCACTTCATCTTTGTGCCTCTACTTCTGGGTCAGCCTTGGCTTTGGGGGTCTGGATTGTCTGTATGATGTGTCTGTACTATGCCCAGCAGTATGGGGCCCTAACCTCATTTGGGGCATCTACACAGTGTCACCCGCAAACAGGAATATCAGCTATAGATGAACAACAAGAAGTCCTGTGGCACCTTATACGCTAAACAGATCTTTTGGAGCATAAGCTTTCGTGGGAAAAGACCCGCTTCATCTTTGCCCCCAAAAGCTTATGCTCCAAAATAGCTGTAAGTCTAAAAGGTGCCACAGGACTTCTTATTGTTTGTGAAGATACAGAATAACACGGCGACCTTTCTGATAGGTAGAGAAAAATAACAGAGAGGTCCCCGTGTGAGTCTGTACTCCAAAAACAAAGCAGCAGAACGGTAGCACTTTAAAGACTCACAAAATGATTTATCTGGTGATGAGCTGCCGTGGGGCAGACCCACTGCATCAGAAGAATTGGGCCTGTCCCAGGAAAGCTCATCACTGAATAAATCACTTTGTTAGTCTTTGAAGTGCTCCATTTCTGCTGCTTTAGCTATAGAAAAAGCCATTCAGGGGAACACAAGGGACAACAGCAAAACGGTGCAGTGCCTTGTTCTGGCCAGTGGCTGGGGCTGAAGGGCCACGCTAGATCCTGCAGTTTGGAAGGAGGAAGAGCATTTTAGCAAATCAGTAGCCGAATGTGAGGGGTGTATGGGGTGTCCAGGGAGGGGCAGCACCTCTGGTGTGGGGACTTGTCGGGTCTCTTCAGGGGCAGTTTGTGCACCTTTGGTCCCCACCTGGCACCCAGCTCTCACCTGTGGCTCCAAGCATCCCAGCTTGCAAAATCAGCCGCAGCAGATTGGACAGATGAGATCAACAGCAAGAGCCAACGACCAGGAAGGAGGTTCTGCAACGCTCTGTGGAGAGCGAAGGGCACGACAAGGCACCAAAGACGGCCTGGCCATCCACTGCAGCCTAGGCAGTCCCAGCCGTGACGACGTTTCGTACCACTGGAACCAGGCTTCTGAGGTCGAGAGTGTGGAACTGCCCCTGTGCAACAGCTTTTCCGCTTTAAACATTCTCCCGCACAGGTTCTTGGCAGACGTCATCGTCAGACATGACGGACCACCTACGAGCCTAATGTGTGGCGGTCAGTGGAAAATTCCCAGCACTTGTAATGGCCTTTGATCTGCATCCCTGGAAAAGCAGGGATTGCTGCCAGCAGTCCTCAAAATTGGGGGACAAAATTCAGTGCAGGGAAAAAAAACCCGAAACTTTGACAGTTGTTGATGGGAAAGATTTGAGAACAGAGCTCCATGCCCTGTTTCCCATGGACGGTCGGTTCTCTAGGGAAGGAGCTATGCAGGTGAAGACAAATAAAGGAAATTGTCACAGACTGGACATTTAAAAGTAATTCTTATGAATTTGGATTAGGAAGAGACTTTGGGCACATTTAGACTGCAGAAGATTGACCTGGTTGGGGCCAATCTTCTGGAGTTCGATTTGTGCGCGTGGTACAGACATGCAAAATCAAACTAGCTGAGGTCAGCAGTTGACCCCTGTACTCCCCGATATCATGGAGAGTAAGGGAGGTCGACGGGAGAGTTTCTCCCATCAACCTCTGTGAAGACAGCCAGGTAAGTCGATTCCAGCTACAACTGCTGTATCTACAGTTGATTTACTTGCCTAGTGCAGACGGGCCCTTCCTGCTTAAAGAATGACCTTGACCTTCCAATATGGCCAGGCCAGCTGGCAGCGATGCAAATTAAAACCCTCAGCCAGGCATTGGCCAATGGCAGGAAGGGCTCCCCCGCCCCAGTGTAGTGCAGGGGGAGGGCCTTTTTGCAATGACCTTTCTCTGAAACCTCTGACAACGGGACATTGTATGGGGGGAGCCCGGGCTTGGCAGCAGCACTAAAGGGTTTCCCCTGAAGTCAGATTGGCTGTGTCTGGGGTTTGCCTTCTACCGCAGTGTGGTGGGTGCAGGTCACTTGCCGGGATTACCTGGCTTTGGCTCCCATCGTCATTTCCCTGCCATTGTTGAGGTATCAGGCACTGGTGCCCCTCGGTCCCTCCTGTGCTCCCTGCCCCAGAGCTGGAGCAACCGCAGAAAGCTCGGCATCCACCAGCAGCAGATCCCCTGTATTGCTCAGCACTCAACTCCACACCCTCCCTCCCAGCACCTCCACCTGCTGCAAGCAGCTGATGCACAGTAGGGCAGCTCTGGCAGAGAGGGGGAGGTTCAGGGACAGGGTGTGCTCAGAGAAGGGGGCAGGAAGAGGTGGGGCAAGGGCGGGGGGGGGCTTGAAGGGGCAGGGCCTGGGGCAGAGCGGGGTGTTGAGTGGCCCCCAGACCCAGAGGGAGCCTGGACCTTGTTTTGCTGGTGCCGGCTCCTTCCTCCACTCCCCGGCTTTGAGCCTTGGTAGAAGATTCCAATCTCAGCTCATTTCCACTTCCTCGGCCCACCCCACTCCTGACTTCAGAGCCGGTCGCTGCTTACCAGTTGGCTTGTGTTCAGCGGCCTATTCCGTGTTAGAAGTGTTCAAAAAGCGGAGCCCCACGCCCTGTGGGGAATGAAAGCCCCTGCCCCCCCACTGAACGTTCCCACGCATCTTTTTTCTGGGGTGCAGATTTTTTCCATCCACGGGCAGAATACATTTTGCTGGGCAATGAGGCAGGTACGCAAACGTGCACCAGCCACAGAAATCCAAAACCTTGGCTGCAGGCGCTCTGCTAACCAGCTGGGCTGCATCTGCGCACTGGCTACGTCTACACTTGCAGTCCTCGTTCGAAAGAGGAATGCAAATTAGGGAAATGGGAAATGCAAACAGAGGGCTGATTTGCATCTCTCACGCTTCATTTGCATAATCTCTTTCCGGCAGAGAGGCTTTTGAAAGGGAAAAAAACCCCCGTCTTTGAAAGAATCCTTCGTCCTGTTTTCTTTTCAAGCCCCTCATTCTGCAAATGGCTGCTTTGCCTCAGGCAAGGCTATGACTATTGCACACACAGCCAGGAGCGGCCTGGGCTGGAGGCTGCCATCGCCCAGGCCAGCTCAGTTGCTCATTCCATTGCGCCCCAGTTACGAAATTTCAGGCTCCCCATAAAGGGACCTGCCCTCCACTTTGCAAAGCCCTGATTTAGATCTCTCGAGTCGGGGCGACCAGCCGTGCCCCAGGATTCCAGGCAGGGGCGTTCCGTGGCTTCATTCGGTGCCATTGGCACAGCACAACCCCACCTGCTCTCTAAGCTGGGGAGACGGAGTCGTTCCTGCCTCGGTGTTGACCAGAGGGACGCGAGGCTGGTGGGATGTAGGAACTAAACCGAGGCTCCCCAGGCTGCTCGCAAGCGTCTCTTTTCCAACCAGCCCTGCCAGGGGCTCCAGTTACCCCCTCCCTGGCTTTGTTTTCTACCCAGCGGGCTGGGGCCAAGTTTCTCTCCCAGGCCCTGAGCTGTTCAGTGCCCGGCCTTTCATTGTCTCTCACCCTCACCTTGACAGCACCGAACAATCTTCCCTTTGTGCTGCCTTGAAACCGGCTGAGTGCGCAGCCGGCCCCTTTCCCAAAGCCCAGCGGGCTCTCGCGGGAGCCTAGCGTGACACAGCACATCCGAGCACACAGGGCTCGTTTGTGTCCCGGCCCTGCCTTTCGCCAGCGGGGGCTGAGCCAGCTTATCAGCGCTCTGGTTTCCTTTGAGAGGCCCTTTTCCCAGGAGCTTGGAAGGTGGAACCTGAGCAGGTTGGCTGAAAGCAGAGCTGGGCTGTGCTTGGGCTACACTGCAGGGAGAGAGGCTGGTACCAGCCTGCTGTGGTAAGGAGCCTGCCCTCCCTCCATCCCTAACTGCCCTAGCGCAGAATGCCTACTTAGCATAGGGAAGGAAGGGAATTCTGCTCCTCTTACGTCAGGTGAACCCCCCACTATCCTACAGAGTAACAAGGCATATTCTCCTCGAATTCCAACTCCTTCCAGGACCCAGTGAGCCACCCCCCATAGGGAAAGAACTCCAGCAAGAGCACAGCAGTCACTCCAGCTCCCTCCCACCAGAGATCCCTTCAGCCAGAGCCAACTGCTGCACCGCCAACCTCACAAGGTCAAACAGCCCGAGTCAGGCTCACCACAGGATGACGTACAAATAGAAAACCCTCCTTTCACCCCGACCTGAAAGCAGGGAGGAAAAGGTGGCAACTAGATAAAACTGCCTCAATGACTGGACTGAGCTCCAACAAGGGAAAGACCAAGGCAATGAGGATCAACCAGTCGTACAACACCACCATCGCACTGGGCAGGGATGACCTGGAAGATGTGGAGCAGGTCACTTAGTTGGAGAGTGTTATGAGCAGAGACAGAGGACCAGACAAGCATATCAATGCCAGGAGAGGGAAAACAACAGCTGCATCCAAGACTCTTCCTCCCATATGGAGTTCACAAATAACAGCTGTGAAGATGAAACTGAGGATCTTCAACACAGAGGTGACGAGTGAGCTCTTGTATGGACACGAGACCTGGCGTGCTGAAAAGTCCTCAAATCACAACCTACAGACATGCCGGAGCTACACCCTCCACATCCAATGGCAGGACTTGGTCACAAACGAGGAGCGTTGGAACAGAGCAGGACACGAACCTCTCGAGAGAAGAGTGGGGGGTGGCTGGTCCACAGTCTCAGAAAACCGTCATCCAGGACAGTCCACCAGGCTCTGCAGAGAAACCCTTATGGAAAGAAGAAAACCTCCGACAACGTGGAGAAGATCGACTGAGATTGGAGGGCAACAACTGGGGTCTTCCTGGGGTCAGCTACAAGTTTTGGCCTGAGACAGACTGAAGCGGAGGAGATTGTAGATGACCTATGTGCCACCCAGAGTACAAGGGTTTAAGTCAAGTAAGTCAATAGATGTGGGATTCTTTCTACTGGGCTTGCGCTTTTTGAGCCTTTCAGGAACACTGTGGTCACCTCTGGACATTCTTCTCCACAGCCCAAAGGGCCAGAGACTTACTTTTTCTTGAAGAATGAAGGTGGACGTCATCACATCGCCACTTGACTCCCGGGCCTGGGGCTTTAGGAGAAACAACTTTATTATGAGATTTAGGAGACGTGCGACAAAAGCAGGAGAGTTGGCAACACTGCTTAACACAACAGCAGCACTAGAGGGCAGGGTTGGGGACACACACACACACACACAGAGGCATTTCCTGCCAGCAATTCTGCAACACTCCCTAGGCCAGGGTTGTGCAAAGTGCGGGGGGCGGGGGGTGCAGCGCAATCGGCTGCTAGGTCTCAGGCTCATCCACCTCATTAAAAACATTGAAATCTGTTCCGTCTGTGTGTTCCCGCTTCTGTTACGATTCACTATGTTTTTACGTTCTACAGGCTTATTTTCTCACACGTGCAGACAGTGTTTATTTTTTTCATATGAACCTAACCAAAATTTCCATCGGTTTGGATTACACTAGCCAGGTTGGGGGGGTCAGAGACGAAAAGTGGGGCCCAATGTAAACAGTTTGCTCACCCCAGCTCCAAGCAGCCTGCGATCCTCCGACCCTAGCAAGGCCTTACTCACGCCATCAGAGCGCCTCAGGTCTGGGGCGAGGCAGGGCTGGCCCATCAGCTTTGAACCCAGCTACCATGGAGAAGAGGGAGTTATTTTGCCCCAATTTAGAAGCCAGCTGTAGGAGTCCAGATTTTGACCCAGGTGCAAAAGCTTGCAAGCTGCACTGGGCCATTGCAAGCCACCAGTTCTGGGCTGCTCCCAGGCTGAACTCCATGGGAAAGTTGCCCTGAGAGAACAAAAGATGGAAATTTCACCCCATACCAAAGGTTTGGAGGGTGTTATTCCCCTATAAAAGGGGCTTGGTGTGGCTTAGCAAAATTCAGCAACAAACAGGATTAGCTAAACTGATCTCATATCAAAAATCATGTCTACACAGCCCCTAGCACCAGGGGCCAGACTGGTTTGCAAACACATACAAGTTTATGCCTATGCAGCTGCCTCTGCCAGTCACACCTTCAGTCCTGCTTGGCTGGGACATGCAGGTTTGGGGTCAGGCAGATAAACCAGTTATTGATTTAGTTTAAACCCACAGATGCTGATTTTGGTCACAGGGTGGGGTTGGGACAGTAGCACAAGACATGGGCCACCTGGGCTCAGGTCCCTGCTTCAAGCCAGTGTCATCTAAATACCAGCTTTGGGCACTCCGAGAGCCACAAATCCCCACTTGGTCTAACCCTGTCAGCACCTGGGCACTTACAGTTTTACTGTACGCATTTCCTGGGTGCTTCTGTTTCTGTCCCTGGGCCTGCACAGCCGTCTCCCACCTCTGTCCCGGCGTGATCCAGGATCCACAGGCAAAGCGGGGTTCAGCTGGCTATCTCGCCTGCAGGGCCTGATCCAGCTGGGGTGCTTAGAAGCTAACACCACATCGAAAGAGAGAAACCCTTGTTCAAAGCCCATCTGCTCTCCAGGGCAGAGGGAGAACAGAACTGGGTTCTGGCCTCGTCTCCGGGTGTAGCCCCGTTCCTGGGCTAGAGCTGGTCAGGGCGGTGCGCCCCTTGCTTCATGCTGGCTCTGGCATGGGGGTAAGCAGGAGCCTCTCATGCTCGCAAGCACCGGCCTGCAAACCATTCTAGAATCGGCGCTCTCTAGAGCCACGTCAAGACAGGTGGTTCTAGAGCTTTAGCCAAACCCCTCAGGCGCCGGCAGAGCCTTCTGGGCACAGGGCCCAGCCCAGCACAGGGCTTGTTTGACACACGAGCTGGGCTAGTTTTTGCCACGGTACAACACGCTCCAGAAGTGGCACATGATCTAAGGGGGTGGGGGGATCCCTGCAGCCACCCCTGCCCTGTCCTGCCCTGTCCAATCGCGGCTGCAGACGGACACCGCTCGGGGCTGCCGTGGGGGACGCAGGCAGGCAAGGACAAAGAGGTAACTCAGGCTGCAGGAAGAGGGGGTGGGGGACAGGTGCGGGGCCGGGCGGCTCCGCTCTTAGTCTCAAGCCCATTGGACAGGCACTGCCCGAGCAAAGCCGCCCCCAGCTCCGCAGCCCCTATAAGATGCCTGGCGCTCCGGTGCCGCTGAGCCAGGACGCGAGGGGGTTGTGATCAGCTGGGTCCTGGCACTTGTGGGGAATGTCTGCTGAAGAGAAGAGCCCTGATTCCTGGCCAGCCGGGCTGCAGCTGAAGAGCCCCCCGTATGTAAGTGATGGAGCTGGGGGCTGGGCAGGGGACAAACTATTCCTTGAGGAGTTGGTGGGGAGGCGCGATCCAGCCCGTGGGGTGTAGCTCACTGATGCACCCCCATGCCGGGGGCTGCAGCTGGAAGGGACCAAGTCCATGGAGCATGAAGACGCAGCGATGGTCCCTCTAGGGCAGAATCCAGCAATGGGGGCAAGGAAACCCCCCTCTTCCTCCTTCTCCTCCCCCTGTTGCCAAGCAGAGCCAGGCTGGAAACCCCCGAGGCCTGCTTGGGCCCAGGCTGGGCTACCAGTGCAGCGGCATTTCATCTGGGGACGCCTGGACTCTCCCAGGGCCCAGCACCAACCTCCCTCAGCTGGGCAGGGGGGTGCAGAGAGGGCCAAGCACTGCTGGGGAGAAGCAGCAGGTCGGGGAGGGGGAGGAAGGGGAATCGGGTCAGGACCAGGCAGGTAAAAGGTTAAAGCCACTGAAGGCGCAGGAGAGGTCGGAGAAGGGATCTGGCCCAGTGCAGGGGGCAACCTCTGAACCTCCCTCCGGGCCCTAGAGCTGAGCAAGAGACAGCCCTGCCCTGCGCAGAGGGGCCAAGGCAGAGTCCCTAGCTCCAGCCCCCGCAGACCAAGGCAGCTCCTTCGCCCCATGGCCAGTGCTGAGAGTTAAGGAAACCCAGAGACATGCCAATCTCAGCCCTGCCCTGGGCAGACCCCATCAGCCAAGCCCGCCCAGCCTCTCTCCCCTTCCTGTGCCACTGCTTAGAGTAGCGCCCCATGGCCGGCGGGTCAAGGATGAGCTGAGCACCCCCACCCCAAACATCAGACTGCTGTGGTGTGCCTCAGTTTCTCCACATCTCAGCAGCTAGTAGCCCAGCCAGCCCCCTCCAGCACCCAAGGAAAGGAGACGTGTCCAGCACAACACTGAGGTTCCTGTAAGACCTCCTACGGCGCTCGGCCGCCGGACGGAGCTGCCAGGGAAACGTGTCAGGGTGGTGTCAGGAGCCCAGACAGACCCGGTGTGGCCTGGCGCAAGAGAGAACTGTTGGGAAACAAAGGGACCGCAACTTGCATCCGGGCTGCTCCTGGCCACCCCTTCCCTTAGCGTCAGGCCCTTGGGCAGGCAGGACCATCAGCCCCCCATCTCACAGGGCCACTGCTTTGTACAGCACCTAGCGCAACGGGGGCCTGATCCGTGGCTCTTGGCCCGTGGTGTCCAGCCTGCTAGTCACTAGCCACGTGTAGCTATTGGGCCCGTTGAGTGGGGCTAGTGGGCTTGAATAATAAATACATTTGCAGCCTAATGTGGCTAGTTTGCTACAGAATTGGGTAGACCCCAGGGCTCTAGGCTGTACCATAATACCAGGGGTGATGTTTGAGGGGGTGCCCAATGGATCATATGCACCCCCCAGCTTCCCCCACTGCCGCTCTCACTGTTCAGCACTGCGCCAGTTCCTGAGGAAGAGGCAGAGAGGGAGGGGCAAGGGTGGGGGCAGGGCTTGAGCAGAGGGGGGCTGAGGCAGGGGCATGTGGCCAGTGGGCCTCCCCCGGAGCTCCCTCTCCCCTTGGCACTGCGCAATGCACCTCACACTGGGCAGAAGCAGGGCTGAGTTCGACCCCTGCCCAGCAGCCAGCTGGGAAGGGAGCTGTCCTGGCCCTGCCCGCTCCTCAGCTCCCCTGCTAGGAAGGGGCCATTGCCAAGTGTAGTTCTGTGCTGGGCTGAAATGTGCGACAGTCACTTGGCCCTGGGGCAGCAGCTTCCTGGCGCTGCCCTCTCCAGCCCAGGAAAGAGCCAAGTCCAGCCCCTGTGCAGCAGCAGGGAACCCAGCCTGCAGCCCAACGAGCCTCTGGGATCAGACAGCTCTGGTCCCTGCACTGCAGCCCGCTCCCTTCCTGGTCTGACGCTCGCCCTCTTCCTCAGACCTTCCACTCCAGCCTGGAGATGCAGGAGCCTCCTCCCTCCAGCCGCAAGCTGGTGATCCTGACGGCGGGGGCAGTCGTGGTCCTCACCGTTAGCATCGTAGGGGTCCTCGTGGCAACATACCTGGGCCGAGCGACCTGCATCCAGGTACAGCACAGGGACTGGGGTGGGGCCTGGCTCCCTCTGCAGGGGGGAAGGGAAATCCTGGAAGGAGACGGGCAGAGGGGTCGTAGCTGAGCACAGCTGCTTGCTCCAGACAAGCAGGGACAGAACCAGGTGGGTAGGCAACTGGGGAGAATGGTAGGCAATGGGGATTTCTCATGGGGACCAGAGTCAGGGTGGGGGCTGGGGCATCCTTGAGTTCCCTCTAACTGTCTCCTCCTCTTTCCCTGCCCTGCTCAAGCGAGACGTCTACGGCTACCTGCCTCCCCAGGTGAACGTCCAGAACGAAGCCTCACTGCTCCTGGCTCTCAGTGAGCTGGGAGAACAGGGAGTTGCTCCGGGGATCACTTGTGACCTGAGAAACGTGAGTACAGCGGGATGAGGGTGCTGAGGAAGATGCGGGGGGCATCATGCATTGCCAGGGCTCCTTCCCCGCAGAGGCCCCTGGTGGGGTGGGATGCAGTGGCAGGCAACAGCCCCCCAACAACGCAGCCTGAGAGGGGGGAACCAGGTGTCAGAGGTCAGGCTGCAGAACAGAACGAGTCCAGCTAGGACCTGCAGGCGCGCTGCTGCCGCGGGGGTCTAAGGACCTTGCTCGGCCAGAAGCCTCCACAGCAGCCAGGGGCAGTTAAACACTTCCTGTGCCCCCCAGCCCGGCCCCTTGCAGGGCCCTGCCCAGCGGCGCCTCGACAGGCTTTCAGGGTGAGATCTCTTGCTTTCCCCCCTCCCAGCACCTGATGGTTTATCACGGGCAGCCGGAAGGGTGCGTGGCCCGGAAGATGGAACCCTCCGACCAGCTGCCGTCCTGCCAGGAGCTGGAAAGCTACTTCCAGGCTGTGTTGGTAAACAACTCCCAAGGGCTGCTGCAGCTGCAGCTGCGCCTGCGACGCCCTCCTGCCCCCCTCAGACAGGCCCCCCAAATCCACTCTCAGAGGAGTCCCAGCTTCCCCCACTGAAGGGGGCTGTTTCCAGGGCCCCCTACAGCAGCCGCTCTCCATGGCACAGCCAATCAGACACAGCTGAGGCTCAGGAGGGCCGCTGGGATGCCAATCCTGGGGTGGGGAGGGGTAACCAGAAGTCTAGAACTGCCCCCCCCCCGGGTTCTCCCAGGGCTGTAACTGGACATCCCCAGGGAAGAGCAGCTGCCCTTAGCTCCGCACTCGAGCACCCGTTGGCCACCTACCTCCAACCACCTGACCTACCCTGACCAGCTCTCAGCCCAGGACTGGCTGGGGGGACTGCTGCTTAGCAGGGCTCTGAGAAGAGCAGAGGCCAAAGGTAGCCAGCCTGCAAGGGGCCCCCTCGCCACTAACGGAGGCTGCAGAAAGACTGGCTTGTACATCAGAGCCCTACAAAGGCGCCCTGGCTGCAGCTGTGACGCCCCACCACACCCCAGCTCTCCCGCGACAAACCCGGCCAAGGTCCATCTGGCACGGCCTCCCCAAGGGGCAAGACCCTTCCTCCCTCCTCTGGAGCCCTAACAGAGCCAGACCTCAGTCCTGGAGCTTCAGGTTTCATCTCCCCCTGCCCCCACCCAGCACCACTTCAATGGGTCTCATGCTGAGTCTCACCCCAGCGAGAGCTGCAAGACAGGGCTGAAGTCCTGGACCTGAAGCCTCCCTGCCGGTAGGAAGAGGAGCACATAGGCCCGGGCCCACCTGCAGCAGAGAAAGGAGCCCAGTGGCTAGAACAGGGGTGACCAACCAGCTAGAGACTAAGAGCCAAAATAGCTGTGGAGAGAATGCAAAAAGCCACCTATTAGATACAAAATAACTATCTACTGTATAAATCTAAATAGGTACATAAAAATAATTATGCAATACATGACACAGGGCCCTCCACCTCCCCCAGAGCCAGCCCCCCGCCCCCCGCTCTAACCCAATCCCCCTCCCCTCCCCCCCAGCCAGGCCCTCCGCCCTAACCCAATGCACCCACCTCCCCCAGAGCCAGCCCCCCGCCCCCAGCTCTAACCCAATCCCCCTCCCCTCCCCCCCAGCCAGGCCCCCCCGCCGTAACCCAATGCACCCACCTCCCCCAGAGCCAGCCCCCTGCCCCCCGGCTCTAACACAATCCCTCTCCAGCCAGGCCCTCCGCCCTAACCCAATGTACCCACCTCCCCCAGAGCCAGCCCCCCGCCCCCTGCTCTAATCCAATCCCCTCCCCCAGCCAGGCCCCCCGCCCCCCATTCCCCGCTCTAACCCAATCCCCCTCCCCTCCCGCCCCAGCCAGGCCTCCCGCCCTAACCTAATGCACCCACCTCCCCCAGAGCCACCCCTCCACCCTAACCCAATCCCCCTCCCTTCCCCCCCCGTCGCCGGCTCTAACTCAGTGCCCATCGTGCCAGGAACTCACTGGCACCCCGGCTGCCACACACTTCTCCCTGCAGGTGGGGGGTCGTGTGCGCAGCGTGGCAGTGAGCAGCCCAGGCACGCAGCTCTGAGAAGGAGCCACAATTCATTGAGCAAAGAGCTGCGTGCGGCTCGAGAGCTCCAGGTTCGCCACCCGGGGGCTAGAGTGACAGAGCCGGGGCTTGGCTGGAGAGAGGCCTGGGAGGAAGCGGAGCTACAAGCTGCCCCACCAGCTGAGCGCCAGAGCGGGGGTGAGGCCAGAGCAGTGCAGGCATTGCTCCCCGGATTGGCCGCACGGCAGTAAGAACTGCTGTGCCCGAGCAGCCAGACTAGCCCCAGGCAGGGCTGGAAGGAGCTAACCTGGGGTAATGCTAGCACAGGTGGCTCCTCCCCTTCCTTCAGGCTGGCTGAGCACGCTCTGGCCAGGGGTAGGGGAGCTCAGACGCAAAGTGAGGGTGGGAGGGACGCGGGCTGCAGGAAACGTGGACCCTTGTCTGGGCAGCCAGGCAGCAGGCCCAGGCCGAGCCCGAGAAAGACCCACAGTGTGGATAAGGGCCCGGGAAGGGGTCTCCGCAACCTTCCATCCCAACCCTGTCCCTCTTCCAACTCACCAAGACCAAGGGGGTGTTGGACTAGGGGGAGGGGTAGCTCAGTGGTTTGTGCACTAGCCTGCTAAACCCAGGGTTGTGAGCTCAATCCTTGAGGGGCCATTTAGGGACCTGGGGCAAATAGATAAAAGGGAGTGGGGATGATGCTTGGCCCTGCCAGGAGAGCGGGTGACTGGACTGGATGACCTCCAGAGGTCCCTCCAGCTCTATGAGCTGTGTATCTCCATGTATCATATCAGACTGAAGGGACCTTGAGGTAGGAAGGAGCCTAGGGCATTCTGCTGCAGAGGGAGGAACCTGCTGGTGTTGCCTCCCAGAGGGTGCTGGGCTAGGACTTGATGGAGAGAGAGACCCTGGTCCCCCCCCCAGGGGTGGGCTGTCACACAAATGCATGTGGAAGCCAGACAATTCAATTCCCAACTGAGAGTGAGGAGCCAGATACCTCCACTGCCCTCACAGGAAAAGGGCAAGTCAGGTGCATTAATCACTAGGCAGCCCATCCCTCCATGACCATCAAGCTGAAATTCTTTGATGAGGGTGGGGCAAAAGCCCAGGTAATTCTCCCCCCTCACTTTTGTATCAAAGCATCCTGTGCAACCGCCTAAACAAGTCCTGTGGCACCTTAGAGACTAACCGGTACTTTGGAGCACGAGCACGCATCTGATGGGGCCAGGCCTTCGGCCAGGAAAGCTCCGAAGTACCGGTTAGTCTCTAAGGTGCCCCAGGACTTCTTGTTTTTGAAGATACAGACTAACGTGGCGACCTCTCTGATACTTACGCAACTGCCTGTGATCCCCCTGCAGAGAAACGCAACGCTGGGGCTTACCTCAGATGTCCAGAGCATGGGGACCGGTGCCCTGGGCAGCCTGACCACCCTGCTGTGCAGCAACAAACCCACCTATCTGATCACGGCCTTTGCACGTAAGTGGCACCATCACAGGCACCAGGGGCATCGCTGGAAAAGTGAACCAGCATGGGGTGGGTGGCAGAGCCACATCTCCAGCCAGGGCACAGACCCCGCAGTGCCAGGCAGGGTACACAGATGCCTCAGTAGTCAGGCCCATCAAGGGGATGGGGGCAGTTGCCCTGGGTCCCAGACCTTCAAAGGGGCTCTGGATGCTACCAGGGTGCACTCTAGGCTGACTCTCCTCAGCCCCACCTTCTGGCAGCACAGAGCTGCCCCTTCCCTGCCCATGGGGGTCATGGAGGCTGTCGGCTCCCCTGCTGCTAGTCGCAGGCTCTGTCCTCCCTGAGGGGGGAGCTGCCAGTGCTGTTGGGTCAGCTGGCTGGCACACACGAGTCAGATCACAGGGAGCCTAGTTCTGCTGAACTATCCTGGGATCCTAGAGAGAGGCGCAAAGTTGGTTGTGGGGGAGCGGGGAGAACGAAGTCGAGGCCTTGCAAGAACTCGTAACTGTCTTGCGCACACACTCTCTTCGGCAAGAGCTGATCTGGCAGCGGCAGAAGAATAGCAGCCAATGGCTGTCGCTTCTTGTTCAGGCGGAGAGCTGCCCCTTTACTGGAGCGGTCTGTATCTCTGGCCAGTCCGGGCCGCAGCTCCGGGTTAAGAGACGACTTGCAGCTCAGTCACACGAATGAACGAGGCAGTGGAATGCCACCAGGCCCTCAGGGGACTAGAACTGGCCTGGTCGGGGTGAGGGGTGGGGACTGCGCACCAGCCACACAGGAGAGAGATCCTGTCTCCTTTCTTCACTCGTCTCTATCGAACACCGAAGCCCTTGTGGCAAAAACTGGCTTCCTGGGTGTTATTTTGTGTGGTGTAATCCACACCTGCTGGGTGGTTCACTAGACACTAGACACTAGACACAGGGTCTCCTCTGCAGCCTTAGCTGAGAGACAGCTGGCTGTTGGCTCAAAGTGCAGAGGCTCCTGTACTGAGGTCCCAGGTTCGAGTCTGCCTGTGGGCAGTTACAAGGACACATTTCTTTAGGGGCAGAATCATGTGGAACCTGCTCACTGGCTATTTGGGGGTATGTAAAGCTGGGGGGGGCCTGGACTGCCCCCCAGGATCCTCAAGCACAGAGCAGCACCACAGCTGCTGTAAGTGGCTGCTGCTCTATGTGACTCCAGTGCCAGCAGGGAACGTGTGAATGTGGCCATGTCCCCTACCGAAATGTCTACACTCCCATTGGCCAATTGCTGGCCACTAGGAAAGGAGAGATTTTGTGGGGCAAATGGGGGGAAGCATGTGAAGCCTCCTCCAGGTCCCCACAGCATGGGGACCAGAGAGCCACATGGAACACGCAGCAGGTTTGAGCTGTCTGGGGCTGACAACAGGCAGGGAGCCTGCCTCAGGGTGTTGCAGGGCTGCTGGCCAGGAGCTGTGTAGGTAAGCACCTCCCAGCCGCAGCCTGTCTCTGGCACCCCAGGTCACCACCCAAACCCTCAACACCCCCCTCAGGTCACAGCTCCTCTCAGACCCTGCACCCTCTGCAATACCCCTCCCCCAAATCCTCATCTGCACCAGGCCCCCCTCCCAGACCCTCCACTCCAATAACCTGCCCCAGATCACAACCCAAACTCCCTCTCAGACCCCACACCCTCTCCTGTGTCTGTCTCTTACCCCAAGCTTCTGCACCCTACCTCTCTCCCAGACCCCATGCCTACTCTATAGAATATTGCAGACCTTGACCAATTACAAAATCTTGGAGCACCTCCCACCCCATCTAAAGCTTGGTGTTGCAACTGATAGACAAATATTTCGTCGTTCACGGGTGCTTAAACCCACTCTCCTCCGCCTACCACAAGAGTTTTGTTACAGCAAGTACAAGCGCGGGCAGGCTCCTGCGGACAAAGAGAAAGCCACTGAGGGGGGGGGGGGGGCAGCAGTATTTGCTTACAAACAGCATTGACACACAGTTTCAGCAACAGGGCTGTGTCCGCACAGCCTTATCTTTAGCCCAAGAGCAGAGGCAGCCAGAGCTGATCAGCTGTATATGGCCCATCAGGTCAGGAGAGGGCTGTTGCTTACTAAATCTTTTGATTTTGTGTCCCCCTAGCTTCCCCCAGGCATCACATAAGCATGGTTGCTTAGCAAGCCCAGAGCTCGACAGGGAATACCAACTTGCAAATCCAGCTGTCCAGCATTAAGTGCAACTGCATCCACTGGGGATGGCCATGCACACATCTAAGAGTTCCTAGCCTTTGGGTCTGTACTATGGGGGAGAACCAACAACTAATATGTATGGGATTTTGTGTCACTGCTTTGCACAATAATCAGTAGCAATAAAACACAGAGGAGTGACAAGTTACCGGGTTACCTGTAGCATCGACATGTATCTAACTAATCAACTCAGAAGCAAAAGCCATTCTGCAGAGATTCCTCACTATGCTGTAAGTCACGTGGGTTCGGTGCCGCCTTCGCACCTTCTGTACTAGTGAGCCCACAGTGGGGATATGAGGAAATACTAATGATTGACCCAGTGATAAATAAAGAGCACCACAATACGGCTTTCATCTCAGTGTGGATAATTTCTGGTGCTGATAACCTCCTAGCAAGCCTGCAGCTGCATGGGAGAAAGCCTGACCAGCCTTTGGCTTGCAGAGCTTTGGCGTGGAGAGTCCCCACCACGTGTACTCACCGCTCTGCAGGTGCAGCGAGGGAGACCCCATGTGTTCCTCGCTGCTTCCCAGCGGCTGAAAGCAAAGCTCAGATAAGGCCATAGAAACAAGACAGTGGCAGGCTCTGTCTCAGAACAGCAAAGAACTAGAAAGTGCTGCCATCCCCCTCTGCACTCCAGGGACAGCAGGATGGGTTTACAGCCCTGGTCTGTAAGTAACAATGAGCACCTACCTGGTAGAGGTGGGAAAAATACCCCCAAAAGTTACTTGAGTAAAAATACAGCTACTTTGGGGTGGGGGATGTAATTGACTTTCACTTAATTACACCTCCAACGCACAAACTAGCTGTACTTTTAACCAAGTGACTTTTTGGGCACCTTTTCCACCTTTGCTACCTGGTACAGCTAAACATAAGACATTTTTGGCAGGCAAGTTCCTGTAACTGAATAACGTCCAAACGGGAATTCCCAAAGCAGCTCTCCTCCTGGCGCGTGGGGCCACCTGCTGGTCCTGCTGTAGAACTCATTCCCACCCTGCAGGATCCTTGCTCCTCTACAAAGGACACGGGAGATTCACGAGAAGGCCTGTAGTGATCATAGCAAACAGGATATGCCAAGGTACTTCCAGGCCTTTACCAAATGGCTTAGGAGCTGAAAGCCAAGGAACTGCCTCCTGCTAGAAGAGCGATGGCTTTTACTGACGTTCAAATAAACCTCTCCAGAGGAGAGCAACTCCTGGAGAAGCACAGTAACGCCACTCCTCCGAGGGAGGGGAATTCACTCCACGCTGGGGATTCCGTTCTGCTGGGCAGTCTCCACCAGCAATAACAATCTGGACCCTCTCTCGTCGGAGAGTTACCAACTCCCCCCCACCCCCGACTCTTGTTAAGTCTTTGCCCACTTGATTCAAGGGCACCAAAGAATAAGCTCCATCCCTAATTTTTCCACAGACAAGTAGTCCTGTTTGTTCCGACGGGTCACTCCTGTAAGTAAAGTTACACAACTGCAGGATCTGGGAAGGCTGCCAGGGGGTTAGTTCCTTTACCACAAGGGTGCCTACATACCACAAAGGGAAGACATTTAAGAAAAGCGAGTCAAGGATGTGAGAGGTAAATTCCGTTCAGGTTAAGGCCGTTCAGGATACTGTGGTCTGCTGCGCGCTTGAAGGCTACAGACCACACACTGCAGCTTTCCGCGGCAGATGCCCCACTGCCACACACATCGTACTGGTGGAGTTAAGGCAGCACAAGACCCTCCACCACAATGCTGAAGACAGTTACTGCTCTGTTCAAACACACTTCATACAAACACAGCTGCTCCCACACAGGAAGGGGACGCCCTACCCCAGGAAAAGCGTCTTCTACTTCTCCCATATTATCAAGTCCAGACGAGGGGCCGTTTGGGTACCTTAGTAAAAGGAGAAGCACTCCCCAAACCAACAGCTACTCCAGTGCAGACGAGTCTCTAGACCAAGCCAAAGAGAAGCAAGGAATTCCCTTGCACCCAGCTCATCTAGTTTCATAGAATCACAGAATCACAGAGCTGGAAGGGACCTCAAGAGGTCATTGAGCCCAGCCCCAAGCAGGATCAACCCCAATTAAGTCATCCCAGCCATGATTATGTCAAGCCAGGACTTAAAAGCCTCTAGGGATGGAGATTCCACCACCTCACTAGGCAACGCATTCCAGTGCTGCACCTCCCTCCTGGTGAAGTAGTCCTTCCTAATATCCAACCTGCTCCTCTCCTTCTGTATCTTCAGACCATTACCCCTCGTTCTGCCACGTGTCACCACTGAGAACAGCTTCTCTCCATCCTTTTTAGAGCTCCCCTTCAGGAAGTTGAAGGCTGCTATTAAATCTCCCCTCACTCTTCTCTTCTGCAAACTAAATAAGCCCAAATCCCTCAGCCTCTCCTCATAGGTCATGTGCTCCAGCCCCTTAATCATTTTTGTTGCCCTCTGTTGAACCTGCTCCAGCACATCCACATCCTTTCTATACTGGGGGGCCCAAAACTGGATGCAATATTCCAGATGTGGTCTCACCAGTGCCAAATAGAGGGGAACAACAACCTTGCTAGATCTGCTTGCAATACTCCTCCTAATGCACCCCGATATGCCATTGGCCTTCTTGGCTACAAGGACGTACTGTTGACTCGCATCCAGCCTTTCATCCACTATAATCCCTAGGTCTCTTTCCTCTGTACTGCTGGTTAGCCAGTGAGTCCCCAGCCTGTAATAATGCTTGGGATTCTTCCGTCCCAGGTGCAGGACTCTACCCTTCTCCTTGTTGAACTGCATCAGATTTCTTTTGCCCCAACCCAAAAGTGAAACCTTTCCCCCTCTGTAACCTCAATGGGCCTAAGGAGCAGCTTCCCCTCAAGACAAGTCACCACATCACTGCAGGTCACCCCATCACACCCTGCTCTGAACAGCTGGTCCTACCCTGCAGTCAGGAGACTAGGAAAGATGCAGCTGGCCTGGGCCACCCTGCCAATTCCTATGTGCCTCTAGGAAAATCCAGTGGCGTTTTGATACTTCCTTTGGAAGGGAGATGGAAAAAAATTTAACACTTTTATTAATTGTTACATCAAGAAAAAAACATCCTACCCTCCCGTGACGGCGCCGCAGCTACCCGGATGTACAGTGATTAAGTAAATCGAAGTTAATAGGCTATATGGACCAGAACATGCAGGGCTTCAGATTATCCCAATAGCTGGCCTGTGGCCGAGCGCCCGATACCCGACAGCCCTCATTTCTTCTCCTCTTCCTTTTTGTCCTTGCTCTCCTTGGAGGCCTGCGAGGCCAAGGAGCCCATGGCATTGCGGATAGCCTCGTTGTTGGGGTCGACGCCAGGCAGGTTTTCAAGCACGCTCTGTAGGAACTCTGGATCCTGCATCACATCATAATCATCTTCCTCCTGTGCATCCAGATAGAGAGAGTCACTCCCCGCTCCCTACTGAGGGAGACGTGCTGGGATCTAACAGGCTGCCACTGCTTGCTTGAAACACTCCACTCTTAACAGGGGCTGAGCATGCTAGGGGAAGGCTTAAGTGGATTCCAGGAACCCAATGAGCTGGCAGCTCCTCATAGGGAAGGTGGAGTGGCTGTGTGAGGAAAGGAGGACCCAGGGCGTGAGCTGAGCGACCCTGAGGAAGGAGCCCTGGCAGCAGCCAAGCCTACTAACAAGGCTTTAACTGAACTGGCATTAACCACAGCTAAAAGAGGGCAAGTTTGGACTCAACCACAGAGCGGTTAGGAAAGGAGACCACGAGGAGAAGCGGGTCTTTGCCCACAAAAGCTTACACTCCAAAATATCTGTTGGTCTATAAGGTGCCACAGGACTTCTTGTTGTTTATGAGGAGACTGTTACCTTGGTTGGTTCTGATGTGTCCATGGCTGTACTGCTATCAACCTCTGCAGAGTCAGCTTGGGCGAACTCTGAAGAGAGGTAAGAAACATCTTGGCTACTGAGTATTCACCACTGCTCTAACTGCCATCGTATTTATGCTGGATTGGCAGCGGGACGCGTATGTAAAGGTAGCGAAGGCAACTCATCACAAAGCACGTAGTGGCTCAAAAGTTTCACAAATCACATATCCACAGTTACAGGCCTTTCGGGCAGGAGTGTGTCAGCGCGTGATGTCTTACGCAGCTGTACCCACCCATAGCAGCACATGGCAAATCATTCCCCCCATCCCACTGAGCTGCTGCCCCCTGCTACTGGTGCTGCATCCATCAACATTGACCACAAGAGGTCAGAGGAGGAGAGAGAGAGTTGAGAAAGGAGGTTCAGGCCTGACATGAAGGTGCAGACTCCCACTCTCCCCCCGATAGGCAGGACATTGATGGGATTCAGGCCCACTCAGATAAACACTCACTAATTCCATGAATCTCCATTTTTGGGGGCAGGCGTTCATAGGTATTGAGAACCTGCTGCTGTCTCTGAAATCACTGGTTTGCCTTTGGGGATTAGCTCATTTGCTAAACTCTAGCCACTCACCTGGTCCTTGCAGAGACATCTGCATGGCATAAGCAATCTGCTCCTCTTCTGTCATGCTGCTCAGGTCGGGCAGGCCAGGTCTCCCAAATTCCTGCTGGGTGATCGTCATCTTCAATAAGGCATCATCTGAATCTAGCCCAGGGATAAACACAGGACATGTTCCTAGAGCAATTCTCTCACGAATTTCTCTAGCACCTTTCATCACTGTACCTCCCACTGTTCAGCTTCAAAGACAACCCCCTCCTTACCCCGAGGGGCGACCGCTTCTGGGGTGGTTTGAGACAGCTGTACTGAGTCCAGCCATGATGTGCAGCAGTTCAGGACAGCAGACAGTACGGGGGGCAGTTTCAGGGAAGGCCCAATGTAGTTGCTCAAGTAGGGGTTGGGCTGCAATTCTGGGGCTAACAGTATTCCCGTGGAAAGAGCAAGGGCATCTCTAGCCAGTCTGAGTGATCAGGGCCTCCTTTTCCACCCCAGCTGAAGGGGAGCACTACGCTGCAGGGCTCTAAACCAGTGATTTTCAACCAGTGTAGCACGGCTGTGAGAACTGTCCAAGCGTGCGATGAAATTGTCAATTTCCCCTCACTGTGGCTCTCTGCAGAGCCACTGTAGAGGGAAAACTGATGACCCCCTTCACCCTGCGAGGCTGCTGAAATGTTGCTTCCCAGCCTGAACAAGCTGGCGAGGAGCCCACCCCCATTCACTGCTGGGGGCAAGTGGGAGGGCAGGCGCCGGCTTTCAGTGGTTACTCCTTTACTCAACATCCCGAGCACAGCACTGAGCAGATTTTGAAAATGCATCTGTGCTCACCATCTGAGATGATGTTTTCTCCGGCGGATTTGAAACCTCAATGCACTTGATCCTGGTTTAGCTTGTTGTATGCACTGCTATGTTGCAAACCTCTCCAGTAAGACCATAACTATAGCGAATGTGATGTTTACGAGCAATCGATTCGGCGGAAAAAAGTGGCTGTACCACGGAATGCTTGTCTCAGTGAAGCATGCCGTGTTACTCACAAGGTTGGAAACCGCTGCTCTGAACCATCCCATTGGAAGGAAGCTGAGCCCTTCCCTCATGCATCCCTGCAGTGCCGAGGCGTCGGTCCCATCTAAATGCAAGCCAATCCCTATTTGGCACTGGAGGCTGGACAGGATCTCAGCACACTGTGACCTGGCTGCAGCAGCAGATCCTCTCTCCACTGAGCTCACTGCTCACCTCCCAAACAAACAGGGATTGGATCCACCACCAGATTTCTTACCATCCCCACCAGTGGCTGTAATTCCTGCCTCAGCCGCGGAAGCGGCTGCAGCTCTCCTGGCCTCTTCCTCCTGCCGCTGCCTCTGCTCCTCCATGGACACACGCAGAGCCTGCGGAGCAGACAGCGGGGTGAGCTCAACAATGTGCTCACAAACCGCTCAGCTCCTCCAAAGCCATTTGTGGTTCCATCGTCTCTTACCAGAGCCAGTTCCGGGTCCGCGCTGGGATCTACTCCAAACTCAAAGTCGCTGGCGCCCAGGCCAAGCATGGCACCGCCCTCCCCTGCTAAAATGGGGGAGCTGATGAGGGCATCGGCAAGGCTTGGCCCAGGAGGCACAGTCACCAGGTGAGAACCTGTCCCATCCTTGCCATTTAAGGTGTTAATAAAGGCAGTCAGCTTATCTGTGTTGGCTTCCTAGGGGAATAGGAGAGAGACGGGGGGTAGGTTAGAAACTAGGGCAGCTTCCTCCTATTGGCTTGGCTCAAAGGAGATGCTGCTGCACTATGAGCTGTAATAACCCTGCAGTCCTCCTATAGCTGGTGCTCAGGAAGGGAACACACCTATAAGTACGGAAGTTTGGAGACCAGTGATCAGTGTACACCGGGGTGCAGGGACACGTCATGTTTCAGAGCCATCTGTACAATGGGGGAGCCCCTCAACAAGCAACTAATTGCAATTCCTTCCATGAGGTCCTTGTGCACAGTGAGAGACCCGCTGGCTCGGAACATCACTTTACTCAGTTCATCCTGAGTTTGTGCATGGCCAGAGCCTTGCTCAGAGGAAGTGCCAGCGGTTCTCCTTCTGCAGAGCCTCACTGGAGGATCAGGACCTTATGGGCTGGGTGTTACCTGGCAGTTAGGCCGGAGGTGTTTATCTGATATAACCAAACCACCAGAACAAACAATCCAATTGGTCTCCAGCAGGGTCAATGTTACAGCAAAACCTCAGCGGGTCTCTCCAGACAGCGCAGATCAATGTGGTAGGGCATCAGCCCACTTTGCTTCGCATCCTGACCATCAGCTAACTGGGGAATGGCTGTGGTGAGTTTCCAGGACTTTGCTGTCTTGGCTTAGGGAATAAGCCGTCATGCTCTGCTGAGTGCAGGCTGGCCTGCGGGGAAGCAGGTCAGTTGGGGTATGCTCCTGCGATCACTAATGCCAAACACACACAAACGATAAGGAGAGAACAGCATCAGAACTTAAAACAGGCCCAGCGAGGGTGGCTCCCTCCAAGCAAGTATGTCCTCCAGGGAGCTGGAAGTGGAATAGGAACAGAAGGAAAAACCATGAAACATATGAAAGGACTGCCTAGGAATGAGTACAGCAGAAAGGGATCTAGGGGTTATAGTGGACCACAAGCTAAATATGAGTCAACAGTGTGATGCTGTTGCAAAAAAAGCAAACATGATTCTAGGATGCATTAACAGGTGTGTTGTGAACAAGACACGAGAAGTCATTCTCCCGCTCTACTCTGCGCTGGTTAGGCCTCAGCTGGAGTATTGTGTCCAGTTCTGGGCACCGCAGTTCAGGAAGGATGTGGAGAAATTGGAGAGGGTCCAGAGGAGAGCAACGAGAATGATCAAAGGTCTAGAGAACATGACCTATGAAGAAAGGCTGAAAGAACTGGGCTTGTTTAGTTTGGAAAAGGGAAGATTGAGGGGGGACATGATAGCAGTTTTCAGGTACCTAAAAGGGTGTCATAAGGCAGAGGGAGGGAACTTGTTCTTCCTTGCCTCTGAGGATAGAACAAGAGGCAATGGACTTAAATTGCAGCAGGGGAGGTTCAGGTTGGACATTAGGAAAAAGTTCCTAACTGTCAGGGTGATCAAACACTGGAATGAATTGCCAAGGGAGGTGGTAGAATCTCCATCACTGGAGATATTTAAGAAGAGGTTAGATAGATGGCTTTCAGGGATGGTCTAGAAAGTGCTTGGTCTTGCCATGAGGGCAGGGGGCTGGACTCGATGGCCTCTCGAGGTCCCTTCCAGTCCTACTCTTCTATGATTCTATATCTTCAAAAACAACAAGAAGTCCTGTGGCACCTTATGGACTAACAGATACCTTGGAGCATAACCTTTCATGGGCAAAGACAGATACAGATTGTGGTTTTTGGCGACGAAAGCTTATGCTCCAAAATATCTGTTAGTCTATAAGGTGCCACAGGACTTCTTGTTGTTCTCGAAGATACAGACTAACATGGCTACCTCTCTGATACTTGTCACCATGAAACATGTCATTGCTCCTACTCACTTGGAATGTCATTACCAGCTTGGATCTGAAAACCAATCAGCGAAGTGTTTTAAAGTGATTATAAGATTCTTGCAGAGCCGCAGTGTTGCTGGTCAGAAACATCATTTGGAGGCAAAAGGAGTGAGAGAGCACATGGTGTATTTCCAGCAAGGATGAGGTAATCGAGAAATTCATGTATGTTGATGGAGACGGGTAACTTCACAGACCAAATTCAACCTCGCTTTTATTCCCAACACCCCGCACTGTTCCTTAGCTTTATGCCACAATGCAGACCTCTGCCCAAAAAAGACTGAAGCCAGCATCAACTAATGTACCCACTGACTCACAGAGGTGTGCTTCCGAGCATTAACAGCACATTTTGTGAACAGCATTTGAAGTCTGATGTATGGCTGCAAGGGAATACAGGAACGTCACACTTCCTTAGAGGTTTCATCGTACATGGAGTTGGTGTTTTAGATACCACAGTAAAGTAGCAAAACAAAAAAGCAGTCAAGTAGCACCTTAAAGACTAACAAAGACTTTTTTGTTTTGATAGTATATAGACTAGCACAGCTTTCTCTCTGTTACTATACAGTAAAGTAGGTTTCACAAAGATTTATAAAGATGGAGGAAACCCAAAATTAGAGCTAATGTTCTGTTTTCAACCAGAACACTGTGAAAAGGCAACTGACCACCCTTTGCAGAAGCAAAGTTAGAAACAAATATTAAAAGAAAAGATGTCTTTCAACGCCTTCAATTATGAAAACAAATGGTTTTAAGAATACAATTTGTCATCTTTTTGTCCTTCATTGATGGCATGTCCAAACCAGTCTGTCCCTGACTAGCACTAGCAGAAGCATGAAATGTTTGGGGTGCAAACCAAGCAGTGGAGTATCTGAGAAAACAATCTTATTGGAATCTGTAAAATATTAATGGAAGGATTTCTACTACCTGGCTAGATCAACTTTAACATTGCTGCTGAAGAAATTAAGACATGAGAATCTGTGTTAGTTTGCTCACTCCTGTTCCCAGTGAGATAGGAGCCGTCTGTTTGAAAGTGAGCTGTAAACCCCAGGTGTCTGTTCACTATTTCAAAGACTCTTGGGAGATCAGTTTAAAAGTCTTACCTCTTCTCCAAAGTTGATAATGTCAACATTTACTTTCTCCTTTTTAAGGCGCTTTGCCAATTTCACCAGCTGCAATAAAGAGAGAGTTAATCATTCACTACTCCTCTCCATATAACAAAGGACACAGAAGGACGTGAGATTCCGTTCATTGGGACACAAAACCAGAAATCAAAGCATCTCATTTACAGGTGCCACACTGTATACAAGCTTCTGAGTAAGAGAGTATTTCTGCACATAAAACATTTGATAGGAAAGGTTGCATCTCATTATAGTCGGATGAAAAGCCAAATAGGCCAGAACTTAAAATCAACCCTTTCAGCCAGCAAGCTTCTGACAGTCTTTTACAGAGACACACTGACAATCTGACTTACCCTACGTCATCTTTTCAATGGTATATACTATGATTTAACTCAAAGGGGCCTATCTAAAATTCAGGATGATTTTTATAAAAAGGCACAACCTGACAAGTACAATTAGAGTTTAGATTTCTGACTGGTTGATGCTTGAAGACTTTTTTTTAAAACTACAACCAGAAATTTAAGCATGACTCAATGCAGGAATTGATTTACATTCTCTAAAGTACTTCAAATACTTCACAACTCCACATTAAATGCCGACGATGGGCCATTTCCACCCTGACTGAATAGACTTTGTCAGCTCTGGCCCTATCTTTGACTGAGACCCACTTCTTTAAATCCTCCTCTGAAACCTCTCCCTCCCACTCATGCATCTGGCGAAGTGGGTCTTTGCTCACCAAAGCTTACGCTCCAATATATCTGTTACTCCATAAGGTGCTACAGGACTTCTTGTTTTTGAAGATACAGACTAACAGGGCTACCTCTCTGATATTTTTAAAAGGAATTCCAGTGCTAATGGCTGTCAAGCACCTTGCGAGCATTCCCCCTCTCCCCACCAAGTTATTCTGTACACTTAAAGGAATCAGGTACCTAGCTTGTATGGCCCTAGCTTTCATTGACAAGTGGTTGAGAACAGATCTGTCTTTGATGCTTCCATCACTGGACAAAATTCTCTTTCCCCAGTTGTGTTCTTCCACACCTATGAACTGTGATATCCTGTGACCACAAGGCTAGGACAAAGAGATAGAATCTCCTGCCCAGACCTGTGGTTCTTTACTGTTCCACATGAGGGCCCGCCACTCTGACAAGGAATGGACAAATAGTGCTATTGTTAGGGGCAGCAGCAGCTTTCATTAAGGTGAACCTGCTGCACTGGGAGGGCGGGGTCCAATTCTTCCGCATGTGTGTTCTGGGAACTGGGATATTATCCTAGGAGACAGCGTTGCCTGTCCAAAAAGCGACAAGCAGAGCAATGCCAACACCACAACAGGAGGCCGCCACCTCCGCAGGGAGTGGAGCATGCGTTCTCGCACCATTACTACTGAGTCCAGGCTGTTGAGCCCCAAGCAGTACATCAAGGTAAGCCACACTTGCAGGGGTCTGAGCCTCAGTCTGCCACAATGGACTACATAAGTACAGGCTGCCACAAGGCCCAAGAGACTCAGGCACCCCCAGCAGTAGTGATCAGGTGTTGCCTGACACTGATATTCATGACGGCTTGGAATCTGGGCTCTGTCAAGAACGTCACTGCCTGCACCGAGTTCACTACTGCCCCAATGAATTCCATTCTCTGGGCTGTCAGGAAGGTGGACTTGTTCATGTTGAAGAGAAGGCCAGTCTCTCAAAAATGGATCTGCTGAACGAGATCTGTAGTTGCACCTGCTCCCTGGTACACCCCATGAGCAGCTAGTCACAGAAGCAGGGGCATACCTGCATCTGACCCCTGATGGACACTTGGTGAATATTCTTGGGGTCAGCCGACAGTTTGAGACCCATTCTAGACTTGCAAGGACTCAACAAGCTCATGGTCAACCACAACTTGGCTCTGGGGATTAGGAAATAAGAGGAACAGACTCCCCTCCCCTTGGCTCCTGAGGAACCTACTTTGCTGGCCCTATGGCAAGATAAAGACAAGGAGTTCCTTGAGAGAAGGGCCGCTGAAGGTGGGAGGAAGGAGAGGAGCAGAACTAGGAGGAGTGTCCCACTTTCACTGTATGCAGCACCTATTGGTCCAATATTACTTGGATATGCACGATGGAAGCCAGATAAAATCCCAGAAACAGGGTTGAGGCTCCCGTATAAAGGCTGGTGCATCATCCCCGGGTGCACGTCCATAAGGACTGCTTGGAGGTCAAAGATGTGTGTGCCTGGCCCTGTGAGGACAAGGGCTTATGACTGCTGTTTCTACCTCACCGCCTGGAAAGGTCTTGTCTGGGGGAGGTTGGTGAGAACACAGAGGGCTGAAGTTTCAAATGGTTCCTCTAAGTAGCTGGGGTATGCAGGGTTGTATTTTGAGCACCATGAAGGCACCACACTGGGGGCTCTATGCCCAACCCAACAGGAGCTCCTAGGTTTAAACTTTCCAACAACTGTGCGTGCGGTGCACACCCCTGAATGGAATCGAGGTGAACAAGCACTTGAAGAACCAACATTCACCAACAGAAATCTAATCCTCCCAAGCCTGCCTACAAACCAGGATAAATGAGGCTCTGTTTTGACAGAAACTTGCACTGCCCAGGACGAGGATCTGTTACACTAAGGCACTATGTGTTCTCTGAGAGAGCCCAGTTAGTTTAATTGTATCATTCCTCCGTTTCCATTTTCACCCCCACCCACCCCCTTTCAATAGCTCACATACCAGCCGTAGGGTTTGTCAGCTACACAATTGTCCCACGGGGACCTTAGCTTTGAGCCTTACAGTTCTTCATACGGATTCCGTGATGCTACTGTAATCAATGCTCAGTTAGAGTCCTTAGAACCAGGTTTTCTCCATATAAAGCTTGACCACCATGCTCAGTTCAGAATTCCACAGAACAGTTCCAGTTTCAAGAAAGCAGCAATTATTAGGGGAATGATCCCCTGGTGGCGAGAGCAGTAGAAGCACCTAGATAAAGCCACTGGTTTGAAGACTGAGGATGTGTCTGCATCAGCTTTCCCACAGCTGATCCACCTCTCTGAGAGGCAACAACTGTGCCAGCAGAAGATGCTCTCTCACCAACACAGCACAGTCTACACAGGGGCCTAGGTTGGTACAACTACCTCACTCAGGGATGTGGATTTTTCACGCCCCAAGTGACATAGTTACACCGACACAGGTCTGTACAGGTTGAACCTCTCTAATCCAGCACTCTCAGGACCCAACCGGTGCCATGTGAGAGAAGTTGCTGGCCCATGGGAGATCATATTTTCTAGCAGCATTACCAACACTTCCACTGCTCACTGGGCTCTTAGAAGACAGTTAGAGGTAAATTACAGCTCAGTAACAGCACAGGACACTGAGAGCCAGGACTGGGGTCTGGAAACAAACTTTATGGGACCACGGGAAACTTGGCCACACCTATGATAGGTGGTCACCCAGCTAACTAAAATCACGCCAGATTATGGATGTTGCCAGCCAAGAAAGTTCCAGATTAGAGAGGTTCAACCTGCAGAGTAGCTCACGCCTGAGAGTTCACCATCATAGATTAAACACACAGGGGATATTTCATCTCACTTCTCACACTTTACTCACATCTTTCTCATTATCTTCCACAGGGCTCCCAACAAAGGCGATGATGCGCATCTTGTGATTCTTGCCTTGACGATGTTTCAAAGCCAACTGGAAAATGAGAGGTTATCAAGGTGAACATAAGAACAGCCATACTGCTTCAGACCAATTCATTTTCTCGACATGTGCATGATCTTACAGACCTCTCTCGCATCTCCTCATAGTCACCTCTTTTGCAGGCTCAAGCCTCTCAGTCTTTTTAATCCTTATACGGAAGCTGATGTCTCAAGGAAGTATAAATGCCCAAGATGGAGAGAATGTGAACAGGCTGAAAAAATGGGATAATACGCACACATACCTCAGAATAATGGGCTGATTCTGAGCTAAACACCAGGAGGCACTTTTAGGAATCAAGATTCATTAGACTGAGGGGTCATGTCAAGGTGGTACAAGCCGTACAGGTTGAGATTTAAACCCACACGGAGCCAAGCACTAGAGAACACACTGGAATTTGATTTTTACTGCTCTAGAGAAAGGGCTAGAAGTAAGAACAGGTCTCCTCCACCTGCAACCCTCCTAAGGACTTTGAGCATTCTGTCTGGCTAGTGATTCAGGACAGAGCAATAAGCTGCTTTTAGGTGTTGTGGTTTCTACAACAAGCTTTAGAAGGAACTGGCACTAATAATGCACTTCTCTGTCAAAGAATCCCAGCACCACAAACATTAGATTAGTTGTATCTATGAGGCAGGTATTATGATCCCTATACTATACCCAAGGAAACTGAGGCAAAAGAGCCACAAAGTGACTTATGTGAGGTCTACACAACAACTACGAGCCTGTGGCGAGCCAATGCCGGGTGACTCAGGCTGCGGGAGTGTTTCACACTCAGCTGGAGTGCTGGCTCTAGGTCACTGTGATGTGGGAGAGGCCCAGAGCTGGCCCTGAGAGCAGAAGTCTACGCAGCAGTGAAACAGACCTGCAGCGTTGGCCTCAGGAGATAGCTGGCATAGGCCAACCATGGATTTTACTTTGCTGCATAGACACATATCCTAAGTACATCTGTGGCACAGCCAGCAACAGAAGAGGTCGGTCTGACTCCATGTCCTGTGCTTTAACTACAAGGCCATCATTCCCCCTTTAAATATATACGAGTAGTAGCTTTCCAGATGTACATGGCAGAGAACGAAATGAGACATACGTCAATCAGGACAAAGTGAAAGAACAGGACAGAAGGGAGTGATTAAACCTTGACACCTATTTTAGATATTTAAGGGTAACAAGGGCACTTCTCCTTTGTCAGTGTGAAGTGCTGCAGTTTGGGCCCCCCGTAAGCCGGCTGCACATATGAGATGTATTGCAACTGTATCCCAACAATCTGGTAGCAGATCAAAAGCCATCTCCCCAGATTTGGAGATTCTCTCTAAGTTTATATTTCTCTTTCTTCCCCTTCACCAAATGGCCTCATTCATTGTTCCACATTCAGGTTCTCAATAGTTTTATTCACCATGGTAGCAGACAGGAGTTCTAGCAGGATTACGTTAAATCTGGTAACCTGGCTCAATTTCAACTTGGGTACTTACAGGCTACAAGCACTTTCAAATGAATAAATGTAGCTCCCTAAAGGGCTGTGCAGCACAGCTATACCTTGTTTAACAGCTGGGGTTTAAACGAACACTATGATGACACTTTATGATAACACGAACAAGCTCTTATCTAGGACTTTTCATCCATACACCTCAAAACAATTTACAAAAGAGGCCAATATTACAACCTGTATTTTATGAGGGAGAAACTGAGGCACAGAGATGACCTGACTCACTCCAGATCACCCAGCAGGCCAATGGCAGAAACAGAAGCTAGATCCCCTGAGAATCAGTCCAGTGCTCTATCTACTAGGCCCAGAGGAGCTGACAGCCTGTGTGAGACCCTGGGGAAGGTGTGTGGGGAGAAAGGGACAAAGGGTCAGGAGATGGGGAGAGCTCTGCACTCCCAGTGGCAGGGCGTCAGGCAGAAGGGGCAATGCTGGGAGCAGCCAGCCCTTCACACTGCCCAGAGCACAGCGCCCCCTTCCCCACTAAACTCTGGAGCCACTAGGAGTGCCTAGCGTGCCAGCTGCCATTGAGAGAGCCCAGGGCTCTAACCATTGCTGCTGCTGCAATAGTACTAGGAGCAGCTGGGACTCCAGCGCCCTTTGAATTGCCAGACCCCAAAGCAACTGCCCCCCACCCCACCCCACCCCCCTACACAGTAGAACTAAGCAGAGTGCTTTAGGACAAGCGTGGTTACAGCAATACACGAGGACGACACTAGGACAACTTAGCTAAGAAAAGTAATGAACAAAGTCACTTACGTGAGCCACTCGGATTCCCGTACAAAAGGTAATTTTCCCTTTGGGTTGCACCGTGTGTAATTTGGAAAGGATCCGGCCCGTGTCTGGGGTAAGTGTAGTCAGCACTTCACAGTTACTAGAACAATAAAAATGGGCACCTTGTTGCACGGCAGTCGTTTCACCCCATTAATCCATCGTACTACCTTTACAGGTGGGGAAACTGAGGCACGCGATCCTCACAGCCACATGTGGAAAACAGCTGAAGCCAGATTTGTGCTCAATACGCTAGCACAGTGTGCTTAGCCTTTTCAGGTTGGCGACCCCCTCATGGGAGATCAAAAACGTTTGACCTTTACTGCAAAGGTAAGCATTGCATGAATACGCCTACGCACTCTGCACTTGAGCGGCTGACAAAATACTTAACCTTGCAAAATGAAGGTGTGCGGGCACAGTGCCTGTTGTAGACAGTATTACAACCCCGTCCTTATTTCCCCCACTACCTTTCTTTGCCCTCTTGCCCCCATGGGGGTTGCAAGCCACTGGCTGGGAAACACTACACTAGACGGTGGTTCTCCACCGGGGGTCTGCGAGCTCGTTCAGGGGGATTGCGAGGCCCCGCAGATGAAACCCTGTGCCCTGAACCCCAGTGGGCTGAAGCTGGAACCCCCTGCACCCCTAAAGTGATGTGGAACTGAAGTTGGCATTTCCCTCTCCCAGCCAGGATCAAAACCCACACACCTCAGCAAGCTGCCCTCCCACTCCAAAGCCGAGAGCAGCATACAGCTGAAGCCACCTCCCCACCCTCGAAAGCCAGGAGCAGCACTTACCTGATGCCAGCATCTCCCTGAAAAAGGGAGCAGTGAGGCCAGGCTGAAGCTGGCAGGGGCCCCTCAAAGAGCCCCATCCTCTCCCCTTTTCCCCCACACCTCCCTCAGCTGAAGCTGGGAGCTGCACTGGGAGACACTCCCTGCATCCTGAGCAGTTTTCAAATTTTTTCCAAGTCTCCAGTTTGAGTCATATTTTTTCAGTTCCGTCCCCTCATGGCACAGACAGGCTGGGTGGCCTGCTGGGGTGGAGGTGGCGCTCCTTCCCTGGACCCTGCTGTGGAGAGCTGGCCCAAGGCACATCACCTCTTCCCTCTCACCCGGACTAGAAGTTAAACTATGCCTACGCACCAGGGTCCTCCATCCCAGGACGCTGATTTTCTCCCCTCCCTCTGCCAGGCTCTGCAGTTAGCGTGTTGAGGGGCCTCCGCAAGACAAAGCTTGAGAGCTCCTGCCCTGAAGCACATCCGTCTTCTGGGTGGGAGGGCAGGACTCACTCTGATGTCTAGGAGGGGGGACTCTACAGACGTACTTAGCTAAGGTAATGAGCCCCACGTTGTTCTCTGGATTGCTACGGGTTTTCGAGTGGCACACGATGTTGACGGCATCTTGCTGGGCTTGCAGACGGGTAGGTAAAAAGTCCCCATTTCTCATGTACTCGCTGTTGTCCACACTGAAAGAGAATCAGATACAGTCAGAACTAAAAGAACAGGCTGGTCTGGTTTTTACCCGGAGCTGGGTTGTGAAAACGAAGCCTCAGGACCCTAGATCTGAGCTCAGACCGCTAGCATATCCCCTCGTCCTTGTCAGTTCTTAAGGCAATGAGAGAGAGAGAAGAGGAAGCCTACGAGCAGCCCAAAAAAAGTCAAAGGCTCTTCAGCCAAGGACCTACAGAAGTCCCATATTTAACACACTCATAAGCCTTAAAATCCAGCTGCAAGCCCCAAACCCATTTTAAAGTCCTGGTAATCGCTGGACAAAGCAGAGGCCTGCCCTTTGGGCATATAGGACAGACCCTGAGAGCCCACAGTCTAGTCCACGAGTCTTTCAACTGCACCTGCAGTTCTCCCTCTCTAACTGCAAGCTGAAGAGCACTCAACCTCAGTGGCATGTTCTGAGATTTGCAGGAGAACAGAAAGAACAGGCAATTTCTCTTCAGCCATCAGCAGTGTTAACCATTGCTGGAGGCTGGATAAAGAACAGCAGAGCCAATCTGATGGTGCAATACCCATGTTCCCATCAGTACGGATACACAAGCATCTCTTAGGCTGTGTCTACACTAGCCAAAAACTTCGAAATGGCCACGCAAATGACCATTTCGAAGTTTACTAATGAAGCGCTGAAATACATATTCAGCACCTCATTAGCACGCGGATGGCCGCAACACTTCGAAATTGACATGGCTCGCCGCTGCATGGCTCGTCCAGATGGGGCTCCCTTTCGAAACAACCCTGCCTACTTCAAAGTCCCCTTGTTCCTATGAGCAGATGGGAATACGGGGACTTCGAAGTCGCCAGGGTCCTTTCAAAAAGGAGCCCCATCTGGACGAGCCGCGCGGCAGCGAGCCGTGTCAATTTCGAAGTGCTGCGGCCGCCCACATGCTAATGAGGCCCTGAATATGTATTTCAGCACTTCATCAGTAAACTTCGAAAAGGCCATTTGCATGGCCATTTCGAAGTTTTTGGCTAGTGCAGATGTAGCCTTAGTGTTCAGAGCTTTTATTTGGCATTTTAAAGAGTCCAGAGTTGTTGATATTATAGCAACTTAGCACCACGATAGACTTTTCATCTGTAGCTTCCAAAGCACTTTGGCAAAAGTTGCCAAATATCCATGCACCCGTTTTACAGACGGGGTACTGAGGCACAGACTGGGGCGAACTCCCCAAAGTGGCACAGAATCAGTGAGAGCCGGTACTAGCACTGCTGTATGGTGTCTCTCTGACCCAGGTGCTAATGAAACATTCAGTGCAGGTCACGCTCCTGGCAAGATGTTAACATATCTGTGCTCCAGAGTTCAGGCACCTCCTGTTACACAGACTGGACTGTTTGGAAGGTAGTGATATCTAGTGGTTAAAAGAGGAGCTGGGCTTCTATTCCAGGCTCTGCCACTAACTCACCAGGTGAGCTCTGGGTGCTTTGATTCCCCCTCCTTGTATAAAATGGGCTAATTCCATCTTGTTTTTTTGTAAAGTCCTTTGAGCTCCTGGGGTGAGAAGTGCCCACACAGTGAATTACCAGCTTTGTGGTCTCACTTGTGTTCCCAACCGAGATTCTACAGATTCACGTCCCGGCTCCCCCTCAGTTAACAGAAGGGGTTGTTACACTACAGTTGCAACCAACTGTTAGCTACACTGGCTCTGTAAGTCTGATTAACTCTCCACCCACTAGCCAGATAACCAATTCCAAGCAAGCGAGCACAGCCGGGCTTGCTACAATGGACCTTCATTAATATTAGTACTGGCTGAACAAAAAGGAACCCCACACTCAACTTGATGGCCTGGCTGCTGAAAGGGGAGTAACTCTGGAATGCCAGACAGAGCCATTCTACACACTTCAGCGGATGATCAGTCTGGGGCGAGTGGGTGAAAAACAAAAGCGGGAAGGGGGAGACACAGGGAGCTCCAGGTATCTCGTGGGCAGAATTACCAGACAATGTTTCGAATGGTGAGCCCCGGCCTGACACCTCTCCCAGACAGAAGAAATAGTGGTGGAGCACGGGAGGGCACAGAGTCCCAGTGATGGGGAAGTGAGGGGTTGGAGAGAGCCCCTGACATAAAGCACACAAACAGCTTGTGGGGCAAACGGAGGGCGGCACGGAGCTCAGCAGACAGAAGCAACTACGCTGCTGTGAGATTAAAACCTTTCACATGCAGAACGTCACTGCACAGGATCCAGTTTTGATCCTTGGTCTCTTGACTGTACCACACTAACCTTCTTTCTCATGTCAGTAATGTAATGCCCAACCCTGTCATGTTCCTAAAGAGCCCTGCAAAGGGATTCCTGGGGCTCAGGGGAGGCAGCTGCACACGCTGCAGTTCTTCCCCAGCTGCAGCAGCATCACAAGCACAGGGAAGCTCTATCCCCACAGCTCCCAGTGGCTGGGAATTGTGGCCAATGGGAGCTGCAGGAGGTGGTGTTTGCAGGTGAGCTCAGAGCAGCATGGAACCATCTGTTCCCCCACTCTCACAAAGAGACCTACCCCAGGTAAGTGCCCCGCACCCTAATCCCCTGTCCCGAGTCCATTCCACCACTCAAGCGCTCTCCTACACCCCTCACCGCAACCCTGAGCTTCCGGGCAGCCCACACACCTGCACCCAATCTCCTGCCCTAAGATGACCCCCAACCCATTGACCAAACCCAGCCAGCAGCCCCCTCCTGCACCCCAAACACCTCATCCCCAGCCCCACCCCAGGCCCACACCCCTAGTCAGGGCCCTCATCCCCTCAAGCCCTGACCTCCTCCCACACTCTCAACCCCTCAGACTCACCTCCATAACAGACAGTCCACGTACAGAATGAATTGTTGTGTGTACCAATATGGTGGTGATGTGTTGCACATAACCAAACTCACTCTGCTTACGCACATTAGAAATCAAAGGGAACACTGCACTGTGTCCTGCTGAACATAAATATTCTTTACTACCAAAAGCAACTATCCACTGACACCTAATGAATGGCAGAGGACATGCGCAGTCAGACGTAGCACATGCTGATACACATCTCATACAACTGGAAGGGACCTCAGGAGGTCATGGGGTCCAGTCCCCCACCCTCTTGCCAGGACCAAGCACCATCTTTTTTTTTTGTTTGTTTTAAATTTATTTGCCCCAGATTTCCTAAACAGCCCCCTCACAGATTGAACTCACAACCCTGGGTTTAGCAGGCCAATGCTCAAACCACTGAGCTACCCCTCCACAACATGGAGTTTGAAGTGCTTCAGTAACATTAATTCTCACAACAACTCTGAGAAGCAAGTTCACATTCTTATTTTACCAAACACAGATGTCATGACACTCCCCAGGTGATGGAGGCAGCAGCAGCAGCATGACATGGGCCAGAAACCAGGACTCCCAATGCCTGGTCCAACCCACTGCACACACCCGTGGCCCGGCTCTTCTTGCCCTGCACCTTGTGTAGTATCATCACCATGAGAACCTAATGTAAGAACGAGGACAAACACACTTCCAGATGAGATTGATGCCTGCTGCTTGCAATCTGCCCCAGTGTCAGTGAGTTTACACTGTACAGTGCAAAACAAACTGGACTCATTAGACCTTGGATTTTATATTCCAATTTCAAAACTCACTCCCCACAAGTCGCAGAGTCAACAGCTGCAACAGAACAATTAACTGACACAGACACTTAATCGGGTCTGATACAGTTAGCAAATCAAGCGACAGTGATGCCTCTATCCAACTTAGTGTAGGACTATTTAGTTAACAGATACAACCCACAAAGGAACTTTTGCGCATCTGAGTCTCTTCTATTGTTACATTTGGTAATTAAATTGCAGCAACTAATGGGCCTGAGGTATTGTAGTAGCCATGCACTCTATTATGCACTGAACAATAGTACAGTAAACTCATCCATATCCAGCAGCCCTAAAGAAAAACAAGACTACATATTAAGAAACAAAAATGTACGCAGAGTACTTTATTTACCAACAACAGCAGTACTGTACACTGTAAACTTATACTGTATTTGCTGTATTTATTTGTATTTACTTTCACTATACTGTACTAATGGAAAACATAAATAAAATTTTCATCTGGTTAAAATGCCGGTTCTTTGAGAGTTCCAGATGATAGAATGCTAGATATGAAAGTTTATTGAATGTTTAATAGTAAGCTTAGTGATCTCTTATGTTACTCTGAACTATAAACCTGCTTTCTGTGTCTGATTTTAGCTCTGTTTAGCAGCTTGGTAATGTAGAAGGCAAAATAGACACCACCATTTTGCTTCACATCTGATATTAAGCAACAGCATAACACCAATATAGTCTGATTACAGCTGCCCAGGATTTCATGCCAGCCCTGCATTAACTCATGTATACACACCAGTTGTTGAAAGTACAGGGAGAGAGGAAGGGTGTGTGAGCTGTGGGTGTAAAGGGTTATTTATACTTTCCAGTTCTTGGGAAGGAGGTTTGGGGGAGAGTCAGACAACTGCAGCTTGTGACTGGTTTCCACTGCCTGCTTCTGTAACAAGTTACATTGGCCATAAACCCTGACCAGCCTTGCTTGGGCTATAACGTGTGGGTGAGCAGGGGAACAGGGAGGGAGGTTGGGGGCTGTATCCAACCCAGGCTAGAGATGAGTTAACAGAGAGGCGACCTTGGCTATTTTTGTAGATCCACTGTGGATTCTAGCCCAGCTACGTCAAATGCTCCCACTTCTCAGCCCCAACCCATCCTTCCAAAGCCTGCCCACCCCACACAGCCCCTCTGCCCTGCAGCGTCTCCTCAGCATCAAGCCCTCCCCACACCAGCATCACATATTTGCCCTGTGCCACCTGATGCTAATGTCACCATATCTCAGCACTGCCCCCTCTGAATTGCCTTTCCCAAACTCCCTGGATAAAAGACTTCCATAGCCAAGAAGAAACTTCCCCACCCAAACAAGGGCCATCTTCGCAGCTCTCCTAGCCCAGCTAACAACTCCTCCTCTCCTTACTTCAGCCCATGCCCCTTCGCCAAACCATCTTCCAGTCTGGATGGACAGCCAGCCTCGTCCGGCCACCAGCCTTGCACTGACCCCCACCTGCACCAGCAGCAATTCTCACCACCTTGGGGCTGCCCCCATCCCTCATTCCATCACTGTGCCCTTCCACAGGAGGCAACTGTGCCCCCCAGTCCAACCTAAAACTCAATTACCTAACAGATCCCACACAGCCCCCTCCAAACCTGCATGGAGACTTGCCACTCCTCCCCCACGGCTAACCTGCTCCTGTGCCAGCCCCAGCCCCAGCCCCAGCCCCAGCCCACAACTGGGATGGCCTCAGCCTCTTGCACGTCCCCTTTCCCAGCATACTGCTCAGCCCCCACTCCCAGAACGCCACCCAGCTGCGTCCTGCCCCACTCTGCCCCTGCATGACTTTAACTCCACCCCCCATAAACCAGGGGCTCCCCCGACCTCCCCCAGCAGCGACAGCACTCAGGGGACGGTCGGCTCCCCTGTGACGCGGGGATCCCCTCCCCGCCCGCCTGTGCGGCAGCGGCTGCCTCTGGCACCAAGGACCCCCCAGCTCCCCCTCCCCTGCAGTCAGCCCCGTTCCACCAGCCCCAGGCCAAAGCCCCGCTCGGCCTCACCCCCGCAGCTTCACCTGCACCCCGGGCCCCGCTCCCCCCACAGCCCGGAGCCCCTCCCCGCAGCCTAGCGCAGCCCAGCCCCCTCCCGGCCCCGATCCGCTCCCCTCCCCCCAGCCTCACCTGTACCACCACCCTGCCCCCCGGCCCGGCCCGGCGCCCCTCCCCCCAGCCTGGCCCAGACCGGACCAGCTCCTCCCCGGCCCCGATCCCCTCCCCCCGGCCCGGCCCGGCCCAGGGCAGGCGCCGCGATGACTCAGGAAAACCCCGCGGGGACAGGTGCGCGCTCCCCGGTCCCTGGCCGCCCCGGCCCGATCCTCGGCTCCTCCCCGGCCCGGCCCGGATCCCTCACAGCCCCGCGCCCCGGCCCGGCTCACCAGACCATAGTGCTCTCCAGCACCATCTTGCCACCCTCCGACTCACCGGCCGGGCTAGGCCCAGCCTACAAGCCGTCCTCTCAGTGGCCCAGCCGCCACCCAATCACCAGCGCCCATCTTGGAAGGTCGGCCGCCAGGGCCGCTGGGAGTTGTAGTTTTCTGAGCCAGGGGCGGAGCGCCCTAGCTTGGCAAGGGGAAAGGCGTGGGCGCATCCTCTACGCCAGGGAGATGAGTTGCATTTGGTTCCTCCAGCGGGAAACGTGACTTGGCCCCGATCAACGGAGATTTGAAAACCCGGGAGGAATTGCCAGAGTTTGCAAATAAAATGGGCTGGGGAACGTACCAGCCCTGCAGCAGACTTCGCTGTTCAGCCCTTTGCTGGGATCCGAGCAGGGGGCATGAAATGCCAGTAGTGGGGCTCAGGGCTCCGGGAAGGGGGCAGATGGCAGGTTGGAGCCCCACCTCTGCTGAGCTTTCCCGGCCTGTGCTGCACAGGAGGTCAGACAGAGGTGACAGGCAGTGAGGGGCAGGCACAGGGGGAGGCACATCACCCCAGAGGTCAGACTGGCTGCTCTCTCCTGGCCGCTTAAAAGTGGCCTTGCGGGTATGGACAAGGCCTTTCTTGCTGGGTAAAGCTTTGCAGAGGCACCGTCACTACAACAGTTCCCAGTGGGGCTGCCCCATGGGTGAGCGAGCCCAGTGAGTGCCCATAACTCACAGCGGTGGAGGAGTGCAGCATGTGCTGATTGTTTGGGAGAAGAACTTGGGTGGGTTAGGACCATCAGAACGGCCACTCTGGGTCAGACCAGTGGTGCATCTAGCCGTGTATCTTGTCTTCAGACAGCAGCCAATGGCAGGTGCTTCAGAGGGAAGGAGCAGAACTGGCAATCATTACGTGATCCATCCCCAGTCCCACAGCTGTCCCTAGTGGGGCACAGAGGGTGGGGCACCCTCCCCACCCAGTGCCTCAGGCCTAGGGCCCAGGTCAATTCCCCCTTCTCATCCCCAACCTGCCCCTGCGCTGCAGCCTTTCCTGAAGTCCCCTCTCCCAAGCAACATGAGGTGGGGGATTACCTGGCGGCCTGGTGTGTGGCCCAGCTCCCCCTCCAGAGCTGCTCTCTTTCCCTCCTCTCTCCGCTTCACGAACTGGAGCACCCTGGGGCCACAGCGCTCTGTTTCCTGCTGCCGCGGTGAAACAGGGTGCAGTGTGCTGGGAGAGGGCAGCAGGGTGGAACAGAACAAGCTACTGGGCCACTCTGGCTCCTGCTGTCACGGTGACTGAGGGAGAGGGGGCCGACCCCTGGTCTGCCCCATGCCAGGCCCCCAGGTGGCCCCCAGGTCATCCTAGACCCCTTCAGTGATGCAGTAAATGGTGACCTACGTGCCCGTGCAGGCAGTGCTGTTTTGATGGGAGATATTCTCCTGTCGACAGAGCTGCGTCCTCTGGTGGAGGTGGATTAAACATGCCAATGGGAGAGCTCTCTTCCACTTGTAAAGCACATTTTCTCTGATGCGCTGCACTGGTGCAGCTACTTTGGTGCAGCATTTTAACTGTAGACCTGCTCTTTGTGGCTGTACAGCGCCTAGCACAATGGAGGGTCCTGTTTTCTACTTAGGGCCTCTGGCTGCTGTTGTAATAGTAAAATAATAGCTAGTGCTTTCCCACAGATCTCAAAATGCCCTTCACGGAGGTCCATACCCTTCCTCCTGTTTTATGTGCAGAAGGGCGGCCATCCATAGGATGGTTGAGGCAGCTGCCCTGGAGCCCCTCAAAGCATGGGGCCCAGAGTGGGCACCCCAAACCATCCTATGGATGGGACACTCTGCCCAGTCCCCTGTTCCCAGCTTCAGGCAAAAAGAAGCTAAGGACACCAATCCTGCTCTTTCTGACTAATGGCCATTGATGGAGTTCCCCTCTGTGAACTTACCGCGTTCTTGTTTGAACCCCGGTATAGCCTTGACCTTCACAACATCCCCTGGCAAGGGTCTGTGTGCACATTTCCTTGATCACCAAGAAGTCCTGTGGCACCTTAGAGACTAACAGATATTTTGGAGCAGGAGCATTCATAGGCAAAGACCCGCTTCACCAGATGCATCAAAATATCCTAGTTTAGAAGGTGCCACAGAACTTCTGGTTGTTTTTGAAGGTACAGACTAACTTGGCTCCCTCTCTGATACTCATTTCCTCAATTAGTAGCACGCTGAGCTCCAGGCCATACCTGCCAGTTATGCTTACCCAGAGGATGATAGTTTGGATTACTAGGCTGAAAACTCACCCATAAACAAAGATACCAGATGCTTGCTAATTTTTAAAACAGCTGGCGCATGAGAGACGTCCTGACTGTATCTGGCCAGTGGAGGTCACTGCGCTACCAGCACTGGAGGACAGAGCAGGTACTTGTGTTTCTCCGGCAGAAACATGAGTCACTTTTTTAAGGTGGCCTTGAAGTTTAGGTGGTGCCAGTCAGGACTGGGCCCTTTGCGCGGTTGGCTTAGGGACTCCTTCTGCGTGAGTGGCTTGTGATGATCTCTCTAGCCCATATTTAAAGGCCTCCCCAGGACTAAAGCAATGAGCTTTGTTAGTTGAATAGATTTCATCTATTTGTAATAAGGGAGACAATGTTACCTGGTGGGGTTGTGCCCCAGGCTGGGAGTCAGGAGATCTGGGTTCCTGTGTCCCTGGCTGACCTGCTGTGACGACAGGTGAGTCATTTCCGCTCTGTTTCCTCTCCCACCCAGGATTGCCTGGCACTTCATCTGCCTAGCCTTACACAAGAGAATCACTTGGACATAACTGCATCACTCAAGGATGTGAAACACCCCCACCCCAATGCAGTTATACTGACCTGCGCCCCTGTGCAGACAGCGCTGTTCTGCTGGGAGATATTCCTCCTGCCAACAGAGCTGCAGCCTCTGGTGGCAGTGTATTAACATGCCGACAGTAGGGTGATCACACTGTCCTACGGTAAATACAGGACACTGGCCTCAGGGCACAGGGTGGGGGGGGGCTGCTGTCCCATGTCAGGGCTCCTCAGCGATGGGGGCAGCTGCCCCTCAGTGAGGCACCTGGGATGGGGGCTCCACAGCCTCCTGATGAGGGGGAAGGGGGGATGGGGGCTCCACAACCTCCCAGCAGGGGGCACCAGGTAATGAGAATTCACTGGCAGTGGGGGCTGCTCCCGGGGGGTGCCAGGGAATGGGGCAGCTGCCCAGCGGAGGAGCTCCCTAGCAGCAGGAGCTGCCGCCTTGGGACACTGGGTGCCAGGGAACAGGATCCCCACAAAATATGGGACAATTTGCCCATTTTCTTAAAAAAGTCGGGATGCCTGTGAGACGGCTTAACTAAGGGGCTGTCCTGGGAAAAACGAGACAGATGGCCTCCCTAGCCAACGGGAGAGCTCTCCTCTGTCTGTGCCTTCGCTTAGGCACTACACTAGTGTAGCTACATTGGTGCAGCATTTTAACTGTCAACTTGCTCTTCATGGGCGTACAGCGCCTGGCACAATGGGGGGGTGGTCCCTGTTTTCCATTTAGGGCCCCTAGCTGCTGTTGTAATATTGAGTAAAATAACAGCTAGAGCTTTCCCGCAGATCTCTAAATGCTCCCACAGAGGTCTGTACCCTTTTTGCTGTCGCACCTTTGGAAACTGAGGCCCAGAGAGGGGAAGCACCTTGCCAAGCTCATTCAGTGGGCTAACAGCAGAGCTGGGACCAGAATCTCGGTCTCCCCAGCCCCCAGTCTCATGCTCTAGCCTTTCAGAGGCAAGTGCAGGCATCGCTAGGAAACTGTTGCTGTTCTCCCAGCACCACCACCTGCCTCAGGCCCTGAGCCTGTAGCAAGGACCCTGCACAGACCTTGGCCAATCAAGGCCTCAGTGAGCTGGTCAGTGCAGGGACCTTGCATCTGTACAGCATGCAGCAGAGGGGTCCTTCTGCCTCTGACCAAGGCCTCTGCATATTACAGCGATATAAGTAATGACCCTTTCTGACCCCGCTGGGTCACTCACACGGGAGACTTGTCGCGCCATTAAAAAGGGGTCCCAGCTGGACAGTTGTCGGCACATTCTGCAGTCACCGTCACTTCGTGGGGAAGCACAGAAGCACTTCGATTTCATCAGGCACCCCCTTCCAGCAGGGGCGATGCACAAGGGCTCACGCGCACCCCCCAGCCCTGCGCTCACCATTCGCGCTGTGCCATTTTCAGAGGAAGAGGCAGGGGCGGAACAGGGTGGAGCAAGCAGGGAGGGGCTTTGTGTAGAAGGCGGCTGCGGGAAGTGCAGGTAGCTGGCGCCTCCCCCTGGAGTCCCGGTCATCAGGCCAGCCGATGGGGTGGTGGGGGCAAAGGGGACAGCTGCTTTAGTTCCCAGTGTTTCAGCCACCACTGCTGCTACTTTGCTTGCAGCAGTGGCTGGAGCGCCAGGCCCCTCTGAAGTGCCACGGCAATGCTGCTTCGCATGGGCTGGGGAGGGAGGGTGACAGCACCCCAGCCCAGGCAGCAGTGCAGCCTGACTGCCTTAGGCCCCACCCCTGCCCTTAGCCCCGCCCCTTCCAGGGCACAAAGCCAGGCCTAGCTCCTGCCGCACCCCAGAGCTCACACCGCCAGTTAGCGCTGCTGCTAGCCACCTCTGCTTCCCATCACCCGCTCTCTAACTCACAGCAGAAGCTGCTCAGCTCGAGGCCGTTACAGACAAAGCCGTCGCACCCACAAGGAGTGCGCATGAAGAAGGCAAAAACTCTTCGGAAAATGGGGTTTTCCACCACATGTGGTGCTGTCACTCAAACAGCCCACGTCTCTCGCCAGCTGCATGCCCTGCTGAAAACAAGAGAGCTGGACGAATCAGGCCCCTCTCCCCCCCAACCCCGGTTCTCTTCGGCTAGTAAGCTACCCAGGGCTTCCCCTCTTGGCGCTGTGCATAGCATGAAGGCAGCGTTTCCCGTAAGCTGAACGTTTGGACAGCCACCCGGGAGAGATTCAGGGGCTGCCCAGCTGATGAGCAGGGCGCCCACTACTGGCAGCGTATGCTTCTATGGGTGGTGCACGTCTGCATGTGCCTCAGTGCACATAACATTTATTCTACCCCAGATGGAAAAAAATTAGAGGGAAACCTGCCTGGGGGCCCAGGAGCTTGATACTCCATTGACGTCACGGACTATTTTTAAGAGGGCGGTATGTGACCGAAGGAAGGCTGGGAGCCACTGCGCTAGACCAATAAAAAATAATAGCTGGAGAGGAAATGTGAGCCAAAGAGCCTGCATTCTGCTGTGCTCAGCAGGCGGCATAGCAAAGCAGGCAGCTAGCACATAACATGTAGCATGTTCCAGCTTGGCCAGTTTGATGTCTGGCAGGGGTCAGCTGCAGTTGACTTCTCTCTCTCTCTCCACCTCAGGCTGGCTCTCTTTCATGGAAGGTTTGCAGCGTGCTGGTTGTACAAGGTGTGGTGATGTGCAAAGGCGGCCTGGCTGGCTGTCTAGTTCTCAGCAGAGCCCTGGAACTGCAGGGCATCCCCAGTTTGGCAGCTGATTTTTGCATTGTGACCAAGAGCAGGTAGCTTCAGTTCCCTGGGCAGGGATTCCTCCATCTGGTACATACACGTATGCTCAAGACCCAGTCTGGTAGGCACTGTACTGTTGTCCAGCCTGCAGCACCTGTCACCTCTGAGAAGGGCCATAAAGGGCAGAATGCTTGGTGTAGATAGTCTGTTTTCCAAGGCAGCCCCTGTTGTCCAGCCCTATCTTCTGGGGCTTGGAGGTACCCACAGTATGGGGCTGTGTCCTTGACCATCGTGGCTGATGGCCATTCATGGACTGATCCCCCAGGAACTTGGCTAACTTTTTTTGTGTGTACCAGAGTGGCTAGTTAGTCTGTATCTTTTATTTATAATGAAGATACACATCTCCTGGAGCTGGAAGGGACCTTGGGAAGTCATCTAGTCCAGCCCCCTGCCCTCTTGGCAGGACCAAGCACACCATCCCTGACATCTATTTGCCCCAGTCCCTAAATAGCCTCCTCAAGGATTGAACTCACAACCCTGGGTTTGAGCAAGCCAATGCTCAAACCACTGAGCTATCCCTCCCCAGAAACAAAACACCAGAAAAACAAAAACAAAAACAAAAACAAAAACAGCCAGGAGTCCTGTGGCACCTTAAAGACCAACAAATTTACTTGGACATGAGCTTTTATAGGCAAGAACCCACTTCATCAGATACATGGAGGGGAAGTCACAGAGGCTGCCACATGTGCACCAGCACATGAAAACAAGGGAGCGACCTTACCAAGTGGAGGACCAATGCTAACAAAGCCAGGTCAGTCAGGGTGGTTGTGGCCCACTCCCAACAGTTGATGAGAAGCGAATACTCAGAGAGGGAAAGTTGCTTTTTATTCGGCTTTGAGGACTCTCTCCTCAGACCTCACCCTACCAGCACTCCTAGCTGTCCTCAAGATACCACTGCCTTCCAGAGGAAATGACAGTGCATTGCTGATCTTCCTGAAAACACCATCCAGCCTGCCTGTACCAGGGCAAACACACCATTCACAATCAGACAACTCTAAAAATACACAGAAGGCAAATCAGTAAGGCTTTAACATCCCACTCTCCCTCTCTCCCCCTGAAGAGAGCTCTTAAAAAAAAAAAGTCCCCCTCCCCATCCCAGCTGAGTCTTTTAGATGGTATTAAAGATGGTCAGCAATATCTTTTGGGGGAAAAGAGAAGCTGGTTGAGATAGGCTGGGGCTAGCACTGTGTTCCTGTTATTCACATCCAATCGTGGTCAGTCATCCATCCATCCCCCCCTTCACTCACTCACTCATACACACACTGCAACTATGAGCCACTCTGAGACCTGGCAAACTTGTACCAGCTTTCAGAGCATTGCATTTAGCTGCCCTTACAGGCTAATAGCACTGGTGCAAAATATGTCGTCTTGGCCAAGTAAGCCAACCTCTTCGTAGAAGGAAAAAGGGGAGAGATAAGGGCCACGTCTACACTAGCCCAAAACTTCGAAAGGGCCATGCAAACAGCCATTTTGAAGTTTACTAATGAAGCGCTGAAATACATATTCAGCACCGCATTAGAATGGCAGCAGCTGCAGCACTTCAAAATTGTCTAAGATTTTGAAGTTGGTGGGGTCCTTTCGAAAAGGACCCGTCTGGACGAGCTGCACGGTGGTGAACCTCAGCAATTTTGAAGTGGCGCGGCTGCCGGCATTGTAATGAGGTGCTGAATATGTATTTCAGAGCTTCATTAGTACACTTCAAAATGGCCATTTGCACGGCCATTTCAAAGTTTTGGGCTAGTGTAGACATGGCCAAGGAAAGGAAACAAAGATGCATATTGCAGGTAGTGTTTGGGATTTAATGGAAACTGGTGTCACCTAGGTCCCTTCTTGGCCTGGTCTGCACATCTTTCAGGATGAACGTAAAGGTACAGGGCCTGGGAAATAATCAGGTGACAGCTGCGATGGCGAAACTCATTCCTTTCCATCAGTGTTCACATCTCCTGCCATAGAAAAACTTTCCATAGCCACCCCCCAACCCAGGTCTTTTGAGAAACGACTGACGGATGGACTGGCTCATCACGTTACTTTCTTCACCCATTGCACTTCATTTCTGCCCTAATTTGGTTGATTGATTTCCAATCCCACACTGCTCACATTTACCAGAGGCCTGACCTTAACACACCCCTCCAATTGCATCAGGACTTGGAATTTCAATTAATTCGGTCCATCTCCATTTCTATCTTTTCCCATCAACACTTGCTACAGGACACTGCAACACTTGTATGACCTCTCACTCACTCTAATTCAGCCAACAATTAAGGTAGATTTGTAGGCCCCATTATCACAACACATTCACTGAAGATAGAACAAGATGTAATGAGCTTAATCTGCAGCAAAGGAGATTTAGGTTGGAGATTAGGAAACAGTTCAGGTAGTTAAGCTCTAAAACAGGATTTAAAGGGAGATTATGGAATTCCCACACTGGAGGTTAAGAGCAGCGAGACGAGGTTGGACAAACCTTTCAGGAATGACCTAGGTGTACCTGCTCTTGCTGCAGTGCAGGGGAGAGGATTTGACTTCTTGAGGTCCAGTGGTAACTCTGCAGAGGGGTAGAAGCAGCAGCATCCTTAGGATTTCTAGGCCCTATGCAGTATTATTAAATTGGTACCCCATGGCCTGATGGCAGCTGGACCAGAGACGATTTTTCAGAGATGTGATTTTCTAGCCTTTGGCAATGTACTAATGTAATATTTTTAAAGCAAATTGTAAACTAAGGTCAATTGTAAAACTACCACAGTCAATTCAGAACCTGACAGTGTATACCTGAGGTTGGTAAATGCGTGTTATATGGCTTCATTACCCCTTGCATGGCTCCTTCACAACTTGTGTTCTGCAAACACCTCTTTCGGGCTGTTTCACTTTTAACTAGCTCCTCTCTGGGGGAAGTGAAGCCCCAGAACAGGGGTAGGAAGAGGCATGGAGCAGACATTAAGTCTCAGTGGTGCCCCAGATTTTCAGGTGCCCTATGCAACCGCATAGTCTGCATATGGGTAAGGATGGCCCTGGGTAGAAGATAAAGAGGGACAGGAAAGAGCCCAGGGCCAGAACCCAAGAATACTGTGGTAGTTCGGAATAAAGTCTCTGGGCTGGAACCTGGAGCAACGCCAGCCCCAAGGAAAGTGGACTAGACTTGGAGGTGGAGAAGACTGCCCAAGACTGCAGCTAGTCAATTTGTGTAGTGGGTGACTGATATGCTGGAAGGGGAGGACTACAGACCTGGGTGGGGCACTTTCATGACAAGGAAGCACTCAGTCTGGAGAGCGTCTACAGAGTGAGCAACAGGAGGCACAACCAGATGGGTAGAGAGCAGATCCCCGAACCCAAATGCACCAAGGAGCCCACCTGGTGAGAACCTCATCCCAAGGACAGTGTTAAGCACTCTGTGGGACACCTCTAAGGTCAGGCCTATGCCACAAGCACTACAGTAGCACAGCTGCAGCGCAGTCTCTGGAGACACTACACTGCTGGAAGAAGTTGTGCTGTCATTATTGCATCTCTCCTAGACTGTGTGGCTCGGTCAGCAGAAGAATTCTCCTAGCTGCATCAAGACTGAGGTTAGGCCACCTTAACCAGGGCGTGAAATTCTTCACTGCCCAGCGAAACACTTCAGGTTTCTCTCACTTTTCAACCATAGACCAGACCTAAAGAGCAGCAGCAAAGGGAAAGTTAGCTAGAGCCATGGCAGACAGCTCGCTCCAAGACAGCACACCTCAACAATTCCCCTTTTAATAAAGCACAGCTCAGAACTCAACACTTCTACAGCACTTCCCTGAACTTGGTATGTATCACTGCTGATGTCCCCAGCTGTGTGTATCTGCAATCACAGAATCCTAGGGCGGGAAGGGACCTCAGGAGGTTATCACGTCCAGCCCCCAGCCCAAAGCAGGGCCAGACCCAACTAAATCATCCCAGCCAGGACTTTTATCAAGCTGGGACAAACTCTAGGGATGGAGATTCTACCACCTGTATAGGTAACCCACTCCAGTGCTTCATCTCCCTCCTAGGCTGTTTCTACACAGGCCACTACCTTCGGTCTTCCAGACTCCAAATCATGTGACGTTATGCTAATGAGGCATGGGGAATTTGTATCCGCTCCTCCTCAGCATCTCCCCCCATGTATTAGCATGTCACTTCCAAAGGAAGTGGCCTGTGTAGAAATGGCCCTAGGGAAATAGTTTTTCCTAATATCCACCCCAGACCTCCCCTGCTGCAACTTGAGACCCATTGCTCCTTTTTCTGACTTCCCTCATGACTGTAAACAACCTCTCTCCATCCTCTTTAGAACCCCACTTGAGAAGTTGAAGGCTGCTATCAAATCATCTCTCAACTCTTTTCTTCTGCAAACCTCAGCCTTTCCTCATAAGTCACATGCTCCAGCCCCCTAATCTTTTTGGTTGTCCTCCACTGAACCCTCTCCAATGCATCCAAATCCCTTCTGCACTGGGGGGGAGGGGCCAGCCAGAACTGGACGCAATACTCCAGATGTGGCCTCACCTCACCAGTGCCGAACATCTACCCTGTCGACTGCTGCATGCAGGAGACAGTGGTGTGAATGTTATGAACGATGCAAAGTTCAAAATCTCTCCAAGCCACCCTTCAGCAAGAATGAAAAACCCACATCCTTCTAAGTTTCGTAGCACATGGTGTATTGTAACGTCCCATCACAGCAATATCATCTCGCGTAGGACAGGCTGTTAAGAGACGGATTTTGTTCGTCATAGTCGATTTGACAGCCAACGATGGCAAAAGTATTACAAGGTTAAAATGACAATATTCACAACACGGCACACGCGGTTTCATGTGGCTGTTTGCTTTTGAGGTCAGATCCTCCCTGCTGGATCGACGAAGCAGCAATGGATCCCGCCGTGTAGCATCTAAGCTGTTAGCGCAGAGACTGAGCAGGAAAGAGGTCCAGCCATCAGCAGCTCTTGGTCCCTTTGCCCTGCACATCAGTCCAATGGTGGAGGGGTCAGCATAGGGCAAGAGACCCACACAAGGAGCCAGAATCAAGGCTGCTGACCCCCACTCCCACCGCAGACCCCTCTCAGAGCCTTTAGCAAGGTAACCAAATCCCTCGCGATGGAAACTGATCCAATTTTAATATCTTAAGCCAGTTACCTTCCGCTTTCTGAATACAAGAAGCCTTTATGGTTAAACCATTACAAAGCAGAGGTTGATAATTATAATATATAAATGTCATCACGCTCCCTCCCTCCCTCCCCCACCCCAAGCCCCCACCCTCTGAGCTTCTGGCACACTGAGTAACTACTCCCAGAATAAAACATTTAAATACAACTTCATAAATATTAAATCTTGAAAAAAGCTGAACTGGCTCCTTTCCGCCTGGTAAAAACAAAAGAATTTGAGTCAGGAGGGAAGAGAAGAAAGTGTCTAATATAGACATCGCCATCAGGACACCTGCTGAGTGGGAAAAGGGAGAAATTTTACTACAGCCATTTCCAGTTGTCATTACACTGATCCACCCAGTGCAGGTCTCATTGCTGTTTGATTTAGATGAAGTGGTTCCAGAGCCCTTAGGAACTGGACATTACTGAACAGACACCTCCACTTCCTGGAGGACTAAGCTCCTTTGCGTTTGGACGCCAGCTGACTCCCTGTGAGTAAAGCTGTTCTACGTTTCAGAGGTCTGGCTTTTTTCTCTCTCTTTTTTTAAAACTACGAGCTTGAACTATATCCACTTGAAGTGAGATTGGACCACCCCAACGATGACATCCCTAATGCATCAACTAAAAAACCTCCCCCAAGCCACTACATTCTTCAGTTTCATTAGCAACTGCTAATAGGTACAAAGTCCTTGCGTGTGAGAGAGCAATTTTTATTTCTCTATTGTTTCTCTATTTAAAAAAAAAGAGGTGGAGGGGCAGGGGCCCTGTCTGCAGGGAAAAAAGACTAAGATTCATTTAATTAAAAAAACAAAAACAAAAAAAAAACAAACTTTAGTGAAAATAAAAATCCAAACATAAGCTCAGGTTTCTAGCTGCATATATGCAGCTGATAACTTGGTAAGGACTGCCACACTCTTACGTACAGCAAATGGCAAAGATAATACAGCAATGCATCTTTTCAGCTGGTTCTAAAAAACTGCAGCCTTGGAATCAGAACGAAACACACCACTTATTTTGAGGCAGCCCCCTGCAATCAGTTGTTCTGCACAGAGACCTGGCAGTCATTTATAGGGACTGGCACTGTGGGAATTGCTATTTGGATACAATCAGAGTGCAAAGGGAACCCTGATGCCAAGTGGCAAGACACAAGCATAGCTATCCAAAGGGAATTTAGCTATAAAAATACAGTTTTTACAAATGGTGTCCCCAGGAGGACACAATACTGGGGGGGTAGTTTAAAAAAAAAAAAAAAAAGCAGGATCGGTTTGGTCCATTTGTTTAAGAAACACTGAAGGCTTAAGAATGTCCCAGGCACAAAGATCTCCCCAAATCTCTGTTTTTTCTCATTCTGTGTGAGGATAAGAGAATAAAGGGGTATTTTAAAACAAGACTAGGCAATGTAAAAACCTCCCTGACATCTTAAAAGCATCAGACATTCAAGATCCTCCAAGTACCAAACTGCGAGAAAGCACCAAGTCTTGCGGCAGCTCTGTTCCGTGTCACCGTCTCAGGATGATGATGCACCATCAAAGGCATTAGAGACCGCTGCACACACAATTCACTTACAGAAAAAAACATTCATGATCAATAACCTTTCATGTGAAACCAAAACACATTCCTCTCCCCACTTCTGCTTCTCTCTGACGTGGGACAATTTTGGTAGAACAATGATAAAACTGTTTTTAAAAAGAATAGCTATAACTGTCACAGCCTCAAAGAAACGATATGACTCAACTCAAGAAACTTAAATTAATATAAAAACCAAACACTGCGTTGATCTGTTGCAAACTGTTCCAACAAGGCTTCCAACGTCCACATCCTCTGGTCTTCTCCAGAGCTGACCGTTGTTCTTGCAAGGTTTGTGGTGTCCTCAATCAAAGGTAACCAACTCCCCTTGCAAATCCAGCCCCTCTTCTCCAGAGGACTCTGGCCTGCATGGAGCAGCTCCTGCTCCTCCATGGAGATGAGCAGCCGTGCTCCTGCCTGTCTTCAAAGAGAGGACAGCAGCAGAAAACAAACTGGATGCAACCAGCCACAGTTGAGGGCTGTGTTTTAGAAGAGGAGGTTGCTCTGGGGTCAGCCATTGTTAATACTACGACACTGTGTCCCGCAGCCTTCCAGCTTCTATGGATTCTGTCCGGATAAGATTTCTAAGATGAGCCACAGGGGCTGAATGGTTGTCAAACTCTACGGCTGATGCAGAGTACAGAGAAATCTTCTGCTCCCATCACAATCGTCCCTGTGTTATTTCACTGTAAAGAGGGAAAAAAACCAAAACAGTAGTTAGAATATTCAGGGAGGCTTGCAAAGCAGGGTGAGCAAATCTCTTCCGTGGTGAAAGGGGCTGGGTTGCTAAGCGGTGGTGAAAAATAAGAGACTCAAGCCCACTAGCAAAGCGAAGCCTCACTGTCATTTCACAAGCTCGTCTCTGAACAGGCACTAGCATTTCTCAATGCCCAGTGGCCCTGGCTCTGGCCCGAGGTCCACGAGCACTGGTTCTATTCCCTGCTTTTCCATAGACCTGCTTTGGGCAGGTTCTCTCTGGGCCTGAATGTCCCCTCCCATCTCAAGTGCTCTCCAGCACAGAGACTGTCGTTCATTAGTGGTCTATGTAACATGCAGCGCAACCAGGCTCCAGGCCTTAACAAAGGAACAAAGTAATTAATTGAGTTAGTCTGTTACATTTAACAATTCTCATAACCTAAGCACAAAAATTCTGCATTTTCAACACTCTAGGTGAACACTTCAATTAAAAACCAAATTAAACCCTTTTTAAAACAGCCTGACAGAGCCCTCCTTGCACCTAAGGAAATGCAGGCACTTACAAAGCTTATTTCCGTCTCTGGCACTTCTTCAAAATGTTCTGTCAGTTTTGAGGAGCGTTCTGTTACAGAAGGCCCTGCAGAGCCACTGGGAAAACAGAAAAGGGATATCTAGAAAGCTATTTCTTCTAAAGAATCCTTCAAAATATTTAGTGCTTCCTTGGGTTCCCGACCATGCCCGCAGTCATATCCAAGTGATAAAGCATCTCTTAGCCTCAGGTGAGATGTCCCTGACTCTATCCCAGGGAACGTGTACTTGAAAAGACTGCACCGGCTGTTAGGAAAAACACAAAAACCCTCCACTCCAAAGTGACTATGCCAGTCTGGAATCCTGCTTTCCCTCCCTCCCTCCCCCACAAGAGCGCCATGATGTGTTACTGTCCCTCCAGAGCAGACTGCTCCTGGCACACATTCTACATGAGTCCTGCAGGAATTCTTATTCAAACAAGAACCGTCCCGCATCACAGACTCAACTGAGCAGAGTTTCAGGCAAGCAGGTGGGGCCCTCCACTGGGTGTTGACTCAGAGAAATGCGGAGTCTGGGCCAACTTACATCACATGTTTCTGTTCCACAAACATTCCATCCCTGGTGTTTACTCAGTTGGAGCAGTCACCTCCCCTCCCCTGGTTTTAATTGCTCTGTTTATTCGGTAAGTGTGTACCTGACGCACTAGATGAAGGTGCTTATGTTCAGATAAACCAATGGCTCCTCTTTACAAGGCTCCTTAGCACAGTGGCTTTCAACCTTCTTTCACCTGTGAACGCCTAAAAAAATTTCAAAGGAAGGTCCAGGCCCCTTTGCAAGTCTTAGTCTGCGGATCATGGACTGCAAACCACTGCCCTTGTACACTGCTGGCATGGAAATACATACTCCTATATGGAACAGATTCCTAGAGTCAATGGAGTGATCTAATGGGCTAGAACAGGGCACCAATGGTAAGTCTCTAATCCGTGTGTGCACATGTGCAAAGCAGCTGACAAGCACTGACCCCGAAAAAGGTCCGAGTGCATGGGGAGTGAGAGCTTCTTTGCTTTGACTGTAATTTTTTCACTCACTTCAACCCCAACTCTTGCCTTCGATGACAACCCCCTTCCCTGCCACCCTTGAAGGCTTCCAAACTGGGCCAGGCCTTCCCTCCCTTCAAGCAATACAGGAAAGGCAACGTGAGCATGACCTCCTGACATGGCTTCACGACATAAGCGTGGAGAACCCACACAGCAGATAGGCGAAGTTCATCCTGGTGAACAAGGATTTCACACAGTACTATGTGTAACACAGACCAGGCCATACTAATCACAATCATTCTAAAGGAAACAGCTGTGATTGCATAAGGAAAGCCACATGCTTCTGAAGTTGAAGGTGCTTTAGCTTGTGCAACTAATGCACCCAGGGCTTAGAATCATAGAACACTAGGACTGGAAGGGACCTCGAGAGGCCATCGAGTCCAGCCCCCTGCACCAATGGCAGGACCAAGTACTATCTAAACCATCCCTGACAGACATCTAACCAACCTGTTCTTAAATATCTCCAGCGATGGAGATTCCACAAACTCCCTAGGCAATTTATTCCACTGTTCGACCGCCCTGACAGTTAGGAACTTTTTCGTAATATCCAACCTAGACCTCCCTTGTTGCAGTTTAAGTCCATTGCCTCTTGTTCTACCCTCAGAGGCCAAGAAGAACAAGTTTTCTCCTTCCTCCTTATGACTCCCTTTTAAATACCTGAAAACCGCTATCATGTCTCCCCTCAATCTTCTCTTTTCCAAACTAAACAAGCCCAGTTCTTTCAACCTTTTTTCATAGGTCACATTCTCTAGACCTTTAATCATTCTCGTCACTCTTCTCTGGACCCTCTCTAGTTTCTCCACATCTTTTTGAACTACGGTGCCCAGAACTGGACACAATACTCCAGCTGAGGCCTAACCAGTGCAGAGTAGAGCGGAAGAGTGACTTCTCATGTCTTGTTCACAACACACCTGTTAATGCATCCCAGAATCATGTTTGCTTTTTTTTGCAACAGCATCACACTGTTGACTCATATTTAACTTGTGGTCCACTATAAGCCCTAGATCCCTTTCTTGTTTATTTCCAGCAGGCTACGCCTTGTCACCTGCTGCTGTGTGCATCAACTGCAGGGTATGCCCAACAGAGCTGCGAAATTGCAAGATGGAGAATGCTTGATGGATGTAAAGTGGTCACGAAAAACTAAGACCTCAGCCAACAATCTGCTCATACACATTCGGCAGACTTGAGACACTGGAAACCTTGTCTCTGGACACAGAGGGCACCGTGCATCTCTCCTGCCTAGACGAAGACTAACTTAGTTGAGTGATTACTCAAGGTTGAACTAGCTACCTCCTCTCCTGAGCTTTTTGAGTTGTGAACTTCCAACACCACTGACCTATAGTTGCATGACTGCGGTGTCTCCTTTTTTACCCTCATTTATCAGTTTGGGGGGCATCCATGCCCATGAGGGGTTTTTATTGCTTCTCACTTCCATGTGGGCCCCAAATGATTCTTCTGAGGGGCAGTGACCCCCAGCCCATAAGAGGTCCCCCCACTCTGCTTTATATGTTAAGTACAAAGCAAAGGAGTGCCTTCTGCTCTAGGTCTTCACCCTCACCTATTGGAGAGAAAGCTGAGAATTGTTCTAACTGTACAGCTTTCAGACACGTGAACGTGAACTCCCACTGACCTACACAGAGATCACAAAAGTGAAACTCTGCATTGAGTGGTAAATACAAAGCCACAGGCTTGCTGAATCTACACAGAAGGAAAAAATTCTGCTTTACATCCATGTAAACAACAGTTATGAAACTACCTCAGTTCCAGTCTCTTAATACAGTGCCCTGGGATTTGAACACAAGACCAACAACCCTTGCTCTAGCAATCTGTCCTAACTTGCATCTGTGGGAGGTTAGAGAAAGGTAACTGCATCCCATGATTGCTTGACAGGGTCAGGAACGAATCCATGGGTAGTGTTACACCTTTGGCCAAACATATTAATGGGTAGGTGAAGGATGGCAGCAGAATAAATGTTCATGGAAATCCAGATTTGGTGGCCCAGTGGAGGCTGGGAACACTGTCATGCAAGGAGGACACCACCATGATTTTCTAAGGGATCCAGGGAATATCACGCCTTGAATATACTAATCATCCACCTTCTGGCTTACAACAACCTGGGTTCACTTCTGTTTAGGTGCAAGCACCCACCATGTAACATGGTATGTTGTCACATATGACGAATTACCTATATGCCAACCACTTAGAACCCTTTGAACAATAAAAGGGCATATAACAGGTGGATAAGAGGGCCTATTAAAACAGGCTACTAAGCATTGCATCTACAGAGAGTAGAAATCAGAATTCTGTTTAGAACTGAACAGGTTTCAGGCAAAGCATGATCCTCACCCTCACCTATTTGAGCAGATGGCAGGAGCTGTTCTAGCCAAATCCTTTGGTGAGGTTTCAGATTTGTGAACTTGCACTCCCACTGACCTAAGCAGAAATTAAAGGAAAGAGACCCTCAGTGGTGAGTCAAGAAAAAAAAGCCTGAGATATGCTGCCTTCACTGAAAAGGAGATCTATTTTAGCATTCCTACAAAGAAGTGAGGGGAGAGGGGCAAATTATAAATTTATAATCCAATTCTGGTTCAGGACAGAAGAAAAGCCAGATGGTGAGTTGGGTTTGTGACATTCTGCAGTCAATGCTATCCTCATGAGTCAAAGTTTCTGGATCATTTGTGTAAAGAAATCACCATCAGAGCAGTTGTGTGCTTCCATGACCAAGACTGCCTCTGCCCTTACAGCCCTTCCTGATGTCTACAATTTTACCCCCTTTGAAATAACCAAAAGATTCAAGGGAGCCTTTTTGTTGCTTCCTTAAAACAGGCTATGCACATTCAGCAAGCAGCAGATGCATTTTTAAAACTCATTTTCTTTTGGCCTCACTTTCAGAGATGTTAAGCACCTATAATTCCCATGGCCAAAGCTCAATACCTCTGGCAAAAAACAAATTCTCACCAAAACATCTACTGTAAATGACTTCAAATGAGCAGGCAAAAAACCAAAGCTGTTACATATGCAGTTCCAGCAAGCAGCTGGAAGGCCAATATGACTCACAACTTTACAAAGCAGGGGATGCAACACGGTCTCACCTTCAAACACAACATTGCATGTTAATGGTGTTATGATGGTCCTTTGAATATGTTCGCTGCTGATTGCACTAAATCTGTCCGGCACGTGACAACTACTCAAAGATCTGGTTAGTTTGGCAAACATGCCGAAACCACAAACCTCCCATGAAAGCATCAGGGATTTGCCCCGTGATGGAGGCACACAGCCTGCAGTGTTCTCCCACGCAATGTTGTGTTTCATGGAGTTACCTGTTTGCTGGAGAGTTAAGGCCTCCACTGCCCAATGAGGAAGTGGACAAAGTTGTTGCTATGGAATCACTGTTAGCTTCATCTACTGGAGGAGTTCTGGGAAGGAGATCAGGGCGACCAAGGTGGGACCCTAAAGAGAAGAGCAAAGTAGATACACTGATCATTAGTACAATGAATAGCATCCCCAGCATGAGCACCATGTACTAAGATCTTCTGTAGGCAATGTGGCCTCATGGTACAGAAAGTCATCCTGCAAGAAACTACCCAACAGAAAGGTCCAGTTTAGCACATCGCGTACCTATTCTCAGTGAATCTATCTCTTTGTGGTACAGCTTCACCAACACACTGGTAGGGCATGATCCACAGGGAAGCCCAGGATACCACTTAATCCGACCACACAGGAATTACCCCACCGGACTGAACCATAGATCCAATCTGTCCAGTATCCTGTCTTATAAAGACCAGTACCACATACTTCAGAGGCTGGCACAGAGCCACTGCTGACATGGGATAATACACCCCTGACCACATTATTTCTCCTTCTGTCCACTAAGAGTTAAAGATAATCTTAACCCTTGAAGCCTGAGATTTAAAATCTCTTTGAGAATTTATAACAAGAATATCCAGTTGTAACTCAGAGATGTCCAGTCCCTTTTTGTTCCCTGCTAAAACAGTTCTTGTTTTCAATCACCTCCTGTAGCAGTGACTGCCATGAGCTAAGTATAAATTCTCTGGAAAAAGCCTCTTTAGTGTCCCATCACTAATGTAAATTCTATGCTGGCAGTTCCCCAATGGGCTGAGACACATTGTAGGAAAGCCTGATGTCTTCAGCTGGTCTAGATAAGTTATCTCAGAACGCCACATCTCTTGAGCTACACAATATACTAATGGCTCCATCGGAGCCCTGGTAACAGCAATTAGATCCGAGATTCCAGAACAATGGTATCTAGCAAGCTTGCAGACTCAGGCAGCATGTACTGAATGCCCTCAACAGACTAACCAGTGGAGATCTTTGATCAGAAAAATCTGGGCTGAACAAAGCTTCTTTCACAGTTCTTTTTCACAAGGAGAGCCATTCCTGCCATGTGGCTTTTCTAGCATAGGCACCAACCTTGCTCCACATCAGCTTCGGTCGTTACTTGCACTTTTGTCTCACATGATGCATGTGACTGGGAAGGGGCTCCACCCTGGCCTGCCCTCCGAGGAATGGTGGTGCCAGACCGGCTCTTTTTAGAAGGGGAAAGTTTTACTGAAAGACAAAAGCATAGAAATATCTTACGTGTTATCATCTTTTCCCAGAAACAAAACAGGTATACGAAATCATGAACGGTGCAGAGAGGGCGGATAAAGAAAAGTTATTTACTTGTTCCCATAATACAAGAACTAGAGGACACCAAATGAAATTAATGGGTAGCAGGTTTAAAACTAATAAAAGAAAGTTCTTTTTCACACAGTGCACAGTCAATCCGTGGAACTCCTTGCCACAGGAGGCTATGAAGGCTAGGACTATAAGAGAGTTCAAAGAAGAGCTAGATAAATTAATGGAGATTAGGTCCATAAAAGACTATTAGCCAGGGGGTACAAATGATGTCCCTAGCCTCTGTCTGTCAGAGGATGGAGATGGATGGCAGGAGACAAGTTGCTTGATCACTGTCTTTGGTCTGCCACCTGGCACTGGCCACTGTCAGCAGATGGGATGCTGAGCTAGATAGACCTTTGGTCTGACCCAATAATGGCCATTCTTATGCAACATCACACATAGCAACATCCATGTCCTTCCTCCATCATTAAATGATAAAGCATAGGTCTGACAAAAGCCCATGGATGAAGGAAACTCTCTTAGGAGTTGCCAGTCACAGTCAGTGGGGCAGGAACACCCTGACAGAGCACAAGTTTCCTACTGATGAGGCACACTTCCAGTTGTACCCTCTTCTGGCTACTGCAGCCTCCTGAGAACCCACCTGTGAAGAGATACTCACATGGTATTTTCTTGAAGGCAGTGTTGCACATGAAGCGTTGGAACCTTTCTGCATAGAAGCTGGGCCTATGCACAGATACAGTATCCTAAAAACACCCAAAGGAGAAGAGTTACACATGTAACTAGGGCTAAGCAGCGTTCCAAGACAGAATGAGTTCATTTTAGAGCAGGTTAACATTTGGAACAAGCATGATCACACGATATTAAAGGCACCTTTATAAATGATGTATGAAGACTTCATAAGTGACTAATAGCTCCTGAAAGCAGAGCGAGTACGTGTTACAAACAGAGAAATAGACGGTTATAAGCAAATGACTGACATGGACGAGCAACTGATTTTATGCATTTATTAACATGTATCATGTTGATCTAAATTTGTTAATTTGTTAACTGTCTGTTTGATGGGACACATGGTTTGAAAATACTGCTGTTAAGAGATTTAAAACTCCAAGAGTAATCGGGTGACTGTATCTCCCTATCCCAAATATGGGACAGGGAGATTCCGGGGGCGAAAGATATGAGAGAGAGAGAGGAGGAACAGCTCCTCCTGGTTCCACCAAGGCCTGGGAAGCCAGGAACTGAGTGGCACTTGCACGGGTGGGCTCCTGGCTCCCCAAGGTGGGATCCTGCTGCCTGGTTCCCAGATCCCTATGCCTCATGGGGCTGGGAAGGAGGTGGCAGCCACTGGTGCTCCTCCTAGCTCTCTCTAGGTATGGGGCTCTGGGAACCAGGTGTCAGCTGCGCGGGTGGGCTCCTGGCTCACAATGCTTTGGGCAGCTAGGAGCCAGGAGGCAGCCATACTGGTCCAGCTCCTCCTGGGGCAACCAGGCACAGCTGCGCAGGTCTAGCTCCCGGCCCCTGAGAACGGCAGGAAGCCAGGAGCCAGGCACAGCTGCATGGGTCTGGCTCCCTCGAGTCACTGGGAGCCAGGTGCAGCCCTGCAGGTTTGGGTCTAGCTCCCAGCTCTCTCGCACCCTAGGGAGCCAGGAACTGGGCAGCAGCTGTGCCCATGTGTGGCAGGAACTAGGAGGCATCTACTCCCCCTGCAAATACAGGTCAATTAGCCCCATTTTGAAACTAAATCAGGACGCCTTCTTGGTGCCCACAATATGAAACAGGACAGATGGCTATCCTAAAAAGTAACTTTCTCGTTACATACCCCATCGTGTACTAATGCTTTCCATGAGTGCTCCAACTTCTTAACAAATCTGAAATGAGATTTGAAAGCAGTTACCAGACAATAGTAGTCATCACTTAGTCTTTGCAATCACCATTAGTAAGTTACAGTCATTGCTAAAGTTTGGCTGCTTAACATTGACAAATATAACACAAATATACCTTTTTGCAAAGCCTACTTTCCAGAGCTAGCTAAAAGACTCCTTAAACATTCGGTAGCAGTTTTATTCTTTTGGGAAGAGATCTGAAGTGGTACAGGTGGCAATGAGATAATGGCCACTGACTATTAAGGGAAGCTTTCTTCATTTATCCTTAGACTTTTTTTTTTTTTTTTTTTTTTTTTTTTTTTTAAAGTTAGCTAGAATTCCCAGCTACATGCATATGTGCTGGAATGAAGGGTAGCGATGGTACCACAGCACCTCCAGCCTGGAAGTGGTTTCCATCATATACGCAACACACAACCTCCACTGCACAAACTGTTCCACTACCCTCGCCTATGTACCATACTGACACTAATGTTACAATCATGTGAGCAAAGTCACACAGCTACTTTTCATTCCAAAGGGAAGGGGAAATTTTAAGCTACCACTTATTTTTCTCTGCCACTTCCTGTACACTCCCTTCAGCATAATCACCACGTCCAAGAAAAACCTGCCCTGTAAGAGCAGGCCTGTACTCTGACACTGAATAAAGGAGGTAACAAAAGGTCCAGAGTAGCATGTGAGGATTTCAGCTTAGGAAAAATGTCAAAGAAATGGGGCAACAAAATTAAACTCTGTTTGTAATATTCAGCAAACAAGCCATAGAGTCTCAGACACAGACGACCAAAGCAGGGTCAATTTTATTACTGGAGGTTTAAATCATCCATCGTTGACAACAGATCGATGTCATTTAAAGACTCTTACCTGTAGGACTGTAGCACATCAATGATGCCGATATATAAAAGCAGTCTCTCCCCCTTTGAATTCCGGGCTGGAATGCCTCCCATTCTAGAAAACAAAACGGAAAACATGAGGTTTGCTTACCCTGACCAAAATATTTCCACAAGACCCAACTCAGCCTTGTATGTGTTAAAATGGATTAACAAGTGGCAACATGCAGAGAACAACTGCTGAGCTAACAAACATTAGTGAAGACAAAGCAGAGCTAAAAGCTATGTCAGTAAATTACCAAACATACCGAGAGTTTATCCCTGTTTTCTATACATTTGTCTGTTTACCTAAATATTGTTTATTTTCTTTACTGTGGGCTGGTTAATTGATAAAGGTCTACTTTAGAGAAGAACCCAAGAAAACCTGGAGTATCTTGTACTGGTCACCCTTGGAGACAGGCATTCAGGTCTGAGTCACTACAGCAATTCCTATAATATGTGGAGGAGATACTTAATCTTTAGCTGTTCTGAGCGTTTTACTGTTCTGAGTGCTTTACAGCTTGTAGGTCTTGTATGGACACGTTAATCCTCACAAATCCCTGTAAGGCTGGTAAGCATCCTGCTTTCACAGGTCAAGGAAGCAGAGGCACAGAGGACTTAAATGACTTGCTCAAGATAAGGAACTGAAACCTGAACTCAGGAGTCCTGAATTCCTAGCCTCAGGCTCAACTCCCTACTGCATATTCCCATCACAATGCTTTGACTCTGCCATCCATGCTTGGGACCTAAAACACACTTCAGTTGAATTTTACCCCATCTGCTCTAACTACCAATTGGCCAATATCATTTGAATAATCAATACAGGCATACTGGTCATCAGTTTCTATGGTGCCACCTCGCCGGGCCTCTCCTTGGATTGACTCCATAGCCGTGGAGTAAAGAGCTTTTTGGGCAGCCGGCCTCCGCGTGTCCGACTGAGACGTCCCATCCATTATTGCACGCTCTCGCTGCGCCTGATCGATGTTATGCACTGCCACAAGCAAACTATAATCCATGATTTTAAAACTCTGCAGAACCTGAAGAGAAACAAATTCAACACAGCACCATTTATGTTTTGCAAGCTACATGAATTGTTAAACTATTCCCGTTTTATGCATGGTACTATTTTTGTTTATTGTTTCAAAAACACCAAGGGGATGGTCTCTACATAAACCGTCATGATTTTCACCCATAGTTCTCAATAAGTAACTTTACAAACGACAGTAAACCTCTGCATCTTTCTTTCACAGACTGGGAAACCGAGAAAATGGATTTGTACAGGGCTGGAAACCAGATCAGTTGCAGGTACAGATCTCAGGCCCTCTGACTCACAGTCTAGTGTCTTATTCACAGAGCTGCCCTAAAATTAGAGCTCCTGCTACTATAAAAATAGTAAGACATTACTAGTTGGGAGCAGGTAAGCCAAAAGACTCACTGGACCCCTGAGGAAGGGAGCTGGGGCCCAGGTCCACGCTGCTGGAAGGGGCAGGGCCTCAGACAGCAGGGGCAAGGCCAGGGAAACCAGCCCTCAGTGCCAGCAGGAGTGCACTCCGATTCCTCACTGCCATCTGTAGCGTGCCACACAGAGACACAGAACTCAATTCTAGCACCTTTCACTTTAAAACGTCACCATGGAACTATGTGGACTACAGACACACAAGGGGAAAAAACAAGCTAAATGGCAGGCCCAAGAAGCTGTATAGTGACTCTGGGTATGCACATTTCAAGGGGTGAAACTAACCTAACCCCACAGCGAAGGCAGGGAATCAGTCTCAATTCAGCCTGCCTCACCCTTCACTTACCAAACAATCTCTCTGTAGTGTTTTGCACAAGGCATTGTACATGTCAGAGTCTAAGAACAGGCCATCAGGGATATCCTGCATAAAATCCAAGTCTTTGTATGTCGGGAAGACCTTCTCCCGCTCCTTCTGGGAGGCTCGCCGCTTATAGGTAGAGCCTTTCAAGTCATACTTCAGGTGCATTTTCACAGAGCGGGGCAGCAGGTTGTTCATCACGACGATGCGGATGTTCTTCCCTCCAGCCTGCACACAGTACAGGCCATAGAACTTCGGCAGCAGTGTCCGAGGATTCTGATTCAAGTTCTAAATGCCCAAAGACAGAGGACATAACGTCAGAGTCCGCTCAACTCCCTGAAGTCTGAGCAGCTAGCTAGCTGTTCTTTATCAGTCAACCTGAACCACAAACCTCTATCTGGGGTCCACAGACATTATGAAGAAAGAAACAAATCAGGGGTGAGTGAAACTGGGGCACAGATGGAAAATTCTAGGATGTGTTTTCTTTGTAAAACTGAATGTGTCAGATGCAGTGCACAGGAAGGAATTTGCACTTTCATCACAAAATTATCTGCCAGGCTCATCTGTAGCTGCCTACAGGGCAAAGGAGGATTTTTTGTGCTTAGCTCTCTAAGCTTGCCACTCCCTCTCCAAGCTGAGCTCTCATCAGATCTCATGCTAAGCAGGACAGAGGTGGGTGCATATTGGAATGAGAGACCCCTAAAATCCTGGTGATTACAGATATGAGCATTGGTCCAGTATCTCAGCCCACGATTACAAGCAAAGTGGTGGTAGTGCCAGGGGCTGGTAGGAAGAGGTCTTAACCATTGCACCTGAGGAGGGCTTTAAACTAAGTTCATTGGGGGAAGGTGACACAAGCCCTGAGGTAAGTGAGGAAGGATGAGGGAACAATCAAGTGGGTTTGCTGGGTGAAGAGGAGAAAGTGAGCCAATCGGCCACTTCTCTAAGATGCCTGTACACTAATGCCAGAAGCCTAGGGAACAAACAGGAAGAATTAGAGACCCTGGCACAGTCAAAGAAGTATGAGGTGGTTGGAATAACGGAAACTTGGTGGGACGATTCGTATAACTAGAGCACGGTCATGGAAGGTTATAAACTGTTTAGGAAGGACAGACGGGGAGAAAAGGAGGAGGAGTTGCGCTCTATGTGAGGGAGCAGCATACTTGCTCAGAGCTCCAGTATGAAGAAGGAGAAAATCCAGTGGAGTGTCTTTGGGTTAAACTTAGAGGCAGAAGTAACAGAGATGATGTTGCAGTTCATGTCTGCTATAGACAGCCAGGTCAGGGAGATGAGACAGATGAGCCTTTCTTCAGGCAGCTAAGTGAAGCTTCCAAATCACAGTCCCTGGTTCTCATGGGAGACTTTAATCATCCAGACATTTGTTGGGAGACCAATACAGCAGCACACAGACAATCCAGGAAGTTTTAGGAGAATGTTGGGGATAACTTCTTGGTACAAGTGCTGAAGGAACTGACCAGGGGCCACGCGCAACTTCACCTGCTGCTCACAAACAGGGAAGAACTAGTAAAAGAAAGAGAAGTGGGAGGAAACCTGGGCTGCAGCGACCATAAGATTGTAGATTTCAGGATCCGGAGAAAACGAAGAAAGGTGAGCAGTAACATACAGACCCTTGATTTCAGAAGAGCAGACTGACTCCCTGAGAGAACGGATGAGCAGGATCTCTTGGGAAACGAAGATGAAGGGGAAAAGAGTTCAAGAGAACTGGCAGTATTTTAAAGAAGTCTTACTGAAGGCACAGGAACAAACTATCCCGCTGCATAGTAAGAAGTGCAAACATGGCAGGCAACCAGCTTGGCTTCATGGGGAAATCCTTAGTCAGCTTAAACTCAAAAAGGATGCATACAAGAAATGGAAACGTGGACAGTTGACTAAGGAGAAGTATAAACATATGGCTGGAGAATGCTGGGCAGTAATCAGGAAAGCAAAAGCACAATTGGAACTGCAGCTGGCAAGGGGTGTGAAGAGTAACAAGAAGGGTTTCTACAGGCATGTTAACAATAAACAGGTTATCAGAGAGGTGTGGGGCCATTACTGGATGAGGGAGGTAACCTGGTGACAGATGATGTAGGAAAAGCTGAAGCAGTCAATGCTTTTTTTGCTTCAGTCTTTACGGACAAAGTCAACTTCCACGTGACAGTCCTAGACAATGCAGTATGGGAAGATGGAGAGCAGCCACCTGTGGGGAAGGAACAAGTTCTAAGCTATCTAGAAAAACTAGATGCACACAAGTTCATGGGTCTGGATCTAATGCACCCTAGGGTACTGAGGGAATTGGCAGAGGTCATTGCTGAAACTTTGGTCATTATCCTTGAAGATTCTTGGAGATCGTGGGGAGATACCGGATGACTGGAAGAAGGCAAACGTAGTGCCCATCTTTAAAAAAGGAAAGAAGGACAATCCACGGAACTATAGACTGGTCAGCCTTACCTCAATCCCTGGGAAAATAATGGAGGGAATCCTCAAGTAATCCATTTTGGAGCACTTAGAAGAGGGGAAAATGATCAAAAGTAGCCAACATGGATTCACCAAGGGAAAGTCCTGCCTGACCAATCTGATTAGCTTCTATGATGAGGTAACAAGCTCTGTGGACATGGGGAATTCAGTGGATGTGATATACCTTGATTTCAGCAAAGCTTTTGATATGGTCTCCCACAACATGCTTGTCCATAAGTTAAGGAAATATGGATTGGATCCTTGGACTATAAGATGGATAGAAAGCTGGCTTGATGGTTGGGCCCAACGCATAGTGGTCAATGGCTCAATATCTGGATGGCAGTCCATTTCAAGCGGAGTGCCACAAGTCTCGGTTCTGGGGCTGGTGTTATTCAACATCTTTATTAATGACCTGGATGAGGGACTGGGTTGCACCCTCAGCAAGTTTGCGCATGACACAAAACTAGGGGGAGAGGTAGATATGTTGGAGGGTAGAGAGAGAATCCAGAGTGACCTGGATAAATTGGAGGACCAGGCCAAAAGAAATATGAGGCGGTTCAACAAGGGGAAGTTGTAGAGTCCTGGACCTGGGGCAGAAGAATCCCAAGCATTGTTACAGGCTGGGGACCGACTGGCTCAGCAGCAGTACGATGGAAAGGGACCTAGGGGTTATGACGGATGAAAGGCTGGATATGAGTAAACAGCGTGCCCTTGTAGCCAAGAAGGCTAATGGCATACTAGGGTGCATTAGGAGGAGCATTTCGAGCAGATCTAGAGAAGTAGTTATTCCCCTCTATCGGCACTGGTGAGGTCACGTCTTGAATATGGTGTCCAGTTTTGGGCCTCCCAGTATAAAAACATGTGGATTTGCTGGAGCAGGTTCAGTGGAGGGCAACAAAAATGATAAGGGGCTGGAGCACAAGACCTATGAGGAGAGACTGAGGGATTTGGGCTTGTTTAGTTTACAGAAGAGAAGACTAAGGGGTGATTTAATAGGAGCCTTCAACTTACTGAAGGGGAGTTCTAAAGAGGAGGGTGAGAAACTGTTCTCAGTGGTGTCAGATGGCAGAACAAGGAGTAATGGTCTGAAGTTGAAGAGTGAGAGGTGTAGATTAGATATTAGGAAAAACTACTTCGCCAGGAGGGTGGTGAAGCACTGGAATGTGTTGCCTAGAGAGGTGGTGGATTCTCCATCCCTCGAGGTTTTTAAGTCCCGGCTGGACAAGGTCCTGACTGGGATGACTTAGTGGGGGTTGATCCTGCTTGAAGCAGGGGGCTGGGATAGATGACCTCCCGGGGTCCCTTCCAGCCCTGTGATTCTGTGATGTATTAAAAATATCATGTTTTTTTCCCCCTAAGGCAGGGACATTTATCCTGGCCAAAGTCCCACTCAGAGATGCAGCTAGTAAAGTAGTCTGGCCCGATTTGCCATCTCTAGTGGAATTCTGTACCTAGACAGACACTCAGGAGATCATGGAACACACAGAATCATAGAATCCTAGGGCTGGAAGGGACCTAAGGAGGTCATCTAGTCCAGCCCCCTGCCTGAAACAGGTATGTTACATTTAAACAACAAGTAAGTGTTTGTTGGGCAGTACTGATAGATTCTGTACTGAATGATTCAGAAGGGGTGAAAGGAGGAAATAAGGAGCTTTACGAGTCTTCGCATATCTTGGGTGTGAGCTTCTCCCACACTGACAGAGCGTGCATGCAAAGAGCCATTCAGCCATAAAGAATCTAGCAGGGCAAGCCTGAATGCTGGGCGGGTCCCTTTCAGAGATGCTGGCACTCTTCAAAACAATTCCTATGAGGATGTCTGGTGCAAACTTCCACGTGCCGGTCCAGAGGAACTCCAGCAGTATTAGTCACACACAGGAAGGTGCATCAGAATTAGCCAGCAGAGGCAAAATGGAATGGACCAACCCAAAAAGGCTCTGATCCAGATTTTCAGAGGTGCTGAGCGTTTACCAGTGCAGCAAATGGGAGCTGAGTGTGCTGAGCACCTCTGAAAACATGGCCTTGAGATCAGATGTTAAGCTGCTGGACAGAATGTGACCTGCCAGTTAATACTGACACTTTCAAGTTTATGCTGGCAGAGAAACATCATTATAACCCACACAGAGTGATCACCCACCCCACTTACCATATAGTAACCTGGCAGCAGCTTTTGCAAGAACTCTGCTTCTTTATGTTGAACTGTTTTAATGATGAATTCATCATCACTGGATACATAGAAGAGGGAACCACTGGCCCCAGAGTTTGAGAGCTCAATGAGTGGCTCACTGCAGAGTGAGTACTGAGTGGGGTAAATTAAAAAACAAAAACGTAAGACAAACTAGTGACATAAAACACAGGCAGCACCTTTACCAAAGCTTTAGTTAAAGGGTCAACTTGAGTGTCTGAGTACGGAGAACTGAAACTATTGCAAAGCACTTTGAGCTGCTCCAGTAAATGGCAGCATCATGTACTGCCCACAGATAAATATGCAATTCAGTACATAGACTGGTTACTAGTTCTTTAAGTTAGATAACCCTTGGGTACATTTTAGGAAAAGGGTGCAGAGCTCTAGCACAGCAAGTTGTAGCACAGCATTTTGAGTTCGGGAAGCACCCAATATGACTGTCTCTGGAATCCGGGGCGCTCAGGTTGGTGCTTTCTCTCATCCATAACTTTGTGCTAGAACATATTTCATTTGGCAAGATTACATGAAAGCATGGAGATACCCTGATAAGCCTGTGAGGTGTCAGAAGCTTCCCTCCCCCAGGTGTCTGTCTATTACTATTTGTATTACCATAGCACCTTGGAGCTCTAGTCATAGACCAGGATTTCACTGGGTTAGTGGAACTGCTTGCTATATTAAAGGTATTGGTCCTTCCTTTGAAACTGTTGGCCCATCAAACTGCCAAAGGGCAACATCTTCCAGCCACCAAATGGTCCCTATAAGCAAAGCCCACACCTCACAGGAGGCTGCTGCTCTTACTTCTAACACAGTGGCACAGTGCAAAGATTACCTGGCCCTGTGTGCATAACTCCATTTTGATTCTAGCAGCCTGAAATCCACATCACAGATGGGAGCTGCTCAATAGAATTAAGTGGGCTTCATTTGGCCCTGTGAGGTCCGTGGGCTGCAGGCACTGCTTTGGCTACCCTGGGATTAGGCAGCGCTTGCAAGGGAGCCTTCAGTGGGTCCAGGCTAGGAAAATCTCAAGGGAAGATGTTTAAGAAGCATGATCAAAATGGAATTGTTACAGAACTCTACATGGCAGTTTAGAAAACGCTGTTAAGAATCTGACAGACCAGACAGGTCTCATTTACTACACTCCAGAACAAGGCAGTAGTCATCAAAAGGGGCAAGTAATCTCAACAGGGATAAATATTAAACTGCCTGCTTGAGGAAACTGGCTGTAAGTGCAGTCCCAGCCAAAGACTTTATGTTCAAGGCAAACTCAAAGGAGAGAATGAAGCTGGGACAATATCCGTTGGTGGGGACAGGACAGTGTCCACGTCTACTGGGAAATAAAGGAAAAATATCAGTTACTGGGTATGAGACAAATAAAACTGACTTCCCCAGTGACTTACGAGATAGTCATCTGGCCGTATTCCAAACAGTTCGCGGAAGTAGCGAAATGCTACAGGAGCATAGGTTTTAAACCGGAAGTCATTGTAGTGATGAGCTGGAGTCAGGTTACTTCCTTCACTGTGGAGGGGGGGGAGGGGGGCAGGAAAGAGACATTTAGAAATATACACTGTACTTTAAAGGCCTCTATTAAAAATAAAGAAGGGCCACACCAGATGACATTTTGCAAACCGAAAACACAGATCACCAGGCAAGATTAACACCTTAAAATTGCAACGAAGGCTCCTGTGGCACCTTATAGACTAACAGAAAAGTTCTGAGCATGAGCTTTCGTGAGCACAGACTCACTTCATCACATGCTGGTTAAATCACCTTAAAATTGGTGATTCTCAGCTTGTTTACCATTGTGGGCTGCATCCAGTACTGCGTGAGAATATGGAGCCCCACCCCTCTCAAGCCATGGGCCTCAGGCTGAGAACCACTGTCATAAATTCTCTTTCATTAACCCCTGCATGCCCTCAGCTCTCCAGCAGGTGTTCTTTTGCTATATATAATGTTAGAACAATCTTTGTGAATGCTTCTCTAATGGAAAGCCTGAGTAATACTGAAAATTAGGGCCTCAGTACATTCTGTTCTGTGGTTGCTGCATCACTAAGTGCAGAGCCAGCCACAACAACAGTCGTGGGCAGCCTGTAGCCCATCAAGGTTCTGTGTGTGGCCCCCAAGACATTTTGCTTACCATTGCCCATGGGCAGGGACGCTAGATTCTGCTGGTTTCTGTCCATGCAGTTTTTTTTCCTACCAATGTTGCAAAAGTGACACATGCGTAAAGTAAAGGCACATGAAGTAAGGTGCATACTGATTACATACGCCACTGACTGAGAGCCACGTGGTCCCTTTGCATCCAAAGGGCTGCTAAAATTCAATCACCATACCCTACAAATTCTAGGTACGCAGGCACAATTAGAAAAACTACCCTACCCAGGGAGACTTTCTTGGTTAGGACAATCTTGCAGCCCACTGCAATGAAGGAGGGCCACTCATGCAGCCCACTCACTAGCTTAGGTTGCCCATCACTGCACCATACTATTGTGTGCTTCAGAGTTGTTTTAGGGAATCACTGTTGCTTTCTTAACTTTACCTATAGGTTAGACAGGTTAAGAGAACAGTACCACCTCATAACCCACAGGAAGACTCATCTTACAGTGGATCAGCCTGAGTAAAAGCATTTTACAGAACAGCGCATGAGCACTCACCTGGGGAAGAAAATGCTTTCTACTACGTAGAAGTCTTGCATGAGAACATCTCGCTCTGGTTTGGTGCTCAAGCTTCCCACCGTGTGGGTGATGCCCAGCTGAATAGCACCTTTCAAGGCAGATGACGTTGTCTGCAAGGGAGAAGAAAACAGGAAGTCAACCATCTGTCATGGAGCAGCAAGTTACAAATTGGAACGAAAGGGGTGAAATGGATGACCAACTTCAGGCAAAAATAAGCTCCAATTAAAAAGAGCAGCCTTCCGGGAGATCGGATGGTACTTTGCAGCTCTCAGTCCCTGCATCCTTTCTTTGCTTCCCTATAGCTGGCTAACCAAGTCTTTGGCTGCTTCCTTTCATGTCAATCTGCTCCATGGGAAACGTAACTATCACAGTGCAGCAAGATCATCACATAAAAGGGAACGTCTCAAGACTAGTTAAGCTGCTGCCAAATTAAGGCAATGAGGGCTCCATATTCCATTCATGTGAAGAGCAACTGATCAACTAGTTTTTACCATATATTAGTAGTGGGGTTTCCTTTACTTTCCTGACAAAACCATAATCCTTTCCTCTCATTTTATCTCCATTCTGCCGCACTGATTCCCAACGCAGCCACCATTCACCTGGCCTTATGAAGACTGGATTTTACTTCCTTCCAAGGTGTTCATTTCATATGCTCTATGGGCAGGAGCAGAACACCTTGGAAGGAGGTAAAATCATTTGTTGTAAAATAACTACTCTCTTTCCTCTAGGAAGAAGATGAGTATGGCGTCGGTGCATTGTACATAGTGTATGTACATTGGCAGAATTTTTTTTTTTTTTTTTTTTTTATAAACACAATGGTCATGGTAATAATGTTTATTTTTAGAATTTTTTTTCCTTACTTTTAGCGATCTACATTTTTGCAGTTTCAAGAAATTACTGGGGGAGTCAGACAATTTAATTATGCAGATATTGAGATTCAAAGAGTTTAATATTTGCAACAGTCAAAACATAGACTGTCAATATATAAAAAGCAAATATCGTTAAAATCAAACTAAGTTCTCAAGCAGCATTTCTGTTTACCTATTTCAAACTAGGAAACATCTGTCAGTTAGCATGCGTGTGGTAAAACTCATATTTACCAATAAAAATCTGATCCTTCTAAGCCAAACTGACAGCTGGTCATTATAGCTTTAAAAACAAACCGTAGTGAGGGCGCAAACTTTGCTCTGCATAAATTGTCCAAGAACAATGCACTATTATATTCCTGTAGCTCCTGCCTATAGAGCACGTGATTTTGTCTTAGGCCTTGAATACATGTAGCTCTAGCTGGATCTAAACATGGTCATGAATCTTCCAGTATGATGCAGATAAGACTGGTTTGATAACTACTGAAGTTACATGGTCCATATCAATTCCCTGCCTATAAGGCATAAGCCTGCTGTACAGGCTGTTAAAACTACAGAGGAACAGATGCAAGCTGTATTTGTGTAACGTGAAGTTAACGGACATTTTATTCTGCTTATATACAAGTCAACTGAATCTGAAACAAAATCCTGAGCAGGTGACTCCATGGATAGTGTTCTTCTGACAGACAATACAGGAAACCCTTGATTTTACAGACACCAATGTAGAGGACTTTGGGAACAATGGACATCCACCAGTACCTCCATTGTTCCTGAGGTCAGCTTAATCGGTGCCCATAAAATCCTAAAATCTCCCCTCTGCCAAAGAAAGGAGAGTTACTGGAGCAGCCACTTCCAGCTGCTGAACCCTCCACCACAGCCTGGAATGCTGCCAGAGCTGCCACGCAGGTATGGGGCAGATCACTCGCACACACACCCTAGCCCTGGTGGGAGAAGTGTGTGGCAGCTCCAGCAGCTCTAAACCAGGCAGCTTTGGCCACCTGGTGGGTCCAGCAGCTCCAGCCCCGGCAGTAGAGGCTCCTCCAGCAGCAGCAGCAGCTGCTCCAGTGAGTCAGCGGCTTTATTTTTTTTCCAGGGGGGTGGGGTGGGTGGGTGTGTGTGTGTGTGTGTGTGTGTGTGTGTAAATCCTTGTATTTAACAGACTTCTGGGTTTAATGAACACCCATTCTCACCATTCCTCCATTAAATTGAGGGTTTACTATACTGTACCAATACCCAGACAGGTGCCAAGGGACACTGTGCAACTAATAAGATGTCCTGAAACACAGCAATTTTTAAGATCAAGGCACTCTGTGAAAGTTTAATTTGGATTGACTAGGACACACTCCATTTTGAGCAAGTACAGTTTGGTTTACCCAGATTTCCCCTCCCTTGCTTCTTAAATGACTGCTCTGGCTTTCATTTGAGTACCTACAAAATCTTTCAAAAATGAATAAATGCACTTCCCATTGTATTTATTACAGTAGCGCCTAAGGAGAGAGTGAGACCCCATAGTGTTAGACACTCACAAATAAAGAGCCTGCCATCTAAAAAGGCAGACAGTGGGGAAAGAAGTAGAACACAAAGCAGCATGGACAGTGTGATGGCAGCAAACAGGTACCATTATTATTACTATTATTTTGGGCAGTGGACATAGTTGGGAAAGGGTCCACTTATGGGAAGGAAGGGAGAGGGACAGAGCGGAAGGTAAACAGGGATGGAGTAAGAGACCTATCCAATGTCATGCAGTAAGTTACAGAATAAAATTCACATTTTTCGTGAGTCCATCAGATTCTAATCTAAACCATTTCATAGCATCTCTATTTTCTTTACTATCCAGGTCCTGGAATGTGTTGGATTTCTCACATTCTCGTAAATACCTTTCCTTTTTGCCTTTTAAGATTAATATTGCTTAAAAATCCATGCAAACTCAGCATCCACACTACTGCTCATACCTAAAAGGTAGTTTTCACTTTAAAGATAAGAAACTACCATCTTGACATTGCTGCTTTATCCTGGGGGCAAAGAGGTTGCCACTAAGCTGTGGGCATTTTTCCTTTCATCATAAACTGTGTAGTCACCTGCCTGTTTACAACTGTTTTAACAAGGGCAGAAAGAATTAATCAACATATTGCTTCAGGGAAAGGAGGGAGAGGCATAGCCACAACAACCACCAACTTAAGCCAGGAGAGCCTGCTAGTCATTTCTAGGTAACTCCAGTAGGAATCCCCTTGTTATAAGTTTCTGGGGTCCCTACAATTTGTGTTGTCTATTCCAATTTGCTTGTTGCCCTCTCCCAACCAGTACTTCTAACTCATCCTCATCAGCCATTCAGGATTCTGTGGATCTGAGCTGAAAACCCCAAGCTTAAAACACAGTCATCTTTATTAGAAGACACTAGATTCAACAGAAGTGCTGTTCTCTCTTACACACTCAGTTCTCTTATACTCCAAGCACCCTCTAGAAGAGCAAACCCCATCACCAAATAATATCTGGCTACTAAAACATGGCCAGATTAACGATCTCAAACGAGAAATTTCCACTTACATGAAACGAGAGCTGCTGAAATGCCTGGATCATGCCATTATCCATTTAATCCACACACAGAAAACCACTCGTTTCAAAGCAAGTTGGCACATACTGACAAAGTCCAACGTAAGTTAGTAGCAGTGTCCAAAAATCCCTACCTTCATAGGCTTGTTTACGAAACAGACATACAATCTGCCTGTTGTAAAGCAAAATCCAGCAAAATCACAATCTGTGGTTGCTATTATGTCCAGATAGCAGAGTGCGCACCCAGTAAATGAGAGGCTCAGAAGCAAATGGGGTGAGGTTTAAAAAAAAAAGTTCTGTCTTTAGAAGGCCAAAGCTGAGAAACTACTCCAGAAGCACATATTCAACCCTTCAGTATTTGCAGCCCGCCAGTCTTTGCTCCTACTGAGATCTTCTTGAATGTTTGTCACGCAAATTACCCAACCTTTTATGTTCAATAGAATGAGTCACAAACCCTGGTGCTCTGGGCAGCAGTAATTTAGTGAATAGGAGAATGAAAATAATCAGATTAATTAGGTGAGAGGCACCTACCTTTTTATATGTAGTCTCACCCGTGGAATCTACTCCTCTATGACCTTTTCTTATAGTCTGTGAGCCAGGCTGCCCAGAAGAACCAGACATCTAGAAGTCAGGGTGAAGACAAAAAGAAATTTTAAAACCAATATCCCCAGATGTATATTCCTTCCTAGAATCAAGAGGCATAGCTACAGAGGGTTACATTGTATCTCTCAGAGCAAGACCATGGAATCCTATAATATATTTCTTTTTGACTTCCACTTTAACACGGAAAACTATGAGTCCTAGCATGCTGTTTGGGTCAAGATGGAGCACCACATGCTGTGACCACTAACCTTCACATGCTGCTTCTGATGATTAATGTGGAGGGGGATATTATATGGCTTAGATTCAGAACAGCTGGCTGACATTAAAGAACTTCAGAGAGATACTAGTGTCTCAGGAGCTCTCTGTGTGATGCAGATCTGAAATCTGAATAAAGGGATGGAGGGGAAGAACTTTGGTTCCCAAACAAGGAGAGAATTTCCAAGTTGCTCTCTGGAGCTTTAATTTTTAGCAGACTGGTCCTAAATGACCTCAGGTTGCAATTACTTTTTGCCTTTTTTTCTGGTACAACTAGTCTCTATCAAGGGTACGGATATACTGCAATTACACAGCATGACTGTAGCTTCAGCAAACAAACTCAAGCTAGCTTTATTCCAGTGAGCACGGATATTAAGCTGCACATCTCATGTTCAAGCGCACACAGCCACAGCTTTACTGTTCCAGTATCTGAGCTAGCTAGACCAAACTAGCTTGTGTGCTCAAACTGCTATTACACCCTGTGACTGCAGTACAGGCATGCACTTAGAAGACCTCAGGCCTTTGAGAAAGTGAGCTAGGTTGGCAGTATACACTGATCTAGTTTGTCAGGCAGAGGTGGAAATTTTAGCTGCATCTTGTCTGCACTACTCTATGACTCCTTGGAAACTTGTCAGAGTCAGTGTCTTCTGTGTAAAGAGCCATTCTGCTGCTCTATAAACTATGTTTCTTGGTCAAAATTAGTTGACCTCGGAGTCTGCGGCATGACATTTATGTAGCATTTTGGTGGCATGGAATCATTTGAAATTGTAGGGATGTTAGGCTATGAAATGGATCCAATTCTCTTCATAAAGAACAAAGGCCTATTGATTTCACAAGCGAATAAGGCTGCAAAGAGCTGGCTTATAATTGCTTGTTCATCTTTGCTCCCTGCTTTTTCTTTCAGATTCAAGCCATATACAGAGCTCAAAGTGCCTAAGTTCATTGAAAGTATCTATTTATGTCCATGCCCAGGGAACTAAGCACACCAATTTCTGGAGCAGTGTCTTACCTCTGAAGTGAATGATTTTTTGAAGGTCGCTGACCCTGTCAAGATAGAAATTTAAGAGAAATTTAGCAAAAAAACAGAATATTATGTGTTTCAGAAAAAAAATGACATTCTGCCACAGTTTGGATGTTTTAATGAACCTCAGAAAGCACTGACTCATGTTTGATTTCTTCTCAACTTCTCTTCTTGCTCACAGCACAGGGAATTTTTTTTCAGGCCACAAGGAAATGTCATTCTGCTTACCACACAGCCATCCCAACTTAACTTTGTTTATCTCTTACAGTGTAACTATTTGCTACTCTGATCTTCCCTGCTCAGCTAGATTCCAAGAATGTTTTGGCTGGGTATAAACACTCAGGGCCAAATTCAGACAGGGTGTAAACTGATATAACTTTAAATTCAGCTGAGTTACAAAGATTTAATATTGCTCTAACTAACCATTAATTAAAATTATAACGTCAAAGACACAATTTTCATAGTTTAAACTTTGTGATGCTGCAGTGTCAGCACTTCCCATACAAACTTATTGCCAGGGGTTTTTAAAAATCACAACATAAATCCTTCAAGTAGAAGGTCAAGATTTAGACAAATACTAGGGCTAAATGTCTGTGAGTTGATTTACTACCTTTTCCATCTTTTGAGGCTGGGATTCCAGTCCTGTTTCTTGGCTACAGGAACAGAAACTGACAATGATCCTCTTTTGTGGTTGTTTGTCTAAGCCACAAAACCACCACACAGATAGTCAACAAGGCTCAGAAAAAAGCCGTGAACTGCAAAAGCAGAGATGCTGCTCTCACATAAAATGAAGTCATGGGGAAACCTGCATTTCTTCCTCTTCCTGGGACAAAAAAAACTTCCAGCTTTACGGTAGCACGTGCTCCAGGGGTGAGAGCCACAGTCTTACACATCCCTGGCAATCCGAGTCATTCAAAAACAGGAGCGAAGAAAAACTAAGTGTTTTCTGGTAGTGAGAAAACAGAATCTTAGCAAAGCATACAAAACACACAACAGTGAAATGTAGCCATCCCTCCAATCCATTCATCAAAGATCAAACAATGAGCAACAAAATTCCATGCCCAAAACTTTTCACTAACCCAAGCGAGAATATAGTGACTGGCTACACAGAGATTTTCCACCTCTATTTTCTCCTGAAGGCAAGAAAGATGTCATGACAAGTTCTAATTTTTGTTTGAAGTTCCACACACTGAGGACTTATTCCCTCCCTCTCCCAGTACATTCCGTGCTCTTCATAAAAAATGAGTAATGCACACTTGTATTTATATGCACTGACTTGCAACTGGCTGTGCTACACAAGGCCATAGACCAGTGGCTTTCAACCTCTGATCTGCTGATCCTTGATGGTCCACAGACTGTATCTAAGATTTCCAAGAGGACTCTGTATCCCTTTCAAAACTTTTTAGTGCTTAGCAAATGAAATAAAAGGTTGAAAACCACTGGCAAAGACTAAAGGCAGTTGAGCTAGCAGGGCAGCCATTACTGCACATCAAATGGAGCCATTTGTCCTAGGACACAGGTCCCAAGCAAAGGATGTTTTCAAGCTTCTGCTGCCACTGTTCAATCCCTGACAGTTCAAGTAAATAGCTTTTGTTCATGGATCCCCCTCCTGCTGGCCTGCTCCAAACAGAAAGTTCTGTCATTACAGAACAAAATGGGTCTGAAGGCAAACATTGCCAGATGGAACCTAATGTCTACACCAGAGGTCAGCAACCCCTGGCACGGGTACCAAGAGTGGCACACAAGCTGATTTTCATTGGCACATGTGGCAGGAGCTCAGCCCCACCCCTGGTCCCTGATGCAGCTTGGAGCTTGCTTGCTTGTGGATTAACAAAGGACCAGCTAACGATACCAACCACCATCTAAGAGGTAAAGTTCTGCATCTTTATTTAAGTATAAAATGAAGCTTTTGTAAGTAGGACTATTAGTGACTTTAAAAAGTATCACCGACACTCAGATTGTAGAAGTAAAAAGGTCAAATCTCAGCACTCCATCCTGGAAAGGTTGCTGACCCCAGTTTATACTCTTCAGTCCTGTTAACAGAAGGCATACAGCCATAACCCAGTGTTTCAGTATGCTGCATTCACAAGACTGACAATGCTTCACTGTCACCTTGCAGTCTAGGTGTCCGCTTTGAACAAGGCTTTCCAAACTGTCAATGTCTAGGATGCAGTGGTGGAGGAAGTAACTCACTCATCATGATGCAACACCTGTTCAGCAGCAACTAAGTCCTATTTCCTTTAAACTATTCTATAAGTATGCAAATAAAACATTCTTTAGTCGTCACACTGAAAGAGTAGCAAAGCTAGTCCCATCATGTTGGACATTAGCTATGTTATTAATCATCCCTTTTAAACCTTAAATTCTATGAGGATTCACCTAAAGCTATTTATTCAAATGAGACAAATGGACCTTTCTAATTACAGCCAAGAGACATTATGCACCCCCCAACCAAAAATACAAATATAAAAAACACTTTATCACTCTAACTTTTCATTTCTGTAGCACTTCAGTCTCAACTGAGTATTCCAAACTACATCATATTCATTTGGCCTCTATACCCTGTGAGACAGGCACTTGTTTCACAGGGGTTTAGAGTAACATACAATTATTTGCCTGAAGACACACAGCAGTTATCAGGACTAGGCCTGAGAAGAGAAGTGTAGAAACTGTCTCTGCATTTCACTGAGGAGGTCTTAACTGGATCCTGTAGCCAGTTCTGGGAGCCACACTTTAGGAAGATGTGGATAAATGGGAGAGAGTCCAGAAGAGAACAATAAAAACGATAAAATGTTTAGAAGGTTAAAAAGTGGGAATCAAGGTGAAGAGCTGATGAAAGTAGTTCAGTACCATAAGCCCTCAATTTTATGGACCCCAATTTAGTGAACATTGGGAACAACTGATGTCCGCCAGACCTCCCCTCTCTTGCTGTTGTTCCTGAAGTCTGCTAAATCGGCTCCTGTAAAATCCTAAATCCCGCTTCTCACCCCTCTCAAAAAGTAAGACACCTTACTAAAGCCGCTGCTGCTGTGGCTGTCACTTCCAAGCGCCATGGCTAAACCCTCCACTGCTGCCTCGACCACCGCGGCTGGAGCAATCACGTGCTCCTCCCACCAGAGGTGGGATGTGTATGTGGGCAGATGGCACTCACATAAGCACTGCACCCCTGGTGGGAGGACTATGTGGTGACTCCTCCAGGCTACAGCAGGGCAGTTCTAGCTGCATGGCAGGGTCCTGCCAGCCACATGGTGGGACAGCTCTAGCTGTGCGGCAGGGGCCTCACCTGTGGGTCTGGCAGCTCCAGTGGTGGTGGCTCTGGTGAGCTGTGGGCATTTTTAGGGGGTGAGGGAGAAGAGTAGGAGGTACTGGGGTGAGTGGGCAGTAAACGCTTATATTTAACAGACTCTCAGGTTTAAAAGACACCCCTCCCTTACATCAGTCCATTACATTGAGGGTTTACTGTATGTTAAGGGCTATTATAAAAGGGACAGTGATCAAATATCCCCCATGTACACTGAAGGCAGGATAGGCAGTAATTGGCTTAATCTGAAGCAAGAGAGATTTAGATTAGATATTAGAAATGTAAAGAAATTTAAGCACTGAACAGACTTCCAGGAGAGGTGGCAGAATCCTCATCACTGGAACTTAAAGATCCGTTAGACAAACATCTGTCAATGATGGTCTAGGCTCGGTTTACTTGGTGTTGCCAAGTATAGGAGGCTGGCGTAAGATGACCTCTCAAGGTCCCTTTCATGCCTACGTTTCTAGGATTCTATGAATCCCCATTCCTACTTCCTGGGTCTAACTGCTAGAAAGACCAGACTCCCATCACATAATCCCAGTGAACGCTATAACTTCTCCCACAGCTATTTGGAAATAAGATGCACATTATGTCCCAATCAAGTTTTATTGTTTACAGGAAAAGATCAGTAGTCAAAACAGAAAAGTTACTGTATGCCATAACAGGGACCGGTAACCAGCACACACCCATCATGTGCAAGACAGGAAGCACTCCCTCCTTTTTCTCTAGTTCATTTATTTCTAAACAAATGTGCAATATCCGTCCTTGCAATATCCAACTGCCCTACAGTGTTTTTATCATAAGGAGACTCTTTTTCAGGTGTCTGGCTGAACAGTCTTGCTCTAACACTCAGAGTCTGACTGAGCACCCTATCCGAAGTGGAAAAGGCGTTTTCCCTAGATCAGATTGGCAGAAACCCTGTGATTTTTTGCTACTCCGCAACGTGCCATTGGTCACTTGCTGGTTTGAACTAGAGTAAATGGTGGATTGTCTGTAACTTGAAGTTTTGAAATCAAGATTTGAGGACGTCAGTAATTCGGCTAGAGGTTACAACCTATTGCAGGCATGGGTGGTACTGTGATGTACAGGTGGTCAGACCAGATGATCATGATGGTCCCTTTTGGCCTTAAAGTCTACAAGACTAGGAAACAGGTTATTTCTGTTTGTTCACAATAAAGATACTTAATGCTTTGCAGCAGGAGTCTCTTCTAGCAGAATGGGAGACAAATGTAAACAGGAGTGTTCAACTCCTGTAAAACATTGGGAGTTTCCTGAAAACTCACAAGCTTGCTCAGTTAAAGCATTACTAGTTTTGGCCAGAGGGAAGCATCATACAGAGCAGAGCAGGCTTTAGAGAAAAATGTCACTGTAGTCAAATTTGCATTTAGGTGCCCCTCATTGCTTCTGGTTCACCATGGGCTCCCCATGCTCCCCGCCCTCCTTACCCAGAATCCCACAGTGGCCTCTTTGCCCCTAATGTCTGAACCTCCCTCCTTTACCCCGTCTCCTACACTGTAGCCTCTTTACTCCTACTCCCTGTCCCTAGACCCTGAAATCTCCCTACACTCCTACTCCTTCACCTCCCTCCTGTAACTCTAACCCCTGCACTGTGCCCCCTTCCATCCTACCACACTGTATCTTGCTGTTCAGGGATCCGGAGAGAAGAGATGCAGAAGTCAGTGTTGGGAGGTGTGAGAAGGGGCTCAGGGCAGAAAGCTGGAGTGTGGGGGTGCAGGCATCAGGGCAGAGGGTTGGGGCTGTGAGGGGCTCAGGGCAGGTGGGTGGTGTGTAATGGGGTGCAGCAGTCAGGGTGTGGGACAGTGAGCAGGAATCTGGTGTATGTGGAGAGGGCAGAGGGGCTGAACCCACTCACCCTGCCCAAAGACTCATACCAGGGTTATTGGCTGTTCTCTTCCTGTCGCCGTCAGGGAGTGAGGGGAAAGTGCACATCTTGTCTGCCCCCTGCCCTGCCCAGCCCAGCCAGAGGAAGAAATGCAGCCACCTGGACGCTTTCCCTTTCCTTCCCGATGTGAAGGGGAAGACAGCAAAGCAGAGCTCCCACACAAATTGGGAGGGGAGTGGGGAAGCTTCAGTCTTCCCTCTGCCATGCCCTCCCTAAAGGGCTCCAGGGGCTGACGCAATCCCAGATTGGGGTGGGGTGGGGAGCCATGCCCCAGCCAGCCTCTTTCATTGGCCTGTTGCCTAACATGGCAGCCTGCAGGAAGTCCTGGGACGCCTGGCTGAGAGTGTGCTGTGCCTCCTCCTGAAACCAAATGCTTTGGCTAACTTTCACCTGCGCTCTAACACCTTCTTTGATGGGAAGCCGTGCTAGTCTGTACACTATCAAAACAAAAAGCAGTCAAGTAGCACTTTAAAGACTAGCAAACTATTTTGCTAGTCTTTAAAGTGCTACTTGACTGCTTCTTCTTTGATGTTCAGCCTTGGGTAGTAGCCCCCACCCTTCCACAGGCCAGTCCTGCATGGAGACAGAAAATAGTGAAAAACTACGGTAGTGGAAACTACACTACCACTTTTTTCCGCCATAAACTGCCTTTCGGAAACAGAACAGTGCGACTTTTATCAGGGGAAAAATGCTCAGTTTTGATGATAAAAATTTCATCCCTGTTTGTTTTGTCCACAGAACTGGCTTCTTCCAGTATCCTGCAGTGCCTGCCCTGATCTCTGCTGCCCTGCAGGCAACCCCCTCCCCCGCTTTTCAAAGCTCAGGGAAGTATCTGACAGCTGAGTGTGTTTGGAGAACAAAGGGTATTGTAATATATTCCTGTTCTGCCCTGCACTAAGAACACAGCCACAGGCAGACTGCTGCTGCAGGGGGAAGGGAACAAATTGCTATGCTGCTCTGATGTGCTCAGCACAGAGAGCTCACAGGGCTACTCATGACGCTGCTCCTAGCAGCTGAAGAAACTGTGGGAGAACTCGGAGGGAATCCCAAGATGTGCTAGGATCAGTGCTCACACTGTTGATGATGGTGCCTTCTAGGTGGGTATGATCTGCTGACACAGGGAGAAAGTGTGACTGGCCTCTGATAATTTTTGTTGCGTCAACTTTTGGGGGTCAAGGTAAGTTTTGTGGACAAAACTCGTTAGTGTATATGTAGCCTAAAGACTTTCCATGCAAGGAAGCTAGCGATCCTCTTTCTTAAAATGACCACTTCTGCAATATGTGGAGAAATGAAGGGCAACCACATCAGCAAACTCAGTCGGCACATTTACTGTCTTTAGAAAAGCTTAGCTTGTGGCTGAGTGCTTCTGAAAATGCGTTCAATCACCTTAAATTCATGAGTGTTTTTCAAAAAAAAAAAGTCCCCAGGGCTGGAGCTGGGGAACCAGGGAAGCTGGGAGGGGTGCAGAGCTCTGTCAGCAGCTCCAGCCCCGGGGAACTAAGGGAACCCTGGCAGCTCCTGCCCCTGGGACTGGGGGTGGGGAAGCCTGGCAGCTTCATCCTTGGGGATCCCACCAGGGCTGGGGGAACTCCGGCAGTTGGCCAGGGCACCAAGCTCCACCAGCAAGTCCAGCCCAGGGGACCTGGCTGGGGCTGGAGGAACCCCAGCAGACATGGGGCTGGGAGTCAGCCAGGGTATGGAGCTTCATTGGCAGCTCCAGCCTTGGGGACCCAGCAGGAGTGGGACAGATGTCTCTCCTTTTACAACAGTATAGATTATCTTTGTGGTTTAATGTTGTGCCTGGTCTTTTTGAGATTACAGAGGCACCGACTAAGTGGCAGACATTATCTACATCTTCACCCCCACCAGAATTCAGGCTCCATAGAGAGTTACTTACTGGAGGATGTAGCAGGCAAGGCAAACAGAAGCTGTCTGAAAACAGCACAAGATCACCACAAGGAGTATACTACTTACAGAACATCACAGAAATATCAGGCTAAAAGCCATGCCAAAGGTATTGTGATGCTTTTTTGGTTAAACAGTCTGCAAACTGCTCTGAAAAGGCCTGTGTGCCACAAATTCAGGTCAAATTCTCACATCACTCATTTGTCTAGTGCATGGGTATGCTAATTTGGATGATTCACAGCCACCTGTTCTTATTTTTATATAGCTGGTCAGACAAATTTCAGTAGCATCTCATGCTTTAAAGTGGAAATGTTGCCAAACCCAAACTCATCAATAGCTACACTCTTCAGCGTTTGAAGCATCTTAAAAGCTAAGCATCAGGGCCAAATCAAACAAACATGCACTAAAGCAGCTAGAAGCTCTTATGAGGAATGAGTCCGTATCTCCATTTCCTCTCCCAATTTCAGGTTTCACCTCAACCCTTCCAGCATGCAACTGGAGAGGAACATTTAAAAAAAAAAATCTTCCAACTATGATGGCTTTAAATACTTCTGTAGATGAAAGACAATTTCGGAAACACGTGTCAAAGAGGTATGATAGCATAAATTGACCCTAACTAGAATAATCCTGGCACGCACACAGAGCTGTTTAGATGCTAGGAATTTGCTCCTACTTTCACATAACATGCACATATTTAAAAAAGCCATTTAATTAAAATAGCAGCTTTCACTGAGCAAAGTTATAGAACCATCTACTAAGCACAGGAAACGCTTGATTCTGTCTCTTCTTAAAAGCCAAGACAGTTATATGAAGTGGATAGTTTGCTATTGGTTATTGAACAGGAAGAAAACCCATGCGCCTGAGGCATATATATGGAATTTGTCTACCTCTTTGAGATGATACTGAGCAGCACAAAAAGCTGAAATCTACAAGGAAAAACAAAGTAAAAAGAAAAAACATTAATTGAAACCTCAACCCTTAAAAAAAAGAACACTTTTGTGGCTAAAGTTACAGGACCAAATTTTATCGAGATGAAATATGATTTTTGCAAGGGAAGAAAGAGAACACTGTGCAAAAATAAAAGTACATGTTGAGTTATTTATAAGATGCTCTTGCCTTCTTGAGTTCATTCACAACAAAAACTCTTTTACAGCTCTAGAAGATAGTGTCTAAATACTTCTTTTGCTTTTGGTAAAAGGTTCTTTTGGACACTCCAGAATCCAGGCCTGAATGAAAAATATGAACAACATTCTTGATGCTAATAGCTGGAAATGGAAGAAATCTGTTATATTGCTCAGTCCACCTCCCAGGTCAGAATACAGTCCTCTAAAAAAGGATATACATATATTTTAAATACTTGATCTTGGCTGGAAGGCCAAGCAGTGAATGCCACTTTGAATTTCTCTAAACCAATAGATTTAGCAACTTATTAAGAATGTTTCTAAGTGTTTTTGATTTAAATTTGCTATTGAAGAACCTCTGGATTAAGACTTGCTAAATTTTGTAGCAAACTTCTTATTCTTGTTACCACAGTTTGCTACCAGTCTGCAAAATTAACACAGGCATAAATGCAGTCTCCTGTTCTGATACTTCACTTGTATTATGAATTAATGGATCAGAGAATTAGATGAGATATTTCTCAAGTTACTGGGATGCAGCTGACAATGATTAGGCTCACACTGAGACCATTACAGTTTACTGGAGATTAGTCCACAGGAAAACTCTAAACCTTTTGCACCACACTATCATAGCAAGCTCTTCTTGTTGCTATACAGGACAGGAATAAACCATATGTCAGAGATTAGAAGCTACAGTGACTGGCACTTTATAAATACCTAATACAGATAGCTGAGCTCAGACATCAAAAAATCCAGAAATAGAAAAACACAGGAAGCTCTGTGGACTTTATTCCATTATTGCACAAAGAGCTTTGGCAAGGAACAAAAGTTGGGAAGGAACAAAACAATTTTTCAAACTTCTCTCCTCAACTCCTTAAACTTTGTAAGTAAAGTTCTGCACTCACATTAGGAAGTGAGCACTGTAAACTTATAGAAACATGGGATTTATAAACTTGCTGTTGGAGATAACTACCATAACAAATGCAATAGCAGATGTCCTTAAGAGCAACTATTTTCAGACCTGAGGTCATTAGGAGGCTTTCCACTGATTTTACTGGGTTTAGAATCAGGCCTAGACCCTTAACTAGGCCTTCGTGCACATAGATGCCTCCGGAAAGGCAACGCAGGGGGAGGGGGGCCATGCAGAATCACAAACCTTCCACTTCACAGATTTCTACCTTTAGTCCAAGCATGAAGGTTTTCAAATGGCACACTCCACAGTTTGGAAGAAGTCACCTGCTAGCAAATCAGACACTGATGGGTGCTGTGCAACTCACTCAGTCCCCTGGATCTCTGCACTGTAACAGCTGGGGTGCTGGCTGCCCAACAGCCCTCTGTCCATACTGCCTCTGCATGGCCAGGCACACCGCACAGCTCTGAGCTGCACCCTAATGTGCTCTTGCCTCTCCCACAAAGACTTCAGTGCTGGCCAGAGATGCCACTTGGAGCTGACTGAGGATCCCCAGGCCTGCTGAGCCTGCCCTGCCTGGGGAAAACCTGGCCATGCAGAGATAGCCTGGCTCAGGGAGGGGAGGGTAGCCTTGCAGTCAGCCAGTGCCCTAGGGTCTGAGCAGCTCCCAACAGCTTCCCTGGCAGGAGGCAACAGTTTTCAAACCGCATGGCAAGCCGCCCCAGAGGTGCGCCCCAAAGTCTGAAAACCACTGTGCTAAAGGGAAGATAGAAATCTGGTGGCGGAGGGAGCATGTGACCCCACATAATTCCACACCGTCATTTTTCCACACCTCTGACTTTATGCCCTTGGTGCCTGCCCCTCCTTGTTTATGGGCATAGGTCAGGTCTCTGGTGAGTGTTCTGTAAAAAGCTGGTAGACCTTTCTTTTTTCCTGTGTTCTGATCACCGGTCCAGAAGCAATGCTTGGAAAAGATCATCGTTCTCAAGTGCATTTGTAGTTGCAAATAAAACTGTTCCGTGAGACCACACATTAAATGGACTTTCTGACAGACATCTTGCTATTTCTCTCTACATCGTAAGTCCTTACCCTATTGCTGATTTAACAACCCAGGTTTCATGAACAGCGAGAGTTGATTATTTGTGGTATAAGACAGTAATAAACTGGCACCACCAACTTTGGATCATAAAGTACATTTGTTGGTGGCTTCAGCTGTGCTCAAGATAGCAGTTAATATCATTTTGCAGAAAAGTGGGAAAATGAGATGGTAATCAGATTTATGCAACTCCAAGGACTCATATCAAGATTTGCCAAACAAATGCAAGATTTATGCATATTGCATTGTGGAGAGCAAATGTAGGACAGACAAGAGACCTCAATGAATGGCTCACAGATGTGGAGCAAGCAGCTTTTGCGACTGAAGAAAACCATGGAAATTCTAGACTAAAAATGAGAAAATTGTGCCAAAGGACTTCTCATCCGGGCTCTGATACACATTCCCCTGTAGCTAAGTGATTTGCCAATACTACTTCTGCCTCAATTTCCTCATCTGTAAAGAAGGAATAGCACCAAACAGACAGGAAGCTGAGGATGTGGACTGTTTGGTAACAAGGATTAAAATGTTTAGAAGAGGCAGACCATTATAGAAAGATGAAACAATACAATTAAATCTTAGTAAGAAACAACAAGCAAGTGCAGCAACACAAACCTATGGAATTAGAAAGGCTAGATGTGAACGTGTGAGTGTTGTTTCTACAAGGAGAAAACATTTCCATGGCAAATGTATGTATGTTAAGCTTATTGGCTTCTTGAGACATGGTAGCAGGCTTCAATATGTGTAGAAGACAGTTCAGCATTTCTGAAAGCAAGAGCACGGTGACAAGAATGCTTTGTAGAGTATTTGATACAACCCTTTCAACACCTCTGTGATGTGTAAGTGCTAGCTCCATTCCCCAGAAAAGAAATTTATGCTAAGTGACTCACCCAAGGCCACAAAGGGAGTTGGGATTAGAAAATAGAGGTTACTCACGGTAGAGCCCTACAAATCTGTGGATATCTGTTTTATATCCACAGCTTATTTTTGTGGATATAGATGAGGAAGTATTTTCTATCTAGAACCCAGCAAATTTGCAGATATCTATTGGTGTCCACATGCACAGATGTCCATGAGGATATCTGTGGCTCATTTCTACAGATACAAATTGGCTGTGGCCACATTTGGCCAAACCATCAAAACAGCCCTGCTAATGGCCAAACTGAAGAATACTAATGAGGTGCTGAACTGAATATTCAGCGCCTCGTTAGCATTCAAAAGCGCCACTTTCGCAAGCTCGTGGCTTGGCACAGCTACAGGGATCCTTTTCAAAAGGACCATAGCTGAGAGGAGTAAGGGGATTTCGAAATGTGCAGGATCCTTTCAAAAAGGACCCTCGTTTAGTTGCGCCAAGCCATGTGCATGCAAAAGCAGTGGTTTCAAAGCGCTGCGGCCGGCAGCATGTGAATGCTAATGAGGTGCTGAATATTCAATTCAGCGCCTCATAAATATTCTTCGATTTGACCATTAGCATGGCCATTTCTAAGTTTTGGCCAAGTGTGGCCACACCCAGTGAGTTAGAGGCCTGTGTGGGACATAATGGGTGTGGCCACGCTTGGCCAAAACTTTGCAATGGGACCATGTTTGGGAAGGCTAATTGTTGTTTTCCAGCAGAATAGAATTCAGACTACCTCTAGAATGCCATTCTGTTGCCTAAAAGCTATAGCTCTCAGAACAAGGGAGAGAACAGGGATTAAAAGACATTTTAAATAGCATTTATAATCATAACTGCGATGTCACAAAGTAATCAAAGACCAAGAGCTACATACAATATCTGTACCACATTTTCTAGTTTGCCTTGAATCTAGTCTGTCAGCTGTGAAACGGACAACTCTAGAGTTAAGCTCTGTATTACCAAAGAGATATTGCACAAGCAGCAGCGTCAAGGTACTTTGGTCCTGAGCTGGAGGACTGTTCTAAGAGTTTGCCTATCCAGTGAGCAACTCCTGATTAACTCTATTTAGGCTCAGCTACCCTATGAAATTAGGTTAGTATAACTGTCACTCTGGGGCATGAGTGGGGAACCCCCTGCCCATGGTCTGGATCTGCCCTCCTTACTATCCAGCATACCATGGAGTAGAGGATTTGAAACACCAAGGCTCATGAGTCTGATCAGGCAAGCCATACTCTTGATCCAGACAACAGGCTTGGTTAGAGGCTTGGGGGCAGGAAACTGCTCCAGGCTTCACGGCTGCTCTCTACTGTTCCCTCAGCCCAGGAAAGGGAGGAGGAGCAGCAGCTGACTCCAGCACTGTGCCCAGAGGCATGTCACTGCTGAGACTGGACGAAATTCTAGCCAATGAGAGCAGTGGAGGGTGGTGCCTGGGAGCAGAGGGGATGGGGCACAGAGCCATGTGCGTCTGGGGATACTGCAAAGGTAAACTGCACCAATCACCCAGACCGCTCCTGTGCCCCCTCCCATTCAGACCCCATCTCACACCTTTCCTGCACCCACCCTCCCAATCCACTTCCCTACCCTGCTTCTGCCCCCTTCCTCCCAAACCCCTCACTCCTGATCCCTCCCCCTCACACCTTCCCTCCCCACTTAGATCCACACCCTCAGCTTACTCCTGCACACTCTATCCTGCCCAGGCCCCCATCCCTTTCCTGCACCCCACTCCTGGCCAGATACCAAACACACAGCCCACTCCTGTACTTGCTTCTGTCCAGACCCCTCCATCCTCTGCACCCCACTCTGGCCCAGATCACCAAACCACTGTTGTATCCTTCCACCTACTCAGACCTCCCGCTCCAATTCCCAGCCTGCTCCTGTACGCTCCCTCCCTCCCCAACCCCACAGCCCATAGTTGGGGACATCATCAATGAGGTGTGGATTTTGGTTTTTTTGGCTCCTCACTTGTATGTTCCCCGACTGATTTTTCAGTAGCCCCACAACCTGCTCTGGGGTGTGAAAAGTCCACAGCCTTGAGCGATGCAGTTAATTTGACCTAATCCATAGTGCAGACAGCACAAAGTGGATGCGAGAATTGTTTCATCAACCTACCTACAGCATCTCAGGTAGGTGGATTACCTACACCAACAGGAGAATCCTTCTTGTTGGCATAGGTAGAGTCTTCACCAAAGCACTGCAGCAGGACAGCTGTGTCACTGTAGCTGTTTATGTGCAGACAGGCCTCTATTCCAAAACACGTGTGCCCTTATTCTGAATTAGCATAAACCATATGCTTATATTAACTCAGAATAAGCAGTCATTCTGGAGTTAGTGTTCATATACAGAGAATCAGAAAAAGTTAATCCACTTTAAAATCCTACCCTCCCTTATTCCAGATTCTTGTGTAGAGAGAAACATTAAGGAATAAGCTCAGTCCCTGGCCTCTATTCCTGCACTGTCAACGGTAGTGGCCAGATGCCACTGTAGTGTAATTTGGACAAAGACCACCAGACAAAGTAGTAACAATTTTCATTCCCTACTAATCTGGTTTGTAACTGAACCAGCCACCTAAAAATAAAACGCTTCACACACCATTTTTTCCACAAGGGTGTATACAAGCAAAGAACTAGCTGGAGTGGCATGAAGAGGATTAAGGTAAGGTGGGTACCCCTTTAACAATGCATGGCAGCGTTAAAGGGGGTTGGGATTGGTTGCATTTTCCAGAAGTGGTCTCAATTTTAAGACACTCAGGAAATGTTGCTGCAGTTTTATCATCAACTATCACAAAATGAATAGTAACAGAGAGGTAGCCACTTAGTCTGTATTCTAACAGAACAAACTAGCAGTCATGTGGCACTGGTTTGTTTTAGCACAAAACGAAGTAGTTTCAAGCTCCTCTTTCTAAACTATCTTGACAGACAGGTTTGTATTTTGATTAGAAAAGCAAATACACTATGTTCTTTCAAATCACCAGTTTCCACCTCTCCTCTCTGTCTTAAAGGACAGGGCAATTTGGCAGATGTCAGCAGGTGTATTGCAAACATAAGCAGATGAAGTTTTTCTGCAATGTTTTTTTTCTTTTGTAACTCCATTAACTGTAGCAATAGTGAAAGTGCTAGTTTAGAACGGGGAAAACAACAATGCATAGTTTACAAGAGCAATCATGTTGTTGACTACCCATTACAGATCATTTGAAGTTTGACAGGGTGGGTAAAAATAGCTGATAGGGGAGGGGAAAAAAATCAGATTTTATAAAGTAGTTAACCTTTTTAAAAATTAATCTGATTAAAACAAAATCTGAATTTAATACTATACAAGGCCAAAACTTATATGTTGAATGTTTAGCTAAAAATAAATCTGCTGAATCCATGAGCTTCTATCAAAAAATTCTGAATTAAAGGCTGCTTTTTACATAGAGAAGAAAATCAGGGCAAAAACACACCAAGCTCTACATGGCACAATTCATGTACTGAAATAAAGGCTGGTTTTAATAAAAAGAATTTTGATATCCTGTTTTGTGTATTTAAATTCCAGTTACCAACCTAATGATGCTTGACATCAATTATGAGCAAAAAAGTTATTTAGTAAATAATCAATGTCATTCACCTTGTTAGAAAAAATACAAAATTCTAAATGTCAAACTATATTTGTACGACTACATAAATAAATGTATAGCATCATAGATTACATTAGATTTGGAAAATCTTTTTGCTAAGACTCTACTTAGTTGTACATCAGCACGTTAATTATTTTAATTTGGATATAAAATGAGTCATTTGATGTCATTAAGATATTACTTATTAGGTATTTAAAAATCTTTATTTTGAGTTTATTCGAATGGTATTTCGCTCTGTGTATTAGATTTTGACTAGATGAGATCAAATAATTATCTTTCTTTATGCTTTTTTGTGCAGGGGTGGGGAGGGCTACCAATAGGGTAACCTTAAAATACTTGAATTGTTGTCGATATCTATTTATGTACCATAATTCCAAACCCTGTTGTGTGATTCACTTCAAATTTGTCAGAAAGTTTCTCTCTGCTGTAAAAATTAGATTGAGTCTCAGGCTTTGTTTGGAAATTTAAATGTGAGGGGGCCCAAAACTAAGGTTACAATGCAAACTCAGTTGCAAATACATCTATGGATTGGTTAAAGCACTAACCGCACAAAGAACCAAGCATCCAAAAATCTCACAATGGTACTTTTGGCACATGTCATCCTACTTCAAAGTGAAAGCAATAAGACCTGATCCTCTTGGGTGGTTCCATATATAGTTTAAAAAAAACAAATAAGGAGGCACATCTCCATGTCATGCAGAGAGGGTGGAGGAAACTCTGCATGAGCGAACTTTAAGGAAGAAAGGGGGGAAGTTTCAGAAATGTTCATCCCCTTTATGCATGCTGAAAGAAGCAAGTAAATGAGTAACACACCAGAGGGTAAAAAGTAACACGTGTGACTGGAGTGTGGACAGAGCCCTAACAAATCATAGCATGTCTTTAAGAGGTTTTAGTTGTATTGTGGGGTGGGAGGGAGCATTCTCTACATCGAAGACAACAAAGCATTTTTAATATCCAACAACTATGTTCCTTCTGCCTAAGGAACTGTACTCTGCTTCCTTGGAAGCCTCACAAACCTGCAAATATGCCAGGAGCAGCAATGTTGAAGAGAGAACCAAGCTATCCTTAAATCCTCAAAAAGATGGTTGCTGAACTCAGGACCAGAGTTTGCATTCTCCAGGGGCACAGCAGTAAGATCACAAGATAAGACAATTATCATTTGAAACAGAGGGATCTAAACCAGCATTTGCTAATGAGTCAAAGAATAGAAGATCTAAAAACCCATAAGACAGTCAAAGGCTTAATGGCCATCACTTGTCCCAAAGGACTCTCTGTACTTATTTTTGAGTAAAGTGGCAACAACAATGGTAGCATTAAAGTAGACAACACTTTTACTGTTTTACTAATAACAGAGAGGAAGCCGTGCTAGTTTATAATGTTATATTCTATGTTTTACTAATGTTTCTTAGAACAGCTCTAGATGACACCCTGCCCTGTCTATACCAGAGCTTCTCCCATTGCTACCACTCTGGGCTATTTCCAAGAGTAGTAGTACAGACAAATCCCTAAGTGATGGGCAAGAGGAAACAGAGAAGGTGAAAAGATTTTAAAGCCTGTGCAATAAATGATAAACTTGGGATACATATATAAACAAATCACAAAGAGTGGACTGACTGGAATATAAACAAAAACCCTTTTTAAAAAGTTTACTTGCATTGCAGCCAGAGGCTAGAGTTTGGCCTCTTATTATAGACCCAACCCCATTCTTGTAAAAACAGAATGGTTTCAGTAACTCCCCAAAGATACTGAAAGAATTAATATCCATGAACCACTCTAAAGAGAGCAAAAAACCAGTAAAGTAGCACTTCAAAGACCAACAAAATAATTTATTAGGTGAGGTTTTGTGGGACAGACCCACTTCTTCAGACCATAGCCATACCAGAACAGACTCAATATTTAAGGCACAGAGAACCAAAAATAGCAATCAAGGTTGATAAATCAGTAAAAAAAAAAAAAAAAGAAAATTATTAAGGTGAGCAAATCAGAGAGTAGAGGGGCGGGGGGGGAGAGGTCAAGAATTAGATTAAGCCAAATATGCAAAAGAGCCCCTATAGTGACCCATAAAATTTGCATCCCAGTTCAAACCAAATGTTAATGTGTCAAATTTGAATATAAAAGAGAGTTCAGCCTCTCTTTCCAAAGTAGTGTGAAAATTCCTCTTCAGTAAGACTGCAGACTCTTAAGTCATTAACAGAATGGCCCACTCCTTTAAAATGTAGGCTGACCGGTTTGTGGATCAGGAGTGTTTGTGTGTCTGTGTTGTGCCTACTTGCATACTTGGCTTAATCTAATTCTTGACTCCCCCATGCCCCCTTCTGCCCCTCTACTCTCTGATTTGCTCACCTTGATAATTTTTTTCTGATTTGTCAACCTTGATTACTATTTTTGGTTCTCTGTGCCTTAAATATAGTCTGTTCTGGTCTGGCTATGGTCTGAAGAAGTGGGTCTGTCCCACGAAAGCTCACCTAATAAATTATTTTGTTAGTCTTTAAAGTGCTACTTTATTGCTTTTTTGTTTTGATAGCATATAGACTAGCATAGCTTTCTTTCCCTTTCTAAAGAGAGCAGTGTAAGTACTAAGTATTTCCCTTTCTCTCCTAGGAGTGACTAGCTAACATAACCCCATTTTTATTATTATTGGCCTCCAATGGCAGTCAGAGCTCCTTCCAGCTCCTGTCAACACCATCTCTGATCCTGCTTTGAATTAATAAAGAGAAAAAACTGGGACTTCAGAGGCGATACAACAGCAGCGACAAAACCTTTCACTCCTCCGTCAACAGAAAGGACCAGCAAGTCCTGCTTGGGCTTCTGAGACATGGATCCACTTCCTCAAATAGCCCTAGTAACACCTCCCACTCCCCCAGTAGCTGGGGCATGCACAAGCCAGGGCATCCCCTCAGACAAAGGCTTCAGCCCCAAGTGGAAAATACAGGGGCAAGGTGCATCCCACCTAACATACTCCCCTCACCTACACCCAGCCTTGAGGGCCCTCTGCCTAGCATCCCCCCTCATTTTCCCTCAGCACCCTGGCCCTACCCCGCACAGCAACCCCCCCGCCACTTGCCCTCAGTGCCCTGGTCCTGAGCATCCCCCCCAGCACCTCCCCCCACCTGCCCTCAGCACCCTGGCCCTAGCCCTACCCCGCACAGCAACCCCCCCGCCACTTGCACTCAGCGCCCTGGTCCTGAGCATCCCTCCGCACCCCGGCCCCAGCCCCTCGCAACTAACACCCCCACCCGTTCCAGGGGAGCCCCCCGGCTCTTGCACCCGCTTGCTAAGAAAGGGAATCGCCCCTTGGCTCGGAGCCGGAGAGCAGGGGAGGGGCAGAGCCACGCGGCGGCGGGAAGTGGGACAGCTCCCGCCCGGCTCCGGCTCCGGCTCCGGCTCCCCCACACCTCACAGGGGCCTGGGCCCCCAGCTCGCCCCGCTCCCTACAGGAGGTCCCACCGCTTTGAGGGAGGTCACAGCCAACCGCCGCCCCTCAGTGACGCGCCCCCTTACCCGCGATGCCGGCGCTGCTACTGCTGCTGCCCCCGGACTCGGGGCCGGCCGACGCCATTTTGGAGCTTCTCCCTGCTCCTCTGGCCGCCGGCAGCAACTCCACCCCCGGGGCCCCTCACTTGGTGCCGCCCGCCCCGTGTCGCCGGCAGCTCAGGACAGCACCATTCGAGTTTAGACAGGGTGGGTCGTTCCCGACGCCTTGGACTCGCGCGGCCAGCTCCGGACCGAACCACTCAGCCCGGATGGGAGGGGGCAAAGATGAGGTTCCCAGGTGCGGGCACCGCCTGTTATTGCTAAGCCCAGCGGGGAGCTGCAGGGCGCTTGGACTGACTGCAGCGCATGCGCAACGCAGCGGGGGGGGGACGGACTGACGCCATCGTTGAGGCGTCCATGGGTCACATGACAGCGGAGGAGTCCACAAAAACAAGGATTCCGTTAAGCTGGATGTCAAAGGGTGGGCCTGGCACATGGTAGTAACAGGAGGATGTTGCCATGGTAACATAACATGACTTCTCATAACTTCATTCCTGTTGCCATGGCGCCTTATGTCACGACCTCATCATTGCATCAGGTCACTCTGGCGCTGCTGGTCCTGACCTCAGGTTCTGGTTGGCAGGACATGGCCTGACTTCACTGGGCCTCCGCAGCATCTTGCAGCCTGACCACACTGTGTTGCCATGGGAACTCATGTTCTAACCTTACCACCTCCTCATTCACTGCAGCACCTCATGTCCTGGCCTTATGTCCCATCACGACGTGACTTGACCTCGCTGTGCCACTGTGGCGTACCAGAGCCTGACCTCACCATGTCATCGTAGGGGCGCATGTCTGTATTGTATTATAGCATGATGAGCCCTAACCTCACTGCATTGCTGTTGTGCCCCACGTCCTGACTTCACTGGGGTGCCACAGCTTGTTGTATACTGTGTTCACTGTATCACCCCAAGGCCTCACCTCCTGACCTCATCCCACTATCAGTGAGTGAAATGCTGACCTCACCATATCATGCCAGGACTTCCCCAGAGTGCCATGATATCACATTGCTTTTGCATGCTACATCCTGGCCTTGCTGCATTCCTAGCTGAGTTGAGAAATCTGATATTTGCAGTTTATAAGAATTTATTTTCTACTTGGTAAAGGTCTAATCCTTATTTCATAATGGGACGTACCAAATTCCCACAGCGGGTGAATAATTTTTGATCAAAGTGTATGTTAAGGCAAGTTAAATGACAGTTTAATTGTGTATTGCTGTAGCCCGCTATTTGCCTCCAAGTACAGCAAGTCAAAAGCAGATATTTTCACATTCATGTTCTTGACAAGGGGCAGCAAACTTTCTGAGGCAGAATACTGGAATTTGACTTTTTGATCTCTACAATATGAGCGCTGGAGAAACTTTTTAAAGTCACTAATATTCCTACTCACAACAGCTTCATTACTAAATAAATTAAGATGCAGAATTTTTTACCAAGTAGTTGGTGGTTGGTAGCATTAGTTAGTCTTTTGTTAATCCAAATTCCCGGCTACATGGGGAAGGAGGGGTGGGACTGAGCTCCTGCCTCATGTGCCGATGAAAATGAGCTTGCACGCCGTTGTGGGCACCCATACCTGGGGTTGCTGACCCCTGCTCTGGACACAGAGTTCTCCAAAAGCAATCAGTGACTCAGTAACCCCAACCATATGAAAACAAGGGGATTAAATACCATTTCACCTTAAACATTTCCTGTATTACACTTTCACCTACCACATTGCTACGGTGGGTGAAATCACCATATTGCAGCTAAACCTTTCCATGGTGCTGCACCATGTCGTGTCCTGGCCCTTTGCTCTTTGCAATGTGCTAGCAAGAAACTACCATGTGATGTATAGCTAGACAATAGCCATTTGTCACATTAGGATACCCTGATACCTAACTGGTCTTTGGCCATGTGGCAAGAAGTAATGACATCATATTGCATCACAGGCCAATCTGACGTGTCATCATGCCAAGACTGTTTATGCAGAGTAACAACATGGCACCTGCATGTCCATACCAGCTTATCACAATATGGCTACGTCTACACGTGAAGCCAACATCGAAATAAGCTATTTCGATGTAGCAACTAACGTCTACATGTCCTCCAAGGCTGGCAACGTCGATGTTCAACTTCGACGTTGCGCGGCACCACATCGAAATAGGCGCTGCGAGGGTACGTCTACACGCCAAAGTAGCACACATCGAAATAAGGGTGCCAGGCACAGCTGCAGACAGGGTCACAGGGCGGACTCAACAGCCAGCCGCTCCCTTAAAGGGCCCCTCCCAGACACAGTTGCACTAAACAACACAAGATACACAGAGCTGACAACTGGTTGCAGACCCTGTGCATGCAGCATAGATCCCCAGCTGCTGCAGAAGCAGCCAGAAGCCCTGGGCTAAGGGCTGCTGCCCACGGTGACCATAGAGCCCCGCAGGGGCTGGAGAGAGAGCATCTCTCAACCCCCCAGCTGATGGCCGCCATGGAGGACCCAGCAATTTCGACGTTGCGGGACGCGGATCGTCTACACGGTCCCTACTTCGACGTTGAACGTCGAAGTAGGGCGCTATTCCGATCCCCTCATGAGGTTAGCGACTTTGACATCTCGCCGCCTAACGTCGAAGTTAACTTAGAAATAGCGCCCGACGCGTGTAGCCGCGACGGGCGCTATTTTGAAGTTAGTGCCGCTACTTCGAAGTAGCGTGCACGTGTAGACACAGCTTATGACACGACAGCTTCTGTGGGTCAACACAGGAAGACATTTTAATGGTTGCAATACCAACTGCTCATGTTTTAACACAAAGCTGTCATGTCATGTTATGGCAGGTCATTACGTCGCAGTGCCCTGATAGTGTATTTTGGCCCAGCTTCACCATGGCCCCCAGCCAAGGGTTGGCCTTTATGCTCTCAGTGCTGTTAAGTTGCACAGTGGCCTATCACCTCTTGGTGCAATGTCCTTCTTGGTGCATCATCCTGTTCCAGTGACTTGATGGTGTTTTAGTGCAGCAGCATCTCTCAGAGCCAAGTGAAAGCACTCATGCAATGTTCCTACTCGGACAGCATTAAAGATCATGATTTAAAACCGTGGGGGCCTGAGTGATTATATTCCACCTGTCTAAATCCTCGCTGCACTTGCACTTGGTTGTGGGATTCTTTTTCATGTCCAGTAATGTAGCACTGCTGTGAGTTGTTAAACAGCTGCTGCATTCCACCCCAGAGCTGGTTACATTTCCATAGCAAGGAGAGTAATTCCAGATTGCAGAGAATTTGGGGATGAAAGACGCCCAGGGCAATAGATTATATAACACTAACTTGACAGTGAGGCATGCCTTAGTTGTCTGAGCACAGAACCAATCTCTCTGCCTTGCTCTCTCTTCTTGTAAAGTGTGAATAATAACACATCCCCAACCCCTAGGCAGCTCAGGCAGGTGGGAATTGTTAGTTAGTGAATATTCATGAAGTACTATGGAGGTCAGCAGTGCCTTGCATTATTTGTAACTGAGCTAGTGTGATGCGGGAAACCCATGTTCATGTGGGTTAGACCCTTTGCGGTGAAAACAGAATGGGACTTTTGCAGCTCCCAGGAGAGGCCTTGTATTCAAAGCTCCCACCCTGTCAAATTAAGTGTCACATTATTAAGCGTCGCTTTATTTTAACTAGTGACTCAGACAGGCTACTGGATTTTAAACAAAGCCACTCCTGTCCTTTCCAATCTGTCAGCTCAGTTAACCCATCCTATCATTTCCCACATGGCAGTAATAATAGGTCTGTTTGGGATGACTCCATAGGCAGGCATTAGAAAGCTCCTGCCACCTACAGGCAACATATGAGAGCCTGCTCTCCGGGCTCCACATCACAGAAGGCATGACAGCTACTGAGGGGATTTCAAACAAACCCAATCTTCTTGTCTTTAGCAACATTCATGAAAGAAAGGTATCAGAGAGGGAGCCGTGTTAGTCTGTAGCTTAGAGAACAACAAGAAGTCCTGGGGCACCTTATAGACTAACAGATATTTTGGAGCATAAGCTTTTGTGGGCAAAGACCTGCTTTATCAGATGCATAAGTGGGGAGGGGTGGTTTCAGAGGGGTATTTAAAGAGTGGGGTCCCAGTAAGAGGGAGGGCCAGAGTGGACAAGATCTATTCAGCAAGGTGGAAATGGCCCAGTATCAACAGTACTTATCAAAAGCGGAAAAAGCAAGTCAGATCAGCCAGGGGGATGTGAGCCTTTGTCAGAGTCTAATGTGGAGCTATTAGCACCCAGAGCAGAGAAACTGCCTTTGTAAAGTAACAGAGAGGGAGCCATGCTAGTCTATATACTACCAAAACAAAAAGCAGTCAAGTAGCACTTTAAAGACTAGCAAAATAATTTATTAGGTGAGCTTTCGTGGGACAGACCCACAAGTGTCTGGGTCTGTCCCATGAAAGCTCACCGAATAAATTATTTTGCTAGTCTTTAAAGTGCTACTTGACTGCTTTTTGTTTTCGCCTTTGTAAACTGTGAGCCACTCCCAGTCTCTGTTTAATCCATGGTTAATGGATTAAAGAAAAGATAACTTGGACCAGTGAATTAAGGAGCATTTCTACTCCTCTTGATTCCATAAGACACTTAAATGTGACATAACAATATAATCGACAAAACAAAGCAGCATAAATGTAGCACTTTACATGCTGACAAAATGATTTATTTGGTGATGAGCTTTCATGGGACAGACCCACTTAAGAAGCTCATCACCGAATAAATCATTTTGTTAGTCTTTAAAGTGCTACATTTCTGCTGCTTTTTTTGTTGGAGTACAGACTAACACAACTACCTCTCTGTTACTATTCAAGAATATAACCAGACTGTCAAAGGGCCGGTCCTTTAACAGGTGATAATAAATATTGGAGCAATTGTGGTTATTTTGCATGTAAAGAGATAGCTCCATATTTCAAAATCCAGACTCTGGTGATGTTTTTCTGGTTGTTCCTTTCCACCTCGTCAAAGTCAACACTTATTTAAATCTGGTTAATTCTCAGCTCATCACAATTATGAGAAAATCAAATTCCATCTGCTGTTCTCAAGCAAATCAGAAGAAAATCCTCACTTGGGCCACCATCTGCATCCTGCATTCAGCTCTGTGATGAGGGGCTTGTGCACCCTCAGGGGGCCCTTTGTCTTCCAGAGGCCCAGGGCAGGGGGAGTCCAAACAAAGGAGCTGGCAGGCCCCACACTGTTATGATTGAGGGCTGTTATGTTTAAGGCATTAATTTGCTTTTGTTAGTCGGTCATTTTCAGTTGCTCTGTACGCAGGGGGTGAAGCCAGCCTCCCATTGTTGCTTTGCCAGTGAAATCAGGTCTGTCTTGGAGGAGACACTTCTTGAAGAGTAATAAACGTATTCAATGTTACATGGGCCAAGGATTGTCTGTGCACACTTTACTTAATTCAGCTCATCCCCCTGTGAAGTGGTTCCTTACCATTATCCCCACGTCACCCTCATGAATTCTAGTCCAATCTTTGCCAGACTTCCTGTGTAACTTTAAGCAAGTCAGGCATCCACTCTGTGCCTCAGTTTCCTTTTCCATAAAATTGGGGCAATGAGACCTATCCCACAGGAGAAATTTCAGGGTTAATTTGAGGTAATAAAGTAATAGGAATTGAGGGCTGTACAGGCCCTTAAATGGTCAGCTAGTGCATCCCTCCTCTGCCCTTGCCTCCACATAATTAAATATACCTAGAGCATCCTGAGAGGTGTTTGTCTCATTTGTTCTTAAAAACCTCCAATGACAGGGACACAACAACCTCCCTTGAAAGCTCATTCCATTGCTTAACTATATTTACAGTTCAAAAGTTTCCGTGATATCTAACCTGAACCTCGCTTGTGCAAAGTATAAGAAGACTATTTCTTGTCCTACCCTTGAGGGAACATAAAGAAGGGTCCTGGGGTGGAAGGTGCTATAGATATGCTAATAGATCCTGTTCATAAGGTTCCAAATTAGCTTCTACCTCCAGGTCTCCTGATTATCAAACTCAACAAAGTGTGCTCCTGCTGAGGCAAATTCTCATAACTACATCGCACAGGGAACCACTCAGTTTCTCATTTTGGCCAGAGCATGTTTCATCGAGAACTCTTGCTCTGAGTCATGATGGTATTAAAAGTACCATAAAATTCTTTCCTGGTTTTTACTGTGTTCTTTAGATCGCCAAATATTGACTTGTGAAATTCAAGTGGGGCCGGGATTTCACTGTTTCCAGAAACTGACTCATTCCCTTGGTGCGTGTCAAGCCCAGCCTCCCTCAGAAAATTACACTTTGCACCAGTTATGGGCCCACAAAAACTCCCCTGATAAGTCTAGAACCTGGTCCCTGAGGTAGCTGGTGTGCTTCTGCCCTTTCTTGAAAGGCACTTCTCTCCAGACATGAGAGCTGGCAAGGGAAGAGGCCAGGAGCCATTGTTCCATGCTTTTACAACGCTGCTGCGTTTAAAATGCTGCTCACTTTTGAGAATATGAACTTCGCAGGGGTACATTGAAGGGGGTGAGCAGGAGGGCCACATGCTGCTCCCAGCCGTCCCCACCCCCTGACCAGAGCTGGGTGGCAGAACCCCTTCCCTTAGCCCAGCCATCCTGTCAGCATGACAGAACAGGGGCCAACCTAGAAACCAGATCTGAAAGTTGATCTTAGATACACAATTCCAGTTACGACAACTGCGTAGCTGGAATATCGTATCTGAGATTGATTTATCAGGCTGTCCACACAGAGGGAGGTTGAACGTTTCCATCAACCTCCCTTACTGCTTGCGAGAATGACGAGTACCAGGGTTGACTGTCAGCTCCACTAGGTGCCCTAAATTGAACCCTGGAACCCCTTCAACTCCTTCTGGTAAGTATAGCCATATCCTTCAGCCAGATGTGAGTGGCACTGAGATTCTGTGCTCCAGGCCACAGCACCACTTATTTATTTGTATTTGGCTGTCCCTCCCTTCAACTCCTGCTGTCCTTCTGGTGCCACTGCAAAGTTTCAATCACTGAATCCATTAGTGCATATGTGCAAGAGAGACTTGAAGGAGTCAGCCGGGACTCCCAACAGACCTCTATCTTCTGCATCCCCTGCAGATATTCACTAATGGATTCAGTGACTGAAGCTACAGCTACAGACAATACAGATTAACAAATCCAGGCAGAAACTGTGCAACCAACATGAGTGGTGCTGAAAGTTTCCATTCCATCCGAACAAAGGGATCACTCTGACTGGATCAGACTTGAAAGTCCAGTAAAGCCCAGTGCTAACTACTTCAGAAGAAGGTGTCTGAACCCCAGAGCATCAGATGTGGGATAATCTGCCCCTCACCCTTGTCTCTGTGGGTATGTCCACACTGAAGAGAAAAAGAAACACAAATAAAAAGCCCAGCCCCCCAGAGCCTGGGTTTCAAATGCTGAATGGGAACATCCACGCAGCTGTCTTCAGCCCTATAGGCCAGGGAACTGGGACTTGCTGCTGTGGGAGATTTTTTTTCCCTTCTGTGTATAAATACACTGTTAGTCAGATATCAGCTCATACACTGAAGCATGAGCTATACTGTCCCTTCCAGCACTGTTGTTAGCTGCCTATGTAACTCTAGAAATTCGGTGGTCCATCGAAAGATCCAGTCTCTCTTTGAATCTTGCTACCTTCTTGGCCTTAATGCCTCTGTGTAGCTGTGGGTTCCACACTTTGAAGGGGTGTCTCCAATCAGTTTTTGACTTGCCACCTTTCCATTTCATTGACAGGTTGTCCTGGATCGCACTGTTTTTTGTGTGTTGTTTCTTCTGTGCTCCATTTGCACATGGTGTATTTAGATAGCAAGGGTTTCAGGCAGGGGTGGTATGGGAGGGAAGGGCACAGAGAGTCATGTGCCGTCTTAGACACCATGGAGGGAGAGGCAAGGGCCTTTGGGGGGTCCCCGTGGAGCCCAGAGTGGCCCCGAGACCAATAGGGGGCCTGGTGCTGACATGAGGGGTTGGGCCCACCCCAGCACTCATTTGTGGCAGTCTGAAAAGGAGCAACCCAGCCCCAACCCCACTTGGCTCTGCCAGTTCCCAGCCCTGTCACTAGGTGAGGCAGGGAGCTTGGAGAAGGGATGGAATGAGGGTGAGAAGAGGGAGAGGGCAAAGCAGGGCTGGGGGCTGGGGGAAGGGGCGGGAGCAGGGGCAGGAAAAGGCAAGGTCTGGGGTGGGGTGGGGAGTTGTCCCAGCCCCCACATCCTCCTAGGGACAGCCCTCTCCAGGTCTAGGGCTAGCACAGAGAGGAGTCCCATGGGGGTGGTGACATGGCTGGTGCCTCCCTTATGTGCCTCCCTGGGTCCACAGCAGCCACCACTGTCTTCAGGGCAAGGACTGAGTCGTCTTACATGTTTGAATGACTAGCTCACTGACAGCTTTCAAGCAAATGCTAAAAAAATGTACGTAATATACGAGCTGTGAAAAAGAGTTTTTGTCCATCCGAGTGTTATGCTTCGGTTACCTACACATTAAAGGTTTGCTTCAGAGTCCTATGATACATTACAGTGTATAATCAACAATAACTAAGATTTAAGTATGTGAGTTTAATGATACTGTATGGACATTAGCAATCAAACATACAGTGAAAACCAAGCAGTCCTGTAGCACCTTAAAGACTAACAATTTTATTTATTAGGTGTTGAGCTTTTGTGAGTAAGAAGTGGGTCTTACCCAGGAACCCTCATCGCCTAATAATACAATCGTTAGTCTTTAAGGTGCTACAGGACTGCTTGTTTTTTGTGAAGCTTTGAAAAACATCATCCAGCATAGTCCATCAAGCTCTCCACTGGAACTTGCAAGGAAAATGCAAAAGAGGAAGGTCTCGGACAACGTGGAGACGGTCTTCTGAGATTGGAGGACAACAACTGGGGTGCTCCTGGGGCCAGCTAGAAGCTATGTCCTGAGACAGAGTGAAATGGAGGAGAGTTGTAGAGGACCTGTGCTCCACCTGCAGTACAAGGGTTTAAGTCACAGACTAACACGGCTACCCCTCTGAAGCATACAGTGACGGGTGTTCTACAATATGGGCAACAATCCCAACTCCAATTCTCTGAATTTTGGATTATTTGAAATGGCTTCCAAATCAGAATTTATTTGTTGAGGAGTAGGATTAAAAGTGATTTGCTGAAATTACACTTCCCATTGGATAGTTCAAAATTCCCTGTAAATGATCAATAGTGATCTCAGATTTCTATATTGTTCTTCATTCAGCAAAGTCCCAAAGCGCTGTACAAACTACAGCAAGACTGGGCATGCTGCAGTCCCACCTTCCACCAGACCCATGCAACAAACTGCGGGGTGGAACACAGCAGCTGTTTAACTGTCCACAGCAACCCTGCACAACAATGTAGGACAGAAAGTGAAGATGGTACGGCTGAAATTGGAATTTGGCCAGGACACATGCATTATGACTCCCTGCTATTGTAGTGGAAACATAAATGATCCTGAGGTATTCTGGGAACAGTTTACAAACATTAACAGCATCAATATTTTCTTTAATTGCATGGGGGGGACCGCTAAAACTGGGCAAGACAAAGCAGCAGAAGATGTACCACAGAGAACAAACCTTCCCTGTCCTCAGGGAGACGAATGGGATAATCTAATAGATCTATTCCACTTTGATGATTCAGGCTCCCACGGACTTCAGTGGGTTTTGGATTACACAAAGGAGAAGAGACAGTTCCGAGAGGACTTTATTTTTTTTACAAACCTCATTGTGTTCAACCCTCATCTGGTAACAATCTACAGTTATGGCTAAGCCATTGCCAAGCCCCCAGCGCATAGTAGGAAGATTATTGCTTAAGTCTTTAATGTGTTAGGAGACTTTGTAATCGTGGTTACTGGGCATAATTTGGACCATATTATCATCTGCTGTAGATCAGCAGAGCTCCATCGTCTTGTTTTGTAAAAATAGGGCAAAACGAGATGTCCTGGTGGGGGCAAGCTGGTGACTTGAACAATTTAAGAACAGTCATTCTCCTGCTCAAACTGTCTTGCTTAGTTCAACAAGCGGGATCCTGAGAAGTGCTGCACCTCACGTGAAACTAACATGAATTGTAGGGGCATGACAGGATGTGGCCGGTTCCTGAGCGACCCAGATGCATTGTTAATGGGCACCAACATAATGTCCTCCATGGACGGGTGTGTATATAAGGTGTTAACTAGATTATTGTTGTGATTTATTTACTTTACATTCATTGTCATCATCGGAAATCCCTCGAAGCTGGGGCTGATTGGCTTTCATGGACTGTCCATTTCAAATTATCGGTGAGTCTACTGATGGCTCTTAAGGTATTGGTTTGGGCCATAGCACACTCATCCTGTCGCTTCCATTTTCCCATTACATGTAGTCACATCTATTTCTCAAAGAACTGAATTCCCTGCCTCGAGCAGTTCCTCTGGGAGAGTCGACCTGAGTTATACATCCCTGTAAATGGTGCTCAATGTTTCATTTCCTCATATTAGCCTTGAGAAGGTCCCTGTAGCATTTTCCCTGCCCTCCTCTGATGTCTGCACCTGGGTTGAGGTGAGACTAGAAGACTTATTTTGGCAGGCTGGAATCAGACATCTGGACAATGTACAATGCCAAGAGAAGTTGAAAATAAATAATCATCCCGTTGATGCACTTTATAGTGCCTTGAGAGAGAATGCCGATATGGTACATTTATTATGTACTCAGTCCTGCCATGAGGGCAAGGGGCTGGACTCGGTGACCTCTCAAGGTCTCTTCCAGTCTTAGCATCCTATGATTATCCATTTGATTTGGAATTTAAAAGAATCCATGCACAGGTGTTTATGTTCATAACAAGGATTCAAATCTACTTAAAAATATATATATAACCAAAGTATACTGGTTTCTACCCTGCTGCAATAAACCAGTTAACAACCTGTCTGGTCAGTAGAAGGGGCCATAATAAAGAGAATACTCAGCACACGGACGGCATATGTGTTCAAAGTGCTTATAAACGCAAAGTCACTCAGCCACATCACGCAGTGTTTGGGCTTGGGGTTAGCAGGATGCGGCCAGGAGGCAGCCAGCCAGCAGCATTCTGAGCCCTCTGGAATTCGGAGAGCTGTTAAGCTCCATATTTCTTCAATGGGACTCAAAACAAACAGCACTGATGTGCAGCTGGAAGCAAATAAGACTGCTTGTGTGACCATCCCTGGGAAATAAACAGAATCAATGTAGCGAGAGGGGGGTCATGTGAACTAAATCCTTTAGTTCTTATACCTACATCTGTATCCACCAAAGCCCAGCATATGTTCAGCAAGAATAAGAATTGCAAGAGTTGCTATTAAAAATAGCTTACTTGCAAAGCACTCCTTCCTGTGTTGCAGAATGCTTCTGGAGTTACTGGGTGGCATTATTCTAGATGCTGTAACTAGTAACATTTCAATTTGCGTAAGACCTTAGTTGTGTAACCTTGCCCCCGACATATCCATTAACTAATACACACAAGAACAGACCCTACATGTTATAGAAAGATGACTAACAGCTCTAAAAATCACAGAGACTAATACAGGAATAGTAACTAAGACTCAGATCCTCAAGGCAGTGTTTTTTTTGTGCTGGTACTTGCTGGTACAGAGTATCTTGCATCTGGCAAAGTGGGTCTTTGCCCTTGAAAGCTTATGCTCCAAAAAAATCTGTTGGTCTGTAAAGTGCCACAGGACTTCTCATTGTTTTTGCGGATACAGATTAACACGGCTACCCCTCTGATACTGAGTACCAGCACCTTGTCAGCCACAGATGTGGGATTGCCTGGGGGGAAAGGAGGAGCCAGCTGAATACCATCTCTTTTTTTACAAACAAAAAAAAACACTGTTCAAAGGTATTTAGGTGCCTAATTCCCATTGGTGCCTAAATACCTTTGTGGATCTGGCTCTAAAAACTGTCACCCCTTGGCAAGTGACAGTGCCCCTACATATAATCTGTAAGTATCCTGGGCCAAATTTATCCCTGATGTAACTCCATTGAAATCAATGGAGTTTTATCAGGGCAGGAGCAGGCCTTTTTGTCTCATGTAATTAACTGTGCCACCTTACAGTCTGTACTCAGGCAAAGCTGACGTTGATTTAAAAGAAGACACATGAACCTTTCGACGACTCCGCAATGGAGCTCCGAAGGCAAAAGCAATTTCAGATCCATAGGGCAGCACAAGCCAACAGCAATACACATGTACAGTCTGTACTTCAAGCCCCATTCCTCTTTGTCTTGAATGCTGTGTTGTTATTTCCATTAATGCAAAGCAGGTTTAATCAGATAGATAATGGAATGAGTGTGGCACACTGATCATCAATCTCTTCAAGAAAGGCAACAAGTTGGACTGTGGAAACTACTGTGGCACCTCCCTCCTGGCAATGGCTCAAATCCTTGCAAACTGACTCCTGCCACTCTCGGAAGAAACTCTCCCAGAATCCAAGTGTGGTTTCTGACCATTCTGAAGAACAGCAAACATGATCTTCACCACCCAGCAACTGCAAGAAAAATAATGTGAACAAACCAAGACTTACCCATGAGTTTTGACGATCTAACCAAAGCATCCGACTCAATCAAAGATTGGCTGCCCCCAAAAAATTCATTAGATTCTTGAGGCTGCTTTATGACAGCATGACTCTCACAATATTTAGCAACAATGGATCCCAATGTGACCCCTTTGAGGTCAAAATGGGAGTCAAATTAGCCTGCATCATTGCCCCATCACTGTTCTGCATCTGCGTTGCCATGACGTTTCACCTCATTGATGGCAAGGTTCCAGATGGTGTGAAGATTGTCTATAGAATGAACAGGAAGCTTTTCAATCTCAGTAGAGTGAAGGCTAAAAGCAAGACCTCAACAACCTCAATCATGGAGCTCCAGTACACAGATGACAATGTGGTTGCTGATTCCTCTTCCAGATCCCTTCAGACCATATAAAGCACCTTTACCAAAGCATGTGAGAATCTCGGCCTCACTTTGAACATCAAAAAGACCAAGCTGCTCCACCAACACTCGCTGACGGGACAATCTCATGTACCTTCTATTGAAGTCAATGAAGAACTGCTGGAAAATGTGGAGTAGTTCCCATACCATGGAAGTCATCTTTCTATTAAAGTTGACATGATGCAGAAATCCAGCATTGTCTGAGGTGTGCAAACTCTGCTTATGCCCACCTGAGTCAAAGGGTCTTTGAAACCTGGGACATCGATGCCAAGACAAAACTCCTTGTATACTGTGCAGTGGTTATTCTAATGCTACTGTACGCATGTGAAACCTGGACAACATACAAGCATCATTTGAAGGCAGTTGCATAATGTCATCCGTGTTGTCCAGGGAATCCTAAATATCTCTTGGTAGGATAAGTGTAAGAACACTCGCATCCTGGAAGTGTCAGACATGACCAGCATTGAAGCCATTATCATTCATCAACAACTTCTTTAGACTGGCCAAGTGTTCAGATCTCTAATCAGTGCCTCCCAAATTAGAGTCAGTTTCCCAACTTGAAGGAAGGATGGAGGAGCGCTGGGGGCCAGGAGAAGTGATATAAGGACATGCTGAAGGCGTGCATGAAAAAGTGCAGGTTCAGTGTCGGCACTTGGGAGAACCTTGCACAAGGCCGGCCCCAGTGGGGAGCGGTAATGCATCAGGGGGTGGTGTTATTTGAGAGGTTCCACCACATTGCAGATAGAGAAGGTGGAGAAGAAGAAAAGAGGGGCAAAACCTGTCCTGTGCCCTCCAACAGCTACCAACACCTGCTTCTTCTGTATTAAGGCCTACAGCTCCAGAATCAGGCTGATCAGCCGTCAATGGGTTTACAAATAGGAGGGTGACATGAAGACACCCTACTTGTTATTGAGTGGCTGCTAAGAGTCTCAAATGGATAGCCATGTTAGTCAATGGCTTCACAAAATTCAAGCAGCCCTGTAGCACCTTAAAGACTAACATTTTTACCCACAAAAGCTCACTGCTAGTCTCTAAGGTGTTACAGGACTTGTTGTTGTTGTTGTTTTGATAATCTATGTGTCCTCCTGACTCAGGTCTAAAACAAAAGGCCAGGTTTGATAGCGGAGTTACACCTGCTCATTCCAATGATCTGCTTGTGCCAAGCAGATGTGAAGCAAAATCAGATTGGGACAGCCTGTTTCATGCTTACTTTATACAGGTGTAATCATGAGGCGTTACATGAAATGGGGAATGAAGACCCTGGAGCAAACAGCTGGGCTCCTTCACATAAAAACAAACTTGTTAGCCAAAGTGCAGGGCCCTGTGAGTGTTCAGGTGGGAACAGAAGTTGGAGACAGGATGCAGAAGGAAACAAATAAAGTGAAGCTCCTTTAACCCAGCCTCTGGAGGTCTGGAAATCCTGAGGGACTGGCATCCCCTGAGAGACACATACCTCGAAATTCGTGTAAGTCGGGGGTGCTTGGATGGTGGGTTGGGGCTGTGGGAGGGGGGCAGGGGGATTAAACCTGGGGTAGATTAGGGCTGCAGGGGGCTGGGGGGTAGAGTTGAGCTGGGTTGTGTGGGGGTTGGAGCCAGGCTGTGCGGCGGAGGTGAAGGTGGAGATGCGTGGGGGTGAAGAAGCTGCAGGAGTGCAGGGTGGTGAAGCTGAGAAGCCCAGGGGTGGTCAAGCAGCTCTAGGAGCACAGGGTAGAGAAAAAGCTGTGGATTTGCAGGAGTGGTGAGTTGCAGCTGGGCGCGGGGGTAGTGAGCTGTGACAGGGGGGCTTGAACTGGGGCATGGAAAGTTTGGCAATCCAGCACCTGTCTGGTCCTGGACATGCCGGAGTAAAGGAATTTTACTGTAGCAAGAAATGAATTGTTTTGCTCTCAGCACCAAACAGTGCACTTTTGACCCAACTCCCTCCTTCCCCTCCAATTTCTTTTGGGGTCATAGGCCACATGCTTTCAACTGCTCATTCCTTCAAGTTAGCTTCAGGTGTGCTCCTCTGCTCAGTTTCTGTGTTATCTTTCTCCGACACCCCAATACCTAGTTGAACTCAGTGGGGCAGACTTTATTAGGCTTCGTTTCAGCAATGGTCCCTGAAGTGTGTCTTATTTCAACGGGGGAATCACACTTTTGACTCACTCCACAACAGTTCATCTGCCCCAACTTATCATGCCAGAAGGCTTCAAGGCTGCAGGTAAAAGCTGAAAATCAGGACTTAAGTCTCAAAAACCAGATGGCCAATAATTGGATTATTTTTACATTACTATTGTAATGGTGGAGGAGAGGCTGAGGGATTTGAGTTTATTTAGTTTGCAGAAGTGAAGACTGAGGGGCGATTTGATAGTAGCCTTCAGCTTCCTGACGGGAGAGCTCCGAAGAGGATGGAGAGAGGATGTTCTCAGTGGTGAGGGATGGCAGAACAAGGAGCAGTGGTCTCAAGTTGCAGTGGGGGAGGTCTAGGCTGGATGTGAGGAAAAACTATTTCCCCAGGAGGGTGGTGACACACTGGAACAGGTTACCTGGGGAGATTGTAAAAGTGTTTCCATCCCAGCCTGGCAGGGCCCTGGCTGGGATGATTTAGTTGGGGTTGGCCCTGCTTTGTGCAGGGGGCTGGACTCCATGACCTCCTGAGTTCCCTTCCAGCCCTAGGGTTCAGTGACTGTGATTTTTTGCGCCAGCCTTGTGATTTCAGGGGGCGTGGAGCTGACCGTGTCTGCTGAATGCAGGGAGCTGGCAAGAGAGACCCAGCTCTTGAGCATGTCATTGTGGGGCAGGGAATCACCTGGCTCCGGGGAGGACTGGCTGGTGGCAGAGGGCTGGTAGAGGATGGATGGGATTTCTTAGAACAAACGAACTTCCTCCCGACCTGGAGGGTTGGGATGGGTGTCTTGTCTCTCTCACAAGCTAAGCAGGGCCGAGCTGGGTCAGTGTGTGGAAGGGAGACCCCACCCCCAACGTAGAACCCTGGCTCCAGGGATCTTGGGCATAACAGGGACAGTCTGAGCAGCCTACAGAGCGGGCGCTCAGCAGCCCGCTATCGATCTCTCGGCGCTCGATCGTTCTTCCTCATCGCTTCTCGGCGCTCGCCGCCCGGGCGGGGTGAATTCGCTGGGCGTGCGCTCGCTCTCCCCTGGGGTCAGGCCGGAGCAATCGCTCGCGGGGCCCGGCGGCGGCGGAGCGGCATGAGCCTGGCGGGGGGCAGGGCGCCGCGGCGCACGGCGGGGAACCGGCTGGCGGGGCTGCTGGAGGCCGAGGAGGAGGATGAGTTCTACCAGACCACCTACGGGGGCTTCACGGAGGTGGGGGGCGGGGCTGTAGGGCGTGGGGGAGGGGCCGGGCCTCCGGGGGGTGGCAGGGTGCTGTAGCATGCTGAGGGGCTGTGGGCCACGTGGGGGGGGGGGCAAGTGCGGTGGGGGTGGGGCTATGAGGGGTCCCTCGAGGGCAGTGGGGGGGCCTTGGGGACCCTGTGAAGGCTGGGGGCAAGGGGTGGCAGCCCCCTTGGGGTGGAGTTTGTGGGGGACGGTTGTGGTGGGCAGCAATGGCCAAGGAAGAGGGGCTGTGAGGTATCCCTGGAGGACAATGGGGGGCTTTTGCGGGGAGCAACAGGGCCCCTGGGGGGCAGAACTGGGGACAGCAGGACCCTGTGAAAGCTGAGTTGGGGGGTGGGCCACTTGGGGAGAAGCAGTGGTGGAGGCAGTGGGTGGGGTGAAGGGGCAGTAGGGTCCATTGGGGGGGAGCATGGCTGGGGGAGTGGGGATCCCAAGGGGCAGCAGGGGTAGCTCAGCCATGATTGTCATTTGCGCTCCCCACTCCCCGGCAGGAGTCGGGAGATGATGAGTACAAAGGCGACCAGTCGGACAGCGATGATGAAGTGGACTCTGACTTCGACATTGATGAGGGTGATGAGCCGGCCAGCGACCAGGATGATGATGAGCCCAAGAGGAAACGCAGGGTGGTCACCAAGGCCTATAAGGTGGGGATGGAGCCGATGCCCATGGTGCTGAGTGACCCACTCCCTAGGTCTGTATGGCAGTAGCACTGAAAAGCACCCATTAATCATGAAGCAGGAGCCCAGTATGCTGGGTGCTGTATGGACTGTGAAGAAAATGATGGTTGGTCTGTGCCCCCAAAGAGCTTCCAGTTCAAGACAGGAGATGCCAGATGACTACAGATGGGGGGTGGGGGAAGATGACAAGACAATCACAGTGAGTATGATGGGCAATGATCTCGACACGTGAGCTTCTTAACCCCTGTTTCAGCCATAGTCTTGTTGAGCTGAGGGAGGAACCTGGATGAAGACTGCTGCCAAACCTCTCAGTACAGCCAGATTGTAACCTAGTTTAGGGAGTTACCGGGGAGTTCGCAGCAATTCCACATATAGGCTGTTTCACCTATGATTTTGGCAGCTGCAGAAGCCTGAAAGTGTCATCAGTTACTTTCCAGAGTGGGTTCATTCAGCTGCACATCTACCAATATAATTTATGCCATCATGTTCCAGCAATGCCCCTCTGCTATGTACATCGGACAAACTGGACAGTGTCTACGTAAAAGAATAAATGCACACAAATCAGATATCAGAAATGGTAATATACAAAAACCCGTAGGAGAGCACTTCAATCTCCCAGGCCACACAGTAGCAGACTTAAAAGTAGCTATCCTACAACAAAGAAACTTCAGGACCAGACTCCAAAGAGAAATTTCTGAGCTACAATTCATCTGCAAATTTGATGCCCTCAGCTCAGGCTTAAACAAAGATTGTGAATGGCTGGCTAAATACAAAAGCAGCTTCCTCTCCCTTGGTGTTCACACCTCCAGATCAACTGCTGGTAGTAAGCCTCACCCTTGCTGACTGAGCTAACCTTGTTATCCCCACCCTTGCTCTGGCTTAGTTGTACCTGGCCCTGCAGATTTCCAAGACCAGCATCTGATGAAGTGAGTCTGTGCTCACGAAAGCTCATGCTCAAAACTTTTCTGTTAGTCTATAAGGTGCCACAGGACCCTTCATTGCTGTTACATATCCAGACTAACACGGCTACCCCTCCAATACTTTCCAGAGTGGGAGTTCAGTCTCTTGGGTAGGACTCCTGGGTTCTATTTCCTGCTCTGGGATTGAGGGTGGCCTCATGTTTAACCAGGAAATGGGCAGTCAGGACTCCTGGGTTCTACTCCTAGTGGGAGTGATGTCTAATGCTTAGAAGGTAAAAGCAAATCAGAGAGTGAAAATGGTCTTTCTGTAATCAAAGGTGTAACTAGTGACACAGACAAAGGAATTTTCTATTTAAAGGCAATTATGTCGACAGGGGCCCTCAAGCAAAAAGAAGCTGCAGAGTTCCCTGTTTAAATAATCCCTTTATTTAAATGGGTCTGAAATCTCTAAAGCAGCATCAGATAAGAAATCTGTAGGAGGTTCTGTCTGTCATCACATTAGCTCTTCTCTGAACCCATTAGGAGCCCATAAAAAGCTTGAGACCAAAGAAGCCTGTTACCGCAGCCAGCTGCTCCCAGAAGGTACGTGAGGAGAAGTCTGCACCCCTGGAACTCCAAGATGAAGTGGGAGACAGTAAGTGTGTCTGACACTCGTTGGGGGTCAAATGTGTTACTTGCAGGTGAGCAGTAATGTGTTGATCATAAGGCTTCTCTTGAAGCTGCTGCCTCATTTTGCAGGACAGAGGTTTGATTCAAGTTATTCAAGTACAGCTTACTGGGCTAGTTGTGACCCATAGATAGGGAGGAACCATTATGGAGCTGCTATGCTGGTTTCTTGGGAGCAACGCTATCACTACCCACCTTATCCAGTCTCCTGATTTTTCCCCCCTGCTCCTTGGGCTTACAGGCCGCAAGTACATGCGCCAGTCGACGACAGAGCACACACGCCAGACCTTCCTCCGTGTCCAGGAGCGTCAGGTGCAGTCAAAGCGCAAGAAGGGGGGGCCAAACTACGACAGGCCGCTGACGCAGGAGGAGCTCTTGGAGGAGGCAAAGATCACAGAGGAGATTAACCTGCGGTCTTTGGGTGCGTGACATGGGTGGGAAGGCAAGAGCCTGTTAGAGGGCTTGTGGGAGTCTCCAAGGTAGTAGCCTTCACTCCAGTGCAGTGTTCGAACTGAGCAGTGCAGGAGACGCAAGTGGCAGACAGCAGGTCCGGAAGTGAAAAGACTGGAGTTAGGGAATTACACAAGAGTGGTGCTTAGAGCAGTCCGAGCCGTTGTGTTTGCAGCTGGATGAGCAGTCATAGACTCCCAGGGCTGGATGAGACCTCAGGAGGTCAAGTCCAGCTCCCTGCCCAAAGCAGGATCAACCCCAACTAAATCATCCCAGCCAGGGCTTTGTCAAGTCGGGACTTAAAAACCTCTAGGGATGGAGATTCCACCACCTCTCTAGGTCCTGGGAAACACACAGGCTCTTCGCTCAGGTTGGCAGCAGGAACCTGGTGTACAAGTTAGGGTTGTTGTGGCCCACTGGGACAGTGTGAGCTGATAGGCAGAGCACACGGTTGGGAATCAGAACTCCTGGTTCTGGTGCCACCTCTGGAAGGGTGTGTGCTCTCGTAATTACAGGGGACATGGAGCTAGGACATTTGGGTTCTTCACTCTCCTTCAGGAACTGGGAATAGGCTAGTGGTTAGAGTGTTGGGGGGAGGTGGGGTGGGGTGTGTGGAATTGGGACTCCGGGGCTTTATTTCCAGCTTTGCCATGGGCCATTCATTTCACCGCTCTGGGCCTCAGGTTCCCCAGCTAAAAGCGTGGCTAATGTTATCCAGGGAATAGTTCCGTCGATGATTTGTGGAGGTGCCTCGCTACCTCCACTCCCCATCATGAATGGGTCAGAATGATAGGCACAGCATAGGAATTCTCTGGCTCAGTCAGACACCAGCCACTGCTTACAGGAGCCCATGTGCCTGTCCTTGGTTCTCAGACCAATAGGAAACAGTTTGCAGATGATGGGTGGCCCATGACCAGCAGTGTGAGAGCTGCTGGCGTGGCACAAACCCCTCTGACGAAATGCTGGAGTCACAGCCACTTGGCCATTGATGGCTTTTACAGTGGCTCTGCGTGGGTTGTACCAGCATGAGGCCAAGAGCTCCGAGCTCTGAAGGCAGCAGAGTGGCCAGTGCCTGGGTTGCTAGCTGCTGGTGTTTTCCAAGCTTCCCCGTTGCCTTGAACCCTGCTCTGCTCACCCTCCGTTCACTCACCTTTGCAGAGACCTACGAGCGGCTGGAAGCTGACAAGAAGAAGCAGGTACAGAAGAAGCGGAAGTGCGTGGGGCCGGTGATCCGCTACTACTCGGGGACCATGCCGCTGATCACTGACCTGGGGCTGAAGGAGGAGAACGTGGATGTAGAAGGGTAGGTGTTGGGGGTTGTGTTCGCTCATCCCACCTCCCAAGCCTGAATGTAGCCCTTTGGGAAGGGTTGCCAACTCCCTGCTGACCCACTCCTGCACTCTGGCTGTCAGGAGCCAACCCCGATTCTTAGCAGACGTCCCTGAGCCAGTTCGTGGGAGACGTCAGTTCCATATTGCAGACCTCCACTATTCATTCCATCCTCTTTGGCATCCCAGCCTTCAGCTGCTTCTCTGACCTGGCTCCCCCAAGGCAGCAGGAGTTTGGGCTCTGGTTAGTCTCCTGCCAAGGTCATGGGGCCAGTTGTGGAATTCCCAAGTGGACCACGCTTGGGTCTCAAACACCACTCAGGCCCCTGGTGACCTCTAGCACATCCCATGCTCCAAGGATATCCCAGGTGGGGCTGGTAGGATTAGAGCTCAGGCTCGGGGAAGGCAGGACCGTGGGTTCCTTTCACTGCCTCAAGTTGGGGTTTGTCTGGAGTTCTGGCCTTCTCGCCCTGCTTCATGCTGAGGTTGCCTGGAGAGCTTTACTGAACATGAGTGCCAGATATGTCCATTGTCCCCCCAGCAGCTCCCACAAATCCCTGTGCCCTGGGTGCTTTAGCTGCCACTGTGCATCTGAAACTTGAGCTGATTCTTGTATTTTCCCCACACCCCCCCAGGCTGGATCAAGACACACAGCAAACAGCAGAGGCTGCCCAGAGCGCTGCCTCCCTGGCTGGAAAGTGCTCCCGCACCTTCATCACCTTCAGCGATGATGAGACCTTTGAGCGCTTCTTCCCTAAGGGCAAGCAGCCCAAGCTGCCTGTGAAGGAGATCTGTCCCGTCACCCACAAGCTGGCCATCTACCGTGACCCCATCACCGACATCCCCTACTCCAACATCCGGGCCTTCAAAATCATCCGCGAGGCCTACAAGAAGTACATCACTGCCCACGGGCTGCCCAACGCTGCAGCTTCCGCAGCCCTGGGAGTGGGGCCGCCCGCAGCAGACCCAAACATCCGGGCCACCAGGCAGAAAATCATCATCAAACAAAGTGTCCCAGCCACATAAAGCCTAGGAACGGTTGTTGCCTTTCCTGAAACGAACTTCTTAAAGGGACATGGGCACCTTTGGGTGGCTCGCTATTGACTGACTCCTCCTCCTTCTTCCCTAGATATCTTTGTTTTTCAACCTCAAACCGGTGGTGGCTCGTTGCTTGTAATTTATTTCTTTTTTTTTTTTTTTTTGGTTCTTTAAACTAAAAAGCAGCGCCTGTGGGAGTCCTGCTACAACAAACCAGCATGCACAGCCAGACCCTCCTGGGAGACCATACAAAAACCCAACCAGCGTGCATAGGAGACCCTGCAAAAACACAACCAGCGTGCACAGCCGGTCCTGCCTGGGAGATGCTATACAAGACAAAACCTCATGCCCAGCCTGCCATTCCAGCAGATCACAAAACCATACCAGTGTGCCCAGCCCAACCCTCCCAGGAGACCCTCCCAGAACCAGACCAGTGCGCTCCCACAGTGAGTGGGATCAGGATGCATTTTAAGCTCTGAAATGGCTGATGTTTAACAGTTTAGAAAGATGATAAAATGACAGGACAGATGCTGGTTGTCCTGTGTGGCTCATTGCCTGGACGGAGCAGCCCATGAAAGAGGCCAGACGGGGCTAACTCTTGCTGATCAGCTATAGCAGGGGTAGGGCCAATGTATGACTGCTCTGCCTGGAGTGTCTGGCACTGTAACATTCACTTGGGTCTAGCTGAGACTGCAGAGGGCGAAAAACTCCCTTTGCAAAAGGTGGAGGCGCAAAGAGCTGTTTGTGCGGAAACCCTGAGTCAAGGCTCACTGGAGTTTTGGCAGGGCTGTAAAGTACAGGCAGTTCTGTCTCAGGTTAGCCCCGGTCTGCCTCCTGCTAGTTCTCTTCTGGGGGTGGGCCAGCCTGCCTGGCTCTGATAAGCGCTGTCAGTAACACCCTGGGTGGGCTGGAGCAGTGGGTGTTCCTTGGGGTTGTGAGGCAGCACCGCCCGCCCAGCTGCTTCAGTGAAGAGAGGACAGGAGGGGAATAAAAGAACCCCCCCGGCCTAGAGTGATTTTCTACTTACATCCACGTTGTTCCCTGTCCACTCCAGGCCAGGCTTAAGCATCTTGGGCACTGGGGACTCCATCCCTGGGGGGGCTGAGTCTGCAGTACTAGAGCTTGTTAACAAGCCATTCCTGAGCTTCTGCTGAAATGTCTCCCTCTCGCTCCTAGGTACTCCCAAGTGCGTCTCTTTCCTTGCAGCTGACTGTCATCCCCTGCCCCCAGGGTGCCCCTTGCTTCGGCATCTCTAACTTCTTATCCAGGCCCAATACCCGAAGTGTCTGAACGCCTTGCCTTAGGGCCCGTATTGATCTTTCCAAGGACGTAGCATTATACCCTTTTTACAGTTGGAAAACTGAGACACAAGGTCTAAAGCTAGCAGAGTCAGAGCTGGGAACTGAATCCAGATCTTCTGAGTCCCAGGCCACAAGCTCACTGTAAGCTCACTCTTCTTTCCTTACCCCATCTCCTTTACGCTGCTCTCATAAATCAGCCCCTAGCACCAGAGTTCCCTCTAATTTTTGCCAACCATGGGCAGAATAAATGTTACATGCACCGAGGCCTGAGCGAATGTACACCACCAGTAGGAACACGTGTGCCGACTGTGGGTGATTGTGGGCACTTTGCTCATCGGCTGGGCGGCGCCTGAATTTTTTCTGGGCAGCCGCCCAGGCACTCAGCTTACAGGGAATGCTGTCCCTCGCCTCCTTTCTGTTTTCTAATTCAGTTTAATAAATTACAAGGCCAGAAGGGATCTTTATTATACGCATTACAGTAGCTGCTGGGAGCCTCGCTCATGGACCAGGACCTCATTGTGCTGGGCGCTGTGCATAATGCGATGTATTAACAGTCACCGTGCCTGGTGCTGTACAGGCCTGTCAGAGATGATCCCTGCCTCACAGACTAATCCAGTTTTCTGATTCAGGTGACAGCCTTTCTCTGGCATATCCAGTCCAGAGCTAATCCCAAGATTCCCAGAGCCGTCACATGGGAGCTGGTGGGAGAGGGGTCCTCTCCAGTGTTCCCTCTCTTTTTTTTCTGTCCAAGGGAGGAACAAATTTTGTTACATGCACCAAGGCATGTGGAGATGTGCATCACTGTAGAAACACAGGCTGCCTATTGTGGGTGCTGGGTAGCATCTGAATCTCCCCTGGGTGGCCATCCAAGTGTTCAGCTTACAGGGCACACGGCTCTTCCTTCTCTGCTCTGCCAGGGGACGCGGGGGGCTGGTGAGTATAGCCCAGAAGTGCTGTCTGGGAGCTGCCTGTTTTCGGCAGTGAGTCTGGCATTTGACCAGTAGGGGTCCGCAGGGCTCTGGAAGACTGGCCGGGCAGTTGGAGTGATTGATAACCAGGCTGTAAATGTGATCTCGCTCTCCCACCTCCCCCTCTGCCCAGCTGGAGCTAAAATAATAAAATGCTGATCTCACACCCTTCACTGGCGGTATCCCTTGCCTCAGCATTGTGCTGCTGCTACTTTCACCCAGCCTGGAAAGGCAGCGTCCTGCTCTGCCCGGGGAAGGTAAGTGGCAAGCCCCACTCACGGGCGGTAGGTTTCTATACAGGGCGTGAGCTGGGGCTAATCACAAAGCTCATGTTTGAATTGTCTCTTGGAAGGGGCACAGGGCTGGCTTGCCTGCCTGTGCACTGGGCTCTGGAATCTCATCTCCGGCTTGTGTTGGAGTGGACGGGCTGCCCGCACAGGACTGGCACCTGCTTTTTTGTGGGCTGTAGGGCGTGTGTCCTTGTAGGTCCATGGAAGCGCCATTCCCTGGAGCTCGGAGGGGCAGTCTCTGTCCGGGACGTGCACTGCTTGTCCTTGGCCCTCAGAGTAAATAGCTTTGTCTCTTATCATGGATCCAGGCACGATCCTGAGGGAAGCTGGGTTTCGGGGGCTAGGCCTGCTTTTCCCCTACCAGAAGGGTACAAAAAGCCTTATGTGACTCTGACATGGTTGTTCCTAGAGCGCTCTGCAGCCCAGAGCACCATGTACATGTGAACAGACCCACACAGGTTGGCTGGACTAGTGCTGACATGTGGCCACCTCTGGGATGGGCTGCAGCAGCTGTTGTAACCAGTTAGGACAGGGCTGACTGTTGTAACTGCAGGAGGAATAATAAGGAGGCAACATTCCAATTTTGATGCTGGGGCTCTGGGGAGGAAGCACTTGGGGATTGTTAGTGACAGGGGCTTCTGCAGGTTATCCCATAAACCCTTTCATATCCGGCAGCCCCAGGACCGGGAAGTTGCTGGATATTCAAATACTCTGGGTTAATAGAAACACTACAGAAGAACAAGGTTAGCTGTTAAGAAACAAACAAAAATGCATGCAGAGTACCTTATTTACCAACGACGGTAACATTGCAGTCTGTAAACTTATACTGTATTTGCTTAGGGCGACCATCTGTCCCATTTTGGGCGGGACAGCCCCGTATTTCAGGCGCCATTCTGACGTCCTGATTTATTTTGCAAAAGAGGCTAATTGCCCCGCATTTCACGGGGTTCACCAGCTTCCCAGAGCTGGACCTGAGACCTAACCCCATTGCTTCTTGTTCTGTCCTCAGAGGCCAAGAACAAGTTTTCTCCCTCTTCCATATGACACGCTTTTAGATACCTGAAAACCGCTATCATGTCCCCCCTTAATCTTCTTTTTTCCAAACTAAACAAGCCCAGTTCTTTCAGCCTTTCTTCATAGGTCACATTCTCTAGGCCTTTGATCGTTCTTGTTGCTCTTTTCTGGATCCCTTCCAATTTATCCACATCTTTCTTGAAATGTGGTGCCCAGAACTGGACACAATATTCCAACTGAGGCCTAACCAGCGCAGAGTAGAGCAGAAGAATGACTTCTTGTGTCTAGTTCACAACACGACTGTTAGTACATCCCAGAATCATGTTTACTTTTTTTGCAACAGCATCACACTGTTGACTCATATTTAACTTGTGGTCCACTATAACCCCTAGATCCCTTTCTGCCACACTCCTTCCTAGACAGCCACTTCCCATTCTGTATGTGTGAAATTGATTGTTCTTTCCTAAGTGGAGCACTTTGCATTTCTCTTTATTAAACCTCATCCTGTTTACTTCAGACCATTTCTCCAATTTGTCCAGATCATTTTGAATTATGACCCTATCCTCCAAAGCAGTTGCAACCCCTCCTAGCTTGGTATCATCTGCAAACTTAATAAGCGTACTTTCTATGTCAATATGCAAATCGTTAATGAAGATATTGAACAGAACTGGTCCCAATACGGACCCCTGCGGAACCCCACTTGTTATACATTTCCAGCAGGATTGAGAACCATTAATAACTACTCTCTGAGTATAGTTATCCAGCCAGTTTTGCACCCACCTTATAGTAGCCCCATGGTCAAGTCTTCCCCCCAGCCCTTGATCTCTTGGTGAAGCTAACTAGACTGAGCTCCTGGAGTGTCTCCCTTTTAGGCACATTTTAATCCTCGCAGCTCCCCTGTGCCCTCCCCTCCCCCCCGATTTACCAGTGCTGCAGGAGCCCCGAGAGAGCGGGGAACCACCCTGCACCAGGGAGCAGCAAGCGCAGTGTTGTTAAGGCCTGTTTCACACCCCTCTGCAGCTGGGCAGGGATGAGGCATTCATCCCACCTATCCTGCGGCCATCAGCCACTGGTGATCTATGCACGCTCATCCCAGGACATGGTGGTGGGTGCCCGGCTGACCCCTGTCCAGCCAGGCTGGCAGGTTCCTGGAGCAGCTGCCTGGGCAGTTTTGATCAGTCAAAGAGTGGAGGGTGCTGGTTGCATCACCCCGCCTCTGGCCTTTAGCTTCTGCCCCCAGTGCCCTGGCTGGGGCCAGCAATCCCTGGCTGGGGCCGCCTTAATCCCCAGGGTCCTCTTCCACCCCCAGCATGATGCCCTCCACCCCAATAATGGCTCCTCAATGCTACATGCGCCGCTTCCCTCCCCAGGGCATCCAGTCCCCCTGCTTCTCTAGTCCCATCCCCCTGACACCTGTAGCCCCTCACCACCTCCCATGCTTGGCCATGTTCCCCTCCCAGCATGGCTCCTCTGGCACTATGGTCCCCCATGGACTCGCTGATGCTCCCCAGGGCCTGTCCCCTCTGGCCTGGGCTCACCGTTACCCCCTCTGTTCTCCCACCCTATTCTCTCTCAGCGCCTCTGCTTCAGACTCTCTCCCTTAACTGGCAGTGCTGATGGCTGCAGGGCTCTGATAAGGCCACTGAGCTACCGCAGCCCTTTGGAGGCAGGGAGGGGCAGCTGGTGGGGGAACAGGGGCAGATTTAACTGTTCCGGCACTGGAACCTTGAGCCTGGGGGAGGAAGTGGGAGATGAGGGCAGCTCATACCCCATCCCCTTGGGCAGGGGCAGGAGGTTCAGCTGGGCCTGGCTGCTGGATCCCAGCCCACTGCTACTCTGGACCTTACAGTGTGTTCAGATTGCAGGGGTGGCTTCACTAACAGTCACTGGCAGTGACTGCCACAGACTAACCTAATAACCACACACTGGCCAGGAGTTTCATGGGACCGTTTCCCAATACCCAGTGGCAGGGAGTTCCGCAGTCTAACCTGATTGATATCCAGTGACGGGGAGCTGCACTGTCCAGTCTCACTACTATCTGGCTGGCAGTTCCACAGACGTCTCCCTGGTATTCAGCGGTGGGGAGTCCCTGGGGCTAACCTTGCCAATATCAAGTAGCAGGGAATTACACAGATTAACCTCCCTTAGATCTGCCAGCTGGGGGTTCCACAGGCTAATCTGTCTGTTATCCCACAGCAGGGAGCCCCAGGCTAACCCCACTGGTGCCTTGCAGCTGGGAGTTCCACAAGTTAACACCAGTCTTGTCCCTTTGCGCTGAGTTCCAGGGGTCTCATGTGGTAGCAGGTAGTCCCAAGGGTGGCCCTGAGGGAGGGCCCTCCTCTGTCTATGTCCCCATCCAGGGTACGTTTCTCTGCTCAGTTACTGGGGAGGGGCCACCTCCACCATCACTGAACCATGACCTCCTACCGGATGGAACTGGAGAAGTACCGGGACATCGATGAGGAGAAGCTCCTGAGGGAACTTTCTGCAGAGGAGCTGGACCAGCTTGACTTAGAGCTGCAGGAGATGGATCCCGAGGTGAGGCTGCCCCGGGCTGGCATGGGAGGGGAGTGATGCTGCAGCTGGCAGGGAGGGTCGCTGACCTCCGGATTCAAAGATTCAAGCCCATCGCCAGTATGGTGTCTGGAGTGGGATGGGTCCCCACCCGCCCACTCTGACACTCACCTGGGCCTTTGTGGGACAGCCATGAGAGGCATGAACCCCTTCAAAACTCAGCCCAGTGGTGGGAAGGGTGTGTGGTTCAGTGGTTAGAGCACAGGGGTGCAAGGTAGGACTCTTGGGTTCTATGCCTAGCTCTGGCACTGGCCAGGCCCCTGCTGCGCGCCTCAGTTTCCCTATTGTAACATGGAATGCTGGCACCAGCCTCCACCCAGTGCTTTGGGCCCCTCCTCCAGGGCAGGGGCTGTGATCTCCGTGGAGGGGCTAGTCCCATCTGTGACCCCCTTTCCATCCACCTCTTCCAGAACATGATGCTCCCGGCCGGGCTGCGCCAGCGAGACCAGACCAAGAAGAGCCCGACGGGGCCACTGGATCGTGATGCCCTCATGCAGCACCTGGAGAAGCAGGCGCTGGAGGCGAAGGAGCGTGAGGACCTGGTGCCGTTCACCGGCGAGAAGAGAGGTACCTGGGTGGGGCAGCCGTGGATGGGGGGAAGGAGCTTGGCGCAGTCTGACCTGGTCCTGGCACAAATGTCACGAACTCCTGCACTCACCTAATCACCCTTCTCATGGGCCCAAGACACCAGGAGTTTCCTGGGCTGACATGGGGTCAGTGCCAGGAGGTATGTGCCCCTGCACCCCACAGACAGGGCTACATGGCCCCCCAAGGCAAGGGCAGGCCAAAGGGGTACGTGGTCCCCCACAAGGCCAGCTGGGCAGGCCATTCCCCAGGGGGCAGTGCTGCCCCTATGTGGGGAGAGGGCTGGGATGGAGTAGGTGCCCCCATCAAAGCAGGAGCAGCACCATGGGGCACACCCCTCCTGTGTCCCTGGGTGCCCAGGCAGCGCTGGGTCAGGTAACGCAGGCCAGTGAGAATGGCTCAGGGACTGCATGGGGCCCTGCCCTGGCTTTTGGTTGTGAGCACGGCTGGCGATGGGGGCTGCTGGCCAAGCATCTTCCTAGTGCTGGGCTGCAGGGGCAGGCCGGGAGCAGTTATAGTTAGTTCAGTGCAGGGGTTGCGGCTGCTCTGAAATATCCTGGGGAGCAGCTGGGCTGTCCCACCCGATTCACACTGGGGTCTCCCCAGCTCAGGCACAGCAGCTGAGAAAGCGGCTCTCTGCCCACGAAAGCTGATGCTCCAAAAAATCTGTTAGTCTATAAGGTGCCACAGGAATTCTCGTTGTTTTTGTGGATACAGACTGACCCGGCCACTCCCTGATGCCAGTTGTCAGTAGTCACTTTCTGTGATATTTGTGCATGGAGGCCTCCGAGTTACGCAAGGGTTCCATTGCCTGCACCCTCGCGTAACCCGGATTTCGCATAAGTGGGGACTGGCCTTTTCCCTGGCAGAACACGCGTTCTGCACCCGGGGAAGCAGCAGAAAGGTAAGTCTGGGGCAGTTGGGGAGGGTTAAGCCTGGCGGCGGGTTGGGGCAGTGGGCGGAGGGGGCTAAGCCTGGGGTGGGCTAGGGCTGCAGGGGGTGCAGTTGAGCCGCAGCCATGCATGGGGGTGGTGAGCTGGGCCACTGGGGGGTTTGAACTGGAGCGGGTTGAGCTGGAGGGGTGGTGAGCCGCCGCCAGGGCCAGAGCCAGGATGGTGGGTGAGCTGGAGCTGCGTACAGGTGGTGAGCAACCGGGGCCATTGAACCGGGGCTGGGGAGGTTAGCCGGAGTTGCGCTGGACGGGTGGTGAGCTGGAGCCAGAGGCGGTGGGGGGGCCAGCAGGTGCTGTGTGCGGGTGGTGAGTGGAGCTTGAGGGGGGCTGAGCTGAGGCTGTGTGGAGCCGGGGGCGGGGGCTAAACTGGGGCTGGGGCCGGGGCTGGGTGGGGAGCGAGTTAAGTGCAACTGGAAATTGCGCATTTCCAGGGTTTACTGTAGGAATCGGGGTCAGCTGCGTAACAGCAGGTTGCGTACTCAGGGGTCATGTACTCTGAGGCCTTACTGTAAGTCATTTTTAAGTGTGGTGTAACTTGTTGGGATGCAAAAACAGAGCTGACTCCTGAAAAGGGAACAGTGAGCTGGAAAGGTTGACTGGCACTTGTTTCAAGGCCTCAGATTACCTTAGGACTATGTTTCTTAACCGGATGGTACATGAAGTCTACGAGTCCTCAGCATGTAAAAAAAAAGGAGGTCTGTTCTAAAAAAAAGGTTGAGAAACACTGGCACAGGGCACCTCATGCAGTGGGGCTGGGGGCTCTGCAGCACACACACTGATAATCTGTACCTTGGGGCTGGCACATCCTTCCAGCTGGGAAGGGGCTGGAGTGACGGAGCCACAGGAATTTTACAGAGCAGAGGCCAGAACTCTCCCTGAAGAGGAGTCAAAGGGGTTTGCTGCACTCTGCATTCCCCCAGCTCTTTCAGATGGATTATCCTTTGCTTCCTGGCCTCAACTTATGTGGCTGTTAAGCAGCTGCCGCATTCTGTCCCCAGAGGTGGCTGCATTTGTGCACCACCCATCTAACCTGGGACAGCAATTCCCGCACCAGCCCTGGAGGGAGCGGGCATTCGAGGGCAAAAGGCATTGTGGGGATCTAAGACGCCATCACCAGTTGGTGCCTACGTGGCATTAATTTGGGAATAGAAACCATGTCGTCTTACTCCCAAAGTCCAGGCTCCTGCTACAGGAGGTGCTGGAGCATTTCCATCAGCCACTTGCAGTACAGAGTCTACGACACACATCTGATTCTCTGCAGCACAGGACAGTGGTGCTCATATGACACTATATTATGGCTCTAACCTTTGGTGCTCCCCAGGCCAGACTCTAACCCCAGTCCGTCTGTCTGTCTGTCTGTCTGCAGGGAAACCCTTTATCCCAAAGACCCCCCAGCGGGAAATCCCCAAGGAGGAGAAGATCACTCTGGAACCCGAGCTGGAGGAAGCCCTGGCCCATGCCACCGATGCAGAGATGTGCGACATTGCAGGTGAAGGGTCTGGGGGGAGGTGTCGCAGGGGCCATAAACCCCATCTGCTTTGAGGCCACGACAGTGGGCAACATCGAGTATCTGCTAGTGGTGAATGGCCTGGCATTCCTGGGGGGGGGCGTGTATTGTGACTGGTGCTGAGCTAAGGTTGGCCAGGCCCTGGCCTACTGGGGCATTGAGATGGAGCTGGTGAGATGCTGGCTGGGCCATAGGTTCAGTTCTCACTGCCAGAGAGCTGCTGCCAAGGTGGAAAGGCAAGGGTGTTAGCCAAGGCTGTAGCAGGCTCATCATCTGCTGTGTGTATCCACTTCAGGGCATGGGAGATGCTGACAGCAAGGAATGGGTCCTGCCTGTCCCCCTAAGGGCCTGGGTGTCATCACAGGAATGGTTATGTGGTAGGGAGAATAGGAAACACATCTTCCTACTCCCAAAGTCCAGGTTCCTGCCACAGGACCTGCAGGAGAATCTCCATTGGTTGCTCGCACTAGAGGGTCTATGACACACATTCCCAATTCCAAACAGCAGAGGGTAGCGGTGCAAAAACATCACTGTCTTAGGGTTCTAACCTTTGGTGCTTCCCAGCATGGACAGTAATCCCAGACCTCAGGCCACAGAGCTAGAGGGCTCTGGGCACAGACTGCCCTAAACCATCACTTAGGGGTCAGGGACAGGTTAGCGGGGAGCAAATCACAGGCCTGGGGGCACAGCCACTGGTGAAATCAACATATACCAGGGCTGAATTTCACCCCCTCCAAGCTCCTGTAATTAACAAGTGGGTCACGAGAACTCCACTGGGGCTAGTGGCAGGGGATGCCTGGCCAGGCGGGGGAGCTGTGAAGTCGTGTCCAGATCAAGCATGGCAGCGCCGGCCTTGGTGTGTCTGCCGCATGCGTGTGTGTGCAAGCAGACGTGTGTTTGTGCATGTGTCACACACCCTTGGGGTGTGGGTTTGCTGCCCCATGTGGTGGCACCACCACTTACAGAGAGAAAGACGGTGTCTCCTCTGCAGCCTTAGCGAAGAGCCAGCTGGCTTTTAGCTCAACCTGCAGAAGCTCCTGCACTAAGCTGCACCGGACTGGGGTGGGGGGGCAGTTACACATGTTGTATGCATGTCCCCATGTGAATGCATGTCTGCATGTATACATACATATGTGGATGGGCGTGTCTGCACCTGGCTAAGCCCCTGGGTTTAGGCAGGCCTGTGTTTTGGCTACAGCCATGTGCACCCATGCCCTGTGTGAATGCCTGGCCCTGTGTCTGTGTGCACGTGTGTGCCGGGGGGGTCTGCATGTGTGTATGCTCTGGTGTGAAGACGTGCGTCTCTGAGCAGATGTACATGGGCGTACGCACTCCTAGCCCATGTGCTGTGCCTGCCTGCCTGTATGCACCTGTGCGAGTACACACACCTATGGGAATCCATATACTCATGGCCTGGTGTGTGCAAGACTTGTGTGTGTTTGTGCTCCCTGCAGCTCCCCGCGCTTGCTGGCTGGCTCGTTGCCTGGCACAGATGCACAGCAGCCCTCTGAGCTCCCTGGGGTGGCACGTGCATAGAGAGAAAAGGGGGTGAAGCCGACTCAAGCTCACCCCTTCCCCTGTTCAGCAGCGCGGAGCTTGGCTTGCTTTAGCACCAAGACTCAGCTTTGGTTTCCAGCCTCCCTGCCCCCATGCTGCCGGGGGGTGTTACCGGTGCTGCCCATACAAGCCCCAAGGAGCTCCGATTCCCAGAGCTCAGCAGCGAGCAAGCTGGCCGGGAGCCAGCGGGTGGCTAAAATGAGAATGGCAGGCTCCAGGGCTATCCGCTTACACCCGCTGGGGAGATGCTAGGCCAATAAAAATACATGGGGCATGTGGTGAGAGATTACACATAGGGGCTTTTCCTATGGCCTCCCACAGCCAGCTACGGTCAGGTTGTGAGCAGGGCCATGGGGCTGCCTGTGGCAAGTCAGAGTAATAGCAAAGTGCCTTCAACCCTCAGGGTCACGGGGCACCTTATGAGCTTGCCCACCTGCTGACATGCAGCCACTTCTGGGGTGGAACATGGAAGCTATTTATACAAGGCATAAGCACCCACAGTGGCCATGCAGTCACCTCTGGGGTGCAAGGTTTTATACAGGGAGCCCTCTCTCAGCAGCGAGACGCAGCAGCTTCTGGGGTGCAATGAACAAAGTGTTTGTGCAGAGATTCTCTCCTCAGTGCTGAGATGCAACCACTTCTGGGGGGGAGGTTCAGGAGCAGTTTAGCTATCAGACGTACAATCTGAGCGGAGATGCAGCCACTTCTGGGGTGCAAGGTGGTAGCTGGTTAACAGCAAACAGACACATTCTGACTGTCACTTAGTGCAGTTTAGTAAAACTTCTGCGAGCCCAGGAATGAGGAGCTGCAGCAGCCCCCTTCCCCGACCTCTGCACCTGACACCCTAGGCCTTGGCTATTAAACCCAGTGGCCCATTTGCTGCTGTCTCCCCAACAGCCATCCTGGGCATGTACACCCTGATGAGCAACAAGCAGTACTATGAAGCCATCTGCAGTGGCAACATCACCAGCACCGAAGGCATCAACAGTGAGTGTGCTTCAGCCGGCTGGTGGGGAGGGAGGTTGGGGTGCGGGGTCAGTCATCCTGTGCGCCTGCTGTCTGCGGTGGGGTGGGGTCGCTCTGTCCGTCGCAGAGTGCAAGGCCTGGGTCCCTAGGTCTGGCTGTTCCTCCGGCGGGGCTGGGAACCCGCTATCAGATGTGAAACGCACGAGACCAGCGGCTGTGGGAGGAGCATGAAATCCTCTGTTCGGATCGTTGGGTGTAACGCAGGGCAGGAGATGCCAGGGACCAGAGGGGGCCAAACTCTCCCAGCATTTATGCTGGCACAAGTCAGGAGGGAGTGGCCTCTTTGGCTCTTCGAGGCTGGTTGATGCCAGTTGAGCTTCGGGCCTGGTGGAGCAGGAGAGTATGGGGTTGGCCAACCTCCCTCTGCCAACCAGGTGCTGTGTGTGTCCCCTGCAGGCGTGGTCAAGCCGGATAAGTACAAACCGGTCCCAGATGAGCCGCCTAACCCCACAAACGTGGAGGAGACACTGAAACAAATCCAGAGCAATGACAAGGACCTGGAGGAGGTCAACCTGAACAATATCAAGGTCAGCTTCTCCCAAGGGAGATGGGGGAGCCTCTGGTGTGGGGACATCCATCTGGGCAAAGCCCTGGGTGACAGACAGGCCTGAATGGGGTCAAGCAGAGTGGGGCTCTTGATTCACTGGGGCCAGGACCTCAACCCTTGGGAAACAGAGCATGGGCCACCCTCTTGGGCTCTGTTGCACCTTTTCCAGCTTGGTCTCCTCTGGTCCCATGCAGGAGAGAGCTGCAAGGAGCAGATCAGCACAGATGGGCTGTGGCCTCAGGAACTAAGGGCCTTCCTCTCCTTTCCTAGGGCAACTAGGGCTGCCAGCACCATCTGTGTGCCCCTTCTTTGCCCCCCTGAGCTGATCTGCCTTGGGCAGCAGCTCCATCCCCTCCAGGGCAGCCAAGCTCCCTGACCAAAGGGAGGTGGTGGCCAGGCCAGGGTTCAGAGCCCTGATTCGCCATTAGGGCTGGGTTCACGCTAGCAACCCCCTTTCAAAAGTGGAATGCTAATGAGACACTTTGGGATATGCTAATGAGGTGCTGCAATGAAGATGCATCACCTCATTAGCATAATAGTGGCCGTGGCACTTTTGGAGTGCCACAGCTGCCATTATACTAATGAGATGCTGCATATTCATTGCAGTGCCGTAGTAGCATATCCCAAAGTGTCTCATTAGCATTCCCCTTTCGAAAGGGGGGTGCTAGTGTAGACCCAGCCTAGGAGAGGGGAGCAAATGGAGGTGGTTGGGGCAAAGATGTCCCCCCTCTGAAAAGCAATCTGCAGGGCGGCAGGGGGGACAGTGCACTGGGGGCTCCTGGGTGTGACTGTCCCCCTCTGACACCCCAGTTTCATGAGTCAGTGCTTCCCACTCAGAGAGGAGCCATGGGAGCACTCCAGGGGCTGGCTGGTCTCAGGGGTCCTGAGACCCCACTGATTGGAGCGGAGTAAACAACTGAGACATGCTCAAACCAGACCCACTGACCAGCCTCCTGGGCTGCCCCCTTCCACCCCCCCACTTGACATCCACCTCCCTGCGTCTGTCAACCCCTTCGGCCTATCTGCCACTATCCACCTCTCTCCCTCTGCCCCTTTGACCCACCCCCTGATCATCCCTCCACGGTGAGGTGAGCCCAACCTCTGAGATTCCCATCTACTCACTCTCCCCGCCGGCCCCCCGCAGGACATTCCCATCCCCCTGCTGAAGGAAATCTGTCAAGCCATGAAAACCAACACCCACGTGAAGAAGCTGAGCCTGGTGGCCACACGGAGCAACGACGCCGTGGCCACGGTAAGCCAGGATGCTCCCAGCCCCAAAGCTATGATGCGCTGTCACTGATCCCAGAATGCCCTGGGAGTCCGACTCTCCTTGAGGGAAACCACTTCCATGACAGGACAGAGGGAAGAATCGTCCCTGGCTGGATTCAGCAAAGCCCTTAGTTGGTGTTTGACATCCAGCCGTGAGTTAGGCCCTGTTCCCTCAGGGGTAGGTCAGCCGTGCAGCTGGGAGGTGCGACTGCAGCACAGGTGGCTGGACGCCAGCTGGGGGCTCTAGTGAGCTCGAGTCACCCAGCTCAGCGACGTGCCAGCAGCCCAGAGGGTGGCTCCCACGATCTGCTTGTGCACATCCCCAGGGGCCTGGCAGCAGGTGCTTGTGGGGCTGCAGCTTCCCTGCTCTTTGGCCTTGCGCTAGCTTCGATCTAGCTGGATCCCAGGGAGGTGGGCAGGTCTCCTCCCTGTAGACACAATCCGTGGGTTCTACGCTTGGGCGTAGGTGCTCTGCAGAAGGGGGTCTTCAGTCACGGATCCTCAGCGTATCAAGCAAAGAACCCCCTGGGACAGATGTGAGTCCAAGGCTGAACCCGCTTTCTGGAGGGAGCCCAGGTGGTGAGGGCCATGTACGAGCCACACTCAGAATACAAGCTCCAGTGGAGAAGCAGTTGCCATTAGGGATGGTTTTAAGTGGTTTTCATTGTATACTGGGTTTCCAGGTTGGCTAAGCAGCTTCAGCACCTGCCTCATAAAAGTTATTGCAGCCCCCGACCAACAGCGATCCCAGGGTGGTCCAGTCCATAGGGCCCTGGCCTTGCAGTCTAGGCTTCTGTTCCCACCAATTCACTGGGTGACCTTGACCATGTCAGCTCACTGCCTTGCGACTCAGTTTCCCCAGCTGTACAATGAAAGTGATGATACTTTGAGATCTGTGGCTGCAGAACTGTAGCTAAGAGTTCTGGGTTGTTATTACCCTGAGCCCTTCCAAGGCCTGTGGCTCGCAGGGGAATTATTGGCACAGTTCCCTGAGGGTCATAGCGGATTTGTTGTCTGATGTTTCAGTGATGGGATGTTTCTCTAAGAGATCTGTTGGAGGTCTTATTGGGGCGGGGGGGTGCTGGTCCTCTGGACTAGGCAATGCCAATGGCAACAACGTTCCCTTTTTGGCTTTGGAAGCACTGAAGCTAGAAGAGCAGACGACTGCGCTGAGCAGCCCTGGGTAGCATTTCAGCTCAGAACCTCCTGCTCTGTTAGAACCCCTCAGCCCAGAGCTCCAGGGCCGTGCTACAAACAGGCCTGGCTGGAGCCTGTACATGCTGTGCCTCAGCTGTGTCTCACGTCACTCAACAACAACCCTGGGAACTCCCAGCCTTGACTTCCAGCCAGATGGGGTCCTGAGTATGGTGTCTCCCTGGGAGCTACTGACATGGGGGCTCGAGACGAGGCCAGAGCCCTTTGGGCTGTGGGTTCTGCCCCGGAGGCCGCATAGGGAGGATGTCACCACAGCAAACTCTGCTCGCAGGCTGAGAGAGGTCGATGCGACTGACTCTGGTCTGGGACTCCCACAGGCTGTGGCTGAGATGCTGAAGGAGAACAAGACCCTTCAGAGCCTCAATATCGAATCCAATTTCATCACCAGTGCCGGGATGATGGCCGTCATCAAGGGCGTGCAGCAGAACACCACGCTGGCTGAGCTCAAAGTGGACAACCAGGTACGGCTGCTGAGCCCAGCCACCAGGGACTGCTGGAGCCAGGGCTGATATGCGGCTTGGTGGAGGTGTGGCACCAAAAGGGCTCATGAGTCCAGGCGTTATGGGACAGGTTGATCAGTGGGCAGGAAGTGAAAGATGGGACCAATGGACATTGGATGTCATCAGTGGCTGGGATACAGTCCTGGGTGATGGGAACTCTGCTGTTCATTCAAGCTCAGATTGTCTAGGTATGACAGATCAAATCCTGGCCCCCGACGTACATGGCGGGAATTGGGCGGGAGCCCCTGCGTGTCCCCTTGTGGCCTGGCATGGCTCTGCTGTATCACTGCCTCGGCTTCCCCTCACCAGGGTTTTGTAAGGTCCAGGTGTTCCTCATTTAGTCCTGCCCCCTCACGTTAGGAGGCTGCTAATTATGACACAAGCAGGAACAACTCACCCCATGACCAGGAAGCTAGTCATTCCGTGCCTCAGTTTCCCCAGAGTGAAATGGGGGTGACAGATGCCCCACTGCTGTAAGGAGTGTTGACATCTGCAGCTGGGATTCACTGGCTGGGGATTGTTCTGACACTCCCATGTCCTCCTGGGGCTTGCAAGCATTCACATTTGGAGACAGAGGCTAAGTATTTATTGTTGGCTGGTTGCATGTTGTTAATCAAGGGCCCCATCTTGGGAGGGGCTGAGCTCACGCCACACCAGTGTGTCCATGGAGTAGATGGGATGCAGCGCTTCCAGCCCTGGAAATGCTCTGGTTGACTCCACCAGGCCCAGGCAGCCAGAAGCTGGGGCTGGGTGTGTGGCCTTGGACCAACAGATCTGTGGAGGGTGCAACTGGGAACACCCAGCTGTCTGCCCACAGCTGTGCAGCCTGAGGTGGGCACCATGCTGGGCCACAGGCCCTGGAGAACCCTGATCTCTCCTGCTTTGGTTGATTAGAGCCCAGCTCCTAGCCACGGAGGCAGGGAACAAGGACTGATGTTCTGCTTGCGCCGTGCTGCCGCGTCCGAAGCTGCTCCTGGCCCTGAACCCCATGAACAGGGCACCTGGCCTGCCGATTGCTTGGCTTTCCCTGCAGACTGAGAAACAGTGGCCTGATCCTTTTGCTCTGGGCTACCCCATGCAAGAGATCCAGGAGCCAGTCCAGGCCCAGGTCTTGGGCTAGCTCAGGTGCTGAGGCAGAAAGTGTCCTGGATGTTCCGGTGCCTGGTGGGACCGTAAGCACCACCTGAGCCCTAACTGCAATCATCATTTTACTGCCAAGGCCTTCTGGAGGCCGACGTCCCCCTCAACACCCCCGTTTCCTGGGACTGAGGAACGGGAGAGGAGGTCTCACATGCTAGGGACTGGCTCCGCTTTGTGGTCATCCCCCAGCAGCTGATATGAGAGGAATGCGGGGGAGAGAGGGGGTGTCAGGCCAGCTCCCAGCAGCTTGGCATCCTCTGCAGAGAGACAAGGGTCGGCTGGGCCCTGGAGGCAATGGGCTGTGCGTGTGTGGGGGGGGGGCGGGGGTGTTTCCAAGGCTACCCAGGCCTGCAATCAAAGCACAGACAGCTGGATAGATCCCTGGGACCATGCCCCCACCAAGGGTGGTGCAGCCTTTGTGGGCTGGGCCAGTTACGTTGGGCTGGAGGGTGCAGAGTCCCTTGCCCTTGGGGCCCAGATCAGCTGGGCGGCAGTACCCACCGAGGCTGCTGCTCCTTCCCCTGCAGAGTCAGCGGCTGGGGGACTCGGTGGAGATGGAGATGGCTGCCATGCTGGAGAAGTGTCCCTCCATCATCCGCTTTGGGTACCACTTCACACAGCAGGGACCAAGGGCCAGAGCCTCCATTGCCATCACCAAGAACAACGAGCTCCGTAAGTGGCAGGGAGGGAAGGGACAGACTGGCTGCTCCCACCTGCTGCCCCGCAGCTGCTCTGTGAGCCTAAGCCCCCTTGAATTGACAACGGCCCCTTGCCCCAGGTCGATCCCCATTGACGCAGCCCTGTTGTGCTCTGCTCTGGGGCGAAGCACCTGGTTGACGTTAGGATGATGCTCCCCACTAGTGATTGGGCCAGGCAGAGCAGCTCCAAGGGATGTGCTAACAGAGCTGATTCTTTAGCTCAGGCAGCCAAGACCTGTGTGTTTGGATGTGGAGGTTCAGGGTCCGATTCCTTGCCCCACCCAGCTGGTGCCATTCCAGGCTGGGACAGGATGTGAAAGCTCCTGTAGCATGGGTGTGGGTCCCACTGGGAGAGCAGGACCTGGATTTCACCCAGGAGCGGGGAATTAACAGCCTGGTGATGTACAGAGGGTGGAGTGGCTTAGACAGGGTCTGAGCTGTGCCCCACAGACCCTCTGGCTGCGTCTCCCCACAGGTCGCAAGCAGAGGAAGACATAATGCCTGGCGTCACCTTGAGCCAGCCTGTCTCTACTGCCTCTTTGTGCCTCGAAGCCATTGGCCCTGGCTGGTGCCCTGCAGCCTGAGCTCTGCCTCCAGCTCAAAGCAAAGTGGAGCTTTTGGTTCTTTGTGTAGATTTCCTGGAGCTGATCCTCAGCTGTCGCTCCCCCCAACCCCTTCTAGCGCTCGGAGTTCCCAGCTCAGGTTACTCTTTCCTAGGAAGAGAATCGACGCAAGTATTTTGGTTATCACTGTAAATAAAGAGATCACCACGTGGACAGCGGCCCAGGCTCTGGCGCTGGGGTGTGGGATAGGGGGCTGGTGCTCCCTGCGGCCTGGGACCCGTATTTCCCAGGGCTAGGCCCAGCTGAGCTGAGCTTGCCAAGCCACCAATCAGCCTGTTTGCCCACTTGGCTCCCAGCTGCCCATACTGGAGATCAGTTCCATGCTCTTAATGTCCCCACCACTTCCTACCTCTGCCTCACATCCCTGCCCAACCACCTCTAACTCCAGATCCCCTGCTTTCACGCCTCTTCTGTCCCCCATTCCTCCCCAGCCTTTCTCCCTGGATCCTCCTTGTCCTGCCTCTCCTTTGCACCTGGATCCCCCATTGCCACCACACCCTTCCGCTCTCCCTCACAGCCTTCAGCTATTCCGGTCCCTACAGTGATGCTAGAGCCTGCCCCAAAGCTTGGGCCCAGTGGGGCCAGGCCCTGCCTGGTAGTGCTCACCCAAAGGTGGGAGGGGGAACCGATGTCCTGAGTGGGGAAGGATGCCACCTCCCTGCCCTTCCTGCTGGCCAGGGCACACTCCTCAGAGCCCTGACCCCTCACACCTGCTGCCTGGGGTGACAGAGTGGCTGAGACTCGGCTTATATGGTAATGTGGTGCGCTGGCCCCTGCAGCCGTCACATCCCCAGGCTGCTGGGGGCAGGTGGCATTAGTCAGCAAGCGCCTTCTGTGCCATGCTAAGCCCTGCCCGGCTGGGGGCTGCCAGCCTCGTAAACAAGCAGCACGGCTCCCACTTGTGTGTTACTCAGCATCACGGCCCCAGGCCGCGAGCAGCAGGAATGACTGATGGGAATAGGCAGGAGGCAGGGAGAGAACAGGGCCTGGACAGCTGGCAGGGCTGCCTCCAGGACAGTCACTCAGCTGGGTCCCTGCATTGGTGGCCACAGGTGTTCCCCTTGCAGAGCTCCCAGGAGCAGCACTGGAGGGGGCTATGGAGCTAGGCTGCCTCCCAGCCCCTTTCCCCGTGGTGGCCACACCTGCCTGCTGTGGAGACCCAAGCCCTCGTGGGAGGGAGGGGGCGTCATTTGAACACAGGACACCTGGGGTCTGTTACCAGGCCAGAGGAGTCCTGCCCAAAGGGAAGAAAAAGGGCAAATCAGAGCAGCAGCTCAAGTGCTTTAGAAAAGGGAGGCAGTGTTGTCCAGTGATTAGATCAGAGGTGGGGCAGGAAGTGGAGTCAAGACACTTGGATGTTATTTCTGGCTTTGTGTGACCCTGGGGCAAGATGCAGCTGTGCCTCAATTTCCTCCTCTGGAGCAGGGGGCTCCTGATTTGCCCTGGCCCTCTAGTTGCTTTGAGATGCTCAGAGACAGGTACCCTGGGGCCGCAAGAGGCAAAGAGTTGGAGAGAGCCTGGCTCTCCTGGGGGATCCAAGCCCCCAACTCTCTAGGGCAGCGGCACCCAAGCACCTGGCCTGTGGCAGGGGATAGGAACAGATGGAATAGAGGCTGAGAGGAGGTGAGACACCCTCAGCTTTGGCTTGTGCCTATGACTGCTGGAGGCAGAACTTCCTGCATGGACTCGGCGACTGAATTCCTGCTGTCTCCAGACACTGGGCACTTAGCAGGGCTGGAGCACGGCAGGCACCCACAGCATCCAGGGCTGGCACAGCCCCCAGATGGCACTGCCCTGGGCTGCAGCACCCAGCAACATCCTGCTCACACCCGCTGGCTGACCTGTGGCATGAAGGGCTCTGGGTGCTGGGGCAGGGGGGAACGATGGCTGGCGGTACCACAGCCATGCACCCTTGCCCTGGTGTATTTATACCCCTGGGATCAGCCTGTGAAAGGCAGTGAGGGCGATCAGGTTACAGGACAGCACAGAGTCACCCTCAAGGAGAGGAACGAGGCCAAGGGTGGCCTGGCCAGCACTGTCCCCCCACACCCAGCAATGGGGGCTGCAGCCTGCGACTGGCGCCTCCCCTACCCTACCCTCTCCTCTTCCTCAGCTAGATGAAGGCTACTGTGATCTGAGCCGCCGTACGTACTCCCTTCTGCCCCAGCTGTTCGCTCAGCTGCCATCTGGCCGGGGCGCCTGGCGACCTCCCTGGCTGGAAAGGTTAGAAGTCCTAAAATTTACGTCTAGCAGCTGGAAACAACCTACTGAAGTGGGTGCCCAGCTGTCCCTGGGGAGGCTGAGTGGGCGGAGCAGGGAGCTCCTGTCGGATGAGCCAGATCATGCCAGCCACTGGTGGGACGCACCCATTCTACACCCTGGACGTGTCTGTGCTATCTGGGTGGTGAGTTCCCCCTGCCTGCCATCAGCTCCACTGAACTCAGCAGGCCTGAGCCCCAGAGGTAACTCCAGCTCCTGTCACACCCAGGGCCAACCACTCCCACATACTCAGCCCCTTTTCATGCCCAGCTAGCACTGGCCCCCAACCCCATGCTCCTCCCCTGTGGTGCATTACTGGCCGGTTGGTGCAATTCACTGGGGAAGCCCTCCTCTGATGGGGACCCCAGAAGGCCTGGCAGCCCGACACCCACTGCCCATTTAGAGGCAGGAGCCTGATCTACAGCCAGCTACAACAGCCTTGTTCAGACCCAGGCCCGGGGAAGCATGAAGAGCAGTACCCTCAAGGTGCCTGTAGGGGCTGGCAGAGCAGCTTCTGAACTGCCCCAGGTAGGCCAACTGCTGCAGCCCTGGCGTGCCAAATGTCCCCTGCCCCTCCCAAGGGTCTACTGTATATCTAGTCCACCCCCCAAAAGCCAAGGGCCACAGGGGCTGTGATTTCCCCTCTGTGGCCTTGGATGTGACGGGAGGGGAGCTCATCACCCTTAGAGCAGGCCCCCAGCCCTGCCTGTATTCTGAGGATGCGAGGGCCCCTTTCCTGCCCAGCACAGCCCTCTGGAGCTCAGATCAGCAGCTCCAAACTTGGGCCTGCTGGTCAGGAGCAGGATCCAGCTAGTTGGCCCTGGCCCACTGACCCCACTGGAGATAGAGCGCCTGTGGGGAGTGGCTGAGAAGTGGCACCTGCAATGGAGCCGATGCTGCCAGGGAGGAAACGTTACTCCATTACAGATTTGGATTTCACACTGTCTGATGGTGTAGCTACATCGAGGCCCCTTCAAGGCCCCATGCTGCAAGAGACAGTCCCTGCCTTACAGAGCTCGCAGTTGGAACAGAGCAGAGGGAGGAGTGGGAAACTGAGGCATGGGGACAATAAAGGCCTTGCCCAGCCTCAGTTGCAGAGTGGGGGAGTTTGAGGGGAGTGGGTGGAGCTGGCAGGCAGGCTGCCACTGTACCTCCTCATAATTGAGCTGATGGCGCCCTCTGGGAGCTCCCAGAGCTGCACAGAGGGACACCAGGGCCAGGAGCATCACAGCCCTTTTTGCCCATAAGCTCCGGGCTGGCACAGATCCACAGAGCCCACTCAGTGCCATTCAGTACCCCTCGCCCCCAGCTTCTGCAGCTGCCATCCTCCTTAGCTCTCTGAACCAGGAAGTGAGCTAACCAGGTGTGCTGGAGAGCCACCGAAGAGCCTTAAATGCAGCCTCCATCCTCCCTGAGCAGGAAACATGAGTCACTTTCACAAGCTGACCCTCTGCCTGCCTGTGTGTCACAGGCCACAGCAGCCACGGCTAAAACAGACCAGGCCTGCCTGTTCCTCACACAAGCTCTGGGCTCCCAGCAGGAAGGTAGCTGGGTGAGCTAACCCCTGTGCTTGTGCCTGGCTGAGTTCAAGCTGTGCTAGCGAGCGCTGGGAACCCAGAAGAGCAAGCGTGGTAGCTGGGACCTTTCAGGATTTGAACAGCAGCAGTGGCCTGGGGCAAGTGATAAGCAGTTCCAGTGTCCTGCCGGATCAGAAGGCTGAGATCTGCCAACACACTTGGAAAGCTGAATGGGACCCAGGGCACCTGGAAGGCCTGACCTCAAAGCCTGCTGTAACCTGAGATGGGCGCATGCTGGGTTACGGAGGCATGGCACGGGGGCAGGAACGAGCCAGGATGCAGCTTCAGGGCTGACTCAACCCAGGAAGCTCTGATGGGTTGGGGGAACACTGAGCTGCTTTCCTCTCATTCCCCTGCTGAGAACAAGGCGGGAGGCACTGAGGTTAGCGGAGTTACTCCAGTCTGAATGAGGACTTGGAGGGAAGATGATCCAGCTCTGCGTTTCTGTCACAGGATCTTGAGCTAAAGCTAAAAATGTCTGAGAGACTGGAAGCTCTAGGGGTTGGTGCTCACCACCCTGGGTCCTGGCTAGGATGCCTGAGCAGTACCGTAACGCACCTAATATATGATGTACAGCACCTAGCACCACAGGGTCCTGGGCCCTTGCTAGGGCTGACTAATACTGTAATACATATAATAAATAATATACAGCACCAAGCACAAGAAGGTTATAGTCAATGACTGAGGCTTTAAGCTGCTACCCTAATACACCTAATAATTATTTTAGCCCCCTGCACCAGATGGGGCTTCTCCCATATTTACAATTAAGTATATGTTCAAGGGCTTTGCTGGATCATATCCCAGAACCCCTCACGGATAACATGGCCCTTTTCTTGTTGCTGTGTGGTCACTAAATGAGGCATCACATGTAATGCACTCAGGAAGGCACGAGCTTCCCAGTGGACTGTTGCAGGACAGGTGCCAGGAAGCAGAGCAGAGGATTTCTATACAGCTTTTTCACATCCCAAACCCCGCACTGCAGCGAAAGGAGAAGCGGATCCAATTTTAAGATTGATGTTTTAAAAACAACTTAAACCACAGATAAAAAGCCCACAAAATTGCCTGGCAGGAGACAGCATTAACCAGTGAGCTCAGGAGCAGGGAGCCTCTCTTACGGCTGTGCCTGCCGCACTCGGCACAGTGGGGCTCCGATTCACAGCTGGGTGCCTAGTGCCACCGTAATATACCTAATAAAGACAATCTGAACAGAACTGGGAGTCAGGACTCCAGCATTCTATTCCTGACTTTTCCCACAGACTCACGTGGACGTTGCTGCCAGTCGGTGCCTCAGTTTCTCCATATGAAAGGGGAGTGATGCTTGCCTCCCTCTGACAGGTGCTTTAAGATGCTGGACTGAAAGATGCTAGGTGAGCCCAAAGCACTAATGTCCTCCGACAATCCCTGCTTTCCTGTGTCCTGCCGCGAGCTGCACCTCATCCTTGGGCTCATCCTCTGAGACAGAACAAGCCTCACGCTGGTAAGCTGCAGGAGTGGCGACATGACAGCTGCCACCACAAGTGACCCCAGCAGTGTCCATGGACGTGGCGAAGCACCAGTGGTCTTGCTGGGGGGCAGGGTGTGTTCTAGGAACTGTTTGGAAACACACCTCTTCCCTGGTGATTTATATCTGAAGTCGAAGCCATGAAGGAGAATGGGTGGATATAGGACAGGCTGTTCCTGCCCCCCTCTGCCAGTCCCACGAGTGGTCAGTGTTGCTCTGTACCAGGCCTGGTTTCTGGGTATATCCTGCTAGCTGGAGTGGCTGGGGACTCAGGAGGGTGGCAGGGATGGAGGCTCGTCCTCATCAGAGTCGAACTCCACGTTCTCATCTTTCACCCACTTGCCAGAAGGGTCCTGGATCCAGCCTGAGCTGAGGGAAGGGCAGACAGAGAGTTACAAGCACAGGACGGGGGAATGCCAGTTTAAGAAAACCAATGGATAGTGCTAAGGAGATGGCTTCTGTACTGATAGGGCACAGGACTAGGAGCCAGGACTTCTGGGTTCTGTAACCAATTCCGTCAGTGCCAGCCACTTCATCCCTCCTCCCGTGCCTCAGTTTCCATCCACCTGTTACAACATCCCTTTGTAAAACACTTGGAGACGGACGGGCGGGGAGCACTTTATGGGACTGCATGCCTGAGAGCCCAGGAACGAGATGGGCAGAGCCATGGAGGACACTTAGCAGGGCAAAGCCACCTTGCTGGCCACCAGGACTTGGGCTCTTTTCCCGCTGTTGAGTGTTGAGATGAGCTCCTACCACACAGCCCCAAGGATCAGGCCCTGGCCGATGCACCCTGCTGCTCTGCTGGAACAGGCAGAGGCTGGCTCACCTCCTGAGCCGGAGATAGTGCTCCAGGGCTTGGCGCTTCTCAGGGCTGATGGCTCCGGGCTGGGCAGCCGGGCAGGGACGTCTTTTGCTGCTTCTCTTGATCCTCACAGCAGGTTCCTTTTGCGAATCTAGAATGGGAGGAAAAGGGCGAGATGAGGCTGCGAGGCCTTGGAAGGCTGGTATGGAGCACTGCTGTCACCAGCACCTCCAGGGAGGCCTCGGCACCTCGGTGGATGCGGGTAGGTCCAAGCTGAAACAGCAACTCATGGAGGGCTGAGATCATGCAACAGGGGGAACGGCACTTTGCATTTCCCCAGTGATCTGCAAAACTGCTTACAAAATGGAGTGACGATGAGGTCTTGCACACCACAAGGGAAACCAAGGCCTGGGTATTTGCCCCAAGGAAACACAGCAAATCAATGGTAGGAGCTGTAAGAGAACCCAGGAGTCCTAACTCCCAGCATTCTCCTCCTCTAACCATTAGACTACACACTCCTGTTCCAGAGCTGGAGAGAGAACCCAGCGCCAGTGTTTTCTGCAAGCTGAGTGCTTGGGCAGCTGCCCAGGAAGGATTTGGGTGCTGCCTCATTGATTAGCAGTGCACCCATGGCCACCCACAGTGGGCAGTAGTGGGGTTTCTGTTGGAGGTGCACATCCGCATATGCCTCAGTGCACATAACAAAATTTATTCAGCCCATGGCTGAAAAAAATGAGAGGGACCATTGCCCAGCACCCCTGGCTCCAACCAGTGGACAAGAGCAATAGAATTTCCAGAGGATTTAAGAAACGTACAAGCCACTGCAGTGGGCCAGGCTTCTATCTGTTCCCAGGCACCTCCGAGGAAGAGGCAAGACCCACAGCCCCTCCAAGCTGGTACCTGCTCGAGGGCTGGCATGTCCTGGAAGCTGCGTGGAGTAGGGGGTGTCCGCAGCAGCACAACCCCCTTCGCCTCTCACTACAGTGCTTCTTGACTCTCCCGGCTGCTTCCGCACTGCACCCCTGGAGGCAGCAGGCTCCATCCTAGAACTGAAGCTTGAGCTGCTGCCCTCAGACCTAAAACAGACGACAGGTCTCCTGAGATCACTGGCAACACAGGAACAACCTGGGACAACCCCATTCAACAGAAAATCCCCAACTGACTTGTGGGGAGGGAGTAACCTACACTTCTCCCCCGGCATAAGGGTAATAAATATTACCCTTGTTAAAGATGGGGAAACTGAGGCACAGGGGCAGCCCTCCTCTCTCTCAGTCCCTTTCCGTGAGCACGCAGGGCTGGGCACTGAACCCATGTCCTCATCTCAGCTCATCTGACTCTCCTCTCAAAGCTGCTGCCTTAATGTGATACATGTTTCGCTGCTGAAATATAAAACAGGTGGGGCAGAGACTCGCAAGCCCCTGTGCTGAAATCATTCCCATCTCACTCAGAAACTGGCCACCAGGAAAATGATCAGTTTAAGGATCCAGGGCCAGATCCTGAGCTGGTGTAAGTCAGTACCATGCCATGGATGTACACAGAGTCATGCTAACTGACCCCAGCTGGGCAAATGGCCCTTAGCTGCCTGCTCTCTGGGGCAGCTACCCAGCAGATGATGGCACTGCCCAACAGCAAAGACCCATCCAAGGCTACGCCAGCCTTCCATGCCATGGCGGACCCTCAACCCGAGCAGGCAGGGAACACACGGGTATTACCTGTTCCTTCGGCAGCAGCTGTTGTAGGGAGAGGCTTTCAGCAAAGCATTCTGCGTAATTTTCTTGGTCTGGGCCAGCAAGGGTGCAGGATGTGCACGATCCTGAAGAAAACACAGACAAGCTCAGGACAGCCACCTGGAGAAGTGCTGTGAGCAGGGCTCCTGCAGGGTGCATGTGCCAACCTGTGTGCCTGCCTCCTCTGCCCGCAGGAATTCCTGCTGCCGCCGCTTCTGCACCTCGTTCTCATGTGAGCGCTTCTTCCCATAGAACTTCTGCAGGCCTGGGATACACACAGAGACAGACACAAGCTAATCCAGGCAGAAGGACTCCTTGCAAGGCACTCTGCATCTAGGGATGCTACAGGTTAACCAGTAGGGGCTGGAGCACCCCCCTGCTGGGCCATTGCAAGTGGGTGGAACTACGATGTGGCCGGAACAGCCCGTCTGAAGAACCCCAGGGTGGGGAGGCCACTCAGCCGCCACACCATGCCCACAGGCTGGAGCATCCCTGCCCATGGCACGCCTGGGGCTGCTGCAGATGGGTTGCTCCAGCCCAGCTGGAGCATCTCTGTCTGTGCTGTGCCAGCAACCAGGCTTGCTCCAGCTGTGTTAGTGTGCACCCCACCCGTGGCAGCACTGTGGGCATGGAAGCTTCAGCAGGGCCAGAGCAGCCAGGGTCCCCAGCACACTGTGGGCAGGGAAGCTCAGCCCAGCCTCAGATGCCCCCCGCCTTAATTGGTCAACCTGAGTTTTACATCCCTAGGTACATCACCACTGAGCTGCTCTTGTGGCTGAGAGTTTGGGGTGGCACAGACTGCCACTGTCTGCTGTGTCTCAGGGGGATGGATGGCTTTGAGCAATCCAAGCATCAGAAAGTCCCCAACCTTGCAGGGTCACCTCAGTTTGTTGTTCTTCCTAGGCAGACAGGCCACACACCCTGAGAGGCAGCTCTCTAGACAGCACCATAGGGCTCATGCGTACTGTCTCTCTGAGACTCCCAGAGCGTAGATTCTGGAGGGGATCAAGCTGGATCAAGGGGATCAAGCTACAGCTGATCTCTGATACACAACAGGAAGATTCTCCCACATCTGCCCCTGAAGCACCGGGCGCTGGCCACTACCAGACTGAAGATACTGTCGGAGACGGACCTTGGGTCTGATCCAATCTGTCAGTGGTAAAACAACTCTTTTACCCCCAGTACTACCAGCTGCCCTGAGCTCTGGGAGTCTAGCTGGACTCTTCCTTCCTCCTGCACCATCCCCACTACCCAGGGCCTGCAGTTCCCTGAGCAACCAAATCCTCGGGGCTGACTTACTAGCTACATGTTTCTTTCCAGCCCTGTGGACCGTCAGCATGTCAAGAGTGTCGAAGACCGGACGGTGGAAACACACTGTGCAGGCATATCTAGGAGAGGAGAGACGGTCAGATCAAGCTGCGAGCATCTCCCCCTCACACACACCTGCTAGGGCAGATGCGCCCAGCCCATTACTTAGCAACATTAAGAGACACAGCGCAATTGGCAACTCTCTAGGCAGGAGAGACATCCACTAGAATAAATGACAATGATCCTCAGATTCACTCGGCACAGTGGGATGTAACTGGCTGAGGCTCTAGAACCACAGGCAGCCAGGTTAAGTGCTACTCTCCTCATCTTACACATGGGGAAACTGAGTGATTTGCCCAATGAGTCAATGACAGAGCCGGGAGGAGACTGCAGGCGTCCGCTGGATCCCACTCCAGAGTCCTAGATGTTGAACCACACGCCCTCTGTTCAGTCCCAGAGAGGCTGCTGCATTAGCCGGTATCGTCACAAAAAAACCAGCACTCCTGCAGCACTTTAAAGACTAAAAAAATTATTAATTAGGTGACGAGCATTCGTGGGACAGACCCAGCCCTTCAGATCTGGAAATTCTGTTAAAAGTTATCTCCAGTTTGCAGCTGGGGAAACAGGCCAGGAGAGCTTAAATGACACCCAAGGAGAGTCAAGAACGGAACCCAAAATTCCTCACTCTGCAGCCACTGGACTGCATTCATTCTCTGCCAGGCATCCATAACTCTGAATACGGAGCTAACCTGGCTGAGTCTGTGATATTAGCCAGTGGCTCTCTGGGGGGCACAGGGCTCTTTTACACTGGAAGGATAGTAGGAACTGTCTGCAAAGCCAAACAAACAAACATCCAGACCAGCTTCAATTTCCTGGCCAGACCGCAGCACCTGCACTCTTGGTGAAGTTCAAAGTCCAAAGCTGGATCTGGGTTTATGCTTAATGCACAAAGTAAGTAACTGAACTGATTCAAAGATTCACATGTGCCCAGATTTCTATGGTACGTGGTCTTCTCAGAAACATGTCACTTGCTGGGGAGAAGATCTAACACACCTGCCGTTCCTTAGCAACAGCGCCTCATCCTCTGGGATGTAGTTTGCCAGGAGATCTGCAACTCTTCTTTTCTGAATGAAAGAACAGGCTATATTACTTGGGAATGAATCAACATCTCAGGTGTGGGCAGCAAAGCACATGGCACCAGGGTAGCCATGGATGAATTGGGCCCTACTAAATTCACGACCATGAAAAACAAGTCATGGGCCATGAAATCTCATCTTCCACTATGGAATCTGGTCATCTTCTTAGTAAAAGAGAGATAGCTGTGCTAGTCTATATACTATCAAAACAAAAGAGCAGTCCAGTAGCACTTTAAAAACTAACAAAATAATTAATTAGCTGATGAGCTTTCGTGGGACAGACCCACTTCTTCCAATCAGATCAGATCTGAAGAAGTGGGTCTGTCCCATGACAACTCATCAGCTAATAAATTATTTTGTTAGTATTTCAAGTGCTAATGGACTGCTTTTTTTGTTTTGGTCATTTTTTGTTTTTACTTTACTATACAGATTTCATGGGGGAGATCACCATTTCTCATATCCGGGGTCCTGAGCCAAAAGGGAGTTGTGGGAGTCACAAGGTTATTTTAGGGGAGCCCTGGCATTGCCACACTTACCTCTGCTCTGACTTTAGAGCTGAGTGGCTGCAGGGCCATGGCTGTTGCTCGGGAGTTTCTCACCAGAAGCAGTGCAGAAGTAAGCTTGGTAATACCATGCCATGCTACTCTTACTTCTGCACTGTTGCCTCCAGAGCTGAGCAGCTGGAGAGAAGAAGCTGCTGACTGAGGACTCAGCTCTGCAAGCAGTAGCACAGAATTAAAGGTAGCAATACCGTACCATGCCATGCATACTTCTGTGCTGCTGCTGCTGCTGCTGGTAGCACTGCTTTTAGAGCTGGGCTCCTAGACATCAAGCAGCTACTCTCCAAGATACTGAATTCTGAAGGCAGCACCATCATGAGCAGGAGCACAGAAATAAAGGGAACAATCCCTCGATCCCCTTCTCCCCAAATACAGATATTATTACATCATGAAATTTCAGATTCAAATTGCTAAAAACATTACCTTTATGATTTTTAAAATCCCATGACTGTGAAATTAACCACAATGGATTGTGACTTTGATAGGGCTCTATAGACAAAGAACAACCACCTCTGGAGCTTATCTACTGCTTTTCCTCTGCAGGTCTCCCAGCACTTTGAGAGAGAGACCTGGTATCATTAGGCCACTTTTACACATGGGGAAACTGAGGCAGCAGCTGAGCAGTGACTTGCCTCAGGTTACCCAGCAGGTCAGTGGGGATGCTAGGAACAGAACCCCAATAAGCAGGAAGGGAGGGAGGGCAGGACCCCAGGGCTGAGAGGTCTCGGGAGATTGTTCTGGGGATGGGGGCAGGTCAGGAGGAGAGGATCACTTGGGGGATGGACCCGGAGGTTGGGAGGGGAGGGGTGGCAGGGTGGGGGCCTCACTCTTGGAAACTGGGAGAGTTTGGAGGGGAGAAGGTTGGGAGTTAGGGGGACGGGGGGTCGCTCTGGGAAGTCAGAGCGGCTTCAGGAATTGCTCTGGAAATGGAGAATGTTGGGGGGGCTGATGAGGAGCCGGGGGGGTCGCTCTGGGAATAGAGGCAGCCAGCACCCGGGGCGAGGAGGGGACTGCGGAGGAGCCAGAAGTTGGGGGACTCACGCGGGGGATGGGGGGGGTCAAGGCGGACTGAGGAGGTGCCGGGGGGACCCTCTGGGGGTGGGGACAGCTGGGAGTCAGGGCAGTGCGCGGACGGAGGAGGCGGGGGACCGCGCGGAAGATGGGGGGACCAAGGGAGGCGGGGGTGGGGGCTGGAGGCGGAGTGAGAAGGACCTGGAGGCCGCGCCGGGGATGGGGGGCTATGGGCCAGCTGAGGAGCCGGCGGTCGCGCTGGGCACTGCTGAAGCTCCCCGGGCCGCCCCGCGGAGACTGCAAGTCCCGGCCCGGCCACTCACCTGCAGCACGTTCAGCTGACCCGAGTCATCCCCCTCCCGTTTGAAGGACATGGCGTCGCCTTAGAACGGCGAGATCCCCCCGCCGCAGTAACCATGGGAACTGGGGCCACCCAGCACGTCCGGTGTGGTTTACTTCCTGAACTACTCTTCCCAGCATGCCCCTGGGCGCGCCTCACGGACAGGCCCGGTAGGCCAAAAACGCCCAGGATGCCTGGAGACGGTTGGACTGCGAGGGGCACCCTGGGAAATGTAGTCCCGGCCCACCTCTCCTCTTCCCGTAGCTGAGGTTGAGGCTGGGTTGGAGGGGAGAGGACAATTCCCCGCTGTGCCTCCTCCTGAGCCTGTGGAAGGATGGAGCATTGTTAGGGCGTGGGAGGACCTGACAGGGATCGGGCGGGAGGGTGCTAGCCAGGGGGTGACTACATTTCCCAGATGCCTTTGCGCGTAGGAGGAGGGGAGGGGGTTGGTCCTGCTCCGCTCAGCTGTTCGTGGTGGCTAGACGCGGCGCAGACGCTGACTGCCCTGGCGTGGGGAGCGGGCAGTGGGTGGTGGGATTCCTGGATCCTTGGGGGGTGGGGGGGGAGGGAAGCGACATTTGCCCCTCCCCCCGAGTAAAGAAGTGGGGCAGGGGGCAGATAAGAGAGAGGACACCCCTCCTTCATTCATTTCTGGGTGGGGGGGAAATAAGGGGCCCCTCCACCCCCGTCTGTGCAGACTGGGTTTTGCTGCGAGGGGTGTAAGTTGCCGCCCTGGAATAGAGGGTGAGAAGTGGGAGAACAAAAAGAACGCAGGGATCTTTGTGGGGGTTGCGGGGGAGCCCTGGCTTGGCTGGCAGGGGCATTGTTTACTCGGCCCGAGGAGGGACCTGCTATGAGCACCCTTCAGAAAATGGGGTGCTGGCAGGACGCCTGATCCCTCTTCAGAGCCCAGACAGCTTTGCTGTGTGCAGTGGTTGCCCCACTTGCTGGGTGTGTGGGAGAGAGATGGCCTCCCCTTCCAGGCAAGGGACCCCTGGAGGGGCTGGACTGCTCTGCGGCAGCAGAACCCGATCCTACGGCAGCCTTGTCAAGTCGATGTGCTCCCCAGTGAGGGAGCGGAGGGTGGAACATCGCCTGGAACCGGGGGACACCTTGCAGGGCCTGGCGCTCAAGTATGGGGTCACGGTAGGTGTGCATGACAGCTTCCCATTGCAATCTGGGAGGTGTAGCTAAGGTCCTGCTATTGGAACAGGGATCACAGTGCCAGGACTCCTGATTTCTGTTCCCAGCTTTGGGAGGGGAGTGAGGTCTTCTGGCTAGAGCAGGGAACCAGAAGTCAGGTCTCCTGGGTTCTAGCCCCATCTCTGTGCCTCAGTTTCTCCATTATAAAAAGAGCTGGTCCCACGGTCCTACCTTTTGTAAAGTGCTAGACTGCTGATATAACATTGCTGCAGATCTTTTATATTCTCTCTCCTAAATACACTTTTGAGCCCCTCAAGAAATGTGCAAAACGTGCAATTATGTCTGTATTGTGAATTCTTCCCCTGGGTTTCCTGACATGTCTCAGCTTCCCTTCTTCCTCCTGTTAGCCCTCATCCTGCAGCTTGGGGCCTGATCGATTTTCGCTGATTATGAGTGTCCCATTTTGTACTGTGTTTGGAGTGTCTTGGACAACTAGCTTTCCTTAAGTGCTTTGCATGAGTGCTTTTTTTATTTTGTTTGCTGAGTGTCTAGACTGAAGCAGGGAGGGTTCTGTCAGGGATGCTGGTAGGAGTCACTCCTCTGGAGTCCAGGCACCTCTGAACCCTCTGCAGAGGGGTCTCTGAGTTCTTGGCTGAGGCTTCCACAATGCACTTAGTGAATTATAATATTTGACATCACTCCAGACTGGAGCCAGGGCTGTCGCAGCAAAATCAGAGAGCCAGTCCCTGCCCCTAGGAATCTACAATCCAGTGCCCTGATCATGGAACTCAGGGCTGGCTCCCCACTGGAGTCCCTGGGATGGAGGTGTATGAGCGAGTGCTAGAGAGGGCTGAATATGTGCAGTCTCATGTGGGGCCAGGGCTGAGGGCTTCAATCTTGCGATTGCCGTTTCCTCGTGCGGCTTCTAGGACTTTGGTAATGTGCACTCGTACATGCACTCACGCCCTTCTCATTTCCTGTTTTTGTGGCTTTCTGTCTCATGGTTCTCACAGGAGGTGGACTTCTGCTGCAGAAACTCCTTTGGTGGTGGGAACAATCCCCTGCCCCATGACATACAGCCTGGTCTGGGCCTGCTTTGCTGGCCGCAGTGTGCTCAGGCATGGGTGGCCTTCAGCATTTTGAATCTTGACAGGCCTGGAACCTGACAGCACCAGTTCGTTCTTCCTGACCATGCACGCATGCTGCCCACTGAAGGCATGTGCTGCCCTGCAGCTGGAGGGGCAGGGGAAGAGGGCAACTTTCACTGGAGCTGCTGGCCAGGAGGGCTGGCTGTGTTTGTAGGGCAGATGCTGTGAACTTGCCGGCTCGTTTTGCAGGGACCCAATGAGCAGGTGGTCAGGTGGAAAAGGCTATGGGCTGGAGACAAGGCACGTGCGGAGATGAAGGGTCCCAGTCTGTTTCCCCTCATCCTCCACCCCCCGGCAGAGGATAGGAAGCAGGCAGGGCAGACCAGTTAGTGCTCTCGACAATGGCATGTCCCTCTCCCCTCCTGCACAAGAGGACAGTCCTCACCTGGCTGAGTTGAACACTGAGCCTCACAAGCATGTGAGTTTGCCTCCCCCTTGTCCTCCACATTCAGTCTCTAATGACCCTGAGCCCTTCTCCCTGCTGGCACAAGCCCAGCATCTGCAGCCCAGTTCAACTGTGTGCATGCTTTCCATCGTTGCCTGGGGTTCTGTTTGCACACTGGGGCCTTCCACCCCAGAAGTGGTTGCATCTTGGTGGTGCTGTGGTATTAAGTATCTAGCCTGCAAAATGGCTTTGGGAGACAGGCCCCGATAGAGAAGGTCGGTGAAGTCTCTCCCAGAGGGGTTATGAGTCTTGTGGTCCCTTCCCAGATGGAGCAGATCAAGCGGGCAAACCGGCTGTACACCAGTGACTCCATCTTCCTCAAGACGACGCTGCACATCCCCATCCTGATGGAGCCCAAGGAGATGGCCAACGGCTTCAACCTGGAGGAGGAGGAGGAGGAGGAAGGAGCCAGGCAGCCCCCTGCAGGAGAGGAGAAGCCAGTGCAGAGAAACACCTGCGAGGCCCGTCCAGGGGCCATCCCCCGCCATGACCTCTCAGCCACAGATTTCTTAAGGAAGCTCGACTCGGAGATCAGCCGGTCCAAGAAGGCTGCAGTGAAGAAGCTGCAGGAGGAGATTGCGTGAGTGCCACCTTGGGTTACTGCAGCACTATCACAGTGCCTGGGCTGTATGGGCAGGGGGTTGAACCCCAGACCTGCTCCTCTGGTGTGTAGACCCCTAAAGTCGAATCTCTGCTGGCTGCCTCTCTGTTTGCTTGTATCCTCTGTGGGGCTGCTCCAGGGTGAGACCACCCCCCAGGGGCCAGCTGCCTCCCGCAGGAGGCGCAGTGATGCCGGAGCACCCCCAGTTCAGCTTTGAGGTACCCCTTGATGTGGAGAGAGGAATGAAACCCTGTGCTTGTCCAGCTAAAGGAGCCCAGTGCTACAGCCTGTGAGATCCCCTTACTCCCGTCCTGCCCTGTAGCCTGCTCCCTCCCACCCCAGATCACATTTCACCTGGAGTCCTCAGGGCTGTCAGCAGCTGCCCTGCAGAGGAGAGCTCAGTGGGAGCCCCTGAGGTTGGCTCCTCCACGCAGCCCCTGCACGTTGCACCCAGGGCCAGAGCTCCTGGCCATGAAGAGTGGGGATAAGATTGTGTGTGGTGGTGAGTTATCTGCAGGTGACAAACAGCCATGCACAACAAGGTGGGCGCTCACAGACACACTTGGATGCTGTTGCTCCCAGGGCCCCTCTCTCTGCTTCATCTCCCCTTGGTGCTCAGCAAACAAGAGAGGAGAAATTGGGTCCTGCCAGGCGTGTGGTGCTCGCTGCTGGGGCACTGGGGTGTGAAGGAATCCACAAGGGCAACAGGGTGTTTCCTGGGCTCCTCCAGGGAAACAGCTCTTGGTCTCTGCTGAGTGGTGGGGTGGGCCGGGCCAGATGGGGCCTGGGTCTGACCCTGTCTGTCAGCATCTGCATCTCTGGCAGAATGCTTAGAGTGACTCGATTTTTAAAGGGACCACCCTGGATTTAAGGCCTCCTACAGGTGTCCCAAATTTTCCCTTGAAGAAGGCAGGTTGTCCCATATTGTATCTTCCTCCCATGTTGGCATTGCTCTGGCTGGATCCCTGCTCAGCAGCCACTCGCCCACTGGTGATAACTGTGCGTGGGGCCTCTAGTGGCTGATGATGGGGGTGGGCGGCTTGGCAAGATGCAGTGCATGGGGGCTGGCCACTTTTCCTGCCGGTCAGTCAGTGCAGGCCCTGATAGCTGAGATCTGGCCCCCTACTTGGTTAGCCGGGCCTCCCGCCCCATCCCGGTTCCAGCTGTCCCTGGCTGCGAGCGGTGCTGGCTGGTGAGTGCAGGCAGCTGGGATTGTGTCCCTTCTACTGCCCACCTGTTGGGCCTCTACATGCTCCCTCTCTCGCTGTCGCCTCCCAGCTTCGCCCCCATCCTCGCTGCTTCTCCCTATCCCACTACAAGCGCTTTGGGGAGAACCTGCCCCTGGTTGGAGCACCCGGCTCACCTACAGCCTGGTCTTCAGGCTCTTCTTCCCCTGCTGCCTCTGGCTGGGCCGATGCCCTGGGAAAGCCCAAGACCTGCTGGTCGGGAGCCGCCAAGCCCTGCCCAGTACTGGTCTGGGGAAGTCTCTCTGCCTCCAGTTCAGCTCTGGAGTAGTGGGAGCAGGAGGTGCGACCTACGAGCGCTACAGCTGCCCCTGAGGCAGGGGCTCGGCACCCCATCCCAACCCTGGCTCCTGCCCACAGAGAGCATAGGGCTGCGATGCTGCCTCCTTGGCTGAGCCACCTCTCTGGCCTTGTTTTCTGAAGCCCCTGCAGTCTTGTTCCCTGGGCCCTGCTGCACAATGAATCCTGCCTGTGGTGTAGCCAGGCGATAGCTGGGTTATGCTGGAGACCAGCAGCAGCCTGGAGGTGTTAGCTGCCTTCCAGGACTGTGCAGGCAAAGGGGCTTTCAGCCACGTAAGGAAGGAGAAGAGTTCTGCCAAGACACAGGCCGGATCATCCCATCCCCCTTCTTCCTCCCCTGCAGCTGGAAACAGCTCCCCTCCCTTCCCTCCTACCTGCACAGCGCTCAAATGCTGCTTCTGGGCACCTTCTAGAGTGAGCCCTCACGAAACCTGGGGCGGGTGGGCCCAGAGTGTGACCTGGTGGGCTCCCTGCACATGCTGACTTGGGGAGAGGCAGTACCAGGAGAGGCAGGTCCATTTTGGGGGCCGAGCCAGGCAGGAAGGGTTGCGTTTGTGTCACCTCCCCCCCACATGTTAGAGGTGTATAGGGGCGCGGGTGTGTAACTTCTCCCCACATCAGGGAGGTGGGAATAGCTGTGTCACCCCCTCCCCGTATGCATCCTAATGCCTTATGAAGTGGAGAGTGGTGTGGAAGAAGTGAACAGGGAAAAATGATTTACTTGTTCCTGTAATATCAGAACTAGGGGACACTGATGAAATTAATGGGTAGCAGTTGAAAACAAATAAAAGGAAGTTCTTCCTCATGCAATGTGCAGACAACCTGTGGAACTCCTCGCCAGAGGAGGCTGTGAGGACTGGGACTATAAGAGGGTTTTAAAAAGAGCCAGATAAACTCATGGAGGTTAGGTCTGTTCATGGCCGTTAGTTGGGATGGGTAGGAATGGCGTCCCTCGCCTCTGTTTGTCAGAGGCTGGAGATGGATGGCAGGAGAGAGATGGCTTGATTGTTCCCTGTTCAGTCCACCGCCTTTGGGCGCCTGGCATTGGCCACTGTCGGCAGCCAGGACGCTGGGCTGGATGGACCTTTGGTCTGACCCGGTCTGGCCGTTCTTGTGTTAAGCCTTAAAGATATGCTAAAGAGAGAGAATCTGACCACACCCTGTTTCTTTTTAGCTGGGGCTCTGTCAGTTTGATGTTAGTTTGAGCATCTGTACCCTCGATTGCTGCTGCAGTCTCTTGAACTCAAGTAATTTTACCAGGTGGCCTGGAGTCGCTATAGGACATAGCGTTATTTATTTAATTGGAGATACACATCTCCTAGAACTGGAAGTCATGAGCTTTGATTGGCAGCTGCTGGCAGGTTATTTCCCTCTCCTTGGTGCAGTGCTGTAGTGGGGACAAACCACCAGTGTGTTAGCTCAGGGTGGAGCTGGAGGAGCCTGTGGCCACCATCACCCTCAGGCAGCTGCTGTGCTGGGAATGCCCTTCTGCTGCAGCTGGGCCTTGGAGGCTGTGTTGGTGGAGCTGGCTGTGCTAAGGAGGGAGCCGCCGCTTGCCTGTGACTAGTCTCTGGGACCACTAGATGACGCCGTTGACTGTTGAAGTTCTCTGCATGAAGCTGAGTGAGGATCCAGCCCTGAAATCCTGACTTGCAGCCCTCTCCTATCCCTGTCCGGAGCTCCTAGTCCCCTGACTCTGCTGGAGCCCCATAATCCTGGCCATGCTCCCCTGCAGCTCTGCCAGCCGCTCAGCCCTGACCAGGACCTCCCTCCCCCAGCTCTGCCAGCCCTTCAGTCCTGATCCACAGCCCCCTCGTATCCCATTCCGGAGCTCCCAGCTCTGCCACTGCCCCTCAGTCTGAGCCAGCAGCTCCAGCCCATGGCCTCCTCCCTGCTCCCAGCTGTGCTGATTCACTCCAGCCCAGGGTGACCCAGCTGTGTGATGGTTTTGTTGCTGTGGACAAAGATCCTGCCATGATTCCACAGTCCTTCTCCCCTCTGTACTCTGTCATCTCTGGTCTATTGCACCCTCAGCAACAGGGTCCCCTGTAAGCTGAGCACTTGGGTGGCCACCCAGCTGATCAGCAGAGCGCCCGCAGCCGGCAGTGTGACTTTCTATTGGGGGTGCACATCCGCACATGCCTCAGTGCACATAAAATTTATTTCACACACAGATGGAAAAATTAGTGTAGGACCCCGCCCCTGCCTTGGCCCCATGTGCCTTGCCTGAATCCTTCCCAGCCCCAGCGGAGGGTGCTGTGCTGGGTCAGATGCCTCCCACCATCCCAACCCCAGCAGGGCACAGCTGGGGGATTCGCTAGCAGGCGGGACATGTATGTGGCAGTCATTTCCCCTCTGAGCGCTAACCCCCACGTCTCTCCCTGCAGAATCACTGGGGCTGAGTCGGGAGCTAGCAGGACCTTTACCGCGCAGAGCGAGCCCTCTCCTCGCGCCCAGCAGCGCTCCCTGCTGGGCCCTGTGCCGCTCACCAAAACCACGCGGGCCACCTCGCTGCGGGACCGGGAGGACGAGATCTTCGAGCTCTGATGGGCAGTGTCGTCATCTCTCCCCAGCGTCCCAGCACGTCTACCTGCAGGGAGGGAGCAGAGCTCAGGGTCCTGGTTTTGTGACAGCCCCGGGTGGGGCCATGGCCCTGATCCTGGCAGGAGCCTGGGTGGGCCTGCCGGCTGCCCATGCCTTCACTGCGGATGGGTGGGTGCACAGGGGGTGTCCTGCTGTGCGGGGAGGGGCAAGCAGTGTGCCCTCTTGTGGGGGGATGTGCCTGGATCAGCAACTCACTGTAACGCGTGACTTTTTCTGCGCTGCTCTGCCCCCGGCTGGTCTTACCTGCAGCCTGACTCCCGCCCGGTCCCTCCTCTTGCGTTTTTGTGCTGATCCCCCGGGCGTCCTTGGCTCCTCTGCTGGGACTCTGGGGGAAAGGACTCAGTGCCAGGTCCACCCCCCATCATCTACTGCTACCCCACCGTCGCCTCCTGCTCCTGCCCTGCCTCTGCCGTGTCTGGCTCTCCCGATACCCCTCAGTCTGAGCTGCAGCCACCCACCCCCACCTCTTCTCACTGGAGGACCTTGGCCTGTTGTTTGAATGTTGAAGGGCACCGTGCGCCTCACCAGCCTGATGCCCTGGCGGGGGTGTGGCAGGACCCCGGCAGCTGATCCCATGGGGGGTCGGGCAGACAACAGTCATGGGGCCAATAGCAGCACCGTTGGGTGCTCCTGCTGCCAGTGTGGCCACATGGGGCCTGGCTGTCACTGCCCAGTGCTGCCAGGGAAAGGGCTCAGCACCTGCTGTGTTGGAACCCAGCCCCTGGGGCCTGAGCTGAAATCTGCCCCAGTCGCTTCATCACCCTCCAGGGGCTGCGGGTGGGGCCTGCCTTGGGGGGCAAGGGGTGAATTCCTTGCGCTGCTCCTGCTTCCTCACCCTGAAAGTGATGGGTACAGCCCCTGCCACCCCCACCACCCCATGGCTCTGCCCTGAGTCTGCCAGAGCTATTCAGTGACTTGTCGCTGCTTAGGACTGCGCTTAGCCCTGCTCTACGGCAGGGAGCTGAGCTCTGTCCCTGACTCACAGCCCCCTCCTGTCCCAGCCCTGGTGCCCCTCAGTGGGGCCAGTCTGTCCCTATTAGCCTAGTGGGGCCAGCCTGGTCCTGGGCCAAGGAGCTGGGGTTGGTCCCTGTTAGCCTGGTGAGGCTAGTCTGGTCTGGGACAGGGAGCTGGGATCTATTCCCATTAATCCAGCAAGGCCAGTTGAGCTCTGGAAGTTGGCACCAGCATCTGCCTCCTTGTGTGCCATGATCCTGCGGGCTGACTGATCCTTTCTGCCCACCTGCTGCACCGGGAATGGATGGGGCCCCCTTAGAGCCTAGTGCTGAGGATCTCTGTTAACTTCTCCTTTGTTACGGATCCGAGGTGAGAGGGGAAACAGGAAACCACCCAGCTTGACTCTCAGCTCCCAAGCTGATGTTTCTGGTTCGGAGTATGGAGAAGCAGGGAAAGGAGACAGCTAGTGGGTCGTAACTGGCAGTTGTGGGCCAGTGGGGAATGGGGGGACACCCAGCTCAGCCACTCCTTGGAAGGAGTTAACTGTGTGAGCTGAGCCTGAAGCCCGGGGCTCTGTCCGGGGCAGGTAAGTGGGGCTCTGATTTGCCCACTTGTACGTTTCATTCGGCTGTGTTGATTTCAAACCCTTTGCCGTCCTTCCTGGCCGAGCTCTGGGGAGAGAAACAGTTAAAAGAACCCCTCCTGTGGGACCCTCTGCAAAGCCAGCTTGCAGACGGGAGGGCTGGATCCAACAGTCGGGGCCTCCTCTTGCCCCAGATTAATTTACTGCCCAGCTGGCGGCCTGTGGACCTGCAAATAAAACCCTCCTGTCCTCATTGCTCTTTGGCCTCATACCAGAACAAGCGCCACGTCTCTGGGGTGAATAATAACTGTCCCCCCCGATTTGTTCCCTTCCACAAAGCAGGGCTGGGTGGGCCTGTGTGCTGCAGGGGTGCTGACAGGCATCACGGGGGGAGGGGAGATGCTCCCCAAATGGGCCCGATCCTGCTTCCAGAGAAGTGGGTGGCTGTTTCAGGGTTAGCAGGGCAGCTGCGTGGCTGGGGATGGGAGGCTGGGTTGGGTGGGAGAGGCAGTGGCAGAACTGTGTGAGCCCAGCAGGGAGGTGGGCAGTGGCAGGGCTTGGGACTGAGATGGGGATTAGTGCAGCAAAGCAGTGGGGGCCAGAGCTGGGGCAGGGTCGGGGGGTGGGTGAGAGAAGGGGGCTGCTGCTGCTGCAGGGAGGATGGAGGATTGATAAGCAGGCCTGCTACGATGGGCCAGCAGGACTTGTACCTCCCCAGGCTGAACCCAGAGCAGTGCTGGGCCTGGCCCTGTGACGGCTGCCTCTATCCTACCCGTACTGCTGGCCTGTCCCCTTGCTGTGCCTGCAGTGTGGCTCAGCTGTCATGATGCCCAAGCTGTCCCTTTCCCTGGGATTGCACGAGCTGCTCTCTGGCCCTGGCCGCTGCCCAGCTCACCTGCTTTCCAGTAGCCCATCCCAGCCTGCAGCCTCTGGCACCTTCCTCCTGGCCTACGTGGAGATGGATGCCCCTGGTGGTGGTTGGACTGCCAGCCCTGAGACTTCTGGGTCCCTTTGGTGCTTGAGCAGACAGCTCAGCTCTGAAGATACCCAGTGCCCTGGACATGTGCCACAAACTACCCTGAGGCCTGTCACACTCATTTCATGCAGGGCCACTGCACCATAACAGTGTCTTCTTCATGAGTCTTCTAGGGCCAGAGGTGCTTTCACGGCCATAAGGTGCTGCCTTGAGTAAACTGGCACCTTTAGCGGCCTCTGACAAAGCACTGGTTTCAGAGCTGACGACTGGAAGAGTGACCCTGACCAACTGACCGACGTGCAAGGTGCTGCAGTGCCTGGGAGGCCCCATTCAAAGCTTGGCCAAGCTGGGTCTGCTTAGCTTGGGTGGCTGGAGAGGTGTTTAAGCCACAAAAGCCCTTGGTTGGGCTGTCGTCTTCAGTGACGGTCAAAGCTCCGGGCTGGGAGTCAGGGAATGTGAAATTCCTGCCTCTGGCCAGGCCTCCCTTAGGGGATTGACGACTTCCTGGGGGCTCAGATGGGTCCTCTTTTGGGTCTGTCTGCTCAGTGACCTGCTAGGGGTGGAGCTGGCCCTCACTCTGGGCAGCACCCAGCAACATGGCCCTGCTTCTGAGAGCCCCACAGACACCCAACCCCTGTCCTCAGCCCAGTGACGTGACTTCTGTCTCAGCCCTGCTACTGGCTGCTGAGCTGTGGGCCGTTAGATGACTGGAGGTGGAGAGGAGTGGTAAAGTCCTTCACAGAATAGATGTGTGCTTAAGGTGCAGAGTCCCTTCCTGCTGTTAATTGTCGCTGGGCAGCTCCTAAAGCTAATTCCATTCCTCTGCTTAATTACCAGTCAGGGGGATGCAAAGGGCCTAGTGCAGGGAAGACTTTGCTTCTGGAGACTAATATCCCCCAAGAAAGCAAACGTGGGGATGCCCAACAGCTCCCCCAGTTCTGTAGTTACCATGATTTGGCAGTTGGATATTGGTGGGATTTGAACCTGTGACCTTTCCAGCTGCAAATGCGCCAGCCAAGTTGAAATGGACAGCTAGGGACAGCAGCAGGGCAGGGTTGGTGTGCTTTCCATTCCAGGGGCCTGATTTTGAGACAGTGCTGGGCAGGGGTGTCCCCTGCCCCAAATCCTTAAGGGGTTACTTTTGCAATGTTAAACGGGATGGGCATGGGGCAGCTGACTGGGATATTTCTTGGCAGGGATGGGAGGGGAATTAAAGTCTTTACCTAGCAGGGACTTACCTATGCAGTGTGTGAGCTGGTGTCGCCAAAGGTCTGGGTTCGGCAGCCTCCTTGTGCTCTGCTATAGAGGGACAATCGCCCCACCCCTCAGGTCACAGCTCCCTTTGGTCCAGCCTGGCCCCTCTCTGCGATGGTAACAGCTGCACCTAGTCAGCTCAGCACTGCTGCTTAAAAGAGGTCAGGCCCTGGGTGCCCTCCTGTCCCTGCTCAGGGGCCTGTGGAGTTTGAGCAAGTGCGACAACTCTGGGGGAAGAAGAGATCCTGGCACCAGCAGGTCATCAGTGGTCCCTGTCAGCTGAGCCCTTGGGCAGCCACCCAGGAGAGATTCAGATACCGCCCAGCTGATCAGCAGAGTGCCCCCAGCCAGCAGCCTGTGTTTCTAATGGTGCTGCACATCCCACAGGCCTTGGTGCACAGAACAACGTTTATTCGAACCATTTAAAAATTAGCTGCTGTGTGATGCGGATGAGGGGTTGGGGCAGGAGGAGAGTGAGAGAAGCAGGTCCACGGGCAGGACTCTTCTGTTTGCCTGGCAGGCCCTAGCCTGACACAGATGTTCTGGCCCATGCAGGCCCCCCTCATTCTCACCATGCCTGGGGCCTTGCCTGTATCATTGGCCAGGTGGAGGAGAGAAAGTCCTAAATGCTGCCTGGCAGAAGCTGAGCTCTGAAACCTGAGCATGCTGCCAGCCCAGCGGGGCAGAGCGCCACAGCTGAGGGTAGCCCTCAAGGGAGCCGTGTGGCAAGTCTGGGGGCTCATGCTGGCAGCTGGTCCTTTCCCGCTTCGTCCCAGGTGTTGGGGTTATGTGCTCTTGGTGCCTACGTCAATGTCTGCCACCCCCTCTGTGTCTTGGTGGAGCCTCAGCTGGTCCCTGTGGCCTGGGGTGACCTGCAAGGGGAGCGCTGGGGAGAAAGGTAATTTATCCGTTCCATTGGCCCAGCCCTCCAATGCAGCGGGAAATGACCCAGCCCCACCCCTGCACTCCAGCCAGTCTCTCAAAGTGAAACTTTGGGGGAACTGCTATGCAGCTGGTTGAACTTTCAAAGGGGTGCAGCACCTGCCAGCATCCAGATGGGGCACCCCAGGCTGGCCTCAGCTCCCCCCCCCGCCAGATTCTGCCCCCAGCATGAGGAGGTGGATGCGGCTTCTCCCCTGTGAACGTGTTAGTAATGAGAACAAGACGAATGTGTACAAGACCAACAGCTCTGCTAGAGTCACTGGAGATGGCTGTGGCCGGTGTGGTCAGTCCTGAGCGCAACTGGTCCACCCCAGATTGGCTCATCCAGTTCTCCCCCCCCCGTCACCCTGAAGGTCTTTTGGGGCTCGGAGTCCCATAGGTGCCTAAGGGAGTGACGTACTCCAAGTCGCCGCCAGGATACAAGCCCCGACTCCCATAATCCATGGTTGGCTGAGGAGGAGGAGAAAGGCCAGGCCCCTCCCAGCCCGCTCACAGCTTCCCCTCTTCTATCAGCTTGTTCAAGCCCTGGCAGATCTTCTGCAGGTGGGGCCGGTAGGGCTCCCCGGGGCTGTAGAGCTGGCTGAGCAGGTTGCCGTCAGCGAAGTGGTCGAAGACGTGGCGTATGCGCCCATGGGACTTGGCCGTCAGGTGCTTCTCCACCAGCCGGAGCATCAAGTCCCGGCAGTCCTGCAGCAGCTGGGCCAGCACGCCTGCCTCGAAGGTGAACTCCACCTCGTAGAAGCTGACGGCCGTCATGGCGCCCTGGTGCAGCTTCTGCTTGAACTCCTCGGCCAGGCTCAGCTCGCTGGGGCTGAAGCGGTTGTTGCGGTACAGCACGCTGATCTTGACAGCCACCTTGATGAGGTTCTTAATGACCTTCTGGGCCTCGGCCCGGTTCTGGGTGTGCAGCTTGGAGACCCGGTAGAGCTCGTCCAGGATCTCGCTGCTGGTGTCATCCAGAAACGCATTCACCACCGACTTGCTGGCCATGCGGCTCAGGATTTTCTTCTCGGCCTGCATGGCCAGGTTCCTGGAGCTGAACGTCTCCATCACGACTGCAGTGGGGAGAGAGATGCTGCCATTAGGGGAGCCGGCAGGGGCACAGGGCTTTGTGGGGAAGGTCATGGGCTGCGACCTTGGAGGATTGGGCCCAAAGAAATCTGATGCGGTTCAACAAGAACAAGTGTAGAGTCCTGCATTTGGGATGGGAGAAACCCAAGCACTGTTACAGCCTGGGAACCAACTGACTAAGCAGCAGTGCAGCAGACAAGTGTGCCCTTGTAGCCAAGAAGGCTAATAGCATATTGGGGTGCATTAGGAGAAGCATTTCCAGCAGATCTAGAGAAGTTATTATTCCCCTCTATTCAGTGCTGGTGAGGCCACATCTGGAATATTGTGTCCAGTTCTGGACCCCACCCCCAGTAGAGAAAGGATGTGGGTGCATTGGAAAGTGTCCAGCAGCTTGGCCAAGCCTGCAGTGAGGCAGCCAGTGCTCAGCTTGTGTGAGGGTCTTTGCTTCCCCTTCCTGCCTCCCATGCCACTGCTGGCCTGGAACCCCAGTGGGGTGAGTTTGCCCCGCTCTGGGGCAGCAATTCTGGGAGCCAGAGGCTTCTGCAATAAGGGTTTGTCGGGAACTGGGCTGAGAACTAAGCTCATGACACCGGCTCCTTTCGCAGTTACATCTCTGGAGGCCAACTGGCTATTTGGTTTTTTGCAACTGTGCCAGTTTAGTCGCAAGAGCTGCTCTAAATGTACTGGCCTTTGGGGGTGTCAGGCCTGGTGTTAAATCCAGACCCCCCCCTCTCTGTGTGATGCAAACCAGTAACCCTGCACTGTGCCCCAGAAGCTCCTGGGTGCTCTGGTATTGTGCTTGGTCCTCAAGGTGCTCGACAAAGGAGGGGCAGTGTGGCTATCCCTGCTTAAGAGAGGGGGAAACTGAGGCAGGGCAACTCACTCCCAGTCATCCAGCTGGTAGAGAACCAGCCCAGTTCCCTGTCCACGCAGCTGCACCCTGGTAAAGAGTTACAGTGCGAAGGACTCAAACAATACCCCGGACTACTTAGTGGAACTCTGCCTGCGTTTACAATGCAATTCAAGTTTGGCATTAGGCCCATAACGTACATTTAACAGCTGGAACCACAGCCACTGGGGCCACACCCCAGAGTCAGCTGGCACAAAGCCATTCCCTGCTGGCCCCCAGCCTCCTTTTGCGAAGAAGGATGGCCTAGTGGTTAGGGCAACCACTTAGCCAAACCAGCCTTAAGTCCATCCTCTGCCACAACTTCTGGCATGACCTTGGGCAAGTCGGCTCACTGCTCATTGGCTCAGTTTCCCCACCCCCCCAATGGGGATAACTGCCCTACCTCTCAGAGGTGTGGTGGGGAAAAAATACATTGTAGACGGTGAGGTCCTCAGCTTACATGGCAAGGGGGATAGCCTCATCCAGACAAGCAGGCAGAAAGGATGCCTTGCCTTAGAAACAGAGAGCATCATCTGCAAGGGCAGCAGCCAAAAGTAAACTAACACACAGGGTTTTCTGTAGTGTGATTTGGAGTTCATTAATTTCTGCAGGCCTGATCCTGAGAAAGTTCTGAACACGTGTTTCCCCCCCGGCCCCGACACCCCTGGAAAAAAAAATCCAGGTTCCTTAAGAGGAGATTCTAGCACAATGTCACATTATTTAATATCTTTCTTCAAGCCCTGGCTCCAAGAGTCCTGTGATGACCTGACAGTCTCAGCTTTCATAGTGAAAAACAGTCATCTTCTAGCCGTTGTGGCTGCTGGCAAAAGCTACCTCCCACCTCTGATGGCTCGAAGCCTGGCTGGCCCCAAAAAAAGCTCCTTCCCCCAAATGTACTGATTACTTTTTAAAGTGTTGTGCATTTTAAACCAACTGTGCCATGGAGCAGCAGGGGCTCTTCCTTGACTTTTCAGCTGCTCTTCTGGGTGTCCCCAAATCACCCTTTGCAGTCTTGGCTTCTGATATTTGCTTTCTGGCACTTTTCATCCACAAAGATTATGTTTACACAGCAAAGTTCTTCCAGAACAGCTTAGCAGGTCTTTGCCCACGAAAGCTGATGCTCCAAAATATCTGTTAGTCTACAAGGTGCCACAGGACTTCTTGTTGTTTATTCCAGTGTTATTATTCCAGAATAAATTACTCCAGAATAATGTGTCTGTACTACAGGGAAGCCCTGGAATGAGTAAAACTTATTCCAAAATAGTGTGTTCACACACAGTCGAGCCTATTTTGCATTAGAACCCCTGTTAGCACAGCTAACGGGGCTCTAGTCTGAAATATGACGTCTACACAGCAGAATTATTTCAACATAAACTATACTGGAACATCTTATTTCGAAACAGCTCCAATTCCCTGTCTACACAGCCCTCACTCCAACACATCTATTTCGGAATAGGCAATATTCCACATACAATGAGGTTTACCAAATTCGAAATAAGCCACCCGCAATTTTGAAATAGTGGTTGCGTTGCGTAGACGCTCACAAAGTTATTTCAAAATAATTTTGCTGTGTATACTGGTCCCAAGAGTCCAGGCTGAAATGCAGCCACCTCTGGGTCAGCGCAAGGGGGCACAACTAACTGGGAGGGGACAGCACTGCCTACAGATACAGCCCCCTGCTCCCTGCAGCACAGGCCCCCTCTGGGGGTCACCACCACACTGGGGTCAGGTGCTGACAGCTCAGCCCCCCCAGAATCATAGACTCCTAGGGCTGGAAGGGACCTCAGGACGTCATCGAGTCCAGCCCTCTGCACAAAGCAGGATCAACCCCAACTAAGTCATCCCAGCCAGGAGCTTGTCAAGCTGGGACTTGAAAACCTCTAGGGATGGAGAATCCACCACCTCTCGAGGTAAAGCATTCCAGTGCTTCACCACCCCCCGGTGAAGTAGTTTTTACTAATATCCAGCCTACTTCTCTCCCTCTGTAACTTCTGACCATTGCTCCTTGTTCTGCCATCTGACACCACTGAGAACATTTTCTCACCTTCCTCTTTAGAGCTCCCCTTCAGGAAGTTGAAGGCTGCTATTAAATCACCCCTCAGTCTTCTCTTCTGTAAACTAAACAAACCCAAATCCCTCAGCCTCTCCTCACAGGTCTTGTGCTCCAGCCCCTTAATCATTTTGTTGCCCTCCGCTGAACCTGCTCCAGCAAATCCACATCCTTTTTATACTGGGGGCCCCAAAACTGGACACAATATTCCAGATGTGGCCTCACCAGCGCCAAATAGAGGGGAACAACAACCTTGCTAGATCTGTTCAAAATGCTCCTCCTAAGGCACCCTAATATGCCATTGGCCTGCTTGGCTACAAGGGCACATTGCTTTCTCGTATCCAACCTTTCTTCCACTATAATCCTGAGGTCCCAGTGGCCACAGTGCTGCTCTGCCTGGATTGTGACATGTCTGAATGAGCTGGACTGGGGAAGGGGGAAAGGGGTGGGGAAGAGGAGCATGGATCTGTGGGGAAGAGGAAGGCTCCTGGTTATTCTGACTGGAGGCCCTGCTAGGGAAGGGCCTGTGCCAGTTTAACTGGCTCCAGTGGAAGGTCTTGTTTGGCTCATTGCAGATTCTTCCTTGAGGGAATTTCTGGGCGTGAGGTTCCCTGACTGTCTGGCTGGGACTTCCCCCCGGAAGGAGGCCTGGGCAGCCAGGGTTCCCAGCAGGGCTCCTGGCTTTGTGTGAGTTAGGAAGTGGAGGGAAGTGCAGCTGTTGGCAAGCCAGGGGCAGGGCTGAAGCCGGAAAGGCCTGAAGAGCAAAGCCCCAGCTGGCAGAGGAAGGGTGAGCTCGTTCTCTGCAGACCTGGGTTCTCTTTCTGGGTTGGCGCAGCAGAGCAGCTGTCCGTGCCTCAGTTCCCCTCCTGGGAAACAGGGCTTGGCTCCAGGGCTTGTTCTGAAAGACTGCAGCCCCCCTGCCCCCAGGTGCCACACTGAGGTCTGCACTAACTAGGAAGGGGGAGCATCCCTGAATGAGCCCCCAAAGCAGCTCCCTGCAGCACAGTGCCCCCCAACCACACGGGGGTCAGAACTGCCTGCAAACGGCATGCCCTGTTAAGCACCTCCCTCCTACTCCCTGCAGCACAGCGCCCCCTAGTGCCGCACTGGGGTCAGCAGAGACCCAGGAGAGAGCACCCCCTGCTGTTTCTCCCACCCTGCTGCTTGCAGCACGGCGCCCCCTAGAGCCCACTGGCATCACCTCTTGACCCCGGCAGCCCAACATCCCTGGCACTGCACTGGGGCCAACAGCGACTCGGGAGGGAGAGCGCCCCCTACTGAGCCCCCCTGCAGCGGAGCACCCCTGAGCAACGACAGCAGTGTTCATCTCCGGCAGGCGGAGGGGCAGGCCAGGCACCTCTTTGCTTTGGGAGCTGCAGGGAGGAGCGGGGGAAGGGAACCCCAGGAAAGCAAATGCCCGCTCTGCAGACTCCTTCCCACCATGGTCGCCCCCTCATGTAGGGGCAGCAGTCCCCTTCCCTCCTATCGCTCCCAGCAGCCAGCCCCTTGCTGGGTGGGCCCTTGGCGCTCAGAGCTTTATCAGTCTTTGGGCATCTCACTCCTGGGGAGTGTGGTGCTAAATACCTTGGTGGAGCTGGGCCTCACTGCCTGCACTGGGGGGAGGGGGCAGGGAGGCCTTAAAGCCCCTTTTTGTTCAGCCAGGGGCAGGGCTGCCTGAGGCCCTGGTAAGGAAAGAACAACCTGGGGCAGCCCTGGCCTGAGGTGGGGGGAGGGGGAGCAGTTGCTGGGGTGATGCTGAGCTGGGACGTAGTGTGGTGGGCGGGGCTAATGCAGGGAGTTGGGGGCACTGGTGCTGTGGGGATGGTGCAGCATCAGCTTGGATGGCACTGCGGGGGGGGCAGTATTGGGGGCTGGCATGGCAGTGTCAGAGAGGATATTGCAGGGTGCGGTGCAGTGTCACAGGAGGAGGAAGTGGTACAGGATGTGGGTGGCTGGCGTTGCAGGGGATGGGGCAGTGTTGCAGTGGTGCAGTATCAGGGGCTGGCACTGCAGGGCACGGTGCAGTGGTTTAGTATCGGGGCTGGTGTTGCAGGGGATGGGGCAGTGATTCAGGGGAGGCAGTGGTGCAGTATCTAGGGCTAGCATTGCAGGGAGTGGTGCAGTATCAGAGAGGATGTTGCAGGGCGTGCTGCAGTGTCACAGGAAGAGGCAGTGAAGCAGGATCGGGAGCTGGCATTGCAGGGGATGAGGCAGTGTTGCAGTGCTGCGGTATCAGGGGTTGGCACTGCAGGACTTGGTGCAGTGGGGCTGTACCAGGGTCTGGCCCTGCAGGGCATGGTGCAGTGGTGCAGTATTGGGGGCTGGTGGTGCAGGGGATGGGGCAGTGGTGCAGTAGCAGGGGCTGGCACTGCAGGGCATGGTGCAGTGGTGTGGTATCAGGGGCTGGTGGTGCAGGGGATGGGGCAGTGGTGCAGTGGTGCGGTATCGGGCTGGCACTGCAGTGCATGGTGCAGTGGTGCAGTATCGGGGGCTGGTGGTGCGGGGGATGGGGCAGCGGTGCAGTGTTGCAGTGTTGCAGTAGCAGGGGCTGGCACTGCAGGGCATGGTGCAGTGGTGCGGTATCGGGGGCTGGTGGTGCAGGGGATGGTGCACTGGTGTGGTATTGGGGACTGGTGGTACAGGGAGTGATTCAGTATCGGAGAGGACATTACAGGAGGACAGCGCAGCATTGCAGGGGCTGGGGTGACGCTGGATGGAGGAGCGGGACAGCACAGCAGAGCAGGTGTGGGAGGAGGCTGGGCTGGTTCTGCCTGCATCTCAACAGGCCGTGCTGGCAGCGCTGCCCACACAATCCATATCTTTAGCCCTGCAGCTCTGCCGCCTTTGGCAAAGAGGGAAATTCCCGGTGCGTGGCAGAGCTGCTGCTGCCACCCCCAAGGGGTCTGCATTTGTGTCGTTGGCTCCACGTGCTCGGGCTGGCCGGACAGAGGCTGCCCACCCTGCCCAGAACCCCGGCTCCCCACCCTTACTGCAAAGCTGCCAGGAAGTGCCTCTCACCACAGGCGAGAGTTGCAAAAGAGCTAGAAACAAAGCCCTCGCTCCTCCCCTCTGCCCCAGCCAGGCCGCAGAATCAAATTCTCAATTACTAAGCCAGCAGCATGGGAAGGTCCCAGCCCCCTCCAGGCCCCAGCTCTACAGACCCAGGGAGGGAGATGCTCCCTGCCCTGAACAGCTCACGACTGAAATAGAGAAGGCAACCAAAGGCTTTCTGCTTATCCATTGGGGAAACTGAGGCACGGAGGCCTCCTGTGATAGGTCCTTGGGCAGAGCAGCCCTTGAATGCCCACTGCCAACACCAAGGCTGGCCGTCCAGGTGGGCTGGGATGCTTCATGAGCGTTTGCAAAGCTCTCTGAGAGCCTCCCTTAGAGAAGGAGAAAGTTGTGCTCTCTTTGTCTCACACACACTTGGCTTTGCTTCCTGTTTTTCTCTTGGTCTCTTGGTATAACAGCCCTGGGTCTTCCTGAGCCCAAGTCCAGTGCTTCCCGGGGAGGCCGGATTTGTCTGGTCCCTGTTCTACCGACCCCATTGTCCGCTGGGTTAAGACAAGGTCATGGGAACAGATGGGGGACAGGCACCTTTGGAAGAGATGAGAGCAGGAAATGGGAATGCTGGTAACGGGGGCTTGGCCTGGCACATGGACAGGGTGGGATGTGGGACCCTCTTGAGTCAAATGACTCTTTATTAATTCAGGGTCTGCTTTTATGTTATATGATTAGACTCAGTTCAAATATTGAAAAGATTTCAGAACAGGCGCTGGACTGCGAGTGAAGGGAAGATGGTGCTGAGATGTAACTCAGGCTCCGCCCATCCACCACGAAGCTCCTCCCACAAGTCCTCTGCAGTGTTAATCTTATACACCACCACCCTCAGGGTGCAGTTTGCAGGCCACTGAAATAATGGAAGTGACTCAGACTCCTTAGATCATCTCCAAGCTCCTACTGCATTGGAAGGCAGCGGGATAATTTGGCTAAAAAAGTGACCACTAGTGAAATAACTAATCACGCTGATATTTAATCTCACCATCATTAGGGTCCAGAGTTAACAGACATATTGCCATACACAGCTCAGAATCCACTCACGAGTCCCAGGGCAACTGGAGGCATCCATTAAAAATGTTCAGCAGTGAAAGAGACACTGCTGGTTACACTGACCCACTTGTCATCATTGGCCGTGTCTACACTAGCCAAAAACTTTGAAATGGCCATGCAAATGGCCATTTTGAAGTTTACTAATGAAGCGCTGAAATACATATTTAGTGCCTCATTAGCATGCGGGTGGCTGCAGCACTTCGAAATTGACACAGCTCGTCCATATGGGGCTCCTTTTCAAAAGGACCCTGGCTACTTTGAAGTCCTCTTATTCCTATGAGCAGATGGGAATAAGGGGACTTCGAAGTAGCCAGGGTCCTTTTGAAAAGGAGCCCCGTCTGGATGAGCCACATGGCAGCGAGCCGCGTCAATTTCGAAGTGCAGCGTCAGCCCGCGTGCTAATGAGGCGCCGAATATGTATTTCAGCGCTTCATTAGTAAACTTCGCAATGGTCATTTGCATGGCCATTTCAAAGTTTTTGGCTAGTGTAGACGTAGCCATTATGAATGAGAGTTAACAAGGTAATTTACATGAACGAGGGTAGCTCAGGCCTCCAGCCTCTTCTCTGCACCTACCAGCCCCAAGCTTAACCCAGTGAAGGCAACTGGATTTTTGCTAAAAGAGCACATGACCTTAGTATTTGCATCATTAGGGTTCAGAGTCACCTCATATGCCCTCCCTAAGAGCTATTGTTTCAGGCTGCCCCGGCGGCAGACTCAGGAAGGCCCCCTGCCTAGGGGCACCCTGGGGATGTGCTGAAATTCTCTGCCAATGGCTGCAGGCAGAGCTCTCTGCAGCTGCTCGGCTGTGCTTTGGCAGCTGCAGGCTCCTTGAACTACTGCCACGTGCTGAGTCAACCTGCTGCCTCTGGACTTGGCTACCAGGAGGCTGGCTCAGGCTGAGTGACTGTGCCTCACCTGGGAGCCTGGCAGCCCTGCTGAGTTGATGAGGTGGAACTCTGCAGCCAGCTGCCGTGGCGGATCTCAGGGGAGGGACGAATGCCTGCCATGTGATCCAGTGAACACAGTAATCAGATACAAAAAACTAGCCGCATGTGTTGTGCTGCTATCTGATTCCTCCTGTTACCAGAGTCCTGCGTCCCATCATCCCCCACAGTGGCTCAGGCAAGGCATGGGGCTCCCTGTGCTCAGCCAGCCTAGAGAAGGACATGCAATGCTGTGGGAGTGCCGTGGGGTCTAGCGGTTGGAGCCTACTTCCAGTCCCAGCTCTGGGATGGGAGTGGGGTCTAATGGCTACAGCAGGGGAAGCTGGGAGTCAGGCTGCCAGGGTGCTGTTCCTGGCTCTGGGGAGGCAGAGGCATCTAGTGGTTAGAGGAGGTGGGGGGGCTTAAGGGTCAGGACTCTCAGATTCCATCCCTGGTTTGAGGAGGGGAGGGGCATCTACTAGTTATGGCAAGGAACCCGGGGAAAAAGGATGCCTGGGTTCTGTTCCAAGCTCTGCCATGGAGCGGCTGTGTGATTGCAGACAGGTCACTGCCTAGCAGCTTGCCCTGGTTAAATTCCAGCACAGCAGCTGCCCTCTGTGTGGCAGTGGAGAGGGCTCAGCTCATTCCTGCTCTCCTGGGCTGCCTGGTGATGCCTTCAGCAGGTGTGACCTCTGTCCCCAGAGCCCCCTTCCACTCCTGGAAGGATTCAGCTCTTTGCATGGAAGCTGGGATGGCCAGGCCGGGAGATGTCCTTTGTTCCACTCACCCTGTGAGCTGGCTTGGGCCAAGATGGGGCGGAGCTCCCGCCTTGGAGATGAACTGAGGGCTCTGCAAGATTGTCCCATCTTGGGGCTTTTACCAGGGACTCTGGCAGTGGTGGCTAGTGGTTACAGCTAGTGGTGGGTCAGGACTCCTGGGTTTTCCCTCCATATCTGCCACTGAGTTGCAGTGTGAGCTCTTCCCTTTCTACCTGCTGTGTTCTGGGGCAAGGAAATGGGGGGAGGAAGCTTGCCCTGCAGCTGCCTGGGCAGTGCCCGTCTGTGGCTACAGAGCTGCAATCTGGCTGCATACTGCCCTGGTGCTGCCCTCTCTGTCCATTTGCATCCTTTCCCTTTGGGGCCCTCATCTCACTGCTGCAGGTGGATCCACCCCTCAGCTGTCCTCTAACCTAACCGTGTGCCAGGTCACAGCTTTCGGGGCACATCTCCTGTCTGTACCACTGTCGTGCCCCTGGGCCCTGCCCCTCTGGCACAGAATCCTAGACTCCTACAATCCTAGGGCTGGCAGAGACCTCAGGAGGTCATTGAGTCCAGCCCCCTGCCCCAAGCAGGATCAACCCCAAATGAATCAGCCCAGCCAGGGCTTTGTCAAGCTGGGACTTAAAAACCTCCAGGGATGGAGATTCCACCACCTCTCTCGGGCACGTGGCAGTGCAGGCAATGTGTCCCCATTCCTGATGCCTGGTTGGGCTTCCCAGCGACCCTGGACAGGTCAATTTCTCACGCTCTAGTCAATTTCACTCCGGGCCTATTCCCCAGGCTGCGGGGGAAGGTAACATCCAGCCGTGAGGTCCCAAAGCCAGAATCAGAGCCATCGAGTTCCAAAGCTCTCTGGCAATTCAGTGACAAGCAGGGGCGGAGCTGTGCACCAGGGCGCAGCCGCTGACGTTTGCCTCTGGTGACAGGTCTAGAGACAGAACTCAGGAGTCCAGGCAGTCTGCAGCTAGCGCTGGCAGCTGGGCTGTGAGGGACCTGACTTCTGGCAAGTCAGACTGGATAGTGGGAATCTACGCCCTCCCCAGCAGCTGTGGGCATCCTGTCTTCCTCCTGCCCCAGGCCCTCCTGCTCCCTCCTCAGACTTGCCCTTTGCACCAGGCAGTGCCTCACACTGGGCCCCATGGAGGACAACAGCCAACTACGGCTGCCAGCTAGCAGCACTGCCTTTCTAGTACAAGGTGATTGACTGTTCAGAGCTGGCGGCACATGGCCAGCTCGTTAGCTCCTGTTCAAAGCTGCTGGGGGCTCTCCTGCTGCAGCGCTGGGTCCCTGGAGGACGGTTAATCAGCCGAGTCAATTGTCTGGACAGATTAGCATGAAACCCAATTAATCAGCCATGCAGCAGCGCGTGGGTCCTGTCAGGCTTGACAGGCCCTGCTAATGGGATAATGGGCCCTTGCCCGACACCACGCGGTATTGGATTTGAGCTGGAATCCCTGGGGGCCGCAGTGCTAACCTTGCCTAGCAGTTAGAGTAAGTAGGAGCCAGGACGCCTGGGTTCTGCAGGTGGATGTTGCTAGTAGAGGAGGGGCGATTGCACATCAGGACTCCTGGGTGTCAGTCCTAGCACTGATGGGCCCCATGACATTTGACACCACACTGTGCCTCAGTTTCCCCATCTCTCCAGTGGCGACAACCCTGACCCATTCTGATGGCAGGGCCTTTACAAACCTCCTAGGAGCTGAGGCAAACCTGGGAGCCACGAAATCCCTCTGGAGTCCTTTGCAAACACAAACTACCCTGCTGCCGACCTCGGGGAGAAAGCCCAGTTAGCTGTACATTACACATGCAGAGTCTGAGCTGTCAGATAAAGTGACTTGCTCTAGGCCCTACAGTGAGTTAGTGCTGGAGCTGGAAGGCAAATCTCAGCCTCTTGCTGCTCCTCTCGCAACCTTAGCTGCAGGGACCGAAACTTCTTCCTGGGGCAGAAACTGCAGGATCTCAGCCATGGGCAGCTGCAGAGCAGGGGCTGGACATGGTAGGTGGTGGGATGGGTTAGATGCCCTCCTGGGGTCGGCCAGCTGATGGACAGGACTAGCCCCCAGCAGGTGTCACCCTGTCCCTGTGTAGCTGTGGCCCTCAGTGTGCCGCCACCAATGCCGGACTCGTCTGCAAGGAAGTGATTCTCCCTAAGTCTATGGAGGGGGTGGCTGCAGGCCTCCACCAGCCTGATGTGCTGCCACATGGCTTGAACCTGGGCACAGAATAACAGCCTCAGCTGCCCGGGAGGCAAACACTCAGTGGAAGCAGCGTTCAGGCAAGGTCCAGAGAACAGCTGGTAAATGTCCCTGTCGTGTTGGCCACGTGACAATCCCACTGCCAGCAAATAGGCAGACAAGCGTGTCCCAGCTGTAGTGTTGTTAAGCAAGCAGAGCAGGACAGTGCCCACTCGGCCTCCTGGGTTCCCTTCCCAGAGAGAGGGGAGAGTGTTGTCTAGTGGTTAGAGCCGGGCAGATGGCGAGTCAGGGATTAGTGGTGAGAGTAGAGGCCTGGGTGCCAGGACGCCGGGGTTCTGTTCCTGGCTCCTGATGGGAACGTGGTTAGTGTGGAGGGCTTGGGCCTCTGCAGTCAGGTCCCCTGTGGCTGGTTCTAGGGGGCAGTACTGCCTAGTGATGAGAGCTGGAGCTCGGGCACGAATGTTCCAGGGGGTCTAATCTTGTTTCTACTAATGACTTGCTCTGTAGCATTTTGTTCATACTCGGCCTGCTTTGTGCCTCAGTTTCCCTGGTGTAAAACGGAGACAATGATTGTTCCAAGGCTTGTGCGGCTTCTAGGTTTTCAGCTCCCCAGAGGAAAGAGACAAGGAAGTGGAGCTGCTGTGACTCAGCCGGTTTGCTCAGATCAAACATGCTTCTCCCAGCTGCTGTTAGCACATTCAGCCCCAGGAGGCCAAATCACCTTCACCGGGCACTTTAACTTAGCTGCCAGCCTATGCAAATCCCAGAGAAGAATCCGGCAGAGCAGTGGGATGTCCAAAAGCAACAGGACTTCCCCACAGGGATACCCCAGAGAGATGGAGAGCGCGAACTCAGTAATAACCAGACCTAACATTTGTCACCAGTAAGTCCCCAAGCTGTTCCCTTAGGAGGTCAGTGTCATCACCACTGGGTCACATATGGGGAAACTGAGGCACATGGAAGGTTGTGCCTGCCCATGGGTCACCCCACAGCAGAGCACATGCCCGCGCTCTAACCATTAGAAAACACTGCCCCTGTGACTGGGAGTGACTGCAGGAGAGCTGCCATCCTTTTCCAAGATCTTGTCCCATTAACCCCTCGACCCACACCCATGGGGGCTGCTGTGCACCCCAGTTCCTCTCTCCACTCTGCCAGCAGGTGCCCCCCTCCCCGGCAACCTGCTCAGTGCCCATCTGGGGTGCCAGGCGGTATTCACTGTGCCACGGTGCCAGCAGCCTGAGCCATGGCTGGGCCTTCCTCCACCAAGCACCAGGGCATTTCGGCAGGCCCGTGGCCCCACCTCTGTTGGGGGCACTGCAACTGCCTGAGCGCCCCACAGCCCCACGAGGCAGTCGCTGCTCCCTGGGCCCCTGCTGGCGGTCCCCGTTGCCCTGGTGGTGCTGGACAAGAGGGGCCTGGGTGATGCAGTTTCCCCAGGGCCAGTGGGTTTGCAGCCAGCTCCTGACTCAGGCACATCGGCCCCTCTGCAGTTGCTGCCCATCGGATGACCCCATCCATTGCCCCAGGCCTCCTTTGCCCTCAGTGGATCCGGGGTGTCGGGGCCAGCGGCCTCCGTACCCCCCCGCGGGACAGCTCCAGGCAGCCAGATTCACCCAGAGAAAAGCCCGGGGCTGCACGTGGGTCTGCTCACAAACCAGCCGGCCTCCCCCCGCCCCCTCTTCTGCTCCGGGCCTCGCCTTCCCTTGTGGGCCACGCTGCCCGGCCCGGAAAGGGTTAAACCCTCCCCCGCTGCAGTCCTGCCTCCCCCCCCCAATCCGAGCCAGGCCTAGAGCCCAGGAGTCCTGGCTGCCAGCCCCCCACGCTAACCCCGCTCTCGAGGCTCCCCAGCGCCCCGCTCTAACCACTAGGCACTGTGCCCCCCCCCCCCCGCGGGGAGCGAGCTCAGAGCCCAGCGGCCCCCGGCTCCTTCTCCACCCGTCCCCCCGAGCTGCGGGCAGAACCCAGGAGTCCTGCCTGGCTCCCGGCTCACCCCCCCGCCCGCGGCCCCGGTGCCCCGGGGCGCTCGGCGCGGCAGGAAGCCGGAGCGGCGGCCCGGCTCCAGCCCGGCTCCCTCCGGCCGAGGCTGAACCGACCCCGAGCGGCCCCACGCGCCCGCGGCCACTCACCGCCTGCCCGCTCCGGCCGCGAGCCCCGGGCAGCCCCCGGCGAGCAGCACCCGGCGAGACTTCCTTGAGGAACCGTGGCCGGGGCCCGCCCTGTCAGCTGACGGAGCGGACTCACCTCGGGGCTCCGGCGGCTCCCAGGGAAGCGGGCGGGCCAGGCGCGGCCGGGGGGATCTGGGTTCCCTCCCTCCGCTTCCGGAGATCTTTGTCTTCAGCCTGAGCCGGCGGCCGCCCGCCTGCTCCTGAGGGACCCGCCGGGGCTGCCCCCTCCCAGCACCTGCTCAGCATCGCCCTTCAGCAGGGAGGGAAACTGAGGCACGGGGCCGGGGCAGCGAGAGGGAGTCCTCGACCTGGCAGCACAAGCCGGGGGTTCTGGCTCCCAGGCCAGTGCTCTGGCCGCTGCCCCAGCTGGCTGGCCCGGATCCAGTTAGTCTCCTGGTATAGGCAGGGAGACTGAGGCACGCGGGGTCACTGCCCAGGGCCAGAGATCTGCTTTCCATTCCCTCTGCCTAAGCACTGGCCCCTAAGCGCCCCCGAAGGCTGGACGGAGCACTCCGGACTCCCGAATCCCAGCCCCCTCCAGCCACTAGCCCCCACCCCCCGCCCAGAGCCAGCAACCTGGTGCAGGAGTCCTGGCTCCTAGTCCCCCTTGCTCTAACCGCTAGATCAGCTCTTGGCCTTGGCGGAGCCGGGGCTGGCCTGTCAGAGCTGAGGCAGGCAGCTGGGACCCCTAACACCTAGGACTAGTGAGTCCCCCCAAGTGCTCAACTTACAGGGAACCCTTCCTGGGATCCATGGGGCTGTGTCCCTTTGCAAACACTGGGGGCAGCAGGCTGTGTCAGTGAGCCCCGGAGCTCAGCAGCCTGAGCACCATCAAGCCCAATGGTCATTCCTTTGGGGGTGTTCAAGGGGCCCATCACTTTGCATCAGCAGCAGCCCCCATGCAATCTGGACATCTGCTGTGGAGTCCTGCCAGCCCTGAGTGCGACCTATTGCTTGTGGCCCAGTAAGTGGTGGGTCTGGAAGGGCGTGAGCAGGAGCTCAGCTTAACAATGCTGCTTCCGTGGCCCAGCAAAAAGAGTCAGCCAGGATGCTCCCGTGCCCATAACACCAGCCAGCTGCATGTGCTGTACCCCAGGATGGATTTCCCAGGCCAGCAGCCTCCAGAAAGGGATGATCCTGGGAACCCCCAGAGAGGGGCAGCTCCTGGCCATGGGGCTTGATCTCTTTCACCAGCTGTTTTTAAATCCACCTGAGGCTTCCCTGCAGCTCTGCTCTGGCCTGCGCCAACCGAGATTCTCCCAGTGGTCCTGCCTGGGCCGATGATTCCAAAGCCCACCGGAGTCGAGGGGTGTTTGCCTGTTGATTGCTGAGGGCTCTGCAGCAGTCCCTAAAGGGAGAGGAGCTGAAACAGATTCCTGTCTAGGGGTGCTGGATGAAATGCAGAGGCTGGGTGAGTGGGTAGAGCGGTGGGTTGGAGTGCTGGGTTCAATTCCTGGCTCCGTTGCTGTCCCGCCCTCACTGGGGTGGTTTGCTGCACTTTCCTGTGCCTCAATTTCCCCTCAGTAAAGTCAGCCTTTGTCGGTTCACTGTGGGGCAAAGATATGCTTGTGTGTGCACCTTTGTGCAGCACTTAGCATGCTAGGGCCTCTCGTACGAACGGCAGCGCACAACCTCACTTACCTCCCCCATCTAACTGGACTTCTCCATGAAAACAAAAGTGCTCCTGGGCAACCAATTGCTGTGAGGGGAAAGCAGGGCGGCCTAATGAATAGAGAACTGGCTGAGGCTGTGGAGACCCTGGCTTCCTGTCTCTGTCACTAGGCCTCCCCGCGCCTCAGTTTCCCATCTGAAAATTAGGGCTAAAGTGCCCACCGTCCTTGGGAATGTGCTATGTATGGGGTTCCTGGCTGGTAAAGGGGTGGCTGATTATTTCTTTGCAGGGAGCAGGATTCATAGCAGCAGGGGCCAGTCCTGTCCCACGCAGGTACCTGTGGAGGCCTGAGGACAGAGGATTGCAGTGCAGCTGAGCTATCTGAGTCTCCAGCCCTTGAAGAGCAAGTCAGCAGACCCCCGCCCCCAGCCCCGCAAGCAGCACTGTCTGCCAAGCGCATGCACTTTAAGCCTCTTCCTTTATCTGCCATCTGCCCCCCCACCTCCCCCACTTCCTCTTCAGCGCACTCGCGCCCTGAGAGGCCAGCCTGGCTCTTCCTCTTGCAGTTCCGCTCGGGTTAGGTGGGGTGCTGGGGCTGCCCTGCCTGACAGCTCTCCAGGCAGCACCTAGGCTCTGCCAAGGAGCCTGAGCACCCCCAGTCCCAGGGATGTCCCCTGAGGTTCGGCTGTTCAGCTGCCCAGACTGGAACCTGCAGGGCCCCAGTTCCCCTCATCTCTAAAATGGGGATAATAAGAGCTCTGCCTTTCCCCTGCTCTGGGCCTTCTTTGTCTGTCTAGAGCAGGAGCTCTTCTGGCTGGGGGCTGGCTTTGGCCTCGAGTCCCAGCAGCACCTGGAAAATGGGCCTGAATCTTGTCTGGGGACTGTGCAGTGAGCAGCACAATAGGGCCTGGAGGGGGCATGTCAGCCTCGGGAGGGGGGCGCTGTGTGTGGGAGTGGCTGGGGGATGGTGCCTGGACTGGTTTCAGTGGGGGCAGGGAGAACCAGCCATTCCATGGGCACTACCCATCCCCGGCTGCTCCTAACCCAGCATCGTCTCATTCATTGAGAAAAACAAGCCTGGGTGGGGTAAAGGATGAATGATTTCCCCAGGCAGCTGGGAGTTTCCTGCTAGCTTCCTGTCTCACACGGTGGCATCTCACCGGAAGGGATCAGCTGAGCCAGGGCATTCAGCTGCAGCTGGGGCAAACCCTGTGAGGCCGTGGTGTCTCCATCTTCTGCCTGCCCCTCTCTGCCAGGCGTCACGCCGGCCCTCCCTTTCCTTTGGGGTCCCCAGCCTCAGAGCTGTCAGCTGCCCCTCAAAGCACCAAGCGAAGCCTGCCTGAGTCTGCAGCCAGCCTGGCCCTGGAGCTCTGCAGCAGGGCTGCTCGCTGCAAGGGTGGTGGGGGGGTGGCACCTTCTAAGAGGGATCAGGGACCCCCATCTGCTATTGAGTGGGGGAGGGCCCCAGGCTAGATAGGGCGGGCTGGCGGATGCAGGGAGCGGTCAGGAAAAGGGAGTCCCAGTATAGGAAAGATTGAGACCCCCCAGCTGTTGAGAAGGACCCTTGCAAAAGGGTGCAGTGGCTCCTGCTTTGTTGTATGTGGTGCTTATTAGCCAGCCAGGGCAGCATCCACCCACTCCTTTGTTCCCTCCGCCCTCCCCGACGGGCTGCTGTTAAGTGAGGGCTGAGGACTAGCCAGGATCAGTGCATCACCCATGGACTGGAACAAAATCTTAGGCTTTAACTACTTGGTTCCCACCCCACCCTCCGCCTGAGGCTATACTGCTAGCCTGGCTGGGCAGTATTCAGCAACACCTGGGCGCCCGGTGCTACCCCAAAGCAATTGACGCCCGAGCCCCAGGGCAGCTGCCTCTTTGCAGGTCTGAGCTGGCTGTCAAGGCCTTTTCCAGGCACAGCCCTGGGTTCTGGATGCCTGAGGTCCAGTCCTTATGCAGGGAAGGGAGTGTGGTGTAGTGGTAAGAGCGGGTGAGCTGCAAATTAGAACACTTGGGCTCTGTTCTGCGCTCAGGGAGGTTAGTGGTTAAAGGCAAGTCAGGGCATCTGAGTTCTGGTTCTGGGAGGGGAGTGGTGTCTAATGGTTAGTGCAGAGAATGAGGACTCCTCAGTCCTCCAGTGCTCAGACGTCGAAGGGGGATGTCTAGTGGCAGAGCCAGGACACCAGAGCCAATTCTCAATTCATTCCTAGTATCACCTTGGGGGAGCTTTTCCTGCCATTTCTTGAGCCTCAGTTTCCCCGTTGTACAATAGGGTGCTAACCCCATCCTGCCAGGTAAGCTGTGTGGAGGAATTCATGAGCCCGAGTCTGGTGCCTGCTGGAGACAGGCAGCGTGGCCATCGACATGACTTCTCTGTGAATGTTTGCAGCGGAAATGAACTTCCTGTCTAGGGGATTTGGGCATGGGGGATGGGCACAATCGGCCCCATCTGATACCCCACACCCTGCACTGGCCCAGCTGGTGCAGCTCATCCTGAATACCAGCCTTCTGACCAACGTGTCTGAGCAAATGGCGGGTGACGGTTGGTGGCCGCTGGTTGCCTACAGGCCAAGCCCAGTAGCCAATGGGGCATAGCTGGCCAGCATTTTCAGCACCAAGGACAGGGGCTGTGTAGCACCTTGGGGCCGCTCCCACCCCCGCCCTGCCCAGTTCCCACACTGGGTCTCCATGTCCTTCCGTGGGTGAATCTGGAGGGACAGGCCCAGGTGCTCCCCAGAGAGCTGGTGGAGATGGGCAGAGGCCAGGCCAGTTGCCTCCCGTTGTGCCCACACCAACCCCGCAGCAAGAGGTGGGAGCTGACCAGTGTTCCCTGTATGCTGAACGCTTGGGCAGCCACCCAGGAGAGATGCAGGTGCCACCCAGCTGTTTAGGAGAGTGTCCACAGCTGGCAGCATGTGGTTCTATTGGTGGTGCACATTTCACAGACCTTGGTGCACAAAACAAAATTTAATCCACCCATGGATGGGAAAAAAATACAGGGAACCATGAAGCTGAGCCTCCATCAGCCCTTGGTCTCTGTCACAGAGCTGCACGCAGCCAAGTGTCCGGCACATGGGTACCTGGGAAGCCCAGTGTTAGGTCAGTTGTCCAGGCTGCAGGGCAGGCAGGTTAGTTTTTCCTGACTGCCCCAGGATTCCTGATACCCTTGGGACAGATGGAAGCCAAGGAGGACAGTGGGAAAAATGAGCCTCCTGGCTGCAGTGCACTGAGCCCAGCTGGGCCAGGGAGCCAGAGCCAGCCTGGAAGGAGCCTCACCTGCACCTCCTGAAGGAAGGGATGTGCAGCCCAGCCCCAAGCAGCTGCCAGGCCCACGGATGGCAAAAGGAGAGAGAGAGAGAGAGAGGCAGGAAGGAGGCAAGGCAAATGTATGCCTGTGCTCACACTCAGCCCCCGAAGTGTTGAGGCTGGGGAACCAGGTTGTCATGAGGCAGGTTAGCTGAAGCTTTCTTGTCTTGTGCACCAGCATGGCTGGCTGCAGAATGAGTGTTTGCAAGGACTGGAGGCCAAGGCAGGAGAATAGAGGCAGGTCACTAAGTCGCTGTGTGCCTCAGTTTCCCCATCCTTGCAAGGCAGACTTTTGAGGCTAAATACATACACCAGTGGGCAGAGCTTTGAGCTCTGTTGATGACCCAAGCTGTCTGGAGCCAGGGATTATTGCAGCCACATCTTCAGAGGCATCAGCACCCCAACCCCTCCCAAACACACCCGTTCTGTGCTGAAAGCTTTCCACATGGAGGCAGCGAAGGCCATGGGCAGCCTGGGCTGGGGGAGCTGTGCCAACCTCAGAAGTCAGCTGGGACAGGGGAACAGAGTTTGTCAGTCTCTGCCAGGCCAGCCCAGCCTGCAGCCAGGGGAGCAAGGACAGAGCCCTGGTCTCTGGCGCTGCTGCAGACCCTGCTGGGCAAAGGCAATCCCAAGGTGATAGTTGCTGCAAGTCAGGGCCTTACGCAGTGGCCTGTGGATGGAGGGGTAACTGTTTCTTGGCCGTGTGCAGCTCACTGGCTGCTCGGGGCAGGTGCTGGCCTTTGGGCCTCAAAGCAGGAAGAGAAACTTGTGGTTCCTCTGGAGAGGGACAAGAGGCTACGAACAGAAGGCAGCACTTCTCCATCTTGCAAGGAAGGAGCTCAGAGACCGCAGCTCCCCGTCAGCACCAGGCTGTGGGGGCAGGGCTCAGAACTAGGCACATTCAGGGCAAGGGAGAGCGGGACCTGGGGGACCCAGGATGCTTGGCTGCCCGGTCTCTGCTCAGGTTATTACTAACATCTGTGACAATCTCCCAGCTGGGATGGGGGCTCCATCAGGCCGAGCACTGCACAGACAGGCCCTGCCCCAAAGAACTGACCTTCTACCCAGACCTGACGGCCACATTCGCCACCAGGACTAATCAGCAGAGGGAAAACAGAAGGTAGCCCGAACTGTGCCAGTTCCAGCAGAACAGTACGGCTGCGAAGGGCAATTAGCAATGCAGGCAGAAAGGACTGGCCCTTTCAGGTTAAGTGTCTCCGAAGTAGGGAGCAGCAAAGCAAACAGGGGGGCCGCTGGGCGACTGAGAGGCTGAAGCAGCCTTCAGGGAAGACAAGGCCTGTGCAGAGACGTTGGAAGAATTCTTGCATCACTCTTCACTGAAGAGGAAGTGAGCAGGCCTGCTGATGGGGCAGGAAGGAGGAGACGGGGCCTGGTGGTTCAAAAGGAGTCATGGCTCCCAGGCACCAGGGCCCCTACTGCAGCAGGGATGGTGTTTGGAGCCCTGGGCATGCTGTGGGCAGGGCTGGCTGGGGGTTGGGAAGGCCGGTGAGGCACACTTCAGGAGGCATGGAGGACTGGCTGCCCCCTAGTCCTGCCCCTTCCACCTGAGGCCCCACCCTTGCAGGAGCATGGAGTCGCCTCCACCTTGCTCAGGGGCCCACTAAATCTGTCAGCCCTCCCTGGACGTGTGTGGGTGAATCCTGCACCTGAACCATTTTTTTTAGATGACAAATCTGGGGAACTGTCCTAGACTAAGACGTTGGCAGAGGAGGTTTTGGAACAAACTGGGCCACTGAACAGTGAGGAGTCACCAGGGCGAGATGATCTCACCCAAGAGCTCTGGTGGAACTTACATATGAAATTGTGGAATTGCTGATTGTGGTCTGCAATCTACCATTTAAACCAGCCTTGGAATCAGATGACTGCAGGATAGCTACTGTGATACCAATTTCTTAACAAGGCTCCAGAGGCAATCCTGGCAATTACAGGCTGGTCAGCCTAACCTCAGTGCCAGGCAGATAGTCTGAAACTGCAAGATACTTGGCCTTTTGGGAAGCCTTTGACATGGTCCCTCGCCAAAGGTTCTTAAACCGTCCTGGGCTAAGAGGGAAAGTCCTCTCATGGACCAGTAACTGATTAAAAGAGAGGAAACAAAGGGTAGGCATAAACTTGTCAATTTTCAGACAGGAGAGAGGTAGCTAGTGGGGTCTGACCAGCATTGTTCTACAGATTTATAAATGATCTGAAAAAAGAGGTATCCAGTGAGGTGGCAAATTTTACAAAGGATACAAAATGATTCAAGACAGTTAACTCCAGAGCTGCTCGCGAGGCGTCCCAGCTGATGCAGGGATTGCTCAAAACTGGGTGAGTTGGTGACAACAGGGAAGATGGAATTCAATATTGATAAATGCACAATAATGCACGTTGGAAAACAGCATCCCAGCTGGACATGCAAAACTGAGGGGGTTTAAACTCAGTGGTAAGAGAGCCCAGGAAAGAAAGCTGAGAGTTGTCGTGGGTCATTCTCTGAAAACATCTGCTCAGTGTACAGCGCCCATCAAAAAAGCAAACAGTATGTTAGAAGCCATTAGGAAAGGGATAGAGAATAAAGCAAAAATTATCACAATGCCACTACTTAAATACATGGTAAGGCCACACCTTGAATACTGTGTGCAGATCCAGTCACCCCATCTCAAAAAATCATAGAATCCTAGGGCTGGAAGAGACCTCAAGAGATGAAATCCAGCTCCCTGCCCAAAGCAGGATCAACCCCAGCCAAGCCATCCCAGCCAGGACTTTGTCAAGCTGGGACTTAAAAACCTCTAGGGGTGGAGATTCCACCACCTCTCTAGGAACCCATTCCAGTGGTTCACCACCCTCCTGGTGACATAGTTTTTCCTAACCTAGATCTCCTCAACTGTAACTTGAGACCATTGCTCCTTGTTCCGCCAACCGTCACTACTGGGAACAAACAGCCTCTCTCCATCCTCTTCAGAATCCCCACTTCAGGGAGTTGAAGGCTGCTATCAAATGCCCCCTCGCTCTCCTCTTCTGCAAACTAAATAAGCCCAGATCCCTCAGCCTCTCCTTGTAGGTTAGGTGTTCCAGCCCTCCGATCATTTTGGTTGCCCCCGACTGGACTCTCTCCAATGCAGCTACTTCCTTTCTATACTGGGAAGCCCAGAACTGAAGAGCAACAAAAATGATGGGGGCGAGGAACAGCAGCCATGTGAGGTGAGATTTAAAAACCTGGGATTCAGCTTGGAAAGGGGGCAACTCGTGAGGACAGGGTAGATGTTGGTAAGAAAGTGGGAGGTGTGGAGAAAGTGAGTAGGGAAATGCTCTTTACCCCATCGCATACCACAAGAACGAGGGGTCACCCAATGAAGTGAATGGGCAGCAAGTTGGAAACAAACATGGGAGAGTATTTCTGCGCACAGTGCACAGACCACAACCTGTGGAACTCACTGCTGGAAGATGTGGTGAAGTCCAGGGCTTTAACAGGGTCCAGAAAAGAGCTAGCAAAGGTGCTGGAGGACAGGTCCATGAATGGCTGGTAGCCAAGGTGAACAGGGAAACACAGTCTCATGCTCTGGGTATCCCTAAACCTCTGGCTGCTAGAAGTTTCACTCGACTGACAGGAGATGGATCACTCAGTAACTGCCCTGTTCTGTTCATCCCACCTGAAGCATCTGGCATTGGCCAGCATCAGAGGTAGGCTCCTGGGGTGGGGGAGCCATTGAGCCAACCCAGTGTGGGCTGTTCTCAGGTTCACTCTAAGCCCACGCAGGCAGCATCACTGCAGGCAGTCATGGGACAGCAGCAGAGACCGGCGTGACTGCAGGCTGAGGGGATGCAAGCCCCTCTGACAGGAGATTCTCCAGCTCTGCGGAGCAGTGAGAGGGCCCTGGACCAGCTCCCCAGGGGAGGGGCAGAGAAATAACCATGACGTGAGGTTGGACAAAGCTCTACGGGACACATGGCAGAGAACAATTCAACCAGGGCTCTGGGTAACTGACGAGGCACTACATGCCCATGGCCAGCTCTGTGGTGCTGCCCTGTGCCCCTTGTAGCCCAATCAGTGGACAAGCTAACGAGGGCTGTTTAGCCACTGATCCAGTAGGAACCTGTCATTGCTGGATAGTCGCCTGCACCAGGAACCGCTGAGGTGATAGGGAGGTCATTGTTTGCTCTTTCCACCCGTCCACCTCAGCCATCGTCTGCTGGTTCTGGTTATCTGCCAGGAGGAAGTGTTCTGCAAGAGGGGACTTCTCCTTTTCAGACATATTCCAGGAGAGAATCAGACAGAAGTACAGGCTGATCTTTCTTGCTGGAGGTGCACCAGCCCTCTCCATCCCCCCGAGCATGGAACCCAGGAGTCCTGCCTCCTAGTCCCCTGCTGTAAGCACTAGATCCCACTCAATTCCTCAATCTGGGAACAGATTCCAAGAGTCCTGGTGTCCAGTCCCACTCCTCTCCCAGCATTTGGGAATAGAAGCCAGACTCCTAGTTCTCAGGCCCCAGCTCTAGCCCTTAGCCACCAGTCCCTCCCTACCAGTGTTCCTGTTAATTTATTTCCATCCATGGGCTGAATACATTTTGTTAGGTGCACCAGGGCACGTGCGGATGTGCACCACCCATAGAAACACACCCTGCCAGCTCTGGGTGCCGTGGCACTCAGCTGAGTGGCACCTGAATCACTCCTGGGCAGCCGCCCAAGCTCTCAGCTCCCAGGGGCGAGTGCGCCTGACGTGCTCACCCTGTGCTACTCCCCAGGTCTCGTTGCTCCTGTTCCACTGGGGCTCAGTGACGCCCTGGGCACAGCGTCTCGGGGCCAGCGTTGCATTGTTGTTATTGCCACCCCCCCGACCTGCACACACGGCTGTGGTGTAGGCCGGCCCCCCATCAGTCATGCAGGGAGCAGCTTTGGCTTCATGTGCCCAGCAGGTGTCAGTGCAGCACCAGGTTTGCCATGGCCACAGTGTCTGCCGGAGGCCAAAGGCTGGTGATACCCCCTCCCTGCCCTGCCCCAAGCTCAGGGCAGCCCTACGAGAGGAGAAGTGCCCGAATTCCTGCTGGCTGCAGGCCCCCGGCACCCTGGCTAAGGCTCTGAGAGCAGCCGCTGCGGGGATCAGGGCTGGCTTTGCGGGCACAGCCCATGGAGCCGTGCAGCCAGCGTAGGTCACAGCTTGGGACCCCTGGATTTACCCCAGAAGGCACCTCCGGCTGTCACTGCCACAGCTTCCCCTCCCTGGCCCTGTGTGGTGACTAGACAGGGAGCCAGCGGCTGGGGCCAGCTCCTCTGCCCTATGTTGGCCAGGTTACGGTGGGAGGTGGCTGGGGGCAGGGGCTGGGGGTTGGGACACCTGGGGTCTGTTCCCAGCTTTGTCCGGGGGCTGGGACTGGCCTGCTCGGCATCACCGTTCCTAACCAGCGTCTTCCTGGAGGGTGGATGGAGCCCCACGGCACTGGGCACAATGATCAGCCTGCCATAGGGCTGGTGACCTGCTGGGCACAATGGTGAGCGCCCCACGGTGCTCAGTGGCTGCCTGCAGACACCAGCCATCTGCTTCCTGCCTTGCTGGGTAACAGCTGGGCTCTACTCTGAGAGAAGCAGCCCCGGCTCTGCCTCTTGCTGCCTCCCACTCCCCAGCTCTTATCTTGTCTCTCTAAAGTGTCTCTTTTCCTTCCAGTTCCTTTATCCTATTAGGTAAAAGTGCGGCTAATCCCTGGCCGCTGTCCTGAGGCCAGGCCTGCTGGAACTGTATCGTGTCTCACTGGCGGGCGCAGGGCAAAGCTCTCAGGCAGCGGGGCAGCGGCAGGCAGGCTGGCCAGGCAGCGGGGCGCATAGCAGGGAGGTGACTTCCTTGTCTCTTTGGCTCGGTGATGGTGTTATTCCAAGCCTTGGCTCCCTTTCCTCCGTGCGGCCAGTCAGAGGAAGGGTGGCTGCCTGGTTAGGGTGTGGGCAGGTGATCTGGGCTCAAATCCTTCCTCTGCCACTGCCACCTTATATGACCTTGGTCAGGTCTGGTAGCGGCTCCGTGCCTCAGTTTCCCTGCCTGGACAAAGGGGATAAGGACCCCGTCTCCTAGTGAAGGTAACTCAGTGATACTCAGCTTGAGACTTGGGGGCTCCAAATGGCTCTTTCATGTGGCTCCCGTGACTCTTTGCAACCCATAACATTACAGTGTGGTGTGATTTATTTATTAACCAATCAGGATGCTTTCCCTATGTCAGGAGCCAGTTGTAGAATGCTTGGCCAGGCCCTCTGCTGTGAGAATAATTGCTCTCTATGAATAACAAAGGAAACAATGAATTCACAGGCCCGGGGCTCTTTGGGGTAATGCTGATCACTGATTTGGCTCCTGGACTACCCAGCTCTGAGCATCACTGAGCTAAAGCCACTGTAATGCTCAGATGCCTCAGGAATAGGGACTGGATCCGTAGATGTCCTAGACAAGAGGTCAGCAACTCACCCTGCTTTTCCCACGGCCTGTTCTTTGTGGGGGTGCTCCCCCTAAGGGTCCTGGATCTGTCTCTCCTCTCCCCAGGCTGGGGCAAGCAGGAGTAGGGCACTCTGCCCAACTCCGGGAGGTGAAACCAGTGAGATGGGAACCTGCCCCGATGTGGGGGAAGGGGCTCTGCCCACTTGCTAAGAACAGCCCCTCTGCTGAGTGGGGAACAAGGGCCAGGCTCCCAAATGCAGCCCGGTGCCCAAAAAGGGCCCTGTGATCTGCTCCCACTATGGGCCAGACTTCCCAGCCTGGGCAGCCCCCGGTGGGACAGAATCCAACCTGCTGAGTTCTTTTGACACTCTGCCCCCTCCCCCTTTCGTATCTCCCTGGGAAAACCCACTCTGCTCTCTGGCCTGGGCTTTTGGGGAGCTGATCCCAAACTCCCCCGAATCACCCCTCCCTGGGGGAGGAGAGCGAAGCTATGAGGCCTCTAGGAGTGGGTGCTGGTGATTTGGGCATGACCGTGGAACGGCAGAGGGAGGGACCTGGGGAGGGCACCAAGGCAGACCCAGGCACTGAAGCAGGACCAAATACACCCAGACCAGCCCTGCCAGATCCTATCACCTACGAACATCCATCAATGCCAGTGCTTAACACTGAGGCTGTGAGGGGCCAGCAGCGACAGGAGGCATCTGCCTTGGCAACAGCTTCTCTCACAGCTCGGAAGGGGCCCAGGCAGTGTCACAGAGCTAGGAGAGAAACCTGCAGCATCACCTCGAGTCGAGGAAAATCCCTGTGCAACAAGTGTGCAAAGCACCAGCCGACTCGAAGGGCAGCATTGCACGTCTGCTTTGCACTAGTGCAAGCGGCAGTTGGCAGGTCAGGCAGAAAACAGAGCTTAGAGACAGTTTTCTTTGGTGCGTCAGCCCAGCTTGCGTGTGTGGGTGTGTAGCTGAGCAGGGGCAATGAACAGGATGTGTGTGTCTCTGTGTGTGGGTGTGTTGCTGAGCGGGGGCAATGAACAAGATGTGTGTGTGTGTCTGTGTGACTGTGTGTGAGTGTGTAGCTAAGCAGGAGTAATGAGCAGGTTGTGTGTGTGTGTGTGTAGCCAAGCAGTGGCAATGCACGGGGTACAAGAGAGTGGGGGCGCCTGGAATTTACCCACGGTCGTGTTCCCCTTGTATCCACCTTCCCCCATTCCCAATGACCCGGAGGTTTCCCAAGGGGCAGACGAGCAGGGGGAGGGGGGCAGCAGCTCAGGGAAAGATGCAGGGGAAGGGCTGCGCCTGCAGAGATAAAGCAGCGCTGGCTGTTAAACGCCAATCCCTGGTCCTCGGGGCAGTTTCTGCTCAGACAGGCAGCAGTTCTTTGCCCAGGCCTGGGCCTGAACGAATCCCCCAGCTCCATGTGCTGCAGAATCCAGACCATTGCAGGAAGGGGTGTGCTGGGGGTGTGGGGTGGGGACTGACAAGGCCTGCTTTGCCTTGGGCAGGGGACGGGGTATTGTCCAGCCCACATTAAGCACTAAAATCCCCTCTGATCATGTGAGGAGCAGGAACTGGTTCAGGGTGCTGCCCCAGAAGACTGTGCAGCGTCTCCTGGAAAGGGGGGACATGAACCCTCTGCAGCCCTTGATGTGCTGGATTCCAGGTGATTTCCTGCCTCTGAGTCCAGGGCCACCAGGCAGCTGCCCTGGGGCTCATGGGGAGAGCGGCAGGCATGGGAGGGGCTGAGCATGGGGAGTCCTCCCTCACCCCTCCAGCTGATTCACTGATGCCCTGAAGTGCGAGATTTCCATCACCGGGGGTGAGACAGGGGGATCCTCGGGGACAGAGCTATTTCCAGCTCATTGCCAGCCCACATCCTTGTTAGCAGCCTGGTGGTCCGTGCCCGAGCCCGCGCAGGGGAACAGAGTGGTATTTTTAGGCTGAGAAAAATCACATACACACACAGTACAGGGAGGGAAAGTGCTGACTTGGGCGAATGCAAATACCAAGGAAGCCGGGTGCGGGGAGGCTTTTGGTTTGCAATTGGCAAGGGAGCCACTTCTTGTCTGCGGGGCAATGGCCAGGGACGGGAGAACACAGTGTCTCTGCCATCGGCTGGCCAGTTTAGCTGGGCAACCCCAAATAGCCCCATGTATCTGTCTGTCTCTTTACACGTCTATGCCCATGTCTATCTATCTATCTATCTGTCTATCTCATGTTCATCAGCTCTGAATCTCACAACTCTGCAATTGTCTCTTCTCCCTCTCCCCCACCCCCTTATCATACGTATGCGGCATAGAGAGATTGTGTCACCCACCGGAAAAATGCAACCGCTGCTGGGGAGGACTAAGGCAGTCATCCAGCTGCCCGCAGCAATGCTGTCTAGTTTGGGTCGGGAAGACTGAAGCCATGGCAGCTGTGGGGGAGATTCAAGGAGGAAGAACCTGATGGTGGGAAGCCGGCTGGGGATAGGGACCTGTGTGTGACGCCCCTGCTTGCGTGAAGGGTTCCCAAGTGCTCAGGTGGGATTTCAGCTGTCGACATCTCACTGCTCGGCTGCAGGCAGCGCAGCACTAAGATGGGACCCAGCCGGATGTCTGGTGCCCGGTGGCTTGGGTAGGATCTGCTGGCAGAACGAAGGGAGAGGAAAGAGGCCAGGGGCGCAGAAGATCAGTTCTCTAGGGAGTTCCCACCCTCCCGCTCCGTTTCTCTGTAGGTCCCTCCCTCCCCCTTCTGGCTCAGTTCTCATCTTCCCCACCCCCTTCCAGGGCTTTTGGGTTCAGCCTGTGTGCTCACTCAGAGGAAATTGCCCTCTTTGAATACCTCTGCCCTGGGCTTTGTGGTCGGGATCCTTTGTGGGTAGGGAGGTGGGCTGGTGGGAGGAATTCAGAGCCAGAGCTGCAGGGCTGCCTGGCTAGGAACTGCTGCCAGGCCTGGGTTGGAGCAGGGGGAGCCTCCTGACTTCTATTTATATCCCACGCTGCTGCAAGACATTTTCTCAGACTCATCAAAGCCCTGGCTGTGGTCTCGGGGCTTTTGGATCCCGCTGAGCTCCCCCCAGCTGTTTCCCCTTAGCCCTCCCTGGGGCCAGAAACTGCTCAGAGCTGGGCCCCAGAAAACCCTATTTCCCCTCCAGCTGGGGAATCCTCGGGCAGCGCTGTGAAACTGGCTCACTCAGAGACCACTGGGAATCTCCCGTCCTGTCCGGGACTTGCTGGGCTCCGGGCTTCCCAGCATGACGCAGGGAACCAATGAGCTGGGCTGAGCCAACCCGCAGGGCTGCAGGATCAGCGCTGGCCGGCTTTCATGCATTTCACTGAGCGGTGGCACTCTGGGCTCCCTCCTAGTCGTGGGCTCTCGGTTATTAGTAGCAGCATGACTACCGCCAGGGGTCCTTCTAATTTTAAATGGCCACATGTGGAATAAATTTATTCTGTGTGCTGATGCATGGGCGGATGCGCACCACCCACAGAAACACACACTGCCCCCTGTAGGTGCTGTGGGCGCACTGGTAATCAGCAGGGTGTCACCTGAATCTCTCCCGGGTGGCTGCCAAGTGCTCAGTTTGCAGGGAACTTTGGCTACAACTCACACTGCCCTCCCTCCAAAGACTCCATCTGTAGCCTCTGAGCTAAAAGAGAATCCCTACTGATTAGTAGCACTATAGGGCATCTGACACAGCATTACATTATTCTGATCCCATCCTGCAGAGGGCAGCGGTTCATAAAAAATCATACAACAGCAGAGGGCGTTCCAAAGCCCTTTATAGACTGCATTTGTCCCACAATTGCAGCCACTTCTGGGCCAGCCCAGGGCAGCTGCTTTAATGAAGACACTGCACAGCCGTTTTGCATAAGAAGGGAAGGAGAATCTTGTATTTCTCCTGCAGGGGGAGCTTATTATTAGAGCCCTGCAAATCCCTGTAGATCTGCTTTATATCCTCAGGTATCGGCATCCCTGGATCTGCAGATATCTGTGGCTCATTTTTGTGGCTAGGGATACAAATTTTGTGTCCAGAATCCTGCACATTTGTGGCCACACACTTTATAGCCATGGGTATCTGCGCCGCAGGATGTGGGTATCTGTGAACAAGGATGCAGATATCTGCAAATCATTTTTGCAGCTGAAGCTGGGGATGCAGAGATCAATTTTGTATCTGCTCGGGGCTCAATTTATTAATAATCATAATCAAATATTAAAAGCCTAGTGCTGTATATTTATTAGATATATTACGGAAGGACTCAGGAGCCCCAGCTACAAGCTGCAGCTCCTATAGTTTCAGGTGCTGTACAATCCTCCCCTTCCAGCACTAAGTGCCTAAGGGGGGATTTTCCAAAGGGCTCAGCTCCAAGCAGCTGGGTGCTGAGCTCTTGAAGCTCTGGCCACTTATCCAGACTCACCCAGCTCCACCAGGACACCTGGGTTCTTTCCCTGCCTCTGATCCCAAACTTGGTTAAGTCCCATCACTGCTTTGTGCCTCAGTTTCCCTCCTCACCCTTTGCCTGTCTTGTCTGTTCAGTCGATGAGCTCTGTCAGCCAAGGCCTGTCTCTCACTCTGTGTCCATGTAGCAATGGGGATCCCTCCCACCTCACCTGAGCTTGGCTGGGGCCTTGAGATGCTATTGTCCTACAGATATTGTGAATTATGTAACATGCAGATTCTGGAAGGGCTATTAAACCTCGTGCATTAAGGCTGAACCTGATCTCTGCCTATTCAGGCTCAGGATGAGTTCCTGTTGGGGGCAGATTATTTGTGTCTGCTTCTAGCAGGAGGATTACCCCTTCCTCTGAAGTTCAGGGCACTATCAGAGTCAGGATTCTGGGCTGGGGGGCCTCTGGGCTGACCCAGTCCGGGGAGCCCTACATCTCAGCACTGTATTCCAAGACACTGCAGCTAACCCCCGCTCCGGCGCATCACAGCCCTGCTCTCTGCTCCCTCATCAGTCACCAAGGGTGATTTACAGGGGAGCCCATCCCCAGTCTTTTTCTCACTCCCTCATCCGTTCAGCCTCCTTGGTCCCTTGAACTATCTGTTGTGGGAAAAGTCACTTTCTTCCCCTGGGACCTTGGTGTCTTTCCAGAATTGTTTGCACCATATGATTTGGGTTGCTCCAGCCGACCGTATGATAATAGTCTTTCTAATGGGCCAATTTTTCCTACTCAGTTGATTTCTTGCAACCTCAGCCGTCTCTGGAATGGCCGTATTTTTCATGCGATGGCTCTAGCCGGTGCTTTCTTTCCCGGTGCTTGGTAATAGTCCATCAGCAGCCAGGCTGCCTTCCCCAGATATGGATGAGGCAATAAAAATATAACTGGGACAGAAAAATAGATCAGGGAAAGGGGATTCTAATGGGAGGCTGGAATGAGACTCGGAGTGGAGCACGATGCCGGTTTGTACTCCCCTGGTAACTCAGGTGTCAGGTGTGAACCAAGGATTGTAAAATGCAAGAGTCCTTGTGGATGAGGAAGATGGGAAAGGAGCGTGCCCTGTGTTGCTGATATGGCACAGGATGAAGGCACCTGTTGGATGTTCCAGGTGCCCACAGGTAGAACCCACGTGCTGTGCTGTTGCATGTTCTAGCTAGGCCTCGATAGAAATCCCCTTGTTGCTCTGCTTGATAATCTAGGGACAGGTAGAACCTACCTGCCATGCTGCTGGATGTTGTATGTCCATGTAAAACCCACCTACTGTGTTAGTGGAGGTTCTAGGTACCTTCAGGTAGAACCCAGCTTCTGGGCTGCTAGTTGTTCTCGGCCACTGGGTCCAGCCTTTTCACTAGTGTGGACCCCCAGTTCCCCCCACAAACTGTTCACAGACCCCCCAATCATCCCCAAACTGTTTGCAGACCCCCCCATCAAAGCCAATTCTAGCTGCTACATGCACTTCATTGAATACAAAAGGATACCTCAACATAGATTTTTGGACGGCAATTAATAAATAACATATATATTAAAGAAGATATTAAATTTAAAAATAATAAATAATTGTAACTTTGTAATTTATTCAAAACTTATTTGCTATGATCATTTTTACTGATCTTTTGTTTTCGTCACGGATCCCCTCAATACTCTGGTGGACCCCCAGGGGTCTGCAGACCCCAAGCTGGGAATCACTGTTCTGGGCAGAAACATGCATGAAACTGACCTGTTTCCATTGGTAGCTGGATCTAAGTGAGCAGCATGGGCAGGACAGGATATTGGATAATCTCCAGCCCCTTTATCGCCCCAGGGAAGGGTCTTTTTTTTTACTGCAGCCATCTGGGTTGGGATCCCTGGATGGACCAGTGTTGGTGTGTCTAGGGGTTGGAGGTCACAGGTTGCATTACAGCCTACTCTGATTTTAGGACCGGGGGAGAAGTAAGCTGGGCCCTGGCACAGAAAACAGTAGCTCTGTGCCCCTGTGGTGTTCCCAGATGGACCTTGGGCAGAGCTGGGGAATCTCCCTGTGATGAGGCATCCCACAGCTGTTTGAGGGGCTCAGAGAGTTGGTGTTAATGGTGAGGCCGGACGGGGTGACGTGAGGGAGGGCAGTGGTGGAGCTGGGACGTGCTGAGGAAGGGAACTAGGCCAGGCACAGACCGAAAGGAGTTTCATTAATTGATTTAGGTCGTTAATTGCTCCAGGCAGGCGCAGTCAATGGAGCTGTTAATGCAGGTGAAATTGGGTCGTTTCGGTCTTCAAGCAGCATCGGGGGTGGGCGTGGGGGGGATGTTTGGTGGTGATGCTGTGAGGAGTGGGGGGGCAGGCCTGCAGCGGGAGAGGGTGTGTGTGAAGGGGTGTATATGGGTACAGGGGTTTATATGTGTAGCTGTGTGGGGGTTTGTGTTTGGGTGGGTGCATGTGGGCGTGTATGGATGTGCATGGATGGGTGTCTATGGATGTGCATGTGGGTGTGTATGGATGTGCATTTTGTGTGCAGGGCACACGGGGGGCGTGTGTGCACATTCTCATGCAGGGAAGGGTGCATGGAGATGTGCTCACATCTAGCTGTGTGTTTTATGTCAGTGATGCTGGGAATTGGACTGAGACCCATCTGGGTTCAAACAGCTGCTGGATGCCAATAGGTTTCAGCTCCCACCAGCCAGGTCTACATTCAGGCTGGTGACCTAGAGGCGAAAGGTTCAGGGGCTTGATGGATGGATCTCTTCACCCTCCTCTGGCATTTAAAAGCCAGGCTGCCATTGCTGGTAGCCCGCCAAGGACTGCCTGAGCCACAGCGGATCTCACTCCTGGCTTGCGGGACGGGGACAGGGACAAACCCTCCCCAGCTAGAAACAAAGCCCGGAAGGACGGCAGAGCAGATCAGATGTGAGCAGGCTCCTTAGGGCAGCGGCACGTCTATGGAGCTCAGTCTGTCTGTTTCTCCAGAGTTCGTAAACACAGAGAGTTGGAACCCAACTCGGGCCATGTGGTTAGCTCATAATCTTCACGCCACGTCCCGAAAGCTGAGCACAACAGATGGTCCAGCAATTAAAGCCCTGGGATGCGAGCCTCGGCCTCGCTTCCTAGCTCTGCCATTGACTCAAAGTGTGACCAGGGGTGAGTCATTACGTCCTTGTGTGCCTCAGTTTCCCCCAAGGAGGCTAAAGATCCTTCCTTTGTCTTTTTCATCCGTAAGCAGTGGCTGTCTGGTTATGAGGGCCTAGCTCAAAGGGGCCCTGACCTCCACTCTCCTGAGGATGGCTGTTGGGTGCCCTGGATGAAATGAGTTTGCTGGGTCTCTGCGCCTACTGGATAGATTTGTGTGTTAGAAGATTACCTCTGGACACCTCATGCTCCTTAGTTGCTGAGAGCTGAATGAGCCACCGTTCTGTGGATGCATTGCTTCCAAGTCAAGGGTGAAGCTCATTGGCAAGGCAGCCACAAGTCTGGGCACCTCTCACTGGTGCTGAAATCCATCAAGGCATGGAAGACTTATTACAGTTCTGATGCAGCCTGGCAGGAATCCACATTGATTGCTTCTGCTTTCAGGAGGACTGTTGTTTCTCTGGATCCCAGTCCAGGAGCAGGGAGCATGGCCTGCAAACCCAGCGCTCTGGCAGTGAACAATAATTCAAGCTCCCGTCGCTCTGTTCCAGGGGAAATTAATAGCTTGGGATCCTCTGCTGTGAGCTTTGGACGGCTCTGAAGCTGTTACAGAGCACACTCAGAAACTTTCCGATTAATATTTGCCATAACCCTGCTGTCTGCCCGAGGTTAATACCGTGTTGCCAACTCTCAGGGCTATTTGGCATTTCCCTTCAAGCCCCAGCTCCTGGAGTCTGGTGATTACATGAGGATCTCAGCAGCTGGCACTTTAAGAAAAGTCAGTTTCTAGCCTTGTGGCTACAGAAAAAAACTTGAAAATGTGTCTCAGATGTGACCCTAAAGCTTCAGAAGCTGAAAAGCAAAGAAAAAGAACCCTGCCGAGAGTGTTTTAAAAATATCTCAGAATTCTTAAACCACTCTTGGGACTCTTTGGCCAGACATGTGAGTTTCAAACATGTGGGGTTGGTAATAATATACGTAGTATGGTAAAGCCTGTAGAATACAAGTGAATTTAGGGCTCCAGCATGCTGCAGAGAGAGACAGGCCCTGCCCTCAAGGGCTCCCAGGCTAACAAGGGGTGCAAGGGGAAACTGAGGCACCGAGAGCAGACAGTGACTTGGTCAGAGTCAGGTTGGAGCTGGCAAAGGACCATGGATACCCCAGTCTAGACCCAGGAGGGGTGGCCATGCTGCCCCTGATCAGGGATAATTCTGTGTGTGCTATTGGAGTTACTCCCTGACTGGCAACTAAGGGGTTCCTGTGGGGTTGATGAATCACTGTGACATTTTTTTCTGCTGCCTCTGTGGCAGCCTGGGATTTCCCAGGATGGCCTTGATCTATGGGTGGTCTCTGCAGCATCACAGCGGCTCATCACAGAAGCAGTTCTGAGGTCACAGGCCCAGGACTGCGAGGTCATTGCTGAATAGGGGAGGCACATCCACACATGCCTTGGTGCACATAAAATTTATTCCAACCATGGATGGAAAAAAATTCGAGGGAATGCTGGTGTAGTGACTGCAGCTGGTCATGTGCACCCATCAAAGGGAGCCAGGAGGCAGTAATGAGCAAGCAGGGATCAGAGCAAGCCGTGTATCCAGGACCAATAGGAAAGAGGGAGGTCCAAGGATCAGAAAATGAAGCGTGGTGTGAAGTCACAGCTTACCTAAAATCGGTGTGGTTGCTCAGACAACGTGATGGGACATCCTGCAGGTTAAATAGCTAGCACGGGCCAATCAGAAGGCAGCAGAATGCTGTCACACTGGGCCTTTTGGGTGGAACTTCCTGCAGCGCTCACTTGCCACAGTGGTCCTTGGGTGGAGCGCTGCCTGGCCTCTGGGGTGGTGACGTCAGCTCCCCCAGACTCTGCGACTTGGATTCCAGTCCTACAGAGCCTTATGGAGCTCTGGCTGGTGTTATTTACAAAGGGATAACTTACCCTGCTCAGAACTGTGCTGAGACGCAGCAAACTCATCTCGTGCCACAGCCACCCCGCCCACTCTCCGGCGATGACCAACTTCCCGGCCTTGGTTTGGAAGCCATGCGGACGTGAGCATGTGTGCGTGAAAGATGATCAACGGTGACTAGGGAAGAGACGTGGCAGAAAGATCTGAGGCTTTAATGGGGATTTGGACACGGGCTCTTTGTTGGCAGTCACTGCCTGGTAGTGTCTAGACAGTGCAATATGTCACTGTCTCTCCCTTCACTCTGTGCAATCATTTTTCTCTCTCCCCTCGGGTGGATATTGGGCAAGAGGTCGCCTGGGCGGCTGAGGGCAGTGGGGAGCTGGAATTGCTGGCCCTGGTAACCAGCCCCGAGCTAGAGGAGGCCAGCGGGTGAAATTAACCAACACTGTCTGGATCTCTTGCTAGATCTCTGCTCAGAGAGGACTCTCACGCGGAGGTGTCTGTCCCTCAGTTGGTGCATGTTGGGAGCGCAAGGAGAAGATGCGGGACCCAGAGAAGCGATTGGCTGCGAGAGGTCAGACTGAAATCAGTGCTCAGGGGAGAGCTGGCCCTTGGCTGGAGCTGCCAATAACAGGGCTGGTTAGTACCAACATTGGCTCTTGCTGAGCTCTGGGTGCTTCAGTTCCAGACAGGTAACCAGCCCTCGGGATGGGTGGCAGTCAGAGACCTGTGCCCTGACTGTCAGAGCCAGGCAGCTGGCAGATACAGTTCAGTCGACAGAGGAGGCTTCTGGCTCCCCAGGCAGCCCTGTTTGCAGAGCTTCCGGGCAGCTCTTCTGTCGACAGAGGGCAGGGGCAGCTTCCCTCTGTCAATAGAGAGCGGCTTGCTCTTTCCAGCTGCTTTTCTGTGTAGACGCAATCTGTCGCCAGAGGCTGCCCCTGTAGATGTAGCCTGTGAATGAATGTCTACACCATTCCTTTCAGCCCCACAAGCCTCCTTTGACCCAGGCCCCGAGGCTGGGTGCTGTTGACTGGTAGTTGCAGTGTAGCTGCTGGAAGCTGCTGATCAGCCCTCGTGCCAGGCTGTGTTTCCCTGCAGCAAGGCTGGAGGCGAGAATCAATCCAAGAGACAGCTGCTACCTTAATTTCATTGCATGGTGACAAGTATCAGAGAGGGAGCTGAGTTAGTCTGTATCTTCAAAAACAGCAAGAAGTCCTGTGGCACCTTATAGACTAACAGACGTTTTGGAGCATAAGCTTTCGTGGGCAAAGAAGCTGGTCTTTGCCCATGAAAGCTTATGCTCCAAAACATCTATTAGTCTATAAGGTGCCATGGGACTTCTTGTTATTCCTAACTTGATTGTCGTTCTTTTCTCGCCCCATCCTGGGTTTGTCTACTTTTGCCTTCTAGGGAACAGGAGACAACTTTTCCTTTATCTTCTCAGAAAAGGGACATGGAAAAGGGTGTCATAAGGAGGAGGGAGAAAACTTGTTCTTCTTGGCCTCTGAGGATAGAACAAGAGGCAATGGGCTTAAGCTGCAGCAAGGGAGGTTTAGGTTGGACATTAGGAAAAAGCTCCTAACTGTCAGGGTGGTCAAACAGTGGAATAAATTGTCTAGGGAGGTTGTGGAATCTCCATCACTGGAGATATTTAAGAACAGGTTAGATAGATGTCTATCAGGGATGGTTTTGATGGTACTTGGTCCTGCCATTGGGGCAGGGGGCTGCACTCGATGGCCTCTCAAGGTCCCTTCCAGTCCTAGTGTTCTATGATTCTATGGTTCTCCACGGAAAGTGGTGTCCTTATTTAAAAAATTAAATTCAGTGAAAGGGGAGAAAGGGGTCGAGTGCTGCGTTTGCCCGGTGGTGAAACAGGCTGATCTTTAACTCAACCCCCCAACTCATTGTATTTACACTGTTTAGTGTTGGACGGTGACTAGGCTGTCTTACCACCACTGAGTCTGTGGGGCCTTTCAGTCTGACTAAATTAATACCCCCTCTCTCGGTCCCCCTACCTGTGCTGCTACTGCCTCTTCATCCTGACCTGCAGCCCATCCTGCAGCACCAGTCCTGGGCTTTCCACACACAGAGCTTGCTCTCCAGAGGCCCCTCAAGCTGTGTGATCTTTTACGGAGATTGTATTTTTCCTGAAAATATCATTAGCCGTAAAGACCCAAGGTGGCATATCGCTCCCCATCAGCTCCCCCAGCTCTAAAGAGCTGCTTTTGGAGCGCTATGAACCATAATGTGGCATTTCTGAAGAGCTATTTCATGCCTCACAATATTGAATAAGTCACTGAAATTTCCAGTTATTTGTGGTTATTGGGCGAGCTTCCGAAATGAAAAAAGCAAATCTAGTTGTTCAGCTCTCTTTCCACAGACAAGGCGGCCTCCTGGATAACCCCGGGACCAGTGTGGCCCCGGGAAAAGAGGTGTGCTTTTACCCAGGGTCAGAGGGAGTTAGCATGGGTTAAAATCCTAAGGTTCCTCTACACTGCCTGGGAGATCAACCTGGTCAGGGTTGATCTTCCAGGGTTTGATTTCATGCCTAGTGGGATCGTGCAGAACTGAACTATCTGGAGCCAGCTGTAGACCCCTGTGCTCCTCAGCCTCGCAAGGTGTAAGGGAAGTTGACGGGAGAATCTCTCTCGTTGACGCCCCTCAGTGAGGATGGCCAGATAAGTCAATTGTAGATAAGTCGATTCTAGCTACGCAGTTGCCATAGCTGGAACTGTGGATCTAGGATCCACTTTGAGGTCTAGCATAGACCTGGCCTTAGCGTGGACAAGGCAAGTTGGTGGTGGGTTGGGTCTTCTCTCGAGGTCAGTGGCGGGCAGTGTGTGGCCGTGGACGGCACGTGGCCCATTGGGCTTCTAAGTGCGTCCCACGCAACACTTTGTTTTCTGCTGCCCACAGGCAGGGTCGCTGGATTCTCTGGTGTCTGTCTGAGTAGCGTTTTTCTACCCGTATTATTTACCGTGGCGTGCACGTAAAGCCCAGGCCCATGAGGTGAGGTGGGGGCTGATTGCACACAACCCTGGGGGATCCGTGTGCTCCCTCTGCATCCAGTCAGAGTGCGGCACCGGTGCAAACGGCACACCCCAGGTACGCCAGCGCCGTTAGCAGAATGACCCTCTCCTGGGGGATGGCCTGGGGGCAGGACAGTCTTGTGGCCCCTGAGATGAGCGACGGCCACTCACGCAGCCCCCCCACAGCCTAAGTTGCCCATTGCTGGTCCAGCGTCTCACAGGCAGCAAAGTAGATTCTTTCTGCAGGACAGTCCGAAGATGCAGCCTTCCCCATCCCCGCAGCTAAATTCTCCTCAAGCCATGGCTCAAGGACTGCAGCCTCCTTCCACATGGCCTTGGCCAGCGTGAGCTTACCCCACGGGCCTCCATTCAGCCGCCTTCCCCCGGCTCACGCCAGCGGTGCCTGTCAGCCCTCGGCCTGCAGGCTCCCCCTTGTGCGTCTCCCCGCCCCAGGCCCTTCACAGCCTGCGCCCACCCTACCCCGCCTCTCTGGTTCCCTCGTGGCTGGTGGGTCCCGCCGTGGAGCAGCAGACAAGCCCCGTCGTGCGTCGGCCCAGCTGCCCCTCGCGCTGGCTCCCTGGGTGCATCCGCCAAGCTACCCACTTGTCCTGCTTTACGCGCTCCCTTGCTGTGCGGCCTATGCAGGAAACACACCCGTGTTCCTCGGGCAGAGCTGTGGGGAGGGGAGTCTGGCTGCTCCAGGTGTGAACTGAAGAGTGGTCCCCAAACTTTCAGGGTTGGCCCCATTGCCCCATCCGTGCCCCCCTCTCCCTGGGGCTGGGATTGGGGCTTCAGCTCTAAAGACGGGGGACACAGACAGGGACAAGGGCGCTGAGGCTTGTACCACTGCTGGGGGCAGGTCCGGGGCCAGGGCCATGAATGGGCCACAGCCAAAGGCTGCAGGCGGGAGCCGGGGCGTGGTGAGGACTGGGTGCAGACCCATGGCCAGGCTGCAGGTGGGGGCTGGGCCAGGAGCCAGGGCTGCAGCTGGGGGCAGGACCACAGAAGAGTTGGGAGTGCAATGGGGCTGGGTGGTGCCCCCTCCCTGGGGAGGCTGGCCAGGAGCCTGTCATCCCCCCAAAAGTTCCTCTACACCGCATGGAGGGATACACCCCCTATTTTGGACCTCTGCACTAGAACAAGGGCAGCTCGACAGGGAGCTAAGTGAGGGGGTTGTGCTCAGTTTCCCCCTGGAGACGTGCCAACCCAAACGGAGCCACTGCCAGGAGCCAGGTCCCCTCAGAATTGTGTGACTGGGTTCACCCCCAGGGGAATTTCCAAGCCACACCCCATGGGGTCTGCACTCGGCTGCGTGGGTTCAGCTCAGCCGCAGCTGCCTTTTCCAGCTGTTCTCTGCACCCCAGCACAGAAATGGGGCTTCCACGGCACTGGTGAATCCCCCCGGCACCCCACTGAGGGCAGGGCCTCCCCGCACCCATTCTGCCCAGACTGTCCCTGCCCAAGCGAGCTCCTGGTCTGAACAGCCAAAGGTGGGAGGGGAAACTGAGGCACAAAGCCTCATCCGGGGCCAGGCTGCACGTCAGTGGCAGACCCAGGAATAGATGTCCAGCTGTCCTGATGGCCAGAGAAGTGGACTAACCAAGAGACCATGCTGCCCCAGCCTGTATGCTCCTCTCAGGCGGGGGTTGGGAACCTTTCCTCTCTAGGGATCCTCTCGCACTCAGACCCAGGTGAAGGAAGTGGAAGCTGTTCCCATCTGGCGGCTTTTCGGTGACACGTGGGTTTGTCTGGTCCCTGATGTGGGCACTAGCACCCAGCTGGAAAAGCTCTGCTTGGAGGCCAGAGACTGAGCTCCTGTCTCAGCCATGGGGGCCGCGAAGGGTCACGAACACTCCCCCGACCTACAGCTGATCCAGACTCCTCCAGAAAGGGGCTGCCGTGACGTACATCAAAGAATCAAATGCTCCCAGCCACCAAGCCCCCTTGGGTTCTCGTCCCAGCCTTCCAGTGACTTGCTGCCTGTCCCTGGCCAGGTCAGGCCACTGCTCCATGCCTCAGTTTCCCCATCACTCAAGCAGGGCTATCAGAGACTCAGCCGTGGAGGGCTCAGGTCTTTTGCATGACTTCAGCTTTGCTCCGAACCAGGGCCAGGAGATCCACCACTCACTTTGTGCCCTCTAGGAGGGGTACACAAATATCTCCTACAGGAAAAGGCCCCTGGCCCGGCTGCCTTGCAGTCACCCAATCAGAACTGGCCTTCTGCTATTTCTTTTTCTCACTGGAGTCTTTAAGAAGGGGAAGAAACAGCAAGAAAAAAAAATGGTAAAATGCATCCAGATGGAAAACTGATTAAAAAAAAACCCCCGATCTCTTTATTTTTAGCCATTTTTTCCTCTCGCCGTCTGGCATTTTCCAGGCCATGTTGCTGGCTGAGAGAGGGGCAAAACCAGCCTCAGGGAAGGGATTGAAAAGCCAAATGCATTTGCTCAAAGCCCTCGGAGAAAGAGGCACATGAGCGACACGGTGAGAGAAGCGCTCTGGCCTCCTCCTCCCGTGTGGCCTCTCCCATCCCAGCCGCCGGGGTAAGGTGCAGGGAGAGCACGCAGGGTCCCTCCTGCAGCTCTGCTCCCACACCGCCCCCCCGAGACAGAGCAAGGAGGGGGCTGGGGGGTGCCTTGGAAGCTGGTGGGGGTTGGGAACAGCCTGGCGGGTGGCGTGGGAGCCACCCGTCCAGGAGACTCGATTTGTGAAGCAGGGGGCAAACCAGCTGGCTGGGGCACGGTGCACTTTGGGCAATGCAGAGGGGTGGCTGTCCCCAGCCCTGCCCCTGCCCCCCAAGGCTCTGCCCCTTCCAGGGGCTTGGAGCCCGACTCCCACGCCTTGCCGAGGGGCCTGGCCAGTCTGTCAGCCCCCTGCATGCCCCTCTGCGAATGGCCGTTCCGTTCACACCACCGGGGATCTGGAACTCTGGATTCAGTGCTAGGCAGGGTGGCAGCTTGGGAGCTCCACAGTCTGGACTCCTCAGGAGGCTGCAAGCAGGGAGTGTCCGAGCAGCTGCTGGCATGTGCTATGGTTACCTCACAGGCCTGGGCCCCTGCCCCTGTCTGCGTGGGGCCTTCTGCTGGCACCAGAGGCTCTGCATACTCCCCTGGGTGCAGGGCAGGGTCATTATGCCCATTGGAAAAATGGGGAAACTGAGGCAGCAAGGCGACTCACAGGAAGAGCTGGCAAAGCATGGGCTGGTGAATTCAGGAGGCCTGGCTGTCAGCCACCAGCCTTTCCCTGCTTGTCCTAACCACCCCACCCCACTTGCCTCTCTGGAGCTGGAACCCAGGAGTCCTGGGGCCCACTGCTATCTCGCTACACACCACAGCTGGACTAGCACCCAGGAGTCCTAGCGTCCAGCCCCTGGTGCTAACCCAGTAGACCCCACACCTTTCCCAGCTGCCTCTGATGCACAGCTGGGAAGCTTCCAGCCAATGTGCAGCAGGTTGGACATCCCTGATTTTGACACCAGAACTGCAGTGCCTCTGTCTTTCTCTCTCCCCAGTCCTCTGGCCCTCACCCCCACTCCCAAACTGACTGGCTTTGCAGGGCCATAGTGGGGCGGTTTTTCTGCTCTCCAGTCTTCCCTCCATGGCTTGCCTCGTGGGGCTCACTCTCCGTCCCTGTTACACTTACAAGCGTGTGGGATTTTTTTTTTCAGGAGAAAAGGCAACACGCCGTGTTTACTGAAAACACGACATGAAAAAACAACACAGGTAGTCACACACACACACACACACATGTGCATCCTGCAGATGTTCTTACAGTCCGTCATGGCTCCAGTCAGTCCACTGACCAGTTAAACCAATGTGAATGAGGAGCTCGGGTATGTTGATGATTAGGGGCTTGGAACGGGTCGCATATGGGGAGATGCTAGAGAGACTGGGACTTTTCAGTTTGGAAAAGAGGCAATTGAGGGGTGATATGATAGAGGTATATAAAATCATGAATGGTGTGGAGAAAGTGAATATAGAAAAATTATTTACCTTTTCCCATAATACAAGAACTAGGGGACACCAAATGAAATTGATGGGTAGTAGGTTCAAAACTAATAAAAGGAAATTTTTCTTCACACAGCGCACAGTCAACCTGTGGAACTCCTTGCCCGAGGAGGCTGTGAAGGCCAGGACTCTATTAGGGTTTAAAAAAGAGCTTGATAAATTTTTGCAGGTTAGGTCCATAAATGGCTATTAGCCAGGGATAAAGTATGGTGCCCTAGCCTTCAGAACAAGGGCAAGAGATGGATGGCAGGAGATAAATCACTTGATCATTGTCTTCTGTTCTTCTCTGGGGCACCTGGCATTGGCCACCGTCGGCAGATGGGATGCTGGGCTGGATAGACCTTTGGTCTGACCCAGTATGGCCATTCTTATGTTCTTATGTTCTTATGGTCATCAGCTGATGCTCTGAGGTTGCTGGACTGAACAATGTGCCCTGTAAGCCAAGTGCTTGGGTGGCCACATGCCCAGCAGTGAGTCAGGGGCTGCCCAGCTGATTAGCAGAGCACCCACAGCCACTCACTGCTGGCACCATTTGTTTCTATTGGTGGTACACATTTGCACGTGCCTGGGTGACATAACAAAATTTATTCTACACATGGATGGCTATTATGGTTGGAAATACTGGGACTGAGCCCAGAGTTCCACAGCAAAACTCCCCGGTTTTCTAAGATCCCATTTGGGCTTTGCAGTGTTGTGCTGCCATCTTTGGTGTTAATCTGGGGGGTTTTCCTGCAGTTATCCATTGTCCCTTGTGCATCATCTCACTTTTGAGAGCATCTGGCTGGCTCTGAGGTTCATCTACTCTGCTAATTCATTCAGCCTCTGGTACAAGGGACGTTCTCTGATCACCTCCAAATCTCCCACCTCTTCTTGCCCATCTGGACAGTGGTGATGTCTTTCCCACACATTCTTCACTCACACCAAATAATTTCGCAGAGCATTTCAGACAAAGGGTTACATAGTCACTAAAGAACTAATAAAAGACCCAGACGTAACGTCCTTTGCAATGCAGCCAAGAAGAATAACCTCTTTTGTGATGCTAACAGGAAGTGAGGGTGACTTGCAGGGTGAAACAGAGACTCATACAGCAAGAAGTCCTGCAGCACCTTATAGAGCAACAGATATTTTGGAGTGTAAACTTTCATGGGCAAAGACCCATGCATCTGATGAAGTGGGTCTTTACCCATGAAAGCTTATGCTCCAAAACAGCTGTTAATCTATAAGGTGCCACAGGGCTTCTTGTTGTTTTTGAAGACCTGGAGCTTCCCTGGACAAAACATAAGAATGGCCATACTGGGTCAGAACAAAGGTCCATCCAGCCCAGTATCCCGTCTGCTGACGGTGGCCAATGCCAGGTGCCCCAGAGAAGGAGAACAGAAGACAGTGATCAAGTGATTTATCTCCTGCCATCCATCTCCTGCCCCTGTACTGAAGGCTAGGGGCACCATACTTTACCCCTGGCTAATAGCCATTTATGGACCTAACCTGCAAAAATTTATTGAGCTCTTTTTTAAACCCTAATAGAGTCCTGGCCTTCACAGCCTCCTCCGGCAAGTGTTCCACAGGTTGACTGTGCGCTGTGTGAAGAAAAATTTCCTTTTATTAGTTTTGAACCTACTACCCATCAATTTCATTTGGTGTCCCCTAGTTCTTGTATTATGGGAAAAGGTAAATAATTTTTCTATATTCAGGAAGATGTATGAAGCCACCCTGGTTTCCATCGCTGGCCAGACACAAAGGGCAGAGGCAGGTGGGCCCTTCACCCATCTTCACCTTCGCCCCAGAAGGGTTGGAGTGCCCAGGGACAGAATGCAGGCCCAGGTCGTCCCCCTAGGGATGGAAACCAGCCCCTTGGGTTGCTGGGGAAGGGCCTGCCCAGAACTCTGCTGGGCCTGGGAGGCAAAAGGCTGGTTCAAAAGCTCTCTTGATCCAGTCAAGAAGGCGATGGGGAAAGGATCGGAGGCAGCACAGCCCCGAACCTGCATTCCTGCATGCCCTGCAACTCTACCTTCGCCCCTGCATCCTCACCAGCTGCACTGGTGCTGGGGATCAGGCAGGGAGATGGCCTGGCACAACACAGGGCCCCTTGTGCCAGCTGGGTGGGCGCTTTGCCACCATGCCTGATCCAGGAGGGGAGGAGCAAAGGGTTTCAAGCTGAATTTCAAGTTGATTTGCATTTTAATAAGCAAGTCCCCTCCCTCTTCCCCCCACACCTCATGGGGCCCAGAGCGGAAAATGAAAGCAGGGCCTAAGACGGGAATTTATCAAATGTTGCCTTATGAGAAATTATAGCTGCTGGGGTTTAATAAAGCAGCTTTCGGCCTCCCGGGGGGAATGAGTGCTGGGAGGGGGGATTAACGTGAGGGCTGGGGAAGGCGCATGGAGGGCTATGCTCAGTGGGAACCACTCTCATCTCCTGCTGGGTTTGCAGCTGTGCCCTGACTGGCTCTCACGCGAGGGGAGAGGGGGCTGAGGTCCCAGAGGGACCAGGAGGGATATTGCCTGGGAGGTGGCTCTGCTGAGATCCCTTCTCCTCAGTGCTTCCTGGATTTGGGGCGGGTTTCTAGGTGGGAAAAGAGACGCCCATGGCCAAGGTTCCTGCTAATTTTTTTCATCCATGAGCAGAATAAATTTTATGTGCACCAAAGCATGTGCGGATGTACACCACCAATAGAAACACAGGCTGCCCATAGAAGGCAGCTGGGAGTGCTCTGCTAATCAGCTGGGCAGCACCTGAATCTCTCCTGGGCGGCCACCGAAGTGCTCAGCTGCCCATGAGGGTGATTCTAAGTCTGGTCCCTGTGGAGGTTCGCTTGAAGCACCAGATCGAGGGGGTGGGGGACCTCGGTTGCCAGGAGGAAAAGAGGAAGTCTCCTGCTTCAGCACCGGGAAGGAGAGCAGGAGGATGTGGCCCTGAAAGGCTCCAGGAATGGAGGGTGAATAGACAGAAACCAGGATTGAATCCGTAGCAACAGAGGAATTGTTGACGTGTTGCGTTGGCAAGACCACAAAACCCCATGAAGTCCCCCTCACATCTCCCCGCCTGCAGCCAAGATCAGAACTCAGCCTGCCTGTCTCCCCACTCCCCAGCATTCGTCCCGCTCTCAGAGGCTTTGCTGAAGTGCTCATCCCCCACCCCCAAAATCAAAAGCAAATTTGTGCCTCAGTTTCCCGCCTATGCGATGGGGATCGATGCTATTTCCCTGTCTCTCTAGAGATGCTGGGAGAATAGAGGCAGTCTGAATGGTGGGAGCACAGGGGGCTTGGCTACTTCGGTGTGTGGACCAGTAGAGGTGATGGTCTCCAGCAAACCCCTGAGGACACTAGCTGGGCTTAAGACCTAACAAACTCATTTCACTTGTGGATACAAGCACAGCACTCGTGCAGCCCCCATTTGTTTAAGACCGGGAAGCCCAAGTGGCACCTTGACACATCATTAGAAAACCAAACAGACCCCTGTCCGCCAGTACCTAGGCGTCCACCCCAAGAGTTCACAATCTAAACAAAAGCATGGGGGGTAAACTGAGGCACAGAGTCTTGCCCCAGGGCTGAGTATCAGGAAAATTTGCCCTAGGGCAGAATACTACAGAAAATGAGGCATGGAACCTCTGTCCCCTGGGTAGACTATCAAGGAAACTGAGGCTCAGAAACTCACCAAAGGGTAGCTAGTAGAGAAACTGAGGCCCATAATGTCACCCCTGGGCACAATATCAGGGAAGATGCACAGACACGCACTAAAGGGTAGCTATCTGAGGCACATAACCTCACCCCCCAGGCACAGTATCAGGGAAACTTAGGCACAGAAATGCAGCAAAGGGTAGATATCAGGGAAACTGAGGCATAGAACCTTGCCCCAGGGCAGGGAAACTGAGCCACTGAAACTCAGCTGGGGCAGAGCATCAGGGAACCAGGCACAGCAGCTCACTCCAGGGCAGAGTGGCAGAACAGCGTCTCAGACGCAAGGCTGCTGACCCCAGCCCAGTGCCCTCCCCACAGAACCATGCAACACTGGTACTGAATTACCCTGCCCCACTCCCGTTTCCCAGCCCATGTGGATTGGATTGATCATTCTGCCATCCGACTGAATCACAGGCCCCTCCAGAGGCTGTCTAGTCCATGCCTGCGCGCGGCCACAGGATGAAATATAGCTGGAATACCAGGACGCCTAATGATGCCTCTTCCTGCCCTGATCTTACTTGAGGGCCAAAGAGCTTTGGCAAAGCTGGCCCAAGGGACTGAGTCAGTAACAGCCCCGGCCCTGTGGCCACCCAGGCCCTCATCACCATTCGCCCTTCTCCAGCTTTTGATGAACTCTTTTCACATAATCTTGGGGCGGTTGATCTAATCACATGTAATTTCCCTTCTGATCTCCAGGCTGCTCCCTCTTTAATGCAGCTGATCAGATGCTGTGAGAAGCCTCTTTCATTCCCAGCCCTGCTTCCTTGGCAGATAAGGCAGCACATTGGCATTTAGTACAAAGGGAGAATAAATAGGCCCTGGCCTGGAGCTTGCAGTGGGTGCTGTGTAATTTGGTAATTTACATGTCTGGGGCCCTGGGAGCTGAGATCTGTTTTTTATTTCCCATCTTCACAGAGACGCAAACAGCTCCAGGGTTTGTTTGGTCTAATATATTAACCCTAGGAAGGAGCTTCCCCAGAGTTCTGGTTAAATCATCCTCATCACATAGCACCTGCTTTATAAAATGGAGAAACTGAGGCATGGGCAGGGAACGTGACTCCATTCACAGACTCCAAAGCACTGTAAAGGAGCCTGGAGATCTCCCAGACAGCTCCTGTGTAACACAGGCTGGAGAACCACCCTAAAATAATTCCTAAGGGAGACATTTTAGGAAACCAGACTTAAAAGCTGTCAGTGGCAGAGAATTCATTTGCCCACGGTCACCCTGTGAGTTGCAGAGGCGGGAATGGAACCCAGGCATGCCGTGGTCTATCCACTAGGCCACACTGCTCCCAGCAGGCAGAAGATCTTTCAGAGGCAGAAGATCTTTCCAAGGCTGTCAAAACAAAAAGCAGTCGAGTAGAACTTCAAAGATTAGCAAAATAATTTATTAGGTGGTGAGTTTTCGTGGGACAGATCCACTTCCTCAGACCGTAGCCAGACCAGACCAGACTCAATATTTAAGGCACAGAGAAGCAAAAGCTCACCTTGATCATTTTTTTCTGATTTGTCCTCCTTGATTACTGGTTTTGGTTCCCTGTGCCTTAAATATTGAGTCTGTTCTGGTCTGGCTATGGGCTGAAGAAGTGAGTCTGTTCCACGAAAGCTCATCACCTAATAAATTATTTTGTTAGTCTTTAAAGTGCTACTTGACTGCTTTTTGTTTTGATAGTATATAGACTAGCACGGCTCCCTCTCTGATATTTTCCAAGGCCGGTAGCTGCTTCTGAGCCCCAGAGTTTCCTGTTGCTTGTGGTTGAACTCAGACCATCATCTTTCAGAGAAGAATTCTGCATTGTAGGACCCACCACAGCCTATTTCACTAGTCTCCAAACTCTCCAGATCCTGCCCCACCCCCAAATTGCCTTAGAAATCATGACATTTTAAAACCTAAAACCTTTTAAATCCACCTTCGGGCTTTCGAGTCTTTGACACGTCACGTTCTCAAACTTTTCTATGCAATGAGGACTACGGGCTTAATTGTTCTTTTTTCCCCCAGGAAAGCTGTGATTCACATGACTCCAGGACCTGGGGCTTTGAACAAAAATGCTCTGGAAATGCCTTGGGAAGCCGTTCCCCCAGCTAGTTTCCTGTTTCAGGTACAAAGAACTCCGTATGCCCAAAAGGGAGTGACCCACAGAAGTGAGTAGTGAGGGGTCCTCCGGAATCTCGCCTTGCTCGTTGGCCGGTTCCAATCGTTATGCAGGGTTTGGGGCCGATCTCACAAGGGTGTCTGTGATCTATGGGCAATCAAACCACCCCCACTAAGCTGTGGGGTGTGAAGATCACCTTCCATTCAGGCTAAGTGGCTCCAGTGGAGGTAACCTGGGTGGCTTTCCCAGAGGACCAGCTGGCCAGCAGCGTGCAGAGGACTGGAAGGGCCCTAACCCAGCATGCAAAAACATGAATTTCTCATGGCCTAATGAGTGCATCTGGTTCAAGGCACCAAAGCCAGGTGGACCTGGAGGACCAAACATGGAAGGTGGATTCAGAGAAGAGTACACTGTGGTTGTGACTGTGGTGGCTTCCAAGGAGGCTGAGGTGGCGATTGGGCTGGTGGATTTGAGCTGGGAAAGGTGGCTAATAAGAGTGACCACAGACAAGACCGCCATGAGATTAAGATTGCACAAATTCCCAGACTATGTGATGTTATAATTTTGCATGTCAGCCTTCGTGTTGCAGACTGGGTAAAGGTTGTTCATTTGTGGAAAACTGTGTATTCCCCTCTTGGTTTTCTCGTTTCCCCCCCTTGTGTCTGAAAGAATCTTCTATGTTAAAAACCTTGTTTTTTTTTAAAGTGAGGAGAGTTAAATTCCCCTCTGCTTAATGATCGCTGAAGCAAGAGAAAGTCACACTCCCTCATCCCTGCCCCCAAACTAGAGCACATGCAAGCCTGGGCAGTGGCTGGGACTTGTGGTTCAAGGGTTCCCAAGGGGTCTGGTGAGAAGTGCAGAGGAGCGGGGTTTTGATTTGATTGCAGCTGTGTGTGGGAGAAGAGAATAGTGAGAGAAGGCAGTGGAAAGCCAAGGAGACAGCTGAACCAAGCGTGGTCCAGAGAAAAAGATGAGAGAGAGAGAGAGAGAAAGAGCTTTTTGGGCAGAGTGCTGTCTGGACAGAGGCTAGGAATTGTTAGTAAAGAAAGAGTTACCTGTTTAATTATCCCTATGTCCAGGAACCAGGACTTCATGTACCATACCTTGTATGTAATGAGGATGGCTTCAAGGAAACCCCTGCATCTATCATCAATTTCTCCCCCATCAGAAGGGACCAGCAGTGTCCTGAAGACAGACGCTTCCCAGGCCAAAAGGGAGAACACAGTCCAGTGTAGGTTGGTGGCACCTGGAAGTTGTGCCCATGTCTACTCATTGGTGGGTCTCAGTCCAATTCCCAGGGGACAGGTGTCCTCAACACAACAGGCACTCACTGCTCTCCCTGACCAGCAACTGACCAAGGACTGTACAGGCCCCGGACACTGGGGTCACCAGGGGTTGTGGGGGGATAGTGGAGTTTTATGCCGCACCAGTTCTTGGGGGAGGACTGGAGCAGTCTGGCCTCCAGGCAGTGTGGGTGGTTTCCATCCAGCCTCTTTCATCAGCCATCCAGTTCCAAACAGCTCATGCTCAGCAGTGGCCTTGGAGCAAGTGGAGCCATCGGAGGGCCGGCTTCTCGGCCCACCTGCTGCCTGTTTGTAAGGCGGGAGGCGAAGCTGACTCCAAATCGTGGCAGGAAAGGAGATGATCAGAGGCAGAGCTGAGCGGCCCTGCTGCTTGCCAGGAGCCCCTTGAATTATTCAGTTATTCAAATTGGAGGGTTATTAAAACTCTGCCACGTGCGGCTTTTGTTTCATTATCTGCACGAAGGGAAGGGGAGGATGGGGTTTGCTTAAGAGCTGCTTTCCCCATGCTGTGCAGCTTGCTGAGGAGGAAACCCAGGAGTCCTGGTGGTTCACAGCCAAGCCTGAAAGTTTCTTAAACACTAAGGTGAGCACCTAAATCAGAGGACCAGCCCCACAGCTGCCATTGGGCAGAGCTGGGAGAACCCAGGAGTCCTGATTCATTGTACCCCCCCACTCTAACCACTAGTTCCCACTCTTCCTCACCTGGCTGTGTCACGGGGGACCCAGTCACCATGTTGCAAAGTTGCGCCATTCACAATAGAAGGGGCTGGTCCCTGCTGGAGCTGGGTTGGCAGGTCCCGGTGCTTTGCTCTTTCTAAGATCCCCTACAGCTCCAGTACGTGGCTCAGGAATGAGCAGCCCAGTCCAGGGAAAGGACCGAGAGTGGTGCAGTGACGGTGAAGCCAGGTGACCCCGGTGTGTAGAGCTCCTGCCCTCTGATGTCTGGGGCTGCAGAGCTGCTCACTGGACAGCGGAACCTTTCCCTGCCCCAGGTACCTTCCATGGCTCTGGTGGAGAGTTGGGCTTCATGGCTGGCCCCTCTCAGTGACCTTGGACAAGCCACGGTGCTGCTCTCTGCTCCAGTTTCCCCGTCCGTGCAATGAGGATAATGCTGCCTCAGCGCTCGGTGAGTGTGATCCTAGTCTCGCCCGGGGCAGCCCAGCAGTGCCCGTGTCACCCTCCTGTCCAGCTTCCCCTCTCTCGGTTTAAACCCTTTCCTCTTCTCCTGCCAGGTGGGGAGGCAGCCGTAGAGGGTGCTAGAGTCAGCACCACCGCATGCCGAGCGCTGCAGCCCAGCTGGAAGGTGACTTGAGTTAGCACTACCTCCAGAGGCCTCCCCTGAGAACCTGTCTTGGTGCCGGGTGCTGTACAGACACACGCAGGCCCTGCCTGTAAAGAGCCTCTGATTTCAATAAACCAGGACTGGAGGGGAAACTGAGGCACGGAGAAAGGACTGAGCTGGCACCACAGCAGTTATTCCTGTGGGATTCAAGCTCACTTTACCAGAGTGGGACATCATCTCACTTGTCTGGTTAGCTCCCTCTCCTTACAAGTCTTTCTCAGGCTGGGCAATGCTGGGTGAGCAGGCTCATCTCATTGTGCTGGTTCTGTGTAGTACCGTAGGTTTCAGAATTGTGTGTAAAAACCTGTTAGACATAAGATAGGAGGAAAATTGTCCGGGACAGACACGGGGAAGGAGGACAGAGTAGGGTCTTGGATGTCTCAAGCTGGAATTTTTACCAGTGCACTGATCCTGCACTAGCATCCTGAGATTTGTTACCCCAGTGATGGGAGAGGGAGGTGTAGGTTGGATATTGGGAAAAACTATTTCCCCAGGAGGGAGGTGAAGCACTGGAATGTGTTACTGAGAGAGATGGTGGAATCTCCATCCCTGGAGGTTTTTAAGTCCTGGCTTGACAAAGCCCTGGCTGGGATGATTTAGTTGGGGTTGGTCCTGCTTTGGGCAGGGGGCTGGACTAGATGACCTCTTGAGGTCCCTTCCAGCTCTGTGATTCTATGACTAGGACTTCCCTGAGTTTGAAGCTGAACCAGGAAAAGAACCAACTGCTGCTTCCCAGTCCAGGGGTCTACCCATTACAACGTGCAGCCACACACAGCCCCTAGCTGCTCATGGCAGTTCCCTCCCTCCCTAGCCCTAGAGCAGTTCCCTCCTTGCCCCCAAATTTCCCACACGCCACTACAGGGGGCAAGGGGGATGGCTCATGCTGGGATGATGAACTGTGTGGGGTGGGACAGGACAAGGCAGGTGTAGTGGGGCAGTAGGGGCTTGGGGGCAGGTGCACGGAGACAGTGGGGCTGAGCTTGGAGTGAGGCTGGCATTGTTTGCTGACAGGTGATAAGTGGCCTGGCCCAGCTCCAACACCTCGGAAGCCACAGCTGCTACTGATCAGAGGGAGGAAGGAATCTGACCTTTCCCCACCAGAGCCACATTTCAGAATCAGCTGGTGGGGGGATCAGAGCCCTGCCCCTGGCTCCTCTGGTCGGCATTAAATTGCAAGGGGCAGGTGCCAGCAACAAGGCCCCTGCCCCCAAACAGAGGTGGGGTGAACTCTCTCTAGCACCTGCTGAAGAGGAGGGGCTAGAAGCAATCCCAGAGAGCCCAGGCTCCTGAGTTCTCCGCCTGGTTCTAAGAGGGGAGTGGTATCCAATAGTTACAGCAAGTTGCAGAACAGCCTCAGGGCTCCTGGGTTCTAGCCCAGCTCTGGGAGGAGAAGGGGGTCTAGTGGGTTAGATCTGGGGGGGGTTGTAGGAAGGGGAGAGCTCAGGTCTGCTCTTGAAACTGGAGCCTCAGCTTTTAGCTCACCCTAGCAAATGAGCCGCTACAGTCTGAGCTAAAGCCAGCTGGCTCACAGCTGCAGCTGCAGCTGAGACTCCTTCTTCCTCCGCGTAACTGGGCTATAGGTGTCGCTCCATGGGACGGTGAACCACACACAGGTTTGTGGGTTACGCTTCCTTCTGCTTTCCACTTTGGCTTGCCCATGCCTCGGTTTCCTCATCTTCACCCTGAGGATGAGGTACCTGCCTGAGTCTTCCTGCTTGCAAAGCAGTTCAGGTGCTGTGACTCTTAGGGACAGGTTGTGTGAGTATATATATACAGGTGGTGTGCCTGTGTGGTCATGTCCCCAGGGCCAGGCTGGGGTGTGTGTGGACCGGTGGTGCTGGCGAGGTTCCTTGACGCTACAGCAAACATGTCAAACATGCAGCCTGGGGGTCTCCAGCTCCCAGCCTCAGAGTCACAAAAAAATTCAACGGAGCAAGGCTGAATTTTGCTCCAATGAATTTTTTTTGTGACTCCGAAGCTGAGAGCCAGAGACCTGTCCAGCAACTCCAGCTCTGGGACAGGTAGAATAAATCCCAGGGTTCCTGGGTGTCAAGCCTGCTGTGAAGCCCCCCTGCTACACCCTGGGGAGAGGAGCCTCTGTGCTGCAGGGATCTGTAGCCGCTACCTTGGAGCTGGGCCATGGGTGGCAGAGTCACTCAGGCGTGTGCAGGGTTCCCTTTAATTTTTTCCATCCATGGGTGGAATAAACTTCATTCTGCACTGAGGCATGAGCAGAGGTTCACCACCTACAGACACACACTTTGCTGGCTGGGGGCGCTCTGCCAGTCATCTGGGCAGCACCAGAATCTCTCCTGGGTGGCTCCCCAGTGCTCAGCTTACAGGGAACACTGGGTGTGTTCCAGGGTCCAGCTGCTGTCTTCTAACCCAGCCTGGCAGCTGGTATGTTTAGCTGCCACCAGTCATCTTCACTGGCCTAGAAGAGCTGGGCTAAAGAAGGAGCAGCCTTCAGAGCAACTAGTACAGTGATGTCTGCCTGCGTTTGCAGAGAGCTTGAGCCCATCACTGTGAGCAGTAGGGAGCTGTTCTCTCACTGCCTGAATATGCAGAGAACCTCTTAGGAGACTGGCCTGGCCCGGCAGAGCCTCTCAGCAGGAATCTCCTACCCCTTTGCTTTGCCTCTGTGCCTCTCCCCACTTCTACCACCCAGGATGTGATTAAGGCCATGGCTGCTTTCTGTAACCACAGAGGAGGCCTGCAGGGTTGGTGTGCAAATAACAAAAGGAAAAGGAGAGGGGAGGAAAAAACCCTTCCTTGGACCAGATGGTTCCTACCCAAAATAGCCCAGCAGCAATTAAAGCTTAAAATACCCTGGAACAGCAAAATAAGGGGCTTAGAATAAACAGGCCCTTTCTGTGCATTGTGTCTGACAAACAGCAGGTGAGGGCCTGTCTTCCTTCCGCCGCCAGCAGCTCCAAGCCCTTGGCCTGATCCCCAGCTCCGGCCTGTCAGGGGGCTGCAGTCACAACAGGGGAAAGAGAGATGGGGTGGCACCAGTGTTCCCTGTAAGCTGGGCACATGGGCAGCAGCCCAGGAGAGATTCAGGTTCTGCCCAGCTGATTAGCAGAGCACCCACAACTGCCCACAGTGGGCAGCCTGTGTTTCTACTGGTGGTGCAAGTCTGTATATGCCTTGGTGCACGTAACAAAATTTACTTTGCCCATGGATGGGAAAAATTGGAGGGAATTGTGGGTGGCAGCCCTGGCAGGGTAGTGAGGCCTATATTTTAGAGGAAGACACTGGTAGCCAGGAGGCTTGGGTTCCCAGCTGCAGAAGGGAGGTCAAGTGCTTAGCGTGGGATGGAGTTGCGGGTCAGTTCATAAGGTCCAAGGTGAGAAGTGACCATTGTGACCATGTCTGACCTCCTGTGTGGCATATGTTCAACAGCCCCAAAATAATTCATAGAGCAGAGCTGCTAGGGAAAACCATCCTGTCTCGGTCTTAGCAGCGTCAGTGATGGAGAATCCATCATAGACCTTTTTACGCTGGTCCAAGGGTTAATTACTCTCATGGTTAACACATATACCTTCTCACTAGCCTGCATTTGTCTAGTTCCAACTTCCAGCCATCACATTAGCCCTTTCTCCACTAGCTTCAAGAGCCCATTAGCAAACATTGGTTCCCCGTGGAGGTATGTTTAGACTCTCTTAAGCTGCTCGAGTCACTTGCTGTAAATCATGTTTTCTAATCCTTTCATCCTTGTGTTTCTTCTCTGACCTGTCTCCAATTGATCAACATCCTGGCTGAAATGTACACCCCTGATCTGCCCACGGGATTCCCACAATCGTCACATCCGTGCCTAGTGCAGAGGTCAAATCAGTGATGATTTTGTGTTTCCTACTGGGTCGTTAATAACATTGTTAAATAGTAAAGAGCCAAGAACCAAGCATGGTGACATCCCACTGGAAACACACTTCATGTTTACAAGGGCATTTAGAAACCTGACAGTTAGTCATCTTTGAATCTATTTAATCTGTACTGTGTTGATTTTATGTGTCTATTATTTCAAGAAAATGTCATGAGAATGTAAAATCAAGAGGCTTGCAGAAGTCCCAGTATAATAACACTATTTCCTTTATCAAGCTAACTTGTAACCTCATCTAAAAAGATACCTAGTTTGTCTGATGGGATCTGTTTTCCATAAATACATGTTGATTGGCATTATATTACGCTTATTTAATTATTTATTAATTAAGTCCCATATCAGTGACTCCATTATCTTGCCTGGGTTCAATGTCAGACTGACAGGTCTATAGGTATTTGGATCATCCAGTTGCTCTTTCTAAATATTGGCAAAATAATACTCTTCTGGGGCTTCTCCAGAGTTCCAAGACTTATTGAAGATCAACATTAATAACCCAGTGATATCCTCATCCAGCTCTTTTAAAACACTTGGATGCAAGTTAGCCAGACATGCTGATTTTAAGAAGTCTAAGTTTAATAATTGCTCTTTATTCTCATGAAATACAACTGTAATGATGGGAGTATCATATGATATAACTACAGCATCTCCTTTTCTCCCTTTTCACTCTGCTTGCCTTTGATTTCTCCTCATGTCCCTATGTTTCCCTTATCGGTGTTCTACAGTTCGCAGCTTCTGGTTTATATTCCTTATGAACAACTTTCCCTTTCTTCCATTTGATGTATATTTTTCATTCTGAGAAGGGACTGGGACCTAATGTTCAGGATAAGGAACATTTCCAACTCTGGTCTAGTGGTTAAAGGAGGAGGAATTAGGACTGGTCTTGCCTGTGAAACAAGGACCTAGGCTCTCATAAAACAAAAAAGCAGCCACTTTGATGACTGAGAAAATAATTATTAGGAGATGAGCTTTTGGGGGCTGACCCGCTCTTTCAGAGCTGGATTTCCAGATCTGAAGAAGTGGGTCTGCCCCATGAAAGCTCATCTCCTAATAAATTATTGTGTTAGTTTTTAAAGTGCTCCAGGACTGCTTTTTTGTTTTGTGACGATACAGTCGAACATTGCTACCTGTCTGTGACTAGGCTGTCATAGATAAAGCACAGGGACAGGCTGGGAGACTAGTCTCTTTGCTGTGCCTCAGTTTCCCCATCAAGGGAATAGTGCTACCTCTGCTTTACAGGGGGCTGGGAGAGACTAATCAGACCCTATTTTTTGAGCTCCGCTGTGCTAGCAAGCCCAACAGGATGGATTCTTCTGAGTCTGTCCTCTCAAAGGGGCTCCCTTGTGAGTACTCCTCCCAACTTCCTCCATCCCTCCCCAGCACGGTATGTCCTATTGCTGCTCTCGCTAGCCCTGGGGGCAGGCTAAGCATATTACTCTGATTGCCAGTCATCTCCAGCCCTGGTGATGGATGGGTTCATATCCCAGCAATTACCATTGTGGTTTCTTTTTGCCCAGGCCTGCATCCTGTCCATTTCCCCAGTACCCCTCCAGCCCAGAGTGGCTGAAGTGTGCTACCTTGGCACAGGGAAGAGGCTCCCAGCCAGGCCCACCCAGGTAAGCAGCTCCTTCCCCTGGTGCCCTCTTTAAGGTCAGTGCTGAAAGGCCTGACAGAGGTGGCATTGCAGCAGGTGGTCCATAGGAGGCTCTCTCCCGGCCAAGCTGGAGCTAGCCTGGGCCTCAAGGCTGAACCCTAGGTGGTGTCGTGCTGCTGGAACTTCTGCATCTCCCCCAGAGACCCTCCCCGCCCAGGATCATTGCAGACCCCAGGGCACTGTCCATGTGAGTCCGGGTGCTCACTGGTCCAGCCAACTTCCAACCCGGCCATGTCACATTCTACCTGCGCTGGCCATTTCCCCTGCTGGCTGTCCTCTTCACAGTCCAGCTACTTTGTTCCACCCCAGAGCTGGCTGCATTTCAGTGCTAGGAGGAGAATTTCAGCACTGGGTTGTGTGTGGTTTTTAAATGGCTCTGTGTTCCATCCCAGAGCTGGCTGCATTTCAGTGCTAGGAGGAGAATTTCAGCACTGGGTTGTGTGTGGTTTTTAAATGGCTCTGTGTTCCACCCCAGAGCTGGCTGCATTTCAGTGTGAGGAGGAGAATTTCAGCACTGGGTTGTGTGTGGTTTTTAAACAGCTCTGTGTTCCACCCCAGAGCTGCCTGTATTTCAGTACTGGGAGGAGAGTTTTGGCAGTGTTGTGTGAGGTTTTTAAAGGGCCTGTGTTCCACCCCAGAGCTGGTTGCCTTTCAGAAGGCAGATGCTTGTGCTGCATCTAGCACAGTGAGCTTCTCCATAGAAATGCCAGTCTGCAGAGGAGTGATGCTAGCTCCCTCCTGCAGCCCATTCTGAGCAGGGCCAACCAGCTTTGCTCCACCTGTCCCTTTTGATAGGAGCAGAGGTGAAAGGAGAGACTTTTTGCTCTCTGGACCTATCTATTAATAAACCTGAGTGGTTCAGAAGCAGCACTGTTAGCATGGCAATGTTGCCTAGTGGGTACAGCACTGGGGAGCTTCTATCCTTGGCTCTGCCACTGGCCTTTTGGGTGACTCACTAAAGTCACGTCCCCACTCTGTGCCTCAGTTTACCCACCTGTCATTTGCCTGCATAGACTGTGAGCTCTTCAGGGCAGGAACTATCATTCATGCTGTGTCTTTGCAGCACCTGGTGCTAGAGGCTCCTGATCTTATTTATTTATCTTATTATAAGAATAGCTTATTTCGAAATAAAGCTGCTGTGTAGACCCAGTATTTCAGATGGCAGCCTGGAAGCAGCACTAACAGGAGCACAAATCTGAAATAGGCTCTATTGTGAGTGGACATGCTAGTTTTGCTTTTTGGTGGGGCTTCCCTGCTAAAGCTGAGCGACCCGGCTGGCCTGGGAGAGGGCATTGGAGCCGAGCAGGCTACTGTGTCACTCTGCTTCCCCGCAGGTCCCCAGCCTTGATGAGTGGGAAGGGGCCCGATCCCTGCTGCCACCCACACCAGACCCCCTAATAAGCGCTGAGGTCATGTATCTTGGGGAAGGGGGCTTGGAGGAAGTGGTGCAATAGTGGGGAGAGGGTAGAGCAAGGGTGGGCAGAGCAGGGGCTGGACTTGGAGGGAAGGGTACGGACACCCCAGGGCCACAAGGATTCATGTACCAGCAGCTACGCCCACATCAGTTTATGGATCTGCTCAGGCCATGGCTGGCCTGTGGGTCCTGAATTTGAGACCTGTCAGCTGAGCATTTTTTGTTCATTTTAATTTAATAACTTACTTTGATCTGATTGTTTCCCCTGCAACTACGTTAATCCTGCAGTTTGTATGTAATAAAACCACATTTGGTTTATTATCACACCCAGCGTAAATAACTGTTACTGAGGGCAGGAGAGGCGGAACCACTATGCAAACCTCTCTTTCATTGATAAAGTGGGCAGACACCTTATCACCTTTCCCAGTGCCTCATTGCGGGGGGTGGGGGGGCAGGCCAGAGCTTCTGGCCCAGCAAGACGCGGGGGTGGGGAGCCCCAGAGGGCAAGAAGGTGGTTCCCAGTGGCATGATCAGGACACTGGGGAACAACCTTAAAGGGACTTCTGTGATTCACCCCAGTAGGGGGCTCAGTAGAAGGCACTCTCCCCTTGCAGCAGTGTGCTGATCTGGCACTAGGGGTGCTGTGATGCAGGGAGGAGACTGGGGTGCCCTCCCCTCTGTGCTGACCCGGTTGGGGGCCCAGCAGGGGGCGCTCTTCCATCAGCACTGACCCCAGTGTGGCACTAGGGATGTGGTGCTGCAGGGTAGGAGGCTGGAGGCTCTGCAAGGGACATCTGCCCCTTGTGTTGCTCCTGATCCTGCTGCAGGGCTGTGCTGTAAAACACACCCATGGCAGCAGGAGGATGGGTGGAGGGGGCGCTTTGCCCTGGGGCCCAGCTCATATACACAGCTGGGTCATGACATCCAGCCTCTCTCGCACTGCCCCAATGCTGGCCACGGCTGTGTGATGCACTAGGCTCCACTCCAGAGCCAGCTGCACCCCAGTGCAATGCAAGGGGAGGCTGCACCTCAAGAAGCAGGCTGAGGGGTGCTCTAACCTTCCAGTTGGTGCTGGCAGTGCCCCAGTGCAGTACCCGGGGGGCGGGTGGGTGCAGTGCTGCAGGGAGCAGGCTGGCGGGTGTTCCAGATTTGCAGTCAGTGCTGGCACTGCCCCAGTGCGGAGCTAGGGGGCGCTCTAAACCCGGTCACTGCTGGCAGTGCTCCAGGGCAGTGCTAGGAGCTGCAGTGCTGCAGGATCAGGGCAGGAGGCAGCCCTTGGCTGGGCCTGGGGCAGCCACTCCTTGCTAAAAGGTGGAAGCTGCTGGCAATGATGCAGGTGTCTCCTGCCGCCGTGACCTTGAACACCCCCCCAGACGCGGTGTAGATAGACCTGATCTCTCTGCCGCACAATCTCTGAGCCAGATCTCCCACCGCACAGCGGCTGGGGAGCAACATGAAGGGCTGCAATTATCTCTCCCTGCCAGGACTCCAGCGCTGCTGCCAGGACAAGGGGTGTCCATCTGCAGGGAGATGAGCGCTGATGCCGTCACATTGACCTTGCTCAGGGGCGACATGTGAAGCCAGCCGGTGAGGGCACCAGCGCTGGGCGTGGGGCTTCAATGAAGCGCTCTCCTCCCCACCGTCTGGTCGTGCCAAGGGCAGCGCATGGGACCCTGCCCTGCAGGTTGGAGAGGGACCCCTGGATGTTAAGGAGGAAGGAGCTCTGGGGATCTCAAAGCACTTGGATGCCATGAGCCCCATGTCACACACAGGGGGGTTGCCCCCCCTGCAGGGCCGGGCACAAGGCCTGGTCTCCTGGGGCCCCCTCCAGTGCTCTGTCCACTAGGCCGCCCTGCCTGGGGTTTGCCTCCACTAGGGGATGAGCTTTCGCTTAGCCAGGGTGATGGCTTTCCGATGCTACCATAATATCCCTACTAATCCCTCCCCACAAAATAGCTGCACACCCACGCCTACTCCAGAATGGCAGGTGGGGCTGCGCGGTTCCCATCACCAGCCATCTCCCTCCATGAGGGTCCTACTCTGGCCTCTGTCTCTGCTCGGGGCCCTGTTTGGCTGCTAAGCAGCCCCTGGCCCTCCCTCCTGCCCCAGCACAGGGACCGAACTGGGGAGGGTAGGACTGGCGCAATGGGAGCTGGAGGGCTCATCCTTGTGGGCCCCAGGGCCATAGCAGGGATTTATGTGCCGTTAGCACATGCGTGTGTGGGAGCCATCCAGCATAAACCCACATCAGCAATGGGACACAGTCACTCTCGCCCCCGGGATTTTGCGAGTCTCAGCCTAGCCGCCTCCCAGGCAGAATGAGCCCCGAGGCCTGAGCCCCTCAATTGTCCCTTGCGGGGAGCAGGCCAGGGCCAAACCCCAAGAGGAAGCTTGGGGGCTATGTAGCTGATCAGCTGATAAGCCCAAAGCCCCTTCCTCTCCCTGCAGTGAGCCAGCCTCTGCCCCCCCTTCCACTGTGGGGTGAGGGGCCCTGGCTGGGTCAGCCGTGCAGGAATCCAACCGGGTGGAGGGAGGAATCCAGACGATCCCACCCCAGAAGGAATCCCGGCCCCCGCAGGGAAGAATGGGGCCTCTGTCGTTGCAAACCCACACTGGGCTTCTGTTGGCAGAGAAACGGCCTTGGGGGCCAGCTGGAGGGGAAGGGACCCCCGCCCTGCTTGCTGGCCCTGCGGTTCCAGCACAGCAGGACTGGGACCCTGGGAAGCAGGCGTTGGGAATGAGAGCCCTTGGGGACCGACTGGGGAAGTGGGGCAGGTCTGCTAGAAACTAGGGATGCACTGGGGGCCCAGATCAGCGAGGATGGAACCTGCATCACACTTCCCAGGGTCTGGCTTATGTCAAAGGCCCCTCTGCGTGGGCAGAGGCCTGGATCGGCGGGGCTCCTCTCCTGGCACAAGATCATTCCTCTGACCAGGCCTAGGGGGGCCCCAGAGCCCTAAGGCACCCAGCAGAGAACAGCAGGCTCATGACACCAGTGATGGAGCTGCCAGGATTCAAGGATGCTTTGCCAGCGATAGAATCATGCGCTGCTGCCAGTGCCAACCTGGGCAGGCAGCTGGCCATGACAACCGATGAGTACCAGCCTGTGTGTGCCCACAGAGTCTGCAAACAGGGATGGGAAGGACAGGAATGAGGGAGTCAGGCCTCCTGGAAGGAGAGCAGGGGCTAATGGTTAGAGCAGAGGACTGGGTACCCAGATACTGGCTTCTCGTCCCAGAGTGAAGCCCTGCAAATGTAACCACCCACAGGCAGACTTGAACCTGGGACCTCTGGAATCTAGTGCAGCAGCCTCTGAGTCTCCCAGCTACATTCCTGCCTGCGTGTGAGTGGCCCTGGCCTGTGGCCGGCCTGCCTTTCATTCCACAGTGCCCCCACTGCATTCCAAGCTGGGGGGGTCGCGGCCCTCACTTGTGCGCAGGCTGTCTGCTCCGCTGCTGAGTCCCAGTGAGCTGGGCCCCCTCCCTGCCCCGTCCCTGTTTCTCCCACTTCAAGACACCCCTTGGCCCAGACATGGAGGAGCCCAGGGCTCTGGTAGCAACCTCTGTCTTCAGCCCCCTGGGACAGCCTCAGCCAACTCCCAGCCAGTGGTCCTACTGCCCCGCCTGCCCTGCAGCCCCCCTGCTGCCCCAGCTCTGGGCTCCCCCCAGCTCTGCCACTGCCCCTCAGTCCTGACCCACAGCCCCCTACTGCCCCAGCCCTGGGCTTCTCCCAGCTCTCACTGACCCCAGGCCTGACCCACAGCCCCCTGCTATTCTGACCCTGGGTGCCCCCCATTCCAGGCCCAGCGACTGTCCCTGAGCCCCGGCCTGCAGCCCAAACTGCAAAGGGTATAGGACTGTCTGGCTGGGGGTGGGTGCTGGGGGGTTCTGGGTGAACTAGAGGTACAGCAGGAGGTGTGGGGGCGGCTTCTGTGCTAGGGACTGGTCTGAGGCTCCCTAGGCCCATGAAGCCAATGGGGTGCCAGGGCCCAGCCCGCTCTGTGCCTGTGTGCTGGGTCTAGGGGCAGGCTGGTAACAGCTCAGCAAAGACTCCCTGGCCAGGGGCCAGCAAGTTTCAGGGGTGTCTCCCAGCAGGATGTGCCCCCCACCTGCGCAGGGCTCCCCGCTTCCGCCCCTCCCCTGCAACTCTGGGCTCTGGGACTCCCTGAGGTTTGGGGAAGCAGGTGGGGCCCTATCATTCTGGGGGGAAGCCTGGTCAGGAGCTCCCATGGCTTGGGGCGGTGACCCTGCCACCCATCCTGGGGAACCCCAACCCTCAGAGGGATCCCCGAGTGGCTGCTGTGTTCTCAGAGGAAGCTGGCGCTGGGGCAGCGAGGGGAGGGGTTGGGAGGAGTGGGGGGTGTATCGGGGAGCAGTATGGAGCAGATCTGAAAAAGGGGGACCCAGTGTTCCCCAGGGGTGACCTTCCTCTGACCCCAGACAATGGGGGTAGGGGCAGTTCAATAACTCCCTCACCTCCCAGCTGGGTTCCAAGGCTCTGCCGTGAGAGTCTGTTGGGGGGGGTGGGGACCCCAGTACTGCTTGTGTCAAGAAGCTGTTAATCTCTGGGAGCTGAGACCTCATGTGAGTTTGCAGCTCAGTGGCTGGTTTTAATTAAATGTATTTTAATCTGCATGGCCCAGGTGCGGGGGGAGCAGGGCCTGGCAGAGAGACAGTGAAAGGGTTGGGAGCACTGGGGGTCCCTCACTTCCTCTCTGGCCCACAGTGAGATTCCCAGTGGGACGATGCTCTCTCTGGACAATGGCTGAGTTTGCTGCTGGTCTGTGAGAGCTGGGCTTTCGGGGGGCGGTGCCAAACCCAACTGGACTGTTGGCTCCCACAGCTGGGGCCTGCGTCCTGGCCCTCTGGGCACTGGGTGCTCCTCACCTAGAGCTGGGGTAGAACCCAGGAGTTCTGTCTCCCAGCACTCCCTGCTCTAACCACTTCCAGGGCCAGGGAGGTAGAAACCCAGACCTGGCTCCCAGGGTTTGGCTGAGCCTCCTCCCAGAGGTGGGAGTTACCCACTTGACCCGCATGGATTGTTAATGTCTTAATGTTTTGCGCTCACTGCGAGCTCTCAGAGGGGTTCTGGTTAGGTAGCTGAGCTGCGGGCACGGGGTGCGGGGGACAGAAATAAGAAGCAGGAGCTTTTACCACTTGTGTCAGCCAAGCCCCACCCGAGGCTGAGAGGGACCATTTGACAACCGCCCTCAAAATCATGAATCTTGTTGGCTGAAAGATCCCGAGACAGCAATAAAACAAAAAAGCAGCGCTGGGTTGTGCAGCCGAGGCCGAGTCTTTGAGCTTTCTGGACTCAGGCTTTCCACCATTGCACAGGCAAGAAAATTCTCCCTTTGCTGGTTAGGGGAAGCTGAGATTGTCCTGGACTCCCTTGACTCCAGGTGCTGGGGTTTTGCCAGAAAAGCTGGAGACTCATCAGCACTGACTCAAGTACTTTTTGTGCCTCACACTGCTGCTTAGTTAAGCACCACTCAGTCCTTAATATATTTCAGCTTCATGGCCTGCCACAGGCACTGGGAAGGGCTGCTTTTCTGGGGCCTGATGGCTAGAGCACAGCTCTGGGTCTTTGGAGACCTGGGGTCTCTTCCCTGCTCCGCCACTCTGGTGGGTGACCTTGGGCAAATCATTTCCCCACAGCGTGCCTCAGTTTTCCCACCTGTAAAATGGGGCTAATGATACTGGCCTCTTCTGCAAAAGGTTTGGACTCATGTCTGGCCTTCTGCTGGGACTGTCAGCTCCTTGTGGCAGGGACTGGCTTGCTCCTAGATGTCTGTGCAGCACCTGGCACAGTGGGCCACTGGTCCAGGAATGGAGCATCTTGATGATTCTGTAATACACCTAATAAATAGCACAGTGTTTGGTGCAATGGGGTCTTGGTCTGTGAATGGAGCATCTAGATGATACCGTAATACAGCTAATAATAACATATGGTGTCTGGTACAATCGGGTTGTCTTTCATGAATGGAGCTTCAAGGTACTACTGTAATACACTGGCTGCCTTGAGCACAGAGAATTCAGCAGTCGATTGGCTGCGAAGACAAGGCCCCCTATGGCCAGGGCTCGCTCAGAGCGTTTGCTGTTGTAGCACCATCATTAGGTGTGTGTGTAGGGGGACTATTTACCCCATTTTCACAGTGGTAAAGGCCCCGGCCCGGGCACACCAGCAAGAAGTCCTTTTACCAGGATAATGTCTTTGGTCCCAGAACTGGTCTAAGCCCAGCTGGCTGACACACCTTGTTGCAGATGGAGTTGGGTGGTGTGGCCTAATGGTCAGAGCTAAGCAGTGCCCTTCCCCCCAACACTTTACATAGAAACTTCCTGGAATGGGCTTAGCTATGGCATATAGGCCCCGAGTCTGGGCGTGGTCTGGGAGGTGGTGCCCCCATGGAAAAAACCCACCGGTCAGAGAAGCCACACACTCACTGGGCCCCAGAGCTGGAGGTGCCAGCCAGGAGAGGAGCTGTGGGTCTCCTGCTCTGTCCACCAGCCCTGGCCTGGCTCAGAGCAGCGGTGGGGGCCAGGGGTGTTTTTGCCATGAAGAAGATTTAAGAGACAAAGGAAGTCTCTGCGGAAAGCCGAGAGCTATAATCTCTCCAGCTTAAGGCCCTGATAGATGCTGAAGCCCCCCCAGCTCTCCGAGCTCCGCAGGATTCTCTGGCAGAGCCGCTCTCAATCTAGAGCCTTGGCAGAGAAATCCTCCCAAATCCCCATCCCGGTGCTGGGGGCTGGCCTCAGTGAGGCCGTCTGGCTGAGCGGGGCGGTGCCTGTGGGAGGGGCTGGGCTCTGTCTCTGGCACATGTCCCAGGCTACGCTGGGCCTAGAGCAAATAGTCAGAGCTTGGTATGGAGGGAAAGACCTGGAGTACAACACAGGTTGGATGGGCAGTGGGGGGCAGTGGTTAGAGTTCTGGGGGTCAACACTCTGGTCTGCCCCACACTCTCTCTATCACCAGGGCAGGTCACAGCCCCTGCCTGTGCCTCAGTTTCTCCACCTGCAAAATGGGGCTGGGGACATTGTTGTCCTGGGGAACATGCTTGGAATGAGGGTGGTTCTCACATGAGGGGGACTCCCCAGCGATGCAGCTGGGCGAACAAAAGGCCCATTGGGGAGCAGGAGTGGGGGCAGGCTTTTACTCCTGTCCCCCTGCTGGCTGCTGCAGGTAGAGCCTTGACACACTTGGCTGGAGGTGGCTGTCGTTGTGTCCAAGCTCGGTCAGGGGCTCTGATGTGTACCTATCTCCCCTTCCTGCAGTGGCAGGAGCAGCATGTCCTGGGGGGCCGAGCCTGGCGCTTTCTCACACGTGCCACATCCCTCCAGCCTATCCCCCCCGGGGGTAAATCAGAGGTGGGTCTGCCAGTGCCAAGTGGGCCAGGCTGGGGCAAGCTGGGGATAGGCCCTGGCTGCCGAGATGCAGAGCCCCATGTCCAGGGGCAGAATAATTTTTTTAACGTGCACCAAGGCATAAACAGCTGTGCACCACCAACAGAAAGACACGCTGCCGTCTGGGGGTGGCTGAGGCCCCTGTGCTGGTCAGTGGACTCTCCGGGGCGGCTGCCCAAACGCGTACAAGGAACACTGCCTCTTGTGTTGGGTTGAGATCATTGGGCCATGGAGCGCAACCTGCGCTTCCCGTCCCAAATCATTCACTAGCATTGGCGTGACGGGGCGTACCAACTCCACACTCGTGGGGGGGCGGGGCCAGGATTGCTGGGTGTAAAAAGTCCCCACCCCTGCGAGTGGGCATGCTCCAACTGCAGCCCAGGTATAAAGGCCAGGCAGGGCAGTCACTGGGGACTGGCCACCAGGGCAGAAGGAGCTCCTGGCAGAGCCTGGGTGCAGCAGCTGCCTGAGCGGTGGTGGCGCCAGCGCAGTGAGGAGGAGCTGCCGGAGCTGGGACAGAGCCCCTCATCTGAGAGGGGGTAGGAAGCAGCCCGGGGCAGGGAGCTGGGAGGCGTCTTACTAGCGCTGGTGTTGGGGTGGGAATCTCCACTGAGCTGGTGGTGAGGGAGATGCACCCACCACAGACAGGGCCCTGGGCTGGAGCCTGGTGGAGGGGGAGGACCCAGGCTCCCCTCTCACTGCCTCATCCCCCCCCTCCTGGTGACCTGGAGGAAGAGGAAGCACCGGTTGCTGAGTGCTGGCATGAAAGTCCTCAAAAGAGGTTGTGGGTGGGGGGAGTGGAAGCCCTGCCCCAATTGGTCTGTGCTGTCTAACAGCTGGTCCTTCTTGCCCCAGAGGTGACTAAACTTGACTGGGGCTGTAGACAGAAGTTCTGGTTCTGGTCTGTGTGGGTTTTAAAGAGTTTTGGGAAGCTCAGAGGTAACAATGATGCAAAAATTCTAGGTAGTCTCATGCTTCCTGGTGAGACGTGACCCTTCTGAAGCGAAGCTGCATGGTCGCAGTTTGAGTACCTAAAAGAGGGTTACAAGGAGGAGGAAGAGAAATTGTTCTCCTGGGCCTCTGAGGATAGGATGAGGAGCAATGGGCTTAAACTGCAGCAAGGGAGGCTTAGGTTGGACATTAGGAAAAACTTCCGAACTGTCAGGGTGGTCAAACAGTGGAATAAATTTCCTGGGGAGACTGTGGAATCTCCATTGCTAGAGATGTCTGTCTAACCTGCTCTTAAACACCATCAGGGATGGTCTAAGTGGTGGTGCTTGGCCCTGCCGTGAGGGCAGGGACTGGACTCGATGACCTCTCAAGGTCCCTTCCAGGTCTAGCGTTGTGTGGCTCTATGCTGCAGAAAGAGCTGCAGGCCAAAGGGGAGGGAGGAGACAGCAAATGAGAAGTGACGCTCACCCATGGACACCTGCGAGCTGCCTGACTCCGGGAGAGGAAAGGCAGGTGGGGTGGGGGGTGAATACAACAGGCACTGAGCTGGGCTCTAAGGCCGGCTGCACCACAGGCTCCCTGGGGGAGTCATGCAACCACTCTGTGGCTCGGTTTCCTCAAGTGTAAAATGGGGCTAGGGAGCCTCTTCTTGCCTGGCTGGACCGTGAGCTCTGTGGGGCAGGTATTGCTTGGGCAGTGCCTGGCGCCATGGGGCCCTGCTCTGGGCTGGCATCACCTGGCGCTGTCAGAATGTAAAGAACAAAGGAAACTTGGAGCAGGACATAGGCTTCATGGGGGAGAGGGGGGAGGGGAAGTTTCTACACGAGCAATTTCCTTTCCCAGTGTGACCTGGGGGCTGGTGCCGGGGGGGGTGGGGTCCCACAGCCCTTAGAGCTGCTCTCCTGCCGTTGCAGGACATGGTGTGGTCTGGTGGCCTGGGCTGCCCCTGCACTCTCAGGGGTTAGCCAGTGTGGGTGCAAAATGAGCAGCCAGGAGCTCCTGGGTTCTCTGCTCAGCTCTATTGCACCCTTACTGTGCCTCAGTTTCCCCATATGTTTGATGTGGAGGCAGGCGATAACTACAGAGTAGGGAAAGCATGAGGGATGTGCTCAGGATCATGCCTGAACGAGGGGGTCACCAATAGGCCTGCAGGCTAATGGAGAGGGATGAACCTGTTAGAGGTCACTGGACATGCACCCCTTTGGGAACCCCCAGCCCTTGCCTGGCTGTGGGGTGGGGGGATTGGAGTGGCATAAAGCCCCAGGTGGCGCTGAGCTGCTCCCCTTTGTTCCTCTTACTGAACAAAAGTCACTTCCCCTTGGTACAGCAAGTTCCCCTCTTGGAAACTGGCTTCCTGCGGTCACAGCTGGCTTAGCAGGAGGTGGAACTGGGAACACTGACCCAGCCACCTGCGGGTGGAAGCCCAAGGGGTGCGGCCGGATTTAATGGAGAGGCAAGACTCCTGAGTTCCGCTTCTGGCTATTGCAGGCAGCATTGTCCAGTGGTTAGAGCCATGGGATAGGAGGGATGCAAGACACCTGGATTCTATTTCTGGCTACACACAGGTGGTGTCTAGTTTGGGCAGTGGGGCGCTGGCAGGGAGCCAGGACACCTGGGTTCTGGTTCTGGCTGTGGGAAGGGAAGGTGGTCTGGTGGCTACGGGGCGGGGTGCAGTTTGACAATCACTACCTGGGTTCTCTCCAGCACTCTGGGAGGAGAGTATCGTCAGAGGAAACTGGACTCCTGGGTTCTCTTGCCAGCCATGGCTTGGCTCCTAGTGGTTAGAGCAGGGGAAGTGCTTGGGTGCTGTGCCAGCTCTGCCAGTGACATACTGGCCACTCTGGGGCCCTGTTGGATAACAAGGCCAAGAGGCCCTGGAATGAATCCTGGGTGCCCTTTACGCTGCGGATGATGGGCGCCCCTGGAGCGCGGTTGATTGCTGTGACTTAGAGCCCTGCCAGCAGTAAGGTGGAAAAGTCCCCACCCCACACCTGGTCCTTGGAGCAGGGACAAGGCCTCGGGGTGGGGGGGTGGGGCCTTAGCCCCACAGCTGGGCTGGGGCCAGCTGTCGGTCTTTATACCGGGTCAGATCAGACCCCTGGCCTGCCTCCCACCCTGCCCTTGGACCTGCAGGCCCCAGCTGTGGCGCAGAGCCAGCACGAGGCCCGCACAGCAAGACGAAGCCAAACACCATCTGTGTTTTGGCTGCCGGGGCCTTTTGCTTCAGCTCCTGTTGAAATCTTGTCAGTGATTCAGCACACCGCCCCCAGCCGGGCTGGCGGGAGGCAGGTCTCTGAGCGGCGGCTGCTGCCTGCTGAAACACCGGCTCCCCTGGTCACGTCAGCCCGTGTACAGGAGCGTGGGGATCCGCCGAGCTGAGCAGAGCCAGGCTCTGACAGCACCAGATGCTTCCGAGGCAGGTGGCAGAGCCCTGCCGTCGTCTCTCTCCCCGTCCCATCCTGATCCTCTGCATCGGAGAGTGGCTCAACCCCCCCCCATAGGAAATTCTAGCTCCTCGCTGAGCTCTCGTGGTTGGCGTTAACGGTGATCTAACCACTGTTCCCTGTCAGCTGAGTGCTTGGGCGGCCAGCCAGGAGAGCCGGGTGCTGCCCAGCTGACTTGCCAAGCGCCCACAGCTGTCAGCATGTCTATTGGTGGTGCACATCCACACACACAGAGCAACGTTTATTCTGCACATGGATGGAGGGGGAAAAAAATTAGAGGGAGCCCTGATCCTAACCCCAGCTCATCTTGTCCACCATGTATACAGCCAGCCCCTCTCTGGTGCAGGCTGAGTTGTTGCCCTCAGCAGTATCCTGGAGCAGTCAGCTCTGCCGACTGATCCCCTGGGTGCGAGACTGGCTCCTCTCTGACCCGCTCAGGATTTGCCACCTTTTATCTTGAGATGGGGGGGAGAAGCCCCCACTCTGCCTCCCACATTCACTAATTCGGGTCATCGTTGGTTATCGGTAGCAGATACCGTGGAGCAGCCCCAGTCATGCGCCATGGGTCCCTGGTGCTAGGTGCTGTCCAGACCCAGGACAGAGATGTCCCCTGCCTTAGAGAGACCTGGCCAGGTTGACAAAGTATTAAGGCGCTTGAAGCTCCAGAGAGGCACCTAGGCTCAAATCAGGGTTCCCTGTAAGCTGAGCGCTTGGGCAGCATCACCAGAGATTCAGGTGCCACCTGGCTGATTAGCCAAGCACCTGGAGCTGGCAGCACACATTTCTGAGTGGTGCACATCTGCATGTACCTTGATGCATAAAATAAAACTTATTCTGTGTAGGAGGGACAGAATCAGAAGGAAGGCCAGCCCAGGTCCTCAAAGGCCAATGGGAGTTGAGTCAGCTGCCTAAATACCTTTGTCCGCCTGGCCTTTACATGCTTCTCTCATGCAAATAATAGGTCGGGAAAAGGCCACCTCAAATGTCCAGGGGGAGAAGCCAGGGGCAGGCCAGTGTGTTGGGCTCAGGGCTGTGGGCTGCTCGCCAGCAGGTCTGAGCTGTGTGCATGGCCCTGAATTCATTAGCAGCCCTAATGCCCCAGGAGATGGATGCCTTGGCGAAGCCGAGCAGAGGCAAGGAATCAATGCAGTGGAAGCAATGGCCGTAAGGAAGAATGATTCCCCGGCCGTGGGATCTGTATAAATCTCTCCTCCCCGGCGCCCATCCAGCCGTCTGTCATTGCTGCTGCTCTGGCAGGCTGGGCGGGAGGGGATGGTCTCTGCCTTCAGCCACAGCTCTGGGAGGAGGGAAGATGCCCAAAAGAAATCTAATTAATAATAAAAACAAACGATTCTGCTGTGCATGTCATGGGGGAGCCGAGGCTCGGCTGGGAGGAGACCACGTTTAGGTGAAGCAGCTGCAGGAGGGAAGTCCAACTGGCAAGGAGGTGCAGTGGTTATAGCCAGGCCTGCCAATGAGGTGGCTGGGACAAACGAGGGAGTTGTCTTAGGGCCTGACCTTCCACGGGGGATCGCAGCTCTGGCCACTGCCGCTACTTCCGTGGTGGTGGCTGGAGTTCCAGGCCCCTTTGAAGAGCATGCAGCGCTATTCCGCCATCCTATGTAGCTCTGGGGACCCAGCACCGCAGTCCCAGCGGTAGTAAGGATGAGTGCCCCGGTCTCACCCCTTCCAGAGCTCCCTCTCTCATCGCCCTTGGGCCCACGGTGGCTGTCGGCCTCACTGGCTACAGCAGTGGGGGCTGGAAGTCGGGACTCCCCAGTGCTGTTTGTGGTGTTGAGGGGAGTGGTTAGAGCAGAAGAGAGTGGGAGTCAGACCATCTGGGAAGAGCAGGGGAATGGAGCCTAGGGGCTAGAGCTGGGGGTAGGAAGGGCTGTATCTCCTGCCTCAATTTGGCATGTAACACAATGCTGAACCTCTTTAATCCAGGCTGTAAAATGGACTTAATGGCACCTCTCTCCCAGGAGCACTGTGATCTTTAAGTGCTTGTAAAGTGCTTTGAAATCCTCCGCTGAGAAGCACTGCCTGCGAGCTAACTTTTGTTATTACCCCTTCCAAATAGCCTGTTTGGAACATTCATTTTCATAATGCTCTTTCTTTTCTTTCCCGGGAGGCTCATGGAATGTCAGCAGCTAACGTTGCAGCACTTCAAAGTACGACAGAGATGAAACATCCCACCAAGGTATGTTTTGCAAACAATTTTCTTGGTCCAATTAAACCATAACACTGAACTGGTTGCAATAACAATCCAATTACCCTTGAACGTTGGTTAGTACAGGGGAGAGCAAGGGGCCATGGCTGCTCCTTTCGGTCGTCTTCTGTGGAGCCCATAAAAGGTTTCCCAGACTTCTGTTCCTATTTCACAGGGCGGCGTCTTTGTCTCTCATCTCAGGAATTCTCTGGGAAAAGAGCAAAGAGCAACACCAGGAAAACCACTAGAACAGGAGGAATAGCTGGCAAGGGGATCACAGCTGCAGAGGATCTGGGTGGTAGTGGTGGGACACAACTTGAGTGTGAGCCAATGATGTGATGCAGTCGGGGTGTGCATGGGGTGGGAGGCAAGGGCATGTGTACCCCCATAATTGTGGGTGGCACAGAACTTCTGTGGCCCCGGAGAGACAGAGGTGGGGAATATTGAGCAGGGTCTGGGTGGGAAGTCAGGCCAGAGCGTCTGGACTTGCAGCTACAAGCAAACACTGCAGTAATGTCACTGGGGGGGTGGGGGAGGCAAGACCCAGGAGGAAATGCCCAGTTCTGCTCAGCCCAGGCAAAGCAGGTGCCCGGTTCTGGGAGCCAGGAAAGAGCTGGACACACCAGGGAGAGGAGCAAAAAAGACTCCTCTGTTTAGCCAACCTGGGCTCTGCAGAAAGGTTCCAGCCAGCCCATTTAGTCTGGAAGTGTAGCTGCCCACAGGGGGACTCAAACCTGGGACCGTGGGAGGCTAGTACAGGAACTGCTACAATTTGAGCTAAGAGCTGTAGTGGGGACTTGTTCATTTGCTGTGTAAGTGGACTAAGTGTCTCTACGTGGGGCCTTGAGCCACACCCAGAGGTGAGAAAAACACTCGAAAGTTATGTGAGTGAAAGTGCTGCTTTCGTTTCTGGATACTTGAGTACGGTGTGTGTGTGTGTGTGTGTGTGTGTGTGTGCACGCGCACGTGCATGTGCACACATGCACATTTTGGTAGTTTTCCAGAAGGACACTGATGACTTCTACTTAAGTACATTCAGCCCATGTAGCTGCACTTTGACTCAAGTAACTCTTGGGGCACTTTCCCACCTCTGCCTGCCCCTAGGTGCGTGGGTTGCCAAAGGAAGCCAGCAGAGGGCCCTTCAGGGGGCTGTTCCAGACAGAGCCAGGGCAGTTGTTCCCTGGGATCATGGAAGCCAGGCTGGGAAGGAATAGGCTGGGGGGAACCATGGACTTGCTGAGCCCCTGAAAGAGATGGTTGTGGCACCAGACTCCTGGAAGAGGCAAAGCTTGGGGCAGAGCTGGGGGCTCCCAGCCCTCTGCCCTGCCCAGAACGCTGCACTACAGCCCCTGGGCTCTGGCCGCTGCTGAGCCGGTATTGGTGGCAGCAGCTGAGTCCTCTTGAATTGCCAGGCCCTGGGACAACCACCCCTTCCCCTCCCCACCGAATGGGCTTCATCTGCAGCAAGGGTTGGAAGTTAGGGGAAACTTTTGAATGCAGGGGAGGTTTGTAAGCTCAGGTTGGACACACCCATCTGGGAGGGGAAAGGTTCCCCCGTCATGTTCCTTTCAGCCCCTGGCTCTGACTGTCCTGCACCTGCCTGGCCAGCTACACCCAGTTTAAAGTGAGTCGGCTCAACATTTGCTTTAGGCTCCAAATCCCTTGGACGGGCAGGGTTAAGCTGCAAAGCTCTGGTTGGTTCATAGGTCTTCTGTGCGGGGGCAGCACCAGGAATCCAGTGTTAGGCACTGTACAAATGCGGCGTGCAGACAGTCCTGCCCCTGCCAGGGGCTGGCCTGGGCAAAGGACAGGAGCTGAGAGGCAGTGATGGGCAGAGCAGTGGAAGTGGGGCAAGGAACAGGAGCTGTTCCGGTGGGGTCAAAGGAACAGCCGTGTGCCCAGCTGGCTGCAGGGTGCAATGCAGAAAGCCCCAGGACCCGCTTTTGGAGCAGGGGGAATTGGTTGCCAGCAGATCCGGGGAAGCGATTGTTCCCCTCTGTCGGGCCCTGGCAAGGCCACATCAGGAGTATTGTGTCCAGTTCTGGGCCCCCATACCCAAAGGCTGTGGGTGCATTGGAGAGAGTCCCGCGGAGGACAACAAACACGACTGGGGGCTGGAGCATGTGAGTTACAAGGAGAGGCTGAGGGACTGGGGCTCATTTAGTCTATAGAAGATAAAAGCGAGGGGCGATTTAGCAGCAGCTTTCAGCTACATGCATCATCATCAGTCCCTTGACCGAGCTCGTTGGGGCGCCTAGAGGCATATCTGGGGCAGATTTCAAACCTGGCGCAGCCCATCCCTCTCCAGGCGGCCAGAGCCCCCTTAGCCTGCCTCCGTACGGAGGCACTTGCCAGCCTGCACCACGAAGAGGTGGGGTTGACTTGTGGGGACACGGGTCATCAGCAGGCTACAGCTACGCTTTTCACGCTCCCACGGTGGGAAGAGCTCACTGATCCTGACACTGCTGGCTGCAGTGCCAAGCTACACGCAGGGGGGCTCTAGAGAGGATGGAGAGTGGCTGTTCTCAGTGGTGACGGATGGCAGAACAAGGAGCAATGGTCTCAAGCTGCAGTGGCGGAGGTCCGGGTGGGATATTAGGAAAAACCCTCACCAGGAGGGAGGTGCAGCACTGCGATGTGTTACCGAGAGAGGTGGTGGAATCTCCATCTCTAGAGGTGTTTAAGTCCTGGCTTGACAAAGCCCTGGCTGGGATGATTCAGTTGGGGTTGATCCTGTGTTGGGCAGGGGGCTGAACCTGATGACTTCCTGGGGTCCCCTCCAGCCCTAGGAGTCTACAAATAGTCCTGGCTCCTGTTCTGCAAAGCCCATGCCCTAAAGTGCCTCCAGGCCCAGCTCAGCGGGAGCAGAAATGAGCCTCTGCCCTTGAGGCCTCACTCCTCTCCTGCCAGTGGGGGGCATGTCCCTTTCCCACCCAGCGGGGCGCTCTGGGAACCCAAGGGCAGCGGACACGGGTGCAGGCGAGAGATGTGGAGTGGCTGATTGGTTTCCCTCAGGAGGCAGGTGTCATCCACAGCTCCAGACAGGCCTTCTCCAGCCCCTTCCATGCCAGGGGCTCTACCCCACCCCAGAGCCGCATCACTGCACTGAGCCCTGCTCCTCAGCTGGGGAAACTGAGGCACAGGGAAGCCATGCAGCAACTGAGTGGCAGACCTGGGAATGGAAGCCAGAAGTCCCAATTCCAAACCCCCTCCCTGCTGTAACCACTAGACCCCATTCCCCTCCCTAATTGGCCAACAGAATCCGGGAGCGCTGGCTCCCAGCCCCACCCTTGACCTCATCCTCCTCCAGGAGTCCTGGGCCCAGGCTGAGGCAGCAGCTAGCTGACTGGTGGAGCGTGTGTCTGAGCTCCGGGGCTGCTTGTGACAGGGAGATTGAAGGATTTGGGGGTTTAAAGTCTTAAGAGCAGAGCTGTGAGCAGCCCCAGCGGCTGATGTGAGCCGCCCATATGGTCCCTTGCTAACACAGGCAGCACGCAGGGAGTGGGGCCTGCACACCAATGGCTGCAGGGGCCAGGAGCGGGAGAGGAAGCTGGAGAATCCTGGATGCCCCCTGCCCCAGTGCCCTCCACTTGCAGCTCAGACCCCAGGCTGCAGCTCAGGAGCGGCAGCTGCAGAGCTGAAGGAAGGAGCTGGGGTGGGGGCTCCCTGTATTACCGCAAGCCCCCTCCCACCATCCCTCCATGCCTGTGCAGCATTGGAGGGTCGGGGAGCCAAGGGAAGGGGCTGGGGGCTGCACAGCCTTGGCAGAGACTTCACCTCTCTTCTGGGAGTTCTGCCCTCCCCAGCCATGGAGCCGGGGGAGGCGGATTCCCAGGACAGGGGCAGTGGGGTCTCCTGGGGCAGAAGGGATGGGGGTCCCCTGGGGAGGGGCAGGGAGAGTAGTGGGTTCCCCTGGGGACAGGGCAGCGCCTTGTGCTGGCTGGGCCATTTTCCCCCTATAGATAGAACTTAAGCCCCATTAAAGAGATGATCCCCTTAGCAGAGACGGGCTGCTGCCCAGGGACACGCCTGCTCACCAGTGCCCCCCCCCCGTGTGCACAGTCGCACGCCTGCTCACCAGTATCCCAGTGCACACTCACATCCACTCACCAGTGCTCCCCATGTGCACACCCACTCACCAGTGGAGGCTCCCTGTGTGAACACACACAGAGCACTGCACAGGTGCAAGCACACTGCCACCAGTGCCCCAGCAACACGGGGAGGTGCACACACAGAGCCCCCGGCACTGCAAACGCAAACTGCAGCCAGCTCCTCCCCCCCCAGTGCAGACCAGCACCATACGCCCCCAGTGCACTGCACCGGTGCGGCCGGCTGCAGGCTGGGTCCTGCTACCCCCTTCCACTGTGCAATACCCCAGGCGGAGCACCCAGCGGCCGTGCTCCACCCTTTGCTGCCCCCTCCACTCGCCTGAGCTGAGATAATGCAGGGCCTGTGGGTTGGGGGGCGGGCACTGCAGAGAGGAGGAGCCCAGGGCTGGTCTGGGAGGGGGCTGTGGGTCGGTGGGGGGCACTGCAGAAAGGAGGAGCCCAGGGCTGGGCTGGCAGGGGGCTGTGGCCATGGGGTGAGTTATTAGGGCCGCTGGTGTCTCTGCTCCACCGATCTTTGGGAACGTGGGCCTGGCTTCACCAGTGCTTGGGTGGATATTCTCCCGGCTTCGGGGCAGGGGCAGGGGCAGAAGCTGGAGGGAGTCAGGGAGAGGCTGGGAGAAGGGGAAGAGTGGGGGGAGGGGCTGGGGCTGGGTTGCTCACAGCTGCCAGGCCCCATTGGATCCTGTGCCCTCCTAAAGCCAGGGGCAGTTGCCCTGGTTCAGCCTCCAGATGGGCCGGCTCTGCTTGGCCCCGTGCTGAGCAGCAGCAGCAGTGGGACAAGCTGGGGGCTGCAGTCGGCCCTCCCCGGATGCCGGCAGCTGCTGCCCTGCACTGCTGGTTTGCTCCCAGCGCTTGGCGTGGGGCCATGCCGCTCCCTGGCTCCCCCACAGGGGACATGAGCCTCCTAGGAGCCCCGCAGGTGGGGGTGGGGCATGATGGTGCGACCTCTGGGCTACGGGGGCTTAGTGCAAGGGGGAATGGGGGGTGAAGCCATGGGGTCTGGCCCCTCCCCCAATACAGAGCCCCGCCTCCTCCCCACATAAATAGCTGGGCCTGGGGCAGGGTCCTGGATGTAGGATGCGGCTGGTGATCGAGCAGCTCCCAGGCTGGGCAGTGCAAAGCCGGAGAGGGCTGGGCTGAGGATGCACCTGGGTGATGGGCAAGGCCTGGACTATGCCCCCCTGGCCAGCTGCTGACCACGGGGAGGGGCGGAGGGTGTGGGCGGACCTTGACCGATCCTGATGCCCCACCATAGATCAGCTGCCCTGGCATGCCCCACCTCTCCTCTCCCTGCAGGCCTGTCCATACCCCCGCCCCCCCCACAAGTACACGCACCTCAGCACACCCCCGTGCCAGCGCTACACGCACGAGGACACCCCCACTTACATGTGCTTGCACACACCAAACACGCATGCGCACACACAAGCACACCTCCCAAACGCACCCCCACGTGTGCCCATACACACGAGCTCACACCACACACCCACCCGGTACACCTCCGCACGTCCGCACCCACGCCTACACCCCTCACGCACGAACACCCACCTCCGTGCCAGCAGGTGACTTTCAGCTGTTTGTCTCCTGAAGCAGGTTTAATGCATCAAGATGTTTTTCCCCACCCGCCTCTCTGAAGGGCCCGGCACAGCCTGTTTTGCTCTGGTTACTGTACGCGTCTCGGCGGCATAATGTTAACAGATGAGTGCAATACAGCCCAGCCGTCCCTAGCGCTGCAGCTGTTTGTAGCTGGAGTGCTAATTGCCTCTGTGTTTAATTGAGGATGATGGATGGGGAGAAAAACCCTGGAGTGGAGGGGCCCGGTGCGGTTTTGTTCGGCGGGCTCCGCCGAAGGGAAGCGGCTCGCCCTGTTTGGATCGTGGGGTGTAAATAGCTGGGTCTGTTCCCAGCTGCAGGGCCTGCTGTGCCCTAGCCTAGCCCCCTTTGGCATGGGTTGGCCCCCCACCCTTGTTGGAATCCCTCCTTCCCCTGTACTGGATCGCAGTTGACCCCGAAGACAGGCTGCAGGAGCTGGGGATGGGGGTGGGACCCGGTACCCCGCTTGGTACCAGCCGGACTGCTTCTTTGCTCATCCTGGCATGAGCTGAGTTTGGAATGGCTCTGCTGGTGGCATTTGCCTTGCACAACTGGCACCACTGGTGTCTCAAACAGGGACCTCGCAGGCCGGGTGGGGCCAGAGAAGCTGAGATCTTTGTGCCAGCAGGGAGGCAGGGTGTACGTACGTGCCGAGTGATGCATGGCTGTGCGTGAGTGAATGTGCAGGGGGGTGCCACAGGGCACACATACTAGGGGTGTGCCGGTGTGTAAGCACCAGTGGTGTTCACAAGCATCTGTGGTGCATGAGCATGTGCATGTGTTCATGAGTGCAGGGACCTATGGCGAATGTGTGTAGTTGCACAGGGTGGCGCACAGATGTGTGGAGTGTTGAAGCCACTGTGTAAGTGCACGGGGTAATGCCTGGGTGTGTGTGTGTGTGTTCATGGGAGTATGGACATGTGGGGCCAGGTAGGTTTTGGTGCACAGGGGCGGCACGGCTGTGTGGGCACGGGGGGGCATGTGTGTTAACAGGTGTATGTTCACGGGGCCCTGTGCACATGAGCGAGTGTGTGTGTGTGTGTGTGTGTAGTGTGCAGCGTGCATGTTCACGGGGCCGTGTGCACGGGGGGATGGGTGTGCGTGTGCAGCGTGCATGTTCACGGGGCCGTGTGCACGGGGGGGATGGGTGTGCGTGTGTAGCGTGCATGTTCACGGGGCCGTGTGCACGGGGGGATGGGTGTGCGTGTGTAGCGTGCATGTTCATGGGGCCGTGTGCATGGGGGGATGGGTGTGCGTGTGTAGCATGCATGTTCACGGGGCCGTGTGCACGGGGGGATGGGTGTGCGTGTGTAGCGTGCATGTTCATGGGGCCGTGTGCATGGGGGGATGGGTGTGCGTGTGTAGCATGCATGTTCACAGGGGCCTGTAGATGGGGGGACGTGTGTGAGGTTGTAGCATGGAGTGCTGAGGGCACAGGAACCAAACAGCTGTTCCCAGCAGAGCCCAGGGCTCAGGCCAGGCTCCATCACCTGTGAGACTAGGTGAACTCAAGGCTCAGGGTGCAGCAATCCTGCCCAGCCTATGGGCAGGGGCTCCCCAGCCATACCTGGGCTCAGCGGCAGAGGGAGATCCCCAGGACAGCGGTCACCAGAAAAGCTCTGTGAGCCCATGAGCGAAGCCCAACGCCCTGAGAGAGCTGGATAGGTTGATGATGCAGCTGCTCTCCCTACAATGCTGCCCTCTCCTGGAATCAGAGCTGCTCCAGCCTGTGTCATAAGCCCTATACTGCAAATGGAACCAGGGCGACTCACCCCTCCTTAAGTGAAATGGCTCAGCCCCTAGAGCCCTGCCCTAAAGCAGTCCTGTCATCCAGGCGGCAAAGCTGGGGCGTCCACTTAGCTCGGAGATTAATACGTCTGGTCTTTTGTTCGCTCCCGCGGAGAGTTTAAAGAATCTAATTAGGTTCCTGGAAACAGGATTAGCTGGAGCTGGTAATTCAATTCCACCCCAAGCCCATTTCACTGTAATCTCATTGCCGTGCCCTCTGCTCCATGGCTGACTGCTAGTTTCCTCTGTGTCCTCCTGGAGCTGTACTGTGGGTGTGTTCTAGGCACGGCTCAGGGCATGGTCCTGGGTTCCTGCTAACGTTTTCCATCCCTGCCCCGAATAAATTTTGTCACATGCACCTGGGCACGTGCTGATGTGCACCACCAATAGAACCACAGGCTGCTCCCTGTGGGCAGCTGTGGGTGCCCTGCTAATCAGCTGGGCGGCACCTGAATCCCTCCGGGGGGCCGCCCAAGTGCTCAGCTTCCAGGGAACACCAGTGTGGTTTCTAGTTCAGGGTGCCCAACATGTCCCACTATAAGACCCTGTTTTCACAGTTGCTTGTAACTCTGCCAGATGTCAACTGTCTCCCCTAGGGTTTCCCATGCCGGGTGTCTGCTTCAGGTGAATTGTTGGGGAACATTTCAGCTCAAATAGCTCATCTGTTTCCCCAGACAAGGTTAGCAAAAAGAATACGTTGTTTTGGCCCATCTCATGTCTGTGCAGAAGCTTCAGTGCCCCAGGCCTTCTCCGAGCCGGGGTCTCCCTGGGGCCGGTCATGTCCCTGGCCTTTTGCACTCGCACTGAAAATGTACTCCCCAGGAAACCTCACTTTGCCCATGGTCAGAGTAGCCGTGTGAAGAGTTTGGCAGCTAAATTCAGCCTAGACTCCGTCTCTGCCCCTGCTCCTCCCCCTGACGCTACAGGCAACCTTAGCTCTGCTCTCGCTGAATCTTCGGGGGCTTGATTTGCCATGGCAACGCTCCACACTTGTGGCTTTTGTGTGCAAGGTGCACCCGTGGGTGGATGTTTTATTTACATGTATATTTCTCCCCTTTAAAATCGTTCCCCATTTAGGTCAGTCACAGTGTCATGGCAGAGACGGTGGAATTAACGCCGCAGCGGGGGAAGCTCATAAATCACTTGGGGCCAGGCTGTTCAGGGTCCATTTATCTTCCCAAGATGCTAATGAACTCCTGTAATGCGCACTCTGTCTTCAGGTCCCCCCTCTGGTTCAGTCCTCCCGCTGGCTGCTGGGGCTGTATCCCTCTAAGGGTGGGCTGGGGACTGGCAGACAGGAGGTGGCCCTTGGCCACCCAGCCCCTGGAGAGGACAGCAGGTCAGCCCGGCTCCGACCAGGGGCAAAGCAGTTTTTTCATTCATCTGCAGACGTGGGCTAAATGTTTCACTGGCTGGGGGGGGCCAAGGGCCTCATCTGCCCCCAGCTTCTTTAACCCCCTGAGCACACCGGCCAAGGACAGAACCAGCCCCCCCAAGAAAGCAGCATCCGTACCATTGCCTGAGCAGCCCAGGGTGTGTGCCTGGCCCTGGTGTCACCCCCACATCCAGAGGAAGGCTCCAGCCACAGAAATTGACCCCAGTCCCTCAGGGTGTGACAGGAGCATACAGGGCTAGGAGGGGACCTCCAGACCCAGGATTCAGGAGCGTTTGGGCTGCTAGCTCCAGTCCGGCTCTAAGGGACAAAACGCCATCGGTGCTTTGTGTCTGTGTGTTTTTTCCCCCCAAGTGCGTTATGGAGAAGGGGGTGTGCTCTGATCTTTTTAGCACAGGGGGAAAGTGAGGCACGGGGCAACATGAAGGAAATGCCCAAGGCCACAGCTTGAGTCGGTGGCAGAGACAGGCAGGGAGCCCAGGAGTCCTGACTGCCAGTCCGTATGGCACTAGCGCACCATGGCTTGTTCCTTGGGCCTTTGCCAGGAGGACTTGGTTGCAAACGGCACTGGGCAAGCTGGGGCGAGGCTGTTTGCTGGAGGGACTCCCCAGAGTTGGGAGGGTGGGAACTGCAGCCTGAAGGGGGTCACAGTCCCTGCAGGGCACCTCCAGCCTAGCCCCACTCCCCAGGAACAGCCCCCTCTTGAGGAGCCATTTCCCACCACACCTGCTTGGGCTCCGTGTTTCTCATCTGTGCCAGGGAACACGGGCACTGGCCAGAGGCAAGATGAGAGGGAAGCCGAATTCAAGGGCCACCTTATTAGCTGAAGAGGCTGCGCTGCCCCAGGTGCTCACAGCTACAGAGAATTCCCCACCTCAGAGAGCTCCCTGTCAAAATGGGCAGGAGAAGGCTCCTTATCCCCTCTCTGCAGGCGGGGGATACTGAGGCCTAGAGAGATGAAGTAGCACAGCCCAGGTCTGGAGATTCAGGGACTTACACCCCACCCCAGCCCTGGGCAGTGTTCCCTGACAGCTGAGTGGTCGCGGAGCTTCAGGGGCTGAGCGGCAGAGCGCCGGCAGCCAGTGTTTCTCCTGGTGGTGCACATTGGCACAGGCCTCAGTGCACACAACAAAATGTATCCTATACATAGATGGGGGAAAAAAATAAAGGGGACATTGGCCCAGGGCCTTTACCTTGCCCCATCTTCACTAACCTCGCCCAGATCCCCAGGCGGGGATAGTTTTATGGTGTGCCCAAGAGGAGAATCAGGACACAGCCAGGGTTGCTGCTGATTTTTTTTCCCGTATGGGGTGTGCTGATGTGCACCACCACAGAGACACAGGCTGCTGGCTGTGGACTCCCTACTAATCAGCTGGGGCATTTGAACCTCTCCCCGGCAGCTGCCGAAGCACTCAGCCTAGGGGGAATCCTGGAGGCAGCCTCCATGCAAGAGTCGCACCCTCCCAGCTCCACCTCCCAGCTCGCCCCAGCTGGGAGCCAGGATAGTGACCGGGCTGCCCTGGTTGGCTTTATTCTCCCCTCCCCCGCCAAGCTGCCCCTACAGCCACGATGCCGCCGTCGGGGGAGGGTTTTCACTGCGCCAAACGATTGACGGCAGCGGCTCGTCAGTGCGGAACGGGGGCTTGACAGGTGGACAAATGGAGGCAATCGAGGCGCCTGTACAGGGCTGCTGCCGATCTCGTTGTTTGCTGAGCGATGGCTCCCCCGGCCTTGGGCTGCGGAGCTGTTTAAAGGGACCTGGGCTGTCCTGAGTGGAGGGGTTCCCTTCCTCCCCTGCTCACCCAACCCTGTCAGCTAACACCCAGAGTTGGTGAGATTTCAGTGTCTCACGCCAGGTTGACAGTTGTTCTCCCGGGCCGCAGGCGTGCAAGGCACTGCTCTCACAGACTCCCTGCGTGGCCTGGGGGAGTCACTTCAGGCCAGACTCCCATGAGTTGGGCCCTAAGGTACCTTTGAGGGCCTGAGGCAGAGTCCGTGTGGTCCTTACCTGGCCTCCACCACTTCCCAGCCCTTACAGCCCTTTACTATCCTCACAGCACCCCTGTGAGGTTGGGCAGGGCGTTGTCCCCATTGCTCAACGACACAAACTGAGGCAGAGGGCAACCCAGGGCCAGACTGGTACAGCTGTTTGGCCCTCTTGTTCCTCTGGATGTCAAACTCTGGCCCTCAGTGATGGCTGAATCCATGCTTAAGTGCCTAGATATCGGCCACTGGCCTACAACCCTCCTGCAGGGCTCTGGGCTCTTCTCTCTGCTATATTTCATTTTAAAGGGGCAGAGTTGGGTTTTCACATTTTCTTTCCCTTCCTCATCCGCTGTGCAGCTGCAGGCCAAAGCCGCCCTTAAGCCCTGACTATGCTGGCAATTAATCCCCTCCCTGATGCCTGCTGGGTTTCATCCAGTCTGAGAAGGAAGATGGAGAGGGTTTTTCCCATCCCCCAGCTCAGCTTGCATTTCTGCCCAGGGCCATCACCCAATTCGGAGCATGTTGCGCCCACATGGGTACCGGAGTTAAACCACTGCAAGATGGGGACACAGACGCGGGTGATCCTGGTGGTGGATGCCTAACACCCTGCACAATGCTGGCAGTAGATGGTAGAGTGCTAGGCCTGGTCTACACTAGGAGATAAAATTGAATTTAAGGGTCTTAGATCGACTTTATAAACCAAAAGTCTTCACCACCAGGCTCAATAAGTCGACTTTAAGGGGCTCTTCAGGTCGAGTTTTGTACTCCTGATTTCGTTGGGACTAATGCCAAAAATTGGTTTTTCAATGTCGACTTACGCAAGTGAAGACAGCCGCGTTATTAAAATCGATTTTATTAGCCTCCGAAACGATCCCACAATGTCCCTTGAGGTTTCCTTTCTGGTCATCGCTCCACCTCTGCTGCTCTCCTGGGGAGCAGGAAGTAGGTGACAGGAAGCAGAGGTCATCAGCGCAGGAATTTTGAATCCTTTCCTCTCCAGCCAGCGTGGAGCACACCTATTAGCCATGAGTTTACAGGGTTGCGGAAGAGCCTGAGCATGGAGCCTTCAGGAGATTGAAGCCCTCATTGCTGCGCGGGGTAAGAAGCTGTCTTCCTGCAGCTCGAAACCAGCGAAAGAAATGCTGATATTTATGCAAAGATATCGCAAGGCATGATTCGGAGAGGGCGCTTAAGAGACCTGGCGCTGCAGCTGGCAGACTGGGGCCTTCTCTTTCAGGGCTCCGATTTCTTGAAGGCCTTTGCAACAACACAGGGATTTACAGCTGAAAAGATGCAGCTAAGAGCCACTCCATGCTGTAGGACAGGCGAAATAGATAGAATTATGGAGTTGTGCCAGTCCCAGACAGTATCTTAGAGATTTGCTGGGGTGTTGCTAATTTCACAAGGCAAAATGCTCCATAATCCCCAATATTTGACTGATTTGCGCAGAACCACTGGCCCGGAGTTTCATTGACAAAAATTTGAGGGAATATATTTCATTCAAACCCCCTGTGGTTGCTTCCATTTCCTCCACCTTCGTTGGGGACAATTAATTCCTATGGGAAAGGGGCCAACATTTAATTATCTTCATCAAAGAGATCCGCGTGTAAACAAACAGCCCGTTATTTACTAGCCAGCTGGGCTCATTTGCCTTCAGCTGGGAGCAGTGTTTGCATGTTTGCCATGAAAAGTCTGAGTCAAAAAATAACAGGGGAGGAGGGAAATCTGCTCATCGGCTTCTTCAGGAGAGAGTATCCCACCGGGTCTTAAAGGGATCCTGGGTGATTTGCATCATATGCTGTAGTGTCTGTAGCTGATGTTGCCCCCGATTGTGTGTCCTTCTTTATGCGGCTTGAGCAGCTCTGGAAGGTGTCTGCTTAACAAGCGCTGGTGTTGGTGTGGAAGTAACGGACTGGGAGCCAGGACTCCTGGGTTCTCAGATTCAGCTCCATGTGGGATCATGGACTGGGAGCCAGGACTCCTGGGTTCTGAGCCTCAGCTCCAGATGAAGCGTGGAAGGGGAGCCAGGACCCCTACGGTCTGAGTATGAGTTAGGTTATATGTGGGAGTGTGGATTGGAAGCCAGGACTCCTGGGTTCCTAGTCTCAAGTCTGGGTGGAGAACCAGCTGGGAGCCAGGACTTCTGGGCTCCCAGTTCCAACTCTGTGGGATCTAGTGGTTAGAGCTGGCAACAATTTATGGGTTCTGTACTCAGCTCCGCCATTCGTTCACTGTGTGGCCTGGAGCAAGTCACCTCCTTCACCCACTGCCTCAGTGTCCCCCCCTGAACTAATGGAATGATAAGTCCCTCCTGCCAAGAGCTTTGGGATCGCAGGATGAAGGGAACTATCCAGCGGCAGCTTGTGACATGCCAGTTCCCAGAGGGAAGGTCCTGGACACCAGGCTGTAGGCGCCCTCAGGCCAGCTGGGCAGCTCTGAGCTCTGAGTGGAAGGGGAATCACTGAAAGCAGTATTGGGGTCTATGACACACAGAGGGGAAATTATGGTCCCATCCAGCAGAGGGCAGCAATAACGCACTTGGCTCAGCCAGGAGGAAGTGCTGGCTTCCATTCAGAGCCCTGCAGCTGCTGGCATAGGTCCCTCTCCTCTGCTGCTCACAGCCCCGCTCATGGGCACTCCCGTCCCCAGGCCGCGCCTGCCTGCAGCCACGTATATTGGGCTGGGAAAGCTGGAGCAGCGGCCCGCAGATCTCTGCAGAGGAGGATGTGGAATGCTCATCGCTGATTCATGCTCCAGCAGGTGCGCCCAGCCCAGATCCAGCGTCACTGGGCCGGGCCGGAGAGCAGCTCACTGTGCGTGGCTGCGTCGCTGCCAGCTCAGCCGTGGGGAACCACAAAGCCCCAACCAGGAGGTTGCTGCTGCAGTCACAAGCAAGTGCCCTGTGTTTGCTCCAGGCTGGGCCGGAATCTCCTCTGACGCCACTGGGCCAAGTCCCTCCAGTATGTCTGGGGAGCAGCAGCTGACTTCCTCCCCCTCACGTTTCATGTTCAGTCATGATCCAGGCAGGCTGGAAAAACCCACGGGGCTGGAGTCTGTCACCAACGCTCAGCTGACACTGCTGGCCCTGAACTGGTTTACAGCAGCCAAGCAGAATCTGGCCCTGTATACCACAGTATACACCGTTGTAGACAGCCAGGACAGAAACTTCTTGAAAATCTGCTCAGTGCAACGCTGGGGATGTATAGTAAATAAGTAACCAGTGAAAATAGGCTCCCCACTCCGCTAGCCTGTTGGATCCAGGACACAGCATTTAAACCATGTCCAAAAGGCTTCCGCCGCCTTGTCCCAGCAAGTAGAAGGGGCGGGCTCCCTGCCAGCTCATTCAGGCTGGGAAGCAGCATTTCTGCTAGGTCCTGGTATGGACAGGGTCCTGCAGAGCTGGCATTTCCCCTCACGGTGGACAGTGAGGGGAAACTGACAAAATTTCACGGCACACTTGGAGAGTTCTCATGGCACACCAGTGTGCTGTGGCACACTGGTTGAAAACGGCTGCGTTAGGTTATTTAGGTGGCAATAGTAGGAAAAGTCAGAGCCAGTTTTGTCTGGGCACTGCTTTGGTCCCCTTGTGGGTCCAGCCCATGCTTCGAAGGAGAAGGGGGCCCAGCACCAAAATCCCAGCCTGGATGCAGCAGTGAAAAACTGCCTGATAACGCAGAGGGGCCAGAGGTGCTTCTGCAAGTGTAAATCGGGCGTCCCCGGGTCTGCCAGCGCTTGGCTTTGTCCATAAATAAAGGAGCTTTTCTAGACAGGCTTTTTTACGAAGGAAAAAGCCAAACTTCATCATGTGCGAGAGCAAGCGCCCCTCCCCCACGCCGGGCCGGGTTTCTCAGCCTTTGGGATACCAAGAAGCCACTTGCTGCCTTTTTAAATTATGTCCAGAAGATCCCAGGGACCAGCAGCCACTCACTGAAAAAACCTTCCTCTGCAGGGTTTGAGCCCAGGGCGACCAGCCCCTTAGCCTAGCCTTGTGGCAGCAGTAGCAGGTTGTTATCCCAGCTGGGGGCAAAGACCAGCTCTGTCTCCCTTGATATGCCCCCTGCAACCTGCTCCAGTTGTTTGCAATGCAGCGGCTGCTCTGACATCCGTGTCCACCTGGTGGTAGAACCTGCTGTTGTTTTGTTGGGCTGGCAGCCTGGCCGCGGTGCAGATGATTTCTGACCCTTTCGATCTCAGCAACAGCTGTGGGGAATAGCTGAGGACAAAGAAAAGGCAGGGCCACGCCCAGGGGTGCTCCCCAAGCCAGCTCTCAAAGGAGCAATGGAGGTGGGAGAGGTTCCTAAAGGCTTTTGTAAGGGGACAAGTTAGGCAGCTACAATACCCCCTCCCCCTCCAATAATCAGCTCCGAAGCCCCCTGCCAGGCTCCCCCAAGCTTTAAACGCTGCAAATCCTCTGAACCAACCAGGCATCGCTGTTGCATCATTTCATCCACGAGAGGCGGCACCAAGTCGTGCAATGGCCTCAGCCGAGCTGTAAACTCCTCCGGGCAGGGAGCTGCTGCCTGTTCTCAGCGCCGCCAGGATCAGCACAGCGGAGGCCTCCGAAAGCACTAATTACTCATTAGAGACTGGGGGACGGCAGCCACGTTGCTCACCCGTCTGTCGCTACCACCCGCCCAGAGCCCAATTTGGAGCTTCCGAGGTGAGATTAGAAATACTGAGCCCCACCAAGGTGGCTCTGTTCTCCTACAGCCCAGCTCTCCGTTGCCCTAGGCCTGATGCACCAGCCCCTCGTGCAAAGTGGGCGTGAAACGTTGTCTGTGCTGCCGGCCAATGGCGGCCAATTGGCTTTTGCCCCCCGAATGGGAGCACCACAGCTCTTGCGAGGGAAAAGCCCGAGGATCTTTCAAACCCGCAAGCACTTGGGTACATCCCGTCAGCTCCCAGCGACTCCGCAGTGTCTGTGCGCTGCGTCTGCCAAGTTTCTGAGGCCTGCCCGTCACCAGCGAGGCTCTAATCCCCTTTGATGGGAAGCCTGATGCATGTGAGCGGCCAATGGATGGGCTCTGGCAGCAGCGACGAGGGCCCCTTGCAGACATGGCTGCAAATGCGTGTTTCCCTCTGCTCTAGATTAGAAGTGAGAGGCCTCGAAAGCCATCAGCCCCTGCCCGTCAGAGCCTCCTGTCAGCCGTCCGCACTGAGCCATAGCATCGCTGAATACTAGTATTGGGAGGGGCCTCGAGTTCCCTGCCGGCAGCGGGAGCTAGCGTCGTCTCCAGCAGGGGCCAGCAACCCCGGCACCGGTGCCACGAGCGGCTCGTGAGCTGATTTTCATCGGCATGCGAAGTGGGAACTCAGCACTGACCCTCCGCCGCTGTGCAGCCGGGAGCTTGCTCAGCGCCTGTGGATTAACAAAAGACCAGCTAATTGCTGCCAACCACCCCCTACACCGTGAAGCTTCTGCGCCTGGATTTATTTATGAACGAGGCTGTTGTAAGTGGGACCTGGAGTGACTTTAAAAAGTATCACCGGCTCTTGGACCGGCTATGGAGGTCAAAAGGTCACATTTCAGCACTCTGCCTTGGAAAGGCTGCTGAGCCTGGATCTAGTCCATCCCTGATAGGCGTCTGTCTAACCTGCTCTCATATTCCACAACCTCCCTAGGCAATTTTTTCCAGTGTTTAACCACCCCGACAGTGGGAAGTTTTCCCTAATGTCCAACCTGAATCTCCCTTGCTGCAGTTTAAGCCGATTGCTCCTTGTCCTGTCCTCAGAGATTAAGGAGAACAATTTTTCTCCCTCCTTCTTGTAACAGCCATTTAGACACTTCATAGTTATTGTCATGTTCCCTCTCAGTCTTCTCTTTTCCTGACTAAAGAACCCCAATTTTCTCTCATAGCTCGTTTTTTCTAGACCGTTAATCATTACAGCTTCCCCACACCGCAACAGCCGCTGCCCCTGACGGAGAGCGCAGCGCCGGGAGCCCTGGCAGACAGGGCTGCTTTGGCCTGCAGAACACGGGGAAGATCAGTCTTCCTTCGCTAATCCACATCGTTCCCACCGACTTTGACAAGCGATGCCAGGCAATGCCAGCAAAGCACTGGCCTGTGCTGGAGGCAGTCGGGCAGCTGGGGCAAAGCTAGGGAAAGCAACGATCGTTTTTTGCCAGGCAAACTCTCAGCCTGTGCAAACAGCAGGTGCCAAAGCCATCTGATGCCATCTGACCTGATGCCAGTGCCATTCAGTGGAGGTTAACGCCTCCCACCCCATTCGCCCTCTTTTGCACAATGGGGAAACTGAGGCACTGAGCAGTGACTGGCCCCGGATCACCCAGCAAACTGGGCGCGGAGCTAGGAATGGGGCCTGGGGATGCTGGCTGCTCCTGCCCAGGGTGGGATGCAGCTCTTTGTAAGTATGGTGGTGTTTCTTCTGTCGACCTCTCTCTGTGTGGATGGAGAGAAAAAAAAAATAAAAGATCTTCAGTACGTCCATTCCAGCTACACGATTATCATGGCTGGAATTGCCTATCTAAGATCGACTTTCAGGTCTAGCTTAGTCCTGCCCTTAGTCTCAGGGGTGGCCAACAAACACAGTCACCTCACTGTGATCACAGGGCTGCCCCCCAGATTCACACCAGATTAACTCCACTTTAGAGGAGTAAAGCCAAATGCCCTAACTGTGGTGACGGCCCCAGGGGAGCTCGACTCAGCTCCCTGGCTCAACTCCCTGATACTTGCAGGCTCCAATATGAAGGAAATCTCTTGCTGAAGAGTTGTAAGGGACCAGGAACTGAGGACAAAGAGGCAGGAAGTGGGTTTATTTTATCTGATTTTGTTTAAAGGAAGCCCTTTGCAATCCAGCTTTTGTGCACTCAACCTGCAGTCTGGGCCTGGGGCTTCCAGGAGCGGCTCGGAGTTGCTTTTTCAGGGGGTTGTGATTAAGTGCATTACGGTAGCATTTAGCGGCCCGCTCAATCAGCAGAGGGGTGCTCCAGGCGAGGCTGGAAAAGGTTAAAAGTCAAGTGTGGGTCCCCTGACGCTGGCTTTAATGCATGCTAGGCAGCCTGGCCTAGTGGCTGGAGCACTTCCTTTGGTCGTCTGGGCATATGGATTCTGTTCCAGACTCTGGAGGCTGGCCTGCTGGATGACCTTAAACAAATCGCTTTCCTGTGCCTCAGTTTCCCCATCTGTAAACTGGTGATCGTGGTGCTGACCTCCTCTGCAAAGTGCTTTGAGATCTGCTGATGGTGAGAGCTGGGATTATTATCGGGCTCAAGCCATTCGAGCTAAAGTCATGGGGAGAGCCTAGTTTAGCTTCTGTGTAGGGTCCTACCAAATCTACAGTCCATTTCACAGCCAGAGGGCAATCCCCTTTGCAGTACGTTCATGTCTGAACTGTCCTGGCACCGTAACGGGGGTCCTGAAGCCGACTTAGGCGTTGTGGAATTGCCTGTCTTTCTTCCGCACTGCTGGGAAGCAGGCAGGAGCTGCATGCCGGGGGGAGACCCACTGCGGAGGGGGATCTGATCTCCTTGTGAGAACAGCCAAGCAGGGGAAGCAGAAGTCCTGTCCCTCCCAGCTGGGTGGACTAGCAGCTGGAGCCAGCAGCTGGTGTCCCCTGTGAATCCCTTTGCCCACCCCTCCAATAGCTGGATTTCTTCAGGGAAGGTTTGATTTCACGGTCTATGACCGGTTTTTCGTGGCTGTGAATTCGGTAGGGCCCTGCCTACGTTACAAGCAGTGTGGTTTGACTCCACCGGAGGTGTAAAACTCTCTGGCCGTGGCCCTTTGATCCTTGTTTAGGCCAAGCTCTGGTGCCAGTCTGGTCCTGTGCCCACGGAGTTTGCCATACCACCAAGAGGAGCAATCACCGGCCTTTTACAGGTGGGAAAATGAGGCACAGAGCAAGTAAACAATTTGCCCCATGTAGAGTCACACCGGGCATTAGCAGCAGAGCCACGAGTCACACGCACGTCTCCGAACCCCCCACCCTGTGCTTCAGCCGTGAGGCCATGCTGCCCTGCTGGCATTGCTTTGCCGGAGGGGATCCCATGGGCGGTGGTGTCTGCATGCCTCGAGTTGGTCAAGGACCGTGGAAAAAGCCAGGGAGCCCCTCCAGCTCACAGCCTGCGGAGCTGCTGAGCGGAGGCTGCTCCCAAATTCCACAGAGCCCCCGCCGCGCTCCCCCGTCAGATGTCAATGAGCTCGTTGCATTTATTCCCCTGCTCTGGAAGCAGACATGTGGTGTCCAGATTGATTAGCTCCTCCGACAATCCCAATCAGCCCGGCCCTGCATGGTGCCAGCCCAGGGGCCTAACCAGGGGCCAGGCATGCACCAATCCAGCCTCAGACTACCAAGCAGGAAGACCAGGTGGGCGAGGAACATCGCTAGGCTAACGACAGGCTGGTACCGGCGTTCCCTGTAAGCTGTGTGTGTGAGTGGCCGCCCAAGCAAGATTCAGGTGCTGCCCAGCTGATTATGAGAGTGCCCACAGCTGGCACCGTATGTGTCTATGGGCGGTGCACATCTGCCCATGCTTCAGTGCACACAACAAAAATTATTCTGCATGTGTGTGGAAAAAATGAGAGGGCCCCCTGGCTGGGAACTCCTGCCAATTCACCCTCAAGCGCTTGTCGGAACCCTTCTGCCTTGCGCCAACCGTATGCAGCAAACAACAAGACGTATGCCCCTTGATCAGGGCAGGTTGTTTCATTTCCCTCACCCCAGCCCTGCACTCTGGGCAATTCTTCCGCATCACTAGTGAGGGGATACAGAGCGGCTCCCCAGCCAGCATCAATGGGTGTGAGGATCACTGAGCTCAGCAGCTCCAATCCCACCCAGCCTCGGTGCTCAGCATCCTCCCAGTGTCCAGGGACCGCACCAGAGTCCAAAGAAGGTAGCCCTGCCTGTGTCACCGGGCAGGGAAGGACAAGTATTGGGTGTTTAAAGTCTGCTTGAAAAGCCCCCCAAGCCAAAAATCTGTTGGTGCATTAAGGAAGACACTGATATCACCCGCTTACAGGGATTTCATTTGTATGCCCAGCCTTGCCGAGATCTGGTGCTCACAGACAGGGCAAGACAGATACAGAACTGGTGGGAGAGAGATGGGTGGAGGAACAGGAGACAACAGCCATAGTGGGGGAGGTGAACACAGAGTTGAGATCTAGATAATGGACAGTGAGATCCTGCGTGGGGGGGTGGCTCGGTGAGTTGGTAGCAAATGAATGGAGAGGTAATAACATGGAGCCAGCAGATGGATGTGGGCTGGGTATTGATCTGACAGTTTAATTCATTGGAGGTCACCGCAATGGAGGGTCGCGGCAGAGCCTGATCAGGGAAGAGTGGCTGTGTTTCCCAAAGAGATCAGGGCTCCTTGCCAAGGCTGGGGTGGAGATAATTGGGTTCAAATCTTCCCCAAAAGGTGGGAGGGGGGAATGTAAATTTCACCTGGCAGTGATGGCTGGTGCTGAGCCGGGATTGCTGGAGTGTGCCCAGGCACCGAGCATGTCCCCTTGCCAGGCCTGTACATGGGGGGAGGGACAGGAACAGTGGTTAAGGCACAGGGCTGGGACCAGGAGATCGGTGCTTAATTCACAGATCCCAGGGGCAAGACACTCCCTCTTCTTGGGCTGTGTGCAATGGGGTAACTGGTCTGTTAGCCCACAAGCGGCTGCCCCTTGCTCTGGGACAGGAGGGAGTTTCTAGTGGTTATACTGGGGAGCCAGGACTCCTGGGTTCAACTGAAGGCTTCAGGAAACAGCTCTGTCTTGGGGTTAGAGGGCAGGTGTGCCGCAGCTGGCATGATGGGCTGCCACGACTCCTCTGCCTGCAGGCTGGAAGCGGGTGATATAGGACGTCTCTTGGACCCTCAGCAAGTCTCCATGTCGGGAGCACCCTGACCAGCCCAGCATCTCTGGTAATGGAGTATGGAGGATGGGGTTACAGCACGGTCAAGGGCAGGGGCTCTGAGTGCCAGCACTTACATACACACAGCGTGGCCTGCAGGGAGCCTCCATCCATAGCAACTTACACAGCAGAGGCCAAGGCAAATGCTGAGCTTCCAGCCGGCTCTGGTACAGCCACGGGCTGGCAGCCAGGATTCCTGGGTTCTCCTCTCAGCTGTGACATCTAGGGCAGGGGTGAGCAAGTGTTTAACATCGGGCCCCGCTTTTTGTCCTGACAATTAGCAGGGTGCCCCGCAACCTGTCTCGTGGACTCCAGACTGACGGAAATTTCAGTTATGTTCATATGAAAATAAAAAGCCCTTTCGGCGTGGGGAAGGAAGTAAGTGGGTAGAATGTGAAATTGTTATGAGTCGGCACAGACACGGGAATCCACAGACGTAAAACAGCCACAGACTTCAACTGAGACCCAGCAGCTGATTGTGCTGCTCCCTCTACCCCCTTAGGAAATTTCAACCCCCCCCGGGAGCCTGTCCCCCATTTGTGCACCCCTGGTTTAGAAGTTAGAGCAGAAATGCTGGGAGTCAGTACTCCTGGGTTCTATTCTCAGCTGTGGTGTCTAGAGGTTAGAGCAGAGGTGCTTTGAGTCAGGACTCCTGGGGATCTAGCTTCAGCTGTAGGTGGGCAGTGGCCCCTGGGTCTCCTCTGGGAGGGGAACATAGGGTGAGGTGGAGAACATTAACCCAGTCTGCCTATTGCTGTGACTGCAAGAAAGAGCTGCTGAGGTTTGGTCTCATTACAGAAGTTTTTTTCAAGTAAGATTAATTTTTCAAAGGAGACAAACGTAGTCTGGGGAGAAGTTCCTTTTTTCAATGAAAAGTTCCTTTTCCCAGTGAAACGCTGTCAATTGATTTGAATCAAAGCTGGAAGTTTGTAGGGGATTCTTTGTGGGTTATTTTTTGCAGGGAGATTTAGCCTATTCTTGCTTTCATTCCCCCTCCCCGACTCCCTTTTATCCAGTGTGAGGGGAGGAGAAGGAGACATTGTGACCAGTAGGTAGGTGAGAAATCCCCCACCTGCAGGAGAAGAAATTGTTTCATTTTGATTTGAAAAAAATATTTTTTTTGAAAATTCCCAGGGAGAGGGGCTTTGAAATGACTTTCTCCAGCGAATGTTTCTAATCAGCCTTTTTGTCAGCACCCAGGGTGCCACTGGCAACCACAAGATTCCCCTCGCTCATGAGACTGGCCCAGAAATCATGAGATTCTTTTTATGGGTGAAGTCAGGTTCTATCTTTCAGTGCCCGCTTCCCAAACCACCCCATCTCGCAGTGCACTGCCCAGAAGAGGCAGAAATTCCTCACGTATCCAGGAAAAGAAAAGAACGAAATCCAAAGAGTCTAATGAATTGATAAATAAAAATCCTCCTAAGGGTGGCAAAATCTCCCTGGCACACTTAAAACCCCTCTGCGGCACACAGCTTCAGTCGACCAGTCTCACCTACCTCTCTCAGATCCTGGGGCCCACACAGCTGCAACAACTCTGCAAACAGATACATCCTGGGTTATTTGTACTTTCCCTCCTGTTTCTGAGCCTTTGGGTCACACCCCAGGCGTGTTTTTCAAGCTCTTCTCTGCCACTAGAAGGGCAGGTGACTTGTATTGTTAAAAACCTGATTTAAAGCCTCGCCTCCGTGCCTCGGTTTCCCCACCTGATGAGCGGCCAGTGGTGCCACCTTCCTTTATAAAGCGTTTTGCAATTGACTAGTGAAATGCACTAGGTAAAACTAGGGATGATCCTTAGACTGGCCCCTTTTGCCATAGTACCGGCATGCAAAGGACAGCTGGAGTTCCTGTGTGCCTCTTGGTCTTGGCCGGGGGTGATGCACTGGTGGGGGGGAGCCCATGGGCAGGTGGGGCCAGCTGTCAGCAAGGCTCTGGCAGCCCAGGAGACTCAGGGAGGGAGCGGGGGCCTTGTGCCTACAGCAGGGGTCAGGCCCCTCCGCACTCACAGGCCGCGGAGAGGGGACGTGGCAAGACATGGCTCCGTCCAGCGCTGCTGTCCTGGCCCCTGGCCACGTCGCTCAGGAGTTGAGGTGGGACCACTGACCAGCAGGACATGCAGCTACACAGCCAGGAGGTGGGGGAGCAGAGCGGGCTGGGGCTGGGTCGCACCATTTTACCCCGCTGCTGCCAGGGACAGTGGGCATGGGCCCGACTCCTGCTGTCTGTGCTAGCCCCCTGCTAGTGCCCCCCGCGGCTGCATCACTTGGGGGAGGGGGACGGTGGAAGATGCTGGGTGAGGCAGAGCAGAGTGGGGAGCAGGGCAGGGGGCTGGGGTGGAGGGGGTGTGTCACAGCCCTCCCCGGGCTATGGGTGGCACAGGAAGGAGTCACACAGGTCGGGGAGGGGTCACATGGCCAGTACCACACCTGTGACCCTCCCCAGCCATCACCCCTGGTGCTGGGGGTTTAGGAAGTACCCACACTGGCTGCTGGCGGTCAGAGCTGGCCATGGAGTTCCCAGCAGCAGCATTCAAGCATCTCTACTGTCCACCAGCCTTGGAGGCGCTGGAGGACGAAAGGGAGCAGCTCCAATGGAGAGCCCTGGGCACACAAAGTGCCAGCCCCGGCAGTGTCACCCCCTGCCTGGCAGTTCAACAGCCCTGCCCGCCCGCCCCCGCTTCCTGCCACGGGTTGGGAGTTTTCCTGGGCAGGGATGTCTGGGGCAAGCCTGGGCTCGGGGATGACACACGCTCCCGCCCCCAGCTCCCCCTCCGCCCTCCTCCCCCCACTTGCTCAATTGGTTGACACAGAAATGTGCAAGACGCACAAGGGCCCCGGGGCTGGGAGGCGAACAGCAGCAGCCCACGGGAGACAGCCTGGCAGAACCGGGCGGGAGGGCCGGGAATCCCTTGGGAAATGAGGCTGGGTTGCTCACTCGGGTGCTCGCGCTGCTGCCTCGCTGTTCCGTTCTGAGCGGGATTTGGTAGTGTGTATCCCAGGTGGGGGGTGACCAGATGTCCTGATTTGTGTCGGGACAGCCCCAGTATTCTTGTACAGACATGAATTAGCCTCCCCCCCCCGGACGCACCGGATAGCTGAGCGCCTTGCAGTCATGCAAGCCCCGTCCCTGCCCCTCTGTAGTGTGTTGCTCATTGTCTTGTTCGCTACAGCTGGGTTTTGTGTGTGTGTGTGTGTGTGTGTGTGTGTGCGTGCGCGCGTGCATGTGTGGCCGGGGGGTGGACAACTGTTCTTTAAATTGGAAAGTCGGCATTTTCTTGTTTTGCATTTACACAGCCTTGGGCCCAATGGGCCATGCTGAAGCACCTGGGGCCTAGCTGCTGCCTGAATATAGCTAATAAAAAATGTGCAGCACCTGGCACAGTGGGGTCCAGGTCTGCAGCTGGGGCATCCAGATGTTACCGTAATACACCTAATATAGAGTGCCTGACGCAGTGGGCCCAGGTCTGCAGATGGGTCTTCCAGATGTTACTGTAGTACACCTACTATACAGTGCCTACCACAATGGGGTTCTGGTCCACAGCTGGAGCTCTGAGGCACGACCCTAATACCAGAAGTACCAACGATGGGATTCCCTATGGGTGTGGGATGTTGACTCCATCCTGGGCCATGCCCCCACTCCAGCCCTTCCCCAAGCCCCCCACTCCCCCACCACTGCCCTGTCTCTTCATGCCCCTGCTCCTCCCCAAATCCTCCAGTGCCAGAGGCGCTGGGAGGGCGGGGGAGTAGCTGATGGGTGCGGCCGCTGGCAGGCAGGAGGCATTGTGGGGAGGAGAGGGTCTGTGTGACTGCCTGGTGTTGGAGCACCTGCAGAGTCAGTGGCTATGGGCTGTCTAGTCTGGAGAAGAGCTGAGTGGGAGGGGACGTGACACCTAAAAGGGGGTTACAAGGAGGAGGGAGAAAGATTGTTCTCGTTAACCTCTAAGGGCAGGACTAGCAGCAGTGGGCGTGAATCGCAGCAAGCGGGGGTTTGGATTAAGGAAGTTTGGGTCCAGTCTGGAGATGACACTTCATTCAGGGCAGAAGCAGGACCTGGCTAGGCCCTCTGCATGGTGGGCTTTTAAAACTAATTTGGTGGTGGGAACAAAGGGTCTACAAATGGGGGGCTGTGAGTGGTCACCTGAGTCACGTGGTATTGTTCTTGCTCCCTCGTTGGATGATTGAGGATTTTTTTTTTTGTGAAAACTTTCTAGCTAGGTCCTTACATCCCCCCTTACCTCTGTCACCATGGTTTCTGGGTGGCCCCTCCCTCACATGCATGAAAGCAAACTATCCTCTCCATGCTTCCTGCTTTATCCTCCTTTCACAGTGTGCGTGTGGGGGAAACTGAGGCACGGGCCGACCGCCTTGCCTTGGCCCTGAGCTTTGCACAGCTGTCTGCAGCAGGGGCAGTGTTCTGCCCCTTGGACTGGCAGCTTTTCACTCCTGCTGTGCACTGGGGGGATGTGCGCAAGGTGCAGGCCCCAGGGAGCAGGGCAGAGAGTCAGGGCAATGGAGAACAGAGCCCAGAGACATGAGCATTAGAGCTCAGGGCCAGATCTTCAAGTCTTAAGAGCCCTGAATGGGGCCAGATTTCCCATAGTGGCTCCTGCAGTGACGGGTGTGACGTGAAGAACTCACCTCCCAACCTCCTAAATCCCTCTGACCAGCAGGTCATTACACCAATGCCAACGTGTGATTGGACATTTTGCTAAAAGGTCTGCTCTGGAGATTACCTGGGGACTGTGCCTGTTATCCAGGAGGGCAGATCAGTCAACCTGTGGAACTCCTCGCTAGAGGACGTTGTGAAGGCCAAGACTATAGCCAGGTTAAAAAAAGAGCTAGACGAATTAATGGAGGGCAGGTCCCTTGGTGGCTAAGAGCCAGGATGAGCTGGAACGGTGGCCCTGGCCTCTGTTTGTCAGAGGCTGGAAATGGATGACAGGAGAGGGATCACTTGATTGTTACCTGTTCGGTTCACTCCGTCTGGGACATCTGGCACTGGCCGCTGTCGGAAGAGCCTGGCCGTTCTTATGTTTGTATGATCACAGCGGCTCCTTTTGGCCTTCAGAGATATGACTCTATGCATACGGCAGCTGAGCTCTGCAGAAAGTCTGGCCCTCAATGACTCGCCCAGACAGCAGCATTACTATCTCCTGGTGCCCTCCGTCTGTCTGGCTGCAGCATTGCTATAGCCAGGTGGGTCCTAGAGAATGAGAGAGACGAGGTGGGGGAGGGGATAGTTTTTTTGCACCAAGTTCTGCTGGGCAGAGACAAGCTTTGGGGCTTCACACTCTCCTTCGGGGCTGGGAGGAGTATTCAGAGCCGCCGAGCTCTGCACAGGATGGACCAGCATGATATCCCCCACCTCTGCTGCCCTGGAACACAGCTGACCAGCAGTCGTCTTCTTCTGATGGGGCCCATCGCCAGCGTCTCATCTGCCTGGTGTCGTACCCTTCGGAAGCTCTTGGAGACAGGGCTGTTCTTGTGTGCTGGTACTGAGCCCAGCCCAATGGACCTGGGTCCAGCTCTCCTGGGTCCCGGTGCAGCACCAGTGCTCCAAAATAATCCCGGCTCTTGCTACACTGGCCCATCCAGCTCCTCCCGAGGGAGGTGCCTGGCAGTGAGATCACAGCGTTTCACCCCAGACTTCACCCCGCATTGCAGCGAAGGGAGGAATCAGCTGTTCCAGACCTTCCAAGCCCCTGTTCCTGCGCTGGCCCCAAGATCAGAGGCAGGATGTCATCTTTCCAGAGCTCCTCATCCACATGCCCCCCAAGGGGGCTGGAGAGGGCTTTTTGGGATGGAGGGAGGGGCTGGGAGAAGATCAATGAAATCAACACACACCAGGCATGGTCCCCAAAGCCCGGCTCAGTGCCCATCCCAGCCCAGCCCGAGCTCATTAGTTCCAGCTGGTGCTTCCATTAGTGCTGTTGGTAATTAGCGGGCCGGGGAAATTGTGTGTGGCAGGCATACTCCCCCAGGACGCCCGCCCTGCCGCTTGCAAATGAGACGCCAGATCCCACAGGGGCCCCCACGTTCTAATCAACACGAAGTTTTTCCGAGTCAATAAATAAATAAGGGAGGCAGATTAAGAGGCTGGCGGGCTCTGGGGTGTGAGCTGCTGGGGAGGGGGCTGTGGTGGGAACATGGGGTGTGTGAGCAGTTGGGGGGGCGGGGGGTCTGAGTGGCTGTGGAGAGGAGTTTTAGGCCTTTCTAGTCCCTTTGCAGTGGTCTGTCAGCTCTTGCCTCTCTCTCGTTACGCACCCTGGGCAGGGTCAGGTACACCCCTGCAGGGTCCCCACATTCCAGGTCCCAAAGAGGGTTGCTGAGCCCAGCCAGGGTGTGGGTCCTCAAGGGGGATCGGAAGGTGGATCCCTTCTGCGAGCTGCAATCCAGGTGAGCTGCCTGCAGAGATGAGGTCTGTGGAGATGGTGGCGGCTCCCCACGCCCCATCTCCTAGAACTGCCTGGCTGCCAGCGATCTTCCCCATCTCTGCTGGCCTGGAACATGGCTGACTGGGATTGTTCTTTTGCGGATGGGCCTATCACCATAGAGTCTGGGCACCGCATGAGCATAGGTCTGGCACTTCTGCATGGAGGAGCTACTAGCTGGGGGAAATCTGCCAGAAGCACCCTGGGAGTGGAGTCTAGTGGTTAGAGTGGGGTGGTGGTGCTGGGATTCTATCCCAAACTCTGAGTAGGGAGTTGGTATGGTGATTAGTAGGGGTGGATGAAGAACGGGGATGCAGGACTCCTGGGTTCTCTCCAAGCTCGGGAAGGGGTGTGTGAATTAGCCACTATAGCAGGAAGGGACAGAGAGCCAGAACCCCTGGGTTCTATTCCTGGCTCTGGGTAGGAAGTGTTGTCTAGTGGTTAGAGAGAGCAAGAGCTTGCGGGCAGCCAGGACTCCTGGGCTCTGTCCCCAGCTCCAGGTAGGTAGTGTGGTCATGTCCGGAATAAGGCCGTTCTATAGACATACCCTTGGTTAGAACCAGTGGGACTGGGACTGAGGACCCCTGGGTTCCCTGGGTCCTGGAAGCCTGGATAACTGGGTCCTATGGCCCTGGCTGACTCACCGTGCAAATCTCTCCCCTTCTCCGGAGAAGGATCACAACACGGAACTCCTGGGGCTGGTGGTGAATGACTGATCAGCACGTGTCAGCCTGCAGGCTGAGGGTTACTTTGCCCAGCCTGGTGCCAATGGCTACTGCTGCTACTCAGATCTCATCCCTGCCAGCAGGAAGTGCCTGTGGGCAGGGCAGATGTGTGTGTCTGTGGCTCAGATCCCAGAGCAGAGGTGACAGGGAGACAAGGTGAGGGGGATGAGAGGGTCTCTGTCCTTGCAGCAGCCCAAAGGAATGAACAAATGGTAGCATTAGAAGAGCCCTTTGCGTGAAAGATTGCAGGAAACAGCAGCTTTGCATAGGAGAGGTATGTCTCCATCCTCAGGAGCTTTCTGTCCTTTACCAGATGAGCTTGGGGTGCTCATTTGCATCTCGATACCCAGAATGCCGTGCTTTTCCTGCACGCTCTGGGCGGGGCTGCTCTTGAGCAAGGTGGCCTCCTGGTGGGAACCAAGTTACTGAACGACCAGCAATGGCTCCTTGCAGTCAGGGATCTCAAAGCCCAGTGAACACTGATTTACAGAGCTTGGCTGTGTGTTAGGTGTCTTATTGATGCCAATGGATGCTGGGGAAACTGAGGCAGGGGAGGGGAGTGTTTTGATCATGGTGCCCCCGTTAATTACAGCAGAGGCCCAGCATGGAACCGAGGGGTCCCTAGTCCCAGTCCCAGTCCCACTGGGACTGGTTCTAACTCTGAGGATATGTCTATATAGCAGCCTTATTCCGAAATAATAATAATAATGCTGCTACATACAAAGGATGTGTCTACACTACATTCCCCTTTCAGAAGGGGAATGCAAATACGTCTGATTGGAAATGCAAATGAGGCACTGATTTACATATCAGCCAATCGCTGTTCTGGAAGTGCTGTTTTCGGAAAAAAAACAAGCAATGCAGACAGGTTCATTCGACAGGAAATCCCTCTTTCCTCATATTTTTCAGGAAGAAGGGTGCTTTGGAAAACGGGGTCTCCTTTCGAATGAACCCCATCTACACTGCTTGTTTTTTTCCAAAAACAGCACTTCCGGTCCAGTGAGTGGCTGCCATTATGCAAATGAGGTCGGTGATATGTAAAGCAGCACCTCATTTGCATTTCCGATCGGCCGCATTTGCATTCCCCTTCCTAAAGGGGAATGTAGTGTAGAAACAGCCAAAAATGCATTTTGAAATAGCACTTAGCCAGTTCTGAATAGAGCATCTACACACATACAGATGATTTTGAAATAGATCCATTGGGTGCACCATGGCTTATTTGAAATAGACTCTATTCCATGTCTACACAGCCCCTCTAGCTATTTCAAAATAGATTGAAATAAGTGCTGGTCCTCCCCTGTGCCCCCTCCCAACAGCTACCACACCTGCTCCTTGTGTGATAAGACCTGTCACTACAGAATCTGGCTGCTCAGCCATCAGCAGATTCACAAATGGGAGGGTGACATGAAGATGTCCTACTTATTATCAAGTGACCACCAAGAGAAGAGAAAGATTCCTCCTAGAATGAGGGTTACCTCTGTTGAAATAAGCCAACTACTATTTCGAAATTATTTTAAAGGAGCGGTTGCCTTGTGTAGGTGCTAGCAGAGTTGTTTCAGAACAAGAGCTGTTACATTCAGTACTGGCGACATCTGTACTCTTGCAGAAGAAGTTCTTGCAGAAGATCTCTTCCGAAATAACTTCTTTCGAAAGAGCGCGGCCACGAACAAAAAAGCAAATCAAAAGACTGGTGTGCTCTGTTGATAGAGAGCGTCCACAGCCCCCGTTCTTTCAAAAGTACGGAGCAGGGATTGAAAAATCCAGCGCCATGAGGACTGCTCTTTCGACAAAAGGGCTTATGAAGGCTCCGTCTACACTAGCCCCTTCCTTTCAGAAGGGGCATGGTAACGAGCAAGTTAGGAAGATGCTAATGAGGTGCTCTCATGAATATGCAGCGCTTCATTAGCATAACAGCAGCCAAGTGCGATTTGAAAGTGCTGATTTTGGAACACACTTTGCCTGTGTAGACCAGGGCCTTTTAAAGGACTCCCCTGACCCTGAAAGCCCCTGATTCCCAAAACCAAATAGGAAGAAGGGGCTTTTGAAGACTGGGGAGTCCTTTTGAAAGGCGCCCTTCTTCATGGGCGATGCACAATTCGAAAGCAGCGCTTTCAATCACATGCGGCCGGCATTATGCTAATGAGGTGCTGTATAGTCATGTCAGTGCCTCATTAGCATCTTCCCACCTCGCTCATTACCATGCCCCTTCCGAAAGGAAGGGGCTAGTGTAGATGTAGCCAGAGCATCTACACTTGCTTTTTTTTTGAAAGAAACAGAGAGGAAGCCGTGCTAGTCTATACACTATCAAAACAAAAAGGCAGTCGAGTAGCACTTTAAAGACTAGCAAAATAGTTTATTGGGTGAGCTTTCGTGGGACAGATCCATTTCTTCAGACCATAGCCAGACCAGAACAGACTCAATATTTAAGGCACAGTGGGTCTGTCCCACAAAAGCTCATCACCTAATAAATTAGTTTGTTAAGTCTTTAAAGTGCTACAGGACGGCTGGTTTGTTTGGCTTGAGGGAGTCGCCCTGAGCAGAAAGGAACCCACAAAACCAGGGGCTGGAAGGCCAGAGCTGTGTGAAAATAAGGGGGGCAGTGTGGGTGCGGTATGGTGTCCTTACTAGATTGGGTGGTGACTGTGGGTGGGTTCTGTCTGCCCAGCTGTTATTGTTCGAAGACAGAGCTAAGCAGGCTGCATTAGGAGTCTTTTGTCTTGTTAAGTGCTCATTAGACCTGAAATCACTTGCAGTGGGAGAGCCTGCCTGCCTCTGGTTCCCTGCTGGGAGCTGACAATCACAAAGAGCTGCACAGAACCTCGAGGGACTGCCCTGCAGATGTCACAGCTGAGGAGCAGGTGGCACCAGAAAGCAACTGGTGGAATGGGGGCGGGGGGGCGGCCAGCAGAGAGGAACATAAGAATGGCCATACTGGGTCAGACCAAAGGTCCATCCAGCCCAGCATCCCATCTGCCGATGGTGGCCAATGCCAGGTGCCCCAGAGAAGGAGAACAGAAGACAATGATCAAGTGATTTATCTCCTGCCATCCATCTCTTGCCCTTGTTCTGAAGGCTAGGGGCACCATACTTTATCCCTGGCTAATAGCCATTTATGGACCTAACCTGCAAAAATTTATCAAGCTCTTTTTTAAACCCTAATAGAGTCCTGGCCTTCACAGCCTCCTCGGGCAAGGAGTTCCACAGGTTGACTGTGCGCTGTGTGAAGAAAAATTTCCTTTTATTAGTTTTGAACCTACTACCCATCAATTTCATTTGGTGTCCCCTAGTTCTTGTATTATGGGAAAAGGTAAATAATTTTTCTATATTCACTTTCTCCACACCATTCACGATTTTATATACCTCTATCATATTGCCCCTCAATCGCCTCTTTTCCAAACTGAAAAGTCCCAGTCTCTCTAGCCTCTCCCCATATGGGACCCGTTCCAAGCCCCTAATCATCTTAGTCGCCCTTTTCTGAACCTTTTCTAATGCCAATATATCTTTTTTGAGGTGAGGAGACCACATCTGCACGCAGTACTCAAGATGTGGGCGTACCATAGTTTTATATAGGGGAAGTATGATATCTTTTGTCTTATTATCGATCCCTTTTTTAATAATTCCTAACATCCTATTTGCCTTACTAACTGCCGCTGCACACTGCGTGGATGTCTTCAGAGAACTATCCACTATAACTCCAAGATCCCTTTCCTGATCTGTCGTAGCTAAATTTGACCCCATCATGTAGTACGTGTAATTTGGGTTATTTTTTCCAACGTGCATTACCTTACACTTACCCACATTAAATTTCATTTGCCATTTTGCTGCCCAATCACTCAGTTTGCTGAGGTCTTTTTGTAGTTCTTCACAATCCCTTTTGGTTTTGACTGTCCTGAACAACTTGGTGTCATCTGCAAACTTGGCCACCTCACTGCTTACCTCATTTTCTAGATCATTGATGAACAAGTTGAACAGGATCGGTCCCAGGACTGACCCCTGGGGAACACCACTAGTTACCCTCCTCCATTGTGAAAATTTACCATTTATTCCCACCCTTTGTTTTCTGTCTTTTAACCAATTCCCGATCCATGAAAGGATCTTTCCTCCTATCCCATGACCACCTAATTTACATAAAAGCCTTTGGTGTGGGACCGTGTCAAAGGCTTTCTGGAAATCTAGGTATATTATGTCCACTGGGTGCCCCTTGTCCGCATGTTTATTAACCCCTTCAAAGAATTCTAATAGATTAGTTAGACACGACTTCCCCCTGCAGAAACCATGCTGACTTTTGCCCAACAATTCGTGCTCTTCTACGTGCCTTGCAATTTTATTCTTTACTAGTGTTTCTACTAATTTGCCTGGTACTGATGTTAAACTTATTGGTCTATAATTGCCAGGGTCTCCTCTAGAGCCTTTTTTAAATATTGGTGTTATATTGGCCGTCTTCCAGTCATTTGGTACCAAAGTGGATTTAAAGGATAGGTTACAAACCACTGTTAATAACTCCGCAATTTCACATTTGAGTACTTTCAGAACCCTTGGGTGAATGCCGTCTGGTCCTGGCGACTTGTTACTATTCAGCTTATCAATTAACTCCAAAACCTCCTCTAATGTCACTTCAATCTGAGTGAGTTCCTCAGATTTGTCACCTAAAAAGGCTGGCTCAAATTTAGGAACCTCTGTAACATCCTCAGCCGTGAAGACTGAAGCAAAGAAATCATTTAATCGCTCCGCAATGGCACTGTCTTCCTTGATCGCTCCTTTTATATCTTTATCCTACTTCGAAGCCACCTACTTCGAAGTCCCCTTATTCCCATGAGCTCATGGGAATAAGGGGACTTTGAAATAGGCGGGGCCCTTTCGAAAAGGAGCCCCGTCTGGACGCGCCGTGTGGAGGCGAGGCACGTCAATTTCGAAGTGCTGCTGCCGCCCGCATGCTAATGAAGCGCTGAATATGCATTTCAGCGCTTCATTAGTAAACTTCGAAATGGCAATTTGCATGGCCATTTCGAAGTTTGGGGCACGTGTAGACGTAGCCGTGGGCGGCTAGCCCCTCTGAACACCTTGCGGCTGCACAGTAGCCCTGCTTACTCCTCCCCATCCTCCAGCTGAGTTTAGCTTTTGACAGCATGACTCTCCCCAACAGAAAGACACAAATAACTATAACGGTGCGGGGGAGGAGAGAGCACAACACCTGGCTGAAGTGGGAGGGAAGATGCGGGTGTAGGGAGCACAGAGTAAATGCTCCAGAGCAGTGGTTCTTCACCTGGGATGCAGGCACCCCTTGCGGGTGTGTGAGGCCCTTTCTGGGGGTGTGAGACATGCCAGATTTTTTTTTAGAAAGTAAATCATCAAAAACACAAATTAAGCACAGGCACGTACGTACAACTGCTTGGTTCCATCAGACGTCTGTATCTCTTAATATTAGACATTTGTTAACAATTATGGTAATATACAAATAACAATTTTTAAGCTAATTGTAGTGAAATGATCTTGCTACAAAATACAGCGTACCGCCACATTGCAGGGTATTTCTTGACGCATGCACAGATGATGGGGCAGCGAAGTGGCTTTATTTGAATTCAGTTAGCTGCTAATGGTTAGCATGTCAGAGACAGTTAAGTTCCACAGCAAAACTCTGCAACACCTCTGGGTAGTACTTGCATACTTTTGTCTGCCTCCTGTACTATTATTTGTGGTGAGTAATAACATACAACTATTTTACATATATTTAATATGCATTTAAGAGTGTACAGGCCCCCCCAGCTCCATGTTTGATAAGGGGTGCGAGAGCATATTTTGAGAACCAAAGGTGTGCAGGCTGCAGTAAATGGTAAGAACCACCGCTCTGGAGGGTGGCACATGGAACGGGGGGTGATGGAGAATTGGTGGGGGGCCCGGTGTATGCAGTGAGATCTGATACATACTGTGTGTACACCCCCAGGGCTAATCTCATCCCCTCCCTATCTATAGAGTTCACAGTGTTTTACAAAGCGGGCTGAGTTTCTTCAGCCCTTGTATAGATGGGGAAACTGAGGCACAGAGCAGCACCATCGCTTGCCTGTGGCCACTGAGCGGCAGATGCGAGACCGGCAGCCACGTCTCCTGAGTCCCAGCCCAGTGTGCTCTCCACTAAGCCCTGCTGCACTGAAGTGGGGCTCCTTTAACTGCCTCATGAGGAGCCTGATTCAAAGCCCACCGCAGTCAGTGGGAAAAACCAGCCTGGACATCAGTAGGGTTTGGGTCAGGCCCTACAGTACAAGAGCCAGACTGAGTAGAAACAGAAGGTGGAAGGGTAAAAAAGTGAACTCACAAGCGGAGACCCTGGTGAGAAGGAAGTTGGCTGGTTCAGAGTCCAGGTGAGGAACCCCAGGGCCATCGGTTGGAGGAAATATGGCACAGAGCATTTCCATCTCGCCACTTACTCCTTCTTACCATCTGCTTGCTCCCAGGTGTGTTACAGCAGTGCCTCGCGCAGGGCGGGGTGAACTACCGGCCGTGGGCTGCTTCCCACCTGGCAGGGCTTTTCATCCGGCCGTAGGATCGCAGTGGGACTAAGGCAGGCTCCCTGCTTGCCCTGGCCCTGTGCCCCTGCTGGAAGGGGCTGGCACATCCCTGCAGGATTGGTCCTGCTTTGGGCAGGGGGCTGGACTCATGCCCTCCTGAGCTGCCTTCCAGCCCTGGGATTCTAGCCCCTCAGCAGCAGGCGCAGGCCCTGCCGAGCGTCTCGGCTGCTTCTACCCAGGAGCTGCTTGAGGTAAGTGGTACTCGGTCGGGAACCACACGCTGCACCACCTCCAGTCCCGTGCGCCTCCCACTCCCTGTGCTCCCTCTGGTCCCCCTCCCACACTCAAACCCCCGCTCTGAGCTCCCTCCTGCACCCCTCCCCCTCCCACACCCCAGCCTCTGCCATGAGCCCCCTCTTGTACCCCTCCCCCCACACTGCAACCCCTGCCCTGAGCCCCCTCGTGTACCCCTCCCCCCACACTGCAACCCCTGCCCTGAGCCCCCTCGTGTACCCCTCCCCCCACACTGTAACCCCTGCCCTGAGTCCCTTTGTGTACCCCTCCCCCCACACTGCAACCTCTGCCCTGACCACCTTGGTGTACCCCTCCCCCACACACCCCAACCCCTGCCCTGAGTCTCCCCTGAACCTCTGCCCCCTGACCTGAGTCCCCTCTAAGCCCTCCTCTCCACACCCCAACCCCCCTTCCTTGAGCCCCCCTGCATCCCACCCACCTTCTCACACTCCCGCCCCCTGCCCCGAGTCCCCGCCCACATCCCAATGCCCTGCCCCAGACCAACAGTCATGGCTTGCCAAACAATTTCCCTGTCCTGATGTGGCTCTCGGGCCAAAAAAGTTTGCCCTCTCCTGGCCTGGGGAGCCCTTCCAAGACTAGGACTCTGCAGTGCTGGGTGCTGCACACCAACACAGTGATCAAAATCAAGGACTCACTTTATGCCAGGCACTGCCCAGGCACAGAGGGACCGAGATCAGGGCCCTGTCATACTGGCACTGCCCAGGCTCAGAGCGACCGAGATCAGGGCCCTGTCATACTGGCACTGCCCAGGCACAGAATAATAAAATCAGGGCCACCCTGTGCCAGGCGCTGCCCAGACCCAAATCTGTCTATCCTTGCAGCTGCACCGACAGGGCAGTGTGCGTTTGAAAGCAGCAGGAGGCCTTTGCACTTCCAGTGACAACCACACAATTACGAAAAACGACTGATCTTTTTTTAAGTTTCCTCTCATTTCAAAACCCCATCATCCGAGGCTGCTGTGTTGCTAATTACACAAGCGCTTTCTACCCAGCCAAAGGGAGTAATAAAAAACCCAACAAAACACACGCGCGCGCGCGCACACACACACAAAATATCCACATGTGTTCATTATCCTGGTGCTTTCTGCTTTTAAGAGATATCCAAAAATCTGTGGCACGGTTTAATATCTCCTAAAGGAAAAGAGTTTGTTCCTAGATTTATTGGTGGGCAGGGGTGTGCAAAGGCATTTAAATTTGACCACTGCGGGAGAGGCACGTTCCGTACCCTGCTGAACCCCCGGGGGCGAGGGGAGCCATCAGCTCCCGCCATGGCCTGGGGTCCTGGAAGAACTTGCTTGCCTCATCATAGCCTCAGAGTTGGTGTGGCCACACTGATTTTGGGGGGCCCTGGCCTCTGCTCCCCTTCCCTGGTTCATGCCCCTGTTTTTGGGGGCAGGAGCTTCACATATGTGTATTGAATTCCTCCACCCCCGCCACCCGCCCCCGTTACTGATGCTATACTACAAAAAAAAATAAAAGATAAAGAGAGAGAAATAATTGACTAATTAGCACCGGAATGCTTCTTGGAGTGACAGATGTTTTACTTAGCACAAGATTTGTCGGGTGTTTATTTCTCCTCCCCAGTGAATCTTTAGTGGCCTCCTGTTGCGGGACTCCTCTCTGCACCAGGAAGCCATGTGTTTCCTCACTAGCTGGGCAGGTGTCGCTCTACAGAGGGACTTGGGCAATGCCCAATATCTTCCCAAGCCAGCTTTGTTGCTTGGTCCTTTGTAAGCCGCATGGGGAGCGGCTCAGCTTCCACCCACTCCCTGACGCTTGCCCATTTCTCCAGGGAGATAAGGAGGCTGAGCCCTTTCTCGAGTTGCTCTCTGGCTGGCAAGCAAGGTTCTGGCTCATCTTTTCCAGCCCTCTGTGGATTTTTTCCATCCATGTGTGGAATAACATTTTCTATGTGCACTGAGGCATGTGCAAATGTGCACCACCAGTAGAATCAACACCTAGCGGTGGGTGCTTTACTAATCAACCAGGAGGCATTTGAATCTCTCCCGAGCAGCCACAAAAGTGCACAGCTTAGAGCAGTGGTTACCAAAGTTTTTGGCCTCCTGCTCCCTTTTTGACTTTTGAGAAATCCTTGCAACCCCGCACCTCTTCTTTACCTTCATCCTACTCCCTTTCTAACAAAAAGTTCAATTCATACCCCTCCACTTCAAAAGGCAAAAATAAATATTTGCATTTTGTGGTATGAAATTTGAAATGTAAATTTTTTTTTTGGCAGTAGTCTCCAAACTTTTGACACCCAAGGTCCCTTTTTAAACGCCAGGGCAAGCCCCAAAACCCCACCCCTTTGTGGAGGCCCCTCTCTCTCCGTTCCCTTCCTCTCCATCATTTGCTCTCCCTAGCCCTTACGCACTCTCACTGGGTTGAGACAGGAGGTCCAGGCTCTGAGGTGGGAATGAGGGATTTGGGGTGGGACATGGTGAAAGGTGCAAGCTCCAGGAGGAACTGGGGTGCAAGAGGAGGTGGAGAAGGGGCAGCTGGCTTAGGGAGCGGGGTCCAGGCTGGGGAGTGTTGGGGTCAGGTGGAGAGTTGGGGTGCTGGAAAAAAAGAGATAGCAACACCAGCATGTGCTCCTTCTTGGTATCAGGGAATTGGTGTGCGTGTGCAGGGTTGTCTGGTCACCTTGCGCCTCCCTGGAATTTCTTCATGCCCCCCGGTTTGGGAACCTATGGCTTAGAGGGAGCACCTGCTGGCAAGGCTTTAACTTGGTCTAGAACAGGGGTGGCCAACTCATGGCTTTGGAGCCACATACGTTGCTTTGAGCCTTTAAAAGCAGCTCCTCAGAGCCGTGTGCTGGGAACGCTGCCCCTGCTCCTGCTCCGTGCATGTACCCCACTGCTTGGTGGAAGAAGCCCGCGGCAGTGGCACCGGCATCTCTGGTGACTTAGAATTGGGGTGCTGGGCTGCCTGGCTCTGTAGGAGGAGGAGGGCATTTATTTAGAGGGGGGCTGTGGCCAATGTGGAAGGTTGATGGCCACAAGTGTGGCGATCTTTGAATTCTTGTTGGACACCACTGAACTGAATGGTAATAAGTCACCAGGGCCAGATGGCATTTGCCCAAGGGTGCTGAAGAAACTCAAATGTGAAACTGAAGAATTATTAGCCGTGGTTTGTAACCTGTCTTTTGAATAAACTTCTGAGTGGATCCAGCAGGGGGGCAATGAAAATGATTAAGTGGCTAGAGCACATGACCTAGGAGAAGAGGCTGAGGGATTTGGGCTTATTTAGTTTGCAGAAGAGAAGAATGAGGGGTGATTTGATAGCAGCCTTCAACTTTCTGAAGGGGAGCTCTGAAGAAGATGGAGAGAGACTGTTCTAAGTATTGACAGATGGCGGAACATGGAGCAAAGGTCTAAAGTTGGAGAGGGAGAGGTGTAGTTCAGGTATTAGGAAAAACTATTTCACCAGGAGGGTGGTGAAGCACTGGAATGTGCTACCTAGAGAGGTGGTGGAATCTCCATCTCTAGAGTTTTTAAATCTCAGCTTGAAAAAGCCCTGGCTGGGATGATTAGTTGGGGTTGATCCTGCTTTGGGCACGGGGCTGGACTTGATGACCTCCTGAAATCCCTTCTAGCCCTAGGATTCTATGATTCTGAACCAAATGACTTGAGGATAGCTAATGTGATGCCATGTTTTTTAAAAGTGTTCTAGAGGTGATCCTGACAATTACAGGTTGAGGGGAGTAGCCTTGTTACTCTGTAGCTCCCTCTGCATCCAATCACAGCGCTGCTGTGGTTCACTTGGCATACCCTGCGCATTCTAGGTATGCCAGCACCATTAGCAAAGCTACCTTGTCCCGGGAGAATGTCTTGGCTACAACGGTTGGGTGACCCTCTGAGACGAAGGAGGCCCACTCCCGTGGTCCCCATCACTAGCCTAGACTACCCATAGCTGATGTTGATAGTTCTTTGAAAACATCCACTCCGCACACAGAAGATTGTGTATCGTAGTGACTAGTGAGGGGGCTGCTGGGGGGCACAGGCTATATGCCCATGTGCCACTGTCTCCCACCTCTGCTTTGCCATGCCCCACCCCTGCTCCCATACCCAATGTGGGGGGATGCACAGGGGGCTGCATGTGCCTCCCCCAGCATCCCCCCCACCCATACGCACCCTGTGTGCCACTCTGCTTCTGAGGAGTGCGGGAGTGGTCCCCCTCCCCTCCCCTTCCCCAGAGTGGCGTGGCCCAAAAGCAGTGCGTCCCCCCCTCTACTCCTAGTCCACGCTGCTCCAGGGGAGGGGGGCACCATCCAAGAAGCCACTGGAAGTGGGCTGGTGCTTCCGCAGGAAGAGGACGGCGGGGGCGAACGGGGGGGGCCATGGGCACAGCAGGGGCGCATAGCCAATGGCCCCCCATCTTGGCACTGGTTGCCTCTGCCTGCTCCACCTCTGCCTGCCTCTTCCTCTGGCAGTACGGCCTCAGAGCAGCGCGAGTCAGGAAATCTCACCACTGCACAAAGGGGGTGGGACCACCCCTGTGTTCATCACGAGCAGCTGGGTGCTGATGGGGCGGGGTGAGGGGGGTAGACACTGGGGAGGGCACCCCACGTCTTACCCCTGGCTGGGAACCTTTAAGAAAGGGATCCATGATAAGAAACTATGTTATTGCCTCTCTATAACTCCATGGGGTGCCCTTGTCTTGAACACTGTGTGCAAATGTGGTCAGCTCAGCTCAAAAAAGATAGATCGGGAAAAGTTCAGAAAAGGGCAACCAAATTGATTAGGGGTTTGGAACGGCTGCCATGTAAGAAGAGATTAATAAGACTGGGACTCTTCAGCTGGGAAAAGAGATGAGTGAAGGAGGATACGATAAGAGCTCTATAAAATCATGGCTGGTGTGGAGACAGTAAATAAGGAAAAATTATTTACTCCTCGTAGCACAGGGGTGGCCAGCCAGTTAGGGAATAAGAGCCACAGACAGAGTGCAAAGAGTCACCTATTATCTATCTATCTAGGAGCAAGATAGATAAATTTATAACACGTGGCTCAATGTCCCCTCCCCCCGAGCTGGGCACCCCCAGTGCCCTGGTGTAACTCAATGCCCTCCCCCTCCCACAGAACCAGGCACCCCCAGCCGCGCCCACTGCCCCCCAACTCGATGCTGGTGACTCACCAGAGCTGCCACCATGCACTTCTCCCAGCAAGTGCTGGGGCGCATGCACAGACTGGCAGTAAGCACTACCAGCACGCGGCTCCGAGAAGGAGCCTAATTTAATGGCTCAGAGAGCTGCATGGGTGGCTTGATAGCTGTGGATTGGCCAGCCCTGCCTAGCACAAGAACTAGGGGTCACCCAATGAAATTAATAGGCAGCAGGATCAGAACAAACGGAAGGATTGCTTTGCACAACACACAGTAAACCTGTGGAACTCCTTGCCAGAGGGTGCTGTGAAGGCCAAGACTTTAACAAGGTTCAAAAAAGAGCTAGATAAATTCATGGAGGATTGGTCCATCAATGGGCATTAGCTAGGATGGGCAGGGATGGTGTCCCCAGCCTCTGTTAGGACTGGGATGGGCAGCAGGAGATGGATCACTCCGATGATTCTCTGTTCTGTTCACTCCCTCTGGGGCAGCTGGTACGGGCCCCTGTCAGCAGACAGGACACTGGGCTAGATGGACTTTTGGTCTGACCCATGAGCCCGTTCTTATGTTCTCAATTACACGTTGGCTGATCATTAGCATGTGTTAGCTGGCATGTATTAACTAATACATGTTACCTGGCATGTATTGACTAGCACGTCAGCTGGCATGTATTATCTAATACATGTGATCTGGCATGTATTAAAACACATTAGCTGGTGTGCATAAACACATTACCACACATGCCTTAACTAACTGGAATGTATTAAGGAACACGTATGAATGAACACTTAGCTAGTGTGTATAGACTTATTACCAAACATGCATTAACTAGCATGTTTGATGTCAATTACTAACATACTAGCTAACACATGTCAGCTGGTATGTGTTTATAGCTGACACACATTAACCAACACATTAAAATCCTAACCCCACTGACATCAAGGGCAAACCTCTGCTATACTCATTAGATCCAGTAGTGTAGCCCTAGTGTAGATAAGGCCAGCTGTAGCTTTAATAACTTAGGTGGTTGTGCTACAGGGGAGGCTCCCCTCTAGGGCGGTCCCCAAGTGGCTGACATGTTAAAATGAACTCTGCTCTGTCTGTACTCGGGGTGCTAACAAGGGTCCAAACACCAATATTTTGTATTGAGGACAGGCCCTGGGATAAAAGCTTTTTATCGCCCCAGTCCTTGGCCCATCCGCACAGGGCGGATTGCATTTACTGCATGGTAGAAGGCTGCTGGTTGACTGTCAGGTTCTACAGTCCAGCTTGGGCCTTGGCTCGGCACCTCCAGGAATCCTAGCTGCTCCCCGCTCAGCACAGCTGGTGCACAGTCCGCCACCAGTCCAGCTGGCGGGGGAAGTGAGCCTTCTTGACCGGAAAACCCGCTGGAGTGGCCTCACTGGCCGCAGGGCTGCCGGCCTGGACAGCTGCTTTGCCAGCCGGCTTCCCTCCAATTTCTTCCAAGCACGAGTGGAATAAATTTTGTTATGCACACAGAGGCCTGTGCGGACGCACACCACCCATAGCAACACAGGCTGCTGGCGATGGGCCCTCTGCCAATCAGCCAGGTGGCATTTGAATCTCTGCTGGGCGGCCGCCCAAGCGCCGAGCGCACAGGGAACGCTGGGCCACAGTTCCCAGCCGCAGTCTAGGGCGAAATTGCCACTTCCCAAGACATTTCCACCCCCCGGCTCCCACGAGGGACCTGGGATTGGCGGGAGCGGCTGGCAAGGGAGGGCTCTGGAGAGGGTTTCACCCAAAGACCCCCTGGCTCCTTTCTCCCCCGCTCCCCCCCATGCCCTCTCCTCCCTGCTGGGCCTGTCCTGCCCTTCCCCTCCCCGTGTCCGGAGGGCAAGGGGCTCCCGAGGGCCGGGCCTGCTACCCGGGCATGGTCTGCCTGCTCCGCTCCAGCCCCTTGCTGAGCAGGGGCCGGGCCGTGGGCTGGGCAGGGGGAGGGGAGAGGCCGGGGATTGGCGCTGGCAGCCGGGGGCGGGCCGGCTGGGCGTTGAGCTGCGAGCCCTTGGCATGCAGGGCTTTGTTATCCCCCCGCCGCTGCCCCAGCCGCGGCCGCCGGGGCGAAGGGACGGCGGTTTCGAGCTCGGCTGCGGGGCGCGGGCTGCCCCCAGCGCCGGGGATCGGGCCCCTGCTGGGCTGGGCGCAGCCGGAGCTGCAGCTGCGGGGAGCGGAGGTAAGGGGCGGGGGTCGTGCAAGGAGCCAGCGCGGGGGGCCGTGGTCCGGACTTGCGGGGTGGCGTGAAACTTCTCCCCGAGCCCGTGTGTGTTGCGAGGGGAGGGGGGTTGTGTGGGGCCAGCCGGGGGGGGCGAGGAGGCTGCAGGAGGAGTTGTTGCACGGGGGGGGTTGCTCAGCTTGTGTGTGTTGCGCAAAGCGGGGGGGGCAGGGGGAGTTGTTGCACGGGGGGGGTTGCTCAGCTTGTGTGTGTTGCGCAAAGCGGGGGGGCAGGGGGAGGTGTTGCACGGGGGGGGTTGCTCAGCTTGTGTGTGTTGCGCAAAGCGGGGGGGGCAGGGGGAGGTGTTGCACGGGGGGGTTGCTCAGCTTGCGTGTGTTGTGCAAAGCGGGGGGCTGCAGGGGGAGGTGTTGCACGGGGGGGTTGCTCAGCTTGTGTGTGTTGCGCAAAGCGGGAGAGGTGGGGAGGTGTTGCACGGGGGGGTGGGTTGCTCAGCCTGTGTGTGTTGTGCAAAGGGGTGTGTGGCCCTGCAAACTGCAGCCCTGTGTGTTCGGGGGTCAGACCGGGCAAGGAGGCTCTGAAGGGGGGGTTGTTGTGGGGGTGGGCGGTTTGGTTTTTAGAAAATGGGGTGGGGGTAGGCAGAGCTCCCCCAGCTGGGAGGGTGTTACCGAGCGCAGCTCTGTGGGGAGATGGGGCTTCGGCCGCTGGCCCCAGACCTACAGCCAGCAGCCTGCCCCCTGTCGGAGGTGCGGAGCTGGCTTCTCTCCTTCCCCTGGGGCTGGCTGGGTCTGCGCGGGGGGTGGGTGTGCTTGGGGTGCACACCCCTTTTCCCCACGCTAGGTGACTCTGAATGTGGGGGTCCATGATCTCTGGGCTCCCGGTGGAGTTTGCGAGCCAGCTGGCCAGACCAAGGGGTGCAGTGCTTTGGGCAAGAACCAGATGGGCTATTGTGTGGAACGGTGCTTTTTTAGGAGACAGCCACCCCCCCGGTCACTAACTGTCTGGGTTACCCCACTTTACACAGGGCTTGCTCCCCCCAACAGGACGTAGCCTCCAGATTTACAGGGAGCTCTTGTGAGCTGTGGTGACTACACGGTTCCTGGCCACCCTCATGAGCGCTGGCCAGCAGAAGTCGGGCTTTCTGGTGGGGAAGCTGGCTGGAAAGTTTGCCATTTCTCTATTATTTTTATGCCCCTGGCTTTGCCGTTCAGCACCTTGGCGTGGGGGCTGGTAACTGTGCCCCCATGCATAGGGGGAGGGGAATTCAAATCTCTCCTGTTTTGCAAGCACAAGTTTATTTTGATCGGTCGCCCTGACTTGGACCTGCGCCCACTTGGGCAGCTAGTGGGGCTTTTGCCAGGCTGTTGCAGTGGACGGAGCAATCTGGGTCCCCCCACCCCCCCACAAACTGAGAATATGACACCCCAGGCATTGTAGGGGGGGTTGCTCTGGGAAAGGAGGGGGCTGGGCAAAAGCTGTGTCAGATTTTGGAAGGCAAAACACTGCTTTGGCTGAAATTTCTTTAGTGCCCTGGTCTCCTTGGTCCCCATCGTGGAGGGGGAACCCAATGGTATTTTGGGGGTCCTGAAATCAAACATGGAATCGTTTCCCTTCCCCCTTGATTCCGGCATTATGGATTTGCTCCCAGATTAGCAGCCCTACAGCGCAATAAAACTCTCTCCACAGGCACAGATTTAATTTCAGATCCTCTGAATGGTGAGTGTGGAAATACGTCCTGGAAAAACAAACACGGCCTCTTCTGTTTTTTTTAACCCTTTCTGACCCTGCGTCCCCTCCTGCCAGCTGCCACGCTAGCGCTAGCAGGCAGGCCTTGTTGGGATGACACCTGTGACATTGCTAATGCGCCAGTGGGGCCTGGGGAAGGAATGGAGCCTTTCCAGAAAGGGCCCTGCTTGTTGTGTCGGAGGCGAGGGCTGGAACAGATCCTCGCTCATTTCCTTAATCACTTGGCGGAGGCAGTGTCCGCTTCGGAGGCTGTGCTCCGAGGAGAACGCCATTCCTGGAGCATCAAGGGGGAGATTTTCTTACGACTGGGTTTGTACAGCACCGTGCGCTTCCTGCCTCAGTTAGTCCTGTTGAAGGGGGTTTGGAGCTAACTGAGAAGGAACGCAGAAGCTCCCATTGTGGGGCTGCAAAATAAGGTGGCTGAACTGAATCAGTCTCCTTGAGCTTTTGAGCCCTGGAGGTTACACCCTCTTCTCCAGTCCCACGCATGGTGTCCCACACTGGGCTCAGCCCAGGTTTGGCCCATGAAGCGCAGACAAAAGCACCATGTAGGTTTCACTGTGATGCATAAAAACCTACAATTATTGTTATTTGCTATCTGGATTGTGTTAGTGTGTGAGACCCTGCAGACGTGGACCACAGTACCACTGTGCCAGTGCTGTACATTTTCATTGGTATTAAGTGTATTCAGCTGCTGTCTAGGAGTCCCAGACCAGGACAATTTCTGTCCCAGGGGCTGGACAGACATTTGCTTGGTAGCTGGAAAGATGTGGAAAAAAACTTCACGCAGTCCAAGTTTTGTGGCTTTTCGACCCAGCTCCTCTTCCTTCTCCTTGAGAATTTAATTCTTTCAGTCAGGGAGGAATCTGCGACAGCCTCTAGTTCGGAGGTGGCCGACTGCACGCCTCCAATGGCAAAAGGGAACTGTCTGAGAGCAAGACTGGTGGCCAAAGATGATTTGTCCAAAGCCACGTGCTGATGGAGAATAACCCAGGACTAGGTGGCGAGCCCAAAGGGGGAGAAATTCATGGCGAGGGGTGTGCACGGGTGGGCGTTCCCTTTTGTGAATGTGGGAGAGGTTGGTTTGGTTCTGAATCTGGATGGAACCCAGACAGTTCAAAGTTCCCCACCAAGGAAAATTCAGAAAACAAAATTCCTGTTGGGTTGGTGGATGTGTTCAGTTTCAGCTTCAGCTGGTTTAAGGGAAGGGGAGAATAGAACATTTTTAAAAATTGGCAACGACGATTGGGAAGAAACCCCGGAGAAGACATTTTGCCTCCAAAATGCTAAAACCGGATGCTTCAGCCTTGTCAAAACTTGGCCCCCTGCCACCTCTGGTTTCCTTCTGAAGCAAAATTCCCCTGAAATTGACTTGCTTTTGTGAAGTGTTTTGATCTTGATGGAGCTTGTCTTGTGGGCCCCTATGAGCCTCCCTGACCAGCCCTGGTCACAGCACAGCGTTGTAGGACGGTTGCTGGTTTGGGGTTCAGAATGCTGGGGTTCTACCCGCGCCTGGTGGGTGGCCTTAGATACGTTGTTTTCCCTTTCCGTGCCTCAGTTTCTCTTGCTTTTTGCTGTTCGGACTGTGAGCTCTTTGGGGGGCTGCGACTGTCTGTGCAGCACTGACACAATGGAGCCCCGCTGTCATTTTGGGCCTCTGAGCACCGTTCTCTTGCCTCCAACAGCCCCTGCTATTCCTAATGGAAAGTTAGAGCCGCTCTAGTTCTGAGGCGCTTTGTGCCGTGTCAGTAGGAAGCAGATTATGCTGCGACCGTGAATTGTATTACACGGATCCTGAATCCTATTAGTCTGTGGAGGTATGAAATGGATTGTAGCAGACGCTGGAGAGGGGAGCACTGGGCCTTGTTGTAACCTGGTGGAGTGACTGCCCTCTGCTGGCGGGAATAGGAGTGGCTTCACAGCATGTCATGGGCCCTGTAGTACTCACTGGCAGAGCTGCTCTGGAGCATCACTGGGTGCTTAGCCTCAGTGGAAGGGCCCTGTGGATCTTGATAATTTAGGAGCTCAGGGAAGGGCTAAGAGGGTGAGGAGTGGGAAATCTTCCCGCTTCCATGGCAAAGCTGAGGCTGCTGTAGCTTTGTGGTGATGGGATTGGAGGGGCTCGGAAATCCTTGTGCCCTGGGCCGCTGTGTGTAAGGTGCAACGGGGTGGAGCGCAGATCTGTTTCATTTGGCCTATAGATCCCCTGCCCTGCCCTGCCCCTTGCTTGCAGGCAGATGGCTCCCAGCTCTGGGTGGTGCCCCCGGGGCTATAGTTCCCTCACCCGTGAGATAAGTGTCCTGATGTCCCCTAGGCACAAAACTGCCCCACCCACCCGGCCCCATCCCTTCCATTGCTGGGGGCCTGGGAGGTGCCGCATGTGCTGGTGAGGCCTTGGAGGGATGACAGCCCTGCATTCTGGCTCGTCCATTGTCTCTCTCTGTCTCTGCAGGGATCATCTCTCTCTCTTTCATTGGAAATTCAGGACGCGGAAGCAGCTCCTCCCCTCCCCCCACTTCCCTTTAATTATTATGAACAATAAAAGCCGGGAAGAGGCTCTGGAGGAGCAGGTGAGGCTGCTGGGATGCCGAGGCTGCCATTCTAGCCCCGATCGGAGAGCCACCGCTCCCTGCAACCCACTCTTCTTCCTTCTCCATCCCCCCATGTCACAGCTCCTGGGGTATTAATGCTGGGGGTGGGAAGCCTGAGCTATCCCCTCCCTCCCCCACGCCTGCGAGGGGTTATGCTCCGGCGGGGGGATTGGCTGAGGGACCCCCTGAGACTCATTCTGTCTTGGCAGCCCCGTCTGCCTGCCAGGGAGGCTGTTCAGTCTCTTGATTGGCAATTAGCGCTACGGAAATCAGCTGTCATTAGATTAGAAGAAGCTGGTTTAACGTCCTCCCCTCCCCCGAAGTTGGGGTGACTGCCGGATTGGCAGTGCTGGAAGTCCCCTCCCCAGTTAGACACTTTCTGGGTGTCCCTGGCTCTCGCCTTTCTTGCCCTGCCCTGAATAGACCCACTTTCTAGAGGGGAGTCAGGCTCTGTCACCGATTCTGCCTCCTACCTTTCACCCAGGCAGGAGGGGAGCGTCAAATGGGGTGGTGTCAGTTGCCATCCCCTGGCCAGGCTGCTCCTTGGACCCTGGGACTGAGACCCAGCAAACTCGTTTCATGCTGACGGGTGCGGCCAGCGCCCTCTCTTGGTGGCTGAGGGGGGCTGCGTCTCCCGTGCTCAGGCCAGCCAGTTCTCCTTGGCCCCTGGGCAGAGCGTCTCTGCAGCACACAGGGCCCACACCCCCCAGTTGCTCATTTCCCCTGCACTCTGGCCCCGTGTTTGCATCTTCCCAAGGATCAGGCCCAGCAGCATGGACCCCACCTCCACCTAGACAACACAGGGCCTGGTACGTGCGCTCCAGAGCCCTTTGTACCACTGATGACACAAACTCAGCCCTTCCTGCTCCAGCAAAGGGAATTCAGTTCTCCGATGCGAATCACCTGCCTCCGCCCCTTTGCGGTTGCCGTTGGCGATGGTGGGTTTTTTTTTTCACTTCCTGTCCCAAAGGGGCAGCTGAGGAACCAGCAGGGCCAATCTGGGGGAGTTAGTTCAGAGCAGCAGTTGAGGTGCTGGACTCCTGAGTTCTGTTCCTGACTTTGACTGGCCTCGGGTAAGTCATTTGCCTTCTCCGTGCCTCAGTTTCCCCACTTGCGAACGAACACAGTGATACCCGCCCGTGTCAAGTATTTGGAGATGGATAGCGGAAAAGCGTCCCCTCCATCTTCTTCTATCCACCCCACAGCTGTTTGCGCATCCTGGGTATCTTCAGGGTTAAGCAGCAGCTGTGTTCCGACCCAGAAGTGGCCGCACATCAGTCAGAGAAGAACTGACTCCTGTGTCTATGTCTTGTGAGCGATTTCTGAAGCACTGCTTATTGTTCTGGTGGGGCTGGACGCTGCCCTGTCATTGCAGGGCCTGTGAAGCTATGGCCGTGGGTGCTGGTTTGTTTTTGTAGGGTGTCCTTGGTTTTCGATGCGTCACAAGGGGCCTTTCCCTGGGGGAAGGTTTATCCTATGGCTGCAGGGTTTGATGCAGCTGGTTCTGGTCACTGGCTGTAGTGGGCTCAGCTGGGGCTGCAGGGATTGAGGGGGGGAGGGGTGCAAGGAGCCTGCCCGGTGGGGGCAGGGGCATGGTCAGGAGTTATCAATCTGATATGTGGTGTGGCAGGAAACTTCTCCCTAAGGTGGAGGGTGCATCCAAGCCCCAATGTACCTGGCAAGTCCATGTGTTCTGGCGGTTTGTTGTAGTGTCTCTTGCGAGTGGTGATTATCAGCATGCTAATGAGACAGTGAAATGTGTTGGGAAGCCAGAAATCCAGTTCCTCCCTGCCCTGCAGAGGGAGGGGTGTCTGTCCATCTCCTCCCCCTCCCCAAGGTAACTGCAACTTCCAAACCAAGGAATCACGGGAGAAATTGACCCGCTGTCCTTTCACATTTGTTCCATTCAGTCCTTCCACCTTTTTGGTCCATTACCAAGCCTGGCCTTCACGCCCGCAGGTGCCCATTGCAGATTCAGATCGCCTGCCACTTGGAGCTCAAGGATGGAAAGAGCCAAGTGGAGATTTCCATTCACGAGACTCCGTTCTTCCTCTGGAAAAGTCTGGGTCAGTTCCTCCTCCTGGCACAAAATCTATTGCTAATATATATTATAGATATTTCCCTTTGGCTGTTAATTATGGCAACTGGTGTCTCAGGCTTGGAACCAGTCACGCTGAAATGATCGCGCTATGGTGTCTCTTGTTTACGTGCTGGCTTGTTATTGTACGGTGGTATGTGACGGCTGTACCACATGCCTGTGAATTCAAGCACTGGCTGACACTGGTGGTGCTGGGACTCTCTGTGCTGGGTTGTCTCGGCAGGACTGCCCCTGACTGCCCTGCAGTGCACGACACACCAGCTTTTATGAACGATTACTTATTTGGTGTCCTGTGGTAGCTTCTAGGCCAGGGTGGCCAACCAGTTTAAGACAAAGAGCCAAAATAGCAGTGAATAGAGTACAAAGAGCCACATAATATATTTTATTTATACTTTATATTTTATAGATACACAAATAAATAGTGTGTGCGTGTGTGTGACAGAGAGAGAAATATGTGGCTCAACGCCCTCCGCAGAGCCAGGCACTCCCAACTCCCTGCTCTAAATAAAGGCCCCCTGCTAGAGCCAGGCGCCCCCCCCCAGACCCACCCCTCTAATTCCATGCTGGCAACTTGCTGGAGTTGTCGCTGCTGCTGTCGCGCACTTCTCTCACCAAGCAGTGGGGCGTGTGCGCAGAGCAGGCATGGCAGTCCCAGCATGCAGCTCTGAGGAGCCACATTCACAGGCTCAAAGAGCCACGTGCAGCTGAAGAGCTCCAGCTTGGCCACCCCTGTTCTAGTCACCCCAGTCTGGAACCAGGACTGTACTGTGTGAGACGCTCTCTTTTTTTTAATGCTATTAAGTGGATTATGGTAGTGACTAAACTCTCCAGGGGTGGACCTGCACCCTACAGTGCTAGGCAATGTTCCCTCTAATTTTTTTCTGTTCATGTGCGGAATACATTTTGTTATGTGCAGATGGACCCCAACAGTAGAAACGCACGCTGCCAGCTGTGGGTGTTCTGCTGGTCAGCTGGGCTGCACCTGACTCTCTCCTGGGCAGCCGCCCAAGCACTCATCTTATATGGAATAGTGGAGCTTGGTGCTGTACATTATTAGGAGTATTACAGTAGCACCCATGAGCCCCAGGCCAGGATCTCCTGGTGGTAGGCACGGTACAAACATAGAACAAAGAGCTGGTCCTTGTTTCTATGCAGGATTCCCTCTAATTTTTTCCATCCATAGGTAGAATACATTTTATGATGTGCACCAAGGCATGTGTGAATGTGCAGCACCATTAGAAATACATTCTGCCAGCTGTGGGTGGCTGTGGGCGCTCTGCTAACCAAATGGGCAGCGTTTGACTCTCCTGGGTAGCTGCCCAAGCCCTCAGCCTACAGGAATGCTGCTTGTAAGAGCCTCCAGTTGAGATTTGCACTGAGTCACTGTGGCGCTCCATACCAGTTTGATGTTGTTGGCTGGCACCAAGGTACAGGGCCGTGCCTCCTAGTTTGTTGCTGCCAGGTCTCCCTAAAGCAGAGGTCAGCACGTGAGGTGGGAGCCCAGCCCCGCCCCTCCTCCCTTCTGCAGGTGGGAACCTGCTCAAAGCCAGGCTGCCTGTGGATTAACAAAAGACCAGCTAATGCTACCAACCACCCCCTAAATGGTAAAGCTCTGCCTCGCTGTTTGTTTATTAGTGAAATTGTAGTAAGTATGGCTAGTTGGCTATGGTCACGCTACACAGGTATTGTAGAACAGCTATTTTGAAAGCCTTATTTTGGAATAACACAGCTACGCACAAAATGCATTTCAAAATAGCATTTCCAGATGCACAGTGCTATTACAAAATAGTACTGTTGGGCACCATGATGGCTTATTTCGAAACAGTGCTGTTCCGTGTCTTAACACAGCCTATTTTGAAATACCTATTTCAAAACAGGGATTCCTCTTGCAAGGAGGGTTACTGACTTTGAAATACCGCATCTGCTAGAACATAAGAACATAAGAATGGCCATACTGGGTCAGACCAAAGGTCCATCCAGCCCAGTATCCCATCTGCTGACAGTGGCCAATGCCAGGTGCCCCAGAGAAGGAGAACAGAAGACAATGATCAAGTGATTTATCTCCGGCCATCCATCTCCTGCCCTTGTACTGAAGGCCAGGGCACCATACTTTACCCCTGGCTAATAGCCATTTATGGACCTAACCTGCAAAAATTTATCGAGCTCTTTTTTAAACCCTAATAGAGTCCTGGCCTTCACAGCCTCCTCGGGCAAGGAGTTCCACAGGTTGACTGTGCGCTGTGTGAAGAAAAATTTCCTTTTATTAGTTTTGAACCTACTACCCATCAATTTCATTTGGTGTCCCCTAGTTCTTGTATTATGGGAAAAGGTAAATAATTTTTCTATATTCACTTTCTCCACACCATTCATGATTTTATATACCTCTATCATATCGCCCCTCAATCGCCTCTTTTCCAGACTGAAAAGTCCCAGTCTCTCTAGCCTCTCCCCATATGGGACCCGTTCCAAACCCCTAATCATCTTAGTTGCCCTTTTCTGAACCTTTTCTAATGCCAATATATCTTTTTTGAGGTGAGGAGACCACATCTGCACGCAGTACTCAAGATGTGGGCGTACCATAGTTTTAAATAGGGGAAGTATGATATCTTTTGTCTTATTATCTATCCCTTTTCTAATAATTCCTAACATCCTATTTGCTTTACTAACTGCCACTGCACACTGCGTGGATGTCTTCAGAGAACTATCCACTATAACTGCAAGATCCCTTTCCTGATCTGTTGTAGCTAAATTTGACCCCATCATATTGTACGTGTAATTTGGGTTATTTTTTCCAACATGCATTACCTTACACTTACCCACATTAAATTTCATTTGCCATTTTGCTGCCCAATCACTCAGTTTGCTGAGATCTTTTTGTAGTTCTTCACAATCCCTTTTGGTTTTGACTGTCCTGAACAACTTGGTGTCATCTGCAAACTTGGCCACCTCACTGCTTACCTCATTTTCTAGATCATTGATGAACAAGTTGAACAGGAGTTTGAATTTATTTTGAAATAGTGTGTGTGCAGTGTAGATGCCAACAGCTGGTATTTGAAAATGACTTAGCTGTCTTGAAATAACTCTGTAGTGTAGACATAGCCTTTGTGACTTTAAACAGTATCACTGGCAGTCAGCTGGTACATAGAGATCAAAAGGTCAAATTTTGTCACTCAGACTTGGAAAGGTTGCTGACCCCTGCCCTAGAGCTCTGCAGTACCTGCTGGCTTTATTACTGTAGGGGTTCTTTCAAATGCTGCCTGGGGTACAGGAGAATTATTGTTAGACCCTGAGGATGCAAGGGCTGGTTTGTTATTGCAGGTCAGCTGGGAAACGCTGGCGTGCATGCCTTGTTTTGCTGAGTCTAATGCTGAGGCCAGTTGTTCATTATTGTAGGGTCTTTGGTGAGCTCAGGGCAAATCCAGTCACTGGCAGGGTTGCCTGCAAAAAGGCCCTTGAGGTTTGGCTTTGTGTTAATGTTTCCAGACTGCAATGAGTGTGGGGGCAGCGGTTCAGCTGCTGCATCTCACTTGTGCATGCCACCTTGATATAGAAGGGTATTCGCGCAGGCCTGGGGTTGTGATGTGCGTATGTTATTGTAGGGTTGCTCCTGAGCCTGGGGGCTGTGATGCTGGTTTGCTATGGCTGGATTGTTCATGGGCTCGGGATGCTATGGTGCTGGTTTGGTGTTGTAGGGTCGCTTGCGGGCCTGGGGGCTTTGTGTGTGGCTTTGCCGTGGTAGGGTTGCTATGCATCGCACACTGGCTTTGTGGCAGTGTCAGCTGTGGCAAACTGTGTAGCACGCAGCAGGACTCAGCCGCGCTGCACAGGTGCCCAGAGACCCAGCTGCTCTCGGGTGCCCCCTGCTGGCTGGGATGTTACGACCCACACCATCCTGGGTGGCAGTGAATTGTCTTGGCACCTTGAAGCTTTGAAAAGAACAAAAGTTGCCTCTGCCCTGCCACCACCCTACTGGTGCTGCCTGGCCAGTCCCTGCTTGGCTTCCTTCCTGATGTTTACAAGCCTTTAAAAACAAAACTACCCCAAATTAAACGAGGTGGATTGATTATCCCCCCTCCCAGCCCTGGTCACCTGCTGCGGCTGGCTGTGGTTTGAACAAACAGAGTATAAATAAATGTCTGAGTCCAGAGCCACCATCTCCATGGGTTCCCATGAGGCTTTCCCTTCCAGCCTTATCAGGGTGACCTTTCTGGGAGACGGCAAGGTGCTAGGCGCATTACAAATGGGCCTTCGAGCTGGCGGCCTCTGCGGCTGCGGATGGGGGCGCCCGAGGAGAGCAGCTTCACCCATTGATTTCCCTCCCCCCTGCCCCCTGGGGTTTGCACTGGGAATGAATACAAATATTGTGCATTGTAACAGGGCTGGCTATTCTCAGGGCACATTCTAGGGAGGCCTGGAATAGAGGAGAGGCCGGGGCAGCAATAGAGCAGAGGGTGTCATGAGGGACCCGAGTGTGAACCTCCAGGGGTGAGAGCTGCTGGGGCAAAAGGGTATCTGGTAACTCCGCCTGCCAGGAACAGGGCCACAAAGTGACGAAGGAGGGCAGTGCTGGGGGAGGAAGGGAAAATCCATTTGTCCGATCCTGTCTTCCAGCCTCTGTGCTCTCCCCACTAGACTTCGCTCTCCTCCTGGAGCTGGAGGGCTGGCTCGCAGCTCCGGTGCTAAGTGAATCAGTTTAGAACCTGGGAGGTGGAAGGCCTGGCTCAGGCTCTGGGACTGGCTGTCCTGCTTCGCTCTGCTGGCGGGGGCTCGATGGTGCTAGCAGATGTCGTGGGTCCAGGGAGGGTGTTGAGCTAGTGGGAGGAGTATGTGTGCAGAGGCTGGGTCTAGGGGCGTGGCCTGGGGTCCCACTGCAGCCCTACGTGGGCAGGAATGGGGTGCCTGCTGCAGGTATAGTGACTGGATGGGGAGGGGGCGGTAGCAGGGACTGAGCTGGCTTGACCTGCTCCCCTGCCATAGGGAGATTTGCAGCCCCACGTCCTCCGCTCCCCACCAGGCCTGGCCTTTGAAATTATAGGGGTTCCATTCCCCCACCCCGCTGCAGGCTTTCTGTGTCCCCCATCTGCCCTTGCACCTCACCCCCCCAGCCAGAGGGGAGGGGTCCCCTTTGTACGTCCTATGGACTGCCTGCCGTGCTGAGCCTCGAGGCTGAGTGTTACAAAGCAACCGAGTAGGGAACGACAGCGGGGGCTGTGCCTTTTGTCTCTGCCAACCCTCCCGCCCCGATCAGCCTTGCACCAACAGCTTGTCCAGTGCCTCTGATGCTGGGAGCTGTCGGCAGGAGACGCTTCCTGTTTGGCTTGTGGCGTGGGACCTTCCCGGCACCCCGCCACCAGCGGGGGCGCTGGAGCTTCTCTTGGGTGCCCCCCGTCTCTGCTTTTTAACCCCCAGCGCAGCTTGCACAGGGTCTAGGCTATTGCACTAGTAACCCTAGAGCCTGCAGTGATGCATCTGGACCTGTGTTGTCTCCTGCTGTGTGCTCTCCTCTCCCCAGCAGGAGGCGCTGTGAGCCCAGCTGCCTCGGAAGCCTTCCCGCAGCCGGAGGGGCAGTGCAGGGGCAGCCCTGGCGTTGCCCTCTGGCCGTCTGCACCCTCTGCTCTGGCATTGGCATGGAGATGGCCGGGGTGCCTGGCCTTTGGGGAGCCAGCCTCAACCTTGGGACATGTAAATACGTGTGCATCTAAATATTTGTCCGTGGTGAGTGGATTGGGTGTGACATGGGGACCAGGATTCCCTGTGGGTGGGGTGGGGGGCTGAGAACCCACCAAGCACCCGCCCCATCTCCTGTGCTTTGCTTGCTATTTGATAGGGCACACCCCTGCTTTCCTCCCCAGCCCCAAACCTTCTCTGTAGACCAGTGCGCATGGGCCAGGCCATCAGGACTCCTGGCTTTAGTCCAAGCTCTGCGAGGGGAGTAAGGTCTAAGCATTGGGGGTTATGGGGGCAGGGGAGGGGATCAGGACTCTTGGGCCATATTCCTATGTATGGACAGGGCTGTGGACCAGTGGCTGGAGAAGGGGATGGTAAGAAATGGGTAAGTGTGCAGCCCTAAAATAACGGGTTGGCACACGCACAGCCTTCGGATACCCAGGGCCTGCTGCATTGACAGTAATCGCCCAATGCCTGCTTCGCTGCTGTAACCAGCTTGTAGGGGCACAACCCTGCAAAGAGCAGGCTGGCATGTATGCAGCTGGACCATAACGACCAGGATGCATGTGACCCTACAAAAACAAACTCTGTGCACAACGGGGGATGTGTGTGACTTTATAACAACACGCTGCTGCATGCACAGTCCTCTCCAACATCCGTGTGAGCATGCAACCCTACAGTAACAAACCACGGGGTGCCCCACCCTACAGTAACAACTGGAAGAGTGTGCAATGCTACAGTAACCAGTTGCCGTGTGCACACAACTTGGTGTCGCAAGATGACTGTGAGAGCACAGTTACAAATCCTGCCATAAGAGCCGGGCGCGTGTGCGACCCTCTGTGATAACAAACTTGCGTATGCAACAACTCTGCCCTAGCAGTGGGGTTGGTAGGCAGGCAAGCCTGCTGTAACAAGGCAGCGTGCGTGACGGAAATAACAGCGCTCAGTTCCCAGCTTTCCTGTGCAAAGCTGGGAGTGGGGGTGGGGGATGAAAGATTGTAGCACTCTGGTCACCAGGGATGGGATGTTTGTGTGAAGAGTCATGGGAAACGCCGGGCTGGCTGCAGAGAAGGGGCAAATCTTTCCCAATCTTGGCTTTCCCAGCCCCTGCCGTGTCTCTTGTGCCTTGGGAATGGCCAGTGGAACGTGCTGCAGAGGCCGGCTTTTGCTGATGGGAATCGTGCCATTCCTGGAACGTCTGGGCTGGGCTCGTCATCCTTTGTGTCACAGAGTGCGGCGAGAGAGCACCCAGCTTCGGAAACCAGAGCCAGATGGCTTCCATGGAGCCAGGCCGGGTCACTTTGCTGGCCTGTCCCTTCTTGAATCATTTGCACCAGTGCAAAATGCTGCCCGAGCAGAACACTCGTGGGTCACACTCACTTGGGGGGGGGGCCTCGAGGTGCTGGAGGCATCAGCAGAGACCAGGCCCTGAAGCTCCAGGCAGCTTGGACACTGGGGCAACCAGGCACTGAGGACCACTGCAGGATTGGGCCTTCATGCTTAGAAAGACAAAGGCTGGGTAAAAGCCAGCGCAGTTGGCAGGTGGGAGCTCGTAGGTGGAATACAAAGATGTCTTTCGGGGGGGATGCCTGAGGAACCCTTTGAACGAGAGAATCAGACTTTTTTCCAAAGATGAGGTCAGCAAAGAGGCAGGTAGTCGCTGCTCAGCTGCTACTGCCCCTGTGCTCGGGGCTAACTTGTAGTAATAGTTCTTCTTAAGCCCACGACAGTGTAGCAGTGGCCTTTCCCTCTCCCCGCATGGCAGAGTAGAGGACATCTGGTTATCAGGGGCCCCGTTGCCGGTTATTTGGAACTCTCCACTATTTTAACAAGCCGACGCCTATGATAAGCCCTTATTCTACTAATTAACATTAAACCGACCCAGGATCCCCTTCCTTCCCCTTTCTGCCGCCTCCTTTCTGATGCTTTGCCTGAGGTGGTATTTGAAATACCATCTGCACCAGTCGTCTGCTGTGTCGCCGGAGTCATGGTGGGTCTCGGAATAGTAGCGGGGCAAGGCGGGAGAGGGGACCAGCTTTGCTGGTGAGAGAGACGAGCTTTGGTGCTTACCCAGAACTGTTCATTCAGGGCGGGGAGGTGTACGGAGGGTTGCCGGTAAATGCATGGTGGGACGGATAGTTTAGCCTAAGTAGTTGATGTGTGTTTAAAGGGACTGTTCGAGGAGAAGTGGCCAGTTCAGGAGCTGTGTAGGGTCGCTAGAAGTGTGGGGGCGGTGTGCACCCCATGCCATTCCCGTCCCCCAGAGGCCCCGCCCTCCCATAGCTCCTCCCCAGAGGCCCTGCCTCACGCCACCCATCCCCCAAGGCTCTGCCCCCAAGACCCTTTCCCTGCTTGCTCTCTTCCCCCCACCTTGCTTTCCCTTCCCACTAGGAAGAAACGGGAGGATCATGGGCCCCAGGAAGCCCCTGTTCTGGTGCCCCGGGCCCATTAACACCCCCCAGTCACTGGGGGTGTAGAAAGGGGGGAGGTGGGGCTGTTAGTGAGTCACAGATTGTCATAAGAAGCCAGACACCCGACGTCTCCCGCGCCTGTCAGTATCCAGCAGAGCTGTGGATTTAAACTCCCAGGCTCATCATTGGGAAGCCTCGTGCAGGTTTCGCTGGAGGATGAGGACCAAGAGGTCAGCTCCATGAAAAGTGCCCACCCACGGGTGGGTTCTGTCGTCCTGTCGCTTCCCTGAAGTGCAGTGATTGTCGGGGGTCACCCAGATAGGGCCACCGGGGCTTTCAGTGCGCCCGATGAAGCGCCCCGTGTTGGCAGGACCTGGGTGTGTCCGGTGAGGTGCCGATTGCTCTAGCTGTGGAGCTGTGCCGGAAGGTTTTGTATCTGTCCTTCTGGCAGGGTCTGGTGCCTCTTTGAGTTGATGTGTCTGGGTCTGTGGGGAGCTGGTTTCTGATGATGGGCTTGGGGGGGTTGTCTGAAGGCCAGAAGAGGGCCTTCAGGATGGGGATGCTATTGAGTCTGGGTCTCAGTGATTGACAGTGGGGGCTAGAGGTTGGAAGGGGGTTTATTTCTGTATGGAACAGGCTCTCTCGGGCTATTCGGGTGGTGCTATCGACTTGTCTGGCGCAGGTGTAACCCGCACCCTCCTGGGTGCGGTGTTCTGGCCCATCTAGTGGCCCAGCGACCCCCTAGGCTCGGTCTACGCTGGGGTAGAAAGTCGATTTCCAATACATGGATTCTGGGTACACTTAACGGCGTAGCTGGAATTGTGTATCAGCATCAACCTTCTTACCTCGTGTAGATGGGGGTTCTTCAGGCGGCACTGATGTCTGAAGAGCGTGGAGTACCAGTTCGATGGCCAAGCCCAGGGGGATCGGGTTTCTTTTTTTTTTTCTTGCCGCATCTTTACACGCGCAGCAAAATCGAGCTCTGGAAGATCGTCGGGAAAGCGTAGATTCACCTTGGAGGGAGATGAGTGAGTCTGCCCTGCTGCCTTGTCTACAGGCAACATGGCTTTCAGCACATGCACGAGGGGCTCGTGTGCTAAGCATCCGAGGTCCCAGGTTTGATCTTACCTGCCGGTGACTGGGGTCCCTGACTGTTTGGGGCAGGCAGTGTTGGGCGTGTTAAGATGTGTATCCTCCCTTTCTCCTCCAAGCCTTGGCTGTGGTATCAGCAGGCCTGGCTGCTGAGAACAGGCTTCTTGCTATGTTTGAATGGAGCTCTGAAGGCAGGCGTGGTGATCTGGGGCTCCTTGTGTGTCGATGCCTGTAGGGTTCTCTTGCTAGGGTTGTAATCTGTCCATGTCTCACCTGGGGTGCAGCTTGTGCGTCCGGGGGCCATTTTACAAGCCCCAATGTCCATTTTTAAAAAAAACGGGTGGCACACCTAAGCGGAAGGAAGATGGCAGGGCAGCAGTAGCCGTTTCCATGTCAGCTTATGTTGTGTGATGTGGGAGCAGGGCCACTGTGGGTAGAGGCAGAGAAGGGGGCGGGGCCTTAAGGGAAGGGGTGGGGCAGGCACAGGGTTTTGGGGAGGGGCAAGATGGGGACATGGCATTGGGTCAGAGGTGGGTCAGGTGCAGAACGATTGGATGGGGCAGGTTGGTGAGGGTAGGGGTGGGATTTTGAGGGTTCAGTTACCAGCCATTAGAAAGGGGGTACCCCGTCCCTTGGTGAAGCTGTGAGGTCCAGGAAGTGGGGGCTGGCATGGAAGTGCTCCCAAGAGAGAGGATGTCTGTGGGGTAATGGTGGAAATTGTGGTAGAAATCGATGAGGGAGTTCAAGTCATCTGTCCAGAGGATGAAAATATCACCCTTGTCTCGGACAGCTCACCACTTCCATGGTCCATTTCCTGGAAATGTGTCTTCCCTGCTTACGCTAGCCCATCTCTTCCTCTGGGACATTTCGTGTAAGTGTCCAGCCTTGGAGAAGAGCCCACTTAGCCTGAAAGCTGGTCTCTCACCAACCGAAATGGGTTCAGTAAATGCACTCACTCCCCCCGCCTCATCCATCTGCACGGGTCTCCTTCCTGTATTATCCATGGAGATAGCGGTTTAATTCACAGTTCTGAAGAGCCCTTGTTTGAAGCTCTGCTGAGACCAGTTATAACCAAAACACAGCCCCAGCGGACCCTCGGGCTTTGGCCTTGTCTCCAGCTTATCTTTAACTTTCTCACATGACCGGCTGCCATATCCCATGCTGCTCGAGTTAGGCTCATTTCTACGTCTCGTAGGCCGGGGGTGTTCAGGGTGGGGGTGGCCCCCTCGGGTGGGAGGGGAATTGAAATGGGTTTTTCCATGTGAACAGAACTGACATTTCCGTCCGTTTGGGTTATGTTAGACAGGTTGGGGGGTGGGGGGGTGTCAGCTGCTGATTTAGGGATGAAAAGTGGGACCCAATGTAAAAAGTTTGCTCACCCCTGACTTAGGCTACATCTGAGGTCCCTTGGGGGCTTGCTGAGGGGCCCTGAGGAGCTGGGGGATCAAACCTAGGGGCAGTCATTTGATTTGAAGTTGCCAGATGTTTCCCAGCAGTTGGACACTCTGAGTCATTGTCCCCGGTCCAGCCCTGGGCAGGGTCATGGTGGTTCTCTGCGGGCCATGTGTTTGTGGCTCTGCCTGCACTGCAATAAAAGCTAAGCCCCCAGCTGTTATTGGCCCCACCAGATGAGGCTGCTGACCTGGGTTTTGAGACAGGTGGTGCAGGACATTCATGGCAGAGTAAACACAGGTGGTAGGATCAGACCCTTGTTGCCAGAACTGGCCCTGCTGTGAAAGCCACACGGGTGGCATTGGCTGCCCTTTGTACTGAGTGAGCCAGCCAGGCTCACAACAAGCCCGGTGGAGCTGTGCCAGCGTGGCCTTGAGCCTCGCATCCCAGACCGCTGTACTGTCTGGGCTTTGCTTATCTGGCAGCTGCATTTACCGAGGGGAAAGGACTTCTTCTCACTCACAGAGGGAGTCAAAGCCGAGAACCCAGGAGTCCTGGTGGGCACGTTCACCTGCTTTAACCCGCAGACCCTGCTTCCCCTCCCAGAGCTGGAATAGAACCCAGGAGTCCTGACTCCCAGCCTCCTGCTCGAACACACCCAACCCCATTCTTCTCCCATAGCTGGCAACAGAAGCCAGAGTCCTGCTTGCAGCCCTAGAGAGGCCAAAGGGTGGAGACAATGTGACTGTAACAAACTTGGTCCTTGGTTTTGTTGAGGGCAGAGAGGCAGTGGACCGGGGTTGGGGCGGGTTAAAGATTCTCTGCCCCCCGCCCGCTTCCCATCCTGTGCGGAGGAGACACAGCCCTATGGGCGCGGACTCTCCCCAGGCAGGCCGCGGGGAGGAGGCGCCCGGAGGGGTCTGCTGAGCTCGGGATGAGGACATCCAACGCTTGTTTCTGCGGCCGTGCACACGCAGGCAGATACAAACTTTGTTTCTAGGACCCTGCGAGTTCGCAGCTGTCCGCTTTGTCTCAGTGGGCACCTGCGTCCCCGGGCGTCAGGGCGGGTACCTGTGGCTCCTTTTTGCAGCGGCAGATGCGCGGTTTATATCCATGCAGGGCTGGACTGATCAGAGCCCTTCCCCTTCCCCATAGTCTGGAGTCCACCCCCAGCCCCCACTGAGCCTCACTGGGGATGCGCCTGAGCCCTCCTTGTCCTTGTGGTGTTTCATGCCTCGTTGACTCCGCAATGAGTGCAGGGGAGGTGGGATCAGGCTCCATTGGTTGCTGATACGGGATAGCCGGGACGGGTACTCCCGCCGTGGAGGGGATGGTGGGTACCAGGACACACACACGCTCTGCTCCGAGGCCCGGACAGATTCTGGCTGTGGGTCTCTGCCTCTTGATGCAGACACAGGGCTGTGGACTGGGCCTGTTCTGGCTTCTGCTGCTGACTTGTGTGGCCTTGGAGGGGTGGCTCAGACCCCTCCAGACCCCACCTGTGAGCAGAGTCTAATCAGAATTCTAATGCTTGCTGCTGCACCCCGTGCTGAGCTGGGGAGATCTCGGGGCGTGCGTGTGCGTGTAATAGCGCTTGATTTGTACCCTCCTTCGTGGGCCCTTGGCTGGCGGCCTAGGGATACCAGCACTTTGGCCCCAGGAGCCAGCCTGCCCGAGCCCATTGTTTATGGCCGTGGTGTCAGTGAGTTTTGGCTCTGTCTCCTGCCAGCGATTACCTCATGCTAACTGCTCACTTTAATTAGGGCTGGAGAGCAGCTGCCAGAACTGCCCCCTCCCCACCCCCCCTTCAATCCAGAGACGTGCCAATAGAATTGCTGCCTGAAATCGCCTCCCTCCACTCCAGCCTGCCTGGGGCTGGGCAGGAGGCAGTGGAAGGGGGCTGGCCGGGGGCGGCATTTGCCCTTGTAACAAACCACAGGAGCCAAGCCGAGAACGGCCAGATCTGTGGGGAGCCAGGAGTCCGCTGCTGTCCCCTGGACAGGCCGGCCAGCTGGCCTTCCCCTTGGGCCTCTCCCTGGGATGATGGGTTATGGGGAGCTGCTGAAGCAATGGGTAGGAGCTGCCAATCTCAGAACCCCGGCGCTGCCTGATTCAGGATGTCTTGCACTATTATTAGCTTCCTGCTATTGTCACAGACACTGTCCGGGTTCTCGGTCCCTCCCTTCCCTCATCAGAGCTGGGCCAGAGGCTGGGTAGAGGAGCCCTGGTGCCTGATACCTGCTGGTGTAATTGAGGCCCAGGCTCTGTAGAGCAATCGGACGTTGCCGCTCTGCGGCCTGGAGCAAGGGCCCAAGCTGCCTCTGTTGGGCTGCACCGATGCCTCCCAGCAGTGGGGCTGAGACCCTGGAAACTCATCCCACTTGTTGGGCACGGCAGGGTTCCAGGTTTGAAGAGCTGATTTAGCCCCACCCAGCTTCAGCTGGCTTTCAGCTTCCCCGTGTGTCCTAAAAGGTCGTGCAGTGTTGTTGGGTGGCTGTGAAATCAGTGATACAGCCCACCCCAGAAGTGGCTGCATTTTTGGTGCCAGACAAGGAGCCCCTGTGCACGCTTGCCACCTAGCTCTGAACATGCTGTTGTGCCTCACCCCAGAGACTGCCACGCTTCAGTGATGAAATCAGGAATCCCAGTGCAGCACTGCTGTGTGGCTGTTAATCAGCTGCTGTGCTCCACTCCAGAGGGGGCTGCATTTCTGTGGCAAGGGAGGGGTTTACATTCCGGGCTCCAGTGTTTCCCACTTGGGCAGCTCACCCAGGAGAAATTCAGGTGCCCCCCAGCTGATTGGCAGAGGACCTGCAGCCAGCAGCGCATTTTCTACTGGTGGTGCACATGCCTTGGTGCATTTAACAAAATTTCTTCCACCCCAGAAGAAGAATTAGGGGGAACATTGCCAGGCTCCATCAAAATGAAAATAGCAGTAGAGTGTATAAACCTTGAGAGAGAGCTGCTCACCCCTTGTCCGCTAGAATTAACTCTCGAATAGGGCGTCAGTCTTTCCTGAGCATGTGCCTCACTGTTGCCATCTAGTGAACAGAATCAGAACTGTTCAACTGTGTGTCATAAACCCCAGACTGCCTGTGGGGGATTCTCCTTTGGCTCAGGTGACTGGAGGAGCCGAAATCTAGCCCCAGGGGTCAGACAGCTCTGGCTTGCTGGGTTTGTTCCAGCGGCTGCTTCCCTCTGCAACATCAGCTCTGTTGCACACCTCCCCTGGCTTTTCTCTCCTGCCGGGGCTTAGTGCCTTTGGGGAGGAGTTTCCAAGGGGCAGAGGCCCTCCCCACAACACTGAAGTCAGCTGGAACTGAAGCTTTAATCTATTGGCCGTCTCGCGCCAGCAGCAGTTCTCAGTCAGCACAGGCACAGAAGAGGCCAGCAGCACGTGGGGGGTGATTACGGCAGGCTTAGCAGCCCTGCTAAATAGGACCATGCAAGGTGGTTCTGCGTGAGAGTGCAGTGTGGCTCCCCTGCTTCCTTCTCTGCCCTGCTAGTGCTTCCAGTGAGGTCACCAGCCAGACAGCCAGAGGCAGCTGTCCGGGTCCATCCGTGTAGTGGGTGGGCACCTTGCTATAAGTCCTGGCTCACAGGCTGCCTGTCCTCTCGCTCTGGCTGTAACCACTGCCCGGCGCTCTTCCCGGCGTCAGGCTTGGAACCCAGGAGTCCTGACTCCCAGCTGCCCCAGCTCTAACCACTGCACTCCACACTCATCCCAGCCGTGCGAAATACATGGAACCAAGGAGACTTCACTCCCAGCCCAAACCACGAGAGAGAGGAAACAGAATCCCACAATCCCAACCCCCAGTCCTGAGCTCTGCCCAGTGACCTTCCCTGCCTTCCTCCAGCTGAGCCTGCTCTGATTTCCCTCCATCCCTGGGCAACTGCATTAGGAACATCCTGGCAGCTGCCCTGGCTCACCTTTCTAGCGAGTGGAGGAACCAGGGAGCGGCCCCTGGGATGAGGCTGGCGCCGGTGGCTTAGTTGGTCTGAGAATCAGGGCTGTGCAGTGGGGTTTGCTTTCCTGCCCGAGATGGGGCTTGCAGGGCTGGGTCCGGGTGGCTGCCTGCACCAGGGGAGAGGAGCGGGTGTAGGGGGTGGCTGGTGCTTCAGCGGAACAGCAGGTGCGCTGCATTTAATAATTAAGACATTCAATGAAATCTATCGCCTGTAAAATGCAATCGAGGTGCACAGCAGAATGCAAACAGCCCGCGTGCTTCCCCGGGGGGAACGCTGAGCACCGTTAACCCTTGCCAGGGACGTTCTACAGAGCTTGCTTGGCAGGAATCCACAGGGCCAGCCTGTAACCAGCCCCTGGGAGAGAGCCCTTCAGAGTGCTGCCACCAGGACCCACATTTCCACAGGGGCAGACCCAGGGCTTCCAAGATGCTGAGACTGGCATGTTGGGCACCAGTGATCCCTGGCTCTCTCCATGGCTCCTGCACCGTGTCCTGCCCAGGCAGACTCCTGTAGGGTGCAGTGTTCCCGGGGGCCCTCTAGACATAGTGGGCAGCCTTTTCCCACAGAGCAAGGTTTATCAGTTGCTTGACTACAGATCTGGAAAGGGTGGGGGAGGATAGCTCAGTGGTTTGACTATGGGCCTGCTAAACCCAAGGTAGTGAGCTCGGCCCTTGAGGGGGGCGTTTAGGGATCTGGGGCAAATAGACTTAATTGAAAAAGGATGATGCTTGGCCCTGCTGTGAGGGTAGTGGGCTAGACTCAAAGAGCTGTGGAGGTCCCTTCTGACTCTATGGCGACGTCTACACTAGCTCACTACACTGAAGTAGCCTATTTCGAAGTAAGGACTTCGACACGTATCGTCTACACGTCCTCCGGGGCTGGTGCCGTCGATGTTCAACATCGAAGTAGTGATGGGGAACGTTGAAAAGAGCTGCCCCAGAAGGAAACGTGGAATGTCCACACACACAAGCACTCCCTGTCAAAATAAGGGGCCAGCAAAGCCTGCGAATGGGATCACAGGCTGGACTAGCCCTTCTGGGGCAAGAGCAAGCCAGTCCCTTAAAGGGCCCCTGCCAGACACACTCGGCCTGCACAGAACAAGGTCCGCAGAGCCAACAACCAGTTGCAGACCCCGTGCACGCAGCATGGACCCCCAGCTGCAGCGGCAGCCAGAAGCCCTGGGCTAAGGGCTGCTGCGCACAGCGACCATAGAGCCCTGCAGGGGCTGGACAGAGCGTCTCTCAACCCCTCATCTGATGGCCGCCATGGAGGACCCCACTATTTTGATGTAGCGGGACACGGATTGTCTACACACGCCCTAATTCGATGTTGAACGTCGAAATAGGGCGCAATTTCCATCTCTGGATAGGAATAGCAATTTCGATGTCTCGCCGCCTACCATCGATTTCAACGTCGAAATAGTGCACAGTGCATGTAGATGCGACGTGTGCTATTTCAACGTTGTGCCGGCTACTTCGAAATAGCCAGCTTGTGTAGATGCACCCTGTGAGATGTGTCCTCAAATCAGCAATGAGAGGCATAGGAGAAGCCATTCACCACACTGGCTAAGTCATTGCAACCAGCCTGCTGACCTGGGCCAGATTCCATTTAACATCCCCACCCTCTGGCTCCCTGTATTCTCAAGCATGGGCCTCTGCTCAGGTTCCTGGGGGAGGGGAATCTCCATCCTCTGAGCTGCTGTTTGCTTGGCATGCGTTGGCCCTTCTCAGATTCTCCGTTGGCGCCATCACTCTGTCTAGAGAGAGGCTATTCCTCCTTCTCCAGCACTGTTAACCCCTTTGCACCCTGAGGATACAAGTGCAAAATGCTGGGGAAACTGAGGCACACAGGGGCTTCAGAACAATATTATGGCACATTCCCCCTCCGCCCTGACAACCCACGAGACACGTGTGTGTCCACTGGGCCAAATTGATGAGGCTCCTCTTAAAACAGCTCTCTGCGTAGACAAACCCTCTGGCATCATACCTAGCTGGTGATATTATTAGGTGTATTACGGTAGCACTGAGAGGACCCAGCTGAGTTTGGCGCCCCACGTGGCCTGAGAATGGGAGGCACCCCCTGACCTGAAGAGCAACGGCCTAGATACCTATGGGAATTAGGTTCCCTCATACCTTTTGGAGGAGCTGGGCTTTATAGGCTAAATAGATGAGGGGAAACTGAGGCACAGAGTGAGAAAGTGGGAATAGGAGTGAGAAAAGGAATAGAACCCAGCTGGGCTGCCCCTGTAGCCCCTGGGCAACTCTGCTCCTCAGCCTGCAAGGACTTTGTTTCCCTGGCACCGTTTAACCCCATGGCAGTCAGCAATGCGGAATGCTGCTCCTGGAAGAAGCAGCCGTGTCCCAGGTGCGGGCAGACTCACAGACCACAGGGTTAAATCGCCCATGTCGGAGTGAGTCAGAGCCCCAGTCAAATCAAATTACCACCCAGCAACCTATTAATCTCCGTCACCTGCGGTTCATCTGCATTGGCTGCCGTGCCCAGAGGCAGCAAATTAGAAGCTCTTTATCGGTAAACAGGGTAACGGATTAATCAATTTGACATTTACGGCCCTGCTGGCTGCAGCAGGAAGCCCCCAGGGTCTTTTCAGCGGGCTGGCGGTGACCGATCTGGGTTCGGCCAGCAGCCATGTCCCACACTAGGCGGGCCCTGTCCCGGGCTGGCTGCTCTCAGAGACTCAGGGGATGCCCATAGAGTCCATGCACCAGGATCCCATGTGGGAAGTGGTGGTTGGTCTTGCAGATGAGCAGCTGTTCTGGAGATACCAATGGCATTAGTGCTGCTGGGTTCTGGGCAGATCTTGAGCAAGTCTTTCTGCCTGAGTTTCTCCTCCCAGTTGTCGGCTGTTTTGATTGTTAGCGCTTTAGGAGCAGGGCCTGGCTCCTGAGAACAACCCTCCCCGCTGGCGGCCGGGTGGGGGATGTCTAGCTAACTAGCTACTCCTTAGGGTGTTATCCTGCTGCCCCTCACCTTGGCGTCTGAGCACCTTCCACCAAAAATCATAAGGTCCGTAATGGAGTTCCTGGTGGGACTCTGGTTTCCTCAGGGAGTTTGAGCAAGATTCGCCTACTCTCAGCTGAGCGTGCTTTGTTCCTAGATCTCACCTGAGCTCTGGGGCCTGTCTTGTCCCACAGCTGCTCAGCTGTTGAGGCCGCACGCAGATGGACATTTACCCTCTGAAGCTGCTGAGCTGTTTGTTACTGGGAAAAGCAGGAGCAGAATCTCAAGCAGGCGTGAAGGGCTGGTGCAGAGACAGGGACCCAGGCTGTGCGCAGTGGCTTGAGCCATGGAAGAGGTGTGCGGCTGTGTGCCGTACCTGGCTGTGCTTTGGCTCCATGGAAGTAATTCTTCCGCTCTGCACTGATTAAGCCTCAGCTGGAGTATAGGGTGTGTCCAATTCTGGGCACTGCATTTCAGGAAAGATGCAGAGAAATGGGAGAAGGCACCGAGAAGTGCAACAAAAATGATTAAAAGTCTAGAAAATGTGAGCTAGGCGGGACGATGGATTTGTTTAATTTGGAAAAGAGAAGACAGGGATTATCTAGATCAGTGTTTCTTAAACTCTGTTCTGTGGACCACTGGCGTTCCGTGACCCATGTATGATTGGAAAAATACATGGCTGGTCTCTATCTTCTGATATTAAAACGAGACAGAGTATTGCTACTTCATTGCTATGACACTCAATGACTTTGTTTTGCTTTTGCCGTGTATGTTGCTGTTTGGCTTTTTCTTCTGCCTGACAGTTTTTTTTAGGAAACTTTTTGTAGGTGTTGCTTGGTGTTCCGTTCCCGGAACGGTTAAGAAACACTGATCGAGAGGGTGCTTGGTCCTGGGGTGAGGGCAGGGGAATGGGCTTGACCTCTTGAGGTCCCTCCCAGTTCTAGTGTTCGATGATTCTCTGGTCAGCTGCAGCCGCACAGACTTCAGGGGACCCAGCCCAGAGGTAACAGAGGCCCAGGGCATGGAAGCCGGGAGGAAAGGTGAGCTGGAGGTGAAAGGAATACTACCAGGGGACCCATAGCGTAGCAGCTTGACTGTTTGACTCCAGGCAGTGTCAGTAGTAAATCAATGGGAACACAGCAGTCCTGTCTGATAAAAGATTCATGCAAGGGAACGTGCTTTAAAAGTGCAGCTCAGTAGATACGAGCACCCACAGGCCCAAGCAATCGCTTTAGAACAGGCCAGATTTACGTCGTATGGGAATGGAACTGAGTAATTAACAACGGATGCGCCACTTGTTCACCCACTGGGGAGAAAATGTGTTGGGGGGCGGGGTTTCAAAATGGCTTCAGGGGACTGCTTTAAAGGCAAGCGAGGAGCTGGTTTTTAATAACGAACTTTTATACAACTCATTGTGATAATAAGCCCTAGCAAGTTATTACTTTTCGAAATATTAATTTGTAATATTGAAAGTGCCCAGACTGAAGGGGTTTTATTTCCTTTTTTTCATTTTAGTTGTTATTTCCCCTCATCTTTTCCTGTTCTCATTAGTGGAAGCTGCCAGCAAGGATGACCTGGTCTCTAAAAGCCACCTTTCCAATTAACCCTCTTCTAGGTGGTGGTTTATTTTATTAACTTGTGACGGCTGAGTGCACAGAGTGTGGTTGCAATTAGCGTGATTATACTCTGGGGAACGCACATCCTTTCAATCCGGGGTAAGAAGGAGGACCCGATGTTTGCTCCAGACTGGTCCTTCCCGGAGAGTGTCAGCCTATTTCTGTCCCCCATTACTCAGTAGTCAGAGCTGAGAGGCGATAGAAGCCACAGAACAGCCATGCTTTTCAGCTCTTCATCTGCCCTTCGCTTGGCTTGGCCGGGTGAGGAGCTAATGCCGTTGGGTGTGCTTTGGTTTGGGGCTGCCCTGACCTGGTCACTGCCTCCCGGCTCCTCTCCCCCTTCCCTGCAGGGAGATGCTTGAATTCTTCAGAAAAGAGAGAAAAAGCGGCTTGGCCAGTGGTCCCCAAGCTTTTCCACTCATGGGGACCCCACACCGTTGGTGGACCCCCATCGAAGCCAGTTCTAGCCCCTATGGACATTCCATGAAAAAGGAAACCACAACCGAGATTTCCGGGCAGTGATTAATAGCATTGTTGGAAGATATTTAATTTAAAATAATAATTGATTGTCACTTTGCAATTTATTTCAAACTTATTTTCTGGGATCATTTTTATTCATCTTTTAGTTTTTTCGTGGAACCCCTGCGATACCCTCATTGACCCCTAGGTTGGGAACCACTGAGCTAGTCAGTTTCAAAGAGGCCCTTCAGAGGGATCAGGGCCAAATACAGTCAGACTCTCAGTGAGTCACTGCCCTGCCCCCCTGCGAGCTGCCACAGTGAGATCCAGCCTTTGGCGTGGGAAGCCCTTTGCCCCATGGCACAGCTCAGCCCCAGGGAGCAGGACCCAGATCCGCCGTGGTGTAAGTGAGTGTCGCTCCATTGGCATCCTGGGGTCATACCCCCAGCTGTGTAAGTCGGTGCAGGCTATGGAGCTACGCTAGCCGGTGACAGCTGATGATCTGGCTCTGTGCTGTGGCTGTGAAATCGATAGGGGTGCACATGATCTAAGCACCTGTGTGTGTCTGTGAGCTTGAGGCTCAGTGACCCCGGAGGGGTCCCCATCTTGAGGGGGCTGCTAGGCATTATCAGACTACAGAGAATGGATGCCGGGGGCCTGTAACACCGTGGCCGGGATGTCGGGCAGTCACTGGTGCGAAGTGGGGGTACACACCTCTCCCCCCCCACCCCCACAGGTCAGAGCCACTCCTCGCTCTTCACACTGGGGAGCCTGCCCAGCGCAGACCCCTGCCCACCTCCCCTCCCAGCAGGGTGGTCAGTGTGCCCAGAGCAGAGGGGGTCCAGGACTGCCCAACACCAGGGAGACAGAGAATGGGACCCCCTGAGCTGAGGCAGGGGGCAGGAGTTGGGGTGGTTGCATGAGCAGGAGGTGGGCGTGCCCCAGGAGCTCATAGATAGAGATCACTGTGCTGCGTGTGTGTGTGTGCGCGCACGAGGGTGTGCCCCATGGGGAATAGTGCAGCTCAGCCTTGCTGGCCTGGCTTGGGCGAGCGTTACGCTGGCGAGGTCTGAGCCACGGTGCAGGTTGCTGCGCAGCGTAGTTCCCGTGCCCAAGGTGAGCCGGTGCTGATCTGGCTGTTTACCCTCCCCACGCCAACAGTCATTAGCTGTGATACATTGTGGACTCTTTAATAATTCAGAAGCAAGTTGGCAGCCCTTTCACCGGCTCCCTGCCTGCGTTGGGATTCACACCGGGGCTCTCACTTCGCCGCCTTAGAAGAAGAAAATGAAGCCATGTCAGTGACGGCTTCCAGCTGCCACCCACCCCCTCGTGTGCACCCGTACGTGCACAGAGGCACAAATGCACCAACGTGCGTGCGCAGACATCTGCACACACAAGCTTGTTCGCACACGTGTGCATGCACAGACGTACATGCCTCCGCACGAGGACTTGTGCCCCCCTGTGCACGCATCCACGTGCTTCTGCATGCACGCTTCTGCAGGCCTGCCTGTGCACGCTCATGCACATCCAGAGGCAAGCTTACGCGCGTACATGGACTCAAGCCGGCGCGCCCGTGAACATCCATGCCCCTGAGCGCACGCTCGTGCGTGCATGATGTTGCACCTGCACAACCACACGTGCACATGCATGTGTGTGCAGATGCACAAGCACGTGGGTGTGCATGCACGCATGAGCCCTCCTCCTGGGAGCAACCTTTGCCTTCCACCACGTTTTGCACAACCGAGCTGGCTGTGGCCTTGCTGGCCGGGCTGCCTCAGCCATTCCCCGCCTGTCGTTGGCAGCTGCGGCTTGGTGCAGAGCGGGCAGCTGCTGTGGCCGCCTGGCTTTGTCGGGGCTGGAGATGGGGGCTCCCACACTGTTCCCAATAGGGAAATGGGGTGCCAGATGGACAGCTCTGCCTTCATTAAGGGCCCAGTTTATTGGGCAGTGGGAACTAGTGGTTAAAGCACTGAGCTGAGCTCCTGATCGCCTGGGTTCAGTTCCTGGCTGTGCGGCCTGGAGCACGTTACTCCTCCCCACTCTGCCTCAGTGCCCCCCTCCCCCGCATCCTGGGGGTCTGATGTCGCCGATAAAGGCGCCATGTCGGGTCTTTCCAAAGGCGCCATGTCGGGCCTCTCATGGATGCTGTTGTAGGGTCCCTCACAGCTCACACTGATTTGTTACTGTAGGGTCTCCTGATGATGCAAACTAATATGCTCCCCTCCCCCATCCCATGCACACCAGTCCCTGCCCTGCCTTGCCCCTGGGCACAAATACTAATTGATTGTCCTGAATTTAACTACTTACAAGTCAAATAGCAAAGGTGCCGTTAGGGGTCCTGCCCCTGTTAATTGTCCAGTCGATACAACTGCAGAGACACCTGGCAGGGCATCGTACGTCCTGGGCACACTTACCACCCAGCAGGGGGCGGGAGGGTGGGCAGGGGTCTGTGCTGGGAGGTGTGGGGTGGGGTGGGGGGAGGTGTGTGCTAACAAGGGGAGCCTGGGGGAGGATGCATTGCCTTCCAACCCAGGAGTCCTGATGCTCTCGCTTAGCCCTGCTCTAACCACTAGACCCCGCTCCCCTCCTACAGCTGGGAACGCATCCCAGGCTGCTTCGTCCTATTTAACCACAATGCCCCCTTCCCCATCCCTGGCTCAGTAAGTGTCCTGGGTCAGTAACGCCCAAAGGCTGGAGCACTTCCTGTGGACCTCTGGCTCCCTCCAGCAGCCCCCTGCCCCGCTGCTGGGGCACTCCACTGGCTCTGAGAAGAGCTCCCTCCTCTGGAGGAACAGCTGCACAACTCCCCACCTGTGCCCTGTGCCACCCGGAGGCAGCATGTTAAGGTCCAGCCCACCAGGTTCCAAAAGGTTAACGTGGCCAAGTCTCAGCAGCAGCCGGCTGGGGAGTCAGGCCAGGACCAGGACTGCTGTGGCTTCCTCTTCTCGCACCGCAGGACTCAACGGCTGGGGAGATGAGAGGAGTCAGGACTCCTGGCTTGAAGCCCCTCCAGTGTGACCACTAGACCCCGCTGCCCTCCCCGCGCTGGGAACAGAACCCAGGTGTCCTGGCTCCCAGTCCCTCCTGCTGTAACCATTAGAAACCACTCCCCTCCCCGAGCTTTATTCCCAGCCTTGAGCTGGACGTCGGGACTCCTGGGTTCTGTTTCTGGCTCTGCTCTGCCCTGCTGTGGGTCTGTGGTCACTGTGGAGGGCAGGGTAAGGGGTTGGACGGAGGGACCCTGGTCCGATCCATTCTAGAAGTATCTGAGTCTCCTTCCATTCAAACACCCAGCGAGGGAGCCCCATTGCCACCGGCTCCGTTGTCAGTGAGAACAGGGAGCCTGGCATGACGGGGCCCTGATGTAATGTGGTGCTCTCATACCACATGTAACAGTGCTCAGCACTCTGGATCGTCCTTCCCTGGGTGCTGAGCTGTGCTGGGAGAGGGCAGTGGGCGATCTGCTACCAGCTCCCTGCTGTGCCCAGAGGCCAACTCGTCCTTGGGATTTCCAGCCCGTGTGAGCCATCCCAGCCGCTCGGACCTCTCGGAGGGGGCCAGAGTGGTAAGCACTGCAGTGCCCCCCACTTCTCTTACACCCTTCTCCTGCTGTTTCTATTAGAGACCCGCCCCTCCCCTGTATTTCATTTCCTCTCTGCTGAACCCACTTAGTGCCACGTTTCCTTCCTGGCTCCGGCTTCCCTTTCCCCTGGCACAGCCGGGCGATCTTGTTTGTACAGCCGGGGGGAGGATACAGGAGCAGCCGCACAGGGAAATTGATTCTGGCTGAGGTCAAAAAGCTCCGGCTGCAGCCCCGCTGTGGCTGGAGAGCTTCACTAGTGCAGCTGGGGAGCAGCTGGGTGCCCTGGGGCTCCTCACCCAGCCCTAGGTCCTGTGGTGCAGGCTGGGAGGAGAGGGACTGGCAGGGCTGGAGGTGGGGTGTCCGGCAGCCTGGGGGAAGCTTGCACCGTCTCTGCTTGCCTCCCGGGCTGGCACTACCTGGGGCACACAGGCCTGGCCCAGGAGCACCCCGTGGCTTTCTGACCATCAGGAAGCTGTGCCCAGCGGGCACAATCTGGATTCAGCCACCAGCTTCTAACCAGAAGCTTCTAACCGGGGCTTGGGGCATCTGCGGGGGTCTCCAGGGCCGTGCCCTGCAGAAAAACATGTGCATGGCTCAGCGGTGTCTCTGCACCATGCCAAGGAAACGGGGCTGCTCCTGTGACTCCCCGGCTGCTTTCAGTCAGGGAAACAAAGAGCCCCGCTGCCGCTGCCACGCTGAATTCCCCCATTCATCCCCAAATTGCCTCTTGCCTGGGGCTGGGTCCCATGCCGGTCGGCTGATCCTGGCTGCTTCGGGGCTGCGTGGATGGGGGCTGGGAGGGGATGAAACGAATCACTGTGCTGCTTACGTTCTCCTTGCTGCCGGCCTGGTAACACCCCGCAGCTTTGATCTGCGCAGCCCTGTGGGGCGAGGGAGGCTGGGGCAGGCACGGGCAGAGCAGGGTTTGGGTTCCACCTTGGCCCCCCACCTGCAAGGCTGGAGCAGCTCAATGCGGCCCACAGGGAGCCCCGGATCGAATCTCAGTCGAGGAAGCAGCCGGTGACTCCACACCTGACTGGTGGGGCTGGTGGTGTGGGTCCTGTTCCGGAGCAGCAGGCATGGGCCTGCAGCTGCGAATTCAGTGGCACCTGGAGGCAGAGAGGGTCCCTAAGGGCTTGGGAGGAGCATCTGGCTTCAGATCATGGCTCCGACTGCTCTGATATCCCTGGGGGTGCTGCATCCCCGTTGGCCCTGCCTATCGGTCTGTCTGTCAGCCCACCCCTCTGCCACTCGGGCCCGACTGCAGCATCACAGCCGCCTGCGCTGCAGGGTTGGCCTGGCAGGGGGCACGTGCCTTTCCTACGTGCGGGCCCTGGTGCTCTGGGGTTGGTGCGCACTCAGAGCTGGGTGGTGTATGCAAACCAGTGTTCCCTAGAAGCTGAGCATTTGGGCAGCTGCTTGAGAGAGATTCAGGAGCCACCCAGTGGATTAGCCGAGCGCCCACAGCTGGCAGCCTGTGTTTCTACGGGTGGTTCACACCCGCACCTGCCTTGGTACACAGGAGAAAAATTTATTCCGCCCATGGGTAGAAGAAAACAGAGGGCCCAGTGGTGCAGACACCTGTAACCCTTTCACTGCTGGGCTCCTCTGCACCCCACCCCCCAACACCTACCCTTAGCCCTCGTCTCCTAGGGATGGGGAAATGTGCCCCGACCTCTGTGCTCAGAGCAGGAGCTGTGACACTGGGGGGGCACCCTGTTGTCTATTGCCCCCTGCTGGCCGGCGGGGAGGGGCTGGGCTGGCTGGGTGTGATGAGCAGGAGGTATCCATGCACCTAATAGCTCCTGCATAGAGATTGGCGTGGCGTGCTGTCAGGGGGACGCCTGCAGCCGGATCGCAGGGCTCGCAGTCCATGTCTGCTTCCTGCTTCTCCCCCTCTGGGGCTGGCTCTCTGGAGCTGCCCCGCTACACCCCACCTGCCCCGGAGTGTCTTGGTCCGTTGATGCAGAGCTCCCCAGCAGGGCTATTCCTGTCACGCTGCTGACGCTGCTTCCCCTGGAGTCACTGTCTGGCTAAAAATAACCCCGCGGGTGCATCTGGCAGGGCCGTGTCCCCGCCGGGAACCGGGCAAGCACAGGGGAGGCGCGGCAGAGGGGGCTGGTGCTGGGAGTGCCTGGCTCAGAGGTGGTAACCAGCGCGAGGTGACAGGTGGGGGGGTGCCAGCTGATGGGGCAGGGAGGGGGCGGCTGCCGGCGTGCTGGTGAGTGACGTAAACCCGAGCACAGCCCCTGTGCGTGCCCCTCGCTGCACCCAGCCCCGGGCTTGGACCCAGCCCCCCGTGCCCAGGTTTAGCTCTGGGGGCTTTGCAGGCGCTGGGTTCCTTTCTGGGTCAGGTTGTCCCTCCCCTGCAGACAGAGGGGTTGCTTACTCCACTTTGCTGTGAGTTTGGGGGTTGCCTTGGAGTGTGCATGTGGAAGCGCGGGGTGTGTGTGTGCATTTGTGGGTGTGCTTTCTGTTTGTGTCCAACCCCAGCTCCCCGCCTCGCTCTCTCTGATTGGTGGCCTGTGATCCACAGGGACCCATGCCCAGTGCAGGGCTGCCCCTTGGTGCCCTTCCCAGAATCCCTGGGCAGCTGCTACTCCCCTGCCTGCCTCTCTCTTGCTACAATTCCCCAGTTCGTTAGTGGCCAGTTGCCTCAGGGACCAATGAGGTGCTGGGCTCTGGAGCAGGAGGCCCGGTGGCACCATGCGCCAGCGGTGCCATGCTCCTGACTCAGGGCCCTCTCCCTACAGTCAGCTGCCTCTGTGCTGCCCGCTTGCCTGGCAGGATCTGACCATGTGTCTCACCTTCCTCTCTCTTTTATTTGGGTCTCCTCCCAGCCCTGTCGGACGGACAGCCAGACTTGCCTAGACGCCTGGCCGTGCGCAGCCCCACGGACCCTGGAGACTAAGGTAAGGCTGTGGCCGGTGGGCAGTGTGTGCGTGCGTGTGTGTTTGTGTTGCACGTGCGTGTGCGCGTGCACTCTCCTTGTGATCTGCGATTCCTCCTTCTGTCCAGCAGGGGGTCTCTCCTCCACCCCAGTATTCGGGCTGCAGAGGGCATGGTGCTGCCGCTTTCTGGGGTGTCCCAGGAGTGCTCTGGGCATGTGGATCGGACAGTAGTCAGGGGATAAGGTACCAGCTGCAAACACCTGCAGAGAGCAGAGCCCAGCTCCGGGGCTGCCAGGATCAGTGTGGGTGGGCGGTGGGGGCAGCGATGTTGTGTGTTTGGTGCCGACAGCTTCCTCGGTTGGCCCTTGGGGGAGTGGAGAGAGTGTTCCCGTTGGAGTTTGATTCTCCTCTTAGCACGAGGTCTCAGACCCAGCTCACACGGCTCTTGGGACAAAGCCAAGCCCTGCGCAGTACTGGGATGGGGCTGGTGGTTAAAGGCCGAACAAAGGGGACACGGCAGTTCCAAGGTACTTGCAGAGTGCAGACCTGTGATCGTGGGTTACCAGTCAACGGTCCCTTTTCCCCATCCATGGGTGGAATAAACTTTGTTACGTGCTGTGCACCACCTGAAGAAACACAGGCTGCCGGCTGTGGGTGCTTGGCTAATCACCTGAGTGGCACCTGACTCTCTCCTGGGCAGCCGCCCAAGTGCTCAGCTTACAGGGAAGTAGGGTCCTGTTCTGGATTGTCTCACAGCCCTGGCGTTCGGCTGGGGGCGGGGACAGACGCAGGTCTCCGGGAGCAGCTGGGGAATTTGGTTTGCTCCCGACTAACTCAGCCCTGATCTTCTCCACCAATTACCTGGGCCAAGTCCCTCTGTATCCCATCACAGTGGGGCAGAGCACTGGACTTGAGGACCTCTCGAGGTCCCTTCCTGTTCTATGGTGACTTGATGGGAGCCCTCTCCCCCCGCCTGGGACACATGGCCTGTCGTTTGTACATGCCCCTGCCTTGGCCAGGGGTAGGTAAGAATGGGGATTTGGTTAGGCCTGGGGAAGGGAAGAGGCTGGCACCTGGGTCTCCCTGCTTGTAGGGAACCACAGATTCTACCTAATGGGCAGGACCGGCATTGTCTGCCCTGCCCTGAGTTAGCCACAGGGAGCGCTGTGCCAGCCTGGAGTAGTAACTCAGCGGCAGAGGCTGGTAGCAGCCACGGAGGGATGGCTGGATACACTCGGCACCCCCCTGCCCTGCATGCCCTGTGCCCCGCTGCAGCAGCCGGCCAGGCAGCAGAGCCTTCCCCAGGCAGCCTTTGCACGTGGCCCTGCGAGGGGCTCTGGGAGCTGCGAATAGCCCAGCACCTTCCTCCTCCTTCTGACCGTGCTCAGAGGAAAGCAGAGTGCTGATCCGGGCCGGCCAACAGCTCCTCTGGGAGGTGCTGTCAATCCCCAGGGCTCTGGCTGCCAACTGGCAGACATAACACTGCAGTGATGGACTGAGATCGCCAAGGACTTTACAAGGCATCATCAGCCCTGTTTTACAGCTGGGGAAACTGAGGTACTGAAACATTCTGGCCACTGATTCTCAATCATGGCCACTGGTTCGGGTGCTGGATTTGAGAAGTCCAGGGACGCGGATGAGCAGAGTTCACCTCCCCTTCCTGTTGGGCACCTACAGCAGCATGAGAGGTTTCATGGCGCTGAATACGCCCCAGATCCCTGATGTGTTGGGGTACCGGTCTCCACGTGGAGTCCTATGGCCTAAACCTTCTCAACTCAGGCGACCCAAACTTGTGAGCCCTTTGGAAAGCTTTGGCCTCACCTGCTTGTTGGTGGCCAAACTCTGAGTGTCAGCAGTGGGACCCGAAGGAAGGAATTATTTAATCAAACTTTTTTGTTGAAAAATGCCAATTTCTCAGTAGCTAAACTGCGTGTGGGGAGAGGGTCAGATCTGGCAAATCTCCCAGTTTGAAATTTCTTTTAAAAAATGAAAAGCTGTGGCAATGGGACCTTATGACATGTTAAGAACATAAACGGCCAGGCTGGGTTACGTGGAAGGTTCATCTAGCCTAGTGTTGTGTTGTCTGACGGTGGCTAATGCCAGGTGCCTCAGAAGGAGTGAACAGAACAGGGAATTATCCAGGGATCCACCCCCCGGCATTTCCAGCTTCTGCTCACAAGAAAGAGCTTCATATTACAGGGGAACTTTTGCTTCCAAACACCTTTTGGTTTCTCGCTGTAACTGGATATCGACTTTGGAAAAAAGTCAAGTGCAAAATAGTTTCAGAACGACCCAGGCAAGACGTTCAGTTTGACCCAAACCAAGATGCACACGTACGTTCATGGACTGGTTTGAGATTTCGATGCATCAGCAGAATTTGGGATGGGAAAAAAACCGCCTGAAAGCCCTTTTAAGAGAGGAAGACAGACCCCGCTCCCCCACGCGGTATGATAGCTGTGTGCTCCCCCCTTTTTTAGCTGGGCACAGGATACTTTCAGGGGGAGGGGGATTTAAGCCAATAGCCTCCCGGCTAGTGGTCTACTCCTGCTCTGTCCCAGCATTGCAGGCAGCCCTTGTCGGGGGATCAGGACTGCTCCCCCAGCTGCAGTGGCCTTGGGAGTTTAAGGATGGCAGCCTGCCTATGGCAGTGTTCAGCCAAGGCCAGTGTGCGGGGGCAGGACTCTGCACCATGCCTTGGGAACCAGGCAGCAGCCTGTTCAACGGTTCCTCCATCCCTTTTCCCTGAGAGTGGTACCCCCCTGCCGCCATCCCTGGCCACCCGCCAGGTCCCCTGGCTCCCTCCATGGCAGGCCCCAAGCAGTGGGTTTTGGGCTCCTAACGGTAACCTGCTCCAGCTTGAAAACTAAGTTACAGGCACAGAAATGGGTTGCTGGTGCCTGGTGCAGACTGGCCAGTGGTAGTGCCCAGCATGGACTGGTCCAAGGAAGTGCAGGGTGAGGACTAGCCCAAGGTGTGTTTGGGGGGCACCCAAGGCTTGCAGGTGTGAGCCGGTCATAGCATTGTAGGACACTAGAACTGGAAGGGACCTCGAGAGTGTGAGTCCAGCCCCGTGAGGGCAGGACCAAGCACCCTCTAAACCATCCCCGACAGGTGTCTGTCTAACCGGCTCTTAAATATCTCCAGTGATGGAGATTCCACAGCCTCCCCAGGCAATTTATTCCAGTGTTTGACCACCCTGACAGTGGGCAGTTTTTCCTAACGTCCAACCTAGACCTCCCTTGCTGCAGCTAAGCCCATTGCTCCTCGTCCTGTCCTCAGAGGCCAAGGGAACAATTCTTCTCCCTCATCTTTGTAACCCTCTTTTAGATACTTGAAAACCACGATCAGGTCCCCTCTCTGTCCTCTCTTTGCTAAACTAAACAAGCCCAGTTCTTTCTGCCTTCCCTCCTAGCTCGTGTTCTCTAGAGCTAGGAGGAAAGGCTAAAAGAACTGGGCTTGTTTAGTTTAGCAAAGTTTAGCTTGTCTAGCTCATTCTCGTTGCTCTTCTCTGGACCTTCTCCAATTTCTCCACATCTTTCTTGGAACGTGGTGCCCAGAACTGGACACAACACTCCCGCTGAGGCCTCACCAGCGCACAGTAGCAGAACGGCGACTTCTTGGGTCTCTTTATACACCCAGCGTCACGTTTGCTTTGACTGCAAAAGCATTACACTGTTGACTCCTATTTAGCTTGTGGTCCACTGCAGTCCCCCAAGGCCCTTTCTGCCCAGGCACTGTTGATACCATTTCACTTTGGTTGGGCCGCGATTCGCACGAGCGGAGTGTGAGTTGTTGAGGACACAGCTGGGCAAGCAGGGTTGGGGCTGCGTTAGTGGTGGGGAAGGAGGTGCTGTGAGGGAAGCTGTGAGCATCTGCCTTCTGGGGTGTCTCAGGGTCTCGGTACCCCTTGGTGTCCCAGCTGAACTGCGCCTGTGACCCTCTTCCGAAACTCTGCCCTGGACGCTGTCAAACGTTCCTTTGCACCCGCTGTGGATCTGGGCCCGGGTTCTCTTGTCACTTCCTGTCCTCTGCAGCAGCCCTTGTAGGGGATCAGGACTGCTCCCCCATCTCCTACCCCAGGGACAACCTCTGAGCAGCAGCAGGGGGAGCCCTGTCCCCACCTCGCTCCTGGCAGCCGTCCCTGCTGCTCGCCATGGGCATCAATCAGGAGCAATTACACCCCTGCTCGGATTCAAACTAACGAGTCCCTCCTGACTCCCCTTCCCGGTCCCCTGATCAGCGCTCCCGCCCCACCTGTATTGCCAGCTCCCTCCAGCTCGCAAGCGGAGCTGAAAGCAGAGTCACCCCCCACCCCTGCATAAATTACTCCCAGGCACTTTCAGTCAGGTTCATATTCTTATTCATAATGGCGACAGGGGCTGAATTATTTATGTTTTAATTTCCGATGCAGCCATCCGAGGGCCTGGAGGAAGGATGGATGGGCGCATGGGGCAGCCAAGTCTGGGGTGTAGTCCAGGGAGCCGCTGGCCCCTGCTGGTTGGGGTCCCACTGGCCCCTGCTGTTTGGGGTCCCACTGGCCCAGTGGTGTGTACCATAGCACCCATACTGCGAAGAGCCGGCAGGGATTCTCTGCTAGCAGCGGGGAGGGGCTGTGGTTTGGGACCCAGGGACAGAGTGCGGGGGCAGGGAGCTAAGTATGGAGAAGGTGAGCTGAAATCCCATGGTGGGGGGCTGCCACACCTGACCTGTTCATCTCCATCATACCTCGGGACCCTGCCTCCTCCCCAAGAAGGGTATTGTGGGGCACTGCCCAGCTATAGAGTAACAGACAGTTCCTGCCCTGAAGAGCTTGCCGGCTGAATACACCAGAGAGACAGTAGAGGGGAGGGAAACTGAGGCACGGCCAAGTGGCATGACTTGCCCACAATCTCTGATTCAGAGGAAGTCCCATCCTGACTCTGTTTAGTGGGGCGTGGGCTCAGGCCCTGAAGCTGGAGGATCTGTAGCCCTTTTATTAACCCTTTCTTCTCCCCGGTGCAACGGGGGTTGGTCCCATCAGCTGCGATCCCCCTGCTCAGCCTCAGCGACATCATGTGGCAGGGAGTTCCCCAGGTATCTCCCACATGGCAGGAGAAAACATTTCCTGTCCTCATGTTGCACACGAGTTGCCTTTCAACTTCATTCACTCCCTCACCCCCATGAAGTTGAATCCAGCCCCCGCACAGAGAGTGGGGCCGTTTTAACCCACGCCCCTTCCCCAGGGTCCCAGTGGTAGGAGGAGGGGGCGGTTGCATTACACTCACAGGGTGCAAGGCTGGGAGGGACGGAGGTCAGGATGTCTGGGCCCCAGGCCCAGCTCATGTGAAATAAGCAGAAGCAAAGGTGAGAGAACAAGTCTCTATTGCAAGGTATGGACCTGGGCCCATTTCTTCCCTCAACCCAGCTTCACTGGTTCAAAGGAAGTAGAAGAACCGGCTGGAGCGTGAGCTAAAATTAGCCACCGCTCGGAGGCAGCAGAATATAATGTGGGCCTGATGAGATGTCATGCATTAAATTTACATTTCCAATAGCCCAGGGTAAGAATTATATTGGCATGTGGGGGCCTGGAATTTAATTGGCGTAATATTTCATTTAATTACATTGTCTGTTTCAGACACCCGGCGCGGGTCTTCCATCGTGGTGCAAAAGGAGCGAGTGACGTCGGGCAGTCGAGTGCCATTAGTTCGGTGCCGTTAATTCAGCATTAGCTCCTTTAGTTGCCTGGTGGCGCTTGGTGAGCTGGGGATGGCTGCACCAGGGGGAGGATGGACCTAGGCCCCAGCACTGGGACCAGGTGGGTTTGATGCCTTGGTCTGTCACTGGCCTGAGGGGCGGGGAAAGCGAGCAGGTTGTGCCATTCCTCCGTGCCTCAGTTTCCCCTCCCGTCCTTTGTGTGATTGGTGCGCTGAGACCAAATGCTTCAAGGCGGTGGCTGCGTCTCACAGGGTGCTGAAGAGAGCAGGGCCCTAATCTTGGGCTACTGCTTCTGAACAAAGGGAAATTGGAATAGGCTGAACGTGGAGCAGAGAGAAATCTCGAAGGGCATGTGGCCTAGTGGTTAGATGAGCCAACAGCCTAGGACCCCTGGGTTCTTCTCCCAGTTTAGGGAGGTGAGTGTGAGCTAGTGCTTTGAAGCTGGGAGTCTTGGGTTCTGTTCCCAGCTCTGGGACAGGAGGATGAGCTAATGCATAGATCTGGGATCTAGGACTCCTTGGTCTGTCTCTGACCTGCTATGTGATCCTTCGGCCAAGTCTTTTCCCACTTGTGACTCAGTTTTCCCCTCTGCGATCCAGTGTTAATTATACCTGTCTCCATACAGGGTCTAGACCTGACCTCTGAGTGCCTTTTAAGCACCTCAAGGTGTATGAGAACTTCACAGTGACCCTGTGCATAGAGTTAGGCTGCAAAAGCCCCAACCCCCACTCCTAGAGTGGAAGGAGAGTCCCCACGAGCAGTAAGGGGAATATGACACACAAGCGAGCAGTTCTGCTTCCAGCCAGCAGAAGGTGAGGGCATGCTCATTGCTTCTCCTCCCCTTTCTGGCCCTGGGGTCCCAGCTGACTTTTGTCCCCTGGCATCACAGCTCAGAGCACTGCTTCACCGCAGAAGCCTCACTTCTGCTGGCGGAGGATGGAAGGGGGAACTCTCACGCCTTTGCCAGGGCTGTTTGTGAACGGGGCGTGCAGCTGATGGCTTTGCAGACACAAGGAACGCAGCCCTTCAACTCCCCCTCACCTCCAGCCCTGAGCTCTGCCCCCCACCATCGCTCTGGGCTGAGCTGTGGCTGTCAGAGCCTCTTTCGGTAAATAGGAACATTTGCAAAGGTCGTTTCCTCTTGTCGCCCATAATTAAAGTGCGGCGTGATAGAAACCAGGAGTCCTCCTTCCCCACCCCCTTCCTGGAGCTGGGGCCAGAACCCAGGAGTCCGAGCTCCCAGTTGCTCCCCCATCCCATAGTCATGGGTCAGGCTGGAGGCTGCAGAGAAGCCTAGAACTCAAAGCAGGGCCACCCCCACCAGCAGGTCCAACGTGTCCTTTGGAGGAACCCTTTTCCCACCTGCTGAGGGGCATGAGCCCCCCTGTGCCCATCTGCGTCCCTCCTCCACACCCCTCCTGTGCCACTGAGCCACGCCTGCACCCTGGCTGTGCCCCACCTGCTCTCCCTGCACCGGGCACCAGCCCCAGGCTGCTGTGTGCAGCATCAGGCAGCCCTGCCTGGCCCATCCCGGTGGCGTCAGCGTGAGGCCGTGGTGCCAAAGGGCTCGTCCCAGGGCCAGGCTGTTCCAGGAAAAGCCCAGGGCGCTGGGAAGTCGAGTGGCCTCTGGAGGACATGGCTGGGCCCCAGCTGCTGCGCAGCGGCTGGGAAGAGGAGGTGACAGCGCTGGAGAGCTGGGAACAGGAGAGCTCCATGGGATGGGCAGCGCAGCCCTGGGGGCGTGAGGGGGACACCCTGTGTGAGCTCCAGGCTGGCACAGAGACCCAGACTGGGTCCTCTAGCTCCCAGTCTCTTGGCTCAGACACCAGGGAGCTGCTCCCTTGGGCGTGGGACTCCCCTTCCCAGGGGAGGGCCCCCCTTCTTGGCCCCATGGCAGAGTTCCCCACCCAGCCTGCGCTCCGCCTGGAGACCAGACAGCTGCTGGGGCTGCAGATTTCTGGGCTGCTGCCCAGGCAGGCAGATTTAACCCATCTGTCCCAAGTGGCGCGGCGACTTCGTCTGCCAGGTCACCCAGCCACTCGCCCTGAGCTGAGGGCCAGGCACCCTGCACTCTGGCCTTCCGGGGCCTCTGCAGGCCAGGCACATGTGCCCCTCTGCGCCTGCCGTGGGGCATCAGCTCTGCTCAGCCCTGTGGGTGCCCAGTGCCCACCTGCAGGGCCTGAGGATTCTCTCCCCTAGGCGAGAGAGAGCCGGAGGGGCAGGGGGAGATTTGCACTGGGGACGATGTCCCACAGAGGGGATATGGGGGAGGCCTGTTGGGATGCTCAGCAACGGGGCTTCACTGACCTGCACCCAGAGGCCTGCTGGGACAAATGGGGGCCAGTCCCACCTTTACCCCCGCTCCCACCGCCACTTGGGAGGGCAGCTGGTATCTTCCTTCCCCAGGGGGATAAAGGTGAGGGAAGAGTAAACTGCAGCACACTGGTTGGCGTGGGCGGGGAGGGTGGCTCTGTCCCATCTATGTGCAGAATACCTGTTGTTCCGTGCGCCCGGCCGTACGCAGATGTGCACCACCCATGGAACCCCACGCCGCCGGCTGGGGGCGCCTTGTTCCTCCTCTGGACAGCGTTTGACTCTCCCCGGGGCGGCAGCCCAAGCGTGCCGCTCACAGAGAACGCTGGCTCTTTCTGACGCGCCTCCTCGTCGTGCTCCAAGTTCTTGCTCCGTACCGTAGTGCCGATGTGACATTGGAGTTGAATAAGGACACGTACCCATACTACAGCCCACAGTGTTTGCTTCTCCTCGGCTTGAGCCACACCGCCCTGGGCCAGGGGCCCATCCTTCTCTATCCCTTCCCCACCTCTTGTGTCATCCGCAAACGTCACCCGGGATGGTCTTCTGCTTTCTAGTTTAATAGAAATGCTCAACAGCCTGGGGCCAAGAACTGATCTCTGACGGACCCTCCTGGCAACACGCCCCTTCGATAGTCACGTTAATCTGTTGAGATCTTGCAGTTGGCCAGCTTTTCAATTTATTTAATCTGTGCCCCGGTGACATCTTTCTAGTTTTTTAATCAGAATCGTAGAACTGGAAGGAACCTCACGAGGTCACTGAGCCCTTTCCCCCTCCATTCACAGCAGGTGTTTGTCTAGCCTCCTCTTCAAAATCTGCAGTGAAGGAGATTCCCCAGCCTCCCTCGGCAAGTAGTTCCTGGGCTTAACCACCCTGACAGTTAGGAAGTTTAGCCTAATGTCCGACCTAAGTCTCCTGTGCTGCAATTTAAACCATTGCTTCTTGTCTTATCCTCAGAGATTAAGGAGAACAATATTTCTTCCTCCCCCTTGTAAGACCCTTTTAGGTTCTTGAAAGTTTCACAAATAAGAAGCAGTCTTGTGACACAGTTAAGTTATCATGTTCGTTCTGTCTTCTTTCTAGACTAAACAAACCCAATTCTTTCAATCTTCTCTCCGAGGTCATGTTGTCTAGACCGTTAGTTGTTCTCTTGCTTTTCTCTGGACCTTCTCCAGTTTCTCCACATCTTTCTTGAAATGTGGCACCCAGAACTGGACACAGTACTCCCAACAGAGGCCTAATCAGTGCAGAGTAGAGTGGAAGAATGACTTCTTGTGTCTTGCTCACAACACTCCTGTTAATACATCCCAGCAGATTTGCTTCTTATTTTTTTGCAAGGGTCATGCTGTTGACTCCTATTTAGCTTGTGGTCCGTCTGACCCCTGGATCCCTTTCTGCAGTACTCCTTCCCACACAGTCATTTCCCGTTTGGTATGTGTGAAACTGATCATGCCTTCCAAACTGGAGTACTTTGCACTTGTCTTTCTTGACTATTATGTTGTTTATTTCAGAGCATTTCTCCAGTTGGTCCAGGGCATTTTGAATTCTAACCCTGTCCTCCAGAGGGCTTGCAGCCTCTCCCAGAATGCTGTGCCATACCAAATCAAACGCCTGATTTCCTCTCTGAGTGTATCTGGTGCAGATACAGGGCTGATGACACACTTCATCAGGCCATGGGCAGTTGGGGTGGGAGGGAGGTGAGCTCCAGACCTCCCAAAAGGGGCAGGGCCTCAGGCAGAAGGGGTGAAGCTAGAGCAGCCAGCCCACAGCCCCACCCATACCACACTGCCCTCCCCGCCCCCAGCCAGCCCTCAGTGCCGGACTCCAGCAGTGATTTAAAGGGCGTAGGGATCCAGCCCCCACTGCTGCTATGGTAGCAGCATCCTGGAGCCCTTGGCCCTTTTAAAGCACCAGTCCCTGAGGCAGCTGCCCCCTTTACCCTGCTCGTTCCATCCATGGCCCTACCTAGGGAAGTTTAAGTGTATTACATCAACACTTGTACTTTTATCAATTGCTCTTGTGATCTCATCCCCAGAAGATCAAGTTAGACCAGATTGATTGTGCATAAATCCATGTTGATCGGCATTAATTATATCACCTTCCTTCAATTCTTTTTTACCTGAGTGCCACATCTGCTACAGTATTGGCTTGCAGGATTCACTGTCAGACAGGAGTCATCTTACTCACTCATCCTATTTGCCCTTTTTAAAAATATTGCCACAAATCAGCTGTCTTCCAGCCTTCCCCACTTTTCAAAGCAATTTTAAGGGTTCAGTGAGCACCAAGGCCAGATCTTTTAAAACTCTTGGAGGCAAGTTAGCTGAACTCGCTGATTTGAGGGGGAAAAATATCTAATTTTAATTGCTGCTGTTTATTCACTTGAGATTCTAGTGGAATGGACAGAATCTTATAATCTGTCTGGAGCTGGCAGCGTAAGACCTTCAGCTTCTGTCACTCTGACATTGTCTCCTGTGATCAAGCAGTTTTGGTTTTTGCGGAGGGAGGTTGTGGAATCTCCATCACTGGAGATATTTAAAAGCAGGTCAGCTAGACATTGACTGGGGATGATTCAGATGGTGCTTGATCCTGCTGTGAGGGCAGGAGACTGGATTCGATAATCTCTCGAGGTCCCTTCTAGTTTTAGTGTTCTATGTGTCTGTGATTTTTCCTACATGGTTTTGACAGTGTGTAAAGAGCTGGTTACCCTTCTACCCTGTTTGTTTGGGGACCTTTCAACTGAACTGTAATCCCAAGTAGGAAAGAGGTAGGCTTGTTGGTTGGTTCATTGGGACTTAGCAGACCTGCTTCCTTTCACGCTTCCAAATAAAAAAAAAAAAAGCGTGCCTCAGTTTCCCCACCAGTTAAATGGGGACAAACTGACCTGAGCAGATAAATCCCAGAATGCTCCACATGATTATTGCCATGGCCAGTCAGCACCCCACCCAAACGAGCGGCCCCCTGTCTCTACCTGCCCTGGTGGTACACCGATCTCGCTACGCTTCTCAGACAGCTCAGAGAACACAGCCGCAGTTAGAGATGATATTCAAATGGCAGCAAAACACCAATTTGAGGCTGACACAAATTACCACCGAGTGGGCCTGCGGGAATGGTAGTTACTGGCTGGCTCCTCTTTGACGCAGAGCTTAATTGTCTGCCATTAAATTTGCATTAAACTGCTAAATGTTGCTGAATGAGAGATGAGAGGGGTGTGTGGTGGAGAGGGGCAATTTTCTGGCCTCTGCTCCCCACGTTGGCAGCATAAAAGGGCTTTCGAGCAGATGGAAACATCATCCCTGTGCACCTGCCCAACTCCTGGCCCCTGGTTCTTGGGAGCACGCTGTGCTCTGGCTATAGAGAGATCATGGAGAAAGTAATTTAGAGTCACCCCAGGGCTGCTCTAAGATATAGCTTGTCGAGGTTGCCTGGGTACAAGTGATACAAAGGGAGCTCATAGCTACTTCCCATCCCCATATTCCTGCGCCACATGCAGGACTAGGACCTCCTAAGAGTCAGGCCTGGAAATTGCAGTTCAGGCGTTCTGTTTTCTTAGGGGTGATAGGGGCATCATAGGGATTTGGGACCTGGACAGGACATGAATCTTCTCACTACAAAGCCAAGTCCTTTGTCTGCCTTCCCAGTGTTCCCATGCTAGGATGACCAGATGTCCTAGTTTTATAGGGACAGTGCTGGTATTTGGGGCTTTTTCTTATATATGCACCTATCACCTCCCACACCCTCTCTCTCCCCATTTTTCACACTTCCTGTCTGATCCTCCTATCCCATGCCAGAGGCAGGAGCTGCTGTGGACAGGAACAGCTGCCTTGGGAGTCTGGGGCAGCTGGAAGGCAGGGAGAAGGGGACAGCTGCCCCCAGAGTCTGTTACCCTGCATATACTGTGCATTGTGGTTACCTATGGGCCAGACCCACCGGTGGGGTGGCTGGCTCTCAGCCTTCTGCCTGCTCAGCTGTATTCCGCAGCTGCCTGCCCTGGTCAGTGAACAGTTGCAAGGGGAGGAAAGGACCCTAGAGAGAGTGTTTGTCTCAGCAGCTTTTGTTTGGTGTAAGAGGCGTGGTGCAGAGAGGGAAGCAGCTCCCCTATGGCCATGCTGGCAGAGGGAAGAAATGGAACTTGGGAGTCATGGCTTGGGCCCAAGCTCTACCCACTAGTCACCACTCCCCTCCCAAAGCTGGGACTAGAACCCAGCCCCCTCCCATAGCCTGTAGAAGCTCAAAGCCTGCTCCAGACTCGCGCTGGTGCCAGGAGTGCTTTGCAAAGCCCAGTAGGGGCTGGGGGCACCTCCTGGGCCTGGCTTTGCAGCAGCCATGTAATTAGCCACGCTAATGACGCGTGTGGCAGCGACAGCAGCGCTGGGATCTTTCTTTAAAAATAATAGAGCTGAAAGAGAATGGCTGGCTGGGTGCAGGGCGGGAGGGAAGTGGTGGGGAAGGGAGCGACTGGTGGGGGAAGGGTAAGCCAGGACTCCTGGGTTCTCGGCACTGCTCTTATGCAGTCCGAGTGTGGAAGCGGGTTCATGGCTCGCAGCCACCTGCTGCTGGAAAGTAGCTACATCTGGGCAGCAGCACCAAGTGGTAACTGGAGCTGGGCTGAAGCTAGAGCTGCCGAATCTTCGGCACCTTGATCAGTGGCCTTCCGTTGTCATCCTGAACCTGCCTTGCTGAAGGAAGCATAGCAGCGAAGCCAGCCCTCTGGGGGCACACCCAGCCTTTCCCGCCTGCTCCCCCTCCCTGCAGACAGGCCCCTCTGGAAGGCAAGGCAGCTGGCAGCCACGGAGCAGGACACGTGCAACTGCCCACAGGTGGATTCAAACCTGGGACGTCCGGCGCTTAGTGCAGGAGCCTCCGCAGTTGGAGCTAAAAGCCAGCTGGCTCCCAGCTAAGGCTGTAAAGCAGAACAAGTCGCTGTCCCAAGAGCTCTGCGTCCAAGCCCAGCGAAGCAGATGCAGACAGCTGGAGGAGCCCAAAGTCAGTGGGACCGAGGGGTAGTCGCCAGCCCTGTGCCTTGGCGGTGAAAGGCTCTGGGAGCTTTCCCCATGCGTTGGAGCCACCCTGTCCCCGGCCCCCGCTGTCTGGCAGCTCGCTGGCGGCCGAGCTCGCTCCTTCCCGGCGTATTTATAACGCAGCCCAGGCAGGTGTCTTACGTTCCCCCAGACAGATGGTGCAACGGCGCCGTCGGCTCGGCAGCCTCTCGGTCTAGCGGAGGGTCATCCTTCGCTTTTCCTGCACTGTCCTTCCCTGCACCTGGTTCCTGCAATGGGGGAAAAAAAAATCTCATCGCCTTCCTCCCACAGAACTTAGACTGAGCTCAGTTCCCGGCCTCTCCAGAGCCAAAACAGAGCGGCCTTTGCTTAGAAGAGACAAACCGTCTCCAGGTCTGACACCTTTTGCAGGCAGCTGGGTGTCTTCTGCCAGCTGGTGCCAGCCCCTGGCAGAGGCCGGCTGCTGGCTAGCTTAGCCCCTGAGCCAGCCTGGGAATTGCTACACAAGTCTGCAGCTTAACAACTCCATGGATTCACGGGGAGCACTTGTTGAGCTTGTTTATTACAGGAGCACCTGGTTGCCAGCTGAGAACAGGGCTCGTTGTGTCAGGCGCTGTACAGACAAGACAGCCACCGGGTGAGGGGGAATGCAGGGGTGGAACGTGCCTGCAGCGTGAGTGGGCAGTTGGTGTGGTAGCTGCAGGGTCTTTGGGTTCAGTCTTGTGTATTCAGCCTTTATGGGGGGGGAGGGTTTGGCTGAACGGACAGGCTGGGCCTGGGGGGCCAGGGGGACTGGAGGCCTCTGGAAGGGCAGCAGTGGAGAAGGAAGGTTCTGCCCTTTGCTGTCCACCATCTACACACAAGAACATACAGTTGCCGTGGACTATCTGGCCCGGGGTCCCTTAGCCAACTCGGCCAGTCTGGGGACTACTTGAGTGATGGATTCGGTGGGAGGGGTTGGTGGCAGGGAAACTGGCCCGAGGCCCCTCTCCCCCAAACTCAGTGGTGTGTTGTAGGGCCTGGAGCCAAAGGAGCTTGATGGACCCTCTGGGAGCCAGGGCTGCCCCCATGAAAGGTGAGGGCGGAAAGCCTAGCTGGCTAAGGATCAGGCCCAATAGGGTCAGGATCATATCGGGGATTGTTCCTTCCATCTCTCTCCAGGGCTTTGTGTTGCCCAGTGTCATACAGGCCCCAGGCAACGGAGCTCCCCGCAGCAGCGGTAGTGAGCCAAAGCCCTGCCTGGGTTGCTCTAGACTCATAGGCGTTTGGTGGCAAACCAGCCAAGCTTCTGGGGTGACTGGCACAAACCCCTCTGAGCGGAGCTGCTAGGACTGGTGAGAGTCCAACACCCAGTGGACGCCCGTGAGGCTGCAGGGCCGAGGACAGAGAGCCAGGACTCCGGGGTTCTCTTCTCTGCCCTGGATGGGGAGTGAGGGCTAGTGGATGAGAGATTGGAGGAGGGTGGGAACCAGGACTCCTGGGTTCTATTCCTTGCTGTGGGTTCGAGTAGGCAGCCAGAGCTCCTGGACTCCTGGGTTCTAGGCTTAGATCTGGAAAGCCGTGTGGCCTAGCAGTCAGGACTACTGGACTCCTGTCACAGCTGGGAGAGGGAAGTGGAATCTAGTGGTCAGAGTCAGGTAGACAGGGAGTCAGGGCTCTTCGGTTCCATTCCCAGCCCTAGGAGGCAGTGTTACCTAGTAGCTAGCCTGGGGGGCGTGGATGGTGGCTGGAGATGCCCAGGCTCTACTCAGCACTGCTGACTCCTTGCTGCATGGAGCTGGGCAAGTCATTTCCCATCTTTCTGCCTCATTTTTCTCCATCTGTCAAGTGTGAAAAATGATATTCACCCACCTTTGCGCTCCCCTGATGTGTATTGTGCTGCAGAATGCAGCCTGGGCCAGCCATGGCAGAGGGAGATGAGCCTGGGCTCCCCGCTGCCCTGGGGTAAAAAGAAACCGTCTCTTCGTGTTACTCACGGTCTATTTTTAAATGGCATTGGAAACAGAAAAGGGCCTTTCCCCATCAGCCTAATTATAAGTCGGCTGGAACATCAGCTTGTCAAGTGTAAACAAATCCGCCCCAGCATCCTTCTCGCCTCCTCGGTAGTGCCGACAGGAGAGCGTGGCACACGTCCCGCTGGGAGTCGGGGGCTTGTGGCAGGCGAAACACGGAGCTGGTGGAAGAAATTAATTTGGGGCTATATTAAAAACACGGATTTGCCGTCTGTTTGCCCTGCCCCCCTCCAGAGCTCACGGCTTTTCGGTTCTTGTGCCGGCTTCGTGGCCTCTGGCGGAGAGCGGGGTTCTCTCTATTTATTTCCATCCCCGGGCAGAATAAATTTCATTCTGCACTTTGAGGTATGTGCGGCTGTGCACCACCAAGAGATAAACAGTCTGCTGGCTGTGGGTGCTCTGCTTATCACCCAGACGGCACCTGAATCTCTCCTGGGCAGCCACCCAAGCATTCAACTTACCAGGAACGCTGGCTGGGAGCCTTCTGTCAGTATCAGCTCCTCATCTGAATGGGATCCAGAGAGGAGAACACAGGGATCTGGCCAGCCCTGAAGAGGGAGATGCTGGATCCTGCTTCCCTGGTGCTCCCTTGTCGGTCTCCTGCTGTCTCTTCCTGTCCTAAAGATATGGTGACCCAGCAGTGGTGGGGCATGACCGTGGTGTGTGTAGATGTCACCCCAGCGAGATTTCCTGCGGGTCGCTCGGGTATTGCATCCAAGAAGCCCTGGAAGCAACTGCCCAAGCCACCCACCCCCACCCACCTCGGATAGCCAGCCCACGCTAAAGTCCAGGCTGCCACAGTTTTACAAGCTGCTTACGTGCTGGGGTGGGGTGCCTTCTGGAGCAGGGATGTTCTCCTCTCTGTCTACAGCGCCTGGCACGACAGGGTTGTTCTGTGCAAGAGCAGACTGGATCCTAGCGCCCCACTTCAGGAAGAGTTCTGTGCCTTCTGCTCATTGTGTTGGGGAAACGGTGTGCCACCCTATAACAACCCCTAGCTAGCTCTTATCCCTGGAGCACAGAGCGCCTTACAAAGCAAGACAGTAAAGCAAGGCCCATTTCACAGGTGGACAAACTGAAGCACAGGGAGGAGATATGTCCAAAGTCACCCAGGGTGTGTCTATACAGCACAGTTATTTCAGATTAATGACCGCTATTCCAAAATAACTTTGCGAGCATCTGCACAGCGAAACTGCCATTTCGAAATAATTTCAAAATAGCAGCTGGCTTATTTTGAATTCTGTAAATCTTATTTGACGAGGAATAGCGCCTATTCTGAAATAGATGTTTCATAATCGGGGCTGTGTAGACAGGGAGCAGGGGCTGTTTCAAAATAAACTATTCCGGAATAATTTCTTGCGAAATAACACTGCTGTGTAGACAACACGTATTTGGATTAGAGACCCTGGAAGCACTGCTTCCTGGGGCTGTAATCCAAAATAGGCTCAATTGGGTACGGATGCACTATTTCAGAATAAGTTTTTTCCATATTTTGGGGCTTCCTTGTAGTGTGGATGCGTTATTTTGGAATAACAATTCCAGAATAAGCTATTCCAAATTAACTCTGTAGTGTAGACATACCCAGGTAGGCTGGTAGCAGAAACGGGTGTAGAACTCAGGTTTCCTTAGTCCCTAGCTAGCAGGCTACCCACTAGGCATCACTATTCAAGGTAAAGCTGTCCTAACGCTGCCAAAGCTGCTACCAGAAGTCAGCCCAGGCCCTTGGGGCTGTCACAAGGTAGTGATGTCCTGCAAAGCTGAGCAGCCCTATCCAGGGAGGGGTTTGATTCCCTGCTGCCTGGATGTTTGTAACCAGCCTTCACTGGTTCATTGGTTGACTCTGAATCTATGTCCTGGCTGCTGACAGGTTGGAGGGATTGGAGTAGGGGGGGTGGGACGGGAAGGAAATTCACATCTCAGTCACTCACTGTGATTTCTTTGTAACTTGTGCAAATGCAGTGAGTCTGCTGCCGGCCCCTAGTGAGATTTCCTGGAAATCTCCAATCTAGAAGTTATCACCCTAGCCAGGCCTGTGGTTTGTGGCCTCCACCCCCCTATTACCAGGGAGCAGTTTAGATGCGGAGGATCCAGAGCCCCTCCTGCTGGTTTCCGGCTTTGAGCCCCCAGCCGCTCTGCTTCAGTGGGGTTAGCCTGGAGGCAGGGCAATTAACAGGGATTTAGCCACATTACAGCTGGTGGCTTAAGGGTGACTTCAGCTAGGATTTCCCAGCTTTTACAGCTTAGTTGCATTACGGCAGCAGTGGAGCGAGACCAGGCATGCCCCAGAGATGGAGCCCTAGACTATCCTGGCCCCAGTGAAAGAGATCAGATGGAGGCTCTGGAGGGGAAACTGAGGCACAGCGATGGGGTCTCCTGCCCATAGCTATCCAAAAGGTGGCTGTGCTGGGGTGAGAGTCCAGCTCCCCTGCGGTCTTAGGGAGCCAGGGGCCCCTTAATATGTCCATGGGGGGTGGTATTGTGAGTGAGTGATGGGATCCTGGCACAAGGCAACAGGTCCTGGCACAGGGCCCACTGCTGGGCATGGAGCTTTTTGATTGTGCCTGGGTGTTTCCCAGGATTTTTACCCACGTGGGCAAAAGGCTCCATGAGCTTTTCCATGGTCGGGCGTCCCAGATGCTTTACCGTCAGTTTTGGGTGTCCATGTCTCCTCCCCTCGGCCCCACAGTGGGGGAAGCCTGTGTTGGTTTCCCGGCAGGCTGCCTCTGTTGAGTGGATGGCAAAGAGCAGCAGGGGGCATCTTCAGGGTGCCAGGTCCCCACCCCCAGCCCCTCCCGGCTGCTGTCCAAGAAAGCGACCTGCAGCCTGGTGTGGCGGTGGGGTTTTGTTCCAACCTGGTGCCTCGTCGCCATCAGATTGCAGTTCCCAGCTAATCAGTCCCAACTTCCAATTAGCAGGTGATTGGGACGGCGCAGCCCGTTGTAATTAGCAGTGCAGCGGGGTGCTTGGGCTGAAGTGTGGGGAGAGATGCTGGGCCGAGTGAATCAGCTGGTACCCTGCAAGGAGGGTTGGATGAGACAGGCGAGAATAGCGGGAGGAAGGGAACAGGTACATGGAGGTACCTGGCCCTGGCTGGATGGTGACGAAGGGGGTCCATGCGGGGCTATGTGCAGAACAGGGTGGAGGGTGGTGTGTATGACCCAGGGTCGAAGGGAAGGTTTCATGTCACAATGGCTGTGTGTCAGGAGGGTGTTACAGCATCGGACTGATGGGTGGGAGGATGGACGGAGGGCGTGTAGGGGATGGAGAGATACGTAGAAGGTGGAGGCCATGGAGACAATGGATGCGGGGCGGGTGCATAACTGATGGAGGGACAAGTGGGTGATGGGGGGATATGTGGAGAGGGCTGTAGGTGATGGAGGGGTACACCTCACCCCAGCTGTGTACACCTCCTCTCCACGCACACACGCACCACACGCATTGGCCTCCCAGCTAGACACACACACACACCTTCGTCATTTCCCCATGGGTACACAGACCCACATACAGAACACCTCCTTCCTCCTAGTGTGTCTGTCTGTCTGTCTGTCTCTCTCTCTCTCTCTCTCTCTCACACACACACCCTGCATCACTTCCCCCACAGTTAGACAACCCCCCCACACCCATTCCTTGCCCCGGCTCAGCCAATGCATACACTCATACCCCCATGCCATGCACCCCTCCTGCCTACACACACACACACTCCTATTCCCACGTTCCCTGACACACACCCACGCACACGCCTGTTCTCATACACATTCTCATTCCCAGTCATTTCCATCCCCGCACCCCTCCCAGCTGCTCTTCCCCCTCCGCTGGGCTCCCTCTGTCTCTCCTTCCCTGGCAGGCTGCCTCTTCCCCCTGCTCAGCCTGGCTTCCCTCCCTCCCTCCCTCTGTCCCTAGTGCCTTATTTCCTCTTTTCTATCCCTCCTCCCATCCCCACTGCCAGCTCCTGCCACCCCGATCCAGGACCCAGCCCCTCTGCTCCCCAGGTGACACCTCCTCATCAGTCCAGCCGCACAAATTCCCATCCTGGCTAGTCACTGTGCACCCCTCCAAGCTGATGCTTGGCTCCCAGCCGGACCATCTCCCTGGAACGGGCTCCCCGTCGCACCCCTAAACCTCAGGTTAAATGTCATCTTCTGCCCTTGTGTTGGGCACGAATTGGGCCTTGGCAGCGATTTCCTCTTCCAGGACCCACGCGCAGAGGGAGCAGCGCTGAGTGGGAAGAGCTGGCGGCTGGCTGGCAGGACCCCTGGGCTTGTAGGGCCGGTGCTGGGAGGGCTCTGTGTGCAGTGCTGGGAGGGGAAGTGGGGCCAGTGGTCACAGCGGAGAGGGTGGGAGATGGGGGTCTGAGCTGGAAACGTTTGTCCGGAACAGAATTTTACATTTTTGCTTGTAAAAACAAGTCCTGTCTGTCCCTCTGTCCGCCCACCCAGCAGGGACTCAGCCCCCAAAATGTGGCTGATCCGGCTTTGCAGTATCCCTCGCAGGTCCCCAGCTGGCTGGTCTCCCCCGCTGCCCTCGCCTGCGGTCTGGGGAGCTCTGGGGGGGACAAGCCCACTTCGTGCCTGTGTTCCCCGAGGGGCGGGAATGGTCTCAGGGTCGACCCAGTGACTTTCCGGGGAGGCCGAGCTCCACCCTGGAACTACCAGGGAGACTTCCCCAGGCTCCCCTGGGAACCAACCCGCGTCAGCCCCCGTCAGTGCCGCACCACACTGACGCCACCGCCTGCCTCTGCTCCGGGGCACTGGCTGTGCACTGCGCCTGGGGGAGGCCCGGTGGGCCAGGCTTGCTAATTGGCAGCCCCAGGGCTGGCTCTCCTGGGTGTGACAGTGTCTCCACCTACACCCCTCTGACACCCCCACCCCCTCACACACACAGCCCCTCTGACACCCCCCCCAGCTCCTACACTGTCACCCTCTCTCACACACAGCCCATATGCACCCCTTTTATACCTCCATCCCCTCACACACACACAGCTCCTACACCCCCGCACCCCTCACACGCACAGCTCCTACACTGTCACCACCTCTCACACACACACATCTCCTCTGACACCCCCCACAGCTCCAACACTGTCACCCTCTCTCACACACAGCCCATATGCACCTCTTTTATACCTCCACCACACACACTGCTCCTACACCCCCACCCCCTCACACACAGCCCCTCTGACATCCCCCCACAGCTTCTACATCCATCCTATACACCCCCCCACACACAGAGACTATCCACCCCCTCCACAGCTGCCATTCACACAGCCTTTACAGCTCCTCTTATGTACCTCCACACAGGATGCACAGCCCTCTGAGGAGCCCTCGTACATCCACACACCTCATCGCACACACAGCTCTTCTAACCCTCAGCCCTTACACACCCCCTACCCCTTCACGCACCCAGCCGTTGCACACGTACATTGTACACCACCACGTTCCCTCACCCCCCCCTTGCGCACCTCCCCACAGACTGTATGCACACATGAGTGCAAAGACACATCTCTTTTTGCACCTGTCAACAGTCGGTATGCGCGCACACACCCACACACCTTTATATACCCTTCTGATAGCCTGTACACATGCATCTACAGACACACACTCCCTTTGTACACCCGCCCACAGGTACACACACAGTCCTTACACATGCCAGTTTACATAGACACCTACACACCTTATATATCCCCGATAGCCCTCACACAGAGGAGCACGTGCACAGCCCTTTGAGGTTTATACACGTATGATGCTACATACACACACACAAGACCTCACACCCAGGTATATACCAACCCCTTTTGCACCTCCCACACCTGCTCATAGACAGGTCCACACTGGTATACACCCACACAGCCATTTCATACACACACACACATGCAGAGGTCTACATAGCGCACACCCCTTACACTTACAGTCACATGCACACCCAGGTATCTGTGGTGCCTGGGCCATTTTTAGGGAGGGGGAAAAGGAGGCAGAAACCCTGGATTCGGGGTGCGGCTGTAATTCCAGCACCTGTACAAAGACACCCGCCCCCTTGCGCACCGGAGAAGGAACATCCACTACCCCTGGACTGCCTCCCTCCCCGTCCCTCGCTCATCCCCCTCTGGCCTGTCCCTGCCACCCTTGCACTGTAACTCAACCCCCTGCACCAGCTGCTGCTCCCTCATGCTGGCCAGCCTCATGTGCCAGCCAGGCAGGGTGTTGGCCGGGAGCCCTGTTTGCTCATTAAACTCACTCGAGGGCTATTTATAATGTGGCTGGGGGAGAGCTCCAGTCCTCGAGACAAAGTGGGGTTGGGGCTTTCGGGCCTGGCTGCTTGGGCTCCCCCCTGGAACCGACCCGGGTTTTCAGTAGCCCAAATCCCATGTGTCTGCTGTAAGGGCACCTTGGCACTGGGCGTTTTGCCTAGTGCTTAGCGCAGGGGGCAGGGTGCTGGGAAAGCTGGTGTGACGTGGAGAGGCTTTAAACGGGCGCAACGCAGCCAATGCTCAATTTGCAGACTCCCTCTGCTGCTGGAGGGCGCAAAGGAATGAGAATCAGCCCTAAGGTCTGGGCGTCTGGACTCCTGGGTTCTCTCTCCAGCTCTGGGAGGGGAGTGTATTCCAGTGGTTGGAGGGAGACCCTCAGAGTCAGGGCTTCTGGGCCCTAGGGAAGGGGAGTGGGATCTAGAGGTTAAGGGTCTTCTTTCTCCCTAAGATCTGCAGCTGGGCAACTGTATGATCTGGGGCAGGTCACCTCCCACCCCCAGCTGTCTCTGTTCCCCGTCCGCATAATGGGGTGGTGATGCCTATGCAGGGGCGCTGTGGGCCAGGAGAGCGCACCGCCCCACCCCCACCCCATGCAGCTCCCCGCTGCAGCTCCCTGCCCACGGCCAGCAGCAGCTCTGTGCCCCTGGTCGCCAGGGCTCCCCACCTGAAGCCATCGGTGGCTCCACACCCCAGGCTGGGTGAGAGCCCTGCCCAGGGCTGGTGGCCACTCAGCTCCCAGCCAGTGGGCTGCCAGCCAGACCAGCTGAATCCCCAACTCCTAGGAACCTCTGGGGCTGGGATTCCCTGATTCAGCAACACCATCATCCTGCCAGACCATGGATGTTGCTGGACCAGAGAATCTGGGATAAGAGAGGCTCAGTGTCCTGGCCAGCAGGAGATTTAAAGACCCAAACGGTAAAGCTCTGCATCTTAATGCATCTTAATTTATTAATGAAGCTGTTGTAAGTAGGACTCTGAGGCTACGGCTACACAGCTGCGTTATTTCTGAGGCAGCGATTCCAGACAAGATTTTCCAGAGTGGCTTATTTCAAAATAGCGCCTCCACACTGATTGGCCAGCGGGGCGCACTGGGGTGGGGCTGGAGGCCCCCTATTTCGAAATAGCCCCATTCTCTGCCTGTATGACCCCTATTCCAAAATATCTGTTCCGAAATTGGCACTGTTCCCAGTTGAATGAGCTTTACGGAAATCTAAATACGCCGTCCGCTATTTTGAAATTCTTTTGCTGCGTAGACGCTGGCCGAGTTATTTGGAAATAGCGACTGTCGTTCTGTAATGACCTTGCTGTTTGCAGACGCGCCCTAGGCGACTTTAAAAAGTATCACCCGCACTTGGACCGTATGTGGAGCTCAAACAACCAACCGAGGGAACCTGTGGGTGTCCCATTCCTTCCCCAGCGTGAGGCCTGGGTCGACCCAGTGCCAGCTCCCCTCCCCACCGTCCCTCCCAGAGCCCTCTGCCCTTCCCAGGCCGTGTCCCGCTACCCATAGACCAGCAGCAAGCTGAAGGGGCGCGAGCTGCAGGAGAGGGGGTGCCAGAAAGCTGGGCTGGAGCATGGGGCAGGGCGTGTGGGAAGCTCGCCTGGCCCCAGCTCTGAGGACAGAGCGTGGCTGGAAGGCGCCATGCTGTGGGCTGGGAGGTCAATGGGACCATGACAACCAATTCCCTGCCCCCACCCATCTCTCCAGGGCCTGCCCATGGGTGAGCCAAGGATGCTCCAGCGCTAAGGCCCAGCCGGTTCGGCTCCGCTCTGCGTCTGGGAAGGCCACGAGGATGCCCCCCTCCTGCCCTGTGGTAGCTGCTCTCCTCCTGCTGGGCCGATGCCTGCTGCCGTCCGCGCTGTCCTTCCCCAAGGACCTGGCACCCCTCAGCGCCGTGGGCCTGCCAGGTAGGCCACCCAGAGTGCTCCCCCCAACTCCCGCCACCCCTCGGAGCAGGGAGCCCACAGCTGGCGAGCCATGAGCCTGGGCTGAGATCCCCCAAGCTCGTGTCGCCCAAGGCAGCTGCCTGCAGCTGTTAGAGCACGTGTCCCCCTTCCTGCCCCCAGAGGGAGAGCGCATGGGGTAACCTTGTCGGCGCTGGAAGAGGGTCTGTCAATGGGGTGCAGGGGGCATCACATGGAGAACACTGAGGTTCCCCTCAGCCACTCTCCCTACGCCACTTAACGCCTGCAGGGCTGGGATGTGGCCACGGGGAGCATGTTGGCGTTGGGATCTCGCGTCTAGCGCGCGGCGGGTGGCGGAGGCGTGTAACAGCTGTCCTTGCTCCCCCTGCGGCCAGCCACGTCCCCGTACCCCAGCTTCCGGGGCCTCGCCGGCGACAATGACACGGCCCTGCTCGGCCTGGACTTCCAAAGGATGCTGCGGCTCAACCAGACGCTCTTCATCGCCGCGCGGTGAGTGGAGACCGGCTGTCTGCCGCCTGTGCTCACACCCGTCCCTCTGCTGGGCCCCTCGCTGAGCCGCCTGTACCCACACCCCTCACTCTGCCGCCTGTGCTCACACCCGTCCCTCTGCTGGGCCCCTCGCTGAGCCGCCTGTACCCACACCCCTCACTCTGCTGCCTGTGCTCACACCCGTCCCTCTGCTGGGCCCCTCGCTGAGCCGCCTGTACCCACACCCCTCACTCTGCCGCCTGTGCTCACACCCGTCCCTCTGCAGGGCCCTTCACTGAGCCGCCTGTACCCACACCCCTCACTCTGCTGCCTGTGCCCACACCTCTCACTCTGCCAGGCCCCTCTCTGAGCCGCCTGTACCCACACCCCTCACTCTGCTGCCTGTGCCCACACCCCTCACTCTGCTGCCTGTGCCCACACCTCTCACTCTGCCGCCTGTGCCACACCTCTCACTCTGCTGCCTGTGCCACACCTCTCACTCTGCCGCCTGTGCCCACACCTCTCACTCTGCCGCCTGTGCCACACCTCTCGTTGAGCCAGCTGTGCTTACCCCTGTCGTTCTGCCACCTGTCCCCACCCGCCTGCTGAGCCGCCTATATGCACCCACCCCTCCCTGAGCCATCTGTGCCCACACCCAGATGCACACACCCTGCCAAATGCAGTTCAAACCCCCCCAGTCCATGCCCAACCACCATGTGAACACGCTCCTCTCGCACACCCACAGCGCATCCTGTGCATACCCCTCGCCCAGCCACGTGAGCACACCCTGTCCCACACCCCACAACCACCGTGTGCACACTCGGCTCACCGGGCTGCAGGGCCTGCCTCCCCCCCACACCACTACAGAACACACCTTGCACAGTCCTTGCACCACCGCAGAGCGTAGGTGGCCTCCCATACCTCCTCAGCCTGGCACACGCCTGTCCCATCCCATGCCGGATCCCCGTGTGCGGCTTGCAAGCCCCGCCCGCAACCAGCGCCCACTCGCATGCCTTACCCATGACCGCAGCACCCCGATGCAGACACCATCCCCGCCCCCAGCCGTGCTCCTTTCGCCGGCTCGCGTGCTGGGGCGGTTATTGCACTCATGGCTTTCTCTCTGCAGGGACCACGTTTATGCCTTCGATCTCAGCTGGGCCACGGAGGAGTTCTATCCCAGCAGGGTGAGGAGGAAGGGGAGTCGCTGGAGTGGGATGGGGGTGTCTGGCAACCTTCCCTCATGCCCAAGTGTGGGGCAGTGGTTAGCGCAGGGGCTGGGGCACAGGGCTCGTGGGAAGTGTTCCCGGCTCTGCAAAGAGAGTGTTGCCCAGTGGTTAGTGCAGGAGCTGGGAGTCAGGATCTCTGGGGCCAGGGGTTGGAGGAGTGGCCTGGGCATTTTTGGCCCTCCCTGCACATAGTCACAATCTGGAGCTGTGCACCGAGCCTCCGGTGCCTCAGCAGTGGTCCTGCCTTGCCCTTTCCCAGCCGGTCCCAAGCTCCTAACCCCCTTCCTCCCGCCTCCTCTAGCATCTCACGTGGAAGACGCAGGACGTGGAGAACTGCGCCGTGCGTGGGAAGCTGCGGGTAAGGAATCCCACCTGGCTGGAAGGGGCTCGGGCCGTGGGTGCTCTCGTCATTCCCAGCGCCTGTTGTCCTCACGCCTCCCATGAGCCAGGGTCTGGGGCCGGGTGGTGTGTGCACCTGTGGCACCCAGGGGGACCCGCTTCTCACCCTCCTCAGTGCCAGCTGACACGACCCCTCCTGATCACACTCCCCTATAGTGCCCCCCACCCCAGGCACCTCTCCTTCCCAGTCCCAGGGGCCCCCCTCCCGGTGCCAGGAAACCCACAGCTCCTCCCCAGTCGCCTTTAACAGGAATCCCGGCTAACCCCTGGCAGGACGAATGCTACAACTACATCAAGGTGCTGCTGCCCAAGAACGACCGGATCCTCTTTGCCTGCGGGACAAATTCCTTCAATCCCATGTGCCGGACCTACAAGGTGAGGACGCTACCCACCCGGCCCCCAACCTCGTCTGCTTGCAGCGTCCCAGAGCCCCTCGGGGTCAAGGCTACTCCCTGCTAAACTCGGGCAGCCCTTGCTGGGCGGCAGGGGCTGAGGCAGTGGGGTGACGGGTGCTGGCTGGATTCGTTCTCACGTAGCACCCAGCACATCCCAAGGGCTGTTCCTGGTGGCCCACGGGGCTGGGCAGGTCCTGTTAGGCGCTGGTGAAGTTCCAACGAGCGTGCTGCATGGGTGACCCCATCTCCGCAGGGCTCTTAGGTTCCAATCCCAGCAAGAAGGCCGAGCTGGCTGGTGGCTGTTGGGTAACCCCTCGGTGAAATGAGTTTTTAGGTCTCAGCCTGGGGGTCTGGGATCCAGGGGTCAGCCCCTTGTGAGCAGTCTCAGCAGAGGGGCCAAGAGTGAGTAGATCCCAGGGATTGGAATCTCCCTCAGGTCGGAAGTGGGTGCCCCGGTCCCATTCCCCCAGAGTCAGAGCGCAGCAGTGCATGCTGGGAGCAGGAGGTCCCCTGGGACCTGCGAGGGTCAGCCCAGCCTGGCAGAGGGCCCCCATGCCTCTCTGCGGCGTGCTCTCTGGTAGGGCTCCAGCTGCTACTGGTGCAGCCCCTAAGTTCACCTTGGCCCTTGGTTCCCAGATCAGCAGCCTGGAGCAGGAAGGAGAGGAGCTGAATGGCCAGGCCCGCTGCCCCTTCGATGCCAAGCAGACCAACGTTGCTCTCTTTGCAGGTACTGTGAGCCCCATGCTGCATGGGGCAGCAGTGCTGGGAGGGGGGTGACAGCCAGGCTCCAGACGCCCCATGGAGAGCGCTGGGGGGTGCTCCCCACAGACACACACAGGCAGAGCAGTCCCACTGCAAAGCTGAGGCCAGCCCAGATGCCCCAGCCTGTCTCCCTTTGTGTGGTCCCAGGCTGTACAGCACATTGTCAGGGAGCACCACAGTCCTGTAACATAGCTCACAATCAGCTGGGTCAATGGCTGATTCTATGGGGCTTGGCTCCCCGGCGTGACTGCACCTGGGAGTCAGGCTGGGTCTGCGGGGTGGGGGGGTCGTGCACAGTTGTGACCTGCAGAGGGGTTGCATTCTGACACCCCAGTACTGGGGGGCGCTGGCTCTGTGGGGCCCAGCTCTGGTGCATGCGCATTGACACACAGGAGTGTTCACGCACGCTCCCTGGGGCTGGCCTCTGGCCGCCCGCGGAGAGGGGCAGAAGCAGGTTGTTGGCTCAGTTCACCAGCAGGAAACCCTGAGTGACCAACTCAGGCCTTGCCCCAGGGTGAGCAGGAGAAGGCGCTACATGTGGGGCAACCCTGGGGCAACCCCATCTGCCTTGTATTAGACCAGGAGTCAGCAGCCCCCGGCACGGGTACCAAGCGTAGCATGGGCTGATGCTCATTGGCATGCAAGGTGGGAGCTCAGCCCCGCGCCTCCTCCCCTCTGCAACCAGGAGCTTGCCCTAAGCCAGACCACCTGTGGGTTAGCAAAAGACCGGCTGATGCTCCCAGCCGCCGCCCGAATGGTAAAGCTTGGCCTCGTTGTGTATTTATTAATGAAGCCGTTGTAAGCAGGATTACTAGTGACTTTAGAAACTGTCACCGGCACTCGGCCCATCCGTAAAGGTCAGATTTGGGCACTTCAGCCTCGGCAAGGTTGCTGACCCCTGGATTAGACAGTTCATGAGCACTGTCCTCATGTTTCCTTCCTTCCTGCATGTCTGTCTGTCTGTCTGTCCTTCCATACCCATACACTGCCCCCTTCTCTCTACCTATCCGTCCATCCATCCACCCACCCATCTTTGCACACACTCTGTCTGTCTGTCCCCAGCCCCCAGCCCCCGATTTATTTATTTATCTAATATTCCTTTCTTTCTTTCCCTCATTCCTCCTCCCGCCGGGCAGACGGGAACCTGTACTCAGCCACCGTGGCAGATTTCCAGGCCAGCGACACAGTGATTTACCGCAGCCTGGGCGAGAGAAGCCCCGTGCTCCGCACCATCAAGTATGACTCCAAGTGGCTGCGAGGTGAGGGGGCTGGAAGCTGCGGGGAGCCCTGGCTCAGGGTGGGGAGGGGTGCAGCAGGGCTGAGCCACCTCTGGGAGCCTGGCTCTCAGGCCAGGATTTGCTTGGAGCTGTCCCAAGAAAGCAAATGGTTCACATCAAGGGAAATAGCAGGAGCCTAGACTAGTGGTTACAGCAGGGGACTGGATGCCAGGACTTCTGGGTCCTTTTTCCATTCTGGGAGGAGAGCGGGGTTGGATGGGTAAAGCGGCTGAGACTGGACTGCGGGGTTCTTCTACCCCTGACTCCGCTCCTGGCTGGGGCAAGCCTGTGCCTCAGTTTCCCCAATGTGCAGCGAGGGTAACATTGGCCCAGCCCTGTAGGGAGGAGAGTCTGAGGCTTCCTGACTTACTAGCTGCAGGGCACTTTGAGCTCTTTCTGTGGCTGGTATCTGAGCATCCATCTAAACGGCTCCTCCCCATTTCACCCCCCTTCTCTGCTGCTCTCCCAGAGCCCCACTTTCTTCACGCCCTGGAGTACGGCAACTATGTCTACTTCTTCTTCCGGGAGATCTCCATGGAGTACACCACGCTGGGCCGGGTGAGTGCTGAGCAGGGGATGGGCGTCCAGCGGGGCCAGGCCCCGAGGAACAGCGTGCGGCTCTCGGGATCAGAGGTTGCCATGCTGATGGTCAGGGGCACAATGCCCTCCAGGGCTGCCTCCCCTTGGTAGCAGCCCGATGGCCAAAGAGGCCTATGCCAATACCTCCCAGCCCGGGGCTTTGCAGTGGGCTTGGAGGCGGCTGGGCTTCTAAATCCCATAGACAGGAAAGATGGTGGGGGTGATGTCCCTGAACCCCTTAGGCCTCTTTCTGAATCTTGGCCCTACTGCTGCCAAGAGGATGGGCGGGATTCCCTGTTGTTCTGGATGTGGGGAAGGGAGCGGGTGGTCCCCCTTGCTCCCCATGGCAGGGTCACACACGGAGCAGCTTTGGCCGACACTCCCCTCGGGCCGGGAGCGCGCTGTGTGCCCATGGCTGTGGTCTGGGGCCAGGCTGTGCTCTGGCTGAGCCCCACAGCAGGGAACACCCCCCAGCCCTGGCTGAGTCTGCCCCCGAGGCAGGGTGAGCGCTCAGCCCAAGGCGAATGCCATAGGGCACCACCGGGCCAGAGCTGGGGGTTCGCGCCTCCGGCTGGGCCGGCCAGCCCCTCCCCTAACCAGCGCCCTGTCCCAGCAGGTGATCTTCTCGCGCGTGGGCCGGGTGTGTAAGAACGACATGGGGGGCTCACCCCGTGTGCTGGAGAAGTATTGGACCTCCTTCCTCAAGGCCCGGCTCAACTGCTCCGTGCCCGGCGACGCCGTCTTCTACTTCGATGTGCTGCAGGCCGTCACCGATGTCCGCCGGGTCAACGGGCGCCCTGCCGTCTTCGGGGTGTTCACCACCCAGTCCAACAGGTACTGCAGCCCTGCTGGCTGCCTTGGTGGGGGACCTCCTGGGCCCGCCTGCAGGTGGCCCGGCAGCATCTGGGGCACCCAGCCCCTGGCGCAGGGCACTGGGGCGCTGTGTGCCCGTTAGGGGCCTTCAGGGGTCTCTTGTAGGCGTGGGTGAGAGGGAGGATGAGGGAGGAGGCTGAGGGGATGGGGATCCACACCCCAGCCCGGGGAGTGGGGGCCGGGCTCTGCCGCTGACGTCTCATGTAACTATGGACAAGTCACTTGGTCAGACAGTGCCTCAGTTTCCCCATTGGTACACTGGGGATAACAAACTGGCCTTGCCTCCCTGCGGGGCGAGAGGCTCAGTCTCTGCCCTGCTGGACAAGGCTGAAAGGGGCAGGAGCAGAAGGGTAGGAGGGAGACCAGTGGTAAACATCCTCCTGTCCTGCCTGCCTCATTGCCCTGTCACACCCTGCCCACAAAGCCCAGGGGACTCTTTGTCAGTGACCCTGTGATAACAAGTGTGCTGCCCAGCCCCGAGAACCTCCAATAACAAACCAGTGCGCCCAGCCTCGACACCCTCCAATAACAAACCAGTGCGCCCAGCGTCAAGACCTCCAATAACAAACCAGTGCGCCCAGCGTCAAGACCTCCAATAACAAACCAGTGCTCCCAGCCCTGAAACTGACAGTGGCCCCTGTCCTTCACCTCAGGATCCTCCCTGGACTCCAGCAGCCCCCTCAGACGGGAGTGGCCTGAGGGTAGGGGGCAGGGCTGGCTCTCAGGTGGGCCCAGCAGCAGCTGAGTGAAGGGCGGAGCCACCGACAGCCCCACTTATACCTCCCCTCGTCTCTGCCCCCACCAGCATCACTGGCTCGGCTGTCTGCGCCTTCTACATGGACGATATTGAGCGAGTCTTCAGCGGAAAGTTCAAGGAGCAAAAGAACGCAGATTCCGCCTGGACCCCTGTCCCGGAGGAGAAGGTGCCTAAACCCAGGTAACCAGCCCCGCCTCGCCCCCAGGTATCTAATCTTCCCCACTCAGGTAACCAACCACCCGCCCCGCACCCTGGCAACCAGTCCCCCTGCACCCTGGTAACCAGTGCCCCCGCCCAGATACCCAGCCCTCCTCCCCCAGTAACCAGTCCCCTGCAGTGGAGTGGGACAGGTGTGGGCTGCCACTGGGCACAGACCCCATCCTGGCCATCGTGCAAGGGGTCGAAAGCAAGGACTCCTGGGTTCTATTTCTAACACTGGGGCTAGGGGCTTTAACAGTGGCCTGGGCATCAGAGGACCCAGGACTCCTGGGATTTTCCCCTGGCTCGGGGGGGAATATGGTCTAGTAGTTAGAGCAGGGGAGGGTGCGTCTTCCAAGCCGGGGGGGAGGTGGGGCCTCGTGGTTCTACCCTGGTACCCTAAGTACGTAAGGAGATGGAGAAAAGGCTTCATTCCAGCAACACTGGATCCCTTGGGGGCTCCCCCGTCTGTGCCCCACAACCTTGTGGCCGGGGCTGGAACCAGGGTGTGTGGAGCTGCTACAGCGTGGATGGCAGGAGCACTTTCCCAGCCCGCTGAGGTGCCACACCCGGGCCACCTGTGCTCACCTCTGGGCTCACTCGGTCCCTACAGGCCAGGGAGCTGCGCCGGTGTCGGCCCAGCATCCGGCTACAGAACCTCCAACGAGTTTCCGGATGAGACGCTGGCCTTCATCAAGTCCTACCCGCTGCTGGACGAGGCCGTGCCCTCTGCCACGGGAAGGCCCTGGTTCACCAAGACCACCAGCAGGTACCAGCTGGGGCCCAAGGGGCAGCCGAGGCAGAGCCAGTGCGTCCTGGGCAGTCGGGGTGGGGAGCCATCAAGCGCAGCCACGTCTCGGCCTAGGGCGAAAGGATCCTTCCCCCAGGAGCTGATGCCATCAGGACATCTTCCCGGCTGAATTGTTCTCCTGCCCCAGGCCTCCTAAATAGCCCTGCGTGGCCTCTGCCAGTGCCAGCTCTCAGCCCTGGGGGCTGGGGCAGGGGTTCAGTGGGGCTGGGATCCCTCGGGGCCAGTAAACCATTCCCAGCAAATAGTCTTTGGCCAGTGATCAGTGCGTTCCCTGCGCCCTGGAAGCAGACCTGCCTCTGTACGCATGCTGGTGTCTCGGGGTGTTCTCCTGTGCGACGTGTGCGTCACGGCACCTTTGCCCGTACACGAACCATGCCCAGGTGGTGTTCTCCGTGTGTCCGCCGTGCACGGGCGCGTCCCTTTGCCGATGTGATCGTGTGTGCGCAGGTGTGTCTCTGTATGTGTTCCCTGGTGCAGGGTCGTGCCTGTGCGCACACGTGGGCGTACGGTTGCAAATGGATGTTCGTGGGTGTTTGTGTGTGTGTGGGTGCAGCGGCTTCCAGTTCCCCTGGACTGCCACACCCTGCCCTGACGGCGCTCCCTGCTGCCTCCTGCAGGTACAAGCTGACCCAGCTGGCAGTCGATACAGCCGCCGGCCCCCATGGGAACTACACGGTGCTCTTCCTGGCCTCGGAGGATGGAAAGGTGCTGAAGGTTCTCACCGGGACACAGGAGAACTCCACCGTGGAGACCCTGCTCCTGGAGGAGATCAGCGTCTACAGCCCGGCCCAGTGAGTGCAGCCGGGGCAGCGTGTGCAGGAGGCAGGGGCACCTGGATGGAGAGACAGATTCCCCGTCGAGAGTGGCACCTAGTGGTCAGAGCAGGACTCCTGGGTCCTAGACTCAGTTTTGGGCACGTGGGGTGCAGCGCTTAAGGGCAGCGGGATCTCGACTCCACGGTTCTGTTCCTGGATGGGGCTGGAGGATTAGGGAGGGGATGTGGGAGCCCGGACTCCTGTTCCTGGCTGTGTCCCGACTAGTGGCTTGCCCCCTCGTCCTGATCCATGCCTCGGTTTCCCCACCTGTCAAGCAGGGAGAGCGATCCGGCTGCATTCTCCGGGGACCAGCAGAGGGAGGGGCCCCGGGCTTGGTTATGACTCTGGCTTTCGGCTCCCCCTCAGGTGCAGCAGGAAGAGGGAGGACAGGCGGATTGTGGGCCTGGAGCTGGACAAGGCCCACCAGGCCCTGTACGTGGCCTTCTCCAGCTGCGTGGTGCGCCTGCCGCTCAGCCGCTGCGACACCCATGGGAGCTGTCGGACGTGAGTGGGGGATGGGCGGGGGGGGGCTTCTGCCCTGACACCCTTCAGTGCTGCAGCCCCCAGCTGGGAGAGACCCTCCCCCACAGAGTCCCAAAGGCGCAGCAGGGCCAGGCCTCTGTTCACATGGGCTGTGTGCACCGGGGGAGGGCTGGGGGGAGGTGTGGGGGTGGGGAGGGTATACAGCATGTGTATGTGTGTTAGAGGGGAAGGAGGGGTTGGGGGTGTCTGTGTGTGCAGGGCCTGGGGGGGTGTGCTGTAAGTGCTGAGGGGCAGGGGGGTGGAAGTGTGAGCTGAGGAAAGTGTGTGTGTGTGTGTGTGTGTGTGTGTGTGTGCGTGCGTGCACAGGTCAGGGGTGGTACAATATGTATATGTGTGTAGGGGTGAGCTGAGGGAAGTTTGTGTGTGTGTGTGCGCGCGCGCGCGCGCAGGGTGGGGGTTGTACAATGTGTATGCTGAGGGGCTGGGTGTTTAGGGGTGTGAGCTGAGGGAAGTGTTTGTGTGTGTGTGCAGGGCAGGGGTTGTACAATATGTGTGTGTAGGGGTGAGCTGCGGGAAGCTCTGTGTGTGTGTGTACGCGTGCGCCTGCGCGCACAGGGCAGGGGTTGTACAATGTGTATGCTGAGGGGCTGGGTGTGTAGGGGTGTGAGCTGAGGGAAGTGTTTGTGTGTGTGTGCAGGGCGGGGGTTGTACAATGTGCATGTTGAGGGGCAGTGTGTGTGTGTGTGTGTGTAGGGGTGTGAGCTAAGAGAAGTGTGTGCAGGGTGGAGGGTGGGTAGTTTGTGTGTATTTGTTGGGGGCAGACTGGGTGTGTGCACAGTAAGTGGGATGGGCAGTCCGTGTGTCGAGGGGCAGGGTGTGTGTGCATTGATGGGTGGATGTAGAGGGAAGCGTGTGTGTGTGTGTGTGTGTGTGTGTGTGTGTGTGTGCGTGCGTGCAGAGTGGTAGGTGTAGAGTGTGTGTGTGTGCGCGTGCAGTCAGGAGTGTGCAGTACGTGTGTTGGGAGTAGGGTGTAGGGGCTGTGGGTTGAGAGGAACATGTGTGTGTCTGCAGGGTGTGAGGGGTGCAGTGCATGTGTGTCAGGGGAATGTGTTTGCCTGGTTGGGGGTTCACAGGATGTGTGTTGAGAAGCTGTGTGTGTGTGTGCGTGCACGCGAGTGCGTATTGAGGGAAGTGTGTGTGCGTGCACATGCATGCAGGGAATGGAGGGTGTAGACCATGTGTGTGAATGGCAGGGGAGTATTTGCACGGGCCATGTGCGTGCCATAAGCAGTCATTGGCTCCCCCCGTGCCCCTGCCTGGCCCACGTCCCAGCCCCGACAGGTGCAGGCTGTCCAACTCCAGCCAGTTCCAGGAAGCCCAGGCCCCCTGCCATCCCTCGCTGACCTTTCCGCGTCCTTGATCTGGCAACTGAAACCACCTATAAAAGCCCTGGGCAGCCCCCCTCCATGCTAGGGCGTGGGGAGGCAGCACAGGGGAGCAGAGCGGCTTTGGCAGTACAAGCCTGAAGCCCTGCCTGAGTCAGGACTCCTGGGTTCTCTTCCCAGCTCCGGGAGCAGGGTGGGGTCTAGTGGCTGGAGTGGGCGAAGCAGCAACCCAGCTCCATTTCCAGCTCTGCCAGTGGTGTATGTGATTTTGGACAGGTCACTTCCGTTCTCTGTACCTCCTGTTCTGGAAGTGACCATCCATGGGGGGGGCGATAAGCTGGGGGGTGGGAGCCTGCCCTGGTGGGTGATGAGCTGGGGGGGGTCTGCAATGTGTTTTACCTGCTGCGTCACTTCTGCAGACTAGTCTTGGCTGCTCAGGTCTGTAATCCTGAGTGCTGCTTAGCTGCCTAATCTCTGCAGCTCCCAGCTGGGCAGTGCGGTACCGTTACCCGTGTTACACATTGTGGGGTGGTGCAGATGGCAGGACAGAACCCCGGAGTTCCCCACTGCCATGTGTTCGCTGTTCCCTGGCCTAGTGCTGCCTGTACCCCCGGCAGCATCCCTCACCTTCCAGGCAGGAGGAGCTAAAGAGACTCTCTTCCCGTTAGCTTTCCCTGCATGCATCCATCCCGGCCTTTCTCTCACACCCACGTGCGCCAGGAGCACTGACATGGACGTCCAGCCAGGGTCTGATCTGATGCCCGGGGAAGCCAATATCTGTTTCCCTACTGACTTTGCTGGCATTGGATTAGAGCGCAAGTGAAAGCAGAATCGGGCCCCTTCGCATCGCTAGACCAGAATGCACCAGTGACCCCATGCCAGCTCTTTTGGAGGCAGATAAACGTTCATTGCCCCTGGAGCAAGGGGCAGGGGATTGCTCCCTGGCCCTCAGAGGATGATCTGCTTTTGCCTTGGAGCAGCCACCGAGGCTGCTACCGTTCACGTTATTTAAGAAGATGGCTGAAGCGATCTGCGAGCCATCGGTGACTAGCTATGAGAACTGATGTAAGACAGGAGAGATCAGAGAGGACTGGGAAAGGGTGAACCTAGTAGCTAGCTGTAAAAAGGAGACTAAAGACAACCCAGGGAATTGCAGACCAGATCCCTTAACTTTGGTACCTGCACAGATAACGCAGCAAGCGCTATCTGTATCATCCCTGTTAGATATTTGTGTAATCTGTTCTTACATGTCTCCAATAATGGAGATTCTACAACCACCCTCGGCAATTTATTTCAATAATTGACCACCCTGACAGTTGGGGAGTTTCTTTTCCTAATGTCCAATCTAAACCCCCCTTGCTGCAATTTAAGCCCATTGCTTCTTGTCCTATCATCAGAGATTAAGGAGAATAATTTTTCTCCCTGCTCTTTGTAACAGCCTTTTTGGCACTTGAAAGCTGCGGTCATGTCCCCTCTCAGCCTTCTTCTCTTTTCCAAACTAAAGAAACCCAGTTCTTTCAGTCTTCTCTCATAGGTCACGTTTTCTCAACCGTTACTCGTCCGTGTTGCTCTTCTCTGGACCCTTTCCAATTTCTCCCCATCTTTCCTCAAAAGTGGGGCCCAGAACTGGACACAATACTGCAGCTGAGGCCTAATCAGTACAGACTACAGCGGAAGAGTGACTTCTCGGGTCTTGCTCACAACACTCCTGTTACTGCATCCCAGAATGACGTTTGCTTTTTTTTCCAACAGGATCCCACTGTTATCTCATACTCAGCTTGTGGTCCACTCTGACCCCTAGATCTCTCTCTGGCAGGATAACAAGCCATGTGTGGGGGGTGGTAAGGAATAGATGTGGTATATCTGAGCCTTAGTAAGGCTTTTGATGCTGTTTCACATGACTGTCACATAAATGAACTAGTGAAATGTACCTTTGAGATGACCCGACCATGGGCATTGACTCTGTGGGTGCTCCAGGACTGGTGGATCCAGGGGGAAAAATTAGTGGGTGCTGAAGAGCACCCACCAGCAGCCAAGCTCCTCTCTGCCTCTCTCCTCCCCGTGCCATCACCCATTGGTGGCCTGGCTAACCAACTCCTTCCCTGCCCTCCCAGTGCTTCTGGAACATTGTGAACAGCTGATGTGCAGCATGCAGGAAACACTTGGAGGGAGGGATGTGGGGGCGTGGTTGGGGAGTGGGTGGGAAAGAGGTGGGGTTGGAGGAAGGGGTGGGGTGGGCACAGAGCAGGGCTGAGAAGAAGCCGGGCAGCGCTGGGCTGAGGTCTTGAGGAAAGGAGTCAAGTGGGAGCAGAGCCTGGCTTTGAGGCATCATCCAGTTTACACACACGCCCCCAGCTGGGGGGAAGTCGGCTGGGTGCACAGCTGTCTGGAACTGTGTACCCCGAGAGTATCACTGGGGCACAGTCAAGCCGGAAGGGCATCTTGAGCGGGGCCCTGGTGGAATCTCTCCTGGGGTCTGGTTCTAGTCAATATCCTCGTACTTGATTTGAATAATGGCACAGCTTGCTGATGACACGTAGCTGGGAGGAGTTGGAGGGGACTTGGGGGGACAGGAAAAACGTTCAAAATGGTCTGGACAAACTGGAGAAACGGTTTGAGTTAAACAGGATGAAATTCAGTAAGAACAAATGCAAAGGACTGCCCGTCGGGAGGAACAGTCGGGTGCACGTACATAAAACGACTGCGCAGGAAGGAGGACTGCAGAAAGGGACCTGGGGTTATCCCGTAATAGATTGCAATCTAAATATGAGTCAACAGAGTAATACCGTTGCAAGCAAAGCAAATATTATTCTGGGATGTTTTAGCTGGACTTCTGTAAGCAAAACCCGAGAAATAATTCTTCTGCTCTACTCTGTGCTGATAAGGTCTCACCTGCAGTATTGTGTCCAGTTCTGGGTGCCATGCTGCGAGAAAGCAGTGGACAAATTGGAGAAAGTCCAGAGGAGGGCAACAAAAATGATTCAAGGTCCAGGAAGCATGATGGGTGAGGGAAGATTTAAAAAATTGGGTTTGTTTAGTCTGGAGAAGGAGAGACTGAATGGGGGAGAGGGTAACAGCTGTCAAGTCGGTGAGAAGTTGTGGTAAGAGGAGGGTGATAAATTATTCTCCTTAACCCCTGAGGATAGGACAAGAAGTAATGGTTTTAAATTGCAGTCAGGGAGATTTAGGTCAGACATTAGGGAAAACTTCGTAAGTGGCAGGCTAGTAAAGCACTCAAACAAATGATCTAGGGAGGTTTTGGGAGGTTGCTGGAGGCTTTTAAGAGCAGGTCGGACAAACACCTGTCAGGGCTGGTCTAGATCAGGGCTCAGCAGCCTTTACATAAGAATGGCCGTACCGGATCAGACCAAGGTCCATCCAGCCCAGTAGCCTGTCTGTCAACAGTGGCCAGTGCCAGGTGCCCCAGAGGGGGTGAACCAAAGACTATGATCAAGCAATTTGTCTCCTTCCATCCATCTCCAGCCTCTGACAATCAGAGGCCAGGAACACCATTTCTACCCTTGGTTAATAGCCTTTTATGAACCTAACCTCCATGAATTTATCTAGCTCTTAAATTCTGTAACAGTTCTAGCCTTCACAGTCTCCTCTGGCAAGGAGTTCCACAGGTTAACTATGTGCTAAGTGAAGAACTTTCTTTTATTAGGTTTAAACCTGCTACCCATTAATTTCATTTGGTGTCCTCTAGTTCTTGAATTATGGGCACAAGTAAATAACTTCTCCTTATTCACCCTCTCTACACCTGTCATAATTTTACATACCTCTATCATGTCCCCATCAGCCTCCTCTTTTCTAAACTGAAAAGTCCCCATCTTCTTAGCCTCTCCGCATATGTGACCCATTCCAAGCCCCTAATCATTTTAGTTGCCCTTTTCTGAACCTTTTACAGCGCCAGGATATCTTGTTTTAGGTGAAGAGACCACCTCGGTACACAATATTCAAGATGTGGGCATACCATAGATTTACATAGGGGCAGTAAGATACTCCTTTTTTAATAATACCTAACCTCCTTTTTGACTGCCTCCGCACACTGTGTGGATGTTTTCAAGGAACTATCCACGATAACTCCAAAATCTCTTTCTGATTAGTTTTAGCTAAATTAGCCCCCATCACATTGTAAGTATAGTTGGGTATATAGCCTTTCTGGGGGAGAGTGCTGAAATGTGATCCTTTGACTTCTATGGACAGACTGAGTGCTGGTGATACTTTTTAAAGTGACTAATAGTCCTACTCAAAACAGCTTTGTTAATAAATAAATGCAGCTGCAGAGCTTTACCACTCAGGTGGTGGTTGGTAGCATTAGCTGGTCTTTTGTTAATCCACAGGCAGCCTTGCTTTGAGCAAGCTCCTGGCTGCACTGGGGGAGCAGGGGTGGGGCTGAGCTCCCACCTCACGTGCCGATGAAAATCAGTTTGTGTGTCACTCTTGGCATCTGTGCCGGGCATTGCTGATAATGCTGAGTCCTGCCTCGGTGCAGCGGACTGGACCAGCTCCTGTTCAGTCCTGTATTTCTGTGATTCTATCCCTGATCCTCTTCCCAATCCATCACAGGACCTGCCTGTCCTCCCGTGATCCATACTGTGTCTGGCTCCGGACGGGAGCATGTGTGGCTTTTGGACAAGAGATCAGGTAAGCGTGGCTGGTTGCAGATTGGGAGGTACGGGGGATTTCCCAGGGGTCCACAGTCCCCCATCAGCGTCTGTGCGGAGCACAAGGGCCAGCTGTTAAGGTGAGCAGATGACAGTTTCAGATGGAAGAAGTTACCTTATGTCCCTGACTAGCTGCCCTGCCCTTGGCCGACTCCACCACTCCCTGAGCCTGTCACACGTTGCACCCCGGTGGGCGTTCATTCGCACCAGTGCAAATCAGGACAGTGGCTTTTCACCCCCACTACACACTAGTGTAAACATCTGCACGAGGCGGGTTCAGATTCTCCTGTCCCCGCCCCATGCGCTTGTCTCCCACCCACGTGCTCACTCCTCTGCCATCTCTGCCACTTCTCTGGCTCAGTTCAAATCACCCCTGCGCCTTGTGAATTGGCCTCCTCGGCCTCTATCGTGGAAACCCCCAGGCAGCTCGGCCTTACGGGTGGCATAAGAAGCTAACTCCAAGCTTAGTCCCCAGGGGGGCCAGCGTGCAGAGCCCCTTCCTATCAGCGTGGCTGTAACACACTCACAGAGCTGGGATGAGTGTGATCCATTCTCACAACTGGCTCACTTCTCTTCCCTGAGGCACTGTCATTTCCCCCCCCCACCCCCGTGCACGGTGGGTGTGACAGGCTGCCGGTGCCCTGCTCTGTGTATGCATCTATCCATGCCTGGACAACACCCATCTGGGGGCAGCGGCGCCTTTCGTTGTGAGTTGGTGCAGCGGCCCGGCTGGCCACTAGAGGGAGACAGAGCACCCCCAAAGCGCCCTCTGCTGGAGAAGACACATGCACCAGGCCCATGGGAGAACCTCAGGGCCCCTAACCTGCAATTAGCCTCATTAGGGCTGCAGCATAAATAAACCCCACTGCTGGCCCCTAGCGTGCATGGAGCTCGGCAGCAGTGCAGCTGGGCCTCCCAGCTGCATCGAATTAGGTCCGAGGGCTGGGAAACAGCTGCTGGGGGAATGCTGGGTTCTGGGTTTCATTAGGCCTGGGACCACGGCAGGGTAATTGCAGGCCAGAGATGGAGACGCTGTGGCACTAGCCAGAGGGCTTCCAGCACGCCTGTTTGGAGGTGCCTCCAAGGGGCACACAAAAGGGGGGAGCACACAAAAGGTTCTGAGACTGGGAAGGCTCTGGGCAGATCCTGCTCCCCGGCTGCACAAGTAGCTGAGCTCACCCCGCAGAGCAGCCCTGGCAACCTCCCTGGCTCCCAGACTCCTGGGTCCTCGGCTTGCCTTTGGTGTCCCGGCTGAGCTGGGTGTTAGCAAGGAACCCTCCAAACCCAGCCCATGCGGGGCTGGCGGGAGAGGAGGAAGGGAAGCTGGTTGGAATGTTTTCTAGGAACTGAAATTTCACAGACGCTGCAATGTTCAGGGGCAGGCTGCCGCGGGGGCGAGTCATGCTCGAGCCTGGAGAAGAGCCAGACTTTGCTGGAAGAGCTTGCTCCTGGCTTGGACTGCCCCTCCCTGGCCATGGCCTGCGTGTCCTCTGCCTTGCCCACTCCTCTCTCCTGCACAGACGGTCGGAGAGGCTGGGCTTCCGTCCCAGGCGGAACAACACCATGTTTCTGTGCCTCTGAAGGGTCAGGAAAGGATCTGAACTGTTTGGTAGTGGGGGAGGACAGAAATCGAGGCTGCTGGTTTGTTGGTGCCAGAGGTCTTGGTGAGCCTCGGGAGGTTAGACGGTTTACGGTGCCAGTGGACTCAAGGCGTGTCTGCGCTTGAACTGCTCATGCCCATATTGGGAGGCACCATCCCTGTGGCCAACCCCCTCCCAGGGAGGTGCTAGGCAGGTCGAACAGTGAATTCTGCCTTGGACGTAGCAGTGTTTGCACTGAGCTGATCACACCCTGAGCAACATAACTGGGTTGACCTCGTGTAGACCATGCTCTCCGATCTGTTCCTGGGTCATCTGCTCAGAGGTTGCCTGGATCCCACCCCTCCTTGTGCCACTGTCTTACCTACACTCTCCCTCTTGCAGAGAGGTCAGGGAATAGCCAGCAGAAGGATTAGCCTGCAAGTTGGAAACCCGTCTAGGGAGAGACTCCAGGAGCTCAACAACCAACAGGTTGAGGGGTGACTTGGTCACAGTCTGGTCCCTACAGGGGAGCAGAGGTTTGATGATAGAACCCTCTTCCATCCACCGTGACCCACCGGCTGGGAGTTCATGCTAGACACAGGAGGACTGGGATTGTTAAGAGTAAGGTTTATAGACCATTGGCCCAGATGACCCATGGGTGTGGGGAACTCTCCTTGGCTGGAAATTTTCAGATCAAGGCTGGTGGTTTTTCTAAGAGTCCTGCTCAAGATCAGCTTGGATCAGGACAGCTAGGAGGACCAACTAGAGAAGGAGCATGGAGCCTTCTGAGCTTAGCCTCTCTGTCTGGATCACCCCCACCTCACATGAACTGTAAACCCCACAGCCTTCCCCAGGTGAAGTGAGCCAGTGCCCCCATCTTACAAATGGGGAAACTGAGGCCTAGAGGGCCTGGAATGAATGGAGAAAATCAAACCTGGGAGTCTTCACTCTAAGTTCCCCTTTACTCTGACAACCAAGCACCACTCCCCTCCCTAAACCAGGAACAGAACCTGGGTGTCCTGATGCCAAGTCACACCCCCACTCTAACCACTACATCACACTTCCACAGAGATTCTGCCAGTCCCAGGCCAGGTGCTTTGTGGAAGTCCTCATGACCGCCTAGTGCATCACAGCCATTGGCTGGACATTGCTTGGGAAGAGGAAATCTTAATGCCGGGGCGGGTGGGGGAAGAGACGTGGCGACGGAGGCGCTGCCATGTGATCAGAGGTGAGAAAAGTCACCCAAAAGAGACTTGAGTAAAAGTGCGGCTGCTTTGGGAGGAACATTATTAAGTACAAGTTGCCAGTAGTGACCCCCGCCCCCCAGAACTGCTTGGGTAAAAGTGCATGTACACTGCACATTCACATTGTACTCAAGTGTCCAGAAGTGAAGGCAGCTGTGGTTTTACTCAAGTCACTTTTGGGGGACTTTCCCCACCTCTGCCTGTGACACTGTTGCATCCAGAATGGCTGGGGGCGGGGGTGGTTGCCTCGAAGAGGGGAGGGGGGACTGCTTGAGTTGAGCCCAGGTGGTAGGGCATCGGGGGCGGGGGCAGAGCCCTTGCCTAACCGCCTGTCTCCTGAATTCCAGATCTCCTGGGTTCTGCACGCTAGTGGCCCTCCTTGCTCTGCCCCACCCCCCGCAACTTTGCCCCAAGGCTAAGACCCTAAACATCTGCGCCAGATGTTGCCCCCCACAGCTGTCACCTAACCAGCCGGGGGAAGACACAGCGAAACGCAAAGCCCTTTGGATGTCAGGCTCCGAGCAGGGGAGGGACGGGGAGCCTGTAACCCGGTTTCTTCAGTGCCCCGAATGCCAGGTGGGGAGATTAACGGAGGGGACGGGCTCCCTCACCGTGCTCTCCTTTGGTTCCCTTCCAGGGCTGGATTTGAACAAGATGTTGAGAACGCAGCCAAGCAGCTGGGGAACTGTCAAGGTAAGAGGAGTCAGACCATCCCCCCCCGACCGTCCGGCGGCAGCTGCAGGGGAGCAGGCAGGAAGCACTGGGGGTCTCCACGGAGGGGAAACGGGATGAGTCAGCATCCCAGGCTGCCCGTAAAGCCCCTCTGGCCAAGCAGAACAAAAGGGGCTGTGTGCCCCTGGAGGCCTGGCAATGAAGCCTGGCGGCCGGCAAGGAGCTGTTGTGTGGGAGCCTGAACCTTGTCGGAGGAGAGAGGAGGAGGCAGCAGCCCCTGATTTCTTCATCATAGAGCCTCTTTAGATTCCAGAAAGGAAAGGTTCCCGTCCAGCTCGCAGCCCCTGTGATAGTGCAGGTGTGGGGCCGGGCTTGGTCTGTGAGCAGCAGAGGCAAAACTTGGAGCTGGATTCTCAGGGAAGAAACTTATGGAGGGCTCAGGGAGGCAGGGGATGGGGTCTTTCACCACTAGGACGCTAGCAGCAATCTGGGCCCAGGCTGGCTCAGGGGGACTAGGAATGGGTTATCGGGACTTGACTGCATAGGATGCTGGTTCCAATCCAGCCCCAGCTCAGGGATCTAGGAGGGGCCAGTCATCTCCTGGGCTCTGGTTCTAGCCTGCTGGGGACTCAGTGCTGTGGCCATGGGGACAGTTTTTTGCTGAAGCCTGTGACAGCTGCACTTATCAGGCCCCTGGTTCGCAAGCCAAGCTCCAGGCCTGCCTGGCTGGGAGTCCTGGGACCTGCGGGACTGGCCCAGATCGTCAGGAGTGGTCTTCTGCTGGGTGCTGCTCAGACACAAGGGGTGGGTGAACCGGGCCGGAGGAATGCTTGAACCCCGCTCTTTTGCCCTGTAGTTTCCCACCCTGACATTCCCCCCAGCTCTGCCGTGGTCTCCCCATCCCTGCCCCCTCCCAGCTTTGTTCATGGCTGCTAGCTAGCTCCTTTTCTCTTCTCCTCTCCGTAGATGTCATGACCTCCACAGGGAATCACAACGGTGCCAGCGACTCCTCCTATGGTCAGTGACCTGCTCCCCCTCTTCCTTCTCCCCTCTCCAAATCCTGCTGTCCCCAGAGTCCCTCACCCTCAAACCTCTGACATCTCTCCCAGCCAATGCCGCCCAGCCCAGCCAGGGAGGGATGGGCCTCGATGTGGTTTACGGTTGTTGCCCCCACCGCTGTGCTGGGGAGAGTTTGAAGGTGGGTTATGCCCTGGGCAACAAAGAGGGTTTATCCCAGTTCCCCGGAGACTCGAGTACTAAGGCGTCCCATGGGCACATCATGCTGGGACACTGATGAGACCACGTATAGGGACAGGACAGCAGGAACGCTCACGTAGATGCCATGTTGGGATGCCATATAGAGGCGTTCCCAAAGACTCGTTGGGACACCTCATGGAGGCGCCGTGTTGGGGCACCTCATGGAGACGCTGTGTTGGGTTGCTCCATGCGGGTGCCATGTTGGGAATCCCATGACCTTCCCAGAGTATTAGTGCCATTAGCCATGACCACGCTGTCTGCAGTATCCCCATAGCTTCCTGTTGGGTAAGACTAACACCCTCTGAGACTCCCCCACATCCTACTGGGACAGTAATAGGCTCCCTCAGGACAGGCCTGGGGTCCTCTGCCTTGGGAGCTGGGCCCTGCTACCCGTAGGTGGCTCCAACCAGGCCTGACCATGTCCAGACAAAGATCTCCCCAGGCAATGAGGTTCAGCGGGGTGGAGTAGCTGGGGAGCCAGAAAGGGAAGCAGCCGCTCCCCTAAGCAGAGCTTCTGGAGAGAGAGCAGAGTGTGCCCTGTGCGTTTGCCAGGGCTTGTGTCACCAGCCCATCACCATCCAACCAACACTAACCGTGTCCCATAATCATCGTCACTAATCTGGTCACCTCTCGTCACCCCACCCACCATCTCCGCTCGTCATCAGTCAGAACATCCCGTGTCCGTCCCTGGCATGGCAGGGACGGAGCTCTAGAGATAGGCTGGGAGCCCAGTGGCTCCCTCGCCAGCTGCACCACCCAGCTCGCCTCCAGCCCGCGATGGCAGCCGTCCCCCCTGAGGTCATGAATCCAGCAGGCTCGATCCTGGTTCTGCGGGCAGCGGTGGAGTTCCACGTAGCCCCCAGGCAGCTGGGACCTGACCCGCCCTCAGCAGGGCTGGGTCTGCAGGAGCAGGGGCCGCCAGATGCATGAGTAACCGCTGTTCTCAAGCAGCCAGGAGGGGGCGCACACGGCAGCTGGGTGCATTGGCCGGAGGGGTGAGACTGCATCAGGCGCTGCCCCATGGCTTGAGCTGGGGCTGGGGCATGGGGCGGAGCACAGGGCTGGGGTCTCCTCTCATCTTCGTGCCCCTCCACGCTGGGGCGGAGGCCACAGCGCTGCCATGCGGCAAGTGCTGGGCGGGTACGTCCCAAACCTGCTGCCGGGCTCTGAGCATGCTGCTTACACCAGCTGCTCCCTCCACGGAGCTGGGCAGAGCAGGGGCCGTGCTGGCCTCTCCCCACACCTCCAGCTCTGCCAGTGCCCCACAGTTCCGACCCGCAGCTCCCGGCTGCTCAGCCCTGGGCTCCTCTCCAGCTCCCAGTCTGCAGCCCCCGTCCTGAAGCTCCATGCGCAGCTCTGCCGCTGTGCAGTGGTCCTGACCCGCAGCAGCCACCCCCTTTCTCCGGCCCTGAGCGCCCACTCAGCTCTGCCAGCACGTCTCACTTCCGACTGGCAGCCCTGCCTGGCTCCCTCTGCCCTGCTGCTCTGCACGGGGAAGGAGCTAAGGAGCTGGCCAACTCAGGAAGCCTGCAGGTTGGGTGAGCGCGCCTGTCGCCTGCCATCGGGCTTTCCCCGTGTGCCCTGCTGCCTCTCCAGCTTCCCGGGCACCTTGCCTGGCCCTCGGCAGCATCTGCTAGAGCTGGCTGCTGCCAGAGGCTCAGCAGCGGGAGCCAGTTTGCGGCAGCTGGGATCTGCTGTGCCATCTATGGGGAGGAAACCACATGCCCTATGCAGGCTCCGTAGCCAGCTGCCCCTTCACAGGGGAGTTGGCATCCCCGGGGGCACCGCCAGCTCCATGGCAGCTCCCAGCCTCCCATGTCATGGGAGCTTCTGCCCCAGCAGTGGCAGCAGCCTTGGGCGTCCCTGTCTGTTCGAGCCCTGTGATGCCCTTCGGGCTTGATTGTGCCCCTTCACCTTTGTAGCAGCCTCCTTCCTCAAAAGCGAAAGTGCCTGGGTCAGGGAATCCCCTAGGCCCGAATCCAAGGGGAGTTAGGCGCCTTGGAGGAGCTGGGCCCAAGCTTTGAGATGTTCGGGTGTGGAGGGCCCTGAGTGCAGCCGGCAGGGCTCCTGCACCTAGGCCCACCCTGCAGTGATCCATAGGGCCAGGGCTAAATGGAGCCCAGCACATGGACTCCTCCTCCTGCTCCTTCAAGGGGCTCTCCCTAGGGCTGGCCCAGGTCCATGGGCAGGGGGCCAGGCTGTGGGGCAAGCTCCCCCTGCATATGCTCTGTGCAGAGCTGGCTGGGCTCTGTTAGGCACCGCAGGGGGACGGCTCTGGGAAGGGGTAGTGCACCATCCAGCGGGGTGCTGGCCTGCCTGGCTTCCCCTGGGCCTCTGGCCCTAGTGCAGGAGCTGGGAGTCACTGGTGATACTGGGGTAGGCAGAGGGGGGTGATCCAGCCCTCCAGCAGGTTGAGGGGGGACCCTGCCCCGATCCCGCAGGAGAGGGGCTAATGCTGCTGTCACCGTTTTTCCCCTCTGACGTTTTCCTTTGTCGCTGGTAACACAGGGCAAGTCCGACCCACCAGCCCCACCTCAAGGGCCGCGCCCTTCCCGGTGCCCACAGGCCGCACCCATGTGGGCCTGGCCCGAGACGCCCGCCCCGCCCCTGGCGCCGGGGACCCGCGCTCCACGTTACGCGTGGCTGTAAGCACCCAGGGTAAGAGGCGCGGGGCCGGTGCCTCATGGAGCTGGACGCCAGCCTGTTACCAGCACCATTAACTCAGAGCCTGCGGCAATGCTTGCTCCGAGCAAGGGTTAACCCGGGGAGCATGGCCCCTCTGTGGTAGCAGAGAATAACCAGCTGTCTCCCTTTCAGTGGTTCCCCCTGCTGCACATAACCCCTGGGGGGCCAGGAGAAGGCCAGGATCGGAGGGGGCGTGCGTGTGAGAGGCGTGTGGGGCCAGACTCAGGCCCGTCTAGGCCAGTGTCTTGTCAGAGGGTGCTGCAGAAGGGGCAGTGAATGGGGGCGAGACCAGGGGACTGGGTGGGGATGACATGACACAGCAACTTTTTCATCAGCAATGAAACTTTTTGCAAGTTCGTAAGGTGCGTCCTCCAGGAGGGCTCAGGGCGTCCAGGGGCTCTAATCCGAAACAGGCACGAGCGTGTGTGGACGCACAACTTTGGAATAAGGTTTGCTGATTCTGGGGCTTCCCTGCAGTGTGGACGTGTTATCCTAGAGTAACTCTCGAGTCGAGCCGTACCCCTAGTGTGCACTGAGAAGAGGCTGTCGGGGTTGAGAGCTGGGAGTGGCGCTGCCCAGACAGATCTGCAGCTGGTGGAAACAAGCGTAGCTCCTCTCCCGTGCTCTAGGCACGGGGACGCACTTCCCCTCAAACCCCAACTCTGCTCTAACCACGAACCCAACCCCATCTGAGGAAGCAGGTCGTTGCCCACGAATGCTTCTGTTGCAGAATATCTGTTAGTCTATAAGGTACCACAGGGCTTCTTGTTAAAACCAACCCAGTAACCCAGTGCTGCCCCCAGGAGTCGTGACTCGGAGGCATGGAACCAACACCTGCCCCTGTGCTGTGACAGATCCTGTACCACAGAAGACTCACAGCTCTTCGGCTGGAGGCAGCTGACGGACCAGCACCGAAATGGCTTTTAAGAACCCAGCCAGTTGGAGCATGAGGCCTGACGCATGTTAAAAAAACCCAGCCAGCCACACAAGAAGCTACAGAAACAAGCCAAGCAGCGAGACGGCGCTGCTCCTGGCAGGAGGGCAGGCGAGAAAATAGCCATCAAATTGTAGCAAGGGCTCAGAAGTGAGCAGCCAGACGCGGAGAGAGGCTCAAATGGGTCCTGAAAAGCAGCCAGATTATCCCTCCTGCAGACAAAAGGCTTGTCTGGCCTTATCCAGCCAGCCCTGGCCCCAGGATGGGCAGGAGGAGGGCCCAGAGTTTGCTGGAGCCCTGGGTAGAGCCAATGTCCCAGCAGAGTACCCCCCAAAACAGCTCATCTCATCCACCTCTTAGACAGGCTGCCTGGGGCAAATGCACCCTTATGCATGGGCTGAGCTTTTTCAGCGGTAATGAAACTCTGTGGTGGGGTTGTGGTCTGATGGTTAGAGCACAGGACTGGGATGCAGGACTCCTGGGTTTGGTTGGCTCTGGGGGCAGGGGAAGTGTTCTCTAATGTATGGTGCAGAGAACTGGTAGCTGGGAGTCTCTTCCCAGCCTGCAGGGAGGCAGCAGTGTCTAAGGGTTAGAGCAGAAGCTGCTGGGAATTGGGACTCCTGGTTTCTAGTCTGAGTTCTGGGAGGGGCGTGTTGGTTCGAGGTGGGGGAAGGTTGAAGAGTGCTCCAGTTATCCGACCAGGGGGAGGAGAGCCAGAATACCTGGATTCTCTTCCTGCCTGCGGCAAAGGACTTGTCTGCAAGGGAGAGTTAGACCAGGATAAGATGAGGACTTAAACTGCTAGAGAGATACCGGTATCACCGCTGGGAGAACCCTCTCTCTCTGAGATGCAGCATGTCTCACTTTGGACAGGGTTATGCGTCCCACAGGTGTTGCACCGGTATAGCTCATGCAGTTCAAAATCACATCTCATCTAAATGTAGAGCGCAGGTCAACATAACTGCGTCCCTGAGGGGTGTGAGAAACTAGCAGCCGTCAGCTCCTTGGCTGTGCCGCGCCAGCCCCAGCTGGGTCAATGGAAGGATACATCAGTCAACTAGCTACCACTGCTCCGAGATGTGGCGTTCCTGTAGCAACGGGGCGACCCCCTCTGCTCTGTAGGGAGCATCCACACTGGTATTACAGCGGGAAGGCATTCCCATGGGAACGAGCCCGCAAGCCATGTGTGGCTCGGTCTCTGCTTCCCTTCATCCTTAGCTTCCCCGCCTTCGAGTGAGGAATCCAGCCTGGGGGTATGAAACCTGTCACCCTATGCCCCTCTCCCTTGTAGAGCACCTGTGGGAGCAGGAGCTGGCTGGCCAGAGTAGGTGGGTGACTTCTGCCTGGGGAGGGCATCTGCTCCCTTCTCTTCAAACAGCCGGGAGAGGGTCCCTAGGGGTGTCCCACTGCACTGTTACTGCTGTGACGGTCTAAGAAGGAGCCACGCCAAGACCAACCACCACCACTGTTCCCAGGACCAGGTGAACAGAGAGGCTTCTGCACAGGGCTCTGTTCCCGGCAGCTAAAGGAGGAGGGTGTTCAATGCCATTCTAGGGAGACTGAGCAGAGCCCAGTGTTATGAATAACCCAAACCTCTCAAAGCCTGTGAGAGCGACTTGACTTCTACAGCTTACTCCCCCTTCAGCCCCCTCTGACAGGGAACAGGGCCACCGTTTTAAGGGCTCAGTCACACGCCACTAACATGCAGCCACCTCTGGGGTGGAACACGGCAGCTGTTTAACAGCCATGCAGACCAGGCTGGGATTGAAAAGGAGGTGGGCAGATGATAACAATGCAGGGAGGGGAGTTAACACTTGCCACCAGCAGCAGGGTCATCACCCGCCACAAGGTGAACTACTGCAGCTCTCTGCTATGCTGGCCTCAGCATCCCCCAGGCTCTTTGTCTTGGAGGTCTCCCTTCCAAGCACCAATCTCCCCAGCCCGACAGAGCCAGCAATCCCTGCAGCCGATCCCAGCACTAGGTGGTCCAGCTACCTGCAGCCTGTCCCCAGGTGAGCCAGTGACTTCCATCCACAGCACGTTCCACCGCCTTGCCCAGAGCCACTCACTGCTCTGCCAGGAGGGGAGACACAGGAGGGGCACTCCTCTTTTGCCCTGCTTAAAGGCGGGTACCCAGAGCCCTAGACCTGCTCCGGCACCCCTCTCTGCAGCATGGAGTTTCTCAGGCTGCAGGGCTCAAGGAAGGGGGAGATTAGACATTACTCTGAAGCCAGGGCAGAGACTATATCCTCCCATTGCCTCTCCACGTACGCCCTGCCCAGCCATGCAGCCTCAGCAGCTGAGTTGCTGCCCTCCTGCAGCTTCCCCGTTAGGGTCCGTGGAACAGGTGGGCAGCAGCAGCTCTCCTGCATGCAGGCAAAGGAGCTGGCTCGGGAAGTAAATCCGAGCTGGAAATCATAGAACACTAGGACTGGAAGGGACCTTGAGAGGCCATCGAGTCCAGCCCCCGGCCCCAATGGCAGGACCAAGTACTGTCTAAACCATCCCTGATAGACATCAAATGGCAGGTTCCAGGGCACCCCATGCCCCAGCCCGGGAAAGCCAGGGGTGTCCCTTCCCTCCCCAGCCCTCCCAGAAGTTGGACATGTCAGTGGAGTCAGATTCTCAGCTGGTGTGAATGGGTGTCACGCCACTGGAGTATATGGGCCAGAGCAGTCGACGCTGATGGCGCAATGCCCATTTACACCAGGTAAAGATCTGGCCCCTTGCATCCCGAGGGAGGAGTGCGGGGCAGATGAGCTCAGCTCCATATAGCTTGTCACCAGGAGGCTGGAGAGATGCAACGCTCATAAAAAAGCATCTTTGGCTCGTAAGTGGTGCGCTCCCAGCTGCAGGGCTGGACTTGTGAAAGCCAAATCACGCCTCATGGGGCTTTTAAAGCACAGATTCCCTTCAACGAGGGCCCAGTAACAGATTTGCTCCGCACCGATGTGGACTTCCTGAGTCATTTATCATGCTCCCCTCGCACGAACGAGAAAGGAAGAGGGTCCCTGGGTCCCGCAGGCCTGGCCCTCTCTCCCTGCTGTGAAATGCAGCAGCTTAAAGGTATACGTGGCCCTCTCTTCCCTGGCCTAGCAGGGTTGGCTTTTGGAAAGTGAGCAGCAGGCAGCTGGGCGGGGCGGGGGGTGAAAAATGTGGAGGGATCTGGGAACCTCCCCACATGGTGAGTGCTTACTGTGTACCCCACAGTGACCCAGACCAGTTAGCTGTGACCCCTTGGCCCCCGCCCCTTGAAGTGCCTGGGGAGGTGTGTGCAAGTCCACCCCAAGTCCCCTACAATGAAAGGCCTCGGTGTGACAGCGCTCCCAGGTCCCAGTGGGTTAAAAATCTCTGGCCCAGGGGCAGTGGGCTGGAACGTGGACCGGTTCCAGCTGCGCTCTGGTGTTGTTTGCCAGCCGGGGAGCACATTCCTGCTCGATGGAGCTCAGAAAGGCCGGGAAAGAAATCCAGTCCCTTCCCCCTCTGGGGGGGGAGGGGGCGGTTGTAAGATATACAGCCTCAGCCCAGCAGCAGGGCCGATTCCAGCAGGGGCTGGGCTGGGCCGGGTGGTTTTTACTTCCAAACGCGCGGGGGTGATGGAGCTGTTTTTATGGCGTCACTCTGGGGTGAAGTTTGCCTTTGGCAGATGCTGGACTGACCCAGTTCTAGTCCCTGTTCCTTCCTGGCTGCTTGATAAAAGAACCCCTGATGTCCAGCTCCCCCAGCTGGAGTAGAAAGAAACGGCCTGTTTCCATGGATACCTTATTACCCCCTTTTTTAATGGAAAGGGATTTTTTTTTTTCTTTTCCTTTGACTAAGAGGGTTTTGTACCCGGTCACGATAATCAGCCCCCTCCCGGCTCTTTCATTGCTCGCGCCATGCGTGAAACATTCAAGGTATGAATGGGAAGACAGTGCCTTTTTTCCTGAGCCCTGTGGCTCGTATAGAAAGCCCGTTGTCTGGCCGATCGGTGGGCGATCACAGATGACCATATGTCCCCCGCCCCGGTTTATCTGAGCCCTGCCGGCGTTTGGGAGGCGGAGCTGTGGAGTCAGGTTTGGAGGAGTAGGGGACTGGCATTCTGTGTTCTGGCTGTGACACAGCGGAAGCGTTTCCTAGTGGTAGGAGCAAGGGATTAAAAGCCAGGACTGTTGGGTCGCTTTCCTGGCTTTCAGAGGACACGTGGCCTTCTGGTTAGTACAGGGCTCCAGAATCCTGGACTCCTGGGTTCCCTTGGTGGCTCTGGTGGAGGGGGGGTGTGGTCGGGCAGTCAGAGCTGGGGAAGAAGAGAGTATTTTTAGGAGACAGAAAGAAGGACCAGAGCCCTTTGTTTCCTTGATTGACTGGCCAGCTCTTGGGTGAGTGTGCACTGACGGGCGTGCCCTCGATCCTGTGTCATGTGCCAGCCTCTCCAGGTGGCCCCGATCCCCCAATACAGCCGTTGCTGCTGCATGGAACACGTTGCTTGTGGCTGTCATCCACACGCGCTTACTGCCATGGCCGGCTGATCAGATCCCCCGGCGGCATCGGTTCCCCAGCAGCACGAATTAATTACTAACCGCATGGAGTGTGCTTAGTCCCTCGTGGCTAACCCCAGCGGGGGAGGGTGCGGCCGTCTGGGCAGCTTCGGTGCCATCAGCCTGGCCTGCGCAGAGCCGAATCGCAGCGCGTCTTGTGCCATTTCAGGAGTGACTGGAGCTCTTCAGGTGCCCTTTGAGCAAAACAGCCCAGCCTCGCTGCCCCCCACCCCAGAACCTGAGGCCATCTCATCAGCACCAGCTGGGCCACAGGCTCTAGTCCCCTACCGCCATCCCATGGAATCTCCAGCTGGGTGAGAACGGGGCTCTGTCTAGCCAGTCTCTTCTCGCATGCTGGTCATACCAGCTGCATCAGAAGATGCTGCAAGGATCCAGCAGCACTAGGAAAAACTGCCCCCAGGGGACATTCCCTCCTGACCCCAGGGTACAGTGGCTGCTCCACTAGTCAAACCCCACCTGGCCCTTCCTTCCACCCCACTCGTCAGCTCCCTTCACTGCCCCGGACCTCAGGAAGCTCAGTCAGCGCAGCCCCACGCAGGCCAGTCATGCAGAACAGCCCAACCCAAAGCCTTGGAAGCCAGTGGCCAAATTCCCACTGACTATGGTGGGCTAGAGATCAGGTGCAGAACCTGGGAAGTTTGCAAAGGGCAACCATACCTGTTTATCCTTCCCCAGGCAATCTAGCTAGCTAGCTATCCATCCCTCTCTGTTATGCCCTATCTATCTATGTATCGATCTAAGGAATGGTCTCCCTAGCCTGTTTGTCAGAAGCTGGAGACGGATGGCAGGAGACAGTGTTACCTGTTTGGTTCACTCCCTCTGGGGCACCTGGCATTGGCCACTGTTGGCAGACAGGATACTGGGCTAGATGGACCATTGGTCTGACCCAGTCTGGCCATTCTTATGTTATCTATCTAGCTATTTATCCATCCCCATATTCCTCTAACTGATCTCTTTTCTCTTTCTCTGTCCTTGATTTCCCTGCCTCTTTCTCTTATTTCCATGTCTTCCTCGGGGCCGGATGGCGACCCCCTCGACGGCCTGATAGAGTGAGTGGCTTGGGTCCCTCTCTGTGGCCCCGTTTCCTGCTCTCTTATCTCTCTAGTTTTCCAGTCCTCTCTCTGCTCTTTGTCTTTTTCCCTTTCTCTCCTCCTAGCGCCCTCCACGTGAGCATTCACAATTAGCCAGCAGGCAGGCTGATTGCTTTACCTGCCGCTCTGTGCTTCAGGCCACTCGTTGCTCTCCGCAGCCGCCTGCCTTCCGGCTGCCTTGGACTCCGCTGCTCTGTTCCCTGTTCAGAGCACGCGGCTTTGAAATTAATCAGCTCCCTCCATACGGTGCCATTAGGATAATGCCGCCGTGGCTTGCAAAGGGGAGGAGAAGAATAAAGAGCAAAAACAGCTGCAGCTGCTGCCTAAGGGGATGATTGAATTTCAAGGGATTTTTCCCAAAAGAAATGGACACGTTGCCTTCTCTAACTGCAGCAACTGAGTAAACTGGTCAGGACTGGTCAACCCAGCCTCCAGCAGAACTTCTTCCAGCCCCTGTTTGCAGCCTCTCTCGGCAGCATTTTTGCCCCGACCAGAGGCCACAATTGTCCAAAATCTCTCATGTTCTCCCATGACTTCCCTCACAATTGTCTGTGAGCCCAAGAGGTCAAAGCAGCCCCAGGACGTGGACCGACCTCCAAAACATTAGCCAAGCACAAATTTTTGGCTAATCCAGGGGTAACTGGGTGAAATTATCTGGCCGGTGGTCCTACAGGAGGCCAGTCTGCAATGACCTGATGGTCCAGCCTGCTGTGACCTTCAGATGCTCATCTGAAGCCACAGCCTGAGTCTCCTCTTCTTTACATCACTGAGACTCCTTTGACTTTAAAGATGTCACTCCTGAATGACCAGCATCTGATGAAGTGAGTCTTCGCTCACAAAAGCTCATGCTCAAAACTTTTCTGTTAGTCTATAAGGTACCACAGGACCCTTCGTTGCTACTCCTGAATGAGGCCTTCAGATGGCCTTCTTGGCTTGTCCATCTCTAGAAATAACAACCTCCTCCCTTTCCTGCGCTGGGCTCCCTTGGAGGTTCGCACTGGCTGCAAAGAGCTAGCACAACTGTCATAGACAGATAGAAGAGTGGGGTTGGAAGAGATCTGAGTCAGATAGTCCAGTCCCCTGCTAAAAGCAGGACCAATCCCAGCTAAATCATCCCAGCTGGGGCCACATCAAGCCAGGACTTAACATCCTCCAGGGATGGAGATTCCACCACCTGTCTCGGTAACTCATTCCAGAGCTTCACCACCCTCCTGGTGAAAATGTTTTCCCCAACATCCAACCTAGACCTTCCCCACTATAACTTGAGACCATGGCCCCTTGTTGTGACATCTGTCACCACTGAGAATAACCTGGTTCCATCCTCTTTGGGACCCCGCCCCCCTCCCCACCTTTGGGAATTTGATCCCCTATCCACCCCCACCTCCACTCTCCTGCAGCCTAAATAATCCCAAGTCCTTCACACTCTCCTCAAAAGTCCTGTGCTCCAGCCCAATGATAATTTTTGTTGCCCTCCACTGGACTCCCTCCAGTTTGTCCATAGCTTTCATGCCAGACAGCAGCCACTGGGCCAAATCTCATCCATGGGCGAAACCCAAAGAGTTAGCTCATGTGTGAATCTTCCATGTTGTACCTTCCCGGCTGATCATCCCATTCCATTCCCATGCCATGTCATTGACGTGGGCTCTCCTTTCAGTAGTCCCAGAGAGCAAAGCTTTGGGGATTCCCTTGGCTTGTCCTTATCTCATTCTGAACAGAAAGCAAGAGAGAAAAGAAGCCAGGAATTAACGTTTCCAGCCCCCTTCAAAATGGGTCCTGGGTAGGGAAGGTTGTTTTCCTCAGCTCCGGACCGTGAAAAGGGTGTTCCTGCCCCAGCCAGTCTCACACAGGCTCTTGAGGATGTTTATGGCTGGGTGGATTAACCTCTTTGTGTGTGTGTGTATGTGTGTGTGTTGTGTTTGTAGGTGTTCGCCAAGAATCGGAAGGCAAAGACAGCTCCAAAACCGTCCATTTCACCTTCCTCATCGGCTGTGTCTTTGTGGCGTTCGTTCTTGGGGCCTTTTTTTCCGGCTTGTTCGTCTCCTGCTACTGCAGCCACCTGTTCCAGAAGGGCCAGCACGTCAGCAAGGACCCCGAGAACACGATCCAGCATCCCCTGTCCCTGCGGAGCTTGGCTAAGATGAACGGGCTGCTGGACAATCAATCCAAGGATGGGCTGACGGAAGCCTCCTCTCCCAAGCTTTACACCACGCTGCTGCCCAGCGAGAAGGAGTCACACAACGGGACGGCCAAGGCTGGTGTGAAGGAGCACCCGGAGCTGTCCGGGCTGCCCACACCTGAGTCCACCCCGGAGCTGCCCATGAAGAACATGAAGGCCATCCGGAACCAATGGGAAAAGAACCAGAACTGCAACAACGCCAAGGAGGCTCAAGGCAAGGGCCACGTCTTCCACGGCCCCATCTCTGGGGCCCAGGTCTTCCAGTTCCCCGGTGCTATGGTGCTGCCTAGCAACCTCCAGGGCTATGACCAGCCGCTGGCCAGCTACCCAGATGAGAAGAAGATCCCCAATGTGGAGCGGGTGCTGGTGCGACACTCCCAGTGCTACCTGCCCAAGGGAGTGGAGGTGACCACCTTGGACGAGCTGCTGAAACACCTCCACGAGGCGAACGGCTCCCCGAAGAAGCTGCTGAGTGGGGGACCCGGCCACCAGCCAGCCATCAGCCCCCATGGCGCCGTGTCCTTCGCCAACAGGGTGCAGCCCAACATCCCAGACACGGAGAGCGCCCCCTACTACAGCTCCTCCACCCTCCCCCGGGACAGCCTGCCTCGGAGGCTGGACGTGCCCCCTGACGTCGCACCGCCGTCCTGCCTGGAGAAGCAGCCGCCCCGGCACCCATCGCAGAGGCACTCGCTGTCATCAGCGCAGAAGCTCATGAACCTGGCGGTGGGCGGGGGGCTGGTCTCCCGGCAGCACCCGCCCCCCGCGCTCCTGACCCGCATGCACTCCACGGGCACCCAGGTGCCCCTGGATGGGCACGGCCTCTTCCTCTCACGGCAGCACGGCTATGCCGACCAGAGCTCACTGCCCAGGACTGGCGGCCTCAAGCGATCGGCCTCCATGAAGCCCGACGTGCCGCCCAAGCCGCTCTTCATGCCCTCCTCCCCCATCAAGCCCGCTGCCCCTTTCAACTACTGACCTCGCCAGCGTGAGCGTAGGGCACAGCTGCCCGCCTGCCTGGCTTCCCCTGTGCCCGCACCGGCGGCTCTGGGCTGTGGGAGGGAAGACCGAGCATCAGTGGCCGGCAAAAGCCCCATGAATTTGTCCTTTTGCATCTAAAAGAGCATTTTTTTTAAACCATGCTTTCAGCATGTCCCCCCGCTCGCCGTCACCTCCTCTTGCCTGAGGAAAGGGGCTTCCAGACCATGTGGCGGGCTCCCTCCTGGCAGAACACGGCACCCAGACCAACGTCCACCCCCCATTATGAGCTGTGGGGGCCACGCTGGCACCTCTCCTGCTCTGCCGGCTGGGCTTTGCGGGGAGCCAGGGTCGAGGGAACCCCGAGAGACACGAGTGATCCTCTGCTGTCGCCTGGGCGCCTGCTGCGTGCGCTTCCTCTGCGCCGTGGGGGCAGAAGCCAAACTCGCCAGCCCTCCGCACCCCAGCTGTGTACCGCTTCGCCACGACTGCTCACCCGCCGGGCGGGGGAGGGGAAGAAGAGGAGCTCGTGACTCAGTTTCCTCCTTGTCCCACCTACCCCCCAGCTCTGCATAAGCCCCCAGTCACCTGCCCCCTCACTGGTTTTATTTATTATTTAGACTCAACTGCTTTTTAATTTAAAAGACAAGCCCCACTGTAGCATCGGCCCACGCTGGGTCCCAAAGGTTCGCCGCCCATGGTTACCGTCACCGCGAGGCCGTCTGCTTCCCTTCCCTGTGGTCAGGCAGACTTCACAGCCCTCCGGGGCAGGTGATCGGCAGCGCATCGTGATGCAAAAAAAACACTTTGGAGAGGTGATAAGAGAGATCCCGACTAGGACAGTGACTCAGTGGGATCTTAGAGGGCTGGGAAGCCTCGGACAGATGGCCCTTTCAGCCTTGTGAAATATATATATAAATACTGTACATAGCTATAAATATATATATATATTTCAGCGTAACTTCGCAGAAGAGAAGTCAAATTTATCCTACCGTGTAGGAGAGCGAACTGTGACCAAGCCAATGGTGCTCCAGCCGTGTCCGTGCAGTGCCGGGACAGACATGGCCGCATTGATGCCTGAATTATATAATCTCATCATGCCCCGGAGCCTGGGTGGTTTTTTTTTGGGTGTGGGTGGGCTGGAGCAGTTACCCCCTGAGAGCTTCGCACTGGGGCATTAAGAAAAAAGGAGCGGCACCAACAGAGGGCGCTCGGGCTGGAGGCTGATTGTCAGGGTAAGGGCAGGGTGGTGGTGGGGGAGGTAAATTTCCCCTTATCCCATCCCCCCCATTCCATCTGACTCCCCCCCACCCTGAGCATGAGTGTGATCCTTCTGACTCTGCCCTCCCCCGCCTCCACTGGGATATGGGTTGGTCCAGCTGACTCTCTCTCCCCCCCGCTGCAATCGCTGTGGTATGGCTCTGATCCATCTGACTTCCCCACCACTGCTGGTATATGGGTTGCTCCATCGGTGCAGGTCTAAGTCGTAGCAGTCCCCCGCATTGCTCTGGAGAATGGGTCTGATCCATCTGCCCCCCCCCCCACTAATGTATAGGTCTGATCCACATAAGCACTCCCCTCCCCTGGTCTAGGTCTGACCCACATAAGGCCACTTCCTTCCTTCTACTGGGGTACGGCTGTGAGCCACCTGACCCCTCCCACACTGAGGTGTGGGTCTGATCCATCTCACACACACACCTGGGCTGGGATAGGGGGCCGATCCAGCTGACATCCCCTCCTGCATGTGCTCAGCACCCAGCCACCCCCCCACTGAGAGCAACGGAGATTTCTCTTCCCCCACTGGAAACAGGTGCACCCTCCACCCACTGAGAGCAATGGAGAATCACACACACACAGCTACTGAGAACAATGGATCGTTCCTTCCCCTGCCCATAGAGAACACCACCAAATTCCAGACCCCCCACATAGGGAACAATGGTGAATCGTCCCCTTCCCCATTGAGAACAACAGAAGTACCACACATGCATACAAAGGACTAGTGAGAACAATGGATCCTCCCTTCCCCGCCACCAGTAGAGAACAACAGCAAACGCCTGACCCTGGCAGAAAGAACAATGGTGAATCCCTGCGCCCCCACCTGAGAACAATGGGAGTGGGGGGCTCATGGAAATTTGGCCCTGCCCAAGGCATCAGGCTGGTGAGAATCAAGCAGTGGGGGGAGGGCCTTGGACCGGCCCAGCTTTAATCACAGGGAGGAACTGAGCTCCAGACATCTTCCCACAAGCAGAGTGAAACCAGTAGGGCTCCCAGCCCAGTGCAGGTGACTGGGGTTTGGCCAGTGCTGCAGGCCCAGCGGACACCATGCACAAGGAGAGCACTATGCTGGTGTGAGCGAGGCTTGGCCCCGTGGAGTCACACCCGGTTCACATGGAGCTCCGTAGGCAACCCGAGATTTTAAAGTCGAGCGTGTGCGGGCAGAGGGGGCAGGGGCTGTGCTCAGTAACACGGGGCTCCCCAGTGGCGCCAGACGTGAAGCAAAACCTAGGTCTTCCCAACAGGGCATTCTGTGCTGAGTCAGTTCACGTGAGCTTAAAGAGCACAGCCTGCAGGAGAACTAGCATCCGACCTGTTCCTGTCAAGAGGATAGGGGAGGTCCTGTCTACACCACGCCAAGTTGGCGAGCAGGTTTCAAAGGCTCAGCTCTACCAGGGCTAAATGCTTAGGTTGCCTGCATTAGGTGACCTGGTAAGACCCAGCCCCTCTACACTTCAGAGCCACAGTAATACTGGGGACACCACTGAGAGTTCAGGGCAAATCACTTAAAGACAGGGCTTCTTACGCCCAGGACTGGGTGCCCTCTACTACAGGTTGAACCTCTCCAACCCGGAACTCTCTCATCTGGCAACAGTCATAATCTGGCATGATTTTAGTTAGCCAGACGACCACTTAACAGATGCTTGGCCAAGTTTCCCGTGGTTCCATCAAGTTCGTTTGCAGCCCCAAGTCCTGGCTCTCAGGGTTCTGTGTTGTTATTTAGCTGTAATTTACCCCTAAAAGTCTTCTAAGAGCTCAGTAAGCACTGGAAGGGTTGGTAATGCTGCTAGACAATATTAACCTCCCCTGGTCCAGCAAATTCTCTCGTTTGGCACCGTTCAGGTCCCGAGGTGCCAGACTAGAGAGGTTCAACCAAAGCACACCCAGGCACACCAAACCAGTCACAAAGAGCACTTAGCTTTGCCACACAGGCCTGCAAGAAGCCCTACAAGAAATCCCCTTACACAGGTCAGCTTTCCTGTGTCACCACCAGTTCCACACCTTATCCAGATGAGAAGTTATGAAAATTCAGCTTACCAAATTAAAAGGGTCTTCTGATCACAAAGGACAAGCCACATTCCCAGGTCAATTTATGATGTAGACTCTTACCCAAAACATGGGCTAATGGCCAATCCTGTCGTATCTGAAATCTAAAAGTTTATAGAAGAAAGAAAGAAAAGTGTTAAAGGAATCAACTTACATCAACTGCAAAGTTCTTGGGGCAGGCGTGTAGCAATGGTGGAATAACCGATGGGCTGAAGCCCTGGAGTCCTCCTTCCTCCTTGGCGGTGATTCGATAACGAGTAAGACGTTTTCATGTCACCCTCCTATTTGTGAGTCCATTGATGGCTGACCAGCCTGATTCTGGAGCCACAGAGCTTATCACAGCAGGGACGGCTGTAGGTAGCTGTTGGAAGGGCGCAGAGCAGTTTTTGCCACTCTTCTTCTCCAGCTCTGATCATCTGCCGTGCAGTAGGACCTCTCAAATCGTGCCACCCCCTCATGGATTACTGTTCTCCACTGGGGACCGTCCTGGGTAAGGTTCTCCCAAGTGTCGACACCAACACTGCACTTTTTCATGTCCTGAAACCCCAGCCTCCTGTAGCTCCTCCATCTTTCCTTCTACTCAGAAAACAGAGTCTGTTTTGGGAGGAGCTGATCAGACATCTCAACCGCCTGACCAGCCCAACTAAACTGGTGAATGATAATGGCTTCCATGCTGCTCATGGTCGACTCTTTCCGAACTCAAGGGTCCGTATGTCTGGTCTCCCAGGAGATTTGTGGGAGTACATCCATGTTGGATGGGACACTCAGTCTTCTGTTTCAAGCTTCAGTTCACAGCACAGATGCTCCGGGCGTGAGGAGCAGTATTAAAGACCAAATGGAGGAATTCCCGTGACACATTATATAGCCTCGGACATGTGGAGGGAACCGCATTGTTCTCACCGGATAAGAGTATATCCCAAAATGGAGTTGCATGAGCAAGTGACCTGTCCGCATGTGACTCAGGCCCTGACGAGGAGACGCCTTTGCTCACATTCCAGATTTAAGGTTCTCTGGAAAGCCCAGGCAGGGTAGTCGGTACCTCCAATGCCTCAATGTGTGTTGACAGTCTTTTGATGGCCCATTTAACCTGAACAGCCTGTCCCAAGCATGCTGGAGAGCTGCTCTGGATGTTACTCCAGGAGCTAACGTCAGCAACACAGACACAGGTAGTGTTCATAGCATCAAGTACAAAAATGATACGGGCACACAAATGGTACAACCATAACCAGCGACCCACAGACATCTGACCTGGCCCAGCTGGGACGTGAGTTGCTAGGAATGCGTAATAGGGGTTGCAACAATGCTCTGTGAAGGCCAGCCACAGCCCAATAACCTCACAGCCCCATGACTCATTGCTGGGTTAGGAATGGTTGGCTTTGAATGGCAAGAAGCCCGCAAAGAATGGGCTGGGAATTGCCAAGGGGTATTCTGTTCTGAAGGAAAGCTATTGCTTATATTAGCGTAACTTCCCAACAGTGGCAGGTAGGACTGAACCTGCAACTTCCAGGTGAAAGCCGTGTGTTCTGCTGCAGGCACTAAATCCCAGGTGCTGTTCAGCCAAGATGTAAAGTAAAGATTTCCCTTGCCCTTGTCAGTGGTCTCAGTACTTCTGGGGGTCACATGGAGATTTGATGACGTCATGCTTGGTCGATGCGTTAGCAGCTTTCATATGATCCCTCACAAATGGCTTTGCAGTAGCAGAGGGTGTGAAGATGGGGTGTCTGGGAGGGAAACCCCCCCAAATTGGGGAAACCCCCCCAAATTCAGAGTCACTGCAGTCCGAGCCCCCCCCCCCAATGTAGTTGGGGTACAACACCCCCTGCCCCCACCAGCTCTGCCAATCCAGCCAGCAGGGACTAGGCTGCAAACACTCTCGTCTGGAGAACTTTTCCACTGCAACCTCCCCAGGGGCACTGAGCACAGTGTAGCACCAACAGAAAAGACACCCCCCCCGCCGTCCCCCCAGCCTCTTTTCTCCTCCTTCCATCTCCCAGGCTCAATAGCGTCTCAAGGTCACAGCTTGTCTGCCGGGCCCTCCCCAGACCCCTGAAAGTGGGGCCCGAGGGCCAAGCCCTCTACTGGTGCACTGCAGCGCCCTGCAACTAGGAGGCGATCTGCTCCTTGGGGTTAGGATCGCTGCGGTCCCAGCCTGAGCAGGGCCAGGAGGGTGATGGACCCAAAGGATGTGGAATGCTGCACCCCCACCCCCGCTCGCATAAGGCGCCGTCTATTCCAGCCGCCGTTGGCTGCCGCCGGTGCTGTCCCTGTTTGTATTTCACCCCCCAGCCTCACCAAGGGAGGGTGCTGCTCCCTGCAATCCAGGATACGACCCTGCAGCGAACCCGGGAAAGAGGCATTCCCAGCAGTTCAGCTATATTTCCCTGTGCTCAGTGGCATCCTGTCCTTCGAACACAGCCCTGAGCGCCCCTCGGCACCCAAACCGCCCCCCCCCCCCGGAGGCTCCCACCCTTCAAGACAAGCTCTACAAGGGGGACTCCCTCCTGGCCACAGCTGAGCCTGGGCCCCGGTTTTGATGGGTGCTGTGCAGAAATAGACAGGCCCTACCCCTAAGAGAGCACAAGCTAACTACACCCAATATACAGGGACGGGGGTCGGGGGTGGGGAAACTGAGGCACAGAACGGGGCAGCGATGCGCCCAAAGCCAATTGGGGCAGAACAAGGAATGGGTCCTGATGTTTTTCCAAGCCTGCCCAGGCAGTCAGGCCCTGCCACCCCATCTCCCTGGCTTGGCAGTACTGACATCACTGCAGGTGGCTGCCGTCTCACTTGGTTCTGTTGAAAAGCCATGCGTGTAATGAGGTGGCCCGGCCTCAGCCTGATCTCTGGTGGGTGGCCACAGTGGATGCTGAGTGGGCAATGTTATGGGGAAGCTGCACAGAGGCGATTTGTTTGGCCAGCTGACTAGGCTGGTGTAGGCAAGGGGGCATTGCTCACGCTCCTGGACGGGTTGTTGGTGGGGTGGCAGCTACTTGCTGAGCAGTTTTCCTCCATCACACCAGGCTGAGCATAGGACCAGGCAAGCTGCGGCCTTAGCTTGGCTTTGCTGGAAAAGTGCCACATGCCCCTAGGCAAGTCACTCGGTGCCTCAGTTTCCCTGTCTGGACTGTGGTAGTACAAGCCCCATAGAGCAGAGCTCTGTGAACATGGCTTATTGTCCCTCTCTCTCTCTCCCCCCCCCACCTGCTCTAGTGATGCCACCTTCCCAGCCCAAGGTCGGGGGATCCGTTCCTCACCTGGACACTGCTGTTTACAGAAGAGGCAGCGTGTCGGGCTTCCTGAACAGGATCTGAGTGATTTGCCAGCCTTGGGAGGGGCTGGTAACCGGCACTTCCCCCCACAGTGTCCCAGAGATCTACCCTGGAATTAATTCCAAGAGCAGAGCCAGTTTAAAAACCGGAGCCCGTGCGCTTGTGAGCGAGTGAGCCGCAGCTGCTGGAATGGGTTGGGCTTGGCTGTGCGCGTTAGCTGAAAATTACCGAGCCAGAGTGGAAGCAATTTGTTCAGGCAGCGAAGTAGCTCCTGCGGTGGCAGCCGGCCAAACGTACCGCCCCACATTTGCCCCAGTGATCTGATGTGCAGCAGGCTGCTGCCCGAGAAGGACCACCTAAAGCAGTACATACACACGCCCCATGGGGAAGGGCGAGGCTCTCGGAGCTCTGCCCAGAGGCTCAGGTGGTACAGCAGCAGGGTTCAGAGACATTCAGGGATAACAAACAGGGCGGCTCCCTCTGCTCGGAGCTGTTGGGTCAGGCTGGCTGCAGACTCAGGCAGGCGCCTGTCTCCCTTGGGGCAGGTTTCCTTGGCATCCGTGAGGGCTAGAAATGTAATATTTTCAAAAGCCGAGAATGGCCCCGTGCTGCTGTCTTCATGGCCCGCCAGGCGCTGAGGCTGTAGCTGCCTCCTAGCTCCGGCTGGCTCCCATACTTGCGCGACTCAGTTTCCCCAGCTGGCCCTGTGAGGTCTGAGCCCTGCCCAGCACACCAGTGTCATCAGGGCCACAGTGCTTATGGGTCCCTTCCCTTTGCTCTTTGCCTTAAGGCAGAGGCTGCAGCCCCAGCTGAGATCAGGGCACCGGTGTGCCAGGCTCTGCACAGGAACATGGGGATAAACCGCCCCTTGACCACAGCTGACTTCAGGAGGGCTGCCCTGGCAATTAAACGCCATGGAGGCTCCTTCCCAGCACCTCTCTGTGCCCCAGGGCAGCCGCCTTTCCGGGCTGGATCCTGTGGCGCGCCCGTGTCTGCAGTCGTCTGCTGAAGCCCAGAAGAACCGCACACCTGGGAGCAGGGCCTGCTGCGGCATTCCTGTCTGCCTACATTATCCTGGGAGATCCCAGCTCTGACAGGCTCCTTCGCCCCACCACCATAGCAGCTGTGTCCCATGCAGCCTCGGATGTATTCAGCCTCTTATAGATAGAAAATATGTGGCTCAATGCCCTCCTCCTCCCCCAGAACCAGGCACCCCCAGCCTCCCTGCCCTAACCCAATCCCCCCTCCCTCCCCCAGAGCCAGCCCCGCTGCAGCCCACCCTGCCCCACTCTAACCTAGTGCCTGGGACTCACCGGAGCTGTCTCCACGCGCTTCTCCCTCCAGGCCTGTGTGCAGAGCTGGGGTGAGCACTCCCGGCACATGGCTCCGAGCAGGAGTCACATTTCGTTGCTCAAAGAGCCATGGATTGGCCACCTTTGGCCTGGAACCTCAGCCCAGGGACTATTGCACCAGGTAGTATAGCCTACTGGCTAGCACTTGGCTGGCTTTAAGGTGATTCGACATCTGTTCCTTGCCCTGCCCATGAGCTTCAGCATGTCTCTGTCCCTCAGTTTAACCTCTGCTCTTTGTCCAGAGGGAAGTGGTTGTCTCTCGTGCGGCAGCTGTGCGGCAGCCTGCGCAATGGGGCCCTGAGCTCAGCTGGGACCCTTAGACATGGCTAAGCCCTTCGCCAGCCACCGTAGACAGCCAATGTGCTGCTTTATGGGAGCACACAAATAACCAGCGGAACTCACTGCTGCATGATCAGCTAGCACAGAAGTGAGCCAAATTTGAAACAGAAGGAGGGAGAGGCCTAGCCGAAGAAACAGCAGCGATGCAGAACAGGCTGAGTTACAGCAGTCAGCCTCATCCCAGGTCCAAGGTCCCATGGAGGGGCTGTGAACAGTTTTTCAAGGTGGCCACAAAGCGGGGCCACCATTAGATGGGTCAGGGGCCCCAGGTAGAAAGCCAAAGCCCCACTGAATGGAGTTGAAGCCCAGGGCTCTGAGCCTCTTCATCCAGGCCTGAAACCAAAGTTTGACCAATATAGCTTTGTGGGAGCCCCATTTTGTGGTTCCCAGGCCACTGCCCAGCTTGCTACCCCCTTGTGTTGGTCCTGGCTTGTCTGTGCAGAGAACCAGTTATTGTGGCACAGCTAGGCCAAGGAATTTTAACAGCATTTTGGGGCAGCCTTAGAAAGAAAAAGGTTGCAAACCCCTGAGCGGACTCAGCAGCTGCTCTCAGCAGGCTGCGTCTGGTATACAAACTACAGACACAAACTGACTTCAATGCAACTCAAGTTCCAGCACTATCTCCTTTGTTTACCAGGGTCCACATCCTCTATAGCAAACAGCGCCCATTAGTGGCTGAATAATGCACTACAAGCAAACCTCTCATTATCCAGCCTGAAGTTGCAGGACATAAGCTGATCCCCAGCAGGAGGTCAGGAAGAAAAGTTCCAAACTCATTTTCTACTCTCCTCCGGGTGTGGAGCTCCACTGACCAGTCCAGTCTGCTCTGTGATACAGTTTCATGGAGCTTCAGGCCAAGAATCTGACTCACGGCGTAATACAGGCCATGCGTACAAACCTGAGGCTGGAACAGCGCCCTTGGTTTTTTTGAAGTGGGAAACGGAGGCCCAGCTTGGGTAAATGAGTTACCTGAGAGGAATTGAACTCAGGGGTCCTGCTTCCAGGCACCTGTGCTGGTCTGTGCACCTGGTCTGGTCCTTCACTCCTCCGGTGACCTCAGATAGGCAGGTGTTACCTAGCACTCTCCCTGACTCTGTGCCAGTACAACTGGGTATTCCCACATGGCCAAAAGGGAGAGGTAACACATCTTCTTCAATACACAATCACACACACACACACACACAATCCACACCTCCCCAACACAGTCACAACTGATATGCAGCCACACACATACACACAAAATCTACGCACCTCAGACACAATCACACATGAAGCTGGCCCCAGTAACACACCTCCCAACATATAATCACTCTCACTTACAACCACACCACTGAAACACACCTGACACATGATTTCCACCCCCCCGAATCACACCTGGGCACCCATCCAACACGAAGTCGCACACACAGGCAGACTACGTGCAAAGAAGACCCACAGGAAAGGTGTGAGCTTACTGGTGAAACTGACTAGCCAAATGCACAAGGCCCCAATGGTGCACGGGTGTGACACGTTTTCCATCTCTGCTCATCCAGGTGTTTTCCTAGGTGCATCGATTTAGAGGCAGCACACAGAGACCTGCACAGACGCTGCCCTGTTGTGCTGCACACACATTCCCAGCCCCAAAGAACCTGGAAATAGAGCTCAGAAAAGGGACTTGCCTAAGTTACACAGCAGGCCCCCGGCTGACCTTGGGAGAACCCAGGTGTCCCAGCTGCTACACCAGCATGCGCTACATAGGCCACGCCCAGTCTTCCCAGTCTCTGCAGCATCGCCATGGATAGCGTCTGCTCGGCGTGGCCCCTGAGACCAGACCAGGCCCACGTGAGCTCCAGGGACATATCTGCCCTTGTCATGCTGTTCTCAAGGTGTGCCGCTGGGGGCTGAGCCAGAACACTGGCATTCTAGTCCCTGAGTCTAATTGCTGGCCACTGCCCCTGTAACTCAGCTGGGGAGAGCAGGGTGAAATACGTCTGCAGGTGGGTGTATTTTCCTTCCCAGCCCCTCACTCAGCTCCCCCATTGCGTCCGTTATATCTGCTGTGGTTTGTTTTCTCAGCAGCTCAGATAACAAGCACTATTTATAAACACCTCCCCCAACACACACACACACACACACACACACAGAGCCAAACACTCTGAGATTTTTAAATGGCTTCGATTACAATAATAAGAGGAACGCATATAGCCTGCTGTGCAACTCGCTGGCTGTTCGCCAGGCACCAACAATCAAAAGCAGGTGTCCGTGCTGGAGGGATTGCAGCCAAACAAGGCCGGGAACCCAGCAAGCCTCGCCAATTTCCTTCTACTTTCCTGTGCCCAGGGCCAGAGCAGAGGGCTGGATCCTCAGCCGGTGGAAATCTGTCCAGCCCTGCTGCAGAGCCTGGCTGATTTACACCGGCAGGCCCAGAATCTCTCACGCATATTTGCACGGGCTCTTCTTTAACTGCCCGGACGTGCCCCAAGATAGTGATGCTGCACAGGCTGGAGTGTTGATTTAGGGTTGCACCTTGGGCAGGGGTTGTCTGTTTTCATAGGCTCACCCTTCAAGGCCTGTCCACACTGGTTCTGCCTCAGCGATGGGGCTGGTTTGTTACTGAGGGGTGGCTCAATGAGGCAGTGGCAGCATAAGCTTGTTACTGAAGGGTCAGAAGGTATAGGGCCTGCACATACTGGTTCCTTATGGGTCACCAGTGTTCCTTGCTGCGCTCTAGGGCTGGCAGCATATTATTGTGGCTCCCTAGCCAGAGGAAGGAGAGCAGTGGCTCACCCTGGGTCATCTTTGCCTCTTCCAGCACCTCTGATTAATATTCTGCAGTGGGCAGCTCAGCTGCCACAGCCGAGGATTGCAAGTGGAACAAGTGGGCTCCGGAGGATTGGCCCAGGAGCGTCCGGAGTTCATAAATAATCCGGGACCCACTGCTCCATCTTAAATATTTGAAGCTGAGTTTTTTTCCTTCTGAAGGAGGTTTAAGTGCTCCTGGCGCAATTCTGCATTTAATGGTGCTTCAAATAACTGAAATGGATTCACAGCCTGGCCAGGGATTCAGACAGGCCTAAGACAAAACATCGGTTGGTTATTGTAGGGTCTCCTGCTCAGAAGGGCAAATATTGTCCAATATGCCCAAGCCTCGCTTTTAACATTAAGAAGGCCGGAGACTCACAAGTCTAGAGGTCTCCAGTTCCCACCACTTTCACTGGGTGTGGAGCATCTGCAAGCCAGGAGTTGGACACCTAATACTTTGGCGATACTTGGCCTTAGTTACTTTTGAAAAGGGGGCTTAGGCACTTTGGGAAACACGACCCAGTGAAGTGACTAAGTCATAGGCCTCTTCACTTCTGCTCTTGGCTGAGCAACATTTCACCAGAAACGCAGTTCCATCAAAATCAAGATCTTCCCCCCTCAAATGGCCACATCAATTCAATTTTCCAAGAAAGGTGGTGTCACCTGTGCAGCTTTCTACTGAATTGCCATTGGCAACCCATCATGGGTTTGTTTGGCGTTCAAACGGCGTTTCACTTCGCTCTTTGGAAACGGAAAAACGTTGGTTTAGTCATTTCATGTGGGGGACTTTTAGATTTTTTTTCATCTACTTTTTTCTCCTTTTTCAATGGAATCGGGGAGGGAGGTGAGAGCCGGGACAGGGAAAACGTCTTCACACTTCTCCAGCTTTTTTAGAAAGAAGAAAAACTCTCATCAATTGCAAGGCTAGAAGGGACCCTTTGTATCATACTCCTGTTGGGAAATGTCCCTTTTCTGGATGTCATGTGGGAAACTGGGGTTTTTCAGTGGGAAAATCTTGCAGCGGGATTTCTTTCCTAGGGTCCCACCTGTCTTCACCATTGGCCTCTTGGGTGACTTTGGACACTGGGGCGTCAGAGTTATATCTGTATCTAACCCCCCACGTACCTTTCAGGTTCTGTGCCTACGTGCTTTGTCTTGTTCTGGGTCTGTGCAGCACCTAGGACAATGTGAGCCTGACCTTAGCTGGCACTGCTGCAGTACAGCTCATTCTTGTTCTCCGCAGGGCTGGGCCAGTGATACACATTTCCTTTGCATTTTTAAGAATGGGCTGCAGTGACATATTCGACTGCAGGAGCCCTGGGTGTTTCCTAGGCCTGGTGATCCCAGGGAATGAGGCATGGAGCTTGCTGCCACTGCTTTGCCAATCTGTGCTGGAGATGATTCAAAGTCATCAAGGCCAACGTTCTGCTGGGGGTCCACTTCCCCAGCTCCTTCTCTTGTCACTTACACCCAGAGCCAGTCAAGGGCACAAGGCCAGCAGAGCCATTGCAGGCTGCACGTCCCGTGCAGAGAGCCAGCTTTTCACGAGCCTTCTGCTGAGATGAGTTTGCTGGGTCTCAGCCCAGTTCTCACTGCGCACAGGCCAATGACATCCAGTGGTTGCTCCTGTTGGCTCTCACGGGCTGCACCAGCAGAGAAGCCAAGAAGAAGGGCTGCCCTCATGCCTCACTGTGGGGGTCCTGCTGGGCAGCCAGCCCAGATGCTGCCTGGGGCTAAGCAGAGGCATCCAGATGGCAGAGGTGTTACTGGAGATGCAGATGCAGCTGAGAACTGCCTCGGAGAGGAACTCCAAGACCTGCAGGGGGTGGCATTGAGTCCCCATTGTGCAACCCCACACCCACATCCTGTAAACCCCGCCACCCCCAACCACACCATCACCTGCCTGCAGGAAGCTGTGCTGTGAATGCAGCTATTCATCACCCAGCCAGGGAAGGAACTGCTCCAAACAATGCATCCAGGCAGGAACAATGGCTGGGGCCCAGCACTGGGCAGCTCGGCTGACAGCCATTGTCAGAGCCCAGATGGGAGAAAGGGGTGGAAGAGGGGCTTCTCGCCTCCACACCCCCCAGCAGCCTGTAACCAGATCTACATGTCTGCAGCTCGCCTGGGCTCCAGGCACCAAATGGCTGGTGTGTGAACACGTGCATGTGCCTGTATCTGTGTGACAATTCCTCCACTCCAAGACAGCCAGACACACCAACTCCCTGGTGCACCCAAGTGTGGGTGTCCTGGGCTCACTGCAAACGAAAAGGGGGTTCACACCCGGCCCCCAGGTGCCCTTCACAGGGAGGAGGCAGCTGAATGGCTTTTTACTTGGGTGAGCAGTGGGACGGCGCCCCTAGGCCAGCACCTGTTGGTGTGTGAGTTGGGCTGCGAGGCCAGGCTCGTGCGTGTGTGTCGCGAGGGGTGGCTGTGGCGGGTGGAGCTCTTTGTGTGTCCGTGGCTGGGTATTTCATGGCTCTGAAAGGGAATCAGGTGTGGACGTGGGATGGGGAATTGTGTAGGGGGAGGGGTGTGTTTGTGGGGCTGGATGCAGGGCAGGTGGAGCTGGGATGAAGAGGGAAGTGGGATGCAGGGGGTGGGGCTGGGATGCAGGGGAGGGGTGTGGCTCTGGGCTGGTTTCACGGGGATGCCGTCAGGCCCTTTGCACCAGGCCAGGGAGCACTGCGCTACCTTGCTGTGAGGCAAAGCAACAGCGTGCCTGTCATCACCGGCACCCCCCATGTCCCCGCCTTCCTTGGCGCCTCGTGAGCTGTAGAAGGGCTTCATTGGCACCAGCTTTCCCAGGGCCCAAGGTCCTGCCTGCCCAGCTTGCCCCACCCCAGGGGTGTTGGACAATGTTACACACTGGTGCATGGGGCTGAGTCTTCCACCCTCCTCCCCCCATCACTACAGCCCCATTGATGTGACTCCCCGCCCCCGCCCCAGTCCCTAACACCAGTGTGAATTGTAGCTGGGCAGGAGGCATTGGGCCCACTATGGATTAACCCTTTGTGGGCCAGAAGCAGGTGGCAGGTGCCAGCTTGCCCGGGGCGTCGGATCACTGCAGGGCTGGGAAAGCAGGAGAGGCTGGCTGGGATACCAGGGAACTGTCTGTGATGGTGGGGAGGGGTCCTTGGCTGCAACACTGTCCCTGCCTCAAAGGCATCTGTTCAACCAGCCCCACACCTGAGAGCACAGGCTGGCAGCTGGGAACTAACTCCGCCCAGGAAGCTGCATGAACTTGGCCTTTAAACCACTGTCCCAAGTTCCTGATCTCCAAGGCCTGAGCTGGAAATGCACATTATGCACACAGCTGCCCCCCCACATGCAGCCACTTCTGGGGTGGAGCGTGGCTGATGTTCAGTAGCAGCTGCAGCCGTACCAGGGAGTGGCAAATACTGAGCTCCACTGAGAGTGCAGGGGAATAGGGTACTGTCATTTTAAATAGCCGGGGAGCCATCTAACGGCACTCACTGTGTTCTGTGTGCTGCCCAAGAGGAGCCAGAGCAGTGGTGTGGCTGGGCCTGGCCCTTTTAGGCTGCAGGCAGCATCAGCATCTTCCTCCCCCTCCTTTACATATAGCACTGCACCTCCGAGGTGGGCATTGTTGTGTTACAACTGGGTAAACTGAGGTACGGCACTGGGCCATGACTTGCCCAAACAGGCCAGAGCCAGGCATTAAACCCCAGTCACCCCAGGGCCCTGTTGCCCCCAGGCCACACAACTGTGTCTCATTGGCATCCTCCAATCAGAATGGCGCTATAGGGAAGTATCACCACAAAGGGTGGGTGCAGGGGGTGGGCAGGGATAGCCGGAGTTCCAGCCTGGCCAACATACAGGGAAAATCTGATTCTTCCCATTTCTAGACCAAACCTCATCGTAGTTTTTAAATGGCTTGGGACAGAGCCTCCCTCTCCCCTGGGCAAACTTTGGCGTCTTGCTGGCACACCCTGCTGGCGTGTCCTGTGCATTACATGCTCCGGCTGGCTGGAGGCCAGCTGTTAGCCACATCACACTATGGCTCGTGTCCTGGCCGACGCGGCCTCCCCATTGGCTTTGTGCCAGACTGGGCTGGGATCCAGGCTGCCAAAGGGCGACTTGCCTGATCAGGCTGCAGGAGCTTAGCTCAGGCAGCGAGTATTTCCCTGGCATCCCCTGCCCTGCACAACCGGTGTTCCCTGTGAGCTGAGCACGTGGGTGGCCGCCTGTGTTTGTATTTGAGGCGCACATCCGCACAGACCTTGGCGCAAATTACAAAATTTATTCCACCCATGGATGGAAATATTAGAGGGAATAGCGTGAAGCCTGGAGTGCAGGGATCTGCTCCCTAGAGGTGTTGCTGCCTCCCTTCCTGCCTGTGGGGAGACTCAGGCCTCCCTTCCTCGCCACACGGGCAAGACCCCCTGCGTGCCTCCTAGGCAGGGCCGCCATGTGTCCTGGGACACAGCCAGGGCTGCTTGGGGTCAAACAGCAGCAGCAGCTCTGGGGATTGCATGGGAGATTCTGAATGGGCGCCAGAGCCCTGGGAATTAGCTTGGCCTTAAAAAGAGCAATGTGCCAACAGCCTCCCCTCGTGGCTGATCGTGGCTTAGCAAGTGCATGCTCCCCCCAACCCTGCTCCCTGCGGTCATTGTGCTGTAGCAAGGATGGATGGGGTGTTTTTGTGAGTGGCATGTCCCCTGAGAGCGGGAGCAGCCTTCTCTGCAGCCACCATTAGCTTAGTTATTGATCTATCGATCGCGCACCATGTAACTCTCTCTGCGTCGACTGGAATTGCTCCTCTCCCTGTTTCCTGTCTACTTTCTGTGTCACCTCAATGATTGCACTGCTAGCAAAGGCCAGGGCCTTGACGCTGGGAAAGAGGCTTAGGTACCAGCACTGGAGACGTGGGGGTGGGGGCTGCATTATAATTTTATTCTACAAAGGTAATTTATAGCGTTATCATTCCTTTTGTCTATACAGGGCTGGCAGCTTGGTTCACTGGCTCTCAGCACCCCTGTTGTGTACCTTGTTGCTGCCACCCTGAAAGGAGGAAGGGGGAGGGTGGAGTGGGGGGGGCAGTATGTGTGAGTGCTGTCAGAGCATTTGTATTTGTGTGCATGCATTTATATTGCTGTGTGCATGCATTTGTGTGAGGCTATTTATGTCTGTGGGTTTGCATTTATGAGTGTGTGCATGCATTTATGGTTGTGTGCATTTGTGTATGTATGAATCTGAATTTTTATGTGCACTCGTGTGTGCGTGCACACGCGCGTGCATTTATAGTTGCATATGCATACACATTTGTGTATGTAACAAGCAGTCCCTTAGCATCTAAGCACCTAACAAATTTATAGGTCATAAACTTGCAGGGGTAAAACCCACTTCTTCAGATGAAAGGGGAGGGGAAAAAATATACCCCAGGGTTTATATAGTAAGGAGGAGGGGAGCAGGGAAAAAAGGGCTCTCAGTCTGACACAGGCCCAGTTAATGAAGCTAATTATTCCTGTGAATATGAAGTGAAGTGGGTTTAATGTGAAGTGGGCTGTACCCATGAAAGCTCATGACCTAGTAAATGCGTTAGTCTCTAAGGTGCTGCCGGACTGCTTGTTAGAAAGCTACAGACTAACAAGGCGACCCCCTTCTGAGACTGTGTATGTGTTCATCTGGCTGTACATTCCCATTTCTTTGTTTATGGGTGGTGTGTATGTAGGTGCATTTCTGTAAGTGCGTGTGCAGTGGTGCGCGTTTATATTTGTGTGTGCATGCAAGGAAATATGCTAATAATCAGGCCTGCCGATGGGGGCTTTTAAGGGGCTGTTACCCCGGAGCTGGCGTTTCAACAGCAGTGGCCAGAACTCCCGGCCCTTTTGCAGCGTCACGGCTCTGTCGCTCTGTGCAGCTGTGAAGGTGGAGGGGTCCAGCACTGTGGTCTGGGAATAACTGCTCAAGGCCCCGCCCCTTTTGCCCCTGGCCCCGCCCCTGCTGGGACGTGGAGCCCCTGCCTCCCTCCCACCTGCCCAGTGGCCTGCTGTGGCTGTTCCACACTGGTAACGCTTCCTGCAAGCTCTCCAGGGCTGCGCTTCCTTGTTGCCCTCTGTCCATACACCCCCTAGGGCAATGGGTCTTGCTTCACACTCGTGCTACGGTAATCCACGACTCACACTAGCAGCGGGCTGTACTGTGGTCCTAGGAGATGGGTGTTACTGTAATAAACACAATGAGGAAACACACCTTGGCCAGAGGATGCCAGTGGGGGAGAAAGGCCCTGAGCAAACCAGGCACGTGGGAACAGCACAAGGAACCTGCCAACTGCTGTGACCCGCCCTCTGGCTGAGGGCCTGAGAGCCCTAAGTCAATTGTAACTGACTAATTACTATTACACACCAATGACTTAGCGAAAACAGAACGAGGGGGGCAGAGAGTAGTGACGGAAGCGATCGGCAGCTGAGGGGGTCAGTGTGCATTAGCTCAAACAGCAGCAGACAGACACAGGACATCTGGGTTCTAAGTGAGCTGCTGCCCATTCGGTGCCTCAGTTTCCCTTGCACCCTTTGTCTCCTTATCCGCATGGCCCCACAATATGCTAATATATTTATGGCTGACCTGGAACAACGACTCTTCAGCTCTCGTCCCCTATTAACCCCTCCTCTACTTAAGATACACTGATGACATCTTTATGATTTGCACCCGTGGTACAGAGGCTCTAGAAGAATTCCACAGAGACTTTAACAATCTACACCCCACCACCAACTTATGCCTCGATTACTCCACGCGAGAGATACATTTCCTGGACACTACAGTACAAGTCAAGGATGGCCTGATCAGTACCACACTCTACCAGAAACCCACCGACTGCTATACTTACCTACACACTTCTAGTTTCCATCCCGCACACATAACTAGATCCATTGTTTACAGTGAAGCCCTTAGGTACAATCGCATTTGCTCTGATCCAACTGACAGAAACTACAAGATCTTTACCAAATATTCATAAACCTGAATTACCCAGCAGGAGAAATAAAAAAACAAATCGACAGGGCCAGAGGAATACCCAGAGACCAGCTACTCCAAGATACGCCCAAAAAAGTCCAGAACACAACACCACTGGTTGTTATCTACAGCCCCCCAACTCAAACCACAGCAATGCATCATTAAAGACCTACAACCTATCCTTAATCAGGATGCCACACTCCAGAAGGCCATAGGTGACAGGCCTGTTCTCTTCTACAGACAACCTCCCAAGCTTATGAGGATTCTCACCAACAGCTACAGTCGAAACTGCAGGAATACCAGTCCTGGGACTTTTCCTTGCAACAAAGCCCATTGCCAGCTTTGTCCACATTATCTATTCTGGAGATACTATCACTGCACCTAACCAGGTTATTCACAGAATCACAGACACATTCTCATGTTCCTCAACGAACATCGCATATGTCATCATGTGCCAACAATGCCCAGATGCTTTGTATATTGGACAGACGTCAAACTCTCTTAGACAAAGAGTTAATGGCCAAAAAACAGACATAAAAACACTCCTGATCCACAAACTGGTCAGCCTACATTTTAATGGAGTGGGCCATTCTGTTAATGACTTACGAGATTGTGTCTTACTGAAGAAGAATTTTCACACTACTTTGGAAAGAGAGGCTGCTGAACTCTCTTTTATATTCGAATTCCACACATTAACATGTGGTTTGAACAGGGATGAGAATTTTCTGGGACATTATAGGGGCTCGTTTCCATACTTGGCTTAATCTAATTCTTGACTCCCCACCCCCAGCCCCTCTACTCTCTGATTTGCTCACCTTGATTATTTTTTTTCTGATTTGTCAACCTTGATTACTAGTTTTGGTTCTCTGTACATTAAATATTGCGTCTGTTCTGGTATGGCTCTGGGTTGAAGAAGTGGGTCTGTCCCATGAAAGCTCACTTAATAAATTATTTTGTTAGTCTTTAAAGTGCTACTTGACTGCTTTTTGTTTTGATAGTATATAGACTAGCCCGGCTTTCTCTCTGTTACTATCCTGGGAATATGTGTATACAGCACTTAGCACCTTGGTGCCTCTGGGGGCTGTTGGTGTCTGATTAGTATTAACCGCTCCCTGATGGTTGGTCCTTCTCCACTAGCTCTGGGTGGGCTCATAACCCTGGGGGGCTCTGGTGAGTTCACCACGCCTGTGCATTGGTGGAAGCTTCAGACCTGCTCTGCCATCCGACATGCGCTATTTCCTGCTATAAGGAGGATTTGATGGGTCAACAGGCCCCCCTGGTGGCCAAGTGAGCTCTGCACATGCCCATTGGTGCTACAACTTGCTGGTGTCTGGTGGTTCCAGCCAGGTGCCCCCTTCCCTCTGCAGCAAGTCCAGGACCCTGTAGAGCCAGGCACTGCACAGACACAGAGAGACGGACCCTGCCACGGGGAGTGCCCATGTTAAAGAGATAAAGGGTGCTGGGAAAACTAGGTTTGTTGCAGGCAGAGCAAGGAATGGACCCTGCTGCTGCTCAAAATTAGTACAGGTTGAACCTCTCTCATCTGGCACCCTCAGGACCTGACTGGTGGTGAGAGAGAGAATTTGCCAGACCACAGGAGGTCAATATTGTGTAGCAGCATTACCAAGACTTCTGCCGCTGACTGGGCTCTTACAAGAGGTTTAGGGGTAAGTTACAGCTAAATAACAGCACAGAACACTGACAGCCAGGACTGGTGGCTGCAGACAAACTTTGTGGGCCCATGAGACAGTTGGCCAGTCCCACAGTAAGTGGTCATCCAGCTAACTAAAATCCTGCCAGACTACAGATGTTGCTGGACGAGAGTGCCGGATGAGCGATGTTCAACCTGTACTGCGAAAGGCTTGTTTCCGTCCATCCTACTACATCAGTAGCCCCCAGCCAGTACATAGGGGATTGCTCCATCCAGAACAGATCCTTGGACTCTGGCCAGCCCAGACGTGACCTTCTCCAATGACAGGGCTTCCAGTGTTTATTAATGCACATAAGAACATAAGAACATGGCCATACTGGGTCAGACCAAAGGTCCATCCAGCCCAGCATCCCATCTGCCGACGGTGGCCAATGCCAGGTGCCCCAGAGAAGGAGAACAGAAGACAATGATCAAGTGATTTATCTCCTGCCATCCATCTCCTGCCCTTGTTCTGAAGGCTAGGGCACCATACTTTATCCCTGGCTAATAGCCATTTATGGACCTAACCTGCAAAAATTTATCAAGCTCTTTTTTAAACCCTAATAGAGTCCTGGCCTTCACAGCCTCCTTGGGCAAGGAGTTCCACAGCTTGACTGTGCGCTGTGTGAAGAAAAATTTCCTTTTATTAGTTTTGAACCTACTACCCATCAATTTCATTTGGTGTCCCCTAGTTCTTGTATTATGGGAAAAGGTAAATAATTTTTCTATATTCACTTTCTCCACACCATTCATGATTTTATATACCTCTATCATATCGCCCCTCAATTGCCTCTTTTCCAAACTGAAAAGTCCCAGTCTCTCTAGCTAGATCTAGATCAATCCATAGCAATTCATTGCCTTAGCGCTGAATCCCCTGAGTTCGAGGCCTGGTGTTAAGCCCATTGTTATCTACATTTCCATGAGCGGTGGTGTTTTTTTACCACCCATGCTCCGGTCACCTCTTCCCCAGTCACGCCCCAAACCCCAGCGCGCCATGGGCTGTGCAAACACAAAGCTAAAAGGCAACCTTGCCCCCAAAAGCTAAAAGCCTCTCCGCTGTTCAGAAATCATTTTTGCAGCCAGCTCTAATGAATTTCCCCTTCCCCGCTCTCTCTAGCCCTCTGTGCAAACCAGAACCAGAGTAGACCCAGGGCTTTTTTCTCAGATACCCCCAAGATGGTCACCTTTGTCATTTGAATTCTTTGAATCTCTTTCCCCTGCACCACAAATCCCTCACAAAGGGGCAAATCAATGTTCCCTTCTGCTCCTAGAACCACACATGCAGCACCCAGCATAACTGCCATAAACGGCGGATGCAAAACCCTTCTGGGAAGTGGAAATCTGTACTGCACTTAACACCTTGGGGCTTCTGGGAACTGTTGGGCCTGATTAGTATTAACTCCTCCCTGGTGGTTGGTCCTTCCCCATTAGCTCTGGGTGGGCTGATAGCCCTGGGGGACTCTGGTGAGTTCACCACTCCTGTGCATTGGTAGAAGCTTCAAGCCTGCCCTGCCATCTGACATGCGCTATTTTCCGCTAGCAGGAGGATTTGATGAGTCAACAGACCCCCCCAGTGGCCAAATGAGCTCACCCATGCCCATTGGTGCTACAACTTGCTGATGTCTGTTTTTTTCTTGCCTGGTGGCCTAGGTAGGACCCATGGACAGTGAAAAGTATTGGAGACACTGTTGCAGGTTTTGCCTCTGATCTAGTGCTGCTTTGCGTTGTTGAGTTCTGGTCTATGGGCAGTTAGCTTCTTGTGATGAGTTTGGAGAGAGTGTGTGTGGGGGGGTCTTTGAAGGCTGGAAGAGAGGGTGTGCAGACTTCTTTCAGATTTGGGTCCCTATTAAGTATGGGGTGTAACTGTTGCATGATACCCTAGATGGGTTCCTGCCTGGGATGGAAAGTGCAACTAGAGCTGTGCAGTTGATGGTTTTATTTTCCATGTTGAAGGTTTTGAGAAATGAATGTAATAGGAGTTCAACTCATGATAAACAAGGAACTTCAACATAGTTTCTGTGTCTGTGACCTTAAGAATGTGCTTACGGGGTAGAATCATGAGATTTCAGTTCCTAACCAAGAATGGAGAGGATAGTTGCCAGCGTCCGTCACTCAATCGCTTGGGAAGAAGAGTACGAGGAGGGCGTCCCCTTGCCCGGGGAGGCGAAGACCCGTCTTGACCAGCAGGTTAGGCAATTGCAGCCTAGCTCATGTCTGCTACCAGGCCTTATTTTATACTCCACTGCTCACGTCCACTCTTCTTTATCTTAAGACACCAGCTGTCCTTTGTAGCCTTGAAGGCGCCAATTTCGAAAAGCGGTTGATTGCCGAATTTACATTTGTTTTGTTCGGAGGTCACCAAATCACTTAAAGAGGACATTCCTTCCCTTACAGTATGGGCGTAGGGTTCCTCTCCTGGAACGGTATGGAGGCGTATCGATTAACTGCCACAGCTCAAGGGCATCCTGATGCCCTGGGTTTCTGGAAAAACACGTATCAGAGAGGGAGCCGTATTAGTCTGTAGCTTTGAGAACAACAAGAAGTCTTGTGGCACCTTATAGGCTAACATATTTTGGAGCATAAGCTTTCGTGGGCCCAAAATATCTGTTAGTCTGTAAGACTTTTTGTTATTCTCGTGGAAAAACATGTTTGTCCCTCTTATCTATTCCTCCTTTCTCTCTGGCCACGATGACCCAGCACATCTGTGCTGTGAGGTATGTGGGGAAGAGGAGTTCGGGGGGAGGGTTTGCCTGGCTACCTGGGTCAAAGACACAGACCAGCAGGGACAGAGGAGAAGTGTGAACCCAGAGCTCCTGGCTGATGCTGGCGTGGAGGGAAGGGTGGCCCACAGAACCTCTGCAGTGGGGTTGGGGGAGACCAGTGTCAGTGGGCAGATTGGGATTTCACCAAAATCAGTACCATTCTGACATGCTTTGAAGACAAAGTGGCTAGTCCTATCTCCTTACTCAGCATCTTTATGCCTCATTCTGAGCTGCTTTGCTTACGTAGGCTGCACTGGAGTTACCCCCTCTCTGGGCATGGACGGGGTGGGAGGAAGCAGGGACCCACAGTGGGGAGTGGAGACCAATTGGGGGAGGGACCAGGGAGCTGGAGGGGGCAGACTTTCAAATGTACAGACAAAATTTTCAACAGGCTCTAAAACGCAAAAGCCAAATGAATAGCTTTGTAAATTGTCAGTGCATCACATCAGGGTAGAGGGTGGGGTGAGCCATGCAAGTCTGGAGTCCTTTGAATGAGGGTCTCCAAGAAACAGCCCCTCCCCAAAGAACTCATTCAGTTTTTGCTGGATCTTCTAGGGCTTTCTTGTGCACCGTAAGGGGAGAACACAGTAGTAAGTAACCAAATAACATCACTTGCTCTGTGCAGCCCTGATTTCAGCTTTGCCATGGTACCAAGAAACAGCTTCCAAAACCAGGATTTCAAATTACTAGCCTTTCTAATTTTCTATGGGTTGGGACAGCAGGCTTTGGTGAGCAACTTTTGGTACAAGGACCCTGGAGTCTTCTCTCGCACCCTCCTCTCATTCTAACACCTAGATTCCACTCCCTCCCACAGTTGTGGAGCACCTAGTCCTGCCCCACTCCCCACCGCTTTAACCACTAGACTTCAGCACATCTCCCAGGCTGTACTTACACTTGTATTTTTGCATGCTGGGATGGTGGGAACTGCCCCCCAAAAGTGCAAGCACAAGAAAACCAGCACTGACCCTTCCTAACACGGGGGGTTCTGCTACTTGTTGCCCCAGGTGGCATCTGACTCTTCCCTAGTGACTTTCACTCTTCCAGCCTCACCTGATTGCCACCCCTGACTCAGTGTTACTTTGCTAACCCCCCCTCCCCAACCTCTGGATGCTACAGCCCAGTAAAATGTGCTGAGAGTCAGGACAGGGGCCAGTGTGCTCACTCAGCAGCTTGGGATATCAATAAGCCGTGGTGTCCCCTGTGATACCCTCTTTTCTAGTGGCTTTAATAATCAGTGAAAGGGAGGACAATAGGCATTGGCATTGAAGTGCATGAGGTAGGTCTGCTTTCTTGGAGCAATTAGATCAGGCTGTCTGCTGACCCTGGCAGCATAAGGACACTGCTCTGGGTGAGTGCGGCTGCCTCCTCTCAAAACAATAGGATCAGGCTGCATCAGTCACACTCAGGGCAGCTCCTCCCTCTCCCAGTGGCAGACTCAGCCACTGTTGCTGCATCAGTTATGTTCAGTACACACTCTGTGTGTGTGTGTGTGTGTGTGTGTGTGTGTGTGTGTGTGTGTGTGTGTGTGTGTGTGTGTGTGTGTGTGTGTGTGTGTGTGAGAGAGAGAGAGAGAGAGAGAGAGAGAGAGAGAGAGAGAGAGAAGAAGGCCCTGTCCTGGTCCGATTGCTATCGTGGGATGGATCAGTCTCTAAAGAAAATAACGCTCAAGACTGGTTCTGTAGGTAGCACCAAGATATATAGTTTTAAAAAACAAACTAAAGAAGAAAAGTCCATTTCTGGATGAGCGGAGAAGACGTATAGTTAATAAAACTGAAAGCCACCAAGCTGACTGGTCGCAAGGCACCCTTAACTGGTGGAACTCCTGCCACAAGACACTCTCAAAGCCAGCCACCCAGGAAGACTAAAATGCAGGATTGGAACGAGAAGTGCCACAAATAAAAATAAATGAGGACTGAACAAAAAAAAACAAAACCAAAACCAAACCCCCGCTGGTTCTGGTGAGACTCCTGCCTTCCTGATTCAGCATGAAAACAAGCCATCAGGTAACGTGGGTGAGAGGAAACATTCCCTGTGGGGTGTTTACCCAGTGTCTCCTACTGCCCAGTTCTTACACCTTCCTCCAAAGCAGTTAACAGGAGATTGGAACTGGACACTGTGCAAAAGATGTTCCCAGATTTGATCTGATTGCACAATTCCTCACTTCAACCCTTTCTACCTGAAGCATTCAACACATTTATTCCTTAGTATTATTATTTGTGTTACAGGAGCTCTGATGTGTCCCCACAGGACTCAGGACTCCATTATGCCAGGTGCTGCACAGACACAGTGAGAAACAGTCTGACCCGGCTGAGATCAGGGCCCCGTTGTGCCAGGTGCTGCGCAAACACACAGCGAGAGACAGTCTCCGTCCCATCTGCCATCAGGGCTCATGGCACTGGGCTCTGCAGACACACAGTGAAAGACAATCCCTTCCCCCGAGAAGCTGCAGTCTAACTTGATATGAACAAAGGAAGTTGGTTGGGACAGTGGTTAGGCAGCTAGTTTTAGATGAGACCCCCATTCAGCTCTGGCTCTGCCACAGCCTTCCAGTATGACCCTGGCTGAGTCACTTAGGGCCAGGTTTTCCCTAGTCCTCAGGTGCCTAAATTCCATTGATTCCAGTGAGAATTAGGTGCCTAGACACCTTTGAAAATCTTGTGCTTAGGCTATCTGTGCTTCCTTTTCCACCCAAGCTATGGGGGTAAGAGCTCTGCCCTGCCATACTGAGCTGTGGGAGGGTAAAACATCAGAGACTGAGGTGCTCAGATATTGTTGTAAAGCGGGGGACAGATTAGGTACCTAAGATTATTATTCCTATTTTGCAGATAGAACCCAGGGCTATGTCTACATGGCACCCTAAACTCAAACTAAGATACATAATTTGCACTATTTTGAGTTTATTTCAAAATAGGCTATTTCGAAGCATCCCTTACTCCTCCTGCACTGAGGAGTACAGGAATGCTGATGTAGCATGTCTGTTATTCTGAAAAATATTTTGAAATAATGAGCATGTTTCAAAGACATGGAATAGCTATTTTGAGATATCAAAGTATCCTGAAAGAGCTCTGCTGTGTGGATGTAGCCCAGGGGTCCTCAGTCCCAGGCCACCCCCACTCTGACCCACTCCCTTCCTAGAGTTTGGGATAAGCCTCAGAAGTCCCGGCTGCCAGCCACCCTGCACTGACCCATTAGTCCATGTCTCTTAGCCTGTCAGCTCTTTTAGGGAAGAGAACATGTCTTCCCAAGTCTTTGTCCCACACCCAGTGCAATGGGACTTTTATCCTCATTGGATGCTACCGTAACATCCACATTTAATGTTAATTAACACTATTTTCAGGGCTACTGGCTGCACAATGACACATGAAGAAGGAAAGTCCCAAGCCCTGGTTAAAGCTGAGCTGAGTGTCTGCAAAGCCAAGGATGTGCGGAAGGAGACAGAGTTGAGGATGAAGTCCTGCGCCAACTGGGAGGAGTTCCTCATGCCAGCCCCCCTCTCCATCGCCATACTAGGGCAACTGGTTTTTATTTCAGCAGGGCAGGGGGACTTCTCCATCAATAAGAACCCCCCTAAGGATGGATTCAAGCACATCAAATACCCAGAATCCTTCAGGGCCTGCTTGTGTCAAGTCAGTAACCAAGGCTGGAGGGCCTTCACCACTGCACATGTCAACATGGACTAGATCCGACTGCTCTCCATGAGCGTCCCAGGTCGGATGAAGATGATTGTTAAAATTCTGTCCCAGGACATGGAGACGGTGAACGTCATGCTTCCAACTCACCTACAGAGCATGAAGGCTGTGGCAGACGACTGCAAAGGCTTATCCCAGGCAGTGCAAGACAAGTATTCAGATGTCATCTACCTGATACAGGAGCTGATGGAGGCCTGTTTGAACGCCAAAAAAGGTTACGAGGATGATCTGAAAGACGTCCAGCTAGCCCTGCAGCAGGCACAGATCAAGGAGAAAGCAGCCAAGAAGGCTCAGGAGATGGCCGAGGAGAATTACAAGCAGGTGAAGCAAAAGGTTGATGAGTCCTTTAACCAGTACAAGGAAGCCATGAAAGCCATCCCCACAGGGTGGGATGCTGTGGGCATGACCATTGTGGAGGATATTACAACTGGAATGACCAGTCTCATCAATGGGTTGACAAGCTTTTTCACAGGAAAATTCGGCAAGATGCAAGCCGGGCAAATGGAAGGAAATGCTGTGGCTGGCCCACATCAAAGCAGCTATGAAAGTATAATGCCAGCACTCTTAATTTTTGCAAAATCAGAAATGCTAGTGACTTATGCAACAAACCTCAAAGAGCTAATTGACGAGTCTGCTGGCCTCAACATGCAGAGAATCGTGAATGAGAACACCAAGTGGCTAAAAGATGGTTTCCTTGAGCAGAAGAAGAACATAGATGGAGAAATTATGTGTGAGCCAAAAACTCAAGCTCAAGAGATCTGCGAATCTGGCCTTCGTATTTGTGAATGGCTGGAAAAGATGGCCTTGTCCCAAAACAAAGGACATGAAGAAGAGAAGTCTCTGGTTGAAGAAATCAAATGCTTATACGAAGCAGCATCACGATTTGATACACGCAGTAAATCCTCAGTGCGATCTCCTGCCTTTGCCTCCAAACCACCTAATGTGGCTAAATGTCAACAAGATTCAATGGAAGGCCCTAGTGCTCTGCGAAATGCACATTTGAAGGTTGAGCAGAGTCGGGCAATGCTGAGAGACAGCCAGGAGGAGTATAAGAAGAGCTTTGAGTGCTTTAAGAAGCAGAATGATGAGCTGGTAGAGATCATGTGCACCCTGAAGAAATGCCAGGTGAAAGAAATTGATTTTGAGACAGCCAGGAAGATGCTGATCAAAGGGCTAGATGCCTTGGGAAAGGTGAAGGAGCAATGGGAAAAGATGGTGAGGTTCTTCCAGATGATCTCCTGCTTGATTGACTCCTGCCTCAGTCGGAACATCAAGGAATTTGTAAGCTCTGTCTCGGACATACAGAAAATTGAAAACTATTCTTCTAAATCTTTTGTGATTGACACCATCTACACCCAGGCATTCAACGCTTCCAACATTGCCCACCTAGTGCACATGATCTCCGAGACCTACACTGAAGTGTCCAATAAATATTTGCTGGATCGTGTGAGCAGCCTGGGGCGACTGATCTCCATGGAAACTTCCAACCCAAGCTTTGAGTCTGAGCGGGAGTTGTTACAGAAAGGTTGCGAAGAGGCCAGCCAAGCCATCTATGACTTGGTGATAGAGAAGAAGAAGGAGTTTGATAGGAGTGTCGAGGCCAGGGTGGAGATGATTGATAGGGAGTTGAGGGCTGTGCTGCCCTTGATGAGTGTGGAAGAGCAGAAGGCAATTGAAGGAGCAGTGCAACAGGGGATGAAGGCGTTAACCACTGAAGACGACGACCAGTTTGGGTAGAATCAGGCACCACTGAGAGTCCTGACTACCTGCTTCTGCTGTGGAAAGCTCCCTAATCAACGAGCTGCAACCCCACCCTGCTTTGCTCAAAGCGTGACCTTTGCCTTGCAAGACCTGAACTTAGGAAAAGTCCATCTCTCAAGCAAGGTGCTGCGTGAGGACACACCAGACCTTGGTTCGTGTCTTTACTCTGCCACATGCTGTTCTTCGTGACTCTGGACAAGTCACCTTATTTCTCTGTGCATTGGCTTCTCATCTGTAAGATAGGGACATATCATGACCCGATCTCAGCCATGTGGGAGGTGTGTGACACCATCAGTAGTAGTGGGCCCTGATAAGAATCTTCAGAGGGTGGAGATCCAAGAAAACTGTTCATCCTCTATGTAACAGGAATTGCAGATTTTCTGAATGTCATGAGATGGAGAGCAAATTTCACCTTCAGTGACCTAGCAGAAACCAGCCAGAGAGCCAGCTCATTAGATTTTGGGAGTGGGGTAGGGGCTGGATTGGTGGGTTCTCTTATTAGCTATGGGAGTGGGATCTAATGATTAAAGCAGGGGGCCTTCCCCAGTTCTGGGAAGGTAGTGAAGTGCAGTGGTTAGTGGAGGGGGCAGGGAGCCAGGACTCCTGGTTTCCATTCAGTTTTTCCTCTTTGTTAGATGAACAAGTCACTTCAAACTCTGTGAGCCTCACATCTGCAAGCTAGGGCCATAGTATATGCTGGACTCACAGGGCTAGGTGTTCAAGTTATTTAGTCACCTAACAGTACAGCTCAGCACCTGGTAGGTAGTGTGAGTCGCCCAATCATTCCTTGGACTTCCTGCTTTGCAAAGCTGCAGCACCAAGCATTTGCAATAAAGCCTCTGGCATTTACTAGCATTACGGAGCCCTTGTTGCCATTATTTAATAGAGGATCCAGGCGCAGAGTTTTAAACAAAACTCAGATGGAGTTTATCTTCCATTGAGACGGCAGCATGGATGGCGATAGGCCTGTTGCCCTGCTCCTGGCTTTTATTGTCCTGGCCATCTGGCAATCAGCTTCAGTTTTCTCCACACACTTGACCAGACTGGGCTATTACAATACTGAAAATAATTCATTCAGGGTCAAATTGTCAAAAGAGCCCTTTAACCCATTGCCCTCGCGGCATGGGTTCAGTGTGACCCCTTGCACTTCCCTTTCCACACTGTGGCAGGGGATCTGCAGCCCACATTCCCTCCTCTGCATTCCATTGTCCCTTGTGATTACTCCAAGGGAATCCTGCTCCACTGTGCAATGCAGAATTTGAGCAGAATTAATGATCTGTGCAGAATTTCATTGTCCCCTGCAGAAAAGGGGCTGCAGAGCTGTTGGGTGCCACTAGGAGATGCTGAACCCTACAGAGCCTGGCTCTTGGCTTGAGAGGGCACTGCCAGGAGGATAGGTGAACTAGCGATTTCGTGGTAGCTATGGTTACTGACAGCCTGAAACAAGGAAGTGGCATGTCCTGAAGCAAGCAGAGCATCTGGCCCAGCAGGGATAGTATCCAGGGCAGTGTCCGCTCTGCACGACCCAGCACTGAAATCACCACAGGACACACCATCAACCCCAGTCCGTCCAGCATTGGTCTGTGGGTCTCTGGATCCCTTGGGGGCAGGGGTGTGGGCTGAGATGGCCCATGCAGCCTTATCACCCCCAGTGCCCCCCTCCCTGTACACACACCCTTCAGCCCCCCCCAAAATACCCCCTCCACTACCCCCTCAACTGTGTGCACTCTCTAGCTCCCATCCCCACCCCCGCAGTGTCTTCTAATTGGGATCTGTCTATGGTAACCACACAGTGCCAGGCTGGAAAACAGAAAATCAATTAGCAGAGCAGAGGTGCAGAGTTCCACACAGCCCACCCCGACTTGCGGTTGTCTGGCACGTGTGACACACCCAGACTGAGGCACCCAGCAGAAGCATGGGAGAAACAGGAACTGGGCTGTCAGAGGGGTTCCCTTAACGTTCTGCTCCTGGGGAAGTTTTTTTTTTTTTTTTTTTTTTTTGCTGTCTGGAGTGTTACAGACTTGCTGACAGGTGGCTTGAGATGAATTACCAAAATAACCAAACCTGGAATGATTATAGTCCATGATTTTGACAGAAAAATATGTAGAACTCTCCAGGCTTTAAACATATTATGGTTTGTGCAGAATCCCATGCCTAGGGCTCGGTGTGCTGCCTTCCTGCAAACCCCCGAGTCCCCCAGGCTCTCCTCATCCCACTGCCAGCCCCACCAGGAGCTCATTTACTCCCTTCCTCCCGGCCTCCCACGGTGTGGTTCATTCCATTCTCACAGGGGCAGGGTGTCAGCATGTTCCCCTCCCCTGGGGAAGGGCAGAGCCGATGTGCTGCAAGCTGCCAACAGTGCCATCAGCCTGTTTGCCCACCTATGGGCAACTGCAGAGGTTGCTGAAGCTGCCACATCAATTGATTGCTGGCACAAGCCCTCACGCTGGCCTCCATCCTAAATCAGGACAACTCCCCGCTTGCTCCCTGGTTCCACCACCCACCCTCCAACCTGGGGAAACAGCTGTACACAGCTCCATCTGTACCCTAAAGTCCTTGTGGAGTGGGGAGGCATTCAGTGGCTGGACGATGGATGCTGGATATGGGTGGAGGGGAACACCATTCTCCAGCCATCAATGCTAAAACCTCCTGCAAGAGCTGGTGACACAGAGACTCCCCTCTTTGTGACGCTAGGAAGAAGGTGGGCAATCAGGGCCCTCCTTCATTCTGGGTTGATTGAGGTTCTTTCCTATTAACAGCCGTTAAATTACAGAGGTGATACTGCTTATCGAAACCAATGTGCCTTGGGTTTCAGAATGGCAGGGGAAAGGTTACATGTATGTCCAATGCAAGGAAAGAATCAATCTGTCCTACTGAAGAAATGTAGGACCTGAAGGAGCCACAGAGCTTTTCTGCTTCTGAGAACTCATAAAGGGTCAGATTTTGATCTCAGTGATGCTGGTGTGAATCCACAGTGACCCCATTGACATCAGTGGGGTCAGACCGGGTTGGATTCTGATCTCATGTCACTCGTGTGAATCCAGAGCAGCCTTGCTGAACCAATGGAGTGACTCGGTTCTTGCCCTGGTGTAAAGCTGCACAGAACAGGTAACAGCTGTCCTCCGCTAACAGCTGAGTCCAACATCTGGCTGCCATGCTCAGAGTTGTGTTGTTGTTGCAGGCAGAGGATCAACTTGTGGCACATCTCCATGGCTCTTTCAATTTGCTCTGAATGTGACGAGGGTTATAAGCTAGTTGTCCAGGACCATTTTGAGGCGGGGATGAGGGAGCTGGTGCATTTCACCCAACACCTACTCGAAGCCCAGACAGATCCAGAAGCACACAGGAAAAGCAGGGAACAAATCATGGCAGCTTCTCGAGAGCTGTCGGCAGCCAAGGAGGAGCTGGGAAGGCAGCTGAAGATGGTAGATGCCACAACCGAGGAGCTAGTAGCAAAGAAGAAAATGCTGCAGGACAAGCAAGACAAAGAGAAAGAGAACCTCACAGATTTAAAGGGCAAGTTGGACTCCTGCCTTAAGTGGGAAAGAGATGCCAGAGAGAATCTGGAAAGGTCACAAAGGCACCTCAGAGAAATGCAGGCGGAGCTGCAGAGACAACAAGAGGAAGCAGAGAGCAACCGACAAACGAAATCTTGGCATTGGCCTCATGTTTATCCCTTTTCTGGGAACGGTTATCGGTGAGTGGCTTATGATGCTTCAGTGTTTTGATGGGTCCAGCCTGGCACTGTAGGACCACTGTGCCCCTTTACCTCACTGATCTGGGCTCTCTCACACAATGCTTTACGGATGACAAGCAGCAACCCCCTCCAAGAGCTTTTGCCACTCAGTACAACTGCATGCAGAGAAACACCCAGCTGAGAGTGTAAGACACCTCCAGAGTCACTCACAAATCACACAGGCTGTGTTCACACTAGCAAGTTCTTTCAGAAGATTTTTTTGAAAGAAGGGGCTCTTTTGAAAGATCCCATGGAGCATCTACACACAAAAAGCATTCTTGCGAAAGTAAATCAAAAGAAAAGTACCTCCTCCCCTCCTGGATCAAGAAGTACGTCTTCTTTTGAAAGACTTTCGAAAGATGGAGATGGATATTTTGATCCCTGGCCTGTTCTTTCAAAAGAGCATGGGCTGCTTGGACATTCTCTATCAAAGAGGCAGATAGATCTTTCAAGCCTTTTTTTCTGTGTGTGGATGCACTCTTTTGAACAGAGGTTCCTCCCACCCCCGCCCCCTGAAAGCTATCTTCTGCAATAACTTCTTTCGAAGGATCTCTGTAGTGTAGACATACAGAAAGGCACCAGTCAAGTCTCCAAGCTCTCAGCCTTGTACTACCAAAATATGCTATCTTGCATTACTCAAGACTTTCTTGAGCAATACAAGTTTATGAATTGGTTCAGCAATTCATTCATGGAAAGTGAATACACACCAGCCTTTGTAAACCTGAGTAGATTTTCCCAACACTTCAGTCATTCTCTTAATAGGAAAAGAAGTTTAAACTGATTACACAAGACAGATTATCAGTGACAGGCAAAATGTCAGCCAGTTACCAAAAGAAAAGATAACAAATACCCAGTTTAAATTTTCAACCCTATTAGGCCAACTAACTGGCAACATCTAAGCAGTTCTTCTCCCTCAACTGGATACTGCAGGTGGGTTTTCAGGCTAACAGACAGAGCCTGTGCATGAAAGACTGTAACCAATCTCTTCAGCTCCCCTGGTTTTCACATCTTCAGTGTAAGTGGGGAAGAACAGCAAAGGCAAAGCCTAGGGCTGGGCCCTGTGTTCTACCTTTAGTCCATGGGTTTGGAAAGCACATGTCCAGTTATCTCTGGGGGATGCTGCTGAATCCTAAGGTAGAGCAATTCCCCTTGTGGGTCTCCTGCAAGCAAGCACTAAATTGTAGCTTCTGTGCTGGACAGTGGCTGGTGACTGCTGTTCAGCACCCACTGGGGTGCCAGTAATTCCCCTGACTATGGTATTTGGAGAGCTATCATCTGAGCTATTCCCAAACTCACAATAGGTGTTAGTGACAACCAGACAACAGAATTCTCATGTCATGTACATCAATGATATACATACAGAAGTGAAAGAACAGGATCCATAAGTCAATAATGAGGCATAATCATAATGGGGGTTAATGGGAAGGGGGTAGGATGACCCAGGCCCTCCATCTCCATCAGGTCCCAGCCCAGGCTCTGTCACCAGTGGAGAGGTCCACCCCTAGCTTGGCAGGGAATCCTCCTGCAACATGCCAAGTTCTTGGGGAGGGTCACTCTCTGCCCTGAGCTACTTCCTACCAGATTCACTGTTCTGGTCTTCTTGGCTCATTTCCTCTGCACTGGGGGCTTTTCCAGCCATTCCTTGCTGGCTGGCCCCCATGTTTCAGTCCATTTGCTACTTTGTCCTCTGGAGCACTAACAGCATCTCCTCTCCCAGTGACCTTCAGTCCTAACTCAGCTCTTCCTCATGCTTTTATAGCTGGCCTCCAGCTGGAGCATGTGCAGCAGAGCTGTGGGGGCGGGGCCTTCTCAGCCAGGTAACCTGGGTTAACCCTTGCAAGCCCAGTGTGTGTGTTGGTACAACTGATCACCGGGGGTTACAGGGCAATCCTCCCAGGCATAATGTGTCACAATAGTGATAGCCTCATGGCGCCTTATCATGCATACCATGCAGGGATTTAGGACTTGTGGAAATTGTTCATGCACTGAACGCCATAGGATGGGTCCACTCAATTCTCAACCATCGCAGGCTCTTATCTAAACCTTTCCAGCCACAGAGCTGAAAGTGCTTCCTAAACAGAGGGGGAATCATTATCCATGTTGTAGAGATGGGGAAACTGAGGCACAAAGTGGGGCAGCCATAGACACAAGGTGACCCAGGAGGGCCCTGGCAGGAATTGTCCCTAGTTTTCATTTATTTCTGTTTAGGCCATCAATGTCTTGGCCTGGGGGCCGGGCAACAATGGCCCGATAGAGCTTTCATCTTGTCGGGGGCCTCGGTGTGGTGGTCCCCACTGTCCAGAGCAGCAGCCAGGCCATGTAAGCCGCCCCCATGCTGGCACCCTTTGGGGGTAGGATATGGGAGATGTCCACAGGGCTCTGGCTGGATACCCAGCCCTGCTTTGCAGCCCCCTTCCTTTGGGGCAGAGACGCACTGCATGGCTACTGGAGAGGGCACAAGTCCCAGAAGTCCCTGGGCTAGGGCTGCTGGCGGGGGGGGCTGTGGGACTGTGCGTGGCTGGAGGTGAGTCCAGCAGCTGTTGGAGGGTCTGTGCCCAAAAACAAAGCAGAGGGATTGGAACTAGCTACTAGCTAGGGGACCCCTCCACACGTGCAGCACTCAACACAGTGGGGCTCTGATTCTGGTCAGGGTCTTTGCAATGACCAGTGTGACAAGGCCCCCAACCTTGGTTGGGGGTGTGAGTGCAGCACCTAGCAGGGTGGGGCCCAGATCTTGGTCAGAGGGTCTGTGCATGCCCCAGTGTGATGGGGGCCCTGAGCTTAGCTGGACCTTGCTGCATCTGACACAAGGGCGGCCCCAATGTCATTTGGGGGGTGGGGCCTGTGCAGGGCCTGGTGTGATGGGGAGATCTGATCTCAGCTGGGGCCTCTAAGCACTAGTGTGATACCAATAACGATATCAATTCCTCATCATCATCTAACTACTTATATTTGGTATCAGGGGGCTCTATCTTGGCTGGCTGTGGGCAGGTAGCTTTGGATGCCACCAAGAAAGCTATACAGAAGGCCCAGGAGGATGTCAAGCAATACACGAACGACGTGTCCACGCACTTGACAGCTGTCAACAGCTACCACAGTCAGAAGCAACAGAAGGAGACCGAGATCGCAGCCAATGAGCAGCGGCTGGCTGAGATCGACATGCAGCTAGCGGCGTTGGCTGCATCACACAGGGAGATTATCGCCCTGCAGAATGGGCTGAGGAAATGTACCGCCTTTGTGACCGGGCTAGTGGGGAGGGTCAGTGTAGCTAGGAGGCTCACCGAGCACCTGATTATCTTTGAGGAGCTAGCCAACGTCTTTGGAGAAATTGTCCAGCACGTGCTGCCCCTAATGGGCCTGGAAGGTGAGGCTGGCATGAGATTCCTGGCCACAGGGGAAATCCAGGGCCTCATTGAGAAGTTGAAGTCAGGTGGCTGTGGCCTCAGAGCCCTGGCAGACACTGAGTCAGCAGCAATTGACTGGTAGGGCCATGGCTTCAAAAGCTAGAGGCCCCTGCTCATGGATAGGTTGTGGTAAGTGTGTGGGTTCCCAGCTCTGCTTGAGAATATTACTGCATCACATTGCTGCTCAGGTAGGGTTGTTGCCCCTGAGATGCAAAGAAAAAGCAGCCATCACCCCTCCCCTGACCAGCCTGACCCTCTTCTTCCTCCCTCAGGCACCTCCTGGACCTTCAGCCCCCAGCCTCACACCCTTGTAACTGCTATTTGCCTGCTGGTGGTGAGCTCACCCCCTGCACGCCTGTCCCCAGCTCACGGCCTGGCGCGTTCCTCATGCTCATTGCTCAGCCACTTAGCTTGGGAGTGAAAACACCCCCAGCACATAGCAACCAGCAGGAGAAAAACAGGCCAGGTGCCAACCCCAGCTAATGCTGCGCCATTATAACCACCACAGGGAACCAGTCCAGTCCCAGGGTACAAACAGCTGTAATGGTATAAAGGGGCCTTTGCTGGTCTAGTTATTCCCCTTTCCCTGTGGGAACAACTATCCCACCCTGGCACCAGCAGGCCAGTCCAGCAGCCCACATGTCAGCATGGAAGAGCCAGACGTGGGAAGAGCCACAGCAGCACCAGTTCCTAGTGCAGACAAAACCTACAATGTTGTGTATGTGGTGGAGTAAAACTATTGCAAACCCATGTTGATGTGTTTTCTTCCGGGTTAGGAGTAACTGGTGTAACTTCATCTGTGCTTGAATCTTCTCCAGCTAGTGCTATGTTGGGCAGGAAGCAAAAACCACACGTGCCAGCCCTGTGGTTGTGCTGGTAAACCCCACCACTACAGCCAGGGGTTGTCAGCAGAGAAGCACCTCTGGGAAGTTCTCTAACGTCTTCTAGGGGAGAAGGCATTTGTTGGGCCATCCAAAGAGCTCCTTGGGTAGGTGGGAACTGCATCTACACAAGCGAAACCTGCTGGACTAGCTAGACTGACAGGCAGAGAAAGAAGCTAGAAGCCAGGACTTTCCCTGGGAGGGGAGTGGGGTGTAGTGGTTGGAGGGGGCTAAGAGCCAGGACTCCTGGATTTTGTCTCCAACTCTGGGAGAGGAGTGGCATCTACTGTGTTAGAGTGAGGGATTCACTGTGCAGGAATGGGACCATTGGGGGTGTTGTAGGGCTACTGGGGTTCAGGGAAGGGGCTCTGGGGGGCATATGGGGTGAAAGAGGACAAGAGATGCCGTGTAGAACTGCCATGATGTTTCAGACCAAAACAACCAAACTTGACTCTCCAATCTAGCAGTTTCCACCCTCTGCCCCCCAGCTGCTAGGTAGCGAACCTCTAGGTTGAGCACTCCCAACCTGGTGGTGTTATGGGACCAGAGCCCCCACTGGGCAGTTGGACAGCAGCTTCATAGGGGATATGCTAGGGGGCAGGTGGAGGGATAGGGTGGAGATGGGTGACCGGCAGTGTGTGGGATCCTATGGGGGGTGGGGGTGAAGCCGGCGATGCGTAACAGGAGGATCCATGGGGCAGGAGTGCTGCTGACAACATGGTCTAGGCAGGAGAGCCCTGTGCAGCACATCATAGTGGCAACAGTGCCTGGAGGGTGTGAGTAGGAGGGTGGGAATTGTCCAGAGGGCTCAGGGCTCTGCCCCACAGTGGGTAGTGACGGGGGGCATTTTAATACCTGAGCAGAGTTATTTAACCCATTGTTGTCCTCACTGGCTGATCCAGGTACTGCTGCACAGCAGCTCCCAGTTCAGCTCCTGTGCATTGGCCTGCTTGGGAGGGTGATGCTTAGCCTGTGGATCTGGCTCCACATCTGAGGCCCTGTTCGCAGGAGGCTCTGGGCTGCCTCTTTCAGGGCCAAGACCCAGCCGGGACTGGCTGCTGGTGGCTTGTGCGAGTGCTGTGATCTCGTCAGGGAGAGTGGCTGCAGGCGTCCTTCCCCCTGCCAGCTGTGGAACTCGCAGATGCTGCTCAGAAAGTTGCTTTGCCAGGGCGATGGATGTGGAGGGTCTTTCACCCCAGAGGCAGCTGGGCCTTGGCACCTGCCCAGCCCTGGCTAAACCCACCACAGCCTCAAGTCTGATCTCCTGGTTGCTCTTTCGCCTTCCCACCACGGCTCTGTAGCTGGGAACTGGGGTTTGTAGGCTCGATGGCTGCACCTCCTAGCAAGGACAGCACTGGTCTATGGCCAACACAGAGCCCCTGCACCACAACTTGGCTTGTGCACCCTGCTTTTGTCTCTGACCCCTGGGATGGGAGAGCTCCCTGGGTACCAGAGAAAGACCCATGTCAGTACAATGGGGGACACGCAGCACTGCTCCCAAAGAGGGGCACATGACCTGGTACATGCAAGGCAGCTCTGTCCCCCCACCCACTGTAGCCCCATTCAGAATGGTTAGAGACCCCCTCCCTGCAGGGCTAGACCCAGAGCCTCAAAGGTATTTACAGCCCCAGAGATGTGGGGCTGGTAGGGCTGAGGCCACACCAAGTATCCCTAGCCCAGCCTGACAGCAGTAGTTACGTGAATTTGAAGTAAGTAGGATAGACACTAATAAATAATATGAATCTTGCTTGTGACTGTGTATTTAATTTAAACAGGCAGAATAGGTGAGCAAGAGAGAGTGAAAGCACAAGGCAGCAGCTCCCTCTTCCCATAGCTGGCCACCTTGAAGGTAAGGGGCTAATCCATCAGAAGTTGCTATGATTGGCCTGGCTGGTCCCAGACCGTGCAGCTCTCCATGGGAGGATGGGGGTTCTTCACACACAGCCCCCACTCTTCCTCTCTCTGGTCCCCGCAAAATCTCTCCGCTACTATTGGCCAGAAACCAGCCCATGGGAGCTAATAAATTCGGCTGTACTGCACAGTTCCTGGACGATAGGAGTGGAGAGATTTTACTGGGGATGGGCTCAGTGTGCAAAGCTCTCCCCCTCCCCCCGAAGGGAGCCACAGGGAGCAGCCAGCTGCTTTGAGTGGCAGGGGCAAGGCCACACCTGGATTAAAAGGCTCGGCAGGCTGGATCTGGCCCATGGGGGGCATCTTGCCTACCCCTGTTCTAGGGGGTTAATTCAAAGTCCCTGTGGAACCTTGGAACTGCAGCCTACAGCAGGAAGCTGCCCAGTAGTGCTTATTTCCAGGCCCTTTGCTAACCATTGCTGCACACCCCTTCCCACAGCTGGCAATTACACCCAGGTTCTCACGTCCAAGGTCCCTACCTTTGTGAGGGAGACCAACAGGCTCTGCCCTTAGCCCTACCCACAGGTGGCACCTCTGCAGTTTCCATTGCCCATGGTTCCTGGCCACTGGGAGCTGCATAGCTTACACTTGGAACAGGGACAGCATATGGAACCTCTTGGCTGCCCTTACAGGTAGGACTGGGGTGAGGGGGGATGGACATACTGCTCCTTCTGGGAGCTGCGCAGATTCATAGCATGCAGGGATGCTACCTTAGCCCCAGTGTGCCGCTGACCATAGCTGCCAAGGTCTATTTTTGACCCGATATTCCACTCAAATCCTATGCCTGGCAACCCTAGGAGAGTGAGGGCTAAGGGTTTGAAAAATCTGAAGAAATAAATACTTCAGGTAACGAAGCCTCATGGCATCACCCTGCGAGAGAAATCTCCAAACTGTCTGAGCAAATCCATCAAAAAGAAGAGAATAAGATCAACAGTTGAATCCTCACCTAAAAGAACTGTAGCAGCCCGATTATTTTGTGGTAGTGCTGGAAGAAGAGATTTATTCCATCTACACTGAGTGGAGTGTGAAAGTATAATCCTTTTTCGCATTAGATAGAGGCACAAGCTCTGATCCCTGATTAGTGTACTGTATCCTTCCTGGAGATAGAGCATGGCTGCATATTCTAATACCTCAGAGGTTTTTTTAAAATCACTTTGTTCCTCTCCAACAGCCCAAGAGAATTGCTTTATGCATTACTAAAATGCGGCCATCTCTGGGATGGAACATTATCTGATAGCACAAAGCAACAGTAAACAGTTTGATACTAAAAGGTCGAAAACAATTCTTCGGGGGGAGAGAAGACAAAAGGAATTTTTAATCACGGTACCAAAGCCCAGAATAAAATCTCAAATGCGGATACAATATTACACTGACCCCTACTGAATGTAAGAAACAAAGGCAAGCATATACACAACTGGCATTTTATTAGGAAACATAGTACAAAATTGTATATATATACACATTTAAATTTAACATTTGAAAACATTATACTAAATGTAAAAAGAATACTTAAGCTTTCTAAAGGCATCCTGTACATAAAGCTATTAAGGATCTTTTACAATTCTGGGCACTTAATTTAAATGCTTAATCACAGTACTAATTGGATTTGTAATGGAGTTTTTGTAACAAAGTGGCAAATAGAATTCTGCCATGACCAATAACAGACACACCACCTCTAGAATGTTAAAAATTTTGATCAGACGTGCGCAAGAGCCGCAGAATCTGAGCAGTTCACACTAGAGAACTGCAAGCCTCAAAATAAACTAGGTGTACACTGGTCAGATTGGCACTTCATAACCTACACTGGTCAGATTGGCACTTCATAACCTGCACAGAGTAAAGGAAAACTCCTAGAGGTCATTGTTGAGAGGGACTGAGTATGTGTGTCTGCACTACAATAAAAACCCACAGCAGCAAATTTCAGAGTTTGGGTCAGCTGGCTCACACCTCCCGCACTTGCTATATGGGTCTAAAAATTGTAACGTAGACATTCAGGCTCTGCCTGGAACCAGGCCACATACTGGGCAATTTTTAGCCCTACAGTCTGAGCCCAAGTCAGCTGACCTGGGCCAGTCACGACCATGCTGCAGGTCTTTGATTGCAATGTAGATGTAACCTGAAGGCCTTTGTGTACATAAAGGAAGTTTCCCAGCATAACTGCATTGGAATAACTATGCTGGTGTAACTCCCTCGGAGGACAAGAGTCTACAATAAAAAATGTGTCCATACAGAGGAGTTATACCAGAATGGCATAAGTTACTCTCCTATAGCTAGAACTGGACCTCATGAGTATTTAAGAACTTTCAGGCAGTGAGTTTATTATCTAAAGGAATTTTGAATGGAGTTTGGTTAAAGTTTACACAACCTGTTTAATATTCACCTCTCTTTTGGAGAACTTTTGCAAAGTTTCACTGTTAGAATAATGGAACCATTGATAATTATTTGAGATTACAAAAGTATAGAAACAGACAGCACAGTTCAACTTCTATCCATCTTACAACCAGATTGTGTTGGCCTCATGAGAAACATGTTAAATAGATATAAATTTAAATAGATTGCAGGTGGAAACCTAATCCCTTGAGTCAGAACTCAGGCAAATCTCATGGATTTCAATGAGTTTCATCTGAGCACAGACTGTGGATGCAAAGCCATCAAATTGCTAAATGTTTTAATTCTGGGCTTCTTTTCCTTTAAGGTAGTGTTAAAAACAGCACTTTAAATCAGTCAAATTTCTCCAAGCAAATCCAAAAATAAGACAATTTGTAAATTGGTCTCTTGACTTGCTGGACATTAATGCAGGATGCGTGGGAAGATTATGTTCTTTTTTCTTAAATAAGTGCTTTATATAGACAGTTCCCTTTCTGCACACAGAGGTGAAGATGAAGAGCTTAGACTTTTACACTTTGTGTAGTCCTTTATTGCTTGCTTTAAAACCTGTAGGGTTTGGAGGAGATAAGCTAATGCAGGCCTTAATCCTGCAAACACCCAGGTATAACTTCAATGGGACTATTCACATGCATAGCATTACTTATATGCATAAGGGGTCAGCAGAATCTGGGCCTAATACAAGTCTGTACATTTTCTTTTATTCCTTATTTAGTACCGGACCATAAACAGTGAAAATTACTATATACAAAGTGCTGTCAAATGCAGACCATTTTTTGCTAACTTTTCAGTAATTGTAATCTTGTGTCTTGCAAGTAAATATAGTAGGCACATTTTTCAGGTAAATGAAATTTTAAACTTGCAGGTGTCCCTTTAAATTTGCAAACATTTTGCTAAATCAATTTCTCTCTGAATTACCCTTCTGATTAAATTTCACAGTGTACAATAAAGAATTTCAGCTCAGGAACAGAGAATTGCAATATGTACAGAAAACAAAGGAAAGGAAACTAATTTATTCTCCAGTTCAGAGAAAACGCTGGTTTTGGTTCACATCATTGACATATATAGTGGAAACATATAAAATAATCAGAAGTCCTCTTTTGCCAAGCTTTCATTCATTTTAAAAATCCATTATTAATGCCTTCCTCAAAACATCTTTTGGAAAAGATATAAAAAGTCTTCTATAAATAGTTTACACTGCTTATAAATAAATGCACTTTGATACATAAAACCAGTAAATTCCACGGCAGATTTTACAATATAAGAAGAACTTTCGTAAGTCTCTCCTAAAGCTGTTGGTGAAAACAACCAATACAATACTGCTAAAACGTAACCAGCTGTTTTAAACAAGAAAAAACCCTACCGCATACACAATTTCTGCATGGACTGGACTGCTAGGGCATATCTTTACATTGCAAAATACTTCAAAGAAAACAAAAAAAAAAACAAAAAAAAAAACAAACAGGAAATTTCACGGACTGTTAAATTTTAAGTGCACTACAATAAGTGACAAATAGCCAAATTCATCTTGATAACTATTCATTACAGGGAGCTTATAGTAGGGGTGACTCCAGCCCCTTTATCCATTATTCAAATGATAAATCATTTAATTACATCATTTAAATGAAATGATGACTATGAGACACACTTCCTACTTTGTGTATGTGCACAAATGGTGCAACCAGTCTTCTTATAAGGTTATGGCCTTAGAACAGGTGTATATATGAGGCAAGATGGCACTGAATTCACTGTGCACTGTGTCCTAATACTAACATTGCTACTATAATGTCTTTCAGCACTACAGCAGATTACACTCATACCTGTATGCTCTGCAAACAGCAAGTGTTCAGATAACATATTAAATGCTTTCCAACAAGCTGTTCCTGCCTTTGGCTCACATCCTCTGCTTTTCCCCTTCCATTTTACAAACTAGTTTCTTTCCTATCCCCAATCCACCTGTGAGGGCTGACCCATTTTGCCCAATTGTGCTTTTTGATTCTTAATGGTTGCACGCACCACATCTCTGAGGAGAAGCTTCAGAAATTGCTGAATGCAACGTTCCAAAAATGACTTTGTTTCAGTTAAATTGATTTGAACTGGATTTATATCACTGATCAACCTTTACTTGGTTTGTCCTTTCTTAGATCACCAGCTGGGGTAGGGGTTGCATTCTGGATGTTTGTACAGAACCCACTGCAACATGTTCGCAGACCCGATTGTCACAAAATGGTAGGTTAGTAGTGATTGGTTTTATTGAAGAAATTCAACCCTGTTTGTCATTCTGAAGTTGCTGTCCAAAGCTGGATGCTTGATTCTAAAAGTCTAGGCCCCTTCACTGTTATATTCAATCTACAAGAACTAGAAAGAAGACAATTTACATAAAGAGAATGACAGACCTATTATCTACATGCAAGTCAAAGTCTCTTTCATGGCTTCCACTGAAACTATGCACAGAGACAACGCAAGATTCCTTAGTTACTGATTCATAACTCCATCAATCACCAACCACTTTTGGGGAGGACGGGGAGCTTGATAAAATGAACCACCCTGAAAAAAAAAAATCTCATCCAAACAGTAAGAAAAACTCCCTGACAGTAAAATCAATTATTCCAAAGCTTAACTGGCAGAAACCCCAGTTTTGTGCCATTTAACACGAGACTGAGCAAAACCTCAGAAACTATAAAACAGTCCTATATCAATAGGGATATGGACCAGTAACCTCACAGAACTGGAAAAGACCTAACTTCTACAATTCTTTCTTTCAAATAGAAACTAAACAATTTTTTTTCTACTACTGCAAGCAACATCTTTTTCTCGTAAGATTACCAAATCAGACTATTTGAGATTTCTATTAATCCATCATTACAATGGATAGTTTTTATTCCTTCATCTCTAAAGGCACAATGTACTACCTAAAAGAAGCTTTGCACTGCAAGCATATGTACAGAAATACAACATGCACATGTACACTGTGGTGTGGATGTATACCAAATTCTGCTCTATGTCAACCATACAATCCAAATGGAGACAATGAGGATGTAACAGAAGATTCTGATACACTATATGTAGATGGAGAACTTTTAGGCCAAAATGCATGATCAAACATAATTTATGTGTAATACTGAAGCACCTCACATTTGTTGAATAAGAAGAGGCAATTAATTTCAAAGAGAAAATGGAGCAAATGTTTGGATGCAAGTGGGTGTACCTGCTTTAGAACACATAGAATTTGAGCAGTTCAAATAGGCTGCAGTTACATTTTTTTAAAAATGCTTGCTCATCTCATGCACATGGGTGCGAAAGACTAATAGCACTGTAGAGAGCAAAGTCTGATTCAAACAGACCTACATGGCTCCTTCCTGGACATGACATGCAATACGGTGGCTACCAATTTGAAATCACTCCTGAGCAATCACCATCATATGAACTTAGGTTAGGGATGGGAAAATACCAGCTGGTGGGCTGGATCTGGTGCCCCAGGGTTAATTCCTGGCAGGATGCTGTCACTGTATTTACCTGCACCTCCACAGGTATGGGCAACTGCAGCTCCTGTTGGCCAGGAACGGTGATGGAACGGCCAAAGGGAGCTGCAATAGCCTGTACCTGCAGGGGTGCAGGTAAATACAGTGATGGTGGCCCGCCAGGGGCTAACCCTGACCAACCACCATTTTACTGCCCACTCCTGATTTAGCTTTTCTGATGTAAACTAGTTGCGTCTCAACAGAGCCCAATTCATTTTCAGCTGTGACTATGCACAGGATTACAGTTCAAGAATCCAAAAGTTAATATCTCTGAGAACCAAACAAGTCTCCTCTAAAATGTCCTAATGTGGGCGTTTCTGTTAGAAAAGAAATTTAATGAAAGAGGTAGCTGCATCATACAAAACCACATTAGTTGGGCACACACGGTGGGAAATGAGGAATACACCACAAGGCAGACTTTTGCAATGGTGAAATTGAACAACTACTACGAAGACTGCTAGTCCTCACAACAGCAGAACTTAAGCATGGAAGTCGGAGACACTGCACTGTGCAAACTGAAAGGGAAGACAGACTTTTCCAAACTTGCTGCAGAAACAGATTCTGCTTTCTTGACATGTCAGTTTTTCAAGCTAGAAGCAATTAAATACTTTTTAAACTCTGCAGCAAACTGGTCAGGCTACATTCTTGTCAAGTTTTTCCTCAATTCAAATTTACTCACTCATGATCGTTAACTAAGACTAAACAATAGTTCCCACAGAACTCACAGCACTTCCAATAATTTTGCTTCGGTCCTGTAACAGAAAAGTGATAGTTCTACATGTGATACATGTCTCATTCTAAAATACCATCTCAGCCTGCCTCACGCAAAACTTATAAGTAACTTCTTTACTCTATGGTCTGCAAGCAAACAGTAGTGAAAAAAACCTCAAACGTTTTATAGTAAAATCAGTCAATATTTTTTAAAAAACATTTTAGAATATTGAAAATAGACAATTTTGATTAGTAAGGATCTGAGGTGTCTACTCACTTCCCAAAGAGAGACAAACACATCAATCCTCCCAGACATCCTATAACACAACTTTACATTTTATTTTGCCTATAAAAGCAGAGTTGGTGTCAATGTATAGCACAAAAATGCTAAAAAATAAAAAAAACTATCCACGTTTCATAAACGTGAAAAAGTTCTAATTTCTACCTGAGGTACTAAAGGGTTCAGATGTAGATAGCGTTTTAAAAAACAGACATAAAAAGGCAGTTTTAATATTCTCCAATACCTCAAATTGCTTGAATCCTAAAGTTTATGCAAACTTAGCCTGTGGTTTGTTCTTGTGGGCATAATGTATGTTGGATTAATTTTGAAGTAAAAACATATCACCTACAAAGACCAAGCCATTTTTTACCCTCTCTCAAAGGGCTTTGGAAGATGTCGTCAATAGTGTTTTCATCTCAGCAATGACGTTTGCTTTCCAATAAATGCCAGCTTTTTTGTTTCTATCCACCAAAGAGACTATTTTTCTGAGATTCCAAATTGTGGTTTCTGATAACTAAAAACAGGGTGCAAATATGTCATTACATAAAATATATTTTCAGTGCAGTAAATGCAGGGCATCTGAGTGCTACTACCACTTACTTTGGCAACGAGGTATTCTCTGTCTCCACTCCCCCCCCCCCCCGCCCCTTTTCCCTCCCATATTATAGGCCTCTGTCACAAAATAGGCTTGTAGGTTACTTGCTGGTTAAAATTTATTAGGGTACTTTTTAAAATATACTTCTCTTTCAATATGAAACTTTAAAAGCACCTTTGTGTTCAAAGCAAATGAACGTTATGAGCTTCAGGAGAGATTTTATCCCTCTGAATGGGACCACAAACAGTTCAGTTCTTCAATATTCCAGCTGCAACGAGGGTCTTCAATAGGCTACTTAGCTCACAACACTGCTTGTCAACAGCACTGCCTTTAAAATAATGTTCTTTTTTTCCCTTTAAAATGGAGTTGACAATCCCCAGGTTACGAAGCCACAGTTTCCACAGCAATGTCAGTAAGCTGCTCTGTTTCCACCACTGTGGCTGCAGACCTTCCTGTTTCCTCTGATGATACCACAACTGCATCCACCTCAGCAATATCTTCAACCAGTGTGAGCTCAGCACCATTGGGCTGCTGTTTTGCCATGGCTTCAAGCTTTAGCCGGTATTGCTCTGCTTCTTGTTCTTTCTTCATTAGCTGGCTACGATATTCTTGTGCCTTTCGATTTGCTTCTTGCAACTGCTGCTGTAATATTTCCCTTTCACTATCATCCTATAAAACAAGACAGCCTCTGATGAGAGCCCAAAGACGCAGCAACCTGTGCCTGTACCCAGGATGTAAGCACTGATATACATAATACTTACACACAGGTAAAAAAATGACAGACCAACTACAATTGGGTCTCACGATTCACGAACTTAATGTTTGCAAATTCAATTACTCACGAGTGCTGGCAGTGGCCGTTTCCTCCGGGGCCCCAGGCACCACCCTCATATTTGCAAAAAATCAACATTCGCGAGGGTTCTGAACATGGAACCCTCGTGAATGTTGAGACCCTTCTGCACATCAAGAGGTAACGAATGCCTCAACGAATAGGGATACAAAGTCTCTTCCCTCTATTCATCAGTAAATCTCAAACAGAGCTGAGTTGTAGCACCTTAGGGCTCATCAGTTGCCTATGTTAAGTGAAATGAAGTTGTCCAGGGTATATATTAAGGCAGATGCTGGCTGTTGGTCTTTGCAACAAGATAGGATTGGGCCAGTTCTCTAGTTTAATGTGATCCCATAAAATAGATTTGTGGGGGTTCCATATTTCTTTATGATTCAGATGCAAAATCAACAGTGTTGGCAACTGGGGAGAGGGCTAGAAAAATCAAAGAAATCTCAACATCTGGTGGCCCCCAAAAACCAAGTAAAATTCTGCAAGCAAAAGCACATATACTTCCAAATGCAAGGTGCCAGATAAGGTATCTGATTTTCTTTAAAGCAGCAGCAGGAACGCGAAGACAGATCTGTTATCACTGCAGTTTTATAATGAGTTCTAAAGAAAAATACAGCAAAGCAAAATGCTTCAACTCAATAGCCTGGGCTCAAAAATTAACTCACGATTTCCCTTCCAATACCAGTAACTCAAGACTACATGTCCCGTTGTTCAGCGGGCCAAGCACTACCATACAGGAGATTTGGGTTCTTACTCCTTGTTCTGCCCCTGGCGTGGTGGGTGACAGTAGGCACATCACTTCTCTCTGTGCCTTTGTTTCCCTATCTATACGTGGGCTGAGTATGCCTCTCTGTAAAGCATCTGAGATCCACTAGTAAATATAACATAAGAGTTAGGTGGTATTATTAAGGTACTGCATATTAGGTACTGATCATACAGATTGAACAGAAAGAATGAGAAACATTGCCATTTCTGAAAAAGTCTCCTTATAAGGCATGATCACTGACTAAATTTAAAATCAGCTTGGATCACATCATATGAGCTATTTATAAATATACTTGAAAACCCTACCCTACATTTTCAGTTCAGTAAAGACTGATAGTTTAGACTGCATCTGCTTATTATGAAAGTTACATCCAGGAGCTTTTACCTTGTTTTCCTCCAAATTGTTTATATTTTGGTCAACTTTTTGCTTCTTCGTGGGTGGATGTTCTTCCTCTTCTATGTCATCATCATCTTCTTCCTCTTCAATAACAGTCTCTTCTGCAACCTGACCAGCAGGTACAGTTAGAACTACAAGTCAAGGAATATTAAATGCAGGAAATGAATACACAATGGATTACAGATGCTTTTGTCCAGAAATCCACAGAGACAGATTACTTTGAAACTGATGTACGAGGGACATGCTGCTCTACTCAGAAGTGCTGGGAAACAATCAGCAATTCCTGAATTCCACAAATGGGTGCAGAGTTTCTTGTCATATCATGTGTTATGTTTCCTTGTTCATGTCTTGCATCCTATTTGTTACAGCTAGAAGAAAGCTTCAGAGTTCACTTACTACCTAGCTGGGAGAATCCTGAATCAAAGCTGATTTGAAAACAAAAACAAACATACAAACAAAAAAACACCCTCCCTATTTTAGGGATTATCATTCTTTCACTATCCTGTTATTTTTAATAGTATAACAATTGAATTAAGATGGGACATAAGACTTCTGTGAATGTTCTAGGGGACAAGTACATTATAAACACATAGAACACAGTAGTTAATATGATGTCTATCAAAAGACTTCTGATTAGGAACACTGACAAACAAGCTACAGATCAATAATTACATGGAGATATTTGGCAAGTATTCTAAATAATACATCTTGAGAAAACTGTTTTCCATTCATGGACCATTTGCAAACAGAAAAGGTGAAATTAAAATACGTAATCCATTATGAACAGTCTGCCTAACTACATAAACACTTACACACATATATTGGAGGAAACTGCTATAAAGGTATATGTTACTCATTAGCAAAAAGGACAAAATATGAGGTATCAAATAACCCAGCATCCATATGGCATGTCAATTTGATCATATCTAACATACAAGGCCTATATATTACATTACTCAGGTAAATAAAAATTCAGCATGCAAGTGCTTGGGATCATTGCCATTTTACCCAACACCATGCATATCTGGTTTGTGAAACTGACAGATTTGGATGGTGGAAGGCCTAATTAAAGTAATATGATGAAAAGGTTTGGTGAACCTGACAAATCACAAAAAATGTCTCAACACCAAGTTCTATGAGAGAGAGAGAGAGAGAGAAAGAGAGAGAGAGAAGGAAAGAATGCTAGCTTACCTGATGCAGATGCTTCAGATAACAGAATTTAACAATGGAAAATACTTATTATACATGTTTCACTTGCTTTAATTCAACTATTAATAGTATAAAAATGGAGCATTGTATCTTTGTGTTCAATTAGAAGGATTATGTAACTAGCCTCAGACATAACCCTTAATTCTCCTTTCTATGGCTGCATTTACATTAGCAAGTTCTTTGGGAAAATTTGGTCCTTTTTAGAGAGAAAACACAGCACATCTATATACAAAATGCTCTTTTGATCCGAAATCGAAGGAACGCAGATTTTCTTCCAAAAGCTTCTTTGAAAAAAAAAAAAAAGGGTGTAGACACTCCGCAGGCCCTTTTTCCAGAAGGGCAGTCCTCATGGAACCAGATTTATTGATCCGTGGCCCATTCTTCCAAGAGAGTGCAAGCCGTTTGGATGTTCTCCATCAAAAGAGTGGACTGATCTGACCCGCTTTTGTGTGTGGACGCACTCTTTCAGAAGAAGTTTCTTTTGGAAGAGGCTTTCCAGAAGAACTTCTTTCGAAAACACTGTAGCGTAGATACTCAGAAGGTACAAATCTGTAGCAGCACACTACAAGCAACCTGAACTATGTAATGACCTCCTCATTTTTCCTTCCTCTGACCCCATGCCGAGTTTCTTCAGAGAGTCACAGAACCAAGTCTAAGTTTATGCATCTGCCGTAACTTTTTTTATTCTTAACACTAGGAAGGTTTACAACTGGCTTACAGTTTTCTAACTGAGAAGACTCTTACCTTGTTGCCCGTCTTGCATGGTCACTAGGAACGGCTGACTGATTCCACTAGTAGGAATGGCTGTCTGAAGACTGCCCAATGGAACGGCATCTGTTACTATTGTAATGACTCGCTGACCTCCACTGCCAACCACTTGCTGTATTGCAGAGTCTACAGAATTTGCCTCCACTATTTCCTCTGTGTTACCTAGAGAAAGCAGAGCAAAACGCCCAAATTTATGAGTCAATATTTGCTACACAAGAATCTAAACATTGAGGCATCTGGAATGGAGTAATTTGCAAATGTTAAAAATCTAAAGTGAACACAATACAATACCAATACAACCCCAGCAACTTAATGTTAAAATAATTCTCTTCAGTTAGATGAATTTAAAACAGCAGCATTCACAAATATAAATAAAACTAATACAGCAAAAAAAGTACTTCATCTCTGGAAAAAGAGGGTTTAAAGGTTAAGAGAGATCTATTAAGGCTAATTTTTTAAAATATGGCCAACTTGATAATTCTAAAGTCAACTGTTAGCTTTTATACTTTGTATCGCGTTGGTGCTCAAACCATGAGCCAATCAGCGCACAGCTGTGACCCATGCGACAGCCTCAGGGCTCTATAGGTAGTATATACATAGTGTGAAAGCAGCCTAAACACACAGCTGCATATGTGACCCACAATGCTAAACAAACTGAGAATTGTTGTCATAAAGCATCAATATTTTAGAAGTACTACGGAACCACATTTCACAAACTGATTGGGATCTGGGGCGCTCATAAAAATCAGGAAGTGCAATTTTATGAACATCTCAAATCAAGACTGACACAGCGCATAAGTTACAGTTTGGTGGCATCAATTATTTTCTTCATGTACTTCAAAACCACTGCAAAGCAATTTCCAGTACAGTGGCATTGGGGACATAAACATCACTTTCCCTATGTGAATATTTTCCCCTCACTAGCAGGAAAATGGTTCATGTAACTGGCAATTCGTAACAGTGGTTGTCATAAAATGGAGTGTGTACAGTATGCATGAAAGAACCCAAACATTATCAAGACTTCGAGACATCCAAATAAATTATTTTTTAAAAAAACAAGGTTTGTACGATCAGGAGGAACGTACCAAATATCAAGCTGGAGATAAAACATTCCAAACAATCTAATTTGTAAAAGTGGAGTTTGAAAAAAATATCAATATCCATATTTGTGTAGTAAAGAGCGTTTAACAGAGATGCAGATTGTGTTCTTTTCTATTTTTATAACAGGGAGGTAAACAGAACAATCATAACTCTATCCAGGTCAAAACAGGATGAGTGAAAGTAGTAAGAAAGCTTCAATGCTTCACTCAAAGCAGCAACTATAGTCTGTAGAAATATGCATGAGCTATGATAACAGATTAATTTATTATCCTTGCAGCTACTGCCAAATATATCACTTAGCAACTCTCTTGAGTTATGCTAAATGAATTCAAACCCTTTTTACAAGTTATACTTAAGTAACCTAATTTCCTTGTGATTTCTTGCAAATTACACACTAGGGATTAAATACACTGATTGTCAAAGGACAGATTCATTTCACCTACCTGTAGTTCTATTTGAATTGGAAAGGGGTGCAGATGCTTCTGCAAGGGCTGCAAGTGTTGCAAGTACAGAGGTTGTCGAGTTTGAAAACTGCACTGTAGATACATGGGAATCACCTGTTTTGGGAAAATGACAGCAAGAGAAGGCCATTTGATGGATTAGCATGCTGATATTCTATTAAGACTTTACTAAAAAGTACCGTTCCAGCAAAAAGTGTTGCCAAAAATTTATTGCTCTACTGGGGTAATTTTTCCAGCTTATAATTCACACGTAGCACAAATCACTAAGACCTGAAACACAGGGACATATACCATTCTTAGAACATGACTGAAATATATTTATTCTTCATTTTACTGGGTTTAAAAATAAATGTATTTGAAGTAATGCAAAGGAATTAAATGGAGTAAATGGATGCAAGCTAAACAAAAAACAGCAGTCATGTAGCACTTTAAAGTCTAACAAAATAATTTATTAGGTGATGAGCTTCTGTGGGGCAGACCCACTTCTTCAGATCTGGAAAGCTAAGGTGTCCTACTCTGGCATTGTCACAAAGACCACCTACAAGTGGTCAAATAGTAATCCACTGGGCTATCAAAATCCAGATTTTGGCACCACTTTTAGCTTTCATTCTGAACAGATGTGAACAATGTTTATAAAACCACACATGGTCAAAGTACGAGGCCTCACCAGCACAGAAGAGATGCAGTCTGACTATACAGGCTGAACACATTAGCATTATGCAAAAGCTATATGTTTAATTATGTTTACCTGACTTTGCAGTGTCACATTAATTTCAACTGCAGAGTTGCAAATGCCAAATGAATATTTCAAAAAGTCAATACAAGCTAATTATATAATCCAAATTCTTCTACTGTGAAATTCTGTCAAAGTGTAAAATCTGCTCAGCATTGCTTTAGAAAACAAATTTGTTTGTTACAAAATCAACAATCGAAGCTTTTTCTTGAAAGCTAAATCAGTCAATTGAACCACTTTGTATGTTGAAATTGCTATTTGAAAACCAGCTTCACAAAATAAGTTAGTCAGTTGAAACACAAGGGTACTGGTGTAAAGACTATCAGATCAGCATATCAAGTTCTTGGACTGCAGAACGTGCTTTGTGTAGGGAATAAAAATAGTCCCAATTCCAGTGTAAGAAGCTTCTTCCCTCAACTGACCACAGTACCCATTTCATGACAGTACTAAATGAACAGAACAAGAAAGAAACCTAAGTGAGACCAAAATTAATATATTCAATAGGCTATTTTCAGAAACTTTCAGCTTTGTTATTTCTGAAAAAGATTTCTTCAGGCAAGTAAAAGATAGTTGTCCTCATTAATGAGTTTGAAGTTTTAAATAAAGTTTTTGGTCATCTATGAATAAGAAGTGGTACACAAAGTGTCTTAAGTGAAAAAAGTTAAACTACAGTACTTCAATCACTGCAAGTCAATCTCTAATGCCCTCTTGTGGGCAAATATGGCAAAAGCTAATGACAAGGCAGCCAGCAAACCCTTACGCCCACTATAAACCACTAGGAAGCATTGACAGGAATAAAGTTTTGGAGTTTTGCACCCAAAAAGAATAAAGTGGGGAAAAAACATGTTGGCCTTCTCACATTTTTAAGACTAAGCAGACATATATTGCAGGAATGTCCCTGTTTTAAGCTTTAAGGAAGCACTAAACAGGAATATTTCTGTTGATCCTCAGGTTTGGGGCAGGGTGTTAATCACAAAATTGTCAATTTGTTAAAAGGAGAAAACCACATGAAAAGTTTCTATTCAAAGTAAGTTCACTGAAGCCAATGGGGGGAATATACAGGCTTATGGTGCTGCTTGACTGATCTGATTATAGCACTGGGACTTTAGAACTGAAAACAGGACACATCCACATTTTTAACAGTGCTCCAATCAACTACAGCAAACACTCATGCATGTGAACAGTCCCATTAAATTTCAAAATTTACTCACATGCAGAAGTGTTTGCAGGGTCAGGCCCCCAACTTGCTTCATAAACCTTGTATTTAGAAGCCTCCTTAAGACTGAAAAGAAACAGTAGTTTGGATTTCCCAAATACAACAACAACAAGCAATAAAGTCTCATATCAGGAAAAGAATTTTATGTTCAGCCTTAAAATAAATTTTCAGACAAATTTATGACAATAATTAGCTCATGTTCATATTTTATTTCTAACCTATTGGCTAAGAAAAAATATGTTTTGAGTAACATGTACACCCAAGATACAGTCTCTGCAATGATTTTCCACCTGTTTCCTGATTTGACATTCAAATACACAAGATGGTTCACTCTGCTCTTCCAGTTAAGTAATAGAACAGAATACTGAATGAATCCTTCACAGATCTAGGGATTAGGTACCTACTCATATTATTTTATCAGTGGAACTCTCCATGCACTGTACTTTGAGACCTTTACATTCCCAAGTTACGATGGTTCTATTTTATTGCTTACATGGGTTGAACCTCTCTTGTCCAGACCCTTGGGACCTGACCAGTGCTGAATGATAAAATTTGCCAGACCACGGGAGGTCAATACACTAGGGTCTCAAGATTTGCGAACTTAATGTTTGCACATTCAATTATTCACGAGCACCAGCAGTCCCCACTTCCCCCAGGGTTCGCAGCCAGGCTCCAGACGGGACCCATATTCCCAAAATTCAGCATTCGCGAGGGTTCTCAACATGGAACCCTCAAGAATGTGGACACCCTACTGTATTGTCTAGCAGCATCACCAACACCTCCACTGCTTACTGGGCTCAGACACTTAGGAGTAAATGAGAGCTAAAAAACAGCAGAACACAGAGCCAGGACTGGTGGCTGTAAAAAAACGTGATGGGACCACAGGGAAACTTGTCCATACCCATAAGTGGTCGTCCAGCTAACTAAAATCATGCTAGATTACAGATGTTGCTCGACAATAGAGAGATCCAGACTAGAGACGTTCAACCTGTAATACACTCTGGGCAGATCCTCAACTAGTAAAAATAGCAAACCTCTCCACTGACTCGCGGAATGTCTTTTTTGCCAGCTGCAATTCTGGCTCATTATCTTTTCAGATAAAGTGTATTTTTTGACAGAGCAGGTACATTGGTACATTTTCGGTACATTCTAATGTTTTAAAGTCCTGTCTACCAACTTGGAACAACTGCCTTCTACACTTCAGAAGACTGATTTAAATTTAAGAGATTTAAAAAAATCTCTACACCAGAAATATTTTGAAAAACACTTCTTTTACATTTTCACAGACTCTTACCTGAGGTTGTTTTGGTGTTTGCCGAAGAAACAAAACTAGCAAGATTGAGAACTTCCCCTGAGGCAAGGATAAATGGTGAGGCAACAGTCACTGTATTTGTGACAGGATTTGATCTCTCTGGATTCGTGTTTACCTGATTCTGCATTGCCTCCTTAAGAAGAAAATGCAATTAGGCACACGTTTATCTCATCTCCAGTAAGAGAAAAAATACTCAGCACCCATATAGCATTTTTGGAGTCTGATTCTCTGCTACTATGCACCTTGTATAGCCAACTAATTGTATTTGCTGTGCGTTGAAACAAGAGTAGGTATAAAATACTACCAATCAGAAATACAAATCAATGCAGTGCAACAGAGAAGGACTACTTTCTAAATAGCTTTTCCAAACAAATAACCTTATAATAAAATTAAAATAATCTACTTCTTTTATTCCCATTTCCCAGAGGCCTCTTTCTACAAAAATTACAACAAAGTTTACTCCATGAGTTCAAAACCAGAATATCTTAAGAGCGCGCCTGCAAAGAAACACAATGTACCTTAAATTTTCAATATTTTCCAAATTTACTATCTTAGTGATGAAGAAACTAGTGTTAATGAACATTGCAATATTTTACACAAATTACTGCAATTTTAATTAAGGCATGCCAATGAGAAAGTTTCTGTAGGAAATATTCATTCTCAGTGTATTGGCAAATGCTGTAGGCCAATGACATATTGTTTCTATAATTAACCCACCTGCAGCATTACCAGAGTCTCTGCATTGTTCTTGTCCAGGGCTATATCAAAGGCTGATTTATCAAACTTGCTAAAAGCATGAACATCAGCTCCATATTTTATAAGCAACTCAACAACATCTCGGTGGTTGTGTTCTGTTGCCCAATGCAAGGCAGTCATTTTCAACATGTCCTTGGCATTTACATCAGCACCGTTCTGAAAGAAATAAAATCATAAGGTGCATCTGACTGTATTTTTTCCAGAGCAAGGCCTCCCCGATTGCAGAGAAATGGAGAAACTAGCTAAACACAAAGTGTGGGATGCATGAAAGTACTTAAGCACCTAAATCCTGGACTTAGACAGTCAAGTCCAAATTTTGGCTCCACAGGAATCCACAGAACTCCTTACAAACCCTATATCGCCTGCATTTGTCAGAGTAAAAGTCCCTTGGGCATCAAGGTTCCAGCCTCCAGGCATTTGCAGTGCTGCCTTCCCCTGCTGGGGGATACCTACCCACCTCCAAGTCCCCACTGTGGTTCATGAACAAAAGGGAAAGACGGACATTCAGCTTTCTAAGTCACATGCAGGGCCTGATTCAGTACATGTACTCAGTGGTGCTTAAGAGGCACGACTAAAGTGCCAGGTTGTGTTGATTTTATTCACCTTGTTATGTTGTATGTGACTTTACTGTCCTACAGTAACCCTGTGTGCCTCAGTTTTCCTGGGCACTGCATCAATACTTAGATGGTGATGTGAATTTTGGTGATAGGCTCCCACATACACAATAGCTAATGCCATTTGTAACTTGAGCCCAGAAGGAGGTGTGAAGAGGTGACACTTTTTGGCCAGGAAACAGAACAAAGGCCAAAGCAGAAACTTGGCTGGGATAAGAAGCTGGAAGTGGGTCAGTCTCAGCTGGCCTTGGAGGCAGGAGAAGAGCCAGGACCCTGCTTCTGGTTACTGTGCTGACAATTCTGTTCTATGCTGTGACCTTATCAACCTTCTGTTCTACATGCTAGCTGAGAGTCACGTCTGACTGCAGATGGAGACACAATGCCTGGTGACTTTCCCACACTTTGGTGACACAGGTTCCCATTTGTGGATTGCTAAAATGCTTCCCTGCAGCCAAAAGTTAGTCACAGAGAAAGGTGGAGCATAGCACACACCTCTCATCACCATCTCCCAGAAGTATCTTAGCATGGAGCTGCCTATCACGCTGATTATTGTGCATTGTATGCTAACACATCCACCTCCCCTCATTTGCTCTAGGGAATATAGCTGCCTAGTCTGGCTCTGTGGATCACAGTGTTGTTTGTGGGAATTTCTAGGCACCTAAAAGGCAAGTACCACCATCATTCTCAGCATTTTTATGTCTTAATCACTTCATGAACTCCACCCAACATGGTATCAAATATGTGCATATGCAGGAATGCACCACTTAAGAAATTAGAGGGTTGCATTGGTATTATTCTATTACAAATATATTCATCATAGGTTATTATATGTTACCAAAATAGCTGAAACAATTCAGACAATTTATTCTTTAAGCAGACAATATTGCTTTAACTTCATCCTGAACTACGTGCTTCCTAGTTTCCTGCACAAGCATCTCACTATATTTTCAAATCAGCATTTTTCAAACCAGGATTCTGACCTAACCAAGGGTTGCAAGACTACTGTAGGGGACTGAGGTATTCACACCCTTATTTCTGTGGCACTGCCTTCATGGCTCGGCAGCTGGAAAGCAGTGGCTGCTGGCCACCAGACCATGCCTAACGGCAGTGGAATCACAAAAGTAAGGGTGGCAGGGTGTTGTCACAGCCTGAAATACTTTGAGTGAATATAGAAATCTGTTTTAAATTTCCTATACATACCAATAAAGTGTTTTCATTGAACAATTCTAAGGTTCTCCTTCGAAAAGTTTTTAAAATTATTCTTAGAAGGGGGGGGGGAAAAGTTTTGTATTTCATTCTCCAAATAAAAATATTTAATTGGCAGTAATCTACCAATAACTTTTTCACATAGAGCATAATGCCTAAAAAGTGACATTACAATGTAACTGATCAGACTTATATTCTACAGACTGTTTTATATATGGCACCTCACCTACCCTAATCAGCAGTTCTACAATATGTGTATGTCCGTCAGCTGCAGCCATATGCAACGGTGTTCTGTCCACTTTGGTTCGAGCATCTCTGCTAACACCTGCTCGAAGCAGCACTTCAGCTGTCGAATAATGGCCATATTGGGCCGCGAGGTGAAGAGGTGATGTCCCAAGCTGTGTATTAATTAAAAAAATTCTGTTCAATATAACACATTTATCTCCATTAATACATTCAGCAATTTTCAAGAACTATAATTACACCCCCATCACATCCCACACAGAACAGAAAGTACAAATGTGTAAGTGCATAGGAGCCCAGGGCAAAACCAATGGCAACCCAGCCAGAGGGGCTGAGTGTAAAAGGACAGATCACCATAGCACCTTGAGAACAACTGCTGGCAGCAGACACCCAATGCAGAGGGACAGCAGTTCTGCTAAAAGGAAGCAACCCAGACACCAACTGACCCTGCAATAAGCATCAAGTATATAAATGAATAGTTGGGATTATATACTGCATGTAAATAGCAAACAAAATGAGACTGTGATCATTTGCATCAAGACAAAAACTTAAACTGATCACTGAACTGGAGTTTTATGAAATGATATACGGTTACTTTAAATTAAACATTTTAAATGTATCCACAAAAATAAAAAGATATTAGTTGCTTATCAGTATGGGTACTTTATTGCTCAAATTCCCTTTAGAACTTTTAAGCTCAATATTTAAATGTACTTAACAAGTGAATATAGTTTGAAAAACATGAACAGTTAAAATCACTTTAAAGAAGGCTTTAAAAAGGAATAATCAAAGCCTCCCTTATCCAACAACAGGTAAAATATTGCACAACATCCTGTAACAGCAGTACCCAAAGCAGCTATTTAGGACACTTAACAGAGGCATGACCATCTTGTGACTATTTACACTCATACTTAACTTTGGTACCCATAACTAGCCCCATTTACTCCAGTAGGGTTACTTCACAATAGTAAAGTTATTCACCAAGATCTCCTGAAAGAACAGGGGTCAGCCAGATTTGAACAGCTTTCAGGATCAGGCCCTAAGCATGAAATACTTATAAAAATGGTACAACGAGGGATGCTTTCTTTGCAATGAAAGTCATAGCTAATCAGCCTGGTTCTCATCACATCGTTAAAGACCAAAGGTGCCTGTGAGGTAAACTGGAACTCCGAGGTTATCACCTATCCCTCAGGCTGCCCACAAAGGATCTATCCTACATTTTAATTGGGATAATCACCTTTATAGAGAAGATAGCCTTTTCTATTAAAAACATACCCAGTCAGTTGTGAAAGGAGCACCATTTGCCATTAATGTTCTAACTTCATCATCTTGCCCTTTGCGAGCTGCTTCTAGCAACCTCTTCCCGAGATCCACTAATGACATCTTTATACATGGGAACAAATATTCTCAGAAAGCTGTGTTTTAAAACAAAAGAAAAAACTTTAAATGTACAATGTGACTAAAATATCATCAACCAAGCTAGAATATAGATTTCCAGTGTGCATTTATGCCTGATTTGACCAATAAATTACTCTATGAACACAGTATCAGAGGGGTAACCGTGTTAGTCTGTATCTTCGAGAACAACAAGAAGTCCTGTGGCACCTTATAGACTAACCGATATTTTGGAGCATAAGCTTTTGTGGGCAAAGACATCTGACGAAGCAGGTCTTTGCCCATGAAAGCTTATGCTCCAAAATATCTGTTAGTCTATAAGATGCCACAGGACTTCTTGTTGTTAATGAACACAAGTGTTTATGAGAAAACATATCTTTTCAATGTTCAGTCCTTGCAATATAATTGGAATGCAAAATGAAACACTCATCAGCTGATGCAGATCAATGGCTCAAGTGTACCACATTGACTTCAGAGGCTCAGTACAGTACAAAGCTGATTCCAAGTCTGTAATAGCAACAGCAGCAATACTTAGTACTCACTGTGTGTATGGAGCATTTTTAAAATAATAAGTGCTTCATCTTCACAAACACCCCACCCCAATGAGCTAAGGAACTGGTATCCTTGTCTCGTTTTACCACTTGCAGTCGCGGGAAAAATAAAGTGACTTGTCCAAGTTCATAAAGGGAGTCTGTTCTAGACTCGGACATAGCAACTCCTGGATTCTAACCCTGTGCTAAGGCTATTAAGCAACAGAGCCTCTGTTTTTCAGACTATACTTTACATGTATAAAATACATTAATAAAGAGATCTGAAGTTCTTGTCTAATACAGCTACCATGCCATTTTATTCCTGTGAAGGACTGACCCAAAGCCTAAATATTAATTTGTGTGTGAGGCTCTTCAATTGGCTAAAAGTGAATGTCTACGCATAACAGGACTGAACCGAAAAGTTAATCAGTGAATCCATGAGGTCTTTAACTGGCTATGTCTACACTAGCATTCATCTTTTGAAAGAGCCATGCAAATTAAGGAAATCAAATGTGCAAATGAGGCACAGATTTACATATCTGGCACCTCATTTGCACATTCTTTCAAAAGAGCTTCTTTAGAAAGAAAAGCAGTGTAGACACAGCTCTTTCAAAAGTAAACCCCATCTTCAAAAGAACCCGTCTTCCCATTTTCTAAATATATGCAAATGAGGCACCAGATATGTAAATCTACACTTCATTTGCATTTTCAATTTCCTCATTTGCATGCCTCTTTCAAAAGCACAATTTTAGCACAGACACAGCTTTCTTCCTAAAAATATTAGGAAGAAGGGTTCTTTCAAAGATGGGGATTACTTTTGAAAGAGCTGTGTCTACACAGTTTTTCTTCTTTCGGAAGAAATGCAAATGAGGCATAAGATATGTAAATTTGTGCCTTATTTGCATTTTTGATTTCCTTCTTTTGCATGCCTCTTTCAAAAGAAGAATGCTAGTATAGACACAGCCACTAAGAGGAAAGCATTATGAAAAAAGTTGTAACAGTTCATTGAACAATTCAACAGAAACGTCCAAATATAACATAAGTGATTGTCAGTAAAATAAGCGAATATCAGTAAAATAATCTTTTAAGAACTCTAATTCTCAAGTCACATGGCCAACATACAATCTTCCCATGTAAAACATCCCATTTTACACAACAGTCTTTTAAAGCTCTTATACAAATGTTTCTATGTATAATCTTTTGCATATAAAATAGGAGTTTGACAATTTCAGCTCTGTCACAAAGAGCTGATACTCATGGGGGGAAAAAAAAAAGAACTTTACTAACAGTTGTTTAGGCTGACATCTTAAAAGGGCCACTTTAAATTAAAGTGCCTCAACCTAAAGCATTTTTCATTGGTTGCTGAACCTTTTATATTTGACTTCATTTCCACAAATGCTTGCATACATTTAATTTTAGCTCTCTCCGACAATGAGTACCATGCAGCAGAAAACTGGCAACCACCTGCACAGCTCATTACAGGATCAGGACCTCCCTGTGTAGAAAACACTAGAAGAGACCATGCAAATGTGTAAACATGGGCAAGTGTTTGTCGGAGGTTCCTGGTATTATCTTAATTCACCTTGACTTTTAAGGAGACAGCCTTTATGCTTAATGCTCCTTTCGTAGTATTTTCAGCCCAAATCCTGCAAACACTTTTATATCTAACTTGACACACATGAACAACTCCAGTGAATTCCATGACCACGAAATTACTCATGGGGGGTGGAAGTGTAAGTATTTGCAGGATTGGGGCTTCATACTGTTGGTTTGGATTTATTTTTTTTAACTATAAACCTCTCAATTTCTCTCATAGCTTTCTAACTTGTCTGGTCTATATTTATTTTAAATAGCTATAAAATCACCCATCAGGAAGCATTCGAGGTGTCTCTCTCTTTTTCGGATCCGATTCTTGAAACTTTCAAAAGTTGTTTCTAGTTTCCACGAACTTAGGGATGTGTTTGTGGCACCCAGGGGCCTGTCTGCCCACTACCAGGCGCGCCTGAACAATTGTTACAGTGGAGGAGCGGAGAGCCAGGGTCCCCAACTCCGAACCCTGTAAGCGTGTAAAAGGCAAACGCCACTTGGAGCCAGGAGGGGCTGCGGTGGCCCAAACTCCGGCACCCTGTGCCCACTGCCCTCCCCGCCAGCAGCAACACGTGTCTTGGTTAAAACTTCACCAGAAACTTTTTGTCCTCAAGAGCTGCAAGGGAGCGGGCTGGAGGACTCAATCCCCGCACTCTCCCCATGATGTCTGGGGCCAGGGCCCTTGCACAGCCCCCACCGCCAAGGCTTTGCACCCCCACAGAACTAGAATCCCCCCCATGGAATTCTTCCCCCCCCAGGTCAGGCACCCCCCTTTAGCCCCCAGCCTCTGGGGAGGGAGTCATTTCCTGACAGGGTCCCCCCTCCACGGGGCTCTACCCAATTGACCCCCCCGTGACCCCTCCTCTCCCCCAGAGAACCCCCCACACTCACCCCAGCAAGGTGGGCCCCCGACGGCGCCAGCGTGGGCGTCCCACAGGCCCGGATGGGGGGGGGGGGTCGCCGCTAGGGTTAGCTGCTTTAACTGCCCCCCCACTACTCGGGTGGGCGGGAGACAAAATGGCGGACCCGGAAGTGGAAGGCGGACCCCCGGCGGAGGGATACGCAGAAGAGGTAGGGGCTGTCGGAAAAACCTGGAGCTGCTCCTAAGTCACAGCTCCGGGAGGCAAACCGTTATATGGGGCGGGCTCGTAGCGAGACGCAGCCTCTTCACCGCCGTATCCCTCCACCACGGGCCTCAGCGACTTCCCGTCCCGGATCTTTCAGTTAGCGGGTGCGCGCAGTGCAGGATAACTCGGAAGATTATTAGCGATTCCCGGACAATGGCATAGGGGGGTGGGGGGTCACTCACACCCTTTTACCAATCTCACGATGGATTATTTTTTTCCCGGCGGAGGGATATCACGGAGTTACTTTAAAAAAGAGAGCGCTTGCGAGCTGCGGTTTAGTTGCGGGTGAGCACAGGATGAGGGCTCGTGGGGGAGCGGTTGAAAGCGAGGGCCCCCCACGTGATTCCCCCACTTCTTCCCGGGGGTTTCAGCTCAGCCCTTCCCGGGCCCTTGCTGCCCCCCCCCCCCATCGGTGTCTGTAGATCAGCCCCAGGTGCGCTTTAATGCCCCCCCCCCCCGGGGTGTTCACCCCTCGGACTGTCAGTTTTAGGGGTGGGGGACCCCACACTTCGGTGCCCCCCAGTTTCGTATCTGCCTTATGTGGCCGATACGACTGCGGAAGTGCATTGACAACCACCCAGGCAGAAATCTTGTGCGCCATGAGCAGGCCCCAAGCCATTGCCCACCCCCACTTGCAGCTGTGCTCCCCAGGGCTGTGTCTACACTTGCCTTCCTCTTTCGAAAGAGGTATGCAATGTGGTAAATAGAAAATGCAAATGATGTATAAATTTGCATACCTGACACTTCATTTGCATATTATTTCAAAATAACTTCATTAGAAAGAAGAAAACCAGTGTAGACACTGCTGCTCTTTCGAAAGTAAACCTGATCTTCGAAAGAATCCTTCTGCCCTTTTTTTTTTATGGGAAGGATTCTTTCGAAGATGGGGTTTACTTTGAAAAGAGCAGTGTCTACGCTAGTTTTCTTTCGAAAGAAGCTATTTTGAAATAGGAATGTGCAAATGAAGTGAACAAGAAAAGCAGTGTAGATGCATCAATTTGAAAGTAAACACCTTCGAAAGAACCCTTCTCTTTTGTATGGGAAGATGGGGTTTACTTTTGAAAGGGCCTCATCTATGCTCCTTTTCTACTTTCTAAAAAGAATATGCAAATGATATGCAAAATATGTAAATCTACACCTCATTTGCATTTTTATTTCCTTCATTTGCATGACTGTTTTGAAAGGGGAATGCAAGTGTAGACACAGCCTCTGTGAATGGTTATCCAACCAGTTATATACCCACCTGATAGTAGACCAATCTAGGTTGCATTTCCCTAATTTACTGATCAGAAGGTCATGTGGAGCTTTGTCCATCTGAATCACTGGGATTGTCAAATCCATACTGTACTAAGTGCCTTGCTTGGTCCCAGTAACCACATGAGATGTCCACTGGATAACAGCTGAGGTCTCTAGGTGCTAGAATAGGGCTGTGATCATTATTGCAGGGAGAAGAAACAAAGATAGATATGAAGTGGTTCACCTGCTGGGCCCAGGGAAACATAACAGCCCAGGAAATTTGTCAGGACTGGATCTCCTGAGGGGGTTTAAGGGAGAGGAAGGTTGGCCTAGTGATTAAAACACTAGCGCATTGGCGTTCAGAGCTGGTAAACAATGGTCAAGGGCTACTTCGGGAATGTCAGACTGAGGCTTTTAACTTTTCTCTGATCTGCTGAGTTACAGGGCTAGAGAAAAGCAGAATTTCTAGAGCTGATATTACATTAAAGGAGTATTTAGAGAGTCCAAAGAACATTAGTACCCCCATTATACTAAGTGCAAAACAATCATATGGAAACAAGCAGCCTCAGTCCCCAGCATGCTCATTAGCTAAGCAGCCAAGACAAATGAAGAGTGGAAGGTGAAACAGTCACCGTGAGGGAAAGCCATTTGCCTAAATATCTGTTTTCCAGAGAGGCATGTCCCTTTTTCAGACATCCACTGCCACTAATACCATACAATACGCAACACACAGAAGCAGCACCTAAGTATTTGTCTTTGTAGTTGCTTCATCCCTAAAAAATTGCCATGCTTTTCTGGGGGTAGCCCTTTAAATTTGACAAAGCCCTGCACCAACCACCCTAAAATGGTGATTTGCCACAGGGTAGCTGCTGCTGCTGCTGCTTTGCCCTTTCCAACTGGTATGTACTAATCCTGGTTACATTTTCTTCTACTTTTCCCTTTCTGATTTCTGAGAAGGCAAATCCTCATAGTTGATGAATGACAGTTCAGACCTTAAGGCCCCAATCCTGCTAAAACTGAATAGTACAGACTAATGCCCAGATAAGATGCCTCCTATGTATACAGCTGGGTCTCTGTTGCAGGATTAAAGACCAAAGGTGCATAATAAGCAATATTTCATTGCAACAATATTTACATATGCATTTAAAAATGTCCATGAATCTACATAGTAATACTTCATTCTTCTCTACCTCTCTAATCTCAAATGTAGATTTCAAAGTGCTTTCAAAAGAAAATAAATATAAAAAAGATTTATCATCTGCCTCTAGGACCTGAGCCTACAAACTTACCCATGTAGTAGTAGCCTCTTCCACTCCTACATCTTGGGATGTAGGCCATTGCTGACCATTTGGTATCGTCCCCTGTCATGGGTGATGTTTCTAGTTCTGACCAGGTGTATCCTGGTTTTTTAGCATCTGCCTTCAGGTCTCTATGCCAGGTGTTTCTTGGGCACCTTTTTCTTAGGTTCCTTTTTCCTTGTGAGTTCCAATTCAGGGCTTGCCTTGTGATGGTGGTGGTTGGTTTTCTGAAGGTATGTCCAATCCATCACCCTCTTACTGTAAATCATAAAATCATAGACCTGCATGGCTGGGAAGGGTCCTCACAAGACTCTCAAACCTAGCTCCCTGCACTGACCCAGGGCTTCAAAACCAGACTTTCCCAGATAGGGGCTTGTCCAACCTTTTAGGGATGGTTAGTGTTTCCTTGATCAGCAGGACTGCTTTCACTACCTAGTAACAATAATGTCTAATGTTTAACAGTTTAGTTAAATAATACAGCTTAGATGCCGTCTCTGTAAGGCAGGAGTCACCTTAACTTGTCTGTATTTGTGGGGCTGAGAGTTCAGTGCATCAAGCTTCTGATTCTCCTTGTAATCTCAATACAAATAAATAGTAATAATCCGTATACCACAGATGGGGAAACTGAGGTATAGAGGAAGTGGCATGCCCAAAACCAGAGGCTGAGCTAAGAGCAGAACCTAGCTCTCCCGATTATCAGCTCATCCCTCGGGCCGCTTTATAATAAGTAATTAATAACAATATTCCAAATAGTAATATGGACATTTAAATTGCAAGAGAAGAAAAACCTTCACCAGACAAACCGATGCATTAAAACAACGGGTGGCCCATGGATTTCCGTAGCCAGTTTTTACTGGTGTCCCGCACTACGCATGTTTTATAAATACGGGGAAAAAAAGCCCCAACCCATTCATCCTTTGGCCCCACGCACAGCTGCTTCAACAGCGGCTTCCAGTTTCCCACGTGCTCGTATGCCCTTAACAAAAATGGTTACACTCGCCCATTCTCTTCAGTAGCTGTGAGGCCAGAAACTGGATGTGCCTGCCCGTCCGCCCTCTACTAACATGGCGGCCGCCTCCCAATAGTTCCCACTAGTATTGAAGGCACCCAGGAATGACACGACGGAGCCGCCAGCCTGCCCTCCACAAAGATGTCGTCCCTCCCCTCATACTTTTCTATGTCTCTGAAGGAAGACGGAGGTATCCCGGATGTAAACAATACACCCTCCTGCGCCCCGCCCACTTAAGGAGGCGGAGCCACCGTTGCCCGGATGTTGCTCCTGCTTTAGCGGCGGCCGCCTCCCTCAGACGGGGAGAGAAGCTGACGGATCCAATATGGCCGCCCTGATCCTGAGGAGAGAGTGAGAGAGGCCTAGGGAGCCCGGGGCAGCGCCCCCCAGCCCGGCAGCAGCAGTGCCTGGGGACGGGGGGGAGGGGGAAAGGAGGAGCGGGGTAACCAGCCCCGGTAAAGGTCCGAGCTCTTCCCCCAGCTCCTGCCACCCCCCGGTCCCTGGCTGTCCTGTACCCCGGGGGGGAGGAGGGCCAGCCTGTAGCTGATCCTGGGGTGAGGGCTTGGCTTAGCCTCCCCAGTGCCAGCTCCCACTGAGCCCCCTCTGTTGGGGCAGGGGGAAGAGCGGGGAGAGAGTAGGCAGCTTAGGGGGCCCTGGGCTGGTCCTGGCTGGGGAGGAGCGAGCCGTTCATTTCTAGCTTCCCATCAGCCCTCTTTCCCTGGGATCGTTATTTTTGGGGAGGTGGGGGGGGGGGTATGGGAAAGGGGCAATAGAGGTGGAGCGAAAGGCGTGACAGGCAGCGGGCGAGTCTCAGGGTGGCTTTTTTGGGAGGGGGAATAAATCCGTTTAAAAACACACGTTTTCCAGCTTCTAGTAAACCTGATTTTCCTGATTTATTTTTTAGGCGGGGGTAACTGGGTAGGATTAAGTATGTATATTAATGTATAGGAGAGGAGGAGATAATCTCTGCAGGAGTGTTGCAGGAAATTAAAACAAGACACTTTAAACATATGCCGTTTCTCAGCTTCATATTAAACCAAATTTCTCTAGTCTAGGACGGGTGAGGAGTGGAGGTTGGGGACAGGAAAATAGGCCTAGAGCTGCATATTAAAGGGTGGTAACTGCTAAGTAGTTATAACCAAAATTAATAAAAAAGGAGGAAAGAGGCATTTACAGGCAAAAAGCAAGCTGTGTGATGACATATTAACCATCTTCCAATAGCCCTGTTTTTGTGGGTTAGTTATATTTTGGGAGCTTTTTTCCTGGGGGAATCAGATTTTTAATTTTTTTAATATTTAAAAAGAATGTAGGCAGATCGTACTGTACAACGCAGGGAAGAATAGCTGTGTGGCAAGCCAGCTTTCTGAAAATTTAACACCCAATTTCTAAATCTCCTGTTTTTGGAGTGGGGTTTGTTCTCTGGGGTAAAGTATTACAGGAAGACTGTGACTGCGGGAGGAAGACAAGCACTAAAAGTAACAATCACAATTAAATATAAAGAAGAAAGTACAGGTTAAATTTTAAAGCATTTCATTGATTCAAATAACTTTTTTCTATTATGTAATAGAGTCTCTAACTTAAATTTCCCAGAAATGTAGTTAGTTAAAAATACAACAAAATAAATTGGGAGCAGAGGAAAGTAAACAAAGTCTTTAAAGAAAGACAGCATCTCTGTATTTATAAGAATGTAGCAAAAAATCTCTAATATAGAATCAAAACTTTAGAAAAATAATGTTTTTAAAAGAAAAAACCCAGAGCATGCAGGATAGATTTTGGATCATCTCCTCTTTCCCTTCCTTTTCTCAGTGAATTTTTATGGGGTGAGTTAGATGGAGAGTTTTCAACATCAGAGTTACTAAGAAAATTCTTCAGGCAAGTTTTCCTGATATAATACAACACTGATAATCTAACTTTAGAAGTTAGGCTTCCCTGACTTGAGAGCCATATTGTAAAACCATTCACAAAGAGTTTAAGCTGTTGTGTTGGGCTTTTTGTTTATTTAAAAAGTAAAGTAAAAGGGAGGAATAGAAGACTCTTTAAAAAAATTCTTGTTCAGCCCCCGTGTTCAAATCAGTGCAGTAGAGCGGATATAAGCAGGACAAGAAGAGCTTCAGATTAAGGTTGGTCTCTATGTTGTTTATATTTATCTATTTTATAACATGATAGTGATTCATCCACTTCAGTTTATCTTCAGAGGAAGATCTGTTATATTATTGTGGTTTGTGCTGACTTTTGTTGTGTGACTGACTTACCCTCCATAGCATTATACCTTTCATTTAAAACTGAATGTGTGATTTGAGGGAGATGAGTGGTTCTTAAGACATGATACTAGATTCCTGGGGTTCAGTCCAGTTGTCCTTAGTTTACCTTCTTGCCCGTCTTTTACATTCAGACCATAATGACTAATGGCCAGACTTCTAGAACCCTAGAATAAAGGAGTGCTAGAAATTCCATGACTTGAAACATTTAAAACCAAACTAGATAGTGCTCTACATGAGCATTTGCTAAAGTGCATTATTACACCTACCGTGGAGTCTGAAGTTTGTATGCACATCTGTGTGGAAGACTTGTGCCTTGAGGTGTGTAGGCCTTTAACAGCACATGGCAGGGTTCTGTTAACTTCATTTTCTTGCTGTTGGGGTTTACTTTCCAAATGTTTGGGAAATGCTGCTCTGGACAAATTCATAGCAGGGAATTGTGTCCTGGGGGCAAATGGGAAGTGACTTAATGTTTTGGACGTCTGACTTTTTTGTTTATATGAACAGGTGTTTGAATAACATTGTCTAGACGTGAATTAAGTACTGGGCTGGCACTTGGGAGACAGGTCAGATTCCCAGCTCTGGCACTAACGTACTGTTAGACGCTGGGAAAACTGCTTCACCTTTTCGTGCCTTCTGTTCCCAACCTGTAAAATGGAGACAATACTAAGCTTTGAGAGCCCATGGATTGGGAAAGTGTCATATGAGAGCTCAGCAGTGTATAAGTAGCCAAACCAAAGTGCTGTTCAGAGCACTTATTTTTCAGAAGAAACTTTGGATTTTTAGTTGAATTTTCATCTAGCCTTAATCTCAAGATCCAAACCTGGCTTGAGCCTGACATTTGGGTAGATCTAGGTTTGAATCCCACTCATTTAGACTAGCTAGTTAGTTCTGTCTGTCTCTCCTTAGGCTCTGCCTACACTGCAACTTTTGACTGAGTTGGTAACCAGTCATCTGTTTGGCTGTAGATGTAGAATGTGTCCATGCCTAACATGGTTAATATTATAGTTAATAACGCTGGTAGTTGTTAACAACCTTGCTGGTAGCCTGAGCTATGGCAATGTTGTTTTTCTGTAACTGTTCTGACAAACTGTATTTGCTTCGTAGATGGATTTTCTAACTGTGCCTGTTCATTTCAGTTGGCTGGTCTTACTTCCTACCACTCAGAAAGCTGGGGAAGTGTACCTGAGTACAGTTCTGTATGTCTCGCTGCTTTTTGTGTGTGTCCTCCTGGCACTCTGTATCTTGCTAAGGCATTACGGGAGAGCACTTGGATATTGTGCTGAGTAGTGGTGTAAATATTTTAAAAGAACTATTTAGTTTTCCCAGGATGCACAAATACACTTGTGTCGGTAGGTACACTGGTAGGGAGCATGGTTCAGTAACCTCTTTCATATCTGGCAGCGCCAGGACTGGGAGACTGCTGGATATTCAAAAATTCTAGGTGATGGAGAGGTATACCCAGTAATGCATAACACTAAAGAAAAACCAGATTATATGTTAAGAAACAAACAATGCAGAGTACTTTATTTACCAACCAGCAAGTTGTATTGTACACTGCCAATTTATAGTGTATTTGCTGTATTTATTTGCTTTTACTTTCACTATACTGTACTAATGGAAAAATTTAACTAAATGTAACTTCGGGTTAAAATGCCAGCTATTTGAGAGTTCCAGATGATAGACTTGTGAATGAGTTTTCTGTAGCATGGGTGTGCAATCAGAATGGATACAGGCCATTGGAGGGGAAAGGAGCACCTGTTGTATGTCCATTTTTGTTGTAACCTGGTTAGATAAAGGAGTCATGACCAGGATACAAAACCATGGCTGTCATCAAAGTGTAGACAATATTCTAAGCTATTTGGCACTGGAGTTGGCCATGAAATGGACTTGTCAAATTGAAAGCAGGCTCTGCACTGAAGAATACACTGTGGAGAGAGCTACTTTGAAACATGGTTCACTACAGCCTGGTTACAGTCAGTTTGTCTAACAGTGTAAACCATGGTCTAAAACTTTGGCTACAGCAGTTCTTTCTCCAAGAGTCTTAAACCCTGTGTATGGTACAAATTGAACCTCATTGATTTTTTTAACAGGTCACTGACACACTCATGACATGTAAACAGGTCTCAGCTGTGCTAGAAAACTTAAATGTATTTGGCAGGTATATGTTACACCTTTTGGTAGGTTTTTTTTTTTTAAATACCTAGCCACGGAGCAGGATTAGCTGATGACAAATGCCCAGGTCCTGTCTGCAATACATGTTAGAACCCCAATAATATAATTTCAGCTATTAGCAGTGTAACATACACATTAAAAACTATTACGTACTTTTTAGTGTGTCTAGGGATCAAACCAGTTCACTGCAACTGCTCAGTGACATTTCTGCAATATACAGAAATCTCCACACTGTCTCAGATCCATGGTTCCTGCAGTCCTGTTTCTGGTAGTGACCAGTATCAGTTGCTGCAGGAAGAAATCCCAGAGTAGATAAATACAAAATAATACACATTTCCTTAAAACTTACATTAGTGATTGGCTTATGCCCTGAAAAAGAGTAAAAATAATCCTGTTGAATGTGTCTTATCTTGTTTTATGTATATACATATGTTGTTGTTTATTGAATTTTTATGTCAGTTGTTTGACTGTCCAGACCTATTATGCTTCAATTACATTTGTTTGCCTTCTGGCAAAAACAAAGCAGTTCTCCCATCTTCCCTCCCCATATGCCACAGGTAGAGGATTTTGCATGTCTTTCAGATGGTGTAGTCCACATTGGGAGTATACAGTTCTCATAAACCTGGGAACAAAGAAGATTTGCTAATCTTGTTTTACACACACTTCTGTATTCCATTTTATGCAGCAGAAAAACCATCCAAGAAACTGATTGTAGGCCTGACAATCATGTTGTTCATTTCACTTGCAGGACTGAAACATTATGCCACAGTTGGGAACCACGTGTTAAATATATTTAAGCTTGGCAGGATTTGATTTAAATAATTAGTTGTTTGTAAATGTCAGTTTCACCTGACACAAATATCTGTGGGAAAAAATCCATTTAATAGCCGTCAAGTGTGGCCTCCACAGCAACTGGGCCTGTAGAGATTTTGTGTCCCTAAGCCCAGGGCAAGCCCTGCAGGTTGTGCTCTGCAGCGGCTCTATCCACTTGCTCGCTCTTGACTGAGAGCATGGGGCCTGTTCAGTTGTGGGGTAGTCTCTCCGGTGGATGAGGGCTTGGCTATTTCTTCATGGCTGTGGTCTGGGGTCTCTTCTATACTGGGCCAGGGGCCACAGCCTTTCCTGCAAATCCTGTGCTTGGTGTCTCAGGCCCCACTGTTAGCCTTGCAGGCCTGCTGTATATGCTGCTCTAAGCCAATCCTCCTTTATTACTTGCAACTGCAAAAATTAAAATAGTTAAAAATGAAAGTCTTACAAATAAAAAAACAATATTGTCAGAATTAAACAATTGTTTTTTTCGAAGCCAAAATATGTTTTGTATAGACACTTTAAGGCTCTGGTGTGATTTTAAAAAATACAATTTATGATCAATACAGGAAGCCTGAGGTTAGCACCCCAAAAAAGTGTTGCTTTAGAAAGATCAGGAATGCTAATTGTACTGTCTTTATTTGTATTAACTCTTAGTGATACTGGATGGACTGGGGCCAGAGAAATAAAAATTGAGTCTCTGGCTAACAGCTCACAAACCCAAACAAATAAAGGGTGTTTTCAAATGGAGCACTAGAAAGACATTCTGATTCATAAATGGAATCAAGAGAATGAGGATTCTTGCTGCTGCAGCTTGTGGAACAGAACATACCTTGTCTGTCCTTTTTGAGTAAAGAATTAGGAAGTTTGTAGTGGTTATCATAGTTTGGAAACTTGAAAGAAAAAGAGAATCCTCAAGGACTAAGGCATTTTTAGTATTATAAGAATAAATTAGTGCTTTTTGTCCCTCCTGAGTGTGTGTGTGTGTGTGTGTGGTTTTTTTTTTGTTTTTTTTTTGACTCATAGTTAATTGAATTTAAAAGGAAAAGGATTTAAGGCGGGGGGAAAACTCTCAGTTGAATCAGATTTTCAAATAGGGGTTTTTCCATGTGCAGGTTGAACCTCTCTAATCCCAGAGATTATTTCCAGATCTGAAGAAGTGGGTCTGCCCCACAAAAGCTCATCACCTAATAAATTATTTTGTTAGTTTTTAAAGTGCCACATGACTGCTTTTTTTGTTTTGTGAAGATAGTCTCTATCCGGCATCCTTGAGATCTGACCAGTGCCGAACAAGAGAATTTGCTGAACCCAGAGGAGGTCAATCTTGTCTAGCAGCATTACCAACACTTATATTGCTTACTGGGCTCTTAGAAGACATTTAGGGGTAAATTAGAGATAAAAGGTGGCTGTAAAAGTGTATGAGACCATGGGGAAACTTGGCCACCTGTGATGTGGCTATCTGGTTAACTAAAATCATGCCAGACTACAGATGTTGCTGGACAAGAGACTGCTGGATTAGAGAGGTTCAGCCTGTACTCTTTCAAGTAATGTGAAAGTGCAAAACAGTTTGCAGAAACTTAAATATGAGCCAAGTATCAGAGGGGTAGCCGTGTTAGTCTGGATCTGTAGCAGCAACGAAGGGTCCTGTGGCACCTTATAGACTAACAGAAAAGTTTAGAGCATGAGCTTTCGTGAGTTAACTCACTTCTTCAGATGCTGGAAGAAGCATCTGAAGAAGTGAGTTAACTCACGAAAGCTCATGCTCTAAACTTTTCTGTTAGTCTATAAGGTGCCACAGGACCCTTCGTTGCTGTTAAATATGAGCGTGTCTAGACATATGACTTCAGCAGGATCATTCACATGCTTAAGTTTTTTGTCGAATTAGGGTTTATGGCCCTGATCCTGCAAAGACTGTGCGTAACCTTGTGCACTGGCATTAGTTTCACTGAAGATTAGCAGAAACATTTGCAATTGTATAGTTAAACATGAGGATTGTGAGCTTAAAATACAACTCACTTTGCAAGAGCTAAAGTTACTCTTGGAACACTAACCTTGCATTTTCTGGGTTTTATGTAAAGCCTCAACTTAAGGTTTGCAGTGGTATAGCTTTTAATGTATTGTGTGTAATGGTATGCAGAAAGGATAGTGTAGATCTGTTATACCGTGGAAGAAATTTTTCGCAGTTGTCTAATTTTTAAATTAAGTATTTTGAGTAGAAAACTCTCCATGAATGTGTGTTTGGTGATGACTTTGCATCCTAATATGACTTGAGCTGACCTGTTGAAGAACAAAAGAGACTTAGGTAGGTTTGCTTTTTCCTATTCAAGTTAAACTTATTGTACCTATATCTCCTGAGTAGTGTGAAACAAAACAAATTACTACAAAAACCCCTCAAATCCCTTCACTTGAATTTGTGTGGGGAATAAATGTCTGTGAACTGACGACTAAACTAGCTATCCAGGCTGTGATGCAAGAGTGGTCAGGTAATTCATATCAGTGTGCAGGTGCAGTGGTGTTTTAGTCATGCCATGCTAGACTTGCCTTACTCAGTTACAGTGAACACAGCTGAGTTGTATGTGTACATCTACTTTATAAGATAACTATGTGGCTCAGAGAAGATTGTAGGTAGAGTGCCCAGAGGATATGTGCACACTTGTCCACAGGCTGCTGGCCTTGTGTCCTAAAGTATGAAACGGTGGGAGACAGGGGGAACAGCCAAGCTGGTAGTACAAGCTCACTGCCAGTGGTTTGTGTACACTCCAAAATGACCATGAATTGTTTACTGGAAAACAACCAAGCAGCATATGACAGGGATATGATCAACTTAAAATCACAATTCTGTATGCAGAAGTGAAGAGGAAATCTGTTTTTATTCTTTTGCTTCATATATTTTACAGCAGCTTTTATAGTCAGTTTCCCCTGTTTTTTGTTGGTCTTTCACACAACAGCAGAAGAGAAACATTATTTAAAAAAAAAAAAGCAAACTGACATTGGCTGGAAGAGTTTGAACAAGTGTAACGCACACAAATATTTTGTAATTAAACTTCTGAAAACGACCAGCTTTACAGTTGTGTCCCTTTAACTATATGAGATGTGGACACAAACGATGGAGCAGATCTTCACCTTGTTTACGTTGGCAGCAAGTTTTTCCAGTTTACACCAGCTGAGGAGCTAGATCCTTTTTTCTTTAAAGCCAATCATGCCACTCACTTGGAGGCTGTAAACTCATTAAGGACTTTTGCATAGACAGGATTTTATTTGTTTCCTTTCCCTCTCCTCCCTGCTCCCCCACCATGATGAGAGATTCTCTTCCTCATCTATACACTGACACCCTCAATCACAGAGCGGTTCGAAAAGATGAAAGAATTGAAGTGGTGTTTGTTTAGTTTTGTTTTTAATGTTACTATAGAGTAAGACAGGCTGGGTTCTCCTAGTTGGTGACTTTGAAATTGGAGTGGAACAAGGATGGAGGGGAAGTGGATTGTCGTGTAGCTGAAATGCAATGAAAGCTCTTGGTTAAAGTAGCCTGAATACAACAGACTTAATGTCATTGTGGGGTATTCCAGCAATAACAAGCTGCTTGCTGGGACTTCAAAAAAACTGGAATTGTTGTGATGAATTCTCATTTCTTTCCATAGTATACCGCATAGAATGTCTTTATCCTTAACTCTTCACTTCCCAGATGTTTGATATAGCTGTATTAGTACCAATCACACATTTTAGAATTCAAGAGTAATGACTTGTGCGAATTTAGTTTGTTCTGGATGCCAGGTTTTATAAATCCTAATGTCCAAAGAAATGACTGCGTGAAAACAAAATACTTAAACCAATTGTCTGTATGCATATGTATTAATGTATTTGGCATTCAGATCTTGCCCTGCAGTGTTGAATTCCTGGATTCAGCATCAGGCCTAGTGCATGGGAACCAGGAAGTGAAACTAGAGTAGAAACAAAGTGAAACTGAAATTTCCATAATTAACACATAAATGGGAAAAAGCAGATTAGACCTTTAAAAATACATTTTTAAAGCATGGATAAGTAACTTGCTTGATCTAGCCCCTTTAACAGACCTGAATCTGTGAGAGCAGGCTGAGAAGTGGAAATTGTGCACAACAGGTGCTTCAGGGTAGAATTTTGGTTGCATTGGCTGGTCTTATGTCTAAAATGATTATAGTGCTACAACTTTAGTCTTTCCTGCTGTTGCTGCTAGCAATGGCATATTGGCAGAAGGAGGAAAGAGTTACTGTGTGAGCTGCCAGATACAGTCTAGCTATGGTTTCAGCTTGAATGATACTTGGCACTACTTTGGTATCACCTCTGTCGAGATCTCAAAGCATCTCACAAATACTTGATGCAACTGTGAGGAAGGCAAGTATCGTTCTCCCCTTTTTTTTGTAAATGGAGGAAACTGAGTCACAGAAGCCTATACCACTTGAAGTCATTGGAGAAACTCCCCTGGTTTCAATTGTGTTGATCAGATCCTGAGTAACATTCCAAGGTCACGAAGCATGTGTGTGGATTCCCACTGTCTGATATCACTTCATAGGCAGCAAAGGTAAAGTATTTGGGAAGTGAGTGATCCAGGCAGCAGAGAGGAACTACTATAGTTAAGCCACTTAGTCTTGAAGGGAAATTGTCACAAAACAAGCAAAGGGTTGGCTTCTCCAAATGCAGCAGAAAGAACACTGTGCTACGTCCAGCATGTGGAAGGGGTATATTTGTGAATTACATGGGTTCTTAAACTGCTGTAAACCAGTACAACTGTCTACAGTGAATGCAGGTATATTGGTGCAAAATAGCTTATACCAGTATAGTGATTTTTTTTGTGGAAAGGGGAATAAGCAATCCTGTTGTACAGTACCTTTATATTGATGTGTCTGCACTCAGGGTTTTAGTGCTATTACTGTTTTGTTCAGGGGGCGGTGGGGGGGGAGAGGAGAAGAATCAGTTCCCTAACTAAAATGATCCTACCAGTACAAAACCTGCATGAATCATGGAACACTAGGACTGGAAGGGACCTCGAGAGGCCATCGAGTCCAGCCCCCTGCCCCAATGGCAGGACCAAGTACTGTCTAAACCCTCCCTGACAGACATCTATCTAACCTGTTCTTAAATATCTCCAGTGATGGAGATTCTACAACCTCCCTTGGCAATTTATTCCACTCTTTGACCACACTGACAGTTAGGAACTCTTTCCTAATGTCCAACCCAAACCTCCCTTGCTGCAGTTTAAGTCCATTGCCTCTTGTTCTATCCTCAGAGGCCAAGAAGAACAACTTTTCTCCCTCCTCCTTATGACACCCTTCTAGATACCTGAAAACTGCTATCACGTTTCCCCTCAATCTTCTCTTTTCCAAACTAAACAGGCCCAATTCTTTCAGCCTTTCTTCATAGGTCACATTCTCTAGACCCTTAATCATTCTTGTTCTTTTCTGGACCCTCTCTAATTTCTCCACATCTTTCTTGAACTGCGGTGCCCAGAACTGGACACACTACTCCAGCTGAGGCCTAACCAGCGCAGAGTAGAGCGGAAGAATGACTTGCCAGCATCTGATGAAGTGAGTGTGTGCTCACGAAAGCTCATGCGCAAAACTTTTCTGTTAGTCTGTAAGGTGCCACAGGACCCTTTGTTGCTGTTACAGCCAGACTAACACGGCTACCCCTCTGATATTTCTCATGTCTTGTTCACAACACACCTGTTAATGCATCCTAGAATCATGTTTGCTGTTTTTGCAACAGCATCACACTGTTGACTCATACTTAGCTTGTGGTCCACTATAACCCCTAGATCCCTTTCTGCTGTAGTCATTCCTAGACAGTCTCTCCCCATCTGTATGTGTGAAACTGATTGATTATTCCTTCCCAAGTGGAGCACTTTGCATTTGTCCTTATTAAACTTCATCCTGTGTACCTCAGACCATTTCTTCAATTTATCCAGATCATTTTGAATTATGACCCTATCCTCCAAAGCAGTTGCAACCCCTCCCAGCTTGGTATCATCTGCAAACTTAAGCGTACTTTCTATGCCAATATCTAAATCATTGATGAAGATATTGAACAGAACTGGTCCTAACACAGACCTCTGCGGAACCCCACTTGTTATACTTTTCCAGCAGGATTTAGAACCATTAAGAACTACTCTCTGGGTACAGTTATCCAGCCAGTTATGCCCCCACCTTATAGTAGCCTCATCTAAATTGTATTTGCCTAGTTTTTTTTTTATAAGAATATCATGTGAGACCGTATCAAATGTTTTACTAAAGTCTAGGTATACCACATCTACCGCTTCTCCCCTATCCACAAGGCTCATTATCCTATCAAAGAAAGCTATCAGATTAGTTTGACATGATTTGTTCTTTACAAATCCATGCTGGCTGTTCCCTATCACCTTACCACCTTCCAAGTGCTTGCAGATGATTTCTTTAATTACCTGCTCCATTATCTTTCCACGCACTGAAGTTAAGCTGACTGGCCTGTAGTTTCCTGGGTTATTCTTATTCCCCTTTTTATAGATGGGTACTATATTTGCCCTTTTCCGGTATTCTGGAATCTGTCTCCCATGATTTTCCAAAGATGATATATAAAGGCTCAGATACCTCCTCTATCAGCTCCTTGAGTATTCTAGGATGCATTTCGTCAGGCCCTGGTGACTTGTGGACATCTAATTTTCCTAAGGGATTTTTAACTTGTTTCCCCCCCCACCCCCAACTTCTAACCCTACCCCTTTCCCACTAACATTCACCGTGTTGGGCATTCCTTGGTCAAACTTCTCAGTGAAGACCGAAACAAAGAAGTTATTAAGCATCTCTGCCATTTCCAATTTCCCTGTTACTGTTTCTCCCTCACTGAGCAATGGCCCTACCCTGTCCCTGGTCTTCCTCTTGTTTCTAATATATTTATAAAAAGCCTTGTTTCCCTTTATGCCTGTAGCTAGTTTAAGATCATTTTGGGCCTTAGCCCTTCTAATCTTCCTCCTGCATTCTTGTTGTTTGCCTATATTCATCCTTTGTAATTTGTCCTTGCTTCCATTTTTTTTTATGATTCCTTTTTTATTTTGAGATCATGCAAGATCTCCTGGTTAAACCAAGGCGGTCTTTTGCCATATTTTCTATCTTTCCTATGCAGCGGGATAGCTTACTTTTGGGCCCTTCATAATGTCCCTTTGAAAAACTGCCAACTCTCCTCAGCTGTTTTTCCCCTCAGTTTTGCTTCCCATGAGACCTTACGTACCGGCTCTCTGAGTTTACCAAAACCTGCCCTCCTGGAATCCATTATCTCTATTTTGCTGTTTTCCCTTCCACCCTTCCTTAGAATTGTGAACTCTGTGATTTCATGATCACTTTCACCCAAACTGCCTTCCACTTTCAAGTTCTCTACCAATTCCTCCCTGTTTGTTAAAATCAAATCTAGAACAGCTTCCCCCGGCAGCTTTTTTCAACCTTTTGGAATAAAAAATTGTCTCCAATACAATCCAAGAACTTACTGGATAGTCTGTGCCCTGCTGTATTAGTTTCCCAACATATATCTGGGTAGTTGAAGCCCCCCATCACCACCAAATCCGGGGCCCTGCATGACTTTGTTAGTTGCTTAAAAAAAGCCTCATCCACCTCTTCCAGCTGGGTAGGCGGCCTGTGGTAGACTCCTAGCAGGACATCATTCTTGTTTTTTACCCCTCTTAGTCTAACCCAGGGACTCTCAATGGCTGTGTCTACACGTGCCCCAAACTGCCCCATGCACGTGCCCCATGCACTGCCCTCTACACGTGCCCCATGCAAATGGCCATTTCGAAGTTTACTAATGAAGCGCTGAAATGCATATTCAGCGCTTCATTAGCATGCGGGTGGCAGCCGCGCTTCGAAATTGACGCTCCTTGCCGCCGCGCGGCTCGTCCAGACGGGGCTCCTTTTCGAAAGGACGCCGCCTACTTCAAAGTCCCCTTATTCCCATGAGCTCATGGGAATAAGGGGACTTCGAAGTAGGCGGCGTCCTTTCGAAAAGGAGCCCCATCTGGACGCGCCGCACAGCGGCAAGGAGCGTCAATTTCGAAGTGCGGCTGCCGCCCGCATGTATGCAGGCAAGCCCCTATAGTGACTCAGAAAGTTCCCATCACGATCATCACACATGGTTTAAATCATGATGGGAACTTTCTGAGTCACTATAGGGGCTCGTCTGCATACTTGGCTCAAGCTAATTCTTGATCTCCCCCCCCCCCCCACCCCCCCCCCCCCCGCACCCCTCCACTCTCTGATTTGCTCACCTTGATTATCTTTTTCTGATTTGTCCTCCTTGCTTACTGTTTTTGGTTCTCTGTGTCTTAAATATTGAGTCTGTTCTGGTCTGGCTATGGTCTGAAGAAGTGGGTCTGTCCCACGAAAGCTCACCTAATAAACTATTTTGCTAGCCTTTAAAGTGCTACTTGACTGCTTTTTGTTTTGATAGTCTATAGACTATCAAGGCTTACTCTCTGTTACTATTCCAACTGTGTATTATCCCACCAAGCTTCCTTGATGCCAACGATGTCACAGTTGTATTTATTTATTAGCACTTCCAGTTCTTCCTGCTTGTTACCCATACTTCTTGCATTTGTATAAAGGCGTCTAAGATATTGATTTGATCTTGCCTCCCTGTTTTGCCCTGACCCTCTTTTTACTCTGACATTGTTGCCCATGCTGCTTCCTATTTCTGACCCATCTCCCAGGTTGCCATGTTCTCCACTTACCTGTGGGCTTTGCTCCCATGCCCTGTCGAACTTAGTTTAAAGCCCTCCTCAGTAGGTTAGCCAGTCTGTGTCCAAATACAGTCTTTCCCCTCCTCAAAAGGTGAACACCATCTCTGCCTAGCAGTCCTTCCTGGAATAGCATCCCGTGGTTGAGGAAGCCAAAGCCTTCCTGGCGACACCATCTTCGAAGCCAGGCATTCACCTCTAGGATGCACTTGTCTCTACCTGGGCCCAGACTCCCTCACCTGTGCCCCCAGAGCCCTGAAGTCACTCTTGACCTGCTCAGCATCACACCTCGCAGTATCGTTAGTGCCTACATGGATGAGAAGCATGGGATAGTAGTCAGAGGGCCGGATAATCCTCGACAACGCGTCCATAACCTCTTGGGAGGTATGCTGCCTGCTGGGGGCCCATATCCGAGATGAAATGTCAAGGCAACAGATGCCGCCTCCATCCATCTCAAAGAGAGTCCCCCAACCACCACCACTACTCTACGTTTCCTCTTCACAGTGGTGGCAGCAGACTTCCTGGCCTTGTGGGTACAAGGCTTCTCCTCTGCTGTATGGGTCGATTCTTTGTCCCCTGTATCAAGTACAGCATAACGGTTTCCTGGTACCGGGGTGGCAGGGTTCTGAGCAGGGGTGGAACACTGCCTACTGCCAGAAGTAACAAGCTGCCAGTGTCCACCCTGATCTATCTCCTCATCCACCAGTGGGTTATCAGCTGTCCTATATACCGGGACAGTTACCTAAGCTGTCTCCACATGAATACTATCCAGGAACTGCTTGTGGAGTCGGATACTCCTCAACCTGGCTACCTTCTCCTGTAGCTCTCACACCTGCTGCCTGAGATTCCACCAGCAGGCATCTTTCGCACTGGATGGTCGTCCCCCCGCCTGGATATCGGTGAGTGGGAATTGCAAGCCACAGTCACTGCAAAGCGACACCAGGATCTGGGTAGAGGCATCCATGGTCAGGCAGTCTGTCTGGCTACAGGTACAGGTGGAGGAGACAGTAGTAGTACTGGCACAGGTGTTGTGGGTCTTCCTAACTATTGTAGGCCTCCCTCTGTCAAACTCCCTCTTAAACTCCCCTGTCTGCAGCTCCGTGTCCACTTCGCTGATCAGTCTTTAAGACCTGGGCTGGTCCAGGCCTTAAAGATTTGAATATGTTGTTGGTCTCAAAATTTCACATTGATTTCTCATTCTAGCTACTTTTGTTATGGTAATTTAAAAAACGACAAAAACAATATCCATTGCATTCTTGTTAATATTTCAGATTTGATGGTGTCCCGTGAGCTCGGGAAGAAGCATTTAGAGATTGCTTTGTCTGCTTCTGAAATGCACTTCAGTCCCCTACATCAACAGCACACAGCACTTCAGAGCAGGATGTGAATGACACTTGATACTTATAGCTCAAATTTCTGCACAAATATTCGTTAATCCTCACAACAGCCTGTGAAGTAAGTCACTATGGTTCTTCTGGGTCACTTGCTCAAGGCCAGACATGAGTCAGTGAGAGATGGGAATAGAAGTCAAAGATCCCTGCCTCTCCATCCATGCTTTCTCCATGTTACCTCTCAAAATAGCGCATCTCAGGGGTACCCAGACTGAGGCCAGGTATATGCAATGTGAAAAGTCTGTTTTAAGACATACAATTCCAGCTATGACAATTGTGTAGCTGGAATCAATGTATCGTAGATCCCCCCCCCGCCCCCGGCTTGCCTCCCTTACTCTCTGTGGCAGTGGGGAGTACCAATGTTGATTGTAGAGTCCAGGTGGCTCAATTTTAGTGTGTTCCCATTAGGCCCACTAAATGGAACCCTGGAAGATTGACCCCAAGTTGATCTTCTGGTAAGTATAGATGTACTCTCATTTTGTTAGACTCCCTGCATTCTGTGAGTTGGTAGATGTGTCCTCTCTCTCCATATTTTTGTACCATGCCATGATTAACTTCTGTCCATTTCCCACCACCTCCCCATTTTTTTTGCTAGTTGTCTCCATTCTCTAGAAGGCTGTGTGCTACTCATTGTGATGTCCAGACTCTTTGTGTTTGGACCTTGTTTTCTTGCCCCTTGTCAAGTAGCACAGAAATAGAGATTGGAGAATGGAATGGTCAGCTGTAGTTGGTGGGGTGGGGGGGAAGACAAGTGGTTTTCAAGGAGCCACCCACTTGCAGTTGGAAGTAAGTTGTAGTGGAGGGAGGAGAAGATGCAGGATTCTGCCATTTTCTTTACCCTCACTACTCTTTCCCTTTTCCATTCTCCAAGCTAGTTTGCTCTCCTGAGTTAGAAAATGTTGCTGTGTCTAGTTGAAGTCACAAGGCCAAGTTAGGGAAGCTCCATAGTCAACATACAGAATCTTTAAAGACCAGCCTTGCCCAAGACCTTGGTTTGACATGCTGTAGAAAAGAACAAGAGGAAATCTTGGACCAAGACTATAAAAGACCAGCCTTCTTGGAAGGAAATAAAAGTGGTTTGATTAAATGAAACTCCTTCCTCCTGGCAAACTGAGTATCTCTCTGTGTTTTACCACTTTTTTTGGTTCTTTAAATGCTGTCTATCTTCAGCCTGACACTCATTTGAGATGGGTCTCTTCTCCTGTGGCTTGTTTACTGCTTGCTTTCACATTCAGTCCCAACCTCAGACACATCTCTTGAGTTAGGGTACATTTTCCCTGCAGAGATTAATTGAGACTCTTACCTGAGTGTTGTACCTCCCCTCCCCCCACCACATTCTTCTCATCTGAGCTTAGTACTTTCACAGGCTGGGCTGGCTGGAAGGTTAGGCTCCAACTGTGTGCTGCTGTTAACCTGCTCACTGTACAGTGTACATGCAGGCTAAATCAGTCGAGTGCTGACAATCCTCCATGCTTTTCCAGAGTTGCCCCTTTGGGCCCATGGGGATAGACAAGCTCACCGGGAAAGACTCAGAGCAGCTCATCTTATAGCAGCACAAGTAACAGTAGTATATGCCCTTAGATGCCCTAATTTAGTTTGCTGACTCTGATATGGACAACAGAAGAGATTCCAAAGGGTTGGAGGAAAGGGCTGCTAGTGAAACTCTCTCTAAATCCGGAGAGCTGTCACTGTGTGAAAAGCGGAGGGAGGTCACCCTCCTGTCGATTGCAAGCAAAGTACTAACCAGAGTCATGCTGGAACGAATCAAAGATGCCATAGACCACAAACTACAAGAAGAACAGGAAAGTTTTAGGAGAGGACTCTCTTACACAGACTAGATAGTGACACTTCAGATCATTGTAGAGAACCACTCTACATCAACTTCCTAGACTTCATGAAAGCCTTTGACTGTGTGGACAGGCAGTCCATCAGGACCATCATGCAACATTAGAATCCCAGGCAAACTGATTACCATCATCAAGAAACTGTATATGAAGAATACTCCTGCCAAGTCGTCCATGATGGAAAATTGTCAGAAAAATTCCAGATCGCAACAGATGTACGCCAAGGCTGCCGTCTTTCTCCATTACTCTTCCTGATGGCCCTTGACTGGGTCACAAAAACAGCATATGCCGACTCAGGAAAGGGACTCCAGTGGACCCACACTAGGAAACTTGAATATCTAGAGTTTGCAGACAACTTAGCCCTGCTTGCAGACAAACTAGAGTATATGCAAGAGAAGACAGATGCCCTACAGGAAACGGCTGAGTGAATGGGCCTCATGATCAGTCAAGAGAAGACCAAGATGATGTGCATTTAAGAATAGACAGGAAAGCAAAATTACAATTGAAGGAAAAGTAGTGCAAGATATTGACCAATTTGTAGATCTAGGGAGTGTTATCAACAAGAATGGTGGCACTTAAAAGGACATCAGTGCAAGAATATGAAAGGCGCAACAAGCCTTTGCCATATTATGACCAGTCTGGTGTACAAGAGCCATTTCAACAAGAACCAAACTCGTATTTTCACTTCCAGTGTGAAATTAGTGCTGCTGTCTGGCTCAAAGATGTGGCGCATTGTTCAGAGCAACATTAAGAAAATTCAAACGTTTGTCAATAAATGTCTTAGATGTATTCTCCAGCTAAAGTGATACAGTAGAATGATAAATGAAACCTTTTGGACCAAAACAAACCAGAAGCCAATGAAGGTCCAGATCAGGAAGAGAAAATGGTAATGGGCAGGCCATATCCTGCATAAGGACTGCGAGGAAAGTATCACAAGACAAGCGTTAGAATGGACTTGAAAAGGGGACGTTCCAAACAAACATGGAGACAGTTTGCTGGACGAAGTAAAAGCAGCTGGCTTAATGTGGGATCAAATCAAAACTATAGCCAAGGATTGCAGGAGGTGGAGAATGACTGACTGTGAAGGCCCTATTCTCTACTAAGGATTAGTTGTCGTTGTTGTCATGCCCTTAAAAGTCCTAGTGACACTCATGTGTGAGCTCAGCACAGGTGAGCAAACTTAAGTAAGACTTAGGTTGCTCATACATGGACTAAGGCTGGTTGCTGCTCTGTGGTGTTAATTTGACAGTGAGGACATCCCCATAGAAGTTTCTGATGAAAGGCATGTGACTGACATCAATGGTAGGAATTGAAAACCTTAAACCTAAAGTGTAGAAATGAGCTGACATAGACAAATGTCATTTGAAAAGAGTGTGTGTGTGTGCGTGCATGCCTGTGCTTTTAATTGGAGCCTGAAGGTTCCATAGTAGCCCTGGAAGAGAATAATTCACAGACTGCATGAAAAGAGAGGCTCCTCTGTGGTGCAAATGTTTTACAGTTAAACAATGTAAAATCATTGGTCCTCAACTAGTATGCAACTGTGCTTCAGCATGGTCATTTTCTTGCTGTAGATGGGCCCTGACAGACCAGAGCAGAGGGTGGAAACTGAAGGAAAAGGGGTGGGGGAGGATCTTTTCCAGGTTTTTAATTGGCAACATATAAACACTCTTGGTTCAGACTTTGAAACAACATTTTTTCTTTGACCTTTACTTTTAGCAGTTGCTACATCTAAGTCCAAGGTGTACCTTGTACAAGTACAACTCCTTCAGGGGAAGCAGCATTTCAAAAATAGTAGGACTTCTCATTTTAGATTTTAACCAATAGAACACCTTTCCCTCAACCCCCATATACATAACTAGTATTTATCCAGTAAACATCAGAAATGGCTACTCAATTCATATTGACTTCACCTGTTTCCTATTGCAGTTTGTTTATATAGAGATGTTCCTGCTCCTGTCTAAGGGCTTAGCTACACAGAGCTGTAATATGGACTGTGACTTCAAACACACGTTTGTGCACGTTAGTATTGGTCTATGTAGACCCTACTGGTGCGTTCTCCTAACAAAGTGCTGTTTGAAATAGGACTGCATCTTATATAGACAGAGATTCCCGCCCCCCCCCCCCCCCCCCCCGAACACTCTGATTTTTAGACCACTACATGGAACTCAAAAATTGGTTTAAAAAATTCTAAAGATTAGATTAATAAATGCCCCAAACCCGAAGCCTTAGATATGAACCTTTTTTTAATGTTCTCTTGTCCAGTTTCTTACAGCATTATGTTTATGTTCCCACAGTATGCTTTGTGATGTGCAGAGGCTGCTTCCAATCTAGTGTTGTCTGTTAAAACAATTCAGACATGCAGTTTTTTTTTCCCCCATGAGGTTTAGCAACTGTGGACGATGATGATCTCTGAAAGCTGGTGAGCAAAACTAAATCATACATGTGTGTCTCAGAATCCCCATGTGGCAGGGGGCAGAGATTCCACTCTGTGAAACCAAAAATGGGGCATGCAGAGTTTCTCTGCCTACACTGAGCATCTTCTCTTGCCTAGAAATATATATGCTGATGATATGCAAACTTTATATATTCAGTGTAAAAGCTGTATAATGGGAATATTACATTTATTCTTTAAAGCATGATTTCAGAACTTCGTAGCTATGGTTGTCTTGTCCTGAGAGCTCTTCAACTAAAACTTGTCCTAAAATTTAAATTTTGTTTTTTGAAAACACACAAATGTAATTTTTTTTTAAAAACATTCCTTGTTTTGAGAATCCGGAAATGAAGCTAATTATAAATGAAAGCATAACTGGCTAAATGGGGCATATGTCAGGATGAGAGAAATTTAAAAAGAAAAAGTAGAAAGGAGGAACAGAAAGCAGAGTTTTAAAAGGATTTTCATTTTTAATAACCCAAGATGGAGTTTCACTCATCAACAAGGAGACCTATTTAAGTAGGTTAAATTCAGTCCCATTAATACACTTAAACAACGGTAGGGCCTTTCTTTACAAAAGCTCTTAACCTTGAGCAGCCTACCATCAGCAACTCTCCTAGGCCATATTCCTGTCCAGGTGGTCTCTTTAGATGGCTTTCAGAGCATGTGTAGACTTGATACAATGCCTTTGTTGGAACAAGTCTATGCCACTTGTAATCCGCCATGGCCCATAGGTAGGAGAACTATTAAGATGTGTGCATGGACCAGATGGGTCACTCTATGCTGATAGCTCCTAGGCTAGCTCATAGGCTGGGCATCAGATTTAGGTATCTGGCATGGTAGGTTTTTGACTGCTCGGCTAATAGTTCTCAGCGTTTTGGAACAGGTCTGTAGCAGGTGAGTGTGCGTAGACTAGAGATTCAGTGAAGCAAGGAGCGGTCACAAAAACTAGTCTGACTTCACCTGTTTCCATCTGACTTCAAAAGTGAAACGGGTTTGGGCCTGCTTAGTAACTGAACTGGTTCTTGCCCAATAGTTAACGTACTGGGCTTGTTGTATCATTGTCCTATTAATGACAACTCTGAATAATTTTCTACATTTGATGACTTTGTCATATAAATCCTGCTTATGAGCCTTGGATGAGGCCATTAGGAAGACTCTACCTTATCTTGGTAGCTGGATGTACTACTTTTAGATGAGTGTAAGAATGGCCAAAGGTTGATCTAGCCTAGTATGTCTTCCTACAGTGCCCAATCCCAGATGCCACAGAGGGAGTGAACAGAACACACAATCGTCAAGCGATCCCTCCCCTGTAACCTTCTTCTAGGCTCTGACAAACAGAGGCTAGGGACGCCAATTTTACCCATCTTGGCTAATAAGTAATGATGGACCCATCCTACATGAATTTATTGAGTTATTTTTGAACCCTGTTATAGTCCTGGTCTTCACAAAATCCTCTGGCAAGGAGTTCCACAGCTTGACTGTATGCTGCAGGAAGAAATACTTCCTTTTGTTTTGTTTTAAATCTGATACATCTGTTAAATCCCTACTAATTTTTGTTGCCCTTCTCTGAACCATTCATTAGTGGAATGGACAAAGTTGGGGTGGCCAATACATGGCCCATGGAGCCTTTTCATCTGGCCTGCGGAGCCACTAGCGACGCCATTTTGAAAGTCCAGCTGTGGGGCGAGTGGTCGGCAACCTTCAGCTCTGGATCCACATGTGGCTCTTTAAGGAGCCATTTGCAGCTGCAGATGCTGCCACCACTACTGACTCCTCCAGCTCCCTGCCCTGCCACGTTGAAATATTAAATTGAGTTCCATTTGGTTTAATGGCTGGCGGGTGGGATCCAGCTGTTAAACCAATTAAATTGAGTCCCATTATTTCAGCACGGCAGGGCAGGGAGCCACCCATACTGTATGTTGTGTAAGGGAGTATGCGAGCTGGGGAGACTTGTGCAGCCATGCTGAGGTGGCAGCCTGGCGAAGTTGCACTGGGGGGAAGCAGCAGCAGCATGCAGCTCTGGTGTGTGAGGTAGGTGGGGGTGGTTTGGGGCTGAGGGGGTTAAGCCTGGGAGTGTAGTGGTGGTTTGGGGCTGAGAGGCCCTAAACCTTGGAATGGCAGGGATTGAGGTTGAGGGGGTTAAGACTGGGTGGTTGGGATTGGGGCTATTTTACATTCAGCCCCTGGAACATGTAAAAAATTGCCATGTGCCCGCCCCCCCCCATGAAAAAAAAGGTCTGCCACCCCTGGTCAAAGCTAACTGTTCCTTGATTACTTGCTTGGAGTCCTCTCTATGTTCTGCACTTCCAAGTTACAGGGCCCAAAGTGGCATGTTCACTTGCCAGAAGGTATTTGGGATCATAAGAATGGCCAGACTGGGTCAGACCAAAGGTCCATCTAGCCCAGTATTCTGTCTGCTGACAGTGGCCAATGCTAGGTGTCCCAGAGGGAGTGAACCAAACAGGTAACACATGCTCTCTCTCCTGCCATCAATCTCCAGCTTCTGACAAACAGAGGCTAGGGCTACCATTCCTTTCCCATCCTGACTAATAGCCATTAATGGACCTAACCTCCATTTATTTATCTAGCTCTTTTTTTTTTTAAACCCTCTTATAGTCCTAGTCCTCACAGCCTCCTCTGGCAAGAAGTTCCACGTGTTGACTGTGCACAGTGTGAAGAAGAATTTCCTTTGTTTAAAATCTGCTGCCCATTAATTTCATTTGGTGTCCCCTAGTTCTTGTGTTATGGGAACAAGTAAATAATTTTTCCTTGTTCACTTTCATAATAAAGAAGGCTGGCCATATAAATGAAGTAGATCTGTCTGTGTTCCATGACTTACTTCAAGGGCTGGGCACTGCCTGGGGGCTGTTTGGTATTAGGAAGGGGAGTCCAAGTGAGTCAGAGCAGACTGGTTCAGTCAGGAGGCTAGGTGGAGTCAGGGGACTGGAGGAGTCCTGCTAGGAAGCAGGAGGTATTTCCTGGGGTAAAGCTGAAGGCAGAGAGAGCAGTAAGAGGGTTTTGCTGACTTCCATTCCCAAGCCACAGCTGAGGGAGCACTATAGAGAGTTGCTTGTTGGCTCTCAGATGGAAAGAATTGGGGGGGGGGGGTCAGGTGAAGTGGTGAAGGTGGGATAGTAATGGAGAGACTTACTCAAATGGCCAGAGAGCTGGACCCAGGGGATTGGTGAGAGGACTGGTGGAGTGAGGGAGGCTTCCCTGGCAAGAAGACTTCCCAAGAAAGAAGTGTTGTGAGTTAGCACTTGGAAGAACAGGAATGCTCTCCAACTGGAAGGGTTAGGGTGGCTTTCCTGGTGCAAAGACAGGAGGTCGCCAGCAGAGCCAGGGCATGGCAAAAGATGCAAGGGGTCTGCTACAGAGCTGAGGGGTGCTGACAGCTGCTGAAGCTGTATTTGATGCTTTGTCTGAACTGTGATGATGTGATTTCTGTGCCTGGGGAGAGTGGTCTTTCTCTTGTACTAAATCAAGAAAGATGTGGAGAAATTGGAAAGGGTCCAGAAAAGAGCAACAAGAATGATCAAAGGTCTAGAGAACATGACCTCTGAAGAAAGGTTGAAAGAATTGGGCTTGTTCAGTTTCGGGGGGGGGAGACAGTGGTTTTCAGGTATCTAAAAGGATGTCATAAGGAGGAGGGAGAATACTTGTTCTTTTTGGCCTCTGAGGATAGAACAAGAAGCAGTGGGCTTAAACTGCAGCAAGGTAGGTTTAGGTTGGACATTAGGAAAAAGTTCCTAACTGTCAGGGTGGTCAAACAGTGGAATAAATTGCCTAGGGAGGTTGTGGAATCTCCATCTCTGGAGGTATTTAAGAAGAGGTTAGATAAATGTCTATCAGTGATGGTCTAGACAGTACTTGGTCCACAGGGGCTGGACCTGATGACCTCTCAAAGTCCCTTCCAGTCCTAGCATTCTATGATTCTATGAAATGCATGAGGGCGATTGGCACTAACACGCTTTACACTGTATCTGAGGACTCTGAAGGAGGGAAGCTGAGCAAGGGTGAGCCCATCATGCTACAACCTGTCACAGGAGGGCATTCTGGGGGGAGGGGCGGTCAGGTGAGAGATGAGACTGGTTTACAATTCACAATCTTCCCCTTGACAGGTTGGATAGAATCTGTGCCATGCATTTTTTTGCATTAAGTCTCTCTCTCTCTCTCTCTCTCGCTCAGTTTAAGCTTTACACTTGTGCAGGTGGCAGGATGACAAATTACCAAGCAGGGTGAGAACTGAACACCATGGTGTGAGTGGGAGGAGGAAATGTTAAACCACCTTAAGCTCCATGAATGAAATGCTTCTGTTGTGCTAGTATTGAGGGTTGAGAAGTGAGTGTTGGGACCCCTGGATTGTTTTCCTAGATTTAACACTTACCCATTGAATGGCCTTGGGCAAATCACTTAACCCCCTGTGTGCCAAATACCTTTGCAAAAGAGATTATACCTTCCTCAGGAGGGAACTTGTGAAGCTCAATTAATGTTTACAGTGTTTTAATGAAAAGTGATATGCACTTCGTTGCTGTGTACATATTTGCATGATGGTCATTACCTGGCTAAATACCTCATGGAAAACTTCTCCCCTGTCCTCTTCATTATTACCCAGTAAAATGCCAAATAAACACTGTTTTGCATTATGTCCTGAGGGCCACTAGACTGGTCACTAGTGAACAGCAGGAGGGAGAGATTTCCAGCATCTTCATAGCAGGAAGAATTGGCAGAAGAGATCAGATTCAGGGCTGGTGATCAAGACTCCTGGTTTCCATTTTCAGCTCTGACAAAGATTTCTTATCTGGCCCTCGAACACACTCCGTGAGCCTACATAAGTACTTTCCAGGTGTGGGGGGGGGGGGGGGGGGAATATTCTCCTGATTGACATCCATAAAGACTTTAGGTGAAAAGCATATATGGAGAGAGGTGAAGAGTATTGGTCTGAATATTCTGACTCTGCATAAGGAGGGTCTGAGCACAGGCTGATGCAGGTATTCAGGCAAATATTTTTATTTACTATGTTGCTAATTGGAGGGAGGGGGAAGCAAAAATCTTGGTGTTTTTTTTTGTTTTGTTTTGTTTGTTTTTTAAATTTGTTGGCCCTCTTTGTCTTCCAGGTTTACAGTGCTGGGAACAGCTCCCCAATCCTTTGGAATTGGGTTGCACGTGGTGGGATCGGCCATTGTGCAGGATGGACACCTTGAAACGGAGTCGAGCGCAAGCCTGGCCGGAGGAAACAGGGGATAGGGAGCACGGACTCTATAGTTTGCACCGCATGTTTGACATTGTGGGCACTCACCTGACCCACCGGGATGTACGTGTGTTGTCCTTTCTCTTTGTGGATGTGATTGATGACTATGAGAGGGGGATGATCCGCAGTGGCCGGGACTTCCTGCTGGCACTAGAAAGGCAGGGCCGCTGTGACGAGACCAACTTCCGCCAGGTGCTGCAGCTGTTGAGGATTATAACGCGCCATGACCTGTTGCCCTACGTCACACTGAAGAGGAGAAGGGCTGGTGAGTCATCTGATCGTTTGAGAGCTTTAGAATTCTGTCATTTTAAGTGAAGCTGCTGTTGCTGCTTTGTGTTGATGAGAAGTGAGATGATTAAAAAAACGAAAACAAACTTCTTTCTAGCTGTCCAGTAACCACATGGGCAACAATTAATGCTGCTGCATGGGACAACCTATTTGAGCTCTGAGGGCTGTGAAGATAGCATGTCCCATCAGAAGATAGGTGAACCATACAGTAGAACGTATAGTTATGAACCTCAGAGTAATGAACTGACTGGGGAACAACACCACCTCATTTGGAAACAGAAGTATGCAATCAGGCAGCAGTAGGGACCCCAAAAAAGCAAATGGTGTACAGTACCGTGTTAAAAGTGAACTTCTAAAAAAGGGAAATTTCTTTTCTTTAAAAAAGATGATTTGACAATGAAAGAGGACTTTGTGCTTTATTTAAATTAAGTTGGTTGAAAACAGCATTTTTCCTCTGCATAATGAAGTTTCGAAGCCAACCTCTGAAAACACTACCATAATGGTTTTGTTCAGATTTATGAATAACTTTCATTCCTGAGATACTTGTAAATCTGAGGTTTTGACTGTGTTTTGAAATTGATCAGATTAATGAGCAGCAGTGGTAAAGTGTCCTGAGAGGTATCCCCACTGCTCCCTGCGAGCCTAAAAGCATAATGGGGATGATATAGGTCTGAGATTTGGAGGAGGTTAGGGTCCAGGTGTGAGCTGCTCAGGCAAGGAATGTGGGGGATGAATCCTCTTTCTCCATTTCTTTGCTTACTAGTAGCAATACTATGCAGGATTTCAGGGACAGGTCCTGTCACCCTGAGAACGTACGAAAAGGCATACTTAAGCAAAAGAATCCTAACGGATGATAGTCTTGTTATAGTTCTCACATGCCGCAGGGTGTTTCCATTTGCACTATTAGGTGAGAGCTTCAGTGTGGTCTCCTGTTGCTAATCTTTTGTTACTCCTACAAAGCAAATCACTAAATATCTGTTAATACTTGGACAGAGTTAAGGCTGCATGTTTGTCATGCAGTTATTGGTTTCATGATCATATTTTTAAACAGAAGCCAAAAGACGCCACCTTTATTAATTTATTTACAGAAGTTTATGGGAAAGGGCTCCTTTTTAAGACGGTCTCTCACTTGATGATGCTGGCCTGGTTGTCAGTCTTTTGGGGCAAATGGAATAAGTTCAGGTCATTTGGTTTTGATGCTCATGTGCAAGGGCAGTACAGGAATGGGGGCAAGCACGTGCTTTCTTCATTCCATTTTTCCACTTTTCTTGCACTCAATTCATGATAGAATGTTACAACTTCCACAGTGCACAAGACGTTGTAATATCTGTTTGTGGGAGGGAAACATTTTGAAATGTTAATACGTGTCCTTGTTATGCCTTCCCCTTGCCAAGACCCTGGGAATGTGCACGTTGTAAGTGAATCAGGGTGAACTGTGACATAATTAGAAAGCAGGGGTATCTATCTTTGGGAGGGAGCTGTGTTAGTCTATATAGTATCAAAACAAGCAAGCAGTCAAGTAGCACTTTAAAGACTAACCAAATAATTTATTAGGTGAGCTTTCATGGGACAGACCCACTTCTTCAGACTATAGCCATACCAGAACAGACTCAATATTTAAGGCACAGAGAACCAAAAACAGTAATCAAGGAAGACAGATACTAAAGTGATCAATGTAGTTAATACCAAAGCAGACTTTGAAGTGCTCCAAAAGGATCTAACAAAACTAGGCGATTTGGCAACAAACTGGTAAATGAATCTTAATGGTGCTAAATACAAAGTAATGCACATGGGGAGGATGGGTGGTGAATAATTTAGCTATTACCTCTCAAAAGAGAGATCTTGAGGTTGTGGACAGTTCTCTGGAAACATCCAGTCAAAAAAGCAAACAATGTTAACCATCGTTTGAAAAAAAAGAGCTTGTCTTATTCTCTATCCATCTTCCTGCCTCTGTATAAATCCATGGTACGTCCACATCTTTAATGCTGCATACAGATGTGGTTACCTCATCTCAAAAAAGATATCTTGCCATTGTAAAAAGTTCATAAAAAGGCAACAAATGATTAGGGGTTTTGAACAGATGCCCTATGAAGAAGGATTAAAAAGACTGGGACTTTTCATTTTAGAAAGGAGGAGAGTCAGAGGAGATATAATCGAAGTCTATAAAATCATGGCAGATGTGGAGAAAGTGAAAAAGTTATTCATTTCTTCCCATAACATAAGAACTACCGATCACAAAATTAAATTAATAGGTAGCCTATTCAAAACAAACAAAGCCTCCCCCCACTGCCCCACAACACAACACAGTCAGCCTATAGAACTCTTTGACAGAAGATCTTATGAAGACCAGGACTTTAACAGGATTGAAAAAAGAGCTAAATAAATTCATGGAGGATATGTCTGTCAATATTTATTAGCCAGGATGGGTAGGAATCATGCCCCTAGGCTTTATGCATCAGACTGCAAATGGGTAACAGGGGAGTGATCACTTGATGATTACCTGTTCTGTTTGTTCCTCTTGGGCTTCTGGCATTGGCTACTATGGGAAGACAGGATACTGGGCTAGATGGACCTTTGGTCTGACTCAATATGGCTGTTCTCATGTAAGCTGAATTCTATCGTGTTTTAAGGCTTCCTTCTTTGTTAGGATCTGGGATCTACATTTCCTTTGAGGAGGGGCTTAGGTAATAGGGGAAGCAGCTTTCCTCTAGCGTGGGTATGGCCTTCATATGTTGAGACATGGTAGACACCAGCTCAAGACAGACGCATAAGCTGGGGCCATAGTCAGTAACCTGATAGGAATCTGAATAAGCAGCAGTTAGGGGTAGGACTGGGCTTTTCATCTGAGCATCATCCCTGAACTTTTTTGGGGATGGGACCCTCGTCGTCTGCTCATATGCATCATCCTCTGGCCACTTAGTGAGTGGCAAACTTTAAGCCCTGACATAGAGGCTCTAATGTAATGCAGTTGACTTGAAGGTGCAGCTGCACTCAATTTATATTTCATTGATCCTTCCCCTCCTAGTTTTTAACAAACAAAATTAGAGTGAAATAAGGAGAGGTTGAGGATTGAAACAGACTGAAATTGAATTAGTGTTTTCCACATCAGTGTTCACCTTATTTGATATATGGTATAAGTCAAAAACCATTACATGCATAGGTTTTTCTCAATATGCTGAATTAATAATACTTTGAGAATTTTTTTTTTTAAATGAGCTAACTAGTTTTAGGTAATTCCTCTATCCCAGAATTTGCTAGCCAGCTCTCTGAGCGTTACAGTAACTTTCCTATTTTCTTTAACTGCTTTTCTCTTCCCTATTGCGTGACAAATCAAAACAAGTGAGAGGTAACTGGGAAATGTAGTGTGCCTAAAATAATGAAAACAGGATTTTTTTATTTTTTTTTAAGGCATATCAGAGTCTTTGGTGTTACTTGGACCAAAAGTAGGTGGTAATTCAGTGAATCATGATTTAGTCTCTCTTCTGAATTTGCACATATGTTCTCAACCTTTTATATTTGTACAAACAGTTATATTTTAATTTTAATCTATCCTGTTGCATGGGGGATTGATTTAAAAAAATAATTTTCAATCTACATTTTTATTTGTATTTCAGCTCTCCCTAAAACTCTCGATGCTTGGTATAACTTACTTTTTTTTGTTAACCAGCAAGACACAGTGTATCTATTCACATTTATGTTCCAGCTATCATCCAGTGGGAGTTGGGTGAGAAGAATAAGTTGCCAAGGGAGGATATGGAATTGGCATAATTGGAGATTTTTAAGATCTGCTTAGACAAACACCTGTCAGGGATGATCTAGATCGTGGTGGGCAATGTTTAAGGAGGGGGGCCACCTCAAGATTTTTGGTAAGTGGTCAAGGGCCACTCTTTTCTATGGAGGAGATAAGGGGCCTGAGATTGAAGTTGGGTGCAGAAGGGAGGTGACTTAGTTGCAGGAGAAAGTGGGGGATCTTATCTGGTCCTGCCAAAGGGAGCTGAGAAATTGTGCTAAACTGCCTCTGCCCCCAGCACAATTTCTCAGCTGTCATTGACTTTTTTTTGTGCTGCTCCCACCTCCAGCAAAGTCTCTCCGCTCCCACTGGCCACTTTCCGGCCAGTCAATAGGAGCTGAGATATTTTTCTGGGGCAGGACAATGCATGAATCTGGCCAGTGGGAGCTGAGAGTTTTCTGGGGGCAGAGGTAGCACCCAAAGCTCTTGCCCCTTGGAAACCTTAGGGGCAGGCTGTGGTTGGGATCAAAAGGTTTGTTGGGCTGGATCTTGCCCACTCAGATGTACATGGTGCTTGGTTCTGTCATGAGTGGAGTGGGCTGGACTTGATGATTTCTGATGGTCCCTTTCAGTTCTAGTAATCTGTGATTTGAGGAGTTTGTTAGAACTTGTTCAGATTCTTACTTTTTATTAGAAAAAAACTGAATGATGTGTTTTTTTTACTGATTATGTTGAGCTGCATTTGGATGGAAACTGGAATGGAATTAAAAAAAATACTGGACTTGTGCATTTTTATAATTTTATGGACCCAATAATTTCCTTGATTTGTGCTGCATACATAAGAAAAGGGGTATACAAATATCCATAATTTAAAAATGATTATTAAACAAAGGAAATTATTTATATGTAATAAATAAAACTGATTAGTTTTGGTCCCCATATCCTGCAGTATTTTAGAGCTAATAGATCTTGTCCTGTCACACCTCATTTTTATTTATAGGTTGTAAGGTAACAAGCTTTTTCTTAAAATCTCCCATCAGTTCATCTACTTCTGAAGAACTAACTAGTGAGCTGAATTGGTTGAAAAACTAAAATGAAGATATTTTCTGTGTAGTTGCATAAGACGCTGCTGCTGATGACAAAAGCTGGGTTAGCACTTCAACAAACTTTGTTTCCAAATACTAAGCTAGAAGTCCAAATGCTGAGCCTGTGATTTCCACCTATTCAGGGGATTGACTTTCTTTAAAACTTTGGCAGTATGTGTTCTATTAATTTAACATTTTGGGAGTAATGGAACTTCGAAATTCATCATGTACTTCGAAGCGCCTGCGGCTACACTACCTGTCGCCACTTTGAAGTTCCCATAGCTGCTATTGTGCTAATGAGGTGCTGCATATGCATCGCAACACCTCATTAGCCTCCTCCAATCGGGCTGATTAGCACGACCCCTTCAAAGGAAGGGGCTAGTGTAGACAGGCCCTGAGACGTGTTCATCATGGTAATACTCTCAGACAGAGGTGCCATAAGGAGGTTTTTGGGATGTTTGACCACTGGGAGACATACATGAACAGGGCCAAGAGCAGGGGTTGCTTCAGCCCCATGGGGCTGCCTCAGGTGGGGGCACTCCAGCCAGGCCAAAATAGCCCCATCAGCAGCGACCCCAGGGGGAAGGGCTGGGACAGGGGAGAGACAGCTGGGGTCCCCAGCTCTCCCCCACTCCTGGTTACCATGGCCCCATGCTCCAGGGCCGCCGTGGACAGGGGCTGTCTCCAGCTGTGCAGGAGTGCCTCCCACCCATGGCGTTCCTGTGGACAGGGATGCTCTAGCCTGGACGGAGCAGCCCCTGTCTGTGGCAGAGGGGGCTGCTCCAGCTCAGCTGGGCTTCTGCAGCTGCCTTGCAACCCATGGTGTTGCTGTGGACAGAGGCACTCCAGCTAGCCCTTGCCCCCTATTTAATTGCTTAATGGTTTAAACCTAGTGTTTAACCAATTAACTAATTAAATGGGATTTTACATGCCTACTGTAAAGTAGGAACTTGGGAGAGACCATTGAGAGATGCTCGGGTAATTTCCATGATTGGTTTTTTTAACATTGAGGAGGAAGAATCAAGAAAGAGAAGCTACATCAACAGAGAGGGGAACAGTAGTGGGTAAGAGAATGGACACGAAGAGGAAAGACGGTGCTGTTTCCAATCATATGATGTTTGTGGTAGAATCACTGTACCCAATTGAGTGGGGAATGTGGGCGAAGCCAAGCAGCAACAGCTAAGATGTCTAAACTAATGCGAGGAGTGTGGCAGCCAAATGGAGGAACTAGAACAACTGGTGCAGGATGTGAAACCAGATATATGGGGATAAGAAAAACAGTGGAACAGTAGTCATGACTGAAGTGCAGATATCAAAGGTTATGCATTCAGGGAAAAAACAAAAAAGCAAAACTAATGGAGTTAATGTTGAGGTACGCTGAAGAAATTAGAAGTGATAGAATGGATAAAACAGCCTCTTTGACTCAAGATCTGTTTGGGGGAAGAAAGCTTCTTTTAGAGGTTCCCCAGATATAGTCGGGGTATGTTATAGACCACTAGGATCTGATCGGGATAGAGACCTCTTTAATGATTGTACTGATGCTCCTGGGAATTTAGAGCTTCTGGGAGGCTTTAGCTTCCCAAATATAGATTGGAGGACAAGTGCTACTACTAATAGTAGGGTCCAGATTTTCATGGATGGTGATAGTTGACAAACTGCTTCATCAAATAGTTGCTGAACAAACAAGAGGTCATGTCATTTTAGATTTGATATTGGTGAGTAGTGAGGGCTTCATAGAAGAGCCAGTTATAGAGGACAGCCTTGGTTCATGGGATCATGATTTAATTCATCTTAAATGTAATGGAAAGATACATAAAAATAGTTCTGCTCCAGGAATCCTTGATTCCAAAAGAGCTAATTTTAAAAAAGGGAATTGGTTAGGAAAGTTGTCTAGATTGAAGAACTCAGGTATCTGAAGTAGGCTTGGAATTACTTTACCTCAAAGTTGCAGAAGTTATCTGAAGTCTGGACCCCAGGTGTGTGTGTGTGTGTGTGTGTGTGTGTGTAAGGGGGTGGGGGAGTTTGCGGGGGGGGGGGGGGGTTCATAGTGAAGAGTTGCAGACCAAGATTGATGAGCAAGAATTTCAAACCAGTTTTTAAGAGAGAGCAGGAAATTGACAATAAATGGAAGGTGGGAGGGATGAGGGAGGAAAGCTGCTTCTTGGTAGTCGGAAAGTGTGGGAATAAAATGAGAGCTGCCAAAAACTAAGCAGAGCTGGACCTTGCAAAGGGAATTGGAAACAGTAACAAAACCTAGCCAAATAAATGATAAAATGAGGAAGGAAGTAGAGCCACTAAGCACTGAGAACGTGATGGAGATTAGGTGTTAGGGCCATGTCTAGATTACCTTTAAACAAATACTTTCCTCATTTCTTAGTGAAGCTAATGAAGAGGCTAGGGATAGTGGCAAGGTGGCTAATGGCAGACAGGGTTCTTGGTAGTCCATTGTGTCTGATGATGACATTTTGAGCTTGCACAGGCTCATTGGTTGTGGACTCGCATGTGGCTGAGGAGTCCAAGCCTTGAATGGCATGGGCGTTCACAGTGGGGGGGAAAAAGGAATTGTCCTGGCTCTGTTGGTGCAGCTGCTGTTGCTTTCGTCCTCTCACGAATAGCACTCAGGTGTATACGTCACTGCTCTTCGAAGTTGTCGTACAAGAGCTTGCCAGCCTGTCTGGTCTTCTGCATGCTGCTCTATCTGCTTTGGCTTTAATCCAGCAGGAGCAATATTGGCCTTCACACAGTCCTGTATGCCTCTTGCGAGGCCTACCTTGATTCCTTTTGCCCTGGGAAAGTTCACCATGGAGTAATTGCTTAGGGATTCTTGACTCCTCCATTCATATGATGTGCCCTGTCCAGTGAAGCTGGGCTTTCAGAATCATGGCTTAGATGCTCGTGGTTCCTGCTCTGTCAAGGACTTCTAGGTTCGTGACTCTGTCCTGCCATCCAATGTGCAGTATTGACCTCTGGCTGGGTATGTAGAAGCGCTCCAGCAGTTTCACATCCATACAGGAGACTGGTCAAAACTACAGCCGTGTACACTTTCAGTTTAGTGGACAGTCGGATATTGTGCTGATTGAACACTTGTGGTCTCAGATGTCCTAGTGCCTGGTTGGCCTGGCATTGATTTCTTTGTCAGGAGGACCATCATTGGCCATCATGCTGCCGAGGTACTCGAAATCTGTTTTTTAACTTTTGTTCCTTCATCAGAGATTGAAGCAGGGAGAGCAGCAGATCCTGGAGCTGGCTGAAACAATGCCTCAGTCTTTCCTAGGCTGATGGCCAAACCTAAGGTCTTTGGGCATGTATGCTTCCCAAATGCTGGTCAATGACTGCTTCATGGAACTAAATTAGGGAGCCTGGATAATCTAAATCCATGAATATTAAAGAAACTGGCACGTGAATGGCAAACCCAATAGCAAGGATTTTTAATTCATCTGTAAACCCAGTGGTCATACCCTATGACTGGAGAATTGCTAAGATACTCCCTATTTTTAAAAAGGATGGGAAAGAGTTTCAAGAAATTGTAAGCCTGTTAGTTTGACCTCAGTTGCATGCAGGCTGTTGGAACAAATTTGAAACAGAAAATAACTAAGGACACAGAGGTGAATGGTAACTGGAATAAAACACAACATGGTTTTATAAAAGGTAGAGTGTGCCAGAACAATCTGAGAGAGATTAGACCTACAGCATTTCCTTTATCTGGATTTAGTGAGACATTTGACACTGTTCCATGTAGGACATTATTAGTTAATTTGGAGAAGCTGAGGATTGATACGAGCATGGGAAAGTGGATAAGGAACTTGTTAAATGTGTGACTACAGTGGGCCATACTGAAAAGCGAACTGACATGCTAGTGGGAGGCTATTCATGGAGTTCCTCAGACTGGTCTTGGGACCAGTCTTCTTGGCTATTTTTTATTACGGACCTTTGCACAAAAAGTGGGAGCATGCCAATGAAATTTGTGGATGACACAATGTTGCAAGCTACTGCCCAATATGGAGGAGGACTGAATATCATACAAGAAGATCTGGATGACCTTGTAAGCTGAAGTAATAGAAGTGGGATGAAATGTAATAGTGCCAAGAGTGAGGTCATGCACTTGGGGACTAACAACAAGAATTTTGCTAAAAATTGGAGATGTATTAGTTGGAAGCAACAGAGGAGGAGAGAGACCTGTCTGCACTAGAACAAACTCAATATGTAAAGCACAGAGGTCTAAAAATTATCAAAGTTGGCAAATGTATATATTGAGTCTGTTCTGGTAAGGCCGTGATCTGAAGAAGTGGGTCTGTCCCACGAAAGCTCATCACCTAATAAATTATTCTGTTAGTCTTGTTAAAGTGCTACATGACTGCTTTTTTGTTTTGATAGAATACAGACTAACGTGTCTGTCTCTCTCTGTCACTAGACAAGGAAGTGCTAATCATTATACAAAGCATTGGTGAGACCCTCTGGAATATTGTGTGCAATTCTGGTCGCCCACATTGAAGAAAGACTAATTCAAACTGGAACAAGTACAGACGAGAGCGCTTAGGATAATGTGAAGAATGGAAAAGCTACCTAATGAGGAGATTCGAATTGCTTAGCTTGTTAACCTCACCAAAAGAAGGCTGAGAGGAGATGTGATTTGTGCTCTGTAAACACATCAGAGGGATAGCTATGCATGAGGGAGGGAGAGAAGTGCCACCGTGCGCACAAGAACAAGTGATTCTGAACTGGTCAGTAGCAAGCTTGGACTCAAAAATGGTGTCTGAGGAGAGACGTTCTGGAACAGCCTTCCAAGGAAAGCTGCAGAGGTTAAAACTTAACTGGCTTCAAGTCTGAGCTTGGGAAGTTTGTGGAGGAGATGCTCTGATGGGACTGGCTCAGGTGGCTCATGTGTGGTTCATCCGTGACTGCCAGTTGCAGGAATCTCTAGTGTCCGGAAATGGGAGACATTTATAACAGATTTCTTTCCCAGGTATCTGCCTGGGTGTCAGGGGTGTCTTGCCCATATGCTCAGTCTGTTTGATCGCCCTGCGTGGGGTCGGGAAGGAATTTTCCCCTGGGTCAGATTGGCAGAAATCCTGGGGGATTTCGTGTTTCTTTGCAGCGTGGGGCACTGGTCACTTGCTGGTTTAAACAATGTAAACCATGGGTTCTCTAACTTGAAGTCTTAAAACCATGATGTGAGGACTTTGGTAATGCAGCCAGAAGGTGGTGGTCTGGTACAAGAGTGGGTGAGATTCTGTGGCTCACAATGTGTGGGAGGTAAGACCAGGTGATCCTGATGTCTCTTTCAACCTGTAAAGTACGCTTTTGATTGTGTCATTAGTTGAAGCTTTGCATGGGGTTAGGTCACCTGCACACCTTATGGTCATGATTTTTCTCAGATGCTTCTCTGCAAGGTTACAGTTGTTAACTTTCTAAAAAGGGTTATGTGACCAGTCAAGTCTGACCAATCATTAGCTTCCTTAATAGGTTGAGGTGATACAAATAATGGTAAATCTAAGCAGAAGTGTTTCTGTACGTTCTGTTTTACAAAGTCGTTGGCATGCTCTCCTTTTCAGTACTTGGCTTTAAAATTTGTGCAGCTAAAGGAAGTCTGATCTTTTTAAAGAGCAATTCATAGTTTTCCACACAGTTCTTGATATGCTATTAAATTTGAAAATGAGTTTTTGTGGTAGGAAATGTCCATCATTTTGCAAATGTAACTAAATTAAGTTTGGGAATAAATGTCGGATCAGCACAGTCATGGCTAGAAAAATCTGCTTGTCCCTGGGATCCTAACCAGCAACTTTTTAGAATCTAAGCTTTAAATAAAATTCCAGCCATTATAGTTGGGAAGAGAACCATATTAAGGTGAATTTGTTGAGTCATCTTGCTGAGACTGAGGGCAGGTCTGCTGCCTCAGCTGCTGCTTACACATTTCTCAAGCAGCAAAGTGACACTGCTGACCATTCCAGTGCTACACTGTAGAACCCAGTGGGCAACCATGAAAGCAACAAGAATGATGCAACTTTCACTCTGACCCATCTAGAGAAGGCATTCCCTGACCTGGAGCTCTTGCCCCTGGACCTTGTTTGTGTGAACTCCTCCTTTACCCTGAAAAATCTTGCATGTTGGCCTCTGGCAGGTAGATGCCAAATTTTTCAAGCCCTATTTTGAACAGTTCCCTCTGCCTTCCTGCTGGTGTCTGCTACAGCAGTCCTGGTCTCGTCTGTCATCCTTTAAAAGAAATCCTTTCTTTCAGTGTGCCCAGACCTCGTAGACAAGTATTTAGAAGAGACATCCATTCGTTACGTGATGCCCCGAGCTCACAACGAAGCAGAGCACGGTCTTGCCCACCCCCACAAATCAGGTAAGACTTGAATACTACTGCCTAATGCCAGGGTTTCACTGGAATCCTTGATCATAAGCAGTTAGGATAGCCTAAGACTTATGCATCGGGGCATTGTAGGTTAAATGTGGTATTGGAACAGTCCTGTTTTTGCCTTGATTTCATTCATCAGTGTTCCTTTTCTTCCATGCAACTGAATTCTTAGTATGTTGAAACTGATGAATATCATACTCTGTTTAGAGATGCTCTAGTTTAACTCGAAGTTTTGGGCAGGAATTGCTGGAGAATGTTCTCTTGCTTGTGTTATGCAGAGATTGGGTTAAGTGATCCTAACTATCCTTTCTGGGTTTAAACTATATGCATTTATAAACACTTGTAAAGCTAGCTGAGACCATCTGATGATGGCCCTAGAAACGGAGACTACTGTTTTAGTAGCAGCACTTATAACAAGCTGGAGTCTTGGGTTCCCAAACTGTAATCCCAGGTTGTCCCAAATACTTGCTTGTGTCCTGGAAAAGTTCAAGCCAGTAACTACCGGCTCAGAATGTCACTTGGTACAAGTCCAGCTCATAGCTGAGATTTCCAGGTTTGGTCAGGGTGAGCATTAACTTAAGAACCTGTTTGGCTTGCAGAACACATTCAGCTAAAGTTCACTAGCTTTTCAAGTGAACCTTTTTTTCCATGACAAGTGGAGTATTTTCTTCAGTGAGTTGCTAGAGACACCTAATACGCTGTAAACAGGCCCACCAACAGGGAGGACAGAGAGGATAATTGACCCAGGTCCTGGTGATACAAAAGGACCTGGAGCAGCAGTCATGCCTGGAGACCCTGGTCCTTTAAATTGCTGTGGGAGCACCTCGTGGTGTGCTCTAGGCAGCTCTGAGGCGGGGACGGAGGTGCCATGGTGTGGGCGGCATTGAGGGCTGGTTTTCTCAGCCCCACCCTTCCCTCCCAAGACCCTACCCCTTCTGGAGAATGTGGAGCACCCACCTCTCCCCAGCCTTGCCCAGGGGCCAGGTGAGACTGTCGGCCCTGTTTACTGTAAAAGACTTCTGCTCTGACATAGCCCTGCATATCCCCCCACAGTTCAGAGTGGAAAAATATTATGGCTGAATCTCTGATTCTAAAATCCAAAATGTATTGTTACCTTTTGAAAAAGGACCCAAGTGGAGCCATACTGGATCCTCTGATTCCACAGCTAATGTTCTCGTTAATAAGTTGGGGGTGGGGCAGGGACTTGTAAATGCTGGTATTGCTAGTGACACTTGGACTCTGAAAACCAAGTTTTTTCCTGTCTATTGATTATGATTCTACATTTGGCCCTGCTGAGCAACTAGACCCCAAAAGGATGAGCTGGAATATGAATTCTTATTCTTTGCGTTTTGATTAAGTGAACATTAAGGGCAAAACCATCCTTGCTATTGTATGTTGATACAGTTACTTAAAATGAGCAGTGTAACTGTGACCTAGGGAATGAGGTGGCAGTGTTTTTTACATAGCCACTTCTGAAAAGATCACACAAACAAGTCCTCCCTGCATTCCAGAGATTTGTTCCTCTTCCTGTTGATTAAGCCAGAATTGTTTTAACCCAGCATAGAAACAGTAAACCAACTCCTTGTGCATAGGTTGCATCAAAAAGGCACTTGCTGCTGTACTGGAGCCTGTCACTAGAGGGTGTTTGTGACACTTCAAAGATAGTTCCATGGCAACGCAGCAAAGTTTAAAGGGTCTCGTTCATTGCATCAGTGCAGAGATGATATTGATACAGATTGAAAGGCTGCTCGCTGATGAATAAAATCCCAGCAGATGTAAAGCCAAATTTAAGGAGCATCATTCTCTTCTGGAGGTTAGGTCAAATTATCAAATGTTGCCTAAATTTCATGGCACCCAGCATAGCAGGTGTCTCACTTTAAACTGAGAGGCTGAAATGCCCAAATGTAACTCTCTGAGCATACCCAGCCCAACCATCTCAAGGGGGTTTCTCTGCAACAACTGCTACATACTGAATTCAGTAAGTGAAGTCTTTGCTTCAGACACCCAGATTCTGAAATCTTAAGTCATTTTGTTACAGAGCATCAGGTTGCTGTGACAGGTGCCGTGTCCCTTGATTAGCAGCAAATATTTTTCTTGTCCCATTGCACTTGCTAATATCTCTAGCATCCCAGCCTGGGTTGTGATCTTGTTGGAGTTTGCAGCTTCTGCACAATTGGGATAGTGATGGTGAATGCCCAGTAGGGGTGCTTTTCCTCAATGGGTTCTGAGCCCAAACGTGCTGTGAGAACCTTTGTGCTGCTGGAGACACTTTTGCACGAGATGCCAAACTGAGGTCCTGACCAGTGAATCTGCCCTGATAAGAGCTGGAGTGTTCATCTGGCCAAAGGCCATAGGTTCTACTTCCTTAAATTCCTCCTGCAGCTTGAATTAGAGCGTAGGACCAGAAGTGTAGAATGCTCTGGTGGGAAGTGTTGTGAGCTATTCAAATGTGATTGTGTCCCACCCAAGAGGCAGCTGCATTTCAGCTGTGGTTACAGGTGATCACAGACAGTACATTAGACCGGGGTTTGGATTGTAATATTTAACTAAAGAAGATAACTGTGACTTTGGGCTGCATGAGTGCAGGAATCCCTGTGCAAGAAAGTGATCTCTCCTCTTTGAGGCTCAGGTGCAGCTGTACAGTATAAAGAGCCTGGTGCTTTTTGTTTGGAGAGAAGCTGAAGAGAGTGATGAGAATTGGAGGGGGTGGTGAGGGGGAGCTCAGTTAAAGCAATTGGTGATGCCAGGGCATACATCTACTGATGCTTAGAGGCGGTGCACTGGTTGCGGGTAGGGGAGAGAGATTATCTAGGGTGCTCCAGGCCCGGGGCAGCTGACACTGCCAGACAGTAAGATCTGCTAGGATGTTGAACAGCTTCCCCAAGGAGAGGCTGCAGTCACTAGAGAGCTACAGAACTTTTCCACAGCAGGTGCTCTGCAGTGGCTGGGGGAGGCATAGATGGGATTGAAAAAGCTTCATTTGTCCTTACGTCATGTGACATTGTTCCCTCTCCGAGTAGAGAGGTGATCCTGGGCTCTGGCTACCCGCGTCTTCTAACCTCGGCTCCTCTTTCTCTGCATTAGTGCCTCCCCATCACCCTGTGGTCTGCCGCTCCTCCGCTGGACCTCAGATTTGTACCAAGAGGCCTGGGCGCGGGAGAGCCCTGCTCACTAGCCAGCATAAGAGGAGGAAGTCAATGACGCCGGATCCTAAAGAGAAACAGACTTGTGGTAAGATCCTGAGTTTGATGGAGGATAGAACTATTGGCTAAGACAGTCAGGGACGCAGCCTCATGTTCGGGTGTCCCTAAACCTCCAACTGCCAAAAGCATCTCTGGCATTGGCCACTGTCAGAGGCAGAACACAGCTGGATGGTCTGACACCCCATGTGCTTATGTCTGGGTGTGGCCATGGTGGATTTGTGGGTTACTTGCTAGAGAGGGGCTGTGGGGAAACTTGTTCTTCCTTCTTCCAAGAACTGATTTTTTTGCTTTAGATATTCCTCTTCCCTGACTGACCAAAAAGCTCTGGATTCCAGCTGCACCTGGCAAGGCTCCTTGGTGGAGCAGGCTCTGTTGTGTTTATTTTGCAGATTGTATTAAGTTCCATGGGAGGCGGGGGTTGGTGGCAGGACTGAACACTGAGATCTTTAAACATTTTGGCTATCCACCAGTAGCCAAGAGATGCAGAAATGCATTAGAAGAGCCTGACAAAATTCTGTTGTGCTTCAGATCCAGAGTTCTGGCTTGACCTGCTAAGAGGGTAGCCACAAATTGGGACGTAGAACTGGTCCAAAAACTGCGTATTCTGATTTTGTTGATGGGGCACAGGGGCGTAGCGGGGGTGGGGGTGACACATTGAGGATTTTTTGGCTAGTGAGTTGAATTTAATTCCGTTGCATGTGTGAAGAGTGTGGCCAGCTGAGCTTGTGCCTGAATTCGGTGGTTTGGCACCCATCTTGCAAAGGCTATATTGAAAGAAATGAAGAAAAATCTTGGCGGCCTAATTTTCAACAAACAGTGCTTGTTTTTGTATGCACCACATCAGGCTGGTGCAGGATAGGGTGGGGAAGACCCTTTGGAGGAAACCTCTGCCTGTTACCTCCCTTGCATACTGATTTAGGAGGAAGCAGTCTGAAGAGTTAATTTAGAGATTACATTGAGAGTCTTCCTAGACAGAAGAGGCTCTGCCATTATGCAGATGCTCACAGCTCAAACCCTTGAGGTCATAAGCACCTTAAGGGTATCGGACATAACAGGAGGAGCAGTTACACTGCAGCTGTGGAATCCCCATTCTGAGCAGTTTTTTAAGAATGGGTTAGATACTTGCCAGGGCTGGTCTCCTTTAGTTGGCCTGAAGGAGGAATCTCACAGGGCTTGAGAAGCAGTTAGGTTCTTCACTGGGATGCTAAATGCCCTGTGGTGGGAGTTGGGTCAAGCACAGTCAAGAATTAAATGTGTTTGGAGGACTCTCTGCATCAGTAGACCCTGGTGCTTCACCCTGCTTCATCAGGATAGTCTCTTTGGGCACTAGTGAGTTGCCAGGGCTGTTCCTTGAGTCCCGGGGGCTCGGAAAGGCTGCTTTGGATTATAACACCAGGAAGTAACTGGAAATTTTAAACTTTCCCATTGAAAGTGATGTGCAAAAACCAGTCAGCTCCTCTGATTGCCCCGGCTGACCCTGAGCAGCGTTCTCCTGTTGTCTAGCAGAGTTAGGCTCTGCCACGAGGGAGGCTGGTTTATTTGTCATGACTTTCCGGTTTGGGATGCCCTGGTAGTTGGGCATGTGAGTTAAACTCTCATTTAGCCCTCCCTCACCCCATCCCATCCAAACCCACCTCCCAGCAGTGAGCCCAGCTGGAGGCTGTGACGGCACTGGGTGGGCAGGCTACGAAATAGAGCAGGTTCCATGGCTGGGGACCTTCTGCTGCAAACACCTGCCTGAGCTCTTCATGCATGATCACCATGTGGGGACTGTTGGCAGAGTGAGCTGTGGGGTTCGCAGCTATTAGCACTGTCTGGAGGAGTGGTCTCTAGGCCAGGTGGGTCCCACGCTCCCTGGGACTGGGTAGGTTAAACATCCACCTTCCACTGTTTTCTGAAGCAAGTGAGAAGGTGGAAGACTCCCTGGAGCACAGGAGAAGGCACATCTGCTAGTGCCTCTAGATGGGAGCTCATTGGGATAGTCCCTCCTGGAGGTATCTGTCTGTCTGCAGGGAGAGACCTTGGCCTCTTAGCCACCCACAGATAAAACTGTTTGAGCCAGCAGTGTGCCTCACGAAGCCAAGAGCAGCCCAGACCCTAGCCTCTGGCTAGGGGTGACTGTCTTCTCCAGATCCCATCCTCTTCCCGCTGCCACCAGCCGCATGGCTCCATTAGCCAGATTGCGGCAGCCCGTTCCCAGCCATGCTGCCTGGCCTGGAGAATGACTCAGAGCCGAATGTTCCAGCTGGCCCTGCCCCTCACTCTCTCCTGGCAGCCTTCTCCAGCCCTTGCGCAGGAGATTGGGAGCAGGAGGGCAGCAGCTACCATTGTAGAGTTTGGCTTGTATTTTAGTTCACAAGCAAAATCTAGATGGGACGGTGCCTGGCATGGCAGGGCCTGGGGACAGGCTTTGCCTCCTGGGGCAGGGCTAGGGAAACGAGCCAGTGGAACTTAACCAAGCAGCAGGTCTGTCCTTGGCCATCACTGCACACAACCACAACATGGCCTGCTCAGTGTGCTCGCAGTCAGTGCCTCGAGCACCCAGCTGGCTGTCAGAATGACCTGGTTTGCCTGGTGTGAGCGCATACCAGCAGTGTCTGTGGGAATCAGCCTCGGCACGCTTACTGCACTGGCGCTGGGGCACAGGTTTGCATTGCACAGCTGATGGAAGTAGGCAGCAGGGGTTTGGGCTTTGCAGGAGATGGATCCTATCTGCTCTGCAGTGAGCTGGTGGTGATACCGATGGGGGAATCTGAACTCTGGGCTGGGTTTTAATTCGAGCTCAGCTGCCACTATGAGCCGCAAGAGACAGGCTCAACCAGCAGCTCCTGGCCAGTGGGGATGTTGTAGGGCAGGGGTGGGGAGCCTGTGGGCTGAATCAGACCATAGCTGGCTTGGATCTGGCCCCCAAGATGCAAGGCTCCCTGTGCACCCCTCTTCCCCTGCAGGGGCATGAGCTAGTGCTCCAGCCATGTGGGAGTGCCAGGGCTGGATGCCAGCTGGTTCACACTTCTGTGGGGGTGGAGCCCCAAACTTCATGGGCCTGATCCAGGCAAGCCGTTGCCACATCCAGCTTGGACGCTGTGCCTGGCTGGAGGAAGCAGCTCTGTGCAGGCAGTGTCCTGGCTGCTCCTGTTGGCCAAAACCCAGCCAGTGGGAGAGGCGGTGGGGGCACTTCTGCAACAAGCCTTCATGTCCTCTGCCCTCTCCCTTCCAGATCCAGATGTGCACCACCAATAGAAAGCCGTTGCTGGCTTTGGGCAGCTGTGAGTGCTCTGCAATCAGCTGGGCGGCCCCTGAATCTTGCCCTAGCGCTCAGCTTACAGAGGACACTGCCCCATGCCCCACCCTGCTCCTGCATCCCCTTTCCAGACCCTGCGCCACCACCCCTAGCCCAACACTGCACCTTCACTCTGCGCTCACTCCCTGGCAGCACCCCCCAGGCATCGAACTCAGTTTCGGCTGCACAAAATCTATTAAGCTTCGCTCCAGAGCCTAGCAGTACTGGGCCTGAGGGTAGTGAGGGGAATGTCTCTTCTGCTTCTCTGTCGGGGCCCATACCTGTGAGGGTGGCTTTTGGTTTGTCACTTGTGTGGGTTCCCACCCATGTTGTTGGGGCTGCTGGCAGAGAGTGTAGGCAGGGCAGGAGGCCCTGTGGTGTGCTGGAAACAGACCAGCTGTCACTGGCATTTGTACCTGTTAGTGGTCTCTTGACAAACAACAAGCAGTGCTTCAAACTTCACCTTTAGACTAACACATTGATTCGGCCTCAGCTTTTGTGGGTCAGCCCTACTTCCTCACATTATAGTCTCTTGGGTTTTGGGTTTTGTGCTCTTTGCCATGAGGTATAGGCACGTGGGAGAGGTGAGACAGGGCCTTGCCAGCCAGGATCTGTGATCTAACCCACCAGAGCCACCTCTACAGCTAATGCCTGGGTGCCAGATATATCTTGCAGTGAGGGTGATGTGCAGAGGGAGCAGGGAAGATGCAGTGAATGGGGAAAATGGCTGCTCCTGGGCTTGAGTCTGAGCTCTGCCACTGGCTCCGGCCTCAGGTGTATCCCTCCCCATCTCTGTGCTGTCCAGCAGGGCAGCTTCCCCTTCCCCTGGGTGCGGAGCCTCCTGTGCCTGGGACAGTGTGGGGATCTGAAGGGCGAGCCCCGAATGCACTAATTGCCCTGCCCTGCCTTCTCTCCCAGATATCCGCCTGCGAGTCCGAGCTGAGTACTGCCAGCACGAGACAGCACTCCAGGGCAACGTCTTCTCCAACAAGCAGGACCCCCTGGAGCGGCAGTTTGAGCGCTTCAACCAGGCCAACACCATCTTAAAATCCCGGGACCTGGGCTCTATCATCTGTGACATAAAGTTCTCCGAGCTCACCTACCTCGACGCCTTCTGGCGCGACTACATAAACGGCTCTTTGCTGGAGGCCCTCAAGGGCGTCTTCATCACGGACTCGCTCAAGCAAGCCGTGGGCCATGAGGCCATCAAGCTGCTGGTCAACGTGGACGAGGAGGATTACGAAGTCGGGCGCCAGAAACTCCTGCGGAACTTGATGCTGCACACGGCCCCTTGACCCTCCCGTGGGCTCGACTGGGGCTGCGCTTTGGGAGCCAATCGTTTTGTTTAGTTTTTTTTTTAAAAGGAAAAATCATTTAAAAAAAACCAACCGCCCCCCTTCTGGCCACACCTCCCCCCAGCAAACGCCTGCAAAGTGCTGTGTAACTGTAGGACCTGTCGGCGTGGGAGGAGCACTCTGCCACCGCTTTGCCAGCTCTCTGGTGGCCCCAGCCCAGCTGAGAGTCTGCAGTACCTAGAGCAATCTGGAGAGCAACCCCCTTCTCTGCTCCAGGAGCCTGGGTGAAGGACACCACCACACCCAGCAGTAAGGGTAGGGGGGGAGCAACTGGCGGGAGCGCTGAGGCTCATGCCTTCGGTCCTGTCTCCCCTCCACTCGGTTTTCTCTTGTGCTGTTTTTTCTTTTATACGGTCTTTTTTTTTTTTTTTTTTTTTTTTTTAAAAAAAAAAAAAAAAAAAAAAAGGCAGAGCTGTTTTTGTGGGGCTGGGGCCCTGGCAGTGTCAGGAGGGACGTGGGGCTGGAGATGGGTGGGGAGGTGGGACTCTTTGATTATTCACTTTAATAAAAATGAATGACTGCAGCGGGGGCTGTGTGTGTGTGGAATGAACAGCATGTGTGGGAGAGGTCAACCTCCTTTGTTACCCCAAACCCACCTCAGGGCATTGGTCGTACATTGGTGGGAGCCTGTTTCCACCCCTCTACTTGGCTGGCTCTCAGATGGCCTTGCAGGTCCCCTTTAGCCAGTGTGGGAATCTCTCCAGTGGGGATGCTGGGAGAGATGGGGGAGTGGTCAGCAGGCACTGCACATACCTTTTGGGAGAAACCACATCCCAGCTGCAGAGGCTGACCAGCGGGGTCAGCTGTGAGATGTCTAATGCAGACATTAACTCAGCCAGATTAGCTTTAGGCTGGTTGTGATCCAAACTGGCCCTCCCAGCTGGCTTCTGCTGATGGAGTTGGGGAGGGCGGGGCAGTACAGCCAGGCTGAGATGATCACAGTCCTAGCCCTTGGCGTGGCTCTGTGGCATCATCTGCTCTGGGCTGGAGGGGCATCTGTCTGGAGTAATGCTTGCACCAGTGTAATCTGTGCTGCTAATCAGTCTCCAGAGGCAACAGTGACCTGTTCCCTACTTGCAGTTCTCAGCCTGCATGCTTGTCCTTCCCCATCTCTGCCAGGCCAGCCCTGCTCTGACATCAGAGGGAAACCTGAGCAAGAGTCTGTCTGTCCTGCCATGTCCAGCAGCTGCATAGAGCTGGTCCAGCCATTCCTCCCTCCGAGATGCTTGCAGGCCCACCAGGAAAGCTTGTCACCTGGGCCTGTGCATCCCTGCTCCTTTTGCCTGGAGGGTGGAAATGCATGTGGACAGCGCCAGATGTTCGGTGGGAGGGTAATGACCCAGCAGCAGGGCCTCTGGGTGGGGCTGGTGAGCACCCAGCACTGGCCCATGTCATAAACAGTCTCCCAAAGGCTCCTTCCTCCCTTGCTACTACAGTGCTGGACTCAGCAGAAGTGGGGTTGGCTGTATCCCAGGGCTGCACAGCAGGGAAGGTTGTGGAGTAACACTTTTGGCACAGGGCCTGATCCCAGCTGGGAAGAGGGTGGCTCCTGCCACTCAGTGGAAGGTTTGAGTTGAATTTGTTCCCTGCTTGAATGAACAAGCTCTAGCTGGAACCCTAGAGGTGAGGAGAAACCCAGTCAGGGCTGTGCTGGCTGGTTTGCTCCTGGTCAGTCCTTGGCACTGGGCTTTGTCTGTATATGGTGGCTGGCAGCAGATGTCCCAGCAGGAAGGCTCTGCCCCCAGGAGCAGCAAGCAGGAGGCACTACATAGATACAGTGATGGCTCTGGGGCCAGCAAGCTATCATTCTTTGCACAGCACCTAGCACCTCTGCTCACTGCTGGGGCTGCTCAGTGCTGCTGTAGTGGTCTCAGAGCCAGCCTTCTGCCCACCCTGCCCATGGCTGAGCAGGAGCCCTCACCCAGCAGGGGAAGTGGAGCTGGATAAAGTACTCCCTGCTCCCTCCTCATCGCATGCAGGACACTGGTGGCTGTCTTAGCTGTGTGTGTTTAATTCTGGGATGTTTGTTTACATGTTACTCCTTGCACCCCTCCTGCTGCGTCTAGAACTTGGTTCCCAGGGCAGACAGAGCCACTTTGTAACACAACATCAGGGCCCCTGGGAGTTACTAGGCCTGGAACCAGCCTTGGCACCTGAACGTTGGGCGGGCTTGTCACCAAAACGGTCCTTCTGAGTAACCGTCTTCTGGAGGCAGTGATTTCATTCTAACAGGCAGCCTCTGCCTCAGTTCTTTTCCTTGTCACACCGATGCCTATAGATTCAGGAGCCTCCCAGCTAAAGCAGCAGAACCACCGAACTCCCCCGAGTTGACAACAAAGGAGGCTGAGGGTTAACTTTCTGGACTTGATTTTCTTCTCCCCATCCTCCAACAGTGGTGCTGAGCTGCAGGAGGGTGTCTGTGTCTGCCCTGCCTCAGGCCCACCAGGGTCCTAGTGTAGGTGCTCAGGCCCAGGGGCTCACAGGTAGGTAGTTGCTCAGCTCCCAAGGGGAGAGAAACCTTTGTATTTTTCAGGATCTGTGCCTTGAAAGCCCCATCAGCAGGCAAGGGTGGAGGGATGTTTTATGGAGGAGGGCCTGGGCAGAGGGATCATAGAGTACTAAGCCCATCCAATGAAGTCAGCATGTGACAGCCATGTGGGCTGCAAATCTCATGCCTCCATAGGATTTTGGGTGTGTCTGATTCATTTTTTTTATCCACAAGCTGTCTTGGTTGAGTGAATAGACTCCTCCCCCACACGCTTCCCTGTTGTTTAAGGACATTTCTGGCACAAACTGTGTAATTTCTGTGATTCTCCTGTATTTTTTAAACTTCCAGTATAACAGTCATAATCCCCGTGTAGCTTTCAGTTTTCTTGAAATAAACATCTACTGCATTGCATCTGCTTCCGTGCTGCTTTAGATGCTGGATCAGCGTGACCCGGTGCTGCTTGGCCATTTGTGTTTCTTCCAGCTGTTTTGGGGTGGTTTGTTTAGGAGTATCCTCTCCTGCCATTGCATTCAGGGTGAACTTGAGCCTTGCAAAAGCACATTTCCCTCCAGCTGCCCTGGCTAGTAGAGCAGTTTTTCATCTTGTTTTCCAAATCCTCATTGGCCCAACTAAGCTAAGCCCCAGAGTGACATTAACCAAATAGCCAGCTGCACTCCAGCATTGGAGATATTGGACCAGGTTAGATTAGTATTGGTCAGGAATGATCTAGATGGCACCTGGCCCTACCATGAGTGCAGGAAACTGGACTTCACTTTGTGGGGCCCTTTCAGTTCTTGTATTCTGTGATTCACTCAACTCACGGCTGCTTTCCCCCTCTTGGGTTTTGTGAAGCAACAATTCTCCATATTGTGTCACATCTGCACTGCAATTAAGGATGTGGAGCTGGGGAAAAGTAGTAGCCCCGCGGGCTTGCATGCTCCTCTTTGCTGATGAATTCAGCTCCAGAACCATATAGCCTACACCATGCCTAAACCAACAGCTCCAGCCCAGAAGACGTGCCCCTGGCTAGGGCTTCATTCGTTACCTCAGAAACCTCCAGCTGTCAGTTTCATGTGTCATAGTTGCTGTTTTGTGGTTGGTCACTTAAGCAGAATCATGCTGCTTCAATGCTTTCCCTCTGATCGCTGCGGGTATGTCTATATTGTGGCCATATTCTGAAATAAGCTGTTTGAGAAGGGCTATTCCAAAATAGCTTATTTTGAAATAACACTGCTACACACAAAAATGCATTTCAAAATTGCACTTAGGCTGGGTGTAGATGATGTATTTTGAAATAGAGCCCTTGGACATGCTATGGCTTGTTTCAAAATAGGGGGCCTAGTCCCTGTCTTAGCAGCCCGTGTTTTGAAATGGGTGCAATTCCTTGGGAAATGAGGATTACCAATTTTGAAATAAGATGGCCACCACTTCAACAGGGCTGCCTCATGTAGATAGTAGGCTAGTCATTTCAAAATTACAGCTGCTATTTTTAAAATAACTTTGCTGTGTAGACCTAGCCTTCAGCAATTTCTTGAGTTGTCTTTGCAGTCCATTAAAAATGACTGAAGGTGGAACTACTGCTGGCTTTTCATCAGCTGGCAGCTGCCAAGGTGGTCACTGATTAATTGCACTGGCTCAGCTAATGCACCCTAGTTAGGTACTGTTTGCTCACTGCCTGCTGTCAGTTCCCAGTTCTCCCTGATTGATCTGACTGAGACCTTGTGGTCTCATGGGGTGGAAGGCCAGGCTTAGCCCTCCTCTACAGGTGCAAACCTGAGGGCCAGAGCAGCAGAACTGCAAGATCTCAGTTTGGGGGCACCCTCCTGAACAGACAGCTTCCCTAGTGGTCATGTAGAAGAGGCCAGGGAAGTTGCCACGAGCTGAGACAATAAGCCAGGATTTCTGCTCTAGCCTCCAAGGGATGGTCCCTTCCCTGGGGTGGAAACTCTCTTGCTAAACTGTGGGTCTTTGGGCCTGGTGCTCCCTAGGCCAGTGGGATGGGAGGAGTGAGTGGTACAGAAGAGGGACAGTAATTCAGATGCAAGGCAGAGCCTCTAACAAACAAGGGGATGCTGCTTAGGCAGGGCTGGGAAAGTGCTGGCTGCCTGCAAGAGGTGGGAGGGAGGGGAAGACAATCCACTGCCTCTTATCACCTGCATCTTGTGGCCAGCACCCAGGCCTTTGGGTCACCCATTTCTTCAGCTACGGAGTGTTGCCCTTGGCCCTTCACCAGGTTTCTGGGTCTCGGGCCAGCATGTAGCTTCTCCCCTGAAGAGGGGAGTGTCTTAGGACAGACGGAAACTGAGGCACTGGGGGGAGCCAGAACCTGGCTGAAGCCTCAGAGCAGCTTTGAGATTTAACCTGGGTCAGTTTCCTGCTCCTGGCACCCATGGATGCTAAAGATGAGGTAGCCCAGGCCAATCCATCCCTGGCTGAGGCCAGGGCCGGGGTGGAAATCAAACCCATGCGCCCTATGCTCACAAGAGAGGTGAGATGTCACCTCTCAGAAGTTCCTAGCCAACTAGTTCTACCTACAGCTGAAAGGGGACCTGTCAGGTGGAAAGTGACAGGCCTCCTGCATCCCCCCCCTCCCCTCCCCAGCAGGGTGGCAGGAGACCATGGGGGGCAGCCTTAGGGCAGGAAGTAGTGGGGGGGGCAGTAGGTAGGACTCCAGGAGCTGTTGCAGCTCTTAGCATTGACAGAGAACAGATGGGTGATGGCAGCACAGTTGCACACCCTGTGCTGAGCCCCAGCCTCCGGGGGAACCTCTGTTGCTCCCCAGCAGCTGGCGTTTAACTGGCTGTTCTGCTCCCTCCAAACCACACAGCTGCTAGAGCCCCCTGTGAGCACTGCTGCCTGGAGAAGCCTGCTGTCCAGCTGCAGCTGCTCCGTTCAGCCTGGGAAACCCCAGCTCCTTGGCAGGGCGTGACCAGCTGGAGCAGAGACTAGCAGGGTGCTGCAGTTTCGTGCTGTTGCGCTAGCCAACCCTCTAGGGCACCTCTGGCCAGCACTCATGGGGAGAGGCCTAAAGCCCTGCAAATCCATGGCTATCCTCATCCACAGCTGTCAACACGGCTCATTTATGCAGACACACATTTTGTACCTTTGCAGGGCTCAACTCCAGCTGTCCCATCCTCTTGCTAAATGAGTCAGTGCCTGATCACTGAGTCTGTGCAGAGTGGGGTATCAGTGGGAGAGGGTCACTGCTCTGCCTCCTGATCAGGAATCAGTGCAGGGCTTGGCTGGCATTGTCTGTCTCCAGGGGGCAGCCCCTCAGGGCTGGGGCGGCTTCCTCAGCACAGAGACCCTGCCGTACAGGTCGGCCCGGCGGTGGGTGCAGACAGGCATCTCCCGGCGGATGCGGTGGAGGTAGTCCAGGTCGATCTCCGCATAGCACAGGCTGGGCCCTTCCTGGCACTGTGCAATCACACAGCCCCAGGGGTCCACCACCATGGAGTGGCCATAAGAGGTGCGACGCTCGTGGTTCTTGCCGGTCTGAGCTGCTGCCACCACGTAGCACTGGGTCTCGATGGCCCGGGCGCGGAGCAGCACCTGGAACGGGGCAGAGCGAGCTGAGCACCTGCACCCCACGTCCCCACCCACCAGGGAGTAGGGAGGGGGCTGTGTAGATAAGAACAAGGCAGGAAGGAGGGAGGGGTAGTGGTGCAGCCCATGAGGTCTGCAGGCTGGTGGCTTGGGATGGCTGGGAGATGTAGTGGAGAGATTTGGCCACTGGGGCTGGGATGTTGGGCAGGAGTATTGTGTGTGTAGTGGGGGTGGTGGGAAGGCAGCAGAGAAGGCATCCAAGGAATTTGGGCCAGGAGACAGTGGATTCAGCAGCTGGGAGGTGGAGAGGGGGCTAGGGGATTGGGCTGCCTGGGCCAAGAGGCAGGGTAGGGGCTAGAGGGTGGGGGCTGCTTGAGTCAGCCTGTACTAGGCACATGCAGCCTAGGGCACAGTGATACCCCAGTCTGGTGGTGCCCCACATGGATACATATTCTGTGTATGCCCAAGGACGGCCCTGCACGATCTCACCGGCTCAGGTGCCGCCCGGCCCATGTCACCACACAACAGATGGGCACGGCTTGACTCACCTCCCAGTGGGCGGAGCCTGTAGTCATCGTGAAGGCTGATGGGTAGGTGAGAATCTCCGCCCCCTCCTGGGCTAGCGCCAGAGAGATTTCTGGGAAACGCAGGTCATAGCAGATAGCGAGACCAACCTGGGGCAGGCAGAGGGGTTCTCTGAGCCGGGAATGATGCAATGCTCCCCATGGGTGCCGTTAGCCATGGACCCAAACCAAGCAAGGGCTGCTTCTCCCTTAGGTTCCAGAACTTGCCCTAAGGCAGTCCCAGCCCACCTGCACAACAGCTGCCACCAAGGTAGGAAGGATCTGAGGGCGTGATCGTGCCTGTTGCTCTCAAGGACGCATCCTCCTCACTCCCCCACCATCCCCAGAGAGGGAGCTGGCACAGCTCCACTGGTGTAACAGCATCAAGGGAAACCCAGAGGCCCCCAGATGCTCTCCTGGCCACACACCATGTTCAGCCTGGGCGAGCTCACCGCAAGGAAGGCCTGGCACAGACAAGGTGGGAGCCAAGGGAGAGGAGAGCCAAGCGACTAGGCTACTTCACTGAAGATAAAGCCAACTGGGCTCCAATTTACCCTGTGCTTGAACACCCGGGGCACTAGAGATGCTGTACAGGCCAGACATGGAAAGCAGTGGGAACACGCCCTCCAGCTGACCCACGGAACTCACTGCTGCAGCAAGTATTAGGAAGGATCAGTCAGGGACTGGGAGCCAGGATGGCACCTGCACTGAGACTAGCAGGAATCAGAATGCCAGTGGCCATCAGTCCTTACATTGCAGGGGCCCCGGGAGCCAGGCCAAACGCCATGCTGCGCACCGGGGAGGCTTTATACCCTTTCACCATTTGCCCAGAGACAAGGAACCAGTTAGCTGCATCAAACATGGTGACATCAGCCAAATATCAGATGCCTCCCCCTCCAGGGGTGACAGGAATTTAGGTGAGCCAGCAGAGGTTCTTGGGGCTCCTGGCTGGGCCCAAGTTTCCCTCCGGGCCCAAGTTTCCCTCCAGCCCCAGTTTTTAACGGCACTTCCCCCCCGATAGTTTGAACACTCATCTTCTGTGGCTCAGTCCTGCCTGGGGCAGGCAGTGGCCAGGAGCCCTGAGCAATAACCCAGCCAGGCTCAACTACCAATGGAGGAAACCTTTTGGAATTCTCTGAAATATTCAGACAGGAAACCCACCTCCAGTCCAGGCACAGCCAGAGCCACCCAGATGAACAGGACATACTAGGGGTGAGGGGAGTGCACTGCTGTTGGTGCCAGGCTCTGTCTAGGCAGCCACAGAAGCTGGTGCCATTAGGGCTCGGGCTTTATCGCTGCAGGAGCAATGGAAGAGCCCAGGTCTGTTTTCAGCCACTCCAGGGTGACTCCAAAGTCACACCCACCATTGGCAGCACAGGGCCCAGCCCGAGCATCTCAGATCTGGGCTCCCCCAGCCTTGCTGTGTCTGGGGCCCTACCTTCCCAGCAGGGGTGCTGACAGGTGACACAATCTCAGGCCCAGGGTTGGTGAAGCTGCTCTCCTTCATAGTCACTCGTCCTTCCAGCTCCACATCACAGAGGTGAGTCTTCCTGTACGTGGCCACGACCCGCCCTGTGGAGGAGGGTTGTGGAAACAGTGGGTAGCATGAGCATCCCCTGCCCTGGGGGATCACTAGGAGTGAGGTTCAGGGGAAAGGGCCAAACACCCCACACTCGGTGAGTGCTTCGCAACCCCACCACCGATTCCTCCCCATGGCCTCTAGGAGGTGGGTCAGCAGTGCTGTCCCCACTGGAGACACAGGGAGGGTCATCCCCAGCAAAGAGCTGAGGGCCCAATCCAGGAGTCCTGACTCTCAGCACCACCACTGCTCTAACCTACTGGCCCCACTGCCCACACAGAGCCACAGATAGAACCAGGAGTCCTGACTCCCAGCCCCAGCCTCTTCCCTTCCCTTCCCTCCCCTCCTCCCTCACCCAACCTTTGGATCCCATTTCATTCTGAGGAGTTCTGATTCCAACATAGCCCCCTTGCCAGTTTGGCTGAATCGGGGGTCTGGTCCATGCCATGGTCCCAAGCTGCCATCGTGGGTCTGATGCTCTCTAAAGGGGAAGGGAACAGTCTGCACTAATATATTTGCTTTTGCAAAAGTATAATAAATCTTGTAGAAAGTAGATCTAGCGAGTTATCATTGGAAAGAATGTAAGCTGCAGAGTATTATTATCTTGCTAATAATGTGCGTATCGCCACCCTGTGTAGTGTTAGGAAATTCTCTGTAACTCCAACATATTGTCAGTCTGAGGAAAACCCACAGCTTAGATCTGCAGGAGTAACAAAAGACCAAGAGCCCCGGCAGGTTGGCTGGAAGACACCTCAGACTGAACATGCGCAGCAGGTGCGTGCAAAGTTTGCAGTTCCTATTCAAGACCAACAGGAAAGCATGAATGCCATGGAACCGCCCAACCCAGGACTTTTCCAGCAGAAAGGGACAGGATACAAAGAGGGAGACCAAAGGCCCCTGGCTACCTCCTTCCTAGCTGACCTCAGAACTGGTGAATTCTACCTGAGGAAATGTCAAACAAGCAGCCTGAGGTCCACAAATACAGACAGAAGAGCCTGCTATTGTTTTGGATATGTACTGTGAGCCAGCTTTTATTTGCTTTGGCTTTTCCCTAACTCTCCTTCCTTAATTTGTAAAGCTTTAGTTAGTTTACTAAAAGATTGGCTCCAGCACTCTATGGTCTCAGGGCCTGAGACTGCACCAAACTGGGTCAGCAGCAGGCCCCTGGCGCTGAAAGAACCTAACGTGTTGGGATGTTGGCTGGCTGGTACTGTAGGCTGGAGTGTATAAAGGGTCTGTCTCCGGCTCCATGTTAAGCTAGTGTAGCCAGGCAGGAGCAAACAACTGTTGCAGCTCTGGTGAAATCTCATTATAGAGTGTATGGCCTGTGTGGGGGCGTCTGGCCAGTGGTGACAGTCTGACCCAAGATTGACCCAGACCAAGCGCTCTGATAATGGACACAGGGGTGGCCCCTTCTCACCCATCAGTTTCCCCACAATGGTAGGAGTTGAGAGCACAAAGGGCAGTGCCAGATATCCCTGCTGGGAGGGACTGGCCCAGCACCTGATGCTCTCACCTGTGGAGTCCAGGAGCAGGTGGCAGTTATAAATCCTGTGGGTGCTGGCCCAGTCCTCACCTCTCTCATGGAAACCGCCCAGAGACAGCCACACGCTGCACTCCCTGCCAGGCAGAGATGCACTCACGTTATGCAGGGAGTTGGGAGCCCTCCCTGCCACTGTGCCCGAGCAATAGCTCTGAAGACCAACAGCTTCATGCCCCAGAGTGGCTGCAGCCCAAGGTAAACTTCCCTGCTTGTGTGCTGAGCACCCCTGCCAGAGGACAGCGCTGGTACCACTGCCCACTCAGCGTTTGGGCCAAGGAGGTGCCAGCTAGTACCACCCATGTCTGTCCAACAGGAACAGGATGGAGACCCACCCAGTAGGGACCCACTGGGGTCAATGCCCGAACTGGCAGCCCAGAGCTGATGGGCTCCACAGTGTGTCCCAACAAGGATGGCTGTTGTACATGCTGCTGTTTTGAGATATGCTGAAAGGCCTGCAGTAAACCCTAGCCAGCTTTGCTGCCACTCCTCAACCCTGACCCACCCTGCTGGGGAAGGGACCACAAGCCCCATCAGCCCCACCAGGGCCCTTCCAAATGGGGTTCTGGTCACATCCAACCTCTCCCACTTAAAGGCCTGAATTCAGAGATCTTGCAGCCCCAGGGTAGAACATTTCTGCCCACTCCCATCACTCAACTCTCACGGGGAGTCCCTCGTTTTCAGAGCGATACAGACAGAGCAAAGGGAGTTCGGGACAATCAGGTGTGACACTGGGGAAGAGTCAAAAGTGACCCAGGAAGGGGAGCAAGTTCCAGACAGGCAACGGACAGACAGGGCAGGACATGTGGGGAGTGGAAGGAACAGGGCAAAACTGAGGGCTCGTGGTTTGGCTGGAAAGCAGCATACAGCCTAGGGTCAGCTCAGCAGGAACGGGGCAGGAGCCCCAGGACAGAGCCCATTTGAAAACGGCCAGGCTAAGCCCTGGTGAATAGACAAGTGGGCCCAGTCCTGCCCTGGCCCTGAAATGACTCTCCCAGCACTTTCTGTGCTGCTCTTCCTTTGTAAAAAGCCATACTTGGCCAGGCTGGCGTAGCTCAGAACCAGATCCCCCTCCAGACTCCCAGCCAGGCTCAGGGTTTCCTGCGTGTTGCTGCCAATGAAGTCGAAGGCCTCAGGGATGAAGACAATGCAAGCACCACGTTGTGCTGCCTCTCGGATGAGTCGTGAGCAGCTGGTGAAGTTCTGCTCCTTGTCAGGCGTGGAGGTGAGCTGGCACACAGCGACGAGGGGCTTCAGCGCAGGGGCAGCCATGGTGCCTGTTTGCCAGGAGGCACTGGACAGCAGGGCCGGGCTAGGGACCAGGAAGAGTGGAGAGTGGAACAGACTGATCGGGGAGGAGCAAGAGGGGCAGATGGCTGAAGCTCCTGGGCACCAGTCCAGCTTTCTATGCTCCTGGTGGGGATGTTGAGCTAATGGACAGGAGATGGCCTTGGACAGGATGCCCATGCAAAACCCTCAGAGAGTCAGCCATCAGCTTCCTCCACCTCTCCCCAGCGACCTCTCTCCCTATGATTCCTCCCATTTACCTGCAACTGGCTGTGCGGGCTGGGATCCTTGGTAGCTGCTTCCTGGGAACCTGGTGAAAGGGATGGCGCAGCAAGCACCGGGGAGCCTGGATCACTGCTCTCAGCCTGGTGGATGCATAGCAAGAGAGGGTTAATGATTCTGTCCAACTCTGGCAGCGAGAGGCCCAGGCCAGTACCCCTCTTCCAAGGTCCTGATTGCAATGGGTGGGAAAAGGAGGGAGCTTAGAAGATCAGTGTTTTCTGTCACAACGCAAAATAAACATGGGAAATTGGAACAGCCCAATGCTCATGAACAATCCTACCACAACACATCAGCCAGATGGGGACAGTACTCATGAACAGCCCTACCATAACACCTCAGACAGCCAGCCCCTCCCCTCCCCGGGGCCCCCAGCCCCTACCAGACAGCCAGCCCCTCCCCTCCCCGGGGCCCCCAGCCCCTACCAGACAGCCAGCCCCTCCCCTCCCCGGGACCCCCAGCCCCCACCAAACAGCCAGCCCCTCCCCGGGACCCCCAGCCCCTCCCCTCCCCGGGACCCCCAGCCCCCACCACACAGCCAACCCCTCCCTCAGACGATCGGCCCCTTCCCCCCAGGCCCCCCTCAGCTCCAAGGCGAGCAAGGCCGTTACATGGAGCAGGTTGTACGGAGCTGCAGGGGCCTAAATCCAGCAAAGCCGGAAGCTCCCCGAACAGGAGCGTCGCTAGGGAACGTGCCCCAAACAAATATGGCGCCCAAGGTCCTTGTTCCGGCCGGTCGCGACCCCGGAAGTTGGGGCGTAGGGAACATGCGCAGAACTGGCGGGAAGATGGCGGACAGCGGCAGGAGCAAACCCGCAGCGACAGCTCCATCCACCGGCAAAGCCCTGACGACGGAGCAGGTAGCGGGCGGGCCCATCGCACCCTTAGGGATGGGGGGAGAGCCTGCGTGGGCCCACCCCTGGCGGGTGGGGGAGAGGGCGGGCGTGCCCGACGGGCGGGCGGACCCATCGCACTGCGTCGGGAGGGGAGGGGAGGGGAGGGGAGGGCGGGCGCGTGCCGGGTGGGCCTATCGCAACCTGGCGGGGGGGCGGCTGGTGGGGAGGCCGGACGGATCTATCGCAACCTGGGGGAGGGGGGTGGCCCCATCGCACTAACGGCTGGAGACGCGTTGCACCCAGGTGGGAGAGACGCATGCGCCGAGCGAGCACCCTTGGGGGAGCATTGAGCCCCCCCCCGCGGCTGACCGACCCTCTCCTGTGCCTGCAGGTGGTGGCCGGGTTCAACCGGCTGCGGCAGGAGCAGCGGGGTTTGGCCTCCAAGGCGTCGGAGCTGGAGCTGGAGCTGAACGAGCACAGGTGGGGGCAGACAGCGAGGACGGGATCAGGGCCCACTCCTCCCCCCCAGGCTCAGCTGCGCTCAGTGGGTCACCTGCTGGCCCGGGGAAGCCGGCGCGGCGCTGCCCGGGGCCCTGCGGCGTGTGGTCCTTCTCGGCACGGGGGCCGGCGCTGGGGGCACAGCCTGGCCCTGATCTGGGCTGTTCTATGTCCGGGCCGTGCCCAGGCAGATGGGCCTGGGCCCTGCCCCTGCTCTGGCAGAGAGCTCCAAGCTCTGAGGCCCAGAGAACCGATGGGACCAGCCCAGGGTCACGCAGGGACCCTAGCAGAGCAGGAATTGAACTTGGATCCCCTAAGTCCCAGTTAGCCTATCCGTCCTTTCAGCACCTGCCTGCAGCAGCCCCTTCCCCGTCAGCTCGCCCTGTAGGGGATCACGCGGTCCCTGGGCTGTTCAGTGGGACCATGTTTGAGGATGTGGGGGAGACAAAAACCCAACCCACTGTTGGAAATAAGAGTTAGCTCAGTGAGTTTTAGCAGCCTTTGTCAGGGCTACGGTGATGGCAGCTCATGGAGATACAAGGTTCTGGCGTTGGCATGCAGGGCTTGCTTTGGCCCTGGATCCCACTGCAACTCTGAACGCAGGGCTCTGGATATAGGGTAAGCTAGGCCTGAGACTATAGCGAGTGGCCCGACTGTGGATTTGCAGTACTGGCTGCACAGTGGGAGCTCAGCAGCATCTGCCTTTCCCACAGCTTGGTCATCGACACGTTGCGAGAGGTGGACCCCACCCGGAAGTGCTACCGTATGGTGGGTGGAGTGCTGGTGGAGCGCACAGTCAAGGAGGTCCTCCCTGCCCTGGAGAGCAACAAAGAGCAGGTAATGTAGGAGCTGGGCATTGGCAGGATCTGGGGAGGGCACAGCCCCCAAAGACAGCTGCACAGAGTCTCCTGTGGTGTGTCAGAGCGCTCTGAGCCCTGCTAGCATTGCAGGGCTGGGAGTGGTCTCAGGTGCTGGCTGCATCCATTTCTCTTGGTGATGAAGTCTCTTCTCTAACTGGCTGGAGGGGGCAAAAGGGGATTAGTGCAGGGATGAGCAAGGCTTCGTATCTGGGAGTGGGGAAGGTGCTGGACATCTCTCTGTTGGGATCTGCTTAGGAGCTGAGAGAGGATCAATGCCCCGCTGGATTCAGAGGTCCTTGGGCCTCTGTTGTAACCATAGGTTTGGGTCCCAGAAAGCCCCTGCTAAGCCATCCGTTGTCCCAAAAGCAGTTAACTCCTTCACACTCAGGGGATGTCACAGGCTGATTGGGCATGCTGAGCCGTATTATTAAAACACTACTGTTTCCATATTTTTCCAGGCTGGGCTGTTGACAGCTGAGACAGGAATAGAACCCAGGAGTACGGGCTTGGGTTCTTCTCATTTCCTAACTTTAATCTCTGCTCTTTGGAAGGGCTGCAAGGTTTGCTTCCCTTTTCCCTTCAGGGAATTGGGATGCAGCGTTCCCTCTAATTTTTTCCATTCCCTGTGCAGAATAAATTTTGTGATGTGCTCTGGTGTGTGTGAGTATGTGCACCACCAATAGAAACACAGGCTGCGACCACTCTGCTGATAACTGGACAGCACCTGAATCTCTCCTGGGCACCTGCCTAAGTACTCAGCTGACAAAAAATACTGCTGGGACAGAGTCCTGCTGGATCTAACAGGGAACGTAGCTGCTGTCCCATTGCTAACTGACCAATTCACTGCCATATGCTCCTGTGTGATGTCCCACTCATGGCCAGTGTGGGCCCTGATCTCCCGGGGGGTGGGGGGAAAGGGGGTAGGGGGCTGCAGAGGTTGGTGGTCATACACATTGGCCCAAGGCTACATGAGGCGCATATGGCACTTTTTGACCTGGGTTTGCGATAGACTCCCCCACAGGAGGGTGAACGGAGGTGTGTGCCGGTGCCTGCCCTGCAGCCCAGCCCTGACTCCCACCTCCCTGCTTCCAACTCTGCAGATCAGCAAAATCATCGAGACCCTGACCCAGCAGCTCCAGACAAAGGGCCAGGAGCTGAACGAGTTCCGGGAGAAGCACAACATCCGTCTGATGGGTGAGGATGACCACAAACAGCCGTCCAAGGAGAGCTCTGATGGGGCAGGAGCCAAGACCAGCTCCGCTGGGGTCCTGGTTTCCTAGTAGGGACACTCTTGTGTCTGGGCCCTTTCCCAAAGGACTTTCTGTTCCCCTCACCGCCCTGCCTGCCTGCTGAGGCTTAACTTTATTATTTGTGTCGCTCTTGTAAGATTTTTTTGTTAAATAAACATTTTTCTGTCACAAGCTTGGGTGCCTGTGGGGCTGGGGGAGGAGCTGGACTGGCTCCCTAGAGGTTAGTTATTGCTCGCTGAGAGGGACACTGGTTATCAGGGAGGGATAGCCCGTCTTAGACAGCTCCTTCAGCTGTGCCAGTATTGCTGGGGAGGGAGCTGTTTGCCTCCTCCCAAGAGCTGTACTGAGGCATCTGCTGTACATCAGCAAGCAGGCGTCCCTTGTGACTGTGCCCTGGCCGGATTTGAGCTGCTGTGTGGAAAGAACAAAAGTCTGCAGCCCACCACCAGGATCTCCAGCCAGCTTGACCCTCTAGTTTGCCTGAGAGACACCCTTTGCTGCTTTCCATAACCCCGGCTGTCAGCTGGTGACAAGTCCAGTCAGCTGCCAAGGAACAAGCAGGTCCACTTCTGTTGCACTCTGAAAGGATATTGCTTTCGGAGCTCTGCTGGCCCTGCTGCTGGAAGCAGATCACAGTTTGGAACATCTCTCAGTTCAGTACAATCCCTGGCCTAACTCAAACCTCTCCAGTTCCCTCAAACACCAGTGGAATAGAGGAAGATCTCCCCAGGCAACAAACTTGAGCCTGTGGATCATTTAAAATGTACAGCCAAGCAGTGCAGTTACTAAGCAGGAAAGCGAGCAGCTGTGGCCTGGCCTGGAGCCCAATGTTTTAATTGGATCAACTTGGATTTGCTGCTGCTATACGCTGTCCAAGGAAAAAATGGAAGGGCTTGACCTCCTGAATCCCAGAATGCACCTAGAAACAAGACACATGAGACAAACAAGCTGACAGCTGGGAACTTCTGTGCATACATCACTCAGAGTGACTGTACTTGGTGTTTGCCCACTTTTCTGTTTTCCTTTCGCCAGTTGCTGGGATGCCACTCGCCCTCATGAATGTTAGTCCTGGCCTGATTTTAGAGCCAGAGTTGGTAATGTGCCTGGGGCTTTCCTCAGCTACTGGGAAAGGTTCTTGCAGGGCCTCAAACGTGGACTTTGCAAGGCTTTTGGAGAGGGGACTTGACAGTTTGGCCCCAGCAGCAGAGATCCTGTGCCTGAGGGCTCCACGGGGAGACGAGAAATTAATCTGTGCTAGAACAGGAGGGCAGAGGGGCTGTGTGCATCCTCACTTGGGGAATTTGGAGCTGGTTTGCTCAAGGCTGAGTCACTGCAGCTGCTCTCTGAGCCATCCAGCCCCATCAGGTAGCAGCGGGGAGGGGCAGAAAGGAGACGCTTCCTCTCCACTAGTTCAGTCCCTGGTGCTTTGCTGAGCATGCCCCAAGGAGAGCAGCGGGCACACGTGGCCCTGCTGAAGCAGGGGCATTACAGCTGGCAGAAGTGTCTGAGGAGGATCTGAAGCCCTACGTCACTGAATGGGGAAGTGCAAACAGGCCCATGATATTTAGAAGAGCTGATTAATGCCAGATCCTTTGGCTGGGGCTCATCACAGCAGAGGACTCCAAGTTACAGGCACTCACTGGGTATACAAATGTGTGAGGCTGAAGGGAGGCCAATGGTCTTTCTCCTGGGAGGAGCTGAAGGCCCAGCTGGCCGTACCAAGTGCTCTGCTGGTGGCATGATTTGAACCCTCTGAGCAAACCAGTCCATGTGCTGGAGGGCATAGCCTCCCCCTGGGGGGCTGATGGTTCAGGCGCTTACCCGTTTGCCCCTCAAGGCATTTTGTGCTCAGGCCAGGGAACAGCATTCCTTCTGCAGACCTGGCTCTGTTTCCTGGACAAGGGAAGGCACAGCCACTCCCTGCCCCTGATGAATTGAGGAGTGTGTGGAAGGGTTTATTTGAAGTGATGCGTGGGAGGAAATAACTCTCTTGCCATTTCACCAAGCTCTCTCCCCCCGCTGCTCACACATACACTTTTCGCCTGAGACACATCAGCACTGCCGCGTCGGGCTCCAGAGAGCCGACTGTTCCTGGAGACCGGCAATCGGGGATGTGGGAGGAAGAGAGGTTCCGCCTTTAATACAGTAGCCCTGTCCCCCCCCCATCTCTCTGGTTTGAGTTCCAGCTCTGGAGCCAGTGCGCAGCTCCCTGCATTGAGGAAGAGGAGCTGGGTCAATGGGGCATTTTATTTCACACAGACGGAGCTGGCCCTCAGGGTCAATTGCAGGGGCACACGATAGCCGGGGAAGGCACTGGAGGGGAGAGACATCCTCATCCTCAGTGGGGGATCTCTAAGACGCAGATCTCAGGGCAGGGGGTCTTCCCATCTGGGCCAAGGCCCCCCACGAGATAAAGCTTGTCGTTCCAAAGGCACGTGCGGTGCCCGACTCTCTTCTGGCCCCGATCGGTGCAGGGGAAGCAGAACCAGCTCGGCGGGGAGCATCCTGGAAGATACAAGGGGAAGGGAGGAGCTTGATGCTCTCAGACAGCCGGGCCAAAGTTGCTGCTGCCTCTGCAGGCCAACCTACTTCATTGCTTTTTCTGTCTCGGTTCCCAGACCAGCTAAGAGGGAACAGCTGGGGGCTTGAGATGCTGCCAGGATGTACGTAAAAAATTACGGGAGAAGAGAGTGAGGGAACATTGGCAACCAGGACTCTAACCGCAGTGCTGTCCCTGGGTGACTTTGGGTACTTGCTCCCCCTTTTTGTGCCTCAGTTTCAGCATCAGTAAAACCGGGACCGCAGCTCTCATGGAGCTGTTAGGATTCATGTGTTTGTAAAAAGTTCAGAAACAGTCAGAGGCCCCATAGTGCAGGAAGAGGCTCTGGGCTCCCTTCAGATGACCTGGGCTCCCACAGCTGACAGCAACCGGTGACAAAAACTTCAGCGGCAGGTGATAATGACCAGCTCGCTCTCCCTGCCAAACACACCACCTGTGCCTTGCAGAGCCAGGGAAGACATTCCTTCCTCACCTCCCACCAGCTCATGCCCTGACTCAGGAGGATTGAAAACCCTCCGATGTGACTCGTGGGGCTGTCTTCAGCTGTAGCAGTGTAACACTCCCTTCGTTGTGATCTTAACTAGTTCCTTTGCCTCCACTGTATCCTGCAGCAGGGAATTCCACAGGGAGATGATAATGCAATGGAAAATATTTCCTGTTTTTCCTTTTTAAAGGTGTTGCCTTATGAAAATGACTAGTGGCAACGTCCAGGGAAGGTGGGGAAGCTGCCGTTGGTCATCCATAAGCCTCTCCTGTTACTCATGAACCAATGGAGATGGGCAGTAAAACTGGACTACTGATGGTAACTCAAGTGGCTTCAATGTGGCATCACCCAGCGTGGTGAATCAGAAAGCCGCTGCCTGGCCTCCAGGTTCCCTACCCGCCTACTGGGGAGAGGCATCTCGCACTGCCACCAACAACAGCCAGCGGGCAGGGAGTTTGGCAGCACTGGACTATTCTGATGTGGAGCTGCCTCAACCGCCTGTTGGAGTTGCGTCATTGTAAGTATGGGAGTTGTGACACATGGGGTGCGTCTACACTTGCTTTCCTCTTTCGAAAGGCATGCAAATGAGGTACCAAGGTGCATGTTTGACACCTGATTTGCATATTCTGATTTTGTAAGAGCTTCTTTCGAAAGAAGAAAGCCAGTGCAGATGCTGCTCTTTCAAAAGTAACCCCATCTTCGAAAGAGCAGCATCTACACTGGCCTTCTTCTTTCAAAAGAAGCGCTTTTGAAATTAGAATATGCAGATGAGGTATCAAGTATGCAAATGTATGCCTCATTTGCATTTTTGATTTTCCTCATTTGCATGCCTCTTTCCAAAGAGGAATGCAAGTGTAGATGCACCCATGGACTCAGCAGTGCTGATGCCACCCTGTAAGGGGCAATAGTACGTGTGCACCCATATCCGTGTTCTCTTCTCTTACTTGTATCGTAGATGTAGAGATCGTTACAGACAGTGTCTCGCCCTTTCGTTAGAGTCTCTCCACCAAAGACCACCACAAAGGGACCCACCACAGTGCAGGACTGGTGCCTTAGGCCTTTCGGAGCTTGCTGTGAGCCATGATTGGCACCAACCAGACAGGAGAGCTGTTCTGTCAGCTTGGGGGCATGGGTAGACTCCACCTAGGAGGAAGGACAGGGAAGAAGGAAGGACAGTTTGTGGATTTTCCTGCTTCTCTGGTCCAACTCCAGCCCCTCCCAGCAGGAGGCGCTGTGGGAACTGGGGCAGGACCAAAAGGCTCATTGTGGGGCCGTGATCGTTCTGCGCGTCAGACACTCACGTGGATTTTCCCCTTGCCCCAGGTCCCAGCCACCTCGCAGTCTGAGGAGTCCCGGCCCCCAAACACCACCAGCTGGTAGCCGCCTGCATTGCGCAGCAGCATGGCTGAGTGGCCGGCCCGGGAAGCCGTTCGTGATGCCTCCTCCTTGTACCTAGGGCACAGAGAGGCATTAGATGTGCTTGGCAAAGGCCACCCAGCCCACTCCCAGCACCCGGGGTGGGGATTTAAGGTATCTTCCTGGTGCAGGGAGCCCTGGGACCCGAGCACCCAAAAACTCTGAGGGGTGCAATCCACACTGGGCCAAACCAAAATCCTGTACCAAGCTCTGCCAGGCATCTGGAAGCTCCTTAGCTGGCGCTCAGGCCCAGCAGGCATGGGCCTTCCCAGTTCTGGGCACAGACCCAGGGTTCCTCCCCTGCAGCCCAGATTTGGGAGAACAGCCCAGGGCTGTGGGGTCCACATGCCACGAGGTGAATCCTTCTAAGGGGCCTCCAGACCCGAACCTGCTGCCTAGTTGTAATTAGCTGCCACCCTGCAGAGGGGTGAGCCCCTCAGCTTAGCTGCCCCCATGTCAATAGGCACCTTTCTCAGAGGTGTTCCCAGCACTCTGCCTGCAAAGTGCAGGTCTCCTTGGGAAGAAATGAGAACAAGGAAAGGTCGGGACTGCACTGGCAGGGTGCACACTGCAGTGGGGGAGTGGGTGGGAGGGGGGCCAGCCACATTGCCAGCTGACTGGTTTCCCAGGCCAGGCCTAAGAGGGGGACCCCATGGCCATACCCAAGCCTGGGGCTTCCTGGCCAGGCCTTGCTGGGAGCCCCACTTCCTGGCTTCCTGCGCAAAGTGACCATCACACCTGTGTTTGGAGGGCCTTGAACCTCATCTCTGGGGGTGGGGTCTAGGCCCCCTTTGGCCTCTGGCTTTTGAACAAACCCCCACCCATCCCGAGCACCCTCTGCTCTCTACCAGGGGCCCTGGCTCCCACAGCGCTAGGCAGAGAGTTGGTGGGGGGCACACAGTCCACCAGCGCCCTAGGGGCGGCAGAGACTTACCAGTAGGTCTTGGTGGCAGGGTTGACGCGCAGAGTGTAGATGCTGGCGAAGCGCCGCTGAGTGCGGAGCCCACCCTCCCTGCCCACCACCCGCAGCTCGTGCTCCGACACCTTGGTACAGGTGTGGCTGCTGAGCCCCACGGGGGGGTCGTTGGAGGGCCCCTCGGCCCAGCGCTCCCACTGTCCCTGTTCCACGTCCCAGCAGCACACGGCCGAGACCCTGCGGGCACCATCCCAGCCCCCCACCACGCACAGCCAGTGGTCGGCCAGCACTACAGCATCGTGGTGGCTGCGTCGGTAATCACCGTCAGGGGCCACCAGCTCAGCCGTCAGCAGTGTGGGATTGAAGGCCACCACGTCCCCCAGCGGGGCCTCCTTGGGCTCGCCTGACTTCACTCCCCCGAAGAGCAGCAGCTTCCCTCGCACCACGTTGCACGAGTGGTAGGCACGTGCAAGTAGGGCATCTTGTGCGATGGGCTTCCAAGTCCAGCTGCTGCCTGTGGCCATCTTGCTGGATCCCAGCTACAGGTGCAAAGCGCCACCAGCCAAAGGACTTGCTGCTCACCTATGGGGGAAGCAGGGAGATTAGTGAGCAGGCCTGGCAGCCAGGCTACAGGGTCCTGTCCCCAGCTCCGTGCTTGCCTGCCCGGTGACATCCGGCAAGTCACCTTCCATCCCTGCAGCGGGGCCATCAACACTGTTCTGTGTTGTTACCTGTATGTGTTTAGCACCAGCCACTGCTGGATGGAATCACAATGGGTCAACTGTGTGTCATAGACACCGCATTGCTAACAGTTTATGGTGATTCTCTCTCCCTCACCCTGACCCTATCTTAGATAAAGTCTCCCTCAGCCTGCAGGAATTTGGAGGCAGATTTTAAATTCTCCCTCTGGCATAGATGGATTTTGCCCTGAGTTCCTATGAGACACCTAAAATAGAGCCCATTCTACTGGGTGCTGCTCAGAAAGGACAAGCGTGGAGAACTTTAACCCAGATCACACCTGCCCCCATAGTCACAGCTCCACCCCGCCAGACGTTTGCATTGCCCCACCCGCACATGTGCCAACATGCACACCTCCGGCCTGGTGCACCTGTATGGACACCGCCCCATCCCCACCTCCAACCACTCTCCTCCCACACCTGCCCACCCCTTTCCAGCAGGGCTCACACACACCTGCGCCGGCACCCTTCTGATGCAACCCGCCACAAACACACCCATGTGCACGCTCACCTCTCTGCCCCCTCCCCCATGCATTCATGCACACACACACACACACACACACACCCCCCACACTGCCTGTACCGCACACCCCACCGCACACATACCCCTCCCCTCCCGCTCCCCATGCACCCACCCCCCATACACCCACATCTCCCCACTGCTCTGCACCCCACATCTCCCCACCAAGCCCCTTGCACATGCACACCCCTCCTTCCCATCAACCCTATGCCTACACACCCCCTACACACACACACGCACACACACCCTCCTCCCCACTGCCACTGTGTACACACCCTGCTCCCAATTGCCCCCATACACACACCCATCCCCTTCCTCCCCATGCACGTACACCCCCGCCCCTCCCCCATGCACACCACCCACCCCTCCTCTACCCTCCGCTTCCCATCCCCCCATGCACACCCCCTCTACCCCCGTGCACAATCCCGCCCCTCTTCTGCCCACCCCATCCTACCCCTGATACACACACACCTCACCCCTTCCTCCCCATGCACATACACCCCACTCCTCCCCCATGCACACACCCTCACCCCTCCTCCACCCTCATGCACACCTCTCACTCCTCCTGTACCCCCCACCTCCATGAACATACACACCCCCTTCCTCCCCATGCACATATCCCACCCCTCCTCCACCCTTGTGCACACCTCACCCCCCTGTACCCCCCACCCCATACACCCCCCCTTCCTTCCCATGCACATACCCCTGCTCCTCCTCCACCCTCGTGCACACCTCTCTCCCCTCCTGTACCCCCACCCCCATGCACACACATACCCCCTTCCTCCCCATGCACATACCCCTGCTCCTCCTCCACCCTCGTGCACACCTCTCTCCCATCCTGTACCCCCCACCCCCATGCACACACACCTCCTTCTTCCCCATGCACATACCCCACCCCTCCTCCACCCTCGTGTACACCTCTCTCCCCTCCTGTACCCCTCACCCCCATGCACATACACCTCCTTCTTCCCCATGCACATACCCCCACCCCCCCTTCCCCCCTCCCCCATGCACACCCCCTCGCCCACTGTCCCCCCGCCTCCCCCCCCCAACGCCTGCGCGCCCCTCCCCCGTACAAGCAGCGCAGGTGCCGCGCCGGGTCCCCAGGCGGCCCCGGCCGCACAGCCCACCCCGCCCCGGCCGGGGCCCCTGGCAACGACGCGCTCCGCGGCTCCGCCCTCCCCGGGGCTGCTGCGGCTGCGGCGGGAGCGGGGCGGTCCCCAGCCCGGGGGCGGGGGAGGAGCCCAGGGACACAAGCAGCTTTGCAAATCCCAGTAGGCGCCTAAATCCCTTTAACCACCCGTGGCTCCCCGGCGGCTGGCGGAGGGGCGCCCGGGGAGTGGGTGTAGCTGTGCCAGTAGCTGGCCACGGCCCTGGTGTTCCTGCCCTGCCCCCATCCTCCTTTTGACAGGTCAGGTGTGGGACCCCCGGGGCAGAGGTGCAGATGTGGCATGGACACCCCTTGGGAGGGTGATGGGGCAGGCGGGGTTGTCTGTCTGTCTGTCTGTCTGTCTGTCAGTCGCCACAGCCACCGCTGCTGAGCTACCAGCGACGGGTCTCCATAACCCTTTCCCATAGTGACTCCGGAGCCTGCCTGTGCCCGCCAGCCCCAGCGCGGGTGTGGGGAGGGAAGGCAACGGCCCGGACAGCCCTTTCCACCTCTCCTGTGTTGGGGGTGCAGAAACGGGGTGTTTACTAGAGCAACTGTGGCACCTGCCTGACCAGGCCAAGAGCCAGGCCTGCCGTCAGGGCTTTCCGTGCGAGAGCCCTGGAAGGCGCCTTTCTGGACTCGTGTGCGGGTTTGCAAGAGAGATTTCACAGCCATGGCCCCAGCTTGCTGCCCCGGCACAGGGCGACGGGCAGTGGTAGAGGAAGCGGGGCTAGGAGAGGTAGGACCTTGTGGCGAGAGCGTTCCCGTTCATTAGAATTTGCTGCCCTGGCCTAGAGGTCTGAACAAATCCCATCCAGGTCAGTAACTGCTGGAGTAGCCCACGTGCTGGCGGTGGCTTTGTGGCCCCAGCTCTGCCTGCAACGTCTGGCTCAGCATGCTGCCCGACGTAGGTGACGCTTGGTAGCACTTAGGAGGCGCACCACCCTGCTGCACCCCGATCCAAGTGTTAATTGCTACATGGGGTGCCCCTACTGGCCCCCTGCATCCCCCTCTCCTACAGGCACCACTTGTGCCCAGGAACAAGCAGCCCAGAGATCTCCTATGGGGTGGGGGTGCAGCCCAGAGCCAGGACCGTGGAGTAGGACACAGGCTGGGAAGCTGTGACCTGTTTGTGCCTGGCATTGACCATTGCTGGAAGACAGGACACTGGGCTCGATGGACCTTCGGTCTGATGCGGTGTGGCCGTTCTTATGTCTCGGATAGAAGCAGTGCTGGGAATGTAGAGCAGGTGCCTTACAGCTGCAGGGAGCACTGCAACAGGACAGACCTGGGAGTCAGGATTCCTGGGTTTTATCCCTGATGCCTTCAATGGGAAGGTTACATGGGGAGGGGGGATCTGATGGTTCAAGCAAGCAGCTGAGGAGTCAGGTCTCTGAGTCTAGTCTCCATTGATGGGAGATTGTGCAGGGAAAGGGTGGTTAGAGATGCAGGTCTTGGCTGCTGGGTTATAGCCCCAGTCTGTGGGGGGCTCGTGGTTAGAGCAGGATGCTGTGAGCTGGGACTCCTGGGTTCCGCTCTCAGTTTCTTGTTGTGCGGTGTGGCCACTAAGGTGCAGGAGTGAGGGCTTCTGGCTCTGGGATTTTGTGTGAGCTTTTTTAACTTGCCTCATGCCTCAGTTTCCCCCAGTGGAAAATGGGTGTAAGAAACCCCTGTCTCAGGGAGACTTGTGAGGTTCTATCTGAGTTTTATAAAAATGCTTTACTGCCCCTCCGAGCCATTTCACAGGTCTCTAAATGCTTCTAAATGCATAGAGCTAAGACCCTGTCTCAGTAGGAGCCCTGCCAGACTATTAAAGACCCTTTTGGGAGAAGAATCATTTGCCCTGGTCTCCTTGCTGGCGTTGCCTCTTCCCCTCAACTGAGCCCCATCCTGTGTGCCCCCTTTGCACTCCACCCCAGAAACAGCTGCATCCCTACACAAGGATTTTGCAAAGGGCCAGAGAAATGGTTAATGTTCTCATAACCTGCCCCCTTGTCTGGTGCGAGATGGATCCCTGTGGTCCAGGGAGACCCTGATCCAGGGGAAAGGAGCCCTACAGCTAGCCTGGTGTGTGTGTTTGGAGTCCCCAGCTGCTGTGTCCCACCCCAGAAAACCCTGTTCAAGCCTGCTCGGGCTGTGCAACCTGGGGTGAGCTTAGGGACTGACAGGGCCATGGATACAGGGGGATGAAGGCAGCAAGGGACAGAGAGGGAGGGCAGCAGGACACAGAGCTGCCTGTGGGGACTGTTTACTGTACACAGCTCTGCTGGCTGTTTGATGCCGGTTCTCAGTTCTCTGTTTCCTGACTCCCCTTCCAGTGACCTCCACGTCCTTCCCCAGCTCCCTAGAACCTGCTCAGGCTAGGACTGGTTTCAAGGCAGGAGGGAGCCAGCCCTGGCCCTGTCCTCTCTGCCTCCCTGCTGTATAAACCTGTGGGAAGGCAGGGCACAGTCCGGGTGACTGCTCACAGCCTGCCAGAGAACAGAGCCCGAGAAGAGCAGGTAGGAATAATTCTCTTCTCTGCAACACTGCTTGCTGTCCAGCCCTTTGGGAGCAGCAGATTGGAAATCAGGACTCCCGGATTCTATCTGTATCTTTGACGGGAGTGGTGTGTCTGGTGGTTAGAGCAGAGTGGGCTGGAAGTCAGGGTTCTGGGTTTTCTCCCGGGCTCTGGGAGGGGAGCGTGGTTAACAGTTAGAGCTGAAGGGTGAGGTATGCTGGGAGTCGGGACTTGGGTGTTCTGTGCCCAGCTCTGGGAGGGGAGCGTGGTTAGAGGTGCGGAGTGCTGAGAGTCAGGCTTTGATCCCAGCTCTGGGAGGTGGGAAGTGTGGTTTATGGCCAGGACTAGGAAACGTACCTAAATGCCAGTCTTGGTGTGACTCAGGCTCAGAGTGTAGGACTCAGGCAGCTCTCATCCTCCCTGCCCAGGGCGTTTGTTTCCTTTGAGCACAAACTGTGCCCCATCCCTGCTCCCCTCCCCAGCACAGAGACTAGCCACTCGCAGCCCACACGTTGGTTATCACCATGGCGTTTCCCAGCTGGGCTGACCGATGCCCACGGTGGGAACTGACTGAGCCCAGGGTGTGTCCAGAGCCCACAGCTCAGAAGCAGCCCTGGAAGGTCCTTTCCTCTGAACCCCCCCACAGGCCCTGGATCCAAGGGGCACTTCAGGCGCTCCTCCCCACTGCCAGAGACCCCTGGGACCCATGGAGGGATGACACTTAGCCGGTTACAGCTGTGTGCCCCATGGGGAAGCCCAGGTCACGTGCCCTGTGCTCACCAGCAGCCATGCTGGGGGGTTGGAGGCGGAATAAGCGTTTGGCTGGAGGAGTGGCTGATGTAAGTCTCAAGCAAGAGTTACGGCAGGGCTTGGCTAGCAGATTTCAGGCATGTCCAGTCAGCGTCCACCTGCCCGGCGCTCCAGGGAAGAGGCCTGCGCTGGGCTGGCTCCTGGCTCTGCAGAGGGTCTCTTAGCAGGGCTTGTGTTTCCCAGGGGTTTGGGCAGCTAATGCAGGGTAGAGCTTTCCCCATGGGCTGGCACAGAGGTTGTCCCCCCTCCCCCGCCAGCAGGCGAATGAAACCAAAATGTGTCCTTTGCTGCGTCTGCTCCTGGCAGATCCTTGCCAGCCGGAGCTGCCCGTGCATCCCCTGCAATGAGAACAGAACCTGCTGATGTGACTCCTCCCGAACACTCCCCTCTGCTGGCCCAGATTGTCTCGGCATCTCACCCTGGGTGTGTGTCCCAGCCAGTACTGGAGGGGTCCAGAGCGCCATGGTGTGGGGGTGACGCCATCTGCCCGGGGCACAGCCCTGCTGGCAAAATGCCCTGTACTGGCATGCCTCCCCCTTCTGCAGAGGCACCAAGAGCCCTGGCAAGGGAGACGGCGCTTGTAGCTCATGCTCTAGACGCACACGGCTTGAGCCACTAAGGTCACAGATTCAGCCCCTCCTGCCAATGACTCAGGTCTGTTACATGTGTAATGAGCTGGTGGGTTCTCAGCACCGATGCCAATGTCCTGAAGCGCCGTGTTGGTCCAGCTGTGGCTGGCACATTTAAAGGAGGCCAAGGAGCAGAAGGACCATGGAAACTGAGCTTCCCCCTGCCCCCGCTAACAGAGGAGTCCATGCAGGGCAGTGGTGCGGGAACACAGTATGTGAAACCTGGGCAACCGGCCCATCAATCCCAGGCTGGTGACCCTGGCCCTACAGGGTATCACAGGTCAGCTGTCCAACACTCTGTCCCTGTCCTGCCTCGAATGGTGTGACTGAACCCTGAAGCCTGTGGGTTGATCAGCCGCATCTGCATTAGCACAGCTGTCAACGTCCCCCAATTTCCCAGCCCTGAGCACAGCCCAGGACCCTGCAGCGGTGAGTTCCCCAGAATGCCTGGGTGGAAACGGCCGTCCCTTTGGGTTCCTGTACAGACCCCAGACACTGACTGCATCGAGCAATGTGCCCTATTACCGCCCTCCCTATCCAAGGTGCCAGGGCTTTGGGGTTCTGTTCCCAGCTGTAGGAGGAGAGTGGTCTAGTAGTTAGAGCAAAAACGACTTGCCCACCTAGTCCTGTAGGTGTTCTTTCCTGGCTTTACTCCCTTAGGCAGCTCTGGTATTTGGGGATGGGAAATCCCAGCTCAGTGATGTTTCCCCCTCCCTCCTCAGAGAGGTTCATTCCCTGGAGAACAAGAGCGAAGGGCTGAGCTCCAGGAATGGAGGATCTGAAAGGTCACTTCCTACTTTAAACAGGACTCAGTAATCTGCTGGGCCAGCTGGGAGCACACACAGGTGTCTCTAGTGCCGTGGTGTCTAACCAGTTCTGAAGCGAACTGGCCACCTCGTTCTGAACATATATGTACGGTCCAAGAGCCAGTGATCCTTTTAAAGTCACTAATATCCTACTTACAACGGCCTCATTAATAAACCAGCGAAGATGCAGAGCTTTGCCGTTTTGGTCTTTACATCTCCGGCCAGACAGGTTTTTTAAATATCTAAAAATGTCCTGGATTTTAACACAGACTGAACCTCTCTTATCCTGGATTCTCTGGTCCAGCAACGTCTGTGGTCTCTGAGAATGACTCGTTGCTGAACCAGGGAGCCCCAGCCACAGAGATTGCTGGGGGCTGGTAGGCTCGGCTGGTCTGGCAGGCTGCCCCACAGGTTGGGAGTGAAGCCTCTGGGCCCCAGGTGGGGAGCCCCAGTGGGCAGGGGCACAGAGCTGCCACTGGCCTCAGGTGGGGAGCCCCCACCGTTGCAGTGGGGGGCAGAGCCCAAGTGGCGAAGTGGAGTCACCACCAGCCCCAGCCTAACAGCCCCAGCAGCCAGGGGCATGGAGCTGCCACTGGCCCCAGGCTGGGAGTTGCATTGCGGGAGGAGGGGCAGGGCTGATGGGGGTTGCTGACCCTGGCTCAGTGGGTCCCACTGAAATGAAATGCATTTTCAGCCACCCCCACTTTCTTCCTGGACAAGAGCTGAGGGCAGAAGACATTTCTCAAGGGATTTGAATAGCCAGTGGTGTGGCCAGTCTGGGACTGGCAGGACAACGCACCTATTATCCTTGGCTGCTTGCCTTTGGGATGCTCAGCTCAGGAGCAGAGATCTAAAGCCTGTTCCAGCCTCAGTGGCTCACCCTTCCCCTGTGCAGGAGAGGACTTGTGCTGTCCTCTTGCCCAGCAGGGCGTGAGTTCCAGACTGCCTGTGTTATGAGTAGTGGCAATAAGTCTGGGTATGGACACAGCTACTGGTGCCACATGGAGGTGTGTGAGCAGCCACTTGGGTCTGCAGGGCACCAGCAGAACCACCCAGTGGTTTGGTTTAATTGTGTCTGTCTTTGGAAACTCAGCCACCACTGAGACCTGGAGCTGGCTCCTTGTGGCACCGGAGCCATGGATTTCTCCAAACTGCCCAGGATAGAGGATGTGGAGATGGAGAGCACGCTGGGGTTTGTCCACGGTGTCTCCGGGCCAGGTAGGTGACAAGGATGGCGGGCAGGGGGGCAGACAGAATTTGGGGGCTTGCAATCCTTGCATCTAGGAATCCAGGCCTGGGCCCTTCTGGGACAATCTGAAGACAATTTATGCCAGGGTCTGCCTGGCTACCACACTTATTTCCTAGCTATGCTGGGGAAGAAGCCCATCCAGCCACAAAACAAGGGGAGAGCAGAGAAATCCGTATTTTCTTCCTTTTAGATAAAATTTAAGCATTTATTAATATTGTTTCATTTAAATGGCTGCTTTAAACTTCCGTTCAGCTGTTTACTGCCCAGCAGCGTTCTCTCTGATTTTTCCATCCATGGGCAGAATAAATTTTGTTATGAGCACCAAGGCATATGGGTAGGTGCACCACCATTAGAAACCCTTGCTGCCAGCTCTGGGTGCTCTGGCACTCTGATAGCCAGCTAGGCAGCACCTGAATCTCTCCAGAGCCTCAGCTCTGTTCACAGCAAACTTGACCTGCACATGTAATAGGGTCCCAGTTACTCTGCAGTGAGCCCCCATTGCTTTGTCTTGTCCTGGCAGAAGCAATTTTGATTGGAAGTGATCAAGATTTGATGCTAATCAGTCAGTAAAACTCCAGCTGCAGCTGCTGCAGACATTTATGCATGGACTTAGTCTTAAGTACTCATTGGACAAGTGCTAATAATAATATCTGGCTCTTCACCAGTAGGTCTCAAAGGGCTTCATAAAGGAGGTCAGTATCCTCATCCCCACGCTATGCATGGGGGAACTGAGGCACAAGAAAGGACATGACTGGCCCCAGGTCACCTGGGTAGAACTGGGGATGGAACCCAGGTCTCCTCAGGGTTGTTTTTCAGCCTGTAGCAGTTTGTCCCATTCAGCTCAGCTGCTCCTCCAGCTGTGGCAGGAAACCCCACCCCAGCCCTCAGCCCCCCAGCATTAATAAGTAAGTCCAGCCTGCAGTTCAGTGGGAAGTTGTAGCAACTTCAGGGCTTCTTCAGGCTGGAGAAGGCCTCTTCTCCTTGCTATCCCGATAGGAATGACTGAAAACACCCCAGGAGATCGTTAGCAGTGTTCAGAAGTTGGACTGTGGGCTTAAAGGGCCTTGATTCCCCTCCCCAAGGGAAGGGAATGGGAGGGAGGCTAGGGAAAGAGGGGGGGAGAAAGATGAGGGGTGGCACTGGGAGAAAGGGGCAGGAGCAGGAGGAGAGGTAGGGGAGGGTGGCAGGCTGCAGGCAGACAGGGAAGGATTAGGAAGTGGGAGGGGCAAGGGAGGGAGCAGGGGATTAAATGGGGAGGGGATTGGGGTGGAACAGGGGAGAGGAGGGGGTTTGAGGGGCTATACTGGGGTGGGACAGGTGAGCTCTAGGTGCTAGGGACATGCAGGTCCCTGGGACAGAGGTGTCTCCCCTGCCTGGGCATCATCCCCTGGGTCTAACCCCCTCCCTGTCTCTTCCCCTCAGTGGTCATTGCCAACAGCATGGCGGGGGCTGCCATGTACGAGCTGGTGCGTGTGGGGCGCTCAGAGCTGGTGGGAGAGATCATCCGACTCGAGGGAGACCTGGCCACCGTCCAGGTGTATGAAGAGACCTGTATCCTTGCTACTGGGCCATGCCCCCAGAGTCCCCCTGCCAGGGCATGCCCCGCCCTCTCCCATGGTCCATGTTCCCTTAAGCCTCCCACAAGGCCTTTCTCCCCTCCCCTGTGAGGTTGAACCACCTGAACCCACCCAGTAGTGTTCATTTCTCTTGACCGCCCCCCCCACAGGTAGGCCGTGCCTCCTACTGCCTGGGCAGGTTTTATCTCCTGCCTTCTCCACACTAGGTCATGCTGCATGAATCCTCCCTCCCAGGCCTGCACCATGTGCCCCAATCACCTGGCCATGCCCCTCTATTTATCACCCCCTTTATTTATCAATCATGGAGGGCCTGGAATAGATTTGAGCCAGTGAGCCCCCACCCCTGTGCATGTCTCTGTAGCACTGTCCTGAACACTGCTGGCAGCGGGGGTCTGCGTGGGGGACCCGGTGCTGCGGACAGGGAAGCCACTCTCCGTGGAGCTGGGTCCAGGCATCATGGGCTCTATCTTTGATGGTATCCAGCGCCCCCTGAAGGACATCACGGAGCTGACCCAGAGCATCTACATTCCCCGTGGCATCAACATCCCTGCTCTCTCCAGGGAACTCAAGTGGGACTTTGTCCCAAGCCAGAGCATCCGGGTAGGGGCTCGGTGTGGGCAGTGCCCGGTGTGGGGAGGCTTTGTCAGCAGGAGTCTCATCTTTGCCACCTGCTGGGCACCTGGACATGCCCCCAGCAGGGGTTACTGCATCTCCAGGCTGTGCCCAGTTCGGGCCAGGAGAGAGAATGCAGGAGACCGGGAGGGTCTGGCCCTGCATGGCTGCGCAGAGGCAGAAGACCCCAAATACCCTACCAGGGTGACAGGATTCAGGCACAAGCTCCCAGGTAATATGCCCTTAGCCACACTGCCCCCTAGTGCTACCCTGGGGTGTGGGGATCAACCTGCTCTGCCACACGATAGCGCCCCCCGCCGTGAAAACTTTGAAAAACTTGAAATTTGGCTCCTGCGTGTCCAAAACTCCTCAGCCCTGAGGGGCACAAAGAAACCAGAACTTTAGTTCCTGGACTGATTCATCTGCCTCTGTTGTTCCTACCCCCTCCCCACCCACACAGCTCATCATGACTGTGGCTAATTGCTGTGACACCTCAATGACCTTCTGTGGGGAAGGGATTGCGGCGCAGATGAATCCTTGAGGATAAGCCAAGATCCAGGAGCCCAGGGAACTGTTTCTGGCTGGGGAGGAGCTCTCCCCCGGTGAGGTGGGCAGTTTTTGGGCTATGTGTACAATATGCAGTTATTTCCAAATAGCAGCTATTGTGAAATAACTCATATGTCATTGACACTGTGCATGTGTTATTTTGAAATAACATGTGCCTTATTTAAAAAAAGCTAATCTCAAAGATCGTGTCTACCCTTGCATCCCTCTTTTGGAAGGGGAATGCAAATGAGGGAAATTGGAAGTGCAAGTAAGGCACTGATTTACATATCTTGCACTTCATTTGCATATCCTCTTTTCAGAAGAGATTCTTGCGAAAGAAAGAAAGCAGTGTAGCCAGGGCTCTTTTGAAAATAAACCCCATCTTCGAAAGAACCCTTAGTAAACTCAAAGAGCTGCTAGGTATGGTCCCATGGGAAGCAAAACTAAGACGAAAAACAATGGAAGAGAGTTGGCAGTTTTTCCAAGGGACGTTATTAAGGGACTAAAAGCAAACTATTCCACTGCACAGTAAGGACAGGAAGTGTGGCAAGAGACCAGCTTGGCTTAACCAGGAGATCTTAAATGATCTAAAAAACAAAGCGGAGTCGTATAAAAAGTGAAAACTAGGTCAAAGCACAAAAGATGAATGTGAGCAAATAACACAAGTGTATAGGGGTACATTCAGAAAGGTGAAGGTACAAAATGAGCTCATTCTAGCTGGAGTCAACAGTGTGACGCTCTTACAAAAAAAGCAAACATGATTCCAGGATGCATTAACAGGAGTATCATGAGAAAGATATGAGAAGTAATTCTTCTGCGCTACTCTGCACTGACTAGGACTCATTTGGAGTAAAGTGTACAGTTCTGGGTGCCCCATTTCGAGTAAGATGTGGAGAAGCTGGAGAGGGTCCACATAAGAGCAACACAAATGCTGAAAGCTCTAGAAAACATGAGCTATGAGGGAAGACTGAGTGAGTGGAGTTTGTTTAGTCTGGAAAAGAGAAGGCTGAGAAGGGACATGGTAGCAGCTTTCAAGTACCTCAAAGGCTGCTACGTGGAGGAGGGAGAAAAATTGTTCCCCTTGACCTCTGAGGGTAGGACAAGAAGCAAAGGGCTTTAATTGCAGCAAGGGAGGTTTAGGTTAGATATTAGGAAGAATGTAAACTGTCAGGGTGGTTAAACTCTGGAATAAATACCCCAGGAAGGTTGTGGAGTCTCCATCATTGGAGATGGTTAAGAGCAGGTCAGACAACCCTCTGTCAGGGGCAGGCTAGATAATATCTAGCACTGCTGTGATGGCCGGGGACTGGACTCTCGAGGTCTTTTCTAGTCCTGTGATTCTGTGCTGGAATTCTACGGTGACTGGGCCGTCCTGGCCCTGTAGCCTTCCTGGAGATGCCATCTTGTATTTCACTCTTCTCTTCTCCCTTCCCAGGTTGGGAGCCACGTGACCGGTGGGGACATCTATGGCCTGGTGACTGAGAACTCCCTCATCAAGCACAAGATCATGGTGCCACCCCGGAGCCGGGGCACCGTGACCTATGTTGCCCCCCCAGGGAGCTATGATGTCTCGGTAATGTGACTGCTGGGACAGGGGTTGGCGTGGGCAGTGGCTGGCTGGGCTCAAAGACAGTGACTGGTCCAGAGCAAGGCGTATTCCCCGCTATTCATACCTCGAGGGGGATTGGAAGCAGGGTGTGTGGTTCTGATCCATTCAAAGAGGTTTGGACCCAGGAGTCCGGCTTGGGCTCATCTCAAGCACGCTGCTCTTCCTGTGTCTCAGACGATGTCACTAGAGCATCACTTCCTGTTTGCTTACTAATGAGCTCCAGCCCCTTTATTTAATGAGCTATTTGCATTCCTTTCCCATGACTGGGTCCTCCCTGCAATCAGTTATAGTCCTGGGACCTGCAGTTCTCTTACACTGGAGGGTATAAGATCCCTCATCTCTGCAGGCACCTCCTGGCCTGCCCTGTCCCCTGCAATCCCACTGGCAGATTATGGGTGGCATCGTCCTACCTTGCAGATGGGGAAACCAAGGCACAGAGCTGGCACACTGAGACCCCAGGGGCTGGGCAGGGCCCCAGATATGGGGGACACAAAGGCAGTTAAAGGCCCTTAACTCCCTCACCACAGTGCAGGGATGGGGTAGCTGAGCATCTGTCCCAGGGTCTTCCCTCTCCCGTGGGGGCTGGCTCCAGTCCCCGCTCAGCCGTGTCTGCCCCGCTCCCCAGGACGTGGTGCTGGAACTGGACTTCGAGGGCGTGGCGGAGAGGCTCACCATGGTGCAGGTGTGGCCTGTGCGGCAGATCCGGCCTGTGACAGAGAAACTCCCTGCCAACTACCCGCTGCTGACTGGCCAGAGAGTCCTGGATGCCCTCTTTCCGTGAGAGACGCTGCTCTCCCCACGCTCAGCCTGGCCTCTGGTGTGGGGCAGACGGCACTGGGGAGCTCACATGACGCTCCGGGCCTGGGGTGGAGGAGACCCCAGGGAGATGGTGGGATTGGGGCTTTCCCTCCCCCTCCCCCGGCACCGAAGGCAAAGACGAAAGAGCACTGAAAAGGGGGTGTCCTCCGGTGTCTAACAGCAGGGGGCGCTGGGGGCAGTGGGGCAGCAGCCCTGCCTGTGGGGGGAACTTCCAGGCCTGCCTCAGTGAACCAGGGTGTTGGAACCTCAGTAACCAATACAAGTCAGGGGTGTATTGACTTTCTCTGATGCCTCAACCCTGCCCTTCGCCCCCAGGGCCAGCAGCTCCCTCCTCCCCATGCCTGGGAGGGTGGGGGGATACCCGTCCTTCACCCTCCCTCCCATTGCTCCTGCTTCCCGCCACTTGTGCTCCCGCCATCTGGTTCCTCCATCCTGCTCTGCTCTTGGCCTTTACACAGCACAAAACAAGGAGCCTTTCCCATTTCACACACACGTTGCCTCCAGTGCCAGTGGCCCTGCTGCAGCTGGAGAGCCCCCCCAGGGGCAAGCAGGTGGCTGTAGCCCAGGCAGGACCCCCCCACCAGCGCAGGCTGGCTGGAGTCCCCTAGGGCAGCGATTGAAGGCAGGTTGCTGGGAGCTCTGCCCTGGCATCTTTAGCTCCCCACCCCCTTTGGTGCTTAGCATGTTTGCAGCACGGGTGGGAAAAGTGCCCCCAAAGTTACTTGAGTAAAAGTGTAGCTGCTCTCATTTCTCGATACTTGAGTACAATCTAGATGTGACTTGTGTACATGCATGTCTGTAGTTTTACTCCAGTAGTTTTTCCAGAGGGACACTGATAACTTCTACTTAAGTACACCCCCCCCCCCGCCAAGCAGCTGGACTTTTACTCAAGTAACTTTTGGGGTATTTTTTCCACCTCTGATTTGCAGCTTCCCCCAAGTTAGTGTAGCAGCCATACCCACAGCAGGGACTGAGCCCCAGCCTCTGGGCACCCAGAGCACAGGCCGGTGCCATGCGGGCTGCAGGACCGGGGGGACAGAGTCACTGGCCACCAGTGTTCCCTGGAAGCTGCGTGCTGGGGCAGCCACCCAGGAGCGGTTCAGGTGCTGCCCAGCTGATGAGCAGAGCGCCCCCAGCCGGCAGCCTGGGTTTCTCTGGGTGGTGCACGTCTGCATATGCCTTTGTGCACAGAACAAAATTTATTCTGCCCATGGGTGGCAAAAAATTAGAGGGACCCCGTCACATCCCCAGCCATCCTGCAGCTGCCCTGAGTGACCCCAGGAGCGGCGGGCTGGGACCATGCCCTGCTGCTGGGCAGCTGCAGAAGCCCTGAGCTCCGGGCAAGGCTGGGTATGTCCCCAAGCCACCTCCTGTGCTGCTGGCTCAGGGCGCCGGTGCCCCGCAGGTGCGTTCAGGGTGGGACCACAGCCATCCCGGGGGCCTTCGGCTGCGGCAAGACGGTGATTTCCCAGTCGCTGTCCAAGTACTCCAACAGCGACGTCATCATCTACGTGGGCTGCGGCGAGCGCGGCAACGAGATGTCGGAGGTGCTGCGAGACTTCCCTGAGGTGAGCGGGGGCGGGGAGGAGCCATGGGGGGTAAACCCAGCTGGGGAGGCAGGAGCCATAGGGGGTGGATCCAGCTGTGGGGGCAGGAGCCATGGAGGGGGTGGACCCAGCTGTGGGGCTGGAAGCCACAGGGGGGTGGACCCAGCTCTGGGGGCAGGAGCCATGAGGGGGTGGATCCAGCTGTGGGGCAGGAGCCATGGGGGGGTGGACCCAGCTGTGGGGGCAGGAGCCATGGGGGGGTGGACCCAGCTGGGGAGGCAGGAGCCACGGGGGGGTGGATCCAGCTGTGGGGGCAGGAGCCATGGAGGGGGTGGACCCAGCTGTGGGGCTGGAAGCCACAGGGGGGTGGACCCAGCTCTGGGGGCAGGAGCCATGAGGGGGTGGATCCAGCTGTGGGGCAGGAGCCATGGGGGGGTGGACCCAGCTCTGGGGGCAGGAGCCATGGGGGGGTAAACCCAGCTGTGGGGCTGGAAGCCACAGGGGGGTGGATCCAGCTGTGGGGCTGGAAGCCACAGGGGGGTGGACCCAGCTGTGGGGCTGGAAGCCACAGGGGGGTGGACCCAGCTGTGGGGGCAGGAGACACTGGAGGGGGGAAGCCAGCTGGGAGAAGTGGGAGCTAGGTGGGGGTGAGGCAGGAGACATGAACCTTGGGGACGGAAGTCTCCCTTATGCAGGGGGCAGCTCGTGAGCGGGGGGTGGGTGTTTGTGCTGTGGGCTTGGGGTGATCTTGGGTTGACTGGGCTTCTCCCACCAAACCTGGGCTCAGGAGCCACATGCCTTCTGCCACCAACACCTGCGCCTCCCACAAGGGCGATGTCTGAGCCAGTCCCAGCCGGGCACTCTGGCCGGGCCGAATGGGGCTGGTCTGGGCTGGTCTCTCTGTGTTCAGTGATGTGTGTCAGACAGCCCTGCATTCCCGCATCCCCTGGCCAGGCTGGTAGGAGCCATGCTGGGCCTGTCCCAGTTGAGAGCCCCAGCCAGCTGGGTGGTGTCTGTCCCCGGGACTGACTGCAGCACTCTGCCCCCAGCTCACCATGGAGGTGGACGGGAAGACAGAGACCATCATGAAGCGCACTGCGCTTGTGGCCAACACGTCCAACATGCCCGTGGCGGCCCGGGAGGCCTCCATCTACACTGGTGAGCCCCTGCCCAGAGAGCTGCGGCACCGCAGCGCCCCTCCTCGCTGCCATGCGTCCCCACAGGTGCCTGCCAGAGGGACTCCCTGGTGCCTGGACTGAGGGGGGAAGGGCTCAGCCTCCCAGACCCCAGCCAGGCACCCCTATGGGGCCAGCACCACGAAATTGTGCACTCGCAGTCTGCCCAGGGCTGGGTCGCAAGGGCTGTGGGTTGGAATCAAGGGGCACCAGCAGAGCTGGCAAGCGGCAGAGCTGGGTCGCAGGGGCTGCTGACTGGGACTGAGGGACACCGGCAGAGCTGGGGAGTGGAGCCCAGGGCTGGGTAGCAGGGCAGGGGTCTGCGGGTAGTGATGGAGGGGCACTGGCCAAACTGGGGGACCGGAGCCCAGGGCTGGCTGGCAGGCGGCTGCTGCTCAGGACTGAAGGGCACCTGCTGAGCTGCGGGGACCTGGCAGCGATTGGGGGATTCGTATTTCCGCTGCTGGTGCCCTGCAGGGATCACGCTCTCGGAGTATTTCCGCGACATGGGCTACAACGTCAGCATGATGGCCGACTCCACCTCCCGCTGGGCTGAGGCGCTGCGTGAGATCTCCGGCCGGCTGGCAGAGATGCCTGCAGGTGATGTTCTGCCTTCTGTGCAGCCAGGGCCCTGCATGGAGGGCAGCTGGTGGCCCACTGGGAGCAGGGCAGTATTAACCCCTTGGGGAAAGCAGGATGGGTCCCAGTAAGTCAGCATCCCCCCAGCTCCAGCCACGATCGCTGGGGCATGGGGCTGGTCTCTGGGCCAGGGGCCGGGCACATTCCTGCTCCATTGCCAGGACTTGTGATGCTGCCACTCTGCCCCCCTGGGTGTCATCTGCTGCCTTGCTGGGTGTCCTGATGTCTGCTCTGTGCCCTGCTCTGCTCCAATGGGTGCAGTCCTGTCCCCGTGCATCTCCCCCAGTGCCCCAATTGGTTCTGTCCCTTTTCCATGGTCACCCCCACCCCGCTGTCCCGATTTGGCGCTATCCCAACAGATGTCCCCAGGTTGCCCCGACGGGTGTCGTCCTGTCCCCAGGGCACCCCCTGGTCCCAGTGTGCTCTGGTCATGATGGGCAGAGGGCTCCCAGCCCTGGTTTGGGCACCAGTGAGGTCACAGCTCTGGGCTGAGTTGCGGGGGACAAGTGCCCTGCAAGGGGCGAGGCTGTCCTGAGATGGAGCCGCCCCCCTACTCCTAGGAGAGGGGCTTCAGCTACCTGCTAGCCAGGGTGCAGGGCAGCCCCCACGCCACCTGCCATTAACTGAGACTCCCCTCTCTCCTGCCTCCCTGGCCCAGCCTTGTCCAGAGGCTTCCTCCTGCTGGCGCGGGGACTTGCCCTGCTCTGAGCGCCCCCAGTCAACCCGTGGCTCTGCTTTCCAGACAGCGGGTACCCGGCCTACCTCGGCGCCCGCCTGGCCTCCTTCTACGAGCGTGCAGGGCGCGTCAATTGCCTGGGCAGCCCAGCGCGGGAGGGGAGCGTCAGCATTGTCGGCGCGTAAGTCCTCCCTGCTGTCCCCACGCACCCAGCCACCCGGCTGCGATGCCCCGATGCCGACGAGGTGGGGGAGTTGGAGCCAACACAGGGAAAGGCCCTTGAGACTCCTGACTCCCCCCTGAGGCCCCCAAGACCCTCAATATCCCTGATACTGTCTCCCTGACCCCTCTGGACTCCCAGCACCCCAATCTGTCTGTCCATCCCTGCATCCGTCTGCCTGTCCCTGCATCGATCCATCCGCCTGTCCCTGCACTGAAGTACTCACCCCTCCCTATGTCAGGCCCACATTCATTGCTGTGGTACATTAGCTCCACTGGGTGAAGGGTAGGTAGCCCAACACCAGCAGGATCTGGCCACGGATTAGTGTCTGGACAGGTGGGTTGCTCAGACTAAGCCCCTCTCCATGTCCTCCCAGGGTGTCCCCACCTGGAGGTGACTTCTCTGACCCTGTGACCTCTGCGACCCTGGGGATCGTCCAGGTGAGTCTCTGGGGGACCTTAACCCCTCCCCGCTTGGGAATTCCCTGGTATCCTGGCCCCAGAACTGTTCTCACCCCCTCCTCCGGTGTCTCTCCTGCCCTGCCCAGGTTTTCTGGGGGCTGGACAAGAAGCTGGCGCAGCGGAAACACTTCCCTTCCGTGAACTGGCTCATCAGCTACAGCAAGTACATGCGGGCACTGGACGAGTACTACGAGCGCCAGTATCCCGAGTTCCCTGCCCTGCGCACCAAGGCCAAGGAGATCCTGCAGGAGGAGGAGGACCTGGCTGAGATCGTGCAGCTTGTGGGCAAGGTGAGGGGGTGGGGAAGAGGAGAGTGAGGGGGAGGAGAGGGGAAGGGATGAGGCAGAGGAGGGTAAGGACACACTGTGTCTTCCCCTCAGCCTGCTCCCCATGTTCTCCCCACAGGCCTCCCTGGCTGAGGCTGACAAGATCACGCTGGAGGTGGCCAAGCTGATCAAAGACGACTTCCTGCAGCAGAATGGCTACTCAGCCTACGACAGGTATGGGCCGTGCCATCCCGTCCCACAGCCCCCAGCCTGCTCTATAGCCTGCCCCTGGCCAGGGTATGCCCATCCCTCTACACCCACATCGCCCTCCTTCCCGGCACCCCCGTCTCTCTCTGCCCCCAGCGCTCTCCAGCAGTCACAGCACTGGTCGTCCACTGGGTTATCTCCAGAGCTCACCCACGTCTCCCTCCCTCCGGTGGCGCAGTGGTTCTGGAGGAAGAAGTCTTTCTTCACTTCCTGGCCTAAGGGACTGCCAGGCGCTGATGAGCGGCACCCCAGAGTCAGAGGGACAGTGACTGTCCTCCAGGTTCCACTGGGTGGAACTCCTCTGGCATGGGCTGGGTGGAAATGGGAGTGAGGGCGAAGCAGGGACTGGGCCCAGGGGCTCCTTGGGGTGACTGGAGGGACCATGACAGGCTCAGGTTGACTGGGGAAAAGCTCTGCTCTGTGGGAGGAGCTGGGGTTTAAGTACGGTCCAGCTGTGGTAGCCCCAGAGTCCAGGCTGGCAGAGCTGACCTTGAGTCCCCCCAGCACACATGGCAGTGTCCACCCTGAGCACACTCTGTTGCTGGTGAACCCTCCCACCTCAAGCTGCCCTGGCAGCAGCTCCAGTGCAGAGTCCATGGGAGCTGCCCCAGAGACTCCTTGACACTCCAGGCCGCTCCTGTCTCCATTGTGGCAGGTTTTGTCCCTTCTACAAGACGGTGGGGATGCTGCAGAACATGATTAGCTTCTACGACCTGGCCCAGCATGTGGTGGAGTCCACCGCCCAGTCTGAGAGCAAAATCACCTGGGCCGTGATCCGCGAGAACCTTGGAGACATCATGTATAAGCTGAGCTCCATGAAGTTCAAGGTGAGGAGCTGGGCAGCCCTAGCTCTGTGCTGGTGTATGTTAGTACATAGGCTGTTGGTTCTGAGGCTGGAGCATCTGAGCTAGTTAAGCTAGTCCAGAGGGGCTTGGTGCTGCGTGGTTGTGAGATCCATCCGTCTGCCCACCCACCCTCCATGCTTCTCGCCACTGATCCGCCCACTCTGCTCTGTCCATCCATCCTTCAACTACTCGCTCACCGTCCAGCCCTCCCTTTCCTGCGTCTGTCTGTCTAGCCATTGCCCATCTGTCCATCCATCCGTCTACCCAGGGCCATTTTTGTTTTAAAAAAAAAAAGAAAAAAAAGGCTCTGCTACTCATTCGACTCCCACCTCCAGCCATTCCCACCGCTGGGGCTGCTGAGGTGCTGGTACTCAGTATCAGCCACGAAAACAGCACTGCGTCTACCCATCCCTCTACTCATCCACCTGCTCACACTCCACCCGCCTTCCATCTCACCACTGACCCCCTGCCCAGCCGTCCATCCCCCTCGCCACGGTGGTAACACGCATAATCTGTAACATTAATAGTACACGGAGACCTAACAGTGCTGCACCCCCATCCTCTTTACACCTCCCCGGCCCTTCCGTCTGGCCTGAGTGAAAGGGGTATTTTAACAACTGAGGCTCATCTCTCCTTCCCCAGGATCCCATAAAGGACGGGGAAGCAAAGATTAAGGCGGATTACGCACAGCTGAACGAGGAAATGCAGAACGCTTTCCGCAGCCTGGAGGACTGAGGGTCGGGAGCCTCGCTCTGGGCTGGCTGGTGATTTGGGTCTCTCTCAGTGACGCCTGTTTTTATAAAATCCAGTTAAAATAGTCTGTTCACTCCCACATTCCCTCATCGTGGGCAGCATAAACCAGTGGAACGTTTTCTGGCCTGGATCAACCTGACGGCCACCAGAGGGGCCTCGGCTTCCTTTGCAGAGGTTCTGTTTGGGGGAGGGGGGACTCCGCCAGCCCTGGTTGTCTCTCGGCTGTGCCCACGGCAGGGCCGTTGCCCAGGTGACAGGGTGGGCTTCGGGGAGAACGTTCCCAGAAGCAGCGTGGGATTCGCAGAGTCATAGACCACTAGGACTGCAAGGAACCACAAGAGGTCATCGAGTTTGGTCCCCTGTCCTCACGGGAGAAGCCAGCACTGTCTAGAGCAGACCATCCCTGCCTCATGTCTACCTCACCTGCTCTTAAATATCTCCAGTGCTGGAGATTCCACAACCTCCCTGGGCAATTTATGCCAGTGTTTGACCACCCTGACGGTAGGAAGTGTTTCCTAATGTCCAGCCTCAACCTCCCTGGCTGCAGCTAAGCCCATTGCTCCTCGTCCTGTCCTCAGAGGCCCAGGAGAACAATTTTCTCCATCTTCCTTGCAGCACCCTTTTAGGTACTTGAAAGCTGTTGTTATGTCTCCTTCTCTTTCCCTAGCGCCCCGGGAATCTTGGGGACCGGCCCAGGGACAGGCGAGTTCACCCAGAATGGTGTGTGACCTTGGACACTCTGTGCTGCAGCCCACAAATTGCTGCATCTGCCACTGGGGCAGCCCCTGGGGGAACGTGGGCAGCCCAGCAAACCCCACGCATGACAGTGCTGTGGTGGCCGCTTGCATCCAGCAGGGTCACTTGGGAGCGGTTCGGCAGCGGCAGGGCTCTGGGGCAGACGCACCCCTAATGACTAGCTCGGGGGATGGGGAGTCAGGCATCCTGGGTTCTGTGCTCTTCCTGCTACTGCGTGACTGGGCAAGTCTCCACCCTGGTCTGTGCCTCAGTTTGCCCACCTGGAAAAGGGAGCACCTGGTATTGCCCCGACCTCCCTGGAAGAGGAGAATGCTGGGAGGTGAACAGACAGATTGTGGCCCAGGGTCTCTGCAGGTTCACCAGCTGCACAGGCAGGTGCCTGAAGCGCTCGGGTCGTCGGCGTGGTTAGAACTCGTGAGTCAGCCCCAGGCCCTGTGAGCTTGGCCCCGAGCCGAGAGATGTTTGCATTAAAAATAGCTGCGCCCGTGTCTGAGCGCTGATCACTGAGCTAGGCTGGCTCCCCATTTCCAATAGGTGACAATTCCTCTCCCCAGCTTCCACCCATGTCTCAGGCAGGGGCGGGAGGTTTCTGGTTTCTCTCCCCAGTGACTTGACTGATTCCTTCAGTCCACACCAGGGCCTGTAAGAAAATTAATTCTGCTTGGGGATGAGGAAAACTAGTTGGAACACAGCACTGAAACACACCCGCTGCAGCTGGAAAAGGAGAAGGCAGGAAAAGCTGCGTCTTGTGACAGTGAAATCCACCCAGCAACTAAGAGTGTGTCCGGGGGGTGCCTGTCCCTCGGAGGGCACTCTGTGTCTCTGGATGCTGTGCAACGTGCCAGCCGAGCTTATAGTTAGTTCCCTGAGGGAATAAGACCTAAAGAGATCCAACAGCATCTATTAAGGTCCCATTGTGTTACATTCACTCCCCTGGGGCGGTGCATGGAGCCTTCCTGGCCACCCAGGAGCATGGGGCTGCTGGGGCCCTGGCAGCCACTTCCAGGAGGCACATAGGACAGGGCAGGTAGGGAGTCTGCCTTGGCTCCAGGCTCCTGCTCTGCGCTGGCCAGATGTTAACAGCCCAGTTGGCAGTGCCAACCGGAGCTGCTAGGGTCACCTTGTCAACCAGGCGTTGGAGTCTAAAACCCGACTCCTGGCAACCTTGGCCTGAGCGCTGCTTGAGTCACCTCAGGGCCTCATGCCAGGCCGCCTGTCCCAGGCTGAGCTCCTTCTCCCACCCTCAGGCTGGCAGGCTGCGCACGAGCAGCCAGGAGGTGCTACAGCAGCCGAGCTTTATGTGGCACCCCAAGGCACAGGGCGGGGGGTGACCCAGCCCCCTTCTCCCAACTGCTCTGGCCTGTACCCTGGAATGTCATTGCACTCCAGGCCGTGAGCTGCTCTTACTGTTGTGAGTCCTAGGCCAGGGACACCTCCTGTCCCACTCCCAGCCTGCTCCAGCCCAGTCCCCCGCAGGACAGGCACTGGCCCCCAGCCTAGCCACCAGGACAGGCCAGGGCTTTGCCAGTCTGCTCTGGCCCAGCATCCCCAGGACAGGCACTGCCACCCCACCCCACCTCCAGCTTGCTTGGGCCCAGCCACCTCCAGGACAGGCTCTTTATAGGGCGTGTGGGGAGAGTGGAGTAGCTGTATGGGAAAGGGCCAGGCCAGCTGGATGTGCCTGGAAACAGCCTGTAGTAGAGACCGGGGCTTGGGCTCTGTAGCTCACTCAGGCCTCGGTCTCTGCCAGCTAGTTCCCAGGGGCGGGCAGAGTGTGCTTCTAGCAAGAGAGGTGGGTGTTCATTGAGAAACAGCCTGAGACCAGAGTTCCTCATAATCCAGATACCTAGGCGGCTACGCAGGAGAGATTCAAATGCCACCCCACTGATTCAAGTGCCCACAGCCGGCAGAGTGTGTGTGTGTGTGTGTGTGTGTTTCTACCGGTAGCGCACCCCTGCTCATGCCTTGGTGCACACCACAAAATTTATTCTGCAGCCGGATTGAAAAAATTGACTGATACCCACCAAACTCATCACGCAGACAACTGACAAGCAGCCCCCTGGCACCAGCAGAGGGTGGGTTTGCACCAGTGACTGGTCCCCCCAAGAGACATCCGTGCTTAGAGCTGTGATGACCCGGTGTCTGTCTCACCCCTACACGGGGCAGCGGTGTAAAGGGACTGCATGGTTGGAGGTTGTCTCCTCTGAGCTGCATGGGCTCCTGGCCACATTAACATGAGCAGCTTCCTTCCTCTGGAGCTGGGCGCTGGAGGCGAGGCAGCGAGCCATGGAAACGCCCAGATGCAGCAGACGTTAGGCAACAGCTTTCCTGACAAGCCCTGAGATTTGCACAGAACTGCAGGCTCAAGGCTTGGAGCACCCAAGCAGTTGTCTCTGCCTCCGAGCCTGGTGAGCAGCTGGCCTGTGTGCTGGGGCCTGGCCACACGCCAGGGAAGCCTCTGGAGACATGCCACGCGGCTTGTGAGTACCCTGGGCTGTGATGCCTGGCGGGGGAGCAGCTGGGGTAGGGCTGTGTCACACACCAGGGGAAGGCCCGGGGAGGAGCCTGGGCCCACAGGCACATGGCTATCTTGCCATTGCCAGCCTGTCGGCCGAGCCCTGAAGCTGGTCCACCTCATGGAGCTACAGCACCTCGGCATTAGTGGTTCCGGAGGACCAGTTAGGAGGAGCTGCAAGGTGATTGCATCCACCCTGCCCCTTGATGCCATCACCCCACCAAACCCCCTGCCCCTGTGGCTCTGCCACGCCCCTGCTCTTGCCCCCTTGTTCCACCAATCCCCAGCCCCAGTTGGGAGGGGCTGTCTCTTACCTGGCAGTGCCCCAGTCCTTCAGGCTGGCATTTCCCAAGGGGCCCAAGAACCTTAGGTACCCAAATTTCCACCAGCTCCTGCCATTCCCTTTGTGAATTGCGGCCCAGGTGTGGCACAGTGCAGGCTGGCACAGTTGCTTTTGCTGGGGCTTCTTGGCATCTCACAGTGGTGCTGGCTGCCCCAAGTGGGAGTCCCATGTGAGTTGCCCCTGACGGTGCCCAGAAGAGCTGCTGTGGTGGTTGTGAACCGTCAGTGTTGTTTAGAACATCTGCTTTCAGTTGGGAGAAGGACATGCGTCTCCCCTTCCTCTGGGCCCCTTGATTTCCCCGGCAATCATTGTTTCACTTTAGCCCTCTGTGATACAGGAGGTTTCTCCAAGCACAGTTGGGCGAGACAAATCAGGGCAAACTGCTTCAAACAGGGCTACTGACAGCCCAGGACTGGGGCTCCTCCATTAAAAGGTACCAAACCGGCCACAAAGAGCACTTCCGTTGCCGTGCTGCTGAGCAAGAAGTCACACCAGTTCCCTTACACACTCCAGCTTCTCTTGTGCCACAGCTCGTATCCCTCCTTGCTCAGATGAGATGCTATGAAAACCAATCTCCCCAAATCCGAACAGGTTCTTCCAGTCCTAAAGGACCAGCTAGATTCCCAGGTCAATGTATACCTTAGATCTTACCCAACAGAGCATGCTGGACCAGTCCTTTAGAATCTAAAATCTAAAGGTTTATTAATAAAAAGAAAGACTAGGGTAAGAGTATATTGTTAAAGGAATCAAATTACGCGCAACAATTGCAGAGTTTTTGATGCAGGCTTGGTGCAGTGGTGGAGTAGGCGGCTATCTTAAAAGTCTCTGGAGCCCCTCGTTTGTTAGGTCGGATTGGTGATCCTGCCAGGCCCAGTTCACAGCAGAGATGCTCCTGAAGTGATGGGCTGGATTGAAGACCAAGAGGGAAGAGCCTCAGGGTCCTCTTTATACTCTTGCCCATGTGGAGGGAATTCGATTGTTCCTCCCTGGGTGGAAACACATCTGAGATGGAGCCTGTCACCATGTCCTTTCCAGGCAATCAGCCATTGGCTCTCAGCTGAGTTACGCATTCACAGCTAAATCCCTTGGATTTGACTGGCGTCTGATAAGGTCTTTCATCTGTTAAGTATGGCTTCTCCTGACACACGCATCTGACAAAGTGAGTCTTTGCCCATAAAAGTTTATGCTCCAATATAAGCCCATTGCTTCTTGTCCTACCCTCAGAGGTCAAGGGAAACAATATGTAGTCTATAATGTGCCACAGGACTGCTCCTTGTTTTTGCAGGTACAGACTAACACAGCCACCCCCTCACACTTTTCTGGCGAGGAACCCTTTCACAATAGGTTGCCACAGCTCCTCTTGTGGCCTCCTAGAAACTAACATTTCAACGAGAAGCCCAGAGCCAATTTTACAACTCCACAGATAACAATGCTACAAACACATGAACTGCATAAACAGATTCCGCAAATCACCAGCTTTCATTAGACACCTGGTGCTGTAGTGTGGAGATAGGTGTGTGTATGTTGAAAAGTAACAGAGAGACAGCTGTGTGTCTATATACTATCGAAACAACAAAGCAGTCCAGTAGCCCTTTAAAGACTAACAAAATAATTTATTACGTGGTGAGCTTTCATGGGACAGACCCACTTCTTCAGACCATAGCCAGACCAGAACAGACTCAATATTTAAGGCAAGGAGGACCAAAAATAGTTATGAAGGTTGACAAATCAGAAAAACTGTAATCAAGGTGGGCAAATCGGAAGAGCAGAGGGGCAGTAGGAGGGGAGAAAGTCAAGAGTCAGATAAAACAACGCATGTAAAAGAGTCCATATAAAGACCAGGTAATTGGCATCCCGGTTCAAACCACGTGTTAATGTGTCGAATTTAAATATAAAAGAGAGTTTGGCACTCTCTCTTTGCAGGCGATTCTGAAGTTCCTTTTCAGCAAAGCACAGAGTTTCAGGTCATTAGCAGAATGGCCCACTCCATCCAAGTGCTGGCTGACAGGCTTGTGAGTTAAGAGCTTTTTGATGTCTGTTTTGCATCTATTCATTCTTTGTTGACGAGTGTTTACCGTTTGTCCTATACACAAAGTATGTGGGCATTGTTGGCACATGATGACATATATGATGTTAGCAGAGGGACATGAGAATGTCGCCAGGATTCTGTGAATAACCCGGTTAGGTCCAGTGATGGTATCTCTAGAATAGATATGTGGCCAAAGCTGGCAACTGGGCTTGTTGCAAAGAAAAGTTCCAGGACTGGTATTATTGTGGTATACTGTGGTTGCTGGTGAGAATCTTCATAAGGTTGGGGGGGTGTCTGTAGGAGAGAACAGGCCTGTCACCTAGGGCCTTCTGGGGTGTGGCATCCTGATTAAAGATAGCTTGTAGGTCTTTAATGATGCATTGCAGTGGTTTGAGTTGGGGGCTGTAGGTGATGACCAGTGGTGTTCTGTTGCTGGTTTTTATGGGCCTATCTTGAAGTAGCTGGTTTCTGGGTAGTAGTCTAGCCCTGTCGATTTGTTTTTTCACTTCACCTGGTGGGTAATTCAGGTTTATGAATATTTGGTAGAGGTCTTGTAGTTTTTGGTCTCTGTCAGGAGGAACAGAGCAAATGCGATTGTACCTAAGGGCTTCACTGTAAACAATGGATCTTGTGTGTGTAGGATGGAAGTTAGAAGCGTGTAGGTAAGTATAGCAATCAGTGGGTTTCTGGTAGAGTGTGATCCTGATCAGGCCATCCTTGACTTCTATTGTATTGTCCAGGAAATATGTGTCTCACGTGGAGTAATTGTGGCATAAGTTGATGGTGGGGTGCGGATTGCTAAAGTCTCTGTGGAATTCTTCTAGAGTCTCTATACCATGGGTCCAGGTAAAGATGTCATCAATGTATCTTAAGTAGAGGAGGGGTTAATAGGGGACGAGAGCTGAGGAATCGTTGTTCCAGGTCAACCGTAAATATATTAGCATATCGTGGGGCCATGTGGGTGCCCATAGCAGTTCCACTAATCTGGAAGTATAAGTTGTCCCCAAATCGGAAATAATTGTGGGTGAGAACAAAGTTACAGAGGTCGGACACCAGACTGGCTGTGGTGACATCAAGGATGATATTCCTGATAGCTTGTAATGCAGCTTCATGTGGAATATTAGTGTACAGAGCCTCTACATCCTTGGTGGCAAGGATGATGGTGTTCGGAAGTTTTCCGAAGTTTTGTAATTTCCTCAGGAAGCCAGTGGTATCTTGGAGATAGCTGGGAATGTTGGTGGCATAGGGTTTGAGGAGAGAGTCTACGTAACTGGATAGTCTGTTGGTAAGGGTGCCAATACCTGAAATGATAGGGCATCCGGAGTCTCCAGATTTCAGGTTTCCTGAAAGTCTGTGTTTTACTGAAAAGTAACTTTAAGAATCGCCTGCAAAGAGAGTGCTGAACTCTCTTCTATATTTAAATTAGACACGTTAACGCAGTTTGGACTGGGACGCCAATTATCTGGGTCATTATATGGACTCTTTTACATACTTTATCTGACTCTTGACTTCCCACCCCCTCCCCCCACCGCCCCTCTGCTCTTCTGATCTGCCCACCTTCATTACAGTTTTTCTGATTTGTCAACCTTGATAACTATTTTTGGTTCTCTGAGCCTTAAATATTGAGTCTGTTCTGGTCTGGCTCTGGTCTGAAGAAGTGGGTCTGGCCCACGAAAGCTCACCTAATAAATTATTTTGCTAGTCTTTAAAGTGCTACTGGACTGCTTTTTTGTTTTGTGTGTATACATGAGTGGCTCACAGAAGGTGTGGGGCTCCTGCTGAGGGTAACCAAGACGACCAGGTGACACGTCTGTACTGCAGACAAAGGAGGAGATGGAGCCTGAGGGGTCTGAATTGGAACTGGGGGTTGGAAAGCAGTTAGTCTGGGCTGAGAGAGAGAGGCAAAGGAGGGGGCAAGGCCCCAGCTCCGGGGACCCCTCGGGGCCTCCTCTCCGGAACATGGACTGGACTGGTTGTCTCTGCCGGCTGCACTGACACCTCTGTACAATGCTGTGCCCTGTTGGCTAATAAACCCACTGTTCTCCTGCTGAGTGAGAGTCACTCCTGCCTGCAGATGGGGTGCAGAGCTTGGGGGACCCTGAACCCCATCACACACCTCATTTGACACAAGATTTGGTGCAAACCTAGGATGGTGGTTGCACGAATGTTTTTGCAAGTTCAGCCCCCAAATCCAATCACATCACACCCTCACCTTGGGATACAGCTTAGAGGAGTCTGGCGAAGTTGTGTTGACCAGAAGAGGTTCTTCTGCTAGCCAGCACCCACGCCTGCTTGGTGTCACTAGACAAAGCCAGCTGTGGATGCTGCCTGGGAGGGCAAGGCCAAAGTTTCTGACCCTCGGCTGCTCCCTGGGTTTCACCATGAAATTAGCTAATCAAGGGCAGAGTCCTGCTGCAGAAACAGATGAAAGGAAAGTGGATGCAGCTGGGCTTCCTTCGTGCCACGAGCCGACTTTCACACAAAGTGACACGAGGCCAGAGGGTGGGTGGGGAGCCTTGATCGCTGCTTGATCTGTCAGCCATGGAATTGTTCTCTGACTCTCCACTCTGCTGGGATTCTGAACACATGGCTCAAGGCTCCCTGTGTCATTTTTTCGGTCTCCGAGCTCCCTGCCCTCCCCAAACCCCACTGGCTCGCCCGATTCCCTTAGTGGTTCGCCAAGATCTGCATCAGTTAGCATGCATCCTGAGCATGTTCCAGCTGTGCTCCTCTGCTGGCTCCGTGTGTCCTGCCCCAGCTGTCTCTTCTCATTGACTGGAAGCACCTGGCAGCGTGGACTTCCATGGTATGTATACAACATGAAGCACAACGGGACCCTGATCTCACTCAGGTTCTGTGGGACACCCAGGAAACTGGTGGACCTTCATCTTGGTCAGGGTCTGTGCAGCATGCGGCCCCATGGGGAGCTGATTTTGGTTGGGGCCTGTGCAGGCCCAGCATAATAGCACCTCAGTGCCGTTGTGTTGGGCCTGTACAGACCCCAGCCAAGAGCCAGACCCTCTCCTGCAAGACAGCTAGTGAATGACTATGATTAACTCCATGTCTGCTTAGCCAGGTGCACAACTGAGACAACTTCCACCCTGCTGAGAGTGGATGAAGCCAAGCTGATCCCCACCCACCATGTGTCTGGCTCATGGGCCTTTCTGGGCTGGGGAAGGAAGTCCCTGGCTTCACAAGGCACCGGGCTGCAAGCCAGCAGCTCATTTCCCATGACCCAGTTAGCAGCCGTTGGATGGGAACAGCTCTCACGCTATCAGCCTGAGCTGTGTTTACCCCAGCAACCGGGCTGGTTGTGGGGCATGTCTGTTAGCATTTCTGATAGCCCATGTGGTGGACTTGGCACTTGGGACAGACCACTGAGCAGTCCAAGCGGTGCAGGGAGTGCCCGTGGAAAGCGCCTGCGACAGAAGCTAATGACAAAGGGCCTGGGGGAGAAGTACTGAAGGACGGTGGGCAGTGACTCCAGGGTGTCTGCCTGGTGTAACTCTGCCAAGCTGGATTCATTTGATAACTTACACAGGAGAGGTAAGTGGGCCATGTGAGTTGGAGAGAAAGAAGAGAAATTGCCCATCCATCCATCCATCCTCATATCTATCTATCTATCTATCTACCTATCTGTCTATCCCCATAGAATCATAGAATCATAGAACACTAGGACTGGAAGGGACCTCGAGAGGCCATCGAGTCCAGCCCTCTGCCCCAATGGCAGGACCAAGTACTATCTAAACCATCCCTGATAGACATCTATCTAACCTGTTCTTAAATATCTGCAGCGATGGAGATTCCACAACCTCCCTTGGCAATTTATTCCACTGTTTGACCGCCCTGACAGTTAGGAACTTTTTCCTAATGTCCAACCTAAACCTCCCTTGCTGCAGTTTAAGCCCATTGCCTCTTGTTCTATCCTCAGAGGCCAAGAAGTACAAGTTGTCTCCTTCCTCCTTATGACTCACTTTTAGATACCTGAAAACCGCTATCATGTCTCCCCTTGCAACCATTAGGAAGGGGATAGGTACTAAGACAGAAAGTATCATAATGCCACTGTGCAAATCCCTAGTCCCTAAATCCCTCATCTTGAATCCCCTGTGCAGATATGGTTGACCCATCTATAAAAAGATATATTGGCACTGGAAAAAGTGCAGAGAAGGGTGACAAAACTGATCAGAGGTAGGGGACAGCTTCCCTATGAAGAGAAATTTAAAAGACTGGGATTTTGCAGCCTGAAAAAGAGACTGTGAGTCACCCAATGAAAATCATAGGCGGCAGGTTTAAAATAAAAAGGGAAGTATTTCTTTACACAACACACAGTCAACCTGTGGATCAATTTGACAGCAGATGTTCTGAAGGCCCTGTGACTATAACAGGGTGAAAAAAGAACTAGATAAGTTCCTGGAGGATAGGCCCATCAGCAATTACTAGCCAGGGTCCAGACGAATACCCAGAAACCAGCTACTTCAAGATCACTTGCTAGTTTGCTCCAAGCTCAAGCTGAGACCCAAGAAGCTGTACCGCTCTAAACCTGCTGGAAGGCCCCGCATTGATGCCAGAAAGACGGCAAACTCGGAGAAAGCTGAAAAGTTCAGAGAGACCCTCCAGGAAAATCTGCGCAGCGGCCCTGGGGGTGCCGATGCGACATCCAAATGGCAACATCTGAGGGATACAGTTTACAACACGGCCTTGTCGGTGTTTGGAAGAAGAACTAGAAATACAAACGACTGGTTCGAAGCTAACTCCGATGAGATGATTCCAGTCATTGAAAAGAAGCGCGCTGCACTCCTGGAGTACAAACGCTCACTGAGCCAGAGTACCCAGGAAGCACTTAGAAGCTGTGTCTACACGTGCACGCTACTTCGAAGTAGTGGCACCAACTTCGAAATAGCGCCCGTCGCGGCTACACGCGTCGGGCGCTATTTCGAAGTTAACTTCGACGTTAGGCGGCGAGACGTCGAAGTTGCTAACCTCATGAGGGGATCGGAATAGCACCCTACTTCGACGTTCAACGTCGAAGTAGGGACCGTGTAGACGATCCGCGTCCCGCAACATCGAAATTGCCGGGTCCTCCATGGCGGCCATCAGCTGTGGGGTTGAGAGATGCTCTCTCTCCAGCCCCTGCAGGGCTCTATGGTCACCGTGGGCAGCAGCCCTTAGCCCAGGGCTTCTGGCTGCTTCTGCGGCAGCTGGGGATCCATGCTGCAGGCACAGGGTCTGCAACCAGTTGTCAGCTCTGTGTATCTTGTGTTGTTTAGTGCAACTGTGTCTGGGAGGGGCCCTTTAAGGGAGCGGCTTGCTGTTGAGTCCGCCCTGTGACCCTGTCTGCAGCTGTGCCTGGCACCCTTATTTCGATGTGTGCTACTTTGGCGTGTAGACGTACCCTCGCAGCGCCTATTTCGATGTGGTGCCGCGCAACGTCGAAGTTGAACATCGACGTTGCCAGCCCTGGAGGACGTGTAGACGTTATTCATCGAAATAGCCTATTTCGATGTTGCTACATCGAAATAAGCTATTTCGATGTTGGCTTCACGTGTAGACGTAGCCAGAGAGGCCAGAAGAACAGTACAGCAGACAGCCAGGTGCTGTGCCAACAACCACTGGCTCCAGCTATGAAAGCAGCATCCAGACCTGTGCCGACTTTGGTAATCTCAGAGTAATGTACGAGGGTATGAAGAAGGCATTAGGACCCACCCAGAACAAGATGGCACCTCTGAAATCCAAATCTGGTGAAGTCATTGCTGACAAAGCCAAACAGATGGAGCGCTGGGTTGAGCACTACTCCGAGCTGTACTCATGCGAGAACGTTGTGGCTGACGCAGCCCTCGATGCCGTCGAGCTCCTACCAGTAATGGACAAACTGGATCAAGAACCGACTGTGGATGAACTGAAAAGAGCCATCGACTGCATTGCAGCAGAAAAGGCCCCTGGTCAGGATGGTATACCACCAGAGGTGATCAAATGTGCCATGGACACACTCCTGGAACCCCTACATGAGCTACTGTGCCTGTGCTGGAAAGAGGGTGAGGTTCCACAGGATATGCGCGACGCTAACATTGTAATGTTGTATAAGAACAAAGGAGACAGAAGCGACTGCAACAACTACAGTGGAATCTCCCTCCTAAGCGTCACTGGTAAACTGTTCGCTCGCGTCATCCTTGGCAGACTCCAGAAGATTGCTGAGAGGGAGTACCCCGAATCGCAGTGCGGATTCCGCGCAGAGAGGTCTACCGTTGATATGGTCTTCTCTCTAAGGCAGCTGCAGGAGAAGTGCAGGGAGCAGAGAAAGCCACTGTACATAGCCTTCATCGACCTGACCAAGGCCTTTGACTTGGTCAGTAGGGATGGTCTGTTCAAACTTCTCCGCAAGATAGGCTGTCCTCCACAGTTACTCAAGATGATCCAGTCGTTCCACGAAGACATGAGAGGAACCATCCAATATGACGGTGCATTATCAGATGCTTTCAGAATCAGGAGCGGCATCAAACAAGGATCCGTGCTTGCTCTGACATTGTTTGGGATCTTCTTCGCACTCTTCCTGAAGCATGCCTTTGGATCTTCAACAGAGGGCATCTTGCTGCACACAAGATCTGATGGGAAACTGTTTAACCTTGCAAGGCTGAAAGCTAAGTCTAAGGTGCAGGAAGTCCTCATCAGAGACATGCTGTTCACGGACGATGCTGCTGTAGTGTCTCACACAGAAGACCAGCTTCAAAAACTACTGGATCAGTTCTCCAAAGCGTGCAAGGACTTTGGGCTTACCATCAGCCTAAAGAAGACAAACGTACTCGGTCAGGATGTTGCTGAATCCCCATCAATCAGCATTGACAACTATACGTTAGAGGTCATCCACGAGTTCGTTTACCTCGGGTCCACCATCACCGACACCCTGTCGTTGGACACTGAGCTAAATAGGAGGACTGGAAAAGCGGCCACAACTCTGTCCAGACTCAGCAAGAGAGTGTGGAATAACAACAAGCTGTACACTCACACCAAAATGCGAGTCTACAGAGCCTGCATCCTGAGCACCCTCCGTTATGGCAGCGAGACTTGGACCCTGTATGCCCGCCAGGAAAAGAGGCTGAACGTCTTCCACTTGTGCTGCCTCAGGCGCATCCTTGGAATATCATGGAAGGACAGAGTGACCAACACAGCCATCCTCGACCAAGCTGGAATCCCAACCATGCACACCCTCCTCAGGCAGCGTCGGCTCCGCTGGCTTGGCCACGTCCACAGGATGAATGATGGAAGGATTCCAAAAGACATCCTGTATGGTGAGCTAGCCTCTGGCAAAAGACCTCCCGGATGCCCCCAGTTGCGCTACAAAGATGTCTGCAAGAGAGACCTCAGAGAGGTAGACATTGAGCTGGACAACTGGGAAGAACTAGCAGATGACCGCAGCAGATGGAGGCAGGGGTTACACAAGGGCCTTCAGAAGGGCGAGATGAGGATTGGACAACTAGCAGAGGAGAAGCGAGCGCACAGAAAGCACAATAAGGACTTGCCAGGCACCCACTACATCTGCAAAAGATGCAGCAAGGACTGTCACTCTCGTGTGGGTCTTCATAGTCACAATAGACGCTGTAAATGAAGTCCTCAATTGAAACTTTAAAGGGCGCGATCCATAGTCTATGCAGACTGAAGGATGCCTACTACTACTACAAGATAGACCCAAGAAGATCAGTAACAGAACACCACTTGTCATCACATATAGCCCCCAACTCAAACCCCTGTAATGCATCATTAAAAATCTACAACCTATTCTGGATCAGGATGCTACACTCCAGAAAGCTCTAGGTGACAGGCCTGTCCTTTCCTATAGACAACCTCCTAACCTGAGCAAGATTCTCACCAGCAATCACAGGCTACACCACAGTAATATGAATCCTGGAACTTTTCTTTGCAACAAAGTCCGCTAACTTTGTCCACGTATTTATTCTGGGGATACCATCACTATACCTAACCATGTTAGTAACAAGATCAAAAGCACATTCTCATGCACTTCCAGCAACGTTATATATGCTATTATGTGCCAACAATGTCCTGACACTATGTACATTGGACAGGCTGGGCAAAACCTTCGCCAAAGAATAAGATTCCCAGAGCAGACATCAAGAAACTCAATGAACATAAGCCAGTCAGTGAAGTGGGACATTCTGTTAAAGCCCTGAGAATTTGTGTCCCGGAACACAGAGAATTTAAAAACAAGAGGTTCTGTGGCGCTTTATAGACTAACAGATATTTTGGAGAATATCATGGGCAAAGACCCGCTTCTTCAGATGCATGAGTGGGAGGAGGCACAGATTAGAGCCAGAGATTTGTGAGTTAGAGTACATATTCATATGTGACACATTAACATGTGGTATGAGTAGAGACATCAACTACCTCACGCATTGCAAGGACTGCTTCCCTTCCTTTGATGCTCGTAATTATCTCAGACAGGACACTTAACATGCCCCACCTTTTCCCCCTTCCTTCAATCCTGTTTGATTTGTCAGTTTTTAATTGCATTTTTTTTTAAATTTTGCGTCCTCTGTACTTATAACTGTCAGTCTGCACTGGAAATGAAATTGATCCGAAGAAGTGGGTCTGTCCCACGAAAGCTCATTACCGAATAAATCATTTTGTTAGTCTTTAAAGTGCTCCATTTCTGCTGCTTCGTTTTGTTGGAGTATGGACTAACATGACGACCTCTCTGTTACTGTTGTTTTGTCATCACCCTTGGAGAGAACTCTCGCCCTGAGTTTGTGAGACTGAAGATTTGCTATGGGGGGGCTTGCCAGAATTCAAGTACGTTCTAAGATCATTTCAGTGGAGAAGCTCTATGGTTATTTTCAAGCTTTTAAAAGATGGTTTACTGATTTAGAAGGTCACAGTGATTTGAAGTCTAAGGCTAGGTCCACATTAGACCTTAGAGTCAATTGTAGATGTGCAAATCCAGCTACTGGAATTGACTTATCTATGATCAACTAACCTGGCCGTCCTCACAGAGGGAGGTTGACTGGAGAAACTCTCCCGTTGACGTCCCTGGCTCCTCACGAGATTGAGGAGTAGAGGGGTTGACTGTCGACTCCAGATAGTTCGATTTTGCGCATCTCTACTAGGTGTGGGAAACCGATCCCTGGAAGATCAACCCTGACTGAGTCCATCTTCCGCGTAGTGAAGACGTACCCTCTGGATCCTTGCCTCAGTGTTTCTCTCTTCCTAAAATTAGCACAGGCCAGGGAACGACTCCCTCTGCTACTTAAATGGGACCCCGGCTGCAGCTCCGGTAGTGCTGGCAAACATGGTGATTTATACTCCAATACGCTCTCAAGCAGCCTTCTGACTTGGCCTCTCTGCCCATATCGGTGACTGTCATCAGAAATATTTGCTTTGGTTTGTGGGGATCCCATGAAATCGATGTTTTCACCAGCATTCCCTGGTAATGCTCAAAGCTTTCTCATATGCTAGGTAGCCTGTTCAAAGACGGCAAAGTCACTGATAAGCTATCAAGACGGATGCAGGTGAATGTAAGTTCTCTGGGCAGCCATGCTGGGACCTCGGTTACCAGAACAAGCCACTTCGCTTTTCAGACGTAAGCAGGATCGGAAGGGATACTTCCATACAGCTAGCTGGGGTTGTGTCTCACAGTAGTGTTATTTCAAAGCGAGCTGTTCTGGAAGAGATTTTCCGGAATAGCTTATTTCGAAATTAATGCTGCTACACACAAAATGCATTTCAAAACAGCTGAGCGCTATCTCAACATCCAGACACAACAGAGCCTATTTCAAAATGCAGCCTTTGGATGCACTGTGGCTCACTTCGAAATAGGCTCTATTCCCTGCCTACGCAGCCCCTATTTCAAAATACCAATTCTTCATGGCTGTGTCTGCACATCCCCCCACTTTTGGAGAGGGGACGTGAATGAAGCAGTTCGGAGGATTCTAATGAGGCGCTGACAAGAACATGCAGCACCTCGTTAGCATAATGACGATCACGTGCAATTCGAAGGTGCCGCTTTCGGAACACACGCTGCCTGGGTAGAAGCCAACTGCTAGTTCGAAATTCATTCAAAATAGCAGTTGCATCACGTAGACACTCGCTAAGTTATGTCGAAATAACGGCCGTTATTTCATCATAGCTTTGCCGTGTAGACCTACCCTGGGATGGGAGAGAAGCTCTGGGTGTGTCTGTGTCAATACACTTTGCTCCTGCTTTGCTGCATTTGTTAGTCAGCCGCCAGAGTGGGGTTTGGCTCATTGCAGTTAACTTGGCTAGTATTGGGGTTACAAATTGTGTTAAGACTAACGGCGATGTCTTTGACCATTATGGGAATACAAAAAAAGAGAAAAGCAGACCGTGTTTAATCCATTTCAAAAGGAGAGACACGCTGTCTGTGGAAAGAACTTCAGGTGCACCGGGGTCCCCTGGTAGAACGCTGTGAAGGAAAATGTAGGAAGGCAGGACCCAGAGCTAGCAGGTTACATGCTTGCCAGACATTAGCTATGTGATTGGTTCAATATGTTTCTCCCCACTGTCCCAATAACAGAGCTAAAATAGGCTCCATGAGGAGTCTCTTTTGTTCTTTTAAATTTACTGTAGTGGTGCTTGGAACTATCTTGTGGCTGGACTGCATTTGGGGCCAAGAGCTGAAATCACTGGGAAAAAAATGCCTCTAGAGGTGCCCAGGGACAAGGCTGACATTTTTCCAAGTTAATGGGAGCCAGTTTAATTATGTTACTAAAGAAGTCCCCTTAGATCCATGGTGTCCAACACACTAGCCACATGTGGCTCTTTGGCCAGCTTTGTGTGGCTAGTCAGCTTGACCAATAAGTATGTTTTCAGAATAATGCGGCTAGTGCTTCAGAACTGGGTTGGACACTGTGTCCCTAGATACTGACCCCTTCTTGTGGTCAACTGCTCCAGGCCAAAGGGTTACACTAGTGAGGAAAAAAGCAAGGAGAATTCACACCTAATTAGGCTCTGCTGGGTTGGTTGGCAGGGAACACGGCAGGGGCTGCAGAAGCATGGTGATGGCCCTACTGGAGATGGGGTGAGGGTGGGGTGGGACAGTAACGGGCTGAGGAAGGGCAGCCTGGGGGCCCGCGGCTATTTCCAGATTCTGCTAAGGATTCAGATGTGTCTGAACTCAGGGGAATTCCCCTCCTTGGGCTGGGTCTGAGCCTCGCAGCTGTCCCTGGGCTCTAGAACTAAAATCGGTTTTTGCAGGAAGGAACTCGTCCTTCCACACCAGGACTGCTCCTGGGTGCAGCTTTGGGTTTCGCTGGCTCAGCCAGCTTCCCCTCCTGTTTGCACGTCCTGATCCCCGGCCTTTCTTCTCCCTCTCTCAGGTCAGGGGGAGCTTTTCTGCCCTAGGAGCTGGTGGAGATGGGACGCCTTCCGCTGCACCTGAGATTCCTCATCACCGTTCTCCAGCAGCTAGGTAAATAATGGCTGTGCCGCCGCACAGCTGTTTGGTCCGGGCGGCGCTGGAATGGAGTCCCGCATGGGTCAGATTCCTTCTCCAGAGTCCGGCACCCAAGGACCTCAGCACACGCTGCATACGGTTATTAACAAAGCCTCTATTCCATTCTCCTCTGTGCAGATTCCTATACTAGCTCTACTCATCACTGTGACACCTGATCAACTTGTAAAGCCCCCTGGGAGGCAGCTTAATGTTAGAGTCGGTTGAAATTTTTCAAAGGATTTTTTTTTTTTGCTGTTGTCCAAAGCCAGCCCTGTCGTGTTCTTCTCTGCCCTGCACCCCTCCCCGCTCCCTGCTTCCTGCCAAGATCCTGCACCCCCACCCCAGCCTGCTCCTGCACATTACCTCCCACCCAGACCCCACACCTCCACCCCACTCCCAGGCAGCCCTCTCCCACACACTGAACCCCTCCTTTTGGCCCCACCCCAGAGCCTGGAGAGCCCCACAAGCTCTGCTGGGCCAGGAGCAGTTAATCGGGCCCTGCCGTCACACCTTTTCTATAGGCTGGGCTCTTCATGCCAGTGCCCTGAGCAGACCCCAGCTCTGCCTCCTCTCACCCATTGACACCCAGGTTTCTACATGTCATTGCGTTGGGAGTTGCTGTGCTTGAATGAGCAGCTGCTGCGTCCCCCCTCAGCCAGGGCAGCTGCCCGTCTGCGACGGCTGGAGAACTCTTAGGCTGCATGCATGGTTGGTGAAGCACAGGGAGCTTTTCCGGGCGACACAGGCGTGGTTGGCTACGTGCTCTTCTGCTGCCGTAGCTTCACTGAACCCCAATTCTGCTAACTCGGTCCCTTCGTCTGGGTCTTCTCCATGGGGTTCTCCGGTGAGAGGGGAGGGGAAAGCCCCAGGCTGGCTGGCTGGCTCACTGGGACAGAGTTGTTCAGTGGCAGGTGGTGGAGGCAAGGCCATAGGCCTGGTTCGTGGGGACGGTGTCGTTCTGGTGGCACGCTGATGGCAAGGCCACAGGACTGACTCACTGGGATGGTGTAGTGCTGGTGGGGGCCATAGGACTGACTTATGGGGTAGTTCTGGTGCATGGGAGTGGTGAGAAAGCTCTAGGACTGGGTTGCCGGGAGCCAGACAGTGTAGCTGCATCGGCGGTGACAGCATTGGCTTGCAGGGCCAGTGTAGGTCTCGGGGTATGGAGGTGGTGGGGTGACAAGACAGGATCTCTGGGGTGGTGAAGTTTTGGTGGGGGTAGGGCAGTGGTGACAAGGCCATAGGCCCGTGTGATGGGGCATCTGCCCTGCATTGGCCTAGCAAGGGTTAAACCCAGCCTGGATCAGCCTGTTAGGGCTCTGCTCATGGCTGTGTAAGTGAGGGCTCCTGGAGAGGAGGAAGAGAAGGCTCTTTGCTCCAGCTGTGGGGCAGGAGGGACCTAGCTGCTAGGAAGCTGGAGGCTTCCTAAGACAGAGCAGGGCTGGGGGAGCTCTGGACAGGCATGCCCCAGGCTGCAGGGCCCGAGACAAGGCCTGCGGGTTCTAGCGCAGCAGAAGGCAGCAGGTCCAAGACCTTGCCCACGACGAGTGGCCATTTCAGCCTGCACTTTGCCCCTAAGGCAAGGGACTAGATGATGACAGGTCACTGGGGCAAGGTGGGTAGTGGGGCCGGGGGGTCCCTCAGCGGGGAGGACCCCAGAGTGTGGGGCACTGTGGCAGGGCAGTACCCCGAGAAAAATACACCATGGGCTGGGAAGGATGTGGGTGCTGACCTAAGTGGGTGGAGAACAGCCAGCTCCGTAGCCGTGGGCGAGACACAGCCCAGAAGAGGGCAGGGAGCTCTGGGGGTTGGAAGAGCTAAGTCTCATGTGAGCAGTAGGAGGTGCTGCAGGGGTGAGATGCACCCTATGACAACCTGGCTTGTTGTGACAGTGTAGTTCTCGTGGGACGGTGACGGTCGCAGGGGCTACAGGCCTGGCTCGTCGGGGTGGTGGTGGTCCAGAGGCGGGGTGTGGGCAAGGACATAAGGTAGGCTCACTGGGACAGTGTGGCACGATGGTGGTGCGGGCGATAGGTCTGGCCTGCTGGGGTAACATCGTGTTGGGGTATGGCCGTGGCGGGGGGAGCAACAGAATTGGCTTGCCAGGACAGTGTAGTGCTGGTGTACGGCCGTGGTGACGAGGTCATGGGACTGGCTCAGCAGTGGGCAGAGACCCCGGTTAGGATCAGCTTCAGCTGGGAGCCGCCGGCGTTCGCTCTAGCTCCTGCTCCCCGGGGCTGTGACCGTGCTTTGCTGTTCCCTAGCCTGCCTGGCTGAGCTGTGTGTGAACACCTCCCACACCCAGCTGCAGGCCTGGGTTGGGGAGAACGTCTCCATGAGTTGCCCCTTCCCAGTCCTCGACACCGGAAAGGCCCCAAAGGTCCAGTGGAACTATCAGGACCAGATGAACAACACCAACCTCTACAAGAGCAGTGGCGGGGTGGAGAGCCGCTCGCACTACCGGCCGCACTTCGAGGGCAGGACGTGGGTGAACGCCACGGGGCTGGCCCACGGGGATGCCACCCTGCACCTCGCTAGAGTCACAAAAGCCGACCAAGGGAACTTCTCCTGCTGGGTGGGCCTGTCCTTCGACTGTGTGTCTGTGGAGGTGGAGCTCTGGGTCAGCGGTAAGTGCCAGCAAGGGGCACGTTGGGTGGAGAGAGCTGGGAGTTCCCTTGGCACTCAAATGCAGCCCTGGGGAAGGGAACCTTGGACCTTTAGTCCCCTGCACAAGTGGTACAGCCTATCCGAACCTGGCAGGATGTGTGTAGCCTAAGACCCTCTGTAGATACGTACACAGACCCCCCCACCCCTGCAGTATCTGAGCTGCTTCCCATCCTTAATCCCAACCCTCCTTGTGCAGCCGGGCAGGGCTGTTGTCCCGGTTGCAGGGGTGGGAAACTGAGGCACAGAGCAATGCAGGGGATGTCTGCATTGCACTCAAGGTGCGCGGGATTGCAGTCCAGGGAGACATCCCCCTGCTACCAGGGAAGCTACAGAAGCTGCATCAGCGGCATGCTGCAGGCCCCTCTGCGTGGCAAGCCCATGCTGCTGCCACATAGCAGAGGTCAGTCCAAGAGCTGTCTACAGCCAGCGTGCTTGGGCATGCCAACACGTGTGCAGTTCTGCCCCCACAAGGCAGGGCAGTGAGGTCCTAGGGGGTCTATGGCAGAACAGGTCTCCCAAGTCGCTGGCTAGTGTCCTAACCATCGGGCCACCCTGCCTCTATCCTGGGTGCCCAGGCCTCCCTTTACCTGCAGCAGGTCCGTAGACCCCCACGCTATGACCTGGTGCGGTGGCACCATGATGCCCAGGGCCACAGGCTGACGCGCCAGTTGTGTGACATTCCACCAGACAAATCCCCAGGGGTGGCGAGGCAGCTCTGGATGAGCCTCGGCTCTGTGCAACGCCAGCACGACATGGCCTCGCCGTGTAGTGGTGTGGCCCCCCAGTGGTCGCGGCCCTATGGCAGCAGATCCTCTGCTGAGGTCTCAGCAGGAAAGCCCCACTTGGCTAGGCCTTAGATATCTGCTAACCTGAAGCTTTGCATGCGTAGCTCCTGGGTCCAAGGCTTCCCCATGAGCCAGCAGTGAAACCCTGAGCAGATCAGCCCTTTTCTTCCTTCTTTGCAGAACGTGACAGCTGGGTGGACCTAGACTGCGGGCTTGCTCCCACCTGCTTCCCTGGCCTGGTGCTTTCTCTTGCCACAGCCGTTATCCTATGTGCGTGAGCTCAGGGACGAGGCTAGAGCCCAGATGGGATGTGGCTGCAATGCAGCGGAAAGGAGGCCTCCTTGTGGCCGAAGGGGACAGCTCCGTCCTTAAACATGCCAGCCACTCTTGTGTCCCAACACAGCAGATGGCACAGGACCCTCCGAGACAGGCTGGCACATGAAACCCAGACATCTGGGAACAATGAATCACTACCCTAGCCCTGCTGCACTTCCATCTAGACACGACCTGAGCCAATGATATGTGTTTTCCCATTGCGGTAGTTAATTTAGAACTCGTGGTTCAAGGAGAGGCGTTGTCAGCCACACCTCCCACGGCCAATGATCGTCCTCAGGAATGAGTGATTGTCCATCAGTTAATTTACCTCCCAAAGGACACAGAAGCCAAGTCCACTGTTGGTCTGGCACTGACGGGCCACCTCCCCTCCAGGCCTTCTGAAAAAAATGGCTTATGAATATAAATACGCATAACTCTGAAATTCTTTGGACACAATACCTCTTGTAAGCTATCAGTTTCCATGCCACCATCTGCTGCAGCTGGAGCTTCTATTGCCGAGTGGGTATCATGCTTGTAGGTGAGGGTAGAAATATGGCGCGTGTGGCAACTCATGGTTTTAACATGTGCTCATGAGGGCCATGACTGGTGCTGCAGATGTGATGACTGGGCAATCAACTTAATGATTTGTGAACAGCCTTATTTGCCCTGTGAGTCTGGAAGGTGGTTAGTGCCGTTAAGACGTGTGACCACACCTCCTGGTCCTGAAAGCCGTTTTGGGCCAGTGTTTTTCTGAGGGGAGGAAGCGGGGGTTGTAAAAATTTCCCACCTTATGAAGAAAGGTATTTAAGCACTGGGACTCTACCAGGTCTCCAGCCTGCTTTGGAATCTTCCAGGCTCAACCTCACACAGGGGTGGGGAACCTTTTTGGGGGTTCTGGTACTTACCAGAGGGTCCCTTGCCGAGGTCCAGCAATACCTGGCTGGTTGCTTTGTAGCTGGATGACTGGGAGGGAAGGTCAATGACGAGGTCCCCACCCTTGCTTGACCCCTTGGTGGGTGGTGCTGGACCCAGCTGCATGGGGTGGCCCTCAGGTCCCGGCTCCTCCTCAGCCTCTGGGTGTGGCTTGTCCGCTGCAGTGTCAAGCGGTTGTGAGCTGTTCTGGGGCCCCAGGAGCCTCTGGAGCTCTCCGTCGTACAGGCAGGTTGCAGGTACTGCCCCGAGCGGCGGGTGGAGTCCCAGGCCTGGGTGTAACCCTACCAGAGCTCTTTAACTTTGCTCCTCACCTGGTCAGGGTGCAGGCAGGGTGTCCCCAGGTGACCAGTCCGGTGGTGAGTCAGGCAAATGCAGCCATGATGCTGCACTTGTTGCCCATCTCCCACGGGACCCCCTCCTCCTGCCACAGTCCTAGGAGCTCCGCAGCTCCGGCTCCATCCAGGGGGGGTGCCTGTTTTTTCAGGGGCTGGCCAGAGCTCTGCACACCCTGTGAGGGCTGTAGGGGTGGCCCTGGGGCTCCTGCAGCTGCTGGCTTCTGGCCATTGCTGCCTAGCAACGTTCTGGGGATGGCCATGAGGACGTGCTCTCCTCAGCTTGGGTCTTTGCTGCTAGGGCACTCTCAGCTTCCTGCCGGGGGCGCTTCTGGGTCCATGTGGCTCTCAATTGTTCCAGACACAGACACCATAGAGTCCCTCTGCCACTGGCCAGAGCGTCTCCGCGCCCCAGCTGGCCAGCGCCCTGGAGGACTCCCCTTTCGAAAAAGCAGCCGGTGGAGTGCGTACATGTTCGCTTTCGGCAGGGGAAGCTCTTCCTAATGCGGGACCTGAGCAGCACTTCCGAGGGCTGCGCTGCGGGCCTCCGATTTCCCTTCGAAAGAGCACTGTGCATGCAGCCGCGCCACGCGCTCTCCAGACAGGGCCAGGTTTTTGGAACGTACTTGCCAGCGTAGGCGCAGCTTGTGGGAGGCTGTGCGTGCTCTGCTAATCAGCTCGGCCGCACCTCGGTCTCACCTGGCTGGCCACCAAAGAGCTCGGCTTACAGCGAGCTGTGGTCCCACGGCTTGTGCTTAAAAAAACCTCTTGTTTAGGAGCAAGCCCAGGGTAAGTAACTAGTACCCGTGGAGGGCAGCCCTGTGCCCGTGTCATTGGATAAAGGGGGCTCTCCAAGGCAAAGCATTAGCCTCAAGATGGATTTATTGCCTCCCATTCGAGGGTAGGTAATAAATCAGGGTGCGCATTGTGCTGCCGGGGGCAGTAACTCCAACTCTGCTTTGGCTGGGGGAGTGCAGAGGATCTGGCCCAGCAGGGCATGGTAGCCGGGGAGCCCCCAAGTTTAAGACAGCAGGTCTCAGGCACGATCAGCATAGCAGACAATATTCCCAAGGGATCATCTTTGACAGCACCTCCAAAGAGTTGGCTTAACTGTGGTGCTTGGGTGTGTGGGTTTCTATTTTAAAGAAGAGTCCTGCACGTCTCTCAGCGAAGCAGCCAGCATCTGCTGCTGCCAGCTCCCCAGGCGAATGATTCTCTTTTCCGTCTCTGTGAGTTTATTGTGCAAAAGCAGGCAAGCTTCATCGAGGGTCACTTTGGTTCAAAGAGCTTGGAGGGAGTTGCTTCTGCTGCAGCTTCTCCTCAAGGCGGAAACTGAGCATGTCCCACCCACCCTTTTCTTCCTGGTAAACGTGCAGCAAACTGGACTCTGTAGAGTTCCCACAAGCCTCGTTTCCAAATCCAGTTCATGGGCCTGCCCCCCCGATTTACTGCTCCCTTGCTTTTTTCTTAGGCTCTCCAATGCCTTCACACAGCTGGCTTCATCAGCAGGTACCTCCCCATTTGGCTCACCCACTGATGACTTGTGAGCTGCTTCCAGTTCATTACCCACGAGGCAAGGAGCTCAGAAATGTGCTCACTGCGCGATGAGAGTGTGCCCAGGACAGGGCTGTGCACCAAGGCAGCGGCTTGGCCGTAGTTGCCAGGCAGGCCTTTCAGGTGCCTCTGGGAACCGTCTCGGGACAACCAGACGCTCCAAGGCGCAGCAAGACAGGTGGTCACTTTGCTGCTTTTGGGGGGTGCTGTCTGTGCCATGGGGCCACTGAGCTGCAAATTCTCCTGCTTTCTGTGCTGTGGGTCCGTAGTGTTTCTCTGCTCCAGGCCAGGTGGATGAGATGGAAGGATATAAAAGCATTCGCTGCCTCTCCCTCTGATGCCGCTCTGGCACTAAGGGGGTGATGCAATGGAGTGAATTTTGCTCTGCCTGCCTTCTGCCCTCCCAATGGGAACTGAAGGAGCCACTCTCTCCGCCGGCTGTCAGCTGTCCCTTCCACAAGAGGCCGGCCAACCCTCCTGCTGATATCTCGCAGAAGCAAACATTTGAAGTCCAAGGACCCAGTTAAGATGCATGACTTCGTGTTAGAAAATGACACGCCTATGACCAGCGTAAAGAGGCTCTGCAAACGTCGGCCTATTCTAGACATCTCACTTGGCCCACTTTGAGCGTGATTTGGCGCAGCCATAGAACAGCGGTTGCAACAATGATTTGTATGTTCATCTCGTGGCCCAATAATGTCACAGGGGCGCTGCCAGGCTCCTTCCACGCTGACTGTGGAAGTTACCCTAGAAGAATGTGTGTTTTTCATGTATTCTTTATTCCTGTAACAGGTTTGCCTCGCCTCTCACGGGTCTAGAAAATCATGAAGGGCCGGGGAAAAATAGAATAAGGAAATGTTAGTTACTCTTTCACTAGCATAACACAAGACGCTCACCCAATGAAATTTATAGGCGGCCGGTAGAAATCCAACAATAGAAATGATTTCTTCGTGGTTCACCAGTGTAGCTCTTTGCTGGGGGATGATGGAAAGGCCCAAACTGTACCAGGGCTCCAATAAGAACAAAACAAGTTCAAGGAGGATAGGTGAGGTCCATCGATGGCTTCTGGCCAGGATCTCCTGTTGGCCAGAAGCTGGGAAAGGGCGACAGGCAATGGACCGCCTGATGTTTCCCGCGCCTATTCATGCCTTGTGAAGCACCTGGCACTGGCCACCGCTGGACGTCAGGACGCTGCGTTAGGTGAACAACTGGTGTGGTGCAGTCTGGCCATTCTGATGTTCTTGTTCAGAGCCCAAATACTTCTGCCCCCTCTGGCAACCCACGAGACCCCATTCCCCTGCCAGAGGGAGATGCAGCCCAGCCATCCTGACAGTGTCTCTTTCTCTGCTGAAATAGCAACTGGGCCCTGGGGAACTTGTGCTGTGGGTGCCCTCCCTCGCCACGGCCTGGGTCAGAGCCCTCAGCTCTCTGTGGGCGGCAGAGGAGCTGGCTTTAACTGGAACTCCTCCCTGGGAGGTGCCCGGCGTGAGCTCTCGGTGGCTCGGGATGCATCCGGCTCCTCCCAACAGCCTGGGGCACAGCCTGGGAGCCTGGCAGGGAGCGCTGGAGAAGGCCCAGTGTGGACAGCAGACAGCGTGTCCTTGCTTAGCGACCCCCAGGAGGGCAGGAGACGCTCCAGGCACTGCCAAGCGAGATGCCAGATTGCGGCACCCTGAGACCGAGGGTGCCAGCGCCGTGCTCCACACAGGGACTGGCCGGGAGCAGGGGGTGGGGACATCCGTGCGCCCACAGCAGGCTGCTGAGTCGGACGGGCTGGGCTGGACCATGTAGCGCTGATCAGAGGCCAGATCTCAAACCGACCCCAGGAGCTTCGCCCCAAGGCCTGGCTGGCAGCGGTGCCAGGGTGCTCGGGGGAGCAGCAGGTGCTGAAGGGGGAGCTCACCACAGGGGCGGCTTTGCCCCACCCACTGCTTTGTCAGGGGAGAACTCATCCATCTGCCGCAGCCACTACTGGCCACACCAGGGGTCCTGGCCTGGCAGCCCCCCCACGCGCCGGGCAGAGCACTTCCTGCCCGCACCCCTGGCAGGAGAAGCTCTGGGGCACACAAAGTGCTGCTGGGGCCAGCGCCAGACAGCCCCACATGAGGGGCCCAGCCTGGTGGACCTCTCCCAGGCCTGGCGGGACCGTCTGCGCTGCGGCTGGGGCACCGGACCCCGCGGGCTCTCCTCCAGCGGGTGCAATGGAAGCCATGTGCCTGTGGGGGACAAGTCCCCTGCCCTGAGCACAGCCCCAGCCAGCCCTGGGGGCGCTCCAGCAGCCAGCCCCACCCACTGCCCCTTCCAGTGCAGCTACACCGGGGCTTTTACTGCTGCTTAGCTCTTCCTTGCCCTGCTCGGGCCTGTTACTGCCTGGGGGGCCTCCCCCAGGCACAGAGTGTCTCAGTGGCCTCGGGACCAGCAGAGACTGTAGCCAAGGTGCCACGACAGCAATAGACCTAACTGAGTGCCTGTTCACTGCACCAAGCTGGCAGTCATTCTTCCGGGGGCAGCCAGCCCGGCTCTCTGCGCAAGGCTGGGATGCCAGATGGAGCACACGCATGAGCCCCGTTGCTGGCACCGTGCGTTGAGCTTCTCGCGGTGAAGGCGTGGCAGGCTGCAGTACCGCGTTACGGTCTCGGGGGAAGCAGCTCCTGTGGGAACAGCTAATGTGGCTGGACTTGTGATTGTTCCCAATTCCTTGTTTTCTCCCTCGCTGCAGCTGACTGAGAGAAAATACAGTTTGGCCGAGATCACCGCTGCCTCTCCCTTGCCCGGGCGGGGAACACCCCCGAGGAGGCATTGCCTGCCCCGGCCGGCCCGCCGGGTAAGGCCTGGGGTGTCTTTGCCATCAGCCCTGAGCTCCCCAGCCCTAGTGCTGGCCTTCCAGGGCTGCTGCCCCATTGCCCCCCACCTCTAGTGCCCGGGGGCAGCTCCCCCAGCTGTCACCCCTGCACCAGACAGTCAGGCACTTCTCCCATCCATCACCCCCTGCAAACCCAACACTGGCCAGTCAGACACTTCCCTCATCCGTCATCCCCTGCACCCAACACTGGCCAGTCGGGCACTTCCCTCATCCGTCATCCCCTGCACCCCAACACTGGCATGTCGGGCACCTCCACACATTCATCACCCCCTGCACCACTGCCTAGCATCAAAAGCCTTCAGAAAAATGTGCTGCATTTTGTTCCTCTCTCCTGCCCGTCCCTGCCCCTCTCTCAGCGCCCCTCCATCCCTGCTGGACAGGCCACCCCCCACCACATCCCTGCTGGCCAGGCCAGGCCAGGCCCCCCCGACATCCCTGCTGGCCAGGCCAGTCCCCCCCAACCTCGTCCTTCCTGGCCTAGATCTTATTTTCATTCCTTTATTTAAAAAGAACCTGCACCCATCACGCCATGCCCCGCCCCCTGGAGATCCCCCCCAAAAAGGGAGCAGGTCCCTGTGGACTGGGGGTGCAGGAAGTGCTCTGCTGAGCCCTCTCCTGAGGGACTGTGGCTCCCTCCCCCGCTCCGGCACACAGGGCCAGCAGCCCCCTGCATCAGCAGAACAGCCGGGCTGGAGCTGCCAGAGGCCCGAGCCAGCAAGTGCGAGATGTTTCCACCCTATTGTCAACCTCTTGTCATCGCCTGGACAATGGAGCAAAGAGCATCAGGTGGGAGCGACTCTATAAAAGTCCCTTCCCCCCAGCACCCTGCTCCCTCACTGCCACTGAGGGATCCCCAGGCACACAGCACAGCCACAGACAAAGCAGGAGGCAATCAGCTGAGCGACTCGGCAGCCCTGAGCCATGGCCTCTCCCACCCGCCGGCACTGAAGGTAAAATACCTTGGGCCTTCTCCAGCAGCTCTGCTTTCTCCCCACTGCCCGCCTCCAGCAACCTGCCTGTTGCATCCATCCCCACCCACCCGATCTATCTATCTATCTATCTATCCATCCTCTGGCTTCCATGCCTGGAAGCACGTGGGAACTGACTGCCCAGCTTCCTTGCTGGAGCGAGGGGACCCATCTACGTAGCAGCTGGAGGTGCAATCAGGGCACCCTTGAGGTGGGTGGGGGCAGTTGCCTCCATGGGTCATAGCTCAGGAGCCCCTGGTGCACCTGGGGCTCCAGGAGCGCGCTGGGCAGGGCCCAGGCCAGGGGAGGCGAGTGGCTGGGCTGAGGGACTGAGGATCCATGGCTGGGCTGCTGGCAGCTGTTTCCTGTGTCTCACACAGAGGTCCCGAAGCCCTGCCCCACTTCAGGCCTGGGGGCAGTTCCTTGTGTCTGGTGCCCCCACCCACACTCGGGTCAGGGGGTGGCTCCCTGGGGCAGCTGTTCCTGAGCACCTTGGGCCAGGGGTGGTCCCCTGTGGCTGCTGCCTCTGTCCCCAGCTCTAGGGAGGGGGTCCCAGCTGCTGTGGCTCCTGCCCCCTCCCTTCTCTGGGGACCCTCTGCTGCCTGAGGAGCCGCGGTCCTACCAGACCCCAGGGCTGCCCTGGCCTCCTGCTGCAGTGCCCAGGGCAGCTCCTCATGAAGCTTGGGAAGCAGAGACCTGCTGACCCACAGCTCTGGCCCACTGTTCTGCCCCACAGCCCAGCCCTGGAACCCCAGAGACAGTGCGGGAAGCGGGTGGCCTGTGCCCGCCCCCAGGCAGTAACAGCCCCGAGCAGGGCAAGGAAGAGCTAAGCAGCAGTAAAAGCCCCGGTGTAGCTGCACTGGAAGGGGCAGTGGGTGGGGCTGGCTGCTGGAGCGCCCCCAGGGCTGGCTGGGGCTGTGCTCAGGGCAGGGGACTTGTCCCCCACAGGCACATGGCTTCCATTGCACCTGCTGGAGGAGAGCCCGCGGGGTCCGGTGCCCCAGCCGCAGCGCAGACGGTCCCGCCACGCCTGGGAGAGGTCCACCGGGCTGGGCCCCTCATGTGGGGCTGTCTGGCGCTGGCCCCAGCAGCACTTTGTGTGCCCCAGAGCTTCTCCTGCCAGGGGTGCGGGCAGGAAGTGCTCTGCCCGGTGTGTGTGGGGGGGCTGCCAGGCCAGGACCCCTGGTGTGGCCAGTAGTGGCTGTGGCAGATGGATGAGTTCTCCCAACAAAGTAGTGGGTGGGGCAAAGCCGCCCCTGTGGTGAGCTCCCCCTTCAGCACCTGCTGCTCCCCCGAGCACCCTGGCACCGCTGCCAGCCAGGCCTTGGGGCGAAGCTCCTGGGGTCGGCTTGAGATCTGGCCTCTGATCAGCGCTACATGGTCCAGCCCAGCCCGTCCGACTCAGCAGCCTGCTGTGGGCGCACGGATGTCCCCACCCCCTGCTCCCGGCCAGTCCCTGTGTGGAGCACGGCGCTGGCACCCTCGGTCTCAGGGTGCCGCAATCTGGCATCTCGCTTGGCAGTGCCTGGAGCGTCTCCTGCCCTCCTGGGGGTCGCTAAGCAAGGACACGCTGTCTGCTGTCCACACTGGGCCTTCTCCAGCGCTCCCTGCCAGGCTCCCAGGCTGTGCCCCAGGCTGTTGGGAGGAGCCGGATGCATCCCGAGCCACCGAGAGCTCAAGCCGGGCATCTCCCAGGGAGGAGTTCCAGTTAAAGCCGGCTCCTCTGCCGCCCACAGAGAGCTGAGGGCTCTGACCCAGGCCGTGGCGAGGGAGGGCACCCACAGCACAAGTTCCCCAGGGCCCAGGTCCCTCAGCCACGCCCTTCACCAGCCCCTCACACCACCAGTTCTGTGGATTGGGTTTGGGCCTGAATTCCCTCTCCCAGAGGCTGGTCCCAGCCAAGCTGTCTCCCTGCAGCTCCCGCGGGAGCACAGCCAAGCTGCCCTTTTGACAGCAGCTCTGACTCAGCTGAGTCCCCCCTCGCTGGGGGCACATCACAAGCTTCACTCATTGTTGGGAACAAAGGGGCCCATTTGCCTGACGCAGGAGATTTCTCCCTCTCCCCGCCCCGACCCTGCCCCTCTCCCACGCCCCAGCTTCAACAGGAAGCATCTGCTGATGGTCAGGTTTGTCCCTCAGCCCCATCCGGGATATTCTGCCTGCAGTCCGGCAAGTCCCTGCTGGAAGCCACAGGCTGCCAGGCAGCTGAGCTGGGCGTGAGGCTGTATGCAGCTTGGGTGAAGCCTGCAGGACGGGGGCATGCATCCTGCTCCCTTCTGGCACTGGAAGAGCACCAGCCGGGCTGGGACATGCACTGAGCTCTGGAATGGACTGAACCACAGTGGGTCGTTACTTCCAAGTGCTGGTTTAGGAATGTCCGGACTGGACCAGAACCACGGTCCATCTAGCCCATTATCCAGCCCCCAGCTCTGGAACAGGGACTCAGTCCATTGTGCATCCCACCTCTCCCCACGCCGTGCCAGTCAATCACTCCATTTGGTCTCACTCTTCTCCGGTCAGCAGCGGCCAGTCAGAGCAGGTCCTGGCCCTCCCTGCCCTGCCTTGCTGGCTGCACAGTGTTACACATGAGATGTGGGGAATGTTCCCTCCTGACCCTTGCATGATGCTCATGCCCTGAAGCATGAGGCTGACTTATGGAACCACCCACAGGCAGGCTCAAACCTGGGGCTTCTGGAGCCTAGTGCATGAGCCTCTACAGTTTGAGCTAAAAGCCAGCTGGGTGTCCGCTAAGGCTGTAGAGGGACTCATTATTTCTCTGTGTAAGTGACCTAGGTGCCACTCCATTGGACAGTGAGCCACATCCCTAGGAGCGTGGGTTACGCTTACTCCTAGCTCCCCTCAGATACTTTCAGAGAATTCTCCTGTCCCCTGGGAAATCCAGCCACAGCCCTTGGCTTTGCAGCTCCTGCAGCAGGGAGTTCCCCAGCTCTGCGTGACACAGAGGGCAGTAGATGTGACTGCTGCACAACCCGGTCAGTGATTGCTCCCTGCTGGGCCTGCTTCTAGGAGGCCCAGTCTCCTCTTGTCCCCGTGCAGGAGAAAGGCCCCGGCGACCTGCAGGACCTGTGAGCGACCAGCCATGTACGCCTTGATGGGAGGCGGGCTGTTGTGCGCTGTCTCAGGCCTGATCCTTCTCATCGTTGCCACGGCGACTGACTTCTGGATGCAGTATCGTTACTCGGGGAACTTGAGCAACCAGGGGCTCTGGAGGTTCTGTGTGGGGGGAAAGTGCCACCCCCACACCATCAGCATCGGTGAGCAGGGCCTGGGGCTCCCCTCAGGCGGGGACAGAGAAAAGGAAGGTGGCGGCTGCGGGGACAGATGGCCCAGGCCTGGGCCCCAGGAAAGGGCCTGGGTGGGGCTGAATGAGCAACGACTTGCAGACGTACGGATGGGATACCTAGCTGAGTCCAGCTCAGGGTGTCTCCTGCTGGCTTGGTCGTGGGTGCCTCTCCCAGCTTGGCTCCAGCAGCCCAGTCTGACCTGTTCCCAGTGACGTAGGCCCAGGCAGACTTTCCTGTTGAGTCACCCCACAGAGCCCCTGCCTGGTGTCCTGGCCGTTGGTTCGCATAAGCACAGCTGCTCTCCCAGCTGCAGGCCCCATACTATGGAGGGCAGAGACAGGCAGATCCCACCAGGCAGTCCTTGGCAGCCAGCTCCTCGGCAGCTCTGGACTGGGCTGCAGATCTGGCCTCTCCTGGTCGGAGAGTCTGAGGTCCCCCGCAGCTGGCTTGTTACACGAGGTAGGGGGACCAGGTCAAAGCCAGCTGTGAGGGGCTCTGGGCTGGTCCCAGCCCTTCCCCAGCTCCTGTCTCAGGCACAGCCAGTCTGAAGGGAGGCAGAACTTCCGTGGAGCCCATAAAGAGCCTGTTGCTTTGCAGCACTGGCTCCAGCTGAGCTACCGAGTTGGCCTGTGCCTGGCTAGCAGGAAATTCTGGAGGGGGACTTGGTGTGCAGAGCTGAGAGAGAGCAGGGCCAGGAAGGATTTCACACAATGATGGGGCAGTGCCCACTTTAGGAGCTGGTCTATCAAGGCCCTGAGTTTGCCAGTGCTGCTTCATGGTGTGGGGAGCATGGGGGGCCCAGGGTTGATGTTGTGGGAGGCCCTGGTATGTCACCCATGGCAGAAGAGGCCGATGTGCAGCTACTGGAAATCTCCTGGGGCTTGGCGTAGCTGGCATCTGCCCCTGGAAGCTCGGGCACCTGAGTGCCTCGGATGGGAGAGCAGCGTGGCACCACTGATGGATGTCACGTGATGGAAGATCTGGCTGAATGCAAATCCAGATGCAAGTGGGGCAGGGTAACCGGTGCGACCAGCAGCAAGGAATCTTCTCAGGTCCACTTGGCCCCAAACCCCTGAGGATGGAGCAGCGGGGTTGCTGCTGCTTCTCTGTGGGTGATGCTTGCTGCATTGAGGGACCCGCATATGGAACTTGCTCCTTGACCCTTAGGGAGCCGTCCCTTGGATGCCGCTCAGGTAGCCCCATTCCCTGCCCCTCCTGGAGCTGGAATCCCCCTCTGAGCCCCCTTCTCTGCTCCTCAGGGACCCCATGCTCCCTGCCTCGTGGGGTGCCCTCCCTGGGATCCCACCTTTCCAGCTGTCAGGAATCCACAGGATTGGTGCTAATCCCCCAGCGTTGGAACAGGGGCTAGGAGGCACATTTCATTGGTCCAAACCCCAAGGGCGGGGGTCTCTTCCTCCAGGCTAAACCCTCCCCCCAGCCTCTAGACTGAACCCTCAGCTTCCTCTCCACTGGCCACATTCTCAGCTCCTGGGGACAGGCCACAGCACAGCTCCAAGTTACCCACATCCTCGGTACCGGGAGGCCTTCCCCTGTGCCCCATTTGTGGAGAGATTCTCCCAGCAGGGGGGTGGCTCCCATTTAGGGGCACACTCCACGACTTTTCCCTAGAAGCCTCAGGGGCTCAATCAACCCTAAGCAATAGGACCTTTGTGAGCTGTTCATCATCCCCAGTATGAGCGCCTTGCCTCAGGCTGCATGCTGCCATGGCTTTGGGACAAGTCAGGGGAGAGATGGCAGAGCTGCCCACAGGGCCAGTGGGTTCAAATCACAACCCTTCTCAAAGGAAGTATCTACGTCCCTGCAATGGGGTGGACAAAGCCCCGATGCCTGCTACAGGAGGCCAGAGGGCTTCCCACACCCCATCCCAGCCAGAGGAGCAGACAAGAGGTCCTCCAGGGAGGATAGAGCAGCTGTCTCTGCTGCAGCCAATCGGGTCCCAGCAGGCCAATATAAAAGAAGCTGCTGGGCTGGGGCTAGCCAGTTGCTTTTAGGAGCTTGAAGTGGGTGCGTGTTGATAGTGCCTGGGAGCCCAGCAGCACTCTGACGGCTCTGAGTGCAGGCTGGACTTAGACCTGGGCCAGACCTAGGCCCTCTGGCTGGAGACTGGCCACAAGCCTCACAGAGGGATGGGCAGCCTCCTGGACAGGGCTAGTCAGAGCTCACCCTCAGAACCCTGAAGACAACAGACAAGACCTCTTGTGGCACCCTGGGCCACAGAGGGGTGCTCAAGAGCAGGTGGATCCCGTCCCTCTCGCTTGAGCTGGGAAGCGGCTTGGTGTGCGGGTTCCCTTTGAAACTAGCATCTTAGTATCTTTCCTCACCTACTCCTGGCTGGTAGGTCCTCCTGTATCGTCCGAGCACATTTTTGCCACTCTGCCTGGTTCTTCCTCATGCTTCTGCCGACTGCCACAGCCGGCTGGCTCCTGTGTCTTTCGCTCCCATTCCCACCACTTCAGATCCATGCCTGGGGATCTGCGTCATGAGGATACTCTGCTCTTGGAACCCTCCTCGGAGCCGGAGCCCTCTTTTTGGTCTGATGGGCCTTCTCCATCCATGGTGTGTCTTGTTGAGCTTCCCGGCACTTGACGACCCCACCTCTCTCTGGCCAGGTTTGCAACATGCTCCCTAGGGCAGTGGCTCCTGATCTTTTCAGCAGCACCACGTGCTTCAGCAAGAGGAACAATTCCGCCGCACACTCACTTCTTTCAGCTGAATTGCTTGGTCTTGAACTTGGCCCTTCCCTGCCAGCCCATTGGAGCTGCGATGTGGCATTTAAACAGGGGCCCCGCTCCTGCCCTCTCTCCCACCCCCTTGCCGCAGCAGGGAGCAGGCAGCCTTGCTGCTTGAGCCTTAGCTGGTGCAGGGTCATCAGTTCCCCCCACCCCTGCAAAGCGCTGTGGTGAGGGAAAAGTGATGAAATTTCATGGCACACTTGGACCGTTCTCACGGCACATGAGCGTGTCAGGGCACACCGGCTGAAAGCCACCGTCCTAGGGAGGTGATTAGATGCCTTTTTCTTGCTCTTTCCTTTAGGGGTCTGTGTTTCACTGCTGCAGAGCAATTATTGCAAATACCACAGGTGCATTCAACATCCCATTCCTCCCACCAGCTGTCACAGCTCCACCGGATCAGTACTCTGCCTCCAGCTTGGAACAGCCTCTAGGAAGAATCCTTTCAGTGGCTCAGACCCCTGAGGGGTCTCACCCTTTCCACATGGGGTTGGGCCTGCAGCCTCACTGCATCTGGGGCTCCAGCCCTCCTGTTTCACACCGTGTGGTCTGCTCAGTGTGAGAGAGACCGTGAGAGAGACGTGTCCCATCCGCAGGGATTAATGCCCCTCTCTGCGGTTGATTTGCAGTGTCACTCACCCAGCGCTGTCAAAGCTGCTGGGGTTGTTAGTCAGAGGGAACCCAGCACAGGGAGGCCATAGGACAGCACAGAGAACTGAAGATTAAAGCCTGGACCTGTCTTGTCAGCCAGAGCCCAGCTGAGTTGTACTGACCCCTGGCGTGGGCTCTTGGGCTCTCTGTCTGCCTCCTTTGTGCAGTTCCCAGCTGAGAGGCCCAGCTCCTTCCAGCACCCCACCACCCACATCATGCAGCTCCAGTCCTTTGTTCTCCAGCTGGGGTCTGAAGCAGGGAAATAAATCTCCCGTTGAGGCTGGGGTGTTGCGGGCTGGGTGTCCATGTCCTGGAGACTGGGCTTCCATTGTCCTCTGGGATTCGCCAGGGACACAGGCCTTGACCAGTCCTTTTTAATGGCCCACAGAGGTTCAGACAGCCCTTCTCGCCCAGCCAGAAAGCAATGCATAAGAATGGCCAGACTGGGTGAGAACAAAGGTCCAGGTAGCCCAGCATCCTGTCTTCTGATATGGCCAATGCCAGGTGCCTCAGGCATGAGCAGGACAGAAACTAGGGACATCCATCCTGTCTATCAGCTCCAAGAATGTATGTAGTTCTTTTTTGCACCCTAATAAAGTCCTAGTCTTCACATATGGGGAAACTGAGGCACACATTAGCGGTCATAAATATATCACAGAAAATTCCCCCTTTGCCCCATGTACCCCTTGGGGAGACCTCACTGGGATCCCCAATCCCAGCCCCTTTCCCTGCCCCACACAGGCACCCTAGTTTCCATGAAAGCCTTGTCTCTCACAGCCTGCATCACTGTGATTCTTTGGTTTCAGGAGCGACTCTCCGGGCCATATCTAGGATGCAGCTCATGCAAAATGCAGCCAGTCACATCCTGACAGGTACCCGGCCATCTGGCTCTGCTCCATGCCCTCCTGTCTAGGGCCCTTATAATCTGTGAGCTGCCCCCTCCCTCTTGACTGGCTTTGTGCCTTCACAATCCCACAATCCTCAGGTACCTGTTGTTCCCCGCCCCCACTGCCCCCAGCAAGGGTCCCCTTTAACTCTTTCCATCCATATGCACAATAAATTTTGTTATGTGCACCCAGGCATGTGCACCACCAGTAGAAACACACACTGCCGGCTGTGGGTGCTCTTCTAAGCTGCTGGGGGGCACCTGACTCTCTCCAGGGCTTCCACCCAAGCTCTTAGTTTACAGGGAACATGGCCCCCCCGCTCCCACAGAGCCTTTCCTGATGCAAAGCTCCCTTTGGTTCCATGGGGTTCGGCTCTGGGCCCATGCTGAGGAGTGGGCCGGGGGACTGGGGGCAGATTCTCAGTGACCAGCACCTGGCCTGCCAAGTGGCCTGAGCTCTGAGGAAAGTCTGGCTCCAGTTTGAGGAGTCTGAGGCCCCTGGAATGCCAGGCCTTGGGCCCACGGCAGCTGACCTGCTAACTGCTGGCTCTCTTGGATCTGTGCAGCCCAGCTCCAGGAGTCCCTGTCTCCCAAGGGGGCCTGGTGCAGGCCAGGTAACCAGCACCGCTGGGGCTGACAGTCTCCTTGTTACAGCCCCATCCCAGCTATAAAGAAAGGCACCGCCCTAGGGTGCAGCTGTAGAGGGAAGAGAGGCAGGGCATGTAGGGGGTAGCAGCCTCACTCCATGGAAAGGGATTGCTGGGGGAGGCTCAGCCCATGTCCCAGCCCCAGTGTTTATTCTGCATTGGTCCTGTGCTCCCCCTCCACACTGCTGAGTGCCAGAGGCACTGGCCCGACACCAGCCCGCTCCTCTGGCCTTTCAACCACTGCTCCTTGGATGCTCTCCGGCTGCTGACTCCCATTGTCGATCTTTGAGCACCAGGTTCCACGAGAACCAGCCCCCTCTCTCGCTCCCTCCCTGCAGCCTTCTGGGATGCCACCCGGGCGTTCATGCTGCTCTCCATCCTCTCCTGCTTCGCGGGCATCATCCTGGGCCTCACCGCCTTCTCCAGCAGCGCCAGAGCATCCCGGGCCCGCTCCGCTGGCATCACCCTGCTGATTGCTGGTACGTGGGCAAAGCCGGAGGGAGGGAGGGAGGGCAAGGAAGTGCCAAGCATCATTAGAACCAATAGGATGTGCCGTTTGCAAAGACCAGTGGCAGCTTGGGGTTGAGTGGGCACCCAAGCATGGGACGGGCACTGTGGGGCAGGGTGGGCACCCCAGCATGGGACGGGCACTGTGGGGCAGGGTGGGCACCCCAGCATGGGACAAGGTGGAAGCACCAGGCACTGGAGAAATGTCTATGAGGTGATGAATGACCTCACATTATTCATGCTCCCCTCAGCCCATTGCTTATCACCCAGAGGGCCCCTTCTCCATGCACCCACCTCTGGGGTGGCACATCCGGGCCCGCTTGGCACCTGGTGCGAGGCCAGCAGGGAGCGGCAGAGATGGGAAAGGAATCGAGAGGAAGCAGAGGGTAGGGCTGGCCACTCCTGCCCTACCGTCTCCTCCTTCCTGCCACACCCGTCAGCCACATTGCCCACATCAGCCACGTGCCGCCCCCACCTTTCACACCAGGCCCAAGCCCCTGGGCCAGGAAGGCTGGAACTCCGGCATGCCCAAGGACACTAGGCCCCTCTGAGCACCCCCTGCCTTCCCTCTGGCTAGCACCAGCCTCCAAACCCTGCCAGCTGGAGGCCAGGCACAGCTGCGCCTCACTGGCTGGTCTGAGGCTCCAAGCCTGGTCCCTCCGAATCCTCACCCACGGAGGCTGCTGAGGGCTGGCCAAGCTGCTGCAGGCCCAGCCCCTCCTCCCTGGGCCCCCAGGTGTGGGACAGCTTTCTCCAGGCCCTTCCTGTCTGGGCCCCAGCCAGAGCTGAAACTGTCTAAGAGCAGCCCAGGGGGCTGGCCCCATGGGCATCCAGGCTCTTCCTCCCCTGCCTGGCCCACCCCGTGCTGTGCCGTGGGCCCAGTGGAGGGCCAAGGAGGCCGACCTCTCCTCTGGCTCCTCAGAGCAGCCCTCTGGCCGGGCCAGGCCCACGGACTGCGATAGGTCATGAGGGCAGGCCCAGACTGTGAAGAGCACCAGGGGGCTCGGCTAGGGACGGGGCAGCGCCCAGGCGTCAGTGCTGGCAGCGCCACGGAGGGAAGGGTGTAACCCACTCCTCCCGCCAGCTGGGAAAGGTGCTGGGGAAAGCAGCCAGGTTGGGATGGAGAAGCACCTGCCAGGCCAGCTTGGGTCTGGTTATAGGGGGCGGGTGGCCCACTGCTCCCCATCCTCCCTGGAGCCTATCTAGTGCCCAGGTCCCACTGGTGGGCTGGCTAATGGTGGGGCTGATCCAGCCTGCCCTTGAGGATGCTGCAGGGGCAGCCGGGGGCAAAGCATAGGCGGCGGGGGGAAGGGTGGGGACTTAGCCTCTGCTGCCCCCGTGTGGCTCTGCCCCCTTTTCCTGGCGCTGCCCTTGGTCTACAGCTGGGCTGGATGGACAGCTCTGACCAGCCTGCTGCGGGGCTGGTGGGCAGGATGCGGCCGTGCTGGAAGAAGACCCGATCTCTGGTGTGCTCCAGGGAACCAGGTCAGGATAACACTCCCAGACAGGGACAGCAGAGGGAGCCCCAGGGCTGCGCTGGGGGATGGGGTGTAGGGTGCAGGCAGGGGTGATGGTAGTGGCTGCCGGGGGCGGGGGGCACTCGGGCTGGGTAGCCCAGCTTGAAGCGCTGGCGGGAAGATAAGGGTGGCAGAGCTAGGGGAGTGCTGGCTCCATAGCTGCCCCTGGGGAGCTGCCCTGGAGAGTGGCAGGGCTGGGGAATGACTCAGAGTAGCTCCCCGGCACCAGTTAGGGGAAAGATCCAGGGTGGGGCAGGAGCCGTTTCTCTTGTACAGCTCCTAACACACCACTAGGAAGAGTGGGGCTGAGTCGCAAGGATGGGGCTGGCCTGGGGGAGGGTGGCCCATCAGATCAGTGACTGTCCTGGCCGTCTAGCAGCACAGGACAGGGCAGGGGGCTCGGCAAGAGGCAGCCAGACCCAGACAGGAGTGGTGCTGCATCAAAATGACACAGGGCTTTACCCAGCCACACTGGGGCCCTGCACTGCAGTGCTGAGCTGTGTCGGGTCTCTGCATGGGGGTTCCATGCCTCTCCAGGGCCCTGCACTGCGGTGTCACGTCGTTGTAACACACACATCTAGGTGGGTTCACAGTCCCACGTAGTAGCACCTAGACCGCTCACATGGAGAAAGAATGAATCTCCTCTACAGCCTTAGTTGAGAGCCTGTTGGCCTTTAGCTTGAACTGTACAGGCTCCTGCCCTAAGCTCCAGAAATCCCAGCTTTGGGTCTGCTTGTGGTGGTTACACGGTGTACCTGCATTGTGGTGCCAGGCTGTGCGGGGCCCCTGCATTGTGGTCCGGCAGCGTGCAAGTCCCAGTGTCGCAGGGCCGTGCGAGATCCCCGCACGGCAGGTGCATTGGTGTGAGGGGTTCTATAAGGCAGGCCTGCATGTGACGAGTGGAGTCAGGCCTCAGCTCTCCTCACGCCGGCAGGTGTCTTTGCATTGCTGGGGCTGTCGGTGTACACGGGCGTGACGGTGAATTTCTTTGGTAAGCGCTACGTTGACTGGCGCTTCTCCTGGTCCTACATCCTGGGCTGGATCGCTGTCATCCTCACGCTCTCAGCAGGTAACCCCCTCTGTGTGTCCAGCTCCCCAGCTGCCCATCGCTGGACTAACTGCAGATCTCAGGCTCCTGGCCTCCCGGGCCAGCCCCAGCCCTGGGCTTCCTGCCCACCCAGCCCAGATCCCGGCTGCGTGGGGCTACCTGTGCTGGCCTGAGCAGCACTGGACTTAGGTGAGGGGCGTCTGGTCTGCAGGGAAGCCTGAGGAGGGTGGCTCTTAGCTGAGCTCCCAGGGCAGGGTGGAAGGAAGAGAAGTGCGGAGGGAGCAGCCCAGACAGGCTGCAGGTGAAGAGGAGAATGAGTCAGGTGTGTGGGGCAGGGCAGGGAGGTTGCTTGAGGGATGCAGGAAAGGAGGAGTATGAGGGGCAGGGTGCCTCCCACCCCTCCCTGCCCCCTGCTGCTGCCCTGCCCTCCGTCCCTCCCTGCACCCCGCTGCTGCCCCTCCCTCCATCCCTCCCTGCCCCCTGCTGCTGCCCCTCCCTCCATCCCTCCCTGCCCCCCGCTGCTGCCCCGCCCTCCATCCCTCCCTGCCCCCTGCTGCTGCCCCGCCCTCCGTCCCTCCCTGCATCCCGCTGCTGCCCCTCCCTCCATCCCTCCCTGCCCCCCGCTGCTGCCCCGCCCTCCATCCCTCCCTGACTCCTGCTCTCTGCCGCAGGCATCTTCCAAATCTGCGCCGTTGCCAAGAGACCGTCCCCAGGGAGTTCCAACGTGGCGAGTGGCTGAGTGGTCCCCTGGCTGCCTGGATGCGTGGCCTGGTCCTGGCAGCTCTCCAGCCTCACCTCTGCCCTGCCCTGCCGGCTTCTTGTCCTCCAGTGATGACCGCTGCACCCTCCAGTGACATCACCTAATCCTGGCCAATCCCCGCCCTCCAGTGCTACCTGCAGGGCACCAGCCAATCCCCACCCTCCAGTGCTACCTGCCAGGCCCTGGGCCAACCCCTGCCCTCCAGTGACACCCACTCAGGCCTGCCAACAGGTGGAAGCAAAGGGGGCAGTTGCTCCCGGGCTCCGTGTTTCAAAGGGGCCCAGAGCGCCAGCTGCCCCTGTTCCTTTGGCCATGGCTGGCGCTTGGCCCCTCTGAAGTGCTGCTCCGGCTGCACATGGCTGTAGGGGGTGGGGGGCAGTGCCATGGTTATCTGTCCTTGGCCCTGCCCCTTCCAGGGCACAGAGCTGGACCCCACTCCCACCTTGCTTCAGGGCCCCTGGTGGCTGTTGTTGCCACTGCACTCACCAGGCCCCAGCCAATCCCGGCCCTCTAGTGACACCCACCAGGCCCCAGCCAATCCTGGCCCTCCAGTGATACCCACCAGGCCCCCGGCCAATCCCGGCCCTCTAGTGATACCCACCAGGCCCCCGGCCAATCCCAGCCCTCTAGTGATACCCACCAGGCCCCTGGCCAATCCCGGCCCTCTAGTGATACCCACCAGGCCCCCGGCCAATCCCAGCCCTCCAGTGATACCCACCAGGCCCCCGGCCAATCCCGGCCCTCTAGTGATACCCACCAGGCCCCCGGCCAATCCCAGCCCTCCAGCACTATGCAACCTGGAGTCCTCTGCCCTGTCCCAGTCCCCTCCCTGCCCTTGGCCAGACGTGGTGCCCAGTGTTGGCCTTGATCCCGATGTACCAGTGATCTGAAAGTGCCAATAAACCAGCCAAACCCACAGCTGCATCCTGGTGCTGCAGTGTCCTGAGCATGCGACAGGCAGGGGGTGGGGGGCAGACTGGTGCCACCCCCTGCCGCATGGGTGATTCATGGCAGAAAGTGGCTCAGCGCGGCTGCTACCAGCTCCACTGGGGAAGTCCTGAGTTCCCAGGCTCTGAGCTGTGCCCTGCCTAGGCCCCGTCTCCTGGAAATAACCCCACAAGGGTGCACGCTGCGCTGCAAACCTGGGCTCAGACTCGGCTTTGAGCTGAGCCCCTTCCCCTTCTGTCCACATGGTAGCTGGCACATGTCCCGCCAGGACGTTGTCTGGGAATTGGCCTCCTTCCGTCTCTGCACTGCCACCTGCTGCCAGGACCTCTCCCCCAACCCGCCTTCCTGCCAGGGCCGAGCTGGGACGCTCCATTCCTGACCCAGCTCTGCCGCTGCCCCTCCACCCTGACCCACAGCCCCCTGCCACCCTGGGTCCCCCACACCCCAGCTCCCTCCATCTCTCTTGCAGCGTCTCTCCGCCCAGCATGGTGGGGTGCCATTTCCGGTGGCTCCCCCAACCAATGTCCAGCTTGTGGGTCCGGTCCCATCCCTTCTCTCAGCTTAGCCGGAGAAGAAAAGCCCCTCTGAGGCCAGAGCTCAGGGGCCTCTTCTCCTGAGCATGGCTGGGGCGGCAGAGACCCGGGCCCTGTGGGTGACGCCCTCTCTCCTTGGTCTCCCCACTAATGCTCAGGTGGACGGGAAGCGCTTGGCAGGACAGGGTGCAGGAGAGGTCTGGGGGCGGGGGGCTGGGGTTGAGGGGCACCGGCAGAACTGGGGGGGCATCATGGGGTAGCCAAAGGCTGAGGGGCAGTGGCAGAGCTGAGGAGTAGGGGGACCCCAGGGCTGGGCTAGCAGGGGGTGTGCGCGATCCATCACTTGCTTCTATAAACACCCAAATTCCCATAGTTCCAAGCTGGAGGGTGGGGTCACTCCTTCCTCTCGCCCTCCCCGTCCAAGGTCCTGGCCTGTGCTGCACCCTCCCTCTCCCCTGGGGCTCGGCGGCTTGTTCTGCTGGATGGGTTGAGGCAGGTTTTGCTAACCCTGCTGGTTTGTCAGTCGGGGTGACTCAGGCAGTGACACACGCACAGCAGAAGTGACACCCACATAGGGCTGGGATCAACCTCCCCCACCGCCCCCAGCCAGGGGCTGCCCGGGAGGTGGCTGGTTCCTGCCCTGGGTGCCTACAGCTTGTAGCTGATGGGCTGCAGGGCAGCAGGGCTGGCTCCCGCCCAGGCTGGTCACCCAGACATTGCACAGCCGGACTTTGACTCTAAAGCGGCTGATTGCCATCACACTGGCTGCAAAGGGCCCGATCCTGCCCCCGGGGTCCCAGTGCCCCCGCAACCAGGGGGGAGGAGCTGCTCGGGTACAGCACAACTCCCACCATCCTCTGCAGCCCACCTCGGCAACCTCCCCCGGATGCCGTTAGTGTCTGGACCCCCGATGGGTAGGGCCAGGCTGTCGCCCCCCGGGGCAGGGGGAGCAGGGTCGGCGGCGTGATCTAGGGCCAGGCTCTGAGAGGCGTTAAGAAGCGTCTGTGTGCCTCACCCCCAGAGGTGCGTTCGGCCTAGGCAGGGCCCGCCGGGGCTTGAAGCCACAGCTGAGGGGCAGCAGCTCATCGCCTGGTGCTTTGTCCCCACCTCGGCGCCACCCGAGGCCAGTGCACTGGTACTGGTACATCAGTGCAACCACCTGCTGTGCTGACCTGACCCCCCAGGAGCCCTCCCCGCCGTGGTGCCCATGCTAAGCTGGAGGGGGGAGACATTTTCTACAAGGGCCCCAGCCAAGAGGCTTATAAAGCAGATCCCTACTCACGGCTGTGAGGGTGAAATGATCCCAAAATTGCTCTGCCCCATTTCCCCTGTCCCCCACAGAGCGATGGGTTAGCCCAGGGCAGCTCCCTGGGCCCCACAGCTGAGCTCGGACCTCGCCAGTGGTGCTGGAACAAGTTTTGGAGTGGGGCTGCTGAGCCCCACTCTTCACCCCTCTCCATGCCCCTGAGCGCCCCTAGAGCTGAGATTGGCATCCAGGCAGGACCTGGGCCTGGCACAGGAGCACCCCCACAACAGAGGGCAAGCAGCCAGGAACCTAGGCAGCAAGGGTGCAGGGCTGGTGGCTGGGACGGCGGGTGTGAAATCTGGGGGTGCTGCAGTCCCCCCAAACACACACCCCTACTTCCTGCACCTATGGACCTTGTCCCCTGGTGCCTGCTGGGGAGACCATGGGGCAGACACAACATCTCTGGGCTGCCAGGTCGCAGCAGCCATGGCCTGGCGGGGGATGGAGGCCAGGCTCAAGGGAAGAGGAAGGCAGAGCACCGTGGGGACAAGTCAGCAGTGGTCCAGCGACAGCCGGGTGCAGCAGCCTGTGGCAGGTGGCTGCTCACCCAGCTTGGGGCTGAGTAACAGGAAGATTCAGCGCTTCAGTCTGGTGCTGACTCATGGCTCCTGCCCGGGAGGGGTAGACAGGTGGGGAGAGGCTGGGCCGGGGGCAGCTGCGCTGCTGTCTGGGGGCACTGGGCCAGGGGCTGGGTGAAGGTGGGGCAAGGGCTGGAGGCTGCAGGTCTGAGCCTGGGGCTCCTTTTCCTGGGGGGTGGCTGGCTGGGGCTCATTGCTGCCCGGAAGTCTGGTGGAGGCTGTGGCTGGACCATGGCTTCCCTGGCGACCCCGTATCTCCTGGAGAACTCAGTACCATGGTCCCGCCCCGCCCAGCCCCTGGGCAGCAGAGCCTAGTGCCAGGGCCTCTGGACCTCTGGGTTCAATCCCCTTGAGCATCATGGAGCCTCTCAGAGCTGTAATTCCCCTCACAGACATGGGGACAACACCCATCCATAGCCTGGGTAACCCTGTGCAGGAGCCATGGCACTGAGTGTCTGGGCACCACAGCGTCCACCACAAGGATGCCCCCGCCAGGTGCCCGCAGGCTGCCGGGACTCCTCTGAGGTGACTCCTGGTGGCCAGAGGAGAAGCTGGTTTGGGAGCACAAATGCCAGCGACTTATGGTTTTGTAGGGGTCTGTTTTGGGACCGGTTCTGTTCAGTATCATCATTAATGATTTAGATATTGACAGAGGGAGGACACTTACCATGTTTGCAGCTGATACCAAGCCAGGAGGGGTCACAACTGCTTTGGAGGGTCGGGTCAGAATTCAAAGTGATCTGGACAAACTGAAGAAATGATCTGAGGTAAGTAGGATGAAGTTTAATAAGGTCAATTGCAAAGTGCTCCACTCAAGGAGGCCGGATCAGTGCCACGCATAACAGAACGAGAAGCGACTGTCTAGCAAGGAGTGCTGCAGAAAGGGATGTAGGGGTCAGAGTGGACCACACGCTAAGCATGAGTCCACAGTGCCCAGTGTGATGCTGCTGTGATTCTAGGATTAACAGGAGTGTTGTGAGCAAGACATGAGAAGTCGTTCCTCTGCTCTACTCTGCGCTGGTGAGGCCTCAGTGGGAGTGTTGTGTCCAGATCTGGGCACCATATTTCAGAAAAGATGTGGAGAAATTGGAGAAGGTCCAGAGAAGAGCAACAAGAATGATTAAAGGTCTGGAGAACACGAGCTGTGAGGGAAGACCAAAAGAACTGGGCTTGACTAGTTTAGAAAAGAGAAGACTGATAGGGGACATGATAGTGGTTTACAAGTGCCTAAAAGAGGTTTACAAGGTGGAGAGAGAAAAATTGTTCTCCTTAATCTCTGAGGATAGAACAGTGAGCAATGGGCTTAAACTGCAGCAAGGGAGGGTTAGGTTGACCGTTAGGGAAAACTTCCTGTCAGGGTGAAACAGCAGAAAAGACACACTTTAAAGGCTAACAAAATGATTTATTCGGTGATGAGATTTCGTGGGACCGACCCACTTCTTCAGATCAGTTTCATTTCCGATACAGACTGACGTTTGTAAGTACAGAAGGGCAAAAAAAAAAAAAAGGCAATAAAAACTGACAAATCAAAGAGGATAGAAGGAAGGGGGTGAGCGGTGGGGGATGTTAATTGTCCTGTCTGAGATGATTACGAGCACCCAAGGAAGGGAAGCAGCCCTTGCGATGCGGTGGGTAGTTGATGTCTCCGTCAGGGTGGTCAAACACTGGAATAAGTTGCCCAGGGAGGTTGTGGAATCTCCGTCTCTGGAGGTATTTAAGAGTAGGTTGGACAGACGTCTATTAGGGACGGTCTAGACGGTCCTTGGCCCTGCCGTGAGGGCAGGGACTGGACTCAATGACCTCTCGAGGTCCCTTCCAGTTCTAGTGTTCTATGATTGGGAAATAGGCCCCGGCTGGCCCCTAATGGGGGATGGGGTGGGGTGCACTGGGAGCATGGCAATGCACCCACCTGGGCGTGCACAGTGTGAGTGTGCGACAGCTGCTCCATCACCTGGGGGCGCTCAGCAGGCTGCAGCCCCCAGCGAAGATAAAAGCCCTACTGCTAGTGCTGGGTGGACGTGCTCCCTGGGGGGCGTGTTTCAGAGCCTGTGCTTTGCACCCCATGCTGCCAGGGGCCACCCTGAGGCCACAGCTTGGCTGGCCACTGGGTGCACAGGCTCTGTGGCCTGCGGCAGCTCGCCTGGCTGGCCTGACCCAGGACCTCTGAGCCTGGGCTGGGCCTGATTGCCTCCTCGTGCCTGTCTCTGAGTCTGAGCCTGCCCAAGGCTGGCAGGTGCTGTGAGTCCCTGGGGGAGTGGGGGCAGAATCCCCAGTGCCCTGCTTCCGCCCCAACCACCTCAGGGCACAGAGGCTGCCAATGTTGTGGCACTGCCATGAGCAGCGTCCCTGTCCTTGGAGAGAGATCTGGGAGCAGCTCCCTGCCCCCTGGTGATCAGAGGGCAGGGCAGGGCAGGGCAGGGCAGGGAGCAGCCTGCCATTCCCTCCAGGCTGGGGTGAGTAAGTACCCTAGGAGAGGGCCATCAGGTTGGGGAAAGATGCCCAAGTGCATGGCCAGGGCTGGGCAGGGAATTGGGGGTGGCATTTGCCTTCAGGGGGGCAGGGCCCTTATGTCACCAGCTGGGAAACTGGTGTCCTACCAGCCTGGTGATGCCTGGGACACCTGGAGCACCTGCAGGTGCAGCTGGGCTGGGTGTGCGCACGCGTATCAGCTTTTCTATAAGGGTGTGCACGTCAGTGTCTCTGTTTGGCTCAGCGCACGTACGTGCGTGTGTGTGTGTGTGTGCATGATCGTGTACTTGTGTGTGTTCCTGTGAACCTGCCTCTCCTTTTGAGGGGCCCTGTCAGTCCAGCCTGGGGTGGAGTCTCCTTGTGAGGCTCTGGCAGGTCCTCGGGCGACAGTGGGGAGACGGGGGCAGAAGCCGGGGTGGGGACAGCCGCAGGAATGCCTGGAAAATATGAATGTGCACAAACCAGTGGGACGGGACGTCTGGCAGCCGGGGGGCCTCCTGCTGAGCCGCAGAACCCGGCCAACTGCCGGGGAGGGGGAGTGTGTGAAATCGCCCAGCACCGCCTATTCCCACCCAGACAATAGCTGACTGTGAGCCAGGGGCATGCCAGGCCCATAGCCCTCATGGGATCTGGGCTGCACTCACCCCCCACAGGGAGGAAAGGTGTAACAGACAGGAGGTCAGTGAACACGGGGTACACTTTGCCTTTTCTTATCTAATCTCCCCTCCTCGCTCCTCATCCAAGGGGCAACAGCCGATCTCACCTGCCTAAACCCGGCCACCTCCAGCCAAACTGAATCTAGAAGCTGCTGCATTCGACCCACCTCTTCTTCTCACCAAGCCTGACTCGCAAAATTCATCGTCTCTATGTCTATGTGGGGTGGTGACTTAACTTGGCTTGTCCCTGTGTACTCTGCGTGGAGCACAGGTCATCTACAAGTCTCCTCCACTTCACTCTGTCTCAGGACAAAACTTCTAGCTGACGCCAGAAGCACCCCAGTTGTTGTCCTTCAGTCTCAGTCGATCTTCTCCACGTTGTCCGAAGCCTTCCTCTTTTGCGTTTTCCTTGCGGGTTCCATTGGAGAGCTTGACGGACTGTGCTGGATGATAGTAACAAACAGAGAGCTGTGCTAGTCTACATACTAGCAAAACAAAAAAGCAGTCAAGTAGCACTTTAAAGACTAACAAAATAATTTATTAGGTGGTGAGCTTTCGTGGGACAGACCCACTCCTTCAGCCCATAGCCAGACCAGAACAGACTCGATATTTAAGGCACAGAGAAACAAAAATAGTAATCAGGGTGGACAAATCAGAAAAAAAAATCATCAAGGTGAGCAAATCAGAGAGCAGAGGGGCAGAAGTCGGGGGGAGTCAAGAATTAGATTAAGCCGAGTGTGCCAACAAGCCCCTATAATTTGACACATTAACACGTTGTTTGAACCGGGATGGGAATTTTCTGGGGCTCGTTGGCACACTCGGCTTAATCTAATTCTTGACTTCCCCCCTGCTTCTGCCCCTCTACTCTCTGATTTGCTCACCTTGATCATTTTTTTTTCTGATTTGTCCACCTTGATTACTATTTTTGCTTCTCTGTGCCTTAAATATCGAGTCTGTTCTGGTATGGCTGTGATCTGAAGAAGTGGGTCTGTCCCACGAAAGCTCACCACCTAATAAATTATTTTGTTAGTCTTCAAAGTGCTACTTGACTGCTTTTTTGTTTTGCTAGTATGTAGACTAGCACAGCTTTCTCTCTGTTACTATCATCCAGCACAGTCCATCAAGCTCTCCGATGGAACCCGCAAGGAAAACGCAAAAGAGGAAGGCTTCGGACAATGTGGAGAAGATCGACTGAGACTGTTAGTCTTTAAAGTGCTACTCGACTGCTGTTTTTTGTTATGCTGGATGATGGTTTTGTGAGAGGGGGGCCTCACCATCCCCACTTTCTTCTCTTGATTTGGATCTCCATTGGTTCTTGTCCTGCCCCGTTCCAAAGCTCCCCGTTTGTGACCAAGTCCTGCCACTTGATGTGAAGGATGTACCGCTGGCATCTGTTTATGAATGTCTGTAGCTTGTGATTTGAAGACCTTTTAGGACGCCAAGTCTCGCATGCACACAAGAGCTCACTCTCCACATTTGTGTTACAGATCTGCAGTTTTGTCTTTGCAGATATTATTTGCGATCTCCATATAGGACGAAGAGTCTCAAATGCAGCTGTTGCTTTCCCTATCCTGGCATTGATATCCTTGTCTGGTCCTTCCTGTCCGCCCATAACACCCCCCAAGTAGGTGAACTGCTCCGCACCTTCCAGCTCATCCCCTCCCAGTGTGATGGTGCTGTTGGATTGGCTCATCCTCCTTGTCGTGGTCTTTCCCCAGTTAACGCTCAGGCCAGTCACTGATGAAGTTCTGTCCAGTGTTATGACCTTTTCTTCTCTGTTTTTGCATTGGTGTGAAAGGAGGGTGACACCATAAGCACAATCAACGTCCTCGAGCTGTTTGAAAAGTGGCTGCTGCCCTGAATACCCCGTTGATATGGGGAAGTGCCAGAGGTTTAAGTCACCTACTTTTTGCACCGACTGGAAGCTAATCGAGAGCAAGGCCTCATGTGGACACCACTCGTTCAGTTAACAGTGGCTTCTTTCGGCTTAGCAGCATCGAGTTAGGGAATTGCTCGACCGAAATACCCCTCCAGAAATGGGCATGGGCGCCTCTGGACAGGACTCTGCAGCCGTTGAACGTGCAGATCACACCTGCAGTCAGAGGGCTGCATCTGTCTCATGCAGGCAGGTCTTTGGGCCTGTATTACGTCCGGCCGGGGGGTCCTGGGCAGCAGAGGGACCAGCGTCAGGCCCTGGGTTGAGATCTTTGGCTGAAAAGTGCAGTTGCAGAATGGAGTCTGGGTGTTACTTTGTCACAGCCCCTGGCACAATGGAGCCCTGGTCTTGGTTGGGTTCTGTGCGGCGCCAGCCCAGTCAGGTCATGAGCTCCATTATACAGTCACAGAGTGAGATTTAAGGCCGGGGGGACCACCCCATCCTGTATTCTGACCCCCTGTCTGCCACAGGCCACTAGCACAACCCCGCTGTAAACCCAATAACCGAAACTTGCCCGTGCTGAATGACAGTGACCTGAAACCATTACAGCGCCGCACCTGCTACCGCAGCCAGCCAAAAGATCCACCGGTGCCGAGAGTCCAAGACTAAGGGGGACCACATGGGCCTGGCCTCCTGGATAAAAGAGGCCAGCACTGCCCCCCAAAGAATTCCCAGGGCTGACCTGTTAGAAAAACATCCCCTCTTGACTTTACAATAGCCGGCAACGCAGCATCCACTGCAGCCGGCAACGCAGCATCCACCGCAGCCGGCAACGGAGCATCCACCGTGGCCCTTGGTAAGCTGTGCCAGTGGTTAATGATTCTCACCGTTAGCAGCATCTGTGCATCTCCTGGCGCGATGGGTCCCTGATCTCTGGCTGGGCTCTCTGGTGCACTAGAAGCCATCGCAGAGTTGGAGCAGATCAGCCGGTGAGGAATGGGCTGCATCATGGGAGCCAGGCCAAGGCTCTAGAGCTGGTTCTGTCTCCAGCGTGCTGCTCCAGTACCATTGTCCTCCCTCTGGGGGACAGGCGCAGAAATCAGGGCCGTGGGGCCCAGGCTGTGGTGAGTGTCTTCAGGTGTTTTCACACAGGTGCCAGTTCTGGAGCACTGTTTGGGTGCTGGGAAGTGGGCGGGCAAGGCCCCTTCCCCTGCCTGGGTGGAGGGGCTACCAGACCTAGCTGATTGCTTGGGATGACTAATGAGCAAATGGGGCAAGGGTGAGGGTCACAGGTTTAAAAGGAGGAAACCAGAGGAGGACGCCGAGCAGAGAGCCCCAGACAACCCCCACAGCTCCTTGCTGTTGTCTAAGGAGCCTGTGGACGCTGGCCAGCGGAACTCTGCCTGGACGCCTGAGACAAGGGAGGAGGAGCGGGAATAGTACCCACAGTTGCAGAGCATCCCCCGTCCAGCATCCTCCGCCTGGTGGGGTAGACGGTCACATTAGCAAGGGACAGGAGGAGGTTGACAAGGAGGTCCCTGACTTCATGGGGCCACTCATGGGGTGCACATAAATAAACGGGTGAGGGGAGATGTACAGCCAGGACCTCAGAAGGACTTTCTGCAAGAGCTGGAACAGGGGCTACAACCTGGTGCCCTTGAGGTAGGTGTTCACCAGGCTCTCTCTCATGCCGCAGAAGGGGCAGGCGTCGGAGATGGGGGGTGAACTGTGCCAGGTACATGCCTGGGATCACAGCCCGTGAAGGACACAAGGCCTCTTCCAGGACTCTCAGCTCAGCAGGAAGACCTGGCTCACAGGGAGCAACTCCCTTGGTGACTGCCGCCAGCCACTCCGACCACCCACAAAGAACTCCATCGCTGCATGTCTCTGGAGAGTTCAGACCTGCTCACATCCCAAGACAAACACTGGGAAGACTGTGTTACAGCACCACCTGATGATGACTGGCTGGGCAAGTGACTCCTACAGCCTGGAGAAGTTACCTGGGGCTCAGGACCATCTTCTAGCTTTTTGGAGCCCTCCTAGTCAGTTCTCCACCAGGGAGCGGATGAAAGTTAACACACCAGCAGTGTTGCACAGAGGCTGTGCGCTGGGCCTCGACTGCGGTGGGGGAGGAATTTTGTAGTGTGTGTGTTTATCTACAACGCCCCTGCCCCCCAGCCACAGCTGTTTTGGCTGCAGGTGTTATTGACCTTGGCTCCTGCTCCCCGCTGTGTGTAAGCAGAGATGCAGGTTACTGATCCTGCAGCCTGGCAGAGAAATAAAGAGCTTTTTAACTAGACAGTGGTGCCAAATAGCCTCGCAATCCAGCAGCTCCTGTATTTGTTGCTCGGTGCGTGGGCATAGCAGTGCCCAGGCAGGGTTTGTCAGGTTTGGGAGCTGCAGCCGGGAGCCAGGAGCGAACACCGATCTGGAATGCAGCTGGCCAGGTGCAAATCCACAGCTGCTACGCCCCTAGCCTTAGATCTGTCTCTCGGAGGAACCCTTCAGCGAGCCAGACCCACAATGGGTCTCACTTTTCCTCCAGGCTAAGCTGCACTGCCCCGCCGCCTCCTTGTCTGAATCCAGCCCTCCTGCTTCACAAGGGGAGCATTGCTCAGCGAGTCCAATGGAGACACCTCCACTCTGCCAGGATTAACACGCCTCACCCATCATGCACAGGAGGTGCAATTAGTCAGCTGTAATCCAGCCACAGAAGGCTTTAGGTTAGAGCTGGGAAAGGGAGGTTGCAGCACAGACCAGTTTGATCAGCCTATATCCCCCCTCAATTCCCAGGGGACAGCCACCGGCTCCCTCCAACAGCCAACCCTGACCTCCTCACCCTCTCCCTTCCCCATCCTTAGGCTCAGCTGTGCTCATCTTCCCTGTGGCAAGGTGGGCAAAGCCATCTCTCTCTTGCTGGGTGTCAGTGCCTGGTGATTGGCTTTGCTATTGTCCGCTCTGATTCTCCGTTGATATAGGGGTGGCCTCGGCCAGTCCTTTTCAGTGAGGCACCGCCAGCAAAGTGTCCCATGGGCCTGTGTCTCTTAGCCTGCCCTGAGAGCAAGCTTACACCTGTCTCCCCCAATGGGGAGCCATCAACATATAGGGGAGACTGAGGCACACAGCAGATTCCTAAAATATTACAGAACATTCCCACTGTGATACACCAGGCAAGTTTTGTGGGATGGGATCTGCCTGTGGAGATGGAGCCTTTTGCCTTGTGTATTTCAAGGAAGCATTTTCCCCAGCCTTGTCTGGGATCTGCTCATTCACTCATCGCTGGTGAGATCTCTGACACAGCAGGGGGGTGAAACATCCCCCTGCCAAGCAGGGCTCACTCACAAGGACTGGGGCTCCCTGGGAGCTGCAATTTCCCTACCCCAGTTTCTACTGGTCCCGTTGGGCCTGGATCTCTAGTAAAGTGAACAGAGAGGAGGAATCAGCTCTGGATTCTCGTCCCACGTGCATCAGCCTTCTCCACTTGCACCAGCAAAATTATTCCTGATTTACATCGGGGAGGCTTCTGGGGAAGCACATTTTCCAGCTTGTCTTGAGAACCAGGAAGGACGGGGACCTGATTGTTCTCTTCACGTGAAGCAGACATCAGACATTCCCCCATCATCACACGAGCCCTGCAGCTGAGGCCTGGAGGAAAACAGGAGTTGCCAGCCTGACACTGAGCTGTGCTGTCTCAACCAAGGACTATGACCCTCCTGTGCAAGGCTCAATAACAGCCGGCTTTGCCACATGGCCTCCCTGCCTTCCAACCTGCAGCCCAATCCCACCAGCCCCCCAGGAACATCCCCGGCAGCTGGCTGAGGCCAGAGATTTTGATTCCTGTGACTCCAACCCAGGCCAGGCTGGTGATCGGGCTCATTCCCTCCTGCCAGGCCCTGAGGAAGATGTTAGTATGCATCTGATGAAGTGCCCCAGAAAGCATTTGCTCCAAAAAATCTGTTAGTCTATCAGGTGTCCCAGGACTTTGTGGTTTTTGTGGATACAGACTAACCCGGCTGCCCCGATAAGTTCCGTTTTGGGGGTTTTAATGACATGCGCGTGACGCTGGTTTCGCCGGAGCCTTACTTTGAATGTGCAATTCATGGCCCCTTTAACTACCTTGCCATGGTGCTTGTACGTCTCTGGGCTCCCATCTATCCCCGTGGGCGGCTGCCTGTCACTGGAGGACAGCCTATTGCCTGAACTGGCTTTACCAAGAGAACACCGAGTGGCTGTCCTGCATACCCAACAGCCTGAGGGGCTTTGAGGAGCCTGTTTCAGACACCAAGCTCCCGCTGTGCTCCAGGGAGCCCAGGCTGAGGGCAACAGCGGGCGGCAGGCACCTGCCCATTTGTGTTGCTCCCTGAGCCCACGTTCTCTTTGCGGATCTTGCCCTGTGGTGGGGCGGGGCAGAGCCGAACCCCTGGGCCAGCCTTTGTCATGACCAGATGAGCTGTTGTGGGAGGCTGGGGGGCAGTCAGGATCCCAGCCAGAGGGTGTGAATGAGGCAGAGGAGCCATGTCTCACCTCCAGACCCACAGCGAGTCCCTGTCGCAGCTGGGGCTGGAACGGAGAGCTCCGGGCCCCATGGCGCTTAAACCCACTGGGCCTCTGTCAGGCTGGTTTCTGCCTGGCAGGATCCTTGCCCTAGACCTGCTGGGACACGTGAGCCTGATGCATGGGGACCTCCTCCGGAGCTGGACTCTGCCCATAAGGGGTGCCTCCATCATGGATCCAGACTGGGCTCAGAACCCTCCAGTTCCCCCCTTCCCAACACACGCTCCCCCGCCCCAGATACAGCAGGGAAAGGGCAACAAATCCTCCTTAGAAACCATCGTCCTGAGAGGCCCCTGGCCCAGCTGGTGGGAGACAGGCCAGCAGGTTGGGGGAAGGGCTGCGCTGGCTCTCGCAGGACCCGGGTGCAAGGCCCTGCGCTTAGCACAGAGCCCCTGGAGGGAAACCCCCCACCCACCCTCGCTCAGTGGGGAGTCGGTGAGGGGGAGGCCGAGCTACTCCTGGAGGCAGGCTGACCTAGCGGCTAGAGACCCACGCCCTGCAGACCTTTCTCCTGCTTCCGCTGCTGGGGGCCATGGAGCAGGTCCCCACTGGCCTGTGCCTCATTCTTCCCATCTGTAAAATGGTGCCACTCCTGTGGAAAGGCCTCTGAGGGGGCGATTAGCTCAGGGCAGAGACCCTGGGGCACCAGGGCTCCCTCCCCTCGCTGGCCTCGCCCCTCCGCCTGGCAGACCCCGGGCCCCGATCCCGCCCCCCCAACCGCCTCGGGGCCCGATCCGCGCTCTGCCCAGCCAAGCGGGGCGGGGGCGGGCCCGGGCCGAGGCCACGCCCCCCGGAGAAGCACCTGTTCCGACCTGCCAGACAGGTTCCCCCCCCACGCCCGGCCGGCCCGCGGTGCTGGGCTCGCAGCTTGGGGAGCCGCAGCGCAGCGCAGCGCAGCGGCGGCCGGGCAGGAGCCAGCGGGCCCTGAGCGCACGAGGCCCGGCCCCGGGGATCCGCAGGAAGCTCCCCACGCGTGTCCGGCCCACGGCGCCATGAGCGGCTCCCTCCCCCCGGCCGCGGCGTGGCGCGTCCTGCTCCTGCTCCTCTGCTTCGCAGCCTATGGTGAGTCCCGGCCCCGGCCCCCTGCGTGGGGCCTCCCCGCGGGTCCCGATCCCCCCGCCCCGGCAGTGCCTCCCGAGCCGGCTGGACACCCAGGGCAGCGAGCCCCTCGCGTGGGCAGGATCGGGCCCCTCGCGTGGCAGGTGTTTGCAAACATTGTCCAGCGTCCCCCCTCCCCCCCGCGTGGAGAGTCCCCCCTCCCCCCCGTATGGGGGTGCCCCCCAAGTGGAGAGTCCCTCCTCCCCCCTGTCTGGGGACCCCCCCGGCGTGGAGATTCCCCTCTTCCCTTTACCAACCCCTCACCCCACTGCAGCCCCCCAGCTGATCACCAGCTCTACCCCCCACTCCTCCCGGCAGTGTGAAAGCAGCCGGTGGGTGCCTTTTGTCTGGCTGGGTCCAGGTTCTGATCCCCGCCTCTCCCCCTGGAACATGGGGTCCAGCCCCAGCAAAGGGGGTGCCTTGCCAGGCTGTTTGCTGTAGGTCCGTGGCTGCTTGGTCTCCCCATGGGGCTCATGGGTGGCTGGATCCAGGGGTGGGGCAGGGACCAAAGGGGTTGCCAGGGAATAAGAAAGCTGGTCCCTTGCTGACAGCACCTTCCCTCTGTGATCCTCGGCACTGCGTTCCGATGGGGGCGGGGGGTGACCCCAGAGATCGGACCCCTCGGGGAAGCTGCTCCCTGGCCCAGCCCCCCAGTGCTGTGTGCTGTCCCCCTGACCCCCCCCCAAGAATTCCCACTGTGACTCGACAAACGCTGCCCCCTTCCCTGCCCTGCCCCTGTCAGCTGAGCTGCTGACTCAGGCTTCAGCCCTTTGGTGGTGGCTCCGACCCAGGCATGACTCAGGGCCCGGCAGTATCATAACAAACGGGCTGGGCAGGACCAGGCAGGTGAGCGGGTGCTCTGAGTCCGCAGCGTACCCGGCACAATGGCGCCCAGCCTGCTGGGGGTCTGCGGGGCGGGGTGTGTTGTTGGCTGGGAGAGCCTATGGCTCTCCAAACCACCCCCACTGTGCTGGGAAGGGCCCCTCCGCCTTGCCCCCGCCCCGGGCCCCAGCCCGGGCTGGCTGGCTGCCCCTCTTCAGGGAAGAGGGCTGGGGCTGGGGCTGGGACTAGCTTAGGGGGCTGGCAGCTGGGGTGGGGGTGGCTCTGCTCTCTGGCAGGGCCGAGGCTGGTTGGGGCTCTGCTTCCCCGAGCCGGTGGGTCACTGGCTGCCCATGGAGGTCTCTGTCTCCCATGGCAGTTCAGGTGGGGAAATTCTGAGCCCGAGGGAGCAGCCCTGTCGTTTCCGTTCTCCGTGCAGGGAACGGGCCAGAAGCTCGGCCGCTGTCTGTCCCCATAGCTCTACTGCAGCTGGGAGGGTGACTCTGCCTTGTGCCAGCAGAGGCTCTGGCCTGGGAATGGAGCCAGGCCTCCTTTGCACGTGCCCGGGTGGGCGTTCAGAACAGAGCCTCGCGGGTATCCCAGGTTCACAGGGTAGCATGAGACACCCCCTTTGCACGGATGTGAACAAGGACACGTGGCCTGGGGCCTATCGGGCAGCTTGAGTCGGGCTTAGCTCTGCCCCGAGCATGGGCTTGCCCAAGCTGGGCCCTGGGATCTGTGAGGGCAGAACAGGGCAGCCCATGAGAGCAGCTGGGGCAGGGGGCATGGGCAGGGGCGTGTGTTGGAGGGGCTAGCTGAGGTGAGTGAGGGAGGCAGAGATTGCGTACGCTCGGGGCAGACCCTTGACGCTGCCATGTGATGGACTCAGCTGCCTCTTGTTTGCAGAGCCAGCCTAGTGGCTGGTGATTTGACGCTTAGTTGGCACGTTGGCAGGGTGTGTCTCTGGTGACCAGGCTCTTGTTAAAGAAGGTGTCAGCCCTGTGCACGGGGCCCAGCAGTGCAGAGGGTTACTCTGCAGCCAAAAGAACAGCCAACCCCAACCTGACAGGGGATAAAGTAGGCAGGGCCTGGGGTCATGACCATAGGCTGCTGAGCTGCCTCTAGCTGCAGCCGTCCGTCAGGGACTCCCAGCCCCAGAGAGTAAAGGCCTAATTTGTATGTTTAGTTGACACCCACTGCTTCCGTGCTAATCAATACCTACTCCTAATAATGAAGATGAGGATGATGTATTAATTGTAGAGGAAGGCTTCCGGTTTCCTCCATTCATCAGCTGAAAAACATTGGAGGTATTTGCCTGGTCTGTTTCGCTAGGGCACATTTTTCAGTTTACAGGTTTCCACGCAGGAGAGGCAGTTCTGCAGTTCAAAGGGGCACAGCCTCTTGCAGGCTATGTCCGAGAGACGGGGCTTGTTTTCATTTCGAGATGGGCCCAATCCTCTCCGTTCATATCTGGCGGTTTGGATGCTGAGTTTAGGTGCGGACCGGGCTATTGGAGGTTGACTTCACCCAGTCTCAGCATGGCAGGTGAATGAGATGACCTGCCAGGCCCCTTCCAGACTTACCTGTCTTATGATTTTATCAGCATTCTTACCCTTGCCCTGTTCTCCTCTCCTGAGCTGCTGAAAACTGAAAGCACAGGGTGAATCATGTGTTCTCCACTTTGTTTTTCTTTGTATCTTTCCCCCCATGGGAACAGAGGCTTTCCGAGTCAGTTTCACTTCCTGCTTCTCCCATGCTAGTCCCTGCATTGCATAGTTTGAGCCAGCACTCCCTGCAAGCGGAGCGCTTGGGTGACTGCGTAGGAGAGAGGTGGCAGTGTGTGTTTCTACTGGAGGTGCACGTCTGCCCAGGCCTCGGTGCACATAACAAAATTTATTCTGCCGATAGAGGGAAAAAGTGAGCAGGAACGCTGGTAAACCTCCCATCCTGGGAGTCTTTTGTTCCCTCTCAAGGGTGTCGGGGTGGGGGTTAAAACCAATTAGACTGGGGGCAGAATGTGCCATTTGCTCCCTTTGCCCGACTCTCTTCTGGGAAGGAAGGCTCTGAAACCCAGACCAGGCCGGCTGGACACTAGCCACCAGCACTGGCATGGGAGATGCTTTGCAACCCCAATACAGCTCCATGTGTTGGGTCCTCCCAGGAGCTGGTTTGGATCTGGCTTTGAGCATCGCAGCTCAGCTCTCCCCGGAGGGCTTGGCCACGGATCCCTGTAAGCTGAGCGCTCGAGCCACCCCCCAGGAGAGAGTCAAGTGCTGCCCGGCTGATGGGCAGAACACCCAGAGCTGGCAGCCTGTATTTCTACGGGTGGTGCACATCTGCATGGGCCTTGGTGCACGTCACAAAATTTATTCCACCCAGGATTGGAAGACGTTAGAGGGAGCCCTGGTCCTGCCAGTGGCTGAGGGAAGCTGGCGGGAGGGAGATGGCCCTGGTTATAATCTCCTTCCAGCTCCAGGATTCCCTGACACGGCTTGTCTTTCTTGGTGTTTGTGACTCTCGGGCGGGGGGGGTGGCTCCAGAACTCATTGTCTTCCCCTCCCTTGTTCCCGGTCTCTTGGTTTCTCTGCCTATTGTATGTGTCTGGGCACATCCAAGCTCTAATCACACGCAACAGGGGAAGCCAGGCGTCTCCTTGCCAAGCCCTGATCCCTAATCGGTGCTCGGCAGCCAGAGGGCTCAGAGGTGTTTAATACTCTGTGCCTGGTGAGGAGCCACATGGATCTTGCTATTAACTCTCTGTGTGTGTGTGTGTGGAGAGGAGGGTCTGTGTGCACGAGAGAGGTGGCAGGCGTCTGTGCACGCAGGGAAGGGGTGTCAGCCCCGTCAGCCCCAGGGGATCTCCCCAGTTTCCAAGGGGATTCCTTGGTTGATTCTGGTGAGAGTTTGGAGCCTTAGTTTGCAAGTGCTGAAGGAGTCAGACACAACGCCCGGCTGGGAGTCAGCGGTCACTGGGATTGTGTGTGGGGGGGGGCTGCGGGCGCACACGCCTATGGAGCCAGCCGATTAGCCGTGGAAGTGCAGGCGGACGGGTGCTCGGGAGCACGTGCGGTGGGATAGACACCACCGTGTCACACCACAATGCTCTTCAGCAGCAGCAGCACTAACCATGGGCTCTCTCACTATTTCCTTCCAATGCTCTGCACCCCCCTGGGAATTGTCCTGGGGCCAGATCTTCCCCCACTGGTACCAAGGCCGGGCTCACGCTCTAGCTCCCCTGACCGACATGCGCCAGCAGGGAGTGTTGCTCCCCTCCCCGGGGGCTATGGCATCAGAGGATAACAACCTACTTTTGTTGCTGCTTGCTTTTGAAGTTGCTCCTTTATTGGCAGTTGTTGGGCCCTTTGTTGAAGGTCCTTGTTCAGACCTTGCTGGTGCCCCGTGGCAGGGCTGCAGCTCTGGGAGGGATTCAGTAGCAGGAGTGAGATTGTTGGACCATCCTGCCATTGGTCAAGTGGCAAAGGAACCATCCTGTGAGTCAGGAGACCTGAATTCTGCTATTGGCTCTGCCACAAAACATGGGCAGGTGCCATTCTGGCCCTGTGACTCAGTTTCCCCTCTTGCTTTTTGGCTGATTACGCTGTTGGGGCAGGGACCGTTTCTCGCTGGGTTTCTGTGCAAGGCCCTGATGTAAGGCAGGGAGGAGTTCAACAAGATTTGTGGTATAAAGATACTTAGCTCCTCCTGCTGCACCTACCTCCATCCCTGTGTGTCATCCCTTGGGTGAGAGCAGACGTTTCTCGGGCGGATCTGCTTTAGGGGTTATTCTGGAAGCAGATCCCTGGCCTGGGCTAACCAGGAGGTCGCCAGACCTAGATGATCACCATGACTTCACCAGGCCTTGGTCTGTCTGAAGCGATGGCAACAAGGTTCCTGCTGGGGAAGTGAGACCCTTGGCTCAGACTTCTCCCTTGGCTGGCTCAACCTGATGTCAGATGTGGTGTCCTGCCTGGGCTCCAGCCCTGCACAGCTCTGCCCTCTCTGGCTCCTGTACTGCGGCTGACTCGTCGCTCCCTCTCTCAGGGGCGGAGGAGGTTGGGGGCTTGGCAAGATTCAGGCGAATTGAAGGCGCGTGTGGTCTCGTGGGTGGGAAGGAGCCAACAGCTGCCCTGGCTGCTGCCTCTGCCTGCTGGAACCTTTACATCCAGATGGGGCATCTGTCAGCGGAGCCACTCAGCGTGATGGGTGGGGGGTGGGAGAGTCTCCGGTTCCGGACAGGTAGGCTCAGGGCCGATGGGCAGCATGGGCCCTTCCAGCCTTGAGAGCTTAGAGTGGGGCTGGGATTCTGCCCTGTGGACTCAGGGGGGCGGCTGCTCCCCCTTTCCTCCCACAGGGTTCGCTGAGGTCTGGGGTAGAGGCGGTGTGAACCAGAGGGGGATTTGGATCCCATTTCCCCAGCTGCGGGTAACAGGGAGACCCAGGTCCTGAAACCTCCAGCGGCTCCCTGGGATGCAGGAAGCTGGCGTGATTCAGTGGCATCCCCAGGGCAGTAGGAACTGTGAAGTCCCTTTGCACAAACTCGACCTAACTTGACCCATGAGGCCGGAGAACAGGCAGGAGCCCAAACCGCTCAGCCCCAGGCCCCAGCCACCGGGGCTGCTCATTTCTCGCTGTGCTATCCCAGTGCTGGGCCTGCATCCCTTGGGCAGCTCAGCTGGTCCTGAGAAGGAGCTGGGGAGGGCCAGTGCACCAGGATACCTGGTCCTCCCCAGGGGAAATCTGTCTGCTGGGAGACCCGCAGGCTGCTGGCGTCCTGGGGCTGGTTGCATGCAGGGGGTGTGTGGGATGGGCAATGGGTCTGGCCCAGCTGAGGCAGCCCCCAGCGCTGCTGCAGAGATGAGCAGAAGGGAGACCAGGGGCTCAGGGGGTCTCCGGTATAGCTGGGCATTTTCTCTGCCAGGCGAGAGCCCAGCCTGTAGTCCCAACTTCTCAACCCTCCTGCCTGGCAGCACAGCACGCCAGCAGGCACCAGCCTCCACAGGACGCCCCTCTTGAGGGCAGGCTGAGCCATCCCCAGCCTTTGTCTGAAGCCTGCAGGGACAGCGCTGGGGGCCCAGGCTGCTGCCGGGGTTGCTCGGGGGGTTCTCTGCCGGTCTGGCTCGCTCCGGGGTGGCCGCTCTGTGTGGCGACCCTGCCCGTTGTGTTCCCTTCCCCCGGGGGCCCAGCAGGCTGTGTTCGTAAACTTGGGGACATATGGTCCTAAGTGCCCAGCACTTCCTACTCCTGAGTCCAGCACCTGACTGATGGACACGGGCTGGAAAGAGAAGGAGGAGGGGCTTGTGTGTAAGGCTCCGTCGTGTGTGTCAGCCAACCTGGGTTCAAGCCCCAGCCCCATGCCTCAATTTCCCCATCTGTAGAATGGGACAATAATTCTTCCTGCTCACCCCCCGTGTGTTTTGTCTGCCAAGCCCATGAGCTTGCCAGGGGCAGGGCTGTCTGGTACGGCCACAGGGCCAGTCGCTATTAAGGCTGGCCACTTCAAGTCTGCCTTGGGCACTTCCTGTATGAGTTCAATGCCCCTGTGACTGTCTCTCACTGGGTGGTACCAGCCTGACGGTGCCTCCCCTCCATGTCGCTCAGGGGCTGTGCCCTGCTTGGCACAACAGGTGGGGTGCCTGCTTTCATTCAGGGTCTGCACAGCTCCTGTCACGGCAGCAGGGCCCACGGGATACGTTACCTGTAAGCTGGGTGCTTGTGCAGCTACTCAGAAGAGATTCAGGTGCCGCCCAGCTGATTAGCAAAGCGACCACATCTAGGGGTCTCCTGGGGGTGCACATGGCCACATCCCTGGGTGCACCTAAGATTTATTCCACACGTGGGTAGAAAACAGTAGCGGGACCATTACCTGCAGACTCCCTTGAACCTTTGGCTGCGACTGCCACACCACCAGTAATAATAGTAACCAGCCGCCCCTCACTCCTGCCATGGACTGGGAATTTCAGAAGTGGTTCTTCAGAGTGGTGGGTCAGAGTCGTTCTCACCGACCACGACTCACGCCCAGCAAGAGAATGGGATGGCGCCTGGCATGTGGGGTGAGGCCCCACCCGTCGTGGGAAGGATCGGGCCCAAAACTTTCCGCAGACTGTCCAATAACCCCCTGGGCTCGTTGGCTCCTTGTGAAGGTGGCTGGTGCCAGGGGGCTGGACGGGGCTCTGGGCAGCTCACAGCTGGGGAAAGGAACTTAGAAACCGGAATTCAAACAGACACCGAACCAACGCCGCAGAGCTGCGTTCAGTGCCGGAGCTTGTGAAGATCTTCCTGTCTTCTGGCCTGCCCCGTCTCACGCCTGCCTGTGACACGTTACAGGCCGTGTTGCTCCTGGGATGATAGCGAGACAAGGAGTGGGAGGGAAAACCTGTTATTGAGCTGTCAGCGAGAGAGAGACGAGCTGTCAAACCACACAGAGCTGCTCTTTGTTCCTCTACGGAGCTTGTCTCTTTCGCCATCCCAAGTCAGTCTCGGGACAGATTTCCTCACCAGCTCGGGCTGTCTGTCGCACGGTGATGACCTTAATGTTGGGGGGCCATTCTAGGCACCATTGAGCATAAGCAAAGTTGCCTTTTATCTTTTCCATTCACACGTGGAATAATTTTTTCCATGCGCTGTGGTATGCGTACCACCCGCAGAAACACGCAACCTCTCTGCTAATCACCTGGGTGGCATTTAAATTTATCCTGAGCAGCCACGCAAGCCCCCCGGCTGACAGTGATCAGTGGGAAGGAGCCTATTGGTCAGAGAGAACCTGGGCAGCAGGGGGTCACGGGGGGCACATGGAGCTCTTTCCATGCGATTAGCCCAGCCACAGGGGTGATCTGCAGAGCTAACAGCTAGTACAGGGGTGAGCAAACTCTTTAGGCTGGGCCTCACTTTTCATCCCAGCAATTACATCCGTGTCTTGACCTGCGCTCGGCTGGGTGGAGCGCAGCCTTCTCGTTTTTCCACGTTTTACGTGCACCGAGGCAGGTGGGGATGTGCCCCACCCATAGACACACACGCCGCCGGCTGGAGGCGCTCTGCTAATCCGCTGGGTGGCACCTGAATGGCTCCCGGGCGGCTGCCCAAGCGCTCAACTTCCCGGGGACGCTGAGGACAGTTGTTCCTCCTTCCATTGGAGCTGCCCTGCTGGACAGAGGCTGCCTCGGCTGGACACGCCTGCGGTTCTGCCCCGTTGCTAGTGGAGGAGCAATGCAAGTGTGCACTGTCCTCCCGCCTCCCCAGGAGCTGCGGGGACTGGGGATGTCCCTCTGCGACTACCCTGTCCGCGGCGCTGGTTGGAAAGACACAGCCCACTGCAGCAAGGGCTGGCCCCACCGAGGCCACCAATCAGTTGACTCCTGGTCCCTTCAGAGTGGGAGGCTGGGTTTGACCGGGCGGTTTGCCTGCCTGGGCACAGAGCTGGGGAGGAGCAGGCTGCTGGTGGGAGCGAGCGGCGGCTGTTCTTCTGGTTGGCTGGGTGTGTTTCCTGGCTTAGGCTGCGGCTGCGGCTGCGGCTGCACTTTGCTTTATGGGATAACGAGCTGGGAGGGACGTGCCAGGCAGGACTAGGGCTGGGATGTGCCGGCTGGGTTGCGAAAGGCAGGAAGGGCCCAACAGCTCTCTGCCACTGGCACTGCAGCAGCTGGGGGCTGCTTATGTCTGAGCTTTGGGTGTTGGCCTCAGGGGTGAAACAGAAGGAGCCCTGGCCAGCTTGGGAGCCCAGAATCCATCCCCTCACTCACCTGCTAGCTGGGTTCTTAGCGGTACCCCCCGCTGGGGAAACTGAGTCACGGAGTGGGGAACAAGACTTCCCAAGGGCAGAAAGCCCCCAGAGTCCTGTTCCCCAGTTGTCCATCCATCCGCCGGACAGCCCGCCACTAGCTGCAGTGACATGCATGGGCTGCCTGCCTTGCAGCTGTCTCTTAGTTAGCCTGGCCCTGGCCCCTACTCACTACCTGTCATCTAACCGTCTGCTCTTCCTGGAAAGCTGTGGCAGAGAGACCTGGTGTGAGGCGGAGTGAATGGAGGTGCTTAGGGCAGTGGGGTGTGAAGGCATTGGGTGTGGGGTGTGAAAGACCCCTGAGGGTGGGGCTGTGATGTGGAGGGTATCTGGGGGTGGCGGTGCATCTGGTTTCAGGCAGCTGCCCCTGCTTTCAGCCGCTCTGCCCCCTCTGCATTGCGCCGGGCTCAGCAGCATCTTGGCAGGCTGCCCCTTGTCCTGCGCTAGCAGGACTAAGGTGCTTGTGGATGTGAACCAAACCCCCCAGGGATTCCTCTGAGGAGCAGATGCCAGTGGAACTGCCCACCGGTAGGCTTGAACCTGCACCCCGGTGAGGTTAGTGCAGGAGCTGCTGCAGTTAGAGCTGAAGCCTGCTGGCGCTCAGCTAAGGCTGGGGGGGAGACTCAGACTTTCTCTCCGTAAGGGGCGAGGTGCTGCTACACGGGCCAGCGACTCCCATCCCTCGGTGGGTGGGTTACCCCAGCGGCACATCACCCCTTTGGCCTTCGTTCCTCTTCTGCCGCCTGGGGGCAGCTGCGGTGCCGTCCATTCCCTGACATTGCCGAGGTCCCTGGGGAAGTGGGGGCGGGGGACCGGCCCTGGCTCTGCGGGTTGGACAAGCTGCCGCCGTCGTTTGGCCAGTTAACGTGATTGCAGCCCTGTGGGCACCAGCGTTACAAGCACTCTGGAATTCGAGGCTCCTTTCGTTTGATTTACCCTTGTTCCTTGGGCACTGGCCCACTCCCAGCTAGGGCTGCCAGCTTTTTGGGGAGGATTTGTGGCACAGGCAGTCCCAGCTGTGGGACCCCGGCTGGGGAGGTGAGGGGACCCCAGCAGCCTTGTGGTTGGGAGGCTGCCGCTAGGCTGGGGCACCCCAAACCCCAGGCTGCTCCTCCCATCCCCCCAGCCACCCGTTGGCTGGGGTACCCGCTGCTGCGGGGCTCTGCACCCAGACGTCTCCCAGCTGCAGGACTGCCAGGGTCCCCTGTCTCCTCACCTGGGTGGGGTTCCCGTGGCTGGGATCTGGCTGGGCACGAAGCCTCACTGGCAGCTGCAGCTGTGGGAACCCCGGCCGGGGCTGGGAATTTCCACCACAAGTTCTGTGGCCGCAGACAGTTTTGCATAAATGCGGGACGTGGGATTTTTCATGGAAATTCGGGACTGTCCTGGACATCCGGCATCCCTAATCCCAGCCCAGCTGCATGGCAGGGGCTGGGCCTGCCCCCACTAGGGGAGCAGTGAGGAAACGCACAGGTGCCACATCACAGAGGCTCTAGACAGCTCCAGGGGCCCCCCAGGCCCATTTACACCCTGCCAGAGCTGGGACCGAATCCTGGCTCTGTGCCTCGCAAGCACCAAGCCCAGCCCCGGCGCAGCAGGGGAGGCTCCTCTTTGCGCAAGCAGCATTAGGGCTTTAACGCTGCTGGTTCCCTGCCTTGCAGCTGGGAGGGCGTGTTGCAGCATCACTGGGGGAACAGCAGCACTACTCGGCCATGTGTAGAGCACGCCAGGAGTGGTGCCCATCAGGGCATGTGCCACAGGTAGGCTGCCGGGCCCACTGCACCTAGCCCTTCTGTGTGGTTGGGCTGGCTCCTCGGGCCCGGCGGCTGGTGGCTTATGGGGCAAGCAGGCGGAGAAGCCATACGTTCAGCTGCTGTGCAGTGGATCTGAGGTGCTTGTGAAATAACCCCCCAGATCCTCAGGGGTTCCTCTAAGGAGCAGATGCCAGTGGACCTGCTCACAGGCAGACTGGAACCTGGGACCTCTGGAGCTTAGGGCAGGAGCCACTACGTTTGGCGCTAAAAGGCAGCTCTCAGCTAAGGCTGTCGAGGAGACTCCTCCTTCCTCCCCATGGGCCAGCGACCCACACTCAGGTGTGTGGGTTACAGGCACGGCTGAGCACATGGGGAGGCTGGTGGCCTTTGGTGGCCCCGTTTGCATGGCTGCGCCAGCAGGCGGGAAGGAGGGGTGAGCTGCGTGTGACTCACCCTTACGCCCTCCTGCTGGCAGCTTGGCAGGCTTGTTTTCCTGGAGCGCTAGCTGGGGGGCTGGGGAGAGCGTACGCTGGGTGACCTGTGGGTAGGTCCCACGCCCCGAGGAGACGGGCACCATCCAAGAAGCAGGTGTTGGAGCTGCCTGGTGGCAGGACCTGTGAGATCCGGTGCATAATGGAGCCCCTCTCTCTCTCTCTCTCTCTCTCTCTCTCTCTCTCTCTCTCACACACACACACACACACACACACACACACACACACACACACACACACACACACACACACACACACACACACGCACGCAGAGGCAGAGGCAGAGGCAGAGGCAGAGCAGGGAGCCCCAGTCGGTGTGCCCGAGGAGGATCAGTGCATTGGCGGGTGAGCTGCAGAGCCGGTCCAGCTCCCAGGGGTTCTGTGTCCTTTGGGGGCGATCGCTGGATGCTGTGCCCCCACCCTTCTCCAGATCCCTCCTGGGCAGGTTCTTGGGGAGGGGGGAATTAATGGTATGTCACAGAACAGCATCAGCCTTGGCTTACGTAGGGGAAACTGAGGCACGGGTGGGGCAGGAGCAGCGGGAATAGAACCCAGGCTTCCTGACTGCCCGCTCCGGGTGGCCCTGCAGAGCACAGATGGAGGCTGGGAACGGAGCAGTGGCGCACGCATAGGGAAGGGGCTGGCAGCCCTGCTGGCTGGGGAGGGGCGCTGGGGGACTGAGGCGGGGTACGTGCTCTTGCTGTGTGAGAGGCAGAGGGGAGGTCCCAGCTGGTGCTGGGGGCCCAGAACAATGGGGGGCTGATAGTTCCCTTTAAGCCCCAGGTTGATGTTAATCAAGGGCCTGGGGTCTCATTGTTCCTGCTGCCCCTCGGCTATGAAAGGGACCAGCCATTTGGAGGGGGAACCTAGCGTGGAGGAGCCCTGGGAGGCTGGATCCCCGAGGAACCAGACCCCAGAGCAGCACCTCCTGCTGGGAGGGCTCCTGGCCGTGTTCTCTGCAAACCCTCGGCAGGTCGGAGAGATACAGAATCGTGTACTCCCACCTGGAGCACCCCCTGCAACCGGTGCTCCTGCCTCACTTCTTGCCCCCTGGCGCCCCCTGCTGGGGGAGCTGAGACTGGCCTAGCCAGGAGCGCCCCCTACTGGCAGGGCTGGAGCAGCTGTGCTTTGCCCTCTGCTGCAGGAGGCTGGTCTGGGGGGAGCTGGGCGCCACCTCCACCACCCGCCTGCTGTGCCGGAGCCGGCCCTGAGCTCTCCCTGGTGGGATCTGGGAGGCTGAGAGCTCCCAGCGCTCTGGGTTTGGCTCCATTTGAAGCTTCACAGCACAAGGCTCCCCACAGTGGCCCTGGGGGTGGACAGCTCACTCCTTCCACTGACCTGGGGCTGGGGGTTAGGCCGTTCGGCAGAGCAGATTTCTCACCCCGCAGAGCCACAGCTGGGCTTCTGTACATCCCCAGGGTGGGCCGGCCCTTGGTGAGTGGACAGTGATTGTTCCTGTTCCCTCCTCCTATCCCCCTGTTCTCTGGACCCCACTCTGTGCGCCTGCTGCCCCGGGCCAGGGCAGAGCCAGGGTTTGAGGGCCCCGCGGCTGTGCGCCGTTGACCGTGTCCTAGTCGTCAGTGGCAGGGGCAGGGTGGGGCGAGGCAGATGCAGTGTCTGAGCTTACGCCAGTCTGGCTGGGCCAGTGGTGTGGTATTTGCATCTCTCTGGGTAATCTGCACGCACACAGAGCACAGATTCACACCAGTTCACGTCAGTGTCTTCTCGCATGTCCATTAGCACAGCTGTTCTCGTGCACGTGCTGCTTGCACACCTGCATGGCACAACCTGGACACACCTGGCTGCTGGGTCTCTGCTGGGTGCACTCGGCTGCACCCGTGTGGATTTGCACGTGCACGGACTTTGTACGCAGAGGTATGCAAGCAGCTGCGCACACTTGTGGACTTGTGTAGTCATCCAGCTGTGCCAGCGTGTGGCCTGTGTATTCACGCAGGCACACGTGCGTGAGCACGGCTGGGTGTGCGCTCACACTGGTGTGCGTGCACACCTGCTTGCAAGCCCACACCCTTGTGCTGTTACATGCACGTACAGTCCTGGGCCGTGCATGGAGCACACACAGCGCAGCTGCTCCCAGACGTGGGTGCAACGGGGCAAGTCCCGCTCCCTCTGGCGACCTCCCAGCCTGGGGTCCCGAGAATGGAGAGGGGTGGGGTGAGGAGACTTCCGGCCTTCTGCTGCTCTAGCTGCCCCCACTGGACTGCCAGGCCCAGCCCGGGAGCTGCCCACAGGTGCCAGACTGGACAGGGTGGCAGCTGTTCCCTGCCCTGGCTCCTCCATGTGCTTCTCAGCCCATGGGGACCTGCTGGGGTGGGCAGCTGGTTCAGCTGATGCCTGTTGCCATTGAGCAAATTGTTGTGGATCTGTCCACAGCCCACGGAAGCCCGATGCAGTCACTTGTGCAGGTGGCCCCTGCGGATGCCCAGGCCTTGTGCCCACAGGGGTCTCCAGGAGCAGGCATTTAAAGCAGCCCCCAAGCACAGGGGCAGCAGGAGAAGCAGTATCACCCACTGACCTCTCTGGAATTCTGGTCCCCCCCACATGCTGCCTGGCACAGGGATGGAAGCACCTGGTGATTTAGAGATAATTGGAGATACACATCTCCTAGAGCTGGAAAGGACCTGGGGAGGTCATCCAGTCCAGTCCCCTGCCCTCTTGGCAGGACTAAGCACCATCCCTGGCATCTATTTGCCCCAATCCCTAAATGGCCTCCTCGAGGATTGAGCTCACAACTGTGAGTTTAGCAGGCCAATGCTCCAACCACTGAGCTATCCCTCCCCCCAATATTTTGACCCCTGGACGTTTTGGTCTCTATCCAACCTCATCCCCTACCTGCATCTAAGCCCCCAGTGCTCTGCCCAGCCACTTGGCACTGGTGTTCCCTTTAATTTTTAATATCCATGGGTGGAATAATTGTTGTTCTGTGCACCGAGGCATGTACAGATGTGCACCACCCATGGAAACACAGGCTGCTGGCTGTGGGCACTCTGCTAATCAGCTGGGCAGCACCTGAATCTCTCCTGGATGGTGGCCCAAGTGCTTAGCTTATAGGGAACAGTGCCCAGCACCTCGGGAAGGGCGTGGGAGAATCCATCCACGTTCAGGGGCTGTGCAGGACCTAGCCCGGCCGCAGCAGTGGGAGACCCGGGACTTGGCATTTCCAGGTCTGTGCTGGAGCATCCACACTGCCTTGTAAACTTCGGCTTCCCCAGCTGGGCCGTGTCTCAGAGCCATGCTAACGTGTCCACACTGCCCTGCACGGACCTTCTCGCTCTGACTCCTAGCTAGAGCCGTGTCCACGCTGCAGGATAGCAGGGTGGACCCCTGGTCTCAGCAGGACTTCAGCTCTGACCCACGTCCTGGGTGCTCGCTGCCCCAAGTTGCTGATGTGGGAGTGGATGGAAGCGCAGCTGGGGCTCATGCCTGCGTCCGAGCCCAGTGCAGTGAGACGTGCAGACACCCCCATAAAGTGCTCGCGATCACCTGGTGCCTCCGGCTGGGTGGGAGTGAAGCGACAGGGTTATAATGCAATGGGTTATTTATTGCTCTCTTTCAGCTGGAGAAGACAGGGCAGGGCTGGGGACCGTGGGCAGCACTCGCAGCGGGTCGGAAGTAACCCAGCTGTCTGGGACGCTCTGTTGGGCAAGGAAAGTCTCTCTATTCGGGGTTTGTCCAGCACCAGGCCATGGGGTATGACAGGGAGCCGGGAGCTACCCTATTACATCTAACTGGTAATGGTCAGTGGGGACTGGGTGTCGGTTTGGGATAGATATGCAGTGCCGTAATACACTTAAATAACAATGTACAGCACCTGGCACACTGGGGGGCCTGGTGTAGGACTGGGATGCATATGCACTACTGTAAGGCACTTAAATAATAATGTACAGCCCCTGGCACAGTGGGGTCCTGGTCTGTGAATGGGGTGGCCAGGTGTTACTGTAATACAAATAAATAATAAGAGTTAAGAAATTAATACTTTGGGTTTTATTTCCCAGGTTGCAGGTGTGGGGTTATAGACACTGGAGCTTGAGGGCTTCAGTAGAAGTGTTCAGCATGAAAACGAGACAGGCTTTTTATACCACGACCTATTCCCAGAGGCCAGAGCTATTGCATGGTGTGCAGCGCCTGGCACAATGGGCCCTGAGCTCGGTTGGGGTCTGTGCAGCACCTGGCGCCATGGGGCTCAGTGCTCGGGAGGAGTCCCCAGCTGCTACCAGAATGCATGGAAATAAGAGCCACGCTGCAGGAAAATCTTTGCAAGGGGAGGAGTCCACTGTGATGCTTCAGGGCAGCTCCCCAGGGGACAGGAAGAATTCCCTGCCGGTGATGCTAGGTTCTTCATGGCCCCGTCCAAGGCGAGGATCTCAAAGCACTTTGCGGCGGTTGAGTCACTAGGGAAGGAGCTGCAGCAGGGACATTTCCCCCAGTTTACAGATGGGGAAACTGGGACACAGAGAGGAACAGCGACCTGTCCACAGACGGGGTAGAGTGAGATGCAGAACCCCAGGACTCCAGCCCACCCCCAGAGTAGTCTTTGACGTGGGGCTGCATACAAGTCTCACCACTTACTTGCCCTGGGGTAAATCAGGAGTGGTGTAAGTGAGAGGGAAGCCCGGGTAAAGGTGTGGGAGGTTCCAGCCAGAACAGGGCAGCACCCCGCTGTCTCGCTGGCTGGTTTCCCATGCTAACCACCAGGCTACACTGTCTCCCTGGCTCTGCCAAGCACACGGGGAGAAGGGCGTTACAGGGACTGGGCTGTGGGATTAGAGGGGACTGTGGAGTGTCTAATGGGGGCTCACATGTGACCTAATACCCCTCTGCTGGCATGGGAGAAGGCCAGGGCCAGGCCCCCAGCACCCTTTTCACAGCAGGGTCGAGGATGAGCCAGGAATCCCCAGGCACCTGGGCCCGCCCCTGTTTATGTGCCAGGCTGGGGTGGTTCTGTTTACAGCAAGCTGGGCTATGGCAACAACAAGGGAGCAGGGCAGCCCTGCAGGGCCGCACAGGCTGGGCGAGCCGTTGGTGCCGCTGGGCTTCCTGCGGATGACAGTCAGGGCCTTGCCCAGGTTCATGCATCACAGGAAGGGGACGGGCTCCCCCCAGCAGGAACCTGGCCTTGCCTTCCCGTCTGCCCTCTGCTTACATGCACGCAGGTGGCGTATGTGGAGCATGGCCTGCATTCCTCTGCAGGGCCGCGCGGGCCACCAGCCATGGGAAGGTGACGGTGGATGGGGAAACTGGAGCCAGCTTGGTTTACAGTTCCCTGGCTGGGGCACGCAGCCACGTCTCTGGCCCTGGGGATGATGGAGGCTTGATTGCCCCACTCTGGGCGGGCCCAGCCTGCTGCAGTCTCTGCTCGCAGGGCTGTTGCTGCAGGCAGATGGGAGCGCTGAAGCACGGAGTCTTCCCTTGCAAGACATGCGAGTGCCTCCCCGGCTAGCACGCTGGTCGATGTTCCCTGCGGTGCCGCCGACTGCCCCATGCCCCAAGGCGCCCCCTGCTGGGAGAGGCTAACTCGGAGCCTCCCTGCAGCCTGTGCTCCTGCCCGGCACCGCACAGCGCCCCCTGCTGGAACCAGCTGCGCTCTGGCTAAACCAGCTCCAGTTCCAGCTGCTCCCAGCTGGGGTGCTCTCAAGTCTGGTCTGGTTTTGCTGGTGCGGCCAAGGCCCTGGGAAGCAGATCCAAGGGCTGGGACTGGACCAGTTTCCATTCCCTCCTGGACTGGCTGGGGGCATCTCAGCATTGCAGCCAGCAGGGGATGAGAGGGTTAAAGGAAAGTGACCTGGCGGAGATCTGGTTTTTCTGGTTCAGCGGCTCCTTTCTCACGCACTGGGGAGCAATTCCTTTTGATTCACCCAGTTTTGGTGGAGACGCCCCGGGGGGACAGGCTGCCGGGGGAGCTGGCTCCACAGCTGGCTGGAACACACTCACCCAAAGGGCTCTTTGCTCCAGATCGCCAACCAGCAGCTGGATCAGGGCTGGGGCGTAAAAAGTGCGGGAGAAGCCAAGGGCTTGGAGCTCATTCTGAGCACCTGATAGGACCTGAGTTCAGGGGGGCGCAATTCCTGCTCTGGGGTGTGGCACTGGAGGCCACTTCCTGCGCAGGGTGTTGCATGATGTCACAGAGTGCTGCTGACGCATGGTGCTATCAGCTCAGCCAGGGCGGCGCTGGATTTCCAGCAGCCTCTCTGGCTGTCACTGTACCAGCCCTCATAGGGCCAGGAGCTGTGCCTGGCGGGGGGCCACCCACGTCCTGATGCTGGCACCTGCTCCTGGTTACTGACAGTTTTGTTTAACTCCTGCAGAGCGACTGCTTGTGCAGTTCACGGCAGGCCAGCTGAGGACCCCCAATGACCCAGCCCTGCTTGGAAATCTCCCTCTGGGGCTGAAAGGGGCCTTTCACATTAAGCTAACACTGTCTAAGTGCCTTCCACACGCCAGCCAGCCACGCCGTTTTGAAACCACAGCAGTGGGTAGCGGATGGTGCCCATGGGCTATGCGTAGCGTGGCATGCTGGCTTCCCTTTGCAAATCTCTTACAGCAAGTCACAGGGACTCAGGCGCCGTATTCACTTGGAAACACCTACTGCACATCTACTGCCTCTTCAGGCATGAAAATACCTTTAAGGTTCTGGCCAAGGTGGAATCCAGCCTCTTCTGCGATGAGGGGCAGGGAGCTGAGGTCTAGTTGTTATTGACTGAGCCAAGAAAGATGCGGATAGGTAGAGACAAAATCCCTGCCTGTGGAAAGTGAGCCGTGCGCCGGCCGGGGTGACCGAGAGCAACGTTGGCCAGGTCGGAGTGCACCGGCCGGACCCAAGAGAGTTGGGGAGACGCTTTTTCATTCAACTTGCTTCACTGACCAGTCTCTGCAGGCTCCTGATATGCCCTGTGGTTTGGGCTTGGTATGGACTCATAAACTCGGAAGGCTGGAAAAGACCTCAAAAGGTCACTGAGTCCAGCCCCCTGCCCAAAGCAGGACCAACCCCAGCTAAATCATCCCAGCCAGGGCTTTGTCAGGCTGTGCTCTGCACCTGAGCTTGGGCCCTTGTGCTAGTGAAGGACTTCGGGCTCGGATTCTTGCTCCTCTGCAAGGAGGTTAGAAGGGACCGGCTGGATGTGAGAGCGTTGGGAGGGTGCGGTGAGTAGGAGGGGAGTTCCAGCGTGCAATGGGGGGGCATTGGGGCGCCCATATCTGTGGCGCCAGAATGGGGATTCTGGGCCAGTGAGGAAGGTGCATGGAGGGACGCAGGGTCAGAGTTAAGGGTAATATGCACAACCGAGCGTTTTCAGCCGTTTTCACACAAGATCCTCTGCTGCCATGGGGCATTTAGTTCCGGGACACGTCCTCAGCTGGGGCAAAGATCTGAGCCAACAGGAGTGCTGGTTGGATGGGACTCTTGCCATGGCCTCTGTTTCTGAGCCTCCAGAAGCCACTGTCTGGCTGAGCACAGCTTTTAACGCCCTGCTGTCATGGGGCATGCGGCAGGTTGGCTTTTCCTCTGGTACCTACCGCAGGGAGGCTTCCTGGGCTGAGCTCCCTTTGCACTCTGTGGTGGGCTTGGCAGAACGCTGGCCGGCGTATCCCAAAATCAGTGGGGCTGGGTCTCTCACTTGCCAGCTGGTCAGTTCAGCAGGGAGGAGGGGCTAAAAAAATGGACCTGATCCTGAGAGGTGCCAGGCACCCAGGGAAGTTGCTGGTGCTCTCAGGTTTATGGCCTTGGGTCCCCTCTGCCCTGCCCCATAGTAGTCTGTGCTCTGCTGTGGGGCATGTGATGAAAGGCAGGGGAAGGGGCAGGGGTTGTGGGGGGAGGGGCAGAGGTTGGGGGTGGGGCTGGAGAGCCCCCCTCTGGGCAGCTTATTCCATCATTGACCACTAGGAGGTTTCTCGTGCCTCCAGCTGGATGCTGTTGGATGGGATAGTGGGCTAGATGGGCCCCCGCTCTGGCATGTCTTGTGTCCCTTTCTACTGAATGAAGGGGTACATTGAGCAGCCTCATTCCCCCAGCCCTCACCCCGTGGCTCTGGGCACTGCCATAAGTGGCTCCAGAGGGCCCTAGCCGGGAGGTTGGGCTCCTTGCCCAGGTTCCCCCAGGGCATGCTGGGCCATTGGAGGTGCCTGCAAAAGGTCCCTTTTCTTCTCAAGGTAACTACAGCCTGCTCTGTCCAGGTGCATGCTGGGAAACACACTGGGGTGGCTAAAGGAACTCCCCTGGCTGGCAGCAGTAGTGGACTCATAGCCTTGTCAGTGGGCCGGCCATTAGAGGGCCACAAAGACCCACCCTTCCTAGGGATGGTTGAGGAGCACCTAGGGGCACTGGGGAGCAGTAGTACTGGCTGCCCTGTTGACACAGTGGGCCTGGCTCACTGTGCTCTAGGTCAGTACGTGTGGGGAAAGAACAGGTTTTCTTGCCAGGTGCTTTGGGTGCTATTCTGGAGGTGCTGGGGCCATGAGAACAGAGCGCGTGAGGGGCGGTGTTCCCTATAATTGTGCATTTGTGCGACCCCACAAGAAAAATTCACATGGGGCCCAGCTGATTAGCAGAGAGCCCACACGTGGTTTATACGCGTGGTGCACATTTCCACAGGCCTCAGTGCACATAAAATTATTCTGTGCATGGGTGGGAAAGATTAGCGGGAAAGATGGGGAGGGGCGATGCTAGGTTTGCAACACAGTGTCGGGGGCAGCCAAAAACAGGGCGTTTGGGTGAGCGAGTCACAGAGCTGCAGGTTCTGAGGCAGAAAGGACCACTGGGATCATCTGGTCACATCCCCTGCCAGAGACCAGGAGATACGGACAGACTGTATTCATCTCCTTTTTACCTGCTCTGTGTTAAGCCTAAATAGATCCAGCTCCTGGAGTGTGTTACTGTTACAGCAGTTTCCCACCCCTTTAATTGTTCCCGTGGCTCTTCTCTGATCCCTCTTCAATTTCGCTACTTCTTGAGTTGCCAGCGCCAGAGCTGAGCACAGGATTCCAGCTGAGGTCACACCCAGGGTAAAATCACCTCCCTGCTCATAGTTGAGATTTCCCTCTTTGTGCACTGCAAGATCACATCAGCCCCCTTTGGCCACAATGTTGTACGATCCACCCCCACTCCCCAACCTCATTCTGAGGCCCTACTTCCCAGGGAGCACAGGTGGAAGTGAGGAAGATGCATGAGGGATGTAGGGTCAGAGTTAAGGGTAATGTGGGAAGCCATGCATGTGCAGCCTTCACACAACACATCAAGCAATGGTTTTTAAGGCCAGGCGTGACAAAGTCCTGGCTGGGATGATTTAGTTTGGGTTGGTCCTGCTTTGGACTTGATAACCTCCTGAGGTCTCCTCCAGCTCTAGGTTCTCTGAGCCTGTTTCAGGAGCATCCAGGCTGTAGGGTCAGCATGGAGGCCTCCCAGGGCTCCATAGCTGTTCTGGAGCAGGTAGGGTGAGGCACCAGCCAGACAACTCCCCATCCCCCTCTGCCTGCACCATCCTAGCACGTTTCCCAGCAAACCGCATGGATATGAAGGCATCAGAATGCCTGGGCAGGCTGCCCAGCCATAAAGGGGGCATAACAGGACTGGGGCTGATGAACGAAGCAGGAATAGGGCTGATACCAGGGAAGGGCAAAGAATGGAGCCTATTCATTACTAATCCTCCGCTGGCAGCAGAGCCCCAGGGGCCCTGAGAAAGCGTCTCTGAAATACACAGGGAAGCAGCGTGTTCTAGTGGGTAGAGTACTAGATGGGCACGTAGGAAGCCAGGCTTCCGTTCCCAGCTCTGCTATTGGCTTGCTGGGTGACAACGGATGAGTCACTTCCCCTCCCGAGCCTCAGTTTCCTCATCTGCAGCCTAGCAACAGTAACACTCCCCTGCTTTGGAAAGTGCTTTGAGATTGACCCTGAAAAGGGCTACGTAGGGGTTAGGGTATGGACACTGTCACCTATTGACTGTTGGCATCACTTGTACACAAGACACGGCTGAGATCAGGGCCCCAGTGTCCCAGGATCTGCAAAGATCCCGACCCAGCTGCTCAGACCCTCACAAGAACCGGGGAGAGCCCCAACACTGCAAAAGGCTGCGAGTGTCTGCACTTCTTGGCAGGGTCCTGATGTTGCTGGACAGCTGTTGGCTTCTGTGGAGTAGCGGCAGTGGGCATCTGTCCCCAGGGATGGCGCAAGAGCGCGGATGACGGAGGCGCTGGCGTGGCTGGGCTCTCTGTTGCCCAGGAATCTCACAGCTGTGTTTTCTTTCCTGGAGGTTGAGCAAACACAGGCTGTTGACACCAGCCCTGGCATGTTTGCTGCCCGGCTCTGGGCTGTGTGCCACTGGGGGCGCTGAGGCAGCAGGATGCCTGGTTTCGATTCCAGCTCTGTGCTGGGCAAGTGAAGCCTTTCACTCTGCCTCTGTAAGATGAGGGCAAACCTGACCCTGCTGGTGGGGTGGGCGTTGGTATGTTATTGGCAGGGGCTGTATGGGGCAGAGAGGTATTGTAGTGCATAAGGCTGGAGTGGGGTGGGAGATTGTGGGGTTTTGCAGCATGTGATTGGGCGGGACGTGGGGGTTTGCAGTGTGTGATTGGATGGGATGTGGGGGTTTGCGGTGTGTGATTGGGTGGGATGTGGAGGTTTGCGACGTGCGCCATTAGGCGGGACATGGGGTTTTACAGTGTGATTGGGCGGGATGTGGGGGTTTGCAGTAGGTGATTGAGCGGGATGTGGAGGTTTGTGGTGAGTGTTTTGGTGGGATGTGGGGTTTGCACTTTGCAGCTAGTGTCAAACCTTGGCCCCGTCAGTCTTTGGAGATTTTGCCGTTGAGATTTTCCCCCCAGCAGCTGCCCCAGGCCCAGCCCCAGGGCGGGGGTAAGTTTCCCATGGGTGCACCGGGGCAGTGCACAATATTGGCAGCCACAGTTTCAAAGCCTCCAACTTGGAGGTTTTCCATTTCACTCCAAACTATCGGGTCCCTCCAGGGAACACGCTATTCCTCTGCTCCGCCCATGCAGGTCTGACCCTTTCACACACACCCTGGCGCTGGCCTGGTCTATCCAATGCACCCAGCAGTGGATGGGGATCCCACTTATATTCAATAGTGAGATCTGTGATTCATTCTGTGGACTAATTACATTAAGCCAATCGGCCTCATTGCTGGTCCCTGAGTGGACAATTCATGTAACTGATTAATAGCGCACGAGCTGTATATGTGATTTACATACCCTGTGACCTGGCTGATTGTGGGAGAAAATGCCAACTACTAATGGGCTCGTTAGTGGAGAAAGGCAGGACAGGAAGGAATGGCTGGAATTTAAAGGAAGGTGAGGTCAAATTAAAAATCAAGGCTGAGCCTGAGGGTGATCGATCAGCAGAACAAACTCCCAAGAGAAGAGGTGGGTTCTCCGTCTTGTGGAGTCTTCAGATACCGAGCAGAAGCTCTTCTGGAAGATGCACTGTAGCCAAACACAAATTATTAGAGGGAACTGGAATTTGCAGGCCTGTGCTCAGGCATGGGCAGTGGGGGAACGCACAGCTAGGGAAGGCAAGCCCAGCCAGCTCCTCCCACCCTGAAGCTCCACCTCTTCCGCCCTTTGCAACCTTCCGTCCTTCCTCTACCTCCCTTCCCCCTCACCTGGAGCCAAGACATGCTTGACCCCAGCCCACCCAGTTGGCCAGGGACCTGGGGTGCCACACCATGGCCACAGCTTTGGCTGGCAGCCAGAAATTGTAGGCAATTTTTGCCTTCCCTCGGCCACGTGACCCACTGCCCATGTGCTCAGGCATGACTGGATGGTGACAGAATTCCTCCAGCACGTCAAATAACAATTACAGCCTGAGCATTCCACCCTCTGCTAGTCATGAGGGGGGTGGACTCATCCCTAGGACAGCGCACTTCAGTGCTGCGATGGGAGGGTCCAGGGGCCTTTGGGCCTTTCACCAAATCTGTATTTTAAAAACAAATAATAAATAAAAGTTGGGTTGAGTTTTTCTGGTGCCATTTTTCACTCCATCAGATCTAATTCTGAAGGTGATTACAAACCCCACCACTTTGCAGCTCGCTGGAAGTCAGCACGGTGTCCTAGGAATGACTCGTAAGAAATATAAAAGCAGCAGGGAGGAAGGGTGTGGGTTTTTCTAAAGCAAAGTGGCACTTGGAATCCCAACGGCTGGAGGGCTGTTCTAAATCTAGAACCTCTGGAGTTCAGATGGGCAAATCTAGAACCCATGCTGAGGGACTGGGGCATTCTAGAGCCTTGTGCTCTCCAGGGTTCCGTGCGGGATCCCTGCTGCACAGTTGGTAAATCTGGATGACTAGTGTCAACATGCATCACTCTAGAGATGCTGAATTTACACCAGCCGGGGACTTAGCCCTTGATTCCCAGTAGGTGACTCTCTGACCACTTATTGTCAATGGTTTTTAATTGTAACAAAGCAACTTCCCCATGAGCAGCTGCAGGCCAAGTGGCTGTTAGCAGGAGGGTGGCGCTAACTGCTCCCTGGCTACTGGCTGGAAGTGCTGTATTTCTGGCCCGGCTTTGGGACCTGTCCCTTGTCCTGTGTGAGTTGCTCAGCTGGGAATGGTGGGGGTGGACAGGTGCCGGTGGCTGCGATGTTGGATGGGTGGAGGGATCTGCCTGAGCCCGAAGAGGTGACAGTCCTGGCACCTGGGAACTGCACTGAGCCCCATTCAGAAATTTCCAGGGAAGCCACCAAGGAAGGAGGGAGTGCCTGAGCCCCTCCAGAGCGGCAGGACTCTCCCTGCCTTGGCTCAGCTCCAAGCTGGTCTCCTGGGATGGGGGTGAAGGGGAGGCTGCAGCGAGGAGTGGAGGGGCGTGGAATCTGCACAAGCTGCTGCACAGTCCCTGGTATCTGAGCAGGCCGGTTTATCTGGACTCACTGGCCTGTCTGCTTCCCCAGAGGCAGCCACATTCCTCCGCTGGTGGCTCAGGCTGGAGAGAGGCCAGGCCTGAGCCCAGTAAGCCCTGCTCCTGCACCAGGCAGCAATCCACAGAGGTGTGTGCTGCAGGCCAAGCCACGTGGGAGGGAATTAGATCCGACTCAGGACACACGGGCGCTCCAGCCTCATGCTTCAGGGCAGGGCCTGATGCCAGCTGGGGCCAGGAAGAACTGAGTCATCTCCACCCCCCACGGGGTGGCACTGTACATGGCAGGTTGTTGGCCATCCTTTATTTATTGTGTATATTGCCAGGGCACCAGCCCTGGGCCAAGCCCCATGGTGCAGGCGCTGTATGTTATATAGTGTAGGAGTATTATGGTAAGGGCTATTGTGACAGGCATGGTTATTATTTATTAGATGTAATACGGTAGCACCTACCAGCCTCAGCAATGGGCCAGGCTGCATGGCACAGGTGCTGTGAATTCTTTATTAGGTGTATTACGGTAGCACCACCTGGGCACCCAGTCGCTAGCTGGGGGTACAGAAGGGAGACTGCCCCATCCCTGAATCCAAAGCTGACAGTGTGAGTGTGAGACAAGAGACAACAGCTGGACACAGATGGGTGGGGGAGCAAGGTAAGCGCACCCAGATGGGGAGCCGGGACATCTGGGTTCAGCTCTGGGGATGGGGTGGGGACTGGTGGTTAGAGCCCGGGCGGATAGAAGTCAGGACTCCTGGGGCGGAACCCCAGCTCTGGGGTGGTGTGGGGATCAGTGGTTACAGCAGAGGGGTCTGGAAGTCAGGACTCCTGGGTTCTGTTCCCAGCTCAGGGAGGTGCTGTGGTTAGAAGAGGGGCCTGTGTAGGGTCAGGCACTACATGTTGCAGGAACGCAGCTTTTGTCCGCTCCCTTTGGTGCATGGAGCCAAGCGTCCTCCCCCAACCAGTGCTGCAGAAAATGGTGTTAGCCCCTCCATGGCACATGGCCCATTTCCTGGGACCTGGGCCAGGCAGGAGGCTGGGCGAGGTGATCACAATGGTCCCTTCTGTGCTTAGAAGCTGGGGGATGCCTGGCCCAGCAACCGCTGCTTTGACTTGGTGCCATGATTCCTTTGTGCTTCGGGTGAAGAGATGACCGTTCTGCCGCCTTTGGAGACCCTTTTCACCCCGTTGCTCTCGCTGACTCCGCTCTGCGGGCCCATCCTGTGAGATGCAGGTGCCAGCAGGGTGGGTGCCCAGGGGAGCGGGGCAGCAGGGGTACAGACCCACCACGTAGCTGGCACAATGCCCAGGGAACCGACCCAGAGGATGCCCACTGTCAACACAGGGTTGGCACAACAGCCGCTTAGTGGGTTGGGTATGCACGGTGCTGAAGGGCGCGTGGTGCTCAGGCACTGAACAGCCCGGAGTGTCTTGTGGGCACAGCACAGACGTCTCCTGGTTCTTCTGCCGATTGGCTGAGTGACTTTGGGCCCGTGCCCCAGTTTCCCCGATTGTAGAATGGAGTTGTTGACTCTGGTCTCAGAGAACTGCATCCCTGGACAGCAGGGCCCCAGAATGACAGTCTTCGTCCTGTCTTTCCCACCTGCCCTCTGACGAGCTCCCAAGGGGGCTGGGACATCCATGTTTGCCAGGAGGGGAAACTGAGGCACAGAGGCCCCCAGGTTGGGTAGGACCAGCACCATATCTGTTTCTGGACCAGCTCAGACGGCTGCATCCTTGGAAGAGCTGAGGGTGATTTAGGGTATGCCCAGGGCATTCTGGGAGCTGACCCACTGTGTGTGGACCCCCTCTAGTCGGGGGTTTGTAAGCAGCTGTTGCCCATCCTCAGGGCTGTCAAGTGTTCAATCACACAAGCACCTTGCCATGTCCTTCCACTGTGGCTCCACCCCTGGCCCCGCCCCTTCCCTGAGGCTCCACTCTGCTTTGTCCCCCCTCCATCCTTTGGTCGCTCTCCCCAGGATGGGGCAAGGGGTTGGGTGTGGGCTCTGGGCTGGGCCTGAGGGATTCTGAGTTGGGGAGGGGGCTCTAGGCTGATCTTGGGCCAGGGGGTTGGAGTGCAGGGTGCTGGCTCCAGCCAAGTGGCACTTACCTCAGAGGGCTCCCAGGCGGCCACCCAGCATAGCTAAGGCAGGTTCCCTGGCCCTGTGCCACTCATGGAAGTGGCCGTTTATGTCCTTGCAGCCTCTAGGGGGCGAGGTCTCCACATGCTGCCCCCAGCACCGTTTCCACAGCTCCCATTGGTTGAAACTACCGGCCAATGGGAGTTGAGGAATCAGTGCTCAGGGTGGGGGCAGAATGGAGACCCTCGGTCTTCAGTGGGTAAGCAGAGAACTTCCCCCTCCCGGATCCTGGCATAGGACTGTGTGTCTGTGGGGTGAGGGTCTCCCCTGCCTGGGAGTTAACCCCTCCCCTTCTGGTGCCGGCAGGGTCCCTGGCGGGGGTGCTGGAGATGGAGCAGAGCGTCACGGCGGTGCTGGGCCAGGACGTGGTGCTGCCCTGCCGCTACCGGGCACAGGAGGGCGAGAAGGTGGTGCAGGTGACGTGGCTGAAGCAGGGGGCCGGCGGGCAGAACGTGGAGCTGGCGGTGCTGAACTTGGAGTACGGCGAGCACGTCCAGGAGCCCTATGCAGGGCGGGTGCTGCGCTGGGCGCCGGGGCCGCTGGAGGACGGCGCCATTCTGCTGAAGAACGCTGTGCAGGCCGACGAGGGGGCCTACGAATGCCGCCTCATCACCTTCCCTTCAGGCAACTTCGAGGGCAGCATGACGCTCCATGTGCTGGGTGAGGGGCCCTCCTGGGGGGAGCTGAACCTGTTTGGGGGCCCCCTGGAGCATGAGCCCTTCTGCAGGGCAGCAGTCAGGCCCCACTGGCCCCCCAGGACAAGAGCTGGGCCTCTGTGGGGCCCCGGGAGGAAGGCAGGCACCTAGCTGGGCCTCTGTGGGGCCCCGGGAGGAAGGCAGGCACCTATCTGTGCAGGGCTCCATGGGGTGGGGCAGTAGCCAGGCTGTGAGGGGCAATAGCTGGGCTGTGCAGGGGCTGGGATAGGAGACAGCAACCAGATGACATGGGGGGGACCCCACGGGGATGTGCTAACTCTGGGCAGCTTGGGACCCTGGGGGTGGGGAGTTGCTGCCAGGGGCTCTGGGGGACCCTGAAAGGATGCAAGTTCCAGGCTGCTTGGGGTCCCAGGGGTCAGGGCAGTAGCTGGGTTGTGCAGGGGTTGTGTGGGACCCTGGGGGTGCAGCTTGGATCCCTGGTGGGGGCTGCCCTTTCCACCCCCTTCACTCCTCTGCATTCTGCCTGCAGTGCCCCCGCTGCCGACCCTGAACCCCGGCCCCCCGCTGGAAGAGGGGCAGGGTAGGACACTGGCTGCCTCCTGCACTGCCGAGGGCAACCCCGTGCCCACGGTCACCTGGGAGACGCAGGTCCGCGGCACCAACAGCACCCGCCGCTCCTCGCACCCCCGCTCGGCCTCCGTCACCAGCGAGTTCTTCCTGGTGCCCGGGCGCAGCATGAACGGCCAGGAGCTCACCTGCGTCGTCAGCCACCCGGGGCTGCAGCACGAGAAGAGGCTCACCCACGTGCTGAGCGTCGCCTGTACGTCCCAATGGCAGGCTGCGGGGGAGAGCCTGGCGGGGGACATGGAGTGGTGGCCCCCTAGGCAGCTGGCATGGGGGGCTGAGACTCATTGGGGGGTACCGTGGGGCAGTGGAGGGGCACAGACCCCTAAAGGGAATGGCCATGGGGTAGGATAGTCATAGGCCCCCTGAGGGATCTGCCCACCACAATGGGGGGATGAAGTCCCTGTGGGGCAGGGCTAAAGGGGAACCCCTGGCCCTGTGGGGTTAGTTGAGGGGTTCGGGGTGCCCAGACTGAGGTGGGGGTGGGGTGACTGCTGGAAAGGCAGGCTGGGGGGCGAAGGTGCCCAGCATCCGGGTGATTCTCTCTCTCTCCCGCTCACGATTGCTGCCCTTCCTCACCCAGATCTCTCGGACGCCTCGGTGCGAGGGCACGAGGAGGAGGAGGACTGGCACGCGGGCAAGGAGGGCGCCTCTCTGAAGTGCCTGGGGGAGGGCAACCCTCCGCCCACCTACAACTGGACCCGGTATGTGTAAGCCCCCTGTTTGTGGGCGGGGCTCCCCCCCCACCCCCACAGCTTGGCTCCCAGGGCTGGGGAGGAGTAGGACTGGCCTGTGAGCCTCCCTCAGGGCCTGGAGGAGGCTTGGGTGGCTCCGGTGGGAGCTGAGCCAAAGCAGGCTGTGTGTAGCAGAGTTGAGCCTGGCTGCAGACTCCATGGAGCAGAGCCTCTTAGAGCTACATGTTCGCAGAGCTTCTCCTGCTACTGAAGCAGCAGAAGTCCATGTTCTGGCACTGGGGGTTCCAGGTTCGACTCCTGCCGACAGCCGGCTCACGCTGAGGCTCGGAGCTCCAGGGAGGGCTGTGCTCCGGGTCAGAGGGCCAGTCGGTGGCTACCCTGGGCCAGTCGGTGGCTACCCTGGGCCAGTCAGTGGCTACCCTTCCTGCCCAAGCCATAGGCCTGTCTGTGTTCCCAGCAAAGCCGGCAAGTTGGTGAGCTAGAATCTTAGACTGGGAAGGGATCTCAAGAGATCATCTCGTTCAGTTGCCCGCGCTCATAAAGGAACACAGCATGACCAAGGCCAGGGGTCAGCAACCACCAATCCGGGTGGCACAAGTGGCACATGAGCTGATTTTAATCAGCATGCCAGGCAGGAGCTCAGCCTGCTCCCCGATGCAGCCGGGAGCTTGCTCACAGCCAGGCCGCCCGTGGGTTAACAAAAGACCAGCTAATGCTCCCAACCGCCACCTCAGCGCTGAAGCTCTGCATCTGCATGGACTTGTGAAGGAGGCTGTTGTAAGCAGTGACCTTACAAAGCATCACCGGCATTTGGATCATCCATAGTGTCAAAAGGTCACATTTCAGCACTCCGCCTTGGCAAGGTGGCTGACCCCGACCGTGGCCATCCCTGACCAGGGGTTGTCTAACCAGCTCTGAGCAATCTCTAGTTGACTGGTGTATTCGGCATTTCAGCTGGTTAGTTGTAGCTGGGTTGTTTGAGGTTTGCCAGGGCCAGGAAGTGCTCCCCAGCCCGGCCATGATTTCACACAGGCAAGACCCTGGCCGCTGGGACTGCAAGGCTGTGAGCTTCCCCAGAGTGGTGCCCTCTCACTCCAGCCTGCAAAACTGATTTCACCTCCTCCTTCTCCATGTTTGCCCTCTCCAGGAGTGTTGTCAAACAAGACATGAGAAGTAATTCTTCCACACTGTGCTCATTTGGCCTCCGTTGAAGTATTGCGTCCAGTTCTGGGCACCACGTTTCAGGAAGGATGTGGAGAAATTGGAGAGGGTCCAGAGAAGAGCAACTAAAATGATTAAAGTTCTAGAAAACATGACCTAGGAGGGAAGACTGAAAGAACTGGGTTTATTTAGTTTAGAAAAGAGAAGACTGAGAAGGGACATGATCGTGGTTTATGAGTACCTAAAAGAGGGTTACAAGGAGGAGGGAGAAAAGTTGTTCTCCTGGGTGTCTGAGGATAGGACAAGGATCAATGGGCTTAAACTGCAGCAAGAGAAGTTTAGGCTGGACATTAGGAAAAGCTTCCAAATGGTCAGGGTGGTTAAGCACCAGAATAAATTACCTAGGGAAGTTGTGGAATCTCCATCACCGGAGATATTTAAGAGCAAGTTAGGTAGACACCTGTCGGGGATGGTCTAGAAGATGGTGCTTGGCCCTGCCATGAGAGCAGGGGACTGGATGTCATGACCTCTTAAGCTCCTTTCCAGTTCTAGTGTTCTATGACTCTATTGTTCCATGACGACTCTTCCAGCCATGGCTGGATACCCCTTGCCTGGTCCCCGACCTGTGGCCGCTGCATTCCCAGCCAAGAACCCTCGTGATCCCAGGGGTTAGGAATCTGGGAGTCTGGAGGGCACAGCTCCCACGGATCCATTCAAAAGGAAACTCTGTTTTCCATAAACCCTGAGTCGTTGCTTAGCCATGTCCATTGCCTTGGGTGCCCGCGGGGCTGCAGGGACCAGATGGGACATGCTGCAGGTCTCTGGAGGCAGCCTGGGGTCAAATGCACCTGCACAGGGGAGACACGAAGGGACAGCAGTGGGGAGAGCGGGGCCGGCAAGGCTCTGCCCTGGAAGTGGGACTGGCCACGGCCTGCTAGGAGAGGGCATTTGCCTGGGAGTCCTGGGCCTGTGCTGTTAAAAGGAGGGCACCTGGCACTGTGGGCTGCTGGCCTGGGTCAGCTTGTGAGTGGCCGTGCACTGGACGCGCGACGTACTCAAGGGCTGGAGCTTTCTCCCCACGCTGCCGCCGAAAGCCAGGCAGGGAACGTGGTGGGGCGTTGGGGAAACCCTCCTCCTCCATTCTCCTGCCAGGGCGCCATGGGCATCGCATCCGGGGCACCTTCTGAGCTGGGGAGGGGCCCCAGTGCCAAGCCCCGGGGGGCTCTGTGACTTGAACCTCTGGGTCCTTCCCTGTGGGTCCCAAGCCCCCTGCTGCACGGCGGGCAGAAAAAGGGCCAGAGGGACACAGTTTTCCCAGCAGAACAGCGACCAAAGAGTTCATAGAGCCGGGAGGCCAGGCAGAGGGATGAGGGAAAGGACCAGTGTGGGTGGTACCGGACGGAGGGGTTCTCAGTGCATGGCCAGGTGTGTATGGGCCAGGGGTACCTGTAGTGTGTGTGTGTGTGTGTACCTGGGTTTGCATGGGTATATGTACTCGTGTGTGTGTTCACCTGGGTGTAGATGTGTGTAACCCAGGTTTGTGTGTGTTTTTATGTTATCTAGGTTTGTATGCATGTGTGTACCTAGTTTTGTGTGTATTTGCGGTTGCGTGTACCTGCATTTGTGTGTGTGTTACCAGGTTTGTCTATGTATGTTCGTGTTATCTAGGTGTGTGTGTGTGTTCTCCAGGTTTGTGTGTGTATATTACTTGGGTTTCTGTGCATGTTTACACCTAGGCTTGCGTTAGTGTATTACCTGTGTGTGTGTGTGTGTGTGTGTGTGTGTGTGTGTGTGTGTGCGCGCGCGCATATTTTCCAGCTTTGTGTGCAGGTCTTTCCCTGGGTTTGCATATATGTGCTCCAACCTGAGTCTGTGGGTGTGTTGTTGTGCACAAACTTGTACGTTTGCTTTTGGGGTCTGGTTGTGTGGCTGCATGTTTTTGTATTTGTCCACATGTATGTGCGTCCATGTGTGCACGTTTGAGGGCTGGTGCCTGTACAGTCTGTGTGCACATATGGGTTTGGGGAGATGACTTTTGGGTGTCTATGGGAATCTCTGTGTGTGTCAGGCGTGTGCTTGTGTTGGGGTCCTTGCGTTGCATGTGTGTGTGTCCCTCTGTTCCAATGCGTGTGTGTTCGTGCGTTTGCACGTGGGCTGGAACTGGTGGCCCAGGTCAGGCCAACTCAGCCCCGGTGCCGTGACGCAAGGAGCAGCGTGGCGTGTCGGGCCGTGTCTGGGCAGGCCTCTGCATTGGGCTCCGACAGCGGTTCAGCTGCACAGGAGCCGTGGGAAAAGGCAGGAGGCCTTTGATTTCAGCACCTTTTGTTCAGGGTGTCACTGCCGGCCCCACCCACCCAGCACACCTCCCGCTGCCTGTCTGGGCACGTCGGCCTGGGAGGTACCCGATGGCGGGGGGCTGTGGGGGGGGCAGGGCAGGTCTGGGGGTGTCTGTCTGTGGCTCTCATGTCTGTCCGTGTGCCTCGCCGTGGCTGTGCCTCTGTCTCTGCGCCCGTTTCCCATCCAGGGTTCTCAACTTGCCCCATAGGGCCCCCCCTTAACAGACACTCCCTGCAGCGCGGATCCCTACTGCAGGGCCATGACGGGAGCTGGGGTTGCCTTGACCCTGACTCTTTGCCTCCCAGGCTCAATGGCCCCATGCCAGAAGGAGCGAAGGTCAAGGGGGCCACCCTCCTCTTCCAGAGACCCCTCACCTCCGACGACACAGGCGTCTATGTCTGCCAGGTCACTAACAGGTTTGCAGCCAAGGAGGTCCGGGCCAGCATCAGTGTTAAAGGTAGAGTCTGGGGCTGGCGGGTGGCAGCGCCCCCTGGGTGGGGTTAGTGGGGTCCTGGTGGTAAAGGGGCTTGGCTTTGGTAGCCAAACGAGGACTGCTGGGAGCAGACACACACTGGGGCGCCCATGGAAGAAGTACCCAGAAAGTTACTTAAGTAAAAATGCAGCTGTTTTCACTTTTGGGTACTTGATTACAAGAAGGACGTGGGGTGTGTGCGTGTGCGTACTTTTACTCAAGCAGCTTTCCAGAGGGGCCCCAATGACTTGTACTTAAGTACATCCCCCCTCCCTGGCAAGCAGCTGCACTTTTAGTCAAGTAACTTTTTGGTGACTTTTTCCACCTCTGATGGGGCTCCTCAAGGCTGGCCTGGAAGGTGGGGAGGGGGCTGTTACCGTGCCCACCTGTTACTGGTACAATGAGAGCATCAGCCCTAGGGCCTTTGCATGTGAGTCCAAATGCAGCGCCGTTGGGCTGGGATACGCTCCCTCTCCTTGGGTCTGAGCTCTCCTGTGGGGCTCTGCCTGTTGCAGCCTCCCTGCCCAGCACTGCTCAATAGCCACGAGGGTCAGAGCTTGGCTCCGTCAGATGAGGCAGTGATGGCGATTCAGCAGGGAGGGCTGGTCCCCGAGCAGTGCTAAGGGGCGCTGTGCTGCCAGGGGTGTGGCGGGGAGAGCCTTAACCTTACAGAATAGATTGGCTCTTCAGAGCTAGCACCAGCAAGGGATGATAACTAAACATCAGGTATCCATCTGTCCATCCATCTATCCACCCAGCAACCCATCTATCTGTCCAGCTATCTAACAACGTGTATGTCCATCTGTCCACCCACTCTTCCACCCATCCATCAGTCCATCCATCCATCATCTGTCCACTTATCCTTCCATCTCTCCATCCATCCACCTATTCACCCTTCCACCTGTCCAGCTATCCAACCCAACATCCGTCCATCTAAAGTACCCATCTGTCTCTCTGGCCTGATGCCTCGTCTAGCCCTGGCCTCCAGGTTCCTGCCAGCCCACTCCCAATGCTCGGACACTGGAGGAGCTGTGCTCCCATGGCTGCTGTCTCAGCCTCTCCCTGTCTGTCTCCACCGGCAGAGAGCGAGCTTCAGAACGTGGATGTGGTCTCGGCCTCGGTGGTGGTGGTGGGCATCATCGCGGCCGTGCTGCTCTGCCTGTTGGTCCTGGTTGTTGTGCTCATGACCCTTTACCACCGACGGAAAACCAGGCTCATCTCCGAGAAATAGTAAGAGATGGAACGGGGTCAGGGGGAATCGTCCAACCCTCCTCACCTGGTCTCACTGGCTCACCTCCAAAAAGTCCCTGCTAGTGTTCCCTGTAAGCTGAGCAATTGGGGGTCCACCCACAAGAGATTTAGGTGCCTCTGAGATGATTGGCAGAGGGTCCACAGCCATCAGCCTATGTTTCTGTGGGTGGTGCACATTTGCACATGCCTCAGTGCACATAAAATTTATTCCACCCATGGATGGAAAAGTTAGAGGGGACTCTGGTCCCTGCATCCAAAAGGCTCCTTGGTGGGATCTACAGCTCCCCACCCCAGGTAGAAGAGCTGATACCCTGCACATGCCATTGCAGCAGGGAACCCGCCCCAGGGTGTAGCTTAGTCACTGTCCCTTGCTGGGTGGTGAGCCTCAGGCCAGGAGACCCAGCTCCCGAGCTGAGCCAGGGGAGCAGCAGGAAAGGGTGGGATGGGAGGCCCATGGGGTATCGTGAGACGGATGCTGCTGGCAACAGCTGTGCGCTGCAGAGAGCAGCTGGGCAAACTTCTGCCCCCCCCCCCCACTCGGCTGATGCCCCTCAACCCGAACCCCCAGCTATTGCAACTACCCCTTCCCCAGGGTGCAGTCCGGGCAGTTGTGCCACTAGGAAGCGACACATTCAAGCTACAGCCGCCCACTCCCTGCAAGGGTTGTGCCATGTTTCCAGCACTGGGTCTGGTATCACCTGGGAGTTGGTTTGACACAGGACTGGGGCTCGTGCAGGTTGAAGTGCTGATCTGCACTCCGGGGACACCCCAGCCCTGGCTTTACCCTGGTCAGTTCAGCCGCTGACTGTGACCTGGCCAGAGGGGACTCCTGAGGAGCCCTGCTTAGACAGACCTTGGTACAGGCCCTGCAGAAGGGCTCCTCTCTCCTCCTTGCCCTGACTGGCCCCTCCCCTGGGGCAGCCACCCAAACGCTGGCACCCGGATCCTGCCTCCAGCTGCTCCTGGTGGGAATCGAGCCTCAGGCTGCCCTTATCATTGCGCTAACCTCCTCCAGCTGGATAGAGGAGGCTGGGAGCAGAACTCGGGACCAGCCCTGGAGGTAGCTGGGCCAGTCCAGCCATGGGGTTTGATGACAGCACACAGCTCAGCCAGGCCACAGGACTGCTGGGGGTGACCAGGCCACTGCTCACCCTGGTGTCTCTTTGCCTGCCAGCGAGGAGGAGCTGACCCTAACCAGGGAGAATTCCGTCCGGCGCCTGTACTCCAGCCACGGCTCCAACGCCCGGAACCAGGTGAGGGGGCTGGAGAGCTGGGGAAGCCAATGGGGAGGGAGCAGGGCACCGCCAAGGGATGTGCAGCTGCCTTGCACGCTTAGCATGAATTTCCTCCCCATTTACAGGGGAGGGGGCTCAGCTAAGAGCCCAGCGCCCCCTGCAGGGAACGTCTGGAAACACAGGAGCGAGGTTTGGGGTTGTCGGGAGAATGGTCGATGGGGCAGCCCGGCCCTGGTGGGTGGAGGCCACTGGAGGCAGCTGCCCAGGGCAAAATCTGAACCTGAGTTCCTCTGGCACCAGGTAAAATTTCTGGGAGGCCGGGGGAATTCTGGCTGCACAGGCCCTGAGGGTGGGGGCAGATCCCGCCCCACAGGCGCCCTGCAGAGGTGGCTTACCCGTCCTGTGGGGCCACTCAGCTTTGGCGCAGCGCTCCCTGCAGTATGTTGGGGGAGCAGCCTTGTGCCTGGCACCACAGCATGGCTGACTCAGTGCCAGGGCTCAGGAAGCCTCACGAACTCAGGGCCGGTTCACCCTGCCTGGCTGGTGCTGGGAGGTGGCTGGGCTGAGGCATTCCTCACCCTCCCTGTGTGCCTCTGTTTTTCAGACAGAGGAAACCCTGCACCTGCGCGGAGACAGCCGGCCGGGCAGCCTGCAGGGGGACAGCCGGCCGGGCAGCCTGCAGGGCACCAGTATTTGCTCTGTCCTGGTGAGGCACAGCCCCGAGGGGCAGGAGTGGGACGGGGCTCTGGGACTTGGGGTATCTCTCCCCCAAGGAGCCTGGGCTGCTGTGGAGAGTGATGGGCCATGCTCCCACCCCACCGATGCACCTCCCCCTGGCCACAGCTAATGAGGATGGACCAAGGGGGCCGGTTAACAGGGACGTGGCTGGGGGGCACCTCACGTGAAGCCAGGGAGACACGAATTGTGATGTGGCCTGGTGCCCAGCAGCCTGGAAACCTGCCTCCCTCCGGCACTGGCTAGTGCTGCACCGGCCACAGGCCCTGGGGCATCTCCCAATGGTGGGGACAGGCCCTGCTCTGGGCAGTGGGTGCCACAGGCCTACCAAAACAGGCTCCCTGCTCTATCACACACATGGAGACACACTAGCTCACAGGCAAACATCCTCACCCCCTGCATGCACACTCGCTCACACGTCTTCACGCATGCACACTCACACGGATCTTGCACACTCCATCACAACCAGACATTCTCACACTCATCAGCTTTGTTCACACACATCTTCATGCACATTCAGTCACCCACATCCATGCACGCTGGCTCACACCCAGACATCCACACCCCGCAATCACACTCACTCACACACACTCACCCAGGTCCTTGCATGCTATATCACACCCAGACATCCTCACGCAGCCCCCCCACGCACGCTAGCACATGCGTGTTCACACACGCACATTCACACACATCCTCGCATGCTAGCTCACACCCAGACATCCCCACACGTGCCTCCCATGCACACTCACTCACACAGGTCTTTGCACGCTAGCTCACACCCAGGCATCCTGGCACACATGCATGCTAGTTAACCCACGCTCATTCACACAGATCCTGGCACGTGCAGGCTCACTCACACTCCTGCGTACACAGCCTTCTGATGGGGAACTGCGCTGGGCCTGTGTCTGTCTCACACTCCCAGAGGCCCTGCATGCCCACATCCACCTTTTGCACGCACACTCACCATCGTCACATTTCATCTTGGAGCACAGCCCTGCTGCCTCGGGCCCTGAACCCCGCCGGGACAAGGGGGAGCCGTGCTCAGCCACCCTGGGTGGTGCTAGCGTGGGGGCTGGAGCCCAGCCGTGGGGGCTGGTTCCCTGGCTGCAGTTGTACTGCCCCCTGCTGGCCTGGGCGGGGAGGACTCCCACCCATGCCCAGACCATGGGTATTTGGGCTCCCCTAGCTCCCCGCAGGACTGGAGGGGGCTTCCCAGCAGACATGGGGGAGGGGGAATGTTGTTCCCCTGCTGCACTAGCCCAGTGACTACACAGCCATCACCCCGGCCACAGCGCCACCCAGTGGCTGCCCCAAGATCTCCCTGGGAATTGCTAATGACCAGAGATTTGGGGTGGGAGGAGCTGTTCCAGGAAGCGGGGGGTGCCCTGCTCTGCCCCCCCACCCCTCCCAGCTCAGCTGCTGTCTCCCCCGGCTCAGAGTGAGGACGCAGAGGGGCGCAGCTACTCCACCCTGTCGACGGTGCGGGAGATTGAGACGCAGACGGAGCAGGCCTCAGTCCCGGCCCTGGCCCCAGCGCCTGCCCCCGAGGAGGAGAAGACGGAGGAGGAGGAGGAGGAGCAGGGAGAGGACAATACCATCAAGGCGGCCATGACCCACTTTGTACAGGAGAATGGCACGCTACGGGCGAAGCCCACCACCAACGGCATCTACATCAACGGCCGGGGCCACCTGGTATGAGCCGGGCCACAGGCACAGACTGGCCTGGCCTTGCCCAGGCGCTGGCCCTGGACACACGGACAGCCCTGCTGGGACTGACCCATGCAGCCCTTGGACATGCAGCCTGTCTCGGCTCTGGATTTCTGGGGAGGGCAAATCCAGTTCCCTCTAGGGCAAAAGGGCCCCATGCCAATTAGGGGGTGTCCTACCCCACCTTGGTCCTTGCTTCCTGCAGCAGCCTCCTGACTTCTCTGCATGGGATGCCTCCTGCTGGGCTGACTGCTCTGAAGTCAGCATTTCCCTCCGGCCCCTGCTGCAGTGGGGCTGGAGGACGTGGTATGCGCCTGTCCTGCCTTGCCCCAGAGTCAGGACTAGCCGGGCAGTGGCGCTGACAGCTTGAGGGGCTGCCCACATGCTGCCCGGGGGGGACAACTGTGGGGAGGGCACTTCACCCTGCCTCCTGAAGGAGGCGCTATCCACCCCATTGCATCTGGCCCCAGTGGTGCTCAGCATGAGCCTGGGACCCCGTCAGTGCAGCCAGGGGATAATTTCACTATTGTGCTCTTACGTCACTAGGAGGGAGCTGAAGCACTGGGGTGTCTCCGTGCTCTGTGGTGCCCCCCTAGGGCTGCAGGCAGACTGGCCTCGAGGACATGGAGTGTGGAGACCCCTCAGCAGTGGCCTGGGGGCGGGGATCAGCGTCTGGGCAAGGCGAGGCTGGGCTCCCCGACAGCTGGGTGGCAATGGACCTGGGTGTAGGAGAGGGGCTGGACCCAGGCTGCTGGGCACAGGCAGACCCAGCGGTGGTTTTCTCAGCTCTGGGGTTCCCAGTCTGGGTCCTGCAGCCACAGAGGGGGCTGTGGAGAACACTGGGGGGGCGCTGCTCCAGCTTCACCGGCTCCCCAATGCCATCGGGTCCAGCACCAGGAGCTCTTCAGGGCACTTGGCCTGGGCAGTTTAATGGAGGTGAAACTCCTCTGACCAGGCAGTGCCTGGGAACCTGGGCGGGGCACTAAGGGGGCATCTTGCTCTTGGGGTGGGGAGTTGGGTGGCATTTACCAAAGATTTTCCCCCTGGCCATTTGAAAGCTGTGGGGCTCCCCCTCCCCCAGTGCAGTGCAATGCACAAGTGTTTTAAAACCCTGGTTCCCTAGAGAAAGGGCCTCAGGCCCACAGCTGAGCTGCCCCTGAAGTCATGAGCAGGGACTGAACAGGAGACCTGCAGAGCTACCAGGATGAGCGTGAATTAAAGGACCAAGTCCCCTGGGCAGCAGCACGGCCCTGTCCTGCCACTGGGCTCAGTTTGATAGGGTACAGATGGGCCGAGCCCCAGATGGACCCCAGGCAGTTTGAACCTGGAGCCAGCACGTTCTCCTAGCCCTCCCCCAGGCGGCCCCTGGACGCACTCTGCTACCCCAGAGTGTTGGCCTTGGCAGAGCAGCTAGGGTTGAACTCCTGCCCAGAAAGGGTCAGAAAAGGGCAACAAAAATGATCTGGGCTTTGGAATGGCTGCCATATGAAGAGAGATTCATGAGATTTGCACTTTTCAGCTTAGGAAAAAGGAGCCGAAGGTGGTGGGGGGCTATGACAGAGGTCTGTAAAATCACGGCTGGAGTGGGAAAAGCAACTAAGGAAAAGTCATAAGAACCAGGGGGTCACCAAATGCAATTAAAGGGCAGCAGGTTTAAAACTAACAAAAGGAAGTTTTCCTTCATGCTATGCACAGGCAACCTGTGGAACTCCTCGCCGCAGGAGGTTGCGAAGAGCAGGACTTTAACAGGCTTCAAAGAAGAACTAGATACATTCATGAAGATTCGGTCCATCAATGGCTATGAGCCAGGGCAGGTAGGAACTGTGTCCCCAGCCTCTGTTTGTCAGAGGCTGGAAGTGCATCATAGGAGATGGATTGTTTTGGTGACGGCTGTTCTCTTCACTTCCTCTGGGGCATCTTTCAGCAGACAGGATGCTGGGCTAGATGGACCTTTGGCCTGGCCCATGGGGCCGATCTTATTTTCTCAAATGGCCCGACGTACACCGGGGAGAAGCTTTGCCAGGGCAGGGAAGTTGGGCGCTTTGTGTCATTCCTTAACAGAACAGCAGGTCTGTGACACTTACACGGATGCTGGGCCAGTTCCCCCAGGTGGTCCTGCCCTGGTCCCCAGGGGGTCAGGCGCAAACCTCTGCTGGGCTGCAAGGGGAGCGTGCACAACTGGAGCCTCCCAGTGATGGCCCAGTGACAGAGTCTAGTTCATCCCCATAGAGGCTGGTGCTGTGAGACCACCGGAGCCCCTCCAAGGATTTGGGTCAGGCTCTTTGCCCCTGGACAATACTTTGAGGGGGGTTGTTTTGCTGCCTCTCCAGGGGCAGCTGTCAGGGCTAAGGTCATGGGTGGGAGGGCCTAAGGCTGAGGGCATGGGCCTAGCCTGGCTCTGAGGGAAATCCCCTTCGGCTCCGGCAGGACTGGAGTCAGGCCCAGCCTCAGGAGCCAAGAAAGGCCTGTTAGGGTGACCACGTTGCCCTATGGCAAATACAGGGCACTGGTCTCCAGGGATGGGGGCTGCTGGCCCACGTCAGGGCTCCTTGGCTGTGGGGGCTGCTGCCCTGTGGTGAGGCACCGGGGATGGGTGCTCAGCAGCTTCGTGGCAGGGGGAGGCCAAAAATGCCACAGCCACCCTGGGGCAGGGGTCCCTGGCAGTAGGGGCTGCTGCTCCAGGGAATGGGGCAGCCACCCCTCAGAGGGGCTTCTCCACAGCAGGAGCTGCCTCCTCGAGGTGTAGGATACTGGGGAGCGAGGCAGCCACCCCATGACTATGCTAGGGAATGCAGCTGCCCCATGGAGAAGCACCCCAGCTGCAGGATGCCAGGGAACAGGGCAGCCACCTGGTGGAGCTCCCTGGCAGTGGGGGCCGTCATCCTGGACACCGGATGCTGGGAAACAGGAGCCCTGCAAAATCCGGGACAATTTGCCCATTTTCTCTAAAAAGTCGGGACCCCTGTGAGACAGCTTAAATAAGGGCCTGTCCCTGCAGAAAGGGGTAGATGGTCACCTTGGGCTGGCTGATCACCAAGTCACAGCATTGGAAAGGTTCAGAGCCAGGGCTCCCGATCCACCTGGGCAGTGGGAAGAGAGGCAGGGGCCATGCTCTGGGGTGGCTAAGAGCGTTGGGAGACGGGAGGAGCAGGAGTGGCTTTTCCGCGCTGTCGAAGGGTTTGCTGCCGTGACTCACACTTGGCCCGTCTGGTCTGGTCGCCTTCCACCTGTCAGACTGGCTCAGACAACAGGTTCCTCTGGGCCCCAAGCCATAGTCTGTGGGAGTCTGTTGGAGCAGACTCCATGTCCCGTCTTGCCGCCACCAGTGGCCGACCCCAAAGACAAGCCCCAGAGCATGGAGCCAGCCGTGCCAGGCCTCTGGATGCTGTGGCTGCCGCCTGGTGCCCCAGAATGTGAGCGCTTCCCTCCCAACTGTCTTGGAGAAGGAAATTAAATCAGATTCTACAACAATCCCCACAGCACCGCCTGGAGTGTAGACTCCCGGCTCCAGAGCCATGAGCGGCAGCGGTACATGGATGCCCAGGCTGGCCGCGAGAAGGGGCAGCCCTCCGAATGGGGGAGGGCGTGCCCATCTCCAGGGAACAGTGCTGGGCACAAGCCAAGGTCTATTTGAGAGGGGCTGAGGGTGGTTTGATTGCATTGCATCTTTGATTCGGAGGGGCTGGGGGTAGTCTCTGGAGTTAGCGGAGGGAATTCCCTGTCCTGTGTATGTTCTGTAAATGTGTGTGTATATAGCGCTGCCTATCTATGTGTATATAGATGTATAGAAGTCACCTCATGCTTATTTTTTTGTTATATGCACTGCTGGTTTTGTAAATAAATTCTTCACTGAGTACCCTGGGAGTACCGAGTTAGTTCCTTTCACTTGTCTCCTCGGGGGCTCCTGGCCTGGTGGTGGAAGCAGCCTAATGGACTCGGTGGAGCCCAGGGAACCGGAGAGCAACAGCCCGGAGCCAAGAGAAGAAAGGAGTGGTTGTGAGCACCTAGGGGCAGCAGTGGGGCGTGGTGCTCATGGCAGGGCTGTGTCTGACAGGGGAGGCAGTGAGAGAGACCCATGACTGTGTGCACACGAGTGTGTGTCCAGGGGGTTGCATGGTAACAGGCCTGGATGTGCATATGCGCGCCTATCTGATTCTCTGAGTGTGTATGATTGTGCACAATTGTGCACAGGCACGAGTGCATTTGCACATGTGACTGCATGCACAGGTGACTGCGTGCACACTGGTGTGATTATGTGGTGACGTGGGTTTAAATGACCGCAGTTGCAGCTGGGCGAGCTCATTTTCACTGCAAAGTCAGCATGTGTTCTGGCAACTCGCCCTTTGTGTGTGCACCCCGCCTGCCGGCTTTTGGGTGGATTGGTGCTGGGCACTTCAGTTGGCTGCTCTTGCAGGGCTAGACAGCAAAGTTCAAGTGAGCCCACCTGGCCAGCTGCTCATGCAATGGTGTGGATGCAGTGGGGTGTGTGGGTCAAAGGGTGTGTGCCTCTAGGATGCAAAGGTGGTGTGTGTCAGTCAAAGTCACAGGGCTAGTGGAAAACTTTCCCAGTTCAGGCTGATCCTGTTTGAAGAGCTGATCCCTGGTCTGCCTCATGCAGCGTTGTCCCCAGTGAGCAGTATTCATGGTTAGCAGCCAAGGGGGGAGGCTGGAGCTTTGACACAGACAAACTGAGGCCTCTTCAGGGAACTGGGGAAGTCCTGGGGGCAGAGCCAGCCCGCCTTGGCTTTGGGAAGGGCAGAGCAGCTCCTACCGAGGAGCTCAGGGATGGCAGTGTGGCGGGTGGGTGGGTCAGGTTAGGAAAACCTGCTCCCACCCTCACTCCAAGGGCATTTGTTAAACTTGCATGAGAGCTGAAGTGATGACAAATCGCGCTATGGCTGTCTGTGCTGCTGGCAGCCAGCCCTTTAACAGGCCTTGCTGCCTGCCTTCCGTGAGCATGGGCCTTGCTGGCCTTTAAACACCTCTCCCATGGGGCAGGAACCAGCGTTCCCTGTAAGCTGAGGGCTGGGACATCCACCCAGGACAGACCCAGGTGCTGCCCAGCTGATTAGCAGAGCACCCACTGCTAGCAGTGTGTTTCTATTGGTGGTGCACAGCTGCACATGCCTCAGGGCACCATAAAATTTATTCCACACATGGATGGAAAAAAAATAGTAGGAACTCTGGCAGAGACCTTGCCTGGGGCATGTTTTCCATTGGACAGCAGAGGCTCCATCACAGTTCCATAGTGTAAATGGCTCAACTACAGGGCCTTGGCTCTGACTGCCCAGCACTGCAGCCAGGTGGGTGACAGGCACACCAGGTCCTGTGTCCCCCTCTTGCTTGAAGGGGGCTCCCTGTTGGTGCTTTTAACACAAAAGACTCCAGAGTTGGGCTGCTTGTATGCAAATTACTAATTTGGCGAGTACAGCAAATGATATAGCCACGGGAGGCTGTCTGATAATCCAAGACTTTGTCCGTTTTAAATTAACTTCTGCCCAAAACAGTTGGTAACTGTACGTTTTATTAAAGCTGCTAACAACTCAAACGTGCCAGCATCCCATGTTCCCGTCGTCGTCCAAGCACAGGAGCTCACAGTACCGAACTGCCATTTGCGATGCACAGATCTTCTCTCATCGTGATTTCTGAATTTTCAATCCCCTCGGCAACGCACTGGCCAGCGGCTGGAGCCTCTTCCTCAGGAGGTCCTGGGCGAAATCGTGATGAACGTCGGGGTGATGGAGCCACACTGGGAACTAAACATCCCTCATTGGTGGACTCGGCTGGGGGGTTCTGCAAACTCGGCTTTAATGCCACAAACGAGAGCAGTGTTTCCCAGCTTCACCAGGGCAGGAGTAACTGACCATGCGTCGACGGGTTGCTCTGAATTCACCAGCTTCCTTCCATCAAGTCAGCAGTTTTCTTGCAAAAATCGCCTGTAACGGGGGCCAGCTCACGGCCACGGCACCTCCTGCCGCTTGCTGAGGGAATTAGCTTGTGGGGTCTCCCGCTTGGCGCGTCCCTCTGGCGGGCGCGTTGTCTGCTGCCCGTTCTCACCTCACCAGCAACCCCCTGGACCCATGTTGCTCTCTGGCTCATGGTGACCCCTTCAGGACACGGTCCTCGGGCAGGGCCTGTTCTCCTAGTCCCTTGCTCCCGTCTGAGGGAGGGCTCAGCAGTCCTGGTTCAATTCAGGGCACCCACCCCTGTGACCCACTGCAGACTCGGTCACACCCCTCACCTCAGGGGCAGACTACCGTCCATGAGGGCCACCCTGGCATGGTACAAGGAGAAAGCAGAGGGACTCAGGCCTGCCTACTACTCTGAGTCCTGGCCCAGGGACCTTCTGGTGGCAGACTTGTCCTGCCCTCCTCTTTGCTGCCTGGCCTCTGGGCCATGTGCTCAGTGTCCCCCTTGCACCTCAGCCTCTATTTCAGGGCCAGCAAGCAGGCAGGGGTCAGGCCGAAGCCCCTCCCTAGCCCCCTTAGCCTGCTCAGTACTGCAGTACGGCGGTGCTGGCTCTAACCTGGAGCTTGTGCAGCTCCTTCCCTGCCTAGGACTTATCTGACTCAGCGCTGCTGGAGCAGCTCCTTATATACAAGGCTGCTCCAGAGAGCTGCTCTGTGATTGGCTCTCTGCAGGAGCCTTTCACCCATGGGCTGGAGGAAGCTGCCATGTTCCCTCCAGCCTAACTTAACCCTTTCCTTGCCTGAGCTCCACTACACAAAGGTCTCCTTTCTGCCCCGACCTGGTGGGACTCGCACCAAATCTGACGTGGGAGTGATCTGGGTCTCCAGCCATCGGCCTGGAGCAACACTGCTGTCCCCCAGGCTAATGAAGGAGCTAAACCCAAAGGCATGAGAGGGAAGGAGGAGAAGACATCACACGTGTGTGTGTGTGTGTGTGTGTGTGTGTGTATTGGATCACCCTTCACTAGTGTGTGTGTGTTGGATCACCCTTTCCCCGATATGTGTGTGTGTGTGTGTGTGTATCTCTGAGTGCATTGGATCACCCTTTCCTGGGTGTGTGTGTGTATGTGTGTGTGTGAGGGAGAGAGAGGGAGAGACACACACACACACACACTCTGTGTGACTCAGTGTGCATGTCCACATGTGGGGAGAACAGGGACCCCCTGCCGGGGTATGTGAGGCCATGCAGGTAGGTGCCCATATGCACCATGGGCGTGTGCGTGAGGCCACGTGGTCGGTAGTGATGGATGGCAGAACAAGGAGCAATGGTCTGAAGTTGCAGTGGGGAAGGTCTAGACTGGATAGTAGGAAAAAAACATGTCACCAGGAGGTGGTGAAGCGCTGGAATGTGTTACCGAGACAGGTGATAGAATCTCCATCTCTGGAGGTTTTTAAGTCCCAGCTTGACAAAGCCTGGCTGGGGTGACTTAGAGGGGTTGATCCTGCTTGAAGCAGGGGGCTGGACTCATTGACCTCCTGAGGTCCCTTCCAGCCCTAGGGTTCTGTGACCCACATGTGCCAGCGTTCGCTCCCTGGCCCTGGGGCGTGGGTACCTGGGGCGGGCGGGTCTGTGTGTGTGCACTATCTGGTTTGCACCCTGTGGTTTCTGAAGATGCTTGAGCAGGAAGTGAGCTTGGTGGCAGCAGAACTCACTTCCTGCCGGGTGCTGAGCCCCAGCGCTGAGAGCGAACAGGAGTGCAACGGTGCAAAGATTTTACGTCAGGCCCGGCCCTCAGCAGCTTCCTCTCTTGGGTGCTGCTTCCGTTGCTGAGCCGCCGAGCCGGGGCTCCCCGCACCCTGGGCTGGGCTTTCCGGGGCTTTGTTCCCAGGCCACACGCTCTCCGGACCAAGGAGCCAGCCCAAGCGAAGGTCTTGGCAGCCAGGGCTGTGTGCCATGGAGGCAAAGCTGGAGTGGATTTGAGGGAGAGCCACCTCCCTGGGGCCGCTCAGTGAATGGCAGCCTCCCCGGCCCAGCCAGCCCCCATGTGGGCCCAGCATCGGGCAGGGCTGGGACTTGAGTGTTAGCACCTGGGAGCCCCCTCGCTGGTCCAACCATCCCCATGTCTCTCGCCATGAAAGCCCGGCAGAAGGTGAAACGGAAAGGAGCGGCCAAGGAGCGAGTCTTCGGGTGTGACCTGCTGGAACACCTGCAGCAGTCGGGCCAGGAAGGTAAGGGCGGACTGAGGACCTTCGGCTCCCCGTGGGGCTGCGGCAGGGCCAGGGCCAGGAGGCTCCTCTCGTTCCCCAGGCAGGGCTGACCCATTGCATGGTGGGGACCGTTCCAGAGCCATGGGCCTGCGGGCTGGTGTCTCCACCACAGAGCCATCATCTGCACCTGGTGCAGCAGCCACTTCCTGTGACCTCCTCCCTCCTCTGGTCCCAGCCCCTCTGTGCCAGGCAGGTTCCTGAGCTTCCCACTTTGCTGCCCCAGAGCGACCGGGCCGAGGGACGGAGCTGCAGGCCAGGAGCCTTCTGGGACAGAGAGTTTCAAGGCACAGCTGCAGAATCGTGGTCACACTGATTTGAATCACAGCTGCACCCAGCTGCCTGATTTGGAGAGCAGGGCCCTGTTGTGCTGGCTATGGGACTGGCCGTGTGCAGTCACTGGGCCTCATCATGCCAGCTATGGGGCTGGCCATGAGTAGTTACAGGGCCCTGTTGTGCTGGGTATGGGGCTGGCCCTGAGCAGTCACTGGACCCATTTTGCTGGGCATGGGGCCAGCTCTGGGCAGTCCCGGGCCCCCGTTGTGCTGGGTATGGGGCCGGCTCTGGGCAGTCCCGGGCCCCCGTTGTGCTGGGCATGGGGCCGGCTCTGGGCAGTCCCGGGCCCCCGTTGTGCTGGGTATGGGGCCGGCTCTGGGCAGTCCCGGGCCCCCGTTGTGCTGGGCATGGGGCCGGCTCTGAGCTTGCTACAGGAAATCTGGGTTCCAGAATCTGGCTCCTGAAGTCAGAGAGCAGACAGCTCCCATGGGCTGGGGCTCCAAGAAATGCAGCTCAGCCCAGGGTGGGCTCGGAGTGAGCCCTGCACCCCCGGGGGCTGTCAGAGGTCGGGACCCATTGGCAGGAACGGGGGATGCTGCCAGCCTCTGGGGTGGCCCCTGAGTTCCATTGCCCGGGGGCACCCTTCTTGGTCCGAAGAGAAAACAGAACCAGTGACTCTGCCCCTTTGAGCTCAGGTGATGGCCAGTCCTGGGGCCGGAGGCTGAGCCTGACATGCGCTGTGCGGCTCCCTGGGTCCCCTTCCCCTGTTAGAGCCAGCGGAGTGAGGGGCAGGGTTCTTGGGGAGCTGGCACTCACCGGGAGTAGCTTCCTGCAGTGCCCAGGTACACCATGGGGACTGAGCCCTCACTGCAGGGCCCTGGCACTTCATGGAGCTATAACGCTCCTTGCAGTGCCCCTGGAACACCACGGAGAGGGAACCCTCACTGCAGAGCCCCTGGCAGCCCATCCCCTCAGGTTGGGTTCTGGCAGAGGTGGCACCCAGGTGGCCCCAGGGGGAAACCCTCCTGTGTCACGCAGGAAGCTGACATTGTAATGGGTGCCAGGCCCTGGCAGTGGGCAGGACAGGCAGCTCCTTGTGCGGCGAGAGGGGGTGGGGGCGTGAATCATGCTGATTGTTTTGCTGTCTCCGGGCTAGTGCTGACAAGGGCGTTTGCCTCATTGCAGATTGAGCAATGGGCGCTGTCAAAGGAAATGCAAGCGGGGCTGCGTGGAAGGGCTCAGTAAACGCGCTTGGGACATGCGGCTGGCCCAGGGACGTCCCACAGGGCCCTGGCTCCGAGCCTGGGAGCAACACCCGCGAGTGGGCCTGGCGACTGGAGCCCACCGGCGTGCTGAGGTGCAGTTGAGCAACGTAGGTATCCCAACCTGCATGGCTTTGGCCTGGCTGCTTGGAGCTGGCTAGAGCAGTGCATGCTGGGATGTCTTGTCCCCAGCAGCCATACTTGTGCTAGAACCCTGATAACATGCACGTCCCTCCCAGTGCCGTGCGCCTGAGGAATTCAGTCCATTTAAAGGGGATAATTAGGATTATGTCCCTTTTACAGATGAGAAAACTGAGGCAGGGGGCATTTAGGGCTGACATCGGCAAAGCCAGGAGAGTGCCTTAGGGGTCCAGTTTGCAATCTGAGTGCTGTGGGTGCTCTTCAGTGACCATCATCTTAGCCAGACTTGAGCCAGCACTGCTAAGTGGAAAAAGTTTTCCCATCCCACAAATACTCCAGTGAGTTTGGGTGTGTCCCCATTTCACACTGGGAGGAAGAGTCGAAATCTCGGAAATCCTCATGCATGGGAACAGCTCGTTTTGTTCCTGGCAGGTCGGAGGAAACGTTTCATTCTGATTTCAACCCTCTTTTTCCTGTGCAATTTAAATTTCAAGCCCAAAAGCTGCTTGGAGAGAGGAGAGGGGCCTTGTAGGCACTGAAAATGTCAGACCCTGCTGGCCGTGTCGATGCTGTTTTCCTGGAGGGTTTTCGCCAAATGGAAGCAGGGGTCCCTCTAACAGCTTCCTTCCACGTGCGGCATAAATTTTATTGTGTGCACTGAGGTCTGTGCAAATGTGCACCACCAACAGAAACACACGCTGCCCACCGAGGGTGGCTGTGGGCGCTGTGCTAATCAACTGGGCAGCACCCGCATCTCTCCTGTGTGGCCGCCCCAATGCCCAGCGTACAGGGAACCCTGGTTGGGAGACTCGGTGCATCCGACCCATTCCCGTGAACTAGTTTTGGCTTTGACCAATCTGCATTTTTGAGCCATTCCTGAGGGGCTCTCCTGCGCCTCTGGGTGCCATTGAAAATCCCACCGGCGGCCCCTGTGGATCCAGGAGGTCTCCTGCTGCACCCCTGTGCAGTGGATTACACCCAGCGCCTCGGGAAGCCTGACCACTCCCTGCCATTGCTCTCTCCTGATTGGTTAGCTGGAGACTATCTCCCTGTCCTGGCCCAGATACTCGCAGGTCTTTAGGCTCCTAGCTGTCACTGACATCAGTTTAGTGTCCCACAAACAGCCTGGGCTAATGGATACAGTATCACACTCAGACACCCCAGGTCTCTGCCGTTTACCAGCGATGCAACCTTGGGCAGGTCACAGCAGCTCCGTGCCTCAGTTTCCCCTCCTCACCCTTTGTCTATTCAAACTGTGAGCTCTTCGGGGCAGCGTCTGTTCTTCAGTGTGTCTGAGGCCCTGATTCTGATTGGATCCTCCAGATATCAATTAGACAGGTGTTAATCTGGATGTAGGCTTCTAAATTGGCTTATTCTGGCCTCTCTCTGGCAAGTGAGCAGCACCAGGTGGGGTTTAAAAGCCAGGCACTGTCACATCAGCCGGATTGGGTCACAGATGTGATCATTAGGTTGCAGCAAATGCTCCGATGTTGCAGTAACACTGCTCTCTACCCCCCAGGACTTGGACTCGGTTGCTGGGGTTCTCAAGTTTTTGGGTTTTTTTTTTGGCAGGGGGGTTTGTGCAGAAAGCACTGATCCCACTCCTCCCACCAGATGTTATGGAGTGTGGGGGCCACCAGGTACTGCATCCCTAGTCAGGTGTGACTCTCATTCAGCATGTAGAAAAGACGGTTTATTAGTCAACAGGGACACGTTGTACAACAGACTTGTCATCCTGAGTCGCTGGTCGCAGGGCTGGGGATGGAAGGGAGGCGATGCTGGGTTCAGGGACCCTGATGCTGGAGACCCTGAGGGGAAGCTCGTGTGGGACTCAGGGTCCAGCTGAACTGCAGTTGCTCCCAGTAATTCCCACAAAGGCAGAACCCACAGCTATTCGTCACTTTCCAGGAAGGCTGAAATCAGGAACCACGTTTTGCTGGTGGTGGCTCTACACCCAGTGCTCTGGTGAGCCTGGTGCAACAGGAACCACCCTCAGAGACCCTGAGCTGCTCTCCTCCAGCCTTGAGCTCCAGGAGTTTCTGCCTCTTGATGTCAGGCTGATTTCATTGTTAAGTTGCTCCGGACTGGCTGGCTGGCTGTGTGGCCCTGCGGGAGAGACACTGACCTGTTGTGACAGGCGAGGGTGTCCTGAGGCATAATGGGACAGGCAGCTCTGTGGGGCACCATTACATTTGGGACATCAGCTTTGTGCTCCATATGCCTAGAACTGCCGCTGCCAGGACATCAAAGTGTGGGCGGCGCCAGCTCCGGCGGCCAGCCCCATCCCCTGGAGCCCCTGTGGGCTGCACCCAGCCACTGCTCACCCACTCCCAGCTGGGAGCAGGGCCATGTCTCCAGGAGAAGGGGAGCCAGGTGGACAGGAGTGGGGCAGGTGTGGGGCTAGTGGGAGAGCCCGGGATAGCAACTGGGATTCCCGGTGTGGGGCTGCAGACAGGACCCCGGGGGGCAGCCAGAACAGATGTGGGGCAGTGAGCAGAGCTCCAGGGGGGAGCTAGAAGCCTGGCGGCAGGGCTGGGCAGTGGAAGAGCCCTGGGTGGCAGCTGGGGCCCCGTGTGCAGGGTCAGTAGCAGGGACCCCGTGTGCAGGGTCAGTAGCAGCCAGGAACCTATATGAAATATTGGGGACCTGCAGCACCCCCACTCCCCACAGTTCTCACACCTATCCCTCCCTTTCCTACCCCTGCCCTGCAGCCCTGAGCACAGCCTCTCCTGCCCCCACACATACAGCCCCATAAATCCCTAGCGCAGCCCTGAGAGGCTAAGGGGGAGCTTCGGTGGGCACTGTGTTCAGGCCAGCGTGCCCCTCTGTGCCCTAAGGCCCTGATACTCCATGTGCATTTATTTTCTGTCCCCGGATGACCCCAGAAATTCTAGTGGCAGGCGGATCAGAGACAGGGAGAGACTGGGCCAGTTTGGCTGGTTTCTGAGAGGCTGCCCCAGGAGGAGGAGACCAGGGAAGGAGAAAAGCTGTTGAAGCTACAGGACAAAAGTGGCACAAGAATAAATGGGGTTAAACGGGCCTGGAATTAATTTAGCCTTGGCATTGGAACGGGGCGGGCAAAACGTGGCTCCTGGGCCTCATCTGGTTTACCGAACTGTTACCCGCACACGTTTCTCATCCCTTCCACGCTCAGGGACACACACACCCTCACCCAATCCGTAGGGCTCAAGGTGTAACCCTGTTAATTTAAACTCCCACCCTCACCCAATTCCTAGGGCTCAGGGAGTAATTCCCTGTGGGTATGCAGCAGTAGAGCACAGGGCTTTAGCCCCTGTGATCACAGGTTCAATCCCTGGCATTGGAGCCTTGGGTCTGTTGGTGTTACAGAACCACCAGCTCCATCTTCCCACCATCCTGCAGCCCAGCACGCTGCTGGCTGTGGGGGCCATGTGCGCTTCTGGGCACTGCATGGGGAGGGGGCTTTGCACACTGCCCCCATCCCAGCACAACCTTGCAGCTCCCATTGGCCAGACACCAGCCAATGGGAGTTGCCTGGGCTGTGCTGGTGGCGGAGGCAGTGCGCAGAGGGACCCCTGCAGGGGGCGTGTGGTGCAGCGACACAGTGGGTCGATTTGAGAGGCATGTGAGCATTGCTGGCCGACGGGGGAGGGAGGGGAGTGGGGTAAAGGGGGCAGCTGGCCTGGGCCTGGTGAGTCATACTGTGGCAATGGCTGGAGCCCCTGGCCCCTCTGAATTGCTGCTGGAGCGCTGGAGCCCTGCACTGGGCAGCGCTGAGGGCTGGCTGCCCTCAGCCCCGCCCCTTGTGGATCTATGGAGCCCCACCCCACACACCCACCTTGCCCCGGGGCCTTTGATGGCTGTTGGCCCTGCTGGCTGGGAGCTGTGTAAGCCGCCCTGCTCCTGCCTCGCAGCCCTGAGCACAGCCTCTTCTCCTCCCGTGAAGGGCCTGTGCCCCATGTAGAGTCCCATGAATTGTATGGACGGCCCTGGTGAGGGGTAAGGGCTAGCTTAGGTGGGTGCTGTGTGCTGTCACGCCCAGCCAGAGCCTGCACTTGGCACCCCATTGCCTCCTCGCCCTCAAACCCTGCACCCCCTCCTTCCCAGGTCACAACGCACTCTCACGCCAGCACCCCCTCCTCCCGGTCAGAATTCGCTCCTGCACCCATATCCCTCCCGGACCCTGCACCCCATCCTGCACACAGTCCCCTGCGGCAGGTCACAACGTCTTACTTCACCCAGACTCCCTCCTCGCACCCCATTCCCCCAGCCCCAAGCTCCTTTCTGCACCCAGCCTCCAACCCAGACCCCGCACCTCCTCCAGTAATATCAGAGAAGAGTGCAGCCCTTGACCACTTGCCAGATTCTTGGAGGGATCCCTAATCAAAAATTACTGCAGGCTTCTAACCACTGGAGGTGCCGGCCCAGCCACCCAGGGGAACAAGTGGGATGCAGCAAACAGCCTAGCTTGAAGCTGGAGCCTGACACGTTTCTGAATAGAAAAAACAAACAAACAAAAAAGCAGTCAAGTAGCACTTTAAAGACTAACAAAATATTTTATTAGGTGATTAGCTTTCACTCCTTCAGACCACAGCCAGACCAGAACAGACTCAATATTTAAGGCACAGAGAACCAAAAATAGTAATCAAGGTTGACAAATCAGAAAAAAATTATCAGGGTGATCAAATCAGAGAGCAGAGGGGGAGGTGGGGAGTCAAGAATTAGATGAAGCCAAGTATGCCAAAGAGCCCCTATAATGTCCCAGAAAATTTGCATGCTGGTTCAAACCACATGTTAATGTGTCAAATTTGAATATGAAAGAGAATTCAGCAGCTTCTGTTTCTAAAGCAGACTGAAAATTCTTCTTCAATAAGATGCAAACTCTTAAGTCATTAACAGAATGGCCCACTCCATTAAAATGTAGACTAACTGGTTTGTGGATCAGGAATGTTTTGATGTCTGTTTTGTGCTGGTTGACCCTTTGTCTAAGGAGTTAGAAGTCTGTCCAATATACAAAGCACCTGGGCATTGTTGGCACATGATGGTATATATGATGTTAGTTGGGGAACATGAGAATGTGCCTGTGATGCTGTGAATAACCTGGTTAGGTCCAGTGATGGTATCTCCAGAATAGCTACGTGGACAAAGCTGGCAATGGGCTCTGTTGCAAAGAAAAGTCCCAGGACTGGTATTCCTGCGGAATAGACTGTGGTTGTTGGTGAGAATCTCATAAGGTTGGGAGGTTGTCTGTAGGAGAGAAGAGGCCTGTCACCTAGGGCCTTCTGGAGTGTGGTATCCTGATTAAGGATAGTTGTAGGTCTTTAATAATGTGTTGCAGTGGTTTGAGTTGGGGGCTGTAGGTGATGACCAGTGGTGTTCTGTTCTGGGCTTTTTTGGGGCCTATCTTGGAGTAGCTGGTCTCTGGGTATTGCTCTGGCCCTGTCAATTTGTTTTTTTTATTTCTCCTGGTGGGTAATTCAAGTTTATGAATATTTGGTAAAGATCTTGTAGTTTTTGGTCTCCGTCAGTTGGTTGCTTGGATGTGCTGTTGCCAGCAGGAACGGGCCCAAGGTCCTGTGGATGAGCAAGCTCGTGCTGTTAGCAGCAACGATTGTACGCTGCCAGAGGTCCCCTGGAAGTGCTGCTTTTTAGGAGTTAAATCAGGTCCTGGACTGCAAATTACAGCCCTGTGCTGTGATTCTAATTTCTCTCCGTGCTTTCAGCAGCTAAGGAGAGAGAGACTTTCACACCCTCCAAGTGATCTCAAAGCCCAGCATTTTCAAAAGCGGTCACCACTGCTACGGGGTATCGTCTCAGAAGGCACCTGTGTTAGTCTGCAGCTTTACAGATAACAAGCAGTCCTGTGGCACCTTAGAGGTTAACAAACGTATTAGCTTTGGTTGCCACTTCCTGTGGGGCGTTACTTCTGGAGCACCCCATGTGAGACAAGACAGCTGTGATTTTTCAGAGGCGCTGAGTGCCCACAACTCCATGGGGGGGCAGCGGGTTTGCAGCCCTCCCCAGATACCAGAGTCTCTGTGTCTCAAGCAAGGTGCCCCCAGACTGCAGCAGCAGCCGGTTTTGGCCGTTTGGGCCTAACTCGCTACAAGTAGACTTCACCCAAGGGGGCAATGCAGCCACCTCTGGGGTGGAACTTTGAACAGCCCAGCAAGGCCCAAGTGAAAGTGGGGGAGAGCACTGGGGATCAGAATGGTTATCTCCCAGGTTGGAAGGTGGGCAGGATGTGAGCGTAATAAAATCTGACGAAGCCTGTGCACTGTCTAAGGAGCAGACGTGGCCAGGACCTCGGTCAGAGGATCGTACCCCTAGCTTGGTGCGAGGGCACTAGTCAGTAACGAGAATAAGGAAAGCGTAAGTCACAGACACCACTTCCTGCAGTACTCTGGGTTTTTCCTGGGGTATTGATGAGGTCAAACCTACTTAGCTGACGAGACCTGAGCAAGGTGATCCAGGGAGTGCTTGGGGCCAGGATTGATTGTGATCTGGTTGCAGAGAGGGTGCTAGTGGGGGGATTGGTCAGTGTTTGCAGAATGCTGCTCCTTACATGAAAAATTGCAGGAAAAAAACCAAATTGTGGCTGTAATTAAATGGCATCTGTGAGTTGTCTAGAACAGGGGTGAGCAAACTTTTTATGTCAGGCCCCTGCTTTTCATCCCTGCAGTTAGCAGCGGCCCCATTCCCCAGCCCAATCGCTCTATTGTAATCCAAACTGACAACGGGAATTGTGGTTCTGTTCATCTAAAAGGAAAAAAAAAGCCCAGCTTTCGGCATGTGTAAGAAAAAAAGATTGTAGAATGTAAAAACTTTAGGATTCAGTGTATCAATGTGAATAGACATGCAGCAAAACAGTGCCCTAGTTCAACATTTTTAGTGAGATGGGGGAGCCTGAAACCCAGCAGCTGATTGTGCTGCGCCCACCACTTACAAAATTTCATGCCCCCACTTCCCCCGAGAGGGCCCGCCCTCCACTTCACGCACCCCGATCTAGAGCAGTGGGGTCCATGGACCCCTGGGGGTGCACCAGGGTATTGCAGGGGGTCCATGAAAAAAGAATAAAAGGTAAATAAAAATGACCGTAGCAAATAAGTGTTAAATGAATTGCAAAGTAGCAATTACTATTTTTAAATTAAATCTCTCCCAATCACGTTAGGAATTGCTGTCTGGAGATCTGTTGTGCTTTCGTTTGGCATTGAATGAAGAAGTGCACATAGCAGCTAGAACTGACTTTGATGGGGGTTCAATGAACGGTTTGGGGGGCGTGATTGGGGGTCTGTGAATGGTTCGGGGACCGCTGATGTAGAGCGTTGGCAGGAGCTGTGTGAAACCAGCACACTGTGACATGCTGGTGGTGTTGGCTTCTTAGTGTGATGCCCGTCTAGTGCTCTGGGCTGTATGTAGACACGGATCCCTGCGCTTCTCAGCCATCAGAACCCACTGCAGTGTGGCAGTCGCAGCTGTGGGTGATGGAGCGGACAGAGGACTGGCTCTAGCCCCATCTGCTCCGGAGGGCTCCTTAGCTCGCTGGCACGCTCAGAAGGGGTGGTAGCGGGCAGCAGGTGAAATAGGCTGTACGTACCGTAATGGACAGACAGCTCCGGTGATGGGCACTCCAAAATGCATGGCCTAGACAGGGGGTGGCCAACCAGTCAGGGGCTAAGAGCCATGGATGGGGTGCAAAGAGCCATGTGTTAGCTATTTGTTTTATACAGCTCTCTCGCTAGCTCGCTGTCTAGATAGACAGATAAAAATAAATATACTATACGCGGCTCAGTGCTCGCCCCCTCACCCAGAGTCAGCTCCCGCCCCAGCCCCCCACTCAAAGCTGGTGACTCACCAGACCCACTACCGCCACCGTGCGCTTCTCCTGCCAAGCGCTGGGGCGTGTGCACAGAGCAGCAGACAGCACTCCCAGCGTGCGGCTCTGAGCAGGAGCCACATTTCATTGCTCAAAAAGGTGCACGAGGCTTTAGGGCCGTGGATTGGCCACCCCAGCCTAGGCCTTTGCTGCTTGTAGCCAAGAGGGATCTTCTGTAGCTGTTTGCTGTCCTGTAATAACCAGCTCTAGCCTCTCGCCCAAGGCCTGATGAAGGCATTAAGTGCTACAGGCTTGGGTGTTCGTTCCGCCCCAGAGGTGGCTGCATTGCCCCACTGGGCGAAATGCTACTTGTAGAAAGATGGGCCCAAATGGCCAAAAGCGGCCGCTGCTGCAGTCTGGGGGCACCTCACTTGAGACACAGAGACTCTGGTATCCAGAGGGGCTGCACGCCCATGGAGCTGTGGGCACTCAGCTCCTCTGAAAATCACATCTCTCTTGTGCTTAGGGCCCCGGCTCCCAAAGGCATCAGCTAGCGCTGGAGTCTGGGCGTTTGCTTAGAAGAAGGTGACATGTCTGGCCCTTCCTTGATGAGGTGACCTGGTGTAAGGGCCATGGGGATGCTGCCTGAGTCCACAGAGAGCCTTCCCCCAGCATTCTGAGGGCTGCCCCAGGCACCTCCACAGCTTACAGTTGATACCAGCTGCTTTGGAGCCCCTAAGGACATGACCCCCCCACAGGGACTCTGCAATCATATGGCTCTGGTAGGGTCACATCTCCAGCCTGTTCCATCCGAGAGTCTTCAGAGCGTACAGGGCTCACGTCCGCCCTCCGCAGGGGTGGACCACACCAGTTTATCCCTGTAAGCTGAGAGCTCCATGTGCCACCCAGCTGATTAGCAGAGCACCCACAACATGTGTTTCTATGGGTGGTGCACATCCCCACATGCTTTGGAGCATATACCAAAATTTATTCCACCCACAGATGGAAAAAATTAGTGGGAACACAGGACCTGACCTGCTTAAAACAGGAACTGTTGGTCTGCGGGGGCAGGAGGCCCATTGTTGCCCACAGAAGAAGTAGGGTAGGACTCCCACGAAGCCGTCTGTTGTGTAGGTAGCTCCTGATCTTGCAAACCAAACAGGACAGGGCAGGTAATCCAAATCAGGTACAGGAGGGAGACGTTTGGGGGTGAGCACTGGGGCAGAGGGTGAGTACCGGGGGAGGAAATGTTTGGGGTGAGCACCATGTGGGGAAGGAGACATTTAGGGAGATGTTCAGGGTGTCTATAAGGGTAGGTGAGCAGGGCAGGCTGAAGCGTCTTTATGGGCCCTGCCCACATGATCATCTCCCTCCTGTCGGGCCCAGTGGGAAGTGATCAATGGCTCGATGTCGGGATGGCGGTCGGTTTCTAGTGGAGTGCCCCAAGGTTCGGTTCTGGGTCCTGTTCTGTTCAACATATTTATCAGTGACCTGGGTGAGGGGTTGGATTGCACCCTCAGAAAGTTTGCGGGTGACAGTAAGCTAGAGGGAGAGGTAGATACGCTGGAGGGTGGGGATGGGGTCCAGAGTGACTTAGGCAAATTGGAAGACTGGGCTGCAAGAAATCTGATGAGGTTCTATAAGGACAAGTTCAGAGACAGACCCGCTTCTTCAGACCATGGCCAGACCAGAACAGACTCAATATTTAAGGCACAGAGAACCACAAATAGTAATCAAGGTTGACAGATCAGAAAAATATTATCGAGGTGAGCAAATCAGAGAGTAGGAGGCAGAAGGGAGGAGGGGAGTCAAGAGTTAGATTAAGCCAAGTATGCAAAAGAGCCCCTATAATGGCCTAAAAAATTCCCATCACGGTTCAAACCACGTGTTAATGTGTGGAATTTGAATGTAAAAGAGAGCTCAGCAGCCTCTCTTTCCAAAGTAGTGTGAAAATTCCTCTTCAGTAAGGCGCAAACTTTCAGGTCATTAACAGAATAGCCCACTCCATTAAAATGCCAGCTGACCGGTTTGTGGATCAGGAATGTTTTTTTATGTCTGTTTTATGCCCATTAATTTTTTATCCATCAACTACATGAAAAAACTCGCCCAGATCCAGACAGACATCATCTTTCTCTCTCTGTGCCTTGAATATCGAGTCTGTTCTGGTCTGGCTATGGGCTGAAGAAGTGGGTCTGTCTCACGAAAGCTCACCTCATAAATTATTTTGTTAGTCTTTAACGTGCTACTGGGCTGCTTTTTTGTTTTGATTTGTCTAAGAGAGTTTGAAGTCTGTCCAATGTACAAACATCACATATGGGTGCACCAGCAACTGCTGCCCTAAACAGGAGGGTGGGTGGGACCCTGGGGTTCACTGCTTTGGCCCTGCTGTCTCCCTGCCAGCTTCTTTCAGGCCTCATCTGAGACTGAACCAAAATTGTTAACAAAATCGGCCACCACAGAGTGGAAATAAGAGGCTCGGAATCGAGCAGGGGTCTCCAGAGCTAGATCAGGGAGTGACACCTGAGCTAGGTCTTTTGCTTCCTGCAGACAAGTGCTGGGCTCCTGGCTAACCCACCCCAAGTGTTGAACAATAAGCAGCCTGGGCACTGAATGAGTTGGAAACCCATCAGCGTGGGTTTTTTTTTAAATAATATGTTATTGAGCCTTGGTCTTTGCCATCTAAGGCTTTAGCCGTTGGGGTTACATTCTCTGGCTTTTCTCAGGTTTAAGGACTGCGAGATTTCTGCAAGAAAGCTGAGCTCCTCCTGTAATCCCCTGACTCCAGCTGCTGGAGCTGTAAGACACCAAATAGCACGAGGCCATGAAAGCTAGCTGTGCAGTTCAGTGGAATCAGCCCAGAGTGCTGTGTGGGTGCTTGAACATTGGCCTCTCTTGTGTGGGTAAATGTACAGGCACAAACCAAACCCACATGAGCAGGTTTAAGCTGAAACAAGATTGTCCGCACAGGAGTGTGCGCCAGTTTAACTAACAGATTTAAGTTGAGGCAATGCAGCTTCTGTATAAAAAGCAACAGCTGTTCCTCCCTTTGTGGGTCTCTAAGGCCTTTGTCTACATGCACGCACACATGCTGATGGAACACAGAGATTTTGCTCCTCCTTCGGGGAGTGCCTTTCATTTCCTGTCTGTGAGGCAGAAATGAAATCAACTGGTGTGACTCCGCGCAGTCGAACCTCCCCGACCAGAAACCATGTCGTCAGGCGCAGATGTGTTCCTTTATTGCTAAACTCGCGCCAAATATACTGAAAGGTCCCTGGCAGGCAGGGGGTGTGGAGCGGCGTTCCCAACACTCCAGGAGGGTCCTGGAGTCTCCAGGAAGGAAAGATTAATTTAATGAAAGGTTCTATCATTTGACAAAACCTCCAAGAATCTGTCCAACCAAACTGATAACCCGAGTGGAGGAAAGGGGGTCTGTGTCCTTGCTAGAGCTGTGCGTGCGTCACAGAGAGGAAGCCAGAACACGTGGCATCTGCAGTGAGGACATTGTTATAATTTGTTTGTGATGTTACGGTAGAGGCTCCGAATGAATTGCATCGCTCACTGTTGCATGTATGTGTAAGAGCCAGCACTCCCCAAAATCACATAAGAACATAATGTCCAGACTGGGTCAGACCAAAGGTCCATCTAGCCCAGGGTCCTGTCTGCTGCCAGAGACCAGTGTCAGATGCCCCAGGGGGAATGAACAGAACAAGAAATCGTCAAGCGATCCCTCTCCCATCATCCGTTTCCAGCCTCTGACAAACAGAGGCTGAGGACACCATTCTCACTCATCCTGGCTCATAGCCATTAATGGACTGAACCTCCATGAATGTATCTAGGTCTTTTTTGAACCCTGTTAAAGTCCTGGTCTTCACAACCTCCTGCGGCGAGGAGTTCCACAGGCTGACCATGCACTGTGTGAAGAACAACTTGCTTTTGTGAGTTTTAAACCTGCTGCCCCTTAATTTCCTTGGTTGACCCCCTAGTTCTTATGTGATGGGGATAACTTTTCCTTATTCACTTTTTCCACACCAGTCGTGATTTTATGGATCTCTATCCTATGTCCTCTCTTCTGTGCTGGAACGTCCCAGTGTCTTTCATCTTTCTTCATATAGCTAAACAGACATTTCACAGATGGGAAACTGAGGCAGGGTGGGTCCATTACATGGCTGCCCAAGGTCACACACACAATAGCAGCTTCCAAGCTGGGAATGAAAGCCAGGGCTCATGCGTCCTCGTGTGATGTCTTAGCCAGCAGGCCATCTTCTTGCATCAGGCTTTGGTCTCTCTTACCCTTGTAAGGCCTGGCCATGCAGTCATGAAGTTCTAATCCCAGCCAATGGGGGTGGTGATCACACGTACACACACACACACACGTATGTAAGAACTTCATCCCCTACTGCCACTGCAGAGATGGGGAGCAGAAGGGTATACCAGCTGTTGGTAATCACCAAGGGGTGAACTTGGTTGCCACTGAGGCCAGAAGCACCCCCAGGAGCAGCCCTGGCGTTGAACCAGGGAGAGCCACTGTGAGAGAGGGGATCTGGGCATAGTTGCGTGCTGTGAGGCTGCTCTGGGCACAGGCGGTGAGTTCTGCCGAGCTGCGTGAGCTCAGGGGTGACAGGCAGTTTGAACAAGGTGCAGGGCAGGTGGTCCTCTGCCAGGGCTGGCCTCAGGGCTGCAGAGAGGTGGTTCTCAACCTTTTTTATAAAGGACCCCTTTGAAAAAAATATGTACCCCCAGACTGCTCTGGCACACCCTGAAGGGTGCATGTGCCGCCCGTTGAGAAATATAGTCCTAAGATAATGGGGAGGTCTTGAAACCAACCTTTGCAGATCACTGCCCCCTTTGCAGAAGTCAGATTTGTTTTGCATCTTACCAAGGGACACCGCAATTAAAAACGACTCATTCACAAAAACAGGTGAAAATATCACCAAAGGCCATGGCTGAAAACTTGCTGAGGTTGGGTATGTAGGTGGTCCGCCGTGTCTGACGATGATGTGCTGAGATTCTACCATCTTATTATCAAGTCAGCAAAGTGGAAGAGAAATATTGTACTCGCATTCCAGCGAAAGGCGTATGCCGTAGTAGGAACAACTTGTTGTCTGAATGAACTTTTAGCTTGTACTGACTTTACTAGTGTTTTCGTGTAGCCTGTTGTACAACGAGGCCAATATCTAGATGAGTTGCTGAACCCCCCGGAAGAGCTCAGTGTACCCCCAACGGTGCATGTACCCCTGGTTGAGATGGGGTCAACTGTGGACAATGGCTATTCTTGCAGCAACCTCCTCCTCAGCCCCTCTCCACAACCCACCTCTGCCCCTTCCTTCGCCCGGCAGGGTGCCCCCATGTCTGCCGCTTCCTGCATAGAAATGCCAGAACCCTTTGCAAGGGGTGGGGAGAACAAAGGATTTGGGGGTAGGGGGTGCGCAACGCGGGTTGCGCAAGACTGAATGGGAGCAGAGGCTGCCTTACAGGCAGCCAAGGGGGACAGAAACAGCCCAGCACTGGCTCTGTGGTGAGAACCCTTGGGGGCCTTTTTGCTGCCATAGCCCTGGACAGCTGCTTCTGAAAGCCAGCGTTCCCTGTAAGATGCATGCGGCCACCCAGGAGACATTCAAATGCCACCCAGCTGATTAGCAGGGCGCCCACAGCTGGCAGCACCAGCAGCATGTGTTTCTATTGGTGGTGCAGATCCGCACATGCCTTAGTGCGCATAACAAAATTCATTCCACACCTGCATGGGAACAGTTGGAGGGTACGCTGCTCTAAGCCCATGCCTGCGCCTGACTTTGCAGCCAGGAATTTGGCTACGCAGGAAAGTTAATCTGGAGTAACGGCGAGTGTGAATTTAAAGCAGATCACCTGTTCCTCACGAATCCCCTGCGCAGACAAGCGCTGGTGCTGTGGCTTCCTGCAGCTGCAACATCCATGGGAGAGCAGCACCTTCCCTGCATGGGACTGACTTCCCAACTGCTCCCTGGAGAGAGCGGCAATGTGTGTCTTGGCTGGGGCTGCGGGTGCAGGGAAAGAGGGACAGGACAGAGGACCTGGCCTGCTCCCGAAGATGGGAGGGGTTGCTTCAGGACTTTGGCCATCATGGCCACCTCGTTCCCAGGTTGGCTGCAGGGCTCTGGCTGACTCTCCTGTCTCCCCTCAGTCCCCCAGGTGCTGAGGATCTGCACGGAGTTTGTGGAGCAGCACGGCATTGTGGACGGCATCTACAGGCTCTCTGGGGTCTCCTCAAACATCCAGAAGCTGAGGTGAGGCTGGGGATGAGAAGGGAGGGGTCGCTCTGATGGGGGGGGCGGGTGGTGTTTCCAGGTGTCTGACACCCTCGTGACTTCCGGGACCCACCCCGTGGCCGTGAGAGTTAAAAGCAGTAGGGGGAACTTTTCACAGCTGGGTGCCCTAAAGGAGTTACCTGGGCTGGTTAGAAACTCTGAAGTGAAGTGGGGGATTCCCCATCTCTTGCCCTCAGACCCAGCCTGGCTGCCTTTCTGGGCGATGCACCAGTCTCAGACACTGCTTAGTGCCGGCACCATCAGGAGGGCGTGAAGCTTCACAGGGAGGTGCAGTACGATGGGCTGCTGCATCTCCGGCTCTTCCATCTCACCGCACACGTTGCAATACGTTCCAGCTTCTAGGTCTGCGTGTTCACATTTCTAGACCGAGTCATAATGGTTTCACATTCTGCAGACTTCTTTTCTTACATGTGCCGAAAGGGCTGTTTGTTTGGTTTTTTTCACATGAACGTAACTGAAATTTCCACTGGTTTGGATTACATTAGATAGACTGGGGGGCCCTTGCTAATTGCAGGATGAAAAGTAGGCATCAGAGTTTGCTCACCCCTGGCACAGCTGGCCCAATACACAGGAAGTGGGGTGAAATGCTCTGGCCAGAGGGTCAGACAACATGATCTCATGACCTTCAGCTCTACAAATCTAGGAATTTTTAAAGGTGCTGAGCTTTGCTTTTCTTTCTCCCGTCGCACACCTCTAGGCACAGAACAATATTTAGTAAAGCAACACACTTTACCTGCTGGCCATCTGAACCTTGGAAAACTCACACCTGGCAGTAAACTATAGATCAGCCTCAAATTTGTCTGAGAATGAGGCCTTGTCAACATTAGGAGGTAAAACCAATTTTAGATATGCAAATCCAGTTATGAGAAATGCATGGCTGGCGTTGACTTATGTAAAATTGATTTTTGCTGAGACCTGCACAGCAGGAGATTGGGAAAAACTCTCCTGCCAAATTCCCTTCTTCCAACTTATTCCCTTCTTTCAACTTCCCTTATTCCTAACAGGGGTGGGGGTAGGGGTGGACGGATTACCAGTACTGATGCAGGCTACCTGTATGTTAGATTTATTGCATCCCTACTAGGCACGCTAAATCAAACTCCCAAAGATCGCCCATGACCAGGTCGATCTTCCCTGTCGTGAAGATGCACCCCTTAAAATCTAGGGACTCTTCCTTAGAGGGCGCATCTACAGTAGGAACTAACTTTGAAGTCAACTTCGAAGTTAGGCACTACATCGAAGTAGCCAGCAGAGAGTTCACACACATTTTCCCTTATTCGAAGTTAACTATGAAGTCGGGAGCCCAGCTTTCAAGTCCTTACTCCATTCTCGGGAATGGAGTAGTGCCCTACTTTGAAGTTTAACTTCGAAGTAGGGTGTATGTTAGACGCTCTACTTCAAGGTTGCTAACCTCAAAGTTGTACTTCGAAGTATGCAACTTCGAAGTTATTTTTGTAGTGTAGACCTGGCCTCAGAGTCCCAACAGATCAGAACCACAGTTAAAACTAAATCCCGGCCACTGCAGGGCCTTAAAGATTGTTAGAGCTGGCTGAGAACAGGGATTTCAGTTCCAGAGGAAATTCTGACAGTTCAAAACTGGTTTTTGCTCCAAACAGGAATGAAAAGCTACATCTTGAAATTCCCCCCAGATGAATATTCTAAAAGAATTCACTTTCAAGCCAGCAAAACACTTCATTTTGACACTGTGTTGACATGTTGAGTTTCAGCAAGGTGAAATTTTTTCATCTGTATAATGTCAAAATAGTGGTTTTCAAGCTGTGAGTTGCCTGGGAGACCACACACTGTCTCAGATGTCTAAAGGGATTTTCTGAAAATTTTTGAAGGGCTCACCAGTGAAGAGAGGGTTGAAAACCTCTGCTCTGTAATGGGTGGCGTAAAACAGACATGCAAATGAATATATTGATATATAGTAAAAATCAAAGCAAAATGCATCGAGAGGGGATGAGTGAAATGATTTTCTTTCCTTACTGAAATAAGAACACAGATGCCCTTTGTTCTGACTTTTTCCCATGGAAAATGCCCTTGAAACGGACGCATTCCCGCAAAAGTTTTGGTTTTGATTGTGTTACGTTTTCTGGCAGAAAACTGCCCTGCTGAAAATATTTCTCCAAGCGCTAGTGTGGGTCTAGACTGCAGTGCCCCCGGTGTGATCAGGCCCGGGGATGGGGGCCGGGGCAGGCAGGTGGAGGGAGACAGTAAGTGGAGCAATTGCATAGGATACCGGCATTTCAAACGGGCCTGGGGCTGCCCTCCGCTCCCCCTGCTGGAGCCCCAGACCCCTTTGAAACACCTGGGAAGCTCTGCTCTGCGTGGCTGTAGGGGGAAGGCCCAGCGCCCTGTGCTCCAGGCAGCACTATGAGCTGACTGCCCTCAGTTCCACCCCCTTCCAGGGGCATAAAGTGACCCGCTCCCCCCCGCCCCCCCCGCACCTTGCCCCTGAGCCTGCAGTAGCTGGATATGACTGTAGGTCATGTTCTGTGGTGTTTCTGGTGGTACCCCAGGCCACGAGCCACCTTTCAATTCTCTTGCAGTTCCTGGCGATTAGCTTCCTAAGCACCCTTGTCCTGTCGGCCACTCAGGTGTTCACCTCCAGGCCGTGCCAGCCCTCTCTTGCCTTGCAGCTGAATAATGGGCAGGTGGGATAGCTCAGTGGTTTGTGCATTGGCCTTGTAAACCTGGGGTTGTGAGCTCAGCCTGGGATCTGAGGCAAAGAGACTGAAAGAAAATCCACCGGGGTGGTGTTCGGCCCTGCTAACAAGACGGGGCACAGGACTCAGTGACCTCTTGAGGTCCCTTCCAGCTGTCTGAGATGTCCGTTTCCATATATGAAAGAGCTGCACCTGAATCTTCAAGCATCTGCAGCTTGATGTGTCCCCCTGGGCTCACTGACTGCTCCCAGAAATCCCTGATTCTCTATTCCCCCAGCAGCATGCCCCCATGTTAAACCAGAGCCAAATCCGTAGGACATTTGAGGGTAACTGGTCTGGGCCCTGCATAGCCCAAGGGTTGGGCTCATGCCTGCCCTGCACTCACTGGGGTTCATGGGAAGTGGAGCAGCTTGTCCCCAGCCCACTGGCTCCCAGCCACTTTACTAGGGGGAGGGACTTGGGGGAAGTGATAGAACTGCCCCCCACCGTGGAGAGCAGAGGTGGCTGGGAGCACGGCTCTCCAGCTGCCCTTTTCCAGGGGAGGGCCCTGCACTCCCCCCAAGCGGTGCTGTGCTTCACAGTGGGGGTAGGGGGTGATGTTGTGGGGGTGCATGTGGCCCCTGTGTACCCCCCATGTCACCTATGGCAGAGGGCTTCCCTAGAAATGAGGGAAGCAGAGGGTTACAAGACAGAACATCATCCGATGGGACATGGGTTAATAATAGTTCCATTCCCAAGCTCATAAAGTCGGTCTTCCCCCGGCCAATGTCAGGTGGTTGTGGAGCTGGGGGGCTGGCTTCCCAGAACCAGGGTTGGATTGTTCAGGAATCACCTTTGCCAACCTTTTCACCTCCACGTGGTTTCCATGTTTATCGTTGTTCTTTGATGGTTTCCCATCGACTTTTTGGGTTGTCGTGAGGGTGGGCATTGGAGCCATAGCCCGGGAGTGGGGGACGAGTCCCACAACCCACACCAAGACAGAAGATTCCATGGTGACCTAAGTGTTTCCTCTAAGCTGTGTGGCTGAATGAGGAAGTCATCAAGTCCAGCCCCCTGCTTAAAGCAGGATCAAGCCCAACTAAATCATCCCAGCCAGGGCTTTGTCAAGCTGGAACTTAAAAACCTCCAGGGATGGAGATTCCACCACCTCTCTAAGTAACACATTGCAGTGCTTCACCCCCCTCCTGGTGACATAGTTTATCCTAATATCTGACATAGACCTCTCCTTCTGTAACTTGAGACCATTGCTCCTTGTTCTATTATCTGTCACTACTGAGAACAGCCTCTCTCCATCCTCTCTAGCGCTCCCCTTCAGGAAGTTGAAGGCTGCTAATAAATCACCCCTCACCCTTCTCTTCTGCAAACTAAACAGGCCCAAATCTGTCAGCCTCTCCTCACAGGTCGTGTGCTCCAGCTGCCGAAACATTTTCATTGCCCTCTGCTGAACCCTCTCCAATGTGTTCACATCCTTTCTGTACAGGCGGGGCCCAGAACTGGGCACAGTACTCCATGCTCCTTTGGCTGCCAATCCTCCAGGATTGTCCTGGACCAGGGGCACAGTGGTGTGGTTATAAGAAACACAGGGGATCTTTTCCAGGGGAAAAGGCAGAAAAGCAGCATATGCAGTAACACACACACACACACACCCCCTGCAGAGGGCCTTATAGTGACTGGTCTGTCATCGCTTGAGTCATCACAAGTGGCCATTTAGGATCAGGTCCATCTGGGGGACTCCAGTTTCTGCAGGAGGTCAGTGGCGAGGGGTTGAGATCTGGTAGCTCTGATTTTGGAGCTGTGTCCTGGACTGGGTTCCCAAAGAACATCTTTTGGGCCCCAGTCAATATAGAGAAATGTGAGTCCTGCTTAGCTGTATCTTAACCAATTATTTTACTAATCAATCCCAACCTACCGTAACAGAATTACCTAACCAATCCCATCCCCCCCATCTTCACTGATACACTTAGCAAAATTAATTATGCAGCAGATAGAAACAATTAAAATCCAGACAGAGATCCTACAGGCAAACAACAGGGTAAAGTGGGATCCATAAAGATAGGAAAAGGGATGAGGATTTCACAACCCCAGCTATGGATAAGTGGGTTTCTAGCCAGAAGAATTGCTATTGAATTGTTATTTAACCATCCTGAGATCTGTTTCTTTACCTGATGACACTGGGGGTCATTAGAAGTCTGGTCTCCTTCTTAACAGCCCAGTGTTACACTATTTTAATGCAACATAGATGGAATGTGAGTCTGTGACCCCTGGCTTTACAGCAGATGGCTGCTGCTCATTCAGTCTAGCTTCAGACAAAGGCTTTAGTCCTTCCAACATGGCTATAGAAAAAGGCCGTATCCTTACAGCCGGAATGGGGATGGGCTGGGAGCTATGGTCTTCCTATTTTTTACAAGTATCACAGGGCTAGCTGTGTGTCAGGGGTCCTCCCCCACTCTGGCACGCTGAGTGCGGAAAGTTAAGTCTCGCAAAATCTGTAAAACACCTTGCCTACACACAAGCTTTACTTTAAAACTTCCCCAGGGTCACAGATCCCCTGGAAGGTGGCTGCCACCACCCAAGTGGGAAAAGACCCCCCTAATCCAGGAAGACACGCTTGGGACATCTTGCTGTTGGGTACCCAAAGCTCTTAACCCTCCCTTAGGAGAGAGCTTAGACACAAGAACTGTAATTTACTAGCTGACTTTTCAGTCTAAGGCATGCAAGTACACAGACCCTTCTTATGAAACAGGATCAGCTCAATTGCTTAAAAACAGTGATTTATTTACAAAACAAGAGAAAAAATAAATCCTGGGTTGCACGCAGAGAAAAATATTTCCCTGGGATTCTGCTTAAAAGGAAAAAAAGGAAAAAAAAAAGTTTGAAGTCAAACAACACAAAAGAGAAAAACAGAGCAGCCAGTCCAACCAAATTCAAAAAAACCATAACCTGATTGCATCTAACTATATATTTCCCTTTTACTTACACCTCAATGACTGGTTTTGCGATGGTCAGGATACTCTTGATTTTCATTCCAATTTGCCTGGGAGATATCTTCTCCGCGCAGACTTTCTCTCTGCTGTTACGCAGACAAAAAGTCCCCAAAAGCTGCAATTGCTCTCAGTTTAAACAAAGCTACTTCATTCCCCCCGGCTCACCTGTACTCAAGTTATATCAGGAGGGAGTAACCCCTTCCCTACACTCATTCATAACACCATGTTAGTCTGTCTCCACAAAAACAAGGAGAAGTCCTGTGGCACCTTATAGTCTAACAGATTGTTTCGGAGCATCAGCTTTCATGGGCAAAGACCCACTTCATCTTTTATGGCCATAATGGCAAGCGAGGGGATCTCGGGCAGAAAAGAACAAGCAGGAGGCTGATTTTTGTAGGAAAGAGGCAGTGTGGGGAGAGGATCTTGGGGGAAAGGAGTGGGGGAGGGTACTGCCTCAGGAGAAAGGGGCAACTTGGGGTGGGGCCTTGTGGAGAAGGGGCAAGGCCACGGTTTGGGTGCCAGTCCCCCCACCCCTACCCCTGCCCCCACACACACACTCTACCAGAGCAATGAAACTGCTGCTCCCCGGCTGCCCCCGGTCTGCTCTCCCCCAGTGCAATGAATTGCTTCTCTCCCTTCCTCTGCAGGCAGGAGTTTGACAGCGACCGCTGCCCTGACCTCAACAAAGATGTGTACCTGCAAGACATCCACTGTGTCAGCTCGCTCTGCAAGGCCTACTTCCGGGAGCTCCCCAACCCTCTCCTGACCTACCAGCTCTACGACAAGTTTGCGGTGAGTCTGGCCGTGCAGACTGTCCTCCCGGCACGGCCCCGTCACAGTGCTAACTCCAGTGACAGGCAGCTGTGGCGGAGCCCCTGGCCCAGCCTGGCATGCTGCAGCTCCCCACCCTCATGCCTGTGTCCTGCCTGTGCCAGGCACCCCTGTGTGTGTCACACCCATGAGGGGCAGCTGGGCGAGCCCCAACATTCTACGTGCAGCAGAGTGCATTGTGGGAGACTCGTTCCTCCCGGGCTCCCGGGGGATTGTGGGGAGAGACAGGAGGGTGTCAGCATGCCCGAGGTTTAGGCTGCATCCATACTGGAGTTACTAGCCCTCATGAAATCCTCACTCAACCGCTAACCCAGTAGTTGGCAACCTGCAGCCGGCGGGCCTCATGTGGCCCCCCGGGGGGTTCCATCTGTGGCCCACGGACCCCCTGGCTGACCTCCTGCCCCATGCGCCAGTTATGCACGGGGCCATTGGAACCCCTCACTTCCTACACCCACCCCCACCAGGGCTTTTGCCTGAACTGGGCTCCCTCCAGAGCTGGAATACCACGAATCAGGAGAGGCAGTGGGGCCAGGGGGTGGAGCCCCAGTGTGCCACAGGCTGCTGTGGCCTGCTCCTGCGGCCCACCTGCTACTAGGGGTTGCCCATCCTGGCGTTAGCCTCTACCCCTGCTGGGCCTGCTAACCTAGGTTTGATGTACCCCCATTGCATGTAGGCAGAAGCAGCAGCCAAGCAGCAGGAAAGACAGCCCCCGGCCATCTCAGCTGCTGGCTGTGGCAATTCCACATCCTTCTTCGTCCTCACAGGGGGCAAGCACTGGGAATTAAATCAGCCGCAGCTGGCATCCTGCCCCCCACACTCTGATGGGTAACTTCCCAGCGTGGGCGAATTTGCGTGTGCAAACCGAGGTGTTTCTGTGTGTTCCTGGGGGCTGGCGCGGGGGCACCGGGGCAGGGTCTGTTCAGCACCCACACTCAGCAGACGTGAGGCTTAGCCTGCGAAGGGGCAGCCCATGCCACGGTGGAGCATGGGGGTGAGATTTCTTCCCAGTGAACTGCCCCAGGAGAGTTGGGACATCCTCTTCTTAAAAGAACGGTGTCCGGTGGAGCAAGGCCGTGACGAAAAGGCCCAAGAGTTGCTCTGTGGGGAGTGAGGGAGCCAAAGAAAACCACGGATCTTGTTAGGGGCAATGGATGCTGGCAGTAGGTCACTTTCAGGGGCAGTAAGGACTAGTGATTGGTCAATATCTGCTCTGTAGTGTGCCTTTGTGGTCCGTCCACTCTAAACATCCCATGATGTAAAGAGAGACACTATAGAAAAGGTATGGCTGACTGCTAGTCCTTACTATCCTTAAAGGGACAGTCACCCTTTTATAGTGTCAAGCACTCCCTTTTAGGCTGAAGGAAAGTGACGGTGGGCTGGTGTGGGCAAGTGCAGCACCCGGCTAAGAGCTGGCTGCTGGCCTAGCCGGCACACGGCCAACTGTTTGCTCCCTGCTGTTGGTGGTCTGCAATATGAAAGCACTGCTGTGATAGTGGTGCCAGATCCTACCAGCAAAGACACTAACTGGGGGGGGACAGGGGGAGGGTTACAAAAGGGGCAGCAGCCCTGAGGCTCATTGACTTAAGAGCCCAGGGCAATGGCTAGGAGCCCAGATCTTTCAAAACACTGCTGGAGCCTGCTCCCAGCTTCTACGGCTGCAGTGACAGGGCTCCCAGCCGCCAGCCATGAAGGACTGCCTCCAGAGTCCCTCCCCTTCCACCTGAGGTCCCCCCCTTGCTAAGGATGCAGGGTGCACTGGTACATCCCGGCATCCACATCTGCTTTCAGTGCTGAGGCTGAACAAGAAGGAGCAGTCTGGCTGTGCAGGTGAATGCATCTAGTCTTGCACCTTCGAAACCTGACCAGTGCCGGACGAGAGAATTTGCCAGATCACGGGAGGTCATTATTATCTAGCAGCATTACCAACACTTCCGCTGCTTACTGGGCACTTAGAAGACCTTTGGGGTAAATTACAGCTAAATAACAGCACTAGGGTGACCAGATTGCCCTCTGGCAAATACATTTCCACTCATATTTTTCACTGATGCACACTCATCACACAACTCTTTCAAACTTCTTTATATTTAAAAATTGCGGTCCACATTTACCGAAAAGAACACGGCCACACCCTACACAGAAATCCTGCATATGGGCCTTCTGTCCTCGTTTGCCACAGGCTCAGAATGGTGACAGAGGATGGATCACTTGGTGATCACTCAGTAACAGAGAGATCGCTGTGTTAGTCTGTATTCCAGCAAAACTAAACAGCAGAAATGGAGCACTTTAAAGACCAACAAACTGATTTGTTTGGTGATGAGCTTTCGTGGGACAGACCCGCCACAAAAGCTCATCACCGAATAAATCATTTTGTCAGTGTTTAAAGTGCTCCATTTCTGCTGCTTTGTTTCATTGGTGAGTACTTGTTATGTGCATTCCCTCTGGGGCACCTTGCTCTGGCCACTGCCAGAAGACGGGATACTGGTCTAGACAAACCTGTGTTTGACCCTGGGTGGCTATTCTTATGTGCTTATGCAGCAGCTAGGGTTAGAGCTGCGAGAAACTTTATGCAGATTCTGTGACGCTGAAAGTTTTTTGAATCTGTTTTCCTGAAATGTTCATTCACTGCCTCCCATTTTTGCCCTTTCTGTTTGTGATTCCCCACACAGCAGCAGGGTTCCTGATTAGTACTAGCCTCAGAGACCTATTTAGCTTAACAAAGAGATTAAGGGGTGGGTGACGCTCGGTCTTCAAGTGCAGTATCTACACAAGAAATAAGTATTCAAGAACTGTCTATCAGAGGATGGTCTAATACGATCCAAAGGCTGGAAGGTGAAGCGAGACAAAGGAAGGCTGAAAACAAGGTGTACATTTTTAACAGTGAGATTCACCATCCCATATGGAGTTCATAAATAATATCTGCAAAGACAAAACTGGAGATCTTCAACACAAACATAGAGAGTGAGCTCTTGTATTGATATGAGACCTGGCGTTCTAAAACGTCTTCAAATCACAAGCTACAGACATTCATAAAGTGATACCTGAGTGTCGCAAGTCCAGTGACGCCCAGCCCCTTGGTCTAGGGCGGGCGGCAGCAAAAAGGGGGTTAGGGCACCAGCCCGTACTCAGTTCGGGCGGTCAGCGGCTCACCGCTACAACACCATACAGGCCCCAGCCCTCAATCTAGGGCGGGGCAGCAGTTCACAAGAGTTGTATAGTTCTGGGCCCAGCCCTCAGTCCAGGGCAGGGCAGCAGTTCACCAGGGTTAAGCGCCGGCCCAGCCCTCAGTTTGGGGCGGGGCAGCAACACAAGGGTTTAAGCACAGGCCCAGCACAGGCTGGCCCTGTCAAGGAGGGGGGTAGGGGGTCACAGGCCCTCCCACTCCACTGCGACCCGACCCGGCCCGGGGCCCTGGGGGTCGCTCACACGCAACCACGGCAGTGGGGATCCAGACCGCAACACACTGCCATTGGTTCGTGAGCGTCGTTTCCCGGGCCACTTCCTACCTCACCCTCTGCTGGCGGGAAGTCCCAGTCTATCTGGTCAAGGGGTCCCTCTAGGTCGGTCTCCTCCAGGTCATCCACCTTCGGGGGCTCCGGCAAGTCGTCCATCACAATGTCATTGGGGTAGTCAGGAGGCGGTAATACAGGAGACCCGAGGCGATCCTGGGCCTGAGTGTTGTAAGGATCCGCCGGGACTCTGGGGCAGCCCGCTCCTGGGGCCTCTTCCAAGGCAGGGGGTCTCCACCAGCGTGAAGGTCCAGGTAGGTCTGGGAAGTCCGGGTAGTCCCCTTGGGGCATATGGACCCAGGATTGCTTGGAGCCGCTGGGGGCTTGCTTCTCTGGCCTGGCTGGGCGGCAGCAGCAGGCCCTCTCCCTTTGGCGCCGAGGAGCTCGTGCAGGCATGTCCTCCCTGCCCGGAGGCCCAGCCACGAATGGGTCCTGAGTCCCGCCTTTGGCTCTTCTAGCCCTTGGCCCCGCCCTCTGAGGGGCGGGCCTCTGGTCTCCTGGCTCCGGCCCCACCCACCAGGGCCTCTGCATAGTCTCCTCTGCCTCCGGGTCTGCAGGAGGCCATACTGACTCACTACACTGAGGTACATCCTTTGCATCCAGTGGCAAGACTTGGTCACAAATGAGGAGCTTTGGAACAGAGCAGGACAAGAACCAATTGACATTCAAACCAGGAGGAGAAAGTGGGGATGGCTCGGCCACACTCAGAAAACCATCATCCAGCACAGTCCGTCAAGCTGCCACGTGGAACTTGCAAGGAAAATGCAAAAGAGGAAGACCTTGGACAATATGGAGAAGATCTACTGAGACTGAAGGACAACAACTGGGGTGCTCCCAGAGCCAGCTAGAAGTTTTGTCCCAAGACAGAGTGAAGTGGAGGAGATTCGTAGATGACCTGTGCTCCAGGTGGAGTACAAGGATTAAATAGTAGTAGTAGAGAGTGAGTAATCATTGGAACAGTTTCCTGAAGGTTGTGGTGGATTCTGCGTCACCAGCCATTTCAAAACCAGGCTTGGATGTTTTTCTAGAACAGGGGTGGGCAAATTGTTTGCATCAGACCCCACTTTTCATCCGTGCAATTAGGAGCCCTCCCCTGCAGCAAACCTGTCTAATGTAATCCCAATCAATGGAAATTTCAGTTATGTTTATATGAAAAAAAAACCAAAACCCAACCCTTTCGGCATGTTTAAGAAATAAGTCTGTAGAATGTAAAAGCTTTATTAATTGGTATATATATGGGAATACAAAGAAATTAACACAGGAACATATTTCAACATTTCTAATGAGATGGATGAGGCTGTGACTCAGCAGCCGATCGTGCTGCACCCCCCATAGAAAATTCGCCCCCTTGAGGGGCCTGCCCCCCACTTTGCTCACCCCTGTTCTAGAAGATGGGTTATGATTCCAACAAGAATTAGCTCAGGGAAATCCCCCAGCCTTGTGTTATTTGGGAGGTCGGATTTGCTGATCACAGTGGCTCCTTCTGGCTTTGGAATCTATGACTCTAGAATTTCTGACTGTGTTCACCTGTGAGCTGCCGTGGCCGCAGGCTCGTCGGCTGAAAGTGGAACTGCGTAGCCCTGAAAGTGAAACGCTGTAAGCTGAGCTGGAGAAGTGCAAAAGTCCTGGCACAGCTGCACGAGGACGCACCGAGTGATCTTTAACGCACTCTCGGTTTGAATAACCCCACTGCAGTAATGTGGATACTTTCTATTGCTGTTTTAATGTTATTCAGGCCTGACCCGGCTACCCCTCTGATACCAGTCGTACTTACAGCACCTTCATCAATAAATCAATGAAGACGCAGAGCTTTCCCATTCAGGGGGCAGTTGGGAGCATTAGCTGGTCTTCGTTAACCCCCAGGCGGCCTGACTTTGAGCAAGCTCCCGGCTGCATGGGGGAGAGGGTTAGGGCTGAGCTCCCATCTCGTGTGCCGATGAAAATTGGCTTCTGTGCTGCTCTTGGCACCTTTGCCGGGAGTTGCCGACCCCGCCCTCCAGGTGTGTGTGTGTGTTCCACTTCCTGATGTCGGATTTATGTCCATTCATCCTTCGGCACAAGGACTGTCTGGTTTGTCCAATGTCCGTGGCAGAGGGGCATTGCTGGCAGAGGATGTCCTATGTCCCATTAGAGGAGGTGCAGGTGTATGAGCCCCGGAGGATGTGGCTCATGAGGTTAGGTCCAGTGATGGTGACACTCTATAGATACGTGGACAGAGCTGGGAATGGGCTTTGTTGCAGGGACGGGTTCCTGGGTCAGGGTTTCTCTGGTGTGTGACGGCTGGTGGGTATTTTCTTGAGGATGGGTGGCCGTCTATATGGGAGGATTGGCCTAGACGGGTCTTGGGTGGCAGGCCAGTCATCTCCGCACCGGAGCGACTGGCTGAGCTCAATTGAGGCAGGCTGTGAACCATCACAGGGAGGCGGAGGCCTGGGTTCAGCCTCTGGGTCAGAGGGGGGTGGTGAGAGATGGGTCTGTGGGCAAAAGGAGAGACCCCAGAGCTTCAGGTGTGAGCTCTGTAGGCCTTGCTCAAGCGTCTTGGCAGCTGTGGGTTCTGTCCTTGGTCCAGTGCTGGGCTGGGCTTGGTGGGACCCTGCAGCTGCCCCGTCCCACTCTGAGGGAGGGGTCGTGGAGAGGCTCATCTGGATCCTTGTCTGGCAGGACGCGGTGGCCATCCAGCTGGAGGAGGAGCGGTTGGTGAAAATCAAAGAGGTGCTGAAGGAGCTTCCTCTCCCACACTACAGGTACCTGGGGGTCGGGGGGTGCCATGCATGCCTGGCCTGCCTTCACCTGTGTTCTCCAGCCTGCCGGTCAGATACTTTTCACTGGCTGTGCTGGGGCTCCCCTGGCTGGCTGTCACTCTCAGACTGAACACCCCACTGCAGCCCCAGGGTTGAGGGCTGGGAATTCACCCCCATCCCGGTACCAGTCACCACAGGGTGCTGCGTCAGTACCAGTCGCCTGGGTTAGCAACACTGCCCCAGCACCCCCGCTTCAGCCCCTTGGTCTCTGCCCTGTTCCCTACCCGTGATCCTCCTGGTTGATGCAGAGGGGGGACGAGGGGGGAGGCATGTACTCAGCCTGCTCCTGGGCCCCTGACATGGAGGAGCTGTGGCTGCCCACACCCCTGGCTTCACTGTTGATACTGTCCTGGGTCAGACCTTCGCTCAGCACTGGGCTCTGGAGTGGGGGTGGCTCCCCAGTCCATGCGCTTGTTGGCATCAGTCCTGGCTTGAGGTAGAGCAGCCTAGGGGCTGCTTTCACTTTTGCCGCTGGCACTTGGATCCTTAAGAGCCATTCCACAACCAGGGGAATTCTCCATTGGCCAGGATCCTGCTCTGGGGCTCGGGTGAAAACCAGGGGCTGTGTGTCCTGTGGATAAACAGGGTGCCATCTCTGGTGCTGCCAGCCCAGTAGTGTGCAGGCCTGGATGCCCCACCATAGATGGGACAGTGCAGAACTAGAGGGGTCACACAAAGGCAGTGGGATGATCCGGGATAGGTAGATCACAGGATCATAGAACACTAGGACTGTGTCTTCACATGCCACTTCTTCCAGTAGCGGCCTGCTAATGAGCTATCCGGAAGATGCTAATGAGGCATGGATGCAAATTTTTTGCATCTCGTTAGCATATCGGCACGTGGTTCGGAGTCAGGAAGAAGCTCTTCCGGACCCTGAGGAACACATGCAGACACGCGGCCCACAGGGATCTTCTGGAAGGAAATCCTCTTTCTGGAAGCCTCTTCTCCCCCGCTCCCGGAAGGAGGGTTTCCTTGCAGAAGATGCTCTTGGGCCTCGCATCTGCACATGTACTTTGGAGTCCGGAAGAGCTTCTTCCAGACTCCGAACCGTGTGCTAATATGCGAATGAGATGCGAAAAATTTGCATCCACACCTCATTAGCATCTTCCGGATAGCTCATTAGTGTGCCGCTTCTTAGAGACAGCCTAGACCTGGAAGGGACCTCAAGAGGTTGTTGAGTCCAGTCCCCTGCCCTCACAGCAGGACAAACCACTGTGTAGACCATCCCTGATAGATATTCTCTAACCTGCTCTTAAAGATCTCCAGTGATGGAGAGTCCACAACTTCCCTGGGCAATTTATTCCAGTTTTTAACCACCCTGACAGCTAGGAAGTTTTTCCTAATGTCCAACCTAAATCTCCCTGGCTGTAGTTTATGCCCATTGCTTCTTGTCCTGTTCTCAGAGGCCCAGGAGAACAATTTTTCTCCCTCCTCCTTCTAACTCTCTTTTAGTTACTCATAAACCACTATCATGTCCCCTCTCAGCCTTCTCTTTTCTAAACAAGCCCAGCTCTTTCAGTCTTCCCTCTTAGCTCACGTTCTCATGTTCTCTTCTTGCTCTTCTCTGGACCTTCTCCAATTTCTCCACATCTTTCTTGAAATATGGTGCCCAGAACTGGATGCAATACTCCCACTGAGTCCTCATCAGTGCAGAGTATGTGCTCTGCTATGAAAAGTATTGTTGACGAAGTCACAACAGGTACCTTAGAGAGGGGGTGGCTGAGAGAGGACCTGATAAAATACTGAATGGTCTAGAGAAGGGAGATGGGGGCCTTTTATTCTTCCTGTCTCATAACACAAGACCCAGGAACACAGGATGACACAGGAAGGTGAAAAATCCAAAACTAACAAAGGAAGATGTTCATGCATCATGTGATTGGCCTGTGGAACTCACTGCCATAAGTGACCAGAACACCACAAGTTTCCCAGAGGGATGGGACAGTATCTGGGTCACAGGACTATCCAGAGCAGTCGCTGATCTCTGACTGTTCCTGACCAAGGTGGGACCCTGGGGGACAGATAGTCCTACAGCTGCTGCTGGGAGGTTGTTACACCTTCCCCAGCTGGTGCTGGCAGACAGGATGCGGGCTAGTTGGGCCTGGGGTCTGATCCCACCTGGTGCCCAGACTTCTGTATCCCTCCTTCCGTACTGCGCCGTCTCCCTGCAAGTGTCTCCTCTTGCCTCGGCTGTGTAGGACCCTGGAGTTTCTGATGAGACATCTGGTTCACATGGCTTCCTACAGCTCCCAGACCAACATGCACACCAGGAACCTGGCCATCGTCTGGGCACCCAACCTACTCAGGTGAGAGCCAGCTGCAGGGGTTTGGGGGGTGGGGGTGCAGGGGCAGAGCCAGGGCCGCCTGTTGCTCGGTCAGGCTGCGCACGCCAAGGCAGTGTCAGAGGCTGGGGCGGGGGAGGCGCGTGGGTGAAGGGGCTGGGGCTCGGTGCCCTCTGGAGCCTGTAGAGCTTGGAGAGATGGGGATGGAGGGTGACTCTGACCCTAAAGAGGCAGAGAAGGGCTGGGGAGAGCAGACAGGAACAGAAAGAGGGAGGTGGGAAGCTGTGGGGGAAGGGAAGAAGAAACCACTTGAACAGGACAGCCCCATCCTGCCCCGTTCTCCTCTGACACCAGCCCCCAAGCCCCCGGCTCCTCTTGCCGCATGCGAGGGGCGTTCTGGAGCAGAACGCTCAGCCCCCATCCAGCCCATGCGGCACCTCACGGCTGGAATCTCTGCCCCGTGGGGCATCGCCAGCCAAGTGCGAATGTTCTGGTCCTGCTGGCGGAAGAGGGGGGCCAGATCCTGTGTTCCCCAGTGGCACAGTTCCCCAGTTCTGCATTTGCAGCTCAGCTGCGCCTCTTCCTTCCCTCCCGCCCCAGGTCGAAGGACATCGAGGCCTCGGGGTTCAATGGCACGGCTGCCTTCATGGAGGTGCGCGTGCAGTCCATCGTGGTGGAGTTTATCCTCAACCATGTGGAGCAGCTCTTCGGAGATGCTCCTCTCTGTGGTAGGTCCTTTGGTACCTGGCCCTGGCACCCTCGGGCCCTGGCACCACCCAGGTCCCCTGATCTGTGAGGGGGGCACTGGCACGCCCGTCCATACCTATCTCCACACCCCAGGGCTAGGCCAGCCCTGCTGTGGTATCAGCACCTCAAAATGAGCCAGATGCAGAGCCTGGGACAGGTGGTGGCCACTGGGGTCTGGATGGTAGGGGCTGTCTGCCTCCTGGCTGTGAGCTGGCCTGGCTCCTCTCCCCACAGAGCAATGCCCAGTCCGGGGGCAGAGAAAGAGCTAAACCCACCCTGCCCAACACAATGTGACGGCTGTTGGGGGCTTGGGGTCCCCTCCAGGTGGGTTGGGCTGAGCCCAGCCCGGCCCAGCTTCTCCACAGAACACATTCCCGTCCTTGGTGGTACCTGGCTGCCAAAGCTGGGTATGAGTTTCGTTTCGGCCCTGGAGCAGAGGGCTCAGCCTGCACATCCCCTCTCCCTTGGGGGAATCCGGGTTGGGTGGCCACCCTCCCTCCCTCCCTCCCCCCATGCTGTTGGCACAGGCTGCCCACCTGCAGTTGAGAGGAAACGGACAATTGCTTGGGCCCAGGCATTGTCCAGGGTTATCACTTTGGGGGGTGGAGGCTCAGTGCGCCTGCACTGGCCTGACTGTGCTCCCGCTGCCGCCATTGAAAAATGCCCACTGTCCGCAAAGGCTGCCGAGTATGGCCCACACCTGCACCGTGGGCCTCATCCCAGCTTGGGTGCTAGGAGTCAAGGACCAGTCTTCATGTGATCAGCAATACTCCGAAGGGCCCGCTTGGGGTGGGCAGGTCCTCCCCATCCACGGAGACTGGCAGGGGCCTAGTGATCAGCTCTCACCAGCCCCCTGAGCTTGGCTTCATCTTTCCATCTCTCGCCTTCTCCCCCTCTGCCCTGTACACACCTCTTCAGCCGCGCTGGTTCTGGCCCGTCAGCCTGTTCAGGCAGATCGGAGGGAAACCAGAACAGCCGCTGACTTACAAGACAACTGTAACATGTTACTAATATTATCCTGACTGCCTAGAGGCCCCTAACCATAGGCACATAGTGAAACAGACCCGACCCCAAAGAGTCTGCTGTTTGAATAGAGAGGTCAAAGTGGGAGGGGAAACTGAGGCAGGCAGCAGTACAGTGACTTGCTGGAAGTCACCTAGGAAATTAGTAGCAGAGCTGGGAATGGTAGAATCATAGGGTTCAAAGAGACCTCAGGAGCTCATGAAGTCCAACCCCCTGCCCAACTCAGGATTAATCCCAACTAAATCAGCCCAGCCAGGGCTTTGTTAAGCGGGGACCTAGAAACCCCTAGGGATGGAGATTCCGCCACCTCCCTAGATAGCACATCCCGGTGCTTCAGCACCCTCCTGGTGAAACAGTTGTTCCTAATATCCAAGCTGGACCTCTCCCATTGCAACTTGAGACCATTGCTCCTTGTTCTGTCACCTATCACCACTGAGAACAGCTTCTCTCCATCCTTTTTGGAACCCCCCTTCAGGAAGTTAAAGGCTGCTATCAAATCACCCCTCACTCTTCTCTTCTGTACACTAAATAAACCTAAATCCCTCAGCCTCTCCTCATAAGTCCTGTTGTGCTCCAGCCCCCTAATCATGTCTGTTGTCCTCCGCTGGACTCTCTCCAATGCATCCACATCCTCTGTGTAATGGGGGGCCTAGAACTGGACACAATACTCCAGATGTGGCTTCACCAGAGCCGCATAAAGGGGAACAATCACTTCCCTAGGTCTGCTGGCAATGCTTCTACTAATGCAACCCAATATGCCGTTAGCCTTCTTGGCTACAAGGACACACTGGTGACTCGTGTCCAGCTTCTCATCCACTGTAATGCCCAGGTCCTTTTCTGCAGAACTGTTGCTTAACCAGTCAGTCCCCAGCCCATAGCAGTGTTTGAGATTCTTATGTCCGAAGTGCAGGACTTCTGCACTTGTCCTTGTTAGACCTCATCAGATTTCTCTGACCCAATTTGTCCAGGTCACTCTGGACCCTCTCCCTACCTTCCCGCATATCCCCCAGCTTAGTGTCATCCACGAACTGGCTGATGGTGCAATCCAGCCTCTCCACCAGGTCATTAACCAAGCTGTTGAACAAACCCGGACCCAGGTCCAACCCCTGGGGGACTCCACTTGGTACCGATGGCCAACCAGACTAGAACAGAACATGCCTCAATCTAATTCTTGACCTTCCCCCCCACCCCTCCACTCTCTGATTTGCTCACCTTGATTATCTTTTTCTGATTTGTCCTCCTTGCTTACTGTTTTTGGTTCTCTGTGTCTTAAATATTGAGTCTGTTCTGGTCTGGCTATGGTCTGAAGAAGTAGGTCTGTCCCACGAAAGCTCACCTAATAAACTATTTTGCTAGTCTTTAAAGTGCTACTTGACTGCTTTTTGTTTTGATAGAACAGAACATGTCTCCCAAAATCTCAGCTGAGTGCTCTTGCCACTGGCCTGCACTGCCACTGAGCTCTTGGGCATGTCACCTCTTGGTCCCGACAGAGTTGCTAAACTTTGGGGCCTTGTGGGCTGTTCCCAACAGGAGGAGAACGTGGTGCTGTGAGGCAGGGATATTCCGTGGCGGAATGGTGTGTGTTTACCGAGCACATCCACAGGCTCCTCCTGCAGCAGAAACAGCCAACAGCTTGGAGTTTCCATGCTCACAAATCCCCACGCCTGCCCCTCCAGCCGCTCTGTCCAAGAAGCCAGTATCTCAGGCTCCCACTCACAACTGCTGGTGGCTTTTAGCTTTCAACACCCACAGCTGGGAGTTGATATCCCGTTCCCAGCTAGCTGCCTGCACTGGCTCTGGTCTGGCCGTGTGGCTCAAAGCCCAGGCTGGTTGCTCTTGTTGTCACCAGCTGGTCCTTCTGTGCCTGAAGGTGGGCCCCCATTGGCTTTAATAAGATGTGGGATTGTCTCTGGGCCCGACTCCCTGCTCGCTGACAATGGTGCCCACTCCCAGCCCCGAGACCACCAGCTGAATCATCCTTGTGTTTGTTTCCCCATCCTAGGAAGTGACCAGGAGAACCTCCGGAAGTCCCTCCTCCTGTCCGGCTTGGGGTTGCCAGGAGTCCTCCCCGACTGCCAGACCCTGTCCTACAACGTGCCTGCCGTGCTGAACCAAGGGGACGGCCCACCGCAGATCCGCCCCTACCACACCATCATAGAGCTCAATGATCACAAGTACAGGCTCCAGTCCTCCCCTCCCTTCTTCATCTGTACCAGCTGCCTGGGTTTAATCCACAGTGCCCTGCCTGCAGATCGGTCCCCAGGAGTGGGGCAGGGGCGAGGGGTGGGAGCGAGGATTTGCACGGGGTTCTAGATGCTTTCGCACATCAGCTGTGCTCCATTGCACCTGATTCCTGAGGGGTGGTCCCAGCCCCTGCACAGATAGGGGCACGCGGAGGAGAAATGGAAATCTCTAGTCCCTGACTGCTGGCCCAGCTCTGCCTGTAGACAAGTCCTGACGTGCTCCATTCACTAGAAGGTGCCTGTGACTATACCCACACCCATGCGCTCACCATGAAATACACAGAACCAGCCCAACACGGCCCACAAGGGCTTGCACGTGTAGCCCACACACCTACAGGGTGTGGTCTCCTGTCCCATGCAGCGGCATGTAGCCCATTTACTGAGAAAAAGACCGATTCTCTTATCCAGCCTTAGGCGAGAACCAGCGGGCTTTTAGCTCAAACTGTCGCACCTCCTATACTAGGCTTCCCAGGTTCGAGTCCCCCTGGTGGCAGTTACACGTGAAAACCACCTGCACAGAGTGCCTATGTCTACACTAGCCCCTGCCTTGCGAAAGGGGGATGCTAATGAGGTGCTTCCACGAATATGCAGCACCTCATTAGCATAACGCCAGCTGTGGCGATTTGCAAGTGCCACTTTCGAATTGCGTGCCACCCATGTAGACGGGGCCCTTTCGAAAGGACCCCCTTGGACTTCAAAAGCCCCTTATTCCTGAAACGAAAGGGAAAGAGGGGGGCTTTTGAAGTCCGGGGGTCCTTTCAAAAAGCGGGGGCTAATGCAGACATAGCCAGTGTGGCAGAAAGCAATCAATACCAAGGCCGCTCTGGCACATCCTGCAGCCATGGGCTCCCTCAGCCTGGGGGTGCCTGTCTAACCTCTGCCATTCTTCACAGAAGAAAAGGCTCCTTGAAGGTAAAGAAATGGAGGTCGATCTTCAACCTGGGCAGATCCAGCACGGATTCCAAACGCAAGCTGGCCAAGTCGGAGGAGAAAGGTACGGCGGGTAGGAAGAGAACCTTCTGATAAGGTGCAAGTGCTTGTTTCGATGTTATAATAATGCAGGGAGAAGCAATACGATGTAATGCAACACAGTACAATGCAAACGAACACAGTGCAACACAATGCAACAGCACAAGGCAATGGAACACAGTGCAACAGAATGCAACAGCACAAGGCAACAGAGCACAATGCAGTGAAACACAGGGAAACGGAACACAATGCAATGTAGTTAAAACGATAATTCAACATTAAACAGTGAAACATTTTGATAATTTTTTCATCAAGCACTCAGATGAAATTGGTACAGTCCTCAGAGAGAGACAGAGACTCTGTGTGTGTGGGGGGGGGGGGGGTCTCCCTGGCACATTTCAGATCTCCGAGGTGTGGGTGATCCAAGCACGGTCCGTTACTGCTTCCTCAACTCATACTTTGGACACTTACCTGCTGGTTGGCATCTCAGGCCAGGTCTCCTATGTCATTAAGGGCTATGAAAATGTGTTCTGGGCACCGGACTTAGGTCTAGCTGACCCCCGGTGTAGCCCAAGCTCCTGCCTCCTGGAGAAGTGGACTAACTACAGCAACAGAAATCCCCTCTCGTTGTAGGAAGTGCCCATGCTAAGGCCCTACAGCTGACCAGTCACAGTTTCATAGCTGTGCCCCATACCAACTGTGTTGTAGACATGCCCTGAGAGTCTGTCATTCCCTCCTGTTCATCTCTGTGTTTCTTTGGCAGATGATAAATCTGTTAAAGTGAGCTTGCGGCCGGCCAAAAGCATGGACTCCCTCAGCTCCATGCCGGATGGTCACGATGGTAAGTGCAGAAGTCCCAGGGAGTCGTAGAAACGTGGGGCTGGAAGGGACCATACCGCAGTGCCAAGAACATAAGAACATAAGAATGGCCAGACTGGGTCAGACCATAGGTCCATCAACCCCAGTATCCTGTCTTCTGACTGTGGGCAATGCCAGGTGCCCCAGAGGGAATAAACGGAACAGGTATTCATCAAGTGATCAATTCCCTGTCGCCTATTTCCAGCCTCTTGCAAACAGCGGCTAGGTACCCCATCCTTGCCCATCCTGGCTCATAGCCATTGACGGACCTGTCCCCCATGAATTTAGCTAGTTCTTTTTTAAACTCTACTATAGTCTTGGCCTTCACAACTTTCTCCAGCAAGGAGTTCCACAGGTGTTTTGTGTGAAAAAATATTTCCTATTGTTTGTTTTAAACCTGCGGCCTATTAATTTATTAAGACATGAATCAGTTTTCCTAGATCACCTTCTATGGGTGTTTATCAATATCCCGCTGTATGGCCTGGCAAAGACACCCTCCACCTCCCTAGGAACCGCCTCTCTAGGGCAGAGACATTCTTTCCTCTCACCCCTGGCTGGGCATTCCCCTGGCCCTGCATTCTCCTGTGCAGTCAGATTGCCTAAACTGGGCTTCTTTTCCCTTCTTGGGGACGGTGAACTATGTAACCACAGGCTGAACCTCTCTCATCCGGCACCCACGGGACCTGACCAGTGCCAAACAAGAGAATATGCCAGACCATGAAAGACTGATATTTTCTAGCAGCATTACCAACGCTTCTAGTGCTGACTGGGCTTTTAGGAGACATTTAAGGGGTAAATTGCAGCTAAATAACAGCACAGAATACTGAGAGCCAGGACTGGTGGCTGGAAACAAATTTATGGGACCACGGGAAACTTGGCCACACCCAGGATACCTGGAGCATGGATGTTACCAGATGAGAGAGTTCCGGATGAGAGAGTTTCAACTTGTACCACAATTAAGCCATCGCACTGCTCCTTCTGAGCAAGCATGTTTATTCTTAAGGTAAAAGCATCATAAAGAAAAGAAGGAAAAGCCTTCTGAGAACCTGCCCACATGCTACTAATCAGAGATTACCCCCCTGCCCTCCTGCACCACACACCTCTCCCCAGCTCCTGCCAGGGCTCTGGCTGGGAAACAGTCTCTCCAACCCGGCCAGAGGTTTCCTTGTGGCTGCAAGTTCAGAACGCCTTTTGCTCAGAACAAGAGCCCCAGGCATCTGTGAATTCCTCATTTTGATCCCCGGATTAGTAATTTGTAGACAAAGTTCCCCTCCCCTGGGGGAAATTTCAGAAGGCGGGGTCTGGAGATGGGTATTTCCACTCCCCTTCTTCCAAGTATTGCTAAGGAAACTGACCAAACCCAAAAAGCCATCCTGCAGCACATTAAAGACTAACAAAATCAGGTATTAGGGGATGCCTGTTCATGGGGCAGACCCACTTCTTCTGCCCCACAAAAGCTCATCACTGAGGAAATTATTTTGTTACTTCTTTCAAGTGCTACAGAACTGCTTTTTGGTTTTGGTAGGATACAGACTAACATGGCGACCTCTGTGCGACTATTCACCAAGGAACTCTAACTAATGAACAGCTCACTCTGGTCGTAGCCCCCTCCCCTGGTCGTAGCCCCCGCGTGCTCATGACACTCCCCACGGTTTACCTGAGACCTGTCTCCTAGACAGGTTACGTACAATCCCATGCTCACACCTCAACCTTTGCATTTCTAATGCAACCGGCTCCTGAGACACTGAAACAAGTTGATACAGTTGAACATCATTCAGTGAGGACTGCCCATGATAGTGCCAGAAACAGCCCTGCCTGCTGCAGTCTAACTGGTGCTTTATGCTTGACGATCTGTTATAATAGCGAGGGTTGCCAGTTTTTGTTGACTGTATTCCTGGAGGTTTCCTTGTGTGACCTAACCTTTAATTAACGTTTAACCTTTCATTCTGGGAACTCCAGGACAATGCTGGTGGGTTGGCAACTGTAGCTGCAGCGCTGATTTCTTGTCACAGTTTGACTCGGTCTTCCTGAAGGGGTCAAACTCAGGCCTGGGTGTTGATCCCCCTTCCCATTGGCATCACACCCCTTTACGCAGCTCTGGCCGGTAGACATTGCCTTCCAGGGTGGGTAAATCGATCATGTTCCCTTGCAGGCCTCTTTGGCTCGCTGGAAGAGGCCTCAGTGTACCTAAGAATCGAGGCTCACCCTATACTGGAGCAAATCCATTCATTTCCCCCAGTGTTGCTGCTGCTCACATCTGGCACCTGGCCCCGGGGAAGGAGACAGCCTCTTGGCTCCCTGCAGCCTCTGAGTTCAGCGGTGGTGGCTGGATGTCCCTCTGATCTGCCTTGGCAGGCTCAGCAGCCCAGGCCAACGCCCCATCACTCATGTGGAGCTGCAGAGACAAGGTTCTAGCTTCGGATCCAGAGGCAGTGTTGCATGCTGGGACTTGTAGTCTCCACGGGCCATCCCAGTGGGCTTATGTAACCCACACACCTAGAGGAGTGGTTCACTGCCCCATGTAGTGGCACCTGGACCCCTTGCAGAGAGAAAGAATGAGTCTCCTCTACAGTCTTAGCTGAGAGCCCCCTGGCTTTTAGCTCAATCTGTAGAGCAGGGATCAGCAACCCCCGGTACAGGTTCCAAGAGTGGCACGTGAGCTGATTTTCATCGGCACTCGAGGCAGCAGCTCTGCCCTGCCTGACCTCCCCCCTGCAGCCAGGAGCTTGCTGAACACCAGGCCACGTGTGGATTGACAAAAGAGCAAAAGGCCCCCAAATCTGCCCCCTATCCCAAAGCTTTATGCCGCATCATGCAAATCCACTCCCCATCCCCAGGCTTAACCCCTTTCAGCCCCAAACCTGCCCCCCCATCTACAGGTTTATCCCCTCTCAGCTCCAAACCCCCATCTTCAGGTTTAATGCTCTGAGCCCCAAACTGCCCCGCATTCCCAGGATTAATTCACCTCAGCACACGCAGCTCTTCCACAGCCGCTGCTTCCCTCCGGCTGCTTTCTGCCACCTCCTTCTCCTCCTTAGTGGGGCTGCACATCTCCAGCAGGGGCAGGCTCAGCTGCTCCACCTCCCAGCTCTCCTGAGGACTTACCACTTCGCCCCCACCACCTGCTTTCTCTCCTGGGGCTCCCTGCCGCAGCTGACTGTTCAGCAGCTCCGGAGTCTGCCACTATTTAAACAAAAAAACCCTAAATTCAGTTAGTTTAACAGCAGGCACATGAATTTAGATTTTTTTGTTTAAGTGATGGCAGCCTCCAGAGCCGCAAGTGGCTCCCTAAAGAGCCACAAGTGGCTCCCTAAAGAGCCGCATGTGGCTCTGGAGCCACAGTTGCCAACCCCTGAGCTACGCAGTAAAGCTCTTCATCTTAATTTATTTATTAATGAAGAGGTTATAAGTAGGAGTATTAGGCTACAGCTACACCGCACCCCAAACTTGAAATAGGATATGCAATTTGCACTGCACAAACTGTATGTCCTATTTTTGAGTTTATTTTGAAATAGGTTATTTTGGCACTTGATGCTGTCTACACAGTGCCAAGTGTTGAAATGCTGTGCTTTTTCAAGGCATCCCGTACTCCTCCTGCCACAAGGTGTACAGGGAGGCCGAAATAGTGCACCCAGTATTTCGAGAAATATTTTGAAATAGCATGTGTGTTTCATACACATAGAGTAGGGCTATTTTGGGATACCAAGGTATCCTGAGATAGCTGTGCAGTGTAGACATAACCTTTGTGACTCTAAAAAAGTATCACCAGCATTTGGACCCTACAGAGGTCAAAAGGTCAAATTTCAGCACTCTGCTTTGGAAAGGTTTCTGATTCCTGTTGTGGAGGTTTATGCGTTAAGCTCCTGGGTGCTTGGTTTGAGCCTGGCTACGGGCGGTTGCTCTAAGAAAGGCCTTGGGAACATCAGGGATAATTTAATACACAGTAGCATCAAGGGTGATGTACTGCTTTCCCTGGAACATAGACAACACAGGGTGGTCAGTACGAGGTCGCTGCTGGAGGGGTCGCTGAGTTGCATGGTTCATGAGACAGGTGTGGGCAGATCCCCACTTCTGATGGGCTGCTGAGGTTGTGGCTCCACAGACCGGCAGCTGTGGTTGCTGTGCTGCTTCTCCTGCTGCAGTGAATCCTGGGAGGGGGCGGTATTGGGCGAAGGGTGTATTCCTGCCTCATCTCTGACACTGCAGTTTTCCCAGGGGCTTAGCCACAGGGAGCAGGGCAGCTGCGTTCTCTTCCCCAGCCCCCTTTGCTTAGACACCTGGCCTGTTCCTGAATGCCAGCACGGTGGGTGCATCAGACACCCCCTCCGGTCTCTGATCTGTCTCCCCCTTTGTGTCTAGACAACGCCAGGCCGGGCAGGAAGAGGTCCCAGAAAAAGGGCCCCCAGCGCCGGGAGAGCTTCGACAGCCCCTCCTCACGGGAGGAGAGCTTCCTGGAGTCAGACGAGTACCCCGACGGGAAATTCAAGGGCGAAGATGGGCAGCAAGCGCCAGAGTCTGAGGGCGAAGCCAGCGCCAAATCGGAGCCCACCACCCCCAAAGCCGGACGGGCCTCCCTGGTGGGAGGTGCCCCGCAGGGCCGCTCGCCCAAGACAGCGCGGAACAGGGCAGAGAAGTGCGCGGGGGTCCACATCTCCGTCCCGTTCTCAGTCACCGTCCCTTTCCATATCACCTCCAACATCACCCTGTCTCGCCTGACCCGGGGGCTGGAGTGTCCAGCTCTGAGCCACTCTTCCATAGACAAGGAGGAGCTGGGGAGCTCAGCCCAGGAGCCAGAAGCAGAGGAGGGTCCAGGGGCGAAGAGCCCCCCTGCAGAGGAAGACCACATAGGTAAGCAGCTGGTTCAGATTCAGGTCTGTTTCACAGATGTGGTCCGTGTTGAGTGGAGGGTCCTGTCGTGCCCTGTCCTGCCTCCATCCCGAGCTCTGCCACTCCCATACCTGGTGATTTGGTCCCAGTCACATCCAGCTCTTCCAAGGTATTTAGGTGCTACTCCCTTGGTAGTTCAATGCCCGTATGGCTTTGCAAATCTCGGCTTTTTGTGCTGAATTTCCAGAGGTAGATACAGCGTGAGACTGGGAGTCAGGAGCAGGGATCTTTCCTATTTTGTCCACCTATTGGGCAGAATAAATTTTATGTGCATCAAGGCATGGTGCAGATGTGTACCACCGCAAAATATGCTGCTGGCAATGGGCAGCTTTGGGTGTGCTACTAATCAGCTGGGCAGCACCTGAGTTCCTCCTGGGCAGCTGCCCAAGTGCTCAGCTTACAGCTACACAAGTCAGGAGACCTGCCCTACTGAAATCTCCCCTCCCCTGAGGACCAGCATTTCACCTCTCTTTCCTATGTGCAGCTCTGCCATTGGCCCCTGGGTGCCCTTTCGCTACCTCCATTGTCCCTCGTGGGGAAATTCAGACAATAGTGCTTACCCAGCTTTGCAAGGGGTTTGAAATACGGAAGAAAAAGTGCTAAAAAATTCCAAGGATGAGGGCTAATAAGCTGAATGTGTAGCATATGAAGGACAACCCCAAAATAATCCCCTGAATAGCTGTTTTAGAGAAATATCCAGTCCTGATCAGAGTTCTCAGTGAGGGAGAATCCACTTCTCCCCTGCTTAGAAATTGCTTCAGCTGTGAATTATCCTCACTGCTTCATGGGTGCCTGATTCCCAGTCTGAATCTGTCCACCTTCACCTTCCAGCCAGTGCATCCCACTAGACCTTTCTCGGCTAGACTGATCAGCCCATTACCAAATAACTGTTCCTCGGGGACGTACAGTCCATGATCGCCGAGGGAGAAATCCACACGAAAACCTGTTTAAAATTGGAATTTAAACAAAAAAGATCGTAACCAAACATTTCACTGAAATATCACTACGAATTTGGAGGTTTTTTACATCATGCTTAGCACCAAAATCCTGTATTTTTGAGTCTAAGTTAATTGAGTTTTAAGATCACCTCAGTTCAAAATGTTCAAAGATGTGAACATTGCAAATACATTTTACAGGACATTGGACATGCTGCTTCTCATGCTCATGGCCAAGTTCCAGTTGCTGGTTCTCTTTGCAGGACCTTGAGGGTCCTCTCATCTTTCACCCGCTGGCAAGGCAGGCTCATGTAAACCTGGCAGATCCCTGAGCAGTGCTTGTCCAAACTGCCTTTAAAAGTCATCAGAGTGAGGATTCGGCAGCCTCCCTCGGTCTTCTCTTCCAGAGTGTAACTGGCCTTAGGGTTAAAAATCTTTTCCAAATATCTAACCCCATGGTGTCCAAGACACTAGCCACATGTGGCTGGTTGGCCGGTTGAAGGTGGCTAGCTGGCTGAACAACAAATATATTTTCAGAATAACAGGCTACAGCTTCAGAACTGGCTGGACACCACAGATCTGACTTAAATTTCCTTTGCTGCACTTTAAACCCGACCAACTTCTCCTCCATTCAGGCAGACTCTTGGTCACCATTCTTTTCCCAACAAATGATCTAGCATTCCTTTCTGGGACTACCCTGATGCATCCTAATGCAGAACTGGGAGCCCTCCAGTGCCTTAAGTAGTGTGAAGGGATCTGATTTAACAGGGACCTGAGCTCAAGTTTGGATGGGGAAGCAGCTGTACACGTAGGTAGCATCTACAAAAGTAAGCAGCAGCAGCTCTCATTAGCTGTGAGCTGCCGAGCCCTGCCTGCAGTCGCAATTGATTCTCAGGCTGGACAGTTCCCATCTTGTGCTCCAGTGGTTGTGTGTGTTATCACGCTGTATTTTCACAGACTCCTAGAACTGAAAGGTACCTCGAAAGGTCATCAAGTTCAGTCACGGCAGGACCAAGTGCCATCTAAACCATCAGGCAACAGGCGTTTGTCTTAACTGCTCTCTAATGATGGAGATTCCACAGCCTCCCTGGGCAATTTATTCCAGTGTTTAATCATCCTGACAGTTCGGAAGCTTTTCCTAATGTCCAACCTAAACCTCCGTGGCTGCAGTTTAAGCCCATTGCTCCTGGTCCTATCCTCAGAGGTTAAGGGGAATAATTTTTCTCCCCCGCCTTGTAACAACGTTTATGTTCAGGTACTAGAAAGCTGCTATCATGTCCCCTCTCACTCTTCTCTTTTCCAGACTAAAAAATCCCAGTTCTTTTAATCTTCCTTCACACTTCATGGTTTCTAGAGCTTTGGTCGTTGTTGTACTTCTTTGGACTTTTTCCAACTTGTCCACAACTTCCTGAAATGTGGCACCCAGAACTGCAGACCGAACTAATCAGCACGGAGCAGAGTGCTGCAGTTTTGCTGTGGAATTGGCTGGCTGATCAAGGCTCTCCTGCCCTTGGGGCTGAATTAGACGTTTGCCTCAGCCGCTGCTGTGTTTCACCTGCACTGTTAGTTTTGTTTCTCCATTTGGATGAGGAACAGCTGGTCTTGTTCAGAACTCAGAGGTCAGCTTGAATGAGAACCCTGGATCTAGCACTGTAGACTTTAGGAAAGGTGTTGGGACCCAAGTTTGGGTTCAGTCTTGTTTAAAATCCTCTTTGGTCGTGGCAGAGGCTGACACACAGACTGTGCTCAGCTCTGCTGTCGCTCCGTCTAAGGCAGGGAGGAGCAAACTTTTTACATTGGGCCTCACTTTTCATCCTTACAATCAGCAGGGCCCCCCCTCAGTCCCCCATGGAATCCAAACAGGTGGAAATTTCGGTTGTGTTCATATGGAAAAAAACAAAACTCTTTTGGCTTGTGTAGGAAATTAAGTCTGTAGAATGTAAAAACGTAATGAATTTCTATAGCCACATGAATGCACAGACACAGAAACAGGAACAGATTTGAACACTTTTAATGAGATGAATGAACCTGAGACCCAGCGGCCGATCGTGCTGCACCCCCCCCTTACAAAATTTCAGGCCCCCCAAGAGGCCAACCCCCGACTTTGTGTGCCCCAGTCTAAGGGGTGGCCAAGGGCTGTCCCGGGGGGCACCAGGCAACTCCCAGTGCCCCAGCTGCAGAGCCCAGGGCAACCCACCCTGGTGTAGGCCCTGCCCCCCCGCCACTGCTGCCCCAGTCCACTGCACCCCTTCTCCAAGCTTTGCCCCTGCTCCTCCCCACCCCTTCCCACCCCTGCTCCTCCCCTCCGGCTGGTGTGGGGCAGCACAGGATGCCCTGGGATCCTCCTTAGGAATGATTGAGGCAGCAGCTGCCAGAGAACCTTCCAAAGTGTGGCCACCTCCAACTGTCCTGTGGACGGGAAGATTCTGGGACTGCCTCGGAAAAGGCTCAGGGCCCTACTGTGCTAGGTGCTGTATGGACAAATCCCAGAGCCTGCCCATGTCCGGTGGCATGCACAGTCTGGCCCAGGCAGGGGTCGGGGAGACACAGCTGCTGTGGCCACTGAAGCAGTTTTTTGCTCACTGCTACTGACTGCAGCATCTCACTTCCCCATTCTGAGTCCAGGCCGGTCAGTGACGCCCGACCTCAGACGCGCGGGGAGCATTGATGGAACTTTCCCTTCCTCTCTACCCCACCTTGTTTCTGAATTTTCCTCTCCCCACCCGCTTCTGCCCCAGCTGCACGAGTGGGCGAGGGGTTCCCTTTGCCCGCTCTCTGCCATGGCTGGCAGGGCTATTGTCTTAGAGCCGAATTTGGCACAAGCTTCCCATCTCCGCCGTGACGTGCCCAGCTCCAGGGTACTTGCTCCAGAGACACTGCTCTGCAGAGTGGCAGGCTGGCCCCCATGGTCTGCCCGCAAGCCTGGGGCATCTGAGACTTGACCTGCACAGGCAATGGAAAGGGTGTGGAACCTTCCTGCGGCTACAAACAAACTAGCACGTCTACACCTCCCAGCCCAGAGCTGTGGGTCTAGTGGGGACGTATAGGTGAGAGGAGTAGAAGTGGACAGAGCATCATCCATCCTCGCCTGATGTGTCATCTCCTTTGTACTGGGCCAAACCCAGCTAAAGCAGATTCTAAAACACTCCAGCTGTGACCAAGAATCAGGGAGCCATGACTGTGATCCCGCTCCATTAAGTCTGCTATGTTGTGCAGAAACTAGGCTCAGCTGAGAGTCCACCCACAATCCTACCATGGCCCTTTGGTGGGCAGGGGGAGCTGGATGGGACCTGAAAGGGTTTAGCCACCTCCAAAGATGGCTCCTGGCCTGGGGTTTTGGTATGGAAAGGAAATGCCAAGTAACGTAACTCTGAGGTCCTTGAGTGGGTTGGTCAGCCATGGGGATCAAACCTGGGACCTCCAGCTCATCACACGAGTGCCTTCTATCTGCAGCAAGGGGGTGTCTACACAGCTAGGTTATTTCAGAACCACGGCCACTATTCTGAAGAAACTTTGCGAGCATCTGCACAGCAAAACCGCTAGTTTGAAATTATTTTGAACTAGCTGTCAGCTTATTTTGAAATTGGCAAACCTCATTTCATGAGGAATTGCGCCTATTTCAAAATGGATCTCTCAGAATAGGGGCTGTGTAGACAGGGCATAGGGGCTATATTGAAATCAGATATTCTCGAAGGTCTTATTCTAAAATAACACTGCTGGGTAGACGTAGTTTTTCAGATTCGAGCCCCTGGAAGCAGTGCTAACAGGAGCTCTAATCCAAAATAGGCTCGATGGGGTGTGGAGACACTACTTTGGAATAAGTTTTGCATATTTTGGGGCTTCTCTGCAGTGTGAACGCATTATTCTGGAATATTTGATTTTGGAATAATAATTCCGGAATAAGCTGTGCTGGAATAACTCTGTGTGTAGACATATCCTAAGGGAGTAAGCCAAGGCAGCAACAAGCTCAGCAATGTCATGCCAGCCTGGCCCCTGCTAAAATGGGACAGCACGGCACACTGAGTAGGCAGCGTTTCATTTCCAGTAACTTTGGTCCCACTCCTACCACAGTCACTGGCTGTGGTGGTTGATTTACTGGCTGCCATAAGGCAGTCTTGGGGCAGGGCTGGAGCCCAGTGCTGTGAGGAGCGACCATCCCACGTGAACTGGCAGGGCTGTGGGACCCCCACCCCCACTGAATCCGTCTTTTGCGTTTAATTGTTGAAGCAGACACCACAGCGGCGAGCGCTCCAGACTCGGAGGAGAAGCGGCTGTCTTTGGCGGTGCAGGACTCCTTCTCCTTTCTCGACAACCAGGACAGCTGGCAGGACAGTGGGCTGGAAGGCGACCAGCCTGACAAGAGTCTGCTGGAAGACACTGCCTCCGATTTTGCCGGGGACATGCTGGATGGCTTCCCAGTAATGGACGATGACATGGAGAGCAGGTTCATGAGTGTAAGTGCCCGGCCATGCTGAAATCTAGATCCTGGGCTGTGTAAATCTAGATGCAGCAGGGGGGTGGAACCTGCAGCCGTGAGCCAGGCTTTGTAGGAAGAGGGGAAGGGATGGCTGAACAGGCGTGCCTGGGGATGGACAGACAGACAGAAGGCAGATAGACATGTATGCAGAGGAAGGCATGGCCAAGGGGCATGAGGCTGGGGGTGTCAGAGGGGATGGGATGCATGGCTGAAGGAACAGCCAGAGGGCTGTGTGTGAGGAGGGACAGCCAGCCAGAGCGGTGAGATAGACAGGCAGACGCTCCAGGTAATAGGTTTTGTTATGCAGCCACCACTTTATCCGGGCATGTAAATTACAAGTTATATACCTGGTACAACCTGTCCCATTGTCTCAGCCCCCCAGCCCCATAGGAACGCTGTCCTCCCATTACTGCACGCCACCACCCAAAGGCTGCTAGGGAAGAAGGTGAGGCCCTTGCCCAGAAGAGAGGTGATGCCACTCATCCATACAGCACCCTCCCTCTCCCCACCCCAGCCTGCCCTTCTCACTCCCTGGAGAGGCTGGGAACCAAGAGAGGCTTTGCAGGGCAAAACTGGGCTCTGACAGCACCAGCAGGGAAGTGAAGGGGCCTTGGCTGAGAACCCCCAGCCAGCCGAGCCTGCTCCCTGCTCCCCACAAACCTCCGTCAGTCAAAGCAAGGCCGTGCACCCTGGCGCCCCAACTCCCAGGCTTGCGCTGTCGTGGTGGGAACAGCTGGGCTGTACCCGTACCGCGTTGTGACCCTGCTGCGTGCTTTCGATCCCTCCCTAGCTGGAGTTCTCGGTGGAGCCGCCCCCAGTGTACCTCTCCATCGAGGAGTGTATGAATGAGGAGCTGTACTACCTGGCCCCGGGCTGCTCGGAGGACGTCGCCAAGGAGACGGATGCTGAAGACGTGTTCCTGAGCGCCTATGATGACTTGAGCCCCTTAATGCCTGACCTAGAGAAGCTGCGCCTGCTGGGGGCAGAGCATGCCTCAGAGCAGGCGCTGGCTGGGGAAACGGCTCCAGAGCTGCTCCGCCACCAGCCCGTCAGCCCTGCTCAGGACGGATCATTATCCAGCCACACCAATGGCTCCTCTTTGTCCAAAGAAGGCATCCCTGCCCAGGTGCCTCCACCAGATGGCCCTCATGCTCCAGACATAGCCAAGCCATGCTGGAGCAAGGAGGCCACCAAAGATCCTGGTGGCACCTTTTGCCGGCCAGAGGGGCTGGAGGAGAGTGTGATGGAGGGAGCGGCCGCGCAGCGAGAAGAAGATACGAAGGTAGCAGAGGGTGATGGCCCTGGCCCACCCAGAACTGAGCCCACCTCTGATGTAGCACCAGCGCGGGAGCACCAGGGCTCTCCTCAGGGCGAAAGGCACACGGCCCAAGCCAGCCCCGCCGGAGAGGAGCAGGTGCAGGCCCCGAGGCTCAGGGAAGCAGCGCTGGCTCCCAGTGCTCAGGGCGGGCCTGGCGAGGAGGTCGGCGGACATGTCCCAGAGGAAGTGAGAGCGCAGGACAGCCAAGGGGGCTCGGCTCAGCCTACACTGGAGACCACACCGCTGGGAAGCGGAAAGGGCTTACCTCAGCCCCTCATGACGGAGACCACCACTGTCCCTGCATCGGGGTCAGGGTCCGAGACCACCGCTGCCCCCGTCTGTGAGAGCGGCCCTATGGCCCTGCCCCCATTTCTACGGCCAGGCCCTGAGGCCGCCACTGTCCCCCTGTATCAGAGTGATCCCCAGGCCTCCCACTCCTTGCTGGAGCCAGGCCCCGAAGCCCCAGCCGCCCCTGTGTACGAGAGCGGCCCTGAGGCGCATCCCTTGCTCGAGGCTAGCTGGGGGATGGCTTCCTGGTCTGACACTTGGCCCGAGTCTGTCCCATCGCTGGGGAGCGGCCCCACAAGCCTTCCCCTGGATTATGGGCCCTTGAGCCCCACACTCCCTCCCACTGTCCCTGAGCCTGACATCCCTGCTGGGGTGCGCCCTGATGGGAGTGCCCCCATGAGAGTCACTGCCAGCACCGTCAGAGTCCAGCAGGTAAAGTCTGTCCCCGTAGTGCCCCCCAAGCCCCAGTTTGCCAGGGTCCCTCCCACCCCCAAGATGCCCCTGGGGGAAGCATCCACATGGCCCAAGCCCTCTGCCTCGGAGAAGAGCTGTGCTGGCCGGGCGACGGGCCAGGGAAAGGGGGCATCTCTCCAGAGGCAGTCGCAGCCCGCCAGCCTGGGCATGTGTTGCGGAGGCCCAGAAGGCCTGGGGCCGAACGAGGAAACTCCCCTGCCCGGGGTCCAGGAGAAGTGCTCCAGTGGCACAGAGACCCACGAGCTCGCCAGGGCCTCCCTCCTGCAGCAGAGACGAAGCAGCTGGCGTAGCGGTGGCGGCAGTATGTCTTTCGACACAGCGGTGGCTCTTGCCAAGGAGAGGCACTTGGCCCAGGCCCCGGTCCGGAGGATCCAGACCTATTGCGGGGGGGACGGTCCGGAGACGCACGGTGTTCCCAAGCTGGAGAAACCCCTGCCGTTCCCCAGGCCTACCCTCAAGCCTGTGGGCCAGCGCCCTCTGAGGCCACTGAGCTGCACTGGTGCCCTACTGTCACCAGACATCCTGGCTCCGGGCAAGCATCCAGCCCTGCCCAACATGGCCTATGAACCCCCCCTGTCGCCTGGCCAGCAGCCACCTTCCTTCGCTCCAGAGCCTACAGCAAGGAGTAGGCTGAGCATGCCCAGGCTTGGCCAGCGGCCATCTGACCCAGAGGAGGCAATGGGAGCCCTCTTGCAGCAGCGGCGGTCACTGGGGTTGGAAATCAGGGACTGTGGAGGGCTGGAGGAGTTGTGAGCCAGCAGTGGGGACAATTCTGTGCTCCTTGACTGGTGGAGGTTGTCAGCTCAACCAACGATACAGCTGGCTGATGTCTTAATGCCTTGACCAGCTGCTCCAAGCCCAGCCCTGCTGCGGGTGGCTGGCCCCAGGTGACCAGGGCGGGCTGGGTTGGGCTGTGCAACAGGAAGGAACACTGAGCGGTTCGAGGGGGGGGATCGGCTTTCTGGGAGCAGCACCTCTGAACCGTGGTGGACCATATGAGCTCCAGCGTCCTCCAGAGCTAATGCTGTTCCGATGTGATCGCTGAGCCCTTCCCGCAGCGTCTCCTCTGCAGTAGTAATGGGCATCTTCCACCAGGGCTGAACTTGCCCCAGCTGGGAATTGGGTGGGTGGGAAAGCTGTGGGGCTGGTGCTCCTGTGAATAATTTGGGGCTGGATTCTCCAAAGGGCTGAGAACTCAGAAGTCTCCGGGTGCTCCAGTGGGCCGGCATCATGGAGTGAGCTCCTCAGTTCCTATCTCCATCCCAGGGGCAGGGAACACCAGCCCTGGAGACACAAGGGCTGTGCTTTGTAAAGCAGCAGCAGCAGCGTGGGAGGGCCTGTCCAGCAAAGGCCGTAGGCTCAAACCCCAGCTCTCAGCTCCCCTGCCCCTATGCAAGCAGATCCTCTTTTGCTTTTAGAAATTAACAGGGTGACAAAGTTTCCTCTCTCCTGAATTCAGTCCCAGGACTTCCCCCCTGCCTCCTGTTAGCCTGCTTCCCTTAGCTTCAGGGACTAGCCAGACAGGTCACAGAACCTTTCATTGCTAAACCTGCAGTTGGTCCACTGGCTGTTATTTAATGGCAGCAGCTGACGGTAGCCCAGGAGCAATGCAGGACAATCAGCTGCTTGTGACAGTAGTAAGCCTCTTCCACTCCTATGTCTTGGAGCATAGGCCATTGACAAACATTCACCAGTATCCCCCGGCCTGGGCGATCTTTTCCAGCTCTGACCAGGTGTATCCCATCTTTTTAGTCTGCCTTTGGGTCTCTACGCCGGGTGTTTCTTGAGTGGCCTGTTTTCCTTTTTCCTGGTGGGTTCCAACTTAAGGCTTGTCTTGTGATGGTGGTGGTTGGTTTTCTGAGGCTATATCTAATCCATCGCCGTCTTCTCTTCCTGATTTCCTCTTCGGCTGGAAGTTGATGAGTCAGTCGCCAGAGGTCTTGGTTGTTGATGGTGTGTGGCCAGTGGATCTGGAAGATTTTACAGGGGCAGTTATTGATAAACGTCTGGATTTTTTGACAGTCCTCTTTGTTGTTCTCCAAGTTTCTGCTCCATAGAGTTGAACTGATTTGTCATTGGAGTTGAATAACCTGATCTTAGTCTGAGTTCTGGTCTGCTTAGAATTCCAGATGTTTTTCATAAGAAAAGCTGTTCTTGCTTTCCCAATCCTCCTGCTTATAACTCCTTGTAAATTCAGAGAAACCTCCAGCACAGGCACTGCTTGGGCCTTATTTGTAGTCCCCAGGCTCACCCGATCAGCCAAGGATTGAACCATCTACAGTAGCTGGACTCATCTCTCATGGTCCCCCTAGGGCAGGGTTTGCACAGGCCAATGTAGTGACACAGGGAATCTTGCATCTCTGCAGCCCAGCCTCTCCCTTCCCTCTGGCCAGGGACGCTGCCTAGAGGGCTAGAAAATCTATGGTAGGAAATGAGGCTGTATCAGATGGCTGAAGGGCAGGTGGGACGCACAGGCCATGTCTGGTTCTAAATTGTATCCTCCTGCCTGTCATATATGAAAGGGGCAGCTGAGTCCTTGGGCTTCCACTCACTTACCTCCCGGCACCGCTCCATCAACAGCTGTATTTCATCGGTCATGGCAGGTGTTCCAGTGTCTTGTTAATCTGAGACAGCAGCTGGTTTGGGTTGGAAAAAGATTCATGTCTGCTGTACTCTCTCACCAGATAATAAAGGTAATTTGGAAGAAATCCGTGCAGTTGTGGAGGTGGCTTTCAAAACGAAATCCTCTGGTCCTGTCCTCCTGGATGGCCAATCCAGAGAAGTCACACCAGACATTTCCACCAGTGCCGGGAACCGCTGGTGCTTGGGTTTAACTGGTTCGAAGAGGGCCGTATCGCACCTTGCTGGTACAGTGCACGCAGGGCTCACTTTACTGTAAAGGATGTGCATATGAAATAAGAACCTCAGGCAAGTCCATCAGCTAGACCTGCGGTACCCAAACTTTTTCCAGGCGTGGAACACTTTTACATCATCATCATCATCTTTTTTACGTCATCGTACTGACTATGAGGAAGAACTACTAACAAAAAATATTTCATAATAATATGAATGAAATTACTGGACGGTCAACGCAACTCAAAAAATAATAATGAAGCCACTGTGGCAGGGTGGGGCCAGGGGAGGAAAAGACAGGAGTAAAAACAGCAGAGATGGAGCTGACAATGAACGTGGGAGCAAAGGAGGAGTAGGCTGCCCTAAATCAATTAGGACAAGCTGATCCCACTCAGGGCTACCTTTATAAGCCCTTCTCCACACAGACCAAGGGGATGGTGATTAAGGAGAGTTTGGAAGGTGAGTGAGGAGAGGGAAGGAGATGAAGGAACACTAGAGACCACTGAAGAGGACAGGAGCCTCAGCAACCCAGGGGGCTGGACTGCTCCAGTCTGGGGGGGACCTGAAGCTCAACCACAGACTGTGGGGAACTGGTCAGCTGGAGGAGCCAAACAAAGGAGGGGTCTTGCTGCCACAGCTACCGCTAGCAGAAGGAGGTAGCGGGGGGAATCGTCTGGAGAAGTGGCCCAGGGAGAGGAGGTGCAGGGGCAAAGGGCATCAGCCCTCACTGGTAGCGGCCATCCAGGGTCCCTGGACTGGAACTCGGAACAAGTGGGTGGGGACTGGGTTCGCCGCAGACTGCCCCCTACCCCACAACAGTGGTGGGGCCAGTGGACTGAAAGGAGGACCTGGGGCCCAGGAATGAGACTGAACCTGCCACACCACATGTTAACACAACAAATACAGCAGGGACAACAGATAAAACATACATAAAATCTGCATACTTACTTAATGTAGTTAAGCTATTGACAGACGCCAGCGATGACTTAACAAAGTGCTTGTTGCCTGTTAACAAGCAGCAATGTTAAGGAAAATCGGTTACTCTACAGGCATTTCAAGAATACGGTAAAATCGAGGAAAATTCCAGCCCAAAATTGATTTTTGCCCCCCGAAAATGGGGAAGCGACTGTCATTACTCCATTTGGGTGGCGGAACCCTTTGCCATAGCTCCAGTGTTCCGCCGGCATATAGTTTGGGGACCTCTGAGCTAGGCCTTCGGCAGGCAAAGATCTGGGTTCAAATCCACTGGGATTTGACCATGTGTGCCGTGGGGGGATTGCTCTCACTGCATCCAGCCCGGTCAGGGCTGGGGCCTGCACTCCCCATTGACTCACCTCACCAAAACTACTAAGGCCCCGATCCTGCCAGGAGCCCCTGTGCCTGGCCCCCTGTGCTGCACCCTGTTGACTTAGTAGAACTCTATGGCTGCGTCTACACGTGCACGCTACTTCGAAGTAGCGGCAGTAACTTCGAAATAGCGCCCGTCACGTCTACACGTGTTGGGCGCTATTTCGAAGTTGAAATCGACGTTAGGCGGCGAGACGTCGAAGTCGCTAACCCCATGAGGGGATGGGAATAGCGCCCTACTTCGACGTTCAACATCGAAGTAGGGACGTGTAGACGATCCGCGTCCCGCAACATCGAAATAGCGGGGTCCTCCATGGCGGCCATCAGCTGGGGGGTTGAGAGATACTCTCTCTCCAGCCCTTGCGGGGCTCTGTGGTCACCGTGGGCAGCAGCCCTTAGCCCAGGGCTTCTGGCTGCTGCTGCTGCAGCTGGGGGTCCGTGCTGCATATACAGGGTCTGCAACTAGTTGTTGGCTCTGTGTATCTTGCACTGTTTAATGAAAGTGTGTCTGGGAGGGGCCCTTTAAGGGAGCGACTTGCTGTTGAGTCCGCCCCGTGACCCTGTCTGCAGCTGTGCCTGGCTCCCTTATTTCGATGTGTGCTACTTTGGCGTGTAGACGTTCCCTCGCTGTGCCTATTTCGATGTTGGGCTGAGCAACGTCGAAGTTGAACATCGACGTTGCCAGCCCTGGAGGACGTGTAGACGTTATTCATCGAAATAGCCTATTTCGATGTCGCAACATCGAAATAAGCTATTTCGAAGTTGGGTGCACGTGTAGACGTAGCCTATGTGGCCACAGGGGCCTGCCTGCCTGGATCCGTTGCAGGATGAGGACCAGCGTTGGGTGCCAATCCCTGCCCATGGCATAGCCTGACTGGAGTAGCAAGGGATGGCACAGGTAGGGTAGTAGCTGTTTGGGCAGAGCTGGTTGGCCAGGAGTTAGGCCCACCCAAGGGCAGGACTGAGGTTCAGCAGCCACAGACCGGGTGATGCCCTGCACTGGACTAGGTGAGGGCTGCAGGGCAGGAGAGAGCATTTAAAACCGTAGCCTGATTCTTATTTCCTTGGCAGGGCACAGGAGTCTGAAGGGGAAAGAGGATTAGGGTTAGACCATTAAAAAAGCCCCGTCCAACGTGCTAGTCACCTCTGCTATAAAACCAAATTGAGCGCCCCTCCCCTTTCCCCTGCTTCTCCCAACCTGCGTGGCAGCAGCTGGTGTAAGCTGATGTGTTGGTGCAGGTCAGTAGCCTGGGGTATTTCAGGCTGGTGGGCTCCTGCTGAGCACCTCCCAAAAGCCCAGCTTCACTGATGCTTTATTGACTGAAGTCAGCAGTGCACAGATCACGCCGCGCCAGTGACTGGTGCCTCCCCCCGCAGGCGGCCCTGCTTAAGGGGCAGCTTCAGTCTATGTCAGCTTAACTCTCCGGGTTGCTCCCCGGTGTGCAGAACGCACGGCTGCAGCAGAGACTTGAGCTGGCCAAGGTTGTGCTCCTGTTAACATGGCCCCTCCCCAGAAACGGCTGCAATCTTCTGCGATAAATAAAAGTAGTCCTGAGCCTTGCTGCTGTCAGACTGCCCTGCTGCAACTGGAGGACCTCTGTGACCCTCCTGTGGCGATCCCAGGTCCTAGATGGTGGGTGCAGAACCCCTGTCAGGGCAGGAGATCCCAGCCTCACCGTCTCCTGCAGTTGCTTTGCCCATCCTACCTGCTGGAGCTTTGGGGATCCATGGCAATTGTCTCATCCTAAGGACAGAACAGTAGCTACTACTAAGGTTAGCCAAACCTGCAGCCTGGGGGATTACTCATGGCGGGGGCATGCGGTGGCAGCAGGTGCTGGGCCCCCCTGCACTCTCTGTGGCGGTGGGAGCCATGGGAAGCAGAGCCATGCAGCAGCCTGCTCCCCTCCACCATCTCTCAGCCGGATGGCTCTGCTTCACTGCGGTGGTCGGACATAGCACAACCTGGCCCCAGCTGGCTCCACTCCCCTGAGCCACACAGGCCCCACACCTCCCTAGGGACCATCCTGCTACCAGTATCCCCTCAGTCGGATCAATCTTGCTCTCTTCTCCCCTGAGAGCCCAAACTAGAGAGCTAACAGCGCTGGCTGGATCAGAGCATTGCGAAGGCCCTGCAGTCCTCAAGCTCACCTGAGAAGCTAAGGAATGAACCAGCCACAGTAGCTGGACTCATCGCTCATGGTCCTACTGGGGCAGGGTTAGCACAGGCCAGTGTAGTGACACAGGGAATCTTGCATCTCCACAGCCCAGCCTCTCCCTTCCCTCTGGCCAGAGATGCTGCCTAGAGGCCTAGAAAATCTATGGTAGGAAATGCGGCTGTATCAGACGGCTGAAAGGCCAGGTGGGACAGACAGCCCACGTCCAGTTCTGAGCATCAAGAAGGCACTGCAGCCCAGGCCTCATTCCTAGGTCCCCCCATCCCCACAGCTCTGCATACCTACAGAACAGGAGGAGAGTGAGAATGCGTCCCATAGCCGGAGGCAAAGAGCACTGAGTCTGGAAACAGGAACAGGGCCCCACAATGAGCGTTGTCCACCCTGCTTCAGTCTAACATACACCCTTTCTTGGGCCCTACCACAGAGGAGTAAAGGGGTATTAATGTAAATGAGAATCACACCCTCCCTTGGCACTTGCCGCTGGATTTTAAGAGGGGGCCCCTTATTAGAGGAGGTGCATATTGGGGTCAAATAGTACATTTGCTGAAAAATGTGTTGTTTAGGCACCAAAACGATGAATAAATGCGAGGCAGATTGGGCAAAGTGGTTTTGGAAAAGGAAAACCAAAACAAACAAAAAAAAAGTGGAAACCATTCATTTGGAATGGCAGCTTTTCAACTAAGGATGTTAAAGGATAACCAGTTAACTGGTATGGGCTGGAGCAGGCCTTGGCCTGGGCATCAGGTTGGTCCAGCCCCACAGGGATGCTATGAGTGCGGGCTCTTTGGATGGGCTGGAGTAGCCCCATTCACAGTGGGCCTGGAGGACGAGGGGAGGGGCAGCTGGAGAGGCTGGCCCCCCGCCACGGGCTAGGCCTACTCCAGCCCAACTGGACTCGTGGGTCTAGGGTTATGCTTCTACTTTTGGTGTGAGCAGTCATGGTTTCAACTCCCAAACAAGCCCAGCACCGCTACTCTCAGGCTATGCCTACACTGCAAGCTTTTTCCAATGTTACTTAGTTCAACTTCCTAATGTGTGAAGCAGTAATGCTGAAAAATCGCATTCGCACAGCCACAGCACTGCAAAAGTGAGCGTTCTCATTTACAGCCCCCGTTCATAGCCACAACACTGCAAAATGAGTCTTCCCAAGAGCCGATAGTAGCTGTGCTCTGTTCACACACGTTCCTTTTCGACTTCGAAAGGCATGGGGTGTGGGGTTGTCAAAAGTCAGGAAAAGGTGGGCACAAATATCTGGTCTAAGGGCTGCTGCACGCGGTGACCACAGAGCCCTGCAGGGCCCGGACAGAGCGTCTCTCAACCCCTCAGCTGATGGCCGCCATGGAGGACCCCGTTATTTCGATGTAGCGGCACGTGGATCATCTACACACGCCCCTAATCCGATGTTGGACGTCGAAATAGAGCGCTATTCCCATCTCCGGATAGGCACAGCGATTTCGATGTCTCGGCGCTTAACGTCGATTTCAATGTCGAAATAGCACACGGCACGTGTAGACGCGACGTGTGCTATTTCGACGTTGTGCCGGCTACTTTGAAGTAGCTGGCGCGTGTAGACGCACCCCAGAGCAGCAGAGAGGGAAAGGGAATAAGGGCAACACCGCCCCATGGCAATCATACAGGGGAGGAAACCAGCCCCCCAGTGCAGAAGCGCAGCCAGCGGGTCAGAGTGGCCTTTGCCCCTAGCAAAAATGGCCGCACCAGTGTTCTGCCCTCAAACAAGATGGCGCTTGTCAGACGCCCCCTTTGGCGCAAGGCATTCCCCGCCCCCGGAAGTTGGCGTTCCTTAAGTCAGCTCCCCCTCCCACCGGAAGTTGGCATGAAGAGCGCCCCGAACTAAGATGGCGCCCGCCAGAAGCAACGGAACGCGACGCCACGTACTAAGATGGCGCCCGCTCGGGAGCCCTGACGCAAGGTGCCCGGCCCTAAGATGGCGGCGGGCGGAGATGGAGGGTGCGGGGCGGGAAAGAGCGGCGCGCAGCGCTCCCGACGAAGATGGCGGCGAGTGGTGGCGCAGGGAGGGCGGGGCCGGGTTACCGCCCTCGTTTCCGCCCCTCACGGTAATGGCGGCAGCAGCGGCGGCGGGGGTGGGGAAAGGGGAGCGGGGCGAGTGCGCATGTGCACATCTCCATGGAGAGAAAAGGGGGTGAGAGAGCGAGCGGGATAAAAGGAAAAATCAGGTAACGGGGCCGCGGGGGTCTCCGCGCCCAGCTGCCCAGCCTGGGGATGGCGGCATAGGCCAGGCCGGGCCGGGGGTGGGCTTAGGCGGGGGGAGGGGCCTGGCCTTGTTCCCCTCATGGCCTCGGAGCCGCGGGGGTCACCGGGACCGTGGGGGGGGGGGGGCTGGGGACTCCTCTGGGGCTGGGGGTGCAGCTTCCTCTGGCCTTGCTGTCTTTGCCCCGAGGCTGCTCTGTACTGCTCCCCCCCGCCCTTAGGAGAGGCGCGGCGGCTGTGGGGTCCCCTCAGGTCTCTTCTGCTGGCGGGTGGCCCCCGCCCCTGTGCAGCGCCCCTTCCTGTCAGTGCCCTTCCAGCTTGTGATGAGTGGGGCTGAAGACCCTCAATTGCTTAGGGTCGACCGGCTGAATGCCAGGGGTAGGGGAGGGCCCAGTAAAAGCAGCGTGTCATCGTCGGCAGCAGCAAGAGATCTGGCTTGCTGCCTTATTGCTCTTCGGGCTTTCTCCTCCCTGGTCTCTGTCCCCTGGCTGGGCTCTTGCAAGTGTTGGAGGGAAGAGTTTATTGTGGGGGGAACAGTCTGGTGCATGTCAGACAGCATCCCTCCTCTCTCCTCCCCTGTAAGGTGTGATTGGTCCATCCCCTCCTCTGAGTGCCCAGTTTACACTAACCTGATGAACCCTCCTTTCCCTGTAATCGTCATTCACCAGCCACGTTTTATCAGAAGCAGCTTTATGCTGCCTGTCTCTTCCTTGCACAATAATAAAGGCTTCTTCTGTTATCTCACATCATTTGCCACCACCCCCGCACCTGGAATGGAAATGTTTGCATTTCTGTGTGAATCTTTGTGAAGAGTGTGTGTGTATGGGTGTAGGGAACATAGGGTGTTTGTGCTGTCTCGTAGCCATGACATCCAGGTTTGCACGGGGGGGAATCTATTATGGTTATGCTTTGTTTATTTTCTATTTTATGCTGGCCTTTCATACAGTTTATTCTTCTGTTGCTGCAAATGCAAAACAGACAAACTCCCTCCCTCAAAAGAGCTTACAGCTGGTCTAAACAGAAATGACAGTGGTTTAACTAAAGCTGTGATTTAAATTTTGATGCAAAAATCTGGGTAGAGGCTCTTAAAATGGTTTAAACCTGATTTTTATTATCTTCCCCTGGGAAATGGCCAGGTACAAACTAAACTATGCAGCCAGTTTTAAAGAGATAAGTGTCCACAAAAGAAGTTGCTCCGAAATTTGCCTTTAAGCTGGTGTGGATTGTGGGTATAACCAAGGCCGTACAGTCGTTAAATCCCTTAAATTGTGCTTATAGCCAATTTTAAACCACTATATCATTGCAGTTTGTGTATGTAAACTTACTGACACTAATAAATCATTTTGTTGGTCTTTAAAGAGCTACACTTCTGCTGCTTTGTTTTGTTGATGCACGCTAAACCAACATAAACCAGTAACAGAGAGAGAGCGCTGTGTTAGTCTGTATTTTATCAAAACAAACAAGCAGTCCTGTAGCACTTGAAAGACTAACAAGATAATTTTAGGTGATGAGCTTTCATGGGACAGACATACTTCTTCATGAAAGCTCATCACCAAATAAATGATTTTGTTAGTCTTTACAGTGCTACTGGACTGCTTTTTTGTTTCATCATAAACCAAGTTTAGCTTGCATTTAAAATGTCTGTATTGTTTTGTTCCCTTTTAACTCGATCAGTTTAAAAAAAAATCTTTAGTGCAGTTTTGTTAGTAGGTTGGGTCTTTGACAAATAGGATGCCCAGGATGACACCTTCCACAAGAATTGGGTTAAAGGTGGAGAGGTGAGGTACTTTGCATGGATGACAGGTCTGACAACAGGGAGTGGCATGCAGAATATGGGAAGCCAGGAGCTGAAGAAGGTGACAAAGGGACCAGGTGAGAGAGAATGTAGAAATCTCTAATGTCAGGCTCACTTGAGTGTTAGATGTGAAGGAAGTGTAACTTGAACTTGGCTCAGGTGAGACTCCAGTAAAGGAATATAAAGGTGGGGGTGGGGGGAGTGATGACAACAGCAGATTCCCTGGACACAATTTTATCAGTAGACCCTTCTGGACACATCCTAAATTGATAGCCTTACAAACAAATTTTCTATGACTTTCCTTGAATCAACAAGAGACTAATTGAAATATCCTCATATTAGCACTAGTGGCAACTCTTCCAAATATCTAGGGCCCTGATCCTGCAGTCTGCACAGTCTCTTACAGTTGGGCATTGTGGCTCCTTCTGGGTGTAAGTGGCCTCCTTGCAGTATGGGGACCTAACTTATTAATCATGTGTTGATGCATTAAAAACAAATCTGTTTTGTGTGTCTGTGCGTTTGCAGGCAGGCAGGCATGCATGAGTGAGTGCCCCACTAGCTCTGCTGTTTTTATTTGGCAAAAGTAGTCACAGACCTGTGGAGGAGAATTTTCTGCTCATAATGCATAGATATTATGATAAGATTAGCTTCTGCGTGTGTTTGTTTTTGCTGTTGAAACAAAGCTACTGTGTTCACCGTGGCCCATAATTTAAAAAAGCACAGCGCCCCTAAAAAACTAGTGCCCAATAGCATGCTTCAAGGGTTTTTTAAAAATTTCTCCTGTACAGTTGTTCAAAGGTAAATAGATGCTTCCCTGCCTTGTTTAAAACCAAACTTTGTGCTATCAAGAATGCAAAAGTGAAACTATCATTCAGTGTCCCACTGGGGAGAGATGATTGAAAGAGACAGAAGGTGAGGGGTCAGTAGATTGTTTAAGATTTTATTTTCACTTCTAAAGTGATTTTGATAACCAGCTGGTGTTCGTGTGATCTGTGAAGTTTACTGTGTTTCAGGGGAGATGGGAAAAGAAAAGATGTCTTTACGAGGTCACACTGTTTCTCTACAAGTCTGTGTGTCTGTGCTGCTTCCACTAGGTTGGTAGCAATGAGTTTTCATTCCTGTCACCCTGCAGAGTGAATAGGGCTCAGAGAGTTGGATCCTCTGCAGAGGATTTCCATGTTCTTATTCAAACGTTTATCAGTTGGTTGGTAGGTTGGTGTCTTCCTTAAATGATACTGCCTAGTTGCCAAATCATTTATTAACCTTTAGCTGCACACTTCCTACTCGTAATGCCTCAAGTTATTAAAATGCAGTGATATGATGTTGCAAACAATAGATGATGACAATGTGGGTATTTAAAATCTGTATCTAGAGCCTGCTAAAGTCTGTTTGCTGGTAGCGAGTTGGCAGCTTTCCTCAGTGAGCAGTGTGGTAGGAAAGTGAAGGAATCAACTTTTGTAGAATTCTGTAGTTTGTGATCTTGCCATGTGTATTTTTTGAACGATTTCAGTCCTTCTGACTGCAGAGGAAGCCAACCAAGTGGGATCCTCAGTAGCTGTGTTGGCTTGAGTCTGCAGATTGTCCTTGTCTTGCAGCAGCTTGTAGCATTCCCAAGCCATGTTGGAATGAAATTCACCAGAATGATCACTCTTCATGCAGCTGAGCAGTGCCCTATCCTAGCAGCAGACATGAGTTGTGTTGTCACATCTGCTGCTGGGGCCATTTATGAGCAGAGGAAGCACTTGAGCTGGTGCACAAGAAAGGGGCTCAGAAAAGATGCGGTGTAGGGATATTGTAGCAGAACTTCCATCTTCTTGTAGTGGCTGGGATAGAGCTAGATCTAGTTTTTGCTGCTACTCCACATAGTCATGAATCTTTGGAGCATAGAGAGGGCTTTCTGTCTCCTCTGGAAAGCAGGACTGCAAATATATCACACATACTGGTCATGGATGGAGGCACCACCTAAACTTGGGACCATACTTAGCCTTTAATTTATGCCAAGCTTCTCATTTATAAATCTCAGGGTGCTTTACAGCTGTACATGCAAGCATCCCCATGTTACACATGTGGAAACTGCGGCACAAGAACTGGCCCAAGGTCATATAGTGAATAGCAGAGTTAACAGACAAGTCGGGGTCCTGACTCTGCCTGCTGCCTGGTCTGGGACCTTAAGCATGCTTCACATGGGGCTCTGCCTCCCTCTAGGTTTTGTAGTTAAGGTGACTGAGGTCAGTTCACCTCTCTTGGCTCATGTTCCAGGGAGTTTGCAGACTCAGGCAGCCTTTGATTATACTTTGGTTAGGTTTTTGAGCACTTTTTTTTTTTTTGTCTGAGTCTGAGAGAGCTAGGAACATTATCTGAACAAAACTAGTCCGGTAGTGGCTGACACTGGCCGTGTCTACACTAGCCAAAAATTTCGAAATTGTCATGCAAATGGCCATTTCGAAGTTTACTAATGAAGGACTGAAATACATATTCAGCGCCTCGTTAGCATGTGGACAGCCACGGCACTTCGAAATTGACGCGGCTCACCGCCGCGTGGCTTGTCCACACGGGGCTCCTTTTCGAAAGGACCCCGACTACTTCGGAGTCCCCTTATTCCTATCTGCTCATGGGAATAAGGGGACTTCGAAGTAGGCGGGGTCCTTTCGAAAAGGAGCCCCGTCTGGACAAGCCACGCGGCGGCGAGCCGCGTCAATTTCGAAGTACCGCAGCCGCCTGCATGCTAATGAGGCGCTTAATATGTATTTCAGCACTTCATTAGTAAACTTCGAAATGGCCATTTGCATGGCCATTTCAAAGTTTTTGGCTAGTGTAGACCTAGCCACTGAGTTTAGCCTCACTGGAGGGATAGCTCAGTGGCTTGAGTGTTGGCCTGCTAAACCCAAGGTTGTGAGTTCCACCCTTGAGGGGGCCATTTAGGGATCTGGGCAAATACGCTGGGCTTAAGATGCAGCAAGGGAGGTTTAAGTTGGACATTAGGAAGAAGTTCCTAAGTGTCAGGGTGGTTAAACACTGGACTAAATTGCCTAGGGTGGTTGTGGAATCTCCATCTCTGGAGATACTTAAGAACAGGTTAGATGAATGTCCATCAGGGATGGTCTAGACAGTACTTGGTCCTGCCATGAGGGCAGGGGGCTGGACTCGATGACCTCTCAAGGTCCCTTCTAGTCCTAGGATTCTATGATTCCAGGCTTATCTATTGCCTCTGGTAGGCAAAAGCACTGGACCCTTCATAGAGTGTCACCCATGGATCTTGCCAGTGCCATGACCACCTCTGGGCCAGTTCGATTTCTTGGGCCAGTAGACGACTGGCACCTTTTCCAAGCCTTGCCTTTGTCATGCGTGCAAGAGCTGGAAGGAATCCTCCTTCAGAAGGAATCTGTATACAGCATGGATATTGTGCAACTAGGTCTTTGAGTGTTCAAACTAAGGGCAGGTCTGCACTAGGCCTGGAAGTTGATCCTAGATATGCAATTCCAGCTACAACAATTGTATTGCAGGAATTGACATATCTAAGATCAACTTATCAGGTTGACCTCGTTTACTCCTTGAAAGAATGAGGAGTAACAGAGTGTATTGTTGAACCCTAATGGTTCAATTTAGTGCATCCCCCACTAGGCATGCTAACTCGTGCGCTAAAAATAAGTATAGACATACCCAAAGTTCTGCATGCTGCTTCCAGTCTCTCTTCTGGGTCTGTCTCTTAAATTGCAACAATAGCAACAGAAAAATAAGGGTTAACGCTGCAGGAGCTCCTATTCCTCAATAGAATATGCCCCAGCTTTTCACTTTAATTAGGTGCATGTTCCTTTATTTCCTGCTTAGTGAATTGGCTAAAAAAAAACCCCATATCTGATTTATGCTATAGTTAGCTTCCTCATATTCCCTGGAGAGAACACAGATATAGAACAAGCCAATGGTTTTGTTAGATTGATCCCTTCGTTAAAGGTGTGCTACCTTTTGAAGCACCATGTTAACCTGTGTCTGAAAAAATCTCTCAATGATCACGTGAGCGTATTAAAGTAGAATTGCCAAAATGCACACCTTTTGCTTTCACTTAACGTTCTGCCTTTCCCACCCACATTAGACAATGCACGTGACGTAGTCAGTTTAATTTCTACTTCTGGTTAATTTCATTTCAAGATTTGTGTTGTCAGCATTTGTGTTGCCAGGGACATATTGATTATATTGATTCTAGTGGGATGAATTGTTTTCAGGGGATTATTACAAATGTTTCATGGAAAATTGCATGGCACTTAAGGTCATAAGGAGCCACTAGGTCATCTACTGTGACATCCTTCTGGTCTTAGTGAGTTGCCAGCTCTCAGTGTAGTGTTTCATGATAGTTGATGTTTCTTCTTTAAGGCCAGCAGGGTGTAACACCACAGTGGATATTGACTATGACAGGAAGTGAGGTGGTAGCTATGTCAACAAACAAACTCTTCTATCGACCTAGCACTGTCTACACTGGCAGTTAGGTTCTTATATCACTGACTTGTGTATGCTGCAAACTTATGTTAACCTAATTCACATCACCATAGAACCACTGATGCTTTTAAATCACTTGTGTATGTGCACACTTTGTTTGTAGTGTCAAGGTGTGAGTCTTCCCCATGAGTGTTTTATATTGATTGAACTGTCAGTGTGGGGTGTTGTGAAAAGGCTCTGGAAAGCCAGTTCCAGTCAATGTAAGCTGGGGTGGGGAACTTTTTTGGATCGTGGACAATGACCCCCAGAAAAATCAGTCGGGGGTCACATGCAAGTGAGAAGCAAAAGAAAAAAACTTCTCATAGACGTGGCCCTCAGCCGAGGCTAGTCAATTTTGTGGTGCCCCCCCCAAGCTCTGGGTTGCGGCCACAATTAGGGGCTCAGTGCATGGGAGGGGCTAAACTGGGCTGGAGGGGATGTGGGGGGTCTGGGTGAAAGGGAGGGTGCAGGAGCATGCTGGGAGGTGTCAGGATGAGGTCTGGAAAGTGGGGGATGCAGGAGCAGGCTGGCGTGGAGTCTTGGGAGAAGAGAGGGTGCAGGAGCAGAGGGAAGATGTGGGGTTAGAAGCTGAGAATGGGTGACGGGGAAGGTCAGTTGGTGATTACCTGTTCTGTTTGTTCCTCTGGGGCACCTGTCATTGGCCACTGTTGGGAGACAGGATGCTGGGCTAGATGGACCTTTGGTCTGACCCAGTATGTCCGTTCTTATGTCTGGGCAAGAGGGAGGGTACAGGAGCAGGCTGGGAGTGGGGGTGTGGGGTCTGGAAGAGGGGGTGCAGGAACAGTGTGGGGGTGAGGGGGTCTGGATGGGAAGGAGAGTGCAGGAGGGGCTTGGGGATGTGGGCTCTAGAAAGAAGAGGAAGGGGGATTGTGATGGAGATGGGCATGCCTACCTGGCACAGCTTGAGAAGGGAAGGAACATGTGGCTCTGCATGCTGCAGGGAAGGCAGCTGCCTGCATGGCACCCCGCCTCTGCCATTGACCAGGATTTGGCCAATGGGGGGTGGTGCTTACAAGGAGCACTTCTCTGTAGCACAAAGAGGTGCTTCCCCTATTATGCAGAGCCTGCAGGCTGGATCATGTCTCAGATTGCTTGGATTGTGCCTGTAAGTCTCAGGTCTCTTCCCCCATTCCCCAACAGCAACACAAGCTGGCCAGCACTGGCCCTCCAGCTCTGGTGCTCCGGGTGGGTGGAGCACCAAGGCTGGCTTGCCCCATTGCAGGGGGAAGCCACAAACTTTACAGGCTGGATCCAGGCAAGCGAGTCTGTGGACCGTAGATTCCCCACTCCTGAACCAGTCCAGCATCTACACTGACATTGGGTCAGCCCAGCCACATCAACCGTGAGTCTGCATTGCTTGAGGAGATGGTGGTACTGAAGCAGCGTAGATAGGCATTTACATGGGCAGAAGCCAAATATAAGTGAATTAGTGAAACTTAACTTCCATAGTTAGATTGAGGTGAAGCAGTTTACTAGCCAGTCAGTATAAACCAGACATATGTCTTTCAGGGTCTGTGGATTTGTCATTGATGTAGCTATGATGATGTAAGTTCACGATATGGATCAGTCCAAAGCCATGCAAAAACCCCAGTAACCAGGCCAACATGCAGTGTGCATCGATTGTTTATACAGTACTTCCGCCTGGGGCATGTTACGCAACATGGAAGCAAAGAAGCCTGAAATAAACAGTGACCCAGGCAGCTGCCCACTAAAACCCTTCCCCAGGAGAAGAGTAACAGAGCTCTAAAGAGAAGGGCCATGGAGCCAGTGAGCAGGGTGGAGTAGGAGCAGAAGGGACTCTTGAGTTACTGCCTGAGAGACTGAGAGCCTGCAGAGTTGAGAGCAGACTGCAATGGGAGGAGGAATTGTCTTGTGCTCAGATCAGGGCATTTGGGGCATGTCATCTCTAGGAAATAAGGTGTGTTCCTCAGCGGGGGTAACTTCCTATTGAAGACAAGGTGGTTTGTGGTAGCTCCTGTGTGTGTGAGCATGTCAAAGTGAAGGCTCTGGGGAGGGGAGGGTTTCCTGCAACCTGTGAACAGGTGTGAAAGCATCAAACTATCTTGTCTGGACAAGGAATTCATCTCCTGGATGTTCTCTGGCCTGGCTTGTACAGAGGGCCAGACAAGATGGTCATAATGGCCCTAAAATCTATGACTAGGCTGGCGGGGGGAGGAGAAGTTACTCTATGCAAGGCTGAAAGAGCAGGTTGGAGAGATTGCGGGAGTGTCAAGGGAGAAGTGCCTGGGATAGTAATGTTGCATCAGTGATGCTATGTTGTACGAAGCTGGATACAGGAGAGGAGGAGGACAGTTGGCAGTGGCTCCAGATTGAGGCTCAGAGCAGTGTTCCCTGTAAGCTTCTGCACCCATTCAGGAGAGATTCAAATGCTGCCCAGCTGATTATCAGAGTGCCCACAGCTCGTTTTTCTGATTTCTATAGGTGGTGCACATCCCTCGGTGCACATAAACAAATTTATTTCCCACATGGCTGGAAAAGATTTGAGTAGGGAACATTGGCTGCGAGGTGGGAGGAGTGCTCGATATCTCCACTGAGGAGAAGTAGCTAGAAGGCTGAGAAGAAAAGGCAGGTGCGTCTGTGTGGGGCATCCAAGAGCAGAGCTTGTGGGGCAGTTAGAGGCTCTTAACTGTGGGGAGGAGTATGGGGTAGAGAGTACCTCTGTCTGTCCTCAGCTGTGGGCCCTGCCTTTGAGAATTTGTGTTCCTCCTTCCCAGGGTTTGGGAAACAAGGCTGTGAAGTGAGGTACAGGAGAGAATCCAAAACCTGCTCTTCTGATGCATGACAGAGCCAAGAGATGAAGGGGTAAGTACCAGAGAGCTGGATGGGTATGTCTGCAAGCAAGGTGTCTTTATCCAAACCTTACTCAGCCACGGACATGAACTAAGTGGTCACAACTGTAGAGCAGTGAACAAACTGCCCCAAATCCCTTCCTCTCTTAGTGCCTCAGCTTTCACTCTCTTGGCTCAGCTGATGAGCTCTCTCCCAGGTTGTCTGCTTCACAGTTGGGAGAGCATGTGTAGACATGCCTGAGTTCGTTTGGGTGGAACAAACTCGCTAAAAACAACAGCATAGCCACCCCCCTGTGGTGCTATTTTTAGCTGGCTAGCTTGGTTTTGCTGACTCATGATGCAGTCAGACTTTCTGATTGCAGTGTGAACATATCCAAGAATGTCTTCACGGCAGATGAGAACTGACTACTTTTATGTAAAAATACAAGCAGTGTAAAAAGGTAACTTTCACTGTAGCTGAGCCACAGAATCCTGCAATACTAGAACTGGAAGGGACCTCGAGAAGTCATTGAGTCCAACCCCCTGCGCTCATGGCAGGACTGAGCACCACCTAGATCATCTCTGAAGAAGTGGGACTGACCCGTGAAAGCTAATGAATAAATTTGTTAGGACTGCTTGTTTTTTGTGAAGCTGCAGACTACCATAGCTGCCCCTCTGAGGCTGTTATCCCTGACAGATGTTTATCTAACCTGTTCTACATCCTCTCTACCTAATTTATTCCAGTGCTTAACCACGCTGACACTGAGGCAGTTTTTCCTAATGTCCAACTTAAACCTCTCTTGCTGCAATTTAAGCCCATTGCTTCTTGTCCTGTTGTTAGAGGTTAAGGAGAATTTTTCTTCCTTTTCCTTGTGAAATCCTTTTTGGTACTCTAAAGCTGTTATCATGTTCCTGCTGTCCTATTTGCCAAACTAAACAAACTAGTTTTTTTCAGTCCTCCCTCCAAGGTCATGTTTTCTAGACCTTTAATTGTTTTTGTTGTTCTTCTCTGGACCTTTTCCAGTTTTTATGCGTGTCCTGAAATGTGTTGCCCAGAACTGGGCACAGTACTTCAGCTGAGGTCTAATCAGCGCCAAGTAGAGGGTAAAAATTACTGTAGGACAGAAAAGATGAGTACTGACCTCTTCTCCAGCTTGAGTCCCCTTCCAGCTAATCATGTTCTACTTGGGGCTCCACTTTTCAGAGCATATGTAAATGCCAACGCTGCCTCTACAGAAGCCTTTGTGTTCTTGTTCCTTTATCCTCACGGGTGTCATGTTCCTTTTGCAGACAGCAGAAAGCGGCTGAGACAGAAGAAGGCACAGTGCAGATCCAGGAAGGTGAGCGGTGACCTTCATTCCCAGTGCTGGGAGACCCTCCCCATGCCATCCTGCAGCCAAAACTCTGCTTAGGAAAATGCCATGATTTGGCATTGTTGTTCTCACTCCCAAGACCCCGGGTGGGGTTCCCAGGTAACTGGTGATGCTGTATCACTGTTTCCAGTGCATCCCAGGTTGGAGGTACCAGGATCTCTCTGCCATCTGACACCTCTGTGGTGGGCTGTGTGAAGTGATGGGAGGGGAGGTCACAGGTCCTGGTGGAATTACCATCGTAGGGAACCTATCAATCCACTAAGAGCAGCCAGCCTGCATCTAGCCTGTTCTGTGACAGAGACCAGCAACAGCTGCTGCAGATGTGAGAACCTGTCTGAACCAGAAGTGGGACAATCTGCTCCCAACATTAGGTCTCTAATAGAGAATGGCTTAAGCCCCCTAGTCAGAGGTTTAATCTGCTGCTCACTCTTGTTCTCCAGCAAAATGACTGGTCCTGCATGTATCTTGCTCAGCTGTTGGTCTCAGCAGCTGTCAGAGAAGCTGGGAACTGTCTAGCCAGGATGGGGCATTATGGGTGGGGGCAAGGGAAGCTTCCATAGCTCTGCCCAGCGATTTCTTCCCTGTCATGTGTGCTCCTGTTGCCTTTCCTGAAGGTGCAGTGGCGACAGGCGAAGACCCCACCAGTGTTGCCATTGCCAGCATCCAGTCGGCAGCCACTTTCCCCGACCCCAACATCAAGTATGTCTTTCGCACAGAGAACGGCGGCGCTCAGGTAGGCCTGCCCAGACCCCTGCAGCAGAGCTGTCTCCTGCTACCCCCTTGTGAATAGTCACCACTCTGTAATCCTCTGCGGGACAGACCCTTTGTCTGGGGGGCACTGACTCTTCCCAGACCTGGGAGTGCCTGCTGGGGGAGTGGGTAAAGGAAGAAGAAACACAACACAGACCCTGTGTTCTGCATGTGTTCTCCTTGGCCGTAGGCTGGTGTGTGCCAGCCACCACAGAAACCTTGCAGCTCCGTGGGCAAACCCAAGTGCACAAGAATGTAGTCTCCAGCCTAGCTAGCTAGGCCAGGCCCCTAGTTAGCATCTGCACTGGGTGAGTGCCCCATGTGGATATGGGGAGAATTGTGCCTCGCGATTGTGGATAGTTTCAGATGCTTGGGTAACACCAGTGCAGTTAGGGAATGGGGGGAAGGGGCCAGGCCACAGGGGTGGGGTGTGGAGGGCTCTTCAGAGCTCCAGCAGACAGTGCAAAGAAAAGCTAAATGTCTTAGCCTGGTGCTCTGTGCTGCGCTTCCAGGCATGGCTGGGAATGTATGAAAGGCAGATAAAAGAGCATGGCACTCCCCACAGAGTTCCCTGCCATGTCTGCATTGCCCCACCTGGGGGGGCGGTCTGCATGGGCAGGAATGGAAGGGCAGATGTGTGAGACTATCTCCCTGGCCCAGCCTGGTTGGCACTGTAAGGAAGCTGGGGGACCTGCGCGATGTCAATTGGGAATCTGGCTGCAGCCTGCAGGCACCTAGCACAGGGCCAGAGCAAGATGCCTCTCTGAAAACGAAGCAGCCACCGACTGGTCTGTGGACATGCCTAGAAACAAGCCCTGTCCCAAGCTGGGGACAACTGCTCATGCTGGGTTAGTGGCCTCTGGGATGCTGGGCTCTTGCTTTGACAAAAGCCCAGAGACTCACTGGGCCATGGACAGCCTTGTGTGGCACTGGAGTGTGCTTGGCTGAGCCCAGGGATAGACTGATGGCCCAACTGGCACTGGACATGGAGTGCATTGGCAGGGACTCAGGCTGGGCAGCAGGGGAATCGAGTGGGGACCTTCCCTACGGGTGGGGGGGTGTATCCTGGGCAGATGCCATTGTGCCACTGTGGGGAGCTGGGGCGGTGATCCTTGGTCCAGGCTGCCATCTTGGCCCCCCCCCATTCCTGTTGCCTTGTGGCAGGGGGTTTGTGAGGCCGGCAAAGGGTTCAGCAGTAGGGGCTGCTCGTGTGTTCATGGGAAGCATGGCAGAGATCGGCTGGCGTGACTGGGGTGGGTGCATTCTGGCCAGTGTTTGCACCCATGCAGTAATCAGGGTTTTTCCCTTGCCCTGCTCTGTTATCTGTCTTGCAGCAGGGCAGGTGGAGATGGGAAGGCTGCCTTTTCCCATCCCAGACAATGGGACTTAGGGACCAGCCTCTCGGCTTTCTCCCATAGGTGATGTATAGGGTGATACAGGTGGCCGAGGGGCAGCTGGATGGGCAGACAGAGGGCACCGGCGCCATCAGCGGCTATCCTGCAGCACAGTCCATGACCCAGGTGAGTGGCACTGGGAAGGAGGAGGCAGTGCCATGGCAACAGACGTGAAGGCAGAGGAAGCAGCACTGCTGGGGCAAGCAGGCTGGGGACTTGCCAGCGCACGGCGGTCTGTGCTGTGCAGCCCATTCAGGGTTTGCCACTTCTATCCCAGGCCTCGATAACACTCCTGTTCAGCTGGAGGCCCTGCAGTGGATGGCTGGCCAGTGCTAGGACCTGGGATGGTTGGGGGGGCAGGGCAAGGGACACAGAGCCTTTCACCCTCAGCTGCCAGCACGGGTCAGTGGTGACCCAAGTCACTGTACTGGGGTTGGCAACAATTCCATTTCTTTGCCAGCTCTTTGTGGCTGTGTAGCCCTAGCTCTCCATTCCGGCATGGATGCGTGAGACCGGCCCTAAGGGCCAGGGCATTGGCTCCAGCACGGCCATCCTGTGAGCACACAGATGACTTTGGAAAGTTGTGCCCCTGAGCTGTCCAGTGGGTTCTGGGGGAGGGTCACTCTGAGCAGAGATTCTTTTCTGAGTGTTCTCTTTAGAAAATGTACATCCTGTGTGCAGCTTGTGCTCCTTGCAGCCATTTGGGGGGGGTCACACTGCACAGGGGAGGTGGGTGGGTACATGCAGAAGGGCTGGGCTCAGGAGGGGAAGTGGAACACTCTGAACCCTAGGCTTTAAGCACAGCCCTCTTTGCTTCCCATGTCCAATGGGAGGAGGTGAGCATTGTTGGCCTTGGCAGTGTGGGAAGCTCTGTGCCCTGGGGCCATGCAGAAGGTTGGGAGGTGAGGTCAGCGGACAGACAGTGCATGGGGCTCTGCCCTGTGGTTGTGCAGAAAGGCTCAGGGAGGCAGGGTCTGTTGGCAGGAGCTGGAGTCAGGAGCAGGCTGTGTCTGGCTTGGGGGTCTGTATTCCTGGGGTGCGGCCTCCCATTCCCCACTCAGAGTCTCTCCTGGCTGGCTAGGACCTGCTGCAGCAATGGGGGAGTGAGACAGGCAGGGAGCCTGGCCCAACAGCTGAGCTTGCTTGCATAGACCCAAACCTGCTTCCCCTACCCAACAAAGCCCCTCCAGACACAGCCTTTCAGTGTGGCTCATAAGGTCCTGCACCCTCCTGAGAACCTCATCTCATTCACGGGGCTGCTCCCTGCAGTTTGAGAACCTCTGTTCCAGGACTCATTCTCCTTCACCCCATTCTGCTCCAGGCTGTTATCCAGGGCGCGTTTACCAGCGAAGATGCTGTTGAGACCGAAGCTACAGCCACCGAGACCCACTATACGTACTTCCCCACAACAGCCGTGGCAGACACCAGCACCTCCACTGGTGCGGGGACCACAGCCACCGCAGTGGTGACCACCCAGAACTCAGAGGCCCTCTTGGGGCAGGCCACACCCACTGGTACAGGTTGGATGACTCGGGGGCTGGGGTACGCAAACCCGCTGCTGCAGCAGCCTGTGTCCTGGGGGCCTGTCTCCTGGGCCTTGTGCAGCCTGCTCCAACGTGGGTCAGCTGTGGAGTCCTGGACCCTGGCAGCACTGCCATGGCATGAACTTTTGATTCCCCAGCTGCAGTGCTCTTCAGCCTGGAGAGCAGGGACCTCCTCCCCATAATACCAGCCCAGAGCCAGGCCACACTACCCCAGTGGTGCTTCACTTGCTCTGTGCTGGGATGTTGATTCTCAACTGTTCAGTTTTCCTTTGGCTTCTTGTTGGTTTCACTGTCCAGTGCTCCCTGGAGCTGTCTTCAACAATGGGGCTCTTTAAACCCAGAAAAGACATCTCCAGTCTGACTGGATTGGGCTATGTTAATCCCCTCTTGTTCCTAGACCTAAATCCTGCCCCTTACAAAGCCATACTCTTAGGGGTACTGAGGATTGCTGCTCCTCTGCCTTCTGGGAGTCATGGCTGCTTGGTGCTTCCGAAAACCAGGCCACAAGTGGAGTGTCGCCTAAATTCAAGCCCCATTTGTTGTGTCCAGAGAAGCTGCTGCAGGTGCATTTCCTTCCTGAGTCCAGATCCCCCACCAGATGGGTCAGCTGCACTCCCTCACCCCATGTGGGGTTCTATCTCTCTGGTGAGAAAGTGTCCCTTGTGAGCCTGCCTCTTGTGTTTCCAACTGTCCAGGGCAGTTCTTCGTGATGATGTCACCACAGGAAGTTTTGCAGGGTGGAGCTCAGAGATCCATCGCTCCTAGGACTCACCCCTATTCACCGTGAGTGTTCAGTCCCACGACTGGCTTCCTTCTTCCTTAGTGTCCTCCTTTCTTGTGTCTCCCACTTTGTGGGGAAAAGTGAGAGTTCCTTTGTTTGGATCCAGAGCTATGGAGAGCAGCTGTGGGCGCATCCATGGGTCTGGGGGTCAGGATTCCACCATCTTGTTCCTAGCTAGGCAACTGGTTTGCCGTGTGTGTATCATTAGTGCTCCCTTTCTTGGCTGCCTTCCCTGTAAACTGGTGTGGATGTTGCCTCTTCCCCAAGTACAGTGCTTGGAGGTGTGACTCGTCCTGCAGTGCTGAGTGTCTGACGGGGTTGCTTGTTTTTCAGGAAGTCAGAAGCTCCTCGGACGACCCGGGATGAGAAACGCCGAGCACAGCACAATGAAGGTGGGGGCAGAGGAGGTTCTGGGTCGGGGCTGGGGTGGAGAAACAAGAGACAGCAGCTTTTGTTGTGAGGAGAATCTTGCCATGAGAAGTAGATGTGAGGAGCAGTTTCCCTTGGTTCGCTCTTGATCTGGTCCTGCCCAGATGGGTGTTAAGAAGGAAAGCACATGTCAGGGGGAGCATTGCAGCTGTCAGCCCAAGAAATCCACAGCTAGGATGCTTAAACTTAAAAGCAGCTCAGGCTTTTGAAAATCTGGAAGTGGCCAGGCAGGAGACCAGACAGACCTTACCTCTGCCTCCAGCCAGGCCTTTTTGGTTCCCCTCCTATCTAGGGCTGACTTTGAAAGCCCTGGACAATCCCCACATCTGTAGGTGCCCCCTCAGATGATGCTTTAGGAAGAAGGACTTGAAACTGCTCAGATTCCAGCTGTGGGCTTCTTAAATGTGACCACGCCTCTCTCCTCATCCCATCCCTAGCATCCGTTAGCAGGCCTTTTGGAGGCCTGCGGTGGCAGGAAAAATCTGATGCCTGGATGAGCCGCTGCCCTTCTGGGTACTACAGCAATGAAAAAGGTTCTTTGCCACTGAACTGGCTTGCTCTCCTGCCCCAAACTGGGTCCAGGGGAATTGTATTGTATGTGCCCAGCTCGTAGTGTAACTGGCAGCACGTGGCATCCTGGTGAGGAGCAGAGGCTGCTAGTCTCAGCAGCCCTCCATGACAGCACAAGGACAGTGGTTGCAGTCCCAAATACAGGACTTGAATGTCTTTGTTCAGGGAGGTGGCATGGCACCTTCTGTACAGAAATGATACCTTCTGCTCCTCTCCCAGCCTTAGGGCATTGTGGGCAGAGTTAATTGATTTGGATGTCTGGTCTGTACATTACCACTTTGTCAAAGGTTGGGTCTCTAAGATTAATTCAGCTCTGTTTTTCCAATGACAGCATTCTCCCTGCATGACAGTGGGTGTGTCTGCACCCAGGAAGGGGAGAGCTGGGGAGGGGGCTTTGTTCCCGCTGCACTTGGCATGGAGGCATCCCAGCAAGGGATGAGACTAATCCCTCCAGCCTCGCTCATTGGGTGCTTTGTCCTAATGAGCCTAATTAGCAGTTACCACAATGAGCCTTGGGTCCCCTCTCCAACCCCCATCCTACCTTCTCCACCTTTCCCCTCTGCCATCCAACTCCTGCCAGACCCTCTTCTCCCTGGTATTCCCATTCCCATCTTCTCTCCTTCCAGCATCCAGTGCCAGGCATGGCCAGGATGGGTGTAGACTCATCTGTGAAGGAAGGCTGTGTTCTGCCCTCAGTGCTAGCACTCTCTCGGGAAACCTGGGAGTAAGTGAGGGCACACACCTGCAGTTCCGAAGGCCCCAGGGCTGGCAGCTTGTGCATGGGAGATGCTCTGGAAGGGGCTGCTCTGAGGTTGGGAAAGTCCCTGAAATTCTGTCCCCTCTGTCCACCCCAGTGGAGCGACGACGCAGGGACAAGATCAACAACTGGATTGTGCAGCTCTCCAAGATCATCCCCGACTGCTCCATGGAGAACACCAAGTCGGGACAGGTAAGGGCTCTCCCCCCGTTTTCTCTGCCACTGCCACCAAGAGCTGGCCACAGTCCAGGGGCCAGTTTAAGGGGACAAGCTGCACTGGCTGTGCTTTGTGGGAGAGTCGCATTTAGCCCATCTCTATGGAACTGGGTCCTTCCGGTTACTGCCCCAACCTGAACAGGTGGCTGGGGGTGCTGTGAATGGGCTTGTTACCTGTAGACGATTGGCTGAAATCTGCCCTGAATGCCAAGCCCCCGTGCACTTGGATGTTTTGCAGTTCTTCAGCTGTACAGATGCTCATGTACCTCCAGATTTCAGTGCCAATGGCCCAGAATTGTGCTTTGGAATCTGATTCATTGAAAAACAGCCTGGAAGTCTCCTAAGTCCTCAGTCTTGCCAAAGAACCTTTTCATAGAGGGAAGTGCTGTTGCCAGGGCTGTCAGCTGTACTGTTCTTCCCTATGATGTGTTAACACTGAACCCTAATGATGTCTTCTGTAAAGGTCACAGTTGCTGTTTCACTACTGTCAGCAGAAACCTCTCTAGTAGGCTGCCCCTTTTGGGCTAATGAAGAGGCCTCCCTTCCCCTCACCGTCTACTTCAGCTCCCTCCCACTTTGCTGGGCTGCCTCTGCTGGACTAACGGGGGAGGGTCATTCCTCTCCATCCCCTCTAGCTTCTCCTCCCAGCCCCACCTCCATTAGGAAGGCTGTGCAGCACTAGTAACAGCGTTAGAAACAACAGTAACTTCCTTTTGGCCTTGAAACAGCAGATATGGCCCTGGGCATGTCTCTGCCCTACTCTCTGGCTGCTCGAGGGCTGTTAGCATACAATTGGAAGTGCTTTGCAGGGGTGACATTTGTGTTGAGCAGGTGGGTAGGCACAAGGGATGCACAGGAGAGCACAGAGAATTGCCCTAAGCCCCAGGTGGCTGTGGCTTAACAGAGGGAGGAGGAATCAGGGTCCCAGTGTCTAGCAGTAACTCCCCTTCCCCCACCAGAGCGATGGGCCCAGTACTACCTGGCACGACTTTTCTGTGTCCTTCCCAGGGCCCCAGGCAGTGTTTTGCATATGGAGATGTGCCAGTTGCTTTAATGTGCACCAAAGGTGGGTGCTTAGCACTGCTTTCAGCACTTCCCTTGGCAGGGATGGGTCCTTTATCCTAGTATGTAGCACTCACTTTGCATTGGTGTAAATGACTGCACAAAGTGCTATTTACCTGCTGCAGCAGATTAGCTAAGAGCTGGGAGGCTGATTGACTTCAACAGGTTCAGAACCCTGTATGGGGGCTGGATTGCATCCACCGTGGCTTGTGTCTGCACAGTGCCTCTTGATTCCCTGGCTCACTCAAGGTGGGAGTTAAACCATAGTTATTGTATTCAGATGGGGCTGAATTCCTCTGATGAAACCACTTCACAGTCTAAATGGAGCTAGGGGGCAAACCTTTTTGTGCAGCCCCATCCCCTGCCATCCTGGTAGGCTGCCTGGATGTCTGGCTCAGCCCCCTCACTGCCAGCTCAGGACTGGCAAAGAACCCTCCCTCAGAGGGGCAAAGCTGCATGGAAACTTTTCAACCATACCAAAATAGAGTCCCAACTTGAATGTATACTTCAAATTAAAAAAAAGCACATTAAGAGACCCAAAAAAGGCCACTATGGCTTTACAATAAACTGAAAGAAGCAGTGAGAGATAAAAAGGCATTGTTTAAAAAGTCAGCATTAAATCCTAATGAGGAAAATAGGAAGGAACATAACTCTGTCAAATGAAGTGTAAATATAGAATAAGAAAGGCCAAAAAGGAGTTTGAAGAGCACCTAGCCAAAAATTCAAAAGTAAAAATAAAATGTTTAAGTACATCAGAAGCAGGAAGCCTGCTAAATGACCAGTGGCGCCCCTAGATGACTGAGATGCTAAAGGAGCACTCAGAGATTATAAGGTCACTGAGGAGAAAGAAACTAAATACATTTTTTGCTTTGGTCTTCCTGGCTGAGAATGTTTGGAAGATTCCCAAACCTGAGCCACCCTTTTTAGATGACAAATCTGAGGAATTGACCCAGATTGAGGTGTCATTAGTGGAGGTTCTGGAACAAATTGATAAACTTAACAGTAACTCCTCACCAGGACCAGATGGCATTCATGTAAGAGTTCTGAAAAAACCCAAATGGGAAATTGAAGCACTATTAACTCTGGTTTGTAAACTATCCTTTAAATCGTCTTCTGTACCAAATGACTGGCAGATAGTTGATGTGCTACCAATATTTAAAAAGGATTCTACAGGTGATCCTGGCAATTACAGACCAGTAAATGTAATGTCAGTACCCAGCAAATTAGTTGAAACTATAGTAAATAATAGACATCATACACATCTGTGAACATAACTTTTTGGGGAAAGTAACAGAGAGAAAGCCGTGCGAGTCTATATACTATCAAAACAAAAAAGCAGTAAAGTAGCACTTTAAAGACTAACAAAATAATTTATTATATGAGCTTTCATGGGGCAGACCCACTTCTTCATCATCATGGTTTCTGTAAAGGGAAACAGTGCCTTACTAATCTTCTAGAATTCTATGAGGGGTTCAACAAGCGTGTGGACAAGGGGGACCAGTGGATATGATGTACAGGCTGACCCTCTCTAATCCTGCACCCTCAGGACTTGACTGGTGCCAAATGGGAATTTGCTGAACCATAGGAGGTCAGTATTGTCTTGTAGCATCACCAACACTTCCACTGCTGACTGGGCTCTTAGGAGACTTTTAGGGGTAAAATAGAGCTGAATAACAGCACAGAACACTGAGAGACAGGACTGGTGGCTATAAATAAACCTGATGGGACTGCATGAAACTTGTCCACAACCTGACAATTGGAAATGCAGCTAACTAAAATCATGCTGGACTAAGGATGTTGCTGGGTGAGAGGTTCAGCTTGTACTTAGATTTTCAGAAAGCCTTTGACAAGATCCCTCACCAGTGGCTATTAAGTAAGGTAAGTTGTCCTGGGATAAGAGGGAAGGTCCTCTCATGGATTGATAACTGGTTAAATGGCGGGAAACAAAGGGTTGGAATTAATGGTCCGTTTTCAGAACAGAGAGTGTTTTCAAAATAGTGGTGTTCCTCAAGGGTCCGTACTGGGACCAGTCCCATTCAACATATTTATAAATGATCTAAGACAGTGAGGTGGCAACATTTTTGGATGATACTAAACTGCTCGAGATAATTAAGAACAAAGCAGAGTGAAGAGCTTTAAAAGGATCTATCAAAACTAGGTGAGTGGGCAACAAACTGGCAAATGAATTTTAATGTTGATAAATGCAAAGTAAGGCACATTGGAAAAATAATCCCAACTATGTATGCAAACCAATGGGGACTAATTTAGCTATAACTACTCAAGAGAGATCTTGGAGTTGTAGACAGTTCTCTGAAAACATTGAGTCAATGTGCCACATCAGTCAGAAACACAGATTGAATGTTAGGGATCATTAAAAAGGGCTAGAGAAGGAGAGAATATCTTACTGCCTCTGTATAAATCCCTGGGACGCCCACATGTTGAATACTGCATACACATGTGGTCGCCTCATCTGAAAAAAGAGATCTTTGGCATTGGGAAAGGTTCAGAAAAGGGCAACAAAAATGATTGCAGGTTTGTAACAGGTAACATATGAGGAGAGATGAAAAAGACAGAGACTTCTCATCTTAGAAAAGAGGAGATGAAGGATAGGATAGAGGTCTGTAAAATCCTGACAGGAGAAAGTGAATAAGGAAAAGTTATTTACTTGTTCCCATAACATAAGAACTAGGGGTCACCCAATGAAACCAATAGGCAGAAGGTTTAAAACAAACAAAAGAAAGTACTTCTTCACACAGCGTACCATGAGCCCATGGAGCTCCTTGGACCTCCGGGACTTAAACAGGGTTCCAAAAAGAACTAGATAAATTCATGGAGAATGAGTCCATCATTGGCTGTTAGCCAGGACAGGCCGTGATCATGTCCTTAGCCTCTGGTTGGCAGACGTGTGGATTGGGTGATAGGGGAGAGATCACTTGATGATTCCCTGTTCTGCTCGCTTGCTCTGGGGCATCTAGTATTGGCCACTGTCAGAAGACAGGATGCTGGGCCCTGGTCTGACTTAGTGTGGCTGCTCCTGAGCTTGGGCCGAAGCAATTCCCTGCGTGGTGTGTTTGCCACTGAGTGATGGTCCCTGGCCCTGTGGAGCTGGCAAAGGGCAGGTGCTGGGAGGAGATCTGGGGGCTTGCGTGCGAACGGTCTTGCTACATTTCAGCGGAACTGGTGCACGCTCTGGTCTGGCCCAATTTCAGTTTAGCTTAAGCCTGCTGCTGACAGGATTAAGCAAAGCTGCAAGAAGAGAATGGGAGTGTCCGCACAAAGTTAGAGAGGTAAGGAGACCCCAGGGGCAGCACAGCCAAGGCTGATGGTTCCAGTTGGCCCTGGTGGCAGCATCCCACCCTGGCCCATATCCTCTCCTAACTGCATCTGTGTTCTGCAGAGCAAGGGCGGGATCCTCTCCAAAGCCTGCGACTACATCCAGGAACTGCGGCAGAGCAACCACCGCCTTTCTGAGGAGCTGCAGAGCCTCAACCAGCTGCAGATGGACAATGAAGTCTTGCGGCAGCAGGTGAGCGTGGGCCAGCTGGCGCCAGGGCCTGGACAGCCATCCCCTTCAGCTTCAAGACCCAGTCCGGACAGCTGGAGGGGGGCTAGGAGCAGCTGCCACCAGCCTGATGGACACTAGCTAGTGGTCGGGTGTGCGACTCCTCTGGTCCTGGTGCTCATCAGCCTCCTTGCCTGGCAGCTATAAGGACTTGAATGGCCACATGGGCTGGGCCCTACCCTCAGCCTAGGCTGCTGTCCTGGGCACCAGGCAGGGCCTACGCTGCCCTGCCTCTAGGTGGAGGAGTTGGGTATGCCAGCCTACCTGCTCTGCAGGAGCGTTGCTGTCCATGTGCCCAGCGCAGCTGGGTGGGTTGGGGCAGGAGCTTCCAAGCCGAGTATAAGGAGGCGGACTGGGCCTGATGCCTTCTCCTGTTCCAGGTGGAAGATCTCAAGAACAAGAACCTGATCTTGCGGGCGCAGCTGCGTCAGCACGGGGTGGAGATCATCATCAAAAACGACGCCCACTGACTGGCCCGGGGTGTGGGGGGAGCAGCTGACCCTGGGCTTGGGAGTCTGCTAGGGTGCAAGGTGAGGAGGGGACCCCCCCGCCCCCGCCATCGTGACTGCGCACAGGAAGCAGCTTTCGCCTGCTGATGCTCCGGAACTGCAGTGCCTCGCTCTTGTACAGACCTGAAAGCAGCAGTGTCAGTGTCCTGGGGCCGAAACCATCACCTGCGCCTCCCCGTCCCCTGCCTAGAGCTCCCCCTGAGCCTGGGCCAGAGACTCAGCCTGTCTGCTGTGACCGCCACCCCCACCCCATGCTCCTGCCCCGCCTGGGCCAGAAACTCAGCTTGCTGCCTGGTCCCTGGCAGAGCTGGTGTGAATAAAGAAGCTGCCGCTGTCTCTTTACAAAGTATTTTTGTTGCTGTGGTGTAAGGAGCCGATGTGCTGCTCCCAGCGTGGGACCCGCTCGTGGGCAGTCAGGCAGGGTGTGAGTGTGGGCCCCAGCGTCATGCATGTGTGTGTTTGCCCACTGCTGCGGCTTCCTTTGGTTGCCTTCCCGCGCGCGCGCACGCACGCACGCACGAACTAGGCTTGCGTGGTCGCTTGCCTGCTCATCAGCCCCATGTGCCCCGCCAGTCAGATCCCCTCTCCTGTGCACTGTCATGGCCTGGTCCCTGCCCCACCCCCAGCCCCGTGCTCAGATCCCCTCTCCTGTGCACTGTCACTGCTTGTTCCCCACCAGAGCTTGCACTGACAGCAGAGCCAGGCTGCGACGCTCTGTCCCGTTTCACCCCTTGCCTTGGCTCCTTTACCTCTCCCCAGCCCTGCCCAGCTTCCCCACCTGCTCCTACAGGGAGACGGCTGCTTCTTCCAGAGCTAGCTGCTGTGCTCACCAGGCTGGCCACCCTGGCCTGGGCTGCTTGAGCACGTGAGGGGGCGTTGGCCAGGTCAGCTACCCAATGCAGTGCTCCCCTGGGCCCAGCTGCCTGGAGCCAGGAGCCTGTCGCAAGCTGGCAGCTTGAGCCCCTCCCATTTCACCGTGCGGGAGACAGGTGGTGCTGTGCTGGGGACTCTGCCATGCTCCCGCCACCCCACTGCTGGCACTGCCTGACTCTGCTAGCCTCTGACTTTTTTAATTCTCTGAATTTAAAAAGCAGAATAAATAAAACTAGTGATTTGTTTTTCTGTGTGATGCTGCTTTTATTTCACCACCAGGGACTTGGCAATGCAATCCAGGAAGGGCTGGGAGCCCTGCTGCTCTCCTCGAGCACCTGGGGCTGGCCTTCCGAAGCACAGGGCCAGGTCCCCTGTCGCAGGCGGGCCTAGTGCGAGCTGCCCCCGCAAGCCAGAGACCTGTCCCAAATAGATTCTCCAGGTAGGACTTGATCCCCCATCCGCACCCCCACCTGTTCTCCAGATCTCCCGACGGGGGTGCTGGCCATGAGCTCTAGAGTGCAGGGTGTGGGGAAAAGCCCCTCTCTGGGTGGGTCTGTTTGGGTTGTAGAGTCTAGAATGAAAAGTACCATGGGCTGGGCTGGGCTGGAGTCGACTTGCTGCTCCTGCTGTTCATCAGCAGAGGAGCTAACGTCCTCCCCTCCCAGTGAGCGTCCAAGGGGAAGGTGCAGAGGGGCCCATTTACACGAGTGTCCCGGAGCCACGACTTACCAGCCATGTTCTGGGCAGGGTCCACGGGGCAGGCAGGGCCGGATTAACACAGGGGCTTTAGGGGCTGCAGTCTGGGCCCCTGCACAAAGGTCTTGGGGCCACTAAAAGTGCAGATCTTTTTCTGGGACCCCTTTGCCATTGCCCTGGGCTGTAGCCCCTAAAGCATCTGAGTTCTGGGCCTGCCTGGCAGGGAGGGGAGAAGGAGGGCGGGTCTGGGCTGGTGTTTGGAGCTGTACGCCCTGAAGGTCCATCCGCACTCTTCTCTTGCCTGCAGGCTCCAGCTCTGTGGCTCCCATTGGTCAGAAATTGTGGCCAATGGGAGCTTGGGGGGGGTGCCCCAAGAAAATTCCCCCTACTCTGTCTCCTAACTGTTGCCCAGACCCTGCACCCTCACTCTCCTGCCCTGAACCCCCTCCTGTACCCCAAATACTTCCTCCCCAGCCCCACCCCAGAGCCCTTTTCCCCACTGTGAACCCTTCATTTTGGGCCCGACGGGCTAACAGCCCCAGGGCTCCAGCAGAGGTAACCCGGCCCTGGGGGCAGAGGTATAGCCATGGCGAGCTGTGGCTTACCCACTTAGCTTCCTGGCCCATTCAGATCTGAGCAGGCTTGTGGTGCTGCCACGTGGGCGCCTTTCAGGCTGGCACCATGCAGCCTCCCTGCAGAAAGCTGTGCTCCGGCAGCTCCACCTGGCCTTCTCTGAGCTGCCCCGGGTATGTTGCCCAGCTGGGCAGGGGAAGCCCTGGGCCAGGACGGCCAGGCAGAGGGTTTGGCATTGGACAAGCCAGCATAGTTGTACCACTGATTGGCGGTACTTGTCCCCAGGGGGCTGCAAGGTTGGCGTGCCGCAGCCTGCTGCTGCTGTGATGGTGTTAGCACCTGGTGCTGTGTAACCGTTAGATGAGACCTCCCGGTGTCTGTGAGCCCCAGGGGGGTGATGACCTCAGCACAGCTTGGTGCAAGGAGGCACCGGTCTCTGCCAGCCAACGGGTGTAGCTGCCAGGCAGGCAGGCTCCAGGGTGGCCATCCATCAGCCCCCTGTTTTCACTGACGGGCGGGTTTCTAGGGCACTGACCCTGGCCCAGGGAGAATTGGGCCTCTCTAAGGTGCCTGGTGCCACCCTGAGCAGCTGCAGCCTTTCCCTGGAGCAGGGGCTGCACAGGACCTGGCCATGCTGGCTCCGTCCCATCCCCTTCCCCCTCTCATAGGCTAGTGCTTCCAGGCCTTGGGGCGTTTGGGTCTGTCCCTTGACAGAGGTCTCTGATGGGGACCCTGAGCTGGGGCTGGGGCCAGGGCCAGGTCAGGAGGCCACAGCGCAGGGCAGGCAAGGAAGCCTTTGCTGGTGAGATTGTGGCTCCCAGAGCTCCCCATGGAAATCATCGGGTGTTGAGCAGCACGAATCAGAGGAGAAGGGCCCACCTAGGGCAACCCAGCTGTTGGCATCAGCCCCCTGAGTCCCATAGCCACTGGGCCTGCTACTCCTAGACCAGGAAGCCAGGGTGCTTGGGGGGCAGCGCCCCGGCTGGGGCTGGCTCTCGGTTGCATGAAGGATGCCAGGCTGGCTCCTCTTCCAACTCTCTGCCTGGCGTGGACCCCTCCGCGGGGAGCTGGCGGGTGCCATAGGTGGGGGTGGAGCTGGTGACAAGCCAGAGAGGCTTTGCTGTCCGGCTGGCCACGGGAACGTCACTGGAGGGGGTCTTGGCGACGATCAGGTGCCTCGGGGAGAGACTGTCAACTCTGGGGAGACATTGTGCACAGCAACGTGAGCCTCCGCCCCAGTGTGATCGTGGCACGCAGTCGGCTGGGGCCTGCCTGGCATGCTTCCCTGCAGGGGGCAGAGTGGGGGTGCCATGCTGTGGGTTATGGAGTCGGGTGGGCTGTGCTGCAGTGGGGACAGGGTCAGGGGCTGCGTGGGGGTAGAGTGGGGGATGTCGTACTGCAGGGGTGGCACAGTGGTAGGGGCACTGCATGGCAGGGGGCAGGGTTGAGGGACTTGCCGCAGGGTGTGGGTTGGGGGCCTGTGGTGCAGGGGAATGAGATCGGGGGAGGGCTGTGGTGCCCAAATCCCTCAGCCTGTCCTCATAGGTCTTGTGCTCCAGCCCCTTAATCATTTTTGTTGTCGTCTGCTGAACCTGCCCCAGCAAATCCACATCCTTTTTATACTGGGGGGCCCAAAGCTGGACACAGTATTCCAGATGTGGCCTCACTAGTGACGAATAGAGGATCACAGGACTCCAGCTGCTGGAGCTTTAAGGAAAACATGGCCTGAGCCTCACTTTGCAACATGGAGCAGAAGCTGCAAGCAGCGCCCAGGAGGTAACTGAGCCGTGGATGGTAAGGTCAGAAAAAGGCCCAACACGGGGCGTGCGTGTGTGTGTGTGCACTGACAACTGACATCTCTCCACAGACACTTGTCCCACAGCAGGATTGTAGTGAGGGGAAACTGTCCTGTCCAGAGTCACTAGCTGGTGAGAACCCAGGAGTCCTGGTTCTAGCCTATCGGACAGGCTGTTTAAATGAAAATCCAAATGACCGACCCTCCCATGGACTCACGGCCAGGATGGGCGGCTCTGGGGCCATTTCTTTATCCCTGGCCATGGTAAAACTTGAACAAACTGATTGTGAAAGTGCTCCGAGACGGGGTTGCTCCGGAAGTCTTGCGGCTGGGACACTGGACTTTGCTTTTACGAAAAGGGTCGGTTTCGGAGAGGAGCTGGGAACGTATCACCCGCAGGCCCAGCACTCAGGACAAGAACCAGCTTTGGTTGTAAAATCTCAGGTAGCTTTTTTTTTTTTTTAAACACACTTGGGATTTTTTGAGCCTGACTCGTGCTTTCCAAACCCTCCGGGAGCTGCTGCTACTCCAGCGTCCTGAACCTAGGGCTGCTCCCCCACCTGCTGCACAGAGTTAAAGGAGGGTACAAATGCAGCCAGACTTACAAGCAGTCAGCTCTTCTGAGACTGCGCTCCCCGTTCTCCATTAGGCTAAGGCCCCTTCAGGGTGGCGGGATCCTCCTTATGCTGCCAGAGTGCAGTTTAGGGGCTGTAGTATAAATGTGATTTAGGCCCTATGTGATGAAGTGCTGAAATGCAGCCACCTCTGGAGTAGAGCACAGCAGTCACCTAATAGCAACACCAGCCAACCCATTAGGGTGAAAGGTACAGCGCCCTGGCCGGTGCTGCACAGGAGGCACAGCAGGGCTGAGTCCAAGCCCTTGTCTCCGAACATGCATCCAAATCGCCTCCTTTTCTGGAACCCCCAGAGCACAAACAGCTGTCAGCCAGGTGCCGGTGTTATGGGGCAGCTCACATCTCTCCCCCCCTCCCCCCCCGCCTCTGAGCTCACCTGATCTCATTGTAGGAATCCTCCACATCCTCCTCCGGCCACTTCCCCACGCTCTGATGGTGCAGCCACAGCACCAGCGCCAGGAGAGTCAGCAGCACCAGCCCCATGCTCAGCGTGACAGTGACGCCCACCACGATGCCCAGCGTGCCCTGCGGCGCTGAAACACACCGGCAGGCAGTCACCAGCAGCTCGGGCCCATTGCTGCCCAGATGTCAGGTGTCAGGAAAGACACCACAGCGGGTGCAGAGGGGCTGTCACAGCCAACCAAAGGGCCCAGGGCTGGGTGGGTCTGCAGAGACCAGGGGAATCACATCTTCGTTTCATGGGAATTTCCTTATACAGGTTGAACCTCTCTAATCCAGCACTGTCGTCCGGCAACATCCGTAATCCGGCGTGAGTTTAGTTAGCTGGCTGAGCGCTGATGGTGTGGCTGAGTTTCCTGCAGTCCCATACAGTTTGTTTCCAGCCGCCAGGCCTGGCTCTCGGTGTCCTGTGCTATTATTTAGCTGTAATTTACCCCCTAAATGTTTTCTAAGAGCCCGGTCAGCAGTGGGAGTGTTGGTGCTGTCCTAGGCAACACTGGTCTCCTGCCCTCGGGCACATTCTCTCATCTGGTGCCGGTCAGGTCACGAGGGTGCTGGATAAGGAGGAGGTTCAACCTTTACTGGGGAAAAAAACATATCCAGAGCAGAATGGAATAACCCATTCCAGCCTTGCCCAGGCAATGGCGTCGCAGAACTCGGGCTCCATTGGGTTGCTTGAAATGTTTCCTTCTTATTTGAGGGTCTGAAAATACTTCCCTTCCCTCTGAGCCCCCAACATAATTCTGTACCAGGAACGAACCACTGATCTGGAACAGGTTGGATGTGAAAAGTCCTTGTGGACAGGGCCCACCTGGGGCCTTTCAGCCAGCTCCACATTTGCTTCTCCTTTTCAGTTCCCAAAATGAATCTAACTTGAAACAGACGCGTTTTGCTGTCAGGGAATCAGCCCTTTCTGACAAGGGACCTTCCTGTGGCTCCTTTCTAACCAGGCCGAGTTGGTAGCCACAGGGATCTAGAGACGCAGAGATGCTGGAGGTGGGGGAGGGCTGCCTCTCCACGCTTGGTGCTCCAGCCCCATGTGCAAGCTGCTCTGCTCCAGGGTTAGTGAGTCAGGAAAGGGCCCTTCCCCAGGGACAGGAGGGGGTTCCCTGGGGCAGCTGTCTCCAGGGGCCGCTCTCTGCCTTGGGCCACCGGAGTTTTTGGGCTGACGTGCAGCCTGTCACATGGCTTGTCTGGCTCAAGTTCTCCAGCTGGGCGCTGACCCTGCCGCAAGCCGGCTCAGGGCCTGGAGGGATCCACTCACCCAGGAGCACGTGCAGCTGGATGGAGCAGGCGCCAGAGCCAAGGGCGTTGGAGGCTGTGCAGCGGTACAGGCCCGAGGTGGCGGCCGTCAGGTTCTGCAGGGTCAGCAGGGCCCGGTGTGCGTCTGCCCCGCCAGTGGGAGAGCCATGAGGACGAACAAGAGAGCGGGTTACGCTGCCCCCCACCCCCAGGCAACGAAGCAGGTGAGGCTAGAACCCAGGTCCCTGGGAGACATAATGGGTAGACTGAATCAGCCCAGTGGCACGGGGCAGTTAGGACAGGTCTGCCAGGTGGAGGGCACAGGAGAGTAACTGATATGTGGGAAACTGAGGCCCGTGGCAGTTACACAGATTGCCCCCATGACACATGGGTGGGAAGAACGATCTGGGAATACAACTCAGGGAATCTGGATTTATCGTCTGCCCCCTCAGGCTCCACTCCTGCTGCTGGGAATACAGCCCAGGTGTCCAGGCACCTGTGTGCTAATTGCTACCCCCCGACCCACTCTTCTCCCATCCCATCAGGGCCAGAACCCAGGAGTCCTGAAACCCAGTCCCACCCCAGCTCCTGCACCTAGCTGCTCTGACCGCTGGACATGCAGAAGTGTGAGAGGGCGCTGGGCAAATAGCGGCGTGTGACCTTTGGCCAGACTGAGAATGAGACAGGCCAGCTGAGAACAACTGAGATCTTTGTTCCCACCAAGCGCGATTCCCCACCCCGGGGTCAGACAATCAGATGCTGGGAGCCTTTGCCATTGGGGCTGCCGGTGGTGTGAAACTCTTCTCCTCCCTGTGGGCCGGCAGCCTCTAGGCACCCTCTCTTATTGCCCCCCACACACTTGGCATTCTTCAGCCAGAGGCTGTCCGCCCAGCGGCCCCTGGCGTACACTGCACAACATGTGGAGGTGCTCCCCGAGGTCTGTGCTACCTTTGCAACGTGGCACAAATAGGGGCACTGTCTCATGCCTGTGGTCAGGCCCTTGCTAACGCTACCTGGGCCCCTCCCTGGCCACCCCGTTCCCCCCCATACCTGTGTAGCTCAGCACCAGGGGCTGCTTGTTGGGAGGGATCTTCTCCCAGGTGAAGGTGGGGGCAGGCACCCCGTCCCGCTCTGCACAGGACAGGCGGACGGCCCCCCCTTCCTCTCCACTGCCCTCGCGGGAGCACTGGGGGCTGGAGGGGGGCACTGCAGGGACACAGACAGCGCCTGTCAGGGGGCCTGGTGTGAGCAGGAGAGTCCCCACACAGCAGGGCCCTGGGGCTACCCACTGCTCACAGCAGTTACTGAGAGCCCAGGCCCTGGGGATTGTCGGCCCCTGTCGGAGAGCTGGGGGCTGGGCTGGCCCAGGCACAAAGAGTCACACACTGCCTGGTCCATGCACTCAGTGCACAGGAACACACTGCACCTGCACACACACCACACTACACAGCCATGTGCAAACCCTACGCACACACCACTCCACCCTCCCAGCGAGACACACCCAGCAGGCAGAGCTAGATGCACCAGTCACAGGCTCGCACCCGGACCTCGCGCCCTGGTGCACACGTTCCACTAAACCTCACGCGCACAGTAACAGAGAAACACACAATGAAGTGTGCGCATCACACACACACACACCCCCCAGCCATCAGCTCGGGTGTGTGGGTGCGCGTGTGCGTGCAGGCTGAGGTGCACAAGTGGGCAGAACCGGAATGCATGTGCACACTGAGATGGGCACACACACACGCTAGCGATAACTTCCAGCCACTGTGACCTACACACACACACACCAAGATATAGACATACCCATATGCCAAGATCTGCGCACACACCCACACACACACACCCCCAAAACCCACAAACATACACTCAGACCCCCCCACACACAGACCCACATACACACCAAGATACAGACACACCCACACAAGTAGGATCTCCAGGCTCGGGCAGGTGGGGCTTCCTCCGCTGGGGGTGGGGCGTACCGAGCACGGTGAGCCGGATGACCCCGATGTTGGGCGTGGCCCTGTCGGGCGGGTTCATGACACTGCACTGGTAGGTCCCGCTGTCCGAGCGGCGCGTGGCGTTGAGGAAGATGGTGGCGCTCTGGGTGGGTGAGAAGGCGAAGCCCACGCGGCCAGTGTACTGGGACAGGCTCTCCACCACCTCTCCCTGCTCGTAGGCCAGGACCTGGGGAGGGAAGACCTCAGCCGTGAGCTACAGCCACCCTTCCCAGGCTCCTTCTTTGAGCACAAGGCACTTCCCTTGTGCTCAGAGGGGCAACGTGGGCCAGGGGGCAGAGCTCTGACCTGGGAGCCAGGAATGCATCCCACTGCTGCCTCCAGCTAACGAGGCCAGGCCCATCAATGGCTCCTAGCCAAGACGGGCAGGGAAGGAACCCCAGGCTCTGGCGGCCCTGAACCACTGGCTGCCAGGAGCTGGGACTGGCCCACCGGGGAGGGCTCACTCAGCCATCCCCCTCCTCTGGCTGCTGGTCGGAAGCCAGGTTTCCAGGCTCGCTGGGGCACAGGTCTAACCCAGCGGGGCTGTCTGTAGGGTCTTACGGCCGGAGGAGCTAGTGCCCAACTCAGCATCAGCAGGAGGGTGGGATAGCTCAGTGGTTAGAGCATTGGTTGTGTAAACCAGGGTTGTGAGCTCAGCCCTTGAGGGGGCCTTCAAGGGTCTGGGGCAGGTTAGATTAAAAAAAAAAAATCCTTAGCCAGGGATGGCGATAGGTCCTGCTGTGAGGGCAGGGGCTGGGCTCAAAGACCTCGCAAAGTCTCTTCCAGTTCTGTGAGCTGTGTACAGCTCCATGTTAGACTTCCTAGACAGCCAGGGAAGTGGATGGGGACACGCCCACCTGATCCTAAGGGCCCCTCCCCAGCGGGACGGCAGGGACCACTGGACCCAGGCACCGAATGAGCCCAGGGGAACAGCTACTGAAAAAACACAATGGGGATGCAGGTCAAAGTTTCAGACTGAGGAAGCCAGAGGGGTACCTTGAGCAGAGAACCCCAGACAGCCCCATTGCTCCTTGAAGCTGTCTAGGGAGCCAGGGGATGCTGCCCTGAGACACCAAACCAGGGAGAAGCTGAAACAGGCCCCACAGTCACCAACTTCCCTTCATCCAGCCTCCTCCTGCTGGGGCTGTGGATGACAGCCTGGGAGAAAACCCTCTTGAAGGCCCCCAGCAGATGGGGAAAGGCAACCTGGCCTGACCAGGGCATGAACCCTAGATCTTCAGGTTAAGAGGCTGAGGTTTTGCTGAGCTAGCCAGGCTCTTAAATAAGTCCCTCATGAGGGCGTAAGAAGAATGTGGCTGAGAGAGATCTTGCATGCAGGCAAGCCAGCTGCTGAAGTAGCATCATAACCGCCCAACCAGCCTTTTCTGCTGAAGCAATGGCCAAGAGAGGCCTTCCTCAGTGTCCCAGGGCACACGGCAGAGGGAGGAAAAACTCCCTTTTTCTGACCAGGGAGGTGAACTCTCTGATTAAGAGTCAGAGGTGTTACCACCTGAGCCAGCCAAGCTCAGCAGTACTGCGCCTCCTGCAAAGGAACTGGTGCAGTCTGCGATGAGCCCAGGGTGGGCTGCCAGGTAGCACCTGAGCCCTGTGTGCCGCCTTGTGACTATGGCTGCTTCTGCATTCTCCCTCTGCCGTCGGAAGGCCATGGTAATGAGGCAATGCGAAGCAGGCTAACGAGGCACTAACATGCATATTCAGCGCCTCATAGGCATAATGGCAGCCACGCAAATTTCAAAGTGCAGACTTTGAATTGCAGCTTGACAGGGAAGTGGGGGGCAGCTTGGGAAGAAGCCCCACTTCAACGTTCCCTTACCGCCACAGAACTAGATCAGAGTAAGGGAACGTGGAAGCGGGTGCTGATTTCAGGGCTGCTCCCATCTACTCTGTCAATCCGCAGTTCAAAGTCCGCGCTTCGAAATTCGCCCGCCTGCTGTTATGCTAATGAGGTGCTGAATATGCATGTTGGCGCCTTATTAACCTGTTTCAAATTGCCCCCTCCTGTGGGAGAGTGAGAGTGTAGAAGCAGCCTGAGAGAAGCAGCTGGTTTTAAAGTCACGCGGTCCAACCTGACAGGCCAGGCCAGGCTGTGAGCTGCAGTGCGCAGGAGAGGCAGGTACCTCAATGCCTCCTCCGTAGAATGCTCCGGAGCAGCTTTTCAGCGGTACCCTATGGGGGCAGGGCAGAGCAGAGCAGAGCAGGGGGGAGCAGAACCCCTCCCTGACTCCTTAGCGAACTGCACCCTGAAATCTGATCCTTGTTGCTTTATCTGGACACTGTACCCACAGCCGCTTCTATTACCCCTGTGCAGCAACTTCTTGAAATCTAGAACCCTCTGCTCAGGAGTCCAGCCGTAGCCAGCAGGTGGGGCCACCGATCAGGAAGGCCAGAGCTTATAAAGCCTGCTAGTAAGTGACCAGCTGACTGCAAACAGGAGGGAGTTTTGGGGGCGGGGGGGTTTGAGAGGGGAGCTAGTTCCTTCTGACATTCTCTAAAACTTTTATACTGAGAGCCGTATCCCAAATGACCACGCCGAGTTTGCCTGACCATTGAAATTTTGAATGCTGGTTGCAGGTGATTTCAGTTTCAATTACTGTGGCAGTTGGGATGGTGTGCCTGGGAGGGTTGGAACTGCTTTTGATCCCTTGTTCCCTTGATTGCCTTTGATCACCCTCAGAATCAGCCTTTCCCCTGTGTGTCTAGCGAGGGGAAGGCCTGGCAGAGGTTTACAGGCTTTATAAAGCCAGAGTCAGAGAGACCAGGGGGCTGGAGACAGGGGTGTTTTAAGATGGAGTTTGATAGAGGGGTTCCTCTGTGGTTAGGAAGACCTGCAACACCTGTGCCAGCACTGCTCCTGTCTCCTCCGCCTGTGCCTGTAGTCAGACAGACCTCCCGACCAGAGATGCCTCTACCCAGACCCTGGTGTGGTTTTGCAGGGACTGTGACTTGCAGTTCCTGCCTATCGAAGTCCAGGCTGGGGAGACCATCCAATGCAGGTGTCTTCTGGTAGAACCTCTCAGGAAGCAGGTGGTGGAGCTACAGGAGGAGATGGCTAGGCTGAGGAGTATTGGACTCCCCAGGCAATTCCTGGACAGTATTCGGACTAATCTGGTAGCCTTTTTTGACAGGATCACAAGCCTTGTGGCTAAGGGAGAAGCAGCGGATGTGGTACACTTAGACTTTAGTAAGGTATTTGACATGGTCTCGCATGATCCTCTTATCAATAAGCTAAACAAATACAACTTAAATGGGGCCACTATAAGGTGGGTGCAAAACTGGCTGGATAACCGTGCTCAGAGAATAGTTATTCATGGTTTGCAGTCATGCTGGAAGGGCATAACCAGTGGGGTTCTGCAGGGATTTCTTTTGGGACCAGTTCTGTTCAATATCTTCATCAATGATTTAGATATTGGCATAGAGAGTATGCTTATTAAGTTTGCAGATGATACCAAGCTGGGAGGGGTTGCAACTGCTTTGAAGGACAGGGTCAGAATTCAAAATGATCTGGACAGATTGGGAAATGGTCTGAGGTAAATGGGATGAAGTTTAATAAGGACAAATGCAAAGTGCTCTACTTAGGAAGAAACAATCAGCTTCATACATATAGAATGGGAAGCTACTGTCTAGGAAGGAGTACTAAGGAAAGGAATTTAGGGGTCATAGTGGACCACAGGCTGAATGTGAGTCAACAGTGTGATGCTGTTGCAAAAAAAGCAAACATGGTTCTGGGATGCATTAACAGGTGTGTTGAGAGCAAGACATGAGAAGTCATTCTTCTGCTCTACTCTGCGCTCAGTAGATCTCACTTGGAATATTGTGTCTGGTTCTGGGCACCACATTTGGAGAAAGATGTGGAGAAATTAAAGAAGATCCAGAGAAGAGCAACAAGAATTATTAAAGGTCTGGAGAATATGAGCTCTGAGGGAAGACTGAAAGAACTGGGCTTGTTTAGTTTAGAAAAGAGAAGACTTAGAGGGAACATGATAGCGGTTTTCAAGTACCTCAAAAAGGGGTGCAAGGAGGAGAGAGAAAAATTGTTCTCCTTTGCCTCAGGGTAGGACAAGGAGCAATGAGCTTAAACTGCAGCAAGGGAGGTTTAGGTTGGACATTAGGAAAAATGTCTGGTCAGGGTGGTTAAACACCGGAATAAGTTACCTAGGGAGGTTGTAGACTCTCCATCACTGGAGATATTTAAGAGCAGATTAGACAGACACCTATCAGGGATGATCCAGATGGTGTGTTTGGCCCTGCCAAGAGGGCAGGGAACTGGACTCTATGACCTCTTGAGGTCCCTTCCAGTTCTAGTCTGTGATTCTGTGAAACTGTTCAGCTTGTTAGCAGCCTGCAGCCAGGAGTTCCGCAGGTTAGTGGTGCCCAGGTCTTGCATGGAAAGCTCATGACAGCTCTGTCTGTGGTGATGTTGGCAAAGCTTGGCCACCTGGCAGCTGCTGGTGAACTGGCATTGGTGTGTACTGGGCATCATATGTTCATTTAATGTGGGTCCTGGTGCCTCCGCCCTCCCTGCCCCCTTTGCTTTCTGCATCATCCCAGTCTGGGAGCTCTCTGGGCAGGAGAGTGCGCAGCCTCCCAGGGGCCCAATCCTTGACTGTATCAAAGCTAACCACCCCCAGCAAAGGAAGGGCAGGGCTGGGAGACAGAGGCCGTGCTCCACTCACCTGCTGGGGGCGATCCGGCTCTGCCAGGGGGGTGACGGTCCAGATGATGTTGAGGCGGCTCAGTGAGACTGTGGTGTGGAAGGAGCAAGGCAGAAGCACGTTCCCTCCCCTCACCACCTGGATGCTGGCAGCACCCACTGATACCTCCACCGTGCCCATCCCTGGAAGAAGCACAATGGGGGGGAATGAGCAGGGGAGGATCCAGGCCAGCCCCAGCAATGCAAGCTGGGAGCCTGCTTAGGATGCAGAGCCAGAGGAGTGAAAACCAGAACAGATCCCCGGCTGGGCTGCAGAGCTAGTGACCACTGTCTGCAGAATAACCAGGAAAGGGGGAACAGCCTCTGCCCTATGAGGGCATGACACCCTGGAGCAGAGGGAAATGCTGGCACGCCCTGGAGTGAGGTGCAGGAGGGCTCCGGCTCTTCGTGGGTCAGAACAAACCAAGCATCTGTGCCAGCCCACTGGGGACTGTCCAACCAAGCGATCCGTGTCAAGCTCCTGTTCCCCATTACCTTGTTAGCCACCCAGCTTCCCCGAGACACAGGGCCTGGGTTCAGCTGGCACCTGCCTGGGCAGAGCTGGGCAGCACATGGGGCCTATCTTTGTGCCCAGGTAATATCAACCCCTGCTGAATCTTTGCACTGACCTGGGGAACCCAGAAGCAGCTGCAGGAACGGTGAGGACAAGGCTGAGCCGATTGCAGGAGAATCAAACTAGCCCAGGGCGGGCTGGGAGATTCTCTGGGTGTCTCAGCCACCGGCAAGGGGCATTCAGCGCCTGAGGGATTTCGGGTGTGATTTACCCCCGGAAGAGCTGGGATGAGTCTGGAGCAGCTGTCAGTGTGTCTGGCTGACTTCCACCAGCCAACTGGGTCTTGCCAGTGCCTTTTGCCAGCCCATCAATAGTAATTAGTCCCACTGGGTAATTAACATGGATTTGTCTCTTGTCCTGCCCCATTCCTGGCTTGCCTGGGTTAACCCCTTTGGAATCAGAGGAGCCCAGCCTGGTTAACCCTTTCCTGGCTGGCCCTAGGGGCGATCAGCCTCCCTCACCTGGGGTCTCAGCTGGGTGCGGGAGATGGGGGGCTGAACAATGGGGAAGTGTCCTGTGGGTGGGGGAGGAGGGATTGTTGTGGTCACTCGCCCCAGGGAACTGCACCAAGTGGGAACCATCTCCCTGCCCTGTTCCCAGGCCAGATAATTAATGGCCTGGGAGAGACATGACAGCTCCTCAGGGTAATTGGCAGTAATTAGGAAGCACTGTGTGGGGGGCAGGACTAAAACCCAGGCAGCCTGAGTGCTGCAGCTGTGCCTTAACCACTAGCCTCCACTTCCCTCCTTGCCAGCATCCCTAAAGGTCATTCTGCCAGGCACCTGCCCTTCCACAGGCCATTGCCCATCACCTCCCCTTTGGCATGTCGCTGGGTCATGGGTTCAGGGTTGGCCACATGCCGTGGGGGTGTCATCAACTCCCTGCTCTCTCTCCTGGGGCCAGTGACCCGGAACAAAGAAGCCTCTCAGCCTGGGACAGGGCCCTGCACTGCGGCACCCCTAAGGTGCCAGGCATGATGGGCAGACCATGAGTCAGCCCAGTAGCACAGGGCAGTTAGGGCAAATCTGCCAGGCAGAGGGCTCAGGAGGGTAACTGATGTGTGGGAAACTGAGGCACACAGCAGTGACACAAACTGCCCCTCTCACACAAGGCGAATGCAACTCAGGAAATTCAAACTTGTTGTCTGACCCCTCTCAGGCTCCACGCCCACAGCTGGGTATAGAACCCAGGTGTCCAGGAGCCTGTGCGATAACCACTACCCACCACTCTTCTCCCATCCCATCAGGGCCAGAACCCAGGAGTCCTGAAACCCAGTTCCACCCAGCTCCCAGGCCTAGCTTCTCTAACCACCAGACATGCAGCCATTCAGACGTATTAGAGGGCGCTGGATGGATGGCACAGGGCAAATAGCAGCGTGTGACCTTGGCCAGACTGAGAATGAGACAGGCCAACTGAGCACGAGGGAGATCTTTGTTCCCACCGAGTGTGACTCCCCACCCCAGGATCAGACACCGGCAGTTCCTCTCTGCCCTGCAAAGACAATCTGAGCGCCGGCCAATTGGTGGTGTGTTCAGGGCAGACACCAGAAGCATGGAGGATCCCACTGGAACCCAGTGAGTGGGGGTGGGCTGGGAGCCCCCTGCCCAAGTGGGAAAAGCCACAATGCTGTTTTTTGCCCAGGCATGAATCAACTGACCCTGGCATGAGAGGCAGCGCCAGGGGGTTCTTGGCATAGCTGGACCCAGTGGAACTGGTACCAATGGACTTTATCTAACGCCCTGTGATGGCAGTGCCTGAGCCCTGCAATGCATTTATCTCCCCATGCCTCCATGTGGCAGGACACTAACCCCTCTGCCCAGAGGGGAAACTGAGGCACAAGAAGCTAAGCCACTCACATGTGAGCAGGGAGTCCTTGGCAGGCCTGGCACTGATCCCCAGGTCTCCCAAGCGCTAGCCAGGGCCTAACTGCCAGGCCAGCTGTGCGGTCTGACCTGGTAGTTTACCCCCCACTTGGCATGGCCATCTCCACTGCCAGAGCGAGCCAAGCGGCAGCCCCCCCGTCCCTTGGGAGCATTAACTCAGCCCCTCCCTCACAGCTTGCTGCATTGCCAGGGGCTGCCAGGAAGCAATGGAGCTCTGTGCAAGGTGCCGCAGGGGTCTCTCTGACTGCCCACAGGTGGGCTCAAACCTGAGACCTCTGGAGCTCACTGCAGGAGCCTGTTGAGTCGGAGTTAGGAGCCAGCTGGCTCCCAGCTAAGGCTGTAGAGGAGACTTGTTCTTTCTCTCGGTAAGTGGTCTAGGTGCCCCTGCGTGGGACTGTGCCACACCCCTGGGTGTGTGGGTTACACCCGACCAGGGCAAGGGGGCGAGAGACCTGGGATGGTGCCTTGCTCAAGGATTTGCATCCCATCTCTTCCAGATGCCCAGCACACAACCCCCCTTCCCCCGCCCATGCCAGGCAAAGCCTCTTCTGTCCAGGCCCTCCCCGCTGCCCTGCTCCCCCTGCTCTCCTTCGCAGCCCCCTGGCCCTTGACCTTTGTAGCTGGGGGGGGCCCCAAAGGACTGCAGGGTCCAGGTCTCCCTTGTCCCACCTGGTTCTCCCCTTTCTCTCTGGGCAACTCCCCTCCTGTCCCCACCCCCCGGGTACCTGACAGGTAGCACTGGAGAAGCCACAGGCTGGCAGGAGCGACGGGGTAGCTGCGGGATCTCGCCCTGTCCCCGGGGGCCATGGCTGTGCTGCTTAGCTCAGCTGGTCCATCCCAGGCTGCGCTCAGCTCCTGCCGGCCACCTCTGTCTGGTCCCTAGTCCCCTCCCTCTCCCGGCTCAGTGGAACCCAGCACAGAGGGCAGCACCGCCCCCCTGCTCAGGGCTCGGTGCCAGGGCCCAGTGCCGGCGCCACCACCTGGTTTCAGTGGGAGCCACCAACTCCTTGTGGAAGGCGAAGAGGGGCAGGAACTGCCTGAGCGGAGCACAGCAGGGGCCCTCCCAGCTCACGTCCAGCCCAGGGGCCAGTGCTAGGATGGAAGAGACCCCAGAATAACCTGCGACGTTCCCTCCTGACCCTCCCCGCATTAGCATCTCATGGGTCTCTCTCCATAGGGCCCAGCGCCCAGCCACGCTGGATTTCATGCACCAGCACCAGGGTTCCTCAGACCCCTGGGCCCCAGGAGACCCCTCTAGGGAGGCCTGTCCCTAGCTCAGGCTGTTCCCCAGGCTGCGAGCACGAGGGACACTCAGCACCAGCTGCAAAGGTGCTTTCGGGAGAAGCCCCTCAAATGTGGCGATGAAAGGCTCAGCTGCACCCCAGTGTATGTGGGTGATGACCCCCCCACACCAGGGGTTAGCAGCAGCGTGTGATCCCCTGTGTCCCTCAGCACAGCTGCACACGCCTCTCCCAGGTGAGTGGTTTGCTGGCAGAGGCAGTAAGCTGTTATCCGGCATGCGGAACAGCTGCTAGAGGGGGATGTGGCACCCTTCACAGGGTAGGGTGGGGGGGGCTGGATCGTTAGCTTAGGGATACAGCCCTCTCTTGTTTTCATTTACATCTCACTGGCTGCTCCTGGGCCGGATTCTCTGCTGGGCACTGAGCCACTGACATCAACAGAGCAACAGCCATTTGCACCCACTGAGCCTCTGGGCCCTGGGCTGGGCAGGTTTGGTTTGTATTTTAAGGTTATAGAAAACCCAGCACTGCCCTCTGTGACAGGAGGGACACAGCATGTGCAAGAGACAAACCCTGTCCTTCGGGGCAGTGGGCCAGGAGCCAGGAGGGTTGCCAGGGTTGCATCTGAGCATGGGAAAGGCACCTATCCTGCAGCCTGAGCCCTGTGTCCGCACAGAGCCCCAGATCCGGCTGACGTACAGGTTGTCCCATGGAGGGGGCTGATTTCATTTCCCAAAGCGGTTACACCGGGACAAGGGCAGCACGAGCGCAGGTCGACTGAAGCACCGGTGCCTCACACCTGTCTGATTCAGGCCCCTTCCCAAAGCCAGTGCAACCCCCGCATGCTGCAGGCCACACCCCCACTCCAACTCTTCCTGCGAGGCTCACCCCTGCTCCACTCCTTGTCCCTTCCCCTGAGCAACGGGGGGATTACTTGGGGGCCTGGTGTGGGACGGCAGCTGGGGTCTCCCTGTCCACCAGCAGCTCCCCTCCACCCCACAGGCCTCTCCCATCCCACTGCGCTCGAGTTCACCACCAGGAGGGGGCAGGCACTGGAACAGATGCTGCTGCTCCGCACCAGGCCCCTCTGGAATCCCCGGCGTCCCCTCCATAGGATGGTTGGAGCTGCCTCTGCAGGGCCCCCCACAAGCGGCAGGGCCCCAAACCATCCTATGGCCTGGACCGGACAGCTCTGCCTAGTGCAGCTGAAGCAGCACAAGGTTTGGGTACCAACGAGGCCCAATTGTGCCTTGGCCCAGACATCGCTGGAGTGAAAACTGGGGTAACAACTCTAGCCTGCACCACACTTTAGACCCTGAATCTTGTTTACGCTGTGCTGGTGGAGGTGGTAATCACACAGGGATGATAGTGACAGATGGAACAGAAGCACGGCTCTTACGAATGCTTTGTGTAGATTAGACAGATAGATCCCTCGATGGACAGGTGTGGGGGGTGTGGGCAGAAGTGGATGAGGTGTATGGGGACAATAGATAGAGGCATGTGTAGAACACATCAGAACACGTGTCCAAACCTCTGTCACTTGTGAGCCTTGTCGCTTTAAAGGGCCAGGCCCTTCCTCACACACCGGACTCAGACACGGTGACCGATTTCTTTTTAAGTGGCTCGGGGTTTCTCCGAGGGAGGTTAGGGTGCACCTGCGCCTCTCAGGTGCTGAGCACTGGGAGCCAGCCTGCCTGGGTTCCCTCGCCAACCCTGCTGCGGCCTGGCTGGGTGGGTGACCTTCAGCAACTCGTGCTGCTGTATCGGGTCTCAGTTCCCCCACCTGTGCGATGGGGATAAGGACACGTGTTGCCTTTGTGAAGCACTTTGTGATCTACTCCTAACGGCCAGGAAGCGAGGGTTGGTGTAACAGGAGCATTTCTGGGGTCCAGCAGAGAAGGAACAGACGCTGGTGTCCGGCGCTGGACAGACACAGTCGCTGCTCCCAAAGAACTTGAGCTAAATAGGAGCAGGCTGAGCTGGTAAACTGAGGCACACGGGGGGGGGTCTTACCCCAGCAGGCGTGGGACTGGAACCCAGGAGTCCTGAGGCTCACCAGCCCACACCCCTTCTGCAGCAGCCAAGTTAAAGGACTGCAGGAAGCGATCAGCAAGGAGGCGGGCCCAGCAGCTAGGGCCAGGAACGGGCTGGCCCTACCCCCGCCTGCGCCTGCACGGGTGGAACCCCGCCTGGAGCAGACGGGGCCCCCTCGGCTAAGCGGGGAGGGAGGGGGAAGTAGCTCTCAGGGACCGGGGTCAAATTCCAAACCCCGTCCGGAAACGAAGACGGCGAAGGCGCTCGTGGGTGATCCAGTATCAGGGAGGGAGCCGTGTTAGTCTATAGCTCAAAAACAACGAGAAGTCCCTGTGGCACCTTATAGACTAACAGATATTTTGGAGCATCAGCTTTCGTGCGCAAAGACCCGCTTCATCAGATGCATGGATGATTCAGGCACAGTGTGGGGTGACCAGGCTTCCCCCCGCCCCCCCGGGGCTGGGGACAGGAGAGGGGGACTGGGAGTCCTGTACAGACCCCACCCGAAACCTGGGCCCCCTTTTGAGCCAGTCCGCCTATTGCCAGGGGGCAGCAGGCAGTGCCCGCACCGCAGATCTTACAGTTATACACTTCATCATCCCCTGGGCAGGAAAGTGCCCGGATGCAAAGGGGGTTCGGTGCCTAAGTCCCTTGGGCTCTTTTGAAAACCCCAGTCAGGATTAGCCCCAGAGGCCCCGCTCCCTGGCTCCTCGCCTGGCGACGCAGGGCTGCAGCAGGTTGCACCGACCCTCTGCTTGTGTGAATGATGGTGCAAGGCCAGGGCCGGGCGCTGGTGTTGGTGCCCATGGTGCCTGGCGCGGCATAGGAAAGTCTAAGCCGCTGTCAGCTGCTCCACGAGGCTCTGTTCCGTGGACACAGCACCTGGGAACTTCCCAGAGGGGCCGGGCCCGGCTGCCAGACCGCAGGTGCAGGATCGGGCCCCTCTCTGGAGGAGGCTGCGGGAGGGTGTGCCGGGCGCCGGACCGCACCAACCAGCCCCCAACGCTTTCCGACTGGCAGCGGAGTTTGTAGACGGTGCCTGGCGGCCAGCCCCGCCTGCGGGGCGCTGGGTGAATGGAGCAATGCTGCCGGGCCGGCTGGCGCCCCACTTGTGCAAGTTCGTGGCACGCGTGAGCAGCACCGGGGCGGCGGGCAGCATGGATGGAGGTAAGGGAGGGACCCACCCGGGGCACAGCCCTAGGGGCAGCTGCAGCAGGGGCAGGGATCTGCCTGTGCACGGTCCCGGGTCGGGGGGCTGGGAGCTTGGCCCCGTTCATGGCACTCCCCATGGGCTGGCCCGGCCCGCCCCCCCTCCCGGCAGGCTCCCACCCAGTAGCCCAGAGCTGTGTGGTTGATAGCACGGGGAGGAGGGGGGCTCTCGCCGTTTCCATCCATTTCAGCACCCTGACCTCGGGGGAGGTTCACGCCCCGCAGCCGCGGGCTAAGATCCCCGAAGTCCTGCGGCACCAGACTGCCAAGTGAGGTGCCTAAATCTCCGAGTCAGGCCCGGCTGGGATTCCCAGCCCCTCCCTCTCCTCAAGCTGCCTGTGTCGCTCGTCAGCCCCCACGTTTACTGTAGAATCGTCTGCGCTAAGTAAATGTTTCCTGGGGGCCTGAATTTGTCCCTCCGAGCAAGGGCACAGCAGCCCCAGGTTGTAGCGGGCTGGATGCCTCTGTCCCAGGGCCAGGAACAAAAGAGAGTTCCTGCGCCTCACTCACCAGCGGGGCCCGACCCCGTAAGCGAGCTCAGATCTTGCCTGCAGGATCGGGCCCCTCTAGGGGCGCACACAGGGAAGGATGCCCTCCTGCATGACTTTGGGTACCCACCTGGGATGTGGGAAACTCTTCCCTTCCCCTCCCCTATTTGAGTCCCCCGCCTGCCCTTCTGCCTGAGGCGGGGGAAGGCATTTAAACTGGGCTCTGCCACTTCTCAGGTGGGGGCAGGATCATGGGGCTTTTCGGAAGGTAACCCCCCCCCCACGTTAAAAACCCTTCCATTAAAACTAAGCTGTGTGAAGCATGTAATTACATTTGGAGTGTCGATTTCCTGCCTTTTTTAAAGCAAGACAGATTTCGTCTAGTCTGAAATCTACAGGTGTAATATTACCGAGCGCGTGGGAACTATCTTTCTTCGACAGAGCTGTGTGTTTTTAATATGCATGACAATAGCCAAGTTTGGCCTGGTCTTCGCTGGGAGAGAGCCCCTTAGTTACATGGATCAGCTGTAGTTTAACAGGTATTCGGGGGTTGAGGTTAATCTCCTCGAACTCAATCAGCCTCTGGCATGTTAAAGCCAATGCGTGGCCTTGTCTGCACTAGGTTTCTGATAGTTCCCATGTGCTAACATCACCCGTTAGAGCCTAGTCCTGGTAAGGACATAGCCTCAAAGCACAGCTGACCAGAACCTCACTGGAGTCCTTTTCAGACCCCACCTGACCTGGACCTGATGCTTCTCCCCAGACCTGTGCTAACCTCACCCATCATCCTTGGGGATTGGTCTGGTGGGAGCCTCAGCTCCCGATGCCTGTGATCAGCCTTCGGTCTCCTCCTGCTTGGGATCTTAGCCCAGCTGTGGCGCTGGCCCTGCTATTGCCTGCCACCCTTGCCTCTCTGCGCTGTGAGAGGAGCAGAGGGAGAGACGTTGTGAGTCATCGGTGTGGACATACGGCACAGTCAAGTGGCAGGAGCAGGGTGTGCAGATGCCTCTGAGCTGACCCGGCAGGTGGAAGGAGAGGACCAGACACTCCCTGAACTGAGCCACAGGGGGTCCAGCTGCAGGGCTCTGCTGGCAAGTGCACTCATGGTAGCCCCCTGGCTGGAGCGGCTCATTAACATGTGCACACCTGTGGGTGTGCAGTCCCACCTGCCAGCACATTGTTTGTTCCAGCTGGGAGATCCCACTGGTAAGCAGTGACCATGGAGAATCGGAGGCACTGAGCGGTCTCCTGCACCCCCTGAGGCTTGGAATTGCTGTCTTCTGCTGGAGCTAGTTATTACCTGGGGGTTATTTGGCTTTTTAAATCAAATAACACTCTTCGGGCGCTTTCCAGGGCGATGCATGCTATGGGGGAAATGGGGTGTGTGCAGTCACCCCCTCATCTAACCGAGTGCAAAGGCACCTGTTTGTAAAACACCTGGGAGGGCTACCCCTGCTCCTGCCCCCATTGGGCTACCTCCAGGTCATATCTCCATTTGAAACACCATCTAACACCTGAAGTCCCCCTGCTCCTGGGGTGCAATCCGGACCAGTCAGGTTGTGAGACCATCTGCCGTGCAACCTTTAACCAGAGCCAGTTAAAAAGAAATCAGTCGTGGGGCCTGAGTCTGGTGTGTCGGGAAGGGGCTGGTCCTTTAAAGGGGTAACAAGGCTGACAAGCGATAAAGGATTGGACAGCTAATGGGTTCTACATATGTTGCTGTTGTAGCTCCCAACTCGGGCTGCTCCCAGCCAGCCTCCAGCCACACCCCGCGTGCGTGTGTGCAGTTGCAGCCCTGATCCAGCAGCCTGCCAGCAACACACCCGTTACACACTGCCTTCCACCAGCCTTGGTATACTACACCCAGCACACTCCCAGTCCCGAATCCCCCACCCCAACCTGCTTTCTGCCCTGCCCCCTGCTGGACAGGTCTGAGAGTAAGGCTGCGTTGTGCCTGGACCGTAGGGTCACTCTTCAGCCGTCTGCTGCTTTCACCAGACTCGCCAAATGGTTCTGTTTAAACGCTGCCCTGGGTTGGGCGAGACGACAAAACTAAAACGAGTTTGTTCACCAAGGGCCAGAGCTAAAGCTGGAGATGGTGATGAGCAAATGCAAGTGAAAACGCACATCCGAGTCTAAAACGAGATCTGTCACTGGTGCAAGCCAGTGACGGGCAACCTCGGCAAGTGAGTGGGCTGCATGAGTGGCCCTCCTCTGTCTCTGTGGGCTACAAGACTGTTGTAACCAAGACACTGTACCGGGACGGGCAGGTTCGCTGATGTGGGCTAGGGGGGAAGCCCAGGCCCGGTGATTTAAAAGGGCCTTTGATCATTTTTATTGCTCTTCTCTGCCCCCTCTCTGATTTCTCCCTGTCTTTCCTGAAAAAGGGCGTGGTGCCTCAGTGTGCTCTGCCCCTTTCTCTTATAGTCCCTTCGCTCTTATGGTGATTACCCCCTCTCAGCAAGGTTTGTTGAAACAGTAAAGATGGCGACCTGGAGCCAGGGGCAAAGGAGGCTCTGTGCCATTCCTACTCATCTGTTTGCTAATCTTTACATTTGCTTGGTCTCTTGCCATTTCACCCACTCCCTGCTCCCGGGTCTCAGGGACCTTGTTTATAACTTATACATAAGTTGAGATAAACACACATTCCTCCTGGGATGGACCAGTTTCGTGACTGTTGCCTAGGCGGGGCTGGCTGCCTGACGGTGTGCTAACATCTCCCTGGGGGGATTTTGTGATTAACGTTGCCACACGCACCTTTCGTCATGTCGATAACCAGCGAGTTATCGGTTTACAAATGAGACCTGGCACAGCATTTTGCACAGAGGTTATTACTCCGGAGTGGAGAGTGGGCGTCCGTCGCAGAGACCTGTCCGGACTAGATTTTAAAGGTGGGATAGTGATCTGAATAACCTGGCTCAGTCAAATGAACTCTGTCTAACAGTCGAGTCAGGCCAAAGCAGTTGGTAAGGACAAGTGCAGAGTCCTGCACATAGGACGTATGAATCCCAAGCACTGCTACGGACTGGGAACCGACTGGCTAAGCAGCAGTTCTGTAGAAAAGGATCTGGGCATTACAGTGGATGAGAAGCTGGACATGAGTCAACAATGTACTCTTGTAGCCAAGAAGGGTGATGGCGTATTGGGGTGCATTAGGAGGAGCACTGCCAGCAGATCCAGACAAATAATTATTCCCCTTTATTTGGCACTGGTGAGGCCATATCTGGAATATTGTGTCCAGTTCTGGGCCCCCCATTACACAAAGGATGAGAACACATAGGAGGGAGTCCAGCTGAGGGCAACAAAAGTGATTGGGAGGTGGAGCACATGACTTATGAGAAGAGGCTGAGGGATTTAGGCTTATTTAGTCTAAAGAAGAGAAGAGTGAAGGGTGATTTCATAGCAGCCTTCAGATTCCTGCAGGGGGGTTCCATAGTGGATGGAGAGGGGCTGTTCTCAGCAGTGACAGAATGAGGAGCAATGGGCTCAGGTTACAGTGGGAGAGATCTAGCTTGGGTATTAGGAACAACTGTTTCACCAGGAGGGAGGTGGAACACTGCAATGCGTTACCTCGAGAGGTGGTGGAATCTCCATCCCTAGAGGTTTCTAAGTCCCGGCTTAACAAAGCCCTGGCTGATTGAGCAGGGCAGTTAGACTTGATGACCTCCTGAGATCTCTTCTGACCCGATGATTCTACAGCACCGCCTGTTAGTGTGACTGTGGAGGTGGTAAGTTGCACCCACAGTGAATGAGAGAAAATGTGAAAAAACAGCTTAAGAGCCATGTTGCTAATCTTACCAGAGATCTCCCCTTCCAAGGTAGGCTGTGGCAGGAGCAGCTGCTCTTCCTGGCCCTTTCCAGGGATTTTCCTGGGTTTCCCGTTCATCACATTGTTCACTCAGAATGAGAACAACTATGAATCACTCCTTTATCCAGGTGGGTTCTTTGATCTCATCTGGACCAGGTAATCCACCGGACAATGGCTCTCTGCTTAAAGTGCAGCTTTTAAAGGATTGGTGGAGATGTGGCTCATTTACAATTCCCTAAGCCTCCAAGCCACTCCCCATGGATTCTCCCAAAACATCCTCTGACGTTTCCCCTATCCTGCAGAGATGGCCTTTGTCAGGCCCTCCCTCCCCGAGCAATGCTGCAGAGTCCTGCAAGAGCATGCCGCCATTTGCATTTTCAATACTCTCAGCTCCCAAAACGCTGGACCTGGAGTCGGTTGGGTTTGTGCAATGTCATTCCAGATCTTTGCTCAGGAGATTGTGTTGTGGCAACAGAATTGGAACACAGGTCCTTCCTGTGGCGGTGGCCCTGTGTGTGCAAAGAGGTGGACAGAGACGTGAAATGCAGTTTCTCCCTGAGAGCAGCATAACGGGGCTCAGGGTAGCTGGGAGATTAGGTCTAATGAGGGCCTGCAAGGGCTGCTCCACTACTCCTGTGGCTGACCCATTGATTCTCCAAGGGCAGCTCCAACCCAGTGATGGGGCGAGCAGAGGAATTTGCCCCTGCTTGCTGGGAAAGGAGCTTTGCATGGGGACCAGAGTAAGTGACTGTTGGCTTCTGTCTTCCCCTTCCCAAGGACACGTCATTGCCTACAAGGACATGAAAGCGCTGGTGGCCAGTGGGAAGGCTCACATTGTGGATGTGCGGTTGCCAGAGGAGGTGGCGAATGGCCGTATTGCTAACTCGGTCAATGTTCCAGGTGAGGGGTTCCTGCCGGTGTCAGAGACCAGAGGTTTGATTGCACCTGGGGGGAGTGCTCACCACTGCAGTGGGCAACGCATACTGTCTCGAATCAGGGCGTGCCAGGGCTGATCCCCACTCTGACACTCCGAGTGCAGAGAGTGAAACCCACAAAAACCTTGCAAATCCCTTGCCTCATAGCCTCTGCTTAAGAAAGCTCCCCAAGGTCACAGATTCCCTGACCCTGGGGGGTAATCACTGCCACCACCAGGTGAGGATCCCCCCTTAAAACCCAGGAAGACACAGTTGGATATCTCTCTGTGGGGTAACCCCGAACTTCCCCCCTCCCTTAGGAGAGACTTGGAAAGAAAGAGAAGAAATTAAGCTATAATCTGCTAACTGACCTGTTGATCTAGGCAGGTATTCATTCACACGGACACTCCTCTAGGACACAGGAATCGGATCATTGCAGAAAGAAAAGTAATTTATTAACAAAACAAATGATGAAATATACCAGGAAGGTGATGCAGCGTGCTTGGTTACTTGATGTAATCAAAGCAACTACAAATCATCAAGGCTAGAGCACAGAGAATTACTTCCCTGGGATTCACCTTAGACGTTACAGAGTACAGGGGGAAAAATACATCAACCAGCCTAGAAAGTCCCACACCAAATCCAAAATAAACATAACCTGATTGTGTCTGTCTAAACATTTCTTTACTACTTATGTATTTGTGCACTGATTATGATGTGGCCAGGATATTTATGGGATTCAGTCTGATTATGATCATTCATCTTGGTCTGTCTCTGCATCAGCCACATGGACAAATCCCCTCAGCCTGCAATTGTTTCAGTTCAAAAAGAATCTCTTTTCCTCCCCATTGGCCCATCTGGCTGCTTCCAAAAGAGAGGCCTTTCTCTCCAGGCTTAACCCTTTACAGGCATTCCTTTATGACAGGGCGTGAGCAGTTAGGCCTAGCGGTCAGAGTCGGGAACCAAGCAGGAGACCAAGAGATCACAGCTGCCATAGAAGCACTGAGCAGCCAGTGACCAGCTCATGTCTGCTGAGTTTAAATGCAGATTTGTAGTCTCCTTGCAGCCGATGGGTGGGGCCAGCCAATGAAGAGAGTCTGCCACAGCCCATTTGGGACTCTTAGCCTGCCAGCCTCTGGTCAGCTGCAAGGACTCGGGCCCATTGTTCCTGATAAATAGCACTAGAGGCTGGAAGGAAGTAGAGCTTGTAAGTCAGTAGGGGGTCTCCTTTCCCTCCTGTTCTCCAGTGTGCTTGGAAAGTGACATGAAACCAAAGCTGGATCATTAGAGACCCTCCATGGGCACAAGGACACGGTTTTCACACCTGCTGCCCTGGCCATATTTCAACTTGGGGCTGTGTTTTCCCCTTCCTTAAACTACCTTGGAGATTTCTATTGGATGCAGGAGTCTGCTTCATTTCCTGTGCTGTGTGGTTGTGTGGTGTTTCTGTGTCCTGGTCATTTGCTGTGCTCTGCCGCAGAGGGGGCTGCATTTCAGTGGTGGGAAAAGTGCAACTTAAGTCCCTTTGTAAACCTCTTGGGCCTTGTGGCTGTCATGCTTAATTATAAGAGCATCACTGCTGTGTAGCAATCCCCAACCATCCTCAGCAGGGTTTCACTCAGCGACTTCAGCGCTGAGATACAGACCTTTATCACTTGAACTGAAGGAGGAACTCCATTAACTAGCAGCAGCTGTAGGCTTTTATCCTCTAGTGGACCAGCTTCTAGGGAATGTGATGCCTTTTCCCAGGATGTTACACCAGCCTTGTTGATTGTGGTCCTCTCTCTCTCCCTTCTCCCCGCCAACCTCTGCAGTGGCAGAAGTTGAGGAAGCCCTGAAGATGGACCCCAAGACGTTTAAGATGAAGTATGGTGTGGACAAGCCACAGATGGGTGATGAGAACTTGATCTTCCACTGTCAGATGGGCAGGAGAGGTGCTCAGGCCACAGAGATCGCCTTGGCCCTCGGCTATGCCAAGTGAGCCTGCCCCTTCCCCTTCTTCTTGAGCCTCGTACCATGGCCCGCCAGACCCTTGGGGAGATTGTGAGCATGCCAGGGGCTCTGTGGGTTTGGAGGACAGGACTGTAGGTGCTTAAAATGCACTGGGCCCTGTGGACTCCAGCCCTTCAGCACCCTCACTCCAAACCTCCTATATAGGGGTTACTATTGGAGGAATCATTAGGTCTGGGTGGGAAGAGGAGGGCTCAGATATCCCACGGCACCAATCTTGATTATACTGGTGTGTTCTGGAGCAAACCCACTGAAGCAGGGTGATGGTACTCCAGATTCTCACCAAGACCCAGGAGACAAGTTTTGGTTATCTACTGGAGACAGGCCACAATAATTCCTAGCTGCTCCATAGAGTTCCCATGGCTCTCTTGTTTCCTCAGGGACCCTTCAAAGGCATCATTGTGACCTTGTGTTAGGGCCAGGTTATTTCTCAACCTTCTGGGCACTGCTCTGATGTTCTGGTTCCACTTGGAGAGTCTGTCTTTGTGACTGGGCAGGGGCTGACTCTTCCCCCCTCCTGTCGGTAGCACCCCCCCCGGCTCCCGTTCTGAACTCCCCATCTCTGCCTGTCTCTGCAGGGCCCGTAACTACGCAGGCGGCTACAAGGAATGGTCTGAGAAGGAAGGGAAGTGAGGTGAGCTGAGATGGGAACGGCTCCCCGAGGGCTGGCCTCTCTCCCTTCATGCCGCGCCACTGGCTTCACCTGGAGGACTCTTCCTTTGCTTCCTTGCTGCAATGTTGTCCCATGGCTGCTGACACCTGGTGCTGGGATGGGAACACCCTGGGCCCTGCTGGGCTTGTGGCTGCATCTCCTGCCTGAGAAGCTGCCACTCGCCTTTCTGCCTTGCCCAGAGTCTGCATCCGCTCCTAATATTGTCACTCCTTCCGCGCCCCCATAGCACTGCGGTGGTGCTGGCACTCCAGGGTTTATTGGGAGTGGGGAGAGAGCTGCACCCCTCTCCCATTCACTCCATCTCCCCCCACCTCCCTGGGAATCTGGGACCCCATCCATACACTTTCCAAGGGACAAGCCCTCCGCACTCCCCGCAGCTAGTCCTTTTCACTGCCCGTTTCATCCTCCAGTGGGACCTGCCACTTCTGCCTGTAGCCTGCTATTTCTGTAACATGCTGGGTGGCCCTCAGCCCCCTCGGCCCCAGGGATTTTCTCTGTGCCCTTGCCTGGACGAGAGCTCGCTAGCACTTCCTCTGCTGTCAGACATGGCTCTGATAAGGGCTGGGATGTATGCCACATTGGTCTTGCTGCCATCGTAATGACTCAGGATTAGCCAGATTTGATATATTCTATTAAAGGTGTTTAAAGTCTTTGGCCGGAGTTGTGTTTCTCAGGGATGGTCGACACTGGGAGAGTAATCAAATGTAAGGGTCTAAGGTCAATTTTTTTAAACCAGCGGTCTGCACCACAGCACTCAATAGGTCGATTTTAAGGGGCTCTAAGGTTGACTTTTGTGATACCTCATTCCCCGGGGGGAATTTGTAAAAGTCGATTTTACAGTGTCAACCTATGCAAGTGCAGGTGGCAGCGTTATTAAAATGGATTTTATTAGCCTCTGAAACTGTGCCACAATGCCCCTCGAGGTGTCCTTTCTTGTCATCGCTTCACCTCCGCTGCTCTCCAGGTGGACAGGAAGTGGTGGCCTTCCAACCGCTTTGCAGGGGCGTGTCCTTGTGCACATTAAAACAAAGGGCACGACCTCCCCTCGTATTTCTTAGATGAATAAAACAGTCTCGTGCCAAATTGTGCTTACGGCTGGTTGCGCGCAGAGTGGGCAGTGTCCAAGTGTCTCTGGGCTGTGAAAAATCCACCCCTGCTAAGAGAGGCAGCCAGGGCGCCCTAAGTCCCCTTGCAGGTGGCTAGATTGAAGGAAGAATTCTGGTGATGGCCTAGTTACTGCCACTGGCGGAGTTGTTATCTGCATGAACCAGAGGGAATTCCACATACTCCCATCGCTATAGGGCATATGTACACTGATGTGCTCCTGCTGCTCTGTTATGTGTTGACGTGTACCTGGAGTGGGGGGATGTGTGTGTGGAGAACACTTGAGCCTGAAGGGTCTGGGGGTGTGGGGACGAGGACAGCAAGGCCTTTCTCCCCATCTTTGGCTTCCATGCATTTTTTGACGCCTCATGATCTCCTGGGACAGTCCCAACCAACCCATTGAAATACTCTCCTTTGGAGCATGGGAAGCATCCCAAGAGTTGTTCTGAATAATCCACGAGGGATGGTGCGCGTCCTGACAAATGTGTCTCAGCTCTGCCAGGGGAAAGTGGGAACACAACCAATGTGCGGCATTGGGCAGTTGATCCCAGCAAATTGTAGGCTGCCCTCCAGAGAGCAATCACACCCAGGGTTGTGAGTTCAGTCCTTGGGGGCCCTTCAGGACTCTGGGGCAGGTTAGATTTAAAAAAAAAAAAATCTTATTCCAAAATAATGCTGCTGTATAGATATAGTGGCTACGTCTACACTTGCATTCCTCTTCCGAAAGAGAAATACAAATGACTGAAATTGAAAGTGCAGATGAGGCATTGATTTACGTATCTTGCACATCATTTGCATAATATCTTCAGAAGAGATTCTTTTGAAAGACAGAAAGAAAGCCGTGTAGACAGGGCTCTTTTGAAAATAAACCCCATCTTCGAAAGACCTCTTCTTCCTATTTTTAGCAGCAAACAACAAAATGAGGTAATAAGAAAACAGCAGCTAGCCAGTGCAACCGAATTCAAACTAACTATAACCTGATCGCATCTAACTATACATTTCCCTTTTATTTACACTTCTATGATTGATTTTGAGATGGTAAAAATATTTATGATTTTCATTCCCATTGCCTGGGAGACATCTCCTCTCTCCCTCTTTCTCTCTGCCATCCCAGCAGACAAGAAAGCCCCAAAACTGCAATTGTTCTCAGTTCAAAAAAAGTCACTCCACTTCCACTGGCTCACCTGGGCTCAAGTTACCGCCCAAAGAGGTTAACCCCTTCCCTGCTCATTCATGACATAACATCAAGAGAACATCCAGGCATATGTGTAATAGTTATCAAGGTACAACAAAAAGAGAGTAATCCATAAGTTCAAGACATGGTGTTATATGTGTAAGTGTCCACCAAGTTCTACGGAATTCCTGGCAGCCCACAAATCTCTGGTTCAGAGCTCAGTCAGGCATAGCACAAGACTGGCTGATTGTTAATGTGCTTTTTCAAAGTTTCTTGCAACTGCACAGCTTTGGATTGGGCTCTGGTATTGGCCCTGCCTTGTGTCTGGATACTCAAATGCAGCGGGGGGCTGCTCCACCTCCGCCTTCCATCCCAGCAACAACGTCTCCCCATTTGTTTCACAGATGTCCTGCAGGACACAGCAGGCAGCTATCACCATTGGGGTATTGTTCTCACTCAGATCCAGTCTAGCGAGTAAGTAATATAATACCACAGGATGAACCTCTCTTGTCTGGCACCCTTGGGACATTATTGATGTTGGATGAGAGAATTTGCTAGACCTCGGGAGGTCAATATTTTCTAGCACATTACCAACACTTCCACTGCTTACGGGTCTCTTAGAAGCCATTTAGGGGTAAATTACAGCTAAAGAACAGTCCAGAACACAGAGCCGGGGCTGGTGGCTGTAACCAAACTTTATGGGACTGAGGGAAACTTGGTCGCACCCATGAAAAGTGGTTGTCTGGCTAACTAAAATCACGCCGGCTTATGCATGTTGCTGGATGAGAGAATTCCAGATTAGAGAGGTTCAGCCTGTTGTAAACAACACAATCTACCCACAACAGAACCAACGGCCATTTTGCACCTGTGGAGCCACCAGCTGACTTGTTCCTTAGTGCTGTCAAAATGGCTGCGGTATGATGTATATTAGCCAGGGGAGTAAGGGATAGGGTAGGTCCTCTAAGATCAGTATTGGCATTTCAACATTGCTACGGGCAACCCGCCCGTTTGGAATGGACGGCTCCGCTTGCAGCTTTCTGAATGGTCCTGTGTTGTTTGATGGAGCATCCCTGGTGATCCACCAACATTCAGATAATCAAAGTAGCCATTTCCATTGACGTTGTCTGTGGCCCTTCAGGTGTATGCTGAACTGGGGATGTGCAATCCAGTTATCAGCCCACTGCAGTGCAGGAACCCCTGTGCTGCAAATTCATCCCCTCTTTCTTGCAAATTAAGTCCTGCTTAACAGCACACAATTACGTGAACTGCAGCCACCCCTGAGGCTCCCACTGACCACGAACAATCCAGCACTGCAATGTGAAAACTAGCAGTGACCACTCATTTCTCTGTTGTCAATGCAGCTTTTATTCTGGTGTTCATGTGCTGGGGGGAGCTCAACTCACAGATCCAGGAATGCGGCCTTTCACTTCCAAAAGTTCTGCAGCCATTGCCTGTTGTCCAGGGTTCCCCCTACTTTTCTCAACCAGGGGCAGAATAAAATTTGTTATGTGTACCAAGGCATGTATGGCATTGCACCACCAGTAGAAATCCATGCTGCCAGCTGTGGGCATTGTGATAATGACCTGGGCGGCACCCGACTCTCTCCTGGGCAGCCATTCAAGCACTCGGCTTACAAGCAACTGCTGTCAGCCCAAATCTTCGTTGTGATGTGATCCCACCGGTCAGTGCTTGTGTCTCAGGCCCAGACATGGTTTCATCATTGCAGCTTCTCTCTGACCGCCGCCAACAACCTTGTGTTTTTCGGGACTTTGAAAAATCTCCCACCCCGACCACCATAGTTAGACACGTAGATGAGGGTAAATTGACAAAAGAATTTGGAGTGGTGGTGCTGTAGTGTAGACGTAGCCTGCTGCAGACCCCATGCCAGCATAGTCCCCTAGTGTAGAAGTTGCACATCTGGTCAGAATAAGGATTTCCGCCAGGGTGTAGAACACCACCTCCTCAAATGACATTGCTGACAGAAGCACCATTCTGCTGTCACACCGCTCTGACCGTGCTGGAAGTTTTGTGGACAGAGTTCTGATGCTATGGGATATGGATTGTTTTCATAGCTCTGGTGGGCACAGCTGTGCTGGCATAAGTGTAAAGTCTAAAAGAAACCAAAGCTATATGCATCAGATTTGTGCCTTTATATCTTCATTTGCGGGCAGAGTGGAGGCTCTGACTTTGTCCATGCTAAAACATTATGCTGGTTAGGAGCGTGAAAAATTCCCGCACTGAACGGCTGACCGTATAGACAGCACTAAGTTGATGGAAGACTTCTTCCCTGCCTTTCAGGGAGGTGGATTACCTACACTGATGGGAGAACCTCTTCTAGCCCTGATTTTGTCTGGAAACTTCAGGTGCTTTTGGTAATGTGTGGTTCTGTTATTTTGATAACCTTGGGTAAACTAAGTAATCTGTCTGTGGCTCCTTCCCACATGAGCATTATGAAGATCAGAGATATATGGATACAAGCTTCTGCAAAGGAAAAAGTATTCTGCATTTTTCACCCTGTCTGTCCAGCAGTGACCATTGGAGGTCAGCCTGCCCTCAAGGATCACTTTGTTTATATCCATAAGCGGCTTTGTTTTCAATTTAAATGAATTTTTACTGAAAATGTCTTGGATTTTACAAATATCATTATTCTTTTTTTTCTGATTTTCAGCCTGCTTTTCATCATTCAAATAGATAAAAATAACTTGTTTTATTAGAAAATTACAATATATTGCATGACCAATATATATTGCAATCATACATTAGTCTGTATATATATGCAAAGCTGCCCCTGTTGAAGTGCGGTTATGTGTTAGTCTAGAAAATACACACCAGAGTTGATAAACATCGGTTTTAAAAAAGATCAGATTTTTTAAATGTAAATTTGATTTTTGATTATGTTTCTCATTTAAAAATAACAGTTACATTTAAGTCTCATCACAAATGTGCTACACCTACACTTACAGTCTCAGAAAAATGAATTCATGGCTCTAGTCTGCCCAACCTAACTAAAAAACAACAAGAAGTCCTGTGGCACCATACAGGCTAACTGATATTTTGGAGCATAAGCTTTCGTGGGCGAAGACCTGCTTTATCAGACACAGGCTACGTCTACACGTGAAGCCTACATCGAAGTAGCTTATTTCGATGTAGCAACACGTCTACACGTCCTCCAGGGCTGGCAACGTCGATGTTCAACTTCGACGTTGCGCAGCACCACATCGAAATAGGCGCTGCGAGGGAACGTCTACACGCCAAAGTAGCACACATCGAAATAAGGGTGCCAGGCACAGCTGCGGACAGGGTCACAGGGCGGACTCAACAGCAAGCCGCTCCCTTAAAGGGCCCCTCCCAGACACAGTTGCACTAAACAACACAAGATCCACAGAGCCGACAACTGGTTGCAGAGCCTGTGCCTGCAGCATGGATCCCCAGCTGCCACAGCAGCAGCCAGAAGCCCTGGGCTAAGGGCTGCTGCCCACGGTGACCATAGAGCCCCGCAAGCGCTGGAGAGAGAGCGTCTCTCAACCCCTCAGCTGATGGCCGCCATGGCGGACCCCGCTATTTCGAAGTTGCGGGACGCGCAATGACTACACGGTCCCTACTTCGACCTTGAACGTCGAAGTAGGGTGCTATCCCCATCTCCTGATGAGGATAGCGACTTCGCCGTCTCGCCGCCTAACGTCGAAGTTAACTTCGAAATAGCGCCCGACGTGTGTAGCCGTGACGGGCGCTATTTCGAAGTTAGTGCCGCTACTTCGAAGTAGCGTGCACGCGTAGACACGGCTACAATGTAGTGGAGATTCCAGAGGTCTAATTATGCTGGCTCACGAGAAGGAGGGAATCCCAATCAAGAGGAAGGCCAGAGTTGAAGAGCAGCTAATATGGACGGGCCTAACTTCTCACCCTTGCTTCTTGAAAGTTCTGGGATTTACACTTCTGTTTCTCAGCACACGGAAAAGTAATGTGCAGAGACAGACATAATCTGGATAGGATTGGTTTTGTTCTGGGCTTATGCAGTGGAGGACCTTGGCCAAGCATGGTGTAGGAGTTAGTTAAGACGTTTTCTTGAAGATAGAGAGACAAAGTGCAGTAGAGGCTGGAGGAGGCATAGAAAGAAACAGTGGAGCGGACAACAAAGAAAAAGGGGAGATGTTTTTCAGCACGAACACAACTTTCTATATTCCTTCCAACTTTTGCCACAGAAAAACCGCCCTGGCTTCTGGGCATGAGAGAGACCCTCTCGGGCAATGTTTTGAAGAAATTTGTTCCCTGGGTAAAATGGAAAACGTGCCATGTGTGAGCAGTGCAAGAAAGAGATGTTGGACCTAGTTGCAAGCATGGCCCCTCTGCCCCCCACGATCAGCAGCTATGTGTTGCCTCCACAGCACCAAGGGCTGGAGGGAGACAGAGGGACCCTAGGAAGCATGGGGGTGTGGGGAAAAGGGGTTTGAGCCAGAGGTTCAAGCCAAGTTCGGGGACATCTGAATTAGGGCCTGTCCCCTAATTTTAAAATACAATATTGGCTTCTCTAAGCCGAGAGCATATGACTGGCCAGACTGGGTCAGACCAAAGGTTCATCTTGCTGTATCCTGTCTCCCAACAGTGGCCAACACCCGGGGCTTCAGAGAGAACGAACACAACAGGGCAATTATTGAATGCTCCAGCCTCTGCCATCCAGCGCAGCCTTTTGCCACTCAGAGTTTTAGGTACGCTCAACAGCATGGGGCTGCATCCCTGGCCATGTTGGTTAACAGCCATTGATGGACTCATCCTCCTGGAACTTATCTCATTCTTTTTGAGTTCAGATAAACTTTTGGCTTTCACAACAGCCCCTGGCACTGAGTTGCACAAGGTGCCTGGGTATTGTCTGAAGAAGTACTTCTTTTGTTCGTTTTAAACTTGCTGCCTATTCGTTTCATTGGGTGATTCCTGGTTCTTGTGCTACGTGAAGGTGTAAATAACTCTTGAATATTCACTTTCTCACCAGCATTCATGGTTTCATAGACCTCCTTTGTACCCCCTCCTTAATTGTCTCTTTTCCAGGCTGAACAGGCCTCCTCATACGGAAACTGTGAGGGAATGTATCCCTGTATTCACACCCTACACACTGCTGTAATAATCTTTGTGCAAAGTATGCCACCTTGTGAGGTGTCATTTGAAAACTCATAACTGGCTGGTTAGTATCGTCCAGGGGAAATGTATGTGGCAACATTGCGTGTGAAGCAATACGATTCCCTGGTATGGCCTCATTCAAACACATTCCAAACCCCACGGCCCTGCCCACGCAGAAGCTGGCAAACAGTTCTGTCCTCACAGAGGTGTGTCTGCCTTACAAGATCTAAAAAGAGTCAGCCAGCAGAAACGGGAGGCAAGAAACAAATGGAAACCTGCAAGTCAGAGCAGGGAGCAAGGGACTCAAATTGCAGGGGGGGGAGGTCTAGGTTGGATATTAGGAAAAAACTATTTCTCTAGGAGGGTGGTGAAGCACTGGAATGGGTTACTTAAGGAGGTGGTGGAATCTCCATCCCTAGAGGTTTTTAAATCCCTGCTTGACAAAGATAGTTTATTTGGGATTGGTCCTGGGGAGGGGGAGCTCTGTAGTCCTGCTGTGCCACGGACTTCAGGACAGCAGGGCAAGAATCAAAACATATGGCCACCAGGTGGCTTCCTATACAGTGAGTTTGGACCAGTTGCTTAACCGTTCAGAGTCGTCGTTTCCCAAATGCACAAGGGAGGTCAGAGCACTGCTGTCCCTCAGAGGGATGTTACAAAGGTAACGCTATTACAAGTTGTGAAATGCTTTGAGAACGACTGATGCCAAGTGCTGTGTCAGAGTGAGGTGCGGTTGTTACTATTTTCCATTGAAAATTTACTGGAAATTAATACATTCTGGAAAAATGTTTTGATTTCAACAAAACTGCATTTTTCGACAGAAGACTCCTCCACTGAACATTTTTCACCCAAGCCTGCTCTCGGGAGCTGGAGTTTTTCTTAAAGCCCCGACTTCTGGGGTCACATCATGGGGCATGATTTTAAAGCATGTTTCTAGCCATCACGATTGCAAAGAAAGGCAGAAGGGAGGAGACGGGCACGAGAAGGAGTTATAATACAACCTGAAGTTTATTCCCCCGCATCTATGAAATCTGCCCAGAAGTTTGTGTCCTGACTACAATGGTCTCTCTAGAGTATCTGTGTGTGTGGCTTATTTAATGTGTTAGGTTACATTATGATGGCTGGGCAGGATCGTAATGTTACAAGGTTCCTGAAAGGAATGTGTTTAAACTTTCCATTCTGCAGATAACGTTTCCCAAATGTCACGATTCCCTCAGGGGAGGGGGGATCTGTTGCTCTGGCTCTCTTGGTGATACTGCTGCACCGGCTGGCTCGGACTTGCGCTTGGGGCCCTGAATCAAGAGAGGCGCTAAGTCTGCGGGAGAGGGGCTTCTCCCCAACGCCCAGCCTTAGGCCCTGCTTCATGCTCAGACTGAGCAATAGGGTATAGCACTGGGATAAAGGCACAGGGAGAGGTTCTGGCCTTTGGAATGGGGTACAGTGGGGATGGGGTAGGGAGTGAGCTGGGCTAGGCCAGGTCTTGGGCCACAGGAGCAGGGAGAGGGTTGGACTTGGAAAGAGGATACAGGGGGTGGAGAGTGAGCATGGCTGGGTAGGGACTGGGCTACATGGATTAGGAAGGAAGGCTGGCTGTGGAGGGAAATGACCTGGCCAGCTGGGCTGCTGGGCCACAGAGGAGGTGGGAGGAGGGTCTCAGTTTGGGGGGTTGTGAATGGGCTGGATCCGGGGGACTTTTGTCCACAGGAGGTGCTTGATCTCTGAGAGGAGGCCGGGGGCAGGATACTGTAAGGAGATGAGCTGGACTCCAGGAGGGCTTGGCTGGGTGCAGTCACTGGCATTGTGGGGATGAAGTGGGCAGGGGGGCTGGGTGCAGGGCACAGGCACTGGGAGTTGGGATGCAGGAGCTAGGTTGGGTGCAGGGGCACAGGCATTAGGAGGGATGTGCTGGGCTGGTGGGGGCTGGGCTGGGTGCAGGGCACAGGCACTGGGGGGATGATCTGAGCTCTAGGGGGCTGGGCTGGATTTGGGGATGATCTGGGCTTGCGAGGAGGCGCGGCTGGGTGCAGGGCAGGACACGGGCATGGGGGGGCTGAGCTGGATGCAGGGCACAGGCACTGGGGGGATGATTTGGGCTCTGGGGGGTGCTGAGCTGGGTGCAGGGCACAGGCACTCAGGGGACGATCTGGGCTCTGGGGGGGCTGAGCTGGGTGCAGGGCACAGGCACTGGGGGGACGATCTGGGCTCTGGGGGGGCTGAGCTGGGTGCAGGGCACAGGCACTCGGGACGATCTGGGCTCTGGGGGGGCTGGGTTGGGTGCAGGGCACAGGCACTGGGGGGACGATCTGGGCTCTGGGGGGGCTGGGTTGGGTGCAGGGCACAGGCACTGGGGGGACGATCTGGGCTCTGGGGGGGCTGGGTTGGGTGCAGGGCACAGGCACGGGGGGATGATCTGGGCTCTGGGGAGGGGCTGGGCTGGGTGCAGGGCACAGGCACTGGGGGGATGATCTGAGCTCTAGGGGGGCTGGGTTGGGTGCAGGGCACAGGCACTGGGGGGACGATCTGAGCTCTGGGGGGGCTGGGCTGGGTGCAGGGAGGGGGGTCAGCCTCTCTGCCGGGGGTGGGAGGCTCTTTCCCCGGTGCAGCCCCGCCCCCACCAGCGCTGAGCGGGGATCGCGCCCTTTAGGACAGTCCGGGCCAGCGGAGCACCGGGAGGTCTCTGTCACCACGGCAACCGGAGAGTCCGGGGGGAGGAGACTCAGTGCATAGGGGCGGGGCTGAGGACCTCTGACAGCCAAGCTCACGCCGAAGCCAATCCGGGAGGAGCTGCAGGCGCGCGCGCCACTCCTCGAACACGGGTGATGACCTCATCAGTTAACAATTGCACACCGGCATCCAATCAGCACTTAGGGGCGGGACCGCAAGTGGCGATGGGCGTGGGCCGAGATCCAATGGGGGGGCAGGGGGCGGGGCCTCACCTGGCGAAGGGGCGGGGCCTCACCTGCGGGCGGTGGGCTGCGCCGCGCCGCGCTCAGTGAGGCTCGGGCTGCTGTGAGTGTCGCTTCGCGGAGTGCCCCGGACGAACTGGGTTGTACGGCGATGGCTGGGTCCGGCGCGCGGGGCTGGCTGCAGCTCCTGCTCCTCAGCGCCGCCTCCTGTGAGTGCCGCTCGGGGGGGTGGGGGTGAGGCTGGGGCAGGGGCAGGGGCAGGGGGCACTTCGCTTTGCACCGCGTGAGGGCGGGGCCGGCATGGGGTGGCCGCGGTGGGCTTGTTGGGGGTCTCTGCAGGGTGTTGTGCGGCTCTCCCAGCGCGCTGGGACCCCACTCCGCTGGGGCTGGGGCTGGGGCTGGGGCTGCGCCTGGCTGCCTTCCATCGCGGGTCTGGCTCCTCGCTTCCCAGCCCGTTTGTGTGCTCGGCCAGCCTCTCTTCTCAGCCGAGTCCCCGCCCGGCCTTGGCCCGCGTTGCTTCCCAAGTGTGAAGATTGCGCTGAGCGTTTGGTGCTTCGAGTGGAATCCCTGGAAGGCCCTCGCCAGGGATCTCCTGGGCAGAGAAGAGGCCTGGGAGGGCGGAGGTGGGTTTGAGCCGTGCTTCGTTCTGAACGTTGCTTCCTCTGAAATGAAGGAAGGAAGGAGCTTTTCTTTGTCAGCTTAAATACAGTTTGTAAAAAGGCGAAGGGGCATGTTATCAGACGCAAGCTGAGGGCCTGTGCAGTTACTGATTGTAGGAAGTCTGTTATCGCTGGGCTCACTACAGTTGGAGTCAAGTCACAAATCCATAAATTTTTTCTGAGTGTTTCCTCTATTAACAAGAGCAGCTGGAACTCTGGAAAGGGGAAGCACTCTAAAAATCTAGTCCAGTCCTCACTGAGATTACTCACTTCTTGCAGTTGAGTAATGAGAATTAGGCTGTTTGGTAGCCTTTCTGTCATTGTTCTTGTGTTTTTAATGCACTTCCTTATATTTGAATTGCAATACCTGTACTGCTGGGAAAGCTTTGTTTATTTAAAGCTGAGGTGCTGGAAGGAGGGTAGTTCCCTTTGTGCTGCTTTGGTATGTGTAACAGCAGCCTGAACATTTTAATGTTTCATTTGCTTTCTGTATGCTTACAGTTCGGAATATCAAGTTTGGTCTTCCCTGCCCTTGCTGAAGGGTGAGACAACTGGGACTTTACTCAGTTAAAACAGGAGGGAGGGAGGGGGAGGGGAAAAAACAACCACCACCAGCAGTCATGTAGCACTTGAAAGACTAACAAAATGATTTATTAGGTGATGAGCTTGTCTGAATCTTCTAGAGAGAGCTGTCTACTCAAGTCTATCAAGATTTGCTTTAAATTCATGCTAATTCTGAAAATGTTAAGTTATTCAAGTATCTAAGAGCCTTTGTCACAGACCAAGATCCCATTGTGCTAAGCACTGTACAAACTTGCAACAGGAAGACTTAGAGAGGTGGGATGAAGTGTGGGTTTGGACAGGAGGAGTCTGATTTGAAATAGGCATAGATCTGAACAAGTAATGTAGAAACGGTAGTTGGAACTTCTTTGCAAATAAGAAGATTACCAAAAGTAGAGAAGAAAGGGGGACAAAGGATGGAGCCCTGTAGAACTTCCACAGGAAGCTGGAGGTGGGACGAGGAAGGTTCTTAGAAGGATGTACCTGAAGGCGTGATTGGAGATGTCAAAGGGAATCAGGAGAGGACAGTCCACTGCTTTTAAAAAATGTGAATTCTGAACTCACGTTCGCTAACTTGGTTTAAAATCCTAATGAAGACACAATAGCTCGGATTATCATTGCAGTAAATCTGAAGGTGCCTTTTTGATTTTAATCAAGATGCTAACATGAGTTATATGCTTTGCTGTCTTCACTGCTGTATTAACCTGAGTTAGCCATACACACCCTATCCCCCCCAGTGCAGACACCCCAAAAGTGGTGAAAAGGCAGCTGGGGCTGGAGGTATAGATGAGAAAGGTAGAGTGGTTCATGGAGGAAGATGACAAGACAGAAGAGAATGAATTTGTACTGGAGGCAGTTAGCCAGGTTGTGAGGGTTTTGCCAAATATACTCCACAATGCAAGAACAGGAGTGGAGGAAGCAGATATTGAGGGAGAGGAAGGGAGGAAGTTGGTAGGACAGGCCTATAAATGGGAGGGGGGCCAAAAAAGTCAATAGTGCATAAGTGAAGAATGGAGTGAATCAACAACCATTCTGGAGGAGAGGTCTAGAAGTCCCGGAAAACAGTGTTTCCTTTCATTAGCTCTGCTTGATGTCAAAATTCAGTTCTCTAACTCAGTGTGTTCAGCAAACCTCTTGTGTACAGGCTTTTTTTAAAAAAAAATAAGTAGAGAGCCCATCATTATAGCAAATCAGACTTTTTTACTGCATTGTAAAGAAACAGCCACTTAAAGCCCCTCTCCCCAAAAACACTACAGTAAACTTTTGTTATGTGCGGATTGCATAACTAAAAATTTTTTTGCACAAATCAATGGCGTGGGGAGACGAGACAGGAACTAGGCTGCAGCCTGGTTCCCTGTGGCTTGTTGGACCTGGGAAACTGAGCCGTTCATGGCTGGTTAGTTTCCTGGTTCCTGCCAGCACAGGGCAGCCAGGAGCTAGGCAGCCGCTTGGTTTCCAGCTCCCTCAAGCTTGCGGGATCTGGGAAAGGGACCAGCACATGGTTGGGCAGTTTCCTGGGTCCCCAGGCAGCAGCCTGATTCCTGGCTCCCCTCCCCCTGCAGAGTTGGGAAACTGACCAGTGCAGCAACCTTGGTCAGTTTCCTGGCTCCAGCCAGTGGAGGAGAGTAGGAATGGGGGAGCCTGGCTCCCAGCTCCCCTCCACTGCTTGGAGCCAGGAAACTGACCAGACCACCAGGCCTGGTCAGTTTCCTGACTGTTCCTCTCTGAAAGCAGGGAGAAGGGGGTCTTAGCTTGCCTACCTGCCCACAGCTAAAAGCCTTCTTCTGCCTGCCTTCCCCCAGCAGTGCTGCTGCCAGGCTGACAGCCATGCAGCTGGGGGAGGACAGAGAGCAGGGGCTCTTACTTAGCCTGCCAAGCTGCCTGCAGCTAGGCAGGCTGATGGCCTCAAAGCAGCTTCAAGTTGTGCTTAACTCTTGTTCAAGTTCAACTTGAAGCCATGTATTCTGAGGGTTTGCTGTACCTGTTTCCATTGAATTTCTAAATCAAAGGCAATATGACTTTAGTTTTCTTAAATTCTTGCTTTTTAAAGAAAACAAACCCTTTGTGCTGTCTTAATGTCTGGGTCAAAGCTGACCTGCAAGCATCCTTTTATTGGTAGTCTCTAGGTCTAATTAAAAAAAGTGTCATGCATTTTTACTGTGTAGACTTAGCTTTGAATTAACTTTCTAATAGTTGCAGAACACGTGTGTAGTGTCTGCAGTCGGGGGTTGGTTTGTGCCCCTTTTTTATACTTACAGATGACATTCTTGGTGAGTCAAATTGACCACTTCCTGTTCCAAAACCTTTCAGTTCCTGTTAACTGTCAGTTTTGATTAAGTCATGGAGGTTACCTGTCTCCTTATGTTGGCAACAGTTTTATGATGTATAAGCACTGGTGTCTTTTCTGCACTCATGACAAGCTAGTGATAATGGATTATTAATAAACCAGCATGTCTATTCATGAGAAGAAATCCCTGTCAAATTTGCAAAATCATGACTTTATCTTCTGTTAAATCCATCAAAAAGCTATTTCTGTGAAACTTACAGGCCACTAGCATGTGGTGCTGGGTAGGCTTGTGGGTACTAAGATCACTGTTACTATTAACCCTCATTCTCCCTCCTATCTGTTTAGTCCAATTTTTTTAATCGTAGACTGTGAGCTCTGTGGAAAAGGACTGCTTGACTATTATACACTGTCTTCTACAGTAGTACTCTCATTCCTGGAAGAGATGTTTGAGTGCCCCAACAGTAGAAATAACACATGCTGATGGCAGAAAGCTCCAGTTTGTCCACATGGAGGCTCCACAGGCTGTGATCAATCCAATGGGGGTCAATTTACTGAGCCTATACTAGACTTGATAAATCAACTGCTTATTGCTCTCAGCGTGGACTCTGGTACTCTACCTGAACAAGAAGTGCATAGGGAGTTGCCAAGAGAATGTCTCATGAAGATAATCACATAGCTGACATTACATAACTTAGATTTCCCCACCTAGTGTAGATCAGCTAAAAGAATCAACACACTTAAAATGGGCACCAAATACAGACATTTAAGTGGGTTCAACATCTGAAACAGTAATTCTTCTTATAAGACATATTTATAGATTTAATCTCCCTACTAAAAATTAGTACAAGTTGAACCTCTCTAATCTGGCACCCTCAGGGCCTGACTGGTGCTGAATGAGAGAATTTGCTGGATCACAGGAGGCTGATACTGTCTAGCAGTATTATCAGCACATCCACTGCTTACTAGGCTCTTAGAATACACTTTTAAAGGGCAAATTACAGCTAAATAACAGCAAGTAACACTGTAAATTGGGACTGGTGACTAGAAACAAATTTTATGGGATCACAAGAAACTCAGCTTTATGGCCACTTACGAATGTAACCAGCTTAAAATCATGCCCTATTACAGACGTTGCCTGATGAGAGTTCCAGATTAGAGAGGCTCAACCTGTAGCAAGAGCAGTGTGCTTGACTGCTAATGGCAGCAGTATCAGCAGGGCTGTTTGAATAATGCAGCGGGCAGGAGTCTTAAAAGGAAGCCAGAAACTGGCAATATAAAATGGATGAGCAAACTTTCTATTTTGGGGGCCCTGCTTTTCATCCCTGCAATTAGCAGAGCCCCCCACCTGTATAATGTAATCCAAATTGATAAAAATTTCAGTTATGTTCATATAGGGGGCGGGGGGGGGAACCCTTGGCATGTGGAAGAAAATAAGTATATAAGAAAGTAAGTATGTAGAAAGTAAAAATTTTTATCAATATATACACGTGACTATACATGCATAACAAACAGTAACATTTCAACATTTTTAATGAGATGGATGAGCCTGAGACCCAGCAGTCCTACCAGGACTGAGATTTCTCTTTTGCTCCCTGAGCTCATAAAATGACCAGAGGGAACGTGTCTGTTTCACAAGCCTGAAGGTTTTATCGATAAAGGATGTAATGATAAAGTGACTGCTGATCCAGAGGCTGGAGGGGAAATCTTTGCTGGAAGTGCAAAGGTCTCAGTAATTTGGCTCATGCAGGGTGACAAGGTAAGGCACTTGAGTGGAAGTTGGGAGACTTGGGTTAGTTCTTTATTCTGCCACAGGCTTCTGGTGTGACATTGGCAAGTCACTTAATCTTCCCTGTCAAAACAAAAAAGCAGTCATGTAGCACTTTAAAGACTAACGAGATAATTTGTTAGGTGATGAGCTCTTGTGGGACAATCCCACTTCTTCACATCTGAAGAAGTGGGCCTGTCCCACGAAAGCTCATCACCTAACAAATTATCTTGTTAAAGTGCTACGTGACTGCTTTTCTATATTGATAGAATACAGACTAACACAGCTATCTCTGTGGTGCTAATCTACCCTGTGCTTCAGTTTGCCATCTATCAAATGAGGAATAATACTTAACTATCTTCATAGCAGTGTGAGGCTAAAATCCCTTGGTGGTTATGAGGTACTCTGATATATCTGCCTAGAATGCTTTTGCTCTATGGAATGTCTGTTTTGAGGTATTATATCTTCTTTCCAGTGAATTTGGGTTGTTCATACATAAAACCAAACCTCACAGAATCATAGGGCTGGAAGGCACCTCAGGAGGTCATCTAGTCCAGCCCCCTGCTTCAAGCAGGATCAACCCCTACTAAGTCATTCCAGCCAGGACCTTGTCCAGCCAGGACTTAAAAACCTCAGGGGATGGAGAATCCACCACCTCTCTAGGCAACACATTCCAATGCTTTACCACCCACCTGGTGAAGAAGTTTTTCCTAGTATCTAACCTATACTTTTCCCTCTTCAGCTTCTGACCATTACTCCTTGTTCTGCCATCAGACACCACTGAGAACAATTTCTCACCCTCCTCTTTAGAGCTCCCCTTCAGGAAGTTGAAGGCTGCTATTAAATCACCTCTAAGTCTTCTCTTCTGTAAACTAAACAAGCCCAAATCCCTCAGCCTCTCCTCATAGGTCTTGTGCTCCAGATCCTTAATCATTTTTGTTGCCCTTCGCTGAACCTGCTCTAGCAAATCCACATTCTTTTTATACTGGGGGGCCCAAAACTGGACAGAATATTCCAGATGTGGCCTCATCAGTGCCGCATAAAGAGGAATAACTACTTCCCTAGACCTCTATAGCACAGACTGGAGGAAGGAGCACCACATTGCTGCCCCCAGAATGTGGATGGGAATAAACTGGCTGAGATTCAGTCCTAAATGTTTGCCTCTGTAAACTAAGCTTATATCATGTTTATCAGCTCACTTGTGCCAGGGTGCTTAAAGAAAAAAAGTCCATTAATGGATTTTAACTTGCTAAACATGACCAGAAGAGTAGCACAGACGGGTACAGACACAGGTTGGTCCTGCTTTCCATCCATGGTAATGCTCAGGTAATTTTCTGCAGAACTATTGCTTAGCCAGTCAGTTGTCAACCTGAAGCAACGTTTGGGATTCTTATGTCCTAAGTGTGGGACTCTGCAGTTGTCCCTGTTAAACCTCATCAGATTTCTCTTGGCCCAATCCTCCAATTTGTCTAGGTCACTCTGGACCCTCTCCCTACCTTTCAGCATATCTACCTCTTCTCCCTAGTTTAGTGTTGTCACCCACTGCTCATGACAAAGGAGCAGATATTTTCCCACCTGTCCTGCAGCAACTAATTGGGCACAATTATCATAATGTCCAGACTGGGTCAGACCAATGGTCCATCTACCCCAGTATCCTGTCTACTGACAGTGGTCTGTACCAGTTGCATCAGAGGGAATGAACGAAACAGGTGATCATCAAATACGCCAATGCCGGTTGTCCTGCCAAACTTCTAGCAACAGAAAAGGCCACTTCAGAGCATGGCTTTGTATCTCTGCCCATCCTGCATAATAATCATTGGTGGACTTGTCCTCCATAAACTTATCTAATTTTTCAAATCCTGCTAGCACCAGCATGCTGTGATATTTGTTGCACTGTCCAGAACGCTCTGGCTAGATTTTCTTCTAATCAGGGTTTTTCTTCCTGCACACCCAAGAACAGAACTTGGCATTGCCTACCTCATCTTCTGTAAGATGAATATGGTTTAGCTCTCAATACTGCAAATTGGTCCTTCCAGACCCCACATTACCTGTGACTCTTCTCTGAGCACCATGCAGTTTGAAAGTGTTTGTTGCTATGGAGAGGCCTCCAGTGTACAAAAGGCTGCTTGCCCCAGCAGAGCAAAGAACCTGGCTTGTTTGCTCAGGTTCCTAAGTGACTTAGTCCCTGTCTGGCTTCTGAATTTGTTTGGCATTCAGGCTGCTTTGCAGCTTCTGAGCTATTCTGAGCATGGCCTGCTGCTGTCTGGTGTCCAGAAGAGGTATCAACCCTGTTCTGCTTTCGAGTTTGGTCTGAGTATTGTAATGTGTTGGGTATTCAAGAGGAGCCAGTAGACACCAGGGATAAACTCTACTTTAACTTTATTAATGCACAAAACAATATAGGCAAATAATGCAGAACTGTGTATCTATATCCCTACAGGGGATAAGTGGCATTGACAATATAGTACTGTTAAAGACGATATAGTAGTGTCTGCGCACAGGATAATAGAAGACAATCTATTCTAGTGTTACGAATGTACATAAACTTTTATAAATCATACACAGTTCTACTATTAGCAAACTAACAATTGTCAGAAGGTAGTGGCCTCTTTTCCTTTCCATGCACAGAGGTGTCCACAATGCATTTGCCAGTAAGAACAGGTTGTAGCTTCTAGTTGCAGTGAGTGAGGTAGTGGGATTACCTTACCCTAGACCTTCCACCAATTTCTTTTTCACCTGTGTGTGTGTGTGTGTGTGTACACATACACACTCAGTAGTTCTAAAAATAACCACAATGATTACACAGCATATATAAAATTCCAAGCAGGCTCATATTTGTGGTACACTACTACGGAGCAGTTGTTGCAAAACTATATACTTGGTCAGTAGTTTTATGGCTGCATCTGCTTTTTGCTTGTCAGGAAAAATGTACCCTTCCACTCCTGGTGCACCAAGCATGATCATATTGGACCATGCTGAATATGCATCGTTGTGTAACCGTCCCTGTCTCAGAGCCCCAGACCTTGCCTGCCTATGCTGTATCAGGCTTAAAACAGGCCTGAGTTTAGCTCCGTTTGCTGTAGTCTGGTCAAGACAGACATTGTTGTGCTCAGGATGGGGTTGTCCAGACTCCTCTGTGTAATCATTTGGCATGGCAGTAGAATCCAGAAGAATCAGGCACTTGAGGATGGTGCTCTTTGTGCCCTGGGTGCTCCCCTTTGCCCGTGTTCTGGCCCTGTGCTATGGCTGCAGTCCACCCTTGCTCATGAGGTCTCCAAATGTGTCACCCATGTCCCATGCTAGGATAGACAGCAGCAGGGCAGCTTCCCCCAGAACAGCATGTGCCTGAGCAGTGGTGAGTGAGGGACAAATGGCTGAGCCCTCCAGTTCCAATGGCTGCTGCTCTCGCTGAAGGCTGTCTGCAGACGTGGGCAGAAGTTGCGACATTGCTTACAGTCTGGCTATATTTTTGGCTATTTTAGAAGACTAGTGCTTAAAAGCTGAGGTTCTAATTGCATCATGAGTGGGTGTCACAGCACACAGCATGTAACCATGGGGAGTCTGTGCTTTGATCAGGCTCTTGGGTAAGGGGTTCCTCCTCGCTCTAACAGAAATAGAAACCCTGCAAAGTATCCTGCTAATGGAGCACATTGTGGGCTATGATAGGTTCGGCCAACGTGGCAGCTACTCCCTGAGGAAAGAGGTGGAGCAGAGGACCACGACAAATCCTGCAGTAGGACATAGATGAGATGTCCTGTTGGCTGCTAATGCTTACCTTGCAGCACAGGGATTTTTGGATGTGGAAGGAGGTCCTAAACTTCTTGGCCTGCTTCACACACATCAGTTTTTAAGGTTGTCAGCGTTACTGCTCCATTGGGATGGGCAAGAGGGTATCAAAGCCCCTCTTACTGCAGAACCCCTCTTCAATCCCAGATGCACTGAAGTAGCCCTGCTATGCTGGACAGGAAGTGGGTCAATTACTTATGCCCTTTGACTTAATCTCTGGTGGGCCTGTTTAGCTAATCTAGTACAGTGGTTCCCAAACATTTTCCTGGTTGTGGAACGCTTGGCCGTCATGGTGCTCTCTGCAGAACACTATTGTTTTATTTATTTATTTTTCTCTGGGGAAGAGACAGCCATTACTCCATTTCAGTGGCAGAACACTTTGCTGTAGCTTGCGGAATGCCAGCATTCCACCGGAACGTAGGCTGGTCTCGTGGAACCAGTGCAAACCCTAGCATAGACATTTCAGTTGGGCAGTTTCCTTCCCAACTTCAGCTAAACTGAGTCAAAGCAATTCTCAATCAGAACAGGAGTGTTTGTGTGAGGTTTTGCACTGGTGTGGAAACAGATATATCTCATACAAGCATACCCTTCGTCTGGAGCCGAGTTGAAGACCTATAGCTGAAGGAACAGTTGTCGGGGATAAAATATCCTTCTTCCTAATATGTACCAGACATTGCTTTCGCGTGGGCAGCGTGAGTGTGGAGTGGGGGCTGTTCAGGATACTGTAGTGCTTAACTGCCGTGTTGCAAACCCTGTTCAAAAATAAAAATTCCTGGCTTGCAAAACTGACTTTTCTAGCCGCAGCATCTTGCTGAGCTTCACTTTCCTTGATTTGCTGTTTTTACAAACCGAGGCTCTGCACTTCACCATTCAATACAGTAGGCCCTTTGGATATGCGAGGGTTGTGTTCCACGCAACCCTTGCATAGCCTGAATTTCGGGTAAGTTGCAATGGGGGGTTGGGCAGTGGGTTGGGGTTGAAGGGTTAAGCTTCGGGTGAGTTAGGGCTGCAGAGGGGGTGGGAGGGTGAAGTTGAGCCGGGGTGTGTGGGGGTGCCCTGCTGGGGGCTGGAGCCCGAGCCCCACATGCCATGCTGGGGGCTAGAGTGTGCCGGGGGCTGGAAGCACCCCGCAAGGTTTGGGGCTGAGCTGGAGCTGTGGGGGGAAGGAGGAGGGGGCTGATTGGGAGGGGCTCGCAAAGGGTGTTTTAGCCCCCCTAGGTGCCTGCAGCAGCAAATAGCTGGGGAGCTAAAACCCTTCTCCCTAACTTCCCAGAGCAGGGCCGCTGTCAGCTTGATAGCAGTGCTGCTCTGGGAAGAGGGTTTTAGCCCTCCTGGTTGCCTGCAGCAGCAGGTGGCTAGGCAAGCTAAAAGCCTTTCCCTGCCTTCCCAGGGCGGTGCCTAGTGCTACTCTGCGAAGGCAGGGGGAAAGGGCTGTTAGCCTGCCGAACTGCCCACAGCTGCGGGAAGCTAGGCAGGTTGATAGCCATGCATCTTCAAGATGTGTGAAACTCCTGTTAAAGCGAGTTTTGCGCAACCTGAAGACTCGTAAAGAGAGGGTTTGCTGTACAGCATCCTTATGTGGGATCTTTTATAATGACTGTTTCGTCCACGGGTCAGCAACCTTTCTGAAGCAGAGTGCCAAAGTCTGACCTTTTTGACTTCTACGTGCAGTCTGAGTGCCAGTGATACTTTTTTAAAGTCACGCATAGTCCAGTTTCGTTAATAAAGCCCATCAGTGACATGCCTGTCAGTTTGCTCCATGGTAATGCTGTAAAAATACACAATTATAATTAGAGCTTCAGAACAATGAGGTCAAATTAATTCAGTTTTGTTAGTGGAAATGTAAATTTATTCTTGGGGTGGGGGGAATATTGAAGTAAGGGGTCTTTGAGTGTTCTCTTTAGGCCAGTGTTTCTTAAACTGTGTTCCATGAATAACTTGCAGGTGTGCCACGAGCATCTGACAATTTTTGATATCCTACACTGGTGGCATATATTTTCTGTTGTTAAAACCAGATACCATGTCACTACTTCATTGCTAGAGACCTGATTAAATTATTTTTTTGCCATATATATTGCTGTTTGGTTTTGGTTTCACAATTTTCTTTTATGAAGAAAATTTTCAGAGGTGTTTTGCATTTAAAAAAAAATATTGTTTTGGTGTTCTGCGGTCTCAAAGTTTAAGTAACACACTGCTTTGGGCTGCCTTTGACCTTGAATGCCTTTGGACAAAACCACAAATATTTCATTTCTTTGTATACTGCCTGTTCTTTAAAATATCAACCAAAAAAGTTAATTTGCCTTTGAAAACAAACCTCCCCGTGCCCATGCTCTGGTGGGGCCCTAGATTGCAGAGGGGGCTCGGCTGGGGATTCTAGCCCTGGGCCTGCACTGCACAGGGGACCCTGGGGGGTGGGGGGCCTCCAGCCCCAGCTGTGTGCTCCACCCCTTCCCACGCTGCATGGCAGGGTGGGGTGGGTCTGGAGGCCCCACCACATGCCACTCTAAATCGGCACACGTACCTGGGGTTGCCAACCTCTAGTTTAGTAATCTTCCCCCTCCTCCCTGCCCCCAACAGTCCTTAGTGGGGCTGTTTTAGAGCTTCAGGGAGCAGAGATATTTTAGGATAAACAGATTACTAACATCTCAGGTTAATCTGTAGCTACCACTTACCTCACTTGGTTGAAGTTAAATTGTGCCTCTGTAGTTTCCAAATACCTGATTCATCATCAGGCTCTGGAGAATGAGCTAGAGCAGCTGTTGTCAGACTGTGGGCCATGACCCCATTTTAATAGTTGTCACCAGCCCCTGTGTTAGATGCAGAAATTTGAGCCCTGCCATCTGGGCTGAAGCCAGAACCAGAGGCGTTCAGTCTTGGGTGCTCGGGCTTCAACCCTGAGCTTTGGGCGACTGTTTCAGCCCTGCATGGGGCTGCGCAGTAACTTTTTTTCATCAGAAGAGGTTGCGGTGTAATGAACTTGGCGAACTGCTGAGCTAATGCAAAGGGCAGATGGGGCCCTCTCTACACTAATCGAAAACATTTTGAAGCCTCTTCAATATTGTGTCAGTTTGACCTGCTCCGAGAGGGTTCAGAAGAGTAGGATGTAGAGCAGCGCCAGTGTTAGCAAGGGGGAAACAGTTGATAAAAAAATATCCCTATTGTAGACGGGGCCCCATGGCAAGAAGAGCAGCTGTTGCTGAGCAGAGCAAAACTGAGGACTCCGGTAGGTAGAGGCAGCTTGGCTGTTTCTTGAAATCCTCACTGTTGACAGAAGCTGTAGGATGACCACGTGCCCCATTCTTACCAGGACAGACCCTTATTTAAGCTGTCTCAGAGGCATCTAGACTCTTAAGAAAATGGGCAAATTATCCTGTGTTTTGCTGGGCTCCTGCTATCTCAGGGCAGCAGCTTCCGCTGCAGGCATTTGCCCATTTCTCTGGTGCCCCATGCCTTGGGGCGGCAGCTCCTGCTGCAGGGGGAGCTCCTCCGTGGGGCAGCTGCCCCATTGCACGGCACACCACAGTGGCAGCCCCCTTTGGTGGTGAGCTCCACCAGTAGGTGGTTGCCTTATTCCCTGGCATCCTCTGCCGTGGGGAAGCTCCTCTGTGGGGCAGCTACCGTGTTCCCCAGAGTGGCAGCCCCTGCTGCCAGTGATCTCTGCCTCAGGGCAGTTGCCACATCCCCAGGCCTTCCCTGCCAGGAGGCTGCAGAGCTCCTATTTTTGGTACCCTCTCCCCACGGGAACTTTTGGAGCCCCCATCCTCCAGTCCCTCTCATCGGAAGGCTGCGAAGCCCCATCTCCATTGCCTAACCATGGGGCAGTAGCCCTCATCTTCAAGGAGCCCTGACATGGGAGAGCATCCTCCAGGGATGCAGGGGGGTTGGTGTCCCGTATTTGCCATAGGGCAAATTCTACAGAAGGTGGGAGTAGCTGTTTGATCGGTGACCCTTTCCCCATTGCAGTGATACAGCCCATACATGTCCTGGAAGCTGGGGGATTTCTTGGCCAAGAGGAGGAAGGTTTGTAAATTTGCTCATCCTTTTGATCGAGGAAACCTAGATTGTGAGGTATTTTGGGACCCTAAATTCTCTTAAGCTCCTGGAAGTTCCAGCCTCTGGTTGAAAACGGAAGACTGTCTTTGAAAGAATCATTTTAAGGGGGCACCTTTCACTCACCTGGTCATGTGGCAAACTAGAGGGATTGTGGGGTGGTATCTGGGAAGAGATGTGGGACATTGGTGGGTTAGGGAAATTACATGGAATCTGGAGCCTTTCAGTTTGTTGTGTTCACAGCAAAAGCATTTAAGAAGCCTGGAAGTAACTAGAACACTGGCCTCTTAGCTCTGTGCTATTACAACCACACAAAGAAGAAACAAAACCCTAGTTCTAGTTGCAGGGGAACTCCCGCCCCCACAAAGCTCTCAAACAGGGTGTAAAGGGTCAAGCATTACATCATCAGTCCAAGGTCCGATTGGGCAAAACTGTCCTGAGGGTAGGACACGTACCTGGCAACTTCTGAAATTAGCTGGTACTTTGGTACTGGTCCCATGAATGTATTCCAAACACCGTATGCGTGGCCTGTATCTTTAGCAGCTGAAAATCATCATCTTCATTCAAATGCCCTTTGGTGATTTATGGCAGTGTTTCCTCAACCTTTTTTCTTACAAATACCCCCTTTTAAAAAAAATAAATAAATAAAAGTACTTCCCAACTTCTTGCATACCCCTAAGGGTATATGTATCACCGCTTGAGAAACACTGTCGTAAGGTAATCGGAGGTCTTGGAACAAGTGCCATTTAACCTTTCCAGATTACTGTACTCTTTTCAGGAGTCAGGTTTGTGTTTTGCATCCCACCAAGCTACACCTCACGTAAAAAGACTTGCTTACAAAAACATGCAAAAATATCACCAAAGGCAACTATTGAAAATTTGCTGACTTTGTACAATCTTATTATCAGGTACATGAATTGGAATAGAAATAATCTACTGCTACTAATGTAAAGCATATGAAGCAGTAGAAACAAGTCATTGTCTGAATGAACTTTTAGCTTGTACTGACTTTACTAGTGGTTTTTGTGTAGCCTGTTGTAAAATGAGGTCAATATCTAGATTAGGTGATGCACCCCTGGAATACCTTAGTGAACCTCCTCTTGAAAAATACTGATTTATGGACTGTGGAATGAGTTTGGTGCTCCAGGCCAGGTTCTGATGGACTAGTGTCAACCTCAGGAAAACACTACACCTGGCACAGTTTAATATCCTGAATAGAAGATTGGCCAGGAAACCTGAATTTCCCTCTCCCTCTTTGAGGGTGAGGTCCTAAAGTTGGATAATGGAGGAGGTCAGGCACTGTTACTGCCTGAGCTGACTGTAGAATGTAAAAACTTATTAATAGGTATAAAAGTGTGAATACATAGACATAAAAACAGTAACAGATTTCAACATTTTTAATGAGGCAGAGGAGCCTGAGACCCAGCAGCCTTATGAAATTTCATCCCCCACAAGCGGCCTGCTTTCCACTTGGCGCACCCCTGATTTACAGGACACTGGGCAAGATGGGTGATTGGTCTTGCCAGTATGGCTGTTCTTACTGGGGGCTGTATTAGGAAAGTCAGAGGATATTGCAGGGTGATAAAGGAGCCTGAGGGCGGACTGGCAATCCAGTCTAGAGTCTGGAAGAGTGGGAAATAAGACAGTTTCCATCATATGCGTTTAGGACTGGATTGTAATGGTGGTTTGTCTGTCACTCTACCCCTCCCAGGCTGGCCAGCTGAACTGGACAGATGACACACTGCACTCAGCAAGGCTATCTCCCTAGGGAATTTTCCATCAGGCCTATGGCATATTGGCACCGTCCACAGTTTTACCCTGCTCTCTGAGCGTCACTGGAATTCACACTTGGGCAGAATGACTTTTCTTTTCTACCTCCTGTTGGCATGTAGTTCTGGGCCCCATCTGAATGTTCCCTGAAGTGGGGGGCTTCCTTGATTTCTTGCTCATAGCATAGAGCTGGAAGAGGCCTGGAGAGGTCATTGAGTCCAGTCCCCTATTCAGCAGGACCTATCACCACCCCTCCATCTAACCTGTCCCAGAGGCTTGACAGGCCTCCTTGAGGATTGACTTCACCACCCGGGTTTACAAGGCCAGTGCTCTAAATGTTGAGCTGTTTCCTCCCCACCAAGTTCGTGCTCGCAATGTGAAAATCTGGCCACTCAGAGCAAGGCTTACTAAAAGCACCATTCCTCTACCACAGCCATGTCTTAGAATGGGCTGCCAGCAAGGCAGCAGGAGAGGCAGTCATTAAGATTCAGGTCTGTTGAAAATCGCTCCGTTTTTAAGTGACTGGGTTGCATTGGACAGGACTGAAACCAGTTCTGGAAACTAAATGATATGCCTATTGATGGTTATTGCAAGGAGATCAGCTTGGTGGGGGTTGCTCACTGGGGGTAAAGTACAGTCTTTGTGACTGACTTGCCCCACCCTTGCAAGTCAACAATAATGTGCAGTGTTTATGGAAAGTCATGTGCTCATCTGCATGGTTGCTCTGGGGGAGGAGTCTGGGAGATGGAAATGGCTTTGTATTGTTTGCATGAACAGAGAAAACACCAGTGACCTCCAGGACTCGGATGCAATCCCCAGAGTGAGCTGCTTCTGCCTGCAGACATGACACAGTGACACTTAATCGGGGGTCTTGGGGATGACTGAGCTTGAACAAAATGAAGGGAGACAGAATCCTGATCCCAGGCACTGGGATCGGCTCAGGTGGACGTTTCCGATCTACAGAATAGGCTGAGACTACACTGGCAAAAACAAGATTTGTAATTCACCATGGGTCCAGCTGCAGAGCTGGTAGCAGTGGCAGTAGCAGGAATCCTAGTATAGGCACTAGGTAGTAAAACTGCCTGTACGCAGTCCACAGAACCGCAACTATCACTGCTTCCACATATGACGAACTTGGAGGTCCTGAGGCTTGAATTGTGTGCCTTACACCTGATTTTATACATTCCTTTGCTTAATATTAGTGTTTAATTGGGCCATCTGGCCATTCAAGTGACCATCTCCCTGGGGAAGGGAAAGTTGGGTTCACACTGTAGCTGCTATTTGGCTGGAGGCAGGGCAGCGCTAGGTAGCGGTCTGCTTTGTTTTTCTGCTGCAAAGATGCAGCATTCAAGCTTCCTTTTGAATGTACCTGTCATGGCAGAGAAACCCTAAAATCACAGGCTCCAACTTCTTTCACATGTGGAAGGTTCTTCTGGCTTAGTTTAGCTATGGATATATCTGGAAACTTCCTCCTCCTGTAATCTGTTGGTTTGAGCACCCAAGAGAAAATTCCCTTCCTGGCAAAAATGGCTCATCTCCTTCCTGCTGACTGCTTTCTGAAAGGAGACCAAAACAGGATGTAGGAAGAAGGGAGATGGCTTTGTCCAGCCCAGAAGAAGAGCTCTGTGAGTTTGGGAGCTTCTCTCTTCTCAACATCATCTCCCCCCGCCCCCGACCACAAGATTGTTTGTTTTTAAACTGATAATTTGAGTGGTCTTTCTTGGCCTTCTGGCTTTTGAGCCTTGAACTCTTCTCAGTGATGTTGTTAAGAACTAAAGGTGGAGGTTCCCTTGTAACTACCTGGTTGTAGGAGTTGGGTTTTAAGAAAATATAACTATCACAGGAGTTAGAGACCCTTAATCCAAGAGTGGATCTCACAGTTAAGTCCATGGGGAGTCCATTCAGTTTCACCTTGTACATGGAAACAAACTGAGCTGTGAGTGGTATCACTGATGGCTTTGGGACATTCACAAGAACTACTTGTGTTGTGCAATCCAGGTGTGGGTTTAGCAAGATCCCCATTTTGAAATCTGTAGAAGTTGCTCTTCAACCATTAGGGCCCCCTGCATATTTTTTTTTTCCAGGCAGGAGTTTCTCTAGGACAATGCCAGAGCAGCAGAGGTGTGAGTTGAGTGTAAGCATGTGGGATCCTGGCATTTGTTATGCTGCAGTGATTGATGGGAAAGCTGGCACACTCAGTTGGTAGTAATCTACTATCCCTGCTACACTCAATAACACTTCAATGCATGGGAGTGGTGCTGAGATGACATGTGGATAAATAAACACAACTGTTGGTTACGTTCTTCCTGCTGTCCTGTGTGCTGGCTCTACCTATGTTGTGTACTCCCCTCTCCTGCCAGCCTAGTTAATGCTGTGTTTGAGGTGGTGTTACACTGAAAGAGGTTAGGATCTTAAATATATTTTGGTAGACTAAACATGCTATCTATCGAATCATCAGGTTTTATCTTCAGTGCAGAGTGAGGCAACCCAAAACAGTGCATATTATTCCAGTTATGCTATGACATTTACAGCCCAGTTGGTGGGCTGTGTGTGTGTGTGAGAGAGACAGACAGACAGACAGACAGACACACACACTTTGGAGTCCTTGGATGGAAAGTTGTTATCCAGCCCCTCCTCTACAGGGGAGTTTCACTCAGAATTCCTTTGTGGCACAGAGCCCTGCCAGAGCCAAACTGGACAGTTTCTATGTAAAAGAATAAATGGACATAAATCAGACATCAGGAACGGTAATGTACAGAAGCTGGTGGGGGAACACTTCAGCCTCCCTGGACACTCAGTAGCAGATTTAAGGGTGGCAGTCCTGAAACAAAGAAATTTCAAAAATCTGATGGAGAGAGAAATCTCTGAGCTGCAATTGATTTGCAAATTTGACTCCATTAACCAAGGATTAAACAGAGACTGGGAGTGGCTTGAACCTTACACAAGCAGCTTCTCTGCCCTGGATGTTAATATCTCCCCATTAGACTCTGATAATGGGTGATATCCTCCTGTCTGATCTGACTTGTTTCTTCCTCTTTTGATACCTACTATTGATAATGGGCCATTTTTACCTTGCTGAATAGACCTTGTCAGCTCTGGCCCTCCCTTTTATTGGGACCCCACTCTTTAAATACCCCTTTGAAAGCACCCCCCCAATCACGCATCTGATGAAGCAGGTCCTTGCCCACGAAAGCTTATGCTCCAAAATATCTGTTAGCCTATAAGGTGCCACAGGACTTCTCGTTGTTCTCAGAGCCCTGCCCAGTTTTTCTCCCAGCATTTCATACAGCAGAATGGCCATGGATCTGATTCCCTGGATACTGATCTTTGCCTGCCTGGTTATGGATTGGACATGAGTCTGAAAAGGTCGCTGGAAAAGTATAGCTGCGTTATGCAGGTCTGTATCCTTGTTTCTGCTTGGTAACCATTTGGGGTGAAAAGTTAAATGACTGTGTGACCTGAAACTGTGGCAGCTTTAATTGTTTGCAGCATGCCTGTTCCATTGTGTGCTGTTTGGACTTGTAGAACAGAATGACTCACCTGAGTCTTTTGGGCATAAATATTTGTGGCTGGCAGTCTGTCCCCGTTCTGACTGTATCTCTGTGACAAGCAGAGCACCAGCTATTGGCAGAGCCGATGAGTTAGCAAATATTATCCAGTAGCTTGTGAGAGCTGCAAAAACAACAGGGAGTCCTGTAATCCCTTAAAGGCTAACGGATTGAATGGGGCATAAGTTTTTGTGGGTCAAAACCACTTCATCATGCACAAATAAATCTGTTAGTCTTTAAGGTGCCACAGGAATCCTCATAGTCTGAACCTGCAAAAACAAACAGCTATCTCGCTGAGACTTGTAAAGGCTGTCATTTATTATGTGTTTGTACAGTCTGTAGCATGATGGGGCATGACCTTATGGTGGTATGTAAGTATAGGTGACTGGGAGGGAAAGGGCAGATGGTTACTTAATTTTTAATCATGCAGTACAGGGGTCAGTAGCCTTTGAGGGCGAGTGATGAAATTTGGCTTTTTGATTACTGTGCATGGTCTGACTGCCAGTGATACTTTTTAAAGGCACTAATTGTTCTACTTCCAACAGTTGCATTAATAAATAAATGGTAAATCTTTGTATCTTCATTTAGGTGGTGGTTGGTAGCATTAGTTGGTCTTTTGTTAATCCACAGGCAGCCTGGTTTTGAGCAAGCTCCCAGCTGCATGGATGGAAGAGGGGTGGGGTTGAGTTCCCATCTTGTGGGCCAATGAAAATCAGCTTTCTTGGCACCTATGCTAAGGGTTGCTGACTCCAGCTATAGGAGCACCTACAGATTCTCAGCAACCCCAGTGTTTTGGGTGCTCCACAGATGTCCCTTCTGCAAGAATTTAGAAGCATCTCTGGTTAAACGGGATTCTGCAGCTGTCTTTTTAGCAGCTATTGTTAGCTCTCTGCTGTTTGTCTTAATGACCATGAGTCTCTGGTTTCTGCACTCCTTCCTTAAACTAACCATCGCCTCTTTAGAAAGCAAAGCAGCAGAAATGTAGCACTTTAAAGACTAACAAAACGATTTATTCAGTGATGAGCTTTTGTGGGACAGACCCACTTCAGCAGACCAATCATGTTTCCAGTGCAGACTGGCATCTATAAGTACAGAGGTCTAAAAAAAAAAATTCAGTAAAAACTGACAAATCAAGCACATAAGACTGAAGATGGGGGATGTTAAGTGTCTTGCCTGAGATAATTAGGTGCTTCCCTTCCTTTGATGCTGTCCTTGTAATGTGTGATGTAATTATTGCCTCTGTTCATACCGAGTGTTAACAGGTTGAATTTGAATATGAGCTCTAATTCACAGCTTTCTCTATGTAATCTGTTTTTAAAGTCTTTGTTCTAAGACACAAATTCTCAGGTCTTTAACAGAATGGCCCACTCCACTGAAGTCTTCACTGACCCGCTTATGTGTACTGAGATTCCTGATGTCTGCTCTGTGTCCATTCATTCTTTGGCAAGGAGTTTGCCTGGTCTGTCCAATATACAATGTAGAGGGGCATTGTGGGCACATAATGGCAAATATAATATAGGTCAAAGTACATGAGAATGTGCCCTTGATCCTGTGATTAAGCGATGGCATCCCCAGAATAAATATGTGGCCAAAGTTGGCAGCAGGTTTTGTTTCAAGGAAAAGTTCCGGGATTAGTATTACTGTGGTGTAGCCTGTGATTGCTTGTGAGAATCTTTCTTAACAGGTAGAATTGCCCAGCCATTTCTGCCATGTCATTCTTTTGTACCAGTTACTCCATTCACATGCTTCTGCACTAATGCATTGCAAAGACATGCGTAATCAGCAGCATTGGGAGGACTTGGAAGATTTAAAGCCTAATGTGAAGGAAGCTTTCCTATTGTAAGGGAAACTGGTTTTCCTGGCAGAGTTTGTGGTTTGAGGAAATAGTTATTCAATTTGTTGCTCTGACCATTTGTCCTCCATTTATTTCAACTGCTGCAATATGCATTCCCTAGTGCCTCACTCACTCAGTCATGCTAGTTCCTCACACTCCTGTTGTGCAAACTGTTCTCTGTTTCTGGGATGATCTAGGAAACTGCAGGGAGACACTCTGTAGGTCAGAGACTGTGTCATAGACTTTTATGATCTTACTCACCAAGGAATTGTTTGGGAAACTGGACTGGGACTCTTGGTCCTGTTTCTGCGGCTTTAGAGAGTCAGATCTTGAGCTCAAGTTACAAAGTCATCCCCTGCCATACTGTTCCTATGGAGAAGCTTTCCCAGCCCCATGGCAAGAGGGAAGAGTATATATCTGACAAAGTGGGTCTTTGCCCACAAAAGCTTATGCTCCACAAAATCTGTTAGTTTATAAGATGCCACAGGGCTACTTGTTTTTGAAGATACAGACTAACTCGGCTACCGCTCTAATTTTGAAGGATTCACAGCAGGGGAAAGGTAACAGCTGTAAGAGATGCTGATCAAAGAGGACATCTGAACCAGTAGAAGAATCTTACTGAAAAGTAACTGAACCTGACACCGTGTCCCATAAAGTCACTGGCTCATGGGTGATGCATAAGCATTTGTAATCCACACACCTATGTGTGGTTATCTGTCCCATATACTGGTACCTAGATTATGTCACACAGAGAGAATAAGTATCCTCTATAGCCCAGCTGAGAGCCAGCTGGCCTTTAGCTCAAGCTATAGAGTCACCTGCACTAGGCTCCTGAGGTCCCACTTTCGAGCCTGCCTCTGGGCAGTTGCACATTGCCACATAGTGGAGGTAAGACTGGGGCAGCAATGGCAGCTGGCTGACCGTGAATTATTGTAGTTGTGCTGTGTTACAAAGATGCCCAGAAGGCTTCAAAGGTTATTTCCTAGCAGCCGTGTATAAATCCTAGGGAATAGGCTCAAATATTTGCATTTCAGAAACTTAAACCATTGTATCTTGTTGGGTTGAGTGAAACTTTGGCTGGCACAGAAGCAAAGCACATATGACCGGAGTGCCTTGTATTTAAGTTATTCAGCTCAAGGGTACTTCCACAAGCTCTGACTTTGCAGTCCCTCCCTAGAGGTGGGACTGGGAACAGAGCAGCTGTTTGCGATGCAATATGAAGGGGTGGTCTCTGGGAACTGGCCACTAAGAGCTCTTTCAGTTACACTGATTCTCTTGCCTGAAGAATTTGAACTCTCCAGTAAACATTGATCTAATATTGGAATGCAGTGAGGAAACGACATGGAAAAAGTAACCACTTGTTTGTCTTTGTACTGCTGTAATGCCTCGGGGTCCCAACCAAAACTGACCCCTTTTGTGCTAGGCATTGTACATACCCACGCTGTCTGCCTTGAGGAATTTAAAATCTAGCTGCCATCGAGGGGTGGGAAAGGAAACAGGCCTGGAGAAGGATGATGATTTGCTGGAATTATAGAGCAGGTCAGCAGCACAGCATAGTAGAACCCAGGAGTCATTATTTCCAATTGAGGCTCTGTCTGCTAGACCGCACTGCCTCTCTGAGCTAGTGCATCAGCAGATGCTGTTGTGGCGACATGCTGAAACTAAAACAACTTGAGTACCTTGTATCCCCTCATCCCATTTGTGGCACTGCTGCTGATCTGCGAGCCCCAGGGTTAATGGGGCATTTCCTGGTTTCATCTGTCCTATTTGGGTTTAAAATTAAAAACAAAGGCTTTCCCGGATTGCTGAACAAACAGTGAAACTTCCTGGGCTCCTTCCTTTACACTTGCAAACAGCCGCCTCTTCCCTTATGCTGTCTCAGCAGGGGGCCTGTAATACACTGGGCTGCCCTTGATTACTGGGAGGGAGCGCTATCATTTGTGAGGTTGGGCTTTTCCTGGGAAATGCCTGAGGGGGGACAGATTAATATCAGGACAGGGCTTTGCTCCCCACCTCTCTATCAGCTGGAATCTGGGTGCAGGAACTCTGAAGAGCACCAAGCAAAATGTCACCCCCTTTATCCTCCTCCTCCTCCTCCTCAGCCCGCAGAAGGATTCTCCCTCTGCTCTTTACTAATTGCTGTCAGTTCATGGTAACATCTTACTCTTAATTAGCTGCTACTTGTTCTACATGAGCAATCGATTCCTGGCACAGCTGTGAGGACAGCTGCCTTGCTTGTGGGTGACCATATGCGTGCCTGCCCTCAGCGATAGCCCTCTCAATCCAATTTCTTACAAGGAAGACTTTTTAGGCGGCGCTTATTTCAAAGCTGCCCCCATCTTCACCGTCAATCTGAAAAATCGTTTTGTTCGCACGGCCACCGTTATGCTAATGAGACGCTGAATATGCATGTTCGCACCTCACTAGCTTGCTTCGAATTGCCTCATTACCAGGGCCTCTCCAACGGGACCCTGATATTGTAGCAGCGGCTGCCATGATGCCTCCACCTGCAGCTTAAAATACCTTTTTAGCTACATTTCTATTTCACTGTCTGATAGGAACTGTGGGTCTCAGAATTACTGTAGGGTTTTCCCTCCTAGTGAATATGTTTAACCCAAGATTGGACTGCAGTTTTACAAGATTTGCCTTCTGTTTCTAAATCTCTCTGGGTCCCTGTATGCAATTTTTCTCCCCTCACTGTTTGCTGCTACTCCAGATTCAGCATCATATGCATGTCATTAATGCTTTGTTACTTGCACAAGAGACTACAGGTGGGCTCTAATTTGTAAGTGCCACAGCATTTTTCCCATCTGCTTTACGAACATGAGTTTACAATATGATGCCCAAAGATACCTCATGGATTAATGGGAACTGGGGGGAGGGATGGCTCAGTGGTTTGAGCATTAGCCCCCTAAACACAGGGTTGTGAGTTCAATCCTTGTGGAGGCCATTTAGGGATTGGGGAAAATAGATGTCACAGATGGTGCTTGGTGCTGCCAAGAGGGCACCAGACTGGACAAGATGACCTCCTGAGGTCCCTTCCAGCTCTGGGAGATGTGTAGCTTCAAAAAAAAAACAAAAAACACCCCAGACACAGTGTGACAAGTGTCTGCCTCCAGGGCTCTCTAAACTCCATGAGACAGGGTAAGCAAGTAAGCAGAAATAGAGGCACAGAGCAGTACTTTGACAGCCAACAGTTGGGGGTAGAATACCCTTTGTTCCATGCCTGTACAGTGTGTTAGCTTGCACAACAGGACTTTGATAAAGCCAGACCACACAACCCAAACTGTAGGCTCCAGTCCTGTGCTGAACTACACAATCCTCAAGAGAGAAGACTCAACCCAGTGGCAACTAACTAATTACCTAGGTATCTGGCTGTGTCACTCCTACAAGAAGTTGGTCCCACTACCTTGTCACTTGCCACAGGACTACTTGTTGTTCATGAAGCTGCAGACTAACACAACTACCCTTCTGAGACTATTTATTGCCCTGCTAGTTTTCAATCCATAGCCCAGAGATCACAGAGCAGCTAATCTGAATGCACCAATTGCACCATTTCAATCTTCCACAGCAGCTTTAAAAACCCAAGTATGACATCATCATTCCCCTACCCTTGCTCTGTCACAAAAAAACAATTAAGCAAAGCTGTTACCGAAAGGCAGGAAGTGAGTAGATCAGTAAACTGACGTGAAAAAACATTGTTTTATGAGCAAGAAGACTGTATCAGAACCAAAACCTGTTATCAGCAACAAGACAGCTACGCTCCAGACAGGGCAGGGGTGGAGCAGAGCAAAGGAGAAAGCTCCAGGTAGTTTCTATGAGCTGCCTAGTGGAATTTCCGGTTCCACCTGTTCTGATCCTCTGCTCCCACGCGGTCCCTATTTTGTTGAGGAGTTTCGCAGGGAGCCAAGCCCATATTTGTCAATTGAAACTTTGCTTGGGCTCTTCTCAACTCACTCGCTCCCTTCCCCCCTCCCAATAGCAGTATTTAGTCATCAGGCTCTTCATTTCCTGCTCTGTTCAGAACAGATTACACCCAGCAGGACTTTCTCGTGTGGCTTTGCCAGGTTTTTCATGTTTTTAATGGTACCTGCCTCCCAGTGTTCCCTGTAAACTGTGCATTTGTGCAGCCATCGAGGATTGATTCAAATGTCCCCTGGCTGATTAGCAGAGCACCCGCACCTAGGGGTTCCCCGTCGTCCATGGTGCACGTGCAAGTGCAACTTGTTGCACATAAAAACAGTTATTAAACACATGAAAAAAATCTGCACATTGGAAGAAATCAGGAACTGCTGCAGCCTCTCCATCTGCTTTACGTTTTCTTGTTTTTCTTCTCTCCCTGCCCGCACCCCAATGCCTAGTACTGGCAGGCAAGTTACCACTTGCCAGCAGCATGAGTAGTTGAGATTTGCTGGTGATCTTGTGCAGAGCTTAACAGCACACATTTTGGGTATGCCTCAAGTGGATCAGCTACTTCTACCAAGGCAATTGTCTTCAATGCTTGATTGCTAAGAAGACAAAAAAGCAGTCCAGTAGCACTTTAAAGACTAACAAAATAATTTATTAGGTGGTGAGCTTTCGTGGGATATTTTGTTAGTCTTTAAAGTGCTACTGGACTGTTTTGATAGTCTATAGACTAACACGGCTATCTCTCTGATTGCCAAGAGCTAGTCTTGGTTCTGCCTTGGGCTACTCAGGTGCCTCTTTGCCCCTATCTAGAAGTATTTTTGTACTTAGACACCCCTTCTGAGAAGGGGTGTCTGCTTCTACAGTGTCAGGAGATTAGGGGAGGTTTACGAAACACAGCTCCTTCCTGAAAAAGTTCACAATCTAGTCATGCCCCCCTACCCCCAGTGACAGCTAAAGCATAGCTCCACTTCTTAGGCAGAGAGAGATCTTGGAGGATTTCAGCCCTGTCTGAGTGTTCTCTTACATGGCCCTTGGGGAATGGCCCAGGTCCAGTCCACGCTGCCATTTGTAAACCATGCTTTGATTATTTTGAGAGAAAGTTATGTGTAACTAGGACCTGTGAGAGGACTGCTGTGTAGACGGGGCTTCATCACTGAATTTTTGGGGTTGTTTAAATTGGTTATGAGCCATGCATGCTTGACGTTTCCTTCTGCTTCACTGCCATGCTAAGAAATTATGACTTAGCCTTGTGTATCTGAGAGAATTAAAACAGTCCCCCAACAGCTGTATCCTGTTTTTTCCCGGAGTCAAGATGTCCAGGTTTCACAGCTGCTGCTAAACACAGTTCTTTCAGTATTCGGGTCCATGACTTAGTGGTGATTAGGGTAAGCAGAAAACAATGGTTAATACAGCTTAAGGTTATGTGGTCAGATTTCCCCTGTGTCTTTGCTCTACCTCAAGTCAAATGAATGTACCGATGGCTATTACAGGTCCATTACTGACAAAGAAGGATGGAGGGACAGTTTGCTGGTAGCTCGCAAGGCAGGAGAGAAAGGACATTGAGGTGGAAAGCTGAAAACTGAAGTGATAATGGACACTATGACCCAACATCAAACCAGGAAGAAAAGGGCTAAACAACAGTCTGCTAAAATGGCTGCTAAGTGGCAGCAACAGGCTGGAAAAGGGACAAATCAAATTAGTCATTGATTAAAGTCTGTTAAGTAACTAGGGAGTGAAAGCCAGCAATATGCAGTACTAATCAAATGGAAAACTCAATCAGCTAAATGATGCAATTAACAAACAAAATAACGGCTTTTTGCGTCAGCAAATTTCAGCCTGAAGCCTACAGAGCCAAGGAGGACACACCATTTCTCAATTCAACAGATATAACAGGAAAACGCACTGCCATGGGTGGGGCTCAGATTACAGCATATAGCACACCCTTCTGTTCTACTGGCTTAACCATCATCTGAGCCGTGCAAGCCCTGCTTTTGCCCACCTGAGACAAAGGGGCTTCAAAAACCAGGAAATCGGTGTCAAGACAAAGCTCCTTGTATACTGTGGAGTGGTTATTCTAATGCTACTGTATGGATGTGAAATCTGGACAACATGCAAGCATCCTCTGAAGGCACTTGATTGATATCAGCGCTGCTGCTGGAGAATGCTAAAGCGCCCTGCTTCGACATTCCCTTACTCTTGCAGAACTGCAACGGAGAAAGGGAATGTTGAAGCGGGATGTTTGTTTTGAAGCTGCCCCTGTCTTTACTGTCAATCTGAAAATCGAAGTTTGTTTGTGCAGCTGCCATTATGCTAATGAGGCGTTGAATGTGCATGCCAGCACCTCATTAGCTTCCTTTGAATTGCCTCATTACCATGCCCCCCTCCTCCCCCCCGACGGGACCATGGTAGTGTAGCAGCAGCCCTACTATGCCAGCACTGCAAGCACTTCAAGGGCACACCTGTAATGCTGAATCTATGCTGCTGTAGTGTGTAGACATTTTGCAAGAGTGACAAAGTTTTTCGGTTGCTGTAGCAAATCCACACTCTTACACCAGTGCTTAAGTTGGCTTACCTGTGTCTTTCGGAGGTGGGAGTTTTTCACACCCCTGTGCAATATCACTTGGCCTCAGAAGCTCTCCCTTTTCTGCTCTGTCTAAATAATTGGTGTTCTTGTACCCGGAAAACTATTTTTCATTCTTGGCACCTCACTTCCTGGAAGGTGCAACAACTGAAGTTTCTGGAGATGAGGCAGAAATAAGCAGTGGCCCAGAGGAATGAATGGGGAAGAGATTGAGCTACTAGTTGAGGCATTGCCATCGGTATGCACGATGTTTAAATATGTAATGTCTGGTGAAAGGCAACTCTGATATTCTAGGGAGGATGGGGAGCAAATATTTACATGGCATAAGGCACACAGAAGGCGAATCCAGTGGGATGGCATCCTGGGGTATAATGGAGCAATGGGAGGAAACCAGGAACGCCGAATGTTGCGGGAGGGAGTGGCTACGAAAAGTACTAGATGCCCTTCTGTCAGCTTCCATCAGAGCTGCTGAGCTGGTAGTGTTTTGTAAAGCACTGGCCGTGTCTACAGTAGCCAAAAACTTCGAACTGGCCATGCAAATGGCCATTTCGAAGTTTACTAATGAAGCGCTGAAATACATATTCAGCGCCTCATTAGCATGGAGGCGGCCACGGCACTTCGAAATTGATGCGGCTTTTCCAGATGGGGCTCCTTTTCGAAAGGACCCCACCTACTTCGAAGTCCCCTTATTCCTATGAGCAGATAGGAATAAGGGGACTTCGAAGTAGGTGGGGTCCTTTCGAAAAGGAGCCCCATCTGGACAAGCCGTGCGGCAGTGAGCCACGTCAATTTCGAAGTGCCGAGGCTGCCCGCATGCTAATGAGGCGCTGAATATGTATTTCAGTGCTTCATTAGTAAACTTTGAAATGGCCATTTGGCTAGTGTAGACACTGCCACTGTAAGTCTCACAGATCTTTCTATAGCTGGGTTTATTGACACGTGAAGGGTGAGTGATGTGTTCAAGCTTTGTCAACACAGGGACAGTTTGGGGATTTCCAGGCTGGCTAGGAGACTGAGCCTGTCTGCACTCCTGCAGAAACTCAACGTAAGGTGCGCAACTCCAGCTACCTTAGATCAACAAAATTTATTAGGTGGTGAGCTTTTGTGGGACAGACCCACTTCTTCAGACCATAGCCAGACCAGACCAGACTCAGTATTGGGTCTGAAGAGCTGGGTCTGTCCCACAAAAGCTCACCACCTAATAAATTATTTTGTTAGTCTTTAAAGTGCTACTGGACTGCTTTTTTGTTTGGATAGTATATAGACGATCATGGCTTTCTCTCAGTTACCTTAAATCAAGTCACTCTGGGGGTTTACGCTGTAGGGGGAGAGGGTGTCCCAGTGGGAGAGACTTCCCCATCCACTTACATTAGTCTTCTCACCTGTGGTACAGTAACGGTGTCCACAAGAGAGTGATCTGCAGTTTGCTTGGTGGGTCTTCACGAGATCTGCTAAATTGACCATGCGTGGATCAGTCTCGGAGCCTTGCTTCTTTCTGTAGTAGAGATGTAGCCTCTGGTGGATCCCAATACGGTAAACGGGAGAGAGCCAGCCATGGGATTTAGTCTGTGGAAAATCTCACCTGCGAATCTGACTCTCAGTCCTTGGCTTTAGCCACAAAGAGACCGTGTCCTGCCCTGTGCTCCAGCAGCTTGGAGAAGTAGAGAAAGGCCCATCATTTGGGACATGGACAAAGCACAAGAAATTGCACAGTAGGGACCATGGGCAGCCAGTGAGGCTTCCCCCTGGGGACGCTAGAGCCTGCTCTGCTCAGTGGAGGGGACGGTGGGAGCTTGACTCTAGCTGGGACTGTGGTGAGCTCTAAACCTGGGCTGGAGCTTCTCTCCATTCTGCCTCCTTCCCCTATGTCCTACCTCCATATCCCCCTGGCTCCCCCATTCCATTTCTTCTATGCCCCAACTGGATCTGCCTTCCCTCCGCCTTTCCCTTCCCCCACTGTCTCCACAGACTCCATCCACTGCTCATTCTTCCCCCGTCTGCCCATCCCAGGACCCATTCCTCCACCATAGCCCTGGGGCTGTGGCAGCAGCAGGGGGAGATTTTTCTGGGGGCCCCAATCCACCACTGTGCCCCTCCTCCACTCAATAAATTCCCTGGGGTTGAGGACTCTTCTGCTGCAGTGTCAGCTCTGCAGCCCCTCCAGGGGACCCAGGCTATCTAGTTTCTTTCTGCTCCTGTATTTGTGGGGAGTGGAGTGGCTTCAAATCAGCTTGCGTAGGAGAACGGACAGAGGGGTGCCTATGGAGACCTACTGAAGCAGTTTCTGCTCTCTCCTGACTCATCAGTGTGGCTCCCAATCTCAAGGTCTGCCTGGATTCTCAGGGAGTTGGTCCAAGCTAACTTTTTTTTGTCTAGTGCCAACCGAGGATTGCACCCTCGCCTCTCCATGGCCATCTGTGCCTCTGGCCCCTGAAGACTGGAGGACTAGGAAGTGAGCTTAATGTAAAAACGCTCCTGGGTTTCACCTAGAAACTCCAATAGATGCAACATGCTGGTGATCCCAGCTATGATCAGGGGGACAGGTGCAGTTTGAGGTATTGATGAGTGATGAATTGCCGGGTACCCCACTGCTGGAAAGATTCCCTTGTCGTACCCCACGTGAGATCACTCTTTTTTTTTTTTTTTTTAATGGCTTAGAACCACCACAGAGTACTCTCAATGGAGGTCCCCATCTCCTTTGGAACTTGCCCTCCATCAGAGCTGGAGCCTCAGGACTCTTCAGAGCATAATATTAAACTGCCCATGTGTTTGGCCCTGGCAAGACTAGGACATTGTGTTCTTACAGCTGTGATGCCAATTATACTGTATGTATAGAGCTAAGCTCTATTGCCCTTGATGAGTGCAATGAAAGTGCTATAAAACACCTTTAGAAACTGTGATGGCATGAGCAAAAATGACTGGTATGATGGCAAAGTGCAAACAGATCTGGGTGGAGCTGTGGCACAGAACAAACCTCTCTCCTGCCCCCACAAGATATTTTATATCTGCCAGCTCTTGTCTCCTCTGTTAAGCAGGCAGACACAGGAAGCCTGCTGAATAGGTCACCTGCAAAGATTGTCTGATGATGGTGCTTAGGTGGAAGGGGATTCTATTCTTATTCACAGAGGCAAAGAGGAGCGGGTGGGGTTTCAGGCAGAAGCTAGATGGCAGTAGTCCAATACTTGACTGAAGCCAGGTCAGAGGCTGAGGATGTTACCTGCATTGCTTTGTGCTTTTACCTTCATTCATCAGGGATGTCAAGTCTGGATCCCTTAGTTTTCTGTAGGATTTCTAGACCGTCTCAGGTGTGTTATGAATTTTGCATTACCTGCAGGGGCATGGGACTTTCAACAGAGGCATCCTTTGTCCAAACTATTAGTCATATCTACCACGGGCTGTGTGGTCTGTTGCTTTGGGGATTTCTCTCCACCTCACTGGGGAAGAGGAACCAGCTTGGGCACACTGCAATTAGAGTTCTTTCTTAGTAAATCAGACATAAGCTGAGCGGTTTTGTGTGAGGAGGAGGAGTGCTGCTGAGACTGGAGAGGAGCTGTGGGGGGGCAGTGGTTTAAAGAGGAACCTGAGAAGGAATTTTTCATCTGTCTGATCTTTTGATTGTAATTGCTGTGGGACGGGGTGTGTGTTCTGTATGTGTACTGTGACTGACCATTCATGGTCTTCAAGGCCTACTGAATGCAAACATTTAATTTTGTCCGAACAAAAACTAACCAGAAAGCAAAGCTTGGAACAGTCTGGCTAAAACTCCCTTTCCCATGAGTGAGTGCAGGGCCTTAGCAACTACTGTACGGCTATGATTTTGCAAGGAAATGAGGAGGTAGAGAAGAATGTTTTGAAGGTGTTGCTCCTAGGAGATCGGAATCTTTTGGGGGTTGAGCTTAGCAGCTCTTTTACTGGTTTTGGGATCACTTGGTGTCCATGGTTTGTAAACATACATAGGCTAATTGTCTGTCTTTTTCTCCTTCCCATAGGGTCCTTGATATCGGCCGAGGCAATGAAAACAGAAACCATCCAAGTGCCTGAGAATGACCGTAAGTGCAGAGTGCTACATTAATAGATGCAGAGGCCAGAAGGAACCACTGTGATCTAGTCTGACCTCCTTGATAACACAGACCATAGATTAATTCCTGGTTGAACAAGAAAATATCAATTCAAAAATTGCCAGTGATGGTGTAGTTGTGTTAATTGCTTCCCTGGGCAGTCAAGGTGTAGTTCCACCCAGTGGCCTTTCCCAAGTGGGGAATGATCTCTGTCTGTGGGCTGGTCTACAATGAAAATGTACACTGGCATAGCTTCATCTTGTAGGGGTGTGAAATCCACCCACCTGAAGTCAGAGCTGTGCCAACAGGAGCCCTGTTTGATGGAAGAATCTGTCTGTTGATTTAGCTGCCAGAATCTCTGTCCCTGTTAACAAGGGGCTCCTGGAAATGGCTAACGGACTGTGGTAAATGCTGGACATTCTTCCTCTCACTTTGATAAGAGTGGAGAAGAGATACCAGGGACACCAGGTTTTTAACACACTTCTGTCCATCAAAGTGCAGAGCTCCTGGCTGTTTTGGTAGCCCAGAAGAAAGCACAGGCCACAAAAGGCACGTGTAAGGACAAAGATCCATCAGGGTGAGAGGCATATTCATCAGCCTCGTGACCTGGCAAGTTACCAGTCCCTATTCACCAAATACACCATATCCCCTTTGGGAGAATGTCGCTCCCTTCCTGTCCAAGATCCTTCAAGATAACAGGGATGAATTTGAAAGAAATAATAAAGAACGGCCAAATGGTCCTGAGAGCGTCCCTGCAGGTGGTCAGGAAAGCACCCGATATGACTCATAGATACAGACCACTAGAGAAGACCAGCCCTTGGATGGGATGGAGCCCTTAAGCCCTAAAACAAAGTACTCCAGTCCTTCAAGGAACGCTCTGTGGTCCTTAGGGATTTACACCCCACATCCCTAAAGGACCCTTACAAGTAGCTGCCCACGCAAAGGACACCATCCTAGTAGTGAGGTGAACAGTAGGAGGACCTACGAAGAAAGAATCCCAGGTACTCAAGGGGACCCATCTTCTACCTTCTGCTCATACTGGCCTTCCTCAGAGGCAGGAGATTTGACAGGAGCATTACGGGTTTCACCGGAGCCTGCATCTGGCTTCAGGAACCACTGTGCCCTTTTTCCACTGGCTTTGGTCAGCTGTCACAGCCAGCAAAGGGATGTTAAAAACTGCCCCTGGCTCCCCTATCCATTTCCAAACATTACCCTGAGCCATGGCCCTTCTCCAGGATCATTGTCATGAGAATGCATCACAAACAGAAGTGAACTCATTGCTCCATCTTTCTTTCTAGCCCCTCGGAAGGGAGTACAGGGGAAGAGGCTTTTACTCCTGTTTGTATACCTTAGTAGCAGATGTATGTGACATTGGTTGGGTCCTTGTGAGGCTCAGTGTGGTGGTGGTATAGGAGTCAGAGCAGAGGGTTGTGAGGTTGGGGCTTCATTGCCCAGCCAGCAGCAAGCACGCCCCTGCCCCCTCCTCCACCTCTGTTAAATGGACCTGAGCAACACCTTTCAAAGAACATCAGTTACAGAAGCAGGTAACTACCTTTCTTAGTGCCCTGGCTCAGTGGTTACAGGTACACTAATACAAAAGTGTCCCATGGCAAGGAGCAGCTCAGTCAGTAGCGGGAGTCTCTGCTCTCCCCTAGGCCACACACAGGGTTAAGGTGAGAGACCCTGACGTTTATGGACTGGGATATATACACCATCTCCTGCGTTTCATGATATCTGTTTACCTCCCCTGGTTCCAGATGTCTTGGACAAAACATCCCTGTGTATTATTTTGTCAGATCATCATATTTTGTACAGGATTGAGGTATATCTGTACTAGCTAGAATGTATTTACAGAATTATCTAGTACCTAGTACATGAGCAAGACTGCCAAGCTCATTTACTGGATGTTTATCTGCCCCAATGGCCTGACTTTGGCTCACAGCCTCTAATTCAGATCACAGACGGCACCAGGCATAGAGCTCCAGGATATCTTCATCTGCTACAGCCCTAAACATGTACTGCTCTCTACTATATATTTGAGTCTGTTTGTTCAAGAACCCCTAAACCATAAGAGTGAGGACTGCCAGATTTGGTATGCAGCTTCCTTTTACCCTAGCTTAAAGCAAGGTCGGGGTTTGGTTGTGCCAAGAAAATGGGATGTGCCTGGAATGGAATTGCTGCTTATAAAACTACACATGAAAGAGACAGAATCACCAGGCAGGTAAAAGGGGCTGGCGGGGGGGCACCCCCCCCTTCTCTGTCTGGGACTGCCTCAGTCCCAAGGCTCCCACAGACACCATTTTGGGCGTGCAAGGCAGCCCGAATCTCCCTAACCCTCTGATTCATATGGGGATATTGCTGGCTGTTCCTCTTCGTCAGAGCACAAGGGGAAAATTGCATTCTTCACTCTGGCTGGGGAGCGCAGAAGGCAGATGAACCCGAACCTGCCCCAGCTGTGTGGCACGTACCCTTCCCCTGGCTGTGCCTGCTGGAGCTGCAGCAGCCATGGAGGGTCACTTGTCATCTGGCCCCAAGCTACTGCAGTGCGAGAGGGCAGGATAAACTCCAGCATACTCAACCCCTCATCCCTAGCCTCGGCCCAGAGCAATGAGTTAAATGAAGTAGGTATAATTTTAATTTTATTTTCCAAAACTTCAAACATAATTGAGTTGAGGATCAGAGCAATGCCGCGTAAATCTTCTGGCTCAAAATATTGGAGCCTGGGTGCAAAGCTGGGGCTTGATAGCTGTTGAACCAGAGCATAATGGGGAGGTTCAGGGTGGAGAAGATGACTGAGTCCGAACAAGAAGACTGAATTAATTCAAAATCTGGAATGGGGCTGGGCAAGTTGCAATACGAAATCTAGAGTGAAAGTTTTGAAAATGCCCAAGGGGCCAGATTCTCCCAGGTGCTGAGGTGCTTATTGATACAAGGAGTTGCTCGGAGGCTGTTCAGCAGCATCTAAACAGACTAGAAACAGAACTCCTGTTCGTTTCACTTTTACAAATCCCGTGAGGTGGGACGTATTTAGATGGCTGGATATCTTTGAACATCTGGTCCTGAGTGATTGATCCTAAGCCATTTAGGCATATTTTGAAAAAATTTCCCCTAGTTTTTCTAGAGGCCAAGTCCCAGGGATAACTCCATCTCTAGTTTCCTGGACTTGAGAGAAGGTGCTGCATTTCATAGCTGCTCTGCTTCAGGCTGTCAGTGTGACACCAGTTTCCTAATGTATTGTTAGTTTTGGATTGATGCTTGCAGGAATCCAATTTTGTGATCTAAGTAAATCTCAGAACTCCTTAGTCCCAGCTGCATATAGTTTGTGGAACTTCACAGTCATTTTCCTGTTTTTCTCCTCTTCAATGAATTTCTGCCCTTTTGGATGATTGAAGTACACAAACACTGAACAGATGGGGCAGCATTGAAACCGACTGTACTCTAAGTGCTGCTAAATATACAATGTGATTTTTTTTAAAAAAAAAAGCTCCTTAAATTATTACATAGCAGGAGGCTGAATCTTCAGATTCATGTGACTTTAAAATGGTGGCCCTTGGGAACTGGTAGCTTTTTAAATGGGCCCGTTAAATCATCAATTCTGGCCTCTTGCATCACAGAGGCCAGAGGGATTCTTTTCCTTGTTTTCTTTCCAGCAATTGAAATACCCTGTGCTGCGTATGTTTCCGGAACACCCAGGATCGAGTGGAAGTTTCAAAAGGGCTCATCAATAGTGCTCTTCTATTACGATTCCAAATTCACAGGTATGTAGCTCCCCTGTGTGGACCGTCTGAGCCCCCTTTGTGGTCTCTGGGTTGTACCAGTGGGGTGCAGGATCTGAGGCACGCTGGATTGCTTTAAATCACAGTCCTTTAAATTATCCGTTTGGACCTTGTTCGGCATTTGTATTTCTCTTCTTTGGTGGCTTTGGCATGTGCTGATTGGGCCTTTGTGGCCTGGTATGTGAAGTGGTGGCATCTCTCAGATTTTGCCTGGTTTAAAGGAGGGGGGCCAAACTTGAGTGATGCTACAATTCCCTGCACCAGATCACAATGCCTGGGACAGAAATCACCTCTGTGGGTAAGATGCCAGGTGTCTGATTTTTTGATCAGAATAACTGGTTGAAAAGAGACCCTGGCAGGCTCCAGTCAGCACTGCTGACTGGCCTGTTGAGTCTGATTGGCAGTGCAGTGGGACTGGCAGGTTCCCTGCCTGGCTGTGCAGTATGGCTCTCCAGCTCAGAGGTGGCCTTGGAGCAGGGGTGGCCCATGGAATCCCCAAGTGCTGACTCTGCAGCTCCTTTTGGATGGGACGCACTGCCAATGGGAACTGTAGAGGTGGCACCTGTTGGTGGGGACAGCATACAAAACCACCTGGCTGCCTCCAACCTGGAAGGCCATGTGGGCAGGTTCCTGGGAACTGCCTGAAGTAAGCCCTGCCTGGATCCCTCCTGAGTTTGCACCCTGAGCCCTCTCCTGGACCCACATTCCCACCCATACCTCAACCTCCTGTCCCAGACCTGAGTCCAGTCCCACAACCTGAATGCCTCATTCTGGTGCCACCCGAGCACCCAGGCCCTTAGCCCAACACAAGCCCTCCTGTACCCATATTCCCAGTCCCACCCAGGAGCCCACACTCCATCTGCCATACCATGTTGTATCCTCTGTCCTAGAGATGGCTTCCTCATTTTCTGGGGACTCCTGTTGCTCAGCCAGATCGGCTGATCCGTTTGAGAACAGCCACGTAGAACGCTGTGCCTGGATCGGCACTGAGCCAGCAGCATAATATAACAGTCCACCTCTTAAACCCTGCAACAAACTCTTCTTGCCCCTGGCCAGCTGTGGTGGGCTGGCTTGGCAACTGGCTATTGGAGTGTGCAGCTCCCCTCTCCAGTGGAGAGACCTGTAGTATTTGAACTGAACAGAATCCCGTTTAATCAGCTCTTCCTCTACCCTGCTCTGAGGCTAGTTCTTGGCACTGCCCTTCACCTCCTCAGCACCAGCAGCCTGGGCTGGCTCTCGCTTATATCCCTCCACCTCCAAACGCTCTCAGCCGATCACTCTCTGCCCTTGCTTTGCAGACCCCTACAAAGACCGAGCTCAGTACACGCCCACGGGGATTCGTTTCACTTCCGTGACTCGGAAGGACACCGGGAAGTACATCTGCCAGGTCCTCGGGAGCAGCGGCCAGCTAAGCGAGTCAGAAGTTAACCTCGTCGTCAAAGGTACTAATGCCGCCCTGTAATTACAACTTGGGGCCAGTTGCTGTGCCTAAAAGTTCCACGGCTTGTAATCTGAGAGAAGGGCCCCGGTGGCCTGTTGCCAAGGGTGGACGGAGGGTGGGATTTCATAGAGCTTCACTTCACTGCTCCCATGCTGACAATTCTGGGGCACGTGGACAGGTCTGGGCCTGTGCTGCATCACTTGCTAATGTTAATGGCATTTGAACAGGGGCCTCCTTCAGAGGCAGGTGTTGTCAGTCCAGCTCTTTTCACCTGTCAGCATCAGTCTGAACCTTGGGTATGTTGTCTGTGCAGACCAGTGGAAATTGACCATTCCTCACCCCAAACGTGGGCCCTTCCTTGTTTGGCTGAAGCCCTGGTGAGCAAAAGGGGAGGCCGATGGCACTGCTGTTACCGGCCCGGCTCTGTGGCTGTACTCAGAGCCTCGTTCACAAATGTTGGTAGTTTCACCGGTGCTGCAAAATCCAGTCACCCAACAGGGGCCCAATTCTGAACCAAATTTACCTTCTTTCTGGACCGCTGCCGATTCGGTCCGTTATTTTGGTTTGACAAGTTTCTAGGTGAGAGTGGGATGGACACTGACTTCACCGCACAGCCAGCGTTGCCCGTTTCACCTCTCTGCAGGATGGCTACTGCCAGCGGCTGGGCTCATCCTCACAGCGTTCGTGTGCAGCTAGTGACCCTCCTCCCCACAGGCACTTGCCATTTACTTTGAACCTGATTCACCCTCCCTCGGCTCCTCGTACAAGCATGTGCCCCAGTGGTGTAAATGATGCCTCAGGAGCAGTGGCAGATCTGACCCAGTGAATGCCTTTAACCCGCTATTGAATCAAAGGACAGCTAGTTCAGAACCCCCAGAAGGAAATGCCCTGCTCTCTGGAATGTGATCTGGGTGGACTTTAAAGAGCAGCCCAGTAACATTTTGTGGGTGTGCTGACATGAGTGCAATCAAGCTTCAGGGCAGCACAGGATGTCCATGGGGGTCAGGAAGGTACTGCTGTTCCCGGTGCGTGTGATCAGAGAAAGACCGTTACGCTGGCCAGAGGCCTGGCATGTCGCTGATTGGCCCTGGAGCAGGGCCGAGAAAGCTTTGCAATGGAAGAGCGCCCAGCCACTGGCTTTGCTGTCTCATGAACTTGCCGAGCTAGACATGGAGGCTGCTTACCATTTACTTCTCTCAACACGATCTGGCCGTTTGCCGTTGTGCACTGAGCAGGTCCTCCCGTCTAATCTGGACAGTCGTGGGTTAGTAAGCGCAAGGTATCGAATGCAGATGACCCGTTCTTAGGTAGGGCAGGGTGGATCCCGAGCTCTGAGGGGTCACCCATAACATGTGCCTCTTCCTACTCCCCTGGCAGTGGCTCCCTCCACGCCCGTTGCCAAGGTGCCCACCTCCGTAACTATCGGCAACAAAGCTGTGCTGACGTGCACGGAATCCGAAGGTTCTCCGCCCCCTACCTTCCAGTGGTACAGGGACAACGTCCTGATGCCCTCCAACCCCAAGATGAGCCCAACCTTCAGGAACTCCTCCTACACGATCGACCCTGAGACTGGAGTGCTGGTACGTGCTGGGGGAGGGGGTGCTGCCTGACTCCTGGGGAGCCTGCCCTGCTCTCAGTGCCCCCCTCATGCTTTCTTTCCTGCTCCAGACAATTGAGCCGGTAACCAGCTTTGACACCGGTGAATACTCCTGTGAGGCTAGTAACGGCGTTGGCGCCGCGCAGAAATCACAACCCACCCACTTGGAAGCAAGTAAGGAAGTGGTGACTTGGATGGGGGTGGGGCTCCTTGGAAGTGACTCGCAAAAGTACAATGGCCAGCCCTGTCGCTGTCCCTTCCCCGGCCTTCTGCAGCTACCTGCCCTAGCTGCAATAGATTAAAGGCTGCATGGTCTGCGCGTGTCTTGCTAGGAAAACAGACATGGGCTTGGCTTGAGGGGATGGGGAGAACCTGCAGCCAGAAGCCCAGTGGGCTGCTCCGCTAAAGGAGCGAGCTTCCCAGAGAGCTGACTTCCCAAGAGCTGCTCTTGGCATGTCCAGCCTCCAACATGACCTGGAGCTGGGCCCCAGAGGAGGCTCCTGCCCTAGGCTAGAGCACCCTGGGTTTGGAGGTGAGTGAGGTTGAGCATGGGTGGGTTTCAGGCCCAGCTCTGGGTCTGGTTTTTGCCCTTCACAACATTACACCCACCCAGTGGAGCTCAGAAGACTGAAGAGCTTCAGGTCCCAGGTCCCATTCACAGCTCCACCGGGCAGCCTGTAGCCTTGCATTGGCTGAGCTCACTGCAACCAAGCAGCAGAGGGGCAGGGGGCAAGTCCTGGCAGCCCCTGGCAAGGCTCACAGCCAAGTGTCAAGCTAGGTTGTCTGTGGCATGTTGCTGTTCAGACAGTGACCTTCCTGGTAGGTGAAAGCTGCTAGAACCAAGGTCTGAATCCAGTTGTGTGCCAAGGGGCTGGTGACCAATGGGCAGGAAGAAATGGAGGTGGAGCAGGCTGGGAGACTGTCTTAGACCCAGGGGAGGGATAGCAGCAAGGTTAAAATTACAGAACCTCCCTGGAGAGATCTAACCCAGAGCGTCTCAGTCAGGCTGGCTGGTGAGCTGGTGGGTCCCTGGTGCAGGCTGCTCCCCCTCTAGCTGCTTAAATCCTTTAAAAGCAACTGAGACTGAATAGCTCCTGAGGGAAGGTGGGGCCCAATCTCCCTGGTGACTGCACCTGGACAGGCTAAACCCCATGCTGGTGCCGCTTTCCCATGCTGCAGATGTGAGAGCGCTTGGGACCCAGTGGGTTGCAGGGGGGTCTGTAGCGTTAGGTCTTCACATGCCTCGCTGATCCCTTCTCTCGCCCAGCTGAAGTCAACGTGGGTGGCATCGTGGCAGCTGTGGTCGTGCTGGTGCTTCTGCTGGCGCTGCTTGCCTTCGGCATCTGGTTCGCCTACAGCCGCGGCTTTTTCAGCAGTAAGTACGGGACGTGCCCCTCCCTGCCCTCTTCCGCTTGCGCCCAGCCACACCTGTGACCCAAGGGTGTTCCTCTGCGCCCCGGTCACTTGCTCTGCAGAAGCCGGGACAGGTACCTGGCAGACTGCTGCTGGTTATCGAGTTCTGGCTGCTGCTAAAGACACTATTGGGATGAGTCGCTGCTGGGCCAGACATCTCTGCTCCCTGCTCCTTCTCTTTGAATAGTGTGGAAGCTGTGGGCTGACTCTCCTGCTCTCCAGGAGCTTGAAGCCTGCCTGCGATGCGGCAAACTGCGGCTACCTCCCCTCTTCAGTGTTGAGGTGCTGAGCCCCTCGGGCAGCTCTCCATCAAGCTGCATTTGACTAAAGATGGAGTATTGCATGCTGGGAACTGTAGTCCCCTGCCAGCTGCCTCTCTGTATTAGATGAGGGCCCACCGGCTGTGGGGCAGAGCTGGCTTGGCTGCGTTGTGGTTAGGCCTGTGCTCCCCACTGTATGAATCTGTCTCCCATCTTGGTGCGCGTGCGACCTGTCCACTCTTGGCCCAGCCAGCTGAGTGCACGCTGAAAGCAACAGGGCCCTGCAGAAGGTGTAACAGTACCAGGGTGCCACCCCAGGGAGATGGGCTGTGTTGCCCGGCTGCCAACATTTAACCATCCTGTTTCTTCTTTTTCCACTTTCAGAGAGAAGAGGGTAAGTGGAACCTTGTACCGTTCAAGTATGTGCCTCGTTCTCTGTCCGTCCTCCAGGCCTCTTCTTTCCCTCTTGTGCTCCTGGCATGCAGAGACCTTCTCGTGGTGTGGAGTGGGTAGAGTATTCCCAGGAGAACCAGAAGTAGCTGGACGCTGTCACCTCTTCCCTTGTAGTTTAAATGCACCCTGGCCTCTCCTGCAGTGGATAGAGTGCAAGGGAGCAGCGTGTATGCCAACCACCCACCCTGCAGCACTCAGTCATAGCTGCTGTGTAATCTGTTGCAGGGCCCCCCACCCGGTGGGACCTCAGGGTCAGGAACAGTGGAGAGGTGTTTGAGATGTTGACCTTTCCTCTTGCATGAGGGCACACTTCTGCTTTCCCCATCACCGGTCAGCACAGCCACCGTCTTTGCCCTGTTCCATCCGGATCTTCCCGCTGAAGACAGGGACCAAGTCTGCATCAGGTGGAATCTGTGCAGAGCAGTGTCTTCCCCTGTCCCCCAGACTGCAGTGTTGTCCAGTTGAACCCTGAGACACGCGCACTTGACATGCGCGTACCTTGGGTTAATGCGACTGAGTGGTGGGGAACTGGCGCCTGGCTCCAGGCTCCTCCCAACTTGCATGAAATTTAAGTTACACAAGGTCACGTGGGAACTCAACCTTCGTGTTACTCGGGGGTCTGCTTACCTCTTCTCGCTGGCCTGGGGAGGAAAAGGCCTTGGAGGTCCGAGCAGGGCAGTGTGCTACCTCTGGGCCAGGCCTGGCATGCTCTGCTCCCCTTACCCGTTTATCTGGCCTTGGGCTCCCCTTCTAGCTCTGCTAATTCCCCTCTGTCCTCGTGTCAGTGCCAGCTCTGCTCTAGGCTGATTACATCAAGTTACCAGCTGGTTCTAAGGTGGGGACTTGGCACGGGTCTGCATCACTGCCATGGCACCTCCTGCCAGTTCGCCCTCAACCAGCAGCCTCTGCCACCATCACTTCTGTTCCACTCCTTCTCTGGGCCCACATCGGTCCTGATGCCTGGTGTCTGCCTTGGGGTACAGCCCCAATTCTATTGCCCTTCTCCTGTTCCGTGGGGAGCAGCAACCCACGGTCTAACCACTTGCCTCAGGGCCCCACTGAAGTCCTCCGTCTAGCCCCTTACTCCAGAGGCAAACCGTAGTCTAGCTCTGCCATCTTCCTCACTGGCATGTGTAGGGGGCAGAGGCTGCCAAGCCCTGGTCTGTGGCTCCCTTTTACCAGCATCCGTTGTGCCCTAATTATCTGCAGCTGCACCTGTGTTTGCCTGGGGCTCACCTGGCCTCCTTAGGCTGGTTCTAACCCTTGGAGGGCCATTGCAGGGCAGATACCCCATCACAGAATGGCAGCAATCCAACAGGAGGGTCAACTGTGTGTGTGGGGCAGAGGGGGGTTCTTCAGGCTCCTGGAAGGGTGGGACCAGGCTAGCCAGCCCTTAGCCCTGCCCAGAGCTCAGTGGTTCTGTCTTGCCTGGTGGGGATTGGGAGAGAAGGGGAAAATCAGGCATCTCCTGGCAATTTTTTTTGGTGTGACGTTTAATGTAACCTGCTGGCTAGTGGCCGTTGCCTGCGGATTTGCTTCTCTGTCACTGCTGGCTGTCTGGCCAACACTAGGGAGGCATGTGCAGTGGCACGGCTGGTTGCTGGGTGGGGTTGAAAGAGCGATCAGCCCTTGTGCAGCATCTGAGTTAAATTTCTCTCTCTTCTTAGCAGCACCAATAAGCAGGTTATCTACAGCCAGCCCTCCAACCGGAGTGACGTAAGTAGAACCTCCAGCTGGGTGGCGTTGCCGAAGCAGCCTGGAAAGTCTCTTGTTCCCGGAGAACCGACTTGGTTCCTGGCTGCTTGAGCGTGAGGGCTGTGATCAAACAGCTGTAGGCATTGCCTGAGAGGCAGGGTGCAACCCCGCCGCAGAGCCTGGTAACAGCTGTGAGCTGCCCAGCTTTTGTGAGCTTTATGGAGCGTCCAACATGTACCTCGCCCAAAGCCAGCCACTTCCGGGGAGGGCAGGGCAGACTGCTGGACAGACACTTCACCTGACAAGCTCGGTTTGTTTGCTGGGCAGAGCTGCTGGCTTGAAGCCTGCCCATGTCTCCAGCCTCATGTCAGTCCCTGGCTGACGGCTCACACTGAGACTCCTGGACCCTAAGGAGGATGACCCGGGAGTTCAGTTCCCTGCTCTGCCACACCCAGGTGTGTGACCTTGGGCACATCATTCAGGCTGCGTGTGCACTCAAAGGGCCAGCTGCTGTAGCATTTCAGTGTAGCCATTCACTTATTGTGCTAATTAACCCATCTTCCCCAGCGGTGGTAGCCAGGTTGGCCGTGTTCTTCCATTAGCCTAGCACTCTCTGTATTGGGGGTCGGTCACTGCCTGGCTCAGGGTGGGGATTTTCACAACCTGGAGCAACACAGATGGATCTCCCTAGCTTTGAGTGTAGACCTGGCCTTTATCCCACCATTCAGTGTGCACTTAATCTCCCCAGTACCTTTCCTCAAAGGCTGGCGCTGAAAACTACATTGGAGAAATTCACCTCTTGTTCTGAGAGTTCCTAAGGCTGGGACCTGCCAGGCAGCAGGGAGTTCCAGATGTCGGGAATGTTCACCTCCTAGTGCTGCAGCTGGATCTTTGGTACAGGGATGGTGCTGGGAAAATTTCTCTTGCCACGACACTGTCGTTAAAGTTGCCCTGCTCAGGCTGACACTGCAACACCCTGACACACCCAGTGTTTGTTCTGAAGTGACCCATGACCTGCCCAGGCTGGAGTGCCACTGCCTACGCGCCACCCAGTCAAAACCTGCTGTGCTGGCTACGTAACTTTCACTCGCCTGCTAGGGAGAGTTCACTGCTGTTAGGTGGGTCTAGACACTAGAGATTGAGACTTAATAATACAGGCCGTGGAATTCACCCAGTGCCCTGCCTCGAGCCCATGACTTCTGGATGAGTAAAAGCATCATGCCTATAGGCCTTCTTGATGCTGCTCGATAAGGAAGAATGACTTAGGGTGCTGGTATTTTCCTCCCCCACTCCCAGTTAGAGAAGCAATCGGCCTCGCAGCTGTGGTGCCTCTTACCTATGTGACATGGAATTAAAAACCTAAAGCCCCTGACTTTTAAAATCAAAACCATTACTGCAGACGCATAATATGGGTAGGGCAGCTCCAACCCATTGCTTGGCCATGCAGGCCATTGCATGGAGGACCTTTCAGAAATGCTCTGCTAAGGTCCCGGCCACCCATGTTAATGGGGTAGACAGGCAAAGGGCGTCAAAGGGAAATTCCAGTGCAAGAGGGAGATTGAATCATTAATCATTGCAGTGAGAAATAAACAACTAACTTTCAGTGTCTGGAACGTAATTAAACCGTAGGCCATTCTGAGAGTCGAGTGTTGGCTGGGACATGGGAAGTGGTGTCTGCATGCTGAGCTCTTTGTCGTCAGATATAATAACACTTTCAAAAGCACCTAAGTCCTATCTTCAAAAGTGACTTGGGTATCTAAGAGCCCATAGGCCAGCTTGCTAGATATCTATATGCCTAAAGATGCAGGTACATACCTGGGTGCTTTTGGAAATCTCCCTAAGTGCCTATCTGCATTTTCAGGCATCTAAATGCAGTTAAAAACCTAGTCCCAAACACCACCCCCACTCTTGAAAATGGGACTTAGGAGCCTCCTAGCCTGGAGTTTGCAAAGAAAATGTCAGGAAAGTTCCATTTTTGTTGAGAGCCCAGCACCATATGCTGGTAGGGAAAACAGGAGCTGCAGCTAGTGGTAAAAGCCAAAGTCGAGGTCTGGGAGTTAAAAGGCTTCCCGGGTTCTTTTCTGAATTTGATCCGTTACACTTATTGTGCCCCCACTTACCCATCTGCTGAATGGGTATAATATGTCATTGTGGTTACCATTCAGTTGTTTAGCAGCTTGGGATCCTTGACCCAGGTGTTACATACACACAACATTGGGTTGTGCTCTGTAAAGCAGTACCGCCACTCTGGTATGCGGGAAAAGGGCATCTTCCCCAGAATACAGGTAGACTGAGTCTTGGATCCACACAAGCCACAGGAGGCCGTGTTGTGCTGGTGACGCAGACGTATATCACAGATAGGCTGGGAGAGGAGTTCCAAAGTTTCTTCTCTCTCTCACAGGGCTGGAATAACAGGCTGTTGCCAGTCCGTGTTTCTCCTAAGCAGACAGCAGCTTTTCCCTTGCGACAGGGCAGCTTTGTGATGAGAGAGATCGAGCCTGTAAATATCACTTCACTTGCAGCCTAGTCTGTGCTTTGATCAGCAAACCCAGTATTTGCCCACCGAGCCACTTGGTGATGGTGTAAAACCCGCCCCTTGTGCCAGGCACTGCCCAGACACGGCTGTCCCTGCCCACAAGAGCAGAGTCTTGGTAGAGGCTAGGCCTGCAGAAGGGGAGGGGAAACAGGCCCTTAAAGTAGGTGACTTGCTCGAGGTGGGTGACAGAGTGGGGACTGAGACCAGGTGGTCTGACTCCCAGCCCAGTGTCCCGGGAACTAGAACTCGCAGCTGCTTCTTGGCAACCCAGCCCCGTGAACTGTTCTCTGAGGAGGGTAACAGGAGCAGGTTAGCTATGGGGACTGTGCTGTGATTTGTGTACATTGCATTTCATCATGTCTTTTTCCTTTGCTCCTCCAGGGAGAATTCAAACAGACCTCGTCTTTCCTCGTGTGACATTAGCCTGGGGTTGGTTCCCCTTCTCCTGCCGATGTTCTGCCCTTGCCCCATGAACTGCTGTAAATGTTCTGTGTGGATTACTGTAACTCACTGGAATTTTAACTATTTTTTTTAAAGTTACACCTAGTGCCTTCTTAGTCACATTCTAGTCGATCCATGGGCCTGGCGTCTTGCCTGCTGCACTGCAGATGACTTCGCGTAAACCAATCTTATTCAGAGCGACAGAGGACACACCCAGCTGCTAAGTGCACCCGGCAGGAGTCCGGGCTGCTTGCTGGTGTTGCACTTTGATCACCTGCTTTGGGGACATCAGCTGGCGGCCTGGTTTCCCAAGGAGGGTGATACGCAACTCATGCAGCAGGCCAGCCTAAAGCCTTTGCAGCACTCTAGTGCCACCCAAGCCTGTGGAAGGACTTTCCACTTCCAGAAGTGGCACCCTGGGGAGCCCTGATACATACGTAACCCAAGTATCGTTTTGTGACTGTAAGAAGATTGGAGTTGTCTTCCTTCCCCACCCTCCGCCCCATCGCTGTTGTACGGGTGTGTCAGGAATGGCCTCTTCATGGTGCCTGAGTAGGAGGAGTTCTACCTGTCCCTGGAGCAGGAGGGGGTCGGGGAGAAGAGCTTAGAGGTATAGCGATGAGATGTAAGGGGACTTGCTCGCCTCTGCCTTGGCCTGTGATTTGAGAGGCACCAGAGGTAAAATCCAGTCTAGGAGAAAGCAGAAGATTCTTCCTGCTGACTTAAGGTCCTGCTTGAGCTCCATTTCTGCGCACCTGGGGAGGGCTAGGGGAGCCTGGCATTGTGATTGGGCCAAATCTTGTCTGAAGCTGGGTTGGCTGGCAGGGTGTGGAGAAGGAGTTGGGGTCCTGCCTGAGGCCGTCTCCCAAAGCGGGGTGGGAGCCGGAGGTGCCCAGCAGGCTCCTGCTGTTCCGAATTGTGGGTTGGATTTGTCTTCCTGGAGCGGAAAGCTCTGGGCCCTTTCTCGAGGCAGGTGGCTCTTTAAGGGCTTGGTGTTGCTTTGCCTTGTGCTTCAGGGAGGCTGGTGCACCAGTTGTGGCTGGTGTGACTGAGCAGCTGCTCATGCTTGGGACGGAAGGTGTCTTCCACTTTCTCGTTACTAATTCCTGGGTGGCATGTTGAATGGGAGGTGCTCTAAAGGACAAACAGGTGTGCGTGTAGGTGCCTTGTTAGTCCCACTCGCACTATGACCCCGTTACACTGCTACAGTGGTGTGAAGGGACTTTAGTGGAAATGAGACTCAGACCTGTAGGGCTGAATGGGATGGCTCACCTGGGATGGCTCACCAGGGCTGGGGCCAGCTGGTTGGCAGCCAGACCTCCACGTGCTCAGCCTTGAAATGAAGGTGCCTCCCAACGCTGATCTGGGCAGACACACACTCACAGAACCCATGTCAGGGGGACCAAACCTCCTGAGAATAGTGGGATTGTGCTGGCATTAGGTGCTTTCTTGTGTATGTAGCTATTTTCCCCACACCCCAGAAAGTGTCCTGATTATTCCACTATATGATTCCTCCCTCTTCTTCCCCCCCCCCCCCCCCGAACCGTGGTGTGAATGGCAGAAGTCTCAAACCACTGCACACCAGGAGCCATTGAGAAATGCTTGTGGGGCTGGAGGATTCAGAGCTGCTGCTGCAGGGAGCAGGAGAGGGGCCCCTGCCAGGCTGTGGTAGGTGGTTCTCTGTGCGTTTCTCTCCCGGGGCTCCAGAGGAGAGCGGATCCATTTCCGGGAATAAGAGGCTGGAGTGGAATCCTGGATCGTTGGGTCACAGTGCATAACCACCCTGGCGAGAGGTCTCCAGGAAGCTGTCTTGCAAGCAGAGGCTGTAAGGCCAGACTCCTCTCTGACAGCTGGACACACTTGCCTGTTCTGGCTGCTTTTTATTACAGTTCAGCAAGAGAAACCTCACCAGCCATTAACTAGAAAGCCGGAGACACTGGAATTGGCATTTTTGAAACCGCTTTAAACTGTTGGTGTAATTTTATCTATTTGTAACTGAAAATAAACCTTTTGGTTTGCGTTCAGTCTCCTCAGTGGTGCAACTGGAAGGACTGCACAGTATGTTAGATCGGGGTGGCCAACCAGTTAGGGACTAAGAGCCACAGAGAGAGAAATATGTGCTATGTGGTTCTTTGCACTCTATCTCCTAAATATATAATAGTGGCTCAATACCCTCCCCCTCCTGCAGAGCCAGGCACCCCCAGTTCCCTGGTCTAACCCAGTCCCCTTCCCCTCCTCCAGAGTCAGCTCCTGCCACCTTGTGGTCTAAATGCTGCCCCCTCCCCCAGTGCCATGTGTGTCCAGGGGTGCTATAAAAGTAAGTGCAAATCTACCTCCCAGACAGCTTGTGTCCTCCTCCCACCTCAATCACCATCCCACCCCCTACCTGCACTTTCCCTTCTCGCCTGCCCCCTCCCACCCAGACATCTCACCCCCTGCCAGGAGGGAGGCTGGTTCAGGATGTGAACATCTGCAGCTGACTGAAACTGGCCACCGCATCTCACACCCACAAAACCTAGTCCCTGCCCCACAACATCTGGGCCCCTTCCATGGCCAACAGGTGAGCCCTAGGGAAGGCTTTTTTGGAAATGCTAATTGGGCAAAATCTAGCTCTTTCACAGGGCCATTGCGATTTCATCCCCATTTTCAACAAGAAGTTTTCAAAATGGCCAAAGTTTATCCTTTCAGACTTCGTTAGGTTATGATGTTTATTTGTTTTCTATTATAGAGTTTAGAGTGCATGTGTCTGTCTGTTCAAGAACTCCTAAACAACAAGAGCTAGAGCCACCAAATTTGGTATACAGCGTCCTCTTATAACTTAAAGCAAGGTTGGGGTTTGGATGTGCCTGGAAAATGGGATGTGCCTGGAATGGGACTGCTTCTCATAAAACCACACAGAAGAGAGAATCACCAGGCAGATGAAAGGGACTGGCTGAGCGTGCCCTCCCCCCAGGTACACTTTGGGAAGGGCTGGCAGCCTGAAGCCCCCCCCGCCCCCCATACAGGAGCATTGCGGCCTGTTCCCCTTTGTCAGGGAGTGATGAGACAGTGCACAGGTTGCTGTGTTCCTCACTGTGGCTGGGGAGTACAGGAGGCAGGTGAACCTGGACTTGCCTCAGCTTGGGGACATGTGCCCCTCCTCCAGCTGGGCCCCTGGAGCTGCAGTGGCCATGGAGAGGTGCATCTCTGCTGGTCCCACGTGCTGTGGCAAGAGAGGGCTGGGTTAGTCCTCTTACTTCAGGTCAGCCTGAATACTGCATCCCCCAGCCCTGCCCCAGAGCAGTACATGAAATGAAGCATGTACATCTTCATTTCATTTTCCAAAAAAAAACCAAACAAACGTTAATGGAGTTAGACCTGAGCAATGCCGGGTAAATCCAGTCTCTCACAATTTTAGAATAAAAAGTTGACTTTTGTAGTCATTATTAACTTTTAACAAAAATCATAAAGATAATGTGTTTCACCCTCATACAAACAAGATCTTTCTACAAGTCTAAAACAACATAGGTGGGGATATTTCTGGTCAAGGCACAAATTCCAAGATTTTGGCTTTTCATTCTGTTTTGAGTTACTCCTGACTTTATACCGTTACTCCTGGTGTACACTCTATTTGCCCTCAACTTGCACCAGAATATTTGCATCTGAGTTGCTCCGAGCATACAGTGGCATATTTACAACAGAGTTATGACCAGTTTCTCATGAAATTCTCTCTCTCTCTCATGGAATTCTCCACTGGTTATGACAACATATTTAGGATGGATTTACCTCTGGTTTACAGTGAAGTGTTTACAACAGTTACTCCTGGTACACAACACACTCACCCTTGATTTGCACCAGAGTTCAGAGCAAAGCAGAATCAGATCTGACATTTGATGTTTAAATGGCAACAAATTCAACTGTGGGTTTTATGTCCAGTTCAGGAAGGAAACTCTGACATCAGGTAGGAAATTTGGGGGCGGTGGGCTGGGGTCCTTCCTCCACCTGGCACTAGATCTGGGTGTCTTTGCCCCTAGAAGGTGTCTTGAGCTTTCTCTTCCTCCTCTCTGGCTCACTTCTTAGCATCCAAGTTGAAGGCTTTGATCAGCACCCTCTGGGCATCAGCAGCCACCTCATTCACAAAACTCCTCAGCATCTTGTATGTGGTGGCAAAAGACAGTGCTCCAGATGCAAGTGAGCCCAGCAGAGGGACAGAGCTTAGCACCTCCTTGGATAGCTCGGGGGTTTTGCTGCCTGCCTGTATCAGCAGCTGCACCACCAGGATGCTGGAGATCTCCTTAGCCAGGGGGGACCTGATCACATGCTTCATCTGCTCCACCGGCTGCCCCATTTTTGCTGCCAGCTTCCCCAGAGAGTCATCATCTAGGCCAAAGCCCTTGCAGTAACCTTGCAAGGTCCTGGCCAGGATGTCCACGTTACAGGAGATCAGGAGCCCTGGAATGGGTGCAGTGTGTACACCACAAGCCACAGTGGAGACCAGCCAGATGTGCTCCAACATGGCAGCCGCCTTCTTCTCCAGGATGTGTAGGGAGATATTGGGCAGGGCCATCAGGAAGGCGTGCCGCTTGTGGTGGCTCAGCTCCTTCTCCAGCGTCTCCTCCAGGAGGTGGAAGTCGTACTTGCTGAGATCAAAGGCTGAGAGGAGGAAGACACGGGGCGAGGTGATGCCATGAGCCTGCAGACCCTCCAGGCAGTTCTGCCGGATCTCCTCCAGCACCCCCACCTCGCTGTAGCTGGATGGCCGGCGCCTGAGGGAGGAATCCAGGTCTGCATCCACCTTGGAACGGACGAAGTAGAAGCTCTTGTCCATGTCCTGGATGTGGCGGGCCAGAGCGGCATGGTTGGTGGTGAAGCGCTGTGAGGTGATGATGAAGAAGATGTCATAGCGTGAGAAGCCGACCTGCTCCAGATAGGTGTCGGGGTGGAAATCAGGTGTGCCGATCCCCGGAAGGTCCCAGATGGTCACGTTGGGGTACCGGGGATGCTGGTAGGGAGTAGGCTCCCTCGTGGTCTCCACCACGCCAGTTCGGGCAGCACCGGCATCCTCATCACCCAAGCCCCGCAGGGCATTGACGAAAGATGACTTCCCAGAGCCAGTCTCACCTGTGATGCCCACGTCCAGCGGGATGCTCTCCAGTGACTCCAGCATCTCCTGCAGCCTGGAGGCCACTCCAGCAAGGTTCCCGTCCTCAAAGGCAGCTTTCAGAGCCTCCATCTCCTCCTTTGACAGCCTGATGATGCTCTCACTGCTCTGTGAGGCCATGTTGGCTCTGCTAAGCTGCTGCAGCCCCTGCCTAACAAGAGGGAAAGGCCAGTTTGTGTGTGAGTTCCAGGGAATGTTAAACTGCTTCATTTAGGTCTTTGTCTCTGGGCAGCACCTTCCAGAGACCCAGCCTCCATCTTCTCAGGTCTGGCCAAGAGCAGCGTCACTTCTCTGTCTCAGAAATCCAGCCCTCCCCTTGGCTGAGATTCCCACCCTTGCCTCCTCTAGCCTGGGCTATATCAGCTCCTGCATCTCCCCAGCTGCCAGGCCTTCCCCCTCTCAGCCTTCATCTGGCCTGGCCTATTGCAGCTCCCTCCCCTCTGGCTTCCCAGAGCACCAGACACCAGCATGGGCGGGCTGGGACAGGGAAGCCCTGGGTTTGAAGCAAGAACAGAAATGGAGCCAAAGGGCAGGACAAGTAGAACGCCCCATCAACTGTACAGCCATTAAAAATGTATTAACTGTTCAATCGGCTCTCCCTTGCTCCGAAATCTTTTTTTTTGTTTGTTTTTTTTGTGTACTTTTACCTTGTGCTGTGCAGATCTCACAGGGGAGATCAGTGGCCTCGAAAGGGAGGTCCTGACCCGAAAGGGAACTGAGGAGGGTGTTGCAAGGCTTCTGTAGGTTGGTTGTGGTATTGCCACCCTTACATCTGCACTTGCCTTCTGAGCTGGGAGGCTGGAGAGTAGCAGTGGCTACAGCCATGCCTCACTCTAGAGAGCCTGCCCTCCATGCAGCAGCTTAGAAGCAAGGGGGATAATACTGACCCCAGCCATCCCTCCTGCTAAGCTGCTGCTGGTAGCAGCACTGCCCTCTCACATAGGTGCTTGGCCAGCAGGCAGGGCTGTCCGGCTGCCCAGCTCCAAGGGCAGTGCTGCCAGGAGCAGCAGCAGCAGCTGCTCACAAGTGAGGGTAACAATGCCCCAACACTAGCCTTGGGAGCCCACTCCACAATCTCCTTTTGGCTCAGGACCCCCCAGGCTTTCGACACTATGAAATTTCAGATGTAAATATGTGAAACGCTGAAATTAACTATTTTTAAAATCCTGACTGTAAAATCGCCCCAAAAGGGCCCATGCCTTTGGTCTGGCCCTCTATGTGTAAGGTAAAGAGCAAGCAGGAAACTTTCACCAAGGCTGGTGCCACAGAACAGGCAGTCAGTGACCCCAGATGGGGCTGAGGGTCAGACTGAGGGAATGTCTTTATATTCTGACGGCTGCAGTACTAAAAGTGAGTTTTCACCTGCCCCTTCCCTCCCGTAACTATTAGACCTCACTCCCCTATGAAGCTGGGTGTAGACTCAGGAGTCTAGACCCCTGCCCTCTAAGCACTGGCTGCAGGTTCTACTTACGTCACTCCGGTTGCAGGGCTGGCTGTAGATAACCCCTAGACCCCACAGCACTGCCAGAGCTGTACATAGCACTTGGGTGCCCTGATTCCCAGCCCCTCTGTTCCCTCACCCCCTGCCCTCCCAAGGAAGCTCTGGATGCAGAGATGGTGCTGGCCAGGTTTGTTTAATATGCCCGGGAACCAGCTTCTGTCCCCACCTCAGAGCAGGTCACCCTCATTTACACCATGGTAGCATCTGGCCCAGCTCCCCTGCAAGCTCACCAGCACCTTCCCCCGGGTGTGCCTGTGGCACCATGGGGGAGAGGGGGCTGCCACGGAATGAGCACACTTATAGCTGCATGCTGATTGGCTGGCGGAGCCTTCTTATGTGATGTCAGCAGCTATGTGGTGAGCCACCGTGCGCATTGCTCATTTGCTCTTGGTGGGGCGGTTGTGGGAACCTGCCCCAGACAGGGCTAAGGAGTTTGTCTGGGCTGGGGGTACCCAGCCTCTCTGGCCCTGCATGTTATGGTGAAGTGGGGGGGAGGGGGAGGAGAAGGGGCAGGACTCAGGCCTGGCCCGCATCTAAACTCCATCTTGACAGCAACAGTACTGGGGTGGTGAATGACCCCCAGCCAGGCCCCAGTGTTACGCAGCGAAGCTCGGGTAGGGTGGCTTCCCCTGACCTACTGGCTGGCGTTCTTGTGACTTTCTTTATGCCTACCACACTTCAAGGACACTGGGGGTCAAGGGGTAACCCTGTTTAAACTCCTACCCTTCTGCAGTTCCTAGGGCGAGGGGTGTAATTCCCTGAAGCTCTGCAGAATCTGTGCAACTGAAAAAGCTTTACACAGCAGTATTCTTATTCTCTGTGTACAATTCCCAAGCAAACAAAATACATGCTAAGCACTTAGGGTCATGCTCACCAAGCCTGATAAAGGCAGGCAGACTTCCCATGTTGGACAGACAAAGTCGGTCTCTCTGGGTTCTGGTTGCTGCACCTCAGGGTCATGTGGGGAGAGTCCCTTGTTTCAGGTCTTCCCTTCTTGTTCTTTTCCTGCTTCCTGCATCCATTTTCCTTTTCCTGTTTAAGTAGTGAACCTTGGGTCCTGCTTAGTTATACCGGCACCAATCATTGTAGTAGCATTTCACTAACCAATTGGTACCTACAGTAAGAGAATTAGCAACTCCACCATCTTAATTTGATTTACACCCAGCACAATTAATTATACAGCAGACAATTACAATCTGGACAGAGATCCTACAGAAAACAATAGGGAAGTAGAATGAGGATTCCACAACCTCAGCTATCGGTAGGTAGTTTCTTGCCAGAGGAAATGCTGTTAACTAAGTTTTCTTTACCCAGCTTGAGATCTGCCTTCTTTGTCTGGAAACAGTGGGTGGCATTAGGATGGGGTTTCCTAACAGTAGTGAAATTTAGATGGCATGTGCGTGTGTGACTTGCAGGTAATGGCAGCTGCTGCTGTCTATTCGGGCTGCAGAGGAAGGCTTCAGGCCTCTCAGGATGGTTATAGAGAAAACATTTTTTATACTGCTACACTGTGCCTAGACAGCAGGAAGTCTCCACAGTGGGGTAACACAGCTCCACAGCATTGCCATGGCCCGGGGGACGGTGCTGGGCAGCAGGCTGAGATCCCAAGGAACATGCTCCCTCATCTACAGCAGGTTCTGACGGCCTGAGGCAAAGGCACATGGGACCATATTCCTTCTGCTACTGGGACCCAGGGGGATTTTCAAGCCATCCAAAGGCCTGGCCAAGGCCCTTGGGCAAGTAGAGAGGTCAGTGGCTCTTCTGGGGTACGCTGAATCAGTATGAGCACATCAATGTCAGTGTGAAACTTTAGAGTGCTGATTTCACTAGTGCTTTTGATGTCACAGGCTGTCAAATTAGGCAAAGAGCTGGATGAACTGATGTGCCCCTTGGAAGAGCTCTGCAGCCCCCCACCCTAGTTGAGAACCACTACCTTTGAGGTTCCAGCAGTTTGTTTCTATCTTCCCCCAATCTCCCATCTCATGAGTGTAGTAGAGGGCAGGTACTGTCAGGTTCTTTTCCTTCAGCACCCTGGGGGTGGGATGAGTTTGGGGCAGTGAAATGCTGGGGCAGAGTTTCAGCCCCATGGACACATTCGTGCAGTGGGAGGGACAACTGGCCAATTTAGGCCCAGGAAACCAAGCAAGCAAAAGGAACAGAGTAGCCCAAGTGCTGAGAGTCTACAGGGTGACAGAAGGAGCCCCTCTCCCCCCTCAGGCAGTGGAAACCTTCATCTGGAGATTGAGGCAGTGGCTCCACTGGAGAGATGTTCTCAGTGGTGAAAGGTGACAGAATGAGGAGTGGGAGGTGTAGGCTGGGTATTAGGAAAAACTACTTCACGAGGAGGGAGGTGAAGCACTGGAATGCGTTGCCTAGAGAGGTGGTGGAATCTCCATTCCTAGAGGTTTATAAGTCCTGGCTTGACAAAGTCTTGGCTGGGATGATTGGGTTGGGGTTGGTCTTGCTTTGGGCAGGGGGCTGGACTAGATGGCCTCCTGGGGTCTCTTCCAGCCTTAGGATTCTATGGCTCTCATGTCATGAGGGGCATTTTGAGATGGTAACACCTAGGTTCCTGGGAACTGCACCAAAGAGACGTGGAGAACCACTACAGAGCTACTAATGGCCCAGCTGTGAGGGGAGCAATATCCCAGCACCCCTGAGGAGCTGGAGCTCTGGCCCCTTTGGTCATTTGCAGTTGTCAGACACTGACGGGGCCTGGCCAAGCTCAGAGCTCACTCCCTCCTCCCCACCTGTGCATGGCAAAGAATGGCCGTGACCCTCCCGCTTTCTGTTACCGGCTGAATTCATCCACAGCTATGTCCAGTTCTGCATGTTTTAGGGTGAGAAGGAGGCCATGGCTCTGTGCTGGGATAAAAGTCACTGACTGTAACACGAGCATGGGACTACCTGGCTGAGCCGGGTTAGGCCTGAATCAGAGATGAGCTGGGTCAGAGCAAAGAATGTGGGGGAAAAAAATTGTTTTTGGTGTCAAGCGCAAGTCAGATTTTTTTGTTATCTGTGAGATGACAACAGCTGTGGTCGGTCAAAGGAAACCTTCATTTGACTCAAAACAACCTGGTATTTTTCAGTCTTGTTCGTGTGCTCCCCATCCCCTCTGGCTGCTCCATCCCAGCGTAGGCTGCTACTTTCCCCTTAACTCTGCCCAGCTTTGCCTCAGCTCCAGCTTGCATGAACATGAGTTCTCATGCCTCTGACTGTCATTGGTCTGCCTACCCAGTCACTCAGGTTCTTGTAGCCTATTAGCTTCTCCCCATTGGCCTTGAGGGCTGTCAATCTCAGAGACTTGATTTCTCTTCCACCATATTCCTCTAGCTTTTGGGACAGCGAAGTTCACCAAAAACCTGGGGGCATAACTGAGTTCCAGTGTGGGGCCAACAGTACTTTTCCCCTTGCGGCTTCTGCGTCTCGTAAGAGTCCAATTGGTCTCCCATGGCAGCTCCTGTCCTTAGGTGCTGAACACATCTCATGCCTCCAATAAACAAACTGATGCTGCCCCGCGTTTTCTTTTCTGCCTCTATTGCTCTGAGGCTGTAGCATGAAACTAGAGTCTGAGTGGAGGGGGGGCGAATCCCCCCCTGCCAGAGGCACTAGCTCTGCTGAGCGGTGGTGGCAGTGCGGGGGTCTGTGTGTCCAGCTGTGCAGGGATCGGTTATGAAGATGGCACAGGGCCGGGTAGACTGTGAGTTCAGGAACCCCTCCTGTGTGGCTGCCCTACTGGCTGGTGGCAGGCACCTATCTCCTCTTACTCTACAGGTCTCTACGTTGCATTGTCCCGATTACTCAGCTGGGGCCCCTAGGGATCAATGGAAAAGATATTCTGCATTACAGCAACTCTGAGCCAATGGAATACGGACGCCCTGTCTGATGTCTACCTTGGTACTCACCGCCATGGTATTGGAGCTGCCAGTGGCTCCAATGACCGTTAATTAACAGGCAAAATGCAAAATCTCCATGTAAAGTTGTAGAAAACTAGGAGATGTTAACAATGTCCCGTGTGAGATCCTGGCACAGCCAGGGGGATGGAACAGGGCTTTTTTCTGAACACTATAGGGGTTTGATAAAGAGCGTTTCACTGTGAAAAATAAAACCAATGTTTTAAAACTATCGTATCAATTCATTCCAGCTGGCTCGCACTTTGGGTCTGCTCTAGTCATACACAGATGTGAGCAAGAGTATATCTGAATATTACATTATACCAACTCCAGCTCTGGGGGTCAGATCCTGTAATCCCTCCTCAGACAAAATACCCCTTGGCTTCAGCAAGACAGCTGTGACCGCGTGAATAACGGTCATATGCAGAGCCCTGCCAATATGTGATTACCTGGGCTAGTTAGTGTAGGAGAGCCATTCCCCCGTAGCTGTAATTGAAAAGGTTTATCCGCTGCTGACATGGGGTTAGCTTGCGTTAATTTGAAACCGACCAAAGGGAATGTGTGTGATGTGCCCTGTGGACCTCACTGCCACAGGAAGTTGCCAGATTCTGAGCCCTTCCTCTGCCACAGCTGTGCTGGCCATTGTCAGAGATGGAGCTGGATCGAAGAAACTCTGCTCTGATTTGGTATGGCAGCTCCTATGTTAGCAAATAACTGAATTAGCTCTGTCCTTGATGCTCTGTGTTATATGACCCCTTCCTGCCGCCGCAGCCTGCCTCAGTTTCCCCATATGTTAAATAAGGATGTCACTCTTGGCGAGAAACCTTGGTCCCCTTGAAATCGGTGGGGGTTTTGCCACTGATCTCCATGGGCCCAGGATTTCACGCACTGAATTTACCCTGAGCCAAGCCCAAATGGTTATGCAGCTGCAGATTTGCCCGATCAAATTTGTCCAGCATGTAAATAGGAATTCATAGAATCATGGAACACTAGGACGGGAAGGGCCCTCGAGAGGCCATCGAGTCCAGCCCCCTGCCCCAATGGCAGGACCAAGTACTGTCGAAACCCTCCCTGATAGACATCTATCTAACCTGTTCTTAAATATCTCCAGTGATGGAGATTCCACAACCTCCTTTGGCAATTTATTCCACTGTTTGACCACACTGACAGTTAGGAACTTTTTCCTAATGTCCAACCTAAACCTCCCTTGCTGCAGTTTAAGCCCATTGCCTCTTGTTCTATCCTCAGAGGCCAAGAAGAACAAGTTTTCTCCTTCCTCCTTATGACTCCCTTTTAGATACCTGAAAACCGCTATCATGTCTCCCCTCAATCTTCTCTTTTCCAAACTAAACAAGACCAATTCTTTCAGCCTTTCTTCATAGGTCACATTCTCTAGACCCTTAATCATTCTTGCTGCTCTTTTCTGGACCCTCTCTAATTTCTCCACATCTTTTTTGAACTGCGGTGCCCAGAACTGGACACAATACTCTAGCTGAGGCCTAACCAGCGCAGAGTAGAGCAGAAGAATGACTTCTCGTGTCTTGTTCACAACACACCTGTTAATGCATCCCAGAATCATGTTTGCTTTTTTTTGCAAGAGCATCACACTGTTGACTCATATTGAGCTTGAGCTATTTTCCTGTCATTCAGCAGGGCAAATGAGAGACACTTTCAAAAGCCATTCTAAAATCTGAATATTTTTATTTAGTAACTTTTTTTTTCCCAAACAGAGAAAAAAATAAAAACACTCCCTCCCCCCCAGATAAAAAACAGACTTTTTGTGTGACGTCTTTCCAGTGGATAAAAACACGTCTTCCCTCATTTTTATATAATCATATTTTTTAAGGCCAGTACATAATTATCAGGCAAATATGGACAGTTTTTCCTTTTAAAAGCAAACATGTTAATACCCAGAAGAACTAAATGATCAGTAGTGGGTTGGCTTTAACATTAAGCAGGTGTACAGATGCCTGTATGTCAGCACAGGCGCGTTCATACACAAAGTCCAGATATCAGTTTGTCACGCCACTAAATCAGCCTGTTGGTTGCTGGTAATCTTGGATTAAACTCGTTAAAACATCAGAGCTCACCAGTGTTCCCTGGAAGCTGAGCACTTGGGTGGCCGCCCAGGAGTGAGTCAGGTGCCGCCCAGGTGATTAGCAAAGTGCCCACCGCCGGCAGTGTGTATTTCTGTTGGTGGTGCGCATCTGCATATGCCTTGGTGCACAAACAAAATTTATTCCACCCATGGATGGAAGAACTTGGAGGGAACTTCACAGCTCGCACTGACTCCAAGGGCCAATAACAGCTGCAAATAGTGAGGAGGGTTAGCAGACGCTCAAGGTTTTATATTTGATTTTCATATAAAAATGTTAAATGACTAAGGAAGGTGCCCTGTGGCACGCATCAAGAAGCTTCCATTTATGCCGTGGAATTTTCGATCAGTGGCTGTGTAGCTGGGTCAATCAAGGGATGAATGACCCTTCACCCAGAATTCAAGACAGGTCTGAAGTGAGGGGGGGAATACAATATTTGTAAATCAAGATAAATCTTTTCTCAGATCTGTATATCAGGCCTCAGACTGCAAGCCCATTATACATTCTCCTTGTACAGTCTTCAACTAGGTGCAAATTTCTTTCTCCCTCCCCCCATACTTTTGCTCCAATCAGGGGCTACTGTTCTCTGTTGGTAACAATAGTAGTTTTTCCTGCTCATGTTTTGTTAGGAGCTGTGTTTCAGCTCTACAGTCAAACTGAGAACAGGAGAAAAACATTGCACAAGCGTAGCATTTTTTCCCCCCATTTTCTTTGGTTTTTTTTTTGTTTTTGTTTTTGTTTTTTTTTTTTGGTCAACCCTTCATATTTTGAACTAAAGTCTCCATCAGAATTTCAAGGCTGTTTTAATCAAAATGTCATCAATGATTTTTGGCAAAATTCCAGATTTCAATGAAAACCTCCATGGAAATGTCAGCGTTTTTATCAAAGAGATGACTTTTTTCAAAAAGTCTTTATCAGCATTTCAGATATCAATGAAACTTTGCATCTGAATTGCAACAATTTTTAATCAAGGTTTTCTAGCTCAACCAAATGTGATAAGCATTTCACTGCATATTTTTGCCAACATTTCTTCTGTGCATAGTTCAATTTCAGATAACCTTTCTGGGTGAAATGTCAAAATTCCAAATTTTATCCCTGGCTTGACTGGATTTATCCCTGGCCCTTGATGGAGTTTTGTGCCTGCTTCTCAACCCTCCAACAACAAAGTGCTCAGTAATTCTGTTTTATCTTGCTAATAAAATAAAGATATATATTTCATTTATAGAGCTCTATATAGTTCAATAGATATTTTATACCGAGAGCTGAAACATTCTCTGTCTTTCTATCTTTACATCACTTGGGCCATCGTTCCTGCAAGAAACCAGCCCAGGTCTATAACAAGGTGGCTCCGAAATGGAGCCGAAAGCTACTTCCTGCTCTCCATTCTGCTTTCGCACGCACCACCATTGTTGGCCGCTTTGCAAATGGGCTTCCGTGAGCAGGACCCCACCTGTCTTCTAAGGCATCACAAAAGTAGCAACCACTAGCATCCAGCCCTTCAGCATCTCAGTGGGTGCCGAAAGGTTCTGATTCCAGGTTGGAAGGGTTACTTAGCTAGGGTTGGGGTCAATATCTAGCATAGCCACAACAGCTCTGATGGTATCACTCAGCTCTGCCATTTAGGAGCCTCCAGGTTACATACAGCTTAGGGTGGTGGCTACGGTAGCTCAAGAAATACATGCAGCAGTGCTCTGGGAAGTGTCCACACCTGGAGTCTTCAGGGGCTGGTCAAGAACCTCTTCGGCATGTGCTTCATCTGGCCTTCTGGAGCCATGTGACTGGCCCTTCCCAAATGTCTTCCACCACAAATCCCAGGCTGGCTTGACATTGTTGCCAGTTTGCGAACCAGAGCTGAGTCTTGGGATCGCTGACCACAGCTCAGAGCCTTGTTGAGTGCCTCTTACACAGCTCCACTAGGCACTAATGAGACCGATGCATTATCTATGGCGCTAGTGATATACAAGCTCTTGCTCTCTCATTTAGATATCATATATATATATTAATAAAGAGCACAGTATTTATACAGACATGGAATATTATAAAATCTGCCTAGAACCACATTTGTATATATACAAAAAAGATGTGCCATACCTCTGCAGCAGTATCATACACTAGATTAATATGGACTGTTAATAATAAGGTGTACAGCACCAGTCCTCTAGTCGATGGTGCTTTATCATTACACAGAAACGCTAGCTCTGTGTGTGTGTGTGTGTGAGAGAGAGAGAGATTGTAAAGGCTCTTAGCACATCTCTCTTTTTCACTTCTTACTCCACCTTCTTGTAAGAAACGAGTGCAGCCTCTATGGGTGTGGCTAAACGTGGATTTGCAGGTGTACGCAAATGCAGGCTGGTCGGTATACATGTGCATGCAGGGATGTGTGTCAGCGAGCTCCAGATGGGATTATTGAATCCCCTTTTATTTATGAGCCAGCATTTTCACGTCAGGCAGTTACCCCCGCCCCCCGCCACCCCCATGCCTCCCACCTGCACATCTTGGAAATCTCTGGACAGCTGTGCACTCACATTCCATGCCTCCGTGTACAAGATGTCTCTGCCCATGCCAGGGGTGGGCAAGTGGGTCTCTCAAATGTGGCTATAGGAGATAGGAAATGTGGTAGGATTTGGCCAGGTAAGAAACCAGATTCTTCTGTCAAGACTAGTCTTTTTTTTTTTTCCTTCAGTTCAGACTCCTCAGCCCATAAAGGCACCATAAAGCTTCATATGGCACCCATGGGCCTTATGCTCCAATGCACCACCTTTTACGCCAGGGCCAAAGTGACTGGAAAATGTGCTTATGGCTGGTTGGTTAGTACCTCATCCAATTTGCCCAAAGAGGCATGAGGGGGGCTTGGCACCACAGAACCAGGTCCTGTCTGTTTGCTGTAACCGTGTGTAATTGAGACAGGCTGGATTTGGTCAGTTATTTTATGTGGCGCATTTGCACAGTGCTGGAAGCACAGAGGAGCAGCAGAATGTGGCTACCCTCACTTTATTCTGCTGGGGGAAAGAGGACCTACTATGACTGAGAATCAGGCCTGGATGTAGCCACACACCCCCGCCATCAGTGCTCTACATAAATATACACAAAGAGACTGCTTACACCCCCCTTCCCCACACACACTAAAAAAGTAACTCCTGTTACTGACTAATGTGAAGCTGTGCCTTTGATGTTCAAGATGCCGGATTGATCCCACATCCTATTTAAAAGGGAGCATTGTAGGAAACTGGCGTGAAGTGGCATCTGCGTTCCCTTTGGGCAGGTATGGCACGAAAGCCCCCATGTAGGGAGAGACGTCCTTTGTGGCTGCAGGTGCTGGAATATTTCTTGTCTGCTCCAGCCTCTCTGGATGGCCTCCTGACCTCATGTTGTTATGAACGATCTCATGGTGCTCTTCCAAAGAGTAATGCCTCCTGATCAGATTTGACCACACCTCCTGCACCATGTCTGTGAGTTATAGTGCACATCTTTACGCTCCACTCCAGAGGTGGCTGCATTTCCGTGGGTGGTGAAGTTTTCCCTTGTCTGCCTCACAGGATATTGTCAGACTTCATTAGGTAACGTTTGATATCCTTGGACGAAATAGGCTAGCCAAGCCATTGTTTTAATGACCTCAAGAAGTCAGGCCCTTGGTTTCATGCTGTACAATGTGACCTGGTTTGTGAAGCCAGCAAGGGTTGCTCTGGCTCTCGCCATCAGAGGGCAGTGGCACACATTGCCAGTATCCAGGATTTGGAGACAGCAGAGTGAATACAAAGAAGTTTGGGGATATGGAAAAAGTTTAGAACTTTTCTAAAAAGCATAAGGCTTTATAAGGCTATTTTTTTAAACACCTCTTCTTTCCCCTGCCCCCTGACATCTGCTTTCCTACCCAGGAGACTATTTCTCTGCAGGAAATTTGTTTTATAGTTGCTAAATTTAACTGCTGACCTGTTTAAAAAAATCCCATAAATGGGATGAAACCCTTAAAGTTCTGCCAGATTCGGAACCCTAGGACCCAGGAAGTGCTACAAGTGGATTCTAGAACACCGGAAGCTCTAAAGTTCTAAATGAACCTGATCGAGGGATACTCTTCCCAGCCCTCAACCGAACTTTCAGCTGGTGTCTCCTGAACGCAATTAAATCAGCACAACAAAAGAAGGCGCTTTTGATTCTAGCTCCAGATAAGCTGGCGGTGGGCACGGGGGAGAGATTGGCTGGGGCTTAATCAGTCCAGCATCAAACAAAATGATGAATGTGTGATGCTCTTGATTTCTTTTCCAAGAAGTTGTATTTTCAGCTCCCGCCCCTCCTCCCACACACAGGAGCAGCCTGGTCTGGCTCCACCTGGCTGGTGCCACACCTATTTTACAGCACCTGAGAGCCTGACCCAATGAGTTGGGATGACAGCATGGTCCCAGTTGCGTGTGGTCATTTGCTTCGACTGTCAGCTCCTTGGGGGCGGAGAGGGACCATCTCTTTGTTCTGTGTTCCCACTGGGTCTAACTTCACAGGATCCTGGGCTCTGACTACCACAGCACAGTCTAATAATTTAAAATCTCGTGCCATGTACTACATTAATCCATGTACTAGCCTCAGCCTTTTGGCCAGATCCCACTTTGGGTAATAACATTTGGCCAACTTAAATTCCCCCATCGTAACTGGATAAAGGAGCCTTCTCCCAGCCTGCCTTATGCCTCTATGCAACACGGCTATGCAGCAGTTAAACAGCTGCCACACACTGCCTCAGATGTCTATGGTTGTAATCAGTCTGTGAAGATGGTGGTGTTTTGGGGGGTGAGGTGTAGGGTGTAAGAAAGAGCTCAGATGCCAATCAGCCTGATGGCAATGTCCTGTTCCCTGCTGCAGGGGGAGAGAGAGATGGGGCATTATGCCTGCAGTGCTGGGAAAGGAGCCAGATGAAGGAAGATTCAACCTCAGAGAGCCCCCTGCATAGTGGGATGAGGCTGGAAAGGGAAGCCGATTGCCAGTCATAATGAGGGCTGTATTGCTGATGTCACTAGAAACCTTTGCTCCCAGCTGGGGTGCTGACTCCACCCCCTTAGTATTCATGTGGGAGCCTGCCCGGTGATATTGCAAATGGGACAGGTACCAACCTGAGCGAAGGCCTGACAGTATTTCTGGCTCTGCTACTGGCATGACATGTGACCTTGACCCTTTCTCTTTTCCCTTCTGTTGCCTCTTTGTCTGTGTAGATTGCTCAAACTCTCGCTGCTGGGATGTATTGCATCTAACAGATGGGGGCCTATAAGGGCCAACATAATGCTAATAATGGAAGCCTCTTCGAGCTTGGCTGAGTTGGACGTTAAGCTGTGTTGTTCAGAAGCACCTCTAATCCCAGCTGTGCTGCTTTAGGGCCCTGACACTACAGGCAGGACTAGTACTGCATCATCTACATGCCTGCATACAGCCTGGGAGCTGAAGAACCCGAGAGAACCACAGGATTTGTCTATGTTCTGCCTCTCTCTTTATACACAGCATAGTCTTTATGGGACCTACGAACTTCAGTAATGAATGTGAGCTCCGGTGGGGCCACCTCCCCACTCTGGGCATTGTGTGTGGAGCACACGGTGGCTCAAGGGTGATGTGTCTGCCTGGATGGCGATGTGGATGCACGAAACCTGAGTTGTTCTGCTCAGAATGGGGAGCCAGACTCCACCGCATAGGACAGGTGCCGCCCTTCTGGAGTGACTGCGGGCCAGGCACATTTTCAGTGCCCCCACCACCAGCAAGCCATGACCTTTCAGTGACTATGCGTTCTTTCCCCACACCTCCCCCACGGAATTAGCCAATGATTTGAATGGCAAAGATGCGACCTTAATGACAATCCAGCTTCCTCCTTTCTCCTCAGGAAATGCTCTCTCCAGTCCCCTGACCTGGCAAAGTTTCAGGTGTGTCCTGATTATCCACATTGCCTAAAGAGATAGGAACAGATGTGAAACTGACATTTGTAAGTGACATGGTTATAAAGAAACAACCATTTTTTCTGCATTCAGGGAATATCCATGCTGAAACTGACCAGCAGCTCCTTCAGGTCGTAGTCAGTCTACTTTACTATCCCAGATGGGAAAAGTTCTGTGTGCTTTCATCGAGACAAAACTAACAGGGAGACAGAAACAGAACAGGAGACTACAACCATGATGGGTTACTTAGAATTTAAGAGTCATCTGAGCCTGCCTGTGAATTTTTTTGAACCAACCCAGAGATGATAGCAGGGATGGTGTTTTCTCTGGGGCATTTCCACAACGGGATCAAATCTTTGTGGGTATTTTGGGAAGGGAAATAGCAGAACACCACCAATATTCCGCTTTGGAAAGTGCCTCTGTAGCCGTCATTCACTAGGGATTTTGTAATACAGAGTGTGTGCCCTGTTAAAAGGGATGTCAAAATAGCTCAGAATTCTTAATGGCTGCTGTATACATATTAAGCTTGATGTGCATGTTTTGCTGGTTATTTTTAAAATAACCCTTTATTCATTAAAAAGAACTCTCTGTGGAAGCTATTACCATCACTCCAGTTAATAAGCTAAAATTGTCTGCGTTCTTACACAATACTGTGACTCTAGGGAGATTGAGCATAAAATATAGTTTCACTTGGTTTTCACACTGCAGAGAACACTTCATCCAAAAAGTAGTTCCCTGAATGGCCCCCTGCTTTTTAAAAAGTTAGATCTCTACTGTTGGCAAGCTAGAGCTTCTGCATTGTGTATGTTTGTCAAGGTGTACTGTTATGAAATATTTTTCTTTTTAAAACTACCCCCGGCTCCCAGCTCTTAAATGAAAGAAACTGACCCACCAGAGGCCATATGGCAGGAACAAAATGAGTTTCAAGTAGCACAGTGCTCAGACACCATATTGGAGATCAGCGTATAATGTCCATGCTCAGTTCCTAGACTTCCAAGACTCAGCTGAGAACCACTGACCTTTGAAATGAGTGACAAAGATCGGGTAGGATAGCCAGCAGATCAGAGAGCCGGAGATGAAGTGTGATCAAACATTTCTTTAATATGAATCATGTTTCCCATTGCCTCAGCTTCTGAGTTCAGCATTTCTGATGTCAGTGATTTACAGTCATACAGAATGAGGTCATAGCAAGGGCTGTTTGGGACTGGAGGTACGGCTGAGTTAAACTGCATGCCCGTACCTGGAACACAGTTTCAGAGCAGAGGGAAATGTCTGCCTTCATTTTCACTCCTCTGGTGCGTTGCTGGCTCCTGACTTGAATGTAGTGGAGTCATAGTGGCGGGTGTGTCTGTCAGTGCTGCCCTCTTCTGGATGGAATCAGAACTGCACGACCACCTGTCATAGGTACTGTACTGCTATGAGAGGCTGAGGCTTCTCCTTGAGCACAGACAGCAGTGAGCGGGTGCAATTACTGCCGAGCTTTCCCAAACATGCAGCATGGTGATACCAACCGGAGAATCTAAGCTAGATTTATGACAACGTTTTAACCAGCGTGTGGACAAAAGCCAATTCAAGCTGATGATGCAAAAACTGGACTGGGTTCTGGTTGCAACGCAGCTCCTCTTAGGTGTGATGGAAGTCCCCAGAGATGTCTGAGGGAAGAGCCCAGGATGATGAGCACCAGACGCTGGTATCGCCTACGGCTGGGATGTTGTTTCTCTGCTCACCAGCTGTAAGTCCTGCTCTGCTGCCACTCAATTTTGGCTCTGAGCTGTGTGTGTGGCTCTGGGTCCTGCTGTCCCTGGTGCTGAGATGCAATCAAAGGGGTTTAATTACCCATCATAACCCGATGCTATGCGCTACACATTCCAGGACAACAGTGAAGTGAAATAGACCAGCACCATGAACCATGTGAAGGGCTGCGGACAGCAGAAGCAAATTGGAGCTGGGAACATTTCTCTTTTCAAAGCCAGACGCTGCCCTCTGCTTATTCCCACGGAAACAGTTTCAGAATTGGCAGCTCAGAGAGCCACTGTTTTCTGTTGGCAAAGTACACCCCAAGTTCCCCATGGCAAATTGAAAAAGAAATGTTTTTTTTTTCCACCCCCAGTGAGCTGGTGGAACTCACTGCCACAAGGGTCATAGAGGGCAGGAGTTCAGCAGGTTGAGCAAAAGGACTGGGTGTTTATTTGTGTAACACAGAGATCCAGCGTTAGAAGAGGGAGGATTTAAGACAACAACCATGAGCTTTGGAAGGTGCTGTCCAACCGCCTGCTCCAGGGTGAGTAGGAAACTCCCCTGCAGACAGCTTGGTCCATCGTGACAGTGTCAGCCGCTGAGGACACTAGCACAGGCCACTGTTGGAGACGAGCTCCTTGGCGAGACGGGTCATTGGTTGGATCAGTGTGGCCATTCCTAGGTCCTGGACAGGAAGGCAGGTGCCAGCTTCTCTTGGGGCCTCACGATGTCCCCATCTCTCGCTGGCAGATTAGCTGGGTGGTAGGGTTGAGTCTCCATGGTGAGGACACGGTCAGCTCGAAGGCAGACTTAACCCCTGTCCTGCAGAATCAGTGTTCGGTGGTGGGAGGCTGCAGTCCTCTCGCCGTCCCCTAGCAGGCCCTAGTGCCCCAGCCAGTCAGACTACCACCACCACGCTGCCGAAAAGGCGGGAGCAGAAAACGCTTTGGCGTGGAGGAAGAAAGTTACGTCCCAGCTGCTCCCTTGGGCACAGGGGCGCCTGCAAACAGTGAGGGCTGGACTGGCACTTCGGAGTGGGGGGAACTAAAAGCTGCCATCCTCTGGTGCAGTCCTAAAAAGGGTGAAGCATTGGAGATGCCCCATGAGACACGGAAGGAAGGAAGGAAGGAAAAACAGCTGAAGAGAAGGGCTGAAGCCTGGAGCTCAGCATGGGATGAACAGGATCAGACGTTGCTGATGCGGACACTCAGGGGGCTGCCCTCCCGTTCTGATTTCTCCCGGAAGGACTCCTCCAGCTTCAGCTTCTCCGGGTCCCCGAACCGCACCGTCTCATGGACGCAGCACAGGGGCGACACCTTGACCACCTGGTCAAAGAGGCTGAAGTCGGCCACGTACTTGCCGCTGGCCGAGAGGGAGATGACCGGGCTGAACTCGTAGCCCCAGAGGATCTCTTCCGGCAGGTAGGAGGTGCGTACCTGGCAGGTGGCGCTAGTTGACTCCACTGTCCCACTGAGGATCACCACCAGCTCAAAGTCCCCTTCGCCCGTGCGCAGGGCGGTGTCTCGCAAGGGACTGGAGTCATCCACCACGTGGTAGAAGGTGAGGGGCAGGATGAGAAAGGGGCTGTCGGAGGACGTGTCCACCTGGAAGTCCACGTTGACTTGGTTGAGCCGGACGCACTCTCCTTCCTTGGTGAGGTAGGTGTGCAGCAGCTTTCCAGTCACCTGGCAGCCAATCAGCAGGCTCTTGCGCATGTTGGCTACCCGAATCATCAGGCAGGTCTTGCCGTTGTGTTGGGCCACCACCGCGTTCTGGCTGAACTTGATGGTCTCGGCTCTCTTCTTGGGGCGGGCGATCTTGGCCAGGAAGGTGCCGGTGATGAAGATCTCCATGATGGTGGTGAGAACCAGCTGGCTGATGAGCAGCACGATGGCCAAGGGGCATTCCTCGCTGATGTAGCGGAAGCCATAGCCAATGGTGGTCTGAGACTCCAGGGAGAAGAGGAAGGCTCCAGTCAGTGTGTGGACTTGCATGACACAGGGGGTGTGGTTGGCTGGTGGGTCGAACTCTAGTAAGTCTCCGTGCAACAAGGCCACCAGGTACCAGATCACCCCGAAAAGGAACCAGGTGCCGGCAAAGGTGGCTGAGAAGAGCAACAGCTTGTAACGCCACTGCATGTCAATGAAAGTGGTCCACAGGTCCTTGAGATAGAGGAACCGCTTGTCCGCGATGTGCTCCATCCGCACATTGCTCCGGCCATCCTTGGTCATCACGCGCCGTTTGCGCAGGCCAGAGCCGATCAGGGGGCGGCTGTCGGTCTGGGTGGTCTGGCTGTAGTACACCTTGGTGGCAGACGTCATCTAGGAGAGAGAGGGCAGGACATGGTTAGGAGCCACCGCAGGATGTGCTGAGTTCAGACACCACAGGACCATGCAGGCTGAGCACGGACAGCAGTTGGATGAGATGGCCAGGCAGCCTGTATGAAGACTGCAGGTTGGGATAATAGAGCACTAAGTCATTTATTAGTAAAGCTCGTGCTTCTTTGTCAAAACAACGCAGCAGAAATAGAGCACTTTAAAGACCAACAAAAGGATTTATTCAGTGATGAGCTTTTGTGGGACAGACCCACTTCTTCAGGCTGTCCCATGGAAGCTCATCACCAAATAAACCATTTTGTTAGTCTTTTAAGTGCTAAATTTCTGCGGCTTTGTTTTGTTGGAGTACAGACTCACAGGGCCACCACTCTGAATCTTTGTCAATTTAGCCAACTAAATGGAAGGGAGACAAGGGGCAGTTTCTATTCCTCGGTACCTCAAACAGTGCTAAATATTTTATTCAGTGAACGCTGTGGGATTTTTGTTATTGGGGCCCGGCCCTCTCTTTCCAACAGGGACTCCAACAGCAGTGTGTTGACTGGCTCTTCTGATTCCTGGGCTCACTTACAAGCCTTTCTCCTTTGTACACTCCAAATACTGGTGGAGTCTGAAAGAGAAAACTGTTAATTAGCCACAAGGGGGCAGGGTCTTATGAGTTTTACTAATAAATTATCTGGTGGTGCATTATCTTTTAAATTCCCTCAGACGCTTCTGGACAGGGACAACCATACATGTTCGTACAGCCCCCAGTGCAATGAGAAGCCAGCCCATCGTCTCTTCCAACCAAACTACCGGTTCTCTGAGGATTTGCTAGATCTGGAAAGACTTACTCGGAGGTAGCCAATGTGCAGACTTCTCTCATTTCATAGTGCCATGAAACCAAAGGCACCGGCATGTCCTATGGGGAATGACACGGGTGCTAAATCTCCAGGCATGGATGGGAGCATCTCAGTTGCACTGACAGCTGTTCAGTGCCGCAAGTGGAAACAGATGGGCTGTGGCTGTGATTCTACAGGGGTTTTGGGTGAAGCAGAAATTCCGCTGCTCCCTCAGGAGCATCTGTCTGCTCTCATCTGCCAGTCAGACAGACTGACCAAGTGATCCTCCTACCTACCTGCAGACAGGGGCCAGCCTGGCCGATTGAAGTTAGTGGTAAAACTCCTGCTGACTTCACTAGGGTCAACATTTCCCTCAAAGGGTCCATCTGCCCTGCCCAGAAGAACCCGCTCCACTGATTCTCAGAGCCTGGGTCAGTCTGCTCCAGCTCACGGGGCACAGGCCTGAAAACAACAGACAAGACTTTGGGGCTGAGCCTGGAGCCCATGCGCTGAAACCTGGCAGGGGGGAGTCTAGACCCAGGCTGCACCCCCACCCCCAACATCTGTGCTGCTATTTACAGCCCCATGAAACATGTCACTTGACGCAGCTCTGAGGCTCGACGGTGGGGGTCTTTTATTGCAGCGTAGATGAATCCACAGCAACGGTCTGTCTCTTGCCATGTTAATCTGGCTATTGAATGGTTGTCATTTATCTCTCTCTCGTCACGCTCTTCCTACGCTCATCTCTCTCATGGTCCTTCTTTCAATCCCTGCACACCTCCTCTATCTATCCATCCCCCATCCACACCTTCTATCTATCAACCTACCTATCTATCTATCCCCATACAACGCTTCTTTCTTTCTTTCTTTCTTTCTTTCTGTGGCTATGTCTACAATACAGAGATCTTTTGAAAGAAGCTCTTCTGGAAGATCTCTGCCAAAAGAACCTCTTTCAAAAAAGCACGTCCACACACAAAAATGCAGATCAAAGACGTGATCTGCTCTTTCAAAAGACCAGTCCAGGGACGGAAAACGAAGACTGTTCTTTCAGAAGAAGGGCCCTGTGGAGCGGCTACACATCTTCTTTCAAAAGAGGGCGCTCGCCCTGAAAAGGGAACGGCAGAGCGATTTCGAAAGGAGCACCACACTTTTTTGATTTACTTTTGAAAATACACTTTTGTGTGTGTAGAGGCTCCACAGGCTCTTTTCAAAGAACTTTCTAGTGTAGATGCAGCCTGTCTGTCTCTCTGTCTGTCATTGGCACCTCCCTCTGTTCTGCCCTCCCACTCCTCAGTGTGGGAGGGAGGGGTGTAGTGTTAAGGGTGTAGAGCTGCAAAATATCCTTGGGTGGAATTAACTTTTCCACAGTCTGGAGCAGGAGGGAGGTGGGCAATAGCGGCAGTGGGCTTCCCCTGTCCTACCCCCACCCCCGTACTCCCGCCTGAGACATGACTTTCTGCTGCAGCAAAGGATCTAGGGATTGCAGCTAGGGAGGGGGTGGACATGGCTGACCATCCCTTTTGAGATGGGAAGCGCATCAGATGTGGACCTCCTGCTCTAACTCTGCACGCCTCTGCAACCTGAGCATCTCCATTAGATGTAAGCAGTACAGGGCCTATGACACACACCTGGGCTGTTCAGTACACTAGCATGTGAAGCTCTGAGACCACTGGGCTCAAGCCTGGGTTAGAACTGGGCAAGCAGCTGGATCATATTTGGAGATGACCGATATGGGACTCAACTCCCCAGACCCTCGGAGCAGCTTACGGGCTGGGAAGATGTCCAGGGCTCAGGGCAGGTACTGTTAAGAGCAGAGGATATTATGGTTCTGACTCTAAGCTCACCCCAGGGCTCTTCCTCAGGCTGCTAATCTGGTCCTCACAGGTCCTCACGGAGTATTTTTTTTCAGCCTGAAGACTCTCTGGAGACTTGGAGAAGGTTCCCAAACCCAGCACACCAGAACTTTCCAAACCTTATAGAAGAGCTTGCTTGAGGATAAGCCTATTCTTATTTATTTGTATGACAGTAGCCTTAAGAGGTTCCAGCTCCAATTGAGGTCCTATGGGGCCTGGCACTGCACTGTTTCTAAGGGGCCCAGCGTCCCCAAACAGAGCTTACAGGCTATGGGAGAGGGGAAAGGAAGTGTTGCTTTCTTCTCTCTGCCTCTTACAGATGAGGCGCTGTGGCAGATCCCCAAAGAAATGCAGGACTCTAACTCCAATTGAGGTAATTGTAAGTATCTTTGCGGCTCTAGGCCTAAATGAGTCACACAAGGCCACGCGGAGAGTATGTGGCAGAGAAGGAAACTGGACTGCTGTTGTCCAAGGGCTGGTTTAGTTCAGGGCTTTTACCTTGTGATGGAGTAGTCACCCCACACGGGAGCGGAAGGGGTTAATGGAGGCTGCATGGGCCTGCCACACCCTGTCTCAGACAGGAGCAGTGGATGAGTCCTCCAAGCAGCCTAGAGAGGCTTTGCAGAAAGTAGCCAATCAGAGGAAGGCTTCATGGAACAGCCATTCAGGAGCCAGGGGTTCACATAAAAGGAGCCGCCCTGGGGGCCAAAGATGGTCAGTGGCTGCTGGGCACCCAGGGGGAAAGCCAGGTGCTCCTGAGAGTGTGAGAGGAGTGGCCCTACTTTGGACAGGGGGCGGGTGACAGATGCTGATTGGCTGGGGCTAGCCGGCTGAATGCCAGGAGCTGAGGGAGAAGAAGGTGCTGGCCCAGAGAACAGACACAGAGGTTACAGAGTCTGGCAGCATCCCTGGTCTTGCTACTCCAGACCTCCTTTCCCCAGAAGATGTCACTCTAACCCCATCACTGGCCAGAGCCCTGTGATCTGGCTACTGTATCTGGAGTTGCTATTCCTGGTTAAGTGGGCAGTGTAGAAAGATCACTAACCAGGCTGCTAAGTAGATCATGGCGTGATAGCAATCACTCCATGGCTACGTCTACACGTGAAGCCAACATAGAAATAGCTTATTTCGATGTAGCAACATCGAAATAGGCTATTTCGATGAATAACGTCTACACGTCCTCCAGGGCTGGCAACGTCGATGTTCAACTTTGACGTTGCACGGCACCACATCGAAATAGGTGCTGTGAGGGTACGTCTACACGCCAAAGTAGCACACATCGAAATAAGGGTGCCAGGCACAGCTGCAGACAGGGTCACAGGGCGGACTCAACAGCAAGCCGCTCCCTTAAAGGGCCCCTCCCAGACACAGTTGCACTAAACAACACAAGATACACAGAGCTGACAACTGGTTGCAGACCCTGTGCCTGCAGCATGGATCCCCAGCTGCCGCAGAAGCAGCCAGAAGCCCTGGGCTAAGGGCTGCTGCCCACGGTGACCATAGAGCCCCGCAGGGGCTGGAGAGAGAGCATCTCTCAACCCCCCAGCTGATGGCCGCCATGGAGGACCCAGCAATTTCGACGTTGCGGGACGCGGATCGTCTACACGGTCCCTACTTCGACGTTGAACGTCGAAGTAGGGCGCTATTCCGATCCCCTCATGAGGTTAGCGACTTCGACGTCTCGCCGCCTAACGTCGAAGTTAACTTCGAAATAGCGCCCGACGTGTGTAGCCGCGACGGGCACTATTTCGAAGTTAGTGCCGCTACTTCGAAGTAGTGTGCACGTGTAGACACAGCTCATGTCAGCGGCTCAGGTGGAGCTGAGCAGCTCTCACCAGGCATAGATTTCCTACCCCGCTGCCAGCTGGGACAGCTGGATACGTTTGCATTATAATCCTGCTGGAGCCCAGGGCACTATGGCACTGGGTACTGTCCTGTCCCTGCCCCAGAGGGTTTGGAGTCTAAATAGACAAGGGGTAAGATAGGAGGCATCTTGTCCTAGATTGTTGGCCAAGCCAAGAATAGCACGACCATCTCCAATTCCCAGGCTAGCCTGCTAGTCCACAAAAGAGAAAACAGATGGAGATGTACATAACTCATAGAACTGAACGGGTACAGTCCCCTGGCCTCTCGGCAGAACCAATCACCACCCCTGACAATTACAAGTTTTATTTTTAAATCTATTTGCCCCAGACTCTAAACTGCAGCAAGGGAGGTTTAGGTTGGACATTAGGAAAATGTTCCTAACTGTCAGGGTGGTCAAACACTGGAATAAATTGCCTACGGAGCTTGTGGAATCTCCATTGCTGGAGATAGTTAAGAACAAGGTAGATAAATGTCTGTCAGGGATGGTCTAGACAGCACTTGGTCCTGCCATTGAGGCAGGGGGCTGGACTCGATGGCCTCTTGAGGTTCCCTCCAGTCCTAGTGTTCTGTGATTCTAAGGGGCCTCCTCAAGGGTTGACTCACAACCCTGGGTTTACAAGCCCAATGCCTTCAGCTACCTGAAGGGGGGGCTCCAAAGAGGATGGAGAGAGGCTGTTCTCCGTGGTGACAGATGGCAGAACGAGGAGCAATGGTCTGAAGTTACAGCTGGGGAGGTGTAGGTTGGATATTAGGAAAAACTATTTCACCAGGAGGGAGGTGCAGCACTGGAATGTGTTACCCAGAGAGGTGGTGGAATCTCCATCCCTAAAGGTGTTTAAGTCCTGGCTTGACAAAACCCTGGCTGGGATGATTCAGTTGGGGTTGGTCCTGCATTGGGCAGGGGCTGGACTCAATGACCTCCTGAGGTCCCTTCCAGCCTGAGGATTCTATGATTAGCTGCCCAAAGATTTTACTCTGCGCTGCCCTTGGGCTTACACAGTCTGAAGGAAGGAAGGGCTTTGGCCTGGCCCATAACCCTCCAGAGTTCAGCCTGCAGGTGATTACTTTCACCATCTGATGAGTTCTCCCTTGTTAACCCTTTGCAGCTAATTCCCAGGGGTGACTCGGAGCAGTGCGCGCTGTACACTGTGGTGAGCAGGACAGGGAGCTGGGATGAGAAGAGGGTGATGGTGCGACTTTTCCCATTGTGTGGGCAATAAAAGGATCGAGTGCGAGTCCTGCTTCTTGTATTCACAGCGATAACATGGCCAGAGCCACCACTCGCTGCAGACCAGGCCAGCAGGGGAGGGTGTCTCTGATCCTACCTAGACGGCCCTTGTTACCAGCGCTTGCTCCAGCACAGCAAGGCAGGGCTGTAATTTTCCTCATGCCCCCAGAGCCTCCAGTGGGAGTCAGGCCACTAAGTAGCTTTGCTAGTCAAGCCCAGAGTGACTGGTCCCAGATCTGTGTCAGGGCAGATAACTGAGCCCAGGCAGCCAGTCCGTGCTTCTCCTTAGGGCAGGGCTGCCACTGTCAGACACATGCAGGGCAGTCCCACCCCTCAGCTGTCTCTGCTAGCTGGGTTACGCACCACATGGCTATCAGCTGGGAGCCAACACCAGGGCTCACTGCCATTTTGCTGGCATGGAAATTTGCAGTGAAAACAAAATATTTTGCTTTTCGTCTCCCTCCATCCCTGCCAATCCACATCAACGTTCATTTCCTGCTGGAGGGGAGAATTACTTGGCAAAACTCTAGCCCGCTTGTGTCCAGTTTTGTGGGCTTTTGGCTGAGGTTCGGCCAGCCACGGAAATCCACATGACCACTTGTAATTGACATGGTCACTGAGCTCCTTGGGAAGAGCATGACCTGGATGATCTGTGGAAGCGACTCATAAAACAGGATGGGTGTGACAGAAAAGCAGTTCCATCCCTACTATCATTCCGTAGACCGCAGTGGGTTACACCAGGGGTTTAATCTGGCCCATTGAACCTTTCGCTCCTAAAGTTTCTGGCTTGCTATGAGCCACTCACGAAGTAGTTTAACAGCATCCACACAAGAGGCTTAAACAAAATTAGTTTTGAAACCAGAGCTTGGTTGGCAGATGATTTTCCCCTGTGAAAAGTCCAGGTTTTCGCTGAAAAGCAATAACCTAACAAAAGTAAACCACCCTGTCATGTTTCTTCAGTTCTCAGCCATGAAAAACTGAATTTTTTTCTCTTTTTTCCTTGTGAAACCCAGAATATTTTTGTCAAAAAAATGAAGATTCCCCCAATAGGTTTTCGACTAAACCCCATCTAACAAAGGAAACATTGCCAGACCTGTGAGTGCCAGCATTAGTGAATCCAGGGCAGCTTTGTGTGTGTGCCAAGAAGGCCCTTGTGATCCTTAACTCAGATTAATGTCAAAGTTCTGTGCAACCTGGTGGGAAGAAACAAACCCTGGGGGTTTCCTGCCCCTGCCCTAGAAAGAGCTGGTCGTTTCACCCCAGGGACCACCTAAATGCCATGAGCCATCTTAACCCACTCCTGCCATTGATCTGCTCCTGACTCTAGACCGTATCTCCTTCCAGCTCTTCCTGGTTGCACCAGTCTTCTCCCATGGCTTCCTGCGACCTCCTGCCTGTATCTCTGCCACAACACCCTCCCTCTCCAGCTCCTTCGTGAAGGCTGCCCAGGCTTGGTCCTTCTTTTCCCTGCTGAAAGAAGGTCTTGGCTATGATTTGCATGCAGCACCATGCACAATTCAGCTGAATAGCTTGTAAAAAATTCTACCAGTCTCCCCCCCATATACCACCCTACCTATCCGTCCATCTAACTACCCTCAGATCCTCCTTCTCCACCCCTCTCGAGCCTCTTTTGGACGGGGTTGGGTGTATCTGCTATGACATGTCCATCACGTGCTCGTTAACCTCCTCCCCAGGCAGGCTGGGGCACATTTCTCTTGGTCACATGCACTGGGATCGTCCAATACCAGGATCCATTAAGCACCAGCCTGGCCGATGCCCTGATTGGATCAGACCCCCCTTCGCCAGGTTGGGCAGGCTAAGATCCTTCACCCCAAGAGACCCCCTCTTCCTCCTTTCACTGATGTCAGTTTTCCTTAGTGCTCCAGAGGAGGGGAGGCGCTGGGCCGGGAGAATGCGGGAACACGCATCCCCTGCAGTGCAACAGCCTGTCATCCGGAATGCCTCATACACTCAAATGCTGTATCACCGCATGGCTGAGGAGTAAACGGGAAGGACAGCTGCAGTCACAGGAAGGCAGGAGTATGCCAGGCACAAGGCACAGCTCTGGCACGAGTGGAGAGGTGTTTACAGCTGATCTTGCAGCGAAAGCACAGGACTCGGCAGCTGGATGCCTGGGTTCTCTTCCTTGCTTTGCTATTGTCCTCTTCGGGAAAACCATGCTGTGCCTCAGTTTCCCCCGAAGTACTACAGTGAACTATTTTCCCAGGGCTGCTGTGAGGCTGATCAGTGTCTATAAAGTTGTGTGGGATGCTCAGGTGCAAAGGGTCATAGGCAGCAGTAATGACTGATGGCACAGGCACACGTAATTAGTGAGAGGAAAGAGCTGGCTGAGAAAGGCCAAGTCCCAGGCCTATGGCCCCAGTCTGGTGCTCTCCCCAGCTATTTGGCACACGCGTAGGTCTTAGCTATTGATCTCAAAGCACTTTGTCAGACCAGAGCAGCTGTGCTCCCAGCAGGGTAAACTGAGGCACAGAGCAGCACCGTGACTCACACAGGCCCAAGCCCATGCCTAAGTAGGGCAGGACCCAGGCAGCCTGGCTCCAAATCTCCTGTTTTACTCAGCAGATAACTTTCCAGAGCTGGGAAGAGAACCTGGGATCTCTGCTTCTTTTGCCTCATGTGCCCCACAGCTAGCGTCTCGGAGCTGAAATAGGGAGCTAGGTGTTAGGACTCCCAGCTCCTAGAGCCTGCTTGAAAAGGGCAGTGGGGACTAGTGGTTAAAGGGTTGTGGGAGGGAAGGCTATGAGCCAGGATGCCAGGGTTCTAATTCCAAACTGGGGAGGACAGTGATTAAAATAGCGGCTGTGAGCCACAACTCTGGGGTTCTCAGCCAACCCTGAGTTTTTCAAAGCACATGAGTCTGTTCCCCTGGCTCTGTCCATAATCAGCCCTGAGCCTGTTTCTGCCACCTACCTTATGGCAGATAGTGGTTTAAAAATCATGAGGTTTTTTTTAAACTCAGTAAATGTGGAAGACTCTCTGTTTGCCTTGTTTTCTGAGCCCTGTGTCACAGTTTCAAGCTTTTCTCCACAGTCACATGGGCTGGGCACGTCCGTTTCCTTTAGTGCAGACGTCATCTCCTGTGCCTTCTTGGGTCCAGCACTTGGGGTTTCAAACCTCCCACTTCACTCACTAGAGACCATTAGACCCACCAGGATTGTCTCCCCAGCTCCTCGCTAATGGATTCATCCCTAGAGCTGGGAAACGAATCTGGGAGGCCTGGTTCCCCTACTCTAGCTCTAGATAGAGGAGCCATGGGGCAAAACTACAGGGGGTCGTGGTGCACCCAGAGCCTCCCTTCTCACTTCTGGCCTCACCCCACTTCCAGCAGCTGTGGTCCTGTCTGCTCTGCTGCAGGATTCTCTCTGTGCCAACCTCAGGACCAGCTGCATGTCCAAGGAGCTGGGGTGACTGTCTACCGGGGGACCAGCCAGGAGGCGATGTGGGATAGTGTGGGGATGAGGTGGACACAAGGGATGGGAGTTAGTTGTGTGCATGACATGGCAAATTCTGGGGGTTACCCTGCAGTGCAGGCTTTGCAAGCACTTCCCTGGAGAGCTGCTAGCTCAAAGGAAAACCATCACCACTACACAGCAGCGGTTTCTCCTTCGGTGGCATCCTGCAATCCTGTAGGACCACAGTGCCTCTGGGCCTTTTTCTGCCCTCTGCCTTGTGATGTCTCATCCTCGTAGATGCTTGAACATTCCCTCTTCTCCCCACCTCCCGCCCAGCAAGAAGCCTCAGCTTCATGTTGTGTACAGTTTTGCTGACCGAACCCTAAAACTGCCACCAGAGCTGACATCTGAGTCTCTCCCCCAGGTCCCCCGGCTCTGCCTCTAATTCCTTGTCTGCTGGGTCCAAAAAGAACAGCTGATGGCAAAGGAATTCTAGCCCATGGGGGGCCCAGTGCTGCCTCTGGCTGAACAGGAAGAGGTACACTTAGGCTAAGTACTAGTTATAATAATAATCCATAGAAAGAGAAGAAAAAATCACCTAGAGGCACAAGGTAACTGACTGCTGCTTTTCCTGCTGGGACCGTGTGAACCAACCAGGCAAATTAGCAATGGGCCAAAGGAACAAGCTTCTGCCTGGAGCTCCTGTAAATAAATCAGTGAGGGGGACATAAGTGGCCCTTGTTTGCTCTCATGCAATCTGGTAGAGAGAGAGAAAGAGAAATAGCATAGCCTGCTCTGAGGGTCTCCAGCTAGCAGAAGGAGCCCACGCACAGCCGAAGGAAGAATTCTGCAGCTTGCCGTGAGGGCACAGAGCCAGGTAAGTGGAGATTTGGCAGGACCACAGAAGACGGCTTCCCTGGGGCAAGAGGCATCCAGGAGCTGTGACGTCCAACTTCAGAGGAGAGAAAATGGCAACTGTTCTGGACAACGTATTAACACTCTCTAGCACAGTTGCCATTTTCTCTCCTCTGAATTTGATGACATTTGATGACAGTCAGAGCTCCTGGGTGGTGAACATTGAACATTTTGAGAAATTTGTAACCTGCTATCCCGTCCCAAACAGACAACGAGTTTCAACCTGGCTGACAGTGATGGGTCTGAAGACACAAGGGCATTGTCTACACTAGCCCCAAACTTCGAAATGGCCATGCAAATGGCCATTTTGAAGTTTACTAATGAAGCACTGAAATACATATTCAGCGCCTCATTAGCGTGCGGGCGGCCGCGGCACTTCGAAATTGACGCGGCTCGCCGCCGCGTGGCTCATCCCAACGGGGCTCCTTTTCGAAAGGACCCCGCCTACTTCGAAGTCCCCTTATTCCTATGACCAGATGCATGACCTGTTGTCTGCAGCAATGCCCAGAACTACGACCTACTCCTACCCCATCAATGCTAGCAAATTGATATTGGTTCAGTGAGAAACATCAAGGGAAAGGGGAGTCAGTAGTGTGACCCACACACCTATCTATCTTGGTGCCACCAGGCTTCTTGTTGTTCCCACACACCTCTGGGTGGTTCACTGTCCCATGTAGTGGTACGCAGACCACATCACAGAGAAAGAATAAGTGTCTTCTGCAGCCTAAGCTGAGAGGCAGGTGGCCTTTAGCTCGAGCTGTAGAGGTGCCTGCACTAAGTTACAGAGGTCCCAGTTTCTGGTTTGCCTGTGGGCAGTTACAGAAGCACCACTCTTTGAAGCTCTCAGGAAGTGGTTAATGCACAGCCAGTTAGACAACTGTTAAATGACATCCTGCAGGACTCACCTGTTTCTGGCACTACCAGGCGCAGAAGTAGGATTAGCACTTACTTTTCAGAAGGCTGCTGAGATAGGAGTTGCTCTGTAGCTTGTGGAGAAAGGTTCTGTAGAATTTAGTATGAACTGAGAAGCTTATTTCCTGCAGTGGTGAGACACAGGATCACGGCGACAAAAAGAATGGCCGTTTGTGCACAAAGGACACTTGCTGAGAAGGGTTAGGGGGTTTGCCAGGTTATCATCAGAAAGGGCCAGAAGAAAGGACACATTGCCATGACCTCTCACATAGTTCAATAACCAGCAACACAGAGTAACCTTCCAGCCAATAAGACACCTGTGAAGACTAAACCTAAGAAAGGATGGATGACAGGCTAAGTAGCAGTGCAGCAGAAAAGGACCAGGGCATTACAGTAGATGAGATGCTGCAAATGAGTCACCAGTGTGCCTTTGTCGCCAAGAAAGTGAATGGCATATTGGGGAGCATTAGGAGGAGCATTTCCAGCAGATCTAGAGAAATTATTATTCCCCTTTCGGTGAGGCCACATCTGGAGTATTGCATCTGCTTCTGGGTCTTCCAATACAGAAAGGATGTGGATGTATTGGAGAGGGTCCAGTGGAGGGCAACAAAAATTATTAGGGGGCTGGTGCACATGACCTGGAAGGGGAGGCTGAGGGATTTGGGCTTAAATCTGGGCTGGAAGGGACCTCAGGAGTCATCCAGCCTAATCCCCTGCCTAAAGCAGGATCAACCACTACTAAATCATCCCAGCCAGGACTTTGTCAAGATGGGAGTTAAAAACCTCTAGGGATGTAGATTCCACCACCTCCCTAAGTAACACATTCCAGTGCTTCACCACCCTCCTGGTGGAATACAGTAGATCCCTGACTTATGTGGGGGTTGCGTTCTTGCAACCCCCGCGTTCGTCAAATTTCCTGTGCAACACAGGAGACCCAGGAAACTGAGGGGGGCGCCAGCCCTGGTCAGTTTCCTGGACCCCCGACAGTAGAGGGGAGCCAGGTGAGGCAGCAGCTTGGCTCCAAGCTCCCCCTGCTGGCAGGAGCCGGGAAGATGACCAGTACGTTGTTGGTCAGTTTCCTGGCTCCCCACCACTTGGGAAGCCAGGTGCCGCTGCCCTCCCAGCTTCCCCCAGCTGGGAGAAGCCCCACCAGGCAGACAGCTGGAGGAAGCCAGGGGACAGACAGCCGCAGAGCAGCTTCAAGTTGTGCTCACCTCGTGTTAATACAAGTTAAATGCAAATCGAACTCGTGCATTTCACTTAACTGTGCTTTTTCCTAATGTCCAACCTAGACCTCCTCCACTGTAACTTGAGACCACTGCTTCTTGCTCTGCCAGCCCTCACTACTGAAAACACCCTCCCTCCACCCTCTTTAGAGCCCTCCTTCAGAAAGCTGAAGGCTGTCATTAAATTGTCCCTCACTCTTCTCTTCTGCAAACTAAATAAACCCAAATCCCTCAGCCTCTCCTCTTAGGTCATGTCCTCCAACTCCCTAATCATTTTGGTTACCCTCTGCTGGACCTGCTCCCATGCATTCACATCCTTCCTATACCGGGGGGACCCAGAACTGGACACAATAATCCAGCTGTGGCCTCACCAATGCCGAATAGAGGGGAATAATAACGTCTCTAGATCTGTTTCTTGACTGGAAACCACTCCCCCACCCCCAGCCTGTTGTCCCCATTGGAACTGGGGTGCTTTGTTGAGTGTGGCTATGACCTCATGCCTGGGGGCCACGGTGCCCATCACCCCCCCCTTTTGCCTCAGGGTGGCTGGGGAGATGGTGCATGACGGGATGAAACCTTCCCCTTCTGGAGCCTGGGGTGGGAGGGACACAAAGAGTGAAGGGAGAGAATGGGGATGGAAGGTGACAAGCCAGCCTGAAGCGCAGAGGGGCTCTGCCTTCTTACATAAGGCCCAAGAGCTGAGCTTTCTCTGCACTCGCTAATCCCTGTCCGGTGAGATAAATGGAACCAGACAGAGACAAAACCCGCTGGGGAAGAAAGCGATGTGTGTTTCCGACTGTGCCACAGCCAGACACCTCCCCCCCCAGCTCCCCCTGCAGCCCGGATCTCCTTTCCTGCAAACAGAAAACAAGCCAGGCGGGAACAAGAAAGGCCCTTTTCATCCTCGCGTCAATGTTTGGAAACTTGTCCTGGAAGCAAAGCGCTCAGCTTGTCTCCCCATACCCCACCGGTCCCCGCACCACCCTGTCCTCATCCATTGGTTTTTCCGGTGGCTGGTGGAAGGGGGCGGGGGCGGGCAGGGCAGAGCTGGGTGGCAGAAAGGGGCTGGAAGTGTCTTCTATGCATCTCCCCCCACCACTCTCTGGATCACCGATCTCTATCCTGACAGGCTGTTTGTGCATCTGTCTGGCTGCTGGAAAGAGGGCAGCACATTCTTTGCCCATAGTCCTTCTGCAGTTGGCACCACCGGCTTCCTCTCCCCAGGCCCGGGCAGGAGGTGTGGCGCTCATAGCCTCGGGTCACTTGGGGCGAGGATAAATCTCCCTTCATTATAATGCTGAGCTGAGATGGATCTGAGGGGGTGGGGCCGCTAGGTAGCATTTTGGGTCCTTTCTGTCAGACTTGGCCTGATCTTTGGCTGAGTCATCGAAATAGCCATGGCACACTCTCCTCAAACACAGCGTCTCTGTCCCGTGAGGGGTCCCTCAAACGGCCGGTGCATCCGGCCACCCAAGAAGGACAGAGAAAGGCTGAACAGAGTGGCTGGCCAGGCCCCAGGGGAGCCCTGTGTTAATATTCTGATACTGGGCTGCAGCTCACAAAGAGTTCGGCTGCATTCCCTGTCACGGGCCCCATCACCCCATCTGACATCTCTCCTACACCTTCACCATGAAGGATGCTGACAAGCTGACGGCCTTTTACTTCTGGCCTTCCAAGTGAATCAGATGACATCCACAGTGACAGACTTTTTTTTTTTAAATCTCCCTCCCCAGGGTCTCCTCCCAACCCAGCTCTTCCAGCATGGCCAGCTCCTGTGAGCATCTCATTGTGTGATGTGTACTGTTTTTCCTCAAAGCTCCGGCTCCTGGAGCCATGGGATTATGCGCCTCTAGGTTGAATGGAGGAGCTGGAAAATGCGAGACCTGAAGACTCTTTTATTATTACCCTGATTTTTAACCCCCACATACAATTTCTGGGGGGGGATTGCTCATGATTTTTGAAAACTCAGAGAGGGCAGAACTTGTGCAGACACATCTCCGTGTTAATCATTTTACAGTGTAGCTACATCTCTGTATGAATCATTTTCATATGAGTGCAGATCAGCATTTCCCAAACTGTCTTCCACAGAACACCGGCGTCCCATGTGATGTGAAATGTGTGCCGTGGAAAAATTTTGATGCTAGCGATATTTTTCCTTCTAAAATATTAAATAAGAAATTATGTGTGTATCAAAGATACTAAGGTATTTGAATAGTATTTAGATTGTACGTATATTAATATTTATAATGCATTTTTATAATAGGATTGTTGTTGTGTGACTCACACCAACACAGATGCAAAAACACTTTTCACATTAAAAAAAACCTGTCAAATGTAATGTATTTTTATTTTCCAATAGTTTGCTGTAAAAACAACAAATGTATAAAAACACAGAATTTAAGAAAAAATATTTTCTGTTTCCTTTTCATAAAAATGATTTTTAGGCTTTAAAGAAGGACAGTCCTTTTTTGAACAATATTGTCCTTTAAAGAACAACACTATCCAACCTTCTTTCAGCTGCTATATTGATGCTTTGTATTGGGTTTGTACTTAATTTTTAATTTTTATACTTATTAGGATTGCAAACCATCCTCCTATCAGGAGGACATTAGGGCTACGTCTACACGTGAAGCCAACATCGAAATAGCTTATTTCGATGTAGCAACATCGAAATAGGCTATTTCGATGAATAACGTCTACACGTCCTCCAGGGCTGGCAACGTCGATGTTCAACTTCGACGTTGCGCAGCACCACATCGAAATAGGCGCTGCGAGGGTACGTCTACACGCCACAGTAGCACACATCGAAATAAGGGTGCCAGGCACAGCTGCAGACAGGGTCACAGGGCGGACTCAACAGCAAGCCGCTCCCTTAAAGGGCCCCTCCCAGACACAGTTGCACTAAACAACACAAGATACACAGAGCTGACAACTGGTTGCAGACCCTGTGCCTGCAGCATGGATCCCCAGCTGCCGCAGCAGCAGCCAGAAGCCCTGGGCTAAGGGCTGCTGCCCACGGTGACCATAGAGCCCCGCAGGGGCTGGAGAGAGAGCGTCTCTCAACCCCCCAGCTGATGGCCGCCATGGAGGACCCCACAATTTCGACGTTGCGGGATGCGGATCGTCTACACGGTCCCTACTTCGACGTTGAACGTCGAAGTAGGGCGCTATTCCGATCCCCTCATGAGGTTAGCGACTTCGACGTCTCGCCGCCTAACGTCGAAGTTAACTTCGAAATAGCGCCCGACGCTACTTCGAAGTAGCGTGCATGTGTAGACACAGCTTAGGTGTTCATTCACATGATTTTCTCTTGGTTTTTGTTCTTTGTAAATAAAAGACACCTCAAAAAATGAAGTTGTTAAAAATCAACTTTGGAGCTTTGCATATAGCAGTTTTTCAGTATGAAATCTTCCCCTCCCTCCGCATCCCAGACCAGCACGTATGTGTCCGTCAATATAGTCCAAGCCCAAAAGCGTTCCGTGGCCAAATTAGTTTGGGAACCACTGGTGTAGATCATCTTCATGCAACCTCTGTATTAACTCTCTCCATATATAACCCTCATTTTCATAGAACTTTGTATGATGTCTTTGGTTGTATATCTCTGTATCAAGTCCTTTTATTTCAGTCTGTTTTGTCTGTATCTCTGCCATATGTTTGGCGTGACAATTCACCTTCCGCACCATTTCCAGTCCAGCACTATCTCCAGCTCTGAAGAATAGTAACAGAGAGGAAGCCGTGCTAGTCTATACACTATCAAAACACAAAGCAGTCAAGTAGCACTTTAAAGACTAGCAAAATGGTTTATTAGGTGAGCTTTCGTGGGACAGACCTACTTCTTCAGACCATAGCCAGACCAGAACAGACTCAATATTTAAGACACAGAGAACCAAAAACAGTAAGCAAGGAGGACAAATCAGAAAAAGATAATCAAGGTGAGCAAATCAGAGAGTGGAGGGGTGGGGGGGAAGGTCAAGAATTAGATTGAGCCAAGTATGCGGACGAGCCCCTATGGTGACTCAGAAAGTTCCCATCATGATTTAAACCATGTGTTAATGTGCCGAATTTGAATATAAAAGCCAGCTCGGCTGCTTCCCTTTCCAGAACGGTGCGATAATGCTTCTTCAGTAACACACATACCTTTAGGTCATTGACAGAATGCCCCATTCCATTAAAATGTTGACTAACTGGTTTGTGGATCTGGAGTGTTTTGATGTCTGTTTTGTGCCCATTGACCCTTTGTCTAAGGGAGTTAGAAGTCTGTCCAACATACAAAGCATCTGGGCATTGTTGGCACATGATGGCATATATGATGTTAGTAGAGGAGCATGAGAAAGTGCCTGTGATTCTGTGAGTAACCTGGTTAGGTCCAGTGATGGTATTTCCAGAGAAGATATGTGGACAAAGCTGGCAGCTCTCGTCCCCTATTACCACTCCTCTACTTAATATACATTGATGACATCTTTATGATTTGGACCCATGGTACAGCGGCTGTAGAAGAATTCCACAGAGACTTTAACAATCTACACCCCACCATCAACTTATGTCTCGATTACAACATGCAAGAGATACATTTCCTGGACACTACAGTACTAATCAAGGATGGCCTGATCAGTACCACACTGTACCAAAAACCTACTGATCGCTATACTTATCTACACCCTTCTAGTTTCCATCCTGCGCACGTGACTAGATCCATTGTCTACAGTCAAGCTCTTAGGTACAATCGCATTTGCTCTGATCCAACTGACAGAGACCAAAAACTACAAGAACTTTACCAAATATTCATAAACCTGAATTACCCACCAGGAGAAGTAAAAAAACAAATTGACAGCGCCAGACGAATACCCAGAGTCCAGCTACTCCAAGATCGGCCCAAAAAAGCCAAGAACAGAACACTACTGGTCATCACCTACAGCCCCCAACTCAGACCACTGCAACGAATTATTAAAGACCTACAACCTATCCTGAATCAGGATGTCACACTCCAGAAGGCCCAGGGTGACATGCCTGTTCTCTCCTACAGATGACCTCCCAACCTCATGAGGATCCTCGCTAACAGCCACAGTCTATACCCCAGGAACACCAGTCCTGGAACCTTTACCTGCAACAAAGGCTGCTGCCAGCTTTGTCCACATATCTTCTCTGGAAATACCATCACTGGACCTAACCAGGTTACTCACAGAATCACAGGCACTTTCTCATGCTCCTCTACTAACATCATATATGCCATCATGTGCCAACAATGCCCAGATGCTTTGTATGTTGGACAGACTTCTAACTCCCTTAGACAAAGGGTCAATGGGCACAAAACAGACATCAAAACACTCCAGATCCACAAACCAGTTAGTCAACATTTTAATGGAATGGGGCATTCTGTCAATGACCTAAAGGTATGTGTGTTACTGAAGAAGCATTATCGCACCATTCTGGAAAGGGAAGCAGCCGAGCTGGCTTTTATATTCAAATTCAGCACATTAACACATGGTTTAAATCATGATGGGAACTTTCTGAGTCACCATAGGGGCTCGTCCGCATACTTGGCTCAATCTAATTCTTGACCTTCCCCCCCACCCCTCCACTCTCTGATTTGCTCACCTTGATTATCTTTTTCTGATTTGTCCTCCTTGCTTACTGTTTTTGGTTCTCTGCGCCTTAAATATTGAGTCTGTGCTGGTCTGGCTATGGTCTGAAGAAGTGGGTCTGTCCCACGAAAGCTCACCTAATAAACTATTTTGCTAGTCTTTAAAGTGCTACTTGACTGCTTTTTGTTTTGATAGCTCTGAAGAAGTGCATCTGCCTCATGAAAGCTCATCACCTAATAGACTATTTTGTTAGCCTTTAAAGTGCTACAGGACTGCTTTTACGTAGAAACTATTTATAACTTTGTATTAAGCCTTTTGAATTAAGTAAGGTCCTTATGGCAGAATAGATTTCTCCCCTTTTACTTGATGGCTTGCTCTGTTGAATGAATGAGGTGTGAATAGCTAAGGCAAGAAGGGGAAAAGCAACTCCAGCAACAGCTGCAATGGTTGGAGACGGAGTGGAAGGGAAGAACCAAGAACAATAACACCTGGGAACTGGGCTTGTTGAACGGAGCCTGGACACATCTGTGGCCTTGGGAGTCAGCGGCAAGTACCTATTTTGGAAGGACCCTCTTTGAAGTTTGGCAGCATTAAAATAACACCCAGAACTCAGGTGACCGTATCTCCCTATCCCAAATACGGGACAGGGAGGTATGGGGAGGGGAGGGGCAGCTCCTCCTTGTTCCATGGAAGTCCAGGAAGCGGGGAGCAGCTGCATGGATGGGATCCTGGCGCCCTGTCACCGGTGCTCCTCCTGGCTTCCCCTAGGTGTGGGGAGCTGGGAGCCAAGCACAGCCTTGTGGGTTCAGCTCCCAGCTCCTGAAAGCTGTGGGGAGCTTGGAACTGGGCAGCAGCTGCACTGGTGTGTGGGGGGAACCAGGCGGCAGCTGCTCCCCTCACAAATACAGGGCAATTAGCCCTGTTTGGAAAATATATCATGACACCTTTCTGGTACCCAAAAAGAGGGCTGTTCCACCAGATGGTCACACTACCCTGAAGACAGCACCACAGATTCTGCATATGTGTGAACTGATGCATGACTGATCACTCTACAGCTGCCTGAGAAACGGCTATAAATCTAGAGTATCTTGAGGAGGGACCCCGGTCTTGTTTTGTCAGCGTCGGAGCCATGATGCAGATCAGGAGAAGCCCTTGATGACCTTCTGCGGTGCCTTCCAGACCTAGGAACCTCTGATTCTAACCATGGCTCCACCCCGGCCCATCTAATGTACCTGATCAGTGACATTAGGGGGAGCGACTAGTTGGTAACAAGAAGATGGAGTGCGTGTGTGAGTGCAATACATCACGTACAGCTGATAAAGCAGGGATTGATTTACATATTAGCAATAAACGTGGTGTTTTGCCTTATCCCCCTGCAAAAGATCCTGTACAATTCTTTTATGGACAACCCACGATATACAATATCAGAAGAGGAGCCGTTTAGTCTGTATCTGCAAAACCAACAAGAAGTCCTGTGGCACCTTATAAACTAACAGATATTTTGGAGCTTTCGTGGGCAAAGACCTGCTTCGTCAGATGCATGATCTGCAGTAATTACGTTGCTCCACAGTCATCTGCCCAGCACCTAATGAGTGAGTCAAGTATCGTCATGGGTTCACAGACTGAGAAGAAGTGGCACGGAGAAAATTAGTTGCTTGTCCAAAGTCGCCCACAATCAACACAGGTGGGACATCAACAGAGGTCTCCCCCGTTCATCGAAGATCTACGACCCCAGGATCTAAACCATCCTTCCTCCTGCTGTAGTGTTTCTGACACCACACCCATCTGCCTGTGCTGGGCTCTCACTCTCTCCTATGGCTCATTCTTAGGCTGGGTCTACACGAGGGGACAAACCAATATAAGATGTGCAGCTCTAGCTAGGAGAACGGTGTAGATGGAGTCAAGGTACTTCAAAGTGATTTTTGCTGCCATCCCCACGGCGGGAGGCTAACAGGAGAAACTCTCCCATTGACTTCCCCTACTCCTGGTGACCGGGAGGCGTACCCAAGTCGACAGCGGTGCCCTGATTGTTCGATTTAGTGCAGCCCCCCTCGGCACACTAAAGAAAACCCCGGAAGATACAGCGCCAGTCCGTCGATCTTCCGCTAAGTATAGATGTGCCCTGAGGCTGAGCAAAGCTAAGTTTAACATTTATCTCCAGTCCCACTGCAGTGTAAGTCACAGCTGCCTCAAGGCTGCTCTAACCTCTACAGCCCCAAGGGGACACTCCAGAAACCAGGACCAGCCACGGTGCTGCGGAATGTGAGACACGTCCCCTTTCCTTGGGCCACATCCCCCTAATTAGCAGGCTGTGGGGAAACCACAGAGGAACTGATGCAAGCACATGCATTGCTGTCCAGGCAGGGCTCGTGGTGGCAGAAGAGCGGCTATTTGTGTAGCAGCCTCTTGTTAAAATAATGGCAGCAAATCACCTGGAAGGAGCGGCCCTGGGCTCCCCACCACTGGGGCACTTCATGCTATTGCCCAAAACATCTGCTTCTGGGAAAGGCCAAGACTGGAGTAGCCAGGAGCTCCTCCAATAGCCAGTGCTTCTGCCCTGCTCCGCATAGAGTCCTCAGCTGGGAAAGACCCATGACTCCAGGGCTCCCGAGTCAGCGACCCTGGAGAGTCCCAGGATAAAGCTCACCTGGGAGGGATCGTTTCAGGCTCTCTGCAAGCTCAGGCAGGTGCCTGTGTGCCAGTTACACTCAGATCCCATTTTCAACGGGTCGCAGAATCTTAGGGCTGGAAGGGAGCTCAGGAGGCCATCAAGTCCGGTCCCCTGCCCAAAGCAGCATCAGCCGTAACTAAATCATCCCAGCCAGGGCTTTGTCAAGCCGGGATTTAAAAACCTCCAGGGATGGAGATTTCACCACCTGTCTTCGTAACACTTTCCAGTGCTGCACTTCCCTCCCGGGGAAAGAGTTTTCCCTAATATCCAACCCAGACCTCCCGCACCGCAACTTGAGACCATTGCTCCTTGTTCTGCCATCTGTCACCACTGAGAGCAGCCTCTCTCCATCCTCTTTAGAGCCCCCCAGCTTCAGGAACTTGAAAGCTGCTACAAAATCCCCTCTCACTCTTCTGCAAACTAAATAAGCCCAGATCCCTCAGCCTCTCCTCATAGGTCCCGTGCTCCAGCCCCTGAATCATTTTGGTTGCCCTCCACTGGACTCCCTCAGTGCACACACACACATTCTAGACTTGGGGGCCCAGAACTGGATGCAATACACCAGCTGTGGCCTCACCAATGCCGAACAGAGGGGAATAACAACTTCTCTAGTTCTGCTGGCAACGCTCCTTCTAATGCACCCCAATATGCCACTAACCTTCCTGCCTACAAGCACATTCTGGTGACTCATGTCCAGCATCTCATCTACAGTAATGTCCAGGTCCTTTTCTGCTGCACTGCTGCCAGCTAAGGGGTCCTTCGGCATCGCAGCAGTAAGAGACATGGCTCCTTTTTTTTTTTTTTTTTTGAATGCAGAGACTCAAGAGACACCTACAGGCTTGTCTGAGATCCCCCCCCCCCACACCCCCCAAGGGTGAGGATGCCTCCCCACCCACACTTCAGGTCACAGCCCCACGGGTGCCCAGGCCAGAGCTGGAATCGCAGGGTCTGTGCTCCCTTCCCCAGGCAGCAGCACACTCGAAAAGCACACCGCGCAAAGTCCGAGCTGACAATCTGCTGCCACGGTGAGTAGCTGGCAGATCTGGTTCCATGTAACTTCACACCTGGGGCCTCCTCCAAGCAATTTCTGGAAGGGCCTCGAAACCTTTCGCGTCACAAAAGGTGAGTGTGTGCTCCTGGCAGCAGGGGCCTGTCCCCTGTAGTGCTGGAGTGGGAGGGTCTGGGAACAGCCAGACTGCATCCAAAGGGCTGCAAGCCGCATGCCTGCAAAGAAGGGGGCTGGGTGACCGAAGGGTTGAGAACAAGAGGACCAGGTTCAGTTCCCAGCTCCGGTGTAGCCTTGGCAAGTCGCTATGGTTTGTCTCCACAGCAACCAGCTGGCCTGTGCTAGCTGATTGGCCGGCAGGCTGCTTCATTGCTTTATAGGACCCAGGCTGCAGCCCAAGCCTGGAAGTCTACCCTGCAAAGCAGTGACCCTGAGAGTCAGTGTTCCCTGTAAGCTGAGCGCTTAGTTGGCCACCCAGGAGGAATTCAGATGCTGCCCAGCCAGCGGTGCTGACAACTCCCATGGGCCCCAGAGCAAGGTGGGAGAGGTCCCTGGCTCTGTGCCCTGGAAGGGTCAGGGGCCAATGGGGAGGGGGCGGAGCCTAGGGAATTCAGCCCTCAGTGCAGCCCAGACCGTGGCGTTGGCCTCCCTGTCACGGTCATGCACAGCAGCAATGCTGCGGCAATTCAAAGGGACCTGGAGCTCCAGCCACCACCTGGCAATTATCCCCTTTGCCTCCCCTGGTCAGTGGGCTTGTGCCCAACTGATTAGCAGCGCGCCCACAGCTGGCAGCATGTGTTACCACTGGTGCTGCTCAGTGCACATAAAATTTATTCAACACAGGAATGAAATATGTTGCAGGGAACACTGCTGGGAGCGGAGTCAGCTGGTGCAGGCCAGACAGGAGTGTACAGGTGCTCTGCAAACAAACCCTTGATGCTTCAGCTGCCTGATGTGAAAGCGGGGCTAAGACCTCTTCTCTCGTCCTGTTAGATCAGAAACGCTCAGAGAGGCGGGACTTTGTCCCACCTAGCTGTGCCAGGGCCTAGTGCAGGGATAAGAAAAGTGGGGGGGCAGGTCCCTTTGAGGGCGTGACATTTCCTAAGGGGGAGGCACAGCATGATTGGCTGCTGGGTCTCAGGTGCATCCATCTCATTACAAACGTTGAAATACATCGCTGTGTTGCTGTCTGTGCATTCACATTGCTATATGGGTCGATCCAGTTTTTACATTCTACAGACTTTTTTTTTTTTTTTTTTTACACTTGCTGAAAAGGGGATTTTTTTCATATGAACATCACTGAAATTTCTGTTGGTTTGGGTTACATGAGACAGGGTGGGCTGGAGCCGGGGGGCGGGGAGGGGAGGAGAAGGCTGCTAAATGCCGGGATTAAAAGTGGGACCCAATGTAAAAAGTTTGCTCACCCCAGCCTAGTGTAACCACCTGCAGGTGGACTTGAACCTGAGACCTCTAGAGCTTTGTGCAGGAGCCTCTACAGGTTGAGCTAAAAGTCATCTGGGTCTCAGCCTTGTTCTGTCTCTCTGTGAGTGATGGTCTAGGTGCCACTAAATGGGACTGTGGCCCACACCCAGGAGGCACATGGGTTACAGTAGCACAAGGGGCTCCTAGCTTGAATACATGGGGAAAAAATAAAGGCTATAAAAGGGGTAACTTGGTCACAAGCTGTAGGTGTCCGCTAAGGGACACCTATTCAATAACAGCTGCAGTCTAGCAGCAAAAAGGTCTAACCCAAACCAGTGGCTGGAAGCTGGACATGCAGACTAGAGTAAGGTGCACATGTTAAATGGGGAGGAGCGATTAACCCTTGGAGCGATTTACAAAGGGGTTGTGGTGCATTCTCCACCACAGGCCATTTCTTTACCAAGATGGGATGTTTTTCTAAAAGCTCTGCTCTAGGCGAAAGCTGGTCTGCGATCAAGCCGATGGTCAGACCTATGATCACAGTGGTCTTGCAGTCAATTGCTGTAAAACATTTGTAACACCCTGACTTCTAAAAGCAGCAGATTCATAACCTCCCTGACCTCCTTTGTGTGGTGTCTTTCCTCAGCAAAGAGATAGTCATGGAATGTGGAAAATGTCAGCATTCAAAGGGTTAAATCACACACACACACACACACTCTCTCTCTCTCTCTCTCTCTCTCTCTCTCTCTCTCTCAGGGCACTGAGCCACACACACCCCTGTGATGGCATTCAGCATGCTTGCCTGCAGTTTACCATCCCAGTGCTCCTGGCACTATCTTAATGGCCTATTGTTCCACTAAATCTGTGAGACTAAAACCCAAGAGATAAAAGCAAATGGGAGGGGGCTGGCCTGGGGGTTTTCTTTGATTGTGACTGAGCTGCACACAGAGTTGCCTCTTTTAAACACACGCTCAGTTCATGAAGACCACTTTTATTTATTACTATCTAGATGGGATTTGACTCCAGTTAATTTTGCTGCTAGGGCGGTGCATGGTTGGATGGGTTGTGAGGAAAGGGGAACAGAGGAATTAGATAGCTTTGAGAGGAAACTGTTAGAGAGGACTGACAAAATACAGGCTTCCTCACCATCTCCTGAGCTGCTTACTTGATGCCCCAGGGAAGGATCTTCATTGTAAACAGAACACATTTGTTCCTTTTCTTAAAAAATTGTTAGCAGCTAGACTGTGTATTGGAAAAACATGATGCTGCCTATGGAACCGTAGCATAATAAAATAGGGCCTGCCCTTGTAATGGAAAAGCTTCCCCCCCGAAAACAAGCACAAGTGAAGCTCCAAAAGGAGGCTAGGCCCTTAGGAAACATGGTCACTTTTTCTAGCATTGCAAGGGGAGGTGGACTCCCCAGCCAGCAAACCAGAATCTATCCAGGGTCTTTAACTATTAACTTGATCCTGAACAGATTTAAAAGTAGCCATTCTTCTGAACAGAGTGTTACCACAAGGCTACAGAGAGACACATCTGAATTGGAATTCATTTGCAAGTTTATCATCTTTAACCTTGGCCTGAATAGAGCTCTTGACCGGCTTATGCATTACAAGGGTAATTTCCCCACCTTCAATATTTGCAGGAATAAGAAATATTCAGCTTCATTTACTGTTCCTACTAGTGACAGGTAACTTCCTTTTTTCCCTTTTTCCTTCCCCACCCCTACGCCCCACTTCCTGCTATATAAATGCTGGATTTTGTACTTCCACTAGTGCGCATGCGGAAAAACAGCCTGTTCCAGGGCCCAAGTCAAACTCCTCACCAGCGCCGAGGAACAAGGTGATTTCAGCTACGCAACTGGCCTGGGACTAGGAATGTGCTGGAATCGAATTTGGCAGTGACCAGCTAGAGTGCTGGTATCACTCAGCGGGGAGTGACTGCATGCTGGAGGCTGCGTGTGAACAGACCAGGAGTGTGTTTTCTCACAGCAAAGCAGTGTGAAAGGCGCCCGGGCCTGGAGGACTCAGATGTTCAACTATCAGAGGGGGAGCCGAGTTAGTCTGTATCTTCGAGAACAACAAGAAGTCCTGTGGCACCTAGAGACTAACATATATTTTGGAGCATCAGCTTTCATGGGCAAAGACCCACTGCATCAGATGCGTGAGTCAACTGTCCAGCTTGTACCCTGCGGGATGTCACAGAGATTTTCCCTACCTTTTTTTTTTTCCTTCATTAGAAATCCAGTCTTTGTACCTGTTCCTGCCCAATGGGTGACCAGTAAAACTATGACCTCACTCACCCTCCTGACCAATCAAGAGGGCATTTTAAAATCTATGGGTTTTGTTATCAGCTATTTAACTCCAGTGTAGAGTAAACATACAGGAGAACAGATGAGCCTGTGAAAGGTACAGCTGCTTTCCATAAAGGTGTCTGGAAGCTTGCAAGCCACATCTCTAAGACGACAAGTTTCACTGTGGAGGTAAATATTTGCAGTATCCAGGCTTATCATGTGAAAACAAGCAGGATGACACCCCCATCCAAACCTTGTCTCACCTTCATCAGTAGGGTGACCATATTTCCCTATGTGAAATACAGGGCACCAGATAACCTGCTTGGAGTTAAGCAAGTTCACTGGCAATCCATGAGAACTATGCAGTACAAAAATTCAAAACAACATTAAGTTGACTGAGCCCCATTTAAACCATATACCGCATTATTCTAACAAAAATAGGTCAACATTAACATATATACACCTATAATTGAGTGGTTATTGCTCTATAAAAGTGCTTGTCCTCATATCACTGTCCTTCAGAGTGTGGGCTGGCAGTGAGAGACGGGTGCAGGAGGCTGAGGGGATGTGGGGGTGGGGTCTGGGAGTAAACTGCTGGAAGTCAGGGCTGGGTGTGTGTGCAGGAGGGCAGGAGTCAGGACAGGAGGCTAGAAGTGGGGAGGAGCCCTGGGGCTGGGCTCTGGAACAATGTAAGCCACTGGATAGTTTTGCAGCAGTATAAAAAGAGAATGAAATCTACTAGGCCACTTCCCCACCCACTTCCCCATTTAATTTCACCGGAGTCAGTGCATTTGCAACAGATAACTCCTTAGCTTTCAAAGTGAAACAATATATTCTTCCATACCTGATACCTTGCAGTACCTCAGCGTACTCCATACAGCACATCACACCTTCTAATATCCATACACACTGTGCCAGGCCAGTTGCCAAACCTTCCAACTGTCCAGTCTGGGTACAACAGGCCTACCTTCCAGTGCCCTACTATGTAAACAGGATTTCCAGAGCTTGTCACGTATGAATCCCCCTGAGTGGTACAGCACTGAAAGGCTTGGAAATCATCACTCCTTGCCCTAATGCTGCTTTCCACCGTCTCCCACTGAAATCCCCCATCATGGGTTTCTTGCCCCCAAACAGTGACTTGACTTCCCATCTAACCACTAGGCCCAGCTGCCCTTTTCCACTCTAGAGGTGCCCAGGCCACATGGTGCCTGTTTGTTTCCTAGTGGGTCACCCCTTCCAAGAAGTGGGTCCATCCCACGAAGCTCATAACCTAATAATCATATTAGCCTTTAAGGTGCTACAGGTCTGCTTTTTTATTATGTGAAGATACAGACCAACACGGCTACCTCTCTGCGACTCTCCCCTGCTCTGCAGTCCTGGGCTAGCTGGCTCCCTCACTCCCCAGGGCAAAGCCAGATTAAGATAGGGGCTGCAGCCTAACAGTTCAGTACCCCTCCCCAAACAAATGCTAATACTAGATGGAAACCACCTATCTGGAAATCCAACTCTAACTGAAAAGTCAAATAAACAGGATCTACGGTGAAGCTCTTCCAGTTTTTCATTCACTCTGCACCAAATAGCAAAGTAACACAGGATTTTTTTTTTTAAATTATTGATCGGTTTCTGATAGCTACAAAACTCCTGGAGAACTATGTTGTGAAAAGTGCTCTTTCCCTTCTAACCCATTAACACCTGTGCAAAGTGGAGCAGCCAAACTCCCCACCCCACCCTCTTTCTCCCATCACCTCACCTTTTTCCATCTCCTCTCTGTGGGTGGGAGGCTGTCGCTCTGGGCTTTGAGGGAAGGCGCAGGCAGAAAGAATGGAACGAGCAAGCAAGCGAGTATGTTTCTACCTGCCACATCTGTCTGAGCAGTGTAAAAGGATCTGGGGCTTCCAGGCCATTTTAAATTGCCTGGGGTCCTGAGCACTCACCTCTTTGCCCCCATCCAGCAGTGGGCCAGGCTGAGCCCCCTCCCACACTCCAAACCCCCCAGACCCCCATCTGGAGCTCCTTCCTGCTGCACCTCAAACCCATCATCTCAGGCTCTACCTCAGAGCATGCGCCCCTAGCTGGAGCACCCTCAGGCCATCTCATGCCCCAGCATTCTGGCCCAGCCTGGAGCAAACTCATCTATAATCTGAACCCCTGATTTTGTGCTCACCCCAGATCCTAGGGCCCCCCACAAAACCTAATAGCCCTGGCCTCCAGAAGAGTTAATCCAGCCCTACCAGCCCTCCTCCCTGGTTCATCTTCCTGGTCCTCTTCTTCCTGTCTCTGCTCCCTCCTGGGTCCTGTCCTGCATCCTTCATGGGACTCTTCGGAACCCAGGATCCCCCATCTAACCCCTGGCCTGACCCCAGCTGCCCATTACTCCAGAAACTTGCCTGTTTGTGTTGCCTGTGGGCTACCAAACAAAGTGCAACCCCCCCCCAGGAACTGCCCCTGTTCTCTGCCATAGGGCCTGCCCTCCCTGTCCCAATCCTATCACCTGACAGAGAGAGAGAGTGTGTGTGTGTGTGTGTGTGTGTGTGTGTGCAGAACAATCTGAGACACACCCACCTCTGCCCCTCTCAGGCAGTGTGAGCAGAGCACACAGCCTGACTCTGCCCCTCCTCCACTACCCCCAGGGGCTGCTAGTAACAGCATATTTAAACAATCTGCTTAAAGAGCCAACTACCTCCTGCAGCCGCTCTTTAAACAAGCAGCCTCTGTTGCTTAAGGAGCTGTCTCTTTAAAATTCAGGTCCCTGCTTTGGAACATAGGGGACAATAAGCTGTTTTTTAAAAAAAAAAAGTCAGGACGATCTCCAGGGAGCTAAAAAACGGGACAGTCCCAGCTAAAACGGGACAGATGGTCATTCTCCCTGTCTGTCATCACAAAGAAGCAAAAAAAGGCACCACCCTCCAACTCTCCCCTTCACTGCCATTCCTGGAACACATCCTAGTCCCAAGACACTGCCTTCCTTGTATGGCTTTGCAATCAGCTGTCCAAGCACAGGAAAAAAAAAAAAAGTCTGGGCAAAACTTTTGCCAAAGAATGAATGGACACAGAGCAGACATCGAGAAACTCAATACACATAAACCTCAGTGTTCACTGAGAATTTGTGTTCTGCAACACAGAGAATTTAACAACAGATTAGAGCGAGAGATTTCTGAGTTAGAGTACTTATTCAAATTTGACACCTTGACAAGTGGTGACGTATCAGAGAGGTAGCTGCGTTAGTCTGTATCTTCGAGAACAGCGAGAAGTCCTGTGGCACCTTATAGACTAATAGATATTTTGGAGCACAAGCTTTGCCCACGAAAGCTTATGCTCCAAAATATCTGTTAGTCTATAAGGTGCCACAGGACTTCTTGTTGTTCACTAACATGTGGTATGAACAGAGACATCAACTACCTCACGCATTGCAAGGACTGCTTCCCTTCCTTTCGTGCTTGTAATTATCTCAGACAGGACAATTAACATACCCCCACCTCTCACCGCCTTCCTTCTATCCTATTTGATTTGTCAGGTTTTATTACATTTTTTTTCTTTTTGGTCCCCTGTACTTACAACCGTCAGTCTGTATTGAAAATGAAATTGATCCGAAGAAGTGGGTCTCTCCCACGAAAGCTCATCACCGGATAAATCATTTTGTTAGTCTTTACAATGCTCCATTTCGGCTGCTTTGTTTTGTTGGAGTACAGACTCACACGACAACCTCTCTGTTACTGTCCCAGCACAGGAAGTTACCTGCATTAAGGAACATTGTCTTCTCTGGTGCGTCTCCACTGCACAGCGGTAAACCCAGCTTGCGAACTCGCTATTTCCAAGTCCATCCCGGAGCATCATCCTCACTGCACTGTAAACCTGAGCTTACACGATTCATAGCTGTGCTAATGCATCCAGGCTGCACTGCATAGGCCTCTGACTCAGGTGTGTGGCTTGAGCTGTGTCCACACTGCAGAATGACAGGGCTTGGAGCGGGGTCACAGCAGGACTGGAAATGTGGCGCCCTGGCCTAGAGGGACCTGGGGCCTGAGTACCAGCTGAACAAAGTCACTGCTTTGGTTTGGGATGGAAGAGGGGGAGCTGCAGGCCGTGTTCCCTGTAAACTGCAATTCTGCAGCCACGCTGGAGAGAGCCCAGTGCTGCCCATCTGGTTGGCACAGGGCCCACGGCTAGATGGTTTGTTTCTACTGGTGGTGCCCATCACCTGTGCCTCAGTGCACGTAAAATTTATTCCACACATGGAAAAAATTCCATGCCTGAATGGAAAAGATTAGCGGGAGCAGAGGTTGCAGAGCTGTCCTCATGATTCCTGGTGCCCTACACAGCCTAAGCACCTGCACAGCCCATCTGTGAGGGGGAGCCAGCCGCTTCCAGTGTGGGGGGGTTTGCTCAGGGCTGCGGAGACACAGGGGCAGGAGTGGGGCAGGGAGGCTGGAGGGATCAGGCAGGATGCGCAGGCGGCTGTTTGTGCTGCAAAGGGGAACCAGATGGTGAGTGGGGTCTGGGCACACCCAGTGGGGAGGCTGGAAGGTGGAGCTGGCTGTTGGGCCGTACGCAGCACACAGTGGCCTAGTGGTGCCCCATGTCTCATGGTGCCCTAAGCAGCTGCGTATGCCTAGGGAGAGCCCTGGGAGATTGGGCTCAAGTCTCAGCAGAGAATGCATCACTGTGGGTGTGGGGGGCCCAGAGGCATTCCAGCAGTGAGTGTGTTTAGTGCCTCCTGGGGTCTAGTCCCTGCTCTGCTGCGTGACCTTGAGCAACCCCCTTTCCCTCTCTGGTTCTCCTCCCAGCCATCAGCAGTTTAGCTCAGCAGCTCCTTCACTTTGTGGCTGAGCCAGGGTTTTCAACCTGGAGTTTACGGCGTATAGTGGGGCTCGGTCCTTGGGAAACAGAGAATTTAAGCCCTGGTCCTTGCCCCAGCTGCCACCTGATCCTAGTGAAGGCCTCTGGGTGTGACCCTGTCACCCCCGACAGAGAGGTGCCGGCGGGATGAATGCTTCCTCGCCGTGGGAGCGGGGATCCGTGGCTGCCTGTTTGTACCAGTGCCACACAACCTTCCCAGCCTGCGGGGCGCAGGGTTAAACTGTAACCTGCCCGATGATTAAAACGACCAAGTCGAAAACATGTTTCTGCCTCTAGGGCAACATTCTAGTCTCAGCAACAAGAGCCAGCTTGTTAAAACCTGTGTTCAGACGTCAGAGGCCGGAGTCAGGGCACGGCGGGCACAGCTGATGCCCGCGGAGAGGAGGCGAGACAGGCCGTACCTGAGAGCGTACCCAGCAGGCTGCAGCAGGGGAAGAAATGCTGGAGCTACCCAAGGAAGCCAGGCAGCCTCTGGGGGCGGGACTGGTGTGATGGCACTGGAGCCCAAAAGCCCTGGGCACTGGGCACTTGGGAGAGCTGGGCGTGGCATGTGCGAGAAGGTGGCACACCAGCTTTGTGCATGCAGAGGGGCATTGGGCATGGGGAGCAGAGAGGGCTGCATGTGGTGTACAGGGAAGAAGAGCATAATGCTTGGAGCCGTTGGGGGGCACGCAAGGTGTGAGGATTGTGTTAATCTTGTGTGGTGTGCAAAGCACGTGGCCCGAGGGGGTGTGTGTGTGTGTGAGAGAGAGAGAGAGAATGAAGATTTTGTGGGTGGGGCCTGTTGAGTGACAGCTCCCACCACACACACACACACACACACACAGAGCATCCCTCACCTCCAGCCTTGTGTGCGAAGTATGATCAGGGTGGGGCGTGCGAAGCATGAGCGGTGGGAAGTGTGTAGGCACTGCGGGAGGAGGGTCTGAGTGTGTGGTGGGGAGAGCTGTGTGAGCTGTGTAGCGTGCGTAGCTACTGGGGAGCATGTAGTGGCTCGTGTGGTGGCAGTTGTGTGGTGTGTGTGGTAGCGGGGGGGGAGGAAAGGGAAAGAAGGGTTAGCTGGCATGAATAATGAAAGATTGCCCCTCTCCCCACCCTGCCTGTCCTCCAGCGATAGAAACCCTGGATTCGGTTTTTCCTTTCCATTCCCATCTGATGAAGTGAGTTTCACTGACGAAAGCTCATGACCTAATAAATTCATTAATCTCTAAAACTCTGGCTACACTGAGGTTTCTGTTTTGGGATACATTTGCATCCCGAACTAGAAACCCCCCAGCCAAACACCGCACTTGAAACATCCCTGCAGCAAACTCCGTTGCCAACTCTGTCCACATATCTGCACAAGTGACACCATCACAGGACCTAATCCCATCAGCCACACCATCCAGGGCTCATGCACATGCTCGTCTACTTATATGACATATACCACCATGTTCCAGCGTTGTCCCTTAGCCAAGAGTACTGGCCAAACTGGGCAGTCTCTGCTCCAAAGGATAAACAGACACAAATCAGACACCAGGAAAGGGATCATACAAAAACCAGAGGGAACAGCTGACCCTCCCTTGACACTTAGTAAAGGATTTAAGAGAAGCCATCTTTTTACAAAAACAAACAAACAAACAAAAAAAAAAAACCCAAAACCAAAAACCTTCAAAACCAGACGGCAAAGAGAAAGAGCAGAGCTGCAATTCATTTGCGAATTTAGCAGCATCAAATTAGGAGTGAATAAGGACTTAGAATAGTTCCCTCACTACAAAAGCATTTTCCCCTCTCTTGGTATTCACACTTCCCCTGGGAGTAATCCACACCATCCCTGACTGAACTGGCCTCCTTAACACTGGCCCTATTCTTGATAAGTAACTCCCTTCTTCTGATATACTAGCACATATATATTGCCATTATCATTCGCCAACAACTTGGTTGGACTGGGCATGTGGTTCAGATGTCTGATCAGTGCCTCCCGAAACAGGTTCTGTGTTCTGAGTTGAAGGAAGGATGGAGGAGCGTCGGGGGCCAGCAGAAACGATATAAGGACATGCTGAAGGCACATGTGAAAAAGTGCAGCATTGGTGTCAGCACTTGGGAGAACCTTGCCCAGGTCCGTCCCCAGTAGAGAGTGGTAATCCACGAAGAGGTGGCACAGTTGGAGAGGTCCCACCGCAGTGCAGATGAGGAGAGTGGAGAAGGAGAAACGAGCATGAGAAAAATGCCCCACGCCCCTCCAGCAGCTACCAACACCTGCCCCATCTGCGATAAGACCTGCGGCTCCAGAATCGGGCTGATCTGCTATCGGTGAACTCACAAATAGGAGGGTGATCAGAAGATGTCCTACTTGTTACTGAATGACCGCCGAAAGAGACATGTCTATAGTTCTACCTCCATGATTGCTCCATGCATCTGACCAAGTGGTTTTTACCCACAAAACGTGATGCCCAAATAAATGTGTTAGTTTTTAAGGTGCCACCAGACTCTTGGTTGTTTTTGCAGATACAGACTAACACGGCACCCCCCTGAGACTTCACTGAGTGGTACCTGCCAAGGGACCAAACCCATTCTCGCCTGGATTGAACACAGGCAAAAAGGCGGTGAACAGGGCTCAAGTTTTGCCATGATAAACTTAGTTAAGTAAGAGCTTACATGAAGATGCACCATTATGGACCCCAGGACTGAATTATTTTTAACGGCACTTTGATGAGAATTTAACAAGTGGCTGATTTTTGTCTTATTTTACATTTTAAAACCAGGCTGGAGCAATGGAATTTAGCTGTTGCTAATGTAATTTTAAAATTATAGGATGCTGTTACAGGTATATAGTTTATGTAGAACTGATATCTTTTAAAACAAAGAAGCAGTCAAGTAGCCTTTTAAAGACTAACAAAATAATTGATTAGGTGATGAGCTTTCGTGGGACAGACCCACTTCTTCAGACGACAGTCATACCAGAACAGACTCATTCTGGTCTGGCTATGGTCTGAAGAAGTGGGCCTGTCCCACGAAAGCTCATCACCTAATCAATTATTTTGTTAGTCTTTAAAAGGCTACTTGACTGCTTTTTAGTTTTGATGGTATATAGACTAGCACGGCTATCTCTCTGTTACTGATATCTTTTACTGCACCTTGTGGTACTCCCCGTAAAGATGTAGCTATTCTGGAGTTACTGATTAGAAGAAAGAACTTTTTTCAGGTTGCTGAAGGTGACAGGGTTACATTTACTTGCCTGCAGGGTTACATTTCCCCGGCATGCCCCTTTGCAATATATATTTTTTTAAATACACATTGGCTTTTTAGTACAGGTTGAACCTCCCTGGTCCAGCACTCTCTGATCTGGCAACATCCATGGTCCAGCATGATTTTAGTTAGCTGGATGGCCCACTTGTTTACAGCCACCAGTCCTGGTTCTCCGTGTTCACTGCTGTTATTTAATGCTAAATGTCTTCTAGGTGCCCAGTAAGCTGTGGAAGTGTTGGTAATGCTGCTAGACAGCAGTGACCAATCGTGGTTTGGCAAATTCTCTGGTTAGACACCTGGTAGGTCCCAAGGGTGCCGGACTAGCGAGGTTCAACCTGTACATACGTATAACTGACACCAACAATTTAGATAATTAACTTAACTGTTATGTTCAGTTTTTCTGAAATTCTGTTTACGGTTCACTGAGATTAGATTAGATTAAATTGCTTCAAAGATGACACCAGTGCACAAAAGCATTTCCCCTACATTTTTTACAGCTGGTGAAAACCTCAGTGACTTTTGTTTCCTGTTGTCTCAGAAATCACACATCAAAGGAATAGCGAGTGTTATTTTGGCAGAGGACAGGATATGGGCTATGGGCTTCAGATCCAGTGTGGGAGGTGGGAAGCGGGGCTGAGGTGTAGGTACTTTTTGGTGGGGAGCCTTTTCTCCTTTTATACATCTTATTTAACCGTTTCTTTATTACTGTGCAAATCAGTTTCGTGGATTGTTACCACCCTGCTTTGATGGAAATACCACTCATGCTTACAGCTGCACTTAGCTTCCATCCCTTATTACCCCTCAGCTGCAGCTGTCTGTGATACTTGTCAGAACAAAATGAGGGACTTTCCGAGTATATTACACCGCATTTCAACTGTTACCTGAAACATATGATTAAACCCAACAGAACAGGGGAATTAAAATAGTCTGGTTCTGCTGCAGTGATATGAAACCTCCTTCATGATTTTTAATGTATTTTCTTGCTGTGTTTTGATTGATCACAAGTAAATTTTCAGAAATCTTTAGTAACTTCACTTTACTCACATTCAACTCCTACTCCAAATGAGTGCGGTTAACTCTGAGCTAGCCTAACTACAGCACTGACCACTATACAGATGCAGAAGCATCCCTCTTTCGATAATTAATCCCTTAATGGGTTTTAACAATTACTTAAACAAGCCCCCAGAAAAGCAGAGGGGAGGGCAGGGTCTACTCCCGCTTTCCTCCCTGGGTGGATAATGTGCTCTTTGCTGATGGAGAGGTTATTCCCCAGTCAGGGCATACTGAGCAGGCAAAGGGCAGATCTGGGGGCAGCCTAGGAAAGCAGAGGGGACTGAAATGGCTGAAATTAGCTAACCCAAACCATGCGAGTTTTGAGTGACTATGGCCTTTTGGCAGCAATTAAAACATAAATTAATGACCTCTCACCACCACGGTGCGTGGTCACAGAGCTCTGCGTGAAGGGTCATTTTAAACTTCCAGCCCCATAATATTATCACAAGGCAATTTACTTAGCCCCCGTAACACGTGCATAACAGCTTCTCCTGGCAGGATTCTGAACCCTCACAGCTAGTCAGTAATACCCAACAAGGATCCATCGGCAGGTAGTGGGAAGGCCTGACACAATTTCAATACCCAGCAGGGCCGACGGCCACCGTGGGCCCTGGGTTAAGGTGAGAGAGGGGCCTGGCTCTGCATCCCGGAATGTGCGGGGCCAAAGGCAGAAGGGGTGGGGCCAGTGGGAGAAGGGGTGGGGCCAATGGGAGAAGGGGCAGGCCCAAGGGCAGTCGGCCCTTAATACCACCCAGAGAGGGGCACTGGGTCCCCCTGTGTCTCACAGCTGCATGAAGCAGTGCTGCTGCAGCAGTTCAAAGGGACCTGGGGCACCAGCCTCTGCTGTTGCCCAAGTAGCAGTGGGCATAGCCAGAGCTCTGGGCCCCTTTGAAATGCCGAGCCTCTCTAAACTGCCCTTCTTTCCCCCCATCAACGCTCCTGTCAATACTCATAGACCTAATGGGGGAGACAAAGGGTCACCCACTAAGCATGTCACGTTAGCCTGACGGCCATGACCTTGAGTGCTCCTTCGTGTGCTGGGCACGTGCGCGAGAGCTTGCAACTGTGCCCGTTTCCTCCGGAGGACACGTTACCCTGCGACTGACCAATTAGTTAGTTAAGACAAGTAGAAGTCACGTCGTAGAGGCAAAGAAAGAGAAAGGAAACAGCTGAGGAAATGAGGAACTCCCTGGTGAGACGTACGGCGCTTCTGACCAGCGTTTGATTCTGACTGCAAGACCAGCTGGCTTTCAATATAGCTTTTGGCACAGTGTTTCCTACTCTGGGTCAGGAAGTTGCTCCTGTGCATCCCTCAGGGTCTCATCTGCAGGTGCCAATCTGTTATCCGCTCTCTGAGGTTATTGATCACTTACAAACTCCCAATGATGGCTGGGAGCGTTGGCAGGTTCTAGTGCCAGGATCAGGCCCAGCAGCAGTTCAGTGACTGGATATGTGCACAGGGGCAACACCACACGAGAGGAATTGGTTTTTTTTATATTTATAAATGTAGGTTATTGATATGTTTGGCACAAACACCCCAACTCAGCAAGGGAGACGGAGATACCCTGGAACAGGGGTCTCACACTCCAGGCCCCTGGGCCACCAGCAGCCGGAGAACCTCCCCAAGCTGTCTGGCTAAAAGCTTTGAAGAAGTTTTGCAATCAGACCCACGCAGCTGCTGGGTAGGGTCATGGCAGAGGGGAACTCACCCGCTGTACTGCTCCCAGCAGCACGCAGGCCCCCAATGTCCACATACACCCAGCTGCAGAGGGCACTGCTTAGTCTGGGAAGCTGTACTGACTGCCTCTGCCATGCAGCAAACCACATTGGTAAGGGAGCTGCCTGAGCTGATACACTTCTACAGGGCTGGTAAGTTTCGCTTGCAGTTACCCTGGGCAGGGGATCCCTCCATGAGGGGGTTGATGTTAGTGGGGGATGAGGGATCCCAGCACAAGCACGTGGATGTTAGCAAGGGAAAGGGAAATTAGGACTATTCAGTGACTAGACCCCTGGGCAGGGACTAGCCTGGACCAAGTGGGATACTATTCTGGGCTTTGCCTGGGGCACAAGGGAAGTGACATTGATCGGCACGCTGGGTGCCAGGCAGGAACCAGTGGAGCGAAAAGGCCAAAGGCAGAGGTCAAAGTGGCATGGGGACTAGCTGGGTGTGCAGGGCAGGGCCATTGGATCCCATGGCAGAGTGGAGTCAGACCGCGGTGATCACTCCGGGGGTGGCCGGGATCATCAGTTTGAGATTTTGGAACTCCAGGAAGTGATTAACCAAACTGCTCTGAACATCAGCAGTTCAAATCCCTGCCCTGGGAAAGGGCATGTTAACCAGCCTACACACACACACACACACACACACACACACACACACATTTCTCTCTCCCACACACCCACAGAACGCTCTCTCTCTCTCTTGCTCTCTCTCTCGCGCACACACACACACACACAAAGAAATTTCTCTGCCACATACACACACACAGAACCTCTCCCTTTCTCTCTCCCACACACACAAAAATATTTCCTCCATCTCTTTCTCTCTCGCACTCAGATAGAAATCTCTGTGGCACAGATGTTCACAAGAAATACCTCTCTCTTTCTCTCACGCACACACAATAGCCACAGGCTACGTCTACACTACAGCGATCTTTCTACAGAAGTCACTGACAGAAGACATCTTCCGACAAAACTTCTGCCGACAGCTCACAGCCATACATAAAAGCGATCGCTCTCTTGATCCGCTTTGTTGCCAGACAGAGGCAGAACAGCCCGGCTGCTCTCTCGATAGAACGGCCACCCAGAAGCACAGCAGACAGGGCTGCCTGCTGACCTGGAAGCCCTGTTTGTTGACAGAGGCCCCTCTGGAGCAGATTCTGTCGAGAAAGGCTTTCTGCCTCCTGGTGGAGAGGCAGAAGGCTGGCAACAAAAGGGCTGGGTTTTGTCGACAGAACGCATTTTTAGTGTGGACGCTCCGTGAGTTTTGTCAGCTAAGCTCTCTAGGGTAGATCTAGCTACAGAGACATAAATAAGGCGACCGTATCTCCCTGTTCCAAATACAGGACAGGCGGATGTGGGGGCAGGGTTGGCTCCTTCAAGGCCTGGGGAGCCAGGAAGGAGGTGGCAGCTGCCTGCCCTCCCCAAGGCCCGGGCCACAGCACCCTCAGCGCTCCCCGCAGCCCCAAGGAAGCAGCAAGGATGGGCCTCTGCTTCCCTGAGCCCCAAGGAAGCTGAAGGGACAGGACAGCTGCAGCTGCTGGTGGAAAATGCGGGACAATTGGTCCCTTTCCTAAAATATGTAGGGATACCTTTTTGGTGTCCCAAGTATGGGACTGTCCTGCCAAAAATGGGAGGGATGGTCACTTCAGACATAAATCTGTCTCATACATGGAAATCTCTCCGTCTCTCTCTTACACACACAGAAATCTTTCTCTCTCTCTCTTATACAGACGTCATAATAGCAGACACAACTCTCTGATGATGCACACCTTGGTGGAGTCCTGAAGGTTTCAGCTGCTCAGTCGCTTAGGCCAAACGCCAACAAACTGACAAGTGAAGCGTGACCAGGTGTCCGGCGAAACCTAAAACCTCTCTGGCTGGTGAGGAATTGTCCAGAGTTGTGTGAAAGGATTTTTTTTTTATTTCTAACACCTTCAAATGAAAAAATACAAGAAACATTTCCCCCCCGCCCCCCAATCACCATCTTCACTGACATTAGTGGCCCACTGGGAGGGTTTGAGGGCTGACTCTGGCCCAAAGTTAAATTGAGTTTGATACCCCAGCTAGAGGGCATTCGTCTGCATGCCCATAGACAAACCCCATCCCTTGCCAAACAAGCTGAAATCATAGACTCATACGATACCAGAACTGGAAGGGACCTCAAGTCCATGCCCCTGTCCTCATGGTGGACCAAGCACCATCCCTATCATCCCTGCTAGATATTTGTCCAACATGTTCTTAAATATCTCAAATGATGGAGGTTCTACAACCACCCAAGGCAATTCATGCCACCGTCCTCCTCAACACCACTGCTTTCCCTACCATTACCAGGGGCCATCATTTCGGACCACATCTCCTTCTCCTAGGGGTATGTCTATACAGCCATTATTTCAAAATAACTATCGTAGCGTCTACACAATGCAACCACTATTATGAAATAATTTCAAAACAGTGGTTGGCTTAGTTCGAAATTGGTACACCTCCATCTGTGAGGACATCATTGTTTCTGAAGATACACACTAACTCGGCTACCCCTCTGATACTGCTCTATGAGGAATAGCGCCTATCTTGGAAAAGCTATTGCAAAATAGGTGCTGTTAAGACAGGGAAGAGAGCCTATTTCGAAAGAAGCCACAGTATGTCCAATGGCTGTACTTCGAAATAGGCTCTGTATGTGTAGACACTGTATTTTGAAATGCCTAAGTGCTGTTTTGAGATGCATTTTTGTGTGTAGCAGCATTATTTCAAAATAAGCTCTTCTGGAATAGCTTATTTCGGAATAAGGCTGCTGTGTAGACATACCCCTCCTGTCCCTGGGCTGGGATGCCACTTTTATAACGTCACACTGATATTACCACATTTGGTGCTTATTTAGTAGGGATTATCCCCCTTTTCCTCCTTTGTCTATTTCTACTTGACAAACTTTGGCAGAGGTCTCTCCTTTCCAGGATAATATTGCAGTGATTTTCACCAATGACGATAGACATAGGGTGACCATATCTCCCATGGCCACATATGGGACAGGAGGGGTGCTCCTTCCCATCCCCAAGCCTCAGGGAAGCGGCTGAGACAGAGCACCCAGGACCCTCTCCCCCTCTCACTTCCCCAAGCCTCGGCTGACTCTTTGTTGCAGAGAGCTTGTACTGACGGACAGGATGTGCTCTCCACCAGGCAGCTGCACCTACGCAGAAAACACGGGACAGTTAGTCCCTTTTTTAAAATAAGTCAGGTTGCCTTTTTGGCATCCCAAATATGGGACCGTCCCACCAACAATGGGATGGATGGTCACCCTAGATAGACATCACTAGGTTACCAAGGCCCCATTGTGGTTAGATGTTGAAGGGTGGATGTCACATACCTCTTATGTACGTCACTGTGTTGCCAGAGCACTCTTATGTTTGATTCGTGTACCTGGGGGTAAAACTTCCCCTGCAACACTTAATTTGCACTCCCCGGTACTTGGGGTTTTCCACTGGGCCGTTTAGCTGTGCCTAAATGTCACACTTTCTGCTGCCTAAAGGCTCATGTTTTTGGACACTGTTTCCCAATTTTATTTGGCCACAGAACCCTTTTACACTGGAAAGGATTCTGCAGAACTCCTAATAACAGTCTTGTATAGGGAGCTGAAAATGCAGACCACAAAGCAGCCAGGCTAACAAATTTTATTGCAATTTATTTTTCCTTTTTCGTCCTCTGTACTTATAAATGTCAATCTGTATTGGAAATGGAATTGATCTGAAGAAATGGGTCTGTCCCACAAAAGCTCATCACCGAATAAATAATTTGGTTAGTCTTTAAAGTGCTCCATTTCTGCTGCTTTGTTTTGTTCGAGTACAGACTAACATGGCGACCTCTCTGTTTCTAATAAACAAATGCTAAACAGGCCATGAGATCAACATTTAGTTTAATTGCACATATTTAAAAACAAAAATCATTGTTGATGAGTGCAAAAAATAAATGTCAAAAACTAACATGAATTATATTGGCAATTTTCAATGCAAAGAGTGGTTGTTCTTCTTTTCTCGGCAAATTCATGTTTGGTTTAATACAGTAGGCCCCCAACTTGCACAACCCCTTGTAAGTCCTATTTCACCTTACTCAGGAGAGCCAGGAAACTGACCAGAGCACTGGAGGCCTGCTACTCACAGGAGACAGGAAACTGACCAGTGCCGCAGTGCTGTTCAGTTTCCCTTCTCCCATGAGCTGCTGGGAACTGGAGCCCGGCTCTCAGCTCCCTGCCACTCACAGGAGACAGCACTGGACAGCTTTCCAGCTCCTGTGAGTGGTGGACAGCCCAGAGCCAGGTGCCAGCTCCCCACCACCGAGTCATGTTAAAGCGAGATGTGGGCAGCTGAAGTACATGTATCTTGGGTTTCTACTGTACTGGAAAGTTGGATTTGCGTATCTGGCATGACATTGAGTTAACTTCCATATTTCGTTTTTGTTGCTGCGTAATTCGAGAACCCAGTTTTGCACAAGTATGTGTTGGTGAAGGGTAACAACTGACCAATTGCAAGTCTTGATAAAGCTGAATATTCATGACATAAAGCCACCCCAAAATGATCCACGCTCCCTGAGCATGATTTACAGTGGTATATAGCAGGTTGGTCGTATCACTGACTGACTGTGTATGCAGTGCTGAGGAGTGACATTGTTGTCCCCACTCTCTGGCTATGCTGACCTTACACAGGGGCACTTACAGTGGCAAACACAAATGAAAATGATTTTTAAGAAAATTCATAAATGTTTAAATATCAATTATTATTTTCTAAATCATAAAACATTATTGTAATGGAACTTTCTCGCTGAGCCCTTATTTCCACTTCACGGGACCCCCAAGGTTCCACGGAAGACCATTTGGGAATCTCTGTTTTAGAGGGTCCAGGCCTGTGGGTTCCTTGCGTGACAGCCGACTCTAAAGATAATTGAGGCAAACTAGCCCTGGGAGCTGTGGGGTGTGGCGGTTGCGGACATGTAGGTGAGCAAGGCATGCTTTAAGCATTCCTGAGGTGGTGTGCCCAGAGGTGAGAGCTCTGAGCTGCAGCAAAAGCCAGCAGGGAGATACTTAAAGAGCTGGCAGGCCCCAGGGTTGTGACAGGTACTTTCACCCCGGTTGTGCCCCCAGACCTGGCTGGACTCCTGTAGGGCTAGGCTGGGTTGGCAGCTCCGGGGGCAGCATGGCCTCCTCTGGGCAGGACTCACCTCTGAGGTGACAGAATACGTCCTTCACAGAATCTGGAAGAGGGGAGCAGACGAGCAGCAGAGCAGGGACAGGGGACAGCCAGTGTGACAGCTGGCAAGGCCAGACCGCCCATCTCCAGCACCTCCACCAGCACCATTATTATTACCCTTCCCAGCACCCACCCACCCCATGCACCTGCTGCTAGGACCCAGCATGGGACTGGTTTCCTGCTGCTGGTGTCTGTCTCACGGTGTGCCAGCCCCACCAGGGAGACCCCTGGGCCAGCTGGGCTGTGTGACTCCAAACCAGCTTTCTTGCAGCTCTGGCTCCAAGTCCCCTCACTGCACCACACTGGGCCCTGAGACCAGCCCCACGGCCCTCCCACTGTCTGTGTCTGGGCCAGGAGAATCCTACCCCAGAGCCTCTGCGGCTATGGGGATCTCGGGGCTAATAAATCAGGACACTGCGCAGGGATGGATCCGGGCTTCGGGGAGGGAGGCAGAGGAAGGTTGTGAAAGCATCTGACTGTTTGTGGGGGGGCCAGGCCAGACAGTAGCTGCATTGTGTGGCCTGTAGGAGAGGGGCTGAATGAGCTTCCAGCCACACAAAGGGGCTTTGACAATGGGGACCTCATTAGTATGCACAGGGAGCAATTCGCTGCCTCCTCTCGCATCACTCCTTCTCCCCCTCCACTGCGCCCAGCCGCCCTGTGTCGCACAGAGGTGAGGGAAGGAAGGAACCGGGGAGAGCGGACGAGGGGAAATGGATGACAGCAGGGGAGGCCAGGCTACTGTTCAGCTGCTCTTTCAGGCGAGCCCAATGGCTCTTCGGTTTGCCAGCTCCGTGGCACACAAAGTTGTCTGAAAGTGCTTGAGATGCGAAGATGGCAGTGTGTCCTCCCCAGGCTGGCCCAGACCCCAGCAAACCGCGCTGAGTTCTACACCAGCATTTAAATCACCACTTGTGGTTTAAAGGCAGCACCTGACAGAAAAAAAAAACAAACCCTGTTCTCCCATATTGCAACTGGAATTTGCTCTGCAAAGATTTCGCCTTGGGATGTGCGTGTGGTGCTGACATAAGCACTGGCAAACGGGGAAAGGATGCCTGGTTCTTTGCCTGTCTCTGCCACTGACTTGCACCACCACCCTGAGCTGAGGCCTTTCCGTGCCCTGTGTGTGATGCTTCCTGCAAGAAACTGTGGAGCCATTAGACAAATTGCAGTAACCTCAGGCCGTTTGTTGATTTCCTCCCTCGCCTCTGCCCAGTTGACTCATCTCTGCCAGAGCTCCCTTAGCTCAACTCAACACCCAGAATAGCTTCCAACCATCAACACCCAAACTGCAACTTACTCCTCACTGACGTGGTATTTTCCCTTGTGCGAACCTACCTGCATGGCGTACAGAGGGCAAATCAGGCCAGACCTGCTTAATCTGTGTCTTTGAGCAAAGAATGGATTATTTTAGACAAAGGAAAAGCAGTAGAGATGATCCCCCTGGATTTTAGTAAAGCTGAAATACAGTTCCACATGGAAATGATTACTTGAGAACATGGGGATTCCTATAAGAACTCAAAGGTGGATAAGGAACAAGTTACAGGGGAGACCGTAAACAGTCATACTGAAAGGTGAACTGTCAGAGTGGAGGGAGGTGAGGAGGGAACTACCTCATGGACTGGTCTTGAGATCAATCCCATTTCAGATCTGTATTAATGACCATGACCAAAAAAGTGGATGTTAATAAACTTTGTGGGTGACACAGAGTTGGGCGGTATTCTTCAAACAACAAGATCAGGATGACCTTGAAAAGTGGAGTAATAGAAATGGGGAAAAATTTAATAGTGCCCCGTGCAAGGTCATACACACTAACAACAAGAATGGGGCCACATGCGAAGTCGAACACACTAGCAACAAGAATAGGGCCCATGTGCGAGGTCATACGAACTAACAACAAGAATAGGGCCCACGTGCGAGGTCGTACACACTAACAACAAGAATAGGGCCACTTGTGGGGTCATGCACTTAAGAACTAACAATAAAAAATTTTGCTACAAGCTGAGGCTTCATCAAGGAAAAGCAACAGAGGAGGAGAAAGACCTGGGCATATTGACTGATCAGAGGATGAGTAGGTGGTTACAAACCACCAATGCAATGCAGGTGCGAAAAGGCTAATGCAGACGCAGGATGCATCGGACCCTAACTGCTGGACCTAGGAGCGGGGTGTGGGTGTGTTTGCTGTAGCACTCCCTGTCCGGAACTGATTTCCATCAAGTAAAGGGTTTACAGCTTGGTCCAATGGCTGCTCATACCCCCCGCTGCATACAGCGTTCCAGCATCCGTGCATCAGGTGTGGTGTTTCCAGTGCAGGCAGGGAAGGCTTATAGCATTATATCCGGTGCTAGTGGAATCTCATCAGGCGCCCTGTGTGCACTTCCGGTCTCCCGTGGTTAAGAAAGCTGCACTAGAACGGGAGCAGGTGCACAGAAGGGCGATTAGGATGATGTGATGAATGGACCTCAGGCGGGAGGGGCGGGGCTTTAGGTCGGAGGGGCGGGGCCGGGCCAGGCCAGCCAACCCTCAGTGCTTCCCGGAGCACGGCACTGGAGCCTCCCCTGCCCACAGTGCTGTGCTGCCACAGCGATTTAAAGGGTCTGGGGCTCTGGCCATCACCACTGCCATAGTAGCAGCAGCATCGGCTGGGAGCCCCAAGCCCCTTTAACTCATCCGGCTCTGGGGCAATTTCCCCTTTGCCACCTCCTGGCTTTTATTTGCAGTGTCTTACGCAAGCTTGTGTCCCAGCAGAAGGGTTTGCCCAAGTTTCCACCTACCCGCTAGGCACAGGGCAGGGGGTGTGGGAGAGATCTCAGTGGTCTGAGATCCTGGGTGTCTTTGCCCTTCTGGAGCTTGTCCCAGTTGATGAGCTGAATCCCTTCATTAACTGGCTAATCACCACATCCTTAATCAAGTATCTCCCCTGGCAGGCCCCTGCAGGGAGGTTTAGGGAGTGCCAAAGTGTATTCCCGTCGGGGTGAAAGCAGCTTAAAATTTCTCACAGGTTCTGTCCCATTGCAACCCAGGTCCCTGCCAGCTCCAGCTCTTTAAAGAGCTCCCTGCTGACTTTTGCCACCATTCATAGATTTCTGGGGCTTGAAGAGCCCTCTGGAGAGGTTGGAGCAGGACCAAGTCCAACTAAAATCAGCCCAGCCAGGGCTTTGTCAAGCCGGGACTTAAAAACTTCTAGGGATGGAGATTCCACCACCTCTCTGGGTAACGCATTCCAGTGCTGCACCACCTCCTGGGGAAATAGCTTTTCCTAATATCCAGCTTAGACCTCCCCCACCACAACTTGAGACCACTGTCTCTCGTTCTGCCATCCATCACCATTGAGAACAGCCTCGCTCCATCCCCTTAGCATTCCCCTTCAGAAAGTTGAAGGCTGCTATCAAATCACTCCTCACTCTTCTCTTCTGTAGAGTAAATAAGCCCAAGTCCCTCAGCTTCTCCTCATAGATCATGTGCTCCAGTGCCCTAATAATTTTGGTTGCCCTCCGCTGGACCTCCTCTAATGCATCCGACTTTTAGCTCTGACTCCCACCGTCACAGAGCTCAGCTTTGTCAAATAGAGACTGGGTGAACTTTGTTATGGGCAATATAAAAGCTGGCCTACCTGACCCAGCAGAGCCAGAGTGACTCTGGATGAGGAGTCACCAAGGCCTGAGATGACCTAAGGCAGGGTGGGGGTCATTAGGGAACTCCTCTTCCAAGAAGGCTATAGATGCTTGGTGCCTCCAAAAACCCCTGAGGAGGGGGCCTGGGGCTGGAATTTCTTTCCTGAGACCTGAGCTATGACCCTGTTAGATCATCCAAGCCAGCGTGGCTGGTTTCAAAGGACCCAGCTGATGGATGCAGTGTAGCAGCAGCTGAGTCAGTCTCTGGGTGTGAGGAGGATGAGGTGGGTCAGGTATCAGCTTCTGTTGGTGAGAGAGAGAGGAACTCCCTGTCACCATCACCAATCCACCGCCCCAAGGGGCAGTTGCTAAGTGACCAGAAGAATTGTTCCCTCCACTGGTGCTAGCGGGTAGGTAGCCTTAACTATGTTGCTCAGGGTTGTGGATTTTTCACGCACCGAGGGGTGTAGCTAGAACAACCTGACTTTTGAATGTAGCCCTGGCCCGAGAGATTTTACAGCTGAGCTCTTCCTGCCTAGAGCTGGTTCAGTAGCTGAGCTCTCATGCAGACCAGCACCTTTCAGTGGATGTTGGCCAGCTAGCAGGGTGAAGATTCTGGGAATTCTTTCCCCACTCACTCCAGAGGCTCCTGAGATCCCTGCATCCATGCATAGCCCTTATCCCATCCCCCTCTATTGCAGACTCCCAGCCACTGGCCCGGCCTGGTTCTGCCAGAGACACCCGAGTTTTGTCCAAAGAAAGATGATAACACTTCAGAGTCCAGATAGATGCACCTGAGCTAGTTCTAACGGAGCTGGCAGGGGATCTGGAGCAGTGAACTGCAGCAGCACGAGCCTCAGCATGGCTGTAGCAGCCCTCCTGGAACCCAGGGCCTAGGTAATTACCTGGGATACTGCCATGGTTTCACTGATCTGGTACTGAAGCTAGTTTGATTAACAGCAGTTCCCAACCTCTTCCAGACAGGGAATTCAGGAAAACTGGGTGACCCAAGGCAATTCAAAAACGGGGGGAGGCAGAGCCGTAACGAGCTAATTTTGCACCTGAGGCAAGAATATAAAATTGCACCACCTCATGTTTATATATTCCTAGTAGTTATTTCATAGAAAAAGGGACAATACATTAATAATAAAATAACACTCCGTTTATTATAGTTAATTATTTTGTTATTATAGTTGACCTAAGTGGTGGTGGGGGGGAAGATTCTCACCTCCAAACTGCACTCGCCCCACTGCTCCCCTAGCTTAAACCCCACACTCAGAGGCTGGAGGGGCTGGTGGGAAGTCACGCTCAGGGGTTGGGGGAGTCACATCCACAGACTGGGGGGACTGGAGGAGTCACACTCAGGTGCTGGGAGGGTCACTCATGGGCTGGGAGTGTGGGGGGAGTCGGACTCAGGGGCTGTGGGGGAGTCACACTCGGCCTGGGGGGAGAAACAAAAGAAATGAAAACTACAAATGAGCTACATAGAACAGAAGGTGGAAGTAAAGGGGGGAAGGATGGAGGGGGCACAAAAATTACTTACTGCAAAACTCTATTAAGTGGATTGCCTGGGATGGCCATGAATCTCAAAGGTGGAGAAGCTGCCCTTGTAATGTGTAATTGCTTCTCTATTGACAGAGAGAGCTGCTGCATGTGGCAGCGTTAACAAACTGCAAATGGCTTCTTTAAGAGCCACACGCAGCTCCAAGCTGCTGGCGACCCTTAGTAAATCTAATCCCAACCCATGTTTGGGTCCTGACCCATCGGTTGGGAATCCCTGGATTCAAGCTAATTGGAGTGTGGCTACACAACCTGCAAATATACTGATAAACCAAGACGACACATCTTCCAGGGCCAGACCCTCTCAGAGGTCCAGAGAGGCCCAGGCCACTCCAGCTTTGGAGGCCATTAGCTATAGTACCGTGATACATAATTTGAATATCTTTTTGTTTAACAAATGCTTTTCTAGCCTTTTCCTGTGCAAATGCACTAATTAGTGAGGAACAAATGTGTGAAACTTACCAAATGCCAAAAAATTAACGTGTGTCTAAATTTGAGGTCCCCTTTGATCTTGAGCACAAGGCCAAATGGCTCTTCTGCCCCCATCAACCCCTCAGATTGTCTCTAGCTTGGGGAAAAAAATCACTGTCCACAGCTCAGTTCCTCCCCACCCTGGGGCTGGATTTATTACTTTGTTTTCTTCCAGACAACTTTTTCCACACTTGGTCATGTGGTGAATTTGCGAGCCAGAGTTATTTACCACTCAGGGGTCTTGTTCTCCATTGTCCTCCCCCTTTAACAGACATCTACCTCATTGCAAGGCAGGTATAAAATGCCATGATCAAAATCTGGAGTCAGGCACCTAAAATCATGAGATTGGCTTCAAATTCACGAGATATTCGAAAAACATAACACATGGAAGTGAGGGGGGCGTTATGGGCTTACTAATTTCTGGACCTTTGGGGATCACCATTTCCAGCTTTTAACCCCAATCAACAGGACTGGAAACATACTTTTTTTCCAAACGACAACAGAGGTTCTCACCTAATCACATGACTCCAGGAGCTGGAGATTTAAGAAAAGCAGCAGTAAAACCATGAGGGCTGGCAACACTGAAATGCTACCAGATCGTCCTAACTGTGCCCAATTTTTTATACTAATACTATTTATTAATTATTATTATATTGCTAACAAGCTCTGCTCATGGAGCAGAGCCCCAATGTGTAAGAGACGGTCGTTGTCCCAAAGAGCTTCATGTCTGAGTATAGAGGACCTCAAAACCATAACCTTCCATCCCAATTGCTCGTTGTGTATAGAACCCGTCCAAGGACAAGCCCGTGCATGGGTAGAATAGGCTAAAATATGTTTACCTAACTTGGTGTTTTAACTCCCTGCTCCTTGCTTATTGAGCTGTTTGCTTGGCAATCCATGGCCAAACGATGCCTTCTCCAATCAGCTTTCAAACGCGAATCTGTTAATGTGATAGAATCCAATAACCTAATTTGGGTCCTTTGTTTGGCAAATGGGTTGATTTTCAGGAGTTGCCGGCACACCAGATACCGTCTTCTGAGATGGTAGATGGCCCTGATTTATAGCACAGTATATGAGCTTAATCAATCACTGTACTTGCTTTACTTTCGCCATCAGCATCATCAAACCACAGATAGTTGTTTATAATGATTCTCAGCTGCCTCCTCCAGCCACACAGGCAATTGTTGCTTTACAGAAAGGGAAAGGACGGCACAAGGAAGAGAAGCATCTTGTTCAAGGACATGCCCGGAGAGAAATGGGGAAAGGCCTCTAGACCCCAGGCCTGGTCTGGGCCCTAATGAACCGGATTCCCAAGGCACTGAAAACCAACAGTTGAGTGTTCTTGGCACATCCCCCCAGAGCTATTGGCGTTCAATGCCTTTTTTGGCTCTGAGCTGCACAGCGGGCATTTGAGGGCATCGGGCACTTTTAAAACTGACTGTCAAAGAGGAGCTGAGCAATCACCCCTCTAATGTTTCCATCCATGTGCAGAATAAATTTTGTGATGTGCGCCAAGGCATGTTTGGATGTTCACCACCCGTAGAAACACTGGCTGTGGCAGGCTGTGGGTGCTCTGCTAATCAGTGGGGGCAGGTCCTGAATCTGTCCTAATGGGTTGCCCAGGTGCACAGCTTACAGGGTCCCCTGGAGCCGAGCCCTAGAAAATGCAGCTTAAACATATGTGACAGCTGCCAACTTGGCTGGCGCTCCAGGGACTGAAGCGGGGCCCTCCAGGACTACAAGCAGGAGCTGCTCTAACTTGAACGAAAGATCGAAGCTGCTTGCAGTGCATATGCCATGTGGATCAGATGGGAGTCGCACGCTCCCCCCACTACGCTACACAGGCATCCCTTTCCCCGGCCGGTGTATTTTCGGAGGCTGTTGTACTACCTATGGAAGCAGGGGCTGCTGATTTATGCTCTCGGTTTGGTTTGCACTCCTTGCAAACCAGAGCACATGAGCCTGACCCTAATCTGCTCCTGAGCCTTGGGCAGGTGAGCCGCATAGTCGAGAAAGCGCTGTTCCAAACCCTGTGTCCTCACATAGACACCTCACTGCCTCGCGGGGGCATGGAGGAATCCCTGCTGGAGGTGAAAATACATCGCACGGGGGATCTCTTTGGGGAGTAAAGCAGGGCCCCCAGGCAGGGACACGAAACAGGAGAGGAAGTGATGGGGGTGGTACCAGCAGGTGCAGAGAGAAGGGCAGACAGCAACGGGGCATTTAGGTATGAACATCTTCCTCTCGGAGTGACCTGTTTATCACCGTACAGCCCTCTCTCCCCACCAGCCCATCCCTCTGCTGCTCTACACACCCGACTGTCTCTCTAGCGATCGCTCTCCATTCCTCTATCCTCCCCTCAGCTCCCTCTCTCTGGCCAAAGAACCTCAGCCAGCAATTTCTGCAGCCGGGGTTAGCGTCCGACTGTAGGAATCCCTGGGGAGTCTGGATGAGATGATCAGAATGGGCCTTTCTGGCCTTAACAACTGTGGCCAGCGCCTGTTGCTGATGCCGGTGGAGCCCTTTGGAAGCTGTACTGTGTTGATGCTGTCCAGCGAGGGAGGGAGTAGACACTGTCCCTCCTTCGCTTTGTTGCCCTGCTCCTGATGTCCCCCTCCACAGCACATGGAGGGGTGTGAAACACCGCTAGGAAGCGTTCTACTGTGACCTGTGCAAAACAACCAGGGGTTTTATTATTATTATTATTATTATTATTATTTTCCAGATGAATCCACAAATCTTTGTCTGTTCGCAGAAACACTTTGCTTTGGGACATTGGTGGGACTTGACTCTGCTCCTTTTGAAGCTGACAGTCCTGCTTTGAGTCCTTTGAACCCAGGAAAAGTGATGGAAAATGCTAAGACCCACTCTTGGATCATGAGCCAAACAGGCAAGTCACCAAGGAAATTACCCCCATTTCACAGAAGGGAAACTGAGGCACCGGGCAGCCAAGTGATTTAGCTTGGCAGAGGCTGAGAATTAAACGTGGATTTTCTGAACTCCAGACTGGTGCTTTAACTATGCCGGCAGGCTTCCTTTCTGCTCAAGGTCTTTCTTGAGTAAATATCATTTTAAAATGCAGCACTCCACCCAAAGGCCAACTGAACAGACTTTTTTCTGAACCACGCACTCTCCCTGCAGGAACAACCCCAGGAGACTCCACAGGTTTCAAGGACTGTCCTTTGACCGAGGGACGTGTCTCTAATTGGTGGGTTGCAATCTTCTATTTTGTCATGGGATGGCTGTCAGATAAACTCCTCTTTAATAGCCAGGGGACCTGGCCATGCTGAGTGGGTCTGGTCTTTGCAGGGGTGCCTCCTGCAGTCTGGTGTTTGCTGCCCTGTGAGAGAGTGCCAGCTGTTGGGCTGCAGGGGGGAACAGGGCCTTCATGCTGGGCTTCCCACCCAGGGCCACCCAAACCTCTGGGCCTGCTTGCAGACATAGTGGATAGCTAGTTCTTCCCAGAGCTGGTGCACAAGAGAGATGGGCTGAAGAGGACAACATGTGTTGGGTGGGGGCTGCGCCACATGGGATGGGGCGGGGGAGCCGAACAAATGAGTTACCTGGCCTCTGAATCCCTCAGCCTGCCACTGGCCCCGGCCATGTTCCCCTCACCCTATGGTCCACACCCTGCCCAGTCATTTGGGCTCTTCCTCACCAGAGTGGCCTTTGCATCCCAGCCTGGCTGCTGAAGGCTCTGCCTGCCCTGTGGTCACTGACTGGCCCCACTCCTTGCTGGTGTCTCTGCCTCACTCTCACCCCACTCAGGCCCCCCTCTGTGCCCAACGTCAGCTCTTTGCCTCTCATCACAGCTGGTTCAGGTGCCGCAGCCTTACTCTGCAGGCCCTGTTTGATCTTGCTGCTGCCTGCAGCTATGGTCATGCTTCCTCTGCCCCCTCCCTCACCACACCCTGAGATACTGGTGCTCCTCCTGGTCCTCTCCCATCCTGGGTCCAGCACTTCCCCCCCAGACACTCCAAGCCAGCCTTGTCAGTGTGCTCCATGAGGTAGGGGCCCAGAGCTGGTGAGATCTCACACTCCCTTCTAGTATGAACTTGAGCCAGGCCTGTCCTACTCCCTGCCTCAGTTTCCTCATCTGTACCTTTAGGATTCAACATGCCAAACTAAGGACCACTTCTTCCCCATCCAGAGCCCCACACCCTCCCCAGCTGCCCCTCCTACACTGCAAACTCTTCAGAGTTCTTCCTTGTCAAGTTTCTTAATGTTTGTCTTAGGATGAGCCAGACGTTTTCAAGGGTCAGCTGAAGATAAAGGATTGACTGCTTTACATTAAATAGACTTCCCTCCAAGGTGGGAACCCATTTTAGCATGCTCCAGCCCCACAGAAAATTACCAGGTTCCTAGATGGATTCCAGTACCAGGTGGCATGGTCACAGGTCTTTCTAGGACCAACCACAGTTTGGGCTTATAGGACAAACAAGACCATTCATAGATCATTGCTTTGCGTACTGAGCCATTAAGCTCCTGAAGTATCCCTAATGGTCCTCATTAGCACACTATGATTAAAACCAGATTCACTCTTCATATTTCTAACTTCACATACAAGAATGATACCAGCACAAAAATGGGATGTGCAGAGTGTAACTTTAAACTCGATATGCTATATGACAGGTTTTGTTCAAAGCATAATTGAGCTATGCAATAATCATATTATAAGACGATCATCATAAATCTTGGGAGGGGTGTGACAGGCCCAGCCCTCATAGCACAGGAAGCAGAATGATCATAGGAACTGTGGCAAGACTGTGGAACTCACTGCCACTGGAAAGAATGGGCCACGAGCCTTACTGTGCTCAGAATGATAGGTAAAGAGCTTTCTTCAATTGTACTTTTCCTTGATACATTTTAGCATTAAACACTCATCCCACTGCACCCACCCACTCACACAACACCCAAGAAAACACAAGATTTGATACAGTCCTGGAAATAAAGATTTGTTCAAATATTTGCGAAGTGCTCAAGTCTGATAGATAGATAGGTGGGTGGGTGGGGATAGAGCGATTGATGGAGATAGCTAACTATGGGGTATGAACTATGTCAGTGCAAGAGCTCCCTGCTTTGCACGCTCTCAGATGGAGAATGCTCCACAGCTGCCTCCCATCCCACACCTGTATTACTAACACCCTTTCTCTCTTGCCTTTGCATCCTGAGCCCCATTGCCTTCTCACACTGATGACATTTAACTTTGTGCTGCCCTCCCTCTTGCCTTCCCCCCATTAACAGCCCCCACCACTGCAGGACTTCTCACGCTGGGTGTCACAGTCCTGGTTGTGTGTGTGTGCGCGTGCGCGGGTGTGTGTTTGAGCAGAGGTCACAACCCACCTCCCCATCACAAATGGCTAACTGGGATGGGCGTCCCAGCTAGACCGCAGCTGGGTGCAGAGACGCGGGGGGGTCCCTGCCATGGCAAAGAGCCAGTGTACATCATGCCTGTGTCCTGCCAGGGCTCAGCTCCTGAGATTTTCAGCTCTTCCAGGACGGGGCTCAGCCTGGGCAGAGCTTTGGGAATGCCCCGTGCTCTGCTGATGTCATAGGAATGGATTTAAAGCAGCCACTCTTCTGCAAAAGAATTCTGCCATAAGATGACAGAGGGACATTCCTGAATGAGAATTCATTTGCAAATGTGACATGTTTAACCTTGGCTTGAGCATGGAGCTCAACTACGTTATGCGTTACAAGCACAAATTCCCCACCTTTGATGTTCACAGGAATGGGAAACATCTTGCTTAATTGTTTCCTTAACTGGTCCTACTAGGGCCAAGTAATACCGTTTCCTCCCCCCCCCGGCCACCCCCATTATATAAACCCTGGATTCTCTTTTTCCACTCCAGTCACCTGAGGAAGTGGCTTTACCCACGCTGTGTCTACACTTGCATTCCTCTTTCGAAAGAGGAATGCAAATAAGGCAAATTGAACATGCAAATGAGGCACTGATTTTCATATCTTGTGCTTCATTTGCATAATCTCTTTTCAGCAGAGTTTCTTTCGAAAGAGGAAAAGCAGTGTAAAGAGGGATCTTGGAAAATAAAACCTATCTCTTCCGAAAAGAGATTATGCAAATGAGGCATGGCATATGTAAATCAGTGCCTCATTCTCATTTTCAATTTCCCTCATTTGCATCCTCTTTCAAAAGAGGGATGCAAGTGTAGACACAGCCCCGCAGAAGCTAATGAACCTAATACATTTGTTGGACTCTTAGGTGCTGTTATTTGTGAAGCTACAGACTAACCCAGCAGCCCCTCTGAGACCACTGATCAGGACTCTCTTACCAAGTTCTCTCTTTTTTTCTGCCTGCAAATGAGCCCCCGCCGAATGTAGGTCTTCTGTGCTTTGAGTGCTCACTGCCCAACTGATGCAAAGAAAGTCACCCTAGGGGCCCATGGAAGAGCCTTCCCTCCAGCATGTTTAATATTTGTTGAGTCCCTTGACACTGCTTCAGCGACCTGGCTGGATGTGATGAGAGGCCTCTACCCTCCATTCCTTCCCTGTCACTACCCATTTCTTGTTTCTCCTCTTAGAGTTGTGTTGGGAGTTGCTGGGGGCAGGGGCTGTCTTTGTGTTCTGGGCTGAGCACCAGGAGGTCTGAGGCCGTGATGGAGGCATCACCATATAACTTTACGCAGGATTGAGAGTTGGCAGGTATTTAAGGGCTTTCGCTCACAAGCTGCCCCATGAAGCAGGCGAAGGGTTATTAATCACTATTATTGATCAGTGTTATTTCCCTTTTACACAGGGAACATAAGAACATAAGAATGGCCATACTGGGTCAGACCAAAGGTCCATCCAGCCCAGCATCCCATCTGCCGACGGTGGCCAATGCCAGGTGCCCCAGAGAAGAACAGAAGACAATGATCAAGTGATTTATCTCCTGCCATCCATCTCCTGCCCTTGTTCTGAAGGCTAGGGGCACCATACTTTATCCCTGGCTAATAGCCATTTATGGACCTAACCTGCAAAAATTTATCAAGCTCTTTTTTAAACCCTAATAGAGTCCTGGCCTTCACAGCCTCCTCCGGCAAGGAGTTCCACAGGTTGACTGTACGCTGTGTGAAGAAAAATTTCCTTTTATTAGTTTTGAACCTACTACCCATCAATTTCATTTGGTGTCCCCTAGTTCTTGTATTATGGGAAAAGGTAAATAATTTTTCTATATTCACTTTCTCCACACCATTCATGATTTTATATACCTCTATCATATTGCCCCTCAATCGCCTCTTTTCCAAACTGAAAAGTCCCAGTCTCTCTAGCCTCTCCCCATATGGGACCCGTTCCAAGCCCCTAATCATCTTAGTCGCCCTTTTCTGAACCTTTTCTAATGCCAATATATCTTTTTTGAGGTGAGGAGACCACATCTGCACACAGTACTCAAGATGTGGGCGTACCACAGTTTTATATAGGGGAAGTATGATATCTTTTGTCTTATTATCGATCCCTTTTTTAATAATTCCTAACATCCTATTTGCCTTACTAACTGCCGCTGCACACTGCGTGGATAGGGAAGGAGGAGCAGATGCTCCAGAGCTCAGCAAAACCTTTCAGCTACAACCCTGTCAACACAAACTCTTTCAAAAAGGAGCTGACTCCTCTTCCCCATCACTTGATTGGTTGAAAAATTACACAATTAGAAAATAATAATCATTATACAAGTGGGTTCAATTTCTTTGCCTTCTGAGTTCCAAGCTTTTCAGAGCCACACAGTTTCACCTTTCCTCCGTAATAAGGAGAACCATAAACTTTTAGGTGAGACTGACACAGCTGAGAGGTTCATGTCATCACCTGACTCCAGGAGCTGGAGCTTGCAGGAAAGCAGCAAGTAAGGCAGGACTTGGGATAAAATCACTGCTGTCGGCAACAGGCTCCACACCCACCTGGGCACATTTAAAAATCTGGCCCCAGCTGTTGAGAATTAACTGGCCCAAGGTTACACAGGGAGCCAGAGAAACCCTGAATTGTTGCCTAAACAACAGACCATCCTTCTGGGCACTGAACACGGGGAATCCCCTGATTTGCTGGTATTTACCCCTGTTTCAGAGAGGAACATAGCTTGTGATTAGGGAAGGCGGTCCTTAAACCTGGGTTCAAAGTGAATCACACTGGCATGAATGACTAGCCTCTAGGACAGAGCAAAAGCAAAAGGCCGGGGGACTCTGAAGGGGCATTTCCAGTCACTCAGCACTAATAATGCAACCAGCGCAGGGCTCAGGTTGGAAGTGTCCCCTCCGGCCAGTGGTTTGGAGACAGGAGCAGAGCCAGCAGGAGAACTGATGTCCACAGCGAGTGCTTACAAACCACCTTTCACCCAGTGGCTACCTCAGGAGAAACCCTTCTGAGGCACCGTGGTCCTGCCCTTCTGGAATCCAGCTTTGGGTGGGGGCACAGATGTGAAACGGGTGATAACGAAAGTTTTGAAGAAAAGAATATTGGTGTTTGAGAGGCGTTGTTACAGAAAGATCCTGAGAATAGGATGGATGCAGAAGGTCACCAATGAGGAATTATGTAGGAAGTTACGGCTGAAAGAGACCCTGCTGCAGAAGGTTATACAACGCAAGTTACCGCTCTTAGGGCACATTTCCAAAATGAACGACGAACAAAAAATCAAGACCCTGGTATTTGGCATAATGGGCTGTTTGAATGGGAGAGGCAGACCCCAAAGAGAATGGGCAGATGATGTAGTAGACTGGTGGAGAGCTAGTCTATAGAAGCAAAGCCACTCTGCACTGGACAGGGAGAGATGGAAGGAAATAGTGACGGAGGCATCGGACACCAACAGGCGCTGAGCCCATGGTTGTTGATGATAATGATGATGATGATGGCAGCATGTTTGTATAACCCAGCACAGCCTCCTGGCACGATGGGGTCATAGACAGGTAGAATTTAAAGCCAGAAGGGACCATCTAGTCCAGGGGTCAGCAACCTTTCCAAGGCGGAGTGCTGAAATTTGACCTTTTGACGTCTATGGCCAGTCCAAGTGCCAGTGATACTTTATAAGTCACTAATAGTCCTATTTACAACAGCTTCGTGAATAAATCAGTGGAGATGCAGAGATTTACCACTTAGGCAGTGGTTGGGAGCATTAGCTAGTCTTCTGTTAATCCACAGGGGGCCTGGCTTTGATCACGCTCCCACAGTACGGCGGAGGAGGGCAGGGCCGAGCTCATGGGCGGATGAGCCTGCGCTGGAGGTTGCTGATTCCTTATCTAGTCTGTCCCCCTGCGCATTACAAGCCAGGAATTTTCACTTAGTTCCTCCTGTGCTAAGCCCAGTAACGTTTTTCTGGCTCAGGGCTTGTCTACACGCTGTGCGTGTGTGTGTGGAAAAAGCCCTTTTTCGGAAAGCAAACAGACAAACAAACAAACCCCGACACCCACGCGGCAGAGCCTGTTATTGTGGAATCACAGGGCATTTAACTCAAAATAACAGCTCCACCAAAACGAACGAGTTTCGCCAACCCTCCCTGCTTTTCAGTTTCAAACTTGACTCAGCGTGTACGAAGCAGAGGTCGTTACAACTTAATTGGCCTGCGGGAAGGCCGCCCGTCATTGCTTGGATTTCGAAATTGGGCTCTCGAGCGTGAATGCTCCATAGCAAAATGCTCTTGCAGCTGGGATGCTCCTTTCAGAAATAACTGGTTTCGGCATTAGAATGTTGAAATAAGTTATTTATGAAAAACCCTGCAGTGTGGACATAGCCTAAGAGAGGAAGCCAGGCCTGGTTTGAAGATGTCAAGAGATGCGGCATCCCTGTTTCCCTTGTTGTTCATCCCAAGGCCCAGTCTCCCTCCCAGTTAGAAGCGTGGCCCGAATTTCTACCTGGAATTTATCTGACTTCAGCTGCCAGCCCCTGGCTCCTGTTCTGCTGTTCTCCACTCACTCAAAGAGCCCATTTGCACCCGTTATTGTCTCCCTGGGAAAGCATTCCTCTGCTGTAATCCAGCCACCTGTCACCCTTCCCTTTGATCAGATGAACAACTGAGCTCTGTATGGCTCTCAGGAGGAGGCGTTGGCAAATTGCTGGTGTGGCCCTTTGCTGCTCCCTTGCCACCTTTTTAGGACATTTAGGAGGGCTGCCTTAACGAACCGCCATTAGCTGCAGTGCACCTGATTCGAAGGCATTTGAGCCACTGAGCACATAGCAAAGGGCCGGACTCACCCGGCATCATGCCTTGATGATGCAGGGCAGGTGGGGCTTTTACAGGGCAATCTTTCTGCCTGCACAAGGAGAAGATGAATCTCCTGTGGTGAAGGCACTGAGTAGACAGCTGGGTCGAGCTCTTGGCTCTGCCACAGTTCCCAGGACAGCCGTGGGCACTTTTCTTAATCTCACCCAAGCAGCTGTCAAGTGGGGAGGATAATCTCTCTTCTGCTAGTGGGTTGTGAGCACTTTGGGTTCCCTCTCTCTTGAGATGACTGTGCAGCACCTGTGGCAGCCCTTGGTCTGGTCTGGGAGTGCTTAATAATTGTGTCATTACCTGCTGGGGCGAGCCATTTGTTGGGAGCCCCAAGGACATCTAACAGCACCAACAGTGAACTGTGAATCCAATCCTGCACTTGTTGGTCAATCACAGCAAGGGACGAGTCCAGGCAGGGCAGGGTAATGGGGGGAGCAATTTCCTAGCTGCCCCATCTCCAGCCGCTGGGCAGAGAGACAGGGAGGGGAGGAGATGACACCAGGAGATCGGGGCATTTGCTCCAAGCTCCAGCACGGCAGGCGCAGAGCAGGTTTTGGGGCGGGTCTGCAGACTCCCAGCTGCGGGACCCAATCCCCCCACATTGGCTGCAGTGGGGGATTGACGAGAGATACCGTCTCGTCAATCAGCACCCGCTCTGCGCTGCGAAAGGAATCCCAGCTCAACAAAGAGGCCGTGCTGGGTCGGCCATTCGGGCTGGGGACGGAGCACGTTCCAGCAGCGCAGAATGCCAGGCTGGCAGAGGGAGACAGTGGGGGTGTCTTGTGGGATCCCACGCACCCCTGCACACACGCACGCAGGAAGGTAAACACTGAGGCTAGTGCTGCACAGCTGTCTGACCCAGGGCCGGGGGCGAGCAGGGGTCAGCTGGGATCCCAAAGACGTATTAAGTTCCAGGAGATTTTTCCTGTGCACGAGAAACTTTGCCAGCACTTCGAATAAAACTTTGATTCTTAATTCTCTGTATTCTGTTACACCCCTCCCTCCTCCCAGGCCCTGATCTTGTTCTCATTTACCCTGGTCTGAAGAAGGAGAAATTCCAGGGGAAAGGTTCCCCTGTGTAAAATCAGCCTGCACAAACTCAGCATTAGCCCAACTCTGGGACTCTGCTCACCTGCATCTAAACAGTGTCTCTTAAACCTTTTTGTGACTAGAGAACACCAAACAATAATATTTTTTATGTGGAACATCTCTGAAAATTTTCTTCCAAAAAAAAAATTGTTCTCAGACCAAAAAAAAACCAAACCAAACCAAACCCCCCCAAACAGCCACATATAAAGCAAAGACTAAATGAAGTCATTGAATCAGGTGCCAGAGTGATGAAGAAGTGAAATTGTATTTGGTCTTAATAACAGAAAATAGAGCCCACCAGTGCATGTTTTCAATGGCTCATGGCACACCTGCGAGTTGGTCACAGAACACCTGTGGGCCATGGAACATCATTTAAGAAACATCGGTTTAAGAGATTTCAGTGCAGGGCTACAGCAAGGAACAGTGTATTGCCGGGAGTCCAGGCTATCAGATCAGAACCATCCCCTGCTCTATCTTCACCCCAGCTAGGAGTGGCCTCTGCCCTTACCTTGCGCCCAGAGAAAGCGGGACGGTTTGCAGCTGGTGTCCACGTTGGCAGGACTCTGGGTGGACCCTGAGATGGAAAGAACCCAATTTCCCCCTTTGCCTGGGTCTGAAAAATTTCCTCACGCCGTGAGCTGAGCTGAGTAAAGTTGATGCCGCACAGTGCCAAGGTTCAGCTGCAGAGGCGAGCGGGCAAGGGCTCTTAAATGCTGGTTCGATGATCAGATAAGAGGCTCTGAAAAGCCCTGAGCTCCCATCTCTTTTATGCTCTTTTTTTCCCCCTTCCCCTGTTACAAAACTTTGTCCAAGTTCAATTGAATGAAAGGATTATTTTTTAAAAGGAGGGGGCGGCAGAGGCAGTTGATTGACAGGCCCAAAGGCCCTATCACAGGAGGATGGGGCTGGTAGGGATTGGAGGGGCCTGAGGAGGGTGGGAGGAGCTGGGGAGGGTGAAAGAAAAAAGGAAAGAAAGACAGAAAAAGAACTGGCAGTGAAAAGTGGGAGGTGGGGGGAAGGATGGAGAGTGAAAGTTTGAGAGGAAAGTTAATGAGGTGGAAATCAATCCCTCTCTCAGAGAGGGTCACATTACCGCTCCCCAAGAGCGGGAGGGATGGCAAACAACAGGCACCAGCGAAGGATTTCCTTACCAGGCCCAATCCCCACCAAGCTGTGTGGGTTTAAAGGGCACGGAAAGCCAGGCTTAGCAGGTCTCCATGCTAGGCCCTGTCTGTCCGTACCAGTGTCAGTTAGCGCAGGACAAAGAGAGCTGTGCTGTGATGGTGTAATGCAGCCATCACCTTGGGGCTTGGCAGCAGGTCAGGGATACCCCAGCAGCCACCTGGATGAGCATCCCCAGACTGGAGGTTCCTGGAGGGAAGGAAGGTGCAAACAGGACAGGCTGGGACTCATTCACAGGGCCTGGCTCTCCCCTGCCCTGGCACCTTGCAGAGCTTTGTATACCCGGGCATGGAGATTCACAGCGCCATGCCCCTGCACCTCACTGACACCTTCTCGTCATTCTGGAAGCACAAAAGGGCCTTAAAGCAGGGGTGAGTGGCTGGGCCAGCCAGTGTTCCCTTCTGCAGCAGCAGGAGAGATTCAGCTGCCTCCCAGATGGTTAGCAGAGCGCCCACTGCTAGGTTTTGTTTCTGCTGGTGGTGCACATTCACACAGGCCTCGGTGCACATAAAATTATTCTGCACATGGTTGGAAAAGGTGAGCGAGAACATTGGCGACAGCCCCAAGCACCTCAAAAATCCCCAGATTGGTTCCAACATCCTGAAATTGGTATTTATTTGTTTTTAAAGAAGACTCGTGGGGTTGGATTCCTTTGGCTGTCTGGTTTCAGAGCCTCCAAGGTCACCTTCTCGGGCTCTTCTCTGCAGCCTGGAAGCCTTGAAACTTACTTGAAACACAAAAGCAATCAACAAGAGAGACGAGAGTCTCCCATCATCACCTGGCTCTGGGAGCTGGCTCTGTGAGTACAGCATCCCATATTGCAAGCCTTGTGATAAAGACAGGGAAGCTGGTAAAGGCTTTGCCCACCACTGCCTCTTTTTCTCTACTTCCCAAGAACTGCTAGCTGTTCTCGGGGGATTGGACAATGGGCCCTAGCTGGGACTTAAAACCCAGCTGGGATTCCCAGCCCGTGGAAGGGAGAAGGTTATGGGCTGGGGACTGACTGGCTCAGCAGCAGTACGACGGAAAGGGACCTAGGGGTTATGGTGGATGAAAGGCTGGATATGGGTTAACAGCGTGCCCTTGTAGCCAAGAAGGCTAATGGCATACTAGGGTGCATTAGGAGGAGAATTTTGAGCAGATCTAAAGAAGCAGTTGTTCCCCTCTATTTGGCACAGATGAGACCACATCTGGAATATTGTGTCCAGTTTTGGGCCCCCCAGTATAAAAAGGATGTGGATGTGCTGGAGCAGGTTCAGCAGAGGACAACAAAAATGATTAAGGGGCTGGAGCACAAGACCTATGAGGAGAGGCTGAGGGATTTGGGCTTGTTTAGCTTTTACAGAAAAGAAGACTAAGGGGGGATTTAATAGCAGCCTTCAACTTCCTGAAGGGGAGCTCTAAAGAGGAGGGTGAGAAACTGTTCTCAGTAGTGTCTGATGGCAGAACAAGGAGCAATGGTCTGAAGTTGAAGAGGGAGAGGTGTAGGTCGGATATTAGAAACAACTACTTCACCAGGAGGGAGGTGAAGCACTGGAATGTGTTGCCTAGAGAGATGGTGGATTCTCCATCCCTCGAGATTTTTAAGTCCTGGCTTGATGAGGTCCTGCCTGGGATGACTTAGTGGGGGTTGATCCTGCCCGAAGCAGGGGGCTGGACTAGATGACCTCCTGAGGTCCTCTGCAGCCCTGGGATTCTATGATGCTATGAAGGTGTTATGTTTCACAGCATACCTTGCAGGATCATACTGGGATAAGTGAGGGAGTGGGCAGGTGCAGCCCACCCACAACTAAAAGGTTCCCCTTAACAGGGGGATCCTTTAAAACAGCACGGTTCCCAAATGAATATGGGGGACTACTAAAGAAAGAACAGGAACGGGTGCGGGAGTCAAAGGGCTAAAATAAGGAAGCCGGAGGGGGATACTGAGTAGAGAGTCCCAGACAATGCCCACTGCTCCTCGCAGATGTGGGAGTGAGCAACGTAACATGCCTTTAGTGCTTAGAATTCAGAACAGCCACACGCAGGAAGCCTGAACAAGATTGAGACAATCCGGCCTTGCTGGGCCCTAACCCCGAGAAGGACAACTCCCTGCACCTTCTTGTAGGCAAGCTGGCTGCTGGCTTATACCCGATCTGCATGCTTGCTTCCTCACAGCTTCCAGCCTCAGGATTTAATAGCTCACAGAAGCACTTGCGAAGCTTTTACTCATTAAGCCCTGCAGAGCCTCCTGTGAGGCACACTTGTTCCTCTCGTTGTACAAGTGGTAAAACTGCAAGCAGGAAGGTGGAATGAGGGCTACCGCCCACACTGCTTCCTTAGTAGGCACCATATTCCTGGTCATTTCTACTGACAACGCGCATGCCTTTGTGGAGGGATGTTACCTGGCCAAATGTAAGCTATCGCGACGCACTGGGGGATCGTGGGAGTTTCACAGGGGCTCGTTAGACGTTGACGTTTTCTTCTACAAGCTGGATTTCAAAAGGCCGTTTGGAACTTCCCAGAATCCTCCTGCTGATGTTATGGGCTAAGTACCTAGGCTGCTGGTGGCCTTGACCCATAGCCTGGGGGGCCTCTACCTTGCCTACAGCTCCTCCTTGGCACCTTGAGCAGTTGCTAGGGGAGAATTTGTTTGCTTGGACGGTCTCCACTGGGTTAACTGTAAAGATTCTGTACAACATAGCATAGAAGTGGATCAGAACCTCACATAGCACCAGGTCTGCTGACGGGGGGAGCGGGAAGAAATGTGGCAGTTGCCCTCGGGGCCGGTGTTTCAGAGGGGCCCCAAGCGTTTGTAGAAGTTTCTGTACCATTTTCTTGTTACCTTGTATTAAGTCTCTACAGCATGTGCTTATTAAGTCTTTTTACATGGAAACCTTGTAACTGCTGTACCATTTTCTTATTAACTTTGCATATGTATGTATGTATATGTAGTAGAAGTAGTAAGCATCTTCCACTCCTACATCTTGGAGCATAGGCCATTGACGATCATTCGTCAGCATCCCCCGTCCTGGGTGATCTTTTCCAGCTCTGACCAGACGTATCCCGTCCTTTTAGTGTCTGCCTTCAGGTCTCTACACCAGGTGTTTCTTGGGCACCCTCTTTTCCTTTGTCCTGGTGGGTTCCAGCTTAAGGCTTGTCTTGTGATGGTGGTGGTCGGTTTTCTGTGGCTATGTCCAATCCATCGCTGTCTTCTCTTCCTGATTTCCTCTTCATCAGGAAATTGGTGAGTCAGATGTCACAGGTCTTGGTTAAAAACAGCAAGAAGTCCGGTGGCACCTTACAGACTATTTGGAGCATAAACTTTCGTGGGGAGAAACTCATTTCGTCCGATCCATGAGTAGGGGGTTCCAGAGCACTGGTCTTGGTTGTTGATGATGTATGGCCAGTGGATTTGGAGGATTTTACAGAGGCAGTTATTGATAAATGTCTGGATTTTTGGACAGTCCTCTGTGTTGTTCTCCAAGTTTCTGCTCCATCCAGTAGTTTACATCCATATGGATATAGATATAAACTTTGTATGAAGTCCTTTTACGTAGGAACTTTGCATTAAGTCTTTGGTATCAAATCTTGGTATAACAGTCTCTAAAAATAAGTAAGGTAAAGAGAACATCTTTGTACCAGATTTAATCTCTCCCCTTTTATTTAATTGGGTGCCCCATTGAATGAATGAGGTGTGAATGAGAAGCATGAAAACTCAGCACCTCCAAACAGCTGTGGCATTCGGAGAGCAGAATAGGACCAGATCCAGGGACAGTAAAGAATTGTCAGGTGGGGAAGACCAGACATATGGACCAGCCTGAGGGCAGATTCAAAAGTTCCCTTGGAAGAGGAATGTGGCAGTGCTGAGGCAGAGCCCAGAAGAAGGTGCCAGGGATGACTGACACACTGATGAACACAGCCAGGAGTGCTGAGGTTTTCATATATGCATAGGGTGACTGACTGGTGTAGAGTTATACGAGAGAGAGACACCACTATATTGATCTTAAGCAGCTTGAATGAATCCAGTAACTATCCTGGCCACATCATGATCAGCACATAGATATGCAAGTAGAAAGGAAACATTTAGTTAGATGTGATCAGGTTATTTTTATTTGGGATTTGGGGTGGAACATTCTAGGCTGGTTAATTATTTTCCCCTGTTCTCTGTAACTTTTAAGCTGAATCCCAGGGAAGTAATTCTCTGTGCTCTAATACTGATAATCTTTAGGTGCTGTAATTACCTCTAGCAACCAAGTATGGTTATTTACTTCCTTGATTTACTTCCTTAATTCCTCCACTTAGGAAGGAGCAATCCATTTCGCACATACAGAATGGGAAGTGACTGTCTAGAAAGGACTGTGGCAGAAAGGGATCTAAGGGTTGTACTGGACCACAAGCTAAATACAAGTCAACAGTGTGATGCTGTTGCAGAAAAAACAAACATTATTCTGGGATGCATTAACAGGTGTGTTGTGAACTAGACACAAGAAGTCATTCTTCTGCTCTACTCTGCGCTGGTTAGGCCTCAGTTGGAATATCGTGTCCAGTTCTGGGCACCACATTTTAAGAAAGATGCGGAGAAATTGGGAAGGGTCCAGAAAAGAGCAACAAGAATAATCATAGGTCTAGAGAACATGATCTATGAAGAAAGGCTGAAAGAATTGGGCTTGTTTAGTTTGGAAAAGAGAAGATTGAGGCGGGGCATGTTAGTGGTTTTCAGGTATTTAAAAGGGTGTCATAAGGAGGAGGGAGAAATCTTATTCTTCTTGGCCTCTGAGTATGGAACAAGGAGCAATGGGCTTAAACTGCAGCAAGGGAGGTTTAGGTTGGACATTAGGAAAAAGTTCCTAACTGTCAGGGTGGTCAAACAGTGGAATAAATTGCCTAGGGAGGTTGTGGAATCTCCATCTCTGGTGGTATTTAAGAACAGGTTAGATAAATGTCTATCGGGGTGGTCTAGACAGTTCTTGGTCCTGCCATGAGTGCAGGGGGCTGGACTCGATGACTTCTCGAGGTCCCTTCCAGTCCTAGGATTCTATGATTCTATGATTTTTTCATCTCCTGTGAATAAATTACTTCTTTAAGGTAATGGTTTAATTCCTGTGTCCTATCGGAGTGTCTGTGTATAAGCCTAGACCAGCAGTTTCCAGCCTTTTCCAGATGGGGACCCATTTTGACAATTCAGGAAGACTTGGTGACCCAAGGCAGCTCAAAAACAGGGGTAGGAGGGATGGGAGCAGGGCCATAATTAGCTAATTCTGTACCTGAGGCAAGAATATAACATTGTGGCTACGTCTACACGTGCAGCCAACATCGAAATAGTCTATTTCGATGAATAACGTCTACACGTCCTCCAGGGCCGGCAACGTCGATGTTCAACTTCGACGTTGCTCAGCCCAGCATCAAAATAGGCGCAGCGAGGGAACGTCTACACGTCAAAGTAGCACACATCGAAATAGGGATGCCAGGCACAGCTGCAGACAGGGTCACAGGGCGGACTCAACAGCCAGCCGCTCCCTTAAAGGGCCCCTCCCAGACACAGTTGCACTAAACAACACAAGATACACAGAGCTGACAACTGGTTGCAGACCCTGTGCATGCAGCATAGATCCCCAGCTGCCGCAGAAGCAGCCAGAAGCCCTGGGCTAAGGGCTGCAGCCCACGGTGACCATAGAGCCCCGCAGGGGCTGGAGAGAGAGCATCTCTCAACCCCCCAGCTGATGGCCGCCATGGAGGACCCAGCAATTTCGACGTTGCGGGACGCGGATCGTCTACACGGTCCCTACTTCGACGTTGAACGTCGAAGTAGGGCGCTATTCCTATCTCCTCGTGAGGTTAGCGACTTCGACGTCTCGCCGCCTAACGTCGAAGTTAGTGCCGCTACTTCGAAGTAGCATGCACGTGTAGACGCAGCTTGTGCCCCCTCATGTTTATATATTCATATGAGTTATTTCATAGAAAAGGGGAAAACACATTAATAATAATAAACTAATAACACGACATTTATGATAGTTAATTATTATGTTATTACTATAGTTCTTCTGCGTTGTGGTGGGGGAAAGACCCTCAGCCCCAAGTTGCTCCCCTTGGCTCCACCAGCTTAAACCCTACACTCAGAGGCTGGAGGGGCCGCGGAGGAGTCACATCAGAGCCTGGGGGAGTCACACTCTGAAGCTGGGGGGGAGATACAAACAAAAAAAAATCTGACAAATCAGCTACATAGGGGCAAAAAGAGGCAAGAGGGGAAGGGGGATGAAAATTACTTACTTCAAGAGTCTGTTGAGTGGCTTGCCTGGGATGCCAAGGAATATCAAAGGTGGAGAAGCTGTCTTTGTAATGCGCAAATGCTTCTCTGTTGACGGAGGGAGCTGCTGGATATGGCTGTGCTAAGGAGCTGCAAATGGCTTCTTCAAGAGCCAAGTGCAGCTCTGAGCTGCTGGCAACTCTACATGAATCTAAATAGTGACCATGTTTAGGTCCTGACCCATAGGTTGGGAATCCCTGCCATAGACCCTGGAAGTGCCTGGCACTGTGCAGTCCACCTGGCAGGTCTGCCCTGAGTGGGGAGCCTATCAGCCCTGGGAGACCCAGCAGCGGTGACAGGTTGGCTGCCACACAGTAGAACCTATCAGTCCCAAGAGGCTGGCTCTTGGCAGGACTCCCGGGACTTTCAGGCACCCTGGTGTGGTGCTGCAGACCCTGAAACACTGGGACACCAGCCTGTGGCTCTGTCAAAGTTTTGTCGAATGTGCAATACCAGTGTCAAAATATTTCAGTCCAGTGAAGGGCATTTCCTGGCAAAATGTCATTTGATTCCCACCTGATTTCTAGCTCTGCCTCCAGTGGCCAGTCGTGCCCTGAGATGGGAAGGAACTCGGCCAGGTTGCAGGCAGCCAGCGATAACACCCGTCCTGGCCCCTTCCAACCAGGTTGATACAAAGGTAACTTGCTTCTTCGCCCGCTGTTTCTCCAGGGCTAATTTCACCCACCACTGAAATGCGGCCACCTCTGAGGTGACAGGCAGCTGCTGTTTAACAGTGTGCAACAACACCACGAGCTGCTGCTATTCTGTCAGGGTGGGTTTTACACGTCTTTGCACTGGTGATTGCACAAGGGGATGGAGAACCAGCCCAGGCCCTTGCTGCTGGCTGCTGTACCAGTGCAAACCTGGCTTTCCATTGGTGCAGCCCCGGGCGTTAGAAGCCATGGAAGTTTGGTGCCCAGCTCCGTCCAATACTTTGGAAATCCCAGCGCAGCTGTTTGCACAGAAAACAGCAGTTCTGCAGATGAAGACAGACCCCTTTGTTGCCAGGTGTCCCCCAGGCATTGCTAATATGAACAGGCCCCAGAGTTTAATCTTCCCCGTATTAATTAGCCCTGCCGGGCCCCTCGTGCTGCAGGTGGGGAGGCCAGCCCCTCTGGCACAGCCAAGCTGTGTGGTTTGTGGTTTTCCTTATTCTTGAGTCATGGCGGTTGTCTTGGCCCCTCAGGATGGGAACTGAAGACCTCAACTGGCCTCGAAATAGGAACAGGGCCCTTGGCTCCTTGTACCTCCTCCATGCATCTTCTTCCTCCTGCTTCACCGTTCAGCCTCCATCTCTTTACCCAGCCTTTGTTCCAGAGGACTCATGGCAGCCTGGCCTCTCAGATAACGCAGCCTAGCAGAGGAAACCAGACAAGTCAGATTGCAACAAGCTCAGCTGGGATCTTGAGGTGCCACTGTCATAAACAAAAGACTAAGGCGTGTGCATGTTGCAGCCTTTGTAATATTCCTGCCCCTGATCTGCTAAAATCTGCTGCAAGCAGTGTGTCTGCCCCAGGACTATGGATGGGATGTGACCCAAGAGGGTTTTCTCCCTCTTTGGTAGCGGTGAAAGCGAGGCCAATTTTGGCTGAGGCGGCAGAAGGCCCTGGACCAGCATCTCTCTAGCAATGTGACATTTCCATTGGCAAAGCCCCACGTGTGGGGCGAGAGGAGATGCATGGAGCAGCAATGGCTGGTTTGCCTTACGAAAAGCTCCTGTTTCTGTCGGCAGGGGGAGCTCCGCTGTTTACAGGCCCAGGGAGGAAAATCCTCCTGATTCTTTAAAACCACTGCGGGCCAGATCCTAGCAGGTACATCTCCGACTAGCACCACCGAGACGGATTCTGGTTCGCGCAAAGGCCCTGTAACCAGCCTCGGTGATGGAAGTGGGACGAAGAGCCAAAGCCGAGGGGGTAAGTCTGATTTGCATTGGTAAGTAAGGGTCAGAAGGGGGGAGGATCCTCTTTTCAGTCACCTCTCGAAGGTGCAAGTTGGGTTAGTGAAACAGGCACCTTTTGCTGCCTGGGTTCTAGCCCTGACCCAGTGGCCTGTCATCCCTTTCTATGGAAAGGAACTAGCATTGTCAGGGCTGGTGAGCGTCTGTGGCGCCCTTGGACTGAGCTGTGGGTGCTCTGTGCTGGAAAGGGAGGGATCGCTGGTCTGTACAGAACCAAGCACTCTTGAAGCCCTGATCCCTAAGCCCCTTTCATTTCCATCCTAGTGACTCCAGCCACTTCAAAGCACCATGGCTCCTGACAATCAACTTTTCCGTGGGGGCCCCGAGCATGGCTGGAGTTGTTTAACTTTAGACACCTGCCCTAGCAGAGGCTGGCCCCGTGTCTCTGAAACTTGCTGCTTTTCTGTGAAGGCAGCCTGCCTGGGACGGCCTGTGTCTAGGGCAGATTCCCTGGGGGCAGCTCTGATGTATCTCAAGGGGTCCCTGCACCTACCACTGAAATGCTGCCACCTCTCAAGCAACAGGCAGAAGCTAGGTAGCAGCGTGCTGTGATAGCGCACAGCAGCTTGGGACAGGAGGTGAATTCCATGCCCTCTCGTGGAGGGGCAGACACAATTTGGCAGAGAGACGACAGGGAACACTGTGGCTCTTTGGAGGAAAGGACCATGGGATCTTCTGAGACCTTAACATATCACTCTTCTGAAAAGGTACAGAGGTCCACAAATTGTTATGAAGGTTGGCAAATCAGAAGAGCAGAGGGGCGGCAGGAGGGGTGTGTGGGGTCCTTAAGGGCTCTTTTACATACTTGGTTTTATCTAACTTTTAACTTCCCCACCCTACACCCCCCTCCTGCTGCCCCTCTGCTCTTCTGATTTGCCAACCTTGATAACACTTTTCCTGATTTGCCAACCTTGACAACTATTTTTGGACCTCTGTGCTTTATGTGATGAGTCTGTTCTGGTATGGCTATGGTCTGAAGAAGTGGGTCTGTCCCACGAAAGCTCATCACTTACTAAATTACTTTATTAGTCTTTAAAGTGCGGCAGGACTGCTTTTTTGTTCTGATAGACTACAGACTAACACGGCTGCCTATCTGTCACTCATCTGAAAAGTATCAGAGAGGGAGCCGTGTTAATCTGTATCTTCAAGAACAACAAGAAGTCCTGTGGCACCTTATAGACTAACAGGTATTTTGTAGCATAAGGTTTCGTGGGCAAAGGCCTCATGCATGTGACGAAGTGGGTCTTTGCCCATGAAAGCTGATGCTCCAAAATATCTGTTAGTTTATGAGATGCTACAGGACTTCTTGTTCTCATCTGAAAAGTGTCCCCCAGCAGCACCACCTTGTGGCCTGCTGGGGCATTGGCTCAGCTCTGTGCAAGGTCAACACCCAAGCCCTACTGGTGGAGACTCAGCTGACGGTGGGCGTGGGGAGGAAGCACCAGCTCTCGGATGGCACTGCAGGGGTGAGCGAGCCTGGCTGTGCCGCAAAGGGCTGGGAAGTGAAGTGAAGTGAAGCCATTTTCCAGTGCAACAAAGCTCCAGGGCAAGGCAGGAGGTGAGGTCTCATGTGGTTCATGACCCACCTGCTTGTGGCATCGGCCACACCCTTGCCAGTGCTACGGTCTGAAAGGAGTCCTCCTGCAAGACCAACCCTGTTCCCTTTATCATTCCACAGCCTGGCTCCTTAAAGAGGAGGGTCTAAATATCCCCTCCAGGTGTCCCCATCACAAAGGACACCGTGCCTATTAGCCTGGTTTTATTACAGGGGCTCCTGGCAGCTGCAGCTGAGGTTGGGGCCACAGGGAGACAACCCACCTCCCTGGATGACACAGACAGGGAGTGTTAAACAGTGACCTGGGTGGAGTGCTGCTTATTTATCGAGGTCATGGGGGAGGCCGAACTGATCCCACTTCTGCAGAGTCACGGGGCACATACCCGGCTGTCCTGCTAAAGGGAAGTTCCCACACCCATCTGCCACCTTGGGCTCCCCTGGGCTATTTTTTTCCTGCAGGCAACAGCTGCCCTGGTTAACGTGCAAGATGAGGACGTCCCCATGCCCGGCAGTTGGATCCTGCAGAATTCCAGCGACATAAGAATGTATTTGTCTGCACAGAAAAGAGGGACCCCGGTGCTTGGAACTGGCTGGAGTCGCTAGGAGAGAAGTGAAAAGGGATCAGGGCTTCAAGAGTGCTTGGTGCTGCACATACCAACGATCCCTTTCCAGTGTGACACACCCACAGCTCAGTCCACGAGAGCCACAGACGCTGGCCAGCCTTCAAAACTGGGTTTTCCGAGGGGCCCGAGCGTGGCCGGAGTTGTTTAGCTTTAGACCTCTCCCTTGCAGAGGCTGGCCTGCAGTCTCTGTGGAGCTTGCTGCCGTTCTGATGCAACTGTGTGCCTGGGACTGCCTGAGTCCAGGGCAGATTCCCTGGGAGCAACAACCAGCACTCAGCTCCTGAGAAAGGGCAGGCACTTGCCCAAGGTCACACTCTGTAGTGGGTCAGCAGTAGCGCTGGGAATAGAACTGAGCAGCTAAGAACTGCCTGAGCAGCTGGATGTTCCAACCATTAGACCGCACTACTGCAGTGTCCCCCTCCCCCCGCACCTTCTTGCTTTAAACAAGTGACCATTATGACGCAACTCAGAGCGCAGATAAGAGACAAACAGGTGTATCCAGTGACTTCGGGCTGGACACAGCTCCTCGGTCCCTTTGCCTGTGGGCCCAGTGTCTTGCAGGAGGTGCTTTCAGAGACATCCCTCTGGGACCCTCCAGAGACTCCAGCCTTGAAAGCTGAGTCCCTTTCAGTGAAAGAGATGGGAGGAGATGGCCTAAAAGCAGGAGTCCCTGTAAGAAAAGCAACAGGACAACAGAAAGAAGGCAAAGAAAGAGGACAGATGTATCACACCTCAGCTTTGTCTGCCTGGACGACCCTTTCCTGGGAACCATTCAGGCCAGTACATTTGGATACAGGTTTCTTTCTTTCCCCTAACTATTTTGCAGAGTAACAGAGAGACAGCCGGGCTAGTCTATATACTATCAAAACAAAAAAGCCGTCCAGTAGCCCTTTAAAGACTAACAAAATAATTTATTAGGTGATGAGCTTTCGTGGGGCAGACCCACTTCTTCGGACCCGAAGAAGTGGGTCTGCCCCACGAAAGCTCGTCACCTAATAAATGATTTAGTTAGTCTTTAAAGGGCTACTGGATGGCTTTTTATTTTGCAGAGTTGCTGCCGAGCTTTTAAGCAGTCCTCCTGTTGCACCCCAGAGGTGGCTGCATTTCGCTGCTGGGTGAATGATCCCATAGTAGTGCTGTGCAGCTGTCAAGGAGTTACATGCAGCGTGGTGACTAGTACAAGGCCAGCTGGGTGGTTCTATTTGCTTTGAGGGCAGAAGGTATTTTGGATTTGCCCTTAATTTTTCACTGCGTCAGGCCTGGCATCGCTTGGACAGGTGCAGTGCTGGCTGGCTCTAGAGAGGCATAACCACAGTAATCTCCAGTCCTGTGTGCACAGGAGGACAAGATGTTCCCTGCCCTGTGCCTGTGGTCCTGGGCTGCCTCTAGCCGATGCAGGAGCTGAATCCAGCCTTCCTGCGGGATTGATGTCCTTGGGGTGGTGCGGAGTGGAGCAGAGCCTGAGCGGTGACATCTACGTGCATCAGAGAGACCGGGCTGCAGAAAACAGATCAACGCCTCCCTCAGCACCACTGAGGCTGTGCGGGATAACAGGAATGGGTAGCAGAGGATCTCTAGAGATGCTGGGTCAATTCTCTGCAAGGTGCCTCTATGACCGTGGCCAGCCACTTTGCTCAAGTGGGGGGGAAATCGCCCTACCCCACAGGAGGGCTGTCAAGAGACATAGATTAAAGAAGGTGAGGAGCTTGGATACTCCACCAGGTAAGTACTTTAGACAGAAACTGGTTCATTGCCCCATAGACACAGCTCCCAACTGCACCTTAGCTCTGAGGCGCCCATCAGAGTGTGTCTGCAGCCTGGGGTGGAGTTAGGTAGCGCCACATGCTGGGATGGAGCAGAATCACTCACCTGAGGCTTGGTCCTGAAAGGAGCCTTCATTTATTCGCTTATGGGCTGTCGCCTTTGGAAACCAGGACAGAGAGGCCAAAGGGACTGATTCCTCAGAGACCATCTGGGACAGTGCAGAGAAATGTGCTGGCTCTGGGACATGCAAACGGGCAGTTCCTGCAGTCGCTGCAGCTGTGGGCCAGGGGCTTTCCCTACGGCCTAGAGAAGTCACAAAGCCACAACGTCTTGCGCCTCTTTCTCTGCAGCTGTATCTCTCCGGACAGGCCTGGGGGAGCTGGGATTGGTGGCCACACACACAGCTCTGCTGCAGATTTGGCCCCGCCTCCCTATCCCTCAGTTTCCTCTTCATTACATAGGCGGGTCCTGCTGCTAACTCGCCAGTGGGGTTGCGAGGGTTAACTCAGTGACATCTGTGAAGCCTTTGGGCAGAAGGGGGTAGAGCATTGCTGTCACTGCCGTCCAGCTCTGGGCCCCGTTTTGCAAACACGTAGTGAGTGTCAGGAGCTGGCAAGCAGAACAAGGCCGGGGAGAGGGTAGAAACTCTCCCCATGGTGGGAATGGAAATGCGATCCCTTGAATCCCTGTCTGGCCCGCTAACCATTGGCCACCACAGCCCCGAGAGACAGGCAAAGCGACACTACTCCAGCAGCATGACAAAATGACATGGGAGAGGGAAAATATTGCTTGATTCCAGCAGCAGAAAGGACCATTGTGACCCTTTTGTCTGACCTCCTGGGTAACACAGGCCAGAGTAGAGCCATCGACCTGACCTGAAGCTGATGGGACCAGACAAGAAGGGCCGGCCTGATTTCCAGGCTGCATTTATCTCACTTCCAGCATCTGATCCCATCCCACCCTTGCTTGCTAGCCTGAAGAGCTCATCATCAAATTCCTGTTCCGTGGGTGGGGACTTACAGCCAGCCCTCAGCCTTCTCTTTGTAAAGCTAGACTGAGCTCCGTGAGTCTCTCTCTATTAGGCAGGTCTCAGAGGAGTCCTGTGGCCCCTTAAAAACTAACAGATTTATTTGGGCATAAGCTTTCCGTGGTGAAGTGGTTTTGACCCACAAAAGCTTATGCCCAAATAAATGTGTTAGTTTTGAAGGGACCACAGGACTCTGCATTGACTATTGGGCAGGTTTTCTAACCCTCTGACCATTTACTTGGCTCTTCTCTGACCCCTCTTCAATTTATTCACAGCCTCAAATTATGGGCACCAGAGCCAGACAAAGGAGTCCAGCAGCGATGGCCTCAGAGCCGGGTGCAGGAGTCCAGCAGCGATGGCCTCCAAGCTGGACACAGGCGTCCCAGCAGCAATGGCACAAGATCAGCAGTGGACCCTCTTGGCTCCTCCTTAAGATTCCCCCATTTATACATCTCAGAATCACGTTAGCTCCTTTGGCCGCAACATCACACTGGCCACTCATGCTCAACTGATCATCCCCCAACTACCCCAAATCTTCCTTCGAGTCCATGCTTCCCAGGGCCAAGCCCCAGCCTGCAAACATGGCTACACTCCTTGTTCCTAGCTGCACCCCTTTACATACAACCGTGTTAAAATGCACAGGGGTTCCTTGAGCCCAGTTTATCAAGGAAGCCAGCTCATGTGACTGTGACCCGTCGTCTGCATGAGCTGCCTCTCTCACTTTCTGGGTGTCACCTGAACATTTGATCAGTGATGGCTTCATTTTATTCCAGGTCATTAATAAAAATCCTCGCTAGCATCAGGCCTGGAGCAGCTCCTTGTGAACATAAGAAAGAACATAAGAACAGCCATACTGGGTCAGACTAAAGGTCCATCTAGCCCAGTACCCTGTCTGCTGACAGTAACCAATGCCTGGTGCCCCAGAGGAGGTGAACTGAAGACAATGATCAAGCAAGTTGTCTCCTGCCATCCATCTCCCGCCTTCGACAAAAGGCTAGGCACCATACCTTACCCCTTGCTAATAGCCATCTATGGACCTAACCTCCAAATATTTATCGAGCTCTTTTTTAAACTCTGTTAGAGTGCTGGCCTTCGCAGCGTCCTCTGGCAAGGAGTTCCACAGGTTGACTGTGCGCTGTGTGAAGAAAAACTTTCTTTTATTAGTTTTGAACCTGCTACCCATTAATTTCATTTGGTGTCCTCTAGTTCTTATATTATGGGAACAAGTAAATAACTTTTCTGTATTCACTTTCTCCACACCATTCATGATTTTATATACCTCTACCATATTGCCCCTCAGTCTCCTCTTTTCTAGACTGAAAAGTCCCAGTTTCTCTAGCCTCTCCTCATATGGGACCCGTTCCAAACCCTTAATCATTTTAGATGCCCTTTTCTGAACCTTTTCTAATGCCAATATATCTTTTTTGAGGTGTGGAGACCACATCTGCATGCGGTACTCAAGATGTGCGCGTACCATAGTTTTATATAGGGGAAGTAAGATATTCTTTGTCTTATTTTCTATCCCTTTTTTAATTATGCCTAACATCCTATTTGCTTTACTGACTGCCGCTGCACACTGCGTGGATGTTTTCAGAGAACTATCCACTATAATTCCAAGATCCCTTTCCTGATCTGTTGTAGCTAAATTTACACCCATCATATTATATGTATAATTAGGGTTATTTTTCCCAATGTGCATTACCTAACATCAGGCCTGGAGCAGCTCCTTGTGGGACCCCGCTAGGAACACCCCTGCTCAATGAGGAATCAATGTTTGGTTACGCTTGCAGACCCCTAGCCCTTAGTCGGCTTTGAACCCGTTGAAGGAGGACTGGGATCATGGAATACTCTTCTGATTTTTAAATCAAAATATCAAGTGGTACCACCTTCAGTGCTGTGCAGGAGTCCGGCCAGGGGCAGGAAAGCTCAGGTGGACAAGCAGTCCCCAGTCCTTTAGCGGAGGGGCACAAAACCACTGTTGTTCCCGGGGCTTGGATGGATCCCAGGGCCTGAGTGTTTGAGAAAGGGCCTGGGCTGGCCTTGCTCCTTTTCGCCTGGCGCAGGAGGGTCTCACCCCAGGTGGCTTTTTCATGTGCTCGGGAGGCTTGTAAAGGAGGAACTCAGCCTCTGGCCGCAATAGCTGTGTCTACACGTGCACGCTACTTCGAAGTAGCGGCACTAACTTCGAAATAGCGCCCGTCGCGGCTACACGCGTCGGGCGCTATTTCGAAGTTAACTTCGACGTTAGGCGGTGAGACGTCGAAGTCGCTAACCTCATGAGGGGATCGGAATAGCGCCCTACTTCGACGTTCAACATCGAAGTAGGGACCGTGTAGACGATCCGCGTCCCGCAACGTCGAAATTGCCGGGTCCTCCATGGCGGCCATCAGCTGGGGGGTTGAGAGATGCTCTCTCTCCAGCCCCTGCGGGGCTCTATGGTCACTGTGGGCAGCAGCCCTTAGCCCAGGGCTTCTGGCTGCTGCTGCGGCAGCTGGGGATCCATGCTGCAGGCACAGGGTCTGCAACCAGTTGTAGGCTCTGTGTATCTTGTGTTGTTTAGTGCAACTGTGTCTGGGAGGGGCCCTTTAAGGGAGCGGCTTGCTGTTGAGTCCGCCCTGTGACCCTGTCTGCAGCTGTGCCTGGCACCCTTATTTCGATGTGTGCTACTTTGGTGTGTAGACGTTCCCTTGCAGCGCCTATTTCGATGTGGTGCCGCGCAACGTCGAAGTTGAACGTCGACGTTGCCAGCCCTGGAGGACGTGTAGACGTTATTCATCGAAATAGCCGATTTCGATGTTGGCTTCACGTGTAGACGTAGCCAATGTGTGGAGGGAGAGCAACAAACAGCCTCTTGTGTGGGGAACTGGCTGGGGCCCACGCCTGGCGGGAGGCTATCAGGCCTGGCCATCCTGTTGGTTTGCCTTGGGACTGGCCAGAGAAGCCATCCTTCTCCCTCCTTCCCCCGCCCAGCCCTTGGGGACTGAGGGTTGATTCCACTCTCTCCTCTCAAGGCTCCGCACCTGGATCTCTGCAGATCAAGCTCCACATCCCTCAGGGGAAGGATTCCCCAGCTGGCACTTTCACAAGCCAGGATCAGACATGGGACTGGGGCTGTCCAGGGCTTGCTGAGACAGTCTCTGGCTGCAGCTGCTCTGGGGCTGGAGGCATTAAATGGAGAAGGGAATGCTGGAGGGCCATGGCGTCCTGCACCTGCTGAAGCTCCAGGCTGGCAACCCTGCACATCTCCTTCCAAGAGCTGAGCCAGCTCCATAGAAATCCTGTGGGGGTCCCTCCCCTACAGCCCCTAAGGGGCCAGGTGCTCGGTGACTTTCCAGCTCTCACAGCTGTGGAGGGAAGCCCCAGAACAGGGCTCAGGTGTAACTGCAGCAGCAACACTATTTGAGCCCATGACTCTGGCAGGGGGGAGCTGCCCTGAGTGTAACTGACTGTGGGATGCTGCCTGAGCATGCGGAGAGCCTGAACCCATTGAGGCAGGGGGAAGGCACTTTCCCACAGGCAAACGACAAAGTGATGCTGCCTGAGTCTGCAGGCAGCCTCCACCAGTGGCTGCTACAGCAAGAGAGGAAGGTACCGGGCCCCACACCTGCCCCGTCACATCAAGTTCCCGTTGTTCTGTGGTGGGGACCAGGCAGTCACGTTCAGCACCACTGGGGGTGGGGTCAGTGTCCTCGTTTCAGAGGGGAGGGAAGCCTCCCAGCCACTCCAGGCACATTTGTGTGGGGCAGGGAGGCTTCTGGACCCAGCGACTGCCTCCTTTAGATGCATAGTAGGGGTAGCGGAAGTCTGGGTCGCCTGTGCAAGGGGATCTGTCTGCCTGTGGTGTCAGGACCAGGAGCAGCACGTTGGTAATTGAAGGCATCTCACTCCGGGCTCTGAATAATTATGGACCCAGCAAAACCCTGGCCCTGGTTTGGACAATGAATCCTGCTGTCTGTATTTCAGAGCAGTGTCATTGGGCCCTGCAGTGCCCCCCTGTCCAGTGCCTGCTGTGAGGTGGAGCAGGCTGATACCTTTCCATCCGAGGGCTGGTCAGTGTAGCGAGTTGTGTCAGCCCTCAACACTGTTTCCTTTGTTGAGGCTGCACTGACCCCTGGTGGCACCTCTTGGGCAGTGGCCACATGCGTAGGAAGGTGCTTCGGCCCTGCCACATCCCTCTGCCACTGGCCTGGGTCTGCCTGAACCCTCCGTTTTTTCCAAGTGTTGTTCTCTCTGTGTCTGTCCCTCTGCAACCTGCCCCCATTGGCTTCAGTGAGGGGCTTTGGCTGGAGGCGCTACCCACAGGATCAGGCCCCTTTGCTCTCACGCGGCGTCAGTTTTATCATGACTTTTCCCTGACCAAAATTTTCTGGGTCTGTTTCTCAAAGTCGAATCAAAGGGGCTTTAATGGCAAGAAACAAATGTCCCTTTCAGAGCTCTGGGAGCTCAGAGCCCAACAGATTAAATCAGGCTTCTTGCTTTCCGACTTTCTATTCGCTTTCTTTCTTCCTTTTGTGCCTTTATCTTTTCCTCTCTCTCATTCTTCCTCTTGCTTTCTTCTTCTGTCTCCTTGTCACTCTCTGTCACTTCTCTCATTTTGTCTTTTGAATTATTGTTTTGCTATGTTGTCATTTTTTTCTTTCTCGTTCGTTTTTGTTCTTACTCCCTCTCATTCATTCTCAGCCTTTTGAAGTGCTGCTTCTATTTTGTTTTCTTTGTTTCTTATTCTAGCTATTTAACCCTTCCTTCCTTCCTTCCTTTCGTCCGTCCGTCCGTCTGTCCATCCTAGAATCAAAGGGCTGGAAGAGATCTCAGGAGGTCATCAAATCCAAACCCCTGCTCAAAGAGGGACCAACCCTAACTAAATCATCCCAGTCAGGGGTTTGTCAAGCTGGGACTTAAAAACCTCCAGGGAAGAAGATTTCACCACCTCTCTAGGTAGCACATTTTAGTGCTTCACCACCCTCCTAGTGAAACAGTTTTTCCTAATATCCAAACTGGACCTCTCCCACTGCAACTTGAGACATTGCCCCTTGTTCTGTTGTCTGTCACCACTGAAAACAGCCTGTCTCTTTGTTATTTGTAATCCCCCTTCAGGTGTTTGAAGGCTCCTATCAAATCCACCCTCACTCTCCTCTTCTGCAGGCTAAATAAGCCTAAATCCCTCAGCCTCTCATAAGCCATGTGCTCCAGCCCCCGAATCTTTTTTATTATCTGCTGGACTCTCTCCAATGCACCCACATCCTTTCTATACTGGGGGCCCAGAACTAGATGCAGTACTACAGATATGGCCTCACCTGTGCCAAATAGAGGAATAACCTGTCCCCTAGGTCTGCTGGCAACGCTCATACTAATGCACCCCAATATGACATTAGTCTTCTTGGCTACAAGGACACGCTGTTGACTCATGTCCAGCTTTTCATCCACTGTAATGCCCAGGTCCTTTTCTGCAGACCTGCTGCTCAGCCAGTCAGTTCTCAACCTGAAGCAGTGTTTGGGATTCTTATGTCCTAAGTGTAGGACTCTGCATTTGTTTGTGTTAAACCTCATCAGATTTCTCTTGGCCCAGTCCTCAAATTTGTCTAGGTCAGCCTAGACCCTCTCCCTACCCTCCAGCGTATCTACCTCTCCCCCTAGCTCAGTGTCATCTGCAAACTTGCTGAGGTGCAATCCATCCCCTCCTGCAGGTCATGAATGAAAATGTTGAACAAAACCAGCCCCAAGGCCAACCTTAAGGGGATTCCACTTGATACCGATCACCAATCAGACACGGAGCCTTTGATCACCACCCAAAGAGCCCAATAATCTTCCTATCCAGTCCATGCTTCCTCAACTTGCTAACAAGAATACTGTGAGAGGCTGTTTAAAAAGCTTTGCTGAAGTCTGGGTATATCATATCCACCACCTTCCCCATCTCCACAGACCCAGTTACTTCATCCGAGAAGGCAATCAGGTTGGTCAGGTTCCCACCTTCCTTCCTTCTTGCCGGCAAGGGGATGTTACACCTGATGGGACAGTCTTGTGAATCTTGATTCCCTCTGGTCCCGATTCAGTTCTCCTTTCTGCAATCCAGCCTGTCCCCTGCCTGCCTGGCACAGTGCTGACAGCTGTCCACTGCATTTCCATGCTTGGCAGTGAGAAGTGCCAGGTGAATGGAAAGAGATGCAATGCAATGTGATGCTAAATGCACCCATGGAGCTGCATGGAGCAGACCAAAAGGACACAGGGACAGGACTATCCAGGGTCCCTGAGACTGCCAGGAGCATGGAGGAATGAGGGCCAGAGAAGGTATGGGCACAGCACAGGGCTGCAATGCAGCCAGCTCTGGGGTGGAACGCAGCCACTGTTTAGCAGGAACATTGTAAAGCTGATGAGAAGCCCACACGCAGCTGGAACTGATGCTAGAGATCCCATTGCTTATGAACCCAGAGCTGAGAGTCCGTGTAAGACTTGCTCCAGATTTTTTCCAGTTTTATCTAGTTTCTCAGCCCAAATGGGGGGAGCATGCAGAAGGCAGGGCAGAGCTGGTCTGTACAGGACAATGGTACAGTGTTGGGTGGGGGGTGCAGTGCAGGACACAGGACAGGGTTTGCTGCATGGGTTTGGTGCCAGACCTGGCCACTGAGACCGTGACGTGCCCCTCAGGTTAGCAGACAGGTCACCCTGCCTGCCCTGGCACCCACTACTGCTCAGCAGCTGAGTGCCGGTACCATACCCGGGCCGGTCATGCTGATGTGATGCCGAGGCTATGCTAGATTTAACCCCCCTCCCCATGCCAGAGCACAGCATCCGGCCCCAGCTCTGCCTTCAGCGTTCCCTGTCATCTGGGCACTTGTGCGTCTGCTCAAAATGTCAAGTGCTGCCCAGCTGGGCTCTTTGATTCTAAATGTGGTTGGTGCACATAGCACCTGCCACGTGCACATAACAATTATTCTGCATGTGGATGGAAAAGATTAGAGGGAACATTACCCAGGGCACCAGCTCGGTGCTGATCAGATGGGGCAGGAGAAGCCAGGCATGCTGCCATCTCGTCCCCTGCCACTGCAAGGCCTGGGCAGAGAGAGCCACTGTTGGAGCTGGGCGGGTCAGGGACACACGGAGCCAGGGCCAGAGCCAGGGCCTGCATTGTCATCGGGGGAGGGACCCTAGCGGGGGAGAGCATCCATGCCTGACTGACTGAATTGCATGGCATGGCATGGCATGGGAATCCTGATGTGCCCAACCCTAGGCACCCAGCACACACAGCCCAGCTCCTCTGCCATCCAACACCCTGCCCACAAGCCCCCTGTGCCTCAGCCTTTCCCCTCCCCTGTCTTGCCGCCGCTACACCACCCCCATGGTCCCTACCTCACTACTACCTCTTAGCCCCCTCAAACAGCCCATCCCCCTCGCCCGCACCCACCCTGACCCCTCACTCCTGCAGGGCTGTGTCCCAGGCCGTGCTGCATCCCAGCCAGGCTCATCTATGGAGAAGCATTCTCCAGCTGATTCGGGGCTTTGCGCTCACTAGCTGAGGGTGCTGACAGCCTTGCTCCGAGAAGGATTTGCGCTGCCCGTGGCGATGGAGGGACAGCGTCCCCTGTGCCCACTCAGCCCTGTTAAAAGCTACAGAGAGCAGGGCAAGGGGCTTATTCCTCACCCCTGTGGAAAGGGCAGGGTCACACGGTGGCAGAGCTGGGGCCAGCATGCAAGGGCAGGTGTTCCATCTCACCCGGCACAAGCAGGATACAGCCTTCAGAGAGGCCAGTGGAAGAGTTGAGGAGAACTATGCCCCCTCCCCTCAGCACTGGGAATAGAACCCAGGAGTCCTGGTGCCTACTTCTCCCCACACTAGGCAGCACCATTCCATACACCCAGCCTCTGCAGAAACCTGGGTAGCTAATAACGGCTGCCAACGCGTTCGACCCCCAGCTCAGGGAGGTTCCTTTGGGGCACATGAATTCCAACCACTCACGAGTCCTATACAGAAGGCAAAGATGAGAAGACCTGTGGCACCTTATAGAGTAACAGATTTACTGAAGCATAAACTTCTGTGGGGAAAGAAGTGGGTCTTTACTGACGAAAGCTTATGCTCCAATAAGTCTGTTAGCCTATAAGGTGCTACAGGACTTCTCAGTGTCTTTGCAGATACAGACTAATATGGCTGCCCCTCCAATACTTGCATAGAGCACAGCAGCTTTATGCACTGCCTGGCACCTCCAGCCAGGCAGCAGCAAGCAACACAAGCTGCTAAAACCAGCAGGAGCCTTGTGCCAAGCGCATCCCTCAGGAGGCCAGCACCGAGGCACGGCAGATGGGTTATTTATACACTCAGCTTTAACCAGGCCAGGACAATTTTAGCAGCTGGATTCTTCGCCTGCTCTTCCTGCCTGTCTCCTGTGACCCTCTGTGCTAGCGAGCGCCTTCCTGGTAGAGCAGTACGGGTGGCGAGGGATGGGCGGGGGACCAAGTCCTGCTACTCCAGGCTGGCTCTGCCCCTGGGCAGTACATGGATCTTTCTTTTCTCTCTTGATCTCTCCACAGAGCCTGGATCATTGCCCAGGGCTGAGCAAAGAACGGGTACCGGGGAACATCTCTGCCAGGCTGGGGACAGGGTGGCCCAGAGGATGGAGAACCCAGACCCATGAGTTCTCTTCCAAGCTCCATTTGACCTTGGGCACCTCACCTTGACTGAGTCGCCTCCTCAGTGGAAAGGGAATGACTCAGCTTGTAAGGCTGTAAGGGCCCGTTCTGCTTCCCTGGACCCCCCAGCACAGAAAGGATGTGGATGCATTGGAGACGGTCCAGTGGGGGGCAATCAGAATGATTAGGGGGCTGGAGCACGTGACCTACAAGGAGAGGCTGAGGGATTTGGGCTTGTTTAGTTTGCAGAAGAGAAGAGTGAGGGACAACTTCCTGAAAGGGGGCTCTAAAGAGGATGGAGACAGGCTGCTCTCAGTAGTGACAGATGGCAGAGCAAGGAGAAATGGTCTCAAGTTACAGAGCCGAAGGTCTCAGTTGGATTTTAGGAAAATCTATTTCGCTAGGAGGAAGGTGAAGCACTGGAATGTGTTACTGAGAGAGGTGGTGGAATCTCCATCCCTGGAGGTTTTTAAGTCCCAGCTTGACAAAGCCCTGGCTGGGATGATTTAGATGGGGTTGATCCTGCTTTGAGCGAGGGGCTGGACTCAATGACCTCCTGAGGTCTCTTCCAGCCCTAGGGTTCTATGATTCTATGACCTTAAGTCTCTCTTTCTGCCCCCACCTCCCTTTGGGTCTGTCTGGGCTATTTAGACTGGCAGCTCTTTGGGAAAGGGACCATCTCTCACGCTATGCAGTACCTGGCACAATGGGGGTCTAATTTCAGCTGTCCCTGCTATAATACAGATAATCATTCCTCCAGTTAAAGCTGTGAGATTATATGGATTTACCCCAAATGTTCCCCTCAGAGACAGCCCTAGCTGGTATTGTTCCATTAAATGCTGTGTGACTAGCCCCAGGCAAACAATAAACAGGCATCTTCAGTCCTAGTTAGTCTTATTTTGAACTGGAGGAAAATCAAAGAAAGGACAAACATAAAGTTCCCAGCAGAGGAGAGCACAGCATGGGACTTGCACCCCAGCAATGCAGCTTCTTGAACCAGACAAGGCAAAAGGGTGGCTCAGAATGAGCTTCCATGAGAGCCAGTGCCCTGAGTGCCGCATGGGGCTCCAGAGCTGGAAGCCGAGTCTTGCTAGTGTATCCTCAGCAATGATTCCCCAGGCCCAGCATTGTGGGCAGGTGAGTCTGGGAGGGGTAGATCCCCACCCTCAGAGCTGGGCTCAGGGACGTATGTTGAACCCTGCGAGGAAAAGATTGTTGCTTCTCTGGCCGGCAGTTCTGTCCACTACGGCTGCCTGCCCTTTGGCCTTCTCCTGCAGGGGGCCGTCACCCCAGTTCCCAGGCAGCGCTCGTTGGCACACTTGGATCACAGGACAGGGACCGGCAGCTGCTGTCTGGGAGGGAACCAGCAGCTCAGGGAGAGATGCACCCCCTCAGCTCAGCCTCCCCCAAAACAGCAGGTGATGGGATAACTGGGATGTGTATGCTCATGGGCAGGAGGAACAGACAGATAGCACCAGAAACAGGGTATCTGCTCCAAAAGGCTCAGCTCTGAGGTGTCCCCAGGGTGCCAGACACCTGCTGCCATCTGCTCATCTATCCTCTGGGCGGTGGAGACCCTACAAGTGTCCTAGGGGATTCAGCCAGGCTGCACCTTCACCCATTCCTGAGAATGGCAGAGTTTGGAGCAGAGGGGAGGCAGGAGGAGAGTAAGAGGAATTGAGAAACTGAGTGAGATGGGAGAGGGGCAGAGCTATGCCCAGGTTTTTAGATGTTTCAGGACCCTGCCCCACCTACCAGTCAGCCCCTGCACTAGTCATAGCAGGAGCTGTTCTCTCTCCTGCTTCTAAGAGCGTCGAAGTGTGGGGCCACACAACCACTCCAGACCTCTCAGATCCAGGCACAGCCCCCACCCTGCACTTGGGCACATGACTTCCTGCATTGCCCTGGCCTGGCCCACGGGAGATATTTACAGAAACAGGGCCAGAAGGAAGGTGCTTTGGGGGGTGATTGAGAAGAGCAGCTGTGCCCTCTCACTGACCGCAAGGGAAGAGACAACCCCATCCAGTGCTGGCAGATGACTCAGCTGCCTGGCCTGCTCCCCCAGCTCACGTGTGCTTTGGCAAACTGCTAGTTCAATGGGAGAACCTCCATTGACAAGCCCCCAGATCCGCCTGGTTGCACCTGGGGAGCAAACCTCTAACCTTCCCACCCCCAGGCCAGGCCACCATCTGCCCAGCCTGCCTGGGAAAGGCCTGTAGCATTTTCATTTCTTCTCTATATATAGTCACTGCTGGAGTGGGAAGCTGCATATTGAATGTTGTATGAAGAGAGAAGCACAGGGGCAGAGAGTTCTATAAATAGTCACTGCTCCTGGAGGAGGGTGTGGATAATGCACTGGATATAGAGAAGGGAGGGAGAAAGCTTCGTAAATAGTGGAGATCTGGGGAGCTCTGTGTGTGTGTATAAATATAGGCGGAGAGAGGGAAACTGAGAGACACACTGAGAGCTTTTTAGAAAGACCTTCATACACGTGACTTTGTTGTAAGATGCAGAGAAGGACTTGGGAGATGGACACTGAAAATTGTGATGGAGGTGTAAGGAGACATTACGCATACAGGGCAATAGAAAGAGATGCTGGACGGGTTGATAGAGTGAGAAATGGTGGACACAGAGAAAGAGAGAGATGGGGGTGGATAGATAGATAGATATAGATAAACATTCCTGTATGGATTGAAGGAGGGGTGGATAGAGGTGCGTGCAGATGGATGTGAGGTGAGGATAGATATATGGATGGATGGATGGAGGCATATGGGACAGATGAATGGACAAACAGAGGACAAGGTATGTAGAGACGAGTGGACGGATGATAGGGGAGCTGCACCTGAATGGGTGGATCCATAAGTACAGACTCTGGGAGCTGTAGTTCAGAGGTCTCCAACTTGCAGCTCCAGAGCGGCATGTAGCTCTCTAAGGACTCCTTTTTGGCTATAACTGCAAAGTATCAGAGAGGTCGCCGTGTCAGTCTGTAACTTCGAGAACAACAAGAAGTCTTGTGGCACCTTATAGACTAATAGAGATTTTGGAGCATAAGCTTTCGTGGGGTCTTATGCTCCAAAATCTCTATTAGTCTATAAGGTGCCACAAGACTTCTTGTTATAACTGCAAAGTAAAACAAACCAAACCCAAAACCAAAGCAAAGCAAACACTCTCCTCCTCATTTTCGATAAATGGTGAACGTCTAAAAGCCCCAAAATGAACAACTCATATCTCAATAGCAAATGATATGGGATCTCAAAACTCCCACTGATGTCCTCCAGAGACAGAGAAGGTTCGGGAGTGGAAGTCAGGAAGACGGTGGTACAAGCACACACGTACAGTATGAGGAAATAGAATATTTTAAAAGTTTGGGAACTGTCCTGCAGTAAACACGTATTGTGTTACAAATCATCGGGGTTTCAAAGAAGTCTGGTTTGATGTTACTTATTAAGGACCGTCTCGTATTCACATGCCTTGCAGCTCTTGAATTATTGAGGGTTTGTTTGTTTGTTTTTTACCAAATTGGAAAAAAATATCTCTTCTTGATATTTTGGTTGCTGACCCCTGCTCTAGGGTAATAAATACTCAGCTCCAGCCAGCTACTATCTCATCAGCTGTACTGCAGGCTTCCAACAAACAGCTGTCTGCAACTGGCCCAGATCAGCTGCTGGATGGAGGGAGCATTTGGGGGAGCAGTAGGGGGCAGGAAGAGGCAGTTTGTGAGAGGGGAAGGAGCTGGGATGCAGGATCTTCTGGATTAAAAAATAGACATCAGCATCTGTGGATGGATGGATAGATGGACGGATAAAGGTGATGTATGGGGATAGATGGATGGATGGAAAGATGGAGGAGGTGGATGGATGGAGGGATGGATGGACAGAAGAAGTGGACAAATGGATGGATGAGGAGGAGGTGGTGGGTGGATGGACAAATGGGTGGAGTAGAGTAGGGATGATTAGATGAACAGAGGTGATGGATGAATGGACAGAAGGAGGAAGTGGGTTGCTGGAGGGATGGATGGAGGAGGTGTATGGGGATGGATGGTTGGGCAGACAAGCTGCGGAAGTGTATGGATGGGGAGACAGTCAAGGTGTATGAATGGACGGACAGACAGAGGAGGTGTGTGGAAGAAGGATGGATGGAGGAGGTGTATGGGGATATCTGGATGGGATGGGTGGACTGAGGATGTGGGTGAGGATGGATGGGCAGACAGACAAGGTGTGTGGATGGAGGAGGCGTGTGGGGATGGCTGGCTGGCTGGAAGGCTGGCGAGGGGAGCAGGTGTGGGGAGCGCCCGGCCGGTCCGTCAGTCCGGCTCGGTGGCTGTGGAACGTTCCCAGGTGCGGGACGCGGCTGTGCGGCCCCGGGCTCGGCTCTGCGCCTCGCGGCGGCAGCCTGGCGCTGCGGGGATCCGGGGCGCGGAGGGGGGGCGCGTAGCGGGCTGGGGGAGCGGAGCGTTGGCAGCCCAGCCCAGGGAGGTCCGGAGCGGTTGCCGTGGCGACGGCCGGGAAGCGGGGGTGCCTGGGAAGGGGAGGACACAGACAGACAGACAGACACACAGACACACGCACAGCGGCTCCGGCTGCCTCTGCGGCTGGATTCGCGGATCCCGGGCGCTCCCCGGCGGGCTGCGCTGCGGGCCATGGGCGGGCGGCGGGCGCCCGGCCGCGGTAAGTGATCAGCACCGCGGGGCCGGACAGCTCCGTGCGCCCCCAGCTGGGGCTGGCGTGGGGCCCGATCCCGGGCGTGGGGAGGAGGGCCCGATCCCGGGCGGGCGTGGGGGTGCGGGGGGGGAGGGGAGGCCCATCTCAGCCGGGCTTCCTCGGGCGCTGCTAGAGCTTGAACCCCCCCCCCGGCCCCCCGCCGGAGCTGCTCACACGTTGGGGGGGCGGGGCTGAGCAGACGTGGGGGAGGGGGTGTTTGCACGGGGCCCTGGAGAGGGGGGTGCGGGGGGGATCTGCAGCAGCGCAGGTGTGGGGGGCCCTCCCCGCGGTTCTCCCTGACTTCCAGCGCGCCGGGCCGGTCCGGAGCCGGTCTGTGCCGTTTACACGGGGGCGGGGCGTGAAACTCGGAGCTGGGGGGCGTTTGGCTGCCCCCCGTGCTGGCAAGTGACTGGGCGATAGAGGGTCGCCGCGCCCCCCCGCCCCCCCCCCCCAGATCTGGGCCGCTCCGATCCGGCTCCCGGGGTGTGCTGGTCGGGGGGAGGCTGAATTTACCCACCCCCGCCCGGGGGGGCGCAGGGAGAGGACCCAGGCGGGCGACAGGGCCAGGACGTGGGACTGGCAGAGCCCCTGGCAGGACCCCCGCGCCCCCCGCCCAAGGACACCGCCGGCAGACGGGCGCGGGTGCGGGGGGGCAGCCCTGCGGCAGGCCCCGCGCTGGGAGGTGGCTGGGCAGGGGCGAGGGGGTTGCTCTGGAAGCTGCCGTCCCTCAGCCTGAGCTGGGAGACCCCAGGCCAGGCGAGGGGAGGCGGAGCTGGAGTCAGGGGCTCACTCGGCCACCCGCTCCCAGGGGGTGTGTGCCTCAGTTTCCCAGCCCTGCAATGAGGGTGATGGCCGGGCCCTGCCGGGGTCGGGGGTGGTGAGGAGGCCAAATAGGTTCGAGGGTGTGAGGTGCCCACGTAGCAGGTGGCAGGTCACCTAGGCTGGGAACCTGAGGGCGAGAGGCCTTTGCTGACAGCTCCCTGGATTGCGGGGGGGTGGGCTCTGCCCCTCACTGGTCAGGGGCCAGAGGTGGGATTTGTCACTGGGGATCCCAGCCTGATGGCTCAGTGCAGAGCTCGTGGGGCCAAGCCGAGGAGGAAAGTGCCAAGGCTGCAGGTGGGTGTGGGTGGAAATGGGTGAAGCTCCCCTGGGGTGTCTTCTGGTCCAGGCATAACCTTTCTTCCAGGGTGGTCCCTCACACCCACCATTTGGAGCAGCCTGGGAGCTGCTCTAGTCTACACTGTTTGCACCCAGCTGAGATCAGCCTAAGGCAGAAGCATCCCAGTTGTGCCCCACTTCTGTTGCTATGCCAATGACAAGTGAGGGGGGAGTGGCAGAGGAGCCCCCATGGCAGCGCTACACCAGCCTGGGGCAGTCTTCTGAGCCAATGAAGATGGCTTGAGGGTGGCCAGATTTTACCAGCCCTGAGGGTATGGAACAACCAGGCCACATGGGAGGATCCAGCCCTGCATAGCTGGAATCAGAGCTCAGGATGGCAGGAGTCTTGCACAGCACAGGGAAGCGAGATCGTCTGTTATCACCCCACCAGGTAGCTATGTTGTCAGTCCCTGTTGTACCCCGATCTGTTTCTCAAACAATACAGCTCAGAGGTAGCTTTTGGGAGGTTCTAGTGTGCGGTTTTGTTCCCCAGTGCTCTTGAGCTTGTGGCTGCTCTGTGCCTCAGTTTTCCCAGCTGTGAAATGGGGATAATGGCAGTTTCTTCATAGAGCTGCAATGCCTAGTGTCCCTAACTGAGATCAGTGCTGCATTGTGCCAGGTACTGCACAGAGTGAGACCTGGTTCCTGCCCCAAGAGCTAGTAGCTGAGAGGTTACTCCTGCTGAAAGGAAGGATCCCCATTTAACAAACAGGAAACCAAGACACTGAGTGATCTTGAGACTCTTCCAAGGTCACACAAGGAGTCCACATGGGAGCTGGGAAACGGGCCCTTTATCACAGCCCTATCTTTGTTTACCTCCTGAGGAACAGCTGTAAAAAACTAAGTATTATACAGCTCGGAAAGAGGGCTGCTTCCCAAGGACTAATTAGGATCCCAGAGGATCCCGAACACACAGGATCAGGTTTTCCAAGCTCATCTCCCACAAGGAGTCCCCTGCGCCTGGCCTGCCGAGCACCTGGACGATCTCCCTCGGTGCTGGATGTCCTTCCTAACAAGTCACCAGAGTTTGAATCCCCAGCTGGCAGCTCTGCCATTTTCCTGTAATTACCCAGGAGACTTTGCTCCTTCTGAGCCTGTCTTTTATTGGGCAGGGAAAGCCCCTTAACTCCCTGAGGTCTAAGGGTGGAAATGTGCCTCTGGGCTTTGTGGGCTTTTTGCAGGCTCAGCCCTGGCAGTCAAATCTGGGCAGGGGAGGGGGCTGTCCCACTGGAGCCTGGACCCCACTGAATGATTGGGGCATGGATTTGTAGCTCAGAGGCCCCTTACTTGGTCTGATTCACCTGTCTTCTTTCTTGGTGAGATAAACTGTCTAATCCCAGGCATGCTACGAAGGACATCCACACCCTGACACCTGTCTGCTGCTCAGCCTAATTCATTGTATGAACCATTCCAGCACGTGCTTCACAGTCCTCATCTTGATTACCCCCGTCTGTCACTCTCAGCGCGTGGGCCACTACATCATCCCAGGAGGGGAGGTGGAAATAAATCACCAGAGAGCAGAGGATGTCTCGGGGGAGCCTATGACGGAATCGACAGAACGCAGGCATCCTGCCTACCAGGGCACTGATCTGGAGCAAGTGAATCTGGTGCTCTGGGTCTCCCCAGTAGAGAACCTATCCCTGCTGCTAACTGGCAGAGTGGCTCTTTTAGCTCAGATGATATGGGGCAATGAAGTGAGGCAGTTTCAGAAGTGCCCAGCGATGGCCCAGCTCTGCTCCATTAAATTAAATCTCTGCCGATTGCAGGGCAAGCAGCGCGAAGCCAGGGGAGGGTGCTTTTGGAATAGCTCTGTCCCCTCAAAGCTAGAGCTGCTGGTTCTAAGCGCCCCAAGGACATATAAAGAGGGTGGTTACTCAAGGGCTTATAATCTCAGAGGGGTAGCTGTGTTTGTCTGTAGCTTCACAAAAAAGCAAGCAGTCTGACCCCTATAGCACCTTAAAGACTAACACATTTATTTATTGGGTAATGAACGTTCATGGGTAAAACCTGAGTTCATGGGTAATCTGAAGAAGTGGGTCCTATCCACGAAAGCTCATTACCTAATAAATTAATCTGCTAGTCTTCCAAGGTGCTACACAACCGCTTGTTTTTTGCAAATGGCTTATGCTTGTCTCTGTGGCCAAACTGTCCCTTTCCCAGATGCATTGACAGCTGTCCCATCACCCTCCCTTGGGGCAGGGTCCTGTGCTGCCTTTATGTACAGTACAGAGAAGGACTTTGCTACTCTCTAGGAATGTAGTGTAAGATCTTATCATTCCTCCCATCCCTGGTTCAGATCCCACAGTAAATAAAATCACCAGCTGCGTCTCTGGCAGAGGCTGCTTCCCTGCGGCCCATCCTCGGGAAAAGACGTTTGGAGGTGAATAACGTTAATACAACACAGCAAACCTCAACCACGTGGAGGGAAAGCCCAGACCTGGAGCTAGAATCATGGGGAAGGGCGTGGGATCAGTCACCAGCACATTTCATAGGGCCAGCCTTGGTTGATTTCTTTATTTTGTGAGATTTCTGGAACCCGTGTCTTTTCCCCATGGAAACATCTGAAGATAGTGGCAGGGTACTTGTGCTCAAAAATTCATGCTCACAAGTAAAAGTGTATGTGGTTGGGAGTGTTAGTGTGTGTTCTTTTTGTGCGTGTATACATAATTGGTCTTTGTGCTATTGTTTAAGTATGTGTACACCTGAGTCACTGTGTGTTTGGTATATTTAGTGTGTGCGTTCATTTTCTGTCTCTCTTGTTATATGTGCAGGTATTTTTGTTTGTGAATGGTTTGCTCAGATGCGTGTTTTGTATGGTGTGTACAGTATGTCTGTGATTGTGTGTGTGTGTGTGAGTGAGTGAAGGTACCCACTCTAATGGTGGCAAATTCCACTGAATTTTGCACAGATTTGAATATTTTACCATGGGGAAACTGAGGCAGGGAGAGTTTGTGAGTGGCGGCCCTTGAAACCTGACTAGGGCCCTGATAAACTTGCCTAAGCCTAAGAGTCAGTGACAGTCTAAGCCAAGAGCAGGGACCAGCTCAGTGCTCTGGGTGGCTGAAGGCACTGCCAATTGGAAGACGGGCTGTGGCTGCACTCAGACGCAGGCTCTGACACTCTGGGGTGCTGACCTCAGTGGGAGTTGCCAGTGACAGCATCTCACAGAGCCAGTCCCTAAGGATCTCACGGCCCCAGGGCTTGGCAGTTTGTTTTCCTGCTCAGACTCTTCCTCTTTGCTGCTGCTGCCTCCGAATTTCAACTGGAGAAGATACCACTCAACTTTTTCCTGACAGAGGGGTCGCCGTGTTAGTCTGTACTCCTACAAAACAAAGCAGCAGTCAAGTCGCACTTTAAAGACTAACAAAATGATTCAGTGTTGAGCTTTCATGGGACTGACCCACTTCTTCAAATCAATCTCATTTCCAATACAGACTGACAATTATAAGTATAGAGGACCAAAAAAAAAATGTTGCAGTAGGACTGAAGTAGGTGGCAGAGGGATGGGGGATGTTCAGTGTCCTTTCTGAGATAATTATGAGCATCAAAGGAAGCGAAGCAGTCCTTGTAATGCGTGAGGTAATTGGTGTCTCTGCTCATACCACGAGTTAATGTGTCAAATTTGAATATGAATTCCAATTCACAAATTTCTCTCTGTAACCTGTTTTTAAATTCTCTTTGTTCTGGGACACAAATTCTCAGGTCTTTAACAGAATGGCCCACGCCATGGAAGTGTTCACTAACCAGCTTATATGATTTGAGATTCCTGATATCTGCTCTCTTTTGTTTTCCCTGACGCTTATCCTGCTTTTGAGCAGCATGGCCATGTGCTGTTTTGCAGCTTCCACAGCACTCTCCAGAGGTGGCTGCATGTCAGAGCTAGGCAAATCATTTGAGCTGATACTCTGTGTGTGGAAACCCAGGGTGGCCAACCCATGGCTCTCAAGCTGCATGGGGCTCTTAGAGCAGTGAAATGCAGCTCCTACTCAGAGCCACACACTGGGAATGCTTACCGCAGCTCTGCTCTTACACCCACCGCTTGGAGGGAGAAATGCATGGTGCCAGCATCAGCTCCAGGGAGTTGCCAGCTTTGGGTTAGTGTTGTTGGGGGGGGGGGGGGGAGATCTGGGGGTGCCTGGCTCTGAGGGAGAGGAGCACAGGGTGATATGGTGAGAGCAGGGGGCTGGGGGTGCCTGGCTCTGGGGGATGGGGAGGGCACTAAGCTACGTATTATATATTTATTTTTATCTGTCAATCCATATTATAGAGAGAGATGCATAAAAATAAATCTATAATATGTGGCTCTTTACACTCTATCCTCAGCTGTGTTGGCTTTTTGTCTCTAACTGGTTGGCCACCCATGGTGCAAACTGACTCTCTGTCTTTCTCTCCCTCCCTCTCTCTCTCTCTGAATCTGCATGTTGCAAAGTTGTGCTGGCCCTGTCAGGGCCAAAGCTGCCTTAACAATCTTACCGGGGCTATTTAAGCTGAGCCAGTAGCAGCCAGGATGGTTTTTTGCAATGGGTTTGGTGCATGCAACAATGCTGGGAAAGTTCAGTGGTAGAGGCCTCCTGAAGGAATAACCGAGGCTGATAAGGAACATGCAGGGACACAAATGCTGAGGCAGCAGCTGCTCCTGGATACTTTTGTAGCATAAAAAAGCACAAACAGGCCCATTATCTTAATATGCAAAGACAATATTTGTTTCCAAGGCCCCGGCCTAATCTTCCCCGGCCGCTCAGCTGGACTATCCTCCTTGCAAAAAGCATGGAATGCCAGTTAGGTGCTGTGTCCCAGAGCTGAGTTCACTGCTCTACAGAGAGCCCTGGGGAGCCTTTCCTGTCCCTGCAGAATGTGCAGGTATCTGGGCAGAGAAGGGACAGGTGGTCAGGATTGAGAGGCAAGAATGGAGAGCTAGAGTTTGGGATAGAGGGGCCTCCATAGAGCTGTGCAGACCGGAGGGGAAGCTCAGGGCTGGAAAAGCAGTGAGGGCATGTCAGGAGTGAGGCGCCCTGGCAGAGCTCTGTGTGTGTGGAGTGTAGGGGTAAGATCGCAGAGGGCTTTGAAATGGGTTTGAAGGGCACTGGCTGAGCTGTTGTGGGGAGCCAGAGGCTGGAATAGCAGGGGTTCAGCAAACCTGGATTCAGGAGCATCAGCCGAACAGGAGAGGGGGCAGGATTGGAGGGCCAGGGTTCTGGGTTCAGTGTTAGAGGCACCTTCAGTATTCACCTCCTCTAGCCAGTGATAAGAGTCCTTTGTTGTTGTGAGTGTATGAAGATTCCCTAGCGCCTGAGTCTGGAGGGTCTGACTGACGTTTTCTCCTTTGTCCAAGCCAGTGCCCAGTGCCCTGGAGCATGGTCCCGCTTGGACCTAGCAGTAACAGTAAGCCTCTTCCACTCCTACATTTTGGAGCATAGGCCATTGACAGCCACCTGCCAGCGTCCCTTGTCCTGCGTGATCTTTTCCAGCTCCGACCAGGAGTATCCTGTCTTTTTAGTGTCTGCCTTCAGGTATCTCCTCCCGGTGTTTCTTGGGTGCCATCTTTTACTTTTCCCTGGTGGGTTCCAGCTTAAGGTTAGCCTTGTAATGGTGGTGGCCGTTTTTCTGAGGCTACATCCAATCCATCACCGTCTTCTCTTCATTGGGAAGAAGTTGGTGAGTCATTTGCCAGAGGTCTTGGTTGTCAATAGTATATGGCCAGTGGAGTCGGAGGATTTTACGGAGGCAGATATTGATAAGTGCCTGGATTTTTTGACAGTCCTCTTTGTTGGTCTCCCAGTCTCTGCTCCATGGAGGAGGACTGATTTGTTGTTGGAGTTCAATGACCTGATCTTAGTCTGAGTTCTGATCTGCTTAGAATTCCAGATGTTTTTCACAAGAAGAAAAGCTGTTCTTGCTTTCCAGCCATATCTCGAATGCTAGATATAAGGATGCTCGGAAGGGGGAAGAGGGGCCGATGGCCCTCCAGTGAGGGATATGGGTCTGTACTTCACTGTCATTAGAAGAGACTGGGGGATGCGGCTAAATCACTGGCAGCACCAAAGACCAGGGACCTAGTGGGGTGTTCCATGGAGCTCTGGATGGGAGTGATGGAGCCAGTCCCGCAGCTCTGGTAGCTTTTGTAGCTGACACCTGGCTGCTCTTCCCCTGCAAGGGACTTGTAGATGGAACAGGTGCCCTGCCTGTGTTAAGGCCCTGCCTGAGAGTTCCTGAGCTCTGCCCCTCCGCATGGGGACACCCTGGAGCTCTGCAAGGGAGGGGAGGCCTTGCCCTGTATTGGTGACTGAACCCTGGGCAGCTTGAGAGCTGGGTTCTTGTCTGTTTTCAAAGCCCTTTGGCCTGAAAAGATGGTTGACAATGGCAAACTGCTGAGGATGGGGTGACCTCTCCAGTGTGAGGACAGGGAATAGCAAGGTCAAGTGGGACTTGACTGAAAATAGAAAGGGAATTTTTGTGGGTCCCTCCAAGCAGCTGTCTCCTTTCAGGGCAGTGAGCTGCCTCCTTGATCCACTTTGCTTTCTGTGAGGCAGCAGCTTCCATTCTCACTGCCCCTCCCAGGGAATAAAGGCTCTACTATGGCTGTTGCTGCTGCTCCTGGGGGCGATTAAGGGAACCCTCACTTAATTTTAGCTGTAGAGGCCTGGGCTCCTGGAGATGAGGGGTTGGGGTCCTAATCCTCCCTTGCACTGCTTGTTCCAGTGCAGACGGGGGGGCACTTGGCAAGGCTTGCAATGAGAAGTGGGGAAGATGGCTCCAGGTGTGACCTCTAGGTGCAGGCAAAGCTGAACTGTAGATATTAGCAGACAGGGAAGTGGGGGTGCACTTGGTCACCCCGCACCCCTCCTGAGGGGAGTCCCAGCTGTGTGTGGGTGGCCAGCATGCCAGGTAGAGATGGGTCTGGGAGGACAGATGCACATCCAGCCAATGGCCAGGGATACCCTTAGCTAGATGTTACCCTGGCTCCTGCAACTGTGCAGTCTGGTAGTGCCCCCAATTAAATTGGCTGGGTAGTCATGGAAACAGGGCTGATCCCAAGGCTGAGGTGGCCAGGCCTCCCCTCTGCAGAGAACTTATTGTCATCCCTTTCCCCCCCACCCCCGTTCTCAGCTCCTAGGGCCTGCAGGGAGCCCAGCCACACTCAGCCAGGTGAGGACAGAAAAGGGAGGGTGCCTGAGCTGTGATTTGGGGGTGGAGGTAAGCTCTGCACCTGGGTATGCAGTAGGTAGTCTGCCCTCCCCAGTGTGGTCCAAGTACTTTTTTTTTTAGACGTGCTTTATTCCTGGCTCTGCCACTGGCTTGCTCAATGACCTTGGACAAGTCACTTGACCTCCCCATGCCTCAGTTTCCCCATCTGTAAAATGAAGATAAAGATTCTGACCTAATGGGAAAAGCACTGAGTAAGAACTAGATGTTGTTATTATGCCTGTACAAACCAGATGCAAAATGTCACCAGCTCATCAGTATGCAGGGCCAGGGAGAATCAAGGCTATACTGCTTGTGGATGCTCCCATTCACTGTTTGCCATGGGCGATGCTTGGTTGCTTTTCTGCAGGTTACTCAGCCTAGGGCATCTTAGTCAGTTTCACACTTTTCTTTTTGGTCACTTTCATGTCCTGGTTCTATGGCACTAGGCCAAGGTGCTGTGATATGTCCCCCATATTTGTGTTTGTGCTGAGCTAAATGCTGAAGTTTTCATCCAGTTCCGAGACAGATTTTGTCGTGAGTATTTTTTTTAAATCCCTGTAGCTCTGTGAAGAGACTAAAACTGGATCCCAAAATCCAGCTCAAAACACATCTCCCCTTCTCTACAACAGCTACATTTTGGGCTTAATCCCTGGGGACACACCCCAAGGTAGCTTCAGTCAGTAGTTACGAGTTCTCTAATGACTGAAAGCCAGCTGTGCCTCATGGCTGCTCCATGGGCTCAGTGCAGTAAGTTTGAGGTGTTCAGCTGAGTCCCCAGAGCTCTGTGATGCAAGTTCCTGGTTGCAGTTCCTGGCCTTTGTGACTCTGTATGTGTGACTTGCGTTCGGAGGTGCATCCAGATCAGAGAAGCTGCTGTGACAAATGACCCCTCTTCTGAGCTGGGTAGGAAGCAGGTCTGCCAGGGCCCTGAAGTTGCCCTCCCCCAGCCCTAGGGAACGTCACCCTTGCCCCTCACCTGGCTGTCTCTGATCTGTGAAGAAAGGGCTCCAGTCTCACTTCCAAAGATGCCAGAGAATCCCAAGCTGGGACCCCTCCCCATTTCGAGTCTGCTTGCTGAGAATTACCAGCTCTGCTGCAGGGCCAGCTGGCCAGCCTGCACAGATACTGGGGTCGGAGAGGGTAGCTGGAGACTTCCACTGGCTTTTTGTCTCCCTTCAAGGCTTTGTGAAGTCTAAACTCTGTTCACACCTCTCTCTCTGCCAGTGTGCCCTACACAGTAGGGGGAGAGTTTTCAAGCTGCAGTGCACAGAGGGAGGGGGACTTTGCCTAAGGTCAGACAGCCAGTCAGTGCCACAGCCTGCAGCCCTCCCCATAGAACCTGTCCATGAGATTTGGATGTGGTCATTTCCTCACCCTTTGCCTCATGCTCCACACCTGTAAAATGGGAACAATGATCCTTCCCTTTCTGTTTATACCCTGATCTCTTTCGGGGCAGAAGTTTTGTATCCTGGCATGTCTGTGCAGGACCTGGCACAAAGGGGTCCCTGTCTCAGTCCCATAGCCCAGGAGGGGTGGCGCAGGCCAACTGTGGGTGCACCTCAGGAAAGGGAGATGGCAGGAAGCCAGACCCAAAGAAGGGGAGTGGGATTCATGCTGGGGCTCCGTGGGGTTGCATTTTGGGTGAGGGATAGAAGGTGAGGCCACAGGCTGGGACAGGTTTACGGGCTGAGCGGAGCTGGGTGCACCAGGGAGACAATCAGGAGTTGGAGTGGGCCTGGGAGGGCGATTCTGAGAAGTTGGCAGGCAGCTGGGAGATGGCTGTACGTCTGGGATTGAGGGGAGTCAGGGCAGAGGTGGAAATGTACCCAAAAAGTTACTTGAGCAAAAGTGCAGCTGCTTTCACTTCTGTATACTTGAGTACCATAAAGATGTGATGTGTTTGTGTGTGCACATGTGTACTTTTACTCAAGTAGTTTTCTAGAGGGACATCACTGGCTGTACTTAAGTACACCCCCCAAGCAGCTGCACTTTTACTCAAGTAGCTTTTTGGGGGTACCTCTCTCTGGTCCGGAGGCACCAGGAAGGTGATCAGAAGCTGAGGATGGGTCCTGGGTGGGTTGAGAGAAGTTGCTGGGGGCAGACAGGGGTTGTATCTGTGGCTGAGGGGAGCTGGGGCCATTGGGGGAGCAATCAGGCGTTGAGGACAGGCCTGAGGGGGTTTCAGAGGTGTTAGACATCACGGGGGGGTAATCGAGAGATAACCATAGAACTGGGGCATTGTAGCGCATGGTAGAGGGAGTGCTGGAGGTGGGTCTGTAAGACCTCAGCACTCTAAGAGTTAAGTATCCTTGCTTGGGAAAGAGGGTGCATCTCTTTACCCCCAGTGTCCTGCTTGCTCCCTCAGACTCTAAGGAGCTTGGCCGGGGAAGCTAGTTTCCAGGGTGCTAAGATGGCGAAGGAGAACTCTGGCTTTTCCACCATCCCCGAGACACCGGTGAGTGAGGTGAAGCCCCCGCTCTGCTCCCTCCCGCCCAAGGCCTCAGCACGGCTGGGGGGCAACGAGCGCGAGAAGGCCGAGAAGAAGAAGAGGCGCCAGCGGTACGTGGAGAAGGACGGCAAGTGCAACGTGCAGCACGGGAACGTGCGGGAGACCTACCGCTACCTCACGGACATCTTCACCACCCTGGTGGATCTCAAGTGGCGCTTCAGCCTGCTAGTCTTCATCCTGGCCTATGCCATCACCTGGCTTTTCTTCGGCCTCATTTGGTGGTTCATTGCCTATTGCCGTGGTGACCTGGACCACCTGGAGGACCACACTTGGACGCCCTGTGTCAACAACCTCAATGGCTTTGTCTCGGCCTTCCTCTTCTCCATTGAGACCGAGACCACCATCGGCTACGGTCACCGGGTCATTACAGACAAGTGTCCCGAGGGCATCATCCTGCTGCTGCTGCAGGCCATCCTCGGCTCGATGGTCAATGCCTTCATGGTGGGCTGCATGTTCGTCAAGATCTCCCAGCCCAACAAGCGGGCCGAGACCCTTGTCTTCTCCTCCCACGCCGTGGTCTCGCTGCGGGACGACCGCTTGTGCCTCATGTTCCGGGTTGGGGACCTGCGCAGCTCCCACATCGTGGAGGCCTCCATCCGGGCCAAGCTGATCAAGTCCAAGCAGACCCAGGAGGGGGAGTTTATCCCCCTCAACCAGACGGACATCAATGTGGGCTTCGAGACGGGTGATGACCGCCTCTTCCTGGTCTCGCCCCTCATCATCAGCCACGAGATCAATGAGCACAGCCCCTTCTGGGAGGTCTCCAAGGAGCAGCTGGAGAAGGATGAGTTTGAGATTGTCGTCATTTTGGAAGGGATGGTGGAGGCCACAGGTAAGGTGCACCTGAGCTCCTCCATGACCACACTGGACCGGGATGAGCTTTGGGCCTAGCCTAGGCTAAGGCTGGTTTACCTTGAGCGTGCCCCAGTCTTGCACTGGATCTAGTCCATATTTGGGCTTCATCTGGGGAGTCCCACTAGTTCTTGTTCAGTGTAGGGACCAAGTTTAGACTGAGTCCCTTCCATTTTCACACTAGCTCCATTCCAGGTGTTGGGCCAGTCCCAGGCAGACATTTTCCCAGCCCAGTTTAGGGACAGGGTTCCAAGTGAGTTGCTCATCTGGCCAGGTTGGTGCCAGTCCAGGGTTTGGGGAACATTTAGCCAAGATGTGATGATGTGGCTGCTCCATTCATATCCATGAGCAGCTGCACTGGGTCAGAACACATCTGATACGGGGCGGGGGGGGACACACTTTATTCCCCATAGGAAGCCAGCCCAAGACTTTTGCCCAGGCTGTGATCAGCCAGGATCCTACTTCAGGACTCCTCAGCTCACACCTTAGGTGCTCACTCTCCAGACACCTGCTCCTGTTTGTTCTGTATCTAGGTGGGCAGTGCTGCCTAACCTTGGTGAGTTAAGAAAGCTCACTTGCCATTCCACAGCTGGGAGCTTGCCAGCCTGTTACATTGCTCCCATGCTGCCTGCTTTCCTCTCCTGTGTGTAGCCCCCATGATCTGACTCCAACCCCAAGGAAGCTTGTCGTCTGATGCTCTGCCATCTCTGGCCAGCCTCTCTCCTGGTTTCCCCTGGAGCCTGTCTCCTGCTTCATTCTTGGTCACAGCACATGCACAGAGCAACAAAGCCACGTAAAAGGATAACAGCCTACTACTCCTGACAGCTAATGGAATTATTCCTTTAGCTGAAAAGGTAGAGATGCTGCAGTGCTAAAAGTGGGGACAAGACCAGTGGTTCAAAACCCTTTGACAAGCCCTGAAGGTAACAGTAAAATGCGAACACAAATCATGGGTTTGCAGCCCAGGAACTGGCTCAGGGCTATGCGATCTGAGTTTAATTCTGGTTCTACTGTTTGGTCGGTGTGGTTTGGATGTGGTCATTTCATCGCCCTTTGCCTCATGCTCCCCACCTGTAAAATGGGAATAATGATCCTTCCCTTTCTGTTTACACCCTGATCTCTTTCAGGGCAGACATTCCCTATCCTGCCATGTCTGTGCAGCACCTGGCACCCAGAGGCCCCAATCTCAGCCCCGGATTTTGGTTATAGGCTGCAGGCATTACTGTTATCCAAATACTACTATACAGTACTGGATGCATTTGAGTTCTCTGTTAGTTAATTAAAAATGAAAAAAGGGCAACGGGAAGAAATAGGAACCCTAAGAGAAGGTTATTAAATGAACAGTAATTCCTATTCCAGTCAATCAATAGGGAATGAATCACAATTACTCTGAAAAGGTTAAAAAAAAGTCTCCTTTATTCTAAAGCTTCGTGTCAAGCCCAGGCAATAAAGCATTGTACAATTAATATAACCTGGTGGCAGAAATGCACCATTTATTCCCTGTTAATGACACTGAGCCTTTGGGTAAATGAAATGTGGGTTGCTAGTGGCAGTGGGGCTTTCTGCTCTGGAGAGGGCATTTATGTGCTACAGTGCTTTGTTGTTACACAACAGCTCCTACTGACAGCTGCTGGATGTAATTCAACAGGGTGTGCTCTGTAGTGAAGAGGATTCCTGGTGTGGCGATGCCTGCACGTTTAAGGCACTGGATGGGGACTCAGGAGTTCTGGATTCGGTGTCTGGGGCTGCCCTGGGTGACCCATAAAGATGCGTGGGTTGTAGTTTTCAATGGCAACTAACAGCTTTGAGTGTCGAGCTCCAACAATCTGAAAACACAGCTCCCATCAGGAGTTCAGCCCCTCCCTCTCCAGATCCCGGGTCCCTTTCAACAATGTAAGCCCTTGAGCTTTCTGCACCTGTTTCCCCATCTGTTTCAATGCAATTATTATTTATTGTAGGGTCATGGAGAAGCCCCATTAAGATCATGGTGCCGTGGGTGCTGCACAGACGTATACTGTGAGGAAATCCCAGCACCAAAGTGTTCACAGTTTAGATTAGACACTCTGCCCTGTTGGTGAGGCTAGCCCCTGTCCCAGCCCTTCTACCAACATCACCCCCCACCACCTCCAGAGCTCAAGATCCAACGCTCACCACGGCCAGGGGAGCCGCAGCCAAACTATTCCAGGCTGCTGGCTGGCCTACCCTAACTGCCCTTACCCCAGAGCCACTGGCCAGTTCTGAGCACCAGCCTGATTCCTGAGCTAGCCTGAGCATCAGCCTGACTCCCGAGCCAGCCCAAGCCAGCCCTGGCTACCTTCCCTAACTTAGTGTGCCCTGGCCTATGCTATCCCCACGCTCATGTAGATAGGCAAATGATGGGAATTAAAACCCAAGGCACCAAGAGTGGAACTGACATGCCCAAGGTTACACATCAGGTCAGTGGCTGAGATAAGACTAAAGCCCAGGTCTGCTGAATGCCAGATCAATGCTCTCACCGCCAGACCACACTCCCCTTTAAAACTGGCTAGTAAAACTACCCCCCGTAGGGGTGATGTGTGAGGCTAAATTCACTCAGGTGTGTGAGACATTCCGAGTCTGCCACAATGGGGCTGCTAGATAATCAGCAGCAGAAGTCTAAGCAAGCCAGAGGAACAGCAACTCCTGGGCACTCCTGTGTGTGAAGCTCAGTGCCATGGAGTTCTGCGAGAGAGGCAGAGCGAGCCCAGGTTTTAGTTTAGCTGCCTGTTGGCACAACCTAGTATCCGGAGCAAGTATTAGAGCAGCAGCACCGTGTGCCCAGCCATCTGCCCGCCCATCACGAGGGCTTCACCGAACACAGTTTGAGAGCCGGTGGGTTGAGCATTTTGTCTGTTCCTAGCACTTTTCAGACACCCATTAACTCTCACAGAACTGATAAGAAGTAGGTGATGTATTGTGATTTGTGCTGCTCTGGCACAGACATCCCAAATGAACTCAGGGCCTCATAGTGCTGGGCATTGCACAGACCCCGACCGGAGTGAGATCCAAGCCCTCCCAGCCCTGAGCCAGGCACTTCACAGACCCTGACTGAGATCAGGGCCTTATTGTGGAAGGGGCTTCACAGAGACATAATGAGATACAATCAGTGCTTAACTAGTGCCAAGGCCAGGACTGAGCCCAGCACCTCTGGGCCTGGCAGTTCAGAGCCCTGGCACCTCTGGACTTGCTTCAGACATGAAAGTGAAAAAAAACTGCTTGAGCCCCGTCACTTCTTTCATTACAAATGAAGCACCGAATACAATCCCTGTCCAGAAATGCTCAGTCTGACTACACAAGGCAGACACAGTGAGGCAAGAATGTCACCAGGATACTGGTGTGGAAGCCGGGGCTGAGTGGTTTGCCTGAAGTGACACAGTGAGACCAGAATCCAGGTATTTAACCCTAGCGCAGCGCCCGGGTCCCATCCATCTGACTAGGGCTGAGAGCAGCCCAGATGGCAGGCGGTGTGGCGTGGGCACCGCCAGCACTAAGACTCCAGAGACCTGGGCTCTCTCCCTGCTTCTGTCACTGGCAGACTGGGGGATCTTGGACCGGTGGCATCCCCACCCTGCCTCAGTTAGCCGCCTGTGCACAGGAGAGAATAAGCCTGCCCTGCTCCAAGAGCGCCTGAAGAATAGAGCTAGAGCCGTGAACGAGGTCTCATTATGTGGTATCAAATCCCAGGCTTCCGCTGGACATTTCCCACTGTCTCATCCGCTCAGAGCGAGAGGAAGTGACGGCTCAGCTGAAGCCCAGCCCGCCGGCCATGTGTGGCAACGCAGAGGGGATTAAGGACAGGAGCCCGCCTCGAGGGAAGTTGCTGCAAATTCTCCCCAGAACCTCATCTTCCCAGGGCTCCTGGCCTCCCTGTTCCTTCTCCCTCCCTCGCCCCTTGCTCCCGGGCATGGGAACAGCAGCTTTTATTTTTAAACACTTTCCTCTCCCTGCCACGCGGAATTATGTAACTCTCCCTTGAAGTGGCCACGTTAGTCGCCATGGCAACCCAGGGCCATGCCACCAGCAGAGACTTCTGCCTATGGAATTATGTAACCCTCCCTTGAAGTGGCCACGTTAGTCGCCACGGCAACCCAGGGCCACCCCACCGGCAGAGAATTCCACCCCCTCAGCTGGCTCTGAGCGCGTGGAGCAGCAGGTCAATAACAAATGCATCCCTAGGGGGAGAGCTCTGGGCCTCCCTCTGAGCAGGACTGACTTGGGGAGCAGCCCCTGACACCTCCAGCCCTGTGCTCCTTCTGGCGTGGCTACGGCTGCAGCAGACCTCTCACGGTGGGAGGCTGTGAGAGATGCAGCGTGGGCTTATGGGCAGCCACGGTCTGCTGCTGGAACTGGCAGTGGCAGGGACTGGAGTGCTAGTCCTTTAAATCACTGCTGAAGTGCCCTCCCCATGGATGGCTCTGAGGGCAGCCTGAGGGTGGAGAGGCTTGGCACAGGGGACTCCAAAGAACACCCCCCTGACCCCCAGCCCGAGGCCCTGCCCCTTCCAGGAGTGTGGAGCCACCCCCTCCCCACCTTGCCCAGGAGCCAAGCAAGGCTTGGACGCTACAGTGACCTTACACCATCATATCATCATTTCTCCACCATTGTCCCTGAAGTTTCTGCTCACTACCCCTGCAGTTAGTGATGGGGAAACTGAGTCACAGAGCAGGGACGGGACTTGTCCAAGCTCACCTAGTACAGAGCCGGAAACGGAACCCAGATGTGCAGAATCCCAGCTCTCTGTTCTGTCCTCTGCTCTACGCTGGCCCCGCGCTCCCTAGCTCACTAACAAGCAGGCACAACAGACCTGGGGCTGTCTTTAGGACGCACTCGGATGGAAGCCAGCGGGACAAGAGGCGCTGCGTACGCCCGGGCAATGCTCATGACAGTGGCAAAGCGTCATTCTGCAGGCCTTACACAGCTGCTCCGCCCGCCCAAGTAAGGGTGTTATTTACTATGGGGCAAAGGGGCCATTGATCCCTCCCCGCTCCAACTGGGCTCGCTCCCCGACTTCTCATTGCTCTCTGTACTCCGCGCTCTCTTCAGCTCCCCACCGCAGCTTCGTGAGATGCTCTCAAATCACACAACGGCCCACATGCTGATGCAACACCGCCCCATCCCTGATGTTTGCCTCAAATGATGCCACTGCCTCAGAGGGGGTTGCACGGCGGGAGAAGTGACATTTGTATATGTACAGGGCTTCAATTTCACACACAGGTGCCTGACTTGCCGGTTATTGTTGCTATTGGGTCTCCAGTGAAGGCGGAGACCAGCCAGACCCATGGCGGCTGAACCCTCCCTGCATGGGTGCGTGGCACATTTCCACCCGTAGGTGGCACTGATACTTCACTGGTGCTCCACGGCGCGCTAAAATAACCCTCCTCTTGTGCCCTACAACCAGCATAAGGGGGCCAGGGGATTGCTCCTGTGACTGGCACTGGCAGGGCCCCAGCAGGGTGGGCACGAAGCCCAGAAACCATGGCCACCTGCTGCCCTGTGGACCAAGCGCGTTACTGATTCTCTGGCCCTAATTTTAGAAGCTGATCCTCTGTTCTTACCACATACCCCGTCCTCCCGCCTGTGTCAGGACACTGGCACAGTGGGAATTTCACCTCCGTACACCCTGTCTGCACCCCATGAAGCTCATTCATGGATCCTGATGGAGCCGGCGCTCTGTCCTCGAAGGAGGCAGGCCGGGCGCCTGCTCGGAGGGATTTCAGCATTAGTTAGGATCTGTGCATCTTTTATCCAAGCTGAGGCTGAATGCTTCAATTGATCGCAATAATACAAGGCTAATCCCTCTGGATGGCTGGAGTGAATGCGAGCATAAGAGGAATGGCGGCACCAGGCCATGCTCACTGGCTGGCTACGTGATTTGCCCAGTGCAACAAACCTTCAGCTTCAAATAGCTCCCCCCCCTTTCTCCTTTTTCCACTCTCACCCTCTCATTTACTGTCTCTTCTCCAGCTCCTTTTTCACTCCTTTCGATCACTTTCCCTTTCTCTCTTCCATTGTGCTTTCAGTCTCTTTCTGGATTACCCTCTCATTGTCCCTCTTTGCCGAGGAGAGCTCTTTCCAGCCTGCCAACTCTGATACCCGCCACGCCAGAAGGCTGTTGCTATCATGGAGAGGGCTCTGCCCGGAGAATGAGTGAAGGAAGTGGAGGTCATAGACTCCAGGGGCTCAATCTATTTCTTTTAATGTAAAGAAGGGTAGGGGGTGGCTTGATCACTGTCTGTAGCAGAGCTCATCAAGCTTTACCACTTCATGGCACACTTCATCATCATCATCATCGTTATCATCAGTAACCATGGGCTCAGTGCCTGTTGGTGTCTGATGCCTCCCTCACTATTTCTTTCCATCTCTCCCTATCCAGTGCGGAGTGGCTTAGTTTCTGTAGACTAGCTCCACACCAATCTCCTACATCACCTATCCATTCTCTGCAGGGTCTGCCTCTCCCACTGGAACCATCCGTTATGCCCAATACCAGGGTCTTGATTTTTCGTTCGTCATTCATTCTGTGAATGTCCAAATTGTTGTAGCTTCTGTTTTATAACCTTCTGCAGCAGGTTCTCTTTTGGCTGCATCTTCCCATATCATTCCTGATTGGTGACCTTCTGCACCCGTCCTAGTCTCAGAATCTTTCTGTAACAATTCCTTTCGAACGCCAATATTCTTCTTTTCAAATCTTTCATTATCACCCATGTCTCACATCCGTACAACATGCTGCCCATGCACACTTTTGCACTTGTTATAATTTCACAGCACCCCCAATATATATATCCTGCTCTAACTCAATGCCAGTGACTCACCAGAGCCACTGCCCCCCTGGATCTGCCACCACTGCCCACACTCGCTTCCCCCACCAAGTGGCGGGGTGTGTGAACTGAGCGGTGTAGGGCATTCCCAGCACACAACTCTGAGGCATACTGAGAGCTGCTTTGTGGCACACCAGTTGCAGAGCACTGGTCTATAGTAGGCATCCTTCAGGCTGCATAGACTATGGATTGCACCCTTTATAGTTTCAATTGAGGACTTCATTTACAGTGTCTACTGTGACTATGAAGACCCACACGAGAGTGACAGTCCTTGCTGCATCTCTTGCAGATGTGGTGGGTGTCTGGCAAGTCCTTAGTGTGCTTTCTGTGCGCTCGCTTCTCCTCTGCTAGCTGTCTGATCCTCATCTCGCCCTTCTGAAGGCCCTTGTGTAACCCCTGCCTCCATCTGCTGCGGTCGTCTGCTAGTTCTTCCCAGTTGTCCAGCTCAATGTCTATCTCTCTGAGGTCTCTGTTGCAGACATCTTTGTAGCGCAACTGGGGGCGTCCGGGAGGTCTTTTGCCAGAGGCTAGCTCACCATACAGGATGTCTTTTGGAATCCTTCCATCATTCATCCTGAATTGTCTATAGTGTCTACAGAAGGAGGGAACTTTTAATAATGCTCTGTTCAATCCAGCAGACAACGGTGTAACACAATGCAATGGCTGGAAGTTGGAGCTAGATAAATTCAGACAGGAAATAAGGTGCACATTTCTAGCAGCGAGGGGAATTAGACCTTGGAACAAAGTACCAAGGGATTCTCCATCATGGCAATTTAAAAATCAAGACTGGATATTTTTGTAATAGAGTCACTCTAGTTCCACCAGTAACTCAGGGACGTTCTGCAGGTAGTCAAACCAGTCGCTTCTGGGCTTAGCATCTATGATTCTATAAACCTTTTCTCTCTTCCCATAAGTTTTAGTAAAAACCCAAACCCAGTCCCCAGGTTTGTTTTTGTTTGTTTTGGGGCAGGGTGGGAGGTGGGATAGGAGGGGTTGTCTACACAGAAAAGCATTACTGTTCATATCTCTATCACTGTATCAGCACTATTGAAAATCACCCGTTAGTATTTTCCCTGGAGGCAAGTCCCATACAGGAGAGGTTATAGCTCAAGTAAATTGATTGTCAATTAACTCTAGATATTTAACACATTTGCACAGGCTGGTCTGGACTCTTTCCAAGGACACAGGTGTTTGTGGGTGTTGAGCTAAAATTCACCAGAGCCTGGTAGTTTGGCTTCTGTTCTACTTCTTAGTCTACCTATGTCATCATAGTGTTTTGGGGTTGGACTGTTAGAAGTACTTAGGTGCCTAAAGAGGCAGCTAGATCCAAATCCATCAAGAGTGGGCACATTATATTGCTAAAAAGGTGCGTAGCTTGGTGTAGCACTTCACACACAGGCAGCTGAACATTATGCCAGAATAATAATTAACAACTAGCTCTTATATAGCACTACCTATGTTTAGTTCAGAAAGCACCTTTACACTAATTTAAGGCCAGGCCTGCACTCCAGACCTCTTCCAGAACAGGGGATCCCTGACCAGAAAAGCTGTGCCAGTAGAAGTCATTAGCATGGCTGCAGCTAAACCAGCAAAACTAAACTTTTATTGCTGTACCTTGCCCTCAGCAGTACAGATGACTGCACACTAGAAGTGCTTTGCCTATGTAGTCCCTGGTGTTCCTATACCAGAACAGCATAGCTACAGCTTAACTGTATTGTACCAACAGAACTACATGGATTAAAAAAGTCACACAGCCCCGAACCAAGATTTATCGTAGAATCCTAGGGCTGGAAGAGACCTCAGGAGGTCATCCAGTCCAGCCCCCTACCCAAAGCAGGATAAGCCCTAACTAAATCATCCCAGCCAGGGCTTTGTCAAGCCAGGACTTAGAAACCTCTAGGGACAGAGATTCCACCACCTCCCTAGACAATGCATCGCATTGCTTCACCACCTCCTGGTGACATAGTTTTTTCTAATATACAACCTACACCTCCTGCTCTGTAACTTGAGACCATTCCTCCTAGTTCTGCCATCCATCACTACCCTGAACAGCTTCTTTCCATCCTATTTAGAGCCCCCCTTCAGGAAATTGAAAGCTGCTCTCAAATCCCCCCTCACTCATTTCTTCTGCAAACTAAATAAGCTCAAATCCCTCAGCCTCTCCTCATAGGTCACATGCTCCACCCCCCTAATCATTTAACATCTTGCAACCCACAGGTAACACAGCCCCCAGGGTGCATTTCCCTGGTTTCATGAGTCCAGTTGATTCCACCTGTGTGGGCTGTTAATGTGAAGGAAATGAGTCATTGCAATGAGATGATGATGGGATTGATACACCCAGGGGCCAAACAAGGCAGCACCAGGCATTACAACATACCACCTCGACAGTCCAGGAGCCTCCTCAGTGTTTCTAAGTGCAGCTGGTCTCCACCAGCCTCGTCAGAAAACCCCGTAGGGTAAAAGGGGCAATACACTCCTCATGAGAAGCAGTCAAGGGATCGCCTGCACTCCCCACAGATGGGGAGACAGAGGATGAGCTGGGGTCCCCTCAAGCTGGGAGACAGTCAGGGGATCCCCGTACTCCCTTCAGGCACAGGAGACAGAGGATCCCCCTGCACTCCCCTCAGGCAAAGCACTCCTGCTCACAGCTCCTCTGCTTTATGAGCCTTACACCCCCCGAAGTTTGCCCAGGCAGCAGGCTGAGCACCCCAGAGAGGGAAGCATGCTGCTATCTTTCCCATCTCTCATCCACCCAGCAAGAAGCCTGGCTCCCTTTCTCCACAGACCCAAGAGCCCTGGGTTCCAGAGTACTGCTGGCTCATTTCCCTTGCCAGGGCAGCAGTCAAGCTAGGGCTTAACCCTCCGGGCTGAGGCAGTCAGAATGTGACCAGCCCAGCTATCACTATTTATCATCTGATAACATGGGGAGGCCTCAGCTGAGATCCAGACCCCCTTTTGCCAGGTACTGCACAGATACATAGCAAGAGACAGTCCCTGCCTCTGCTGGGATCAGGCCCCGTTGGGCTGGGTGCTGCACAGATGGTGAGAGACAGGGCCTACCCCAGCTGAGATCAGAGCCCCTTCTGCCAGGGGCTGTGCAGCCTGAGAAATGATGCCTGATCTGAGGAACGTAGGGCTAGAGTTATAAAGCTATGGAGGTACCCAGCTGCATCTCTAATCACTTAAATGCCTCTGGAAATCTGGTTCCCAGGCTGTCTCCACCGCTGTGATAAACCTGCAGCTGGCTCCTGCCACTGACTCTGGCTCAGTCTAGGAGGGTGTTTCATTGAAGTATAGATGTTCCCAGTGTTCCTGAGTCATGTCCAATAGGAATTCAAAGATTGCCACACTTGTGGTTGTCGTCCTTCCGTATTCACCACGGTTGCCTTCTGCTCTAAATAAGTGCCCCCTTCACCCCCAGAGCCGGCACTTCCAACCCCCCCCCACACCATTCTAACTCAAAGCCGGAGCTGCCACCGGAGCTGCCACCGCTGCCACCACGTGCTTCTTCCATCAAGTGGCGGGGTGCGTGCGTGGAGCAGGCGGGCGGCACTCCCCATGTGTGGCTCTCAGGAGGAGCCGCATTTAAAGGCTCAAAGAGCCACATGTGGCTCGAGAGCCACAGGTTGGCCACCCCTGTGTTCGCAACAACAGTGTCCTATTTGCCACATGGTGAGTAGCAAACGTATTGGATGCTGCAGGTCTGTGCTGCAATGAGACCATCCTGCAACCTGAGTCGGCTGCAGTGGGCCAGTGGCAGGCGTCCAGTTGCAGTGTAGACGTGCCCTCAACAGTCCAAATGGGCACCAGGGCGGGGAAACTGAGGCAAAGTGACAGGCTGGGGAGAGGTAGAAACATTGGAGGGTGGGGATAGGGTCCAGAGTGACCTAGACAAATGGGAGGATTGGGCCAAGAGAAATTTGATGATGTTCAACAAAGGACCAGTGCAGAGTCCTTCACTTGGGACAGAAGAATCCCAAACACTGCTACAGGCTGGGGACCAACTGGCTGAGTAGCAGTTCTGCAGAAAAGGATCTAGGCATTACAGGGGATGAGAGGCTGGATATGAGTCAATGGTGAGCCCTTGTAGCTAAGAAGGCTAATGGCATATTGGGGTGGATTAGGAGGAGCATTTACAGCAGATCTAGGAAGGTTGTTGTTTCCCTTTATTGGGCTCTGATGAGTCACATCTGGACTATTGAGGCCAATTCTGCACACCCCCACCACCGCCTGTAGAGAAAGGATGTGGATGCATTGGAGAGGATCTAGTGAAGGGCAACCAAAATGATTAGGGGGCTGGAGCACAAGATCTAAGAAGAGTGGTTGAGGGGATTGGCCTCATTTAGTTTGCAGAACGGAAGAGTGAGGGGCGATTTGACAGCAGCCTTTAACTACCCAAAGGGGGATTCTGAAGAGGATGGAGAGAGGCTGCTCTCAGTATTGACAGATAACAGAACAAGGAGCAGTGGTCTCAAGTTACAGTGGGGGAGGTCTAGGTTGGATATTAGGAAAAACTATTTCACTAGGAGGGTGGTGCAGCACTGGAATGTGTTACCTAGAGAGGTGGTGGAGTCTCTGTCCCTAGAAGTTTTTAAGTCCTGCTTCACAAAGTCCTGGCTGGGATGATTTAGTTAGAGTTGGTCCTGCTTGAGGCAGGGGGCCGGACTCGATGACTGCCTGATGTCTCTTCCAACCCTAGGATTCTCTGATTCTATGTGCCTTGCCCAAAGCTGTTCAACAGCTCAGAGCTGGGAACAGAAGCCTGGTGTTCTGTAGTCAAGTGGTACCTCATTGCTTAATCAGTGTTGTGCTTGTTTTCCTAGGGATGACCTGCCAGGCCCGGAGCTCCTACCTGGTGGACGAGGTGCTTTGGGGCCATCGCTTCATGTCAGTGCTGAGCTTGGAGGATGGTTTCTATGAGGTGGACTACAACAGCTTCCACCAGACCTTTGAGGTACCCACGCCCAGCTGCAGTGCCAAGGAACTGGCCGAGGCCACGGCCCGCATGGACGCCCACCTGTATTGGTCCATCCCTAGCCGGCTGGACGAGAAGGTGGAGGAAGGGACAGAGAAAGAAGCATGGGACAAGGAGAGGAATGGCAGCTTGGCCAACCCAGAGAGTGAGTCCAAGGTGTAAGAGGATGGTGCCAAGATGGGAAGATGGAGCCAGCCAAGGACAAAGCCTTTGGTGTGGAATGGGAGACCGGGGGATGGTAGAGGCAGGAGAAGAAGACCACTCAGGAAGCAGCAGATGCCTGGGGAGGAAGGACGGAGGGAGATAGGAGAATGAGGAGGGAGACAAAGATGGTAGATGTAACCAGTGATTTGGGTCTACAAAGCAGGGTAAAATGATAGCGGTTGCAACTCTGCAGTGATGGTGGAGTTGTGTGCAAGGGACAACTATGCAGGTAATAAATCAGATATTTATCAACATATGTCTATTTTATAGCTGTCCAGCTCAATGGACGAGGCTTGCTCTGCGAAGGAACAGGGGGAGGGGTTTTCTAGCACTGACGTCGATGGGATAGCCACGTGGGAGGGTTTTTCAGGTTAGTCAATGGGCGGGATGGAAGGATGGAGCAAAGAATGAGCTGAATGAGTGAGCGGGACAGGCAGAAGCTGGGGGAGGGCATGTGCATGGGAAGCAGCTTTGGAAGGGTGGCTATGCAAGCAGAAGGGTCTGGAGCAGCTGGAGAGGCATGCTGAGGCAAAAGGGACAGGATGCACAGGCCATGGGGCGGATGGATAGGGGCAGGGCTATATATTTGCATATCTGAATAGCTGGAGAGACAGATGGGGACGGTCAAGGGGATGAATATACGGATAGAGTAGCTGGAGAGAGGACCCACAGGGGCAAGCTGTATTCAGCCTGGCTTTGTGATAGGCAACACAGGGGACTGAGGGACCGCAGGACCAGCTACGAGCAGCATGATGGCAGGTCACCTGCGGAGCATCCCCAGTGCCCTGCCCCCACTTCAGACACACTAGCACCCCAAGCCCCCAAGCTTGCTCTCTCTCTCACTGTCTTTTAATAATAATAAAAAAAAAACGGTTTTGAAATGGATGTGTCTTCTCCCCTTTGGGCCAGATCCTCAGCTGGCGTAAATCAGAGCTGCATCGTTGTCTGTTATCTTACAGATGCACTGGGGAAACCCTCCTGAGCTCAGGTACACCTAGAGCCAGGGGCTTCCTGCACACAGCAGGGAATGAAGTCAGTGTGCTGAGGTGCCCTGGAGATGCAGGGGCAGGGAGGTGGGTTTCTTCTCTGTGATCGGAGTCTGCATGGGTGGGCCACGTGCCGAGCTGACCTGGTACTTCCCGGGTTTGGGATGCTTTGCTGACACAACTTGCCTCTGAGCCACTGGCCCACAGCTGTGAACTGATTCTCTCCTCACCCATGTTGCCAGGGCCCAACTTCCCCTCTAATTTTTTCAGTCTATGTGCAGAATAATTTTTGTCTCATGCACTGACAGATGTGTACCACCCATAGAAACACAGGCTACTGGCTGTGGGAGGCTGTGGGTGCTCAGCCAATCAGCTGGGCAGCATCTGAATTGCATCTAAGTGGCTGCCCAAGAGCTCATCTTCTAGGGAACAGCAGTTCCTTGTCCCCCAGTGTGACCCGCTGCCTGCAGACCCGGAATAGACAGGCAGGCACTTCAAGGCCCCATCAGGCAGGTGCTTCCCTCCTCTCACTCACATGTACAAATCCAGCCACTCTTACATGGGACTAAAAATCACAGCTAGATGGCTTGATCGCAGTCCAGTTCCTAGGCAGTGGCTGTCCCTGTTCCAAATGGCCTCGTGGCCGGCAGCTGCAACAGACTGATGGGGTTCTCCTGGCAGGTGGAGAAGGGTGACAGTGAGGAAAATGCACGGAGGAAGAAGAGGAGGGAGACTCGTCCTCCTATTGCCTGTGCTAGTGACATGTACCTCTCCCGCTCCATGGAGGGTCTGAATCCCCTCTGGGGGCTAGCACCACAAACGGGCAGGATGGCCTAGTGGTTAAGGTCAAGCATGGGGCTGAGGGCCAAGGCTCCATGGCTGGCTCTGCTGCAGTGCCACTTGCTTTCTTGGGCACCTTGGGCTCCATCAGGCATGAGGACAAACCCGGTAAACGTTGTTAAGGGGTTCTGAGGCTCAGCAGTAGCAGGGGCTGGCATGGTCCTTCCCGGGCTGGGCCTGCTGTGGAGAGCTGCCATCTGCAGCATCTTTCATAGGGCCCCATAATGTTCAATTGCAACTGATGCTTCACAACTGTTTTGTTTGCACATCATCACCGTTGCAGGTCCAGCTGCATCTCCCACCCTTCTGCTGAGAGCTGCCAGCCCTGGGATTCTCCTGCTCCATTCTGGGCTGTCTCTTGGAGCGCTCGGCTGTCTGACCAGAGGGCTGGGCCCCTCCTGTGGGACTGTTCTGCCTCCCATCCGCAGTCACCAGCTCTACCTTTTGAGGTTCTTTATCCAGCTCTCTGCAGCTCTGAGCTGATCTCTCCTGAACTGCCTGTTCTTGCTCTCTAGACTCTTTCCCCCTCTGCTTTTCTACCATAGCTGGAGCTACCCCAGTCGTCACTTGCTGGACGATACCACACACAAATAACTATATATAACCTGCCCACAGGCAGACTGGAACCTGGAAAGCTCAGTGCAGGAGCCGCTGCAGTTTGAGCTAAAAGCCAGCTGGCTCCCAGCTAAGGCTGTAGAGGAGGCTTGTTCTTTCTCTCTGTAAGTGGTCTAGCTGCCAGTACATGGGACAGTGAACCGCACCCCTCAGTGTGTGGATTACACGTGCATACGCATCAACCATAAATCCTCAGCTGCTAACACAACCATGAGCCCATCGCCAATCTGGCACCCCAGACACCGCTCTGGTCTCCCATCCTCCAGCCACAGGCCTTCTGCCTTTGCTGCCCCTGGGGTGGAAACTTGCAGTTCACCCACGCTTAGACTGGGCCCTGGGCTACGGCACCCTGTCTGACTGGGCTCGGCACCTGCATTTCTTCCCTGTGGGACTCGGTGATCCGTGGTGAACAGTGACCCTTCTCAAACCGAGGGATTGCCTAGTCAGAGCAGCAGGATCAAGGCGAAATGTGGGATTGGAAAAGAACAGAACGCCTGCAGGCAGGTCTGTCTTGCCCAGGTCCTTCCACTCTCTGAAGAACTAGCTTCTGCAAGCCTGATCCCCTGATCCCTAATAATTCCTGTCCCCCGCTGGCCTGCACAGAGAAAGACCTGTTGACTGTTTATAGCCCTTTAGCTTATTGGCACAACCAGTGGTGGGACAAAGTTGGGGCCCAGAGAGGACACAATCTGTGGGCATTGTGCTGTTACCATCCTGACATAACAAAAAAGCAGTCCAGTAGCACTTTAAAGATGAACAAAATAATTTATTAGGTGATGAATAAGAATCTGAAGAAGTGGGTCTGTCCCACAAAAGCTCATCACCTAATACATTATTTTATTAGTCCTTAAAGTGCTACTGGACGGCTTTTTGTTTTGATAGACTACAGACTAACACAGCTTTCTCTCTCTGTCACTATCCAACATCCTGACATGTTTACCGAAGGCACCTTATCTCCAGCCATTGTCTTGGGCTTTGTGTCAGCCTGATACTAACCTAAGCCAATGATTCTCAACTGGCAGCCCACAGGCTGCACGCAGTCCAATTAGCACACACAGATGCACCCTCCCTATGTGCTTAAAAAAGAAAAAAAAAATCAGGATTTGCTAAACTGGTCTGACAGGGCAGCACAGGCCAAGGGGAAAACCAGTCAGGCAGCCTGCAGGTGTGCTCGTGCCAGCAGGGGGCAGGAGAGTGACGCTTGGGGTAGGTTGAGAGGAGCTCTGGGAACTGAGAGGATGGAGGAGTCTGGAAACAGGGACTTGCAGGGTTTAGGTGGGTGTGGCTGCTGGAGCTCTGTTCCTGGCCTATCACAGGGGTCCCAGCTGCCCAGCCCCTTGGGGTGCATCCCAAGTTACCAAGGTCTGCAGTGCAGAAATCCAGGATCTGGCTGCCTGGCCCTGTGCAATGGGGTCCAGGTCCAGTTGTCCAGCAACTTGCAGCGGGGTCTGGCTGCTTCCCCACACTGCAGGGTCCCAGGGTCTAACCACCCAACCCCACGCTACAATATCTTGTGGTCCACCTGCCTGGCTCCATGGGGTCAGGTCTGGCTGCCTGGCCCAGCATCGTGGGGTCCCAGAGTCCAGGTCTAGCTGCTAGGCCCCATGCTGCGAGGTCACACACTGCAGGTCTGGCTGCACATTGCAGGGTCCAAGGTCCCAGCTGCCCAGCCCTGCACCCAAGAGTCCCACCCGGGCCCTGGTCTCTGGAGAGATCTTGGCACAAGCTGAGAATCACTGACCCAAACCATCGTTTTTTCACAGTCATCCTCCCTGACAAGAAACAAAGTGCATTCAGATTTCAGTACAGACAGCCCCTCCGCTACATAGAAAGTGGTCTTGCTCAGAACGAGCCTGGCTCCTCGTTCTTCTTATAAAGAAAACAAAGCAGCAGAAATGGAGCACTTGGAAGACAATCAAAGTGATTTATTTGGTGATGAACTTTCATGGGACAGACCCACTTCTTCAGATCAATTTAATTTCCAGTACAGGCATTTAGAAGTACAGAGGACCAAAAAAAAAAATGGCAATAAAAACTAACAAATCAAATAGGATTGAAGGAGGGGGGGTGAGAAGTGGGGGATGTTAATTGTCCTGTCTGAGATAATCAAGAGCATCCAAGGAAGGGAAGCAGTCCTTGCAATGCGTGTGGTGGTTGATATCTCAGACAGGACAATTAACATCCCCCCCACCTCTCACCCCCTTCCTTCAACTCTTTTGGATTTGTCAGGTTTTATTGCAATTTTTTTATTTTTGGGTCCTCTGTACTTATAACCATCAGTCTGTATTGGAAATGAAATTGATCCGAAGAAGTGGATCTGTCCCACAAAAGCTCATCACCGAATAAATCATTTTGTTAGTCTTTAAAGTGCTCCATTTCTGGTGCTTTGTTTTGTTGGAGTACAGACTCACATGGCTACTGCTCTGTTACTGTAAAGGAGTTTCAATTGGTCTCTCATGACACCCATGGAAAACAGCACTCTGCTGAGCCACCCAAAAATGGATGCACCTAAAACCAGGGAAAAATTAACTTCTTCGTGGTACAACAGTCAGAGGAAAAAGAGGAACATCTCATGCCCACGTGTAAGAGCCTTACTGACTGAGGGCCTGTGTGGCTGAGTGCGTTCCCAGCGAGTCCACAGAGCGGAGCTTTTAATCTGAGCTGTGGCACAGAGCTGTATCTACACGTGCTCAGATGCTGTCAGAGAGCTGGCGAGATAGGAGGGAGGGTGTGTGGATCTTGCAGCAGGCACTTAGGTCTCTGTTCCGGGAGCCTGGCTTTCACCACGCCGTGCCTGGAAGAGAGATTGGGAAGGGGATGCGGCAGAGCGACGCCCTGGAAAAAGCTTCCAAATTCCACTTCGTCATCATCCAGCAATGGAATCACTGCTGGAACAGATCTCTTGCGTGTGTGCCAGGGTGGGAAGCCATCCAAAACCTGGGATTTGCTGAGCCAGTCTGGGTGAAGAGCCATAATCATTTTGCCTGATGCACTCTGCATTTAACCGTCACCTCTGCCTGTGGACCTGCTAGCCACTTCGTCCATGAAGCTCGATACAGGGAGGATCAGATACTGCCCAATGGAACCTACAATTTGCCCTGTATAACATGCCAGGATAAAGTCCCATTCTGCCCAAAGTGAATAACATGCGTGTGTGATGGGGTTCAGGGGTCCCCAGGCACTGCACCCTGGCCGCAGGCAGGAGTGACTCTCACTCAGCAGGTAGAATAAGAAGTTTATTAGGCGACAGAGGCCCAGTTTCTCACAGAAGAGTCAGTGCAGCAATCAGAGACAGTCATTCCAACCCATCCTGGGGAGAGGAGCCCAAGGGGTGCCCCTCTGGGGTGCAGCTTCCCCCCTCACCCGTCTGGCTGCCTTCCAACTCCCTCTCCCCTCCAGCTTCCAACTGCCCCCTTCAATTCAAACCCATCTTGGCTCCTCCCTCCTCTTTGTTCAGGGCAGAGGTGTTACCTGCCAGCCTACGTTATAGCCCCAGGGTCATCCTTAGCCGCTGGGAGCTGCTCTGCTTGTCTCACACACATCCAGCCTGAGTCTCACACACATGCACTCCCCACACTCCATCACAGTGTGATCCAAAGCTGCATTTTTTTCCAGACACACCCTCCTTTTCTGGAGCAGTCCAGGTTTTTTTTCCTTCTCCCTCTTTTTTTTTTTGTTGTTTTTCCTTTTTCAGAAAACACCACGTGATGCCAAGTGGCCAATCATAAATGTGTTTGGGGACAATTAAAAATAATCCATTGCCACCCAGTTTAACGCAAGAAGAGACATCAGACCATCGGGTCTGACCTCCCGTATGTCACAGGCCATTCTATTGCACTCAGCTTCCCCGGTTTAGAGTCCTGTATTTGACTAACATGTCCCCTCCAATAAGGCGTTGGCACGACAACGTTTGTGATGGCAACTAACAAAACAATGATTTGGGGGGGGGAAAAGTTTTCAGTGAAAAGCTATGACAAAAATGTCTCAACTCTTACGGGTTTTTTTTGAATGCAAGACAAACACGGCAGAAACTTGTCCAATCCCACACCAGTGTTTCCTGTAAGGTGAGCCCCTGGGCAGCCACCTGGAAGAGAGTCAGATGCCTCTCTGCTGGGGAGCAGACTGCCTCCAGCAGGCAGCCAGTGTTTCTATGGTGGTGCACATCTCTGCATGCCTGGGAGCACAGAATAAAATTCATTCTGCCTATGGATAGAGAAAAATTAGAGGGAACATTGGCCACGTTTTGCATAACATTTTACTATTTGTCCTCTGCAGCTTTAATTGACATGATACCGCCACTGCTCTCTGGCACATCTCCATGGAGGGTCTGGCTTTTGGGTCTGTGTATGCACAGATCCTACCACAATAGAGGTCCGGTCTTAACTGAGGCTTCTATGCAATCAGCCAATAATAGAGGGTGCTACACCAGCAGCAGTATGTCCATTAAAAGGATTATTAAAAGGCTGCTGACAAAGCCATGGGTGTTTAGGTGCTTAACTCCCACTGAGACCAGTGGAAGTTAGGCACCTAAATATCTGTGAGTATCTGGACAGGCATCCAAATGATTAGACTGTAAGCTCTTTGGGGCAAAGGCTATCTTTTTAGGCTGCGTGTGTACAGCGCCTAGCACAGAAGGGGTCCTTAACCATAACAAGAAGTAGCTAGAGCTGCTCAAAACAGCCCTGAGAAATTGTAGATGCATCAAAAAACATGAATGTGTTTTCCTCCTCTGGGTTTTAGAACCAACCTGGACTAATTTAGCCTCTTTCAAACTTTTGAAAGATTTAAAAACAAACCAAATTCTTGGTTGTTGTCATCATTGTTGCTCGAGTTGGTGTTTTTCACTGCAGGAACAAACACTTTTTAGTGTCAGAATCCAGTGTTGTTTGAGGGGAGCAGGAATGGAAATTTCCCCCCAGATGACTAGACCCAAAATTGCCATTCACTGATGGAAAAACAAACACAAAGAAATCAGCCCAGAAAGTGAAAGTGGAAAAACAATGAAAAAGGAGGGGAGGGGATGTTCTTTGTCAATGCTGCGTCTTTTCTCAATAAGAGGAAACCAGATGATGTGGACGCAGTTGGCTTCCAGATAACTGTGTTTGTTAGTGGTATATAAGCCTGCCAGGCCTAGCGTGTGGACACACTGCTGGTTTTAGCAGCTTCTGCTGTAGCAGCGGGGTGAGCTGCTCCCCAGAGAAATCCCAGCATCTATAAAAAGATGCTGCCCAGTTGCTGTGGGCCATGGCAAACTTTCAAAAGTGTAGCTTTGTTTGGACCCCCCAGAAATCAGTTCCCAGGTTCACTCTAAATCACTTCTTCCTCAAATGTCGGCCACAGCCTCTCTATGCCACTAGATGTCAGTGTACCAGAGGGAACCCTGGCACCATGAGCACAGCCAGGGATCTCTCTGCCTTGCCAGTCTGGGAATCACTAGCTGAGATTAGTGCAGCAACCCAGCTCAGCCTATCCTCAGCTTTACTCTAAACACAGGGCTGCGTCCTCTGCCTGCTCAGTCCATCTTGCACTGCCATGGGAACCCCAAACTGACACGTGCTGGGAAGATGCTGCACTGCTGTGGAAGAACGGCCCTGAGGATTCTCCTGCCAGGGATCAGCTGTGCCCTGCTTGGGCCACTGAGTCTCCTAGGCAAAGCTGAGTCAATGATGGCTAGGACCAGGGCAGAAGCCCTGCAAAGAAAAGGCAGGTGCTACAGGAAGCTGGTGAATCCAGAGGTGGAGATCTCTTCTCCGTGATGCTGCAAGGGGGGCATGATGCTGCAGGGAGAGGTGCTAGGGCTTAGCGGGGGGCAGGGGTGTTAGGCTGCAGGAAAAATCATGGGGGGCTCCCTAGGGCGCACGGTCCCAAAACTCTGATGAGGTGCTCACTGTCTTTCAAACAAAAGGAAAAAACTGCTGGCTGTGACCACTGGGCAGTACTATCCCACAGTGTTTGCAGCTGGAGCAGAGATTTAGCCCTGGTCTCTGGAAAAGTCAGACTAAATCCCTCCTTGCAGGTTCAGCTGCACGCAGGATTCCCCCTCAGGCTCTACCCTTCAGGGGTCCCATGCAGCTGCTGATCTGCTGCCATGCTCTGTCCCAGCAGTGGGTTCGGTTTGAAGCAGTAGCTAGCAGGCATGGTAGGAAAAACAGGGCACAGGCATTCCCACACCCCCGCACTGGAACAGGGCAAAATTCCCACCAGGTCCCCCTGCTCAGTGTAAGAAATGCCCCAAGGAACATGCTTCATATCTCCCAAGCGGTGTGGCCTGCTGGCATATGGGCGTGGCTGGGCAGACGTTCCCTTGCACAGTGGGCCTACTGCAGGCATGATGCCGAGCACCCAGCTATTTCTTGGTGGCAGTAGTAGCATGTGCTGCTGAGCTTAGTGGCCTCAGGCCCTTCTACCCCCACAGGCCCAGGCTATCCTGCACCCTCAGAGCGACCTCTGCCACTGCATCTATGCTTTGCCTGCCAGGGTAATGTCAGGATCCTGCAAGGCCCCAGCCCAGCCCAGCACTGCTGGTGGAGCGCGAACGAGATCTGGGCGAGCTGCAGAACATTTTCCAGGGCAGCTCTGATCTCGAGGGCTGTTTTCCCAGCAGTGGGGAAGTGCTGTGTGCCAGTTAGTTAATTAGCAAACAAAATTATTCATGAAGTCTGGCAGGCATCCCAGGCAAAGTTTCTTTGCCCTCCTTTCCTTGTGCCGCGCCTCTTCCCCACAAGGGAGGGCTGTGGCTTTGTGATACCTGTGTTGCTTGCTGCTTTGGGCTGATGTTCCCATTGCAGGGTGCCTGCTGGCTGGTGCCAGCATCTGGATGGATACAGTCACCTGGGAGGTAAAGAGGCTGGTTTCTAAAGGACGTAAACATGACATGGAAAAATCCAAGACACTGGGCTACTGGCTGGGAAACAACCATTAATTTTGCATGGAACGGATTTGGGGCAGGCCCGAACACCAGGCTGCTCCTTCACTCATCCACCAGCATGGAGCCCCTTGGGCTCAGTAAGCCCAAAGAGAATGTTGGTCCTTCTAACTTCTCTCTCTCTCTCTCTCTCTCTCCCACACACACACACACACACACACACCCCCCTTGGATTTTAAGGCCAGAATGGACCATTAGCATCCTCTTCCTGCATAGCCCAGATCAGAGAACATTACAGGCATGATGTCCTCAAGACTCCGCATGCTCGGTGCACAGCTCTCCAGACAATCTATCACCAGTCATAGGTGGCGAGCCCTTGGGAACATGGCTGGCAATATCGGTGCTCAGGGTTGCTCCCCTCACATCAGGGGAACACTTGTGGAAAACTATCACCAAACTATTAGCTGAGCAACAGCTGACCCCACCTGGCTTTACGTCATTGCAGAGAACAGATCCCATGGCCTTTATCACGGAGAGAGCATTTGCTTCTAGCACTGAGCTAAAAGAGCAACTCCACCAGCAGTAGGCTGTTATCCTCTTAGGTGGCCCAGAAGATGGGGGTCTACAAGGCACTCACTTAATAAGTGTCCCATACAGGCGCTGGATATTGGAATTTGGGGACGAAACGTTTGCAACACCTGTGCTGAAAGAGAAGTGAACCGAGCACTGGCAACAGAGGAGCCGTTAGGCAACAGCTGATGAATTAATTATAGGAAACGAAGGACTGATCATAGACAATTTGCAAGCCGAGAAAGGAGAAATCTGCCAAACCAGTGATTCTCTAGGGATCCTTCATAGATTTCAGGCTGGAAAGGAGCACTGAGCCCTAGCCTGACCTCTTGCATAATCCAAACCGGAGTACCTCACCCAGTAATTCCTGCATCCAGCCCATATCTGGTGGCTGAGCTTGAGCGTATCTTTTGGAAAAGCATTAACCTTGGTGCAAAGACTCCAAGTGACGGCAAACCCCCGAGCCAGTGGTGAACTGCTCAACCTCCCTGCTAAAAATGTGCCTTAACAATGTCTCATTTGAGTACCAAGGCTGCCATGGCCGGATTCAAAAATACACACACTCAATAGCAATCCCCATTGTTTCCATTGTTTTCTCCAACTCAGCATGGATCTGGATTCTGCTCTTCACAAACTAAGTCTCTTCGGATGGCAAGGAACGGGGATGCCACTCCAAATAAAGCCTCCACACAGAGAGCTGGCACTGCTGCCTGAATGCAGAGAGGCCTGGCTCTGGAGAAAAGCCAGGCTTTCAGTCTGCAGCAGCAAACAAGGACTTGTTTGGACTTAATTACAACCCCATCTGTGCAAGGCAGCACAGAACCTCACAAACTCCCGCACCACAAGTCACCAAGTGCACCAGGTCAAAGAGGATGTGACATGATATTGATTTGTGCTGATGTAGATGATGGTGCAAAAGGCCAGCCAGGTCAGAAAAGATAGGGCACAAAGATCAGGGCTGAGAAGGATTAGGCCCAGGGAGCAGGGTAAAGGAGAACCAAGTCCACTGAAGTCCTCCTCCACCCTCCTACATTAAGCAACCCACTTGCATTGGTCCTTTCACAGACTTCCCAGCTGCGTAGGTCCTGACGCTCAGTGGGGATTCAGCTCTGTCTCTTGGCATTCGACGTTCAGCCTCTCCATCCCCAGAACAGGATGTTGCAGCCCAGCTCTGGCTGTCTGGACTTCTCTGGGCCAGGCTGGCCCGTTACCCGTTTCAACACACCGGCACGTCTGGGAGTGAACATCAGGATAGTGACCCTGGAGGGTGACTCCGGGGGCTCCCAGTCAAGCTGGAGGGGTCCCCTGGAAACAATCACTCTCGTGCAGGGGTGGACAAAATCATGCCCAGGGGCTAGATCCAGCCTGCCAAGCATTTCTTTGCCACTCCCCCAGCTGATGAGCAGGGTGTGTGTACTTACCATCAGCAGCCCGTTCAGCTGCCCCTCCCCGCACCTTTGTTCTGTCTGCGGCTGAGCTGTGCCTAGGATTCTCCCGCTAGCTGTGCGGGGCAGTGGGGAGAGGACAGCGCTGAAGTCAGGGTGTTCCCCTGCCCCACACCCTATCTTTGCAGAGCAGGGATCGGGGAGAGGATGACACAGCAGAGCTGCTCCAATCTGAAGCATGGAAGGTAAGTGACTCACTCAGGAGCGCAGATGCTCAAGATGCTCAAGATTACTCAAGATGATCCAGTTGTTCCACGAAGACATGAGAGGAACCATCCAATATGACGACGCTTTATCGGATGCTTTCAGAATCAGGAGCGGCGTCAAACAAGGATGCGTGCTTGCTCCGACATTGTTCGGGATCTTCTTCGCACTCCTCCTGAAGCATGCCTTTGGATCTTCAACAGAGGGCATCTTGCTGCACACAAGATCTGATGGGAAACTGTTTAATCTTGCAAGGCTGAAAGCTAAGTCTAAGGTGTGGGAAGTCCTCATCAGAGACATGCTGTTCGCAGACGATGCTGCTGTAGTGTCTCACACAGAACACCAGCTTCAAAAACTGCTGGATCAGTTCTCCAAAGCGTGCAAGGACTTTGGGCTTACCATCAGCCTAAAGAAGACAAACGTACTTGGTCAGGATGTTGCTGAATCCCCATCAATCAGCACTGACAACTATATGTTAGAGGTCGTCCATGAGTTCGTTTACCTCGGGTCCACCATCACTGACACCCTGTCGTTGGACACTGAGCTAAATAGGAGGATCGGAAAAGCTGCCACAACTCTGTCCAGACTCAGCAAGAGAGTGTGGAACAACAAGCTGTACACTCACACCAAAATGCAAGTCTACAGAGCCTGCATCCTCAGCACCCTCCTTTATGGCAGCAAGACTTGGACCCTGTATGCCCGCCAGGAAAGGAGGCTGAACATCTTCCACTTGCGCTGCCTCAGGCGCATCCTTGGAATATCATGGAAGGACAGAGTGACCAACACAGCCGTCCTCGAGCAAGCTGGAATCCCAACCACGCACAACCTCCTCAGGCAGCGTCGGCTCCGCTGGCTTGGCCACGTCCACAGGATGAATGATGAAAGGATTCCAAAAGACATCCTGTATGGTGAGCTAGCCTCTGGCAAAAGACCTCCCGGACACCCCCAGTTGCGCTACAAAGATGTCTGCAAGAGAGACCTCAGAGAGGCAGACATCGAGCTGGACAACTGGGAAGAACTAGCAGACGACCGCAGCAGATGGAGGCAGGGGTTACACAAGGGCCTTCAGAAGGGCGAGATGAGGATCAGACAGCTAGCAGAGGAGAAGCGAGCGCACAGAAAGCACACTAAGGACTTGCCAGACAACCACATCTGCAAGAGATGCAGCAAGGACTGTCACTCTCGTGTGGGTCTTCATAGTCACAGTAGACGCTGTAAATGAAGCCCTCAACTGAAACTATAAAGGGTGTGATCCATAGTCTATGCAGACTGAAGGATGCCTACTATGCCTACAGGAGTGCAGAGCAGGACAGATTTCCCTTAAAGAGACAGAGGGCGGCTTCTCCCTGAAACTTACCAAGCAGCCGCCAGCACACACACTCTGTGTCACTGTCACACACACCCAGTCAGGGCCAGTCCCTGTCACACACACGCTGCAGCCCACACAATCTGTCACAAAGTCTGTCTCTCATAAGCAAAGTGTTTCTCTTTCACACTCACACACTGTCTCTCTCCCTAGCCCTCATGCCTGCCTCATCTGCCCCAGGCCCTGTTCCTTCCGGTGCCAGCCCATGATTCACACTGTGGCCCCTGGGCCAAAATTATTGTCCAGCTGTGCTCTAGTGGCACTGTTTCCCAGCTGGGATGGAGCCAGAGCAGCTGGCAGATTTCAGTGAGCAGCTGTGATACAAGACAGAAGAATCGGGACCTGCCCCTGCTACACACACTGCCTGGCTGGCTTATTTTCACAGGGAGCTTTCTGCCGTGGTGAGCCCAGTGGGCCTCCAGTCTCTGCCAGGGCTAATGCTACGAGAAAGAGCCCTGTCTTTTCCTAGTAATTGCCACACAGGGCCCCAGTGCTGTCATTAAAGGAAGCTGGGAATAACAGTAATCCCAAGTGAGAACACACCCTTTGCACCCTCCTTTCTCCCACCCTAATGCTTTGTCTCCCACTCCACAGAAACAAACATTATCCCTGACCCAGTTCCCATTCATTCCTTGCAGCAGAAGGCCAGCTGGGGAAGGGGCGGGGAAGCTATTATAATTCAATAAATAATTACAAGTGCCAGGGATCTGTGGCAAAATCCCAGCTCCCTGCAGCAGCAGAGAAAAGCAATGGAGCAGTGGGGAGGGGGATGCATTAGCCGTGTCTACACGTGCACGCTACTTCGAAGTAGCGGCACTAACTTCGAAATAGCGCCCGTCACGGCTACACGTGTTGGGCGCTATTTCGATGTTAACATCGACGTTAGGCGGCGAGACGTCGAAGCCACTAACCCCATGAGGGGGTAGGAATAGCACCCTACTTCGACGTTCAATGTCGAAGTAGGGACCGTGTAGTCGTTGCGCGTCCCGCAACATCGAAATTGCGGGGTCCTCCATGGCGGCCATCAGCTGAGGGGTTGAGAGACGCTCTCTCTCCAGCCCCTGCGGGGCTCTATGGTCACCGTGTGCAGCAGCCCTTAGCCCAGGGCTTCTGGCTGCTGCTGCGGCAGCTGGGGATCCATGCTGCATGCACAGGGTCTGCAACCAGTTGTCGGCTCTGTGTATCTTGTGTTGTTTAGTGCAACTGTGTCTGGGAGGGGCCCTTTAAGGGAGCGGCTTGCTGTTGAGTCCGCCCTGTGACCCTGTCTGCAGCTGTGCCTGGCACCCTTATTTTGATGTGTGCTACTGTGGCGTGTAGACGTTCCCTCGCAGCGCCTATTTTGATGTGGTGCTGCGCAACGTCGATGTTCAACATCGACGTTGCCAGCCCTGGAGGACGTGTAGACGTTATTCATCGAAATAGCCTATTTCGAAGTCGCCACATCGAAATAGGCTACTTCGATGTAGGGTTCACGTGTAGACGTAGCCATTGAGGGAGGAGGTGTTGCACTGCAGGGATAGGACTTCTGTTTTTTCATTAGCCACCAAATGCCAGGAGATTTGTCCAGGTCAGTGTCAGAGTCCCTTTCACCCCAGTGAAGCTTGACTCAGGGGGCATTTGGACTGCAAAGGAAAGCAACTATTCCTCCCTCTGGTTCAAGGAGATACAGTTAAAGCAGATAGAGTTGCCTAGTGGTCCAATCTTCAGGAGGCCCCAGTTCTAATCCCAGCTTTTCCCTGGGGCAAATCTTTGTGCCTCAGTTTCCCCACCTATGAAACAGGAGTGGCTAGACTGACCAGCTTAGAGATCAAAGGTTGAAAAGCTGCTGCAAAAAGCGCACTGGGATGAGAATCAGAACAGCAGCAAGGACTAGATGCTGGCTGCGCAGGCAGACAGGACTCAAGAGCTGAGTTGACCCAGGCCAGGCCTGTCCTAGCACAGCCCCATGGGTACAGGAGCAATCTGTGCCAGAAGCAGTTAAACTGGCGAATCCAGGCTGGCTCCCCTGATTTCACACAGGGAGGCTGGAGTAAGCTAACGTGGCAAAAGTGCAGCATTGCTGGTATCACAATCTAGAGCAGCTGCACCTGTATTTCCCTCTCAGGAGGCTGGGTCCCCGGTTGTTGCTGTTTTGGGTACAGTCCTTCTGGCTGGCATACCTCCAGTCTGCAGCCATCCTTGCTGCATGTTATTCCAGCACTGACGGGCTGCCCCTGGACACCTGCTGGCTTTCTCTTTGGAGACGGTGAGCAGGTGTAATTGCTGCTCTCCACCTGCCTGGTGAGTGCTATTACCTGGTGTAATTGCTCCAGGTGTAAGGACCCCTGCAACGCTGAGGCCTGCTTTATTCTCAAGGTAAATGCCTGACAGAGAAAACACATGGGGAACAATTAACCAACCGATGCACCTGCTAACGAGCTCACCAGAGTCCCTCCCACTCTTCTAGGGCAGCAGGAGTCCTTCAGACCCACAACCCGGGTTGGTGCAAGTTCATCGCAGCTCTGAAGAAGTGCTCTTTCTTAGGGAGATTCAGTAGGTGCTGTCCATCCAACCTCTTCCAAAGGATCGGGGCCCTCTGTGAACCTGGGGTCCTGCCCATTTGCTGGATCAGGGGACAAGGCCCTGAGCCAGGTTGAACCCAAGCTATTTATCCCCAAATCCTTCACCTGGCTGTTGCTCCCCATGGGAAGGGATAGCTTGGTGGTTTGAGTATTGGCCTGCTAAACCCAGAGCTGTGAGCTCAACTCTAGAGGATGCCTTTTAGGGATCTGGGACCACAACAAAAAGGGATGGTGCTTGACTCTGCCTGGAGAGCAAAGGATTGGACTCAATGACTTCTCAAGTTCTCTTCCAGCTCTATGAGAGGTGTATCTCCATATATATAGATAACCAGTATAGGTAACCCAATGGTGGTAGGAGAGAGAGCTTCTCTGGACGTGGGTAAATTCCCCTGCAGATCTCCAGTTTCGCTTTCCTTTGGAAACACATACAGCTCCATAATAGCATAGACACACTTACCCTGAAGACATTAACCTAACTCAGTGGGATTTAACTTAGTATCATTGAGGATATTGGAGGAAATTTTCTCTGTCCCAACTCATGGAAGCTGTAATATTCCTGAGACTAACAGCAAAGGATGTCTCTTTGGTACCTATGCAGGTAGCAGCCTGATGCCATGGTGTGGTGATCCTGCCCTGCGCCTGCAGGCATGGTGGGAATACAAACAATAACTGCTAATTACCATTCTGAGCTGTGCATTGGTTCTCAGTTTATAAAGAGCCAAAACTAACACTTAATTTCAAACAATCCAGTATTTTGGAGGAATTCTGAGCCCATTTACTGAATTTCATTTGCTTGCAGCAGTAGTAGGCTATTATCCTCCTATGGAACCGGTCACTGGAGGGGAAGGCTCAATACAGGTTGTCCCAACTTGTCCCATTTGCACACCATCAGAATTTACTGATTCTGTGGCTTGTTCCCTTCTTCACAGCCTGCTGTGGTGTGTTCTGGGCAGAAGGGTTCTTGAGCCTGGTGAGGATTTCCAGTGGGCTTCTGTGTGGACTGTAAATCTGCAGTCACTTCCATGGCGTCCATCTGCGCTGATGCAAGGATTGCAGACATTAGACACCAGCACCGCACGCAGAGGTTGCCCAATTGTACAACTGGACGGATTGTATCTTTTGATGTGTTTTCCTGGGCCTTGTCCCACACCGGGGTTCTCACCACTCCCCCGGGGGACAGTCAGTTTCAATTCTCTCGTCCTTCATTCCAGCCTATCACTCTTACAGGAGTCCCTTTGTGCCAGATCGATTCTTCTCTTTCTCTGGTGATCACTCACCTCAAATAGAGTCATCTGCCCGAGAAACGCAGCCACCTCTGGAGCGGTGGACAGCTGCTGACAAAGAAGGGAAGGCCAGCGGAAGCTGTACTCCTTTACGCAGCAGGGACTGGATCTGGACCAGGACTGCTTTCGGGCATTGATGTAACAAATTCAATGGGGTGCAAACTCCTGGGGCTTCAGCCACTAGAGCTAAAGGTAGTGCCAGAAGGACTGTTATACTCTTCTATGGCACAGTAACAAGAGAGACTGGGGGAGGGTGGCTCAACTCACATTTTCCAAGCTTGTCCCACCCAATTTGCAGCTGGCTGGCTGGCACCAAGGAGCACTCAGTGTAGGCGTGCACATGTGAGGCTGGAGGAGGTGAGGTCAGATGGAGACTGAATGCAACTTCCAGCACACGCTTGTGAGCTGAAGAGCCGGGAGCTGGCAAAGAGCTGTGATGAAGCAGCAGCTTCACTGCCAAAAATGAGGGGAAGTGAAAACACTTTAAATAAACCTATCTGGGCAGGGGATGGGGGAGGCAAAAGTGCTTTGGAGACATTGACACAGGGTTGGGCAGAATGAAAGCACGTCCCCCCAATTCCACTGTGTTTGGAGGTCGTATCTACCCGGGGGTGGCTAGTCCCCGTACAGAGCTGTGTTCAGAGAGGCAGCCAAATTCAGGAAGGAAATGCAGAGGATCGGGGGAGGTAGGAAGTGGAGGGAGACGGAACAAGAAAGGGAAGTTAAAGCAGGTTAAAGCCAGTCACTGATCTGTGGTCAAGACACACCAGTTTTATTCCCAGGGACCTGTTGTGGGGCCTTGGATGAGTGGCTTAATCTAATTCTTGACTCCCCCCCCCACTTCTGCCCCTCTACTCTCTGATTTGCTCACCTTGCTAATTTTTTTTTTCTGATTTGTCCACCTTGATTCCTGTTTTTGGTTCTCTGTGCCTTAAATATTGAGTCTGTTCTGGTCTGGCTCTGGTCTGAAGAAATGGGTCTGTCCCACAAAAGCTCACCACCTAATAAATTATTTTGTTAGTCTTTAAAGTGCTCCTGGACCGCTTTTTTGTTTTGATAGCTGCCAAGGGCATGAGAAAATTCACAACCTCAAGTGGTTCCCCTTCCACTGCGCTTGAACCAAGCATCTGGATCTTGCTTCTTCTCCTCTCTACCCGACCTTCCCCTCTGCATCCAAATCCATGCTGGAGGCCACCCGCCATGGCTGGGCCTGAGTCACAGGGGTGTCACCTCTGCATCCCCCATTGTTGCCTACCACAGCCACTACACAGAGTGAATGAACAGAGCTGGCAGAGACCTGCCCCTCCATATTCAGCTCCTCTTCTTCTTCCAGGGCAGGTTCAGTACCCAGGAAAACGTGCCCCAGGCCCTGGGGAGACCCCTCCACGTTCTGGAAACATGTCTCCCCTTAGCTGCGTCTTGTCCCTGGGCCCTGCTCCACCAGCTGCTGCATGCAGCTCCAGCTGCCCCTCCCACACTTGACATGAGCCTTTTCAAGGATGGGCAGGATCAGTCCTTCCACCCCCCTCCAATCCTCCAGCCCCCAGCCAATCCCATTGCTCTTTGCCAAGTGCCCTGCAAGGGGTGGCACCAGCTCTTTAGCTCCAGGGCACCTCAGATCTCAGTGCAATGAGTGGAAAGCAGAGAACTTCCAGAAGGAGCCATGGCGCTGGCAGCCAAGGTCTGCTCCATCAGATGAGGGGTTAAAGCTGCCAGATGGTGGCTACATGTGTGTCTAGCAGGGAAGGAATTACGGGGGACCCTCCCCAGACAACCCTCTGCAGTCACAGCCTGGGCAAGTTCCCCTGCCCCCACCACCTGCACATGAGCTCCTTCCGTAGCATGCCTAGGTCCCAGCTGGGGGAGTTCAGGCTCCGTGTGCCCCCTTCACTCCTTATCAGCCCGCACTGGAGCTGCTGGTTCGTGGCCCTTCCTTGGAGTGAATCTCCCCCTCTGCTCCAGCCACAAGCCCCCCTCTGCCCCTCACCAGTTTCCAGGAACGAGGAGGTTAGACAGTTGCAAGACAGATTAGTGCCACGTTTGAGGGGAAAACAACCCTACAAGCAAAAGAGAAGGTATTAAAATTCCCCCTAAATCCAAAGTAGAATAAACAGCTGAATGCTAACCCCCCCTGCACCCTCCGCACTCCCTTGCACACCATAGGAAGCAAGCATAGGGGTGCAGGGTGACCCCAGAGGGAGCCAGATGTCTCATCAGGGACCGATCACCTGGTTTCCCAAAGGTAGAGGCTGAGAGCCAGGGATCAGTGAGCCCCATTGGCATCTCCCTGCCCACCCCTTGCTGGGGTGACACCCACCAGTGGTATTGGGATGCTGGGAAGTGGGTGCGCTTACTGCTAAGGCCCCTCCCTCAGCCTAGTGGGCAGAGCCACTGGCCCGAGGAACCAGCTGGTTGCTTGGGACAATAAATGAGAAAACACAGGTCGGGGTGCAGGTCCCAGGTGTAAAATGAGGGAACATAAGAACGGCCATACTGGGTCAGACCAAAGGTCCATCTAGCCCAGTATCCTGTCTGCTGACAGTAGCCAATGCCTGGTGCCCCAGAGGAGGTGAACCGAAGGCAACGATCAAGCAATTTGTCTCCTGCCATCCATCTCCCCCCCTTGCTAATAGCCATCTATGGACCTAACCTCCAAATATTTATCGAGCCCTTTTTTAAACTCTGTTAGAGTCCTGGCCTTCACAGTGTCCTCTGGCAAGGAGTTCCACAGGTTGACTGTGCGCTGTGTGAAGAAAAACTTTCTTTGATTAGTTTTGAACCTGCTACCCATTAATTTCTTTGGTGTCCTCTAGTTCTTGTATTATGGGAACAACTAAATAACTTGGGAACCAGAGGGGGACACGGAGAACCCCAGACAGGGCCCACTGCTCCTCAAAGTTGTCTAGGGAGCCAGTGGACACCCCCCAGAGGAACTTCACCTAGATACGTGACTCAGACACCTGCCAGCAGAAAAGACTTGTCAGCTCTAAGGTGGTCTTGAAGCTCTTGTGGGGGAGGTGTTTCCCACGGGGCCTCAGTGTCTCTGGACTGACATGAGATGTGGTTTAACATCCGATCAAGTCTCTGGGGGCTCGTGTCTTGTGTAGTCACTTCCCCCAGCGTGAGAGACTCCCAGGTCACTGTGGCGGTGTTTTCCAACCCACTATGCTCTAGTTAGCGTAAACGACTGCACAAGGCACAGGGTGGCAGAGAAACAGCTGCGCAGAGTCCGTACATCATGACACATCTTTCCTTGCCTTGATCTACACTGGTTTGGGCTCAGTCCCATTCACGACTCCAAGTTTATACACCCAGGTAAGGAGAAATGGAACTATTTCCCCAAGGGCTGTGTTGGATTCTCCATCACTGGAAGTTTTTACAGCAAGATTGGAGGTTTTTCTATAAGACCTGCTCTGGGCCTGTGTTACGCAGGGGCTCAGATTGAATGATTACAATGGTTAAGTTCAGCTTTCAAATCTTGGAATAAAGCCTAGACAGGGGGTTGGCAACCCACAGCTCCGGAGCCGCGTGTGGCTTTTAAGGACTCATTTGCGGCTCCGGACACTGATGCTGCTGACATCTGTGTGGCTCTCTACTTTGCCCCCCTGACAAGAATCCCCCTGGGCAAAGCCTGGCCACAGAATGTGCCTCAGACAGGCTCCCTGCTCTGCTGGCAGGTTGCTGACCCCGGGACATGGAAGAAGCGCGGGGGGTACACATGCTCGAGCCACACGCGGCTCTTTGAGCCTTAAAATACTCCAAGCAACAGGAACGCGGTGTGCCACCATTCACACGCATCCCACCCCAGCACTTACAGGGAGATGTGTGTAACAGCAGCAATGGCGGCGGCTCCGTTGAGTCTCTGGCATTCGATTACAGCCAGTGGGAGGGAGCTGGATGTGCCCGGCTCTGGAGGAGGGGTGGCGGGTTGGGTTAAAGCGGGATTTGAGGGTACTTTTTTTTTTTTTTTTCAAAAAGGGGTACTTTATTTAAAAAAAAAAAAAAAGGTTGAGAAACACTGGTATGGAGAGTTGATGCGAACATTGCTCCTTCCTGCTTAAGAGCCTCTCCCCAGACACAGCGTTTTCCTTGTCTTCATTTGGGCTGTGTCTACACTAGCTCAAAACTTCAAAATGGCCATTTCGAAGTTTACTAATGAAGCGCTGAGATACATATTCAGCACTGTATTAGCATGCCGGCAGCCCCAGCACTTCGAAATTGATGCAGCTCATCCAGACGGGGCTGCTTTTTGACAGGAACCCACTGAGTTCGAAACCCCCTTATTCCTATGGGCTGTTAGGAATAAGGGGATTTCGAAGTTCCCGGGGTGCTTTCGAAAAGGAGCCCCGTCCGGACAAGCCACGCGGCGGCAAGTCACGTCAATTTTGAAGTGCCGCAGCTGCCAGCATTCTAATGAGGTGCTGAATATGTATTTCAGCGCTTCATTAGTAAACTTCGAAATGGCCATTTGCACGGCCATTTTGAAGTTTTGGGCTAGTGTAGACGCAGCCTTGCTATCCAATCCAGAAGTGAAAGTAACTTAAACTTTCAAACTGCTACAAATCATTGTGTGAGTGCTGCTCTTAAAACAAGGGTTACAAAAAGTATGATTTGATGTTACTCATTAAGGACGGCCTCACAGTCACATGCATTGCAACTCGAAGTATTGATTTTGTAACTGAATTTGAAAAAATGGCTCTTCTCGCTGTTTTGGTTGCAGATCCCTGACGGAGACATCTTTAAATCAACAACCCACTCCCCCAGCCCCATCCTGCAATACCTGGTGCTTAAAGGCCCAGCTTGCCTGAGGCAGATGCCATCCCACCTGAAGTCCTGTGGCATCTTATAGACTAACAGATATTTCGGGAAAAAAAAAACAACAAAGCAGCAGAAATGTAGCACTTCAAAGACTAACAAAATGATTTATTTAGCAATGAGCTTTTGTGGAACAGACCCACTTCACCAAATCAATTTAATTTCCAATATTGAAATATATTTCCAATATTGACTGACATTTATAAGTACAGAGGACACCCCCGCCCCCCCCCAAAAAAAGAAAGCAACAAAAAAAAGCAATAATAAAACCTAACAAATCAAATAGGGTTGAAGGAAGTGGGTGAGAGGTGCGGGGGAGGATGTTAATTGTCCTGTCTGAGATAATTACTTTGGAGCATAAGCTTTTTGTGGGCAAAGACCCACTTTGTCAGATGCGCGAGTGGGGGCATCTGATGAACCAGGTCTTTGTCAATGAAAGCTGATGCTCCAAAATATCTGTTAGTCCAGAGGGTGCCAGAGGACTTCTTGTTGTTTCTGAAGACACAGACTAACTAGGCTCCTTCTCTGATACTTGTCATCCTACCTGAGACTCACTTTAAAACTAAGGATGTTTCCAGTTTACGTAACTGGGCAGAAAAACTGGAGAACGTGACCCCGGATGGCTTGAATGGGTAGGCAAATGAGAAGGATCTAAATGTATTCTTTTAAAAATCTCATGATTTTAAAGTCAATCTTCAGATCTGTAGAGAAGAAAATGCCACTGGCAACCCAAAGCTGCACCAGAGACCGCCTGAAAGCAAAACCGACTAGCACAACTGATGAAACAGGCATGGGTAGGTTTCACTGTTGGAAAATATAATCAAGCAGGAACCAATCTGCCAACGCAGCGGAATTAATCTTTGGATTGTTCAAGTCTTTCCATTGCCACCATGTGTTGGAGCTCCGGCAAGGCCGTCCATTTGTATTACGTGTAAGGTTTCCCTCATTGTCCTGCTTTGAAGCTCTGCTAGCAGATTTGGGCTGGACCCCGGCCTGCCTCCCAAAGACAGAGCTTCACTGTTTACCAAAGAAGCTGCAGACACAAATTTACAAACTGCTGCATGACCAGGCTTGAAATTCAAGCTACTTCCTGGCCTGTCAAGCAAACAGCAGAGGGAGGGGGAGGATTCAAAGCTCTCCTTACTCTAGAGATGATCCTACAGTCAGACACATGGATAAACTCTGCTACGAAAGGGCTCCACACAGGCACATGGGAAAGGCCCTACCAAATTCATGGCCATCAAAACCATGTCATGGACCACGAAATCTGGTCTTTCACCATGAAATCTGCACTATACAGATTTCACAGGGAAAGATCAGTATTTCTAGAACCGAGGGCAGGAGTCTGCACCAAAAGGGAGTAGCAGAGGTGTTGCAGGCTCTAACTTTTTTCCGTCTGTTTGCAGAATAATTTTATGTCCACTGAGGCATGCGAAGGTGTGTACCACTAATACAAAAGCGCTGCCAGCTGTGGGCGCTCGCCTAACCAGCTGGGTGGCACCTGAAACTCTCCTGGTGGCAGGAGCACCCAAGTGCTCAGCTTCCAGAGAACACTCGTTGCAAGGATGTTTATGAGGAGACCGTCATTATGTCTGTACTGCCCTCAGAGGTGGAGGCTTGGAGAGTGCTGGCTGCTGACCAAAGGTCCAGCTGTGAAGGCAGCCCAGCTGATGTAAGGACAGCAATATACCACCACAGTCCCAGCCAGCAGCCGCCTCTCTCTAGCTGCCCAGCTCTAAAGGGAGTGTCATTGCCAGCAGCAGCACAGAAGTAAGGGTAACAGTATTACCCCTCCCTCCTGCAGTAATCTTGTGGTCTTCCCACAATTCCTTTTACGTCAGGACCCCCAAAATTTAACATGATAAAATTTCAGATGTAAATTGCTAAAATTGTTAAATTTACCAGTTTGAAGTCCCATGAACGTGCAATTGACCAAAATGGAATGGAAGGTGCATTTGGTAGGACCTAACAGGTGGGTCTCAGCCCACCTGGAGCTGATTGCTCTCGTGTAACTGCCCTCAGGCAGACTGGAAGCAGAGCTGCCAGAAGCTTAAGGCATGTGCCTCCATAACTTGAGCTAAAGGCCGGCTGTCGCTCAGCTTAGGCTGTAGAGGATAGTTCTTTCCCTGTGAAGTGGTCTAGGGACCACTACATGAGAGAGTTCACCTCACATGGGTGCATGGGTTAAGACTAGCTTGCCAGGTCAGGTTCAAACCACAACAGAAAACAAAGCCCTCAGACCCTCTGAGAAGAAGGGTCTGCCTGATTCCTCTCTCTATCTCTATTTGGGAAGCAGGCAGAGAAGCACCACACTCCATCGCAAGGGCCATGCCTGGGACAAACCCGTCAAGAGGTTGACGGTTGATGCATTAGGCAGCTTCACCAAGATGAGTTCTCTATGGTGCCTGGAAAATGTCCCAGTCCAGCCAGGCCAAAGGGTTCAAACTACAGTGTTGCTTTACACTGCCATAGCCGGATATTGATGGCTCCCCTCTCCCAGAATCCCCGCTTCCTGGTTCTGATCAGACCATCACATAGGCACAGAAGGCTTCTCTGAGACTTGCCCAGAGGCAGCGATGGAGACTGAAATAAAATCCAGGAGTCTCTTGTTTTAACCACTCAACAAAGAGTTCTCCTTTGGATTCTCTATCCCAGGATGTTACAGGAAGCCTCAAAAAAACAGGGAATTGCAAGTGACTTTGGGAAGTGAGTGCAACCTTGAGCTTCAAGTTCATTTCATTGGACCCAGGAGGTGGGGTGGGGGCGGTGTTAAGAGAGAGAAAATGTCTAATGAAAAACAGCCGTAAGCACTGCAGTCCCCACAGACGCATCCCAGACATGGAGCAGGCACTCTGCTCACTCGGGCAGTGCACAAAAGACGGGGATGCCCAGCTCCCACGCAGGCCCCCTTCAATGCTGCCTCCCTTAGTTGGACTTCCAGTTCCCCCACTGCCCCCCTGATTGCCCCATCTGTTCCAGCCCAGTTCAGGCAGGGACCATAGAAACTCATGTGCAGGAGTGTTACAGAATTCTAGGGCTGGAAGGGATCTCAGGAGGTCATCGAGTCCAAGTCCCTGACAAGCCAAGGGAAAGATATATGGAAATGATCTTCGGTAGGACTGGAATCTCCTTGTGATGTCATATGAATGCAGAATGATTCCCAACCCCCCACCCCCACTTCCAACATGAGCCAGGGTTTCCATAGCAACAGATTAGCGCCCTCCACCCCCATGGGAAACCTGGGGTCTGCACGAATCATCAGGAACAGAATCTGAAGGCGATAGGCCAAGCATAGCTCTGGGGTTTGCAAACATGAATCTCAGACTCTGCAGGCCCCTCTCCCAGAATCCCCTAAATCTCAACCGTGACCCCTCCCGTTTCGCTCCCCCGATCCCTTCAACAGTCTGTTAATTGCGGCTGCTTCGTGACTTAAGCTGCATGCACAGTGTGCGGGGAAAAAACAAAATCAGGCAGTAATCCCCCGTGTGCCACCCAGCCACACCGACTTTATCCACAAGCTGGGTTACTAATTGGTTTAACAAGAGCACCAGAAAGGAAACACTTACAAAATTGGCTCTCAAGAACTATGCCACCTTGACCTTCTGCTCTGGAAAACTGCTTTCCGCTCGAATACGCAACATGAAATAGTTATAAAGATGTGGGGTGATCTCTGGGATTTTACATCACATTACCAGTAGGTCTACATCTCCGCACAGCAATGCGTACTGACAGAATCAGATCCTGAACCCCTCGTTCAGCTTTAAAGCAGGTGCTTCACGTTAAATATGGGAGCAATCCCACGTCGTTCAGCGGAACACGTGACCAATTATTGTCGGTTAAACAGACTAGACTGCTTGGCCTTTACAGCAATGATTCTAGCCTGCTTTGAAGAGGCTACACAGTTATACCAGACAAGGATCTGACCCTACATCTACAGAAAGAGACTAATAATAATTTATACATCTATGTAGATGGCGTTTTCGCACTATGGCACTTACCTGTATAAAAATGTTATTTCACAATACTCACTAGACTGTGCTCATACGAACGGTTAATTTTGGGTAACACCCTGTTGTGCTAAAACTGTCCCCAGGAACGACCGTTACTTGGGCAGAGGTTTTCTAAACCGTGCTGGGAGTGTGCATGGCCAACAGCCCTAGTTCTAACAGCGACGTTCCAGCAGTTTTGGAAAATCCCGGCTGTCGTATGCCTGTTCCAGTAAAACCACAACATCAGACCCAACTGCTCTTTCCCCAAAGGCTGGCGTTCTAGCCCCCGGGAAGGTGAAGCAGCAGTAAGGAAATCCAGCAGCCCAGCGGTGGCTCTCACCCTGTGCACACCAAAGTCCCTTTCTTCAGCATGTCTCTTGCCAGGGCTGGGCGCTTTCACTCCTGCCAGGACACGCGGGGAGGTTTCATTAAGAACCAGCCACCCCTTGTTTTAAACCCATCTCTGCTGATATCAAGGATTGGAATCTACCCAGTGAATCCCAAATTCCTCAGACACACATCCACCTGTGTCCCTTTAACAGAACAACATGAGTCAGAATCTGTCACTGTTGCCATCAGAACAGGCATCCTGGCCCCACTGCAGATAATGGGAGCTTTGCACTGACTTCAGGGGAGCCAGGATTTCCCAAAGTAACATGCCATCTGATCAGCTTGTGAGCACTGGTGCAGAGGGCACCAGCAATATGCAAGGAGCAGGTCTGCTGGCTGGAAAGGAGCTGCTGGTAGCAAATATTTCCAATGGGGGAGGAAGCTGCTTGGCTATTCCTGAAGGCAGAGCTGGGATGCACTTAAAACCCCAAAGGTGGGGGGGAGGGGGCACAAACAAGGAAGGGCTGAATCCCCCCATCTCTTGGCATGAGAGAAGAAGGCAGATGCCTCCCCTTTCTCAGGTCACCTGAGGAGGGTGTTGACCCAGGACCTTCAGTTTTAAAGCCCAGGCAGGGTTCTACTGCTCAAGTTAGCGGCAGAGTTCCCTGAGCTGGCAACAACACGGTAATATGTTGTTGTCCATTGTGTAGGCTACAAACCCATAATTAACTCAGATCTCCAGCACATGAAGACTCGGGTATCCCAGATTCCAGAGCCTCTGGGCCCCTCCCCATGGGGACCACATGTCCTGCGCCGCACATCTACAATCACAGAGCCCTCACCGAGCCAAACACAGGAGAGAGGGGAGCGGAGAACAAGGGCTACGGACGGGGGAGGGTAGGAGTTTCCACCAGTGCTGGAAGCAGAGAGAAAAGCAACCCCCAAGCGCCCACCCCCCAAGGACACAGAGCCCACGTTGGAAAGGATCAGGGAAGCAGCCAGTCCAGGAGCAGATGTGGTTGTGCCTCTGTCTCTGACGTTCTCCTGGGAGGGGCCTGTCCAGCTCCCATCACAACTGGGGAAAGACAGGAGGCCGGCAGAAGGTTGGCAGGAAAGTGAGATGGGGCGGGCACCTGCAGAGAGTGAGGGGGCGGGATTAGGGGGCAGCCCAACAAGGAAACCCCAAAGAACCACAGCCAGTTGAGTTAGAACCGGAGCTGGGCAGGGGACAAGATTTTGTCCTTCAGGAAATACCAACAGCTCAACTTTTTTGGTCCCAAATCAGGAGAACGAGGTCCAAATACTGAAGTTTTTCACAGAAGCAAAAGTCCAAAGAAATGTCCTAACATTTCGTTCCTGACCCGTTCCATGTTCAACAGCATCTTCTTACGCCACTGAAATGCTTATGGGAGTTGTTCAGGTGCCTCTCATGCCCTTGCTTCCCTCTGTTGAGCTGATTTGGAAGAAAGAACAAAACATTTTGGTTCACTTCAACAAACCAAGATGTTTCCATTCGGGGGAACTGGACCCCCCACGAAGTATCTGGCTGAGATTTAGGGCAGGAAGAAAACTCCAAAGTTTCAGCAAAACCAGTTTTTCCATAGAAATATTTGTGCTTGTGACAACTACATTGCCTATGAAAACGTCATTTTGACAGAAAATTTCTAACCAGGTCTAGTTAGACCCCAGAACCCTCCCACCTGAGTTAACTGTTCGCAGTATACGGCTTATGACACCCAGTGAAATAAATCTGAATCCATCCAGTCGAAGACAGCGGATGCTTACAAAGTTGGCCCTTAAGTTCTGACACTCAGCTGCACGCAGACTAAACCTTTTTAGCCTCTGATTTCTCCAGCACCACCTGTGTTGCGATCTGGAACTGTAACTACCAGGGGCTGGCCCTGAGCGCAGCCCGTGATGCAAACTGTTCGTTTACTTGGAGTTCACACTTCCGGGAAGCGTGGCTTAAGGTAGCTTGGACTGGAGCACCCCTGCGACTTCACACTGTGTTTGGCGGGGCTGGGCACAAGTCGCTGAGTACCAGGGACCAAAGAACCCCCCACCGATATGGAACAGAGCTGCCCCAAGACAGGTCACAGATGCAGCATGAGGTCTTCAGAGGGCACATGGGGCCTGATCTGTACTGTCTCGAGGGCGGTAGCCTGCTGGCCAAGAACATCTTGGATACAGAGCAAAGCCCCAGGGAGGGAGAGCCTGGAATTGCTCTGTGGCAACCCCTGAGGCTGGGTTTAGGTGCATCATGCGAATTCCTCCCCCCGCATCCCTTGCACAGAGGCTGCCTCACCTGCAGCGTCGTGGGGCTGGTCTCCCGCCCGCTTCACCTCTTGCGGAGCCGCCTCATGAAGCACAAGGTGATGGTGGTGAGAATGGTGATGCCCGTGAAGAGGGCGCTGGCAATGCCCACAATGAGGGGAAGGAACAGCGTGTCCATGGCTGGAGGAAAGAGCAAAGAGGCCCATGAGCAGGAGAGCTGGTGGAGAAGCCAGATGGTGGGGCTTGGCAGGAGGGGCGGGGTGGGGGGAAGGGGCAGAGAGCCAGGTGCCTGGGTCAGCCCCATCTCATGGCTCACTGGAGGGCAACAGTGAGCAGGGTCACAGGGTGGGCACACCCACCCAGGACCTAGGGGTGGGAAGGGCTGCAGCAGACCGAGCAATACATCCAAGATGGGCAGTGCTTAGCGACACTCACCCAGCGCATAGGGTACAGGGGCGGGGAACAAAGAACTCACTCAAGGCGTAGGAATACACTGGAGACAGGCAGCATCACTCACCCAAGGCACACGCATACACAGAGGGGCAATGGGCAGGGAGTGGGGGCAGAACACAGCAGTACTCACTCGGGGGCACACTGGGATATGGGGGGGCGGAGCCACAGTGGCAGACAACCAGGGTGCATAGGGATATGCAAGGAGGGGGCACTGCACTCAGAACTCACCCAGAACATAGGGATACATGGGGGGGGGGCAGTGAGCATGAAATTCACCTGGGGGTACGGATACATGGGGTGGAGCAAAAGGGAGCTCACCCAGGGCACATAAAGATATGTGGGGGGTGCGCAAGCAGCACTCACCCCGGGCGGAGGGATACATGGGGGGGTGCGCAAGCGGCACTCACCCCGGGCGGAGGGATATGTGGGGGAGTGTGCAAGCGGCACTCACCCAGGGCGGAGGGATACTTGTGGGGGGGGGTGCACAAGCAGAACTCACCCAGGGCGGAGGGATACGTGTGTGGGGGGGTGCACAAGCAGCACTCACCCAGGGCGGAGGGATACGTGTGGGGGGGGGGGTGCACACGCAGAACTCACCCAGGGCGGAGGGATACGTGTGTGGGGGGGGTGCACACGCAGAACTCACCCAGGGCGGAGGGATACGTGGGGGGGATGCACAAGCAGCACTCACCCAGGGCGGAGGGATACGTGGGGGCGGGGGCAGTGCACAAGCGGCACTCACCCCAGGCAGAGGGATACGTGGGAGGTGCGCAAGTGGCACTCACCCAGGGCGGAGGGATACGTGGGGGGTGTGCAAGCGGCACTCACCCCAGACGGAGGGATACATGGGGGGTGCGCAAGCAGCACTCACCCCGGGCGGAGGGATACATGGGGGATGCGCAAGCGGCACTCGCCCCAGGTGGAGGGATACATGGGGGGTGCGCAAGCAGCACTCACCCCGGGCGGAGGGATACATGGGGGATGCGCAAGTGGCACTCGCCCCAGGTGGAGGGATACGTGGGAGGTGCGCAAGCGGCACTCGCCCCGGGCGGAGGGATATATGGCGGGTGTGCAAGCGGCACTTGCCCCGGGCGGAGGGATATATGGGGGAGTGTGCAAGCAGCACTCGCCCCGGGCGGAGGGATACGTGGCAGAGGTGGTGCACACAAAACTCACCTAGGGCGTAGGGGTACACAGTGATGGAGTTGGATTTCACAGCCCCAGCGTTGTACCAGCTGTGGTCAGGGGAGCGCACCCAGGCCGTGACGGCGCAGTGGTACTTCCCCTCATCGGACGGCTGCACCCCGTGGAGCCTCAGCCGGTGGCACTGTGGCCCCACCTTGTCCACGCTCATGTCCCCGCCTGATGCCCGTCTGCCAAGCTCGGCCACACCCTCGCGGCTCACGGACGCCACCATCTGGCCTTGGGGCTCCTCACCCTCCACCGTCAGCTCCACCCACCAGCTGACAGCCAGGTGCACGGCCTGGGTCGACTCCACCGAGATGTTACACAGCAACTCAACTGTGTCCCCGCGGTAGGTGGCGGGGACGGGCAGCCAGGCATAGACCTCCAGCACCACAGCTGCAGGGGAGAGACGAGGGCAGCAGGAGTTAGTGCACTGGAGCTAGGGCCCAGGGCGCAGATGCTGAGCCGCCAGGCAGGCTCTGCCCGTCCCCCACCAGCTGAACCTGGCCAAGAGGCTGGGACCACACATGGACACAGAGGAAGAGCATCTAGAAACAACACAAGTTGCCCTTAAGGCACCCACCAGCATGGGGCGCTGTAGGGAGTGAGGCAGGAGAACGAGCAAGGGGGGAGCTCCAGATACTCCAGCCCCGGCCTCCCGCAGTAGGAGGCGCTGCAGGGAGAGGGGCAGGAGAACAAGCCCAGGGCGAAGCTCCAGGAATGCTGGCTTTGGGGTGCTCACCCCCAGGTTACCACACCCTGCTGGAGTAATAGGAGTGAGCATGGCCAGGGGCCCAGGGCGGACAGCTGGAGTGGGGGTGCAAAGGGAACCCCCCAATAAAAGCCAGCCCCCACCCAGTTCAACCCTTGTACCTTCAGATTTCATGTGCACCTTCAGCCCCTGGGACCTGCTGCTGGCCACCTCCTGCAGCTGCGCATTGGGGGAACGCACGTAGGCCCGGGCCACGCAGTGGTAGGTGCCCACGTCCCCTGGCTGGGCTGACTCGATCCTCAGACGGTAGGCGCCTGGGGCAGGTGGCAGCTTCTGAAGCGAGATCTGGCGCCTGCCCACCTGGCTGTTGGCATAGCTCTCCCCCACGATGGCCACTCCATCCGTGTCCAGCTGCGCCACCAGCAGCCGGTTCCCATCCCCCTCGCCCACCTCCCAGCCCACGGCATATGCCACAGGGGGCTCGGGGGGCAGGGGGCCTGACAGGTTGCAAAGAAGCTCCAGGGCATCTCCTGTGCTGAGCCGAACCTCAGGTGGGCTGGCTGACACCGCCAGCTGGCTGGCTGAGGGGGAACCAAAGGAGGACAAGGAAATGAGAGCATCCACACAGCCTCAGCCCAGCCCCAACCCACCCCAGCGGGCCCCATGCACCAGCCTTGATATGTCGCCACCTCTGGGGTGGGGCACGGCTGCTGTTTCACAGCCACAAGGCAGAGCTGCAGAACAGTCCTGGGCAGAGGGTGAAGGAGAATTTAGCACTCACTTGACACTGCATGGAGGGGCGGGCAAATGGTATTTCGTGCCCAGCTGCTGAGCCCTCCTGCAAACCTCAACTTGGGAAGCCAGCTAGGAAAACCACAGGATCCAGCTCCCTCCAGCCTGAGGACCCAACCCTTGCCTCTTGGCCCCTTTCGGCCACCGGCACGGTGACTGGGCAACCACAACTGCTCTGAATGGTGCTCATTTTGCCCTGGGGCAAAAGGCTGCCAAGACAGGGGACGACGGGCAAGGAGGTCCCTGCTGGTGGGGACAGACCGAGAGGCGAGATCCCGGCAGGCACAGGGCTAGCAGTTTCCATACAGGGCTTGATCCTCCCCTGACAGCACCAACAAAAGCCTCCTCACTGGGGCCCAGCCCAGCCACGACTCACCGATAGACTGGACAGTCACCTGGGCCAGCGCTGCCCGCTTCTCGGCAATCAGCTGCCAGCTGCCGTCAGGGTCCTGGATCCACTCGCCTACGGTGCAGTGGTAGGTGCCCGCGTCCCCCGGATGCACTCGCCTGATTGCCAGCTTGTACTGCTCAGTGCCTACCTTGGCCACGGACAGCTCCCCAGTGCGGTACCGCTTGGCAAAGCGCCCACCTGCTTCCACAGCGAAGTCACGGCGCACCCCGGCCACCTCCTGCAGCGTCTGGTGCCCCACAGGGGCTTCTGGGGCTGACACCCCGAAGGAGACGGAAAGATGGGTGTGCTGCTGCGTCTGGCTCTGGGCTGTGCAGCTCAGCTGCAGCTCCTGGCCCTCTATCAGGCTGAGCTGCAGGGGGGAGGTACCAGCCATGCGGCCACGGAGAGGAGGGCTGGGCGTGGGGGACGAGACCCACAGCCTGTCAGGGATCACTGCAGCAGGAGAGAGAGAGATGTGAGCGGGGTCAGGCCAGGCCAGGCCTTGTCCTGCTGGTCACTGGAGCACTGGCTAGAGCAGGGGTGGCCAAACTGCAGCTCTGGAGCCGTATGTGGCTCTTCAGAAGCTAATATGTGGCTCCTCGCATGGGTGCCAACCCTGGAGCTACAGGTAGCACCTTTCCAATGTGCTAGGGGTGCTCACTGCCCAAGCCCCAGCTCCGACCCAGGGCCCTGCCCCACTGTATCCCTTATGGTCTAGATCCGTGAAGCCCAACACATTAACCACTGGCCACGTGTGGCTAGTTGGCTTGAACAATAAATATATTTTCAGGATAACGTGGCTAGTTTTCTATAGCAGCAGCCGCCCCTACAGTGGTGACTGCTTCAGAGCTAGCTGGACACAGGTCTAGGTGCTGCTTGGTCTTGTCAGGAGCTCCAGGGACTGGACTTGACGACATCTCGAGGTTCCTTCCAGTTCTGTGATTCTGTCATTGCCCAAATCCTGCCTCTCCCTGCCCCCACCACAGCCTCTCTCCTCCCCACTTCGCTAGCGCCTCCGGCACGCTGTGAAAAAGCCGATCAGAGAGGGGAGGGAGGAGGCCCAGGGAAACGCTGGTCAGCAGGAGGTGGGAGCTGCTGAGGTACTACTGTGGCTCTTTGGCAATGCACAAGGGTAAACTCTGGCTCCTTCTCATGTTCAGGTTGGCCACACTTGGGCGCGAGGGAGGGAAACATCTAGGGACCACTCCACCGCGAGGGGAAGGGGGAGGGGCGCCACATTAGAACCTTGGAGCCGGGTCCACTTGGCCCAAAGCTCCAGAAGCAAATTGGGGCAGAACTGGAGCTAGAACCCAGAGGTTCTGGCTCGTGCTCTGCTCTGCAGCTCTTCCCCATTCTCTCCGCTGGCCCTCTTCCCTTCCCGAAGCTGAACAGAGAACCCAGGAGTCCTGGCTCCCGGCAACCCACCCCTGCTCTAAGGGCTCTTTCCAGTTGATGCTCCCACCCCGCATGGCTTTACTTCCCTTGGCCACACACCGACGGGGGAGACAGCCCTGCAGTGCTTAGGAAGCCTGAGAAGCTCGTTCCGTTGGCTCCTCACCACCCTGACTGGCAGCAATGGGACTCAGCACTGCGCAGAGCCTGGAGTCGGTTACTGGGCAGCTCTGGGACTCCCAGCCTGCCCTGGGGTACCGCCCCTGCTCCAGGCTCTGCGCAGTGCTGGGGCTCCATGGCCCCTTGGGGCCTCAACTCCCCTCTTGCCCCCAGAAGGTGCCGAAGGGCAGTGCCCTGGGTGGTAGCCACAAGGGGCCTGATCCTGTTAGGTCCTGAGCATTCAGCTCCCTGGGGCAGCCACTGAGCCAGGGCACAGCTTTCCACACTTCTCCCTCGGGCCCACTAGCCTCTGGGGAAGCCGACAGCACCGGGCAGCATTGGGTCCCTAAGCCCAGCTGACTCTCACCGCCCCCCCGTCTCGGGAACTCCGTTCCACAGCCTCTGGGTGGCTGAAGACAGCCTCTGCCAGCCCAGTTTCCCCACCTAGCACTGGAGCTCACGGTGGCTTCCTTCCTGCCCTGGGGAGAGCCCATCGCTGCCTCCCTCCCAATGCCCTGGTGGGTGGGGAGTAGTCGTCTGTCCCTGCTGCTGCCCCAGGTCTGCAGACACAGCCCTGAGGCTCTCCTACTGTGCCACCCACCCAGGGAGAGTGTGGGGTGTAGGTAGGGGGCAGGCTGGTGGCTGGTCAGCTGGGTGGGCCCAGATCTCCTGTGCAGCCGCTGTGCCCAAGATGTCCCAACCACCACCCTCTCGCCCCACAAAAATCTCCCCCCGCCGCCACTGGGATTTGTTCTGCTCTGTGAGGACCACAGCTTTCTCCAGAACCCCCTCCCTCCCACCCGCCGCCAGCTGGCTGGTGCCCAGGGACGGCCCCTGTGGGCTAAGCCGAAGAGCCGAGCCAAGTGGGAACAGGCCAAGGGGCAGCTGGATCCTGGCCAGGCTCTGGGAGAGGAGGAACTGAGGGTTCCCCATGCTTCGTCCTGGTTCCCCTTTCTAAGAACAAGAGGAGCGATGTTATCTCCCCGCCCACACTGTGCTTACTCCCCGGGCTGGTGTGCGGGAAAGGAAAAATCCCCAAGAGGCCCCTGGGGTGGAAGGGGGACAGAACGCATGGGGGGGACTCCACCCCTCGGCGCAGTCACTTTTCACCTCCACAGAGCCAGGCCCGCCCCGGCGAAAGGCCCTAGCACAGACTGGTTCCTGCTGCACCATCCCCTAGCTCCGCAGCTGGGCTCCCACAACAGCTGGCGTCGGGAGGGTTTGTGCTCCATATAGAACGTGCCTCTGAGGCTCTCAACTCAATGGGCGTCTGAGGAGAGGGGCACCAGCAGAGCTCTTGAGGGGAATGGCTGAAATAGCCGAGCAGGGCTGGGGGTCAGGCTCTGAGTTGCATTTGCATTCCCCAAATTCTGGACCATCTCAAGCCCTGTCCCTGATGTGCATGACAGCAGGCCTGAGGTTGCTCTAACATACACACTGCTCCTCAGGGCCTCCTGCGTGTCCTAGCCAGGGGCTTCAGCACCAGCTCCCCAGGGATATGCAATTGGTGGCCTGTTAAATGAGAATTGGAAGGAACAAACTGGGGGCAGGGAGTGTTTGGTCAGGCCCCTGGCTCAGCAGGGCTCCGATCTACGCCTGGCTCATGCGCACAGCCATGGTACAGGCACGAAGTACAGTCAGTAACTCAAAAACACCGCCTAATTCTCTGCTGCCACCCACATCCTCATGCCTCATTTGCACTGGCACAGATTTGGTGCCACACGACCGGCAGGCTGGCCCTGGTCACTGGTGCAAGGGACACACAAGGGTCCGGAGGGCAGCAGAGAACTGGGATCTTTATGTCATTGATTCAACACTGCAGCAGGGGAGCTGGGGTGGGGGGTTTAAATCCCCCCTTCAAGTCCTGTCCACGGAGAAGTAGGTGGGAGCCAGGCAGTGTGCACGGGACAGCCCCCAGCCCGGGAGCACCCCGAGACGCATGGGACCAGGTACCTTTCAGCACCACCTTGCTGCTGTAGTTGCCGTGGTACTTGGAGTCGGTGGTGGGCGTGTAGCACTCGTAGATGCCGGCGTCCTCGGCCTGCAGCCGGGCGATGTGCAGCTCGACGGCGTCGCCGCGCCGGCGCTGCACTGAGATCTCCCCACGCTGCACGCGGGGGCCGAAGATGGCGTAGGGGAAGGCGGGGTCCTGCGTGCTGACTATGCCGATGGAGACCTCGGGCGCCGTCGGGCGGTACAGGAACCACTCAAAGTGCTGCTGCGTGGGGCCCTCGTACTCCGAGACATTGCAGGGGATTGAGACGGCCGTGCCCTCCACACGAAACAAGGGGCCTGGGGGCAGGTGCACCTCCCGCGCCCCACACAACCCTGCAAAGGATGTCGGGGGGGGTTAGTGCTGGGCCATAGGGCGGGAGGCCCTAGTTCCAGAACTGACGATGGTGCAGGCTGGCGCCGGCAGAAGGCATGGTAGGAACCCCGCCCCCCACAAGTGCCTTGGCTCCTGGTGAATATTTGTCTCCATCACAAAGCCACACAACACCCCCAGCATCTGCCCTGGGCTGGGAGAGCAAAGTGTGGGGGGGAGGCGGTCTGCAGCCAGAACTGAGGGGCAGGAAAGGGAGGAGCCCTGGGCTGGGGCAGTGGGGCGTGGGGGTTGTGGGTTAGAACTTGGGGGCGGGAGGAGCGCTGGGCTGGGGTGGCAAGGAAGGACTGTGGGTTGGAACTGAGGGACACTGGCAGAGCGGTGGGTGGGGCAGTGGGGTGCCCAGCACCAGGCCTGCGTGGTAGCGGCCAGGGGCAGAGCTGTGAGTTGGGACCCCCAGGCACTGGTGGGGGGAGACTTTGCCAGTTCAGCGGCTCCCTTGTGAGCAGTCACGTTGCTCCCAGAAGCCAGACAGCAACTGGCTACATATTTGCTTCCTGCCAGGAGCTAGAACCCCCTGTCCTGCTGCTGCGGCTGGCCCACGGACTACAGCAAACTCCTCGTGCTGTGCAGAGGACTCCAACGTGTCCCTGGCCACAAGCCTGGAGAATCACACGGACATGAACTGACTTCCAGGGCTGCCCTGGATTTCCAGCCCTGGGGCATTCCAGGGAGAGAGCCTTCCACACCCCCCAGCAAGCAGGCAGCTGCTGAGACAGGCACTGTCACCTGCAGCTCCCCCGAGGGCTCAGCAGGGGAGTGGGACCGGGAGCCAGGTTACTGTTGGGTCACAAGAGCCAGGCCAGGGTTCTGGGCCCTGGCGTTACGGTAGTGCCCCGTGATCGGGAGGGCAGCCCTTCACGCCAGGCACTGCAAAGACACACGGGAAGGGACAGTCCCTACCCTAGAAGGAGCCCAGGACACAGGAGGAGAAACCGAGGCAGCAAGCCAGGAAATGATGTGCCCAAAGCTGTTTGCAGAAGCAGGCACAGATCTCCATGTCCCAGTGCAGTGCTCCAGCCCCCAGCCCAGCCTGCTACAGCCTCAGCCTCAGCCGCGGAGCAGTTCCTTTGGAAGACCTAAGAAAAGGCCCCTCAGAGCAGAACGAATTGCTCACCAGAAGAGAGGCCTGAACCCAGCAGATTCCCTCATCAGACAGGCCAGGGAGCAACATGAACCAGCTCCCCTCAGCTCTGCTCTGCAGCTGCAGCTCAACCCAAGGACCTTTGCTCCCATCCCTGAATTTCCAGCCCTGCTCGTCCCCACCCAGTGCCCAAGGACAAGTCCCCGGGTGACAGGCCAGCCTCCTGCACAACACAGACCCAGCCCTATTGTCTCATCCTCCAGCCGCCCCGGCACCCGCCATCAGCACCTCCAGGAGACAATGGGATTCAGTGTGCGCCAACTCAAGGGGACAATGGGGGGGGGTGCGAGACACACAAAAGGCTCCTTCTCCCACACTCGCAGTGTGAGCAGCGAGCGAGCCAGACACATGGCTACACATCTGGGCCAGGCATGCTAATAGGATCCTATCTGGGTCACGTCAGCCAGCAGCCCGCAGAGATCCAGGCCACTCAGACGAGATACAGCAGGGACCAGATCTCATTTCTCCCAGCACTTTAATGAGCTGATCCCCCAGTGCACAGACACCCATCATTTGCTTTCAGTCCAGCTTCCAGAAATGTCACTTGTGTCAGCGAATCAGCAGGTGCCAGCTAAACCCACCCGGCAGTTTAAGGGCTGTGATTTCGTTAACTCGGGGCTACGCCTCTGCACGGAATGGGATCTCTCCTGTCAACCTGGGCTGAAGGCCACAGCGCTGGATCACAGATACCAACAGACTATCGTGAGCTAGGCAAAATATGGCCCATGAGCCACATCTGGTTCACCAAGCCCTTTGATCCAGCCCAAAGCCTGCCCTTAACATTGGGGAGGGGAGAGACCTTGAGTGCTGCTCCTAGCCCCAGCAAAATCTCTCAGCTCCTATTGGCTGGAAAATGGCCAATGAGAGCTGAGAGATGGTGCTGCACAGCCCCACCCCCAGCAGCATGTCTCAGCTCCCATTGGCCAGAACCTGCCTCTGGCGCTGCACCCCAACTCCCTCCGAGACCCTTCACCCACCTCTCCAGCCCTTCCCCAGAATTTTCTCCTGTACCCCAATACCCTGCTCCCAGTCACAACCCCCTCCTTCAGCCAAACTCCCTCGCAGACCCACACCCTATCCTGCACCCCAATCTGCTACCCCGGGCTCCCTTCTGCACCTAACCTCCAGCCCAGAGCCCATACCTCCCCCATAGAAAAGCGCAGCCCTTGATCACCTACCCAAACCTTGGAGTGGCCCCCGCCATCAAAAATGACTGTCCGCTCTGATCTAGTGAGCACCTGTGTGATCCACGCAAGAGCTTCCGCGCCTGCCTGCAGCCAGCCCCATAACGCCTGCACGAGCCAAACCGGCTCACACAAAGGGCCAGGTCAGCTGTTCTGCCAGGTGGGGGGGTTCTCAGACTTCATTACTCCACAACCCCCATCTGACAACAAAAACTACCACTCGACTCCGGGAGGCAGAACCAAAGCCTGAGCCTGCCCAAGCACACTCACGCATGGGGGAGCAGGCAAAGCCTTTAGTGCATGGTTTCCCAAACTGGGGGGGCCTGAAGAAATTCCAGGGGGGGCACAAGGTGACCCAGCTGCCCCCCATCACTCCCCCACCACAAGAAAGAGCCGGCCTTTGCTTCCGGCTCTCAGCCCCTGCCATTTTATGTGGGTGACCCGGTGCAGCCATTATAAAAAGCAGGCAGCCGGCAAAGACCCACGTGGAGTGAGCTGCCTCCTGCAAAGGTGAGTGAGTGTGGGTTGCGGGGGGAATTAGGAGTAGGAGCAGGTTAGATGGGGGGCCGGGGGGGCCTGGCTCGGAGGAGGGGGTGGTGTAAGAGCAGGGGGCTAGTGGTGCCTGGCTGTGGGGGAGTGGAGGGTTGGGCCTGAGAGGGCAGCTCATGGGGCTCAGGCAGGCAGCTCGCAGGGCTCGGGCAGGCAGCTGGCCCTGGCAGTGCAGGGCTCAGTCAGCTTGGACTGGCAACTCTGGCAGCACAGGGCTCGGGCATGTGGGAGGCTGGTGTGGGCAGCTCTGGCAGCTGGCACGGGGCTCAGGCAGCTGGCCAGCTGGGGCTGCAACAGGCACCCGCAAGGGGCCAAGAAAAACTGTTTGTGTTTATTTTTAAATTTGAAATAACATTTTTATATCAAGTTTGTGTTTATTTTAAATTACAAATTGATTTTTTTGTTGGACGACAGTAAAGGAGAGGTGGGGAGGGCGTGAGGGTTTCTCAGAAATCAAAAGGGGGGCATGAAGCTGCTAAGTTTGGGAACCGCTGCTTTAGTTCCAGGCAGGGGGCTTGTAAAACTGAGCCCCCGTCACCCAGGGCTGATGCCCCGTGTAGTGGGTCTCAGACTTCAGCTTCAGCCCCAGCACGTCTACACTAGCCCCAGTGTCCCCATTAAAATGGGGTTGTGATCCACTTTGGAATCCTGACCCGGAGTTTGAGAACCAACACATAGGGAGCTCCCCTCCCTGTGGAAACCATGCCCCTAATTTCCAGCCTGAATTTTGCCCGGTTGCTCCTGGATCTCCTTGTGCCTTTGCATGCTGGGCCTTGGTGCTAATTAACCATCAGGGACAGAGACTCCTCCTTGTTTACCAGAGGCAGCAGGGCCCCGACTCTCCTTTGGCCCTGCAGCCTGTGACCCATTTACACTGACCTGGGGCAGCCTGGGGCCTTAGAGCCAGTATTGGGGAAATTCACCAGCCAATATACATGCAACCAGAGGAGCTGGTGGAGGGTCAGGTGTGGGGTAACTGTGCAGAGTTTGCTGGTGTATTGTGTCTGAGCACAGCGGGAGGCCACTGTGTGGGAGACGGTGGCTCAGCAAACAGGACCGTTTCCAGGTATGGGGCACCATGTGTGGGGCAAGGCTCACTGAAGACAGCTGGGCCGAGAGGCCCAGCCAAAGGCTCCTATTGGCAGCAGAGTGAGAAACAAGTTTTAGTGGATTCCCCAGCCTTGTAACTGGCCTCCAAGGCCAGATCACCCATGGGATCCCTGACACATTGGGTCCATTTTCCGAGCGCGCCCACGGTGACTCTGGAACTGCAGGGAAGAACCACATGGGTCAGGAACGAGAACAACGAGAAGTCCTGTGGCACCTTATAGACTAACAGATATTTTGGAGCGTGAGCTTTCGTGGACAAAGACCCACTTCGTCAGGTGCATGATTGGGGGGGTGATTTCAGAGGGGTATTTAAAGAGTGGGGTCCCAGAAAAAGGGAGGGCCAGAGCTGACAAGATCTATTCAGCATGGTGGAAATGGTCCATTATCAATAGTAGGTATCAAAAGAGGAAAAAACAAATCAGATCAGACAGGGGGATAGGAGCCATTGTCAGAGTCTAATGGGGAGATCTTAACACCCTTGAGATCACCCTTAAGACCCTTAACACCTTAAGATCTCCCCATTAGACTCTGACAAAAGCTCACGCTCCAAAATATCTGTCAGTCTATAAGATGCCACAGGACTTCTTGTTGTTCTCGAAGCTACAGACTAACACAGTTTCCGCTGCGATACTTGTCACCACGTGGGTCAGGAATGTGCTGGCCGGCTAATGCCACCATGCCCCTGCAGCCCTCATGCAGCACACCCCTGATCCCAGCAGCCGGGCACCGCTGCCACGCTTGACACATGTATCTTGGTCCTGTGGTTGAAGTACAAATGGGGAAACAGAGACACAAAGCAGCAAAGTGACTTGCCCAAGGCCAGACACTGAGGGAGTGGCAGAAGCAAGAACAGCACCCAGGAGTCCTGATTCTCAAGGTTCTACCCTAAGCGCGAGACCAGTAGCTCCCAGTCAGACCAGTGCTGAGGCTGAAAACACAGAGGCAGATTCGCCTGCCTGCCCCACCCCCACCCGGGCCACGAGAAAGAGACCAACAGCCTGGTTTCTCGCAGCCAGATCTTGTGTGTGCTTTGAGGGGTTCCAGGGTTCTCTAGGGGCCTCGGGGGGTGGGAGGAGGGAATAGCTATGGCAGTGTGCTCTGGCCACACCCACTATGGGCCCCGGGGGCGGGGCAGGGAACAACCACAGCTGTGTGCTCAGACCACACCCCCAATCTGTCCCCTCTGGGCCTGAGGGGCAATGGCTCACACCCTCCACTTGTGCCTTGATTGTAATCCCTCTCTAGGGGCATATGGGGCAGGCGCTCCAATCCAGGTCCCTTCCTTAGAGCAGCCCTTCTGCCGCGCCCCCCCCCCGGTCCCTCGCTCAGAGCATGTCATGACGCTCTGGACTCCCCAGCCTCCTTCTCTTGCCATGGCCGAAAATCTGAAGGCTGCAGTTCAACACATTCAAGGTTCTTGGCTCAGGGAGTGAATATTTTGAGGTGAGGAAAGTGACTCACTCTGGCTTTGGCTTCTAAGTAGCGTTTCCTGGTTGGGAGGGTTTAAATTCAGTATGGAAAAAAGATCAGGAGCAGAAATCCCACCCCCACTCCACACACTCCCTCTGGAAACTCAGCCTGGAAGGTCTGAAATGTTTCAATCTTTGGGACCCTCTCTGGAATTTCTGGGCTCTACTTGCCCTTCCCCTCATTCCCCACTGAGAAACTAGCCAGCTGTGCTGTGAAACAGACAGCCGTGAGCAACATGGGTGACAGCTGATCTTGGGGGTGCCTACGCTAGCCAGGGGGTGGGGGCTGAGACACAGGGAGAATCCCAGGCTCTTTATCTAGCAGTTATCTGTGCATTTCGGTTTTGTTGCTTGGCAAGGGCTGAGCTTTCAGAAAACATGAGGTTTAATACCAGAAGTTGGTTGAGTGATGACTGGGAGGATGAGAGAGGGGCTGTTTCACATCACTAGAGTTGGGATCGTTACTGTTTGTTTGTATTACACAAGGGCCTAGACCCCTCTGCCAAGCTCAAGGCCCTGCTGTGCCAGGCTCTGCATGGATACAGAGTCCCAGTTCCAGCTGAGATCAGGGCACGCTGCCTCAGGCGCTGCACAGATGTACAGCCAGAGAGTCCCTGCCCTCAATTTGTCTGGCTTCAACTCTCACCCCCCTGGCTTGACCCCAGATGTTTGGGTTCCAATCCCATTCCATAGCCACACATCCAGTGCAAGGCCCAGGACTGAAATGCAATTGTGCAAGGAATGAGAGCGGGGCCTCTCTCTGACACCATCAAGGTGCAAACTGGCTGTGAACCTGAGCACCACCCAGCCTCCTCTCTGGAGGAAACAGGGCCTGTAGCAGTACTAGGCTGTTATCCTCTAGCAATCTGGAGGGGAATATGACTCTCACAGTGCCAGCAGCTGGGGTCACTCTTTAAGGTGCATGCTGCAAGAGACAAGCAGAGTATTCTGCTGTCCCCACAGCTTGAATCCCACAAGGGTCAGTAATTTTGCCTGGTCCCCAGAGTGGAGGATGGATGCTGCAGGAAAGAGATGGGTCTGGCAGCTGTGCTGCAGTTCTTTTGTGTCCCTAGGGGTGGGGGAAGGAGGGCATGGGTCATAGCGACCCTCAGGCTGCTCTAGTTTACACAGGGGAAGCCCTGTAATACAAGGAGTACCCCCCATGGTTTAAAGCCATTTGTGCCCCCAGTGTAAGAGATTAAACAGAATCAGGCCCACAGCTTCTAGCTGTGCTTGCTAAAAGGTCACACTGGGCCCACACAGCAGCTCACCCTTTCCAGGAGGACCCTGCCAACCGTCGGGGATTCATGCTGCATCCTTCAGGGGAGAGCAAAGCACGGACTATGTGGTGCAACCAGCAGGTGCTCCAGCCTGGTGCAGGGACAGGGACTACCAAGCCCAGACCAGCTGGGGAGCCAGGGGTGTGCAGGCCAGGGGCTGAGTCTCTTCCTGATCCCTGCCCACTCTCACTCCTAACATCCCCCATACATCTGCATGCACAATGCAGAACCTGGCCAGACAGCCCTATGGGCAGGACAGATGGAGGGACCAGTGCCTGTTGTTAGCATGTGACACAGCCCCTCTCCTAACCTGGGAGCCGGCCCCAAGCCCAGTGGATCACAGGAAACAATGGCAAACTGAGGATCAGACTCCCTAAAGGGGAAAGCCAAAGAGACACCCCCAGGCCGGACAGACACACCCACAGCTGCCCTCGGATGGCAGCAGCCTAAGGCGATGGGGGTGGGCTTGGGTGACAGGGGCAGCACTGTGTGAGCTGCAGGGGTGAGCCACGTGCACTCCATGGGTGTTTGGGGGAGCAGCTAGGGAATACGTGGAGAGAAAGTAAGGCCTCCCCCCTACCCTGCTCCTGGCTCTGGGGAGACTGGGAAGGAGGGGTCAGGACAAACCGGGCCCTGTTCCTCCCTTGGCTTGGTGGGGGAATCAAGGGTTGTGAACCTTCCTCCGCCTGGGTCCAGCCCCCAGCCTCCAATGGGGCAGGGCCCCCCCCGCCACACTGCACCTCCGGCCAGCTCCAGCCCCCAGGGGTGCAGGGCTCTCTCCAGACCACACTGCACCCTCCAACCCCAGCGGCGCGCACCGCCGCCCCCGCCCCCCAGGGAGCAAGGCTCCCCCCGGCCGCACTGCACCCCCGTCCCTAGCCCCCAAGGGAACACGGCTCCCCCCCGCAGCTCACGTCCCGGGGCCCGCGCACCCCAAGCAGCCAGGGGCTCCCCGCGGCCAGGCGGGCGACTCACCCAGCAGCAGCAGCAGCAGCTCGGAGCCCAGCGCGGCCCGGGGCAGCGGCGCCCTGGCGGCTCTCATGGTGGCGAGCACCGGCTGGGGGCCTGCGCCGGGGAGAGGCAGCCCGCGGCCCCGTGCGCCGGGAAGGGGAGGGGCGAGCCGCAGCCCGCTCGGCTCCGTTCGGCCTGGCCCGGCCCGGCCCGCAGCGCGTCTCGCCGAGCTGGGAACAGGCGCTGGGCGGGCCCGGATCGATCCCCCGCCGCTTCCCGCGCCCGGGCTCCCAGCGACAGCCGGGGGGAGAACCCGCTGCCCGACCCGCTCAGCGCCCGGCGGCTCCCAGGCGGGGGAGGCGGGGGCGTTCCGCGCGGCTGTTCTACGCGGCCCGCCCTAGAGGTGGCTGCATGGCAGTGCGGGGTGGCGGGGGAGCCCGGCGGAGCGGCTGCCGCGTTCCTCCCCAGAGGTGGCCGCCTTCGAGCGCGGCTGGAGCCCCCCCCTCGGCCCTCCGCACAGGGTGGGCGAGCTGCCCTGGGCCTGCGGGCTGGGGGGGACCCTGGAAGGCGAGGTAATCTGGACGCTGCCCACCCCCCTGCTCCCGCTGAAATAAGGTGCCTTCAACGCTGAGCGAGGGGGGAGTCTAAGGGTTCGGGTGGGCCGCAGGGAGCCAGGACTCCTGGGTCCTAGCTCCGGGAGGGGATTAGGCTTTCCTGAGTAGCCAAGAATCCGTCTAAGGCTCAGTGTTCCGGGGTCCTAGTCCCAGCTGATCACTGACTTGTGGGACTCTGGTCCCTTTTCTGTGCCTCAGTTTCCCCATTGTATCATTTAGTTGGCCCTGACCTGTGTGGCAGGCAGCTGGTGGGTGGGGGTGTTGCTAATTCATTAACATCCACACTATGGAGTGAGACTTTCCCACAGGGGTGCAGGTGAAGGGGCCATTCTTGTTAGGGGAGGTGGCGCCAGGGGGTGCCCGTGCCCCCAGCCATACAAGGGTGCTTGAGTCTTGCAGGGGCGGTGTCAGTCTTTGCTGTAGGGCTGTGGTGTTGTCACTTTGGGGGCTGTGTTTGCTTCTAGGGGACCTGTTGCAAGCAGGTTGCAGTTTGCACCCTGCTGGACTCACTTGAAGGAGAGGTGGTTCTTGGGGCAGAGCTGCCCCCTGGGGACCACGTGTGTGGGCTGAGATGCCTGAAAGTGGGTTGCCTGCCTGCTGTTTGGAATACCACTGTTCTAGGCTGCATCTGACCAAGCGGGTCTTTGCCCATGAAAACTTGTGCTCCAAAATTTATGTTAGTCTATAAGGTGCCACAGGACTTCTTCTTGTTTTTGTTCTAGGACCTACGCCTATAGAGTGGCAAACAAATGTTCTGAGAATGCACAACATGAGGGCTCTGTGACATGGGTTTCTCCTCCACTGGGAAGCTGATCTCCTAAGCCCCACAATCTGCTGCTGTTTGTCACAGGGACGAGGACGATTAACCCAGTGCTCCTTGTACCATACAATGGTCTCCTGAGCACAAGCCCCATCTAGCTGCCTTTCCAACTCAGCTCACCTGTACTGTTCATCCCAAAGCCAAGAATCAATCACACACACACACCCTTGGGCATACGCTAAGCCCTTTAGGAGGAACCAGCCGGGGGTTTGGTAGCTTGGGCCCAGTCCTTCTGTGCAGGGCTTTTAATGCTACCTCCCTACTACCATGCTGCTACAGGCAAAAGTAATTTAGGTTCAACACTGCGTTCTCTGAGTACAAAAACGCTGACCAAGCTGTTAACACAGGCAGTTTATTTCCTGACAAGTTTAAACAAACCCCTTAAAGTGTAACAGGAAAGCGGCTTCTTATGTCCCTTCGGCAGCTGGGGACCCCAGGCAGCTGCAGATGAGTGGGATTTCTTCTCACAGTTCCAAGGCACCAGTACCAGGGCTGTCGGTGAAGTCCAAATTATACTGATTTCTGTGCTGCTTATATACAGTTTTTTCCTCCCTTACTACGCAGTTCCATTAGATCACTCATTACCATTTAAGGCAGGGTTTACCAAACTTTATATAGTTGGAACCTGGTTTTTTTCAGTACCTTTTTTGAGGCCGAAAAATATAAACACATAAATTAAAATGAATAAATGTTCATTTTTTATTATTTATTCGTGACAATAATAACACATAACTCTTGATATAAAATACATAAATGCCTAACTTATTGTTATTACCTTAATTACATGGGAAAATACAAAATGTACCAAATTAATAGGCTCGTGCATGATAATTTGTATACTTTCTAAGAACCAGTATTTCTTTTCAAGGATGGGTACTGGCCTGCAGACCACACTTTGGGAAATGCTGATTTAAGGTATTTCCTTAATTGCTTATGTGAGATTGTTACATCTGGTCACACTAGATCACAACATGTTTGTTCCCTTCCCCTTATCCTTATCTGCATATGCTCTGCTACAATGCCATTGCTTATCTGAAGTGGTGAATTTTCCTGAGGCATGTCCCTGGCTCATCGGATATGGGGGAGTGTGTTGCCAGAACAGCCCTAAACTGTGGCGTACAAAGTTCTTTCGCAATTAACCCCTACACATGCCTGTGGGAACTTGGGCTACCTTTTTCCCTGATATCCAGTGAGAACCTGACTCTTGTCTCATGCCCCAAGCCTCAGGCCCACCTCTGGGGAGTTTGTTGTGTCCCTGGCTGGGATGGTTCCTTTGAACCTGCTGCTGCAGGGACCTAACATGGGGAAGAGTGACACAGAATTAAACCACTCACCTCACAGAGCTCCGTGGTGATGGGCACCGAGCAGCAGGGATGCTGCCTTGAAAGGTACACTGAGGATTTCTTCACCTGTGGCCCTGAGACCAGGAGGCACAAAACTGCCTTTACGTCTCCTGCTACCATTCCCCGAGCATAGGGAGCAAGATGCCGTTTGCCCTGCAAGATTCCCAGTCCCTGCAGCGAGAGGCAGTGTAAGTTACAGCAGCCTTAACTCTGTTCTAAGTTTCCCCAGGGCCAGTTCGGAGTCTGGGACCAGGGGGCTGGGAGCCACCATGGCCCTGCTCACCAGGCATCAGCTGAGGATCAAGCCTACATCCAGCCCACTGAGTGGCCTCAAGAAGCCTGATTCCCTGTTGTCCCCTTGTGTGTCATTCACATTGGTGCAGAGCAGGTGTGAACAGTGGGTGTGTTGCACTGCCCTTTGCACGGAGTAAGTGGCTGCACAAGCAGCAGGAGACAAACCCCGCCTCTATGGGTTCAAATGACACGATAAAAGGTCCAGCCCCCTCCCTCCAGAGAATAGTTCCTGATCCCTCCCCCTGCCCTGCCCTGTCCCTCCTGCTGCTCCCACCAGCCGCTGCACTGCTGGGGATTGTTTGTAGAAGCAATTATCTGCACTGGACCTGTCCCAGTCAATATTTCCTGCCCAGCTCATAAGATGCTATTGATCCCGCCCTGGTCGATGCAGATTAATCTCCCTAGCACCTCCCCAGAGGAAACCGCAGAGGAGCTGTCAAACCTGCCACCCGCTAATGGATTCTGAGATCCAGCGCAACAGGTCTCTGCCCCCGACAGCGCAGAGTGCAAACAGCCTGCAGGCAGGGTGCCAAGGATTGGTCTGTGCTGTGGCCAAGCTAGTGGTGAATAGATAGATGTGTTTTGCTGGAGGAGGGGATGGACAGGGTGTAAATAAACCTGTGTGGTGGTGGATGGAGGGGTGTGAACGGTGGACAGATAGATATGTGTGGAGGTGGAGAGTGGGGTGTAGATGGTGGATGGACAGGTGTGTGGCAGTGGATGGTGGGTGTGGACAGTGGGTGGATGGATGTGTGGCAGTGGATGGATGTGTGGCGGTGGATGGTGGGTGTGGACGGTGGGTGGATGGATGTGTGGAGGTGGATGGTGGGTGTGAATGGTGGGTGGATGGACATGTAGTGGTGGATGGTGAAGTGTAGATGGTGGGTGTTGAGATCAGAATCCTGCCCTGATCTCACTGCAGTCAGTGGGTGACTCTGGATCTACCCTGGGGAGCCAAGGTCAGAATCTGACCTTTAGCCCATCGCAATCAGTTGGTGCCTCCTGATTTTTGCTGCTTTCTCCACAAATTGAGCCTAGCTAGCTATCGAGATTGATGGACTCAACACTCCAACTGGTTTCATATCTGAACTATTTGTATGGAAACTTCCTCCTGATGAGGCGCATCCATCATAACCAGAGCTGGAGCCTACATAACAGACCAGAGAGTGCACTGTACCTGTGGCATGCTGCCAAGGAGCCTGTGGGATGAAGCTGGAGAGACTGATTTTCCAGCTGTGCCTTATAATGGGAGACTCCCTGATTCCAAGGCCTCCCCATGCCCCTTGAGGATGGACACAACACCCGTTTACCAGCCATACAGTAACATTGCCCAGAGACTGTTCACCCAGCACTAAAATGCAGCCACCTCTGGGGTGGGACGTGGCAGCTGGCAAACAGTTGCACAGCCACCTTGCACAGGGATCACTCACTGGGTGCTGAAATGCAACCACCTCGGGGGGTGGGGGGATGTGGCAGCTGCCCAGCAACACGTATGGACTTGCCAGGGTAACTAGGTCGCAAAAGCAGAACATTACCTCTGTGCAGCCAGGACATCAGGGTCAACTCCTTCAACAAAAAATGTCATGGGATTTTTGTAACCATCACTACCTAAATTGCACAGCATCTTCTGTAGCACAGCACCCCCTAGTGCCTAGGGATGGTATGGGCTCCTCGCAGCACCACCAGCACTGTCTTTCCCCCCACCACTCCAGCTCCTTCAAACTCCAGGATTAGGGTCCCAGGCCAGTGTTAGTAACTAGGGGCCATTTTCAGAAGGCCCAGATGGCCCATTAGCCAGCAGCATCCCCTGACTGTACAGCATCCTGATGCCAGTTCTATGGGCAGAAGCACACCCTGTGCTTCTATGCCATACTGCAGAAACAGTTCCTAGGCCATCACGGTGCAGAAGCAACACCATCTAGTGGTTAGAGCAAATGACTGGGCGCAAGAGCACTGGGTTCTATTCCCAGTTCTGCAACCAACTGGCTGCATGGCCCTGAGCAAGATGCACTCTCCCTCCCTTCCCCCACCACACATTACCTGGCTGGTGTAACCCAGGCTGCAGAGTGTGAGGAACTGTCCCCTCTCCTGGCCTACCAATATACAGAGGCTTATTTGTCAGGAACTGACTTCACCCCGCTCCAGTTGGCCCATTAGCTCGGGCAGCAGAGGCTCATGTTTTAGGAGCGGGGCTGCAATAACAGACCTAAGGCACTGCTACAGCTATCCTGGGTCTGCTGACAGGCTTATGGTCTTGGGCTGCAGGGCTAAAGATTACAGCTTGGGCTGGTGTCTGGGCTTGGAAACGCCTCAGCCCAAGCCCAAATGCCTACACTGCTATTTTTAACCCCAGAGCCCAAGCGCACAAGCCCACCGTGGATCCAGGCCAGCAGTGGCTGTGCCACAGGTCTGTTCCTGCAGCATATACCATAAAAATCAGCTGACCCAGGCTGGGAGACTCAGTGCCAAGGGGCATTATTCCTGTGTAGATGTAGCCTTAGTGCCAGAGGACCTGGGTTTAATCCCCAGGTATAATAGCTGCTAACCTGCATTGTACTGTTCAGTGGGCAAGGTGGCACTGTGTGTAAGATACCTTATAAATACACCCCTGCGAGACTTGACAGAACATTAAAGCATCTTACTATGAACCCAACTGGGGTGAATAAGTGAGCTCTATAGTCAGGCCAGATCTGATACCGAAGTACATGCAATGGTGTCAGCAGTAAACTAAGAACAGAAACAGAAGGAAAACAGCAACATTTGCAGGATCTCATCCATGTGTTGCTCTTTAATGCACCAGAGATCTTCATCCTTGACAAATCTTCACAATGGAAGCAGCACTTGGCAAGATGTTTGCCTTACTATCAAGCTGCATAAGAAGCTGGAACTATATGCATATATCTTTAAATTCATGCTGTGGGAAGGAGGCAGAGCATGTCTTTAAACCCTTTGACATTACTGCAGGCAGTTGCCAAAAGGACCATGAAAGGATTCTGGCTATTTTTGAGGCATGCCTTACATCGCTGAGAAACGTGTTTTACAAAAGAGCATGTTTTCACCAGAGAATTCAAGGACCAGGGGAAAACGCTGAATGTTTGTAACAGCTCTTCAGAAATTGGCTGTCATTTTAGGAATGCAAAACATGAAAATATCAGAGACAGGTTGGTTACTGGGTTAACAGACAAAAATGTTTCCCACCCGCTACAACTGAAGAGAAATTTAACCCTAGCCACAGCTAGTCAAACAGACAGACAGTCTGCATTGGTGAGACAGCAAAACCAAGAGCAATTTGCCAAACCTGAAAAACAAGAAACTAGCTTAGATGCTGTTAACAGATACCACGCCAGTGTTCAGTTATTCCTACAAAACCCCTGAGGCAAGGAGAGAGAACTCCTCGGCTGAGACAGGCTAATTCCAGCCTAAATGAGGAAAAAGTCATATCCCAAGAGATGATGCATGTCCATCCAGAGGCATGTGATGTAATAAATGCATGAAATATGAACATTTTTACAGTTGTTTGCCTCACCAAAGCAGTCAGTGGGTTGACTCACATTACAACCAGGAGCTATCCCTCTCACAAACCTAAGTGACTGGGCATCCAAATGGCAAATGAAATTTAATATTGATAACTGTAAAATAATGCACATTGGAAAAAGCAATCCCAGCTATACACACAAAACGATGGGGACTAATTTAACTATAACCACTCAAGAGAGAGATCTTGGAGTCATTGTGGATAGTTCTCGGAAAACAGCCACTCAATGTGCAGCAGCAGCTAAAAGAGCAAACAAAATATTCAGAATGATTCAAAAAGGGATAGAAAGTAAGACAGAATATCTTATTGCCTCTATATGAATCCATGCTACGCCCACAGCTTGAATACTGCATATAGGAGTGGTCACCCCATCTCTGAAAAGACATATCGGCAATGGAAAAAGTTCAGAAATGGGCAACAAAAATGAGTAGGGGTTTGGAATGGGGCCACGTGAAGAGAGATGGAAACGACTAGGACATTTCTCTTCAGGAAAGAGGAGACTAAGAAGCGATACGATAGAGGTCTATAAAATCACGACTGCTGTGGAAAAAGCAAATAAGGAAAAGTTATTTACTTGTTCCCATAACATAAGAACTAGGGGTCACTGAATGAAATTAATGGGTAGCAGGTTTAAAACTTCTACAGATAGGGTTGTTAACCCTAAGCCAACCCCTTTTACCTTGGGGAGAAGTGATCCAAATTTGTTTGGTCTTTATCATTTGACCTGTCCAGTATGGGTGACCTTTCCAGGAGCTGCAACTCCCACAGGTATAGCTCTCCAGCTCCTTGAGACACACAAGCCACATCACCATGACAAGGAATGGACCATGAGGTAGGAGGAGACTTGTAGATGACCTACGCAGCCCATGGAGTTCAAGGGCTAAGTAGTAGTAGTAGGTTAAAAACTAACAAAGGGAAGTTTTTCTTCATGCAGTGCACGGTCGGCCTGTGGAACTCCTTGCCAGAGGAGGTTGTGAAGACCAGGACTTTAACAGCGTTCAGCAAAGAGCTAGATACATTCATGGAGGTTCAGTCCATCAATGGCTATGAGCCAGGATGGGTAGGAACGGTGTCCCCAGCCTCTGTTTGTCAGAGGCTGGAAATGGATGATGGGAGAGGGATCACTTGATAATTTCCTGTTCTGTTCACTCCCTCTGAGGTACCTGGCATTGGCCTCTGTCAACAGACAGGATACTGGGCTGGAAGGACCTTTGGTCTGACCCAGTCTGGCTCTTTGTATGTTCTGGGATCTGTCCTGCCTGCCTGGAGAATGAAGTTGTATGTCCTGGCAAGACTAGTGACTTTGAAAATTACTCAGGAGCTGTTGTCCCAGTCACCTCAAAAGGGCCCTACAATCGCTTCTAACTCGGCTCCGCACTAAAGTCACACGGCATAACTGTGACTGGCTCTGGAGGGATTCTGAGCAGCGTGAGCCAGTTCAGCATAGACACAACCTACAGAAAGACAAAAGCTTTGCAATCGGCGAGCCTGCGATGAAAGGATCAAAGACCAGCCACCTTCCCAGCCATGGGCCCAGTGAAAAAGATGGAAGAACTTGATGGAGGATATGGGGACACTGGTGATTTTGGAAAGAGACCCAGTACAAATCGACATGAGACAATCCTGAGACATGCCGGATACAAACATCCATACCCAATGGCAACTGGTGTTGGAGGTCTGGGGTGGGGGGAGGGGAGGCACTGGCCACATGTCCCTGTCCCGCCCACTCCCTGCCCCTGCCCTACTTGTGCTCCATCCCTCCATGGCCATGCATTGCCTACTCCCCACCCCCTCCCTGCCCCTGGTCCTCCCATGCCCGGCTCCTGCTCTACCCCTCCCCTCTCTTCCTCCAGAACCAGTGTGGTGCTGATGGTGAATGCAGGGAGGGGGAAGATCCCAGGGGTGCATTTGGCCCCCTGTGCTCCCCACACACTTCACCCCATCCCTATCAAAGTCATCACCTGCAGACTTATGGAAATGCAGAGGACATCTTTACCTGACCATTGAGAATTACTATTTTTTCCAGGCATGCAGAAATAATCTACTTGAAAGATGGAACATGTCACAGTGTTATCGAGAAACTGAATTGCATTTTTGCTCATTTTAGTATTCCAGATGGTGATGGACAGTGAAACTACAATTTACTGTCTGCTGGAAAGAAAGGTGATTTTGGTCACATTCCTGGAAGTCCACATTACCCACAAGTGAATGGAGAGGCTGAGTGACCTGTAAGGACAACTGAGAACATGCTACAGCAGGAAGATCCATGACGTGCTCTTCAGATCAACAGCAAGATCGGCTACACAATACTGTCCAGCACAGTTCCTCATGGGAAGACAATCTCAGAACTACGGCTTTTCCCTTGGAAAAGAAACTATCTCCAGAGTGACCAGACATGAAGAGAGGAGCCAATTTGGAGAAAAAGGCTAAAGGAGCTACGAACTCTTTTATAACAGACCTCACGCCGAGAACTGCTGGTAACTACGTTTGTGTTTAACTGGATGGAGAAAAACTTGTCATAGAGAAAAAAAAAAATCCGCACCCACCTCATCTGTGGTCAAGACAAGGGAGAGGTCAAAGGAAACCATCGACAGTGAGGCTTTGTTCCTCAGAAGGAACAAGCAACAGATCAAACTCTACAAAAGGCAGAGCCTGAACAAGAAGATAATTCAAGGGAGAGACGTGCCAGAGGCATAGCTGTGTGAATCTGTATCGGCAAGAACAGTGAGGAGAGCTGTGTCACATCAAAGCAGCGGTGTCCAATAGGAATTCAAAGTTTACCACAGTCGTCGTCTTTCCACATTTGCCACATTCGCCCCACCTCTAAATAAATGACCTTCCCTCCCCTAGAGCCAGGCACTCCCAGAGTGCCTGTTCCAATTCAATGCAGGTGACTTACCAGAGCCACCAGAGCCGCTGCTGGAGGAGCTGCCGCTGCTGCCTCCACATGCTTCTCCCACCCAGCGGTGGGGTGCGTGCGTGGAGCAGGCAGACGGCACTCCCTGCGCTTGGCTCTCGGGAGGAGCCACTTTTTAAAGGCTCAAAGAGCCATGTGCAGCTTGAGAGCTGCAGGTTGGCCACCCCTATATTCACCACGACGCAGTGTCTTCTATTTGCCGCATGGGATAAGTAGCAAATGTATTGGACACTGTGGCCTTAAAGATTTAGGCTAGGTCTACGCAGCAAAGTTATTTCGAAATAAGTATCCTAGCATCTCCACAATGCAGCCACTGTTTTGAAATACATTCGGAAAAGTGGGTGTCTTATTTTGAAATAGGCAAACCTCATTTAATGAGGAGCAGGGCCGATTCCAAAATAGCGGTTTCAGAATAGGTGCTGTTAAGAGAGGGTACATCACCAGAGCAGCCTTATTCTGAAATAAGCTATCCCAGATGAGCTATTCTGAAATAGCTTATTTCGAAATAATGCGTCTTCTGCACGCAGCGCCTATTGTGAAATGGAGCCCTTGGACACACTACGACTTATTTCGAAATAGTGGATGCGTTGCGTAGCCACTAGGGCTGCGTCTACACTACCTTCCCCTTTCAGAAGGAGAATGCAAATACTGCTAATTGGAAATGCAAATGAGGTGCCTGATTTGCATAGTAGCAGCTACTAACTGTACCAGAAGTGCTGTTTTTGGAAAAAAAACAAGCAGTGTGGAAGGGGTTCACTCGAAAGGAAACCCCGCTTTCAAAAGCACCCTTCTGCCTCATATTTTTCAGGAAGAAGGGTTCTTTCAAAAATGGGGCTTGTTTTTTTTCCGAAAACACGCTTCCGGAACAGTGAGTGGCTGTCATTATGCAAATGAGGAGTGTGGTATGTAAATCAGTGCCTCATTTGCATTTCTGATCGGCCACATTTGCATTCCCTACTGCAAGTGAATAGCTCTTTCGGAATAGCTTATTTCGGAATAAGGCTGCTGTGTAGACGTCCCCTAACAGATTTATTTGGACCTTAGCTTTCGTGGGCAAACACCCACTTTGTCAGATGCAGGCATCTCAAGGGGCCATGTAATGGAATGTTAAACTGTATTATACTGTTTAGCCACTAGGTAGCACTGAGCGCACAATACGGTAATTAAACTACCCTCAGCCAGACAGGGCATAGCATTACAGGACCTGTGGCTGCGCACAGCTGAGGAGGATAAGCAAGCTCTGAAGCCAGGCCAGACTGGATGCAATAGAGCCTGACGTTGCATGTGCTGAGTTAGTTGTTTGAGAGCTGCAGGTGGAAGGAGTTGAGAGGGCAGCATATGATCAATCCGGGAGGGGGGTGTCTTTCATCTTGGCCCCTGCTGCCTCTCCCCCTCGCCAGTGGCCTGGCTGGGATCTTTTCGCTCCAGATGTTCAGGTCAAACAGTTTGGGGAGCACACAGAGTCCTGTTCCCTACCCCAAGGGGCAGCAGGGGCTCTCAGCTGGGGAGAAATGTTATTTCAGAGTAAGGAAAACAAAGAGAGAACAGAAGTGAAGTGTCAGCAGCAGAATCAACCCCCATGGCACCATCTAGCACCTCCTGGAGATAACCTCAGAGTCCTGACGGTTAAAGGGACAGACCAGAGCCTCCTCCCCAGCCAGCAGCCTGCTGAAGTAAACATAGAAAGGAAATGCCCAGAGACATGGCTGTTGAGCCATCCAGGGCCTTTTCCTCTCTAGGGCCCAGCTTCTCCCAGGCACTTGGCGCCCCTGGAGACACCCTACCTTGAGATGCGTGGGGGGAGGGGGGCAGGATGGGACATTGGGCTCTTCTGAAACACAGGGTGGGAGCTGCTGGGATTGGGAGCTGAGCACTTTGGAAAACCTGAAGCAGATCCTCCCCATGGGCAGGGCACAGAGTCACCCCACTTGAGAGTCTGTGCCTTGGCCTTCTGGGTGTCTGAAGGGCAACAGAGGGGCAATCCAGACCTGCCTGGGGGTGCTGAGCCCTTGCAAATCTGAGGGCTGAGCACTTTGGGAAACCCAGCTCGAAACACAAGGCCCAGTCCCAGCCCAAGAGAGGCCAGAGCCTCCTGGCCCTGGACAGGAATTGCATCTGGCAGCCATCAGAACAGCTTGAGAACGCCCTGGTGAGTTCTGTGTCTAGGGCTCTGCTCACTCAGTGCTGGGTATAGAGCCAGGGCTGACACAGTGGGTGTTACTAGTAAACTTGGTGTATCCACCATGGCTGGGTGGTTCCAGCACGGGATTCCTGTTTTGCATGACAGTCACTTAGCCCCCGCTCCCCGCCCTGCCTTGCAGCTTTGCCCTGCAGATCCCCAGGGGGTTTGCCCTGGAGGGACTCCCTGCAGCCCTGGAGGTCTGTTCGTACTCTGCAAGTGTCCAGTGCAAAGCTGTGGTCACACAGGAAGACATTGCAGGGTCCCGCTGTCCTGCAAGTGCTGGGCTCTCCTGAGGGGGCCCAGACCCACAATGGGTCGGGGGCCAGAGGGGAGGAGGTAGACACTGGCCAGGATCTGGGCTGCAACATGGAATCTGCCAGCGGGGGGCACGGTCCTGCTTTTACTGCGCAGGGGTGGGCGGGGGGCGTAACTGCTGCAAAAGTAGGGCCACAAAGGGTTAGGCTGGAGGTTGGTTCATCTAGCCCAGTACCCCGTCTTCCCACAGCGGCTCTGACAGGCCCCTGGCTAGGTAATCGCCAAGCGATCCATCCCCGGTCACTCATTCACCCAGCTTCTGGAAGACAGGCTAGAGACACGCCCCCTGCCCATCCCGGCTAAGAGCCATTGATGGACCCATCCTCCATGAATTTATCTAGCTCTTTGTTGAACCCTGTTACAGTTTTGATCTTCACGACATCCTCCAGCGAGGAGTTCCACAGGTTGGCTGGGAGTTGTGTGAAGAAGTATGCAACACGAGAACTGGAAGGGATTTTGAGAGGTCATTGGGTCCAGTCCCTGCCCTCATGGCAGGCCCAAGCACCCTCTAGAGTATCCCTGCTGTACATTTATTGAACCTGTTCTTAAATATCTCCAGTGACAGAGATTCTGCACCCTCCCTGGGCAATTTAATCCAGTGTTTAACCACCCTGACAGTTAGGGATTTTCCCTAAAGTCGATTCTAAACCTCCCTTCCTGCAGATTAAGCCCATTGCTTCTTGTCCTGTCCTCAGAGGCTAAGGAGAATAATTTTTCTCCCTGCTCCCTGTAACACCATTTTAGGTACTTGAAAGCTGCTATCAGGTCCCCTCTCTTTGCTAAACTAAACAAGCCCATTTCTTTTACTCTTCTCTCATCGCTCATATTTTCGAGACTTTTCATCATTTTCACTTGCTCTTCTCTGGACCCTTTCTGATTCCTCCCCAGCTTTCCTAAAATGTAGTGCCCAGAACCGGACATGATACTCCAGTTGGCTGTGTCTACACTCACTCCCAACTTGGAAGGGACCATGGTAAGTAGGCTGTTGGGAGATTACTAATGAAGTGCTGCGGGGCATATACAGCACTTCATTAAGCTAATTCTTCCCCACAGGTTGGACCCTTCCTGAATGATTCCCCAGGAGCTACCAGCCTAAGAATGCGCCCGCCGGGTGCCAGCCTAAGGGTTTCCTTGCCCCCAAGCGCCCCTGGGTGAGGTTATAATAATCCATTGACCCACCTTGCTGTGTTTCAGGAAGCCAGCCTCCTCCCTCCATCCTCTCATCCGGACTCTCAAAATGCAATGCCTCCCTGCAGCCCTGAGGGTTACATGGGGAAACTGAGGCAGGAAGTGGTGCCAGGACAGGCAGTGATGGAGCTGGGAATAAAGCCCAGTTAAAACCAGAGGGAGGCTCAGGAACCGTCGACACACACAGCGAGCAGGGGGGCTCCCACCAGCCCCTCGGCGTTACTGGGGTTCGAGCTCTTTGAAGTTGTGTCTCTGCACAGGAAACTCAAGTCCCCTTCCTGGTTCTCTGGGAATTTCAGGGCTGTGTACCCACCCTGGCAGTGCTCATCCTGGGCTGGGACATTATGGGAGGTTGCCACATGCCACCCCCCTTCTTTGGCATAGGAGGGAGGAAAGGCCCACATGGGCCAAATACACAGCATCCCATGGCCTTTATCCCCCTGCCCCTGAGTGGCCAAAGGCCCCACTCTGAGAGCTGCCCCTCTTCTGTCTCCTTTGCCCCAGAGGGTGAGGAAACCAGCCCGGGTCCCGCAGGGAGGCACACTAAAGGTGGGGTGTGGGGAGGAGGCAGTTCTCCCCAAGGGTGAGGGCATGCCTGAGACCCAGGCACAGCAGGACTTGGGGCTCACCTGGGTCTCTGAGTTTGAGGGGTGGGGCATTAGCTCAGCAAATAAGGGGATAAATCCCAAAGGATCCTTCACTGGGTGCTTATCTGTCCATCTGTCTCTCTTTTCCCTCTGTCCATCCACCCCAGCTCCTCCTCTAGCCCCCCTGTATCTCAGTCCCTCCTGCTCCTTGTATCCCCCCATCTCTGCCCCCCTCATCTCCTAGCTGCCCATCCCTTCTGGGCCCTGCAACCTTGAGATGCCTTTGAGCACCAGTGTTCTACGCCAGTTTCCATGGAGACTAAACCAGCTGAACTCCACAGGGAGCCAACGGAGCTGGGAAAAACTTGGGGACGACAGCCTGAAAGGCAGGGAAGGAAACCTCATCCCAGCCGTATGGGGGGTCAGTGGAACCCCCTTCAGCCCCATTGGTAGGAGCCATAATATGCAGCATTGTCGGGGAGCCAGGACTCCTGGGTTCTATCCAGCTCTGGGAAGGGATTGGGGTCTAGTGGTTAGAGTGCGTTGGGGCTGGGAATTAGGACTCCTGGGTTCTCTTCCTAGATTTGGGAGGGAGAGGGGAGTTTGTGAAGTAGGGGAAGAGAGGTGCAGAGCCAGGACCCCTCCAGTCCACCCCTAGCTCCAGCTGGAAAATAGGGCCTAGTGGTTAGAGCAGACCCAAAGCCCAGCACTGCCGCTGATTTTATGGGTGCCCTTGCGTCGGTCTCTGCCCACCCGTGTGGGATGCACCTGAGAGTGCCACAGTCAGCAGGGGACCTGCGTGGACGTTGGCACAGAGCAAAGAATGTGGTGTTAGCCCATGGATCAGGCAGGCACTTTCTGAAGGCATCAGAGCTGCTGGCATTGGTCTGCCCTGCCCCTGGGGAGCCATGGCCTCTCCTGGCAGCTAAGGCCTGTTCTCACCACCACAGAGTGGAGGCCTCTCAAAAGGAGGGATTTTTTTCCTATTCAAGCTCAGTGAACCCAACTGGCATGAGGCTCTGGCCTCGGGGGAGGGGTGGGTCCTGCCCAGCCCCAACTTTTTAACTCCTCAGCCCCTTCCCTCTGATGGTTTGCACCTGCTCACACCAGCAAATACAGCCCACTGCCCCACTATCCTTTGCAGGGGGCAGGGCCGGGCTGAAAGCAGCTCTCTCCCCCTGGAATATGGAGCACATCAGCTCTGGTCTCCCTGGGATTCATGGCCAGTTTCATCCCCCAGCAAATCAGGCCCCACTGGCTGGGGTGTCTCTTGAACAGACCAGAAACAAAGCTCCTGCTTCAAGGCCACTGTTAATGGGGACCAGCAGGGAATTGCCTCTGGACAGGTTTTCCAGATGGTACTGGTTACAGGATCCTGGGCTGGAGGGGGCCCTGCTCTGAGCCAGTGTGGGATTCCCTCTGCCCCTTGATCTCTGGTCTTCCACTGAGTCTCTGAGCTGGACCAGACCATCGTTTCGGGGGCCGGCTCCTGCCTGGATACAGCACAGGGGGTACAGCCCTAGGCGAAAGAGGTAAGGAAGGCTTAGAGCAGTGGGCTGCTGCAGGGGGCCAGAATGCCCCCAGTGTAAATTAGAGTGAGCCCAGGGCTGCCTATGGACTGTGCATCCTCTCTGGAGCCCCTTAGCACTGAATGCCCCTCCTGGCCCACAGGGTAGTTCTATCAGCCTTGTATGGCTCTCTGGAAGGATTACCCTCAAAGATGGGACCTAGAGGCATTCGAGGCCATCCCTAGGAGCCCGAATCATCACCCTAGAATATAAAAGGCCAGTCACCATTTGCATCCCTGCCGTGAGTGCAAAGGGGTCGGAGCAGGAGTGGTTCCCCATTGGCAGGCCCCAGGCTGAGCAAAATACCCAGCAGGCACGAAACCCCCTGAAGCAAACCAATGAGCTGCACCGAGCCTGCAGCTGGCTGCCTGGCACTGGTCTCTGATCTCACTCCTCCAGATACCAGACTCTGCCAGCAGCTGAAGTAGGCAAGGAGAGTGACAAGGGGCTGCCAACGTGGCAGAGAGTCATGGGGTCCTCGGGTCCCAGTGTAACCCATGCACTGTGTCCCATGTAGCCTCTGCCCCAGCTGTAGCTCAGCAGCAGATGGCTCTGAGCTCAACCTGTAGAGGCTCCTGCACTGAGCTCCACCAGTCCCAGGTTTGAGTCCACCTATCAGCTGTTATGCCAGCACCAGGGCCCTTGGTGACATAAGCATCACTCTACCTGAGACTTCTTTTCATCAGTGTCCCAAGAAAACCCGCTGATGTGGGGGCAAAAAAGGCAACTGTCCAGGGGCCTGGTGATACAAAGGGACCCAGGGCTCCTGTTGCTGTATCTGCAGTGGCATCTGGAGCCCTAAGTGCTGCCTGGTGGGGTTAGGGTGGTTTGCTGCATGCTCCAGGCAGTGCTGAGGGGTTGCCCTCAACCCCATCTCTTCTGCCTTCAGCCCTCAGCCCCACCCCCTCTGAGAGCAGGGAGCCAGCTTTGCCCAGGGGTCCAGCTTGGCTGTCAGCTCCCCTGGACCCAAGAACCCCTTAATGACAACTGGCCAGGGCGTCACAGCAAGTTCCTGGTTGTGGCATGTCACAGGGTCACCCTGGCCATTAGCACCACTCTGAAATGTATGTGCAGGAGTTGCGAGCATAGCTCGTGAAAAACAAAATCTTTGCACAAACCTCCTGTCTACAGAGATGTGTCTCAGCCTCCAGAATCTCCTGTTGCACGTCAACCCAGGTGGGCTGGGATCCTGTTTTCATGGAGGTAAACGTAGGGCTTGTTTACCTCCGAGGTGCGGAAGTGGGTTCTCAGAGTCGGCATCCGGGCACAAGTCACCAGCGGAGGTGAAGAAAGCACGAGAGATTCCTTCTGTTCTCTCCATCGGCCATCAGTTCAGCATCGCAAGTGAATGCAATAGATGTCCTTTTGCGCAGGGAGTAAGTGGAGTGAAGGCAACAGGCCACAGCACTCAGAATAAGCGAGTCAGAAGAAACTCTCCCATCAGGCCTGGAGGTGCAAGTCAGAAACCAAGCAGACACCCCTTATTTTGCACCTCGGAAGAAAACAGGCTGTACCTTTAGCTCCATGAAAACAGGATCCCAGCCCACCTGGGCTGACATGCAACAGGAAATTCTGGAGGGTGAGACACATCTCTGTAGACAGGAGGTTAAACCTGCTTGTGTCTCTAGAAAGTGTTCAAAGATTTTGTTTTTCATGGGCAACACTTTGCAGTAAACTTATCCGCTGCCACCTGCATCTTTGATTAGAAACACAGTCCTGTTTTCACTACAAATGCATCTCCAAGCTGTTGTGGTAGGCAGTCACAGTATACAAGCTGCAGGGCGCGTTATCCCTTGGGGACAGTAGCCGTGGTGTTTCTGTGAGCGTTCAGTGGACAACGGGCTGACGGCTCCATGGGAACGCTCCAGAGGGACTTGGAGAGTCATGTGTAGCTACTGCTCACCTGCCAGGCAAAGCACAGGCTGGCATAGCCCAGGGAAAGTGCTGGGAGCTGATTCCCTGTAGGGCACAAGCAAGACTCGCTTGAAGGAGGAGGGAAAGTAACACGCCTTGGAACTGTTCTGGGTACACTGAGAATCTCACAGCACCACCCCAGCAGGGCATCACGGGGCTCAGTAAAAAGGAGAGCTGCCATCTCCACAGAGCTATCGATGACAATATCTAGGGCTAACCTGGGACAGCAGGGCAGGATCCAGAGCACCAGGAGAGATGGGAAACACCAGAGTTGCAATAGCAGGGGGCTATGCGTGGGATCGAGGGGCACCAGCAGGGGTATATGGACAGAGCCTGCCCAGCACCTGTCCGCCCCTACCTGCCTCTGCAAAGCCTTTGTGGTCGGTGTTCCTGCTAATTTTTCCCACCCATATGCAGAATAAGTTTTGTGCACTGCAGCATGTGCAGATGTGAACCACCATGGAAACACAACCTGCTGTCCGTGGGCGCTCTGATAATCTGCTGGGTGGCATTTGAACCCCTCCCAACTGGCCACCTGAGGGCACTGCTTACAAGGAACACTGGTGCTCCCCAAGGCTGGGTCCCACCCTCTCGCTGATACAACCAGACTGCAGGTGTCTGCAAAGGGTCAGGGCTGGGTGAACAGACACTCCCTGGCCCGGAGAGGCTCTGGTGCTAATTATAGCCCTGGCCACATTTAGATGTGCTCTTTAGTGATGCACAGGCTGGCTGCAGAATGACACCCGCCTCATCCCCGCCCCCACTCCGGGCCAATCCACAGCACCCACAAGTCTCATGCCAGGGGGCTGAGGCCCTACGCCCCTCCTGGCTGTACGCAGGGTGTGTGAGGGAGTCTGGCCCTCAGCTTCATGACAAAGGTGATCCTGCAGTTTCTGCCCCCCCCAGGGACAGGGGGTCTCCTGAGCCCCCAGCCCAGCAGGGTAAGAAGACAATGGAGACACAAGGAGCTGGAAAGTCCTCATGAGCAGGGCAGCTGGGGAGGGGTGAACCAAGAAGATAGGGCCAGGCTCTTGCCCTCTGCTGCCACTCCTAGCTGCCGGCCCCCATCAGGGAAGCCCCCCAGGCACCACATGGTCCCAGCTGCTTCTGCTCCACCAGGAAGGCCCCACAATACAAGTAGGGGCTGGGTTGGAGTGATGGAGCTGAGAGGAGGGGGAGACCCAGCTACGGGTGATAGAGTAGGGGTGGGGGAAAGTCCCAGGCTGTGGCCCCAGCTAGCACCCACCTCTCCAAAGCCCAGCCCTCAAGAACAGCTGAGCAGAGAGCCAGCCCAGCTCAGGGGTGCAGGTGTCACCCCTTCACATGTACATCTTCACCTCCAGCCACCCCAGCACACATCCAACACCCTTTCCAGGCTCAACACGCTCACGTACCATCTGTCCACTGCAGAACACACACACACACGACAGCCAAGAACCCATGATACACAGCCAGTGCCAGGACCCCACCACCCACTCACTCACCCTCTGAGCCTCTGCACTCCCCCCCCAGCCTGTGTGACAACCCTACCCAGGGCCCTTCGAGCGTGCGTGGCCTGGGGGGCGAAAACACCTCCAGCTTCCACTCAAATGAGTCTCTCTGGTCTGGGCTGGAGCCAGCAGACCAGAAATGCTGCAGCCCAGGGCCTGAGTGACCCAGCCAGGCCAGTGCAGGGCAGGAATTACCCACCGGGGCAGTGGGGCCGCAACTGTATGAATCTGGAACGGCCTAAGTTGGGAGTGAGCAGCTGAAGCCCAGTCTGCAGACTGCTCTATGCCTTCGGCTTTAACTGCTCATCCGCTGCCAGCTGTGCAGGAACCCTGGGACAGTGGGGGGTGCTGAAAACCAACTCCTTTAACCCTCTCCCTACACCCTCCCCACCTGCCCCCCAAGGTGGGGGCAGGCACAGGGCCAGGAGCAGCAGAGCCCCGGGGCCAGCAGCTGGGACCCAGGGATGCTGGCACAGAGGACCAGCTGCAGAGCCCTGACTAAAACCAGGGGGTGCTGCAGCATCCCCTCACCCCTAGCTCTCCTGCTCATGTTTTCTGGTGTTGGGATCCCTCGGTTGCTCTCAAGTCATCGTTCCCCCCACTGGCTGCTTTTCATGAGACCTCCACCCTGGTGCCAGGCTGGCAGCAGGTAGAGCAGGGCAAGGCTTGTACCTTTGAATTAGTTGTACTAATGCCCCTCAAATCCCACAGCCCCATACAACTCTGTAGGTCCCCCTCCTATCCCAGCCCAGTGCTCCTGTCCCAACCTCCAGCTCCCCCATGCTGCTAGCCCATCCCTGGGTCCCCCCACAGCTCTGCCAGTGCCCCTGAGTCCCAAATTGCAGCCGCCACCCCACACAGCTCCCATTGGCTGCAGATTGCTGGTCTGCACCACTGCTCACAGCTCCCATTGGGCAGGGACAGGGATCTGCAGCCAATGGGCACTGCAAGCATCCATACCTGCTAAGGCAGGTAACCAAAGTGCTGGTGCCCTGCCAGGGGTTAACCCTGGCAAGCCACATCTGGCTTCTGGGCCACCCTGCTCTAACCACTACCTATAGCTTTGGGACTGAAGCTCCTGTATTGACAGGAGATCATCACAAAATGTTCCAGGTAGAAAACCAGGCCAGAGAATCCAGAGATAAACATGCACAGGGGAAAGGAAAGGCAGAGACAGAAGAGAAAGTCACTGAGGGGCAAACAGTGACAGAGGGACCAGAGCATTAACGGGGTGTCCCAGGGAGGCTGCTGGTCCTTGTCCCCATACTTTTCCCAGGCCTCACCCTCTGCCTAGCTCTTGCTGACCTTGAGACAACCTTGGGCCAGACAGCTCCTGCATCAGAGCCAGGAACTCTGAAGTCTGGTAACTTAGGAAACCAAACAGTCCCTGGGAGGCGTCACACCCGCACTCTTCCCCCTGCAACTCCAGTCTTTAGCACTGGCTCCTCACACCTCAGATAGCACCCTAGTGTCTGGCATCCCTGCTCTCCCCCACTACTCTAGTCGCCGGCGCCCACGCCCACTCCCCCCACCCCCGGGGTGAAGTGCCTTTGAAAGCCTCTTATTAGCCCAGTCATGGAGTCAGCTGGCCCCAGTTCGGCTGAGCCATCTCCCGCCCAGCTGCCTGGTATTGCCCTGCTGGTGCCGCGCAGGCCCTTCTGCTTGTTTGGGCTCCCTCTGAGGGGGCCCTGTCACACACCCCTTTTGGGCTGCGAGGGCACTGCCCCTCCAGTCCTTCCCCCAGCACAACCCTTGCCCTCACCCCCTTTCAGATGTTTCCCCCCCACCCCCAGGCACCCCTATGTCAGGCTGGGAGAACTGGGGGTGGGGGTTGGGCAGACAGAGCATTGGGGGAATGCATGATGCCACCTGGGGGTCCTGAGACAGGGTGGCCTGGAGTGTTCCTCCAAGCTCGGCGAGAGCAGAGGCAAGGACCAGCTGTTCCCCCAGATGCTGGTGCACCCACCCCTGGCATGGACCTCCCCCAGGTGCCAGGCCTGGCTTGAAGGGGTATGGTAGGTCTGCAGGTAGGGAGGGGCCTTGGGGATATCTGGCAAAGGCTGAAGCTTGGGAAGAGGGGAGGGTCTGCGTTGAGGTTGGGGCACTGGGGACCATCACAGCTGGTGAAAGATGTTGGGGACTGTCATGTGTTCAAGGCTTTGGATTCAAAAGGAACCAGTAGACACCAGGGATAAACTCTACTCCGATTTTATTAATACACAAAATAGTACAGACAAATAATGCAGAATTACGTAACTCTGTTTCCGTACGTAGAATAAATGGTGGTGGTTATGACATTTAAAACACTGCAGCAGTGCCACTGTAGCACACTTGTGTCAATGTTTTATCTTAGCAGCAGGGGGAGAGTTCTCCCCCATGTTCTCGCTAATCTTTTCCCGCCTTGTGTGGATTTTATTGTCCACGTGCAGAATAAATTTTATGCACACTGTGTCGGATGTGAATATACACCACCTAGAGAAACACAACGCTGTGCTGGGGGTGCTCTGCTAAGCAGCAGGGCAGCATTTGAATTTTTCCAAGCAGCCACCCTGGTGCATAGCTTACAGCAAACACTGGCTCTCCCAGGGCTCTAGTTACACCATCAGCTAGGGGTAGAATTCTCCCGGTGGCCTTTTGCAGGCTGCATTGGGAATTAGACCTGGCTAACTACATCACTCAAGGATGTGGATTTTTTAAATGTTTAGGGTCCTGTGGGTTGGACATAATTTTGCTGTTGACTGAAAAAAATGTTATGGGTGAGGATGAACAGGACATCCGAGGCTCGTCCACTATCTTGTAGCTCTCTGAGGCAGGGCGGGATGTCGTCGTGGTGAGGGATATTGGTGCACAGGGAGGAGACAGCCATGGTGTGAAGGATGGTGTTCTGAAGAAGCAGCTGATGTTTTGGAGTTTCTGGAGTGGGTTGATTGTGTCCTGGAGGAGTGTGGCCCTTTGCTAGCAGCAGTCCTGCAGCGTGGTTCCAAAGAGGATGGAGAGAGGCTGTTCTCAGTAGTGAGGGATGGCAGAACAAGGAGCAGTGGTCTCAAGTTACGGGGGGGGGGAGGTCTGAGGATGATTTCTACAACTCCTCATATTTCTTCGGTGAGATGGGTCAGCCCAAGTTCCCTTGTTTCTCCATCTCGAGACGCATGTAGAAGTACCATGGGGTAGAGTCCTGGGGGACAAGATCACAGTTTTTCTTGGAGTTGTGTAAGGAAGGATTTGATGATATCCTTAAATGACTGGGTGAGTTGCGGGATGGAGTCTTTCCTGAACTCTTTATAGTTGGTGTCAGAGAGTTGTCAGTTGGCCTCATTAATGTGGTCATCCCAGTTGAGATTTACGAAGGCATCCCCTTCTCCTGATGGTTAGATCACACTCATAGAATCCTAGGGCTGGAAGAGACCTCAGGAGGTCACTGAGTCCAGCCTCCTGCCCAAAGCAGGATCAACCCCCACCTAAATCATCCCAGCCAGGGCTTTGTCAAGCTGGGACTTAAAAACCTCCAGGGATGGAGATTCTACCACCTCTCTAGGTAACACATTCCAGTGCTGCACCAGCCTTCCCGGGGAAATAGTTTTTTCCTCCTAATATCCAACCAAGACCTCCCCCACTGTAACTTGAGACCATTGCTCCTTGTTCTGCCATCCCTCACCACTGAGAACAGCCTCTCTCCCTCCTCTCTAGAGTGCCCTTCAGGAAGCTGAACGCTGCTATCAGACCATTCCTCCCTCTTCTCCTCTGCAAACTAAATAACCCCAAATCCCTCAGCCTCTCCTCACAAGCCATGTGCTCCAGCTCCCTAATCATTTTGGTTGCCCTTTGCTGGACCCTCTCCAATGCATCCACATCCTGTCTATACTGAGGGGCCCAGAACTGGACGCCATACTGCAGATGTGGTCTCACCAGTGCCGAACAGAGGGGAATAATCACTTCTCTAGATGTGCTGGAAATACTCCTCCTAATGCCCTGCTCCTTAGCCAGTCAGTCCCCAAGCCATAACAATGCTGGGGATTCTTCCATCCCAAGTGCAGGATTCTGCACTTGTCCACTCGGGTGGACGCCAGGGATTCTATACTGTTCTCTCTGCAGTGGTGGACGGGACTTTTGTTAATTTTCCTTTAGAGGCAATCAAGTAATAATGTTGGGTCCATTGTGGGAAGTCCAATCAGATGATTTGGTCTTTTATGACTGTTGGGGGGGAGGGCTGGGGTGGGCGGGCTTGCGGGGATGGGGAGTGTCGGGTATCGTTAAGAAAGAATTCTTTGAGGTAGAGTCGGAGAATTCTTCTAGCTCTCCACATGTTAGTGTGGTGTCAGGCTCTGCGGTGGGCAGAAGTTCCATCCCTCGCAGAGTATAAATAGTTCCGCTCCGGTTCGGATTACGGTAATAGGAGCTGTAGGCTTTTCTAGGGGTGCGGAGATCGTAGGCTAAGACAGGAGGCGGTGTGCTCCAGAGAAGAGGGGCTGTTCCTGCTGTTCCGAGTGGCTTGATGTGGAAACCACGGCAAGTCACAATCCCTTTCTGTGCCTCAGTTTCCCCATCTGTCAAAGCGGAAGGGGAGTCTGGCCCACCTTTCCCAAGAGTTAGGTGATGTATGGATGAGAAAAGAGATTCAAACACGGGCCGATGGTATGGCCTAAATTCCTGCTGGCTATCAGTGTCCTCTAAGCCACCAGGAGAGGACTGACTCCCCTCCCTGGCCAGGGTTTTCAAAGCTCACAGAGCTCCTGGGGTGGGGGATTGTTTTCCAAAGAGCTCAGCCTGCCGGGTGCTGCACATCTGCCATAATGGGCCACAGTTCCACAGGTCTCTCCAACTACAAACCAGGCCAGAGCTCCTCTCCTGCACTGGCTGCAGGCAGGCTCCCTGTCGGGGGTAGAGGAGGGAGGCAAAGGGGGCAGGCACCCCAAGGTCTGGTGATTCACAAGGGCCTGAGGCTCCCAGCCGCTGGTCCCCTGGCAACAGCCGATCCCAGAGCCCTGGGCCAAGCATTGCATTGTGTGCTCCAAGGAGCAGAGCGAGCCTTAATCCCCAGCACTTGGTCAGTGCTAATCTAAAGAGAACCCAGCGAGGGGCAGGCTGGAAGAGGGATTCCTGCCAGGGCCTTGGAACCGGAGCCTGCTGGGAAGCAGGGGCACGAGGCAGGGGAATGAAGGAGTGTGGGAGGTGGGGGACGTGGGAGGTAGCCTATCAGATGAGGTTGCCGGCCTGCTGGACTAGAGCACGTGCTCTTCTGGGGTTCATTTACATGAATTTGTTGTTATTTCCTGCTGTGCCTGAATTGTATTTTCAGTGGCCTGGTTTTATCCGGCACAGGTATTCAGAGTTATCCATAGTATTAGGCTGCAACGCAAGAAACCTCCAGGCCTGTATCCTGTGTGAGCAGCTAATGAGCGTAAGTCAGTCAGTACCAGCCCTTGTCACCTTTGGCACAGGTAGAAATGCCTTCTGGACGCCAGGAGCGTCGTTTCTGGTTTTGGTGAGGGCGGGAAGGCAATGGGGCCCTTCCCCTCAAGGACGTGTGGTCCACTCCGGAGCGGTGAATGTCTCTGGAGTTTTAAACCCTGAGCCCAGCTACAAGCCCCCAACTCCTTAGGTTCCTTGCAGTGAGATGAAGGAAGGTGCCCGATGCCTGTGTGCTCTCCGCTCACCCTGGCTACTGTCCCCGACTTGGCGCGAGCAGCATGTGCTTCTCCTCTGCCCATGATCCCAGGTGTGGCCCCTGTTCCCACAGCCCACACGCTGCCCCTCTGCTGGGTAGGGCACACCCTCCTGCTGCCAGCTAACACCCCCAGACCCAGGGGAACCAGGGCACTGGGGGCAGGGATTTTGCCAGCACCCCTCAGCACATGGCATTCTGGCTGGGGCAGTGTGTTACCAGTTGTCAGACAGCAGCTCCCTTGGGTGCCCTGGAGCCACCAGGAGGTACGGGTGCTATGAATTCCCCTCCTTGGCACCTTCCGCTTGCAGCACTCATGGCATTTGCTCAGCATGCAGCCTCCTGTGACAGAGAAGCCAGTTTATGAGAGGGAGAAACTGAGGCACAGAACACAGCAGTGACTTGGCCAATGTCTCTCAGCAGCAGAGCTGGGAAATGAGACAGGAGTTCAGGCTGCTGTGCCCTCTGCCGGGTCCGCTGCCCCCCTGTATCTCCCTGCATGGAGCACCTGACGGAGCTGTCCATGCAGGTGGTCACCTGAAACTGTGCCAGCACCTTGCAGGTACCTCAGCCCAGATCCAGCCACTCCAAATGCGAGTTAGGACACCAAATAGCTCTGAGCTCCTGGGCCCTGCCCCAAGTCAGGGGAGCCATAGCCCCTAACGAAACACAGCCTCTTAAAGGGCATCACCGCCTCCCCAGCCCCTTGCAGTGCAGCACCCCAGAGATGCTCCAGGAACTTCTTAGTCCCACCACACAGCCCTGGTTGGGCTCTTGTTGGAAAAACAGTGTGATTGAGGGATAGAACATGCCAGGCCAGTCCTTGGAGGGGGCCATTCTTGGAGGGGATTTAATCAAAAGCAAGCAAATTAAAAGCAGATTTGGGAAGCGAATGCTGCGTTCCACAGCTCCTGGGGCTAATCTCGCCCCAGACAGCAGGGGAGTGGGCTGTAATTAAAGCCAGGGAATTGTGCCCATTTCTTTCGGCAGCTCCCTCTGAGCGGCGAAAGAGGGGCTGGAAAAGCAGCTCTGGAAGCAGCACATCAGTGCTTTCCTGATGTCCTTCCTTGTGGCTCGAGGACTCCCTGTCTGCACCAGGAAGCTGCTCCAATTTAACAAAGCCAGTTTCAAACGTCTGCAGGGCACAGCCTTCCCGCCCCACCTCCCCCATGCACGCTACCGTCCCAGGGGAAGGTCCTGGCACCCACAAGGGGCTCATCCAGGGTACAGGTCTACACTACTGCTCAGTGTAGCTTCGCTCTGGGGCCATGTCCCCTTTAACTTTTAACACCCATGCACAGAATAAATTTTGTTAGGTGCACCAAGGTATGCATGGATGTGCACCACCAGTAGAAACACAGGCTGCCGGAGCCTTGTTAATCAGCTTTGGAATCTCTCCTGGGTGGCCGCCCATGCTCTCAGCTGATAGGGAATGTTGCAGCTGGGGTGTGAAGAAGCCGTCTGTACCCTCTCTCCGGCTGACAGAGCTAATGCCACCACCAGGGTGGAGTCGTTGTACGGATGGGAGAGCGCTCTTCTGCCGGCACAGGGCATCTTCACCAGGCAGGCTGCGTGAGCCTGGCCCTCTCAGACTGGGGCAGTGAAACTACAAGGGGCATGGCTGTGCAGAAAGAGATCGGCACAGGTTCTATGGCCTCGGTTTCTAACCTGATTGCAGTAAATCACAGCTGCTGTTTTCTCAGGGCTCAGGGGCTGCGGCCATCGCTCTGGGAAGGACACAGAGCTCAAAAGGCGGTAGAGAAAGAGCTGCTTTAACAAGAGAGTCCTGGAAGGCTGAGGAGCTGGGCCTGCTGAGTGCCCCTTCCTGGCTGTGCCTGCTTGGTATACAGGCATGCCTAAGGCCTTGCAGGAGGACAGCTGGCTGGGTTCACAACTCCCTGCACCAGCAGGCCCAGCCAACCTGTTTCTGCTTTGCTGATAACATTTGAAAGGTGTGCAGGATAACACAGCTCTGCAGCCTAAGCACAGCTGCTCTGCCTGGCCAGAGAGGCAGTGAGGCTGGAGGTTACAGGATGAGTTGGGAGTCAGGACTTCCCAGCCCTTGGGATCCTTCTAGGGGCTAGAATAGAAGACAAGACTCCTGGGTTCCCTTCCCAGCTCTGTTATTACCTCGCTTGGGCAAGTCACTCCCCTCCCAAGTCTCAGTTTTCCCATTTGCAGAGGTGGGAAAAAGTAACTGGAGTAAAAGTGCAGCTGCTTTCACTTCTGGGTACCCACGCACAAGCAAGACATTGCATGTGTGCCCTTGGGTACTTTTACTCAGGTAGTTTTCCAGAGGGGACACCAGTGACTTGTATTTAACGACACCCCCACAAGCAGCACTACTTTTACTCAAATAACTTTTGGGGTCTGTTTGAAATTCAGGGTAATCACATGAGCAAAAACACACTCAGCGGAGCCAGGCAGCCTTGTTCGTGCACAGCTGGGGGCAGCTCAGACAAAAGGTTGCCACGTGTGGCTTTCTCCCACACCCCTTCCCCACACCTGCCCCAGTCTCTACTAGCTGGGATGAGAATGTCCTCCCCTCTGGCTGTTTCCCGTGAAGTTCACGCCTGAGCCCATCATCTCTTTGTTATGTTTGTGGCACCCACCCAGAGACAGAGCTAAAAATACCAGCTGGGCAGGTGGCAATGTGACCCTGCTTTCATTCCCATCCCTGGAATGGTAGGGATTCCTGAATAATTTATTTCAAAATAAAGCTGCTGCGTAGCCATAGTATTTCGCTTCCAGAGGCTCTAATCCGAAATAGGCTCTATTGTGTGTGGAGTCAGTAGTGTGGGGGTTCCCGGTAGTGTGGATGCATTATTCTGGAATAATAACTCTGGAATAACTCTATAGTGTAGACACACCCTCAGGCAGGGAAGCACCTCTTATGTGCTAGACTGGCTCCTCCAGCCGGACTGCCCATTGCAATTTGCAAGCTGCCCTACAAAGGCCCCTGTCCTGCAAGCAGGAGCAGGAACACACCTCCGTCCTCCCCTTCGCACACCCTTAAACAGATAGTTTGCAGGTCCGGGACAGTCCTGAACACTCTGCATCAAGTAGATGCTGAAACCTCCCTCCGCTTCAGTGCAGATCGTTTGTGGCTGGTTTCCTCCGAGCAGCAAAGGCTCTCTGTATCTGCAGCCAGTCTCGGCAACCAGAGTAGCTGGGCCAGCTGTGATATTAACCCCCTGCCGGGAAAGGGGCTCAGCCTGGGGTGCGGCGGGGAGATAACAATCCTCAGCCCTTCACTAGCTGCTGCCAGCACAAGGCGCTTCAGGCAAAGGAATGGACTAAACCCTGGACACTCCCCGTCATGGCAATGGGGAAACTGAGGCACAGCAAAGGCAGTCACCTCCACAAAGCAGAGGCAGAGCCATGAATTCAGTCCAGAAATCTAGGTTCCATCCACTGGGCTGCACCCAGCCGACAGGCCTGGCTCAGCTGCTGGCAGGGTCTTTGATTTGGTGTCTACACACTGGGGACAGCCCAGGCAGCGCCTGAGCAGCTACCCATAGACAGGCACGCAGCTGCAGAGATGACGGCAGCACCTGGGCTGAATCCCTGAGCTACTACCAGCCTCACAGGCTGTTCCAGGCCACTCAAACAGGCGAACCGGGGCAGAGAAGTGAGGTGAGCTCTGCTGTGTATTTACCTACATAAGAACAGACATACTAGGTCAGACCAAATGTCCAGCTAGCCCAGTATCCCATCCCCTGACAGGAGCCAATGCCAAGCATCCCAGAGGGAAGGAGCAAAGCTGGTAATCACCAGGTGATCCATCCCCATTCACCCATTCCCAGCTCCTGCCTACCAGAGGCGAGGGACACCATCCCTGCCCATCCTGGCTAAGAGCATTGATGGACCGAACCTCCATGAATGTATCTAGGTCTTTTCTGAACCCAGTTGAAGTCCTGGTCTTCACAACAACCTCGGCAGGGAGTTCCACAGGTTGGCTGTGTGCTGTGTAAAGACATACTTCCTAATGTTGGTTTTCAACCTGCTACCTGTTTGTTTCCTTAGTTCTTGGTTTCTGTGAGCAAGTAAATAATTTTTCCTGGTTCACTATCTCCACACCCATCATGATTTTATGGACTTCTATCATATCCCCCCACGAGCCTCTTCTTTTCTAAGCTGAAAAGTCCCTGTCTTTTTAATCTCTCCTGCTAAGGCAGCCGTTCCAATCCCCCGCTCATTCTTGTTGCCCTACCTGTAACCGTCCCTGGCAAACCCAGAGTGGTGGGATAGCTAGAGAGGGGTGTCATGGCGATAGAAGGCAAGATGGGGATGTGGGGGGATGGAGAGACAGAGAGAGAGGTGGAGCTGGGGGAAGGATGGACCTGGCGACAGCTGACAGCGCATTGCTGTGCATTCTGTGCTCCGTCACAACTCCCATAGATCTATGGCCCAGACTCTGCAAACAAACCGGAGTCTGTTCCTCTCCGGAAGTGCATGAGAAGCCCTGGCTAAGCCCCTGTGTGTGACGGCCGGGTCCCTCCAGAGAGCTTCATTTGTCACAGTCAGTTGGAGCAAAAGGGAATCTTACACAGCCCTTCGGCTCCCCAAACAGAGCTCTGCCTTGCAGCCAACGGGCAGACGCGGGGGGCGGGGTGGGGTGGGCTGCTTTGCCGGGTCTACATCATTACATGGCACAACAGAGTGCTGGCCCAGACCTCCCCCAGCTAGCGGGCCACGGCCATGACTACGGGGTGGGGAGGTGGGGCTGGCGGGGTGGGGAGGGAGAGCCAGGGGTGGGTGGAGGGTGGAGTTTTTCCCAACCCAAGATCCTGTTTCAAGCTGTGACCCTGTCCAGAGAAGGAGTGGGGTGAAGGAAGGAGCTATTTAAAGAAAGACTAAAGCGAGCCCACTCCATGCCGGTGCCTTCGCAGAGGGGCTGGGGAATCTCCTCTAGTGACTGATCTGTCTGTCCCTCCTCCTGTGTGTTCCTTCCATCCGGCCCCCGCTGGCAAAGATGGGGAAAGGGGTGAGTAGCCACGGTGAGCGCGACAGGAGTGAAGGGACCGGAGGTGGCAGTGATGCCCTGGGGAAGGAACAAGTGGGGAAATGAACCTGAACTAAACCCCCGTTCCCCGAAGGAGAGGGCGAGGGCTCCGGTCCCCGGAGTCTGCCCTCAGCGATGCAGCTGGGGAATGTGGGGCTGGAGTGTTTCAAAATTTGACACAGACGTGAAGCAGCAGCGAACGGGAGGGAACAGAGCCATAGAGCTTTCTGGGACTGGTTGGTGCAGCCCAGGGCAGGTAGGGCCACAGCTCAGCTCCAGCACCTCTGGGCCTGGCAGGTCATAGCCACAGTTTCACTAGGAGGGAGGTACCTCACTGGAATGTGTTACCTAGAGAGGTGGCGGAATCTCCATCCCTAGAGGTGTTTAAGTCCCGGCTTGACAAAGCCCTGGCTGGGATGATTTAGGTGGGGTGGATCCTGCTTGAGGCAGGGGGCTGGACTCGATAACCTCCTGAGGTCCCCTCCAGCCCTAGGATTCTAGGATTCTTTGAAAGCCCCTGTACTTCTGGGCTTGCCACGTCAGTTATGAATGCCAAAACTTGCTTGAGCTCCGCTGGTGGCTCTTTCATTCCAAAGAAGCTCTAGGCGGCACCCCCACCGCACTGGGCCCCCGTCTCTCCAGCCATAATAGCCACCCCACTGCCCTTGCTGCAGGGAAACATTTTTGCAAACAATGCAAAGGAGGGGGGCCACCGAACAAACAATGTGACAGCTGGATAAACTGCCCCCTCGCCAGGCCTGGGTCAGAGTCTGGGTGGGGGGTGAAGGCGTTGGCCAGAGCATGGATCTTGGGGGATTTTTTGGAGATGTGAGCTGCATGCCCAAAGCAAAACAAGCTCAGCTGTCCCTCTGCATGCTGCAGCCAGGATCACAGAGCTGGCTCAGCCCGGAAGTTTGTCTGAATCAATTGGGGGTTCCCTCCTGGTGTTTTCAGCTCCAGCCTGTCTCTTCCGGAACTTTTTGCAGTTTGAAAATATCCCGACTGGTGCAAGCTGGCTCCGCTCCACTGCCCCTTCCAGCGCCTTGGCCTCCTGACCGCTGTCGAGATGCAAGAGCCCTCGGAAAGAGCCCTCTCCCAGCCCAGCCATCCAATGGCTTTGCAGCATCACAGTTTGGGGAGTAGGGGGGGGTCATGTGCCCCAGCTCGCTTCAGAATTCCTGCAATGCAAAACGCCTTGCTCCATTTGGCTAATTAGTTCCCCTGATGCTGAGCTGCAGATTGGGGTGATTTATTTAGGTAGCTAGACTAGCCAAGTCATTAGGAAATGCTGGAGCTTGGGAACCTTTGTGGAGTGAGGGCTAGACCATGAATTCATTATTTATACACTGCTTCTAATACGCTACTCATGGGAAAGGTGCGGGGAAAGTGCTACACAGCAAACAGCGTTTAGCAGAGGGCTTGCTGGTGTGTCTGTCAGGGGTGGCAGAGACTAGAGATTTAGCTGCCAGGACTGCTGTGTTCAAGTCCCAATGCTGCAATGGGATTGGGGTCGAGGGATCAGGGCAGGGCTCTGGTTGTCAGAGCTCCTGGATTCTGCCTCCATCACTAAGAGACCATGGAGTCTAGTGGTCACAGTTGTTCTGTTCCCAAACCTACCACTGAATTTTGGGATGGCCTTCGGCCAGCCACTTAAGGGTCACCAAATGGCTAATGTGTATGTCTCCCTCTGCTGGCTGGATCCAGATTGATCAGTTGTGTGTCCTAGCCCCTATAGTGCTTGTGGAGAGTCTCCTCTGGTTCACCTGGGACAGTGCCTGGGTATCATTCTGCTATGGCTCTGGAGCCCCACGTACAGCAGAACCATAGCCCCAAAGTTCTGAGATGATCAGTTTGGTTGCAATTCTTAGCTGCCTTTGTAGTTCCCAAATGAAACAGAACCTGGGCACAGAGAGCTGCCTGCCCGCAGCTTATCACAGGATTGATTCCCGCAGTCGCATCTGTTTCTCTTTCATTATCCTGAGTCCTGTGCTGAGGTTTGCCAAGTGGCCGGCTCTAGCTATAATAATCAGGGCTGGCTGAAATTTTTTTTTCTGTTGTTGTTTTTTTCAGCAGCAAGCGCGTGTTTGATTCACCAAAATCTTTCACACAATTAGTTGGCTTTCCAGGCGTTTTCTGTGGACCCTCTGTTGGAAGAAAACTGACCCCCTGAAAATTGAACTGTTTTGGTCAAAAAAGTGTATATAAAAAAACAACGAGCTGTCCTGTGGCACCTTATAGGCCACACACCTGTTAGTCTATAAGGTGCCAGAGGACTTCTCATTGGTTTTGCAGCTCCCCCTCTGACACTTGTCACAAAATCCGATTTCTCTTTTCTGAGGCTATTTCGCTGTATTTAAATTTCTGGTGTGAATATATAATTTTTCCTAGAACTAATGAGATGAAAGGGAATTTTCAGCCTGTTTTCATCCAAGTTTTCCAGGGCAAGACCTCCCTTTTTCAGATCAGCTCCATAAATCACTAACAGCAACATTTTGCATTGATACAGCACCTTGAGTAAAGGGACTTCACAGCCATCAACTTGCTGACACTTTTGCCATCCGAGGAAACAAAAATGAAGCTGGATGCAACTTTTCCCAGAGGTTATTGCTCTGTGAGAGTTGTCACATTCCTATATCCTGTGGCACCCGGGAAAACCTCACATCCACAGCAGGGCAAGAACTCTCATCCACCTGCTCTGAACTAAATGAGAAGTCCCGTTGCCTAAGAGCAGTATGAGGTCTATGACACAGCTAATTAGTTGACATCCCAGCCAGTAGACAGCAGTTGCATTAGCCAGTTCATTGCACTGAAGAAAATAACAATGGGCAACTGCCTGCCAAGAGATGCCAGCCATAAAGAGAAACAGGAGGTAGGACGTGAACCACAGGGTCATAGCTGGGAGTCATTGGCTTAGGAGAGACCTATGGAAAGGCAGAGGTGGCAGAGATTCCCCAAGCAGATGTTAATTCAAGCCCACAGCAATTGCCCCAGCCTCCAGCTGGGGAAGCCAAGGGACTGAGTCATGGGAGCTTGCTTCAGTTCCCACTACGTCAGTCACAGCTGTGGGAACCGACTGCAGGAGTCCTGTCTCCCTCTGCCCTCACTAGACCCTGCTCCCCCCCCAGAGCTGGGAGCAGAACCCAGGAGTCCTGGTCCCCACCCCCTGCAGCTTGCCATGGGCACAATGCAGGGAGAAGCAACCGGGCCTGATTCTTCTGCCTCCCCAGGGCTGTTGGGAGAAGCTGTTGCCAAGCTGGGGCTTTACAGCTTCTCATCTGGCCCCCAGAAACTTCCTGCATTGGTCTCTGTCCCACCCAGTCCCCTGGAGAAGACAAGGTGCAGCTGGGGCAGTGTGGGGGGTGGCCAGGACCTGTACCATTCTTCCTGGCCGTTGGTCCCCCATGTAAATCCCAGCATGGAGCTCTGTGCTCCCCTCTGGTGTTTGGGATCAGAACTGTGATCCCTGTGAGCATGGCTGGTTGCAGGCACCTGTACTGTCATGGCCCCGATTCTGCAGCTGGTGCCCCCCCCCCCCCCCCCCCCCCCCCCCCCCCCCGCAACCGGGAAAGTCGTTGGGAGGGAGGGAAGGTGGAGGGCACAGAGCCTCAGGATCGGGCCCATAGCTGCTAACTCACTTTTGAAACCAATGACAGGCAGTGTGGCTCATTCTGCCAGGTCTCCGCTAGCTGTTTGACGGTCCCTCCCCAGAGCATGGGCACTTTGAGGCTGTGAGGGAAGAGGCAGCTAACCGGTGATGGGGGAAAGACAACTCGGGGGGATAGCCCCAGAAATATACCACAGATGTCACAGTGATCCAGACTCTCTAACTGACCATACTAGTCTGGGTTGGGGAGTAGGGAGGCTGAATGGCCCTCAGCCCAGAGCACCTAAAGCCAGGCAGGATCTACACCCCTTTGCTGCTGTGTATGGTGTTCTGTTCCACTCAGCTGCTGTATCCCACCCCAGAAGGGGCTGCACTTTGGCAGCTGGGGTAGGAGATCCTGGAAGGTGCTTTGGGAACCTTGCTGAGAGCAAGGGGTTATCCATCAGACAGCGCATTAGCTGGCACAGCGCACGGTGGAGGATCCCAGAGAGCCATGGAAACCGCAGGCAGGATGCAGGACTCATGAATCCACTGGGAAGTGCCAGGACCATTCAGCCCTTTATGCAGAGCAGAAAGGAAGCTCTATTCTGCCTTCTTCATTCACAGCCTGAGAGAGTCTTTCATCCTCGCGTTCTCTCTCCCTGCAGGGGGCTCTTGGCTCAGCCTCCCCTCCGGTCTCCGGCCACAGACACCATTTCCCCTCCAGAGCAAGGCCCACTTGCCTTGCCCAGGGTGGCAGAGGAAGTCAGTTCCTTGCTGCCCTGTTCACAACCCCCCGGGAATTGTTCCCGAACTGGATCAGTGTTGCCAAATAAAAGAGGATCCAGTCAGACCCAGCCCTGTCTGTGCAGTGAAACTGACCAAGTTGCCCCAGGGACCAGCTGCGTCCCAGGAGTGCCTGATCCTGCCTGGGCCGATGGCCCAAACTGCCAGACCTGGACTGCCGGGGCCCCTCATTTGGGGTGCAGCCCAAAATGGCTGGAGATATTTTTTGGAAAATGCAAATGTAACCCACACACGTTGGGGTGCTTCGCTGCCCCATGTGTGGCGCTCACACTTAGGCCGTGTCTACACTACCAAAATAACTTCAAAGTGGCTTACGCAACTTGCAGTGTCTACACACACCCTACTTTGAAGTTAAACTTCAAAATAGGGCACTAGTCCATTCCCAGGAATGCAGTAAGGCCTTCGAAGTTGGGCTCCCTACTCCAAAGTTAACTTCGAAGTAAGAGAAAAAAAAAGTGTGGACTCTCTGCTGGCTACTTTGATGTAGTGCCTTAACTTCGAAGCTAGTTCCTAGTGTAGACACACCTTACAGAGAGAAAGAATGAGTCTCCTCAACAGCCTTAGCTGAGAAACTGTAGAGGCTCCTGCACTAAGCTCCAGAGGTTGCAGGTTGGAGCCTGCCTGTGGGTGCTTACATATAGGGCCCAGGTTGGGGTAGTCAACTTCCATGCTTCAGGGCTGGGAGATATAGGGGTCAGGAAGGATCCTGCCTTGCCTATGTGACCAGGTGCAGGGGCAGGATGGTAGTGGGAAAGAGAGTCATTTCTCAGCAGTGCAGAAGCCAGGGCACTGCAAGTATAAAGCAATGCCCTGTTCAGAGGTGGAGGCTACTGAACAGGGACCAGGGGCCTTATCCAAACTAGGGGGCTGCTGGGTTAGATGGGCCTTATCTGAGGCAGGAGGATCCTGGGTTATCTGAGCCAGGAAGAGTGACCTGTAGCAGCAAATCTGAGACTGCTTTACGAGGGTGTGTGCCAGCCTCTTCCCCTGCCCCTTAAGGAGCCTGCTGCCCCAGACCCAGGCTCAGGGCAGGAGATGCCTGGCAGTGCCCTAGCTGGGGCAGGCGGGTGAGCAGGACGAGCTGGGGCTGCCTCTGAAATGGTCGGTTCTGCTTCCACTGCTGCTGCTCCCCTGGGCCTGCAGCTGTCCTGCTGTTGGTCCCTCTGTTCCAGCCTGTTCCCAAGCATGGAGCTGGGGAGAGAGGCCTGGGATGCTGCCTCCCCGTCCCTGGGGAAAAGGGGTCGGTTTCTGTTGATCCAGAGCAAAGGGAGAGGCCCAGAGCCTGGTGCAGAAACTAGAGGAGCCTGTGCAGAGTGCACCCTGAATCACGCCTGGGGCTGCACTGAATGTACGCAGAGTCCTAGGGCAGGGTCTGTTGAGTGCACCCCACTATCGCACTGGGCTGTACAGAACGTGCCCTGCTGGGGGCCAGGCTCCATAGTGATCGGTGGGGGTCGGCCTTGTCCTGGGGACTGTCCCCTGCTTTAAGGGGTCCTAACAATTTCAATGCCTCTCTCCCTCACCCCTTCCCCCCCACACCCCCGTAACTTGACCCTTTACTCACAGCAGTTGTTCTTGGCACTGGGGGGACTTTTCCATGACAGCAGAGAGCCAAAGGCCTCTCTATTTTCTGCCTTTGAATAAACGCCTCTCTCCGGCTGCCTGGCCCCGCTCCCACCATTTGCGCTCGAGTCCCAGTCTGCCTTCCCCACCTCAACCGGGGGTGGGAGTATGCCCCACTGGGCTCCCTTTGCCCTGCCAGCAGGGGGGTGGGGGCAGGGACATAACAGGCTCTTCTCCAGCAGCCTCAGCACCTCATCCCATCAGGGGACCTGCAGTAAGGAGCCCCACAGGCCTGCAGGAGCAGGCACAGTTCCAAAGCCGCAGGACCCAGGGGATACTGTGCCCTGGGGAGGGAGGAGTCCCTGGCATAGCCCCAGCCAGGGCCCGACGCTGTCTATGCCAGGACAGGAGGGCCAGAGGCAGCGCTGGCCTGGCATTGGCAGGGGTCACAACCCAGAATCCCCCTGTTGTTCAGTCGGGGTGGGGTGAGCTCACAAATGGGCCGGAGAGCAGGTATCCTGAGGCGATTCCCAGCACTGCCTGCGTGCAGGGACCCAGAATAGCCTCTCTCCTGGTGCTCAGGCCCTGCGGCTCCTGCATGGAGCAGTCTGCCAGCGGGGGTGCCACCGGCAGGGCCAGTGGGTTACTGTGCTGTATCCTTTGCCCATCTGGCAGAGGATCTCAAAGCAATTCTCACCTGTGCACAAGCTGAGCCTCTCACCCTGGGAAGGGAGTTGGGATCATCACTTTGCAGAGGGGGAAACTGAGGCATGGGGCATTGCCTCATGGTACCTGCTCAGAACTGGGGAGAAGCTGCAATGGAGCCAAGACCAGAACCCCAGCCTCCCCAGTCCACCCCACCCCACCATTCTACACACCTGGCTCTCCTGCTTAGCTGGCTGTAACCACTCTGCACCACTGTCCACTGTTTTTGTCTGAGCCTGGAGTACCCTGGGCTGTCCTGAGTGCTGGGGCATCGGAGCCTTTGTGCACTGGAGTCCTGGCTGGAGGCCTGAGGGGTTTGATCTGCCCGGAGCCCATTCCCACTCCCCACCCAGCACGTTCTGCCAGGCGGATGTTCTGACCACTGCCCAGGAACAGCCTTTGGCTCTGCCGGTGATGGGCTCCACCGTTAAGTGGGGAGCTGAACATCCCAAGTCAGGGCTGCCTCCCACAGGCTCCCCACCTGCAGCCTGGCATCTCCTCGCCCAGCAGGGGACGGCCATGGCCGCACCAGTCCTGGGCTCTCACTCATAGTTATGACTCTGGTGTTGCTTGGCTTCCTTCCTACGTCTCTCTGGTCCTCCTTGATCTACGTGCTGTCAAGGGTCCCCTGAGATGGTGATGTCCTTGTAACTGCCAACAGGCAGACTTGAACCTGGGACCTCTGGAGCTGAGCGCAGGAGCCTGTGCAGTTGGAGCTAAAAGCCAGCTGGCTCCCAGCTAAGGTGCTAGAGGAGATGCAGCCTTTCTCTGTGTCAGTGGTGTAGGGGGCCAATGACCCACCCAGTAGGTGTGTGGGCTACACCCCCATTTCTCTCCTGCCTTGGCAGGATGGGCGGGAGTATTCGCCAGCGGCAACCACCTCAGAGAATGGCGGCGGCAAGAAGAAGCAGAAGGAAAAGGAGCTGGACGAGCTGAAGAAGGAGGTGAACATGGTAAGGATCCGCTCTGTCCCCTGGGCATTGCTTGGAGCTGGGCTGCCAGCGCCTGGGTCAGGATGGGCTTAGACCTGTGGCCCTCCCATGCTCAGTCTCCTCCATGCTTAATGGACTGTGAGGTTATTTCCTCCCAGCCTTCCTAGATCTTGCTCATTACCCTGTGACCAGCACCTAGCCTCATATACCAGGGTGGTAAGAGACAGAAAGAGCAGGTGGAGGATGAAAGGACATTGCAAGCGTCTGGCTGGCTGGATTGTACAAATACAGTAGAAGCAAGAGAAAGACCCAGGACAGGACAGGCCCAGGAGGAGGGAAAAGAAAATATGGAAATGGCAGAAGTGTTAGCGGACTTTCTTGTTTCAGTTTCCCCAGAAAGGTTAGTAGCGCTTGGACAACTGAGGGGGTGAAAACGAGGCAGTGTCTGGGACTAAAATAGGGAAAGAACAAGTTGAAAATGACTCAGACAAGTTAGATGTCTTCAGAGCCCCAAGACCTGATGAACACATCCTGGCTTACTCAAGGAGCTGACCGAGGAGATATCTGAGCCATTATCTCCAAAAAGACAGAGAGATGGGAAAGATCCCAGAGGACCAGAAAGGGGCAACTCACAGCCCCACTGAGATATTCTATTTCATATTCCACTATAAAAACAGAACAAGGGCAACGCAGGGAATTACAGCCCAGGCAGCTGAACTTCCTGGAACAATAAGGGAGCAAATACGTAAGCAATCAGTTTGCAAACACCTAGGTAATCAGCATGTCAGCGCAGGGGGCTGGACTCAGGGACCTCGCAGCTCCTCTGCTTCTATTCTGTGATGGTGTAGATGGCTGGCTGAACCGCCGGGGGGAGCAGGTGGGCGAGTGGATGAAGGAGGGTTTCACAGATGAACGGACAGTGTCTCCTGCACTCCAAATCTGCTCTCCAGTGTGATGTGGGTTGCCCCGAGAAGCCATGGCCAGGGGCAAGGCTCTGCTGGATGGGCCCCTTGGATCTGACTCTGTTCCCAGGACATTCATCTCTCTGGCTAGTCTGACCGTGACATTCCCCCACCTCTCCCCTGGCAGGATGATCACAAGCTGTCCCTGGATGAACTGGGCAGGAGATACCAGGTGGATCTGTCCAGGGTAAGTCAGGAGGTACCCGGGTCTCGGTGTTGGTGTCTGCTCCCCCCTTGCCCCCTTCTATTTCCCACCGCCCCCCAGCCTGTCTCCCCTCCCACACCTCAGTTCTCCTTGCCTGGCCTGTCGTCCCTTGCTCCCTCGTCCCAGTTCCCAGGATGGGCTGCCTTCTGCCTCAGCACCTGCCATCCAGGTACCCCTCTGCTCCCCCACACCCCTCTGACCCTCACCTCCTGACAGATCCTGGGGCACGCACCTCTTCACCCTTCTGGGCCTGACTCCCATGCTCCAGGGATGCGGGCTCAGTGCAGGCCTCAGCGTCCGGGCTGCTCCATTCTCCTGCTACTTGGAAATGCAGGGAAGGGCCCCCCAGAAGTCCTAGTGTGTGGGGGGATTACTTGCCCATAAGCCCCTTCCCTGGCAGCAAGGTTGGTTCAGCTGCATGTAGGTGAGTTAAGGGCTTCCCCTGGCAATCCCACCCCCCGCTGTGCAGGGAAGTGGGAGATTGGGGCAAATTGAACCCCAAGACTTGGTGGTGCAGGGGGAAGAACTGTGGGCAGCAGCAGCTTGGGGAGCCCAGCACCCCGATTCCATTCCTTTTGCCAGCTGCTGAGTGCACTGGTGGGGGGGATGACAGGGTGAAATGGCTGGGATGGGGAGACCTTAGTGGCCTTTGGGTCCTTCCAATCCTGGAAGGACATAATTGGTTCTTTCCCTCTGTCCTGTCTCCTTGTGGTTCCTTCGCTCCCCTGACCCCTTCTGTACGGGCAGGGTCTGACCAACGCCCGCGCTGCTGAGATCCTGGTGCAGGATGGCCCCAATGCCCTGACCCCCCCGCCGACCACCCCCGAGTGGGTCAAGTTCTGCCGCCAGCTCTTCGGGGGCTTCTCCATCCTGCTGTGGATCGGTGCCATCCTCTGCTTCCTGGCCTACAGCATCCAGGCTGTGATGGAGGACGAGCCGGCCAATGACAATGTGAGCCGCATGGCCTGAGGCGGGAGAAAAATGCATCATTCGGGGCTGCGAGCCAGGGCTGGGAACGAACCGTCCCTCTAGGCTGGGTCCATCTGGATTCTCACCCCACCCCTGGCGCCTGGGGGCATTGAGCAAACCTTGAAACTGAACCTCCCTTCCCTCTGGCCTGGGTCTTTCCCAAGGGGTGACCCCGTTTTGCATGGCAGAGCCCCAGAATCTCATCCCCGGCTCCCGGAGATCTCTGAGCGCCTGACCTGGCCTCAGGCTCCCTGGGTCTCAGCCCCAACACCTCGTTCAGCTCTGGCGTTCAATGCACCCAGCTCAACCCAGACCAAGTAAGCAGCATCTCCCAGCCAAGGCAGGCAGAGACAAGCTGAACGGGTCTCCCTGGAAATCGGGGGACTGGGGGGAAGGGGGCTCTGTCCCTCTGCACTCAAGGCAGGTTCCAAAAGAACTCAGCCCTGTTTCCTAAATTAGAGCTCCGGTAACACAAGCTGGGCTGCTGGGCCTGGCAGCTGTCGCACGCCAGGGCGGGTCTCAGATGGGAGACCTGCAAGTGCTGCAGGGAGAGGGGAGGAGGTTCAGTAGGGGGTGCTCTCCCCTCACGGTCAGTGCTGGCCCCACTGCTCCAGGGGGTGCTTGCTGGAGCGGTGCCACAGGGAATGATAGAGATGGTCCACCAGGGGGTGCTCTCAGCCAGTACTGAGCACAATGGTCAGGGATCTCTGATGCTCCAGGCCTGCAGGATGCCACTCAAGTCCAAGTCCTGACTGCTTGAGGTTGTTGAAGAACCAATTCTTCATCCTTGTCGGGGCATTAGCCCCTGAGCCCTGGGCAAACTCCTGCTCCCATAAGTCCCTACTTCCCCCCACATTTGTCACTTCCTGTCCTAACCTGCTGGGCAGCGTTGCTAGTCAGCAGTTAAGCAGCTGCCATGTCCCACCCCAGCAGTGGCTGCATTGCAGCAGTGGGAGAGGGAACCCCCTAAGTCTGAACAGTCTCCTTCTCTCCCCAGCTGTACCTGGGTGTGGTGTTAGCTGCTGTGGTCATAGTCACTGGCTGCTTCTCCTACTATCAAGAAGCCAAGAGCTCCAAGATTATGGACTCCTTCAAAAACATGGTGCCGCAGGTAGGAGCCCCCCTCTCCCATCTCCCACACCTTGCTGGCACCACGTGGCATGGGAAGGGAAGCACAAACAAAGGGAGCAGAGCAATCACCTGCATAAAGGTAGCTCTGGCTCGAAGGGTCATGGCTCAGCAACAGAACACTGATTGCAAAAGCCCTACAGCTATGAAGGACCACTCACTTCAGGGCAGCTAGAACTCCTCTGGTGTCTTCTACCTCCTCAGGCCCAGCCTCCTGAGCTAAAGAAAGATCCTAGAATCACGGAAAGCTATAACAGGAAGGGACCTCAAGAGCTTACGGAGTCCAGTCCCCAAACACCATTGAGACCATCCCTGAGAGATATTTGTCCAACCTGCTCTTAAATTATGGAGATTCTACAACCTCCCTAGGCAATTTATGCCAGTGCTTGACCCCCCCGAGAGCTAAGAAAATTTTCCTAATGTCCAATCTAAACCAGGATTTAAGCCCATCACTTCTTGTCTTATCATCAGAGGTTAAGGAGAGCAATTTTTATCCCTGCTCCTTGTAACAACCTTTTAAATACTTGAAGACGGTTATAATGTCCCCGCTCAGGCTTCTCTTTTCCAAACTAAACAAGCCAGCTGTGGCTACATTAGAAGCATCTGTTGACAGACGTTTCTGTTGGAAGAGATTTTCCAAGAAAGTGTCTGTTGACAGAGTGAGGCCATACACTAAAGCAGATTGCAAGAGTGATCTGCTCTGTCCACATCACAGCCAGACTGCCCGGCCGCTCTCTCGACAAAATAGCCAACTGGAAGCACAGCAGACAGGGCTGCCCAGTGTCCTGCAAGCCCTGTCTGTCGACAGAAAGCCCCCCTGAGTATCCACACAGCTTTTTTTGGCAGAATCTGCTGACAAAGGCATTCTTCCTCGTCTGGGAGAGGCAGAAGGCTGTTGGCAGAAGTGCTGTGTTTTATCGACAGACCGTCGACAACACGTATTTTGTGTGTGGGGAAGTTTATTGTCAAAAGTATGGTTTTAAAAGAAAAAAACCTCACTAGCGTAGCCGTAGGCACCCCGTTATTTCAGTCTTCCCTCATAGGTCATGTTTTCTAGACCTTTAATCCTCATTGACTAGGCACTATATGGCCTATGACACACAGACAAGCTGTTCTGATTCCATCCACTAGAGGGCAGAATTTACCTCCCTTAGAATCCCAAACCTTCTTGTCAGAAGAGACAGACCAAAGCAGCTCCCGTGGGATCTGGATGGGAGTCAGGGCAGGGTCTGCTCCGGGGTTTTGGTCCCATTGGGAAATGTTTTAGGGCGTTCAGATGGGAGCCAGTCCCTTGCAGGGGTTAACCCGGCCCATGTGGCTCTCTGGCTCCCTCTAGTGGTGGTTAGGGCCACAAATAAGCATTCATGAGTGTGGGACAGGTGGGGAAATGGCCTTTTAGCTCAGTAGCAGCTGGTGTCTTTTGACCCAGAGCTCCTGGATTCAGTCCCTGCTGCTAACAACCAGCCCAGGGCATGGGACGGCAAGAGCAGTTGCAGCTATATCCCAGGCCATGGCTAGCGATCGGAGAAGAGAATTCAGAGCTGGAGGCTCCCTGGGTGTCCTTGAGCCCAGCTGGGGGGGGTCCATCTCCTCTCTGAGCTGGCAGCCGAGACGGGGCCATTTCTGAGTTTGGACACAGCTCTGCGTAGCTCATGATTTTGTCCCAAATCCTGTGACTTTTCTTCTGCCTCCTGCCAGTCAGTCCCTGGCCCACAGCCTTGATGGGCTGGGATCCCCCCTCCAGCTGGTAGAAATTGGGAGTCACCCTGCTGGGGTCAAAAAGCCTGGGAGATAAGTGACACCAGACTCATGCCAGGCAGCCACCCCTGGCTCTGAGAGAAGCAATGCAACATCCAAACTGAGCTGGTTGCCAAGCATTAGAGGAGGGGACAGAGGGGCAGCTGCAGTGGTGACTGGGAGACCCCACTGGGAGTCACTGTGTAACCACCACAGAGGGACTTGAACCTGGGATCTCCTGAGCTTAGTAAAGGAGCCTCTGCAGTTTGCACTAAAAGCCAGCTGGCTGTGAAGGAGCCTCACTCTCTGTCTGTGTAAGTGGTCGAGGTGCCATGACATGGAACAGTGAGCCCACCTAGGTGGGTGGGTTACACGTGCTCCGGCAGAACTCCAGTGGGCGTTTCAGCCAAGCCCAGCAGCAGGGTGAAAGCTGGGGATGGACTCAGGACACGCTGGTGCAAGCTCACAGCTTCCACTGGCAGGGCTGATCTGCAGGGTTCTGAGGGGCTGGGGTGAAGGACCCGTCAGGGCAGAGGGAGGTGGTAGAGCACAGCCGGCCGTGGGAGCTCCGGGGGTGGGGAGCTGGGTGTGGTGCTCTTGCCTTTAATGCTCCTTCTGGTTGCTTTGGGCAGCAAGCCCTGGTGATCCGGGAGGGTGAGAAGATCCAGATCAATGCGGAGAACGTGGTGGTGGGAGACCTGGTGGAGGTGAAGGGCGGAGACCGGGTCCCAGCTGATCTGCGCATCATCTCCTCCCACGGCTGCAAGGTGCGGATGGTGGGGCTGTGCCACAGGCTGGCAAGGGGGGTCTGCGGGCTAGGTGGGGGGCACAGCTGGCTTTTGGACAGCCAGTGCTGCTCTGTTTGGGGATGCAGAATAACCAGACAGGCCCGCTGGACGGATGGATCCCAGGGCGCTGGGACAACTGCTTTGTCGATCATACACAGAAGGGCTCGTGAGGCCTTGTTGGTCTTGTGCCTCTAGGAGCTCTACCCCAGGGCCACGTTAGGTAAAGTTGGTGCCTGCTTTCCAGGGGTGGAGCTGCAGCACACCCTGGGGCTCCATAGGAACCCACAGTTGCAGGGGGCATGTGGGCAGGTCGTGGCTCCTGTCCAATTCCCCTGGGCAATGGGCTGTATCAGCACAGCTGGGGGGAGGTTGCAGGGCGTCAGCCTGGCCGAATCTCTGCACCGCGTGTGAACCGAGGGCTCCCTGCTGAGCTCAGAGTGGAGACTGGGCTGCCCCTGTGTGCCCGCCGGCAGCACGGCCAGCCACCTGCGAGGGGAGGGGCCACTGCCAGCCCAAACCCTGGTTACTGTCGGAACCCCCCAGCCCTCCCTGCCAGCGGCCCTCCCCACAACCAGCTGCTGCGTCCTTGTTCCGTCCATGCACCCTCCGGCCAGCCGTGCAGCTGCCAGGTGCCTGCAGGGAGCCGCGTGGGATGTCAGTGATGGGGGCGGGGGACTGCCCATGATGGAAGCAAACTGTCCCCGCGCTGGCTGGGTGCTCCGCCCCTCACTGTCTCCCAGGGCCCCTCACCTGCCTCCCCTTGCCCCGGCAGGTGGATAACTCCTCGCTGACGGGCGAGTCGGAGCCGCAGACCCGCTCCCCCGAGTTCACCCACGAGAACCCCCTGGAGACCCGCAACATCTGCTTCTTCTCCACCAACTGCGTGGAAGGTGAGGGGGAGGAAGCTGCCCCGTCCGCTGGCCTTAGATCTTCAGGGCTGTCCCACACGCTCCACGCCACCCTGGCGCTGAGCTGAGGGCAGGTATAGAGCATTGCAGTGAATGGGGGAGTGGGGAGTGAGCACAGGATCTGAAATGCACAGTTGCCCCAGGGAAATGAGGAACCGCTGAAATCCGGCAGCCCAGCCCCAGCGTTGAAGGGACAGTCACGGGGTGCCTGGGCAGGTGACCAGGCCATGATGCTAGGAAGGTCTGGCCATGGCGCACAGTGGCTGTGCTGAGATAGGCCCTAGGGGATGCCATGCTGGACAGGGAGCCCTGGAGGGTGGCGGTCCCCGTTGCTCAGAGATGGGCCCAACCCCAGTGAGGAGACCGGCTTCACTTCCCCAGCCAGGCCCATCACCCCCCCAATGGGTGGCATGAACTCAAGGGGCCCGGTCCGGGCCTGGCACTGCCAACTAGGGGCCAGCCAGGTGGGATGGGCTGAGACACACCCCCCGACCCCGCAAGCTCACTGCACACAACAGGCACCACTTAGGGTTCAAGTAGGGGCACAAGGCTCCTGAGCCATGGACTAATGCTCCTGGCCGGGGGGCTGAGGGGATGCCCAGGCCTCACACAAGCCATGCAAGGGGGAGCTGCTGCGTTGTTGAGGTGCCTCAATCCATCCCTTACCAGAGCTGCTCCTGAGCCCCCTCCCAGCCCCAGACACCCCCCCCAACACCCGGTTCCAGTCTCCTCCACACATATTCATCTCTCCTCTCCTACTGCTGCACCAGGCACGGCCCGTGGCATCGTCATCTCAACGGGGGACCGCACCGTGATGGGCCGCATTGCCTCCCTGGCTTCTGGCCTGGAGGTGGGCCGCACCCCCATTGCCATGGAGATAGAGCACTTCATCCAGCTCATCACTGGCGTGGCCGTCTTCCTGGGCCTCTCCTTCTTCATCCTCTCCCTCATCCTTGGCTACACCTGGCTGGAGGCCGTCATCTTCCTCATCGGCATCATTGTGGCCAACGTCCCGGAGGGGCTCCTGGCCACCGTCACGGTAACAGCTCCTCTCCAGCAAGGCTCTAAGGGCAGGGCTGGGTGTAAAGCCAGGGTGATCCCACCCCCTTCCTCTCTTTCCCGCAGGTGTGTCTGACCCTCACAGCCAAGCGTATGGCCCGCAAGAACTGCCTGGTGAAGAACCTGGAGGCGGTGGAGACGCTGGGCTCCACCTCCACCATCTGCTCCGACAAGACGGGCACCCTGACCCAGAACCGCATGACGGTCGCCCACATGTGGTTCGACAACCAGATCCACGAGGCCGACACCACCGAGGACCAGTCCGGTGAGGGCTGCGGCCTGTTCTAACTATGTAAAGTTGGGTTTAGTGCTGGTTACGTCACCCCATTGAGGGCTCAGCTCGGGCAGCTACTCTCAAGTCCAACAGAGTTATCTCTGCTTGGTTTAGCTCTAGAGCTCATAAGGACACAGGCCACCAGAGGCAAGTAATGCAGACAAACACAAGAGCAGTAACAGAGAGGAAGCCGGGCTAGTCTGTATACTGTCCAAACAAAAATGCAGTCCAGTAGCACTTTAAAGACTAACAAAATAATTTATTAGGTGAGCTTTCGTGGGACAGACCCACTTCTTCAGCCCATAGCCAGACCAGAACAGACGCAATATTTAAGGCACAGAGAACCAAAAAAGCAATCAAGGTTGACAAATCAGAAAAAAATTATCAAGGTGAGCAAATCAGAGTAGAGGGGCAGAATGGGTGTGTGTGTCAAGAATAAGGTTGAGCCAAGAATGCAAAAGAGCCCCTATAATGACTCAGAAAATTCACATCTCGGTTCAAACCACGTGTTAATGTGGATAACAAACCACGTGTTAAAAGTCTGTGTTTTAATGAAGAGAAATTTTCACAACAGTCTGGAAAGAGAGGCTGCTGAACTCTCTTTTATATTCAAATTCAACACATTATCGCACGGTTTGAACCGAGATGTGAATTTTCTGGGTCATTATAGGGGCTCGTTTGCACACTTGGCTTAATCTAATTCTTAACTCCCCCCCACCTTCAGCCCCTCAACTCTCTGATTTGTTCACCTTGATAATATTTATCTGATTTGTCAACCTTGATTACTTTTTTGGTTCTCTGAGCCTTAAATATTGAGTCTGTTCTGGTCTGGCTATGGTCTGAAAAAGTGGGTCTGTCCCACAAAAGCTCACCACCTAATAAATTATTTTGTTAGTCTTTAAAGTGCTACTTGACTGCTTTTTTCATTTTAAACACAAGAGCAAATACCCAAGTTCCCAGCACGGTTATGAATGTCCCAGCAAACCCAGCTCTGACAGACAGTCATGCACAACTTGTAACTATGGACCAACTCACACCCTCCTGCATCCATGGCTCCCAACCATTTCAGTACCACGGCGCACTTCACTGAGACAAACTATTCCACGACACACCCCCTTTCTTTAGCTGAATCGACTGCTCATAAACGTCATATTTGCTCACATTGACTATGGTTATGGTCTTACTAGAGAGGTTTGTAACAGAGCAGTTCACACAACACACTGAACAGAGCAAACAGGATGTTGAGTAATGCAGTAATTGCTGAAAATTTCTCTGGTTACTCGATTACTTGCAGGGCAGGGGCCGGGGAAGCAGCTCCTCTTCCCGCCAGCCCGTTGGAGCTGGGATGTGGCATTTGAACCATGTCCCAGCTGTTGACCACAATGCTGCAGCCAGGCCGTGGGCTCGGCTCCCTGCTCCAGCCCCATGGGCGAGCATTGGGAGGAGGTCACGTGGCTGACGAGTGTGTCTCCTTCCAGGGGCGACCTTCGATAAGCGCTCGCCCACCTGGGCGGCCCTGGCCCGCATCGCCGGCCTGTGCAATCGAGCTGTGTTCAAGCCAGGCCAAGAGAACGTCTCCATCTCCAAGGCAGGCTGGGTTCCCGCCCTACCCCTCGTTCTCCCCGGCTCCCTGCCTGCCCCCCCAGCTCTGTGCGCCAGACTCGCCGGGGAATAGGTTGTCTGTGGGGGCTGTTGTGAGCTGATCTTGGCATCACTGACAACTGCAGCCGGAGGGGCTCAGGCTGCCCGTGGTGCCTGGGTGACCACAGCCTCTGCAATGCTTCCAGGGCTGTGCCCTGCCCAGATCACCTGATCACACAGCCCTGTGCAGCCCCCCATCCATCCCAGGGCCAGCCAGGGGACTAAGCCACCCACAGGCGTGTGCTCTCCAGGGGACAGCTGGGTCCCGGAGCCAGCAGCTGTTCAGTTCGACCCACAGCAGGTGGCTGGGCTTGTTGCTGTCTCAGCAGGATGGTCAGATTCACAGCAATGCCCTGCAAGCCCCATGTCCTGTCTGCCAGCTGTGCCAGGGCACAGCAATGCTCCCCAAGCCCCACATCCCTTCCCCAGTCATGCCAGGCCAGAGCAGTGTCCAGCAACCTCCAGGTCCCAGCTGCCAACCATGCCAGATCAGGGCAATGTCCAGTGAGCCCCATATCCCATCTGCCAGCCATGCCAGATGGGAGCAGTGCCCAGTCAGCCTGACAGTCCCATCTCTGCTTCAGCAGGGCGGAGCTGTGGCCCACATCCCCCCATGTCCCCCACTCTGACACCCTGAATCACAGCTGTGTACCCAGCTAGTCCCTCGTCCCCTTGCTGTGTTGGTTCAGCCCAACGGCCCATGCAGACCAGTGTCCCTGGCACCTGGAGCACTGGGCCCACGGGTTTAGGTCTCCTGCAGTCTCCAGGGCCCCATATGTTAGCTCTGAGGTTCCCAAAACTCTCATAGTGTGGTACCCGCTACACCTCCCCTCCCACTAGCCACAGGACCCCAGTTGCATTTCCTCTCCTTATTGGCCATCACCTAGCCACAACTCCCCTCCCATTGGCCAGGGACCCACTATCCTGGCCATGCCCCCCCCACCATTGCTCAGGGCCATATTACGCAAGCCCACCCATTGGCCATAGCCCCAGCCACACCTTCCCTCCAGGGTTCCCTCTCTTTTTTCCATCAGGGGGGAATAAATTTTGTTCTGTGCACCAAGGCATGTGTGGATGTGCACCACCAATAGAAACACAGGCCGCTGGCTGTGGGAGCTCTAATAATCAGCTGGGTGGCATCTGACTCTGCTGGGCAGCCACCCAAGCACTCAGCTTACAGAGAACAATGCTTCCTTCCTATTAGCCAGGGCCCCAGCACCCAGCCCTACCCACTGGCCATGGTCATAACTAGCCATCCCTCCTTGGCCAGGGTCCCTGCCACACCTCCCCTCCTTCCCCCCACCAGCGTGCCCAGTAAAGCCCCCCGAGCTGCCCTCGCCCCACTGACAGCCCCTCTCCCCACGCCAGCGGGACACGGCAGGTGACGCCTCCGAGTCGGCCCTGCTCAAGTGCATCCAGCTCTCCTGCGGCTCCGTCAAGAGGATGCGGGACAAGAACCCCAAAGTGACAGAGATTCCCTTCAACTCCACCAACAAGTACCAGGTGGGCTGGGGCTGGGGCAGGGCTCAGACTGGGCACCAGCTGGTTTGATGTGAGCACAGACGTGGGGCGGGAACCTGGCTGTGGCTGCGGGGTGGCATTGGGGATAAGGGTAGGGGGATCCAATGGGCCTAAGGGAAAGTCAGGCCCCTTGGGAGAAGCTGCACCGGGGGCACTGCCCACTCGCTCTTGGCCCCACAGCATCCCCAGCAGCCCAGGCACTGAGCAGCTTCAGTCCCCATGGGTGATAATGGGGCATAGATGGGAGGTAATGCTCCAGCCAGAGACTGCAGCCTGCGAGCCCCCAGCTCCAGGGCCAGGAGGGGCTGAAGGGAGCCAGGGAGCCCCAGGCCTGTGAGCAGCTGGGGCAGGGGGTGGAAGGAGGGATTAGGAGAGACACTGGGATAGGAGCAGGAGGAGAGCCGGTGAGCTGGGGTGAAAGGATGGGGAGGGGCTGGTGGGATGGAGGGAGAGTCCCTGGGGTGGCTGTGGGGTCCTGGGGTGGCCGTGGCAGCCTCCTCTCCTCCCTTGGGCCAGTCACTGCCAGCAGGACTCAACTCCCAGCCCTCCTGGTCTACACTCGGCCACCTCGGCCCGCTGGCAGGCCGCAGCGCTAGATCATGCTCCCAGAGTGGAGTGGCTCCCCCAGCTGACGCCCCCACTCTTCCAGCTCTCCATCCACGAGCGCGAGGACAACCCTGAGGGCTACGTGCTGGTGATGAAGGGCGCTCCGGAGCGCATCCTCGATCGCTGCTCCACCATCCTGGCGCAGGGCCAGGAGGTGCCCCTGGACGAGGAGATGAGAGACGCCTTCCAGAACGCCTACCTGGAGCTGGGCGGCCTGGGGGAGCGAGTGCTGGGTGAGACGTGCCGGCCCAGGCACTGGGGGGACGTGTCAGGGATACGGGGGGTGGGGGGAGCGATTGTGAGCGAGTGAACACCGTGTGTGTGCACATGCGCCAAGGTTTGATGGTGCGCAGGGGCATGCGTCTGGCCGCAGCTCATGCTGGCGCTCTTGGCTCTCGCAGGCTTTTGCCACCTCTACCTGCCCCAGGACAAATTCCCCCGGGGGTTTAAGTTTGACGTGGATGAGATCAACTTCCCCACCACCAACCTGTGCTTCGTGGGGCTCATGTCCATGATCGACCCGCCCCGGGCAGCCGTGCCAGACGCGGTGGGCAAGTGCCGGAGCGCAGGGATTAAGGTAAAGCCCCGAGGCGGGGATCTCACCACAGGTCACCCAGTGCTCTGGGCCGGGGGCAGAGCAGTCTGCATAGATGGAGCCATGCAGACAGCCAGCCATGCCTGCGCCTGTGCTGGCCTCAAAGCCACTGACCAGGTGCTCTATCGACACAGCAGGCACGACGCATTGGCTGGCGGATGCGTTGTCAGGAGCACCACCTGGGAGTCCTGGCTCCTACTTCGAGCACCAGACTGTAATCTCCACTACCTCTAGAAGTCCTGACTCCCAGCCACCCTGCTCTAACCACTAGCCCTTATTCCCCCAGAGCTGGCTCCCAGATAACTAGACCGTACGCTGTGCTGTATCTGTGAGTCCTGACTTTCAACCACCATCCCCAGCCCAAAAATAGGAGCTTGCTCCCCTCCCACAGCTGGGATCAGAGCCAGGAGTCCCAGCTTTGCTGTTCTAACCACTGGCCCCTGAGCCTCCCACAGCTGGGAACAGACCCCAGGGGTCCTGCTCCCAGCTCCATCCCCAAGGCACTGGGCCTCACCCTCACTGCATGGCTCCACCCCCAGGTGATCATGGTGACCGGTGACCACCCCATCACTGCCAAGGCCATCGCCAAGGGCGTGGGCATCATCTCCGAGGGCAACGAGACGGTGGAGGACATTGCAGCCCGACTCAACATCCCCGTTAGCCAGGTCAACCCCAGGTAGGCTGACCCCAGCTGCTAGGGCCCCCTGTGGGGAGCTGGCCAACCCTGGCACTGCTCTCGTCCTGCAGGGAAGCCAAGGCCTGCGTGGTGCATGGTTCTGATCTCAAGGACATGACCCCGGAGCAGCTGGACGAGATCCTCAAGAACCACACGGAGATTGTCTTCGCCCGCACCTCCCCGCAGCAGAAGCTCATCATCGTGGAGGGCTGCCAGAGGCAGGTGGGAGCCTGCCCCCAGTGGGGGCTCCATGAGAACCCTTCTGACCAGCCTGACCCACACACTTGTCCGCAATGGCCCAAGGGGGGCTGCATACCCCCAAGGCTGGTTCTCCTCCTGGCTTGCTCAGAGCAGCTGGCAGGTGGGGGGACAGTTCCCTGCCCTTTTGAAATCAGCCACCACGCCTGCTCCAAGGGGAGCCCAGCGCAGGGGACAGGTACGCGGAGGGGAACTGCAATGGGTACAAGAGCACTCGTGTTTCCAGCTGGCAGGAAGTCTCTGTGGCCAGCAGCTCCGTTCTCCTCCACATGTCTGCCCTGCCCTGCAGCCTCTGGCCTGCGAACTTCATGTCAGGCCCATGGGGGCCACCTCCACCCTGGCGCAGAACCCTGAGGATATAAAAGGGGAATAATCGCTTGAACCATCTCCCCCATCCTGAGCTGGGAATAGAACCCAGGAGTCCTGACACCCCATTGCCCTGTGCAAAACACCAAACACCAATCTTCAGCCAAGCCTGTCTGCCTACTGCTCAGCCCCACCCAGATGTGGCAGGGCCAGGATGGTGGGACCCCTGAGAGGGAGCCCAAACTAGCAGAAGGGCCTGTGAAGCACCGGCAGGGCAATCACAGGCAGCTGGGCGGGAGATGGCTCAGGGTAATTGAGGCCAGCTGGCTGCATGACTGGGCTAATAAGAGGCCTTTAAAAGCCCTTCACAGGGGGAGGGGGGAGAAGACCAGAGCAGTGGGAGCTTGGGCTCACTAGGAGCCACAGCAGGAGAGTGGGTCTTGTTACAGCCGTAGCCTGGAGAAGCTACCAGGGGAATCGCTGGGGGGGGAAGTGGCCCAGGGAGAAGAGCTGCTGTGTGGAGGGCTTGGGGAGTCAGCTATTCCCGCTAGCAGCCGTATAGGGTCCCTGGGCTGAAGCCTGGCACAAGTGGGTGGGGGCTGGGTCCCCCCAGACCACCCCTCACCACAGCGAGGGTCAGTGGGACCAGTGGACTGAACAGAGGCCCAGGAATAAGACTGACTTTGCTGCACAGGGAACCTCAAGATCGCTGTTTCCTCTATTTTGTTCAATCCACGGGCACATCAGTTTTGTTATGTGCACCACTGTGTGTGGGGAGCCGTGCACTGCCATAGAAACCCAGGCTTCTGGCTGTGGGTGCTCTGGTGACCAGCTGGGCAGCACTTGAATCTCTTCTGAGCAACTGCCCAAGTGCTCAGCTTCCAGGGACCCTGCTCCAGACCCCACCTCCCCTCTGGGGTAAGGAAAAGAGCCCAGGAGTCCTGCCTCTCTGCTGGGACCAGCCCCTGCCAGTCCCCTCCTGGAGCTAGGAGCAGAACCCAGGAGTCCGGCTCCCTTAGCCCCTGCAGTGCCTGGAGCTCAAGGACCCACCCACTAGCCCTGTCTCTGGGGGGGAAGCCAGAGCCCCTCCTGCTGAGCCTGACAGCAAGCACAGTGACCTGGGCTGGGTTTGACCCATCTCACCCCAGGATCCACAGTACCCCTACGCCATGGCTGTGCTATGGAGCTGTCACCCCAGTGCCTCCCCCTTAGGGGTCTCCTACCCTGCCTAGTGGCTGTCACGGGCCCTCCTGGCATGATCCCACCTCTCTCACTGTAGGGGGCCATTGTGGCGGTGACCGGGGATGGCGTGAATGACTCGCCTGCCCTGAAGAAGGCCGACATTGGCATTGCCATGGGCATCGCCGGCTCCGACGTCTCCAAGCAGGCGGCTGACATGATCCTGCTGGACGATAACTTCGCCTCCATTGTGACGGGGGTGGAAGAAGGTGAGTGCCCGGCTGGGTGTGGAGGGAGGGAGGTGGGCGGTGCCCTCCCACCTGCATCCCTCCCCTGCTTCCTCCAGCCAAGCCCCAGGCAGGCCCCAGCATCCAGGGCGCCCAAGACCTGGGCCTGTGACAGGGTGACCCAGCCTAGCACCCACCCTGGGTCAGCTCCCTGCTGTGCTCACACCTGCCAGGCCGCCTGATCTTCGACAACCTCAAGAAATCCATCGCCTACACGCTGACCAGCAACATCCCCGAGATCACCCCCTTCCTGCTCTTCATCATCATCAACATCCCGCTCCCCCTGGGCACTGTCACTATCCTCTGCATCGACCTGGGCACTGACATGGTAAGGGAGTGCTGCCTGGCGGGGGCAGGGAGCAGGGGGTGAGGGGAAGGGAGGGGATGAGGAGGGGAGGGTAGAAACAGTGCCCCAGGGCAGAGGGTGACTCTAGGAGAAGCTGCCGTGCCAGTTCCCTTAGTATTGCCCGTGGGGCAGCACACAGAGCTGCAGCTGAGCCTGGAGGGTGCCCCTCTGCCTGCCCACGGGTTGGGGGTCCTGAGTTGCTCATGGGGCCCCAAGGCAAAGTGGGGGGGTGGCCAGCTCTGTGGGGGTCCCAGGCCAGTCTGGGGATTGGGCCCTGCAGGCAGTAAGAACATCGGCTCCTTTGCTCCTTCTCCCGGCATGGGGATGGAAGCAGCAAGGACCAGACGCACAGTGTGCCGGGCTCGGCCCTCCCTGGGCTCTGGCAGGGACCTGGCTGGCTCTGCCTTGCTCCCTGCATCCCAGGGCCACCGTGCCGGGAAGCGGGAGGTTTGAGCCAGTAGCCCCAGTCCCAGGCTGGCTGTGCTAGGCTTTGTGATCAGTGTCATGGCTTGGAAGACCCTCCCAGCTGTAGCAGGCTGGGGCCATGCAGGGCCTTGCAACGGCACCGTGCTAGGCAAAATCATACCCCTCCCTCTCGCTTCAGCGTGTCTCATTGAGGAAACCAATCTGCACACCCTGGGCTAGACAGACACGAGGTGGGCAAGTCACAGGAAGGGTGGGGTGGAAGGGAGGTCAGTGGGAGAAGGGCGGGAGGAGTGGATGGACAGATGGACACACAGGTTAGTGGACAGAGGGAGGGAGAGAGAGAGAAAGTGGCTCAGTAAACAAAAAGCCAGTCCTGGGGCACTCAAAGACATTATTATTTGAGGTGATGAGTGTCCGTGGGACAGAGCCAGTGGGAGAGAGGAGGGGAGGATGGACAGGCAGGCCAGGGGTGGGGGGAGGGAGGGAGGGAAGGGTGGGCAGGTGGCCGGGTGCAGGAGGAAAGCAGACAAATCAGTGGTGGTAGGAGTGGGGGACATGCAGGGAGGGATGGAGGGAGGCAGGTTCTGTAGATTGCAGCTATCTGAAGACTGCAGCCCCAAGCAGGGAGAGGCTCAGGGGGTGGGCAGTACCAGAGGACTGCGGCGGGGGGGGGGGCGTTGCAGTGAACTCAGGAAGCCTCAGGCTGACTCCTGGTGGCTGTTCCAAGCCTCACAGTCTCTGGGGCCGTGCTCTCATTTCCTTCCTGGGAGCATCATTATTAGTCAGTTCACACCATGACAGACAGTGCCAGACAATCCTGACCCAAGGGACTCCTGGGAAGCTGGACCCCAGACCCCTTCAAAGCGCTTAGGCCAGGATCTGAGCCCTGAGTCCTTCCCTGCCCGGGGTTTCTGACCTCTGTGGAACCGGCATCGCTGGAACCAGCCCCATTCACCCCCAGCCCTCCTGCCCCACCAGGTCCCTGCAATCTCCCTGGCCTACGAAGCCGCAGAAAGCGACATCATGAAGAGGCAACCGCGGAACCCCAAGACGGACAAGCTGGTGAATGAGCGGCTCATCAGCATGGCCTACGGGCAGATCGGTGAGTTGGGCTGTGGTCACCGTCTGCTCAGCCTAGAGCTGCACCCTGGGCTGAGAGCCCCAGTCTGAGGGCTGTAGGGAGACGTGCTACTTGGTCAGTCGTGCTCCCCCTCCCCCCCAGTACCTGTACACCAGCCTGGCAGCAGGGGGTGCTGTGCTGCAGGGGGTGGGGGGGGTTAGCGCTGTCCTGCGCCCCAGTGTAGCAGCAGGGGGCGCTGTGGTGCAGGGAGTTGGGGGGGGTTAGCGCTGTCCTGCACCCCAGTGTTGCAGCAGGGGGCGCTGTGGTGCAGGGAGTGGGGGTGGGGGGGTTAGCACTGTCCTGCACCCCAGTGTTGCAGCAGGGGGCGCTGTGGTGCAGGGAGTGGGGGTGCGGGGGGGTTAGCACTGTCCTGTGCCCCAGTGTGGCAGCAGGGGGCGCTGTGCTGCTGGAGGTGGTAGAGTCCAGGTGAAATACTCCACTCTGGTGCAGCAATCCGTGGGGAGGCCCCACTCATTGGTACTGGGGTCTGAAGCTCGCGGGGGGGGGGGGGTTCCCATGCTGCAGCTGACCTGTGCTGTGCAGGGCTCTGGCCCATCAGCTGAGCCTCACCCTGGTTGGTGCTGGAAGGAGCATTCACGGGTCTCTGCCCCTCTCTCTCTGCTGCCTACCCCCACAACCCCCAGGTATGATCCAGGCCCTGGGCGGGTTTTTCACCTACTTTGTGATCCTGGCGGAGAACGGCTTCCTGCCGTCCACCCTGCTGGGCATCCGCCTGGACTGGGACGACCGCTCCAAAAACGACCTGGAGGACAGCTACGGGCAGGAGTGGGTGAGTGCAGCCCCCAGGGGGTGGGGGCGCACGGCCTTCCCGGTGCTCCCGATGGCACCCCTCGCAGCTGGGAGGGGCGCTGAGCCCCTTGAGACGGGCAGGCTGCCCCTGTGGCGTGGGGCTCTTCCCGCCTGAGGGAGCAGCCGGGAGCCAGCTGCCCTCCCTCACGCCCAGCGCCCAGCGCCTGTCCCTGTCCCCACAGACCTACGAGCAGCGCAAGGTGGTGGAGTTCACCTGCCACACGGCCTTCTTCGCCAGCATCGTGGTGGTGCAGTGGGCCGACCTCATCATCTGCAAGACCCGGAGGAACTCTGTCTTCCAGCAGGGCATGAAGTGAGGCCCAGCTCGCTCCCCTCCATCCCCCGCCTGGCCCCGCACCCACTGCTCACGCAGGATCCACAGGACGTCCGTCCCCAGGGGCCGGCGGGGCAGGCTTGGCCGTGCCACAGCGTAGGGGGCACAGCAGGGGCTGCTCAGTGCCCAAGGGACGTGGGGGACTCCGTAGGGGGCACTGTGCAGCTGGCTGGTCCCTGGCTCAGATGAGCTGTAAACCAGCAGCTCTGCTCCTGCCCCAGGTGGCCAGGTTCCCTGTCCCAACTGGCGCTGCCTGACCTCCCTCCCCCAAAAGGCCTGTCTCTGGGACTCCCCGCACCTCCTGCCGCAGGCTGGGCCAGGGGCTCCAGGGGATGGACGCAGGTCTCTGCTCCCTCCATTCCTGGGTCGTGTTCCTCTCCCCTCCAGGAACAAAATCCTGATTTTCGGCCTCCTCGAAGAGACGGCCCTGGCTGCCTTCCTGTCCTACTGCCCTGGCATGGGGGTGGCGCTGCGGATGTACCCGCTCAAGTGAGTGATGGGGGGAGGTGGGACCCCCCCAGGGCAGGGAGCTGCTGCCCCCGTTGCAGGGTGGTAGGCCTCCGTCGAGCTCCCCTTCCCCACCTTGTCACCAGGTGGCACACACATCCCCCCAAACAGGTTCCCCAGATGGAATGGCCCCAGTGCTCCCCTCCAGAGGGATCCCCTCAGCTCCACAGTCCTTAGTGCTCCTCCTCCCCAGGGTCTCCCCCAGAGCACAGTCCCAAGCACCCCCCCCAGCAGGGTCCCCCGATAGCTCATTCCCTAGAGCTCCTGCCCCCCACCCCCTGTCCTGTGGCACAGCCTCTGACTCTCTCCCTGTCCCCCTGCAGGGTCACCTGGTGGTTCTGTGCCTTCCCCTACAGCCTGCTCATCTTCGTGTATGACGAAGTGCGGAAGCTGATCCTGCGGCGTTACCCTGGCGGTGAGCTCCCGCCCATGCGGTGCCATGGGCCCCCTCGCAGTGCCACTCATCCCACCCATGCAGTGCCTCAGGCCCACCACCCCGCAGTGCCAGTTGCTCCCACTCAGTTTCAGCCCCCTCTTGTCCACACTCCCCCCCCCAAGCTGCACAGTGCCCCCTTCTCCCACCCCCACACGTGCTCTGCCATAGGGCTCCCCCGTTTCCTGGTGGAGGGCGCCGGAGTCCATGAGCTGTCGGCTCAGCTCCTGCCACCCTGTTCCGGAGGGAGTCGGCACCATGCAGTGAATAGACGCCACCTCCCCCTCCCCATGCGGCTCCCCCTGAAAACGGGGAGCCCAACCCCCTCCGCTGCTCCCACTGACCAGCCTCTCTCCTTTCCTTGCCCAGGCTGGGTGGAGAAGGAGACGTATTACTGAGCCCTTGCCTGGGCGGGCCAGGTGGATCCTCTCTCCATGTCACGCTGGGGAGAGCGTGGCTCCGCCGAGGCCACCCGACATCACCGCAAACCTTAGTGCTTAAGGGGGTAGCGGGTAGGGGGGGCCAGCAGCACACACTGTCCTGTGTAGATCTAATGTGTAGGCACTAACCCTGCTGGGAGGAGGGCAGGAGACCCCCGACCCCTGCCCCGGGGCACACGCTAGCTAAGCTGGGAGGTAAGTGGGGCAGGCCTGAGCCTGAAGGGTCCCTGCCAAATTCCAGATGGGGAGGGGATGGTGGGGAGAAGGGTTGGTCTAGACACACAAACCCTGCAAGGCCCTATGGGACAGAGGGGAGCTGAACAGGCTCTGGTGGGGCTGGGCTGAACCAAGGACTGTGTCATGGCTCTGCACGGGGGGGTCCCAGACAGGCTCTGGGGAGCCAGCAGCCCTTGGCCAGAGAATGGAGGAGTGTGACTCTGGTGGGGGCACCCAAAGCCCCTGCAGGGAGGATGCAGAGCACCCCAGCCCCTGGGAGGATGAGCCCTGAAAGGGTAGGGGGTAGGAGCATAGAGCGGGGAGGGGTTCCTGCCTATGCTATTTGAAAAGGTGGGAGCCCTACCCTAGGCCTGGCCTGCAAGGGTTCCCCAAGGCTGAGAGTAGACCCCCAGCTCCCCACATAGGCTGCAGAAGGACAGGTTGCCACCATGAAGGGAGGGTCTGGTCACTGTTCTGGCTGAGGGCAGGGGATGCCCCAAGTGGGGGAGGGAGAGTCCAGGGGGTCTGGTCACTCTTCTGGGCTGAGGGTGGAGGGGCAGTGAAGCCCCCAAAAGTAGGCGCTTCCTATTTTGAAGATGTGCAATAAAAATAATTTAACCCCTTCCTGCCTCGGCCTTCCTTCAGTGTAGCTCCCAGCCTGCCTGGGGAGCAGGGCTCAGAACATGCAACTTGACGTCTGATGTGGTTGCTGTTCACTCAGAGCTGTGCTTAGCATCCTGGCCTGGGTCTCACCCAGGCCTGTTTAAATATAGTGTTGTAGACATAGCGCCACCCAGCCGCTGAACTATGTGACACAGTTTAATGTTCCATCACTTGTTCTTAAAAACAAGTCGTCCTGTGGCACCTTACAGACTAACACAGACATTTTGGAGCATCAGCTTTCATGGGCCAAGACCACTCGTGCATCTGCCAAAGCGGGTCTTTGCCCATGCAGACTTATGCTCCAAAATATCTGTGTTAGTCTGGACTCCAACAAAACAAAGCAGCGGAAATGCAGCACTTCAAAGACGAACACAATGATTTATTTGGTGATGAGCTTTTGTGGGCCAGACCTACTTCATCTGAATATCTGTTTAGTCTATGAGGTGCCGCAGGATGATTTGTGTTTTTTGCAGATACAAGGCTCCCCCTCTGATACCCTCCTCCTTAACCAACGTTTCACTCCCTACGCAGCCGTGCTGTCTCTGGAGTTCAGTACAGATCAGGTGGTTGAGTGTCTTAGAACCATGCTGGTTTCGTAACAACATGACTCAAACATAACCGCTTAGTCATCTGGCTGGCCACTAGTTACACCCAGTTTGGCTGGAATTCCAAGTCTGCCACCTGTAGGGTTCCCACTGTGGATTCTTCCTTCTGAGGAGCACACACTAGTTGGTGATAATTTCTACGGAAGTCTCCACTCTTGGTCTCGATCACATCTCAGCTAAGCCCTGAATTCTTTTTCTGTAAGGCTGTGTCTACACAGTGGCCTTATTTTGAAATAAGCTATTCCAGAAGAGCTTATTTTGAAATAATACTGCTACACACACATTTCAAAGGGGTGCTCAGCATCTGATGAAGTGCGTCTTTGCCCATGAAAGCTTATGCTCAAAAAATCTGAATAAAATTTTTTTAAAAATCTGAAGAAAAAAATCTGAAGAAGTGTGCTTTCGAAAACAGGGTTTTACACTGCTTGTTTCTTCTTTCAAAAGACTTTTGAAAATGTGATTATGCAAATGAAGTGCCAGATACCTACATCAGTGCTTCATTTGCATTTTTGATTTGCCTCACTCGCATTCCTCTTTCAAAAGGGGACTGTAGGGCAGACACAGCCTTTGTGTGTAGCAGTGTGAGTTCAAAATAAACTCTTCCAGAATAGCTAATTTTGCAATAAGGCTGCTGTGTAGACAGCCTCAGAGATTTCCTCAATTGTGTCTGCTAGCACCATTCTCTAACTCCATTTCCACTTTATGAAGCAAGGGGCTAGGAGCCCTCCCAGGGGCGTGTACGCTGTATGGTTCTGCTTTGTCTCGCTGGGTAATTTGCACTGGATCACCTTTCTGAAGGTTCAAGTTCACAAAATAGTCCCTTGAATTGTCCACCTTTCTCACACCAAGTCTGCTACAGAAGTTTGCCAGCCTTTGATGCTTTGATAGGATCAAAGTTAAATTGTTTCTGTAGTGAACTGGCCCCTGCGGTTCAGAATCCCACCAGAGCTCATCTGGGCTAGACTTCAGAGCTGGGAGAGGTGGACAGTGGTTGTAGGGAACTGCTGTGGTGACTGTGCTAGATCCCCAAAGCAGACTCTTGATGGTCTGTAATATGACGTTACTCCCTGACTGCTTTGACGTGGCAAAGAGCTGCAGCACGTCCGTATTTCATGCATTTGTTACACTAGTTGCCTATGGTTGGACGTATGTCGTCATCTGGGATATGATTTTTCCCTATGTTGTGGACGGAGGCTGGAATTCTTCCAGCAGGTGTTTTAGGAGAATGACTTAGCACTCACTCTGCATGTGTTAACAGGTTCTAAGTTAGTTTCTTGTTTTTCAGGTTTAGCGAATTGCTCTTGGTTTAGCTGTCTCATCAGCTCAGGCTGTTTTGGTACCTGAATAGGTGTGGCTACAGTTAAATCTCTTCATTTGTAGCTGCCGTGAAACATTTTTTTACATTAAGCCAATGATCAACCTTTTGCTGAAAACCTGTGTTCAGCGTTGCCAAAATGACAGTCAGTGTCTGCAGAGCCCTTACGAAACATTCAACATTTTCCCCGGTCCTTGAATTTTCTGGTGGAAATATGCTCTTTCGTAAACCACGTTTTTCTGAGGTATAATGTATGCATCAGAGATAGCCAGAACCTTTTCATTTCTGAGTGTTTTCATTGAAGTCTGCTTCCCCAGATGCTACATTAAAGATATCTGGTTTGAGCATTGGCTTCATAAACCCAGGTGTGCGTTCAGTCCTTGAGGAGACCATTTAGGAGTCTGGGGCAAATAGATTTAAAAACAAATCTATCAGGCATGGTGTTTAGACCTGCTATGAGGGCAGGGGACTGGACGTGATGACCTCTCAAGGTCCCTTCCAGCTCTATGAGATATGTACATATATCTCCAGTTCCTTGTTGCAGCTTAGTAGCAATGCAAAATCTTGCCCAGTATTGTTTTTCGTCTGTCCGTTGGGAAGGTTTATAACAGCGGATGTTCTCTGGGACATTGGAAAGCAGTGGAATGAGGACTTCTTGCAGCCATTTTTGCTGCTTTTTTATTTTTTGTTCTTAGTTTACTCTTGACACCATGACATGATCATCTGTGCCAGATCTGGCCTGGAGACAGAGCCCACTGTTCCACCCCAGAGGTGTTCATCATAAGTTCTCTTATTGTTCTGCCCAGTCTGGGGGAATATGGTTCACTTCAGAACGTTCTAATACAACACGGAGGGGGCACTGTCTCCCCTCCCCAGCACATCACAGCAAGAGGCACCATGAGCTGCTCATGGGTGTTAGTGGCTGGCAGGTGAGCACCATGTGTAACTTTCTCCTGGCAATGGAGGGAGCACAGGGGCTAGGGCCCCCTCACATCCCCCTGCCAGTCCCACCTATCATATGCCTCTAGGCCCCAGCCAAGGGCCTGAGCTGGGCTCTTTGGTGGATGTTCAGCAATCACTGGAGAGGGGGATGGTGGGGCACTGGGGGGACAGAGGTGGGAGGGAGGGCTGCAGTGTGTGGAGGTACAGGCACTTCAGAGAGGAGGTGGAAGTGGAGGGGGTGGAGTGTTGGGACGCAGGGGCCAGCAGGGAGATAGGAATGGAGCATAGATGGGAGGGGGGCAGGCACAGAAGGGGGAGAAGAGGTGGGGGGTATAAATTTTAAAGGCCCAATACAGGCTTGTAACATGCACTTCCTTCCACAAAGAGTGCCTGGCCCTCCGGGACCTCAAGCCCTAATAAAGTGTACCTCTCCCCCAGGTGCGGGTTCTGGGTGAAGGCAGCGGGGGAGGGCTGGTGGGGTGAAAGCTGGTGGGAGCTGGCATGGGGGTGAAGCTGATGGAGTGGTACACTTCGGGTAGGGTGAGCGCTGGTGGGTGGGTGATGAGGCTGGCAGCCTGGAGAGGGTGGAGGGGGCATTGGGTTGGGAAAGGAGGGGAGGGCTGGTGGGGAGATGGAGGCAGAGGGAAGGGGTGGAGGGGATGGGAGATAAGAGTTAGGGATGTGGCTCCCTTTCCCACACAACCCCTCTGTTCCTGCATTCTCCAAGCAGCATCCCCCACCCTGCCCCCCAGGAGCACGCCTGTCCCTGCTTGCCATGAGGTGTGAACATGGGGAACTGGCTGCCTCTCAGGTTCTGCGGCACAACCCCCCGCTTTGCCCTGCACCCCCCACACCATCCATCCCCCCGGCAGTGGCGCCCCCTGCTGGCCAGCTGGTGATGCCACAGCCTGAGCGCTGCTGCAGGTAAGAAGAGCTGGGCTGGCTATTTAAAACTAAGCCTCTGGGTCAGCAGAAAGAGCTGAAACCCAGCGCGCCTGCTGCCAGGGCCCAGGCATTTCTCACAGATTAAAAGAAGGGCAGCTGTTGGGCTGCAGCCACAGGCTTATAAATAGAGCCCAGGCATAGCTTGCCTTAAAGACCAGTGCTCCCGCCAGCAAGAGGTTTGGGGCTTGCACTACGCCACCTGTCCACAGGCAGTCACCGGGCAGCACCTGGCCTTCCCTTCTCTCGAGTTGCCCTGCCCAGAGCTGTAGGGCATTCGAGGCTCTGGCAGGGTCTGCAAATCCCAGGAGCGCTGCAGAGGGGGTGCCTGTTAATCATGACAGTGGCGGTGATCAATTGACACCTGTCACTGGTGCTCAGGCAGTGCCAGCACATAGGACAAGTTGCTCAGGCCAGTGGCGGAGCCAGTGGAAACAGCCACGTCCGTCTGAACAGGCGGTGATGGCAGGTGCGTGAGTTGAGCAGCGTCGCCCTTGGAGAGGAATCAGCCCTGCGACGGGCTCATGTGCCTACCTACTGGGGGCCTGGTCTCCCCGGAGCAGCCCAGAGGGCGATATGATCTGCACCGTAGCACTGCCGAGTGGCCCCACACAGGATCAGGGCCCTGTGCTGCTGCGTGTACCCACTGAAAAATGAACATAAAATAAGTCAAGTTTTTATTCCTAAAAAATGGTTGAGATGCACTGAGCGAATGTCCCCTCTGGAAGAGCTCTGAGTACCCCCAGGAGCCACTGATACAGCCTAGCATGGCATTCCAGCCATGCCCCTGACAGCAATCTGGCAGACCTAGAAAGGATCACATGTGCAGGACCACCAATTGGGGGTTGAGGCAATTGCCCCTGCGCCTGGCATTTCAAAGGGGCAGCTCTGAGGGAGCATGGCGGGGAGGGACCCAGGGATGACTGCCCTCAGGCCTGCCCCTTCCTCCCCTGGTCCCACCCCTAGTGCCCCCCCTTCTGCCACTGGCCCCACCCCATTTGTGCTTGGCCCCACCCCTTCCAGCAGCAGGAAGCCGGACCTCCTCCCACCTTGTCCCAGGGCCCTGCTGTGACCGGCTTTGCTTCCCCAGGAGGCCAGAAAGGACAGGTCTACATTTAGGGAGCAAATTAACTTAAGATACACAACTCCGGCTATGTGACTAGTGCAGCTGGAGTCAGCGCACCTTAAGCCGAATTTCTTTGGTGTCCCACAGTGGGAGATCAACAGAAGAAACTCTCCTATCGGTTTCCCTTCCTCCTCACGGCCCCCTGGAGTACCAGGGTCAGTGGTAGAGAGTCAGTTGAATGTGGCCCTATTAGTATTGCTAAATCAACCCCCGGAGATCAATCTCTGGAGCGCCCATCTCCCATTTGGTGCGGACAAGCCCTAAAGAGTGAACAGTGCCCCCTGGGAGCGCCTCCTCTGAACCCCAGCACCCTGTACTGAGCTCCTGCTCTGCTCTCTGCAACATAGTGACCCCTATTGAGCCCCTGCCTCACTCCCTGCACCACTGCATCCCCTGCTGAGCCCCCACTTCACTCACTGCAGCACTGTGCCCCTGCCTCACTCCCTGCACCACTGCATCCCCTGCTGAGCCCCCACTTCACTCACTGCAGCACTGTGCCCCTGCCTCACTCCCTGCACCACTGCATCCCCTGCTGAGCCCCCACTTCACTCACTGCAGCACTGTGCCCCTGTTAAGCCCCTGCCTCACTCCCTGCACCACTGCATCCCCCTGCTGAGCCCTCACCTCACTCCTGCAGCTCAATGCCCCCACCATGTCCTACCCGGCTCCCTGCACTGCTGTACCCCTACTGCAGCACTGACCCCCAGCTCCACAACACCCCTCCAAAGATCTGAACCTGCACAATGCCCCCAATGGACCACCCACACCACTCCCTGCTGCACACGGCTACCCTGTGAGTTCCCACACTGCTCCCTGGCACACTGAAGCCCCTATTTCCTGCCTGCCCCAGCCTAAAGCACTGCAACCCCTCTTCTCCCCTGCCCTGTTCCCTGCAATACTGCACCCCGAGCACCTAGCACCCCCTTAAGGGTCACGCCCAGCCAGCTTTATATGGGCATTCCTTGGGGGCCAAACTGTGCTATCCCAGGTGGTTGAGGAGGATCCCAGCCCAGGGCAGGCCAGCCCAGAGTCAGTAGGGTGGGGACCTGGAGGTCACAGCTGTGACTCCCACTTGAATCAGGCCTGTGGCCCCCAAATGCCCCGGGTGGAGAGCAGGGAGAACATGGTCCAGACTCAGCCAATGTTTCCCTGCCACAGAGGCACCTGGGACGGCTCCGCCAGGCAGCCAGCTGGCTCCTTGGCACAGAGCAGAGGGGCGAGCTCCGAGCGGGCCACACAGAGGCTACATCTACACGATGGGATAAATTCAAATTTAAGGCAGTCAGCTCGATTGTACCATGTGACTGTCTTCACTGTAAATGCCAGTAGCTCCATTTAGGGAGCACTAACATCATAATATGGTTAGAACCAGGTGGATATAGTGTCACGTTTGAATGTAACAGTTCAGATGAAGGCTGGTGTGGAAGCGTCATGCCTTTGAGTCGAATTCATTAGCTTGGTGTGATGGGTGCTGCTGCACCTGGATCCTGGCTGCCCACCACAGGGCAGGGGCCGGGAAACTGACCAGCACAGCTCCTGGCTGCCAGCTCCCACGAGCCAGGCTCAGGAGCACGGTCAGGTTCCCAGCTCCCCCAAGCTGCGGGGACCTGGGAACCAGGCAGCAGGGTGAGCATGGCCGGCGGTGGGGATGCAGCAATGATGGCGGGGAGAGCACAGAATGTGGGGCTGAGGGAACTGTGGGATAGGGTCCCACAATCCACTGCTGCGACAGTCAAGGTTTGGCCACTCTGGTGTGGCAGTGCTAACTCGACTTTGTGGGAAGTGAGGATCTGCCAAATCAAATGTATAAAACCCAGTGTTATAAAATCAAATTTAATAAAAATCACATTTGTCTGGTAGCATAGACGTAGCTGAAGACTGCCACCAGCCAGCTGAGGGTGGGGAGAGGGGCTGGGGTCACGTTTGGGGCTGCATCCTTCCTTATTGGTCACTTTACAGACTGGCATGATAGTGACACAGTCCCAAGCCCTGCTGCTGGGGGAAAGGGGATGGAGCTAGGCAGGGTGTCTGGATTAGAAACTCCATGGAGCTGGAAGAGAGAGGGTGATGCCACCATCTCCTGAGCCTACTGCATTGCTCCTGCTCCACTCTCTGTGTGTGTGTGAGAGAGAGAGAGACAGAGAGAGAGAGATTCATGCTAAAATAATGAGGTGCCTGAGGAGTGAGGTCATGGCTGGCTCAGGAGAAGCAGCTGTGCTTAATGGCTATTGCAGAGGGCCGGGTGCCAGGATGCCTGGATTCTGGTTCTGGGTGTGAAGTGAGTTCTTGAGGCAGGAGGGGGCGGGGAGGCAGGACTCCTGGGTTCTATTTCCAGGCTGCAAGGTGCCAGAAGAGCTGTCGACAGACCTCCGGCTTCTGCCTCCAGCTGGGGCTGAGACCTGCAGAATGGAACGAAATTCTCCCACTTGGGTGGGGAGCTATGCAGCCTTCCCGCCCCCCGGCCACTCCCGCCCCGCCTCAGTGGACAAGGTGCTTGGCTCTGGTTCCTTCCCCTCCCAGCATTCCAGCCCAGCAGACTGAGGGCTGCTGACTCCAGCAAACCCAAAATAGAGAGTCCTAGAGCAAGGAAGGCAAGGTGGCGGCTGGTGGGGGGAGGGCTCCAAAGGAGGCTGAGAGCTTCTGGGCACCACTTGGGTTTCACTTGCAGGGTGTCGGGGGTTTAAATATCCAGCAGGGTTAAAAATAAGGAGGCCCAGACTCAGGGTCATTCGAAACCGGGGCCAGCATTTCAAAGACGTGTACCATCTGCAGGGTAAAGTCACGTGGGACACCCTGTTGCCATGCATCCGAAACACGGGCCACTTGCGAATCCTGGAGGAGCCGCGCCTGGACCAGGCTGTTCCACGGGGCCCCAGAGCTAAACCACGAGGTGACCACGAACGAGACCTGAGCAGCACTGACGTCATCTGTGCCGCATCGGGGCCTCATCTTCACCACTCCCCAGAGGTGAGGGACATCATCAGACCCCCCAGCCTGGCCTCCTGCACCCCTACACTGAGCCCAACAGCAGCTCCCAGAACAGCCCCAGGGCTGCAGAGGAAGCCATTTAAGATGTGGGCACCCCCTTCAAAGATCTCACCCTGCACAGTGCCCCCAATGGACCACCCACACCTCTCCCTGCTGCACACGGCTTCCCAGCGAGTTCCCACACTGCTCCCTAGCACACCGCAGCCCCTATTTCCTGCCTGCCCCAGCCAAAGCACTGCACCCCCTTTTCTCCCCTGCCCTGTTCCCTGCAGGACTGCACCCCGAGCACCTAGCACTCCCTTCAGGGTCACGCCCGGCCAGCTTCATGTGGGCATTCCTTGGGGGGCCGAACCGGGCTATCCCAGGTGGCTGGGGAGGATCCCAGCCCAGGGCAGTCCAGCCCAGAGTCAGTGGAGTGGGGACCTGGAGGTCACAGCTGTGAGTCCCACTTGAACCAGGCCTGTGGCCCCTAAAAGCCTCCGGTGGGGGGCAGGGAGATCATGCTCCATGCTCAGCCAATGTTTCCCTGCCACTGAGGCACCTGGGAGCCTCCGCCAGGCAGCCAGCCGGCTCCTTGGCACAGAGCAGAGAGGCGAGCTCTGAGTGGGCCACACCAAGACTGCCACCAGCCTGCCAAGGGTGGGGAGCGGGGCTGGGGTCAGGTTCAGGGCTGCATCCTCCCTTATCGGTCACTTGACAGACTGGGGTGATAGTGAGACAGTCCCCAGCCCTGCTGCTGGCGTAGGGAGACAGGCAGGACGTCTTGATTAGAAACTCCTGTGGAGCTGGGGGAGAGGCTGCACTCGGGGGGGGGAGGGTGTGGGGGGGGGGGGTCGACGTATGTTGCCCTCATTAACCACTCTCCTTATTCGACAGTTTGACCTAATTTACAACTGGAATTTGGCTTCGGCCTCCAGCCACTGGTGCGTGTTCTGCTTGTTTCTGATAGATCAAAATGCCCCTTGGGACCTGCTGCTTTCTCCCTGCGAAGGCGCCTTAGAGATGGAGATTAAATTCCCCTCGCAGCGTGAGGCCAATGGTACTCAGCGAGGGGCACATGTACCTCTGGGGGTGCACAGAGGCCTTCCAGGGGAGCATCAGCTCTCCTAGGTATTTATCTACTTTGGCAACAGGCCACACCCAAAGCATTCGCGGAGCCAGTGCCAACGGACGTTTCCTACGGACAGAACGAGACCGCCAGCAGTGGTTCGGTTACAACAGCCCATTTCTCCCTCCAGACACCTCCTCCTCCCTGGTGGGGCTGCGCCTGCTCCCCCCCACCCCACCATTTCACACCGTACCCCATAGGTTGTCCAGCAGAGCAGAACTCCCAGGGCACATCAGGGTGAGATGGGCTGGGACTGCACAACCTGCCCAAGTGCAGCAGGTCCCAGGACCTTCCCCCTGGAGGGCAACAGTGGCCCCCTCACAGGCCCTGGCTCTGCCCAGGACCCTCCATTGAACCCAAACGGGCACTGACCCTCCTTTCCCTTTCAGCTCAGGTTTGGGGTGGGGGGGGCAGTGGGGCTGACAGCCATGCTGGGCCACAGGGCAAGGTGGGAGAAGACTCGGCTCTGAAAGGGGCAGGGCTGAGGGAAGAGGGGGTGGGGCTGAGGGCAGAAGGGGTGGGGCTGAGAGAAGAAGGGGCGGGGCTGAGGGAGAGGGGGCAGGGCTGAAGGAAGAGGGGGTGGGGCTGAGGGCAGAAGGGGTGGGGCTGAGAGAAGAAGGGGCGGGGCTGAGGGCAGAGGGGGCAGGGCTGAAGGTAGAGGGGGCGGAGCTAAGGGCAGAAGAGGCGGGATTCAGGGCTGTTGGCCCTCAGGCTCCCTGCCAAGGTGGCAGAGTGGCAGAGAGGCACAACAGGGCTCCAGCCCCAGTGAGCTCTTCTGCACAGCTGTTCCAAGGAGCCAGGAGATCCCAGCCACTCTTGAAGGGCTGGACCAGGGTCAGTTCCCCTCTTGACCTTGCTGGTGTGTGTATGTGGGGTGGGGGGCTGAGCTCCCCCTTTCCCAGCGTGTGAGCAGGGGAGCTGGGCTCGCCCTTCCCTCTGGGTCGGGTGCGCACACACCTGCTTTAAAAACACCGCTGTTAGTGACTGGCAGGTGCGGTGCCGTGGCAGCACACATCTGAACAAACACCCCTGACCTCAGTGTCGGCGCACAAGGCAAAAGTCACTCCAGTCACGGATGAACAATCGGCGAGGGAACAGTGCCCCACACCCCAACCCCTGTCTCCTGAACCCCTCCCCCCACACCCCATCCTCCTCCTGAGCCCCTTCCCCTGCACCCCAACACTCTGCCTCTGAACCCCGCCCTCTGCACCCCAACTCTCTGCCTCCTGAACCCCTCCCCCAACCCCAACCTCCTGCCCTGAAACCCTCCCCACACACTCCCCATACCTCTGTGCTCCATCCAACACTTAAATTTCTTACCGGTGCTGTTTTATCACAGCAGCCCCCCCAAGCAGGGGGATAAGTTGTGACAGTGCCCCTCAGCACTCCACAGGGAAGTGGGGAAGTGGGGGCAGGGATGAGACAGCTTCAGGTCCCTTTCCTCTGGGGGAAGCTCCTGAACCCCTCTTCAGACCCTACCCGCCCCAGACACAATGACTCTAGTACTCTTCAGTGATTCAGCATGGCTTAGACAAGCACTGAAATGCAGCCACTTCTGGGGTGCAGCACAGCAGCTGTTTAACAGCACACTGAGAAATGTGCTAGTTTCACACCTTATTATGAATACGTACAAAGGATGGGAAGGAGGATTCGAGAGTATAAACATCACCTCCAGAACCTTCACTGAAGGTACTCAAGTTTGAGAGACTCTGCTACCCTCAGAAATATTAGTAAGTAAACAGGAGGTAAGATTACATCCCAGCTGGAAAAGACGTGTAGTACAGGAGACACACGGCTATAAAATGGCTGGCTGTTTAGAGCAAGGATTTGCCGTTTCTGCCCAGTAACCAGCAGGAAAAGTCCTCTGGGGAAAAGTCCTTAAATTCAAAAGTGCATTTGCCATTCTGCCGAGGAATCAGCATTTGAGTGTAACAGTCTGGGCCCTACCTGGAAACCTGACCCAGCCCACTGCAAAGGGAACTGGCTCTCAGCCCAGTGTAAAGTGGAACGAAATGGAAGAATAGATGCCCCACCCTGGGTATCGTCACCCTCCCCACCAAATTGGAGAGTTGGAAAACACAAGAATATTTTAAGTGTAATGTAGGCACTGTTTGTGGTGTGACAGCACATTTGTTTCTTGACGGCAGGGGAAGATGCCAGCAGGTGGCCACTCTTTGGCGCCATAGAGTGAAGCACTACTGGGGGATAGAGCAAAGAATAGCCAGCCCGGAGGGGGCTGGAGAAGACTGAAGTAGCTTTTCAATCAGAGCGACTGGGGGACAGGCAGGGTGGGGGGAGCCTCCAAGAAACAGCAGAGCCAGAGGTGCGTAACGAAAGTGTCCTACATTCCTCACACTCCCGGGTAGATGGGAGGCAGGAGCCAGTGTCCTGCCGTGGCAGGGCTCTTGCGCTGGTGGCGGTGGGGTTTCCACCTCCTAACCCCCTGCAATGATGCCCTTGCCAGCCTGGCCCTCACCCTCATATCCATGAATACTGCCCACTAGCTTGGCAGAGGGAGTGGGTAGCACAGCCCCTGCCAGGGAGTTGAAGAGACTTCCCCTCCCAGTCACCTGTTCCTAGCAAAACCCCAGGACTCAGTGGCAGAGCTTGAGGCAGAACCCAGGAGTCCTGACACCCAGCCCTTCCCCCTGTTCTCCCTACTAGACCCCACTCTGCTCCCAGGCACCCCTTGCTCCTCTAACCGCTCCTACAGCGCAGAGTCGGCTGGAGAGCAGGCGCTCCGCTCCTGGAGGCACATATCTTCCTCAAACGGAGACCGTTCCCCGCTGGGCCATGCGGCTGACACTGCCCGTCCGTCTCCGCTCTGTCCCAGGGAGGAGGCAAGGGCAGGCCCTTGAGACGCCTGCGAGGAATGGGGCAGCGCTGCCAGCACATAGCGCAGCTTCCGTGCCTGGCACCTGTGCCATCCAGGCTGGTCATAGGAGGCACAGACTGCTGCTGAGGAGTGGGGCTGAGCCCCCAAGCCTGGCTCTGGTTCTCGCTTCACGGGGGCAAGTTCACCTTCGCTGTGGGGCAAAGCCGCGGATGGACCGGTGGGGCCCCGTCCCTCTTGAATAGAACTTTGTAAGTGTGACACCCTGACCCCCTGCCTCACTCTACCGCTGGATCCTCCTTCCTGGAAACAGACCCCAGGAGTCCTGATTCCTGGTCAAACTGCTAGGGCGCCCCCCGGCCCCCTGGTGTGACTCCTTAACCGTCTGCTTGCAGCTCAGCAGGAGGGTGCCCTGGGGTCCTGGGGAGGGCCAGCTGCTTCCCACGTGACCCCAGAGGTGTCCGTCCCATGGGTGGCCCAGCTGTCACATGACATGCCATGTGGTGGGTGGCTGCAGCTCAGCCAAGCTCCTGCATTAGGCCTGTGATTTATGGCCTCTCCCTTGGCTGCGGCTGTTGCTGCTGCTGCTGCTGTGGGGATGCGGCCAGCAGGGCGGCATCGCCAGCTGGGCTGTCAGGGCTGGGCCGCCGCCCATCCCATGCACCGCACAGGCTCTGAGGCTGGGATGGTAGCTCAGCATCGCCCCACGCCTCCAGCCAGAGGGCAGAGGCATCACGGGGGAGACGCAGGTGAGCCCTGCTTCCCAACCAGCCACCAGCCCCTCGGCACGCCACAGGGAAGTGGGGGCAGGGGTGAGGCAGCTTCAGGCCCTTTTCCTCTGGGGGAAGCTCTTGGAACCCTCTTCAGATCCTACCCACCCCAGACACAATGACTCTAGCACTCCTCAGTGATTCCCACAGCAGCCTCCAGCCCTCTGCCCTGGGCCAATGTAACATCAGCATGTCTTAGACAAGCACTGAAATGCAGCCACTTCTGGGGTGCAGCACAGCAGCTGTTTAACAGCACACTGATTTGGGAGAATACTGAGTCCAACAACCAGGGTGTTGGAGGTGGAGTTTGGCCAGGATGATAGCATTAACAGCCTTAACCTTTGGGAAATGAACTGTGGGGTCTTCACAGAACACTGTGAGGCCGGATCTCACACTCCTGGCTCATCTGGAAGATGGCCACACGGCCCTACACCTTGCCAACCCCCGGGGCACCGAGTCAGCGCTGAGTTGGAAAAGCAGCCCCCTGGAGCAGCACCCACTGCCTGTAGCGTCTCTATCACCTGTTGTCTTGCAGCTACAGCCCATGACAGCCCTTAGCCTGCTTAGCTTATTGCCCAATGCCCAGTGCTGCAGCAGCAGACCCAGAGGAAAGGCAGGTCTCTGCCCTAGCAGGATCTCTCAGGTCAGGATCTCAAAGCACACGGCAGATGTTTTCCTGCCGCCCCAGCCAGGGTGAATCCATGACGCTGATATGTAAGAGTGGGGTTCCCACCTTCAAGCCGATCCAGCTCCCTCTGCTGAAGGGGGCACCAGGCCCATGCAGGGACTCAGATCTGATCGCCCCCGTGCTGATGGGAAACAGAGCCGTGTACCAGCCAGGGAACAAGTGGGAGCTCTTCCTTCGCCCCTGCAGTCCTTCTCAGCATGCTGATCCCCAGCTAAGCTGCAGGGCGATCAGGTTACTCCTTCCCCTTGGCATGTGCTGACCTCCTCAGAAGCAAAGCCCATTCCCACTGACTCCCCGGAGCTTATCCAAGGGCCAGGAGAGTCCAAGAAACCTCCCTGGCCAGCTGCAAGCTGCCCAGCCTGAGGACAGTCGAAGCACTGTCATGGGAATGGAGGGGAGCTGGTGCCAGTGGTTAGAACAGGGGAACTGAGGACTGGGATTTCTACCTCCCATCTGCAGTTTTGCTCCCATGCTGGGCCAGCTGCAAGACTGGGGTCACCCTGCTGCCTTCAGCACAGCTGCCCTGGTTGAGGCCAGCTTAGCATCTGAACCAGCTCATAGCATCCTCCCGGGGGGCGGCACCCCACTACAAGCCCCGGGAGAATTCTGGAGCCTCTGTGATCCCCGTGGGTCAGGCCTGCTCCTGGGAGGGCCAGGGCTGGTACAAGGCCCGCTGAAGTCGGTGGAGCTCTGGGACCTGTGCCAAAGTGGGGCATGAGGATTTTATTCCCCTGCTTAGGTTGCATGTGTTTTCCTACTGTCCTGAAGTAACCTGAGGTATGTGCCTCAGTTTCCTTAGGCACAGCATCAACACATAGTTGGTGATGGGTGTTGCATTGTGATGACTTTGCGGGTACACAATGGGCCTCCTGCCATCTGTAACCTAGGCAACCAGGTGACACCTTTCTTCCCCGGGAAATAGGACAAAGACCGGAGGAGGGGCCTAGCTGGTTTGAATTGGAACTTGGCAGTTGAGGGGGAGTGTCTCTCAGCCGACATGAGGGAGAGGGAGGATGGCCCCAGCTCGAGGACCCCCTCTGGGCCCCTCTCCCCAAGATAGGTTGTACTGACGGCTGCTGGTTTCTCTGCTGACAAGCGTGTTCTACGCTGTGTCCCTGTCGCCTAATAAACCTTCCGCTCTCCCTGCTGAGTGAGAGTCATGTCTGACTGCAGGTGGGGTACAGGACCTGGTGACCCCCCCACTTTGTGACAGGCCCTTCGCTGGACCAGATGGGACTGGAGATTTGAGAGAAGCATTGAAAGCTCCTGGGTGCGTCCACCCAATAGACCTTCAGAGGTTGTCTGTGTCTCCTGGCTGTGCCGGAGGGTCCTGCGTCCAACGTGGGTCAGCAGATTTGGAGCCACAGATTGGTCTCATTGGCCTCTAAGGATGGAACAAGGAGCAACGGGCTTAAATTGCAGCAAGGGAGGTTAAGACTGGACATTAGGAAAAACTTCCAAACTGTCAGGGTGGTTAAACACTGGAATCAGTTGCCCAGGGAGGATGTGGAATCTCCTTCTCTGGAGATATTTAACAGCAGGTTAGACACACACCTATCAGGGATGGTCTTGACAGTGCTGGTTCCCGCTGTGAGGGCAGGGACTGGACTCGATGACCTCTCGAGGTCCCTTCCAGTTCCAGTGTTCAGTGATTCTGTGCACAGAATCCCAGTGGCCATTTTAAGAGGAGGAGTCAATCTTGTTTTACCCGGGTCATCCCAGAGACACCCACCGACTATAACGTATTTCACCCAAAACGGCCTGTGCTAAAAGAACTTCCGGGTGGCAAAGTGAAGTGCTCCAAAGTTAGAAAATTCATGAAAGTGCCTTGTGTGACCTTAATGCAGCCCCTCGTGCAGCCGCATTGTGCTGTAGTTGTTCATCACAGAATCACCTGCTATTTTTGCCACAGAAGCCCTGCCAGGGGCTGCATGCTGCATGAATGGTGCTCATTGAAGGCTCGCTGGTCAGTCATCGGTTCTGCCTCCTCTGTGCCGTGTGCACTCTGCAGACCGCCCCAACCCTGCTCTGAATCCAGACTCACTCATTTCCGCCGGTGTTTTGCTGCAGCTTGCTCAACATTGCACCTCGCAGACATTGCCGATTGGAGAGTCACCACACGCCCGTGAGGAGCGGGGGTCTGCTCTTCCCCACGGTGCACATGGTGACTGAACGCTGAGAGAAATTAAGATCCAAGCCACCCACGACTTTGAGGGCTCAATTTTGGCTGTCCAGGGCTGACTTCTTCAGTGTGCTTATCATTCTACTGCTCTTTATACACTCAAAGCACGGCGTCCTCCAGCTTCTGTCGCAGCTGGGAGCGCTTGGCACCTCTGCGCATCAGACCCCCAGGTCTCAGGACTGGGAAATGGGAAGCAGTTTGCTTTAAGGGAGGTGGTGGCCCTACGGACAACACCGAACTGCCCATCCATCTCCCTGTGGGTGTAGGCAGTGGTCCTACACCCCCACAGCACACCCCATCCATCTCCCTGTAGGCAGTGGTCCTACACCCCCACAGCACAGCCCATCCATCTCCCTGTGGGTGTAGGCAGCGGTCCTACACCCCCACAGCACGGGCCATCCACCTCCCTGCGGGTGTAGGGAAAAATTTGGCCTAATCAGTTACAGTTTGGCAACACTGCAGGCCTCCGAGAGCAAGGTCTTGTAATGGGAAGTGTGGACAAGCCTTGGGCTCTACCCCTGTGATAGTATATGGAGAGCTCGTCCTGACCTGTCTAGTTAGGTAGCTCACACTTTCCACGATAAGGCCAGTTGCAATCTTCTGGGGGCAGGGGCAGAGGGGTGGGGGGTTGAGACACTCCCACACCTCTCTTTTTGCAGCAGGCCTTCGATATCTGGCCGGAAACAGGACTTAGGGTGAGGGAAGTGCCTTTTCTTTGCCCCATGACATCGGGTCAGGCATTTGCTGAAAGATAACCTGCTAGAAATGACCATTCCCCTTCACTTGTTTTACTCCAGGAAATGTGAGGAGCAGCCAAAATAACAACTGAGAAGCAACCCAGTAAGGCTGGGCTTCTGGGGAGCCCCCAGCAGCAGCAGCCACCACTGTACTGGGAGCACCTAGAAGCTTCCAGAGCAGCTGTGGTGAGACTCAGGAAGGAGAAAGCCAGGCTGTGGTTCTCCCCACCCCCAGTTCCCTACTCCAGGGGTGTCAGGTAGGAGCAAGAGAGCTGAGTCAGGCTTGCCCACTTGGCCCAAGCATCCGTCCCCAGGGGTCCATACTTCCCCTGGGAAAATAGCCTTCCCCTGTGTCTAGCTGACACTTATTCTGATAAAGCTGATCCTTAGTGTGAGAGTCAAGTGCTAGCTGACTGGGGCTCAAATCCTGGTGCATTATGGGAGAACTGAATTTGATTTTGCTTTAAAAACCTGAGAGAATTACATTAAAAAAACAACCCCCCCCCACCACCACTCCACTTCCCCCTTAAAAGAACGTGACGTAGATGGTGAAGTTGAGCACTCCACAGTTAGGAAAGGACGTATTTATGGCCAGCTGCACAATGTTAATTCAGCCCTGATGCATTAATATACAATCATTATTTACACTGTTACATACTCCTTATTCCCACAGACCCTTGTTCAGTGATGGACCTGCAAGGGGGCAGAATTAAGGTAAATTAACATAAGTAAGGTTGGAGTTAAGGTAATTAATGGTAAAACTGGCATTCCCTAACTTTAGAGAGCTTGCCTTCACAATGCTGTTTTAACAAAGTGTTTTGTATGGAACTAACAGCTATAGTTAAGGTTGCCCTGCAATTACCATTATGAGATCCTTTCTTTCCAGTTGCTAGAAACTGTTCCAGACTTTAACAATTTGTGCGGAAATTTCTCATACCTGGTAGCTCCCTCACACTGGATTTTTGGACACATTTCAGCTAAAATGGTTCAGCCCTTTCTGAGAACGAGTTGAGGGGAAAATCCATTGTTTCGGCCAGTTTAAAAAATCCCCACAACCGTGTCTTTGAAAAGCTCCAGCACCTCCATTTTTTGGAATTGTTGTTTGCAATTTGGCAGGGGGGCGTGGTCATGGTCAGGGATGTAATATTTTCTGTTTGGGTGGAAATCTGCCAACATGTGGCCAAACAATGAGCCTCTGGCAAAATCTGTGCTTGCCCAGGCTCAGTAGAGCTTTGTTAGAGTCTGGCAGCTGAAATCAATGATTCCAAGCTCACTGAGCATGCTCCAGACCCTCGTGGCTCCCAGCACTGACCTGCCTGCACCTGTGCCATCCCATGGTATCTGACGACTGATATTGTGAGCATTTAAGCCTGCTGAGGGATCAGGATTGCTGGGATCTTTCCAGGTAAAACAACATTTTTTTAATGTGCAAAATTGGCTTTCAGAACAGTGTTGAATGCTTAAATCCCATGTGTAGAAGGCGTTTGTACCCAGAGGTCTCCCTTGGCAGCCAGTCCTCCTGTCCCTAGTGCCTCCTGCTGGGAGAAGCTGAGGCTGGAACAGCCAGGAGTTCCCCTACAGCCAGTGTCTGCCCCACTTCCCACAGCGCTCCCCACTGGGCGAGGCAGGTGGGCCCATTAGTGGCCTGACTTCCTTTCCATACAGATCCTAGCTAGCACCGGCTGCCATTGAGAAGGCTCTGAGCTCTCCCTCGGCTCATCCCACATGGCCGCTGCAATCAATCCAGAAGCTGGCGCGGTTGTTTGAACGTGTGCAGGCTTTTGAATGGACAGACTCGCTTTCCAGGGCTGTCCGGAGCCCGTGGCCTGGAAACCTGGCAGCGAAAGCTCAGTGTCTGTTACCCCAGAGAGGATATGGGCGCTGGAGACAAGGAACCGAGGTGATCGGAGCTCAATCCCCACCCCACACATCCACCCCACCCTCCGCCGCCTCCCTCACGTCACTCAAGAACCCCAAAGATCCTTCAGACTGGCCATGCAGCATTTTCTCCCTGCTCTCTCTCCCCCCACCCCGGCCTGCTGCTCTCTCTAATTACCCGCCATCCGCACAAGCCCATCTTCATTTACCTCCGACTCATCTCATCTTATTTTTAGCCTCCCCTTCTTCCCTCCCCCCCCCACCCCGATCCTGTCTCCTTTTTCCTTTCTTAATATGGTGATCAAGATGCCATCAAGTTTGACCGGAGGAGGAAAGGGGGTTGGGAGAAGGGAGGAGCAGAGAGAGAGAATGATCAAAAGGAGAAACTCTATCCATCCCCCCTTTTTTTTGCTGCATTTCAGTGGGTCTTGGTTGGAGGGGGGTGGGGGGAGATGGGGGCTGGGGTAGACATGGCAGCATGAAGCCATAGCCCGTATATAAGGCTATACATCTGCCATATACATATATAGTCAGGGAGTGCAGGGGTGGGCTGCTGGTGGTGGGGCCAGAGCAGCCCTCCGCCCCTCGGGTCCTCCCCCCACAAGCCTTTTTTATGCCCTGCCTCTCTCTTTTCTTCTTTGCTTTTGAGCCTCTGTGGCCCTCAACGCAGCCAGGACCGCCTCCGTGCTGCCCTCCTGGACGCCACCAGTCTGTGCCAGCCGAGCCCCAAGGCAGCCTCCCACCGGAGTGTCCTGCCCACCCCCCGCCATAAAGAGGACTCAAGAGCGGGCCAGGGAAGCCAGGGGCCAGGACAGGAGGGAAAGAAGGAGAGAGGAGGGGAACTTGGGGCTAGGTTGGTTTTTTTTGTTGCAGGGGGAGGGGGCAGTAAAGACGACCGTTCCCTCCCAGGAACCAGGGCCCAGAGCATCGTTCATTCTCCACCAGACCTGCCCCACCTCGGGATGAAGTGGTGCGGGCTGGTGCTGCTGGCACTGCTGGCTGCGGCGAGCCCCGGGGCACGGGCCGAGGAGGGACTGGATTTCCCCGAGTACGATGGCGTTGATCGTGTCGTCGATGTCAACATCAAGAACTACAAGGCGGTGCTGAAGAAGTACAATGTGCTGGCTCTGCTCTACCACGAGCCTGTGGGGGATGACAAGGCCTCGCAGAAGCAGTTTGAGCTGGAGGAGCTGACCTTAGAGGTAATGGCGGGGCGGGATGGGGCAGGGAGAAAGAAGGAAGGAAAGAAGTGTTTCGATGCTAAAGCTGTTTTCAAATAGACCCAGCATCTTTGGTCCACAGCTGGATCAAACTCTGAGCCATACATGCATGAGCCAAGCCTGTCCAGCAATGTTTCTCAAGTTTTTTTTGTAAAGCACCCCTTTTTTCAAAAGGAAAATTATAACTACCCCCAGTACCTACAATTTTCACACACACACATACACACACACACACACATTTTTTCTACCATTGCAGCACATTTGTTTAAACAACTTAATTGTACATGGTGGGCTGGAAGAAATGGACTGTAGGCAAATAAACTTACCACTGTCCTTATGGTTGTGCAAAAAGGATAAACAAAAAAAAAAGCAGATGAACATAAAATAAGTCCATTTTTGTTCATCAAAAAGGCTGAGCAACATTAAGTTAATGTACCTGCTGGAAGCGCTCTGGGTATCCCCAGGGGTGTACGTATCCCTGGTTCAGAACCACTGCTGTGTAGGAGATGAAGCGTTTTTCCCTATGTGGACGGCTCTGCCTGCCTCTGAAATGCAGCTGCCTCTTGGGTGGAACATGGCAACTGGAAGGCTGGGGTGAAACTGCTGGAGCTGGGAATGGAATTGGCGGATGCCAGTGAAAGTAGTGGTTCCCCTGGCTGGAATGTGGCCCAGGACGCTCCAGGCTTGTCTGCATTTGGGAGAAAGAGACATGGGATTGTTAGTGGCCAGCTGGCGTTAGTTTCAAATAAGGGGGATGAGAGGTGGGGTGTATGTACACACACACATGCTGCATGTGCAACACACATAAATCCAGTGTGTGTCACGGGATGGGAGAGTGGCACCTGCCAGTTAACAAAGGTACCAGGGGTGGTAATGATCAGTGAGGTACTGTGTCCAAAGCCCCTTGAAATGCCTGTGCCAGTGTGAGACTTACAAACCCAGAACTGCCTGTGGCCAGATGGTAGAGGGGCACCGGTCTCCAGGAGGCTGGTACAATGTGTGTAGTGGGGCTGGAGCCATTGAACAGACTGTAAACCCTGTGGAGGATGGAAAGCCCTGTAAGCAGGAGCTGTGGCAGCACCTCAATCTCGCTCTCTCTCTCACACACACACAACTTGCACCTGAGCTCTCCCAGGACACATATGCACAAATTTCAGCCGAAGCTGCTCCAGGGGACACGGACGGACACACACACACACACACACACACAAACTTGCACCCAAGCTGCCCCAGAGACAAACACACACACACACACACACACACACACACACACACAAACTTGCACCCAAGCTGCCCCAGAGACACACACACACACACACACACACACACATACACAAACTTGCACCCAAGCTGTCCCAGGGGAAACACATACACGCAATTGCACCCCAAGTTGCCCCAGGAGACACACACACACACACACACACACACACACACACACACACACACAAAAACTTGCACCCAAGGTGCCCCAGGACAGACGGAAGGACACACACACACATACACACACAGACTTGCACCCAAGCTGCTCCAGGACACACACACATACACACACAGACTTGCACCCAAGCTGCTCCAGGACACACACACACACACACATAATTGCACCCAAAGCTGTGCCAGAACACACACGCACACTACTACACCAGTAGCTGTCCCAGGACCCCAGCTCACAGTGGCAGACTCAGCCTCTGGTCAGTATTTGTCCCCAGCTTTGATTCAAGCACAACCCTTGTGCTCTCTGGGGGCCAGTGATCACAGAGTTTCACTTGTACCCAGTGACGTGTATTTCCCTTTTAACTTGATTGATGCCGACAGGCCAAGCGGTTTGGAAAGAACTGTGAAAGGAAGTGAGTCCCCAGATCTGAACTGAGTATCTGAGGAGAGTAGAAATGTCTATCTGATGCAGTGAGGTTGTGTGTCACCCTTATAAACTACTTGAAAACAAGGCCAGAAACGCTAGAGTTAGTGCAACGTTGCTGCAGTGATACTACTGTTATAGTTACCACCCTATTTCTGTTACTACAGCCTCACCATAACACTGCTGCAGAGTCACTAGGCTGTTGGGACAGTGTTGTTATAGTGTTACTACAATGTTACTACAAGGTTCCTAGCAATATTATTGCAGCATTAGTACAATGACATTAGAATAACACTAGTTTTAGTGCAGCGTTGCTATGGCAGCATTATAGCATTATTACACACCTAGTAGCGTTAGTATAAATTTCCTGCTAGCGTGTTTTGGAGCCCTTCACTGTAGTAATTTTCTAGTGGCTAATAGCGGCATTGGGAGCAGAAGACGGTGTGTGTGGAAGGACAGTGGTCTGAATCAGGAGGGGTTGTTCTCCTAGGCAGGGTTGGGTTTCACTGGCTGGGACACCTGTGTCTCAGCTGGAGGTGCTTCTCTGGATCTGCAAACCATTCCCAGAAGAAGGCTCTAAATTTGCAGCTTCCATACTTGGGATGCATTCAGAGAGGGGGCATGTGCCACCCCCTCAGCATGCTAACCCTGGAATAGTGTCCTTCGGAGTCCTGAGTCTGCAGCAATGGAGACTGGTCATGTCTGCAGGGAACAGTGGCCCCTCTAGCCTGATGGCCTTCACTCCTGCCATACTGAACTGCATCAGTAAAGTGTCCTGTCTCTCGACCCCCTGGAAGAGGCCAACGGTCCAAGCGGTCTGATACCCTGTCTCATATCGTCCACCCTAGCAGTCCACCCACAGGGCTTCTCTAAAACCACCTACAACATGGCCGACACAGGATGCATGAGAGCAAAGCACAAAAACGGCACCTAACTGGGGATCCTTTCTGGGCAGTCATGTGTCCTCCTGCCATGTTGTAGGTGGTTTTAGAGAAGCCCTGTGGGTGGATTGCTAGGCTGCTAGGGTGGACGATATGAGACAGGGTACCAGACCGCTTGGACCACTGGAGACAGGGCACTTTACTGATGCAGTTCAGTATGGCAGGAGTGAGGGCCATCAGGCTAGAGGGGCCACTGTTCCCTGCAGATGTGACCAGTGCAATGTGCTACTGAAATGGGAGAGAACAGTGGGTGTTGGGGAAACTCTGGGGGCTTCTGAGACCGGAGTGGTCGGATTCTGTCCCAGAGTGAGATACAACAGATTCTGCCTGCTCTGGGGAGACTTGGAACCAGTGGATACCTGACACAGCACCAGAGACACCTGTAAGATACCATTGAGATTCACACCTGGGCTGTCAGCTTCCCATCTACAGTGCAAATTTCTGGGGACCTGCAGAGGTGAGACACTTAGGGGTTCAGTGCTGGGGATAGATAGGTAGACAGATCTGTTCAGGGGAGAGCCATGGTGCAGCTGTCATCGAGTACAAGGTGGACTTTGTAGCCCAGGGCGCAGGTGCTGGAAATAGTGGAGCTGGGGATGCTGCTGCAACTCCAGCTGAAAGTGGTTTCCATTACGTACAGAGTTTACAGTTTGGTTCAGAGGCTCTCAGTGCGCGCACATGCACGCACACACACACACACACATATTCCCCTTGCAAAAATTCTTCTAGTGCTCTCCCTCCCCCTCCCCCCCCAGGCCCTCCCAGTGTGGAGCGACTCAGTGAGGAGAGTAGCTTAAGGTTTCTGCATCCACCCGTGCAGCTCGCCATAGGAAACTGCCTTCAGCCAAGGCCCACAAAGGCAGGGGATGGACAGTCAGCTGCTCCAGACGCTGGGGAAGGTGGTTCTGGCCCCTTCTGCCATCCGTTCTCTGCCTGCTGTGCCAATGGCAGCTTGTTCTGCTGCCTTCCCGTGATGTGTGCCTGTGAGAGCACACTGAGGCTGCTGGACAAGCACAGGCCCCCTGGGTCTCTCTTGCTGCCCAGCTCCCAGCCTGTGCTGCCCGTATCACTGCTAGACCCCTGACTGGACAAAGCAGCCCGGAAAAGGGGCTGGTAACCGCACTGCAAGGCCTAGCCATGCCACTAAACCCCTCCCACAGTGCTCCCTGCCCTGCAGAGAATAGGGTCCAAGGCTGCAAGATGCAAAACCTGTGCACTGTTGGACAAGCCGCCAGTCAGCCACCCCTTCTTTTCCCCTCCTTCCCTTTGTCCGTCTGCAAGCTCTGTGGGGCAGAGACTGTCTCTTGCTCTGTCCATGGGGCTCTGACCTTTGCAGGGGACTCTAGTGCTCCCCAAATGGCCCTGTTTATTGGACTGCTCCAAGTCCTGGGTAGGGCCCTGGGGCAGAGCCATGGTGGCAAACCTGCCAAGACTGCCCTGGATGTGTGGGGAGACGCAGCCTTGGCATCCCACCGCTGCCGATCGATTGCCTTCATCAGCAGCTCTTCTGCCTCATCTTGCATGCGCTCTGCGATGCACAGGAGGGTCTCAACGCTCACCAGGCTTCCGTGTTCAGAACCCTGGTGAATGTTGATTTGTCAGGAATGCGGCGGGGGGGGCGTGTCCTGGGCCCCGGGGAAGCAGCGGCTGCTGGTGGTCCCTGCCCTGGGCCCCGGGGAAGCAACGGCTGCTGGTGGTCCCTGCCCTGGGCCCCGGGGAAGCAGCGGCTGCTGGTGGTCCCTGCCCTGGGCCCCGGAGAAGCAGCGGCTGCTGGTGGTCCCTGCCCTGGGCCCCGGGGAAGCAGCGGCTGCTGGTGGTCCCTGCCCTGGGCCCCGGGGAAGCAGCGGCTGCTGGTGGTCCCTGCCCTGGGCCCCGGGGAAGCAGCGGCTGCTGGTGGTCCCTGCCCTGGGCCCCGGGGAAGCAGCGGCTGCTGGTGGTCCCTGCCCTGGGCCCCGGGGAAGCAGCGGCTGCTGGTGGTCCCTGCCCTGGGCCCCGGGAAAACAGAGGCTGCTGGTGGTCCCTGCCCTGGGCCCCGGGGAAGCAGCGGCTGCTGGTGGTCCCTGCCCTGGGCCCCGGGGAAGCAGCGGCTGCTGGTGGTCCCTGCCCTGGGCCCCGGGGAAGCAGCGGCTGCTGGTGGTCCCTGCCCTGGGCCCCGGGAAAACAGAGGCTGCTGGTGGTCCCTGCCCTGGGCCCCGGGGAAACAGAGGCTGCTGGTGGTCCCTGCCCTGGGCCCCGGGGGAAGCGGGGGCTGCTGGGACTCCTGCCTAGAGCCCCAGGGAAGCGGCCACTTGGCAACTCACGAACATTAAGTTCGCGAATCGTGAGACTGTACCGTGTTTAGATCTCTGAACTTACCACAGGTCTAATTATACCCTGCTCTTTCGCTGTAGGAGCTGCCGGTGCTAACATGGCAGGGCACAGTTGGTTAGCAGGTCCCGTAGGTCTGCAGCATGTGTTGGAAGCTGGCGGTTTCCTGTGAAGCCCTGTGGGTGAAGAGTAATGAGCTCGGTGGCTGTTCGCTCTGGGAGGGTGGGATGTAGCACCGGTGAGAGGCTGTTGCCTGTGCTGGTGTTGTGGAGGCGTGTTACAGAGGTATCGTGCCAGCTATAGCTGGGGGTTTAGCAAGGGGCGGGTGAGTCTTGCGATATCAGGCCAATGAGCCACTTGCTCTTGGGAGCACTCTTCAGTCAGCAATGGGAGCCCAAGGTGGAATTAGGGCCTGGGACCTGCTGCAGAAGTGTCACATCACCCAGGGCCACGACAGGGAGACATAGTACTCCAGGGACCAGCGACAGCTGCTGGAGGGGGAGCCCAAGAAGGGCAGAGAAGGGGATGGAATCCTGGCTGTCCAGCTCCACTTCTGTCCTCCTTGGACCACCCTGGTGGCGCTTTGGCTACATCAGAAGTGAAAAAAGTACCCAGAAAGTTACTTGAGTAAAAGTGCAGCTGCTTTCACTTCTGGATACTTGAGTACAGTCGAGAAGTGACGAGTTCGCGTGAGTGCGTGCGTGCACGTGTGTGTACTTTTACTCAGGTCATTTGCACCGGTAAATTTGTACTTAAGTACACGCGCGCCCCTCCCCCCTCAAGCAGCTGCACTTTTAGTCAAGTAATTTTGTGGGTACCTTTCTCCACCTCTGGGCTACATGACCCCCTCCAGGACTAGCGGACCCCTTGGTGCTTTCCTGTCACTCTTTGAATGATCCCAATTCTGAGTGAGGCTTGGGAGATTCAGCTGAGATGCAGACCTGGTGCTGCTTATGCTCTCTCCAAATCTCTTGGCTGCAAACTGCTGCCCAATCCAGGTTCTCTCAGGGGACCTTCAGGACCTCCGAGGTCCAGCCTGTGCTAAGTACCAGCATCCATCCAGGGCAGGGCTACGGCCGAAGGCATGGCTCAGAAATTAGCCATCAGACCTTTCCCTCTGGACACGGCCCAGCCAGGGGGTCTTGTCTTCTGCCCCTGGGACAAAGTGCTGAGGAAGCAGCAGCAGAGTGGAAAGGAGATTGGCCCAGCCCCCATGGTCTGCAGCCCTGTTTTCCCGCACAAGGCTCCAGGCCTGAAATCCACGGAGTATAGTTCATGGCATCGTCACTGGTTTTGACTGCAGTGTTTGTGTCCATGGTTGTGCGTGACGTGCCTTGTGTCTACCTGTGTGTCAGTGGACCCAAGTGTTTCTGTGCGTGTTGGGGATTTCTGTGAGTGTTACGTGTGCAGTGAGTGGATTGTATGTGGGTGAACGTGTGTTGTGTGAAGGTGTGTGTGTTGTGTGTGCAGAGGATGAGTGTGTGTGTGAGTATTGTAACGTGTGTTGTGACGCGTGCATGCTGTGTATGGGAAGGGGCGAGCATGTATTGTGTGCCGATGTGTGTTTGTGTGGGTGGGCATGTGTTGTATGTCTATGTATGGGTTGTGTGCCAGTGAGGCTGTTGTGGGTGGGTGGGGGAAGCACGTCTTGCATTCCTAGCTGTGAGGGGTGAGTGTGTGGGGTATGACAGTGTTACTGAGGGACAGCTCAGAGTCTCCTGCTCTAATCCCCGGCCCTAACCTCCTTCCCTGAGCAGATCCCGTTTCCTCCACAGCCCCCAGCACTGCCCTGTACCTTGCTCACCTCTTGCCCAGCATGGCCTGGCACAGCTGGACTAGAGTCGGCTGGGCAGGGCTGCACAGAGGCGTTACCCACCCTGGCAGCTCAGAGCAGTGCCTGTGATCCGGCCGCGTGCTGTCAGGCACCTGTGGGACCCTGGGTGCCAGTTATTCATTGACCCAATGCACCAGTGTGCAGCTAGGGGATGCTCTCTCCCCTGGGTCCATCCTGGCCTCAGTTTCCTAGCACAGCATGAGGGGGAGTTCTCCCCTCTGGATCCATCCTGGCCTCAGTCCCCTAGCACAGTGCTAGGGGGCACTGTCCCCTCTGGGTCTGCCCTAGACACAGCTCCATAGCACAGCACTAGGGGGCACTGTCCCCCCGGGTCTATCCTGGCCCCAGGTCCCTAGCAGGGTGCTATGGGTGCTGGGCTCCAGGGAAAAGAGTGAATGACTCAGCTGGGCATGCTTGGACTCAGTACTGACCCAGTGTGCACATGCCATGCTAGTGCTGCAGGGAGGACCTCGTTTTGGGATGAGATGAAACCCCAGTGCTCAGAACACAGCCCGTGGCCCTGATCCCTGGAGTCAGAGCATTAGCCCTAGTGTCCTGGCCAAATTATTTAGGGATAAAAACAATCCACTTCTGGAAAATTGCCTTCTGTTTTGGCTGGCTAGGTATTTTCCTTCCCTTCCCATCTCCAACCAGTGGGTAAGGCTGTTATGTGCTTCTGTTAAATAGCGGTGCTGTTCCTCCCCAGGGTGGCTGCATTTCAGTGCGGGTGAAATGAAACATACATTTCCAGGGCCCTTTAGGTTTGTTTTGACACAGAAGCAACCTCAGGGCAGGATAACAAGTCTCTGCATCCCACAACTATCCTCCCACCCAGGAGCAAGTCAGTGAGCGTAGCAGAAGCTGCCAAACATTTGCACGCTTCTGCTTTTCCCAAATGCTAAGCGTGGCCCAGATGGCGGTGTTGATTCTGACAGTGAGAGTCAACCAGGATCGGGAAGGTGTGGGGTGTAAAGTGGGTGACATCTTCAGTGGTGACTTAGCCAATCTGTCACTAGAGGGCGTTGTGAGCTCTCTCATACACGCCAACAGCCCGCTCACCCCTTTGCATGGCTGGGTCCCCGGTTGCTCCCTTCTGGGTGCGTCTACACAGCAAAGTTATTTCGGAGTAACGGCTGCTAATCTGGAATAACTCTGTGAGCGTCTGCGCAGCAAAACCCCTGTGCAGAAATGATTTCAAGATAGCGGACGGCTTATTTTGAATTCGGTAAACCTCGTTCCGTGAGGAATCGTGCCTGTTCTGACATAGCTATTTTGGAGTAAGGGCTGTATAGACAAGAAGTAGGGGCTATTGCTGGGCTTAAGTTGTTGGTGCTGGTCCTGGCAGCTCTGGGTTCAGGCTGTCTGTGTTGGTATGGGAGTCAGTGGCTGGTGCTGATTGTGGTGAGGGCGGCTTGAGTTCCTTGTCCCTGTCTGACCTGCAGCTGAGTAAATCACCCAAAGCCAGACTCAGTTTGCAGCCTCAGAAATGCTTCCCCCCCCCACCTTTGCCCCTCCAGGCAGCCAGGCTCACTGGGGCTGGTGCCACTGGAGCCAGGACTTGCTGGTCCTCATTCCTGGCCTTAAGCACTGGGAACCTTCCCTTGGTGAAGGATGGAAAACTTAGGGATTGACCTGGCCCCCCAAGCCCTGACCTGGGGTGGGCATCAATATATCTACTAACTGATCTCTGGTGGTAAAGCTCCCAGCTGCTGGCATCTCATGGGGAGTTGTGGGCTCCTCTGGACTTTTCCTACGATGCCTTTAAAACCACACACCTAGGTGTGGTTCACTGTTACACGTAGTGGCACCTAGACCACTTATACAGAGAGAGAGAGTCCATCTACTCTACAGCCTTAGCTGAGTGCCAGCCGGCTTTTAGCTCCACCTGTAAAGGCTCCTGCATTAAGCGCCAGAGATTCCAGGTTCAATTCCACCTGAGAGCAGCTACACCTTCAGCAGCAGCCGCACAGATCTGACCCTACCCAGCCTGGGTACAGGGGTGAAAAAGACCAGCTCAGGTCCCCACTCCCAGGCTATGTCTATGCTACAACAATCTCACAACAGAAGTGACTGTGGGAAGAGATCATCCAACGAAACTTCTGTTGGCAGAGTGCAGCCAGACAGCAAGTGGATTGAAAAAGTGATCTGCTCTGTCGACAGACAGTGGATGGGCAGCCCGGCTGCTCTCCTGACAGAATGGCCAGCCAGAAGCACAGCAGACAGGGCTGTGTCTTGACACAGGATCCCTCCTCCCCCACCCCCTGGAGTGTCCACATGCCTTCTTTGGCCACAGATGCTGTCGAGAAAAGCCCGCTGCCTGGTTGGGGAGAGGCCAAACGCTGTCAACAAAAGTGCCGTGCTCTGGGGATTTACAGTCGCATTTTTAGTGTGGACACTCCACCAGTTTTGTCAACAAAACTTCTCTAGTGTAGATGTAGCTCCAGAGTCTGGCCCAATCTGGCTGCCCCGCTCCGTCCTTACCCCTTTCTGAAAGTCTCTCCCTCTCTCTGGTCTCTGTCTCTGCTCTTCTTCCTAGTTAGCAGCCCAAGTCCTGGAGGAGAAGGGTGTGGGGTTTGGCCTGGTGGATTCGGAGAAGGATGCAGCAGTGGCCAAGAAGCTAGGTAAGGACAGAGCTGGAACCTGGGGGGATAGGAGGTGCTCCCCTGGCTGCAGCCAGCCACGCCAGCTACCATCTCTGTGGGCATAGCGGGGAGAGAACATAGTTCAGTCCCTCCCAGTGGCCTCCCAGCCCATCCCAGGGTCCCTGGTTCACCTCAGGGCAGATCTGCATGTGGGTCTACTGGCGGTGCACATCTGCTCATGCCTTGGTGCACATAACAAAATTTATTCCACACACAGCTGGAAAGAAATAGAAGGAAGTTTGCTCAAGTGGAGCTGCTTCCATGAAGGACACAAAAGTTACACCTCTCTCCCCCAAGACCCAGGCTGGAAGCAGCTGGATGCACAACCAGGGAGGCAGGGAGGGGCTGTCCCTCCCTCTCTTCTGAGCCCTGCCCCCCATACAGCCCTAACATGGAGGCTTCAGTGTCCCTGAGCTCCTGGTTTCGAAGAGGCAAATACCCCTGAAGTTTGGCCCATTGCTGAGGGTCCAGCTCAGTGGTGGGACATTTGACTGCAGATCCCCCAGTCGCCAACTCGGAGCAACAGATTGCCTGAGCTGGTTTTTCAGCCGCAAGCCACGGGAGAGCTGCAGCCAGCGCTGGGCAGGGCTTGGTCCAGTGGGGACCAATCCCCTGGGCCGTTAGCGTGGTGGGAAGGAGCTGGGGAAGGTGCAGGGGTGAGAAGTGGGCTGTGTTCCCCTGCCCTCGGGGGTGCTCCAGGCCACAGGCCCTCAGAGGGCTGTGAGTCCTCAAGGCCTGACAGTGGGTCCAGGCTCAGCCCAGCCGTGGCCCCTGGAGGCCCATGGGTCCAGTGCCAGCCATGAGACAAAGGGGCTGAGCCCGCTGGGCTCGCAGCTCTGCAGAGCGGCCACCAGAGGGCACCGGAGCTCACTTATAGGCACGGGGTGGGGCGGCCCACGGCAGCCCCTTAGGGGTCACTGGGACCATTGCTCCCCTGCCCCCACCCGCCATGGGGACAAACTCCAGAAGGTTCCCTATGCCCACCACCCTGCCCCCCCCAGAGCCCCTTCTCCTCCAGCCCCCTCAGAACCTCCTCCCCATCTCCCCACAGAGCCCCTTCTGCCCCTCCCTCCCCGCCAGAGCCCCTTCTCCCCATTTCCCCACAGAGTTCCTTCTCTCTGACCCCCCCACAGCACAGACCACCCTGACTCCACAAATCTCCCCATGTTCCGCCAGCCCTGACACCGCAGACCCCCTCCTCCCCAGAGACTCCCCCTCCCCCAGGCCTGACACCGCAGGCCCCCTCCTCCCCAGAGACTCCCCCTCCCCCAGGCCTGACACCGCAGACCCCCCCCGAAACTTCCCCTCCCCCAGCCCTGACACCGCAGGCCCCCTCCTCCCCAGAGACTCCCCCTCCCCCAGGCCTGACACCACAGACCCCCCCCCCCAGAGACTTCCCCTCCCCCAGCCCTGACAGCACAGACCCCCTCCTCTCAGAGACCCCTGCCCCCAGCACTGACAAGGCCCTGGGCTGAGGTGCTGGAGCCCTGCAGCAGGTGCTAAGGATTTTCCTTCAGTCCTTGCTGGGCGGCCAGGCATTTTCCACGCCAGCTGGCCCACCCTGTTGGGCCAGGCCCCCAACTTGGGGTCACTGCCCCAGCCCCTGGGGCAGCATCCCAGCACCATCGTGCCTGGACAGCCCAGCACACCCCCGCCCCCGCACAGCCGTGTCCTCAGTCACACTCTAGAGCCTCTGGTCTGTGGGCAGGCGGCCCAGAATCAGTCCCATAACGGGGACGACAACACACACACATACACACGCGCACACACACACTGCAGTGTCCCACCCCCAGGGCGACTCCCCAGAGGCTCAGGAAACAGGAGCTGCAATGACAGCCCTTTCTGTGGCCCCGCTCACCACACCCTTTCCCTGGGCAGGGCTGACGGAGGAGGACAGCGTGTACGTCTTCAAGGAGGATGAGGTGATTGAGTACGACGGGGAGTTTGCAGCTGACACCCTGGTGGAATTTCTCCTGGATGTGAGTGACAATGTCCCCTGGCCCTGCCTCCCCTTTACCGCCTGGCCCAGAGACCAGGGGACTTGGAGAGACACGCCCTGCCTGGGCGCTTTGCCATCTTGCTGCACGGCACACCCGGCACGCTCAGGGCCCCTCACAAGCCTGGCAAGCCCCAGCCCCAGCGTGGGCCTGGATCACCCTCTCCATTTAAGTGGGGGAAACTGAGGCAAGGTCACATGGTTGGTGAACAGCGGAGCTGGGAGTAGAACTCAGGTGTTCTGGCCCTCCTGCTCTAACCACCAGAGCCCACTCCCCTTCCCAAGCTGAGAACAGAACCCAGGAGTCCTGATTCCCTCCTCCCGCAACGGGCCACTAGTTGCTGCTCCCTCTCGGTGCTGTAGCTAGAACCCAGGACTTCAGACTCCCCCCTGGGCCTGCCCCACTGTGTCCCTGCTTGGGCCTAGCTAGCAGGTGGACATCAAGTGAGAGGCACAGACCTTGTCTCCTCTCCCTCTACCTGGAACGTCAGCCCCGGGGTCTCCCCAGTACTCTGAAGCTCTCAGGCTGGGTGTGAAGGCTCATTGAAATGACTCCAAGCAAGGGCCTTGGCTCAGCCCCGGTGCCTTGGGCAGCCCAGGGAAGGTGCCATGTCCCACCCTCTCCACCCCATCCGCTCCTGTAGAACCAGCTCCTTGGGTGTGGGGAGTGGGATTCCTGAGCCCCCGCTGCCCCTCGCAGGTGCTGGAGGACCCGGTGGAGTTCATCGAGGGAGAACGCGAGCTCCAGGCCTTTGAGAACATTGAGGACGAGCCCAAGCTCATCGGCTACTTCAAGAACGAGGAGTCAGAGCGTATGTAGGCAGGAAGTGGGGTCCCACCCTTCCTGGAACCAGCCCCCAGCCCCGGCTCAGCCCCACCACCCAGGCAGAGCTGCTATCAGCTGCAGAGGGCTGTGCATTTCCTTCCTCCAAGCAGTGACAGAGCCACCTGTCTCAGGGCTACTGGGGAGGTGGGAATGGCTGGATAAAGGCTCCCGACACAAACCCCCACAGCAGGGCAGACAAAACCACAGTAGGTCTGGGAGATTCTGCGCTCCCCAGCCACAAGCCGTGGATATCAGCAGCGTCCAGCTAAAGCACCCACAGAGAACCCTGGGGCCAGGATCTGGTCCCTGCATTCCCACATGTCATCTGCAGGATCAGATGTCTTCTCTGCCCATGGCAGGGCTTGTATTCCACAAGGGCTGGTCCTGGGGCTAGTTTTGTTCAACATCTTCATTAATGGCCTGGAGGAGGGGATGGATTGCACCCGCAGCAAATTCGGGGATGTCACTAAACTAGGGAGAGTGGTAGAAATGCTGGAGATTAGGGCTACGGTCCAGAGTGACCTAGACAAATTGGAAGACTGGGCCAAGAGAAATCTGATGAGGTTCCACAAGGGCAATCGCAGAATCCTGCATTTGGGACATAAGACTCCCAAACACTGCTGCAGGCTGGGGACCGACTGGCCAAGCAGCAGTTCTGAGGAAAAGGACCTGGGCATTACAGCGGATGAGAAGCTGGACGTGAGTCAACAGTGTGTCCTTGTAGCCAAGAAGGCTATTGGCATATTTGGTTGCATTAGCAGGAGCATTGCTACTTCACCATCGCTTCTAGGGAAGTGATTATTCCCCTTTATTCAGCACTGGTGAGGCCACATCTGGAGTATTGCATCCAGGTCTGGGCCCCCATTATGCAAAGGCTGTGGATGCATTGGAGAGAGTCCATCAGAGGGCAGCAAAAGTGATGAGGGGGCTGGAGCACATGACTTAGGAGGAGATGCTGAGGTTTTAGGCTTATTTAGTGTACGGAAGAGGAGAGTGATGGGGTATTTGATAGCAGCCTTCAACTGCCTGAAGGGGATAGCAAAGAGGATGGCAAGCAGCTGTTCTCAGTGGTGAGGGATGGCAGAACAAGAAGCAATGGTCTCAAGTTGCGGTGGGGGAGGTCTAGGTTGGATAATAGGAAAAACCATTTGCCCAGGCGGAGGTGCAGCACTGGAAAGTGTTACCCAGAGAGGTGGTGGAATCTCCATCCCTAGAGGTGTTTAAGTCCTGGCTTGACAAAGCCCTGGCTGGGCTGATTCAGTTGGGGTTGATCCTGCTTTGAGCAGGGGGCTGGACTCGATGACCTCCTGGGGTCTCTTCCAGCCCCAGGATTCCATGATCGGCTGCAGCCACTGGGGGAGGTGCAGGAAGTGGTGCTGAGGATGGTAGGAGGCGCTCTGCTCTGTAAGCCAGGCAGGTGTCAGCGGCAGTGTGCGGTTGGGAAAGGGGTATGGGACTCAGTCGGAGGTGCTGTCTCCTCTGATGCTGACCCCAATGCCCCAGCACGTGAAGCTGATGGAGGTGCTGCCTGAAGCCAAATACCGACTAAGGCCCTGACCACTTGTCATTTAAGACTCCCAGCATGTTTTGTAAGAGCTGAGCTGTCATTCCTTGTGTCTGGGCCAAACCCCAACTCAGGTTATTCCACTGTCCCGCCTCCATTACTCCGGTCTCCTGCAGCTTCACTTCCTGCGCTGAACTGTCGTGTAGCTATTAAACAGCTGCCACATCCCACCCCAGAGATGGCAGCAATGCAGTGCTGGGCGATTTATACCTGTGCAGTGTTGTGCGCTGTTAAACAGCTGCCACATCCAACCCCAGAGGTGGCTACGTTGCAAGGTTGGGTGAGTGATCTCTGTGCAGTGTTACTGTGTGCTGCCACGTCCCACCCCAGGGATGGCTGCATTGCAGTGCTGGGGGATTTATTCCAGTGCAGTGTTCTTGTGTGCTGTTAAACAGCTACCACGTCCCACCCCAGAGGTGGCTGCACTGAAGTGCTGGATGAGTGATCCCTAGGCACCATTGCTGTGCACTGTTAAATGGATTCCGTGCTCCAGCCCTGGAGCAGGGACCTCATCCTTTTCCATAAGCTCCCAGAGACAAAGTGCTACAGGAAAGTTTTCTCCTTGGGGTGAGCCCCGCCCTCATGCTGTCCCAGCACAGTGACATCAGAGCCTATTTTGCCCTATATGACAAGTGGGCCAAGAGCAAATTCTCGCTGCTGCGGTTTTGAATTCAGAGGGGCTGTGAGTGAGCCGCCCAGCAGCCTCTCGCCAAGCCCCGATTAGCGCCTGCTATCTCGCTAGCTCTCAGTGAGCTTAACCCGCCAGCCCTGAGAATGTCACAGCTCCGCTCACCCGGCACAGCTCGAGGGGCCAGGCCCTGGAGCGGTGGTGCCTGGTAAATAGGACACATTACATTCTGGAGGATGGGGGGATCTGCCTGCCTGCTCTGGATTAAATCCACTTCTGATCCCCGCACCATACCAGCTGTCCGGGCCATTCCTCTCACTCTTCCCAGCCCGATTACCTCCCCCGCCCCTGCCATCCTGGGCTCCCTTTTAACTAATTCTGCTGGTGCTCAGCTAAGAACTAAGCCAGATAATCCCCCCGAATCGAGTGAGTGCAAAAAAGGCAGCGCATTTAAAACGGAGTACACTCGGGAGTGACTGGGTCCATGGCCGGACAAGGTGTGTGGTTCACCTGTGGAACTCATTGCCACATGATTTCATTGAGGTCAGAGGTTATCAGGACCAAAATTTGCCCCATTTGTATGACCTGGGACAAGTTCCCACCTGGGTCAGGGTCTCAGCTTCGTCATCGGGGAGTTGTCAGTGTCAGAGGTGGGAGCTCGGAGTGCCATGGAATTCAGAAGCAGTTTGATTGGCGCATGCCTGAGGGGCTCTTTAAGGCTACGTCTACACGTGCCCCAAACTTCGAAATGGCCACGCAAATGGCTATTTCGAAGTTTACTAATGAAGCGCTGAAATGCATATTCAGCGCTTCATTAGCATGCAGGCGGCAGCGGCGCTTCGAAATTGACGCGGCTCGTCGCCGCGCGGCTCGTCCAGACGGGGCTTCTTTTCGAAAGGACCCCGCCTACTTCGAAGTCCCCTTATTCCCATGAGCTCATAGGAATAAGGGGACTTCGAAGTAGACGGGGTCCTTTTGAAAAGGAGCCCCATCTGGACGAGCCGCGTCAATTTCGAAGCGCCGCTGCCGCCCGCATGCTAATGAAGCGCTGAATATGCATTTCAGTGCTTCATTAGTAAACTTCGAAATGGCCATTTGCGTGGCCATTTCGAAGTTTGGGGCACGTGTAGACACGGCCTAAGACCCATAAAAAGGAGAGCAGTGGAAGCTGATGTTTGTATGTTTCATAATTCATGAACTGGCCAATCAGTCAACACACACATGCCAGGCTAGGCCTGAGAGGAAAGGTGGTACATGGCCAGAGCAGCCTGTCCCCCCTTATAATGGCTGCCCTAGGACAGGAGATAAGAGCCTACTACAGCTGCTTGTTAGGAGGTGCTGGAAGCTCATGCTGTTGGTACCAAAGGTCCTGAGTTCAGCCCACAGCTGACGACTCGAATGTGGGGGTTTGCTTCTCCAGACCCTCTCGGGGAGATACCCACCCACCCGCTGGCTCTGTCTCTTTCAGATTTCAAGGCCTTTGTGGATGCAGCTGAAGAGTTCCACCCATACATCCCCTTCTTTGCAACCTTTGACGGCAAGGTAGGAGCAGGTGGGCAGGGCAGGGCCTGGGGCGGGGGAACCTGTATAACCCTCAGGAAGCAAAAGGCCTCATGTAGAGTGGGAGAGGATCCTTCCCTCTCTCTCTACTGTGACCTTGCTCTGTGGGCCAAAGCCAACAGGCCTGCAATAACCCCGTTGGCTACAGGAGTGGGGCAGGGCTTGCTGCCATGCTCCAGCCACAATTGGGGGGTGCTGCTTTAAGGCAAGGGGATCAGGACCCACAGATCCATCCCGCCTCAGCGTCTTGGTAGATCAGTCTCCGGATCAGGCCCCATTGCCATTGCTCTGCCAATGGCTGGCTGCTATCTTGCAGTGAGGAAAGGAGCCCACGGGGCCGAGGTGACGGCTGGAGGGGTCCCAGTGACCAGGCCACAGGCACCCCCCTCCGCTCACTGGCCACGGCCCTCGCTCTGTGGCAGGTGGCCAAGAAGCTGACGCTGAAGCTGAACGAGATCGACTATTACGAGCCCTTCATGGAGAAGCCGCTCACCATCCCAGACAAGCCCAACAGTGAGGAAGAGATCGTGCAGTTCATCGAGGAGCACAAGAGGTACGGGGGTGCTGGCAAAGTCAGAGCCCAGCAAGGCAGATGGGCACCTAGGGCCAGGGCTCCAGGCTTGTGGGTATTCCCATTCCCCAGCTGATCTTGGGAGAACCCAGGCTCGTCTTTTCTGGCATGGGTGGTGCTTTGGGGGATCCCTGCTGCTGATAAGCGCCTGGAAACCAGAGCTCATTACAGTGTCTGAAGGTGAGCCGCTGAAATCTCCAGGCTTTAGAAAATGGCTTCTGTGCCTCAGTTTCCCCTTTTGTCACTTGGGGCGAACACCCTTGTCGTGCCTTCCTGGATTGAGTTAATTCCTGACAGGCAGGTGTTCTGCTGCTGTGGGGATGGGGACCATGGAAATAGGGGCAGAAAGGACATTGGGGGAGGTTACTGCCCATGGTGAAGCTGCTTCCCATTGGCATAACCCCACCCGTGGGGCCCTCGGTCTGCAGAGCCTGTGGGCAGGAGGCTCTTTAAGGGCAGAGAGGCCAGAAGCTCCTTTGCCCAGTTCCCCAATGGGCAGGGGGAAACGGACAGAGCTGACTGGGAGTGTGCATGGCCAGAGCAGCAGAAAGACATAACTATTAAAACTCCCCAGTTGGGCAGCTCTGGGAAGCTCATCTGGGCAGGGGCAGTGTGTCTGCAGGGGCGACCGCTGTGCGGCAAGGGTGGAGCTGGCTGTGAGGAGTTTGCTGGTGAATGTGGGCAAGGAGGAGCCAATTATAGAGAGAATACAGGGTGTACCCCTCATCCCCTGGACCAGGCTGCCTGCTGGGACCCCACTGAGAAGGCATCTCGGGCGGCGGGAGGGGCTGGTCTACAACCAGGAAGCAAAAAAAAAAAACCCTCAAAGCATTGGCTAGGGGCTCCTTTCCCACCTTCACCACCTGGGCTGGGCTGGGCTAGTGGGATTTGCTGACCACATGCCCAAGGGGAAGGGCATAGGGCAGAAGGCCGCTCTAGGGGTAGGTGGGCCAGGTAGGAACCTGTGATGGGGGCTGGCTCTCGGGGGCAAGGTGCTCTTGTGAGACAGAGCAGTCGGGCTTGGGTGTGGAAGGGCACAGTTGGTCATGCATGCAAGTCAATAGGGGAATTACAGTCAGGCACAGGAAGGAGCAGCAGTGGATTCATTTTGACCCTAGATACTGGAACTAGGGGTGCTGAGGGGGCTGCCGTTCCCCCTAGCTTGAAATGGTTTCCATCATACTCAGGGTTTGCAGTTTAAGTGGCTCTCGCCCCCTCCCTACAAATTATTCAGCCCTCCCAGTTTTTACCTACAGCTACAGTCGGTCACCTCGGGGAGCTGCCATCAGTTGTAACGAGGACGTACAGTCAGTCCTGGGGGTGAACTACAGCTGGCCACGCTGAGGAGCTGTAACCAGTTGGGATTTTGAGCTGCATGGGGCATTGGTCAGCTGCCAGGGAGAGTCAGTTGCCGTGAGGAGTTTGGGTTGATGGGGAGAGGGAACGATCCGGGGGGGGGGGGGAGGGGAGATGCAGCAGCTCCCCAGGCTCCCTGGCCCGGCTGTAGGAAGGCCAGCCCCACAGACCCCCCTTTCCCTATTGGATGCCTGTGACTTAGGCTGGGATATTTGCCCAGCCTGACAACGGTTCCGTTTCTATGGTGGCGGCAGAGCAAGGAAATTCTCCTGCTGCCATAGAAACATGGCACTGGGCTGGTGCAGAGTCTGTCTCCTGCAAGGGTGCTTGGTTCCTGCTTGTTTTCTGGGGAGTCCATAGAGAGCCCCACCCCCCCAAAGAGACCCTTCTCCCACTGAGGCAGTGATGTGATCCACCGTTCTCCCAGCCACACCCAGCCATTCACCCGCCAGGGCCAGATCCACTCCCGATGGGGATTTGCCCCAAGAGATGTCCTGCCCCTGCTCTGCACTCAGAGGCGTGGAAGTGCTAGGGCAGAGCCATTGGACCTTAATTATTGTCTTTCTAGGCCACCTCCCCTCCTCCAAAAGCTTTGCCCATTTTCTGGAGCCCCTGGTGGGAGAGGATGTTTGGCTCTTTTGTCCCTCTCTGGCCTCCTCCGTGACAGACTCTCCAGCACTGGTGGCGCCTGGGCTGGAGCCAGCCCTATCATCCTTCTCCTCCATGTCCTCTGTAGAACCCTCCCAGCTGAGACTCAGCCCCAAGGCTCCAAGCACTTCTCGCTACATAGCCTATGACATTTATGCGGAGTGGGGATGCCATTCTGGGGTGCTGCCCTAATCCCCACATGGATCACTACATTTCCCCACTGCTCAGGGGCAGGGGCAGGATTCCCCTTCATTTCTTGCCCGAAACTGCGTGGCTGTTAAACAGCAACTGAGTGCTACCTGAGAGATGGCTGCATTTCAGCATTGGGCAAGTGATTCCCTCTGCAGCATGCTATGTGGCTATTAAATGATACACGGCTGCCAGTCTAACCTCAGGACACAGGACATAAAAAGCACAGAGAATGAGGCAGCTTGCTTGGCTGCTGCTCTTGCTGCAGCACCCAGGACTATGGAGCCAGCACTACCCTACCTAGAGCATGCAGCGAAGTTGCTGTGGAGATATATCCTGCCTGATTCTCACTTAGGCTGTCACCTCCCCCTCCCCCCATACACACACACAATGGGCCACCTCACTGAGCAAGCAGCAGGCCCAAGGGTCCTGTTCCCAAGGTAGCGGGTGAAGTCAAGCAGGCTGCACTGTGGCTATTCCCGGCTTCTTGGGAAGCAGAGTGTAAATTAGAGCAGCCCTGAGGCTTCTCTAAGTGACATGGGATCTGAGAGCCAAATTAACACACACGCTCTACCCCTGTCCAGGCACAGGAACTGAGGAGCTGAGAATCAATGCCCTGTGTGTCAGGCCAGGACCCCCACCCCCACTCATGCTTATCTAGCCTGACCTGCCTCACACCGGTCAGAGCAGGTCACCCCACAACTCCAAAGGCCCATTGAGCTTCCTGGTGCCCCCACATATTCCCTGGTGCACTGGGAGGTACAGGGTTAACAGACAAGCACCACCCTGCCCCCAGCAAATTGCATTTCTGGGCAAGGATGTTCCTGCTACATTCTCCAATCTCTCTCTTCACTCTAATCCCCTCGGATCAAACAGCCGCTCCCCTCCCTCCCCCACCCAGTGACCTCAATACAGAGCCAGCAGGAGAAGGGGAAGGGAGCAATTCAGGAGTGATGTCCCCTCTACCCCCTGCACAGAGGCCCAGCGTCCGGGAGTAGCATGCATGGCTCTGCAAAAGGCAGCAGATTCCCCAGGGTTGGATCCTGCCAGGAGCTGCCAGGTTTTCCTACTCGGCTTTGGTTCCATTTTATTGCCCGGGTGCATAGAGACCTGCTCTCGCACCCCAACACACACTAGATGCTGGTAGATGAGGGACTTTGGTTGCTATGGCAGCTGCTCTTTATTCTATCGAATAGCTTGCTAGTTACTTCCAGACTGGGTTGTGTTTGATTCTGCGCTGCTTTGTTCCCTTTTGTATCACTCTGCCCACCTTTGTCTCCCTCACTCTTCCTCCACCACTTGCTGCATCATTTGGGTTTTGAACCCCAGAGCCTAGCACTGCACAGTGTTCTGTGTTCTCCCACCAGCGGATACTGGAATGGAACCTTAAAAGTCCTAGCTCTGTGCTCTAACCACTAGACCACACCCCCGCCTAGAGCAGGCGATACTACTTCATAGTCCTGCCTCCTACTCCCTTTTGCTAACCATTACACCACTTTTCAACCCCCCCGTGGGGAACAGAGCCCAGGAATCCAGCTGTCCACATGCCCTGTTCCAACTGTCCTTATCCCTTTCAAAGTTAGGAGCAGAATCAGGCACCATGAGGTCCAGTCCCTTGCTCTGCCCGAGAGAAATTCAACTCTACGGAACATTCTTTTGCCAGGGAGAAGCTTAGACTTAGCAGTTGCTGCCCCACTGCCCAGGGCATGCTTGAGCTTGATGGGTTCTGGCTTTCTGCAGGACTCCCTTTCTCACACGTTCCCTCAAAGCTGCCTCTGTTGCTATCTTGCAGGCCCACGCTGAGGAAGCTCAAGGCAGACAGCATGTATGAGACCTGGGTGAGTCCAGACAGTGCCTGGCAGCACACGAGCTTCGTGCTCTGGCATGGCCAGGCAGGGGCACAGTTCCTTGCCAACCAGTGTCTAACCCACCCAAGTATGGCATTGAACCCTCACCATGAGCCGTGTAGGGTCCCTCAGGCCCCTTTACCCCCTCTCTGAATGATATGCTGTCAGTAGCATGGCTTGGATGCCTGAAACTATACTGTGTTGAACCCTGGAAAATGTCCCTATCTCTCATTTCTTTCAAACCCTGAGGTTCAAGTTACTTTCTCCTATTTTCCTTAACTTGGGCAAAGCACTCGTGGAAATCACAGGGCCCGACCCTTACTGACACCTTAACTCTTGGGCCTGATTCGCCCACGCCTGGTATCTTGTACCCTCGTCCAAAGTGGGTACGAAATGTAATCAGATCAGCACAGTCGCACGTTGCACCTGTTTTGCACTGATTTAGAGAACTACACTAAGATCAGAGCAGTGGAGGATCAGGCCAGATGAGTTAAAGACTCAGCCAGGACTGGGTCTGTATGTGTGATCCGTAAATGCACCACGCACATATGTGAGTCGATCCGTAGCTGACATAGAGCAGGGAGGGTCTGAGGACATAAAACATTGCTTCACCGATTTGTGCCAGCTGAGGATCTGCCTCTCCACACCTTTATGAAAAAAATCCGTGTAATCTCCCATGGACCTTGGCACATTTATGCCCTTTGAAGCATACAGCTAAGTCAGGTTAAATAGCCAGTGGAAGTTAGGTGCCTAAATACCATAGGGTCTGGGCCTCATTGGCCAGCTGTTTGGGCCCAAAGTTACAGGATGGTTTGCAGAAGAGCTGCGAGGTAGTCATATTAAGGTTTTTACCAAACTAAAGTTCATAGAAATGGTTTCATGGATTTTTTTTTCTTACTTCCATCAAAGCAGTTTTCTGTTTCTTCAGTAGCTAAAAGGCATCAGCTTTTTGCTGGTGCTGGAAAAGAAGAAAGTGAAATGACTGGAGGGGAAACCAGACCTGAAATTGACAAGAAAGTGAGAAGGAGGTGCATAAATTAGAGGTTTTATATGCTCTCTGTTTTAACAACCTGCCAGGGTGTATTTAGCACAGGGGAGAGAATTTGGTTTCTGAGCAATAAAGGGGCCAAATGTTCAAGCTAAAATCAGGCACCTGAACTTTTACATAGGAAACTGAATAACTGGTCTGATTTTTCAGAAGTTCAAAACCTAACTTCAAGGACAGTTCTGCACACTCAGAAAAATCAGAGCAACTAAGATTGTAAAAATGGCCTCTGTTTCTTAGCCCAGCCATGTCCCATTATATATTTGACATTTTTTAACTCGCAACAGTGAAGCTGACTTGGTGAGATATTTTTTCCCTTTAAAAAAATCAGTTGTCACCTCTGCCTTTCATATGCATGCATATTGCCGATGCACTTTATTTTATATGCATATATTTTATTTATATTTATTATATTTATATTGCCAGTGTTCTTTATAGTACATATAGCCAATAGCTAGGAAATCAAAGCTGTATGTTTCCTGCATGTGACAGCATCTGGAAATAAACCCTAACCCTATAATACCACTGGTCTTGTTACTTTCTAAGGTGCATTGTTCCTTGGTTCAGAGCTGTGTGTGGCTATTGGAGGGTGAGGTTAATGTTATGGGGTATATGTGTGTGTGTGTGTGTGTGTGTGTGTGGAGTGTATCCAGTATGTTTGTCTGCACACGTCCAATTGTGTTGCATGTGTGTATGTATGTGTATACATACTCTTTGTGTGTCTGGTTTGCGCAGGATGTGTGTACGTGTGGTTTGCATTTGTGTAATGAGTGTGTATATCTGAGTCTCAGTTGATGCATGGCTGTTTCTTTGTGTGCGGCATGCTTGCCAAGCTGTGTGCATGCATTGTAAATATAGCCACAACAAAGCAGGGACACTCCCATAACAATATACATGCATTTTGGCATGTGCATGTAGATTTCTGCGCATGTCAATCTATGGGCACAGAGGTGTATTTTCCCAAGCAGTTGTGAGCATATGGTAGTGTATGGATGTGAGTGTGGTGGTCTAGAGTAGGTGTGTGGATAGGGACATGCAGTGTCCTTGGAAGCTGCAGTCTGGGTGTGTACAGATGTGCCGATACTGGAGTGTGAATGGGCTGTGAAGTCTGTGTTGGGGTGGATGACTTGCGTGAGCTTGCACTATGGTCGGCACTGGGGCACTGCTGAGTGTGCATGGGGTGAATGGGAGTTTGCCCTGGAGTTGGCACTGGAGCACTGGTGAGCATGTGAGAGGTGTGAATGAGTGTGGGTGCCTGCCTTCACAGGGCTGTGGATGAGTGTGAAGACCAGCCCATCTCCCAGCTGAACCTCTGACCCTAACATGCTCTGCACCTCACTCCTCACACCCCCCACAATGCGCTCACACACACACACACACACACGCACACACGACAAACCAGGCATGGGAAGATGAATGCACCTTATGACCACTGACTCTCTCTGCTGTATTTCCCAGGAAGACGACATGGATGGAATCCACATTGTGGCCTTTGCAGAGGAGGATGACCCTGGTGAGAGCCGCCACTGATTACCCTGCAGAGACCCCGAGCAGCTGAGCAGAGCTCCAGGGGCATTGTGCTTCCCAAGGGGGCTGTCTGTGGGCCTGGGGCACACAATGTGCCAATGAGGGGTGCTGGATGGTCCCTGGAGGGGCACTCTGTGCTCTGAGGGAAACTGCTCCATTAGGAGCTGGGGCAGGGGGTTCAAGTGCCCAGAGAACAGGCTAAACCGTGCTCCTCTTGCTGGTGTGCAGAAGTCCAGCTGCCAGGATTGGCGCACAGCTGTGGGAGGGGGCAGCAGGAGTAGGGGGCAGCTGGTACCACTTGGAAGGTGGGCAGGTGAAATAGACACATGAATGTGGCACTGGGGCAAAGGGGCCTGCCACTGGCAGGGAATCAGACTGTGTCTGATTCACTTTAGGGCAGGCGGGTATGGCCCCTTTCTGCTCCTTCCCATCCTGCCTCTGAGCTGGGGTGCTCAGGTAATGGCTTGGGAGAGCTGGAGCAGGGTGCATGGGTGGGAGTCTAGGCGGGTGTTGAAAAGTTGGGTGGGGTCTGGAGTCACTGCTACTGCATGGGGAGAAGGAGGTACAAGCTGGGTGTGTGGCAGCTGTAGGCAAGGTGAGGAGGTTGGGAGGGGAAGTGGCTTGGGAAGCTTCTCCTCTGGAGCTCGCAGGGCTCAGCCTGGCTCCCTGGGGAAGTGGCCACTTGCCCTGGTCCCTCACCTGCCTGCTCTCTCTGGGAACAGATGGTTTTGAGTTCCTGGAGATCCTGAAGGACGTTGCCCAGGACAATACAGACAACCCTGACCTGAGCATCATCTGGATCGACCCAGAGGACTTTCCCCTGGTACGTGGCTCCCAGGCACTCTGGAGCGGCTCTCCGGAGCCAAGGTTCCCTGGTGGCCAGCGCAAGGGACAAGCGTAGCTGCAGGCTGAGGGTGGGATCAGTAGGAGAAATTCCCCCACCCTTCCCAAGGATCTGTCTGCCCAGGAACGGACCCTCTGCCAGGGGACCCTTGTGTAAGGCACCCACTCCTGGCCTGCCCTGGCCTCCCCAGACCAGGTCACTGTCATGCGGGGAGCGGCCCAGAGCAGGAGAACAAAGATGAAGGGGCAGATCCAGCCCTGGTGTAATGACACAGACTCCAGCTGCCTTACCCCAGAGATGAACTTGGCCCCAGAACAGTAAGAAAAGTGCTAGGTCCGGGGAAGACAAGGGCTGCATAAACCCTGCTTGCAAAGACTCCAAAACCTGCACCAGCCTCAGACAGACGTCCAGGAACCAAGCACAGGCCCTGAACAGCTACAAGCCCTGCACTTAGATCTCACTAGCCAGTTGTCAAGGGGACTCCTCACACACTGTAACAGCCTTCGCACGGGGTGACAGACAGCCCCCTAGAACTACCTCGCCAGCCAGGGGAGCCCACGTCTGTGATAGTTGTTCCCTTGCACCAAGAATCACAGCAACATTCAGGTTACGCCCAGTCTCGAAGGAGCCCCAGTTCATCTCACGCCAAAGACAGCGCTAGTAACATTGTAGCCAGCCCAGCAATACACAATATGGAGATCTGTTAACAGGAAGAGGAAATGAGAGATGTGCATGGGGTTAATCCAGGTGAACAAATTTAATTACAATCATCCGTGTAAAAGGTAATAGAAGCCTCTGTCATAAGCAAGCACTGAATGTCCGTTAGGGCTAACCTAGGCAAAAGGCATCTAGGGGATCTCTCGCTTATGCCTAGAAAACCTTGCCACCTCCTCTGGCCCTCTCCGGTCCGAGCAGCATAGAGATCCAATTCTTTCCAGTCAGAAGCTTTTATCCCTGATCTGCAAACTCAGCTGATGGGAGGAGTCCACTTCCATGACTAGTCTCCAGAGAGCGAGGGACAGCAGAGCAACCAGCATCGTTCGTCCCCTTTAACATCCCACGGTCCATGTTGATGGCCCTTCCCTGATGGGCGAGACACACCGCAGGGCGATCAGCGCTTCACGCTGGTTCCTACCTCACTCCTCGCTGGCGACTGCCGCAGTCACAGATGGTTCTCAATACAGCTGCTCAGGTGTTCCCGAGGCGCGGCTGTTGGAAGGGAGCTGAATGCTGACGGCAGCTCACCAGCCTTCAATAAGGCCCAAAGCCCTAAACACAGTCTTATCATCCCACTTTAATAATATTAGCACCCGGGTGAGCCAGACTGATCCCTGCTGGGCATTTGGCAGTGGTACTTTGGTCTGCCCATCTCACGAAAGAATGGTCGGACAGACTCACTGCCTCTGAGCATCGCTCTTGTGCTGCTCTTGTGTGACAGCCACTGCGCCACCTGCCAAAGCTGGGTGGGGCAAACCCACCCCCGTACCCCAGGTTCTGGCAGACATGCTAGTGCTCTCCCCATCTGGGTACTTCGGGGCCAGTGGGGTGCAGAGCTTGTCGTCACTGAGATGATCCCCCCAGAGCTGCCAGACAGTCCTACCCCATGGCCCTTGTGCCAGGGATCCTCCAGGGACATCCCCTGCACTTCCCCGGCCTGTGGGGGACCTATCAGGTCTGCCCCAGAGTTCCACAGCAGGAATAACTTGTGTGCTGCTGTGTCCCATGGCCGCAGAGCTTGGCACAGGAATAAGGGGTCCTGCTGGGAGCAGATGCCCCTCACAACATATCACAGCCTGAGCCGTGGTGACCTGCTGCAAGACTTCCCTTCCCCAGCCCCTCCAGCCCAGGTGTCCCTCCCCCAGCCTGTCCAAGTGCCTCTCCCCCAGCCACTCCAGCTGTCCCTCAGGCCCAGTCAGACCCAGCCAGTCCTGCTGTCTCTAGCACAGTAAGGGGCCGTTCCGGTGCATGCAGACCAGTGAGAGTACGCAGTGCTGTGGGATGTGCCAGGCCAAGCAAAAAGAGCACATGCACTTAATCCTTCCTCCCTTTGGTTACCAGAGGACAGCCCTGGCTGATGATGCAGCCCAGGTGCATCCAGGAGGTACAGTTAAGGCTGTGGGGCAGGGCTGGGTTTACTCTGGCCTGTCTGGTTCTCAATGGGCATAGAGCAGAACTCCATGTCCCTGAAGGGCAAGAAGCAGCAATGGGCAAACATACAAAGTTTTGGGCAATGGATGGTAGACAGAGAGTGACAGACAGAGGGGTGTGTATGGGGAGAAAGAGATTGCTGGATAGAGAGCGTGGCTGGGGATAGATAGATGGATAGCTTCTATTTTCACAGGTGATAGTGGGTGGCGTTACTGGCGTTCCCACTACTCTGTAGAGCAGCTCTCTATCAGCAGCCCCTCTGGAGAGACCAGGTGTTTCCATCTTCAGCTCCCGCACATCAGGGTGAATCGGCCCGGGGTGCAGGGGATGATGCTGTCGGGGGGTTGGGGCGCGGTTCCATTGAGCTCAGCCCACTCTGTAGAGAGTCGTGGGCAGCACAGACTGGAAGGTGGAGTGTCGAATGTGGAATAAAATGAATGGGGCGGTGTCACTGCTGCCCTCTACTGGATTAAGCTTCAACAGTTTGATGGCATGTCATAACCTCCATAGTGCTGGCAACCAATGGGGAGTCTCCGTTGGCTCAGGAGGTGGGTGGCATGGGGCAGCCCAGGCTTGGCTTTGTCAAAGTGCCTAAACTTTTGCTCTTGTTCTTCCCGCAGCTGATCCCGTACTGGGAGAAGACGTTCGATATTGACCTATCCCGGCCCCAGATTGGTGTGGTCAACGTCACAGATGTGAGTATTGCAAACATGCCAGGGCGGTCCGAATGTCCAAGCTGGTCCACCTGGGAGTCAGCCAGTCCCTGGGGCAGACCCCGGCTGTGTCGAGGGAATCAGTGCCCCGCAGCCTTTTTCAAACAGGCCGGAGCTACACCAGGACCCTGGGAAAACCAGGGAACACGCTTCCCGCGTGCTTTGGTCCCGTATGTTCTGCACAGGTCAGTCCATGTCAGCACCACGCTGGCACTGGCTGCACTCTGCACCCCAGCCTGCTCTGTGCAGCTGCTGATTACTGCACCCTTCGGGGCACACTAGGACACAGGGCATCCAGCCCAGAGACTGAATGAATTACAGGCCAGGTCTGCAGACCCCGGCATATGCCCAGAGCTGGCTACTTCCCGAGCTGCCCCCAGCCAGCTGCCCCCTGATGTCTGCAGAGACAAGGATACTCAGGCACCGCAGCCTGAGCCTTGGCTAACTACGGGGGCAGGGCAGCTGTACAGCATGAACCCTGGCATCCGAGGCCGGCACCATGCCGGAGCCAGCACCTGGGGTGACCCTGTGTCTGGCCTGCTGGTCTGCCCTGCTCCCCCCCTCCCACCCCTCAGCCACCGCCCTCATCCAGGGGTGAAATTACCTTCCATTCCCTATGTGGGTACTGTCCTATTACTTCAGCCCCCCGTTGGGGAGGGGATATGGGAGATATGGGGGGCAGGGTCTTGGGAGTGGAAAGAGGTGTGGCAAAGGGCGGGAGAAATTTGGGACAACAGGAACCATCCTGCCCAGCTACCTGAGCAGCCTGGCGGGGCTATGGGTGCTGGCTCGGGCCCACTGGTGCACACTGGCTGGCAGCAATCTGAACCTCTCCCCCGCCGGCCGCTCTCTTCTTGGGGCGCCCCAGCTTGCTTTCCCCTTGCCCCGGGCCTCACTGGCCCCCTCCCACCTCCCTCAGGCGGACAGCGTCTGGATGCAGATGGACGACGAGGAGGACCTGCCATCTGCGGAGGAGCTGGAGGACTGGCTGGAGGACGTGCTGGAGGGGGAGATTAACACAGAGGATGACGACGACGAGGACGAGGATGACGACGATGACGATTAGCTGCCGCTGCCTCTCGGTGGGCGTCCCCAGCCTGCCGGACATGCACGGCCAGGCCCTGCCCAGGTCGCACCTGTGCCACCCCACCGGGGTCTCAGGGGTGGGAGCGAGGCAGCGTCTGGCCCATGGCTGTGCCACCGGACTCTCACCTTTTTATATGGATCCGACTGAAGCCGGCGTTCCCCGGCCCCAGGCTCCCCCCGCAGGACGCTGGCTCCAGGGGGAGATTGGGCCCACGGGGGATGGTTCCCCTCAATAGTCTGTCTGCCCCCCTCCCTTCCTCTCTCTGTCTGCCACCCGCTGAGCGCTCAGGCAGCATGGAGCAGCCCCTCTGGAGTTTGACCTCAGCACATGAGTCTGGAGCGGCCAGGTCCCCTGCTGTGAGCATCCCACTCTGCCTCCTGCGTGTCACAAGCTCCCCACCACTCCCATCCCTGCAGTAGCATCAGGACAGGTTGCCCTTTCCCTGCCAAGGGACAAGCCCAATCTGAGCCAAACATTGAAGGGAAGTAGCAGAGAGAAAGCCATGCTAGTATCTACACTATCAAAACAAAAAAGCAGTCAAGTAGCACCTTAAAGACTAACAAAATAATTTATTACGTGGTGAGCTTTCGTGGGACAGACCCACTTCTTCAGCCCATAGCCATGCCAGAACAGACTCAATACTTAAGGCACAGAGAGCCAAAAATAGTTATCAAGGCTGACAAATCAGAAAAAAATTATCATTGATAATCCTTGATAATTTTCTTCTGATTTGTCAACCTTAATTACTTCTTTGGTTCTCTGTGCCTTAAATATTGAGTCTGTTCTGGTCTGGCTATGGGCTGAAGAAGTGGGCCTGTCCCACAAAAGCTCATTCCCTAATAAATTATTTTGTTAGTCTTTAAAGTGCTACTTTACTGCTTTTTTGTATCGAAGGGAAGGTGTTTTTTCCAAAAGCACAGGAGCCTATGTCCTGTTGGCTTTCACTGTGCTCTTAAACCCCTCCCCTGAACCGGCAGGGGAAAATTAGGCCATTACAGCCCAATGTGCCCTGATTTAGAGGAGAATCCCCATTCTCTCTCAGCTCTATAGAGCTCCTGACACACAGTAGAGCAGCTCCAGTCCCACCCGCTAGAGACCTACTGTGTCCTGAACAGCCCTAGTCAGTCCCTTACAAAGCATAAATAAGCCTGCAGGCAAACCGAAGGCCAAATCCAGAGAAATTTGTCCCTTAAAATTGCCATTTGACCTCCTGAGATAAAAATTCCCTGTGTATTTCACCTGCTCCGCAGCCAGATCTTACCATCCTGAGTGTCCCAATGTGGAGTTTTAATCAGCGATCTCTGCTGCTTCCCTCGCACCCCAACGCACCCTTCTGTCCTCTCACAGAACAGCACACGGCCACCCCCTACACACGCCCTCTCTCAAAGGGGGCAGCCAATGTACAATTTGTATATTTTTAAACAACTTTGTACAGATCAATATTGTAACAACCAAAGTGATTAAAAACGAACAGTGAGAACGACAAGGGGCTTCCGGGTTGGTTGATTTGTTTGGCTCCATTGAGGAGGTGGGTTTTTTTTTCCAGGACCCGGTTTCTCAAGACACCAGGGACTAGCCCCTGAGGGACTGTATGAGTCCAGGCTCCTAGGAAGATGGCACTCAGCCCAGGCTCGGCCAACAGAGAGCCAATGTTCCCTGTATGCTGAGCACCTGGGGAGCCACCCAGAAGATAATCAAATGCCACCAGCTGATTAGCAAAGCACCCACAGCCTCCCACAGCCAGCAGCATGTGTTTCTATTGGTGGTGTACATCTGCGTATTCCTTGGTGCACGACAAAAATTATTCTGCACTCGGATGGAAAAAGTTACTAGAAACAGTGCATGAGACCCAGCCATGTCTGAGATGGACTGAACTGGGCTCTGAGCTAAGACTGTCCTATGCAGGAGAAGGCCGAGGGAGCCCCTTCAGCTGATCAGTAACTGAGCCCATTGATGGGTGGATTTGCCTTTATTAAAGAGAGAGCAGAGATGAAAGTAACTTAAGATTTCTTACAGGTCCTGCCCCGTTGCAACCCGGGTCCCAGCCAGCTCTGCAAATAACTCCCTGTGGCGCCTGTCCCGGCTCAGCCAGCTCTTGCTGGAGCCGCTCACCAAAGTGCAGCTGCTGATTTTCACCGCTTAGTCAGTGTCTGTTTAACCAGGTCGGGAGCATAGCTGGGTTGTCCTGCAGCAGCCTTCAAAGAGCAGGTACCGGGCCTCTCAGCCAGCTCCCTCCTGGCAACCAAGGAACAGAACTGGTGGAGGGGTGGGGGCAGTGACATGGCAGGAGCTCACCATGGCATAGAAAACCCAGAGGCACGAGCACGGCCATGTAAATTTGGCAATTAAAGGGGGTGCTGTGAAAAATTTAGAGCTGCGTTAACTAGTATCTGGGGCTGGAGGGCTCGTTTGGGTTGTTCTGACTGAGTCAAAATGGAAATTTCTCTGTCCCTCTTTCCTCCCTCCCCTTTTTGCACCCTTGGGAGAACAAGGAGACAGAGCCAAAACAAGGCAACTGGGTTTTTGCTTGACATGCTTTTTTCCTGTTGCTCCCTTCCAGTAGAACGACATCAAAGCCGAGCTGTGCGCAAGCTGTGTTTTCCTGGTGCTCAAAAAGTTATTTTTCACCCCAAAAAACTGGTCAGCGGGAGACCTTTGACCAGCTCAACCCCATCACTGAATGTTCCACTGGATTTTGGGGTGGCAATAAGCGGTGGGAATCATGCCAGCCTCACCCACTGGTGCTTACATGCTGACTCTTGGAGTGAGGCGGGCCTAAGATCCAGCCCTTCTCCTGGTTGGCGCCAACACCTGCCAGTCTCTGGTGTTGGGGCCCACAGCCTTCGGCCTTGTCCCCTGCAACGAGGAAGAGGAGTTTGGGCGATGGGAGAACCTGAGCTGAAGCAACCCTTCACTGTTCCCATGTAGCTGGAGTTGCCAAGGATACCAGGTCTACGCTCCATTAGCTGCAAGCACGACTGATGGCCCAGCTGGGGAGCTCAGACAGTGCAACATGATGGGCCAGGGCAGGGGGAGACTGTCTGCTTCGGGGCAAGGGGATGCACATAGCTTTGTGTCTGTGTGTGCGCTGTTTGTGTGCTCAGGTGTCTGGGCACACGGATGGGCAAGTGACCCACGTCGTGCTAATGTGGGACGCCACCCCCATGCGTCTGGAGTACGGGAACCCAGGTGCTAACTGTACCCTCTGCTCAAAGGCCGCCTGGATTGGGCACCATCGGCCTCACTCCTTTAAGAGCTCCCAGCAGGGTCAAAATCAGCTAGTCACGCGCCCGGCTTGAGTCTGCACTACTGCAAGGAAACAGAGCGATGCTGGGGCAGGGCCTAGTCCCCGTGCCGGCCACCACAATTCCAGGCCAGCAGATGTGGGCTTGCAGAGCAAGCGGATCCAGGTTCTAGCCCCTCCATGGCCAAGAAGCTTCACAGCTGCTCTGGGGGCAATTAAGGGACAGGGCTTGGAGCTGATTCAGCCTGCTCAGGTCAGGGGGGCCGTGCCCCATGCTGACACCACCTCACCTGTGGACCAAGTGCTACAGGCTGGGCTGTGTCCAGTGACAAAACTCCTGCAGGCAAACCATTTCCCACGTGCACCCGAAGTCGCAGGATGACGGGTCTCTTTCCAGCCCAGCTGGACGTGGGATGGGTTTCGTTGTCCCTTCCCGTGTGTGGAGCTGCCCTGTATTGCTGCCAGTCATAAGCTGGGCCCTTCATCTACTCAACGCTACTAGAAGTGACAGCCAGGCTGGTGCAGGGCACAGGGCAGCGTCCGTCGCTGGGTGACTGCTACCTGCGGACCTGGGGGAAGAGCAAGAGGCTAGTGCAGTCAGTTCCAGCTATGTCTTGGGGCAGGGCAAGCACCAAGAGGGGGCTTCTCCCCTTGACTGGTCCTCCCCCCACGGCAGAGACTCCTGTGCCTCCAAGAAGCATCTGACTGCAGCCCCGGATAGAAACAGAATACTGGGCCTGAGTATGTGGGGCCATTCTGAGAGCTAGTCAGCTTCAGCTCCCACTTCCCAAGTTCTAGCCCAGAACGTACACTGTGCTGGGGTTCCTAGCACCAAGGCAGGTTTACATTTAAATAAATAAACACCTCCCTAAAAAGCCTCTACTACAGAAAAAGATTTTAAAATTAAAAATGCATGAGCCCCTCTCGGTTCCGTTCATGTCAGGCTGTGCACAGCCTTGTAGGGGTGCAGCCAGCTGCTAACAGCAGGGATCTGGCTGTTGAGATCTGGAGGTTCTGTGCCCAACTGGGGAGGGGAGCAGTGTCGAGCGGTAAAGAGAGGGGGCGTGAGGGATCTGGGGCAAGTTAAATATTAAAAAAAAAAATCTGTCAGGGATGGTGACAGGTCCTGCTGGGAGGACAGGGGACTGGATCTGATGATCTCTCAAGGTCCCTTCCAGTTCTATGATATGACACCTGCTCTGGTTCCAATTCATCTCCCTTAACCAGGGGAAACCAGAACTGCACGCAGGACTCCTGATGAGGTTTCACCAGTGCCTTGTGTAATGGTACTGACCCTCCCCTGCCTCTCCTGGAAATACCGTGCCTGATGCATCCTTAGGATCCCCATAGTCTTTTTCTTACCCACTTCTCATATTCATCCTGCAATCAGCTCACACGCCCAGATCTTTCTCCTCTGCTGTTTCCCCAGCTGGCCTGCACCCAGCTGATAGCAACAATTCCTGTTGCTAGCCCCAAGCGTATGACCTCACACTTTGCACAAGTTTACTTTATACTACTTCTATTACCTGTGTGCAAGGTCATGCAGATCTTCTTGTGTGATCATAGACCCCTAGGACTGGAAGGGGCTTCCTGATGCTTTCTAGTGCACTAGGTCCGTGGTTCTCAAGCAGTGTGCCACAGCACACAGGTGTGCTGTGAGAACTGTTCGAGTGTGCCCTGAAATTTCATCAATTTCCCCTCACTGTGGCTCTTTACATAATGCTCATGTGTGGGTGGAAGGGCGGGAATTGACGACCCCCTACCAGCTGGAGCTCTAAAAGCAAAGCTGTCTGAGCCCCAGCAGCAACAGCATTCATCTGTTTCCTCCCTGCAGTGGCTCTTTACAGAGCCTCAACAGGCAGCGGGGGGAGGGATGCTGATCCCACAGGACCCCACGTGCACTGGGACGTAGCTGAAATGCTGCTTCTCAGCCTGAATGAGCTGGCAGTGAGTCGAACCCCACTCCCTGCTGTGGCAAGGGAGAAGGATGCAGGGCTAGAGCCTGTTGGAGGTAGGACACTGTTTCAATGCCTCATCCTGACTCAACGGGCTGGTGGGGGAGTCTGCGCTCAGTGGTTACTGGTTTACACCACATCCCTAGCAGGGTGTGGAGCAGATCTGACAATGTGTCTGTGCTCGCTGTCCACGGCAATGTGCTCTGTGGCAGATTTGACACAGTACTGCACTGGGTCCTTGTTTAGCTTGCTGTATGCACTGGTACGTTGCAAACCTCTCGATTAAGACCAAAGCCATAGTGAATGGAAGGAAATGCAATGTTTAAGACCAAGCAATTCGGCCGAAAAAAGTGGGCGTGCCGTGGAATTGTTTGTCTCATTGAAGTGTGCCGTGGTACTGGAAAGGTTGGGAACCACTGCACAAGCACATCTTCACCCTGTACTCATGGAACGGCCAAGCGTTATCTAGAAGAGCATCCCTGACTGGGAGTTGTCTAATCTGCTCTTAAATATCTCCAGTGATGGAGATTCCACCACCTCCCCAGGCAACTTATTCCAGCGCCTAACTCCCTCAACTGGAACTTTTAGCTAACGGCCAACCTAAGCTGCTCTTGCTGCAGTGTGCTCCTTGTCCTATCTCCGGGAGCTAAGGAGAGCCCCATGTTCTCCCTCCTCCTCCTAATAAACTTTCATGTGTTTGAAACCTGTTACCATAGCCGCTCTCTGCCCTCTCGTTTCCTGACCAATGAGATCCTGGTCCTCCTCTGTAGTGGCACTGCCCCCAACTCAGGGTCATCTGCAAGCCTGCTCAGCACACACCCACTCCTTGTGCCAAGGTCATGAATGAAAATGTTCAGTGAAGTTTGACCCCAAGAGGGGAGAGGATTGGTTTAGAATCATAGAATCATAGACTCCTCAGGCTGGAAGGGACCGCAAGAAGTCATCTAGTCCAGCCCCCTGCTTCAGGCATGATCAACCCCAGCTAAGTCATCCCAGCCAGGACGTTGTCAAGCCAGAATTAAAAAACTTCTAGGGATGGAGATTCCACCAATTCCCTAGGCAACACATTCCAGTGCTTCACCACCCTCCTGGTGAAGTAGTTTTTTCTAATATCCAACCTACTCCTCTCCCTCTTTAACTTCAGACCATTACTCCTTGTTCTGCCATCTGACACCGCTGAGAACAGTTTCTCACCCTCCTCTTTAGAGCTCCCCTTCAGGAAGTTGAAGGCTGCTATTAAATCCCCCCTCAGTCTTCTTTTCTGTAAAAACTAAACAAGCCAAAATCCCTCAGCCTGTCCACATAGGTCTTGTGTTCCAGCCCCCTGATCATTTTTGTTGCCCTCCACTGAACCTGCTCCAGCACATCCACATCTTTTTTATACTGGGGGGGGGGCAAAACTGGACACAGTATTCCAGATGTGGCCTCACCAGTGGCGAATAGAAGGGAACAACTACTTCTCTAGATCTGCTCAAAATGCTCCTCCTAATGCACCCTAATACGCCATTGGCCTTCTTGGCTACAAGGGCGCATTGTTTACTCATATCCAGCCTTTCATCCACCATAACCCCTAGGTCCCTGTCCGCTGTACTGCTGCTTAGCCAGTAGGTCCCCAGCCTATAACAATGCTTGGAGCTCTTCTGTCCCAGGTGCAGAACTCTACACTTCTCCTTGCTGAACTGCATCAGATTTCTTTTCGCCCCTGCAATCAGCAGCGCCCCACCCCCACCCCGCCAGCCCATCTAATGTAACCAGACCTATGGAGATTTTGGTCATGCTACTATGGAAACAAACAGAAAACCTTTCGGCGTGTGCAAGAAAATAAGTCTGTAGATCGTCAAAACTTTCTGAATGTGACCACACTGACACATAGACAGGACCGTACTTCCACCTTTGCAGCGAGCTGGATGAGCCCGACACCAGGCAGCCAATCGTGCTGCACGTATGAAATTTTACATCCCTCTGAGGGGGTCCGTCCCCGCCTTTGCACACCCTGCCTTAGAAAATTCCTATTGGCCACTTTTGCGCCATGACCCCATCCCCCTGCCCTGTCGGCTGCTGCCGAGTGGTGCTGCACCGATTCCCCAGGCAAACCCCACAGGCGCTTCCTGCAGAGCCTCCCCCACGGCTGACACTGCTGACCCACAGGCCCTGCAGCTGTTTGTCCCTCGGAGCCTGTGCCCATGGCCTCCCCAAACCAGCCATCCAGGGAGCGTGGGGCAGTGGGGCCAGCATCTGTATTGCCAGCTGGGAAACTCCCCTACATCCCACTCGGCCCTGGGGCAGGAGGAGGGCGTGAGTTGGGCAGCAGCACACGCAAATGGCAGATCACGTGATCCTCCTGGACTCACAGCGGTGCCAAGTGGATGACCCTGAGTTTCCCTTGGGATGAAGGAGCATCACGGAGCAGCATGTGAAATTGGCCGTCAGACCCAAAACCAGAGCGGAGGGCTGGTGCTGATAGGGTAGAGTGGTGCCGGAGGATGGAGGGGACCTGACGGACCAGGGCTGGGAGAGCAGGCGGGGGCTGTGGGTCAGGACTGAGGGGCACCAGCAAAGTAGCTGGAGGAGCCCAGGGATGGGCTACCAGGGGGTTGTGGGTTGGAGTGAAGAACACCAGCAGAGCTAGGGGGAGACACAGGCCTGGGCTAGCAGGGGAATGCGGGTCAGGGGATTGAGGGGCACCAGCAGAGCTGTAACAAGGGGCTCCCCACTGGGCACGTAGGCTGCTGAATCCCATCGCTGCCTTGCTGTTTAACCCACCATGGTCACAGCTGGCTGGAGCACTCACTGGCAGAAGCATTTCCTGAGGCACCGCCCACGTCCATTCATACTGCATTTGGCACCGGCTCCCAGGGGATACAGCAGCCCCCCTTGCTTCCCTCCCGCTGCACATGGGAGCATTGAATCCAGAGCAGGGGATGACGTTCCTGCCAGTGGCTATCACCAACCAGCAGGGCCCGTGCCTGGCAGGTGAGCTCAGCTGAGCCTGCAGCCACATGCCACCTGCTCTCCAGGCAGCAGCAGCAGCAGCATCTGCTGCAAAGGCAGAGGCTCGCCTGGGTCAGTCCTGCCGGGCAGGGATCCAGACCCCCATGATCCCTGGGGGAGTGTCTCCAGGCCCTAGCCGCTGTGAGCCCCAGCAGAGAGCAACCTGGGAAACACCCCCATAGCTAGGGGAAGGGGAGCGAGAGGAGAGAGTGGACAGGTGCGTGCCCTCCCCAAGCACCGCACCTCCATCATCTGCTCATTGGCTTTGCCCAGCCTCATCCAGCTCCAAAGGGCTCAAATCTGGTCTTCAGACTCCAACAGGCAGGAGCTCTGTGCTGCTGGCTGGCCTGGGGAAGGCGAGGGGCCCAGGACACTATGGTGTGGCTATAGCTCCTGCCAGCACCAGGGGCCAAGCTGGCCTGGATGGAACATCTGGATCTGAGAACTCCTCCAGCCTGTAGCTGGGCTGCCACAGTCCAATTCTCCATTCGGGTACCCCAACCAGACAAGTGTGCTGATCTTTGACTGTCCCCAGGTGGGAACAGCTTCCTGAGGGATGGTCCGATCTGTGGGACCTTCCCCTGCAGCCCTGCTCTGGCTCAGGCATAAATCATTGGAGCTGGAGTCAGGAATCCAGGTGAGAGAGGTCCCGGCCTGGGCTGTACAGGCCAGACTAGATCAGATTGGTCCTCACTGGCTGTGTCTCTGTGACAAGGAGTCCCAGCCAGCCAGCTCAGGCAAAGCTCCTTTCCCAGGGCTGTGGGACGACAGGCCCCCAAGCCTCGTGAGGCTTGAGCTGAAGAAGGCCAGGGCTGTGGGGAGAGCTGGAGGGAGAATGGCTGAGTGTGAGGGGGAAGCATGAGACAGTCAGGTACACAGGGACAGTTCAAAGCAGCGGGCCCATCCCCCGTGGCCATTTCTCCCCTCCTGTGGTGTCAGTCCAGAGCATGGCAATGCCCCCTCTCGCCCCTGCCCTGGAGGTGCTGCAGTGGCAGCTTGGGGACCTGAGCACAGCCGCAGAGGCAAGGAGGCCTGAGAGGCTTGAGCCCGAACTTTGCTGTGCTGCAGGGACCAAAGCAGGAGGCTCACGGGAGACCCAGTCCTTCAATGAGAGCTAACCGCCGCGCCCCAGTGTGGCACTAGAGGGTGCTGTGCTGCAGGGCTTAGGGTTGGGGCTCAAGAGGGGGCAGCCTCCCCCGAGTCAGTGCTGATCCATAGCCCCACAACCCAGCTTCCCACCCCGCTGTCACAAACATCAAGGTTTTAGGCCACATTCCAGCTGGGCCACTGGGTAATTACATCCCACCCGAGTAAATTCTCTCAGGTGTTTACACTGGACACCAGACTCTTCTCTGCTTCTCCTCCTGACCTGTCATATTGTTCTGTGCTGTTGAGCAGCTGCCACGCCCCACCCCAGAGGTGGCTGCAAATCAGTGCTGGGCAAATGAGCCTGGTGCAGAGTCATTGTGTGTCTGTTAAGCTGATTCACCACTGGGTGGCATGACCAACTTTACCCACTTCCCAGCAGGGCTCTCGCAGTGTTTGTAAAACGTTCTGTGGCCCTGGGCTGGAAGCACAGCCCCCAGGGCAGGGACGGGTGACACTGGCTGTGTTGATGGCTGCAGTGGGGCAGTAGGCAATGGCCGAGGAGGCCCTGCTGCATTCTCATTAGTGGCGTGAAAATTCTGGGAGTAGAGATTAGGTGTTTGTGCAACACCCCTGTGGAATAATGCATGGAATAACACTGAGTGCAGATGGCAGGGGGCCCAGGGCACAGGCAACACCCTGCAGCAGGCTGCATGGAGCACCCAGCAAGACCAGCTCAGCCATAGGATCCACCCAAGGGCGACAGCCCACACAGGCATCTTCTGCCCCGGGACCAGATAGGAGAGAGAGAGACGCTTCCCTTGGTCTTTGCATTCAGCTCAGGCTCTCACTGACGTATTAATGCCCCTGGCTGAGTTGAACCTCTCCATGGCTTTGCTCCAGCCGCTTGCCCCCTGTCCTAACCCTTTCACCCATCTCCATGCGGCCTCCCCACAGCGTCTCCTGCTGGGAGAAGTTGGGACTGGAGTCAGTGGGTGCTCCCTCCACAGCCAGCCCTCCTGCCCAGCTTCCTACCTGCTGGGCTAGGCTGGCAGTAGAGTAACTGGGAGCCCTCCCGCCCTGCTTGCCCTGCAGCGCACCCCTTGCTGGGAGAGGCCAGGGCTGGAGCTGCTGAGAAGGCTGCATAGCGAGCGCCTCCTACACTAATCCCAAAGGCAGCGGTGGCAGCCTTCCAAACAGCTGTAGCTCTCGGTTCACATCATCGAGGAACTGCAGCTGGCGGTCCTACAGGAACTGATTCTGGCCTCTCCTGGCCGGAGCAGGCAGCTGATCCCTGCGCTGCAGAGCAGAAGCAAGAGCTGCCAGGCCGTTATCTTCCCCCTGGTGCCCCCAAACACAGCCAGACACCAGGGCCCCACCATCAGGCCTTAGCCCGGAGCAATGCCCAGGACAGGGCCCAGGGCCCAGCCGCTCATCAGAAAGGCAAGTCCACAGGGGCTGAAGTTGCTCACTCAAAAACGCTGATGTCCCTCTCTCTTGCCTGTATGCCACCCAACTCCTCCGGGGGAAGTGAAAGTGCCCAGTTCCTCATCTCCAGCTCATTCCCACCCTGCTCCGATCACGCTGGGCTTTGGGGCCTCTCTCCACAGGCCACCGGAGCAGGGCTAGGGGAATGCGAGATGGGCTGTCCCTGCCGGGACATGGGAGTGGTTCCTGCAATCACAATGGGACTGTGGGGGTTGGAGAGGAGCAGGGTTGGGGTGCTGTGTGTGTGCGGGGGGTGGAGGGGAGCCAGCTCAGAGATGCAGTGGGAGGAAGGAGCCAGACTGGGGACTGCCTGGTTGCAGAGCCTGTGTCCATCCTGAGATTCTTCTGTTTCACTCCCCAGCTCCCTGGCTCAGGGCAGCGCAGCAGCTCAAAAAGTGACTCTGCAGTAACAAACCAGGGAGTGGGCCTCTCACTGCAGGGTGACCCTACCATAACGAACTGGCCAGTGCACCTCTCATTGCTGGCTGACTCTGCAATAATGCACTGGCCAGGGCGCCTGTCACTGCGGGGTGTCCCTACGAGAACAAGCCCAGGGTAACTAAGTGAAAGGGGGCTGGTGACCAGCCCGTGGTGGGGACGCCTGTCCAGACACTGGCAGGTTCTGCTTCCCGGGGATGGGAGCCGGCTCGACCCTTTGGGGTCAGAGGTTCTGTGCCACCGAACCTGGGCCCTGCAGGGGAGCCCGGCGCTGCCGCTCCCGGCCCTGCCCTTTGCTGGCAAGAAGGCCAAAGGGCCAAGTCCCGGGTGAGGATCGGGGCCAACTCCGGAGCTCCGCTCGGCTCCCGGGCCACGTGGGACGCTCCTCCCCGCCCCGCCCCCACCTGACCCCAGCCCCGGGGGTCGCAGCTGCCATTGGCCTCTCGGCCCCGGACGGGTCCGTCCCGCCCGGCGCTGGCGGCGGCCGGAGCCCGGCGCGGGGGCGGGAGGGGGGCGGGGCTCCCGAAGGCCGGGCCCGGCCACGCCCCACGGCGGGCCGCCAGGCCCCGAACGCGCGGTGCGGGCGCAGGGGGCGGTGCCGGGGGCGGCGCGTGGCCGGGGCGCGGGCGGGGAAGGGTTAAACCCCGCTGGCGAGTCCCAGCCCGGGCGGCGGACGGGGGGACGTGCACAAAGGCGCCTTCTGCCTCGCGCGCTCGCCGGCGCTGACATCAGCGGGCGCCCGCTGCCTCCGGGAGGCGAGTCCGGAGCGCGCCAGGCGCGGCGGGACCGACCCAGCCCCAGCCCCAGCGCCAGCGCCAGCGGCCGCAGCCCAGCCCAGCCCGAGCCGGTGAGTTGCTGCCGCTGCCGGGGGGTGGGCGCGCGGGCTGGTCCCCAAGTCCGGGCTGGTCCTGGGAGCTTTGCCCCTCGCCCGCCGCCTCCTAGCAGCCCTGCGCCCCGGGCGGGGGGGGAACCGGGGGTCCAAGCGGAGCGGGGGGTCCGAGCGCTGCGCCCCGGGCGGGCTGGGGGAGCCCGCGGCTGAGTCACTGCTCGGTCACCGCGTCCCAGCGCGGCCCATGGCAGAGCCGCTCCCAGCGCCCGCTCCCGGCCGGCCGCCGCCGCCTCCCCGCGGAGCTCAGACTCGCCGAGCGTCCGGCCGCTGGCGGCTGGCGGGGACCCACCCCGCGCCGGGGAGATGAACCGGGAGGCGCCCGGAGGAGCCAGCGCCCCGCCACCTCCAGCTGCCGCCAGCCACCGCTCCCCCCACGTGCTGCTCCCGGCGGAACGCGGGCAGGGGCGATTTCGGGCTCGGGCCCCCCTCCCTATCCAGCCCCCTCCCCCCCGCGCCCAGGAGCCCTGCCCTAGAGGCAACAGGCTCCTCATTCCCCTTGTGCCGAGATGGGGCAGCCCCCTGGCCTGGGGCGTTGGGCGTTAGTTCCCCTAATCTCCAACCCCTTGTGCTCGGTGCTGTACAAACTTGGCCCCTTTCCCAGAGCTCAGGGCTTCTGCCCCGGGGACCAGGCCAGTCTCCCCTTCCCCACATCCCTTAGCAGCTGCAAATCCGCCACGGCTGGGACACCAAGCATATGGGCTGGGGCTGGTTCCCTTTCTGTCCCCCCAGCGCTCAGCTTCCATTTCTGGGGCTGACCCTGCCCAGGGCCAGCCCTGGCTGGGGAGGGTGGGGGTGGGGTTGCAGGGCAGCCCAGAGGGGAAGTGGTGAAATCCAGAGGCATGCGATGGCCACGCTGGGAGCTGGTCACTCCATGACTCGCCAGCGTGATTCAGTGCGGGAAGCGGCTGGGCTGCGTGGCAGCAGAGGTATGGTGGCCGGGGAACCCCAGGGAGTGTGGAAAGGGCCAGAGCCCTGGGCTCAGCCCCTGCCTCTGCCCAACTCCTTTCATCTACCCTGAGGGGCACCATCTCGCCTGGATTTGCCTCCCTTGGGAGCTGGATGGGGCAGGAATCCTGGAGCCGGAGTGCCAGGCACTGCGGGACCTTGCTCTGGGCTGGGCTCTCCAGGGGCTGGCATGGCACACCTGGCAAACAGCCTGGTTAGTCACGCCGCCCCCCCCCCCAACCCTCTGCAAGCTGGGGAGAGTGGCCCTGACACCAGGGCAGAGCCTGCGGGGATCGGCTGGTGAGAAGGGCTCATGCAGTACCAGGTGACAGCAGTGGGAGAGACCACACAGCAGAGGTCCCCGGGCTGGTGCTGGAGGGGTGAGGCAGGGAGCTCTGCGCTGGCCACAGCACAGGGGCGTGGCTGCTGTGCCAACTTCCCCGGCTGGTCTCTCTCCCCCTAAATGCTGTTTACGAGGAGTGCGGCAGGCACCCGGGGGCAGTGTTCCCAACCGGGCTGGGTCTCTGGTCACTGACGCTAACGGCGCAGGGGTGGGAGGCATGGTCAGTAAGAGGCTGCGGGCTCTTGGGGTTAGATGGAGTTGGGAGTCAGGACTCCTGGGTTCTATCTCCAGCCCTGGAGAGGAGTCAGGTCTAGATGCTGGGGCCCAGGGCGGAGCCAAGACACCTGGGTTCTGTCCTGCCCTTTGCTGCTAACTGTGTGTGTCCTTGGGCATGTTGTGTCCTGTGTGCCTCAGTTTACCTTTCCGTCACATTGGGCTGATGATACTGTGCTGGCCTTGGGGGAAAGAACATTTCTAGAGTGTTGCTGCCCATGGATGGAAGGTCCTGGAGGGCTGTTATTTTCCATCCTCTTGGGACGCCTCTGCTTGCTGCGAATCTGCCGGCTCTGTGCTGGAGCTGGCTGCCCGTGAGTGGCCAAGCCTCCCAAAATGGAAATGTCTCTGGTCCTGGGGGGGAGAATTTGTGGTTTTGGGGAAAGATTTAGGGACTGATCCTCATTTGCTCCAAGGCCTCCACAGACCCCTCTGGCTGGACCTGAAATTGACAAACCCCTGTCCTGCAGATATCTGGCTGTATAGATGGGGTCCCCCCGCCCCACACACGCACGCACGCAGCAGACACTCAGAAAGCAGCACAGTGAGAATGAGACTCTAGTTCTTGGCTTAGATGGGCTCGTCCGCCCAGTTCACAGGGCCCCAGCCCAGCACCCTTCCCCCAGGACTTCCTCCTCTAATCCTCTGGCTCTTGGGCTGGCTGCAGAGGGGGCCTGCCAAAGAGAGGTGCTGCCACTCCAATCAGAAGTGACCCTTGCTGGAGATGCAGGTTTTCAGGAAGCACTGCCTGAAAATCCAACCTCTGTAAGGCACCCTGGGGGCTCAGAAAGCCACGGGCCTGAGTGTGCTCACCCTGGGCAACAGAACTCCCGGGACCCCTGTGTCCAGCATCCTTCAGCCCCTCCCCCACCTCCCAGTCCTGGACTGGTGGATACTGGCCGCACCCTCCCTAGGGCCCAGCTGGGAGGGGAAGGGAGTGCTGGTGGGGTTGAAAGGAAGGAGAGCTCAGTCAAGCTTCAGCCGGCAGCATGCAGAGCCTGAGCTGCCCAGCCTGCTCCGTAGGCTCTAACAAGAGAGGAGCTGGCAGATTAACTCCCGCACCGGGATCCAGGTTGGTTGTCTCTGAGCCGGGCCCTGGGGCAGTGCCCCCGAGATCCCCCAGAGCAGCTGCCCGGCCCTGCGCAGAGACTGACCCCAGCTCCGTGTCCCAGCCTGGAGCAGCTGTCGCGGGTTGTGGAAGAGAGGCGAAGGAGAGATTCCCCGCTGTCAGGCCCAGGGGAAGAGCTGGGAGAAGGCCCAGGCTGGATGTGTGAGTATGATGCGGGCGTTGGCCGACCTGCACCATGTGACGGGCAGCAGAAAGTTGCCCTGCAATAATCTCCTCCCTTTGCTGGTATCCCAGGCCTTTGGTGGTTAAACCGTCGCATAACCTCTCAGCCCTGCTGCATGCCTTATCTGGGCATGCAGCTGCTGCTTCCCAGTGTGATCCCTGGCTCTCTCCCACCTGGGCCCTGGCATGCCCAGTCGTTTGCATCCCCCCCAGCAGTGACCGTGGCCGGGTGGGCAGATGCTCATGCAGGCTCTCCCAATAGCTGTTTTGGCTTCTCTGAGCTGAGCTGCTTTAAGCTCTAAGCCCCGAGGTCCAGCCCCTCCCTGGGCTACGAGTCACTCCCGTGGAAGCCTGACTTCTGGAAGTCGGCCCCTTTCTCCCTCCCGTGCCCACAGCCTGTGTTCGCCTCAGAAAACGCTGCGGGCCAGCCCGAGTTCTGACAGTGTGCGTGACGCAACAGAGATCTCCTGAGGGTCTGCCAGACAGACAAGCATGGGAGGGGAGCCTGAGGCCGACAGATGAGGAGTGGTCTATCCGAGGCAAGGCAGGCGTCGAACTCGGGTCTCCTGAGTCCCATCTCTGCCCTCACTGGTCTACCCCTGTATGTGCCAAACTTGTCGTACTCCTCCTCTGCATGGGCCGTGGCAGGACCACTGGCATTAAAGACCCAGTTTCCTGCCACTTTTGCTAAAGGGGCAGCCTGGCTAGTGGGTGGCAGTAGTAGGGGCTTATTCTCATCTGCTCCCCAGCCACTGAAGGGCAACATGGCAGCTTCAGTGCCACCAGGAGACAGGGCTGATAACTGCTGGGAGTTTCACCAGCAGTTTAATGATGGAGGAGCCAAAATGTCCCAGTGTTTGCGGTCATCCATGTCCCGGGTCCCTGCCCCTGCTGGAGTGTGGCTGGTGGGTTCCCTTCTGCCCTGGTTTGAAACTGACACCCTCCGCTCCCAGGCTGGTTGAATGCTGGTGCTAAGGACTTACCACGGGTGAGGCTGGCTGGTCGGTGTTGTGGGGGCGGGTCTGGAGCACCCAGGGGGGCTCCGTCTGGTGGCCAAGGCTGCCCAGGGCCTGCGATATTGCTTAGCCCTACCCTGCCAGCCTATCTCTGTCCATATCTCTGCTGGCAGCCCACTGATGTTAGCAACACCCAGGCAGAGCTGACAGCCCTGAGTGAGGGGGCAGGGAGCAGGCGGTCACAGGGCCCTGACCTCACAGAGTGGGGCAGGGAGAGGTCAAAGAAGGAACACGCCTGTCATCCCCAACGCCCACCTATCTACATCCTGCTGCCTCAAACCGGCCCAGCCCTGCCCCATTTCCCCCCTTCACATGTGCCCCATGGCTCATGCTACACCACCCTGTGCTGTGCCCACTGGCCCATCCCCTCTGCACCCACTGCTCTGCCCCATGCTCTGGGCAGGACCCTGGGGGTCACTGTTAAAGGGAGAGGTGGGCCTCCTAGCAGCCTCACTCCAAGGGTGACGGGGAGGCTGAGGCTGGGGAAGTGCACTGGGCCCGTGGCACTCCCCCCCTCCTTCCCCTCCCAAACTGGCCCTGATTCCAGCTACCAGACAGGCCCACCCGGCGCATCAGCACACGGGGCGCGCTCGCACTCAGCCCTGAGACACACCCGCCCCGGAGGCTCATGCTGACGGCCCACACGCTGTGGCTGCCTCTCCTGGACAGCCGCCCATTCACCATGCACGTGGGCGTGTGCCTCCCTCATGCACGCCGTGCGCACTCGCTTGTGACAGCCGCGTGCAAAAGGCACCCCACACAGCCCTCTGTTCCCAACGGCACACGTTCTGCACAATCACCCCCCCACGGTCACGCTCATTGCACGCTCGCTGCTCTCATTTCGCCCGCCACCCAATGCGAGGCCCGCTTTGCACACCTGCCGCAGTCACTGTGTGCCCGCTCCCCACCCACCCACACGCTGATTACACAGACAAGCTCCCCCACCCCCGCGCCCTGCGGAAAAGGAGCTTTTACGCTCTTTCTGAGTTGCTGTGAGCTTGATCCTCTCCTCCTCACCCGTCTGATGCTGGGCTGGGCTCCCTGCACCCTCTCTGTGCCCTGAACCCGGCTTCAGTGGTGCAGCTCCCTCCCGGGGCTGTAAATGGCCTGTTGGCTCCTCTGCTCTGCCAGGCCCTGAAACAGCCGGTGGGGACTGGGGTGGGATGAATCCTAGTGAAACTGACGCCCAACCGCAAGTGCAAAGTAGGCAGCCTGGCTCCTTAGGGCGGGCAGAGGGGCACCCCAGGGGGGCCCTGCCAGCCTGGAGCAGGGCAAGCAAAACCTCGTTTATGAGCATCTGGGCAAGTCTGGGCAGGGCCCAAGCCACATCCCACGACTTCCAAATGGATGAGGCATCCCCCCAACCCCACCCCCTTGGCCTTGGGACGCAGGTGGTCGCTGGCGAAGCTGCTAAACTCCAGCGAGGGTGGGTGACAGGCTAGTAGTGAGTGAGAGCCCCAAGATCTGCCTGTGTCCTTCAGCCTGAGTAACGAATCCCCTCCCCCAGCCCTGGGGAGCCATCCCAGTGTGGTGCTGAGGGTATTGTCCTTCCAGAGCCAGGTCTTGGGGGCTGGCAGAGAACAGGGATCTTGCTGCTAACCTCTCCTGTCTCAGCCGTGCGGGGTTAGAGCTGATTGATGGAGGGGGGGAGAGGCGAGATTTCCCGCCCCGGTGGTGTGAGTGACAGATCTAGTTATCCCCAGACGCCCTTCTGCATGGGGGTGATTGAGCCACGTCTGTTGTACATGTGCTAAAGCTGCGGAGTCACATGCCCTGTGTATCACTCTTTTGGGGAGGGGGTCCGGCCTCTGGGGGGACAGGACATGTCAGGGCATCAACAGCGATCAGCACCCAGGTGAAAGCGTGGGACTCCAGCCAGGCTGGGTGGAGTTTATGTGATTATAATGATGCTTCCCCCAGAACCTGTTGTCTGAGCACTTACCTGGTTGTTAAGGCCTGCGCGGCGGATGCCAGGGAGCGTGGCTATTTCTGCATCTCAGAGAGAGAAACTGAGGCACAGCACGTCTGAGTTTGCCCAAGGCAACAGAGCAAATCAGAGCTGGGAGTGGATCCCAGGTGTCCTGACTTCCATTTCCCCCCATCTGAGCCACACTGAACCCCACTGCTGTCTGTGCGTAGCCCTAATGACACTCCCAGGGTCCCTGCAGGCAGCTCATCTGGTGAATGCCTCAGTACTGGCCCCGTGGGTATTGCAGCTCTGCTTGGGCCACGGCTCATTCTAAGCCTGCCAGGCAGCACTCTCTTCCCTAGCAGGGCTGGAAAGAAGGCCCCTCCGTGCCCAGCCTCACCACATAGTCTAAAGGAGGTTTTCCCAGCAGCTGTGACTAGTAGTAGGGCTTTTATCTTCCTTGCAAGGTCGTCCACTGGCAGAGATGGGGAGAGGGAGACCCACTGTCTGACAGGTCCAGTCCAACCACCACTTGGCTCCTCTAGCAACAAGAAGCCATGCACGACAGCCAGCCTGCATGAGGTTAAACCCTGCAGCAGCCGCACTCCCGGCTCAGCACAAGAGGACCATAGATGTGGGTTGGGCACAGTACTGGGCTAACACATCCACTCAGCCAGGGGCACCAGGGCCTGGTCAGCTCCCTCCAGGTCAGGTACGTGTGAGGCCTGGCCATGAGACCTCCTCAGGGGTAAGGCCAGTAATGGGGCAGCCCCCAGATGTACCATCGGGGGCAGCATCCGCTCAAAGCATCCCCTACTGCTGCACCCCGGCACTGCCATGCTGCAGCCTGGGTCCCATCTGTCCTGTCTCCAGCAGCAAATGGCACCAGCTGCTTTTCAGAGGAAGGAACACAAGGCGCTGCAATGACGGGATAACCTGCCATAGTTCCCTCCTGACCCCTGCCCTGAAGCATGACACTATTGGTTACGTGCACAGCAAAATAATCCACTCTAAAGAGAGTTGACTGATCACTTCAGGTATTTTCCCTTCCACCTTGTCACTCTGCTAGGAAATCTGCTCTGAGGGCTCTTTTAGTATCCACATGAGAGACTGCAAGTCCTGTCCTAGGTTTTCCTCGGTGGAGGGCAAGAAGGGTGGGGAAGGCTTAGGGAGATGGTGTTTGGCTGCAGGTGCCAATCAGCTGGGTCATCATGCCAGCTGGGTGAAGTGTTTTCTTCTTTGCTTGCTTTGCCACCCCCCCCCCACCACACACACACACACACACTCAGAATTCTGAAAAGTCAGGGGATGAAGCAGGGGAAGTTGTCTCGGGATGGACGGGAAATGCACCTTTGCAAAATGATTAGTGAAACAAGGAGTCAGAAAATACCCTGGCCACATCAGCGCAACCAAAACATTTTTGCTTTGACAGAACCCAACATGGTGTCGTTCCATGGGGAGCCTTGGTAGAGGGGTTTGCAGTTTTCTAAACAAAACGGAAGGACATTCTGATACAGTCGTTTTTAAATTGGGGGAGAAAGAAAATGGATCTCCCCTTTGTCTCCCTCCCCCACCTCAAATTTGTTTTGTTGTGAAGCAAAGGACTCCAGTGAAAGGGATGTGTAAATGGCAAAACATTTGTTTGGTGGAATTGTCATTTAACTCCCTCACCGCTGTGTCCGCCCCGGCCCCCCACCGTCCCCCCATACACACACAAGGTTTTGGTCGAAAATTCTCCCTTTTCTATGGGTTGCTGAGAAAGGAGCAAAGAGGTCCCAGAAGAGGGGGATTTACCAGCCCAGTGAGCGCATGTTTTAATGGTGGTGAAACAAGCTGGGAAACCCCTTCCTGCTTTGTGTAGTTCCCTCTTTGGTTTTAAAGCTTTTCTTGTGACCAGGGGAAGTGGGATCTGGGGCTTAAAACAAGGGGGAGGGGAGGGAACAGAAACATCTAGGGTCTGTTTCCAACTCTGGGAGTGAGGGATGGTCTCATCTTTCAATCAAAGGAGCCTTCAGGATGGGTAGTGGCTTGAGCAGGTGGCTGGCAGTAAGAACTGGTTTCTATTCCTAATTCTGCTCTAGGCTTTCAGCAAACCCTGGGGTGAGTCACGCTCTGACTCAGTTTCCTTACCGGCTTGACATGTGGTTGACGTTGGAGGCTTTGGCAGGCTCCCTTCAGGAATGTTTGGGAAGTCCTTGGCGAGAAGTGGCTGCATCAGTGGAATGCCCTGGGCTGAGCTGGGCTAGTGTGTCCGTGCACCCCCAGTGCCCTCTACTGGATGAATTAGAGCTTCTCCTCTGTGTGTCATAGGCCCTATAGTGCTAACAGCTGGTGGTGATTCCCCAGCAGTAGGCTATAGTTTTGAAGCAGGAGAATCTGAATTTCCCCAGCAGGCAGCATGGTGACAATCTGAGCTGCTCCTTTAGCCTGCTGAGTGCAGCTGTCCTAGAAACAGTTAACACGTCAGGCCCGTCTCTGAAAGGACTCTCTCTCCGGGTGTCAGTGCTGGGCTTGCAGTACAGGGCTGCCAGTCACTCCACATTGTCCCGGGGATTTGGGTGCCTGGGATTGCCGAATAAAAGGCTCATTGTTTGGGGCGCGTACCAACCCCTCCCTCCCCTGCTCCTCTTTTGTTTGTGTCCCTGAGCTTTTCTGTATCACTCCAGCAGCCGACCGGACATTCCATTCTCGTTTGGGCAGGCGAGGGGGGAGGCGCCTTGCTGGAAGTTTTGCATTGACTGGCTAAGTTAGATCCAAGGTGTTTGTGGGTGGGGAGGGGCGTGTGCATTGGGGGAGACCAACAGATCCAGGGGTGTGAAAAGAGCAGGAGGAAGGGAGACTGCTTCTTGGAGCACAGGACGATGGAGCGAGACCTGATGAAGGAGGAGAGAAGAAAAAGATGGGGAGGATGAAGGACAGAGAGTGAATCGGCCCTGTTGTCTTGTTCAGTATGATATTATTTCCAGCTGTCTGGCGGAAACTGGAACCTGCCAATGCTCTCAGCAGACACAGGGGATCTCAGTCTGGGGTCAGGTTCAACATTCCACATCTGCTCTAGTGGGAATTCAACTAAGCCAGATCCCCCCCGCCCAGCCATCCAGACTGAAACCCAGCGCCCTCTCCGCCTGGCAGCCAGCGCCCTAGCTCTGCTTCTCTGGGCTTGGCGGTTGTCGCAAGGAAGCAGCTCCCCTGGGCGGCCTCTGGCCCTTTGGGGTTGGGGACTAGGTAGGCAGAGGTCAGGGGAAGCAGCATGGAAGGAACAAGGGTGCATGCAGTAACAGGCGCTCCCCAGGCTGCTGCCCATCCAGCACCATCCACTGCCTGGGAAACTGGGGAGCTGTTGCTTTACAAAGCTCCCCTTTTGTCCTGCCCTTTACCAGCTCCCCAGGGCTCTGAGTGGATGGGAAGCACATGATGCTGGTGAGCCGTGGGGGCTAGTGGGGACCAGTGCCAGGCAAGTAATGGGACTTCCATGAAGGACTCCCACAGCCACTTACTCACATTCAACTCCCCTTTGTGCTGCTTCAGCTGGTGGATGAGGATGACCCTCTGACAATCCCCTGGGCTGGCCTGAAGGATCTAAACCCACCCAGTTCCTGACACATGGGCTGTGGCTGGTGAGCCCTGGGTCTTGCCCGTTTTCCGCTTGTTGGAGTCATAGAAGCACTGTGGGGAGCAAAGCGTAGGACAGAGCAACCTTGAGGGTGCTCTAACTGGCACCAGGGACTGCACAGCCTTGGAATATGAAGAGTGTAAAGGTAGCTTAAAGGCTTCTGCCCTGGTGCATGCTGGGAGCTGAGACTCAAACCCTAGAGTCCCACTTGTCTCTCCAGGGAGCTCTCAGGGTGTTGGGGTTGGTGCCTTGTTAGCAGGAAGAGACTGACCTTCTGAAGCGAACTGAGAGACCAGGCAAGGAAATGATCCCAGGCTGGGGAGGAGGTAAGGGGCAAGTTGGCCCCACTGCACAGGGAGAGGGCATGATAAAGGTCTCCGGGCAGACAGTGGGATTCACTGAGTGCTGCAACTGGGAGTGGGAAGTGAGGGAAACCCAGTGCAATGGTGGGACAGTTTCCCAAGGGAATCTTGAGGGAGGGGAAGTTGAGGCACAGAGCAGGTCTGGGACTTGCCATGAGCAATCCAGCAGCGTGGAGGCACAGATGGAACCCAGGGCTCCAGACCAGGCATGGAGCCACACTGCTCCAGTGCAGGGCCTGGCTGGCTGAGGGCTGCATAATTCCCTCCCTTCCAAGAGTTGCTCTGGAGCTTCTTGGTTTCATGACTCTTAATGTGTCCTCGCCTGGGGGCGGGGGGATGGCACTGGAGCGATGTAGCAGGCAGTGGGCTGCAGAGCCCACCACATGTCTAGTTGGAGGCAGCGTAGAGCAGAGGTTAGGGACAGAACTCCTGGGTTCCGTGGCCACGTCCACCCAGGACTGGCTCTCTGACCTCAGGAGGTGCTTCACCTCCCTCGTTCTTGGCAAAGCTGGATGGAAACTGACACTTCACAGCAACTCTTGCTGCGGTTTATCAGAATTCAATGGAAAACATTCTGCAGGTTGGGATTGAGGGGTACCAGCGGAGCCTGTACAGAGACACCCCCACTATCCCACAAGGGAGCCAGCCACATGCCGCATTTCCAGCTCCGACGCTGGAGCTGGCATCTTTTCCACATCACAAGTTTCTGTTGTTTATTAAAAATCGCTTTTGGGGCGATTGGCTGTGTAACAAGAGGTGCTTTGCCACTGGGATGGCACCTCCCCAGGGCCCGGGCACGCTTCCAGGGCTTCCTGCTGAATAAGTGGTTCAACACGCTCTTGGCTGCTTCTGGAGGCATCTTCCTCCTCAGAGAACAGCTCTGTGCAGGTGGGGAGGAAAGGAGGGGGCGAGGGAGGCAATGGGGAGTGGGACTGTCATGGTTCCTTCCCCACTCTAGCAAGATAAATGCAGAAGTGGGGGCCAGCAAAGGTACCTACAAAACCTTATCTACCAGCTTTTGGTATAAACTTCCCCCGCAAAATCCTAAAAACCTTAGATTCGGGGGATAAAATTCGCTGCCACCACCCAAGTAATAATAAGGAAACCAGGGAGAGACTACTTGGGAAATCTCAGCCCCAAAAGTAAAAACCAGGACACAAACATTAACCAATACCAAGTTAATAAAAAGATGCCGGAGCCAGGAGTCATGAGATCTGACACCGAGCAACCAGGTGGTCAGCCAATTGGACCTCCTGGGTACCCGTAGCAGAGAACAGCCCTGTGCTAACTCCTCTTTGGACCACAGCTGGGCTTTTAGTCTTGAGTCAAAGGGAGCCAGGGCTGGAGACCCCACTGCGATCCTCAGTCACCAGCAGTACGCGCTCTAATATTTCTCCATTCATGGAAAGAATCCATTTTTTTCTGCGTACTGCAGCATGTGTAATGTGCACCACCCATAGACACACAGGCTGCTGACCGTGGGCGCTCTGCTAATCAGCTGGGCAGCATTTGAATCTCTCCTGGGCGGCCGCCCCAGTGCTCAGCTGTGAGGGGACGCTGGTGCCAGTGTAGGGGCAGAGGCTAAGTCCAGACCTGAGCGCCAGCATCGCCAGGACTTTGAGGATCTCGCTGGCCCGGATATTGTGGACTTAGGTGCACAGTTGGACAGGAAACCTGTAGCACAGCCAGCTGCATTAGCCCGTTGCCTGAGCTAGGCTCTCACCTCACCCCCGTGCCTCGTAGCCAGACGGAGAGTTCTCTAGCTCGCACAGCCCCTGCACGAGCTGCTGCTGCATCACATCCCCGTGAAACCTCACGGCAGCCAGCCAAACATCAGCAAGTGAATCCACTGAGGCTAACTCGGTCCTTCCCTTGGCCGCAATCGACAGGCCGTGGTTTGGCCCCACCGATGCTCCTCTGCAGATCTGTAAACAAGCCGCCAGAGGAAGAGCTCTTCCGCGTCGGAGATTTAAAAAAATCCTTTTGACTCACTCCCGGTCTGAAACGGAACTGGCTGCAAAGCAGACGAGCTGGACAGGCATGTGGTGTGGTTAACTCCACACCTGCAGCACAGGCTGGATACCGACCGGGGGCACATCTCCCCATGGGACAGCACCGACTTCTCCATGCTATGGGTGTCGTGCCAACCAGCTCCAAGCTCAGCAGCCTGCAGGGGCCTAAGGACCCTGCCTGCCACCTGGGCTGGATGCTTGCCCAGAAACGACACTTTGTGGAAAGTTCCTGCATCACACAGACCCTGTGGGCCGCCTGGGGAAAGCCAGACTGCATGCCCCTAAACAGCTACATAGCTGAATATTTGCAGCTCTCTTGGAGCACCTCGAATGCCTGGTGCCATTGCTACCTCCAGAGCATCGGCAGCTGGAGGATGAGTAACAAGGAGGTCTATCATGGACTGGACTAGTAACCAGACAAATAACCACACCCAGGAGTCCCAGCTCACCTGCTGTAACCACTAGACCCCACTCCTGTCCCAGAACTGACAGACCACCTGGGAGCCCAGCTGCCTTGTGCTAATTACCTGCCTCCCGCCCTTCCTTGCACACCTGTGTGCGCTGCGCTGGATGGCAAGAGGCGGCACAAGGGAGAGAGAGGGACAAAGACAGGAAGATGAGGAGGGAGGGAGGGAGGAAGGAAGCTAGCGAGAGAGGAAGGGCTCTGCTTGGTTTGTTTCCCCTGGTTACAAAGCAACTTCCTGCATCCTCATTCCTGTGTTACATCCTGTTAAAGCAACGCACCCCCCACCCCCAGCTGCCACCCCACCCCTGTGACAGCCACTGTATTTAGGGCAGCACCAGCATTCAGGAAGGTAACAAGCCCGGAGACTATTTCTGCCTAAAAGGGGTCAGCTGGGCACAGAGCTATTCCCATCAGGGCGGGAGGGAGCTAAGCAGATTGTCCAGGGGAGATGAAGAGGGGTGGGGGTAGGGGATGAAGCTGAGATTCCCACTGCCTCCAAGCATGGGGACACTGGTGGGGGTGTCCCTATCCATCCTGGGGGCGCGGGGCGCTCTTCCTGTTCGGGCTGGGCCAAGATAAGCGTGAGGTCTGGAACGTCCTCCGCTCAGAGAAGCTAATAGAGACGAGAGCCTGTGACTTCTGCCCAGCATCTGGCTTGGCGCAGGCTGACGTTATGATTAAAAAAGCTCCAGCAGGGATAGAAACTGAATGTGGCCCAGACTGCAGGGTTTAAAAGCTGGTCTGCCAATGGCATTGTCACTGGGGAATGGGCGTTGCCAGGGCGTTTCCAGCAGGTCCTGCAGGGATCGGACCTCAGTCCCTCCTGTTTCACAGTGGTATCGAGGACCTGGATGAAAATTTTGGCAGTGGTTGGAGGTTTGCAAGTGAGGCGAAGATTGTGGGAGGGGTAAATGAGGGGGGCAAGTCCCTGACACTGCGCCATCTGGTCATGGGTGCAGTATTTGTATGAACGGGGCACAAGGTAACTGCAGGCAGCCGGGAGCAAAGAACGCGGCCATACTTCCAGAGCGGGGGGCTGTGCCCTGGGGAGCAAGGACTCTGCAAAAGGGGTGGGGGTCACGGTGGATGCTCAGCTGAACGTGCGCTGCCATTGGCCAAAAGAGCTCACGAGACCCTGCACTGGACAAACGGGGGAAGAACGAGTCAGAGCCGAGAGGTTCTGTCGCCTCCATGTCTGGCACCGCTGGGAGGGCGGCTGCAGCCCTGGGGCTGGGGCTGTGTTCGCCATCCAAGAAGGATGGTGATAAATTGGAGGGCTCAGAGAAGAGCCACGGGAAGGATTCAAGGCTTAGAAAACCAGCCCAGCAGTGAGACACTCCAGGAGCTCTGTCTGTTTAGCTGAATGCAGAGCAGGTGAAGGGAGTGGGTGGTGGATATCATAGGTCAGGCAGATTTTACCTTCCCAACCCTCCTCACCTGCTGCCACCCATGCTCCACCAGAGAGGCCTCCAGGCTCCCACCCCCAGGCTGTTCTTACAGTGGCAGAGTCTGGGGACCGTGACATGCCACCTGTCCTCCCAGCACTGGGACTGGTGGCTTGGTTGGGGGATGGGGGCCAGGGGAGGCTGCAGCCACGCCACCCACCTGCTCCCCGCAACTCTGGGGTGCGCTATCCCAGGCTGGCAGCCAGCAGCCCCATGGTGTGTGTTCGAGGGTGGGGGAGCTGGGCAGAGGCTAGTGGCCCTGGAGTGTGGGGCTGGACCTCAGGCAGAAAGGGAGGGGCTGAGGCTGCTTGCCTCCCAAGCTGCGGTATCACCCCCTGCCCACGGCAAAGGGGCGACTTGCTCCCAGCCTCTAAACAGCTCCCCAGGGAACACAGGTATCAACAGGCTCTGCAATTGAAAGTGTAATGGGATCGAAGTGGCTGTAGGCTGTAGGGGGACAAATGGAGGCAGAAGGTGTAGCTTTTAAACAGGGGGTGTAATTGCCCAGGGGCTGCGAGGGATTCAGCTTCACCAGTGATCTGGAAAGCCGCAGGGAATGTTTTTCTAACAGCTCGGCTCTGGGGACTGGTTTGAGGCAGTTCTCCGGCCGGGGTTATGCAGGTGGTGGGAGTGAGGAGTCAGTGAGGGTGTTTGTCCCTGATTTCAGAGTGGGGTCAAAGTTCAGGGGTGGCTGGATTGGACAGCCCAGACTCAGCTCTGCCAGAAAAGTCCCTGCTGTCCAGGGCTTGTCCAGGGAGACACAGCCGGTCGTGGCAAAACCAGGGCTCAAACCTCCAGCCCCTTGCTGCCTCCATGGCCAAGGCAGACCCAGAGCTGCCAGTGTGCATTAGCCTTGTGTTTATAGACAGCTGCGGCAGCCAGTGGGTCACATCTGCCCCAGCCACCCGCCGGCCAGCAGACTTTGTGTGGGGCTAGGGGTGACTGCAGCTGGCAGGAGATGGCCAAGGTCGAAGGCCAGCTTGTCTTGCAAACACAGGGTCACCCTTTCGTATCTTGGGTCATTAGCTCCACTCCCTTCGCCTCTGTGTTTGGAGCTGGGACAGGGGCGGTGCTAGCGTCAGCGGAGGGAAAAATCATTCCAGTGGCAGCAGGTGAGGCACTTAGGTGAAGCTGAACCCAGGGCTCCGTCGGGCTGGGCGCTGCTCAGACATCCAGGGTGAGACAGGCCCAGCCCCAGCGGAGAGGCAGGACCGGGGCAGGCCACCTCTGAGGCATCGGCTGCACCCGAGCTGTGACAGAGCCGATGCCCGCAGTGGGTTGCTGCAGGAATCTCAGGTGGGATGAGCCTGCTGGCCCCTGAGGTTCCCCCTCGCCCCCTGCTGAATGCTGGTGCCAGAGCGGCAGGTAGTGCAGGAGGTGGAGAAGCAGAGTCCACTGATGGGAGGGCTGATATGCAGGAGCTGGGGTCCGAGGAGAGGAGCCTGGCTTGGCTGCAACCATTGCCTGGAAAGGCTGGAGGGTATTTCTCCCTCCCTGGCTGAGTGTGGGGTTAGCTGAAGCTCCCCCTACCCCCAGCTGTTGCTGAGCACCCTGAGCAGCCCTGCTTGCTCCAAGCCACCTCCATCTGCTGCATTCTTTCCCCTCCTGCATCCTGGGGGCGGTGGGGTGGGGGAAGGTAGAGGCCCCCCTTGCAGCCCCTTCCCCATTTGCATGGCAGCTTCCCAGGAGCAGCAGGGAGTGACTCCAGTGCTGAAAAGCTGACACCTGAGCTAAAGGAGACTCCCCAGTGACTGTCATCAGTGGAGGGGCTCTGACACACAGCCAGGCAGTTTTAATTCCATCCAATGGGGAGCGGTGATCTCGCTGTCTCTCTGATATGCACGGCTTAGACTGGTACCTGGAGGACCACCCCTGCAGACCATTGATCTTTGAGCCCCCCTGCTCTGCTAGAGCAGGGCACAGCCCCGCCCCCCTACCCCCAAGATTGTGCAGAGGCTGTGGCCCAGCCATGTACCCACCTGCCATCGGGGGACGTGGGGCAAGGGGGCATCTGGCACCACCAGGATCTCCCCAGCAAAGGGAAGGGAAAGGACCCGGCCTATGTAGTGAGGAGATGCCAGGGTTAAAAGAACACTGGGCTCACAGTTGCCATGGTGATTTCTTTGCTCCAAGAGACCAGCCCCACCCCCCGTATTTACCCCTCCCGCCTGTCTCCCCCCCCCACCCCGCCTCAGGCTGCTCAGCCCTTTTCACATTTCATCCAGGGCTGCAGACTTTAATCTGCTCTGTCAAAGCAGCCCGGAGGTTCCCAGCAGCTGCGGGGGGCGGGGGGAGGGGGCAGGGAGGAGAGTGTTGGGTGGGAGAGGGGGCGGCCGGGGGGGCAGGAAGGGACAGCACGCTGGGGAGAGACTGAGCATCCTGCAGTGGGTCTGTGGGGGGCAGCTTCTCTGACATCATACCAGTTGTCCCCGCCATCCTTCCCCATCCCCCGTGGTCCATCTGCCTGGCATCCCTCATGCATTCCAGTGCACTCTGTATCCAGCCACCCCGTCCTTCCAGCTGCAGACTCTGCCCTGTCCTGGGTGTTGTCTCCCACTCCTTCTGCGGCCTTCCCAATACACTGCAGCACCGGCCCCCTCGCCCAGTCGCCGGGTCAGGGCAGCTGTGCTCTTTCCAAGGCATCCTGGCTGGCCCAGGCTGACTCCGGCACTCCTGTGTCCTGCACTGCACCCTCACCTGCCCAAGACAGCTGGGAAGTTTTGGGCGGAGAGAATCCGACGTTTCAGCTCCAGGCCCTCAGGCCTTCAGCTTCACCCTAGGGTCAGTGGAGCTGCTGAATTCTGTCCCTTTCGTGTGAGGATCTCAAAGCTTTTTATCTGCAAATTAAGGAGCAGGGGCTGAGACACAGGCAGGGGAAAGGAACCCAGGAGTCCTGGCTCTGTCTCCCTTCTCTAGGGAACCCAGGAGGTCTCCTGCTCTACCCCTTCGGCTCCACTCCCTAGCCAGGGAGGGGTGCTGTAGCACCCTGTGTAGGAGTCCTGGTTCCCCGCTCCCAGGCCAGGAGGGAGCAGCAGACCAGCTCAGCTCAGCCCAGGAATGCAGGCAGGGCCCAAGCCGGGGAGAAGAAATTTAAATTTTTGATGTTAGTGGCAACAGGCCCCAGCCGGCTGGATAAACAGGAAGCATAAACCAAACTCCTCCTTTCTTCTCCTTTGTCGCTCCTCTGAGAAAATAGCCTGGCTGGGAAGAGAAAATAATTACTCTCATTACGGCACCCAGCTGGTGTGTGTGAAGTGGCTTTTTGTGAATGGGGCTCCCTGAGCCATGCCCCTTCCTGCATATTCATGAGGCATTTTGCATGTAAGAGATGAATGGAGGAAGAAGGGGGTGGTCATTTGGCTCAGCCTTCCCATGGTCTTCTGTTTCCTTTTTCCACAGGGTCTGGTGGGCCCCTTCTGCTTATTATTGCGCCTGTAATCCTGACCCACTGGGGCACCTGTTTCTCAGGGGAGTTGAACGCCTCCCCCTGGAGCGCTGCCCTGGCTGCCTTCCATTATAGGTGTGTGCATAGCCTGCCCCCATATGGTGATGCTGGGCGGTGTGAGCTGGGAGGTGGAAAGCCAGGAAGACCCAAAGGTTCTGTCTGTGCCCAGTAGCCCAGCTAAAGAGCCAGTGTAGCCCCATGCTGTGAGGATTCTGCAGATCCCAGCCACCACATCCCCTCACCTGTCCCCTACTACTCATTCCCCCCTGCTGAGGCTTGAACCCCCCTCTGCCTCTCCGCAGTTGCCCCAGCCTTCCAAAGTGCTTTTAACCCCTCTCAGCCTTGCCCCTCCATGCACCACTGAGGTGCCACCAACAGGGCTGGGTACCCAGCAACATCCAGCTGCTGGTGGGAGGTTACATCTCCCATGTCTGTCAGTTCCCATCAGCCAGCAGCAGGGCCAGGGAAGATCCGATGCACAAGAAGATCATTGGGAGGGACAACCCTGTTCTCCCCATTCTAATCTATTTGGTTTTGGGCAGAAGGCGCTTTTGAAGGCCGGGGGGGGGTCCTTTCGAAAGGTCCCCGTCTACACGGGCAGTGTGTGTGTTCCAAAAGTGGTGCTTTCGAGCCTCACGTGGCTGCCATTGTGCTAATGAGGTGCTGCATATTCATGGCAGTGCCTCATTAGCATCTTCCCGACTCGCTTATTACCATGCTCCTTCAGAAAGGAGGGGGCTAGTGTGGCCGCTGTCGATAGAAAGAGCCAGTCAAGCTTTCCATCCGCTTTTTGGCGTGTGGACGTGATCTTTCGAGAGAAGTTGGTTCGGAAGATCTCTTCCGGAAGAGTTTCTTTCGAAGGATCGCTGTAGTGTAGACACAGCCATAAGGTTCCTTGTTCAGTGTCAGAAGAAGGCAGTTCTTACCACCATCACTTGACCCTCTTGTGCTTTGTAACCCTGTAACATGCCCAAGAGGAACTGCAGCAGCTTTGGGGTGGGGGACAGTTCATTAGGGCCCCTGAATGTGGCCCTCATGCTTGCAGCGGCGAGGAAATTTGACAAAATTGCTAAAAATGTCCTTTTGTGGGTGTGAATTTTCCATCCCCCATTCTTTTCCATCTGTCTCTGTAGCTGGGAGTTGTTTCCCATTTCAGAATTCTGTAAAATTAAAAGAAGCGTGGAGGGTGGGGGGGGGGGAGGGCCGGGGGTAGAGCAGATTTTGGAAATTAAAAACCCACAGAATTTCTTTCCCATTTCCCAGCTTGTTTTAGAAATACCATTACCGTGGGAGCTTTGTGCTTCGAGTTTATCTCAGTGCAGTCTGAGAATTGGAATATAGATTACAGACCCAACCCCCTACCATCCACCCCCACCCCAGGAACAAATCCTATATAGCATTAGTCATTGGAACTATGAGTAGCTCAGATGGAATGGATCCATTCAGCCAGTGACTGTAACACATTTAGCTAGTGAGAGCAATTAAATCTCCAACGTGTTCGTTCCTTGAGCAATGTATTTATTGATGTTGTTTATTTGCTGGCCTCCTTACTGACCTGTCTTCCCCAGGGCAAAATGAGTCTTAATTCATTAATTCTTCTAGATTGTTAGAAGGTGCAAGAGAACTATAATGTATCATTTTGCAGTATATATTATTTATACTTATGTATTATGTCTGCCAGCCCCTGCCCTGTGGGCGGGGTGTGTGCTTTATACGTGCAGAAACTGAGAAACAGGTGAGAGAAGAGAGACTCTTGCTGGTATAGGTGGCTCCTAATTGTGGTGCAAGAAATGGTAGGTTTAAAACCCCTGTGTACCTTTCAAGGAAACATATCTATGGTAAGATTGCAAGATTCCAGACCTAACAGGGACCTCTGTGATCATGATCTCCTGGGTAACACACATGCCAGAGAACTTTCCCAAAATAATTCCAAGAGCAGATCTGTAAAAAAAACTTCCCACCTTTATTTCGGTGTTGGAGAATCCAGCACACCCCTGGGTAAATTGTTCCAATGGTGATTCTCATTGTTCGAGATTTACATCTTTAGTTCCTGTTGACCGTTATCTCACTTCACCTTCCAGTCCCAGGACCTTTCTCTGCTAGGCTGAAAAGCCCCTGGTGAAATATTTGTTCCCTGTCTTGATATCGACAGAGGTAATTAGGTCAGCTGTTCATCGCCTCTTTGTTAAAATAAATAATTGTGTTCTTCCGCTCTGCCACTGTAGAATGTTTGTTTGTTTTTTTTGAATCCTGCAATCCTTCTCATGGCTCTTCTCTGGCCCTCCCCTAATTTATCAACACCCTTCTTCAGTTGGCACCAGAATTGGACAAAGGATCCCAGCAGCACTTGCCCGTATAAAGACGTAAAAGACCCTCTCAGCTCCTACTCAAGAATCTTCTGTTTATGCCTCCCAGGATCACATTAGCTCTTGACTGATTAGCTCTTTAAACTGGTAGACAAAGGGCTCGATTATGAGAATTTCTGACTGTTTGAGATCTCGCATTCAAGAGTCCCCAAAAATTCTTGAGGAGCGTGTCCCTGAGGTTGGATTGGCCTGCAGGCGTTCTAGAGCATTGTGATGGCAGGGTTGGATTGGCCCACTAAGGTTCTAGAGCAGTGTGTTGCTGGGGTTGGATTGGCCCATTGGCTTTCTAGAGCGTTGTGGTGTTAAGGCTGGATTTGCCCTCTGAGGTTCTAGAGCAGCGTGCGGCTCATGTTGGATTGGCCCGCTGAGGTTCTAGAACAGTGCGATGCTGAGTTTGGACTGGCTGTCAGTGGCGTCAGATGTGTCCTGCTGTGTGTTCCTGTGTCCCATGGGTGTGCGTCTTGGTCTCTCCCTGGCAGCTAGGGTTTAACCATCTAGCCATCAGTCACTGACTGCGATTTGTCAGTCCCTGGGGGGTACCTTGGTGGCCGTCGGGGTGTAGGAGACAATCCCCAGGAAGCTGTTCTGCAGCCTCCCAGAGATGGTTCTCCAGGGTCCCCAGCCAGCCCCCAGCCATTCCAGCTCCACTGCTCCCAGCCTCTCCTCTTTCCAAATGTCAGGCTGAGGCCTCATGGCTTCAATTACCAGGAGTGTGAAAGGCTCCATTGTCTGGAGCAAAGTGAAACCATCAGCTTTCCGTACCCCGTGCCTTTCCCCGCTCTCTCTTTGCACAACCCATCCCTCCTCCCAGCTGCCACTGCTAAGTGTTATTGCCCTGAGATGTCACACTCACTCCTCCCCGAGACACACACACACTGAAATGCGGCCACCTCTGGGGTGGGACGGAACAGCTGCTTGGCACTTTGGGACAGCAAGGAAAATATTGTCTCCATGAGAAACAGCGGATTGGGCTGCCCGGAGGTGAGATGGGCTCCTGCTCCTGGATGGTGGGTCCTCTGACATCACTAGTAGAATGAATGTGCCCCTCCTACCCCAGCTCTGCTCCTCTGGCCTTGGCTCTGGGACCCTTCTTTTCTTGAGCCCCCAGAGGTTTCCCAAAGGGGTGTTGGAGCATTGTGACAGTAAGGCCAGTCAGACGGAGAAGGGAACAGGGTTCTTAAGAAAAATCTCTGTGATTTGGGCCCTGATCTCCCTGCAGGCTGGCAGCCGGGGAGGCCCTGATCTGTATGGTCCCTGAGGGCTGTATCTTGACTGCCTGCTCCAGGCCCTTCTGGTGTCCGGAGAAGCCAACGCTGTCCCACTGGCCCTGAGTTGAGTCTGCAGGGGCTGCTGCTTTGACAGGCCTTGGGGAACGGGTGAGAAGGCTGATGCAAGGAGTGTGGGCTTATTTTCCCTCCGTGGCCCCCTGGGAGTGGGAGCTGTCGGTTTCTGAGTCAGAGTGCATTTGGGATCCAGTTAAATAGCTATCATTGAGTATTGCTTTGGAGACGCATTAAGCGTGCAGTTAGAAGGGCCTGATTTATAGCTGCTTAGCCTCAGGGAACATGATGGCTTGAAATTAAAATGCAGTTACTCAGCTCATGCACCATCATGGTCCCATGATAACCCACCTGACACAGAGTAACTGACATGGGATAACAGACGGCACACGCCACATCTGGGACACAGCAGCCCCACAGCAGCTGACTTACCCTCTGTAGTTTATTGGGTGGGTGTGTGCTGTGGCTATGGGAGGCTGGGGCTCAAACCCTGAGCTTGCTTCTTTTACAAGGAGAGGCTGAGGGAGTTGGGCTTATTTAGTTTGCAGAAGGGTGAGGGGAGATTTGGCAGCAGCCTTCAGCTTCCTGAGGGGGGTCTCTAAAGAGGATGGAGAGAGGCTGTTCTCAGTGGTGATGGATGGCAAGACACAGAGCAATGGTCTGAAGTGGCAGTGGGAGAAGTCTAGGTTGGATGTTAGGGAAAACAGTTTCCCCAGGAGGGCGGTGGAGCACTGGAATGAGTTACCCAGAGAAGCGTTACCTGATCTGACTTGTTTTTTCCTCTTTTGATAAGTACTGTTGATACTGGGCCATTTCCACCTTGCTGAATAGAACTTGTCAGCTCTGGTCCTCCCTCTTACTGGGACCCCACTCTTTAAATACCCCTCTGAAAACCACTCCCACTCATGCATGTGACGAAGTGGGTCTTTGTCCACGAAAGCTTATGCTCCAAAATATGTTAGTCTATAAGGTGCCACAGGACTTCTTGTTGTTCTAGGGAGGCGGTGGAATCTCCATCCCTAGAGGTTTTCAAGTCCCGGCTTGACAAAGTCCTGCCTCAGATAATTTAGAATTACAGATTTCTGGGGCTGGAAGGGACCTCAGGAGGTCATTGAGTCCAGCCCTCTGCATAAAACATGATAGTTAGGGCTGGTCCTACTTTGGGTAGGGGGCTGGACTTGATATCCTGAGGTCTCTTCCAGCCCTAGAAATCTATAATTCTGTGACTTGATTGGTGAGTGTGATATCGGGCAACATGTGAAGTAGCTGATGATATACACTGGCTTGCCATAAATTATCCCACGTACAACAATAGTCCAATGATAACTAACTGGCTGAGGATAGCAGAAAGCACGAGCATAGGACCTCCAACACCACATGCCATAGCTGATCTCATAAGAGATATCATGAAATCGTCATTCCATACATGACCAGATTATCAGGCCACAGTCCCTCACCTCTAGCAGCACAAGGCATCACTTCCATCCCTCACTGTACCAGGCTCTTTTCATCTTGCCACCCAGCTTGCCTGGGAAATGGGCAGGAAGCCAGGCTGGGCAGTTTATTATTCCCAAAGGGCTGTGTTACACTGAGGGGACAAAAGTGAAAGACAGGAATAAAAGAAACCAAAGCAAAGGGAGAAGAGAGCAAAGCAGTCGGAATGGAAGCAGGGCAGAGGGGCTGAGATGTGAAAGGGGCAGATGAATGGGGAGGGAAACCTTCCCTGTGCTGGTATGAAAGGAGCGAGGGAGCGAATGGGAGAGAGCTGCAGAGAAAGGCCCAGAGCCCCTCGTGCGCGCGGAGTAGCAACTTGCAGTGACAGCCGGGAATATTGAGTGAAAAAAAAAATCCGCTTGGAACAACAGCGGGGAAAAAAAGAACTCAGGAGACCGGGCTGAGAGCCCAGCCAGTGATTCATTGTTTCAGGAAGACAGGCCAGCTGGGAAAAGTTTTGCTTTAAAGAAACACAACAGGAACTTTCCCCCTCCCAGTAAAGTCCGGCGAATTGAGAAGCAGGCCTGGGAAAGAGCGCGGGCTACAAGAGAAGGGGGCCAGGAAATGCACTTGTGCGTGCTTGCTACACACCCCTGTCCTTGCAGCCTGTGAGCAGCTGGCGCATGACCGGCCTGTGGCTGGCGACGTGGCTGGGCCCACTTGAAATGAACCATTTGTGTAGCGGGAGCTGGGGCTGGCTGGAACACTCCTGACTCTAGAAGGGGTCAGGCTGGATCTCTGCACCCAGCAGCAGATAACAAGTTGTTTGGTGACACGGACACAGCCCCATGGGTGGGGAAATGTGGGGGGAGATGGGAGAGGCAGAGGAGGAGACTCTCGCGCTTGCGTGGGGAGAGGGTGTGGCTAGAGAGGAAGGAGGAGGCTGGCTGTCGGACAGAAGATGCCTGGATATCCAGCGAGGGGTAAGGGCCTGGGGATGGGCTGGAGCCCAGCCTGGAAGGAGTAAACAGACAGACCAAGGACTTACATGGGGATGCGGGGGTCTCTATCTGGCTAGTAGCTGCCCTCAGTTGTGCATAAAATTCCACTGTGCCAGGATCCCATTTGTGGGAATGTTCCTGGGCTGTCCTGTCCCAGGCTTGAGCGCTCTGAGCTCCTCCTGATGGGGTGGGTGGGTGCAGCAGGCCAGAGGGACTGGCTTTGGGAGCTGGCCTGGGCTTCAGGCACCCCCCAGCACGGGTGCATTCAGCTCTGGGTCTGTGGCTCGGGCCTCTTGTCTAGCGAGGGGCCCGCTGTGAGTTGGGCAGGGACCCCAGTTTGACTCCAGCGTTTGTTCTCCAGGATTCAGGCTTTCCAGAGAGGCTGAGGCACTGGGCTGATGGGGCACCCAGCTCTCAGCCCTCTGCAGCAGCTGTGCCCCCAACCGTCATTCTGGGCTCAGGAAATGCCTCCTGAAAAGGACAAAATAAACCCAGCCAGGCTGTTAGCCGTAGAGGCGAAGGCCCCAGTCCCTAGTCCTTCCCAAGCCAGGGGTGCATCACAGGAGGGGCCGGGAGCTATGGAAACCCCAGCCCCAGAGGCGTGGGGAGGGAGGGAGGCGTTAGAGAGAGGGAGAAGGCTGGATCCTGGGGAACATGGGGTGGGGGTGTTAGTTTCTGGGGATGGAGGTCAGGGCTCTGGAGGTCAGTGGTCAGAGCCGATGGATAGATCTGGTATGGTGTTAGGTGACCAATGGCTGTTCACGAGGGGCGGTTCGATCCTGGGGACAGACGTGCAAACTGGCTTGTGAACTCTTAGGTGGATGGATGACTATGGGGGAATGGAGGGAGCCTCCCTTTACCTACTGGCCCCCCCGCCCCAGGGACAATCTGGGCCCTGACAGAACTAACTCCCCATGACTCCCCAGGCTCCAGGGTGCGGGCTCGGGGGCCCCACCGGCGAAGGCGAGAAAGAAGAAAACATGAAGTGGAAGAAATAGTGGTTGCCATGGTGACCATCTTTCCCTTCGTGGTGGATGGCAGCTGTTTCCAGGGCAACCAAGGAGGTGGCTCAGCAAAGGGCGGGCGGGGGGCTGGGCTCGGGCGATGCTGTGCCCCGTTGCCAGAGTGTTGAGCTCAGATCTCTGCCTGGCAAAGCCCCCTGCGGTCCCATCCCTTCCCCCACCCAGGGCCCAGTACAAGGTCACCCCTATGGGGCCCCCCAGCAGCCCTGTCCCAGTCCCTCCTGGCCTGTACCCTGCAGCCAGATCTGTCCCCTATCCTTGAGCTGTGGGGGTCCTCTCCCTTCCTCCCAGGGGACAGTTCCCCACCGGATCCATCCCGTTAGGGAACAAGGGGGTGCCCCACGCTTCCCCCAGGAGGTCCCCATCAGCGCTTCTCTCCCTCTGTCCTTTTCACCTGTCCCAGCCCCTTTCTGACCTCCTCTCCCTTGGCGATGTCTTTGTGGCCTCATGGACCTGGGAGGGGGCAGGGAAAGAGGTGAGGCTGGGGGGCAGCATGCCTGGAAGGGGTGGGGGGCAGTTCCACACATACCCTGGGGCAGTGGGGGTGTCAGAAACGGGGCAGCGTTGGTGTCAGTCTCTTGGGGGTGTAACCGGGAAGTGCCAGTAGACGCCTGTGCACGCTGGGGGTGTCTTTGGGCTGTTAGTGGATGGAGTCTGTCTCTGTCTGTCTGTCTGCGTTGGGGGTGTCGCTGTGGGGGCTGTCAGGAGACGGCTGTGTCCGGGGGGGCGTACCAGGACCTGTTGGCTTTGAGGGGGTGTCAGGTGACGGCAGGGGGTGGGGTATCGGGAGAGGTGGGAGCGCTTGGGCAGAATCGGTTCCGCTCTGTGTGTGTCTCCCTGCAGGCTGCTGGGGTACCGAGCGCTTGGGCAGCGCGGGGAGGCTGTCGGCTGGGGTGAGCGTGCAGTCAAGTGTGACCTGACTGTAGCTGTCACAGTGTCTCCAGCGCTCCGCTCTGCTCTGTGCAGTTCCCCGCCATGTCAGAACCGCTGAGCGTCAGATGAGTCACAGCCAGCCGGCCGATCCCGCCGAGGCCCCAGCCCTGCTACACTTGTGCACCGTGTCCGGCTGTGCGTGCGCACCGCGAGCCGCAGCGTGATTGTGGGGTGCTCTGTGTGTGTGGCTGTGGGGTGTGTGCAGGGTGACTGGCTAGGGAGAGGAGAGCGGTGCTGTTGGCAGTGTGCGCACCTCGGCTGGTGTCGTTGCGTGTCTGGGGGGCGTGTTTAAGCAAGAGTAGGAGCAGGGTGTGTGTGGTGTCTGAGCTCAGAAGAGGAGGAGTGTGTCAGAGATAGGGTGGCTACAGTTTGTATGCCATTCTGTAGGTGGGTGTGAATGTGTGGCATTGTGCAGGGCTGTGGGCATGGGAATAACTGTGTAGGACTATGTGTCAGGTAAACATATGCATATGTGAGCAGGGCTATGGCGGTGTCTGATTTAACAGGGCTGTGGGTGTGATTGTCTTGTGGTGAGTGTGATCTGATGCGGCTGCAGGAATGGGTGTGATTGTGCTGGGGTGAGTGATTTGACGGGGCTGCAGGAATGGGTGTGATTGTCCTGTAGTGAGTGTGATTTGATGGGGCTGCGAGAAAGGGTGTGATTGTCCTGTAGTGAGTGTGATTTGATGGGGCTGCGGGAATGGGTGTGATTGTGCTGGGGTGGGTGTGATTTTACAGGGCTGCGGGAAAGGGTGTGATTGTGGAGGAGTTAGTGAGTGTACAAGGCTTGAGTGTGCAGGAGCGTATGCAGTGGGGTGTGTGAGCATGCTGGGAGAGCGCTGGTGTCTGCCATGGGCTCCGTGTGTTGCTGGTTGGAAGGTGAACGTCTGGGTCTGGTCCGGAGCCCTGGTGTCCCTCCCGGCTCAGGGGCTGCTGAGCAGGGAACGCATGACACCGATCTCCATGTTTGGTGAGGTGGGGCTGGGCGGGGGGTGGGGGCGGGTCCTTTCCTAATCAGGTCAATGGGTTTGTGCTTTGCCCTCAATCTGCCAAAGGCTGTCTGCAAACCCTGCCGTTTCCCCGTCCTGGGGTCCCTGATGGCCGGATTGGAGCAGAAGTAAGGGCAAGGGGCAGAGGGTGGAGACAGGACAGTGAGAGACAGCAGGAGGGGCAGGTCGTTCCAGCCCTTCCCTCTGCTCTTGAAAGTGAACACCCCCCCCCAGTGTGCGCACATGGACTTGTGCACACACCAACACACGCACACACGCTTACCCTTCCCCCTCCCCAGCTTCTGCTGGGCAGCCTCATCTGGAGGACAAAGCCAGCCACATTTCCCAGGAAACCGGCAGGATTCTACCTTCTGGGACAAAACTCGGCTGCAGAGAAGCCCTGGGCTCTGGCTACGTTTGCCAGGAAAGCCAGGGCCCCTGGTGAAAATAGTGCAAACTCTGCATTGCACAACACGTGTGGGTTGCTCATTTGGGCTCCAGAATCCACATCTCTGGGCAAGCCCCAGGATCTGAACTCTGCTCCCTAGTCTAGGGCCCAGGAAATGTGGAGGGAATAGGCTCGGAACAGTGGGGCACCTGGCAGCCCCAAACTTCCTGCTTTAGGATAGAGACAAGCTCCAAGCAGCTGTTGTCGGATTTGGAGTAAACTGATCTTCCTTTTTGGCTCCAGCTGACACAGCCCTAGCCCACAGCTACAGAGACCCCCCACAGCCCTCGACGGCTCTGCACAGACTCATATTTATCCCATAGGTCTGCTCCAGGCTGCCCGGGGCTCTCAAAGTGGTGCCAGAGCTGGCACCCAAAGAGCTCTGGCGCTCAGAGCGAGCTGCGTGGGCGGGTGGTAGACCTGTCAAACCTGCTCTTTAATCCTGTGCATAAGAGAGACCAGTCAGCATCTGCTTGAATTGCTGAATGGAGGTGACAGAGCTGAGAGTCCGGCTGCTGGCTAGGAAGTCTCTGGAGATCTTGCTTCTCTTTTCATTACACACCAAGCCTCTCTGCTCCGAATGGTGCCTGCTGCCAAGGGAGATAAGAGGATACTGGCCAGTGGCTGCCCCCCAGCACACTGTGCCCACGGGGACATCTCACTCCCTGCTCCTCCACCCTGGAGAGACCATTCCTAGAGCTCTGGCCACTTGGCATTTTCTGTTAGTCCGTTACAGAGAAAGGGGTAAGCCACTGCCCCTCTCAAATCCTCTGGATCCACTGGCCATGCACCATCGAGCACCTAGACCTGTGACAACTGACTGACTGACTTCCAGCCAAAAAAGAAATCAGGAAGAGAAGGCAGTGATGGATTGGACATAGCCTCAGAAAACTGACCACCACCATCACAAGGTGAACCTTAAGCTGGAACCCACCAGGAGAAAGGAAAAGATGTAGGAGGGGAAGAGGCTTACTACTACTAGTACTACACAAAGTTCTGGTCTCTGAATGGATCCCACTGCTCACACCATCGGGTTTCCCAAATCATGTAGTCCCATCTCTTCCACAACACAAGCCGTCCACTGCACCAGCAACATCATCCTAAATGTAACAACCAACGTTAGACCAAGTTTTACAGCCCAACGGAGACTAGTTTAATGAGTGCCCCAGGCAGGCCACAGGTGGGCTTTTCTACCCAGCAGCTAGGGGAAGTGATGAAGTGAAAGACCCGGATAACCCCAGTGAGTGAGGAAGGTGAACTCCCTGACCTCCTGTCCCTTTTGCCCCCCACAACTCTGAGCAGACATAGTCCTCAGTGAGACCCTCAGCAAGTGAGCGAGGACCAGCCAGCCAACCTCCCAGGGGCAGAAAGTTCAGTGCCAGCCCTGCTCCCCGCCCCACATCCAGTGTCCTGTCTCCGGCTGTGGCCGTGGCTGATGCTTCAGAGGAAGGACCTATCACAGAGGACACATTACAAGGCTGGTGGGATGCCAGAATCCCTTCCCGGCCCTGATGCAGCCGGCTGAACCCCTGCAGCATAAGCCTGAAATTTGGCGGTCGGGGGGAGGGGGATAACAGGCAAACAGAAGTGAGCTGCTTACCCCTGCCCCTGCAATTGCCAGTAACCCCGTCACACCATTGTACTCATACAGCTCAGCTCTCTCCCCCAGCTGCTATGGGGCAACTGTTCCAGGAGCTCCCCCTCTGATACCTGCTTCTGGTTTCCCTTTGCTCCTCAGTTTGTATCTGTTTGTTCCAATGCAACATTGTCCTTTTGCCTGAAGGTTCTTCCCCTCCCGCGGATTAACCCCCAGTGAAATTCCCAACAGCAATCACAGCACTTCTCCACTTCCTTTGTGCTAAACAAGCCCAAGTCTTCCAGTCTCCTCTCTAAGACAAGCCCTTGTCCATCCTAACACCTCTGTGAGAAGGTGCTACCAGGAGGAGGGATCAAAATTGTTCTCCTGGGCCTCTGAGGACAGGACGAGGAGCAATGGGGTTAAACTGCAGCAAGGGAGGGTCAGGTTGAACATTAGGAAAAAACTTCCCAACTGTCCGGGTGGTCAAACACTGGAAAAAATTGCCCGGGGAGGTTATGGAATCTCCATCCCTGGAGGTATTTAAGAGCAGGTTAGACAGACGTCTAGCGGGGGTGTTCTAGACAGTGCGTGGTCCTGCCATGAGGGTAGGGGACTGGATCCGATGATCTCCTGAGATCCCTTCCAGTTCTAGTGTTCAATGATTCTGTGCTGCACCAACTCCAGGTCAGCTCCATCTTCCCTGAATGTGAGCAGTCAGAACTGGACCCAGCATTTCCAAGGAGGCCTCTCCAGTGCCTCTCCCGCTCCTGAAAACGTGTCAGGCCTTGCAGTGGTGTTCCAAAGGTTAATCCCACCCCTTTTAAAAATGCACATTCATTTCCACTCTGCCTTTTCCCACGTCACCTTCCAGCCACTGTGTGGGGTGTGACCTTTCGCTGCTAGGCTGAGAAGCCTGCTATGAAATGTTTGTTCTCCATGCACCAGCTGAGTTCAAGTCACCCCTTCGCCTTCTCTTTGTAAAGCTAAATAAATGGAGCTCCTGGAGCCTGCCATGGTCAAGTGGGTTTTCTAACCTTTCAGGGCTCTCCTGTCTCTGCTAGGACCCCTCGCCCACCTATCACCATCCTCCTTGAACTGTGAACACAGAACTGGCCACAAGGTTCCAGCCACCATAAAATAACCTCTTAGTTCCTACTCAAGAGTCCTGTCTATACACCCTACTTTTGCATTAGCCTCTTTGGCTGCTATATTGCATGAAAAGATCATGTTATCCACCGCTGGCCCCAAATCTTAGGCAGAGTCCCTGCTCCCCTTCCAGAGACCCCCACCTTGCGTTCTTTGTTCCTAGAGGTACGCAGTTATGTTTAGCCCCATTCAAATGCATATTGTTGGTTTGTACTCAGTTTATCAAGCGATCCAGATTGCTCCAGGGCAGGGGCCTGTCTTCTTCATTCCCCTGCCCCCTGGTTTTTGTATCCTCTGCCAACTTTATCAATGGGGATTTTATGTTTTCTTGCAGGTCATTGATAGAACCATCAAATAACATAGGGTCAAGACCTGAATCCTGTGGGACCCCCAAAAAACACATCCATTTGAACGAGGATTTCCCATGTACAGTAACATTTCTGAGACTAATCACTCAGACAGCTTTTACCCCATTTACCGCGTGCACCATTCATTTTCTGTCATTGTGGGTTTTTAATCAAAACGTCAGGCGGGCTCATGTCAAACCACACAGAAGTCTAGGTGTCTTACAGCACCACCGTTCCCTTTATCAACAAAACATATAATCTCATAAAAAAAAAGATACTGAGTTAGTCTGACAGGACCTGTGTCCCATAAACCCATGTTGATTGGCATTAATTGTATTTCCCTCCTTTGATTCTCTAAATTCTAAATTTAATTCTCCCTCCTCCTCCATCGCTTTCAATGGAGAAGCTGCCAGCTTGGAGCAGAAATTGTTATCATGAGACTCTAAGTACCTGACTTCACACTTGGTACAATTGAATTTCATCCCATTCCTGTCACTCCTGTCTTCGAAGATTGCCCAGCAGTTCTTGGGTAGTATTCCGGTCCTCAGCTGCACTGCCAATGCCTCCCAGCTGTGAACCGTCAGCAGTTTTCATTAGCGTGTTTCTGCTCTTGCGCCTTCCATTGGTGGAATAAATTTTGTTACATGCGCCAGTGCAGGGTGGAGGTGCACCACCAGTAGAAACGCACACTGCCAGCTGTGGGAGCTCTGCTCATCAGCGCCTGACCCACAACCCCTCCCTGACCCTTGGCTCACCAAGCACTGGGCAAGGGGAGGGGGTAGCGTCTCAGTCCCCTGGACAGATTTAGGGGGAGGTCAGGTCAGAGGGTGGGAGCGGCAGTCCCTGCCCTCCCCCTAACTGCAGCCAGGCCACATCCTGCGCTGGCGCTTCTGGGCTGCATCCTGCACTATGAGCCAGCTGCAGTGACGGGGAGGACAGGGGCAGCATCTTTCAGGGGAGGGTATAACATTTAAAGGACCCGCCCACTTTGGCTGTCTCAGACGCCCCAGTGAGCTGGTGCTGGTGGCGGGAGGGCAGGAGCCTTCTGGTCTGCAGGCCTGATCTGGGCCAAGTGCCCACTGGCTTCCCCAGAGAGGTGCAGTGGTGTTTCAAGGGGGTATGGCGTGGGCCTGCTGGATTGACCTGTTCACATTGTCCAGGGCAGGGACTGGAACCAGGGAGCCCTGGGCTCGGCCGCGACAGAGCCCAGGGGCAGCGTTAATGGATCGGGCACTGGCTGGGCCACTCGCATTGCTGAGGTGGACACGCGGGACCAGGGCCTAGAGCGCCTTGAATTCATTGCATCCGAGTGCAGAGCTGAGCCCCAGCCCCGACCAGCTGCACCGGGTGCATTGGCCGGCTGAGGCAGCTCCTGGCTGGGGTGGGTAACCGGCCTGCCAGGTCCACGTCTAATGGTCTGCTCACCGTGTGCGCCCCCTGCAGAGATGGCGGAGTACTGCAGCCTGCTCGAGGAGCTGGCGGAGAACATCACCAACGAGGATCTGGACCAGCTGAAGTCGGCGTGCAAGGAGGACATCCCAAGTGAGAAGCACGAGGAAATCACCACGAGCAAGGACTGGTTCAGCTTCCTGGAGAAGCACAACAAACTGGACAAAGGTGAGCGCGTGCCCGGCCAGCGCCACTCGGTCCCAGCCCAGGTCTGCGCTGCCCTTGTGCGTCGCTTCCCTCGAGCCCCGCAGGTCTGACCCGTGGGCCTGAGCTGCCAGCGGCACAGCAGGTTGCTGAGTCACTCCAGCTGCTGCCCGGCCTGGCACAGTGATTGCTCCATGTGTGAGGGAATGGACGGACAGACAGATCCTCTGGCTGCGCGGCTCCGATCTGTCTCTCCCCCTCTCCGCTTCCCTCCCCATATGTCTCTCTCAGGGATGGCTGCTGGATTTTATGCCCTCGGCTAGGAGCCAGCCCTCAGCGGATGGACGGTGAGGCTGAGGATTTCCATAGTTCAGTCCTTTAACTTACAACTCACATGCAGGGATTCTCTGGCCCAGCACTGAAATGCAGCCACTTCTGGGGTGGGACCTGGCACTTTCACAGCTGCCTCCAGAGGTCGGCTCAGGGAGTGAAAAATATCCCTAGGGCCAACTGAAATTGCCAGCTGAGGCTCACCTCTAGAGCAGAGCCAGGACACCTGGGTTCCTGCCGCCCAATGCCCTGGGACCTTTAATGACAGATTGTGTAGGATAACACCCACCTGCTCGAGCAGGCTGCATCGCCAACACCACAGCTCACTGGCCAGGAGGGCTCCCGTGGTACCCCCCTGAGGGAAGGTGGGGTCCCTCCCAGTTCCTGACTGGGGCTTCCAAGCAAAGTGACATGCCCCCACCCCCCCCAAGAAGCCATGCGGAGCCCAGTGCATGCTGGGATAGCCCTTCGTGTGGGCTGGCACCTCAGGCCCTGGTGCTAATGGACCTGTGGTGCCGTACGCCAGCCAAGGGCTGATCTCAGGAGAGCTGTGGTTGGAAGGCAGATCCTGCCTCCACATCGTGCTCTGTAGCACCTGCTGGGAGAACACCGCCCCAGCCTCTCTCCCAGCCCCCTTCACTGCCCAGCAGGGAGACCTGGAGGTGAAAGCAGCCCAGCCCTGCGAGTCAGCCTGTGCCGGTTCCCAGGAGGGAGAGGAGTTCAGCAGCCCCAGCCAGGGGATGGGAGAGGTGCCGCTGGGAGGTGGATGTGGTTCGTGGTGTGTGTGTGCGTCCGAGCGGGGCAGGAAGGCAGTGCGCCAAGGGCAGGGCAGAGGAGAGCACGCGCACCCCACCGATAACTAGGGGTGAACCCCCTGGGGCAGGCTTTGCGCTGTAAGGAGCTGGCTAGGGACAGTCGCTGAGCATCTGAGTATCATAGTATGGTAGGACGAGGTGTTAGTGGGGAGTCGCCTGTAGCACAGGTGAGAAGCCTTTTGGGAGCAGGAGAAGCTGGTCCCCAGGCAGCCCTGGAGTTACAAGTGAGCTTGGCAGAGAAAGAGGCGTCAGGAGCTCGGCCGGGCTGGAATTGTTGGCAGGTGGGCAAAGTGCAGCACAGTCCTGAGTTAGTTCGGCCTCCCATTATGCAGATGGGGAAACTGAGGCACAGTGCCTTGGCTGGTGCAGTGCTGCGGAAGGTGCTGACTTTCAGATGGGAGAGAAAACAGCTGCCAAGGCCCTTTCCCCAGCCTCAGAATATCAGCCCCTGCTCCTTCCAGCTGGGCCTTTCCTGCCTGCCTCACTGCATGGCTAGAGATGGGGCTTGCCAGTGCCCTTCCATGCTGACCCACAGCCCCTGGGCTCTCCCCACCACAGCTCAGCTGGTGCCCCCCACTCCCGACCCACAACCCCTGCAGCTCTGTCCATCTTTCCCCCAAGCAGAGATCCCCATGGATTGGAGAGACTCCTGGTTTCCCCACAGACAGGCAGAGGCTGAAACCTTGTGGCTTTTCTCTCCTGTTTCCCCTCCATACCCCTCGCACCCAGGGACACCATAAACTTTCCTGCCTTCCCCGTCCCCCCAGGCTCTCACCCCGGCCCTTCCCCTGCCAGGCTTCCTCGCTCTGCCTGCCCCATCCCTGCCGGGCTCTCTCACCCCTGCTTTGCCCACACAGACAACCTCTCGTACATTGAGCACATCTTCGAGATCTCCCGGCGCCCAGACCTGCTGACCGCGGTGGTGGCGTACCGCACCCAGGTGCTGAAGATCTCCGAGGAGGACGAGGTGGACACCAAGCTCACCCGCATCCCCAGCGCCAAGAAGTACAAAGGTCAGAGCCCCCTTACACACTCCTAGGGCAAGACCATTCCCCATCCCTCACTGTAGGGCCGGGGGTGCCTGGGTACCTCCGCTCAGGGCTGGGGTGGGGTGTGCAGTTACCTCGGTGTCCCTTCCTGGATGCTGCTGTAGCAGCAGCAGGAGCCTCGGGGCTCTGGGCCCTGCCTAGGGGTTACTGGGGAAGTCCAGCTGCCAGGGAGCCAGGTCGTTGCAGTGCAGTGTAGAGGGTGCAGGGTTTAAAGACTCTGGCGGGAGGAGCTTGGGGGTGCAGCAGGACAGGTAGCCAGGGCTGGTCCTCCCAGCCCCCCCACCCACCCACTCCACATGCCCCAGCTCCCCCCTTGGCCCAGGTAACCAGGACAGCACCTCCCCCTCCCACCACACCCTGGGCCCTGAGAGGGGGCAGCACAGCTTGGTGCTGGCTCCTTGGGATTCAAGCAGCAGCATCATCTTCCTGGGCTTGGCTCCTATGCGGGGGGCCAAGCAACCTGGCTAAGCGGGGAGCAGACCTCCCAGTGAGGATCCAGCTCGCCAGGCCGCCCCTCTCCCTGGGCCTGGGAGCCCGAGCCCTGCAGCATGGGATTGGGGCCCCTCCCCTCCCCCTGCCTTCCTGGCAGTACAAACGTGGCAGGCAGCCGAGTGGCCGGCTGGGTCCCGGGGGAGCTGGAATTCAATCCTAACCCCTCCAGGCCGTCAGGGGCGCTGAGCGGCATCTGTCCCATGGGGGAAAAGGGACCCACCTGGCACCAGCCCGTCAGCCAATGCCCCTTTCCTCAGCTGGCGGTGCCCTCTGCACGGGGAGCCCCGGGGGTGTGGCAGAGGATGAACATTCCACCCCAGGCCTAGAACCCCACGGCTGGGGCAGGGGCTCTACCCGGCACCATGCACAGCCTCTTCTCTTCGCCAGCAGCCACGGTAGTGCCTTCGCTGCTCCTCCCAGCCCCACAGAGCCCCCAGCCGGCCGGAAATGCAGCCGGGGGTGGGGGGTCAGTGCTGGGGCCGTCGGGGTCCCCCCCAGCTCCCATTCACTCTCCTCCCATCTCTCTGCAGACATCATCCGACAGCCCTCAGAAGAAGAGATCATCAAACTAGCCCCCCCGCCCAAGAAGGCCTGAGCAGGGCAGGGGAGGAGGAAGACGGGGTTGGCTGCCAGGCTCGCCGCTTTGTCCCCCACCCCCAACTCCATTTCTCCACCATCAGCCCCCCCCACCCGCCCCTCCTCCTCGCCTGCCACCGGATGGGGCGGGGTGGGGAGAAGGCTCGGCCTCCTGCACTAACCCAGTCTTAGTGCCCCCCTCCCCCTTGTGCATCTGGCCCCCCGGGAAGGCAGGGTTGGGAACACTGAGGCTGGGGGAGGGGCTGGGCTGCTTTGGGCTGGGGGGGCACATTCCTATGCAAGGGGACATCCAGGTCTGTGCCTCCCCTGGGTCGGGTCTGTGTCCGACTCATGTGCACCCCCTTGTGAGGGCAGAGAGGGTCGGAGCCAAATGGAGCATCCCACCCAGGAGCCGGGGGTGGGGCAGGAGCCAGGGGGGAAAAGCAAGAGAGAGAAGGGAAGGGAAAGTACAAATGAGAGTGAGGGGGGAGCAGAGGGGAGAGGGGGCCCCCAGCGGGTAACTCACTGCACAGCACGGGCAGGGCCCACATGGCTACAGGGCTCTGATGTGAGGGGAACAGGGGGTGGCTGTCCCTGCTCCCCCACCCCCACAGCTTCATCCCCGCCCCCGTCCAGGATCACGCCCTTCAGTTGCCCCACAAGCAACCAGGGAGCCTGTGCCAGGGCGGCAGGGCAGGGAACGTGCCAGCTCCACAGCCTCCTGCGGGCTCTGGACCCCGCTGGTGGGCTGGGCACCCCCATCCCCGCTTCTGCACCCAGGAGCCTGGCCTGAGCAGGTGCCCCCCCCAGGGAAGGAGCTGCAAGGTCCTGCCTAGCCACAGCTGAGTAAGGGTCCCTGCGGTGGGGGAGGAGCAGGCCTGGGGCAGGATCGGGCACCCACACTGGGCACAGCCCCAGAGGTAGGTTGAGGGAGTGGGGAGAGTTATCAGCCCCACCCCATCAGTGTCAGGAAGGGTGAGGCTGTGGGGGGGCAGTGCCCCATCCTCTCTCCAGGCCATCCCCCCAGCATACCCACAGACCGCCCCGCAACCAGGAATTAGTGCCCATGTGCTGGCACTAAGAGAACCCTTGTGGACACCGCCACTCAATGCCTTTGCACACAGGCACACTTGTGCACAGGCACTCGTGTGCTTGCACACCCAAGCACACGCCTGCTTGCATTTGCGCACTCGTGCACACCATCACATGTGCACACATTTGTGCCTTGGTGCGCGCACACAGTCTGACCCCCAACACACGTACTTGTGCATTTACACACACAAGCCCCTGCCCCCGCATCATCATTCTTCCCCACCCCTCCTCACGTTGGAGGGGAGCAGGCAGGGCTGGGCAGCCAGCTCAGGGCCCTGGCTGGAGAGAGGATCAGGTCCCCTCGGGACTGGGAACAGGGAGAGGGCCGGGGATGTTGGCAGAAGGCAGAGGGGGGCTGGGCACATGGGCCCTTGGTGGAGGATGTTCCATTTGCGCCCCGCCCCCCACACTGTGTGTTCAGCTCTGTGTCAGTGCGCCTAGGACGGGGGGGAGGATGGCGGGGGCCTTTGCCACGACCCAGTTGATCTGCTCTCCACGCTGTGCCTTTCCTCCCTATGGGGCTCAGCCCACTCCTGCCAGGCCTTCCGCTCCAGCCTGGCGGCCACTCGTCACCACCCCCTACTGTGGGGTGGCACTGCTGCCCCCACCCCCCACGGCTTCTGTCTGCCAGACGGAACATTCGCAGTTTGAAGGTTCTGGAATGTTCAGCCCAAGTTCCTTCCTCTAGGGAGGCGGTGCGGGCGGTGGCTGCTGCGGGGAGGGGGCAGAAGACAGGGCCCATGGGGGGGAAATCAGCTGGGGGCGGGGGCAGGTTCCCAGTTCCTTCTCCCTTTGGTACCACACCCAGCCCCCAGCTGCCCCCGCCATGAGTGACCTGACCCTGTCAAGCGCTAAGCGGCCCTGGGGAGGCCTGTGGGCCCATTCTGGCCTGGGACACTTCTAGGTCCCTGAGCCTGAGAGCTGCTGAGCTGTCTTTATCTCTTGGGCACTTGGAGGGGCTGAGGGTGCTCAGGACCTCAGGGGACGAGGCCCTGGCAGGGAGGGAGCTGCCCTCTGGGGCAAGCAGGGGAGCCCACACATGCAGCTGTCATGATGCAGCACGGGGCAGCTGCCACCACCCTGTGCCCACGGGGGTTATGATGGTCCTCTGCTGGGAGTGCTGAAAGCTGCCTAGACCCGGGGAGAAGGGGTGCAGCCATGTGGCTCCTTGGGAGCAGAGCCAGTCACTGGCACCCATGCAGCAGCATCGGCCAGGAGCCAGGACCAGCTTCTTTCCTGGGGCTAGCGAGTGGTGCCCTGTCCCCATGCTGGAGGCAGCAGGTTGTGGCTGGAAGGCCCGGGGTGTGGGGATGTCACTTACCAGTGGTGTTGAAAGTGACGGGTGGAAACTGAGCTTTTGCAGTGGAGGTTCTTGAGGTCTCTTGCCTCGACTCCAGCCAGTCCCGCTTAGCAGCACAGGTCTGCGAATGGAGGGCGAGGCGGGGATGGGTGGCATTTTCCGAAAGAGAACAGACCCCCATCCTGCCAGCGAATCTGTTGCTGTCTCAGCCACGAGAGCCTGTTCCCGGGCAGCCCCAGAACTCTCCCATCACCCAACTCGGTTGAGACAGCAATGTTGCCCCCCACAGGGGCACCGGCTCCCAGATGGACCCCACCCCGCTCCATCCAGTATGAGGAAGGGTGGGTCATGCGCTGCACCCAGGGGGAAGGGGGAGCTGCTCCGGGTCAGGGGACAAAGCCCTTTACTTCCAGCACAAAGCATCAGAGCTGCTCTGTGAAACCAGGGCAAGGGAAGTGGTGACGCGCCAGTGCGGAGGGCAGGCAGGTACAGAGCAGAGTCCAGCCCCAAAAGCTTCCTCTGGGGAGGCTCCTGCCTGGTGGGGGCAGCCAGCCCAGGAAGGGAGGCCCCCGGTGACTGGGTCAGTTCCTCAGTGCCCACAATTGTGCCACTCCCTCACCTGGGCCAACTGGGCACTGAGCCCCCCTGCTGCTTTGCACCAGCTGCATTGACAGGCACAAGGACTAGTGTGTGTGTGTCGGGGGGGGGGCATGAGCTCAGATTGAGGCCTCCCCTGAGCTAGAGCCGAGCCCACTGCCGGCTGCACCCTCCGCTCAGCACATGAGACTGGCACCTAGCACCTTAGGCACTCAGCAGCACCCAGGCCTGGCCCTGGGCTTTCCAGCCCTGCGTGAGGAGCATGCGGGGGCGGGTTTGGGGTGGGGGTGGGGGGGGGAGTCGTTCAGCTGCCAGGGGCCAGGTGAGGGGTGAAGGAGCTTCACGCTAACAGCTGGCTACTAACTAACAGCCGCCCGAGAGCGGAGGGAGCCAGAGGCATGGGAACCCAACAGGGGCTTCTCGGCGACTGAGTGGAAAGAATTTATGTTAATATATTTTATTTAATAAAAGCTAAAAGCCGCCGTGTGCACCGTGTCTGTTAGCCAGGTCTGTGTCTGCCGTAGCCCACCCCCTCCCCCGCTCGATGGTGTGCCTGGCCTACAGCCCCCCGCAGAAGGCCTGTGCCCCACAGCGCCTCCCCACGCCGTTTTTCTTACTCCCCTTCCATTGTCCCCCTTTGCCTGAGCAGCTGGCTTGGCCAAGGCAGTGCCCTGGGCAGCCAAATCAGCCTGGGTTTATTTTCCATGTAATGGCCTGGCCAAGGCAATCACCCCGCCAAGGCACAAACGTTGCCACACACCGGCAGTGGGGCTAGCTGAGGGAGGCTCTGCCACAGCGCCATGGTGGTTGGCCGGGGGAGGGGGGGGGGGGGGGGCGGGGCCATTATGCTGTGCCCTCCCTCTCCAATTCTTGGGTTGTGGCTTTGCAAGGAGCCTCCCTGCTGCACGCTGTTGGGGGGGGGGGGGGCTGGCAGAAGGGCCCAGCTTAGCAGTGGGGCACAGCAATAGCCTAGAAGTGTGGGGGGGGGGGCAATTTCTCTGCAGAGCAGTGCTGTTCTGGGCCTCGGTTTCCCTATACCAACCCAGCTGGGACGGTCCATGGGGGTGGGGTGGTAACCGTGCCAGTATTAAAGCACTGCCCTGCTGGTGGGCTGATTGCTCAGCTGGGCTGTGAAGGAGCCCTCAGGCCAGACCACCCCCCCCCCACCCCCCCAAAGCCACCTAACCAAGGTTACTTAAAATGCTGCCCAAAAGGCATTACCGCCCCACTCCCCAAACAAGCTGCTGCCAAGCGCGACACGTTCGGCTGCTGCTTGGCTTAATAGTGGTTGCGGGTGAAGCCTTGAAAACTGCCTACCCTGCAAGATGTGGTCAGCTGCAGTGGCAAATCATCCTCCTGCGGCCCCCCACCCCCACCCCAATGAGCTTATTTCCCATTTAATCGCTGCTGTGATGAGCCGCAAGGCTGTTGGCTACCCTACGCCGGCACAACAGGGCCAGCTGGCTAGCAGTGGGCACGTCAGCCCAGGGCCTGGCTGTCATTGACCTGGTTCTGGGAGGCCAGCTGGGGCTAAGGCCCATGGGAGTCAGGGTGGGGTTGCTACCGATTGCTTTCTGCCAGCTTCCCTCCCCCCCAACCCCAAAACCGCTCAGACCGTGCTAACTGTGTGTACAGAGCTATTATAAATATCTGTATAGTCATGATCATGGTGAGTGTTTCCTTAGTGTTGTTTAGTGTTAACTTATTTTGCCAGCAAACAAAACAGGACACAAACAGGCCTAGTGATGGTGGACACAGATGGTGTTGGGTCTTTTTTTGTAAGTGTTCAAATAAACAGTATTATACCAGACCTGGGGAGTCGCATTCATGGGCACTAACCAGGCTTCTGCAACCTGTACATGGCGATCTGGGGCTGTGGCAAAGCGGACCTGTAGCGCAGGGGGGGGGGGGCGCTACAGTGGTGGGATGGGGGGTGGGGGGTCGGTCCCTGGATTCTCCTGCTGGGGCGGGGCTGACACTCACCCAGGCCCACCGGGGTTTGGGTATTTGGCTGGCTCACTTTCACTTCCCTGCCCCAGCAACAAACCTGCTTTAAACAGCACCGCTTAATGGTGTCACTCAATCCTGCCGGCTCAGCCCTGGAACCTGCTGCCAGCCTTTTCCAGCCCCTCCCCAGCCACCAAACCCAGCTAGGGTTTGGGGGGCAGGGGGAGAGCCTTCCTACCAGCTGATTTCACTGGTACCTCTCTGGTCAGAACCCAGTCCGTCAGTGGCTTCCTGGGAGCACCAGATACAGCCCAGACATGGAGCTGGGGCCAATCTGCCATGCACCTGATGCCACAGCTCATTCCCATCCATGGTGCTGGGAAAGGGAGGTGAAATCCTGCACCATCAGACCCCAAGGGGCTGCTCTGAGCCTCCCCCAACCTTGCAGCTAAGCCAGCAGCACGGGCCCAGATGGGCCAGTGTAGCTGCAGTCCAGAGGTGCGAGGCTGGCAGCAGCTGAGGCTGGCGAGCAGCAGGGGGCAGTGCGTGTGTCTACACTGAGTACAGCTGTGCCTGTGCCGTTAAGTTGGCTTCCCACCCCCCTTGTTCGCACTGATTGTTGCAGCAGCGCATCTCTCGCCCTGGCTGCAGCCACAGCTCAAATGCCAGGCACGACCCCCTTAAAGCGCTGTAGGAACCAGCCTCAGCTTTGCTGTGTTACCCCACACCTGGTGTACAAACAACAGTCCCTGTGCTCCCGGGCAACTAAAAAATCTGGTGTCTTGACTCTAACTTGTGCGTAGGGGAGCCCACAGCGCCCTTTTCTGTGGGTCCTGCCAGGGGAGTCCCCATGGGGGGTGCCAGCCTTGCTGCACCACTTCACTCAGTACCTCACAGCCCGGTTGTGTACTCAGCCGGTGAGCCTCCCCCATTAAGGCAACTGACGACCAGCCACACAGCCAAGCTGCCAGGGCTAATCCAGAGGCTGCTCAGTGAAGGAGCAAACAAGGGCGCGGACCCAGGGCGCCCACCTCACCCCGCTGCTGGCAGTCGGTCAGAGCTGTCCTGCCAGGATGCCCCTAATTCTTTTTGAGGCCATTTGACTTTCGGCCTTCAGCAGCCCCTGGCGACCAGGCCCCCAGGCTGCCAGGTGGCGGCCTCCTTTGTTTTAAAACAGCCGCCTGCTAATATGTTACATGAAGGGGTGAACAGCAGCTTGTTCAGTTGCCCTCCCCCACCACCCAGGATGGTACAGACTAGCTGGAGCCACCCAACTTTTTCACTTTCATCCCTGACTGACCCTCTGCCAGCCCCTCATCCATCAGTGCCCCCCCTACCCCAGCAGTGGGGCAAGCACCAGCCCGAGCATGTGGTGATGCAGCTGAGCTACAGGCTGCCCTTGGCCTGGGGCTCTGTGTTGCCTTCCAGGCCCCTGCAGTCCTCCCTGGGGCAAGGAGTCGCTCACCCTCTGGGCACGCAACATGCAGCCTGCTGGGCGCCTGAGCTTGGCTGAAGCAGGGAGAGGCTAAGGGGGCTGTGCAGGCCTGATGGGGCCCTGCTCTCACATGGGGCACAATAAGAAAAGGGGGGAACTCAACTAGAACCCCCTCCCCTGTGAGTCTGAGCTTCTCCAAGGCCAGGATCGTGCCTGCTGGTCCACCAGCAATGCCTGTGCACACACACCCCTGCCCCCCGCCCCGCAGCGGCAGGGCGTTCCAGAGGCTCAGTGCAAACAGGCCTGTCCCTTCTCTAGGGATTAGGCTGCGTCCCATCGGACCTGGCCCTACATACTTGGTTTTCAAAGCTGCTGCAGCATGTGCCCAAAGAACCAGCCCTGTCCCACCCTTAGAGCCAGGGTCTCCTTGGGCAGGATGTTCCCACGCACAAGGGCTGACGGAGGCTGACCAAGCAGTGCCGTGGTCCCAGGAGACGCTCCCACTGTGCCGCCAATCAAAGCAAGGAGGGAAGATGCCAGTCTGGCTCAAACAGCCACCAAAGCAAAACCGGATGGGGGTGGGGGTGGAGCGGCACAGCGGCTGCAGCAGGCAGAAGGATAAAGCTGAAAGACAGCAGGGAAGGGACCAGAAGCCAGCAGCAGAGACTGTGTCTGGAACAAAGCAGGGCCTGGCTTTGCCCCTCTGGCAGCAGCATGGCTCGCCGGCCCGCGCAGGCCTGGCGGCACGAGGATGCTCCCAAAAGGGCTCAGGGGGGCTGCTGAAGGCATGTTTTGTCGCCTATGTGGGCAGGGGGGTACTGGCTCAAGCCCCAGGGAGGACTGAGGCCCTAAGCAGAGCCTACGGCAGTGTTTGTAGCTGTGACTGGGGGACCAGGCCCAGGCCCAGGCCCAAGCCCACCCTTGCAGCAGCACTGAGCCGCTACAAAGAACCAGCCTCCAACACCACAGGGGGACCCTGAAGACAAGTTACACCCTTTGGAGCTCCAGCTGATGCCAGGAGCAGGAATTCCAGTCCTAGCAGCAGGGCCCCAGGGTGCTGCTCCAGCTCCACAAGAAGCAGGCTTAGTACAGGTCAACCCCTGCTTGTGCCTCAGTTTTCCTCACTTCCAGGCTCAGTTCACTGATGGGGTAAAGCATCCAGCACAACCCCCACAGAAGAGTAGGTGGTTAGGGAAGGCAGAAGCTGCAGGCCCGCAGGGAGAACTGTGCTACCCCTGCAAACAGCAGCTGGCTCAGACAGCTCCCCCAACCTGCATCCCACCTGCCCCTCCCTGTGAAGGGGAAACGGGGGCTGGAGACTGGGACAGGGGCTTGGGTGAGGCAGGAGCCAACAGGGCCAGTGAGGGTAGGACAAGCAATGGCAAGATGGGGCTGGGGCAGGGCTGAGTCACAGCCCCTGCTGGGCCCTGGAGCACAGAAATGCAGAGGGAGGAGCTAGTGCTGCCTAGCGGCAAGGGAGAACAAGGCACAAGCTCCCCATCCAGCCAGCCCCTCACCCGCTGACAACTCCAGGGGCATGTTCTGTACTTCCCTGCCCAACCATCCACAGCAATCCTGGGGTTGGGGTTGGGGGAGACGGCCTGGCTCCTTAAGAACGTGGTTTCAGGCTGTGAGAAGGGAGCCCTTGTTGCCAGCCCATGGATCCCGTCAGCTGAGGACAGGGGCTCCACCAGTGGTGCTCACTGTCCCCAGGCCCTTGCCCCACACCAGTCAACAGCCAGGAGCAAACAGACGCCAGGGGTCCTTGCCCCGGGGCAGCTCTGCTCCCAGCCGGGAACTGGCTGCAGGCACCACCATGCAGTGCTGCTCAGGCAGCCCCCAAACTCAAGCCAAGTGGAGGCAGCACAAGGGCCCAACCCTGTTGCTCCGGTTGGGGCTGCATCGACCTCCATGGGCAAGCCCCACGCGGGTGGGGAAGAGACGCTCAGTGCAGCTCAGCCGCCTCACGCTCCATTTTATTGCATTTATATATAATATATATTTCAACTTTTACAATAATTTTAACTTGATAACATCCAAGTTCAATTTGGTTGGGTTGGTGTTTCAGACATATAAAATTAGGCCTCTAACAGTGAAGGGGCAACTCTCGGCCACAGCTCCCAAAACAAGAGATTTTTTTTTTTTCTTAAAAGTAAACAGAAAATTAAAGGACCTTCCCTTACTCCCCTCTCCACTGCGAGGCTGATCCTGCTGCCCTTCCTCTGGCCAATCAGCCCCCTCCACGCACATCTTAGCAAGCTACAGGGCAGCAGCCGACAGCCCCAGGCAGCTATTCTTTACTTTTCAAGAGGGTATGGCGCAGGGGCAAAAACCAAGTGCAAATCACGGCTATGTACAAACTAGGCAAGCGGCTCTTGGCAAACCCCCGTGATGGGGGGGAAGGATGGGGAGGAAACAGCCTGACAACAGATGCTGCAGGAGTGATCCGGAACACGAGCTCGGTGGAGACATTTTAGATCAGGTATTTGTTTCCTAGGAACCACTGTGGGGGGGGGGGGGAAAACCCAACAGAGGGCGGGAAGGCCCCAGGGTGAGAGCAGTAGTCAAAAGGGCTCTCGGCTGGGGACAAAACCAAAGCAGGAGGAGCAGGGACGGGTGCCCCTCACAGCCCAGGCGTGCAGACTGCCCAGGGCCTCCACCAACAGCTCCAGGGGAGGAAGGAAAAACCAAACAACGCAACGCAGGCTGCAGAGAAGCTCCTGGAGGAGGTGTGGGTGGAAGCCAAGCGCGCCCTCCTCCAGAAAAATCTTCTAGTACCAAAACCACACAGGCCTCCTCTGCATGGGCCCCTCCGCGGAGCGGTTCCACACCGGGAGAGCCGGGCTAATGCTGTCACTGAATGCAGGGCTCTCGGACACTCAGCCCTGCCCTGCCCCTCCCCTCCTGGCCAGGGCTCCTAAAGCAAAGGCGAGTCCAAAGTGCACTCTTGCAGAGCTGCTCGCCCCAGGGACGTGGGGAAGGAGGAGCCGGGGGTCCTGAACATTCCAAGAAAAAGCTGACTGTGTTAGTAGATTGTGTGCGTCTCCTCCCTGCAATCCCCACTTCCAAGGGGCCCTGCGGCCTCGGCGCTCTCAGGAAGGCATGCACTGCACCCGATCCGGACCCTCCTCTTCGTCGTCCGAGGTGTCGGAGGAGCTGGGGGACTCGTCCGAGTCACCTTCTGGTGCTCCTGGTTCTCTTCGGCGCTGTTTAAAAGAAAAAAAAAAAAAACACACCAAACAGGTCCTTAAGCCCTGCCCCTCAGCAGGCTCCGCCCCTTCAGCCTGGAGCTCAGAGCCCTTTGCAAACAGCCAGCCCTGCAGACTTCTGCCAGGGGCAGCTCCCTGTGCAAATGAGCCAAGGAAGAGGCGTTGGGGAAAAGTTGGCACTGGAGAGGGGGAGTTGCAGGAGGCTGGTGCAGCTGCAGTTTTCATGGAAATGACCTTCCTGGCCTCCTCAGGCTGTTAATGCGGAGGCAGAAAAGAACCCAGGAGTCCCAGTGTTCACTCTTGGCCAGGGATTCCCAGCCTCTGGGTTGGGACCCAAACATGGGTCACCAACTGGGCACCTCAGGCACATGGCTCTTTAAGGAGCCATTTGCAGTTCCCCTGCCACTGCTCATTCCTCTGGCTCCCAGGCCCTGCCATGCCGTGCTGCAATGGAACTCTATTTAGTTGGCTTAACGGCTGGCAGGAGGGATCCGGCCCTTTAACTGATTAAATTGAGTCCCATTTCAGTGCAGCAGGGCAAGGCACTGCCCATGCTGCGGGTGGGGGAGGAGGAGGAGGAGGGGCGGCTGGGGGGAGCTGTGCAGAGATGACAGCGGCAGCCTGGCGAAGGAGCAGCGGGGAGAAGGCCAGCGGTGCTCATGTGGAGGTAGTTGCAAGGGGGAGGGAGAATCAGGATTCATAAAAAGTTTTCCCAGGGGAGAACCACACCACCCCCCGCCGGTTTTGAATTGCCTGGGTCACAGTCTGACGGTATTGTCCAAATGGGTCGCTCTCTGGAAAAGGTTGGAAACCGCTGCTCTAAGTGAGAGGCTCCCCAGGAGAGAGCCAGCAGTCGCCCAGCTCATGAGCACAGCGCCCACGGCCACTGGCATGTTTCTCCCGGTGGAGTGCATCTGCCTGCACCTTGGTGTGTATAACAAAATTTATTCCCGCCATGGCTGGAAAAATTAAAGAGGACGCTGGTCCCGGCCCTATGCTCTAGGCACTAGGCAGCAGCCTGCCAGGAGAAGCAGCCTCCAGCTGTTACATGCAGGGAGGCTCAGACCCAGTCTCCTGAGAACAGAGCCCTGGGCAGACTCCGGCCGGAGCACTGGAAAAGCCTGGTAGCCTGGGTCTTCTCTGCTCCCCGTTTGCTGGGGCAAGACATGGACAGTACCTGCAATTCAGGAGGTCGCCGGGGCTGGTGAATATTCACAGCCCTTCTGGTTACCATTGGTCACTGGCACACCAGAAAGTCACAGGTGCAGGCAAGGACTGACACCTACCCTGTGGTGACGTCTCTGTCGGAGATGGTGCATGAGGAACCACAGCATGTGGCTGTCGAACAGGTCGGTGTGGTGCAAGCTGTCCTCGTCTCGCTCCCGCTTGTTCTTCTTGATCACCTAGAAAGGAACACGGCGGGCGAGAGGAACAGGACAGTAGCAGCAGCGCAGAGGGAGTCACTGCCTGCTCTCATCAGGCACCAGATCAAGCCGCCATTTGTCCTGCGACTCAGCTGGACCCACATCAGGAGTCAGCAGCTTTAGCAACCTGACCCAGAAAGCCAATGCCAGGAAGGAGAGCAGCTAGCAGCCTCTGCCCTTTGGGTGGGATGGAAGCAGGCAGTGCCATATGGCTGGAACACTCCTTGCCAGGCTGAGGATGAGTAGTAACCCAGGAGAGTAGCACCAGCTGGACAGAGGACTCCCTTCCAAAACTCAGCAGAGAGGCAAGGGAAAAGCAGCTGCTGCTTAGGGGCAATTCCCTCCCCAGTCCCCATCTTCATCCCCGTCCTACCAGGGCAGCAAAGCGAGACCATCGCTGAAAAGCAAAAGCAAAAGTTGGTCCTGGCATATTGGCCTCGACACGATCACGCTGCCGTCCTTAAGCCCTTCACAACAGCTACACATGAAGAACTTTCCCCACAGCCAAGAACCAGCCACCTCCAGGGTGTGCACCCGGAGGAAGCGAAGACACAGCTGGAAACCTGGGGGAAAACAGGCTACAGGAGCCAAAGCTCATCTGATGACCATGGTTGGCAGCTTAGGGATCTAGGACAGGACATGGGCAGGCCCTTTGGAGTGACTGCCATGCAGGGAGCAATGGGTGTCTAGAGACACTGCAGAGTGCCAGGTCCTGAGCCACCTCTGACGTCTCAGTGGCTTGGGAGATCTCCCATCCTAACACTGCCCAGGCGCTGCTAGTAGGTGACTGCGTTGCTACTTTGCCATCCTGCCCTCCATGCGGACTCCAGGTTCCCACTGTAACAGACACCAGCAGGAGCTGGTGACCTCCAAAAGGTCCAGAGGGTCTCTTAAGAGAGGACCAAACGACGGGCTGGATCATCACCTGGTGACTGCTGGCTCTGTTCAGTCCTCCTGAAGCATCAGGCATCAGCCACTGGCCTGGATGGACCATGGGGCTGCCCTAGTCTGGCTGTTCTTGGGAATCTTGTTCTTATGATACTTCACCCCAAGAGCCAGGCAAGCAGTGCACTGGCACCAATGGTGGGTCACTGCCAGCTCTCACCTCCTTCAGTCCGGTCAGCTCGGTGGGTGCCTCCGCGGTGGGTGCCCAGATCTTGACATCGTGATCCAGCCCACTGGTGGCCAAGACAGGAAGGTGTGGGTGAGGCTCCAGGCAGTTTACCTGCAGTGGAAACAGTCTTGCAGTGAGAGTCGGAAAGAGCCCAGCGAAGGCAGCACAGCAAAGCAGAGGACAGAGGCAGAAGATCAGCTTCAGCCCAGCACACTACGTTGGAGACAGCCCCCAGGCACACAACCCCCGGGTCTAATCTTGGCTCTGCCACAGACAAGCCACTTCCGTTCTGACTTGATTTCCAAATCTGTAAATGGGACAGCCCCACTCACTCCTCAGGCTGCACGGCGCTCGGACCTGTAGGTAAGCTGCTAAAAAATTGTGTGCAGTGCTGAGCACACTCACAGGCAGAATGAGCCCCATGGATACAACCTAAGATCTAAATTCTACTCTCACATATGCTACAACCTTCCTCCATGACCATGACCAAGCCACAGGACCCCCGTGCCTCAGTTTGCCTACCTATCCTACCTCAGGGCAGCATGAGACTCGAGTCACTACTGGTTTGTAGAAGTTAGAACACACAGGGAGTGCCTGAGCTCTCTGCCCTACACAGCCATGGCATAACGGAGTCACTCCCTTGCTGTGGCGTACAGCTGTTGATGGCTGACTCACACATGCTTGGTGCACTGTACCAGGGCTATGTCACTCATGATTAGCAACAGAGGTGCTGAAACGGTGGCTTCTGATGAGGGAAGTGGCAAAAGGCTGCTCTGACTTCCTAGCAGGCTTAGCCAAGGGCCTTTGGGAAAATTAGTTCTTGCACGACACCCTGGAAGCTGCTGCTGCTGCTGTTTGGGGCCTGTTTCAGGCTCGATCCATAGGAAAGCATCTTGTAAAATAGGAGGATGTCTAGTTTCTCTTAGAGCTGCTCTACCTGAGGAGACAGATCTAATATTTCCAGGCACCAGACAGAACCTGGCGAGAGAGACGTAGCTTAAGGGGAGTTAACACTCGCCAATTAAGTTATATCCAAACAGTCTGGAACGTCTTAATTCATAAGACGACTGAATTCCGGCCAGCAGCATCCAAGATCACGTTTGGCACATCTCACAAGGCGACAAAGGAGGGGCGAGCGCTAACTCCGAGGAAACTATTCAACACAGCAGCGAATTCACTCAAGGACAGGGGAGACGAAGCACACACTGAATAGCCAATAGATGTGTAAAAGCCAAAGCTCGATCAGTTCCTGCAAGTTGCTTGGAAACGAGTCTTTAGCTCGGATCTCTGGATTGCGCATTTGGCTACAAGAGACAGCAAAACAAGTCTGCTCGGAGGGGGCTGATTTAGCCCAAAGTGTTAGACATAGTACGGCCAACGCAGCTCAGATGCTGGTTCCGCTCTTTGGCTAGAGGTGCAGACAAAATGCACTCGGTGCAAGAGACAGACAGACCCAACTTAACAGCAGCGCTGACCAGACGGGCCCTGCCTGCCCACAGCAGACTCATGCTGCTAGCTGGCATATCGGAAAAAGCAGAGGTGTTCAGGCAAGGGCAAAGCTCAGCTACGCTGGGGTTTGCTTTAGCCAAGAGTTTTGTTTCAGTTTAGAATCCACCCCACGCCCACTGTCTCAGGCCTGCATGACTGCAGGGTGTACCAGGGTTCTAACAGACACAATCCACGTCCAGCCTGTTCACAGGGACCCTGCCACGAAGCATGGCCGACTGTGAAAGCGACAACCTGGCTCTCCTTTCTAAGCAAGCAAAGACTAGTTCTAGCAACGGGCACCTCCACAGAGTGCTGGGATGAGCCAGGACTGACAGGAGGAACTAGAAACGGATACCTGCACAGTCACTACAAAGGATACTCTTGGAAACGCATTCATCGAGTCGTCCCTGTGAAAAGGCTGGTTTCGTGTTTCAGTGAAATCAGACACCTGGATTAGGCCTTCACATAAAGGATAGGAGCAGCTCATTTTGCATCACTCCTAGGATTTGCTGTGGCTGTAATTACAGTGCTAATCTTACCAGTAACCACCACCCAGTTTTATCAACGACAGACTTTTCGATTATGCTTCAGACAGTTGCAAACAAACTGCTGGGAGTCAACATTTCCCGGAGTATTTTACACCACGCATTGAACCCTGTATCTTCCCGACAGCAAACTGTATTTATTGCTCATGGGCATGGCGGAATGTCTATCGCTTTGGACAGTCAACACACGCCTAGGGAAGGCCTGAGGAAGGAACCTGTGTGGGCAGAAAGGAAGTAAACTTGGCCCCACCCCTCTTCCATCACCCATGGGGATTACTGAACCGCACGGCCTTGGCCTACAGGGCTCTGTACCTTCTCTAGCAGCCCACAGGACAGCACTTAAGACACGTGAACTCAAGGAATCTGAAGTGACTGGCTCATCTGGCACTCAAGAAATGGTCAGTTCAGATCCATTCAGAGGGCTCTGATATGCAGGATTCCACCCCCCCCACCCCCAACCACACACACTGCAAGAGCCAGCGAGGAGGAATGTATGCATGAGACAGACACAAAACCAAGGCTGCCAATTAACTACAGCCACTGAGGTGTGCTTCAGCTCAGATGACTAAGACACCCACAGCAGTTTCCAAACCCCCCTGAACTGGCTCTTACTTCCAAGAACAGCAACCAACTGGAATGACTGGGGGAGGGAAGGGCAAGGAATGAGGGGGCGAGAGACACCCTCCTGTCGCCCACCGAGAACTGCTGGCCCAGCCTTGCGGCACATCTGACTCATTCCCAGCCAAAGGCAAAAGAGGCACCCGGAGCAGAGCAGGTGTCTGGGGAAAGTGGTAGGGCAGGTGTGCCACCCTGAGACAGCTGACCAGTACGAGGGGTTTGCTGTAACCAGCATCACCTCTGTCTTACTTAGTTCCTCCCGGAGGTCTGCTCTCGCTCAGCGCTTTACCCGCGCACGCTGTAAAATTCCCTAAGGGAGCAATTCTGACCCGCTGCGGGTAATAAAGCTCCAGCAATGCCCGGCGCCTCTCGTTGTAGCTCAACATCATGGTGTGAGGTCAACTCCGCCCTAGGCAAAGCCAAACTTCCAACCCAAACCTGTGCCAAGGATCACAGCTGAACTCGGAAGTGGGAGCCAAGACACCACTTCCCTCCACAATACTGAGGTGTCTCACTCAGCATATGGCAGTGGTCCCCAAGGTTACCAGGCTCACATTCCCCCATTACCTCTGTCCCCATTCTCCCCAGCCAGGGCCAGAAGCGAGGCAACAGCTGTTAGGGGAGGGGAAGAAATATGGATGGGGTAAGAGGACCAAGGCTGGGGCCGCACCTAGGGGCTGGGCCCTGCATAGGGTGGAATCAGCTGAGAGCAGAGCATGGCTCAGAGGTGCTCCCTCCGCCTCCTGGGGGCTGGCCCAGGTCCCATTATGCCCCATAGTTTGGTGACCTCTACCCCACGGCCTAACCGTACAAGGGCCAGAGCAAAAAGGCTCACAAGACGAGGCAGCCTAGTGCAGCGTCATGATCATGGAGCTGGGAACAGGGATGCCTGGGTCTACTCTCTGTTCTGGCACTGACTGATGATGTCCAAAGGTCCCACATGTCCCCATTTTACAAAGGGGTCAGTTCCAGCAAGGAGATCTCCAGAGAAGGGCCAGCCCCTCAGGATGGTCCTGAAGTCTCCAGGACTTACAGCTTAATCTTTAACTAAAGACTAGGTCCTGGGATGAAACCTCCAGGAATACAGCTAACCAAAATGGGCAACCCTAACAACATGTACCTCGAAAGAGAGGTGTCAAGAGAGCATTAAGCACACAGACACAAGGAGAGGAGCAATCATATTCTATGTATCACACAGGTGAGAGTTTTGGGGTTCTTTGGCCCTAGGACAGAAGTAAGAATGAGGCGATGACCACTGTCAGCCCTCCTCTGGTGCCATTACTACACAATTGACTAAAACCTGCCTCAGAGGAGATCTGGTTTTGCTGGGGAGGCGTTACTCAATGGTGGATCTGCTCAGCACCAGTCCCAATCCAACCCTGCAAGAGCCACAGATTCTTGTCTCTTGGCTTCGGCTGGGAGCCTGTGTGGTGTCCTAGCCAGGTTCCAGCAGGAGATGTGATCAGAGCCTCATGGAATTTCAGGAAGGAGGTAGGAAGCAGATCGCCCCCCCCCCAGCTACTGAACTAGACCTCTGTGCCATCTAACCCTGTGTGGTGCTCGCATCTTAGGCTCACCACAAGTATGCAGAACAAAACCAGACAAATGTTCTTCTGAACTGCCACACTTCTGCCACCAGATGCAGCTCCCAGCACAGGGAGAGGTCAGCAGCGCTGCAGAACAGGGGCCCCGAGCAGCACTGGGGGAACTGGACAGCCATGATGACTGTCTCCCAGTGCTCACAGGGCCCCAGAACACATGGCTGAAGGAACGAGGGGGCGTTACATACGAAGAATGTTGAACAGGAGCCCAGGAACTTGGGAGGAACAGTGAAGTAGCCAGGAGGATGAGGTGCGACACCAAAGCTAATGGGAACGGCAGTGACTGCCTCGATATGGGAGCTGTCTTCTGAGGCTCTAGACTTGCATGGAAAGTTGCCAGGATGCTGATGAAGCCTCAGCAGCTTGCAAGGCAGAGCAGTACCTGCTACTCAGCCAAGAAACTCTGACAGAGCTGAAAACAGGAGCCAAGGAGCCCTGGTCCCCAGTCACTGCTACCAACTCCCTTCCCAGCCACCAGGCGGTCCAAGAACCCAGCAGCAATGAGCGCTCCCACTGAGATGGTCCCACCGGCATCTGCTCTTCAGAGCTAGGTTTGGCTGCTTGGGCTCAAAGTTGACGAGGTGGCGGGTGGCAGGATGGAGGTGGGGAAGGAAGATGGGTTGGAACCCTATTTTCTGGTCCTGGTCCCCACTGCCCCCTGCCCAACCCCTGTTCTTTCAGGATCATGCAGACAGCTGCACAGCCCTCTAAGATCACATCAGGAGGGTGTTTGTACCAAAGCCACTCCTGTGACAATCGGGTCAAATTTCCTGGTAGCTAAAACAAAAAGTCAGCCAGTGAGGTAAGAGGACCAACCAAAAGGCCTCACCCATATCCGGGTTGTTGGGGACAAAGGTAAAATTGGTGCCTGGAACTTTTGAACATTGTCAGACAGCTAAAGCCCCTCCCCTCGTGCAGCTGCAAGGCCTGACAGGGGAGATCTGCAGCTCACCAAAAACTCACTGGCCAGGGGGCTGTGACAAAAAGAGAACGTTCAGGACTACGCCCTCGTGTTTGCAAGCCTTTAGCTGCTGTACTGGCCAGTGAGTAACCAACCATGGGCCTCTTACGTCACCGCAGAGTCGCCCACTAACACCACGACCAATGATGCTGTTGCTTTTATCCTCATGACTCCAGCACATAGCCAGGAAAAGCCATGAAGTACACCGAGGAAGGCTGGTATTAGTCAGAAGGAAATGAATAGGCAGCAACTGGGAATTCGCAGCTACCAAGAGCAGCCTGATCTCTCACTTGCTCTCCCATCACCCAGCAATTCACAGGCCAACCTTTCACTTTCCCACCCAGTGCCATCAGCATTGCAGCAAATAGCTCAGAGCTCCTGGCAGGAGCAGATTAAGGCTTAACGAGGACAGACACATGAAAAGTCACAGGAGCTCCTGCCCACAGTCGTGTCGGTTTTGTTGTATTCTGCAGGGGCTCATCAGGGACCCCTGCTGTTAGAGAGCAACATGGTGTTGCTAGAGGCGTTCTGGAAAAGAATTTCAGCATCCTGTTCAAAATACAGAACCAACAGATTCAGTCATGTTCTGCTTGCTCCAACGTCTATGACCAAGCCCTAAAGAAAGCTGACGAATGGAAAGGGACCTGGAGGGACCCTCTTCTGAGGCAAACTTCACTGCCTACACTGGCCCTTGTTGCCACTGCTGTACAAGTACCACAACCAACTCACTCCCCGCACACACAATACAGCAATCTAGACTTAAGTCCGCAGTGGGAACCCAGGGTTCCTTAACCATCAGCAGAAGGTGCATCATGCTCGCAGCATCTCAAATGGAAGCAATGCAGCACTGGCACCCCTGCCAGGAATAAGCCTGGATTGACTCCCCACCCCTCCACCCCCAGGGAACGTGGCACAAGGCAGCAGTGCATTGAGACCCAAAGGCTGCCCTCAGCCCCGAGTCCCTGACTGCTGAGACCCAGTCCTACTCAGCTCTGAGTCACAGCAAAATCATGCTAATAAACTTTCACTGCGAGCTGGGACTCAGTGACAGAGCCCGACAGGGCACAATTTTTATCTGCAGTCACAGCCATTTGCTAGGCACAGGGAACAGGAACTTGTTCATAGCTGCTGCTGCCTTACTCATTGACACCACTGTTTGTGATTGTACGGCCAGAGAGAGAATATTCCTCGCCAGTGGTGATGTACCAATGCTCCTCTGAACCATTTTGCTCTGGAAATTCCATGTTTTCTTGAGTGACTCCTAGTGACCCAGGGTAAAACCACAGGATACATAATAAAGTAGCGCTAAATGCAGCTCTACTCTACTGCCTCTGAAACACACTGACAGATTAGTTACATGGGCATCTGGCAGACCTCAGCAAGTCGTTTAGTGGGTATTAATTGGATGGAGCTAGAAATTTACGGAGGCTCATGCCTCTGGCTGGAGGCAACGCCTGGTAGGTCTAAGTGATTACTAGCAGATAAGCAACTTTTAAATACTTCTGATTTTTCTCCATTGACGCAGTTGCATGCCACACCACTTGGCTACACGAACAAGTCAGTTTCTCTACCCAGGCCTCATGCACTAGCCCGGCACAGCTGTGTTTGGGTTGCCAACACCAACGAGATAGCTTCAGTACATCTCTCAAGACAGGAAGCTTGTGTGGAAATAAAGCTCACAGCATTTCGTTTCTCAGGTTGAGGTAAGGTGATCTAGGGAGTATCAGATGTTAAACTGATAAGAACAGATATTAGCTTGGCAGAGAACATTTATGCCTCCGCAGTGAACGGACAGAGACCAGGTTTTCACCACTCGGGGGCAGAAGACCATGCACATCAGGAGGCCAAATATGAGTAAACAATAGGCCAAGGGACACGTGCCCAATGGACCAGGAGTCAGAAGACCTAGGTTTTATTTCCAGCTCTCCGACTTGCTACGTGAAATTGGTTAAGTCACTTTTTCTCTGGACACTAGTTTCCCTGTTTGTAAAATGGGGAGAATGATACTTCAGCTATTTTTTGAAGTACTTTGAGATCCACAGAGGGAAAGGGTCAAGTGATGAAAACCTTGACCCTGTATGTGTGCGCAGGGCGGGTGGGTGGGGTTTAACAAATACATTATTCTAAGAGTCAACGTTCTAGACCATGCAGCAGGATCTATCCCACACAGCCAAAACTGCCCCTGCCCCGAGAACAGCTTGAGGCCAGCTTTCAATTCTTTCATCTGCCAGTCCTTAGAGAAAGAAGGAGCACAAAACAGGACCAAAAAGACTTTAAACCACCCTCTCTTCCAGTGATTTACAAGCTTCAGATGATTTCTGGACACTGCCACCATGACCAACTCAAGAGTACCTGGGTTTTGCCTTTATCAGGAGCACAAAGAGGAGGGGCCTTTTCCCTGTCTAGCTGCTGTTGTGACACAATGCAATCAATGTCAGTGCAGAAGTGGTACTGATGGACGCTTGGACAGCTTCTGTCAGATGCTACGCATGACATGGCTGCGGGAGTAGGGGGAGAAATGCTACTAAGCAAACAGAGGCTCTGAGATGGACAAGAAAAGCAATGATGGGCTTGAAATGGCTTCCACATGAAGAGATTAAAAGGACTGGGATTCTTCAGCCTGGAAAAGAGATGACGGAGCAGGGAGGAGATGGTTGAAGGCTAAAAAGTTGTGAATAGTATGGGGAAAAAGCGAATAAGGAAGTGACATTTTACACCCCCACCCAACACAACCACTGGGGGGGGCACACAATTACATTAGACAGCCGGTTTAAAGCAGTGGAAGTATTTCATGTAACACACAATCAAGCTGTGGAACTTGCTGCCAGAGGATGTCGTGAAGTCCAAGACTACAATGAGGTTCAAAAATAATCACTCAAGTTAATGGAGGTTAGGTCCACCAACAGCTATAAGCCAAGGTGGTCCGGGATGCAACCCCCTGTTCTGAGCGTTCCTGGCCTCAGGCTGCCAGTGCTGGGAGCAGATGACAGGGGACTGCCTGTTCTCTTCATACCCTCTGAGGCACTCAGCACTGGCCTCTGCTGGAAGACAGGATACTGGGATAGACGGACCATTGGTCTGACCTGGTTTGGCCAGTCTTATGCTCAGGGTTAAAAAACTGCATTTATTGATCAAATTGGCATTTCTACAAAGATCTCAAAAGTGCCTCACAGAAGTTGACAAATACCCAACTGTAGACTCAGGGGAGGGCCTTGTAAGTCAGCAGCAGAACGAGTGTACAGCCCCACTTTGTCAAACCGGGTTGTATTCACTTGGTTATGTTGTGTGTGAGTCTTACCGTCCCAAACTAGCACTAGGTGTACTTGAGTGCGCCTGGGGTTGCACCACGGCTTAGATGGTGATGGGAGTTGGGCATGTGATTTCCACAGAGGCCCTCAGAGCACATGAGGTCCCCAGGTGCCTGCACGTAACAACGGCCCGCGCTAACTGCGACCTATGCCCCAGGAGAGAGAGACAGAGAACCAGGTGACATCTTTTGCCTGGGAAAGAAGAGAAAAGGCCAGAGAAAGAGCAAAGGGCTTGACTGGGGCCAGGCAGCTGAAGTGAGTCTTGGCTGGCTTGGGGGAAGGTCACAGCCCTGGTGCAGGGCTCCCTACCCCTCAAGACAGACTTCACTGGACGTTCCTGTTTCCTGTGCTCATATGCTCTTGTGCTCCTGTTAACTTCTGAATGCAAAGCTGGGGTGCAGGGCCCTTTGGCTTCCCCAAGAGCCCTGCCCATGCAAAGTCACCGCATGGAGTACATGGTGCAGACGTGGATGCTGAATGCCCCGAGGTCAGACCCAGGTAGGTAGAAGCTGCGTAAGCATCTCACCCTGGGACCAGTGAGCTCAGAGAGAGGAAATGCTGCCCCAGAGTCCTGACTTGCCTCTCAGACTAGTTCCAGAGCATCACCCCCATGACTGCTACCCAGATCTCCCAATTCCCATCCTGCCCTCGCCACAGACTGGAATCCGTGACTCATCGCCAAACCTGCGTCTAACGCAGCGGGAGCCCAAAGCTTTTCAGACGGGAGATTTCAGAGTGCGGAGTCTGGCGCACACAAATGAGGGCACTCACCACTCCTCCTTTATCGCCCTCCATGAACTGCACAATCTGACAGGATGACTTCTCCCACAGGAAGATGTGTCCGCAGTCACTGCCACTCACCACAAACTCGCTCTTCGGGCCATAGAAATTAACACCCTTCACTGAAAGGAGAGCGATGTCAAGTGGAGAGCTCAAGGACAGCACCGAAGTCCATGGAGCTCTCCCCGCGAGATGTGTTTGCTTTGTGCCTGGTAAACGGCAAGTTTCCAAGGTTACCAGCCTGGATCTGTCCATCCTCCACCCCTCCCTTCTCCCACCGGCTCGCTCTGTAAAACTCAAGAGGTGATTCTTAGCGCCTGAATTCGGTACTTGCGAAACAAGGACTAAGGAGGAGGCAATAACAGGCACTGATTATTTCTTCCCCATGCAGCTCTGCCGCTGCCCCTCGGCCCAAATCCACAATATCCCCAGATCCTCAGAGCAGACGTTGCAGAGTCAGCGAGCACAAAAGAGCTAAAACTGAAAAGCCTCAGATGTATAATGGCATAAGCATCCCTGCCAATTTAAAGGCCAAGAAATTTGCACGGGCTCGTTAGTGAACGGTACTGGGGAGGCAGGAGGCAGTTAATGAACAAGTTAATGGCTTGTTCTTACCAGTGGCATTATTGCGATGCCCCTTGTACCTCTTGATGTACTCTGCCCCATCACTGTGGGAGGAGTTGAAGAGATAGATGTCTTCATCATTGTAGCTGGCCAAGAGGTCTGCCACAGAACAAGAGACATTCATAGAGGGTCATTAGAATCGGCAGACTGATGCTAATGTGTTAGACAGTCTCTTCCCTGAAACCATGGGGGGGCGGGGTAAGCTATGCAGCAGCTTGCACTGGCACAGCTCCCAGGAGCCACCCACAGTAGGCTCCACCTGATCTCAAGAGCCAGGACTAAACTGGGGTGCGAGTATAATGTTTCATGCTTGCATTGGGTCGCAGCGCCTTGGAAAGAAGGTGGGCTGGTGTCCTTCCCAACTCACCTGCGCACAGACCCTGGATCCCTTAACCCTAGTGCACACGCACTGCCCCTCGTGTAACAGATGGCAGTGGCAGCGCCGTCCTGCCCTTGGGCTATGGCTCTCCCCTCCCAAGACTTGTTTTTAGTCTCCTCTACAACAGCTCAAACAGCTGCATGCAAGCAGAGAGTCCCAACTCTGGGAAGCCTTCAACTCCTGGACAGGATCTCTGCACTGCTCAGCACCTCAGTGAGCAGGAACAGGACCCCACACAAACAGAAGGAGGTGACAACAGGGTTGGCCCTAAAGACACAGGGCTTTACACACCTGATCCGTCGTGGCTGTACACAAGACAGGTGATGTTAGCTTTGGATTCGCTGTTTACCTAAAAGAGGAGGGGACAGACCAGACAGCTCGAGTCAGAATTCCTTTGTTACAAGCCTCCCAAGTGCTAATTCACTGATGCCATTACGCCCATCATGCTGTATTATGGTGATGCCGGACAGCCCCCGGTTGTGTTCCACAACAAGCTTCAAAATGGAGCTGGTTTGTCTCCAAAACAGGGCAGCCCATTGGGGTAACGTTTCACACGGTGTTGGAACACTCGAAGGGCAAGATGGGCCATTTGGTTTGTTGGGTTTGGCACCACAACTTTTAGCTAGGAAGTCTTTGCAGTTGGGCTCTGGGTGTAATTTTTCCGTGGCAGTCCCACTTTCCTACACCCCAGTACAGCAAATCTGGATGACACTTAACTCTAGGAAGTGTTGAGATTTAGGGACCCGCTCCTGCTCCTGTACACATCTGCATACTGAGTGCACAGACCTCATTGGTTGGACTGGGAATAGGAGAGCTTGAGGGACAAGAGTTGGGCACACGATACCATCTCCACCCGAGCTGTTTTCCTGTCGACTGTCTCCTACAAGACTGGTTCATGCACAGCTAGTGGAGAATATTTTCTCCGGCAGCAGCTGCATTTCTACCCACGACAGAGGTGCACACCCCATCCAAGCCCAACCCCCAACAGGCAGAACCTAGGAAACCTCCACGTACCAGCCACTTTGCTGTGGGGGAGTAGCTACGCACCACCCCAAACTGGGCAAGCCCACAAGAACAAGGGAACAAGTTAAACACCCAACAGTACGTACCATCTACTGACCCAGCCATACACATGCACTTTCCCATATCACACCTGCAGTGCATCTGGTGTATGGGACACTGCAGGCCATGCTGGTTGAGGAACAGCCCTCTCCAACCCTCATCCCGGTAAGCTTGGGGAAGGAATTCCAATACATCATGAAAGCAGCTTCCTACCAGGTGGTGAGGGCAGAATTTCTTAAGCACGCCATTGTTTTCATTTTCATCTATTTTCCGCTGATCATAAATCCTAGATGAAGACAGAAAGCTGTTAAGATTAATGCCATATTCAGACACCAGTAAAGCTGTTGAACGAATTAAGTGCTTTTCTGCAACTGAGTGCCCTACAGCTTTTAACTATGCAGATTAGATGTATCTAAGTCACTTCACCTGTGGTTAAATGCACCACCTCTGAGCTGGAGTGTGGCAGCTGTTTAAGAATGCAAATCACCTGACATTAGGGGAACCTAGATAAAAGGCAAGTATTAGAACAGGGATTTGGCATCTGCAAGTGGAGTCATGTGATCTTTAACAACAGTAAGAGGTTGAGGCCCCAGATCTGAATCTCATCCAACAAAATCCAACACCTGCAGCTGACTGTCTCCTTACATCATGCGGGAGCAGTTTTATTTGTACTTACTACACACCAGTTTTAGCTGAGCAGCAGACAGGGAAAGAATGAAGGGAGAAAAGAAGCTAGGGAGAAAATAAGTCTTCAGCTGAGATTTGATGTGACTCAGAGACACCATGTGGCAAGAGAATATTGTTCCAGCCAGCAGGCGCTACGAAGGGAAAAGGCTCTAGGAGGTGGCTAGTGCTAACTGAGGGGGTAAAGGGAGCTCAACAGTTAAAATCCTCAGATTGTAGAGTAGGCCTGAGGCAACAGGAGTGGGGAGCCTGTGAAGGACGGAAGAGGCTGTGCATAATTGTGGAACAAGGTTTACAAATCAAAACCGCTACAAATAAGTTAACCACCACAAAATCCCCAGGGCCAGCTGGCACTGCGCAAGAGTTCTGAAGGAATGCATATGTAAATGCATAACTGCTAACTGTGGAACATAACCCGTCATTTAAATCAGCCTCTGTACCCGATAACTGGAGGAGAGCTAATGTCATGCTGGGTTTCTCTCTCTTTTTTTTTTTTTTTTTTTTTTTTAAAAAAAAGCTCCAGAGATGATCCTGGTAATTGCAGGCTGGTAAGCCTAACTTCAGTGCCAGGCAAACTGGTTGAAACTACAGTGAAAACAGAATCAGACACATAGATGAATGTGATTTGTTGGGTGGAAGATTCAACATCTTTTGTAAAAGGAAATCATGCCTCAATGATCTCTTAGAACTCTTGGAGAGGTCAACAAACTTGAAAAAGGATAAACCAGCAGACAGGACGTATTTGTATTTTCAGAAAGCCTTTGACAAGGTCTCTTGCCAAACACTAAAACAAAATAAGCAGTCACTGGGTAAGCAAGAAGGTCCTCTCACGGATCAGCAATTAGTGAAAAGATACGAAACAAAATGGTAGTGGAGAATGAGTACAGTCCCCGAAGGATCTGTACGGAACCAATACAGTTCAAGACATTCTTAAATAATGTGGCAAAAGGGATAGACAGGGAGGTGGCAAAGTTTGCATTTGATATTAGTGAAGACAGCTAAGTCCAGAGCACACTGCCAAGAGTTATAAAAGAATCTCACAAAACTAGCTGCCTGGACAACAAAATGGCATATTAAATTCAACTTTGTATGTAAAGCTGGAATTATACTTTCTAATGTGCATTGCTTTTATTTACAAAGAGATGGGACCTAAATTAGCTGCTGCCATTGAAGAGCTTGGAGTCATTGTACATCGTTCTCTGAAAACATCTGCTCAATGTTTAGCAGCACACAAAGTTAGGAGCAGTACGAAAGAAGGAGACAAGACAAAGAATATCATAATGCCACTATACAAATCCATTTTACACCCACACCTTGAATATTCTGTGTCAGTCTAATCACCTCATCTCAAAAAAGGTACATTAGAATAGGAAAAGTATAGAGAAGGGCAACAAATATTATTACAGGTATGGATTTGCTGCCACACAACAGGAGATAAAAAGAAGAGGGGTCTCTAAAACCATGAATGATGTGGAGAAAGTGAACAAGTAGTGTTTTAACTAGAGCTCACACAAGGAAATTAAAAGGATTTAAACAAACAAAAGCAAGTATTTCTTCACATAATGCACAGTCAAACTGGAGAACTGGTTGCTAAGGGATGAGGTGAAGGCCAAAAGGTATAACTAGGTTCGAAAAAGAAACAATCAGGTAAGGTCATGGGAAGAATGCATCAAGAACTATTAGCCAAGATGGTTAAGGAGGCAACCCCATGCTCAAAGTGTCCCAGTACCTCTGAATCTAGAAGCTGGGCATGAACAAGAAGATGGTTCACTCAATAAAATGACCTGCTTTGTTGATGTCAGAAGATGAGATACTGAACTAAACAGACTACCGGTCTGACCCACTGTGGCCATTCTGACGCTCTTAGGGTGAGGCTGCAGGTAAGCAGGCAGCTCCAAGAGTGACATGGAAGTGAATGGGAGTTCTAAGTTGAGGTGGGTTGCTTTAAGCTCTTGCGTAGCTAAAGCTCTCATAATAGGCAGGAACTAGTGTTTAAACCCAGAAGAGTCAAAATATTTAAGTGTAAGAACATAGGAATTGCCAGATCAAAGCACAGTGATCCTCCCAGTCCAGCACCTTGTCAGACAGGCAATAAAAGACCCTTCCAAGGAGCGCTCCAGAAGACGACTGATAGAAGAGAAACCTGTCATGGCAGCTTCCCACCCATCAGAAGAGGTTGGTTTACAGCCCATGCAGGTGGATTTATACCCCTAGATGATACAACTGCAGATGCCACCATCCACAGAGAAGTCTAATCCCTTTCTGACCTCCACAGATCCTCCGTGTCCTGAGTGACACCCTGCAAAAGAAGGGATGGCCAGGAAGCACTACATAGCATTTAAAGTCCAGGGAACGGAAGTAATCATAGGAGTCTTCAGAGCTGCTTTACTTTCTCCAGGGCATCAATCAGACTGCAATGTTCTAATCCCCAGTATGGAGCAATGACTTTGCCTCTTTCACATCTTCTGGAGACAGACCTACCTGACAAACTGATCCCTGCCTCCCACAGCAAACTGGTGCGTATTTGCAGGATTCACATAAATGGTGTAGAGACCCACTTTCTTTTCTTTCTCCTTCGTCACAACCAGTTTCCTTTAAGAGAGGGAAAAAAAGATCCACGTGTTAACGCAAAAAAGAGTGTCCAGATGAGAACTGCGTGCATGACTCGCTGATCTCTTAGCAGATTTACTCACTTTAAGAGGGGAACAAACAAAAGCATTTCTGGTTTCAAACTGAAGAAAGCACACAATTCTATGATTCTATAGAACAGTTTCTAGTCAAACAGGGGAGTGAAATCATTTTCTGGCTTTTTCCTTCCAGCAGAATTTAGTAGAAGGGATCCGAAGTGTTTTGCTTTTTGTATCAAAATCTGGTGTTTCTGTACAATTGATACCAACATACTGAGAGCTAAAGGGCACCAGACTTTACCCAAAAGCAGAGACACTTACGCTAAGGTTATTCTAGCCAGAAAAATAAGTTGACCCATACCTTTAAAAGAGGCTACACTCAAAATAATTTAGGCCAATTATTAAGGTTTCATAAACGTTAGTAAACACAGACATGTTTTCATGATACATACAATGCAAATCTTTCTCTCGAGTGTTAAAACAGCAGCACAGAGCTATTTCAGGAAAAAAAAGCAAACTTGACAAGCTCCAGCATCACTGACCACCCAGCTTTATTTTAGGCTTTAAAGGTTAAAGACATAAGATTCCTGTTTTAAAATGATGCCCTTTTAATCTTTACCTTGGCTACGAAGCCGATTATTTTAAAATCGTAGGCAATCAAGATGTGACCTATACAAACTAAGAACATTCTATACAAGATGATGAGCTCAAATGCTGTTGACTTTGAAACCCTTTGCTTCAAAAAAATCAGATCCTCTTCCAAATAAATTTCAGTGCACCAGGAAAGGACTTTGTTTCTAAATTAGAAGTATGCTTTAAAAGCAATCTGCATATTTAGGAAGTTTGTCAAAAATGACAACTCATGTGATACGAGGTTAAAAATCTTACCCACAACCAGCTGCTAGTTAAATGATTTTTCAATAAACAATGAGAATTTAGCAAAAGAGAATCAGACTACAGGCTTCAAGTGCAGGACAGATTAATCATCACACAGACCCTTCACTAAAACAGACCACGTATCTATCTTGCACCTGTCAAAGCCTCTCATTACATGATCACAATGTTTTCTTCAAGATATACCAGACATGCACTTGTTTAGGTCTGCATGTAATTCAGACATGGACGGAGTCCCCACTACAGATTCCTGCAGAAGCTCACACTGCAGTACATGATAAAGGGAGGAACTCTGTGGAGGATGGAAGGTAATTCAGTGTCAGGGTCCAAATCAGCTGACAAATGCAGAAGTGGACAGACAGCCAACTTCATTTCATGTAAGTCAAACATCTGCCTGATGGCTCAAACGGCTCATGTAAAAGCTGTATATCCCAGCCATGAACACACACCTTGAGCCCTCCAGTGCAAAAGGGGAGACTGACTTAGTCACCAAAGGATTCTCTACAGCAGAGCAAACGGTGTGCTTAGCCAACTTGATTGCTGTCAAGTAAGCCTGTCTCTGGGTCAGACAGATAACACCCTTGCACTACAGACAGCTAGCAAGACACAAAGGCCAATTTAAAATGATCCTCTGCATATTTCACCTAAACAGCATTCTGGCATACCACAGAACAATGACCTCAAGAACCATTAGGAGCTTAGAAACCTCATCAATTTACCAGGATCTCATAGCAATCAACAGCAAACGTCAAGGAAAGATACTTACGAAGCAGGGCGGTCTTGTCTCAGGTCAATGGTAAAGACCACAGCATCTTCGCCAGCTGATAAGAAAGTGCATGGAGAGTCCGGCTCTAGGGCCAGCTGGAAGAGAAATGCTTTGGGATTGATTCCCTTTTTAGCCAACAAGAGGGACAAGACTCCTTCCCCTAGCATATCACCACCCTCCCTTCCACCTGTGATCATAAAACACTCCCCCAACTCTACACTGGGGGAGAAAAACCAATGTAAGGCATGCAACTCCAGCTGCGTGAGTTGCCCTATGTCAACCTGTGCCATCCGCACAGTGGGAGGTCGATGGGAGTAACTGTCGACTTCCCTTACACCTCGTGACTGCACGAAACCAGAAGAGGGCGACGTCTGATTTTTAACATCAGTGGGAGTAGAACAAGCACAGCTGCCTTTAGACTGATGAGGGAAAAAAAGGGCTCTGAGGTACAACCCCTGCTTCAAGGAAAGCAGACTTAGCCACGGGGGCCCATTTTACTCTGTGTTCTAGAGCTCAGCAGAGGGAAAGTTTAAGCGGGTAACCACAGCTTTGCCATCTGTAAGGACAGAGGTCTGTTTGCTGGGGTGAGACATGCTGGTTAGGTTTAGGCCTAGCACACTTGGCTACCACAGTGATCAATGCATGCCCTTAATTGCCTGCCAGACAAAGGCATAGTCCCTGTGCTGAAGAATGTGCAGCCTAAGATTAGGTCTCAGAGGCTTGCTCCTCCATGAGCAGCTGTTCAAATATAATCAGCACTTTAACCCTGCAGATGAAAGTACTTCTTTAAGAGCCACTGAAGTCTACCCTAGGTCAACATTTCCACACACCGCCCAGCGGAAGGACACAGTGGTAAATGTACAGGTGCCTAGTGGCTATGTTAGAAACCAAGCAGGTTGCAGCCCATTCTGCCTTCAGTGCAGATGAAATGCATGTAAGAAGCAGCCCCTACCTAGATGGAGACAGCATGCTGGGACAGGTAGTTTTCATGGCCCACAGACCATGCTACAAATAAGCACCGTGTGCAGCACTTTGGCATTCTCTCCTCCCCGGCATTCTGCTCCAACCCCTCCTCCTCCAAAATCAGACATGTTCCTGCTACAGAAACCACAAAAACAGGTGGTGTAGCAACAAGCCTCATGAAATCCAGGAGAGAAAACTGTTACTGGGAAGCATCTGGCAAGGAAGGAGACCAATACAAAGGCAGAACTCTATAATTAGGATTGCAAAGCGCTTCTGAAAGGCTCCACAGGGGATCAGTTGCTGGGTGGAACAACTATAGACTAAATTCGTTGTCGATAAACATATGGTAATGCAAACTGAAAGGCTACAGAATGACCTGTACTGCCTGCATTTATTCTGAGCTCATAAAGCTGGAGTCACAGCAAGCACCAGGGACTTGTCGCGCACCGTGCAAAGCAATCAAGAGAAAGATGTTACTGTTGCACTCAGAAGAGGCCTGAGCAGGTGAAAATTAACTGCAACCCTCTGCATAGTGTGCTCCATAGAGAGTCCAGAAGGAAATCCTCAGGGCCCAATGTTTTCAGAGCAAAGCGCTAGACAACGAGGCAGTCCAAATCTTACCACCTCTGAAGTGCAATGAGAGACCAGTCTCCCTGCGCAGATGTTCCCAGAATGCACAGGCCAGTTTCCCCAGAGACACGCCACTGAGTTTAAGGAACACACCAGTTTTGGAGAAAACTATGCACGAAGAGAGCAGCGGAAGGCACAGGCCTTTCAAATCAAGCCTTAGCATTAGACAGATGTTTATATACACTGAAAATACGAGGGGATAGGGAAAGGGACCGACCAGCATCACGCAGGTATAAGCGATTCCTTTCATCGCCAAGGGCAGCCTGTCCACTCACTCTATTTATACCAACACCCTGGCACCAGACAGAAGCAGCAGCAGCGAGTCTGCTCACCTTATGCGAGGCTCCCTTGTGCTGTGCCACGCGCTTGGTGTTTCTGCAGCACTGGGTAGCAGAGAGTTCCGCTACCCGGACCTGGCCATCCCGAGCGCACATGGCTAGAGTTGAGTCGCCGCTGTTGGGAAGGAATTTAGCCTGGAGGAGAGCAAGAGGAGAGGCTGGGTTCCAGCAGACCTGGGAACAACTGTCCGTCCGTCCCCGTCCCCATTCCCGTCCCCGTCCTTCCCGCCCCCCCGCCAGCCTAGAGGTTGGAATTCTCCTCTGTGGAGCCCTTGCCCACCCTCCACCCTAAACACAGCAGCAGGACCTGTGTCCCGAGCATGCAGGCAAAACCCAGAGAGTCCCAAATTGCAGTGCCGGCTCCAATGGCAATTCACTAACTCTCTCTGGGGTTCAGCGTCTCTGCGGGCAATGACTGGAGGAGGCTGGCTTGGCACAGTACAGTACTTAGAACAGGGTTTGAACAATTCACCAGCAATACCCTTGCAGCTAGAGAATGCCTGGCACAGTGCAGTGTCAATGCCCTGGCTGAGAAGCCCAGCATTAACTCCATCTTCAGTAGATCTGGAGCAGTGGAACTGCTGGGATGCCCACAGGTTTGCCCTGGACTCTTTCCTATGAGCACCTGGTGAGCAGGTGGGTTAAAGCATGAAGCTCCTTCCAGCACCAGCTGCTAGAAAACCAGAGCCCACTGCTCTGTGCTATTGCAGCGCCTCCTGCCCTTGTGGCCCTTCCCAGCCCCTGCTGTTTGGGGTAGCTCGAAATGGACCCAGCTGAGGTGCTACTGGCGGGCTTAGGGAGACAACCCCACGGTGGTTTGCCTTTGTGAGGCTCTTCACAGCTCTGCAGGCTGGAGACACCACGACAGCTCAGTTCCTGCAGCAGGGCCCCGCACTGGCTCTCACTTGCCAGGGAAAGCTTCTGACTTATCAGAAGCTTTCAAAAGCACACAACGTATCTAATGCAGCCTCCAGCAGCTACACCCTTCAGCAACAGGCAGGGGTGTAAGACGGCTTGTACCAGGGAAGTTTAGTATTATCCCCAGTTAACCTCCCGGGGAAGATGAGGTGCAGCAATCTGTGTGGAGTCTTTCAGCAAGTCAGGGGCAGAGGTGGAAAAGGATGCTGGAGTCCTGGCAACAACACATGTGCTCTCAGAGAGCACCATTTCAACACATTCGGTTACTGTCACCCTTTTGCAACCACAGCAAAGGGCTGAGATTTCTGCCTCGGTCTGAGCAAAGTAGGGGGATGTACTTACAGAACCTCCCACCCCGGGCGCCCTCTCACCTGGAAGACATTGCTCTTGTGGCCGCTCTCAAACTCCAGCACTGGCTGTCTCCTGACCCAGTCCCAAACCACCACCTTAAGGTCATCACTGCCGCTGGCCAGCCATGTGCCACGCTGGTTAAAGTGCAAGGTATTGACACAGCCGCCGTGCCCCTCTAGGCCGTGCTGGAGGTGGAAACGTTGCACAAAGACCCTGGCCCCACAGGCCTCGTAGACAAAGCGCGAGCTGGAGCCCAGCTCTCTCTCCCGGAGGGCACGCACTGCCTGCCAGCGGGGCCGAGGAAGAGCCGTTGTCTCCGAGGCCACCCAGTCCTCCAGTGCTTGCTCATCTTCCGAGGAGTCTTGATCACGGTTGGCAAGTTTGCGCTGGGCACGTCGCCGAGATCGTTGCTCCTCCTCCTCCTCCTCCTCCTCCTCATCTGAGTGAGACTGGTCAAGGACCCGGTTTTCCTCATTGATCGAGTAGTGGCCTGTGTCATCCATACTGTCCGAGTCCTTTTCCTCTCCTGAGCTCTCCGTGTCCATGTCCCGGCTCTCTGTGCTGGTGCGGTTGAGCCCTACATCATCCCCTGTGAGGCTCAGGCTGAGGTCAGAAGCTTCCACTTCTATGCCTGAAGAGGTCTCTCGCCCCTCTTCTATGCCAGACATTTCTTCAGGGCTGCTGGATAAACTCCCTGCAAAGTACAAACAGTGTGGTTGGTTCTAGGATAAACAACATCACAGCACCAAAGGATTCCCAGCACCTACAAACCACTGCTGAAATGCAGCCAGTTCCAGGGTGGAGGACAGCACCACAAAAGAGGGAGGAAATTCTGGACAAATCCCTCCTCTTATGAAGGATGGTCAGCGCATACATACAGTAGCCAAGATGTGAAGTTAACGTCTGGGTCCACAGACTCAGACCCAGGACACTGCATGGAATGCCATCTAGCTCCCTGAACGGCTCAGCCTTCGAAGCTATGGTTCTATTCTCAGAAGTCTCCATTTCACAGCTGATGCATACAACACTGGGACATTCCTACTGGGTAACTAACTCAAGAACAAGCCTTTGGGCAGTTGTTTTGCTCCCATTTATTACATTTTTAATTGCAGATACATTCAGGGATCACCATGTCTCTCCCATTACTTTGGCCTTCCCCACTCAAGTCTCATGCTCACCCTGGCTTCCATTGTCTATTCCCGTCTCCCCTTGGGGCACACAATCAACCCCCTTCCCCTGCAACAAACAAGCTCAGGATTCTGAAGGCTCCATTTATTTAGCAACGAAAAGTCTGCCCTCCTTGCAATATCTTGCACAAGGGCTTTAACCAAATTCTACTCCCATGTACAGAGTCTAGGCAGGTGTAGAACGTTACCTGACATTTGACTCAGCTAGCTAGGCTTTGCCACACTTCAGGGGGTTCTCTACTACATTAGGCAACAATCCTGCTTATACATACACTTCCTCTCCTTTGACAAAGGCTATCTGAAGGCCAGTTCTGCTTTTTAAGGGTTTCTCTGCTGATCCTCCTCCACCTGAAGATGATCCATCCATCCTCTGATTAAGAGAGATTTGGAAGGAGGAGACAACAGTGGGGCAAACCATTAGTGGCTCTCCAGAAGTCAATGGAAGTTGTGTCATTGACTTCAGTGGAACCAGGAATTAGTCCAGAGATCCTACCACTGCAATTTTGGTGGGGAAGAAAATATGGATATACAGATGCCCCATGTTGCAAGACGCTTACATAGCACATTTGGTTCCTCCACATCACTTTAATTGGCTTTCAGAGAGCTAAGTGAATAACTCACAGGGTGGGCGATTTTGTTTGCAAATGTAGCCTCTTCTGCTGCCCCTAAACAGATTTCCGTTCTTCTGAGTATGCATTAACCAAGCTTTTCAGTAACTATTTTGTGCAAACACATTCCTGCCAACGAAGTTCTGGTGAGTACTCAAATCACATTATGGAGCACTTCAGTGAGGAATCTGTTTGGCCACAGTGTTCATTTTGTTCAGTACAATGCATTTTCATGCCACATCCAATATTTGCTCTGAACAAGAATTGACACTAAAAGCTCTTTATTTGAGTAAGTGTTCACAACTGGCAAATTCAGAGTTTTGTGAACATGGGCAGAGAAATCACTAAATGATCCCAAATTTCTTGTTGTTCACAGAGTGCTAGTCCGAAGCGCAGACAATTCAAAGGAGGGTTTTAGCCTTACCATTGGCTATATCGGTTTTTCCATCGGTGTTACACCCCTTATCCGACATCTTGTTTTCTTGTGGGTTCACCCTGAACACAAGAGATTAAAAAACGAGAGTTGGCAACAGCAAAATGAGAGATGCCCTCTGAGAGCACTTCATAAAGGCCATAGCTTTGTACTACAGACTTGGTCTAGTACAAGTGCACCTTGTAGGGGGGAAAAAAAACTGCAATGGCTTGACCCAGTGGACTGAGAAAACAGTACCCATTTCTCAAACAGGGAAGAACCACCTGTTTATTACAGGACACGCATTAGCCAAGGCAATACAGTCTAACATTTCCTCTAAGGCTCCTAGAGTTAGATTAGAAGAGATTAAAATACCCCCTGTATTAGTTTTAACTACATTGGGATGTGTGTATGTACTGAGGATAGCCATATTTCCTCAGTAAATGCCTCCAAATTTCCTAGCACCTTTTACCTCAGAGGATCCCAAACTTGTGTCCAGGATAATACTTCGCTGGCCACTTGCAGGATCGAGGGTAACTCTGCATTACTAAAAACTGCAGCATTGGACAGTTTGCTGTTGCCAGAGAGCAGTTAGGAAATGTAATGCAATCACTCAAGGTCACATTTGGCCAAGGAATTGGGGCTCCCAGAGAAACTCTGGCATTCCTGTTAATAGTCACAAATGGCTAGAAGATCAGATTTCTCTCTGCTCCGACACAGTGGTACATGGACCATCAGTGGACCCCCCTTTATATCATGTTGGGGTACTGATTCTGAAGACCCCTTATTACTAGATGACAAGTATTCCTTGCATGTCTCCCACCCAAACAACCACCCTGTTTAGTGCACTAGGTCAGTGAAAAATCCACCATAGTGCAGTTACGGCTATCACCACTGCAGTCCAAAATTAACCTAAAGCAGAACTTCCACAAGGTTCGTTCTCAAGTTCTTCCCCTCTGTCCCCATCTAACCATCAAGATCTGTATACTCCTCCAGCTGCATTTTCCCATGAAGACTGCCTTGACCCAACAGGGAAGAGAAGGTCCCGGACCCAATGCATCTGCACAATTTCTTGAAGCTTTCCACTGTATTTCCCTATGTAAACCCTCCCTAGTCTGTCTTGGGCCCATGAATCTCCTTACATTTTATCCCATCATGAGGCAAGCTCTTTCCATCCAACTCCTGATCCCCAGCTACAGTCAAAGACATGACGAGTTACTGAGGTTAGCTCTACGACAGCTGCTGCATAATACCCATCCATCACTGAAAAGACCGGTTTCACACACCCAGACTACAAAATTAAGCATGTTAGTTGTGAAATACAGCTGAGAATAGGGCGGCTTTGAGGTGCAGTAAGGGCTGACAACCACAGACTGTAGGATTAAGAGCTATTCAAGAAGCTTTTTTTTTCCTTTTCCTTGTATCAGATTTCCACACACAAAGGTCCACCCAAACCTCTTACACAGTCTGAGTCCACAGTAGGTAGTGGAGGGTCAGGAGATTCCCATCAGATGCCCCAAAGCCCTGGAATTTACCCCCACACACAAACGGGTCTAGAGTTTAAGGCTTGACCTGCAGGGTTCATTTATGCTCCCATGCTTTCCCTAGAGCACAGGGGAACTCCAGTGCATTGGCAGCTTAGTTGTGAGGCTGGAAGTACCCGCACGCTTGCTGCCATTATTCAATTAACTGGGTAGCTTTTTCATTTTATATGGGCATATGATAAATCCAGAACAGAATAGAAATAGTGCTCTAGAGTTTCCAGCTCAATCCATTCTAGCGGCATTGTGGAACAAACCTTTAATCACCCACAGTGATATTGCATGAGAGCTCATGCCAGCAATAGCTACTTTAGCTTCCTTAATGAACTCATCATAGTTCACTGGGGCACCCCTTGAAAAGCTCAATACGGTACCAGAATCTTATCTTGCCACGTATTCTATTGGATTCCTCTTCCCACTCAAGCATTCCTGCCCCTGGTCCCAAATGTTTTAGTGTTAATTCCATGAGGGAAAAATGGTTTTTATTCATTACTTAAAAAACTAGTTTAACACCTTGAGTTTTTCCTGTGGTGGAGAAATTTCAGTTTGCAAACTGCTAGAGGCAGGGCAGCTATTCAATATTGATCTTTCCTTCAAACCTTTGTGAGTAAAAGCTGCTTTTATGCATTCACTTCAAAAGCTGACTGTATCATACTGTTCTGCACCACAGGGATTGCCCCCTCCTACTGGATTTTAGTGACAGTTTTTAATAGCATGGATTCTCTTACTTTCTGTAGTATTTGGAAAAGGCACTTCACTATTGGCCACTTTCAAGGCTGTTAACAGAGCCTGAAATTAAGGAAGCTCTGTGCGCTTTACTACTTTACACTGTGCATCAGGATCAAGGATGTCTGAACATGGCACCAGCTCGTAGTTTCACCATACTGTGGGAATCCCAACAGTTAGCCAGCAGCTCAGATATAGTGTTCTCGCTGCAAAAGCCTGGCATGATTTGCTCGGTTTACATGTTTCCCCCACCTCCCAACCTCCAACAACAAACCAACCTTGATCACAAGTCCAACGAAAGTCAGAAGCGACAGACATGACCATGGTGGATCACAATCAGGCTATTTATTTATGTCTGGAGAATTCTTTACTTCCTTCTCATTTTAAACTGTTAGACTACGGTTACACTACAGCGCTTTGCCGACAGAAACCCCTGTCGGAAGAGATTTCCCCGGGTAAAACTTCTGACGACAGAGTGCGGCCAGACACAAAAGCCAACTGGGAGAACGCTCTGATCTGTCAAAGCAGCCGGGCTGCCCTCTTGACAAAACAGGCACCTGGAAGCACATGACAGGGCTGCCCATTGGGCTGCATGCCCTGTCTGTCGAGGGAAGGCCTCCTGGAGCATCCACACAGCTTTTCTGCTCACACAATCTGTCAACAGCAGCGTTATGCCTCTTGGCCGAGAGGCAGAACGGTGGCGGTGAAAGCACTGAGTTTGGTGGACAAACGGTTAACAAAAGCATTTTGCATGTGGACAGTCCACCAGTTTTGTTGGCAAAACTTGCTAGTGGATCCGTAGCCTTAATGTGAAAGTTCTACGCTTTTTGCTTGAGTTCTCTCTTAGAATAATGTCAGATTTTACACTTAAACGTGCTTCTGTGAAGAAATAAACAAGTCATGAACCTCAACATCTATACCGTGAGAATAAGACAAACCCAAATACAATTAACCAATATTCTATTTATAGCTAACACCATCTTCTGATGCAGGGGTGTGCAAAGTGAGGGGCTGGCCCCTTTGGAAGGGCAGCACGATTGGCTGCTGGGTCTCAGGCTCATCCCTCATTAAAAACAATAAGTGTCAACATTTTTAATTTATTTTTTTATATCCTGATTGATACACATTTATTTTCTTGCACATACCAAAAAAGTTTTGTTTTTTTTTAAAATATGAACATAACCAACATTTCCACTGGTTTGGATTACATTAGACAAGTTGGGGGGTGTTGCTAATTGCATGGAAGAAAAGTGGGGCCCCATGGAAAAGGTTTGTACACCTCTGTTGAAATCAGTCTTGGGCCCTTGAGTCACTTAGTTGATTAGGAAAATTAGAAGGTGGAACGCTCCTATTTTTGAAAAATTTGGCCTGGCTGAATATTTTCCACAAGACATTTTGTTGAAGTCCGAACAGATTTTTCATTATTAACAGTGAGGCAATTTTGGTTTGAAGTCACAGATACATCATTTAAGAGAAGATTAATAAAAATACCGTTTTAGCTCCTGATGTTACAAAACAGTTGCGTACGTACTTAATTTCCAGCACATGATCGATGCCAACAGAACTAACTGTGAGAATAAGTTTAGCAGCTATGCAAATGACTGCAGGATCAAGGCCTTAGTTTGTAACTTGGCTCATTATAATCTAAAATTGCAATCTGATTTAAAACCAATGAGATGGCCTTAAAACAGGATTTCAATGGCTTTGATTTGAAGTGGTCCTACCCGATTACTGCCACCTGCTGGCAGCTCTGTGGCCCACATAAAGCTAGTGGTATGGATCTTTCCACATTATCAGTTGACATTGCTTTGCAGTCCCAGCAAAAGAGGCAAAGATTAGGGAAAACCAAATTCCTAATGTCACACCTCTAGGTCAGTGCCTAACACAGCGAGAGAGTTGGGTCAGGGCAGCCTGCACTGAAATAAAAACACAGAACAGTTTCCATAAAAATCTTTCACCTACTTGAATTTCACTAGATTCCTTTAGGACCTTCTACTTCAGCCTTACAACGGCACAAAAACAAATTGTACCAAATATTGGGCCTAATCTATGTGACAGCATCTTCTAGATGTCACCGATACAGTACAGCACAGTAAATTCTTCCCTGGTTTATGACCCTCTGCAGTCACGGTGGATTTGAAGTTTGACACTTTGAAGTTGCTGCGGCAGAGAATTAGCCTAATGAAGTGCTGTGTATTCACTGCAGCACTTCATTAGTAATCTCCCATCGCCCTGATTAATATGCCGCCTTCGAAGTTGGGGACAAGTGTAGACCCAGCCCACAGAAATTAAGTTAACGGCTCTAGTCTGTCCAGCCGAACTACTAGCTCTTACTTCTTGAAAGTTCTGGGCTTCCAATTTCTGTTTCTCAGCAGGCTAAAAGTTAATATGTGAAAAGACAGACAAACTGCATAGGATTGTTTGTGTTCTGTGCTTGGGGGTAGTGGACTGTAGCCAAGCACAGCAGAGGAAATAGTTAAAACACGGAGACAATATACAGAAAAGGATGGAGGTAGCATAGAAAGGAAGAGCAGAGTGGACTACAAAGACGTCGTGCAGCGCACAAACAGCAAAAACGGGAAATCCTGTGGCACCTTATAGACTAACAGATTTTTTGGAACATGAGCTTTTGTGGGCAAAAAGTGGATCTTGGACCGGAAAGAACCACCTAAACTTTGTAAAATGAGCTGTCGTGAGCTAAGACCCACTTTTTGCCCACAAAAGCTCATGCTCCAAAAAAATCTGTTAGTCTATAAGGTGCCACAGGACTCCCCATTTTTGCAAAATCATTAATCATTTTACAAAGTTTAGGTTGTTCTTTCCAGTCCACTTTCCTTCTTTGTATAGGCAGCTTCCACCCAAAAGAGGGGCAAGAAACTCACACTTAAAACTGCTACTGTCAGGGCAAGCATATGACAACTCCTTTTAATCCAACTACATTACAGAGACACGTGGTGTCTCTTATTGTAACATTCCGGATATGTGGTACATACAAGGATTACATTCAACCACCAGAACACTCTTAGATGGAAGGTTTTCTTCTGGGAGGAGGGAAGTGGGACTATAAACTGATAACTGTCAATTATCCTCCTTGAGAGCTGAGCAGATTGAAACTATTAACTGGCTTTCATCTTCGATTCCACTTGATGAATGCGCCTATGGACCCTGCAGCTAAAGTTACTTCACAGTCAGCAGATGTACGAATCTGGAAGATCAGATACATCATGACACAGAAATACGTAGGTCTGGGCTCAGCTGCTATGGAGCAAGCTTTGCCCTCCTCCCCAAACTACCTACTCAAAAATCAGCCATTAACACACTTTCATCAAGGCATATAAAAGAAATTCACTTCAAGCGGAAAGGTAGTTATTACTGGGTAATCAATCTGACTCCCTCACCCACCGACCACAGACGATTATAATTAGTTCTGCAAAAATTCTATTTATTTTTTAAAATATTCCAGGAGTTTCGCATTATTTTGTTTCAGCCACACGAGGGGGAAAAAGAACCATCCAGGACTCAGTCGTGCGACACTTCAATCATTGCAAACTAGCACAGAGGGTCACAGCACAGCTCAGGTTTGGGAAGAAGATGGAGAGGCAGGTGAGCCAAATGGGGTGGGGGCTGGGAGGTTCTGCAACGCAGTGGGCCAGGTCCCATTGTCTGCTGCGGCGAGGCAGGCCCAGCCTTGAGGGGAAAGAGCGGCAGGAGCAGCTGCTGTGAGGTGCTTTGTATTTCGTATCTGCTCTAGCTATAAATCTAGTTAAGAAATAAAGAAGCAAAATTGAAAAACAAACACTCAGCTGCCCTCTTGCTTCTCCACCTCCTGCTTCCTCTGGCAGTATTAACTCCGCCGCCATAGAGATAACAGATTGTACCAGTTAGCCACCTCTCTTCCATTAGATAGCTGAAGCAGTTCAAACTGAGGGCTCCATATACTCATTTGTATTTAAGGCAGGCTGGATTCTCTCCAACTGCAGAGACTCTGTGTCAGCCTGTCTAAAACTGCCTCTTAGCGATCCGATTCATACACAGTTAAACACAGTTTAACTTGACAATGAGATTACATTGTACTTAGCCTAGGAACTCCTTGGGGCAGGGACTGGGTGTACAGAGCTGAATACACCACTCAATAATAATAAAGGACATTAAACAGTAGCACTCAAAGACCAAACAGAAAAGCAGACTGAGTTTTGCAGAAGAGGGTCGAGCCTGCAATCCATGCGGGGACCAACCAGAGATCCTTTGCCAGTTCCCCTAAATCTCTTCACTAGGGATGTCCTCCTTGGAATCAGTCCCTAGCCTCCACTTGGCCAAACAACCCCTCGGCACCTGGAACCCAGCCACCCATGTTAGGTCTATTTCCTCCTTTAGGCTGCTGTACTAGAAACAAGCTGTTTAAAGCGTGGAGGACTCTGAGGGCTGGTTCAGGACAGTCCCAGTGGAGGGACTATGTCAGCAGTTCACGTTCTCCATCGGTCTGACAAAGCCAGGGCTTGCTTAATGAACTTCTTTGTTTCAGTTTTTGTCACAAAGACTGGTGGAGATTGGACATCGAACATAGTGACTGCCAGAGAAAATAAGGCAGGCTCAGGAAGTTAAAATAGGGAAGGAACAAGTTAAAATTACTTAGACAAGGTTGATGTCTTCAAGTCACCAGGGCCTGATGAAATGCACCCTGGAATACTCAAGGGGCTGACTGAAAAATCTCAGTCATGAGCAATCATCTCTGAAAAGTCAAAGGTGAACAAGATTTCAGAAGATTGGAAAAGATCAAATATAGTAGCCATCTATAAAAACGGAAAGCAGCAGGGTTGTCCTCAACTTGAAGCAAATAATTAACTTGCAAACTTCTAGAAGGTAACAGGATGATCTGTAAAGAACTAATTGTGCCAAAGCAACCCGATAAGTTTTTTTTAGACAGGGTAACAGGGCTTGTGGATAAGGGGGAAGCATTAGATGTGGCACATCCTAACGTTAGTAACACTTTGATACTGCCTCGCACATCCCTACTCATAAATAAATTAGAAAAATTCAACCTAGCTGGAGCTACTATTGGGTGGGTGCATAACTGATTGGAAAACCATTTCCAGAGAGTTATCAATAGTTTATAGTCATCCTTCAAGGACATAATGACTGAGGTCCCACAAAGATCATTTCTAAGTCAATATCTTCATAAGAGATTTAGATAATGGCATAGAAAGTAAAACAAGAAATGGGAGGGGAGGTCCCTAATTTAACTTTTACATTTAGGTGGATTTCTGAGTTCTGCACCAGAATCTGAAGAAGTGGGTCTTTCCCACGAAAGCTCATTACCTAATAAATAATATTTTCCATCGTTAGTTGCTACAGGGCCTGCTGCTGGCTTTGTCTTGCAAAGATACAGACTAACACGCTACCCCTCTGAGGCAGAGAGTCCCCTTAAGTTTGCAGATAGGCTGTGCAGGGTTTCAAGTGCTTTGGAGAACCGGGTTAAAATTCCAAATGATCTTGACAAAGTGGAGAAATAGTCCAAAATAAACAGGAGGAAATTCAATAAGGACAAATGCAAAGTGCTCCACTTCAGAAGGAACTATCAGTTGCACATGTACAAAATGGAAAACGAGTGCCTAGGAAAGAGTACTAGAGAGAGACGTTGGGGGTCATAGTGGACCACAAGCTCAATGTGGGACAACAGTGCAAACACACACCATTCTGGGATGTTTTGCAAAGCAAGACAAGAAATAAATCTTCTGGTCTAGTCCACACTGATTGGGCCTCAGCTGGAGTAGCGTGTCTAATTCTGGACACCACTCTTCAGGAAAGATTTGGACAAACTGAAGGGGGGGAAAAAAAAGTCCAGAGAAGAGCAAAAAAGTGATTGAAGATCCTGAAAATGTGACCTATGGGAGAATGTTGGGGGAAAAAAATGGATTTCTTAAGTCAGGCTAGGAGGAGCCGGAGGGGAGACAGAAGAACAGCTTTCAAGTGTATAAACGAGAGCACACAAGGAGGAAGGTGAAAACTTGTTCTCATTAACCTCTGAGGATAGGACAGGAAGCAATGGACTTAAATTGCAGCAAGTGTGGTCTCGGCTGAACATTAGGAAACTTCCTATCAGGGTGACCAAGCACTGAAATAAACTGTCTAGAGAAGCTGTCATCCTAGGGGATTTTTAAAAGCAGGTTAGAAAACACCTGTCAAGAATGGTCTAGATCAGGTACAATTGTTTCTGATGGGAAGGGAGAGAGAGGGGGTACGCCAAGATTTTGGAAAGCAGTCAGGGGCCACATTTTTCTTCAGAGGGGGTGCAGAGTTTGTGGACAGAGGTTGAGTACAGATGGGAGCTCGGGGCAGGTTGTGGGGTTGGAGAGGGAGTTTGGGTGAAAGAGGGAGTTGTGACCTGGGGCAGAGGATTGGGATGCAGGGCCTGGGAAGTGGGATGGGTGTAGGAGAGTGCAGAGGGTTTGGGTGGTGACCTTGGGCAGGAATCTGGGGGAGTGGGAAGCGCTGGGGTGTCAGGTGCAGGCTCTGGCTAGGAGGCGCTTCCCTAGGCAGCTCCCTGCCAGCAGAACTCCGAGGCAGGCTCCCTGCCTGCAACAGCCCTATGCTGCTTGAAGCAGCCAGTTGCTCCCTCCGTGAGCCTCTGCACTGCATGCTGGAGACCAGGAGGAAGTTGTGTGTGCTGTCCCTGCCCACCCCCAGAACAGGCCAATGGGAGCTGAAAGACTGTGCTGGGGTGGGGCAGCCTAAGTGTGCCAGCGGGGCAAGAAGGATTAAAAGGCTTGGCAAGCCAAATCCAGCCTGTGGCTGCACCTTGCCTACCCTGTCTAGATAATGCTTAGTTTTGCCCTGGATGCAGGTAACTGGACTAAATGATTTCTCAAAGTCCCTTCCAGTCCTATAATTTTGACGTGACAAAAGTGCAAGCAGAGGTCTATCGGGTGAAGGTAGATTTGGGGTGTGATTTCTCCTCCCATCTCCTTCACAGCTACATAGAGGCACATCAAAGAAGCAGCCCAAATCAATGTTCTCATATTTAAAAAGGCCTTTACTCCAAGTCACTTACTCCAAAAAGTAGTTCATTTGCAGGAACATTGATGGTGGAGCCCACACATAAGGATGGCTTTAAAGGATGCCTGAAGATACCATCAGGAGCCTGCTGCTCTTCATGTAACATGCCAGCTTTGTTGCCTGTTACGGGCAGGCAGGCAGCCATTGCATTGGAAAGATTTAGGTCATGGCAGCTACTCGATTTATTTCTCTGGAGTAGAATGTAGTTCATGGAATAAAGTTTGGCTTGACAGACACTGGAGATGGCCAAGTAATCCATAATGGAGCTCTAGAGGCCACCCTGAACAAGTGTCAGACCTTTAGACCCACTTTATTTTAACCCCAGAAGTTTTTACTAACTCATTTTTACACACCCCTGTAAAGCCAAAGATGCCTTAGGCCCATGAGCCCAGCTCCACGGGCATTAATCTTAAAAAAAAAAAAAAAAAAAAAAACCAAGCACGATTCTGCTTTTCATAGCCTCTAAAAAAGGGCTTCTCAGTATGCAATGCAACAATGTTCAGGCCAGCCTGAAAAGAACATAAACCAATGCCTTGCACGGCTGGAAAGACAGAGAAGTGGCCATTAATAGACAACTGCTCATGAAATACAGGAGCAGAGCCAGATTCGAGGTTTAGGTCAGTAGGCACAAGTGAACAGGTGGGTACAACGGGTGAGGGCGTATGATCAATGCAGTTACCGCATTGTTCTTGCTATGGGGCGTAAGTGATTTTATGCCCCCAAGACGTGGTACGAGCTCTACTGTCCCTTCCAGCTGCTCTAATCACAGTTTACTCACTCTGTTGGTTGCACCCAGGCCTCACAGAGCCTCTTCCACTCAAGGCCCCCAAAGTGATTTACAAAAGGCTGTTATCAGTTACACTGTAGCTCCCGCAGGCCCACCCAAGACCACAGTGTCCAGACAGCGGAACTGGGAATAAAAGCCCAGAGTCAGGCCCACCCTGGGTGGGGCAAAGGGAGCAGTTACCCCAGAGCTTGGTTTTTGCAGCAGTGGCAGCCAGAGCTCCAGGCCGCTTTGAAGAGCTGGGGCAGTCACACTCTGCATAGCTGCGGGGAGGGGAAAAAGAGTGGGCTAGCAGCACCTCAGTCGGGGCAGCAGTAAGGGCTAACAGCCTAGACACCAACCCTTCTGCCCTGGCCTCACCAGGGGCACAGAGCTCGGGGCCCCTTCCACCCTGCTCCAGGGTCTGCAGTAGGCGTCAGCCCCACAGCCCGGAGTCCTGCTGATGCCTGATCCCACATTTCAGCTACTAAAGAACAACTGCTCCCCTGACATATGCGAGCTGCCGACTCGGGCACGTCTCTGCTGAGGCAATGGACTGCAGATCTATCACTGGAACCGGCATTGTAGAGGATTTTTAAAAGCAGGTTAGAAAACACCTGTCAAGAACGGTCTAGATGAGCAGCAATCGTTTCTGATGGGGGGGGTGAGGAGAAGAGGGTAGGCCAAGATTTTGGAAAGCAGCCAAGGGCCTAATTTCATGGGGCCAGTGGGTGACGACACCCTCTGTGCAACTGCTCTTCTCAAGACGGCGGCAAGCTCGTAGCACTCCCCAGCTCCACTCTTCCTCAGCTCACAAGACTCATTGTGCATCCAGCAAGGGGCAGATAGGGTAGGAGACCATGGGAGAAACCACCTCCCTTTGTTACACCCCCCCGCCCCCCCAAGCTGTTACTCCCACCTTCTCCAATCAACTGCCACATTCCAACTGCAGCAGAACTCTGCGCTCCGACACACCAGCCAGTTCTCAACGGGCCCAATATGACGCACTCCCACTGTCTAGTCAGGCCGCTCTGGGAGAGGAATCCCACGGCGCTGTGTTCTGCTCCTTTCCCACGGAACGGCAAAGGGTTGGACAGCTCTGAGGTTTAGCCCTGGGAGACACACAAGGTAAACAAGTCCTGCCCATGCTTCAGCAATCATATCAAGACAATGGTAAGAGGAAGATAGCAGCTCAGCTCAAAGATGACTCTTAAGATCCCTGAAGCAAAGCGACAGCCAGAGTTAGCAAGAACACTGGTGTGGCCAGAGGTAGGAATCAAAGCACAACTGTAGTCTCTCAGACACTCAGGAGGAAAGAGTTTGGGTACAGATGAGCAGAAGACAGTAGATGCGGGGGAAGAGAGATAGGGGTAAGTACCCAGGCATGGTGGCTAAGGTCCCACGCAGTAGCGAGGTGGCCCAGAGAGAAACCAGACAAGGACTAAAGTCAGCTCTATGCTGTATCACTCACAGCTGTGAATTTGTCACCTCCCTGCGTGGTGAAGTTATGTCACCCTAAGCCCCCACCCACACAATCATAGAAGAGTAGGACTGGAAGGGACCTCGAGAGGCCATCGAGTCCAGCCCCCTGCCCTCATGGCAGGACCAAGCACTTTCTAGACCATCCCTGAAAGCCATCTATCTAACCTCTTCTTAAGTATCTCCAGTGATGGAGATTCTACCACCTCCCTTGGCAATTCATTCCAGTATTTGATCACCCTGACAGTTAGGAACTTTTTCCTAATGTCCAACCTGAACCTCCCCTGCTGCAGTTTAAGTCCATTGCCTCTTGTTCTATCCTCAGAGGCAAGGAAGAGCAAGTTCCCTCCCTCTGCCCTATGACACCCTTTTAGATACCTGAAAACAGCTATTATGTCCCCCCTCAATTTTCTCTTTTCCAAACTAAACAAGCCCAATTCTTTCAGCCTTTCTTCATAGGTCATGTTCTCTAGACCTTTGATCATTCTCATTGCTCTCCTCTGGACCCTCTCCAATTTCTCCACATCCTTCTTGAACTGCGGTGCCCAGAACTGGACACAATACTCCAGCTGAGGCCTAACCAGCGCAGAGCGGGAGAATGACTTCTCGTGTTTTGTTCACAACACACCTGTTAATGCATCCTAGAATCATGTTTGCTTTTTTTGCAACAGCACCACACTGTTGACTCATATTTAGCTTGTGGTCCACTATAACCCCTAGATCCCTTTCTGCTGTACTCATTCCTAGGCAGTCCTTTCCCATTCTGTATGTGTGACACTGATTGTTCCTTCCTAAGTGGAGCACTTTGCATTTGTCCTTATTAAACTTCATCCTGTTTACCTCCACCCATTTCTACAGTTTATCCAGATCCTTTTGAATTATGACCCTATCCTCCAAAGAAGTTGCAACCCCTCCCAGCTTGGTATTATCTGCAAACTGAATAAGTGTACTTTCTATGTCAATATCTAAATCGTTAATGAAGATATTGAACAGAACCGGTCCTAAAACAGACCCCTGCGGAACCCCACTAGTTATACTTTTCCAGCAGGATTGAAAGCCATTAATAACTACTCTCTGGGTACGGTTATCCAGCCAGTTGTTCACCCACCTTATAGTAGCCCCACCTAAGTTGTATTTGATTAGTTTATTGATAAGTATATTATGTGAGACCATGTCACATGCTTTACTGAAGTCTAGGTATACCACACCCACCATTTCTCCCTTATCCACAAGGCTCATTAGTCTATCAAAGAAAGCTATTAGATTGGTCTGACATGATCCGTTTTTAACAAAACCATGCTGGCTGTTCCCTATCACCTTACCACCTTCCAATTGCTTGCAGATTACTTCTTTAAATGACCTGCTCCATTATCTTTCCTGGCACTGAAGTTAAGCTGACTGGCCTGTAGTTTCCCGGGTTATTCTTGTTCCCCTTTTTATAAATGGGTACTATATTTGCCCTTTTCCAGTCTTCTGGAATCTCTCCCGTCTCCCATGATTTTCCAAAAATGATTGCTAAAGGCTCAGATACCTCTTCTATCAGCTCCTTGAGGATTCTAGGATGCATTTCATCAGGCCCTGGTGATTTGCAGACATCTAATTTTTCTAAGTAAATTTTAATTTGTCCTTTTCGTATTTCAACTTCTAAACCTACCCCTTTGTCACTAGCATTCTCTATGTCAGGCATTCCTTCAGATTTCTCAGTGAAGACTGAAATCTTTGAATTCCTATTGGACACAGTTGCTTTAAGTGATGAAATTGGCCATGAGGCTGAGATAATATCCTGACTGCGGAGAAAAGAAACCTTAATGGGATCTTTGTCATCTATCAACACACTGAAGCGGTGGCAACAGCTCCATACACCTCAGGGTCCTCAAACAGCCAAAGGCAGAAGTAGGAGTAAAGTACTGGCTCAAAAAACTCTTTAGTTTTCAGCCTCTAGAGACAGAGGGACGGGCCCGAATAAAGCCGTGTGCTCCACACATCTGGAGGTGATAATTACACTAGCTTTCATATGTCCAAGGGCTGTCATTCCCAGTGCCCTCTCCAGGGCTTGAAGATACCCCTCCACACTTGTGCGAAAAGCCTTCTAGAGCAGTGTTTCCCCAACTGTGTTCTGTGGAACCCACGCGATGTGAATAGGTGTTCTGTGAAAAAACTTCAATGCTGGTGACATTTTTTCTCTCTTCTAAAATACTAAACATGAAATTATGTGTGTATGAACTTCTACATACAGAGGTGAGGTGACTATTGTGAGGGAAAGTACTTGTAAGGCTGAGCTTCTAGGTAAACTATTGGTTTTCTTGGATTCTAAGTTTCAACTGTCTGACAAGTTCCTCACAGCTGCTGGGACTTGAGTGCCTTGCAGATACTTTTTTACACACTTAAATGAAGCGATTGTCACTGCAAAGAAAGAACCAGTTTTACTGAAAAGGAGAAAATCTCATCCTCGTAAAGGAAACTGAAATTTTGGAATGCATCCGTAGAAGAAAAGAACTCTGACTGCTTTCCAATGCTTAGTGACTTTCTGATTGAAATTAATTCTAACACACCTGCATCATTCGCACTCTACTCTCTTTGAATATTTCCCTCCAACAACCATCAATGCTGCTTGGATTCAAAATCTGTTTTGCAATTATACTCAAGCTAGTCTCCTTACTAGTGCAAGATTATGACAGTCTGACGATTTCAGACTCTCAACTGAAACAAGTTTAACAAACTTTCACTAAATAATTTCTGAAGCAGTCTAATTGCAGAGTACCCAAATGGGGCAAAATGTGCAGCTTGAGTGCTCCTTCCCTCTGCTACAACATACCTATGTGAAACTGGATTTTCACCTTACACTGCAATGAGAACAAAATACAGGCATAGACTTGATGCTGCAACTGACATGAGGATCCAACTCTCCAGCATTGTTCCTAATATTAAGCAGATTTGTAATGAAAAGATGCAAAAAAACACCACTTCCCATTAAAACTGTCAAATGTTTATTTTCCAGTAGTTTTCTGTAAAGACACCACACACAATTTAAAAATATTTTTCCCATACCTGTTTTGTGTTGCATTCCTTTTACATAAAAATTGTTTAAGCTTTAAGGAAGAAAAGTCCTCTCTTAATAATATTGTCTTTTTTAAGAAAAAAAAAAAAAAAAAACCAACCACCACTAACCATCCTCCTTTCAGCTGTTACACTGATGGCTTGTTTTGGAGTTCTACTTAACTATAGGGTTACTAACTATCCTCCCACCAGAAGGACATCAGTTCATTCAGCTGATTCTCTTATTTTTTGTTCTTTGTATTAAAAAATGGACATCTAAAACAACTACTTTTAAATCAACTTTTGAGCATTGAGTGCAGCAATTTTTCAGTATGAAACCTTCCCCCGTCCCCGCTCCCACCACCGTGTATGTGTTCCATCAACATATTCCAAGCCCAAACGTGTTCCCTGGCCAAATTAGTTTGGGAAACACTGTTCCAGATTCCTTCAAACACAGCACAATCCTGCCATCAGAGTACCAGCTATACATTAGGCAACTCATCAATACAACTCCCTAAAACTGGCTTGACAGCAGAAGCACAAGCAAAGCAGTCACCTGAGGCCTAGGGTCTGGCACCACAAACTTCTCCATTAGTGAAGCCAGAATGGAAAGCAACTCCTGGTCAGCTCCCATTCTTCCCTTCTGCATCAGTACACACATATCTACAAGCTCTGGATCCCACTAATTACACAGCTAGCTGAGAAATGAAAACACTTGCTGGCTCCCAGCCCTGCAGAGACTAAGCAAGTTGTGTCTGTAGCTCTGGTATGCATTATTTGCTTTGCTGCTCTGGGTACTACTGCAGTGCAGAGTTGGTGTCCTAAAAGACAGAGAAAGATAAAACTCCTGCCCAAAAGCTTACACTCCAGGCCCTGTGCACAGCCACCAGGATCTTCAACTAAGCCAGAGACAATTAGAGTTTAATTACAGACAATATCCAATTCATGTTGAACCAAAGAGATGCCGTCTCCCCAATAGGCCATGACACCAATACCCCATATTTGCAACACACTAGATTTCACTATGCCAGGGCACTGCCCAGCACAACTCGATTGCTATATTCAAAGCCAGTAAGCCTCCCCATGCAAGAGACCATGGCCCAAACCACACACAAAGGAAACAGTTGCTGACTGCATCATGCCTTGTTCCCATAAATGCTATCTGCTTCCAAACACCCTATAACCAGGGGAGCACCGTGCAAATATTTGGGGCTGAAGGAAGAGCAACTGCACAAGCCGATAAAGCACATAGGTAGCTCTTTTTGGCATCCCTCCGACACCATCCGCCCAATGAAATATTCACCCTCCAGCACCTTCCTTCCCAGGATGTATATGCACTCTACAAGAGCCAGTAAATTCAGCGCCCCCATCTACCGTGTTACACATTAGCCCCACTGTACATAGGCGGACAAAGAGGCCAAGAGAGCTGAAAGGGCATAACCCAAAGTCAGTAGACAGACAGACAGCACAGAACATATAGCACTTGTGCTTAATATTCATCCTTCCTTCGTCTAGTGCTTGTGAAGGTAGGCAGGAGTTTCCCTTCCAGGGTACCCTCTGCACCAGCCCAGCTCCTACCAAGGGATCCACTGCCATTGGACAGCTTCTGGGATACCTATGTTGAGTGTTTAATGGATTCACCCTAAACTTAGAACACTTGGAGGATACCCCAGATCCTGCACTTAGCCTATGGAGCTAGACTGTTACTATGCCCACCGAAGAGGGGTTTCCATGTTACGCAATGCTAAGAAATGGAGCACGGAGGAGCAAGTTAGTTTTGCAGTCAAGGCACAAGAACAGGAATGGAGAATTGGATTCTATTCCCAGCTCTAGTGCAGTCACTTCCAGGCCCTGTGCCTTGAGTGCCCCAGATGTCCCACAGGGATGACCTCTGTTTCACAGAAATGAGCTGAGGCTTAGGCACTTTGGGATCAAGTGACTGAATGGTGATGGTTGACATTTCGGAAGTAAATGCAGGGGTGTTAGCCACAAGCCCCTTCCTTAGAATAGAGGCTATGTTGCAAACCCCCAGGACTCTAACGAACAATATCTACCTGATATTTTTAAAAATGAACAAAACAGGATTCATGGCCCTTTGGAACAGACACAGATGCGCTTGGCTGAAGTCTACCACCTACTAATGTCCACCCTGCAAAAGACAGTTGATCAAAACGTCCAATTACGTTTGGACAACTTCAGTTGTACTCAATACAAAGCCCAATAACATGCTTAAAATACTGCAGACAAGCCAACTTTAAGCAAGTTGAATTGATATTTATAGCTCCTTAGTTACCGAACAATCCATTATTATAATGGATATGTAGCTATAAACACACTAATGGACTAGCTTTGCCAGAGCAGCACCACAGTCGCATTTGGACCAAGAAGCACAGGCAAAATGAGCGTGGCGATAGGGCAACAATGTGAAAAATGTCAGGCATTTCTCTAGTCTACTGAAGACTCCCGACTTCCATGGCCAGCCTGATTTCGGTCTGTCTTCCCAGACAGTAAGAGTCGCAGGGGTCTTTGCAGACAGATCCCTGCTGAGAACACAGGGCTGTGTATCTCCATACAAGATGGGGTGAATGTAAGGAGAGGCCTGTGCTTTCCTACAGACACCACCCAGCTTCAGAAAAATTCTCACTAGAAACCACATGCCACACCACAGAAATACTAATCCTGGAACTTTTTCCTGCAACAAATGCCATTGCCAACTCTGTCCACATATTTACTCTGGAGACACCATCACTGGATTTAACCGTGTCAGTTACACGATCAAGGATTCATATTCCTGTATTTCCATTAACGTTATGTGTGTCATGTGCCAGCAATGCCCCTCTGCTCTGTATATTGGACAGACTGGACAATCACTTCACCAAAGCATGGACACAAATCAGACATTAGGCATCTGAATACACAAACCCATAAGAGAGAATTTCAATGGAGTAGGCCATAGCATTAAAGACCTGAAAATCTGCATCCTAAAACAAAGGCATGAACACCAGACTACAGAGAGAGACATCCGACCTGGAGTTTATTCTTAAATTCAACACTTTGTGCCTAGGTCTCAACAGAGATAGCAATTACCTTAAACATTACAAGGACAGTTTCCCCATCTTTGACATTCATAGTGATCTCAGGCAACTCACTTAACACACACTTGGAGTAAGTAATTTTCTTCCCCCTCTTCCTTACCACCCTTCTGCCCTACGTAGTGGATTTGTCAGTTTTCATTTTATTTTTTTCTGTCTTTGTTAAACTCTCGTTGTGTCAATTTACTTTCATCATAATTCCAGATCTGGAGAAGTGGGTCTGTCCCATGAAAACTCATCACCTAATAAATTATTGTTAGTCTTTAAAGTGTTACATGACTTTTTTTTTATTCTGGGGCTCCTATATTTAAGCAAGGTTTTCTCTGAAGTATTGAAGTATGGCAACCTGACAAATATTCTGTAACTCCATGACAAGGCTGTCACATGATTTAGGCCCAATATGTGACTTGCAAGATTTCACACTGCTGACTAATCCTTTCATCCTAACATGCTACTTTTGAAGCACACCAAAAGGGCAGCACCCTGATTCTCAGTACATAGCTGCAGATAACCTCAGGCCCCACCATCTAAATGACACATGCTGCTGTTGAGCACCCAGTTGCATTTCAGATGTGTAAAATACACAAAGCTTAACACAGGACGCAAACAAGACAAAACCTCTATGCCCACCCATCTCTCTCCTTCCATCTCTACCCCCTTTACCACTGGCTTCTCCTCCAGTCAGCACAGCAGTTAATGGCATTTCAGCCAGACAGCTACTTCTCACTCTTCCCCAAGCCTTTTCAGCTATCACTCAAACACTGCCATTGCCGCCCCCCACTTCAGCATTACAAAAAACAATTCAGGCATAATAGAGGTATGGGGGTGCCAGTTTATAGCTACATTTTAATTTCAATGAAAATATTTTGATTGGTCTTAAGCCTTGCCTTAAAGTGACAGGGATTTACACTCTCCTAGAGCATGAGAATCTGACAGTGAAACTGACCAGACTTAATATTCCTCTGGGTAGGCAGTGAAACTAAAGTAAACAGCATCTATGGAAGACAGTAGGTTAAGTGCTTAGATAATCCTTTTAGCTTTAAAAACACGGTACTTCCATGGCACATTCCATCACAGATCTCTGTCTGTTGCAGCCAGATGTGTAGCCTTACCCACCCTGCCCCTCAGCCTTCCCAACCTGTAAGATACAGAAGGAGAGGCACAGGGGCCATTTGCCCAAGGTCAGAGGAAGTCAGTGGCACAACTGGGAGTAGAAAAAGTCCTAGGACTGGCACCCTACCAAACTGACAGGCATGAAAAAGGCATCATGGACAGCAAAATCTGGTTTCTCACCATGAAATGTAGTCTTGTGTGCTTTTACCCAACACCAAACAGATTTTCCTCCAGAAGACCAGTGTTACTCAAATAGGAGGTTCTGAACCAAAGAGAAAGCTGCAGGGATGGCACAGAAATAGTTATGGGGGGCCATCCTTACATCTACACTGCCTGCAGACAGGGTGGATTTATTTAAATTAAGGCATTTTAAATAACTGGTTTAAATTACAATTTCAGTCACCAAAAAAAAAAAAAAAAAAAAAAAATGACTGATTTAAATCAAGTTACCAAAATAAGCTAAGACTGACTGTAATTAGAGTGTACTTTGGAGTAAATGCCACTGAACTCTGATACTTCTGGATTTTGAGAAAACATGTACAGAATGGGGTCCCCTTGGAAAAGTGGAGTTATGCTGAAGTAAAATAGGGAACAGATTTATGACATCACCATAATGGTCCATGGTCATGATGTTCCAAACTAAGGGGCATGTATTACGTAGTATTAAAAATAGAAACAGGCTATTCAAAGGCAACTAGCACCTCTAGATCTCTCTTATTGCAGCTTTCTGTATTGTACACTTGGGTGATGGATTCTAAACATGGTTAACTAATCAAACAAGCCAGAAGGGTTAGCTAAGATACTTTGCTCTAGCACCAGCCAACAGCTTGGGAATTTACTTGTCAAATCACACTTCTACTAAAAGGCACAGAGAGCGTATTGAAGAATGATGCATTGCAAAGCGAAGCACTCAAGTTAGTAACCAGTTGATCCATTCAGCCATATCCACATCTTCCATATCATCTTCTCCCAAAAAGCAGTTTCTTATTATGTTTCACTCTTGCAACTAGGCCCTGCATTTCCTCTTTGCATTGCTTACGCTTGCACTTTCCTTTTTTTACCCAGGGAATCAACTTCTTCAAAGATTCCCCTCTATGCCTAAAAGGCAACAGGTTTTCTGTGGCGAAAGTGCCAGAGAATACAGGAGGCTCTCTGTTGCCATTTCCACACATGCCACTTTAGCATATTTTGGGCTGTTTATTAGCAAATTAGGCGTGTATGCAAATTATCCACACCTCATTAGCATAAGGTCACATGATTTGGAAGCCTGGAAGATGTTCTTCTGGACTCCAAAACACCGTTTAGAAGCGTGGCCTCCAGGGGGGTCTTCTGAAAAGATGTCCTTCTTCCAGAGGCCCCTTCTTCCCAAAAACATTCAGGACAAAGGGACCTCTGGAAGAAGGACGTCCTTCCGGAAGACCCCCCGGCGGCTGCACTTCTAAACAGCGTTTTGGAGTCCTGAAAAATGTCTTCTGGACTCCAAATCACGTGACCTTATGCTAATGAGGTGTGGGGAATTTGCATCTGCACCTCATTAGCATATTTTGGGGCATTTATTAGCACATCACTTTCAAAGAAAGTGGCACGTGTAAAACAACCTGTGCACGCTGAATAATGCCTTCTCTTTTTCCTTCCATTCCACTCCACTGTTCCTTTCTATGCTGCCTCCATAGTCCCCTATACTTAAACTAACTCCTCTGCTGTGCTTGGCCAAGGTCCACTACCATATAAGCACAGAATAAAAAACAATCCTATCTAACCTGTGCCTTTTTGTCTGCTGAGAAACAGAAACTGAAAGCCCCAGATCTTCCAAGAAGCAAGAGCTACAAGTTAGGCTGGATATATTAGAGCCATTAATGCCTTTTTTGTGAGACTGTAAATGCCTGTGTAGCATGTTTGTGACGAGATTTAATTGCAATTATTTTTAAATGTGAAATGTTTTCAGATCATTGAATTTCATCCACCCTGTCTGCAAAGGTGGGTGCCCAGAGAATGGCGACTGCTGACCAATGGCCCAGCTCTGAAGGCAGCAGAGCAGAATGGTGGCAATACCACACCATGCTCCAAGAAAGCAGCTGCTTCTAGCTGCCCAGCTCTAAAGGCAGTACCACTGTCAGCAGCACAGAAACAAGGGCAGTCATGCTGCAATGCCCTGCTCACCAACACACACCTACAATAACCTTATGACCCTCCCCCTAACTCCTTTTGCATTAGGACCCCCAAAATTACAACATCGGGAAATGTCACAATTTCAGCTATTTACATCTGAAATTTATGATTTTTAAAAGCTTATGACCATGAAAGACCAAAATACACCATGAATTTGGTAGGGCCCTACCTAGAACCACCAGTCTGGAGGCTCTTTCACTAGACAAATGCTGCTTCTGATACGCATCAGAAAGATGCAGTTCAATAAACGGCACTTTGCTTCTCAACTAGAGTCAGCTCCTCTTAGTTGAGCCTTTCCAGAGGAGCTGAATCTCAGTTAAGTTATAAGACTTTATCAAAAGCTCAAGGAGACTGGATATCAGTTATTGTGCTTACCGCCCCCCCCCCCCCCCAACACACACACACACCAGTAACACCTTACTTAAGCTCATCATCACTTCAAGGCAGGAATCACCTTTCTGATGCATTTGTCCAGTACCTAGCACAATGGGGCTTTGACCTACAACTTAAGATCCTATGGCCTATCACTACGTAAATCTCATTTCCCTTCCTCCCCCACATGAACACATCTTCACTAACATTTTCTATATTAACCAACCAGAAGATCAATAGAATGTTATAGCCCCTGAGAACTAGGATAAAGGCCATATACCCTAATGGCACTAGCAACACGAACACCCTGTGGAGCAAAGTTTATGCCATTCCTGTACTGATTAGTCATCAGTCTGTCATTCACTAGCAATACCTCATTTACAACAGGGATATTTTGTAAAGATCGCCAACTGTTAGCCACACTGGAACACTTAAGACCTGATCCCGTACATAGAAGTGCATAGGCCCAGATGACCTCTTGCATGGTGCTCTGTGCAGGACAGGATGCCAGCATTTAATAGCATATTGGATAAGAACGCTCTGAGCACATCTAAATCAAGAACATATTAGAAATGTTCTAATGTGTTGTTGTATTAGAAATACCAGCAGCCTGCCTGTGTTAGGGTCCCCAGTGTGGCTAATATCAAAAGCAGAACCACTGCTAACACCACCAAGCATGTTTTTAGAAAGGCCCTCTCTATATTAGGGAAGCTTATGAGGCTAACAGGAGCCCCCAAGATTGCATCAAATAAGCAATTTTCCAAATTAAGTGTCTATATTTTTTAAAACCTAGTGCTGTCCTGAACAAACGTATATAAACTTTAATTTCAAGATTCACCCTCTCTTGGGGACACACAAATCAGCTCATGGTTACTCTTTTCCTTAAAGATATGGGACTGGGGGAGGTAGAGAGCAGGAAGATAACCTTAATTTACTGGGTCATCTTTTTAGAGATAAGCACCTCATAAAGCTGCCACCAATCAGATACCTTTAAATTACTGCACAATACACTAGTTCTGAAGCATATGGAACAGCCTTGTCAATGAATAATAATGCTCTTCATTATTTATGTATCCAAGGCACTCAATTACCTCAGAGAGGCTTTGAAACAACCAGCTTACAGTTTGGCAGCATTTATGAGGAGACAGATTCCTCCTCTACTTTTTGTCAGCAACACCCAGAACCCTTCCCATTCAGGCTCATCCCAACCCTGTACAGAGAGATTACTAACTCCATTTGGCAGGAGCAGAGAAGAGCTGCATGATGGTCAATGAAATTCATTGTCAGACAGAAGGTAGCGTACACTGAAAAGAACGATCCTCAGAGTTACTCACACCCACTTTATTGGTTGTCTGCATTCAAGACTCAAATTAGTTGAGTCAGTATAAATGAAAGCATTCAACCCCCCTAGCACAGGCACAACTACCAGAATGTAAAGATTCTTTATGCTTATACCATCATGGCGAGATCAGGCAGGGGATGTGGGAGTTGGGGGGCAGGGGAACAGCACACACCCTAACAACACAGCGAAACTGACACAAACCCCAGCGTAAGGAAAGCTATGCCAACAAAGAGTGCTTCTATCAGTCCAGCTCATAAGTGGGTGTTCCTACACCAGCCAGAAATCCCTTTCCTGTCATTGTTCATTCCATCTAAATGAAGGGGCTATGACAGCATATGCTCATCAGTAGAGCCTCAGTCTGTTACTGTGTACACTTGCTAAAGAGCTTGCGTGGATACAGTTATTTTAGTAAAAAAGGTGAAAGATTTACACAATCATTCACTTGTGTAAGAGTAGTCAAACTGTCAGATACAGATTTGGGTATCATTTTTGGAACTTCAATGTGCAATATGGTCAAAAAACTTCTAGAGCACTTTGACGTACAGACAACAGGACAGCAAAATTTTAAAAAGCCATTGCAGAAGGCAACAGGACACCTGTAACTTGATTACTGGGCTCATTTCTGGCCACCTTCTTCTCAGGAAGATGAAGTTCTAAAGTAAGTGGCAAAAGTGATCAGAGGCATGGAAAGATCTCCATATGAAAGGAGAATGGAAAGACTGGGACGCATAGACCACACCTGTCTGTGCTTGTAAAACTTCAGTAGTGTACCTATGACACTTAGGGATGTGATTTAGTTATTCAGGTAGAAGACTGAACTTAAATGCGATTATGCTGGCATATGCCTCCTTTACACTGGTATAGTTATTTCTCTCTCTTTTATAACATTTATTCTGGTATTTCAATAAAAATACTCAACCATGCCCATCTGAAGGCAGAGGGTGATTAAACCTATTTAACTACACTGGTAATGTTAACGTAATACAGTCTTCTAAGGTGGACAATTCCTTATTTATCTTCCCTATAGCAGACACACCAACTAAGAAACAGTACAGAAAGAGATGATGCGCTCCTTAATTTTCCATTTCTGGAGTCATTATAAGAAGGGCACATCCAATTCAGATAAGAGGGTAGCAACCCGGTTTAGTCCCAAAACATGTTTAAAATTTAAATGCAAAGCAACACGATACGGGGAACTCACTGCCATAAGAAATAACTGAGGGCAAAAGTTTAGTAGGATTATGAAAGGATTAAACACTTACACGGATAATGAGAACATCCAGTTACACTACACAAGATAAGAAAAGGATATATATAAGCCCCACTACTGCAAAGCATAAGCCAAACTACTGGATTTATGGCATAAGCTGCTCATTGGAATTTCCTTCCACATTGCCCATAAAGGGCTTCTTGCATGAAGCCTCCATTACAGGTGACAGTAAAAACAGGACACTGGACTGGCCTGACCACCAGTAAGGTAATTCGTGTTTTCTTAGAGTCAGTGGCAGAAAGAGATATGGCACCCACAAGCCCCGATTCCTAACCCACTGCTTTAAGGGCGAAAGAACATTTTCAGGCAAGTGAGCGGCAGCTGACTAAACCAGACTCACCTTCCCGCAACAAACCCCAAATATGTTACTCGCTGGTCCAAAAATAAAAATACAACACAGAAAAGTTGCTGGCTCCAGGCTGGGAAGGACTAGACTGAACACAGGCCTGTTTTAGAGGCACTCACCTCTCCCACTTCTATCCACCACGCAGGCCCAGCAGCACCTGGGAAACTGGCTCTGTACCTGTGTGGAGAGACTGAGAAAAACGCACAGTTTAAGTTCAAGAAGTGCAGGTGACCACTCCTCATCTCACCGCCTTACGGCTCTGCACGGGGAACAGGGGCGCTCCGCCGCCAGCCTGCCCACCCCGGCCAGGCGCAGGGATGTTTTCACGAGAGATCGGAGGCAGCTGGAGGGTTGCACACCCCCCTCGCGCCTCCACGGCCAGGGGCCCCGGGCGGGACACCGCGCACACCCCCGGAAGTGACAGCCGCTAGCAGCCCCCCCCCCAAACGCAGCCCACGTCCCCCCGGGAGCGAGCCAAGGCTGGAGGCCCGGCCTCGCTCGGCGGCACGAGGCTGAGCAGCCAGGGAGCAGGGCGCTGACCCGGCGGGCCGGGCACCGGCGGCGGCGCCTGCTGAGCCGGGGGCGGCCGGTCCCGGCGCAGCCCCCTCGCTCCGGGGCCGAGGCCGGAGGAGAAGCCCCCGGCGGCCGAGGCGGGGTGGGGGCGGCTGTCCCGGTGGGGGAGGGGAGAGGAGGGGAGCCGCTGGGCCGGGCAGGGGGAGTGGGGGGCCGGGCGCGGGGCCCGCTCGGGCCGCGGCTCCAGGGGACGCGCACGGACCCTGCTCCCGCTCAGGCCGGGATCCTGCTGCCCCCGGCCGCTTCCCTGCCACCGGCTCTGGGCCCAGCCGCCATCTTACTGCGCCGCCTCCCTCCGCCGGCGACGCTTGGCGGCTCCCGCCCGCGCTTTACGGCAGCCGCGGCTTCGCGACGCCCGCTGCCCCGGCCGGGGGTTTGGGGAGGGTCGCGTGGGTGGGGCCTGAGGGGCCGCGCGCGGCAGGGCCAGCCTCGCTGTGGCGTTCAGTCCCCGGCTCCGGCCTCTGCTGTTAAAGGGGCCCCGCCCCCACGTCTGCCCTGAGTTATTGTCGGGTCCCCCAGTGCCATTGTAGGGGCCCCGCCCCCACTTCTCCCCTGGGTTATTGTCGGGTCCCCCGGGTCTCCCTGTGCTATTCTAGAGGCTCCACCCCAATTACCCCGTGTGTTATTGCAGAGTCCCCCCAGTTCTCCTGTCCTATTGTAGGGGCCTCGCCCGCACTTATCTCCTGTGTTATTATAGGGACCTCACCCCTTGTTCCCCGTGGATTGTTGTAGTGTCCCCTGCCCCAATTCTCCCTATATTATTATAGGACCCCCCCATTAGCCCCCTGGGTTGTTGTAGGGTCCCCTCACCCAGGTTTCCCTACATTATTGTAGGGGCTCCTTTCCCTGTAACCCCTCGGTGTTGTTGTCAAGTCCGCTCCGTCAGTTCTCTCTCTGTTGCTGTAGGGGCCCCTTTCCCTGCAATCTGTTCTGTTATTGCAGAGCAACTCATAAGCCAGGGTGAGGCAACCATTTTTGATGGAGGCCAGTCCAAGAATTTGTGACTGGTGGAGGGCCGTGCTTTTCTATGGGGAAGGTTCAGGGTCCGGGATGGAGGCTGGGTGCAGAAGGGAGCTTGGGGAATGACTCTCAACCTGGATCATGAAAGGGCACCGGGAGTTATTAGGTGTCTGGGACGCAGCATCGAAAGCCCTTAGTTATTACAGAGGATAGAAGATTACAGCACAGTCCATCTGGGTCAATTCAGAGCCCAGAGCTCTCCTTTGGCCCCTTCTTAGTCTGTTGTTCCTGTTCCCAGGAAATACGTTGTCCTGGCCATGCTCCTTACCTCTTTGTTCTCCAGTTAGTAACATCTTCCTGGCTTCCTCTACAGGGTGGGCCACCCGTCATCATCAGTTCCTAGGTAGCAAATCTCCTGACAACTGTCTTTTGGGGCTCACCCTGGCCCTGGGTCACAGACCCCCAAAGCACCAGTCACACCTGGATTTCTGCAAAGAGTAAACAATCTTTTCCATGCATCTTGTTAACCAGGTAGGTCATGGAGGAAACTCAGGCATACACAGCACTCATTCAAAATACAAGTATCGGAGGGGTAGCCGTGTTAGTCTGGATCTGTAACAGCAACGAAGGGTCCTGTGGCACCTTATCGACTAACAGAAAAGTTTTGAGCATGAGCTTTCATGAGCACAGACTCACTTCATCAGACTCATCTGATGAAGTGAGTCTGTGCTCACGAAAGCTCATGCTCAAAACTTTTCTGTTAGTCTACAAGGTGCCACAGGACCCTTTGTTGCTATTCAAAATACAGTAAACCCTCTAGTTACACAGGGGTTGTGTTCCTGCAACCCAGCCTAACTCAAATTTTTGTGCAAGTCAGGGCTGGTCAGTTTCCTGCCTCCCAGAGTGCCCAGCTGCTTAGGGGGATCCTGGAAACTGACCAGCCATGAGCTGGTCAGTTTCCCTGTTCCTGTGGGGAGCTGAGAACCAGGCAGCAGCTTGGCTCCCAGCTCCTCTCCACTTACAAAGCCGGGAAACTGACCAAGGCAGCAGCCTTGGTCAGTTCCTGGCTCCAGCCAGTTGAGGGGAGCTGGGAACCAGGGGCAGCCTGGATCCTGGCTCCCCTCCACTTCTTGGAGCCAGGAAACTAACCAGGGCTGCTGTCCTGCTCAGTTTCCCAGCTCTCCACCATTCTGGGGACTGGGAAACCACTCCTATCAGGGCCAGCAAGAGTCAGGCTGCTGCCCCTGACAGGAGCGGTTTCCCCACTCCCGTCAGAGATGGCAGCCTGACTTGTGGTTTCCTGCTCCTGTTGGGGCAGCAGTCACATTAACCTGATACACGTGCATCTCGGTTATGCGCATCTCAGGGGTTTACTGTGTTAGGACAAATATCCACTCTGTCACCATTCCACTATCCTGGAGCCAAGAACAAGAGATTCTTGGGGAGGCAGTGTGATCTAATGGATAGAGGACGGGTCAGATGCTGGACAGAGCATCTCAAGCACATCACATCCGTGCTTCATGACTCAGGTTCCTCCCCTGGGAAACAGGGATGATGATACTGACCTCTTCTCTTATGCACTTTGTCTCCTGATGAACAGCACTGGATAAGAGCTAGGTGTTGTCATCAAATAGCAGTGTGCTATATTTTATTCAGCCACTTGGCAGTGGCCTCCGTTGCTTCCTTGGCTGAGCTCTTCAAGCTGCTATGCCCAATGGGGCCCTGCACCAGTCATGACCTCAGGAGGGTTGTGATCATCTTCCCATGGCTCAGACCATCGCAATATGCCACCTGAATCTGCCTTTCCTCCTCCCCGTCTCCTGCACACTAGTACTTTGGAATCTGGAATCCAACATCTCCCCTTTTCAAGGAGGGACAGAGAAAGCTTTGGTTGCTCTAAGGAAATGTCCTTGAAAGAGGGAAGAACAGGCTCCATGGCCTTCAGGGAAAAGCCAAGCAGGGGAAAAGTCCTGTAAAAACATCAGAACATCCTTCTCAGTGTGTCACAAAGCAACCAAGCCACCAGTTCCTAGAACACACGCTCGCTCTGTGGTACCCATCTCAGCCTGATTGGGTAAATATTAAGATGCCCTGGGCCATGTTGATTTGTAATCTAGAGCTAAGCATCGGCTCTACCTCTTTGCTGCACCTGTGACAAGATTCTTGCCTTAGCCTCCCCATCTTAGAGATGCCATGTACTTGCTTGTCCTGTCTGAAAAGGGCACACCGACAACAGTAACCTCAGAGAGCAGGAGGCACAAGAGGGTTTGGTTTTTTAAATCTCTACAACTGCTGCAACAGCTTTGATTTTAAAGACAGAGACAATATAGCAGTGCAGATGTTAAGCTGGGTGTTCAGCTGGTCAGAAATTAGCCCTGCTTCATGGAGTTGGAGATGCTGAGGATCTGACCCTTTGTGTGGTGGGAGAGAAAACAGACTCTTTCAACCAGTTACACAGGCTTCACGGACATAACCCAGCAGTAGGGCAGGTTTCAGTCATACGCAGGCAGTTTGCTTTTCAACCGGTGTCATTTCCCACTGTGAGTTTTAAACACACTTACGAAATCAGGCAGTTTCCAAGGAGGATTTTAAAACAAACAACCCATGAGCAGGGAGACTGGCTGTGCCCCGTGGATATGGACCATTTCACCCATTCCCCAGGAAAGGGCCTTCATTCCTGCCAGCTAACCCTGTGCACACAGCTTGGCCGTGCCATTTGCACCACTGGCAAGCGTCAGCCTCAAACACCACAAGACAAGCGGTCAGATTTCCAGGCAGCTTGACCTAGCACACGCACAGGTCAAGAGCTGTACAAACAGCTCATTTTTGACTCCACTCTCCCTAACCCTGGTAGTGTGGTGCCCTTAGACTACCTGGCACCTGGCAGCCCCTCACTGCCTGTTCTTCCACCTCTTCGCTCTTGGGAAGAGAGGAGGAGACTCTGCTTCTCCCCTGTGCTCTGGGAATCTGTCACCCTCCCAGTATTCCCGGCTTAGGCTCAGAGGACCATTCCAGTGATGAAGATGTGGCCATCTAATAATCCCAAAGAACACAACCGTTTCGTAAATGGAAGGTGTGCGTGAAAAGATCTTGCAGGGAAGCCAACCAGTACAAAGCCATTTAGTAAGCGTCATTGGCTTCCTGTTCCAGGGGCAGCAGCATGGCCAGATCCAGCTGGGGGAGATGTCCCAAGCACTAGTAAGGAAAGCCGAGAAGGGGCAGAGGCTGTTTCTGACTCCCAGCGGCTTTGATAACCTTCACATGCTGCGAGCTTTGGCCAAGTCTCCATCCAGGGTGAAAAGACCATTCCCAGGCCAGGGCAGTGCCAGGGGTAGTGTTCAGAGAGGCAAGGGATAGTAAAGTGGTGCCTTTAAAAGGCCTAGCCTGGGGGGGATTCACCTTTATAAAGTCCAAGACCGAAAGGAACCTTTTCAGCAGCTCTGAAAATCCAGCCAGGATTTTGGCACAATTGATGCACCATTTGGGGGCAGGGGGAAGTTCTTTACCTCAAGTTATTTCCAGTCATTTGTGAATTAATTCTCTTGCTCTGGTGTGAGGCTTATTAGCTCTATCGTACAAAGAGGAAGAGGCTGTGGGCGGGGAGAAGAGGGGGAGGCACCTGCTAGCCCCATCCACTTCAGCACCAGCTGTGCGGGCTTGGCCTCCCAGGTGGTGGAAGGGTCAGAAGTGGAACCCAGCTTGTCCCACCTCTTCTCCCTGCAGTAACTTCACTCTCTGGTTTGTGCCACTCAGCCATGGAGGCCGGCGCTAGTGTTACCAACCCACTTGGCTTTGCCGGGAGCCTCCCAAAATCGGGTTCTACCTTCTAGAAGCTACTGCAGCCAACCTGCACTAAAACTCCACCGACACAGCGGGGCTAAGGCAGGATGCCTGCTTGCCCTGGCTCCACGCCACCCCTGGACGCAGCTGGCACATCCCTGCAGCCCTGGAGAAGGAGGTGCCACATATTAGCCCCCGCCCTGGGGCCCTGAGTGCTGACTGCAGCTCCATTAGCCAGGAACAGGGAACTTGTGGCCAGTGAGAGCTGTGGGGGCAGTGCCTGTCGGGAGGGGCAGTGTATAGAGACCCATGTCCCACTCTCTAGGGCCCCAGGGACATGCTGGACGCTTCTGGGAGCAGCACAGAGCCGAGGCTGGCAGGGAGCCTACCTTAACTCTGCTGCACCACCCACCAGCAGCTGTCCGAGGTGAATGCCACCCCGCTGAGGCCTGCCCCAATGGCACCCCAATTCCTGCCCCAGCCTGGTGCAAGTGAGTGAGGATGGGGTAGAGTGAGCCAGGTAGGGCCAGGGGGGACATGGAATGAGGAAGTGGGGCCTTGAGGAAGGGTGGAAGGGTGTTTGGGTTTGTGTGATTAGACAGTTAGCAACCCAGGCGAGCGCTGGGCTTTTTAACAGGCTGCCTCGAAAAGGGGACCAAGGATGGAACACAGTCCCTCCTGCAGCACACAAGGCCGGGCTGAGCTGCTGCTTTTGCAAGTTTGGCACAGTCCCAACCTGGCAGACAGCCCTTTTCTGAGGAAGTGGCGTGAGCCAGCCATGCTGCTGCACAGAGCCAGTGAAGGCCCCAGAGCATTCCTGGGGAGGGTGGGGCAGGGAGGCCGTGTCGCGAGAATTAGAACCCAAGGTTCTCAGGGCTGGAGGCCCCGGCCTGGGAGCCCACGTCATTCCCTGGGCAAGTTCACGACAGGAAGGGAAAGGAGGTGCCAAAGGATTTGTAAAAACCTACAGAATCATATTTCATTGGTCGCCCCCTTTGTGGCATGGCCAGGGGTCACTCACTGTCCACCCTGCTCCGGTTCTAAGCTCACCTTCTCAGGGTAGGGGGAATTTTGATAACACCCTGGCACTGGCAATGGGTCAAGCAGAGGCTCAGTTGAAAGTCCTTTCTCCCATGAACATGGTAGTACCAAACATGCCAAACCTAGAACAATTATGCAAATATACCTCCAAGAAAATATTTAAAAACCCAGGATTTTTTAAATTATACCTTAACGCAGGCACATCAAACCTTCAGCCCTCCCACAGCTAAATTGCAGCCTTTGCCTGGCAGCGTTGTGTTACCAGTTAATGCTCAGAACATGATACCCGCTTTGTTTTTTTAATGATTCAGATCAGTGTTTCTCAAGCTTTTTTTTTTTCTTTATAAAAGTACCCCTTTTAAAAATATATATAAGTACCCTCAGTACTTCTAATATTCACACACACACACAGGTTTGGTTTTTTTCTACCACTGCAACACATTTGTTTAAACAACTTAATCATAACTGATGGGTTGGAAGAAATGGCCTATAGGTGATAAACTTGCCATCATATTTATGATAGTGCAAACAGGGTAAGTCCAGTTTTTTTATGAATAAAAAAAGGTTGGGGAACACCAAATGAATGTACCCTCTGGAAGTGCTCCTCCTGCCCCCAGGGATACATGTAACCCTGGTTGAGAACCGCTGGTCCAGATTACTACAATAAATAGAAAAAGTGCTTCCAATCAATTTGCCATCATCAGCAAAGAAGCAGTTCAGTGCCAATGATCACTAGTTTCGTACAAACAAGAAGTCCTGCGACACCTTATAGACTAACAGATAGTTTGGAGCATAAGTTTTCATGGGCAAAGACCCGCTTCGTCAGATGCATCTGACGAAGTGGGTCTTTGCCCACAAAATTTATGCTCCAAAAGATCTCTTCGCCTATAAGGTGCCACAGGACTTCTTAGAATCATAGAACACTAGGACTGGAAGGAACCTCGAGAGGCCATCGAGTCCAGCCCCCTGCCCCAATGGCAGGACCAAGTACTGTCTAAACCCTCCCTGACAGACATCTATCTAACCTGTTCTTAAATATCTCCAGTGATGAAGATTCCACAACCTCCCTTGGCAATTTCTTCCATGGTTTGACCACCCCTGACAGTTAGGAACCTTTTCCTAATGTCCAGCCTAAACCTCCCTTTTGCTGCAGTTTAAGCCCATTGCCTCTTGTTCTATCCTCAGAGGCCAAGAAGAACAAGTTTTCTCCTTCCTCCTTATGACACCCTTTTAGATACCTGGAAACAGCTATCATGTCACCCCTCGATCTTGTTGTTTTTGTGGAAATAAACTAACACAGCTCCCCCTCTGACAGTTTTGTACATAATATCGGAAGAGTTGTCATGTGCATGATGCTTGCAGAGCAGGGGACAGCTGAACCAAAGGCATCATCTCTCAGCTGAAGGCTGACAAACACACAGGGGGCATTAGCCTGGTGCCAGTGTGTTAGTATTGATAAAAAGAGATGATAGTTATAAAATTGCACATAGCGATTAGACTTTATAGGTTTGTGTGTGACAAAGTGGAGCTTTTCCTTGATTATGTTGTACGCAAGCCTATCTGAACCTTAACTGTTTTGCATAAATATTGTGTGCCTAAGTTTCCCCATACACTAATTCATTTGTTGTGTGAATAAGGATGTGTGATGTGCTGAGACCCCTAGGAGCAGGGGAGGCTGCTCCAGCCCTCTACCCCTAAGCTACGGCCGATGCTCACTGAGACCAGGAGGGGGATTTGACCAGGTCACGCTGCCCAGGAAGCAAAACAAAGACTAGGAGGAGCAACAGGTATGTTGGCGGGAGGTTGAGCTGCTGGAAGCATGGCAGTCTGCTGGTTGAGACATGGGGTGGGGAGACTCCCACACATTGGCAGGGCCTACTTGTGGGGGGCAAGACGGGGCACATGCCCCCTATCCCATACACAGGAAGGACAAATGGCTGGCCAGCAATTATAGCATCCATGCACATCTGCATCTTGGGAGGGTATTAGGAGAGGCGAGCTGGTGACATCACCAGGGGTCCTGCCCCATCCACACACTCACCAGCAGCAGCAGGGAAAGCAGAGCAAGGCTGCCCCAGTGGCCTCTGCTCTCCTGGCGTGCTGCTCAGGGGAGCAGGTGGGACCAGCCCCGCACTCATTGGCAAGAAGCACAGCTCTTGTCTACTCCACCTGTGCATGGATACCTCTCCTCAGGGGACCTGCGACATGGCTGGATTTTTATAAGAAGTATGAAAGCCATTTCTGTCACCATTGTATATAGCAGCACCAAATCTTATGCCAAGTGGGCCAAATGACGTGTCTAATGGAAGCTGGGGCACCCTGAATCTGCGTGTTTTACTCATCCATCTGTGCCATGTTTGTACGTGAAGTTACAGAAATTGGCTTTGTACCCAAACGAGAAATGCTTTAGGGTGGAGATTCACAATGGCAGGTGTGAGCACTTCCCCAGTCAGATGACCTGGGCTGAACAAAGAAAGGCATGGGGATCAGACGCCCAGCCGTGGATGCCACGTACTGAATGGAGTGAGGCTGGCTGGCAACGCCCAATGGTAGTGCCATATCAGCCCATCTGCTCTGGATTTGGAAGAAAGGCGTTTTTCCTTCCAGATGGCCCTGGCAGTGACCACCTTTGTTCCTTCAGTCTTCCTGAACGAAGCCTTTGTGGACTGAGGGGCCCATCCCTCAAAAGGTGTATGTGCAGAGACATTCAAGAAATCAGCACGTATCACGGCTGGCCTGCAGCAAGAGCTGTAACTGATGTAAGTAAGGTATCAAGTTAACAATTTTTCTGTCTCACCCCAGTCTTTCTTTTGCAATTAATAAACCTTTAGATCGTAGATTCTAAAGGATTGGCCCAGTGTGCTGTTTTGGGTCAGATCCAAATATATACTGACCTGGGAATGTGGCTGGATTCTTTGGGGGATGGAGGAATCTGTGTGGATTTGGTGAAATAGGATTTCACAGCCTCTCACCTGAGTAAGAGGGGTGCGAGTTTGCGCATTAGGAGCAGCTGGAGAACCTGTGAGTGAGTTTGTGTAACTTCTGGCAGGCCGGGGGTCTGGCAGAGGGACTTTCGGGGGCCTTATCACAAAATAAGATATATTAGAAAAAGTTCAGAAAAGGGCAACAACATGATTAGGGGGTTTGGAACGGTGCCATAGGAAGAAAGATTAAAAAGACTGGGACTTTTCAGTGAAACAAAAAAAAGACTAAGGGGGGGGGGGATACGCTAGAGGTCTATAAAATCACGACTGGTCTGGAAAAAATGAGTAAGAAAAAGTTATTTACTTGTTCCCATCACAAAAGAACTAGGGGGGGGGTCAACAAATGAAATTAATGGGAAGCAGGTTTAAAACTGTCCTGAGCAGACGAGCGTTTCACCTTTTGCCAAGCGTAGCTGCCCAGACTGGGTCCCTCTTGTCTCACACGAGCCCAAAACCGCAAGCTTGAACTGTTTCATCTCCGCCGCAATCTGTGCTGCCTTCCCCACTTGATACCTGGTCTGAACGTTCCACGTACCAAAACTGGGTGGTTGTCCTAGATGAGAGAAGGGTCATCTGCGGGGCAGCTTCCTTTTGGCTTTGCCTACCATACTTCATACACAATCCATGCAGATTGCTAACACCACCCAAGACTAATTTCTTTGTAGATATTTCTGCAACTTTTGGTTTTTTCGCAGATAGGGTTGTTAACCCCTTTTGCCTCTGGGAGAGGTGATCCAAATCCAACGTACGAACCCTCGACAGGCCACGTTGTTCACAATGGTGTCTTGACAGAGTCTTTCAGAGTACTCTCAGGAGTGTGACAAGGGTGCCTATGGTCACCTTTCCTGTTCTTGATCACAATGGACTGGATTCTGAGCAGGACAACACATGGCCATCAATGGGGCATTCAGTGGATACTTTTCAAACAGGTAGAGGACGGTGATTTTGCTGACGATGTCGCCCTCCTTTCACACGGACATGAGAACATGGAAAAGGTGGCAACACCAGACAAAACTGCCTCAATGACTGGACTGACCATTAACAAGGGAAAGACCAAGCCAATGAGGGTCAACCAGTCCAACAACACCATCGCACTGTGAGGGGATGACCTGGAAGACGTGGAGCTGTTCACCTACTTGGGGAGTATTATGGGCAGACATGGAGGACTAGACAAGGATATCAGTGCCAGGATAGGGAAAGCAACAATTGCATTCAAGCGTCTTCATTCCATATGGAGTTCACAAATGTTATCTGTGAAGATGAAACTGATCTTCAACACAATGTGGAAAGTGCGCTCTTGTATGGATGCAAGACCTGTCATACTAAAAAGTCTTCAAGCCACAAGTTACAGACATTCATAAACAGATGCCCGAGGTACATCCTTTGCACTCAATGGCAAAACTTTGTCACAAATGAGGATCTTTGGAACAGAGTGGGATGAGAACCACTTGACGTTCAAATCAAGAGAAGACAGTGGGGGTGGCTGGGCCACACTGTCAGAAAACCATCATCCAGCGCAGTCCATCAAGCTCTCAAATGGAACCCCCAAGGAAAATGCAAAAGAGGAAGACCTCGGACAACGTGGAGAAGATCGACTGGGACTGAAGGACAACAACTGAGGTACTCCTGGAGTCAGCCAGAAGTTTTGTCTCGAAACAAAGTGAATTGGAGAAGACTTGTAGATGACCTATGCTCTGCGCAGAGTACAAGGGTTTAAGTCAAACCAGTCACGGTTTAAAACTAACTAAAAGGAGTTTTCCTTCACGCAGCACATAGTAGGCCTGTGGAACTCCTGGCCAGAAGAGGTTGTGAAGACCAAAGATTTTAACAGGGTTCAACAAAGAACTAGATAAATTCATGGAGGTACGTCCATCAATGGCTATTAGCCAGGGTGGGTAGGAATGGTGTCCCCAGCCTCTGTTTGTCAGAAATTGGAAATAGATGACAGGAGAGGGATCGCTTTGGTGATTCCCTGTTCTGTTCACTCCCTCTGGAGCATCTGGCATTGGCCTCCGTCAGAAGACAAGATACTGGGCTAGATGGATCTTTGGTCTGACCAGTGTGGCCGTTCTTATGTACATTGCTTCTGTCCAGTGCAAAAATAATTGATTCCACAAAGTTCTTCAGTGCCATAATGAAGAAACTATTATCCTATACTCGCCCAAAGGATTCACTAGCAGCTATCTTGCAAGAATAAACCACTCCAACATGCAAAGAATTTCTCAAAGAGTTGCATGGCTGAACAAAGCTGCTGCCTCACAATGATCAGTGCAGTTTCTTTCTAGTTCCCACAAGGAGGCTGACACTTTAATTCTCTTGCCTGCCCTCAGTGCCAGAGATAAAGGTGCTAGTGATGTCTGGATTTCTGCACAAGAGGCAGATGTTCTCGTGCTCTGAGGAATGCTACCCAAGATGTCTACAAGAGTCCATTTCTGTGCCAGCGGCTGGGAAACAGACTCACTGTGTATTCCTTCAGAGATGTATCCCCATCTCTTGGACAGTTCAAAGCCACTGCACTGCCAGGTTCTCATGCCCGTTCAGATCTGACGCTACTGGAAGATTGGCTGAAAAGACCAAATTATCTTCCTGAAAGGTATTTGATTCAGTGTTTGGAGACTCTCTCCTCACTCCAATGGTGCTCAGAGTGGCTGAAACAGTCATTGACGAGTGACTGCTGTACTGGATGCAGCCATGGGCCAAGTTTGGCATTTGAAGACTGACATCATGACATTTGCAGAGCCACACAGGTGAACATCCTCAAAGAAACAAACAAATGGAGGAAAAAAGCCACCAAGAAGGGGGACATTTATACCTCCTCTCAATAGGGCAAATTATCAAGCTATGGAATGGCTCAAGGATGATGACACACATCCAAAACTACCCTCCCCTATCAGGCATGGATGGATCTTGGAAGATGAACTGTTCACACTAGTTATGTGTGAACCACCACAAACCCTCAAATCAATCCTTCGGCTAATCAAATGCTCGTGTGACAACACCAGATGCTCACCGCCCTGCAAATGTTTGGCCAAGAGCCTGCCTTCTATGGAGATGTGCGAGTACAGCACAGATGAAGCTTAGCAATGCATATGGTGCTGGTGGCATAAGGAGAGACAGCACTGATAAATACATGTTTTTCTCTGCTGCACGCCAAGGCTACCTTCCCAAGGACTCCCAAAGCCCAGTGTTTCTTTACATGTAAGCAGCATCTCTGCATAGAATTGAAAAACATGGTGATTTTTTTTATATTCTTGACTGTGTATCTGTGTAGTTGCTCGAGGGCAGTGTGGTTCCCAAACTTTGCAGCATCGCACCCCACTTTTGATTTTGGAGAAACCCTCACGCCCCCCCCCCACCTCTTCCTTACCGTCATCCAACCCCTTCTTAACAAAAAATTCAATCTGTAATTTAAAACAGACACACACATTAAAAATCAGTACAAATCATTTTTCTTGGCCCCTTGCAGGTGCCTGGTGCAGCCCTGGCTGCCCAGCTGCCTGAGCCCCGTGCCAGCTGACACCCGCCTGCCTGCCCACCAGCCGCTAGGGCCCCACACTGCCAGGGCCAGCCACCAACCTACCACCCTGCCACCTGCCCAAGCCCCATGCTGCCAGGACCAGCTGCCCATTCACCAGCCTGAGCCGCCCAAGCCCCAAGCTGCCAGGCCCAGCCACCTGAGCCACATGCTGCCGGGGCCAGCTGCCCACCTGCCAGACTGAACCGCCCAAGCCCTGTGATGCTGGGGGCAGCCATCCAAGCCCCACGAGCCCCGCAAGCTGGCCACCCAACCCCCTCCCCTCCCACAAAGCCAGGCACCACCAGCCCCCCTCTCTTACCCCATCCCTCCCAAACCAACACACTCACCTTTGCAGGAGGCAGCTAGCTCCATGTGGGTCTTTGCCAGCTGCCTGCTTTTTCTAGCGGCTGCGCTGGCTCACCCATGAGAAATGGCAGGGGCTGAGAGCTGAAAGTAAAGGCCGGCTTTTTCTTTGGGTGGGGCAAATGACAGGGTGGTTGTGGGGGAGGGGCTGAGTCACCTCACACCCCCCATGGGGACACCCCACCCCCAGTGTGGGAAACCACCCTCTAGGGTTTGTTATGGTTGGTACCATTGTGTATGTGGAAGGAATTGGCTGTCGAACGATTCCCAACCATGTATTATCACCATTTTGGAGGACCCGGAGCTGCTTCCTACCCGGGTAGGAAGGAGGAGGCAGTGGGACCATCCTTAGGCGTACGCAGCTGCCCCTGAAAATTTAGGTCACCGCTGGGACAGTAAGGAAGAGCGGTGCTGCGTCTCCCTAGGCAGGGGCCATATTCACAGAGCCAAATGCACCTACGCAGCACATTCTGTATGAGGGAGAGGGTAAGGGGGTCTTGGCAGGGAACTGTGACTCTCCACCCTCAAGAGGTGGGCTGGGCCACTCGGGATCCTTTGCCACCTCAACCTCACCTCCCGCTCCTCAAGCTGCTGCAGCGTCTCGTGCATACGATGTTCTGGGTGTGTCAGTAGCACAGGAGGGTTCTTCTGGGGGCACCACTGTAATAACACAGCGGGGGGGGGGGCAGGCATAAATCCGAAGGGCAGCCCTGGGAGGTTGTGAGTGTGTCACGCTGCTGCTGCCGCTGCCGCTGCCGCCCACGGTAACACCTTTCCCTTTCTATCACCAATTTGGAACAAGATTCTACTTCAGTGTGGTCCCAGGCTGCCAGTGAAGATCCCAACGTGCCTGTGGGTGCGCTTCCCAGTCCTGTCCCAGCCCAGCCCCCTTCAGCTGGAGGTATCCCTTTCCACATCCCTAAATAGCCCCAGCCGTTTCAGCTGGGTATGGGCAGCATTAAGCAGAAGCTGGCTCATGATTGGAAGTGGCCATCACAGTCCCCTCCTCCCTGAGAAGCTGCAGTCCCCTGGCGACCGGGGCAGAGTTTACGGCAGTAATTTTTGCTGGGCTGCCACACCAAGAATTTGAATAGTAACAGAGAGAAAGCCGGGCTAGTCCATATACTATCAAAACAAAAAAGCAGTCCAGTAGCACTTTAACGACTAACAAAATAATTTATTAGGTGATGAGCTTTTGTGGGACAGACCCACTTCTTCAGACCAGAGCCAGACCAGACCAGACTCAATATTTAAGGCACAGAGAACCAAAAATAGTAATCAAGGTTGAAAATTAACAAGGTGAGCAAATCAGAGAGTGAGGTGGCGGGGGGGGGGGGGGATCAATAATTAGATTAAGCCAAGTATGCAATCTAATTCTTGACTCCAACCCCTTCTGCCCCTCTACTCTCTGATTTGCTCACCTTAATCATTTTTTTCTGATTTGTCAACCTTATCAAGGTGAGCAAGTCAGAGAGTAGAGGGGCAGAAGCGGGGATGGGGGGTCAAGAATTAGATTGCATACTTGGCTTAACCTAATTCTTGATTCCCCACCCCCACCCCTCTACTCTTTTTCTGGATACTTTTTTTCTGATTTTTCAACCTTGATTACTATTTTTGGTTCTTTGGCTTTGTTCTTGGGCTAACATTGCCCTTCCACTCCCACTCATGTCCCCCATTCCCAATACCCCCCAGCTCCCACCCCGATGTAGTTGGAGAGGGCAGCCATAGCCCTGCTCACCTTTCTTTTTTGCTAGGCTAAACAAGCTCTGTTTTCCAGTCCCCCAAGACAGGCCCTCCAGCCCCCAGGTCACTCTAGTCACTCTACGCTGGACCTGCTCCAGGCTAAATTCACCTTTCTTGAACAGGAGTAACCACAATTGGATGCGATATTCCAGCTGAGGCCTCGCCAGTTCTTTCTACAATGGTATTAATATCGCTCCCCCTTTTGATACTTCTTAGGGTTGCAGTTTCCTTCTCCACTGGTGGCTCCTGGTCGTTCTGTGATCCCCACATGTGCCCCCAGGAACCTCTCCTCCTCCAGAGAGTCCAACTGATGAGGCCCAGGCTGGTAGTGGGAACTCTTACTAAGGTCTAAGTGCATGACTTCACGCTCTTGGATTCCACCCCATTTGTTACTCCTGGCTTTAAGGTCAGCCACATCTTCCTGTAGGATAGTCTGATCCTCCTCTGCAGCGATGCCACCTCCCAACTCTGTATCATCAACAAGTTTCATCGGCGTACTCCTTTTTGTGCCGAGGTCATGAATAAAAATACTAAGACCAGCTCCAAGAGCAACCCTGGAGCAACTCCATCAGTCACTTCCCAGCCATGCAATGATTAGCCTGTAAGCACAGCCCATCTCCCCTGATTTGATGAAGGGTTTCCCAGGCAGCACGGGCTCAAATGCTTTACTGATGCTGAGAGCACCCCAGTGGCTGCAGTTCCCTTATCTAAAAGGCAAACACATTTTCTCAAAGGGGGCAGCGGGGTTTGTCTGGCTGGAGAACCTTTGCTGCACTGCATCCCCTTTACCTCCGCAGACCAGACTTACAGGTCTGTACTGGCATCGTTCACTCACGCCACGCCGTTAGCCTCTCTCCTCTCACACAGTACGGCCCCTGCGCTGCTGGATTAAGCAGCCTTGCTGCCAGATTAGGTGCCAGCTCTTTCAGAAACGTTCTCCTCCCTCACGTCCGTAGGCATCCCTGCGGTGGAGCCTTTGAGCAGCAGCCCACAGCGTCACTGCTCTGTACAGGGATTACAGGGGTGAGCGTGGCTGGACTGCTCAGGTCACTGGGGAGAGCTGGATTTCAGCAGTAGGGAGAAGGGCTGATCCGCTCCTGCCTCCTCCCTGCAGGCCTCTGCGCTCTGTTCCTTCCCCATTCAGCTGATCCCTGGCCCTACTTCCCACCATTGAGACGCACAGGACTGAACCGTGGAGACTGTCACCACCTTTATTCGGGGAGCTTGGACCGTCTGTTGTGTACAATCGGGTTCCGCCGGTGGGGGAAGAGGGGAGAAAAATTCACATCAGAGTTGACGGCTGTCAGGGTGATCACTTCTGGCCCAGCTGCCCCAGTAAGCCCAGGTCCAGGGAGGCCCTGATGGGCAGTGCGGGGTCTGGAAGCAGCCAGCAGGGTGTTCGCAAGCTGCTCCCAGGGGTTGCATTCCTGTTTAGCTAGAGCGAAGTGGAACTGCTCAAGTCCTCACGTCACCCTGGCAGCAAGTAAGGAACGTCTGAGTTAAACAGCGCCACGTGTTAATTGCAAAGTTGGGAGGAGCGAGAGGAAAAACAGTGGCATACAGGTGCCAATGGCATGGAGCTCAGTGCAGATGCCTTTAAAGGGGTCTTTGGAGTGAGTCAGTGGGGCACTCCCAGGCATGCTGTGGGTGGGGCCTGCTGGGTGCATGGCAGCGGAAAGCAAACCCAGCTGGGGAGTGTAACTTCCCGGCAGATCCCCCGTCCCTGGGAGGCCCACACTGATCTCAGATTGCTCAGAGGAGCTCAGTGCTCGGAGGAGCCTGGCTTGGAGCAGACAGATGGATGAAGGATGCTCTCACGGGGACCAAGGCAGGCACTGCTGGCACACTGGGTCAGGCAAGGGACGTGCAGTGCACACTCAGCCCCTCACCAGGGAGTCAGGCAATGACTGCCGCAGCACAGAGCCACTGGCAGGGCACCAGCCTTTAGAAGACTGCTGGTATCAGGCCCAGGGGAGCAAGTGAAAGGAAAGGATCAGAGTTCAGCACAGGCCTGGCTCCACGTTTCAGCAGAGAGGGTGTGGAAGTGCCATGAGTGACAGCGGCGCCATTAGAGCCCCGCAACCCTGACGCACTAACCTGTGCGTCCTTACCGTGAAGGAGCAATGCAGCACGATCTCCCTGGCCTCAAGGCAGCACTGCCTGTCCAGGCTGGCTCAGTCACTAACAGAGCCTGGGCACATGAGAGGCGGAGACCAACCCAGGGGTTAGCTCAGCTACTGCAGTGCTCCCTAGATTCAGCAGCAGGGCCCCCCAGCCCTGCCAATCTTAGGGGATCAGTCACAGCAGGAAAAGGCTTGGATCAGGACCTGTTGGGCCAAGGGGGCTGGTTTTCCTTTGAACGAGGATCGTATTTCAAACCCCACCGTCAAATGGCAACTGACCCCCCCCCAACTCCCTGAGACACCCCTCAACAGCTGGGGTGCTCCAGAGGACTCCAGCACCCCAGAGGCTAAATTATACAGACTGAGTGCAGCAGTCTGGGGGAGCCCTAACTCCGAGGCACTGGGGAGGAACCACACGGTCAGAGCGCTCCAGGCATCTCTGCAGTGTGCACTTGCTCATCTACTGGCATCTCGTTAGTCTTTCTCAAAGTCTCCGACTGAGGCCACCCTATCGGGATTTTTAATTGTATGTTAATGAGCCCAGCATTGTCTGGGCACCGCAGCATTTCCGGGGGGCTGTCGCCCAACCTACACCCATCACCCGTCCTTGGGGTCAGCTGGTGCAGGTGGTGATCACATGATCCGACACTGGTCACCTCCGGCACTGGCTGTCTCTCCCAGACTGAGTCCGTCGAGGTCAAAGTTCAGCCCCGGCGGCTGTGGAGAGAAGCGGGAAAGGGTTAGCATGTGGAAAGCCACGGCACAGCCGCCTGCTCTGGCTTTGGTGTGACCAGGCCAGAGCCTCAGGCTTCAGGCACAGGACAGACCAGAACCCAGCACCCCAGACCCCAGGCTGGTGCTTTCCTCCCAGCTCTGCTGCTGGCTCAGCACTTCCGTGACACCAGCGCCTTTTGCCCCACGCAGGGAGAGGGCGACACTCCCTCACCCGGGAATGACCGGCCTAACCTGCTGGGCACGCAGCTGTGCAGGGATAGCAGAGGCTTTATCCATCCTGCAGGTACCGCCGCTGCCCACGGCACCAAGCTCCCTATGCACCCCTCAGCCTGCCAAGGGACCAACGGCAAGGGACTAACCCCCCGTGCAGCCTTCGACCAGCCCTGAGCTAGACACACATCACCCGAGGGAGTCAGGCAGAGGGATCAGCTGGGGGTGGGGTCAGCCCCTGGCCCAGGCTGCACTCCAGCAGGGAGGTGGCCCGGGGCTCACATCAGTTACATTCCTGAAGTCAACAAAATCCTGGCACGTTCCCCCCAGTCTCTGCGCCTTTCTACAGCCTGGAGCATCCAGACTGGGCCGCCTCCTTGCATCACACTGTTAGCCTAGCTGCCCATTGCAGGCACCCTCTCTCCCATCCCAGCATGAAACTAGCGTTCCACCTTACACTGGTACCAGGCTTTTAGGGACCTGCCTGCCTACTGAAAGGTGCTCATCACTCGAATTCAAGTGAGCTGGGTGCTGTGCCAACACTGCCACGGTCCCTTACAATTGTCTTACAACCCAAACAGACACAGGGTGGGAGGGGGATCTTAGGCAGAGCCAGGGACAGAACCCAGCTCCCTTGACTATCTGCCAGGCTGCCAGCACAGTCACTTCAGTGAGTGCCAAGGATCTCCAGCAGAGCAGAGGGGATCTGTGCTTTTACTGCCGTGAAAAGGGGCTAAAGGCGCGCGAGTGACTCTGCTTTGCAGAACAGCTGTCCGCCCACCCCTCTTCCTGCCGCGGAGAGGGAGGCTGCACTCACTCCTCCAGCAGAGGTGAATTAGCTGACAACCCTTCCTGCCTCCTGCACCCAGCTGCGGTGTCCTCTAGCTCAGTGGCTGGCCTGGCTCCCCTCCCTTCCCCATTGTTCTGCAGACTGTGAACCAGAGTCCGCTGCTGACCTCCCACACGGGGAGCTGCCCCACCCAGATGCTTCCAGGGCCCTTTCCTTCAGTTGGCAGAAATCCCGCCGCGAGAGACATTCCCCCCCTACCCCGCTGCCCTCTCCACCTACCTGTCTCCAGCAGAGCTGCTGACACATCACTCCCAGAGAAGTTGCACCTCCCAAGAGCCTTCTGGGGTGCCAATGAGACAGCAGCTCTGCCTGCGGCTTGGGACGCTGCCACCTCACCGCGCTGTAAGGTGCTACCCAGGTGAATATCAGCACAGCCCATCAGGCTGTTAATCAGTGCTGTGCTGTCAGAGAGTAGAAGAGGCTCCTCGTGCCTCAGCGGCTTGGCTGCCCCAGGAGGGGTTCTGGGGCAGAGTGGGGAAAAAACAGCCATGGGAGCACCATGCCGGGAGCTGCACCCTTCTGCTCAGGCGAGAAGGGTGTGTGGGAGGGGGAAGTTAAAGCAGTGGCTCTACCCCCAGCCCTCCGTCACAGTCTGGGCAGTGCAGGGATAAAGGCGGCTGGACTGGGCACTTATGGGGTGGCGTTTACCTTCCTGCAATTCTGCCAGCTTCCTTTAAGACCTGCTCACCTCCAGGTGGCTGCCTTAAAGCTCTGACCTGGCCCAACCCCGAGGCTCTGCAGTCCACCTGTGCCAGGTTATTTGTGGTGCAGCAATAGGGAGATCTTCCCTGGCACCCCTTCTCCCGCCCCACGGGGCGAGACTAGCAGCTGTAGCACAGAAGCCTAGCCATGGCGTTCAGTGCGAACAACTCCCTTGCTGGGAGACGGCAGCAAACCTCAGCAGGACAGTTTCAGTCCTGGGAGCCTGCAAGTGTTTGTGCCTCAGTCATCTGAGCACAAGGGTGAGTGGAGCAAAGTCCCATCCAATCACAGCCTAACGCAACAAGAGCCCATGGATTTTATGCAAACAGAGAAAGATAACAGCTAAGCAGCTGTTCTCCAGCCAGCTCTCTGCATGATCTGTTCACCCCTGGAGGCCTGTGGACAATGAACAGCTAAGCAAAGGTGCGCCCAAGGAGCAAAGCTCGATCCTGATCCACACGGACCCTGAGGCTTTGGGAGAGAGGAACGGTTGTCAGCTTACTCACCTCTGCTGGAGGAGTGAGTGCAGCCTCCCTCTCTGCGGCAGGAACAGGATGGGATGTGACACCACCCATCCGTGTTGTCACATCTCAGCACAGCTGCTAATGCTCAGCTTATAAATGGGCGAGCTTTGAGATGTGCTCTGTTCTGATCCGGGGCTTCGGGGGGGAAGACGCACCCCTAAGGCAGCCTGGGATTCCTGCCACAGGAAAGTCAGAAGCTCGCTGCTTCCTCACTCTGGCTGCCCCTCAGCGCTCCTGCTGCTTCCCTTGCATTTTTTAAACATCCATTTGTGGAATAAGTTTTGTTGTGTGCACTGAGGCATGCACGGATGTGCACCACTGGCAGAAACGCCTTGTTAATCAGCATTTGAATCTCTCCCTGGGTGGCTGCCCAAGTGCTCAGCTTACAGGGAACACTATCTGGCACCCCCCATGGGCTCAGAAGCATGACCAGGAACGAGAAGATCTATCAAATAGCCTGCACCAGGCCTCGCCCTCAAGTCCTCTCCCAAGAATCCCGAGTGCACCAGGTGGATAAAGGAGCAAAACAAGCAATGGACAAAGTAATACAGATATTCTTCAGGTCGATTAGGGGAAGACGCTGACAACAGGTGGATGGGGAGGAGCATGTTATGTCAGAACCAAGGGCTTTCTAAGCATGTCACAGGTGCACATTTGAGAATTTTAAGACAAAACCAATGCTCCTTTCACGTGCTCTAAATGAGACGCTCTATTACCTTCCAGCAGTACATCTATAACACAACTAAGCAGTTCTCTGATTATAGCACCGCTCCTGATTTGAAGGGTTAAACTGAGCCAGGGCCAGACTGAGAGGGTCTCAGAGTCAGCAAGAACCTGGACTAAGATCCTGGATCCTATTCCTAGCACCCTGCCTTCCCCAAAGGAAAGCCAGCTCTCCCAGGGAACGGAAAAGCTGCTGGACTCCAGAGTTTTATGCTGCCAAGCCAAGTTCTAGCGTCAGACCAATGATCAGCAAAGACAGGCTGAGGACAAGCAGTTCGGGGGTGAAAGAGGACATGGCCTGTGGAACACAATTCCCTGCCTTTCCCCAAACACCCCCCAAGGAGGCTGCAGCTCCATGGTCAGCGATGGGTTAAGAGCAGTCTATTCTCAGGCAACAGCTCGCGGAGCGAATGTTTTTCCACCCAGCATCAGCTGCTCTGCAATGCCCAGTTAAGGGGAAGAGCCAGGGGCTGATTCATGGCTGTTTGGGAAGTCGCCGATATTTCCAAATGTCACTGTGCCTGCTGTGTGAGCAAACAGATTGTTTGGCTCCTGGGCTCGGTTTGTGCTCGGACCTGCCAGTTAACAGAGCTGAGCCCCACATATGGTATTCCACAGGGGGCATCTTTTCCTCTCCCCCCTCCCACAGCCCCGCATGCTATCACTGGCACCGAGGAGGGACTGTGTAGGAAGAGAGAGGAGCACACGTGTTCTCGATTCTGACTGAGGCTTAGCACATTGCTGGCTTCCTCCCCATCCCCTCCCCGGCTAAGCCCTCTTATGCAAGAAAGGGCCCAGGCAGAAATTTGTGCAGTGCGAGGGCTGCTGGGAAGGCACAGACTACAACCAGCAGAGCTGACGGCAGAGAGCCTTTAAAGCAATTGCTAGCACAGCTGGAGCACTCCCAAGCAGCTCCAGAAGGGCGCTGGCTGGTCCACACACGCCTTTTATAGTGGTACAATAAGGCCAATCAGATGGGAGGGATTTTCTACCAATATAATGACACGGGGGCAGCTGCTAGTGCGGACGACCAGCCTAGAGGAGCCTTAGATCAGAACAATTATTCCCCTTCCCTTCAGGGCATAAGCACCTTTGTACCAATCCAAGCGCATTTGCTCTATAGGGGTCGCATTGCTAACTAGACCGAGACGGGTAAAGCACAACCGCTTGTGTGCAGACAAGCCGCTCCCAGGGGCACAAGCCACGACAACACTGCAGTGCGGCTGGAAACCGGTTCACCTGCTCCTCGGAGGTTCCAGGGCTCTCGCAGGGCTGGGCTAGCACCAGCCCTAGCAGTGGTGAGCACACGAGTGCAGGCCAACTGCCGACAGTGCTGCCAGCTGGCTCTGACAACACCAAGGAAAGAGCCGAGCGATCGCTGTGAACTAGTGTTCTCAGCACTGAGGGACCGCGTGGATGCTAGAGCGACTGTAGGAAAACAGCCCAGTGCAGAGAAACCTGGGATCATGGCACGGCCCCAGCACTGGCGTGGGAGAGCTTGGCTCATGTGTACAACCCCTCACATCCATACACCCCGAGCATGTCCCAGACACCAGCTGCAAAACCAGTACTGAGGTCTTTAGCTCAGCTCCAGTTCCAGCAGTCTCCCCAGAGTGGGGAGCAGGCCACAAACACAGCACTGACCCTGGATCAGCCCCCTCTAGCCCCAGCCCATAAAGCAGAAGCCTGGAGAAGGACTTGCTCCAGAGTCCTGCTCTCCGCTGCAGAGCCTGGCAGTAGCGTGCCTATGAGCAGGCACAATGGTGGCAAGACAGCAGAGCAGCATGGTCAGAACAATACCGTCAGTTGCAAGGAGAAGCATAAGTCAACTGGTGCATGTAATCCACGGCCCTGGAGCTGTTTCTAGCTCAGTGAAGCAGGGCCCAGGTTCCACAAACACTAAACTCACATATCAGGCTCTTCCTGAGTGGATTTCAGAGTTCTTCACTAGCTGATAGACAGGAAAGTCCTATCCCAGAGAGGGATCTGAGGTACAGAGAGGCTGTGTGACTGCTGAAGTTCATAGAATTGGCCCCATGGCACAGGGGGGAATTGAACCAGGGTCTCCTACACCCCAATCTAGTCTTCTAACCACTGAACCAGCCACAGACACTTACTCTTCCCCCAGGGGCCCATGGTCAAGCAGCACCAGAAGAGTTTGTCCAGGAAGATTTTTCCTTCTAAAATCCCTTTTCACTGCTCTCCTGTGCAGATCCCACCTTCTCCTTTCATGTGTCTGGAACCAGGCAGGTAGAGAGTCAGCACCACTAGGTGCCAAAGGGTCACACCTGGCTAGTTAGACCTTTGCCGGTCAGGAGAACAGATGATCACAGAAACGTCCATTAGACCACAGTGGCCCTTAAGACCTTAAAGCCTCACGAGTCCCTTTTGCCCACGCCTGGCATTACCTCATCTTCCCTTGGACACAGGAGCTGCGGAAACGACTGTTCGTGGTCACAGCCCTTTGGCGCTGGAGCCAGGAATGAAACTAGAGCACAGAAGTGTGTCTGGAGTCTAGCCCTCGGGAGCCCTCCCAGCTGGAGAGAGACAGCTGCCACAAGGTGGTCTCTGTCCCCTCAAGACACTGATCCCATCAGGAAAGTCAGCCCTTCCACATCCCCGCCAGCCCACAGGCACTCAGCACTGACCTACTCAGTAGCAAGAAGGTGCTGGCTTCTGTTAGCTACCAACCAACAGAAAGAAGACCGGTGGAGCAGATAGAGACAAGGTCCAGGGCTCTACCATCTCCCAGCAGAGTCCTGGGTGAGCCTGGGGCCCACCTTCAGGTGCAGAAGTCCTGAACTCACACTCAGCTGCAGTGGGCTCTAAGAGTACAGAGCCCAGGGCTGGCAATCAGACAGTGTCTACATGAGGAAAGTATGTCCCATACTCACCGAGTCTCCAGCCAGCTCCTTGGGAGGATGCCCCAGGTCCTGGAGCTAGAAGAGAGACAGGAGCATTAAGGAAGAGTTGCTCCAAGCAGCAGGCCCAGCATGTGAGCAGGGGATTGGACAGCTCTTGCCCCTCAGTGGCTGGATCCTGGCCCACCAGAGAGGTCAGGAGTGAACCGGGTTGTTACCAACAGCACTTGTGTAGCCTGTGAGTCCAGGCTCCCAGCCTAGTCCTAGCTGACTGAGGCGCTCAACAACCACCATCCATAATGACATGCAAGGACTGACACCCCTCAGCAAGAGCCCCCAGGCCCCCAGAGGTGGACTCTGCCACAGAACGGCCGCTCACCTGCTGCATGAGATCCAACACCATCTCGAAGCGAGCTTTCTGCTCAGCGTCACTGTCCGTAGCCCGCTCAGCCTCGAACTGCTGGCAGATTTTACCCATGATACTGTGCTGCTCCTGGTACTTCTCAAACTGTTCTTCAGGCAGGGTGTCACGGTGGCTGTGCAGCCACTCCGGGTACTAGGAGCAAAGGACGTGGGGACAAGGTGACTCTCAAGGCCGGCGGGGGAGGAGAGACGTCACACCACTCCGCCTGCTCCAGCCACTTACTTTATCCGTGATTTCTTTGAGGGAGGGGTAGAGGACGTCCTTGGATAGGAGATTCTGCATGATGCTTTGCATGATGGGTAAGATATTCCCCTCACCGTCACCCTCTTCCAGGCCCAGGCCTTCCATGGCTTTCACCAGCTCTTCTTCTGACATGTTGGAGTTCTGGGGAGGGAAATCAAACCCCACCAATGACATTTGCATCCACCACATCCCAGGGGCCAGAAAGAGCGCCCCCTACCGGAACGTCTCTGGCGGAGGGAGGAGCGCCCCCCACCGGAACGTCTCTGGCGGAGGGAGGAGCGCCCCCCACCGGAACGTCTCTGGCGGAGGGAGGAGCGCCCCCTACTGTGCCACCACCACTACAAGCAAATGCTCTCCTGCAAGGCAGGAGCCAAGAATGGTTGCCCCAAAACACCTCGACAACCTGCCGCTTCCTCCTCTGGCATCTTTACAGCTATTTCCCTTCAGGATCGTGGCCCCAGAGAAGTCAGTGTCTAGACAGTAAGTCACCTCATCTGGACTGGCTTAGAACGTGAAGAGGTTCCAGGAACCTCAGAAGATGCTTTACCTGTAAGTCATTGGCATTCTTAGCCAAGCCACTGAGCGTCTCTTTCAGACAGGAGGTAAACTCTTGTTGGGACGTCGTGTCACTTCCTGCAGAGACCAAGGGAGAGAGGGTAGATCAGGCGAATAGATATGGCCCCTTTTTGTCTCGAGAGATGGTGCTTAGCAGTGGCGGGGAGGATCTGTGAGCGGTGTGTGAGTCTGCAGCCTCTAATGGCTTATTCATCCACCATGTTATTAAACAGGTTAAATTACACCTTCAAGTTATTGGCGCTTCTATGTATGCGACAGAGCAGGGATGGGACTGCAGACCTAGCTACCTGCATAAGAACAATACTTTGGATTTCTCTACGGCTCTTTTAATCCATAGGTCTCAGAGAGCTCCCATCAAAGTGTCTTGGATTATCACACCCAATTCTACAGGCACAGAGAGAGGACGTGACTTACCCAGGTCACACAGCAAGGGGGACATGGGAAAAGCCAGCCCTCCAGTCTTCCAGGTTGGTGCAGAGCAGGGTAGGGTGCCTGGCTGACTTGATGTCTGCTGCTCCTTGGAAATGATGGCAAACCACTAAACACACAACTCTCCCTGCAAATCTGGAGCACACCAGGCCCTGTCAATTACTGGGAAGAGGCTGCTTGGTGCTGTGAACAACATGCCCAGCTCTATAAAAATTATCTTCTGCTCTTTGATTAGGAACATAAATAGAGCATGTGAAGGACAGAGGAAACCCAAACTCCCCTGCAGTCTGTGCTACTCTGCACCTGAGCCCACAGCCCAGACACAAAAGAAAACTTTGTTTACAGACAAGATTTTCCTCACGTGGGACTTTTTTGCTCTCTTGTAAGGACTCACCCAAACTCAAAAAGTTACACCAGTAGAACAGCGTAGACTGGGGCGGTTTGTTACCTACCCACTTACACCACTACAACCTCTAGTGCTACTCATGTGTATTTGCACAGAGGTATCTTGTACAAGGACAGCTGATTTTGCTTCCAGAACTGGAATAAGCTACAGAAGTATAATCACTTAAACCAACCTAACTGCATCTGCCCAGAGGAATGGGGGGAGGAGAGGGGGTGGTTTTTTGCTGCTGTCTCTCTATGGATCTGAAATAAAGTCTATGCTACAATCTTTTGCTGGAACCCCTGTGTCCCACATAGCAATGCTGAAAAAGCACCTCGGGAGGTACAGTTGAGGGGTAAAAGCATGCTGAGAGTGAAACAAGCTACATCATCAGAAGCACAGGCTTGCCAGGACAAACGACGTCCATGCTAGGAGCACTTTGCCAGTAGAGTGATGCTGGCACAGCTGCACTAGCAAAGCAACTCTAGAGTCGACCTAGCCAAATTAAGTGGTAGAAGCTTTCTGTGCCCTAAGCTTTTAGCAGCTCCATAAGGCTTCTAAGTGAACAAAGTGCATCTAAATATCTAATGCCACGACTGCATGATTTCCACTACAATTATTCCTGGTCCTCTCCGCCACAAGAGCCAGCCAGCATCACTATGTGAAGTGATAGTGGTTTGTTTTTTTTCAGTGCTCCACTGTAACATCTTGCTCTCCTGGTGCTCTCTGTGATCAGAAGGCATTGGGGTTGAAGCACACCCTCCGTGTCAGTTTCAAAGAGATTCTTTGTGGCATGGTTAGGTAATCTGACTCTGCACAATGAAAGATGACATCTGAAAGCCATCACTTAAAGGAGGATTCTCCTCATTCCCAGAAGCCCTGGGGCCGCATTACACAGGAGAGTCCACAAATCTGACAGCTGCCAAACCCAACACTGACAGAAGAAAACTATTTTCATGTGAGCCCTGGATACTCGGTGGCAGTGGTTCCACAGGCTAGCATTGAGGCTGAGCGTTTTGGAGGAATCAAAGCCCATAGGACTTACATGGATAATGAGCGCATCCAGTGTTAGACTAGTAAATATTAACAAGTCACATTTTGCAAGGGCAGATAACCCACTGCACAAGCCAGCCATTGACTGTTGGGTTCAGGAGTCGACTGTCCTGTTATTGCTGGATTTCTTGCACTTTCCTCAGAAGCAGCTGACACCAAACACTGTTGGAAACAAACGCTGGACCTGATACCCACCCCCCCCAAGTTGGGCCACTCCTGTGTGTTTAACCCAAAGCTCCCCACTGTCCCCTGGTTCCATATATTTCACTCTGCAAAATAACCGTCTTCAGCTGGTGCCATTTGGCCCCACCCCACCCCCACTGACAGCCTAATGGGGTCATGAAGCCAGAGTTCTCCTCATCCCTTTCTGACCGGGATGGATGTGCCTTGGCGGGCAACACATGGAACACCTGAGCAGCCACTGCTTGTGCCAGACAATGAATACTACAGTAAGTTTTACAATGCTCTGCAGAAGCCCCTGTCTCGCAGGCTGCCCACCATGAATTACGCCCCTTACTGCCCCGGAGAGGCAGGCAGAAGGGCAGAGGAAACAAATGTCCTGTGGCCACCCAACAAACCAGCAACAAAACCCAGGACTCTGGATTCCTGGGTCCTCACACTAACCCACTGGGCAACTAACTGCTCTAATGTTAAATCCAGGTACGTCCACCCCCAGCAGAAGCAATCAGAGCTTCCCGTTTTCTGATTTCCCAGGGGATACTCTACCCAGGCCCTGCCCTCATTCCACCTCTTCCCCCAGATCCCACCCCACCTGGCCTCCTGCCCCACGCTACTCCCCTCTCCTCTATCCCTCCCCCAAGCATGTCCCATCCTCACTCCACCTCTTCCTGTGCCTGCTCCTCCCCCCGAGCCTCCTGCCCACTGCTGAACAGCTGCCCCTTGGCAGGTGGGAGACACCATGAGGGGGAAGGAAATGACCAGCAAGACCCATTGGCAGGCAGGATGAACTGGGGCTCATGTGCGAAACTGATTGGTGGGACCTGCTATTTTTTTCTGTGGCTGCAACCACCCTTGGAACACACAGGGAGTCGGCGCCGATGGAACTGGTACCATGCAAAGGGTAACTGCTCCTCACCAACTCTGCCGGCTGCCTCCGACAGCTTCTGGAACTGCTCCACCAGATGGGGCTCTTCCTCTGCCAGCTCCTTCATGGCCTTCTCAAACTCAGCGGTGGCCTGCGAGGCCAGTTCACTGTCAAACAGGTCCTGGAAGAACTTCTCCTGGGAGGCAAAGAGGGAGTGCTGGAAGGAAACAAGAAAACTCTGGTCTCACAGCACTCTGTGCCCCACTCAGGGGAAACCTTCCCCTTTGTACGGACACGCAGGGACTGTGCAATGCAGACGCATGGGTGTTCCTTAGGAAACTGGCCAGGAAGAACCACGGGCCAAGTCCAGTACTGATCCAAACCTGCCAAGGTGGTGAACCAGAGTTGAGAGGCCCCTGAGACCAGGCTCCTGCACAACAGCTGCTCTGCTCCCAAAATAGGGAACACAAAGACACAGCAAGAACAAAGACCCATAAGAACAAAACAGCCCAAAGTGTTCAAAGCCTCCAAAGGGTTCGGGATGGGATCGAATCTGAGGGAGAGATCTGGGTGTTTTTAAAGGCAGGGAAGTTCACACCTACACGGGGACATGACTTGCCTGGGCTCACACAGCAGGTCAGTGACTAGGCCAGGACACCTGACCTCCGGGGCCACCTCCAGTCATTAAAACCTCTCCAGGGCCATGGACCCCACTAGGGCTCCACCCACGTAAGTTACAATCATCAGAAACAGTGACCTTTGGTCCCAGACGTGTCCATTCCCTACCACCTCCACCCACAAGGAAACCGTCCAACAACTGAGCTGCTCTGAATGGACACAGGTTCCACCAAGCCACAGGAAGCACAAATTCCAGAGACAGAGAGCTAGACCCTTCACAGCCCTGCCACGGAGCCTCCAGTGCCTGATTCTGGAGACAAGCGGCAAGAACATTCTGGCCAATCAATTGAGGTGAAGCAGTTCCTGAGCCATGTGACCCAGCCCCTCTACTCATTCCCAAAGCTAACAGTTAATGCCCTATCCCGAACAGGCCTCCACACCTGGGAGGAAGGCTGCTGGGGCTAGGGGAGGAGAAGGCCACGAACTGCCAGATAAGAGCCCAGCCACCAAGAACTCTACCAGATCTGTAAAGCAAGGTAACTTCTCCCCAACCCCACTCTACTTGGCACGCAGATGGACCTTCCGCACTCATACTTGGGTTGCATCGCCAGGCGACTTCTCAGAGCTGCAGGCATCCCCAGCTCCAGCAGCAGGGGGCGGCGGGGGCGGGACTGGTTTGGTCTTCTCAAAGTCACCGAGTGCACCTTAAAAAGAGAAGCAGGGAGAGTTCACTGGTGTGGCTAGAACCTTGCAGGTCCCAGAAGAGAGGGAGAAGAGGGGAAGTTTACACTAAGCACACTATGAAACCGCCACAGCCAGCCCAAGGGATGCCACACACCACCTGATGTTAAGGATGAAGTACTGCATGAGCATCTCAGAAGCCTAAGGGTCTGTCTACACAGAATTTTGGAGCCAGCTTCCCAGCCTCTGCTGCGACAGACTTGGCCTAGCACGGCTCATGCTAGCGCAAGCACGAGTGTGAACCCGCCAGCCTGAATCTGCTGGCCAAGGCTCCGAGGCTTGCTCCAAAATGCTATCTCCCCACTGTCAGAGGCCTCAGACAGCTTGTACTGAGTTTTGCTTTATCATGAACCCCACCCGCTAGCCAGCCACTGCTCCAATGGGACAGAGCACTCCAATCCCAGGGTTGAAGAAGATGAGGGCAAAAGGAGGGGACTGTCCCGTCCTCATCCTATTTGTGGTACTTTCATTTATTCACATTGCCGCAGGGCAACTTAGCCATGATCCCTGCTTTGTGGGGCAAGTTCCCCTTTTTCCTTCAGTGTGACAGCATTCCTCTAAGGAGTCACTGATTCCTGCAATGCAGTAATCTGGGTCCAGTCGGAGATCTCATTGCAAATTAAGGCAAGTTAGTGAACTGACATTTATACTGTGATCCCTGCTCCTGGCTAAGAATTACCCACATCCTATTATTTGTTACATTCTTTCCCCACCACAGATCGATCATTCATTTATCCCATCCATGTTAGATGCTCTGGCATGTAGGTTACAAGCTCTGTGAGGTGGGGGTGCCATTTTCGTACACAGGGGCCAGCCATCAAAAGAGCAAAAGCCATTTTTTTTTCCGAATTTGGTAAAAAAAAAAAAAATCAGTAATTCAAGAGCCACAATGCATGTGACTATGAGACTGTCCTTAACAAATAACATCACACCATACTTTGTATAACCCCTATAACGCACACACACACACCCATAATGCACTGCACATACTAAACGGGAGTGATCCAGTGTTTCAAGATTACATATTGTTTGCTATTTAGATACTAGTTATTCATTGTTTGGCTTTTAGATGTTCACCAAAATATCAAAAACAATCAGGAGGGGTTTTGGTTAGTTTTTTTAATTTGCAATTGTAGCATCAAGAGCCACAAAGTAGTCCTTAAAGAGTCACGTGGCTCTGAAGCTGCAGGTTGCAGACCCCTGACCTAGCACAATGGAGCTCAAGGTGGTTAGCCTCTGGGCCCTACTGCAGTATAAAAGAAACTGGCCTCACCCTTGGCAACAACAGAGATCAGTTCATGCACCGAAATGCCACTGTCTCTGGGGTGATGCTTAGTGGCTGTTCAACAGCAACATAAGTAAACTTAGGGTAAATGAGGGACAACATATCTTGTATCTACATAAAGCCACAGGGAAATCTGTGAAGATGCCTGAGCCACAATTCAGCCATAATTTAATGCACGGCCAGGGAATCCGAAAGCCGTACAGAAGACTGGGAACTTACACCTCTCTTCCAGAGGATGCAGCCCTCCGACATATGAGCATAAGAACGGCCGTACTGGGTCAGACCATAGGTCCATCAAGCCCAGTGTCCTGTCTTCTGATGGTGGCCAATGCCAGGTGCCCCAGAGGGAATGAACAGAACAGCTAATCATCAAGTGATCAATTCCCTGTCGCCTATTTCCAGCCTCTTGCAAACAGCGGCTAGGTACCCCATCCATGCCCATCCTGGCTAATAGCCACTGATGGGCCTATCCCCCATGAATTTATCTAGCTCTTTTTTAAACTTTACTACAGCCTTGGTTTTCACAACATTCTCCAGCAAGGATCTCCACAGGTTAACTGTGTGCTGTGTGAAAAAATATTCCCTTTTATTTGTTTTAAATTTGCTGTCTATTAATTTCATTTGGTGACCCCTAGCTCTTGTGTCATGAGGAGGAGTAAATAAGAATTCCTGATTTATTTTCTCCACACCAGTCATGATTTTATATACTTCTATTATACCCCCCCCTTAATCGCCTCTTCTCCCCATGCTAAAATGTTCCATTCTTATAACTGTCTCCTCGTACGGCAGAGGTTCCATACCCTGAATCATTTTTGTCGCCCTTTTCTGCACCTTTTCCAATTCCACTATATCTTTTTTGGCCAGCACCACCCCCACCTCCACCTCTTGCACTGGGTGCCGCATAACTGGGAAGAGTCACCCGACACCCTCTGAATCTCCCAAGTTCAGGCACCGGCCAGGGCCAACCTGACAGCTTAGAGCCAAGGGGTCAAAGAGCAGTTGTTGTCGACAGATCTTCCCAGCCGGCTGCACTCCCCCTGCCGAGCAGAGGCAGGGCACACAGACCTGCTCCCGCAGCCCTTGGGGATCAAGTATTTCTACCCCTTAGAGGCCCCCAGTCACCCCATCGCACGGCCCAAGCTGTGTCCAGGACTAAGTTTATTCCCCTCCCCGGGGTCTCACGTGCTTGGCTCCCCGCTTTGCCTTGTCGCTGATGCCCCCCCACCGCCGCTGCAGGGCACTCAGAGCCCCTTGGAGGCTGCAGCCCTGAACCCCCCGCAGCGCCCCAGGGCCTGGCAGGAGCCCCCTGCTCCTGCACCAGCAGCGACCCCAGTCCCTGCCAGGGGGTCTGAGCCCCGGGCAGCGGCGTCTCACAGGGCGTTGGCGGCGGGGTGGGGACCCCCGGGCCAAGCCCGGGTGGGTGACGCGGGCCCCAAAGCGGGACCCCCGCCCCGTGGGGCCCGCGCCAGCCCTCACCGCTCCCCGGCGGGGTCTCCTCCCGCCCCATCGGTCTAACCCCCCGCCCCCCGCAGCGCCGCGCCGCGCCGGCCCCACTTACTCTCCAGCAGCTCGTCCAGCTCCCGGTCCGGGCCCGCCTGCCCGGCCCCCGCCGCCATCTTCACAGCCGCCTCCAGGCCCGTCCTGCGGCGCGGGGCGGGGCAGGGCAGGTCCCACACGGCCGCCCGCTTCCGAGAGCGGGGAGTCGCCGGCCCCCCCTCTCCTCCCGTATTCCCCCTCCGTCCGGTCCCGCTTCCGGCCCCGCCTCGTCGGCCCCGCCCCCTATCCGGGTCCAGCTTCCGGTCCCCCTTCCGGGTCCGCCTCCTGCTCCTGCTCCTCGCCCTCACCTCCTTCCCCACCCGCAGCGGACCCGGCTCCCAGCCTGCCCCTCCCCCCCGCCTTTCCTTCTCCCACTGGGAACCACTCCAGCATGGCGCGACCCCCCGTCCCTGCCCCACCCGGCATGGCCGCCACCCCCTTACTTGCCTCCAGCAGGCCTGGAGCTCCCCTGAAGGCCTGACCCCCCCCCCCCCCCGCCTTCCCACCCCAGGGTCTGGCTCCCATACCCACTGCTGCCAGGTTCAAAGTGCAGGGAACTCCCCAGCCCTGCTGGCACGTGCCCCCCGTACCCCTTCTTGCGTGGCCTGGCATGCTCCTCGGGGCCAGGCACTCCTTTATTGTCTCTCCTTCTTCCTTAGAGCCTGGCACTCCCCTGCCTTATCTCCCTAGGGCCTGGCACCCTGACCTGCCCCCACCAGCAGCTGCTGCCTCCGCCTTAGGGCCAGATATCTCCTACCTGCCCCACTGGGCCCTGGCTGCTCCCTGCCTGGCATCCCTCACCTGCCCTGCCTGGGTCAGACACCCCCCATTGGTGGTGGGCACCCTCACTTATATTCCTTTGGGCCTAGTACTGCCCACTGGCCTTCTCTGGGGCTGGCTGCTCCTATCAGGGCCTGTCTCTGCTAGAGCCTGGCACCCTCCTCCTCCTCTTGTCAGGATCAGGCACACAATTTGCCTCCACCCTGGGGGACAACTAGAACGTTGCTACGGAGCATATCCTGCCATTGTCAGCCAGCTCCTGTCGGGGGTGCGGCTGTGCCCCCTTCCTTGTGTCCCTGCCTGTTGTTGCAGTTTCAGGAGGAATTTAGTGAAACAAATGAAAAGCTACAGTGTGAAATTGAAATACCTGTAATCTGCATGAAAACTTTGTAAAAGACAGCATAATAGAGGCTCAACCTAAAGGTGTAACCCAGTTAAAAATATAGCAAGAGGGCCAAACAAGTCCTAAGACCCACTTCTTCAGATCTGTTCCATCAAAGCTCACCACCTAATAAATCATTTTGTTAGTCTTTAAAGTGTAACAGGACTGCTTTTTTTGTTCTGTGAAGATACAGACTACCACAGCTATGTCTCTGTGACTGTTAACTTACCATAGGTATGGCCAAGTTTCCCATGCCTCCAAAAAGTTTGTTTTCAGCTATCAGTCCTGGTTTTCAGTGTTCTGTGCTGTCATTTAGCTCTAGTTTGCCCCTAAATGTCTTCTAAGAGCCTGGTAGACAGTGGAAGTGCTGGTAATGCTTCTGAAAAATATTGAGCTCCTGATGTCCGGCAAATTTTCTCATATGACTCTGGTAAGATCCCAAGGATGCTGGATTAAAGAGGTTCAATCTGTACTATTCAACATATGCATAACATGATTTGGAAATAGGGGGAAACAGTGAGGTGGCAAAATTTGCAAATCATACAAAACTACTCAAGTGCAAGCAGACTGCTAAGAGTTACAAAACTGTGTGACTGGATGACAAAAAGGCAGATGAAATTTAATACTGATAGATGCAAAATAACACATATTGGAAAACACAATCCCAACTATACATATAAAAGGCTATGGTCTAATTAGTTGTTACTGCTCAAGAAATTGCCTCTGGTATGATTGTGGATAGTTCTCTGAAAACATCAGTGTGCAGTGACAGTCAAAAACACCAACAGAGTGCTGGAATCATTAGCAAAGAGATAGCTAATACAGAGAATACCATATTACCTGTACATAAATCTATGGCACACCTGCAGCTTGGGTACTGGTTGCCCCATCTCAAAATCAATATACCCTCTGGTGTATACACACACACACACACACACAGAGGTTCCCAAACTTTTTGGCATCACGCCCCCACTTTTGATTTTTGAGAAGCCCTCACCCCCCACCTCTTCTTTACCATCATCCAATCCCCCTTTAACAAAAAATTCAATTTGTAACTTAAAATAAATACAAATACTTGATATAAAAATATTTAAAATTAAAAATAAGCAAAAATAGTTTTTCTTGGCCCCTTGCAGGTGCCTGGTGCAGCCCCATTTGGACAGCTGCCTGAGCCCCGTGGCAGCCTCCAGAGCTGACCGTGCCAGCTGACCACCCGTCCGAGCCCTGTGCTGCCAGAGTCACCTGCCCGAGCTGACTGAGCCCTGTGCTGCTAGGGCCAGCTGCCTGCCAGTTGCCAGGATCAGCTGCCCACGTGACCACCAGCTGCCCAAGCCCCATGCTCCTGGGGCCAGCCACCCCCGCCCCACGGGCCAGCTTCCTAAGCCACTGGCCTGAGCCCTGCACTGCTGGGGACAGCCACCCACCAGCCAGCTGCCCCAGCCAGCTGCCCAAGCCGCAGACTCAGTGGGGTGGGGTTAAATCCTCCTCTGAAACATCCCCACTCGTGCATCTGATGAAGCGGTTCTTTGCCCACAAAAGCTTATTCTCCAAAGTAGTTAGTTTATAAGGTGCCACAGGACTTCTTGTTATTGTCGGGAGCATTTCCTGTTTGTGCAGTAGGTGGCATCAGAGCTCTTTGAGCCCACTTGAAACTGGGGCTGGATTGTCAGCGAGAGCAGGGGCGTGCACACTGAGGGGCGGCTCCCTCGGGAGGAGCTTGAAATTTTGTAAGGGCTGGGGGGGCGCACAGCACAATCGGCTGCTGGGTCTCAGGCTCGTCCATCTCATTACAGACATTGAAATACGTCACTGTTGTGTCTGTGTAGTCACATTTCCATACTGATTCATAAAATTGTTACTTTCTACAGACTGATTTGCTTGCGCATGCGACAGGGTTGTACATATATCTCACAGAACAGACCGGGTTCTTTTCTTATGAACATAACTGAAATTTCCATCCGTCTGGCCTACGTTAGACAGGCTGGGGGGACCCTGCTAATTGCAGGAACAAAAAGTTGGGCCTAGTGTAAAAAGTTTGCTCGGCCCTGAGCTAGAACCGCTCACCCAGAGAGCCCCGCGAGAAGGCTCTGCGCCCAGTTCTGCATTGAAGCAGCACAGTGAAGAAGTTGCCCGCTCTCCTGCACCCCCATACAGCAGATTTAAAAGGCCATGTGCAGCACCCCCCCATCATGCCCTCACATGCCTTCTCCTCCTCTGGGAGTCCAGCTTTTCCTCTGCACTCTCCCAGCTGTGATTTTGATGCCTGGACCTGAACACAGCTGCTAGTTGTGATACTTTGCCAGCATCTCCCTGACCACATGGGTGGGAAAGGTTACCCTGCATGTCAGTGCACGGCTTGCCAAAGAACAAAGGCGTCCTTCAGAACAATCAGCGCTTTCATTTACTCCGTAACAATGTCACATACCAGACAGTTATACAACAGAAGCTCCAGCTTTTCGGGCTTATCTGCAGAATGGACGACGAAGGAAAAATGCAGGTAAAACCGGCAGTCTTTGGACACCTGGAGCCCTTGTGTGGGAGAAAGCCAAAGCCCATATCACCTGAGTCTCACAGTCAGGCACCAGCTGGCCCAGCTGGGTTGGGCTCTGTGTTGTGAGATCATGGATACAGCCATTCTCCAGGCAGGCTCCTTGTAAGCATACTGGCTAGGGACCTAGCCTTGAAGCTGTCTACTGCGGTATTTCACCACGATAGCTAATGTCTCTCCCTCCTGCAGTTTCCTGCAGTCCTGGAACGATCAGCCCAGCTGGGACTTGTCCCCTGGGTGTTACCCCACTCCTTTAAAGACTCTGTTCTTTCTGGTACCTGGCCATGGATGGGTTTCTATTAGGGTTTCCTTGCACAGAGCCACGCATGGCTGGAAAGCCCTGAGCTAGGAGAGCAGGACAGGCAGAGGGCACTTCCTGCGGATCAGTCCCTGAACAGAAGGAATCTCAAAGACAAATCATGCAGCAAATCAAACCTTTATTGGCACCAGAGGAGACTAGCTCAGTTGTCACAAGTCTCACCAAACCGGACCCTCCATGCATAACACCCCCTGGGATGGATATCTGAGAGGCACAGACCCATCACAGGGATTAACAGAGATCAGGGCTGCAGCCCAGGCTCCTTTTATGGGGGGCCATTAACACAGCAAGTCACAAACCTCATCAAATCATCTACTCACAACTCCGCATTAGGCAGTAGCAGCGGTGCAGACCCAGAGCATTTGCCTCTGTCATTGCTCTGGCCCATCAGTCCCCATGCACAGAGCCCCAGCCAGGACCAAGGCCCCATGGCCCAGCCTGCGTGGGCTGCACGCTGTGCCCTACACGCCAAGCAGACGAACAAAAGGTTAACAAGGCAACCAGGCTCCCTGGGCTGGACCAGAGGACAGGCTGGGGTCGCTCACAGGTCACAGGTGGGGAACATTTTCATAAATGTCACTGGTGGGGGAAGATTCCTCTTTCGGAGCCCTCGCTCCTGCCGCTGGCTGCCCGGTGGGCAGGTGGTTGGAGAGCACAGAATAGCTGACCGAGTATTCCCCCTGGAGAGGGCACATGGACAGTCAGTAGGGGACAGAGGCAGACAAAGGCCAGCGAGAGCAGCAGGGATGGAGCAGCAGAGCTGGCGGGGACGGGGGAGGGCGTCACACTTACGGTGTCCCCTGGTAGAGTTCCTTCCGGTGTGGCTGTAAGAGAAATGGGAAGGGATCAGGACTAGGCATTAACATTCACCCCTTGAGCTTCCGTTCCCAGCAGCTCAGCAGCCAGCCCCAGCTAGGGGAGGAGTGTGAGGATCCCAGGGTTCTGCCCCGGGGCACTGGCCGTACCACAGCCTGGGGAGTTACATCCACCAAGCTAAATGTTAAGCAGAGTGTATTCAAGAGGTCAGAGCCCTGCTCTGCCAGCCCACTACCTGCCTTTGAGGGGACTCAAAAATCTGGGCCACTTTTTCTCATCCTCATGTTTGTGTTTGCCTCTTTGCTTCCGGGCTCTGACGGGGAATGGAGGCACAAGAGTTAAAATGCCAAGGGAAACCCCGTTCCTCCAAAAGTCCCAGTCTGAGCCACATGTCAGGAGAAATCTCCACCCATGAGACTCAGAAAAGCAACCCAGTTCCAACCTAGGAGATGTACCCAGCTCAAGATTCCCTGCTGATTCAAAGGGACACCTGCAACTTGCAAATCAAATTCATCTGCCTGTTCTGTAGTTATTGAAGTTATAAGAAATAGCGGGACTGCAAGAAGTTAGTTGCAGATGATACTAACCTGCTCAAGACACTTAAATCTGAAGGAGTCTGTGAAGAACTTCAAAATGATTTCTCAAAACTAGGTGACTGGGCAACAACATGAAGCAGATAAATTTGAATGTTGATAAATGCAAAGTGATGCACATTGGAAAACATAACCCCAAATATGCACACAAAAGGACAGGGAATAAATTAGTTGTTACCACTCCAGACAGGGATATTGGAGTCATTGTGGCTAGTTCTGAAACCATCTACTCAATGTGCAGCAGCAGTCAAAAAAGCAAACAGTGCTAGGAATCATTATAAAGGGATAGAGAATAAGAGAGAATATCAAATTGCCTCTCTATAAATCCATGATACACCCACATCTTGAATACAGATGTGGTCACCTCTTCTCAAAAAAGATATGTTGGCATTGGAATAGTTCAGAAAAGGACAACAAAAATGCTTAGGGGTATGGAACAGCTGCATATTAGGAGAGATTGAAAAAGACTGGGACATTTCATCTTAGCAAAGAGGAGACTTGAGGGCAGGATACGATAAAGGTCTATGAAATCATGACTAATATTGAGAAAGAAAATAAAGAAAGGCCATTTACTTGTTCCCATAACACAAGAACTAGGGGTTGCCCAATGAAATTAATAGGTTTAAAGCGTGTTTAAAACAAACAAAAGGCAGTATTTCTTCACACAACACACAGTCCACCTGTGGAACTCCTCGCCAGAGAACGTTGTGAAGACCAGGACTTGGACAAGGTTCAAAAAAGAGAGCTAGATAAATTTATGGAGCATGGGTCCATCTATGGCTATGAGCCAGGATGAGTAGGAATAGTGTCCCAGCCTCTGCTTGTCAAAAGCTGGAAATGAGTGACAGAGAGGGAATTACTTGATTATTCCCTGTTCTGTTCATTTGTCTTGGACACCTGGCATTGGCCACTGTCAGAAGACAGGACACTGGGCTAGATGGACCTTTGGTTTGACCCAGTGTGGCCGTTCTTATGTTCTTAATGCAGAGAAACTACTTTCTTCCATTTTGGCGGGTGGGGGGGTGTTATTTCATCATTTGACAATGTGACACACTAGCTTACAAGGCCTGTGTCTTCCGCTAGTACCTGCTCTACATAGACGACCAAGCCTACTACTGCTATCATGTGGATTTACGCTTTGAGGTCCAATGGCAGAGGCCTGGGCGTTCACTGCTAAAGGTCTCAGGTTCAACCTACACTGATGAGCCATGGTTGAGAATACTTGAAGACTAACTCCCAGAGCTCTTTTTTCTTTAAACCATGGCGGCTCACAGCGTGCTACTGTCCACTTGTCAGCTTTCAGCCACTGAAGGCTCTTTACACACGTACACCTGCCTGGGCTTTCACCTGGGACCAGTTAACTTGGCCCAGACAGTCACGGAGCAAGTGAGCGAGGTGCGAGCTGCATCTACCTATCTCCCCCCATCGCATCTCTCCTGGATCCTTCTTCACCTCCCCAGGCAAGATGCCCTATGGTCCACTCACCATCACTTCTTTTCTTGATGTTGACAACTGCATAGACCACATCTCTGCCATGTTGCTGTCTCAGGGGACACACTGTGAAAACAAAGCCGGTCCTCGCTTCGGCCTCACACCCTGTCTCTGTTAGGCACCGTCCGCTCTCCCTGCTGCTGCTGCAGAGTGCCTGTCACCCATTGCCAGCTGGGTCAGACCAGGCTACAGAAGGGCTGAGCCTGGAGCAAGACAGACCACTGGCACCTGCCCCCTTTCAGTGCCAGGGGCTTGACTGAAAGGGCACAAACTGTCCACCCGCCACGGACCCTCGCTGGGGATTGTGGGATAGGTACTCAGTGAGTGTGGCCGCTGAAAGGATGGCATTGGAGTGGGCGTGCAAGGACTCAGAGCTCGATCCAGCCCGACTGGCGTGGACACGCTGAGCTGTTTGCACCAAATAGGCTCAATACAAGGGGTCAGCTCGGTTCTCTAGCACTGGGGTTCTCAGCCAGGCACTCACTCCTGGGAGGGGGCAGGCTCCCAGCTGGGACAGGTGGGGGCTCCCGGGGCCCCAGTATGGACGTGGAGCTCCCAGCCTGGGGAAGGCAGGGGTTCCTGCTCTAGTACAGACAAGACCCATAGTCTCCCCTTGGAATAGTGGCCAGGGTCACAGCATCTATGTCTGACTGGTGCCTGCCAGCAGGGCCACAGGCTGTGTGCACAATGGGACAACAACAGAGAAGCTGCGTCTACACGTGCACGCTACTTCGAAGTAGCGGCACCAACTTCGAAATAGCGCCCGTCGCGTCTACATGCGTCGGGCGCTATTTCGAAGTTAACTTCGACGTTAGGCGGCGAGACGTCGAAGTCGCTAACCTCATGAGGAGATAGGAATAGCGCCCTACTTCGACGTTCAACGTCGAAGTAGGGACAGTGTAGACGATCCGCGTCCCGCAACGTCGAAATTGCTGGGTCCTCCATGGCGGCCATCAGCTGGGGGGTTGAGAGATGCTCTCTCTCCAGCCCCTGCGGGGCTCTATGGTCACCGTGGGCAGCAGCCCTTAGCCCAGGGCTTCTGGCTGCTTCTGCGGCAGCTGGGGATCTATGCTGCAGGCACAGGGTCTGCAACCAGTTGTCAGCTCTGTGTATCTTGTGTTGTTTAGTGCAACTGTGTCTGGGAGGGGCCCTTTAAGGGAGCGGCTTGCTGTTGAGTCCGCCCTGTGACCCTGTCTGCAGCTGTGCCTGGCATCCCTATTTCGATGTGTGCTACTTTGACGTGTAGACGTTCCCTCGCAGCGCCTATTTCGATGTTGGGCTGAGCAACGTCGAAGTTGAACATCGACGTTGCTGGCCCTGGAGGACATGTAGACGTTATTCATCGAAATAGACTATTTCGATGTCGCAACATCGAAATAAGCTATTTCGATGTTGGCTGCACGTGTAGACGTAGCCAGAGAGAGCAGCATTGTTACCTCTGTGCAGCTCACAACACCCCAGCACTGCCTCCCTTCTCTGGTGTGGGCCACATGCAGGCCCCAAGCCACATGAAGTGCCCTGAATGCAGGTTATTTCCCCTTACCATTGGTGTAAGATGGCTCCTCAGCATGGAGGTCTCTGCTGTCCGGCGGAGGCGGCCTCTGGCCAGGGGGTTTATGCTGCATGTCTCTGGCAACAGGAAAGATGCAGACCAGAGAGACGAAGAACTAGCACAAGATGTAGGATGCAGGAGAAGGCCAAGCACCAGAACTCACTGAGACAGGGCATGGCCGAGGTGACGGGGCCGAGCGTAATGAGAATCCAGCCCTGAGCATCTCCAGGGGAAAGAGGTAGCGGGAGGAGTCCTGCTACTTTTGAGTCCTGGGCCCTCCCACACCCTCCACTAAATATGACTTGTGTGAAACTCTTGTCAGAAATGCACCTCACACTCTGCGGTCACCTGTTTCCCAGCTGGCAAATCCCTGTCTAAACCCCACCTTCCAAACCATGTCCCTTTGCTGGACCACATTCTTAATAAAGGCCTGTTAGCATTCTTGGCTACTCCCCTGCTAGGATCCTGTCCTTAGCCCTTTTTCTCTGGCCCTGTCCTGGCTCCACAGGACTGGTGGACAGAGGGACGGACATCAGCCTGTTGGCCTCTGATCAGCTGGAGGTGGGATTGCCTTGGAACAGGAAGAGAAGAGGTGGTTTCCAAGCCATACGCTCTTGTGGAGCCAGGTACGTAAGCTCCAAGACATAATGCTAGACCATATGGTGCTGCCATCCACCCTGTGGTGGAGGTTGCCACTGGAGGCTGAAAACGGTGGAGAGGTCAGAAAAATCCCAGGAGCCAGCTTCAGAATAGAACTGGTTCCTCACATCGCATAATGAGGAGGAGGTGAGTGTGTGACTCCCACCAACAAACAAGTGGGGGCCTCAAATATTAAGGATCAACCTGTGACTTTTGTTCCTCCCCTTTTGCCACAAGGTGGCTCGAATTGGATGCAAAAATATAAGAGAATCAGAAATGTCAGGCTGGAAGGGAGCTTGAGTTGTCTGAGGCAGGCAGGGCTGGGGGAGCTCTGGCCAGGCAAGCTCTCAGGCGGCAAGGCCTGAGACAAGGCTTGAGGGTCCTAGGACAGCAGCAGGTCCTATCCCGTGCCAACGATGAGTGACCATTCCAGACTGCAGTTTGCCTCTGAGGTAAGGGGCTAGATGGTGACTGGCAGGGGGTCACAGAGGTAAGGGGGGTATTAGTTTAGGAAAGAGAAGGCTGAGACAGGACACAATAGTGATTTACGAGTACCTAAAAGAGGGTTACAAGGAGGAGGGAGAAAAATTGGTCTCCTTGTCCTCTGAGGATAGGACAAGGAGCAGGGGTGTTAAACTGCAGCCAGGGAGGTTTGGGTGAGACATTAGGAAAAACTTCCTACCTGTCAGGGGTTAAACACTGGAATAAATTGCCCAGGGAGGTTGTGGAATCTCCATCACTGGAGATATTTAATAGCAGGTTAGTCAGACATCTATCAGGGACGGTCTAGACAGTGCTTGGCCCTGCCTTGCGGGCAGGGGACTGGGCTCGATGGCCTCTAAAGGTCCCTTCCAGGTCTAGTATTCTATGCTTCTAAGTGGGGGTGCAGGGGTTTGGGGTCTCCAAGGAGGGGAGGACCCCAGAGTGTGGGGCACTGCTACGGGGCAGCAGCCTGAGGGACGGGCACTGTGGTCTGTGGGTCCTGATATCAGGTGGTGGAAAACAACATCAGGTAACTGTCAGTGAGACCCTGCCTGGAGAGATCACTCTGGAGGCTGGATTGAGCTAATTCCCAAGCAGACAGCAGGAGGCGCTGCAGCGGTAACCCCCAGTTACAAGTCTCCTGCAGCGTGTCCACCGCGGGAGTAGGGGAAACAGCCAGGAGAGCCACAAGCTGAAACTAGTGGGCCAGTCAATGATTAAATCATGACCCATTTGAATCAGGGCAATACTGAACTCGTCCTTTTTCCTGCCCCATATCCCAACATGTTTCCCCCCAACCTCTGCCCAGTCTGTGCCCAACTCACCTCCTCGGGGCACTGAAAAACCATCCGTCTGCAAAGCAAACCAGAAGACGGTACATTAATGTCTCCAAATGTCACCTTGGCAATCTGGTCTGGGTCGGTCTTGACGGGAGTGAATGCAAGAGGGTGCAGGGCTGTCCGCACTGATACGCAAACTATGCAGCTGCATAGAGGTGTGCACCAAATGTGGGGCACCGAATTGTCCCAAATTTCATGGTGCCTTTAGCAGCTTATTGGCTTCCAAGGCCAAGCCCATCTCCTGCCCATCCTCCACCCGGCTCCATCCTCCAGCCACTGCTCACCAGGCAGCAGCAAGCTGCATAAGTTTGCAGGCTAGAGGACTCAGGGTGGCAGCGAGCGGCCATGCCAGCGGCTGGACAGAAAGGTGGAAGAGGAAACCACTGCTTCTCTCTGGCTGGTGGTGCAGCTCCCCCCCTGCTCCTTCTGAGTCTTCCAGCCTGCAAACTCAGGCCGCTCACCACTGCCCATGTTACCCGTCTACTCTCCTGAAGCTACAGATGAGCCTCCCTGTCCTGCAGTACCCCTGGACCCCAAAGCTTCTGCCCCCACAGGGATGCTGGGCTGTGTGGGGCACCAGCATTGCTAAGGATGGCCCTGCTCAGGTGACTCCTTATGGAAGACAAAGGTGAGGGAAGGGATCAGCCTTTCCCCTGGCAGGCGCCTCCAGGGCTGAAGGTGTGGGGGCTGGGGCTGGCAAAAGGGCTTAATTACAGCAGAGCAAGCATGGGACCAAAAGCCTAGAATTCCAGGTGTGAATTTGGCAGGGAGTTGGCATCCACCTGGCTCTGGCTGTTTTAAGCCCCCTTCCCTGGGAGCAAGGGCGAGACGCTCAGAAACAGCAGCGTGTTTCCCAGCACCCAATGCCTTGTGCTAGCCACACTCAGTGGAAGGAGCTACGCACCTGCGTTCTTCCAGAACTTGAAGTAGAACACCAGAGCCACCATGATACCTATCAGGCCCAGGAAGGAGAAGGTCCCAGCCACAGCCACCCAGGGACGAGCACCTTCTGAAGGAGAGAAAGGGAACATACCCCAGTAGACACAGTGCCCTGGAGAAAAGACTTCCCAACAGGAACCAGCTGAGCCTATCAAACCGCACCTCGGCCAATGACCACTGTGCCCAGGCCTGGTCTGATGGATCAGGAATCAGGCAGGGAGCCAGGGCACTGGAGTTGTCTTCCAGTCTGCTTCTGATTCACTGTGAGGCTGTGCCTCAGTTTCCCACTCTGTTCAATTCATATATTTCTTTCAAGGCCAGATGGGGCCAGTGAGCTCATCCAGTCTGATCTCCCAGATAGCAGAGGCCCTAGAACTTCCCCAAAATAACTCTCACTTCAGCTAGCGCCTGCAGCCCAGGACCTGATCTGATTTTTGGGATGTAGTAACGAGAAGCTCCGTTCCGGTCATTCTTGTAAGGAGAACCACCAGCAATCAGAGCCCTTCCATTGCCAAATGAGGGCTAGAGGGATGGAAGCTCAGGTTTTACCCTCTGCATCTGAGCCTGCCTCTGTAGCTTTGGTTCTGGGTCCAATCCAAACCCAGCTGCCACTCCAGCATGGCCAGAATCTCAGGGGAACAGCTGATCTTGTGAGACCGCTGCAGCCTGTGTCTCACACTGCACCAGGCAAGCCCTGAGATCTTGGCCACCACCTTGGCTGACACTCCAGGACAGGGGAACTCGCATGTTGAGGGCAGCAGCAGCTACAACTTGAGACACACACCCAACCCAGCCCCTTGATGGACTAGGCCCAAGGAGGACACAGCACACACTGGCCGGGGGTAATACATGGACACACCATCCCTCAGGGCAACACTGCTGGGGTCTGGAATCTGAATGATGAACCTAGACCAGACCTGAGCCCAGATCCCAGCCTGGCCTCCCACTCCCCATCCCTGAGCCAAGCCCTGCAAGTACCTATCACGGTGATGGCCAGAATCTCGCTCTGGGCCTGGAAGACTCTCTGAGGGCTGAGCTGGTTGCTGGCAATGCACTGGTAATCCCCTCCATGGCTCAGCTGCACCGACCCAAAATGCAGCATGTTCCCCATGGCCATGGGCAGGCTGAGCCCCGAGGCCGCATCCAGCTCCTGGGCGTTGTGGAGCCACTTGAACGAAGGGGTGGTGCCAGACTTCACCAAGCAGGTGAGATTCAGGCTTTCGCCAGCCATCACCTCTGGCCCCGGGGGACTTGCAGTGATGGTGGTCCCGGACACAGGCACTGCAACACAAAGGAGTTGGCCCGACAGCAGGGCCAGCGCTGGAGGGATGCTCCATCACCGACACCCCAGAGAGGGGTAACCCAGGCTGGGCAAGGCAACAGAGAACAGGCTCTGGGGGCAGCGGTGTCTGGACCTGCTCCGCCTGAGGGGGTTGCTTTACAGTGATGGGGGGATTGTGGGCAGAGTCCCTCAGCCCATCGAGTGCCCATCCTGCCCATCACACCGAAGCACTAGAGACAGAGTGCTGAGATGCCCCGACCTGTGGGAGGCAGGATGCTGCTGTAACCGAGCATCAACCCAGCTGGCAGGCAGCGGCCCTCCCCCCGCTTCGCCCCCCTACCCTGAGAGAGCGCGTGGAGCTGCGTACCGAGCACAGAGAGGAGGAACGGGGCGCTGCTCCGGGCACCTTCGCCCAGGCCATTGTCCGCCTCACAGAAGTAGGTGCCAGAATCCTGCTCAGATGTCACATTCAGGGTGAGGGACCCTGGCCCTCGGGAGTTGACCGTCCTGTTCCCCAGGGCAGCCGCCTCATGATGGAACCGATAGAGGATGGGGGCAGAGCCGTGGGGCGCCTGACACCGGATCTCCACCATGTCCCCAACGGCGGCCCCGGAGCCAGCCGTGCTCAGGGTCAGGAGAGGCGGGGACACTGGAACTGACAGAGAATTGGGGCAGGTCAGGGCTCAGCGGTACCCCAGGGAGCTGAGAGCAGGGGCAGGGCCGTCACAAGGGCTGGAAGCGATGTAGGCAAGAGCAGCCCCTGGCCCTGTGTCTGCAGCACCCAGCACCGAGGGCCAGGGCCCAGCATGGATACCAGCCCTTCAAAGGGAAGCACCATCACGTCCTGAAGACCTGGCACTTACCCCTCCTGCCACTGAGGCCTCAGGCTGCTCTGAGGCCCAGCTGCAAGGCCACTGGGCCCACACGTGCCCCTGGCCCACCAGCTTGGTGCTCGGACCCCTCTAGTGGCGCCAGGGCCCCGCCTAGCAGTGGCTGTGCCGGCTGCAGCTGTGGCTGCCGAGCTGGGGCTTTCGGCTCGGGCAGGAGAGGCTCACACATTCCCAGCCCGATACCAGGTTCATTCTCGGTTGCCAGCATCCCACTTGAGGGTGCAGTGTCACTGGCCCCTCTCCGCAGCATGGGGCAGCTGGAAGCCAGCAGAAGGACCCCAGGGTGTGTGTGAGATGGATGCCCCGAGGATGAGTTTGATCAAAACGTCCCAGCTCCATTCACACCCCTGTGGGAGGCCACTTCCCCCCCGCTCCCACCCAGGGCTGCCACAGCCAGAAACAGCAGCTCATGGCCTTTGGCATTTAAAGGCTCAGGCCCCAACAGAGTAGGCACCTCCGAGGAGCTGCCCCTGGCGAGCCGTTGTGGGCCTCACCCCTCAGCAGGCCCAGGCCAGAGACAGTATCCCGCCCACGCCCCTCTGCTGAGCTCACAGTCAGGCAGAGGCTCTCCTGCCCTCTTGGACCAGGGTAAAGCCCCGGCACTCCACCAGTCGGCTGAGACTTGCTCACCCCTCACGTCGACCTTCACCGCCGGGCTGGATGCTGGGGCCTTGTCGTTGGAGGCCTGGCAGTAATACTCGCCCGTGTCCGCCTCTGTGGCCATGGGGATTTCATGGACCAGCCGCTGCGCACACTGAGTTTCATTTCTCAGCACCAGCCTGGAGCCCGCTCGGTGCCAGGAGAAAGTGATGGGCCCTGTGCCCCTCTTCACGGAGCAGCTCAGCCCCAGCCACTCCCCTTCCATCACCTGCCCCCCGAGGGGCTGGACCTCCAGGGAGACTCCAGACACTGGGATTCCTGTGGAGAAGAGGAGGGCAGGATGTGCTGCTGTGACCTATGGGGGGTGGCTCGGTGCCCTCTGGACAGACCGGCACTTCCGCCCCCCCAGTGAGGACGGGGGTCCTATGTGCACAGGAGGGACAGAATGTAGGGCCCAGGCCCACTACACTATGGCCCATGGGCCGACATGCTCCCGGCACTGCAGGCATGGGGCCTGGAGCAGGAATACGACAGGAGCTGTGGACACCACCACAGGTTATGGGCCAGCACCTGCCCAGCACCACACAAAACCAAACACTCTTCTCCCACCCCCTGCCCCGCCTCTCCTGAGGCCACACCCCTGCTCGCTCTACACCCCCCCCATGCTCATTTTCATTGGGCTGGCAGGGGGGCTTGGGAGGCAGGAGGGGTGGAAGGCACCAGCTGGGGAGTGCAGGACGCAAGGAGGGGCCAGAAATGAGTTCGGTGTATGGGAGTAGTCAGCATTCCTCAGCGTGGGCAGGTTCTCCCTCAAGCTCAGCATGGCCCCATGCACCTGACATGCTGTGCTCTTTTCGCCCCTGGCCCTGACTCTCTATTTTGCACCATGGAACTTATCAGGCGCTTCATGGCTCCTCGGAGTTCAGCCTGCAAGAGCCACCGGAATGCGGCAAGGGCCTGCTGCTCCCTTGAGGGCTTAGAAGGCACAGCAAGCTCTGCATAGGTTCCACATGGTTTTCTTTCCACCCCAAGTAGGTGGGAAGCTTCAGAACCCGCGTCCAGCACCCCTGCCCCAGACACTCACGTTTAACAGCAATCTGTAATGACTTGAGACTTCTTTTCTCTACACTCGAGGTCATCGTCTGCACCGTACAATAGTAAAATCCTGAGTCTTCCAGGCCTGCTTCTGGGATGTGGTAGGTAATGGAGCTGCCAGATTCTCTCAAGAGCTTGTTGTCTTTGTAGAAAAATGTCTGAAGCCATATGCCTGATTTCTGGGGATTAAGCCGCGTGTCGCACTTCAGTGTCACTGGGCTTCCTTCTGTGATGTCACCTGAGCCTGTTACACTCAGCGCTGGAGATGAAAACAACTCTAGAAGGACATCAGACTTGGTCACCACCCATGTCCAGAGCCAGGGCCAGTAGCTGGGGGAGGTGGGCTTTGGAAACTACAGATTACACCTCCCTTGTCCTGTACCCTCTGGACCTGATCCGATCCTAACGAGGGAATTGCCAGAGGAAGAGACGTCCCCTGCTTCGGCCCCCCACCTCCAGCCTTAATGGTCCCCTTACCTGTGGCCAACCCCGGCTCCTTATGGACTGATGTTGACGGCCCTGACCTTGCACAGCCACAGCTGCTGGCCCCTTGGAGGCCAACTCCAGCCCAAGTCAGGGAGCCAGCACAAGCCCCAGTTGGGTTACCAGCACAAGCCCTGGCCAGAGAGTTGGGCTGCTGGCCCCAGCACCTGCTAGCCTGCTTGCATGAGGGACACAAGCCCCTGGGCTCCCCTTCACAGGGCTGCCAGCCCCACTACTACTGGGCTCCTGCCCAGCAGGTTTCTCAGCCACCGGCCCTTCTCCTAGCAGCCTCCCGGCTGGGGCTCTCAAACCCAGGAACACCCGTCCTCCTGCTGGACAACTGACGTTGCAGGGTTAGAGAATTCTGGTTCTGAGAGGTGCAACCTGTAATGCATTTCAGACAGACAGACAGACAGTGATCCCCTGTTCCATTTCCACTCACTGCTCCTCATCCCTAAAATCTCCCATCACAAGGAACCACCTGTCCCCCGTGAGAGAGCGTTTCACCCTCATTTCCAAACCTGATACCCAGTAACAGTCCCTCACTGATTTGCTTCAAAAGGAGGCATTATAAGCTTCAGACCTCATCCAAACAGGCCTCCCTGGAGCACCTGCTGCTCTGTCTCCCATCACGGCAGCTAGGAGCACCAGAGATGGAACTGTGGACCCTGCAGTGGGAGGCAGGTCCAGGACTCTGCAGATGGACAGGGAGTTCATGGCAGAGCAGGACCTCAGGCAGTTCTGTCTCTTGGTCTGAGATTTGAGGGGCTGGTTGTTTTGTTGTCTCCTGGGGCTGGTTTTGGGGGCGAGGAGGGCAGGATTTCTGAGCCCACTCTGGTATTTATTTACTGGCGCTGGTTACTGAATAAATAATATTGCCTTCATTTCAATACGTGTTTGGTTCTGTGCGTTCTGAGGCCCCCGAAGGAAGCAGGTAGCTGGCGCCACACAATGGCTACGTCTACACGTGAACCCTACATCGAAGTAGCCTATTTCGATGTGGCGACATCAAAATAGGCTATTTCGATGAATAACGTCTACACGTCCTCCAGGGCTGGCAACGTCAATGTTCAACATCGATGTTGCGCAGCACCACATCGAAATAGGCGCTGCGAGGGAACGTCTACGCGCCAAAGTAGCACACATCGAAATAAGGGTGCCAGGCACAGCTGCAGACAGGGTCACAGGGCGGACTCAACAGCAAGTCGCTCCCTTAAAGGGCCCCTCCCAGACACACTTTCACTAAACAGTGCAAGATACACAGAGCCGACAACTAGTTGCAGACCCTGTGCATGCAGCATGGATCCCCAGCTGCAGCAGCAGCAGCCAGAAGCCCTGGCCTACGGGCTGCTGCACACGGTGACCATACAGCCCCGCAAGGGCTGGAGAGAGAGCGTCTCTCAACCCCCCAGCTGATGGCCGCCATGGAGGACCCCGCTATTTTGATGTTGTGGGACGCGGATCGTCTACACGTTCCCTACTTCGACGTTGAATGTCGAAGTAGGGCGCTATTCCCATCCCCTCATGGGGTTAGCGACTTCGATGTCTCGCCACCTAACATCGATTTCAACTTCGAAATAGCGCCCAACACGTGTAGCCGTGACGAGCGCTATTTCGAAGTTGGCGCCGCTACTCCGAAGTAGCGTGCACGTGTAGACACGGCCAATGAATTGTGAGGCCTTTATTTGGTGTTTATCCTCACCATTGTCTTTCACTGTGTGATCCACTTTGCTGTGTGTAGATGTACGGATACTTCAAACATACATTTTTGGCAGCTACGGCCCTTGCTCCTCCTCTCCCCTTCCAACTGTCTGCAGCAGGTAAGATTGTCACCGCTCACCCATCGTGCACATTGCAGACCCTTAGCTTTCCCTGCACGCTAACGCCAGTGAGAGTCAACAGCCCCATCCCAACAGATGGGACATCTGCCTGCGGAGCATTAAGTATGCAGTCCCCCAGAAAAGAAAGCTCTGATCCTTGCTAAGGAATCTTCCAACCAATGTTGGTTCCCTGAACAAAAGGTTCCCAGAATTCACTTGTGGCTAAAACTCCTGTCTCTGCCGCCTAGCTAAGGAGAACCCCCTGCTGAGTGACTGACGGAAGTAACTGCCACTTTCCCATCCAGGGTGCCCTATGTCTCCTGTGTGGGAACCAAGATGTAGGAGTTAAACCAACGAGATCCAATTGGCTAGGAGACCCAAAAGACGGAAGCTCATGCTGGGGTAAGCTGCCGGCCTCACCCAAGCAATCCAAACCACCTGGTCCTCATCCCCAGTCCAAGATGTATATCTATTTGCTGATTTAATTCCGTGTGAATAATCCGTCTTTTTCCTCCAATGCAGCATCTCACATCCAGTGCTAAGCCCTGGTAGCTGGGAAGTGGAAGGTGTTAGCTACAATCAAAGAACACCTGGCTGGCATCCTTCGATTTAGAAGGCTGTAAGAGGTTGATTGTTTCCTTTCCAGGGAGTTTCTGAGCTCTGGAAGTGATAGCTATTGTATAACGCAAGTAAAAGAAAGGGATGTTGAAAGGCAGAAGCACCTAGAAGGGGGAAGCCCAGTTCGTAGCCCAGGCTAATACTGAAATACAATCCATCAGATGAATTTAACCTTTGGACTAATAGAAGCACTGAAGGGAACAGATGGAGGAGGTAATATTGTCCACTGGCCCAACATTTGCTGGTGAGAGAGATAAGCTTCTGGCTTACCCAGAGCTCTTCCTCGGGTCCAGCAAAGCTCCTCAGGTCTAGCCTTACACTAGGAAATTAGGTTGGTATAACAACCTTGCTCAGGAGCGTGAACAGTCAGGACACCTGCATGATACAGTTAAATCAACCTAATCCCTGGTGTAGACAGTGTGGGAAAATCCTAGCTCCTGCCTCCCAGGGAGATGGATTAGCTATGCTGATGGAAGAACTCCTCCTCTTGGTGTAGGTAGTGTCTTCACAGTGGAGCAGGGGCAATGATGTGCTATTGTAGCAGTTGATGTGTCGATAAACCCTTCGCGTGTCACAGGGAAAAGCTAGGTTTAATTGGTGAGTCCTGGCCTAAGGGGAGCTGGCTTCTGAGAATCAGCTTGGAGAGGCTACAGAATCTGGATGAAGAGGATCAGGAACCATTTCTCTCTGGAATCTTTCAGCAGCCCACATGGACCAGGACCCACCAGCTCAAAGCAGTACCAGACTCTGCCAGAACAACAGGTGCAAAGCCTGTAGACACAGCTCCATGGCTACGATAATCAAAACCCCTCACGACACACTTGTCAAGATCCATGGGTCCCACACAGGCCTGTACCAGCATGTGTGGTACCTCTTCCAGTCCACTCACTGCCCCAGCAACAACGATGCAGGTGACATCAGACAATCATGGTGCTCTCAAATGAGCTCACACAGCAACATGACAGAAGTCCAAAACATCCTATCACTGACAGGTGAATAACCTTCACAGAACAGTCACTGAGTATCTGACCTCCCAGACCTTGTCCTCAAAGGAAACTTGTCCAACACCTTCAAAAGATGAGCCTGGAAACTTAAATTTAGAGCTTTGTTAGAAACTAGAAGTCATGGACTGAAGGAGATGCTAGATTTCTGGCTTCTTACAAAAATTGTTACATATGAATTGTTTGGCCTCACAATCTCCTTGAAGAAAATTATGGTGTCACATTAATCATCTTCACCACTCCATGTCATATTCCCTAGCATATCCATTGCGGGAGTCCAGCTAAGGCACGTTGACAATTTACCTCTCAGCTACAACATCTTCAGGCATGGCTCTCTTGACAATGGGATCACTAACAGCATTCAGAAAGCTTCTTAGTTAGTAGGGTTACTTCTACACTACCCTGGAAGATCTACCCACTCAGGGTCAATCTTACGAGGTTCGATTTCATGCTTCTAGTAGGGACACGCAAAATCGACCTCTCAGGGGTCACAGTCGACCCCTGAACTCCTCGAAAGACATGAAGACTAAGGGAGCTCGATGGGAGAAACTCTCCCGTGGACCTTCTCCAGTGGGGACAGCCAAGTTAGCCGAGCCCAGATACGTGGATTTTAGCTACGTGATTTACTTTGCCTCGTGTAGATGTGGCCTTGGGCAGATGTGTAACAAAGTCTTGAACCCCCACTACTTAACCCCCTCAATAAAAATAAAGCTTTGCAATATTTTGTGGTCATATCTCTCCTCTACTGTTGTGAGGTCTGGCTGCCACACACATGGCGTATCAAACAGCCGTCAGTCTTCCACAGGCGGCCTCTTCACACCATTACGGGGATCTGCTGGCAAGACAAAATTTCCAGTCTGGAGGTTCTCCAGAAGTCAGATGCCATAAGCACTGGGGCCATCCACTAAAAACCCAACTATGCTGGTTTGGACCCATTGCTATGATGCCTGAATGTTGACTCCCCATGGGAAATTGGCAAAAGGACACTGGAATTATGGCTGCCCAAGAAAGCACTACAAGACCAGCATCAAGTACTGCCTACAAGTTGGTTCAATAAAACTGGATGATCTCAAAAACGCTATGTCATATAGCTCAGCTTGGTGACATACAATGCTTAGAGCTTTCCAAGCCTTTGAAAGGGACAGAAATAATTGTTTGCTAGGGGAAAGCATTATACTTCTGCTATAGCTACCAAGAGCTCACCAATGATTTTGTCTCTTTGATCTGCTCACCACCAGCATATGCATCACACTTGGGACTTGAGAGGTGCTCCAGAACTCCAGAATCCACAAAAAGAGGTAGCATGAAAACGTGATTGCCGACCTCACGGACAACAGACTACGTGAGAGAAGATTCTACACTCCATTAACCTCCTCCACCTGCACACACTTTCTCAACCTGCCCATTTCGTTTTCCCCCCTGTAACTGGCGGAGCGTAAACTGGCTATGTTGCCTTGAATGCTCACTTAAAATGTGTTAAGTCCTGATGTTAAACAATCTGTCCCACCTGTGAGCTCTCAGAGCCTTTCCCAGCCCTGAGGAAGAGCTCTCATGTGGCTCCAAAGCTTGTCTCTCTCACCAACAGGAACTATTACCTCACTCTCCGTTTTCTCTCTAATATACTGGGACCAACAAGGCTACAACATTGCATAGCAGCATCCAAGAAATGCGTCAGGTACCAGCACCATCATCTGAGCCCCTGTTTACCCGTACCAAATAAAAGCAGCAGGGGATATAGCCTGTGACTACGTGTGGACCTCAGAGCTTTGCTAAACCCTCATGGGAGAAAGCACCTACCCTCTCCTCCCCCACCACGGTCACAGCCTGAAGCAAATTTGACTGAACTCACCAATAAGCTACCAGATCCAGAAGTGTTACCAACTCCTGGACCAGCTGGGTAGAAAGAGCTCTTTCCTGTGCCAGGATGTAACAGGGTGTCTGTCCTGAGAGTAAACCCAGCCCTAGGAGAAGGCTGAGGCTATGGAGCTCAGAGAGAGAGCCTGAAGCGCTGGGCCTGGTGAATCTCTGAGGCCTGAGGGCCTTTCTCACTGAGTCCTGCCTGTGGGTGTTCTTTATGAGGAGCGCTGAGGTCTGCGGACCACAGAGCACTGAGCAGCCTGAAGGGTGTTACCATCCCTTGTAAGAGCTGACCTGAAAAGACCCTCGCATTACAAGAAGTAAGCTCCCTGGAATCTCTAGGGATATGTCTACACAGCAGCCTTATTTCTCAAGGTCCGACATTGTAGAGAGAGAGGTGTAGGTTGGATATTAGGAAAAACTATTTCACCAGGAGGGTGGTGCAGCACTGGAATGCGTTACCGAGAGGGGTGATGGAATCTCCATCCCTAGAGGTTTTTAGGTCCTGGTTTGACATAGTCCTCGCTGGGATGATTTAGTTGGGGTTGGTCCTGCTTTAGGCAGAGGGCTGGACTCGACGACCTCCTGAGGTCCCTTCCAGCCCTAGGCTTCTAGGGTTCTATGATTCAATAAGCGATTGCAGAAGAGCTATTCTGGAATAGCTTGTTTAAAAAAAAACCGCTGCTACACACGAAAATGCATTTTGAAATAGCACTTAGCTACTTCAAAATACAGCACCAACGTACACAGAGCCTATTTTGAAATAGGGCCATTGGATACACTGTGGCATATTTCAAAACAGGCTCCTTTCCCTGTCTTAACAGCACCTATAGAAATAACTGTTTCAAATAGGCGCTATTCCTCATAGAATGAGGTTTACCAGTTTCGAAACAGCAGTTGCGTTGTGTTGCTAGGACAGTTCTTTTGGATAATGGCTGTTATTCTGAAATACCTTTGCTGTGTGGACACAGCCTTGAAGGGCTTAGCCTGTTTCGATATCAGCTACAGCTTTTCATCACTTTGCTAAATCAAGTCTGGTAGATCTGAGCTTTAAAATCAACTCAGCCTCTTGGTGAATTCCTAAAACGACCCATTTCACACCGATGCCCGTCCCTGCCTGCTGCATTGTAACGCTGCAGCTCCTGCAGATAGAGGTAAAGGGCCTGATTCTGCTCTCACATGCCCTGGGGGATGTTTGTTGGCACAGCCCGTGCACTTAACACTTATGTCAAAGCAAGGGGAGACCAGGTTTAGGAGTACAGTCATTGCACCAAATGATCACTCTCCTAAGGGCACCGAGCGAAGGCAAAGCCTTCCCCTGCAAGCGAGGCAGGGGCAGGATGTACTCTGCTTCCTGTGTGAAGAGAGAAGAGCCGGGCTCAAGCAACAGTGCCAATGTCCTCTGTACCAGCAAGTCCCATCTTTCTTTTTCTGAGCCCCACCCCCACTGCGTGCTGGATGGCCCAGCTGGGCCAGAACAATTGTTTTTGTGCATATAAGAGCCAGAGCCGCCAGTAGGGGATTGTCTAGGACCCCACGCCACTGGGGAGAGCACAAAGACAAACTGCTCAGGCTCCAGGGCCCCGACTGCAGTCCCGAGAAGCTGCATTTTGGCTTTCTGCCCAGCGTCCTTGCAAGACGGAAACCAGCCATCTTTGGCAGACCTCCTGAAGCCTAGTTGTGGCCCAGTAGCGGGGCTCGGGCCCCCGGTTGAGAACCGCTGTTCTGCATCCCATGACCTCACATGCGCTCTATGTGCAAGATCGTGCCTTGCCCCATGGACAGCTCTGAGCAAGTCCCGTGTGCTGGGACTGCCCCCTCTTTGCCCAGCCCCCACACGCTCAAGAGTTCCTCACCTTGCACAGAAACAGGTACCCCACGAGACGTCTCTTCACGCTTAAGAAGAAAAGGTTTCATGAGTGCTTTGCAACAATACGTGCCACTGTCAGCGGTCTTTGCTCGTTCGATGGTCAGCTCTGAGTTTGCGTGGGGAGGTGTAATGTCTCTTCCGTCTCTGTAATATCTTATCTCAGACAACTTTGAGTGCGTCCATCCGCGGCACCTCAGGGGCAGCTGGTCCCCTTCGAACACGGCATGGTAAGGGGTCTGGAGAATCAGCCAGTCTGAAAGAGAGACACTGAACGCCGTTAGCAGGCTACTGCGTGGCCCAGTTGGGCCTGTGCCTTGGGACCCGACAATTTGGAGCCCACCAGAAATATCTCCCGCACTTGCTCTCTGCTGTAACCCTGGGGGCGGAACTTCTCCAGTCCCAAGGCTGCGGGGGTTGGACAGAGAGGCACAAGCAGGGAGAGGCACCGTGAGGGAAGGGCAGAATAGGGCGGAGCTAAGGGCAAAATGAGGCAGGGTTACAGATGGAAGGGACAGAGGGGCTGGATGTGGAACAAGGGCAGGTCATTGTTCTGGACTGGGGACCCTCCCACTTGCTCCAACTTCATCTGCCTCTGCCGAGAGCAGGTGGCCCAGGGTATCAGGCTGTACCCCACACACCTAGGAGTGGGTCACTGTCTCATGTAGTGGCACCTAGACCACTTACACAGAGACTCAGTCTCCGCTGCAGCCTTAGCTGAGCTGGGGGGGCTTTTAGCTCACACTATAGAGGCTCCTGCAGGAGGGCCCAGGTTCAAGTCTCCCAGTGGGCTGTTGCAAAGGCAGCAGGGAATTCAGCACAGTCCGCTCTGCAGGTTGTGGGTTGCAAGCTGCAATCCCCCCCACAGGGGGAGGAAGGGAGAGCCAGGCAAAAAAGCCCCAACTTAAAGTGAATGATAAGGGACTCTGTTCAAGCCAGAAGCGGCCCAACGGCCATGTGCCCTGGCAGGGAGCGGGGTGAGCCTGAGAGGAGTGAGTGGTGCCTGCAGGGCAAGTGGGTGCAGTAAGAGCCACCCAGAGGGGCAGGGAGGGGGCATGTGAGAGCGATTAAAGTTTTGGCTGGGGGATGGTGCATCTCCTGAGCAAAGAGCCCAGGCTGAGTGAGGAGGGAAGCAGAAGTCAGGGTCTCTGGAGAGAGAGAGAGCAGGAGGGAAACAGCATCCCAGGCGGTGGAGCGGCAGCTCTCCGAGCTAGAGGAGGGGGCTGCTCCAGCTGGCCTGCAGCTGTGGAATTCAGCATCAAACCCAGACTCTATTGACCGATCCCCCCCACCAAAGCTGAACCCATGAGCAGCCTCCTCAGACTGCAGGGATGGGAGCATTCCTACTGCCCCGTAAAGCCGCAGGTATCAGCTTTATATCCACAGGTGTTCACTGTTCCGGTTCGCAGAATCAGATGCGGAGGCAACTTTTGTCTCTGTGCCAGGCTCTGAGCGTGCCTGCCCCATTTGCACTCCAGCTACCAAGAGCTGGGGGGCAGGTGCCCCATGGCCTTTCAGCTTGCAGCCAGTGGGGTCCAGGCAGGGTGACCACACATGCCCTGTTTTAAGGGGTGGTTCTTTTTTCTTTTCTTTTCTTTTTATCCTGCGTGACCACCAATCTGTTATTTTAAGGACCACCCTTTGGCCATTTGAAATATTAAATTGAAGCTTACAGTAATCCCTCTGTGTTCCTGAGAGACAGAGAAATGTCCGTGTGAGAGAGAAACATCTACTCTGCTAAGGGACCTCGTGTGTCCCTAAATCAGCCCTTATTTTTCATGTGGTTTTCCCTGATTTCCGTCCAACAAAGGTCCATCCACCCCACTTGCAGGCTGGAATCCTGCTAGGCCCTGGACGGAGTTGACAGCATCACCCCCTGCTTGCTGCTGCCTGAGGCTGGGTTCGACCCACTGGGGTCCTTTGGGTCAGAGCAGAGCAGTTACTCACCACTGGAAACTGTCAGCTGAACGGTGTTGCTTGCTTGGCAGCCAGGAGCCCAGCAATAGTAGCTACCCGTATCCTCCTCTGCAGTTTTCATCCTCAGTCTTTTTTCTTTTTTGTGGGAAAGGAGCTTCTGGTTGTGATACCATGAGGGGCAGCGCCGTCCAGAAGAGCAGGATTCGTTGCATGTCAGAGAAACACTCTCCCCCTCAAACACTGTGCTCCATGGAGGTTCGAGGGTCAGAGTGCACTTCTGGGCAGTTGCTGAGGAGCCAGGCAGAGGAGAAGGGAGAGAACAGGACAGAGCTGACCTGAGCGTAAGGGAGACAAGCCGCTGGCCCTGAGCACGGAGCCAGTGAATGGCGCAGTGCGACTCTGGGACCGCCAAAGGGTCAGGCGCCCAACCGCCTGGGCAGTGCCCCTGGTTACTACGTGCTGTTCAGCACTGGGGAGTGGGCCACATTAGGGTTCATCCAGGCCCTGTTTAGCCTCAGGGGAGAGTGGGGTAACGGTGCCCCTTGGCACCCAGATATTATCTAGTGCTAGGGGCAGCGCAAGAGTATCCCAGTCCCAGCAACCCTCCACCCACCTCCTGTATCCGGGTATCATGGGGCATTGTGGTAATGAACCCAGCAGCCCCTCCCCCAACACCCGGCTATTGTCTGGTACTAGGGGGCAGCAAGGTAATGTCCTGGCAGCATCCCCCAGTACCCAGGTAGTGTCTGGTGTTATGGGGCAGGGGGAAATGCCCCAGCAGTGCCTCTTGGCACACAGGTATTGTCTAGTAGGAGGATGCAGGGGCAGCAGCCCCGGTACCTGGACGAGCAGGACTCACCAGCTAGGCCAAGGGCTGCGAATGAAACAAGAGAGACCGTGTCAGTGCGTGTCCCAGTGCCCCCGACGCCAGCACTGGGGATCTAACGGGAAGCCTCCCTGGCCCCTGCCGAGCAGACACTCAGAGGCGGCAATAGAAGTCCCTTCTGGCTGCACTGTCTGGGGTGGGAGCCTGCTCCCGTAGCCATCGCAGCCCCCTCCTTCCCTGCACAAGGGCCAGAAACTCCCCTGGTGCCTCCTGTACAGTCTGTCACACAGCGGAGGAGATGCCCAGGTGTCCAGATGCCTAGAACCGTGAGTCCCCTGCACTGCTGGGGCTAAGCATGGCCCAGAACCCAGCTGGGATGGGCTCCGTGTGAGCCCATGGAGGTGAAGTGTGGCAGGACCTGTGCCACAGCTCACCTGCCCTCCCCTCTGTGCCTGTTCCTGCTGGCACTGGCCATGGCATGTTTCTCCAGCCGGACAGGCACTCCGGGCTCACCAAGGGCAGTCAGAGCAGAAAGCCCCTTCCCAGAGCATGGTCTGTGAAGCAGAGGAACAGCCTCTGCCTAGACTCAGGCCAGGATCTTAGAGACCAGCTGGTACCAGAGCCCAGCTCGCTTCATCCCCTCCCCATTTCACTTCCCCACAAGTGTGAAGATCTGGGAACCCAGCAAAACCACTAGCCAAGCGTATTCCGAGCTGGGCAGGAGACACGCTGTTCCCCTGGGCGCCCGGGCTCTGCAGACAGATGGGCTGGACATCTTCCCTGTTCTTGGGCAGTGAAATGTCTTGAGGTCACCCAACCTCACTGCCACCTCCTGCCTGCAGCTAAAGTGGCCTTTTCAAAGAGCCATGGAACACTAGAACTGGAAGTATCAGGGGAGCCGAGTTAGTCTGTATCTCCAAAACCAACAAAGTCCAGTGGCACCTTATAGACTAACAGATATTTTGGGGCATAAGTTTTGGTGGGCAAAGACGCGTGCTCGAGAGGTCATCGAGTCCAGTCCCCTGACCTCACAGCAGGGCCCAGCACCACCTAGGCTAGTGGTTTGCAAACTTTTTGGCATCACGCCCCCCTTTTGATTTCTGAGAACCCCTCAGGCCACCCCTTCTTCTTTACCAGCATCCAACCCCCCCCAACAAAAAATTCAATTTGTAAGTTAAAATAAACACAAAAACTTGATATAAAAATGTTATTTACAATTAAAAATAAGCACAAATAGTTTTTCTTGGCCCCTTGTGGGTGCCTGGTGCAGCTGCAGCTGGCCAGTTGCCTGAGCCCTGTGCCGGCAACCAGAGCTGCCCACGCCAGCCGCCCGCCCACCTGAGACCTGTGCTGCCAGAGCCACCTGACCAAGCCCTGCACCGCCAGAACCAGCCACATGCCCACCCACCAGCCTCCCGCTCCAGCTGTGGGCCAGCCACCAAACCGACCGCCCAAGTCCCACACTGCCTGGGCCAGCTGACCACCCGTCAACCCAAGCTGCCCCAAGCCCTGTGCTACTGGGGCCGGCCAGCCCACTGCCAGCCCGAGCCACTCGAGCCCTGTGCTACCAGGACCAGCCACCTGCCCGCCAGCCCAAGCCGCCTGAGCCCTGCAATGCCAAGGCAAGCCGCCCAAGCCCCAAGAGTCCTGCAAGCTGACTAGCCGCCCAAGACCTGCAAGCCCCACGAGCCACCCGCCCGAGCCCCTGCCCTCCCACAAAGCCAGGCACCACTGGCCCCCCATTCTTACCCTACCCATCCCACTTACCCAAGCCAGGCACCCCAGCCCCCCATCTTACCCCATTTTCCTCCTCCTTCCAACCCCCAACACTTCCTGCACCCCTCCTCCTTCCTGCCCAACCCACACTCACTCACCACTGCATGTGGGTCTTGGCTGGCCACCTGCTTTTCATCGTGGCTGTACTGGGTCACCCATGTGAAATGGCAGGGGCTGAGAGCCAGAAGCAAAGGCCGGCTCTTTCTTCGGGTGGGAGGAAATGATGCGGGGAGGTTGGGCTGCCTTGCGCTCCCCTGGAATTTCAGCAGGCCCCCCAGTTTGGGAAGCCAGGGTCTAGACCATCTCTGATAGACGTGTATCCAGCCTGTTCTTAAATATCTCCAGGGATGGAGAATCTACACCCATCCTAAGCAATTTATTCCAGACATTTTCCCCCACCACTAACTGCCCCTCAGGCCAGGGACTGCACAGGACACAGACTGTGCCCTGCTCTGTGTCCCTGCAGGGGTGGGGATCCCTCTGCTCTCAGCTGGATGCAGCTCATCCCCCGCAGCCTGCAAGGGCTGCCAGTGACTTGGGACTGCACCATAGCCCTTGCCCCCATGGGTCCCCGTCACTCAGCCCTTACTCACCCAGCACAAGCATCGCTGCTCTTCCTAGCATCGGGGGCACTGTGAGCAGAGCTGCTGCCCCAGAGCAGCAGAACACCCTCCCCTGTGTATATTGTCTCTGCTGGGAAAGAGGAAGGAAACGGCTTTCTCCTTCACAGAGGGGCTGCTCCCCATGTGCTGCTGCAGGGGCAGCACCCTTCACCCAACCTGGCACCCGGAGGCGGCTGCGGTGAGCCCAGCACTTGCCCGCAGCCAGCCAGCTGTCGTGGCTCTGGGGGTGAGGTGCTGCCGGGAGTCCCCAACGCCTGTCCTGGGACCAGTGTGTCTTTGACCACCACGTCGAACCGCCCCCAGGCACAAGCCTGGATTTCACCTCGTCCTGCCTCTTGTGCAGACTGAGCTGTGCGAGTGGGTATAAATTTTCTCTGCTCCGCTGAAGTCGATGGAGTGAATTGCACCAGCTGGGGATCTGACCCAAGGCGCTCTCCTCCCTCTGGTCTCTCTGCACATTGTCAGTGTTCAGCCACTGACCCTGAGAAGCTGTATCCCCTGGATCCCCAGCCCCCTCCTTCCCAGCCTGCCCAGTTTGTCTGCCCTGTCCGTAATGCCAGTAACAATGCTGGGTTCCCAGCCAGCCAGGGCCAGACCTGTCTCTGCTCTCCCTCATGCTGGTGTTGCTCCCAGGACCAGCCAGAGGATCGCTCCTGATTCCCTCCAGCGGTGTGCATGGTATTCAGGTGATCCAGTCCAAGCAAGAAGCCAACATAGGAAAAAGGTCAAAGCCAAGAGGCAACAGGGTTAAAAAAGGATGCACTGAAAATGCTGCTTGGCTGTGTTTGCTTCCAAGGCCCCCCTGCTCAGGCAGAGTTGTGCCTCATTAGCTTTCAAAGTGTTATCCCCATTTTACAGGTGGCCAACTGAGGAACACCGAGAGAAGCAGCCTGCCAGGGTCATCCAGCAGAACAGCAGCAGACCAGTCCAGAGCCCTAACTGTTAGGCTACACTCCCTTCCTGGGCAGGTGGGGGCTTGAAACCCATGTCCCCAAAGAAACTGGAGCCCAACCCCAGTCAAAAGGTACCTACCCCTCTGCCGCCATGCATCCCCCTCTCCATCACCATCCACCCCAGCACTGAAGCCCCACGGGTGATATGCCATTGGGCCTGCTGCTTGCAGCAGGCGCTGATGAGGCTGTAACACACCTGGGTGAATTAGAGTCATCGCTATGCAAAGCAGGAGATTCCCTCTGGGCCAAAGAGGAACTGCTGCTGTGAGAGCAGCGCGCTGTTCTGCAAACATCAGCTCGGCCTTGGCAGGTTGCAGGAAGTGTTTGAATGCACTTCTTCCTCCAGCGACACTGGAACAATTTGTAGCTGGGGGCGGTGTTGTGGGCAGGATGCTGAATTGTGGCTGTCTTCTGCTTTACTTTGTCTGCACCCCTCATCACCCCAGGCTAAGGCCACAGCTGAGGGCAGCTGCACAGCTCCAAGCAGAGCTGATGGTCGGGGTCCTGGGGCCCACATTGGCACTATCAGGTTACATGGTTACACCTTAATGCCTCTGACCAAGAGGCTGTGACCTAATGTGATGGAAAATGAGGAGGCAGGAAATCCCCTGTTCTCTCCCAGCACACGAGGTGTGGCCGGCTTGTGCAGTGCAGGGTCATGAGAAGAAGTGGCCCATGGGACTGAAAAATGACAGGGAGAAACACGGGCTGGAATTTGTAAGGCTAGGAGGGGAGAGGGTGGACTCTAGAAAATACCAAGTGCAAGAAAGGTACCAGACTGCAAACTAAGGCCATTGCTGTCAGATGGTTAAGACAATAACCCCAACGGTGGCAGCCTAGCTGTCCTGTCCATTGGATGGACTGGGGTGACTCCCCCAGCATATGCTTTTGGGGGACCCCTCTGGCTGCCCCAATATTCCTATGGACGGGAGGGACAGGGGGAACCAGGAGCCAGACCCTTGTGGTGGCATGACTACCACCCAACTTCCCCCCACTGGGAGGGAGCTGGGATCTGAACCCTTGCGGCGGTATAGCTGTCACCCAACTTCCCCTGACTGGGAAGAGCTGGGAGCGTCAATGGCAAGGCAGCAGCCTAGTTCCCAGGGCCCCAAGTCATGGGATAGCTACAAGCCTCAGCTGACCCCCCGCACCGCCTGACTCCCAGGGAGGGTGACCATCTATCCCATTTTGGGCAGGACAGCATCATTCCCCCATGTCCCATATTTGACCAGGGGGGGGATATGGTCACTCTACTCTTTGGAGACATTTAGGGGTAAATTACAGATAAAAAACAGCTCAGAACTCTGAGAGCCAGGACTGGTGGCTGTAACCAAACTTTATGGGACAATGGGAAACTTGGCTACATCCATGATAAGTGGTCATGCAGCAAACTAAAATCATGTCAGCTCGTGGATATTCCCAGACAAGAGAGTGCCAGACTTGAGAGGTTCAACCTGGACCCTCAGTATTTGTATAAAATTGCATAACATTAATTTTGCCTAAATTTCTACAAGTTTATCATTTATGTTATGAGTAAGGTATGCAGAGGTTGTTAATGTGTGCTTCCTGACAGTTAACCAAAGTTGAATTGGTATGCTGCACAAATTAATACTAAAAAAATGTGGGTGAAAAATTCTGTTACCGCAATAACTTCTGCTAAAATAGAGTGCTCAGGAGGGGAAAGCAATACATCATCTCAAAGAAGAATGTAAAACAAGCAGTGCCCGTGTTAAGGAAGTAAAAATAATTGACTACGCAAAAATTGTAAGAGCATCCGACACAATTTTCTATATGCTAAAAACTGGAAAACATCAGAACAAAAGCATAGCTTGTGTTACAGAAGACTTTTTTCTCTTTTACAACATAAATTTATCTGTATATCAAATTTAGGTAATTGAAAATAAGAGAAATGTGAAGCAAACAAGCAAAAGCTTTTTATGTTAACCATAAGCTATTTATGGGTCCATCCCCTAGACCACAGACACTGGAAGGTAACAGTACACAATGAAGAAACAATCAAGAAAATTAAAATGAACTGCTTTATATATACTGAGCCGTTAATTTCAGTCTGCCATGTATGGACAATTGAGCATACGGTTCTCTCCAGGGACATTAGAAACTACTAGTTGAACCAGGTTTAACTGTCGTTTAAAAATGTATATTTCTTAGCAAAGTAAATTCACATGCCTGTGATTTTAAATCTTTATCACGGCAATATGAATGAATTTGGCTTACTGTGTACAAGCAACTGTATTTTCCCGTATACTTCTTTGTCAACTGATAGACTAGCGTTTTATCAGGAATGCGCACAGGACTCAAAGGCTGAGCAAAAGATTACGCCGCCGTCTGATCTCTTTCAAAATAGGAAACTCCAAAATCTAGATGAATTGATGAGGTATATGGCAAGATTATCTGAACCTGGCGACTCAGTTGAGGTAGGTGTGATATGAAAAATGTGTGTGTATCTATTTGTATGTAGGTATACAATGAAATGTGACAGGGCACGCAGACCCCATACAGAGCTACCTATGGTGGGCCAATTATCATGGGCCCAGGAGCTCACACACCCCGTTCCCTGCTGCACATGCTCAGATAAAGGGCTCCAGCATAGAATTACCCACTTGATGAGGGCCCTGATGATCAAAGTGATGGAGTGGACTACCTCCATACAGGACTGACGTAGGTGCCTCAGCCCAGCCAGCAGAACCCTGCCTGTCACACAGAACATTCACTGTTTTTCCACCAGGGAGCCAAGTCTACTTCTGAACCTGTAATTATGGAGTTAAGGCCTGGCGACTGAAGAAACGGTGCACCATTTCCACTGTTCATAACCTTGCTAAACTGTTCAGCCACATGCAAGTCAGAGTTAACCAGCTAATTGCAGCAAACATTGTAAAGGCAAGAAAAGAATTAAATTGGTTAAAAAATGTTGAATGTTGTGGTGTATAAAAGTCGGGGGGATTTCTGAGGCAAAACAATTGTGCTTTTGCAGGCTCAAAACGACTGGACGGGGGAAGATGGAAAGGAACAGTGAGAGAGGCATCAGACACCAACGGGCGCAGAGCCCACAGTTGTTGATGATGACGGTGATGATGGTGATGGTGAGGATGATGAGTGGAGGAAAGTATCAGAGAAGGAGCTGTGTTAATCTATAGCTTCAAGAACAACAAGAAATCCTGTGGCACCTTATAGACTAACAGGTATTTTGTAGCATAAGCTTTCATGGGCAAAGACCTGCTTCATCAGATGCATGAGTGGGGGGAGGGGTTTCAGAGGGGTATTTAAAGAGTGGGGTCCCAGTAATGATCTTTCACTCTCACAGACCTTGGGAGGCAGGCCTGCCCTCGCCTATGGACAGCCTGCCAACCTTAAACAAATCCTTACCAGCCACTACAAATCACAAACCAGTGACTGTAGGCCTGGAACCAGCCCCTGCAACTGTCCTCGCTGCCAGCTCTGCTCACGTATCTACACCAGTGACATCATCACAGGACCTAATATCAACTATACCATCAGGGGCTCCTTTACCTGCGCAGCTACTAATGTAATATATGCCATCATGTGCCAGCAATGCCCCACTGCAATTTACATTGGCCAAACTGGACACTCTCTCCATAAAAGAGTAAATGGACATAAATCAGACATCAGGAACAGTAATGTACAGAAGCCCGTGGGGGAACACTTCAATCTCCCCAGACATTCAGTGGCAGATTTAAGGGCGACAGTCCTGAAACAAAAAAATTTCAAAAATCAAATGGAGAGAGAAATCTCTGAGCTGCAATTTATTTGCAAATTTGACTCCATTAACCATGGATTAAAGAGACTAGGAGTGGTTCGCAGCTTACAAAGGCCACTTCTCTGCTCTGGGTGCTAATAGCTCCCCACTAGACTCTGACAAAGGCTCATATCCACCTGTCTGATTTGACTTGGTTTTTCTTCTTTTGATAAGTGCTGTTGAAACTGGGCCATTTTCACCTTGCTGCATAGACCTTGTCAGCTCTGGCCCTCCCTCTTACTGGGACGCCACCCTTTAAATACGGCTCTGAAACCACCCCTGACTCATGCATCTGATGAAGTGGGTCTTTGCCCACGAAAGCTTATGCTCCAAAATATCTGTTAGTCTATAAGGTGCCACAAGACTTCTTGTTGACTGGAGGACGTGTATGTAAATAGAACCCAGCTGGAGCACCAGTAGGAACACAGTGGTGACCGTGGAGTAGAGGGGAGAACAGGGATCTGTTCCCTATCAGAGGTGGAAAAGGTGCTAAAAAAGTTACTTGAGTAAAAGTACAGCTGCTTGGAGAGGGGGTACGTAAGTCGAACTCACTACTGTCCCCCTGGAAAATGACTTGAGTAAAAGCACATGCACACGTGCACTCACACATGCTCAAACACACATGCGCGTCACGCCTTTATTGTACTCACGTACCCAGGAGTGAAAGCGCCTGCACTTTTACTCAAGTCACTTTTGGGATGTGTTTTCCACCTCTGTTCACTGTGAACTGGATCAGAAGGGACAAAGAACATGGAGAGGAGGTAAAGAGGAAGTCAGATCACAGTGAGGCTGTTGGTGGGGGACCGCCAACAGTCTGGGGGGAGATTAGGGGTCTGTGAATGGCCTAGGGAAGGTGATGGGGAGTCTGTGAATGGCTTGGGGAGGGTGACTGGGGGGGCCGCACTAGTGGAAAGGTTGGGAACCACTGGCTTAGGTAAAGCTTTCAGGTAACTCAGTTGGGTGTGTGCCGCCACCTGCTGTCACGGTGGGTGATAACAGGACCTGGAGGGGGCTGGCTGCGTATCACCAAGCAAAGCAACGGAGAGAAAGCCGGCCTAGTCTATACACTATCAAAACAAAAAGCAGTCAAGTAGCACTTTAAAGCAGTGTGTGAAAAAGGCCTCTCAGAAGACCAGGACTTTTCATTACAGGGACCGAAAGGCACAACAACTTCACCAGGTGATCTATTTTGGCTGTGGTGAGTTAAAATTGCCAGAGGCCTGGGCGAGGCTGGTGGGCTAGGGATGGGGTGTCTCTCTCCCAGCAGCTCCTGGCTGGGTGTCGTGGCGGGGAAGAGGTGCCCCGACCCAGGCCCCAGCACAAAGCTGCTGCATCTGCGTCAGAGCTGCCCCTCTCCACTAACCCCACCACAGAGCTGCTATGCAGCTCTGCCAGGGCAGCTCCACTGGGGCCAGCGAACAGAGACAGTGCTCTGTGTGAGAGCCCTGAGCCCCTGCCTGGGGCCTGCTAGGCAGCCATGCAGCCATGCAGCTTTGAGGGAGCTTGGGGTGGTAGCCTCCTCTCTTTAGACCCAGAGGCCTATGTTCAGTGCTCTCCTTTGAAACTTTGCCTGAGCTCCGACACTGCATTACTGTCTTGGTTGCTGGCCAGAGCCCCTAAATGTTCATCTCAGAGAGGGAGCTGTGTTAGTCTGTAGCTTCAAGAACAACAAGAAGTCTTGTGGCACCTTACAGACTAACAGATATTTTGGAGCATAAGGTTCCGTGGGCGAAGACCCGCTTCATCAGATGCACGAGGCAGTGAAGAGTGTAGGAGCCCTGTTGAAGCGGGTCTTTGCCCACGAAAGCTTATGTCCCAAAGTATCTGTTTGTCTATAAGGTGCCACAAGACTTCTTGTTGTTCCTAAACGTTAGCAGCACCTGGGCCTTCAGACTGTGTTGTCCTGCCCTGACCACAGGCCAGAGCCCCTGACTGTTGGTGCCCCAGCATGCCTGAGGGCCGAAGCTCAAAGAATCATTATTGCCCAGCACGGATCAAGAGGATTGATCTTTAAAGACTGCTCATTGCTGCTAAACAATTGCAGTGTGAAGGGCTCAACAGCGAAGAGGGCATGAGCGTGATCTCCCTCAGGGACAGCCAGGCTGGGTTACAATCACCTTGACATGCTAGAGCCATCTATAAAAAAACACAAGAGGTCCGGTAGCACCTTAGAGACTAATAATAGCATTTATTTGGTAATGAGCTCTCGTGGGAAAGACCCACTTCATCAGATTCTGAAGGATGGGTAGAATCTGAAGAAGTGGGTCTTAACCATGAAAGCTCACTACCTAACAAATGAAATTGTTAGTCTTTAAGATGCTACAAGATTGCTTGGCTTTTGTGAAGCTACAGACTAACATGATAACGAAAGATTCGAAGAGAATAATATTGGCCCTTGAGAGGAGTTGCTATGGGAAGATCCTGAGAATAAGATGGATTGGTCACCAATGAGGAATTACACAGGAAGATACAGCTGAAAGAGAACCTACTGCAGAAAGTTGCACAACGCAAGTTACAGCTATTCGGGCACATTTGCAGAATGACCGATGAATGAAAAATCAAGACCCTGGTATTTGGCATAATAGGTAGTTTGAACAGGAGAGGCAGACCCCACAGAGAATGGATAGATGATGCAGTAGATTGGTGCGGAGCTAGTCTGCAGAAGCTAAGCCACTCCACGCTGGACAGGGAAATCTGGAAGGAAATAGGGAGAGAGGCAATGGGCACTGAGCCCACGGTTGTTGATGATGATGATGATGCTGATGATGCAGACTAATACGGTGCCTCCTCTGAGACAAGAGTTATCAATGCAAATCAGCTCTGCTCATGGGATCTTTTCCTCCAGTTCATCACCTGATGGCAGGAGAGAGCTCAGTCACTGGATAAGTCTGCCAGTCAGAGTCACACCCCTATGGGGCATATTTACAGCAGTAGAGACGTCGTGTGTCAGCCGAGCCTGAGCCTGAGCCCCATGCTGTTGGGCACATTAACGTGAATGTGATGCGGACATCATGACTGTCATGCTACTGAAATTACCTTTGAAGCATCCCCTGAGCAGCACCGCTCTTGGGAAATGTTGGATATGAAAGGACAGGCCGTGAGTGGGAGGTAGGGCCGGCTTCCCAATCACCGGCCTGTTCTGTACGTCCTGTTTAGGAAGCAGTTCCTGGTTTGTTCACTTATCATGTCCCAAGCTCCTGGTTCTGCAATTTCTGTATTGCTGGCAGCCCCACAGTACAGTATTTCCTTATAGTCCTTACCTGGCTCAAAGCCACTGGTGGGCATCCTGCACCCCACAGGCCACGTGTTGCCCACTAGGGTTTCACCTGTGTCCTGCACACTCCATGGCACCCCTCACCGCATGCACCTCTTAAACACTTGGGCACTAGTTTCCCGCCCTTCTTCCTCTTCTTTCTCCCTCCCAGCACTTTCGGAGCGCGTGAATTGCCTGAGTTATGCTCTGTCCCTGCTCCTCCCAGGGATGGAAGGCTGTGAATCAGCTGTTCCAGTTCTGGGAGGTGGGAGCCGGCGGGCTGGAGGTCTGAAACCACAGGTCAGAGGCCAGGATTCGAGTTGGGCTGGGATGCTAGGAGAAGGAACAGGCACTGTGTGTGGACAGTTTCCTGTTCCTCCTGCTGGCTGAAGCAGGACCAGAGGGCCAAAAAAACCCCTCAGGATTCTGCCAACCAGACCATGGGGTGGATCCTCACACTGGAAGGGAAGTGTCATGGGGCCAGGTGGAAGGCTGGTGTGTGGCTGTGTCACATACCCAGGTACATTCCAGACCAGTGGGGCTGTGTCACCCGGCTCTGCAACACTGGGTGCCTTACAATGCCTTGTGGCTGTAGCCCCCGCTTGATCCCCTCACAAACAACCTTCCAGCCTGCAAGCCACACCCCAAGCATTGTGTGTGACTACAATGCCCCCCATTTCCCACCCCCCAGCACTCACCAGTCCGGGTTATCCTGCAGCATGACCACAACACACCCCCTATCTTGGACTTTTCCCCAGAAATGGCTGTCCTGTTTGGCCCAGCCCTCCCTTGGACAGTAGAAATCTCCTAACTCTGTTATTCCTTTAATGGACCAATACACGAGTGTACATAGGAGCTTCCAGCCACTTCAACTCATGCAAAGTGGCTTAGATAAACTGGGAGACAAAAAGATGATGTGGGAGAATGTTTCTTCCTCTGGTTTCAGCTACGTTTGCTCTCCCTCCCTGCGTGACAACTCTGCATATTGTTTAAATGAAAATTAAGGCAAACACACACTCCTTTTGTTCTGAAGAAGTGGGTCTGTCCCACGAAAGCTCATCACCTAATAAACTATTTTGCTAGTCTTTAAAGTGCTACTTGACTGTTTTTTCCTTTTGTTCACAGCAAGCAAGTTTGACCAGTTTGACGCTACCTGAGTTTCGAGCACCATATAGGGGAATTGTATTACTTCACAAGTAGTGTTGCCACAGGGATTACACTAAGACAATATTGACCAGTTTGTGTTATCTGACAGGTTATAATGTGTCAAAATATTAATATGCTGGTTCATAGGGTATGATTACAAGGCAGCATTTCATCACTGGCCGCTTCCATGAACCTTCTGGACAAACAGTAACAGAGTGGTCGCTGTGCTAACCTGTATTCTAAGCAAACAAACCGGAAGTCCTGTAGCACTTTAAACACTAGCAAAATGAGTTACTTGGTGAAGAGCTTTTGTGGGACATACCCACCTCATCAGATCAAATCGCATTTCCAATACAGGCTGACAGTTATAAGCACAGAGGTCCAAAAAATAAAAAAATTGCAATAAAAACTGACAAATCAAGTACATAGGACTGAAGTGGGGGCGGGGGGTGAGGGGTGTGAAGTATCTTGCCTGAGATAATTCCAAGCATCGAAGGAAGGGAAGCAGTGCTTGTAATGCGTGAGGTAATTGTTGTCTTTGTTCATACCAAATGTTAATTGTTGTCTTTGTTAATTTGTTGACTTTTCCTGTGGCCCAAGTTTGAGATCCCTGAGTCATGACACCAATCCCTCCTCTTCCCCTCAGCATGATGCGGGTCCTGATTCCTCAGCGTGATGCGGGTCCTGGTTTCTCTTCCTGTGGAAGGAGCTTGACTATTTTCTCTTGGCTCCCAGATGTGTTCTTCTGGGCCATACCCTTCCCGGTCAGCCAGGTTCCACGAATTGCCCCCTGTGATCTTAGAATCAAGGACTTTATGAACAATGTATCCCCCCTGACCTGATACCTACTCTGGGGTGGTGACTGGGCTCTATAGGGAAGTGAAATGTGGAATACAACATAGATGCTGCGGTAATGCAGGGAGCTGGAGCTCGAAAATGGCCGGGCTGATTTCCCAGCTAGCCCAGTAAGGGTCAAGCCACCAACACTCTGGTTTCTGAGGGAGTCTGTCCGTGCAGAGGCGTTCAGGAGAAAGCCATACATACTGCAGGGATCAGCAACCACCAGCACAGGTGCCAAGAGTGGCATGCAAGCTGATGTTCATCAGCACGCGAGGCGGGAGCTCAGCCCCACCCCTCCTCACCCTGGCAGCCAAGAGCTTTCTCAAAGCCAGGCCACCTGCGGGTTAAGAAAAGACCAGCTAATGCTCCCAACCGCCCCCTGAACGGTAAAGCTCCACATCTGAATTTATTTGTTAATGAATCTGTGGTAAGTTGGACTATTAGTGACTTTAAAAAGTATCACCGGCACTTGGCCTACACATTGAGTTCAAAAGTCAAATTTCAGCTCTCCTCCTTGGAAAGGCTGACGGCCCTGGTTCTACAGCGTGAGTGGGGAAAGCTTGTGGCATATTCTTGTCTCCATACTTTTGAAGTCCTCCTTTCCTTCTTCACGTGGCCCTTGGCTTCCTCTTGGATGAGATGGGCGTGTTGTACAAGGTCCAAGGCTGATGGTTTCAGGGGGGATGTGGGTCATTGAAGGTGAAACTGGGGATACACCCTTAGTTGACAAAGAAGAGGCTATGGCCTGGGGATGTGTGAGTTGCATTATTATGGGAGAATTTGGCATATAGTAACAGAAACATCCAACGCCCGACTGATGGATTGACAAGGTCGCGGCTGGGAGGACTTAGTTGGGATTGACCCTGCATGAAGCAGGGGGCTGGACTAGATGACTTCCTGAGGTCCCTTCCAGCCCTAGGATTCTATGATTTGATGGCTGCTGTAGCGTAGGTATTGCTCAAGGAGGTGGTCGATTCTTTCATTTGGCTGCTTGGAGACTAATAGTGGCAGGGGCCGCATGTCAGAAGTGGGTGGTAAGTTGGGGTCCAAGGTCAGAGGTGCCGTGATGTGGGAACTTGGTAAGCCATGAATGCAGATTATGTCTTTTTATCTGGAACTTTGCACTCTCCTCTGCAGAGGCTAGTACCAGACAGGGAATAGAATGGATCATTTTGGAAAAGCAACTCACCATGGTCAGGATGGTTGTGAAATCACAGGATTTTGGCAGTTCCACAACAACGGCTGAGGAAATGACCTCCCGTGGCTGAGATGAGGTTGAGGAGGTCACATTGGGGATGGTGTGGGAGCTTAGTGTGGACACGCACCTTGCAGGAACAAAGCTCTCTGTTGAGAGACACCGACTAGAAGAAGCAGCACATTTTCTATTGCCCTAAGTGTCCTGCCAAGGCACAGTCATGGCAGAGTTGAAGAGCTGCCATTCTCACTGCCCTGGGGGAACACAGATGCAGACCCTTCAGACTGTGACCCATTGCTGGCTGTTGTGTGGTTCTGAGTCCATAATGTCCATCTTGTTGCATACCATTCCAAAGACACAGGCAGAAGAGATGAGCACCTGGAATTCTGTGTCCAATTCCAGGGCCTCTGTTACAAAAAGGATGTGGGCGCATTGGAGAGAGTCCAGCAGAGTGCTACATAAATGGTGAGGGGGCTGGAGCACATGACTTATGGGGAGAGGTTGAGGAATCTGGGCTTATTTAGTCTACAAAAGAGAAGAGTGAGGGGGGATTTGATATCCAACTTCAACTTCCTGAAGGGGGCTCTAAAGAGGATGGAGAGAAGCTATTCTCAGTGGTGACAGATGGCAGAACAAGGAGCAATGATCTGATGTTACTGTGGGGAAGGTGCAGGTTGGACATTAGGAAAAACTATTTCACCGGGGGGACGCACTGGAATGAGTTACCTAGAGAGGTGGTGGAATCTCCATCCCTAGAGATTTGTAAGTCCCAGCTTGACAAAGCCCTGGCTGGGCTGATTTAGTTGATATTGGTCCCACTTTGGGCAGGGGGTTGGACTTGACGACAGTCCTGAATTACAGCCATTCAGATAAAATGCTGTCAGATGGGCATCACATGGGAAAAACAAGGTTCCTGGTCTCAGAAAGCACTGAAGCCTTTGGCAGAAGATAAAAAGAGGAAGACACAGACTCAGTCATGAGTCTGGCATGGAAAACTTCAGCCCAAAGGGTTGAAGTCTGGCAAAATGATATGCCGTCATGGACAGAGTCTTGTCACGGGCAGTGTGAGTTGATGATAATTGGGTGTGCAACCAGTCCCACCTGTATCAAGGGGAGGGAGCATAGCCTACTGGATGGAGCATTGAACTAGGGCAGGTGGTCGGCAGCCTGCAGCTCCGGAGCCACATGCAGCTCTTTGAGGAGTCATTTGCGGCTCGGGATGCTGACTCCGCTGCGGGTTGGAATGCTGTGGCATGACCCCGCCTTCATGCGCCCTCGGGCGGTCGTGAAGTTCTGGCGGGGGGGAAGACACAATTGGCCTCCCTCTACCTAGCTCCTGCCTAGTGGCACTGTTCGAGGCCTGGGCCTCCCCATAACTTGGGAGGCACCAACCTGGTGGCAGCACTGTGGCTCTGGGGGGCGGAGAACTCTCCATGGAGTCAGTGCAGGGTGAATCTGGGAAAGGGAGAGTGAAGACACTGAGTGAGGCTCCAGATGCTGGGCCGGGTGCTGTGGGCACAGCAGAGCTGACGGGGTGGGACAGGCAGAGGCCAGGGCAGTGAGGGGGTGGCCGGTTACCCCTGATCAGAGCAGGGCTGTGTGATGGTTGTTGTAGAGCTAGTGGCTGGGGTGCCCTGCTGGGGGGAGAGGCCAAAGCAGAGGTTGTGAGCCAGGGTGCGCAATGGCGGAAAACTTTAGAGGAAGTTTGTTCCTCAGGCAGGTGAGGCCTGTGCCTATTGTATGTGTTGTCTGTCGCTTTGGCAAGCCCTAGCATACAGTAAGCACTAACCCCTGCTCACAGCACAGACATGATCAAGTGCTTCTGAATCTGCTGGCCCCAGCTGCGGCCTTCACACTGGGCCTGAAGCACTAACTGTTAGCAACATTCCCGCTCATCTTTTCCAACAGTGAGAAATTTTTTTCCACCCGTGTGCAGAATAAACTTTTTTCTGTGCACTGAAGCACGTGTGAATGAGCACCGCAGTCAACATTCAAATCTAGCTGGGGGTGCTCTGCTAATCAGTTGGGCAGCATCGGAGTCTCTCTTGGGCAGCTACACAAACAAACAGCTAATAAAGGTGTGCAAAGTGTAGGGGGTGCACCCTCTCTGGGGGCATGACATTTCATAATGGGGGCACAGGCCTTGCTCTGGAGTGCAGAACCCAGCCCCGAGACGAGTGACAGCAGGAGGCCTGACCTCCAGGTGGGCATTGCGCAAAGAGACGGGGGTTGGGGAGCAGGAGCGGGTCAGAGGTGCAGCCAACTCAGCAACCATGACAACCTGATCGCTGTCCCTAAGTCTGTAACCTGAGGGTAACAGCACCACCTGCCCTGGTAAAGTGCCAGGGACCCAGAGCACTAGCAAAGGGCTGGGTGTTTGTGCCTGAGCCTGACAAGCGCTGGGATCCCTGGCTCACCTGGGGAGTAAATCACACCCAGACCCCCGTGCACTTCATTTTCTTTATTTGCATCACAGATGTCCAAGCTGAGACGATCATTCTCCTGTGGAGGAGCAGCCCTGGCTGGAAGGAAGCGGGGTCGTTCACCAGGGCGCCCCAGCCTCTCCAGCCTCAGCGGTAGAAAAGCAGCACTGCAGATTCAATCATCTCCTTGGAGACGCTCCAGTCCTTATGGGTTCCGTAGCCGTTCCAGTCGAAGGCAGGGAAGTCGCCGCACTGCACCGGGCTCCCCTCTGGGAAGAACCCTCCTCCTCCAATGCAGTGCTGGGGAGAGAGCAGAGGCATTGCCAGGCAGGAGCAGAGCAGGTGCCCATCTGCTCTCCTGCCTCCAGGCCAGTGCCAGCTGCTTCAGAGCCAAGGTGCCAGGAACCGTGCAATAGCCAGTTGGCGAATATTCTGCCCACAGAGAAAATTACTTCCTGACCCCGACCGAGGTCAGCAAATGCCCTGAAGCATGAGGGTTTCAATCCCTTCCTAATGCTTGGGACCAGAATCGCCATTGCCTGGCCCTTCTGCAGTCACTTACCCTGGTGCAAAGTGTTCCCAAATATCTGAATTTGCCACCCCGTCGTACTGCTCTGAACGCACAAGGGACAGGGCTAAGTGGGTTTAGGCCACTGGGTTTTGTTGTTATTATTTACTATTTGTATTGCAGTACCACTTTGGACCCCAGTGCTGGACAGCCCCTCTGGTGCTAGGTGCTGTACAGGCAGAGAACAGAAGTATGACGCTTGCCCCAAGGAGCTCACAACTTAGTCCTCACCACAAGGGCTTGAGGAAGACCTGAAGTGAGATGATCGGCAGAGGTCAGAACGCCTGATGGAGGAATCCCTGGCATGTGCTCTGCTGGGAGTCAGGCTACACGATCCAGTGCATTGGCCCTTCCAGCCTCCACATCCAAGGGCCCCAGAGACAGGGCTGCTGGAGAAAGCGCTACTGGTGCCGTGCCTGCCACCTGTGTAACATGTCCTAGGATGGAAACTGGGCTTTGAGCTGAGCAGGCAGCATGGCCTATGGGGAACAGCTCTAGGCTGGGACTCTGGCAAGCTGGTTTTTCTTCCTAGCTCTGCTGCTTTGTGCCTCAGTTTTCCCTTCTGTAAAATGGGGATGATGATATTGACCCCTCTGTCCAGCACTTTCGATTCAATGACTAAACCCAAGCCAGAGCTAGGGATTATTATTACAAAAGCAAGTACCCAGAACTCCAAGGACCTCTCCGGTTCTGGACCCACTTGTGAGTGGTTTGATTCGCTCCCCGTTCCCAGCAGACTTTTGGGCTGCAGGCCCCTTGTCAGCTGAAATTATACTTTAAAAAACTTCCCACTGGGGCAAAGTGCCCACAGCAGCGGCTGACAACAGAGCTCCTGCGAGCTGTTCCCACCCACAGTGGCCCCTCACAGGAGGCGTAACATCCATCCCCGTGACCTATTCTGGAGATAGTTGCCTTCCTGGGCACAGCTAAACCCTCCCTGCACCAGTGCAGAGCTGAGAGCAGTCCTGGTGCAGCCAGCTCTGACAGAGACATGAGGCAGCTCCAAGACAGAACAGGTGGCTGTGGCTCCATAGCTAGCCCCCATGCTGGCCAGATACTCACATGCTCAGTGTTACAGCCGGTGACTTTCAGCCCAGAACACAGAGCCATGGGTGCCTTCTCAACATTAAACACACGGAACTGGATGTAGCCAGAGACAAATTCACCTGGCAACAGAGAAGGGGAAGTCAGGATGGTTGTTTGCCATGGACAAGTGGGGAGAAGTGGCAGAGCTCTGATCCCAGCTGAGCCCCTTTTATAAATCCCTTTGTGCAAACTGAGAATGACCAGGGAATAAGGATCAGGAACTTCAGTCCCAGGAATTGCCAGTCTCAGGCAGGCAGTTCACAGCTCTGTAACACAGCATCTTAGAGTGGGTGTGGGTGCCATGCAGTATGTTAAAATGAAGAGCGCGCACCGTGCTCTCTCCTGTCGCTTTCCAATTTGCTCTGCCTTGTTTCATTGTTTTCCCTTTCTCTAAATTAGCGAAGCTCAGACTGTGGTTTGCGAGCCACAAGTGTCTCTGTAATGTGTCTGCTGCAGCTCTTTGCAGCAAATCATATGAAAACACTGTGTGAATTAATTGCTAACCAATCTAAGTTATTAACCAATCAGGAGGCTTTCATTAGATTAATCAATTAAGTTATCAACTGGCACTAAGTTATTAGCTTATTTGCTGTGGTAATAATACATAAATATTTCCTTTTCATAGTGTTTAAATATGACGAGAACTGTAGTAAACGAAACCATGGATTTGTACTCTCGTGGCTCTTTAGGGTAATGCTGATCGCTAATTTGGCTCTTGAATCATGAGGTCTGAGCCTCACAGCTCTAAAATGAACAGTCCAGCCCAGTCCAGTCCGTCACACTGGAATGACAGGCTCAGAGCTTCCATTCATAGGGAGTGGTCTGAAGCAAAGCCAAGAGCCGTGGTAAATATTTGCAACCTCCCAGACACTCTGAGAATTTAAGCCCTGGGCAGGGCTGGTTTGTGCAGGTGAGAGGCAGAACATGCAGGCTCATTATCAGACTTACCTCTGCCATTTGGAGAGTAGTAGTTCGCAGTTAGCTGGGCATCACCGTAGTCATAGATGACGGGCACACTGGGGCCGTTGTTGGTGTTGCAGACACCAGCGCCGTATTTCACTGGGTATTTCTGAAAGACATGAGCACAGCGAGCAGCCAGTGTAAGTTTCTGTCCCGGTGGCAGGGCAGCTCCAGCACAGACAAGGCATGGGGGATAAACACGGCTTCCTGGGTGATTTGTTCATGTCCCCGGGGTGGATTTATCACAGACTCTTTGGGGCAGGTGTGACACTGGGCCAGAAAGGGGTGAGCAGCTTGCAAGCTAAATGACCCAAATTCAACCGTTGAAGGCATAATAGAAAAGTATATACATGGTGCTTAGAGCTCTGCCTTATCAATAACTAACAAAGCCATGTTAGGGAGGCAAGAGTTCTAAAAGGCAAACCTGTTGCCTTATCTTAATCCATGAAGCTAATTACCAGGAGCACACAGGAAACAAGAAGTCTTACTTCAAAGCCGCACTGATTCACCCAAGGAATGCCTGTGCTCAGGAGGCTCCTAGACAACTATAAAAGGAACTTGAGGGCCCTAATCGTGTATCTCAAATCCATTTGAGCTTCACTGTCTGAGTCTCATGCTCCAGTCTGGGTCCCCTAGGTATTGCATATTGGACTGTAACCCATGGGACTGATTCTAAAAGAACTTTGTGCAACTTTGAAACTCACCAGCTCCACCCTGAAACTGACCGGAGGGATTTTATTCCTGTCTGGATGTATTATGATCTTTTCACCAACAACCTCTCTTTTCTTTTCTAATAAATCTTAGCTTAGTTAATAAGGATTGGCTGTAAGCATTCATTTGAGTAACGTCTGAAATATGCATTAACTTGCTTGGCAAAGTGTCCAATCCTTTTGTATGATGAATAAGGTTTTCAGTAATCCGCCTCATATTTCACTTGGCAGTCGGGGTGGGAACCCAAGGCTGGGTTGTTTCAAGGGAGTCGTGTTTTGGCTTCTGGGTAACCAGTGGAGAAATGCAGGAGCTGTTTTGATGCTGGTTTGGTGAATCTAAGTATCCGAATGACCACCAGATCTGGGGAATCTCGTGCCCCATTCTTTGCAGTTCGCCCTGACTGAGCACTCTCAGTGAGACCCCCTCCCCACTCAGCTCAACATAACAAAGAGGCCACTAGGGGCTGCCACAGTGTGTGCAGTAAATGGGGGACAAGCGTGAGTCAAGGGCTTGGCCTAGCACCAACACCTGTGTCCGATGCTCCCCTAACCCCAGGGTATGAGGTGGGGTCAGTCTCCTGGCCTGGATGGCCCTCTGTTGAGTCTGCCAGCATGTCAGCAGCTGGGGGGTGTTGCTGGTTTGGGATGTGAATCCCAGCAATTAGCTGAGACTGGCCAGCTCATCTCATACCCAGGGCATGGTAAGATTCCAACGGGCTGCATCCAGGAGAAAGCTCCTTGTCCCATTATCAGTTCCTGGGCCCCATCATGGAGCACATGGAGCACGTTGGGAATTTACCAACTCTCGCTCCCCCATGTACACTGGGACCAGCACAGCCACTCTGTCCCTCCCACACATGCGTCTCCAAAGCCCCCAGCCCAGCACCTTCACCTGGTAGAGTTTGAAGAGGTTCCCTCCCTCCGAGGACAGGAAGCTGGTATTGGTGTGGTATCTCAGGATAGACTTGCTCTTCCATTCCTTGAGAGGCGCCTTGTTGTTTACGTGCCACACGGACAAGTCCTGGGCTTGCAGATCGTAATAACCAGGATTCTGAAAAGCGAGGACCCAGCTGAAACCTCTCAGCCATGTCCTGGGTATTTACCATCCACCGCCCGACATCACGGGGGCATCCAGGCACCTCACCAGCTGTGACATATTTATCCTGAGACCTGCACTGCCAGCCAGAGAAGCACCATCTCATTGCATTGGGTGGGGAGGGAGCGGGGGCAGTGCAAAGGACAGAGATTGGGTGAGTTGCCCTAGGTCACACAGAGGGCCTGTGGCAGGGCAGGGGATGGATCCCAGGGCTAACAAGCCGTAGGCAAGTACCCTAATCACTGGCCACTTCCTCCCATCTAACCCCCATTCCTATGTCTCCAACCCGCCCATGTTCATTCAAGCACATTCTAATGCCCCTCTCCCCAACAGGTGGCTATTGGCCAAGGAGAAAGGGACCCCCACCTTATAGTCGTCACTGGTGGAGCCAACTGCAGAGCCAAAGGTGTTGTAATTGGCCCAGTTGCCGTCTCCCTCGGGGTAGTTGATGTTGTTTCCCTGCTGGCTGGACCAGCGATCACCCTCAGTGCACTTCCCGTAGGCATTGTTCTCATGCACGCTGGCCACCAGGGTCCAGCCGCCCCCACTGGTGGTCATGTCACAGAAGGTCTGGTAGATCTCCCCATCCTGGGTGGACAGGGTGTAAATCCCATCTGCAGGGGGTAGGAAAGAGGGAGCACTGAGCAGGTCAGCTGGGGCCATTGAAATGGGAAGGCGATGCTCAGAGACGCCCACTAAAAGAGAGCTTTTAGTGCCAGGCAGCAGGGAGTGAACCCAGCATCACTGGAGCAGGACAGCCCCTCCTCTGGGAGCAGGGCAGCCAGATTCCCAGGGACACAGAAGCCCCCCTGGCAGCAGAGAGTGAGTGCAAAGACAAGGTCTCCCACACACTCGTGAGGGCACAAGGTGTGCGACGCACATCGCCCTGCGTTAATGGTATGGGTGTAGGGAAAGCACCAAGGCCCCCTCGTGCAAATGCAGCGGGGACCGGTGTGAAGAGCGTTGCACTGGGACAGCCCTTCCCACCCAGGCAGGGGACAAGAATGTCCCTCTCGAAGGAACCTTTGCTCTGGAATAACTGTGCTCCCCCTGGGGCTGGATTGGAATCACTGTATCAGGAAAACCACCCCCTGAACTGGCAGAGACTCCAGCAGAACCGGCCTAAGTGTGACTGAGGCTCAGACCCCGGGGCCGTTTATGCCAGGAAAATGCCCCAGGCCTTGTTTAGGTCCCCTTCCCCTTCTGATGTCTGTGCGACTCCCCCCCTCTTCCCCCACTTGTGTCCCTCACTGGGGCCTGAGCCTGCCGCAGCTTGGTTTGCAGTCTGCACAACGGGTGGAACGGAGCCAGGCAAAAATTCTGTCCCCCACTGCCTACACGTGGCCTGGTGCTGGATGAGCTGATCCCCAAGAGCAGCCTCTGGCCTCCCTGCCTGAGTCCTGCGCGTTGCACCATCTGAGACTCAGGGTGGTGTCCCGGCTGGGCTGGGCTGGCGGGGAGGATAGGGTTAGAGGCACATGCTGGACACTGGGAGTTGGGCACCTCTGTGCCGCTTAGGCCTCTGAAATTCCCTGCAAAGATGACCTTAATGGGCTTTTCTCTACCAGCAGCTGCTGCGCATGAGCCTCCCTCTACGTGGAGATCCCCCTGCACGTGGCCTCAGCACACAATGCTGCCCCCCGGTCTGCCCTGCTCACCCTCTGTCCCAGCCCTGGCTCTGTTCGGAAGAAGCCAGTGTAAGCCTAAGAGCAACCCTCTGCCTGAAGCTCCCTGGTACCTTGCAGTGAGGTTCAGCTGGCCGGAGCAGCTCCATGTGCCCGTATCTGTATCTAAGGGGTGACGTGTAATGGGCCTCTCTGTCCCTCGGTGAGCCCAGGGCGCACACAGCTATGGTTATGCTGCATTTAACCTGCAGGTCAGGGGAACTGATAAACAGTCTTTCTCCAGGCAGAGGAAAGGGGCGCAGGCCTCAGACCCCGTGTGGCCACATTCAACAGGTAACTCGTCCCCACAGAGGCTGCAGGAAGAGCTTGTTTGCACTGAAATCACCAGCGGGCAAAGACAGCCTGAGCGCCGTTCCCAGCCGCGGGGCTGTCCCGGCCACAGGACGAACTGGGGCGGCCGCCTCAGGCTCCCTGCTTTGGGGGCCCCACGGTGGCTGCCCCAGCCATTCTATAGATGGGAGGGGGAGGATTACGTGGGGCAGGGCTGGGCAGTGGGTGGCAGCAGCTGGGGGTTGTCCCCCCTCACACACACCTTGCCCTCACCATGCCGGCAGCACAAGCGGCAGCCTGCTCGGCTCCACCGCGCCTTCTGGGCCGGCTGAGGCCCACTTCTCCATGGCCATGGGAAGCGGCCTCCGTTCTGCTCCGTGTGTGGAGAAGCCGGCCTCGGCAGGGGGGTGGGCGGGCGCGGTGGAGCAGGCTGCCACTGGTCCTGCCTGCGTGGTGAGCCGGTGAGGGGCTGCCTGCCGCCACCGTGCCCTAGTCAGCCCCGGACCAGTTGTTTGTGGAAGGGGAAAGGGGGCAAAGCTGGGGAGGAGCAGAGCCTGTGCCTGGGGCATTAGGGCACTAGGTGGCTTGCTGTAGGCCCTGCCTTCGTACCCCCTGGGACAGCCCTGCCCAGCAGGAACAGCAGCAGGAGCTGGATTCAGTGCAAAGGGCTGTTGGGCTATACAGACAGGGAAGCCAAACTCTAGGTTGCCCTTCGCCCGAGGGAGACGTCTCAGTGGTGCGGCCACCTTAGGCTGTAACTTCACCAATACCAGGCATGCCTAAGGACTGAGGAGAGAAGAAAAGGAAGAACCTGGCCCTCAGTGGGCATCCTGATAAAGAACAAGGCACCCGCTGCATGGTCAGGAACCGTCTGGGCTGCACTCTGTAAAGCTATGTCTCTGCCATTAGCTGGCGCGGTGTTATTTGTGCTTGTTGGGAGCCCTGCCTGCGTGGCATGCCCCTGCTGGAACTCACAAGGAACCTCCCTGGTTTCACTCCAGCAGCTGCCACCTCCTGCACGTCGAACCCCACTCTGACCTGGACTGAGCTGCCATGATTCTTGGCTCCCCTCAGGGTAACGAGCCATTGTTCCCGTCTCTTTAACAGAGCTGCCAAAGTGACATTGTCTGGGAGGCGACCGACCGCTACGCTACAGAGTAATTTGGAGATAACAGCTGTTATTTGGAAATAAGTTTGCTGGCATCTCACTATGCGCATGCTATTTTGAAGTAAATTTTAAATAGTGGGTGCATTATTTGGAAATCGGTAGCCCTTGCTGCAGGAGGAATAACACCTGTTTTGAAATAGATATTAGCTGCTAGCTAGAATAAATGAGTAGCTCAGTGGTTTGCGCACTGACCTGCTAAACCCAGGGTCATGAGCTCAATCCTTGAGGAGACTATTTAGGAATTAGGGCAAATAGATGTCAGGGGTGGTGCTTGATCCTGCCAAGAGGGCAGGGGACTCAACTAGATGACCTCCTGAGGTCCCTTCCAGCTCTAGGAGATGTGTAGCTCCATTACAATAGCGCTTTCAAAGTCTCTCATTTCGAAATGTAGCTGTAGCCTGGCTGTGCTCTGCAGAGAGATGTCTCCACAGAGCTCAGGGGCTGGAACGCACCGAGTTACTGTCAGGGTCAGGTTTGGGCTGGCAGAGCCCTGAGGTGTTTGTGGGTGAGACAGACAGACTGGAGCAGCAGGGAGCTGCCTGCTGCAACTAACCTCTCACCTGCTGGGACTGGCAGGGCTAGCGCGGTGCCTCACCACACCAGGTATCCCCAGCAGTTTGTCACAGCTTGTCCTGGTGATGGATGTGGTTCCCCACAGGCAGGTGCTCCCAGCACAGACATGATCAAGTGCTTCTGAATCTGCTGGGCCCAGCTGCGGTTTCACCCTGGGCCTGAAGCAGCTTCTGGCACGCCCTGGGATGCTGCCTCCGCACTCACCTGCAGCTCTGTCCCGGGTGGCTTTAATCTCCTTGCAGCTCTGGGGCAGCCTGTGGGAGTGTGGGTTACCGTCAGAGCAGGATGAGTCTTCCCAGCTGTCCAGCAGTTCACGGATGGCCAGTTTCAGTTCTGTGATACTTGACGTCCCAGCTGCTCGGGGATCAGTTAGGAGTTCTCTGTTACCTGGGACAGCAGTGCCCATCCTGGGGCAGCATTGCCATCCCACAAGATCAACATTACAAATCAGCCCTCCCAAAATCCCGTCTGTTTTTCTCTTGAAAGATTATCTTGTGCTTTTTCAGTGTGTCCTTTGTTAGATGAATTCCCCCAGCCCCTCCCCAGGGCTGGGTGGCAATTTGTGTGTCCTGCTCTCTGCAACGTATCGGGGAAGGGGATTCTATCCCTTGGTAAAAGAGCTCTCACCCCACCCCTCTGCCCATCCGCTGCCCAACGGTTCATGCTTCGCCGTGCGCGCGCTTCTGTTTCAAGCCTTAAAAAACCCCAAAAAGAGCCCAGAACTTTGACATTTTTTTAAAAAGTATATTTAGTAAGTCGCCAGGCGGTCTGCTCACTGTCCTGCCGCAGCAGGCTGAGCAGGCCCTAGGGACCGTGGTGTGCTCCCTCGCTGACTTTCACTGTTAATTTGTTCACCCCTTGGCTGCTGAGGTAAATAACGTGCCCGGGGACTCCCTCTATACCCCTGCCTAGTCTGGGTTTCGCTGGAGCAGGAGGCAGGGAAACGTCACCAATCAATATTCCTCCCAGCTGCCCAGGGGAAGGACGGAGGAGACGTCACGCCCGCGTTGCACCCCATCCCTCGCTTCCCAATCGTCGGAGGAAGAGCAGCACAACAGCAGCCCACACACATGCCCCCTCACTCCGCCCTATGCCCCCAGCCCCCTGCCCTCACTCCCCATGCACAGCCCCAATGCCTGCTCTCCATGCCCGTGGCCCTGACCCCTCCACCTCCGGGCCTTATTCCTAATTCCCCAAACCTGCCCTGCCCTGAGTCCCTCCACCCTCAGCCCCCTGCCCGGACCTCCAGCTCCCAGCTCCGCTTCCCATACTCCCCGCATCTCTCCTGTCCTGAGCCACCTTATCCCAGTGTCATCAGATGCACCTGACAAAGTGGGTCTTTGCCCATGAAAGCTTATGCTCCAAAATATCTGTCAGTCTATAAGGTGCCAAAAGACTTCTTGCTGGTTTTGAAGACGCAGACTAACACAGCTCCCGCTCTGATACTTACCCCAGCTCTTATTCCTAACCCCCAAAACCTGCTGCCCTGACCCCCCACTCTAGCCATGATTCCTGCACCCCCACATTCCTCCTGGTCTGACCCTCACCCCCAGCCCTGATTTGTGCACCCCCTCCACATATCCCCTGACCCGCATACGCCCCCCCAGTCGCCTGCCCATATTCCTGAACTCCCCCAAACTCCCCTGCTCTGACCCCTGCATGTCTCACCCCCTGGCCCTGAACTCCCATCCCCAGACCTGATTCCTGTACCCCCCACATATGCTCCCCCAAGGCCCTCATCCCCACCCCCGCCCTTACTCCAGAGCCCCAGGTCCCCCTGCCCTGAGGCCCCCCCCCGACTTTCTACACTTACATTTCTGACAGGGCCTGCGGTCTCCCACCTCCCCAACCCTCTGCCCTGAACACCCCCCCTGGGGGGATGCGATGTGACAGTAGGACTGTGGCCACACTCGGCCCAAATTTCGACATGGCCATATTAATGGCCAAATCGGAGAATACTCAGCACCTCGTTAGCATACCGCCGAAAGTGCCGTAGTTCACTCACCCATGGCTCACCTACACGGGGGTCGCAATCCCCTTATTCTCATCAGCTGAGCGGTACAAGGGGATTTCTCTGTCGGCGCTTTTGAAGTGCTGTGGCCAGCGGCACGCTAATGAAGCGCTGAATATTCATTTCAGCACCTCATTAGTATTCTTCAGTTTGGCCATTAACATGGCCATCTCGAAGTTTTGGCCAAGTGTGGTCACAGCTTGTCTGTTACAAACTCAAGTTACTTTTACCTCTGTGAAACACTAGGGGCAATTCAAACTACCCCCATGGATTTAATCGCTGTTTAATATGCCGAGGAGATGAGGTACAATAATTAACGTTCACTAAGCAGTAATGCTCAAGAGGTGAGTGGGGGGGGGGGGCGCCCAAAGTCATAGCATGCCCTCCCCACCCCCCAAACCACATAGTTGTGCCCCTGGGCCTAGCCTGGGACTGAGGCGCTGAGCTATAACCTAGCACTGAGTAGTAAATTCATGGCAGCAGCTCCTTGTTCCAGGGGGCTGCCTGCCAACTGGGGGTCATTATGGCCTCACTTGTGCGGCAGCCAAGCTTCCCTGGGCCAGCACTTCTGCTGTGTGTCCCGCAGCCCTGATTTCTCAGACAAACTGGACTGGGCCAAGAGAAATCTGATGAGGTCTAACAAGGAGAAGTGCAGAATCCTGCACTTAGGATATAAGTATCCCAAACACTGCTACAGGTTGGGGGTTGACTGGTTAAGCAGCAGTTCTGCAGATAAGGACCTGAGCATTGCAGTGGATGAGAAGCTGGACATGAGTACAATGTGCGGTTGTAGCCAAGAATGCTAACGGCATATTGGGCTGCATTAGGAGGAGCATTGCCAGCAGACCTAGGGAAGTGATTATTCCCCTTTAGTCAACACTGCTGAGGCCACATCTGGAATATTGTGTCCATTTCTGAGACTCCCATTACAAAAAGGATGTGGGTGCATTGGAGAGTCCAGCGGAGGGCAAGAAAAATGATTAGGGGGCTGGAGCACATGACCTACGAGGAGAGGCTGAGGGATTCAGGCTTATTTAGTCTACAGAAGAGAAGAGTGAGGGGCAATTTGATAGCAGCCTCCAGCTTCCTGCAGGGGGGTTCCAAGGAACGTGGAAAGAGGCTGTTTTCAATGGTGACAGAGGACGGAATGAGGTGCCACGTCTCGAGTTGCAGTGGAGGAGGTGTAGGTTGAATATTAGGGAAAACTATTTCACTGGGAGAGTGGGAAACCACTGGAATGTGTTACTAGAGCGGTGGTGGAATTTCCTTCCCAAAAGATCTTTAAGTCTTGGCTTGACAAAGCCCCGGCTGGGATGATTTAGTTGGGGCTGGTCCTGCTTTAGGCAGGGGGCTGGACTCAATAACCTCCTGAGGTCCCTTCCCATCCTAGGATTCTATGATGCAAGCGGCAGGGCCAGCGTTGGGGAGAATTATTTCCCAGAGAGGAAAAGGAAGCAGCCACTTACCACAAGGGGCCGCCCTGGCCAGGGAGACCAGCAGCAGCAGGAGAGCCAGTCGCTTCATTGTGGACTCTGCTAACAGGGAAAACAGTGGAGGAACCGGTTAACAGCCAGGCTGGGGGTATTAGGGCTCCTCCCCAGAGCCTCCTGCTCCCAGAACCTGCCCTGGTCCTAAAACCCTGCAGCCCTTGAGGTCAGTGGGCTCTGCCTGAGTGGGCTGGGGGTGGCCTTGCAGTGATGGCCTTCGAGCAGATTTTAACCTCAGAGCCCATTGAGGGCTCAGGAATGGGCAGGTGGGGAGGGAGCTCAGGGGAGCCAGGCTGGGAGGGGAACGCCAGGGACCGAGATACCTGCAGCAATTTATGGGAAGAAACCAATTGTTTGCAGAGTGAGCCCTCCCCCCCGCACTTCCTCTGCTCAGCCCTGCATCAGCCACAGAGGGTGCCCAGGGTGCATTATTCCCATTTACCAATGGGGAAACTGAGGCAGAGAGGGCCTGACGTATCGTCCATTAAAGTCAACGGAATGCCACATTCTGGCTGCAGTCAGTGCTGGATCAGGGCTGGAGAAGGGAAGGAAGGGGGATCAGCACCTGTGTCCCATCTCACCCCTCTTCTAGGAGTCCCTCTCCTGGCTGTGCTGCACAACTGACATCAGCACATTTCTCTCATGCTGTGGTATCTGCTGGCGCACTGCCCAGGCACGGCTTCAGGAGCCCAGCCAAGAGACTCTGCAGCACCGCTTCCCAGGGTAAAGGGGCGGGTGAGGGTGTGTGGTGGGGAGGGTTCTGATGAAGCCTCTGATTCAGGAGAGCTGGGTTCAGCTCCCCCTTCTATCACTCCCTCCTCGGGCAGCTGATGTGCTCTCTCTGGCCTCAGCTCCCCTCTGTAAACCAGGGCCTAGAACCATCCCAACTTCACCAGCAAGCTCTGAGGATACGTCCATTGGGCCCATGCTTGCTGCAGTCCTGGGCAGCCTGATGGGCTGATGCTGTGTAATAATAAACATCTAATGCTGTTCACGAGGGCGCCTCAAAGCGCTTTACAAAACACCCTCACCGTATAGAGGAAGAATATCCAACAGCATCTTGGGCACGTTAAAACTACTGCTTCTTGTGTTCACATATCACTACTCTTGTGACGTGACATCCCAGAGTAACGTACGAAGGGAAGGGAAGGGTTGGGACTCACCTGGCCCCTTGTTCCTGTGTTGCTGAGGTGTCCCTCTGAAGAGCTCAGTACCACAAGCTTCTCCCTAGAAGACAGAGTTATTCCTCTGCTGCCCCAGTGGAACCTTTTAAAGGGAGTGGAGCCACATGACAAAAGCAAACACAGGCACCAGCACCTACGGGCAACAGTTTACAGGTCTGTAGTGAAAAGGGTCAAATCTAGTTCCTGTTCCAGGTATTCGAATGTACTGACGCACCTCTTCCAAGAAACTCCGCATTGACACAATAGCAGATGGTATGCCTGACCTTACTGCTTCATCGCTGACTTGCGTACTGCGGCTGAGTGTAGACTACTCAGGTGGAAGCATTTAATGGTCCTGAGAAGACCAAGGAGGAAGGCGGAGCTCTGTAGAGCCCATGGTGCTCTGATAATGAGGTGGGTTAAAGCAGGAACTTTGCTATTGAGGGTTTCATTAAAACAGTATCACAGCACTTTGTCACAGCCCTGGAACAGTGCCTTCAGTGCACCAGACCTGCATTAGGGTCACACTCTCACAGGAATCATAGTGTTCGAGGGTTGGACTGCTTCCTCGCCTTTTGTTCCCCAGCTGGGCACACCAGACTGGCTTCCTGCAAAGGCTGGGCCACCCATGGCTGTTAATTACTAGGTGTCAAATGTCCGGACAAATTGGGATGGCTTTGCCTTGAACTCTCCATGGGCATGGAGCCCAGATGTCAAACAAACCATGCATCTGGCATGCCTGAATCACTGGGTCCTTTCAAAGAACAAACAACCTTCGTCCCCGATCTAGTTAACCATGCATCACCTACGGGAAACTGAGGCACACACAATATTCATACACAGTATTACAGCAAATTCCCACACTATCACATCCTTGGAATTCATAAAGGACTCCAGCCACTAAGAACAATGAGAAGAATTAGTTTAATGTGATTTTTTTTTATCTTTCAGTTAGAACAATTGGCTCCTGCACAGCAAGTCTGATCCCCAGATCAGAAGTGATGTGTTTTCCAGGACTCAGCATCATTATTCCAATCTACAGAGAAAAAAACTGAGCCTTCAAGACTGTGGGGGACTCGCCCAAGGTCACCCAGCAAGTCAGTGGCAGAGTCAGGACTGGCACCTACATCTCCTGGCTCTTGCTCCCCACAGAATCCTCTGGACAGAACAATCCCCTTTCTGCTTCAGTCCTCACTGCCCACTCCCTACCATCCCTTAGTTCCACATGTCACAATGTGTGCCCTTACCAGTGTTCCTCCCTGCACACTGTTGTGCTACTGTCTATACAAGGTATGCCTGGTACAGTATCATGTAAAAACCCAGCACTTGCTGATCATTCATATCATGGTAAAACCATCATAACATCATTCTATGTAAAGTTATGAACAGGGGAGAGGAGGGTAGGGTCAGGACTGAATTTTGTTTCCTAGACTCGTCTGGGGGAGCAGCTAAACAATTTCTCAGAGATTAAGGTCAATCTGACACTTCCGCCAGCTGTCAACAAGGCTGATGGATATACCAGCTATTTAGACTTTCTTTGGCAGAGAAATGGACAAAAATCTACAGCTTAGTAAAGAAACGGCATGAAATTTCTTTTCTCCCCTAGACTGCTTGTCTCCTTCCTCCAAGTTGTTAGTGCTTCTCAATGGCAACCAGGACTACAAAAGCAGGGGCAGCCCTCTCTCTGTCTGTCTGTCTGTCTGTCTGTCACTGGTAGAATACCTAAGAAGACAAAGGAGAAGCGCTGTTCGATTGCGGGGCTCTGCTTCCGACCAGGGCGTTTGGTCAGGAATCCCCCAGAGCACATGGTGAGAAACTTTTCTTGAAACTAATCCATTTTCAGAGAATCATAGACTCCTACGTCTGGAAGGGAACTCAGGAGGTCATCAAGTCCAGCCCCCAATTTTTTTTTTTTTTAAATTTTGCTGTATTAAGCACTGGTAAGTGTTTTACCTTCATTTTTCTTGTAACTGATTCTGAGTTTTTGCCGCATTGCCTGTACTCAATTAAAATCTGCTGCTCATTTACACCTGATGGGGATTCGCACAGCTTTAAACTACTTCCTTACAATGGAGCTACTCCCAAGTCACACCAGTGCCACTCCTGATTTATAGTGGAGTATGTACAACAGAGTTACGCCCATTTTACAATTAGGTGTTTCATTATAGTGGCAATTCCACAGTTTAGAGCACCATATTTACACTAGAATTATACCAGTTACTCCTGATATTCAGTGGATTTACTCTTGGTTTGCACTTGTATTGGTGAGAGCAGAACCTGGCCAGGTCTGATGTTTCAGGTTTAAAAGGAAAAATAACAACTGCAACAGAAACTTTAGAAATCGCTGTATTTTCTATCCCACTAGGGAATGAAATTTTGGTGTTTGGTAGGAAACTCAAGAGACTCCCTGGTGTTATCTCCACTTTCTCTTCACAGACTGGGTCTTAATCTTTCTCTCTCCTCCTCCCTGGCTCACTTGTTGCAATCCACCTCAAAGGCTTTGATCAGCACCCTCTGGACACTGGCAACCACCTCATCCAGGAAACTCCTCAGCATCTTGTAAGTGGTGGCAAAAGAGAGTGCTCCAGATGCCATGGAACCCAGGACAGGGACAGAACTTAACAGCTCGTTGGAGAGCTTTGGCACCTTCCCAGCCGCCTGTGTCAGCAGCTGCACCACCAGGGTGCTGGAGATCTCCTTGGCCAGGGGGGACTTAATCACAACCTTCATCTGTCCCACTGACTGCCCTACTTGTGCCCCCAACTTCTCCAGAGAGTCATCATCTAGGCCAAAGCTCTTGCAGTAATCTTTCAAGGTCCTGGCCAGGATGTCCACATTGCAAGAGATCAGTTGACCTGGAATGGGCACAGCATGGACACCACAGGCCATGGTGGAAACCAGCCACATCTGCTTTAGCGTGGCAGCCTTCTTCTTCTCCAGGACATGTAAAACAATGTTGGGCAGGGCCATCAGGAAGGCGTGCCGCTTGTGGTGGCTCAGCTCCTTCTCCAGCGTCTCCTCCAGGAGGTGGAAGTCGTACTTGCTGAGATCAAAGGCTGAGAGGAGGAAGACACGGGGTGAGGTGATGCCATGAGCCTGCAGACCCTCCAGGCAGTTCTGCCGGATCTCCTCCAGCACCCCCACCTCGCTGTAGCTGGATGGCTGGCGCCTGAGGGAGGAATCCAGGTCTGCATCCACCTTGGAACGGACAAAGTAGAAGCTCTTGTCCATGTCCTGGATGTGGCGGGCCAGAGCGGCATGGTTGGTGGTGAAGCGCTGTGAGGTGATGATGAAGAAGATGTCATAGCGTGAGAAGCCGACCTGCTCCAGATAGGTGTTGGGGTGGAAATCAGGTGTGCCGATCCCCGGAAGGTCCCAGATGGTCACGTTGGGGTACCGGGGATGATGGTAGGGAGTGGGCTCCCTCGTGGTCTCCACCACGCCAGTTCGGGCAGCACCGGCATCCTCATCACCCAAGCCCCGCAGGGCATTGATGAAAGATGACTTCCCAGAGCCAGTCTCACCTGTGATGCCCACGTCCAGCCGAATGCTCTCCAGTGACTCCAGCATCTCCTGCAGCCTGGAGGCCACTCCAGTAAGGTTCCCGTCCTCAAAGGCAGCTTTCAGGGCCTCCAGCTCTTCCTTTGACAGCTTAATGATGCCCTCACTGCTCTGTGAGGCCATGTCAGCTCCAGTGAGCTGCTGCAGCCCCTGCCTTACAGGAGAGAAAGGGCTGTTCTTGTGTGAGTTCCAGGGAATGTTCAACTGCTCCTGATTTCTGGCCCCTCTGTTTCCTCTCTGCTCTGCCCTCCCAAGGAAGCTCTGGGCGCAGAGATGGTGCTGGCTTGGGCTGTTTACTACACGAGGAAACCGGCTTCTGTCCACAGAGCAGGTCACCCTGATTCACTTAAGGCTGGCATCTGTCCCCAGCTCTGCCTCAAAGTCACCAGCACCTTACCCCAAGTTGTGTCTGCCATGGAATAGGACCCCCGATTATAGCTACATGCTGATTGGCTGACTGAGCCTTCTTATGTGATGTCAGTGGCTGTGGTACAGGGCCACCAGGCTCCTCACTGATTTGCATAAAGTGTATCCCTTCACCCGTTCCAGAGCTAATGGGTATCCCTCCGCCCAATGTGTGCATGAGACAGGCCAGAGCATTGCAAAAGTCCCTTAGTGTGAAGGGGAATCAGGCCCCAGAGGGCAAAAAGTTGCTCGGTTTTGCCCAGGAGTGCCAGCCATGGAGCAGGAGAACTTGGTGCTAAGAGGTACACATTAGCTTTTAGGTCTATTTTGGTAGTGCCTGGGCAACTTGGCCATACAGCAGGGCTGCTTGGTGCTAGGTACTGTACATTAGCTATTACGTGTATTACGGTCATGCCCAGGCTACCCAGCAATACAGCAGAACCCCACGGTGCTAGGTATTGTACATTAGCAAGTAGGTATATTACAGCAGCACCCAGGAGCCCAAGACATTGCCCCGGCCCTCTGCTGTTGACACAGGGTGTTTCTGCGCCCAAGCAACATTGAGACTGGCACACGAAGTGCATATAAACCCTTAATTAGCCTAGACGTTGTGTGTTCAATCTAGCTGGTGGATTTACTGACCTAATTCTGCCTTCCAGGGAACAAGGCCCCCGCCCCACATTTAGTAGGTCATGTCAAACCAGACCTACGTTCCCAGGTCTTTGCCTTTTGCTCCTCATGTTCCTTCCCCGGGTGCCCGCGCCTTGTTTTCGGGGCTCTCTTTGTAACATTCCTCACCCAGCAACATAGACGGCCTTGAAACATGCCAGTCTCCATCCTTCGTCCAGCCCTGCAAATCCACAGGGCTCGCAGTAGAGCTGGGGCCCTTTGTACAGAGAGTAGCACAGATGCAGATACCAAATTAGGATCTGTGTGGGCTCTGAGAGTAAGAGACAGGGGGACTGGTGTGAGGAACCTCAGCACAGACCCTCCGCATGCCCAGGGCAGGAGGCCTGGGAGGCAGGGACATGGGCCAGGGGTTGCTCAGTCCCCGCTCTAGGCAGGTGGAAAGACATGGCTCCCCCCGAGCCCAGCACAGAGTGATGGGGAGTCACGGTGGACCCTACCTGTCCTAGGTGAGGGGGCCTGAGTGGCTCCCAGGCAGCTCCACAGGTCACCTCTTATCCCCCACAGCCCAGACCATGTGGATCCCAGGCAGAGAGCTGTGGAGAGCTACGTCAGACCCATCACCGGCTGCTTATGGCGTGGGGTTATGGGAGAGGCGTGCAACCCTCCCACTCCCAGCCATCTCCCTGCCCCTGTAGGCTCCCTACCCAGCCAAGGGCAGATGGAGGGCCCGCAGCTCGGTGTGGACTCCCCACAGCTGCCCACAGGGCTCTCCCTGACATGGCTCCAGCAGGGGGTACATCAGCCCAGCCCCAGCAAGCAGAGCCCGGCAAACCCACAGATGTCTGGGGGTACATGGATGGAAACAGTCACATGTAATTTTTGCACCTTGCAACTCTGAAGCAGACACATGTTATTGCATCTGTACAGGGCTCTCATCATTTGAACCAGCAAATGAACCCCCCTTCCTGGCATGGGCCTCTATAAACGTAGGGTTACCAGAGCAGCTGTTTGCGTAGGGGCAGGGGAAAGGAATATACCACTAGAGGGCATCTTTACACTAGTGTACTCTACTGATCGCTACGCTTATCTACACGCTTCTAGCTCCCATCCTGCACACATAACTAGATCCATTGTTTACAGTCAAGCCCTTCGGTACAATCGCATTTGCCCCACTGACAGAGACCGAAAACTACAAGATTTTTACCAAATATTCATAAGCCTTAATTACCCACCAGAAGAAATAAAAAAACAAATTGACAGGGCCAGACAGATACCCAGAGACCAGCTACTCCAAGATAGGCCCAAAAAAGCCCAGAACAGAACACCGCTGGTCATCACCTACAGCCCCCAACTCAAACCACTGCAACACATTATTAAAGACCTACAACATATCCTTAATCAGGATGCCACACTCCAGAAGGCCCTAGGTGACAGGCCTGTTCTTTCCTACAGACAACCTCCCAACCTTATGAGATTCTCACCAACAACCACAGTCTATACTGCAGGAATACCAGACCTGGAACTTTTTCTTGCAACAAAGCCCATTGCCAGCTTTGTCCACACAGCTATTCTGGAGATACCATCACTGGACCTAACCAGGTTATTCACAACATCACGGGCACATTCTCATGTTCCTCAACTAACATCATATATGCCATCATGTGCCAACAATGCCCAGATGCTTTGTATATTGGACAGACGTCAAACTCTCTTAGACAAAGAAATAGTAGGCATAAAACAGACATATAAACACTTCTGATTCACAAACCAGTCAGTCAGCACTTTAATGGAGTGGGCCATTCTGTTAATGACCAGAAAGTTTGCGTCTTACTGAAGAGGAATTTTCACAACAGTTTGGAAAGAGAGGCTGCTGAACTCTCTTTCGTATTCAAATTCAACACATTAACACGTGGTTTGAACCAGGATGGGAATTTTCTAGGGGTTTTTTTGCATACTTGGCTCAATCTAATTCCTGGCCCCCCCACCCCTCCATCCCTCTACTCTCTGATTTTCTCACCTTGATAATATTTTTCTGATTTGTCAAACTTGATTACTATTTTTGGTTCTCTGTGCCTTAAGTATTGAGTCTGTGCTGGTATGGCTATGGGCTGAAGAAGTGGGTCTGTCCCATGAAATCTCATCACCTAATAAATTTTGTTAAAGTGCTACTGGACTGCTTTTTTGTTGTGATGGTATATAGACTTGCACAACTTCCTCTCTGTTATTAGTGTACTCTAGGTGCATCACTTTCTGGTGAGCGGCTGATCTTTTACCACATTAGCTATGTAGCAGAGCCTCAGAGTTATAAACACCAGCGATGAGTTCTGACTGGTCAGCCGTGCACCTTATTTGGAAGGAGAAGCCTGCAGTCCAGCTGCAGCAGTGACCAAACCAAAAAGCAAATTCAGGCCAGTCCTGTGTTCAGTGGTGACTGCTAAAATTCTGTGGCGGAAGCAGTGTTTTTCTTCTGCACAGTCAAGTTCCACAGCTGTACGAAGTCTCTGTTCAGTTGCAAATTTTTGAATGAACAATGCAAACGTTTTATTGAATTAGGAACAATCTCCAGAGCCCCTTCTTTTACTGTAGCACGACAAGAACTGTGGCCAGCCCAGGCTTCAGGCCAGATATAATTCAACTATCAGTGAAATCGTATGTTGAGCAGTGCACTGACATGCATCCAGCGTGTTAACGCCACCCACGCGAAGGAGCTCTCACAACTGGGCTCAGCCTCTGGCGGGACAGGACTGTCAGCTGCAGAGCTCCAGAGCGTTCCAGGACAAGCCTGGCTATGGCGCACACTATGGACAGTGCCTGGGGGCTCCCAGTGGCTCTCACTGAGGGATGTTTGTTTGGAGAGGGGCCGCTGGGAAAGGAGAAGGGGGAGGGAGCCAACCATGCTTCCCCTCACGCTGCTCACACTTCAGGGACCAGTGCAGGATACAGCTGCTGGATGCTCTGTCCAGGGTAAATGCGATCCCCGAGCTGGAGCCCTTTTGAAACTTGTTGCTAACAGTAATAAACTTACATTTATATGCTGCCTGGCATCCTTCCTATAAGATACCAAGGCCTTTACAGATTGCATATGGAACACAGCAGCTGGCTAACAGCACAAAGCAACACTGCTCAATGGTTTAGGATAGAAAGGGAAGCTGGGTCCTGTATCCAATTTGAGCTCTTTCAGGAAGCTGATTACAATTGCCCAGGACACTGATTTCATATCCCCGCCCCCGAGAAAAATCCCGTTAGCTCTTTAATGGGAATTGTAAGTGATCCGGATCTTGATTTCATCCGTTATGACACCAAACCTTGGCCCTGTGGCTGGGTTTTTCCTTCAGCATCAGTTTAGATAAAGGACATTACATCTTCCGTTTCCCAAACTGGCTGGGTTCTCCCAGAGGGTGGGGGTGTGTCTCACCTCCAAATTAACTTTGTTCTGCTGGAAAAATCTTAGGAGACTGCAGCCCAGGGCTTTACTGGAAGCATAAACAGGGAGCAGGACCTTGTTAAGGGACTGATTTGATTCATCTTGAAGCCAGTGCCAAAGTTCCCATAGACTTCAATGCAATAGCATTGGACTCTGAGTCCATAACCAGTCAAATGGTCCCTGAGCTTATGCACCCAGTTCTGGTACAACAACCTATGGAAGTTCTCTGGAGTTTGGCTTACAACCTCACTGACCAGCATAAGCAGCTGAACAGCTCGGCAAGGCTGGAGAAGGGTTGTGGGGAGACGACAAATGACCGCTGTCATTGCCACACCTTTCCCAGCTTGGCAGAGTCTCTTTTCACCCGCTAGGGCCTAGATTGGCTTTGGCAGCTCGCTGCTGAACATCCTGTTTCTGTAACGTTATCAGAAACTAAAGGGAAATAAAAGTAATGCAGGGACTGAAATACACTTCAGTGCAAAGCCAGAAGGGAGGTTTGAGCAGGCAAAGTGACCACGATTTCCTGTCTCGTTGTGGCCCTGGCGTGCTTGGTCAATTGTGTTGCTGTGCAGATGGTGCTAGACTCATGAAGCAAGCTGGGAAATTTCTCCTGACTTTCAGCCAAAGCAGGTCTCCAGTGCACTGGAGGAGGATGCTTTGGAGGAGTGATTTTTCTCAGGGAGAGGCACCCCTCCCTCTTTAAAATGAACCCTAAGCTCTGCAATTTACTGGGCGGAGCTTTCAGGTGCGTTTGTTAAGAGTCGGAGCAAGGGTGCCTCTCGCATGATGCTCTTTGCAAGCGGGCGCATCCTTGCTGAAATGGGAGCAGATGGTTTAGTAATCCAAACTTCAGATCCCCTGGAATCGCAGGTCCTTAGTCTGGCCACCGACTCCTCTTAACCTTTCTCTGTCCTTGCTGCTCTCCATAGACTTGACAGCTCCCCTGGCACTTGTGTGTAAGAGAAACCATGCTAGCCCTTCTGTCTGTGTTCCTCTCGCTTGACACCTTGCACTGCCCCCAGAGATGACTGCATGTGCAGGATGCTATCAGAACATGGTATGTGAAGGACACCAGGGAGGCAAAGCACGTTTATTTGTACGGTGCGGTAGCTCCCAGAGGTCCCACCAGAACAAGCCCCCTTCAGCTAGCTGCTGTACAAACATGTGAAGACACATCCTTATCCCAAAGGGTTGACGATCTAAGGCCAAAGGGTAGCACAGGTTGAACGACATAGTAACACGCATCCATTGCAGCTGCACATAAACTTTCATTTGACAACATTAGTTTTAATTCCAGCATCGTCTTGTGGTGGACACTGCAGCGTGTCGTTCTGACGGGTTGTACCCATTGGTTTTCTTGTGTTCCTGAGTCTCTCTCTTAGTGCATGTTGCCTTTTTGTCTCCTAACCCCCTCCCATACTGTGTGGACAAGCTCTTACCTTGCCAGGTCTGTGGGGTGGGGACCATCTGTCTGTTCTATGGCTGTGCAGCCCCTAGCACAAAAAGTCCTGCTCCATAATTTGGGCTGCTCCCCACTACTGAAATCCACAACTCTACCCACTAATCATCATTGGTGTGATGGGATGAACTCACCGCATTCTGCTATCCTGTGTCGCTCCACTCAGCCGTCTTTCCTTGGCTGACTGTTTGTCGAGAGATTTCAAGGAGACAGTGACGTTTCACCTTAGCTGCAGGAAAGTGATCTGGACCTCTGGAACGTCTCGGATAGAGACGTTGGAGAAAGTAGCTGGGAATGAGATGGATGAGACTGGGACCGCTGGCAAGACAGAGGAGGCAACAGGTGCTGTGAAGAGAGACAATAAATAGTGAAGGCAAAGGGCCTTGAAGATAAGCTCAGGTGCATCGAATTTGACAGCAACGGCACCAAAAGGTCCGAAGAAGGGGAGTAGAGCAGAAACCATGGAAGGGATCATAGCAGCCACCCTTTGAAAGAACTGAAGCAGGGTGATGGATGGGTAGGAGAAGAGGGGGGTATAGATTGATCACCTCTTCTCTTCATTCCCTCTGGCATTGACCACTGTTTGGAGACAGGATACTGGGCTAGATGGACCTTTGCTGTACCCAGTCTGGACACTGCCATGTCCTTAGAGCCACGGAACCAGAGGCTGTCACTGGTGTGGGCGATGGCTGTGAAAGAAAAGGGGAAATTTAGCAATGTTTGGGAGGAAGAACCGCCAAGCTTTGCGATGGATGGAGAGAGGTGGGAGGGAGCTGCCAGGTGACAAGGTAGAGGGTGGTCTTTGCAGCTAAAACAGGCTGGAAGCGACTGAGAAACCTTGGAGAGGAAAGAGCACATCTTCAGCTGTGGCCATGGCAAGCTGCAGCTGAGAGCGAGGGCAGAGTCAGCCTGAGATGGAGGAAGACAGACCCGACAAGCCAGAGTAGGGGCTTATCAGCAGACAGGAGTGAGATGGAGCCCTGGGAGGACACCCGGAAAGCATGGCAGGGAGGAAGAGACACAGGCACCAATCTCCTAGACGGAGGTCAGACGGAGGGGCTGTAGCCACGCTCCAAATGAGACACCGATGCCCCTGTCAGAGCAGCAGGAGTGGAAAGTGACAAGAGAGCCCCGGGGGAATTAGCATTCCAGAAGGAGGGTTTGGCCCTCAAGGTTTGGCCAGGACACCGGCTCCTGCCCGTCTTCTGCCCAGGAGTGTGAGAAGGTAGGAGACGACGCAGCTCTGGCTCTGCTGTTCCTGCGGCTCCCTTGCCCCCTGACTGCCTCCAGCCAAGCTGACTGAAAAGCTGCTTCACTCTTCTGCCCATCCTTACTCTAAGTGATGCTCGGACCTGCCGAGAGGGCAGGGGACCGGACTGGATGACCGCTTGACGTTCCTTCCAGTGCCATAATTCTGTGATTAATAGCAAAGGGTGGAGTGGCCATGTTCAGTTCATACACACACGGCGCTCACTACTCCAGCCCCCCCACGCCCCAGAGGTAAAGGGGGAGCCCAGACACACACACTGGGGAAGGAGGGAGCGCATCCCCAACCCCCACACGAATACACACAGCAGAGGGGATCTGCCAGTGGCCAGGCCTTCAAATGCAGCTGGGATTTCCTGGCCCCTTTGAACTGCTGCTCAGAGCAATTCACAGGGGCGGGCTGGAGTGGCGTTGTGCCCCTCCGCCACTCCGTCAGCTTGACGGCTCTCAACCCTGCCCCTTTCATGCTAAACCCCACCCCTTTTCACCCCGAGCCCTGCCCCTTTTGCCCTCAACTCCGCCCCTTCGGAGGCATGGAGCCAGCCCTCCTCCCACCTTGCCCTGAGGCCCAGCATGGCTGTCAGCCCCACTGCCCGCCCCGCTCACCAAAACCTGAAATGACTTGCCTAGGTTTGGCCAGGAGTGGCGGTGGAGGCCATGGGCCGAGCAGGTCCAGAGGAGTGGAGGAGGTGGGAGGCAAGAGAGGAGCTCCAGACAGCGGTTGCACCTGCAAAGATCAGTGTTTTAGGATGACGTGAATGAAGATGGAGCAGTAACTGACAGTGATGTACCCCCTCCTAGCAGCCCAGAGGCAGGTTAGCAGCTGCCTGTCACTGATCTTGCCTTCCTGGAGGTACAGCTACACCCACAATGCTCCAGCGCCCCTGGGCTGCCTCCCAGACAGGCCGGAGCAGAGCTGATGGAGGAATTCATCGATTGATCTGTGGGGGGGGCAGGTTGGTGTAGGTCCATTTGAGGAGTGGGGGATTTTTCACACCCATGAATGGCCCTAGTGCAGACCACACATTGGGACGGTGCTGGAGGAAGGGCTGTTCCTTGTGCCTCTGCTGGATCTGAGCCAGAGAGATTCAGGCTAACTCAGGTGTGGCGGCCGGAGGTGTCCAGCCACATCCTCCAGTTGCGAGCTCTTTGGCCAGGAGGTGTGGCTACCTGGGCACACATTGGATTCTGGGCTGTGCTGGGGCCTGTCAGCAGGTATCTTATGTACCAGTAACAGGTAACGGTCGTAATGAAGCGCCCCCCACTGGCAGCTGACAATTGGCGAGAGCTGGGGGCTGGGGGTCTCCAAGAAGTTGACCTGCAGAGGTCTCCGGAAGGAAGCCGGTGGCAGCAGAAGGTGCCCATGTGCAGGGTGACCAGCCAAGTGGCTGCCTGGGTGTCTTCTCGTCTCTCCTCTGGGTGGGAGGTGAACTCACCCAGCTGCACTGCTGCCTCTGAGTCCTCACTGGCCACGGACTCCAGTGCCAAATGGGGTGAGGTGAGGGAGCTGAGAGGGGCACAGGAGAAGGAGTTTGGGGTGCAGACCTCCAGAACCCAAGGCTGAAACCACTGCCCCATGTGCTTTGGGGTGGGTGCCCTGCTCACAGCTTTATGGTCGGGAATCCTGCCTGCGACATTTAACAAATGAACGGCAGGTAACTTCCTGCCAGTCGTTAAAAGCACCTTCATGATGTTCAGACTTGGGGACGTACCACTGCTCAGAGCTGCCCAGGGCGGAGTGTGTTATTGTCCCAGGCTACTTGTGTACTTGTGAGAAACAACAAACTCCTTGCAGGAAACCCAGCATCATGGGAAGTGACTCAGTTCCCATCATCCCCTGCCTCTCCCCTCTTCCTTCCTGCCCTCCCTTGCTTCCTGTCTCTCTGATTAAGGCCCATATCATAGTGACAGAAAGAACTAGCTCCTGCCTAGGCAGAAGTAAAAACTGATAATTTGGCAACTCTTTATCAGATCTGCTCAGCCCTAGGTCTGATGCACACACACCGCAGTGGGTCAGGCTCAGCTGGCCATGCCCCCCCAGGGAGTTCACCTCCTGAAATGCCAGTCCCAGCCTTCAAAAATGGGCAATCAGGTGTAAAATAAAATCTTGAGCTTTTAAAGAGTACTATGGGTTGGATCCATTTGCCACTTTAGCCAGTTGGATGAACTCACTTCCCACCTTCAAGCTTTCTCCAGAGTCACAAGGGCAGGAAACTTCCTATATTAAAAACCGAAAGCTGAGATTCTCCTGTCTGGGAGCTGGTGCTTTCAGCTAAGTGTGTCACGAAACTGGTGAGAAAATCCTGAGAGCTGGGAACACTGATGTCATTTGGGCCAGTGGGTAAAAGAGGCCAAAGCAGTATGAGTCAAGGCAATAATGTGTGTATGTGGGTTCTGCCCAAAAAGAGCCCAGCGCTAAGTCGGTGATGGTACGCTGCAAGGGCACTGCCCAGACGCCCAGGAGTTCTAAAGTTGAGTTTTCATGGCAAGCTGACTATGACACTATTTCCAAAGGCTACTGTGCATTCACGCCCGACAAAGGGAGTGACAACCTCCTGGACTTACGCTGTCTAGCTTCTGAGCAGGTCAGACAGTACGGTTCCTCTGGGGTGCAACACGGGGGTGGGGGGGAATTACCAGCAGCCTCTCTATTGTTAGAGGCTGGATGAGGTTCAGCTGGGGGTGTCCCTGCCTGTAGATGGTTGTGTAAGGCCTATGAGAGGTGTGAGAGCATAACAGCATCCCTGATGCCAGAGGCTGGTGGGTTATCTCAGAAGGTCCCTCTCCTACGTCTCCACCATTCTGGTGTGCCATGACAGGGGGTTCAAGGCCTTCATGCACATACAAGGTGACAGAGTTTGAGCTGTTACGAGACTCCAACCTTTGACTGTTTCTATGCCTACACTACACAGTGATTTCAAAACACCTAACACCTCGCCTGCCCTTCTCACACGTTCTTACGAAAGAGCTCTCCCTCCCAGTGAGAGGCATCACGCCTCCTCTGGAACTGCTCTTTCGAAAGAGGCGCTCTTTAGACAAGGAATAGCACTATTGGGAAATAACCCAAATGGGCTCCAGTGGCACTGTTTCACACTGGCGCTATGTAGGCCCCAGAGATGCTATTTGAAGCGGTGTGTTGAGTGTGGTTGTGTTATTTCGAAATCAGGCTGCAGCAGAGCGTGAGCGGGTCCCACGGATGGCAGGGTGGCCTAGTGGCAGGGGCCGAGGGGCTCAGGATGTGAATCTTCAGCCCCCACCCTAGAGGCTGAAGGATAAGTTTGGGTCGTGGCCCCAAGAATCTAGTTTCCCCTCTGGCAGGAGAGAGGCTCCCTGGAGGAGGGTCCTGAGGCTCTGCCCTCAGCAGCCGACCCGCTGGCAGCTCTGGCCCTGCTTGCCTGAGAGCCAGCTCCTGCCTCTTGGCTGGTCAGCCCTGAACTGAGCTGGCTTCCCTCCTTTTATGCTCCTCCAGGCCTGACACTGGCTGCAGGTGAACCGGGGTGGGACTGATGGGGTTAATAGGCTCAGTTTAACCCCTGCCTGCCTGGCCTTCCTCTCACACACTTACCTATAGAGTGACATAACCCTTTTGTCCCTTACTGCCCAGCCTCTAGGGTTGTGGAGTTAGCTGTGGGTTTTGTGCTAACCACCCCAGCGCTCCGGGCCAGCACTCGGGCCTTTAGACAGATTTTAATAACACTTTTCTCACTGGGGCTGTGGGGAATCAGATAAGCAGTTACCACAGCTACAGAGGCAAGTCAACATTTGCATGAAAAGCCCCACTGCCAGGAAGCTGCAGAGTTAAACTATGGCTCCCAAAGGCTGCCCCAAGTCCAGCTACAGCTGAGAGTGTGCATAACTCATGATTTTCAGAAAAATTTTCCCTCGCAGCCAGCTTCCGTTGTGAAAGTTTTGTTCCCACTGGAAATCGACTCCTTCGTGTAATGTTACAGCCACAACAGGCCTTGACACTGGAAGGGTACCAAAAAGTGAAGGTTTGTGCTGATCGCCAGCGCTGGACACTAGTTTTAACACGTACTCATGCAAAAAAAATGCCATAGTAACATTGGCCAGCCAAACTGGCCAGGACGTTTGCTCTATGTCTCAGGCGAACGTCTATGCCTGCTTCCCCCTCAATGCGCTGGGATACTGAGGAAGAGGTAAGAGCGTAACCTCAGAGCAAAGCTACCACCTCTCACAGCAAGCGGGAGTGTCCCCACTCCATCCTAACACCACTCCTTGCACTGTCCAGGTATTCCATGGAGACCAATCGCCCATGTAAGACTCCAACCCAACCCTGCTTTGCTTACAAACTGTAACACGACAGCAAAGAAGGCCAGCTGGCTGCTAAGGCAGGCACTCAGAAAGAGATGGCCAGCATTTCATAGCAAGTAGGCTAAGCAAGACACCCATGCTCACCATGTTCTGTATACAAGATTTATTGAGCAAAAAATATATGAGCCAATATAGTACAATACATTCAAGACATTAAATCTCAATTTCTGTAGCACTATGTACTGGCTACAGAATAACATTTTTAAACATTTGACTCAATACAAAAATAGGCATCTATTGTTAAAAGGACACATGGCAGCACGAGGCCCGCGTTCTTCTCCAAGGGTAAGCAGCTCTGCATGCTTCTACATTTTTGTCTTACACACGTTGGTGAAACCTTCTCCTGGTGTTTCTGGAGCCTGTTGCTGGACCAGTGGAGAAGGGCGCTCCAGAAGCCATGCCCAGAACAAACCCATGTTTCTGTGTATGTTAGCAAGCGAGGAGAGGAGAGCAGCCTTCAACGATAAACACACAAGCCTTGAGCTGGGTGGCTCAGGACCAGCGATGATGATTTGTTCCTGCCGTCATGGGCTCAGCTGCGCACTAAGAGCAGGTCACAATTGACCTGTTTACTGGAGCTGTGTAAGATTCCAGCTGATGCCCCGCTGCAATTGCACCTTTTGACCAGGTTGCTGGGTGCCCATCCCCCCGGGTTAGGTGGGCCCCAAAATGACATTGCACTTGAACACCTAATATCTGAGAAGGGTATGCTTCAACTTCCATGCAAAGCTCTGAGATCCGGAGCCTGGCTTTCTTTTGCTGTAGTTGATGGGATGACTTATCTCTTAACACAGCAGTATTCTGTGCCTGTCCCCAGGCCTGATCTGTCAGCGATGACCCCAGATTGGTCACGGGAAACAACAGACCTTGAACTTGGGACTCGGTAGGTAAAAGTGCAAACTCCCCAGATTCAGAATTCCAGGGACAAAAATAGCCCATCCAATAGGAAGCAGGGGACGAATGGGTACTGACCAGGACGGCAGGCACCACCACAGTAAACGTAGGTGCAAAGCAGGTGTCCAAATACCCACAAGCGATCTGGAAATCTGGGCCTTTGTTTGCAACTAATTTACAAAAATTATGCAATAATTTCAGGGCCATGGGAGTCCTCTGAGTAGTCATAGACCTGAGGCAGTGCAAGAACCAGCAGTAGAAATACATACATCCCAGTCCATTGGGACCTGGATTTTTCCCCACAGGATATTTATTCACAGTAGAGGGCAATGATCCCAGCACCTCCAGCCTGAACTGGATTTGAACTGGGAACCTAGAAGTGGGAGCTAGGTGTGTATTGGTCTTTAAGGTACAACAGGGCTGCTTGTTATTTGTGAAGCACAGAGAAGGGAATGTTCCCTGCTCCCCAAGACAGACACAGTCATCACCAGGGAGTGTTGTGAGCAAGACACAAGAAGTAATCGGTTCCCTGTACTCAATGCCAATTAGGCCTCAGCTGAAATATGGTGGCCGATTCTAGGGATCCCATTTCAGGAAAGATGTGGACAAATTGCAGAAAGTCCAAAAAAGAGCAACAAAAACGAATACATGTCTAGAAAACATGAGCTATCAGAGAGGATCAGAAAATCGGTTTGTTTTGTCTGGGGAAAAGAAAACTGAAAGGGAACACGATACAGGGTGAACCTCTCTAGTCCGGTACCTCAGAAGCTGACCGGCGTCAAATGAGAGAATTTGCCAAACCATGGGAGGTCAGTATTGTCTAGGAGCACTACCAACACGTCCACGGCTTACTGGGCACTTAGAAGACATTTAGGGATAAATTACAGCTACATAACAGCACAGAGAGTCGGGACTGGTGGCTGTCAAAAAACTTTATGGGACCATAGGAAACTTGGCCACAACCATAATAAGTGGCTGTCCAGATAACTAAAATCATGCCAGACCACAGATGTTGCCAGACGAGAGAGGTTCAACCTGTAACAGTTCTCAAGTGCATAAAAGGTTTGTACAAGGGGGGAGGGAGGTAAATTATTCTCCTTTAACCTCTGAGGACAGGACAAGAAGTGACAGGCTTAAACTGCAGCAAGGACAGTTTAGATTGGACATTAGGAAAACTTTAAAGCAATGGAATAAATTGACTGTGGCGACTGTGGAATCTCTGTCCCTGGAGACTTTTCACAGCAGGTTAGACAGACACCTACCAGGCAGTGCTCCCTGTAAGGTAAGCGCTGGGCGACCACCCAGGAGAGAGTCTAATGGCACCCAGCTGGTTAGCACAGCACTCTCAATGCCCCAGCTGGCAGCGGGTGGCGGTACACAGCCGTGTGTGCCTCAGCGCGCATCACAAAATGTATTCCACACGTGGACAGAAAAAATGAGAGGGAACGCTGCTGTCAGGCATGGTTCTGAGTTCTGCCATGAGTGCAGGGGACTGGACGAGAGGACCTCTTGAGATTGTCTCCGGTCCTACAATTCTGCGATTCTCCATTGGTTCTGAGAGAGGCCCAGGAAGGGGTAGACGTTTGCACTGCAGTCCTAGGGGTGGACGTGTAGACAGGGTGCTTTCGAAGGACTCCCGCTGTCCTTGCACCAGAGACTCACTGTGCAGCGCTGATGACAGGCAGAAGGGAAAAGCATCTTCTGCACCGGAAACCCAAGAGAGGCGGGAGGGGAAGGGCTGATCCTGCAGACTCAGAGCAATGTACAGCTAGGGGCAGATGACTTCCATGTAGACGAGCAGTGGGGGCAGCCCCCCCCAACTCTCAAGATTTCAGCATCTGGGAGCAACTGGGGACTTTCAACAAAGCTGCTTCTTTGCTGGGGAGGACCTTGTACAAACCACCCTTGGGACGCCTGCTCCCACTTCAACCCCCTTGTGCGAGAGGTTGCAGCGGAGCTCCTAATTGGGCTTGGGCTGGAGGGTTTCGTACGTCTCCTGGCTGCGAGGGCTGAGCCCCTGGAAGGAAGAAGAGGAGACAGAGGTGGTGGGTTTTGCACGTTAGGGTTTTGGTTCCGAACGGGACTCACCAAAGAACTCCAAAAAGCTGAGCCTGGGGCTGGGGAGTGAAGCCTTTGGGAGAGCCGGAGTTGGAGCCTGAGGTGCCAAATCCAACCCCAGGACCTGGTGGGTTTTTCCCACCAGGTCAGACTAGAGCTGGGAAAGCTTGGCCAGGCCCCATATAGTCCCTGCTTTATGCTCAGCATCATCTACCAGTAAAGTGGACTCCGCTCTCAGTCCAACACCGTTCCCTGCTGGTCTGACACGATGCCAAGGCAGGTCTGGCCTGGCACATAGAGCAGGGGCTGGTTGGTGACACTACCCAGAAAAACCTCCTGTTTCCTATTCAATAGTTATCTAGGTTTAGGGTGACCACATTGCCCTGTGGCAAATACAGGACACTGGCCTTAGGGGATGGGGGGCAGCTGCCCCACAGTGAGGCGCCAGGGATGGGAACCCTGCAGCTTCCTGATGAGGGGTAGTGGAGGACAGGGGCTCCACAACCTCCCAGCAAGAGGGTACCAGTGAATGAAGAGGCCGCTCCATGGCAGAGCTCACTGGCAGTGGGGGGCTGCCACCTCAAGACACCAAATGCCGGGAAACAGGAGCCCCACAAATTATGGGACAATTTGCCCATTTTCTTAAAGAAGTCTGTGAGACACTTAACTAAGGGACTGTCCTGGGAAAAACAGGATGGATGTTCAGCCTACCTAGGGCGCGTCTACACAGCAAAGACATTTCAGAACAACGGCCGGTATTCCAAAATAGCTCTGTGTGCGCCTACACAGCAAAACCGCTATTTTGAGATCATTGTGAAATGGCAGGCGGCTTATTTCAAATTCTGCAAACCTCATTCGACAAGGAGTAGTGCCTAGCAGCTATTTCGGAATAGGGGCTGTATAGAGAGGGAACAGAGGCTATTTTGAAATAAACTATTCTGGAATAGTTTATTCCAAAATAACTCTGCAGAGTAGACCTAGAACACTGGCTGCAAGAGCCTCTCTCTTATGTGCTTCCTGGGGCTGTAATCTGAAATAGGCTCTGTTGTGTGTGAGCACACGATTTGAGAATAAGTTTTGCTTATTTTGGGGCTTCCCTGTATTGTGGATGTGTTATTCCAGTATATTTTACTTTGGCATAACAACTCCAGATTATGCTATTCTGGAATAACTCTGTAGTGTAGACATGCCCCTAGAAAAGGCTCCTGGGTATAAGCAAAGCAGCTGAGTCTGAGCATTGCAGGACCCTTCCCGAAGTAACCACAATACAGAGTTTTAATGTCAGGAGAGGGACCAGCCTGGCACCCCCACGACTCGTGTTCACTGTTCACCCGGCAGCAGCAGGTCCCTCGGGCAATGTGCCAGGCCTGCAAGAAACCCCCCTGGGCACTCTGAGGCAGCTCAGTCCTGAGGCTTTATGCTGGGCCTGCCAATAAGGGACCCATTAGTGTCAGAGGTAGTTTGGTGCTGTGGACTTCTGCCTCATAGGGAACGGACTAATACAGGCCTTGCAGTGGCTGTTACCGCAGCTGTCAGCTGGAGACGACTCTCTGGCCGAGACCAACATCCTCATTTAATACCACCTACTAATGAATTCAAGATACAGCTGTGCCACGCGGCTCCCAGGTCAGCGGCATCTCCTTGGCACCTTGGAGGCTGACAAAAGGGACTTGCAAGTATTCCAGGGGGGGCAGCAAAGCGGGTGGGGCAGGCTGGGTACTTACCGTGTAGATCCCTTCTACTTTCTGCTGCACCAAGGGAAAGAGAAAGAACAAGAAGTCAGGCAGGACAAGAACCACAACACCACAACCAGCCTCAGCCTCACCCTGCGCTGAGTGGGGACACAGCCTGGGGGAGACAGGGCCCAGG